>NC_091792.1:15015000-20015000 GCF_041296235.1 Equus asinus
ATTTTAAAAATAAGAGATTTACATGGTAGGATTATTAAAAATTAGCTAAAATAAGTATATCTTATTTCTGTTGGTTTGTCGGTAACTTAGTATGTTGAATGCTAATAAACATGAATGGTATACGTTGACTCCTTAAATCAGTTGTGTGGAGAGAGGGTGGGGCAGAGATGACTGGGTCTGGAGCCTATTTGCAGATAAAATCACCGAAGGAACTTTGTCACTTTCCGCCTGCCTCTGGATTCCATATTTACTGTAAATCTACTGAACCTGTCTCCAGGACTAGATGACGGCATGTATGTTTTAAAAAGACTTCTCAAATAATCTAAGGGAGAACTGCTGCTCCGAATACCTCTAGGGTTTTAATGTTGATTTAAATTTTTCAGACATTTATTTTTAGTTTTAAAAATTTAATGTTGGAATTTAGGATAAAACTAATGCTTATTTACTTTTATTTTTGTGCTTGAATTTGTCCATGCCTCAGAGTTATATATGCACTTTTATCAAGATTTCAAGTGGCTGACCCAATGGTATAGTGGTTGGGTTTGTACACCCTGCTTTGGTAGCCTGGGTTTGCAGGTTTGGATCCCAGACACAGACCTACACACCGCTTGTCAAGCCATGCTGTGGCAGTGTCCTGCATACAAAATAGAGGAAGATGGGCACAGATGTCAGCTCAGGGACAATCTTCCTCAAGCGAAATAGGAGGATTGGCAACAGATGTTAGCTCAGGACAGATCTTCCTCACTCCCACCAAAAAAATAAAACCACCCCACAAAAATAAATAAATAAATAAAGGAAATGCTTTAAAAAAAGAGATTTCAAGAAGGTTCTAAGTCGGCCCTGTATTAGTTAGAGGCACATAACAATAGAGAATAAAGGAAAAAGCACCAGTTCAGTGAGTGAGTAGATTTGAGATTTTAATATTAGTCCTGCCACTAATTAACTGAATGACCTTAAGCCCTTCAACATCCTTTCCTATGAAAAGATATTCATTGACCTGATGTCCAGAACCCTAGCCAGAAAATAAATGTCAATAACCAAAGTGCAGAATTTACAAAAATACGAACTTGGTTCTAATATTGAACAAATATAATTAACAGTGTTAACTGGAATATTTTAAGAACTTTTGATTACTACTGGCAGATCATATAGGCAAAATTTAAATTCAGAATTAATGGGAAGGAAAAAGAATTTTAATTAAAAATAAATTTAAATTCTGATGCAAAAACTCCCAGAATAGTAATAGTTGAAACACTTCTGAAATTCTGATGCATAAGAGCAAGATGAACTGTGTGAAATGTGTTTATAACACGTTTTTGTCATCACTAACCAAAATTGGACATTTGTATTGAAGCTATTAAAATATTCCCGATAAATATCGCAACTGGGACATATGAATTGTAGTGTTTAGCTAATTGGATTTAGCCAGATGGATTTTCAGTGAATTGTTCTTCTTCTCCCAAAGGATGTCTCTGGGTTTTATTGCCTCAGAACTCTGAGAAGCACAGATTGAAAACCATTGAACCTTACAGAGCTTAAAAGGTTTCTTCTGGTACCGAAATTGAAGTTTTTGCTGTAATTGGAGGTGGCATTGTCATGAAGCTTTACTATAAACTTCTGTAACTTTTTGTTTTGGTTTTTTTTTTGCTATTTATTTGCTAAGCAGCCAAGTAAGTGTAAGTTTTTAATATGTATATCTTTTTCTCATTTTAAGGAAATAGACTTGATGCTTTTGATTAAATAAGATAGGTTAGGGAGATAGTTTACAAATTTCGGGCTCTAAGGTGAGAAGTTATTTTTACATATCTCTTTTGATAGCAGTTTTTTCTTAACATTCATAGGAAAACTACTTTGGGGAAGATGACATGTATATGGATTTTGAAGAGGTTATTTCAAGCCCTGTTCTGTCACTGTCAACATCATCCAGCTCTGGGTGGACTGCTGTTGGAATGGAAAATGACAGAAAGGAAAATGAAAGTTCAGCCAAGTCAATTCATCCGCTTACCTTGCGTCCTTGGGATATTACTGTACTTGTTAATTTGTACAAAGTTCACGGGCGTCTTCCTGTTGTAAGTGTTTGCATATTAAAATAGTCTGAAGTGTGTTATGGAATTCACCCAGCATAGGAAACTAAATATGTGTCTGCGTGCATGCACACACATCCACACACTCTCTCTTACAAAAATTCAGATTCAGAAACTTCTAAATATATCCTTTTATCTTTATAAGCTAGTTTATTATTTTCTTCATACTGTAATTACTTGATCATTGATTACTTTCTGTTTTTCTTTTACTTTAGCTCCCTCTTTGCTGTTCTGCGTAACTTTAGAACATTTTGTCATGGCATTGAGTTGAATAGTTTATAGTTAGCCTGATGGATATTCTAGGACTTAACATTTTCTTAGCCTTTATCTCAAACTCCAGATCAGTTTGGGGCCTTGTGTTGGACCCATTACAAAATCAAGATTCAGGCCTGATCCTCAATGTTGAATTGTGTCAGAGGTTTGGATTCAGCACAGAATCCTGGCTCACTCTAAGGATGGCCCTTGGGTCTGTTGAAGCTGACTTGGAATGAGATGATATTGTCCGTGGAACCCAGGGCCATTGGAGCCAGGCCAGACAGGCAGTGGGTGGCCCTAGAGCTTTGTGCTGCATGCTGGCTCCATGTCATGTGCCTAGGGTTACACAGCCGAGAAGTTACCTCTGGTGCTTAGTGAACCTAATGTCTTTACTGAGGTAGGGAATAGTGGTTTTTGTCAGCACTGTTTCTTCTTTTTAAAAGCCAAAATCTCTCAGTTAGATAAATGTAATTTTTATTTTTCCATACATCCTTGGTCTTTGTTTTTTTATATCTTGATTATGGTATTTTGTTTGACTTTAGCATGGAACTACTGATGGTCCTGAGTGCCCTACAGCTTTCTTGGAAAGACTGTGTTTTGAAATGAAAAAAGGATTTAGGGAGACCATGCTGCAACTCGTCCTCTCGCCCCTGAATGTGTTTGTCAGTGATAACTATCAGGTAATGTGAAAGTGAGTTATGGTGGAGACTTAGAGATTTTTTATTATTCTTTATGGGGTCAAACAACATGTTAGCTTTTGCGCATGCAATATAAAGCTCTTTAAATTAGAGACTTTTAATTTAACTACATTATGAAGTAGGTGTGTGATATACATATGAATTTTTCAAGAATCTGTTTTCTTCTGTTCCCTACTTATATAATCTCAATTATATTTTGTATCTGTTTTTAGAAATGGAAAGAAATACTTTATAACTTCTTCATATTTATGGAAGAGAAAAATCCATAAAATGTTAGTTTCAACTTAGATTGAAATCACAACCTAAGAATTAGTATTAACCAGTACCATAATCTTCAAAACATGCATAGCTACATGATCAGTGATTTATTCATCTAACTTACTTACAAGAGACTTTATCAGTGCCTTCAAGAATTAGCGCTGGCTCTGTTTTGGAAGAGAACCAATGATATTCATCAAATGGAAATAACTTACATTCCTGGGTAGATTATCACTTTATTATTATTTTTTAATGCCAAATGTCTTCTCTTGGCACCTACCACTGCTTTAGGGCCCTTTCCCTACTTTTAGTCAAGTTGTTTACTTTAGAAATATAAATGGATTTTAATATAAGGCAAAGTAAAATAATAAACAGGGGAGGGAATCTCACATCCCAAAATCATACTATGGATTCTATGTAGTAACTGATTATCTTATTTAACATAACATAGCCCCTTTTCATTCTTTTGCCTTAACTGACTGTATTTTTCTACATAGATTAATTTTTTCAAATTTAGTCGTGTGCTGCATAATGATGTTTCAGTCAATGATGGACTACCTATGTGACAGTAGTGACGTAAGATTAGTACCGTATCTAGGTGTGTAGTAGGATGTCCTATTTAGGTTGGTGTAAGTACACTCTGCGATGTTTGCACAAGGATGAAAACAGTAACAACGCATTTCTGAGGAGGTAGCCACGTCATTAAGTGACACTTGATTGTATATGTATTTGACGTAGGTGATATCATAGTACCTGAAACTTAACGCTTAATATTTTCTTGTTTTTGCCACAGAATGTGTTTCTCTTTTTAAACTTTTATTTCAAAATAATTATAGATTCACAGGAAGTTGCAGAGAGTACAGAGAGGTCTTGTGTACCCTTCACCTAGTTTTCTGTGTGTTGATCTTTTACGTGATTATAGTGCAGTATCAAAACCAGGAAGTTGACACTGGTACAACGTGCCATAATTCTGTGTCATTTTATCACATGTAGATTCATGTAACTGCCACTGAAATCAAGATACAACACTGTTCCGTCATTACAAAGATCTTGCATAGCACTTTTATTTTAACTTGCCACAGAAACCTTAAAAATAACTCATGTCCTCCTCTCCCTAAGTTGTAGGTCATTAGAATTGGTTGTTTTTTAATTCTGGGAGGCCACTGTGTGGAAAGGAAGCCCATCTCCTTTTTTCAATCTGTTGAGGAAATTAATAAAGGTAAAAGGGAAATATCTTCTTACGGCTGAGTTCTGAGAATCTTGGATGAGTATCTCTGGTTTCTTATGAGTACCTGGTGACCCTTTAACTTTTATTTTAATCATTGCATTCTCAAAAGACTTTACCAGATACAAAAAATATTTTGTTGAGCTCATTATGAGAGTTCACATTAACCCTGATTACTTGTACAGAGACTGAAGTCTAGAGTATGATTTATTTGGTGATTAGAAAAGGAGTTCATGGGGTGAAGATAGCAAGGCGATAGTTAGAAGTACTGGTGATACTTTGTTTCCTAGGTGGTTAGCACTTCATAATTCACCCCAAAGACAGGATGCTCTCTATATATTCTCTTGGAATTAGATTACCTTTGTAACTTGCTTACGTTTTATATTGCTGGCGTGACTATTCCTAAGAAATCTTTTCTTCCTTTATCCTATCTGATATTCCTTCACAGTGGGAGGCTTCACACTGTGACTATATCTCAGGATCAGTCCTGGGTCACTTACCTGTAGCTGCTCATTCTTGGTAGCATTAGTCTTAACGCAGGACCTCAAGGTTAATGAGCTAAGGTGATGATGGATGGCTTATTGTGTCCAACTTATGAAGCCACACGTTTTATTTTATGATCGTCTTATGATGTGTATTAGTTTCCTAGGGCTGCCATAGCAAAGAACCCCACACTGAGTGGCTTAAACCAATAGAAATTTATTCTCCCAGTTCTGGGGCCTAGAAGTCTGAAATCAAGGTGTTAGCAGGGCCATGCTCTCTCTGAAGGCTGTAGGAGAGGATCCTTCTTTGCCTCTTCCTAGCTTTTGTGGTTGCCAGCAATCCTTGGACTTCCTTGTCTTGTAGATGCATCACTCAAATCTCTGCCTCTGTCTTCACATGGCATTTTCTACTTGTGTCTGTGTGTCCCAGTTTTCCTCTTACAAGGACACCAGTCATGGGATTAGGGTCCACCCTAATCCAGTGTAACCTCATTATAACTTGATTGCATCTGCCAAGACCCTATTTCCAAATAAGATCGTAGTCACAAGGTACCCGAGCTTAGGACTTGAACATATCTTTTTAGGATACTCTTCAACCCACAATATAATGCAAGCTATGATAAAATTCAGAGTATGAGCTTTATTGGTGTATGGGGTAGGTTATAGCTTTAGGACAATCCAAGATCTGCGTGTATTTTTTTTTTTTTGAGGAAGGTTAGCCCTGAGCTAACTACTGCCAATCCTCCTCTTTTTGCTGAGGAAGACTGACCCTGAGCTAACATCCGTGCCCATCTTCCTCTGCTTTATACTTGGGACGCCTACTACAGCATGGCTTTTGCCAAGTGGTTCCATGTCCACACCCGGGATCCGATCTGGAGAACCCCAGGCCTCCAAGAAGCAGAATGTGCAAACTTAACCACTGCACCCCTGGGCCAGCCCCTACATGCATTTTTGATTTCAAAAAAGCCTCAACAATTTTATACTAAGAATTATGGAATCTCAGTGCAAGAAGAGATCTTTGTTGACCATCCTCTCCAACTCCCTCAGATAAAATATAAGATAGATAAGCTTAGATAAGATAAAATAAAAACTGTATCAGAAGAGCTTCTGGAGCTGTTATAAAGTCACAATTTGAAATTTCCTTTTAAGAATTCCTTATGACTTAGATTTAGCTCTTATCCGTAAAAATTTCTTTTTTGAGAAGGCATTTCCCAAAATGTATTGAAACAAGGAACGCTAGCCCTGTAAGATGGGCTGCGTACCCACGCTAAAAACACTACCATAGTAAAATTAGGTTGGGAAGTATCTGTGAACTGTCTCAGTGTATATTAGTATATTGAAGTCTTTGAGAAGACTTGCTGTGAAGAAAGCTATATAGTTTCCTAGTCAGCAGTATCTACCTTTTGTAATCACTCTGTTAGGTGTATTGGGATACATAATGAGCAAGACAGAAATGGTCTTTACCCTAATAAATGGTGGAGAAGATAAATATTTGAGGGAGTTAAAATTAAGATAAATAATTTCAAGTGTGAAAAGTGCTCAAGAAGAGGTGTGAGGTGCTTTGATAGCATGTAGTGATCTTGAGAGAAGAACATGATAATATTTGCCTTTTTAAAAGATCTCTGTGGTCATTTTGTAGAGTATGGAGCAGAAAGATGTAAAAATGAATGCTGGGGGCCTTGCCCCATGGCCGAGTGGTTAAAGTTTTTCACTCTCTGCTTTCATTCTTGGCCCAGGTTCATGGGTTCAGATCCTGGGTGCAGACCTACTCCACTCACCAACCACGCTGTGGAGTTGTCCCACTTCCAAAAAAAAATAGAGGAAGATTGGCACAAATGTTAGCTCAGGGCTGATCTTCCTCAAGCAAAAAAAAAGAAAAAAGAGGAGGGTTGGCAATGGATGTTAACTCAGGGCAAATCTTCCTTAGCAAAAAAAAAAAAAGTGAATGTTGGGAGGCTTTCAAAGATCCTGGCAAGAAGTCAGATTATTTGAATCAGGATGATAGCAGTGAAGATAAAGAAGGTCAATACATTTGTGAGAGATGGGAGGGTAGATTCTACAGAAATTGGTGATTAATTGGGTAGGGCATTGCCAAACATTTGATTCTGTATTCTGGGGAAACTAGTGTTCCATGGAATACCCTGTTTTAGGACATATCCTTGAGCTTTCTGAATAAGTCTTAGAAATTTTCTCTGTGAAATATTTCATGCTTTTCAGTAGTGAGTATAAAATTATTCCCTGTAAGATAAATCTATCCTTTTTATATTTACATAGTTCTCAAAATCTGTATGGAAGATGGCTGCTTTTTTTTTAACCTAGTTCTTCATTTTGTGGTCTTAATGTTCTTTGTTATTCTCTAATATTTTCGTCTTTTTAATATTTTGATCTCACATTCCTGCCTTCCTATAAAAGATTGGCCTGTTACATTCACTGTCGGTCCGAGCACTAGTTTCTTTTTATTCATCACGGCAGTGACCAATCAGAGATCTGCCTTCTTTTCAGGACTTCGCTGTCTTGCTTTGCAGTTGGGCTCTCGTGGATATTGTCAGTAAAGAAGCTTAACTCAGACTACTTTTATGGGTACAAGGTTGTGTTAGGAGCTTGTGAATCCTGAAGTCTTATTTTCCCGATAACATGTTTTTACTGTTTGTCTCTGGGGAAAAAAAGCAACCAGAAAGTATAACATGATTTTCTTGTACTTCTTACAGTCCTTTTCTTACTGTTTTCAGCAGCGACCCCCAGTGGATGAAGTACTCAGAGAAGGGCACATCAATTTGTCAGGTCTCCAGCTGAGAGCACACGCTATGTTCTCAGCAGAAGGTCTTCCTTTGGGAAGTGATTCCTTAGAGTATGCATGGCTGATTGATGTGCAGGCTGGAAGCCTTACAGCAAAGGTCACGGCACCACAGGTATGACTCTCAGAGCACTGTCTCCTGAATGACTCTCTTTTTCTTTTACTCACTCACCTCCCCAAGACGAAGTTGTCTGCCTGGTGAATGTTCATTGCATTTGCTTTTGGATAGAAGTCATTCAGAATTTTCTTAGCAATAGACAAGTCAGAGACAGGTTTCACTTTTCTGAGCCACACAGAGTTGACGGTGTATTGTTTTATAGTTCTCCATAATACCTTCAAGAATTCAAGACTTTCTTTCTGAAAAACACAGGATGAGAACTGTTCTGGAAATCACATTATATATTATTAAAATTATATTAGTTGACTCTGCACTGTTGGAACAGTGTTCTTTTCCAAGAATAGAATAATTTTCCAAGACCTTTGCTTTCTTATATATTTTTAAAGTAGGATTTGAAAATAACATTTATGATGTTATGGATTAGGTAGCATCGTTCTTTGCTTGTCATGTCCGAAAGCAAGACATCATCATTGTACCTGCTGTTAGTGATATAGATACTGGTTTTAAAAAAATAAAAACAAATTTACTGGTAAGTTAACCTGGTCTAGAGTGCTAGTTGTGATCCTTTTGGATAAATTCCCCCCCAACCCCAATCCTACTTAGTCTTTAGAAGACTCAGAGGCCTCAAAGATTATTTACTTCTGGAAATGAACCATTGAAATTTAGTTGAATAGCCATATTACTGTAACATTTCACCTATTGAGCCACATATTTATGATAATATGCATGCTTATCTTGGCATTTCAAAAGGCTGGAATTGGTAGAAATGCACATGCTCAATTTTGATAGAAAGTAACAATGGGTATGAAACATATAATTTAGAGGTAGGTAGTAGCAACAAGAAGGTGAATAAAGAATCTAGGTACCTTGTATATCTGAAAGAAGTTGTCGGAAGGCAGCAAAAATTAAGATTCTAGAAATAGTAGGAAAATGAATGGAACTGAAAAGGGATATTTTATATAAAAATGGATGAAAAGAAATATATAGCGGAGTGTATAAAAATAGATCAAAAGAAATATTCAGTGCTCACTGACCTCATAACTATCCTCTCCTTATTGTCTGCCATTTCTTGCTTTTAAATAGATAAGTAAAAACTGAAGCATATTCCTTTAAGGATTGCTAGAATCTCATATGTTTATAAGGTGTACTTATTAGGAGATGAAACATTTCTGTTTCTTCACTAGAGTCTTGGCATCACTGTTTCCTGTGAGATTCCTGAATCCATAGGTGCTTTTAATGTTTATTCCATGCTTTGTGTGTTTTAAAAGTGAAATTCATGTTTTCCAAAAGTTTAAATTATGTGCTTATTTGAGGGGATGATATCATGTATACCTGTGTCTCAGTGTGTTTATTGTTAACTTCAAGCAATTATAAAATTAAGGTTTTTTAAACTCGAGATTTGATGAAGAATTGATATATGTTTACTTAAGCTACTATTTATACAACAAAAGTGCTTTAATCTTCAAAATAACTGACTTTCCAAGATTGTAGCAGAATATGATAATTAGATACTACAAATTTCACATCAAAGCTTGGTTTATTATTAGGTAGAGAATTTTAGGTGCTTTTCTATGCAGAGAATTCCAGTTAGTCTTATGAGGAGAAAGATAAAACCTTTAAGAAAAATTCTTTCTTTAGAAGTTGCTGAAGTTGAACTTTTCAATTGAAATGAATTTTCCTTTGGCGATACTTTTCATTCAGAAATGAAAAGTAATAGCTTATAAATGACTTCAAGGTAGAAAAATCATGTTTTGGGCTAAAAAGCACATCATGTAACAGCAGGTATAAGACAGAGTTTGGGCTCTTTCAAGCTCTCTTAGTATTCTTGATAAGCTTTTGAACTCTGAACACTTGTTGAGAATGCTAACAATGTTGTCACTCGGTCACTGCTTGTTTGTAGCTGGCTTGTCTCTTGGAGTGGGGGCAGACATTTGTTTTTCATGTGGTATGTCGGGAGTATGAACTGGAAAGACCAAAATCAGTACTAATATGTCAGCATGGAATTGATCGTCGGTTCTGTGAATCCAAGGTATGTTGAGAAATATGTTAGCAGTATTATGGACATTTATGGATTTTTTAAAATGAAAGATTGGCATATCAGCTTTAAATCAAATGCACATAGCCATCAAGTAAACACTATAGTTCAGTTTTTTCAATTAATAAAATTATTTTGCAGGTTCTTAGCCAGTTGTATTTAGTTGTAAGTATCTAAAATATGAGGTAATTATTAAAACATACATCACAAATAAATGGAGATACTATAAAAGTTTTATCTCTTCCATTTTACTGTTAGCACTCATATTGCAGTACTGCACTAACTCTTTGGGATATGGTTGTATATTTATGTGGAAGATTTAGAAATTGAAGCAAGAAGGAGGTTAAATTCCTTATGTGACATTGTTTGCAGCCCCCTCTGGAACATACCTGTTCTCCTAATGTGATTAGCAGTGTTGGGCCTTTGCCAAGCTTCCGGAATCCCATTTTTATGCTCTTCCCACAACATTGCCCTACCTTGACTAAGGGTCATTTCAGTACCCTTAAAAAGTAAAAAGGGTTGTAAAAAGTAGGTGATAATCCCTAAATCCATGGGCAGTGGCAGTGAAATGCAGAGTTTTATTTTGCGGTGAATATTGTTTCTTATGAATTTGAGGGTGGGGAGCATTTTTTTTCAGGGAGAGTTTGCTCATTTCAGAAAATCTGGAAAACATGGTAGTTTGAAAAAAGAAAAATAACTTACCCTACTTCTACAACACAGAGATAACCATTGTTAACAGTTTAGTTTTTCTTCCTAGTATATGCCTTTCTTTTTCTTTTCTTTTGCTATACAAACTATATTTATTTGCTATTGTAGTACTGTATATGAACGTATATGTATGTACTATGAAATGAAAGTAATTCATCCTGCTTTTAATTTTATGTCCAAAAAAATCTGTAACCCTTGCTTATTTACCAACAATAAAGGAGACAGTATAATTGGTAATAAAATTGTTTTTTCTTGTTATAAACGCATTGCCAGAATCCAGGGAATTAGTTCCTTAGTCGTATGTCAGCCAGTTTGTTTCTTTTGAATGATTCATGCATGCTTGTAGGCATCTCCTATCCTTTTTTTTAGACTCAAAGCTTTTATATTGCATTAAAGTTTTTTTATATACAATAAATCCACCCTTTTAAAAAAGTAATACAGTTTGAGTTTTGACAACTGTTATAGAAACCAGTGTAACCATTACCACCAGCGAAGATCTAGAACATTTCTATCACCTGAGAAAAGTCCTTTGTGTCCCTTTGTGGTCAGCCACTATTCCATGCAACCACTGGTATGGTTTCTATCATTTTAGATTAGGTTTCTTTAAGTCTGTTTTTTGTGAAGGAAATATATTAGTATAGAGCACTAATTATGATGCAGGACATCAGCATCCTAGTCCTGTCTCTGCCACTCATGAGCAGTGACATGCTACTGGGCCAGTCATTTACTCAGGGCTACCATTTCCCCAAGAAGTTCATTGAAGTAGGTGTTGTGTATGTTTTCTTGCAACCTAAATATGGCCAAATCTATGTTTTAGGGGTAAAACAAAATTAAATTTGTGTGGATTGTCCTAGATATCATCATAAAATTCACAGTTGATATATTTGTGGGTTTATATATATGTGTGATATATTTATGTAAAAACTAATACATGTGTGTATGTGTATGGAATATGGAGTACTCATAAGAAAATCTTACAACTTTAAACTCCTGTATGGTTCTTATAAACCTATGACATTGTTTACTTATCAGCTTTCTTTGACTATTCTTTCTGAGTTTCAATAACAAGTTATATATATATATTCTGTCAATTTAGACTTGCTACTTTTCCCTTTGAATGCAAATGGTTTGTGGTTACTAATAATTAGTTTTCTAATTGGTAAAGACTTCATTTGCTGATGATTTCCTTTATCATCATAAGAAGTGAAATGTAACTGACTGATTTTTTAAAATATGCATATAACCAGAATTTTGTTTGTTAGCTCAAATAAGGAGATTTAAGCATCAAAATAATGACTTGATGGTGAAAATTACATGTTCAATGCTTTTCTTTTTTAGTTGAGTTGTATTCCTGGGCCTTGTCCAACTTCAGATGATTTGAAATATACTATGACTCGTTTAGCAGTTGATGGAGCTGATGTTTATATTGTGGAGCATGGCTGCGCTACAAATGTAAAGGTACACGTTTATCTGTTTCTTGGCCAATGTAGTTCTTTTTCTGTTTTACCAAACCAAACCTCAATTTCTTGAAATACAACGCACATGTATAATTTGCCATCTCACAGAATACTACAAAATTCTAGGATATAGCTTTCTATTTTTTACTCCTCCATATTCTCTCCCAGTGTTATTTTTTTAAGCACACTTTCTGTACTTTCCTACTCTAACTGAATTATTATAACATTGTTTTATGGCAGGGATATAAACTAGTAGGTTGCTTTTATGGCGGGGATGTAAGTTGGTAATGCTTTTAAAAGATTTGGTTTTGAATGCCTTTTATACATTTTGTATGTTTTATGCATACATTTTGAGTGTTTTATACATTTACATTTCCTGCCTGGCTCCTGAAACATTAGGTTGCCACCTCTGCTTTCTGGGTTACTGTTTAAAATCAGTCTTGTTAGGCTTCTGTGATTTCATTATTTACTACCCTTCCAACTTTTCTTTCCTCCTCCTCTTGTTTTCCTTTGGACTCATGTTCTCTTCCTTTTATCCTTTTTGTTTTTGTTGTTGACAGTCTGTTTTTGTTTTGTTGCATTTATCTTTCTATTTCCCTTTCCCCTTTTTTCTTTTTCCTTTCTTCTGTCTATATTTCTTGCAATTTTGAGTAATTACCTATTCTGAAGTTTATGCTAAGTTGGTTAAAAATATGGAAACTACAGTTTTGTTTCATTTTCTTCATTCAACTTTAGATGGGTGCAATTCGGATTGCAAACTGTAATCTCCACAATCAGTCGGTTGGGGAAGGAATTAGTGCTGCAATTCAAGATTTTCAAGTGAGACAGTACATTGAACAGTTAAATAATTCCAGAGTGGGACTTCAGCCTGCAGTGCTCCGGAGGGCCTATTGGCTTGAAGCTGGGTCAGCCAACTTAGGACTTATTACTGTTGATATTGCATTAGCTGCTGATCATCATTCTAAACATGAGGCACAAAGACATTTCTTAGAAACTCATGATGCCAGAACTAAGAGGTAAGTGAAATTTAAGAATAGTAATAGTCTCAAATTCAGATGAAAATTACTAGATTATTGTGGAGGAAATTCTACTCTTTGGAATGGAATAAGAACCTTTTAAATAAAGACCTAATATGATTGTGCTTGGTGCACCTCAATGACTATATCAGGGCCTGTTAGTTAAGTAAATACATTGTATATCTCATCTCTGGTGATGATGTGGTTGCTAGAAATAATGTTATTTTTTGATGGGTTTCTAAGCCCATACTATGTATGTCAACAGTGAAACAAGTTTAAATTGCTGGTCCCAAATAACATAAGGCACCACCCCCCTTCTCTCTCACCATAGCCCTCCACTTCCAATTCATCATGCCTAGAAACCACCATTGCTATCACTGTGCACTCTGCAAAACTCCTTTTGTAGGCCTTCACAACTGTAGGGAAGACTAAGACTACTTAGACCTATTTTCATTGGTCCTTAAGAAATGATTATATCTGCCTTTTAAAAAGTTGCCAGAGCCTCTTACTGAATTTTTTCTGTTTAAAATGACAGTATGGCATTTTCCATCTCCATCTTCCCCATTATAAAGTTAATACAAGCCTTTTTTAAAAATAGAAAAGACTAGGGGCTGGCCCGGTGGCACAGCGGCTAAGTGCGCACGTTCCGCTTCTGCGGCCAGGGGTTCGCCAGTTGGCATCCTGGGTGCAGACATGGCACCACTTGATGCGCCATGCTGTGGTAGGCATCCCACATATAAAGCAGAGGAAGATGATGGGTGTGGATGTTAGTTCAGGGCCAGTCTTCCTCAGCAAAAAGAGGATTGGCAGCAGTTAGCTCAGGGCTAATCTTTCTAAAAAAAAAAATAAAAAAAAAATAGAGAAGGCTATTAAGAAATAAAGGAAATAATTATCATGATCCTATAACATTGAATTCGTAGTATTTCTTTCCAGTATTTCTAATGTATTTTTCTTATACTTGAAATCATCCCAATTTATATTTTAATTCTGTTTTTGTATTAAACTTACATCCTAAGCGTCTGCCCACATGATCAAAAATTTTATCAAGTTCCTTTTAAACGAATACTAATACACTATCAGAAAAATGTATTGTGCTTTACTTAGCCATTGCCCTTCTATTAAATATGTAGATTATGTCTAAGTTTCCCATGATAAAAGAGGAAAATTTTTCCACGTAAAATCTTTTTCCACACTTTCTGGGTATTTCCTCATAGTTTCCTTAGAAGAGGGGTATGTCTGTGTTAAAAATTGAAACTTTTGATATGCATTCTCAAATCACTTCCCGGAAAGATTATTTCAGTTTATATTCCCAGTGGCTTTTTAGGAGAGTCTCTGCTCACTGCCTTTTTGCTACCCTTTGAGCATTTTATGATAACGGAAAGGTGGTATCTCTTTGTTTTATTTTGCATTTGTTTGTTTGTAAGATTAATAGTTTTTTTAAATATATTTATCAACTTTTAATTTCCTCATTTGCAAATTGCCTGTTGGTATTCTATGCACATTTATTTATTGGGATCTTGGTGTATTTCTTACAATTCTTAAGAGTTCTTTATAGATTACCACCCTTTTTATGATCCCTGTTAATATTTGCAGGTTGTTTCATCTTTTTTTTTTTTTTTTTGAGGAAGGTTAGCCCTGAACTAACATCTGCTGCCAATCCTCCTCTTTTTGCTGAGGAAGACTGGCCCTGAGCTAACATCCATGCCCATCTTCCTCTATTTTATATGTGGGACGTCTACCACAGCATGGCTTGCCACGTGGTGCCATGTCTGCACCCAGGATCCAAACTGGCAAACCCTGGGCCACCAAAGCGGAACATGTGCACTTAACTGCTGCGCACTGGGCCAGCCCCTGTTTCATCTTTTAATTTTTTTGATCTTATATACAGTCTCTAATTTTTATGTATTCAAATATGGCAGTCTTTTTCTTTGTGATTTCTTGTACTAATTTAAGAAAACATTTCTTTTGCTAGTAATCAGATGGCACCTGTATTTTCTTATTTTTTTCTATTCCTTTTTTTTTGTTAACATAAAACTCTGATCCATCTGGATTTTTTAATAATGTGTGTGTTAATCCAGCCAAGGATGTAAACAGATTTTTCTGCAAGGATCTATTCAGATACAGAGGAAAAGGTTTATAGCTAATACATATTCATTTCTCCATTTCACAAAATATTTGGGTATTTTCATCTGTTAATTTTCTCCGAAGAACTATTTTTCTAGTTAAAAAATAATTCCAATAAGATTTTTATTGAGATTACATTAATCTTTTAAATTAATTTAAGATGCTGACACCTTGTAAATCTGAATATGAAAACTCGTGTGGAGAATATTGTTTAAAAAACTTTGGTTTCTTTGTTAATTATTGCTTAGGAAGCCAGTTAGTGTGAACAAAATGCCTGTTTCTGATTAGGTCAGGTGGCCAAGCAGGGTGCTGATGAAGCTAAGGAGGTGGCCCCACGTGATTCAGGTTGTTCCAGGTGGCTCATTTAGGTGGGTTCAGTGCTCTGGTTTGTCAAGAAAGGTGAAGGGTCTGGGCTATTATCCTACTCACAAGCTAACAGGTTAGCCTGCCACAGTTTCATGGGTACTGGCAGATGACACAAGATTCCTGGTCAGAGAGAAAGGACTTTATTACAATAAAAGCAGTTGCCAGAGTCACATGTGTTCGCGTTAGTTCCCCATGCCCTCCAGGTAGGGTTGGTGGATAAAATACAGGATGCTCAGTTAAATTTGAATTTCAGATAAACTGCAAATAACTTTTTAGTCTAAGTGTGTCCCACATATTGCATAGGACAAACTTATTTTTATTTGCTAAATCTGGCAGTCCTATCCCTGGGTCCCATGGGGCTGGCACAGAAGGCCCATGATGGATGTCTGTACACAGTGGGATGCATTACAGGAGAAGAACACTGAACTTAGGGATTCTACCTTTCTAGTAAGTGGAAGCAAGCCTGCTGTTTCCCAGGGTGAGACATTACCTTATCCCTGAAGGTTGCTTACTGCCAGCAGAACCCTGAGAAATGGCCTGGTCAGAGCCTTGCATTCTTGGCATCTTCAGCAAGAACAGGTAGGGATGTTTAGGGCCCATATGAATTGCCTCTCCCTACATGGTAAGTAATTGGCCTTCAGCTTTGGCTGCCTTGTGCATATTTGATTCTCAGGAGTTTTTACAAATAAGTTTTCATTTCCGATACATCTAGAAAAGCTACTGGACTGATAGGCCATTAGTTTCATTAGATTAGTGTTTCTGAAAAGTATAGTTCCCAAACCACCAGCACCAACATCTCCTTGGAGCTTGTTGGAAATTTACTTAATCAGGTCTTCCCAGACCTCAGTTAGAAACTCTGGAGTTTGGAGCCTAGCTCTTCATATTTTAATAAGCCCTCCAGGTGATTCCAATGCAAGCTAAGGTTTGAGAACTACCGTCATGCACTGCATTATGACATTTTAGTCAATGAAGGACCGTATATATGAAGGTGGTCTCATGAGATTAGTACCATATAACCTAGATGTGTAGTAGGCTGTGCTATCTAGGTTTGCATAAGTACACTCTATGATGTTCGCATGACGACAAATCACCTAGGACACATTTCTCAGAACGTATCCCTGTCGTTAAGCAATGCATGAGTGTAGGGCGTTGGATTATATAAAGATAGGGAATGGAGGAGCTTACATGTCTTGTGCAACTTCTGTATTCCAGATTTTGCATCATGTGCTTTACATATGTTATAGCATTTAATCCTCACAACAATCTTATTAGATATATCAGACCATCATTTTACAGAGGAGGAAACTGAGGCTTGGAAATGTTAACTAACTTGTCCAAAGTCCTAGAGTTATTAAGTGGCACAGGCAGAATTTGAACCCACATCTAGATGACAGCAAAGTCATGCATTCTACTAAGCTTTTTGCTGCACAAATGAACTAAAAAAGGTCTATGGGACATATAAGGTCTTTTATTTTGATAGTTGCTTTAAAATGCTTTTGCTGAGTGACTGAATCTTAATACTTTAAAATAGAGAAGTGATATGAAATTGATAACATCTAATTGAAATGATACCTCAAATTCTCCCACATCCTAAGGATTTCTCACATATTTTTCCTTCTGTCTTCTCGAGACTGATGTTCCACTTCTAACTTGATATATTCATTCTATCTCATCTTTCACTCAAATATTACTTTTTGAAAGGTTCTCCATTTTTATTTGTGACAACACCCTGTTATTTACTTCATAACACTTATTATAATTTATGATTAGATATTCTTATTTGTGGCCTGTCTTTGCCTCTGTACTGTAAACTTCATATGTATAAGACTGTATCAGTTTTGCCTAGCACAATACTGGGCACGTAATAGATATGTTCAAGAAATATAAATGAATGAATGGAAAATGAAAGTGATAGTGCCTATTCTGTCTTCCTGTGAGGGCCCTGAAGATCGAATGAGATAATGCATGTGAAAATGCTTAGAAAAATGGACTTTTAATATTAGGTGGTTTTATTATTTAAGGTTAAAAAAAAGAATAAAGATATATCTCCCAGATTTGTATTTTATAATAGTTTTTAAGAAAGGATGGGAGTTAATAAGTACTTACGGATTTGTCTGTGGGTCACTCACAGAGCCTGAAGAATTTTGTATACATTTTCTCTTGTCTTAATTCTTAATACTTCATCTAGAATCCTTATTACAAAATTATTATGATATTTTCCTCTAAAATATAGAATGGTAGATTATTTTGGTTTTGTTGAGAAATAATTTCTTACTGGCCCCATATTTATTATAATTTGGTGTATTAAATTTGCCATGGAATAGACTTTGAAATGCTTAAGTAAATTATCTGTTAAGCATAATCTATACTAATAGTTTTGTCCACTTTTTAGATTAATGTTTAAAATTTTTAGTCCTTTTGAGAATATTTACTGCTGTTTTTAAATGTCTGATTTTTATATTTGCTTTTTCGCTGTGTGTTCTTTTTAGTGTATGCTGTATCTCTCCTATTGTTTCTACTTATTTCTCACTTACCGTGGTGAAAGTATTTGTTTGTAGAATGGCAACGTGATTAAAAACACCTTTGTGTTTGTGTTTACCTTGTCTTTTAAAAATATTAACAATTAACTTTAATTATCTGACAAAAAGCTTTCCATTTCTTACTGAGTTGTTTTTGTTTGTTTTGCTTTGGGCTCTGTTCAGGTTGTGGTTTCTGTGGCCGGACGATACCCTGAAGAGTAAGAGGTGCAGGAACAAATGTGGCTGTCTCGGTGGCTGCAGATTCTTTGGTGGCACAGTAACTGGCCTAGATTTCTTCAAACTTGAAGAGTTGACACCTTCCAGTAGCTCTGCATTTTCAAGCACGAGTGCAGAGTCTGATATGTATTATGGACAGTCTCTGCTACAGCCTGGAGAATGGATTATTACTAAAGAAATTCCCAAAATTGTAGACGGTAATAAAATGTATTATTTTGTCACTTGTGCTAATCTTTTATTATCTTTATCCCTATGCCATTCTGAGAAAAGTTCAGTGTTACTTAGTTCAACTCCATTAATTTTTGAGTAGTCCTACCGATAGGGTTCAGTATAATCTGCCTTTGTTTTTACAGGTGATTTAACTAAAGCCAGATAATACTAGTGAGTTTTTCATTGTTACACAAGGCAAAAGTGGGTCAGATCTCTTCAGATCTCCTTTTGTTGACATGGGTGATTTTCCTGGCCAAGCTTATTCTAAATATTTCCTTATATATCATTTTCCTAGAACCCAGCTTCCAGAGATATACTTAGGTATAGCTATGCTTCAAATTAACAGTTGTTTTGCCAATTTACTTTTATTAAAACTTATCAATAGTAATATTTATACTATTTGCCCCCATGTTATCAAATATTTTTGTAAAATATTCTCCTTATCACTAAAATTGAACATGTCAAGGAGAGAATTGTGATCTCTCTTTAAAGCCTAGAGGATAACTTTGCAAATACGTGAGTTTAGTGTGAGCAGTGAATGATGGCTTTAAGTGTATTTGATTTAGATTTATCTAGTGTCTTTTCTCTAAAGACTTCAGAAATGGATTTCCCTTTGGGTTTCTTAGTTGTATGTTCCTACAATTAAATTCAGTATTTACTGCTTAAGTTGTCATGCTATCAAGAAACAAAATGTAGAAAAGTCTTAATATTTCACCAATATTTAGACTTTTTCCCTTGATCCATTCAAAAACCTTAACTTAGTGCTGCCTTTTATCAGTAGACAAAGATAGGAAAGAAATACTTTAAGATTTTATTGGATTTATTTCCCATGTATCAGGAGCTCTTAGAGGAAAGAGCTGGACTACATATGCCAAATTCCTGTTTAAATGATTTTTTCACTGAATATTAATACGTGTGTGCATGTTGTGTTAAGGTTGACTTCAGCATGTTTGCTAGAATAAGAGAGGATTATCTTATAAAAATCACCAAACGCTGAAACTTCCTGACAGTTAAAGGATAAGAAAGATGCTAAATAAAATTTAACTTAGCTGTCTTCTTATATTACTTTTTTACATTTGAATGTGGTTTTTAAAGGTTTTCTCATTTTGTCCGCAAGCTACCGCTTGAGTTTTGTATTATCCCTATTTATAGTGAAGAAACCAAGGCTCATCCCTGAGACTGAGTTGCGTGAAGCCATGCAGCCAAGTAGATGGCTGAGCAGAAACTAGAATCAGGGCCATGGAAGCCCCTTGAGTGGTCTCTCCACCGTTCTGCAGCTCATGCTAGTTGTAAAGACTTGGCGTGATTTTCTAATATGCAGATCAAAATGTAACCATCACAAACACAAGGAAGAAAATCTACACAGAATTTACACATGGTGTAAAAGGGGAAAAACAACAAATTCTCTAACAGTGAGCAAGCTCATCATAATTCTTAGAATGTGTAACAGGGAATGTCTATACCTCCTAGTGATTCTCTCAAGAGCGAGTTGTACTTGGTAAATTACCATAAGTTTCTTGTCCATAGAAGATTGGGGTTAGCCCCTACGTAAGTGTCTGACTTTCTGATTGTTGAGTCTTTCAGAAGCCAAATATAGATGTATAGATGTGTCAGGATAGAATCAAGGAGGACATATTGGTAGAACTAAAGATTTCCTGGGAAGGTCAGTGAACACTGGTTTCCTATCATTTAGATGTGAATCTGTTATTTTTGACCCCAGTTTTCTTTTGACTTTTGTTCTGATTTTTACATTTACGGTAGTAGAAGCAAATAATATTACTTATATTGTAAGTTCTTAAGTCTTATCCCTTAAATTCCATCTAGGACTAGATTCTGCTTGGGGAGATGTTTTCTCCTGTTAGCAGTTTCCTCTTCTTGGGTACCACAGGGATGGCTGGAGGAGAGGGGAAGTTGAGCAAGAGTTATTTTTTGGATCTGAGCAGCTATAGAACTCTCCTTTTATCCCCCCCCCCCAATTACATAACATCACAGGGCTATTATAAAAGGCTGAGGAAATGTTCCAGGTTAAAGAAGACATGACAACCAAATGCAATAATATATAATCCTAGGTTGGATCCTCTACTGGAGGGAGGGAGAGTGTTTTAAAGGACATTATTGGGTCAACTGAGAAAATTGGAAAGCACGTGGTAGATTAGATAAGAGAGTTGTATAAATACTAAATTTATGGAGTTGATAACTATTCAGTGATTATGTATTATTCTCAGGAAATAAACATTTAAGTATCTAGGGTAAAAGGCCACAGTGTCTGCAAATTACTCTCAGATGGTTCAAAAAGTATTATGTCTATTATATATAAATAGAGCAAATGGGACAAAATGTTTCTGTGCTAAAATAGGTAATTCTGAGTAAAAGATCTATGGTTTCTTTGTAGTACTCTTGAAAGTCTTCTATAAGTTTGGAATTTTTCAAATAAAAGGTTAAAAAAACACCCAAAAAATCCACTGTCTGTGAACTCTGGATCCCTACTTAATGGGATATATTTCTATGGTGTTTAGCATATTGCTATGTGAAATTAGATATCATGCTTTTTAAAAATGATTATACTTAAAAACAGGGAATTAAGTTGTCATAGTTTTCATAAATTGCTTTTGAAATTATTATGTTCCCACAAAACCTACTTTTTTGTTTGTTTAGGTAATGTGAATGGGATGAAGAGGAAAGAATGGGAAAACAAATCAGTGGGAATAGAAGTAGAGAGAAAAACTCAGCACCTTAGTCTTCAAGTACCACTACGATCTCATAGCTCATCGTCTTCCTCAGAAGAGACTAGTAGTTCTAGTGCTGCACAGCCTTTACTGGCTGGTGAAAAGGAAAGTCCCTCTTCTATTGCCGATGACCATTTGGTTCAAAAAGAATTCTTGCGTGGTACGAAGAGAGATGATGGCCAAGCAAGGTCAGTATTCAATCAGACTTAGAAACTTGATCATAATAGGATTATGATTGCTTAACATTATGGCAAGAAAAATTTCTTTCCTCTCAACTCACCCACTGTAGAAAATTTTTTTCCTCCTGAGTGTATTTTTAAATGTCCATTTGCTGTTTTCTGATTATAAAAGTAATATACGTATATTCATTTCCAGATATTAGGAAATACAAAAACGTATAATGAAAATAAATATTTCTTATCTCACTACTCACAGTGAACCATTGTTAGCATTTGGATATTGTCCTTCCAGTCTGGTGAATATTTTTTGGTCCTCCTCTTGGCCCTTTACCAGTTGGCCACTCATTTCTTGAAACACACTTTCCTCTTGACTTGATAGCACATTTCAGATTTTCCTTCCACCTCCTTGGCTCTTCCTTCTCAGTCTCTGTTTCCATGTCCTTCATTTTTTCCTCCCTTTCTTCCTTTTCTTCCTCTTACAGCCTGCCATTTGTTAAATGTTGTTATCCCTTAGGACTCTCTTCTGTACCATTTTCTCCACTCATTCTATACTGTTTCCCTAGACAGTCTCAATAAGTATGTGCTTCAGTCATGATCTGTAGTTAATGTCTTCTAAATGTAAAACTCCAGCCAAAACCTTTGTCCCCGTCAGCCAAGCTACCTTCTTGATATTTCTACTTGGATGTTTCGTGGAGACCTCAAACGTAACGTATGAAAAATGACCTTGTGCCTATCATGCTCAACTTGTTCCCCCTCAGTAGATGGCACTACTGCATCCATTATCAAAGTCAGAAATACTAGGATTATCTATCACTTCTTCCTCTCCTTCAATCCCTCTCATTTAATCAAAGGCCCCTGGTATATTTTTTTGGATAAGCTTTTAGAGGATGTGGGAAGAAAAAAAACCTTATAAATGCATTAGTGTTCATGGATTATGGATAGAAGATTATACTGTGGGTTTCTTTAAGTTTTTATTGTGTGTTAAGCTGCTTCAATTTTTTTTTTTTGGAACTATATGGAGTCTGAATACATTGTGCTGTTTTACTACTCTATGGATGTTTTATTGTAAAATTTTAGATTTTCCTTTATTTATAAAATAAATGATTAAAATTGCTAAAAGGATTTTATAAGTACTTCTGGTTATACTTAGAGTAAATTATATGATGTACAGTAAATGGTAATAGCTCTGCTTTCTGTTTTAGTATTCCCACAGAAATTTCAGGAAACAGCCCTGTGTCTCCTAATACTCAGGATAAGTCAGTCGGCCAGTCCCCTCTGAGATCTCCTTTGAAACGACAAGCCTCTGTTTGTTCCACCCGGCTTGGAAGCACCAAGAGCCTCACTGCTGCTTTTTATGGGGACAAGCAGCCTGTCACAGTTGGAGTCCAGTTTAGTAGCGATGTCTCCCGAAGTGATGAGAATGTGCTAGACTCACCAAAGCAGAGGAGAAGCTTTGGTTCATTCCCATACACACCATCAGCAGACTCTAACTCATTTCACCAATATCGATCAATGGATTCCAGCATGTCAATGGCTGATAGCGAAGCCTACTTTTCTGCAGCTGAAGAATTTGAGCCCATTAGCAGTGATGAAGGCCCTGGAACTTATCCAGGTAGAAAAAAGAAGAAAAAACAAACCCAGCAGATTGACTACAGTAGGGGTTCCATATATCACAGTGTAGAAGGACCACTTACTGGCCATGGAGAAAGCGTTCAGGATCCCCGAACTCTGCCATTCAAAACTCATCCTTCCCAGGCTTCGTTTGTTTCTGCATTAGGTGGAGAAGATGAAGTTATAGAACATCTGTATATTGTAGAAAGTGAGAAAACGGTAGAGAGCGAACAGATTACTTCTCAACAACCTGTGATGAGTTGTTATCAGACTTACCTTACTCAGTTCCAGGTAATTAATTGGTCAGTGAAGCACCCAACCAATAAAAGAACCTCAAAGTCCTCATTGCATCGTCCCCTCGATCTGGATACACCAACCAGTGAAGAAAGTTCATCCTCATTTGAACACCTTTCTGTTCCAACTTTTAAGGTATAAATCAAATTGGTAGTTTCCACTGATATATTTACTTAGAAAAATAGATTTTTAAGATGCTGTTTTTAAAATTATTCTGTCATTTTAGCTACCTTTCTGAAAGAAGGAATTTCTGAAGTCATGGCTTCATGTATGACAGTAGGTCTCAGGGTTATTGGTGGGTATTATAAATTTAAGCATATCAAATTGAGGAATAGTTTCAGATTTGATTGTCATGATGTTAATCAGTTAACATATGATCTCTATTTACATTATACTCTATGATTAGGGTCAAGTTTCTATGAATTCATATTTTCTGTGTGTTAAAAATGAAATTTTGTAATTGTTTTTAATAGTTGGTATGCTTTCTACTAATCCATAACTGCTTCTATGCAAATCCAATTCCACTCAATTGATATTTGAGATCTTACAATTTAGTATGAATTGGTTATTGTCCATTTTCTGTAATGTATTCTATAAATAGCTTTTTGAGGGAAGCTGCAAATATGTCAAAATAAATTTAGTAATAATAGCCAATATGAAAACTATTTTTATAAAATTATAAATTTATAAGAGAATTTTTATGATTTTAAAAACCAAAACTAAGCATACAAAATCTTATCCAACTGATTAACAATGTTGAGGAATCGTATGTGGTATATACTTACCTATACATATATACTTATTTAAGGTGTCTAAATGTTAATTTATTCATTCTTAAGTCGGGTATTTATTATATACTACTATGTGCCGGGTATTTGATGTACATTGATGAGGGAAATGGGCATGGGGCTTATAGTGTAGGGGTGAGAGACAACCAGTTAGTAGATAAACAGGTAAGAATTGAGAAGAGTTTTATGAAGATAATCAAAGGATGCCAGGATAGAGAATAGGGTGGGGTGGGCTACCCTAGATTGTATTGACGTGGAAGGTATGTCTGAGGAGGTAATATTTAAACCGAAACTTTAAGAATGAGGAGGAATTGAAGAGGGGAAGACTCAGGGGCACTGCATTCCGAGCACAGACATCAGCCTTGCTAAAGCTCTAAGATGGGAAAGAAGTCAGTGTATATGAGACACAGTGAGTTTGCAGGGAGACATACTCATGATGAGGGCTAGAGACCTAAACAAGGGCCACATCAGTAAGGACTTGTAGACCAGGGTATCAGTAGTTAGAATTTTATTTTAATTTCGTTGGGAAACTTGTGAGAACTTTAAGGAAATGTGATGTGATCTCATGTACTTTGGCTACTTAAGTGGAATTGAATTGTCATTAAGCAAGAGAGGAAGTGGGATGATCACTTAGGAGGCTGTTGCAGCAGTCTGTGCAAGAGATACTGGGCTTAGACTTAAGTAATGATGGAAATATGATCAGTGGAATTGAATCTCCCTACATAGAAATATGCTTTTGAGTGATTATATACTGAAGGAAGAAGAAACATTAGTGACAGTTACTAAGTTTTGATTTTAAGGTTGTGCCCATTTCTTAATCTTGCCCAAGGTAAATTGCTCACGCTAAGATTTCAAAATATTCTCTTTATTCCAAGTGAAAATATGTTGGTGTATGAATTTTCCAGTATAAAACTATATGGTACTTGCTGTGCAAAAGTTAGAATTATTTTAGTATTTTCAATAAATCTTTCTAGTTTATCAGGCAGTCAAATGTCTGGAGAAAATAAGTCAAGGAATTCATATCTTTAGACAACTTCAGAAATAGAATATAGGAAATAAGAAAGTTATTTTCTCCATTAAATCTAAACACCTGGCTGGCATTTAAGTGTTCAGTTTGATCATTCAAGTGTATTATTTATTTTATTTGTTATGTTTCATGGATTTAAGATACAATCTAGCTTTTCCTATAGTTGATTCTTCCCCACTTAAAGTTGATTGTACTAGGAGAAATCTGTAAAATTAGCTAAGTAAAGCTCAATTTAAGGAGGAACGCTGGCGAAAAGACATTTGAAGCACATGCCTTTGAGCTTTCGGTGTGTAGTCTTTTACTCTCTTTGGTGAATTCTCATAGTGCTGCCCTGTCATTTGTCTGAATAAACAGAAACTGAAATTACCAATTGAATATTTTCTCAGTTTGTCAAGTATGTCGTATATCAAAATCATATTAACAAGGTAATCTGTATATTCACAAATATTGATTGATAGCATAAAATTAGAGAATAATTAGTATTAAAATTCTAGACTATAAGTGGTATTTTATATTATTCCAGGTTATCAAACAGGGGCTCACAGCTAATTCTTTACTAGACAGAGGAATGCAATTTTCAGGATCGACTTCAAAGTAAGTAAAAATTACATAATTTTGAAGTTTAAAGTCAGTCTTTCCTGCTTATGAGATATGTAGAATTTATTCTGAGGAATAGCAGTTCTTTACTTCACTAGAGACTTTATTTTATGAATAAATTACTCCAAATAATTCAACTATGTTGTCTGTCATGGCTTTGCCTACGTTAATAAGCAATCAGTAGCATTTCTGTTAGATATACCATACAAGCCATAACTTGGCATATCAAAATCAGAAACTAACAAGAATTCAGTATTGTAGTTTTCATATTTTGGAAAAGCCCCATCAAGTAAATATATCAAAATTTTTTTTCTCATTTGATGTATTAACCATTTTTGATGAATTTGCCTTTTAGTACCTTATTTGTCCTGTCTTGGAAAAGTATTTGAGACATAAAATATCTAGTCTAATTCCATGAAATAAATGTAGGTTTAAGTGGTCACTCATCTTAAGGAAGCTCCAACTTCTGTCCTTTTTCATAATCTTTTTAATATATTCTTTGCTTGTTAAATTGTACAGTACACCATATACTCCTCTGGAAAAGAAGGCTGTTGATAACACAGATGATGAAACATTAACAGAAGAGTGGACCCTGGATCAACCAGTCTCTCAGACCAGGACAACAGCCATAGTTGAAGTAAAAGGAACTGTTGATATTGTCCTCACTCCCCTGGTGGCTGAAGCTTTAGACAGGTATTAATTTTGTCTGAAAACTTAACGGTTATTTTATAAAATGATAAATGTATGTCATATCATTAGGGTATGTAATATCTTTCTGTAAAGAACAGTGTTGATGATGGCTATTTTGATTGAACAAAAATGAAAATACGTTTAGGTCTTTCTTTGTTTCATTTAGTTATCATTTGTTACTTTTTCAGCCTAAGTAATTTTATTGCAATATTATAATGCATTATATTTTCCACTTTTTGCTTTTGGGCTGATGACCGTAAAATGATCAAATACCCAGGAACTAATTATTAGGTTTGATATTCTTACTATTATCTAATTAATAAAGGGGTAAAGAGGAAATAATAGTTTCTCTGTCCTGCAAGGAGCTTATTGTCTATCTAGGGAGAGAAAACTAACGGGAGTAAAATCTAGAATGGAACATAATGGAACAGTTTAGATAAACTAGATCATAATATTAAGTGATGTTTAAGTTTTTTATGTACTGTTTTTCTTCCCTCAGATATATTGAAGCAATGGTTCATTGTGCTAGTACCCAACACCCAGCTGCCATTGTAGATGATCTTCATGCCAAAGTCCTCAGGGAGGCTGTCCAAAATAGCAAGACTACTTTCTCAGAAAATGTAAGAACTTTCTTTTCAAAGAGTATGGCAAACTGAGTATTCTTCATGTGTACATAATATCCAAGCTTGAAAAAAATTTGAATGTATTAGGACTTTTTTTTTCTGAGGAAGATTAGCCCTGAGCTAACATCTGTGCCAGTTTTCCTCTACTTTATATGTAGGTTGCCACCAGAGCATGGCTGGCAAGTGGTGTAGGTCTGTGCCTGGGATCCGAACCCATGAACCTGGGCTGCTGAAGTGGAACGTGCCAAACTTAATCACTATGCCACAGGGCTGGCCCCTTGAATGTATTAAAATTTTATTAGGTGTACAAGTTGGAATACATGAACACTTCTAGTCTTTATGTGTCATTGGCTCCGTAAGAGATAGCATATATCACTATACTATGGATTAAATAGTAGTAAAATATTAACTAAAATGTGGCTTTTTGTTTTATTTCAAAAGGAGCTTAATTCCAAGCCTTTCCTAAAGAGCTTTGGTCCTAAGTGAATGAGTGTTTCTTAGGACTGGTACATTCATTTTGTAAGAGAGCAAAGCTACATATTATTTTGATTTTCCTCTATGATTCGATAACTTGTCTCTTGATATTTTTGAGATTAGTTTTGTTCACCTCAGTGAATCAAGTTACTGCCTCCTGGTGTGTGATATTCCACTTATGCTGTGGTCCCAGCCACCAGGCCAGTGTCTTAGCAGTCATATGCTGCTGCTCCTCTGATGATTCTCCGTTTGACTTTCAAAGTTACCTGGGTTATGTTTGGACTAGGGACCAGAGGCAAGGTGAAAGTGAGGCTGATTATTTTTAGTGATCTAGCTATTCAGAATATATTGGCATTTCATGTGATAGATAGTTAGGGTGATGGAGTACAAATCAAAAGAAAGTTGAAAATATTCCCACACAACAGAGAACCAGTTATCAGAAACCAAATCCGTCCTCAAGTAAGTAAAACTTAGTGATCCTGAAAAAATACCTATTATTCTTATTATTACCATGTTTTCTGTCTGTTTCTCTATAGGCCGATTTCACTTTGTTATGTATCACTTCTGTCGACCCTGAAGCTGCCAGTCTGTTTCCTAGCTTTTCTAGGGTTTGGATATCAGACTGAGGGTGCTAAACTAGATGGCAGCTGGCACATAGGTGGACGTAAAAGACCATAATGAATAAGCAAGTTGCTGTTGTGGGTGATATGGAAATTATGAAAGGTCTGTGAAATAATAATTCTACCTTCATTCTTTTTAGTTATCTTCCAAACAAGATGTTAGAGGAACAAAAACTGAGCACCCTGCTATAGGAACGACTAACCAAGGACACGCACAAACAAGTCTTGTAATGAAGCAAGACAATGTAACAATTAAAGGGCTTCAGGCTAATGTTAGCATACCAAAGGTAACAATTTAGTATTTACAAATTTTTCTGAAAAAGGAGAATATTTTGGTAGTTTTTAACCTTTGTATTTACTAAACCGAACGGTGGTAGGATAGATTATAATATCAAAAATATTTTATTCCCTTGATGATCTAATGTAAGAATTAATGTAAATAGTTTACTTAAGCAGAATATTGGGTAATATTTACTAACATTTTCCACATCTATCCAGTAAGAATTTACTTGTGATTAATTATGAGAGTCTGTGTTTATGAGCTTTGTCTTCATCACTCTCAGGCATGTAGGTATGTCATTTCTAACAGTGGTTTTTCATTTTCCTGTATATCTTATGTTTAAGTCATAACTTTTCACTTTTCACCTCTGAAATTTATGACATTTTGTGTCTTAGGTAAACTTATGTTTGTTGCAAGCCTCAGTGGAAGAATCTCCAAGTATGGCTCCTGGTAGAAGTGTGACTCATGTTTCCCTGGTAGCATTGTGTTTTGACAGAATTGCTACACAAGTTCGTATGAACAGGTAAGAAAGATTTTATTAATTTGAGCCATGATTATCTTGCTGTATGTAAAAATAAGCCTTAATCATCTTTTTAATACATTTCTGAAAATTCTAATGTTAAAACTCAAAACTGGTATTGTAATTTCAAATCTCACTTTGTAGATTAGCAAAGTAGGTTTTTAAAAGTTTGTATTGTTTTTATTCATATTATTTTTCTGTAAATACTGACAAATTTATTATTAACATTGGTTTAATTAAACCAGTGGAATGGTTTTTTGTTTTTTTAAACCTGCTTATTAAATGTTTTTACTGAACTATATTATTTAAATTTTAACCATCATACCCTTTTTCTTCCCTTTTCCACAGAGGTGTGGTTGAAGAGATTTCAAATAATGCAGAAGCTGGGAGAACATCAAATTTGGATAGGTATGTCCATGCAACTAAGATGCAGCCCCAGTCATCTGGATCCCTCCGATCAAATGCTGGAGCAGAAAAAGGCAAAGAAATTGCGGCCAAGTTAAATATCCATCGAGTTCATGGGCAACTCAGGGGTCTTGATACAACAGGTAGGATTCTACAAGAAATATTTTTTTCTTTGACATGTATAAATTTAAGATGATTTTGCAAAAGGAAACATTTTTTTTCCCTTTGAATATTGCTCAATTTGAGTATAAGGAAGAGAAAAGTATTTCTGCATATATTGAACACATGGTATTTAACTTCATTACTCACGTTCTAGGCAGAATGGAAGGTAAACTTTAGTAGGAAAGTTAGTGGTATGGCCCCAAATTAGGAACTGCTTCTGTCTCCCATCTGTTTTCTTCATAGTATTTTGCTCTTTATAGAACAGAGAGGGTATGATCTTTATAGTTTTTCTTACTTTTCAAAATCTTTCTGTTGGCACAACTTTATTAAAAAGAATTAATTGTAATATCAAAAGCAGATAGTCAAGTCTGTAAAATATAGCATGAATAAGAGTGATAGATCATGGCTACCTCATGAGGTAAAAGAGAAAACCAGAGACATTATATACCATTTCAGTATTTTTGACTCAATTCAGTACATATGCTCATTTTGAGGATTAAATGATCTCAGATTGTCAGAGAGTCAATCCAGGAAAAATTGAGTTTGTTATATGATTGCTGTGCTAAAGTACCCTCATGGGACAGGTGACCAATCGTGAATGAACAAATGATTTGCTTGAATTTGCTCACTGTATTCTGTGGGCTCTGAAGCTTCCATGATTTCTGTCTGTATTCTGGGTCTGTGTAAATGCTGTGGCTTTCTCAAGGCTAATTTTCACCATCCTTGTGTTTGAGGCGAAAGCTTTTGACCTGAGGATTCCAGATAAAGAGACTTTTCATGACAGCCTGAATCTGTAGTCCTAAAGCCTGGGACAAAATACAGTAGCTTGAGTATAAAAAGACTTTTTTCAGCTCTGTAATTTGCACTGGTAACCAATTTGCGCTTGGATGTCTACAGACCAGTAGTAGTAACTAAATATAATTTCGAAAGGTGCGTTATCCAGAAAAAACTCATCAATAAAAAAACTCCCATTGAAAGTCCAAGGTGGACGTTGTGTAAAAATGCAGGAAAAAAAGGGAAACGTAAATGTCTTTGCTTCTATGTACATAAGATATCTGTGAAAGGATACTCAATAATCTAACGGCATTTGTTACATATGGGAGGGGAATGGACGTATGGGTGTGATGCTGGAGGTTTTTCATTGTATACCCTTTCATACTTTTTAGAACTTTGATCTGTGTCCTACCTAATAAAAAAGCTTAAGTAAAATTCCAGTTAAATCTTCACCGTAAATCATACATCAGAATAAGTTCATGGAGTTAAAGACAAATAGAAAAATATTAAATAATGAGAAAATTATAGAAAAATGTAAGTGAATATTTACTCTCTGATCAGGGAAGACTTTCTAATCATAAATGCAAAGTATAGTGTCTTCATATGATGGCATATTATATCGCTATTAAAATAGTATCCTTGAAGAATTTTTATTGACCTGAGGAAATTATCATGGTTTGCTGTTACGTAGAAAGTGGGAATCAAAGCTGGGTTTGTAAAATGACCTCTGAAAAGCCAGAAGGAAACTTACTTCAAATCTAAACAAATTACTTCTGGGTGGTAAATTTGTATATATTTTTTAAATCTTCATTTTGCTTTTCTGTATTCATTAGCTGTAATCAGAAAAAAGTGAAAAAAAGTAAGATGAAATAAAAACCTCTGTCAGACACTCAGGATGTTAGTTTCCATATTGCATATTGTAAGCAGTGGAATGAGGCAATAACTATGATGAATTGTACTTATATAAAATATGTTAGCATCAAGCAACCTTTAGTAAAAGTAGTAATTTTCCTAGAAAATGTTTTTCCTAAGGCTGAATAATTAATTAAAATAATTTTTCATTTTGTAAAATGATGAGACAGTGTTTAAAAATAGTTTACTATGAAGCTGAATTATTAAGGAGCTTCTTAATTTTAGAGTACCCTATAATCTTTCAGAAATGAGTTCATTCAGCCTCTGAGCAATTATTTGTTAATTATGGCATCATCTTTTTTCCCTCTTATTTTAACATGAGTCTAGCGCATTTTAAGTAGTATGACATTAGGCAGCATTATTTTAGAAATTGGTTAGCTCATTTGCTTATTTTTCTCTTTGGCAGAATACTAAGATATCTTTTCAAGACAACCAGTGTGCCAAATGTTTACATTGTTTAAAAAAATAAATACAAACCTCTGTGTTTAGAAATGGCCATTTTGTTCTCTGTTGATAATAGACATTGGTACCTGTGCCATCACTGCTATTCCCTTTGAGAAATCCAAAGTTTTATTTACTCTTGAAGAATTGGATGAGTTTACTTTTGTGGATGAAACCGATCAGCAAGCTGTTCCAGATGTAACTCGAATAGGTCCCAGCCAAGAAAAATGGGGTTGGATAATGTTTGAATGTGGACTTGAGAATTTAACCATAAAAGGTAAGCTTTTTCTTTTTTCTTTTTTTTTGAATTCTGCTTAAGTGGGGAACATGTTGGCCCCATATTACTGAAATGTTTTGAACAGTCATGACTTTCAATAACCTGAATCTGCATATTCAATCAAAAAGTGTGGTACCTAGGGTTACTTATCAGAGGTGCTCCATCCTAAGTGCATAAGTGGAACTTTCCTTCCATTGTGTGATTCAAAACTAGCAGAGCATCTAGGTGTATAAAACCTCAATGTCTGAACAAAACAATCTGTGGTTCGGAAAAAATTCCCAAATAAAATACAAAGCTACCCAGATTTTGAAAGTTTGCACCTTTGGAAACTGGATCTTTGATTAGTAGAGCATTGTCGTATAAGATGAAAATACTGTGAATCCTTTCTTCAGTGACACAGACCGACTTACAGTTATATTTGTTTTCTTTTACATTATTGAGTAATATATTAACAGGAAGCCTGAATTGTGTATAAGATTTTTGGTTTAGTCCTATATAATAGTAGTTGTATATAATTCCTTACCTGATAATCCAGTCTTAATCACTTCTATAGATAAGGACAAAGTTTTGGTAAGGAAAAAAAATCTTCATGAAATTTTTCTTTTTTTTTTTGTCTTTATGGATATTGTAGAGTACAGCATTGAGACACCCACTATTTTTAATAAATAAATTCCTTCATTTTTATAGGAGGAAGACAGTCTGGTGCTGTTTTATATAATACTTTTGGAATTATGGGTAAAGCTAATGTCACAGAAAGGGGTGGAGTGCTGACATCCAATAATTCTTCTGATTCTCCAACCGGCAGTGGCTATAATACTGATGTCTCTGATGATAATCTTCCTTGTGACCGAACAAGCCCTTCTTCAGACTTGAATGGAAATTCTGTTTCAGATGAACAAGTTGGTGAATTTCTAATAATAATGTTTTGGAAAAATAACATAGAAAACTGTGTACCAAATTCAAAATTAATTTTTGGAGTACATTTGCCCATCTTTCCATATTTTGGATTTTGCTTAAATGGTAGTCAAGGCAATTTGGTGATTATACTGATACTAGTGTATAATTTCTGAAATGAACATTTATATCTGTCATAGTACCTAGTGTAATACCTAGTTCATATTAGACACTTAATAATATTTGTTGAATTAATAAATTAATGGAATTTCACAAAAGCAGACTTTGTTTTTATGTTTGAAAGATTTTAGCAGATTTCATTTTTTAAATAATTAGTTTCAATACTGATAGTATTTCATGTAAGTTCTAAATATTTTTGTCTACATCTGTCTATTTCAGTTAGAATCCTGAAGAACACCTCATATGCAACTCATTTATTATTTTTATCATGATAGAATTTCATCATGATGAGTACAGTAACAGCAATAATGAAAATATTCAAAATCCTAGGTTACAGAAGACTTGTACCACTAACTGGTGACTTTGGGCAAATTATTTACCCTCTCCTAAGTTTCTTCATCTATAGCAGGAGTATTGTAATGATACTGACCTTTTAGAATTTGAAGATTAAATGGATAATATATATGAAAGTTTTAACTCAGTGTCTAGCACACAGTAAGAACTTGGTAAATACCTTTCTTAAATACACACACTTCTGATTGTTTGAAAATTAGATCAGTTGAAGAGGAAAGAAACCACTTTTTAATTAAGAAATCTGTCATGAGTATCCAGTATTTATTAGCATAATCACTTCTAAATCCCAGGTTTCTTGGAATTTATTTTTGAAACATTTGATTTGATGCTAGTTCAAGAATTTAATCACAGTTTTCTTGTGAGGTCTTTGGAAGTACTTGAAGGGTGGGTGTGGATTAGCACTTTAATTAAGGAAATTAAAAAATACAGTAGCTGCTCACTAGACTAAAGAACTGGGAAGGGTCTAGCTTTTCTTTCCCTCTCCTTCACCTCCTAAAATACTTCACAGAAACTCGAGTGTCTTCCTTGATCTCTCTTATTCTACTCTCCTTGTTGCAAGTCCTAGAATTTTGTAACATTGTTTTCTTTGGGTTCTCAGATTTTTCTTGGTCCATTTCTTTATGGAGTTCTTCATCGTCCTTAAATGTGGGTGTTCTCCCCATGTTCTGTTCTTGGCTACTCTTTTCTTCTTGCTGTTTGTCCACTCCCTGACATTTCATTTCCTAGTCCACCTCCATAATTTGATGACACTGCTCTTTCCCATTGGTTATGCTGTTAGCACCAGCGCTTCTCCTGAGTTCCAGAATTGAATCCATCGGCTTTTTGGATATCATCGTTCACACATGCTATAGACACCAAAAATTCAATCTAAAACCAAGTTTGTTATTACTTTGCTTCACATGGTATTATAATTAATTCTTATTATTTACAAGTGCCCCCTCCCTTTTTAAAATTTTAAGTTCCTCAAGACTTCTGTCTTCTATATAGTTGTATCCCCAGTGCCTGACTCACACTGTGTCTGAAACCCGCAAGCCAGGTGTATTTGAAAATTCAGATTTCTTCTTTTAAGAGGAAGGTCATATGGTGTGTGTCCTATATGTTACATAAACTCCTAGTGGAATCTGAGACTGCACTTCATCTTGAAATATTTAAATATTTCTGCAGCACATTACTGAAAACACCAAGTGGGATAAACAGCCACCTCATCAGTTCAGATCAGATTTTGATGCCACATTTACAGAAAAAGATTTAGATTTTCAGAACATCGTAGATTTTAGAATTGCAGATAAGAGAATGTAGACTTATATTTAGTGTCTGCTGACTTTTAAATTACTATTACTGCTGACACATTGTCTTATAACACTTAGGATTCAAAGCTGTTTTGTGGATCCTCTTCATTCATTAATCCTCCCACAAGAAAATGCTAATCTTTTCTTTATCTTGACCAGTAATATCAAAAAAAGTGAATTAGAGACTGTAAGTAGATGTAACAGATAGTAGACTTTTTTGTTTCTTTAGTATTATGCTTCTTACCTCCTTGCATTCTAAAGAGTGGTGATTACACATTTAAAAATTATTATTCTATTTCTCAATACAGGTTCAGATTACTAGTGTATGAGATAACTAAGAATTTTTTGTTGTAGAGTGTTATTTGAACATGGGCCACAATAGTGTTTTTTATGACACTTTATTCAGAAGTTTAAAATATTCTCTTAAAATGGAGTGGAAAATAGATTGCAGTAGGAAGCAGAAGAACTTAATTCTATTACTCATTCTCCTACATAATAGTTGTATGACCCCTGGCAAATCATAAAACATCTTTCTCTCCCTTTTTTCATCTGGGAAAAAAAAAGGCACTGAACAAATGTGATTAAATGACGTGATCAAGAAAAACCCTCTAGGTATTATGCTGAGTGAAATAAGTCAGAAGGAGAAAGTCAGATACCATATGATCTCAATCATAAGTAGAAGATAAAAACAACGACAAACAAACACATAGCATTGGAGATTGGGTTGGTGGTTACCATTGGGGAAGTGGGGAGGCGGGAGGGCAAAAGGGGTGATTAGGCTCACATGTGAGGGGATGGACTATAATTAGTTTTCGGGTGGTGAACATGATGTAATGTACACAGAATTCGAAATATGATGTACATCCGAAAATAATAATTAAAAAAAAGAAAAAAAAAGAAAAACCCTCTAGTTCTAAGATCTCTGATTTGTGGTTTGTTATAATGCAGTGATTTTTCAGAGTATGCTCCTTTGAGCTTCAAGGATCCATATGTATTTCTTAGAATCAGGAGGGGGTTAGCTGAGCAAGATGTATGTCACATGTTCTGTTGCTGTTTTCTGTAGAATTTGATTTGATGGAAAGGTTTTGAGCATAGAACATCAGTTAACTTCTGCGCTAGTGGTTCTAAGGGGCTGTGTGTTACTGAGATTTTTGTATTTTATTTTATCTAGGATGAAGGAGTGGAATCTGATGATTTGAAGAAAGATCTACCTCTAATGCCTCCACCTCCAGATTCATGTAGCATGAAGCTGACTATCAAGGAAATTTGGTTTAGTTTTGCAGCTCCCACCAATGTGAGATCTCATACACATGCGTTTTCTAGGTAAAAAGTTTTTAAAAATGTAATACTATCCCTTGATGTTTCTTTGCTTTAAATAACATACAATTCTATTTCATATATTTTTTGAATTATTTTTCTAGTATATCTAGTCTTAAGGTTGCCACTTTTTTCCATCTTCCCTACTTCATACTTTCTGTAGACATTATTCTCAGCTTGTTTGACCCTTTTTCTTCCCTAGGGCTTTAGTTTTATTTTCACATATTACTCTGCTATGAACTTCTTACTCTTTTCACCTCTAATAGGCTTTTATATTTTTCTTTCTTTTCTGTTAATCTGTTTTTGCATTTCCTGGTTATATGTTCATAATTTATCTGATGATATCATTTGATGTCAAAGGAACAGTAATTTTGTCTAAATAAAATGGCCACTAAGTATAGTAGGTATGGGAGATTGTTTGAGATACAAATCTTGACAGTTGTTTTTATAATTGTTTTTTAATACTAAAAGGCAGCTAAACCTTTTAAGTACTGCGACTCCAGCTGTTGGTGCGTGGCTTGTTCCCATTGACCAACTCAAGTCATCCTTAAACAAATTGGAAACCGAGGGAACCTTGAGAATTTGTGCTGTTATGGGATGCATAATGACGGAAGCGTTAGAGGTATGTCTTCCAACAGTGCAAGGTATCATACAAAGTTTATTATTGAAAATGATCGTTTTTTGTTCCTCATAGTTAGAAAACTTAGTTGCTTAATTACTGGATATCTTTTATTTGTGCTATCTTTGATATATCATTCTAAATCTGTTGTTTTTGCTTTGTTTCAGAATAAAAGTGTACATTTTCCCCTAAGAAGTAAATACAACAGACTTACAAAAGTTGCCCGCTTTCTCCAAGAAAACCCTTCATGTTTACTGTGTAATATACTACACCACTACCTGCACCAGGCGAATTACTCCATCATTGATGATGCTACAATGGTGAGTTACTGAAACTATAGGTACCTCTAAAGAATCCTCTATTCTCTTGAGGAGCCATTGAGCCACAGGGCTTGAGATGCATATGGGAAGTCCAAAGGAGAATTATGGTTAGAAATACAGGCCTATAGACAGCAGCCAGCTCAGATTAATGATTTGCGAGTTGACAGCATGAAGGTGTTAGAAGCTGTGGACATGGATGAACTTCTAGGGATGATGTGTTGATTGAGCAACTGGTCAAGGATGTATCCCTGAAAAATACCAAAGTAAAAGGGGGGTGAGGAGGGTGGTTAGAGGTACACAAAGTGCTGAGGAGGGAAAGGAAGAGGTTGGAGCACCAGGAAAGAATGTCTCAGAAGCCAAAGGTATAAAGAGTTTTAAGTAAAAGAGTAATCACCAGTCACATTTCACAAAAATGTTTGATAAAATAAGGACTAATTAATGATTGAAGGGAGAATATATAATTTTACAAAATATATACAGTATATTTCTGCCCCTAGAAATGCACTACAGAAGATAACACTTCATGATTAGGGTTTAGAGCTTGAGGATCTCCCTTCTCCTCTCCACACTTCTGGTCAGTAGAAAATACACAAGACTCTTCAGCTAAATTAGGGATCAATGTATCAGTATTATTAAGGGCCAATCTGGCTCCTGATAACCTCCAATGAAAGACTCCCTAGCGAATGGTGGATTTGAGAAAGGTACTTGGATCTGAGGCTGGTGTAGTGCTTTCTACTTTTACCCTGTGAATTGAAGACTGAGAGGTCCACAGTGCAAGGCGAACTTGCCCGTCTAATCATAGGCAGAGAAACTACAACAGACAGAATGACAGGCATTTCCCGTGGATGGATGCTCTGCCAAGATATGCTTTCCATGTAAGAGGAAGAATCCCAAGGTGGCCCTGCTTACTTGAGTCTAGGAATGAAAGGGTAGGCTAAGGGACTTGATATTCCTCAGAAAGAAAATGAGGTGATTCCTGCTTTTTAGTAAATAGTTGTCTTCAGTCAAAGCCATTTCTCCTAACACAAGGGATTATAGGAAAGCGGGTGGAGAGTAGGTGGATATTTTCTCCTTAAGCTAAGGCACTAATAGGAATAATAGCCAAATTTTCTTTCTTACAGTCTTCACTATGTGAGATAAAATATATTCTAAATTATGTAGTTGTTATTGGTAATACATTTAACTTTCAAAGCAGTTACAAATTCATCTATGTCCAGCATTTAACTATAGCAGTTTATTTCTTTCTTTATTTTTTGGTGAGGACAATTTGCTCTGAGCTAACATCTGTTGCCAATCTTCCTCTTTTTTTATTTTTTGCTTGAAGAAGGTTAACCCTGAGCTAACATCTGTGGCAGTCTTCCTCCATTTTGTATGTGGGTCACTGTCACAACATGGCTTGACAAGTGGTATTTGTCCTCACCCGGGATCTGAATCTGTGAACCCAGGCTGCCAACGATGGACTGAACCACTATGCCACAGGACCCGCCCCAGTAATTTATTTTTTTAAATGTTAAAATAGTAGTGCTTACCTAATCTTTGGAGGGAATAATTTCATTTTGTCTTTGCTTAATGAATATTCCAGGTAGCTCAAAATACATTTAATTCTTCAGCTGGGCTAAAAAAGGTAAAGTGGATTGAATGTTTCTTAAGTTGAATCCCAATTTTGCATCCCAAGTTTAGCCTCTTGTTCACCTGGTACTGCTGTATTTAAGACAAAAAGATGCAATGTTGTGTTTAGGGATTGAATTCTTTAGTCAGCTTGAAGTACTGACTCTTGTGTAACCTTGGACAAATTACTTATGAATTCTAGTTTCCTCATCTGTAGATGAGGCTGGAGATTTAAATGAATAAATATATGCAAAGCACTTAAATAGTAACTATGATTAAAGTAAGGTTACTTCTGTCCATCTCATTGCTGTTACAGAGTGATGGACTTCCTGCTTTGGTAACTTTGAAGAAAGGTTTAGTTGCATTGGCAAGGCAGTGGATGAAGTTCATTGTGGTGACGCCAGCCTTTAAAGGAGTTAGCTTACATCGGCCAGCTCAGCCCCTGAAACCTCAATCAGCTGTGGACCACGAACATGAAGACGGACTGGGGCTGGACAATGGCGGTGGTCTTCAAAGTGATACCAGTGCTGATGGAGCAGAATTTGAATTTGATGCAGGTAATTTTGTAAATATTTTAGTTAGATATTATGCAATTGGTAACCTAGTACATGAGATAGTTTTGATAATTTGTGTCCCAAATTTGAAAATGTCATTGCTTAATTATACAAGTATGATTTGTATTTGCCCAAATAAATGGTAATAGTGTTGGCATCTTTATCCTGACTTGATTTTTAAGTTTAATCTTGTGAAATACAGTAGACTTCTTCTTATCCAGTACAAACAACAGACATCTTTGTATACCTAGAATGTTTTGAGTGAAACACGTTAACCTCCTTTTAAAGTTTACATTTGTATTTGTCTGTTTATTGTCCTCCCTATGCCACAGTCTTTTGAGTCTTTGAATTTTACCTGGTGCTTGTTTGACCCTGAAGTTATGTAATATGTGGAGGCCTGCAGCCAGCCTATAATTCTTTCAGCATAATGGCTGTGCCAGAACACAGACAGTAGATATACATTTCAGAAATATATATGCATACTTTAATACTTTTTCAAAGGTTAATTTTTATTTTCATGACATGAAATATTCAACAAAAATTTATCTTACTATATTTTGAAAAAAATATAGAAGTACTATGGGAAAGGACAGTAGTCTTTAGAGCTTTAAGAACATTGATATATAATACTTTACCTAGCTTTTTTTGTCTTTTAAAAAACCTTATAATTATATTTAATAACTGACTTGTTATGAAGACTAGACTAGATTGTATTTATTTTGAAAAATTTCAAGTCTGCACAAAGGTAGAAAGAATGGTGCAGTAAACAGCCCATTTAATTAATTATCTGCAATGCGTATGTTAATCCGTGAAAATTCTGTAGTTTCTTGAGCTTAGTTGAATTGGTTTTTTATCTCTGTACCATTTGGGTGGCATATGTGAAACATGGAATAGAAACTATTTGTTCCTCTCTTGAGACTGAGTGAGAAGATTGGGGTTGGAAGAGTTAAAGAAAGGAAAGAGCAAGTATTATAGCAGATTCAACAATTAATTTGTCAAGGAGTATGGAAAGTTGAGTGTAGTTACACCACCAGGAACACTGGAGTTGAGGTTTCAAGAAAATGTCTGATAATCTATAGCCCACTTATTCTTTTGAACCGTTTTCAGCCACGGTCAGTGAACACACAATGCTACTAGAAGGAACAGCCAACCGGCCTCCACCGGGCAGCTCTGGACCTGTCACTGGAGCTGAGATAATGAGGAAACTTTCTAAGACTCATACACATAGTGACTCTGCATTAAAAATAAAGGTACGTTATTACTATTTTTGGTTAGAGTTATTTAGACTTGCAGAGAAGACCTAAACTTTTGTTATCTCAAATTTAAATATTGCTCCTACACTCCAAATGTTCAAATAGTATTTTTATGTTGAAATTAACATGATTAGTAACTTTTAGTGCACACGTTTCTTTGAAAATTATATCATCAGTCAGTAATTAATATTGAATAAGAACTACTTTAACTACCAAGCCTTAGGGCTTTCTTTTCTATTTATTTGAATGTTGTGTTCCATAAAATTCGATGTTGAAAATGTTGATCATCTTGTAATTTTTCTGGTCAATATACAGTTTGAGTTAGGGTATTTTATGATTTTAATTACATTGTGTTTTAAGAAATTTAACCAGTAGTGCACTGTGTGTAAGTTTCGTCGTCTGTAAGATGGAGATTACCATAGTTACATGAAATAATGCTTGAAAAATGCTTAGAAAAATACCTGGTACACAGTAAACACTTAAGTTATTTGTTGTTGTGGGTTACTTTTTTTTTTATAGTTTGCTTTTCTGAGCACAGAAAACAACAAACAGTTAATATTTTAACTTTCTTTGAAAGTCTGGGTATAGACTTATGTTAATACCCAGAATACATAAGGTAAATGATTGATAATTTTGACCATATTAAAATGTAAAATTTCTACGCAGAAAAAATAATGTATTGTAAACAAAATAGACATATGACAAAGAGCTAGTTTCCTAATATATAAAGATCTCTTCCTGATCACTAAGAAAAAGAGGACAACTAAATAGAAAGGTGGTTAAAGGCTCTTCACAGAGAAATATGTATACTTATGTGAAAATGTATTCTAATTCAACAAATACCACATGATTTCACTCATATGTGGAAGATAAAAATAATAACAAAAAAACCACGTAGATACAGATGATCAATTGGTGGTTAACAGAAGGGAAGGGGGGATAGGGAGAAGGCATAAGGGCAAAGGGGCACATGTGTACAGTGACAGATAGAAACTAGACTTTTGGTGGTAAACACAGTGCAGGCTGTACAGCAGTCGAAATATGATGATATACACCTGAGATTTAAATGTTATAAATCAATGTTAACTCAATAAAAGAATGTAAATTAAAATGAGATTTCCATTTCCACCTATCGGACTGAAAAACTAAAAAGTTTGATAGTGTATGTTGTTGGTGAAGATGTGAGAAAACAGACACTCTCATACAGTACTGGTGGGAGTGTAAATTGGTGCAGCCTCTTTGAAGAACAATTTTTGAAGAGCAGTTGGCAATTTGTATCAAAATTTAAATTGTATTGCCCTTTCACCAGTATAACGATGTCCAGGAATTCATTCTAAAGACATGAATGCTCATAAATGCTCAAAGACACATGTAAAGAACACACATTCTTTACAACACTATAGCGGGAAAATGATTGAAACAACATAAATGACTAAGCACTGAGGACTAATAACTAATATACCCTGAAGCAGATGCATACTATGAAGACTCAAAAAAGATGAAATAGATCTCTAAGTGGATATGGAATGATCACCAAGTGCATTGATTAAAGTAAAAACAATGTATAGGGCAGTATGTATTTGTATGTTAAAAAAGGGTAAATAGATGTGCTTATAGTCATAAGTTACTTACAAAAGGATAGATAAGAAAGTTAAGAGGACCTTGGGGTGAAGGGCCCTAGTAGACTAGAGCTCAGGGAATGCTTACTTTTCATTAAATAGTCTTTTTGTGCTTTTAAATTTTTAATTATGTGTAAGTGTTGCTGTTAAAGCCTTTGGTGATAGTTTGATACGTAGTTTTTCAGTTTGAACTATGAAACTTACTCGGTTTCTGCAGTATATTCAGAAAGCTGGGATACTTTAAATTCTCAGCTCCTTAATCTGTCTCAGATTTTCTTCCTGGTTGATGGTTTTTCCTAACCCTCTGATCAAATTTAGGTGTTTTGCTGTTAATGCTGTTCTCTTTCAGAAATTTTTTGAACCTTCCTTTGTTTGTGGATTATAAAAACCCTTCAAAGAATTGAAATTACAAATGCTTTGTTGCAGATCTTGGCTTTTCAGGATCTTTCTGTCTGTGTAGTCATTTTTTTGTACTATGCTTTAAACTGATCTGAAATTCTATCTTAAATGTGACAACAGATAGAAATTGGACAGTTCTGTAACTTGATTTTTTTGTTTTTCCTCAGAGAATTGCTGGAAATTCTTTCTGGTATGTTAGAGCTCTGTAGAGAATCAAGTCTTAACACAGATATTCACTGTGAAGGCTACCAAGAAGGGTGGTATAGTATTAAGAATTTCAGAATAGACATCTTGCCACCAGGCTCTCTCTTCAGCTTTCAAAGGGAGTTAATAAGCCAGTGTTAAAATAAGTGAATGATAGTAAAGGCTGCCGTTTGCATTGTACTGTAGAGTTATGAAACATTTTTACTTACATTCGAGATTCACTGCAGTCCTAGCACACCCCGTCTGTTTTGGTATTGATGTGAACAATTACTAGCAGTAATAGCAACAGTAATAGTAGCTGTAGCCGTCAGCAGTCATTTTTATGTGCATAAGAAAGAGCCCTGCATTGTTGCTTCTGTAGGGCATTCACCCGTATCATTCTCTGAGCTATACCAGTGGAGACACTGCCACTGATTCTCCAGTGCATGTTGGACGTGCTGGCATGCCAGTTAAGGAGAGTCCGAGGAAGGAGAGCCTACTCAGCTACCTGACTGGAAGCTTCCCAAGCTTGCACAACCTCCTGGAAGGGACTCCTCAAAGAAGTAGTACAGCTGTGAAGAGTAGCTCCCTAACGAGAACAGGTATGTCCCTAGTTTTGACAATTATAAGTTTACTTCTGTGGGAGAATTAAAAAAAACAGTAGCAAGACTTAAATTTATTTAGATCTGTACTTTGGATGCATAACTAATCTTTTGTATTACACATTATGTTTGAGAAAATATTTTGGGAAACTGTTCTCCCTTATTGGTGTCTTCATGCCCTTAGTTTGTGTTTTTAAATTGCAGCATTTGACACTACTATAAACCTCGATGTCATGTGGGGTGCTGTCTCGACCAGCCAACAATGAATTTCCCTCTGTTATAATAAAAATAAGTTATGTATTCATGCTTTAATATCTGAATACCAACATCATGTAGTGAATTTGAAAACATCTGCAGAGACATTTTAACCTGACTTTTCAAAAATAAATACATAAACAACAATTTCTACTCTGTAGTACTTAAGTAATATATATTCAGTAAAACTTTATTTTCAGGAAATACGATGGCCACTGATATGTTGTCTGAACACCCCTTGTTGTCTGAACCATCCTCTGTGAGTTTCTATAACTGGATGTCAAATGCTGTGGGTAATCGGGGAAGTGTGGTGCAAGAATCTCCTGCTACCAAGTCAGGACACAATAGTCTTCCAACAGGTACTTAGTTATCACGTTATTTTGCTTAACTATCTGAGGGGCACATGTAAAGTTATAGCAAAATCCTATTTTTCAGAGGATGATTAAAAAATCTCAAATGTTTAAGTACTGTTTAGTTGAAATCAGCCCATTTTTTGGAATGCCTTTAATAAAATTGCAATTGAGGGAGTCGTACGCAGTCAGTAGGGTTCTTGTGGAAAGGCAAATGTGTCAAATGTTAGATTGTGTATGACTTAAAGAGTTTAAAGCTTCCATTTAATGTGGCTTGTTTAATTTTCAAATCACCAAAAGGAGATAAATAAAAAATGCACAGTATAATTACATCACCGTGTACCTACAATAAAGAAAATATTTTTGGTTTATCCAGATTCCTCTGGGACATAACTAGCTGTCTTCCACTCTTTATGGTTACTTAAATATTTAATTAAATCTAAGGGAGTACAAAGAGGAATAAAGCAAGATTCTTGCCCTCAAGGAGGAAAGCAAATGAGGGCAATTTATTAATTTGAAAAGAATATGTATAAGTAGCAAGAAGACTGTCATGGAATTCACAAAGAAGTATTGGTGGTTATCGCCAGAAATGGAAGTGGAGCCACCTTTCCTTTTCTATTTTTCTAAATTTTTTATTGTTTTTCCAAATTTACTAGTTGTATGTATTATTTTTTTTGGAAAAAATATATTTAAAAAAATAATATGTGAAGTAGCTTTGATTCTAGTTGCTGAAGGCAGCTAACATTAACTTGTGTAACAGCTATTTAGATTGCTAGTAAATTCTCTTCAGACAGAAAATAGGAAATTATGAAAAGTAGTTGATATGTAACTACTTACTCGGTCCTTTTCCTTCCTGGTGTGTGGACCGCTTTTGAATCTGGAACTGATCCTAATTCTGGCTGCATGTTGGTTCTTAGCTTTGGCCCTTGGTTGATGGAAGGCTGGTGCTTCCACCAGCTCTCAGCACTTCTCTGGTGCTAGCTGCACTACTGCACAGAGTTTAAGTTTCAAGAGAACCAGAAAAGAACATTTCCTCTCTATCATCAGTCCTTTGCCTGGTGGGGAATGAAAAGAGATAGGGGGCACAGATGAAACAAATAGCACCGTTTCATTTATGCTCCGCCTCAGGAAAGCACAGCTGGGAAGGAATTTCTGAGTGAGACTGCGAACCCGTGTCTGTCGCCCTGCTGCTGTCTGTAACTCTGTTCCTCAGCGCCAGGCTGATGGGATATCACATGCTTTTCACAGATCTTCCAGCCATAAAATTCTCTGCTTTGGACTGACTGTCTTTAATATAGCCTTCATATATGAGGATTTTCTAAATTTATTAATAAGTCGTGTCTGTAAAATAACCTAAAAGTGCTATTTTGTTTTCTCTTTCAATTTAAGCGGTCTGGTCTACTACAACACAGGCTTCATAAGTTTACTTTGCTGTGCCTCTTTATGTTTTTTATTCCCAATAATTTAGATTTTGTTCTTGAACATTTACTCTGCTAGGTGTTGCACCTAATCTTCCTACAATTCCCTCAGCCTCCGATTTCAACACCGTCTTGTCTAGTGACCAGAATACCTTAGATGGGACGCATTCTCAGCATAGCACTAGCCAGGATGATGTGGCAGGTGTAGAAGAAGCCAACCAAGGATTTCCTGCTGTTCAGTTGGCTGATGCACAGGTGAGCCAGTCTGTTTTTTCCCTAATTATTGTAACCCCTCATCAGACAGTACTTAGCAGCTGGAACCATCAAGTAATGGGCACTTCAGGATTTTATGCCTGTATGCCTGAAGCCTTCAAGCAAAAAAGGAGGAGCCTTTGAAAAGTACATAGGGTAATTATAAATGCAAATTAAGCATCTGTAGATACTCATTAAAAAGAAGAGCGGCATATAGTTGTCTCATATAGTAACATTTTTGTTATTTGGAGATACAGATTGTCTAAATAATGACTACAAAGATAAATTTAATCACATCCTGTAGTCTTAGTGCTATGTTAAGACTTTATTGAGTGAGCACTGGGGGGGTCATTGACGATTTTAGAGCAAAGGAATAAAGTGACTGGAACTGTACATGTAGAAATATTATATGAGTAGCAGTGTGTTAAATATTGAAGTAGAGAAACCAGAGGTGAAAAAATGAGTTATTGAAATAGTTCACACAAGTGGTTATCAGGCCCTTAGCTTAGATGGTTGTGGCTTTGATGAGGTAAAGGAGAAATATTGTGGAGATCTTATTTAATTGATTAAATGCGGAGAGTGGAGAGTGAAATCCTTTGACACGTTCTTTTTAATTTGAAGGATCAGAAGGCAAGTGGGAGAGTGGGGCATGGGTATCAAGAGGTGATATTTTCTCAGGATGAAAGAGACTTGAGCATGTTTACAACTTATGAGGAATTAGGGAGGTCCCAATCAAAAAAAATGAAAGAAGGGTAAACTGATAGAGCAAGATTCAGAGAAGGAGGAGAAGTGTTAGAATTTAGAGTCGTTTATAGAGAGATGCTTTGGACATGAAAGATACTTTTTCCTCTGAGAATTTTTGGGAAGACTTTAAGGTCAGTGGTAAGTTTGCAAATTGGTAGCTTCAATGTTTTCTTACAATAGGAGGTAATTTATGTTAAGTTTGTCAGGCACTTTTAAATTTTCTTGATTTACTCCTCCAATACATTGGAGTAGTTTTTAGAGACTTGTTCACTTGTTTTTAAAAGGGAGAATGTGGAAAAATTTTTGTCATTGTTTTGGCCTATATAATACATTCATTATTCATTGTATTTATTAGCGTTCAATACACATTTTTAGAGATAACTATACTATTTTACATGTAAGACTCTAAAATCCACCAGAAACATGAATGTTAATACAATAAAAAACAGTGAGGTGATTTAGATATGTGTAAAAATTGGAATGACTGTGAAAGAGAGCTCACCACAGACCCCCAGAAGGATTGCCAAATAGTGCTGAGGAGTCTAGTTAAGAGTTTGTTAGTGTTGCAATACCAGTGAATGCAATTAGATCGTTTCCTCTCATGGTCCTTAGCAGCTCAGCTGTAGAAGTAGAATAGGATTGATCCAAAGCAGATATAGCAGGAAAAATGAGATGATGAGATGTAGTATACAATTTAGGAAGTTACTGAAATGGAGTTCAAGCCAAGGTTGTGGGGAGTTAAAGGAAGTCAATAACTTTGGAACTGAAGGGTTGGTTGAGTTATCTTCATGGCCAAAGAAGTCCTTCAGGAAGATAAATTGGGATGGAAAAGAAAAAGAAGACAGTCAGTCAGGAACCAAAGTCCCTGGTGGGTATGGAAGATTAACCAAGGGCATAAATAGATGACAAAGATTAGGAAAGATGGAGGATGGCTTGAACCTTGAAGAGGGAAGAGTTTTTCCATTAGGATGACAGAGCACATCTACGAAAGAGTAAACCCAAGAAAGAGTATGCCAAGCAAGTATACAAGGAAGAGGAAATTTCTCCCTAAGTTTCCAGTCTAGAGTGAAATTGTTTGAATTCTCTCATTCTAGGCCTTCACAAGAGTATCCTATCTTCCCAAGCACAAACAAATGACCTAGAGACAACTGAAAATGTGGACATGGGTCTCATTACCCAAATGGCACTCGTCCATTTTTATAGAACTTTTTAAGCTTCAGGAAAAGATCACTAAGGGAGAATGTGTAGTGAAAGAGTTAGAAGGGGGCCAAGGAAAGCGTTGGATAGCACTTATATTTAGGATGTTGAAGGAGGAAAAGAATCCATACAGCAGAGAATGAGTTGTCAGTGATTATAGTGGTCTATTAAACACATATAGTTGCTTCTGTTTGGGTTAGCTCTTAGTGACTATGAAATTCAGTTAACTAGAGATTTAACCAGAGTGATGTATTTCCATAAACATGTATAATACTTAAAATGTAAAGGAAGTTCTTTGTCAGAAAATAAATGTTAAGTGACTGTTACAACCAAGTGATACCATTTAAAAATAGGTCAGATATTCATAAGATACCATGTGAAATGTTTTTATGTTAACACAGGAAGTTGATAAACTGTTTTGTGACCCTAATGTACTAGATTTTTATGGAAGCACAGCTATTCATGCCTTTTTTAAAAGCAAGAAGTAGAATGATTTAAACTAATTCATAATTTTATTTTCCTTGTATTTTCAGACACTCAGACAGGATCAAGGGATCTGTGCCCTTATGATTAATTTGAAGATGAGTGGCACATAAATAGGTGTTCAGAAATACTAAGTTTTAAGTAAAATTAGAGTTTTTTTTTTTTTCTTTACACTATAGTGATATCTACTAAAGTAGAATAGGAAAAAAGCCACAGTAAATGATGAATTATCAATTGAGCTAATATGGATTGTGTTATGTCTTTTAGGTTGTTTTCAAACCTCTTTTGAGTCATACAGGGATCCAGTCACAGGATGCAATGCCGCTCTGCTACCGAATGTACTTTGGAGAGCACCTCTCATTTTCAGGGACTTTGGACTGCCTCAGAGCAGACATCGTGGATTCAGACACAGCCAAAGAGAGAAAAGGCAAAAGAGCAAGAAGGTGTCTGGTGCTATTGTTGTTTTTATGTCAAATTTTGTACAAAGGTTATCATACTCATTTGTTATTTAACTTTCCTTTCTTCTAATGCTGAGAAAGTAATTTTAATCTTATGAGAGGATAATTTCCATTTAACAAAAATAGTAACCACATTTTATTAATAAAATCAACAGGTCATAAGGCCTATTTTTAGGTATATTTTTGTACCGTGTTAGCACATATGTGAGGGTCAGCCAAAGTATGTATGTTGACATATACAATATATACACTTAGAATTTATTTACTCTTGCAGTCGTTGAATTTTTATGATCTTATGGATTGTAATTTTATATATTTTACTTAGAATTTATTTCTAACCTCCTTTCTGAGTTGACTTGACTTGTAGCAGATAGTGTTTTCTATGAAGAACACAGTGGAAGTCAGACCGAGAGTATAGCCATCAGAAACACACAGGAATGCTAAATGTAGCATGGTGAAAGTTAAGAACTGTCATTCACTGTCACTCTTTATTGTCATGGATAGTTCTTCAGTTTCTTTACTGCTTGCATAGGAAATAATATGCCCACTAATAAGATTTGACTAATCTTTTGTGAACTTGCAATTTTACTTTGGATAGGTCTTGCTAAAGTGTGTAGGAATAATAGAATGCAGATGTAGAGGGCATTTATGACAAGAGGTTTTTGCAACATTCTTGGTTTCATCCAATTTGTGCTTTTGCAAGCTGGTAAAATTAAAAGTAAAATGTACATGTATCTGACATATAGCTAAGTGAAATATATTTTTTATTTGAAATATTCTATTTCAGATTTTAAACAATTTAACAAAATCAGTAAAAAATTCATGGCAATTATGTATAGAAGAATGCAGCTTTTTAAAATTTTGTTTCAGGGCATTAAATATCTGAGGATTTTCTAATAACACAGGAACATGAAAATTTCAGTGTCTTTTCTATTAAATATAAGACAGTCTTTGCTTTTCACAGTTATGTGTTCCCCTAACAATGACGGTGCAAACTGAAACACTGCAAAGTGACCTTGATGATTATTAAGATTAGTGGGGAAAATTACTTTTGTTTTGTGACCTTGAAAAATGTTTATCAAAATATTAAAAACTGTCTATTTATTATAAATGTTTAGGGAAATGAAAAATATACTAAAACTAGTATTTTAGTACATTGTAATTTCAAACGTTAGAAACATTCAGAATTAAAGTGCTTTATTTCTTTCTAAAAAAACTTGTCAAAAGGTAGTTTTAATAGCGCTTGGCTTCTTATCATGTAACTTACGATACATGATCTTTTCTGTGCCTTGGTAAAGTGTCATACCCCATTCTAAGTGTTGATCAGTTTCCAACATTTTATTTCCATTTTCAGTGTCATGAAATATCTTCACGAGTTCCTTTTGCTGTGAAGTTTTTGCCTGTATCACTTCCTGGGAATATCTTCCTTTTTGCCACAACCACTTTGCTCTTTATGCTTTCGCTGAGTTCCTCTGGCTGCATATCTAGAGTTTCTAGAACAGCGGAAGTATCAACATTTCCATGGTCAGCTATTTCTTCTGTAACTCCTTTTATGTTTAATTAAATTTCACTGCCAGCATTATAATTTTTTGTTTGATTGCTGCATTTTCATCTTTGCTGTCCATTTCCCTCTTGATTTTCCATTTTTGTAAAATATCATGCAGATTTCTCAGGAGGAGGCAGCACATCTACGTGCTTTACTGTCTGTGTGTGAAATGAGTAACAAATGTGCTTTGACCAATGACTAACATATTTTGACAGAGGTGACGTGACTGGTCAGTGATCATGATGTACATCTGTTATTTACATAGTAATTTGTGGACTGAAGAGCTAGCAGCAAGTTTGTACTTTCTGCAGTTATTCACAGTAAATTTTAGTTAAAAATTTGAACCATGTTGTTGGGAGCTGTGTTATTTAACCATGGTAACTGAAATCCATTCACATTGGAATCATCAAATCCAGACAGCAAAACATTAATACCTACTTAGACTCCCTGATTAGAGTTAGCAGCCCTGAGTTAAACGTGCATTTCTGTTTGCAGTAGCCAACTTTCATATAAGTATACATAAAAAATACTTATATAATGTGTGTATATATACCTGCACACACATAGTGTGCATGTATATATACACTGTATGCACATGGTATGTATCATATATGACTAACTTATACACAGATTATATGCATATGTGTATGTATGTGTGTATCTGTGTATGATCATATTTAACACCTACTTATTGCCCTACTAAAAGCCATACAACACTGCCACAGACTAGACCTTCGTCTGACCATATTTCCCTTCTTCTGTTCCAGGAGATCTTCTTTGAATGACTTTGAACTTACTGCCTCTAGCAAAACTTAACATTCTTTTTAATTTTTCTACCATCATGCCAGCTCTGAATGCTCTACTTTCCTGTTACTAGCCCATGGTTAGCTTTTATTTCTCAGATCTCCTGTAATTCCACCTTAACGCTTATTTATTTGGAGACCTTTGTCACAGTACACTTTTCCTGGTCAAATTTCAGTCCTGTTTGGGCTTTTTTTTTGTAGTATATTGTTCATTACTATTGGGTTATAGTTTCTTGTATAACATGTATAACTCTCCTAGACTGTAAAGCCAGGACAGTTATTAAATCATTCAGCATGGGTTCTCATAAATATTAGTTTCCTTATATCTTTGCTATCTGCAATCAAGATAGTTGAACTTATTAGAGATTTAATAAATAATTTTAAATTTTAGTTTTAACTTTAGCTCTAGAGTGCTCATTCCAGTTCTTTACCTTTCTGGCTGCTATTGCTTAAATGACTCCTTCATTATATACCCAGAGTTTTTTCCCCTTTTACTTGAATCTTCTCTTGAAGACTTTCTTGCCTCCCTGACATGTTCTCAATTCTTGTTTTTACAATTGTGGATTATTTTAATCTCTTTTGAGTATTCTCTCTCCTATCTGTTCTAATTCTCAAAATTCAGTTTTTCCTTCTCTGACCACATGCTTAGCACTGATAGCAGGCTTCCCGTGAGGTTGGACATTTTCATGACTTAGACTACAAAGGAGGTTTTCTTATTAAATAAGAAATGCTAGTATTCATTAAGGAATTATTGTCTCTAATCATCAATTTTTTAAGTTAAATTGGGAACATCAAAGCAGCTTCAGTTTTTTTTTTCTGATAGAGAAAAATCCTATGTTTGATTTGACCTATATGGCTACGCATTCATATTGTACATGGAAGAAGGGAGACCAAAATACCTTTTTACAGTTTTCATGCTTGAGGTTTATTGTTATTAGTGATTGGTTTATGGAAATCTGAGACATTTTTGGCTTTTTAATATTAAAATTGACTTTTTGTAATTAAACATAATATTCCTACCTGAAAATTTTTGGATAAGCAGGAGGTTTTGCCAAAATAATTTTTATAAAGATTTTAAGTTTTTGTATGTATTTCTCATTTTTGTTTCAGTTGCTTTCCTCACCACTGTTTCTTTTTGTTTTGTTTTGTTTGGTTTGGTTTTTTGTTTTTGTTTTTGCTTTTTTTTTGGAGGAAGATTAGCCCTCAGCTAACTACTGCCAGTCCTCCTCTTTTTGCTGAGGAAGCCTGGCTCTGAGCTAACATCCGTGCCCATCTTCCTCTAGTTTATACGTGGGACGCCTACCACAGCATGGCTGCCAAGCAGTGCCATGTCCGCACCCGGGATCCGAACCAGCGAACCCTGGGCCTCCGAGAAGCGGAACGTGCGAACTTAACCGCTGCGCCACCGGGCCGGCCCCACCACTGTTTCTTTTTCAGGATTGACACCTGAGCTAACAACTGTTGCCAATCTTTTTTGTTGTTGTTCTTCTTTTCTCCCCAAAGACCCCCCAGTACATAGTTGTATATTATGGTTGTGGGTCCTTCTAGCTGTGGCATGTGGGATGCCACCTCAGCATGGCCTGATGAGCAGTGCCATATCTGCACCCAGGATCTGAACCAGCGAAACCCTGGGCTGCCGAAGCGGAGTGTGCAAACTTAACCGCTCGGAGTGTGCAAACTTAACCGCTCGGCCACGGGGCTGGCCCCTCCTCACCACTTTCAAATTTGCAAAGTATACCAGCAGTGTTTCATTTCAAATAGCAAATCAAATTGTATAAAATATAATGAAATTAAATTTATAAACCATATATTTGACAGAGAGGGAAAGAATGGTTAAGGGAGGTGTCTTAATTGAATAATTGACTTTAGATTCCAATACGATTGGGGTATACCATTGGATGGCAAGGAAAATTGTTTTATCACTTCACTGAAATCGTTAACATAAGTCTCATTTTGACTAGGCAGTTCTAGAGTAAGATCAAGGAGGGAGACTTAAGGCCCAGCTTCCCACTTAGAAAAGGCTGGTTTAGTGAAAAAACATTCTACTTGATCTCTTGCTTAAAATAATTTAAACGACTTATAACATATTTCACCTTGGAGAGTCTTTTGCTAATTCATAAAGATTGTGCTGTTCTGAAAGGAAGGAAATAAAACTTTGTCATTTTCTTTTTTTCCCCACATTTTTAGGCAAGGTCATGTGAATCTTCCTCCACTTGAGTTCAAACCAGCATTGATGTTGGAAACCTTTAGCATCAGTGCTGTTGTAATGGAAAAGTCAGTGTGCACCCCTCAGAACTCTACCAGTGCTCTTTCTTTTCATGATCTCAACAAGCGTTATTACAATACCTTTCACTGCAACTTTACTATTTCTTGTCAGTCAATAAGCCAGCATGTAGATATGGCTTTAGTTCGTCTTATTCATCAATTTAGTACAATGATAGATGACATCAAAGCCACTCAGACTGACATTAAACTGAGCAGGTATACAGCTGGATCAGCTTCCCCAACACCTACCTTCAAAACCAGAAAACATCGGGATTTTCGCTCATCTGACTTCAGCCGCAGTTCTAGAGGAAGTCTTAATGGCGGCAATAGAGTAAATAATGCAAAGAACAAACGGACCAACAATGAGAATAACAAAAAGGAATCTCGGAACAAAAATTCGTTAGGAAGATCTGAAAGAAGAACTTCAAAAGTGTCTAGAAAAGGTTCCAAGGATGTGGTGGATCATATGACCATTCACATGGATGACTCTGATTCAATTACAGTGTCGGAACAAAGTGAGCCCTCAGCGGAGTGCTGGCAGAATATGTATAAATTGCTTAACTTCTATTCACTTATCTCTGATCCAACAGGAATATTGGAAAAATCTTCGGAAACATTTGGACCAGCAGGTAATGGATATTTTTATATTTTTAAAATTTCTGTTTAGAAAATCACTAATACTAAAAAAGAAAGCAGATTGTTCATCATGTTTTCTTAATGTTTTAAGTGGAAAGTTGAGACTCAAAGAAATTGTTAATCACCCAAGGAGAGAAAACAGTAACGGCAGTCAGATACTCTGCTGTCTGATTTCCCATCCTTCCTAACTAACCCTTACACAGTATGCCCCTAAAGAATTCAGACAGACCTGCTTTCAGATATCTGAATCTGCTATTTACTTTCAATATGACGATGGGAAAAGGTTGAAAAATTTAAAAAATCTTTTTGGTGGGGAAGAGGAGGAAGAATGCTGGTTTGGAATGTGAAGAAAGGTAAGATGATGTTTGGAGTGTCCGTTTCACGGTTTTCATATCTAAACGCTTTTATTTCCATTTACTTATAAAGGAGTTCGGAGCCCTACAGAGCCAACATGTAAAGTTGTGTTTGAGAATGAACAAGACAGTAACAGTTTGACTAAGACACAGAGGAAACGTAGCTTGGTAACTTCTGAACCTCAGCATGTGACCCTAATAGTGTTTGGCATTGGCATGGTGAACCGCACGCACCTGGAGGCAGACATTGGCGGGCTGACGATGGAATCAGAACTGAAGAGGATCCATGGCAGTTTCACACTGAAGGAAAAAATGAAGGGTAGGACCATGTTCTAATACTGTAGTGCCATTCTGAAGAAAGCCAATGTCATGTCTCCAGAATTCCTATTTGGAAATTTTTCTTCAGAAAGTGAAACTTCCCATTTACATTGATCAAGAGTGCTAGTTTATGTAGTTTCTTTTTCTTGTTCTTTTTGATTTTTAAAATTTTCCAAGTTTTCTGCACTATTACTTCTGAGAATTAAAATGTCATCAGGCTATCTCCAATGCCGTTAGGCTCTTTAATGCATGGATGACATGTTAAACTGCATATTTAGCATTCTCCCAATTTTGACATATATAGTATATATGAATACATAGAAATAAAAAACTTCAAGTTTGAATTTTATCATAGCTTTAAAATTATCTTTTGTCACTGATTGTATTAAGAATAAAACGCAATTTTAATATGAAGTTCAATTATGTTATTTCCATAATTCATGTAATTATTTTTTCTCACATTTAAGATGTTTTACATCAAAAGATGACTGAGACGTGTGCCACTGCTCATATTGGTGGGGTTAATATTGTCCTGCTTGAAGGGATTACACCAAATATACAGTAAGTGTGTTGATTTTTATTATTTTCTTGAACTTGTTTGTTATAGTTTTATAGGAAACTTAAAATTCTTTGGATGAATCTCATACCTTCTAAGTTTTGAGATTTATATACATAATGTTGCCAGATACTGTGCTTCTGACTGTCATTAAGAATAAAACCATATGGAATGTTTTCAGAAGAGTGACTTTTTTCCTTTCTAAAATTGGTTTCCTACCTCCCCTGCCCCCCTAAAAACTGACTCCCCGTGCATTTGTAAGATTGTCTAACAAGAAAAATGGTTACCGTGCAAATGTCAGTTAAACATATAACATGCAAAAGCTCACACAATTCAAATTAGTTAAGTAAAACAAAATGTAGTCAAATAATATAGACTCTTGATTTTATATTAAGTAATCACTCATATTCATTCTGGGTTTCAAAACTTTCTTTTGCCTTTTTTACTTAAAGAATTTAACAATAAAGCCTATGAGACTCCTTCCAATAGTATAGGTCAACTTTTTATAGTGGGTATACCGTACCATATCTCTTTTCTTTTGACTCTTTGCTGTTACTTTTTCTTTATAAGAATTGCTTTGATGATGATTACCTTTATGCATGCTGTTCAGATCACTAGTCTCTTATCAGTGCATTTCACCACTGACTGTGTTCGCACACTTGGAACTGCATACCTTCATTCCTAACTTCCTTTCAGTGGAGCAGTTTTGTGTAGGAACTACAAAATGTGTTTCAGTCAGATTTTGAGAATTTGCTATTTCTTAATATTCTAACTAGTTAATATTGTTGTATTATCGTCCTATAAAGCATCCATCCTGCTAAATACTGATTAAATGCTAAACTAATTGGTTTAGCATTATAAAAATTAAATATTAGTGATAGATTGATTAGTTACAGGTCTCTTCATAATATTTTAAACATGGGTAATGTCGTAGCTGTCTTGGGGAACATTTCCTGAAATAGATGTTTAAGTCTTACTGGGGTGTTTGGACCTGTAAGTCTAGAACCAAAGAGAGTGTATTTTATTATAGCTGCCTGATGGTCCAGATGCATTTCATAATCAGTCTTTTGAAAGACCAAAAAATTCCAGTAGTTGTAAGAGACACGATCTTTTATGATTATTCATTATGCCATAGGGAGTATTATGTAATAACTACAACTTAAGTACCTACTGTGGGCCAGGAGCCTCACATAGATTATTTTATTTAATCTTCACCACAATCCTGTGAACTGGGGTGATTTTATCCCCACTTTCTAGAACAATAAATTGAGATTCAGAAAGATCAAAGTATTGCCCTAAAATGCTTGAAATTGTACAGCCAGGAAGAAGAGATACCTGAACCCATACTCCTTCCCCCTCGCCACAATGCTCCTGCAGAAAGTCGTCATTCTCCTTGGGTTCCAAGATTCTTTGATTGACTCTAAATTTAAAAGTACTATGGTTATTTGAACCTGTTCAGAAAGTAAAACAAATTTCTTTAGATATGCTTTGTGTTTGGTTTACTCTATCCTTTTAGACCTATTCTCTCCATTATTTATTATCTCTTAAGAGAAGGGCTTCAAATAGTCTCTAAACTTGCAGAAAATAATATTTTTTAAAAAGTATTGTACAGTTGATATTTCTTGCCCTTTTTTAAAAAAAAACAAGCAAAGATCTCTTAAATTTTTCTTTGAAAAATACAAGTTGTTTATTACTCACTGCCAGATTCTAGTAGTGTGAAGCCTTTCTGGATTTATTTGGCTTTTCATTTCCAATTTCAATTAAAAGGAAATGGAGCTAAAAATTAGTTGAGACGGTTCTTTGAGGGCAAATTTTAAAAGTGAGATGTAAGAAAAGCTTTCCAGATGATTGGTCTTATTGTAACTAATTTATGCATAAATGTTTATTTGCTTCCTTTTGTTTTCTTGCTTTCCTCTTGAATCTTCATCTGTAGACTGGAGGACTTTCCCACATCTCCTACAAGCACAGCCAAACAAGAGTTTCTGTATGTCGTATTATTCTTTTTCATGGACTTTGTGATTAACATAGTATTGAATAGTTTTAAAGATAAATATTTAGATTATCTGCATGGCTGTGAATGTATGTAGTTAGTTATTATTTTGTAGCTTTAATGTAGACCCTTTTATAGATTAAAGCTACTGCTATTCAAGGAAAACACACAGGTAAGGCCTGCCTTTTTTGTAATTTATACCTTGTTTTGTTGTTAAGAGATTGTAACACTATAGTTGTATGTTGCTTGTGCTTTTTTTAGACATGTTACTATTAAAATTTATATTATCATAGATCCTTAATGTTTGGTGTGATAATAGAAACTATTATTTTGCAAAGTTTTACTTTGCAAAAGAGTTTTCACTAATTGCAAAAATAATTATTAAAACACTAATATATGAAAATATCTACACATCCCAACCTTATAATTCTGTTTTCAAAATAGGGAGAATTTACTGCTCTGTTGACAGATTTTACTATATGTACATTTTATATTTTGAGTGGCTTAATTTGACCCAAGTATATCTGATATTTTGTGGTAGTGAGCTGTACTGAGGGCCATATTTAAATATTCATCATGTCTTCTCACCATGACAAATTAATATGTTACTTAACACTGGTTATTTCTTTGGACATTTTCTGTAAAATTTGAATATGCTGAATAAATAGATAAATCTGTATATTATGTTCCATGCTGGTAAGGTTATCATACTTCGTGAGATTTGTTTCACTGTATATTGCTAATAGGCCATAGACAAAATATCATCAATTAACAGCCCTTTCTTGGGATTATCTGTAATCAGCCAACTAGAGGTACTAGAAAAGAATAAATGCACTAATATTAAGAAAAGGAAATGATTATTTTCTGGAAACCACTCTTACCTATTAGTGTCGCTTAACAGGTATAGAAAAAATATCTAATTCCATTTTAGTAGTGATAGTAGCTGGAGAAGATTTATTGTTTCTTTCCTTTTTATCACTGAGATCTTTGGATGTATAACCAAAAGAATCAATACTGTATGACTTTTGAGGGGATGCTTTTTAATGGCTAAAGATCTCATTTTCATCCATTCAACAATTATTAGGTTACATAGTTTGGCCTGAGCACTGTGTTAGGCTTCAGAGATGTGACACTAAGCAAATGAGATGTGGTCCCTGTCATGGTACCCCTTATAGGCCACCCCTCTCCTCTTATAGGATTTCTGGCTGAGAGAGTTAACATGTAAGGTACAGTTGCCAAATGAGAAAGAAAATTCCAGTGATTTTTAATAGTTAACTAAATAGCATGTGATCACAGTACTTTCCACCCCCGTTGCAGCCATTTTTCAGGCAAAACTGAATTGAGACAGGCAGCGTAAGTCAGGGTGCATAAATCATCTTCTTCTCCCTGCCTCTAAAGTTTGGACCCACATGCTCAAGTAGGTGGAGTAGGGGTAGAGATAGAGACAATCAGGCCCCAAAGCAAATCCTTAAGTCATTCACTCATCATGTTGCATGGACAAGGATGACTAGCGTACCTTTAAGGCCCTGTTGCCTGGATACAGGAAGTAAAAGAAGGTGGGAAAAAGTCTTGCCTGATTAGACACTGTGGTCATTGTAATTGAGGCTCACAGCGGATCTAGTGCAACCTTGTGAAGTAGACTACCACTGTCAATGAATTCTTTAACAAGACTTCTTGGTCATTTGCTGTGAACTTTTCACGTATATGAGGCATTCCTGATGTGCTACAAGTTTTCACAATCTTCTCTTTAGAGAGATTTTGACCACTTCTTTCTTGTGGAAAAGTTTTATGTATACTATGTGTTGTATGACCTAGATTGACAACTCTCTTCGAGAATTAAAATAAAATTACGAATAGATAACTCATAGTGGCAGCTTGTAAACTGTTTGATTTCTCATTCTGGGTCTCTTCATGTCTTTTTTTTGATGAGGAAGATTGGCCCTGAGCCAACATCTATTGCTAACCTTTCTCTTTTTGCTTGAAGAAGATTGTCACTGAGCTAACACCTGTGCCAACCTTCCTCTGTTTTTTTTGTATGTGGGATGCCACCACAGTGTGGCCTGATGGGCGGTGTGTAGGTCCATGCCAGGGATCTGAACCCATGAACCCCAGGCCACTGAAGCAGAGCGTGTGAACTAACCACTATGCAACCGGGCCAGCCCCTCCTTACATCTTTAACATGTGCAGTTTGACAAGAGTTAATCAGATGTCTCTCTAGTTTCTGGCTCAGTTTGATCAGTGTAGGACCATCATGTTGTCCAACTCCAAGGAACGCCGCTCATGTTGTGGTGGGAGTCATTTATCTAGACTATAGTGTGAACGGGGCCCTCTGGAGTTGGGCAACACAGATGTCCGGAAGTCCTAAACATCAGAATTGCCACTGGAAATAACACAGTAGCGTCTACAATAGGAGAGCACTCAGACACATCAGGTTTCCATTCTGACTTTTGGTATATAATTGAAAATGCAGTATTGCATACATGCTTATATAATCAAAAGTGATATTTAAGGAGACTTCTGTGTATTATAAAGGTAAAACAGTGAGACATGTAGAATTTCTTGACGGACATGTTAACAAGACAGATGTCTTTGTGAATGGATGTTTAGTTTCATTCAGTAGATGGATGCTGTTTACAATTAGGAAGCCTTTTGCATTTTAGCACCATCTACGTGTTCTGGCTCATGTTGAAATTGAATTTAGAATGAAATCTCATTGGTGATAAACAGCTTTATTTGTTATAATATTTAAGAAAAGATTCAAAATTCAATCACTAGTCAGCATCCCAGAATCTACCCTCATACTGGCTAGACCAATTCCATAGAATACTTTTTAATTTTTCTAATCAGCGATAGTCTTCTGGGAAATAGTTGCTTTTACTTTTATATAAGCACATACATATTTTCTTCTGTAAACTCTGTATCAAAGAATAATAGTGCAAACAGTGTAAAATATATTTCAATATTTTTAGAAAACATGATTTCTTCAGTATATGATTTAAACACAAAAAATCCTAAGTCATGTAGTTCATTCAATGATTTAAAAGCATTTTTCTTGCTCTCAAAAGACTTTTTCAAAATTTCTCTTTATTGGCTGTGTTTTAATGGTCCTCTTCTCTTAATAGAACTGTAGTGAAATGTAGTATCGCCAAGTCCCAAGCCCTCTACAGTGCCCAGAGAGGGCTGAAGACCAACAACGCGGCCGTGTTCAAAGTCGGAGCTATCAGCATCAACATTCCCCAGCATCCTGCCACCTTACATAGCATGATGGTTCGAAGTTCTCACCAACTGTCTAAGCAAATCTCAGACCTCATCAGACAGCCTTCTACTGTGTAAGTTGTTCCTTCAAATTCTGTGATTCTGTATAATAGTTCAGGTCATTCTTTGCTGTGTTAACAATAGTTTGAAGGACTACAGAGGGTTACATCTAAGTATTGACCATTGTGGACAGTGGGGCAGGTGGAAAGTAGCCAAACATGATCGTGGGAGAATCATATTGGATATTATTAAAGTACAATGCAATTGTCAGTGTTGCATGTTACATCAGTGGAGCTTAAGAGATCATAAGAGGTACTAATAAAAAGCAAATTCTAGGACTGTATCAGTCAATCTTTATTTACTTTGAACTCATCGAAATTTTTGACTGCATAGCTTTAAAAAATTGCAGTGGCTGTGTCACATGCATAGATTTGTGCTGTCCTCTGTATGAAATTATTGGACCTTGGCACATCATCCTTGATTCCCTGTCTATAGCCCTTGTTCATGGGTCTGCATTGCTGAGTTTTATTCCTGGTCTCCAAAACTGTAACTATACAAATATGATAAGTAAAAGGTAAAAAATTTATCTTACTGTGTTTCTTTTTTCCTATCCTATATGGTAGAAAAAACAGTGTGTCTTTTGACAGTATCCTAAAACAGTGATTTTTCCAATTGTTCTATCTAATTGTTCTGATGTAATATTAATTCATGTCTGAAGTTGCCCAAATAGTAATAATTTAAATATATCTGTCACCAATGGATTGTGGAATCCAGAATGTATACATGAGCCTTAGTTTTAAAATACTCTAAGGAATTTTTCCTTACTATAATATGTTGGCAGTGAAACGTAGTAGTTAAAAAATCAGACTCTCGGGGGCTAGTCTGGTGGCTGAGTGGTTAAAGTTTGTGCAGTCTACTTTGGCGGCCCGGTTTCATGTGTTCAGATCCCGGGTGCAGACCTACTCCACTCATCAGCCATGCTGTGGAGGCATCCCACATCCAAAGTAGAGGAAGATTGGCGCAGATATTAGTCTTCCTCAAGCAAAAAAAGAGGAAGATTGACAATGGATGTTAGCTCAGGGCCAATCTTCCTCACAAAAAAACCCACGAAAAAACAAAACAAAAAAATCAGACTCTGGAATCAGACTATGACTGGGTTTAAATCCTGCTTTCACCACTTTTTAGCTATGCTTACTCACTTGCAAAGTGGAGCTAATAGTATCTACTCAAAGGGTTTTGTGAGATAAACGAATAGATGATGTAAAACACACAAAGCACTAAGAATAGTACCTGGCACGTAGTAAGCACTCAGATAATTATGTGATTGCTGGTGGTGTTATTAATAGTGGTGGTAATAGTATTGGCAATAGTAGTAATTGTATTACAATCAATAGTGGAGTGCATAACGGTTAAAGTCATGGAATTTGCAGTCAGACAAACCTGAGTTTAAACTCCAGTTTCCCATCAATGATAGGAATGGCCTTGGCATATAACATTCCAGTTTATATTGTTATTACCTTTTCTGGTTTACTTTTCTAGATCACCAGTTTTCCATGGTTGTTTTTAGGATGTCATAATATGATCTGGTGTTGGAAAGCAAACATCTGTCAGCAGTATAGTTTTGCTATTTTTCCTTGAGAACTCCAATAATTTTATACAATAAAATGATAGCTGTTCTAATTGTCTTTTAAATTATTTTTTTTGCTTAATAGTCCACAGTCTGTAAAAGAAGATATTGCAACCCCTCTACCTTCTGAAAAAACCCCAACAAGTGTTAATCAAACTCCTATTGAAACAAATGAGTTTCCTCAGCTACCGGAAGGCTTAGAAAAGAAGCCAATCGTTCTTAAATTCAGTGCCATGTTGGATGGTATAGCCATTGGAGCAGCGCTTTTACCATCGCTGAAAGCGGAATATAAGATGGGAAGAATGAGAAGTCATGGGATGACAGGTAACGTTGCATTTTTGTTCAGTTTCTTAAAATGTATTATTGGTTTGAGAGATTAGTAATATTGTGATGAAAAGGTAAATTTAGTTTTAGGGATACTTTATGAAAATTTAAATAATTTCAATAGTAAGACTTTTAAATTTCATTAATGATGTTCTTTTGTCAAGTAAAAAATACCAATAAACCTCCCTGAGTGACCACCATGGACTCCGGTTTCATTTGAACTCTTTAGAGGTATTCAACTGTTGGGGTCATTTCTCCAATTTAAACTCAGATTGAAATTTCTACATCTGTTAGTTTCTTTTAGCCTGAATAATTTGGTTTATTTTCACATTGGGTGCACTTAGCTCAAATCAGAGGTGATTTGACTTCTTCAGAATAGCTACTTGTGTGAGGTTTTATGATCCTTATACATCCTATCCAAAAGTTCTTTGCTGTTGTATTTTTATTCTGAAATGTATCATATGTACAAAAGTGTGTAATAAAGAACTGTGACCTCAGCGACCCATCACACAACTTAAGAATAGAACGTTACTAGTACTTTGAAGGCTCCTTCAGGGATTATCGTCACTCCCAGTTAACATCCCCCATGACTGCTGGGGAAGAACCACTCGCATGACTCTTTTGTTACCCATTCCTTTGCTTTTCTTTATAATCTTACCACATCTTTGTATGCTCATAAATGACTTAGTTTGTTCTTGCCTGTTTCTAACTTTACTTATATGGAATCCCACCAATATTTTTAATTTGGAGGGTTTTTTGCAGTACATTTTGTTTGAAATTCATCTGTGTTCATTCTTGTATCTGTGGTTCATTAATTTTTCACTGACCTATAGCAGCCCCTTAGGTGATTATGTCACCATTTATTTATCCATTCTACCCTTCTCTTGATGGGCCTTTGGCTCATTTTACTTTTTTGCCTTTACAGTCATTCTCATACACATCTCCTGGTGTACCTGTGCAAGAGTTTCTCAAGGGTATTTACTTAGGGGTGGCACGGCTAGACTGTAGGGTTAAGGCATCTTCACCTTTGCTAAGAAATGTAAAACTGTTTTCCAAAGTGCTTGTGCCCACCAGAATTCACTCTCCCACCAGGATTAGATGAGAATTCCCTTTGTTCCACATCCTTGTCAACACTTGGTATTCCTGACTTTAAAATTTTTGCTTGATGGTACATGTGGAATGGTATCTCATTGTGGTTTTAATTTATATTTCTATAATTACTAATGAAACTGAATTTTTTTATATAATTAAGAGGTATTTTTATGTCTTGAAATCTTTCTCTTCCGAGAATCATGAAGATATTCTCTTATATTTTCTGTTAAATGTTTTGAAGTTTTGCTTTTCATATTGAAGTTCTAAATCTATATGGAATTTATTATTATTATCTTTTAGTTTGGTATGGAGTAGTGTGCATAACCAGTTATCTCAGCATCATTTATTGACTAATCTGTCCCTTTTTTCAGTGATACATAATCCAGTTTTGTCATCTATTAAATGTTTATGTGTGATAAATAACAGTTTTAGTATTAATATGTAATTGTTTTAATATAAAATTATTGCTTTATTTTAAAATATGTAATTATATAAAATTTATATAAAATATAAAAATTATTTTAATATAAAATAATAACATAAAATATGTTACCTATTTCAGAGTTCTCTGTTATGCTTCATTGGTCTATTTGTACCAGTGTCATATTACTACCTGACTTTTCCTTTTTTTAGGAGTTGTCCTGGTTATTTTTGGTTCTTTGCTCTTTCATATATATTTTAGAATCAGTTTGTCAAGTTCCTTGGAAAAGCCTATTTGGATTTTTATAGAAATTTAATGAAATCTGTAGATTTACTTGGGGAAAATTGACAATATTGATTGATATTGAGAATTGATACAATATTTAACCTTCCTATTCCTGAATATGTTTGTTTCTCTGTCTCTTTAAGTCATCTTTAATGTTTTTCTACAAAGTTTAAAATTTTTCTACTTTTTCTTAAGTAGGAAAAGTAGAAAAAGTGTGCATCTTTTGCAAGATATATTTATTCATTTCGCTACCTAGGTGCCTTGTGTTCTGGTGGTGGTGATTACAAATGGTATATTTTGTAAGATAGCTTTTACTGAACTGTTTGGTGGTGATGTGGACAAATACTCTTGATCCTCTTATGTTAATCTTATACTCAGCAACCATATTAAACTATTTTCTTATTGTTAATAAGATTCTTTGGAGTTTCCTAAGTAGATATTCATACCATATGCAAATAATACTTTTGTTTCTTCTTTTCTAGTCTTTGTTTTTTTAATTTCTTTTTATTGCTTTATTGTACTTCTACTACAGTGTTCAATAAAAGGGGTATTGTAGGCATCCTTTTCTCACTCCCATTTTTTAAAGGAATCAGTATTTCACTAATGAATATATTTGCTCTAGGTTTTTGCTAGGTTCCCTTTATTACGTTAAGAAAATTTGCTTCTATTCCTAGTGTGCTAAGAATTTATATAAAGAATAATTGGCAAATATCATGATACTTTTTTCTGCATCTATTGAAATTAAAATTTTTTCTCCTTTATTGTGTTAACATGATAAATTATATTAGTAATTTTAAAAACACACATATATATACATATGAATACATACATACATATATGTATTTGTATACATATGTGTGTATGTTTATTCCTACCCCTAGAGTTTTAGGTTTTCTTAATTGAGAGGGATTATTCTGAACATCTATATTTTTTGTTGCTGGAAATAGAAGTATTCTGTTTTTTTATTCAGGTCATCCATGAAATCCAAGAGTCAACAGAAACAGCAAGTAAAAAGCCAAATAGGCAGTTTAGAACTAGGAAAATGACTGTTTAGGAGCAAAGTAAGCATAGTGTCAAATAAGTGTGTCCAGACAAGTAAAAACACAGAGTTCTTCCTGCAATGAAGGAAAAGGACAAAAATAGTAAAAGAATGATCGCACTAGTGACATGGAAGACCTGAGACCTAGGATGTCCTCAATCTTGGTGTTTTCATCTGGTGATGCTGGTGGTAGTAATAGTAGTGGTAGCTACTGTGATGGACAGTCCCCACCTGTTGCAGCCTGCAAGCCACAATCATTGGGTTGACCTGGTTGGAGTAGTGAGTAAGAGGAGATAGAGCTGTCATGACCTATCTGGCCATTCACGGTTGTACCAGTTGGTGACAGAACATTTATCTGTTTATGACTAACTCATTCCAAGTACAAACATTATTGTATAGTGAGTGAGTATACTGAATGTGATATATAGGAGGTGATCTTTAATTAATATTTTGAAAAAAGAGAATTATTTCTGGCACAATTGAGAACACTAGGAATATATAATAAATTATTATATATATATTTAGGTAGGCAAAATAGGCTACTTAATGATGTTTGAGTGGCAAGAATTGGTACTGTACAGAGCAATATTGGTAGATTTTGTTGATTGGAGAGGAACATGCATATACATTACACAGTAAATGTAATAGGCAATAATAGATCTTGATTTTAATAAGGTTTCTGCTACTCCTTAATGCCCTAATAAATAATTGAAGAAAGATGACCTGAACAGTAGTATAGGTTGTATATTTATAATTGTTTGAACAACTGCAACTACATGCCAAATTGTTGATTTACGTGTTTAGGGCCAATAGTAAACTAAAACTCATACCATATCCTTATTTGGTTTATGCTCCTATTAATAATTATTGTCAAGGCCAAAGATCCATGTATTTATATAATTTTATGGTGAATGTTTTCAGCAAGTATAATTTAATTGATTTGACAGTTTCACTATTTCCTTCCATTCTGAACCGGGATCAGGAGGCAAGTTATTAACTGCTAACTGTTCTCTATAAAAAAGTACTGTATGGATTGGGGATATATATATATTTTTTTCGCTTGACCAATTTCTCTTGTTTTAACTCTTCTGTAATAAGGGCAGTTTCTTTCTGTTCTACCTTCTATGAAATAAAGAACATTTGTAGGTGTTTCTCTAGCATCTAACACAATGTGGGCACTTCGTAGGCTTAATAAATAATACTTTCTGGCTTAATAATACTTACTGACTGACTCTTTACAGTAACCATACATATATTTTAAGATAGGAAATGTAAGCAAATTTAAAATATGCTTTCCATATCTTTCAACATAGGTTTTGGAATATGTGTACATTTTTCTTAGACACCATTGTTTGAACAAAATAAGGAATGAGTGAGCACCTGAACAGGCAATAAATAACTTTTCTTGTTTCTTACAGGTGCACAGACTAGATTTACATTTGAGCTGCCAAATCACAGATTGCGTTTTACTTCAAAAGTTTCTGCCACAGATATGTCAACCATTCCTCCTTCTGCCAGTCTTAACCTTCCTCCTGTTACTATGTCAGGGAAATATATAATGGAAGAGCATGATAGTTATTCAGATCAGGTGTGGAGTATAGATGAACTGCCCTCTAAACAAGGCTACTATTTGCAGGGAAATTATCTACGCTGTGTGGCGGAAGTAAGTTTACTTTCTGATTTTCTTACTCTTTGTGATTAGAAGTCTTCAAGCTTTAGGTGTACCAAAATATGTAGTGATCCAAACTTCTAAGGCAAATCATTAAATCGTTTATTCCTACAGAATTTTAGACCGAATGTTGTGTGTGCATGCACGAGGACATGTATGTGTCTGTCTCTCTTCCTATGGTTTCATTTAAACGTGCTTTTCTGTGTGTTAGTCCTCTTTGAATTCATATTTCTTACACTGGTTTCACATCCATCTCTGCAATATTGTCATGGTTCACTTCCTTATAAAAAGCTGATAGCATCTAACGTTTGTCCAGTGCTTTATAAGCATGACTCGTACAGTCCTTAAATCAATCTGATGAGGTAGATTTATTTGTCCTCATTTTATAATGAAGAAATGAGCCTCTAGAGAGGTTACATGATTCATCCAGGTATATATAATTGTTAATAACAATCTAAAGGTCATGCTGGAAGATAAAGTAATTACAGTCAGATTCAGACTAATTTCTTGACTAAGGGAAGTTGAAAGCCAGCATACGTGACCCCGTCATTATTTTTCACTTTATACCTGTACACCTGTCTCAAGTTTAAAAAGCACTGACTTAAGGACTGTTTGAGTCAATGCTCGTAAACATTTGGAGACAAGTTTTTCATTTGATTTGTGGTAAGCAGGTCATCTCTTGTTATCCTACTTTTATACAGTAGAAAATTGAAGCTGAGAGAGATTAAATAATTTTCCCTAAATCTCCTAACTATCAAGTGAGAGATGCAGGCGTCACACACTGTGCTGTTTCTCAGCTTATTTGTCAGTTTGTCAGGAACAATTGCAACCTTATCCAAAAGCTATTTGCTAACTATGTATTTTATAAATTTTGTTCTCTAGAATCGGAAGCATCTATAAGAACGCTTTTTGGGTTCTTTGCTAGAAGTTTTACAGCTATGGGGGACGTACTTCTGTCGGATTTACTTTCTTTAGAACCTGTTTGCCCTAGCACCTCTCTAAGAGTTGGGATTTCTCTATGTGAAAAAGGAGTGTACAAAAAAATAGTGTCCAAGATTCTAGATACAAATTTTATTTAAAAAGTAGATTATAAAGCATATTTCATTTGTGCTTTCTACTCTGAAATATAAGTGCCCCAGACTCTAGTTTAGCAATACTGTTAATAACGTTTCATTTGACAGAAAATAAAATAAATCTAATATAGTATATTGCATAATTCCTTACTAATAGTAGCTATTACAAACGTATAAAGTTTGTAATTGGGGCAGAACACAATCCCAAATTTACTAAGAGTGCAGTTAATTATAGACATTTGGAAGAATCTAAAGTTGCATCACTCTGAGAGTTGCCTATTTTACTATGGCATCAAATAGACACATGTGAAAATCATCTTTGCCCATTTTGTACTATATACAAAATAAAAGTGTCTAGTGCAACTTAGACTTTATGTGACTTTTCATTTAAGAAAAGACTGCCAAGGGGCTGGCTCTGTGGCCGAGTGGTTAAGTTTGTGCGCTCTGCTTCAGCGGCCCAGGGTTTCGCCGGTTTGAATCCTGGGTGCGGACATGGCACCGCTCATCAAGCCATGCTGAGGCGGCGTCCCACATGCCACAACTGGAAGGACCCACAACTAAAAATGCATAACTATGGACTGGGGGGCTTTGGGAGAAAAAGGAAAAATAAAATCTTTAAAAAATAAAATAAATTAAATTAAAAAAAGACTGCCAGATCTATTTTGTTCTCTTAATTTTTGATCAAAATATAAATGCTATCAAAGTGGCAAATGTTGAGGCATTTGCCTTACTCATAAGGATGTTTCACTCTATCTTTCTGTAATACTCCACTTCAGTTAGGGCCTGCTTTCTATTTAATCTGTTTATTGACTAATTCTTAGAAATTTTATGCCTTATACTAATCATAGGTTTTATCTAATCATATATTTAATATAATCATATACTAAAACTGATTGAGTATATCTGATTTGCTAATTCACCTAAATGTAAGCCTGATGAGAGCCATAATTTTGTTGTGTTTATTCACAGCTGTAGCATTAGCACCTAATGCAGTATACAGAGTAGATGGTCCATAAATATTTGAATGAGTAAATAAATTTACTTTCACTGATAATGATACTTGTTCTAACACTACAACAGTGGTCATTAAAAATAAATATTACTCTAGACAAAATGTCAATTTTGAAATTAGCAGGTTACATAGTTAAATTTGTTTTCAAAAGATTTCTCAAACCTTATTGGCTGCTGTTATTTAAAAAAAAAAAAAAAAAACACTTGGGGAATGGTCCCTAATGGTCCAATAAAGTATTGGAGAATCTGAATATTTTTAACCCTTCTTCAGTATATTGATTTCAAATAGTATATAGATAATTGTTTTTTGTCAAAGTTTGGGATTACTTAGGTGAGCAAAAGATGTATTTAAAACTAATATACTCAGTAGTGTTAATGTAATTCTCTGATTTGGTTTGGCAGGTTGGTTCTTTTGAACATAATCTCACAACTGATCTTCTGAACCACTTGGTGTTTGTACAGAAAGTATTCATGAAAGAAGTTAATGAAGTAATACAAAAAGTTTCTGGTAAGATGATCTGGTCCCTTATAGTATAGAATATATAGCAGGTTTTTATTCTCATTGGCTACGTGATGTTCCATGTATCCATGGTGTGAGTATTGATCCTGTCATTTAGATATCATTGTTGAGTAACTCCCTAAAAATGTGTGCTCCTTTTCTGGCTTTCTCACCTACAGATTCTTTTGCTTATTACTTTTTTCATGTGTGAGATATACATTTACAATCCATAAACTTCACAAAGCTCTTTTATAACTCCCTTCCAAAAAAAAAAAGTTTAGTGTATGTCTGTTAACCAAACCAGTCTTATTGATTTTGGAACAAAATTTAGATCAATATTAAGAGTTCCACCTTAACCTATACCAGATGGTACTGTATGCTGGCTATGTGGTAAATTGTCTACAGCAACCCTTATTATATTTGTGCCGTGCCTCAAGAGTAGATTATGGTTGAGCTTCTTAATCAGCTTTACATTTCAACAGGAAATACATTTGATTTAAAAAATGTTGGGTCTGGGGCCGGCCTGGTGGCATAGTGGTTAAGTTTGCATGCTCTGCTTTGGTGGCCTGGGCTTCGTACATTCGGATCCTGGGTGCGGACATAGAATCATTCATCAAGCCACACTGTGGCCACATCTCACATAAAATAGAGGAAGATTGGCACAGATTCAGCTTGGTGACAATCTTTCTCAAGCAAAAAGAGGAAGATTGGCAACAGATATTGGCTCAGGGCCAAACTTCTTCACACACACACACACACAAAAAATTGTTAGGGCCACCTCTGTGGCCCAGTGGTTAAGTCTGGCATGCTCTGTCTCGGTGGCCCAGGTTTGGTTCCCAGGCATGTACCAACACCACTCATCAGCGGCCATGCTGTGGTGGTGACCCATGTACAAAATGGAGAAAGACTGGCAACAGATCTTAGCTCAGGGTGAGTCTTCCTCAGAAAGAAAAAAAAGAAAAAGTTTAACTGAGTTTTAATTCACAAGATAAAGTATTAAGAGGAATTAGGGTGGAAAACAAGTATAATAATTCTCTGTAAAATAATTCTTGAGGCTGAATATTTCCAGTGTGAATATAATCATGTTAAAATAATAGTAAGCCACATCTATAAACTGGCATCAAGAAGATTTCCTCTATGATAGATCATTAATTTAACAAATTTATTGAGTAAGTATCTAAGTATTCAGTTACAATTTTGATGAGTTCTGTGGATAACAAGAACAGGGTGCTATGTCTGTGTTGAAGGAGAAACTAGTCTAAGGAATGAGAAGAGGCTTTGCAGAGAAGTCATATCCAAAAACCTTATAAACGAACTCTGGTTCAGTAAGAAAGGTGAGGTAGAAAAGATGCAAGCGAGCTTATGAACCAGTGTTTGATGAAGCCCTGAAGGGGGGCAGAGCTCATTTAGGGAATTCAGTTATGTAGCAGCTGTGTGAGCAGCAGATTTTCCTCGTTCCCTTGGGCTGGTTTTGGTTGCTTTCAAGGTTACGTAGCTACTTAATGATCATATTGAAGAGGACCAGCAGAGCTATGGAATTTCACAAGGTAAGTCAAAAAATCAGATCAGTTGGTTACCTTGGAATTTTTCTGAGAATGGTTGAATACAAACCATTAAGAAAGAGATAAAAACCCTTTCTGCCACTGAAAGTGCCTCTACTTGGGGAACATACACAAATTGTGATGTGGCCCATTTATCTGGTTAAATCACATTAGAACATTGCCTGTGGTATGAAAATTGTTAAGAATATTTCAAGCTGGCAAATTTTTGTGAGTTCTAAAGAGTATTTTCAAGACTGTTATTGCTGAATATATAATTAAAGAAATAAACTCTTACAGTAACTAATCTTGTATCTCTCATGGTAAAAAGCTAGCATTGTAGAGTTCCTAGTATCAGACTGGCATTGTAAGTGCCCTTAAGGTTGTTTTGAGGAAAGAGAAAGGCTTTTTTTTTAACCTTTGAATGGCAGTCAGTTAGAAGTTACAAGTATATTCCTAAGTCTATGAAGAATGAACTGGAAATTAATATTCTAACCATGAAGACTTTTTAATCACTGTGAAGACTAGAGATCAGATTATGATGCCAGAGTAATTTAGTGGCTGCGTCTGCTCCCTGAACCATTCTTTCCTGACTGTAGAGAGAGCCACGAACCCTAGGAAAATAGCTGAAATGTAAGTCATGTATCACCTGGCTGGCCCCAGGGCCTCATGGAGCACAGACGTTCATCCTGTCGAAACCAGGGACCATAACAGATTATTGAGAGGGAATCTTTTGAACCCTTGTGGCCAGGTTTCTTAGTATTCTAATCTCTGTATTGCTTCCTTATTATCCCATAATCTTCATAGTTATCCTCCTCATTTCTTTATTTGTTACACTTTTTTCCTCATGCTTTTCTTTCATGTTACATTTAGCTTTAGGACATTTTCTGTTATCTGGGAATACTCATTTTCACAACAATCATCAAGTTTGTTAGGAAGATTCTTTTTCAAGGAATCAATTCTTATAATCTTATTGCCCGTGAACTGCCTGGGTTTCAGAAGGATGTAGGTAAACACAGACCTAATAAACAGAAGAGATCTATTTTTGAGTGTGTACAGTCATTTTAGAGAGAAATGTATAAGGAGGTACGTTCTTAGAATTAATTCAAAACAAGGTAAAAGACTGTGGAGTTCATGTGACTAATATAATAGTGTCCCTCATATTTCCGTAAACTAAAGTAATTGTGTAATACATTTTGTAAGAGGTGAAGCTTTTGCTTTTAAATTTTAAGAATTTTTTTTGAAACTAGATAAAAGATATTCAAATTAGTGATAGAACAACACAAAACAAATAGGCTTTTTAAAGAAATAGCCTTTATTTTTTACAACAGTTTTAGGTTCACAGCAAAATTGAGGAGAAGGTACAGAGATTTCCCAAATAATCCCTGCCCCCAGTCAGGCATACCTTCCCCATTATCAACGTCCCCCACAAGAGTGGTACATTTGTTACAAGTTTTGGACTTCCATTGACATACTATTATCTGTTTTCTGAGATGAGATAGGAATTGTGGGGTATGAGGAAAATCATGAAGACTTGCAGTAGTTGTTGTGAGGAGTGTGGTGGAGAAATGATAGAAGATGAAGAAGTGCATCACCAAACAGCATAGGTCTGATTGCCTTCAGCTTAACACTGAGGGTCTGCTAAAGTACTGCTTGCTGGAATCTGAGGATATGTTGTTCCTGCCCTTATGAATGTGGTCTAATTGGGGAGATAGATATGTAGATTCATAAATAATAGAACAGAGATGTGTATTTTATGGCACATGTCATAGAGGAAGAAATGAGTAAATTCTGATAGTGGTACATCAGGGAGGAATTTAAATAAATGAACATGTGATAAAGGACCTAGAAGAGCATTTAGCACCTAGTAAGCACTCAAATATTAACTCACTATCATTTGGTATTAGGATCAGTGCGGAGGTCTGCTTGGTTGAGAAGGTACAAAATGAATAAGAATGGAACATGAGTGAGGGTCCAAAGGCATTTTAGGAAAATGAGTTCAGGGATGTGGTTTAGAATTCAAATGGTGAAAGATTGAAAGAATAATGGTTTAATGTTTTAGAAATGGCACTGAAAAGTAAGTTAATTACCATTCACTAGGTCAAAGAAGTGAGTGAATGGGAGACTTCCAAATGATGGGACAACGAAAAAGGCATATTTGAATGAGGTTAGAGAATCGGAGAAATAAAAAGACATTTTAAGACCATGGAAGGTTTGTTAGTAGTAGATGGAAGATAGAGACAATGGGGTGGGTAAGTGATAGCTAGGGGGAAAAATATGTATATATATGTGTGTGTATATATATAGGGTTGTAGTGTCATTAGTGATGAGGTTTGGGTAAGAGATGACTGTGGACTTGAAAAAGAAGATGGAGAGTAGAAGTACTTAATTATAAGTTGGAAGAACAGGTAACCAGTGTACTGTGCTGTAAATTTTTGAGTAGAATAATTCAGAGAGGGAAGATGCAAGCATAAGGGCAAGCATTGAGCATGCACAGACACATAGTGTACATCTTCTTCCAAAATACAAATATATTGTAAATAATATGTTCTGGTATTATTGATCCACAAATCTTGAATACTTAGGTCCCTGTCTGTCCATCCATATCATTCTTTCTCTTTGCTGTGTATTTATTCATACACAGATATATCTTGTTTTTTCCCTTTGGGTCAACTTGTGTGCCCTTGTCTACCTTTTCTGTCTTACCTTGGATGTACCTTCCATCCATCTCTGCCTATTGCTAAACCATTCTTATTTTTTCTTTTTCTGTTCAAGTAGAAAACTATGTTTTTATCATAGTAGTACTAAAGTAGATTTTGACCCCTACTTTAAATTTTGAAAGCCCATAAAAGATTAATTTCTCTCTCAAACAAACAAAACCTGCTTTTTATCTGTTGGGTTCTTAGTTTTTTTGATACATCTTTGGTCCCTAATAGGAAAAAACTTCCCATCCTTACCTATACATGCTCCCTGGATGATGCTAAACTCAACATACATACAAAAAGATGAATCCTTTTAAGACAGAATATTTAAAGAATAAACATGCAGAAAAGTTTTTTCATCAAGGGAAAAAGAAGTGAAAATGGAAGTTATATATTAAAATATTAGAACATTATTTCCTGAGCAGCACATTGCCTTGGCAACAAATGGTCTGTTAATAAGAACTTTACCCCCAGGGTCCCCTCCCCCCATTTTTTTTTTAATTTATAGGACAAACTTTTACTATCATACTCTTTATTATTAGCATGTATTATTTTTCATTTCTCCACCTTTATTTTTTCTTTCATTCTTTTTTGTTTGCAGCACATCTAAACAACAAAGTTCACATTTTTGATTGAAGAAATTAGTTCAGTTTACTTTTATCCCTCAAATATGTTTCCTGAGATGTACAGTCACATTCGGTTTAATTATACGTATAGTGTTTTAATTTAGTCCTTATAAAATGTTCTTAGTAAATGTCTATGTATGCAGTATTATCTGTATCTTATATATGTATGCCTCCCTGAAATGTGACTCGGCTAAACTTTCCTGTTAAAGATTGAGTTAATGATCAGTAAAAAGAAAATAACTGTTTTATGGGTGGTTTTTTTTAATGCACAAGTCATTATTTTCCTTTTTTTTTTCTTCTTCTCCCCCCCAAAGACCCCCAGTACATAGTTGTATATTCTAGTTGTAGGTCCTTCTAGTTGTGCTGTGTGGGACGTTGCCTCAGCATGGCCTGATGAGAGCTGCTAGGTCCGCGCCCAACCAAACCGGCAAAACCCTGGGCTGCCGAAGCAGAGCACATGGACTTAACCACTTGGCAATGGGGCTGGACCCTGTTATTTTCCTTTTAAAGAAATTGCTCCAAACCCTCAATTATTTAACTTCATTTAGGTGGGGAGCAGCCTATTCCTCTTTGGAATGAACATGATGGAACAGCTGATGGAGATAAGCCTAAAATTCTACTCTATTCCCTGAACTTGCAGTTTAAGGTAACATATAAATAATAATGGTACTTTTAGAAGTATTTTTCTAATTAATTAATGTTATGTTTGTTATAGAAATTTCATGATACATAAATATGCCAAATAGAAAACAAAAATGAACTATAACCCCACCCACTCAGAGAAAAAGCTTTAGCAATTGTTTGAATATCCTTTAGGACTTTTTTCTATTTGTATTGTTATATATGCATATATTTATGCATTTTAAAAAACCATGGATACCTTTCCATGTTAGAACATTTAGATCAACTTTATCTTCTTAACAGTTGTACTCTATATGATACAGTTGTAACAATTTTACTCCCTACTGATGAACATTTTGCTTTTTTCTAATTATTATAAATTGCCCTACAAGAAATATTTTGTACACTTGTCCAATTAACAATAATACCTTAATAGAAACCTTAATGTTTCCAGTATTTAAGATATTAGTGCTCTTAAAAATAAAAATCATTCTTATCAAATACTTATTTAATTGTAATTAATGTATTTAACCCTGAACAGTCTAAATTTTAAATACGAAATACTGAAATGAAATAGCTAAAACAGTCCCTACTAACATGAGAAATTAAAGAATGTTGACAGTTTTATCAGCTCATTAGACATCCTATTTGTGTTTTAAAACATCATTCTTCTATCGTATATTGAGAGTTCATTTGAGTGTGTGGATGTTGTTGATAGATGCTTCTTTTTTCCTCTTAACATATAATCTGCTAGGGTATTCAAGTAACGGCCACAACTCCGTCAATGAGAGCTGTGAGATTTGAAACTGGATTAATTGAACTGGAGCTTTCGAACCGTCTTCAAACCAAAGCTTCGCCAGGAAGTAGCAGCTATCTGAAACTGTTTGGTAAATGCCAGGTGGACTTAAATCTGGCATTAGGACAAATTGTCAAACACCAGGTGAGTGCAGAATATGTTGATATTAGTTTTGCACATCAATTTGAACTACTTTAAGTATTACTGTACTTAGAAAAGTATATTTAGTTTAAGTTCCTAAAATTTCTGATTGTACATTCTAATGAACACTCACTGAAGAAGGCCTTTAGGGGGCCAGCCTGGTGGTGCAGCAGTTAAGTTTGCACGTTCCACTTTGGTGGCCTGGGGTTCGCCGGTTCAGATCCCAGGTGCCGACCTACGCACTGCTTGTCAAGCCATGCTGTGGCAGGAGTCCAACATATAAAAACAGTAGAAGAAGATGTGCACAGATGTTAGTTCAGGGCCAGTCTTCCTCAGCAAAAAGAGGAGGATTGGTGGCAGATGTAAGCTCAGGGCTAATCTTCCCCCCAAAAAAAGAAGGCCTTTAGAATTTTACCTTGGCATTTCATTGAGTATTTTGGTGGTATATTATTATAGTTTAGTGCAAATGCAATCACATGAAACTTAATCCAGTATCTTCATAAATATTTGCTTATAATTTTTCTTTATTTTGTCAAACATTTTTTATTTCAATGCTTTGTGCTAACATTGGTCAGATAAAGTGTTACTAAGTTTCTTAGCTGCCCTGTTTAATATTGGCAAGTTTTACATACCATAATGTTAAACATACAAAGTTAAAATAAATATATATATATATATATATATATATATATATAGACACACACATGCACAGCCGTTAATCAGTAACTTTCCCAGCTCATTGTGGATTTTTGTTATTGTTTTTGTTTTGCTAAAAATTATCATGTAGATTTTAACCTTTTTTTCCTTCTTTGAATAGAAAAACTGATATTTTCAACATTGAATGACTATATTAAAGATTATGTGGGGGAATAAATGAACAAAAATTTCTTATCATCTCTAGAAAAATTAATTTTTTCAAATGAAAACATTTTGAGAGGAGAAAGGAGCTAATTATCTTGAAACATTTAATACACTGCCATTCAGAATATGGGCCTCATCCTAGCTTTCATGTGAACTTTGTGACTTCATGTCTACTTCTTATGTATCCATTCATATTGTATCTTTCAGGTGCTTATGGTATGGGGTATAAGGTATATATCATTGACAAGTGAAATTGAGAAAAATGTACTATAGTTCTTTTGGTGCACAGTACCTTTAATGGTGTTAAAACTTTTAGGGTTTTTTTAATTAAAATGTTTTCCATTATTTGATTGTATTGAGCTTTTAATTTTGTTTTAGGTTTATGAGGAAGCTGGTTCTGATTTTCATCAAGTTGCCTATTTTAAAACCCGAATTGGATTGAGAAATGCCCTCCGAGAAGAAATCAGTGGTTCTTCGGATAGGGAAGCTGTGCTTATTACCTTGAATAGACCAATTGTTTATGCACAGCCTGTGGCCTTTGATAGAGGTAAGATAAAGTCCATCATTCTTATGTTGTTGGATTTAGAAATGTTTGGTAATCCTAGATAAAAGGCATCTATAGTTTATCAGTATAAATACTTGACAGCTAAATGTCTCCTAAATATGAAATCTGAGCATCCACAAAGTTTCTTGCTTATTCCTTTCAGTTTTTAAAGTTATTTTACTTTTTAAACTTATTTGCTTTCTACTTGGATATGTAGGAATGTCATTCAGAATTTTAATTCTAGAGCTAAGTTTTTTGGGTTGGATAATTAATGTGCTCATTGTTTTGGCACTGTCTTTATTCTACAAACATTTACTGTGTAATGTCTAGAAGTGGAATACAAATATGGAAAACAGGATCCCTGCCCTCGAGGAATTCTTAGTTCACTGGGAAAAAGAGCAAAGTAGGCTACAGAGTGGAGTTAGAGACACGTCCTAGGATCTGAGGGTCTCTAACTTTACCTGTGCTTCCTAGAGGAGAAACTCATTCTTCAGATTCAATTTGCAGTTAGGAGTTTACCAGGGAGACAGGGAAATGAAAGCTTGTTTTATTTGTCTTTGCATCCAAAGTCCTAGAACAGTCCCTGGCATACAGTAAGAACTAAATAAATATTTGCAAAATGAGAGAGAATATGAATGAATATATATGTGTACAGAGGTCTAAGAAAATATAGCAGCAGCTTTCATAAAAGAAAATAATGGGAAATAAGACTGAACAGATAGATAGGGTTTAAGGTATATTGGGCAAATATGCTGGAATTGTATTTTAGAGGTAATGAAGAACCATTTATGAAGCCATTTAAGATTTGAATTGGGGTAGGCATTGGCTGGTGATAAGATCAGTTTGCTAGAAAACTCCCCTTTTGGCAGTGTTGTGCACATTTTGTTTTGCTAAATCGGTGTACAGTTTTTTCATTTCTCATCTCACTGACTTCTCATCAGCTTTCAAAACCTCCTTAAAGTACTTTCCACTCTGTGTCCATGACGTAACGCTTGCTCTCCCTTCTACTTCTCTGGCCTCTCCATCTGTATTTCCTCTTTAGGTTCCTCCTTCTATACACTGCATTAAATGAAGGTTTTCCTTAAGGTTTCATTTTTGTTACAAACTCTGTCTTTGACCTCTCTCTCTAAATCACATTTTTTAAATGTATACTCCTAGTATTATGTACCTCTCCTTCAAAAATTTTTAACATTAGTAACAGTAAGCTCTGCAAGGTCAGAGACCATGTCTGTTTTTGTTTGTTATTCTATCCTAGTGCCTAGAATGTAATAGGCATTTCACAAATAATTTGTTGAATGAATGAATGGATCTGGATTTTCTTCTCCCTTCTGCCTTATGCAATTGCTTGTTTTCTGCTGCTTTTTTCCATTTGTCAAGTTGACTATGTCCTCTTAGATCCCTTCTATTTCTAATGCTACAGTTTTCTAGGAGTAATTTCCATTAATCAACCAGATTTTGCAGCTGTTGAGGTTTACTTGCTATATAGCTTCACAGTTTTGATTTTAATTTTCTGTCTTAATTATCAAAAGCTGTGCTGTTTTGGCTGAATTATAAGGCTGCCTATGACAACTGGAATGAACAACGAATGGCTTTACATAAGGATATTCATATGGCTACAAAGGAAGTAGTAGATATGCTACCTGGGATCCAGCAAACATCAGCCCAGGCCTTTGGGACTCTCTTCCTCCAGCTCACTGTGAATGATCTGGGAATCTGTCTGCCTATCACAAATACTGCCCAGGTACAAAAAATTGAATCATAATCCAACATTAAGAGCCAGACATTTCTACTAACAATTTCTATGTATATGGAATATAACAATACATTTTTCAGGAGAACAGTTTATAACTTAAGTTTAGTAAATAGCAAGTAAGATTGAACTCCTTCACCCACGATTTGTCTACAGTGTATTAAATATGAGTCTTGTGGGACTTTTCTCTGAAGCACTCTGATGTAACTCAGAATAGTGATGAGATGACACTCATCTGATCACTTCATTTTTACCTTGCCAAATAAGCACCTTAGTTTTCAGAATCTTTTTATTGTTTTGTTTTTTTTACCAAAGAAACCTTTGGTATACATTTGTTAATAAAATAGAAGCAAAAGGACATTTAAGAATACTAATTAGGGGCCAGCCCGGTGGCGCAGCGGTTAAGTGCACACGTTCCGCTTCGGCGGCCCGGGTTTTGCTGGCTCAGATCCCGGCTGCGGACATGGTACCGCCTGGCACACCATGCTGTGGTAGGCGTCCCACATATAAAGTAGGGTAAGATAGGCATGGATGTTAGCTCAGGGCCAGTCTTCCTCAGCAAAAAGAGGAGGATTGGCAGCAGTTAGCTCAGGGCTAGTTTTCCTCAAAAAAAAAAAAAAAGAATACTAATTAATAGTGTTTAATAACCTCATCTAAAATAGGGTAGGGAATTTCAAAATGCTTTTAAACTAATAATTAATGGTATTGAAACTTCCAAGTTATGTGTACACCTACATAAAGCAAGAATTTTCTCTTTGTCATTTAGGATGAGTTCTCAAGAATATATAACTGCATGCACATGTGTATAAGTAAAGGCTGTAAACCCCTGTGAAGCCAAGAACTTAGAATTATAACAGATACAGAGGTCTATATTTTACTGTCATAATTTACCTTATATAACCTGTAACCTGTTGTTGAATGTCTTTATCTTTTAGTAAATTCATTTAACAAGCCAGTGTTAAGAAAAATTCTGGGTTGAGGGTTGGCAACATATGTGGTATGTTTGTGTCTCAGGAGTTGAAAAATGGTAATTTTTTAATGGCATGATGGACAGAACTCAAGAAGGCTCTACACACCAGGGCTGGTTGTCATAATGAGAACACTCCCGACAACTAAAACAGAAGCTTGAGATGGAAAAGTAGATAATTAGCCTTTTGCAAGTTTAGTTTAAAAAAAAAAATGCACATGGAAATTGTATTTCACTTGAGCAATTTAATTTTTAAAAGTAGGCATCTTTCTAAGCTGCTTTTTAATTAAGCTTTGTAGGCTTGACGCTAGATTTTTGATTCTATGAATCCTATGAGGATTTCCATGTTTAATAATTCGTCTACTTTTGTTTCCTATCTTCTTTAATATATTTTGCAGTCTAATCACACTGGAGACCTTGACACTGGCTCTGCGTTAGTACTGACCATTGAAAGCACTCTCATCACTGCTTGTTCTTCAGAATCTCTGGTTAGTAAAGGGCATTTCAAAAACTTTTGTATCCGTTTTGCTGATGGCTTTGAGACGTCGTGGGATGACTGGAAACCAGAAATTCGTGGGGATCTAGTGATGAATGCCTGTGAGTGTCTTTTACTTTCTGTATGAGGTTTAGAATTTTTAAAAATTAAAAAAACCAGTGTCTTCATTTGTAAAACTAAAGGATGTTCAGATATAGGAATGTTATTGGATGTTGTGAAATAAGGGCTATTTCTAGTTAAAGTTATCAGAACATATTTGCGAAACTGTAGCTTTCAGTAGTTTTGGTAAGTAAACCAGCTAGGCATTCTTTTTGATGGTATAACATTTGAACAGTGAGCATTATATAACATTATAACATTGAAGGTTTGCTCACTCACTGATTTTTCTTGTAATTGATTCATGAATGCCCAGATACAGCACTTTGTTCTGTGGGGATCTTGAAAGAAAGTGATAAATGTGTAAAATACAGTTCATCATATAACATAGAACAGTTGTAGATAACCAGGAGTGGAAACTCCAGCCTTAATTAACATTGACATGAATGAACCCACATGTCCACATTTGTAGGGTACAAAGTGTAACTTGTATAAATTCCTCCAATTTGATAATACTCAAGCTTGGGAATAACTAAAGCTATGTTTATATGCTATTTTGATGGCAAAGGGGTTTATTTTTATCTGTATTAATATTTTAAATATTATAGCAGAGTTGATAAAGCTTCACTAATCTTAATAATGAAGAAAAATTATATGTGAGGAATCAAAGGTTGTGAAGTAAAATTCCTCAATCTTGTAAGCCAAAATTAATACTTAATTACTTTTTGGAAGGTGGTATGCCATTGTTTATGCAAATTTTTCCCTTCTTCACTGGAAGAAAATCTTCTTTCCATTCTGGATTTTCTTTGAGGGATGAGAAAACTTTCCATTATTTTTATATCAAAAATTAAAGTTTTGGCATTCAGTGTTGACTTAAAACTTAGGTAAAATTATAGGTGTAATTCTTGTTTTTGAATGCTTTGCATTTAGACAATTCATAGGTAAAATACTAGGATTTCATTGAAATATTTCAGGTTACTAAGCAGACTTGATACAGAAGTACGCACCCCTAATCTCCAAAAGACCGAAAATAGCCTTCATCAGAAATCTTGATGAATAACCATTTTTCACAGTTGTTATATATATTTTTAAAAGTCACTATAACTGTCTTTGTGTTTTTTCTTAAAACAAAATAAATTTAACCCTACTGATTTTTATTAAGATGACATCTGGGCCATCATTATAGTCATTTATACAGAGAGAATATATTTGGAGCAAAGGAAGGATATCATTTCCTTATAACAGTTTATCTTAAACAAATGGAAAATGCATAAGAAATATGCCTCTAACTCAAAATCAAAAATACATCTTAAAAAATATAAATAATTAATAACTCAGCACCTCAGTGTATATTATACAACAAAGTAGAGTGTGGACATGCTGATAATTGTGATAATCATAATTGATTTGGAGTTTTGGAGGGTATTAAATGACTTGTTTTTGTAATGTGCTTATTGTTTGGTGTCTTGGGAGGGAGGCAGAGGACGTGAGTACAGCAGTTGTTTTATTGGCATAATTATAAAAAAAAATTCTAAATTATAAAGTAGGCAAATTAGTTTACTACTTTGTAGTTTTTATTTAGTAAGTATTCTTGGATATAACTGACATTTAATATTCTTGAAAAAAAGAGTTGGGTATAGGGCAGAGAAATAAGGAACAGTAGGATTATGCCTTAGGATTTTTTTTACAGATCGTTTTAAAATCATGCTCTAGAAAACACATGGCCCAGAGAAATTTCCTCTCTAGGTGATAATGTTTTTTGGGAAATGCAGTAAAAATTAAAAAGGACAGTCTGTAGGAAGTGTTCAAAGGACCATGTAAGTATATAGTACCCTTTAGACCCTTTACATTACCATGTATTTTAAAAAAATATATAAACCATTAGAAGTTTGAAAGACTCCAAGCTCTCTGTTAATACCCAGGGAGCATCAGGTCATGAGAACAGGAGATTGTTGTCCTGTATTCAGACTAATGGTTGGTCCAGCTCAGCATTCCGTCTCTGATGCAGAGAGCATGGGTACTATGGGGAAGCTTGGCTGGTTTCCTGCTCCTCACTTTCAGGATTCCATTCTGCTCCTAAAAATCTTAATATTCCTTATTAATTCATCATGGCTCCGTGTTCTATGAATCTATATAATCTTTTCTAAAACTTAATTTTTAAAATTTCTCTGACACTTCTTGAAAGTCCCAAAAGTTTTCTACCCTTTTTTTTATTTACTAGTTCTTCCTTTCACTAGGCCTTACTTATGTTACTCAAATTTCAAAGGGTCTTTTTTTCATTCTAGCGTTCCTAGATTTGAAAGGGTAATCCAGGTTTCTTTTGCTCTGATTTATAACCATGACTATAAAAGGTGAATTGGGCAATCTTTTACCCCAAAACAAGATCTAGTTCTTTCTTATTTTATAATTTGTATGTGAGGCACAGGTAGCATATGGCTCAAAAATATAATTTAGATTTTAAAGTTATTGGCACTATCTTATATATATATACACTAGAAACTGTCAATAAATAGCCCTGTTCTCGCAAAATAAGTTGTAATATTTCTGCAACTCAAGTTGAAGTAATACTTGAATACCAATTTAGGATACCGAGTGAATTGCAAAAAGACATTTCATTTAAGATGTATGTACTGTCAGGTTTAGATTGAAATTTGTTTTCCATTAAAGATTACTGAGAAAAGGTCTTAATCCTATCATTAGACTTTACTTTGATTAAAAGTTATTTCAAGGATTGTATGCCCTTCACTGTTTAAAGTTGTTGATTTAATAAACTTCTTTTTTTTGAAGCTGCAGTTATCTGATTAAAGCTAAGTGTTAGTAAAAGTTTCAAAGTTAGTGCCAGATACGTTCTGGAGATAGGTCCATAACCTTATGAGACTGACATCATGAGCCAATCATTTTTTTCTCATAAAATGTTTCTTGTCAAAGGAAATGACAAGGGTGATGAATCATGTCTGTGACCTAATGTGGCAGTTCTTAGTTATCAAAAAATCATTTTTATGTCATTTGCATTCTCAAAGTGCCATTCACTCATGATGGCACAAATTGTTGGAGCATCCAGAAACCAGAGATCAGAGATAAGAAAATCACATGCAGAATGTGAAGATAAAACTGCAGTTAATTCTTAAAATCATAGAATAAAATACTGTGAGATATGAAATAGATATTATGAGTCATCATCTAAGGTAGCCCTTCCATTCTGCAGATTAGAAACTGAAAGAGAGGCTAATGATACTATTTAGATAATAATCTTTAGGTGAAAAATTGCAGTAAAATATTTAACCACAAGCATAATTTTATTTAAAACTATTTTTGGGGTGATTTTTGTGCAGGTGTAGTTCCCGATGGCACCTATGAGGTATGCTCCAGGACTACAGGACAAGCAGCAGCTGGTAAGTTCACATTTGCTATTACTTTTGCTATATATGTCCATTAGAATTCTGCCTTTATATATGTAGTTTTTGCTTTTGTATTAATATAGTGAGAGGGTCTTTAAACTAATTCTGGTGTATCCTAATTTTAAAAACTATTTTGCAATAATATTAGCATATTTATTTAACAATTATTAATTAGATACCTGCTGTGTACAAGATACACTGCAAAATGTTTTGGGAAAGACTAAGATGAATAAGATATACTTTCTACTCTATAAATTTAAATTCTAATAATATAATTAAGCCTCTGCAGCATAATTAAACTATAATAAGTGATAAGTACAATAAAATATAAAATTTCAATTGCTGTTGAAATTTACAGGAGGGAGAGAAAATTTCCAAATTTGGAAGGATACTAGGATCAGAGAAAGCTCCATGGAAGAACAAGCATTTAAACAGGGACTTGAAAGACAGATAAAATTGTTTCTTTAAGCAAAAACTAGGAGGTACAGGTCAGAGAAAATTCAGGCAGAGAGACTAGTATCAAGCATGATGTCAAAACAGTGTCTAGTTAGAATTGTCCAAATTGGCTGGAAGAAGGTTATATGAAAAGTAAGATGGGGAAAGTCTTACATCCCAAAATAAAGAGTTTGAACTTGATTTGGTGGACAGTAGGAAGCCACTGAGTTTTTTTAGGAAGAAAGAAGATGGTGACAGTATTAAAGGGACACTTTCAAGTATTAGAAAAAACCTGGGGGGCTGGCCCCATGGCCAAGTGGTTAAGTTCACGCACTCCGCTGCAGGTGGCCCAGTGTTTCGTCAGTTTGAATCCTGGGCGCGGACATGGCACTGCTCATCAAGCCACACTGAGGTGGCGTCCCACATGCCACAACTAGAAAGACCCACAACTAAGAATATACAACTATGTACTGGGGGGCTTTGGGGAGAAAAAAGGAAAAAAATAAAATCTTTAAAAAAAAAACAAACAAAAAAAACCCTAGGAAAGTGGTTAGGAGATAACTATAGAAGTAATAGCCTGTCTTGACTAAGATGATAGCATGATGTAAATTTTTATTATTTTGCTTGGTCTAAAATTAGGTATTATTTAAGGGCTCTTAAAATGTTGAGGGGGTGGAAGCTGATTAAAGTTGGTAGATTGCTGGGGCCGCCCCGGTGGCACAGCTGTTAAGTGCACACATTCCGCTTCTTGGCGGCCCAGGGTTTGCTAGTTCGTATCCCTGGTGCAGACATGGCACCACTTGGCAAAAGCCATGCTGTGGTAGGCATCCCACGTATAAAATAGAGGAAGATGGGCACAGATGTTAGCTCAGGACCAGTCTTCCTCAGCAAAAAGAGGAAGATTGGCAGTAGTTAGCTCAGGGCTAATCGTCCTCAAAAAAACCCAAAAAACAAAAAGTTGGTAGATTTCCTTTCTTTCCTTACTGTTCCCTCTTTTCCTCCCCAAGCCTAGTAGCCTCAGTGCTCATCCTATATACCTTGTCGCAGAAAGCAGCAAGGCTGACAGTCCCCACTGACAGAGAACTGAAGAGGCAGGAAATTTCCAGCAGTAGTGTTAGAAGGATAGGGTGGTGACTGAGATAAACATACATATTGGAGAAAGGTCACGTAAAAGTCTTTGTCAGGACTCTGTTTATAAGTGACAAGAAACCACTCACACTAACTTAACCAAAAAGCGGACCTTAATAAAAGGAGATTTGCAGATCACAAGTAAACTTAGGAGTGACTCTCTCAGTGAGAGAAGGAAGCAGGTCTAGTCAGGGGCCCTCAGGAACTACTGGAACCAAGATCCCAGCTGTCACCAGGACTCTCTCCAGCTCTTGTCTTTGCTCCTCTTTGACTGCTTCATTTTTTACTTACTGCTGACCTCCTCCTTACATATGGCAGGAAACATGGCTACCAACAGCTCTCGAGCCACATTTCTTCAACCTTAATCACAGGAGAGGGACCAATCTTTTCTCGAGTCCAGGGAAGGATTCTTAGTTTTCTAACTTTGACCCTCACCTGGACTAATTATCTAATTAATTATGGCTAAGGAGTGAGTGTCATGGCAGTTCCTCCTATAGCCATGGGAAGGTAGATCAGCTTGGAGGTGGCGGGGAGGGAATGCATAGTTCATAGGAGGAAGAGGGATGCTGCACAGAGGAGACAGCAGATGCTCACTATACAACAGGGGAACCAACCTCTGAGTCTAAGGTTTCTGAACAACCTAGCTGTGAGAGACAAGGGTCATTACACAGGGCCATGATCCATTCTATTCCTTACATGTCAAATTACTTAAATTTCTGTTCCCAAGACTTACCAAAAATGGCACTTCTTTATTTAAACAGAGAGTAGTAGTGCTGGAACCTGGACACTCAATGTATTGTGGAAAATGTGTGGGATTGATGTCCACATGGATCCTAACATTGGCAAAAGACTTAATGCTCTGGGCAATACCCTGACAACACTGACAGGAGAGGAGGACATAGATGATATTGCTGATCTAAATTCAGTGAACATAGCCGACCTATCAGATGAGGATGAAGTTGATACTATGTCTCCCACTATCCATACTGTAAGTAAACTCACTGTTAGACATTTTGAGGACTGGCTTGCATCCTGAGACAGGGATATTATTAACTAGGTGTTATTTATTATCTTGTAGTTGCTAATTGTGGAGGAAGGAAGGGAGTAGTGGTTCTCTCTGTCTACATGTCATAATATTGTTTTTTAATTTCATAATATTGTCTTTTAATTGGGTTCTTTGTTTTATAATCACTGTCAGCCAACTTGTGCCTTAACCTATAGGTAACATACTAACATTAAGCAAAGTGCAAGGCAACCTGTAGAGACAGAAAGTAGATTGGGGTTGCTTAGGGCTAGGAGAGTTGAGGAGGTTGCGAGGGGGAATGGGAAGAAACTGCTAACAGTTAGGAGGTTTCCGTTGGAGGGTGGTGGAGATGTTTTAAACAGGTTGTGATGATGGTTGCATAACTTTGTCAGTATACTAGAAACCACTTAATTGTACATTTTCAATGGGTGGACTGTATGGCATGTGAACTATATCTCAATAAAGATGTTAAAAAATGAAACTTAAAAGCAAAGTGCACGCACACAAAATGAAGTATACGTTTTTAAAATAAGTATTTCCATCTATACTGTACATTCTATAGCATCACGTTATTTGGTAGTTAGAAAGTTACTCTCTGCTTTCATTCTGGTATTGATTTTTTAAAAGTTTTTAAACATCTTTTAACTATTGTATCATGAAATAGTTTTGTTCTTGGAAAGAAATTTTTTAAAAAATTTATGTTACCATTTATCATTTAGAGTTCAGATGGAAGTTCAGTAAGTGGAGATGGCCACAAGCTCACCTTTGGGCAGCGACTTGTAAATCACCTCCTAGGCCTGACGCCCCCACATCAGCGCTATTCTGTTCCTGCAGAGTATCTGCGTGACCCCGAGATGTGGGGCTCCCCTCAGTCTAGCCAGTCCCACTTGAAAGCATGCAGAGCTCACTCATGGGGAAACGTAGGTAGCAACTAAATAGATTCCTTATGAAAATGAAGGGATTTGAATCACTGGAGAACTCCAATCATCTTTCTTAATATAGATGGCTTTGATTCTTGCATGCTTTCTTTGATTTAAGGTGTGACTTTTGTGATAGATTTGCTCTATGACTTGAGGGTGGTATTGACAGACATGCTTTTGATTTCTCAGGAAGCTGTAGATTATCGAAGACAAGGAGCATCTTCTAGCCAGCCAGGAGAACTGAGAGGAAGAAAAATTATGAAGCGTATCGTGGATATCAGAGAACTGAATGAACAGGCCAAAGTAATAGATGATCTTAAGTACGTATAAATGATTTTAAATTTAGCACAGTATTCCCTAATAATAGAAGCATAGGATTTTAAATGTAGGGGAAACTGGATTTGGGCCAGTACAACCCCTTTAAGTTCATAAATGAGATCACCAAAGTTCAGAGAAGTTTGGTAATTTGCCTGAGATCATACATTTATTAGTGATAAAGTTAGGCCTGAAATCCTAGTCTGGTGCTCATCACAACTCCCCATTTCTGAGCAGTTTATGACTGACTTTATATCACATATACATGTCTCTACATGTGTGTATACACTTACATGTATCTTTATATGCGTATATAAATATATGTATTAGTCTTTTGCTAACATCAGTATTTCTAGAATGCAAATTTTTAAGAGGGAAAACAAATTTAGCATCTATTAAGTACTGTGAATTTGACGTGTTACCTCAGTTTAATCCTCACAACGTTTCTGAGATTAGATGGCATTATCCAAACTTTAGAGATGAGAAAACTGGCTCAGAGAGGTTAAAAAATTAGAATTTGAACTTGTGTTTGAATTCAAAGTTCATGTTTTTTTTGTTTCTTTTTTTGCCTGCCTGTATTAGCAGTTCTCTAGACCTGAGATGGGGGTAGCGTGAGGTGAGATGGGGGAGTAGATGGTAGTAGCTTTTTTTTTCCTCTGTTGCCTGCTGGGTAGTACTGACAAAGTAATACTTCCTCTATAAGGCTAAATATTCTTTTTGCAAACTTTGAAATTTTTGTTTTCCCAAAAGGTGACAGTCATGCCTTATCTTTTCTAATCTTCATACACCTGTGCCTGTGTTTTTTTGCATTCAAGGGCTTTACACAAATATATGCATTTTGTGCAATAAAAAGTATTAACTAAAAACTTGTCTGTAAATTAACTATGATACAGTGATTCACATTTTCCTGTTGACTTACATTATAATTTGAGTTTTGTTCTCAGGGAAAAAAATGACCTGAAGCAAAATATACTTCCTCCCATAAAATCTTACCTGAGGCTTAAGTTATAATGTAGAATGTTATATAGAGACATTCTTCCTCAGAGTGGGTCCACAGTTTTCATAAGATGGTCAGAGAGACTCTTGACACAGAAATGGGTAAGAACCATTTCCTAAAATGTTAGAGCTTCTTCATAGTTTTCCAGATATGAGTGTTAACCTTATGGAGGATTTTGGCCTGTCCATACTTAATCTTTGATATTCTGCCCAGAGAAAAAATTAAAAAGAAGCAAGTAAAAATCAATCTTACTTTGTTAATTCTTTACACAATTGCAATATTTGTTTTGCATCCAGAAAATTAGGTGCAAGTGAAGGAACCATAAACCAGGAAATTCAACGTTACCAACAGTTAGAATCGGTTGCTGTGAATGACATTCGAAGAGATGTTCGTAAAAAATTACGGAGGTCCAGTATGCGAGTGAGTAAACATTTAACAAGAATTTTATTAAAGCAGACTATTTTTTTTTATTTTTTACTTTATGGAACTTTATGATGATACTTACATTGTTCTCTTTCTTCCTCTGTTGCTGGTGATAATACCAGCTGATTTGCATGTCTCCTGTCTACTATGTACCAGGCACTGTTTAAAGCACTTTATGTTTAACAATCCATTAAGTAGATTCTTCAACAACCCTTTCCCCATTTTAAAGATAAGATAACAGACATAAAGAGGTCAAGTAACTTGACCAAGGTCATACAGCTAAGTAATCTCAGTGGAGCCAAGATTCAAATCCACACAGTAGGACTCTGCAGTCTGTGCCCTTAGCCACTGTGTTGTGTCTGCCTTTCATGAAGCTGTACTTTCTTTTTAGCCTCTACGTCAAATGTGAGCTCTTTTGAGACGTCCACTCTACCCCTACCCCATTCTCCACAACTGACTTTACCTCCCAGCCACCGGGGATTCTCAGCACTTTACTCCTGTCTTTGTTTGCATCTTTAGCGGCCCTTACTAGAGTTTGAGTTTCTTAAAGAACAAGTTATTTACCTTTGACTGCACTACATACCACATTTTTGGGGATTTAGTCCAATTGCTGAACAGTTGAAATAAATATAGAGATATACTATAAACACATAGAAAATAATTCTAAAACTTAGTCAAATAGAAGTAGGTTGCTTTGGGTCAAAGTGGTCTTATTAGTGGAAAAACTACTTGTAAAGGTTCTTAACTTTTTAAAAAAAATCAGAATCCTTCATTTTTTACCAGAATAAGGTTTTTGGGTGGCACTCCAGTCCATAGAAAACATTATATCAGAGCTGCTGGGGTCAGAAGAAGGGAGAAAGGTGTGGGGATCCAGGGCTCATCAGCTTTTGACCTTTCTTTCCTTGCTCACACCTAAACTCCCAGACAGCCTCGTTTGAATACTGTTCAAAATTAGTTATTTAAAGATAAAATCCAACTTGAGTTATTTATCTCTGGCTTCTGATAGTAACAAGTAGATAGTGATGATCCATAAAGCATAGTTCTATATTTAATATTTTTGTCACTATGTACCCAACAATCATACAATATAATTAGACTATTGCTTGTGTACTGTTTACAAGGTAGTTTATACTTGGTAATTGACTGTTAAGAATAAAACTAGGTAGAGAGGATTAGGGAAATTATTGAAACTACATCTGTGTTCTTAGTATTTGTCTCCTTTGGCTTTTCCTCTCAATTCTCTTTCAGTACTCCGGCATTTCAAATCTCCGTTGTATTAGAATCTTTTTAATATCTAGCCCTAGCCACAAATTTGGAGAAGAGGGATGGGAGTCAGAGTGTTCACATGGCCACTCCATTGACTTTGCTGTAGTCGAGTTCTGTGGCGGGGGTGCTCTTGGGTATCCCTCAGATGACTGGCGGTCATTCCCCTCTCCCCCTTCCCCTTCTTTCCCTTTTTCCTTTCAAGTTTCATTTTCTTTTTCTTTCCTTTTTAATCATTTCTTTCTTCTTACTTTATGTCTGAACCTCTCATTCCCACTACCAATCTTTTTATTTTCTCTTTTCTCTCAGGCCAGCTGATGGCTTATATTTTCAGTGTACAGCCCTTCTTACTAATTGACACTAGGACTAAAGAGTAGCAAGGGGCCGGCCCCATGGCCAAGTGGTTGGGTTCGCGTGCTGCACTTTGGTGGCCCAGGGTTTCGCTGGGTCGGATCCTGGGCGCGGACATGGCACCGCTCATCAAGCCATGCTGAGGCGGTGTCCCACATAGCAGAACCAGAAGGACCTACCAATAGAATATGCAACTATGTACTGGGGGGCAGTGGGGAGAAGAAAAAAAAAAAAGTGGCAACAGATGTCAGCTCAGGGCCGATCTTAAAAAAAAAACAATTAGCTGATTCCTGCTTTACTTTGATCCATCTGTATTGTTAAGTGACATTTAAAGTCATAATTTAAAGTAACTTGTTATTGACCTAGGGAAAATAGGCTAACTTGTTTAATAGTAGAATATTTTATCTGAAGTCAGATATTACAACAAACAACTGCCTAAAGTCACCTTTTTTCTTTACCATTTCATTAGGCTGCTTCCCTGAAGGATAAGTGGGGTTTGGGTTATAAACCAAGTTACAGCCGATCAAAAAGCATTTCTGCTTCTGGAAGACCACCTCTTAAGCGAATGGAAAGGGCCAGGTAATTTACATTTCAACCAATGAAATAAGTAATAAAATTACTGAGTCCCTTACCAAGGTGTACGACTTATTTATTGTGTTCTAATTGGGGAAATTACAAAATTAAGATGCAGAAATGGACCTTATTAGTCAAATAACAGTCATAGTAGATACTGTCAAACTAAGAAATTTATTTGAGGAATACCTCTATCACATTTATACCAGATTCACTGAGTGCATTTAGGTAATGAAGTGCATTGCTTTTAACAAGTTTATGTGTAAACTTATAGACTATCCAAAGATGTGAAAATGTGCATATTAGTAGCTGCTCTAAGTTTGTCGTTTTAGAAAAGGTTGATTACACACACATTTAGCATATTTTTTGAAAAAATGGAAATTTTACATATCATTGAAGAAAAATAGTTTTACTACTAAATGAGCACGACAAGGTAGGAGGTATAAATTCTTTTTTATATGGTTTAGTTTTAGACAATCATGAGTTAATCAAAACATTGAATTTTTTTATGGGATGCTAAGGGTTAAGAAATGGAATACCAAAAGCTCGATCCTTGGATAAGGTAAATATTTAGAAAGAGAATGCTAATGCCATTAATCAGACTTTTATAAGGTTAGGGATTTTTTTAAACACAAATATTAATATTTTATAACTTTAAATTTCCTTACAGTTCTCGAGTAGGAGAAACTGAGGAGCTCCCCGAAATCCGTGTGGATGCAGCATCTCCTGGACCCAGAGTGACTTTCAATATCCAAGATACAGTAAGAGAGAGATTATTTGTTGGAGATAAACAGTGCTAAATAATTTTTAGTAATTACAAAATTATAGTAGTTATACAATTTCAAAATACTAATTCCCACCTACAGTGAAAGTGTGGATTGTGACGGCTGAAGTGTGTGCACATGACCAAATAGCAGGGCAGGGCCCACGTGCAGTCATTGGAGAGCCATGCTGCAGGTGTTAGTGTTTTACATGTAGAGTAAAGACCCAGTGCTGCTTGTTCTTAGGTAAAAATGTTTTGTTGAATAATTTTTATTTCAGGTGCAAATCCACATTAAACTAGGTCTTTTACACAAATGAAAATGTGGAATGTTTATACTTTATGTATTTTATGTATTTTATTATTTATATATTTTAATTCAGAATATATAGAGATAATAGCAGAAACCAGAAGTAAAAAGGTCAGCTTCAAAGTTGTATTTTAATTTTATAGCATGTTAAAATGTTTGTTTTATTTCTTGTGTATTTGTTTTAAACTATTGTTTTTTATTTTTCATGAGTTTTTATAAATATTCTTATTATTTTAATTAAGTTGAAAAAACCAGTATGGGGAAGTACATCACAATCCAGCTGTCCTGGGGAAGGGTATTTTCAGGTATTTATTGAAAAAAACAAATTTTGCTTTAAAACTATCTACCTTAAAACTCTGCTTTCATAAAGTCTTCCTCTCATTTCCTACTAAACTCAGACCTCAAAACTATTATACATAAAGGTTTAAGATGGTTTGAATTCTTTTTCATCATATATTTCATAAGCTCTTGCATGAATAGATTTTAGTTCTAAATTTCTTTATAGTATTATTTAATCTCCAAAATTCAAAAAAGACTAAGTCAGCTTACCAAATTAACTCAACCAAATCATAAACCAAAACATGCAACTTATTACTGTTACTTGCTAATCCTCAAGTGAATCTTTTTCCCTACATTCTACTGCAAAGTTAATCTTTTCTTTAAAAAAGAAGTTAATTAGTTCAAACTAGAATCAAACCCATCTTAGAACAACAAATTAATCATTGAATGTTATTTCTTTTGAGTCACTGGTATAAAAAACATATGTATAAAAGCAATTCATTAAAAAAATTATTCTCATGTTCAAAATTGTGGAAAATGTGCTACATAACCATTTATAAGTTGAATTAACATTTTTATGAGCCAAATATTTTCCCTAAATATGTCATAAAAGTAAAATTGAATTTTAAAAATCTATCTGTATACTACATATATAAATCTGTGTCTAGAAGTTTTCTGTCAAGTTACATTTAAAAACTGGCACTTATTCCACATATATTTTGTTTCTCTTCCCCCACTCTTTTAAGCTAGAGTTTAATATATATCCCATAGCTACACTGAATTTAAACTGAATTTTGTTTTAGAAGTATTAGATTGTTATATAATGAGCCTGAAAAAAATCTCCTTTTTTCTAAAAACAAACTTGGAAATAAATAATTTACAGTGAATTGAATGGATTCTACTAATTAAGTAATTTTTTTTCCTGTCCCACTTTTTTTTATTATTATAAGACATACAATATTATATTAGTTTCACATATATAACAAAATGATTAGATATTTGTATATATTGCAAAATAATTGATTTTTAAATGCATTAATATTTGAATTGATTCAAGTCCTATTTTTAAATAGCAGTGTATGCTGTTTATAAAAAATAGTATATAAAAATCATAAATTTCAAAATAGATCAAGTCATGGTTAAATATAATATAAATAGAGCCAGCCCTGATGGCCTAGTGGTTAAAGTTTGGTGCACTCGGCTCTGGCGGCCTGGGTTTGGTTCCCAGGCATGGACCCACACCACCTGTCTGTCAGTAGCCATGCTGTGGTAGCAGCTCCCATAGAAGAACTAGGACTTACAACCAGAATATACAACTATGTGCTGGGGCTTTGGGCAGGGAAAAATAAAAGAGGAAGACTGGCAACAGATGTTAGCTCAGGGCAATCTTTCCCAGGAAAAAAAAATCCATTAAAAAAAATAATAAATATAAAACAAAGGGATATTTATCTACATCAATTCTTAACCACAGTTTTAAAAATTGAAGATATTCTGATAAATAAAATCTAATTTAGTTATTTACTAAGTAACATGTATATTATAAAAAGTGAAGAAAAGCTGGATTCTGCAAATATTTGTAATTTTGATCATAGGATTTCATTATGTATCTCAGAGTAACATCAATAAATTGCACTACTTTGCACATGACGCTTTACAGAGGCTTATCACATTCTCAAAGAATATTCAAGCAACTCTCAAAATTGGGAATCAAAATTAGGTCATAGGAAATTTTGTTGTTTTTTTGACCTGCTTAAATACAATGGCCTCCTGGTGCAATCCTCAGTTAGTGACATGGCATTTATGCAAACTATTCACCTTATAGCATTCTTAAGTTTGATTGATTAATATGTTTAATTACATAACTATTTGTACATCTTTCTTCAACCCGTTAGGGGCTCATTTTTAAAAGAGATATCCACAGAAATCTTCTACAAGCATGACATATATTCTGTACTGACATTGCATGCTCTTCCATCGCTAGCTGCTCTCTTCTGATTTAACTGCCCTTCTGATTTACAGTTGATCACATTGTTTCCAGAGCATGTTTAACCTATGCTTTAAAGAATTACAATATGTACTAATCAATATGATGATATATGCTTATGTAGAATAAAATTTCACTCTAATTTTTTAGTATGTCAGTGGTGTGACTTTCTCTCGTTGACCTTCTGCTTCCATCCTTGGTGTGCCATTTCATATGTTCATAAATCTGACCTTTCTTTCAGTTCACAGTGAGGAAATTCAACTCTGAGAGAATTATTAAACCTTTAAATATATTTTTTCTTTTTCGTTTTTTTAGTTGAGAAGAGATTTATAATATGAACCTTATTCACATTTTCTCTTTTTACAATCAGTTTCCAGAGGAGACAGAACTGGACCTTTTGTCAGTAACCATTGAAGGGCCATCCCATTACTCATCAAATAGTGAAGGATCATATTCCATGTTCAGTTCTCCTAAAGCTCCAGGAGGCTTTTCACCGGGCATTCCTTTCCAGTCTGAAGAGGGCCGACGGGATGACAGCTTGTCTTCTACTAGTGAAGATTCCGAGAAGGATGAAAAGGATGAAGACCATGAGAGGGAAAGGTTTTATATTTACAGAAAACCTTCGTGAGTAGCCTTTTTCTTTTAGGATCCTTAGGTAGTATTTCAGAATCTAGAACCGAGTTTGAAGCATTATATATATAACTGCTAATTTTCACAGAAAAAATCTCAATGTGCCTAGCTAGAGTGAGACTAAGAGACATATCTATCATTTATTAATGTAATGTAGCTCCATGAGGCATTATATTTTTCTTTTTCGGTTCTTCTGTCTTTTAGTAAAATCTGGGAAGTAGCATTTTAAATTTTAAGGTTTGCAAAAATGAAATCTTCAAACTGTAGAATGTTTTAGGCATACTTTTGAGATATTGTGGGTTTGATTCCCAACCACCACAATAAAACGAATACAGTATTGCAATAAAGCAAGTCACACATATTTTTTTATTTCCCAGTGCACATAAAAGTTAGCTTAAACTATACTGTAGTCTGTTAAGTGTGCAATAGCATTATGTCTAAAAACACAATATACATACCTTAATTTTTAAAAATACTTGATTGCTTAAAAATGCTAACCATCATTTGAGCCTTCAGCAAGTTTTAATCTTTTTGCTGGTGGAGGGTGTTGCCTCGATGTTGATGGCTGCTGACTGATCAAAGTGGTGGTTGTTGAAGGCTGAGGTGGCTGTGGCAATTTCTCAAAGTAAGGCAACAGTGAAAAGCTGCCACATTAATTGACTCTTCCTTTCCCAGATGATTTCTCTGTAGCAGGCAATGCTGTTTGACAGCGTTTTACCCACAGAACATCTTTCAAAACTGGAGTCAGTTTTCTCAAACTGTGCTGCTACTTTATCAACTAAGTTTATGTAAGATTCTAAATCCTTTGTTGTCATTTCAGTGATCTTCACAAAGAGTAGATTCTGTTTCAAGAAACCATTTTGCTCATCCATAAGAAGCAACTCCTCATCTTTTAAAAGTTTTATCATGAGATTGCAGCAATTCAGTCACATCTTCAGGCTCCATTTCTAATTCTAGTTGCCTTGCTGTTTCCACCACATCTGCATTTACTTCCTCCACTGAAATCTTGGACCCTTCAACATCATCCATGAGAGTGGGAATCAACTCCTTCCAAACTCCTGTTAATGTTGATATTTTCACCTCTTCCTATGAATCACAAATGTTCTTAATGGCACCTAGAATGGTTAATCCTTTCCAGAAGGTTTTCAATTTACTTTGCCTAGATTCATCAAAGGAATCACTATCTATGGCAGCTATAGCCTCACAAAATGTATTTTTTAAATAATAGGACTTGAAAGTTGAAATTACTCCGTGATCCATGGGCTGCAGGATGGATGTTGTGTTAGCAGCATGAAAACATTAATCTCATTGTACATCTCCATCAGAACTCTTGAGTAACCGGGTACATTGTCAATGAGCAGTAATATTTTGAAAGATATCTTTTTTTTCTGAGCAGTAGATCTTAACAGTGGGCTTAAAATATTCAGTAAACCATGTTGCAAACAGATGTGCTATCATCCAGGCTTTGTTCCATTTATGGAGCACAGGTGGAATAGATTTAACATAATTCTTAAGGGCCCTAGGATTTTCGGAATGGTAAATGAACACTGGCTTCAACTTAAAGTCACCAGCTGCATTAGCCCCTAACAACAGAGTCAGCGTGTCCTTTGAAGCTCTGAAGCCAGGCATTGACTTCTCTCCAGCTATGCAAAGTCCAGGATGGCATCTTCCAATAGAAGGCTGTTTTGTCTCTATTGAAAATCTCTTGTTGAGTGTAGCCACCTTCGTTAATGATCTCAGCTAGATCTTCTGGATAACTTGCTGCAGCTTCTACATCAGCTCATGCTGCTTCACCTTGTACTTTTATGTTATAGAAATGACTTCTTTCCTTAAGTCTCATGAACCAACCTCTGCTAGCTTCAAACTTTCTTCTGCAGCTTCCTCCCCTCTCTCAGCCTTCACGGAATTGAAGAGAGTGAGGGCCTTGCTCTGGATGAGCTTTGGCTTACAGGAATGTTGTGGCTGGTTTGATCGTCTATCCAGACCACTAAAACTTTCTCCCTGTCAGCAACAGACTGTTTGACTTTCTTATCATTCATGTGCTCACTGAAGTAGCACTTTTAATTTCCTTCAAGAACTTTTCTTTTGCATTCACAACTTAGCTAATTGGTGCAAGAGGCCTAGCTTTCAGCCTGTCTCAGCTTTCAATTTGGCTTCCTCACGAAGCTTAATCATTTCTAGCTTTTGATTTAAAGTGAGAGACGTGCAACTCTTCCTTTCACTTAAACACTTAGAGGCCATTGTAGGGTTATTATTGGCCTAATTTCAATATTGTTGTGTCTCAGGGAATAGGGAGGCCTGAGGAGAGGGAAAGAGACAGGGGAATGGCCAGTTGGTGGAGCAGTCAGAACAGACACAACATTTATCGATTAAGTTTGCTGTCTTCTATGGACATGGTTCATGGTGCCCCAAAATAATTATAACAGTAACATCAAAAATCACTAATCATAGATCACCATAACAAATGTGATGATAATGAAAAAGTCTGAAATATTGTGAGAATTATCAAAATGTGACACAGAGACATGAAGTGAGCAAATACTGTTGGAAAAATGTTGCCAATAGACTTGCTCTATGCAGGGGTGCCACACACCTTCAATTTGTAAAAAACACAGTATCTGTGAAGTGCAATGAACTGAGGCAGCCTGTAGTTCATATGCTGATATTCAGACTTCTTAGGAGCAGCAGTTGTGCTTGTGTCCTCAGCACCAACACACTGTCTGGCACATAAGTTACTCAGTACATAGTCGTTGAGTAAAATATGACTCCATTAAAGTCAGGAAAAACTTCAGTTAGTATGAGCTAGTTGAGTAACTTGTGTGAATTTATAAAATAGTAAAACTTATTTACAGACTATTGCTCACATAACATGTTAGAAAACATTTTGTTAAAAACTCTTCCCATTTTACTGCAATGTAATGACCAGTTGTTCTTTCTGTAGACATACATCTCGTAAAAAAGCAACAGGCTTTGCTGCTGTCCATCAGCTGTTTACAGAACGCTGGCCAACAGCCCCAGTCAACCGAAGTCTTAGTGGCACAGCTACAGAGAGAAATATTGACTTTGAACTTGATATACGGGTTGAAATTGACAGTGGAAAATGTGTGCTCCACCCAACCACCCTTCTACAAGAACATGATGATATAAGCTTTAGAAGGTAAGAAATTGGTCAGAAAAGGGTAAATGTAACGTCATTTGTTAGAAACACTATTTTTATATCACTAAATTACTGCATACTAGTCCCCTCCATGTCCCAAAATGCAGATTTAAAGTGTAGATTTAATCATAGTTGTAATGTTTGAGTGGTTATTTGTATGACATACTATTTCTTTAGACAAGTGTATAATATTTTCTGGAAACTAGAAATGGATGTCTGATTTAGGTTCTAGGAAGTGTGTTAATTAAAATATGTATCTTTGGAATTCTCCTTTAAACCAGCATGAATTTCTCAATTAGTATCTATCCTTGTATTGTGCACATTTCTATTTTAAAGAACAGTGCAATATTCAGAGATATCTTCGTTATTGAGAGTTTTGATGACTTCATGAAGGAATAAGAAAGACTAGGAAACGATTGCATGAAGAGGCCTTGTTATACTGGAATGTTGTTCAGGATATAACTGCAGCTTTACCGTTTGTTTCTATCATTAAATAAACAGTGGTATAAACAGGCTTAACATTACACTATTTTTTTCTTTGAGTTTTTGTTTTGCTTTTCTTTCCTAATCTAAAAGAGAATTATAAGAAAATAATATTAATAATCTAGTGGGAGGGTGGGGAGTGGGTGGAAATGTAGATAAAACAAGTAGGGCAGAATGCTGACCGTTATTGGAGCTGGGAGGTGGATCCATGGGGGTTCATTATACCATTCTGTTTACTTTTTATATGTTTGAAGTGTTCCATAATAAAAGATTTTTAAATTATCTATTTGTGTAGTGAGGCTTTTATAAAAGGAGAAGATAAAAAGGTACTCTTAACAGTTAAATTCTTACAAATGTAGTAGTAATGATAAAAAGAATGACTGTTGATTTATTTTTGGCTGAACCATAATAATCTAGCCAACAAATTGCTGATATTCAGCTATTTTTATCTACATAAAGGGCAATTTCATTTGGTTTCAACCTGATACATTTATGTGAACCAGTCCTGACCACAGGAAGGAATAAAGGGAACTGCCCTGTGTAGTTGTGGACCATACTACATAAACTTCGTCCCTGCAAGGCATTCACCAGTTTAGCTGAGACACTGATGAGCTTTACTTTTTCAACTATGTTAATCAAGGACTATATTCCATTTACTGTATTTAAAAAGTTGATTTTAGGGGCTGGCCCGGTGGCGCAGCGGTTAAGTTTGCACATTCCGCTTCTCGGCGGCCCGGGGTTCGCTGGTTCGGATCCCGGGTGCAGACATGGCACTGCTTGGCAGCCATGCTGTGGTAGGCGTCCCACGTATAAACTAGAGGAAGATGGGCACGGATGTTAGCTCAGAGCCAGGCTTCCTCAGCAAAAAGAGGAGGACTGGCAGTAGTTAGCTGAGGGCTAATCTTCCTCCAAAAAAAAAAAAAAAGTTGATTTTAAACAAAAGAAAAGGAGATAAATGTCCTATTTTAAAAGATAAAACATTTTTTTCTTTATAGAAGTTATGATAGAAGTTCCAGGAGTTTAGATCAAGATTCTCCTTCAAAAAAGAAGAAGTTTCAAACTAATTATGCTTCTACCACCCATTTAATGACTGGCAAGAAAGTACCATCATCTCTACAGACAAAGCCTAGTGACTCAGAAACAACAGTATTTTACATTCCTGGAGTTGATGTAAAGGTAAAAACCTAAATGTCTAGGATAAGGGATTAGATTACTAGCAGCAATGTTTATTTTCTATCATACGTGTTCTTCCTTTGCCAATTATATTAAAATGAGACTTTCCGATGTCTTTTTCTAATGTAGCCATATTCTGAACATAGAATGTGTAAATTACATGTTGCCACTTTTGAACAGCTTTTTCCACAAAATTTTGACAGAAGTTAACATTGATATTCATAACGTATTTGCTAACCCTTGCCTAGTGCAAAATATTAAACAACTATTTTTAGATTCTAGAATTATAGAATCCTACAATATAAAGCTACAAAGAATTTTAAATAATATCTGGGATGACCTTTCTAATTTTAAAAATGGAAAAAAGCTAAGAAATGTGCTAGGATCAGAAAGCTAACTTGTAGAAACTGGAACTGGGTCTTCTGACTCCTGGACCAGTGTCCTTTCTACCACATTGTTGTACCTTTCTTGGTTTTCCTCATCTGCATAAACTGTACTTGTTTCAATACAGCTGCATTACAATTCCAAGACTCTAAAGACTGAATCACCTAATGCCTCCAGAGGATCTTCCTTGCCGAGAACACTCTCTAAAGAGTCCAAGCTGTATGGTATGAAAGATACTGCAACATCTCCTCCTTCTCCTCCTTTACCTTGCACTGTCCAGAGCAAGACTAACACCTTACTTCCTCCCCAACCCCCACCTATTCCCTCAGGTATTTCAGGAAAATATACTTTATTTTTTTTTATAACTTAATTTTTAGTCATCACCTACTTGCTCCGTTGAGACTTTTTTTCAAATTCACATAAAGGACATAGACTTGTCTATAATGACTGTAGAAAATTCATATATGGAAGTGTGGGCCAACCACTTTTGGCTATTGTTCAAATTAATATTACCTTAGACTATCAATTGCTAAAATAAATATAATAAAATAGTTTGCTTAATTTTTTAGATCTGTGTCTACTTAGAAAAGTTTTAGGTAGTTCAAATTTTGGAGCTTACGATTTAGATGGAAACATTAAATTTATACATTTAAGACAGAGTATATTGGGCTTAACCACATTTATTATCTATTACTGCATAACAAATTACTGAAAACTTTGTGGCTTATAACCTCAGACACAGTTTATGTGGACCAGAAATTCAAGAGTGGTTCGGCTGGGTGAATCGAACTTAACAGTCTTTTATGAAGTCACAGTGGAGATGCTGGCTAGGACTGCAGTCATCTGAATGTTTGAATGGATCTGGAAAATCTGCTTCCATCACATCCCATTCACATGGCTGGCAAGCTGGTGCTTTAGTTCCTCCCCACATGGCCTCTCCACTGGGCTGCTTGAGTGTTCCCATGACATGGCAGCTGACTTCCCTTAAAAGGAATCATCCAAAAGAGCACGTAGCTGAAGCTGCAATATCTTTACAGCTTATCCTCAGAAGTCACATATCATCACTTCTACAATAACTTACTGATCATATGGGTCAGCCCTATTCAGTGCGGGAAGGCACTACACAAGGGCGTGAATACCAGGGGCAAGGATCATTAGAAGCTATTTTGCAGTCTGGCTACCACACAATAAGACTTTACATCTATGGTAGAATTTCCAAAAAAAGGTATATCAGACTGGACAAGAATTATTTGAAAAAATTTCATCTGAGAGATGGAACTTGATATATAAATCTTTTAAAATAGCCAGTAACCATGATAATGCCTAATATTTTTATATCACTTTTCAATTGACAAGGTCTATCTATGTCCACTAAGTGCAGGACAGATATTATTATCCCCATTTTTAAGTGAGGAAAGTTTAAGCTCATAGAAGTTGAATTTTTTTCCTTTGTTTACAAAACTAGTATCTACTGGAGTTGGAAACCTAAGCCAAAGTTAGCTAAGTCTTAGTTAGCTATTAGACTCATTATACTGGTGCAGACATACTTAGTTAGAAGGAAAGAGAGATGACGTTTTTCCTCACTTGCCACAAAATATTGTTAATCAGAAGTTCTCTATATCTTACTTTTTAAGTGGAGAAAATAATGCTAAATGAGAGACTAAATGCTAAAATAATGCTAATGAGAGACTTGGCAAAGTATAAACTTGAAAAATTGAACCAAAATTTGTGACCTAGAGCAAGTAGGAGTAACTGTTGTATTATACATCATTAATCATCTTTGTATTCTAACATTAATATATCATTTCTATCAACCTACTATTTTTATTGCATTCTTGTATGGTTTTAAGTATAAGGTGCTTCACCTGATTAAACTGTCATATAATTCTAATTTCTCACAAATTGTTTTATGGGAAATATTTACTAAATTCATCTCACATTTGTAACTATTCTAGCCAAAGGAAAAGGAAGTGGAGGAGTAAAAACAGCCAAATTATATGCTTGGGTAGCTCTTCAGTCATTGCCAGAAGAAATGGTTATTAGCCCCTGCCTGTTAGACTTTTTGGAAAAGGCTCTGGAAACTATCCCAATTACACCAATTGAGAGGAATTATACAAGTGAGTATCCTCCTCATAGACTTACTTCCCCATCTTAGATATTTTTGGGGTCATATTAGAAGGATTTCTTAATGCTAGTATATATTATTATATAATATATTCAGTGATAAATATAAACAATTGTAGAACTGAAAAAGAACTTGAGAGATCATCTAGTCCTTATTTACAAATAAAGAAACTAAGTCCTGGTGAGGTAATAGATTTTCCCATGGCCACGGCTAGGTAATGACAAAATTAACATCCTTAGGTCCTACATTAGTGTGTCTCTTGGACTGGAAATTCCTTAAGAGCAAAGGCATAATTACTCTTTTCTTGGTACAGTGTTTGGTATAACCGAAGGGGAATCAAAATCTGGAGGAATGAGCAAGAGGTCTGAATAGGGAAAGATGTGCAGAATGATGGGCCAGAGAAGTAAATGTTTGTGTGTTCATACCCCTGATCTTAGTACTAGCATAACAGAAAAGGATCTTATAATAAATAATTTGCACTTGCCCTAATAATAAAATTTAAAACTAATATTTTTACAGCTGTCAGCTCACAAGATGAAGATATGGGACATTTTGAAATACCAGATCCCATGGAAGAATCAACGACATCATTAGTATCATCTTCAACATCTGCTTACTCTTCCTTCCCTGTAGATGTTGTGGTTTACGTACGAGTACAGGTGATGTACTTCATTTATTCCTTTTTGTTTTAAGGAAGAATGTTTTTCTTAAGGTCGCTGGAACATTTCCCTTTAAATTTTCTTAAGTTTGGGTTTATGGACCTTTAGTATGTCTCTGATGGCTTAAAGGTTGCGTGAAACCTCTGGGAAGTATATGTATAATTTTGTGTGTTTATTTACTTTTCTCCTGAGGAGGTTCATATATCTTTGGTTTTTCAAAATTTAGATCTCATACTTTTGTGGCAAAAATAAAAATAAGTAAAAACCCTCTTAGCATTTTATGCCTTTTTTATTATGGCAGCTGTATTTCTTGTCATTATGGTCCTTTTTGAGCAGGGTTTAGTTTACTCTCAATTAAAATCTAATAATCAATCTCAAGAATAAAAGAAACACTAATGGTCATCTTGTTCAAGCTATTTTCTACAATAGCAATTTGGCCAAGAGAGCTTCAGTCTGATCTTTTGGAATTTTGCACCTACCATTTTTGAAGATCTGATGAAAACATGTAATGGGTGATGGCTTGGGAATTTATAAAACTTTTGTTATTAATGCAACAGCCTTTTTAAATTTTAGTAAAAGGGAAATTACTTGCTTCAAAAGACTTGATTATGAACAAGTATAATATGAACATAAACATGTTTAACATTCTGAATTACCTAAACATCTAAATATTTCTCACTCAGAGATAGCTCCTCAAATATTTAGATTTTTTAAAATTATACCATTTTGTTAATACATTTTGGTTAATGTATCATGTGTCTGAAAAAGCTAGGACATTAAAGACAAAACCCTTTTAAGTATCAAATAATAAATTAGGTATATGTGGACTGAAATGGAAATTAAATGTAAGTTTTGGAACCCAGTGTGAAATTTTTTAACCATCTGGTCCTTAGAAACCTTTTGTTGGCTTTCTGCACTTTGTAGCCCTCACAGATCAAGTTTAGCTGTTTACCAGTGTCAAGAGTGGAATGTATGCTGAAGCTGCCGTCCCTGGACTTGGTGTTTTCCTCAAACCGAGGAGAACTGGAGACTCTAGGGACTGCATACCCTGCAGAGGCTTTATCCCCTGGAGGGAACACTCCTCAGAGTGGAACAAAGACCTCTGCAAGCAAAACTGGAATTCCAGGTATAGAAACATCCTTTTATTCCACTGGTATAAAGTCAAATACTATTTTCAAATAAAATTTTTAATAGTAACTAATATACATTTCTAAATAAATTTGGAAGAGGAGAATATTTGAGAATTTGAATATTTATTTAAAAAATCTATAGAAGATCAAGTTCTGAGTATATTTTGTTACAAGTGAATGGGAGTTGGATAGCATTTTGTTGGCTTGAATGTACACATTACAAGCACTATGAAGTAACTGTCATATAATAATACATTCAAGTACTTTTGAATGTTTTATTTTATGCTATGTCTTTACATTTAAGGGTAATCACTGTGGGAAATAGAAAATAAGAGATGTAGTGTTGTGTTGCAAGGATTTCTTATCACACTGAATTAAAATTGTATCAAGTAGTATATACAGTCATGTGCTGCATAATGACGTTTTGGTCAACAAGGAACCACATATGTGTCGGTGGTTCCATAAGATCAGTACTGTATAGCTTAGGTGTGTGGTAGGCTATACCATCTAGGTTTGTGTAAGTGCACTCTATGATGCTGACACAACTATGGAATCGCCTAATGGCGCTTTTCTCAGAGTGTATTCCCCACTGTTAAGCGACACATGACTGTATATATTTTTAATGGTAAATTTGTAATGCAACTCAGATGTCTGTTTCATGAAAGGTTTTGTTTTTAAAATAGAACTGATGATTTCCTGATGAGACAGTCAGTCTTCACTGTTAAACCTCAGTGTCATTTCTGCCCTAAAAATCGTATAAAGATCACAAATGCAAATGGTAAATATTTTTTTGGACATTTTTAAAGAAAGAGACTAGAATGAATGAAAATTGATAAGAGAATTGATAAGAGAACTATCACTAAAACACTGGTTCTTGGGGCCGGCCCAGTGGCCGAGTGGTTAAGTTCGTGCACTGCACTTCAGCGGCCCAGGGTTTTGCCAGTTCAAATCCTGGGCGCAGACATGGCACTGCTCATCAAGCTATACTGAGGCAGCATCCCACATGCCACAACTGGAAGGACCCACAACTAAAAATACACAACTACGTACCCGGGGGCTTTGGGGAGAAAAATGAAAAAACAAAACAAAAACAAAAAAAACACTGGTTCTTAACCAGGGGCAATTTTGTCCCCAGGGGACATTTGGCAGTGTCAGGAGACACTGGAGGAATGGTTAAAGCAAAACATTTGCTTTGCTGTGTGAATCTATGAAAGTTTTCACAGCAAAATAGGCAAACAAGAAGTTAATATTTTAGAACTAAAGTTTTTGCTAATGCAGTTGCCCACTGCCTCGCACTTAGCTCCAAAATATTGCTGCTGGAATTGTGTTGTAGTCAACATAATATTGGAGTGGTAGTGTTGGTTTTTGAAAATGTATTTTTCTGATTGTCAAATTAACTCATTGTTCATTATAGAAAATATAGGAAACAGAAAAGTACTAAAAATGAAAATAATAAATAGTATTCCTTTATCACAGATAACCAGCATTTTTATAGATAGTCTTTTTCCCAGGCAAAATTGAAGTATGGTCTCTTCTGCTATGTAACTTTTTTTTTCCTCATGAGGAAGATTGGTCCTGAGCTAACATCTATTGTCAATCTTCATCTTTTTGCTTGAAGAAGATTGTTGCTGAGCTAACATCCGTGCCAGTCTTCCTCTATTTTTTATGTAGGATGCCGCCATAGTGTAGAACTTGATGAGCAGTGCTAGGTCCAGGATCCGAACCTGTGAACCGCAGGCCACTGATGCAGAGCACACGAACTTAACCACTATGCCACCGGGCTGGCCCCTGCAACTTTTTAAAATTTAAAATATAGGTTTTCCCAAATTATTAAATATTCGTCTCTAAAATAATGAATGACTGCATGATGTTCCATCAGTTTGGTGATACATTTGAGACTCCCTTAGCTTTTTATTTTGTAATAATATTGAGATGAATATCTTTATATATAAATATTTATAAACATCCTTGGGACAAATTTTTAAAATCATGAACATTTTTAAAGGATTGGATACGTGTTACTTTCTACTAAGACTATAAGATTTCTGCATCCTCATCACGGTGTGTGTAGACACGAAGTTCACTGTATTCTTCCCAATACTATGCTTTAAATTTATTTTTAATCATTGTCAATGTGATGGACAAAAATGGGATTTTATTATTTTAATTTATATTGCATTATTTTATTAGCTCTTTGAGCAAGGGGGATAAATATACCCTTGCCCATTTCTCTGTTGGGACATTCACTTTTTTAATGACAAAATGTCACAAATTAACATTTAAATATTATAGTAGTATATATGTACTATGCTAGGAACATGTAGTGAAAGGAATATGAAGTGAGCCACTGTTTTTTGTGCCCACATTTTATGATTCTTTAGAAAATAAAAAAAAGAACACTACTAATTTTATCATCATAAAACATGCAAGAAAGAATGATGAGAATATATAAGTACAGGTTATGACAATATCCATTCTTTCAAAGAATCTTTACTGAACTTCACTGAGGTCTGGGTCAGTGCTAGGGGTTGGTATACAGTAGTAGCTAACAGATATGGTCCCTGCTAATGTTGAACTTAAACTGAATTTGGAGAAACAGATAATAAGCAAACCAGTATATGTTAAATGGAATGTGAAGTAGGTGAGTATGAGTTAGCCAGGCATAGAGTTGGGGGAATGAACATTCTGGGTACAGAATACAAAATCCATGAAGCAGGAAGGAGTCTGGCAAAAAGGAAAAAAACAAAAGACAAAAAAGACAAAAAGAAAAAAGAAACAAACTAGTATAAGTGGAGCATGGTAAACAAAGGGTAGACTGGCGTGACAAAGACTGAGAGAAAAGGAAAGAACCAGATGGTGTGGAGAAGCCACTGAGAGGTTAAGCAGGGGAGTGGATTTGATTCTGATTTACACTTTTCGAACACTGGGCCAGCTGCAGTGTGGCAGCTGATTGGAGAACAAGAGTGGAAGGAAGCGGTGAGAGCGTTGGCCATTTCAGCAGTCCAGAATCAATAATTGCTTAGATTAGAACAGCAATAGCAAGATGGAGAGAAATAGACAGACTTGATGTATGTTGTTAGACACAGAAATGATATGGTGATAAATTGCATCATAGGGAGTTAGAAGTGGGAAGGATGACAAAAAACTCCCAGGTTTCTGGTTGAGCTGCTTGCATGGAAGTGTCTCTTACTGGAGATAGGAAACATTGGAAGAAAAGCAGATGGGGGGAAGAGATGAAGAGTTCAGTTTTGGACCTGGTAAGCTTTAGATGCCTGTGACTCGTTCTAGCAAGATGTCAGGCAACCAGCTGCAATATATGAATTCAAAGGAGGTCTGGTCTGGAGATAGATGTTTTGGAGTCATCAGCAAAATCATCTAATGTTCTATTCAGATGGTCTCATATTTTTTAAGTTTAAAGCATATTTGGAGTTAGCTGTCCACCCATGGTAAATGTTGCCAGTGAGAACACTTGGTTCTCTAGGACAAACACATCTTTAACTTGCTGCATTTGTGTACCTTTTGCTCTCTTTCTACTGTTTCCTAATGAAATGTGGACTCCAGCTGTATGATTTGGATTTTTTACAGTTTGTTCTCCTCCTCCTTGCTTAAACCCCAACTATTTTCTGCCTTTCCACTGCCTGCTTCCAGTGGAGCAAAGGAGAAAAGAAACAGGAACCACACAGTTGGCCAATCATATATATAACGAATTGTTTCAAAGATGAACAGAGTATTCAACCCTGGTTTACAGAAGTAAATTACTAATTGGAAAGTACATCTTAAGTCCTTATTTTGATTTCAAGGATTTAAATCTATTGATCAGTTAATATTTGAATATTTCCATTTTAAAGTCATGTTTGCTTCTTGAGAATATATTAGTAACAGGCTTTAAAAATTTTCTGTAGCTTATAAATATCTTGGATTTCTTGTGTTCACTGGTAGGTTCGTCAGGATTAGGCAGCCCTCTTGGCAGAAGTCGACATAGCAGTAGCCAGTCAGATCTGACCAGTTCCAGCAGCAGTTCATCTGGTTTGAGCTTCACTGCGTGCATGTCTGACTTTTCCCTTTACGTGTTTCATCCCTATGGAGCAGGGAAACAAAAAACTGCTGTGTCTGGCCTCACATCTGGATCAGGAGGATTAGGTATACTTAGGATATTTGTGTCTTTTGCAAATTTATAGCATCTTTTCAAGCTTTGATCTTTTCAGAAATCATGATACCTTTAATAATGGATATAAAATAAGATCAGAAACATTTAATTTTTCCTTTTGATAATATCTGTGTCTACATAGTAAGTAGAAATATGAAATAAGTAATTCAGGTAAATTAATTATACAAGAATTTAAAAACTCAGAATATTTTATAAGTGATATATGTAGCACAGTAATCTCTTTGGATATAAGAGGTTACTTATGTTACTTAAATGTTTAAATATTTTACCAAATCCATCTATTTGTATAAGAAATTATATTCTATAAATAGTAACTTATTAAAGTGTGTGTCATGTTTGTTAATTTAAAATGAGACTATCATTATTGTTAGTTATTTAGCAGACAAGTTTGACTGGCATTTTAAAGTGCAGATTTACCACTAAAAATGCATACGATGTTGATATTAGTGAATTGTATCTTGACTTATTCAGACAAATAAGGAAGGCATTAACCATGTTAATTCTGGTTTTTGTGGAGAAGGGTTGTAAAAATCATCAATTATGGTTATGGGCTTGAACCTATTAAAACTATTGTTAGGAATGCTAATGCTCATTAGATCATTCTGCTTAAATTTTTACCTCACTTAAGTGATTTTAATTGATGGCATTTTCCAGTATATTGGATAATTTCATGTAACTAGATAGTTATGTATGTGTGTATATGTAATGTATACGTGTATATTTATATATGTGTGTGTCTTTTTTAAAGGGAATGTGGATGAAGAACCCACTTCAGTCACTGGTCGAAAAGACTCACTCAGTATAAACCTTGAGTTTGTAAAAGTGAGTTTGTCTCGAATAAGGCGTTCAGGAGGTGCCTCATTTTTTGAAAGTCAGTCCATAAGCAAGTCTACAAGCAAAATGGACACTACACTAATAAATATATCTGGTATTCAACTTTATAGTTTTTTAATTAAAATATTATTATCCAGAATTACATAAGGGCCTTCTTCTTAACATTGTTTCAGTATTCAATACATTTAATAAAATTAAGCTTTTAGTGGTAAATTGATCTAAAGAGGAGGAATAAACAGTCCAGCCTACTGTACTGTCTCAGTCCAAGTAATCAATGTTAGAAATAATTCTAGATAAACACATAGAAATATCACCTAAGGACTAAAACATGCCTAATTAAATCACTGAAAACTTTTCTTCACTGCTCTACTATGAATTGGTAAAATTTCAGACTTTTTGATTTTCTAATTGTAAATTCTTAAAACACTAAATAGGGATAAGTTTTAAACATTTTTTACTTAGTGTCATAAGATCTTGAGTTGTGTGCATGTATATTGCTAGCTTTATAACCAGCTGTATAACTACGGGCAAATCTCTTGTTCATTTTCTTTATATTGTGATTTGAGTATTTAAATTTTAAATTTAAATGAGTAAGTTAAATTCATGTGAGACATTTTGAAGAATTCAGAGTACTATATGAGAGAAAACTTTTAAAATTATTAATCGAACAAATACAGTAAGTACACCTAACCCAGTATTTATTCAGCAAACATACATTGAGGCTGTATTTTATGATGAATTTGTGCCAAGCACCTTGCTAGGTGATTGAGGGTAGAGGCATGAATAAGGCAAAGTCTTATGAGTAGACAAATAAATGACAGTGCAAGGTGATAAATGCTATAATGAAGGTTTATATAAAGAAGAGGAAACAAATTCTGTTTTATATGAGAGATCAGAGAAGGCTTCACAAAAGAAATGATACTTGGGCCAGATCTTCAAAATCATGTAGGAATATTCTTGGCTATAGCAACATGGTATTTAATGGCACAGAAGCATCAAAGTGTGCTTTTGGTTCATACTTTAGTTTACTGAGGCTGAAGCATAGGGATAACTGAACATTTAATTGGTTGTACACAGCAGTTGGGGCCAGAGGGAGAGAGGAGTTGTCTAGAGGTAAAGCTGATAAAATAGATCAGGACCAGATTGTGGGGAGACTTGTATGCCAAGCTAAAGAGGCTTCTGATCCTTTGGGCAGTGAGAAGCTGTTAGAGGTTTTTAAGAAATGAGATGAGAACACTGTTCCTAAAGATGACAATAATGTATTGTACACTTAAAAGTCTGTTAAAGATGGTAGGCCTCATGTTAACCGTTCTTACCACACACAAAAAATTGTATATGGATTATTAAGTAAACATCTGTTTACGTTAGAAAAAAGGGGGGGTGATGTTTCAGATTTGTGTTTTAGAGAGTTGAGGGTAGCATGAAAGATGGGAGAGGAAAGATGCTTGAGGAGGCTGTTGAAAAAGACTTAGCAATAGGGGATGAAGGCCTGAACTGTGACAGTGAAAAAGGAGAAGAGGAAATGGTTTCAAGAGAAATAGAAGAGAAGCCACAAGCTTGAGGACAAGTTCTGTGAGGAGCAGTAGAGGAGACAAGGATGCCTTAAACTTTTAGGATATACAACTGACAGGACAGTGAAATCATTAACTTAGAAAATGAAGAAAGAAGTGACTAGAGGACATTTAGGTGGAGGGTCTGGTAGGCAATTGCGTGGATATGGGCTCAAGCTGAACCAGAAACTTTAGATTTGGGAGACATGGGTGTGTAAGTCACACAGAAGCTGTGGTAGAGGAACAGAAGAGCACATAAAGCAGGAGCCAGCCGCGTGCCCAGGAGGCGTTTTAGAAAGCAGAAGCCCAGGAGGCAGCCATCAGAATACTTTCAGAATGACATGTCACTGTCTAAAAGGAGAATAGTAGTTCTTGCCACACAGTTGCTTTTGAGGAAGTTTGTATCCCAGCTCATCCTGATAATTCATTTGCCATCTCTGAAAAGAGCCCTGTGTTAAAGTTGAAAGCTATCTGTAAGACCGATCTTTAGGGGCCGGCCCCGTGGCCCAGTGGTGAAGTTTGCACGCTCGGCTTCGGCAGCCCAGGTTTCGGCTGGGTCAGATCCTGGGTGCAGACATGGCACCACTCATCAGGCCACGTTGAGGCAGCGTCCCACATGCTACAGCTAGAAGGACTCACAACTAAAATGTACAACTATGTACTGGGGGCGAGGTTGGGGAAGAAAAAAGCAGAGAAAAAAAAAGATTGGCAACAGTTGTTAGGTGCCAATCTTTAAAAAAAAAAAAAGAATGACCAATCTTTAGGACCTCTGAGAATTTCACAATAAAGTGATAATAAAATTCCAGCTTGCCATCACCTCAAAAAAGGAAATGGAAGTATAGTGTTAGAATGTGGTATTTTTATAATTTGTAGAAGGAATATATTATCACTTACTAATCATACTGTGTAACTTATTTTGATATTTTGTGAATTATAACAGTTGTATAATATCATGTACCTACCATATGAATTAAGGTTTTCGAAATCTGTTCTAACAAATTTTATTTATGTATCAGCTGTTTGTGATATAGGGTCTGCCTCCTTTAAATATGATATGCGCCGACTCAGTGAAATTCTGGCTTTTCCAAGAGCCTGGTATAGGAGAAGTATTGCAAGACGCCTATTCCTTGGAGACCAAACCATAAATTTGCCAAGTAAGCTTATTATGTAATTATAATTATACTTAAGCATATACTTAATTATGCTTTTAATTTTGGTTACAACAGTAACAGGATCCATGATTGATAACACTAACTGTCTTACTTGGTAAGTTGTACCCTGCAGTTCATTCACTCATTCAACAAATGTCCTCGAGCCCCTCTAACGTGCTAACCAGTGGGGACATTGGCACTGGAGATGTATCACAGAAACAGACAGACAGAATCTTGCTCTCTCAGAGATTACATTCCGCTGACTTTTATTCAGTAATGATTACTCTGTAATCTTTGTAAAATCTGGAAATGCAGAAATATATTTAACCATCCAAATTAATCATGGTTAGTTAAACATGGAAAACAGAAAATGTTGGGGACATGCTACCATATTGCCTGCATTTTTTCTCTTGGGCTCAGATATTGTTGTAGTATTATACTGTGTAAGTGAAAGAGTTAGCATGATACAGTAGAAAATACTAGAAATCCGGATCTGGATGAAAATGGGAATAGAGTACCTGTCCTGCCCTTCTCATGGACTTTCTGTGAGAACTAAATAAAATAAACAAGCTGGCATGTACTTTGCAAACTATAAATTGCTGTAGAGTTGTCAAATAGAGAACTAGAAGGAATATAAGAGGTGATTAGAAATGATGGAGTGGTGAAATTTAATATTTTATAACATGGTGATTTTACTCTGTTAATTTTGCTTTTGTTTTCTACTTTTCTGTTAGCATCTGGCCCAGGGACACCTGATTCCATTGAAGGGGTGAGCCAACACCTTTCCCCCGAGTCCTCAAGAAAAGCTTACTGCAGGACCTGGGAGCAGCCTAGTCAGTCAGCTTCCTTCACCCACATGCCTCAGTCACCTAATGTGTTCAATGAGCATATGACAAACAGCACTATGTCCCCAGGGACAGCAGCACAGAGCCTAAAATCTCCAGCTTCCATAAGATCAAGGAGTGTGTCTGATTCTTCAGTTCCCCGAAGAGGTAACACTGCTCTCTTTATTATCAGTAGCCCTCCAATGCCCCTCAGGATAAAAATCTTAATTAGTTACTCCCAAATTTCTGCCCTAACTGCAGGGAGATATAGTCTTGCAGGTTTTTATGGGACGGGGGCGGCCGGCAAAGCCAAACAACAAACACATCAAAGAATTGCCAGCAGAAGAGACAGCTCGATGACTAGTATCTTTGAAAACAGATAGGGAGAAAGTTAGTGTACTACATATGGTACAGTTGTTTTTAGAAATAAACCTACAGTGTTGTAAAAGATATTTGATATTGAAAACATTAATCTTTGTATTCAGTCATTCTTTTATTCAGCCAGTATTTTTTGAACTCTTTTATGTGCTCAGCACTCTGCTTGTGTCTAAACATATAAAGATGAATGATGTAGTTCATGTACAAGGTGAGATTAGAGTATAGTGATCAAATGCAGGATTCAAGATATACACACAGAAGACAAGCACCCCAGATGGCCTCTGCATTTCAGAATGGTCTTTGCCTTTAAGGCCTCTCTTTGGCAGCATCAACTTATATCTTCTCCTCTGTTAAGAAAATCCCAGCGTGATGATCTGTGTTGCTGTATCCCATGTACACCAGAATTTCCTCAAATAAAATGGAGGCAATACAAAACTTAATGAGCTTTCAAGAAGTAAGGCTGCCAGGACTTACTAAACCAGTGAATGGTAACTTATTTTAGGGCAGTATGACAACTATTAAATGTTAGGTTTTAATGTAAGAATATCATATTTTACTTTTTGGAATATAGTGATAAGAATGGTTTTTGCTTTGTAATTGGCTGAGCATCTGTGTGAATGAATGCGCTTTTGATTTTTCTATTTTTAGATTCACTTTCAAAAACATCAACTCCTTTTAACAAGTCAAACAAAGCAGCAAGCCAACAAGGGACTCCATGGGAAACACTTGTCGTGTTTGCTATAAACTTGAAACAATTAAACGTTCAAATGAATATGAGTAATGTAATGGGAAATACAACGTAAGCTATTCAAAGAAAATATATTTAATCATTAGTTGTAATTTTTCTTATATTGTAGTAAATCAATTCAAAACTTTTTTTAATGCTGAAATGTCTGAGAGAGCAAAGACCATAGATAAAATGTAGAAGTTGCTTTATCCTGAAAATGGCTTAATCCTAAAGATACTGTCATATAAAACTGCATGAAATGTGTTCTAAATGGAGAGAAAATTATAAGGAAAATAGGATAATTTTCTAGCTAAGAAGAAAGTTTCATCATCAATGTTAATATTCAAACATTTACCACAGTTTTTATAGAAATGTATTGGTTCATTGTCAAACTTTTTTGAAATCGTCTGACTTAACTCCTGTTTTAATTCATAGCATTGGAAGCCATATGTCTAAGAATCCTTTTTCTTTTTTTTAGTTGGACAACTAGTGGTTTGAAGAGCCAGGGCCGTCTGTCAGTAGGAAGTAATCGAGATCGAGAGATAAGCATGTCTGTCGGTCTGGGAAGGTCACAGTTAGATTCTAAAGGAGGAGTAGTTGGAGGGACCATAGATGTCAATGCTTTGGAGATGGTTGGTATGTTGAAATTTTACAACTGAAAAATATATTGAAAAAAAGGTTTTTAAAATTGATTTTGATGAGTTTTTCCCATTAGGCACTTCCATGAAAGGTAATTATTGTTTCTATTTTAGCTCATATTTCTGAACATCCAAACCAGCAACCTAGTCACAAGATTCAGATTACTATGGGTTCTACTGAAGCTCGTGTTGATTACATGGGCTCAAGTATCCTCATGGGTATCTTCAGTAATGCCGATCTCAAGCTTCAGGATGAATGGAAAGTAAATCTGTATAATACAGTGGATTCAAGCATCACTGATAAAAGGTATTTAGTAAAATATTACTTTTTGAACACTTTATGTGACTGCTCTTAATGTATTTTCCATCATCCAGTGAGAAAACACAATTCATTTTTCTTGCAAATGATTTTATATTAGCAGTTAGTATGAATGAAAAAGATGGGTGGGCAAGGGAATTTTTCTTGTACTTTTTAACTATCCTCTCTAAGATATATGATAAAGACTCTGTTTTATGCTCTAGTGAAATTTTTGTCCATGGAGATTTGAAGTGGGATATTTTCCAAGTAATGATATCAAGATCAACCACACCAGACCTGATAAAAATAGGAATGAAGCTCCAGGAATTTTTCACACAACAGTTTGACACCAGCAAACGAGCTCTGTCTACCTGGGGACCAGTTCCTTATCTTCCACCTAAGACAATGACTAATAACCTAGAGAAAAGTTCACAAGAACAATGTAAGAATTAGAACTAAGCCTTTATATATGCTTCATCTTTCACTAAATATGTGTCACTATCTTAATTTAAAATAATAACAATATCTAGACCATACATAGAAAGTGGTCCATATGCTCTTTATCCTCTTCACTCATCAAAGTATCTAATTTCCAACCCAACAAGGGAATTAAAGGCCATCATTTGGAAAGTCATCATTTATTTTCTCTCTCTGCTACAACTCATCTGCAAGCATGTTCATTCCATGCTCTTGAATACTAATTATGACAATATCATGTTCTGGTTTAGAGCATGAGTTATGGAGTCAGAAGGTTGTCCGCCAAGTGGTTCTGGTGTAGCGGGCAGGTGATTTTGGCGTGTCCGGCAGGTGGGACCGGTGAGTCAAGCAGGTGGTTCCGACGAGTGTTTCCTGTGTTTCCGGTCTGTCTGGGAGATGGTTCCGGCATGTCCGGCACGTGCTTCTGGCACTTCTGAGAGGTTGTGCTGGCATGCCCGGCAGGTGATTCTGGAGTGTCCGCCAAGTGGTTCTGGCGTAGCCGGCAGGTGATTCTGGCGTGTCTGGCAGGTGGTTCTGTGGAGTGTATCAGGAACTTCCGGCATTCTCGGCAGGTGCTTCCGCCGAGAGGTTTGGATTTATTAGCTGTGTCATATTAGGCAGATTATTATTTTCACTCAGTAATTCAATCAGCAAATATTAAGCATCAACCATGTTCTTAAGCACTACAGGAGATAGAGGAGATCTCCTAGTGCACAAAGTTCCTACCCTCATGAAGCTTACATTCTAATGGGAGAGATAGGCCATAATTAATTTACTAACTAATTATGTAAGAATTTCAGGTAGAAGTGCTGGAAAAAAGAACAAAGCAGGGGAAGGATAGAGAATGACAGTGTGTGAAGATAGCTGTTTTAGAAAAGGTGGTTAGGGAAGCCTAGTGAAGTGAAAGATCCAGGCTGAGATCTGGGGAGAGAGAGTTCTGGGCATTGAGGGTTATTGAAGAGTACAAAGCTCCTACAGTAGGAGGAAACTTGGCTTGTTTGAGTATCATTAAGGTGGTCACTGTGGTGGAACAGAGTGAGCAAACAGGAAAATCTTGGGTGTGAATTCAGAGGATAGACCACAGACAAGATTTTTAATAAGATGGGTAACTATTGGAGACTTTTGAGTAGATTTGGTATTATTTGATTTTTTCCTTAAAATACTCCTTTTTAAAGCATCACTCTGGCTGCTGTGTGGAGAACAGACTACAGGTGGTTAAGCATGGAATTAAGGAGACCATTGCAGTAACTACCATTATCATTGTTACACAGTCATATTACCATTGTAAGGAGGCCATTGCAAGCGTCCAGGCAACAGATGACGGTGGCTTTAACTAGAATGACAGAAGTAAAAGTAGTAAGTAGTAGTCAGAATCAGGATAATTTTTAGTAACTTTTTATTATCACAGAAGTAGGACGTGCATTGTATCACAGTGAATACTTTAGAGAATATAGCTTCAGATACTTTTATATATGTACTTTTTACCAAAATATTGTTCATATTGTTTTGTAACCTTTTCCAGTCAACAATCTCCAACTTCCCATTTTGCTCATTATTTATCTCCTCTAGACTTCTGATCACATTCCACAGTTGACCTAAAATTATCCTTACAACTGGTTTGTCCAAACCAATATATCCAAGATCACGAGTTAAATCTGATTATGTTCCTTTACACTCTTTTAATCCAGCATAGTCCTTTCTTTAATGATATAACTTGAAGAGACTTGGCCAGTTGTCCTGAAGAATGTCTTACCTTCTAGATTTTTTCAGTTGCTTCCTTGTGGTTTCCTTTATCTTGTTCCTGTAGTCCTTCTGTTTCCTTAAACTAGAATTTGTATCAGGCATATACAAATAGAGGGATGTTCCTCAAAATACCTGGCCCAGATTCTTCAAAAAAGTCTTGTCACAGAAAACAAATAGGCTTAGGGAATTGTTTTAGATTAAAGGAAACTAGAGAGACATGTTAACTAAATACAATGCATGATCCTTGGTTGGCTCTGGAATGAGAGTTGTGGAAAACAGCCAAAAAGGGCATTATTGGAATAAATGGGAAGTACAAATATGAATTGTATACCTGATTAGTGCTTCTCAAACTTTAATGTGCATCTGAACCGCCTGGAGATTATATTAAAATGCAGATTCTGATCCAGTAGGTGTGGGGTAGACAGGAGTCTGCATTTCTAACAAGCTCCCGGGTGACGCTGATGCTGCCGGTCCTCAGACCTCACTTTTGAGTAGCCAGAGTATAAGAGTAAAACCAGTACTTAAAATCAGGGATCTGCATGTGATTCCTAGGTCTTCTAGTCACTGGTCACTTAACCCCTCTTCTCCTTCACTTGAAAGAGTCTAGATGAAATATGTAGTTTACAGAGTTATTGTGAGAACTGTGTAAAATTTCATGCAAGCATTTTGTAAATCATTAATCATTACCCAAGTGTTCGTTGTAATTATTTATTAAGTTACTACTTTCCTTAGTTCTATCCGTCCTGCTTGCAGCACCTTTTCCCAGACTTTATCTTCTTAATGTTAACCAGGTGTTGGGTTGTTTTCATCCGTTACCTGAGTCACTTCAGCTATCGAAAGTAGCCACCTGCTGCCTTCTACCTGACATTCTAGATGTTCACAACGCACTTCAGGATAATTGGTTTTTGGTTTTCTTGCAGTGCTTGATGCAGCTCATCATCGACATTGGCCTGGAGTATTGAAGGTGGTATCAGGATGCCACATATCCTTATTTCAGATTCCGTTACCAGAAGATGGAATGCAGTTTGGAGGATCAATGAGCTTACATGGAAATCATATGACACTGGCTTGTTTTCATGGTCCAAATTTCCGTTCAAAATCCTGGGCACTGTTTCATTTAGAAGAACCAAATATTGCTTTTTGGACTGAAGCTCAGAAAATCTGGGAAGATGGTAAACTGACACATTTCCAGCTTTTACTTTTTCCTGTGTTCTGATATGATTATAAATGACAAAATAATTTTCCTTTCCAATATTTTTGCCTTTTTCTTATTATATTTCTGAAGTCCATCTCTATTTGTTATCATGTACCAGACATGTTAAGGAGTTCACTGCCAATGAGTCAGTATCTATAAAGTCTGGGACAAGTTAAAGGACTTATTTCTGAACTTGCCATCTTATTCCATTTCTTACTTAAAGAAATGGCAGTTAGGCAATTGAAACTTCTGCTGCTGTGGCTGGCCACAGTCATAATAATAGTTATTGTAAATATTTCTTTAAAAACATGGAGAAGACACATAGTAGTAGTGTAAGGAAATTATTGCAAGTCAAGATTATATTATAAAACTTTTATGGGCAAGGCTGTGCTTTTACTTCTATTTACAGTGATAAACCCAGTTCCTTTTAGCTTTAATTTCCTACTCAGTGGTTTCTTAATGATGAAGGGAAAAATGGTTGATGCTCCTTATCTTACTGGGGACAAATCCAGTTATAACTAGAAGAAAGAAAAATTATTTGTGATCTTGTGTGTGTGAGGAAGACTGGCCCTGAGCTAACATCTGTTGCCAATCTTCCTCTTTTTGCTTGAGGAAGATTGTTGCTGAGCTAACATCTGTGCCAGTCTTGCTCTATTTTATGTGGGATGCCTCCACAGCGTGACTTGAGAGCAGTGCTAGGTCTATGCTCGGGATCCAAACCTGCGAACCCTGGGCCACCGAAGAAGAGCACGCTAACTTAACCACCATGCCACCGAGCCAGCCCCCAAATTATTTGTGATTTTTTTCCCCTCACTTATTTACTCCTCAGTTTTACAACTTTATCTGTGCGTGACTTAGCTAAATCTATTGCTCTAGGGCCACAACTATTTTCTTGCATCTAAATATAGTTTGTTACATTAACAAACTTTTTTTCCTCTAGGCTCTAGTGATCATTCTACATACATTGTACAAACACTGGATTTTCATCTGGGCCATAATACCATGGTTACCAAACCATGTGGTGCTTTGGAAAGTCCTATGGCAACAATAACCAAAATAACAAGGCGTCGCCATGAAAATCCACCCCATGGAGTAGCAAGTGTGAAAGAATGGTTCAATTATGTTACAGCCACAAGGAATGAAGGTTAAAAGTTTGATTCTTTGAAGAGATTTATTTTGTTTTCTCTATTTTGGGCTCTGTTGACCGTGTTTAGAATTTAAGTGGAAGGAGAATTTTCATTTCTTTAATTAAATAAGTTTCATTTTATCCCTGCTGACATAAGTAACAATATTAGTACAGTCATGCATCACTTAACAATGGGGCTGTGTTCTAAGAAATGCATTGTTAGGTGATTTTGTTGTGCGAATATCACAGAGTGTACTTACACAAACCTGGATGGTATGGCTTCTACACACCGAGGCTATATGGGACCATGGTCCATTTCTGACAAACATCATTATGCAGCACATGACTGTACATGATTCACCACCCTGGTAGTGCCACATCTTATAGACTAAAATTATTCTAGAGGTAACTGAAAACATTCAAAATAAAAGTGGTTTAAATAAGTGAAATTAAGTTTTTTATAATTGGAAGAATATTTTTGTAGTAATATTAAACATGGGAGGTTTGGAAAAGTTAGTACCCGACTAACTAAAGCTGTTACACAACTAACTAAAGCTATTGCACAACATGGACTGCCACAAACTTAAGGTTCGGTTTAGCTGGAATAAAATGAAACTAAATAATATTATTGCTACCAAGTCATAAGTTTAAAGAGAGTGCTTTGGATAAGTTTTTTTATTTGACTAGATTCACCAGTCTTAATATGGTCATGACAATTCTTATTTTGTGGTTGTTTTTGTGTTCGAGTTTACAGTACTGCTTTTACCAATCATTTCACCTGTACTGAAAAGCTGACTAGATTGAGACATGTTAATATTTGAATGTTTTACTTAAAAATGACCTTCTTTCAAAATGGAAAAGATGATGAATTGGCCCCCATAGAAAACAGTTACTATGGTATAGGCACCCAGGGATTAGAGACTGTTAAAAATGTTCTGAGAACAAAGGAGGATAAGAAAGTAAATTAGAATATGCATGTATTGGCTATTCTACCTTCCAAATAGAGATTTTGGGGGAGGGAGTTCTTTTTGGCTGGGATACTAGGGAGGGGCTATTACCATATTGGACTGTGACCTGTAGACCTAGAAAAATGATGATTTTTATCATAACGCATATGTTGGGGAAAATCAGGAGTCCTACCTGATTTCAAAGTCAGGATCATATTTAATTGCAAATTCTATAATAGTCAATTATAGTCAAGTATTCAATCTATGGACTTTGAGCTTAATGAAACTGTTAAATTCAGACATGAATTCAGTTGAGAATAATATTCATTTTAAAGTTTGAGAAACAAAAACCAAACTGTATTGGATTTATCCAAAATCAGGTCATAAAGCTTTTTGGTCTTAAGAATAGTGATGTATATCACTATATAGATAGATAGATAGATAAAGGTCACTATAACACTATATATATAAATATGTCGCTATAACACTACATATATAAATATATCACTATATTTTTATATATATAACTATATCCATATCTATATATAGATATATCACTATTCTCAAGACCAAAGCTTTACATGGCTCTATTTTTAAAAATGTGAGTCTTTCCAACTTTTGAAATAATAAAACTGTGTATCGTAGTGTTCTGAAAGCTATAGGCTTATCAGTGCCTACTGGTTTAACCTGATTCTTACTGTCTCTATTACGCATGTAGAGCTAAACCTACTTCGTAATGTGGATGCTAATAACACTGAGAATAGCACTACTGTGAAGAATTCTAGTTTGTTGAGTGGATTCAGAGGAGGTTCTAGCTACAATCATGAAACAGAGACTATCTTTGCATTACCAAGGATGCAGCTTGACTTTAAATCCATTCATGTTCAAGAACCACAAGAACCTTCATTACAGGGTATGTGAAAAAACAATCTTTAGTTTCTAAAGTTACTACGAAAATTCTAAAGGAACTTCAAACTACCGCTATTTTCTCACAGGTTATTTTTGTAATGCTAATATAAGCTAATGAAGTTGATTTTCTGGGTCAAATTGGTTGATTCTCTTACCGGCTGTATGGACTCTGACAAATAATCCATTTTTGTCTCTTTTTGCTCAGTAAAATGGGGGTTAATAACAGGACTTCATTCATAGGGCTTTTATGAGGAATAAATGGCATATACTCGGAAAGTGCTTAGTAAACTATCATCATTCTGCAAACCACAAACTACTCATTTCTCTATAGTTGCATTGAAGTGAATACATTTACATAGACTCATTATTAACAGGAAGAGAAAGGAACTTATTTCATAAAACCTTTTTAAAAGAACTTTGCCATTGCAGATGCAAACCTGAAGCCAAAGGTAGAATGTAGTGTGGTGACAGAGTTCACCGACCACATTTGTGTGACTATGGATGCTGAGCTCATCATGTTTCTTCATGATTTAGTGTCGGCTTATCTTAAAGAAAAAGAAAAAGGTGCGTAGCATTTTCTTGTTTGGGGTTTGTTTTTTGGTGTTTTTTTTTTTCCTTAAAAGCTTCAGGAAAGGTGGTAGAATGAGTCTCCTTCCTCCATTAGCTGCAAATATCAATAAATACATAGATATAAATAATATATTAGTAAGACGATGTGATAGACTTTTGAATATCTGCTAGGTACATGGCACTCTTTTTCTAACCATACCTCACACTGAATGATGTTTTATCTTTGACAGAATGTTTCCATAAATGTTATGTACATTATCAGGCATTGTAGGAGATTTTCGCAAAGTAGGAAAAGAAAACCTCTTTGAGGAAATACTGATAATCAAAGTGAAATGACTAAAGAAACAACTACATACTAAAGTAGCACGAGTTATACAAGTAATTGGGAAAACAGTTAAATAAGATAAATCTGTGTGCAATGCAGACAGAGAGGGGAAGCCACTTGCCCAGGGCCACACAGCATGTCAGAGGCAGGCTGTTTTCTTTTTATAAATTATTTAGACCTCAGTGGTGGTAGTTTGTTTTTATGCACTAGCCAACAACATTGGTAAACTTAAATGTCTGCCTATTAAGAAATATATGGTGACCCTAATATCGATATGGAATTGGTTATATATATTATGGTGTGTGCATACAATGGAATGGAATACTCTGTAGCTATCTAAAAGAATGAAGTAGTTAGAAATGTAATGATATGGAATATTCTCCAAATATATGGTCTTTATTCATTCAATAAATATTTATTGCACAACTATGTGAATATACAATTGTAAAACAACAGATGTGATTTTAAAGAATTTACTTGGAATAGATACGTAATTTGTTCAGGTCACACTAGAATATTGCTTCATTTTTTTCATGAAGAAAGAAATGTAAAATTTGCCTTACAGATATTTCAAAATAGCCTCATGATAAATGTTTGAGTGAAGAAAACAAAGATTATCAAAAGACAATGTTGAAAGAGTGCAAAGTAGCATAGCATAGACTGGCAATCTAGAATGTGCTAAAAATTCAGTGAGAGTAAAGTCAATAATGATGGCTGGAAGAAATCTAGGAGACATTAGTTGAAACTTCAAGTAAAATAATTGAAACCATATAATAGGAAATATTATATATATTATAAGTAGATCCAGTCTTCACATATAGCACCAACATGTATCAGTCACTAGTAATCCTCTTGTTTTTCTCTCTGCCTTAATATTTAAACTTAATGTGGAGAAAAACAGATTCTAGATAAACCTGTGAAGTTCAGAATTCTTTTCTAGTCTACCGAGATATGAAATCCTGCCAGATTTCTTTCTCTCAGGTATTATGTGAAGCCTTTGTCATTTTATGAAATATTGTGTTGGTCTTGGTCTGCCATGAACTGTGTATATTTCTAAAAAAAAAAAAAGAAACCCTACCTATTTTTATATAAACTGTTGTAAAACATTATTTTCAATGGGAAGAGAGGAAATAGGGACTTGAGTTTCAGATTTACAATAACAGTGTTATTCTATGGAGATTTCAATTATAAATAAAAATATTTTAATACCTTAAGTATATTTTGTTATTAAAAACTAAAAACAATTAGTTTTGGCCAAAATAAAAATAAACATACCTGAAAAATTCTTAAGAGCATGTAAGACTAGACCAGAATCAACACAGTTCTAGGACATCAAGATAAATTTTAAGACTGTATCCACCACCAATAATAAACAAAGGCAGAGCAACTGAGCAGGCAGTAACTGAAGACATCTGTATTCTTAGGTAGTGTGATGGTACAGCATCATTCCTAGGCTCATTCCCAATCAACGATTCATCCCTACTACTAATTCCCAATAAAGTTATAACTAGAGCTACATAATGCATATCATATTACACAATCAATTATCTTATGCCCAATTTGTATCTTTAAAACTTGTGTCCTAAGAGAAATACTGTATTTATTTAGGAAAATCATATGAAGGCTACCTTTGTCTCAGATTCGATTTTATATATATTATTTATGATTGCCAATTTAAAAAGACTTTCTTTCATAAAACATTTACTTGAGTATTCACTATAAACAGTGAAAAAGGTTGCTTCACATAAAAAGCTCCTAAATTAATAGTACCACTGTTCAAATATATATAGCCATTGTACACTTCAAATGAGTGAATTTTATCTCAATAAAGCTGTCAAGGAAAATCATCTACCTACTGCCATTCTTTAGAAAACCTACACCTGTCAATTTCACTACCCTATGCCTGCTATCAAATAAATCTCAGCATTCTTTACCATTAGTTTTAGGCACACAAATACATGTAAAACATATGCTATTGCTCAAAAATAAATGATGACATGTTATTTCTAATTGTTGTAAGGAAATAACTTTGACACTCTCTTTCTCCAAGAAATACCAATAATTGGTACTTATTTTGGCTTATTCTAAAATATTACTTTTTAAGAAATGTAACTAAATGAAGCTTTGGCCAGTTCATAAATAAAATGATAAATGGAGCCAATTATTCTGTTCGTATAGTGATTTAAAATAAGTTTATAAGATGTATATTTGCAATATTAATCTATTATTTTCCTTATAGCCATTTTTCCTCCTCGGATTTTATCTACCCGACCAGGACAGAAAAGTCCAATTATTATACATGATGACAATTCCTCTGACAAAGATAGAGAAGACAGCATCACTTATACAACCGTTGACTGGAGAGATTTTATGTGCAATACATGGCATCTAGAACCCACCCTTAGGTAAGTGGTGGTTATATATATTTTACCTATATCCTATGGATTATGAGAAAAAGGTTATAAATAATGTAGCAAGTTAAATATGGTTTGCCAAAAAATATTTGTAGAAGTTAGCCACTTGTAACCTCTACAACTTCTGCTATTTTTGCTTCTCCTTTCTGCTTTTGTAAGTGCTTCTAGGTGAGGCAAAAGAAGCACAAAGACTGATTAGTGCTGATTAGCTGTCTACTGTGTGGCATTTTGTCAGTTAATCACTAAAATATGAGAATAACTCCACTTCGACAATTGCTCTTATGTTTTCACCGCCTCACCAGGGATTTTGTTTTCAGGTGTTTGAGGTAGCTACAGTAAACTGTTCTGTTACTTAGTTTGGGAAGATGCAGTAGAAGTCATACATCATCATTAAGGAACTGTTACAATTTCTTACATATTTCATGACAATGTAATAAAACCTACAATGTCACAGTGTCCTTCGTCTGCATATTAAGCAATATAAATCTATCCCTGAAATGTCAAATTTAATGCTGTCAGATTTAGGTTCCTTTACCAAGTCATGTTCTATGACAATCATGATCCAAATTATATCAACTTGTTTTCAGATCAAAATTTCAGAAGTATTTTCAACTTCTAATATTATAATTGCTGCTAGAACTAGTGGTACTTGCCTTGTTTGCCTCTGTTTATGATTCACACTCACGACCTTCCTATTATTTTTCCCTTTCCTCTCATCTGCTTTGTTAATCAAATTATAACTGTCCAAATAATGGAATAACAGTATCAAATAAAGTCCACCACACTCCAGCACAACAATCTGCAGAATATAGATTTCATTTAGATAAGGTCATTATTCAGACATATTTATGGCACAAAATAATCTAAGCTAACAAAATCTCCATTATACAATGGATTCCTGTATAAGCAGAAAGTAGTAACTTTGTGTTAGTAATCTATACTCAGTAAAATTTGTTGTAACCAACAAATCATTTTGGTATCAATATTTCTCATGAGTATATGGATATTAACAATGTCAGTACTCAGGAACAATATTAAAATATTGCAAAAGTCTTGATGCAGAAAACTAGAAAATCTGTTTTGCATATGTAAATCTAAATAAACATAATGAAACTGACTACCTTTTAGAGTGACTATACTTAAGTTGAATATAAAATGAGTTTAATTTAAAATGAGCATAAAAAGTTAAATTTGCCATAAATATATTACTTTTTTTAGCAAACTGTCAAGAGACTAGTGAAGTAATACGGTGTAGTGATGGAGAGCACAGCTGATAGCTCTGGCTCTAAGCCCAGCTTCATAGCATAGTAGCTCAGTGACCAAAGGACTGAACCTGTCTCTGCCTCAGTTGCCTCATATGAAAAATTTGGAAAATGGTATTACCTATCTTGTAGGGTTGTTACAATGGTATGAGTTAAAGAGTTTTAGCAGATCAATGCTTAATTATGCCCCTTTTCCCTGCCCAATTTCAGGACCAATTGAAATAGTGGGAGAGAGGCAGCTGGAAATCAAAATGACAGTTTAATACTGATAAAGTTAATGACAGAGAATGTGGTTTGGATGTCTGGCAACAATTGCTTTCTACTACAAAGTCCAGGTTTGGGCTTACCTGCAGGGTCTCAGTGATGCAGAACTCAAGGATGAGGAGCTGGAGTTGTACAGTCAGCAGTCCTATATACTCACCTAGTCACAGGCAGCCAGGAGCACTCTTGACTAACCTAATCAGGGGCCTGTCCTTGAAAAACCTAAGGCATGAAGGAACAGACCAAAATGAGTGGCTCCTAAGAGAAGGTAGGGAGGAGGGTAGTGTACTGAACTACACTACTCAGTTCCTCCGTTGATTTCCAATCAGATAAATCATCAGTAAGGAGATGGAGAAAGACTGTGTTTCACTAATGGCAGTTCTGCTATATCGAAGGAAGTAACAGGAATAGGGAGAAAATAGTTCTCCCTTCAAACATGTTTAGCACATTTTAGCCTTTCCCTCACCGCCCCTCCATTATGCCACATGCTCATTGCTTTCTTTTATCTTTTTCCAATTTGCTGAGGTGGTATAGACAAAACAGTAAGATATTTTAAGTGTACAAGGTCAGCATTTGATATATGTAGAGTCATCCCTCAGTACCCATGGGGGATTGATTTCAGGACCCCCGCGGATACCAAAATCCACAGATACTCAAGTCCCTTATATAAAATGGCAAAGTATTTGCATATAACTTACATACATCCTCTCACATACTTTAGATCATCTCTCGATTACTTATAATATCTACTACAATGTAAATGCTCTGCAAATAGTTGTTATACTGCATTAGTGGTTTAGGGAATGACAAAAAAAGAAAAGTTTGTACATGTTCAGTACAGACACAACCATCTTAGGCCTTTCAGTCCACGGTTGGTTGAATCCACAGGAGGCAGAACCCACGGATACAGAGGGCCAACTGTATATATTGTGAGAGGATTCCCCCCATCAAGTTAATTTTAGAATTAACCAGATGTCCTTTAAATATTTAAGATGGCCATGTAATGTAATAGTTCTAAAATAATCAGAATGAAATTCAGTAAACGCCATTGCTGTGTGTAGCTTCTCAAGGATATTTATAATCACACATTTCTGAATGCTATGGTAGTGAATCCAGGAATTGTAGGTTAGATTATTCCAGTGCACCTATTGACAATATTTTGTCTTGAGCATATTATGGCGGCTTAGTGATGTTTTTGAACCTACTTTCAGGACTGTGCAAGGGCACTGTACTCCTTAATAACTATTATTTATAATTATTTTAGATTAATTTCTTGGACTGGAAGAAAGATTGATCCAGTAGGTGTTGATTATATTCTTCAAAAATTGGGCTTTCATCATGCCAGGACTACTATTCCTAAATGGCTTCAAAGAGGAGTCATGGACCCACTGGACAAGGTCCTGTCAGTTCTTATCAAAAAGCTCGGGACTGCACTACAGGACGAAAAGGAAAAGAAAGGGAAAGACAAAGAAGAACACTAAAAAAGTAGCTTGATTTGTGAACAAATTATGATTGTGTCCGTTATGTTTTATTACACTGGAGTGGTTTTTTTTGTATAGTAAAATTATTTTAAATATAACTTAAAAAATAATTCTGATTTTGTGGCCATTATGTCAAAAGTTTGTAAGTTAACCAGTTTATCCTAGTTATACCATTCTGTATACAGTGAAGTATTGCATGATAATGTAAATTTTGTGAAAAACTAGATTAAAATATATAAATTTGCTCAGTAGGATTTATAATTGTATTATGTGCAATATGATTCCTGCATCTTTACAATATTTCCAGAATTAACTGTGAATTCCTTTGTTATTGGCCATAACTTTTAGAAAAAAATCTTAATAATGTGATTTTTTTGGTTATTAATTGCTTTTTCCTTTTTATTTAAATGTAGACTTGTACAAATACCTATTTGTATATAGTTTGAGTAATTGTGATATGATTAAATACCACTAAAATATTATTTGTAACTATTGTAATAAAGTCACAATAATGGTCTCAGTCTGTAGTGTTCTTGAGTCTTTTCTTCCTATGATAGCTTATTTTTATAATTAGTAGATGCTTATTATTATTGAATGTTTTCATAAAGGTAATTAATACTTATAAAAATAAAATCGTTATTAAAAATTAGCTTACAGAAGATGCAATCAGAGAAAGGCACAGCAGAGGCTTCAGAAATATTAGGTATTTTATTTCTTATTCTTATATATAAGTATAATAAGATTCTAAAAGTATAGCAAAATCTAAAATAATATTCAAAGATAGCTATAATACTATTAATAACAACTGAATTTTGAAATCTAGCCAAGTCAGTACAATCAGTTTAAAGACAAGATAAACAGTAGAACTGAAGAACCTATAGCCAGAAAACACCTTAAGAAAGCCTCTGGTGCAGACCCTCGTGTTTAGGTAGATACGGCAGTATTACTGTCTCTGACAGATTAAAGAAAACAAAACTCCAAAAGAGCTAACACACAGATCCAAGGGGTGTGTGTAGTAAGTGTTGGTAGGGATTAAGAATTGCTATCTCATGTCACACAGCAACTCAGTAACACAGCTAAAATTAAAACCCTAGTGTCTAGAGTCATAATTTTGTATTCTTTCTGCTAGACCATCTTATCATCATCTTCTGATCTCTGTATCCCCCCCATTCACTCCTACAGTTGGGGGCTATAGGTACCTTATTTCTGCTGATCAAGCTTACCAGAGAAGTAAATTCTATGGCTACTTTGGATCTAGTGTCTAAATATTGCCAGAAAGTTACTTGATAAAACAAAGTAAATAAAAATGAAAGAAATTAGTTCCTTACTTGAGTCCTACCTCAAGTATTAATCCTCTGCTTCAAAGAAACAGTATGCCAGTAAGTTCTAAATGTTAAAAATTTCCCATGGTTTTAAATATTATTGATACATGAGATTACAAAAAAAGACCTAAGTAACCCTATTTCTGGCACTTACTATGATAATGCTATAAAAAGAAAAGGGCAATTTAAAGAAAATCTGTAACTATTCAAAATTGTGGGAAGCATTCCCCCAATCTAGCTGCCATTGTATTGTGACAAGGTCTGGCAATAGAAGGAGAATCGTGCAAGGCGCTTCTCCAGGGAACATAATTCTTTAAGCAGAATCCTTTGTCCTCCTTTCTAAAGCCTGTTACTGATTAACGTCTTCCCTCTGTCCTGGAAGCCTTGTAAAAACAGGCAGAACTAGCAATAAACATACCTCAAAGAACAAACAGCAGCCCCCAAGGATGAGGGGGTCTATATTCCGTTAATTATATACTCGCTGTCCTCCTAACTTCTTTAAAGACCCTGAAACTATGTAACCTCTTCCTAAACAATCGATATGTATGCTGCACATCTGATACGTAGATAACCACCTTCGATTATTACCTTTAGTCACGCACTGCCCCTCACCTATTGTTCCCATGACGACAATAGTTAGACCACCTCGTGGGATTTTTTCCTATATAAGTGCACCCTGTCCCTGAAATAAATTGGACTTGCTTGCAACTGCTTCCAGTCTCACTTCTAGCACTTACACTTTCGCAGACGCCGTCTCTCCCGCGGGAACCTGGACTCTGCCGAGGCTGGACCCCGGCACAAAATGTCTGTGACTCTCGAACAAAGTTATGAGAAAACCCTATTTGTGCATTGCTGGTGGGAATGTAAATTGGTACAACCTCCATGGAGGACAGTTAGGCAAGAGCTATTAAAATTACAAAGGCATATAATCTTAACAGTCTCACTACTGGATATACCTGCATATGTGTGAAATAATTATGTAGGAATATTTGTTGCAGTATTCTTTGTAAGAAATGGTTGGAAACAATTCAAAACAGTAGAAGGTAGGTTAAATAAAATATGACAGATCCATTTAGTGGAATAATATGCAACTGTAAAAAAAAAAAACAAGGATGATCTCTAATATTTATTCTTAAATGAAAAAAGCAAGATACAGCCAGTTGTCTAGATTACAAAGTTTCCAGGTGATCTATCAAAATTATTTTATGAGTACAGTCAGCCCTCCCCATCTACAGGTTCCACATCTGAGGATACAGAGGACCTACAAAGGGACTTCAGATTTTGGTATCCACAGGCTGTCCGAGAACTAATCCCCTTGGGATACCAAGGGACCACTATATCACGTACCTTGTTCTATTCCACTAAATCAGAATATATCCAGATTTTCTGTAAAATTCAATAATGTATAACAAAATCTAAAGGATTTTGTCCTGTAAAGATGTAATCTAGGGCCCATTTTAGAGCCATCATTCAAAAACTATCTGTAGTGAAGAACCATTTTTTTTAAATTACCAATCTGAAGCACCAAATCTAAATCTGAAGTACCAATCTAAACTATCAAAGCAATACTTGTACAATACAGTAAGAATCAATTATTCAAAATGAAAAGACAGTACTCAAGGACATACAAAATACAAGCTCAAGTGTTTAATTATTAGACTCAATCTTATTAGATTCAAGTGTTGCCTTCTATCAATTGCTATAAGAATTTCTAAATACGTCCTCTCAATTTTTGTACTTCTCACAGAAGAGTAACAATTCATGGAGTGGCCTCAGTCCATGGACCACACTAAACAAAAATGCTTTAGAGTCTTCTCCATCCTCACTGTGGTATGGTGTCTTCTAAAGTTCAATGGAATAAAACTGATTACCTGTGTGGACTGATCTTTTTCTATGACAATTGATAGTGCCATACCCAGAATGCTTGTGCCCTCTACACAGTGACAGCTAAATACCCATCTCCCTGTGTCACTAGCACATATTCTAAAGTCAGTTAAGGAGAATCTCTAGTTTTTTTTCATCTGGGACCTCAAGCATAGAGTAGCCTTAGCCAAAAGTATTATCTTGACAGATGGCTGGATTCTAATCCTCAACTGAGCAATACTCAATATGTTCTGGTTTTGTGAATTTTGTCTGCTTTACCTGTGTAGATCAGAGAGCCAAGCGACTCAAGGCCAGGAAAGGCTCTGAACTCAAGTTCAAATAGCTGGTTCAGACAATGATAAGTGACAAACCATTAGGGAAGCTCTCAGAACTATCAGATGTTGAGAGGCATTTTTGGAGTAAGGTGCTCTTAAAAAGTACCAAAAAATGCTGTCAAGAGTGATGGCAGGTAGACCTTGGTTGTTAGGTGTATACCCAGTGGTCTAGATATGGGGAGTGGTATTGGGAGATAACAACAAAACTTGGGCTCTCAGAATGAATACAGGTTGACTGGTCAGGTCATCAAGTCACCTGCCAAGTGAAATGGTACAGGATAGACAAAAAAGTTGCTAAATTAATTCTCTTTAATAAGTTCCTTTCCCCTGGCTTCATGTTTCCATGATGAGGAACTTCCCATCAGAATAATAACCCAGGTTCTCGCCCAATCTGTTGTTCACTCCTCCCCAAAAGTGACTTAATCTGATGACCTGGAGACAAGAAAATGAGCTCAGCCTCTTCCTCTTTTCACCTTTTGAAGCCATCCTGCCTGCAAGGAGGATGCATTTCTGATTTCCTCCCTTGTGCATGCTGTAAGGGGCAAGCTGGATTTGTCCAACCTGCATTGAGAGAATGAGTAAGTTTGTGTATTTAGAGAGCATCAGCAATCCCATTTGGCCACACATCTGAGCCACATTTTCCAGTTTAGATTCTTTAAGCAATAAAGCTGACCTTTTTTTTCTTTTAACCTGTGTATCTATGATATCTGTGTCTCTAAATGAACTGAAACTTTCGAGAGGAGGAAGCAGATATTTATTGACTTTAAGCATCGAACATGAATAATAATAGTTTTCTGTTTACTTTTCTTTACTATTATGGTTTCCTGTTAACAGGTTGATTCATTATTTAACACAATGAAAATTTACCTACTCTACAGTGAAAGAAAGTTGATGCCCATGGGTTTCACTAGTTTTATCATTACCCGATGCAGCTGGACTTACAATAGTGGAATAGCCTACTGAAAATTCAGTGATTCCTCAGTCTGGAAAAGATATATAGCTGAGGTGCTGCCCTAAAGGACACAGTAGATGTTCTAAAGTAGTGATCAACATCTCATACTACATTTCCCATAAACAAAATACATGGATCTAATAACTGAGGGTTGAAAGAGAAAATGTCACCTCTCACTTTTATGCCTAACAATCTGATTTAAAAATGTAAACTTTTGTCTAATTCTGCTGAAAAGGGCTCTCAGTATCCAAAGGTGGAATGTTTCCACTAGGAACATGACAATGATCTCATTAAATTAGAATCTGAGGCTGCCACCTAGTTATTTGGGTTTCCAGATGCCAAGAGGTTGAACTAGTAAAAAGATATTGGCTACAGTGACTGACTTTCTAATCATTGAGGGAAATGGAGTTGCTGCTATACAATGGAGACAAGCAGGCATGTAGACAGCTACAAGGTGAACTCTGAAGAAGTCTCTTAGTGCCCCTAAATCAGTGACAAAGTAAAAAAAACCATATGCACGTCCATTAGTTTTCAGATCTCTCAGAAACAAAGATTAGATTATGTTGGAAGATATTCTCGATGAGTCTCCCACATTTCTGCACATCTTGCAAGCAAGACACTAACTGCCCTTTATTCAGAACTATATTTTCAAGGATATTTGTATAGCGAACAACCTCGGAAAATACAGAGTATCTGCCCCCAGAGCAAAGGGTAGATTTGCCTACAGCCTTGGAAAATATAATGTCTCCCTCTGCATTATAAAAAGATTAGAGTTGGGGCTGGCCCCGTGGCCGAGTGGTTAAGTTCGCGCGCTCCGCTGCAGGCGGCCCGGACATGGCACTGCTCATCAAGCCATGCTGAGGCAGCATCCCATGTATCACAACTAGAAGAATCCACAACGAAGAATATACAACTATGTACTGGGGGCTTTGGGGAGAAAAAGGAAAAAATAAAATCTTTTAAAAAAAAAAAAAAAAAAAAAAAAAGATTAGAGTTCCCTAAGCTCAGAGTTCTTCTCCTGTAATACAACGCCACTGTGTGTGTAGCATTGGTCTGGACCCATACATGCTGCCTCTATGGGATTTGAGGACATGTAGAACCATACAGACATGCTCATGCCCACAGTGTGAATAATAAAGTCCTTAGTCTCTGACCCAGGAGTCTCATGTTCTTCTGCCAGCACTCATGAAACTGGTTAGGCTAACTTTAAAGCTTTCAAGTATAGCAAAATCTCAAACCCTTCACAATTCTTGACCTTATTCCAGTGAATGAGGCGGCCAAATCATCCGAGACACTGACTGAAGGCAACTGACACAGAATGGGTGGTGCAAAAGGTAAATGACAAATTCTAATAACAACCTTAGACCAGTTGCAGAAATGAGGATTCTACCACCTATTTAACGTCTGTCATGGAAGTTGTGTGTTAAATTCTGTGACAAACATTTAAAAGTTATCTTTAAAACTTTACCACTTATTCATACATGAAATAAAATAACAATACCAAGCATTTTCTGGGTAACAGGTACTGTGAGAAGCTGTTTCTATCTATCAATTAATAGATTCTTCCCAACGACTCTATGAAGTGGATAATATTCCTATTTTGTAGATGAAGAAACTGAGACTCAGAGGCCGAGGTAACTTGACCAAGGTTAACTTTTTTTCAGGTGTTTAGCAGTAGACTTCTCAGTGAGGTATTCTTTAAGTATCCTATCTGAAATTTTAACCCCCTTCTCTAGAAATATTATATATCTCCCTTCTCTGCTTTATCATTTCTTTTTAGCGCTTATCACTAACATACTGTATAATTTTACTTACTAATGTTTATCATTGTATCTCATACTAGAATGTAATCTCCTTGAAAGTTGGGTTTTCTGATTTGTTCATTGTTGTATCCCCAGTGCCTAGAAGAGTGGCACATGGTAAGACACTCAATATATTTGTTGGGAGAAACTAGTGAATGGATGAATAAATGAATGAATGGCAAAGCCTGAATAAAAACACTGTGCTAACTCCAAAATCCCAAGTACTGAACCATTATCTAACACTGCCTCTCACAAACACTTTTATCTTCACCCACTTCTTTCTTAGACCTAAATAATGTATTTTTTGTTTTTAAAAGAGTCTTCTGAAATAAATAGGGAAAATGGTTTACTGGTGGGTTAAAGGGGCAAGAGTGGGAAGCAGGAAGACCTCTTAGTAGGCTACTGCAGAGTCCCAGCAAGAGGTAACAGTTGCTTGGACTAGGGTGGTAGCAGTGGAAGTGGTAAGAAATGAACTCATTCAAGGCATGTTGTGGAGACAAAGCCAATAGAACTAGCTTTGGGGAAAGAAAGGAGTAAATGATAATTCCTGGGCATGGCCAAGGAAATTATATTAGTTAGATGAGAAATTAGAACATTCATTCTTCAGGCCAAAGAAGCCCCACACCAAGGCACATGGCTTGTTTAGCAGCAAAGTGAAGGGGACGTCAGCCCCACTTGCCCTTTTGGCTTCATGTCCTTGCTGACAAGCTTACACAATGGCCTTGCTCTTGGGTTTCTGGCTTGAGTAACTGGGTTAATGACTGGTGTCATGGATGACATGGGGAATTCACTATCATGCCCAATTTTCCATGGTTTTCCTTGCCAAATAATTAGGAAAAGTCATGTCAAGTATGAAGGATCAGAGTTGTCAAAACGTCCTTTAAGTCATACAGCATAGTTTGGGCTATTTGATGTTAGTTAAATTTACATCAATATGTCGGATATGCGGAAGAAAGTATTTAAAACTTGGTGTATTTTCATGTATTTACTAGACAATCAACCATTTGTTAATAGTGATATATGATATCAAATCTAAGGCAGTTTACTAAAATCAATACATAAACAACATTCATATAGTTTTGAAATATGAGATCATTTAAATTACACTAAAATGCCTTAAACAGTAAATTACTAAATTTTTTTACTGTATAACTTTTTGGGAATTGTTATGCAAATTATGTGGATGCTCTATCCCAGAGCCTAAATCAGAAAAATCTCAACTAAAATTTATCAGGCTATGACTATTAAAATTTTAAAAATATTTAAAAAAATATGGCCCAAAACATCATATTGTATCTCTGCATTCTTCACATGCTAAACTTAATATGCTAATTGTAGCTGAAACAAAATAGAAAAGGCCAATAGATATTTGGTAAACTGGGGGGAAAGAATGTATAAATGTTTTGGCCCAATCAAAAGGCTGGCTATTTTCCAACCATAGTATTTATTCTTCACTATACTGTAAAATCCAAGATTTGGGCTATATTTTAACAACTCTTCTATTTCCCAGATTCCAGCCTAGTGACTGACAATATGTAGGAATTCAATTAATATTTAAAACTGTGGAATGAATGAATGTTGATTATGTTCATGCTTTTTTCCCTCAACTTATTTTTATGGGAAGAGAAAGATACACAAAACAAACCAAGATTTTACAGAGAGCTGTATGGGCTAGACAGACAATAAATAAAGAAACCTGAACATAAAGTCCGATGGTAATAAGGGATATGGAGCAAAAAGTAAACCAGAGACAAGATATAAAGAATGATACATAAGGTGGTGTACTTGTGTATGTGTGTTTATATGTGTGCCAGATAGGGAAGGCCTCCCCTGGTAAGTCACATTTGAGCAGAGAAGAGATCTGAAGGAGTGAAAGAATAAATTAAGCACAACATTTTGCCTATCCTCCCAAGCAGAAGGTCAATAGGGCTGAGGTAGGAGCCAGCCTGACATGTTTGACTAACAACAAAAAACGCCACCCTGCCAACCCTGTGGCTAAGTGGTTAAGTTCACTCACTCCGCTTTGGCGGCCTGGGGTTTCAATGGTTTGGATTCTGGGCATGGACATGGTACCGCTCGTCAGGTCATGTTGAGGCAGTGTCCTACATGCCACAACTAGAAGGACCCACAACTGAAATATACAACTATGTACTGGGGGAATTTGGGGAGAAAAAGCAGAAAAAAAAAAAGATGATTGGCAACAGTTGTTAGCTCAGGTGCCAATCTTTAAAAAAAAAAAAAAAAGAGGAATAAAGTAAAAAAAAAAAAGAAGCCACTCTGGCTGGAACAGGTAAACAAGGGGGTGAGGGCAGTGGTAGAAGATGAAATCAAAGAGGACAGGAGCAGATCACGTAGGGACCCATGGGCCATTGCGAAGATACCGGTTTATATTCCCACAGGAGATGGGAAGCCACAGGAGGGGTTTCACCCATCCATGGAGGTCGGTGAAAAGAATCCCCTTGGCTAGTGTAAGGAAAAGAGAGTATGAGGGAAGGATGGGAGCAAACAATGAAACAGGAAACCAGTTAGGAGGCTACTGCAGTAATACATGCAAGAGATGGTTATTTACACTAGAGCGGTAACATTCAAGGCAATATGAAGTCAGACTGTAAATATAGAGTATTTTGAAGGTTTTCCTCTAAAGGATTTTCTCTCCACCCTCAAAGATTTATTCTTGTCACCATACCAAAAAAACTCATTTCCGACATGTGTACTTTATCATAAATTTTTCTTTCTGCCATATTCTTTATGTGACTTTTGTTATTAGCATCATCCAACATTATAAGTTACTTGATTACAGCCACCATATCTATTTGTATATATCTATTTAGTGCCTAGCAAAGCAGCATAGGTAACTACCTTTACTTAAAATGTTTGGTGATATTGAAGATACTTTATCTTCTAGGAGTTTCTTTGCACCATAAGGGCTTATTTCCTTCTTCACATTTGCTTTGATGAAAGGGTTTTGGCTTTGGTGGTAGAAGTGAATTTGAATATCTGCCCTAGCATTTGCTGAACAAGCGTCTTGCAAGACTTCACCAATAAAAGGATTAAACTGTACTTCACAAAGCAGATGTGTTGTTTCCATGAAACTGTACCTAAAAAACAGTAGTTCCCTTTCCTCATCTTAACTTGCAGCAGGGCCAGAATTAGGGTGAGGAGGTTGGGATGTTTTATCACTCTTTTTAAATGTATCCAAGGAACATATTCTCAGGATTTAAGGCTCACCATCATTCATTTAAAAATATCTATTCAGAGAACTTAAAGTTTCAGCTTGGAGAGGTAGAGAGGTGGAAAAAGCGTTATGTTCACCCTTAGAACCCTTAGAGTAAAAATGTTTGATACACTGCAAATTAACAATGTTTCTCGAATCCATCAGAAAACTGAGGTCATATTGCAAACAACTAACCCCAAATCTGGAGACACAGACATAAGGACAAACAGGATCTGAGCTTTTGCTCAGTTGGGCCAAATGCTCACAAATGGCCATACAAGGCACTAAGATTCAGCTGGCAACTTTTAACTAATTGTGACAAGCTGAGCACAGGCTAGCATAAGACTGTGATGCTCTTGGGGGTCAGATATAGGGGATTTTGTGCCTTCCTGCAGGCTTTCTCTCCAGGAATCCCACAAGGTGCTCACAGGGTAGATCAAGGTGAATCCTGAAAAAGCTTCCCCCATTGTGCTGGCTGGAGACAGAGGAGAATAGCCACCACTGAAACTCTGCCCAGACCCATGTCTTCTACATCTTCTAAGGAATAAGTCTCATTCTGCAAAAGGAAGGACAAAATAACTACTGCCTCAGACAATTGATGGAAAGCCACCACAGCTGGAGAAGAGTAAAAAGAAAAAAAAAAGTTCTGCCCCTAGGAGAACTAGCCCCAACATTACATCTGGAAAAGGGGCAGAAACACCTGTGAACGAATATGATATAGTTGGGAACGAGTCTTTATGCAGACATGTAGAATGCTGAAAGGGAATAAATGAGGATAACAAACATTTTTATTTCTTCTTTTTAATTGTTGTAAAAGATAATTAACTGGATAAAGAAAAATTCTAACAATGTATTGTGTGTATAGTATATGAAGGAGAAATTGGGAATGTACTGTTATATGATTAATATACACACATTAAGTGGTTATAATGTTATTTGAAAGTAGACTCATTATTTCAAAATATTACTTTAAATTCCAGCACAATCACTAAAAAGTTTCTAAAAAGATGTCTAAATATTAAGTCAATAGAGGAGATAAAATGGAATCATAAAAAAATGTACAATTACACCCAAAGAAGTCAGGAATAAAAGGAACGAACAGAAAACAGCTAGCCTTAAGATGGAGGGTTTTAATCTAACCACATTAATAATCACTTTAAACGTGAACTGCCTAACATACCAGTGGCAAAAAAAGAGATTACTGGATTGGATAAAAAAGCAAGACACAACCATATGCTATCTACAATAAATTTACTTCATGTAAAAAGACATAGATAGGTTGAAAATGAGAGGATGGAGAAAGGCATACCATCAAAACTCTAACTAAAATAAAGCTGGAGTAGCTATATTAATTTCAGGCAAAGTAGACTTCACAATAAGGAATATTATCAGGACAAAGACAGACATGACATAAAGTGGTCAATTCTCCAAGATGATGTAATAATCCTAAATGTGTACACACTAATGACAGAACTTTAAAATAGATGAGGCAAAAACTGACAGATATGAAAAGACAGACATATCCACAATTATAGCTGGGGATATCAACATGTCTCTCTGACTAAGTGATAGAACAAGTAGGCAAAAAATCATTACGAATATAGATGACCTGAACAACACTAAAACCCAACTTGACCTAGTTGATATTTATAGAACACTGCACCCAACAATAGCAGAATACCGATTCTTCCCAAGTTCAAATGGAACATTCACCCCGGGCTGAGTACTCTGCCCTAAGACAAATCGCAACAAATCTAAAAGAAGAGAAACCATACAAGAGAAGAAAGGAACAAAGGAATTACCGAACAGCCAGAAAACAATTAACAAAATGGCAGTAAGTTCATACCTATCAATAATTACTTTAAATGTAAATGAACTAAATTCTCCAAAGACATAGAGTGGCTGAATGGATTAAAAAACAAGACCCAGGTGTAAGGACACACACACTGAAAGGGAAGGGATGGAAAAAGATAGTCCATACAAAAGGAACCAAGAAGAAAGCTGGGGTTTCTACACAAAACAAAACAGACTTGAAGACAAAGGCTGTAAGAGACAAAGAAAGTCATTATATAATGATAAATGGGCCAATCCAACAAGAGGATATAACATTTGTAAATATTTATACACCCACCATAGAAGCACCTAAACATATAAAGCAAATATTAACAGACATAAAGGGGAAAATGGACAGGTACGCAATTATAGTAGGGAATTTAATACCCTACTTTCATCAAGAGATAGATTGTCCAGACAGAAAATCAATGAGGAAACACTGGCCTTAATGAAACATTAGACCAGATGAACTTAATAGACATTTACAAGATGTTCCATCCAAAAGCAACAGAATACATATGCTTCTCAAGCACACATGAACGTTCTCCAGGATAGATTGTATGTTAGGCCACAAAATAAGCCTTTATAAATTTTAAAAGACTGGCATCATATCAAGCGTCTTTGCAGACCACAATGGTATAAAACTAGAAATCAATTACAAGAAGAAAACTAGAAAATTCACAAATATGTGGAGATAAACAATATGCTACTAAACAACCAATGGGTCAAAGAAAAAATGAGAAGAAACAAAAAAATATCAAGACAAATGAAAATGGAAATACAATATACCAAAATTTACGGGATGCAGCAAAAGCAGTTCTAAGAAAGAAGTTCATGTGATAAATACCTACAATAAGAAACAAGAAAGATTGCAAATAAACCACCTAATTTTACACCTCAATGAACTAGAAAAAGAAGAACAAACTAAACCCAAGGTGAGTAGAAGGAAGGAAATAAAAAAGATGAGTCAAAATAAGTGAAATAGAGACTAAAAAGACAAAAGTAAAGATGAATGAAACTAAGAGCTGGTTTTTTGAAAAGATAAACAAAATAGACAAACCTTTAGCTAGACTCACCAAGAAAAAAAGAGAGGACTCATATAAATAAAATCAGAAATGAAAGAGATGTTACAACTGATACCACAGAAATAAAAAGGATCACAAGAGACTTCTATGAACAATTATACACCAACAAATTGGACAACCCAGAAAAAATGGATAAATTCTTAGAAACATACAACCTACCAAGACTGAATCACAAAGAAACAAAAAATCTGAATAGGCCAATTTCTAGAAAGGAGATTATCAGTAATCAAAAACCTCAAGGTAAACAAAAGTCCAGGACCAGATGGCTTCACTGGCAACTCTATCAAACATTTAAAGAGGAATTAAAGCCAATTCCTCTCAAATTCTTCCAAAAAACAGAAGAGGAGGAAATACTTCCACACTCACTTATGAGGCCAGCATTACCCTGACACCAAAATCAGACAAATATGTCACAAGATAAGAAAATAACAGGCCAATAGCCCCGATGAACATAGATGCAAAAATCCTCAACAAAATATTAGTAAACTGACTTCACAATACATTAAAGGGATCATCCATGATGATCAAGTGTGATTTATTCCAAGGATGCAAGGATGGTTCAACATCTGCAAATCAATCAGTGTGATACACCACATTAACAAAACGAAGGATAAACATCATATGGTCATCTCAATAGATGCAGAAAAAGCATTTGACAAAACTCAACATCCATTTAAGATACAAACTCTCAACAAATTAGGTACAGACATCAGGTACCCCAACAATAATAAAGGCCATAGATGACAAGCTCACAACTAACATCATACTGAGTGGTAAAAAGCTGAAAGCCTTCTCTCTAAGATCAAGAACAAGACAAGGATGCCCATTCTCGCCAGTTTTCTTTAACAAAGAATTGGAAATCTTAGCCAGAGCAACTGGGGGATAAAAAGAAATAAAGTCATGGACTGCATAATGATGTTTCAGTCAACGATGGACTGCACATATGATGGTGGTTCCATGAGATTATAATGGAGCTGAAAATTTCCTATTGCCTAATGACAGGTGTAGCCAACATGACACAGTGCAATACATAACTCAGGTTTTTGTGGTGATGCTGGTGTAAACAAACTTACTGCGCTGCCAGTCATACAAAACTATAGCACATGCAACTATGTACAGTAAATAATACTTGATAATGATAGTGACTATGCTACTGGTTTATGTGTTTACTGTACTATACTTCTTACTGGTGTTTTAGTGTACTCTTTCTACTTATAAAAAAAAGTTTACGGTAAAACATTATGCTGTGTTATGCTGGCAGCAGCCTCATACATCCTGTGTTTACTGCATCTCTTGATTGCGTCATTTTCTCTTGTGCTTGATTTAATCTCATGTTGTTTTGTTCATCATGGTCCCTAGGCATACAAAATACACTGCTAATGCTGCCAGTAAGAGGCCACATCAAGTGATTGAGCAGGAAACAAAATTAAAAGTGATTAAGGCCTATGAAGGTGGAAAAATCAGTGAAGGTTATTGCTCATCAATCAGGCATGTCCCATGCCATCACAGCTACGATCTTGAAGAACAAGAACAAAGCGACGGAAGCTGTTAAAGGATCTGCTTCATTGAAGGCAACGAGACCAATAAAAATTCGAGACGGGCCTATATCAGACAAGGAGAAACTTCTAATGACCTGGATGGAAGACCAGACACAGAAGCGTATCCCTCTCAGCGTCATGACAATCACAGCCAAAGTAAAAGTTTGTTTGTGATGCTGAAAGAAAAGGCTGGATCCAACTATAGTGCTAACTCTGGGTGGGTTAAATAATTTAAAAGTTATTATCCATTACGTTATGTGAAAGTGAGTGGTGAGTCTGAGTACTGACGTGAAGGCAGCTGAACAATTTTTGGATACTCTAGATAAGCTGAGGAAAATTACTTGCCAGAGCAAATACTCAATGTGGAGCCTCCCTATTCTGGAAATGAATTCCTGAAAAGACTTTGCCAGGTTTCAAGGCTTTTAAGGACAGGATAACAGTTTCGTTTGAGGGCAATGTTGCAGGCTACAAATTGAAACCCCTTGTGATCAGACACAGTGAGAGCCCCAGGGCCTTCAAGCATATTGACAAGTACACATTGCTAGTGTACTAAAAGAGCAATAAAAAGTCATGGATGACCCAGCTCCTTTTCCAAGATGCCCTGCTGAACTGCTATGCCAGCAAAATGGAGAAGTACTGTTTGGAGAATAACACACCTTTCAAGATTTTGCTTACTGTTGATAACGCTCCCTGACATCCTCCTTTTATTGGTGATCTTCATCCCAAAGTCAAATCAGTGTTTCTCCCTCCTTGAACTTGAACTTGAACCAATCGATCAAGAAGTTATAGCAGCTTATGAGACCTACCACCTGAAAAACCACTTTGCTCAGGCTATTGCTGCAACTGAGGAAGTAACTGATGCAATTTTGGAAGAATTACACCTATGACTGCATCAAGAACCCTTCTTAGGCTTGGGGTGATGTCACCAAGGAGCGTATGAATGGCATCTGGAAGAAGAAACTCAAGAGGTTTGTCCATGACTTCAAAGGATTTGCCACGGATGAGGAGGTTGCAAAAATCTACAAGGCTGTGGTTGAGACGGCAAATAATTTTAACCTGGATGTGGATGAGGATGACATTGAGGAGCTCCTAGATGTGGTTCCTGAGAAACTGACTAATGAAGAGTTGCTGGAACTGGAACAGAAACGCATAGCTGAAGAAGAGGCAAGAGAAAAGGAAACTGCAGGGGAAGAAAAAGTACAACCCCCAAGAAAATTCACAGTGAAGGGTTTAGTAGAAGCTTTGCAAACCTCAACAAGCTCTTCAAAAAGTTCATAGACATGGACCCCAAGACGAAAGGTTTTCATTAATAGAGAACCTTAATTAATGTTCATAGTGCATTATCTGTTTACAAGCAAATTCAAGATGAAAAAAACAAACCATGCAAATCACCATGGACATATTTCTGAAAAGAGTGACACCTTCTCAAGAAAAGCCTCAGGTAGGTCCTTCAGGCGGTATTCAGAAGAAGGCATTGCTATCATAGGAGAGGACAACTCCAAGCATGCTATAAGCCCCTTTAACCTTCCCGTAAGACAAGATTTGGAGGTGGAAGACAGTACTACAGATGATCCTGACCCAGCATAGGCCTCGGCTAATGTGTGTGTTTGTGTCTTGGTTTTTAATGAGCAAGTTTAAAAAGCAAAGAAGAACAAAAAATTTTAAAAATAGAAAAAAGCTTATAGAATTAAGGATCTAAAGAAAGAAAATATTTTTGTACAGCTGTACAATGTGTTTGTGTTTTATGCTGTTACTACAAAAGAGTCAAAAAGTTAAAAAGCTTATAAAATAAAAAAGTTACAATAAGCTAAAGTTAACTTATTATTGAAAAAAGAAAATTTTTTTTTTATAAATTTAGTGTAGCCTAAGAGTACTGGGTTGATAAAGTCTCCAGTAGTGTACAAAATGTCCGAGGCCTTCACATTTACTCACCACTCTCTCACTGACTCACCCAGAACAACTTCCAGTCCTGCAAGCTCCGTTCATGGTAACTGCCCTATACAGATGTAACACTTTTTATCTTTTATGCTGTATTTCTACTGTACCCTTTCTATGTTTTAGATATGTTTAGTACACAAATACTTACAAGTACACAAAACACAAATAGTGTTACAATTGCCTATAGTATTCAGTACATAACATGCTGTACAGATTGATAGCCTAGCAGCAAGAGGCCCAACCATACAGGCTAGTTATGTAGTAGGCTATACCATCTAGGTTTGTGTAAGTACACTCTATGATGTTTCTACAATGACAAAATTGCCTAACGATGTGTTTCTCAGAACACATCCCTGTCATTAAGCGACACATGACTGTAAAAGGCACCCAAATTGGAATGGAAGAAGTAAAACTGTTTCTATTTGTAGATGACATAGATATTGAAAATCCTAAAGACTCCACCAAAAAACTGTTAGAACTAACGAATTCAGTAAAGCTGCAGGATACAAAATCAATATACAAAAAAATATATATGGTTGCAATTTCTATACACTAATAAAGAATTATCAGAAAGAGAAATTAAGAAAACAATTCCATTTACAATTGTATTAAAAAGGATAAAATACCTAGGAATAAATTTAACCAAGGAGGTAAAAGACCTCTACACTGAAAACTATAAGACACTGATGAAAGAAACTGACGATGACACAAATAAATGCAAATATATTTCATGCTCATGAACTGCAAAAATTAATATTATTAAAATTCCCACACTACCCAAAGCAATTTACAGATTCAATGCAATCCCTATCAAAACACCAATGGCATTTTTCAAAGAAATAGAGCAAACCTAAAATTTGTATGGAACTACGAAAGACCCCAAAAAGCCAAAGCAATGTCGAGAAAGAAGAATAAAGCTGGAGGCATCAAGCTTCCTGATTTCAAACTATACTACACAGCTATAGTAATTAAAACTTGTATGATACTGGCATACAAACAGATGCATAGATCAGTGGAACTGAACAGAGAGCCCAGAAACAAACCCACGGACTTATGGTCAATTAATTTATGACAAAGGAGTCAAGAATATACAATGAGGAAAAGATAGTCTCTTCCATAAACGGTGTTGGGAAAACTGGACAGCCACATGTAAAAGAATGAAACTCGATCTCTATGTTACACAACACAGAAAAATCAACTCAAAATGGATTAAAAAATTCAATATAAGACCTGAAACCATAAAACTCCTAGAAGGAAACATAGGTGGTAAGTTTCTTGACATATGTCTTACAATGATTTTTGGATTTGACACCAAAAGCAAACGTAACAAAAGCAAAAACAAACCAGTTAGACTACATCAAACTGAAAAGCTTCTTCACAGTAAAGGAAGCTATCAAAAAAATGAAAAGGCAACCAATGGAGTGGAGAAAATATTTGCAAATTATATATCTGATAAGGGGTTACTATCCAAAATATATAAAGAACTCACATATCTGAACAGCAAAAAAAACCAAACAACCTGATTAAAAAATAGGCAAAGGATATGGATAGATATTTTTCCAAAGAAGACATACAGACGGCCAACAGATACATGAAAAGGTGCTAAACATCACTAATGACCAGGGAAATGCAAATCAAAACCACAATGAGATATCATCTCACATCTGTTAGAATGACTATTACCAAAAAGATAAGAAATAACGTTTGGTGAGGACGTGGAGAAAACAGAACTCTTGTGCTGTTGGTGGGAATGTAAATTGGTGCAGCCACTATAGAACACCGTATGGAGGTTCCTCAAAAAACTAAAAATAGAACTACCATACGATCCAGCAATTCCATTTCTGGGTATTTATCCTAAGGAAATGATAACACTAATTTGAAAAGATATCTGAAGCCCCAAGTTCTTTGAAGCATATTTACAGTAGCCAAGACACTGAACAACCTAAATATCCAATGAATTAATGAAGATGATGTATACACACACACACCCATATCCACCCCCACCCCCACAATGGAATATCATTCAGCCCTAACAAAGAAGGAAATCTTGCCATTTGCAACAATATGGATGGACCTTGAGGACATTACTTTAAGTGACGTAAGTCAGACAGAGAAATACAAATACCATATGATCTCACTTATATGTGGAATAAAAAAACCCCTGAACTCATAGATACAGAGAAAAGATTGACGGTTGCCAGGAGCAAGGCGTAAGGGGGTTCAAAAGGTACAAACTTCCAGTTATAAAATAAATTAAGTCCTGGGGATGTAATGTACAGCTGACTGTAGTTAATAATATTGTATTGTGTATTTGAAAGTTGTTAAGATTGTAGATCTTAAAAGTTCTTATCACAAGAAGGAAAATTTGTAACTGTGTGGTGATGGATGTTAATTATACTTATTGTGGTGATCAAATCAAATCATTGTGTTGTACACCTAATACTAACATAATGTTATATGTCAATTACATCTTAATTTAAAAAAAATTAGCAGAGAAAACATATTAAAACAAAACAAAACACCACAGTAATAACTGCTTCAGGAAAGATCCAAAGATGAATGAAAATTAGTGGGTGAAACTCCAGAGTGAAACAGGATATTTGCAAAGCCTCCAATTATCTCCCTCAAAATGTTTATTAATATGGTGGTTTTAACATATGTCCACAAATTCTGTGATACTCCACTCTTCAGAAGGTACACCTTGGTTTCCTTCTCCTTCTGTGTATGCTGGGCTTCCTTCTAACAGACAGTAAAGATAAAGGAAAACAGTAACTTTATAGTGGAGAAACCTGACAGACACAACTTTAACCAAGTCATCAAGGTTAACACCACCAGCAATAGTTGTTATCATGTACTCCCTGATATGCCATGAGAAGTGCATTTCACCGCTGTAAGTCTTCCCAAATATCCTTAACTCCTACATAACCATGAGAAAACATCAGACAAACGCAAATTGAGGGCCATTCTATGAAATATCCAATCAGTACTCTTCAAAGGTATCAACTATTCACAATAGCCAAGACTTGGACGCAACCTAGGTGCCCATTGAGGAATGAACAGATAAAGAAGATGTGGTCTATATACACTAGAATACTACTCAGCCATAACAAATGATGAAATTTGGCCATTTGTGACAACATGGATAGACCTTGAGGGTATTATGCGAAGTGAAATAAGTCAGAGGGAGAAAGTCAAACACTGTATGATCTCACTCTACGTAGAAGATAAAAACAACGACAAACAAACACACAGCAGCAGAGATTGCATTGGTAGTTACCATAAGGCAAGGGGGGGTGGGGGAGGACAAAAGGGGGCATTAGGCTCACATGTGTCGTGATGCACTATAATTAGTTTTTGGGTGGTGAACATGACGTAATCTACACAGAATTCGAAATATATTACTAGGTACATCTGAAAGCTATATAATGTTATAATCCAATGTTACTGCAATACAAAAAAAAGATACTTCATAATGATAAAATATTTAATTTATCAATAAAGTATAAGAATTCTAAAAAAACCAAAAACCAAAAAACCCCCAACGGGTAAAAGCAACCTACTTTGCCCTAATAGGAACCCTAAATGTTATTATTAAATACAGAAAGTCCACAAGCTAAAAAAAAAAAAGGTATCAAGGTCATGAAAAACAAGAGAAGACTGAAAAACTATCAAAGAACACAGAAGATTAAGACGACGTGACCACTAAGTGCAATGTGGTAGCCTGGATTGAATCCTGGAATACAAAATGGACGTGAGTTGAAAAACTGGTGAAATCCGAATAACGCATGTAGTATACTTAGTAGTGTGGCAGCAACGTTAATTTCTTAGTTTTAATAAATGCGCTATGGTTATGCAGGATGTTATCATTACAGGAAACTGGATGGAAGCGTATAGAGGAAGTCTGTACTATCTTTACAGTTCTGTAAATCTAAAACTATTTCAAAATAAAACAGTATATACATATACTTCAAAAGTAATTTTTCACCATTCCTTTTACTTCTTGAGCTTCTATTTCCATGTCCCTCCTCAAATCTGATCCTGATACAATTATCTATTTTTGTCCTTATGAGTTTTATTCATCCTCCTTATCATACTTCTAGGCAACAACATTTGAATTTTTTAATATCCTGTAAGCCAAAGCCTCTAAATGTTAAGAAAGAAAAATTCTGGATTCAGTTATCGTTACAATTATTAAGGGGTACTTGATCAAAGCAACATAATCTACACATTTTGATAATTACTAAGGAAAAATACATTTTATTGAAAATGCATCTGCTTAATGAGAGGAATGAGGCTTTTTCTCCCAATTAAGCCCATGTATTTGTGGATGGATATTACTTTTTGCTATAAGGAAGTACAATACCATCAAATTCTACTACTATTTTTTTATTTAAAAAAAACAGATTTAACTCTCGAGAAACCTTGTCTGTATAAAAAAGTAGAGAGGCATTTAAATCTTGTTATAACAATGTCACTCAATTCCTTGAATTGCTTTTGGATTACGTGCCAAAACCTGTCTAGTAATTTACTATCAAAACTACTTTCAAAGATCAGCTGACACTTCCAATTAGGGCCTCCTCCAACTTTTACTAGAGAATTGAAAAAGAACCCACATCGGGTCTGTCACTCAGATATAGAGCCATTAGCTCTCAACGCCCCGATCTGTTTTCACGATTGTGACATTGTTCCCCTATTGGGCTCCGCCAGTGGAGCCGCCACAAGAGTCCAACGCTGTTTCTTCCCATAAACAGGAAAGACACAGTCGAGACCCAGCCTGGTCCACTGGCATCTTCTCACAGTAAATACGCAAGTGGGGATAAAGCGAAGGGTTTCCTTGAAACCACCCACACACAGGTAACCCTGGGACAGCCCCTAAGCCCCCTGGGTAAGGAGGCCCCAATGCAACGGCCTCTGAGGACGGCAAGGGGTGGGGCGGTGAAGGGCGTGAAGAGGCAGAACTGCGCAACTCTACCTCACTTCTCCAGCAGTCAGGGCACCAGTGTCCACGCTCAGAGAACTAGGCCGGCACTGACAGGCCTCGAGCGCGTGCCACGATTGGTGCCTCCTCACTTGGCGAGCCAGTCTTGAAGCGTGGCCGGCATAGGGCGGGATAGGCGCGGGGCGAGAGCGCAGCCTATGGAGCCGGCTGGTGATTGGACGAGGCGGGTGTGAGGGAGAGAACACAGGCCACAGAGAAGGTTGGTGATTGGATAAAGTGGGGCACGGGGGCGTCTGTCTGGGTCATGCAGGGGCGCCGCGAGGACGCTTTTGAAAGACGCCGCATTCGCCGCGTGGCTCTCACGCAGAGCGACCTGAAGAGAGGTTGATACCCGGAGGAGGGAGCAACGGCGTCTGGAGCTGCGGTGGCCGGCAAGCCCGCAGCCTGCGGCCGGGCCTGCTGGTGAGTGTGAGCTGCCCGCCCGCCCGCGGGGTCCACCCGACAGGGCAGGAAGGACAATTTTGGTGGGTGGGGGTTGGGCTGGGCCTGGGGAGGCCGCCAACGGGCCGCTGCAGGCTCATGTTTCTGAATTTTCTTTTTCTCAGCTTTTTCCCTGACTCCTCCTTCTCCCTTTGTAGCAGTGCTTGTGGAAGGGAGTTGGAGAGGACAGGTTCCACGCCTACTAAAACTCTAGTCACAAAGGCGTCGTGACGTCAGAGTGATTTAGCTCTTGTGTGAGTGTGTGTGTAAAGGCCATTGATGGAATTGTGTGTTTTTTTTTAATTTCTGAGTATTTTTGGTTTATTTTTTGTTTTCTGCCCACTTTCTTATAATTTGTAGGTGAGAAGATGTCTGGCAACAATGACTGGTTTCAGAGTTCCCGGGTCCCTAGCTTTGCTCAGATGCTGAAGAAGAACTTGCCGGTTCAGCCATCCGCCCAGACGGTAACTGCGCCCACGGGCTACAGCTCGGAGAGTTACGCCCTGTCGAATATGGCATCCAAGGTTACGCAAGTGACGGGTATGGGCTGCTTTTTCATTTGCGGTAATGTCTAAGTTCTTTAAAATTCTAGAATGGCCTGTGAGTTCTGTTGAGCCGCTCGTTTAAATATTTCCTGGATGTGTATCCGTTTACCTGTGGCCACGTCCCACCTGGAACCCGGATTTGACTTCCAGCGCTACTGTAGGAGGCCTGTAGAAATCCTTCCCCTTATGCTCACTTAATTGTTTTTTACCGCTTGACTGTTCACGTCGAGTGTGCCTTGCCTTTTTGGGGTGAGGCTGTTAGCCCCTTCAGGGAAGGAGCTGGACCTAACACTGGTTTGTTCTCCACGTGGCACTCAGCACGGTGGTAAGTATACTGCAGGGACAAATACGCTTTAAAAATTCGATTGAATTCAGTGTGAAAGATAGTATAAAATAGTCGGAAACAGAAACTAGGTTCTAGTCCCAGATCTGTGTCTTACTCCATTCTAGGCCTTAGTGACATTGTGCATAAAAGTGCTTAGAGAGCCTCGGAAGACAATGACATTACTGAAATTGTCTTTGATATCACTTAATGATATGATAGTGGTGGGGCTCCTTTGCAAAATAGTACTCTAGAAGATAGGTACAGTAACAGGTTGCACTTGTGTGCTAAAATTATTTAGTAGAAACTTATTTGTAATGAAAAACACATGTGACTAAGTGTGTCTGGGACGGTCTTCCCTTTTAGGGAAAGGGTTAGTGCTTTTGCTTATTTTTTCATTTTACCAAATTGACAAGTGTAAACATTTATTTTTAGGTAATTTTCCAGAACCATTCTTTTCCAAAGGTCTTTCATCTGTTTTAAATCCTGTCCTTCCTCCAAAAAAAATACCTAAGGAATTTATAATGAAATACAAACGTGGAGAGATAAATCCCGTGTCAGCCTTGCACCAGTTTGCACAGATGCAGCGAGTTCAGCTTGACCTTAAGGAAACAGTAACAACAGGCAAGTGCAAAATTATATCTGGTTATTACAATACTGGGAAACATTTTCCTGTTAAAAGCAGAGCATATAAGTAGTACTACAGTTGATTATTTTCTATGTTCTCGTAATGTTGGGGTTAGATAACTACTAGTATGTTTTGACAAGTATATTTCAGAAATTTTTGTATTCATGTTTCTTTAGCCTTTTGAGCCTCTGCAAATAACTCACATATACGAAATTTTTATAATCATTGAATTTTAACTTTTTGTGTATGGCTAGTTGAATTGAAATCTCATCAGCCTGGTGGATTGTTTTCAGATGTAAATACTAGTTGTAGAATAAACACGCTTTTGTAGGGATGTTAAATATTTGGACTGTGATTATTATCTTATGAGAAGGATTCTGTGATGATGATACCTAACAAAAATTATAGTCAAAATAGTACCTACATGCTTGATACTCAGGCTAAAAGTATGCGAGTCAAAAAAGCATAATCTTTTAAAAAATCTCTATATGTGTACATAATATGTGTGTGTGTATATTTTTGTCCTCATACAATATCAAGTAGCGTGGTTTCTTTAATTTTCTCTTCCTGGTACTATTGCCAATATGGGTCTCAAAGCATCTTTGCAAAAGAATTTGAAGTTTTTGAGATTTTAGTAAAGATTGTCATAGTGAAGTCAAGTTTCCAGTCTCTTGTTTTGGATGAAATAGTAGTAAACTAACAGATGACAGAAATAGAATATTAATGTAGAAGGTGGAGTTTTCCTACGTCCTGTTACTGCAGGTTGGATTACTTCATGTGATCAATACTGTGAGCTTAATTTCTGTGTAATTAGTTAACTTTCCTCTATTCTTCTCACACTGCTCTTGGAAAATGTAAACTATTGGTCAAGGAAGAAAAAAAATTGATCAGGACAAATCTTCGTTGATCTGAGCAAAAACTGCTCGAAAACATAACCCATGACTGTTAAGTGTTTATTTTATGTGCATAGTACTAGTTGGGTAATCTGATTCAGAGGTTTGGTAGTTAGATCAGAGTATTAGTATTTTTAACAAGCTCTACAGGTGATTTAGATTCATATTAAAGTTTGAGAACCTGGGATATAAACAGAATGAAGCTTAGAGACTCAGCACTCTGACACAGAGTACTTAATTAACAAATCTGATGTTTAATATCTCACACGTAAGAATCATCTAGGCCACTTGTTAAATATACAAAATATTCTCAGCTTTAGTAAATTTGGATTGGAACCCAGCTGATCATGAAGGAAGGAACGTGGGAAACTGAGGTCACAGACAGGAGGAGGAAAGCAGTTTACCTAGATACAGTCGGGAGTTGCTTGTAAAACCTTGATATACATCTTAAAAAAAACTCCCAGAAGTTAATGTAATATATGAGAAGATAATAACAATGAGGCTTAGTGAAGTGACATTGTACCTTGCCATCCATAACTAGAGTGGAGACTTAAGTTTCCTAAAGGTCTCCTAAAGTCTGAATACCAACAAGTAAAACTTGAACTGGAAAAATCTTTGGCCTGTAAATTTAGAAGATGATTCCATTTCATTTTTCATCAGGCAAATATGAAAACTAGGTAAAAGTGTGTAGAGGTAATCCTTATAGGAATTTTTGATGACTAGACATTCAGTTTAATTCTCTAGCATGTCTTTTATTGTTTGTTTTTATTGTTTTGGTTTTCCTTGTGAATTCCCTCTCTGTACCTGCCTTAAGGTTATGGTGAGTTGAGTTGCTTACCATGACTCCCTGATGGTGCACAGAGTTTCTTCAAAGGGATCTCTTCTGTTCTGGAGCTTAAAAGAGTATCGGGGCACTCATGACATGGGAAAAATTCAATTTTATTGGTACAGTCATATGTCACTTAATACGGGGATACAGTGAAATCATCTTGTACGAACATCATAGTGTACTTACACAAACCTAGATTGTATAGCTTACTACACACCTAGGCTACATATGGTACTAATCTGATGGGACTACCATGGTAATGCAGTCCATTGTTGACTGAAAGGTCGTTATGCAGTGCATGACCGTATTGAAGTTTAAAAGGAGAGATGTTGACAGAGGCTCCACATTGTACTTCTCATTGGGTATTCTGTATATATTTGGATTATAGGCTAGGCATTATACAAGACACTGTCTCTCCATGTATGACCTGTACTCTAAAGCTGGCACTACCACTCATGCTGAATCTGGAGCCAACCTGGCTGCTTGAAGGATTCCTCAGAATTAGTTGAGGGGCCCACCCAGCTTTACTTGTAACCTGTACGGGCACTACAAAAAATCTGATAGGCAGAGATAGTTTTCCAGAATTTTTGTATTGGGATATTTTCCTATGTAATAGACATCTTTTGCAAGATCATACTGTGAAGTATTGGAGCATTCATTTGAGTTCTTTTTCAAGGTAATGTTATGGGACCATATTTTGCTTTTTGTGCCGTGGTGGATGGTATTCAATACAAGACTGGACTGGGACTAAATAAAAAGGAGTCTAGATCCAATGCAGCAAAATTAGCTCTTGATGAGCTTCTACAATTGGATGAACCTGAACCAAGAATTTTAGAAACATCAGGTAAATATTCTTGATTATAAAGTATTCTTAAAATTAGCATTTTCCAAAAGTGATCATCTGAAAGATTTATGTTAATGAATAGTTAACTTGGCAACTACAAGATAGAAGTAGCAGGATTTGAATAATTTCTTTCCATTGCTATCTGATTGCCTGACGTATTTAGTAGTAGTTAAAATGCTGTTGTTTATTTCAGCACCAAAAAAATATAAACATGTTGCTGAACTGTCTGATAAGTTGTCAAGTTGTCAGTGGATTCTAGTCCTGACACTTGGTTTTCTTTATAACTTACTGGATTCTTATTATGCACGTAACACTGTGCATTTAATACTTAGAGATTTTTAATGCTGTTTTTGTCATGTTTGCCTATGTTAAATTCAGTAATGGTAGAGTTACTTAAGAAAATAATGGCCTAAAGTAGTATAGCAAATAGCTTATGAGTGTAAATTCCAGAATTAGATTGCTCAGGGTGGAATGTTGAACCTGGACAGACAAGTTATTTGCCCTCTAAGTTTCATCATTTGAAAAGTGGAGACAATGATAGTAACTACATCGTATGGCTGTCATTAGGATTAAATAAATAATTCATGCAAAGCCTTTAACCAGTGCCTGGTGAATAATACATAATCAAATAATAGTAGTTCTTATTAAATATTATTCACTCTGAGAAATATGTTAGCATGTTATATATGTTACCATAGTAGGCAGTTTTTGTCAATATTCTTTTCATGTTAGATTATATTTGAGTTTAGCTGTAAATGAGACAACTTTAAAATTTGTTTGATTTAAACAGTGGTGATAAATGCATTCTTTTAAAATTCAAATCATTACTTTATTCTACTACTGGACTTTTCTTGTTTGTTGGTTTTGTCTATTTCAATTTTTATTTTGGAGTACTTAAGGTCATTTTGTCCTTTCTCTAAGTTGAATTCTTGTTTCATATGTTTTTATTTTTCTGTTAATTAAAAACAAAAGGGATTTCTCGTTTTCAAATAGTTTGTCATACTTTGGATTTAATAGGTACTTAAGAAAATGTTAACTTTTATGTTATTTTCTGTTCATTATTTTTCAGATTTAATAGTTTTTTAGGGTTAGGTATGATGATTTTGGTAAATGTCTTATACATTCTGGCACTATAAATGTCATTTTGTCTTTTTTTAAAATACTTGGATTTGTTTTTTGCATGTTATTTGAACTATAAAGAGCAATGATGCAATGATTTCACTTTTGTTGTAGAGTATACTTTTCTAGTTCAATATAAAATTACTCCTTTTTATTTTATGTGTATATTTTATATATATATATTTCATCTTGAAATCTTTTTAATACTCATGATGCTACTTCTAGTTATTTTTTTGTGTTTGTCCAGTGTCTTTGACTATCCTTTTTTATTTTGTTTTTAATGATTTTCTGTTGGGCATAAAATTAGGTGGTTTTTGACATAATCAAAGAATATTTTAAGAGAAAATTTAACATTTGACTTTATTATAAACCTCTGATAAGCGTCATGTTATGGTTTCTTTTGATTTTTCCTCTTTTTTGTCATATGGATAATGTTTTCATTGATTTTTTTTCTTTTAAATATTTGGAAGGTAATGACTTTAACCTAGAAACCCATCTTTCTAATATGAAGTCAATTTTGACAATTTTGAGTCCTGATTTTATCATGTGATAACCTTACCAACTTTCGTGTTTGTCTGTCATTCATTTATTTGGTCTTATGCATAAAGTGAATAAATCCTGCTTGCCTAGAACTTAGTATGACTAGTGGTTTATTCAGATTTATGTTTTTTTATAGATATACCCTTGCCTTTCCAGAGTGTTTAACAAGTTAATGTGAAATACAGAACCTGTGACAAATAATATTCTTAAGTCATTCCTTCAGTTTATTAATGGAGATTCTTTACATATAGTGATTATGTTATCAGCCATCAAACCACCTGGGTGTGTCCCTAGTTATATTTTCCCAGTTTCCTTCCAACCATAGCATGCAGTAGAATCAATAAATCTATCAGGATGTGCTATGTTCCAGGGACTGTAGGTAGGTACTGGGAATCTAGAATCAAATAAGACCTGTCCTCTACCCTCAAGGAACTAAAATACTTGGTTGAAATCAAGTTAAAACATATTTACAGAATTTCCCAAGCATCTCATTTAATTATCCAAAAAGGATATTTATGGTTGACTTCTCATGATAAATGCTTTTTCACTGTTTTCAAAATGTTTATTTAGGGCCAGCACTTGTTTTGCCTAGTGGTCTACAATCTTTAGAATCTTTACAATTCATGTTTTTAAGCAAGTATTTTTTCTGTCCTTTGTGAAAATTAAGGTAGCATTTTCCCGGCTCCACTGACACGACTTTTATATTCACCATTATTTTCTCAAAAAGTGCCAGTAGTGCCTTAATTGAGACTAAAAGTTCTTTCAAAATATTTTTTCTCTTGGCACAGAGCCTGGAAATAATTTAGTTAGGTCATCTTTTCTCTTATAGTGAACTACACTTTCTTCTTTAAAATATTCGATCTGGACAACTGAGTTTAAAGATTGATTTTTCTTGTGAAAGGGTATAGAAGATGAGTCAATTATTTCTTCTCTTTGCTGTTAACCTTACATTAATTTTTCTAGTCTCCTCTTCCTCATTTATAACATAAAACTTAAAAAACTTAATTTTTTTCAAAATCCTGAACTCATCAGAATTATTTTTGATGTATATCTTCTTTCATATTTTGTACATGGTTTTTTTAAGTATTTTTTTTATTAACTGTATAAAAACTCTTTTGCTTTAATTTTTTTCAAGGGCATTGTGATTAATGATAATATGTTAGGTTTTGGAAATCTTTCACACTTTGGCCCAATGATTTAGGAATCTAGCTCTAAGTTTAGTTTATTTCAATACCTCTTTTAAAAACATAATTTAAAAAGTTTTTAGTGTGGTAAAAATAACATAAAATAAAATTTTATAATGCGTATATATAAAACATAAAATCTACCATCTTAGCCATTTTAAGTATATAGTTCAGTAGTGTTAAGTATATTTACTTTGTTGCACATCCAATATCCAGAACTATTTTCATGTTACAAAACTGAAATTCTATACCCATTAAATAATTACTCATTCTCCACTTCATCAAGCCCATGGCAATTACTATGCTACTTCCTGTCTACTCTAGCTATCTTATATAAGTGGAATCATATAGTATTTATGTTTTTGTGACTGGCTTATTTCATGTGGCGTAAAGTCCTCAAATTTCATCCATTTTGTAGCACGTGTCAAAATTTCCTTCCTTTTTAAGACTTAGTATTCTATTATATATATGTATATATAACAACCACATTTTGTTTATCTGTTCATCCATTGGTGGACACTTGAATTGCTTCAACTTTGCCTATTGGGAGTAATGGTGCTATAAACCTGAGTGTAGAAATATCTCTTCAATACTCTGCTTTCAGTTCTTTTGGTTTTATACCCAGAAGTAGAGTTACTGGATCGTATAGCATTTTTTTGTGTGTGTGAGGAAGATTGGCCCTGAGCTAACATCTACTGCCAATCCTCTTTTGGCTGAGGAAGACTGACCCTGAGCTAACATCCATGCCCATCTTTCTCTGCTTTATATGTGGAACGCCTGCCACAGCATGGCTTGCCAAGCAGTGCCATGTCCGCACCCGGGATCCGAAGTGGCGAACCCCGGGCCGCTGAAGTGGAACCTGTGCACTTAACTGCTATGCCACCAGACTGGCCCTATCATATGGCAATTTTATTTTTAACTTTTTTGAAGAAATGCTGTATTGTTTTCCATGATGACTGTACCATTTTACATTCCTACCTACAGGGCACAAGGGTTCCGGTTTCTCCACCTCTCACCAACACTAGTTATTTTTTGTCTTTTTGGTAGTAGTCATCCTAATGGATGTGATGTGATATCTCATTGTGGCATTGATTTACTTCTCCCTAATGATTAGTGACAGTTGAGCATGTTTTCATATGCCTGTTGGCCATTTGTGTATCTTCTTTAGAGAAATGTCTCATTCAAGGCCTTTCTCCATTTTTGAATTGAGATGTTTGTTTTTTCGTTGAGTTTTAGGAATCCTCTATCTAGTCTGTATATCAATCCCTTATCAGATAGGTGATTTGCAAATATTTTCTTCCCTTCCACGATTTGGGTTTTTACTCTGTTAATAGTGACCCTTGATTCACAAAAGTTTTGAATTTAAGGTCTAATTTGTCCATATTTTGTTGCCTATGCCTTTGGTGTCATAGCCAAGAAAATCATTGCCAAATTCATTGTCATGACGCTTTTCTCCTTTGTTTTCTTCTCAGAGTTTTATGGTTTCAGCCCTTAGTTTGGGTCTTTGATCCAAATCAAGTTAATTTTTGTATATAGTGTTAGGTAAGGATCCAACTTTATTCTTTTGCATGTGGCTGTCCAGTTTTTCCAGCATCATTTGTTGAAAAGACCGTCATTTCCCCCATTGAATTAGGTATTGACACCCTTGTTGGGAATTCATTTGACCACATACATAAACATTTATTTCTGGGCTCTTTATTCTATTCCATTAGTCTATGTATCTGTTTTTATGCAGTCACTACGCTGTTTTGGTTACTGTCACTTTGCAGTAAGTTTTGAAATCAGGAAGTGTGAGTCCTCCAACTTCTTTTTCAAGATTATTTTGCCTGCAGTATATGGTGTTTTAAGATGCAGACCAACTTGTACAGTCACATTTTGTTTATTGAAATTATTTTTGTCTGATAAACAGGATTTAATATCTTTAGATTTCATTCTACTTGAGTGCTACTCACTTGAGTAAAAGGGAAAATTGCATATCTTTCTCTGAGTCTTTACAGTTCTGCTTATCTAAAGTCCAGAGTGTATGTATCTAACTATGGTCAGCATTTGCTTAAGTAATGTGAACCCCAAGATGACATTCTCAATCTCTCCTTGCTGGCTTCTGTATGTTCAGCCAGTTTCTCATCTTTCTCAAAGTTAAGTCCAAAGTACAAGTTCTGTTTGCTTTCTTTGTCTTTATGAATGATTCTTGAGAAATACTACTTTAGTTGAACTTTTGCTCTTGGTGCCTCTTCATTTAAACTTTCCTGATCTTTTTTTGTTCCTTTGGTTTAGTGTCATGTTCTTTTCTTGTTTTTCCTGGATTCTCTAACTTGGGAACCAAATTGGAAAGCTATCGCAAAGAATGGGACTAAGAGCTTTGAAAACTTTGTAGTATTACCCTAGAAAACACTCTGGTAAAATAACATTAAAAATGATAATTTTTTACTTATTAATTTTCGATAGAATGTTAATTTTCAACGTTTTACATAGTATTACTGTAAATAGAAAATTGTTTTTAAGCATATAAATCAGGGTTTCATTTTAACCACTTTTCAGAACGTTGGATGTATTATGAAGCAAGCCGTATAGTAGAATAAGATTAGGAAACCCAAAAAGTGTTTGCATAATTGAGTTCAGTATAGGAAAGACATTTTATCGAGGCTGAGCTAATGGATATTTGATGGCCTAGAGTTGGCAGAGGTATTCAGAAAAAATAATCAATGTTGGATTGCTATTTTATTATAGAAAAGTGAGGTACCTGCTGTTTGGCACATTGAAGTTTCATGTTTCCTTATCTTTTTGTTATATTTACAGGTCCTCCTCCTATCCCTGCAGAACCTGTTACTTCACCCGAACCAGCATATGTTTCAAAAGTACATTATGGTAGGAAAGTCCTTTATGATCTTTCTTTTTAGAAGAGTAACCCATTTAAAAATTACAACATAATTAAATATGTGTAGGTATGAAAATATTAATATTTTATCATTCAAACCTGTCACACTTCTACAAAGAGGAGAATTTCCTTCCATACTCTGCTAAAAATTAGAGGTAATAAGGAACAGAGAGGAAAGATTGAAAAAATGGCTTTTTTTCTATAAGGAGATGGTTCATCAATTTTATGTAACTGCTTTTCTTGAGAATTCTTTGTTTTGGGTTTGTTATTAATGAAAACCAGTGACTCTCTGGTGCTTGATGGTTGGGGTATTTATTTCGGATAATTGCTTCACTTTCTTTAATGGCAATTAGTTGTCACTCAAGCCCAAGAAAACTACACCTGCAATTGAAGTTACTAGTTGTATGACCTAGGACCAATTGCTTCTTTGTGCACCTTAATTTCTTCATCTGTAAAATGGCCATAACAATAATTACCTCCTGGGGTCATTATGAGGATTAAATGAATTCATACATGTAAAATTCTTAGATCATGCCTGGTGCACAGTAGGTGCTCACTAAATAGCAACTATTTTATTAAAATACTTTATCATATTAACATTGTATGTTAGTTGTTGTGTGCTTTTCCCATTAGATTATGAATCCCCTGAAAGGCAGGAAATTATTCTTAATTTATACATTGCCTACATAGTGGCAACACATCACACTTTAAAATTTCGAGTATTTGTAGGATTAAAATGAAAAAGAAAGAGAGCCTTTCTCTCTCTTTTCCTGGACTGGAGGTTAGGATTTGTAAACAGTTTTATGCCTATTCAAGCTTGGTTTTTCATTGTCTTTCTAAGACAAAGAAAGGATGTGCACGTTTGTGTGCTTGCATGGAGTAAAAGGAACAGACCAGGGAAAATAGGCACATTCAAAAGGCAAAATCTAGTAATTGTTACATATAGTCACTTGACCTAACAGTCATAGAATTGATGACCAGAAGGGCAGTGAGGGATCAGTCCAATAGCAGTGATCTCTTAATATGGAACAGGACTCTAGTCTTTTCATTTCAGCCTCTGTGGACATTTTTAATGAATACTGGGATAGAATCCCAGGTCAATGATGGGCAAATAACATAGATTACTATTACCTGAGGAAACAGATCAGTCTGTGAGGAAGAAGGTGTATGTGGTTAACAGTATGTTTAAAGAAATACAAGAGTAGAGTCAGGTTTGGTAGGCTGTCTGTTTGATAGAAGTCAAATATCAGTCAGAAAAGAGAGCAAACATCATCCTTCAAGCTTACAAGTAAACACAGGAGTTGGACATTATCACTTGAAGAAAAAAGATTTGAGAGCCTCAAAAATCTCCTGAACAGATCCTGTTCGGCCAGTTATAGAGGGTATCACTATTTTACAGCCTGTCTACCTTCTTTTGAGGAATATTAGCCTGAACTAACATCTGCTGCCAATCCTCCTCTTTTTTCTGAGGAAGACTGGCCCTGAGCTAACATCGTGCCCATCTTCCTCTACTTTATATGTGGGACGCCTGCCATAGCATGGCTTGCCAAGTGGTGCCATGTCCGCACCCGGGATCCGAACCAGGGAACCCCAGGCCACCAAAGTGGAAAGTGTGAACTTACCCGCTGAGCAACCCGGCCAGCCTCTAGCCTGTCTGCTTTGCCTTGTTTTAACTGGACCATATCTTCATTAAAAGTAGTGATACAGTCACGTGCCACATAACAATGTTTCGGTTAACAAGGGACCGCATGTATAATGGTGGTCCTGTAAGATTAGTACCATGTAACCTAGGTATGTAGTAGGCTATACCGTCTAGGTTTGTGTAAATAGACTCGAAGATGTTCGCACTGATGACAGATTTCTCAGAACGTATCCCCATGTTAGCAGTGCATGACTGTATATTAGTTCTGAAGATAGATTCAGGTGATTCATGATACTGTTGCTTGAAATTAGCAACTTGGAATCAAAGAAATGGTGTTAATTGGCATTACGTATGTCATATTTTTATCTCATCATTCATTTCCAATAATTGGTGAGAACATTTATTTCCATAATAGCCAGCACATGTGTATAGGGAAAACAGTATTGCACTTGCTCCTTATTCCTTCAGATACATGCTAATGATAGTTACAGTTAGTAACTAAGATTTGATTATATTCACAATATTATTTCTTTCAACACTGAATTAAGATGAGTGTGTTAACTCCCAAATGTTCTTTATGATATTCAGGTGCAACATTTTTAATGTGCAGCAAAACATTCTCTTGCCACACACACATGATTTTCTGTCAGAACTTATTTTCTATTTTATGTCATAGCACATTTTTGCTAACTGTATAGTCCATGATTAAATAAATCGTAGTACATTCATTCTGTGGAACTATTAAGAGTGAGGTAGCACTAACATCTACCCTTGAATGATGCCCAAGACCAAGTAAATGCAAAAAGTGGGTTTTAGCATGCTCCAATTTTATTTTTTTAAGTGATGTATGTGTATTTTTATAGATGATTTCTCAAAATATCCGTAAGAAACTGGCAATAGTTGTTTCATTTGCAGGAGACTTATGTATCTCGCTTGTATTGCTGTTTAAATAAATAGTTAAACTTTAAAATAACATTAAAAGAATACTGCTTCTCCTGTATCCTGAGTTTTTGCTGATAAGCAGAGGCAAGTTGCTGAGTACTTCTCATTCATATTTTTACTAGATAAGGGCCAAAAGCTAATTTCTACAACACAAATTTATGGTTTTGACCATTTTAAGTGAAATAATATATGCCAGCATGCAATGTTAATAATGATCACCTCCAAATTGTACACTTTGTGATTGGATAAAACAACTTACCAGTAGTTCATTCTTCTTTCCTTCTAGAGCTTCATTTTTTGGTTAACTTTTTGACTGTTCTTTTAGTCTTTTTGATAATGTGACTTTACCTTTTTTTATCAAGAAGAGAGCACTAACATTAACAAAGAAAAATTCAAGTTTAACAAATATAAACAGAAACATTTAGATGGGCTAAGTGAAATGAGCTGTATCCAGTTATCAGAATATTAGCTGAGACTGCCAACATCAAACTTTATCATTTGTGTGCCTTTTTAACGTAATGTTTATTAAGCAGGTAAAAAGAATTTCTGTGAAAATTATAGTTAATTATACATTTCATATATATGTAATGCATGAGAGCGAAGTTGTTCCATTGCTTTTCCCCTCTGAAAATATTAAGTGGACTGTAAACCACTTGGTAGGCTACTTAGCAACCATCATGAAACATCAGTAACTATCAGTGGCTTACAACTAAACTTTGAGAAATACCATATTAAGTGATTCTGCAACCTCCCTAGAACACTAGGGATACACAAGCATATATACACAGAACAACAGATGGCCAGGGCCCTTACTCCAGAATCTCAAGCTCTGTTGTGTTTTTTAAAAAAAAAATCCATGGGTAACTTTTGATGTATATTCTTGGTTGTAAAATGTTCTACGGTAATCCAAATTACTTAAAGCTGTCCCCTTTCAAAGTTTGGGACTTTTTTAGTGGGAACATGGAACGGTATCAAGAGTCTTAAGTGCTTAGTGCTTTGCAGTGATACTCAGTGGGGCAAATACTAAGGAGAGTATTTTAATTGTCACAGTGATTGGGGAAGACTCCTGTCATTCAAGAGATGTTGGTTGTCTGGCATTGTGGGACAATCCTATACAACGAAGAATTGTCTTGTGTCCTGTATAACTTTTGAATCTTTCGGAATATGTAAATCAAATAAAGATATATAAAGTATAAATCAATATATAAATATAAAATATAAAACCAAATATAAATCACTATTGTCTCATATGTAATACTAAGAGATCTTTTTACAAGAAGTTAGCCAAAAAGTTCAATAGCTTGTGTTCTTTTAGAATTGAATACTTTAAAATCTCAGTCATGACGTAAATTAAAACTTGCTTACATATCTCTGTAAATTATTCACTCATTGAGTTGTAAGTTTGTAATAGGAATAATAGAAGCCTCTAGGAGATAGCACAATGTTCTTCAAATCCATATTGCGTTTTTTTTCTAGAAGGAAGACATATTCAGTATGCCAAGATTTCACAGATTGTTAAAGAAACATTTAATCAACTAGTTTCTGCTCATTCAGAATATCTGAAATGTAGCAATTCATTGGCAGCTTTTGTAATTGAAAGAGGTAAGTCCAAATATCTGGGATGTGTTGAAAAACAAATATCTTAATGATCTGAACTGTACTATAGTAGTATTTTTTAATGGATTTTTATCTTGCGTTTCATCACTGTCTCTTTAGTACTGCCCCAGTTGAGGATACTTTTGCAAGATTTTTATTTATTTTTATTTTTATGCTTTTTGGTGAGGAAGATTGGCCCTGAGCTAACATCTATTGCCATTCTTACTCTTTTTTTTTTTTCTCCCCAAAGCCCTAGTACATAGTTGTATATCCTGGTTGTAGGTCATTCTAGTTCTTCTATGTAGGATGCTGCCACAGTGTGGCCCGACGAGTGATATGTAGGTTCACGCCCAGGATCCAAACTGACAAACCCTGGGCCACCAAAGCAGTGTGGGTGAACTTAACCGCTTGACTGTGAGGCCAGCCCGGTATTATACTAGTATTTTAATTAACTATCTTTGCCCCTGTTGATAACGGTGTCACATTGATTTGAAGTGGCCTTTTCTAGTAGATGTGGCTCATTAAACACAAAGGTTCTCAAAGATAGAGATAACGTATACTGACCAGGAGCCAAGAGAGAACTGCAGAATAGTAAATGCCTAACATTTTAAACAATAACTCTATTGGAACCACTACCCATCTGAAATCTAATCCCCATTATAACAAACGTTGAGAAAGGCTCTATAAAAATTAATGTATTTTCTTCATTTTCAAGTAAGAAAAGATTAAAATATGAAAAGCCATGAGCCTCTGGTCTTTATTGTGGATGTTATGATGTGATTCCAGCTACATTTTATCTTTTATTACCCTTTAATGTTCTAGACTGATCATTGATTAAGTGTTTGAATTATATTCGTCTCTGAATAAGATAGATGATATAAAAACAACTTGAGATTTGACCCCATTCTTAAGGAGGTTTTATAATCTAAGTGACGAGAGGATATACATATACTGTTGAAAGTCTGATGATAAAAAAAAGTTAAAAATTATTTTCTGTAATACAGAAATGCATGAGAATTCATAGATAGAGAACTGGGAGCATGTGAGACTTAAGCTAAAACTTTCAGGGTTAATTAGGTTTGAATAAATAGAGGAAAGGAAGATATTCTTGGAGAGAGAAGGACGTGAGGGAAGAGAGCAGCAGTTAGAAAACTGTTTATGGGACAATGAGAGAGAAATTTATTTCTAGTGCAGAATATACACAGGAGTAATACAAAATACAGTTAGGTTAGTAGGATATTACTAGACTATGGAGTGGCTTAAAAGCTAGTCAAAAGTTAGATTTAATGAGATAGATAATAAGCTGTGAAGGATTTTTGAACAGGGATTGATAATGTACTATAATTATGGGAACAGTGTCATACTCAACTCTGCTACTTAAATAACTTTGGGCAAGTTATATCCTTAATATCTCTGCTTCAATTTTCTTCTCATTTCTTAAAAATAGAAATAATAACCTCTACTTCCAGGAGTTGTTAGGATTAAATATGATAATGTAAGTAGTACAGTACTTGGTGTTTAGTAAGAGCTTAAATTGTATCTGTGATGATTAAGATAAATTGATGTTTAAGCAATAATTGACAACAGACAATTTTTTAAAAATGTTACAGTGATTGAACCTGAGTTAGAGAATCCCAGCTTAGATGCTTGTGATGGAGTACTGTACTAGAGTTGAGGTAAATATGAACAGGAAGAGAAAAAAATATTTTAAAAAAATTAACGTAATAAGATGAAGGTGGCGACAAATGATAGATGAAATAAGATGAATAAAAAAATAACATCATTTCAGCATCATAGGAGAATGGTGTTTACATATGCACAGGGAATCTGGAAGTGATGTGAAGTTGTGTGGAGAAGAGCATGGGTGAGAATAATAAATTGGTTTTAGAAATATGACTGTGAATGTGTGGTGGGGAAAGCCTGAGTTAAAATCAAGTACATGTTCCTGGAGTAATTCACACAATCAGTACACATTTTAAATGTATTACTAGAAGCCTCAAATGGATATTTCTCATTGCCCAGCCAGCTTGTGTCTCCAGTAGGATTGGTCACACATTCCCTGTGATGGCTGTTTCATACTTTTGCTTTGTCCTCAAATACCCCACAGCCTCTCTTATATCCTTGCTCTCAACTAATGGCCTTGTCTCATAATTTTTAATTGGGTCTATAAGAAGCTATCAAATCAAAACTACCTTCTGTCCTCTGCCACCAAATCTGTATACTTTACTGTATTTGTATCCATCTTCTCTAATGTTACAGTGGAGGAAGGGTCTCTTCTCTTATAGACTAATCCCTTCACTTAAAGCCTGATTCCATTCCCTCTCACATCTTGATGAATGTCCTTCTTTTGGCTATCCCCTCTATCTTCTGCGTTATCAAACTCTATCATCTCTGTGAAACACTGCAGGCCAAATTACAGAGTTGAAAAGGAAGCTAAATTCTTGGCTACACTATTGCCCTTTATAACTTGGAACTTACATCACCATTCCAGAACTTACACTAACACTGTGTAATTACCCTTTTACTACGCCTAACTGGAGCAGCTACACTAGAGATAATGGAGCCTTTAATTTTTCCCGTTTAATCCTAGTCGTCCTCCAGCATTCCCCATCTCAGTGAATGGCATCCACCCAGTTGCTCAGACTGAAAACCTAAGTCATCCATTATTTATCCTTTTCTGTAACACCCTACAATTCATCTTTAAGTCCTTTTTGATTATATCCCCAAACTCAACCTCATATATGATCATTCTTTTCCGTTTAACTTCCATCATTTGAGTCTTAAGTCATTGTCTCTTACTTAGACTACCGTAACAGGCCCTCTAATTCAGCTTCTTGAACCTTACATATAGCATTCTCCACACAGGGGAGTGATCTTAAAATGTACCCGATATGGTTTTTGCTTCCTTACTTTAAGTAGCTTTGCCATAGCTCTTGGGTAAAATCCACAAACTCCTTAGCATGGTTTATCATGCCACTGTCTCGAACCTCGCCTTATGCCATTCTCTTCCCTCCCTTTACTGGAGCAGTTACATTGGTCTCTCTTTGCCCAGCATCTGCACAAGCTATTTCTTTTGACTGGAAAACTCTTTACTTCACTCTTCATCATGCTCACTCATACTGAAACTTAAATTCCATTTTGTAGGGAGGGATTCTCCCAACTAGTCTGCATGAGGTAACCTCTCCCCCCATTATTATTTTCATTAGCCCCCTAGTTGTTTCCTTTAAAGCAATTATCACAATTTGTGGTTTTAGTCTTTTTTTAATGTCTCTCCTATTAGAAGCTTCTTTAGAGCATGTCTTGTTCAGCATTTTATTCCTGCCATCTACTTCAGTGCCTGGTTCTTGGTAGGACCTCAGCAATTTTTGTTGGATTAGTGAAAATCCTTTAGCTAGTTGAAAATGTGAAACTGAACTTTATTTGAAAAACTTAGACCAGAGATTTTCTGAAATCATCAACACAGAAATGAAAAATAGAATGAGCAAGATATTGAGAGGAGAATCTTTAGAGAAAAAAGACCAATGAGCTAGTGACTGGGCTATAGAAAGACCCCATAGTTAGGATGTGAAAGGAAGAAAGAATTGTGTATCTTCTGAGCATAGAATGTCAAGGAAATCTCAAATGAGGTACAGCAAAAACGTAAGTGGAGCAAAACTACTGAAAAAAGCGTAAGGTGCTTGTTTCTTCAATAAAGTGGTTTTAGTGGAACAGAGAAGGAAACCATGATTTGGTTTGTAGAGAGTTTGAGTGGATTAAGGAAAAATTAGAGACATTATATGTAGATAATTTAAGACAGAAATAGAAGGACAAAGAAAGTCTCTTAGCAAGCCAAATAAATCTAGATGTAGAAGAAATAGATGCATATTTGAAAGGATATCTGGTGATTCTGTTGATTGTGGTAAAAATTTAGATGAAGTATCAGATTATAAAAGTTGACTTTTTAATTGAGATATTTATTTTTAAAATTTTGCTGCTTAGAACACTTTCAAACTTGTATTTGAAATCCTGGAATTATTTTTTTCATCTTTTTGGTCAATATATTTTACTAACTTTAAAATGGTAAGTTAGAGGTGGAGGTTGAAGAAGGAGATCAAAATAACCTGTTACTGTTAACCTTTTCCTCTCAGCTGGACAGCACGAAGTTGTAGCTATAGGCACAGGGGAATACAATTACAGCCAGTGCATTAAGCCAGATGGAAGAGTGTTGCATGACACTCATGCTGTTGTTACGGCAAGAAGGTCTCTCCTTAGGTAAGGTGTAACAAATGTATTTAACGCCATCAAATATTAATGCTCTCAGCACAAAGTAACCACGTACATATCTTTATTTTCAAATGGAATTTTGCTGGTCATTGATCCAAGGATGTGACAGTTTCTTATCCAAGCTATCTGATTATTTCTGTGTCACTTTTGGAAACCTTATTATAGTAACTGCAATGTCTAGTCTGTTGATTTTAGTGGCTTGTATTATCAAGACCTTATGTACTTAGTTTTAAGAGTTTTACAACCTTTTCTTTTTAAGATAAACATGCCATTTTTATTACTAAGTATTTGAAGAATATAGGTTTAGATCTGGACCAAGTAGGGTTGGTAATATTTCACCCCTGAATTAGACATACTTATGCAAAGGCAGCATCGGAAACTGATGGATTTCCACTCATGAGGTCTGTACAAAGTTTACAATATAGCAAAGTGTAGATAAGGTATTCTTTAGGCTGGCAGATCTCGAAGAGAAAGAGAGAAAGGATCTGAGGTGAGCATGTCTAGTTTTTTTCCAAACTCGTTAGTCACTCTGCTCCTTTAAAGAGGAGTGAATAGCAGGTAAGAGAGAAGCCAGGAGTGCTACTTTTCTGAAGTCCTTTCATATGAAAACATGAGAAGTGGGAAATAGGCATTACCTCCTGCAACATCCACCAGCTTTTGATTCTTTTAAGCCATTGGGCTTACTCTTTATAAAACTTTTTTAATGGCAATTTTCATACACACATAAGTGAGAATAGGATAATGAATTCCATCATTCTCTTATCAGCAGTGATGCCATATCCACTTATCAGCATATCCAATTATTAGCATTCTGCTGTTCTTACTTAAGCTATGCATCCTCACTTTTTGTTGGTGGTTTTTAAAAAAGAATTCTTAATTTAATGTTATTTTTTGCTGAGAAAGATTTACCCTGAGTTAACATCTGTGGGCAATCTTCCTCTGTTTTGTATGTGGGCCGCTGCCACAGATGAGTGGCATAGTTGTGCACCTGGGGACTGAACCCAGGCTGCCGAAGTGGAGCATGCTGAACTTTAACCACTGGCTACTGGGGCTGGCTCAAGTGGTGGTTTTTTTTGCCAGAGGATTTTAAAACAAACTTAGACATAGTATTTTTTCTGAAAAACATATATATCTGTAATAAGGTAAGAATCCTATAACTTTAAAAGGAAAATTGGGGGAAGTTCATGAAAATAATGAAACTCATTGTCCTTCCATTCACCTTGGTGTTTGTTGAATTGGTTGACCTCTTTAAAGCTACCTCTTTGATGATTATTTCTTTTCATGCTTGGCACTGTTATATACTGGTGCTTAATTTTTTATTACATATTTTTGATGATAGCATTAAAATCATGGGTTTTGTTTTTGTTTTTAAACTTTTTTTTAAGATTTTATTTTTTTCCTTTTTCTCCCCAAAGCCCCCCAGTACATAGTTGTATATTCTTCCTTGTGGGTCCTTCCAGTTGTGGCATGTGGGATGCTGCCTCAGCGTGGTTTGATGAGCAGTGCCATGTCTGTGCCCAGCATTCGAACCAACGAAACACTGGGCCGCCTGTAACGGAGCGCGTGAACTTAACCACTCAGCCACGGGGCCAGCCCCTAAAATCGGTTTTTTAATAAGCAAAATAGTATCTGTCCCTGATTTGATTAGTAGTAGTCTTTCAGGAGATCTGCTTCACTTGTTAATATAACTTAGGGTCTTCATTGTGTTGTTCCTATGCTCTTGTGTTTTTGTCTTCAAAACTACTAAGGAGCAGGAACCAAAGTTGTTGATGTTGTTTGTCTGTTTTGTCAGGGAAGGGGAAAGAGAAGTAAGGCAGAAAATTAACGCTTCACTTAAGAGGCAGGGAACAGAACTGTCTGAGAAAGAAGGGAAGAATCAGTAGAGAAATGGATCTTTTGCAGGATCATTTGAGGACTCAAATGTGAAATGAGAGTGGAGGAGTTAAGACTGGTGCTTTAAGGGAGGTCACAGGGCAGACTGGGCTCCAGTAGAGGACTTCTCAAGGGACTTAATTCTTCATTAAGGTTAAGATTATTTTAGGAGTTTTTATCAATATCAAAACTTGTGACATACAAGGACATTGCTCATGACACATATGACTATCATGCTTGTTAAAATACGTCATTTTTAAATTTTATTAATAAAATTATACTCCATTTGTTTTAGATACTTTTATAGACAACTCCTACTCTTCTATAGCAAAAATCCTGCTATGATGGAAAAATCAATATTTTGTACAGAACCAGCTTCTAATCTGTTCACTCTCAAACAGAATATCAACATTTACCTCTATATGAACCAGTTGCCTAAAGGATCAGCCCAGATTAAGTCACAATTGTAAGTATTATGAACATTGTTTTTAAAAGCAACTAGGATGACTGTATGATATATTCTAAATCCTACAGCAATATAACAGGTAAGTTCATATCTTTTCATATTCCCCCTCTGGACTTCAGGTGTTATTTGTAGGCGGTGAGAGGCCACAAATTCTTTCTCTCTCCCCTCTTCTCAATCTGATCTATTACTACTACTTAAATATTCCATTACCACTACTTAAATATTCCACCTCACCACTTTCTTTTCTGTGCTATTGAAAGTCTTCTACTCCTCTCTAGTGTTAGGACTTCATAAACTTTAGGAAAGTATGGATTAATGCACTTTTCACATACCAGTACAGGAGTTAAGCATACACAATCTGTGGCCAAAACTTCATTATCTTAATGAATGGGTAGCATCAGCATAAAATTCAAACAGTACAGACAAGCGCAAAGAAGAAAGTAAAATTCACTTCATGTCTGACCATTTAGGGATAACCGTGGTTAATATTTTGTTAAAAATCCTTCCAGTAACATCTTTGAAAACAAGAACAATGAGTGTTCCCAGAGAGAAACTTCAAGAAAAATAATTTTAGGTTTTATTGTTTTAGCATATTTCATTGGAGATGAATCTTGAGTACAAATTGTCAGTTTTCTTTTTGTTTTGTTCCCTCACCTTGTAGTTTTTAAATTTTTTCATATGGAGGAAAAAATCACGAACTATGGTAGGAACAAAAATAAGATTTTCATTTGATTTTAAGGGAGGTAAAGAATAGCAATAATATGGAGTTTATCTTTGTGGGAAGCTCTTAATGTGGTTAATTTCTGTTTGGTATTGATCTTGTGGAACAAAGTCACTCCATTCCTACCTTGCTTTGGGTTTGCATCTGTTTCTATTACCGGAATTAAATGTACACTGGCAAGTTAAACATGTTTGAGAGCAATTCTTACGTAAATGTAGATTTTGCTTTGTCAGCTTTGTTTTTTAAAGGGAGACACTATTTTCTTTCTCTAGGCGTCTTAATCCACATTCTATATCTGCATTTGAAGCCAATGAAGAACTGAGTCTCCATGTGGCTGTTGAAGGCAAGATTTATCTGACTGTCTACTGTCCTGCAGACGTTGTTAATAGAGTAAGCAGTATGTCTTCAAGTGACAAACTAACAAGATGGGAAGTGCTCGGTGTACAGGGAGCATTGCTGAGTCACTTTATACAGCCAGTTTATATCAGCAATATACTTGTCGGTGAGTGAGATTTCAGTATCTCCTGACATCTTTCACTAAGTTAAATACACTGTATTTTATTTATCCGTGTGAAATCAGATTTTGCACACATGAAGCTTTATTTAAGGTTGAAAAAAAAAAAAAACGGATCCACTGTTTTGTTGAGCTTTTCATGGTAACTTGTATTCATACTTAGTATAATGTGACTTTTGTCATCTTACTAGGTTACTAAGAATGCTTCAGTTTAGCCAATTAGCTGTATTCTGTCTTGAACTTATACTTTTATTTGCATAATATTCAGGTTTTTTTTAGTTTCTTTTGGAAGTGGTTTCCTTGAACTTCTCAAATCTAAAAGCTTGTATTTAGTTATCTCTGAAATAAAAAAAAATAGTAAATGTCCATTTTGGTTCTTTCCTATCCTTATTCTTTTTTCTTATGTTTGATTATGATCTCAATCCTTTTGATTTGTCAGATGAGTCACAAGTAACTAGAACACAAATAAAGTGAATTAATAATTTCTGTCTTTGGTGGGGAATATTACAGAATGCTGTATTTGAATGGTTTTCCAGACATTGTCTCATCGACAAACAACTATGGAGCTCCTTTGTATAGTTTTCATAAAGCCCTTGGTGTTTCAAAGCTTTACTTACTTTTGTGAAACAGTTTAAATACTGCCATTACTCTTCTCTCCTTTGTCTTCTGTTAATTTTTGGTAATGATTGCACGTGTAAGCTTTAGACCCTTACCTGGGTAATATTTTTGTTTTTAGGTGGTGTTCTTTCTGTTATTTGTTTTTTTGTTGTTCTATGTATTTTATACCCATTTCCTTACGAATTTCTCATAGGTAATATTTTTCAGTTCCATATGTATACAAGATATTGTATTTTCTTGCCATTTTTGGTTTGGCTTTAAATTGTAAAAAGGAAATAGTTATTTATTTTTCTAATGTTAAGCTTATTTTCTTTGTATAGGAAATATATTACTTGGTTCACAATTCAAAAGATTCAAAAGGATGTTCAGTGAAAAGTCATGAGGGTATATAAAGAATTTCCTCATTATTATTCACGGCTCACTGTATGGTATTTCTTTGTATAAATGTATCGTGATTTATTTAACCAGTTATAGGTTTATGGAATTTTTTTTTTCACTGTGGTAACATTGGTTTATAACATTATATAAATTTCAGGTGTACATTGTTATGTATTTCAGTCTCTGTGTAGATTACATCATGTTCACCACCCAAAGACTAATTACAATCCATCACCACACACATGTGCCTAATCACTCCTTTCGCCATCCTCCCTCTGCCCTTCCCCTCTGGTAACCACCATCCAATCTCTGTTTCTATGTGTGTTTTTGCATTATTTTTATCCTCTACTTATGAGTGAGATCATATGGTATTTGACTTTCTCCCTCTGATTTATTTAACTTAGCATAATACCCTCAAGTTCCGTCCATGTTGTCACTAATGGTTGGATTGTATCATTTTTTACGGCTGAGTAGTATTCCATTGTGTATATATACCATGTCATCTTTATCCATTTGTCCTTTGATGGGCACCTAGGTTGCCTCCAAGTCTTGGCTATTGTAAACAATGCTGCAATGAACATAGAGGGGCATGTATCTTTATGCATTCATGTTTTCATGTTCTTTGGAAAAATACCCAGCAATGGAGTAGCTGGATCATATGGTAGATCTTAATTTTTGAGGAATCTCCATACAGTTTTCCATAGTGGCTGCACCAGTTTACATTCCCACCAGCAGTGTATGAGGGTTCCCTTCTCTCCACATCCTCTCCAACACGTATTTCCTGTCTTGTTAATTATAGCCATTCTAAAAGGAGTGAGGTGATCTCTCATTGTAGTTTCGATTTGCATTTCCCTAATAGTTAATGATGTTGACATCTTTTCATATGCCTGTTGGCCATCTGTATATCTTCTTTGGAGAAATCTCTGTTCAGATCTTTTGTCCATTTTTTAATTGGGTTGTTAGTTTTTTTGTTGTTGATATGTATGAGTTCTTTGCATATTTTGGATATTAACCCCTTATCAGATATATGGTTGGCAGATATCTTTTCTCAATTGGGCAAATTAGGTTATCTTTTCATTTTGTTGATGGTTTCCTTTACTATGCAGAAGCTTTGTAGTTTAATGAAGTCCCATTTGTTTACTTTAGCTATTGTTTCCCTTGCTTAGTTACACATGGTACTTGAAAATATGCTGTTAAGACCACTGTCAAAGAGTGTACTACATATAGTTTCTTCTAGAAATATAAAGGTTTCAGTCTTACATTCAAGTCTTTAATCCATTTTGAGTTAATTTTTGTGTATGGTGTAAGATAATGGTCTACTTCTATTCTTTTGCCTGTGGCTGTCCAGTTTTCCCGACGCCATTTGTTGAAGAGACTTTGCTTTCTCCTTTGTATGTTCTTGGCTCCCTTGTCGAAGATTAGCTGTCCATAGTTGTATGGGTTTCTTTCTGGGCTCTTGATTCTGTTCCACTGATCTCTGTGTCTGTTTTTGTGCTAGTACCATGCTGTTTTGGTTACTATAGCTTTGTAGTATATTTTGAAATCAGGAAGTGTGATACCTCCAGCTTTGTTCTTTTTTCTCATGATTCTTTTGGCTCTTTGGGGTCTTTTGTTGTTCCATATAAATTTTAGGATTCTTGGTTCTGTTTCTGTGAAAAATGTTGTTGGAACTTTGATAAGGATTGCATTGAATCTGTAGATTGCTTTAGGAAGTATGGACCTTTTAACTATATTCTTCCAATCCAAGAGCAGAGAATATCTTTCCTTTCTTTGTGTTGTCTTCAATTTCTTTCAACAGTGTTTTCAGTGTACAGATCTTTCACCTCTTTGGTTCAGTTTATTCCTAGATGTTTTATTCTTTTGTAATTGTAAAGGGGATGGTATTCTTAATTTCTCTTTCTTCTGTTTTGTTGTTAGTGTATAAAAATGCAACTAGTTTTTGTATATTGATTTTTGTATCCTGCAAATTGACCATATTTGTTTAAGCTTCTTTGGTGGATTCTTTAGAGTATTCTAAATATAAAATCATTTCCTCTGCACATAGTGACAGTTTCACTTCTTCCTTTCCAATTTGGATCCATTTTATTTTTCTTGTCTGATTGCTCTGGCAATCCAATACTACATTAAATAAGAGTGGTGAAAGTGGGCATCCTTGTCTGTTCCTATTCTTAGAGGGATAGCTTTCAGTTTTTCCCCATTGAAAATGATATTAGCTGTGGGTTTGTCACACATGGCCTTTATTATGTTCAGGTACTTTCCTTCTGTACCTATTTTATTCAGAGTTTTTATCATAAATGGATGCTATATCTTGCCAAATGCTTTCTCTGCATCTGTTAAGATAATCTTGTAATTTCTTTCTTCATTTTGTTAATGTGTGTATCACATTGATTGATTTGCAGGTGTTGAACCATTCCTGCATCCCTGAAATAAATCCCACTTGATCAAGGTGTATGATCTTTTTAATGTATTGTTGTATTTGATTTGCTAGTGTTTTGTTGAGGATTTTTGCATCAATGTTCATCAGTGATATTGGCTGGTAATTTTCTTTTTTTGTGATGTCCTTGTCTGATTTTGGTGTCTGGGTAATGTTGGCTTAGTAGAATGATTTAGGAAGCTTCTCCTCCTCTTCAGTTTTTTGGAGGAGTTTGAGAAGAATAGGTATTAAGTCTTTGAATATTTGGTAGAATTTGCCAGGGAAGCCATCTAGTCCTGGACTTTTATTTTTGGGGAGGTTTTTGATTACTGTTTTGATATCCTTACTGGTGATTGGTCTATTCAAATTCTCTATTTCTTCTTCATTCAGTTTTGGAAGGTTGTATGATTCTAAGAATTTATCCATTTCTTCTAGATATCCAATTTGTTGGCATATAGTTTCTCATAGTATTCTCTTTTAACCTTTTTTATTTCTGAGATGTCCATTGTAATTTCTCCTCTTTCCTTTCTGATTTTATTTGTTTGAGCCTTCTGTCTTTTTTTCTTGGTGAGTCTAGCTAAAGGTTTGTCAATTTTGGTTATCTTTTTAAAGAACCAGCTCTTGATTTCATTTTTTCTTTTTTTTTTTAGTATTTCATTTATTTCTGCTCTGATTTTTATTATTTCCTTCCTTCTGCTGATTTTGGAGTTCTTATTTTTCCATTTCCTTTAGGTACAGTGTTAAGATTGTTTATTTAGGATTTTTCTTGTTTGTTGAGGTAGGCCTGAATTGCTATAAACTTCCCTTTTAGAACCACCTTTTTTGTATCCCATAGATTTTGTCATGTCGCATTTTCATTTTCATTTGTCTCCAGATATTTTTTGATTTCTCATTTGATTTCTTCATTGACCCAATGGTTGTTCAGTAGCATTTTGTTTAATCTTCACATATTTGTGGCTTTTCAGATTTTCTTTCTGTAGTCGATTTCTTGTGTCATATCTTTGTGGTCAGAAAAGATGCTTGGTATTATTTCAGCCTTCTTAAATTCATTGAGACTTGTTTTGTGGCCTAATATCTGATCAATCCTGGAGAATGTTCCATTGCATTTGAAAAGAAAGGGTTTTCTGTGGTTTTTGGATGGAATGTTCTATGTATATCTGCTCAGTCCCTCTGGTCTAATGTGTTGTTTAAGGCCAGTGTTTCCTTATTGATCTTCTGTTTGGATGATTTATTGATTGGTTTAAGTGGAGTGTTAAAGTCCCCTACTATTATTGTGTTACTGTCTATTTCTCTTTTTATGTCTGTTAATAATTGCTTTGTATATTTAGGTATCCTTTGTTGGATGCGTAGATATTTACAAGTGTTATATCCTTTTGTTGGATTGTTCCCTTTATCATTATGTAGTGCTCTTGTCTCTTCTTACAGTTTTTATTTTAAAGTATTTTGTCTGATATAAGTATTGCTGCTCCACCTTTCTTTTCTTTGCCATTTGCATGGAGTATCTTTTGATATCCTTTTGCTTTCAGTTTGTGAGTGTCTTTAGGTCTGAAGTGCATCTCGTGTATGCAACATATATATGAGTCTTCTTTTTTTATCCAGTCGGCTACCCTATGCCTTTTGATTGGAGCATTTAGTCCATTGACATTTAAAGTAGCTATTGATAAATATGTACTTACTGCTATTTTGTTACTTTTTTCCTGGGTGTTTTAGTCGTTCTTCTCTGTTCCTTTCTTCTTTTACTCTCTTCCCTTGTGGTTTGATGGCTTTCTATAGTATTATGTTTGGGTTCCTTTCTCTTAATTATTACTGTATTTATTATAGGTTTTTGGGTTTGATTACCATGAGGTTCGTATATAATAATCTATGTGTATAGCAATCTAGATTAGGTTGATGGTCTCTTTAGTTTGACCTCTTTCTAAAAGCTGTGCTCTATTGCTCCCCTCCTTCCACATTGTGTTTTTGGTATCACATCTAACCTCTTATTTTGTGTGTGTGTATCCATTACCCTCTTATCATTGAAATAGGTAATTTTAGTACTTTTGTCTTTTGACCTCCATATTATCTGCATAGGTGGTTGATCTACTGTCTTTCCTGTATTTTTGCCTTTGTCAGTGATTTTATTGCTTTTTTTTTTTTTGATAATTTTCTTAGTCCTATTTGTGGTCTTCTCTTTCCCACTTAAATAAGTCCCTTTACCATTTCATGTAAAACTGGTTTCTTGGTGCTAAACTCCTTTCATTTTTGCTTTTCTGTGATATCTCTCCTTCCATTCTGAATGATAACCTTGCTGGGTAGGGTATTCTTGACTGTAGGTTTTTTCCTTTCAGCATTTTAAATATAGCGTGCCACACCTTTCTAGCCTATAAGGTTTTGGCTGAGAAGTCAGCTGATAGCCTTATGGGGTTTCCTTTGTATGTCACTTGTTGCCTTTCTCTCGTGGCTTTTAGGATTCTCTCTTTATCTTTAATTTTGGACATTTTGTTTACAATGTCTCTTGGTGTGGGCCTCTTTGGGTTTATCTTGTTTGGTGCACTCTGTGCTTCCTGTATTTAGATATTTATTTCCTTAGGTTAGGAAAGTTTTTCAGCTGTTATTTCTTCAAATAGATTGTCTGCCCCTTTGTCTTTCTCTTCTGCTTCTGGGACATCTATAATACGAATGTTAGTGTGCTTGATGTTGTCCCAGAGTTCCCTTAGACTATTCTCATTCTTTTTAAGTCTTTTTTCTTTTATCTGTTCAGCTTGAGTGATTTCCTCTAGTCTTTTGTCCAGCTCGCTGATCCATTCTTCTGTATCATCTACTCTGCTACTGAGTCCCTGTAGTGAATTTTTCATTTCCAGTATTCTTCGTTTCTCATTGGTTCTTTTTTACATTTTCCGGTTGTTTGTTGACATTCTCACTGTGTTCATCCCTTCTTCTCCCAAGATCAGTGAGCATCTGTATGACTTTTTGTTTGACCTCTTTGTCAGGTAGATTATTTCTGTTTCATCTCGTTCTTTTTCTGGGATTTTGTCCTGTTCATTCCCTTACTTGGAACGTATTCCTTTGCCTCCTCATTTTGCCTCTTTCTCTGTGCTTATATCTATGTATTAGGTGGGTCAGCTGTGTCTCCTGATCTTAGAGAAGGGACCTTATGTAAGAGATGCCTTTTAAGGCCCGGCAGTATGCTTCCCTCTCATCACTAGTTCAAAATGTTCCCAGAGTGACCCCTGTGTGGGTACATGTATCCTTCTGTTGTGGCAGGGTTGCTCTTGCTGCAGGTGTCTAAGGAACGTAGGCTGTCCCCCTGGCTGGCTGGTTGTAATGCTCAGTTGTGTGGGGCTGCTGTGGACCCTTTAGTCAGTTTATCAGGTTTGGGGAGCCCCAACACTGTTGGCTACAAGGTCTAATAGCACATTCCTGTTGAAGTTTTTCTAAGTGAGTAGGCCCTCAGCGTGGCCGGTTCCTAGGCTCAGGGGCTTACAATTGCTGTAGGGCTCTGGCCTACATGGCTGTTGTCAGCTCTCTCAGGCTTGCAGCTGAGTGGAGCTGGCCCCAGGCATGGGAGTACCCAATTGTTTCAGGCTTTGGAAGGTGGGGCTGGTCCCCTATGTGGCTGTTTGTGAAGCACAGGTCTTCTGTCACTGATCAGCCGCACCCTCCACAGGTCCACATACACGTCAACACAGTCCTGTCTCATGCACACTTCCTGACCCCCTGGAGTGTACCCAGTCACCCCACTGCAGAAGCGCCACACACTCCACCAATGCCCCACCCACTCCACCCACTTCTCACACATGCCCTGCCCCACAGAGGTGGACTCACTCACCTGCCTGCGGAGCATTGAGGCACCCAGTCTGTGCAGGCTGACAAGTTGCCTGAGGGCTTGCTGTTGGGTGGGGCCAGTCCCTACAGCAGGCTGCCTGCCCTGGCTGAGCTGGATTAAATCAGTGCTCTAGTGGATGGAGCAGACCCTGGGCTAACAGGCCAGGGGAAGAACTCCAGTGGTGTCTGCCAGCATTTGTGTCAGCACGCCTGTACTAGGTCACAATAATGGCTGCCACCAGTGTCTCAGTCCCTGGAAAGGTCTTACCTCTCACTGAGATGCACCAGTAGCTTATCAAGTGAGTCTCTTTTCACCAAAGGACTGTGCACCTTTCTTGTTGTTTTAGGTTGCTTTCTGAAATGGGTGAATTTGTGTGTGGGCCTTTTAAGAGCTGGGTTTTTTGCCCACTTATGTCCAATAGCTTTTCTAGGGGTGTCCCCCGTTGTAGTTAATAGCCAGCAAAGCCAGATATTATGACACTCATCTCAGTTGTACAGTCTGCAGGATGCTCTTAGTGGTAACATTCCCTTGCTTGGGTCCCCTGCTCCTCCAGGGAAGGCTGTGTAGCTTAGGGTTGCTTCTGGTAAGCTGTGAAGTGCTGTGGCTTGCAAAGGTGGCTTTTTTCCTCTCCAGAAGGAATTTCTGCCTCTTCCACCTCAGTCAGGGCTGTCCCTTGATGCAGGGGTTCTTTTTATCCAGTTTTCAGTTCTCTCTCAGGGGTAATTGTTCCAAGAACAGTTGTAGCTTGGTTGTGTTCATGGGCGGAGGTGAGTTCAGAGTCTACCTACGCCGACATCTTGACACAAGACCTGATGGGATTTTTAGATTGTTTCTAATCTTTTGCAGCTACCAAAATGCTACAGTGAATGACCTTTTTACATTTGTTATTCATACATGTAAAAGTATGTAAGGTGAATTCCTGAAAATAGAATTGGAGGTCGAAGATGTATGCATTTGCAATTTTGAAAAATATTACCAAGTTACCCTTCAAATCACACTCCCACCAGCAATATATAAGAATGCCTGTTTACTCATACTCTCAGAAGTGATTATTTCTGACTCTGCTTTTTCAAAATATATATTCTTATAGATGATACATTTCTTAGATTTAATTTGGTTAATAAAGTTCTTTTTTACCATGTTTTCTTTTAGTCACTTCAGATGCTCTCTCTCAGACACTTCACACTTTTCTCAATCTGCTAGCAAAGGTTATTTTTGTTCTTGATAAATGTCTATAAAGTATCTAAGAAATATCTGTGCTTTCTGTAGAATCAATGCTTTAACATGCCAGGCTTGCTTTGAGTATTGTGAAGAGAGAGATTTTAAAATTTGTCATTTGCATGACATAACTCTATACTGTATTTAGTTCTTAAATGGATAGATATTGATTCTTTTAAAATTATTTAGTATTTAGTGATTTGGAACAGGGGTTTAAAAATTAGATCTCATCATTTTGACTGTCATCTCATACCTACCCAGGGGGAGCGCTAGGTAGCAATAAAAACACTGTAAGACTTTGTAGAATTGCTTCTTCTCTCTTCCTTCACATCTTTGTGGGACACATCTAAAGCTAATTGATTGGTGTTCTGTCTGGTATAACCTGAACGATTTTAGTCTGTTTGTTTGTGAAAACTCCAGATTTCTGGACCTCTTAAGATCTTTACTGTTATGTTGGGGGGTAGGAGGTTTGAGGCCCAGGAACATACATTTTAAAAGAGTACCACCAGGTCATTCTGATACAGATGACGTGAAAGGCTCACTTTGAGAAATACTCATATAAAGTGTGTGTACACTAAAAGAATGTGATTTGCACAGCTAAAAACATCTCAAGAGTTCCTGGAACTTCATTGGTCATCTAGTACAGCTTCTTGCTTAATATACAAACTCTTATTTATACCATTTCTGATAAAGCATCCAGTAATGTGGAGTATAGGATTTAAAGGCAGTCTATCCCATTAATTGAATAACTTCAGTTAAAAAAAAAAATCCTCCTCATTTAGGAAAGTTGCTGCCCTTAATGCTGTGCTGAGTGACAATACAGATTAAATCTAATTCTTGGATGATAATGACTTTGTCCGCTTTACTCTTAAGTCTTGTGAAATCTTTTGCAGTTCTTTGATTCTTAAAAACCTAAGTTAATTTAATAGATCAGTTACAAATGGAGAGAGTATTATATTTTAAGACTTGATTTAACTTTCCAAGAAGTTTACAGAAACAAGTTTTTCTACAGATGTTCTCAGATATTCATTTTGTCATTTTATGGAAGTACTCTTTTTCTTTTTTAAGAAAAATTCTTAGGCTTGCATTTAAAAAGGCATTTACTATTATTTGCATAGAAAATAATACAGAGCAATCTGGGAAAAAATTCTTTGGATATTAAAAAATAGCTGGGCTTATATTCATTTTCAAGCTTTTTAAGGTATATTTTGTGAATTTAGTATCCCATTAAGATAAGGTCGTCTGTCTAAATACTTCATCAGTGTTTGTCCAGAGATATTTCCATCCAGGAGTTCTTTTTGCATGCTCATTTGAATTGTACAGTTGGATTGTAGAGAATACCAAATGGTGATTTCCTCCTAGTAAAGGAATCTATTTTAAACATAGTTCATGGGACTTTTAAGAAGCATTTGACAACCTTAGAGATTCTGTTATTCATTCCTTTCCATTTTTTTTTCAGATCAGTAATGTGAGGTTCAGAATTTTAACAAAATACTTACCCCAAATCATTCAGTTTGCCTCTTGGGAGAGCCTGGATTCAAACTCAGTTTGTGTAACTTCTCATGCCGCTGCTGTTTGTATTAAATTGAGTTTTGAGAGCTTTGAGCATAGCCAGTGACTAGAACCTCTGCTATGTCTGTTAAACTTGACACTCCTGAAACAGGTGCTTTTCCTTCCTCCTCTTGAGCTGGTTTGTACTAGGAGGTCAGTAAGTGTTCCATGAATAAATGCTTTGAGTCAGCATGTTTTAGTTTTGAAAGTGCTTTTATTTTTCTACTTAATTCTGCTGCCTGGAACACTTGAAAAATAAATTTTATCTATTATTTTTTACTCTTGTTGCACATTAGGCTCTCCTGAGAAGCTTTTAAAATAATATGGGAATGGTACTGGTATTAAATATCTTAATCCCTAGTGATTCTAATGTATATCCAGGATTGGTAATTACTGCTCTCTGATAATCTAATCTTTTATATTCCTTTTTCATCGGGTATTTATTGAGCCACCTACTGTATGCTAGGGGCTGTGCACTATTACGTAACTCTCAGGGGCACCATTTGCATAAAATACAGAATGAGGATTTGGAATACAAAGACAAGATGCTTCCTGCCTTTTATGTCTTCTCCTGTCCGGACATCAGTTGTGTTTCACAGGAACATAATTTGTTTTCTGCAGATGTTGTGTAGTATGTGGGTGATGGTGTTAAAATGTAATCCCTCAGACTATGATGTTCCAGATTTGGTATGACCAGTGTATAGTTCTTTAATAATGTTGTATTCTTTGATCTAGACACTGTATTTTTATTAATGCAGACTTAGTTTGTATTAGCTGTTAAAGCAACCATTTCTGTTGACTTAGATTACGCTTATGGTGGACTAAGCTCCTGAGATCTTTGCTCTGTGAAAACCTGTCAGATCAGGTCTGCTATAATCTTTGATTAGATTTAACCTTTGACTTTAAACTTTGATTTTCATGTTATTATTTCATATTATTTTGAATGAATCAAATAAAAATTTACCAATTATATGACATAATTTTACAGATATAATTTTCCAGGAACAAGGTTTAGCCTCAAGAGAAGCATACGTATATAAAGGCCAAAAATAAAGTTTTTAAGAAAATATTAATATACTTATTTTTTTCATTAAATTAGCTTTTATACTACCCCATTAAAACATCTAGGTGAAACAATTTGATGTTTAAGAAATCTTACATGGATTTTGACTTGGAGGATTTTTTTCTTTTTCCAAATGTGTCTTGCTATTTTAGGCACAACCAGTGTCTCATTATCTTACTACAGTATGTCTTAGTCTGTCTGGGTTGCTACAAAAAAAATACCATTGACTGGGTGGCTTAAACAACATTTAGTTCTCACATTTCTGGAAGCTGGGAGGTCCAAGATCAAGATGCTGACAGATTCAGGGTCTAGTCATGGCCCATTTCTTGGTTCACAGATGACCGTCTTCTCACTGTGTCCTCATATGGTAGAAGGGGTGAGGGTCTCTTTTATAAGGGTACCAATCCCATTATGACCTAATCACCTTGCAAAGGCCCCACCTCCAAGTACCATCACGGTGGGGGTTAGGTTTCAGCATATGAATTTTATAGGGACACATTTAGTCTATAACACAGTTTGTAATAAATACGTAACATTTTCTTTTGAATCCATGTCTTCTGTTCATTATAGATACAGTGACTATTCTACAGACCCTGTTTCTTCCCAACTTTTTTTCAGTGCCCAAGTATATCTTTAATATAAGTAGCCTTCACTTATTGATATCTCTTGATTTGGAACATTCGAAGGATGCTTAGAAAAAAGGATGTCAAAAGCAACTCATCTTCTTTTACCTCATTTTCTGGTTCCCAAATAGTCATGATAAATGTAAGCTCAGTAGCTGTCTCAACAATTCTAATGATGTGTAGAAACAAAACTTTGTTAAATGTGTCTTATGGTATATAAAGATTCTTTTATTGTGAGAACCTCTGACTCTCCTAAGGAGGGAAGAGAACTGATTTTGAATTATTAATTTTTAAATAGGAATGACTGTTCTCTAACTTCTTTTTAAAGTTTGATGCAGCCCATTATTTTATGATAATGACATTGCATCTTTTTGAGCTCCCTTCTTCAACAGTTATTTTAACTGAGAACTCAAAGCTTTTGGTATTGGCCACAGTTTTAACCAGAAATGGTCATTCTTTGAATTACTTTGTGTTGTGAAACTGGAACATTGTGGTACTAGAACAGTTGTAATTTGTGGCCCTCAGATGTAGGAAAATAACTTACTTTCACCAACTATTTCTCAGCCACATTTATCTGCTGTGTTATGTTCTGGTTTTTTGCTGTAGTCTGAGAAATGAAGATAGAATGAGCCAATTTACTCTGGCAGAAGCCTCTAAAAACTACCAGTTTCTTTCTGGGTCAGCTCTGGCTCTTTGCTTTTATTCACTGGAATGTCAATTCATTATTTTCCGTAGAAGATTCTTTTTTGAATTGAAATTCTGATTGTCATTACCTTGTCTTGCTTCTGGCAAAGAATATAGAAGTAGCTGCTAAGAGAGTAAAAGTAGGAAGGGGAAGGTTGCAAGATAAAGGATGAAGAAATGGGCTTTCGACTATTTCCAATCATTTATTTCTGTTCTTTTTTTCTTTTGATATAGTCTTGATATTGAACTTCTGAGTGTTTTGTTTTTGCTTTCTAGGTGATGGGAATTGCAGTGATACTAGAGGCTTAGAAATCGCTATCAAGCAACGTGTTGATGATGCACTCACTTCAAAACTTCCAATGTTTTACTTGGTCAACAGGCCTCATATTAGTTTAGTACCTTCTGCATATTCACTTCAGACAAACTTGGAGTATAAATCCCTAAGTCTAAATTGGGCACAAGGGGACATTTCTTTGGAGATTGTGGATGGCCTAAGTGGGAAGATCACTAAAAGGTTAGCATTACTAATTTCTTTAAAAATCACATACTACTTAAGGAAAAGAATACATTTTAATAGAATTTTTTTATTCTAACTTTCTTTGGATACAGTTTTTTGAATTCTGAACAACAGTAATAATAGTTACCACTAATTGAGTGCAATTGTGCTGTAGGAATTGTACTAATTTAAAAAATTTTTTTCCTGACAAGGAAACAGGCCTGAAGAAGGTACGTAACTTACTGAAATTACATAGTAAATGGTGGAGCCAGTGTTCAAAATCAGTCTCGAGAACATATGTTTCTCCAAGTGTCGTTTCATGACCATTAGCATTGGAGTCTCCCAGGTATTATTTATGAACACTTAAGTGTGAGAACTACTGTACTATGTTACAGTGCCTTCTTATAGTAACCCTGTAGGTTAGGTGGTATTGTTCTTTTACAGATAAAGAAACTGAGTTTCACACTAAGGTTAAATATCTTGCTTAAAGTCACCAAAGTAGTAAGTGACACAATTAGGATTCTCTTCTGGACATTTCATTTCCAAAGCCCTTGGTCTTAACCATAATACACTATGCCTTTTACGCATTTCTTTGTAATATCCCTGCTATTGATTATCAGGTAAAACTGAAACTCTTCTTTTTGTGTGAACCTACATTTATAATGAAGTAATGAATGATGATGAAAGTTTAAATGCTTAAATTTGCTTTCTTTGTGAAGATGGATTTAAATTAAGACCACATACAAAAGTTTCTTGGTATGAGCTTGGCAAGCATGCTATTGATTATTTCAGCTAAGATGAATCATACTATTTATGCTTTGAATCAGCATAAAGAAGTATATCACTGTTAATAGACTAACTCACACATAACAAAACATATTCTGTGAAAGAATAAAAAACTGTTTACTGAAAACATAATAGCAAAACAGAGATGAAATTAATAAATATAAAATGAGCTTAACTCATTTCTTATGGCTAGATGCTTTCCAGGTGATTACAAACAAAATGATTGTGATATAAATATTAGACAAGGTGTAATTCAGCCCCAAAACATCACGTAAGGCATAGGACACTTTAGCAATATAAAGTGTAATTCACAAGACAGAACAGTTATGAATATCTGTGCAACGAACAACATAGTATCAACATTCATAAAGGAGAAATGGAAGATAAGAGGAAAAATAGGAATTGACTGCTAGTTGAAACAGTAATGCACCTCTTTCATTTCATGGTAGGTCAAGTAGACAAAACAATAAGCAAGAATATAGCAGTTTTAAATAATAGTAAGGTGGATTTGATTATTTAAAACTCTGCACCGTAAAAATATAAAATAAACCTACTTTTCAAGAACTTACAGAATGTTGACAAAAACTGACCATCTGTTAGGCCACAAAGAAAATCTCAAATTTTATAACATAGAAACAATGTGCGCGGTATTTTCTGAGTGTGGTGCAATAAAACTGTAACAAAATCAGAATAGTAGAAACTTCTTTTACTAGGGAAAAAAGTTCTCTAACTTTTGACCCAAAGGGGAAATACAAAATGAAATTGCATAATATTTAGAAAACAAAGATATTGAAAGCATTACATGTCAGAACTTGTAAGAAATACAGCTAAAACAAAGCTGAATGGAAAAATCAATTTTTAAAATGCTTATATCAACAAATAATGGAAATAAATTAGGCAGAATGAAGAAATTAATAAAACTAGAAATGTAAATTAAAGAGCTAAAAAAAGTTAAAAGTAACCATAAAAAGCTAATTCTGCGAAAAAATATCACTAGCTAATCTCATATAATAAATGATAAGGGAGTCATTACTCAGAAACAGAAAAAATTAAAAGAATCATAAGAAACTTCTTTGCTCAGCCATGCAAATATTGTTTGAAAACCTGGATTAAATCATAAATTTCTAGAAAAAAAATTTCTAAAACTGGTATAGAAGAGGGAAAAATCTAAACAGATTACTTTCATGAGAAAATTATCAAGAAAGTGCCCTCTTTCTCAAAGTACCATTCTGAGATGGTTCAGAGGAATTTTATAAACCTTTAAATAGCAGAAACTTCCAATGCTATCTAAAAAGATGGAAAACATCCAAATGCTTTTATGAAGCAAGTGTATCATTGATACTTAAACTTGATAGAAGATTGTTGCCCCTCCCCAAAAGTTACAGACCAAGCTCACTTTTATATCCAAGCAAAATTGCTCAATAAAATATTAGGGAGCAGAATCTACCAGTACTTTAAAATAATAGGAATGTGAGGATAGTAACATAGAAATAATACCAGATTAGAAACTCTCAATGATGTAATTTGTCATATCAGTTGGTATAGGGAAAACACCATATATTCATCTCTGTAAATTCTAAGAAGGCACATAGTACCTCTCTACAGCTATTCTAATAAGGATACTCAGTAGAAAAGGAATATTTAGATATTTTTGTTAAGGATAAAATGTATCTTTATTACTCTAAAAGTATTATCATGATTGATGATGAAATCTAGAGGCCTTTCCACTAACATCCAAAACGAGACATGATTGTTTACTGTTATTTGACACTTTACTTAATGCATTTAGATGAAAGAAATGAGAGATATAAAATATTGGAAAGGAGGAGGTAAAATTACCACTCTCTGCATATGGTATCATTTTATACCAGAAAAACCCAAAAGAATCATCTGAAAAACTACCACAACAAAAGGTATCATGGTGGAAAATTAATATATAGAGATCAGTAGGCTTCATACACAGGAATGTGTGTTAACTCTATTGCTGCATATAAACTACCTCAACACTTAGTGGCTTAATGGGGCTGCCCCAGAAGCAAAGCAGTTAAGTTCGCACACACTGCTTCGCTGGCCCACGGTTCCCCAGTTCGGATCCTGGCTCGAACCTACACACCGCTTATCAAGCTATGCTGTGGCAGCCATCCCACATATAAAGTAGAGGAAGATGGGCATGGATGTTAGCTCAGGGCACGTCTTCCTCAGCAAAAAGAGGAGGATTGGCAGCGGCTGTTAGCTCAAAGCTAATCTTCCTCAAAAAAGAAAAAAAAAATACAAAAAATTTAGTGGCTCAAAACAACCCTTTATTACTGCTCACAAGTCCTTGGGTCAACTGTGCTGGATTTGGTTGGGCTCCCCCCTGTGTCGGGATTCAGCCGAAGGTCAGCTTGGCTGATCTTAGAGAGACAGCTGGGCTCTGGTCCACATGTTCTCCCGTCATCTAGTAGACTAGTCCCAGCTAGCTCACATAGCAAAGGTGAGGTAAGAGAATGAGAACACAAAGCTTCTTGAGCCTGAGGCTCAGAACTAGCACATTGTTCTGTTAGCCGAAACAAGTCACAAAGCCAGTCCAAATTCAAGGAGAGGGAACATCAACCGCAGTTATTGATGGGGAGAATATGAAAAGTCACGTTGTAAAGAGGATGGAGACAGAATTGAAGGATTTTGGCAATGTTTGTAATTGCCAAACTAATAAAAAGGTATAATGAAGGGAAAGAGGTACAGTAGCAAAAAAGTTCTTCATCTGTGGACCCACTTTTATTAAAAACATAGAAGTAGTATATATCTATGTATGCATACATACACACATGCATATATGAAGGGTGGTGAGGTGTATATATTTTACTTTTTCTAGTGAGTTAAAATTTGCATACAGTTGAATACATTGTACAATTTCTTGAGTTATGATATATGTATATACCTCTGTAACTACCACTTCAGTCAAAATGTTGGGCATTTTCATCATCCCAGAAAATATTTCTGTGCCCTCTTCCAGTCAGTCCCTGGTAGAAGTATTGTTTGTTGATTTTAATCCTTGCAACTTCCAGCATAAATCATTGAATAATGATTAGTGAATGTTTCATTCTTTTCTGGTTTAGTTCCCCATTTAAAAGTGGTATGTCAATGGCAAGTCGGCTTTGTAAGGCTGCAATGTTAAATCGATTTAATCTGCTTGCCAAAGAAGCTAAAAAAGAAGATTTACTTGAAGCTAGTACATATCATGCAGCTAAGGTAAGTCCTTAAAGGAATAGAGTTGATCATAAAATTTAAGACAACGATAATGTGGTACTTCTGATGATGATACATACCAAAAGTTGAATAGTTCCTGAATATAAGATAGTGCCATGTAGTGGTAAAATTAATTTTTAAATGAATATGCCAGAAATTGGTTATATAAATAAATGTCAACACTTAAAGTAGCTACCTCAGTATGGTGTGTACTTAGTTTGATAGTATTGCTCAAAACCTGCTGTCGCACCCAGAAGAACAAGATGGTAATAAAACTTTTTCTGTATATGATATTAACTATGCTAACTATAGAAGTCATGCATTCTGTAATAATACTTTAAGCTATCCATATGAATTAATTGTGAAACAGCTTGAATTTCAGCATGTGATTTGAGCCTAAGTAGGTGATATAGATAGCCTTTTTCTCTCTTTAAAAATATTTATTCTTTTTTAGTATTACTAACATAATGCATGCTTAAGTAGAGAATTTGGCAATTTTTTTAAAATAAGAGGAAGAATATTATTGGTTATTCCACCTGCTATTCAAATATAACCCTTATTAGTCTTTTAATGTAAGCATTTTATTTCAGTTTCTTGTCATGTATGAGTGTATATTTTTGTGCATATATATTTTAAAATATTAAGATCATAATGGATACATTTTTAACCTGCTTTTTTCATACGACAAAATGTGACATGAACCATTTTATCAAGTTATTAAATATTAAATGCAAATGGTTTCTGATAACATAATTTCAGTTTCAGTAATGATAGAGTATTGTGTGAAAGTCTCTTAATTTCACACATATCTTAATACTCAAACTGTGTAATCCCAACCTGTAAAGCAACTGTATTAACTACAGGTGTGTGTGTATGTAAACACATTTTTGAGTATAAAAGCTTATCTAGACAGTTTCTGGTTTTGGCAGCTCTTTGAGGTTGCAAATCATCTCTATAAAAACAAGTATAACACTGGACAAAATTGTCAAAAAACCACCTTTTCTCAATTCTGGAAATTTACTAAAGGCAGAAAACACATTGAAAAGTGTATATTTTTGAAAAACTGCTAGAACTTCAGGTAAGAACAGTAGGAGTTTGTGGATCTTTGCCCGAGGGAGTTCCTATTCTCTCTCCTTCGTTGCTGCTAGTTTGAATGGCAAGAACTGTAGTTTTACCGGAGTGAGCATGCCACCAAACACAGATTTGCTGCCAGAGGGGGCTGGACTTGATTTGGGGCAAAGGATGAAAAATTTGCATCTTTGTCAACTAAAAGTGGCAAACCTGGGGAACAAATGGGGAAAATCTGTAACTTTGCTGGCCCAACATTGCAGTCCTGCTTGGGGCAAGTGGTGGATCAACTCGTAACTTAACAGGTAGAGTTTGGAAATGAAAGGGCTGAGACAAATTCTTTGCATATCCCTGACAGAAACTACACTCATGTACAAGGAAGACCCAAGAGAATCTAGTAAAGAGTGAAGGTGTGAAAGTGAACTGTCTGCACCATTAAGCACACTCCCCTGCGCGCACACACACACACACACACATTGATCAGAAGCTGGGAGCCCTACAGCTTCCAGGTGTTTGAGCACAGTGTCTGTGGAAATAATTTGTTTATCAATAAGCAGTGCAGATACAGGGTACCCATAGGAAGCCAGGCTAAAACATAAAAAGAAGAGTAAAAAACTGGGAAGAGAAAACAGCAGCCGCACACCATGGGGAAAACAGATCTCATAATGTAAGCACGCTAAGTTTTTAAAAACTACAACCTTAGAAAAATAAAACAGAGTCCAGAGTTGCTGCAATATATTATCGAAAAAGTCTTAAGTTTCAACCAGAGGTTATAGGATATGTAAAAAGCAGGAAAGTGTAACCTATACTCAGGAAAAATAACAATCAGTAGAAACTGGTTTTTAATGGATCCAAATGTTGAATATAGCAAAGACTTAAAAGCAGCTAATTATAAATATGTTCAAAGAATTAAAGAAAAATATAAAAATGTGTTATTAAATATGCGTTCTCAATAGAGAAATAGAAACTACAAAGAAAAGAACCAATTGAATACTTTGGGTTGAAACAATATATAATAACCGAAATGAAAAATTCTCTAGATGCACTTAACAGCACATTTGAGATAACAGAAAAAATCAGTGACCTTTGAAGATATTATCAATAGAAATTATTATGTTAAAGTACAGAATGAAAACAGTTTGAAGAAAAATGAACAGAGCCTCAGAGATTTGTGGAACAATATTAAGTGAACCAACATATGTGTACTAGGAATCCTAGCAGGAAAGGAGAGAGAAAAAGGGTCAGGGAAAATATTTGAAGAAATAATGACTGAAAAATCCCCAAGTTTGGTGAAAAACATTAACAGATCCAGGAAACTCAGCAAACCCCAAGGAAAAAAAAAATAAAGAAGTATCCACACCTGGATACATCGTAGTCAACCTGCTTAAGACCAAGATAAAGAGGAAATCCTGAAAGAAGCAAGAGGAAAAAGTTATCAACCGTAGAACACTACATTTAAAGGCTGAATTCTCATTAGCAATAATGGAGGCCAACCCCAAATAGCCGAAGCAATCTTGAAAAAGAACAGCAAAGCTGGAGAATTCACACTTATTGATTTAAAGGCTTACTACAGAGCCATAGTAATCAAGATAGTGTAATAGTGGCTTAAAGATAAACATAGATCAATGAAGTATAATTGATAGTCCAGAAATAAACCCTGGCATTTATGATCAATTGATTTTTAACGAGTGCAAAGATCATTCAGTGGGAAAAAAAATGGTCTTTTCAACACATAGTCCTGGGACAACTGGGTGACTACATGGAAAAGAATAAACTTGGACCTCTACCTCATACGATATACAAAAATTAACTCCAAATCTATTATAGACCTGTGTAAGAGCTAAAATTATAAAACTCTCAGGAGAAAACATAGGAGAAAATATTTGTACAGCTGTATACTGCATAACAAAGCTTTGGACAATGATGGACCACATATACAATGGTGGTCCCAAAGATTAGTACTCTATAGCCTAGGTGTGTAGTAGACTATACCATCTAAGTTGTTCAGATAATGCTCTGTGATATTCACACAACAACTAAATCACCTAACAATGCATTTCCCAGAATGTATCCCTCTTGTTAAGTGATGTATAACTATACTATTAAGTTAGAGAAAGGTTTCTTAAGTCTGATACCAAAAACACAATCCTTAAGAGACAAAAATATTTTAGACTTCATTAAAATTAAAACTTTTGCATTTCAAAAATCATGAACAAGGGGCTGGCCCCGTGGCTGAGTGGTTAAGTTCCTGCACTCTGCTTCGGTGGCCCAGGGTTTCACCGGTTTGGATCCTGGGCGCAGACATGGCACCACTCATCAGGCCATGCTGAGGTGGCATCCCACATGCCACAGCTAGAAGGATGTGCAACTAAAAATCTACAGCTATGTACAGGGGGCTTTGGGGAGAAAAAAGAAAAAATAAAATCTTTAAGAAAAAGAAAAGCAAGAAAATCTTTGCAAGTCATATATCTAATAAGGGACTGGTATCCAGAATGTATGAAGACCTCTTGCAACAAAATAATAAAAAGACAGATGACCCAGTTTTTAAAATGAGCAAAGGATTTGAGTAGACATTTCAACAAAGAAGATATGCAGATGGCCAATAAGCATATAAAAATGTATTCAACATCATTAGTCATTAGGAAAATGTAAATGCAAACCACAGTGATATACTATTTTACACACACTAAGATATAGCTATAATAAAAAAGAATGATATTGACAAATGTTGTCAAGGATGTAAAGAAAATGGAACCATCATACATTGCTGGTGGGAATGTAAAATGGTGCAGCTGCGTTGGAAAACAATTTTAACAGTTCTTCAAAAAGTTACATATAATGAGTTATTCTGTGACCTAGGAATTCCACTCCTAGGTATATGCACAAGAGAATTGAAAACATGTACCTACACTAAAACTTGTACGTAAATGTTCATAGCAGCAGTATTCATAATATACAAAAGGTGGAAACAATCCAAATGTTCATGATCTGATGAATGGATAAACAAATTATCCATACAGTGGACTGCCATTCATCCATAAAAGGGAATGACGTTCTGATACATTCTGCAACATGATCAGCATTGAAAACGTGTTAAGTGAAAGAAGCCAGACGCAAAAGTCCACATATTGTATGATTCCATTTATGTGAAATGTCCAGAATAGGCACATTCGTAGAGACAGAAAGTAGATTAGTGGTTTCCAGGGTCTGGGTCTAGGAGAGAATGAAGTGACTGCTGATGGGTACAGGATTCCTTTTTGGGGTGATGAAAAAGTTCTTAAATTAGTGGTAATGGTTGTGTAACTTTGCAAATATACTAAAAGTCATTGAATTGTACACTTTGAAAGGGTATTTTTAAGAAAAATTTTTTAAATATTGGCACCTGAGCTGACATTTTCTGCCACTCTCTAAAGCCCCCTGGTATACAGTTGTACATTCTAGTTGTGAGTGCCTCTGGTTGTGCTATGTGGGATGCTGCCTCATCATGGCCTGATGAGTAGTGCCATTATCCACACCCAGGATCTGAACTGGGGAAAACCCTGGGCTGCCAAGACAGAGCATGCGAACTTAACCACTCGGCCACAGTGCTGGCCCATAAAAGGGTGAATTTTATGATATGTGAATTATAGCTCAACAAAGCTGTTAAAAAGGAAACAATGGAGACCAAAATGCAGTGAAATCACGTGTTCAAAGTACTGAAAGAAAAAACCTGGAAATCAAGAATTCTATAGCCAGCAAAATAATCCTTCAAAAATAAAAAGTTCCCAAGTAGGCAGTAAAATTTGTTAGAACTTCCATAAAAGGAATTTCAGAGGAAGTCCCTGAGGCTTGGAAGAAATTATACCATATGATAACCAGTCTACAAGGAAGGAATAAAGAATCCCGAAAGTGATAATTATGTGGGTAAATATAAAAGACATCTGTATTTTTTCTATTTTTTAGAAGCTGTTTTAAACAATTTTAACACTTTATTATTGATTTTGTAACATGGATACAGTATAAATGGCAATAATATAACAAAGGATAGGGAAAGAAATGTATCAGGATTGAGACAAAGTTTCTGTATTTTACCAGAGTTAAGTCAATATGAATCTGAAGTAGAATATGAAAAGATAAAGAGCCATATTATAATTCCTAAAGTAACTGTGAAGAAAATAACTGGAAAATTATGGATGAAGTTTCACCAGAGAAATTAAAATGGTGTACTAAAAATGCAGTTTTTAAAAGGCAATAAAGAAGAAGCAGAAAAGTAAAAGACATGGGACTTGGAAAATAGTGAAATGGCAGACATAAATCCACTATAGCAATAATTATATTTAATTTGAGTAGACCAAATGCTCCAGAGAAAGGCAGAGATTGGGTAAAGAAGAAAGATCCAACTATTTGCTGTCCGCAAGAGACACTTTAAATTCACATACACAAATAGACTGAAAATAAAAGGATGAAAAAAAGACATAACCTGCAATCAGTAGCAATAAGAGAGCTGGAGTGTTTATATTAATATCTAACAAATGTACATTAAGATGAAATATCAGAGCAACATTTTATACTGGTAAAAAGGTTAATACATCAGGAACGTGTAACAATTACATATGTTTGGGTGTAACAACAGAGCCCCAAAATATGGAAGCAAAAACTGACAGAATTGAAAAGTGAAATGGACAATTCTGTTATTATAGTTGGGTGTTTTAATACTCCTCCCTCAGTAATTGATAGTACAACTAGACAGAAAACTAGTAAGAATATAGAAGGCTTAACTAACTCTACCAACCAACCAAACCAAATGGACCTATAGAGAACCCACTGCACAACAGCAGAATATATATTCTTTTCAAGTATATAAGGAGCATTCTCCAGTATGGACCATATAGGCTGTAAAGCAAGTCTTAGTAAGTTTAAAAAGATTAAAATCATACAAAGTATGTTCTAATGATTATGGAATTAGGAATCAACAATAGAATGAAATCTGGGAAATCATTATATAAATGATTAAGTTAATTTCCTCTGAATTAACTTGACCTCTGAATAACCCATGAGCCAAAGAAGAAATTATAAGGGAAATAAGAAATATCTTGAACTGAAATGAAAATACAACATATTAAAATTTATGAAATATAATTAAGAAGTGCCTAGAAATTTATAGCTTTAAATGCTTATATTAGTAAGAGAATCATAAAATCAGTTATTTGAACTTCCACCTCAAAAAGTTAGAAGAGTAAATTAAAACAAAAGTAGGTGGGAAGAAATATAGAATGGGGTAGAAATCAATGAAATAGGGAAAAAATCAACAAAATCAAAAGTTGGTATATTGGGAAAAAAAACAAAATTGATAATCCTTTAGACTGAGAAAAAAATGAGAAATGAATGAAAGAAGGGTCATCACTGCAGACCCCAAAGAGCTAAAATAATTCTAAGGAAATATTATGAGCAACCTTTTGTCAACAGATTAGATGAAATGGACACATTCCTAGAAAGGCATAAATTACATAAACTGACTAAATAGAAAATCCAAATTGAACTAAAGAAATTGAATTCTTAGTTAAAATTCTTTCCCTAAAGAGCGAGTGTATATATGGCTCCACTGGTGAATTCTACCAACATACAAGCAAAAAAAAATACAAATCATGTGAAAGCTCTTTCATAAAATAGAGGAGGAGAGAACACTTTTCATCTCATTTTGCAAGGCCAGTATAACCCTGATACAAGGACGAAACTGGACAAAAACATAGAAGAAGTGAAAACTACAGGGCCAGTCCTGGTGGCCTAGTGGTTAAATTCAGCACGTTCCACTTTGGAGGCCCAGGTTCTCTTCCTGGGCATAGACCTATACTGCTCTGTTAGCAGCCATGCTGTGCTGGTGGCCCACATACTTAAAAATAGAGGAAGATTGGCGTAGATGTTGGCTCAGGGCAGATCTTCCTCAGCAAAAAAAAAAAAAAGAAAACTAAACTACAAACCAGTATCTCTCAGGAACATAAATGCAAAAATTCTTACAAGATATTGACAAAACCAAATCCAGCAGCATACAAAAAGATTATATACCCCTCACCAAAAGGTTTATTTCAGGAATGCAAGGTTAATTCAACATCAGAAAATTATTTGATGTAAACATATGAATAGGTTCCAGTTCAAAACCCACATATGTATCTTAAAAGATGTCCAGAATGCATTTGACAAAATCCAACACCTATTCACGATAAAAATGGTGAACAAAAAAGAAAGAAAAGTGAACTTCCTCAACCTGATAAAGGCATCAACTGTTGACATCACACTTCTCACCCCCTTCCCCACCAAGATTGGAGAAGAAAGCAATAACGTCTCCTCCCACCACTTCTATTCAACATTGTTCTGTAGCTCCTAGCCGGTGCAGCAAGGCAAGAAAAAGAAGGAAAGGCATTCAGACTGGAAAGAAAGAAGAAAAACTTTCTTATTTCTAAATGATGTAATCTTGTATCTAAAATATCCTGTGGAATCTACCAAAAACAATTATATCATGTGAATGTAGCACACGAGATAAGAACAATATGGAATAATAAATTGTGTATCTATATACTAGGACCGAACACTCCAAAAATAAAGTTGAGGAAACAATTTCATTCACAGGAGCATAAAAAAATACTTAGGAATAAATTTAATAAAAGAAGTGTAAGACCTATACACTGAAAGTGATGAAACATTGCTGAAAGAAAGTGAAGAAAACTAGTTAAATGGAGAGATGTACCATTTCATGCTTTGGAAAACTCAGTATTGTTAGGATGTCACTTCTCTTGAAATTAATCAATGGATTCAATGCAAATTCTGTCAAAATCCCCCCAAGCTTTTGTGTAGAAATTGACAAGCTGATTCTAAAATCGATATGTAAATCCAAGGGACAGAGAAGAACCAAAACAATTTTTAAAAAAGAACAGAATTGGTAGACTTACTCTACATAGTTTCAAAACTTGTCATAAAGCTACAGTAATCAACACAGTGTTTTGATGTAACGAGTGACATAGGTCAATGGAATCAGAATAAGAGTCCAGAAATAAACCCACTTACTTATAGTCAATTGATTTTATACAAAGGTGCCAAAGTAATTTAATGGGAGAAAGATTAGTCTTTTCAGCAGATGGTGCTGGACTTAGTGCTTAACTTAGACTTAGATCAGTTATACAAAAAAATTAACTCAAAATGGATCGTAGATCTAAAAGACCTAAAACTATAAAACTTCCAAAGAAAACGTGAGAAAATGTTTGTATTCTTAGGTTAGGGAAAATTTTCTTAGATATGACACCAAAAGCACAATCCGTAAAAGAAAAAATTGATCGTTCAGACTCCAAAATTTAAACCTTGCCTTTCAAAAGTCATCATTAAGAAAATGAAAATACAAGCTACAGACCGGAAGGAAAAAACTTGCAAAGTTTTACATCTGACAAAAGTCTTGGATCTAGAACATATAAAGAACTCTTACAACTTAATAAAAAGAGGGCAAACAACCCAGTTCTTTAAAGTATGTAAAAGAATATGTACAAATGGCAAATACACGTATAAAAGATGCTCAGTCTCAGTCATTAGGGAAATGCAAAGTCAAACCACAATGAGATACCACTGCACACCCACTAAAATCCAAGACTTACCAGACTAGATATTGTGGAGAAACTGGAAACCTTTTGCACTACTGACAGGAATGTAAAACGATACAATCACTTTTGAAAACAGTTTGGCAGTTTCTTACCTTACCATGTGATTCAGTACTTCCTGGGTATCTATCCAGGAGAAACAAACTTATGTTCACACAAGACTTATACATAAATGTTTACAGGAGCATTATTAATAATAGCCAAGAACTGGAGAAAATTCAGATGTTCATCAACTTGTGAATGCATAAACAATGTGATATATCCATACATTGGAATACTAATCACCAATAAAAAGGAGCAGACTACTGATACATGAAACAACATGAATGAATCTGAAAACATTATGCTAGCTGAAAAAAGCCTGACAGAATACATGGTATGTTAATCAATTTATGTGAAATTTTTCAAAAAAGCAAAACTCTGGAGACAGAAAGTAGATTAATGTGGTTGCCTGAGGCTGGGGCCAGGAATACAGATTGATTGCAAATGTACAATCAAGTGGAACTTTTTGCAGACGATGGAATTGTTTTGTAACTGGACTGTGGCAATGGTTGCATACCTGTATAAATTTACTAAAAAACATAAAACTCTATACTTAAAGTGGGTGAATTTATGGTGTGTAAATTATGCCTCAATAAAACTGTTTTTGTAAGTTCATCAGTATGTTCATTTATAAAAAATGAAATAAGCCAAAATATTAATGGTGGTTATCTATGGTTTGGGAATTACAGGTGATTTTTATTTCCTCCTTTATAGTTTCTCTATTTTTCAAGTTTTCTGTAAGGAGTATGATTACTCTTTTCATTAAAAATGTTAAAAAAGAAGAAAAATTGTCTTTTAGGAATGTTGGGAAGGACAGTTTATTTTTGAGAAAAAATAGGAATTCAAGAAGATTTTCATTAATTTTTAAAATGTGAAACTAAAGAAACAAGATTAGAACTACTTACTTTTCATAAGCCAAATTCTGTCTATATTCTGTAATTCCATTTTTTTCCTTTCTGCAGTGTATGTCTGGATCATATCAAGAAGCTAAAACTTTGTTGAAATCTTACTTGCAGCAACATGGCTATGGCTCCTGGATTGTGAAATCTCCCTGTATAGAGCAATTTAGTATGTGAATTAGGCAATCCACTGTCTCATTAAAAAATCTTATTTTTTGGTGTGTTTTGACTAGTAAAAATGTTTTAAAAATATTGTTGGTTTTCAGCTTTCAAAATTAGTGTCTTAAAACAACAGTGTCCAGAGATTGCTGAAAATTTGTAAATATTTATGTCAATTTACATTGAAACATTAGGGTTTTTAAAATATTTTTTGGAAAATAATTACCTTATTCATTATGTAGCAATTTTGTATTTATTTTTGCAGACATTATAAGGCCATTACCCTTTTTGTAGTTTAAAAGAGAATTCATTTTTTTTTAAGTTTTTGCTTTAAAGCTATCCATACAGTAAAGATAGTCAACATTGTGTCCTGGTATCTCACTTACGATTCTTTTTTAAATTAAAAATTAGAATCCAAGAGTACAAATAACAATTCTTACTCATTTGTTGATTAATTCAACAGATGTTTGAGTGCCTAATATTTGCCAGTCACCATGCTATGTGATAGGAAATAAACAGTAAGTAAAACATCATTTCTCATGTCAGAGAAGTTCATGAATGCTAACTGCACATATAAGTGCAGAAAAATGTTAACCATGTTAGGGAATAATTTGATAAATTATTCTGATAATAGAATATGATCATAAATACTTTAAATAGGATTGCCCGTTTCAAGTGTCCTATAAGATCTACCCAAATTTTATTTAATCCTTTATACTTTAGAATAGTACATATTTCTAATAATAGATCAATAAAAGACTACTTAGCTTTATTCTTATTTACACAGTGATTAGATGAAAAGAGAAAGTGTAGTTAGTTACTGTTTAGTTAGAATATATATCTTTAGGTAAAATTTTGACTTTGTCCCTCTTAGCTTGTACCTTTATTAAATTTATAAGTCTCACATCCCTCCATATGAACTATTATAATCTGTGATGAGATGGATGAAGGTTTTTTTGTTTTGTTTTGTTTTTTGTCTATTCAAAAAGTATGGTAGATTTTAGTTGATGAACATTGAAGTCATTCTGGAAAGACTTATGTGTCTTTCAGTAGAGGAGACTATACTTATTAATATTAGGGTTAACCTCGTGAAATTGCCATTTCTTTGGTAGGTTAAAAAGGGTCAAATATGAGCAATTTCATATGGATCAACATAAATATACTATTAGTAAGTTCCATTTACATCAGTAAGGTGATATTTATTGCTTAGTTCTCTAAAGTGGTATTTCCTTGGTAAATATTTTTAGTTTCTTTCCTTCCACAGCTAATTTCCAGCCTTTATTTGTATTATTTTACTTCCCTTTGATAGTAAATTGAGCTTTGAAAAAGATAAGATCTTTTACTTTCTCTTGAAGACTCTTCACATTTGTGGGTATTTTGCTTTTGGCTGACACATAAAATAACGAAAAGCGCCAGGTGGTTAATATCTGTCTCCAGAAGTTTTGCCTAACTAGTACAAGGCCCTGTATTAGACACTGCCATGAGAATCTGTAAAAGACAATTTAATTTACTTCCTCAAGAAATTTACAGGTTTAAGGGTAAGATACAGCAAATATACCCAACTGTTTTACAGACGGAATCTAGTGAGTACCACTTATTTCTTCAACACATAGTTACTGAGTCTCTATATATCATGTCTGCTCAATTACATGTAGTGTTTTGGTTTAGAGAAAGGAAAGATTATATCTAGGGTGGAATATTAAGAGAGACTATATAAAGGAGATGGCATTTAGTAGAAGGCAATCATTTAGTAGAAGGGGCAGGAGGTGGACATGAAACACAACATTGACCTTTATGACTGTGACTGTTATAAGTCATTTAATCTCTCTTAGCTCAGTTTTTTTCTTTGTAAGGATGAAATTGATACTGGTGGTTGCCCTTTGTTCAGAGAAGGAAGCTTGATAGGGCTTCATGCTGCCCTTCATCAAAAGCAGCAAAGCTTGTTAACTCCTTTATGTATTATGTATTGGGATTGTACAAGATATTTTGCTTGAAGAAAAACTTGTAAATTCAGACTTCAATTTCTGAAATTGTTCAAAACCCTCTAAACTAGTTGCATCTAAGTTTAAGACCTCTTTTAGCTCTAAGGTTCTGTTATCTGAGGCAGACATTGAAGGATGGGTAAAATTTTGGAGGCTGAAATGGGAGAGAGAATACATTCTAGTTGGAAATTGTAAAGCAAAGATTAGAGGGGGAAGTGTTAACAGTGTTTGAGGCCAGAGTGTAGAACATTGGATGGAAAACTTAAGAGTTGTATTTAGCCGGTGTTCTCAATTTGTTGTGCAGAAGGGAGCCCTTGAAGGATTTTACGTAGGGAAATGACATACATTAAAACAGTGTTTCACAACATTTTCTTTGTTTACTTAATAGGAAATTTTCAAACATATCGAAGTAGAGAGAATAGTAAATGAATCCCCAGTACCCATTAGCCAGGTTCACTAATTATTAAAACATGGCAACTTTATTTCATATATACCTCTCCAAACTGAATTATATTAGAGCAAATATCAGACATATTCTTTCATCTGAAAATACTTCTATATGTATCTGTAAAATGTGAGGACTCTTTAATGCGTACACTACACGTGTGGATAACCACAGTTCAGTTAGCACACTTTAAAAGTTAATAGTAATTCTCCCATTATCTCATAAATGTATAGATTGTTGAATCAAGATCAAAATTACATCCATATGTTGGAATTTATATGTTAAGTATCTGTTAATTTATAGATTGCCTCACACTTTTTTTTTCTTTTAATTTAGTTCTTGGAAAAATAGTCCTTTGCTTACAGTTTTCCACAACCTCATTTTTGCTGCTTACATCTTCATGATGTCATTTAACATGTTCATCTGTCCTCTGTATTTCCTGAAACTGTTAGTTACATCTAGAGGCTCTCAAATTCAGGTTCAGTTTTTTAGTAATAATACTTCATAGGCAGTATGGTGTATTTTCATCATATGACACAGTGTCTGGGTCATCTGTCTTTTTGTGGTGTTAACAGTGATTGATCATTGCCTAAATCCATTACTTCACTAGGGTTGCAGGTGATATTCAGATCCTCTTATTAGCTGGAATGCTTCCATTAAAAGAAATGTCTGCTTATGAATTCTTTGAGTACCTGGGATATAGCTGGTACAGAAAAGGCTGGATTGTTCCCCTTTATTTATGTTTTTGAAATAGTTGGTCCCCTGTCATCCTTTAGAGATGACCAATGATAATTTTTTTTAGTATCGTTATGAATTTAAACATAGTTGTTTTTCAATCATTACAATTCATATTAAAATTGTTCTCTTTTGCCAACAGGAGCCTTTTGTAAACATCTCTTGGTATTTTTCTCCTAGTTGATGTTTCTGATGCTATTTTAAGTAATATCATTTTGTATATTTTATTTTTTCTTTGTTGATATATAGACATACAACTTATTTTTTTACGTTGGCCTTACATGCAGTAACCTTGCTAAATTCTAATAGTATATCTCTAAAGCTCTTTGGATTTTCCTCATATGCAGTCATGTTATATGCTAATAATGACAGGTTTATTTCTTCTGTCTCAATCTTTATCTTCTAATTTCTTTTTCTTGTTTTTTTTGCACTGGCTGTGACTTCCCAGTACAATGTGAATAGAAGTAGTGAGTGGTGTCCTTGTCATGTTGGTGCCTGTATCTTTTAAACATGATCCTAGTAGTCATTGTTAGCTTCCTTTCTTTCTCTTATGACAATGTTCTTGCCTCATCCTGTGCATTTAAATGTCGCCCCAGACTTGGAATCAGTCATTTCTCTAAAGAGTCCTAGTTGCTTTTCGTGGAAAGTAGGTTTAGAAACCATAGTCTGGATGCTAAGGAGGGTACCTATTAATACTAGGTTGGTTATTTTTCCTTAGGTCTTTTTATTTTTTTCCAGAAGGAGAAGCTTGAAAATATGTTATTAATTTAAGATAATATGTCTAGTTCATACTGAAATAAAAAATAAACCCAAACCTTGTTGCTCAGGAGAGGTACCACTCCAAGATACTCTGATTGAGCAGATCTGTGAAGACACTCCAAATCTGCCTTTTAACAGGTTAATTACAGATAATTTGATTCAGGTAGTGCTTTGACCACACTTTAAAAAACACCACTCTACAGAATAATATGAAGTTAGTAGTGGCAGAAGTAGGATTGGCCATGGTTTAGTAGTGAATGGGAGATGAGGGTTTGGAGGCAATGTATGAATTTGTCTTTTTGCAGCGGGGGAGGGGGGCGGGGGGCACATGGTGGGGAAGATTGGCCCTGAGCCAACACCTATTGCCAATCTTCCTCTTTTTTTTTTTTTGCTTGAGGAGGAGTGGCCCTGAGCTAACATCTGTGCCAGTCTGCCAAAGTGGAGGGCACAAACTTAACCACTATGCCACCAGGCTGGCCCCTGAATTCTATTCTTTATTGCAGCTTGATGGTGAGAATAATATGGATGTGGTTAGTTCTTTTTTTTTTTTTTATGTTTGTTTATAAGATTGGAGAGATTTCATCAGTATGCATGAATTTATAGTGGAGCCACCTAATGTTTATGACTTGTTTGGAGAGGATAGTGGATGTTAGCCAGGTCAGAGAATTGGCCCAACTGCAAGTGAGTCAGCTCTGCTTAGGGAATCTTTGGTAATGTGAATGCATTACTGAAGTGGTTCAAGCCAAAATGGGGGAAATAAACTATGGGTAAAGAGAAGAATTGAGTGGAGGTAAAGCAGTTTCACTGAGGAAGGGGCAGATAGGAGAGAACAGGAGATTGTGTTCAGGGTATTTTCAAAGTTTGAATTCTTAGAGATTTAACCCTGGCCTATACTTTATCATGCTCCACTCACCCTCAGTCTAACTCACTTATTAGGAGAAATAGTACAATAGTTAAAATATAGACCTAAATGGTGGCTTATGAATGGAGATTTAGTTTTCAGTCCCTTCAGCCTTTGAGGGGTCAGTGTGGGGCCAGGGACAGCTGGAACCCTGAACTGTCAACTGCCTTTGGCAGCCTACTATTCACCTCTATGTTCAGTAATGCCATTTTCTTATCTGTGCCGTGGTGTGAAAAAGGTTAAAAAGCAATATTCTAAATTTTTTAATGAGAAATGTGGTATTTATCAAGTATTAAGGCAGTTCTAGAAGGGGATAGGACATTTAATTATATCTGTTATAGAAACTTAGAAGTTTTTAGTGAGGAGGTATTTTTGGATAATTATATTTCATTTTGCACATAACGTGAAGTGACGTGACTGAGCATTAGATGAAACTTGTAAAACATAATTTGAGTATAATATATACATGAAATACGTACAAATACTTTGAAAATATTGATGGGGACTGGATATTAATGTCAAGCTTCATAATAATGGTTAATAAAGGATCACTGTGTCTTTCAAGTGCAAGTTTATTTTCTTTGAGAACAAGCTGAAATTGGTGGTTCCTAGATAAAGATAATTGTTCTTTGATGTGAGAAAGGAGAAAGAATATTGTTAAGTAAACAGGAAGCATGATAATTTCCTCTTTAGAAATCTTTTGATCCTGATACCATCCTATAAATTAAGTTGACTTAAAATGCAACTTAATACTTTGTCACTACTTGTGTTATAATAGATGTCAAACATATTTGATTTTGTTTACTTTAATAGTTTTAGTAGTACTAAAGAAGTATCTTGAAAACCAAAACAGTATTTGTTCCTGGAAATAATATAACGTGTTTCTGTGGTTAAAAATTCTGCTGAGCATGAATTGCCTTTCTTTATGGTATTTTTAAGTCTGAATTATTTTCTCTTTTCATAGAAGCTATAATTTTTGTTTGTTCCATGATGGTAGAGGTGAAAAGGTGTACTACTCGAAGAAAACTTTAAATGAGCTATTGCCTGAGAGTTATAGTTTTAGTTGTTCTATAAGTATTATTTGCTTTACACTTTGACTATAATATAGAGGAAATTCACTATTGTACAAGCATCTAATATGTAACTTGTTTGGACAGATGACTTTATGAGATTTTTAAGCTATGTCCAAGGATACTTTTTCAAAATTTTAGCGATTTTTAAATTTTTTCTAGCAGCTCTTTTTGAATTGTTTCATTAATAGAAAAATATTTTAAGTATAGTTTTATATCACTTTCAAATCAAACTTCAAATATGTTAGCTCTAAGACGGTCAGAGTTTACTGTATTTGAGAATTGAAAAATATGATAATGGCATTACCTGCAATGTTCTGTACCATAGGAAATTCTGTGATTTTGTTTTTTGGAGTCCACCAGTCTCCCAGTTCACTCACTGCTTCCTGCTTCTATAATGATACTCTTTTCTTCACCCAATTTGAATAATTCTGTTTCTTTGAATATATCCTGTCTTTACTTATGCTTTTCTCTCAACTCTGTAAGACTGAACATCTCCACTCCGTCTTACATGTAATGACTTATATTTTGTAACAGTCTATTTTGATAACTTAATTTTGAAGGCATTCTAATGCTCTACATTTTTACTCTCCCTCACCAACATTTTTTGTCTTTGTAGAAGATTTTGTTTTCTTTATTCTCCCCAAAGTCCCCCGGTACATAGTTGTGTATTTTTAGTTGTGGGTCCTTCTGTTTGTGGCATGTGGGATGCTGCCTCAGTGTGGCTTGATGAACAGTGCCATGTCCATGCCCAGGATCCAAACCGGCGAAACCCTGGGCCACTGAAGCAGAGCATGAAAACAACCACTTGGCCACGGAACCGGCCCCCAACACTTTTTGATTTTGATGTCACATTTTACATCTTTTTCATCTTGTGTATCCCTTAAATATTTTTTTTTACTACTTTTCTCTTTTAACCTTCATATTAGCTTTATAAGTGATTAATCCACTACCTTTACTATATATTTACTTTTACCAGTGAGATTTATACTTTCGTATGTTTTTGTGTCACTAATTAGCACTCTTTCTTTTCAGCTTGAAGAAATCTCTTTAACATTTCTTGTAAGACCAGTCTAGTGGTGATGAACTCCTTTGGTTTTCGCTTGTCTGAAAAATTCTTTCTCTCTCCTTCAATTCTGAATGATAACTTTACCAGGTAGAGCATTCTTGGTTGGAAGTTTTTTCTTTGAGCACTTTGAATATGTTTTGCCACTCCCTTCTGGCCTTTAAAGTTTCTACTGAAAAACTGGCTGATAGTCTTATGGGGGTTTCCTTATATATACAAGTTGTTTTTTTTGCTGCTTTTAAGATTCTCTCCTTGTCTATAAGTTTTGACATTTAAATTATGATGTATCTTGGTGTGGGTCTCTTTGGGTTCATCTTATTTGGAACTCTCTGGGCTTGGCTTCCTGGATCTGGATGTCTGTTTTCTCTCCCGAAGTCAGGGACGTTTTCAGCTATTATTTCTTCAAATAAGCTTTCTTCCTCACTCTCTCTCTTTTCTCATTCTGAAACTACTATAATGCGAATGTTAGTCCACTTGATGTTATTCCGTAAGTTCCTTAAGCTATCTTCACTTTTTTTTCATTCTTTTTTCTTTTTGCTGCTGTAATTAGGTGAATTCCTCTGCCCTGTCTTTGAGTGTGTGATTCATTTCTTCTCCTTCATCTAATCTGCTGTTGAATCCGTCTAGTGTGCTTTTCAGTTCAGTTAATATGTTCTTCAGTTCTGTGAGTATATTCTCCAGTTCTGTGACTTCTGTTTGGAACTTTCTCATATTTTCTATCTCTTTGTTGAAGTTCTTACTGTGTTAATCAGTTCTTCTCCCAAGTTTGGTTAGTGTCTTTATGACCATTACTTTGAAGTCTTTATCAGGTAAATTACTTATCTCTGTTTCATTAAGGTTTTTTTCCTGAGGTTTTATCTTGTTCTTTCATTTGGAACATACTCCTTTGTTCATTTTACCTGACTCTGTGGTTGGGTTCTATGCATTAGATGAAGCAGCCACGTCTCTGAGTCTTAAAGCGTTGGCCTTGTGTAGAAGATGAACCTTGTTGTTCAGCCCTGCTTTAGCTCTTGGTTGTCTCTCAAACCTTTGTGCTTGTCCAAGCAGTCTGTTTTATTTTTAATAGCTCCCAGTAGTTGAGGGTATGCTAAGACCAGTCATTGTCTCAAAGGGGAGGACCTCAGTCAGCACCTAGATTCAGGCTGATTTGAAGCCAGACCCTCGGGCAGCAGCTTTTGAACTATGCAAATATATACAGTTCTGTTGGACTGCAAGCCTAAGCCCTGTTGGCTCCCAGAGCCAGGGATCTGGAGGTGTCCCCTGAGCAGCAGTCACAAAAATCAGGGCTCCAGACGAGTGTATAAGCTCCTTTCTGGGAGATAGCCGTGAGCTATTGCAAAGCAAAGGGAGAGAGCATCGATGGTGTCAGCCCGCCTACGTTCCCTGAGATCACCTCTGTAGCCTCTAGATGTATGCCAGACCTGAAGCTGCCCCTAACGCCAAAGCTCCAGGATTAGCCAGGTAGGCGTCCTTCACAGAAAGGCTGGGGATGTGTTCAGTCTGCTGTCTGTGAAGTGCCCTGTGGGTATCAGCCTGCCAAGAACTGTCTCACTGATGGTTACAGTCCTGTGGGACCCAGAAACACAAGGCCCCTTGGCCACAGGCACCAGGCAATCATCTAGTATGTCCTGGGCAGCAGCTGCAGAAACCAGGGCACCAGGTTTAAAATGTAAGGCACCAGATATATGTAAGAGCTCCTCTCTGAGAGATGCTGGCACTCTGGAATGTGGCAGAGGGAGATGATGAAGATGGCAGACAGTGGCTGGAGTGAGACAGAGGGGAAGTGCAAAGACGGCACCTGCTGAAAAAAGAAAAAGAAAGGAAAAGAGGTGACACCCACTGGCTTTAGCAAAGCAGAGTGAGAGCAGGCAGATGGCTCTCACCAGCCTCTGTCCCCAGAGAGTATCCCAGCAGGCCCCTACCCCTCAGACCAATGCTTTAAAATTAAGAAATGAGTCTCTTTCACATAGAGTCTTGGCGCTTTTCAAAGGGCTGCTTCTGTGCTGGACTCTGGGGCAGGTGAGTCTGAAGGAGCCCTTTAAAAGCCATTGCTCAGTTCACCACAGCCTTGTGAGTTTCATGGGTGTGAGCCCCGTTGGTCTTCAGTGACATGTTTTGAGGACTCATCTTTCAGGTGCTAGTCTTAAAAGTTAGGGTGCCTGCTGTGGGGTATGAACCCTTTGCTCCTCAGGGTGAAGCTCCGGATTTTGAGTTCTGATTGTGAGTTGCCACACCAGGGGTGGGGTTTGTCGCAAGCTTGTCTCTCATTTGCCCAATGTGAAGAGTTGCTCTGCCAGTTTTTAGGTTTTTTTCAGAGAAAATTTTTTCATACATAGCTATAGATTCAGTATATCTATGGGAGTCCTATGTCACCATCTTGAATCAGAACCTCTCCACACCATCTTTACCCAGGTTCTTCCCACTTTAGGGACAGTTCAAATATAACATTTGCATGAAATGTTTTCTGAAACCTCCTAGTTCTAAATGTGTCTCCTGTCTCTGAACTCTTACATATCCTATTCCTTTTGCCACATTTATTTTCACGTGTTATCACTGTTACTAAATTGTCAATTTATTCATTTTTACTTACTGCCTCCTAGACAGTGACTTTCCTATAGTAAATAGTTAATCAACATTTGCTTATTGAAATCTTTTATCATTTTTATTCTTTTCCCCAGGAATGAAAGGTACAGTTATCCCTCATGTCTGGAAACAACGAAATTTACTACTACAGAAATTTGGAGCATTTCTGGGTCTCTTAGATATATGTTCTTATAGACAAATTGTTATGCTTGATCATTTACTGCTAGGATTTTAATGACTATATCTCCTGTGTAACTTGTGTACTTACTAAGATGACTTGTATTTTTATTTTATTTTGTTTTGTTTTGTTTTATTTTATTTTGGTGAAGAAGATCTAACATCCGTTGCCAATTTTCCTCTTTTTTTTCTTGCTTGAAGATTAGCCCTGAGCTAACATCTATGCCAGTCTTTCTCTATTTTTTATATGAAATGCCTTCACAGTATGGCTGATGAATGGAGTAGGGATCCAAACCTGAAAACCCAGGCCACCAAGCGGAGTGTGTGGAACTTTAACCACTTAGCCATGGGGCCGGCCCCAGATGACTTGTATTTTCAAAACCCAAGAACTTTCTGCATTTATTAAGAACGTATGTGACAATAAGTTTAATGTGTTCTTTTTTTTTTGCAAAGGAATTATTTTTCTCTCAGAATTTAAAGAAGCTTTTGTTTTGAAATAATTATAGGCTCATAAGAAGTTGCAAAAATAATACAGAGAGATCCTGTGTACCCATCCCCCACCTTCCTTTAATGGTACATTTATATAATTATAGAACAGTATCAAAACCAGGAAATTCACATAGGCACAATTAACTAAACCACACAACTTACTCAGATTTCACCAGTTTTCATATTTACTCCTTTTTTTGTGTATAGTTTTATGAAATATGATGTATAGATTAGTATAACTACCAACACAAAGTACAAATTTGTTCCATCACCACAAAGGAACTCCCTCAGGGTTTATAGTCAAACCTTCTCCCCAACCTCTGGCAATCTGTTCTATCTATAATTTGTCATTATGAGAATATTATATAAATGGAATCATATAGTATGTTTGGAAATTGGCTTGTTTCACTCATTATAATGGCCTTGAGATCAACCCAAATTGTTGCATGTATCAATAGCTTGTTCTTTTTTTATTCCTGAATAGCATTCCATTTTATATATTACCACAATTTATTTATCCCTTCACCCATTTAAGGACATTTGGGTTGTTTCCAGTTCTGGCTATTATAAATAATACTGCATTGAACATTCGTGCATTTTTTTATTGTGGTAAAATATACATAAACTTTAGTGTTTTTTACCATTTTTAGGTATATAATTGTATTAAGTACATTCACAATGTTGTGCAACCATCATCATTATCCATTTTCAGAACCTTTTTTATCATCTCAAACAGAAGCTGTACCCATTAAATAATAACTCCACACGCCCTTCTTCCCCCAGGACCCTGGGAGAAGTGCTAATCTATTTTCTGTCTCTATGAATTTACCTATTCTAGGTACCTCTTATAAACGGAATCATACAATATTTATCCTTTTGTGTCTGGCTTATTTCACTTAGCATAATATTTCCAAGGTTTGTTCATTCTGTAGGTGGTATCGTAATTTCTTTTTTAAGGCTGAATAATATTCTGTTATATGAGTATACTGCATTATTTCTTGTTGTTTATCCATTCATCTCTTGATGGACATTTGGCTTATTTCCACCTTTGGGCTATTGTAAATCATGCTGCTATGAACATGAGCGTACAAGAATGTTTGAGTCCCTGCTCTCAGTTCTTTTGAGCATATACATAAAAGTGGAATTGCTGGATTATATGGTAGTTCTGTGTTTAACTTTTTGAGGAACTACCACCGTTTTACACAGTGGCCACACCATTTTGCTTTCCCACAAGCAATGCACAAGAGTATCAGTTTTTCTGCATTCTTCTCAACACTTACTATTTTCTGCTTTTTTGGACATAGTGCTCAAGGATTTTTTTTTTAAATTATGCCCAGTTGACTGGGCAGCATTTGTTGAAAAGACCATCCTTTCTCCACTGAATTATACTTGCACATCTGATGTAATCTTATATACGTTGGTCTTTTTCTTTTGCATTGCCCTACGCTTATGTCAATACCACATTGTCTTACTTATTATGTAGCTTTATATAATGTCTTGATATTTGGTAACATGAGCCCTCCAGCTTTGTTTTCTTCAAGAATGTCTTGGCTCTTTTAAAAAGATTCTTTGTATTTCCATATAAATTTAAGGCTCACTTTGTTGGTTTCATGCCTCCCCTCTGCTGCATACACTTATTTAAAATCTACTCAAATTTTTAATGGAATTAGATTAACTCTACAGAGAATTAACATTTTAAGAATATCGAGACTTAGAATTCATGAACATGGTGTATCCTTTCGTTTATTTACGTCTTAATTTCTCTTAATTACGTTTTGTTTTCCAGATAGAAGCGTGTGTATTTCATGACATTTATTCCCAGTTGTTTGATGTTTTTTGGTGCTATTACAAATGATCTTGTTTTAAAATATTCTCTGTTTGTTTACTGCTGGCATATAAAAGTACAATGGACTTTTTTGTATATTAATCTTCTTACTAGTAATCTTACTATGTTCACTTATTAATTCTAATAGTTTGTAGTTCCATATTCTTTTGGATGTTGTATTTATACAATCACATCATCTGTGAAAAATGATAATTTTACTTCTTTCTAATCTTTTATTTCGTTTTCTTATTACATTTGTTTAAACCTCCACTATGCCATTGAATAGAAGTGGTGATATACATCCTTGTCTTACTCTTAGTCCCATACTCAGAAGGAAAGTGTTCCATATCTCATCATTAACACATTAGCTGTATTTTTGTAACAAAATACTCATATTAAGGAAATTCCCAACTATTCTTAGTTTTCTGAGTGCTGTTAATTTTTATTTCAATTTTAAATGACTTTTATACACTAATTGAGTTGTTTCATGTGGTCTATATAGGTTTCTTTTTTTTTTTTTTGTATGTGATGAATTACATTTTGTTAAAATATGAAACCAATCTTGCATTGCTGGAATAAATCTAACTTGGTCACATATATTATCTTTTATATATGACACTGATTTTAATTTGCTAATATTTTGTTAAAGATTTTGGCATCTTTCTTTATCAGAAATATTGGCTGTATTTCCTTTTTTTAATAATGTTAGTTTGGTGTCAAGGTTATGCTGACCTAATTGAGTTTTGAAGTATCCATTCTTTTTCTACTTTGTCAGATTGGTTGTATAAGATTGCTAGTATTTATTCCTTTACTATTTCAAAGAATAGAACAGAAAGGCCATTTAAGCCTGGAGTTTTTATTATGGGAAAGATTTAAATTACAGATTCTCTTCCCACTTTTTTTTGACCATTATTTCTTTAAATATTTTTTCCGTCCTCTTTCTCTGGTATTCCTGTTACATACATGTCAAACCACTTGATATTATTCAACAAGTCATTGAGGTTCAGTTCACTTTTTATTCAGCCTTTTTTCTCTTTGTGCTTTAGTTTGATAGTTTCTCTGTGATACTGTATTTAAATTCATTGATCTTTTCTACTTCATTGTCTAATCTCCTGTTAAGCCCATCTAGTGAATTTTTTATTCCATATATTTTTCATTTGTAGAATTTCTGTTCTAGAACTTTAGTTCATTTTTACAATTTTTTTAATAGTTTATTTGTGTGTATGTGTGTGTGAGAGAGAGGAAGATTGGCCCTGAGCTAACATCTGTTGCTAGTCTTCCTCTTTTTGCTTGAGGAAGATTGGCGCTGAGCTAACATGTGTTGCTAGTCTTCCTCTTTTTGCTTGAGGAAGATTGGCCCTGAGCTAACATTTGTGCCAATCTTCCTCTATTTTATGTGGGATGCCACCACAGCGTGGCTTGATGAGCAGTGCTAGGTCAGCACCTGGGATCTGAACCTGTGAATCCCAGGCCATCAAAGCAGAGCATGCAAACTCAATCACTATGCCACTGGGCCAGCCATAATTTACATTTTTATAGTTTCCATTTGTCTGTTGTATTCCCTATTTGTTCCTTCATTGTGTTTAGCTTGTCCTTAAGTCTTGAACTTATTTAGAATAGCAAATTCCATCATTTTTATTCTGTTCTTTGAGTGATTTTTCTCCTGGCTATAGGTCACAGTTTCCTGCTTTTTCACATGCCTGGGCATTTTTGGTTTATGCTGGACCTTATTGATGCTTTCTTGTTGAGTTTCTGGGGTGGGTTGTCTTATTTTAAACAATGTTGAATTTTGTTCTGGGATGGAATTAATCTACTTGTGGATCATCTTGAGTTTTTCAAGGCTTCCTTTTAAGCTTTGTTAAGGCAAGTCTAGAGTAGTCTTAACACTAGGGCTAGATTAGTCCAACTTATAAGGCGTGGTCTTTCTAGTGTTCCTACCAAATTCCCAGGGTAGTCAACAAGCTTTCTCTACTTCAGCTTATTGGAATTTGAGCATCTTCTAATCCTCTGTAAGCCTCAGTGGTTGTTTAGGTCACAGTTTTTCACTACACATTCTTTCTCTGTTAGTCACTCCTTGTGGATCTAGCTTTGTGAAGTCACACCCCTAAAAAGGCACAGCTTAGTGACTCGGAAAAAAAAAGTTAAAGGTCTTCTATACATATTTCTGCGGCAACTTTTCTGTATAGCTCTCATCTCTCCAGCATACTGTGCCACAAATTTTGGTTGCTTCACTAACCTTGAAACTCTCTAATCTTTGTTTCTGTAGTTTAGCAAGGTTGCTATGCTCTGCATAGGGCTCACCTTATTTGTGTTCATTTTCTTAGGTGTCACATTTGTCTGCTGCCTGTTCCTCAATGCCCTAATATTATGGTTATTTATAAGAGGAGGGCTAGCCTGGTACCAGTTACTCTCTCAGAACTGGAAGGAATCTTATTCTATGTATTTTGAAGCTATGGAATTACTAGATGAATCAAATTTAGAATTGTTACATCTTCTTGTGGAATGAACTTTTTCATTATGAAATTTTCCTCTTTATCTTCTGCTTTAAAGTCCTCTTTTTAAAATTGTTATCACTACCTCCAAGTTTGGGGAGATTTTTGTTTTTTGGTGTTTGCGTTATATGTATATTCCTTTTCGTCCTTTTACTTTTAACCTTCCTTTTTATTTAAAGTATGTTTTTAGAAATAGCGTATAGTTGTGAGTCATTTTTATTTCATCATACAGTCTTTTTTTAATTGGATTTTATGGTTCATTTATGTTTAGTGAGATTATTGATGGATTTTGGCTTAAGTCTTTTTGCTCTTTTCTGTTTGTCTCATTTCTTCTTGGTTCATTTAGTTTATCTTTATTTCTCCTTTCTTGCCTTTCTTTAGCTTATTTTTAATACTACATTTTCCCCCTCTTACTTTTTAGTTATACTGTTTTAATAGAGGTTACCCTATATTATAATATACAAATCTGACTTATTACACTTTAACTAAAATTTATTCTTTTAGCAGTTCCCAAACAATGCAAGTATCCTGCAACATTTTAATGCCATTTATCATCTTTTGCCCGTAGTTCTTTTGTTGTCAAATATTTTACTTATGCATATGTTAAAATGCCACAAGACCTATTGTCTTCTTAGTCACTGTTTACCCTATGTGGTACTCTCCATTTCTTTTTTTGTAGTTCTGTGCTTCCATGTGGGATTTTTTTCCCTTCAGTCCAAACTTATCTGTTATTACTTCTTCTTTTTTTGTGTGTGAGGAAGATTGGCCCTGAGCTAACATCTGTTGCCAGTTTTCCTCTTTTTGCTTGAGGAAGATTGTTGCTGAGCTAACATCTGTGCCAGTCTTCCTCTATTTCATGTGGGATACTGCCACGGTATGGCCTGACAAGCAGTGCTAGGTCCACGTCCAGGATCTGAGCCTGCAAACCCCGGGCCACAGAAATGGAGCGTGTGAACATAACCACTATGCCACCAAGCCAGCCCCTATCTGTTAGTACTTCTTGTAGCTCAAGTCTGCTTTTGACTCGTTTTTGCAGCATTTTGTTTGTAATGTCTATTTCACCTAAATTTTTTTTTTTTTTTTAGATTTTATTTTTTCCTTTTTCTCCCCAAAGCCCCCCAGTACATAGTTGTATATTCTTCATTGTGGGTTCTTCTAGTTGTGGCATGTGGGACGCTGCCTCAGCGTGGTTTGATGAGCAGTGCCATGTCCGCGCCCAGGATTCGAACCAACGAAACACTGGGCCGCCTGCAGCGGAGCGCACAGACTTAACCACTCAGCCACGGGGCCAGCCCCTATTTCACCTAAATTTTTAAGAAATTCTGGGTACAGAATTGTAGATTATCATGCATTTTGTTTGTTTTATCACCTATATGTCATTACATTGTTTTCTGACTTTCTAGATGTTGTTGAAAAATTAGCGAACAATTTTATTGTTGCTCTGCTGAAGGCAGTGTGTTTTTTTCCCCACTGGCTGCTTTTTGTCTTTGCTTTTCAAAAGTTTGTCTATGATTTCCCTAGGTGTGGATTTGAAGGTTTTGTATGGGTTCTTGGTGTTGTTGGTTTGTATTTATTCTGCTTGGGTTTTATGAGCTTCTTTAATCTGTAGGTAAATGTCTTTACATTGTTTATGAAAGTTATTAGCCATTATATCTTCAAATATAGCTTCTTCCCCTATACTTTCTTTCCTCTCCTTTTATGATTCCAATTACCTGTATGTTAGATCTTTTTACTGTGTTCTGCTTGTTTCATATGTTCCTTTTGTTTGTACCTTCTTTTTTCTCTGGTCTTCAATTTGGATATGTATTAATTTTTTTTTGGCGAAGGAAGATTTGCTCTGAGCTAACATCCATTCCAGTCTTCCTCTGTTTTTTAGTATTTGGGCCACCATCATAGCATGACCACTAACAGAGTGGTGTAGGTCCATGCCCAGGAACCATACCTGGGCTGCCGAAGAGAACGCGCTGAACTCAACCACTAGGCCACCAGGGCTGGCCCTTCAGTTTGGATATTTTTTGTTAGCCTGTCTTTGAATTACTAATCCAGTCTTCTATGTCCAGTATGCTGCTAAGCCCATCTAGTGATTTCTTAAATTCAGATACTGTATTTCTCAGTTCTAGAATGTGCATTTGATTTTTTAAATTAAGATTCCAATTTTCTGCAAAAAATCATAGTTTCATCTGTATTTTAGATCTTATCCTCTATTTTCTTGAACATATTAATCAGTTATTTTTAAATCTGTGTCTTATAACTCTGTATCTGAATTCTGTGTTGGAGATTTGTATTGGTTTTTGCCTCTTAATTTTGAGTGTGTGTGTGTGTGTGTGTTTGCCTGCCTCATAATTTTTTAACTGATGCCTTATGTAGATGAAATATAGAGGCTCTGGCTCATGTTATCTTTAAAGTAGATCGTTTTTTTCGGGAGGCAAGTAGGCTCTGGCAGATACCTTTGATCCTGTTGAAGCTTCGTTTTAGGCTTTGTTAGAGCTGGTATATAAGATTTGTCCTTATTCCAAGGCTTGTTTACCTGGAGTCTTGGCCTTTCTTTTTCTCATCCTAAGTCCTAACGTGTTTACTAGACTCTCCTCCCTGGCAGAACTTAAACTCCAGCCTCTGTCTCCTTAGCACCACACAGCTATCTACACAGTTGATTCACCTCCTATCTGCTGTTTTCTGCCATTTCTTTTACTGATTGGGAGGTGTCTTAACTTGTACACATGCAGCTGATGGATCAGCCATTGAAGGGAATTTGTATGTAGATTTACAGGTTCCTCCGTAGTTCCTTCTGTTTTGCTTCTTAAATCCCATCCATTTTGACAACCCTAAACTCCTATCTCTGTTTCCTCATAAGACTGCTGCTTGGGTTCCATTTGCCTGTCCCATAATTTGGAAAATAGCCTCAGAGAAAAAGCCAGGATATCTCTTGTGCACATTTCTTCTCTTGAGGAATGTAACCTGCAAGACCTGCCTGTATTGGTTGTTTTCCTCGCACAGGGTTCCTGCTACCACATTTAGGCCTGAAGGGTGGAGGAGAGGGGTAGATTCTTAGAAACTTGAAGGACAGGGTCTTAAGAAAGGGCCACTTTGAGAGGAGTATGATCTTTGGTTAAGTGATGTAGCCATCCTGAGGTGATCCTTCATCGAACTCCTACCAGGGATCCCTTTGGCCAAACTCAACTAGAAACCAGAAGGCAAGAAAACACATTAATATAGTCCACATAAGGCAGCTTAACAGGGTGGGTAAGGATGTTGAGTTGTTGAGGGGAAAATAGAAGATACCTAGCACAGTTCAGCTTTTTGTTCCTCAATGTATACTCTCTTCCTTCATTTGGGAGAAAAGTTTGTGTCCTAAGCAAAGGAGACACCTGAAATTCCATAAATTTTGGTATCACTGTGGGGTAATGTCAATTTAACAATACTTTTCCTGAAACTTAAAATGTTGGGCACCACCAGTATTCTTCACATAGAAAAAGTGAGGCTTTATGAAGTCCCATTTCATATGGGGGGGGGGGGGGACCAAAAGAGAGAAAAACAAGTAAAATATAACTACTTGAGAGTCCCTGCTCAATAGCTAGTCATGAAAGTTAGTAATCAGAGCTGCCTTCTTCCAATACTCCTGCATGTTCCTTTTCCCCTCTGCCATTACTTTGGCTGGATGGAATTCTTTATCTGGTGGTGGACTCCAATTCTCAATTCTGTGGAATCTTAGTTCTTGCATTTTGGAGATTGGTACAGTTTTCCAGTGACCAGTACTATTGGAAAGAGAGAGCTAAGAGATGTCTCACTGCATATCCTAGGTTCCACATATAGTGCTATCTATTGTGTAGCTGTTGCTTCTGTTCTGTAGCAAGAACTCAATTTCCCCTGTCATCAAAATCAATTACTCTAGTCAGTACAATAGTCCTTTTTGTCCCTGTTGGTTCAGCTGCATGAAAAGCCCCCAAATGGCCAAAAGGTAGTCTCAGCTTCCATTTAATCAGTTTTCCAGTAGAAGTCAAGGTTCCTAGTAGAAACATGCCTCATTGAGCACTAGGACCTTAAAATTGATCAGGCTAAAGTTTCATTGATGGGAGGTAAAATAAATTTTGAAGTGAGTCATTCAGTGTAATAATGAGAGGGACCACTTCTACTTCTTTATTCCCAGGCCTGTGCATTCTGGCTCTGGGGGAGACTGTGCCATATATTGTCTGCGTTTTAACACAAATAGCACATCCTGTAGGACCGCACCTCATCCTCACAATATTGTTTCCAAGTAAGTGTTATAACTGAACTTTCAACAGGCAATTTCACTGTCTTTTCAAGCCAGCTGCTTCTGAATGATAGAGCACATAGTGAGGTCAGTGAAATCCATGAGCACGATCCCTTCACCACACTTCTTTTGCGGTAAACTATATTCTTTGGTTGGAGGAAGTGTTATGATGGATAAGGCATTTCATAAATCTAATGGTAGCGCTGCAGAACACTTGAGTCAGGGAAGGAAAATCTATATTTAGAACATGGATCCATCCTTTTGAAGACAGAACACTGTTCACTCATAGATGGGGGTGGGGGGGTCCAATATAAGCAATCTACCATCAGGTAGCCAGCTGGTTCCTCTGGGGAATGGTGCCATATTGAAAGCTCAGCATTGGCTTATTCTTTTGGAAGATTGGGCACTCAACAGTGACAGTAGCCAGGGCAGCATTTGTGAGTGAAAGACCATGTTGCACTCATACATAGTCTTCATCCTTGCCACCATAGCCACTTTTTTTGTGGACTTATTGAGTAAATACTGGATTGGCCAGGTAAAGAGTCTGGCCGGCATCCACAGGAGGGGTCATCTTGAGCCTTCTTTACGGTGGGACATTATTATTTTCACATTCTCTGCCCATTCAAAGTGGTCCATTCATGAACCTCTTCCCCAGACCTCTTTGTCACCAGTTTTCCATTTTGTTTTTCAAATCCCTGATCTTCTGGCAAACTCATTTGTCACTTCCCGTAAGTCAGTCTATTTTAGGTCCATACCTCTGTCCACTTCTCCTTCACCATGAAATGTTAGCCAAATGCAGAACTTTGAATAGGGTTATAGTCCTGGGATCGTCTGTTCTGGCTGATACCAGCATCTGGTGCAGATCCATTTGTAAACCAGGCTCTTACTCCTCTTTTCAAATTTGTAATAGGCAGCTTCCCAAGAAGCCAAAGGAGTGAGCTGACGGAGAGCAGTTAAACCAGGTGCTCTGAGAGTCTAAGCTTCCTACTTATGCAGTTTACTTATCCCTTGTGGACCTGTTCAGGCCTACTCAGTTCCATTTAATGATGAAATGCTGCTCTGTTCACCAAATACTATGTTTCAGCACATCAGTAGTTCATGATGGGCAGTTCAGGTTGCATAATCATTTGGTGTCTTGTGGTTAGATATTTGTCTCTACCAGGGTTCTGTTGCAATTCAGGAGCTGCTTTTTTTTTTCTCCGCAAATCCCCCTGGTACATAGTTGTATATTTCAGTTGTGGGTCCTTCCAGTTGTGGCATGTGGGACGCCACCTCAGCATTGCCTGATGAGCAGTGCCATGTCCACGCCCAGGATCTGCACCAGCAAAATCCTGGGCCTCTGAAATGGAGAGCACGAACTTAACCACTCGGCCATGACCTGTCCCCAGGAGCTTCCTTTAATTGGAGTATTATTTGCAGAGTAGGACATGATTTTTCTAAAAATTATAGGACTGTGTAGTAATTATCTTCCAGGGACTTTGTAGAGACTTAATTGCATCTCTATCGCAAGCACTTCAAATACTGGGTCTGCTGTGTCATAAAAACCCATGCGGCTGAGGAATCCGTATTGAGGCCTCCTTGAAAACTAACAGCCTTATGGGTTACCCCCCAAAAATGGCTCAGAGTAGTGTATGTAGCGTACTTCTAAATTCCAGAGGCCCACCAAGCTTTGTACTTCTTTGTAGTGGGCTGTTCAAGGCACAGCATCTTGTCCTCCACTTTAGAGGAATCTCCTAATATGCATGAAACTACTAGACCCCCTAGAAACTTCATTTTTGTGACACATCCCTGAACTTTTGCAAGACTTATCTCCCTTTTACCCTACGTATGCCTTACTCAGGCACTACTTCTACTTGTGACTTCTCACCAAATCCAATTAGCTTAACATCACCAATGTAATGGACCAGCATGACATTCTGTGAAATAGTAGATGATCAAGTACTCTCTGAACTCATTATAACAGAGAGCAGCAGACTTCATATACCCCTGGACCAAAGTATTCTATTTCTCATGTCATGTGAATGTAAATGGCAACCACCAGAGACTATGTCAGTCAGTAGTCAACTATGCTCACTGCAGAAAATGTTCTCTTGAAAGGAGTTCTGAACAGTGCACCTCCCTGGCCCCTATAGAGTTATGCCACAGGAGAATCTGATCCCTTTGGACCTTCTAAGTGAGATGGACTCAAGCTAACGCTCCATCTCTAACTTGACCTTCATAAGCCCACATTCTGACTGGTGGCTTACAGTGGAGTTTCAGAATTATAGGGTCCACTGAGAGCCATTATTTAATAACCCCCAGAATATCTATATATTTCCCATTCCTCAGTGAATGGTCTCCCTGGTAAATATCTCTTCTAAAATACCTTGGGGAAAATTTACAGTACAACAGTCCCCCTTATTCATGAAGGATACATTCCAGGACCCCCAGTGGATGCCTAAAACCACAGATAGTACTGAACTCTATAAATACTATGTTTTTTTCTATACATACATACCTGTGATAGTTTAATTTATAAATTAAGAGATCAATAATAAAACAATTATCAAATATACTGTAATAAAAGTTGTAGACTTCAGCAACCCCAGCATACAATTTTTTTTCTTTCCTTGTTAAGTCAAGAACTTGCACCTTTTCACTTATAGGAAGCACTTTACGGCTTCTCTTTGGCATATCCGAATTGCCAGCATCACTACTTCTGCATTTTGGGGCCGTTATTAAGTAAAATAAGGGTTATTTGAACATAAGCATTGCAACAATACAACAGTTGATCTGATAACTGAGATGGTTACTAAGTGACTAAATGGATGGGTAGTGTATAAAGCATAGATGTGCTCAACAAAGGGAGCAAGATTTCAGCATGCTCCTCAGAACAGCACACAATTTAAAGCGTACAAGTTGTTTACTTCTGAACTTTTCCATTTAATATTTTCAGACCGTGCTTGACGGCAGGTAACTGAAACCCCAGAAAGCGAAACTATGGATAAAGGGGGACTACTGTAGACATCTGTGGCCGTGTGACAGGGTCCTTCCTTGAAGGGATCCAGCCTCTTCCCCCTGAGTGGTCCATGAAGTGGCTCAAGTCTGGGAACTGGGAACAGATCGTGAATTCAGTTATGATGACTTACATTCATTTCTGCCCAGCAGAATTACTGTCTAATTTTGGGGGATCTTGCAGTCAGCCACCATGATAGATCTCTTTGGATCAAAACACTTTGATTAGTACTCTGCCCTGTGGTTAATTGTGGTGATTGCTTCAACCTTGTCTCTGAGGGCTCAGTCCTGCCACCTGGCCTTTACCACTCCAGGATTCCATTATTCCCATGAGATCAAGGAACCCAGTTCCATTGCCGTACCATCTGTTCAGTTATTTCTGGTCTAATGAAGAAAACCACCGCAGAACTCTTGTGAATGATAGTGTCCCCTTACCAATGCATTTCTTTTTTTTGGTGAGGAAGATTGGCCCTGAGCTAACTTCTATAGCAAATCTTCCTCTTTTTGCTTGAGGAAGATTGTCACTGGGTTAATATCTGTGCCAGTCTTCCTCTGTTTTACGTGAGATGCTGCCACAGCATGGCTTGACGAGCAGTGCTAGGCCCACACCCGGGATCCGAATCTGTGAACCACGGGCCACCAAAGTGGAATGCATGAACTTAACCATTACGCCACTGGGCCAGCCGCACCAATGCATTTCTTAGTGTCTTCCTGGGCAAGATGAGAAGATTGCACATAATACATCCATTGGAATATTTCCATTTCTCATTACCTTTGGACTCTCTTCTACTGGAAAGTTCTTGTGTTTAAACATCATTAAAAGAGGCCACTGTGTAGTCTAAGCATTTACTCACCCAACTATTAATGCCATTCACAAGTTCCCATTAAATTCTGAATCTCAGGTGATTGCCTTCATCTCAATTAAATCAACCCAAACATGCCTTATTGTTCACCTGCATTGGTCTAAACACTTTGAATCTCACTTCCCCAAGAATGTTGAGATCTTAACTCCCATTTTAGTCCTGGAGGCAATGAAAGGTGGTAGAGTTGAGTTCTGAGGAAAATTGCCCTCAATTCGTGAGTCATTGGAAGGTTTTTAAGTAGAAGAGTGGTTTTTCCTTAGAAGGGATACTATGAAAGAAAAGGGGTTGCCTCTGTCAACAAGACAGGCAGACAGATGTTTAAAGTTCTCGGCCTCTATATCTGGCAGAATATCCACATCCCTTATCTCAGGGTCCCACTTCTTCCCCTTCCTTAATGTAAGAGACCTGGAAGGCTTAAACTTTTAATTGGCATTATATCTTTGCAGACCTTACATCAGACTCTTGGCTTTGTCCTCTGCCATATATATCTATATATATGTATATGCCAGATATATGTGTGGCAGATACATGTGGCAATAAGAGATGAGGAACTCCTTCAAAACTGCCAATGAGGACTTCTGGTTACCCATGCATGTTTTTAATTGTATATTCATAAATTTAATCTTTTTCCCTTTGTTCTCTATCTGGGAACATCAGAAGAATCTAGGTGGTGATTGCAATTTTTATAACTGGTGTTTCTGTAGCAATTAAATGTCACAGCCATTTGATCTCACACCACCATGCCCTCTATCTGTATTTCATCCTATGCTCCCATCGATGATAATTTGAGTAATCTAGATGCTACTACATGCCATACATTTCCCATGTCCTCTATTATCATTAGGTTTCTTGAATATTCCTTGAACAACCCAGTCCCAGAATACTATTTTGAGGGGCTATTTCTGGTACAGTTACTATGTCTGAGTCAGGAAACAGATGGCATACTCAAATTAGAGTAATTCAAGAAGGATCTATGAGAGGCAATTTACAAAGCTATGGTCAGGGTACGGGGGAACTGCAAGGGATGGTACAGTACCCTAGAGCTGGTAACGGTAGAAGTGTTACCATCCATAGGCTTGAAAGAAGGAGTGGAAGGAAAGGTTGGCAGAATCCAGAAGGAAAAAGTCGCAAGAGAGTCAGTCACCTTGAGAGAAGAAGCTGGCTTCTTTGGTGGAGAGGCACAGCTGTTCAGAGACTACTCCACAGAGAAAGAGTCAAGGGAATCTCTTCTGTCCCTCAGACCTCCTACCAGCACTCCCCAGTGGCAGGAAAGCCAGAGGGCAGGGGAGGCCTTTGATAAGGTCATAAAGATGAGCCTCCTGAGGGCAGAGAGCAAGATGTAAGAGAATGGATAGAGAGACAGACCAATTATATGAAGAGTTTCAAGAACGTGTTTGGCATCTTAAATTTAAGGCATGACCTGGACAAGGAAAATATCATTTGATGAGAGTTTTATCAGACTAGAACTAAGGATCTGATCAGCTTGTGAAAGGAGAAAGCAAGAGCTTTGAGAAGGCCATTCTCCTATTCCATATACCTCTCCAGGGAAAGAGAGACTTTTCTTTCTGTTTTTGTTTTGGTGAGGAAGATTGTCCCTGAGCTAACAACTGTTGCCAGTCTTCCTCTTTTTGCTTAAGATTGTGCCTGAGCTAACATCCATGTCAGTCTTCCTTTATTTTGTATGTGGGGTGCTGCCACAACATGGCTTGGTGAGTGGTGTGTAGGTTTGTGCCCAGAATCTGAACCCATGAACTTAACCACTATGCCACTGGACCAGCCCCCAGAAGAGAGACTTTTGTAAGCATTTTAACTATCTTATGAGTTCACATGAGTAATTCAGAAATATTTTAGTGCTTACTGTGTGCTGTTCCCCAAATAACAAATATCTGGGCTTGTTTTTATTCATCAACTTTATTAAATAATTTTATTAACTGATCTACATAGACATTATGTTTAACAATTCAATATAAAAATAAATACTTTTATGGGATAAATAAGCAAGTTTTTTAGAGCCCCTAGGGCTTACAAAAAAGAATCTTAAAAGATCCATATTTATCATCCGAAGACTAACAGTTACAAAAGGTAGCAAACCATAAAATCAAAAAATAAATATAAATTTTAAATATTTAAATAAATAAAAAACCTGATACATTTTAAATGGGAAACACTTAATTATCAAGTCATTGTTGAGAAGATGCTTTGACAAAAGGTAATCCATTTGTTCAGAAATTCTACAATTGTTCCTGTCTCATCATCATATTCACATGTGAATCTTGTTTCAGACCCCTATAAAACAAAAATTTTAATTTTTTTTTTAGTTCAGAGTAGTTTACCTTATATAATTCTCAATTGAAGTCTTACAGGCTTATGGCCTTTATTTTCAAGTGTATTAAACATATTAATTATTCACATTTTCTTGAAATGATCAAAATGTGCCAAAATTACATTTTCTACAGTATTTTACTATCATTCTCATTTGTTAATTCTGCAATCTCAGTGAACACAAGATTTTTTTCCTGAGTTGTGTACAAGTAAACATTTGAAATAAAAACAGTTCTGGACAAATACTTCATTGCATGCAAAATAAACTTGTTTGACTTCCTCTGTGTATATATCTGTATATCTGTAGGTTACATGTATACAGTGATATGAACATTAGACTTCCTTCTTTTTTAAACCTTGATTAAGGTTATTCTACTCATTATTCTACTTGAGTAAATCTCCTCATATTTTCTCCAAAGCAAGGCAGAACCAACCCTGAGTAAGTTAGAAGAGGCTTTTGTTTGGGGGAAGTTTGTGTGAAGAACATTTTCATAAATACTCATCCCCCCTCCCTCAACTCACTATCAATGCAGGTGAGTTTCCCAACTTTTAAAAGTGTAAACATTAGAAATGTTGTCCTGTGGACTGACTGTGTAGAAATTAACCTTCTCTGCAGAAAGGGACTATTTCAACTCAGCCTCTAGCTGACAAGCTAAGGAGAAAATATTTTGATATGCAAATAAAAGAGAGTGCTTTTTCGAATTTGAAGTATCCTATCCTGGAAAGACAAACAAAATGAGACAAAGTATTTCCTTTAAATAAACTGTTGCAGTGTTATATATCCTCTAACATGTAATTATTTAAATATTGTAATTTCTTGGGAGGAGTTTTACTTTTAAAAATGATTTTCACATAATTTTATCTCAATTTTGCATCAGGAGTTTTAGAGTGAGTTTTCTGATGTTAAAAATTTTAGAGCAAACCTCTTGACGTAAATGAGAAACTGAGTCAATCAATGTCTAAATGACATTAATCTCAGTGTATTTTTTAAAAAATTAAATGGAAAGAAACAGTCTACTAATAAAGTGACTCTTACTTGGAAAGATCCAGAGTTACATACTTTTAGAAACTTGGTTCTACTACTGTAATTAAAATTGCTCTGTTTATTTAGGATAACTGTTAATTCATGAATTTTGTCCTTTGGCAGATGGGATGAGAAAGGAGAGCTATGAACCTCTTTCATGTCATCTGAGTCCCTTGTACATTTCATGCTTCCTGTGCATTTAAAAATTCTTAAGGTCCTGAAAGTATTACCTCTAAATAAAGAGTTAATTATTTGTCCATCAGCTATTTTAATGGTTGCTGTTTAAGACAAATCTCTTAATCCTTCCACTAAATGATAGGGAAACCCCATTTAAAAAGCTTTTCACACAATCAGTATTAGTTATTCTGGTAAATGATCTGAAGGAATTTAAAAATACATAATAAAATCTGTCTGCTTTCTGTGAAATTCAATTCAGTGCCTTCTCCCAGTTTTGTGTTAATGTGAGGGGTGTCAGAGCGCAGGGGTGGAGGCTTGTCCCTATGTGGATGGTAGATGGAAGCTCTCTGGCTTGCGCTTCCTAGCTCCACAATGTATGATCTAACATGAAAATAATTCATGTTCACAGTGGACTTAAAATACACAAGTACTTCACACATACCAAAAATGTTATACCACTTTAAAATGCCCTTCCATTTATTTTATTTCCAAGAGAGCAAATAAAGTAATGCCTTACCTTTAGTCCCAGAACTGTTACATTGATATTGCTCATTAATTCCTTGATATCTTTCGAGAGAAAGTTTTTTAGCATTTCCTCCAGAGGTTTGAGTTCTTCTTCTAGACACTGAAGATGTTTCAATTCTGTGGCCTTGAATAATAATAATTATCATCAGGTGAGTTTTCTCTGACTAAAAGTCAGAATCAGAAATTAATCTCCAATCTATTTTTATTGAGTGGCAGTATATAGTTTTTACCATTCTCCCTGTTCTCAGCATTACTGTAAAGGTGGACCAATATAGTTTACAAATCACAGATACAGGCTGAGTTCTTTTCCAATCTGTATACAAATCATTAGACCCAGAGTAGTCAGAATGTGGAAGTAGAGGTTGACATTCTATGATTCTAATATTTCATAATCAAAGGGTTAATCACAATGTTAGGGAAAGAAGGAGATCTTGGATGCCATCTGTCACAGTCCCAAAGTTTGATACATTAGGCAATTTTAACTGTATAGTAATGACTCTCAATTTAGAAAATCACATATAACTGTAAATTTTTTACTTTTCTGTAATAAGTACATTAAGGTGCATTTAAAAAAATTATTTGTTCCAACCAAATAAAAGTTTACAATATTTGAAGAATTTTTGGATGGGCTTCCCAAATTAGACATACACATACATACTCTCCTATATATAATGATAGTATTTCATACTTTTATGGTACATTATAATTTCAAAGTGTTTTTTCCTAAATAAGCCCACTTAAGTGTCACAGCCACATTTTGAGATAGGCAGTGCAGTATTATCATCTCCATTTTACAAATAAGGAAACTAAATCTCAGAATTTAAGTGTCTTTCCCAAGGCCGCATGACTAAGTGGATCCAGAATTAGATTTCAATTCTTTTTTTTTCATAGCATTAACATAGCATCCTTTGAATTAAATGTTTTTATATCTTTCTAAAATCTTTTGCAAACAGAATGGTGATAAAATGAACAAATGAATGAAATTTATCACATTACTTTTGGTTTCAAATAGATTTTGAGTTGTCATTTAGAAACTGTGAGATTTCAAAGAATTCCACCACCCTCTAAATTATACACATGATCTCATGTTATCTTTCTAACAATCTATAGAGGGAGAGGTAGGACTACACTGCTCATATCTTCTGACATTTCTATCTACTGCCCTTTCAACTTGCTACTACAAGGTCTGCAAGTTCAAGGCTTACATTTTTGGTATGAGCAATTTGGAGCTATTTCCTTCAGAAAAGAGTCTAATGTCATTATGTTGCAGGAGATAAGAGTTGTGTGTCTGATTAAGCTGGAGGAGCATCTCTAAGCTATTTTCATCTTTCAGAAGAGTAGTGTAAAGCATAATTTCCTTGAATTAATGAGAAGTGGATCAATGGGATTGCATCTATAATCCTTAAGTCCCATTTTTTTCTGGGCTTGGATTTACCCTGGGACAAGGTCTTTCTGGCACCACAGTTTTGCCCGATCTCTGCTGACCTGCACAAGTGCTAGGAAACTTTATACTCCTAGCGTCGCTCTAGGAGCTTAGGTGATTGATGCTTACCTAACTATCTGAATTTGAAAACGATGAAGATTTTAATCTTGGAAAATAAGTCACATAGAATCGTAAGTCTCTGGGTCTACTGACATAAAAGATGTTTAAGTCAAGAATTTTATACTCCCCAGAGAGAATTTTATCTTTACTACTACTAGTAGTAGCTAATGCTTGTATGGTGTTTACCATATGCCAGACACTGTTCTGAGTTCTTTACATCTACTCATTAATCCTCACAAAACTATATGAAGTACATACAATTAGAATTCACATAAGTAGGTGAGAAACTTAGTCACAGAGAGTAGGTAACTTGCCCAAGGTCACAAAAGCTAGGACACGGCTGACCTGGGATTTCAGTTCAGATAATCTGGACCCAGAGTCTGTGCTATTGATTACAGCTATGCTGCCTCTCAAAGATAGACCCTTCAGAATCTTTCCCAAACAATGAAGGATTTTTAAAAGTGGCCTCCTCTGAAATGAATTTTGATCATTAGCATGCTAAAATGATACAATCAAATATCTAGAGTTTTGCATGTTTAAATAAAACAGTAAGTCAACATAATCTTTTAAAACAGCCTAAGCAATAAAGTAAGAATGTTATTATTCTTTTCTTCCCAGTCCTTGCCCGCCAAAACACAAATACATATAAAAAAATATAGGCCAAGCCATTTACAGAAGGCCCATTATCAAACTTAGACTTTTTTTAAAAATATTTAAGTTACTTATTCTTTTCCTCAGATGAGGTGCTATTAATCCAATCAGTGTGCAAATTTGTATATTACTTTGAATTTCATTAAAATATAAAGTGAACATAGAAAATTGTACTTACCTTCTTGGGCATGTTAATTTTAAATGTGAGCATCTTGGAGAGTTTGGGATTCTTGTTATTCTGAGAAAGTATAACAGATTGTTATTAAAAAAGGAACTCCAGCTAGAAAAATTAAATGTAATAATTTTAGTAAGAAAGGAAATATACTCACATTAACTCCTTCCAAAAGCAACTTTAAATCCATCTGTAATTGCTTCAGTTGTTGCTGTGTTTCCCTCTTAGAGCTTGAAGTAGGTGCACTGTTTGCAAGGACTGCAAGAGTTAGTGCGATGCAAGCCAAGAGTTGCATCTTGTACATTGTGGCAGGAGTTGAGGTTACTCTGAGTAGTGATTAGAGAGGCTGATATGAAGCTCTTGAACAAGAGAAGCAATTTATACTGTTAATTCTGGAAAAATATTATGGGGGTGTCAAAATGTTTTACATATTACACATATTTTCAAAGATTCTACCTGTGTGGCAAAAAGCATTACCTTTATTTTTCCTCTTCTGATGACTCTTTGGAATTTCTTTAAACCCCCATAAACTGACTGAATGGATGTAGGTGAAATCCCTCTTGGTTACATTAGCCCACACTTAGGTGGCAGTTCTAATTCATACAACTAACGCCTTCTGTATGAAACAGTTTTTCCTCCCTCTTTCTTTAAGGGGGTGGGGATACAAAAGTGCCTCATGAAAATTTTCTCTTTGTCATAAAACTATGCTGAACATGTGGAGCACCATGTTGTGGTGGACAAGAGCAAGAATAAATAGTTGAAAAGAATAAATGTTTAGATTTGTTGATTGAACAGGAAGAATATTGGTTTCCTGTTTCAGGATGGTTTTAACTTTTATCTACACAATGACTGAGCTAATGCGTATAACATGACAGATTACTTCTTACACAATCAGCTGGAGAAATATTAAGATTAGAATACATAAAATGCTCATTGAACTTGAGGTACTGTTTTATGCTGTTTTAATTTTAACATGTTTCTTGTATTTAAATATCTTACTGTCTGTTGTCCTTTTTTTTTTTTTTTTTAAGGGTATGATTGTTTAACAAACAAACACTCAGAAAAGGATTTGTACCCAAGGGCACTCTTGCTAGTTTTATAATAGACTTTATATGGGCTTTATGTAAACCAATCCATAAGTTTCTAGTTTTCATCTCTTTAGTAAATTTAGATTTATCCTCTAAAGCACCTGGGACACTGTGAGTGTAACAATAGGAGTTATGAAGTAAGATCAGATGAGTATTTTTCTAGTAGGTAGACTAGGTAGGATATTTAGAATGTATGTTAATTTGTCCTCAGTATAATGCACAAACTGCCTGGATGATGGTATAACTATATACTTCTAATTTAACCTGGAGAGAATTGAGGAAATCCTTTATCAATGAGATTGCTTGTAACTCCTCCATTTTTACTACCTTATTCATTTCTTATCTAGTCTCTAAACAGATATTTATCTAGCACCTATGATGCCCTCAGGTATGTAGAAAGAGAGAAAAAAGAACAGTGTGCAGGCACGCAGTCTAATTTAAGCCTAACAAGAAACCTGTTAAATGATGGTTCCATTTTGCAGTTTAGAAAACTGAAGCTCAGAGAAGTAGTTTGTTTTAGGTCATTCAGCCCTTACTGACAGTAAGGAGCAGAACAAGGATTTGAAACCAGAATATTCTAACATCAAAGTCCACTCTCTTACCATCTGTATTCTTTCTCAAAGAACTTGATGTGTAACAGGGAAAACGTGCACATAGACAATTGTAATCCTAGGTAAAAGACAATTGCTGCCTCAAGGGAAGTGGATATAAAGAATTTTGAAGAAGAAATATGACTTTAAACTGGATTTCGAAAACATGGTTAAACTGTAGTTACATAAATTTAGGACTAGACGGAGGGTGGGTAGGCAGGAAGGTTTAAGCATTCTAAAGAACACTTAATTGTACTTGCAAAGAACAGAGAAAAATGGTTCAAAACTGTTTATGTGCAAGGCCTTATTTTGAAGATTATAAAACATCTTTGTAAAATTAAAAAATAAGCTCTATATCTCCTCAGATGAAAAAAAATGAAGAAAAAGTGAGATTAAAGAAAAATGATCTTTTCTTTTAGAAAAGATGAGAGAGATTACAGACAAAAGATTATAATGTTTCTATTACTAAAAAATGCAGAATGTCTCTCTGTACCTTTCAGATCAAAACCACAAATTTAGCATTAGTTCTAAGGGAAAGGCTACTTAGTGGTCTGTGTGTCAACTTTATTATACTTGTTTCGCTTCTCTAAAGACTCAGTGTCTCATCCCAGCATCATCAGCTCAGGCCTTTACCCTTCCAGAATGGAAAAATTCAGGCCCACGCATTTTCCTGTGTGGGGGCTTTTCCAATGAGGCTTTTGATGTTCTCATAGTCTTGGTATTTATATTTCTCTGGCTATTTCCATTAGAGAATGGGTCGATATATGGCTACAATTCTGGGGTCTGTAGAAAATTGAATTCCTAGGCCCCTTGCTTATCCCTATTATTGCATAACAGGCACCATTGCAGAAGTTGGCCTTATAATTTCTTTCTTGAAATGCTTGAGGAGAAAGCTATCATATGCTGTGGTGTACTTTCACTTTTTAACATGTCTGACACATCAGCTGGCTTTTCTGGCTGTAGTGGTGATAAAGTCAGTAATAGACTGCTAACTACCACATGTGTCACACCCCTACTTCCCCTTTGAAAATAAAATTTTACTATTCAATAAGAAGCTATTTTAGTGGCTTAGCATTGTTTGTGACTCAGCTTCTTAGACTTGAGGGTAGCCTAAGTCCTTTAAAAAGGGAAGCCCCAGTCTCTGAAGCTGCCTACCAAAGAGATTGGTCTGTCAGTTGCATCCATTGTCGATCCATCAAAGCTGACTTTCCAGGACTCTGCCTCTTGCAAAAATTTCTTCTTTCTGACCCGCTTTCACAGCTTTGTAAAATTTTAATTTGTTCTGGAGCTTGATGCCTATATTTATGCATCTCTTTTTAGTTTCTCTAAAGGCCTCTTGGCTTTTCAAGATAATTCTCTCCCTTTGAAATTAGGACATAGTGCTGGATAATTTCCATACCACCTAGAGAGAATTCAGCTAGGAGCTGTGTTTCCTGTGAAAATCTGAATTTCCTCAGACGTATACTGGTGCCCAGACTGTCTTCATCCAACCTGTAGTCTCCATAGTGTGATACCACTTCAGTCAATCTGTCTGTGATAGTTAAGTCTCCTTCATAGGTGCTCACCTTCCATGTGGTAAATTTTAAAGATGTTCATAACCTTTTGGCGTGGAAGAATTATTTCCTTGGTACTTTTAATTTTGCAAAGCGTTTTCAAATTCATCATCTCATTGAGTCACATTTTACTGATAAGAATTTTGACGTTTGTAGAGGTTAAGTGACTTGCCCAAGATCAAAAACCCAAGCCTTCCTGGCCCATAGTGATCTCATGTGTTTCCAGTGTAAAAGAGTGATGCCAAATTCTAGGACCATTAGGCTACACAAAGAAGCCTGAATTAGGTTGTTCCTACTGTTCCACCTCGCTTCACTTTATCAGTGGTAGCTGATGAGTCAGGCGAGGCAGCATCCACCTTCCCCTAACCAACACATTGTCTGTACGTATTTCATGAAGAACTTTATTTTCTTCATACATTAGGAATTAAGCCTTTCAACTTACAGATAAATATTAGCTTTATCCTCTGCCAAGATAAATGCCTTCATTAAAATCTTGTGAAAATAAAATTATTTACATTTATTTAGGCTTATCTTCATCTATTTGCTTTTCCTGCCTACCTTTGTTTCTAAGCTCGCTGTTAACCATTTGTTCTTTCCTCTTCTATGATAGCTTTCGCTGTGTCATTGACAGAGTCCATTGTTTTATCATTCCTAATGTTAAAAGAAAAAGTACAGCATATTAAACATTTTTTAGTGTATTTGAGCAAAAATTGATTTGAATTGGGCAGCTTCCAATCTAGCAGACAGAAAGGAGCTCTGAGGAGCTGTACAAAGTGAAATGCTTTTATAGCAGGAAGGGAGCAGGAACAAGGAAGTTATACTAGGCAAAAAACCAGGGATGACAGGGCTCTATCAGGCAGATTACCTAACCAGTGCTGTTCAGGCAACTCCTGATTGACTGGTTTGAGATTCCATTTCTGGGAGAGCTGAAACTGTAATGAAGTCTTGGTTTGGTGACATGGGGATTAGCATAAGCAACTCTATTTGGGACATGTTGTCTTGTTTTTAACAATATTTGTAAAAATTATAGCCTGATTTTTTTGTTTAAAAATTATAACATTATCTAGTTACAAAATAATACATATCCATTATAGAAAATACAAAGAAGCTAAAAAATTTAAAAAACGAAAATCAACTGTATTCTTACCAAGCAGAGATAACTATTGTTGCCACATATTGGTATATGTCCATCTAGTCTTTTTTCTATGATACAATTTTACATGCTTTTTTCTCTTAACAATATGTTATAAATATCTCATATATTAAGTATTCTTCCAGAACATTATTTTTAATAGTTGCACATAAAATTCTGTTGTGTGACTGTATTCTATTACTGGAATTTACTTTAATACCAATCATTCACAATTATGAATACTACTGTAATTCACTAAAATCTTTTGAACATAAGTATTTGTGCAAATTTCTGATCACCCTATTAGGATGAAATCCTAGAAGTGAAATTACTGGGTCAAAGAGAATGAACGTTTTAAGGCTTTCAATGCTTATTCAGAAAGTTTGTAACAACAACACTCCTTATCGGGGTATGAGCCTATTTTTCTGTACCATCTACATGGTTTTCATATTATCAAATAGGGAAGGGGGCAAGAGAGAGAAAGGAGAGGAAATGATGAAATGTATGTTAATTGGTGGTTACACTAATGCTCAGGTCCATATTTGGAATTGAGAGTCAGTCAGACCTGTGCGCAAGTCCTATTTATCACTTACTAGCTGTGTGACCTTGAACAAATTACTTATCCTCCCTGAGCCTGTTTGTTTATTTCTAAAATGACAATGTGGACCTGACTGGTCTCTTATGAATGACAAGATAGCATAAATGAAAGGATACAACATTAATCTGTTAACTTTGAATGAACGAGTAATCCCATGACTTGTTTTTGATATGCCACACTCTCCCCCTTTTCTACCAAGATATTTTTTTCAATGATGACATTTGCTTTACATAATTCCTTGATATCATCCAGGTTTTACCAGTCTGCCTAATCCGAGGGTTGAGAAAGAGACAGGTGGGAAATTTTACCATGCCAGCATTGCCCAGATGCAACTCAGTTAAAATCTAATTTAATTAACCATATAATTTTGAATTATTCTATAAGGTCACTAGAGATAAAGTATAATAGAGATATTATTCCGTAAAATGTCAGTCCCATCTGAGAGGATCTCTGTCCATTGTAGGGGAGGAAAAATCCTTTCCCTCTGCCTTTCTAGGTGCTTAGCTGAGACTCCAGGAAATAAAAAACAGACTAATAGGATAAAAAGTAAACAATTTAATTATGTACGTACATACCTGTGGGAACCCCACAAAGATATGAGACTCAAAAGGCAGCCAGATGGTTGAGGCTTGTCCACTATCCTGAGCTAAGGAAAGGCATGGGGGTCTGGGCTTTCAGAGGAGGGAAGGCAATTCATGGGAAGGTGAGAAGAGGAAAAGTTGGCAAGTGAAAGTTGCCCCACCGTGCAGATTCGTCTCTCAGGTGAAAAAGTTATCTCTGGTAATAGCTTTCTTCCTGGCACACGCCCCCTTTCTGATGTAAATTTCCTTTATACTTGTAAGTTTCCCTGACAAAAGGCTAACTTCTACTCTGTTTTCAGAGCTTCTCCTCTGTCTTCTCAAACTAATCAGCTCAAAATAATCCTTATGCCAAAGAGGCATATTTTGGGATGGCACATTCTGCTACCCTTTACCATCAAAGTTGATCTGTCTTTTTTTCTTTTTTGGCGAGAAAGATTGGCCCTGAGCTAACATCTGTTGTCAGTCTTTCTCTTTTTGCTTGGGGAAGCATGTTGCTGACCTAACATCTATGCCAGTCTTCCTCTATTTTGTATGTGGGACACTGCCACAGCATGGCTTGATGAGCAGTGTGTAGGTCTGTGCCCAGCATCCAAACCTGCAAACCCCGGGCAGCAGAGCATGTAAACTTAACCACTATGCCACCGGGCCAGCCCCTAAAGTTGACCTATCTTGATCTCATTTCTCTCAAACAACCAAAAACCAGAAAGTTAATTTTTAAAAAGTCCTCTGAGCAGCAAAAATTGGTGTGGAAAAGCTCATGGTGAAGATGATAAATAGGTTTCCTCTCACGTGCTGCATTATTAGCAGAGTCTACTTAGAGTGCTGTATTAAGAATAGTTTTGTCCTCAGGGGACAAGTGTGCACCATAGTTATTTAGTCTTCAGTGGGCTCTGGAGTGTGGAGTAGCAGCTTGCATACCAAGTCTTTAGCATTTCTGCCCTATGCTCATGCTTTCTTTACACCCAGTTCTAGCCAGCTTTGTTATTTTTCTTCAAGAGCATTGTAGATTAGAAGCAATTTTGGGAACTGGGCTCCCTGTAGAATAAATGATCACTGACAGTTTAAAAGAATGAGGTAGAGGAGGTAAATGTAACAATAGAAAACAAAGTATTAAAAAAGTGAAGAAAATATAGGAACCACAGAAAAGCACAGCCTTCTGGAACCTTAGTATGTGACTCAATAACTCCATGCACCCCAACAGGTCCTGAGAGTCCTGTATAACTGCAGAGTATAATGACTGATGTTCACAGTGATGACCCTGCCTCCTCAAAAAATGTTGAACTTATGTTTTGCTTTGTTTAAATCTGCTTTGTTTAGGAAGTCAGAATATATGTAATGTTTTTGGGAGAGCTTTCCATTTCAAGTGGTTAAGATAAAAACAAATTTGATGCCAAATCAACTCTGATTCCCTAGTTCCTGAATTCTTTTATGTGAGAGAGATACGAGTATATCTTGTTTAAGCCTTTGTTATTTTGGGTTTCTCATTATATGCAGCTAACAACACTGTATAAGTACAGTGGGCTGTGTTCTTTTTACACAATTCTACTTGTTTCTTTTGACTGAAAAATGTTTAAGGTACATTGTTGAACATCATCATGGGCTATCAGAATACAAAAATAAGTAGCTATCCCTGGCCTGCAGAATTTTATATTTTAGTACGAGAAAAAGACATATGTAGGGAGCCTCCAGTTTAAGACAGTAAGTGCAAGGGGATGAGTAGACAGTTAATTGCCAAGTGTAAAACTTTCTGGCTTCTATTGGCATAAGAATAGACATATAGATCAATGGAATAGAATTGAGAGTCCAAAACTAAACCCTTACATTTATGGTCAATTGATTTTTGACAAGGGTGCCAAGACAATTCAGTGGAGAAAGAATAGTCTTTTCAATAGCTGATACTGAGACAACTGGATATCTACAGGCAAGAGAGTGAAGTTAGACTTCTACTTCACACAATATATGATCATTAGTGTGGATCATAGACCTAAATTTTAGAGCTAAAATTACAAAACTCATGGAATAAAACATAGGAGTAAATATTCTTCACTTTGAATTAGGCAATGGTTTCTTAGATATGTCACTAAAAGCAAAATCAACAAAAGGAAAAAAAAATAAATTGGACTTCTTCAAAACTTAAAACTATTGTGCTTCAAATGACACCATAAAGAAAGTGGAAAGACAACCCACAGAATGGGAGAAAATGTTTGCAAATCATGTATAAGTGATTTGCACCCAGAATGTAAAAAGAACTCTTGCAACTCAACAATAAAAGGACAAATAACCTAATTTAAAAATGGCCAAATGATGGAATAGATATTTCTCCAAAAAAGATGTACACATGACTATAAAGCATATGAAAAGATGCTCAGTATCATTCATCATTAGGGAAAAGCAAACCAAAACCACAATGAGATGCCTCTTTTTACCCACTATGATAAATAAAATTAAAAAGACAATAACAGGTGTTGACGAGGATGTGAAGAAATTGAAACCATGATGCATTGCTGGAAGGAATGTAAAATAATGGTGCAGCTGCTTTGGAAGACAGTTTTGGCACTTCCTCAAAATATTAAATATAGACTACCATATGACCCAGCAATACCACTCCTAGGTATATAACCAAGAGAAATGAAAACATATCCACACAAAAACTTGTGCACAAATATTCACAGCAGCATTAATTAAAGTAGCCAAAAAGTGGAAGCAACCTAAATGTCATCAACTGAAGAATGGATAATTAAAATGTTGTATATCCATATGATGAAATATTATTTGGCAATAAGAATACTGAAATACTGATACATTCTACGACACGGATGAACCTTGAAAACATTATGCTAATTTCAAGAAGCTCTTCACAAAGGCCAAATATTGTATGACTCTATTTATATGGAATGTCCAGAAAAAGCAAATCCATCATGGCAGAAAGTAGATTAGTGGTTTCTGGCGTCTGGGACAAGAGAGAATGGAGACTGACTGCTAATGAGTATGGGGTTGGTTTTTGAGGTGATGAAAATGTTCTAAAATTAGTCAGGATTGTTGCGCAACTTTATGAATACACTAAAAACCAATGAATTGTACACTTACATTATGTAAATTATATCTCAAAGCTGTTAAAAAATTTTTTGCTAGCTTCACAATTGTGGTTGAAACATATGCAGTATGCTTTTGGTTTGTGGCTGTACTGAAATAAATAATGTCCCCAAATGAAACTATATTTATCTCTAAGAACTATTTATATAACCAATGTATGTAAAACTAGTTTTATTACAAATTAAGAAGAATGAAATTAACAGATTAAAATTTAAAGTTGTCTTTATTGTTAAATCATAATAGATACCACCTGGCATTCAGTCCCTACTCATATTGCCAATTATCGTCACCTAATTAAGTCCCAAACATTGAAGAAGTGGTAATGGTTTTTCTTTGAGTAGTGAATGAAAATAGCATCCTTCAACACATCGCTATATTTGAATGCTTGAAAAATATACTTTAAGATAAATAACTGTACAGATACTGTGGAAATTGTTCCAGAAAAGATGGCTCCGTGGTCTTCCCTATGGCTCATTAATGGGAATCCCATATTCTATTAACTGCTCAAAACACAAAACTATGCAGTCATCTTTGTTTTCTTTCTTTATCTTGCATCCCATATTCAATCTGTTAAAAATTCTTGTTGGCTCAATCTTCAGAATTTATCCTTAGTCCACTACTTCTATCCACTGCTCTCTCTACCACTCTAGTCTAAGCCATTATCACCTTTGTTTGAATATTTCAAGAACTTTCCTAACTGATGTCCCTTCCTCCAGTTCTTGTCCACTATAAGCCTCTTTTCACAGAGGAGACGGAGTGACCCTTCTAAAATCTAAATCAAATTATGTCACAGTAATCAGAACCTTGAAGTGGCTTCCCATCTCACCAAAAGTGAAAGCCAAAGTCATTAATTGGCTTACAACATCCCCCTCATCTGGCCTGAATAATGATATCTGCCACTGTTCTCTTCTCTTCCCTCCAGTCTGGCCTCCTTATAGTTCTTTGAACAAAACAACCTATGACAGCCTCAGAGCCATTGCATTTGCTGCTCCTTCTGTGTGAAATGCTCCTCAGTCCTGTATTCACTTGACGTATTCCCTCACCTTCTTCAGGTTCTTCACTCAAATGTCCTCCTCTCAGAGAGACATCTTCTGATCATCTTATTAATATGGACCTCCCAGGAACTAGCTATCTCCCTTCCCCGATTTTTCCCTCTCTGTAGCTTATTATCACCTTCCAATACAGTGCATAATTTTCCTATTTATTCATTGTCTGTCTCCTTCCACTATAATATAAACTCTATGAAGGCAGAGATTTTGTTTTTCCTATTGGTATCTCTAGGGCCTATAACATTATCTGACACATAGTTGTAACTCAATAAATATTGACAGTATGTTATTCTAAGGAAATAGGATTTTTCCTGAGTACAATGGGAAGCTATTGATAGATTTTCTATTAGCATTTTATAAAGATTCTTTTAGTATAATTATGGAGGAGAAGTTGGAGGAGCTAAACAAAGCCTTCCTTTTGTGATATCAAAATTTTTCAGAAACACTCCACTTGGAGCCTGAACCTAGCTTAGGAAGACAACATATCATTTCTTTGAGAAATGGCTTAATTAAATAAAAGATAAAATCTGCAATTTTATTTGCCACTTTGTAAGCATAAATTATAGCATGAGGTTTGTATGTAAATTTATCATGTGATATTGAGAGACTTAAACTGAAGCAATGCTATCATATAATGTGGAATCAGCAAGAGTATTGAAAATTTTGGTAGGGCATGTTGAAGTAGGGGAGAAAGATGTGTGCACTAATCCACCTGAAGTTCTGGCACAAAACTATTTTATCATGAGTAAGTACAGAAATTCTTCATTTTTTTTCTTATTAAGGCCAAAAAATATCTTCAAAAAATATCTTCAGTAGCTATCCATTTTATAACGTGAATGCAAAGAGTTACTGCATCTTAAATAAATGAGTGCCTGAATTCTAAGGGAGCAGAAGAATGTGTCCTCTGGACAGAGTTTTGAGAAAGTCAAACCCTTGGAAAGACAAAGAGCCTTCTTTGTTGATTGCTACTGTGTATGGTCAAGTGTATATTTACTGGTTTTCTTTTGATATTTATCTATAATCTAAAGTTAAAATTTGGGCTCTCCATGGAACTCTTCCATCTTGATGCTACTCTTCATTGTTAAATGACATGCTTTTATGGTTTTCTCTAAGTGATTACTATTTTGAGAAAAATTGTGGTGTCTATTTATACTGGGGTAGATAAAGTTTGTATTTCACAATTACCGTAACCATTTAGTGTGTCTATTCCCAACATTGTACTTTCTCTTAATCTACATATTCCTAATTTTCTGGGCAAAAAGAACTGAAAGAACTTAAATCGGATAGCTGAGTAAGAGACTATTGTTTCTCCCCTGTTGAGCAGATAATAGTCAAAGGAAGACTCCTTAAATAATCTCATTTGTGAACTTTCTCCTTGGGTTTATTTTTTCATACCTGTTTTTTCTTGAATTCATGGGGTTTATAATTTAAATAATATTGAAAATATTTACTTTAATTTCCTAAAACACTAATGCCAGAGTGGGATGGTAAGACTGGATTTGCAGATAAAAGAAAGTAATATTTATTAATTGAAAGTTGTATTAACATTGCCGAGACATCTGTTTTCAAATTGCCCAAGTTACATGGACTGAAGTGTGTGTTTTCAGTCACACAGAAGAATGATAGCTGCAGAGAGAAATCTCATTTACTACTTTCCCTTTTCTGTGGAGTAGTGTGTTTCCGGGTTGAAATACTGTCTCCATTTCATCTTTTATCATCTACTTTTATCCACAAATGTCTGCACTCTTTGCAGCATTTTAGCAAGAAAATAGCCATACTAAAATCTTTTACATTCATTCAAATACCCATCCTCTAACCATTCCACTGGACTTTAGTGTTGCTTGGTCATCTGTATTGGACTTAAAATTTCTATCCATGTCATAAATAAGTCAGTAACTAGAAACAGAGTAAGTAAAACATTAAATTAAGTTAGTAGAAAATGGTTAATCTCCCACTGTCTCAAAATTTACTGTACTTTTCAATCCGAATTATCCTACATGGTATTTTTTCTGTTTCGCCACATAGACAACAGGAGGGCTTGGGGGGAACGTGTCATTAGTGAGCTTGGAAGTAGACCCAGTCACCCCACTCAAGTGTGCATCTTCAGAGAGATTCACTTTCTGAGAAAAAGCAACTCTCTCCCCAATTTAAGTCAGTACGAGATCTAAAATGGAAAAACAAAAATGAAACCACAAACCCCCGGCATACAAGAGAGATTTAGATATTCCATGAACGAGCAGTCATAGAAACAGCCATTATCTTTTAATTCTGTCTGCAGTATATGTGTGACTCAAAAATCTTCCATAACTGGGGGTATTGTTTCAAGGGCACTTTATTAAATTGGAAACATTATTTTACGTTTTATAGTTGACCACATTAAAGAAATAGTTCAACTGTATCCAAACCTAGTTTCTGAGAATACAAATGCTTTCAGGCATTACTAACATTTTTTTTCACAGCTTTATTGAGGTATAATTGATATTAAAAATACTGCACATATTTAATGTAATCAATTTGATGAGTTTGGACATAGGCATACCCATGAAACCATCACCACAATCAAGGTAGTAAACATATCTATCTCGTACCCTCTCTTTTTTGTGGTATTAACACTTAACATAGGATCTACCCTGTTAACAAATTTTTTAAGCACGCAATACAGCATTGTTAACAATAGGCACTATGTTATACAGCAGATCTCTGAAATTTATTCATCTTGCACAAATGAAACTTTATACCGTTGAACAACAACTCCCCATTTATCCCACTGTCCAGCCCCTGGCAACTACCATTCTACTCTGTTTCCTTGAGTATGACTATCTTAGATACCCCATGTAAGTGGAATAATGCAGTATTTATCCCTCTGTAACTGGCTTATTTCACTTAGCATAATGTCCTCCAGCTTTATCTATGTCATTGCACATCGCAGGATTTCCTTTTTCTTTTTAAGGCCAAATAATATTCTGTTGTATGTATATACCACATTTCCTTTATCCACTCATTTGTTGGTGGATATTTAGGTTGTTTCCATATCTTGGCTATTATGAATAATGCCACAATGAACATGGAATATCTCTTCGAGATACTGATTTCAGTTCTTTCAAATATATTCAGAAGTAGAATTGCTGGATCATATAATAGCTATATTTGTAAATTTTTTGAGGAACCACTATACTGTTTTCCAAGGTGGCCGCACCTTTTTACATTTCCACCAATAGTGTACAAGGGTTCCAGTTTTTCTACATGCTTACCAACACTTACTATCTTTAGGGTTTTTTTTTCTTTTTTTAACAATAGCCATCCCAACAGATGTGAGGTGATATTGTGGTTTTGATTTGTATTTCTCTAATAATTAGTGATGTTGAACTTCTTTTCACATATATATTGGCCATTTGTACGTCTTCTCTAGAGAAATGTCTATTCAAGTCCTTTGCTCATGTTTTAATTGGGTTATTTGGGTTGGTTTGTTTTATTTTTTGCTACTGAGTTGTAGGAGTTCCTTATACATTTTGGATATTAACTCCTTATCTGATATGTGGTTTGCAAATATTTTCTCCCATTTTGTAGCTTGCCTTCCACTCTGCTGATTGTTCTTTATTGTACAAAAGCTTTTTAGTTTTGATATAGTCACACTTGTTGATTTTTGCTATTGTTGCCTGTGCTATTGGTGTCATAGCCAAGAAATTATTGCCAAGATCAATGTCAAATAGCATTTCTCCTGTTTTCTTCTAGGAGTTTTACAGTTTCAGGACTTATATTGAAGTTTTTAATTCATTTTGAGTTGATTTTTGTATATAACATAAGATAAAGATCCAGCTGCATCCTTTTGCATGTGGATATCTACTTTTCTCTACATAATTTGTTGAAGAGATTATCTTTTCCCCATTGTGAATTATTGGCACCTTTGCCAAAAATTAATTGACTCTGTATGCATGGATTTATTTCTAGGCACTCTATTCTGTTACATTGGTATATATTCTGCCTTTATACCAGTATCATACTGTTTTAATTACTGTAACTTTGTAATATATTTTGAAACCAGGAAGTGTGATGGCTCCAGCTTTGTTTTTTTTCCTCAAGATTGCTTTGGCTATTCAGGGACTTTTATGATTCCAAATGAATTTTAGGATTGTTTTTCCTATTTCTGTAAAAAATGTCATTGGGATTTTGATGGAGATAACATTGAATCTATAGATCACTTTGGGTAGTATGGACGTTAAACAGTACTAAGTCTTCCAATCCATAAACATGGAATGTATTTCTACTTATTTGTGTCTTCTTTAATTTCTTTTACCAATGTTTTGTAGTTTTCAATGTACAAGTCTTTTATCTCCTTGGTTAAGTTTATTCCTAAGTATCTTATTCTTTTTGATGCTGTTGTAAATGGGATTGTTTTCTTAATTACTTTTTTGATAGCTCATTTATAGTGTATAGAAATGCAACTGATTTTTGTATGTTGATTTTGTATCCTGCAATTTTACTGAATTTATTTATTAGTTCTAACAGTTTTTTTGTGGGGTCTTTAGGGTTTTCTACATATAAGATCATGTCATCTGCAAAGAGAGAAAATTTTACTTCTTTCTTTCCTATTTGGATGCCTTTTATTTCTCTTCTTGCCTAATTGCTCTGGCTAGGACTTTCAGTACTATGCTGAATAGAAGTGGCAAGACTGGGCATCCTTGTCTTGTAACTGATCTTAGAGGAAGAGCTTTCAGTTTTTCACTGTTGAGTATGTTGTTAGCTATGGGCTTGTCGTATGTAGCCTTTATTACGTTGAGGTAAATTCATTCATTATTTCTTTAAATAAAGATTCTGTCCCTTTTTCTCTCTTCTCCTTCTTGTACTTCATAATGATGTGCATGTTGATTTATTTGATGATGTCGCATAAGTCCCTTAGGCTATTTTCACTCCTTTTCATTATTTTTTCTTTTCCTCTGACTGAATAATTTCGAATGACTTGTCTTTGAGTTCACTGATTCTTTCTTCTGCTTGATCAAGTCTGATGTTGAAGCTCTCTATTGAATATTTTAGTTCAGTTATTAAATTTCTGAGCTCCAGAATTTCTATTTGGTTCTTTTTTATAGTTTCTCTGTCTTTGTTGATATTCTCATTTTGTTCATGTGTTATTTTCCTGATTTTATTTAGTTATCTATCTATATTCTTTTGTAACTCACTGAATTTCTTTAAGACAATTATTTTGAATTCTTTGTAAGGAAATACATAGATCTCCATTTCTTTAGGGTTGGTTACTGGAGATGTATTTTGTTCCTTTGATTCTGTCATATTTCCCTGAATATTCATGTTCCTTGTAGTTTTGCATTGGTGTCTGCACATTTGAATAAACAGCCACCCCTCTCAGTCTTTACAGATTGGCATCAATAAAGAAAGATCTTCACCAATCATCCTGGCTAGAGTTTCTGGGAGCTTCTTAAACCTTTTCTATGGTGCACATTCCACTCCTCTCCCTCCCTCCTTGGGGAAGTCTTTGTTTTCAACCTGCAAGGCTCAAAATTATTGAACTCTCAACAAACTTAGATTATAGGGCATAGACAGAGAGGGCTTCTCTTGGAAAAGATCTATATTTTCTTCGTTCTCTACTAGCAAATGGGCCACCTTTAGTCCCAGCTTCTCTGTTTCGTGTAGGGTCTTACTAAGGCAGCAAGACGCAGCTGAACCATTTCAACATTCTGTTAAAATAAAAAACAAATGAAGAACAGCCTTGACAACTCCCTGAACATTCAAAACCAGTTTAGTCAGACAAGCAAGGCTTAATGTAGTTTATTTTGCAAGGCTAACTTGACCTGGGTCATTTCTTCCTTCTGCCTCTGGAAATCATAAGCAAAACTTGAACGATTTCCCAAGGTTAATATGAGGTAACCACTGACTAATTCCCTATCATTTAAGAAAACTCCAATATTATAACGAATCACTGTGAAGAATAAACAGTTACTGCTTTCTCACTATATGAACTGCTTTATGACAATATTCCCCTAAGCTTCATTCCATGTCTTGATTTGAATGCTCCCAGTTTGCACATTGTCTTTTTCGTGTGTGCACAATAAGCTTTTACTAGCTACTACTTCAGTGATTCATTGGTTTTACTTTGGCTATTCTGAAGTTTTGACAATTACTAATTTTTCCTATCGTGTACCCAAATACTACAGCTTTAGTAGGCATATGTCTGTCCCCTAAAGTGAAACAGTTTTACCAACTATTTCCCAAGCAAGTTTCTAGAACCTCTCAACCAGGAATAATAGCAGGGTGCCCATTGCCATTGCTCCTACTTTCTCCACTCAACAAATTCCACATCACATTTTAGGTCTGAGAATTAACACTTCAATTTCAGGTACCAAATTCTGTGTCAGATAGGATATTTCCAGCCGCAAGTAACACAAGTCCTGCTTTGAATTGGGCTGAATGCCAAGGACATTTACTTCATGTATTAGGAAGTCTAAAAGTAGGATAAATTCCAGAGCCAATTGATTCAGCAGCTTAGAGATATCATCAAGGACCCATATTCTCTGCTGCCACAGAGTTGGCTTCCTGCTAAGACTGGTTACTCTCATGGTCATGATAAGGCTGCCGGCAGCAACTAGAATAATGTCTTTTCTTCTTCATATCCAGCAGGAGAGTGAAACTAGCTCCTTTTCCCAGAAACTCAAGTAGGTCCTTGACCCAAATGGGCTTAGGCCTGCCCATCCCCTAATTAACCAGTCCCAAGGGGGAAGAGTCTTATCATGATTGGCTTACACTGATCTTCTGAGGTAGATTGGAGCCAATATCCTCCAATCCTCCAATATCCTCTCTAGCCAAGCCTTTGCCAATGTGCATTCATATGCAAATGAAGGTCTTGATTTCCTAATACCTCTTCTCTCAATAATAGCCACGTTTCTCCTTGTGCTCTCCTACACATAAGATCTTAGAGTGAAGACTCTATTGCATGCATGAGTAGAAATTGGCAGAAAAATTATTTTACAAACCTATGCAGTTGTCATTTCACTTTGGCTTAGGTCATTGTCAACAACTAACACTTTAATAATTCAATAAAACTAGCTGGACTCTATGTATCATTTAGGAAAGCTTTAAGGTTGAGAGTAATGTAACTCCAATATGGTAGCTTAAAAATAGGGTTCTATTTGTATCACATAAGAAATCTGGCCATATGTACTTGCTTGTGTTGGCTCAGTTGCTTGACAGTGTCGAGGTTAACATCTGTGAGTCTCAACATTGCTTATATATGTCATCTCATGGTGACAAGATGGCTGCTACAATTTCAGATATCAAGTTTATATTTTAAGTAGGAGGAAGTGGGAATGGTGATCCTACTTACATATTATCAGCCAGAACTAGTGACCCATAGCCACCTCTAGCTGGTAAGTGACTGTGGAGAAGGGGTCTGGGAAAGTCAAACACTATGTCTGCCATGCACTGCAGCTGGATAAAGTATGTAAGCATATGCAGTTCAGTGCAGAGTAATTTACTTTCTTCCAGAAGCTGGAAATGAATTTATAGTTGGTGAAGGCATAAGGATCAAGATACGCCCAAGCCAGCTGCCCCATCCTATAGGAGTGCTTCAGACTGTCTACTTAGCAGCTTTCCTGGACTTGGGAGACTATGTGCTATGCATGGTCTCCTGCTATCTTGTAGTTTTCAGTGCAACTTCCTGGGTTCCTGTCCAGAGGAGTCCACTTGGTTTGGAGAATTGAGGCACAATTGAGGTAGCAGGAAGCTGTGGTTGACCTGGTTTCTCGTTACCCGACAAACAGCCTATTATGAGATCTATTCTTTTAACTCCTTCACAGTATCTATATGAGGAATAAGGGATTCCTTGAGTCTCTCTTTCCTCCTCTGTCCCCAAAAGTGGCCTTGGTTTTTTCAGGATTGAGAAACTCTGACAGACTATGGAAAGGACTTTGCCTCCTTGCCTAAGCCACAAGGTTGTTCCTTTCTTTGCTTCAACCCTCTTATCTTCTCTCTTGTCATCTCTATAGCTCACTGGACAGTGGGTGTGAAGAGACTGCAGTGAAGGGAGAAAGGATTATAGCAAAGGGGACTTTGTTTAGGCCTTCGTTAAGTTGTGCTTTGTTCCCACAGCATCTAGGAACTGGATGCAGGATAGGGCAAGCCTGGAGAACCTAATTCCCATACCTCCACTGCTCCCAGGCTAGGCTTACTCTGAACAGAGAAAAAAATTAAAGCCTTCCTGATGACTCAAAATCAGTCAAGATTCCTTGGAGTATCAGACCTACTAGGAACCAAGGCAGCAAGTAGGAGGTAATTGTCTTCTGTTGCCTTCAGTTCCTACTGTCTGTCAGAACAGTGCATCACTCTCCTTCATATGAACTTCCCTTCTGAGTCTGCTTCTAAATCCTGCCATGGAACTCCACACTCGCCCCACATACACACTCTAGTGGTCTGTTCTAAGGCAAAGAAAAGTGGAAAATTATTCTAGATTTCTGAATCTAGAGAACTGGCTAATAGTTTTTCACAATTGGAGCTTGAGGGAAAATGCTACATATCTTTATTTTTTGATTTTTGGACATTCGTACAGAGAAGTGATATAGAAGTAGAACGACAACACCAGTGATCCACACACAACTCTTATGAACAGATGTAGCTTCAAAGGCAATGAGGATTCGGTAGCAGGAAGTGTCCAGATCCACAGAAGCTAAGTGGTGACAGCTTTTACTTGTGTCCAGGACTCCCTGTGCTCTTCTTCTCCAGACACTTCAGGTATGAGCCAAGAGGCTTAAGTTTAAAATAGGCATGGAATGTTTGGAAGGGCCAAATTCTTACAAGGTTTTTTTTTGCCATCCTGGTGCTGTTCACATTACTGTTTGCGATGCTCAGAAGCAGCCCTCTGTTTTCTAGATCCTTCAACAGCCATTGGCATCCAGTCTCTCAGTGCTATCTATTGCTAGGGAGATAATGGCATGTCCTTGGTTTTAAAACACATCCCTGATTCCCCGAGTAGGTTGTTAGCTGCTCAGGAATGAATCTTAAAGATGCTACAAAGAGAAAAGGGAAGGAAATCTTGTAAGTCATTTAGTTTATTTCTCTGTCTCCAAGAAGAACCCAACCCAGATCTTTTCACACAAACAGACCTCTGATTGAATCCTATGTATCCAGCAGTAGAGTACAGAGCTTTTGTTTTTAAGATGATACAGTCTTTGTTTTCTCATTATAAAGCACTATATTCCTTGTAGAGATTTGGAAAAATATAAAAAGTACAAAAAGACAGAAATTATCTACAGTTCCATATGTCCAGCAATAATCATCCCTAACAATTTGATGCATTTCTTTCCAATCCCTCACTTCTCTATCGGTCTCTCACAATTTACGTGTGTTCATGCCCCTTACAAAATTGGGATGATAATCATATACATGATTTTGTATTCTGCTTTTTTTCCCACAACACTATATCATGACTGTTTTCTCAAACAAATATTTTTTAAAAAATCTTTAAAAATGATTTTATAATATCTTGTCAAATGAATATATCATAATTTATTTAATCATTCTCCTGATTATAATCCATCTTTTTATCTGAACAAATTTTAACAGTATTTATAGCATTTTCATATGGCAGCCATATAAAATAAAATCAGTTAAGAATTAATTAAGCACGTGAAATGTCCAGTGTCCTGTGCTAAATGCTATAAAGCATATAAAAAATTATAAGGCCAGTTCTCTGATCTCAAAGAGATTTTAGGTTTATTATGGTGTGATTTTTTTAATTAATATTATATAGCTTAATTCTTAAAACATGTATCTTACAGTTTTAAATAATTAGTACTTATAATTATTTTAAAATACTACTTATTTTACATTCTTTCTACTTTTCAAAACTATATGAGGCAAATTATTATAACAGAAACAGCTAAAACAAAAGTGAAGATCAGCATAAGAAGAGGGAAAAGATAGGAGCCAAGTTGTAAAGGGCAAAGGAAGGAAGGAGACAGGAACCAATGAAACCAGAAAACCTCACCTAAGGAGACTGCTGCCTAGGCTGAGAGACACACAGCCTTTATCATCCAAGTGCATGCCTTCAGTTATTCATTGATTCTTTCAGCCCACAGGTATTCATGGAGCACTAATGCTCAGTGCCAGCCACCAAGTTAGGGGCTGGGGGAACAATGATGAACAAAATAGACACGTTCTCAGAGAACCTGTATTTCACAAAAAGAGACAAACTTTCTCTTAGCTCTGAAGGATGGTAGTGTTGGTGAAAAATTCAAAGACCTTCTATACTTCCTCATCTCTTATAGGTCCTCAGAAGAAGCAATGAACACTATGTTAAGTCAAAGAATTCAGGATAAAGTTTGAAAGATGTAGTCCATCAGTGCAGGATTTTAAATAGAGATAATAAAGCTTAGAGAATCTAGGAATATGAATATTTGGCACATGCTTTATGAAACTCCATATGTATATTAATTATCCTAGCTAGTCTTTTGATAATAATTAAACAGTTGGCCATTTTTAAATGTTTCATTTTTTAAATTATCTAAGAAATATGAACACATTACTAACATTATGAAAAAGAAAGAAAAAAACTCTCCCTTAAGGCCTTGACCTGGCCTAGCCATTAACATTTATATCTCTTTCCAGTCTTTTTACATACTTGTAATCATACTTTACATAAAACTGTCTTTGAATGTTTTTACACATTATTATATCATAAGCATTATATTAATCAAGGCTCTCCAGAGAAACAGAATCAATAGGTTATACATATACACATATATGTATGTAGGTATATATATATGTAGATATATATACATATAGGTGTGTGTATATATTATATATATATATGTAGAGAGAGAGATTGAGAGAGAGAGGAGAATTGGCTCACCCAATTATTATTATTATTATTATTATTTTGAGGAAGATTAGCCCTGAGCTAACATCCACTGCCAATCGTCCTCCTTTTGCTGAGGAAGATTGGCCCTGAGCTAACATCTGTGCCCATCTTCCTCTATTTTATATGTGGGACGCCTGCCACAACATGGCTTGATAAGTGGCACTAAGTCCGCACCTGGGATCCGAACCACCGAACCCTGGGCTGCCAAAGCAGAGCATGCGAACCTAACCACTGCACCATCGGGCCAGCCCCTCACCCAGTTATTGAGTCTGAGAAGTCCCAAGATCTGCAGTCAGCAATCTGGAGACCTAGGAGGGCCAATGTGTAGTTCCAGTCTAAAGGCTGGCAGGCTCAAGACCCAAGAGAAGCCAATGTTTCAGTCCCAGTCCAAAGTCCAGAAAAGACCAATGTTCCACTCAAGTAGTCAGGCAGGACAAGTTCTCTCTTACTTAGCCTTTCGTTCTATCTAGGTCTTCAATTGATTGGATGAGGCCCACTCACATTAGGGAGGGCAGTCTGCTTTACTCAGTCTACCAACTCAAAAGTTACTCTCATCCAGAAACATACTCACAGACGCACTCAGAATAATGTTTGACCAAATGGCTGAGCACCCCATAAGCCAGTCAAGTTGACACATAAAATTAACCATCAAAAGCATTTTTGGGCCCAGCCTGTGGCTGAGTGGTTAAGTGCACGTGCGGCGCTTTGGTGGCCCAGGGATTCACCAATTTGGATCCTGGGCGTGGACTTGGCACCCTCATCAGGCCATGCTGAGGCAGCATCCCACATAGCACAACTAGAAGGACCTACAATTAGAATATACAACTACATACTGGAGGGCTTTGGGGAGAGGAAGAAGAAGAAGAAAAGAAAAAAGCATTTTTCATGATATATAGTTTTCACGAGCATAATTTACCTAGCTATTTTGGATTACTATATTTTTTATTATTTCTTATTTTTCCCGACTTCTTAATAACACCATGATAGACATGTTCATGTTGTGAATATTTCTATTTTTTAAACTATTTCTTTGGAATTGCTCCCCCAGATGGATTTCTTTCTGTTCAAGGGTTGTGATATGTGTTAAGTTTCCTAAGGCTGCTGTAACAAAATACCACCCACTGAGTGGCCTAAAACAACAAAAATTTATTCTCTCAAAGTTCTAGAGTCTAGATGTCCAAAATCAAGATTTCAGAAGAGTTGGCTCTGAGGAAGAATTTGTTCCTTGCCTCTCTCCTAGCTTCTGGTGGTCGCTGGTAGTCCTTGGCATTCCTTGGCTTTTAGATCCATCACGCCAATCTCTGCCTCCGTGTTTGCATGGCACTCTCTTCTCTGTATCTTCACATGGCCTTCTCATAGGACACCGGTCATTGGATTTAGGGCCCACAGTAATCCAGTATGACTTCATCTTAACTAACTACATCTGCAAAGATCCTATTTCCAAATAAGGTCACATTCACAGGTAGCAAGGGTTAGGACTTCGACATATCTTTTTAGGGGACACAATTCAACCCATAGCAGGGTATCTGGCTATTCCTGATAGATACTGTCAAATTGTATTCTAAAAGGCCTGTATTTATCTGAAATATGCCAAGAAGGTATGAGAGTAGTTTTATTTTATGTGTTTTATTTTCTTATAATGGTTATATCTTACTGATGATTTGACTCTATTGTCATTTTATAGTGACCACCTTTGTCTGAAGTAATTCTTTTTTGGCTGAGACCAGAACTGCTGAGAGTATTCTTGTAATGGGAAATGTACAGGCTCTCATAGGCTGTTTAGAGGGCCAGGATAGCCAGTAGAAGGGCACTGGGTTACTCTGGCTCTTCTAAGTTGCAAGGAACATGTGTAGGGTACCTCAGGAGAGAAGGGATTCTCAGAAGGACATGTGGCAGATCAGGAGCACTCAGGCATAGCGGTCTGATGAAGACTTGAACATCATCCTGGAAACAGCTGCAGTTAGTCAAACCTTGAGAACAGGCATGGAGAGCCCATTCAGGGTACAGTGCTTGCTGCAATGGCTGGCAATTTTATTTTTCTCTTAGTAGCAGACGTCAGCTGCTCAGTAATAGACTAAGCTCCACCTGTAGGCTGCTGCTTGTCTGTGCTTTTGTGGCTCCTGCTGCAAACAATTAACTAATCTTAATTTCCTTACAGTTTCTGTTACTCATGGCTCCTACTCTACTATGGCTTCTGTTTCCTGTCCCCTCTCAGCGTCTCTTGGCTTCCTTCCATACTGTTTTCTACTGGTTCTGATGCTGAGTGTTCTGAATTCAAACTCCACAAGAGAGTGGGTCAGACCAGATTGGCCCATTCTCACCCGTGTTGAGCACAGTACTAGGTTAAGTAGAGCTCGTATGACAGGCCTCATGGATAAGGGCCAGTCTATTGATTACTGTCTTTGAATCTGCTGGCTATCCCTGGTGCAATCAACTATAACCATGGTGGTGGATCCTGTGTTAATAACTACGGTGACTCAGGCCAAGAAGCCTCTCTCTGAACGGGTAGCAGAGACTCTGAGGCTTTCTCAATGGGGTCAGTACAAGTAGCAGGTATCTGGCATGGTTTGTCCATTGACAGCACTTACCTCAACCTAGAGAAGACTTCCTGGAAGAGATGACAATAAAAAAGGTCTTGAAGGATAGTAAGAGTTGATTATAGAGGGAAGAGAAGACCAAACAGAGGATATAGATTGAATAAAGGCACAGATACATGAAGCATCTTGCCATGTGCAAGAAACTACAAATAGTTCAATATCAATAGCAAATAAATGTTGAGGCAAGACGGTGTAGGCTATGTAGGAACCAACTTATGAAGACTATTTACCAAGGTATAGAGCTTGGACTTGTGGTAAAAGGAAGTCACTGAAATATTTTAAGTAGGGAAATATAATAGCTTTTTCTAGTTCAAGCGAAAAATATAGGTTTAAAGGGGGCAGAACTAGCAGCATATTAACTGGTTAGAAAGCTATCAAAATAGCTACGCAAGAGAGAGTGAGGGCATTGGTAGTACAGATGGAGAACAGGGTTCAGATCTGAGGAATGTCTGGAAGATAAAACTGGCAAAACTTGATAATTGAATTGAAGTAGAAAGCAAGTGTCAGGAATGAGTTCAGAATGACTCCCAGGATTCTGGCATGGGCGACCTATGAGTGGTGTCCCTTTAACTGAAGTTTAAGGACTTAGGACAAAAGACACATTTCGGGGGAGGAGATAAAAGGTACTGAGTTCAGTTTTGGACATTTTGAGTTTCAGGTACCCCAAGTACACACATTTGGATATATGCATCCAAGTTCAAGTGTCATTTCTTCAAAGAAAGCTCCTCTGACCATATACAGGGTACAGTCTCCATCTCATAAAGTCTTATACTTTTCTGTTGTGCTAATCACAATTTAAGGTAAGTAACCAACTGTGCAGTTAACTGTTTAATGTAATCTTCAGAAGGACAGGCTCTGTTTCCCTGGCCTAGGCCAGTGCCCTCCCCACAGTAGGCATGCACTAAATATCTGTTGAATAAATGCTAGGTGCTTCTCAATCACCTAAGAATTAGTTATTATTATCCTGCATCTACACATAGGGCTGGAGATTCTGAGAAAGCAATTTGTGCATGGTCACACATTGAGTGGAGGGTTGATAGGTTTAGCAACTAAAAATACAGGATACCCAATTAAAAGTGCATTTAAGAGAAATAACAAGTACTCTTTTAGTGTAAATATGTCCCAAATATTGCATGAGATGTACTTGTACAGCCCTGAGTGGGATTTGATTCAAAACTGTGTCACCCCAAAGTCCAACTTTCTCCTCTGCCGCTGGGAGGGAACACCACTGAAACCCTCTCTGGGGATTATTCCATTACCAATCCTCCCCTTTTAGTAAAAAGCTTTTGTTTTTTTTCATTCTATGTTCGTTTGTTTTTAAATTCCTGCTTTCATGGAAGGTAAGTCAGTTTATCCTGGATGCAGAACAGCAACTAACAGATTCCAAAAGTTTTGTTCGAGTCTTTCTGGGTTGCCTTCTCCAAACATGAAGACTAACTAGAGCTGCCTGGACTTTCTGCAGTGCCAGGTGTGAGGAAATGAGGTAGAGGACTCTCCCCAGGTAGAGGTGCTCCCCACCCACTTCTGCGGTATTCTGAGCCACTTGGGAGCTGTGGCCCCTATCAGATGACTATGTACATCAAAGACAATGCTTTATAGTTTATGCGTTTCATCGTAGATGTTCTGAATTGTTCTGGAAAAAAGATAACAGTGTGGTTCTAGCAATTTTCCTGAGTGATCTTTAGGGCTGTCCTGTGTGGTTAATTTCATCTGGGGAGGTGCTGCGTTATGGGTAATTTTGAAACACGGGGTTTGCTTGTCTGTCTGCCTTCCCTAGGTGACAACACTTAGGCACTGGTTCAAGGGGTAGTACCAGGCTTTCCTTGAAGAACTGAGAAAGGCTCTCATGTGCTCTTTCCCTCCCTCCCTCTCTGTATGTATGTATGTATGTATGTACGTACATACATGGAGAGACACATGTAAGTTTAGTACAACATTAGTAGTGATTATATTCCAAATAGTGTGATTTGGGAATAATTTTTACTTTTCCTTTATATCTTTCTATATATATCTTTTTTTTTTTTTTGAGGAAGATTAGCCCTGAGCTAACATCTGCTGCCAATCCTCCTCTTTTAGCTGAGGAAGATTGTCCCTGAGCTAACATCCATGCCCATCTTCTTCTACTTTATATGTGGGATGCCTGCCACAGCATGGCTCCATAAGCAGTGCATAGGTCCACACCCAGGATCCGAACCAGCGAACCCCAGGCCGCTGAAGCGGAGCTTGCCAACTTAACCACTGCGCCACCAGGCTGGTGTCCTATATTATTTTGAATTTTTGACATAAGCAGTGTTGCCTTTATAATGACAATAACTGTAAAGATTATTCTGTTTTTGGGAGAAAAACAGTTTCAGGCTTCCCTTTATAGGTCATGAGTTGTCCTCATATCTGATATTCTGCTATTTCTTCTTCCTCTTCTCCACTTAGAAAAGAAAAATAAAAGAGAAATAAGATGAAGAAAAAGGAGAGAATTTTCTAAAAGATTATTCAATAAAAAGGCAAAAGAAAATAGAAACAAACAGCTCTAGGGGCTGGCCCCATGGCATAGTGATTAAATTTGGTGTACTCCACTTCAGCAGCCCAGGTTCATGGGTTTGGATCCCAGATGCAGACCTACACATCACGCATCAAACCATGTTGTGGTGGTGTCCCACATACAAAATAGAGGAAGATTGGCACCGATGTTAGCTCAGCAACAATCTTCCTCAAGTAAAAAGAGGAAGATTGGCAACAAGTGTTAGCTCAGGGCCAATCTTCCTCACCAAAAAAAAAGTAGAAGTTAATGTGCTTGTTTGGACCTATCCACACAGGTCTTTGGAATGAATCCAGGTTGTCTCCTCTTCCACTCGTGCCACTCACCAGTTCTTCCTCTGTGATTCTTAGTTCTTTGAATTGAGTCCATATCCAGAGCTTAGCTCTCCTTGTCTGCCTGGCCCTCTTGGACTGTTCTGGGCTAGATTTTCTAGACTGGCAGAGATACTCTTTTTCCAGCCAGGCCTTTGGCACACGCCTGCCTTCATCCTGCCCTCAGCTCCCGCTCCTGAACCACCTCCTTGTTAGTGGAGGAGGATAAGCCGGAGCACCAAGAAACAGAGGCTAAAGAGCTCCAGCGCCAGTGACTCTGTGCCTGTGGGCTAGTCTTTTTGAGCTATTTCACACTCTGCTGCTTTCCCTGTGAAAAGAGGGGATAGAACGAGATGGTCCCACTGTGCATTATGAGTTAAGGAACAAACACTATTTTTTGTGCTGGTGGTGTTTGCAATAATTTTGAGACGCACATACAAAAAAGAAAAAACGTTTCCTTCAAATCAAGTATGTTTCCTGCAAATCACATTTTTGCCCTGGAGTATTCATAGTTCACTCATAGTTCTCAGTTTTTGACAGGATCATGATGATGAGGAGTTTTTAAAAAGTTAAACCCTTGAAAAGAATGGAAAACTTTAACAAGTTACAAAGCATTATATCAAAAATTGGTATGTATTTCCCCTTCTAAAGAGGGAAAGACGGAGGCTGGTTAGAGAGTTGATATAATGGAAAGAAATGCTGAAATCCTGGCATTAATTTTACCTTAAAAATCTGGAGTTTTTATTCGCATCAACTTGATAATGTAAGCAAAAGTAATGGAGAAATTTGCCCGAGACTTGGTCTTCCCACCTTTATTCAAATTACTGTCTTGATTACTTTCCATATCTTAACAAGGGAAAAACTGAAAGTAAGGGAGGTGTGTGCACCACAGTGGCTGCAGTCATACCTTCCATCTCTGAAAATGAGAATGAGCAAGCAATTTGTTTTTCCACATTCAGAAATTATTTTTTTTTTAAAGTTCAATTTTAATAGTATTAAGATTGAAAGCAATCAACAAAGGCAAGGAAATTCACTCTGGAGGAAATGAAATTCCTTCTTAAGTCACAAACACAAGAAAACATAATCTATTGGTTTGATCGTATCAGGAATCCCCTGCCCATCCCCCAAACACTCTCTTTTCCCTGTAACAGATCTTTTTAGTCATTCAGCAAGGTGTGTCTCAAGGACACAAACTCCGAAGAGATTTTTAAAATCAAATTCTTAAGAGGGTTGTTAACTTAGGGCTGCTTTTATCTTTCTTTGAGGTTCTTTTGACAAGAATTATCAAACTATAATATAACTTTCTAAGATTTCAAACCTGAAAAGTTTGTTTAAATTTTTTTTTTTTTTTTTTGGTTAGTCAGTACAGACAAGTCTACTTTTTATCTCTAGCGAAATCATGATGAGTAAACTGAAAGGAAGATTGGGTTGGGGTTTATGCAGACACAGTTTCTTCCTCTCCACCCCTCTACCTGCCTGGCCTGCAGAGAGACTCCCCTTTGCAGTTCTCATCCCACCCCTTGGTTCCCAGAGCACCACTGGTCAGTTGTGGGTAGTTCTAGCATTTTGTGTGTGAAGTCTTAGATTGAAAGAATGTAGTCAGGGTTTCTTAGGGTCAGCTTGTAAAAGCAGAATCTCCAAACTGAAAAGTATAAGACGACTCACTATTCATTCAAACTGACATGAACAGAATCATTTGGAGCTATGTGGCCATAACTATCAAGAAATATTTGAGGTGCTGGCTCTGTGGCCAGGTGGTTAAGTTCACGCGCTCTGCTCTGGTGGCCCAGGGTTTTGCTGGTTCAGATCCTGGCCGCGGACATGGCACCACTCATCAGGCCATCCTGAGGCAGTGTCCCACATATCACAACCAGAAGGACCTATAGCTAGAATATATGACTACGTACTGGGAGACTTTGGGGAGAAGAAGAGAAAAATAAAAAAGAAGATTGGCAACAGATGTTAGCGGAGGAGCCAATCTTTAAAAAAAAAAAAGAAATATTTGTTAGGTGCCCATTTATGTATAAAACTGAACTAAGTAAAGTGTACAGTGAATACCATAGGCACAGTCCTGACCCTTAGAGACACAGTTGATTACAATAGTGTTGATAATAGCAACTGCCATTTAGCGTGTATTTAACATATGCCTGGCATTTATATTCTCATTTAATCCCTACAGCCACTCTAACATTTAGATATTCTTATGATTATTTTATCTAAAAGGAAACTGAGGTTAAGAAACGTTAAGCAGTTTGCCCAAGGTTGCAAGACATACACTATCCTTTATCTGAAGAACACACTACTAGATTGTATCACTCTTGAGCCTACATGAAAATTGAGTGTGTAGAACTAGACATGGCCTCTTCCCCACCTGTTTGCAGATTGTAAATATATAAGTGCATAGGGTCCTTGGATGGATGGGGAAATAAAGAAATAATAGAATCTTTTATCCAGATGGCCTAGGATACTAGTCTCCTGGAATGACTCCCTCGAGAGAAATAAAAAGGAAGCAGATACTAAAGGAACTTTAAAATACTATATAGTTTCTTCCCAGGAGGAGAGAGTTTACAAAAGAAATATATCCAATTAAAAATTCAAACAACACAGAAATGTATAAAACAATCCCACCAGAGAAGATTGCTGTTAACGGTTTGTGCATATTCTTCTAGAGTTGTCCCACATACAAATATATAATTATTTAAAAATAGGATCATAATATATACACATATGTTTCATCTAATAATATGCTATGTAATTCTTTTTATATCTTTACCTTATTTTTTCCCTGCGACTTCTTAGTATTTCATTGTATGGTTATGCTGTAATTTCTTTAATAATTCTATTGATTTGGACATTTAAATTTGCTTTCAATTTTTTGTTATTACAAACATTCTACAATAAATATTTTTATGCAATGTGTGTAAAATAAATCCCTGTAAGTGGAAATGTCAGATCAAAGGAAAGGCATATTTAAAATATTAAGGACTAGTGTCACATGCCCTCCAATAAGATGGTACCATTTTATATTTCCACCATTGGTGTAGGAGAATCCCTAGGCCCCTATACTTTTGCCAATACTGGATATTACTAATCTTTTTAACATTTGCCAATGTTATGGGTGAAAATTGTGTCATTATTTTCATTTGAATTTCTTTCATTGTTATTAAGTTACAGCATCTTTTCATATGTTTATTTGGCCACTTGTATTTTTTTTCTGTGAATCCCTAATTCTATCTTCTTTTTCTATTGGGAATGTAATCATTTTCTTGGTTTTGATGAATTCCTTGTGTATTAGGAGTAGTTTAGCATTTGTCTGCTATACGTATTGCAAATTTTATTTCCTAATTTATCTTTTGACCTCGTTTTCTTCTTCTCCTTTTCCCCTTCCTCCTCTTCCTCTCTCCCTGTCTCTCTCTCACTCGCTCACTCACTCTCTTTTTTTACTATATAGAAGTTTTTAATTTTCTGTCAAAAAGTTTTTATGATCTTTGGACTTCGTATATTAGAAAGGCCTTTTGCAGTTCTAAGAGTAGGCAAGTATCATTCATGTTTTCTTCTAGAGCTTTTTTTCACATTCAGATATTTGATCTAACTTGGATTCATTCAGATTTAGCTACAAATCCAGGTTTTCATGTTAAATCATCTGCTTTAAAATGTGTGCTTTTAAAATATATATTTCCTTAGTGTACGTACCAAATAAAACAATCTTGGTGGCCAGGTTTGGCCATGGACTGCCAGTTTCTGACTTCTAGTTACTAAGATTCCACATAAGAAATTAAACAAGACCAGATGGTTTCTGTTACATTGCTGATGGATAAAAGGAGCACAAACAGTGTGTAATTAAATGCAGGGAAAACTGTATAACTATCTGTTTGAAGGTAATAAACTTCAAGCTCTATCTCCTGAGGAAAATAATGTAACCCCTCTCTGTTTCCTCATCTGCAAAATGGAGATAATAATAGGTTTTGGGGGAGCATTAATTGTGTTTCAGCCTTGTATAGGGTTTGGCACATGGGATAGGTCATTAAGTGGTAGTTCTTATGAGGGGTTTTAGGGAATTACAGATATGGTCTCTACTACTCCCATAGCCATCTTCAAGCCATCTTCCAAGTTTGTTTCAGAAACAACTAACTCAAGTGGAGATTCTGTTAAAGTCAAGTAGTGCTTATGGGTTCCCAGTTGTTGTGTGATTTACTGATAGACTCTGCAGGAGATATGGAAGAAGCATTAGGTATAGTCTTTACTCTCAGAAAGTCTCCAGTTTGGTTAGGAAAATTAGATTTTCATTGGGAAAACAATGAAAACACAAATAAGGATGCTGTAATTAAGTACCAAATTGATACAGAGAAGATGTGTTTTAGCTGAAGAAGATAAAGTTGTAAGGGAGATGAAATTGAGGGTCTTGAATAATGTGTAGAATTTGTGTGTGTGCCAAGAAAAGAGCATTCCAGTCTTGGGAAACAGCATGAACAAAGACATAGATGTGAGATTGTGTGTGTCATTGTGCTCCACTGCAGATGGTAGGGGAGTGAGAGAAGGGCTGTGACTAGGGACAGAAGGGAGGGGACATGGCGAGGGAAGAACTGTGGGAATATGCTGGGCAGACACGTTGAACTCAATAAAGAGGGTTAAAATTCTGGGCTATTTTGGAGGGAGGGGTGCAAGAGTCTGTGACAGTGCAAAGTCTGGTAACAAGGGCTGATCAGTAATTGGGAATTATGAGCAGTCACATGGAAGTTGAAGTTGAAACTAGAGATGAAATTGTCAAATTAACAATAGCTAGCATTTATTGTCACTAACATTATTAGTGATATGTCACTAACATAAAACATGGTTTCAAGAGGTTTTTTTTGTCTTATTTAAGTTTATCTTATCACTTAAACGTTAGAACAAATGTAATAAGTTAGGTGCTATTATTATTCTCATTTTACAGATGAAAACGCTGAGGTATAGAGCGGTTTAGAGACTTGTTCAGGAAGAGAGAGATGTCCTCAATAACACTAAAGGATCTGCCTCTTTGGGATATTCTTTAGAAAAGCCACTCGTAAATCAATCCAGAGGCCACATTTCAAAGGATAGACACCAAGCTCTCAGCCTCTTTTGAGTGTACCTTAGGACATAGGTCAATAGGCAAGATGAGGATGGGGTCACGGTGTCTTGGTGACATCTGTGCCCTCACCATGTGGTATATCCAACAACCTTTCAGAGGATTAGAAATCAGTGAAACAACAAGGCTCCCAGAGCAGAGAAATTCTACTCAGGTGAAAAATTGTTCACTTTTGACTCATTGGTTTTCTCTGCTCATTGAGTCATGATTACTGAATGCTGCCAGGTGCTTCAATAATTCCCTCATTCCTTTTTTGACTATTAGGTACTTTCTCTCATTTTTCCTTTTTAATTTTGGGGATTTTTCAGATTTTAATTTGCTACTAAGTAACGGGGAGAGAAAACCATTTTATAACTATCTAACATTTAGGTAAACCAAGTCACAGAATAATCAAGAATCTTTTCCAAGACAACCAAGTTAATCTCTGTTAACAACAAGACTAAAATGTCTTAACATTTCTTTTTGGAACTTTATTTTCCAAGCACATTTTTAAGCATCAGCTTCTGGGATATTGTGCTAATTTCCTTCCCAAGAACCAATAAATGCAGCTTTTATTTCTCAAGTCCCTAAAAGCAAAGCAAGTCATTCTCTTGATACTCTTAGGCCAGTTAAATGACCACTTGGTAAAAAGTGGAGAAGATAAGAAGCCTGACAGATAATTTGTCCTTAAGTTTACCTCCCCAAAAGGCAATTATGGGAAAGTTCTTTCATATGATGAGCGGAAGTATTTTCCTAGAATACTGACTCACAAATCTAAGGCTGAACCAATCCTACTGTTTAATAATGTGAACCCAGAATGAGCCTGGGATCCACTGTTCTCCAAGGAACAAAGAAGCATAGCCTCAGTGACTGTTTTGAATTACCTTTCTTTTCATTCATCTTTTCAGAATAGATAGCACCAGATGTTTCAAATCTGGAATATAAACAGCCACTTTCTACCAATGCAAACAGCAACTCTGCTGCATATTTTGGGGGGGGGGATTTTTAAAGACAAAAAAATCAATTTATTTATTTGATGTGCCTATGGTTTGCATGAAAATATCTCTTTTTGGTTTGCGAGAATTTATTAATAGATGCATAGTTTTTGTTAGACAATCTATCAACAAACTGTTGTTAGCACCTCCATAATATATCTCAAATTTATCAACTTATCTTCAAACCCACTGCAGTCACTGAGGTCTAAGCTACTCACTATCATCTCTTGCCTGGACCACTACAGTCGCCTCCTGGCTTGGTTTCTAGCAGCCAAAATGCTTTTCAAATCAAACCCACTTCTTAGGTCCATCCTGCTCAAAACCTCCCATGACCCTACATAACCTGGCCTTTGCCTACCTTTCCAGTCTTGTTCTACTCCTGCCCCTGCCTTCCGGCTTCCATTTGGTTTTAAAACTTAACCAAGGTTTCCCTCCCTAACACTGTTGCACAATTGGTTTCCTCTTCCTGGAAGACTGCCCCTCTTGCTTGGTACGGCAGTCTCTTTTCTCCTCTTTAGATCTCAGCTTAATGTCAGCACCACAGAGAAACCTTACTCACTACCCTATCTAAGTGGGGCTCACCATTTTTACTCCATTTCTTTGTCCTGTTTGTTTCTTTTATAACAATTATATTGATTTATTTGTTTCCTTTTTATTATTTTTCTTTGTAGAAAAATTGAAAACTCTTTGATAGCATAGACCATCTCTGTTTATTCACTACCGTACACCCAGCACCTGGTACCATGCCAAGAACACCCTATGTTCTGCCACATATTGATTTCCATGTGTTCCAAAGAGGAACTGCAATGTATTTTTGCTGGTCATTTTTTGATGCTAAAAGAATATTTTGAAATCTAATTGTTGTCAACAAGCTTGACTTTGAGAAGACAACCAAGACTGGGTTGGTGATATAGGTAACTAGGACATCCCTATATGTCACTTGAGACACTGGCCTCCAGGCTAAAATATGCCCTGATTAATAAACAGATAGTTGCATTGGTAATATTCCAGTGATACTTCTGTATTCGGTTACCAAGGGCCCGTGACAAGCTCAAGTGTGGTAGAAGAAGACAAGTAAGATGAGGAAGGATCTGGAAACCATGGAGTTGTTGTAGAGGATGCACAGAGTAGTAGTAGGAACAGAAGATGAGGATTTAATGTCAACTGGGGATAGAATTGTAAAAGAAATGAAATGAGATGAACATCAAAGTGCTATTATATGGGAGAGATATTGGAGTTATTCTAAATTGTTCCAGAAGGAGAACTAAGATCAGAAAAACATATTTCAGATCATTATAAAGAAGAACTTACACAGTTGAACAAAAATAATTAAACCTCCTTGTGAAGTAAGCTTTTGTACAACAAATGTTCAGGCAAGACCAACAACATGGTCAAATATATTAGTGTGAAAATTGTTACACATAGTGACCTGTACAAAATAAACATTCAATTCGTGTTGGTCGGTAACTGTAACTATGTGAAGTGATGGATATGTTAATTAGCTTGATTATGGTAATCATTTCACAATTTATGTATCTGTCACTATATAACATTGTACACCTTATATATACATGATTTTTATTTGTCAATTATAACTTCACTGAAGCTGGAAAAAATTCACGTTTGATGAATAAATAAGGGTATTACTGCGCAAGATTAGACCAAGTAGCCATAGAAGTCTAGTAGAATGCTGATAGTCTTTGATTTGTCCAGTATCCACTCTGCACCACATGGGAGATACAGAGGGAAATCAACCCTTGTTCCTTGCCTTAAAAGTGGCTGAAAAGATAAAGGAAGTACTTGAAACAAGGGGAAATTGTAATAAATTGTTTCAACAGAAAATTTTAGAGAAGGTGAAAACCCTTGAGTTGATATAGAAGTTTTCTTAGCGGGGCTGTATGAATTGGTCCTTGAAGGATTTAAAAAAACAGAATAAAGAAGATGTGTCATACTAGAGAACTAGTACAAGAGTCCAGAGATAAAATTGAGCATGACATAAGGGAGAATGAGCAGACAAGCTTGTCAGAGTGAGGAGTCCCCCCTGGGGCAGGAAGAAATGAGGCAGCAAGCACATAGGAGCCAGACTGGGGAGTTCAATGCAGAAGACACATGGAAGTTTTGTCAGTTATTAAGCAGAGGAGGACATGATTAGAATGCGTTTGAGAAACATTTACCTGATAAATGTACACTGGACAAAATAGAGCTGTGCTTTTCAAACTAGGGTGTACACCCCCCTCACATTCAACCACCAAAATGTTCATGAGCCTTCATTTTTCTTGAAGATTTTGGGGAAAAGATAATATAGCTCATAAGTGATTGAAGGTATTATTTTCTATCAAACAAATGTGATGCAACCTAAGACTTCAGAGAAATGGCATTCTTGTTGCAGAAATGCCATAGGTTCTGCTCAAGGGGCCTGCTGGCTCTCTAGGGCTCTCTGGGGCAGATGGTCTTGGATGGGGAAATGTGAGCAGCCTGTGGGAGAAGATGAAAGAGCAGAAGACAGTGCCCAATTAATAAACACTGAGAGCATGCTGCCCTGGGCACCGTGCTAAGTGCTGGAGTAGAGAGGTGAAGATAGCTCTGCCCTGGAGTAGCTGTTATCTGCTGGGGAGATAGGTACATAAACAGATAACTTCAATATATTTTGGAAACCAATAAAAACCAGTTATGTACAGAAGGGGACCCTGGGTAAGTGAGAGGAAACAACTAGAGAATATAGTGGCAAATTGAATGCAGAGGCTAAAGGGAATGAAACAAAGCACCAGACCAAGATTTCTGTCCGGGAGGCCCAAAGAATGAAGCTGCTGCCAGCAGAAAAGGCAGACACGTGATTAGGTGCCCAAAGAGGTGGCTGTGACTAAACAACTTGTGTTTAGTACATCCGAGAACTCAGGCCTGGGAAGAAAACACATGAAAAAGACAGACACCCACTTCAAGAACTTGCTGTTTGCACCCACACTGTCTGACCTCGCTCTGCAGCTCTCCCACCTACCTGTGTACGTGAGCTCGTTTCTATCAATGGTTCTAAGACACAAGTTCTGGTATTTTCCAATTTATGACTTATTGTGCCTATTGAGAATAAAACCAGTTGAAAACTTCAGAATAACCTTTTCGGTAAAGAACTCAGAATCCCGCAGCTCTTGATAAGAATAAGAATAAAGATCTAACTTATAGAAATGGAATATACCTTGCTGAGGATGTTACTTGAAATATATACGTGACTTAGATTTTCCACTTTCTCAAAGAAAAGAAAATTGTAGCAAATTCAAAATATACTGTTTGTACCTTTCCTATAAAGCAGTGATTTATATTCATTGAATTGAATTAAATACCAGTGGCACACTGGTAAATGAAGTCATTTGTTATTAGTAAGAATTTTCAAATAATAGTCCCAAGTAATTAGCTACTGCTACTAGCTAACATTTTTTGAATGTTTAATGCATGCCAGGAACTGTTCTATATCAACAATTTTCACTCATGCAAGAGATGAATTCATTTAATTTTCACACAACCAAATTTGGTGGATATCATTATTATCTTTCTTTTATGGCTAGGATAAATGAAGCAGGAAAGTGAAGATATTTGTGGAAGGTAACATAGAAAGTGGCAGATGCTGGATTATTTAAGAACTCCAGAGTTTAAATGCTTAAACACTGTACTTCACTCTGTAACAATACTAATAATCATTACAAATGATTTATATATTTTTAAAAAAGTAGTTATCCCTATGTGACACTCTCAGGAGACATTCCCGTGAGTAAGAGAGAGAGGGAGAGAATGAGCAGGTTGTACTGAGAATACCAGGAGTTGCACCCAATCTAAGGTAAGCCCATGGAAGTATATGATGTCCTGGTACATCATCCTGGGTGTACATCTCAGTAGAAAAAAGGATTTCAGACACTACATAGGAAATGAGTTGATGCTCAGTTAAATTCTACTCCATATAGCATTGGAGAAAACTCAGGGAGCAGCTTTGTATGTGTATTGCCAATAAATGGCAGCACGTAACATATTTTAGAGAAAATTTATCCCAAAGAATTTCAGAAAACATGGACCAACTTTAGGTGGGTATTTCAAACTATCAGCAGATCACTCACAGCAACTGGTTCAGACTGCATCAGACCTGGTTTAATGCACCTCCCTGGATTTACTTGGCCCTACCTGCCTTCCAGGTTCTCCCTACTTGGTCAGTGGAGTGACCTGGCCACCATTATGGGCACCTCATCGCCTAACACCACCTGCTGTCACTGCCTCCTCAGGGTGATTGCTAGGCTCCAGTATGGTGTCTTTTTTGCCTTTTGGGAACACAGATGGGATGCGACCAGACTTTACAGGCTGTGGCCCCTCTGATCCTTCTGGTCTCAAATGAAGCATCCTACTATAAGGCATGGTATCCAGCTTCTCCAGCAGCTGCCTGGATGAGCTGGGCTGTACAACCAAGAAGTACAGGGGAGTTAATGTACCATGGGGCAAACTTTGGCCATGGAGGCATAGGATATGGAAAGAGGTTGGCTGATAATTCCCCTCCTTGATGGACTGTTTCAAAGCACTATGATTCCAAAGATCCTGTTTGAAATACATCCTATGTGACTGAGCAGTCATCTGTGTTTTCTTGTGAAACTGGCCAGCTTGCTAAGGCAACAACTTGTATTTGCTTTCTCTCCTTTCCTGCCTCATGTTCCTTTTTTCCTCACTCTTGGTACCCTAAGATTGTACCTCCTAATAAAGCCTTCACACATAAACTTTGCCTCCCACTCTGTTTTCTGGGGAACTTGGGCTAAGACAAACTATCCACTATATATACAGCTATTGATCTTAAACACACATGTGCTTTCAGATAATCCCTCTCCTCAAGAAACTTCCTGCTCTTGAAATTCTACTACTTGTTTTGTTTTTCTATTTTAGCCATTCCCAAGTGTGATAGACATAGCACTGATGGTGGTGACATGATTTTATGTACTACATGAATGAAAATTTAATTATGAATTTATTTTTCTGTTATTTTCTGTTTGTGGCAAATCATCCTGGTCTTCCTGTTAAGGTGGTGATAATTTTTTCTTTTAAAATAAAAAATTCTTATAGACAAGAATTTTAGTAAATGGTTGTATAGGAGTTTTGAAGATATAACCAAAATTTTGAAGATGTCTGGATAATGAAAGAAGTTTGGGAAACACTTAGGTGTTTAAAAGCCTGTTTGAATATGAAGTAGAAGCAGTAAAAGCGCATTGCCTTGTTCCAGATCTTACGGGGAAAGTATTCAGTCTTTCACTGTTAAGTATGATGTTAGATGTAGGTTTTTCATAGATGTCTTCTTTCAACATAAAGATGTCCTTATCTGTTCTCAGTTACCTGACAGGTTTTTTTTTTTTTTTTTATCATAAATGGGTGTTGAATTCTGTCGAATCCTTTTCCTGTATCTATTTTCCTGTGTCTCTTGAGATGATCATATGATTTATTCCTTTAGTCTATTAATAAGATGACTTTAATTAATGGTTTGAATGTTAAACCAATCTTGCATCATAGCATAAAGCTCCCTTGGTCATGAGGCACTATCATTTTTATATATTGCTGGATTTGATTTGTTAATATTTTGGTTAGGGTTTTTGCGTTTATGTTCATGAGAGAGATTTATCTGTAATTTTTCTTTTCTTGTGCTGTCTGATTTTGATATCAGAGTAATATTGGCCTTGTAAAAGGAGTTTGGAAGTGTTTCTTCCTCAATTTTCTGAAAGAGAGTCTATTAAATGTTTAATAGAATTCTCCAATTAAGATATTTGGCATGGGGCCAGCCTTGTGGCTAAGTGTTTTAAGTTCGTGCACTCTGCTTCAGTGGCCCGGGTTCGCAGGTTCGGATCCTAGGCACAGACCTATGCACTGCTCGTCAAGCCATGCTATGATGGTACCCCACACAGAATAACTAGAATGACTTACAACTGGGATATACAACTATGTACTGAGGCTTTGGGGAGAAAAGAAAAAAAGAGGAAGATTGGCAACAGATGTTAGCTCAGGGCCAATCTTCCTCACCAAAAAGCATTAAAAAAAAGAAAGAAATTGGGCCTGAAATTTTCTTTATGAGAAGGCTTAAAATTGTGAATTCAATTCATTAGTAGATATTGGACTATTCAGTTTTCTATTTCTTCTTGCAAGGGTTTTAGTAATTTGTGTCTTTCAAGGAATTTATCCATTTCATCTGGTTGTCATATTTTTTGCCATAAAGTTGTTTATAACATTTCCTAATCACCTTTTAATATCTGTAGGATCTGTATTGGTGTCTCCTTTTTCATTCCTGATATTGGTAATTTGAATTTTCCCTCTTTTTTGTCTTGATCATTATATCTAGAGGTTTATGAACTTTATTGATTTTTCAAAGAATCAATTCTTGATTTCATTGATTTTTAGCTATAGTTTGTCCATTTTATATTTGATTCATTTCTGTTCTTATCTTTATTACTTCCTTTTCTCTGCTTACTAGCCAGTGAAAAAAGTTTTCACAAGGGTGACTAGTGGATTCATTTCCATCTCTGAGGAAAGTCTATCAGACTCTCTCTCATAGTACTTGGCTTTTATGATAACAGGTGGTATAGTTCTATGAAAATAAACTAAGAAATTGCTTTCTAGTTATTTGAGGAACTAGTGTTCTGATCACTTTAAGGGTCATAGAAATGCTGTTTTCTGAGGACTGTTTTTAACTTTTTTCTAGCTTAATTGAAATATAGTTGACATATAACATTGTGTAAATTTAAGGTGTACAACATGACCATTTGACATACATAGACACTGTGAAATGATTACCACAATAAAGTTAGTTAACACATCCATCACCTCACATAGTTACCTTTTGTGTGTGAATGTGGTGAGAACATTTAAGAGGTACTTTCTTAGCAACTTTCAAGTATAATAAAATATTAACTATAGTCACCATGCTGTACATTAGACAAGTGTGTTAAAGATTGAAATTAGAGGAAATGAGAAAAATTATTGTGGGAGGGAGGAAAACTTCAGCAATGAGTTACTGATGAAAATTAAGTCTTTAAATGAACTCTTTTTTTTTTTTTGTCACTAAAGTAAATTTGGGATTGGCATGAGAAATAAACCATACTCCCCCTCCCTAAAAGTCCTGTGTCTATAAGAGGAAAGATCCTAGGTCACTTTCTCTGTTATTGTTAATTTTTAGAATAATTTAACTCAGACTAAATCTCATTTAGCTGAAGCATCTTTTGGATAGATAGCTTGGAACTTCCCCTCATACACATCCGTTTCCAACACAGAGAAATAGAAATTTACTAAAAATAAGGCAAGGGCTAAAAGGGAGATCTCCAATAGTTGCCCTTTGGAATTGTAGAAAATATGGTATGTCATGGTTGTCAAAGGAAGTTGTTGGTATCATACTGTTTGGCTTCAAAGCCTAGCGCTAGCTGGTCTTGGGCAAGGTATCGCCTCTCTGTGCTTCAGCTTCCTCAACTGTAAAGTGGAGATGATAATACTACCTTAAGATTATTGTGAGTTAATGAATATTAACTGCTTAATAAAGTATCTAGCACGCCATGACTGTTTGCTAAGGTTAACTGTTATTATTTTACTGATATTCCCCTTTCTATTAGTGGCTAGGAAGAGTCAGTTTACCGAGGAAGCCCACAGAACAATAGTAACAACACTCAATCCAGATATTTTGGACTCTCTATAAAGTTCAAAGACTTGAAGCTGAGCTGATTTTTAGGTTCACAATCCAGAGTAAATAGTTGAGAAGATGGGAACATAATCCTGTTTCCTTCTTTGGCTAGTGTTTAGAAGTCCTAGGAAATTCTGGTCTCTTTGGCATACTTTGGACTTTTCAGGGGTTTTGGCTAAGGTGGTAACTGATTACATTAAGCTCTTACCTAAAACTGGAATTCAATAACATCTTGAATGGTTGATTTTTAATTTTTCAAGCTCCACTCCCACACTTCTCTTCTCAGCTCATATTGGAAACTCTGTGTATTCTAATTAATTCTATGGATTACTTCCTGACTATTTGGCTTCTGGTTGGGTTCTACCAGTGGTGAGTATCAACAGGAGATTGGACACAGGAGAGTGAAGTCTGGGTATTGACTCCTCAGATTCCTCCCCACAGGGAGGCTTGATGAATCCCTCTGTTGAAGATCACAATTTTAGGTGGGCCTCCCCACATAGCTCTCTCTCCAGGTTTCAGTTACTGTGCCTCTCCTTCACCCTTTTAGGCCTAGGGATGGTAAGGGTGACTCTCTCCTGACTTTCCCCTGTGGCTTCTCTCTATCCTGCTTACACCTTAGTTATTGAACTTTCCTCATATAACCCAGGTTGTGTGTGATTGTTTCCTGCCTAGACCCTGACTGATATAATCCATATGATTACAGTCCTTTCAGCACTCATTCTTGCTGTGATAAGAAGTGGACAAGATTTTTTGGTTTCTTTGCTACTTAAAAGTTTTTACTTACAAGATAAAATAATTTGGGGAAAGAAGATACAAACTAAGGATGATTCATTGAACTTAATTGTATATATCATACCCATCTTCAAGAAAGGTATTACGGGGCCAGCTCTGTGGCCGAGTGGTTAAGTTCACGCACTCCGCTGCAGCGGCCCAGGGTTCGGATCCTGGGCGCAGACATGGCACCGCTCGTCAGGCCCCGTTGAGGCGGTGTCCCACATCCCACAACTAGAAGGACCTGCAACTAAGATATACAACTGTGTACAGGGGAGGTTTGGGGAGATAAAGCAGAAAAAAAAAAAAAAAGATTGGCAACAGTTGTTAGCCCAGGTGCCAATCCTTAAAAAAAAAAGGAAGATTGGCAACAGTTGTTAGCCCAGGTGCCAATCTTTAAAAAAAAAAAAGGTATTACATGTGAAAACTACAAAAGATGTTATTCACATTTTCTCAGATTTAGAAAGTCTGTGGTCTTTCTTTGGTATTAACAGAACACATCTTATATTTCCTATAACTGTAACAGTAGTAGCTTCATGGGTTGTTTTTTATTATTATGTCTGACTATATAAAAAGCTATTCAAATCCTAAAACAAAACAGCTGGATTATGCTTTAGAGATACCTGGTCTAGTCGTTTTTAACCGAGCTGTGGAGTTTGAGGCGGTGATATAGGGAGGGAGAGCAAGGAGTGAGGTCAAAATTGATGCTGCTGCAGCCCTATCTCCACTTTAATGGTAAAGACCAGCTCTGTTTTTCCTGTTTTCCATCTTTTTAGCTTTCTGAGCTGCCTTTTGGGGTAATTTCCCCTAGATCCATGTTCCTGTCTATTAGTTCTGTCTTTAGCTAGGTATAGTCTAGCTTTTTAGGGGTTTTTTTAATTCCTAAAAGTTTTATTTGGTTCTTTTTGAATCTATCTGTTCTATTTTTCTGCTTCCCCTCTCCTTCCTTTCCCTCCTTCCCGTTATCCCCCTCCTCCTCCTCTTCTCTTTCTTATTCTTTTTAAAACTAGTATCTTGTTCTTTTCTTATGCTTCCAATTCTTTCTTTGATGTCTCTAATCATTTTAAACATATGTATTTCATAATATTGGCCTGACAATTTTCATATGAACAGTTCTTGAGAAGAAATATCTAATACTGCTATTTATTTCATTTGCTGAAATTTCCTCATGGAGGAATGTTTCTCTGTGTTTTTATGACTTTGAATGATGACTGCATCTTAAGCAGATTCTGTAAGACTCTTGTGTAGCCTAGATCATGTTTGTGTCTCTCCAAAGCAGTTTTCCTTTACTTCCGCAAGATGTCCCAGGGATATTACCAGACTAAACCCATTTTTAAATTAATTTCTCACTTGGGGGTTCCTGAACAAAAAGAGAGTATATCCTAAATTAGTATGAGGGCAGGCCTGTGGCACTAATTCTCAGAAGAGGGAGTGTTCCCTCCTGCCTCCACGCCCTACACCCAGCTTTGTGGTCATGGGCTGGTTCTTTCTTGTTCTCCCAGATTACAGTGATTCTTGTGTAGCCATTAATCACCACCCAGACTCTCGATTACTGTGATAGAAGAAAGTATGTGATGCCCCAAAGAGTCCCAACTTCTGGTATGCACACCCTGTGTAATCTCTCCCCTTGAACACAGGCAGAACCTATGACTATGAAGGGATATCATTCCCACAATTAAGTTTCTAATCAGCTGAATTTGAGTTAATCAAAAGAGAGATTATCTCAGTGGGCCTAACCTAATCATACGAATTTTTAAAAGGGACTAAGAACTTCCTGAAATCAGAGAGATTCAACTGTGAGAAAAATTCTCCTGCTGGTCTTGAAAAAACAAACTACTATGTTGTGAGAAGACCTATAGAAATGGGCCATGTGGCAAGGAACCATGGACAGCCTGTAGGAGCTGAGAGAGGCTCCTGGTTGATAGCCAGCAAGAAAACAGGAACCTCAGTCCTACAACCACAATGAACTGAATTTTGTCAACAATATGAATGATCTTAGAAGAGGACCCAGAACCTCAGATGAGACCCCAGCCAGGCTGACACCTACATTGCAGTCTTGTAAGACTCTGAGCAGAGAGCACAGTATGCCATGTACTATAGTCTGAATGTTTTTGTCCCCCTGCCCCCAATTTATATGTTAAAATCCTAATGTCCAAGTGATATATTAGAAGATGGGGCCTTTAGAGGGTGCTTAGGTCATGAGGGTGGAGTGCTCATGGATGGGATTAGTGTCTTATAAAAGAGGCTCCAGAGAGATTCCTAGCCCCTTCTACAATATGAGGACACAGTGAGAAGGAGTCAACTATGAACCAGGAAGAGGGCCCTCACCAGAAACTGACCATGTTGGCACTCTGATCTCAGATTTCTAGCCTCCAGAACTGTGAGAAATAAATTTCTGTTGTTTATAAACTATCCAGTCTATAGTAGTTTGTTATAGCTGTCTGAATGGACTAAGACAGTGTACCTGGACTTCTGACCTACAGAACTGTGAGAAATAAATTTGAATTATTGTAAGCCACTAAGTTTTTGGTAATATATTATGCAGCGATATGTAATACCAAGCCCCAGGCAATCCTAGAGCTGGCTCATGCTTATCCGAGGCAGTAAAAACTATCTTCATCTTCAGTTCCCAGGGAATTTTCTTTACTTGTGTGTGAGCTCTGCTACGCATTTGAAAAGATATTGTTATATTTCTACCATCGTTTCTTGTTGTTTGGTAGTGGGAGGTGTTTCAGATTTATCATTGGAAATGAAACTATAGCTCTTCACTTGTTTTTGCTCTCACATAAAATTTTGATTGAACAAAGGGCTTTATGACTAAGAGAAAAGAAAAGCATGGTAGGCCTCTAAAGCACTGATAACAGACTTATTCTCTAATTTTAAACGTGAGGAAACTGAGGCTTAGAGAGGTTAACGACTTGCTCAGGTCTACACAGAGAGTTAGTAGCAGAAGAGGGGTTAGAAACAAGCTTTTTGGCTTCTATCTAGTGACTATTATCTTCATCTGGGCCATACTGGCAGGTCTGGACAAAAAAAAAAATCACATGAAATGGCTCCATAACCATTCTATAAAATTTTACCACCTGCAACTAAAAGACAGGGAGTTATTCACATTTTCCGCCACTCTTGGAGGAGAGCTATGATGGCCACCTCCACCCTACTCCCAGAGTCAAAATGATACTAGAAGAGTGAAAGGAGAATATTTTGAAGGAAAAGTCTTGATTTTAAAATTTACAATGCTAGATCAAGTTTAAGATTAAATGCATGACCTTAACAAGTTAAAAAATATTACAACCTTTTAATTATAAACATCATGTACATATCTAAGTTACTAGAGCAAAAATAATTTTACTTTTGTGTGTGTGTGGTTGTTTGACAGTCTTTCTCCCCTAATAGATGTTTGTTCAATGAGACCAAGGACTATATCCCCAAATCTAAAAGTTGCTTAATAAGTTATTATTGGATAAATGAATGAATTATTGGCATGAAATGTAATGACTTCCTAGAAGTTATTTAAATAACAACTTGAAAATATTTCAGTCTTGTGCGTTAACACTTTGACCAATTCAGTTTTCAAGAGAACTTAACAAGACTTCAATTAGAGATTAGAAATACCTAGATGTTCATTTCTGAGTTGATTCTGTGGCCATAGATGCAATTCTTTTTTTTTTTTTTTCTGGAGGCTCTGTAAACTGCACAATTTGCCAGGTTGGATACCTTCTTGTTTCCAAATTGTATAATATACCTGTCTCAGAGGAAGTTGTCAGATTTAAATTTCAGAAATGTTATCCTTGTAACTAGAACTCCAGAATATATTTACCTTAAAACATTTAAAATTATTTGCTCATGAATTCCATCAGTTGAATGACAGATACCATTGTGTTAGTCATGGTTCTCCAGAGAAACAGAACCAATAGGAGATATTGGGGGGGGGGGGGAAGGGAAGGGGAGAAGGAGGGAGAGGGTAAATATTCATGACAATTACAGTCCTTGTTTCTGTAACCGGTCACATGGTTGTAGCTGCTATAACTACTTATTCCACTATTCATTCTGTATTCCATTTGCCCTCAGCAAGTACCCCAGCTGGTCATGGTTCTTTACCTGGTCGGGGTGACCTAAATCTTCGTTCCTGAAGGGTCTGGGCTATTAGTAGCCCTGCCTGGATTGGGTTGTTTTAGTTTTCCATTGACTTTAATCACAGGGCATCCTAAAACTAAGAGAAGCTCTAAGGGATCTCCTGTATTCCAGACATTCTCTTCCTTACTTCCATTATGGAATAGTAGTCCAATTTCCCCTTGGTAGTGAGGATCAGTCACCCCAGCCAGCAGAGTAACCCCTTTGCCTGTTGATTCAGACATGTGAGGAGTTCAAAGGGGCCAGGTGGCAGTCATAACTTTCAGTTCAATGGAATCATTGTAGCATTCCTCCTTTTTGGAACTAAGACTCTAGGTCAACAGAGCATAAGGTTGTGGGAACAGGAAACAGAAACTTTGTGACTGGGTCAGTAGGGGTAATAGTAAGAGGCGCCACTCCCATTTCCACCCCTTAATCCCTGAACCTGTGAATCCTGGCTACGAGAGAAATAGAATCATATGTTAGATATTGCTTCAGAGCATATACTGCCTTCTAGAGAACCATAACCCAGCCCTGCGAGATATTGCCACTTAGTTGATGCTGTAACTGAATCTTCAGAAGGTCATTCCACCATTCTATCTAGCCAGCTGCTTCAGGATAGTGGGGAACATGATAAGACCAGTGAATTCCCTGAGCATGGGCCCATTGCCACACTTATTTTGCTGTGAAGTGAGTTCCCTGATCTGAAGCAATGCTGTGTGGAATACCATGATGGTGGATAAGGCATTTTGTAAATGCACAGATGGTATTTTGGCAGAAGCATTGTGTGCAGGGAAGGCAAATCCACATCCAGTGGATGTTTCTATTCCATTAGGAACAAAACACTACCCCCTCCATGATGGAAGCAGTCCAGTGTAATCAACCTGCCACCAGGTAACTGGCTGATCACCCCAGGGAATGGTGCCATATCTGGAACTCAGTGTTGTTCTCTGCTGCTGGCAGATTGGGCACTCAGCAGTGGCCATAGCTAGGTTGGCCTTGATGAGTGGAAGTCCATATTGTTGAGTCCATGCATAACCTCCATCCCTGCCACCATGGCCACTTTGTTCATGAGCCAATTAGGCAAAGACAGGGATGGCTGGAGAAGGAGGCTGACTAGTATCAACAGAACAGGTCATTCTATCCACTTAATTATTAAAATCCTCTTCTGCTGAAGTCACCCTTTGGTGAGCATTCACATGGAACACAAATGTCTTCACTTTTTCACTCATTTAGAGAGGTCTATCCACATACCTCTTCCCCAAATTTTCTTGTTACCAATTCTGTTCTTTCCAACTCCCTGACCATCTAGCAAAACCACTGGCCACAGCCAGTGAATCGATATGTAATTACATATCTGGCAATCTTTCTTTCCAAGCAAAGTGAACAGCCAGGTGCACTGCTCAAATTCTGTCCACTGGGAGAATTTCCCTTCACCATTGTCCTTCAGGGATGTCCCAGAGAGGGGCTGTAGTACTTCAGCTTCCCACTTTTGGTTGGTACCTGCATATCGTGCAGAACTATCCGTAAACCAGGTCCATGTATTCTCTTCTTTTGTCGACTGATTGTAGGGAATTCCTCGTGAGACCTCAGTTACAGGCTGGGAGAAATAAGTCAGGATAGCAGGAGTGGAAACTATGGGAAGTTAGGCACTTCTTTTTGTAACTTACCTGTACCTTCAGGGCCTGCTGAAACTTGATCACATATGTACCACTTCCATGTAAATGATGGAGTGCTGCAGTTCATGCCCAATTTTACAGTGTGGTGGGTCAGATAAAACCCAGTAGCAGGCCAAGAGCTATTCCTCAGAAGGGGAGTAGTCATCTGCAGAGGATGGCATAATTTTGCTCCAAAATCACAAGGGCCTGCACTGCAGTTCACCTATAGGGGCCTGCCAAAGGATCCAAACACCATAGCTATCTGCCACTGCCACTTCAAGTGCCATTGGATCTGCTGGATGATATGGTCCAAGTGGCAGAGCAACTTGCACAGCAGCCTGGACCTGTTTCAGAGCCTTTTCTTGTTCTGGGCCCCATTCAAAACTAGCAGCTTTTTGGGTCACCTGAAAATTGGGCCAGAATAACAAATCCAAATATGGGATATGTTGCCTCCAAAATCCAGAGGCCAATTAGGCGCTGTGCCTCTTTTTTGGTTGTAGGAAGAGCCAGATTCAACAACTTATCCTTCACCTTAGAAGTGATATCTTGACATGCCCCATACCACTGGACCCCTAGAAATTTCACTGAAGCCCCTGAACTTTTGTTAGATTTATTTCTCACCCTCTGGCATGCAACTATCTTACTCAGCCTTTTAATTCCATTTAGGCCTTCAATAGATTAGATGAGGCCCACCCACACTAGGGAAGGCAATCTTCTTTACTCAGTCTATTGATTCATATGTTAATCTCATCCAGAAATACCCTCACACACACCCCTAGAATATTATTTGACCAAATATCTGGGCACCCTGTGACCCAGTCAAGTTGACACATAAAATTAACCATTCACAGCCATGTTGTTATTTTCATAAATATTGTCCTTAATATTCGTAAAATAGATTTAATTCAGGGCCTCATCATTTCCCACTTAAACTAATGGAACAAGCTTACAACTAATCTCATGACCTCCAACTTCTCCTTCCTTGCATTCATCTCCTAAACTCCTACCAAAATTATATTGCTTTTTAATAGCACAGATCAATAGTGTTTTCCACCCCCATTGCTTTGCCAGAGCACTGTAGCAACCTCCAGTGGTTCTCCTAAGCTGCAGGATTCAGTACAACCTCAGTGGTATGGGCATGAGGAAGTCTTATCATCATCTTCTGCTCCACTTCTCCTCATGGGAATGCCTACTTATTTTTCTGATGATAAATCAGTGCAATACAATATAGTAACTATTAGGATGAACCGTACGAAATTGCCATTATTGTAGGTAAAAAATGGTAAATTGGCCAAATATGATGCCGGTTAACTCAATAATATAAAAGAAGTATACTTGAAAGTTCTCAAGAGTGCTTGTCTCATCCATCTCAGTTTACCCAGTGGCCAGCATGATTTTTGGCACATTGCAGGCCCTAAGGAAATGTTTACTAAACTAATGAATCATTTTTATATTAAAGAACATTCGAGAAGTGAAAACTTTAGAGTATGTAGTGAATTTTCATTGTCTTAGATTTTACTCTGACTTTATATGCTTGATTTTACCTTTTTTAAAAAATTAGAACAATCTTCAAAGATCCAAGTTAAAAAAGCAATTATTCCTAGAGTTAAGAAGTATTTCTAGTTTATCTATATGTTTAAAAATGTTCTTAGTCTGAATGGAAGAAAAACAGAGAATATCCTTAATTTAGTTTTGAGCTAAATTTTACTCCAAACAGTCACTTGAAAAGGAATCCACTGCTTGTGGCCAAAAACTCCCTTTTGAAAATATCACTTGGGGTTTGTTGGGATTTTTGAGTGACTTTTTTCTGGCTTCAGAAAAATGCTAAAAATATAACTTATTGAACTCATGGGAAAAGTGAACCATTATGATCAGATAGAGCCTGTTCAATCCATGAATGCACTGGAAACATTTTCTAATTTGACAGGAAATAGAAAGTTTTTCAGTGGAGGATCTCTCGGGGTAATTATAATCTACTTATAGAATTGAAGACCTGGTGGGGACTTTGGGAGATCAATTTATCTACTCTCTCTCTTCCAGCAGTACAATGTTAAAGCATCCCCAACAGGTAAGAATCTATCCTATTTTTAAAAAGTATGTAAAAATGTGGAAATTTTAAATCATAAGCCACTTATAGATGTAAATAACTAGTATATCCCCCACAGGGATTGCCAGTACTGTAATTAATCTAACACATGAAGTGCCTGGGACATAATAAGTGGTCAATAGTTACTGGCTATAATTATTTTTGTATACTCAAGATAACCAGAAAAAAAATAAGCATCTTCCTGAGACTAAAATATTAGCTTCTCTTAATTAAAATAAACAAAGTGTGTCTACTTATCTCTGTAATTATTTTGGAACTGGCTGGTACACATGAAACACTAGAAGACATGAGCTATAGAGCCCCTAGTAGATGTGGGTTTAAATTTGAACTCCCCTAAATTTCTTCTTCTTAAAATGAGGACAGTCATACAAACCTACGTTGCAGGAATGTTGTGGAGATTAAATATATTATTTGTAAAATGTTTTGTACAGTGCCTGCCCATTGTGGGTCCTTCACAAGCAATTCCTATTAATAGTACTAGGACTCAGCTTAAGCGTTCACACGCGTTGCTGGAGAGTGAATGATGAATGGAGTGTACAGTCAGTCTGTGAAGTGATAAGCAGGACTCCACAGGGCAGGTCTTATTTCTTACACTGTTCCTTCAGAAACAGGATGTTCACAAATCAAAATCACAAAATCGCAAAGCTAGATATTCCTCCATTTGAAGGGAGAGGCAACTGTATCAGTGGGTCACAGACAGCTAATCCTCTGAATCACCTAGGGAACCTTCTAAAAGTACAGAGTCTTAACACGAAGTCAGACCTAGAAAATCAGCATCCCTGGGGTGGGGAGAAGAGGGAAGGACTCTTGTATTAAAAAAAAAAAAAAGCAACAAAAAACAACCTAGGTGATTCCCATGGTAAGTCAGTGAGATGACCTCTCTATTCCCTTCAAGATTTAGATTCTGTGATTCTAATCACACCTTCTAAGTGAGTCAGAGCTCAGAATATTATGCAAAATGAGGTATTTTGTGGTTTCCTGTCTTTAGATTATGGTAGAGGGAAGTATCACATAATAGGCATTATCTGATAAATTAATGGAGAGTTGCTATAACAGAAAAGTGAAAAATTGTCTCATTAAACCCTTAAGCTTTAGATCCCTAAAGTTCTGGCAAATAAAGTGAACAAAGCAGACTGGATTTTAACATGATGGATATGTTCCATGCCCTAAAAAAACCCTGACCAAAAAAGGAGAAATACCCAGAGAATACTCAAGCAAACCGCAGTCAAGGGAGCGACAGAGAATTGAGCTGAAGTTCATAACAGAGACACTTTGTTTTACCTCATAAGTGAGCAACTGCAGTCTTAAGGCTGAATCAATAAAGAAAAAGAACAAGGCTTCATAGAACCAGAGTGATATTTTCTATAGAATTATGGGGCATGATTGCTGTCTGAGGCCCATGTGGTCAAGGAAAATGTTGCTAAATTAGAGTTCACAAACATACTTGATTCAATCAGAAGAAGAAATCTCATACCAATTTTGCAATATGTCCCAGACTAATGCAGCAGATCATGACCCCTAGGATAAATCACTCTTCTACAGACTAAAAGAAAACTTTTATATTTCCAGCACTGTGTCTGGCTTCCAGAAGGAAACTAGTGTTTATCATGGCTTTCAGAATCCAGAAAGTTCTCAATGAAGTCTCCTCACTCTGGGAAGGAAATGAGAGGGTTGCCTTTCTCTCCTGAATTGATACAGAGAGAACTAAGAACTGGGCAATTGATGATGCCAGCCCTCAGAAATATTTGCCTACTGCATTGACGTTCATGGAGTCACCTCCTTTGCACCTAGGGTGGTGCTGGTCACACTGTGCACTAACCTTGGGAGTAAGCAGGGAGGGGACCCTGAAGACCTCAAGTCTCAGCAAAACAGTAGATCCACACCATGCTTTCAACTAGTTGTGTAATTTTTTAAAAATTCTCATTAATTTACATAGTCCTAGATTTCCAGCTACAGGGGTGTTAACACACTTTGGAAAGGACAAGTACCCATGTAGGGCTGTCTCCAGGACTCTAATCAGAAAGGCCAATCAGTCACAAGGTGGAGAGGAATCTGATTCTTAAGTGTCTGATTCTGGGTATAGCTCTGTTTTCTGGCTCTAAAACTGTACACTATCTCTTCACTAGAAAACATTCTCCTGTCACTTGCTAATTCACATCATGATGACCTGCATCAGGGTTGGTAAAGTTGGGGTCTGGAGGCTAGCACTGACATATCTACAGGAAGGTGTTCTCAAGGGCTCCATATCCTGTCCTGTTTTTAACTCTCTGTAATGAATTAACCTATTCACCCCTTGTGTAGATGACACAGAAAAGGAAATGATCAGGTTTTATAACTATTTATAGCTTTCTGATTCATTATTGGTCTCAGAGATCTGTGGGTGTTTACTACAGCTTAGCAACTTTCTTTCATAAAGTAATGCCCAGTAAACCTCTTCTGGGACCGCAGCCAGGTACAAATGGTCTCATAGTCCTGTTTTGCATCAGTGCAGTTGACTGCCTTCAGAGAAAGTGAGGACCCTGCGAAGAGAAATTCCTCCCCAAGAGCTAACTAGGAACTGGAAAGGATTCTTGATTGCTAATGAATATTTTCAGTTTCAGCTCCTACATTCAGGGCTGTGTTTAAGGAGGCCCACTTAATGGAAGAAGTTAAGTCTAGCTGTAGAGGGATTTGGGGGAAAATGAACCAAGCTTCTCGCTTTCCCTGAATTTCACATCTGTGGCCACAAGTCAAGAGGGAAAACCCGGCTTCCTCCGAGCTCTGTCTTCGGAAAAAGGCACTGAGGTTTAACGTAGTCCCAAAGCACTTGAATCAGCAGTTCTAGCAGTATTTCCTCTCTACGATGAAATTAAGATAGTTGTCTTATAGGCTTTCCCCACTTTCTCTTTCTTTTTCACACTTACACTGCATCCCCTTGTTTCATTGCACTTCCCTCATCTGCTTCTTAGCCCATTCCTTTTTTTTCCCTCCCTCATCCTTAAAGAACTTCTCAGATGAGGTGCAGATGGGGAAGGTAGAAAAAACACACTCATCTGACTTAAAAGCCAGATGGGAAACAAGTAGAGTCAGGGATTTCTGTTTGTTGGTTCTGTAAATTAAAAATCTCTAAACATGTTAGGGAATCATGGTTGCAGAAACCTAGTCAAGTTGTCCCAGGGGCCGGCCTGGTGGAGCGGTGGTTAAGTTCGCAGGTTCTGCTTCTCCGCGGCCCTGGGTTCGCTGGTTGGGATGCCGGGTGCTGACATGGCCCCACTTGGCATGCCATGCTGTGGTAGGCGTCCCACATATAAAGTAGAGGAAGATGGGCATGGATGTTAGCTCAGGGCCAGCCTTCCTCAGCAAAAAAGAGGAGGACTGTCAGTAGTTAGCTCAGGGCTAATCTTCCTCAAAAAAAAAAAAAAAGTTGTCCCAACAAGCTCATTGATGCCATCTTCCAAAGTCTGCCTTTAGTTTGAGATCAGTTTGGGGTGGGGCTTGGTGGTCAGCTGCAATTAACTTGAGGTGCCACTAACTGGGTCAATAGGAGGGCTGGCAGGTCGAGTGGTAAAGAGCTGGGTAAGCAGGAGTCCCCAAGGTGATACTGCATAGACTTGTGAAAACCCAATGTTTTCCATACAAATGGAAGAAGAATCAGTTGGAAACAGTCTGTTAGATTTTCCCAGCATGGATGAGGATTTCAGTGGAGGTTGAGTCTTGACTGTTGGCAAATTGCACAGAATTCTTGGGTCAGAACTAGCATCCTACGATGATCTGTGACATGATTTTACTGAGTGAAGGACAAGTTGGTGTCTTTTGGTGTTTGAATTACAATAGAGCACATGACTAATTGACCCAGAGCTTGCATTCTACCAACATAAAGAACATCCTCTCCTTTTATCCCACCTTTCTTCACCCCCAGCAGGAGTTTTTGCATCCACAGAAAAGCAGGAGAATTTGGGAGGCAGGGGAAGGAGGGAAAAGTTTTCTGGGGTCTGAGCCACAGCAGAAGAAAGAAACTGAGGAAAATGGAAGGATGGTATAGCATCTGTCCCCTGTCTGGCTCTTAGAACAGGGTTTGAGCCTGGGTAATGGTGTGGACATGGTGCTTGTCCTCCGTCACTCTTTGAACTGAGGAAAAGGAGAAAGCCAGTGGGCAAAGGAGCTATGTTTTGGGATAGATTTTGTGAAAAGTACACCAAGTTATAGAGAAGACTGCTCCCCTTGTGGAGCCCAGGATGAGTGTGGTGCCTCGAAGCTTGTCAGCTTTGGGAGACCTGGAGAAGTGCCTTTGTCATGGGCCTTGATGTTCGTACAATATCAGGATTACAGTGATACTCCTTTGCATGACCCTCCAGACTGTGGATGTGGATACTGAGGGAAAGTGCCGCAGATCCAAGACAGATGCATGTGAAGTACACCCTTTGATTGGTGCTCACAATTAACTGTGAGAGATTTTGAGGAGTTGAAATCCTGCTACCAAGTGTAAGGATGTAGTAATTTGGAAATTTCTGATGATGCTTGATATATGCCTGTTAGGAAAATTGGAAATGCCCTTTACATGACTCTGTGTGTGTGTGTGTGTGTGTGTGTACATGCATGTGTGTGTGTGTGTGTGTTTGTTGAAGATAGGCAGGATTTAATATCTGGTATAATTACATACAGTGAGGGACATATTTATTTTATATTAGTATATCTTCTTCCTGGCTTTCCCTTCCCTATATAATTTTTTTTAGCCTTCTTTAATCTTTGGTGATTAAGAATTGATGGAGACTAGGTCTAATTATGGCATTGTAGACTGTAGAGCATATTTGTCACCAAAATTCATTTTAGGAAAAACATTCTAGCCCCGGAGATATTTCCATGTTTTTCTCCCCTAAGCTTGTAATTGAAATACTCTTGTTTTGCTTTAGATAGTTTACTCCTTTTTCGGGTAAAATAAAAGCATATAAATTATAGGACATTTGAAATTATGGAAGTTTAGAAAGAAGGAAAAATATCACAAATCATATACTGTCATGGGCCCCTAATAGAAACCAGTCCTTGCAGGGTCAGAGAAGTGGAGTCCAGTCCACTTGTAGACGAGAACCAAAGTTGCCCCTCAGTTTGTTAATGGCAGAAACAGGATTAAAGCAGGATTCCAGCCTGCTTCCAACTACATTTTAATAGTGGCCTTCTGGAGACAATGTCTTTGCTTTTGTTATCTGGGCATGGAGAGCATCTACCCTTGGGAATTTCAGACCACGAAATTGGGAGGGCAAAGCAGGAGACTGTTGGAGAACCACTGTAAGTTTACTGGGGCCCTGCTGCGATTTGGGACAGGACAACAGGCTACCCTGCGAGGTGTATATTCTGGAACCCCAAACCATACATTTCTGCCCCCTTTTTCCATGGACAAAAGGTGATAGTTCTATTCTGTCTACCACATTCAGTCCAAAGAAAAATATCAGAAAAATTAAGTTATACCAATCTAAATGTAATACCACTCCCAGAGACTGTTGCATTTTAAAGAGGGACTGAAGATATAAGTCAAGGGAATTAATTTCTAATTGTGAAGTTTCCGGTATCACTAAATAAGATAGGAAACATCAACAGAAGGGCCATGGTGTTATATTACAGTGAAGCGGTAACTATCTGAGAAGATATCCCACATGTTGAGTCCAGGGCAGTCTTCAGGCATTCTAAATCCGACATGAGTCTTACTGTACAAGTTCAGAGCACTCCCATGGATTTATTTCGGAGACTAGGAATAAGCCCAAGAATGACTTGACTAGATTGAAATATTCATTTATTCACTCAATACACATTCACTGAGCATGTACTGTATGTAAAGCCCAATCTCAGACTTTGGAGGAAATAAAAAGATGTTAAAATTTTATTTCCTGGACTTAAGGGGTCTTCATTCTAGTAAAGGACAAAAAACATATGCACAAATAAGTTTAACACAAGGTGAAAAGTGGTGTCGTGAGAAAGGTTCTGTTTTTTTCAAAGATTAGAAGGTGCTAGAACATCTTATAAGTAGAAGAAAAGATGTCAGTGGAGAGGGGATGACTAAAGAGTCAAGACAAAGAGATTTCTTGAGAAAGTGATGCCCCTAGAGTGAATGTGGTGGGATCAACTTTGCAGAGGGGCTGGGAAAGAGACATAAAAGGAGGAAAGAGTTTGTGTGTGTGAGAAATACTGAGAAAATGTAAGTTGAAAAGGAAGAAAGTATGGGAGGTTTATATTGAGTGCCCTTGGTCCACAGTAAGTAGGATGAGAAGCTGTTAATTGAGAGTGAATATGACAGCAGTGATGTTGGGGCTTGGTAGAGGGAAAGGTTTAAGTAAGTGTCCTGAGACCTTGCATTCATTAAAGACAGGGCCTTCTCAGGTAGCAGGGAGGGCCCAGGTGGGTCACGTTGCATGGTTTTGCTGTGGATCCATTCAGCCCAGGTTCATGACTTTATTCTAAGGTTGAAAGCAAGCTCCAAAAGAGTGGAGGGGACTTTAACCTAATGGGGTTTGGCAAAGAAGGCATACGTGGAGGAGAGAAAGAAAAGAATCAAGAATGCCAGTAAGAATATCACTAAAAGGATGAACCATGGGGTTTGGGTAGGAGTCAGAGGATCTGAGAGGGCACCATACAGGTGCCTCTCCTTGACAGTGATCCAATCTCTTGCTAGTGATCTCCTCCACTCTGCCCTAGGGGTGAATGCCCATAAAGCTAACTTCTTCCATAGGAGAGGAGATGAGTGAGTGTGGCAACAAGGCTCCAAAGGGCAGAATATTAATAATGCAGTGGCAGATTTTGAATGCAGCTTGACTACCTGTAGATATAATTCATGGAAATAAAAAAACTTTTATCTTTCCCCACTTAAATTTTTAAAAATGTAAACACTGCAAAGCAAAAACACACATTATATAACTCATATTGTTAAAAAATACAGAAAAGATGATAAAATAAATAAAAACACTTAGGAACAATGAGGCAGTTTACAAACTCTTAACTGCCATCAATCGTTATTGAATCTTGCCCTATTTTCCCTGGGCTTGTGTAGATTTTTTTTTCTCTTCACCTTGAATCTTTATACTTAGAATTGAAAACCATTCCGGAATTGAAAAAACCTATACCAGGAGTCAATATATGTTTGGCCTTTATTTTGCTTTATGCTTTAACTTCCCTGAAATGGGGATTTTTTTTTTTTTACTCTTGATTGGTTTTTTCTTTGTGTTCCAAAATGAGGAAGAAACTGTTTTTCTCTATTGCCACTTCTGAAAGAGAGCTGGTGAAATCACTAAGTAAAACCCCATCTTCTCCCCAGTCGAGATTTTCTGGTTACTTTTTTCTTCTTGGAAAGAACATACTTCTGTTCCCATCTCCCAGTCAACATCCTTTAGTGGTTATCTCATTGACATGAGATAACCTTCACATGAGATAAGCTTCACATGAATGAATGAATTACAACATGGAATTTTGGTTGTAAAGTTAGACTTACCAGAACATGACTTTTAAGGAGAGAATTCACCAAGTTTTTAAGGCAGAGCTTAAGTCCCAGGTAGATTTGTCCTGGTGAACGAATCCCTTCCACAGCTGTGGGCCATTTAGGATCAAAGGCTCTGGGGCCACCTAGGACAGAACCTCTGAGTATTGCCCTGGTTTAACAATGGCATCCTCCCACTGCCAGCTCCTGCTTTGACAGCTCTGCCATGCTGGGCCTCATGCTGGGCCTCTCTGAGATCTCCTCTGTTTCACACACCCTCAGTGCTCAAGAGTCATTGATTATGCGGGTGACATTTAAAGGAAAAGAAGCTTTTAAACAAATTCATTTAAAATAGTCAATAAAAAAGGATAAGGATCATTAGTGAAACAATGGCTTTTTCCTGGGAAGTAGCAGACAGCCCCAAGCTTGGATCCGGGTGTCCTCACTCACTCTGAGAACCTAGGCTGGGTGCCAGGCTAATGGGAAGTCCATCAGCAGCTCATTCGTTTTTCTTCCCAGTGCCACCTTTGGAGGGAAAACTGAGTGAAGCACCGAGCATGCCAGCTCTTTAGATGGAAATCTCTTTGAGGGGAGGGAGGCAAGGAAGGACGTTGTGCCCCAGTCTTTGCTCCCCTCTTTTGGTCTCAGAGCAGGAATCACCTCACTGTGGGGTGCCTTCCCAGGTGGATGGGATTGGTATTGTGGTAAAGACTCTTCCAGAAAGTGGCTGGCTTTCTCCAGGGCCCTGACCTGGGACCTGCTGAAGTTGGAGGGCTGGGGCACTGAAGGTTTAGAGTTGGGTTTCAGGTCAGGAAAGGTATAGAATAGCCATGGCAGGAGGCTGCAGTGTGTCTAGAGCAGTGTCTCAACCCTGTCTGCATTTTAGAATCAACTCACGTGCTTTTGAGAAAACGCCGATGACCGGGCCTGTCCCAGACTACTGAGTTAGTATCTTTGGAGAGGAGTCCAAGCACTAGTATTTTTTCAACAGCTTGGTCTCTTCAGTCCTTCCCTCTTATTTCTGGCCTGCAGCCTACTGACCCATCTCTCTCCAAATGCCTCAGAACAAGTGGAGGTTAATCCTTATTTGGGATGTAGCCATTAATGCCCTAGATGTTCTTAAGACTATTTCCCTTTGTTTCATTGTGAGCCTCCATCCATCAGTTATTGAGCCTCATTTGATTAACTATTCAGTTTTCACAGATCGATGTATTTTTTATTTCAAGGTGGGAAACATCATGGTTAAAAGCACAGGCTCAGAAGGCATCCTGCAGGGTTCCAATTCCAACTCCACCACTACTAGCTTTGTGATCTTAGGTAAATTACTTAATCTCTCAGTGCTTAAGTAACTATACAAGATTGGTAATAATAGTATCTTCCTTTAGTTCATATGTGTGTGGGGTGTGTGTGTATTTAATGAATTACTGTATCTAAAGTGCTTAGAGGAGCTCCTGACATAGTGATTGCTCAATAAATGTTGGGTGGTTTTGGGTTTTTTTAATCACTTTGCAACCAAGCCTCATTGGTTAGAAGTAAGAGCTCACATTTAATAACTACTTTATCTTACTCAGAGAAGCATTACAATTAAAACATCTTATATCTTCTGAGAAGCACAATTTTTCCCCTCAATTATGCACAGCAAACATTATATCTTAAGTGTATCCCTTTTTGCAACTTAAATCCAAATACATTCAATATGAATTTAATTTCCTAGGAAGGTTTGCAAGGCAATTGATGTAGGGAAGATAACTTGGCACAAGGAAGTGGCCAGGCTGATGTGACTCAGTGTAGATCAGCATGGGATATAGAATGCCAAGTGTTATGGGTTGTATTGCATCCTACCCAAAACAAGGTATGTTGAAGTCCAAACCACCATTACCTCAGAATGTGACCTTATTTGGAAACAGGGTCGTTGCAGATGTAATTAGTTAAGATGAGGTCATACCAGAGTAGGGTGGACCCCCAATCCAATAGGACTGATGTCCTTATAAGAAGATGGCCATGTATGAAGACACAGACACACGGGGAGGACACCATGTGATGACAAAGACAGAGACTGGAGTTGTGAAGCTGCAAGCCAAGGAACGTCAAAGACTGCCAATAAATCTCTGGAAGGATTCCCCTACAGATTTCAGATGGAGCACAGCCTGGTTGACAACTTGGTTTTGGACTTCTAGCCTCCAGAAATGTGAGAATAAATTTCTGTTATCTTAAGCCACCTAGCTGTGGTACTTTGTTACGGCTGCCCTACAAAACTAATGCATCAAGGAAAGCAGAAGAATCACGAGGAAATAGAAACCTAGCATGAAAAAAGGGGAAGAGGGTCTGGACAGCACTTGAGCAAACATTACCCAGTCACTTGCAACAAGGGTTTTAGCTGGTGAGGAATTAATACTGGAAGGATACTGCAGTGACATCTACACATCATCTGTGCTCCGGGTATACTTATAACTATGTATAAACTGTTAGAGCTCTAAACAATTTTTAGTCATAATGTAAGTTCACAGATACTTGATGGAGCCTTTGTTATCGGTACTATTATTACCCCATTTTACAGGTGAGAAAACTTAGGCACTGGGAGGTTAAGTAAGGTCGTGTGGCTACTAAGTGGCAGAGCCAGGAGTCGAGCTCCAGGGTTCACGCTCCTGATCACAGCTGTCCTTCAACATTAGTGAAAAGAGCAGCTTTGGAAGGGGAGGAGCAATTACCCAATCGCTTGTCTGTGGAATTGGGAAGGGGCAGTCCATCTGGCTCCTCTTGGGAGTGGGAGGCGAAGGCACCAGAGTCGAGGAAGACAATGAGATGGACTCCATCAGTTTTCCACCAGCTGTGAGAGACTCCTAAACAGGAAAGGCATAGAAGTAAAAGCAGTTCCCAGTGACAGTGATATTGGGTTTTTGAAAACTTTGTTCTATTGAAAAATAAAAAGATGCTTCAGACTTTCTATAGCATAGTTGATTGAACTTTTTTTTTCTGATTGATAATCAAATGTCTGAAACAGAACTCACTGTAATCACAAAAGGTACCACTTATAGTACCTCTATAGATGGAGTTCCACAAACACAGGGATTCTGGTCAATTCTATTTGTGTCGTCCCCATAAAAATGTGTAGTACATTTGTAATAGTGCATGTTGTATTACTGTGGCAAGAAAACCTTCCATTTTTGATTTGGTGTCTATATGAGCTGACTCCTTCACTTATACATGTATGTATATGTCTGGTGGTGAGAAGAATTTTTCACGGAGCAGCTTCTAACTTTGAACATTTCAAACACTTTTTCTCCTCTGCTATCCATATCCTCTGGTGCTGGGCATGGTAGGACACATTCATATTGTAATACAACCTCTAGCCCTGTCTCTTCATGTCATGACACAGGTAAATTGGCACAGTGGGTAGTGGGCACATCCCTAGAGGCCATTCCTATAATAGCTTAACTATAAACAAAAGAGATTTCAAACCTCATAATGAATACTACTAAACCTAAATGAAATGTATTTCCAGTGTAATTTCCCCTTAGTCCAGTGTTTGTCAACCTTTTTTCATTTATTGCCCTTCTCCAAGGAACATTCTTAGACATGTTTTTCCTAATTGCCCCCCTCCCCATGAAATTTTAAGACCGAGGATATATTGTATATATGCTTATGTAATGTATATAGATGTGCTTTATACTTAAAGAGAGTAGTATATTTGCCTCTGTTGGGAACAGTAGCACCCCCATTGAGGAAGCATGCCTTAGCCAAATCTCCCCAAATGTTTATGCCATTCTAATGCCACTCAGCTCAAGGGGGAAATGTGACAGAGGGGAAATGGGAAAGGAGAGAAACATGTGACCGTATGAACACATTGAGTGGGACCCTCCCAGTGCCTTGGAAGGCAGCAGTTTAAGTAAGGAGCCCCAAGCTTACCCTCCTTTTTCTTCACAGTTAATACACCTCTGCCAACACGATGTGACTTTTGTGGCATGACAAATAAGAAAATCACAGGGAAAAATCAGAGTATGCTCTCCTTTCAGAAAACTGGGCAAATGTCTTAGTATCTTTCTTATCCCTCAGAAACATGATATCTGCTCACTCCAGGTCAAAAAGGCAAAGACACACTAATAAAATTCCACAGAAAAGACTGGGAAAAATCTTCAGATAAACTAGTCTCTCCTATTACATCGAAATCGAGGGACTCCTCAGGCATAGTAACAATTGATTTTGTAATATAACTGTGTATTTTTTAAAGATAGAGTTTTATTGTAAAGTGTTCATTGATTTTGCAATGATGATTGAAAACATTTAAAATAATTGAAATACTAAAACAGTTGTCTATATATTACACTAATTATTGGTTTTGAAAAACAAACAAATTCATTTTAAAAATGTTTTAAGTCTTGACAAGTAATAAGAAAGTATTCAAACTATAACCAGTATGTGTAAATATGGGACATTTGGTACTGTGGTACTACAAGTAGAATTTCCTGATTTTCACATTTCTTCATGCTTTTAAGGAAAAGTGAATTTGAAGGTTGTATATACTGATATTACTGTGATCATAAAATGTTGTGTTTTGAGCGTCAATAGGGACTCAGATAGCTGGTTATTTAATCTCCCTCAGGCTGTGAAACGCTGCTTGATGCGCTGTTTGCTAGTCGTGGAGCCTGAGAATATTGACTTCAATGTAAAGGATCATTCAACATGTTTTTACAGACTTAAAATAGAAAGACAGGTTTTACTTTTTTCCCATGTAGGAGAGAGTGGAACATTTTAAAATTGAGAAACTTAAAAAGAATTCCAAGATAAAAGAAAGTGAGACTTGAAATTTCTAAGTAGTTCTGGGTCTTTTAGTCACAGTCCCCAAGTCATTTCTCATCAGGTGCTTTTATCTTTGGTAAATTGTGCCCCTGCTTATATGAGAAGAAATCTTATTTACAGTATTTAGGAATACAAGAGTTTAATTTAGAAAATTGATAGTAATTATCAAATAACACTTAGTACAGAGTATGCCCATAATAAACAGCGCCATGTGCTGTTGTCGTTGAAATGTGAGAGTTGTCCTTCAGAGCAAGGTAGCTTCCCTAAGCCACAGCTTCCTCTTCTGTAAAGGGTGGTAATAAGATATTTTTCAAAAAGGTTGTTATACGGATTAAATGAGATAATACGTTACAACAGTTTAGAACTTGTCCTGTGCCTTGCAAGTATGAAGAATTGTTGCCATTATTATTGTTGTTATGAGTTGGGGTATCAGGAAAAACACAGAACTTCTTGCCCAAGCTCTTCTGATTGCTGCGTGGTGGTCTACTTGTCTGTTATCATCCTCATTTTTTAAATACAGGGATTCTCAGGATTTGCTTTGACTACACTGTACATAATTGTCTATTAATTGTATTGTGATGGTACTCTATTAAAATTTCCTGTTTACTTGTCTGTGTGCACTCCTAGACTATAAGCCAGAGAGGCAGCTTGTCCATCTCATCATTTACCACTCTACCCCTATGTCTAGTATATGTGACTTAGCACCCAGTAGGTGCACAGTTATGTGCTGAATGAATACAAGAATAGATGGTGATGGTGTCATGATAGATAGTTATACACTTGGATTTCCTTAGGTAAAATGTTTTTCCCATGTGGTTTTAAAACCTGCCTCAGTTGTGACCTGAGGCCTCCATGACTCATTCAGCCTGCCAACCAAAAACACCAGGAGTGCTAATTACTGTAAAAGGTAATGTCTTCAGAAAGAAAAGTTGTCTACCTACAGTAACTAAACAGAAACCACCTACCATCTAATTTCATGTTGGCCCATGAACCACCAAAGAGCAGGAATTTTCCATCCCCATCTAAAAAGATTGCTATTTAACAAGTGGCCTAAATCACTTTGGAAGGGGTTCGGATTAAAGCAAAGGAAATGATCTACCATATACTCATTAAGGCTTTCTTGAGTCTACAGTGTGCTAGGTTCGCTGTAGGTTGCATGAGAAATGGAAGCCCCCTGCCCCTGTCCTCAAAGAATAAAAAATCAAGGAGATAAGTCCATACTACAGAAGGGAGGATTGTTTCAAGGTCTCAAGGGACAACAAGTGTACAACTTATTGGCTCTTGGCTGGTGACTTCTGGGGATGGTTCTCCTGGAGAAAATACAATAACTCTGTTGATTAAAAAAAAATTTAGTCTTAGAATTAAGAATTACTTAGTTTGTTTTTTTTTTTTTTCCTTTTTTGATGAAGATTAGCCCTGAGCTAACATCTGCTGCCAATCCTCCTCTTTTTGCTGAGGAAGACTGGCCCTGAGCTAACATCCATGCCCATCTTCCTCTACTTCATATGTGGGGTGCCTACCACAACATGGCTTGCCCAGTGGTGCCATGTCTGCACCCAGGATCCGAACTGACGAACCCTGGGCCACCAAAACAGAATGTGCGAACTTAACTGCTGCACCACTGGGCCGGCCCCAAGAATTACTTAATTCTTAATTTTATTTGTATGGATAAAACATAAAAGGGTTGGAATGACTTCAGATGAAAGAGCCTAATAAACTTCCTATATTAGGCTTTGTTCAGATTTTTGTTTCTTCTGTATAGCACGGTAGCTATATGGCCCAAGGTCCTTTCTGTTCCTCTGTGGGTGTAACAGTTCATAACATAACGCTGGCTTCGGGAAGCTGATGGAAGCTTCATTTGGTCAGAACTTGAGGTGGGGGAATATGGAACTGGTCCTCTCACGCCCTCCAGTCCTTTCTTTCCCCGTGATGTTATCTCTTCCCTGTCGGAGCAGGACAGGGTAAGGCAGGTGGAAGCAACAGAGAGCAGCGTGGCCAGGCTAGAACAGATTGGCAAGGTAAGGGGGGCTGGGAGCTACTGAGTGGGGACACCACTGTGGGGGTTAAAGGCCTGGAACAAGGTAGATTCTGGGAACACTGAGACAATGATGGGGACAGCATGGATACGTGAAGATAGAGTGATGAGTAATTCAAATTCAAGGCTAGATTAAAAGCAAAGTGTTCAGTAGGACTGTCTTATAGCAACTGGATTAGAGCTAGGCTTGAGCATTTTCCTTGAGCTGGTCTCCTTCTCATAAATGAAATGTTTAGATGAAACAGCGGCTAGGGGCCTCCTACATGGCCTGGCCCCACTCAGGCTTAAAGGGACCCATCCCTGTTGGGATTTGCATTGCCTCTATATCAGTTAGGACTGCTTTCTTCATCATTTCTCCCTTCATGGTTACAAGATGGATGCTTTAGCTCTGGACATCACATCCATGTTCATTCAAGAGAGTAGTGTCAACAGATGTTCTCTAATGTCTTGTTGCCAGAATGATATCAGGTAATTCCTGGGGGAGCCTAGCAAGGAAGACTGTGAAATACACTATTTAGCTTTTGCATCCTTTCAAATAGAATCAGTAGAGAGCTGGATTTGGGTGAGGGGGACCAACATATGATGTCTGTCACTGGCTCTGAAACACTCCTCTCCGCTTGCTCCCTTCCCACCCCACCCCTCATCACAATTTTTTCGAAAAAGGAGAGAACACTCAGGGATGTTTCCAGTGGAAATAGTAATCAAACTCAATCAAGTCCTCATGTTACACCTACAATCTGCCCAGATACCCAGGAACCTGTTTCTCTTGTTTTATCACCTTTCAGTCTTGTAGCAGGTATCATTCCTCTCAGCCACCTCTGACCTCAGCTGCAGCCATGGTGGACAGTTCTATGCATGTCATTAACCTTCCACCTCAGACACCCACCATAAACCTCTCCACTTTCCTGCCCCAGGGTTTTCAGCAAACCCAAAGGAAGTTGTTGGCCTGCACATGTGAGCAGCCCAAAGTGCAGGAGGGTTTATTTTCCTGGAGATAACCCTCTTCCAGGAGTAGATGGGAGTCAGTAGACAAATGCCCCGACCTTCTGCGCTCGATCAAACAATGCCTCTTGGGAGGCATTCTACATGCTGCTTTTGAGGGTCCCAGTCGGTTGCCCACAGTGGAGACCAGCCCAATAAATCCCTCTTTCCTGGTTTTTCTTCCTCTGCCGAACTCTCCCTTTTCTCCTACTCCTGCTTCCTGGGATCACACATGAGCATATGATGAGACCTGTGCCCACGTCCCTCATCTCAGGCCCTGCTTTGGGGGAAACCCAAACTAAGCAAATCTCTTCATTGAAACTCCTTGACAATTTTTGCCTTTTGGCATTTCCACAGGATCCTTCTGTTTACACACTCGCTTTAAGAGGGAAGCTGGGCTTGATTTCTCTACAGAAACTAAATATCTAGATGTGTGAACTATAATCCATTATACAATGTAAACATATATGTTTTTCTTTTTTTAATATTTAACTATTCTTTTTAAAGATTGGCCCTGAGCTATCATCTGTTGCCAATCTTCCTCTTTTTTCTTCTCCCCAAAGCCCCCCAGTACATAGTTGTATATTCTCGTTGTAGGTCCTTCTAGTTCTGCTATGTAGGACACCGCCTCAGCCTGGCTTGGTGAGCAGTGCTAGGTCCCCACCCAGGATCGGAACTGGCAAAACCCCGGGCTGCCGAAGCGGAACGCATGAACTTAACCACTCAGCCACGGGGCCAGCCTCACCATATGTTTTTCTGTTGAAAAAGAGAAACAAATATATCAGAGCGTGTTCTTCTCTCAGAATCCCTCATTAGACCCAGATATTGACTGATTATTGTAAATATGTGTCCAGGGGAATCAGCAATAGCATAGAAACTTACAGTGTAGTCAGTGTGCCAAAGTACCACGTCCAGTAGTGTGAGCTGAGGATCCACAATTGAGCAGACACCATTCTGCTCTCAAATCACTCATGGAGTGGAGGTGGGGTGTGGGGAAGGTCAGGTCAACAATGATCTATGTAGTATGTGCTATAAAAATCCACATATCTTGGTGACTGATGAAATGGAAGATGGGAACAAAAAAGACAAAGGGATCTTGGATGACTCCAAGCTTCCCAGCCTGGGTGACTGGGTGGATGGGACATTGTTAATCAAGACAGAAAATATAAGGGCAATCGCAGATTTGAAGAGAAAGACGACGTGTTGAGTCTTAAGTATCTGTAAGTCATTCAGAAGGAGATATCTAGTAGACAGAGACATGGGTCTTGACGTAAGGAAAGAAATCAGGGTTGGAAGGTAGATTTGGAAGTCACTGATGCATAAAGTTGATACTATGGAAATAAATTAGATCAGCAGGAAAAGAAAACAAAAGCAAGTGGATGATTAACTCCAGGAAACAGCAGGACTAATAAACAGGTTAAGAAACAGGAACCAGCCTTGAGATAAAGGAGAATTGACCACAGAAGCAGGAGAAGAATCAGATGGGAGTATTTTGCAATTCTTAAAATCCAAGGGAGGATGCTTAAGGAGACGTTGCAATTTATAGTGCCTGATGCTATGCTATAGAGCAGTCAGGTGGGATGGATAAAGACAAGGAGCTTCAGCATTAACGACCTCAGAGATAGCAATTTCAGTAGAGAGGCAGACAAAGGACAGCTGGTACATTATTTTACTCACCTCAACCTGTGTCTCATTAACAGCCATGCATGTAGGGCACCGACCTTACCTTTTAGAGGCTCTAGTTAGAATGTCAGCTTCTTCTGACAACCGAAAGCATATTTCCTCATTTTCACTTTTTCCTTCTCCCTTCTGCTCCTCAAACATATTGGGATTTATCTTCCTTCTGTGTGAAGTTTTACTCTGTCCTCCCGAACATTTCTGTTTGCCATATAGAAGATGCTGCTCTTTCTCGGCTTATTTGCATAGCAAGTTCTGGTAAAAAGTACTCTCTGCTCTTATCTGAACAGAAGCTCTCTGAGCTGGTGGATAGCTTCTAATTTATATTAATGAACTTTGCAAATAGCACCCCCATCAGACCATCACTCCACCAACAAGGCCCTGTGGCATACGCCAGATGATCTGGTGGAAAACATTTTAGGGGGCTGGCCTGGTGGCACAGTGGTTAAATGCACACGTTCCACTTGGGCGGCCTGTGGTTCACCCATTCGGATCCCTGGTGCAGACATGGCAAATCTTGTTAAGCCATGCTGTGGTAGGTGTCCCACATATAAAGTAGAGGAAGATGGGCATGGATGTTAGCTCAGGGCCAGTCTTCCTCAGCAAAAAGAGGAGGATTGGCAGCAGATGTTAGCTCAGGGCTAATCTTCCTCAAAATAAAAAAGAAAAGAAAACAATTTAATTGAAAAGACAAATTGGTAGAAACCCAGAACTGGTTATAAAACCATATTTCCAGTCACTTATTTTGCATCCTCTCAGGCAATGATGCTTACTTTACTTTATAATGACAAGTCATATAAAGAAGCTAGTCCTGCATCTTGGAGAGGATTTGTTAAATGCAGAAAAATTACCCCCCAAAATGGAAAATTTTTTTTACAAAATGGCATGGGACACACATACGATCAGAAGTACATTGTGAGGTGACGCACAATACGGGTCCCAGCAAGCTATTTAGCCCTGAGGCAGTAAACACTGAGCGGGATTAGAAAAATGCCTCATGTGGTGTGAGCTGATTGCGTGATTGGAGGCCTTAAGCTTCAGAAAACTATGTGGAATCTGGCTTGGGGATTTAGTAAGATGATTATAAATTTAGTTCTAGGCATATTGAATTTGAGATTCTAATCTAGAGAAAGGTCTGGATGGAAAAATCAACCAGGAATGTGTAAATGGGGAAGGGAAAGCAGAATAGAAATTGAGGTTGGAAGAGATTTGAGAGGCCATCCATGAAACTGGGACTGGTTAGGGACAGTGTAGAATACAGAGCGAGATTTACAAACATTTGATGAGATTACTAGCTACCTGGCCAACATCCATTCCCCCAGGTTCCTTAGTAACGGAATGCAAACTTTTAGCTGAGCACATCAGCTCCTGAAAGAAAAGACCACGTTTCTCAGCTTACCATAGAGCTGTTGGCCATATGACTAAGTTCCAGCCAATTATTTGTTGTCAGAAGTGTTGTATGGGACTTCTAGGACAGAGCAAGCCCTCTTTCTCCATTTTTCCTTCCTGTTGCTTGGAACGCAGAGATAACGGCTCACTTTAGCAGTCATGTTGGCTATAAAGTGGCCTTGAGGAATCCACATGCAGTGCACCAAACAGTAGAAGGACCTGAATTTGTACTGACTTCATGAGGCTGTTAGGTAGCAGCTCTGGACATTCTGTATCTAAATTTCCTTTTTTTGGAGAGAATAAACCCTTGTGTGTGTAAGGCACAGTAGTTGAGTTTTTGTTTCTTTCAACTGAACATAATCTAACTGATACAAATGCAAGGTGAAAAAGGGAAGTGGTGCTAAAGAAAAAGACAACGCAGGCAAAATCAGAGAGCTAAGAAGAGGACTAGGACTGGGTGAATCAGGAAGCCAATGGGAAGAAAGATGGAAAGGGCCAACAGTATTAAATACTGAAGAGAGGATGATTATATTTCTTTGTAAGTACATTAAACTTGTTTTGAGGCAAGCAATTCTATTTATTAATCATAATGTTTATGCATCATTTATTTAATGTTGCAAAACACCTGCTTACAGTTTTCTATTATTCTAAAAGGCTTTATAATACATCTCAATTTTCTTTCAACTAAGGCTAATCTGAGCCACAAAACTTCATGAGTTGTATTTCATGTTTAAGTTTGACAATAATGACTATATTATAGAATGGATAGTAGCAAAGAGCTGACAGAAAAATCTCTATGTGTGCAAAATGGAATTTATAAGTCTCCAAAGAAGTTAATGATAGTGATTTCTAATGGATTCTGAATGATACAATGGTAGTGTGGGGTTTTTTGTTTAGTTTTCAGTGTCTTTATTTGAGACAGGAAGTTTATACCCATCTTATTAGCAATGTTCATCTCTTAAAATGAGGACACCCACTAGAAAATAATTTTATTAAGGGAGAATTTGCAATCACTTAAGATCCAAAATTGAATAAAAATCTCATGCAGACAAAGAAATGAAGTTTAAAAGATTTTCTAAATCAGCAAGAATGTTCCACAAAAGCATAATTTCATATTATTTCCTTTATTCTTCGTATGAATTTGGAGTTACCACATTATAAATCCATTATACTTGTAATGAACTGCTTCTAAAAGCATATTAAACTTAATCAATCAAAATATCCAAAGAATACAATATTCTAGTTAACTGAATTTTCTGGACAATCCAGGATTAAATAAAAGCTTTTGGTTTTGATTGTTATCTTTGAGAGGTTTTGTAAAATGTACACGTTTTCCAGCCTTTGTAATTAGAGTAAAATATGCTGCAGCTGTAATTGCATATTTTGATGCTTAATTTTCGGTGCCTTGAGAATAGCTTGTTTGGAACTATAGCTGTGGAAGGAATAGGGATCTGGTGCTAGGATGCAACACTTTATATTCCAGATAAGGAACTGAGACCCTGAAAAGTCAAAGGTGTGTGCACATGCATGCATTCATAATAGGACATAGACTTGTCCAAGTATCAAACTAAACCACTGTTATCATTGACAATACAAAATCTCAAGGAAAGTTTAAAGTAAACTACCAAAACACCAGAATTTTTGTTTGTAACAAATGTAATAATCATGAATTTTTTCCCTGCTCACACATACAGGCAAGATTCATATTTATTGTCTTTCACATAATATAGTCAAAATTACCCATAGGTTGATAATGATAGAATTGGATGTTATAACCTGTAGCATGTTGAAATCTCCAAAGGCCCTTCTAGGCAGACGGGGAAGTGACTGAGTTAGCCAAGTCAGAATTATTTTTAACGAGGAGAGTAGGGGGAAGGAGAGTGGACACTCACCCAAAAATAACATTGGTTCCTCAAAGATGAGTCTTAACCTATGCATCTGGCAGGGGGCTTCTCTGCTGGGTGTTTATACTTCTCTTTGCTGCATGTTCCTGGACTAGCTCTGTTTTAGTTGAATAGCATTATCAGTGACTGCTCTATTTTACTAAGATTACCAATTAGTAGAATGTAAAGTCTGTACCTGGAATTTGTTGATCTGCTATTATTTCTGTCTCAAAATAAACTACGTTGTTATATATTATATATTGGTTTATATTCACACAACTGTTATGGATTCATTTAGCAGGTAAAACAGCATTATTCTTCTCCCATGACTGCCCCTGAATGCTGTATCAGCTCCCCATTCCCCACACCTGGATAACATGTGAGGCAGATTCCAATGTTTTCCAGCCATTTTGGGATATCAGAACAATCCTATTTTTAATCCTTTTTTAAGAAGGACAGCCCAATGTAATATCAAAAATTGAATCTTTCATCCAATTAAAGCCTTTCCCTTCCCCCTCCCACCAGCTTAGACCTGACTCCTGGCTTTAAACCTGCCGTGGGGAAAGAGGGAGTGGGATACTTTGCTCTTTCACCCTCCTTTGTCTCCCCCCTGCAAACACATATCTTGCCATCCTTGGCTCCTTCGGGGCCAAGGGCAGAGGAGCAACAAGCAGTAAAGGGTGGTGCTTTAACTGGTCAGTGCTGTTGACTATGCTCTTGCCCACTGGGGATTCAAATGCTGACTCTTTTAGGGCACACATTGGTCAATTCCTCAGAGATCTCCACTCACCCTGCTTCTTGACTTAGGTGATTCCATCCCCAGATGACCTCTTGTGACACCCCATCAGCTCCTATGCCTGGTGGAAACCCCACATGACCTTGCTCTGCCAAGATTCCCTCACCCCAGTGGACAGTGTTTTGGGTTTGAGCCCTTCAGGAATGGCTTTCACATGGCCACTCCACCACCCTCCACTGGAACTGGCCTGGGGAACATTCGGCCTCCCTGCCCTGCCCTGTCCTACTGCTGCCCTCTCCCCATGCCCTGCCCTCTTGGGCTACTCTGGTTTCTTCTTCATGTGCCCCTATGTTCCTGGGAGGAAATATGAGTTTGACCCCAAAACTCATCAACATACATTCTGGTGGTGGCAGCACATGGTGATTGCTGAGCTGTGACATGCTAGGACAGCCCCTGTTCTGGCAGATACCCAAGTCTCTGGGAGAGCTTCTCCTGGGGCCTCCCTTGTGCCCTTAGGGGACACATAGCCTGTATCTTCCCTCACAGAGGGTGAAAGGGAAATACCTTCTCTACTGTGAGCCCTGTGCAAAGACTCCTTGTCCCAGGGAGCCCTTAGTTTGCTTTTGCACGGTGTTGGGGGTGAAGTTCCCTGGACTAGCTTGGATGCTTGTCAGCAAGTCTTGCTGGGATGTGTCTAATGACTCTTTAGAATGTAGAGGGATTACCCATTATCTTCAGCTTTGTGCTTTAGCTGAAATTTCAAAGCAACAGAAAAAGTTCTTCCACAACCTGCTACACTTGTGTTTGAGGATGTACAGTAATTTTCGTGGATTATATATAAAATCGGGAAGTTGAATTAGTTCATCTTTCTAAGGTCTCTTCTGTTAGTAAAATATGCTGAGACTTTTCCTGAATTCCTTTATTTGGTAGTCTAACTTCTTGAGAAAACTAAAAATCAGGAAATAACTCTTAAAGGCCTTAGACCAAGTAAAAATAGTACTTAAAAACCCCCACAACAAGCCTGATACTTTATTTAATAGGAGATTCCCTTGGCTCTCTCCTCAGTTTCAAATTACTCTGACTTTTTTATATAATTCTTTTTCATATAGCAGATTTAAGTCATTGAATACTACAAAGTTACCTTTGTAGTGTTACTCTTTTGTTGCAGACAATAGAAATCACCTTAAAATGGCTTGTCAATTAGGATGCTGTTAGTTGCAAGCAACAAAACACCTAACTCAAATTGATTTTTAAAATAAAGGAAATATATTGTACATGTAGGTGACATATCTACAGGCTTCAGGCAGAGCTTGCTCCAGGTTCTTGTCAAGGATCCAGTTTCTTTTTTCCTTTTTTTCCCTGCATGGTTTTGGTGTTAAATTAAATCTGACTTTCCTTATATTTATACAGTATCCATCAGAAGCACCTGACACTTAAATATCTCCTCATTTATGTCCACTGGACATCTTTTTTGCCATCTCCTAAGAATGACAAGGAAACTCCTTTCTCAGAAGCTCCCAGAAAATTCTTTTAGTGGCTCAACCAGCACAAACTAGGTCATGTACTCACTTCTGCACCAATAACCCTATCCAGGAGAATGGGGTATGCTGACTGGCTTCAGTCTGGCCCCGCTCTGGAACTGAGGCTTATGGTCAATTCTACCCAAAACATGTGATTGGAAATTTGTGGAGCTGGCAGGAAGGAGGAAGTAAAGAATGGATGTTGGGGAAGCATAAAGAAATTTCCACTCCACCAACTTAAGGGGGAAGAGCAGAATTTATTATCAGATATGGAGATGGCTTATAGAACCTAAGGACAGGAATGTTCTGGGCCTCAGGAAGGAATCGAATTGGTAATGAGAAGTCCATTGTGAATCCTTGGTGTACTTTTTCACTGTCTCTTATTTCTCCTTGTTAATCATCTACTTTATGATGGGCTTAGAAGCCAGCTTCCATAACTCCCAAGTTCATGTATTAAACACCTAGTCTGGCTCCAGATTCCACATTACCTGGGAAGGACCCCTGATTAGCCTGGTCAGGTGCCTGCCCTTCACACAATCAATGTGGGCACAGGGAACATTATAAACAAACTTGGCTTCTAGGAACCTGCTCCTGCATACCAGGGAGGAGTTAAGAGGCCTCAGGGACTAGGCAGCCTTCACACAATGTGTCTACCATAGGCAGTAAGTGCTCAAAACCAGCACATCGCTGCAATCTGTCACTAGGTTCACTCTGTTCTATTTAAATTGGAATTTTGCTCTTGTGGAATGTGCAGCCGTTATTATACTAGTTTGTTTAACCTGCAGCCACCCTCTTCTGTCTTTTGTGGCTTTCTTAACCTTTATACATTATCAAGATTAATTATTAAGATTCCCTTCATGCTGCATATCTGCAGTTATTTCTGACACTGATTCTGAATCACTACAATCGTTTCTAACATGAATTCTTTCAATTAATATTTCCATCTCACTAAATAGTATGCTTGCCTTCTCCCATAATGTACGTGGTTTTATTTACATAATTTTGACTGAACTGATGAAGGTGCATGTTATTTATCTTAGTTCAGAGGTGAACTTGCCATCAAACTGTTTTTAGGTTTCCTTATTCCCAAGTTTTGGTGGCAAAACTCAATATATCTATTGAATGATCTCTCTGAGCTGAAGCCTGATTCACTTGAGAAGTAATGCAATGGGCTGAAGGACCCTTGAGTACACAGTACTGGCATAAAAGAAACAGAGATTTATTACCAGAGAAACTAAAATAAATTATACTCACCTATCACGTGGCAGGACTGCTGAGAAGACAGATCCGGGACCGCCTCCCTTGAGCCTCTGTCCTGCCTGTCCTTAACTTGCTCTAGATTCACAGACGCTTCTGGAGGAAGGACAGCATCGTGGTTAAGACTCTCGAGTTAAAAGAGCATGCTAGCAATTTAGAACATGGGCTGGATTAGAATCTCCCCTCTTTCACTGGGAAACTAGGAAAATTACTGACCTTCACCTGTTCAATTTATACAACTCCTTTGTAGGAGGGTAGTAATAATAATACCTCCCTCGTAGGGTGGCTGTGGAAATCCAAGTAAAGTGCCCATATTCATATTCTCCCCTCCATAAATTTCCCTTCCTTTCCTATTCTTTCCTAACCTGTTTTCTTTTCTTTTAGAGAAAGAAAACAGTTTTATTGTTGAATAAGCATTATACTTGAATGGGATGCACATCACAGGCAATCTGCTAAAAGATTGCAAAGACAGAAAGAAATCTCACCCCCTTCTATAGCCAAGCAGATATAACCCATTCCGCACTTTCCAAGATACACAACTAGTCCTCAGATAAGAGGATTGGAAGCACCATTCATCACACGTTGTTTGTCCTAACTTTTCTTGGTAATTAGAGTGACCCTCTATCACTCTAATTGACTTTATCTGGAGGGAAAAAACTCAGACTTCTCATCTCTTTCTGACCGGAGGTAGTTTTGTAACTTGGAATAAAGCACCCATGTAAGCGAGGTCCCTACCTTCCTAGAGAACCTGGGAGATGGGGTGCTGTCTCCCTTGATTGTAACCTGCTTTCTTTGCTCTAAATTACCTGGCAGTTTGATCCTTTCTTTTCAGTCTTAATGAATCTTTGTATCCTAATGTAAGACACCTAGAAGATCTCGCCATACTTTGAATATCAAATCATCCTTTTCTTTTTCAAATATTTCCCAACACTCTTCTGGGAACCATGTACCTTCGTGAAATCCTAAGTCTCTTGGTCAGTTCAGGTTCCTTTCTAAGGAGACAAGGCCAAATTCCTTAGCGGTGACTGGTTCTCTCTTCTGATCTAAAGGTGAGATTGCAGGCCTCGTCTTTATCTCTGTTTTCTAGAAAATGCCTAGTAACCCTCTGGTGCTCATTAGCGTTTAAACAGTAGCCACAGTTTGAATTATAGACTGAGGCATGGCCATGTGTGTCATAATACTTACCCTCCTCTGCCAGTACCTTTATTTTAGTGACGAACTCTTAAAATGAAAGCAAAGCAAATACTCTGTGCACATCATAAGAGCAGACACTTAGAGGCACTGGAGCACAGCAGCTGCTCCTGACCGAAGGCCTGGGAGTCACCCTGCTCCACACAGCAGCTGGAGCCTGCCAGAGCTGGCTTGGGGGCTCTGACTCACAGTAACCAAGCTCACAATATACAGATCAGATCCCAAGGGCCTTTATTTATAATAAAGAGGGAAGTTACTGAGCAGAATGGATATTTATAGGTAAGTAATTCTTACCCACAGGATGGTAGCTTCCTTTCAAGTTCAAGAGACCCCCTTACTCTGCAGTACTCTCACAACACCTCTGAAGAAGTTTAGTTCTAATAAATCACCAAAACTTTGTGGTTTGTACCCAAAGGAGGCCTCAGTTAGATGTAATGGCCTTTGGGTCTCTATTTTGATACACAAGTAACAGAACCATGTATTAAGTGACATCTTAGTAAAGAGAACTTTGACAGAATCCAGGACAACCTATTTATAAAACCATTGATACAAATATAGATTTGCAAGTGTGCACCTAACTAGAATGTGAGTTTAAAAGTGGGGAGGGAGAAAAAATGATGGAGAAAGACAAGTTTCTGAAGCACAGTCTATAGAATGATCTCAGAACTATAACTTTCTAGCCTAGAGCAGCAAGGTCATTACCCATAGTTTCTTTATCTGCACTGCCCCCTGGTGGTTAGATGGATTAGTCTGTTGGCAGCAAGAGGCAGGTTGGGAACAAAGGACACAGAGGAGAGAGGCTGGAACTGAGCAGGGGCAACAGGTCAGATAAGAAATAAAATAGAAAAGAAGGAAGTCGTAGTTTTCCTGGAAGAGTGGTCAGGAGAGCCTGCCAGTGAGAATGTTGGGGAGAGCCCCTGGCACCTTGTAGGGGCTGCTTTTGCTGTCCATCTATGTATGGTCAGCTCTCTTGAATTCTGTAGGACAGACAAGGTTTTGCTTTGCTTTGCAGCCCTGTGTAGGCTGGATGTTGTGAATTGTGATATTGAGTCACATTGCTCAGCCACCACTGTCCCCTACACTCCAGATCATCTCAGAGAAATGTAGCCTAGGAAATTGGATGACATTGGTCCACACACATACGCTAAGCAGAGGAGATGTCAGCAGAACAGCTCAGTGGCGCAGAGGAAGCCCCTGTGTGGGCCATCTTCCTCTTTTTAACTACCTTGGAAGCTCCTGGCCAAAGGAGGGCCTTGGTCCTTGTGTATAACTTATGCCCATCTAATTCCAATGAGATGAGGAGGCCTGCAATCGTTATCACTTTCAGAGAAACATTTGAAAAATAAAAAGGGCAGACTAGAAGCAATCTTGAGGAAAGAGCAGAAAGTATGGGGACTTTTGCACATGGTGATTGCCACAACTGAGCATTACATTTAGTTCTAAATTTCCTCATAGCTAAGGGAAAACTGGCAATACATGAATTATATAGTTTGCATTGCCTGGGAGGAGAAAACATAACCATCCTTCAGAGATACACACACAGTTCCTGTGACGGGATGGAGGTGTTAGCTAATGCTACGATGGCAGTCATTTTGCAAAACATGAATATAGCAAATCAACATGTTGTAAACCCTAAACTTACACAATGCTATGTGTCAATTATATCTCAGTAAAGCTGAAAAAAAAATTTTAAATGATTTTTAAAAAAGAGAGAGATATAGATAGTTCCTGGTGTTACATTCCAAGAGAAATTTATGTTAGTAATCCCAGACCTTTAAATAAACACTGAGTGGAAGGCATCCAAATGCATAGTTGTTTCTCTTCCACGTAAGCTTGCAGACCTGTTGCTATACCTGTTAAGTACTAGATGTATGTGTATTTGCTATTTATCAGTGGTTCCCCACCTCTGCTGGGCCCTCTAGTGGGTCATGGAGTTATTGCAAAGTGTCCATGACTAGATTCTAGACACATAATTTCAGGAGTGAAAAAAATAATGTTTTGTGCAAATGTACTAATATTCTTCAAAAATATGAGGATGACCAGAACCAGTAAAATATAAATATATGTAGAAGAACTACTGAATGCACACTAGCTTTTTGTTATTATATATTTTCTTAATTAGCTTCTACTAACAATACAATTATTAAAATTTTGATATTTACAGGTAGGTCCCTGTGCTTGACAAGGTTGTGAACCGTCACTGGTGCAGACTATCTAGATGGTGTGACTGCTCTGAGCAGAGGAGGCCGACTCCCCCCCAGACGCTACCCTCAATAACTTTTTCAGGTTCTGAGATGAGCTCCAAGGAAGGCAGCATGTGCTCGGATGCTCTGGGCTTTGTTCGGTAATCAGCTTTGTGGTTTCAGGAGGCCCAAGAGAACTTCAGGGCTTTCCACTCTGAGCACTTTGTTCAGGAAGCTTAAGAGACTTGTTGTGGTTTCAGAAATGACACACTTGAAGTTCTGGAGTTGGCACAAACTATTGCTCCTGCTCACACGGGTGGTAGGAAGAGAGGCAGCCATAGGGGCTGGCCGCCCGAAAACCGAAGCTGTGGTTGTCTCCACAGACGACTGCTCTTCAGCAAGCTTGCAATTGCTCCACACCCCTTTCATGTGGGCAACAAAAGAACTTTATCAGACAGCAAGTCTCTATTCTCTTGAGACGTTGGGGTGAGAGGGGAGGAAGTTGGGCAGTAAATTGGGGCAGAATTTACAACAGTGAAAATCACGTTTTTTGTTGAGTTCTCCTTTATCACATGGGCGACTCCACTCTGCTGTATACGCCTCATAGCTGCTGTGTGCTGGCTGATGCTCCAACTGCAACATGAGGACCCCAGAAAGGGGAAGGCAGAGCTCCCTGAAGCCAGCTTGAAGTCTTAAGCCACTGTGCCCTGGGTCATCTGGCTTAGCTTGGCTGTCTGAAGACAGAGGCCAATGGCAACAAGATTCCAAAGCTAAAATGGGCGTTGCAAAGCCTTGTGAGAGAAACAAAGTTATGTAAGATTTCAGCCTCACCCTTTGCAGCGGTGCCGTTAACAAGCCACCGGATCACCACCCCAAGGACAGACTAGCACATTTGTTAAGGAAAGTACCAAGGTCACAAATTCTTTTTAGTCATAACTCTAAGGGAACATATAGACATATAAATTTAAGTGTCTAGACAAAAATCTCTCTCCCACTGTCTATCGTAGCTTCTCAGTTGTACCATTGGAAATTTTCTTTGAGTCAAGAGTCTTTTCGATCTCTCTAAAACTGCAAACATTCTGGTGGGTATATCTGGTAGAAATAGGGGGCATGACAGGTATCTGAAGGTAGGGCAGGATGCTGGGAAGGAAAACAGGATGAAAAAAGAGAATAAAAGGTAAAAACAGTTCGTGCCTACAGCTTGGAGTATTTGGAATAGAATCTGAAATCCATGGTCAGAAACAAGGTGGCCAGAGGCGAAATCTCAGCCCGGGCAGAGCCTGCCTGGCTTGAGGCCCTGCCTCTCAGCTTCCTCTCCTGCCAGGCCCTCCTCCCCTCTGGCTGACTTGATCTCAAACTTCAAACTCTTTCTTACCCCCTTTGCTCCAGCAAACCTCTCCTATAAAGAGCCCTGAACCAAGGAAGCGTGTGTTCACATCTTGATTCTTTGGGTAAGGAATTCCATTTCTTTCTGTTTTGTCATGTAAAATGGGGCTAGTGCCTTCCTGGTTCCCTGATACTAAAAAACAAAACAAAACAAAACAGTTTTTTTCTTGCGTTTCTGAAATCTGGAAACGTTTTTAAAAAATAGCTGTTACCAAATAAACAGTGTGTATTCTAATTAATGGCTTCATGGAACTAAAAAATTACAGTATTTTTTGCTCTTTCTCACAAGTTAGTGTGAGTAATGATAATTCTTGTGAAAACTTGGCAGTGTATAGAGGTAGACAATAAAATGCCAGGGCGTTTTTCCTAGAGGGCCTGCTATCTGTTGAATGATGGTCCAAATGATTCTTGATGACATCCCCATAGGTTCCTGCACCACAGACCCATGAGGCCATCTTTCCTAAAGGCACAATGTTATAATGTTGGGTGCTATTATTGGAAAACTATTTTGTGTCATAAAAATGTCCTGATCATTAAAATAAAAAAGAGAGAAAATGAAAATATATGTTCTTATAAACATTAAAAGTAAATATAATATAAATCTATAGGTTATATATATTATATACACAAATTATGTATATTAAAAGGAAGCATTATCAATGTTTCTTTAGGGATTTTTCTACATGGTCTGGATTGACCAAGTCTTCTTAAAATATAAATCCAATAACATTTTGGTAGAAAACATCTTTTTCTTTTCCTAAATATCCCATAGAAAACCTAGGAGTTCTTGATTACTTCAAGACTTGTTAAGGTATAAAGGCTCCTGGAGGATGAATGTTGGGCTTCTGGCAGACCAAGAAAGAGGAATGTTAGGGGACAGGCCAGCCATGTGATACCTCCCAATGATACCAGGTGGATGGCCTTTGCTCTAATTCCTGGTCTATTCTTTAGCAAATTTTTATGTAGGAGGTATTCTCTCTAAAGCATTGGACTAGGGATATGTGGTGTCAGGCCTACTGGGGTCTGACTGTGGTTAGCATTTTTAGATTCCAAGAATTCAATTTTCCCAAAGTTAGTAAATTCTTGGCAGGGTCAGGATTCGAACTTAGAATCCCTGGCCTTGTGTCCTGTGAGGATAAACATATCTTTGCAGCTGAGTGGGGAATTCAGTAAATATTTATTGAATGACTACTATGTGCTAGGTGATATGCAAAGATGAACACATGCTCTTACAAACTGACAGGAAAAATGTGCTAAGGACACAAACTAAAAATTCACAAAAGAAAATTTCAAATGGTCAATAAACATTTAAATGTGTGTAATGCACTAGCAATTAAAGAAATATAAGTTAAAATGAGAAATCACTTTTCTTTGCTCTGTTTGACAAAGGTTAAAAACAATGGCCGGTGTTGGGGAGGGTGTGGATAACTTCCCTATACTAATGATGAAATGCCACCTTTCTAGAGGAGTGTGATAATATGTATCAAAACAAAAATCTCCATCTTTAACCTGGAAATTCCCAATTTTGGATTTTAAAAAGAGGAAATAATAGAAAAGGGGCTAACAGATGTGTGTACAAAGATTTTGATTGAAATATTGTTTATAATAATGGTTTCATATAAATGTCACTTATAGTATTGTTAAATAATTTATGATATATCCTTTCAATGGGTTTCTGTGCAGCTGATGATATATATTAGGAGAGCTATCCACAGTATATCATCAAGTGAAAATAACAGAATGCTATATATAGATTCATCCTATTTCTATTTTGTAAAATGTATACATACTTGTATACATAGTAAGAAAGTAAGAAAGATCCTCCAAAAGGATAAACATGGACTGATCTTTCATTTCTTTTTTATACTTCTCTGTATTTCTTTAATTTTTTGGGGGGATGAGCTTTTATTACTTTTATTATCTGAGAAAAAGTGTTAAAATATAAATAACAAGCACTCTGTCCTCAAGGATATCACATTTGTAGACACAGGCGTATTTTTCCAAGCTGGAGAGTAAGTCGTCCACCAATTCTGGAATTTACAGCCTCACTTTTCAAAGCCCGAAGCCCGGTCCCAGGAAGAGGGCAGGGGGTCCAGACAAGCCCTGCCTCCCTGTCCTCCAGTGAGCCAGCCACTCCAGGTGATGTCATTTCTCTTGAGCAGGGAAGGAACTAAAGTTTATCAGGAGATTCCTAAGTTCCGGGCACTCTGCTGGATACTCACATATCCTCCACTGCTGAGGTGGGTATTATTAGACAAAGTAACTGGCCCCAAATTGGCAGGACCATGATTCAAATCTAGTCCTCTGATTCTAAAACCCCTGCTATTTCCATGGGTTCCTTAGTGTCTACTTTTGTGCGTTCATGTGTTTACCAGGATCTAGGTTCCTGCTTTAGTGTCAAATGGTTTGTGCCTAAAAATTTACACTTAATTGGCTCTTCCTTAGAAGAGACCTACAGTGGGCACATTTTCCTCATGTCTCTGCCCTCTTTAACTGGCTAGAAACCTGCACACTCATCCACCCCTGCTTACGTATATCATCTCCTTTTGTCCGCCCTTCCATCTAGTATTTGTTAAGAGCAACAGAGTTTAGAGTTTAAGAGCATGGTCCATAGAACCAAACTGGCCGGGTTCAAATCATGGCTCTATCACTTACCAGCTATGAGACCACGGACAGGTTACTTAAAACCTTTGTGCCTCTGTTTCCTATAAAAAGGGGATAACAGTACTTACTTCATAATATTATGAACATTAAATGAATTAATCAATGTAAAATACTCAGAATAATGCCTAGCACATAATAAGTACATGTCCATAGTGATTAATACCAAGTGCCTGGCACTGAGGGAGATGCTGAAATTTCAAAATAGAACAAGACAGGGTTTCTGCCTTCAAGTAGCTCACAGTCGAGTGGAAGAGACAGACATCCCCGTGACTGTAAGCACAGGGTGCTGTGGGGGCAGCCCTGGAGAGAGTGGGCATCAAGGAGGCTTCTCAGAGAAGAGACTGTCTAATCCGAAGTGAACCACTGAAAGGTGGGGACGACAGGGACAAAGCCATGGAGGCAAGAGTGTGTGGCAAGCTTGAGGCACCCAAGTGGCTCAGAATGCCTGGGGTGCAGACTGCCAGAGAGGCACAGGGGAGAAGGAACTGGAGAAGGAAGGTCAGTTGGCTCTTGTTCTTTGGCAACGTTTTTGAAAGTCCTCTAAATTTAGTGGAGTTGACTATACCCCTCCCCCTTTACTTGTATTTAAATCTTTCTCCCTATTACTGCCCTTAATTAATAACAACACATTAGACCTAAAAGATAAGGTTGGAGGTAATGGGTAAAAACTCTCCTTTCGCTATGCTTGTAGTTTCTGGGGTGGAATGACTGAGTGTTCCAGCCATGCCTGTGTCTGGAAACTTCACCATATTTAGAGTCTCAGACTATGGAAGTGGGATCCAAAGTGTCCCCAGCTTTGGGGAAAACTGCCTCTCCCAGTCGTCTTGGTTTGGCAGACTTTTCTGGACTAGCTGCCACCCAACACAGGGAGCAAGGAAATATGCCAGCCCACACCCTTGCCTTCAGCGGAAATCACGGCATGCCTGTGGGGCAGGCTGACCAGCTTAGAAGGGCTGATTTATTATACAGTTCTTACGTTGTCCTTCTCAAAAATAATTATGTTCCAAGGATAGAACTGGAGAGCTGCAACTCCTACTGACTAGGACTTTTATGGCTGTTCGGACTATTCTCAAGGACTACTCTCCCTCTGTTTCTTTGTTTGCCTTTAAAGAATCAAGTATTGGGGCTGGCCCAGTGGTGTAGTGGTTAAGTTTGCACGCTCTGCTTTTGCAGCCTAGGGCTCGCTAGTTCTGATCCTGGGGGCAGACCTACACACCACTCATCAAGCCATGCTGTGGCGACATCCCACATCGAAGAACTAAAAGGACCTATAACTAGGATATACAACTATGTACTGGGCTTTAGGGAGAAAGAAAATTGTTAAAGTATCCAGTATTAAAGTGTTTTCTATTAGTCAGCTTTAACTAATGCCTCATTTATCACAAAAATCATGTATTCTTAATTTTTGTCTTCAATCAGTAAATTCCATAGGTTTTCTCTGTGAAATATGTGTCTTTGGACCCAAAGATTCTTATTCTGTTTTGAGATTTCCTTTGAACGTAACGTAAGGACGCTCACTGAACTAGTTGCCAGTTTCCAGAGAAGGTTCAAACCCTGTTACCTATATTTATCTTCAAAAGGATTTTTGTAGGTCTGTCATAACAGACTCGGTGTTTCTCTCTTGGCTTCTGCTTGCTTTCTGTTTTTGGTGTAACATCCTCCATAGGATATTTTTGGCAACAGAGCTTGTCTGAATCAGTCTCCTTTTCATTTCTGAGGCAAACTAGTGATTCATCTTTAGTACGGGAAGACTTTCACAAACACGGCTGTACTGTTTTGTATCATTGGGGTTTGAGTTAGGGAGACTGATCAAAGAAAGTTGTCTCAAGGGGCATTCAACTTTCCAATTAGTTCTTTGCTGTTGACAGCACCAGGAAGAATGTGAGAGCAGGTGACCCCTTGGCTTGCTTGGGAAGGGGCCTGGATGAGCGAGGAAGAAAGGCTGGAGGTTGAAGCTGCAAGTGCATTATAGAGTAATAAAATCACGTGTCTCTTGATGTGCTATACTGGGAAGGGCCCACCATCACCTATATTGTATTCCTGGCAAAGACGTTTACTCTGAATCTAATGGTGAGGAAACAATCATGCACATTCAAATTGTGAGATATTTTGCAATACAGCTGGCTTGGGCTCTTCAAAAATGTCCCTGTAATTAAGCCCCGTGGCCAGGTGGTTAAGTTTGCGCCCTCCACTTCGGCAGCCCAGGGTTTTGCTGGTTTGGATCCTGGGCGCAGCCATGGCACCGCTCATTAGGCCAAGTTGAGGCGGCATCCCGCATGCCACAACTAGAAGGACCCACAACCAAAATATGCAACTATGTACTGGGGGGATTTGGGGAGATAAAAAGAAGATTGGCAACAGTTGTTAGCTCAGGTGCCAATCTTTAAAAAAAAAAGTCAATGTAATTTAAAAAAACAACAAAAAGGTTAAGGAATTGTTCTAGATTAGTTCTCAAAATGTGATCCCAGGGCCAGCAGCATCAGCATCACCTAGGAGCTTATTGGAAATGCAGGCTCTCAGGGCCCACCCCAGACTCAGAATCAGAATCTGCATTTTAACAAGATCCTGGTGATTTGCATGCACATTCAGTTCTGAGAAGCTCTGACTAATGTACAATTCATATTCAGATTTCCCCAGTTGTCCCAGTAATATCCCTTTTGGTTCCCCATTCTAGCCCCCCCCAAATTTGAATCCAGTCAGGTATCACACGTTGCGTTTAGTCGTCAAGTCTCTTTCAGTCAAGAACTGGGGCTTTCAGGCATCAGCCTGCATTACAAACACTTGGAGGGTTTCTTAAAACAGGTTGCACCCCCTGCATACACACCATCCAAGAGTTTCTAGAAGTGAAGTCAGATGCTACTGGCCCTGGGACGACACTTTGTGTAGCAAGCTATTAAATAACAGTATTAGTTCAGTGTTAGATTTCTAAGTGTAATAATCATGTTTGTATAGCAGAAAGCCTTTGTTTTGGGAGATTTTTGCTGAAGTAGTTAGAGATGAAGTGGCATAATATCTATACGTAACTCTCAAATGATTCAGAAAAATAAATAAATAGCTAAATGGATAGATGGATCATGAATGCATGAACGCATGCATGGATGGATAGATGTGTTACAGACAGGTTCATTTCGCCTGCCACATGATTGTGCCAATCACCAAGATGACAAGTTTGCAAAGAGAAAGGATTTAATTGCAAGGCAGCTAAGCGAGGAGGTGGAAGAATCAATCTCAGATCAGCTTCCTCGAAAATGGGGACTTGGGGATATTTACGCGATAAGGGGATGGGTGGTCTGAAGTGTGGGAATAGATGATTGGAGGTAAGGAGAAGTGAGGTAATTGATGATCTGGGCAAGCATAATCAAGCTTCATGCTTCTTCATAGGACATATGTTCATAAGATGGCAGCAGTACTATGATCTGAGTGTGAAGTTTTTAGCTCCTTGACATCAAAAACGGTCACTTGTCAAGCATTTGCACAAGCCCAGTTGATGGGTTGGTGGTCTCAATCACCTGAACTGGACGAGGGGTTGACTCTCAGTTCCTGAAAAACTCTAGCACTCGCCAGTTACCATGGTGACCCAAATCTCAGAGATGTTATGTGTAGGATGGCTTTAGTAATGCATTATCTGACTACCTTTGCAAACAGACAACTGAGTATAGTTAAAACAATTTGGCCCCTGTTTCAGATGAATAGGTAGATAGAGCAAACATGGCAAAATGTTAATAATCACTGAACACAGATGAATAATGAACATAGTGAACAAAAAGGACAAACAAACCCATAGTGGGGAAAATGTCCTTACCCTCTTAGGTTCCTTGCCTGGGGCCTTGCAAATTAGCTTGACAAAAGGCAGATTAACAGAAGAAAATGCATATAAATTTTATTTTATGTTAATTTTTACCAGACTTGAGGGCCTTCCTAGAAAAGAAGTGAAGACCCAAAGAAGTGGATAGGCCTGAGAGCATATATATCATTTTTAACGAAGAGTGATAAATTGTGGAGACATGACAGGACAAAGGAAATGGGTTTTGGGCTTCCAAGGGCAGCAAACTATGGGAAGACAAATATATGGAGGAAACTAATGGGAGATAAGGGCTGTCTTAGCAAGGTTTGTTTGTGCAGGTCCATCTCAGTGCCAAGTTTCCGTCTTCTTCATGGCCATAAGACTCCCTGGGATGGGGTTTCATGACAGTCTTTACTTCCAGAGAGTTTCTGCTTCTAGTCAGATAAGGGAAGCTCTGGGAAGGTTTCTTTCTGCATCTGTTGAATCTCAAATGTCTTCAGCTCAAAATAATCCTTCTGCCAAAGTGGTAACAGGGTTCAGGACTTGCTACCCTAAAATACAGCACCTTGGTTCATTGAATATTTTAAGCTGAAGGAATTTGAGAAACGGCAGATGCAGGAAGGATTCTCTGACCACCCCTGAAGGAGGTCTTAAGACCGTCATGTGAGATGTGCCCTTCCTATACCTGGAGGAAAGGAGTGTCCTTATCTCTGAAGACAGAAGGACACGAAGCAGAATCCAAACCAACAGGCCTTGCTAAGTGTCCCCCAGTTTACTTCCCTTAGCTCATACCCTTTTGTCCTATCACATTTTCCCATGACTTCCCACACTTCATCAAACCTCGTATGAAAATGCTCATGCTTAACCACATCTTCAGGTCTTCATTTTCTTATGAAGCCTCCCACATCACGTAAAACTTAGATTACATAAATTTGTATGCTTTTCTCTTATTAATCTGTCTTTTGTCAGTCTAATTTACAGGGTCCCAGCCAGTGAACCTAGGAAGGTCGAGGGAAAAGGATTTTTTTTTCCTCTCCTGTAGTGGCATATTTTGGGGTAGCACAGTCTGAAGAGCATCGCCTTCAAAACAGAGTGTCTACCTGGAGTTGCAGTTTTTATTGTCCCTATTAACATCGCCTTCAAAACAAACAGACTGTCTACCTGGAGTTGCAGTTTTTATTGTCCCTATTAACAGTACACCCATGTGGAATGTGGAAAGAACAGTCTTTGGGTGGATCTGACCGCATCTCTAAGGCTGCTGGGTGAGCAGTGTATAGTGCATGGCTCAGTAACCAGCCCTTATGATTTTAACCTGAGAAGCTGAGTGAGAGCTGGTCATAGGTAGTGTTTGGTGCCATAATGACCAATGGGAGTGGTGCCCATGTTGAATTGATTTATTTCATTAATACTGCTTAAGTCTTCAATCGACCAACGTTTTTTACCATTTCTATGTTTATGTCAGGAATATTTGACCCTTGCCCTCTGTGTCCAACCAGCATCTCTCCCAGGAGCCTACGGCAGGAAATACTTTAGTCTCTGAGAGGGGTGTTTCAGAGCACCCTGGGCTAGGTGAGGAAGGAATGCAGATTCTGATTTGGGCAATGCCAACCAGAGGTCTGTTGCCTGGCCAGGTCAGTTAGGCCCTTTGACCTTCTGTTTTCTTGTCTGTAGCCTGACCATTGGACTAGAACAAGGATTTTCAGATGTGCTGTATGGAACCTTCAGCGATTCCCTGCCATGACCTCAGGGGCTACTGAAAGGAGCGAGGAAGACCCTTCAGATAGGTCTGGGAGAAGGTTCCTCCTCTGCTCCAACCACACACAGGTGAACCATCCACCCCTGCAGTGCAAACGATCAAGTCCTAATGGGTCTTGTAGGATCTCTGTTGGCAAGTGGGACACTGACAGGGGGATTGGGATGGTGGAGTAGAGACAGAATCCAAAGGAATGCCTCATCCTCCTCAAAGACCGGGAAACACACAAGGAAACCTCATTCTCATCAGCATTTGTCCAGTACCTCCCGGGCAAGGTCAACTGGTCTACATAAGGACTGAGGAGAGTGTGAAGGCAGCACAGGGTCCAACGTGACCATACAAGGCTTCTTAGAGGAAGCGTTTTTTTCAATCAGGTCCCAAAAAGGAGCTCTAAAACCTACAATTCTGATTCTGAGGCATATATCCTGAATTTACCCTCCATAGCAATAAGAGAGAACTCTTTTCATGTTTCCATTGTTGATGCCCTGTGGAGCTCAGTGCTTCAGTAAGAAATGCCAGGTACCCACTGGCACCAGGCAAAGTTTACCATAAACTGGGAACCTAAAAAACAAGTTAACCTCATTGGATCATTTCACTCTTGCTTACATTTAAATATAATTCTGAGCAAACAACTTTGCCAGCAAGCTGTAATGTTTACAGTGTTTACACTGAGCATCGGTCCCCACATATCTAGATGCTTTCTTTTTTCTTCTTTTTTCTTTTTTTAAGGAAGATTAGCCCTGAGCTAACATCCGCTGCCAATCCTCCTCTTTTTGCTCAGGAAGGCTGGCCCTGGGCTAACATCCGTGTCCACCTTCCTATACATTATATGTGGGACGCCCACTACAGCATGGTTTGACAAGCGGTGCCATGTCCAGACCCGGGACCTGAACTGGCGAACCCCAGGCTGCCAAAGTGGAATGTGCGCACTTAACCACTGTACCACCGGGCTGGCCCCTAGATGCTTTCTTAACAGCACCTCCTGCCACAGAGGACTGTCCCACCAGCCAGGAGGGGTCCACTGGCTGCTTCCCTGTCACAGTAAGTAATGGCAATGCTGGCCAACATTTCTCAGGTTCAGCAACTGCTCCTCAAATACACACAGGCAAAATTATTGGCTAATTATTAGTCACCAAAGCATAAATCTTAGGCTATTTTTTCAAAAAATGTAAATAGACAACAGATTCCCTCTTGTTTCAGGTTTGGTCCAGCATTTAGTCCTGGTTTTGCTACTCCAGGCACTAGGAAATAAACCCTTAACACGTTGGAGACCCACAGTCTCAAATGCTACAGTAGGCAAAAGCTTGCTATTATTTCTCTTGAAACACACACACACACAAAACAAGCCTCACATTAAAGATTTCTTCTGGATTTGCATTTACTGCCACTGCCACCGCTGTTGCACTTGCTTCTGGTTACACTGACCAGTTCACAGTCTTGTATCAATCACTGAGCCGTTCTGAGCCTTAGTTTCTCTAAGCCCATACCCACCCACTAGACCAACTGGGGGTGGTTTTGCCCCTCAGGAGACATTTGGCAATGTCTGGAGACATTTTTGATTGTCATAACTTGGGGTTTGGGGTTCGACTGGCATCTAGAGGGTAGAGGCCGGGGATACTACTAAATATCCTGTAATGCACAAGACAAGCTCTCACAACAAATGATTATGTGCCCCCAAATGGCTATAGTTACAAGGTTGAGAAACCTTCTTCTAGACCAAGTAACTCCTACAAGTCCTTTAGCCTCCGATTTAAATGTCACTTCCCCCAGGACACCTTGTCTCATGCCCTCCACTGAGCATAAAGCTGTCAGAACACTTATCCCCATATGCTGTAATTGTTCTTTACTCATTTTTCTCTTTAGGAGAGAAGGGAATATTTCTTCTTTAGTGTTTTATGTATCTCTTGAGCTTAGCACATAATGTAGTAGAACAAAGGAATGGATGCATAGGTGGGTGGATGGATGGATAGATGGATGATTAGTTTGCAGTCTATGCTAACAAAATACCACAGACTGGGTGGCTGAAGCCAGAAATTTTTTTCTCGAAGTTCTGAAGGCTAGAAGTCCAAGATCAATGTGTCGGCATTTTGGTTTCTCCCAAGGCCTCCCTCCTTAGCTTGCAGGGCAGTCTTCTTACTGTGTCCTCACGTGGCCTTTTCCCTGTGGGCACCCAACCAAATTTCTTCTTCTTGTCAGGACACCAGACAGATTGGATTAGGGCTCACCCTAATTTTTAATTTATCACCTCATTTTAACTTATCCACCTCTTTTAAGGCCCTATCTCCAAATACAGGCACATTCTGAGGTACTAGGGGTTAGAGCTTCAACATAGGAATTTTGGGGGGACACAATTCAGCCCATAACAGATGGATTTTTATTATCTCCAATATTCTGAGGTTCAACTCCATAGGAATATGTTTCCGTTGAAGAAGAACAATTCTCTTAATTCCTTCCCAATTCTGGCTTCTCTTCAACAATGTCCCACCTTCTACCTCTAAATCACTGAATGCTGAGATCAGAAAACGGAAATCACCAGGTATAACCTTGGCACTAACACCCTTAGACAGGTGACTGAAGGCAGATACCAGTGTGTGGTTGGGTCCTGCTTCCACCACGAGCAAGCTGGGTGATCTTGGGCAACCTCAGTTCCTGCTCTGAAAAATGGGACATTTATTACATCAACCTGTTAGGATTGGTGCCAGGTTTCATTAAGATATGCATAAAATGTGCCTAACATAGTGCTTGGCACATAGTGAATATTCAATAAATGTTAGATTTATTTTACCATTGCTTTTTTTTTTGCAAATTAAACATTATTTTTATATCACAGTAAAATTTTTCTTTTGCCATACTGAGTAAGAACTTTGATCTTTGTGAGGCAAAACGTATTTTGCTTCCTAATTCTTTTCTCTTAGTTGACATTATAGGTAACTTGAGAAACCCAATTGTCATCCAGTTTTTACTCACAACTCCTACCCTGGTACCCTGTGTGCCGTCAGTTCTCAAAAGCTAATGACAGGTTAATGGGAAAGTAGGAAGAATGGAGTTTGTTAGGAGTATTTCCTCTGTCAACTTTATCATCTCCCTCTCACCCATCCTAGCATCCGCTCCTGCATTAAACTTGTAGATTCTACTTCCTTACTCTCTCTTATATAGTTCTCATTTCCTATAGGCTCCTTTCTCTGCCTTGGCTGGGACCCTCACCAACTCTGGTCTGGTAACACCTTGGAGCCTGACTTCCCTGATCCTGGATGATGTCCCTTCACACCTACTCCCAACTTTGCTCTGACTTTGATCTTGCCAACATAAAATGCCCCAGTGGCTTTCTCTAGCTTTCAGGAGGAACTTCAAACTTCTTAATCCATGAGGCCCTTTCCAATTTGGCCCCTACTTCCTTCTCTAGCCTTCTCTCTTCTCCAACCCCTCCTCCGGAAGGCATTGTGCTCTTTCACATTTCCTGTGCCTTTCTACAATGTCACACTCTCTACTTCAGATCCCTTTCCTCCACTCTTCACCTGACCAAGTCCTACTTGTTCTTCAAACATCTGCCTCCTCCAGGAAGCCTTCTTTACTCCCTAGGCTCCAATTGTAGCTTTCATTTATTCAGGAAAATTTGCACACAGTAAAATGCAAAGACCTTACGTGTATAATTCAAGGGGTTTTAATAAATGTATACACATCCATGTAAACTCCACCCTAACTGGGATGTGGAAAATTCCCTTGTGCTCCCTCCCAGTCCATCTGTATCCTGACCCCCCATCAGCAACCTTTCTTCTAATTTCTATCACCACAGATAAGTTTTGCCTGTTCTTGAAATTAATATAAATGGAATCATATGATATTTACTCTTTTGTCCGTATTTGTGTGGGTCTATTTTTGGCCTCTCCAGTCTGTTTCTTTCATCTGTCTATCGTTACACCAATACTGTTCTGTCTTAATTATTGTAACTTTATGTGTCTTTCTTTTTTTTTTAGGAAGATTAGCCCTGAGCTAACATCTGCTGCCAATCCTCCTCTTTTTGCTGAGGAAGACTGGCCCTGAGCTAACATCCGTGTCCATCTTCCTCTACTCTATATGTGGGACACCTGCCACAGCATGGCTTGACAAGTTGTGCATAGGTCCACACCTAGGACCTGAACTGGTGAACCCCAGGCTGCTGAAGTGGAACGAACCTAACCGCTGTGCCACTGGGCCAGCCCCTATGTAAGTCTTGAATTCAGATTATATGAGACATCCAACTTTGTTCTTCAAGAATATTTTGGCTACTCTAGGTATTTTGCATTTCCATATGAATTTTAGAATCAACTTGCCAACTTCTACCAAGAAGTCTGTTGCAATTGTGAATGTGATTATAATTATGTTGAATTTATAAATCAATTTTAGGGAAAATTGACTCTTAGCAATATTCAGTCTTCTAATCCATGAACATAATGTTCTTCTCCATTTGTTGAGATCTTCTTACATTTCTCTCACCAATATTTTGAAGTTATTTTAGAGGTTTTGCATGTCTTTATTAAATATGTTGCTAAGCATTTTATAATTTGATACTATTATGAATGAGATTTAAAATTTTTCATTTCCCAGTTTTTGCTCCTGTTAAATATAAAATTGATTTTGTATATTGAGACCTTGATAAATTTACTTATTAGCTCTAGTATATTTTTTAGATTCATGGGTTTTCTGTGTAATCAATCACATCATCTGTAAATAGAAACAGTTTTGCTTTTCTTTTCCAATATTTATATTTTCTATGTCCTTTGTTGCCTTATTACACTTGTTTAGACTTCCAAAACAATTTTGAATAAAAATGAGAGTAGACATAATTGCCTTGCTCCTAATCTTAAATGTGAAGAGTTTAATAGTTCACCATTAAGTTTAATGTTAGCAGGACATTTTAAAAAACTACCCTTTATCAGAATAAGGAAATTTTCTTCTATTTTAGTTTACAGAGATTTTTTGTTGTTGTTGCATCATGAATAGGTGTTAAGTTTTATCAAATGCGTTTTCTTCATCTATTGAAATAATAATTTGCTTTTTCTCCTTTATTCTATTAATATGGTGGATTACATTGATTGATTTTGGAATGTTCAATAATCCTTGCATTCTTTGTATGAACTATAGTTGGCCATGATGTAATAAATGTTTATATATTGCTGGATAATTATGTGCCAATTTTAAAGTATTTTTTGCGTCTATGTTTATGAAGGATATTGGTCTGCGCTTTTCTTTTCTCGAAAGATTTCTCCCAAATTTTGGTATCAGGGTTATGCTCACCTCATAAAATGAACTTGGAAGTCGTCCCTCATCCTCTGTTTTCTGAAATAGTTTGTGTAAACTTGATATAATTTCTTCCAGAATGATAAAATTCACTAGGGAAACCATCTGAGCCTGGAGTGTTCCTTTTGAGACTTTTTTTTTTATTATGAATTCCATTTCTTAAGTAGGTATAGAACTCTTCAGATTTTCTATTTCTTCTTGTGTCAGTTTTGGTAAATTTATCTTGAAAGAATTTGTCCATGTCATCTTATTTTAAATATTCATTGATATAAAATTTTTAAAATAATACTCATTTGTTACCATAATGTCTGTAGAATCTGTAGTGAAGTCTACTGTTTTATTCATATTGGCTATCTATACTTTCTTTTTTGTTTATCAGTCTTGCCAAGGATTTGTCAATTTTATTAATCTTTTTAAGGAACAAATTTTGGAGTTTTCTTAATTTTCTCTATTTGTTTTCTATTTCATTGATTTCTACTCTTTATTATTTTATTCCTTCTACTGACTTTGAGTTTATTTTGCTCCTCTTTTTCTAGCTTCCCAAGTGGAATCTTAGATAATTGATTTTAGACCCTTTTTTCCTAGTATAAATATATAATGCTAAAAATTTCCTTCCACACACTCTTTTAACTACATCCCACAATTTTGATATGTTTTATTTTTATTACTATTAATTCACAATATTTTATCATTTGTTTTGTGATCTCTTCTTTGACTCATGGATTGTTTAGAAGTCCATTTCTTAATTTCCAAACATTTGGGGCTTATCTAGATATATTAGTAGTGATTCCTAATTTAATCTTGTTGTGGTAACAAATATATAAGATTGTGAAATTTATTTATTTTAAAAATTTATTGAGATTTATTTTAAGGCTTAGCATATGGCCTATCTTGGTCTGTTCTATACACACTTAAAAAGAATGTGTATTTTGAAGTTGTTGGGTGTAGTGTTCCATAAATAGTAGTTAGATCAAGTTGGTTGATAGTGTTGTTCAGATCTTCTGTATACTGAGTGCTCTATCGATTACTGAGAGAGATGTGTTAAAAATCTCCAGTTACAACTGTAGATTTTCCTATTCATCCCTTTAGTTTGTCAGTATTTGCTTCGTCTATTTCAAACCTCTATGTTAGATGCATACACATTTATGTTGTCTTCTCGAAGAAGTGATTTTTTTTATCATTAGGAAATGTTCATCTCTTTCACTGGTAGTACTTCTTGTTTTTAAATCTATTTTGTCTGATATTAACATAGGCACAATACCTTCTTATAGTTGTTGTTTTTATCACATATCTTTTTCCATCCCTTTACATTGAGCTTATCTGTTTTTATATCTACAGGGTCTCTTGTAGAAAGGATATAGTTGTGTCTTATTTTTTTTATGCAGTCTAGCAGTCTCTGCTTTTAAGTAGAAGGTTTAGTAATCAGTTATATATCATTGAATTTAAGTCTATCATTTCCCTATATGTTTTCTCTTTGTCCCATCTGCTTTTTGTTCTTGTATTCCTCCCTTCTTGACTTTTTTTAGGTTAATTAAATATTATTACTATTCCATTTTAATTCCCCTTATTTTTAGCTATTCCTTTTTAAATCCTTTTTAGTTGCTACTAAGATTATAACATGCTTCCTTAACTTATCATAGTCTGTATGAGTGAATATTGGACCATTTCATATTCAATTTAAGAACCCCAAAACAATGTAATTCAAGTTACTACCACACCATCTTGTGCACTGTTGTTTTCATATTTTTTATAATCTCCACAATAAGATGTTATAATTTGGGGTAATAAAAAGAGATTTGTCTTTGAAAGAAATTACAAGAAGGAAAAACAATATTATTTTACATTTACCCATGTATCTGCCATTTCCAATGCTCTTTATTTCTTCCTGTATATCTGAGTTTCCATCTGCTGTCATCTTTTTAGTTTAAAGAACTTTTTAAAATAGTTCTTTTAGCAATTCTATAGGCTTTTATTTATTTGGAAATGCTTTTATTTTGCCTTCATTTTTAAAGGATATTGTTAATGAATATAGAATTTTGGGTTGACATTTTTTTAAGCATCTTAAGCGTGTTTTTTCATTGTCTTCTATTGTCCATTGTTTTTGATGAGAAGTCAGACATCATTCTTATTGCCATTCCCCTGCATATAACGTTTTCTTCTTCTCTGAATACTCTTAAAAATTTCACTTTATCTTTGGTTTCAGCAGTTTGACTATGATGTATAGATGTGATCTTCTTTGTGTTTATTTTACTTGAGTTCCTCTAAGCTCCTTACGTCTATATATTCATGTTTTTCACCTAATTAGGGAAAATTTTGGCCACTATTTCTATAGATATTTTTTCTGCTTCACTGCTTCATTATCTCTCTTCTCTCCCTTTGGGACTCCAATTTCACATCTTAGACCAATTAATATTGTTTCATATGTCCCCAAGCTTCTGTTCATTCTTCAATTTTCTTTCTCTGTGTTTTTCAAATGGGATAAGTTCAAATATTTGTATACAAGTTCTGCTATCTTCAATCTGTTAAGCCCATCCCCATAAAATTCTTTTACTTCTGATATTATAATTTTTGGTTTTAAAATTTCCATAAGCTTTATAGTTTCCATGTCTCTACTGAGATTCTAATCTATTTACTCATTAGGACCATTTTTCCTTTAAGTCCTTGAACACATTTATAATGGTTGCTTTAAGATTGTTGGCTGCTAATACCAATATTTGGATTATCCTGGGGTCTATTTTCTCTTGAATGCTTTTTCTCTTGCCTGTGGGTCACATTTTCCTATTTCTTTGCATATCTACTAATTTTTTTATGCTGATATTATGTATGATACATTGTAGAGACTCTGCATTCTGCTGTCTTTCTCTAAAGAAGGTTAATATTTGTTATAGCAGACATTTAAATTACTGGCTCATCACTTGAATTTGTGAAGGCTTGATTTTACATTTTATTAGGGTGAGTTTGTTTTGGTTTAGTCTTAGGGTGAATCTTAGTCCTTTAATATAGTCTTTACTGCTAAAGCATAGCCCTTCTGGGGTTTTGAGAAAACCCAAAATGTTTACCAAGTCTCTCTAACTTGGTGGGAATGATCTGCATGCCAACCTGTCTCCACTGAAGTGAACACTAGTTGACACCTCTGCTCAGCCTTCCATATATTGCTATCCACTGGGCTCCTTGACATCTGCTCTGTGCATACACAATTCAGGGGCCATCCAAGGATTTGGGGCAGTTTATGTGCAGATTTAGAGGCTTTCTACTTGTGCTCCCTCCTTTTTGGTCTTTCCTCCTCCAATTCCCAGCTACTCTAACACCCTAAACCATGTCTTCTGATACCTCAAAACAATAGACTGAAACCTTCTGATTGAGTTCTGATTGCACCACACTTCATGGACAGGAGGAGCCCTCAAGGTAAAAGTCATAAACGTAGCTCTCACTCAGCGTAGTTTCCTTCTTTCAAGAGCCAAACCTCTCCACTTTTTGCCTACTTTTGAGTTTCAGTGAACTGTAAATAGTGATTTTTTAATATTTTATCTAAGGTTTATTATTGTTTTCTATGGGAGAGTTGATTGAATAGAAACTACTCTTCCTTTACCAGAACCAGAGCTTTCCCACTGTTTTTTGAACATTCACCTATCAGAGAATATGTCATATTGTATTGTAATTGTGAATTTAAGTATATGTCTCTCCCACTAGACTTTAAACTCTTTAGGGTACGATCTACTTACTCAAGTACCCTTAAGCAATGTAGCATTTGTTGTGCTCACTGAATGTTAATTGAATTAATAAAACTAAGAAGTTTGGTAACCAGGGGCTGGAAGTGCCTCCCTCTTCAGCACTTCTCATGTGGAGCATTGGTTTTCTCAGGCCAGCCATTTGAAGAGCATTCTGAGGATTACAGGGGCGAATTGTCCTCCTCTTTTCTCTAGCTTTGATGATTTTGCCATTCATTTATAGTGATGGCAATAATAAAAACCAGGCCTTTGGCAATTAGTCTCAGATTATGGATTAACATGGTAAACAGGAAATAAAGATACATTATTACTTGTTTTATTTTAAAAATGATTAGAATAAACCTCTGATTTGAAACAGCAGATGTGGTGGCCATGGCCATCCTCACTCTTGTGGAAGGAAATAGGGAGAAATAATATTCAGTCCAGCCCAGATGGATTTCCCAGCTCTGTGGAGCAGCAGTGGATTCCAGATCAGATAAAATGGAGTTTATGACCCCAGATTCTATTTGTTCTAATATGGTGCTGATGAGTGTTTGACAAAGTAGTATTTCCTGATTGTCAAAGAAAATATAAGTAGTGCAAATATTGTGGGATCTCAGGACCTTTTACTCCGTGTAACTTTCTACATGGCTTTGGTCCTTTCTGCTATTTCTGTGGTGATGGTGCTTTTACTACAAGGCATGTTTGGGGTGGGGGTGGGGGTGGACTCCACATCTGGCTCTGCGACCTGCAAGTGGCCATCCTACAGTCAGGAGCTAATGCTGTAACCTGACTGGTAGGCTTCGTAACCTGACCAGGCTTGTTTTTCAAAGATGAGAGAAGCGGATTCTGCATTCTTGTTTTCCACAGATGGTTAGCCAGAGAGAGTGCTGCAGAGGGAGTTTCACACCTCAGTTTCATTTAACTAGGGGTTTAGTGAGGATCAGGATACTCTCCTTCTTTTATGAAAGTTATTTTTAAGGTAATTTAAAGTGCTGAGATTGAGGAATCTTAATTTAAGGGTCTTCAGGTCATAAGTGACATAAATACAACTGAAATTAGCTTAAATATAAAGGGGAATTTATTGGCTCATATAATTAGGTTCATTGGTGAACCTTCAGGCACAGTGTCTCTCCCTCTCTCTCACTTCGCTTTTCTCTGTCTCAGAAAGCACTCCCCAAAGAGTGGCAAAGATCACCACTGGCAGCTCCAGCCTAAACCCTCTCAGCTTAGCAACCCCAGTAGGAAGAGAACATTTCTCTCTAAATAATTACAACAAAAGTCACAGGAAGGTTTCTTCATGCTCTGGCTTGTGTTGTTTCTACCACTGGAGCAGGGAGGAAGTGAGACCATCCTCAGTTGACCATGAGGACTGAGCGCTGGTCAAGTAGTGATTCCCAAACAAAAAGAGATCTGATACCAGAGGAAGGAGGATAGATGCCAGGCAGACAAAAGCAAGGGGTTTTGCTCTTGTTCGTTTGTTTGTTGAGTCCTTAACAGGAAGAAAGAAGTTCCAGCATTAAAAGCAGAAGCAACAGAGGCCAAAATGTCTGAGCCATTACTAGGCTTGACCTGATGAAGAGAGCAGAAGAAGGAGAGGAGAAAAGCTAAATAATACAGAATTGGTGAAAACACTGAGACTATACCGAGGAGGGCTATATTATGCAGAAAATAATGGTCAACTTTTGAAAGGAGAAGACATGATCAGAGACAGCTAAAAAAGATGATTTAATTGATGTGTTTAATTAAAGTGCTGCAACCTCAAATCTTTCTTCTGTGGCAACTACTAGGAACATTTTTTGATTTACTAGGAAACTGTGTACTAAAATACAATTCATTGAGGCCAGAGTTGCAGAAAAGAGGTTCCCAGATGAGCTATTTGTCATGAGCAGGATGAGGTGAATGGGAGTTCAGCTAAGTGTCACCAGTGGCAAAATGTTTCAAAATAAGTCCTATACTGTCAAATGTGTAAACACTTTGCAAGGTATTTTCCTGAGCCTTATTTAATTTTATCTTCGTGAGCATTCTATGATGTTACGGCTGCTTGAATTATATCAGCGCTTTCACGGGGGAGGAATTCTGCAGTGTGTTTCTGACTTCATCCAAAATGAAGGGTAAAAGCTAACAATGTCCTGGTTAAAGAACTCCTAAAAAGGGTCCCAGCTAGATTAGGGTCACTCTAGCAGGAGCCGCGGGCCGGGTATTTTGCCTGTTTAAGGTTCCTGTGAAATGCCCTCTCAGCTGCTCCTGTGTGAGCAGGACAGCAGCTAACAGTACCAGGGGAGGTTTCAAACACTCCTGTTCTTGTTCACACTGACTTCTGTAGGTCCAAGGAGAAATGATTTTCCTGGTCCTGAAGCTGCTTTCAGAAATGATCTCAGTAGTGGATATCTTTGTAAAGTCCAGGACTGAAAGAGCTGAGAAAATCTTTTAAAGTTTATACCATTGCTTTCTGCTAGGTGTGGGGTGACAAGGTCCTGACGTTTTAGAATTTGGGTGTCTGGATGTATTTGCATTGTTTCAATAGGTGGCAGCATGACCTCTCCTTTAAAAACTATCTTTTAAGAGGACATATTCAGTGAAAAGCTTCTGTTGGGATATTAAGAGGTGCTGATAATAATAAGGGCAAGTAGGAAATGTTCCCTGTGACCCACCATGACTATATTCCTCATGGACACACAACACAAGTCATTTAACAAGTTTTGACCCACCAGTAGTAACTTTAGAGCAAAAATTGTATCATGGAACCTCTACTTCGAATTCTAAGGCTGTTTAGTTCTCTTCATCATGGACTCTTAGCATATTGGAAAAGATTTGCCAGACAACACTTCCCCACCCACCATTTTGTGGATGATTCTGTTTCCACTCTGGCCACACCCTTCCCTTCTTTGCCATCCTCAGAATGACCAGCTCTAAACTCTTCTTTCTTTTCAGGATCGATTTATCAATCAACAGATATAAATGTTTTAATTCCATTCACAATGGCATTTTTCTCAGGGACCCTCCAAGGAATGGTTGGTTCCGACTGAGTCAAACAAGAAAGGGAGAGGCTTACTAGAAGCTTGGAATCCATCAACTGCCCTATATTCTAAGAATATGAATGTCTGTATCAGGGAAAATCTCTTCTGTTGGTGGTGTGGGAGTGATGGCTGCTCTGGGGTAGGAGTGGGTTGGTGAGGAGGGGTAGAAGGTCTCCTGGTATGTATGACTTGGGGTGCACATCAGTATTCTTACACTTGAGCACTCAGTCTTTGTGCTGCAAATATATTTATCTCCAAAACTGGGTTCCTTTAGGTTGAGTGGGCTTTTGAGAATTAAATTGTAGCCCCCAAAGAGGAGGTAATCTATATAAAATATATATAATATATATATGTAATTGCCTATGAATAAATATATCCTAACTTTCCTACCTCCATTTTGATAATAAAATTAATCTTTGCTCTAAGCCTTCTTCTTATTTTAAAAATAAACTTTTTTCTTTTTTGCTGAGGAAGATTTGCCCTGAGCTAACATCTGTTGCCAATCATCCTCTTTTTTTTTTTTTTTTTTTTTTGCTTGAGGAAGATTAGCCCTGAGCTAACATCTGTGCCAATCTTCCTCCACTTTGTATGTGGGTTGCTGCCACAGCATGGCTGATGAGTGGTATAGGTCCATGCCTGGGATCCAAACCTGTGAACCCAGGCCACCAAAGTGGAGCATACAAACTTAACCACTATGCCCCGGGGCCAGCCCCAAAAAATAAACTTTTAAAAGAAAAAAAACGATCACTCTTACTGTAGCAAGCACAGTTGGTGTCTGTTCGGATGCCCTTGGATCCTTTTCATTGGGTCTATGTGCCCATCCCATTTGTGCACTTTGGTGACAGCTTATCCTTGGGACACTCAGAGGATGGCCTTCAGGCACTGGAGCAGCCTCACCTGTGTCCTGAAATTCCACAGACATAAGGGTCATTGTGGGAGTACAAAAGCCCAGTCCCTTTGCCTCCAGGCAGAACTAATGTAATTTAAGCTCCAGGGCACCCTGCAGGATCAGGTTGATCTGGGGCTTCACCTTAATTTACACCCAGCCAGGATTTCCCTTCCCAATCCTGCTTGCCCCACTCCCTTCCTAGTTTCTCTGGGAGCATTTCCTTAGTAAATCACTTGCGCTGGAATCTTTGACTCAAGTTCTACTTCTGGGAAAACCCAACCAAGGATACTTACTGTTTTTAATTCTTTCTCTCTCTCTCTCTTATTCTTTCTGTTTTCTTTTGTAAGTTAGATTTGGGAAATTGCTTGAATTAAGATTATAGGGGATAAACACACAGCAACACAAACTTTTTTTTTTTTTTTAAAGATTTTATTTTTTTCCTTTTTCTCCCCAAAGCCCCCCAGTACATAGTTGTATATTCTTCGTTGTGGGTCCTTCTAGTTGTGGCATATGGGACGCTGCCTCAGCGTGGCTTGATGAGCAGTGCCATGTCCGCGCCCAGGATTCGAACCAACGAAACACTGGGCCGCCTGCAGCGGAGCGCGCGAACTTAACCACTCGGCCACGGGGCCAGCCCCACAGCAACACAAACTTTTATTCTCCAAATTGACGATCTCTCAGCCTAATGGGAAGGTGGTAGCATAATCAGAGCTAGTTTAAAAAGATAATTTTAAAGTTGTTATTGGACAACCTAGAATCTCCCTTTGAGGCAACTGCTGGGTTATTCTTTCCCTCTCCTCTCTGTTATCACTCAGCCAACTGTTTTCCTGCTCTATAGTCTCCTCCAACTTTTGCATTTCTAGGAGTGCCATGTATCATTCATCTGATAGAGAGGATCTCTTTAAAACACCTTTTTCTCTCATTTCTAACTTTTTATTGAATTTTAGCATAGCAAAAATGGTATAAATCATGTCAATAAAAACTTCCTCCTGGGTCAAGAAATATAGCAGTACTAGGACCCTGGAAGCACCCTTCGTGTTCTCTCTCAATGGGTATGCTCCGTTCTCCTCCCCACGGATAGCTACCATTGGCCTTCTAATACTATCTATTAGTTTTGCCTGTTTTGGAACTTTACGTAAATGGAATCATAAGATAGGTATTCTTTTGTGTCTAGCATCTTTTGTTCAACGTTATGTTTCTGAAATTCAGCCATGTGGCTAGCTACTGTTCATTTACTCAGTATTGAATTCTATTATATGACTATTCCAGAATCTGTTATTCCTTTTTTAAACAAATAATTCCTCCTATCTAAAGCCAGCCCTGGTGGTCTAGTTAAGATTCAGCAGTCTCACTGTCACAGCCCAGGTTCATTGCCTGGTCAGGGAACCACATCGCCCCTGTGTCTATTGTCATACTGTGGTGGCTGTGTGTTGTTCTGATGCTGAAAGCTATGCCACCAGTATTTCAAATACAAGCAGGGTCACCCATGGTGGACAGGTTTCAGTGGAGCTTCCAGACTAAAACAGACTGGGAAGAAGGACCTGGCCACCCACTTTCAAAAAATTTAGCCATGAAAACTCTATGAATAGCAGCAGAGCATTGGCTGACATGGCACTGGAAGGTGAGAGGATGGCACGAAAAGACTGACTAGTGTTCTGGCTGCTGTACATGGGGGTGCTAGGAGCTGGAATGGACTTAACAGCACTAACAACAATAAAATCCTATGTAAAACATCCCCCAAATTATCTTTGTGTTATAAAGAGCAAGCACATCTTTTGGGTGCTATCTTTGTTTTTAGGGCCTCATAGAGAATTAAATCATTGCAAGAAGGAAATGACTTAGAAAAAGTACATTAATATATTCATAATTTCATAGTACATATCATTTCAGAAACTACCAGTTCCTTCTACAAATATTTAATGAGTTCTTTCTATGTTCAAGGCATTGTTCTATTTGCCATATATACAGCAGTGAACAAAACAGACCCAATCTCTGTCCACATTGAGCTTTCTAGCAGGGGCAGATACAATAAACATACAAATTATTAAAATACATATGTTCAGGGTGGTAAGTGCTATGGAGAAAAATAAAGCAAAGGTGTTTGGGGGTGGTTTACAATTTAAAATACAGTGGTAGTCAAAGAAGTCCCTGTGGAGAAGACAACAGTTGAGCCTGGACATGAAGAAGGTGAAGCAATGGATCACGTGGACATTTGGCAGGAGAGCCTTCCAAATGGAAGGAACAGAAAGTGCAAGTGCCTTAGGTGGGAGTGTTCCTGGAGTATTAGAAAAAGGAAAGAGTGCCAGTGTGGCTGGAGTTGAATGAAATGAGGTTAGAGAAGTGAGAGGTAGAGGGGATGCGACCATGTGGCCCTTGTTATAGCTCTCAGGCTTTATCCTGAATGAGATGGGAGCCATTGGAAGGTTTTAAGCTGAGGGGTGACATATTCTGAGCAGTTTTTTAAAGGCTCATTCAGCTTGCTTTGTTGCAAATAGACTTTGGTGAGGGGCAAGGACAAAAGCAAGAAAACTATTTAGGAAGGTATTGCAATCATCTGAGTGAGAGGTTGTGGTGGCCTCGAGCAAAGTGGAAGCTGGAGATGGTGACAAGTAGTTGGATCTAGAGATATTTTGAAAACAGTTGGCAGTTATCACTGGCTTTGGTGATAATTGGATTCAACATGTAAGAGAGAGATGTCAAGAAAAATTTCAATGCATAATCATGTATTTTGTGTTTAGTTCAATTCAATTTTGCAAACGTTTGTTTTCTACTATATGCTATTTACTGTATATGAGGCACTAGGCTAGCAAGATGCGTTCCTTCTCCCAAGGGGCTGATGTCCTGGAAAGGGAAACACATACAAATCAATAAATTTGTATACACCGCCTTAAGTCTAATAAGCAAAGTATGCTCAACATCTGAAAGAGGGGAGAGCTTAACACTGTCACAGAGATAGAGTAAGATGGTGATGAAAATCCTTCTAGAGGAAGTGATGACTAAGTTGAATGTTGATGGATGAATGAGGATTTTTCTGGATGTTACAGAGGGGGTAGAGGAGTAATATTCCAGGGAGCCATCACTGCAAGTACAAAGGCATAGAGGAATGAAACAACATGGTGTGTCTAGGGAACTAGAAGAAGATTGGATTGGCTGGGATGTGAAGTTCAAGGTGAAGAGAGGCTGGGAGCTGAGTGGAGCAGATGATAAAAGGTTTTACATGCCCTGCTTCGGGTCTGGGCTTTATTCCAAAGGAGCGCCAGTGCAAGGTTTTAAATAAGGGAAAGTTGTGATCAGACTTAAGTTTTAGAAAATATCACTCTGGTGGCCATGTGGAGGTAGATTGGAAAGAGGAGAAGGCAAGAGGCTAGAAACCCAATCAAAAGTTATTGAAACCATTGCTGAGAGCCTGAATTAAGGTGATGGCAGAGGAAGTAGAAAAGAAAGAGTGGATTTTAGAGATAGAAATACCAAAGCTCAGTGACAAACTGGTTATAGTGTATGAGAGAGAAAGCAGAGTCTGGGAGATGCATTTCCATCAATTAAGATTAAGGAACACTGGAAAGTAGAGGAGGTGGGAAAAAGTGATGAGATCAGTTTTGACGTGTTGAAGTGAAGGGCCTGGGAGATCACGATGGAAATCTCCAGGGAGAAGTTGGATGTATGGACCTGAGATTTAGCAGAGAAGTCTAGCCTGTACCTATAGATTTGGGAGTCAACAACATATAGGCGGGTGTTTAAAACAACAGGAACTCATTCAACTGTTCAGGGAAAAGGTTTAAAGTGAAAACGCAGCCAAGGACAGAATCCTCAGGAACATCAATTTCTAAGGGTAGGATAGAGGAAAGTAAACCAACCACTGACACCAAGAATGTATGGTTAGAGAGATAAGACAAGAAACCAGGGGAAAGAACAGCCACCAAAATCAAAGAAGGGAAAGAGAGGCATGATCAAAGGTAGCAAAAGCCATGATAAAATCTAGTAGGATAAGGACTTAGACATTTTTGAGTTGGGCAATTTAGAGTTCATTGTTGCCCAGAGAAAGGGCAATTTTAATGATAACGGTGATGGGGTGTAGGATGGGTAGAAATCAGATTATAGTAGTTTGGTAAGTGAATAGGAGGTAAGGGAGTGTGGACACATGTATAGACTACTCTTTCAATGAGTTTGACTGTGAATACCCAAATCTCTCTACACATGAGACAAGGTCATGCCCAGACTAACCTGTAGGTGGAGAACTGGAGTAGATGGAGGCACCTGTTGAAGGCAGGTGAGTGTTTAGAGCTGAGAGTGAAGTGAGAAAATGACATCAGTAAGCCAAATTGGGGATTTTGAAAGGGTCCCGAAAGGTAAGGGGCCAGAGCCAGTGTCTGAAGCTGGATTAGGGGAACAAGACAGAGCACCTACATAGAGAGTTAGTAGGCAGGTACTCAAGAAGAATAAGATTATGTATTCTGCTGAGTCTGAAGTTCAAGGGATGGATCAGGGGCCCATGCTCAGTGGGGGAGGGAGGGAAACTAATAATGGGGAGGAGCAAAAGCCTGGTCGTTGTGATGAGGTCTTGGGACAGATGTAGTAGAAGTAGGGCAGTTTGGGAACTAAGAGACTAGCAGGTGATGGTTTTATATATGTAAAGATTTCAGACAGACCAAGGTTCCAGGTGATGAAGTCTGGTGCATGGTCATGGGAGTGGGCTGATGATGGGGTAAAAGATGCAGGTGTTTGGAACTGAGGCAGTCAAGGTTCTGGGAAGCTACAGTGTTGGTAGAATCCTCCTCATGGGCACTGCCGTCACCCAGGATGATGGCAGAAGTTGGCTTCAAGGAAAAGAACATGCGTAAGTCTTCAATGAACATGGAAGAATGTTCAGGAGATGACAATCATCAATAAGAAGTGAGAGAACAAAAAAGCTAGATGGGGTAAATTTCAAAGCAGCAAAGAGTTTTGCACAAAAGTGTACATGTAATGGGCATTAGGAAGGAAATCCTCAACTCCTCCCGGACCTGATATACATTTGGGAGGGTTGCAAAGGAAGTGGTATCCTTGAGGGACAAGAAGTGGAAAGTTCCCTTTCAGTGAAAGTATGTAAGGAGAAGGGTCATCATTAGCATGTACATGTAAAAACTATATGCTCCCAGAAACTAAGGATCATCCTTTATTTTCTGCTAAGACTATTGAATTAAGGGTTTCCAGGGAATCACAAAAGACAGTTATACTGACTGGGTAGTATTTAATAAGATCAGGTCTTAAATAAAAAGCCATAAACATAAACATTTAAAACCAAATATATAATAAATAATCATTAAGTTATAAAGTACATAGTTCATATTAAAACTAAATTCTCAGATGCAAATGTAAATACAACAGAGCAATAATATAAAATAATGCTACAATTTTATACGTGTCCAAAGGAGGCACTTTCAGCTAAAATAGTAAAAATCATGATTAATTTTCCCTGAACTCTCATAACCTACAGCAATGTTTTCCTTCCTTCCTTCCTTCCTTTTTTTTTTTTTTTTTTTTGGAACATTTTCCTTGTTCCTGCAGTGAGTGTTACTACAAATACTATTGAGATAATGTTGAGCAACCGAACATCAGATTCAGTAGAAAGTTTTACTTGGAAGTATGGTCAGATATTCCTATAAGAGCATCTAGAACTTTAGAGACTCATAGACGCATAAAGCTTTAAAAAAGGCAAAATAGACCTTGGAGGTTAAGTCCAACACCCTCATTGTACAGATAAGGAAATGGAAACCCAAAAAATGTAAGCAAGTGACCACAATTTGACAGCCAGCCAGATTTCAGGTCTGCTGTATTACCATCCGTAAGTGAACAGTAATGTTCATGGGTTAGCCTTCTATCCCTTTTGAGGGCTGGCTAAGTCTTGAACACAGAGCAGTAAGATGGAGCTGTTCAAGTCTCACTTCTTCATTTTGTTTATTCTGATGCATTGCTTTTCTTGGGATGCTCCTAGGATCTTTACCCAAGTCTTTAAACTCAGTTTAGTGAAAGCTCTTAGCCAACACTCCATTAAATTATTTTTACTTTTAAGGTAGAATCTCTGGTCCAAAGGATTAGAACAGAGATTTTTAACAGTAAACACACCAAAATAAATATATTATTTTAAATATAAAATCACAGTGTCACAGAAGTCAACAACACTAAAGCCAGAAACAAGAAATAAAGACTCCAGCTTCCCCAAGTCGACTTTGTGCTTGCCTTCCACTTTCATCCCCACACCCTGGCCTGGCACAATTTGACACTTAGGCAGGCTTTAGATGCATATTATCATTATTATGCACATATTTACATGATTGCTTTATAATAACATTTCCAAATTTTAAAACAGAGTACCTTGTTTCTAATGATAAAGCATTTCATTGAGATTTGATGAGATAATTAATTCCTAATATACCTTTTAGGACTGTAAATTAACCTGTACTTGTTTTTAGAATACTTTCAAGTAGATAATTTTTCTTCTCAGAGCATAAAGCATTTCCCATACAACATCCTCTTGCACACTCACAGCCATTTTTAACAATAAGAGATTCTCAAATAGCTTATAGCATTCTAGTGAAAAATTTATTTTTCTAGAGTTTTTAACTTCATATTTAAATAAACTGCTGGAGTTGATATGAAATGGCAGTTAGAGCAGATTGCTTGTTTTTACTACCCATGATTAAAAGATTGGGATGTTTATGCAAAAGTCTGTTTTCTATTAGGACAGGAGTCCTACCCTCTTGATTTGTCTCCTGATTTTGATTTTATATAGGTGATTGAATTTGCCGTATGCAAAGCATGCAAACACAAAGAGTCTGTCATTTTAAAAAGAAGAAAGGAAGAAAGAAAGAAGGAAACAAACATTTGGGATCTTTAGCTCGCTCTCATACAATCATAATAATTTGGGGAGAGCTACGAGACTTTTTAAAAACTCATTTGGTTCCAGAAGACCATCTGATGTATGTCCCTGTATAGATTTTAATTGCCATTTCCACAAGGTTAAAGTGTTAGCTTATAAGGGAACTTGAGTTGGGAAAGGTACCATTAAACTCATGTAAAGACAAAAAGGCTAAAAGAGTCTATTCCATAAATACATTCATACCTATAGTATTTAAATATTTTCATAAATCCCAATAAAGAAGCAAGACTGTTTTGTAGCCATCTGGCAAAGCTATCCCTCGGTACATAAATAAAATATATATTTATATGTTAGACTTTCTGAGATAAAAAGTAAACTCTTCAGATATACATTTTAAACTCTCAGTTTTCATTTCCTTAAAAGAAAAAGACTTCAACTTTTCATTTTGATCCTATGCTTCTATATTTCTCAGCTTGAATAAAGGTATATAAGTTTTAAGTTATGACTGTCAGAGACCTCATTCTTGTAGTAATCAAGATCAAGGCTAATATAAGATCAATAAATCCAAAATTGTTATTTTGGGTTCAAATTTTTGAGCTTTTCCCCCAACCAAGAAATGTTATAGTTGGGCAGTAAGATAAAATAAAAACTTTAGAAGTCATAGAAATCCATAACAGAGGAAATTAGACTCTAATTGAGTAGGAAGTTTTTTCAAGTTGACCAAACGCAGAGCATGTGAATCAAACTGAAGTGTTGCATAGCAATTTGGGGGAAATAGTCCTGACTTGGAACACTTATCTGAGTTCTGTTCCCCATCACTAATATATTGTCCTCCTTCATTTGGAATACCAAGAAGTGAGTTTCCCTGCTATGTTAGAGTGTGTAATATAGTGTCCAGCTTCAAGTGAGATCCTCAGGAATCTTCATATTCCATGTGTTCTAGAGAGATGCTGATGAATCATCTGTGGAAACAGTATTCCATGAGTAACTTAAACATAAGCAGTCTAGACAGATGAAGATGAAATAGAAAATCAAATATAATTTAAGTTAGATACCTTTTGGATGAGTGATTTCAGTCTTTCTAGGAATTCTTTGAGTGGTTTTTTCTCATAAGAATCACATGAAGGGCATGTCTAGAAATCAATGAAAAAGTAACATTCTTCTTTAAAACTTTTTTCCTATTTAATAAAATGTTCATTTTAAATTTGTTTTTTCCAATTGGAGACACAAGTCATGTTCACCGAAAAAATTTTGGAAATACATAAAATCGTTCAGAAAATAGCATTGGGAAAAATCACTTATAATCCCATCCTCAGAGATTACTGCAATGTTTTGATGTATATCCTCCTGGTAATTTTTTTCTTTGCATTTATGTTATTTTCACTGGTAGATAATTTGCTTTTTTTACATTTAACATATCACAAACATTTCCTACATGTTAAATATTCTTTTTTTTTTTTTTTTGAGTAAAATTAGCCCTGAGCTAACTACTGCCAGTCCTCCTCTTTTTGCTGAGGAAGCCTGGCCCTGAGCTAACATCCATGCCCATCTTCCTCCACTTTATACGTGGGACGCCTACCACAGCATGGCTTGCCAAGCGGTGCCATGTCCGCGCCCGGGATCTGAACCGGCAAACCCCGGGCTGCTGAGAAGCGGAACAGTGCAAACTTAACCGCTGCACCACCAGGCCGGCCCCTAAATATTCTTCAAAAATATGACACATAATGCTTACTTTATATTCCAACACAGGATCAAACTATTACTATTTTTGGACACATAGATTGCTTCTGACTTCACTATTGTATGCAATGCTGCAAAGAATATCTCTGAATAGTTTTTCATGTGCATCTTTGTTTATTTTATTTGATAAATTTCTAAAAGTAGAGTTACTAAATTAAAGGGATAAACATTTTTTAGGCTTTTGATATACATTGTAAAGAAGTTTTATCTCTATTTATATGGAGCATTCTTACCATTATTGGGTATTGTTAAAATTTTAATTGGAAAAAATAGAATTTCCTTCTTTTAACTTGAAATTATAGGGAGATTGAACAATTTTTCATATATGTAATGCCCATTTATATTTCTTTTTTAAAAAAAATTGTTAGTTTATGTTCTTTATCCTTATTCCTGTTGAGAGACCAACACCAGGCCATTGCTTGGTATTTAGCATCTCTAAAGCCAGTTTGATGTTGTGGTGAGAGCATTTGACTAACAGGTGGAAGATATAAGTTCTAGATCTCATTCTGGCACTTACTATTTGTGGGGCTTGGGACAAGTCACTTAACCTCTTTGGTCTCACTTTCTCATCTATCAACTGAAAATGCTTAACTGGATAGTTCTAAGGCCAGTGCCAGCACTCCCATTCCATAAGTCTTTGATATTGGGTTTCAACAGGATGCTCAGCTTCTTTGTTTCTGAGGAAAGTTTTAGAGGGATATATTTCACATTGCAACCTGGCCAAGCAATCACAGGAAATAAAAATCATTTTGACAATATAATTAAGATTTCATTTGAATCATACGTGAAATTACTTGGAGGAGAGAGAACTGATAAAAAGTTTCGAGTAACTTATCTTATGTGTTTATCCACTGGTTTCTCTTAATGCTTGAATTACTGAGGAGAGCATCAGCATTGCTTATGAGTTAGCATAGGAGAGCTATACAAGAGGGTCTCAGGACCCTCCCAAACTAGGGACTATTAAAATTCCCCAGCCAAATAATGGGGCCTAGTTATTTAAATGTAGTACTGACTCTGTGAGTGTAATATTCCTTGAGACAGGAAGGCAAAGTCTGAGATTTATCCTGGTCTCTTGTAGGCTGTCTTTTTTCTTGCAGGAAAAGTAAGATCTCTCTTCTGTTAGTAAGAGTATAAGTTACATGTCACCTATGATGAGAGAAAATACTTTTTAACTCTTAAGTTGTAACTAGATTCTCTATCTAATGACTTCTTACCTTGGGAAGCTATATTAACTTATTCCAGCTACCAGGGACTGTTAGTAAATTCTAATTGGTTTTCTGGGCACTTTGAAGTCTGTAGACATAGAAGAGATGACTTCAACTTCTCAAAACACACTATCTATGATAAGGTCTGACTGGAAGGAAGGCACTGGAGGGTCTGGCTACAAGAGTGTGCGTGTGTGTGTGTGTGTGTAATGTAATAGATAGATGACAATGACAATCTTACTGGTCTGTGTTTCTGTCTTCTCTCTGCATTTGTGGGAGGTAGTTTCCTCTTCAGCTGTTTAATTAATACATTGATTTTCTTTTCGTTGTCTCCTGCATTTGCTGACTTTAGTTGAACCTTCTGAAAACATGAAAAAGCCGACTGCTCACAGTGTCTCTGAAAGAGAAGTAATTTGTATATATGTTAACAAAAGTTATTCAGAAAGTAAAAATGACCCTCCCAATCCCTTTTTTCTTCTACTACAGCATCTTGGATCACATTCATTTCAGTAGAGAAGTGAGGAATGATTTCATATCCTACTTAATCTTTGGGCTAAGAGTCTCCTACAATTAAAATTCCCCCTTGTGTTAGGGAAGAGAGGACATTTCCTCGCCTCACAGACAAGAGCAGGGAGCCTCGCTTTTCCACAGTTCTTTATTCCTAATGCCTTTTTGAGTCTGGGTGCTGGGCAGGACTTTTGTGTTCCATACAGGAGAGTTAGTTTGGTGTTAGAACACATTTTCTGAGTTATGAGACTCTAAAAGTAACACTGTGACTGGTGGCAGCTTGGGGTGAGTTATGCTATAGTCTGATCAAGCATCTTCATTTGTTTTTGTTTCTCTCTACAGTGGACATAGGAGTATCTAACAGTGACATGTCTTGAGCAGCATCTTATCCTGCACAATACCTGACTTGTTGCTAGTGAATACTCAATAAATATTTGTAGAGTCAACAAATGAAGTAAATGAGTAAAGCCCCTCCTCCGGGGAAAGGAAGTGGTACCTACCTCTGATGGCATATTCCACATCTAATATTCAATACACCTGCCATAGAGCACGCATGAGTATTCTGAAATCCTGTTCACAGTCTCAGGTCAGCTAGGGTAGGGTTCTGCCTGAACCAAACAGTCAAGGAACAGAATTTGAGACTTGCCCAACCAATGGGAGGGAAGACTGTTCCTTAGAAAGTAAAAGTAGTGTCTCAGAGAATAGAGAAGTGGACAGAACAACGATCAAAAACTTGTCTCTGGTTTTGGTCAAATAACTAGTGACTAGTGAACAAGTCAAAATCTTAGAAATCAAATGGAAAGTGAAATGGAATTTATTGGAAGAACAAAATTTATACTGACCAATGAGAACATTTTAATGCCGATCCAAGAGCTTGTATCCAAGTTACTTTTTTCTCTCAGCAATTGTGTGTATACAATGCTACACCTCCCCATGCCCCGCAAAATTGCTATATTTTCATTTCATTAATATATATGGAAGCCACTACAATATAACCAGAAGCCTCAGTCTCTCTCAATTCCTACGAGGGCAGTCCCATATTTAACGCTATTATGAGTCTTCTCATGGACAATCAGCTGAAAATAGCATCTGGCCTGCTTTGCATTTTCCAACCCATATGCTTACCCAATATGAATGTTGATTAATAACTTGCATCTTTAAGACACAGCCCCATCGGGCTTGCTTTGCATACTTTGCCACAAGCCGAGAACCAGCTTATCTGGTTTCCTTCTATCAGAGCAGCTTGCCTCTCATAAGGGCAAGGTAGTGTCCTTTCCATATGTTTGCCAAAATGCTTATTTAATAGAAACTATTTATAAATGTTAATTATAGCACTTTTTTTTTCCTTGAAAACCACATGTTCATGTTTGTTGAAGTTTTTTCTTTTCTCTTCTTTTTGACCACAACCGGCTTAACTTACTGGAAAAAAATAATATTCATATTTAAAGAGGTAAATTTTCCAGCTGAAACTGAAAACACTAACTGTTTCATCCGTGATGATCTGAGAAACCAACATTTCTCACAGAGGCCCATTTTGCTGAGTTAACATTTACCCGTGCATGTTGAAAGAAAATTAGGTTCCAAAGAAGTACAGGGGCCCTACCGAATGAGCTCCCTTGAGACGATATTGCCAGGAATAGTCGAGACAAGTTTACACCTGAGAAAGCCCTTCCAAAAGGCTCTGAATGGCATCTGGACACTGATGCCCACACTGCTGGGGCTGTGCTCTTTCTCCTGCCCTTACTTGTTCACCTGTGCTGATAGACAACGGTATTTTGTTTTGTGCTTCCTGCAAGCAGCGGGGCTGTCCCTGGCAGTGTGTGGTCCAGGACAAAGAACTGCTGGATTTGACTTCATATGCATATCAAAGGCAGCCTCAAAGAGGAAAAGAAGTGGAGGAGCTGTCCCGCTAACTGATTTAAGAATGTGTTGAGAAGGGGAGTGGAGAAATTAATCTTGATTCAGGCAGCCACAGGTGCCCTGTCACTCATGGGGTTTACTGGATGACCCCAAGTTCATGTCTAGCACCACCATCTGGGAGCTTAACCATTGCTCTCCTTTGCTGTGCCTTTGACAGCAGACTCTGAGGGCCTGGCTTTGTTTTCTTCATCCTTTAACACATGAAAATCTGAGGACTTATCTGTCCTACACTAGTTTTGCAGAATAGAGGGAGCAGAAAGGAAGTCAAAAGCAAAAGTAACAAACCACTCCTCTCTTCAGCCAGAGAACAATCGAGTGCTGCTTTTGCAAGGAAGCACACTTCCCTTTGTTGTTTTGCAATTGAATATTTGAAAATATTTGCTTTCTTACAGCTTACTTTAACCTACTTATTCATTGTGTGTGTGTGTGTGTGTGTGTGTGTGTATGCAAAGAAAGCTCTGGCCATTCTCACTAGGAAGTCTGGCTAACTGGACAAAATTACCTTTGTCCTATACACAAATTAGGTTTATATCAGGGTTTCTCAACAGTGGCATTATTGACATTTGAGGCTGGATAATTCTTTGTTTTCTGGGCTGTCCTGTGCGTTCCAGAATCTTTAGTAGCATCCCTGGCCTCTACCTACTAGACGCTAGTAGAAACCACCCACACACACACAATTGTGACAACCAAAAATGTTTCCAGACAATGCCAAATGTTCTCGGGGAGCCAAACCACCACCAGTTAAGTACCACTGTTTATATAATTAGAAAGAGAGAGAAAGATGCCTGGAGAGGCCAATTAGAGATCTTGGATAATCACTACATATCAACATTTATATGCAACATTTAAATGAATTTATTTTCATTAAACTTTTTAATCTTTTAAAATCTCTTATAGCCCCTGCTTTGATGCTAGCCCTGAAAAACTTGATATAACCCTATTTATATAACACTATATCCTGAGTTTGCCTGCCATAAGGATCTTAGTTATACCATTACTCACTTGTATCATAGCCAGCATTGCTTGATGAGATTATCAGGTAGATACAGTGTCACTGAGACAAAGTCTTCTCATTATGATGTAAGATAAAAAAATGTCGCTTTAACAAAGCATATAAGGGAAGTACCCACTGAATCAACTTGAGTTGGAGAATGGAGTATCTTTCTTATTTCTTATTTTGCAAGTTATAGACTGCAGCTAGGAAACTCCAGAAAGGACTCTAACCAGAGCAATTAAACAAGGATGCTGTTAAACAAGGATGTGAGATGCTGAAAATATGTTTTGATAATTAAGACATTGATTAAGAAATATTCTTACTTATTAGAAAAGTCTTTCCAATAAGCTGAATGTGCTACTTTCATTTTAGATGCTGCTTATTAGAAAAGGACCTAGTAAATGAGAGTGGTTAGGTTCAGAGCTAAGAGTGAATTTTAGAGAAAAGCAATAGTTGTGACTCATTCACTTTCTACATTTTTACACATAGTCATTTACGATAATTGTTTTCTTTGCGATGTATCTTCTTAAGTCTCCCTCTTTGTAGTGCCCTAATTACTGGTAGCACTTTTATAGTAATTCTAATTTATGCAGTTAAAAGTCTGTGACAATGAAAACATTTCCCCAATTGCGTTGTTATCCTCAAGGTACCAAACCTGAAGACTAGATTGAAGTTACCAAGGAAAAGATCAGCACACAACACCCCAGAGCTATATGCTAGGCCTCTTCTTCCTGGATCTAATGGATTTAAATGGCTTAAGAGAACGGAATGAGTTGTTGAAAATGATCCTTTCAAAAGACCTCACCGAAGGCCAAAGACAAGACTCACTGAGGCCAAGGTATATGGGAATTATATTCTAAAGGATGACCTTGATTTCACACTATCTTTCCTTCATGCTGTTCCTGTAATCTATCTTTCCTTCCTTCTTTCTTTTCTTTTCTTTCTTTTTCTTTCTTTCTTTCTTTCTTTCTTTTTCTTTCTTTCTTTCTTTCTTTCTTTCTTTCTTTCTTTCTTTCTTTCTTTCTTTCTTTCTTTCTTTCTTTCTAGTTCTTAAAAGGTGAATTCGTCTTCTTATGGTATGTATCTCATTTTCTTAGATAGGCTTACAAAGAGGGCTCAAGAGCTTTCATGCACAAGGGCTCTTAAAATGTAATTAGTTGGTCATTGTTCAGAAACTGATCGTAGTATAGATTTATTTTCTAGTTTTGTTATTCTGTCTCAACAATACTCCTTGGGAGTACTCTTAGAGATATTTGGAGATCAAAATATATTTTATAAGGTATGTAGTGTTTTATTGGGTGGCTTGTTGAATATTTGACCAAAATAGAAATAACTATTTTACCAATTATTAAACCCCCAAATTCATTGAAATTAAGTATATTCCTAAATAATCATGTTAATGCCTTTCTTAATTGGATTTAAAAACATATCAAATATATTTCATGAGTAAATTCAACTGGTCTTACCTTTACATCTTCTGGAGCTGGCAGAAATTCAGGATCCTAGAGCAAAAGAAAATTAGTTCTTTTTTTTATAAGTCAAAAAGCTCGTTTTATATTAATTGAAGAATATTATTTGAATTTTGTTGTGACAAGTATGGCCTTACCAAGTCATTCACATAATTTTTCAGCTGATCAACAATATCTATAAGTTGACGCATTCTAATCAAGAGGCGATCTTGGCCTTGGAAGCTTGATTTATGGGCCACTGTCCCCAAGAAGATGACCATCAGGCAGATGACTATCCTCTCCATGTTGCCAGGACTGGATCTCATAAGTGCCAGTAGAACAAGACCTTGGTCTCAGTTTTCACTTCAGTTTGACTGTGAACAGGTTGTCAGTAAAGCTACCTATTTATTCATCCTTCAGGGAGAGGTAAAGCCCTCCCATTGCAGCCTGGAAATCTTTGTAGAATGGATGAATGTGAGTAACTCGTTTTTCTTTTCCACTGGCTAGGTATACGTGTGCATGTGCTAATGCGTGGGGGCAGGGATTGATGGAGTCAACGAAATATGCCCCATCTGCATCTTAGACAGGAAAAAGAGAGAAATGGGTGAATTCCAATTTTCAGCATGAATCAAGAAGTGGGCATGGTAAACAGTAGATACTACTAGACTTCAAAGAAGTAAACAAAAACACTTTGATCTCTCTTTCTCTGCCTTCTCTGGCAGCTTACCTGTTCTCTCTGACAGTCATAAGGGCATTTCAATAATGAGTAAAGTGGCAACATGTGCTTTCTTGCAGGACTTTTTCTTATGATAATAACTATGCCTTTTGACTGAAATCATCCAGTATTCCATCATAAAGGTAGGAGGAGAGCTACCTGTTAGGAAATTTTAAATATCAGGGGTATTTTCCATATTAGCAAGAATATTTGGGGTTCTTAATCAGGTTAAAGGGTTTAAAGTGGAATTTGCTTGCAACTCTTCCCCAAGGTATCTTTAGGTAACATTAATCTTGGCTTCTAACATTTTACTTTACAATCTAATTTATACATATCATAAATGATTCTAAAGGACTCTGCAGAAATTTATTGCAACCCCCCATTAAGATCTCACTCTACCCTCATTAAAAAAAGAAAACTCTCTAATGTCCATCCCTTCTACATAAGGCATCAATTAAATGAATGAAAAGTGCTAATACTCATTCCTGTCCAAACCAAAAGGTTTTTCAAACGGCAAAATCAAAAATACCCATAAATGATTCTTTTTCTCGTTGGGTAGTATTACTTATTTCTGTTAGACATAATTTCCTCTGGGTGTGTGCAACACATTTCTAACTATGACCAGATAGTGGTTAATAAAAGACTCAAAGTCCAGAAGTGGCTGTATCATCCTGCTCTCTGCTACTTCTCTCGTCTCTACTCTTCTTTACCCATTTGAGAAAGTGGAATATAATATTTTAGCCAGAAGCAGTTTTGTACCACAGTCAGTTGGGTCTTACAAATAAAACTCTTGACTGTAGATTTGATTTATTCATTTGTTTCTTCATCTATTTCATTACATGCTTATAGCCATACTTTATTCTAGAATATTATGAAGCCAAGATAAATTGGAGTTTGGACTTGATTTGCTTTGAAGGTTGACTGTAATCTTTTTATCTTAGAGTATCTATTCAAGAGTATTCAGGTTTGGTCGTACAGGATAGAGAAGAATTCTTACTCTATGATCAAGAAGTTCTCCCTATAACCACTAAATTCTATAGGGGAGGGTTCTGTGTAAACCTAGGAAATGCATATGGACTAGGGGTTGCCACTTGGCACCTCGACATTGCCTGCATTGTCTTTGTACATGCTTTCGTTATCTGCCTAAAGAGTAACCAAGGAGACTCGCATCTCTTTAGGTAGATAAGGAAAGCGTGTAGAAAGACAATACAGGCAATGTCGAGGTACCAAGTGGCAACCCCAAGTCCAAAGGCATTGGAGACACTAACCACAGAGCTCAATTTCTTCCAATCTTCCTTTTTTTTTTTTTTTTTTTAAGGATTGGCACGTGGGCTAACAACTGTTGCCAATCTTTTTTTTTTTTTTTCTGCTTTATTTCCCAAACCCCCCTGATACATAGTTGTATATCTTAGTTGCCGGTCCTTCTAGTTGTGGGATGTGGGACGCAGCCTCAACGTGGCCTGACGAGCAGTGCCATGTCCGCGCCCAGGATCCAAACCCCAGGCCGCCGCAGCAGAGCGTGCGAACTTAACCACTCCGCCACGGAGCCGGCCCCAAGAGCTCAATTTCTAAAACAAAGCGCTTGAGTTAAAATCCAGGCCCTTAACAATTAATAGCACATATGACCCTGGGTGCGTTATTGCAAAAGGAAGATAAGTATAGAATATACTTATACATGTATAGGGCTGTGGTGAGGCTTAAATAGACGTTCCAAGTAAAAGAACTAAGTACAGCACACAATAAAGTCCCAGGGGGTTTGTGTGCTGATTGTGGATGAGGGCAAAGGGAAGCATTTATAGAAGCCTAGAGAGGCTAATCTGATACACTGAAGGAAGAGCACAGGCAGGTTGGTGTTCAGCCAAAACACATGGGTGTGGCTGTACTGGTCGTAAAAAGGTGGAAACCCTTTTATACTGCTTAAAAAGAAATCACTTCTCCTGGCCCTGGAGTGCCACACCACCACCCTAAACACCCTAGGCCCTCGCTGAGACCTCCCAGCCCTCTCTACCGTCAGTCCACCAGCACGCCAAGATCTCCAGAGTCCTGCTCCAGGACTATGACCTATGGCCTTTCTGAGGGTCAGATCCCCTGCCTGAGGTGGTATATCAGTTGTTCGGTATTTTGAATATCGCCGCTGATGTGGGAGGCTGAATAATGGCCTCCAAAAATGTCCATATCCTAACCCCTGGAGCCTGTGAATATGTTACCTTCACAGGTAACAAAAGGGACTTTGCAGATATGACTAAATTAAGGATCTTGAGATGAGAGATTATCCTGGATTATCCAGGTGGGCCCAGTGTAATCAAAAGCGTCCTTATAAGAGGAGGCAGGAGTGTCAGAGTCAGAGAAGATGTGATGACAAAAGCAGAAGGTCAGAGTGATATGGGGTCAGAATCCAAGGAACACAGGCAGCCTCTAGACTGGGAAAGGCAAGGTACAGAGTCTTCTCTAGCACCTCCAGAAGGAATGCAGCCCTGCCAACACCTTGATTTTCGCCCCATAGAACTCATTTTGAACTTCTGAGCTCCAGAACTGTAAAATAATAAGTTCGTGGGGTTTTTTAGCCACTGATTTTGTCGTAATTTGTTACAGCAGCAATAGGAAAGTAATACATCTAGGTATGGAATTTTTACTCTTGGAAGAAAGGCAGGAAAGAGCGGAAAGGATGATAAGGAGAGAACCAGTAAAGGCTGGAATTTTGTTTGTTGGGCTTTTGGGCGTTGCAGCTCTTGGGGACAAGGGATCGTGAAGAAGAAAGGGAAGTAAGTTTAGGGTAGCTGCCACATGGTGTGGGATGTTAGGGATAAAAATGTATGATAAGGACTTCCCAGGAAGTCTGATGTGTGTTGTAACAACTTGTTCCTACTGCTGAGAAGGTTCCCTCAGGATTGACATTACGTTTCAAAGTTATGGAGCTCAATTTACATTTCACTTGAATTAATTGCTGCGTTGAAATGGACCTTAGGGTGGACATAAGGAGGCTCAGATTTACCTGAGTTACATATTCTCTGCTAAGAAATGTTATCCTTACTGCTACCTTTGTAACATTTCATTGGGTTCTTAATGGCTTTTTCCTCTTTAAATTTTAATCATTTTTATTATCTAGATTCAGTTCATCCTGCCATTATGCTTGTATTGAAAATGGGAATTTATTCCAACGTGATTAATATACCAGGGAACAATTTGAATATAACAAGAATTTTGTGTTTGCCTATGTGCAATTTTGTCTGCAAGAAATGCTAGGGGAATGCAGAAAACTGCATCCAGCTGAACTGAGCCATATAGAAATGCACAGAATGCATACACATCTCAAACACCCACCAGCTTCCTCAGTCCACCATGTGTGCGATGAGCCACTCCTGTCCTCTTCTCGTGTTACAATGTCCATCCCGGAGAACCCTCTGTTGCCATTTCTCACTAGCTCACAAGCTTCAACCCTCCCAACACTCACCTCCATGAGCAAACTTCAGGTCTTTTTTCTAGGTAAAATGCTTTATTTATTGTAGTATTTATGTATTTCTTAACCAGTTAATATTGTAAAACTGCTATCTTTTTTATTAGGTTCTTTTTATCTTTTTTATGTGTCACTGACAAAGTTTTTGAGTGCTGTGTCCCTAATCCTATTTTTTCCATAAACTCTGTGGTTGTTAATGTGCAATTTTGTATAGTGCATTGATTTTTAGAAAAGTGTATGTCACATTAGAGCAGAACTGACTGTATTTTGTCAGGAAATGGTCACACTTAAGCCCCAACAGCAGCTGGTTATACCCAGGTAAAGAGCCAGAGTAGGATAAAGGATTTATTCTTAAGGAGGGAGAGGAAAGGAAGATGATGGAAGAATGGATGGAGAATGAAAAACAACTCTTTTTTTCTTATTTTTACACATAGCCCATCTGAGCTTGGATATTTAAAAACCCTGCTGCCACTCCTCCCCTGGCTCTTCCCGATTAGCACAGGAGCTTATCCTGACACCTATGGACCCCCAGGGTCCACTATCAATGTGTTTTAGAAGTCCATGAGCCTCCTGAAATTATTTGCAAAATTTTGTGTTTATGTTTTTGGGAAGAGGAAAACCTTAAATTTTATCTCCTTCTCAAAGGAATTGTCAGAAAACTGCTGTTTTTATTTTCTAGGCTTCAGAGACTTTTGTGAAGGGCAGTGTGACCCGCATTTCTTCAGCACGTACATACGACTGTGCATGAGAGTGGCGGCTCTAGACTTTCTATCCTAGAGGAACTGAGGGCCAGCAGCCTAGCTGGAAGCCACACTTGTACAGCAAGCGTACTGCTTTTACTTAACTTCCATATTTATTTGGTACCTTCTGGGGAGGGAGGTATCCTGCTAGATGCATTATTTCCAGGAATATAACCCAAGTCATCACCATGAAAGCATGAAACTTTAGTCACCTACCCAAGGGGATTCATGGACATATTTCAAGAATTTTCTCTAAGGGACCGTGCTTATAGACTACCTGGTCAGGGTAGTAATGAAGCCAGGGAGCCAAAGGAAGGCTTCCAGCCAGGGAGAGCAAACTGAAGGTGAGAGAACCAAAGGGAAAAATGAGTTGAGGTCTGACAATGAATGCGCTAGTTCATGGGTTTGCATGGGGAAAGCTGTGCCGGGTCTACAACTGTGCTGGATACTCTCTGTGCCCAACACCTTTGCCCTGTCTTCACAGCTTTTCCTTGTGACCACTGCGTGTCAAATATTCCCTTTCTATTTTCACTTGCTTTGGCCCCTCATGGGTAGAATTAGATGGTCTGCATGGCGCACTCTGGGAAGAAAGGCCTCCAGTGTTTAGTGTGATATTAAGTTATTATAATATGTACCACTCCTACATAGCAAAGGTATTCAGATAGGAGGCTTGTCTCTAGGCTTGTCTCCAGTCAACTATGACACCCATCAGTGAGGCTAGAGATCAGATATCTTTCATACCATGACCATCAATCTTAAAGATGGAGAAAAAGAACTGGCTGATCCATACTGTGCAGCCAGGTTCCACCCTGAACCCATACCAAGATATGTGACAAGTTCTACCAGCCTCCCCTGGCCTCCTGTCCAATATCTATGATCAAAGAAATCCTATTCTCTCTGGACTCAAGGCCTGCACCTGTTTCTTGCCTAGGGTGATGGGTGGCTGTAAACATCCTCTGTCTTGGCCCTGCACACAGTCATAAAAATAAAGAAGTATAACATTGGCCTTTGCTGTGTCCTCTTCCTAAGGTGTCTGCTGAGTTCCTTGTTAGTAGGAACTTCCTCCCCATGTTCTCCCAAGGGGCGGCAGCAGGATCTCAGAGAGGAGTCTTCAGGCTGTATGCAGCCCTCATTCTGAACAGTTATTTCCGTTTCTAGGAATGAGGATCATTTTTGGAAAATTACTTTTCATCTTTGTATTTACAAGAGTAATACATGTGTGTCATAAAACAAACAATTCAAAGAAGATGTAATTGTATAAAGTAAAAAGCAAAATATAAAATTACTCCCTTTCCTTCCCTAATTTTCACTCCCTGGGACACTCTTGAGAGTTTACTATGTATCATTGTAGACTCTTTTCCTATGTACACAGAACAATATAGAGGAATAGATATAGATATATGGAGACTGAAGTAAATAGAATTATATATGGAGACAGAGACATATAGAAAAAGAGACATAGAGATATAGACATAGAAAAGGTATACTTTTTTACATAAAAATTTAATCTTATACATATTCTATAACTTTTCTTTTTTACTCAACAGTATGTCAGGGACAGCAATCCATACAGTATTCACACACAGGGCTATCTCATTTAAATAGCTGGATTACTATTCCATTGTATGGCTGTACCATAACATCCACTCATAGCCCTACTGATCAACATTTAGATTGTTTCCAATTTTCATCTCCTACAAACAATGCTGCAATGAACATCTTTAACCATCTATATCCTTAAGCATATGCGAAATATATTCCCTTTAGATACATATGCCACATTTCACTTCCTTAGTGGAAAGATTATATCCTTTCAAAAATTTGATAGAAACTGCCAGATTGCCCTCCAATGTGCCATACCAGTTTATACTCCCATCAACAACAGTTTCCTTTCCTCTTCCACTCTCATAAATATTTTATATTAGGAATATTTTAAATATTTCCCAGTATGCTAAGGTGAAAAAATAGTATCCTATCATTGGTTTGTCCTTCTTTGATCGACAGTTAAGTTTGGCATATTTTCCTATCTTTGTTATCAGTGTATTTCCTTTTCTGTGAACAGCCTTGTTCATACTCTTTGCCCATCTGTTGGGTTGTTTCTTACTTGTAAGGGCTCTTTTTCTATTAAAGATGTATTAAATATGTTGAAGTTATTTTCTCTATGGGGTCTTTTGCCATACAGAGATTTTATGTTTTTCTGTTATTGTATCCAACAATCTTATGTTTTATGGCATGAACTCTGTTTAGTATAAAAAATGTCTCACCTTGTATTCCTCCTACTTGAGGAATTCTAATGCCAAGCAGTCACTATGAATTCAGGAGTGCTTTCAAATGAATTTGCATTTAATTCATCACAAGCCTAGCTACATACTTTTTTGAAAAATGATAATACATATATGGTTGAACTTGATTTAGTCGGTTTGTAGACAATGGCCTATGCATCCATGGATTCATGGCCTTGCTGAACACCGTTGTTTTAGAACAAAGCTGGATATGATATATAATTGTTACATACATATAAATGCAGTCTTATACCATACTCAGGGGTACAAGGCACTGAAGAATCCTGAAATGGCATCTGAGCCACAATTTGTCAATTGTGTTTGCTACAGTTTTAGTGCTGAATGTTTTATTTTACTTGAATTCTTTAAATATGGATTCTCCATGTACCATGTGCATGATAGCTCTCTAAACAAGAATGACTGATTAACAAAGTGGAGGACAGGAAAGCACAGGACTCTGAGGTTTACTCAATGGTCTCAAAGGCTGCCCTGAAATCAGCCTAAACTGAAAAATAGTTACACTTGAGAGACACTTCTGCTACTAATAGAGGGGGATGGGGTATCATTCTGGGAAAAGATGTAGACCAATCAAAAAGATAATATTAATAATTCCTAGAGCTAACACTTATATAGCTAAGTGCTTTACAGACATTACCTCCCTTAAAGCAACAATGAGAGAAGTGGGTACGTTCTATGATTACCCCTCCTTACAGATGAGGAAACCAAGGCACAAAAATGTTAAGTGACACATTGAAGTGACGGGGGAAGCTGCCTGTAGAGCCTGACCCTTCTCTCCACTACAGGAAACTGCCTCCAGTGCCAGTGCCATTGGGTTATAGCAGAATAGCCTGTGCAGTTCGTGAGACTCCATCGAGGGATTAGAGCTCAGTGATGATCTTTCTGACATGTGGATTTGGGGTAAGGTGGGGATTCCTTTTGCAAAATTATTCTTGGTGGTATCCAGAATGTAAATGTATGTCTTGTCTGGGTTAACTAAATAACCAGCTTCCAGTCTGGGCTGGAATATCCAGCTGTCTCTCTTTCATTTATTTTGCCCAGTGACAGCCTGGTCCAGTGTAAGACTGACAATAATTTTCTGGCACTTTATATCCATAAAAGAAGAGAGAAAGAAGTGAATGAACTTCTGCAATCATTTGGGTCTTGAATAGCACAGACAAAATCAATCAGGAAATCAGCCCTCTTAACAACTTAATAGCCAAAAATATAATTAAGTTTTTTACAATTATTTAACTCATTGTTCCATTGCCATGTTTTTCAAGCCTTCTCATGGAAATGAGAACGTAATGACACTCATCTTCTGCTCCAGTTAGCCCCCAGAACTTTAAAATAAGAGACTGAGGGGGATATCAGTACAGAGGAAGACAAAAGAAATATGCTCATAAAGAGAGCCAACTAAAATGAAATCTTCATGAAATTAAGAGATGGATGGTTCACTGTTTTTGGATATCCCCGGTTAAGCCATCACAGGTCATGTCAGCATATTTAGCAGAAGTCGTCTTGTTACTTCTGTCATGTGTACCTATATCAACGGGAAACTTTAATGGTATGACAGTGAAGAGGGACTTTCTGGCCCTTGACTTGATTTTTACCAGCTGTCAGAACCACTGCTCGGATCATTGCCGCTGTGTTGAGAGAATAATTTTTAATGGGGTTGGTGTTCAGGTTAACATTTAGAATGGAGACCTTAGAAATGTAAGGATTAAGGCAACTGAAGAAGGTCAGCAGTAATCATCAAGAACAATGACCCCCAGCAGACCACAACCCAAATAAACCACGGAACCTAGGAAAGCTCCAAGTGTCTGCCTCCTGCTCCCTTTGTCTCCTCCTTGATTTCTCTCTGGATCTCTCTATTCTCCCTTTCTCTTTGTGGCTCATTTACCTTAGATTTCTTCTCCTCTTCTTCTCTCTCCCTAGCTTTGTTTTCTTCCATTCTGGTTTATTTGTGCCTCGTTCAAATCCTTGCACCATGAAACCAAAATACCGTCATGTGCCACATAACCACATTTTGGTCAATTATGAACCACATATATGACGGTAGTCCCATAAGATCAGTACTACATAGCCTAGTAAGCTATACCATCTAGGTTTGTGTAAGTACACTCTGATGTTTGCACAAAGACAATGGCATTGTTAAGTGACGCATGACTATATATTTTAACTGTAACTGTTTTGTTAAATAAAGCTTTCTAGTCTCTAAATATTAGTTTAAAGTAAAATGAGTTGAAAAATATATTCTCTCTAAGGAACAGAGAGAGCCTTTTTTAAATGTCCTTTGGTATTTGATCTTTAGAGGTTTTTTTCTCCTATCATGAGTCAATGATCCTTTTACAGAAAAACAACACTCTTTGCCTTTTCCTATTTTATAGAAATAGAAGTCAGGGAAACCGTAAAAAAGGCAATATCTGCTTAGCGTCTGGGGAAGGGATAATTTGGGAATATCCTATGTTTACTTTCTGATTCTCTAAGGAGCTGTTTTTTTTAGAAAGAGCTCTCTTACCCATGTTAATTGCTCTTGGTGTTCGAAGCTCTCTGAGCTGCCACAACCACGGACTTCTCTGGAAACCTCTATGCAGTTAGTTCCTACGTTGCACATAACATGTACCAAACCGTGTCCTTCATGCACACACAAATCCAGCAGGTACTACCAGGGAGGAAACACTTTGAACAATTTTGTGTGGGATACCGAATAGAGTATTTCTGTTTTGACTTATTTCCCTCATCTGCTAAATTTTATGTGGCTGATCCAGGAAGAGAAGGTTGTTTGATAGGTATATGTTTCCCATGAACTCATAACTAACATGCAATAGTAGCTAATCAGGTTGAATTTGCTGTTCGGTGGAGGCTTCCTGAGACAGAGCTCAAGGAGGGTTGCAAGAAAAAGACATTAGAATAAAAGGTCCTTGATAGCAGAAAGCCTGATATGGAACAAAAGTTTGATGTCCTTCATGTTCTGGCCTCTGAGAGCATTAAACTACGTCTGGAGAGGGTCGTGAGGTGACTCACTTGAGCTCGAAGGATGATCTCAGTCACATGAGCCAGATTGGAAGGAGGTTGGAGACCAAAGTGGAGGCAGCTGAGGAAACTACATTGAAAGTGTGTTCTGTGCAGTGCACATATTAGGCACTAGATAACGCCACTAAGGTGGCATTTGGTGAAATGCCATGAATACGGTGACAATGAGGTGAAATTTGACGAGGTTTGGAGTAATTGGCTAACAAACACCTGTAGGAGTTTTAGGAGACTCATTGTGTTAACTAGGACAACAAACTGATATTGCTGCCCTGAAAGTGTCCTGGGAGAGGCCGCCCTGCCGCTGAAGGGGAGGGAAGGTGAGCAAAGCTTTGTGCCCCTCCACTCTTGCTTTAATCAGAGAACATCCTCTTTTGTCTGTTTTACGCATTGGATCCTGTGTAAGAGTTAGTTTTGAGAAGAGGTTTACCCACCAGAAAAAAGAAACAGTTTTAAAGTGACTGATGGAGCCCCCTGTTTATAGAACCCAGGGTGGTGGAGTCGCCTGCCCATGTCCAGGTGTTCTGTCTTGAATAAGGAAGCCATCCACAGCCCACAAGGGGCTTGGCAAGGCCACTTTGCACTTGGTCCATAAGTTGCTAATAGATATTTACAGGTCACATTTATCAGACACATACTATGTACCAGGCATTATTCTGAGTTTTGTACTTATTCTATCTTTCAGTTATTACTGTATTTAATCAACTCTCGAACAGCGTATTTGTGTATTAATATCTCAGAAACCAGGCTCCCGCTTATCGTCAATGGCAACTTAGATTCAAGGAAGTACAATAAGCTACCTAATCCTCACATTTGTGAGGTGACTACTATTGTCCTCCATTTTAGAGATGAGAAAACTGAGGCACAGAAAGTTTAAGAAACTGGCCCAAGGTGGCATTTGTAAGTGGTCATGTGATGGCTCCTGTTGAAACAGCAAGATTGTGCTACTGACTAGGTGATAGGATCGCCTAGGACAAGTCCTGTTAGTGCTGGGAGTAAATGATTTGATATGAGAACTGTGATGAGGATAGCAATAAATCACTGCATTATACAAAATTACATGTAACTTTTTGGGAAAATAAGCATTAGACTTACATTCTGTGTATTTTCTATCAACTCTGCCCTCTCTGACTAACTTCATTATTCACAGTAAAAATCATCAGTCTTTTAATGAAGAAGCTGACCAGAAAGTTTTTGCCTTGAAAGGCTGTAACTTATGGAAGCCCATTCAAACTCTTCCTCACACATAACAGGGACCCATTAAACATTAATTCCCTGCCCTTTTTTTCAGGGTTAGAAAAAATAAAAACTTTCTGTGGATCATTCTTTAAACATGTCATACTGGTGGCTGCCACCTCTGATGTTAAATTTATTTGCTAAATAGAAGTGTAAGCCTTGGAGAACATTATGGTTAGAGCTTTGACAATCCCAGTTGATTTATAAACAGATTTATAATATGTAAAACAATTTTCCTGACTTCTCAAGAAATAGGAAAAGCGTTGAGGCAAAGGAGGATCATCTATAATTGTTTACTATAAGCTAACCGGAATACCATGGAGAAAAGGCGAAGGGAATTAAAATTGATAGCTATGATCAGATGCAGATGTCTTGATTGTTAGAAACATGAATAAGAACAAGACCAACAGGGGAGCTCAGAATACTTCCACTTCATGTGTACATGGGGTGGGGAAAATACATGGTTTGTCTGTCAAGTGAGAGCAAATGGGCAAATGACGTGAATTTAGTAAACGTCACCTAAAACGTCTGTGGCTTAGGAACATGCTGAGTCAATTTGCTACTTGAGAATTTACATCACCTTGACAGTGGACTTCCCCAAAAGTGGAATTCTAAGCAACCTCATATCCCTACCTGGGGAGAGCAGAGATTTCCTTTTTCCTTTATCTGTGACAGTCCAAATCATGAGGTGGATACAAATGAGACCTCATTCCCTCCACCCACATTTTCCTTTACATGACAACAAAAAAGATTTTTCCTACAGCTTAGTCACTGGTAGATTAAATAGCATTCTGAAAATTAGGAGGCACGGTGACAAAACTGCTTTCAAGGAATTTTTTTTTAATCTCTAAGTTGGGGATTCTTGAATTCATTATGCAGCATGTACCTTAAAAATGTAGTACCATTAAAACCGATCTGAAAGAATATGACTTGCAATTTAAAACAATAAATAGGAAGCATTACATCATCAGGAAACATTTATGGGGTCTGAAGTATTTGCTACTTGTCTAGATGCTATCAGGTCACTGCTCTATGAAGACACAAGGCAAACCCTAATTATACACGTGCCTGAGAAAATGAAAGCATGCTGGCCTTTATGTGTGAAAATGACACTAAATGTGATCAGACAGATGTGCATTTGAGGTTTGTTTTTCAGTCGCACTGAGTTTTCCTTCCATAATTTCTGTAGCACATGTACTACTGGTGACCCCTGTCAAGATTTTAAGATGATTAGCAAGAGTTAGAAGTAGTCTTTGCTCGTAAAATGGTTTTGTCTTTGAGAGCTTGCTGGTAATTAAAACCTTGAGCAAGCAATGAGCATCATACCATAACTAAAGCTTCAGTAAAAATAATCTGGACTTGGAGGAATGTGGGAGATGCTAGTAGAACACATCAGTGTAAGTAAGACACTAGGAAGATACAGAAGTCATGACAATGTTAGTTACGTTTGAATTAATGTAGTTGAGAAAATTAATTAGGGGAATTATTATGGAACAAGAACTTCAGCCGTTTAATATACTGATCGGATTCCTCTGTTAGGCTTTGCACTAGAATTCATCTGGATAATAGTGTGTTAAATTCCTTGGTCATTTTTTTCCTTTGTAGACAGGAGAACCTCACATAACTGTCTTCTGCCACCGTGTTGTGTGAAGACCCTGTGCAACTGTCTTCCTCACTGCTTTCTTTACAGTGCCTGGCACAGAAAGGCATTAAATAAATATTTGTTGCCTGAAGACGTGAATGATTGATTGATTGAATGAATGACTTTATTAACTGATTATTGGCATATATAATTGGGTACAGCAGGAAACCAATCACCAGCTCAATCCTGATTATTGCAAATAGAATGAGATTCAGTGGGCCCCAAAATGGGAGGAGACCACTCACAGTCTATTAACCTAAGCATCATGAAAACAGATAACTCAGGTTCTAGAAAATGGATGGTGACTTCCCTGCAGTTACATCTACCAAAAAAGCCTGCAGGTGTACCCTAGATAAGACACAGTGTTTCCGTTAATGAAACAGAAGCATTTGTTAATTAACAAAGAAGCGGTCACTTGAGCAGAAAGCTTGGCAAATGCCTTTGAGCAGTTAAGAAAAATTTCCTGCAGAAAAGCATTTCTTTTGATGATAACTTTAAAAAATAATTTATGTAGTTTCTTTTTCAGTAGCCGTGCTCGATCTGTATCGTGCAGCATTATTAGCATTTGTTAACAACAGAAGTGGTAAGGAAATTACTCACCACAATTGTTAAACCCCGTTATTAGAGGCAGAGAGAGAAGAATGGCGTTCATGAGTACTCAGTTCAGATCTCTGCAGTCAGCAGAGGTGTGGCCACGGTGGGGGAAGATGTGAGAATGGTGGAGGGAATTGGCTTGCCTCAGTTTCTGGTGAAGCATTAAAATTTGTAATGCAAGCTACCTAGCTTGACAAGGGTGATTGGTTTCTTTGTTCTAGAAGAGAAGGATTGGGGAGTAAATTCAGATGGGGAATAAATACAGCTCAGAACTTTCCAAGTTTGAATTTCATGAAAGCCTCATTTATAGAGATAAGGCGACATCTCAGGAAAGCAATGTATATGCTATCTTTTTTTTTTATTTTTTATATTTTTTTTCAGGGGAAGTTTTGCCCTAAGTTAACATCTGTTGCCAATATTCCTCCTTTTTTCTTCCTTTATTCTCCCCAGAGCCCCAGTATATAGTTGTGTATACTTGTAAATTCTTCTAGTTCTTCTGTGTGAGCCTCTGCCACAGCATGGCCACTGACAGACAAGTGGTGTGGTTCCATGCCCAGGAACCAAACCCAGACTGCCAAAGTGGAGCATGCCAAACTTTAAGCACTAGGCCATCGGGGCTGGCTCTATTTTTTATTTTTTAAGAGTGTGCAAAATTAGATTGTCTCAGTCATTTCTCGTGAATGATTTGGTGCCATGGATTAGCTCCCGTTACAAATTTGCATGTCTCATGTGCCTTGGTCCCTATGTGTCTATGCATAATGAGGGTATCTTTGTTTATTTAAAATTCATTCATTCAACAAATATTTCTTGAGCACCAACTAGTCACACTTTCTCTATTTTTTCTGTATATGAAAAAATGGGATTGTCTTTAGCTGTGTTTTATTGGGTACAACTTGCTTATGTTTTAGCAGGGACTTCCCAGCACATATAGCACTTTTGTGGAAATGAAAGAAAATAGCTCCCTCTCTGTGCAAGAGAATTATTTTAAAAAGTGCCTCTTCCTTTTAGAATAGGAAGCCCTATGCCAGGGCACAGGCTTGATGACGGAAGTGAATTCTAGATTTTAGACCCTACCTGGGCACCATTTAGCGGTACACAAAATGCATACCTATATGTGGAAGCTAGTCTTCAATGAAGCCTCACAAAAACAGGTTGGGTTTTATTCAGCTTTTGGTGATTTGGACCAAGAGTGGGGAGAGTTCCTTCAATCCATGTTAGCCAAAGAATCTTTATACCAAAGACTCTGATCTCAGTTGTCCATCTGGCAAATGAAGGAGTTAGACTAGATCCCTTTTTTTCCCCTAAAAAATACGTATTTTGGGGGCCAGCCAGGTGGTGTAGTGGTTAAGTTCATACACTCCACTTCAGTGGCCCGGGATTTGAAGGTTTGGATCCTGGGCATGGACCTACACACCACTCGTCAAGCCATGCTGTGGAGGCATCCCACGTATAAAATAGAGGAAGGTTGGCACAGATGTTAGCTCAGGGACAATCTTCCTCACCACAAACAACAAAAAAAGTATTTTGGTTTTATAGTATACAGGTCAAGAGTATGGGCTCTGGAGTCAGCCTGCTTGAGTCTGAATCCTGGCTCTATGATTTAAGAGCAGTTTGACCTTAGAGAATCTCTATGAACCTCAGTTTCTTTATTTGTAAAATGGAGATGACAGTACCTAGTACCTAGTTCATAGAGTTATTATGAGAATTAAATGAGATAAAGCATGTAAAGCACTTAATACAATACCTGGAGTATACTTGTTAGCCATTATTATTATTATAGCCAATAATTGTTAGCCATTATTATTATTATTATTGTTATTACTGTTATTTAGTCAGCATGATTCCGTATCTCCAGAAAACCAAGGGCAGCCAATCCCCAGCTTCTACCTAGCAGAGTTCCAGCATCAGTCATCTCACTAACAGTCAATTGTTTATTCTCATTTGCCACCTGGCCAATTACAGCACCCTCTGGGTCACTTATCTATAGTAAATAAGCCTTGACAAAACTACTACCCTCTATCTCCTAACACTAATGTAATACCCCAACAGACATTAAGAGAGAGTCAAGTGGCAGGCACTTTTGCCTGAATCAAATAACTGGTGTTTGTACTGACACCTCAACATGCTCCCAAAAGCAGCCTCTGGAGATTCTTAAGAAATAATCCCTCAAGCAGATGGATTCCTGAAACACCTAAGAAGCACAGTGTATCAGTTAGCCATTGCTGTGTAACCAGCAACCTCCAAATAGAGTGCCTAAAAACAACCACCATTTATTATTTCTTATGAGTTTATGGGATGGCTTAATAGCTTTGCCGATCTTGGGTACGCCTAACTCATCTTGGCTGGGCTCCCTCATGTATCTGCAGCCAGTGGCAGGTTGGCCTTGGCCCAGACAACTAAAGTTCTTAACATGGCTCTAACGTCCCTCCAGCCCAGCCATATACTGATGGTGGTGGCACGGGTCCAAGAGAGAAAATGGAAACAGCAACTTTTTCCAAGTCTTTGCTTGTGTTGAGTTTACTACTCTCATTAGCCAAAGCAAGTCGGAGTGGCCAAGCTCAGAGTCAGCAAGGCAGGAAGTCAGCATACACAAAGGATATGGATAGAGGGAGGCATGAAAAATTGGGGCCATTATTACAATCTATCGCACACAGTAAATATTAGTTTTAAAGATTTGTAGCATATAATCACATCTAGTAGTCAGCTTCATTGTTTTAATATTCAATCAAACTTATATACTAGTTTTTTCTTGTTTTAGTCACAGGAGATGTCTGGAAAAGCAACACAAGATCCAAAAATAAGTTGCTAGTTTCTAAAGAAGTGATAAAATCGTGTCTGAAGCATTCTGTTCTGTTTCTACTTCCCTGCCTGGCTCAGTTTGGGTCTTCAGAGCAATGATTGTCACAGAGGTGTAATTGCTACCAGCCAGAGTAGCTGAAGGACTGCCTTGTGCCCAGTGTTTTATGGAGACCCCCAAGAGCCTCTGAACATGAACGCTTTAAACAAAAAAACCCAGAAAGCTGACAGGTTTCTAAGGAGTGTTAAAGATTGAGCAAAATCTTGATCAAGTTCTCTTCATGAACTTCTAATTTGTTCTTGTAGAAATCGGTTAGCAAGGCCTTCTAAGGTAAATAAAAGATAAAAAGGTAGGGTGAATTTGTCCCTACGAAGGTAAGACTGAAGCATTGACTTATGCAGTTAAGTCACATGCTAGGAGACGCCACCTAACAGTGTAGAAGACGGAGCGCCCCCTTTCATAACAGTTGGCTGTCCTGTCTGCATAGAAGCCAACTCAGAGAGGTCAGAGGGCGCCTGTCAAACAGCTGCTTCCAACTGGTTTGAAAAACCGTAGTTATGGCCTTCAAGTCCTCCAGGATGTAAGTTGTCTATTAGAATTCGCATTTGGACTTTAGCTTTAGGATCCACAAAAATACTCTCACACTTGGCAAATATACCTTATAATTTAGTTTACATCTCCAAATTCTGCCACAGCAGCACGATGACTCACACCCTTAAATAAACCTCCACATATTTGAAGACACCATGTGGTCTACTCTTCTCTAACTTGTTAACCAAACTGGTTTAATATTTTCTTATAGGACCTAGTTTCCAACAATAGCATTTTTTCCCTTGCTTTCCTCTAAATGTTGAAGCCCTTTGCCACATCTGCTCTTAAATGTGGTGACAGTGCTGCCTCGGGTATGGTAAATTGGGACAGTTCCCAGGCCCTATACCTTGTCCGCCCTCCCCAACACACACACGCATTATAATGACAGGTGGCTAGGAAATGACTCAGGAGGTGGAGCCTGGAGGAACAAGGGGAGACTCCCAGCACAAGTGTGGAAAAAACTTGAGGGTTTCGTATATAAGTTTACTTAGTCAATAAACTCCTTCCTCCTGACCTGGCAGACAGTGGCTGAGTCCTCCCCTCTCTCCGCACGCTCTTCAGGATGAACGTGTCTAATTAAGACTCCTACCTCCCTCCAAGTTTATCCTTAATATTGCCGTCACAGGAGATCATCACAGTGACCCCAGGTGGTGACCAAAATCTGTCATAACTCCAACAATGGCAAAAAACACAAAACTCCGGCTTTTAGAAGTCATTCTCCTAACAAAGCAGCCTGATAGGTGTTTCTCTTTTGACCAGAACCCATGCTCACTACATTCAACTTGGACTACTACAACCCCCCATCTTTTTTCCTTGTTCCTGTTTTCTTTATTTTCTTAACTACTCAAATCTTAGTATTTTCTGACAAAAGCAGCTGCAGTGGGTTGGCTGAGTGCATGAAGAGGAGAGTTATCCCTCGGGGTCCTGCTTTGCACACTGTCTCTCAGGTACTTCATCCTGCTGTGATTGAGGGTTTCTAAAAGTGCAATTCAAGTAAATAGTAAGAAGTTATAAACAAAAGTTTTCTCTGATTAAATATGCATGAGAAGAGCATTAAACGAGGCTCCTTTATTGCAGGACTTGTCTGACCATTTAAGTGTGCTGTTACATCTGTGACTTTCCAGCAGTGTGCCTGTGACCATGGAGACACCCTCATGGAGCATCAATTGAGACAAGTACTACAGGATCCACTCTGGGAGCTCCGGTCAGACTTGTAAAGGCACATCCACAGCACAGATGTGGAGTATCCCTCCCAAGGGGTGCAGCTAAGCAGATCAAGCCGCTGCCTGCAGCTGGGTTTTCCATCTAGTCACTGGGTCGCAACAAGCTAACTTCAGCTGCCACCACTCAGAGGCCAATGAGGAGAGTCTATAAAATTCCCCTCAAGTTCTCTTTGTTAGTGATCTAACACACAGGTAAGGGTACTGTCTATGTTCTCCTGCTGCTTTTCCGAATCTAGAGTTGTGGATCATTCATTCAATGAACAATTATTTATTGAATACACACTTTGTGCCAGGCAACTAGACCAAGAAACCCAGACTTCATGAAGATTATATTCTAGTGGGTAGAGAGAGATAATGAAAGGATAAAAACATAAAATACAAAGTACATCAGACACTGATAACTGCTTAGGAGAGAAAAAGCAGAGGAAGATAGGGAGTGTGGGGGTTGGGAGTAGGTGCTATTTTTCATAGTGTGCACAACGAAGGCCTTATAGATGAAGTGAGGATGTAAGCCACCTGAATCTCTGCTGGAAGAACATCTCAGGCAGCAAAAGTAGCTAGAGTAAATGTCAAGTAAGCAGTTAGAAGTACAAGTCTGGAGTTTGGGAGAGAGTTCAGGGCTGGAAATGTAAATTTGGAGTGATCAGCATGCACGAGGTGTTTACGGCAGAGAAGCTGGCTGAGATCACCAAGGAGTTAGTATAGATGGAGAAAAGAGGGAGTATGAGAATTAAGCCTTAAAGGTTCAGAGTTTGGGATGATGAGGAGCAATCAGCAAAAAAAACTGAGAAGGAATGGACACTGACGAAGGAGAAAAACCAAGAGTGGAAGCCAAGTGAAGAAAGAGGGTATGATCGACCCAAAGAAATGCTGCGAGATGGAGTAAGATGTAAACTGCAACTGACCTGGATATTGCAACGTGGAAGTAGTTGGTGGACTTGAAAAGCATTACTTCAGTGAATTCTTGAGGACAAAACCTCAGTGAAAAGTGGCTTTAAGAAGGAATGGGAGGAAAGAAAATAGAGTCAGTGGGAAAAGATTATTTCAAAGTGTTTTGTGGTAAAGGGGAGCAGAGAAATGCAGTAGTAAGTAGAGAGGGATGAACAGTCAAAACTATTTTCAAAATGACAAAAATAACAGGCAGTTTTTATGCTAATGAAAATGATCCATTAGAAATGAGAAAATTGATAATAGGAGGAGAGAGAATTGCTGTGGTGATGTCCTTGGTGATTAAGTGAAGGTGCAATCTAGTGCGTAAGTGGGCAGCTTGCCCTTAGATAGGAGCACAAATTGTTCCTCCAGCGTAACAGGAGGGAAAGCTGACTATATGGGCACAGATGCAGCGACGTGGGCAGATGTGGTGGTGAGAACATGAAGAAGTTCTTTTCTGATTGCTTCTATTTTCTTGGAGAAAATGGAAGCAAAGTCAGTAGCTGAGAATGTAGATAAGAAAGGAGGTATAAGAAGAGAGGATAAAATGTGAGATAATTATATAGGAGTTAGGGAGAGTGAATGGACAAGGGAATTTAGTGAGATTATCAGGCAGCCCTATGGCACATTTGAGGTTGATGGTTATGCATTTTTAGCAAGACCAGTCGGCGTGGATGCATATTTTTCTCTGACAAAGCCCAGCTGTGTGCATGTAACATGAAGTAGGTGTAGAGGTGGACATGTTAATCGTGGTTGTGCTTTTGCCAGGTGAAGACAGTGAGGTGAGAAAGGGGACAATAATAGTGACAGAGAAGGAGGGAAGTGATGACAGGAGGATGGAGTGAGGGACAATCCAATGTAGTAGGGTCAATGAGTTATGAGTGGTGAAGTGAATGGTTGTTGGAGTTGGGACACCAGAGAGAAAAAGCTGGAAAGGTAGGAGGTGGTGGTCAGAGGGTAGAATGCCTGGAATTGAAGTTATAAAGGGGTGAAAGTGATTGATAATGACAAAGTCTAGAAGGATATGACCGTGAAAGTGAGTGACAGAGGAATGGTGTAGGCAAGATCTTTGAAACCAACGAGGTCAAGGAACTGACTGACCAGAATATCGGAAGAATTATCTATATGAACATTTAAATCACCAAGAATTGTCAGGAGCATTGTTGGAGGAAGTGAGTGACAGCTAGCTAAGAGGTAAAAATCTCAAGGAATGAAGAAAAGGGACCTTGGTGGGAAGTGGGAAGACTGGAACAAGGAGACCATCTAGTGGTTTGGGCCTTGTGGCGTGCAATTCAAAGCAGGTTTTTTGTTTTTAGGGTGGAGGGAGCAAGAATAATCTGGAATTAACAATGAGGAGCAAGTCTTTTGCCATCTTGTCTTCATCTCTCACACCTTGTGTAGTATATCCTTCCAGTTAGGTATTTTAGAGGCATATTGCTTCTTGGTTTTCTTTTCTTCTAAACTTTTTTTCTTATTCAGTTCAGTTAATGCCCCCAGGCTTTAATTCTCAGCCCTGATTGTACTTTAGAATCACCTGAAGAGCTTTTTTTTATGATTATACCGTACCCAGGCCCCACCCGTGATCTATACTGATTTAATTGTTCTAGGATGGGGCCCAGGCATCTACAGTTTTTAAAGTTCTCCAGGTGATTCTGATGGACTGGCAAGTTAAGAACCATTGTCTAGAGAAGAGTCTGAAGTGGTTTGAGTCTTTGTAGGCCTATGCATTGTTGTGGAGAATGGTCAGTAGTTTTCATCATATCCTTGCAAATATTCCTGACTCAAGAAGATTAAGTCTAAGCCCCTTATTTTTCTGATGAAAAAATGTACCTGTGGCCACCGATGAGTGATGTAGATCTGTGCCCAGGAAGTGAACCCAGGCCACAGAAGCGGAGCACGCCGAACTTAACCACTAGGCTGCGGGGGCTGGCCCTTAATTGATTTTTTAAAATCTTTTTCTTGGAGATGGAGATGGGAATTGGGAAAAAGGAGTTTGTTAAAATTTGGCAAGAACAATACCAAGTTAAGTAAAATGATGGTGTTTTTTCCAAAACATCAGCAGGGCTTTGAATCCTTCGTGAAGCAGAATCCATCAGGCTAGCCCACTACCCTGTGCATCCAAGAAAGCCTCTGTCCTCCCTTCCTGCCCAGAAAAATGCGAAATGTGCCGGGGCAGCTGACTCTGGGGCTCTCTCACTGCTGGTTTCTGCGTAGGAGTGTTGCACACAACAGGCTCACTTAGCACCTGCGTTTTATGATGTGAAAACTGCATATCCATCATATGAGCATTACCTCAAATTGTATAATTTTTTCAAACAAAGTGGAAAAAAGAAGTTTCAGAATATGCATTCAACCTCTTCTGGCCTCCTAAAGGAACATGATGGGTTAAGAATGGGGTCACGAAATTAGAGAGCCCTGGAGGCAGAAGCCCTCTCTGAGCCCACCTCAGAGCCCTCTCTGAGGTGATGGCTGCCACTGTGACTTGCCTGCTACATTGTCGCCCTTGTCCCTTCACTGTCGTGGCAGGGCCAGCTGGCAATGCACTCGGTTTTGTGAATTTACTTGCTTACATATTAAAATGTTTGCCAACATTAACTCAGTGGTCCTGGTTCCTTCACCACAGGTCTTAACCCTTTGATAGGGAAGGCAGGAATGTCTTGGAATCATGTACTGTAATTATAGCCATCATCTTTACTTAGCCAACCTTTATCCGTTCAGTTGGGATTCTGAGACGCCCAAACCAAGCCGTGACATTTCTAAGCAGTTAGTGCAAAGATACGAGGGAACAGTTTATAACTATTCTGGTGAAAGCAGGAGCCAGCAGAAATTCCTGAATGCATCTGCCTTGGCCATGCAACTGCCCATCTCTGGCCTAATGAGCATTAACCCCTACTCATCCCTGCACATTTTAGGGGAAGATAAACATTGGCAGATGGAACACATCTGCAACTGCACTGGTGAAAGTGCGTGTGGCTTCTCCCTCCTCTCTCCTTTTCTCCCTTTCCTCCTACCATTGGTCGTCATTCTCTTCCCTTTTCTCTTTCTGCTCATAGTCCTCCATGCCGACCTCACACCACACTTGATTCACACCCCCACATGTCATCCTGACTCACGTTCTCACAGTCACCCACACAGTTGCTCACTGTGTACTCCTTTCATGTCCATTTCTACCCTGATGCCTTGGTTTTAGGCTTTTGTCTGATTCTCAACAGCAGTAGCCTATAGATCTGCAGGCCTCTTGGAGTCCAAAGCAGCCAAATCAACCGCAGGTTGACCTGTGACTCTTCCCATTCCTCCGTAGTATTTGGGTCAACTTCTGGAGGAGCCTGTGATAACACACATAAATCCAAAGAACTTAGCACAGGGTCTCCAGAGTGGAGGTTGCAAACTAGCAGCCCCAGATGCCTCTGGTCAGTGTTCTATTTAGCCCACACAGCATCTTAAAAATACTGTCGAGGCTACATTACCTTTAACAAAAATATTGAGTCAACATTTAAAGTTAGGAGATACCACAACTTTTCTGTAACATTCAGTCTGCATTCCAGCCAGGCAGTCACTGGCTAGAGTTGATTAACTCTGTGCCCCTTAGACAAAATGTCTCCTCAGTTTGCCACAGTCCCCACCACTCCTCATCCATCCCGACTTCCTGCCTCTTCACTCATTTATGGTACTTGTCTGGCTCATGGAGGCATTTGAGCTGGGCGCCTACTCTCCAGCTACCACAAATGGAATCCAACCCAGCCTGACAGGAACCCAAACCCAAAAAGATAAACTACCCTGGGGGTTGTGAAAATCCAAAAGGAAGGGCAGCCCAGGGGACTAGGCTCTTTAGTACAACAGGAAGAGCATATGCTTTGGGAACAAACACCCCGGGTCTAAGTCTAAGCTCAGCTACTTCCTAATAGTTTAACTTTGAGTGATTCACTTAGCCATACAAACTTTTCCTTTTTATAAAATGAGAGTATTAATTGAAACCTTGTCATGAGAATAAGAAATAATATATAAAATAAAATACCTAGCACAGTGAATGTTAGCTGCTATTATGATCTACTTGCCCTCTCCGCTCTGGCCCATAAATATTCTTGAGCACTAATGAGTATACATGCACAGTACTAATGAACGTATGTCAGCAGGGGAGAGGAAGTGATGCCAGCAATACTGGCCAATAATGATGAAGCCAGACAAACTCAAGGGTATTCCAGAGATTTCTGGGTGCCCCAAAGAGATAGTGGGCAGGAGCTCTTGTCATGGCAGATGACTTTCTGAAGTACCTACAACCAGGATCCTGAAACTCATCAAATGTTTTATATCTCTGCTATGCTGATAGGCCAGAAGAGAGAGACCGGTAATCTGAACTGGTGCAGTGGTAGTAAAGATGGAAAGAAAGGGACATACTTAAGAAATCTGTAAGAATTGAAATTGACAGATATATAAAGAGTATGTTGATTTTGTACTTTGTCAACTTAGCTTAGCTGGAATTACATTTCCAAGAATTTTCTTCCCTGTTTGGTTCTGGGTCAGGGGTGGTCACACAAGGCATTTGAGCATGATTTGGAAGGTGAAGTGAAACAGCAGCCATTACGTTGTCACTGATCTGCCAGCTCACCCAGGCAGAGGCTGGCCCACAGCTTGGCTACCTCTCACCCATCTCCTCCTTCAGCCTCTCGAAGTCCTGGGCTGTGCACATGAACAGCTCTGAGACTTATGGTACCATCTTTTTTCCACTGGTCATTGGGGTAAGATGCAGTGAGAGACAGACATGAGTTCTAGTGTTTCCTTGTAAGTTCTAGTTTATCCTTGTGATTCCAGTTTCTCTTCACTCTTCCCCAAGAATTTTCAGCTTTCCTTCCTGACTGCCAGCCCTCCTGACCAAGAGTAAACCCAGGCCCACCACCTGATGATTCACTGGGATTCACAGAGGTGGTTGCCACAAAGAGCCAACAACCTCCCATAGACTTTAGTATCAACCTTCTTCATAGTTCCACTCCAGCAGCAGGTTAGTGATTTTTCTTTGATCCTTTTAGGATTTTACTTGCCTAACTTCTCCCATAATTGTATGAGGTCTAATTCTTACAATGAATTCCTTAGTCCGTAACATCCATAATGGTTCTGCTTCTCTGATGGAATACTGACCAATATAGGGAATAAGATAAGGAAATGACAGAAAGTTTCCAAGTCTCTGGCTTGGCAGATGAATTGGGTGGATGTATATGAAGAATGTCCAGAAGACAGCTAAAGACACATATCTAAAGCTCTTGAAAGGACTTCCCTAGTGGCTTTCAAAAGAATGGAAGAATCTTTGGATAAATCTAGGGAACCCAGAAATCTAGAGAAGTGCTGATTCCCAACCCAAACTCACTTTCATCAAGGCTTCCATCTCCAGGTCCCAGATTCATCTGCTTTACTACTCTGGCTGTGCAAAGAGAGATTCATCTCTAGATGAATCTGTCTTTGGATATATCAGGTCACCACTGTTCTCAAAAAAATAATGGCCAAAAGTATTTATCCTAGATCTATATGAATATAACTTAGTTACAATCCATTTGTATATTGGTTTGATATTTTTATTTTTCTTTCAATATGCCTATCATGTGCAGCCCCAACAATTCTAATAGAGAAGATTTGCATAGCAGGTAGCTCTGTGACCCTAAGGAGATTAAACTTGATTTTGGGGGAAGGAAGCACAATGGAAGGAGGTTCTCACCATTCTTTTATTACTCTTCTTGAAGGTAGAGAAAATTACTAAGAAGAAAGCTACTCTAGTTTGAAATGTACGGTTTCTCTTCAGGATCCCTTTTCAAGGCATATCATAATGGTCTCCTTTGTCTTCTCCTACTGCTCATCAATTGACACTGTCTACCACTGTTACTGCTCCCATGGTGGGAGGGGGAAGGAACCTTGAGAGCTGTGCTAGGAAGACCAACTCTGCATTTGGTCTAATCTCTGATCTAGAACTGAACGTCGGAGGCATAACTCACAATCATTGTGTATGTTTAAAGGTAGTTTTTTCCAATTGAATGGGAATGACCTGAGAGTATGTGAGCATTTTCTAAAGATGAAAAATAATACAACTTTGTTCCTAGAGTATCAGACAGTTGTTGTATCAGCTGGTTGTTATCTGAGAATCAATAATTTTTTTTAAATCTAGGGGAAAGCTACAAAATTGGAGAGCAAGTGAGTACACTCACGTCCATAAACCTCAGAAGATTTTTTAAAGCATTTTAGTGAGGTGTTAAGTTGAAGTGCTATTGAGAAAGGCACATCTTTGTATCATCTGCCTACTTCTCACCACCTCCACTGCTGACATCCTGGCCAGCCCTCATCACCTCTGCCTAGAGCGTTAAAATAGCCCCCTTCGGCGAATCCCTGCTCCCACCCTCCCTCCTATAAAATTATTCACGACGCTCAGCAGCCAAAGGATTCGTGTGAAATATGTCAGATTAGCCATTCCTCTGCTCAAATTCCCCGATGGCTTGGTTTTCCCTCAGGATAAGAGCTAAAGTCTTTGCAATGGCCACAAAGGCCACACATGATCTGCTGCCCATTCTCTCTCTGACTCTCACTCTCCTCCAGATGCACCAGCCTCCTTCCTGTTCCTTGAATGTGCAGGCACACTCCCTCCCCAGGCCCTTGTGTTCGCTGTTCCCCTTGCTTGGAGCATTGGCCAACTGCCTCATTTCTTCAAAATTTTATGCAAATCTTACTTTCTCTATGAGGCTATCCCGATAGCCTTATTATACACAAACTTCCACCTGCCACCTCACTTCTGATCCCCCTCACTCAGCCTTTTCTTTTTTCCACTGTAATGATCACTTTCTAACATCCTATATAACTTACTTATATACTAGATTTATTGTTTGTTTTCTGTATCCTCCCACTAGAATGTAGGCTCCACGGAGGCAGATATCTTTGACTCTTTGTACATTGACACAACCAAAGTGCCTGAAACTGCGACACATAGTAGGGACTGCAAAAATAGTTGTGGAGTTGAGTTAAATGCTTACACTAGAGAGTGAGATTCCACAATTGTGATATAATGGGCTTTATTTTATATGTTCAAAATCAGAAACAAAAATGCAGAAAGACATGGAAAAGACTTGGTTGTAGAAGTTTTGTTACATATGACATGATATTAATCGGAATTAAAGTGCTTACAGTTTTTCTGTCCAGAAGTGATGGGTGTTATTCAATGCCACACCAAGATCACAGCTACCTTGTCCTGTCTGTGATAAAAGAACCTATCTCAAAATATCAAGAGGCAAGCATGTTTCAGAAGGGATTCTCAAGTGCCACCATCTGAAATCAGTTACCCTTTGTGTAACATTTAAGGACACTGAATTTCTAATAATTTAGATAGACTTTAGTAGCTACTAAATGCTTCCAACATGCTAGGCACTGCGGGAGGCAGCTTGTGTGTTTTAACTCATTTAATCCTCCCACAAGCTGGCAAGTAGACATTATCATTTTGCAAATGAGGAAATTGAGATACAGAAATGCTATCCAACATCCTCAGTGTCACACAGTAAATGGACTCATCTGAACTAGGCTACCTCCTAAGACTAATTTCTTTGGTGAACATACACATGAAAAAAAATTGCAGGGAATTTTTGTTTGCTTATTTGTAGTTGCCACATGGACTCTCTCACTCTCTTTTCCTCACTCTTTCCCTCTTAAAGTATTCTTTGTTTGGGGGGATGGTTCCTAGGCTCCCCTTTGATGCACAGAATGCAAATAATGAGAAGATAGGAACAACGCTGAGAAGACAAAGTTTAATATAGATCTACATAGAGAAACTGATCAAAGGATGGAACAACAAAAGCCTACTTGGCTTAAGTTTATGGTATAGATTTTTGAGAGGATCTTGAAGATAAATTTTGGAGCTAATTTGGTATCAAGGCAATACTGATGATAAGAAGGGGACATGAGATTTTAAAAATATTTAGCTAAGTATTTTGAAAGTAGTCCCCCTATGACACATTCAGGAGAGACTGTTGTTTAACGGATTAAATAGTGTTGATTTACTTTTTGGTTGCCAGATAGTTTTGTCTCTGAACAAAAGTCCATATGGGATTGGATCAAAAAATGGTTTGCTTATATGGATTATGTTTTGTAAGGAAGGAAAATGAATGATTAGCTCCATCATCTCTCAAGTTTAAAAATCACAAAATAATCTGATGCCTCCTTTATTGGCTATCTATTGCCACGTAGTAAATCACTCCAAAACTTAGTGGCTAAAAACAATAAGCACTTACTATGTCTCACAGGTTCATCCCCTGTGAACCTCCCTACAGGACTTCTTGAGAGGCCTCACAACGTGGTGGCTGGCTTCCCATAGAATGGGCAAACCTAGAGAGCAGATGGAAGCTGCACTGTCTTTTATGACCCAGCCTTGGAAGTCACACATCATCACTTCCACCATGTCCCACTGGTCACACAGGTCAGCTCTAATGAGAGGGACACACCAAGGCATGAATGCCAGGAGGCAAGAATCACTGTGGGGAGGGGTGTCAGCTTAAAGACTGGCATCCACACCTCCCTTTTTCTTTCTCCCCAAATCCAAATGGTCACTGAATACTGACTGTCTTCCTTTATAGCTTTTTCCATTTCCACCATCTTCGCTATTCAACTCCTACACCCTGTCTTGATCATGTTCTGACTAATGTAATGGCCTCTTAATTAGTTTTCCTACCTCCAATCCACTCCATATTTCTTTTTGCCACGTCTATCATTCTTCTTTATCAGAGCTTGTTGTGTAATTTTAATTGGTTATGTACGTGTCTATCCATTTATTTCCCACACTACATTGAAAGGCTTTGAAGGTAGTGACTGTTTCGTGTATTCATATATCTCCACGGCTCCTAAACTGTGCCTTACAGGCATGATACAGAGAAAAGCAGTAAAGCCTAGTGAGTAAATACAGAGGCGGTTGAGCCAGATAAATGCTATATTTGAATCCCAGCTCTGCCACTTCCAAGCTGTGAGATCTCAGGCTAGTTATTTAACCTCTCTGAGCCTCTTTTTCTCGCTTCTTAAAAGCAAGTTAATCATAATTATTAATTAATGATAATATATATAATTATTATTAATTATTAGTAGTAACTATTATAATAGCTAATAATGCCTACCTTTCAGAGCATAAGAATTGGACAAGTGATGTGTACAAAAGGTTTAGCATTATGTCTTGTACATACTAAATGCTTAATAAATGGTAGCCATTAATATGTCACAAAGTTAGCATTTAATAGTTTTTGATTAAATAAATATTGAGGAAGGAAGTATTTGGCCAGAAGGCCCTGACTCTGGAAGTCCTCTTTCTCCAGCTTTCAGGGAATTTCTATGGAGTTCTAGAGCAGCACCCTCCAGTAGAACTCTCTGCAATGATGGAAATATGCTATATCTGCATGTTCAATAGAGTAGCCTGAAAGAACTTGGGTTAATATGAAAAGTGAGAGAAAATAATTCACATATAATTGCTATTTATGATTTTATTGTCAATTGAAACCCTTTTTAATAATCCCTTGTGTATCATTCTCATCTTCACCATCCCGAACCCAGGTCCTCTGGCTCGTATTGTGTCTAGTCCTCACAAAGCCCTATGGTGTAGATGTATCACCCTCCCTCCTTTTTAGAGATGGGCAAACTGAGGCTCTGGAAGACGGAAACTTACCTAAGGCGACACTGTAAGTGAGGGCAGAGCTGGGCTTTGAACCCAGGGCTGTTGTGATCCAAAGCCTGTTGTCAACCATTCTGCTCTGCTGCCTCATTCTTTGTCCCATGTCCTTCACAAGCCTTGCTTGCTTTTGAGCATCTATGTGTATGATTCCATTATTTTCATTATATAATTGCATGAGTTCATTAGAGGAAAATTTAAAAATATAGAGAAGCAAAATAAATAAATAAAGACAATTTAAATTGGGCATTAGTTGTAGCCCGGTTTCTCCATTGTTGAGAGTAACCACAGACCATGATTTACTACCCGGCCTGTCTCCTCTGGGGAGAGAGGGACAGCCCAGGGTGAAGTGTGAGTTCAACATTTCTTTACAGGGTCAGCTCTTTGTATTTTCACACGTGCACAAAGTGGAATGTCAGAGTCTGAAGGGAAGGTATTGATTATCAGATGATTCTGGGCCAACTCCTTCATTTTCAGAGGAGAGAATTGGAAGGCCCAGGGGGTTGAATAACTTACAATGATAATTCTCCAGAAGGTGAAATTATACCTCACCAGAGAAAAGGCAACAGAACATTCAGAAACTCCTCTATGCACATAGGGGTTGTATTTCATTTGATGATATTCCTAAATCCATTTGTTCATAAATTCAAAGTGACAGGCTATAGGTAGCCACTACTGCCACCCACTGGTGGTGGGCAGAGTTGATGCAGTTCTACACAGGTGCATAAAATGGTTCATATCTGTGAAAGTCCTTAAGTTGAATCTCATCACAGGAAACTTTGTATTCATTTAAAAAAAAAAAAAAAAGTAAGGTGTGTAGAATCAGACAGATCTGTGTTCAAATCTTGGCTGTGCCTCGTGTGAGAAGGGTGACTGCTTTCATTCTTGGTTTTCCATTTGTAAAATGGGGATAATATCTAGTTCATAGGGACATTGTAAGAATTAAGTAATGAATGTGTATTAGATTGGGTAAATGCTAGTCAAAATCTCAGTGGCTTAACACAGTCTCTTTCTCACATCACAGCTCAAAGTGGGTCTTCCAGATCACCAGGCAGCTGTCCTCCAAGTGGTGATGTGAGACCAAGCTCCTTCTACCTGATGACTCCACCATCTTCAACTCTGGCCCCCGGGGTCATCCTGGAGCCCAATATCCACCAGCAGAGCAAGAGGAGAGGACATAGAAGTGTGCAAGGAGGTTTTTATGGGCCAGGCCTGAAGCTGCATACATTACTTCTACACCCATTCCACTGTCCAGAACTCAGTCTCACGGTTGCATCTCACTACTGGGAAGACTGGGAAACATAGTCCAGCAGTCACTGCCCCAGCCATAATTTTTAGTAATAGAAACACAAACATCACTCCAATGCAGTTATGAATTTTTCTTTATGTATTATGTAATACTGTTTATATTTTTCTCAGTTTTTAGTATGACACAGATATGAAACTAAAAGGCAAGGTGGTGTGGTGAAATGAGCAGTGGTCTTGGAGACGTGGCTTCTAATCTTCTGTGATCTTGGACGTATCACTCAGCCAATCTGAACCCCAGTCCTTATCTGCAGAATGATAGGGGTAAAGCCAGCTGGTAACTGTGTAGTCTCCTCTACTCCCATCTTCCCAGCTCCAAAGGTTTACAGTTTTTTTCACAGAAGTAATGCAAAATAAAACATGCAGTGACTCTCAGAGGAGACAAGTGATAGGTTACAAGTCTTGGATGAGTGAAGATGAGAAGATTTCTTGAAGAGAAGCAGCTTTAAGCCTGTTCTTGGAGGAGGTGATAGTCCTGAATAGAAGGAATGAAGTATGGAATGCTATGCAAGGAAGGGGTGAAGAGGACCATAAATAAGAATTTGGGGGAGGGAGCATGGCAAGGAGAATAGCCTGGCTGAAAATATGAATGTGTTAGAGTGGGGCTGGGGGTGAACTGAAGATATAGTTTGATAGGTAGAGGGAAAGAAAACATTAATGATAGACTACCACACTTAGGCCATATTTCATCCAAAAGGATCCCAATAGGAAGCCAATTATGGGTTTTTTCTATGGGCAAGTGACATCATGAAAATCTGTTAGTCATTGTGAGAAGAAATCTGCTTAGATCATAGCACTTGATGTGACCCTTGTTAAGTCGCTGAACTTCTAAAGTCTAAATGCTCCATAAATAATCTTCCAAATATGTTAGTTATCTGAATTCTATACCCATTTCAAGGAAGAAGAAAGAGTTTTACATGGTAATGGGGAAAAGGATGAGGATGTGGGAAGAATCAATAGTTTGAAAGAATTGAAAGAGAGCCCTCAGTTCTCTGCTTTATTTTATTTTATTTTTTTAAATCTAGGATAAATATGTAGGTAAGACATGAGTCAGAGCAAACTCAGAAAGTACCTAGAAGCCTTCAGCATTTGAAGCAGGCTCGCTAGTTTCATGTGGGTGAAGTTTGGTTTTCAGGAAGACAAATTGAAAATAGAACTTGTTTGTTTAGATTTTGCCATTCTCTAGGGACGTCCAAGGATGTTCAATGAACTGAGAGGGGAAGAATTGGTTCTTGGGAACTGCTGCAGGGAGCCTTGTTTGGAGAGAATATGGCCCTGGAGTGGACCCTCAGCACATTGCAGTTTTTCTCTGGACCTAGTCTGGGAAGACATGGTCTTAGCAAAGGTGAGCACAAGCAATTCAGTCCAGTCCTCACACCAGGTTTCCAGTAAAGACCTCTCTCACATTCTCGAGAAATGTGGAGATTGAAACAGTCCATGGGAAAGCTGTTGATGATCCCCTTGACTCTCCTTCAGCTCCAATAAGCTCTTGGGAAGCATAGTTTTGTTTTTGTTTTTAAGAAAAAAATTACATTTTAGATGGGTAACTATTTGTTACTTTGTGAATATTAATGTTTTTACACAAATGAAATATTCTACTACTAAATAACCACATGACCTTGGCAAGTCCCAAGCCTTTTCTGAGCTTCAGACTTTGGTTTCCTTCTCTGTAGAATACAGAGACTGGATTATATAATCTCTGGGGCCTCTTTCTGATCTGAAATGATAAATTCAAATTCAAACAACTTCCTCTTTCTGGTAAAGTAACATGAAGCCTGAGGTTACTTTATCACATTGCTCTGAATCTCTATCACGCTTAAAACATATAGGACAAAAATCAGCAGCCCATTGAGCATGTACTGCGGGCAAAATCCTCCATTCAGAGCAACAGCACGTTGGTGGGAGCACTTTGCTCAGAGCTACTTCCTCCCACCCCCGCGACAGGGGGGTGTTCACACCTTTATGCTCCTTAGAAACACAAGTGTTTTTATTGTGGCCATACAATAGCTTCTCTGGCTGTGTGCACTTTCCAGTTTGGCAATAGTTTATTTGCTATCTATTCTTATTCTTTATTCCACTTCCATGTTTTTAAATGGGTTCCACTTTATTTCTATGAGGGAATTTCCTCTGAAGAAAGACCATATCCTAAATAGAGCAATTTTATATACAGAGTCCAGGAGAGAGTATGTGATGATCGTGCGATAGACAATGATGGTAGCTAGAAAAATATCATAGGATTTCAGAGCTGTGCTAATATGGTAGCCATCAGCTATATGTGACTTTTTAAAATTGAAATTAACTAGAATTAAATTAAAAATTCAGCTCCTCTGCCATCCCAGCCACATTTCAAGTGCTCAGTAAGCACACATGACTGGTGGCTACCATTTTGGATAGCACAGATGTAGCACATTTCCTTCACTGGAGAAATTTTAATTGGATGGTGCTGCCTAAGAGATCACCTAGTCACAGAAGCATGTTCTTGAGATGTCAGGGAACATGGAAACCACCTAAGATATTCTTCTATCCAGGATGGTTCAAATCTTTCCAGTGCAAAGGAATTTATCACCTTACAAAGTGGTCCATTCCATTTTTGGAAACTTTATATTAGAAAGCTCTTCCTTAAATTGGGTCAAAATCCATATCCCTGTAACTTCTGCTCTCTCTCTAAACACAGGATAAGTATAATAATTTTTACCCCTGGAACTTCATCAGAGCATTGATGCCACTACCATGTCTCCTTAGACTCCTCTGTCCAGTGACCCATGCACAGGTGAGGAGGCTGAGGCCTGGAGCAGTCCTGCCTCATGACTCATGGCAGGGCTAGGACTGAAGCCAGGTTTCCAGTTTCCAGTGTGTTCCAGGAAAACCCTACTGCTTCCAAGTCTAACAAATACGTCATTAAAGAGTATGTATACAGGAGTTTATAGGTTTGAAGTTCTTAGTCTTTTCTCTTTCTTTCCATTTTGCTGTTGTTCTCCCATAGTCTTATTCTCTCTCTCTCTCTCTCTCTCTCTCTTTTTTTTGTGAGGAAGATTGAACCTGAGCTAACATCTGTGCCAATCTTCCTCTGCTTTATAGACCCCACCACAGCATGGCTTGATGAGTGGTGTGTGGGTCCATGCCTGGTATGCAAACCCGTGAACCCCAGGCTGCCAAAGCAGAGCATGTAAACTTAACCACTATGCCACCAGGCCAGCCCCTTATTCTCTTTTTTTCACTGCATGGTTCCTAAGAGACTCTAGGCTATTTCTTCCCCAGTAGAACAAAGATTGCTTGCACTCAGCATGAATATTTCAGAACATAAAACTACCTTCTTCCTCCAAATAACCCCTGCTTGCCAAGCATAGAAATCACACTGAGATGGTTGCTTTAGTTTGCCAGTTTGACAGCAGTATGAGGATAGAAGAGGAAGCTGAAAGCACTAAAGATAAATGGTCTACTTTCAAATAGTATCTAGAAGAGAAGAGGCTCTTGATAACTATTCAGTAAGAAGGGACATCTACCTCTGCATGGAGCTTTGTGGGAACTTTGCGGGTGAGATACTGTGTTCAGTGTCAGTTACAGCTTCAGATCTGTTCAACAAATGCTCATTGAGGTGAGGGTCTGTGCTGGGGCAACAAAAATGATTGACATATTGTCTTTACCCTCCAGTCACTGGCAGGGAGGCCAAGTGGAGTCAATAAACAGTCAATTACCACTCTAGACATCTCCACTGAGTGCTTTGATGGGTGTGTTTCAAAGGAACCAGGAGATCGGTCTTGGAGCTCAAAGGGTCACAAGCAGTTGCTGTCACAACTGAGCAACTTCTTTTTTCTTGCTGAGAAAGATTGGCTCTGAACTAACATCCGTTGCCAATCTTCCTCTTTTTGCTTGAGGAAGATTGCCGCTAAGCTAACATCAATGCCTGTCTTCCTCTATTTTGTATGTGGGACACTGCCACCACATGGCTTGATGAGCAGTGTGTAGGTCTGCACCCAGGATCCAAACCTGCCAACCCCAGGTCACCAAAGCAGAATGCACGAACTTAACCGCTACACCACTGGGCTAGCCCCTTCTGAGAGCAACTTCTGAGAGTCACTAAATAAGGGAACGCATGTGCCAAGCTTCCTAGGGAAGAAGATTCCGACTAAACAAGCCTGGGCCCAGCAGGAGATCTGGCATTGCAAAAACAGCTATCTTCTTTACCAACAAAAGAACTGCTACCTGATTCACCTCCTTAAATTTGGCATACCATCAGACATAATGAAAACCTTACCAGCCTCCACTACCAGCCATACCCCGTAACATCCAGCGCTACATACATAGCTGTTGACGATATATATATAAGTGTGTGTGTGTAAGTGCATGTGTGTATATATATATACCAACAACATGTATAGGTAGGATTTTATATAGAATTATTTTATATATGTATATATATACATATATAGGTATGATTTTATATATGTTTTATATTTTGATGGTCTTATAATTTGTATATAAATGTATATTTATATAATACAAATTTCTAGTTGTGTACCCTTATCTACATATAATTTTTTATTTATAGATTTTATAATTTTTATATATGTATGTATATGTGTGCATACATACACACTGAGGATATTTCTGGAAAGATACACAATAAATTTTTCACAGTGATTATCTCGGGAGAGCAGGAATGGGGATCTTGGGTCTGGAGTAGGGAAGGATACGCTTGCGTTTCATTTTATAACCTCTATATTTTTATTGTCCATTTATTACTTTTAGAACAATAAGAACATTTTTATTAATATTTGGTTATGCTAAGGACACCATCATCTATCTTCACACTGTTTTCCAACGTGATCTCCAAAGCGCAAATAGAGTTAGAAGACCTCGTTCCAGGCTGGGCTCATCCAGGTGCTTACCATGGAAGGTTTAAGTTGCTGTGGTTATTTCCACATCGGCCAATCTGAGATAGCTGGACCCAAATTAAAATCAGATGAGATGATGTGCATGACTACGTGACACTGCTGGCAAACTGTAGACTCCTACACCCAGGTCCATAACACTGGCTTGTCGAAGAGTGCCCAGAACTACCCAACTTGACTAAAATCATCTAGGTCCTGGTCCTCTTCACCAGCCTATTTTTTAAAAGGGATGCATGAATATATGTGTGTGTGTGTGTGTGTCGTAGAGAGAGGTGGGCTGTGACGTTATGACGAAGAAATGAGTGGGAGCAGGAAGGAAAGAAATGAGAGGGGACAGTAGTACAGACTAAGGTGGGAGAGGGTGGGCAGGAGGCCTCCAGGAGTCCTGATGTGGTCCAGGCCTCCTTGCGGGAGGATGCTCCTTTCTGGCATGAGGCCTGAGCTGTCATAACTTGCGCCTGTTCCCTGCTGACGTGTGAAGATCTCTGCTGGGAGAATGAGGTATCATTCTAGAGAGTTTCAAGAGAATATGGTGAATTCATGTCCAAAGGCTAGCTGCCTCCCACTGTCCTCTGCCAGAGTCCTTTATTGACTCCCTAGATCCTCTTGTTTAATTGTTAATTCAAGCAACATTTATTGAGTCTCTCCTCTATGCTCGGCATTGTGCTCAGTCCAGGGGAAATGAGACAAATATGATGCTGTCCCAGCCATCAAGCTATTTACTGTTAATAGTGGGTAAGAATGTGGAAATAATAACTGGACGTGGGCATAATAAGTGTGTTAACTGTTATAGCAGAGAGGACGCACAGAGAGCTATGATGGTGACTAACAATGCAAAGGGAAGCAGGGCAGACATTGGAGGATAGGTAGGAGTTTGCCAGACAGAAGGATTTTGAACCGAGAGGCTAAAAAATGCATGAGAGATTCAGAGGAAAGTGAGTAATCGGTTTTGGCTGAAATATAGAGTGAGGGCAAAGTGACAGAGGCAAATCTGAAAAGACCAGGCAGGGTTGGGTTGTAAATGGCATTTTGTGTCACACTAAGGAGTTTGTACTCTGTCCGGCTGGCAAGAAAAGGCTGGGGAAGATGAGAGCGGTTCATTTGATTTTACATCTTTTATGAAGGAAAAGTTATACAGCTACACAGTTATTTACCTGTAACAAATTAATAATGTATTCATCACAAGGACCTCTTTGACCTACTTATTTCATTGTGAAGTATAATTTTGTCATTTATATTCTATTTCTCTCAAATAATTGATTGGCCACTCAATATTATTAGACATAAAGCACGGAAGAAATCCTAAACCTGTTTGGGAATCAAAATCCCCAGTTTGATGAGTTGATGAAAGCCATGATTCTTCTCCCGTAAAAATGTAAATATAAAAATATTACATACAATTCCAAGGAGTTCATGGAACTCTTTAAAAAATTCCTGAGTTCAAAGTTTGTATAGACAACCAGATGACAGTTTGGGCAGTTTTGTTTTTTTTTTACAAGGAAATTATGTAGAGTCTTAGGTACTTACCTAAAGCCTTATATTGTGTTCAAAAGAATGAATTCAAAATCTTTTTTCAGTGGTAAAGTCTGAGGTCACTCTCAAATACAGTGTGGAACGTTGAATTATTTTGAAGTCTTCTTGATTAAAAGAACTCTAATTCGTATTTTATTAATATGAAGAGGGTCATTAAGCTGTTTTAGGATGCCCAAACATGAAATGAAGGAAGAAATAATCCTATAACGTAAGGTGAAAAATAATAATTCCATCAGATATCAGATTTTCAAAAGCCTTCTCTTACTGCTGCCATATAAATACAGGAATGAGTCCATGACTGTAAATAAAGATCTCTCCAATGTTAAGGCTTGCTAACTTTCAGAATAAAATGAGATTCCTTTATTAATTTATTAACCCAAGAGACCCTTAAAATTGCATCGCGTTTTGCACATGGACCAAGGGTAATATCTTTTGGACATGTTTCGCTGAGCCTTCCTGTTTGGGACCTGCAGAAGAGGCTGGGGTGGGTGTGAGGGTGGGGGTTGTGTATTGGAACTTTTTGTGGCAGGAGTGCAAAGAAAAAGATTCACTGTTTGGCTTCTGAAAGCCAAAATAGGGTTTTGTTCTTTTTTTTTTTTTTTTTGGTTGAGACAATAAAACCTGATTTCCTTGAAAAATAAAACAATTTTTCCAAGCTCCTCGTTGTCCTATTGATATGGGAAGAACCTGATCTAGTGACTTGATCTTGAGATTTTATGTAAAGAAGGAGGACTAGAAAGCTGGAAGAGGAGTGTGGAAAGAAGCTGTGAATGGGTATGGATGGGGAAGAGAGGCAGGTGAGGAGAGACCCAGTCCTGGCCTCCTCCCCTTGGCTGAAGTCCCAGTGGGGACACATCTGCTAGATACACTGAGCAGCCCGACTCCTGTCTGTGAGAGTGGGAGGGGACTGGCTTGCATGCATGTTGGGCTACTATGCTACTTAGTGTTTAAACAGAGTCTGAGCTAGCTCTCTGGAGCCGCCCTTGGCACTCAGACAATGCAGAGAGTTTAGAAGTTCCTGCTGGCAGGAGAAAGCTGCAGCAGGAAGTAGATGGTGCTGGCTGTCCAACTTAGCAGAAGTCCCCAGGCAAGAGCAAAGGGCCTCTGAAGCCAGGTTGCAGCCCATCTTCAGGGGCCAAGTCACCAGAAAGAAACCTTGGTCTCAGGCCAAACTGAGAGAGCACAGACCAGTCACACCAGCCTCAGACTTCAGGAGCAGCCACCAGCTCCATGCCAGGGGCAGCAGCAGGGCAGCCAGATCACAGAGGACACCAGCCAGTGCATGGCCACGGATGCCACAAAGAGTACAGTAAAGCCCCTCACACACCCAGCTGCTTCCCAGAAGGGAGAGAAGGAGAATTCTGAAAGTCTGAGCTTTTACTGAAGGACTGAATCACCCAAAAGCAACCATTTGAACCAGTTCTGATTGATGGTATCATATCATATTTGAATAGATTGAAATTTAGATGGAAAGGATACTATTGAAATCATCAATACTTTTTGATGTGTAGGGTGGGGGCTCCTAAGGAGGATGAAGTCAGCCATAGAGAAACGAAGCAACTACATTTTCTTTGCCTTGAGTGAATTTAGAATCCTGCTACATACTTTTCCTGCTACACAATCCTACCACAAATTCAGGACTATATCATATTTTATTATTTCTTTGAAAAATGATTAAAACATCCAAATTTTAATTAGTAGGGTTTTTAATTTTAAATATGCTAAGCAGATATAATTATATGTGTTTAACAAATTATTGACTTTTGTGTTACATAGACCATATATTTTGTACATGTGTATGTGTGTGTGTGATAACATACATGTATATATCTTAATATTCTCTATTTCCTTTTTTTGTTATATTTCCTGTGTGCTGAGCTGAGGTATTTATTCTTCTGAATGATGCAATGGGTTAACAAGATAGTATATCAGGAAGGAAATCTTTTAAGGTACAAGGACCTTGACACTACAATTTGTTTCGATTTGATTAAACAGATGGAATTCCACGCAAGTGGAAAGTTGTGAAGGCGGGCTCCTATAGCATATACAACATCAGTGAACAAAAGTGGTGGGAAGTCACTGAAATGAAAGCTGGCAGAATGGTTTCTAGCATCTCACCTTTTACCAACGATACTCTGCTGCTTTGAGCCTTCATATTCAAAATCCAGGTTTTGTAACAATAAGAAAAAGTGCTGTTTTTACCTGTGAAATTCTAAAACTCCTAACCATCAGAGAATGAAGTGGGTGATTGCCTGAAAACGACTCATACATTCCTTGAACATTTCTCTCAAAAAGTGATTCTTTTATGAACATGTAGAGGAAGCCCTGGGAACTACAGTAAATGTGGGAGTTTTTTTCTGAATAAAAACTACTGAAATTTATGACAAGGATTATTCTTCATTTAGTATGTAGATGTTATAGAGATGTCAGAAGTCAACGAAAATTTTAAGTGTAATATTTTGGAAACTTTTGTATGACCTAATTTTAGTTAACTGGAAATAGTTCTAATTAAAGATGAATATATTTTAAGTGACAGAATGTTTAAAGGACACTTTCTTTCCAACTAATTCTGTAAGGCTGAAACAGGAATTAATGAAAAACAATAATATGAAGATCCACATTGAACTTTCTTCTTCATTTTTAAAAAGGATATAAATCTTGCCAATTTAACCAGAATCTAATTTTTCTGTTTGATTGCATTTTTATAGCACACAGAATTGGAGAAACTATCAGCATCATATTAAGTTTAGATACATTATTTTAAATGAAGAAAAAATATCCAATTTAAAGCAGAGGAAATAGGCTTAATGTTAGTGGGTATATGAGGTATAAGATGTGTCAAGAAAACGGTGAAAGGGGAGCACGTGTTTTGGGAGAGTGTCCTCTGGGGGTAAATCAAGAAATTCTCATTTGGGGCATTTAGTACTTGTATTATTATTGTATATTTGATTTCCCTTTGTTTCTTCTTGTGTTGAGACACAAGTGGTTTGCGGCCAAAGAAAGTGCAAACAACTTGATAATGTGCCATCACCGATATCCACCAGCACCCAGAGAAGCAACAAGCTACTCAGTGACGGTAAGCAACACTCACGAGGAAACCACTTCAAAAGACTCCGGTCAGTGTTGGCAAGAGGACAGTTTTACTGCAAAGCACTGTTTAGAATAAAACTTGCTTCTAAACAGAGGAATGCTTAGGAAATAATGCTGTTGAGGAAGGGAGGGTGCAGAAGGGAGGCTGCACAATCACACTTCCATGGTGTGGAGGAAAATGCGGGGATGGGAGGACTGAGTGTCCTGGGTTTCAATCCTAGTTCCAGCACTTGGGCTCTTTGAACGTCTGTCTTCTCCTACGTGAAATGGGCCTAAGGATGCAAACCTTCTAAGATTGTTATGAATATTAAATGAGTTTAAATAGGCAAAGTGCTAAGGCCGTGGCCTGGACTTCAGACGGACTTATTAGTCCCCTTTCTTACTACGTCTACTTAGAGCAAATTAGTGAATAAATACATGTGGATTAAATGCTCTAACATAATCATCCGCTCGTTCCTATGAGCACACGTGCTGTCCTCGGGCTCTCCCCCGGGTGAACGGGGACTGGTGTGGGAGGCATGAGTCCCTACCCCAGGCAGCTCCAGAAGCCTCGCATCAGAGGCTTCCCTGGCCCACGCCCAGTTGTAATTCAGATAATTCAGATTAATCCTCTGAGCTACATCAGTTTTATGATTATGTTCTGCTCACCCAAAGAAAACCAAATGTTTTTTAATCCTTTCTAGAATAATTCAGCACTATGCTAGGTCCTTTACATATATAAGCCTTTCAACAACTCAGAGAGGTGTGTATTTTTATCCACAAATGGGTGTCTTGATATCAAGGACTATCCTTTCCAAGGCAACATTCCTGAAATATCTGGGACTCCCTTAGAAGCACGGTTTCCAGACATTCTGGTTCTGCTGGCCAGAAGGGATCACTTCTGCCACCTGCCGTCAGAGAGAACATGGACGCCCAGGCCATGTGGCCTCATCCAGTAGTGACTTCTCATTCTGTTCAGCCACATTGTAAGGCCATATTTCCCTCCCCTGAGCCTGGGGTGGAGGGAAAACCATGTTGGCCCCATTACAGACCTTTTCTTTAGCCCAGAGGGGTGACTTAGCTCTTCATGCCACATTGTCTTAGTCCAGAGCTCCTGGGCAAGACCCTTGAAAATCCTCTCGACTCTCACACCTCCTCTCACCATGGTGTTTCACTGTATATAACATTATTGGTTCCATGCCTCCCTAAATTGCATCAGGGCAGATGAATCCCTCTCTGGACCAAGCTTCCTCACATTAAGTAATCTCTCTCATACACTGCTCATAACATTGAGATATTAGAGATAAGACCATACCTGAGGTTCAGAGATATCAGATAGCTTTGGCTAAGATAACCCTGGTAGAGAAAGCTGGGACTAGGAGCCAGGTCTTTTGACTTCAAGTTTAGGACTTTTTAGACTATGCTATTCTGCTTCCTGCTCTCGTCAGCAATTAATATATCTTCAGGGATGTCGGAATAAGACAGTATCCTTTCATATCTCATTTAAATACTCAATTCTACGGAAAATGATGATCTTATGATATTTAGCAGCATTTATATAGAACAGCATTTAACAAATTTATTAAGTGTTGAATTCAGAGGAACATTAGGTGCTTAAAACATTTTAAAAGAGTGATTCACTACCGTTACTAAGAAAATATGCAGTGGGGGTGATTCACTGTAGAAGGTTTAAATGAGGCTTTGAAATAGATGGTGTACCAATCATAATAAAAAATTTAAAAAAGAGAGAGAAAAGAAAAAAACCCTTTGTGGTTGCTTTTCTTGCAACTAAATGTCATTTTACTAGAAAAGGGTTTGGCCAACCTATTGATTCATCCTGGACGGATGCTGTTTTTTGTTTTAGAATTTTTTTAAGACCTATTGTTCATTTTAATAATTTCATTTCTCTTTCTTCTTTTCCTTCTTCTCATTCTTGTTCTCCTCCTCCTCCTCTTCCCCTTCCTTCTTCTCTATCTCCTTCTTTTTCTTTTTTTTTCTTTTTTTTGGTATTAAAATTAGTTCATACAAAGAAATCACATAGTGTACTACAAAGTTAATATCTATCAAAATGAATTATATGTTTGGCTTCATTTATCCTTTCTCTTCATCCATGGAAAATGCCTCTTATTTTTCTCCAAGGGAGATAAAGACATTAGAATGGTCTGCCTCTAAAGGTAGAATAGGAGAAGAGTCAATGTTGAGACGTTACGAACTCACTCTTCAGGGAAGTTCCCACACTTATGTAGAATAGGGTATTAGTCAGGATTCCCCAGAGAACCAGAACCAACAGGATGTGTGTGTGTGTATATATATGTTTGTGTGCATGTGTGTTTATACATATATATGTATCTTTATATATATATATATATATATATAAAGAGAAAGGTTTATTTTAAGGAGTTGGCTCACACAGTTGTGAAGGCTGACAAGTCCAAAAAAACTGCAGAATAATCTGACAAGCTAGAGACACAGGAAAGAGTCAATGCTGCATGTCACACCCAAAGGCAAAATGCTGCCAGAATTCCCTCTTCTTCGGAGGAGGTCAGCCTTTTTCAATTAAAGCCTTCAACTGCTTGGATGAGACCAACCCACATTATGGAATAGTGTTAATCTGCTTTATTCAAAGTCTGCAGATTTTAATGTCAATGTTATTTTAAAAATACTTTCACAGAAACATCTGGAATAATGTTTGACCAAATTTATGGGTCCCCTGGCCTAGTTGATACATAAAATTAACCATAACAGATGGCCAGATACTCCCTGTAAAGAGATCATTGCCCCATGTCCCATTTTAAATCATATCAGAATAAGTAGAGTGGTCCCTTAATAAGCTGTGTCAGACACAACTCCTCTTCTCTCCCTGGCTTATCTAGAAATTTTTATGTTTTTTTGCAAACTAAAACCTGGTTCTCTACATTTATGGGAATTTGGAAGGGAAATTGTTGCCTCAACTCCAAGTGTGGTGTTACAAATCAACAGCAATTTTCCTCACTGGCAAAGCTGGTAAAATTCTTTCCTCTAAACTGTAAAGAGTTGACAGTTCCTTCCCTACTAGTCACTGTGAACAATGGCATAAATCTACGGGATTATTAGAGTCAGTTTCCCAAAATGTCTTAATGCCAATTCTCTATTGCTTCCTTTAAGCTTCTATTACTGACTCATCCCTTCTGTTCCCCATTCTGTCTTGTAGATGTAAGAATAGCCCAACAGCGACTGAGTCAAACCTGGGAAAACAGGAGAAGTTGTGGGTCCTGACTCCTCACAGTCTTGAGTAATTCCATCCTCTCCAGGGCTTCCACCAGAGGAAGTTGCTACTGTGTGTGTGTGTGTGTGTGTGTGTGTGTGTGTGTGTATGTATCTTTGAGGGGTAAAGATCAAGAACTGAGAGAAGGATACATAGGACACAGAAGAAAGAGAAGACTGGAATTTTCTTTTTCTTTTTTTCCAGTTTGTTCTCTCCAAATGTTTAAAAAATTAGGACTGAGAAGGTGTAGTGAAATTCAGAAAAGAGATGCTCACTATAATATAAAAAATTCATCTAAATCTTTCTCTATCAAGATTGGTATCATGCTGGTACTGTGAAGAAAGGGGTATAAAAGAGGAGTCAGAAGAGAAGACAGATGTCCTGGGCCGGGGGACATGCACAGTGTCGAAAGTTTGTGGGAAAACAGCCTGACCAGAGTGGACATCAGCAGGAAATGAGGCTGGGTAAGGAGTGTAAAGCCACATTTTGGAGAGTCTTAGAAACCCCACTGAGATGAGACTTGTCACAATTGTGTTGTTATGAGTAGAGAAGAGACATGATGTGGTGGGGTTGGGGAGATGAGGAGGAATGAACAGAGGGCCCAGACAGGAGCTTTGGGAAAGCCCCACTCCTGGAAGGTGAGAGGAGGAGGGTCGATGTGTGTGTATCTTGTCCCATAACTGATTTCCTCCCTGCAGTTAGAGAGGAGGTCATATGATGATGGTAAAGACAAGAGGTTAGGATTGAGGGCTCGAGAGAAGGTTGTTCAGTTCAATTCTACAAAACGTTTTTGAGCTTCTGCTCTGGACTGGCCACAATGCTAGGTGTTAGGAATACAAAGATGGATAAAATATGGCCTCTCTCCTCAAGAAGCTTCCAGTCTTGCAGCAATCAATAAGAAAAAGAATTTTTTTTTTTTTTTAACGAGCTAGCAGCACAAGTCAGGCTTGATCTCTTACTTGACTGAGTATTGAGACTTGGAAGTCTAGTATGCCAAGGTGGGAGGTGGGGACAGTGTATCATGGAGGCCAGGGTGGTGTTGACATGACATTGCAGAGTGAGCTAATGGCAGGAGCTGGATGATTAGAGATCCCAGGGAAACAGCAAGTTCCATATATGCAGGGGGGTGGGAGAGGCTGGTGTGTAAGAAGGTTGTGGTGAGATTCAGTGTACATTCCAGGATCTCATGGTGAGGTCCAGGGAGTGACTATGCAGATGCACTCCTACTCTGGAATGGGGATGGAGGTCAAGAACCAGAGCAAGTGAAGAATCTTGAGATCCAAGAGTGGGATGAGTTGTTAATGGACAATTACACTTTTCTGCACTTATGACAAGATGAAATTGCTCCCACTACTCTCAGACTGGGCTGAGAAAATATTTCTTTATATCTCCATAAATCATCTCAATTTCTTCATGGCCCCACCTTCTAGGGGATAGGAAAGAAAACCCTAAATGTTAGTTTAGTCTCTAAGTAAACTTAATGCATTGTAATGAAAAGAACCAACTATATAATTTGCAGGGCTTAGTGTAAAGTGGAAATGCAGTCCCCTTTGTTCAAAATTAAGAAATTTCAAGATGGCAACAGTAGAATTTAAAGCAAGCCTAGGGACTTCTAGTCTCACACCTGCAAAACTAGGCCTGGTAATAAATTCAACAGTCCCTCTAGGTGACTGCTCCATATCTTTAAAGTGCTCAGAGTCTCTGATTTCCTCTCCCTCTGACTGTTCCTCTGAAGGTGGGGACAGGGTGTGGCTTACATGGAGATTGTGGGGAGAGGACATGTGGCTCCTAGCACTGCCCCCTCTATCCTCACTGGTCTCTACAGTGAAGCAGCTGGTTTTTGTGCTTCCTGTACTGGTGGCCACTGAGATGCAACTGGCTCATCTAGTTTTAGGGGATGAAGTGCTGGCCCACATGCTGAAGTCCAGGATTCCAACCTCTGTCCTTTTATGTTGAAATCTTGGCTCAGGGCAGCTCTTTGCCCCAGCCCTGGGCCTAGCCAGTCCACTGGCACTTTTGGCACTTCTATGGTTTCTCATTGGGGCACTTCGGAAATGTCTGGTCCCCTGATTTCCACAGCATTTGTGGGGCACTGTAAGCCCTGCCAAGGCCCATCTGTCTTCACCCTTCCCACACACTCCCCTGAATCACCATGGCCCAGTGATGATGGGTGTGGCTCTCTCTAGTTCACCTGAGAAGGTGGGTCATGCGTCCTGATGTTCTTGGGCTTTCTCATGCCTGCCTGAATGTTTCTAAAGCATCCACCAGGTAAGGCTTTTAAGGAAGGTGCAAGGACCTGCCTATCTACCCCATGCCCATCTCTAGCTGCAGCTTCTGGATCTTCTGCTCCCCACCATTTCTCCAGCAAAAAGAGATGTTTTGAGCTTTTTGATATTCTCTATGTCATATCTCACTTTCCTTTTATGGTCCTTATGTGCACAGAATTGAATTAATCAGAAATTTTGGTTCATAATGCATTATCTTCATTGGTTTCCTTCATGTCCCTCTTTTATTTTTAGCTGTTCATTTATTAATTAATATAATCAACATCGTGAAACCACTCAACCCAGGAGCTAAAACATTACCGATAACTTACATCTACCTCATCGTGCCCCTTACCTCTTCCCTAGAAGTAATTATTATCCTGAATTTTACATTATTCTCTCTCCTTCTCTCTCTCTCTCACAGACACAAACACACACACCACACACACACAGACACACACACAGAGTTTTATCTCACATGTAGCCAGCTCAAGAGAGTCAACAACTGTGTGCTTCCCTTCCCATTTCTGCGTTTACTGATATCATGTGGGTAACTTGAAATCAGCACTGTGGGAGTATTTATAGCATGAACTTAGCAAATACTACAAAGCAGTGCCTTTTTCTCCAGAGAGCTCGTTTAAACATTTACCAGCACTCCACTGCATGTACGTTCCTAAACAAAAACTGCCTCTTTTGTTCACTTGCTGTAGTCCTAACACCTAGAATGATGCCCAGCACATAGAAGACACTAAGTTGTTTAACATGTAAATAAATATCCTTCTCTATCCCCAGGGCAGCAAAGCTCAGGACTTAGATAGCACAGTGGAAGGTGTCCTCTCTGCCTATGGAAGAAATTCTATCATCTGAGAGCTAAATCAAGTTAGAAAACTCTCTCTCTTTTAATAAAGCCTGGCTTCAGTAACTATTATCTTCTACCTAAACCCCATGGTGGATGTTATATAATGAATATTAGTGCTTCTGTTCTCCTTGCATTCCTGCTGGAACAGTTCTAAACCTGTTAGGCAAATAGATGCCTATGGAAAAAGACCGGGGGAGTGGTCTGTACAAGGGAATGCAAAAGGAAAAATATCTAAAAAATATTATCCGAGATACACATTACTTTTCCCAGGAACCTAAACCAAAGGGAATGACACCATGGCAGGCTATTGCAGAAACACTGAGGAGGCCAGGAGGCCATGAAAGAAGCCAAGGAGGGAGATTATGTTTCCTTCAGGAATGTGTCTTGGAGTCATTCAAATCATTTCACAAAGCAGGGGGTCTATTATCGTAAGGTAAAGGGGAAAACTACCCTCTTCCTCTGTGCCTCCTTCCCCACTCACACAGAACACTTCACTTCTGACACTTAGGATCACCAAATGTGTGAGGATTTTTTCCCCCAGCAAGCAATTCTCTGAGACACTAGCTGGTGTCCTACAATTTGATTCAATTCTGACACTAACTGGAGTTAGATTAGACCCCACAGGTTAAGGGCTCAGTCGCGTAAGACTGCCCCCCACTGCAGGTGCCAATCAGAAATTGTAGGTTACCCACAACTTCTGTCCCATTTGGCTACAAATCAGAGGTTCCTATGACCCTCTTCCTTAGATTCAATCATTTGCTAGAACAGCTCGCAGAACTCAAGGAAACACTTATATTTTCCCATTTCTTATTTAATAAATGACACTGATGAACAGACAGATGAAGATATACATAGGGTGAGGTCTAGAAGGATCCCCAATGCAGGAGCTTCTGTCTCCATGGAGTTGGGGTGCAGCAACCACCCGGTACATGGATGTGTTTACCAACCTGGAAGCTCCCCGAACCTCACACTTTCCTCATGTAGGTGTGATCTATCATTAACCCCATTTCTAGCCCCACACTCCTCTCTGGGGAATGGGGGATGGGGCTGAAATTTCCCAGCTTCTAATCATGGCTTGGTCTTTCTGGTAACCAGCCTCCCCATCCGGGAGCCCACAAGGAGTCACCTCATTAGAACAAAGGACATTCCTGTCAACTAGGAAATTCCAAGGGGTTTAGGAGCTGTGTGCCAGGAAGAGGAGTCAAAGACCAAGTATTAGAGCAAAAGATGTTCTTATCACTTAGGAAATTTCAAGGGTTTTAGGGGCTCTGCCAGGAACTGTGGGCAGAGACCAATATTTATTTTTTCTATTATTTCACATATAAGCAGGACCAGCCACACTTCTCTACATGTGTGAGGCCACAGTCTATTTGCAAGAAGTGTAGAATTAAGGAAATGCTATTTGAGTTTTTAGACAATCTACTAAAAACTCAAAACACAGATGCCATGGGTCCTATCACTACTGCCTTCTTCTCCCTCCTTCTCTCCCCTCTTTCTCCCTAAATGTCCCCTCTCCTCTCTCTCTGCTCTTTTTCATTCTCCTCTTTCTCCTTTGTACTTCTTTCTTTGTCCTCTCCTTTTTCCAGGCAGTGTACAGTAAGGCAGACTGCTGAGTGTGCATGGAAGGAAAAAATAAGGAAATGGACCAGAGTTCCATCTCAGAGCACTTTCCATTGCTAGGAGTTGAAGCACTGTGCCCTCTGGGTGGGTACAGGCATGTCTGTGATTATTTCTGGGTGTTTTAGACACTCTGGAATGTCTCGTATTAACATTTTTATGAAAATAAAAAATTAATCTTGATATTACGTTCATCTGAAAATGACTCTACAATCTTACTTTTTCCTATACTCTCCCTTATGTGGCAGAAAAATCCTATGTGTTTATAAAATCTTGTTTCATTTTCCTCGCTGAGTCACCACTTGGAGGAGAGCCCCGAAGGGGAGCCTCCCACCACACATCAGACTGTGACATGAGCGAGAAATAAACCGTGTTGAGTTAAGGCACTGAGATTTGGTATTTGTTACTGCAGACTAGTCCATCCTATCCTGATTCTTTTCTTAGGAACATCTTCAAAAGTCCTAGGATTCAGGGGCTGGCCCCGTGGCCGAATGGTTAAGTTTGCGCGTTCCGCTGCAGGCGGCCCAGTGTTTCATTGGTTCGAATCCTGGGCTCGGACATGGCACTGCTCATAAAACCACGCTGAGGCAGCGTCCCACATGCCACAACTAGAAGGACCCACAACAAAGAATATACAACTATGTACCGGGGTGCTTTCGGGAGAAAAAGGAAAAAATAAAATCTTTAAAAAAAAAAAAGAGTCCTAGGATTCATTCTAATTGAACATACATGGGTCATATACTCATCCTTGAAACAATTACCGTAGGCAAGGAGCAGTTGGCACATTGATTGACCGAGGTGGGGCCACATGCTGTACTCCTGGAATTGAACACAGAACCTTGGTGAACAAGTGGATCGATACTGAGGTAAGAGTTGATATGCCAGGAAGAAATCATGGAATTGGTTTGTCTTTTCTTTCTTTCTTAAGTGAGGAGGCACAGAAAGACAGGGAGTAGATGCTGGAGTCTAAGACATCATGGGCTTTTAGCAATAATAAATAGGCTATTTTTACTTTAATAAATATTAATGTTAAGAATTAGTTGTAAATAAGTCTAAAAGGAAAAATTAAATCCAATTTTAGAAGCTCTAACTCTTGAATACCAAAGTAGATCATCTATTCTCCTATAAAATTTAGGGAACCATGTGTGTTTTTGAGGTGGCTAGCTATTTGACGTGTTTGATGAGAGTAGTTTTCTAAAAAGCAATAACTTGCTGGTAGTATGCAGAATAGATTGAGGTTGAAGAAAACTGGAGTTGAGAAAATTATAATAATCCAAGAATGCAATGATAAGTGATAGTAGTAGTAGTGGTGGAGGGAGTGAAAAGGAATTGACAGGCTGAGTTACATGAGAAAGGAAGAACTGACAGGTCTTCACATCTGATTTGATGCAGGGAGATAAGAAGGAATCAAAGATGATTTAAAGGCTTGAAACTTGCACAGGGAGATTATGTTTGGAGAAGATGATGTGCTTCTGTACACTGAGTCTGAGATGCCTATTAGGAGTCCAAATTGAAGTTAAGCAGCTAGAATCTAGGGAATAATCTGCTCTGGAAAGAAAGATTTGGGAGGCATCTACATAAAGATATTTGTTGATAAAATTACTCAGTGAGAGTGTAAATTATAAAGTTGTCCTCAGAGGTCTGAGAACAACTCCTTGGGCAATAACCACCTTTGGGACAGGCGTGAGTAGAGAAATTGAGTGAAGAAGAGAGAAGAACCAAGGAGGAGGAGAAGAAAGTAGTGTGTGTCGAGGAAGGGAATCTCAAGTTCTCTTCAAACTGCCCAATGCTGCACAGAGTGACACTGAGTCACCGGGGATCTTGAAGTTTCAACAGAGTAAAGATGAAGTCTCAGGACAGCCAAATTTCAAAGTGTTAAGGAAATGGCGAATGGTGAGGAGATAGTGTTAAAAGGCAGTTATGAAATAAAATCATAGATTGGAGGCACATCGCAGTCAAACCAAAGTTTCTCCAAGACTGAGGAAACCTGTGCATTTTTAAATCAGAGGAAAAGAAGCCAGGGAGGAGGAAGTTTTTGTTGTTGTTTTGTCTGTTTTTCATTTTTTCAGAAAACTAGTAAGAATAAGAATGATACCTTTTATTGCCACATAATATGTGTCAGCCTCTGTGATAGGTAATTTTCAGTTTTATTTTTCCAATTACTGTACTGATTTTATAGAGGAGGAAATGAAAAATCAGAAAGGTTGAGTAACTTGACAAGGTCAGTCAGCTGTTAAGTGGTGGAGCAGAATCAATCTCACTGGATGTGAATTCACTTTCAATGACACCCCACAGTCTCTGCAGTGCCCAGCAGTGCTGGCATGAGACAGTCCATCAGAAAGTTCTCAGAGAATGGTAGGTGACATCTAGGAACCTGCGTATAATATGAAGAGACTTCCAGGGATGTCTAACAGGGGCCCCTGATTTATCTCAGCAAAGCAAGCAAGGCCCCGTCTCTGGAGGCTTCTCTTCTGTGCAGTTTACTAAAGGTGATAACAGGTAGTTACACATGGTTTGAATTTTGTATCAAGAATTAATTAGTCTTGAAGGTAAACAAGATTACTTTCTTTTATCAGATAAAAAAATTATATTATATATATATAATTATAATATATATATTATATAGTCCTTTGCCTTTTATTATTTTTCATTTAATTTTTTATTGAGATAACATTGGTTCATAACATTATATAAATTTAAGTGTAGATCGTTATATTTCTATTTTTATTTTCTCTAATTTTTTATTAAAATAATATTGGTTTATAACATTATATAATCCTTACCTTTTAAATTAAGAAAAGCTAAGAACCAAGCTAACAACTCTGCTGAGGTGAGAGATCAACCCAAATACTTGAAGACATGTATTTTCCCAGCAAAATTTTTTTCTTTCGTTTGTCCTTTTATATTTATTTTGAATTTTTTCAAGGTTTTTGAGGATCCTTTGTGAAAGTCAGTGGTATATATGTGGATTTATGTTGTATATACGGTCTTGTTGGTTGGTGGTTCTCCTCTCTGGAGAGATCTGAAGGGTGGGTAAGTTTTTAACAGGAACACATACTGGTGAGAAGACATTACAGGTGGAAAGACAGCAGGCAAATGAGGAGAAGCAAGCAAGCCCTGAGAGTTCCAGAACACAAGTAGTGAGTCTGATGATGTTCTAGAAATATAGAATGAAATGTTTACATTAAGAACTTGTTGCTTACCATGCAGAAGGGAGAAGAGAGAGCACAGCATCCCTAAGGGGACAGCTCTATGCTCTCAGCTCCCCTCGAAGTTACAAATGTCACTGTGCACACCCCTGTGCAGATTCAATATGCAGAACTAGCCTAGCAATGTGAGCAAGCCTTTGGGGATTTTTGTCCAAGAACTGTCTTTCTCTCTTCTCAGGAAATGCTTTGTTTGGTGTGTCCAGGGGTTTGTTATGGCACAGTGACGTTGTGGGCAGGGATACCTGGAACCAAGGCGGGGAGAGTTGGGACAAAGCATTTTGTAACGCAGGGGAGTGTGGATACTTCTGGCAGGAGAGGAGTGAATAAGGTCTGCGTTGACGGTCCATAAGACATATGCAGGGGAGTGGGAGGACAGAAGGGCAGCAACGCAAGTCTGGGTCATAATTGAGGACTGCGAATGCCAGACTGAGGAATCCGAACAGCAGAAGCAGTCTTAATGGATGTGCAACAAATCAGACCTGTAGATAATCGATACTTCCCGTTCCCCCTGTAGAACTTGTTCACTGTGCTTCCTGCACCTGAACTTGGGAGACAGTTGCCTCTCTGCACAGCTCCTAGCACTTCTGCTTCCACAATCGGAGTTCAGGGCTGACAAGAATCAGTTACCTTTGCCCCTAAGCCTGTTTGTGCCTTCTTTAGTTGTAACTGGAATTACATAACTTAATTAAATGCTCCATAACCTGATGAAATATGCATGTGAGAGGGAATGATGAGTGAATACTTTCTACAACAGCTAAGCAGAATGCTTTGGAAAGAATTGATAAAAGTGAGTCTTTAAAATAATTGATGTTAAATTAGCTGTGGGTGAAAAAGTTATTTAAAAAATTGGAGAAAATAAATAAAATTCCAGAAGGATTCTGGGCTCAGGTTGCTTCACAGGTGTCTTTCAGGTCTTGTTCCACTTTAAAGAAACTAAAACTTCAGATCATAAGATGATGCAGCCTGCATGTGGTGTAGGTAAGGAGGCACCTCTGAATTCCACCAGAGGACCCCTGTCCAAGACAAGGCCCTGCTCCACATCACATGTAGCTGCCTATGTTTCATGTCAAGTATAAAATATTAGGGTGCATTTATAGCATTTTCTATCATTTTTCATTTTAATTAACTTCTTCAATTAATTACTTAGGTATGGGTCAATAAGGAGCCACTGGAGATTTTGAAGTGGTGAAGTGACATATTCAACACAATAAAAATGGAATTTGTTATATTTAGTAAACATTTTAATCTACCTCTCAACATGAAATATTTCAATACACTTGCATCAAAAGATCTATCAACTTGAAGTGTGAGTTAAATAGAATTCCCTCCACAACTTGATTTGACATCAAGGTACAAATGTAATATGATGTCGTGAGTCTGGAGGAAGGCCAATGGGTTCTAGTCCTGGCTTTACTACCTACCAATACATGACTTTGGACAAGTTAGTTGGCCTCTCTTTGCCTCAGGTTTCTCATCCGTTAAAGGAGGATAAGAATAGAACCTATCTGAGAGGAATGAGATATACATTAGCACTGTTATTAAAGAAAAGTTAGGATAGGTACCTCTGCTGACTACAGAGTGGGGCTGAGATTAGAGGTACTCATGCCAGAGACTCAAGAGTATAGGATGCTTTGCCTGATGTAGGAAGATGAGGATTTTGGTGAATTTGTCCTATACCTTTCTAAAATATTATTAGAAAATAACTCCACAAAGTGGGTACAAAACCCATACAACCACTACTTTTATCATCTTACTGCTTAACTATATACCAGCCCAGCCAATTGGCTGCTCCTTGAGTACCTGTTCATGTATAAGGGTGATCTAGTCAATTGGGAGTCTCCTCCATGACAAAGTCTCACTCTTCCCTCAGCTTCATATACTGGGGCCAATTTTCTCTCTAGTACTATTGAGAGACAGATGTGCTCCATAAACTTCAGCCCGGAAGGGAAGAGTTTAGTAAGTCAAAAGCAGTTACTATAATCTCCCATTGACTGAAAATCGTATTATAAATAAGCAAAAGTTTTCCACTGTGCTACAGTTTTATACAAGGCGGACTGAATATCAGATACGTCTTTAGTTATGATATAAAATGCAATATATCAAAATACTGACTTTTCTGAGGACACAGTCTTAGGATTCTCCAAGACTCAGAAATTTTTTTTAGAAAAAAGCTTGTGCGTGTATGTATGCATGTGTATGTATGCATGTATAAAATGCATGCCAAATTCATAATTCCTCACAACCTTAAGAAGATATTCTGAGTCACACTTTTGATAGCTTTGATGGCTAAAATGGCTTTTGTGAATGTCCCTGAGCTTTGTGGATGCCTGTCACGTTCAATCATGATTGTTCTTACCAAATTTCAGAGTGAGTAGTAATGAGAAATTTTAAAAGGAAGAAGAAAAAGAGAGGGAAGGAGGGAAGGGAGGGAAAGAGAGAGAGAGAGAGAAAGAGATCCATTGCCCATTGTTACCATAAGCAAAAAGGAAGAGAAACTGTAGGTGGGGATAGTCTTCCTGGGACGTTGCCGCATATAAACAGTCCCCACGATGCCAGCAGCTCCCTTTGGGCACCTCTCCTTCCCTCTGGTTCCCCGATAGCTGAGCAGCAGCTCAGCACTAGGAAAGTCCCGGCAGAGGAAGGGCAAGAAGGGTGGGTGCAGCAGCTTTTCCGTTTCCCTTCTTGGGCTGTTTTTCCATCTTGCAGTTTGCCCTGATTCAGAACGAGAAGGTGAAAATGTACAGAGGGAGATGGCAACAGCCCCTTTTGCCACTGGGACCAGATCATACAGTAGCCACGCCTTCACCAAGGAGTCCATGAAACCAAGGCCTGGCCGTTCAAGACAGACTCATTTCAAAATCCTGGTTCGGTGTTGCTCCATGAATGTTGGACTTGCCCAAAGTCTGGAGCGGTTGTTGAGCAAACTTCCAGGCAGCCGCAGAGGCACTGGGCTCTCTAAGGTAGACTCACAGCCTGCCCTTGCTGACACTGCCTCCCCTTTTCTTGACGCCCCTGTCTCGTTAGCCATTGCCAATGATGCAGGTGTCGTTTTTCTTTTACTCATCAGCACCCAAATCCATGGGGTTGTGATGGGTTAGCAGGTTTTCCTATTGATAAGCTGATGGGCCCTGTAGTCACAGAGGCAAAATGAATCATGGTTAGAAATATCCATCTCCCCCCTCCCTTGGTATGATGCCATCATTTAAACCATTTACATATAGAAGAATCTCTCTAATTTGTAAAGCCCTAAAGAGAAAAACTGAATTTGAAACTTTCCTTAATTATGTCAATGTTTAACAATAACCTTTGTAGTTTGGAAATCTCAGCTCACTGCACAGTGTATTCACTGACTCTCTTTTTACTTCAAGAGGAAAATATGTTTAAACTTTCTTTAATTAAACTTTCTTTAATAATTCCAAGGATTAACAAAAATATAAAAAACCTGGGGTTGACCTGGTAGCCTAGTGGTTAAGCTCATCACACTCTGCTTCAGCAGCTGAGGTTCAGTTCCCAGGTGCAGACCCATACCTCTAGTCGCCTGCCATGCTGTGGTAGCAACCCACATGCAAAATAAAAGAAGATTGGTACAGATGTTAGCTCAAGGCTAATCTTCCTCAAGCAAAAAGAGGAAGATTGGTAATAGATGTTATCTCAGGGTGAATCTTCCTCAGCAAAAAATATATATATATAAAAAATATGTATATATATATATATACGTATATATAATCTAAAAATCTAGAATCACTACTCAATATATTTACTGATTATGTGTTTTTTTTTTAAAGATTTTTTTTTCCTTTTTCTCCCCAAAGCCCCCCAGTACATAGTTGTATATTCTTCATTGTGGGTCCTTCTAGTTGTGGCATGTGGAACGCTGCCTCAGCGTGGTTTGATGAGCGGCGCCATGTCCGTGCCCAGGATTCGAAGCAACGAAACACTGGGCCGCCTGCAGCGGATCGCACGAACTTAACCACTCGGCCACAGGGCCAGCCCCAAACTGATTATGTTTTTAAAGATTAAAAGATATAATTATAAGCAGAGAATAATGTTAGAGTTATAATGTTACTTTCTGTACATCTGAAATTGCTACTCATAGGTCGATAGGAATCCTCTATTTTAAACTATTACCAGTTTGTGGGGTGAGTGGGAAGAACAGACACTGCTCCCTCACTCCTTCAGTTCCCTTCCATTTGCAGAGATCCCTCTTCCCATCGCACTGCTGGCTTCTCTGCCCCTTTACTCATCTGTCCCAGAAGAGGAGGTGAACTACGGGGAAGATTGTTCGCTAAAGTTGTCACAATAATTCCTCCTCCCCCAGGCCCTTTACAATACGACTTAGCCACTTCTCCTACCAAGAGGTGGATTTAATTTCTCCACCCCTTTCTCCACAAACCAGACTTATGATTTGCTTTCACCAACAGAATGCAGTGCAAGCAATGGGTTTTGGCTTCTGAACTTCTCAATCTCCAGTGGACTTGCAGCTTCTAGCTCTAGTCCCCTTGTCTGCTGCCATTGCATAAAAAAGCCCAGACTAGACTTCTTAACGATAAGTGAACACATGAGAGAAAGGCCCAACCAACAGCCCAAACCAACCACCAGATGTGTAAGAAAGCTGACCTTAGACCATCCAGCCTCGGTCAAGCTGCAGATGACTGCAGCTACACGTGTGACCCAGCCAAAACCAGCAGAAAGACCTCCCACTGGGTCCAGTGCAAATTGATGACCCACAGTATTTTTTTCTATTGAGATGTAATTTACATATAACATTGTGTAAGTTTAAGGTACACAATCTACTGATTTGATACATTTATATATTGCAATATGATTACCACCATAGCTTAAGCTAACACGTCTATCGTATCACATAATTATCAGTTCTTTTTTGTGGTGAGAACATTTAAGATTGAATCTCCTAGCAATTTTGAAGTATATAATACAGTGTTGTTGACTACAATCACTATGCTGTGCATCAGCTCTCCAGAACTTATTTGTCTTCTGGTTGTAAAACTGTACCCTTAAACAACATCTCCCTATTTCCCCTCCCACCTACCCCTAGTAACCACCATCCTACTCTCTGTTTCTATGAGTTCAGCTTTATTAGATTCCACATATAAGTGATATCATACGATATTTGTCTTTCTCTGTCTGGTTTATTTTACTAAGCATAATGCCCTCAAGTCCATCCATGTTGTTGCAAATGGCAGAATTTCCTCTTTCTCATGGCTGAATAATATTTCATTGTGTGTGTGTGTGTGTGTATATATATACACACACATATATATGTATATATATTACCTTTTAATATATCATATTGTATATATATATATAATCGTTTCCTTTGAATATATATCCAGAAGTAGGATCATATAATAGTTGTATTTTTAATTTTTTGAGGAAACTCCACACTGTTTTCCACAGTGGCTGCACCAATTTAAATTCCCAAGAGTATACAAGGATTTCCTTTTCTCCACATCCAATACTTGTTATCTCCTTCCTTCTTGATGGTAACTATTCTAACAGGTGTGAAGTGATATCTCATGGTGGTTTTGATTTGTATTTCCCTGGTTATTAGTCATGTTGAACATTTTTTCTTGTACCTGTTGGCCATTTGGATATCTTCTTTGGAAAAATGTCTGTTCAGTTCCTCTGCCCATTTTTAATTGGTTTGGTTTGTTTTTTTGTTGTTGTTGTTATTAAGTTGTATGGTTTTTTATATATTTTAGATATTAACCTCTTATCTGATGTATGGTTTGCAAATATTTTCTCCCATTCCATAGCTTGCCTTTTTATTTTGTTGATTGTTTCTTTTTCTGTACAGAACATTTTTAGTTTGATATAGTCCCCCTTGTCGATTTTTGCTTTTGTTGCTTGACCTTTTGGTATCATATCCAAAAAATAATTACCAAGACCAATGTCAAGGAGCTTCTTCACTACGTTTTCTGCTAGGAGTTTTACAGTATCAGATCTTATGTTTAAGTCTTTTTTTTTTTGAGGACAATTAGCCCTGAGCTAACTACAGCCAGTCCTCCTCTTTTTGCTGAGGAAGACTGGCCCCGAGCTAACATCCATGCCCATCTTCCTCTACCTTATACGTGGGACACCTACCACAGCATGGCTTTTGCTAAACGGTGCCGTGTCCGCACCTGGGATCCAAACCAGCAAACCTCAGGCCTCTGAGAAGTGGAACATGCGAACTCAACCACTATGCCACCAGGCGGGCCCTGTTTAAGTCTTTAATCCATTTCAAGTTAATTTTCGAGAGTGGTGTAAGATAGGGTTCCAATTTTGTTTTTCTGCATGTGGTTACCCAGATTTTCCAACAGCATTTGTTAAAGAGACTATCCTTTCCCCATTGAATGTTTGTGGCTCCCTTGTCAAATATTAGTTGATGGTATATGCAGGGGTTTATTTATGGACTCTCTATCTGTTCCATTGATCTATGTGTCTATTTTTATGCCATTACCATACTATTTTAATTACTACAGCTTTGTAGCATAGTTTTAAGTCAGGAAGTATAATTCCTCTGACTTTGTTCTTCTTTCTCAGAGTTAATTTGGCTATTTAGAGTCTATTATGGTTCCATACAAATTTTAGGATTGTTTTCCCTATTTCTTTGGAAAATGCCATTGGAATTTTGATGGAGATTGCATTGAATTTATAGATGGCTTTAGATAGTATGGACATTTTAATAATATTAATTATTTTTATGCATGAACACAAGATATCCTTCTGTTTGTGTCTTCTTCAATTTCTCTCATCCAAGTGTTGTAGTTTTCATTGTACATATCTTTCACTTCCTTGGTTAAATTTATTCCTAAGTATTTTATTGTTTTTGATGCTATTGTGAATGGGATAGTTTTCTTTATTTCTTTTTCAGATAATTTGTTGTTAGTGTATAGCAACATAATTGATTTCTGTGTGTCGATTGTATATCCTGCAACTTTATTGAATTCATTGACTAGTGTTGCAGAGTTTTTTTGTGGAGTCTTTAGGATTTTCAAGATCATATCATCTGCAAATAATGACAATTTTACTTCTTCCTTTCCAATTTGGATGCCTTTTATTTCTATGCCTTGCCTAATTACCCTAGCCAGGACTTCCAATGCTATTTTGAATGGGAGTGGTGAAAGTGGGCTCTCTGGTCTTGTTCCTGATCTTCAAGGAAAAGTTTTCAGTCTTTCACCATTGAGTATGATGTTAGCAGTGGATTTGTCATAGATGGCCTTTGTTATGTTGAGATATGTTCCTTCTATATCCAAATCGTTAAGAGTTTTATCGTGAAAGGATGATGTAGTTTTTCAAATGCTTTTTCTGCATTTATTGAGTTGACCATATGTTTTTTTCTTTCATTCTATTAGTGTGGTGTATCACACTCATTGATTTGCATATGTTGAACCATCCTTGCATCCCAGTGATAAATCCCACTTGGTCATGGTGTCTGATCCTTTTGAAGTGTTGTTGAATTCAGTTTGCTAATATTTTGTTGAAAATTTTTGCATTTATATTCATCAGAGATATTGTTCTATAGTTTTCTTGTAGTATCCTTATCTGGCTTTGGTATCAGAGTGAGGCTGGGTTCATAAGATGAAGAAGATTGAAAGTGTTTCCTTCTCTTTAATTTTTTGGAAGAGTCTGAGAAAGATTGGTGTTAATTCTTCTTTCGATAGTTGGTAGGTTCACCAGTGAAGCTATCTGTTCCTGGGCTTTTCTGAGTTGGGAACTTTTTGATTACTGATTCAATCACCTCACTAATTATTGATCTGTTAAAATTTTATGTTTCTTCCTGATTCAGACTTGGTAGGTTGTTTGTTCTAGGAATTTATCCATTTCTCCTAGCTTATCCAATCTGTGATCTATAATTTTTCATAGTAGTTTCTTATGATCCTATTTATTTCTGTAATATCAGTTGTAATGTCTCCTCTTTCATTTCTGATTTTATTTATTTGAGTCTTCTTTCTTTTTTGTTTAATTAGTCTAACTAAAGTTTTATTGTTTTTGTTTATCTTTTCAAAAAACCAGCTCTTAGTTTCCTTGATCTTTTCTATTGTTTTTCTGGTCTGTATGGCGTTTATTTCTGTTCTAATATTTATTTCTTTTCTTCTGCTAACTTTGGGCTTAGTTTTTTCTTCTTTTTCTAGTTCTTTGAGGTGTAAAGTTAGGTTGCTTATTCGAGATCTTTCTATTTTCTTAATATATTCATTTATCACTATAAACTTCCCTCTCAGAACTGCTTTTGCAGCATCCCATAGGTTTCAGTGTGCTGTGTTTCCATTCTCATTTGTTTTGAGATATTTTCTGATTTCTCTTTTTATTTCTTCTGTGATCCATTGATTGTTCAGGAGTGTGTTATTTAGTTTCCACCTGCTTGTAAATTTTTCAACTTTCCTCTTGTTGTTTATTTCTGTTATTACCGTTGTGGTTGGAAAAGGTAAGTTGATATGATTTCAGTCTTCTTAAATTTGCTAAGACTTGCTTTGTGGCCTATCATATGATCTATCTTGGAGAATGCTTTGTGTGCACTTGAGAAGAATGTGTATTCTGCTACTGATGGGTGGAATGTTCTATAAATGTATGTTAGGTCCATTTGGTCTAATGTATGGTGCAAGTCCAACATTTCTTTGCTGATTTTCTGTCTGGATGATCTATCCATTGCTGAAAGTGAGATATTGAAGTCCCCTACTGTTATTGTATTGTAGTCTATTTCTCTCTTCAGATTAGTTACTGTTTGATTAATATATTTAGGTACTCTGATGTTGGGTGCATATATATATTTACAATTGCTGTTTCTTCTTGATGAATTGATCCCTTAAATATAAGGAACACTTTATGACTTTGCGTGTCATCCTTGCTTAAGGGCCATGATAATCTTCTTTGTGTTGGTCCGATTTCAGTATATGTGTTGCCAAAGCAAGCATGACCCACAGTATTGTGAACAGATAAAATTGTTTTTTTAAGCCACTAAGTTTTTAGGTGGTTTTTAAACAGCAGTAGATAATTGATAAAGACTTGATGTGATTGATAAGTCTAGAAAGAGAAGTTGAGGATGCACAGCCCAACCTCTTCCTCTCACTCTCCTTTTGGGAGAAAGCAGCCCACTGACAATCCATGTTCTGTTTTTGTCATCCAGGACATAAATCTCATAAGGTTGAAATGCACTGATATGTGTTTTTTCCAAATGCTAAAACGCCAGGAGTTAAAGTCAATATTTGGCTAAAATCAAGGCCAAAACCAAGTATTGCCATGGGAAAAAGAACTAGAAATCAAGAATAAATCTGAAAAAAATAATTAAAAATGTAGAATTATTGTAATAATTTTATTAGTCACACATTGAAAGTTGATTAGTCAAATTAAAATGTTTTAAAATATTTTTTCTAACAATGTATTCCATTTTCTTTTCTCTTTACGTTCTTTATCATGTCAAAATTGAAAGTAATTTATTAATATTTTAAATTATTTCCTCCTCATGAAGTTTTAAGGTGGCAAAAATGATAATTTAACTCATTTTCACGACATGTAAAAAATTGTCAGATAGGACTTTTTATTGAAAACACATAGTATCTTTGTATTGAATTTGGCCTTAACACTTTTCTGTTATTCATTTTTGTGTGAATTTAGTTCTCCTGATTATCAGAAGGATATTTTGTTCTACAACTCCTGTTGTTTCTGTGTAATGTTAAAAAAAAAAACACCACAAAACTTTTTCTTCTTCTTCTTCTTCTTCCCAAAGCCCCCCAGTACATAGTTGTATATTTTAGTTGTAGGTCCTTCTGCTTGTGAGAAAAAAATTTAAGGTGATTTTTCTGAGTTTGTCTTGCTCTATTTGTCTGCCGCACTTTTCCCTGGACCTTCTCTTTCCTTCGTCTATGTTATTCCTTCCTGTCAATTTTGATTCAGCTGCTCTATTTGGCCTGAGTGTGAGGCCCAGTGGAAGGTGGGAAGGTGGTCCTGCTGAACCTGTCAGCCTGGCTTACTGCAGGCCCCTTACCTCACCTGCTAATTGAGAGACAAACCCCTCTCATTTCTGCTGCTACTCTCACACTGGCCCACTGCACTCCCCAGTGAGTAGCTGGGGGCTCTTTTGGAGTCTCCTATTGTTAAATTGTTGATCTTCGGTAGCTTCCTTCTGCTTCCTCCTGAAAAGATGCTGATAATGCGTAAGTCTTGTGGATTTTGCTGGTTTGTATTTTGAGATTCACTGGGTATCTTGTCACCTAGCTTTGTTGTAAATGTTGTTCATCAATTTTTTTTAATTTCACTGTCTTTTTCTATGTGAGGATTCAGAAAGATCCAAAACTCTGCCACCTCCACCACTGTCGTCTTCTTAAAATTTGATAAGAAGAGTTTTAACCCAACTTCATCTTGTCTGCTTGCCCATCATTTGAAAGTGAATATCCAGATATTTATTCAGATCACTGATAAATCTGAATGACGTCTCTGATCCCATCTATTGTTTGCATTACAGTCGCTGTTATGCTAACTAGCCGTGATGATCACCTCTGACATCACGTGATCTCCGATCATCCATGAATTTTGGGACGTGTGAAATAGGCATCTGTCATTTGGAACTTTTGGCAGAATAGCAGGACCAAGATCAAACTTGGGCACATCCTTATTATATCAGCTATGTGTGTGTGATCTGGCTGTCCTGCCACTGCGTGGCTAAATTGAGTTCTGGGCTCAGTATTAGGAAGCCTACCTGCACAAAAATGGAAACCATGTCCTTCAGCTCAGCCCTTACCAGTTAAAAAAAGTGTAAATTTTAGCTCTAAATATCAAACAACTTCTTTATATCATTTTTTGGTTACTTCAGAACTTGGACAGGGAGAATTTTTCTCTCTATTATTTGAAAAATAAGTAAAATAGCGGAGAGCATCTTAATACATGGAGATTGAAGCATCTGGCAGAGCCGGGAGGGTAATTTAAGCTTTAGTGGCTCTTACTGATTGTTAGGGGTTGAATTGTGTCCCCCCAAATAAGATATGTTAAAGTCTTAACCCTCAGTCCCTCTGAATGTGACCTTATTTGGAAATAGGATGGTTGCAGATGTAATTAGTTAAGTTGAAGTCATACTAGAATTGGGTGCAACCCTACTCCAATGCAACTAACGTCCTTATGAGAATATGGCCATGAAGACAGAGTCAGAGAGGGAACGCCACGTGCCCATGAAGGCAGAAAGTAGCGGCAAGCCAAGGAACGCCAAAGACTGCCCAAAAACCACCCAAGTCAGGAGGAGGTGAGGCAGGATTCCCTTACCGGTTTCAGCGAGAGTGCAGCCCTAGTGACCTCTCAAGTTCAGACTTTCAGCCTCCAGAACTGTCAGGTAATAAATTTGTGTTGTTTTAAGCCAACCAGTTTGTGGGAGTTTGCTCCAGCCGACCTAGGGAACTAATACACTAAGTACAGTCTGTGGGGGCTTCTTACCCTCCTGGTCTGCAGCCTGTATTTGGCACTGCAGCTGGGTTTGCAGTCAGAGAGTTAGCTTTTACCTGGGGCAGCCTGCACAAGGGACTCTAAAACTTAGGCCACACGAGATTTTCTCCTGGCTGGTCACTGCAGCTTATGGCATTTATATCCACAGGTCAGTGGTTGTTTTCAGACAAGAGAATGGCTCTTTTTAACATAGACTAGAAGACTGTGAGCAAAGATTTGGGCCTCAGATCCCCAAAAGATACACTCTAAAGAATCTCACTGACTCTATGGTGCTCATAAAACTCAACATCCAGTAATTTGGAAGCAGCTCTTGTCGACTAATGTCTCTCTGCAGAAAATCTCACTTTTTCCTTTAGTTGAATGTTTGCCTTAGCCACACCAGCTAAGATACAGCTTCAGTTAGGCAGTTCAATGTCAAATTACAACAGTCTGACATTTGCAGCAGAGTATATGCTAAGTAATACGATGTAAGTGAATTTGAGGACAATGTTGCAGAAATATAAATTAAAAACAAAATCTCTTGCCAACCAAGAAAAATTCTCCACAAAAGTAGAAGAGACAGAAAACAGTTTTGTTATTGAATAACCATTAAACCAGAATGTGAAATGTATCACAGCAAGCCACTAAGAGACTGCGGAAACAGAAAGAAGTCTCACCCTTTGACATAGCCTGGCAGCTACACACTGTTCCATCCATGTTCTCAAGATAAACAGTAACTAGTCCTCAAATAAGAGGACTTAGTAGCACCATTTATCACACAGAATTCATCCTAAATTCATCTGGTAATTGGGGTGACCATCTGTGTTAGCTAATTGGCTTTATCCAAAGGAAAAACAAGCTTCTCCTATCTTTACGGCAGGAGGTCATTTTGTAACTTGGAACAAGGTGCCCACTCAAGTTAGGCTCCTACTTTCCCACAGAAACTGGGAGATGGAAGTTCTCTCTGTCTTGATGTTTACATTTCAAAGAGATGGCTTCCTCGTGCTTGAGGAAACATTCTGCTTTCAAATGAATTATTGCAACAGCTAGATTCAAATGAAAAAACATAAATCCTCCCTTTTATACTTCTGGTTCCTATATGAACACTTTAGTAAACCAGTTTGCTGGTCCTGGTTCTCAGGCTTTTCCAATGGATTGCCTTGGACATTGATTCTTAGAGGTTGAGAAAATACTGTGAAAAGTAATTAATTTACATCAACATTTCCATACTTTTATTTTGTGAATTGCTACCTGAAATAAAGAATTTCATGGTTGTGAGAGAGACTGTTCATGGTCCTCTCCTCTTCTTCCATAGAAATAGAATTTTTAACCAGGCACATGTCTGCGCAGAATAAAGACTATCTTTTTGGTCCTCGTTTTCAGGTAGGTGTGGTCATGGAACTAAGTTCTAATCAATAGGATGTAATCAAAAGTCATTTTACAACCTCTAGGAAGTGTCTTTGAAGGGAGAGGGGATTCTCTTCTCCTTTCCATTTCCTCTTTCTGCTGGATGGAATGTAGATGTATAGATTGGAGCTGGAGCAGCCATGTGGGACCATGAGGTGGTCTTAATAATGAAAGCCTAAGTCCACGACACCCTAAAGAGCCAAAGTAGATCGGGACTATCTGTCTCTGGAATTTTACTTAAGAAAGAAATAAACTTTTATATAGTTTAAGATATTAAGACGCTGATATTTCATATTTTGTCTGTCACTCCTAATTGAACTTAATCTTAACTGATACGGTAACCAAATATATCTGGGAAATTCTGCATATCTTATCTCTTGCACTACTAGGGTATATTGGCATATAAAGACTCCAAAAAGACCTGCAGCAAAATAATATTTTTAATTTTATTTAATCCTCTATTCCCCAGTGTTTTTTTATTAACACACCACAAAGAGAGTTGATTTCCATCTTATTCTTACACATGGAGGGCCCTTCTACAAATATAGTTGTCTTTCTATAACAATACCACTTTGCTAGCTTTGCTGCCTTTTGAACAACTAGAATCTGCATATCCCTGAGCTGTATTCTGATGAATATTTCACTCCATACGTTGTTCTGGGTGGTCTTTCAAATCCACATTATGCCACCTGACCCTTATGAGCACAGCAGGGTGGGGGTAACACTCCCATAGCCCGAGTTAAGTTGTTGCATAAGTGATTGAGTCATCTACAGACATTTTAGGGTGTGTTTTTACTAATTCTGCTAACACTGATGTCAAGAGCTTATATTGGAAAATGTTTATTCCTTTCCATAACAATTGGTCTCACTGTCTAGGGTCTGTTCTTGGGTTGAATTTGGTTCACTCGAGAGGAATCATTGAAGAACTTCATCCTGAGCTACAGCTATAAGTCAACCTTGTAACATGTCATCTAAGAGATACCCGGACTACGGTGTTGAGACTTAACCTTAGTTCTTCAATAAACATAGCTTTAAATGTAGCTTTAGCCAGACCAACAGCGTATTTTATTTGTGTACTTTTAACGTCTGGTGTTACTGAGAAGAGTGTCTTTGAAAGTTCCACAAGCTCATCAGTATTACTATTAAACTAATGTGAAGGCTCCTAGAGGGCTGTGACCTATTTTTATTTTCAGCCTCTTCAAAGACAAGCACAGGGCACATATTGAAATTCAGGTTATTGCTAAGCGGGATGTTGTAGAATTGCCTGGGTCACCTTAACGAGCAGAAAAGCAGTTTTGCAGAAGCTGTATTTCAATACTTTGCTTTAACGGTGCCTCTTTTCCTCTGCTTCTCATGAAATGATTAATCCCAATATTTGACCTAGTCTTGATGTACATATTCAGACATAGGACGCAGGAAAGTTTTGAATTATGCTCAGATCCAAGTCTTCTGTAATCTAACTAATTTGTTTAGACTGATAATTTTAGAAACTTTAAGACCAGAGGCACATTCAGTGCGCTCTAGAGCTCAAACCTGTCTGTCCCGAGTGCCCTGGAGCAGCCCTGTGCCCTGCACACAGCCGGCTTCCTTGCGTTTATCTGTAAGGATTACATTATTTTCTATCGTGAAAAAGTTTGGCTTCTGCAGGGTAAGTAATGCTTGGGCATCTCTTTTCTTAAAATTGGTGTTTTCGGTTTAAGTTCTAAATCAACAAACAAACAAACCTCAAAGGATAAAAATTTTTCTTTGTTAGTTGTAAACGTGGACGGATTCCCCGTTAGAGAAGGATCCTGACTTTAATTCTTCCTTACTGAAGCAGGAGCTGCTAGGGGCGATTCTGCAGCTATTATTAGAAATAACATCAAAGGTAAAGCCTTTACCGTGCTTGTAGAACCGTATGAAAACACTTTCTGATAGTTTCTGTAAATGGAATACAGAATAATTCTGCCAAAACTATACCCACGTTTGAAGCCACTACACTGAAAACGTAGGGTATGGTGTTCTATGGGTCACTCCCTATTAAAATTTGAACTAGACGAGAGGCGTAGGGCTTTCTCTGCTCACCTCATTTAGTTCTGTTTTCTCTCCCTTTTTAATAGTCTCAAAGTATTTTGTGACTCTAGAATAATGATTTTCCAACCTGAGCGTCCATAAGGCTCATGTTCACAGACTAATCCAGTAGGACTGGGCTGGGTTCAGGAAACCACTTTATAACAAGACCCAAATCTTTGTTTATTTATTTATTTTTCTGTAGCTGACACTAGAACCTGCACCTGGCCATTGCCTGTCACCACCTCCATCTCCTTTCTTTTCCCATGGTCATCTAGGGACAGAAGAAGCAAGTTCGTCCTCTTCACCTTGATATCTGGACCTCCCAAAAATAAAACTCTAGAGTCTGTATTGCCAAGTCTGTCCCTTGTTATGCTAAATGGGGAACTAAGACAGTGGCTGTGATTTTATTTAACGCATTAATTAATGTGGGAACCAGTAAGATAATACAACCAGTTCAAAAGCACACATATATATAGGCCATTAGGAATGCTGAAATGAATTTGCAAACAGGTGGAAAACTGGTCAATATCCACAGGGCCATGATCAATTGTATTCCATATGAAAATATTCATCTACATTTCTATGCACAGGAATCATTTGCATTACTCTAAGTTTTCTAAGACTTACTTGGTTATAATAAAATAGCTCAAAGATTGGAGTTTCAGACCCCTGTATAACTAGACAAACTGTAAGGATGTGCTAGACAGGACATCCAGTGATTTTTTCCCCCTATTTAAATGTCTCTCAAATTTTTTCTAACACAGTCAAAGACCTAAATTTCTTTGTCAGTAAAATGAGAGATTTGGACCGGTGATTTCTGAGGGCTTTCAATTCCAACATCCTATTACTGTAATTCCTTGACCATTATCTATGTGCGTGCATAAAACTCAGGGAACTTTTTTGTTGGTGTGTCAGAAGTATTGTACTCATTTGTATTCGTCAAAATCAGCCATAGCTATAAGAACATCCTCATGCAATCTCTGCCTGAAAATAAAATCAAACTCTGCCTCTCTCCCAGTTACTTTCAGGCTATGTGTGTGTGCGCTTGTCAGTGGAAGCAGAACCTGAGAGTACGTATTCCAGGTATGCTGGTTCACTGTCTTTACCAAATGCTACCTTCAGAAGACACTGGTAACTTGGTTAATATGACAAGTCAGGACAATATTGTGTAGATTTTGCAAATGGTGAAACTTTGAAAAGCAATGAATCAAGATTTCTCTAATTCTTGTAGACTTTCCTGCAGGGCAAATACAGCAGATCTTTCTAAGATTGCTCTGTGATGGTGGAGGTGGTCCTGGTAGCCTTGGGGGTGTCAAAAGTTGATTGAGCTGGTGGAGGCCAGTGTTAGACAGTGGAGGAGAATAGGAAAATACTGACGTGTGATTTTTTTTTTGTTTACTTCACTTCTCCTCTATTAGACTAAGCTCTAAACTTTAAAGCAACGGAGAAGAGGGACAGAGCCTCTTCAGTTTTGTAATTTAACAAATATTTGTTGAATAAGTAATTGAGCTACCTTTTGTTTTCTCTAAACATAGAGCCCAGGTATCCTAAAAAGCTCTCAACCTATTGAGTTTTTAAAAAATCTATCATATTTGAAGGTGTGAAAGCATGAGTAATGATTATGTGCAGCTCTTATTTTTTTGAGGATAAATATTCTGCTTTGTAGATTTTATCAGGTAAAACCCCATTCAGTTTAGAAATCAGCATCAAAACTTCTTTTTTATTTAAATTTGTTTATTCTCATTTGAATGGTCTCATTTTAACTAAAACGATATTCTTGATGGTAAAACATAAAAACAATTGCATTTCTTTGTTTCAGTCTTTCTTTTCTTTCATCCTAGTCATTTCTGTAGAAACAGAGACCCAAATGACTGGGTAGCGTTATGGAGGATTTCTGGTAATAATACACCTACACAAATGCGATGCAGGAAGTAGAAAGTCCACACCTGATACCCTCAGTAACTTACGACTTGATGAGTCATATAAGAACTTAAGGCTATTGCTACTGAATATTGAAGATTTACATCCCAGATGTATTTTTCTGCACCAATAACATAATATGGAATCAACGGGCAAAAATATGAAAGGCCTGGATTTGATGCACACACACATGTACATTTATATCTGTCTATATAGATATACACCTGCACAAAGGTGGTTGCAAGTAAGGTGCAGGAGGTGGACACAGAGGATGGGATGATGAGAAAAGATAACTAATAGCAATTAATGCCTTTTATGTGGGAGCCAAATAACCTTCGTTCATTAATTTTATTATCTCAGTAACTCTGAGAAGTAGTTTCTAGTAACACCATTTTACAGACGAAGAAAATGAGACTCAACAGTAAGGAGCAGAGCCCAGTTTTGAAACACGTTCTGCCTGATTTTAAAGCTAATAGATCAAATAGTAAGACTTTTCTTGTTGTCCCTGAACTGCAGCTAGGGCCCCAAACTAAAGCCAAAACTTAGTGGGTACCTTCACATTTTAAAATCAGAGAGCTGCCAGCACCTGGAGCCAGCCCCATTCTCCCAGAGCTTCAAGTAGCAGAGCGGCTCCTACCACCAACCGCATGCACCTCCCACCTCTGCTCCCCTCCACTGAGAGGACTGAGAGGGAAAGAGGTGTGAATCTCCCATCCCCAAAGCCAATGGAAAGGGAAAGGGAGAAAAAAAGAGAATTTCTTGTAAAGATTGGAGTGCCTACAAAAAAAGGAGACCAACATTTTTATCCCCAGAACAGGATTTGGTTCAAAAGTGGACATACAGCTTGGCCCGCATGTGACCTGACTAACGGCCAAGAGATTTGGAGAGAGAGGGTCTGGCGAGATCGAAGGACTGCTGTGCCTGTGATGTGTCAGTTTCCGTTAGAAGACGGATCCCATGTGTGCCTGCTGACCTAACAGTTTGCTGAAAGGTGAGAACTGGGGCTATAGTTTTGGGCAATGTAAGCAGTGTGTGCGTATGTGTGTGTTGGGAAGGAGGATACTGGCAAAGAGGCCCAGGCATTGCAGGATAAATGGCACCAACTGGGCGTCACCTAGAATAGCTGGCCAAACCTGGCAAACGATAGCCACTGCCTAAGGGAGCTGCACCAGAATAAGTTGCCCCCACCCCCCGCCCTCCACTCCCCTCCCCATTTACAAAGGATGCTGGAGCCTCTTCATCAGCCTGTGTAGACATTGACAGAAGAGCAGTCAGGGTCAACCAAGAAGAGGTCTGCATCTCTGCCACTCCTCCCCAACCTCCACTCTAAATACAGCTAGAAGAGAGAGGAGGAGATGGATGCAGGTGCTACCGTGGTCCCTTTGGGCAGATCTAGCCTGAGCTGGAGGAAGGAGAAGATGAACTTTGAGTTTGAGAACAGGACTGAATCTTAAATGCCAGAATTACACTTTTCTAATAACCAAAATTGGCTGAAAATTTGTAAAAACTGGCCAAGAGTTTGTTACAGAAACCAATACTAGAGGAAAAGTCTAGGGGGAGGGGACATTTAGCACAACTGCCAGGAGAGTTATAGGAAAATATAAAACTTTTATATTTATACCCCTCCCCCAACAAAAGTTAAGCATAGTCACCAAACCAATTACCCTGTCATTCTTTCCTCTATGTAATCTTCATAAGAGTAGTGAGCCAGGGGCATATCTCTAGCACCTCAGGGCCCCTCTTAAGACTTCGCCAATTAACTGGGACCTCTCAAAGCTGGTAAGAAGTTGTACCTATTTCCTATAGTTACTTATCCCTTAGGTGTTCCTGCCTCTCGTGGACATCCACCTCCCATCAACCTGACTTGCTGGAAAAGTTCCTGGCTGGCTCTGCTTGTCACAGCTCTGAGATGGAGAAAGAGGGCCCAGCTGTCTCTGTAGGACCAGTGGACCAAACGCTTTAAAATACTCTTGGATTCAGGGAGTCTTCAATCTTCAAATGGCAGGTATAGGCATTGTACCTTTGTAAGACATGCCACTCAAAAGCTCACCCTGTTCCCCTTTCCCTGATCCCCAACCCCCACATACTCACAGAGACACCTGAATCTTCAAGGAGTAGTGTCTAATTTAAGTTTATTGGGCCACCAATCATTGTGGTAGATTGCCTCATTGGCTCCAGTTCTCTGCCCCTTCCTGTGTCCATGTCTTTTCCATGGACTTTGCCATTCTTCCCACTAAAGGAGCAGAATATATTTCCCCACCACTTGACTTGGGATTTAGCCATGTGACTTGCCCTGGGCAGTAGAATGAAATGGAAATGACAATGTACCATTATGAGCTTGGGCCTTAAGTGGCCTTGAATATTGCCTCTCACAGACATGTGAGTCATATAATTTTTGTTTTAAGCTGCTGAATTTTGGGATGGAGGTTATAATGCACTAAAAGCTAACAGATACAGTCATTTTTTTAATACAGTAAAGAAATATAGAATTTATACCAGAAAAAAAAGTGCCTTTATTTCTAGAATAATTTTCCCTTGGATTGCATTTGCCAGCTTAATAAGTAATTAAATTAATTTCTATTTGTATTATTTGCTGAAATATATGTATTTCCTGGAATAGTCTAAGAAGAAAATGTATCTACATTTTCATTCTGTAGAGCTCTGGGAGGAACATCCAGTCATTGCTGACAAAGCATACTCCCACATATCCCATCATAGTGCAAGGTGCATGCACAGTTCATTTGAAAAACAGCTAAATCTGCTTGACATGTTGTAGTCCCGAACTTCATTATGAGTCCCTTATTTAGAAGTCAGAGCACCCTTCCCCATGGAAACATATTGTAGTTAGCCCTCCCTAACTGCAGGCTCCACGTGCTAGGAATCAACCAACCGTGGATGGAAAGGCTTATGATGGTTGCATCTGTACTGAACATGTACAAGCTTTTTTTTTCCTTGTCATTATTCCCAAAACAATATAGTATGACAACTATACAGCATTTACTCTGTATTAAGTATTATAAATAATCTAGAGATGATTAAAATATACGGGAGGATGTATGTATGTTATATGCAAAGCCTGTGTCATTTTATATAAGGACCTTGAGCATCCGTGGATTTTGGTATCCACAGGAGTCCTGAAACCAATCCCCTGTGGATACCGAGGGAGGATTCTATAATATTCCCAGGCAAAAGCCCATTTAATCCCACATACAACTGAATGATATGAGTAATGCATGGCCCACAAGGGGAGAACATTTATCTCCCACTGCTCAGGTTTCCTTCTCTGTTTATGGGCCCTCTCTCCTTGTTTGCTCTTTCCAAAGGAAGAAGAGTGGCTGATTGGTTAAAGCCTGCCATTTATGGGGCCTCCTTTCCTGAGTGAGCAGCATTACGGTATTGAAAGATGGTGAGGACAGGCCAGGCACTGTCTCTCAGACCTCTCGTCCTCCCACGCAACTCTTTGGCTTCATGGCCTCCAAGTCTGCTCCCTCTCTCATGCACACTCTCTCTCTCTTTCTCCTTCCCAGGCATACCTGAGCCTATAGTTCCCAAGTCTCGGGTCTAAGATGGGTTCTCCATCAGAGCACCAAGAATCCTTTAATCAGGGTGTTTAAGAAGTGCTTGTGCAGGTTGAGAAATCAGTTCTTAATTTCTCTCATTTACTGGTGATCCTTGCTGGCTATGTCATCAGTCATATGCTGGGGTGAACAGGAAAAGCCAGCATTTAGAACTCCTAAGACTCAACTCCTCTCTTATTCATTATTCCTATGGAACAATTCTTCCTGTGTCCCAGCTGAAGAGGCTGGGGCACATCTTGAGTGCAACCGCCTTTCGGGTCTTGAAGGGGAGACCCTCCCATTTCACAATGACTTGTCTTTTGGAAGAATCTGGTTCTTTCATGGAGGAGTGGTGGTCATGTTTTGTTAGAAGACGGGGATAAAGGTTGATTTTGGAGAAACTAAGCAAGGTAGGAGAAAGTGTATGTGTGTTCCATTTTTTAAAATTTCATAAAAATGCTTTAACTTATTCTTCTCAGTTCAGAGCTCAAAGATTTAACTGCCCTCCAATCTTAGCATCACCCGATAGAAACGTATTCTAACACAAACTCTCAACATCATTTTCTGAGAGAATTCTGGCATTCTTCAAAAACTTGACTAATTTAACTAACGTTACTCTTTCATTCAGTTAAAATAATTAATTTTGTCTCATATTTTTAAAAAATCGAACTATCCTGTATAGACATATGACCTTTCTATTCATAACTAGAATTTTCTTCTTCAATTCATTCTGAAAGCCATTTCTCTCCATGGTCTGTGTCTCATAAGAGCCTTATTTGCTTAAAAAAAAATCATATACGTTATCATTTAACTATTTTCCCTACAAATTTTATAGCCAGTAAAGTGTATTATTGATACTCATATATTTTAACTTTAAAAATTTAATAAAATTTTTAAACCTGAGATTTTCCAGCCTTCCTTTAATATAGCTGGTATTTAAAAACAAGTTTAAATCTATGTATCATGTCTTACATGCAGTTCAAATACTCGTTAAGGCCATTGTGAGACCTCACCTCCAGATAAGAGGTGACTTGATCCAAGGGCTTAAAGCCTGAGGGACGCCACCTTGTCAATCAACCCTGATACCTACCAAAAGCACTTTTAAAACTCTCAGGAATGCCACATTCTTACACACTGTTGAGTGGTTTAGGATTAACACTCACCCAAGCTGGACCAATGGAAGCCACCACCCCTTGCCAGTTCAGTGGCTTTTTTCTGTGGTAGAGACGGGAGTCTTTGGTGTAGTGGGCGGATGACTTCTGTGTGGAAGAAGCTCATCTGCTCTGCTGTGGGAGAGCACGAACATTCTGAGACAAGCAGGGACAAGAGAGGGAAAGAGAAAGTTCTGGGAGAATTTGATCCTGGCTCCATGTACCCGACACCAGGTACACTCTTGCACCTCCCACAGTTATATGAGTGACTCAATTCTCTTTGAAATAGATCACTCCTCTCTTTGAGTTACAGCTAGCTGTAAAAATGATGCTTGTTTGCCATATAATATATTTTTTTCAAAGCTCTAAGATTCTTTTTGTTTAGAACAGCTCCTAGGGAGTAGAAATTAAGGTTGTGGCCATCAAAAGCCAAACAGTTGGACCTATGGAAATGTTCAGGTTTTCCTTTGAAGGTTACAGCAACCTTAGACCTAAATCTTGTCATGTGTATTATGCGTATTGCCTAACAGTGTAGCATAGACACATTCCTTGCTTCCTTCGAAAAGGGAGGCATTATACCAATTTCTTGACTTTTCATGTCAAAGATAATGGTAGATTCTCCAAAAAGATTTTATTTGGGTTTGGGAGAAATGCTGTAAAAATCCCATATTTGAGATCAAATAATAAAGATCTAAGGCAGGAGGAACTAGAAAGCTATTCAACCGTTCTATGTTGACTCCTGCTCAGAGAACTTTCTTTTTCCCTAGATAATGTAGACAATCTGCATTGCACTATTTGGACAGGTATTTATTGGTTCTTTGCTCAGAGAGCCACACATATGTATGAGATTACTCATAACTGGTCGCATGTATTAATTTTTAAATATTTTTCCAGTTCCTGCTGGGTTAGAGGGGCATCCTGTTACAGTGGAAAGAACAAGGAATGGATAGACTGACAGACATGGAAAGAGGGAGCACAGGCCAGTGAAGGGGAAACGGATTCATTATGACACAGAGATGTAAAATTCCCTCGCTAAGAACAATGCAACATTAAACAAAATACATTTAAAGATATTGTTTGGTACTTTTCCATTAATTTTTCAAAGGTCTTGACCTCCTAAGAAAAATTTCTGACTAAAAGGGGTTTTCCTCACCACTCAGTTCCTTCTTCTGCTGGGTCCTACAGCGAAACAGTGATCCTATATTTGGCCCTTCAGACAGTTGCCACGGAAATGAGAGCGGCAAACACTTTCAGCTTTCTGGCTTCACTGTGGGATCCAGCGTAGAACATGATTAAGCTGTCAGAGAACCTCCCTAAGTAAAGTTTTACCTGATAAGTAAGAGTTTCCAGAAAAATGGTGACACATATGAGAAGGAAAATAGATTGTTTAACTCACTCTGAAAAATCCCTTTTGATTCATAGACTGTCTACATGGTTGAAACATAAGAAACCATCTCTTTCTCTAATCAGACTCTTCTCAATTCACAGACAAGTACCTCAGGGGGCAAATAAAACCTCCCTGTCTTTGAATGAGAAGGTACCACATTAGCTAAAGGAAAATAGGGTTCGTGAGCGCTGAAGAAATGAGAAAGCAGAATGCTAACAAGGGGTTGACAGAGTGAATGAGAGGGAGGTGATTAAATGCCTTTTAAACCATTTTGAAGGAATATCAAATATCTTATTTGAAAAAAAAAAGAAATCACTGTGGATGTCGAAGAACACTGGCTTTTCACAACTGGAATCAGAGATGTTGTGGAGCTTGAGAGATGTTACTACAATGGAATTGAAACTTTATTTGTATCATTTGTTCCCAGCAAACGAGACCTGGCTTCTTTAGAGATGAGCTCTAGCTATCACTCTGAATCCATTGAGTAGTTCTACTCCATATCGTTGACACCTATGAAACTCTGTTGGATTGAGTAAGGTCAGTGTTCTTCATATTGGGATTAGACAAGAGAAGACCACTCCATGTGGTACCATGGCTGCAAATGAGAGAACTGATCAGCAGAAGCCAATATTTAGACAGCTACTTGGAAGAAGACTTTCCAGATATTGCTAGAATAGGAAAAAGAAGTGACAATTTGAAAAGATTGTACCCTCTCTCTTCCATTTGGGATTTTTAAGCTCTTTTAGTTAAAAATATCCCATCACCTGTATACTTGCTGGTGGGTGTCTAAATTATTGCATCCACTTTGGAGAGCTATTCGGAAATATCTAGAAAAGTTGAAAATGCAGATTCCATACAACCCAGCAATTTTACTACTAGGTGGCAGCTACAGACTGAATTGTGTCCCTCAAAATTCATATTTTGAAGCTCTAACCCTTAATGTGACTGTATCTGGAGATAGAGTCTTTAGTAGGTAATGAAGTTTAAATGAGGTTATGTGGGTGGGGCCCTAAATTGATAGGATAAGAAGACGTAGAGATCTCTCTGTCTGTCTCTCTCTGCCATGTGGGACATGGCTAGAATGTGACCATCTACGAGCCAGGAAGAGAGCTCTCACCAGAACCCAACCACACTGGCACCCTGATCTTGGACTTCTAGCCTCTACAACTGTGGAAAATAAATTTCTGTTGTTTAAACCACTCAGTCTATGGTATTTTGTTATGGCAGCCTGAGCTAAGACAGTGGCTATCCTTGAAAAGCTCTTATGCCTGTGCATGAAGGAAATGTAAGAATGCTCATTATAGTGTTGTTCCTAATAGTAAAAATATGGAAGCTAACTTCCCGTAGAGAAATAAATACATAAACTTCTTCTTCACATGACATAATTCTATAGAGCCGTTGAAATGAATGAATAATATTAACATTTATCAATGTAAATAAATCTCAAAAATATAATGTCAAATAAAGAAATCAAGCTGTAAAAATATATTTATACATGCTTTCACGTAAATTTTGAAACACCTAAAGCAATAGTTTATAATTTTAGGGATACAGACTTGTATGGTAAACATACAAACATGCTGAAAGTGAGGATACACACCAACTACTTCTGAGAAGGGAGGGAAAGATGATTGCAGAGGCAAGGGAGTGACTTTTGCTATATCTGTTCTGTTTTATTTCTTAATAAGAAATGAGATTTGTGTCAATTTCTGTAAATTGTTCACATCTTTTAAATCTGGGTGGTAAATGCATTGTGCCTGCTACATTATTTTCCATAGGTTTCACATATTTCATAAATAAAAGATGTTTTCCCTTATCATCTGAGTTTTTCGCAGTACAAAAGTCCTTTTCAGACAGATAGTTTTCTTATCCACCTTTTATATATGCTGCAGTAGAAAGCCCAGAGAAGTTAGGTGACCTGGCCAAAGTGTGCAATCTAGTTAAACAGTGACTTGAGGATTAGAAGCTAGTTGTCTGTCTTTTGCCGTGGAGCACTCTGTATGTCTGTTAGTTATGTGCTATAGAGACAATGACTCCAAATTTATCATCTAAGCCAGAAATAAGCTAGATCATGTCCAGTCGTGGAAGAGCACGTTTGACCCCTCGGACCTTTTCTGTCCCTCAAATCATACTGCACAGTTGATGTTACTTATTTTGCTTACTCACAGGCATCAGCCCGACTTAGGAGAGTTCAGATATTCCACTTTTGAAAAAAAGGATATAAGGAAACAAGACTACTGATCTGGAAATTTGCTGAAACAATTGAGAAGTTGGCAGAAGCTTTAAGATGGAGGTTTTACTAATTATAATCAATTTTGGCTAAAAGATTTTAATTAGGACATTTATATTGTTTGTAAGATAGATTTTTATCACTGTTCAACTTAGATATACAGCATGAAAACTAGTAGTTACTTATGCTGAATTTCCAAATTAATCTAAATAATTGTATTTCTGAAAAATGAGTGACATGAAGGATTCCATGATATAATATTGAAACAATGGGTAGGAAATATTTAGGGATATTAAGAATAAATTTTGTTTCTATAACACTTAACATATCCAGACAAAAGTAAGCATTGGTTAACACATGCTCTTTATCACATTTTACATAGTTGGGGCAAGGAATTTTGGCTGCTGCAGTTACATACTACCAACCCACTTCAACACCTGACGGGATTCTATAACCTACATTTCATGAAAAATAAATAAAAAGGACTTGAAAAGAAAAGACTGAACTTATTTTGAGAAATAATGACTAAATACGCAACTTAGGCATAATTTCATAATACAAATTTACCAAAAACACATAGTTGGAGAGAGGTGATGTTATTCATACATAGTGGCTGGCACGCACACACACACACACATATGCTACAGGCTTAGCCAGCCATAGGTAAGAAGGTAATCTCAATTCTTGTTCAAATTAAATTGCTGTCTTTTTTTGTTATCTGGGTTTTGCTGATTCTCTAATGTGTCCCAAAATATTCTCATCTGTTGCCTCCATCATCAGAGCCCCTATCTCTATTTGAAAAAAAAAAAAAAAGCTCAGCCTCCTGCTTATCTGACTCTTCAAAATTCATTTTAAATCCTGTCTTAATAAATAATATTCCTAATCTCTCCTTTCAACATGCTTGGCAAAACATTTGTGTGCTCTGTGTCTTCTGCCAGATGCCTGGATGATGTTCCCCCACTGGGTTGATGGAAGGGATGTTTTAACTCTCATCCTTTGGGCAGAAGAGTGCCTGTTTGACTGGGTTAGCAGTGAGGACCTGAGGACCGTGACACTTCCTGCATCCCACCATTCAACACTCCTCAGCTCGTGGCAGTTCAGGGGTGTTTAGTAAGTGACAGCGTGTGGTTGCTGCTCGCATTTATAAGTGTTTACTTTGTTATTTTTATATGGTGTGATATTTGATTTGTCCACAATATATTTCCAAGAGAAGTAAAATGTACTTACATATTTCTAATAAAAAGACAGAAAAAATAGTGTGACACAGTGCACCTATATATTTTTTCATCTCCTTAAAATTAATTTAAAGGACCTTATTCCCAAACATAATTTGACTTTGGGTGTTTTTTTGTATATGTCAGTTTTTCCCAAACTGAATTCTATAGAACTGTGTTAACTCTTTTTGTTAAGTGAGAAGAAAAAAGAGTGTTCTGTTTTCAAGTAAACTGATATATATAGGGTTAGAACAAATTAGATGCATCTTTGAAGGTCTCAGAGTCTAGATGTGACTATCCATTATGCAGCACAAGAGATGCTAAAGTACACAGTGTGGCAACACCCTTCCTTCCTTTTGATGTCGTATTGTAGAATGCTTCTTAGTATCACCAGGACGCTGTATTTATTCATCTTTAGGCAAATTATATATATTTTGACATATATTTCTAATATATTTTATATTAGCTTCCTAACCTAGTTTTAAATGCAATTGAATTTTTTACTTTTTCTTTAAATTATAAAATTTATGTTCATGAAAATTCAAACCATACATATGTATGGAGAATAATGCTCTCCTGAGTCACACTCTCTTCCCTCAGAAGTAATCATTGTGAATAGTTTAGTGAGTCTCTTTTTAGTCATTTTTATATAAAATAATTTAATTCCTACCTCATAGAGTCAGAGGGAAATGGTAAACATCTTCAAAACTGGATTGGAGAGAAAAAAATCTTTTAAAAAAATCTTCAAATAATATATTTTTCCCTGATAATTCCACAGCTTACATTTTGAATAATGTCAGATTTGCTTTTAAGTGAAACTCTTGACGTTTCATTAACATAAGTAATTAGTTACCAAGAAAGTGGGATAAAGAATACAATTTCTATAGATTTTTCCCTAAATGGTGCTGGATAAATTACATCTTTAACTTTGATCTTTCTGTAAATCCTTCACTAATTTATGTGAAACCATCAAAATAAGCATAAATCAAACCACACGTTCGTCCCCAAACTGAGACAAGACCTCAACGCCCTCTAGTGGGGCGACCTCCGTGCTCCATCACCTGTGACCAGCCCTGCTTCCAGCGGGTAAGATGAAGTAAACCGCTCTTAGTGTTAGAACAGTACTTCCCTCTTCCATTCATGTAACAAGTATTTAAACTTGTACTTCAAGTTTTCCGATTAAAATGAACCATCACCAAGAAAGCAAGGGAAAATTATTAGGGGGGAGTACCCAAAGATAAAATATCAAGCAGTAACTTTTATCACTATAATCAGTCTCTGACCTTCCAAGTTATCTGCTTGTCTTGACTACCTACTCTTGGCCACATCATGACTCTCTACCATTGAATTTACCAAGACTTAAATCTATTCTTTCATTTAAAAAAAAGAAAAAAATTTGATCTTTTTCTTTGCGTTCACTTCTCCGTATTTATCAGTTTCCTTGAGTATTACATCAGTTACTTTTCTGAACAACAATAAAAAAGGTTCAGTAACCACTGATGTCACTTTTCTGCTTTTATCCCTCTGAGAATATGGGCTCTCAGCCTCCCCTGCTTAAAAGATAACACCTGCTCCAAGGGATGATGAGCGCAGCCTAGCAAGAGCCAAAGGCCTGACTCAAAGCCCACATGAGCAATTTACTGTCCATGTGTTGTTGAGCCAGTCACTCAGATCCTCTGTATCTCAGTTTCCTCATCTGTAAGGTCAGAATGATGATAACAGTATCCAGTAGGACTTAAGAAAATCCATGTACAGGAGGTAGAACAGTGCCCAACACATAGTAAGCACTCAGTAGCAGTCACTTAATGTTACTATTTCATCAGAGTCCTGTGAATAAAAATAAGACAGCATGAAGGAAAGATTTGAATCCAACCTCTTTTGCAAAACCAGATGCAGCTATTCATTAGTCAGGCCCTCACCTCCCCCTGTTTAAAAGATTGCAGTGGCCTCCTAACTGGCCTTTCAGCCAGCGGTCTCTCCCAATTCCAGTCCACTGTCATCAGTCAGATTTATTTTCTTAAAAATAATGTTGACATTTCTGGTTCAGGATATGATGAGCTAATCTTCCTGCTGAAAACAACTATAAAAGCTAATATATGAAACAACTGTGTGAAGGAACTGGAAAGCACCCAATTCAGGCAGGATTGGAAAGGAAAGGCTACAAGCCTTGAAAGAAGAGAAGCACTGGAGGGGAGCTCCACACCCACCATGACTTCCCCCTGAGAACATTTTCCAGTTCACAAAATAGGGGAAAGAGGCCCCAAACAGAAAGGCAGGAGTCTAACTCAGGAGCTGAGGAGAAACAGGTTGGAATTTGGGACTACCAAAGTGTCTAGGACTTGAGAGGAAAAGTTATAGAGAGCAAGGATTCAAGGTGACGTGAAATGAAAACTCGTCTACATCCTCCTTCCCCCCATCACTGGCTAACTCCTTAGTTACACATGCCTGGAGTGAGACTCCAAAAACCCCAGCAGAAAACAGCATCTGAGAGAACAAAGAGCTGAGCAAAAGTTTAATTAAATAGCTGTGCAGTGCTGCCCAGACAAGACGAAGAGGGGCAGGAGGATTGTCAGTAAATATCCTGGGCTTTCAGTCAAGACACAGAAGTGTTATATCCTGGGAGTAAGAGCAAACCTAAAATAGAAAAACTGTAATAACGACTAAAGCCATCTCCCAAAAGAATCAAAATGATCCTCCTGTATTTTACATACCTGCTGGAAGAAAGCTGAACCTTCTGTGGAGAAAGATAACAGCATTTATAGCCTCTCCAATTTTTCATCTACAATATCTGGCTTAAAAAAAAGGGCCAGGCCCCGTGGCCGAGTGGTTAAGTTCGCACGCTCCGCTGCAGGCGGCCCAGTGTTTCGTTGGTTCAAATCCTGGGCGCAGACATGGCACTGCTCATCAGACCACGTGAGGCAGCGTCCCACATGCCACAACTAGAAGGACCCACAGGGAAGAATATACAACTATGTACCGGGGGGCTTTGGGGAGAAAAAGGAAAAAAAAATTAATTAATTAATTTAATTTAATTTAATTTAAAAAAAGGGCCAAATAACTGAAAGCCACAATTTAAAAGAACAATAAAAATAGACCTAGAGAAAATTAAAATATTGAAATAAGCAGATAGAGACTTTAAAATAAAGATAATTAATGTGTTTAATGAAACTGAAGAAAGTATGGAGAATTTCAACAAAGACCTGGAATCTATTAGATATGACAGAACAGAGAACTTCTAGTAAACTGGAAAACAAGTCAGGAACTATATTTAGTTTGAAGCACATAGAGAAAAAGGGATAGAAAATACAAAAAAGAGTATGAGAGAGATATGAAGAACAGTGATAAAGTCTAACATGAATGTAACTAGAAATAGAGAGGAGATGATGGTTCAGAAACAACATTTGAAGAAATACTGGCTCAAAATGTTTCAAAGTTGATAAAAGACACCAAACCACAGAATCAAGACACTTTATGAACCTCACATAGAATACTAAAAGTATAAAGAAAGCACACTTGGGGACATCATAGTTAAGCAGCTAATAACCAAGACAAACAGAAAAATCTTAAAAGCACTCAGAGAGAAAAAAAACCCCACACATTACCTTCAAAGAAGCAAAAGCTTACTTTTCAACAGAAATTACGGAAATCAGCACATCAAGGAATGGCATTAAAATGCCAAAATGAAAAAAAAACCTTACCTCTCACCTAGAATGCTATACATAGTAAAAATATTAATCAAAAAAAGAAAGCAAAAATTGATGACTTTTCAGACGAACAAAGCTGAGAGAATTTGTCTCATCAGTACATCTTCACCACGACAAATACCAAAGAGTTATTCAGGCTGAAGAAAATGATCCCAGAGGGACCCACCACCTTGCAAAAAGAAATGAAGAGCACCAGAAAGGGCAGGTAGGTAATGCTGATGAATGTAGACTGGTTTATAAAAGACAAAAAATTAATGTCTTGTAGGGATTTGAATATATAGAGAAGTGAAATATATGACAATACCATGATAGATGAGAGACATAAGTAGAGTTAAACTATTGTAAAATTCTTCTATTTGGGAGGAATTGGTAAAAGGGCTAATTAAAGGTAACCATAGGGGATGGCCCAGTGGCATAGTGGTTAAGTTCATGTGCTCTGTTTCAGTAGCCTGGGGTCCATGGGTTCGATCCCAGGTGCAGACCTACACACCGCTCATCAAGCCATGTGCTGGCGGCATCCCACATACAAAATAGAGGAAGATTGGCAAAGATGTTAGCTCAGGGCCAATCTTCCTTATGAAAAAAATAATAATAGTTAAAAAAAGTTAAACTGCAATAAGTCTAAGATGCATGTTGCACTCTATTATTACTTAACAAACCCCTGCAAAATTTACCAGTTTAAAACAATCACAGCATTTATTTTGCTTACAAATGGGCAATTTAGGCAGGGCTTAGTGAGGACATCTTGTCTCTACTCAGCATCAGCTAGGGTGGCTCCAAGGCTGGATGCTGGAACCATCTGAAGGCTTGCTAACTTACCTGTCTGGTAGTTGATACTAGCTGAGGGCTGGAACCTCTGTGGGACTATGCCCAGAACACCTATATGTGATAGTTCCATGTGGCTGCCTAACATAGCGTGGTGGCTGGGTTCCAAGATTGGGAGCTCAGAAAGAGAGCCAGGCAGAAGCTAAATCACCTTTTCTAACCTATCATCAGAAGTCATACAGTGTCACTTCCACTACATTCTACTGATTAGAAGCAAGTTACTAAGGACAACCCATATTCAAAGGGAGGGAAACTAAGATTCTTCCCTTTGATGGGAAGAATGTCAAAGAATTTGTGGATGTGGTTTAAAAGCACGAGAGTAATTTTCAACAATTTTCAAATAATTGTTATTATACTGATGACATTCTCTAACAACAATGTAATTCAGTTATAAATCATTATCAAAAAGCAGTATTTAAAAATTCCTCATATGTTTGGAAAATAAAGAACACACATGCATTAATAGCCCATTGGTCAAATGATAAATCAATGAAAATTAAAACCTACTTAGGATCAAATCACAGTAAACCTACTGCATATTAAAATGTCTATTTAGAGGGGATGTTTTGAAGAAAAATTTTACCTCTGGTAAAAATAAAAGGAAAAAGACTGAACATTAGTAAGAGAAAGAAGCAAATTTAAAAGTAAAAAACAAAACAATATAGAGAAAGAAAGAGGAAATAAAGGTAAAACTAAAATTAATGAAATAGAAAACAAAGATACAATAGAGAGGCTAAACAAAGTCAAAAATTTGTTGTTTGAAAATTCTAATAAAACTGACAAACCTCTAGCAAGACTGATCAAGGAAAAAATAGGACACAAATAAACAATGCTCGTATTGAAAAGGGGACATAACTAAGATGCAACAGAGATATATTTGGTTGAAAATGTTTTTGTATTTACTACCAACGTAGTTTCTTTCCAGTCTTGGCTCTGATGATTACAAAGGCATGGAAAACAAAGGAAGGTTCACTGGATCCTCTTACACTTGAATGCTTGGCAGCCCTCCCTCTCTAGTATTTCAGTGTGTTGGCTCATCAACTTCCCTCACTCCAGGACTGTCTCCACATTACTAGTTTAAATGAGACAAAATCATGATGCCTAACAATGTGGACATGAATGTTTTTTAAAATTTTTTATTGAAGTACAACACTCACACAAATGCACAAGCCAAATAAACATCTCAATGGATTAAGTCAATGTAAACAATTATGTAATTACCATACAAACCAAGATACATGAAGTAGCCAACACTAGAAATCCCCTGCAAGCCCCCTCCTACTACTTCCTTCCTTTTCCCCATGGTAATCACTATTGTGATGATCAGAATTAGACTACAGTCTAGTAGGAGTACTATGGTTTCTATGAGAATAAATACTGTTAAAAGATGAATCATTACCATCTTACTGTTACATAGTTTGAACATCTGTAGAAACCATCTCCTGAAGTAAACTTTTAAAAATTTAAAATCTGAACAGTAATCAAAATCACAAGACAACAGGAAAATGCATGCAGCACATTTGACAAAGATTAATTTCCTTTGTATATAAAGAGCTCCTACAAATCAATAAATTTTAAAAATCCAATAGAAAAATAGGCAAAGGACATGGATAGGCAATAGACAGAAAAGAAAAAATAGATCCTAAACATGAAAAGACACTCAATGCCTCTCATAAGAGAAATGAACATTAAAATTACAATGAGATATGACTTGCGACTTGTCAGATTGGCAGAAATCAAAAAGTTTGGTGATACTTTATCAAAGAGTGGGCATTTTCATTTACTGTTGGGAATGTAATTTGGCAAAAATCTTTTTAGAAGGCATTATCAATATAAAAAATGTTTAAATTAAATGCATGTAGATTTTGACCCAACCATTTCACTTCTAAGAACTAATTCTACAGTTATACTCACATCTATACAATAAGGTTATTAATTTAAGCAAAAGATTAGAAATAAAGTCCATCAATAAAAGACTGTCAAATAAAATATAATCTATACAGTGGAATGTTATATAGCCATTAGAATGAGTCATTTTATTTGTATTGTTCCAGTACTATCCCTAAAATACATTAAATGAAAAAATTAATACATACAATATATGTAGTATGCTATCATTTGTGGAGAAAAATCTATTCTATATACACGTGCATATATATATGCATTCTCTGCAATGATTCATAAGAAACTGGTAAAAATAACTGTCTACTGGGAGAACTGAGGCTTCACTGGGAAAGAGACTTTTATTTAGAATTCTTTGAACTTGTTGATATGTATTTTTACGTTCATTACCCAGTTAAAATATATATTTTAAAAACTTAAAGGCCATAATTTTCACATATAAAGCATGTTTAGTAGGTACATTTTTTAGCAGGAAATGCTACATAATTAGGAATTAAAGATAGTGTGAAACGCTTAAGAATGTTCATGAGCATATGCCATTCTAGCTTCAATCAAATAATGAAAACCTCTCTTGTGTTGACAAAACGAGAAACTTCAGTTGAGCTAAAAATGAACCAGGTGGGGCAATGAAAGCTACATTTTCTACAAGCCTTTCGTGCTCCAAAGACCATTACTTGGGTTTAGGAATTTTGTGTCCAGCAAGTAGCATCTGTCACCCATTATCAGGAACAGAAGTCTGAACACTTCTGCCCATTGCATCTTGGTATCAGAGTCGCCAAGGAAAACACAATGCAGTCAGTACTGGAGGGAACAGTGCTTTGCTCATATAGAGGAGACAGCAAGATCAGCTTCAGTAGAGAGTGTTGGTTTCCCACGGCCAGCAGTTCCCTCCCAGAAGCCAACGCAGAGCAGTTGGCCTGCTCACACCCCTCTTGTTGCATAGCAGAAGACCCCATCCCCCGCCTGAAGTGGACTGATAGAGCAGTGGGGTTGGCCAGGTTTCATATGACATATATGCTTAAGCAGAACAAAGTACACATTGAGCCTGAAACAGAAAAAGATATTCACAGACAAGGTGACAAGTCCAGCACAAGCTATAAGGACTCTCTCGGTAAGCAAGTGTTCTAGTCCCAAAGCCCATTCTTATACAACCCAGTACGAGTCAAAAGACTGCACACAAGAGACTGCCTTTCCCAACAGTTTGGCTCTTTCATAGAAAACAAATAAAGCTAAATTACAAGAGAGTCATAGAATTGAATGACCTAGAAAATAGGCACTTAATTATCCTGAGAGCTTTTATCCATAGGGGAGCAGCATAATGAAGAATAAGGCTACAAGATTTAGAATCCATGTTTTATTTATCTATGGGCAATTCAACAATTTTTAAACTTAAGTTCTCCAAACTTTAGTTTTCTCACATGTAGTAAGATGGAACTAATACTACCAGCTTCCCAGTTGTAATATATAAACTGAGATAACATATGTAAAATCTCTAGCACCTGTCCTAGGACAGAGGTATTAAATAAATCCAAACTTCTAGGGTCAAACTTACAGGGAAATCTGGGTGATACAAATGCTTTGAATTTCTTTATAAAAAGAAAATTAGCAAATGATGTAGTTTCCAGTTTTATTTAAGACTTTACATATCTGAATAACTTACTAAAAACCAAATGCTCATCTGTTTTTAAAGAGTTGCACAAAAGGAAAATAATAGGGAAAGTAATGGCTTGTTTGCCAAATTCATTTCGATGTGGGGCCAATTTCATTAAACTTAAAAAAATTCTAAGTCTTTTGACCCTGGGACTCTAAAAATAGCAGTTGGAATTAATATGTTCTTGGATTCATGGTTCCAAAAAGTCATTTACATTTTCTTTGTTTCATGATGCTGTAGATTTAACAACATATTGGTAGAAACATGTAACTACTCACATGGATTAAACATCAAGAGAACAATTTGTGTATATAAACTAAAAACTAAAAATGAATACATTCAGATATTATGGAACTGTATAACAAATGTAATTTGTTCACTTTACAGAAGGAACAAAAAAGAATTAATAAAGAGTGGTCTTTTTCATTATTTTCAAAAATTCTTCCTCATTTATTCCTCCATCCCCGTCACGATCAGCTTCATCAAGCATTTCCTGTAAAACGAAATGTTAAATATGATATGTGAAATCTATAAAAGTGAATAATGATATAAATGAATGTTCAAATACATACTCCAAACCAAATTTTATTTTAAATGTATTTATGAGTACAACTAAAGAATATAACTATAAATTATATGTTACATATGTTTTATGTTATATATGTTTTGTATGTTATATATGTAAATTTTAAAAAATAACATCTACCTGAAGTTCATCATCTGTTAAATTTTCCCCTAGTTCCTTAGCAACCCTCTTGATGTTGGTTAGTGTTATGCTTCCAGTCCCATCATCATCAAATAATTTGAAAGCCTTCAGTATTTCTTCTTTTTCATCTTTCTCACTCTTTATGAAAACAGAAACAACTAAATGTCATTAGTCTTTCATTTATCCTATCAAGCTGGACTTAGAGGTCTTTGAGGTCTACAGCAGCAACGTACCAGGTAGCTGAGCTCTGACTTTATGTACTGCTCTGACTTTTAACAATTATTCCAGTGCACTCACATCTGCCCATCCACGTATGTAAACTCAGGGTTTATTAAAGCGGAAGAGGCACAGGGTGGTAAAGACAATGTATCTCTTATTAACTCCAGTAATTGAGATCCATGACCAAAAATGCAAGCTCCAAGAGAACAAGGAGGCTGTCTCATTCAACGCTCCCTAGAACAGTGCCTCGCCAAAACATACAATAAATGTTTGCTGAATTCAAGGCTTCAAAATGCTGGCCCCATTCTGTCTATCTAGCCATGTATCCTCATTCATGGGAATGAGCCATGTCCATCAGCCATGTAGCCATTATTGCCTAATGAAAAACCTCTTCTCCACCCTGGACAGTCTTCATTACTACCCCGAAAACATCTTTATTTTGCTATTCCTATCTATCTAAATCCCACCCATCTTCAAAGACTGAGCCAAGTCTTCCTCTATGAAACCTCTGATTGCTCCAGCCAAAAAATGTAGGAGGCTACTGCTTGTATTTCTTTGAAAAACAAAATCACTAATGTACCATTTTTACACTCATTATGGCAAAAAAATCTTCAAAATTAATGGTGCCAGTTCCTTCTGTGTCGATTTCAGCTATCATTTTTTTAATTTCTTCTTTCTTTGGTTCAAATCCTAAGGCTCGCATTGCAATCTGAAATAGGAAGCAAACAAATTATAATATGCCGCAATCTCATTCCTAGCTTTTAAATGACTTATTATTAATTACTAGATTCTCTCTTTTTTATACAGACTAGGCATAAACATAGAAAGTCGGTGAACAGGCCTAGGTTCCAATCCTACTGTGCCATAGGATAGGTCGCTGTCACACCCCGGACTTTGGCCTACTCATTTATAAAACAAGAATAAAATGTTTTACAAGGTATTGTTTTGTTAGTGCAGGGCAAGTGAATACACCGACAGCGTAGGTGTGTGCACTGAAGAGACTTTATATCAAGCTTTCAGAAGACTACTGTTAAAGACTGAAAAATTGCCACAAATGATAGTTTTTACAATGTTTTAGAATTAGAAGCAATTTCAGAACCTTCAACTCTTTCACATCTATGGTTGCAGACCCATCAACATCAAATAAATCAAAGGCCTCTTTAATTTCTTGCTTTTGGGTTTCATTCAATTCAATTTTTGCTGCTCTTTTCCTCCATTGGTCTGAACTTGTGTGGTAGCTGGACGCCTGTAATAAATACACACATGGGTGAAAGATAAACTATATAACTGGAAAAGTTACCAGAACCAGAATAACTGATAATGAACTAATTATATCTAATAAATAAACGTTTCCAAGCATCCTATTCCCTACTATATAATGAAACTCAACAACTTGCCCCTTTTCCCTTTGCTAACATTTGTGCTTTTAGTTATTAATATCTTGATGGAAAGCCTGGTTCTTCTTTACTAGTTAGGTTTTTCCTTAAAACTGGTGCCTTTTGAGAGGGAGAAGAGGCAAAAGAAGGTATGCTGGAACAGTAGATGGTGTCATGTCAGAATACAATTAGCCTTACTCAATCCGTCTGAAAAGTGGTCGTTTAAGGAATATTTACCTTCATATATGCCTATATGTCTCACAATAAAATTTGTTTATTTTGTGGGATATGCTTGATTGGAACATAATATCCTTTTCACCTTATTCTAGCATACTCTTCTATATTACAGAAGCTGAGGAACGAAAAAGTACATTTTCCAAGTAAAAAACTACTCCAGGGATCTAGATAAGAATACATGTCGGGCCATCCATCAGTATCCACCGTACATTTGGAAGCTAGAGGTCACCTTCCTGCTATTTGCCATTTCCCGCTGGCAAGCAAGGCCATGGAATTACTCCTGGGGTTATTCTGCAGCCTCATTTTGGTATCCTGTCTCCAGCTTTGAGCTGAGAAGCAGTGGGGGACTAGACTCCTTGTTCCTGTGTACCAGTCGCCAGCTTCACGTGCAGGTGTTGGCTGTGGCAGCGGCAGATGCTTGATCCCTGGACTGCAGACACACTGGTGCGGTCCTTGACTAAGTAGTGCCAGCGGCAGCCTTCAGATTCCCCACTTCCCCAGCAGTGGCAGAGTTTGTAGCTCCGCCGGCGAGTCAGTTTTCAGAGTTCAGGACATCTTTCCTAGAGGTCCAGGCCGTCCAACAGTTCTTAAGCATCTTAATCTCTGTATTCAATTCCTCTCTGGTTAAAGAGTGGTTTCTGTGTTCAACACGGAACCTATTGCAGACTGTTGCTACTAGCAGTTGATGGGGTGGATGAGGGAAAAAAGGAAGAACCCCTGTTCCCCAGGGAAAATGCGCTTCTATTTGGCTACGAGAGGAGGCGTTACTGACGACACTCGAGGATCACGATAAAGACGCGAATAAGACATATCATAAACTAAACAAAATTCCTTCCTTGCTCCGAGGGGAAACCAGCCCCAGCGGGAGATTACAGCCTCGCACTCACCATGGCCCCAGCCAGTGTCCGCAGCTTAGAGCCCGGACCTCACCTGCCGCTCCGCAGCCCAACAGCAGCCTCCTCCGCTCGAAAGCCGTTGCTAAGGCCGCTCTCGCAGACCTCTCGTTCAGCCCCGCCCACCCGCGTGCACATACTGATTGACAGTTATCCCATCCAATGGGCAGGAGAAAAGGCCCTTGAGGCCAGCCCCCTCACTCTTCTCTCTACCAATAGCCTAACGCTATGCCTTTTACTGCCTACAGTTAAACGGAACTTTCCGTCTGGTTTCTTAGCGACCAGGTCCTCAGCCCCGGCCCGCTTGCTCCTCTTCGCACATGCGCAAACTGCGTGCGAGGAAGGAGTGGGGCGGGTCTTCGCCCCGGCGCCTTAGGGTGGTTGTGCCCGCCGGATGCTTGTCTGGTGGTGGGAAGCCCTGGACTGGAGCCTCCCGTGGGCATGGAGAACAGACCGAGGTTAGTAGGGAGGTGCTTCCACCGACTGCTGTCTTTGGTGAAGACGTAGGGAGCCCTTGTTTGCTTTTCTGACCTCTTAGGGCCGGGAAAGGATGAGAATCTAGGGCCTGGTAAGCCTGGGTGTATTGGTACAGCTTTGAGCGGAGAGGACTGCTCTTTCCATGAGCCTCCACAGTGCCTGGCTCTTGGCCTTTAGCCACTTCCCTCCTCCCTGGTTCGCAGGGATTCTGGCCTGGAAGGCAATGGCATTTCTTTATAGGAGGGGCGTGGTGCGGCGATGTACTTGGAAGGAGGTGGGTGTGGGGGCAGGATGGGTCTTGGGATGCCCTTGAAGCCTCACTGCATAGGAAAGAGTTTTGATCAGGATTGTGTTTATTTGTGGGGTAGGACTTTGGCCCCACCCCTCATCACTCTCAGACATCTACCCGACTCCTCGCTGACCACTCTCACCTCCAGCCATGCCATTGGCTGAATCCCAAGATCTCAACCCTACCCGGGCGTAGATCCGCGCTCTTGAGCCACACACAGGTGGCCTGATAATCCAGCTGACTCAGTAACAGCCGAGATTCAGATGCCCAGACAGCCGCTGTAAACCAGCGCAAATTCTTGTTCAGAGAGCCGGGCTTGCTGGCTCTGCCAAGTACTGAATCTGGTCATGGACCAACTAAAGAGTGGGGGAGAAGGACTGAGGTGGATCCTTCACTTCCTAGTAGGAATGAAAAGGTGATAGTCTCTTGAAACTTACAGATCAAGACTTTTTGTGACTCCTGCAGTGCCTTCTCTAAATACTTTATTTTTTAAAATCAGACTGGATTCTCCAGCAATGGATTCAGGAAGAACATTAACTTTCACCTGGTCTTTTTCCTTTGTCTCACTTATCTCATTGAAGTAGAGCAGGAAGAACGTGCAAAGCACATTCTTGAAGCAGTCTCCCAAGTCGCTGTTCCTACTTTAGTAAGTAGGAACATGACACATTTTCCAAAACCATCATGCCATCTTGTTCACATTATGTCCCAGGCAGACACCCAAGCATTGTAATAATTGATTTAAAAAAAAACTCATTAGGATTCTGGAAAATAGGTAAGGTTATTCTAATATTAGAAGTGATTTTTCCGTATAAAGTTACCCCAGTGGAAATTAATAGGATGCAAATTCAAGATATTTTGTGAATTAAGTAAAATTTTCAGTCTCTTAATTATAATATATTGATTTTTCAGGCCATTAATCTCACTTGAAAAATTGCTCTTGATAAATTTCAAGAACATACACTTCATCTTTACTACTAATATTAAAGGGATTTCTGAGACCCAGAAATGAATAAGTGACCAAATATGTAGAACCAGATTCTAATTTCTAGGCTCTCCTGGATCAAGTTTGATCTCATGTTAATTAAAAGGCTGAATAGTATGTTAACCTGCTTTTATATCACTCTATGATTTAGGCTCTTATATTTGGGATATTAACTTCTAGTAAAAGTGATTTTTTAATTATAGGCTCAGATTGCAATTTCTAGGTGGCAGACAGGAAGTACTCAGTCCTAAAAAAATAGCTATTACTAATCTAGTCGTACTATAGAACATTGATAATAATAATAATCATCTAGGAAAATATTAAACACGTTAGCACTCTTAAATCTCCCAAATTTATTTATACTCTCTACGGGTCATGTACTATGCCAACTATTAGGTGAAAGGAACTGAGTGTAGAATATAAAGATGAATAAAAGCAAGGAACCCACAGATTAGTGGGGGAGATAGGCAGAGACATAAATATAGTGTTTTAAATTCAGGGTGCTAAGTGCTTTAGCAGATCTGTGTAGAAAGTGCTTTGGAAGCACAGGAAAGAGATGCTACTTCCCAGAGCACTGGAGAAGGCTGTATCAAAAATGTGGCCTTTGCCTTTGGTCATGAAAGATGTATAACATTTGCCAAGGTGAAGAAAGGGTAGGATATTCAAATCAGAGTTTAGCATGTGCAAAAAGGAAAATGAATGTATGTTCTAATGTGTCAAAATCATGGGGTTTCTAAGGAAAGGTGGAAGATGAGTCTTTTAAATTGAGATCAGATTATAGGACACCTATGTCAACCTAGGGAGTAAAGACTTTATTTTCTAATAGATAAATAGACGTTTTTAGGAAGTGGAGTGATTAGGTTTGTGCTTTTCAAAGATGATTCTGACAACCATGTGAAGGAGGAACCATTTTGGAAGCAATTAAAGGGCCTCAACTAAGGCAGTTCTGAAAAGGATTCCTGCCAACTCTAAGAGTAGTTGAACCGTAAATTTACGGTGGAGGAATACTGACAGTGGCGTGTGTTTAATCTTGTTTCAGTTTTGTACTTAAATCTAAGATAACAAATATAATGAAAACCATTCATGCATTCAGTCATCAAATATTTATTGAGTGCCTGCAGTGTGTTAGACTATATTCTTGTATGTGGAATGTCTCAGTGGCTAAAATTGCCCTCCTGGGAGTTACATTCTAACAGAGGGAGATAATCAATAAATAATAAATAAATAAGTAAACTATGTACTATTTTATAAGGTGATAAGTGTTATGGAAATGAAGAAAGTAGAGCAGATAAAGGGAATCCAGAGTCTAGAGGGAAAAGAGAAGTTTGCGAAGTGTTAAATAGGGTGCTCAGGGTAGGCCTCATTGAAAAGGGGGAAATTTGAGTAAATATTTAAAGGTGGTGAGGCAGTAGATTTCTTGGGGAAGAGCATCCCAAGAAGAGGAGCCTTTCAACTGGACAGAAACACTAAGGTGGGGAGCATAACTTGCGTGCTCCAGACATAGAGAGGAGGGCTGAGCAGAGGGTCAAAGGGTGTAGTAGTAGGAGACAAAGAGGGGCCAGAGGCAGGAGTGCACATGATCAGGGCACTGTCCGCACTTTGACTTTCACTCTGAGTGAAATGAGAAGGCTTTGCAGGATTTTAAGCAGAGGAGTGAAAGGATCTGAGTTAATTTGTTTTTTGAGAAAGATTAGCCCTGACCTAACATCTGCCGCCAAGCTACCTCTTTTTGCTGAGGAAGACTGGCCCTGAGCTAACATCCGTGCCCATCTTCCTCTGCTTTATCTGTGGGACGCCTGCCACAGCATGGCTTGACAAGCGGTATGTAGGTCCGCACCCAGCATCCAAACTGCCGAACCCTGGCCCGCCAAAGCGAAACATGCAGACTTAACCACTCTGCCACCAGGCTGGCCCCCAAGATCTGAGTTATTTTTTTTTCCTTTTTCTCCCCAAAGCCCCCCAGTACATAGTTGTATATTCTTCGTTGTGGGTCCTTCTAGTTGTGGCATGTGGGACACCACCTCAGTGTGGTTTGATGAGCAGTGCCATGTCCGCGCCCAGGATTGGAACCAACGAAACACTGGGCCGCCTGCAGCAGAACGTGTGAACTTAACCACTCGGCCACGGGGCCAGCCCCCATCTGAGTTAATTTTTAAAAGGGACTCCTGTGTCAGACAAAGGAGTGAAGTCTTTATTTTCCAAGTTGGAGATTTTTAGGCAGTGGAGTGATATGATTAGACTGCTGTCTGGGGAATAGACTGGAGATAGGCAACCTCTTAGTTTTGATGATGGAAAAAGCTAATCATAACTGTCAGAAAATACTAATTTTTTTAAAATGTGACTCCTGAAAAGCATTGCATGTCTTAGTATTCTAAACCAAGTACTTTAGACAAGACTAGAATGATCTCAGGGAAAGAAAGCTGCTTCTGATGTCAGAATCCCATTGAAATAGTCTGACTGTGCTCTTCTATTACACTATTAACTTCTATTAAGTTAAAACTTAATAGCTTAATAGGCTTGCTGGCTTAATAGCTGGCAAGTAAAGTTGTTAGTGATCTCAATAATGAAACAGAACTCTGTCTGTGGAAAACACTGATGCTGATTATAGCAGAACAAGAATCAGATTGTGTCAGTTCAACACCAAGAACACTTGCCGGAGGTGCTTCTCATGTTTGAAACTATCTGTTGCACCATCCCTCCCCTGTCTTTGTCTTGTTATACTCAGCCTCTTAGAAGATGAGGGATTCTTGTTTGAGTTTTTATTTTATGTTAATTATAGTGAATTGTAATCTCATCAAAATAATAATTTGGGAGCTCTTCTAAATTTAGGAATGCTAAGACTGTTTTTTAAAAAAATTACTGTCGAAACTTGGAATACAGTTTTCAAATGCTGAAACAGATCTCTTGCATAATTATTTTGATATAACTTTTATGTGACTTTTTGCTCAAAGATTAGTTTTGTCTAAATGATTTCATGCCTTCTCTGGGAAACCTTTTTTCATATAATTAAATACAGACTAAGTTTGAAAAAGCCCATGACTTTTTCCTTTTACTCTAAATTCTCTATGACTTTTCCACTCATACAGTAATATCTTGTGATTTAAGTATAGTATAGAAAGGAAACCATAAACAAAGACTCTGACACCTAAAAGAAAAAATGGGCTTATCCATATTAGGGGTATAAACAAGGCTTATAAGAAGGCAGAAAGGCTTAGAAGTGGGAAGTGCAGTGGGAGATTCTACAGAAGAGAGGGCGAATTACCATCATGCTGAGTAGAAGGGCAGCCAGATGGTGGTATTGGATAGTAGTTAACAGCATGGGACTTTGGCATTAGACAAACCAGGGTTTTAGCCCATATTCTTTTACTAGCTATGAGGTTTTGTATGTTACTTAACTATTCTTTATTTTCTACATTGTTAAAATAGGTTAGCTCTAGTACCTACCTCATATTGTTGTTGTGAGGACTACGTTATATAATGCATGTAAAGTGCCTCCTACTTAATAAGCTCTCAAAACCTGTTGGGAATAAAAAACAAAAGCAAAAATCCAGTCTTGTCTTTTCAGGCCTGTCTTTTCAATAAATTATTCTGGAGCAACTGGATATCCGTGAGGGAAAAAATAACCCCCACCTCACACAAAAATCAGTTTCTGATGAATTATAAACATAAATATAAAAGCCAAAACAAAAAAAAACAAAGTTGGAGGACTCATACTTCCTGACTTCAAAACTTACTACAAAGCTACAGTGATCAAAACAGTGTGGTCCTGGCTTAAAGATGGACATGTAGACCAATGAAATAGAATTAAGAATCCAGAAATAAACCCAAACATCTATTTCCAATTGATTTCTGACAAAGGTACTGAGACCAGTCAATGGGGAAAAGAATAGTCTCTTCAATGAATGGTACTGGGACAATTTTATATCCATATGCAAAAGAATGAAGTTGGACCCCTACCTCACACCGTATACAAAAAAATCAACTCAAAATGTATCAATGAACTTAATATAAAATATAAAATTATAAAACTCTTTGAAGAAAACATTGGGTTAAATCTTCATGATTTTGTATTTGACAATGGATTCTTAAATATGACACCAAAACCAGGAGCAACAAAAGAAAAACTAGACAAATTAGACTTCATTAAAATTAAAAATTTTATAGGTCTAAGTACATTGTCAAAAAGTAATGGAAATATAACCTATAAAATGAGAGAAAATATTTGCAAATCATATTTTTATAAGGTTCTAGTATCTAGAATACGTAAAGAACTCTTACAATTCAACAACAAAAAAAACCCAGTTTTAAAATAGGCGAAAGATTTGAATAGATATTTCTCCAAAGATAATGTACAAATGGCCAACAAGCACATGAAAAGATTTTCAATATCATTAGTCATTAGAGAAATGTAAATCAAAACCGCAATGAAATATCACTTCACATCCAGTAGGATATCTATTATTTAAAAAGTAATAGTATTAAAAAATAAAACAAAACAGAAGATAAGTGTTGGTGAGTGTACTGGGCTGAATAGTGTTCCCCCCTGAACTCATGTCTACCCAGAATCTCAGAATATGATTTTATTTGGAAACAAGGTCTTTGTAGATGTAATCAGTTAAGATGAGGTCATAACAGATTAGGATGGGCCCTAAGTCCAATGACTGGTGTCCTTTTAAGAAGGCCATGTGAAAGGGAGGCAGAGACTGGAGTTATGCTGCCAAAAGCCAACGACCTTTAGGAGCAACTAGAAGCTGATAGAGGCAAAGAAGGATTCTTCCCCAGAGCCTTCAGAAGGAGCATGGCCCTGCAAACACCTTGATATCAGACTTCTGAACTCCAGAACTATGAGAGAATAAATAGGTATTATTTTTAAGCCATCCAGTTTGTGGCAGTTTGACAGTAGCCCTAGGAAACTAATACAGCAAGGATATGGAGAAATTGAAGCCCTTATATATTGCTGGTGGGAAAGTAAAGTGGTTCAGTTTACTGTAGAAAACAGTTCCTCATAAAGTTAAACATAGAATCACCATATGACCACCCCTAGGTGCGTATGCAAAAGAGTTGAAGACAGGTACTCCAATACTTGTATGCAAATTTCATAGTAGCACTATTCACAATAGTCAAAAGGTAGAAACAAGTCCATCAACAGATGACTGGATAAGCAAAGTAATACATACATACATCCATCCATATGGTTGCGATGGACTGTTACGCAGCCATAAAAAGGAATGAAGTACTGACACATAATACAACGTGGATGAACCTCAAAAACATTATGCTAAGTGAAAGAAGCCAGACCCAAAGAGCATGTATTGTATGATTCTACTTATGTGAAATATTCAGAATAGGCACATCCAGAGATGGAAAGCAGATTGGTGGTTACAAGGGGCTGGGGAAGAGGAGAGTAGGGAGGGACCGCTCAATGGCTGCAGGATTTTTTTTGTGTGTGGGGGGGGGGTTAATGATGGAAATGTATTGTAACTAGATAAAGGTAGTGGTGGTTCAACATTGTGAATGTACTAAGTACCACTGAATGGTACTAAAACCACATTAAAATGGTTATGTTTATGTTGTGTGAATTTTCACCTGAATTTAAAAGAAAGACTAGAGCCAGCACTGATGGCCTAGTGGTTAAAGTTCGGCGTGCTTCACTTCAGAAGCCCGGGTTCAGTTCCTGTTCCTGGGTGTGGAACCACACCACCCGTCTGTCAGTAGCCATGCAGTGGCAGTGGCTCACATAGAAGAACCAGAAGAACTTACAACTATACACAACTATGTGCTAGGGCTTTGAGGGGTGTGGAGAAGGAAAAAGGAGGAAGATTGGCAACAGATGTTAGCTTAGGGCGAATCTTCCCCTGCAAAAAATAAAATAAAAATAAAATTTAAAAAAGACTAAAACCTAAAGCTTTGGAAGAAATATAGAAGAATATCTTTTGTACTCCGGGGTAGGCAAAACTTTTGTAAATAGAACCCAGAAAGCAATAACCGTAAAAAGAGAAAAAAAAGATAAGTGAACTAGCTCGCCAGGCAGTATTAAGGGCCACTTGTGGTTTGGGATCATGAACTTAAAATGAAACCAGTTAGCATGGTTATGTGTGTTTTTCTGTTTATTTTCAGCTGCCCCAGGTTAAGCATGGAGTAGACAGAGAGTTGGATTTCATCAAAATTAGTGGAGATTTGCAAGGTAAGATGCAAATTACTTTAGATTTACAAGGTAAGATGAACCAAAAGAGGTACAAGGTTTTGAGGGTGTGCGTGCAAAGGAGTGATTGTAGTAACTGACAAATGGGAATTTAAACTAGGCGAGTAGAGAACTGATAAAAGGGGGTGAGTGGTGAAGGACAGCAAAGACATGGTAAGATCAGATAGTTGTAAGACATGAAGAGTCTCAGGATTGTTGAAGCTGGAGTCCTAGAGTATATTTTGGCTCTCTCTAGGATATGCTTGAGTGTGTCAGAGTTTTATTTTTATTTTACAGAGTTGAAAATTTCACTGAGTTCAAACGATCATTATATATTTTCCTAGGCTGCACCAGCTTTTCTTCTTAGTCCTTAGAAACCTGTAGAGAGCTCCTCTTAAGGAATGGTTATTTGTGGCCGCCTGTGATCTCAAGGTCTGCCTCACACTGTGGTGCTCTTTAGCGTCAAGGCTGAATCTGCACCTTACAGAAACAAATTTACAGTGCTGTGGCCAGCATTAGAGGAAAAGCAAAACTCTAAGAGTTGTTTGCTTTTTGATATTTTGGACTTAAAATATTGTGATGAATGTTACTTGAAGAATTGTGAAGTCTTAGAGTTGGAGGAGAAATTTATATTATCTACAGTTTTAGCTTTAGTACTTTGAGAGCTCATACCTCGCAAGACAGGTCCTTTTAGTATAGACAGCTGTTTAATTAGGGGGTACTTTGTTAAAACATTCTTTTTATTGGGCTGAAGTCTTTCTCTTGTAACTTCTTCCTATTAGTTTTAGATGTGAATTCTGAAATATTATGGAAAAAGTCCAGTTGCTCTTGAACTTCCCTTTAAATAGTACTTTTTTCCCCTTTATATTCTAATCAGTAGTTGAATTCATCCTCTTACCTCCATTCGTCTTCCTCATTTCTCAACTAGATAACTATAGAAGATGCTTAACTGGCCTCTCTGCCTCCAGTCTGGCACTCATCCAATCAGTTCTCTACACTGCTAGCAGAGTGGTAATAAATCCACAACACAAATAACATTTATTATTATTATTATTAATTATTGTAGCAAGTACTCATCAAGCACTATGTGCAGGCACTGTTCTAAGTCCTGTACTTGTGTACTCCTTATAATAGCCCTATGAAGTAGATTGTCTGTAATTATGCTCCTTTTTCAGATGTGGAAACAGGGCAGAGTAGTTAAATAACTTGTTGAAGGCTCTGCAGCTCGTAAGCAGTAGAGCCAAGTTCAAACCCAGACTTCTAGCTTCAGAGCACATGCTCTCAAACACTCCATCAAGCTCTTTCTTAATCTTCCTTACTTAAAACACTTGTGGTTCCCATTCTAAGATCAAGTTTGGCATGGCGCGTGATGCCCTTCATGGTCCAACCCCTTTCCTCTTTTAGAGCTTCATCTCCTGCTTTTCCCCACTACTTTCTTTGTATTCCCATAAAACTAAACTGCTTGTATTATCCCAGTACACTCTGTTTTTTCAAATATATGTGCATTTACTACCACCTCCTTTAACCTGCTAACCCTTTCAAATTATTCTTCAAGACTCACTTTAGGTATTACCTTTTTCTGGAAACATTGTCTGTTGCCTGCATGACCCACCTTCCCTGTTAGATGATGTGTTCCTCCTCCACACACCCCTTCCTTTGTCATTAATATCATAATACTGTGTCATTGCACTGACCATATTTAATGGAAACTATAAATACCAGAAACTCCTCAAATGAGGGAACCATATCTGGTTTTTCTTTTGTAAGCATTTATACCCACGAGTTACACTGAATAAAGTTCCAAGTTTTTATTTTATTTGCAGATGATGATTCATGGTGATGGCTTGCAGAGTCATAAACAAAAGAAGGCACATGGGACTTCAACAACTCTCATCATTTGCAGAAACAGGAAGAACTTTTCTGGGCCCAGTAAAATCATCCAAATTTATTATAGACGAAGAGTGTCATGAGAGTGTGTTAATCAGTTCAACAGTAAGGCTTCTCGAAAGTTTGGATTTAACCAGTGCAGTGGGACAACTTCTCAGTGAAGCAGTTCGAGCTCAAAATAACACATACAGAACTGGAACCAGTACTCTTTTGTTTCTTGTTGGAGCATGGAGCAGTGCTGCTGAAGAATGTCTTCACATGGGTGTCCCCGTTTCGTTAATAGTGTCTGTAATGTCAGAAGGCTTGAACTCTTGTATTGAAGAGGTAGTTTCCCTTGAAGTCCCTGTCCACCATGTATTTGACCATATTGACAACACAAAGACATTTTCTGGACTTGAAACATTTAGTGTCAGTTTGGGCCCTTTTCTACAAATCCCATCAGATACTGGTTTGATGCAGAAAGAGCATGATCTCAAAGATGTTGCCCCTCAGCCATTGACCATTCACAATCTTTCTGGGAGACCTGTTAAATCACCTCAACTCTTTAGGCCTCAGGCTAAGGTTGAAGCAGATACAAACACGTCACAAACCCCTCAAACTCTGAAGAACAGTCTGCTTGCAGACACCTGCTGCAGAAAGTCAGTACTAATCCACAGTAGGCATCTTAATAGGACAGATAATAGCCAGCAGATAAGCAAACCAGATGGATTTCTAGAACAACATGGTGCAGCTACTCCCCAGGCTTACAGGTGTAATGATCTGGTAGAGTTGGAGGTGGGTTTGAGTCACGGAGACGACAGCAGCATGAAATTAGTAGAAGCAGCAGCACAGCTGCAATATCAGAATGCTCGTATGCAACAGGGCAGCTGTGCAATGCCGTTTATGTTTGACATTTCAAGAATCTTCACTTGCTGTTTACCAGGTTTACCAGAAAGTTTTTCTTGTGTCTGTCCAGGATATATCACTGTTGTATCAACATCCAGCACTACTCTGATCAAGGAATTGCAGAATCAGCCTATCCGGGTAGTTCTTATTGAGGGTGACCTCACAGAGAATTATCGCCACCTAGGATTTAACAAGTCTGCAAATATTAAAACGGTATTAGAAAGCATGAAGCTTCCACAAGACAGCTCAGAAGAACTGTGGATAAATCGTGTATTAGAGATATTAATTAAATTCAATGTGAACCTTATCCTGGCACAAGGAAATGTATCTGAACACTTAATTGAAAAGTGCACACACAGTAAGCGGTTGGTAATTGGGTCAGTGAATGGCAATGTGATGCAGGCTTTTGCAGAGGCTTCAGGGGCCGTACAGGTGGCCTACATTACACAAGTGGATGAAAACTGTGTGGGTAATGGGGTCTGTGTGACCTTCTGGAGAAGCATTCCCTTGGATGTTGTAGATACAGTCGACGGAATGGCAATCATGTTAAAAACAGAAGGGATTAATTTGGTTACGGTAGTGCTCACTAGCCCGGTCACTGCACACATGCAAAGCAAAGAAGATAGATTCTGGACTTGTGCCTCTCGCCTGTGTTATGCTCTAAAAGAGCAAAAGGTCTTCCTTGGAGGTGGTGCAGTTGAATTTTTGTGTCTTAGCCATCTTCAAATTCTTGCGGAGCAATCTCTGAGTAAAGGAAACCAAGCCTGTTCAGGATGGCTTCATAATACTTCCTCTTGGCTGGCCTCATCTCTGGCACTGTACAGACCCACTGTGCTTCAATGCCTAGCCAATGGATGGCACAAGTACCTTTCAACTCTCATATATAACACTGCCAATTACTCATCGGAATTTGAAGCCAGCACATTCATTCAACATCATCTACAAAATGCCATAGACTCTGGCTCTCCTTCATCTTACATCTTGAGCGAATATAGTAAACTAAATAGTGGAATTTTCAATTCAGGCATTTCAAATAAACTGGGACAAATTCCAAGAGTTTATGACATTGTTACACCAAAGATTGAGGCGTGGCGCCGAGCTTTGGATTTAGTACTCTTAGTCCTTCAGACAGACAGTGAAATTATTACTGGACTCGGACACACAGAGATAAATTCACAGGTGCCAGAGGGCTTTTTATTTTTGTAGTGTTATTGGCTAAGTCTTTGGAAAATAATCTTTTGTAATATATCATGCTAATAATAAATTTTCTAGTAGCCAGGTCATAGTGCCTAAAATGCCAGCTATTACCAAGAAGAAAATAATTGATATCTGTCAATAATTGTGCAAGCTCTGAGATTTCACTCTACTTAACAAGCTAACAAGTTAGCCTGTTACTATTTCATGGGATGCTATAGAATACATGAGACACTTGGGTAACAGACAGAGGACTTTTATTATTCACAGCAAAAGCAGTAGCCAGAGCTTCGTGTGGGTTTGTGTCAGTTCACCGTTTCTGTAAGTCCCACAAAAGCAACACAAAGGGCCAATGATGGAAGCCTGCACACATAGTGAGTTGTGTTACTGAAGAGGAACACTGAGCTTGGGATATTCACCGCTTTTGTGGTAAGCAGAAACAGTCCTGTTCATTGTCCAAGGGGAGTTGTTACCTCATGCCTCAAGGTTGCTGAGTGTAAACACAAGCCTGGACTAGGTAAAGGTAGGTCAGGTCTTTGCATTCATGGCATACCCAGAAAGTATGCCATGTTGCTCACAGCCCATAATGGATAGCCTCTTCCAACAATTCACTGTTTAACCTGACATGTTCTTGGCCAAACTTGAATTTTCATGTGAGTATGCTGCTCTTTTGGCTACTCTGATTAATCTGAAAAACAGGTTGTTTAGTCAATACCAACACCATTCAGTTGGTCTCATATAGCAATTAATTAAGTCTGCTGTCAACAGACTCTGAGCAGCAGGGTGAAGCCAGTCTGCAGTATTGACCTCAGTCGTGTCCCCCAGGGTCTTGCATTTAGTCAACTGTAAATTCCAGTGGGTTAGCAGGACATCTTTTTATTAGCCAGAATGTAGTCTAAGACCAATTTATTTTCCATTATGACCCACGCAAGGGAGCTTTGACTGATTTGCTGACCTTTGGTGTCATTACCAAAAATTATAGGAGGCAATAGATGGGCCAGGAAGCAGACCCGATCCCTAATGGAGAGATCTTCCATGGCCCATTTTCCCCACATACAAGCACATAATCCAGTGGACTCAGGTCAGTCTACTTCAGGATTTGTTGTTAAACCTGATTTGAATTACCATTATATAGATTTGATTAAGTCACAAAGATAGTGTCACCCAGTAGTTGCAGCCTCAGTTTCCATACATGGCAAATTCCAAGGCCACTCAAACATTATGAGAAACATATGATCAGTCAGATTGAGACAAGGATGTCCTGGTTCCTGTATTTGCACTTGTTCACCCCAAAAGGAGCTGCCACTGATGGCATCGTGTACTGCCTCCAATCCTGAATGAGTCTTAAGGTGTCGAGCCTTCTTTTTGGTGGTGGGGCATCAAAGAGACAATATTTGTTTGACTCCCAGAGGGATTGAGTGCTATGAATCTGTCGAGACAGTCTCAAGAAACTTTACTTGGCAAATAGGGTTCTGAATTTTGTTGGGATTTGTCAGCCACTCCTACTGGTAGAGGTGGATAACTCCACAGTCAGGTAGATAGTGGCCACAATCAGGGCCATTAAGACAGGCTTCTAACTTGTCAATGACCAGATCATCTATATAGTAAACATTTGGGGCATCAGAGCATAGAGGCACTGACACTAAATCCCAACCCGCCGATGGGTTAGGATGGGTGAAGGCTTGGTAGCGGATGGCAGGGAGTTTTCTCTACAAGTGGCAATGCTCTGAATGGGAGAATCTCCTCTGGCACTTTATGAGCATTTATAGTATAAGCAAATAACGTCTCAATACCAATTATGTATTTTCATAACAAAAGTACATTGAATTGGTTTACAGGGTCATTTTTTCCCTTTACTGCAAGATTTGCTCCAATCCTATCAGTTGACTTTAGTCACTTTTCCCCCCAGTGGGAATATGGACCAAGAAGTTTAACAGTTGCACATTAGGGCCTTTAAAAGCTGCCAAGAGATTATGTTATTTCCCTGCCTAGGAGCTCAGGAAGGAGCAGGGAGTGAGGGCGGCAGCCAAGGAGGCCCTGTTTTTCTTTTTTTTTGGCTTTTCACTTAGCTGTTGATGCCGACTTCTCCCCTGTGCACTTCCCGGTATCTGGAGAGCACCCAGACTCCAGGGATCTTTCTTTTTGCCCCCCATACACCATGGCATCTCCTCAATGTCCTGCAGTCCTTGGTACTTTTGACTGCCCTGTGCCAATACCTACTTCCCCTCTGGGACTAGGGGCACCTGTATCTTACAGAGCTATAAAAGTTTGAGTCACTTTCTTCCCCATTGTTCCTCCATCACACTTGGCTTTTTCCTTCAAGCAGCTGACGTCAGGGTAGAGGGTGAAGGAGGTAGCAAGAATTGTGGAGAAAGAGAAGGGCTCCATGCCACTGAGCAAAGCTTTGAATTTAGAGTAGTCCGCCCTTATCCATGGTTTCACTCTGTAGTTTCTGTTACCCGCTGTCAACTGTGGTTCGAGAGTATTACATGGGAAAAATCCAGAAATAAACAATTGATAAGTTTTGAGTTGCATGCCATTCTGAGTAGCATGATAAAATCTCACTCGGTTCCATCTGGGACGTGAAGCCTCCCTCTGTCCAGCGAGTCCACACTGTATGTGCTGCCTGCCGGTCAGTCACTCAGTAGCCGTCTCAGTTATCAAGATCTGCTGTCAGTTTCGCAGTGCTTGTGTTTAAGTAACCCTTATTTTCCTTAATAACGGCCCCAAGGCACAGGAGCAGTGATGCTGGCAATCCAGATATTCCAAAGAGAAGCCATAAAGTGCTTCCTTTAAATGAAAAGGTGAAAATTCTCGACTGAATAAGGAAAGAAAAAACATCATATGCTGAGGTTGCTAAGATCTACAGTACTTTTATTACAGTATATAGTTATAATTATTCTATTTTATTATTAGTTATTGTTAATCTCTTACTGTGCCTAATTTGTAAGTTAAACTTTATCATAGGTATGTATGTAAAGGAAGAAAACAAAGTGTATATAGGGTTCAGTACTATCCACATTTTCAGGCATCCACTGGGGACCTTTAACATATCCCCCATGGATAAGGGGGACTACTGTACTTTTGGATTTGATTGGCTGCCCAACTTGTGCTCAGGATTCTTATATTTTCGGTATACTCAAAGTTTTATTTCCTCATTGCTGACAGCATTTCTTTCAGCTTTGGAGACCTCTTGACTTAGCAGCCACTGGCAGATTTCTTCACAGCTAGGGCCCAGGGGCATGCATCCTTCCTCCTCCAGCCCCGAGGTGACTGAGCAACAACCAGGACTCCATCTAGGTGGCTTGTATAATCCTACCTCTCACTGCTTAGCCTCCAAACGTTCATCAGCAGGTAGGACAGTGGGGGCCTCTGCTCCCTCCCCCTTTCCCACTAGTTGAGTGCAAGTATTCACTGTTGGATCCCAGGGAGTCTTATATCTCTTAATCCATCCCATTGGGGCCCTCATCTTTTCCAGAAAACCATGGCCCTGTCAGCCAAAACTGTCAGGAACTGTGCAGGGTGTAAGATGTTTCCGTTTACAAGCTAACAGGTTAGCCTATTAAAATTTAATGGGATACTGGCAGAAGACATGAGACTCCTGGGTCAGAGACAAAGGACTTTATAGTAGCCAAAGCTTCGTGTTGGTTTGTATTGGTCCCCTGTGCTCCTAAGTCCCACAGGGATGACATAAAGAGCCCATGAAGAATTCCTGCACACAAGGTAGGTTGTGTTGCAGGAGAGGAACCCTGAGCTTGGGCGATTCACAGCTTTTACAGTAAGCAGAAGTAAGCCTGTTCTTTGTCTGGGGGGAGATACTACATCGTTATTCAAGATTTCTTACTGCAAACACAGCCCTGAGAAATGGCCTGGAAAAAGAGAGCTCAATACCCAGCAAGAACATGCAGGGATGCTAAGAGCCCATGGCAGCCTGCCTATCTCAACAAAGTCTTTCTCTTTTGCTACTTAGCCATAAATTGAACATTATAAGGACTGAATTATTTGTGTGGTTTTTGGAATTGAATATTAGAAGAAGTCTAGGAAAATAATTGTAGTAGTAATTAATTTACTGACTACCTACCATGTTCCAGCCACTGTTCTAAATTCTTTACATATTAATTTGCTAGGGTTGCCGTAACAAAGCAGCACATATAGGTAGCTCAAACAACAGAAATTTATTTTCTCACAATTCCATTTAGGCTGGAAGACTGAGATAAAGGTGTTGGCGAGTTGGTTTCTTCTGAGGCCTCTCTCCTTGACGTGTGGATGGCTGGCCTCTCCCTGTTTTTTCACAATGTCTTCCCTCTGTACCTGTCTGTGTCCAAATTTCCTGTTTTTGTAAGGACACTAGTCATATTGGATTAGACCCCTCCCTAATGACCTCATTTTAACTTAATTCCCTCTTTAAAGACCCCACCTCCAAATCCAGTCACGTTCTGGGGTACTAGGGCTCAGGACTTTGTCAGATGAATTTGAGGGGACACGATTCAGTCCATGACACATATAGTATCTCAATCTTTGCAACATCTATTTTCTCCTTGTTATAGATGAGGAAATGAGCTTAGTAAAGTTAAGAAACTTGCCCAAGGTCTCACAGCTAGAAGGTAATAGACCTGGAATTTGAACTAAGATTTTATCTGGCTTCCAAGTCTATTTCTAAGCATTAATTGTGATATGAAGCTTTTTGTCTGTAAGGTAACAACAATAAAACAAGAAGAAAAGAGGATGTCTGGTTTATTTATAGGGCTGATTTAAATGTGGTCTTAGAAAATGTGATTTGATTATCCTCACGCTTTGGGTAAAAAATACCATTTTTGGTTTGGTGGTCGTCTTAAATGTGGTCACATGAAAACTTTGCACAGATAATCATCCCAGTTATATATACTGTCGATCAAAGTTAGAATAATAACAATGTTGAGTGTTGAACTGTTTTTAAAAATAAAAGTGTATTATTTTACTTTGGTAGATAATTGACACTTTTACTCTCCCTCTGTATGCTATTAACACTTAGTTTATGTTAAAATATTATGAAGATTAGCAGTGCCACTAATATTAATGAAGATGCTCAGCTAAATTTATGTAATAGTTTTTTGTGAAGTTGGTATTTGCCTATATTAGTACAATTAAATATTAGTAAAATCTTGTAATAAATACTTTCCTTTGAAACTAGAAATCTCACTCTAATATAGATTGTGTAAATTTGTTTTGTTTCCAGATATTAAAAAAACTTTGTACTATTATGTGGTTTATTGGCTATTTTTCTAATTCTTATAATCATAAAAAGTAACTTTAGGTTTTAATTTCTCAAGGAACTGTTTTGTCCTTGCAAACTGAGGGCAATCCCTTGAATAACTTGATTCATCTAAGCAAATGGACTTTCCAAGAAGCCCTGTCTACAAGCAGGTAAATGTTTCTCGAAGGACCAGAACAGTGTTGACATCTTTGTGAGACTGACCTGCCTCTGTAACGTTACGGACTACAAAGAGGTTTGCAGTCATCCTACATCTACATTATAGTCCATCTTCTGAAAGTTAAATAACTCCTGGACCAGGGTTAACTAGCCCTTCAAAAAACAATCTTTAAGAAATTCCAGCACTGGAATCCCCACATGGTCCAGAAGGTGGGCGGGTGTGCCTGCCCGCCCAAAGGCAGGACAGATGCAGGATCAGCAGAAGGGAAATGGGAAGCGGCAAGAGTGAAGGGGTTCCTGACAAGTCATTGTGAGCTACAGTCCCCAAGACTGCTAATAAGTTCTTCCAAAAGGAAAGCACTCTACTTGCATGGAAATATGGGTAAGCAGGTTTGAGAGCTATCTCATGGGCACCACATTCTGGGCGAGTGCAAAACAACAACAAACCAAAAACAACCCCACGTCTCTGTGTTCATGTGGATGCAGAATTGACTAGTGGTGATCAAAGCTCTGAAGAATATCAGAAATGCCCAGCACATGCTTCCTTCCAGGAGGCTGAGCCACACTCTGAGGGAACGAAAATGAGAGCAGGGCAGGAATATTTGGAATAAGAGAGAGGGAAGATTGACATTGTGAATGGTGAAACAATGTCATTTTGTATTAGGCTGGGTGGCCAGGAGACTCAGAAGAATGAGATCTCTGAAAGTAAACATAACCTTGATGGCAATGTCAATAGATCTCTAGGAAACACAGAGCTGGTGGTAGTAAATTGTTCCAACCAGACTTTACAAGCAGAGAAGGGCTACACAGAAAAGTTTTATTTCAGTCCTTCGTTTATAGCGAGAGAGACGGTGAGCCATGAAGCTGAGAAACTGAGCCTGTCCTGTCCCTGTCTCCTCCACAGGAATCTCCTCCTGTGATGGGATCCACAAAAATCCATGTAATTTGAATGTGGGGAAAGAAGAAATGCCTGGCCTGGTGGCACAGCAGTTAAGTGCGTACATTCTGCTTCAGCCACCTGGGGTTCACCGGTTTGGATCCCGGGTGTGGACATGGCACCACTTGGCAGGCCATGCTGTGGCAGGCATCCCACATATAAAGTGGAGGAAGATGGGCATGGATGTTAGCTCAGGGCCAGTCTGCCTCAGCAAAAAGAGGAGGATTGGCAGCAGTTAGCTCAGGGCTAATCTTCCTCAAAAAACAAAAAAGAGAAGAAGAAATGCCGTTTAACCTCAAATGACCTTAGAACAAGACAAAGGATTAGAATGGATTAAATAATATTTGAATAATGAGAACTCACCAGGAAAAAAAGTAGCTACAAAGCAGATGAAAATTAATGTTTAAAATGAGTTAAAGTAATCATTTAAAGTCTTTGAAAAAGAAGAACAAGTTAGAAATGAAGATCTCAGAAATTAGATAGCAAACAACAGGTTATGAAATGACAACTGACACAGCTCGGAAAAGAATTGGACTAAATTACAACACAGGAGCAAATAGACTCCACAGAAAGCACAGTAAAGGAAGTTTCATTGCCAGAAACCCAGTAGAGGAATCTCCTGTTTCACAAACTCTTCTCAGTTTCCAAAACGGAGCTCTGCATTGTACCATCTTTCTTCTACGATGCTGACTTCCATGGCCGAACTTTACAAAGGATGACTTTCCTACGTAAAGCACAGTCCGGGCTAACGTTAGAGTCACAGTCTGGAACTTTCAAAGCCATTAATTACTCATTTAAGTCCAGGGGCCATTCTTGGCCCCCTAGTTCATGCCATCGTCTACTCAGTTTAGTGAGGGGAAAGCACTGGTAGATCAAAGGAGTCCAGGCTCTCTCAGGGTGGAAGGGCCTCGCAGTCACCAAATGGCAGGGTTTCCATGATCATAGCTTTGCAGGCACACAGACTTTTGCCAGGATAATAGGAGGTAATCATCCTTAGGGGGATTAACTCAAACCAAACTCACAGAGAATTGTTGTGTAAAACAGGATGTTAATTTCATATTTACATTTGTAACATAACTGCTAGAAAAAACAATATTTGTATGAACTGAGCCCATCATTTTTTTTCTTCCATGTACGAAAGTCTCTGAGAAGCTGGGAAGATTGCTTGTCGAGGCTGGAGTTGAAGCCGAGGGACTCTTCTGATACAGTGCTAGCCAGGCACCCTCTCTTCAGGAACAATGCTGGAGACCCACCACTAGCCAGGAAGGTGAGCTTTTTGCTCACTTCTTCGTTGTCATACTCTTTATTCAGATGTTGAGATAATTGGACACTGCTTTCTTCTTACTCCATCATATTTCAGACTTGCCCTCTGGAGGCAATACTCTGTGGTCCCTTTGAATGATAACTGTTGCTTTGATTTGAGAGACATCACCAGAATCACCCACTTCATGATGCTTGTTTAATGCCCAGAGCTTAACGTATTCTCCAGGTTCTGGGAGCAAAGGTTATAGTTTCCTATGGACAATCTAAAGGTTGTCCCTTCCATAATAAAAGACTGATGACAGGAAGGGATCTATCAGCTTCCAAGGTTCACTTGTAGTATAGTCAAATCGGCATTGGACTGAAAGCTAGGAGACCTTTGTGCAAATTCTGACTTTGTCCCCTGGGTGACCTTGGGCAAGTCACTTAGCCTCTCAATCTGTTTCTTTATCTACAAAATGTATTCTTAAAGCGACTTTGAGTTTTAAATTAAATATTCATTACAGTAACCTAACTCAATAAATATTAACTGCATGCAAATATCTAGGGAAATAAGTCAGGCATTTGGAATCTTGTTATAAAATAACTTTATGAGATTTCTGTTCCCTTCCTGGCTTTACAATTTTGATGATTCTCCTTTGTGCCCCTCCCTCCCTGGCCCTCTTTATAATGATTAGAAATTCTGCCCCGTGAACAGAAAGGGTCAGTGTGCCTACTTTGGAGATGAGAGCAATAGCAAAGGCAAGTGCTAAGCAAGATATATTTCGGTTCTCAAGGTGGCTGGAGGACAAAAGAACCCAGGCAGTTGAAGAAAATAATGACAAATAATAGTAATAGTAGGTTTGGTGTAGTGCTTTACCCTTTTGAAGAGTTACTAGACTGCCGTGGGCCTCTTCTAGAAGTGGCAGAGCTCCTCTCTCCCACAGGGGTTTGCTGGCCTGAGAGTGCAGAGCCGAGCCCAAGCCAGGCAGGCTTACCAGTCATGCTGTCAAGTTCTTATTGTGATTGCCGCCTACTTTACTTTAGTATTTTGTTGACGTAGAGCAGTAGTTCTCAACCTTGGCATCATATAAGAATCGACTGGGGAGCTTTAAAGAACTCAGTGTCCTAACCACATCCACATATATTTATTTATAATTCGTCTGAGGTCAGGGCGCCAGGCGCTGGTAGTTTTAAGAGCTCCCCAGGTGATTGGAATGTACAGCCAGGATTGAGAACCGTTGACTTTAATAAAGAGATGATTTTTCCCTTGCTCAGTGGTCCTTCCTCCTGTGCTGCACTTTAGGATCACCTGGGGAGCTTTTAGACAAGGTAAATCAGAGGATTTAACTGGAGTGGGGGCCTGGTCTCTGGATTTTCAAGGCTCTCCATACGATTATAATGTGCAGCCAGGATTGATGGTCAATGTTATAACTTAAATAGAACATAAAAAGATGATCTTTTTAATACAAAGTAAATGCTGTCCATCCCAGGGGAAACTGTGAATTTTGCAACTTTGCAAAAATATGACAAAGCATGTGCTTAGCTCCAGCCTGGGGAGGATAATGTAGGAAAGGGGCACAGAGATAGGAAGAATAAGGAACAATAACAATCTTCATTCATTATTTTATATGAAACAACTTGAAGTCCTAAAATGCCAGCTATAATTACCTTTAACTCAGCAATCGTCTAAAGAAGGATTGCTTCTTGCGAAGTGTCGATCATAGACCGCAGCTACCATGGAAGAGCACTTCTTCGTGCCAGGCACATTGAGGAGCACTGACAGGCGTGGGCTCGCTTAGGGCTCACAGCGGTTCTGTGAGGCAGGCTCTATTATTATTCTCATTTTACAGATAAACTGGGCACAGAGGCTAAGTGTCTCACCCAAGGAACACAGCCATTTAGAGGTACAATCTGGCAGTGGGACTCAAGAGACCCTAATGGCAGCCACTGGTCTCTGAAGAGGGGCGGATGCACAGACAAGAATGTCCATTGGGGTGCAAGAGGAATATATTAGAATTTCTACTTCTGTTTATTTTAATTTTTTTCTTTATATTATGTAATTTACATATCCTTAGTTTGGTAGGACATATATATATTTAATTTATAAATAAATAAATATTCACATATTGAGTCATATGATCAAAAAGTTTGAAGACCACTTCCCTAGCAGCTAATGAGTACGCAGCACAAATACAAAAATTCTGCATGAGGCAGACTCTGAGTCTGAGAGAGCAGAAAGGAATCTAGGAGCAAATATTCACTGAAGGGTGAAAAGGAAATGAATTTGGTTAGCTCTATCGTCTTCTACAGGTAAACACATTGAGACTTAAAAAAATGTAATATATTTTAGGGACATACGCTCAAACATTCTGAAATACTTTTCAGTGAGCCATTCTAAAACATCTAGTTTATTTTAAATGAGTTTTCACCTGCGCCCACTTAGCAATATGTTTTTATGGAGCTTTTTAGACAGCTTAGGTCTTCATTTAGACTACAGAATTTATCAACTGTTTTAGACTGACTCCTGGGATAACCAAATCCGTGTTGTATAAGCAGCAGGCGTGCCAATTTGCCAGTCCTCCTCTGGCCTCACGTCCAGGCTCCTAGATCGTGTTGTACAACCTCTTTTTTTGCATCTGACTTTATCCTTGACCAATTTTATTACGTGTTCTGGCACTTCCATTCTTCCTAAGTACTCTTGTTTATCCTTCATAGCCAGGCTCTATTTTCTTTTATCTTTTTACGTTTGATTATGGATTGCCTTTTCTTCTTCTATTCATACTTCCATCTTGGGATTTTTTAACATATTCTTCTTTTAACTCCTTCCGTTATTCTTCAAGCACATTTTTAGAGGAAACTCTTGGTCTCTTTTTTCTACCACACAGCAAGGTAACCTTATTAATATTTGGGACATAGTTTTCCAAAGCCCCTTCTGTGTGTGTGGATGTAGATATGTTTTTTGCAACCCATAAGTGGGATCATACTAAATGCACTGCCATATAACCTACTTCTGTCAAGTAATTACTAATAAATTTCCCTAATATCATTGAATAGAATTCAGTAAAATAATTTCAATGGCACCATATTATGCCGGCACAATAACCTACTATAATTTAATTAACCCATGGCCTATCAGACATGTAGTTCATTTCCAGCTTGGATGCTATTATAAACAAGGCTATAAAAAATGTATTTGTAGCTGAATTTCCTATTATTCATGATTATATCCTTTGGATAAATTCTTAGAGACAGATATCAGGTCAATATGTAAGCGGACATTTTAGCTTTCTTACATATTTTTGCCAAATTGTTTTTCCATAAGGCTCTGCAAATGAAAGTGTAATTTTGACAGCCGTTGTTGACACTGGATATTACTATTAAAATTTTGTTTGACTAATTTGAGTGAAAATACAGTCTCATCTTAAACTTTCTGTGATTATTAGTGAGGAAGAAAGTACAGTGATTTTCTTTATATTTTTTAATGTTTGTAAAATATCTATATTTTCTTTTGATTTTCTTCCTTTGGTGTTAGGTTTAAAAAGGTCTTCCCAACCCCAAGATTGTGTTACAATCCCCTATACAGACTTCTAGTAATTTTATGGTCTTATTCATCTTTCACATTTAAATATATAATCCAACTGGAGTTTATTTTAGTAGACTATAGAAGACTCTAAAAGAACTTTTTCCAAATGGTTATCCAGGTGTCCCAACATCATTACAGAGTGTTCGTTGCCCACACAGATATTTCTAGCAGTGCGGAGGAAATACCCACAGAAAAAGTGATATCATGTTCTCAGTTGCTAAGAAACATTTTCATGCCTTTCTAATTATGGATTCACACTGCTCAGTGTTCTGTCATTCTTTTCTGCTACCGTAGCACCATATACTACCAAAAGAAGAAGAGAGTAGAAACTTGTTGCACTAACAGTGATGAAAGTGAAGGCAGCATCCCCTTTGTAAAAGTCCTCCTGTGCTGGATTGAGAGCTCCTCTCCCAAAGAACTGTTTTAGAACACACTTTTGCCTCCTAAGGGTCATCAGAGCTTTACTCTGAAAAACCTGAAAAATTTCTTCTTTCTTTTGACCTGTAGGTGGCAAACTTCCACTCTTGTGCTCCTAAAATTTGGACCTGCTGATTTAAAGTCCGCAAAATGAAAGGTGAGTTGCTTTTAGTGTGGGTTAGCATAAATATAAAGGTAAGGAGATTTAAAGTAAAAGGACGGTAAAAGTAAAGGGCAGTTCCTTTTTTATTATTGTCTGTTTCCAGACGGTCAGCAGAGACCTCGGCCAGAGGCCCAGCTCTGCTGTTAGCTGTGACTCGGGAAGGGGAGTCAAGTTCTCTTGGCCTCTGTCACCTCCCCTTTCAGTCACAAAAGTTGGGCGAGGTCATCCCTGTTGCAGTTTCCAGCTCTAAATTTTATGAGTCTTGTTACCAATTTAAATCCCTGACAGATTTTGAGTGATAGTGAAACTCATTTGAAAAGGGGCAAAAATGTCAAAAATTGCTTCTTAAAAGATTGTAATAACAGGGCCAGACTTTAAAATTGATTACAAAACTTTAGTACATGATATTTATAACATTGGGGTTTCAAAAATTGGCCAATTACAGATTTAAACCATTAAAATGACCTATTTTATTGCAAACCAGTAGTAATACAATAGAGACTGAAACAAATTTTTTCAATGTTAGGAGAAAGAATTAGGTCTATTGTCACCACAGCCATATCAGTAAGTTACAATAGTTTCAAAAGTAGAATATAAAATGTAAATCTGCAAGAAACCAGAATATAAAATATAAAACCCAAAGAAACCAGAATAACAATATGTATGCCTTTTGTGGGTAGGAGATGAATTAGTGAATATTAAAAAAGAGAAGAAGCTATTGAACACAAGATTCAATTTTTCATTCTAAAAGAATAAAAACATTTTCAAATGACAGGAAGAACTAAATGTGACACATTATGAAAAGCTTACTATTTTAAATGTATAAATATGTATAATCCAGGCCACGTTGGAGTCTCCCTAAACTCAGGTTAAATCTGGCCCAAATCTTAAATCCCGTAACTCTGATATTAAAAGGCTTTCTGAGAATTTTATTGTGGATCCCAAACACACACAGCACAGACACACACACACATCCTTTTGCTTCTCTCTGCCCTCTGTGTTTTTGTTATTTTTTTAAGGATTGGCACCTGAGCTAACAACTGTTGCCAATCTTCTTTTTTTCTTCTGCTCTTTCTCCCCAAATCCCCCTAGTAGATAGTTGCATATTTTTCAGCTGTGGGTCCTTCTAGTTGTGGCATGTGAGACGCTGCCTCAGCATGGCCTGATGAGCGGCGCTATGTGCACGCCCAGGATCTGAACCGGCGAAACCCTGGGCCGCCCAAGCAGAGCTGGTGAACCTAACCACTCCACCATGGGCCGGCCCCTGCCTTCTGTGTTTTATTGGCAATCTATTTTTCCTTTCCTCTCACCATCCTTTACTTCTCCATTCTTAATGTCTACAACTAATCTACCCATTCGTATTAAGCACTTCATGGGTTTTTAAAAGCACTTTATAAAAGGTCCGAGTAAGTTACAGAGAGGCAGATGCCAAAACGTGGAGTGCTGACCTTTCACTATTTCCTCATTACATCCTTTCTTGCTTCTCCCCTCCCATCCCCTCTCCTCCTTAATCAGTACCATCATCCCTAGCCTCAAGAAGAGCTCTTCTTACATTCACCCTCCACTACACACTCCCATTTTCCAAAAAGGACAGCTCTCCTGAAGAGGCATATTAGTATACAAAATTTTCCCCATCTAATTTCATCTATAAGGTTGGCATTTTAATTCTACTTTAAAAAGGAGAAGCACTTTACACAAAAAGACATGGAAAGTGCACAATTTTGCTCCTATAGTGCAGTACACAGCAAAGCAGCTTTAAAGCAGCATTACGTACTAGTTAGAATGGAAAATATTTGAAAGATAAAACTCAGTGTTGGTGAGTGTTTAGGAAAGTGTGCATTTATGTACATTGCTGGAGAACACGCAAATTGGTTCAACTTTAAATTGTTCTTGTACAAACAGTTAGTAGTAGTAGTATAAAAAATGGAAACAAACCAGATATTCCACAATGGGGAGTATTTAGACAAATATGTATTAATGTGATGCAATGAGTACTGCACTGCTTCTAAAAATGCCAAGTGTGCATTTTACTTCAATACATAGACAAGTTTATAAATAGCAATAAATTAAAAAACAGAACTCAAGGGGCTGGCCCCGTGGCCGAGTGGTTAAGTTCGTGCGCTCTGCTGCAGGTGACCCGGTGTTTCGTTGGTTCGGGTCCTGGGCGCCGACATGGCGCTGCTCGTCGGGCCACGCTCGGGCGGCGTCTCACGTGCCACTGCTAGAGGGACCCACAGCGAAGAATATACAACTATGTACCGGGGGGCTTTGGGGAGAAAAAAGAAAAATAAAATGTTTAAAAAAAAAAAAGTTAAAAAAAAAAAAACAGAACTCAAGATGATATTAACTTTATGGCTATGTAAGAACAATAACAAAGATTGGAACCCTGAAGAATGTAAATAAATTCAATTCTTATTAATTTGTAAAGTTAAGTTCCAATTTTTAGAAATGACAATAATTCTAACTACTAGTCATAATTATTCTATCTTGTTTTATATCTCTGTATACACTAAACCAATTGTTCAAGTCTATTGGAGTTCATTCTAATAGTTTGAACCATCTCCAAAAGATTTTATTTTCCTTTTAGAATTACTTTAAGTCAAATTTTTCTGATGCATTAATTGAATCTAGGAACAAATTAGGTGTTTTAAAAGATTTATTGGTGTATGACATTCCAAAAAATACTTGACCAGCACGACTCAAAACTGTAAAGGTTATAAAAAAACAAGGAGAGTCTGAGAAACAGTCACAGCCAAGAAGAACGTAAGGAGACATGACAACTAAAAGTAATATAGTGTCCCAATGGGATCCTGGAACAGCAGAAGGACATTAGATAAAAATGAAGGAAATCAGAATAAAGTATCGACTCTAGTTAATAATTATGTATCGATACTGACTCATAAATTATAATGTACCATACTAATATAAGATGTTAATAATAAGGGAAACTAGATATGGACTAATATAAGATGTTAATAATAAGGGAAACTAGATATGGAGTATATGGGAATTCTTTGGGCTATTTTCACAATTTTTCGGTTTGTCTAAACTATCCTAAAATTAAAATTTAATTTTAAAAATATGTTAATATGTTCAGACAACTATAACACCATCTAATGTATTGACCTATTGTCCTAAATAACAGGACCTAGTTTACTGTTAGTGTCCAGCTGATAAGGTGAAAAATTACCTTATCTAAATCCAGGTGAAAGATTATGTGTCTATAATCATGCCATGGATCAAGAAAACAACTTCAATCACAGAAGATACCCATCAGTAGAGCAAATGACATGTTATTAAGAGCTGAGGATGCAGAAAGTACCACATAAAGCACTATCCTCGCCCAGGTGTACATAAACTATCTCCAAGATGATCACACCATGGGAATACATTCCAAGGGCCCGATGCCACCTCTATTCTAACAGTGTTCTTACCTATCAAGATGTAAAGTTGTTACTATTATACTACAATATCCAATGAAGTCTATTTCAGACTCTTTTGAGGTTTCTTTTCCTTTTCTGAATTTTTTTTTCTTTTTCCATTTTGTTTGCCTTTTTTCTTGGCAGTTGCATTTAAAAATTTTTCCAGTGTATTTATCTGGCGATGTGAAGAAGAGTCTTTGCACATTGTCCACTACGAACGAAAAACAAATTGGGAGGTTTGCAGTCTGTTGAGAACATGGAGCACTGGTTCGATGTCTAAAAAAAGTAGAGCTGTTTCCTGTGTTAACCTCAGAAGAGGAGGTGGAAAAGGCCACTTCCCAATAGTTTTCCACGCTGGACTATGGACAATTCAAAGAAATGAGGCAGATGTGATACATTTTTCCCCTCGTCACTCAAATTAAATCACTCATTAAAATAGTTTCTTTTTAATGTATTCAAAATGTTTTAAACTAGCATTTGTGTTTTCTTGCTTAAAAGTGATAGAAACTTCTGTTGATGAAGTCATTTATTTTCTTAGAAATAATTACTGGTTTCCTAATGTATTTCCGAAACTGCCTTGTTAGTAGCATGTGGGCCACTTGTCAAAATGCAGATTCCCGACACACGTCTCAAGATTCTAACTCAGTGTGCCTGAGGGCCCGAGGGAATCTGTCTTTTTTTTTTTTTTTTTGAGGAAGATTAGCCCTGAGCTAACATCTGCTGCCAATCCTCCTCTTTTTGCTGAGGAAGACTGTCCCTGAGCTAACATCCATGCCCATCTTCCTCTACTTTATACATGGGATGGCTGCCACAGCATGGTGTGCCAAGGGGTGCCATGTCTGCACCCAAGATCCAAATGGGTGAACCCTGGGCCTCTGAAGCGGAACATGCAAACTTAACCGCTGCACCACTGGGCTGGCCCGGAATCTGTTTTTTCAATTAGAGCCTTCGTCTGGTCAGACTACGTCTTCTTCTGATAGGTTAAGTTGTTTGTAGTCGTTCTTAACTCTGACTACACAACAGAATCATCTGGAGAACTTTTAAATCTACTAATGCCCCACCCTACCCCTTCCCCCAATTCCAGACTATTGTGTGTTTATCTGGGATGGAGCCTACACATCAGTCTTTTTAACTCTGCCTGGTTTTGCTAATGTGCAACCAGGATCGAAACCACTAGTCTTGTGTATGGAACCAAAATTAATTAGAAAAACCTGTACTTTACTTTTTAGGCTCTATTCAGAAATGTGTCCATACACTGAACATAGCATGTGGATCTCACTAGCGTAACGCTCAGCAAAAGAAGCCAGAGTCAAAAGAGAACATACTAACGGGGACTGAACTCTAACAGGTTTGGGGCGAGGTGGGGCTGATGGAAGGAAATGTTCTGGAATTGGAGAGAATGGTTGCACAACATAGAAAATATAGTAAAAACCACTGAATCGTACACCTTAAAGCAGTGACTTTTATATTGTAAGAAGTATATTTCAATTTAAAAATGCTACCCAAAAAGAGAGAACATATGGTTTAACCATTTTTGTAAATTTCAAAAACAGGCACACCTGACCAGAGTGTTAGAAGGCTGGTTGTTGTTGTCTTTGGGGAGGTGGCAGGGTAGTGACTGGCAGGAGAGCAAGGACGGCCCTGGACTGCTGGCAGGGTGCTTATTTCACGCCCTGGGTGGTGGTTACCGGGTGAATTCACTTTGTGATCATTTATTTTTGAGCTGTCTATTTATGATTTGTGCTTTGGGAAAACTGAGTTGTCCAGAGAAGGTTAAAAGATATTCAGCCTCCTCCACTTGAGACTGCACGAAAGATTGGCCAAGAGTCTATTTTGACCTACAGTAAAAGCGAGTCTGATGAGACGAAAAGATAATGTTTGATAGCAGAGGTCATTAATATTGGAATTGCTTACCAAGGACAGCTATAAAATCTGTCCTCAGAACTCTCCGAAAAATATCTTTGCTGTAAAATCAGTTCTATTTTGGGATGGTATCTTGTAGTAATTGGCCAGATAATATTTTGAGGCTTAATCCAGTTCTCTGAGTCTACCTTTAGTTTATATTGACGTTTTATTCCTGGAAATAAAAAGTAGGCAAAAAAAAGAAAAACTAAGAGAACTTTGAATTCCCATAACAGGATACTTGCCAAAGAGAGTTAGCTAATTCATATATTTTTTGTTGTAGCAAACCTTATTGTAATCTGTTTCATCAGTCATCAAACTGAATTTCCCTAAGCTCAATTTATTTTTCTTTCTTTTATATTGTTGTCAATAATGTTTTCTTAATTGCTGTTAATATGCTGGCAATCCTAGACTCTCCTTCCTTTCTTTCTTTGCTTATTGCTTTTCCAGGCTCCATGAATTTAGTTGTTTCCTACTTTCTTTCTTCATACGCTGCAGGATTTTATCACTATATTACCTCTTTCTGTATTTCTTTAGCTCTACTCACATTTCTAAGACCTTTGGTTTCCAGAAATGTCTACAGTATTGTGAGGTCCTGGAAAAGGTCCACTTCCTTTTGCAATACTGTTTGTGGGCTGCAACAGTGTGGTTCAACACTGACTCCTCCGGCTCCAGGGTTACGTCTGTGGGACCGAGTCAATTCAGCGTTGCCACTGATTTCATAAACTCTGTTTTGCATGCAATCTATTCCCTTTGAAATCTTCTCATGAGTTTCTAGAACTCTCTTATTCCCTTAGCCACCTGTAGACTATGCCTTTATATTCTTACATCTAAGCTTTTATTTATTTTTACAAAGAAAACATCATTTTAAATTTGCTTCGTTCTTAATTAATTTCTCTGAGGACATCACCATATTATAAGCACTCATAATGTTAGCCAGATTCAGAGATAATGAGTAGTTTTTTTTTCTGGTTCTTAATTTTTCCAGTCGTTTCTTCATTGATTGACAAATCTTATGTTAACTCTTTCATTAATGGTGCTATTTATTTTCACTTAAGGAAAATACTATCACAGAAATAAGAGTACATCCTGTTTCTTAGCTACTAAGCATATATATATATTCCCTCTTATTGAGGATCAAGTCCCTGTGGTAGCCGTAGATAATTTTCTAGCCGGAAGGAATTTTATAGGTAATCTCCTCCAGTTGCCTCATTATACAGATGAGGAAATGGAGGCCCAGAGAAATCTATTAGTTAATTACTGATAATGCCACTTTTCTTCCACAGTTCTTTATTGTTTCTTTGTGCTTAACGTGTATCTTTTTGTCTAAGCAATATTTTTAACATGGGGGCACACTGAACCATTTTGGCTTTTTTCCTCTTGTTTAATTTTTTTAAAGCTTTTTGGTAAATCATTTAGCTCCGTTGTAGTACCAGATGTTCCAGCTGACTGCTTCAGCCCACTTAATACATTATTATATTAGCACAACTTTAAGAACTTCTTCAGAGCAAAGCACTTTTCTTTGTCATTGTTGGCTTTTAATGTATTACTTTTTTCCTCCACCCTTACTGAATTTTCCACATCTAATTACTCCAAGATCCATCCCTTCACATTTTCATCCTCTATTCCTTTTTTAGATACACATTGGATAATAATTACAGCTGACAGTGATTGAGCTTCATGTTTATTCCCATTTCACTGACGGGATAACTGAGGCAGAGAGGATCTTCATGGCAGATTGGGATGAGACCTAGCCTTCCTCATTCCAGTTACAGTATTGAACTTTTTATATATTCCTTTAATATATTCTTTATTGTATATTTCATAGTGTTCATTATATGCTTGTATGTACTACTTGTGTATAATTTATAAATTTATAAAGGTAAAGAATTAACCTCAACTAAAGAGAGGCCTGGCCTTTGCCCTCAGCTCCAGGGAGATGATTTCTGAGCCCCTGGAATGTCCTGCCTGATAAGACTGTCCTTGTTTTTCTGGGGACCTTGGGATACACTGGATAGTTTAACAATGTGATTTATGCTGGGGGCTTTGGGCCAAGTAGTATCAGCTTGACCCTCAGAGAGGCTGGACACTAAAGGTTGTGACCAAGCTCCAGTAAAAACTCTGGACACCAAGCCTTCCCTAGCTGGCACTACTCCATGTGCAATGTCACGTTGTTGCCAGAAGTTTCTGCCATTCGTAACTCCACAGGGAGAGGACACTTGGAAGCTTCATCCATGGAACTCTCCTGGACTCTGCCCTGTACGCCTTTCCCTTGGCTGATTTTAATCTATATCTTTCACTGTCGTGAACCATAACTGAGTATAACAGCTTTCAGTGAGTTCTGTGAGTCCTTCTAGGGAATTGTCAAACCTAGGAGTGATCTTGGGGACCACCTGAACTTGCAGTTGTTGTCAGAAGCGAGTGTGGTCCTGGAGATTCCCAAACGCCTGATCAGAAAAGTTTCAAGGTGCTGGCCCTGTGGCCCTGTGGTTAAATTCACACACTCAGCTTTGGCAGCCCAGGGTTTCACCAGTTCAGATCCTGAGGGTGGACCTAGCACCGCTCATCAAGCTGTGCTGAGGCAGCGTCCCACATAGCACAACTAGAGGGACCTGCAACTAGAAGATATACAACTATGTACTGGGGGGCTTTGAGGAGAAGAAGAAGAAGGAAAAAAAACAAAAGATTGGCGACAGATGTTAGCTCAGGGCCAATCTTTAGGGAAAAAAAATAAAGAAAGGAAAGTTTAAAGCCCATTAGTCTACGTCACATTGGCAAATGATTGTCTATTTTCTTTTTCAAGGTCTATGGAAATGTAAACTTCTTCAATGATCTACTTTATGATGATGGTATAAATGTAAAGTCACAGCAATAATCAATAAAGGTCAATTTCACCTGCTCTAGGGCCAGCCTTGGTGGCCTAGTGGTTAAGTTTGGCATGCTCCAGTTTGGTGGCCTGGGTTTGGTTCCCAGACATGGATCTACACCATTAATCTGTCAGTGGCCATGTTTTGGCAGTGACTCTCATACAAAAAGAGGAAGATTGGCAGCAGATGTTAGCTCCGGGTGAATCTTCCTCAGGAAAAAAAAAAAAAAAAAATTTCACCTGCTCTAAAAATGTGAGTCCTTTTCCTTTTTATTCTTTTAATCTCCTTGGTTATTGTTATTTTGTTCTTATCTTCCTGGTTCTATTGACTGCATTAAAAATTACTCATAGCTCCATCCCCCTTAAAACTTTCTTGGGGCTGGCCCAGTGGCATAGTGGTTAAGTTCACATGCTCCATTTCAGTGGCCCAGGGTTCACAGGTTTGGATCCAGGGCATGGACCTACACAACACTCATCAAGCCATACTGAGGTGGCACCTCACATACAAAGTAGAGGAAGAATGGCACAGATGTTAGCTCAGAGCCAATCTTCCTCACCAAAAAAAAAAAAAACTTTCTCCTAGGTGATCCCTTAAAGTCAAAGGCCCGTGAGGGCTGAGACCACTGTTTATTTATAATTTTAGTTCCAATACTTAACACAATGCCTGAGTTCCCTTTGTCAGGAGAAAAACAAAATCCTGTCTCTAATGGAGAAATAGTATTAGAGAAAAAGGTTTAATTTTAGTCCCTGGTTTTCAATTTGCTTTGGCAACAATAAGCAAGTCACTACCTTCTCTGAACTGCTATTTCATCATCTGTAAAACAAAGAATGTGGACTCAGTGTTTTTAACTCTCTATCCATCTATCTGTATGTTTATTTACTCATAGCCATGGCACTCTTTGCAAATGAAATCTCACAGAGAAGCCCAGTTGAAGCCCAAACAAGTTGAAGAAGCCGTGGGAGGGGGCCTGGGGCCTCCCGTGCTCTCAGTCCTCCCTTGTCCCCCATTCCGTGGCCCCACAGGCCTGCAGGACGCTAGGCTCTTTAGGGCAGCACCGGAAACTCACTGACTAGACAGTTTCCGGAGTCCTGTCAGACTCTAAGATGGTGTATTCTAGAAGCAGTATCAAAATATTTTTTTACAGTGTTACCACTCCAAATGTTATTTAACAACAAAGGAAATTTTGTTGGATTCAGAGTTTTGCTTTGTATTTTCAACACAGTGTTTACGTTGTAAAACATTCAAATTGAACTCCTGAAGAGATGGAACAAAGGACAAAGTAAACTGGAAGCCAAATCCGTCATTTTCCTTCTTTTTTTTTTTTCCAACTTAAGTCCAGTAACGCTAAACAGATGGTGAGAAGTTAACAAGCCCAGAAATCTTAAATGACATGGGTGCTTCATCTTGTCACGAGGCTGCCATTCTTGAGTCTGCTGGGAGAGAGGGAAATCATTAAACGAGAGACGTTTGTGCAAAGCTGAGCACTGAACTTTCCAAAAGCTTTGGAACGGTCTTCCAGTCTGCGTGTCTCAAAGGTCGTTGGTAAAACCTGAACTTGGATTGAGAATGAACATTTCGTGTTGTACCTAACAATAAGCATTTATATAGCGTTTAACTTCATTGAAATCTTACGACTTTATGAGCTGAGTATTAATATATTATTATTATTGTCATTATTAATTCATGCTAGTAAGTTTAATATATTTTTTTTGTGATTATTAATATGTTTGAACTCATATTCACCGTCTTATTCTGTTTGTTTACCATGCATTTTCTTTACTTCTTGTTTTCTTCTTTACTGTCTGTTATTGATCTACTAGACAAGAGGAAGGTTAACATACTATTTCTGTTCTTTGAGTGGTTACTCTTAAATTTTAATATGCAAATTTAATAAAGTTTAATCAATATATAATCCAAACAAACGACCCTTAATATGCAGTTGGCTTTCTTCCATGCCTATCCCTGGAGTTGGAGTTTTCTGGGCCCTATTTTATGGCTGAAAGGCCATTTCTGGGCCTTTCGAGCCCCTCGGTTCATAAGGGACCTCTGTTCTAGCACGTAGCATGCATGAGGCCCTACGTACGCTGACTTCCTTCCTCCTGTGATACGGATCTCCAGCTCTTTGGTTATATATCTGGTTCTAATGCCCCTGTGAGAGTTTTTAGCTCTACTTCCCCTCCACATCGTGGCTTCTTGTTCCCTCTTTATTTCATTATGTAGAGATCTTCCTTTCTTGTGTTCAAGCCTGTTTAAAAATTTTGTCAAATGAGCAGATCTCCAGTGTTGGTCCAACCTACCATAAAACTGGAAGTCTCGGGGACACTTTATGAACTTCTTTACAGATGTGGAAAGACGTGTGGAGAAGATACAACTAGCCCCTCCCGGTATCGGAAAAGAATAAGCAGACTTTACTTCAGATCTTATAGCGCCAAATCCATTTTTTCCGTAATGTTGGGCTTCTTTCTTTTCCCGTGCCTCGTTACTTATGCCTTGAAGTCGTTCCTAGATTCCTGTTGACTCATAGCACACCAGTCACATGTTATCTTTTCAAGGAAAGTCCTGTGTGTTCATATGGTCCCCGAAGCTTTAGCCCCATTTTTGCCAGTACAATTTTTTAGAGCCATGTTAAACATTTTTTTCCAAGCCCAGCATCAGGAAAACACTAGAGCCCTAAGGTCTTAGAAGAATCATGAACTCTAAGATTTACTTGAATCTCCTGGCTTTTACCTCTTATGGCCTGATACAAAGCCATGTGGACCTTGGCTCTTTTATTCATAAATTACCCATAAATTCATTTATTCTTTTACCCTCACATAAGAACCAGCCTCTGGGCTCCCGTGGACCATACATGAGACAATTTGCATCCATAGCCATCAATGTAATAGGCTTTTGAAAAATTACACCTCTATGCCATTTTTAAAAGCGTATTCTTTCTCTGAAGAATTTTTCTCATCTTCACTATAGCAAATATTTCCACTATCTCAGCTCACATTATTCCAATCTGTATCTTAATGTTCACTATTCATCCAGTAAACATTTTTTGACTGTTATTCTGTGCTAAGCCCTAGAATCACAAAGATAGGGAGGGAGCAAGTACACAGTGAAATCTCTGCTGGCGTAGTCATATGCACATTATGCTATGGAATAAGTAAACGAGAAACATCAATGCCCCTGGAGGTGGAAAGGAGAGAGACAGAAAAAGGCTACAGCATGTACAAGGACATGGAAGTTAGGGTACCCTTGGGAAACTGCCAGTCTGTCTGGGGCTGGGGATCTACGATAGGAAGGAAGACTGGCAAGGAGGAGCCTAGAGAGGCTGGCAAGGGCTGGGCTGTTTGCCCCGGGGTACAGGTGTTTGTGTTTCATTCTGGAAGCACTAGGCAGCTGGAGTGATTTTAAGCAGAGAAGTTGATTAAAGTGGGGAAAGCTGGAGCCGGGGGGACATACTGGGTGATCATAGTGCCTGGTTCATAGTTAGCACTCAGCGAATGTCAGTTGAATTGTTATGTTTTTATTCGTGGATGAGCACCCCATTCCCATATTGACCTCCACAAATTTACAAATCCTTAAGTGTGGAAGAATAAGATGATGTCTGCATAAGGTAAAAAGTGGTTTGGCTAGACCACTTTCATTGTTTACATTCCACATGCTCAAATATACTCTTAATAAAAATGGGCTCATTTAGTTTGCTGTTTTCTTAGAGCAGACATAGCACTCAATCTGACCAGAGTGGACAGAATCCTTGCTTAGGCTCTGAACACAGGATGTGTTCACAGGTCCTTTTCGACTACTCAGAGCCTCTGTTATTCTATTTATAATCTAAGTCCTTTACTTTTCTTCTTATTCCTTCTAATGCCCAATGTTTTACTTTTTAAGGACTCTGTTTACATTCACAGGTGGTGGGGATAATGAAAGAAGAAAATAAGTTAATTTTTATAAGCGTTTTTGGAGTAGGAATTTTCACAAAAACTTTCCCAAAATTCTATGTGCATCACTAAAGACTTTAATATCAGAGTTGTGTTTATGCACTTCTGGGAATCAGGTTCTTTTGTAGAAAAAATATATCTATTCCACTCAATTTTTGTTTATATGGAAAAACATCTACATGCAGTGAAATTAAATTCCCAGTACTACTGGTTTATTTTTATGACTTTTTTTCTTGGTGGGCAGTTAACAATGACCAGAAAAAAGAGAAGTCATTAATTTTGTCTTAAATATTTCAATAACTTGAAACAATTTATGCCAAATTATCTACACCTTCACTAAGGTATGAGTTAAAGTTTCAAATATGGGCTGTATCTTTTCTTCTGAGCCAACCCAGGCTATGTTTCCAAAGCATAGGTTTTTCATTTCTTGAAATGCATTCATTGATGGTACAGATGAACTTGTAAAGGTTGGCTAGGGGCATGGATGTCAAATAATTGAAGTGATGATTCCATGTGCTCATTGCTAAAGGTAAGATTTGGGATAGGATGGGGAATAGAGAGTCACCTCATGCTATATATATTTTTAAGTTTATAAAGTTTAAACAGTGGGATACTAGCATTAGATTATCAAATGGATCAATATCAAACAGACCAATGGTGGAGAAAAAGAGCTTAACAATAGACCCTATTATATTAAAAAATATAATATGATGAAGCATTCAAATTCAACAGAAATTGGATATCCATATACCAAAAAATGAGTTTTGATCTATACTTCACCCTTTATACAGAAATTAACTTACAATGGATCATAGACCTAAATGTAAAACATAAAATTAAAAATCCTTTTGAAAAGACAGAGAAGAAATCTTTATGTCCCTGGGTTGTGCAAAAACTCCTTAGATATGATATGAAAAGTGTGATCCATAAAAAAATTGATAAATTGGACTTGAAAATTAAAAGCTTTTGTTCTGAAAAAGACACTGTTAAGAGAATGAGAAGATAAGTCACAGACTGGGAGAAAATATTTCATAGATCGCATATTTGTACCCAAAATATGTGACTAACTCTCAAAACTCAATTAGTTAATTGTGGTGATTGCACAAGTCTTTGAATATACTAAAAACCACTGAATTATACACTTTAAGTGGTGAATTGCATAGTATGTAAGTTTTATCTCCTTAAAGCTGTTATTAAGAAGTGGAGGGTGGGGCTGGCCTGGTGGCGTAGTGGTTAAGTTCATGCACTCTGCTTCAGTGGCCCAAGGTCTGCCGGCCCAGATCCTGAACATGGACCTACATACCTCTCATCAAGCCATGCTTTGGCAGTGTCCCACATACAAAATAGAGGAAGATTGACACAGATGTTAGCCCAGCAGCAATCTTCCTCAAGCAAAAAGTGGAAGGTTGTCAACAGATGTTAGCTCAGGACCAATCTTCCTCACTAAAAAAAAAAAATTGTGGAGGGTGAGTTTGACTACCACTGGTAGCAAGAGGAAATTTTCTTTTTTTTAGGATGAGGGAAGTTGATTCTGGTGGTGGTTACACAATTCTATGCATTTGTCAAAACTTGTAGAATTGCACATCAAAAAGAGTGAATTATACTGTATGTAAACTTGACAGCAAATTTTAAAAACTTTTCAAAGTTCAGTGGAGAAGTTAAGGTTTAAGAATAAATGGTGCTGAGAAAATTTATTAGCTAGTTAGGAAAAAATGTTGAGGCCGACTTTCACTACCTACCAAAACAAATTCTGGAAGGATTGAAGAATTAAATATTTTTTGTCATAGGAAAAAAAAAAAGAGATATTGATCAAGACTTTGGAGTGGAGAGAACTTTTTAAAGTTAGAAAGATGAAGGAAGTGCTGAATGAAAGATTCATGGATTTGTCTATGTAAAAATGTAGGAATCTGGATTTCAGAAAGCCCCCGTAGTAAACAAACTGGGAAAACATATATTCAACAAATATGAAAAGAAAATCTCTTACTATTTAAAGAACTCAAACAAATCAGTCTGAAAATCACTTAAACCTAAACTGATAAAACATATCATTTCTATGTAATTTTGCAGCTATCGTTTCTATTTTCCTCTCCTATGGCTGTCTCGTTGTACTGCCTACATTTTGAGGAAGATAGAAGGAGGGAAAATGTAATCTAGTTACTCTTACTTCAGAAGATGCACCCAATCTTCGTCCCACGTCAACTACAGAATTATGGGGGTTTTGTTTGTTCTTTTGATTTCATTACTGACCTATGTCAAGCACACAACAGTCAAGGCCACAGCCAAGGCCTGCCAGATTTGGCCGGTAAGGATACGATGAGCCCTTTTTGGCTTTCGATGGTTTATTACCTACATGGACAACTAAAGGCTCACAAGCCTCCGTGCTCTGGTGTTCCATGAAGAACGCAAGGAGGATCCGCCAAGGCTTAGGACAGGCTCCAGCCCAAACCTGGCTCCTTTGGATATGTGCAGGGTCACCAGGGTGCAGAGGTGTCCCCCTACAACTTGCTGATTACCTCCCTGGTCTGCAGAAGTCACTCATCTCTTCTAATCTGCAATGAGACTTTCTTCATTTGTCCCTTTTCCTATTTGTGAAGTAAAGCTGTGTGATCCACCTGCATAGAATTTACTCACTGTTCTCCTTATTTCACTACCTTTTCCCAAATTATGTAATGTTTTCCACTATGCTAATAGGAATAAGAAGAAAAAGTATGAGTATGTTCTGTATTGTATATTTCTGTGTAATAAACCACCTCAAATCTTAGAAGCTTAAACCAACAACTACTTAGTATTTCTCATGATTTTGTGCATTGGCTGGGTGCTCCTCTGCTGGTTTTGCCTGGGCGTACAGCTGGAGGTCAGCTGGGCTGGAAGGTCCAAGATCACCTCAGGCACATATCTGGCACTTGGTGCTGGCTATTGGTTGGGGTACTTGGTTCTCCAGTAGCCTCTCATCCTCAGTAAGCTAGATTGGCTGCCTACATGTCCCTCCCGGGGCAGCATTCCCACAGACCCAAGGCAGAAGCTTAAGATCTACTTTGTAAGTCATACAACATCACTCCTACCACATTCTTTTAGTCAAAACAAGTGATGAGAACAGCCCAGATTGAAGGGGTGGGGAATAGATTCCTCCTCTTGATAGGATGAGTTGCAAAAAGAGTATGTTCATGTTTTTCAGTCTACAGCAATGCAAAAAGACAAGACAAGACTGAGTTCTTTCAAGTGAATAGATTCATTGATGCGCAAACAAAATATGACTTTACTTTTCATTCAGGTAAGCAAGGCTACCAATAGAGTAAATATTTTCAGTGCTAGTCACTGCAATAAAATTACTGTGACACTAACAGTTCACAAAGATAGAAAATTGAGGAAACTAGGCCTCTATTTTCCTAGGCCCAGAAAATATTTGCAAGAGGAAGTAGTGGTATTAAGTCTTATTTCTGTAGGCAAAGTGACCTGGCAAGTGTGGTTTCCAAACCTCAGAGGGTTATGCCAATTTGATTCCAAGTCTCTTTAGTTAATAACAGAATAGAGAACACCAGCCAAAGATTTTGTTACTTAAAGGGAATTTGCAAATTAACTCTCTTAAGAAGCCATTTGTTGGCCAACATTCCCTGAGGAGAGTTTGTATTTTTACCATCCACCTTGCATAACTGATGAAAGTGAAATGAGATGGTTAGTGTAGTGTGCCTAGTGTAATACCTGACTAACCTTTGCCTTAAAAAAATATGGTTGCTACTATTATTTTATTCAAAGCTTCACCAAGAATTTACATTGTTTAATGATAGATAGACATTGTGGTAGGTACTTTCTTAATACATTTTTATGGTCGAAGTGGGTGCTTGATAAATTTGCTTTAAAAACTTTTCAAGCTAAAATTGTCGTTACCATATTCTATGGGGTAAAAATTTGGAACCTCCATTTTCTATTTGTTCACATGTTGGAAACTGACCTAACAAATGCAACAGTCAGCTATTGCCATATAACAAATAACCATAAAGAATCTCAGTGGCATTTAACAAAAGCATTTATTTTGCTCATGGATCTGTGAAGTGGCTAGAGAATTCTGCCTCTGCCTGCAGCACCTGCCTCTTCCTCATGCTACAAGTCTACAGATAGGTTGGAACAGCTCTGCTCAACATGAGTTTATTCTGAGGCCCAGGCTAAAGGAGCAGCAGCTACCCAAAGTAAGTTCATCTCATGGTGATGTTATAGGCTCAAAAGAACGAGCAAAAACATGCAGGATCTCTTAAGGTCTAGGTTCAGAACTGGCATACTCTCACTTCTACCCAAGTCAATGGAATATCCAACTTCAACTTTAGTAGGAGGAACTACTCAGTCACAGGGCAAGCTCCAAGTTATAATAAGAGAAGAAGAATTGACGGCAATAATGCAATCTACCATGATATTGGTGAAATAATCTTGGCCTACTGACGGACGGTCCCTAATCCTACCTCCATAAAGAGACATGTCTCCTGGTTATGCTTCTGATACTTTCTCAATAGGACATAAATCCCTTGGTTGGCTGACTGTTGAAGCTTATGATTCTATCCTCAAATAATATAGGATGTCTGCCTTGTCAAAAGTTCAGCAATAACAGAAGTAAAACCAATGAATCATTGAAGTAGTAATTAGCAAAAGTTTATTGTACACACCAAAAAGACAGTCTGCAAACCAGGAGCACTCAAACCAAAACATGGAACGAGGCTCAGGGGTATATTGTTATAAAGCAACTTATATAGTGAGAAAGCAGTGACTGTTTATTCTTCACAGTATTGGTTATAATATTAGAATTTTCAGTGATTACCTCATATCAACCTAGGGAAGCAGTTCAAATTTTGCTTGTAATTTCCAGAGACATAAGCAAGAAATGACCCAGGGCAAGTTAGTCTTGCAAAATAAGCTAAATTAAGCTTTCCTTGTATGATTAAACTTGTTTTGTCTGCTCAGGGAATTTTCATGGATGGTCTCCATTTGTTTTTGATTTTAACAATTCCCCCCTTTTGGTCATTCTCTCAGACTAGTTTAGCATTATTAGGGGTTATTACCATTGATGTAATCAGGCCAAAGAATCATGTTATTTGCTGTTTCCACGAGTTGAGTCGTCAGGCCAGAGGGCCATGTAGTCATCGTCTTCATCATGTGTGCGGTTATTATTCATTTCATCCAGCTGTCTGATCCTGATGGGTATCATTTGGCATGTGAGTGGCTACCGACAGGCATTGAAAATCCTTGAGAGTATACAATGTACTGGAGAGGTTAATATGATGACTTTAAGGAGGACAATAGCCAAGGATTGAAAAATTCCCTGGAGCAGAGATTCCCAGGGGCCAAGATTTAACCAACTACATAAATTAAATGAGTTTTCATTTTTTTTAACTTATTTAGGTGGACACAACATGACATATTAGCAAACACATATCCTCATGATTTCTTAGGATGGGATGAGTATGAGGATGTTGCATTTCAGGCAGGGATGTTGCAGGTGAGCTTTCCTTGGAATAAGGTCTCTGTGTGATGTGAGCAATCAGGTGATTTAAGGAGGGGCATTGCTATGGAAACAAAAGAAAAACAAAGGTTAATAGTTTGAGCAAATTATAAATTCAGTTTCTGGGTTTGGAGAGCAGCCATTTGAGAAGATTTCTAAATGTTGGGTTCTAAGCATCTTCGGATGGAATAAGGGCAAGCAGTGTCAATCTGATGGATTTTCCTGGTGTGCAGTGTGAATGTCTCTGGTGAGCCTTCTGAGCAGGCACATAGCAACAGGTGCGAAGACTGTCCACACACGAGTGGTGATTTCTCTGAAGTTTATATCAAGTTGTCCAGCCTTCGCTTTCGTGGCTTCAGGAAAAGGGCAGTTTTAGTTTCACAGTGATTCCCAGTCAGAAGAGTGGGAGAAAATTGGAAATGTTAGTTTGGAGAGTCCTAGCCAAATATTGGGGGAAACTAGAAGAATTCAGGATCCCATCCAGTTTAAGGTAGAAAACAGAACCTCAAAGACAATTAACGGCACCAGAATCTGATATCTACCAAGATGTATTACTGAAATATAGTCATTCCCATTTCTAACAAAGATAACCATAGTAAGACTAATTTTTTGCAAATTAAGTTTAGTTTCAATAAACTTGGCCTAACTATTTACATAAGTGCAGCAAGAGTAGTGATTGACAATATAGGCTCCTTTAAATCTGCTTTGCTGGAACTTTTCATAAGGAATCTCAGAGTGGATTATCAAAGGCCTTGAGGCTAGGAAGCCAAGTCCAGGACTTGTCCAATTGTGTCCTGTTATAAGGAGAAAAGATTCTTACAGCACTTATGCAAATACATATATTACTGTGAAAAACAAGAATATTAAATAGGAGTTTCTAAATTCTGGAGGGATCAGGTAGGGAGAAAAAGATAAATACTTCAAACTTTGTTGCAAAGATGTGCTTTACCAAATTGCTCTAAGTTATACATATCTTAAAAGAGAAGAGAAAAGGGGATCCTTTTTCTGGAAAACAAAACATTAAAGAATCAGCAATGTTTTAAATGAAGTCATAAAAATCATAATCATCTTCATCAGTTCATTAGGTCTCCTGTGATTAATTCTTGTTTTCCTTCATCTTGGGTTAGCAGCTTTATGAATCAATCAATTTCCCATTAGAATTTTCTAAATTCTTACCCAGTTCAGTGTTATGATCTTAAAGTTATCAGAAACCTGCATTTTAGAGTACTTGTGAGGGTCTTTTCCATGAATCTCTTTGAAGACAAAATGCATTTCACAAGAACATTTTTGCGAAATCATCAGAGTAAAACAATAACTGTCAGTAAACAACAAAAGACTTTAAAAAATGACGATGGTTAAAGATCTGGTGGGAGTTCCTTATAGTGCAATTGACAAGGAAATTTGGCTATTTCTCTGACATACACTTGAAAACAATAACTAGAATTATGACTGATACCATTATATGAGGACATAACAGATTTTTAGGAATTTCAAGTAATTTCTTGAACACATATTAATAACGTATATGTATACAAATATAAACTAAAGAAAGTTTAGCATCACTTCTTATTTGACAAAGCTCCTCGTGTAATTTAACATATCAAATAAGCCCAATAGGTTTAATATCTTTCTTTTATAAGGAGAGAGAACAAATCTTTTGAGATGTTTCAGGGGCCTTCTGTAAAATCCCAAAGTTAGTTCAAGATCAAAAAGACTTCATTCAGAATTTGATTTGGGGAAGTTTGTTAAAAATGTCAAAAGATTTAAGACATTTGATCAAATAGGATTATAGGTCACTATGAAACAATACTTAATTATCCATTCAACTGTAGTGACAGTTAAAAGATTTCAAAAGCAAATATAGAAAGTTACATAGTTGTAAAAAACCTTAGCTCTTTTAATAGAGAAGGCAGTTTTTCTAATTAATCAAAGACATGATAAAGAAAACATGAAGCACAGGAAATATTTACATAAGACACAGAATCTTTGTTTCCTAGGCAGATTATATTAAAGGTAAAGGAAAACCTTTACTTACAGTTTCTTATTAGGAGCAGACCAATAATCTAAGAAAAGTTTGTTCTTTTAACAGAGAAAAAAACAAATTCTAATTTTGCACCAGTGTACTTTTGATATTAAAACCTTTTTTTTTAACTTAAGTAAATCCATTCCAATTCTAGTCAATTTGACCACATATACAATTCTTTTCTCAAGAGCTCCTTTCCACAAGAGACCTTCCTCAAGAAACCTTCTACAACTTTCTATATCCATTTAGGTTTTTTCCTGTCTTTTTGCTTTCTTATTCTGGAACAATCATTTTATTTGAGGACGAAATTACTTCCTTTTTTCCTTTTTACACACAAACAGAACAAAACCAAACCATATCCAGCATACTTTTCCTTATCCAGAAAATGCATTCTATTTTCCTTACCTGTTTTTCATATACAGTCATTTTCCTTCACCCTTCTTTTTTCTAGTGGGTTTTTTTAACATGTTGACTATAAATTTTAACTATTTGTAATCTTTGCTTTCCAGTGAAAACTGGGAAGCAGGCAATTGTCATCTGTCTATCATATATTAGCATTGTATAGTGGATTGGAAATTTGTAAATACATTTCATAATTTCTAGAAATATATTTTTTATCATAGTAAATTTTTCAATGTGGCACAAAATGTGTATTAATAGACACAAATATCTTTTGTCTCTCTGTAAAAAGATTTAAAAGCCAAAAGTGGATAAACATGTTTAGCATTTAGACTTTACCTTATTTGAAAATGATTTGGATATTCAATGAATATCCATTGTTTAGTTTAACTTAGTATAAATTTTTATCTTATTTACATTTATTTAAGTTACTTGCTTTTAACAATTATGCTTGGGTTAGACATTAAACAGCTAACCATCATCTTAAGTTATTTTTCTTGCTGACAGATTTTGAAAACATGCCTGCTTTTATTAAACCAACAAACTTAAGCTAGCTTTATTTATCAAGCATTATCCCAGACCTTGTGAGCTTAAAAAACATTTGGGTTAGTTTCTATATTTCTGAGAGTATATTTAATTTATACAAATACTTCATTTTATTTAAGCCAATAAAATATAGCTCTTTACAAACTAATTTTGGCAATGCCATGGAAAGGTAGAAAAGTATCACATATCTATACCATACATACACAGATGTACATAAACATACAGACGGAAACAGAGATCTTATAGCTTTTGTTTAAAACATTTTAGCTATGTTTCAGGTACAAAACTCAAAAGAATAGTTGAATCCAAATTTTGTTTCTGGCAGATGGACTAAGTTAAGGTTACCTGCTCAGATGATCACAGAGTTTTTGCTAAAGATTTGTTATTTGCATGCCATAAGGATTCTTTTAGAGCTATTTTTGGAGTCATTTTGTCTTTTAGAAGCTTCTGAACACCAATAAAAGAATGCATTCCATTGTCTCTGAGAAGTTTGGGAATCTTCTCTTTTAAGGGTGCCCTTTAAAGTGGACTTATCTAAGTTACAGGTTCCCAAAAGTGGCCACTATAATTCCAAAAGTTCATCTGTTTTCCAAAAAGGCACAAGATCCTGGTCCATAGACCAAGTGGAACCCATCTTTGCCTTTAGATTTCCTAACATATCTTAACTATGAGGGTTCCTGTTTTCCAACAGCTATTCTAAAACATAGGGAATGACATGTTTTTCCCCTTTTGAATAGAATAGGATGACTTACAAGAAACTTCAACAAACAAAGTACAAGTAAGCACAATAAAATCAGAGATGTCAATATGCAAAGAGAGCAAAGTTTGGATCCAAGATAGACTTACCCTCAAATTCCAGGGTCAGTGAGAAAGCAGTGAGCTCAGTGGGCTCTGTGGGTACCAGCACCTGTTTGCTCACTGGCCTCAGAGTCATCGGTTGGGGGGTCTTCTTTGGATCCCACTTCTGACACCATGAAATGTCAAAAGTTCAGAAATAACAGACGTAAAACCAATGAATCATTGAAGTAGTAATTAGCAAAAGTTTATTGTACACACACCAAAAAGACAGTCTGCAAACCAGGAGCACTCAAACCAAAACATGGAATGAGGCTCAGGGGTATATTGTTATAAAGCAGCCTCTATACTGAGAAAGGAGTGACTGTTTATTCTTCACAGTGATTGGTTATAATATTAGAATTTTCAGTGGTTACCTCATATCGATCTTGGAAAACAGTTCAAATTTTGCTTATGATTTACAGAGACAAAAGCAAGAAATGACCCAGGGTAAGTTAGTCTTGCAAAATAAGCAAATTAAACTTTGCTTGTATGATTAAACTGCTTTCATCTGCTCAGAGAATTTTCAAGGATGGTCTCCATGTTTTTATTTTAACAAACCTGTTAGTTACCTAACAGAGTATATTTTTAAATTCTATGCTGCCTCATAATTATAAAGTCTCAGTTTGGAAAACCATATTTGTGAAGTATTTCTTAGTGAATCATCCATTCCTCAAGATAGTCTAAATTTCACACCTGGATCAAGTTAAGTTGCAGAAAAGTTTCCATGTACAACATATCATGTCGGCCTCTTATAAAACTGCCTTTTGTTAACCAAGCTTGGGTGTTAAGCTCTCTACCTACATTGAAAAGAGTTATAAGAAAATAGCTTATGGACACAGTCATTAATTAAGATTGACATTGATGTGCTCTACACATTCCCTTTTTTGAAGAACCATAGAAGATTTTCTCTTGGCACACAGAAAAAAGAATTTTATGGGATCCCCCTGAAAAATTGGCTTATTTTTATCTTATAGTCACTGTGATGTAACTGATCATCTTTCCATTCTTATATTGGCCACTAGGAAGCTCTGATACAGATTCAGAAGCCATCTCTGCTGGAGCACAGAGCCCCATGCATAGTATGGCCATTCTGTGTCAGGCTTTAAGTGAGTTAACACTTACTAAGTCCTTAGAAGAGCTTGACACATAGTAAGTGCGATATGTTGGTTTGCCATTTGTCTTGTTATTGATATTAATGGGATAAGTTAGATATAAATAAAATTCAATTAAATAAGAGAACGAGATCCTAATATCTGACCTCCTATTTCATTTTGGAATAAAAAGTACTGAATTCATCTGTTCCTTTTCAAGACTTTTGTAATCAAATTACATAATAGATAAGCAGGCCAAGTATTGGATGAGGAAATTTTATTCTCCTTCTCTTTAACTAATAGTTTACTGATTAAGTTTAAGTTTGTGTCGTTTGGATCAAAACAAATTTCCACTTCTTGCCAAGAACACTTAGAATGAAATAACCAAAAGTTTCAGCAAAGACTGAGGTAAATGTTATTAAAAAATGGATGATAGATTGAAACTCCCTCAAATGGTTTGGTGGCGTAGGGATTGGGGAGGGTAAGAAGTCCAATAGGAGCTCTCTTCTTTGCAACAGCTAGTTTTTGGCCTAAGCAGGGCCCACTAAAATTTCGCTTTCCTTCCTTGTTTTGTGGCTGGGAGAAGGAAGTGAGGGGCCCAAATCAGCCAGGAGTGATCATCTCACTGGCAAAGACACGATGCCCACAGGCAGAGGAAGCACGCTAAAGCTCCAGGGTTCTCTCTGTGCCCCTTGCCTTGATGGTGTCCACAAGAGAAACACTGAGAAAGAAAACAGCTGTTTTGCCCACAGCTAAAGGGCAAAAAAAAGAATACAAATTGTCAACCCCTAGCCCTCAAACTTTTGACCGCAAGGAAAGATTCAAATAGTCCTCTGCTAAACAGAGCAAAGGATCAAGGATTTGGGGCTAATTCTATTATTCAAAAGAACAGCCTTTGGTCAAAGAAAAGAAGCTGAATAAAAAACTCTTTTAAAGAAAAGAATATGTACCATATAACATGCAATGGACATATGAAAAATTCCTGCTAGAGGAAGACAATCTAGGTATTTTTATTTCAGGGAATAAATTGGACAGATTTTACACTCTAAAAGAAATTGAGAGTATTTCATAGTGAGGAATCTGCAAGTCTTTTGTATCTGAATGAAGACAGTATAGAGAAAAAGCAGTTAAATTAAATGCAGATAATTAACATTAGATATTAAAATGTAGACTAATTATTAAATTAAATTGTAGTTAAATTGAATGTAGGTATTAGGTTTTTTAAAGACAAAAACAATGGTGTTCTATTCTTATGAGAAGCAGTTTGTCAATAACTATAAAAATGACAGATGCCAAGAGGACTTTATCTTATGTGTCATATGTGTGTGAACTCATGTGTGTAAATGATGTATGTATGAGATTATTTATTGCAACATTGTTTGTGAGAGTAAAATATTGGAAATAACTTAAATGCCCATTAATTGGAGACCAGCTAAATAGACAATTCATATGCTGGAATATGCAGCCATTAACAAGAATGAGGCAGATCTTTATGTAATAATAACATAAGCTCTCCAAGATGTGTTGTAAAGAGGATGTGGAAGAGAGGGTATAAAATACTATCATTCATGTAAAAATACTTATTTGTATTTACTTGTTTATACATAAACATTCTGGAAGGATCCATAAGAAAATGGCCAAAGTGCTAGCTTCTAGGAGGGGAACTGAGTGTCAAGTGGACAGAGACGGAGGGTGACTTTTTTCACTCTAAATCTTTGAATCCCTTTTTGTGTGTGTCTGTGAGGAAGACTGGCCCTGAGCTAACATCTGTTGCAAATCTTCCTCTTTTTCCTTGAGAAAGATTGTCGCTGAGCTAACATCGGTGCCAATCTTTCTCTATTTTATGTGGGATGCCACCGCAGCGTGGCTTGACAAGTAGTGGTAGGTCCATGCCCGGGATCTGGGCCTGAGAACCCCAGGCCACCAAAGCAGAGCACGCGAACTTAACCACTACACCACCAGGCCAGCCAGCCCCTTTGAATTCCTTTTGAAGTTGATGTCATGTGCATTTAAATTCATTAAAAATAATATCATCAAAGAAATTATGAATTCATCTGAAACAACAAGGAACAAAATTGGTACAAGCAATCTGTGATGTGGAGGGCACACTTGAGAAAAATCATGCAAGGTGCAGAGAAAAATGTCAGAGACTGTCCAAAGAGGTATGGAGGACACATCACAAGATTCAACCTATAAATAATCGGTATCACCAAAATATGTATACCATGTTTCTATTTTTGTAAAGATAAAGCTACACATACAGATAAATTACCTAGTATCTGTATGTGTAAATGTCTACTCCTATGTGATTGTATAATAATAACAATAAGCAACAAAAACAGTACTTAAACCATGTACCAGGTACTGTTCTAAGTGCTCTGTGTGTGCTATTGTTAGTCCTCACAACAGCTCTATGAAGTAGGTAGTTATCCCCACTGCACAGATGGGACTCCAAAGCACTGAGAAGTCAGCTTCTGGTCCCACAGTCACACAGCTAGTAAGTGGCAGAGCTGAGATTTGCCGCCGGGCATTTAACCCAAATTGGCCTTTTCATCTACCAGATCACGATGCCTCCCTGTCATGTAAAGAAAAATGATGGGGAGATAAGCAGTAGTCACTTAAAACCTGTAGAATGAAGCTGTTTGGAATTTTTATTTTCTGTATTAACATGTTTGTATCATTTGAATTTTTATAACTTCTTTATAATTTAAATTAAAAAGTAACTATAAATCAAAGAGAGGTATAAAACACTAAATAAACATCTGAGACTGCTCTCTCTAACTCACTCTTATTATCAGAAGTTTTATAAGAAACTACGTTTTTGTAAGAAATCCGCAGAGCTCAAGTCCAGGGTTTAGGGTTCACCTTCATGCTCATTGGCTGGCTAGTTAGTAAACCTCTCTGATTGCAGGTACATAATATCTACTTTGTTCCCTGTGGCATGCTCTTAAAACAGAGTATGCCAGGATTCCTTGCCCCTCCAACCTACAATAGGACACCTGAAGAACTGAGTTCTGACGCCTACATGTATACGTATAGTTGATACTCGCTGCTGCTCTTCAAACCACCATGTCAACATCAAGACACTAGCCTGGACATCATCGTTCCCTCTGTGAAGATTACTGTTTTACTCATTTGAGTTTAACAATATCACCATGTCTCAGTTCAGGCTGCTGTAACAGAATACCATAGTCTGTGTGGCATATAAATAAATATTTCTTTCCCACTGTCCTGGAGGCTGGGAAGGCCAAGATCAAGCTCCAGCAGATCTGATGTCTGGTGAGAACTTGCTTCCTGGATCGTAGACTGCCATCTTCTCACTGTGTCCTCATGTGGTGGAAGGGGCAAGGTAGGTCGGAGGGCTTCACCCTCATGACCTAATCACCTCCTAGGGGCCTCACCTCCTAACACCAGCACACTGGGGATTAGGATTTCAGCATATGAATTTTGGGGGGACACAAACATTCAGTCTGTAGCACACAACATAGCTAATTTATGGAGGTGAGCATTGTGATAGCAACTGTAACACTTCCATACCCCAAAATTTCAGAGATGTTTCATCAGATTGAAAGCAATGTTGTAAATAACCTTTCCCTGCTTACGGTTCCTAAACTTTATAACAATTTTTGTAATACTTTAATACAGTTCCTGTAACAGCACACTACACTATACTATTATAAATTACTGTATATAAAATAGCATTACTATTATGCACACACACACACACACTAAATGTTTGCCATGTTAATGAGGAGGGACACAGATAACTGAAGTCTATTTGAAATTTAAGGTTTTCGCCAGGGCTTTGTTTGAATTGCTGTATTCCTTGTTTCTTAAGACTTCTAATGCTGATAGCATTTACTCTTTCATGACAATGGGGTATCATTTGGTAAGACACTAAGGCTTATATACAACATTTAAAATTATTAAGAACAGCAAATTTTAAAATCTTAAGCGCATCTTTCCCTCTCAAGAACCTAGATCTCTGTCAAGAGCCTAGCTCACCTTAACAGTTTTTATGATGGCCGAATTAACAAACTCAACTTGTCACTAGTCTCAGTCAGACTTATTTAGATGTAATAACTTCTATTTGTGGGCACACAGTGAGAATATAGATCTGAAAAGATGCAGCTGTAATAAACAGAGATATAGTAACAGCTTCTATGTGTCTGTGTGGAATGGGGATCCCAGCTTGAACTTGAAGTATGTCTGCAGTTTTATTGATAATTCCCACCCTCCTCCACCACTGGATTTTCAGGAGTCCATGGGGAGCTTAGCTTGGAACAACTCAGTCTCGCAAACATGCCCAGACATGTTGCAAGAGTGTAAGATTCCCCTGATTATAATTTAGTGCGGTTAATGGTGTGGGTCTTCTACGTAAGCACAAAAAAGAAAGCCTTTTTGTTTAACTTTCTCCAGGAGATATTTTATGTGCATGTTTGTCTCTGTGTGTTGCCAAAAGATTAGAAATTACAAAAGGCCATGGTACAGAAAATGAGTCCCTGGTTGGTCTCATTTCCTTAGTGTTTCAGCCTAATGAGTTAATCCCGTATCCTATCCTTTTAATTTTTTGTTTCAATTCTGGAATCTGGTGCCAATTTAGCCATCTGACCACTAGGAATTACTTTTGAAGTATGATATTACAAAAAGACACTGACCAGAGGAAGGCATTACACACAGGATTTCCTGTTTATAGATGCACCAAACATGTAGGCCCCTGATTAACTGATTAACGGGGGGAGAATAGAATATATCTAAACAATGTACTCACTGAAAGTTTCCACACAACTGCGTTGGATAGCTTACTCCAATGTGTGACTCAGGAAAACATTCCAGTGCATTCATAAATTCAGAGAAGGAATCCAAACTGACGATAGATGGATGCAATTGTTGGTGTCCACTGGGAAAGAAGTAGCAGGTTAATACTTGATTTAAAAGATTTCATCCAGAAAGTAATACTAGGATGATGATTTTTTTAAATGCCAGCATCTTATGCCATCAAATTAGCCAATAACACTATTCATTTTCTCTTTCCTTGTAACTTTTTCAATTCTGTTCTGTTGTTCCACCAGTTTTTGAAAATAAATATGCAAGAAAATCACCAAAAATAAACTGTTGTCATTTTCATCTTTCTAAACTCAAGCATGTGCAGACTGCTCCCTTTTTACATGCTGTTTCTTATATGTAGAGAGGAGAGATTTTCTGATTCTTTTTTTTTTTTTTGAGGAAGATTAGCCCTGGACTAACTGCTGCCAATCCTCCTCTTTTTGCTGAGGAAGACTGGCCCTGAGCTAACATCCGTGCCCATCTTCCTCTACTTTTATATGTGGGACGCCTACCACAGCATGGCTTGCCAAGGGGCGCCATGTCCGTAACCAGGGATCCGGACCAGCAAACCCCAGGCTGCCAAAGTGGAACGTGCGAACTTAACTGCTGTGCCACCAGGCTGGCCCCTGGATATTCTGATTCTTAATAGTAGTAACAATACTTGGAATTTCAGTGTTTTGGGTTTTTTTTTCTCTAAAGCACAAATGAATCTTTTGTACCCTCTCCAAGAATTACTATACAATAGTTTCTAATCTTTAAGACTATATTATATATGCACAGAGAATTCAAAGAAAATTAGTATTCAGTACCCGTTATCAATTAAAAATACAACAATGAGAAATCTACATTTTTCTTTTCTTTTTCCCTACATCTATAGCAAATACAGCAAGAAGTTCCGTTAAACATTTAGAAAAGAAAAAGGAAGGTGAAGTAAAATGAAAAAAGGAAAAGGAAGAAAGAAAAGAAATGGATGCTATTCAAGCTCAGAAGATTCTTGACTTTGATGAAACTATAATATAGTTTAAGGGAACATGGGATTTAAAAGCAGTTTTAAATGTTAGAAAGCAGGCAGCATTTCCATAGGGCTACTAGCGGAGCACGTACCAATTCTAATTCCCGCTTTTAGAGCGAATCAAAAGTCTTCCATGACCGGTCCCCAGCCAACCCCTTCCGGTCCAGCTTCAGTTTTGTAGTATCTTGTCAGGGAAGTGGGAGAACCCTCCTCCCCCTTTCCATAGGGTTCTTATGGCTGGTCAAATAATTAAAAAGTCAGTTTAGCAGAGAAAAATCCAACAAACTAATAGCATGTATACATGGGAGAAACTCAGGGGAAACTGAATAACTCAGCCAACGGGCCGAGGCGGCCTGCTTAAGTATCTTCAGCTACAGACAAGGAGGACGTTTGGGGTAGTGATTTGGGGCTTCAAAGGGGAGGAAGGCAACTCACATGGAAATGGAAAAGCAAATGTTTGGTAAATAGAGCTTTGATAAGAGTGGGCAAGGATCCTCCCAGTCTACAGAAACCCAGAGTTATCTATGGTGATGGCCTGCCCTGGAGACAGGCCTTTATTTTAAATTTGTTTTAGGCAGTTAGGGGGGAAAGGTGGAATGTTCTTGCTGAGTCTGAGCCCTTACTGTCTTCAGCTCGAAATCATCCGCGTACCAGAGTGGAGCATCTTGGGGCGGCCTGCCCGGAACCCCGTCAATATCTTTTCCCGGGGAAAAAAAAAACTGTCACCAAAAGAACCTTTTATTAGATATTACTATTTCTCAGCTAATTTTTTTTCTTATTGCCCAATCACAAGGATCAATTATTTCTTTCTTCTGGTTCTGTGTCTAAAACCCTTTCTAGTAGATAGGATTGTTGTAAAGATCAGAAAGACACTGTATATGAACATAAGTGCTTTCAAATATACACAGAATCATACAAATATAAGTCAACATCATTATGAAACCCGCTTTGTGAGATGTACGTTTTCCTTTTGTTTTTATTTTTCTGTCTTATCCTATTGCTTTCTTTTTTGTTGTTGTTGCTGAGGAAGATTCACCCTGAGCCCACATCCGTTGCCAATCTTCCTCTTTTATTCTTTTTTTTTATGGGAGCTGCCGCCCCAGTGAGGCTGCTCACAGACGAGTGGTGTAAATCCATGCCCGGGATCCAAACCCCGGCCACCGAAGCAGAGCTCGCCGAACTTAACCCCAACGCCGCCGGGGCTGGCACTCCTATCATTTTCTTAATAATCAAAACTGCTATATTGGAATTATAATGTTATTGTTAGGTTGAAAATGTTAAACATTTTTGGTTTTGCCTTTCAGGAAAACTAACAAAAGTATTCTACGTTGCAAACTGTTATTTTATATTGAGGCTAGTTAGGTTAAAAAAGATCAGAAAACATAATCTAAAGATCTCATTTTCTACAAAATCATTTTTTCTTCCCAGTTTTCAGTGATTAACCAGCCGCTTTTGTTGTTGTCATCAAATCTGCCATGGAAGTCAAAATTTCACAGCATGTCATGGTCCCTCAGAAATCTCAATCTTATGCTTCAGAGTAATTTAAGTTGTTACAAAGGTCATTTAGGGGAAGAAATTAGTGGCTATAATAAATTATTTATTTTCTTAGTGTTTATAAACAAAGGTCTCCTTTGGGAAACAGGGTGCAAAAGAAGGCAGAGAAAATAAGAACAAATTGTCAGCTGGCTACAGACAGAGGGAAGATGGCCTGTGCTTGGCCCGTGTCTGGTTTCTAGGGGATCCTGCTTAGAACAACAGTCAAACAAGCACACATTTTGTATATTAAAGATACAAAAAGGAAAAGCCAAAGCATGAAATGCAGTCCACTTCCAGTAATCTGCATTCTTATTAATTTTTTCCTGGTTTATCAAAAAATATTTCACGTCAGATAGAGAATCTGACTTACTCCTGTGCTACTCCCCCGACCACTGGTTTTGTGTTTACTCTGATATCATAACCTAATTTTTAGTTATTAGCCTAAGTAAAAATAAGGAGGGAATAACTAAACCCACTTTTTAAAACACATAATGCATTACAAAGAAAAAAATATTTGGGAGTTAGCTACAGTTTGTGTCCCTAGGATGGATAATTATGAGGGGCTCTCAGGTCAGAAAACATTAACCAGAACAGAGACCTGTGCACAAAGCAGACCAATTTCACTGTTAGTCGTTGGTCCTTGGTTTATCTTCACTCATCTGGACAAAACCAGCTTAGAAGAGCCAACATCAGTAAAGGTTCTTTTTTCCTAAAGGTTGGTCATGTTACTCTCTTCACCTTTAAAAACCCATGAAGATGAACTTACCCTAGAATTCACATTGAGGCTGAAGAGTAGCAGAAAATACCACCCCAAAATAGTCCACTTTGGCAGAAGGGCTGTTTCAAGGCACTTGAAATACAGCAGGTGCAAGAAGAGTTCTCTGACCTCCTCTTTTCTTCCTGAAACCAGGAGATGAAACTTCCACGGGAAAGATGCCCTCCTAGCACCTGGAAGAAAGGAACGCTCTTATCACCAGAGAGAGGGAGTGGAGGCCAAGAGAAATCGCACAAACAAACTTCGGTAAAACAACCCCTGTCTTCCTTTAGCCTCCCCATAAATTTTAGTTACTTTGTCACAATTACTACTCTTTGTCCAACCTAGTTTATAAACACTTAGGCCTAACCACTTTTGGGGTCTTCATTTTCCTGTGAAGGCTCCCATGTACATGTAAAAATAATTTTTGTGTGCTTTCCTCCTGTTAATTTGTCTTATGTCAACTTAATTTTCAGGCCCAGCTGGAGACCCTAACAGACTAAAAGAAAAGTTTTGTTTCTCTACAAGGCCAAGTGTGGATGTTGCTATATATATATATAATGGCTCAGATTCTTTCAAACTACTTTTTCTTTATAGCTTGCTGTTCCTCTAATCCATCTGGGATGAGAATTCCTAAGACTGGAATCACGGGAATCATAGAGTTCCTCTTCCAAACAATTCTACTTACTTTCTGGTTCTTGCATTTTACATGACTGCTTTACTGATTTCTTGCTTTAATGCCCACCCTTTAATGCCTTCGGTTGGCATTAAAGAGAGAGGTGTTTAACCAGGAAATGAGATAAAGACTTTCAAATAGGACTCCTCAATAAAATGAAATGTGCACACAATTTCCTATATGGATGATGTATATTTTGATAGGCAAGGTTTCTGTTAGTAACCCATGATGACCTGCTTAACATTTTTGTTATGCAAAAGTTTTCCCCTTGAAAAAAATCACCAGTAATATTTGCATAAAAGGGAAAAATACATACTATCTATGTATTTTAAGCAAAAGATTTTATTTTTGTGGGCAATTATTTATAATAATATTAAAAATTTTACAGAATACCAGTTCTTTCTCACTGTTTTTAATTCTCATTTAAAAGATCAGTTTACCCCGAAATATGTTACACAGGAGAAACGGAAAGATTTTTTGAAAAAATAAATATTGCTTATGTTACACAAAGCCCCTGCATTTCTATTCATCACTTACTGTATTAAATTGAGTATGCACTCAGTTAAGCTAATAGGAAACTCTTGGTTTGAAACTTTTTATTAATTTTGACTAAAGCACAATATGCCTTTATTATACTTACATTGTTAAGAATCATATGTAATAGGCCAAAAAATTATGCTTTAGATTATTTTTAAAGCTTGGAAATTGAATTATAAAGTTACAGCACTTAAAAAAATAAAACACATAGAAACTTAGAAGAAAATGAAATAGAATATGAACTAAGGTAAAAAAGTCTTAAATCAATTTTGTCATAGTGATGTATAAAAATAGCAATACAGGGCTAAATTGACATCACTAGTCAAATCGTATGCATCTTGAATTCATTTGTGGTGTGGAAGTTAATTCAGTTCTTCAAATATGTCTCTCTCTTGGTCTCTCTTTCTCTTTGTCTCTACACACACACACACACACACACACACACACACACACACATGCAGCTTCTTTGTGCCCAATCTACCAGAGAACATTATTTCTTTTTAAATGTTCCTTTTTTTTTTTTTTGATGAGGAAGATCAGCCCTGAGGTAACATCTGTGCCAGTCTTCCTCTATTTTGTATGTGGGATGCCTCCGTAGCATGGCTGATGAATGCAGTAGATCCACACCCGGGATTGGAGCCATCAAACCCAGGCTGCCAAAGCAGAGCACGTGGAACTTCAACCACTCAGCCACCGGGCCGGCCCTGAGAACATTATTTCTTGATTCACTTGTCTTCAACAAATGTGTACTGAATGCCATCTATGTCATAGCTAGTCACTTTGGGGGTTATCAAGTTAAGTAAGACACTGGTCCTCCAGAAACTTACAGTTATGCACACAAATAACTATAACAGAAAATGAAGCAGAATAAACGCCATAAACGAGGCATTTCATGATATAGGAGTTCAGATGTCATTTTGCTTGGGGAAACTAGAAAAGTCTTATGCGAAAAGTGTCATTTAGTGTGGGCTTTGAAGGATGGTGAGATTTTTATAGAAATGATTGCAGAAAAGCTGAGAGGACTGATATGAAACCAGCAGCATGAGCAATGACACAGAGACAGCCACGTGTAGAGGGACTAGGACTTAGCTGCAGTGTAACGAGTGGTGAGTAGCTGGGGGGGCAGGGACGGTGGGGAGAAGCCTGAGGAGGTAAGTGAAACCAGCGGTAGAAAATTCTCCTTTATTCAGAAGACAGTACAGATCCCTTGGAGGTTCTGGAGGAAGAGCATGGCACGCTCAAGTATCAGTTTAGAAAATGAGACTGTAGGTTAGACTGGAGCTACAGAGATTGAGGAACGGGTGCTTTCATCGCCCAGAAGAATAAGGGAGTCAGTGGAAACGGACAAGGGGAAACACAACCAGAGGTATTTCAGAAGACGATCTTGAGGACTTGGTAATCAGAAGAACTTGGGAGCTAAAGGTGTTAGTTACTCTTGGTTACAGCCAGGTAACAGAAGATTAAATTGAACTAGCTTAGACAAAAAGAGTTCACAAAATCCAAGGTGGGGCTGAAACCCAGCCTCAGAGTAATTAGAGCCAACTAGAAACAGGGACCCAAATGCCATCAGGTCTCTCATCTCCCCTCCTCCCCATAGGCTGATGCCAACCTTTCCTCCTACAGAAGAGACTTTCTCACGTAGCAAGTGTGGTCACTAATATTTCCTGAGGTTTATATCTTTCAGTTTCCACCACTGAGAGACACTGACAGATATTGCTTTCTTCTCAAATCCAAACATCCCAGGAAATAACTGTAACATTTTTTTTTACTCTCTGCTTATTTTTATTTTATTTTATTGAGGTAACATTAGTTTATAAGATTATATAAATTTGAGTTGTACATCATTACATTTCAGTTTCTGTGTAGACTACATCATATTCACCACCCAGTGACTAATTACCATCCATCACCACACACAGGTGCCCTGTCACCTTTTTCACCCTCCCTCCCTCTTTCCCTCTGGTAACCACCAATCCAATCTCTGTATCTATGTGTTTGTTTGTTGTTATTGTTGTTGTTTTTAATTTCTACTTATGAATGAGATTATACAGTATTTGTCTTCCTCTGTCTGACTTATTTCACTTAGCATAATACCCTCAAGGTCTATCCATTTTGTTGCAAAAGGCAAGATTTCATCTTTTTTTTATAGCTGAGTAGTATTCCATTGTGTATATATACCACGTCTTCTTTATCCATTCATCCCTTGATGGGCACCTGGTTGCTTCCAAGTCTTGGCTATTGTGAATAATGCTGCAATGAATGTAGGGGGTGTATGTATCTTTATGCCTTTGTGTTTTCAAGTTCTTTGGATAAATACCCAGCAGTGGAATAGCTGGATCATGTGGTAGATCTATTCATAATTTTCTGAGGATACTCCATACTGCTTTCCACAGTGGCTGCACCAGTTTGCACTCCCACCAGCACTGTACGAGGGTTCCCTTCTCTCCACATCATCTCCAACACTTGTTTCCTGTCTTGTTAATTACAGCCAGTCTGACCAGAGCCAGGTGGTGTCTCATTGTAGTTTTGATTTGCATTTCCCTAATAGCTAATGATGTTGAACATCTTTTCATGTACCTGTTGGCCATTCTTTGGAGAAATCTCTGTTCAGATCTTTGACCCATTTTCTAACTGGGTTATTTGTTTCTTTGTTGTTGAGATGTATGAGTTCTTTATATATTTTGGAAATTATCCCCTTATCAGATATGCAATTTGCAAATATCTTCTCCCAGTTTGTACGTTGTCTTTTTGTTTTGTTGATGCTTTCCTTTGCTGCACAGAAGCTTTTTAGTTTGATGTAGTCCCGTTTATTTACTTTTTCTTTTGTTTCCCTTGCCTGGTCAGATGTGGTATTTGAAAATATGCTGCTAAGACTGATCGAAGAGTCTACTGCTTATGTTTTCTTCTAGAAGTGTTATGGTTTCGTACCTTCAAGTCTTAAATCCATTTTGAGTTAATTTTTCTGTAGAGTGTAAGATAATGGTCTAGTTTCATTCTTTTGCATGTAGGCATCCAGTTTTCCCAACACTATTTATTGAAGAGACTTTCCTTTCTCCATTGTATCTTCTTGGCTCCCTTGTTGAAAATTAGCTATCCATAGATGGGTGGGTTTCTTTCTGGGCTCTCAATTCTGTCCCATTGATCTGTGCATCTGTTTTTGTGCCAGTACCATGCTATTTTGATTACTATAGCTTTGTAGTATATTTTGAAATCAGGGAGTGCGATGCCTCCAGCTTGGTTCTTTTTCTCAGGATTCCTTTGGCTATTTGAAGTCTTTTGTTGTTCCATAGAAATTTTAGGATTCTTTGTTCTATTTCTGTGAAAAATGTTATTGGAACTTTGATAGGGATCACATTGAATCTGTAGATTGCTTTAGGAAGTATGGACATTTTAACTCTGTTAACTCTTCCAATCCAGGAGCATGGAATATCTTTCCATTTCTTTGTGTCTTCTTCAAATTCTTTAAAAAATGTTTTATAGTTTTCAGTGTATGAGTCTTTCACCTCTTTGGTTAAATTTATTCCTAGGTATTTTATTCTTTTTGTTGCAATTGTAAATGAAATTGTATTCTTAATTTCTCTTTCTGCTACTTCACTGTTAACATATAGAAACACAACCGATTTTTGTATGTTGATTTTGTATCCTGCAACTTTATAGTATTCATCTATTTCTAATAGTTTTTGGTGGATTCTTTAGGGTTTTCTATGTATAAAACCATGTCATCTGCAAAGAATGACAGTTTTACTTCTTCCTTTCCAATTTGGATCCCTTTCATTTCTTTTTCTTGCCTGATTGCTCTGCCTAAGACTTCCAATACTATGTTAAATAAAAGTGGTGAAAGTGGGCATCCTCGTCTGACTCCTGTTCTTAAAAGGATAGCTTTCAGCTTTTCTCCATTGAGTATGATATTAGCTGAGGACTTATCACATATGGGCTTTATTATGTTGAGGTACTTTCCTTCTATACCCATTTTATTCAGAGTTTTTCTCATAAATGGATGCTGTATCTTGTCAAATGCTTTCTCTGCATCTATTGAGATGATCAGGTGATTTTTACTCTTCATTTTGTTAATGTGGTGTATCACATTGATTGATTTGTGGATGTTGAACCATCCCTGCATCCCTGGAATAAATCCCACATGATGATGGTGTATGATGTTTTTAATGTATTGTCATATTCTATTTGCTAGTATTTTATTGAGGATTTTTGTATTGATATTCATCAATGATATTGGCCTGTAATTTTTTTTTCTTGTGTTGTCCTTGTTTGGTTTTGGTATCAGGGTAATGTTGGCCTTTGGGAATAAGTTAGGAAGCTTCTCCTCCTCTTGAATTTTTTGGAAGAGTTTGAGAAGGATAGGTATTAAGTCTTCTTTGAATGTTTGGTAGAATTCACCAGGGAAGCTGTCCGGTCCTGGACTTTCATTTTTGGGGAGGTTTTTGATTACTGTTTCAATTTTCTTACTGGTGATTGGTCTATTCAAATTCTCTATTTCTTCTTGATTCAGTTGTGGAAAGTTGTATGAGTCTAAGAAAGTATCCATTTCTTCTAGACTATCCAATTTGTTGGCATATATCTTTTTGTAATAATCTCTTATAATCTTTTGTATTTCTGAAGAAGCTGTTGTAATTTCTTCTCTTTTGTTTTCTGATTTTATTTACTTGAGCCTTCTCTCTTTTTTTCTTGGTGAGTCTAGACAAAGGTTTGTCAATTTTGTTTATCTTTTCAAAGAACCAGCTCTTAGTTTCATGGATTTTTTTCTTTTTCTTTTTTCTTTTTTTTTTTTTAGTCTTTACTCCATTTATTTTTGCTCTGATTTTTATTATTTCCTTCCTTCTGCTGATTTTGGGCTTTGTTTGTTCTTCTTTTTGTAGTTCCTTTAGGTGCACTGTTAGGTTGTTTATTTGAGATTTTTCTTGTTTGTTGAGATAGTCTTGTATTACTATAAACTTCCTTCATAGTACCACTTTTGCTGTATCCATAAATTTTGCATGTCATATTTTAATTTTCATTTGTCTCCAGGTATTTTTTAATTTCTCCGTTGATTTCTTCATTTACTCAATAGTTGTTCAGTGGCATTTTGTTTAATCTGCATATATTTGTGGCTTTTCTAGTTTTCTTCTTGTAGTTGATTTCTAGTTTCATACCATTGTGGTCAGAAAAGATGCTTCGTATTATTTCAGTCTTCTTAAATTTATTGATACTTGTTTTGTGGCCTAATATGTGATCTATCCTGGAGAATGTTCCATGTGCATTCAAAAAGAATGTGTTTTCTGAGGTTTTTGGAAAGAATGTTCTGTATATATCTACCATGTCCATCTAGTCTAATATGTCATTTAAGGCAAATGTTTCCTTATTGATCTTCTGTTTGGATGATCTATCCATTGATGTGAATGGAGTGTGAAAGTCCCCTACTATTATTATGTTACTGTCTATTTCTCCTTTTATGTCTGTTAGTAATTGCTTTATATATTTAGGTGCTCCTAAGTTAGGTACATAGATATTTGTAGGTGTTAAGTCCTCTTGTTGGATTCTGCCCTTTATCACTATGTAGTGCCCTTCTTTGTCTCGTTACAGTTTTTGTTTTAAAGTCTATTTTGTCTGATATAAGTATTGCTACCTCTGCTTTCTTTTCATTGCCATTTGCATGGAGTATCTATTTCCATCCCTTCACTTTCAGTTTATGAATGTCTTTAGTTCTGAAGTATGTCTCTTGTATGCAGCATTTGTATGAGTCTTTTTTTTTTATCAGCCATCCTATGTCTTTTGATTGGAGCATTTAGTGCATTGACATTTAAAGTAGCTATTGATGAGTATGTACTTATTGCCGTTTTGTTTCTTTTTTTCTGAATGTTTTAGTAGTTCTTCTCTGTTCTTTTCTTCTCCCATTCTCTTACCTTGTAGTTTGGTGGCTTTCTTTAATATTATGTTTGGGTTCCTTTCTCTTAATGTTTTGTGTATTTCTTATCGGTTTCTGGTTTGTGATTACCATGAGGTTCACATATAATAACCTGTGTAAATAGCAATCTATGTTAAGTTGATGGCCTCTTAAGTTTGACCTTTTGCTAAAAGCCCTATTCTTTTACTCCCCTCCTCCTAAATTTTATGTTTTTGATATCTTATTTAACCTTGTGTGTGTGTGTGTGTGTGTGTGTGTGTGTGTGTGTGTGTCCATTAACCTCTTATCATGGAAGTAAATAATTTTGATAGTTTTGTCTTTTCACCTTCATATTACCTTCATAGGTGGTTGATCTGCTACCTTTCCTGTATATTTTCCTTTACCAGTGATTTTTTCTTTTTCTTTTTGATATTTTCTTATTCCTGTTTGTGGTCTTGTCTTTTCCACTTAACTAAGTCCCTTTAACATTTCTTGGAAGGCCAGTTTATTGGTGATAAGCTCTTTATATCTCCTTCCATTATGAATGATAAGCTTGCCAAGTAGAGTACTCTTGGCTGTAGGTTTTTTCCTTTCAGCACTTTAAACATATCGTGCCATTCCCTTCTATGCTGTAAGTTTTCTGCTGAGAAGTCAGCTGATAGCCTTATGGGGTTTCTTTTGTATGTAACTTGTTGCCTTTCTCTTGCAGCCGTTAGGATTCTTTTTAATTCTTGACATTTTAATTATAATGTGTCTTGGTGTGGGCCTCTTTAGGTTCATCTTGTTTGGTGCTCTCTGTACTTCCTGCATCTGGATGTCTATTTCCTTCCTTAAGTTAAGAAAGTGTTCAGCTGTTATTCTTCAGATAGCTTCTCTGCCCCTTTGTCTCTCTCTTCTTCTGGGACACCTATAATATGGATGTTAGTGTGCTTGATGTTGTCCCAGAGGTCCTTTAGATTGTCCTTGTTCTTTTTAATTCTTTTTCCTTTTTTCAGTTCACCTTGGGTGATTTCCTCTACTCTTTCATCCAGTTTGCTGATCCATTCTTCTGTCTCATCTACTTTGCTATTGATTCCCTCTAGTGAATTTTTCATTTCCATTATTGTATTCTTCATTTCTGATTGGTTGTTTTTTATATTTTCCTCTTCTTTGTTGACATTCTCACTGTGTTCATCTATTCTTCTCTGAAGATCAGTGAGCATCCTTATGAGTATTAGTTTGTGCTGTTTATCTCTTTTGTTTAGTTCTTTTTCTGAGGATTTGTCCTGTTCTGTAATTTGCAACATATTCCTTTGTCTCCTCATTTTGCCTATTTTTCTGTGCTTTTATCTACATATTAGGTAAATCAGTTACATCTCCCAATCTTGGAGAAATAGTCTTATGTTAGCGATGCCTTATGAGGCCAACAGTGTGCTTCCCTCTCATCACCAGTTCCAGATGTTCCAGGAGTATCCCCTGTGTAGGCTGCGTGTGCCCTTCTGTTGTGGTGGGGTTGCTCTTACTGCAGGCGCACAGGAAGACTGTCACCCTGGCCAGCTGGTTTATAAGGCTCAGCTGCATGCAGCTGATTGATCCCTTTAGTCACTTTATTGGGGAGGGGGAGCCCCATCACAGCTTGCTGCAAGATCTACTAGCACACTTCTGCTGCTGTTTTGCTGTTAAATGAGTCAGGCCCCCATCATGGCTGGTTGCTAGGCTCAGGGCCTCCTGCCTGCCAGGCTGTTGTCAGCTTTCTGAGGAGTGCAGCTGGGTGGGGCTGGCCCCAGGCATGGGATCACACAGTTGTTTCAGGTGTTGGAAGGTGGGGCAGATCCCCTATGTGGCTTAAGATTGCTCCCTGGCCATGAAGCACCACAGCTAGAATGTGAATTTTTCCTCTCCAGAAAGGTATTTCTGCCTCTTCCACCTCAGTCAGTGTTGTCTCTTGTTGTGGGGGTTCCTTTTATCCAGTTTCCAGTTCCCTCTCAGGAGTAATTGTTCCACAGTGAGTTGTAAATGTGTTGTGTCCATGGGAGGAGGTGAGCTCAGAGTCCTTGTACGCCACCATCTTCCCAGCAATCCCCACTGTGGCATTTTTAAATGTTTTCCATATACCAGGCACTATGCTAAATAATTTGCGTGTATTGTCTCATTTAATACTCATAAAAGTCCTGCGAAGTAGGTTCTGTTGTTGTCCTGTATTTGTAATTGGAGAAACCCATGTCACCTAAGCAGAGGACAGTAGCCCAGACATTGAAATCCTGCCATTTGACTCCAGAGTCAAGCCTTTAACCCCTGTGTTGCTGTTGCTCTTCACAGGCACACTGTGGATCCACCCTTGATTCAATCAGCTGAGGCTAGAGAAGGTAGATTCCTGTAAGACCACGGCCATGTAGCTAGAATGAGACAGTTTTTGAAGAAGCGGGGTTGGCAGATGGAAAAGCCTCTAGAAAGCCACTGAACAAAGAAAAATCCAATGTGTTGAGCCAGGCTGCTGAAAGGTGAAGCATCAGGAAGTAATCATTTGTAAGGGACCACGATGAGTTTGACCTGGACTAGTTTAGTTTGTGCTGGCCACTCATGTAGGGAGATGTATCCAACAGGAAAGCAGAAATGAGAGGGCTATGCAGCATGACGGAAGCTCAATTTATCAATCTAGGGGTCACACTCCAAGCAGTGATAACTGAAGCAAAGGGAGTGGATGTTTGTTGAGGAAGAAACTTTGGAAAGGGTTCTCAAAGTGGAAGAGATGGTGGGAGAGCTTGATGGAGGAGCTGAGGAAGGGACTTGGGAAATCCCTCTATATTTGGAAAACATAAAAAGGAAAAGGCAGTGATAATGGAAGCAGAGAAGAAGCCATCAGGAACAGAGAAAAAGGGTGAGAGAGGATCCAAAGACAAGAACACTGATAGAAGAATAATGACAATATCGTCCTTCAAGAGAGAAGGAGGGGGGTTCAGCCTGGTGGCACAGTGGTTGAGTTTGTGCGCGCTGCTTCGGCAGCCTGGAGTTTGCAGGTTCAGATCCTGGATGCCAACCTGCACATCACTCATCAGGCCACGCTATGGTGGCAGCCCACATATAAAAAATATAGAGGAAGATTGGCACAGATGTTAGCTCAGGGCCAATTTTCCTCACCAAAAAAGAAAAAAATAAAATAAGAAAATAAAAGGAAGAGTGAAGTAAATACACCTTAAAAAAAAGAGAGAGAGAGAAAGAAAGAGCAACCAAAACAATCTAATTAGAAGATACTCACTGATACCCACTTTTCTTCAAAGCATGGGAAGGAAAATTCAAACTGTACTAGTTTAAGGAGTGGGGAGACCAATGGGTCAGGAAGTGGAGTCACAGATATAGACAGTCTCTGAAGAGATTCGGTAGTGAAGGAAAGATGAGAAATAGGATAGATGAAAGTGTTTTATGATATGGGGGCCTTGTCTGCTGTAGGACCAGGGGAGAACGAATAGAAGAGGAGAAATCACACATGGGGAGCTCTGGGAAGGCCTCTTCCTAGGCCTCGAGGAGCACCTCACCTATCTGGAACCTATGGACACAGTGACCTTGCCTGTCCAGAATACAACCAAGAACCAGGAAGCAAAACTGGTCTTAGCAGCCAAAATCAATGTCATTATACTAATTCAATAAAGCTCATAGATTTTACATAAAAGAAAACTCTGATTCTTTTTGCAAAATTGAATCAATCTTACTCTCCTCTGGTCAGAGATGGAGAAATGTTTCTCCTGGGCTCTAGTCTGACAGCAGGAAACCACATCCACATATACACACAATAAACACTTAATTAAATTCCCATTTAATTAACTGAGGATACAAAATGTCAAAGGACATTAGGTGGCCACAGAGCAGGAACAGATGTAGCACATTTCAGCCTGGCTTTCCCTGACCCCAGAGTCCCTGGTGGCAAAGGAGGCAGAGGGATAAGAAGTTAAAACTGACACCGTCCATACAAGATAGGGTTTTTCTCCCTGGAAACTTAATTCTGGTTACAATTCTGTCCTTCTGCACTAGGTGTTCAGTCACCATTCTAAAACTTACACTATCACCATGTGTCATTCCATTTCATGGATATCTTACAAAAACCAGTCTTTCCTGGTTCTTGAACCAGACTCAGCATCAGCAGGATACATGGTGTACAACCAGTGCCCAGGTATCCCCAAATAATAGTTCTGCCTCCAATTCCCCAATATTCTAGAAAGTCCACTTCTTCTCTGTGCCAGAGGTTCTCTGGTGCCCCCTATGTCCCTTCTCCACCATCTTCGTCCTTCTCTGTGGCCTGAGTGGCTGATCCGTATGGACTGCATCAAAGGGATCTATCTTGCCTTCTGGATTATGGTTGGGTTTAACCAATAGGAAGCTCATGAAGGACACTGCAGTAGAGAAGGTGAGTGAGGTCAGGCATTTATTCTCTGTCTCCCTTCCTGCAGGATCTTCGTAAGTTAGCTGCAGCCTTCCACCCAGTTCACAGCCCCTGGCAGCAGTTAGAGCTGGGTTCTGGGAACTGCTCCCTCTCTTGCTCCTCCAGGCCTAGAGGTCATAATGACTCCTACTGTTACTAACTCCAGGGTACAGCAGGGTGTATCTTCCTTAAATCCCCCTCAGACTTCTATAAATAGAGTCTTTATTAAACTACTTTCAAATTCTCCACTTTGCGGTGCCGTTTATTCCATGCAGGACCTGACTGCTACCATCATCCCACGGGGGATAGGTTTCAGCTCCTATGCCAACTCTAATCTATTGGTAGGAGCTACTTGGAGCATATTTTTTGAGAGACTCTGAGACCATGTCCAGAGTTTTAGTGATTGATGGGTAGTAATTGGATGCATGCAGGATGAGGAAGAGTAGCTCTTATGCCAGGTGTTGGCAATGCTTGTTCTAGATTTTAACAATTCTGATCATCTTATGCCAAGATTCTCAGAAGATTTAAAACCAAAAGGAGATCTGTTGTAAATAGGCACACTAGAAATAGTACAAAGTGACAGCTGACAGACTAGCAGAAGAGGAGACTGAAAGGAAAGCTTAACTTAAAAGTAAACCAACAAACATAACAAGCAAACAAAACCACACATGCAAATAATAGCAGAGTGCAGGCCAAGCGAGTGTTCAATCTGCCCAGATAATGGTGATCTTGAGTAATAAAAGAAAAGGCTAGATATGTTTGGCATAGTTTCTCTCAAAAAGGAAGAAAGTATATCACACATTTTAAAAAAGATTTCTATCTCAAATGGCTAAATGTTTGTCAGTTCTCTCCATCCATAGCTTGCTGGCCAGTCTGTACTCCACGTATGTCAGTTCATCAGTATCTAGAGAGATTTCATGAAAGGTCAATTGTTCATTTCCCGTTGCCATTGCCAAAATTCCTAAAATTCCTGTCCATTGCGATAGGCATGACAGCTAATGAGTCTAGCCCCAGTGGGGATCGAGAACCAATGATGCCAAACCAGTGACGGGGAGGCAGCCTGTGCTATCTGTTCTTCCCCTGCAGAACTGGGGCCCTCGCCTTGCTCTCCGCGTCCCAGATCTTATTGCTACCATGTCCTTTTGCGCCCCGTTGAAACTTATACCGCAGGCCGGACTCTGTGTTTTAGGTCATGTAACACTGATCATTTCTTTCGGATTAATAAGTGAGACTTCCTCTGATCCAACAGAACAGAGGTCCCATTCACAGCAACCTTATGGAGCTCTGTGGCAGCCGCTGTTGAGTCTGTGTCACGCAAGAAACAAATAAACAGCTATTATGCAGCTCACTGTGAATAACCCACTGTGCTAAGCTTTGTCGGGGAGGACGCGAAATTGTGTGAGAAGCTAGACTCGTCTTGACGGCTTCCAGTCTGGTGAAGAAGGCAAGCATGAGCACCACCAACTACAATTAAAGAAAACATTTTGCCAAACCAGTCTGGCCACCATGCAACCCTGAGCACACTAAAAAGCCCCATCACTCCATCCTGGACCCCTCTGAGAGCTGTGGGAGCTGCGAGAACTCTGCATCCTGGACCTCCCTTCCATGACAGGGGCAGTGTGACGACCAGCTGGAAAGGAGAGTTTGCAGCTGCCTTGTGAGCCAACTGGAGGTGGGAACTCGGAATCTGGCTTCATTTGGTGCCTTTCCTCCTTTGTGCCCCTTGTTCAGCTCTTATCTTGAATTCTTGCTCTTAAAGACCTGCTGGAGTCACTCATTGGGTGCCATAATTCTCCCTCCCCTGGCAAGAAAAATGCTTAGTTTTGTTCTGTACTGTTTTTTGGCCTATGATCTCAGTCTTTGTATTTTGATTTGACACCAGAAACAATGCCAATAAAATGGCTGCTGTGCAGAAGTGGTGGCAGATCTGGACTGTGAAGGATGAGAAGAGGTCTGACAAGTGCAAATGGAAAGGAAGGGCCTTTCAGGTGTGCTTCAATGTGCCCAGTGCTGCATACACCATGACCTCTGGGTGTGAAGAAACGTGATGTTTTAAATTTTTCTAGGACTAAGCTTAGTCTTTACCTTTGGGCATAAGAATCATTTTGAGTTGAAGGCATTTGAGTTTTCAAATGCCTTATCTGCCTAAAAGCAGAGCCTCCCAAGAGAACTCAATGGTTATAAACCCTCTCCAGGAGCAACTTTAGTATTCTCTTCTCAGAGAGCAGACCGGAAGTCAACACCAGACCCAGACAGACTCTGTCACAAACTGTCATATCTCCCATCTCTTCTCCTAAGGGCCCATTTATGTCGTTTGTGTTTCCATAAATGCCCCTCCTGCTCCCTCTTCTAAGAAGTCGTTTATTCTCGAGAAGGTGCCCCTTGGCGCCTCCTCATCTGCTGTTAACATGGCGTATAGACTCTCAAATCTCCCTGCTCCTTTGGGTATTGGCTTCTTTCTGTGATGTTCCTGTGCACATAAAATTAAAAATTAATAAATTTGTATGCCTTTTCTCCTGTTAATCTATCTGTTGTCAGTTTAATTCAGACTCCCCAAAACTGAACCTAAAAGGGTAGAGGAAAGGTTTTTCCTCCTCTCCGTCTGTCACCTGATGTCTCAAAATATAACCTAGTTGGCTCCAGTAAATATAATCATTTCAGTGTCTTTCTTAGTTATTTCAAATTTAAACTTGGTCAGTCATTCGAGAATTTTCCCCAACCCCTGCATTCTCCCAAAGTGGTGTCTGTGTCTGGGAAAGCGTCTTAGATTCCCCAGAAGCAGAGCCTGAGGCAGGGATTCTTGTGCAAGTGACTGAGTGAAGGAGTGCTCTCTCAGGAAACCTGCAAGGAAGTGAGGGAAGGGGATACCTCACGGCAAGAAGCTAAGCACAATGAGAGTTCGGCTGAAATCTAGCCTCAACTTGCCAGGAGCCCTGGAATGTGAATGGCACCACAAAGTTGATGCTCTTGAGGCAAGGGGAACAGGTTTTTGTACTCCCTGTCTGTCAGTCATTGGTGGGGTAACCTCCTAGGTAATTAGGGGCAGTTCCCTGATGAAGACAATTCTCTGGAGGAGGGTGGCTCCATGAGCTACTCTCAGCCAACACTCACAACAACTGAGGATTGTGTTGGTCAAATAAAGAGGATAGGGTGGGACCAACAGCGTCTCCAAGAAGGAGCTTCCAAGACGTCCAGACATTGGGCTAGTGTTCTGGATGCTTGGTCTTTTACCCCTCTGGCATCCAGTGATCTCCATTTATCAGCAGTTACTGACACTGTTGTGGCATGGATATGCTATCTCATTTGGTCTTCGGGGGCCATCATTGACTGAGACATAACTGAGAACTCATCTCATTTCCAGGTGTAGTCAATGCTGTAGCGCCTCCGCATCCCAGCCTTGAGAGCCCTCCAGCCTCTCTCTCTCTCTCTCTCTGATATCCTCTCCTCCCTCCTAGGGCCTGGGAGGCACTGGCCACACTCTAATTGTTGAGTGAACAGAGCTCTGTATGGGTGTTCTGACTTGCTGCCTCCCCAGAGCTGCCTCTCAGGACAGGAGGCTCCCCAGTCTTAGAATCCTGAACCCCTCAGTAGATTCTCTCAGCTACCCTCCTGGGTTCAACCCCACAAGGAGGCACGGGACATGCCCCTTCTCAGGCCCACGTGTCAGCCACTTCCTCCGAGTGGCTCTCCTCCCCTCTGCTGGGAAAATGCTTTTCTAGTCTCCATTTGGGTTTTTCTTCATCTGCTTTCTTTGCAACGTATTGTTTATGTTAAACATCATACTGGGAGATTTTTCTATTGATACTTAAAACTAACCTTTTGGAACTAAAAAAAAAATCTCTCTCCAAAATCCCTGATTTATTTTCTTTCATAGCTATTGTCTCTGCTACAGGTTTCCAAAGTTCATTCTTGAAACGCAAAAGCTGAGCAATAATTCTTTCTTTGTTTTCCCATTCCTGCTTTAATAACCATAATCCTCCCTGAGGCAGTGGACGCCTCCGACTGAATAACTGAGCCTCGGAAACAAGGGGGTTTTCAGAGCAGAGGGCGCAGCCCCGCCATCGCCCTGAGGAGCAGCAAGACCAGAGGCAGGGAAAAGTCGGCCGGTCTTGGAGGCACTTGAAGGAGAGGAATTTGCTAAAGAGGAGGAAGTGTGCCAGAAAGGCAACGGGAAAATAAATCAAGATGAGTGTTTAGAGGTTTCAGTTTCAGGATCGGGAGGGGAATCCCAGGATCACCTCACCTTGCCTGGGGCTGCCCTTCCGAGGGCATGTCCAGACTTGCAGGATCTGGACCCTGGAGAAGAGAATACGGTGGAAAAGAATAAGAAAGGAAACCACTCTAAATTGGTTCAAGATATTTAAAATAGGCAGCAATGAATATTTGGCCTAGGTCCCAAAGGCCTACTGCTAGAGAAGAATTTAAAAGACATCAGAGGTTAGTTCAAAATATATCTGGCAGCTAATAAAAAGAGTAATATGGAACCAGTAAAAGGAAAATATTATTTTTTTTCATTCTAGGAAACACAGATGAAGAGAGAATGTTATTCCGGCTTAAAAACCAGAATTAATGGCGTGGTTGAAAACGGGTTTAGCAATTTAAATAAAAAGTACAACTATCCGGGTGTTCCAGAAACTCACCAGAGTAAAACTGAGGCTTGGCCACATAAGCCCTCTTGGCTTCAGATACGCGGGTCAAAGAAACATTTGCAAATTTTTTTAAAGCACTTTCGTCTGTTTTTAAATAAATATTCAGAGTTTTTCTTTCACTTTTTTTGTATTTTAATTGATAACTCATAATTAGTCAATCAGCAGTGAATTGGGTTCTAATTGATAATCATATTGCTAACGTTCACTGAGGGTTTATTATATGTGCTTTATGTATAATAACCCATTTAAGCCCCAAACAACCCTGTGAGATGGATGCTATTGGTATTCCCGTTTTACAGCTGAGAAAACTGAGGAAAAATTAACTATGCAAATGCTATGTACCAAGTACTAAGTGCTTCGTATGTAGTATCTCATTTCATCCTTTAGAAAATTCGGGCTGGTCCCGTGGCTGAGTGGTTAAGTTCGCGCGCTCCGCTGCAGACGGCCCAGTGTTTCGTTGGTTCGAATCCTGGGCGCCGACATGGTACTGCTCATCAGACCACGCTGAGGCAGCGTCCCACATGCCACAACTAGAAGGACCCACAACGAAGAATATACAACTATGTACTGGGGGGCTTTGGGGAGAAAAAGGAAAAAATAAAATCTTTAAAAAAAAAAATCTATGAGATTCTATGATTTTCCCCATTTTACACATGAGGAAATTGAGACTCGAATAGGTGAATTTGTTTTGAGGTGATACGACTAGTAAGGGATGGAGGAAGGATTTTTAAGCCAAGTCCACCTATTAACCCCAGTTCCTGGCTCATGTAATGTTGGAAAGCTAGAAGTAGTCTATATGTCCAATAATAAGTAATTAGTTAAATAAGTTAATGGTACATCTCTGTAATGGAATTTTATGCAGCTGTTAAAAATGATGTTGAAAATATACCATACTGAAATACAGAACAAACTTTTCAGCTGAAAAAAAAGCAGATAACAAAATATGCACAATATGATTTCATTTAAAAATATGTAAAAATACTGACTATGTACAAAAACATGTACTTTCCTAGAAAAGATTATAGAAGAAAATGAAAATGCAGGCACCCTTGTGAAGGGGAGCAGAACATGCCACCCCAAAATATGCCTCTTTGGCATAAGGATTATTTTGAGCAGAAAGCAATTGAGAAACAGCTGACATAGGAAGAACTCTCTGCCCTCCCCTTTCTGCCTTAAAGCAAGGCATAAATTTCCCTTTGTAAAGGTGATGTAAATTTCCATTTTCAAATGTGTTCCCCTCTCCAGGAAGAGGAGCACTGTGACTCTTATCTGCATAGCAACCCTTACTAAACAAGTCTTATCTCCCGTATATTTCCTAGTCCCACAATTTACTACCCCTAGGAGCCCAAACTCTCTTTTCGTTTGTCTAGGTACTTCTCCACAATTTATTGCTCTTTTTTAAAATAATACAAAGCCCTTGAGTTTAACTGCCTCTTTGGGTTTTCACTTCTTTTCTGTGAAGCTCCTATGCATCCTAAAAGTATTAACATCAATAAAGAAACTACGGTTTTTCTCCTGTTAATCCATCTTTGGTCAGTTTAATTCTCAGGCCCCAGTGACAGAACATGAGAGGGTAGAGGAAAAGGTTTCCTTCCCTACACTTCTCAGTATTGCATTGCTTGTATGCCTTGCTTTAGTAATAAGAAAAAACAATAAAATAAGTAATAAAAGAAAGGGCATCAAATGTGGTGGTGGGAGTTTTGGAATACATATGTATAAATATAGATAGACATATACATATGCATACAAATAGAGAAGTTTTTCCTAATTGCTTGCCTTCCTTCTTTCTTTCTTGCCTGAATTATTTGGCCCTAAAGCCAGTAGGCAGAGCTGAGCAAAAGTTAGTGTTCACATTGGAGAGTGGGTGCTAGTGGCCCAGCACAAGGAGATTGAACCCATGAGGGATGAGAAAGGCATCTGCATGGAGTAGGGGTGGTAACTGTGATGTGGCCTATGGAGCCCAACAGGAGATGTTGGAGGCAGAATGAGGTGAAGGGGATGCCCACTCAGGGGACAGTGATGGTGAGAGAAGATTGATTACATTGGGAGTTAATCCAACAAAAAAATACCTCCATATTGAGTTAATGGGAGCCAGGTTTCTCATTATTAGTAAAAGGAGTGTTAAAAAGAAACAACAGGCCCAAAATGGAGTCACTTAGTCTAAGCCCCACCAGGAGACTTGATACCTACCCTAATTGTAGTTTCAGCCTCTCCCAGGAATGAAATTTTAAAGCAATCAGTCTGGAATTTCTGGATTAACACTAATGAGGTTATCTGCCTAATAAAATCCCCTGCTTTCTGCTAAGGGAAAGCGACTGCCAGAAATAATCCACTCTTGTAACTTCTTTGTCCAACCCTCCTTTTATTTTTGGTGAGGAAGTTTGGCCCTGAGCTAACATCTGTGCTAATCTTCCTCTATTTTGTATGTGGGTCACTGCCTCAGCATGGCTTGATGAGCAGTGTGTGCGTCCATGCCCAGGATCCCAGCCCATGAACACCAAGGTGAAACTTCACTACTACACCACAAAACCAGCCCCTGCTCCACCCTCTGCCTATAAAAGCCTTCCATTTTGTGCAACACTTCAGAGCTCTTATCTGTTTGCTGGATGGGACGCTGTCAGTTCATGAATCACTGAATAAAGCCAATTAGATCTTTAAATTTACCTGGTTGAACTTTTGTTCTTTAATAGAAGTTACAAATATGGAAAGGGATAAAACTGGAATAAACTCATAGTGTGTAAGATTAGAATTGAATATATCAGTGATCTTGTGTTTCCCATAGTGGATGTGTGTATGCATGTGTGTGTGTGTACACTTACATATATGTAGATAGACAGTCCCTAGCTCTTTCTGATGACTGACAGCAGTGTCATTGCAATAATGCTGAGCATACCTAGTGTTCAGATCTTAGTCTCTAAATACCATTCTCTGCAAAACACAACAAAACAGAGAACCCAGAGCTCTTTAAAGAAACACTTGATTCCAGGACTGGGGCAGGAAAAGTATAAGGTAAGCCTAGAACATTTTCATTTGTGTGCCAGAAAGTAAGGAAATGTTCAAAGAATGATGAGAATATGTCAAAAGAACGTGAAAGCCAGCCTGGCAGGGCTCCCACTAGCCAAATCTGGGACAATTTGAGCATCAGTAAACAATGATAGAAAGAGAAATTGCCTATCTAATAAAATAAGCATCCATGAGTCTATACTAATATACATAAATAAATAAATGAGGAGAAGAGAAAGCTTTTCCTTACAGTACAATGCTGACTGATAAATGAGGAAGGAAAGACGGAATTAGGAAATCACCATTTGGCATCATAGTAGAAAATCTTAAATGCTGTTAGACAGAGAACAGGACTTTCAAGGGTAACTTACAAAGGAAAGATAAACAGACTGGTAACAGATGTATCTGCAACCTTGGTTGAATCAGACAATTTGCATTTACTTTTACAGACCATTGGTAATACCCCTATTCAAGGAAAGTTATCATTCATATGTGAGGGCAAATTAAAGAAGTTTTTGCACATTGCAAGGGCTCTGAAAATATCCTCCCCGTACACCTTTCTGAGAAAACTCTAACCAAGTGAAAATCAAATCTCATGATAAGGAAGACGAAAAGTTCAAAAAATATTGGTGAACAATGAATCTTATAATATTTACAATTAAATCTAAATGGATGATCGTTAACTGGGAACTATACTCCAGTAAGAATTTTGAAACAGGAGAGATATCCTGCGAGGGAGAACTTAATAGTCTGGGACTGAAATCCTATAATTAGCTCATCCAAACTCAAGATTTGAGCAGTAGGAAAGATATGGATAGTTAAATGTTCTAAAGTTTTCATTTTAATGGAAGGAGTGGAGAAGCATTGAACTAGTAATACAGCGTGGTAGGAAGGCAAAGTTGTTATTTATTGATATATCAATAGAAATACACATTTAAGTGTATGACAGGAAGACAACCATTATTAGGAATGGAAAATATATGTCAGATAGGAGTGAACAAGTTGGAGGGCATAATTATTTAATTTTCACATATCCATGGAAATATAAATATAACTGTTAAAGTTGGGAAAGTTATGAATAGTAGAATGGAGATGCATAGTGGAAATTCCAATTTATGAGTAGAGGAGGAAAGGAATAAAAAGAAATCTTATCAATCCAGCAAAAGTACGAAAAAGAGAAAAATAGGAAATAAAGTATGAAAATGTACAATTAGATGGAAGAAATAAAATTAATTATACAAATTTTCACTATAAATGTGAAATTCTCCTATTGAAAGGCAAAACCTCTCAGGCTGTGTTTGAAAATCAAATTCAATGATACTGTATCAGACAGGGCCTCAACAAGATGACACATTCAAAACCAGACGATTTGCATAAGGTTTATTTAGGAAGGTGTGGGTGGGCGTGGAAGAACTGCACATCATAGTGTCACACTGGGGCTAATCCCAGCAGAGCCCTGACCACTCCTAGGCCCAAAGGGACAAGGGGAGGACTCGGCTACCAGAACCTGGAAAGAATGAATCATGTAGAACAGGTCACCCAGAGAGGAGCAGTGACATCAGAGTGACATCAGTGACAGAGGCGACATCAGAGGAAGGAGCCAAGAATTAATCTCATCCTTCTTCTCCCCTTGATTCAACTAGAGAACAAGGATAGAAGTTGGTGTCATCTATACATGTCAGTCTCTGCAGGGGGCAGAAGGGTGGCCAGCGGATCCACAGGAGGGACCAAACAGAAGACAACTGCCACATGTACTGTTTACAAGAACTGCACCAAAATGAAAGCAACACAGACAACTCCAGAGAAAGGAATGGGGAGAGACAATTAACTGCAACAGGATATTGATAGGCCCTTTCCTGTTATCCAGAAATTGTGGAATTTGTGAGACCCAAAGCTGGGAGGGGGTAGAGACCAAATGTCCTCCCACAAGACAGCCACCTGGAAGCAATGCTGCCAGAATATCCCTGCAGGGCTTACTAATGGGCACCCCAATCACTACAGCTCTCCCCAGTCTACATGAGAGAGAACTGGGGTAGGAGGAGGAAAGGTGAGTTTTAGACCTTGAGGAATACCATATAAGCAGTGCGGGGCACTTGAAGAGACACAGAGGTTGCAAGGGCCTGCAAGAAGTGACTTGCATCTATCTCCTTGGCTGGATGCTTGCTGAGTTGCAGCCTATATGGGATCTAACTGGGTGATGCCACCAAAGCAATGCATAGTCAGAGTCCTGGGAGAGTACTGTGGTCTCCTGAAGTGAAGAGCCTGACGGAAAGTGGACACTGTGGCTACCGCTGGCCTAGAGAATCTTGAAGGTGGAGGCCACTGAATGACTCACGCCAGCAGAGCTCGAAGCAACAGCGGTGAGGTGTGACTGGGAAGAAGATCTCGTCCTGGTTCCAACTGGATGAGATACTGTACAGGATCTTATACTTTTTCCAAAGTAGATCGAATACTAGCCTCTATTTCATAGGAGTATCACATTTTAAATGACTCCTCTGCAATATACATGAACAAACAATTCACATGAAGGCTATTTGGTAAATTATGTATGTGAGGTGCTTAACCACAGCAGTATTTGTAAGAATGGTAAAATACCATCTAAATGGCCCAGAATAGTGGATGGCAAAATGAACTACACATGTATCAACTTGATGAAATTTAATTCTTAAAATATAAATTCTATAAATTATGTAGCAAGATAGGAAATTATAGTTTTAAGTAAGAAGAGTAGAATATAAAAATATTCCTAAACTGTGATTCCAACAGTGCAAAGAAGGAGATAAGCCAATGAGTAAATTCAAGAAGGGAGCTCAAATTAGACAAGAATAATTGCTGTCTTAGGCTAATGGAATGTGGGTGAAGTCTTTTTGTGTCCGTTACTTTTGTTGTGGTGTAGTTGCTTAAGCAATAAATGAAATCAAAGGCTTAAAACAGAAAACAAATGGGTGGAAGTGGAAGAGACAACTATTAGCCAACTCTTGAGGAATTTTGCTGTAGAGGGAAGCAGAAAATAGAACGGTATCTGGAAAGGGCTGTGGGGTCAAGGGAAGGGACCGGCTTTTTTGAAGATAGGAAAAATAGCTACATATTTTTATGCTGATGAGATGATCTATTAGAAAGGAGGAAAACTGATGCTGGAGAACAGTCCTTGAGCAAGGGAGAGAAATGTGGCCTAGTGCTTAGGTGGAGGTGGCAGAAGGCAGGTCAGGGGCCGGGTAGAGTATTCGGGAAGAGATGCAGGTAGGTTGGCATTTGCTGGTGGGAAGTTGAGGAACTTCTATTCTGATTGATTCCATTATCTTCAGTGAAATAAGAAGCAAGGCAAGCAGACAACTCAAAGCTGGGGTTGTGGGAAGTTTAAGAAAAAGAAGAGTGTGAAACGGTCTTAGAGAGTGAAAGAGTGAACAGGCTAAGGCAATGTGGCAGAATTTCCCGAGAGACCCAAGTGTCTACAAGGAGGTTTGAGCAGTAATAGGTCTTATTGCGACATCCTGAGCAAGACAACCTGTCTCAATATATAACGTCAATGCCTGAACACATGGGCTTTCTTTTTTCTTTGACTCTTAAAGAAGAGAGTTCAGTTTCATAAATTGCTACTATCCTCCCTTTTCCTTTTGTGTGTGAACAGTGATATTGGAAGTACACTTGTGAGCAGCTGTCTTGTGTCAGCTTTCATTTTATCACTACACAGAACATCTTCTGGAAACATCAGAATGAGCTGACCAAGCCTCTGACGTTACCGTCCAGCGGAAGCCAAAACCCGTGATTTATGTGTGTGATTTAGACTGTAGATTCTCAAGATGATTGGTACCCCTCAGCAACTGCAAAAATAAAGAAATCTGTCTCATTTTGCTCTGTATGTGTGGTGCGGTTTTGTTTCTTTTAATTTGATGGTTTTAAGTGAAGAGAGGGCCACACAAATTGCATGACTAACTCCTCTCAGAAGTTAGATGCTTTTTGCAGCCTACACATTGATGTCATTAGGAGTACTTAACATCAGTGAGGTGGGTAGGATTGCACACTGGAATTTCTTCTAAGTGGATCAGAAGTGGAGGGAGAAATGAACAGGAAACCCTGTTGGAAAACAAACAGAGGAAAAAGTAAATTGAAATGAAGCACATAATATAACTGACCAAGAAAAATGGTCAAAGTATATTTTATCTTTTGTTCCTTTAAAAATACACATTATGTGGGAAGTGTGATGAGCAGCAAAGAAGAATGAAAAGGTAAGTGCACCTGACTGGGATTTCCCATCTGTTTCCCCACATGTCCAGCTCATAGGGTTCATAGGGACCCCTGTGGTCCATCTCTGTGCAGTGATGAGAAACTGAAAGTCAAAATTCTGAATATTTGTAGCGTGTGAACCTGGTTGCTTAGACCAGAGTGCCGCCTTAGACAGGGATGTCTTAGGCATTTTCCAAATGACGTTGAAACGACTGTTCCTTAGCACTTGCCAAACTTAAGCCTAACAAATCACAGAACAAGAAATACAAGTGTCCAATAAACTCATGAAAAAATGTTCAATTTCTATGATAATTTTAAAAATCCAAATTAAACCAATAATGAACAGCCATTTTTTGCATGCCAAGTTGTCCAAAGATTGTATTGGTAAAAGGAAAGAGAATGTGGAAAAAGAGGGACTCTCACCACACTTTTGGGAAAACTGTAAATTGACACAACTTTTTCAAACCAATTTGATAAAATGTACCCCAAAGTCTTAAAATATTCACTTATTTAATTGAAAGTATTTATTATGTATTTAGTATTTAGAATGTCTTCTAGATCAAGGGCTGGAAATTATATTCTGTCAGTGAATAGACATTACATAAATATTTCCAAGTGCAATGAGCTCTGTGAAAGGGTCTCAAAATGACATAAGAGCAAGGAATTAGTCCTAAGAAAGTAACCAGAATGCTGCAGAAGATATTGTTTAAAAAGTGAGAACTACCTAAATGTCTACAGACAGTGGAATAAATAAATTATGGTATATTCATGCAATGGAATAATATGATGGCATTAAGAATTAAGTTATAGAGGTGCTGGCCCAGTTACATAGTGGTTAAGTTTGCTCACTCTGCTTCGGCAGCCCGGGGTCCGCAGATTCGGATCCCGGGCATGGACCTAGCACTACTCATCAAGCCACACTGTGGCGCCGTCCCACATAAAATAGAGGAAGATTGGCATAGATGTTAGCTTAGCGACAATCTTCCTCAAGCAAAAGTAGGAAGATTAGCAACAGGTGTTAGCTCAGCGCCAATCTTCCCCCCCCCCACACACACACAAAGAATAAAGTTATAGAAAAATACTTGATGACATCTAGAAATGTTCATAATTTACTGGCAAATGGAAAATAATGTTATAAAAGTGTGTTCAGTATGACCCAATTTTGTAAAAACAAAACAAAACGAAAACTACCTATCTACATATTTCTATCCTTATCCATTTATCTATGAAGGATATACCAGCAAAATGTTATCAATAATAATTGCTGGCTGGGAATATTAGAGCAATATTTTCTTCTTTATGCTTATCTTCAGGAAGATTCTTTTCTTTCTTTCTTTTTTTTTTTTTTTGAGGAAGATTAGCCCTGAGCTAACTACTGCCAGTCCTCCTCTTTTTGCTGAGGAAGCCTGGCCCTGAGCTAACATCCGTGCCCATCTTCCTCTACTTTATATGTGGGACGCCTACCACAGCATGGTGTGCCAAGCAGTGCCATGTCCGTACCTGGGATCCGAACCCACGAACCCCGGGCCGCTGAGAAGCAGAACGTGCGAACTTAACCGCTGCGCCACTGGGCCGGCCCAGGAACATTCTTATAGTTGTAAAAATATGATAATAGTAACAAATATATAATTGGACATGGGGTAACATATTTAAGAGAGAAGACCTAAGGAGCATATTAATCAATTACTCTTCTAAATTATCTAAAATCTATCCTCATCTTACATTAGATCAACAGAACACAATGTTCCTGAGACACATTTCTTTAATCCTCTACAGAAATGCTTTTAAAAAGTTATGATCGAATGTTGAACTTGGTTTTATTGAGGCAAGCTGAAGAACATTTTCTTAATTTTGGGGAAAATTACAGTTCAAGACATTGGCCCTTATGTTACTTGCTGCTCCTTTTATAAGGAGCCACTTAACAGATTTTTAAGAGAATTGATGCCAGGAAAGAGTTTACTTTCCAGTGAGCTTTTATCAAACAATGCAAATTTTAGAACACATCTTATTTCCCTTTTTGCCTTGCCTGCCAGGAAGATTAGAGGTAATTAATTAATGTATAGATTCAGCTCCTGGTACATTAATTCTGTCCTTTTAAGTGACGTGTACTTCTCATTTTTATAATATTTCACTCTTCTGTCTTTTAAGAAGCATGTCTCCTCAAGTTGTGTTTCAAAATAGACATGAAAGGTGGAGAGATGTCCAGATGTTCTATAATAAATAAATAGGAAAAATTGGGAATTAGTACTCTTTTGCTGTTTGTACATATGCATAATGCTAAGGTTTTAAAATAGTTGTCCTTGTACTAGTCAAAATGGTTTTCCTAACTTGTTTAGCCTTTTACATGGGTAGTGAAAACATTAACTATGGCTCAGTCCTTATGAATTGCAGTGGTTCTAAATGGAATCTTTACTGTAACTTCACTATTCTATTAGTAACCTACTGGTCAAAATACTAGCTTTTCAGACAGTATATTGTTTTGGAAAGTTTAATTTAATGAAATGCATTTTCCTATCATAGAAGAAATATTGAGGAAACATTTGAAATTTTCATGTCTAGTCAACTCCTCTTCCAGTTTTTTTTTAAATCATTACTCATTCTTTCTGTATTACTTTTGTGAGATGACCTTAACCTTAAGAACACTAATTTGAGACGAGATTTTGTATTCTCCTAATGACTAGGGGCTGAGGTGTTTCAATGACCTTTTTCATCTCGGGGGATGATTGCTGTAAGTCAGGCTTGAGGTCATGGGCTGAAGAGCTACAAACAAAGTCATAGTTTTGGCTGAGATACAGTAAACTTGGACTATGGACAAGGCTGATGCTTCCTCAATGATGGAAGCAAAAAATATTCCATCTTCTCCTCTGAACACAAACAAACCCTGGCTATCATCAGCCCGTTTCGGTGGGTTGGAGTTTATGACATTTCTAAATCTGGTACGCACTGCCGTTTGACCATATGTGGTCAGGCTAAAGTTACTGATATCTGGGAACATTTCTGGGAAAACAGAAGTATTTCCAAGAAAAGATAATGTTAGAATGGTAGGGATGGAAGAACCCCACGGTGGTCAATTCTCCTGTATCTAGGAAGGCTAACAAAGGAAGAGTCCACAGTAAGTGGATGCTCTATTCGGAGAACTGAAGGGAAAGAGTTTCTATAACTTTTTTGCCATAATGCGCTCTTATTCAGTCTTTGAATAAAAGAACCTGATGATACCTGGGAATTTGCATGATCACCACAATGCAGGATTATGGTAATCAGTGTTGCCCTGTCTTGAAAACTTCTGTCTTGTCAATGTCCCCTTAAGATGTGAATGGTCTAGGTGTGATCTGTTCAACATTCCAAGGAATTGTAACCTCCTACCATCTGGTCACTAAATATCTATTAATGAAGCCCAGTTACGTTAGCTTTTTCGGTAATTATTTACCCTATTGGTTTCTGCTAACCGTGTGTTGATGTTTCAATATACCAACGTAAATGATCTCCTTTACTTTCTGATCATAGACAATTAGAGGTATGGATTTATGTGGGGATTGTAGGCCTCGAATTAGGCCATTGAATTTTTAACTTTCACGTGATCTTTTTTACGTGGCTTTTTTCCAAGCCAGATTCCACCTTGCTATATTTGCCAACTTATTCTTGTTTTAAACCAAGATGTAGAGCTTACTTGTATCTACATTATTACTAACTTTATCTCAATCTTTTCTAACTTGTAGAAAGGCTTTTAAATTTTAATGTCATTATCTATATTACCAATTAGCATTCTTAGCTTTATGAGGCTAAAATTTTGGCAAGAATGGCACGTCCTGGAAGGTATGAGCACTGATGGTGGGAATATAAGTCAGTTCAGTCCCTTTGGAGGTGAATTTGGCAATGTCACTTAGAATTGAAAACGCAGGGACCCAACAAATCCATTTCTAGGTAACAACTTTGGAAGGAAACTTAAATATACGCACATGGAGGCAAGTACAAAGATGGTTGCTGCAGCACTGTTTGTAACAGCAAAGACTTGTGTACAACCTAGATGTCCATCCATCAGGGAATGGTTAAGTAATATGGATCTATTACTCTGGAATGCTCCGTAGCAGTTAAATGACAAGGTAGATCCATACTTAACTAATGGTGAAAAATTTCTAAGGCATACATTGAGTGAAAAAGCAAGTTACTGAAAGATAAGGACAGCATGATACCATTTATGTATAGACACATACACACATACCAAACAATATTGTATCTTTTCTATGTGTATATATGTGGACGTAAATGCACAAAGAAAGATTTGGAATGATACACACAAAACTGAGAAAAATGCTTTCATCTGGGGAGAAAAAGGAAGTGACTGGGAGTGGGGGTGGAGTCAAAAGTATATATATTCTAGGTGTGTGCATGTTTTCCCTTCATGAAAATGGAAACATATCTATACTCATTGCAGTACACCTTACATTTTTCACTTGTTTTCCACTTTTCCAGTATATCTTGGAGACCATTCCATAGACCTCCATATGATCGATTTCATTTTTTTTTAAAGCTGCAATAATTCACTATAGAATTGCATCTTGTAATGATAGGCCCTCAAAAAATATGTTAAATGAATGACTCCACTATAATTTCTTTTATAAGCCTCTACTGATATCCATTTTTACTGCTTATTTCCAGTCTTTTGTAACCACAAGCAAAACTGAAGTACACGTGTTCATCCATCTTCCTGCACATGTGTGAATATGTCTGTAGGATAAATTCCTAGAAAAGAAATTGCTGTATTAGAAGGTACACTTATTGTAAATATCAAACACTGTGGCCAATTGGATCTCCCACCAACAGTGGAGAGTACCCAGTTCCTCCTACTCTCTAATGTGATATCTTAAACTTTCTGGCTGTGCCCAGCTGAGAAGTAAAATAATATCTCATCCTAGGTTTAATTTGCATTTCTTTTACTTACATGTTTTATATCTTATTTATATATTTTAAAAGATTTCTTTATCTATGTAAATATTATGTATTTATCTATATATTTTATTTATGTTTCTTTTTCTATGACCTACTTGGTCTTAGTAGGGTCTTTCCTCACTGATAAAGATCTCTCTATATATTTAGAAGATTAACTTGAATGTCATAGACACTGCATATTTTCCCAGTTTCTCATTTATCTTTTGACTTTGTTTAGATCAGGGGCAGCACTGGTGGTGGGTAATTGTGTTAAATTTGTATAACTGAAGGGTTGGTTCATACAGCTTTCCCAAAACCAAGGAGCTGTCTGTCCCAAAGGTAAATTCGGGTTCCCACTTCTTCCAAGTTTGCTTTAAGCTGACAGGGTTTTTTTGCCTCCTAGTTTTTGCATATTAAAAAAAAAAGAAGCTGCCTTGATTTGAGGGTGAGGATGCCCCTTTAAAGTAATGTCAAAATAAGAACAGAAGGACAATGAGATTAGAATCTCTGAGCAGTTTACGGAGAAGCTAAAGACTAACAGGGGCTTCCTGCTAAGAGCCATTTTTGTAATGCATTTATTATTAATAACAATTTATTTGAATGAAGTTAATTAAGGAAGGCTGAGCTCCTTCTTTGATAGCTCTTCCCATGCAACCCTTACTGTAGTGTTGTGCTAATCAAAAATATAGAACATATGAATAAACCTAATTACCTCTAGCATTCCTCTCTTTAAAAGGTAAAAGGACACATCTTTGTGGGTTTCCGAAGCCCTCAGGGAAGCCCCAAAGATAATTTAAGGGTAAAAGACATCATGAAGTTTCCATTTTTCTGAATTTAGGGCTTGATCTTGGGAGGCAAAATCAAAGAGTCTATGAGAAGAGACTGGTCACTTGATTAATATGGTCATATAGACGCCTGAAAACAGTGAATTACTGAACAAACAAAATGAAGCAGAAACAGACACACAGACACAGGAAACAAATAGCATGGGGGGATAGGTGAAGGAAATTCAGACGTACAAACTTCCAGTTATAAAATAAATAAGTCACGGGAATGTAATGTACAGCGTAGAGAATATCGTCAATAATGTTGTAATAGTTCTGTACGGTGACAGAAGGTAACTAGACTTATCATGGTGATCATTTCATAATGTATATAAATATCGAATCACTGTGATGTACACTTGAAACTGATAGGATATTGTATGTCAATTATATTTCAATAAAAACCAGTGAATGACTGTGGCTTGTCTATCTGTTTGGTTAGAATGAAAATACAGTACTTAAAATTGACAAATATAACATGAGTCTTGGCTGTTTCAGGAACTTTTGCGTGTTGTTTACATATTTGTTTTTAAAAATCAAGGACACAAAGTCAACATAAAGCACAAAACATTATTCTGGTGTCAATAGAAAGACAACCCAATTTAAAAGAGGGCAAACTATTTGAATAGACATTTCTCCAAAGAAGCTATAAAAATAGCCAATGAGTAAATGAAAAGATGTTCAACATAACTTATTGTTGAGTTGTAAGAGTTCTTTATATATTTTGGAGAATGAACTCTCATCATATATATATTTGATTTGCAAATATTTCCTCCCATTCTCTGAATTCTTTTTATTTTTTGATAGTGTGATTTGATGCACATAAGTTTTTAATTTGGATGAAGTACAATTTTCTTTTGTTGCTTGTGTCTTCAGTGTCATATCTAAGAAACCATTGCCTTATCCAAGGCCACAAAGATTTATATCTATGTTTTCCTCTAAGAGTTTTATAGTTTTAGCTCTTACATTTAAGTCTATGATCTATACTGAGTTAATTTTTTAATATGGTATGAGGAAGAGGTCTAAATTCATTCTTTCTCATGTGACTATCCAATTGTCCCAGTACCGTTTTTTGGAAAGACTATTCTTTCCTCAGTGATCTTGGCACCTTTGTTGAAAATCAGTTTTTCATAAATGTCAGAGTTTATTTCTTGACTCTCAATTCTATTCCATTGAGTTATATGTCTATCCTTATTCCACTACCACATGTCTTGTACATTGGAGCTTTGCAGAAAGTTTTCAAATCAAGTCTTCCAACTCGGTTCTTCTTGTTCAAGATTACTTTGGCTAACCTGGGTCTTTTGCACATCCATATCAATTTTAGGATCAGCTTGTCAATTTCTTCACAATAGGACGTTGGAGTTTTGACAGGAATGCATTAAATATGTAAATTAATTTGAGTATTACCACCTTAACACTATTAAGTCCTCTAATCCATAAAGATCAATGTCTTTCTATTTATTTACATCCACTATAATTTCCTTCAAATAATGTTTCGCAGTTTTCATTATACAAGTCTTGAACTTCTTTGGTTAGATTTATTCCTGTTTCACTTCTTCCTGTGCAATCTGGATGCCTTTTATTTCATTTCTTGACGAGTTGCCCTTGCTAGAACCTCTACTATAATGTTAAATAGAAGTGGTGAGAGTGAAAATTTCTGTTTTGTTCCTGATCTCAGGAGGGAACTTTCAGTTTTTTACCATTTTAAGTATCCTGTTAGCATGGGCTTTTCATAAATGCCCTTCATCAAGTTGAAGAAGTTCCTTTCTATTTCTAGTTTATTGAGTGTTTTTTATCACGACAGGGTGTTGAATTTTTTCAAATACTTTTAAAATGTCTATTGAGATGATCGTGTGTTTTTTAACCCTTTATTCTCTTATTATGGTGTCTTATGTTGACTGATTTTCTTATGTTTAACCAACCTTGGCTTCCTGAAATAAATCTCACTTGGACATAATGTCTAATCCTTTTTGTATGTTGCTAGATTCTGTCTGATAGTGATTTGTTGAGGATTTTTGCGTCTATATTCATAAGGGATGTTGGTCTATAGTTTTTTGCTCTTGTGATGTCTTTGTTGGTTTTGGTGTCAATGTAATATTAGCCTCTTGAATGAGTTAGGAAGTATTACCTCCTCTTCTATTTTTTTTTGGAAGAATTTCTGAAGAAGTAGTGTTAATTCTTCCTTAAACATTTGTTAGAATTCACCAGTGCTCTTCTCTTTGGGAAGTTTTTTGATTATTTGATATGCACTTTTGATTACTAGTGATACTAAAATTAAAAAAAAAATTGTTTTGGTGGCAGCTTATTATACAATCAGTTCAGATACATCTGAAATTTTAATCCTTACATTGATCTTTCAATTAGTGCATGCATCAGTTCCACAATGGTTTATATATGATAAGTTTATAATATCTTTTAACATCTAGAAGGGCAAGTTTCTCCTCATTACACCCATTATTTTAAAGGATATATTTTTTAAGGTAAAATCATGACTCTTATGCAGACAGAATGCGAATATGAACATTTATACCTCTTACAAATATGAAGTTTACATTATCTCATTAATTAATGAGGAAACCAGTAAGATGTGGCAACAGGCTCATTCAACGAGCCACACATATCAAGGCAGAAGGAATGCTGAAATGAATTTACAAATGGATGCAAAACTGGCTTATTCCATAGGTTGAGGAATGTTCCATAGGTATGTTAATCAGAGTTCTCCAGAGAAAAGAACCAGTAAGTAAATACTGATATATATTAGAGGAGGTTTATTATAGGAATTGGCTGACACGGTCATGGAGGCTGAGAGGTTCCATAATCTGCCATCTGCAAGCTGGAGGACGAGAAAAGCTAATGATTTATGGTATTCTGAATCTGAAGGCCTGAGAATCAGGGAAGCCCATGGTGTGACCCCAGTCTTTGGCTGATGGCCTGAGAATCGGAAAATTGCTGGTCTGAATCCTGGAGTCTGAGGGCCCAATAAACAGGAATTTTGATGTCTGAGGGTAGGAGAAGATGGATGTCCCAGGTCAAGAAAAGAGAGAGAGAATTCACCCTTCCTTCACCTCTTTGTTCAGTTGAAGTCCTCAACAGATTGAACGAGGCCCACTGCATTGATGAGAGCGAATCTTCTTTACTCATCCATCTACTGATTCAAATTTTAATCTCTGCTGGAAACGCCCCCACAGACACACCCAGAAATAATGTTTTACCAGCTGTGTGGACTCACCTTAGCCCAGTCCAGTTGACACATAAAAATAACCATCACAGGAAGGAAATCAATGTCCTTCCGCCAAACATAATTCATGTGCATGTTATTGGTTATTATATTAATATGCTAGGGCTGCCAAAGCAAAATACCACAGACTGGTGGTTTAAACAACAGAAATTTATTTTCTCACAGTTCTGGAAGCTGGAAGTCTGAAATCAAAGCACTGGCAAGGCTGGTTTCTGGTGAGGCCTCTTTCCTTGACTTGCAGACAGCAGCCTTCTCGCTGTGACCTGACATGGATTTTTTCCTCTGTGCACAGTCCTAGTGTCTTTCCCCTTTTTATAAGGATGTCCATCCTATTGGATTAGGAACCCACCCATATGACCTCATTTAACCTTAATTACCTCCTTAAAAGGCCCTGTCTCCAAATACAGTCATGTTGGAGGTTAGAACTTCAACACGGGAATTTGGGGTGGACACAATTCAGTCCATGACAGTTATCTACAACTTACAGGAGTCATAAAGTCGCTCAAACACAATGAAAGGTACAAAGACCCCATAGAATCAGATAACCTAGACAATGCCTAATTTTCCATTGAAGATATTTAGTAATCTTTTTTTGTCTATTTAAAAATCTTTCACAGTTTTCCCTATGATTAAAAAAAAGTATTTGCTATTCTTATATGTTTATTTGTCCAAATGAGTTTTACAGTACTGTTGGATAGTTTTTAAAATTGTGTTAAAATTTAAACAAGTATTGTTTAAAATATGGCTAGAGGAATTGCACATCGTTATTTTACTATATGTTTCCATCCAGGAACATTTGAAGCTTTTTTCTAAAGCTCTCATTAAATCTTTGTTCTTTTCATCATTTAGATTCTGAACAATTTTTATTAATTCCATAGTAATTTATCTTGGTATTGTGAGGGAAATTACTCTTGCCTTTATAGTTTCTAAATAGATATCACTGGAACCTAGTGGTTTTTAAAAATAATGAGTTTTGGATCCATTATCTTACAAAATTCTATTGGTTCTATTTATTTTTCATAGTTACCTTTATCTTTGTATTTATCCTTATAGTTGGGCAAACTGAGCATGTAAGTAATTTGAGTGTTCATGGTTCAGCTGAGAGCAAACTGATTGCATCTAAGAATAGTGTGTCTGCCCCCGTGTGTGTGTACAAGTGTGTGCTGAGCGGGGGCTGGGGAGGAACTTGAGACAGCTATCTTAATGATGTCTTCTTGCAATTAACACTATTTATCTTGGAGACCTGGATTCCCAGAGCTGGACTAACAATTTCCTGTGATAAATCCTTTCCTGGTTTTGGAAGGAACTAGGAAACAAGGGGTTATTGTACATAGCATGCAGTTCCACACGATCCATGTTTCATTAGCATATAAATCTCTCAGCTGCTTGTAGCTATTCCCCAAATTTCTGGATGCTACGGTTAAAAAATATTTTGACTTACATTTTATCCCTTTGCTCTTGGAATACTTAGGTTTCTCTGACTCAGAATTCAAGGTTTATTCAAATTTACTTTATTTCAAAGTAAGCGGCAACCTGCTAAGTGCTACAGTCGCATTAAGCTCTCCCCAGGATGCCTAGAGAACCATTCGGAAGGGAGCTATTTGTCTTAGCAGCTTGTCAATGCAGGTAAAACCTGTCCGTTTTGGAGATAGATGTCAGAGAACACACACCAGCCCAGAGAAGAGTATCCCTGGTTTTAAAGCTCCAAAGAATCAGCTCATCCTCTTAACTAACATCCTAGAAATTCCTCTAGAGTGTAACCCTTTCTAGAGACTTACCAACACAGGCACTCATGGATGATCTTTTGAAACCAAACATGTTCCTAAATAGCGGAAGGTCTGTATTTTCACCTCTTCGTAGAAGCTTTCCCTGCCCACTACTCCCCCCAAGCTGAATTACCCCTTGTCTGAATCTTACAACACTTCCTACTCTTGCATGGCCTGGACACTCTCTACTGGTACCCCGCCCCTCATCGTACCTTCCTCGCTGTGCACGAAGGTCCCGCCTGATTGGGCAGCTCCACCCAACTTACCGAAATGCTTTGCACGTAGCAGGCCTCAGTATGTGATGTTTTGGGGACGGATAACGTGCTAATTTGTAGGAACTGTTATATTCTACTGCAAATTCCCAAAGTGCAGTTAACTTCAATTTTATAGTTTGGAAATTTCAGAAAACTATCTTCCTTCCAAGAAATGCCTAACAATTTAGCTGGGACTAGTGCCAGTTTAGGAATAAGACATTAGCAGGCTTCTATCACAATAAGGATCTTAGGCCCATCTTCATCTTTCCACGTTGTCTAATTCGAGTTAGGCTGGTAAAAGAAAACCTTTTGCTCTTAGCAACCCAATCCGCTCCCCGCCTCTAGCCTCTTTCTTTCCTTTTGTTGGTAAACTATTTCAGTCTCTACCTTCGCTTTTCACAGTCCGTGCCCCGCACGTATCCCTTGTCTTTTTGGTGATTACCGATGTGCAAAACCTACCCTGACACAGAATCCTCCCTCGCTTCCGATTCCTCTGCTTCTTGGGGGTGGAAATAGTTTCTCCGCTTAGGAACGCTGGCAACGAAAAAGAATGGGGGAGAAAGTTGCATTTAAACTTTTAAAAGTTGAGTCACGGCTGACTGCACGGAGAAAGCTCGGCCGTGTGGTGAAGGGCTAAATGTGGTTTGGGTGGCGCGGGTTTGGGCTGGGGCGACTCCTGGGGACCGAGCGGGCCCGAGCCCCTGGAGCTGGGGAGGCCTCGGCCGTGGCCTCCCGGCGCGCCCCCCACCCCCGGCCGCGTCCGGGCTCCCCTCCGGGTCTGATGTCGCGCGCTTGCGTGCTGCGGCCAGAGCGCCTGACCCAGAGGCCGGCCCCAGAAAACCCCGAGCGAGTAGGGGGCGGCGCGCGGGGAGGGAGGAGAGCCGGGGGCGTAGTGGGTTGGTGGGTGTTGGGGGTGGAGATGTAGAAGAGGTGACGCCGCGGCCCGGCGGGCGCCAGACCAGCGGACGCGGTGCCCGCGGTTGCAACCGGATCCCGGGCGCTGCAGCTTGGGGAGGCGGCTGTGCCGAGAGCGGCGGCCGCGGAGACACCCAGCCCCAACCCCAGCGGCTCGCCGCGCCGGGGCCGGCGGAGGGCAGCGGCCGAGCGGCGCGAGGCTGGGGGCCCGCGGGCGCGGCCGCGCGCCGCCGGGAGGGAGGCTGGGGGGCCGGGGCCGGGGCCGCGCCCCGGAGCGGGTCGGAGGCCGGGGCCGGGGCCGGGGGGCGGCGGCTCCCCGCGCGGCTCCAGGGGCTCGGGGGCCCCGGCAGGGCCCCGGCGGGGCCATGGCAGCCGGGAGCATCACCACGCTGCCCGCCCTGCCCGAGGACGGCGGCAGCGGCGCCTTCCCGCCCGGCCACTTCAAGGACCCCAAGCGGCTCTACTGCAAAAACGGGGGCTTCTTCCTGCGCATCCACCCCGACGGCCGAGTGGACGGGGTCCGGGAGAAGAGCGACCCTCACAGTGAGTGCTGGCCCGCTCGTCCTCCCCCAGCCCGTGTGCGGCTCCCGGGGCTCCCCGCTCCCCGCCAGGCCAGCCTGCGCTTCTCTCCGACCCAGTGGGATGTGCGGTTTGTTCCCGCGCGGCCCTCGGCGGTGTCCTGGTTCACCGCTCGCCCCAGCCTCCCCGGAGCTGCGGTGTCGGGTTAGACGCAGCCCCCCCCCCCCCCCCCAGCTTTGGGGTTTGCCAGTTTCCCCCGGGCCCGGCCGGCGGGCTCCCTTCGCGCACACAACCTGTCGAATCGGGGATGCCGGGCTGCGGCGGAGCGGTGGCCGCTCGCCGGGATGCCGCCCGCGTCCCCACCCTGAGGGTCCGACCCCTTCTCTGTGGGATGCGCGCAGTCCCCCGGACAAAGATAGGAGGGACCGCAACCGAATTAAACGTCTTTATTGGAAAAATGCCTTTCCAGTGTCATGCCCCTAAATTCCGATTCGGTAGAATCCGAGGCAGCTGGCAAACTGCTCTCACCCGTCCGTTTCTATTTTTTTTCCGAATTGCCGAAAAAGCAAAAGATAGGGACTTTGTTAATAAAGCGCGACGGACCTTTGTTTCAGTAGTGAAAAGAACTGCGAAAACTTTAGTCTTCCACCTGCGGTTCTTAGCTTTGGGATCTTGAGCCGGTTTCCCCATCCCTCACGTGGGGATAACATTTATCTTGCATCGGGTTTGAGGATCAAATGAGAGTTTATGTAAAGTGCGTAGAGGACTCAGTTTACTAGTCTACACTTTTGTGTTCTGTAAAAAATAATCTATTTGTGGTTATAGAAATAACACTGGCGGAAATCATTGGTTCTGAAACTTCAGGGTCCGTTCCAGTCACCTGGAGGTTATAGCACCTTGCCGAACCCTGTCTCCCAGAGTTTCTGATTCCTTAGGTCCGGAGTGGGGCCTGATAATGTGCATTTCTAACAAGTTCCCAGGTGATGCTGACCTAGGACCACACTTTGAGACCCACTGGTCTAGAGAAAAGAGGAAGAAAAGGGCATAAAATGGGACGATTAACAACACTGATGGAATTTGAAGTGAGAGAAAGCACCTCAATGTATTTTAACTGTCATCTGTATGCGTAGGTAAAACACCTATTTTAAAAGCTATGCATTCTGGCCGTCCTTTTTCGTGGGTTTCAGACGAGAATCTTATCCTCTATTTAACTGAGAAAAGACCCGCTGGAGTCCAGAGCGCCCCTCCCTGGCGTTTACATCTTTGTCTTATGATGCTAATAGAATGTCACTCGCTCTGGGATGAGGAGAGAGGAAGAGCAGAAAGCTCCGCAGCCCAACCCAAGCTGACAAAGGAACGGAAGTGTGCTTTTGTATTAGAGTCTGTTGACTGCAAAATAGCAACAAGAAAAAGATACCCGTCTTTAATTTTTCAGGCCTGCCATAATTTAAAAGTTTTATCAATCACTTACATTATCCAGTAAAACTGAAAAGATGCTTGTAACCCAATGTATGGGTTAGTGCTGTTTTTCTATTTTTGATAACTTGAATGGTTTCATAAAATTACCTTTGTGTTTGAAGTTTGTTCTGAAGTTGTCTGCTAGGCTAGCTGAGCAGATTAAGGCAAGGGGCGCATATGTCCCAATTAGTTTTGTTCTTTTCTGGTGGCACAAACTGTTTATAATAAAAAGGAGCATGTTCGATGAGTAGAAGACAGAACTCTCCTCCAGATTAGGTTCGTACTGAGGCTTCCCCTAGCACTCTTTTTTTTTTTTTTCCCCAGACACTTTATTAGTTGCTGAATCTGTTTTTCTCTTTGAAGGTTTTGATACCCTGTTTCCTTTACAATAAAACTTTATGGGGGCTAGTGAGTGAGGATAATTCTGAATCGCATGCCACATTACCACCCTCATAAAAACAATTGTTAACTTTTTCTTCCCACCTATGAGTTGGGCTGCCATTTTTGTAATCTTATTTTAACTCTGGTTCTCAAATGGGGGTGACTTTGGCCCTAGGGAACATTTGGCATGCCTGGAGACAGTTTTGGTTGTCATTCCTGGAAGGTTGCTACTGGCCTCTAGTAGGTTGAGGCCAAGGATGCTGTTAAACGTCCTACAATGCAGAGGATACCTCCCTAATCCCCCAGCAAAGAATCTTCTGTCCCTAGTTGTTAATAGTGCTAGAGTTGAGAAACCCTGCCAACTTGGTAACTGTCTAAAAATAAGATGTTAAAAGTGAAGAGTAGAATACTCACCAGGCAGTAGACTGACTGGAATACAAACCCAAGGATGATGAATTTAGACACTTCTCTGTAGCCCAATCTGGACATAAGTTTAAGTATAGTATAGTTTTCTGGCATGATGAAGGCGTACTGATAGTTGACCAGACCAGGAGGAGACTGATGGAGAAGATATAAGCGAAAAATGAGCATGGCCACGACATAACAATATCCTCTCAACCGCATCCCCTCCCTTTCCCCAAACAGACAAAACTCAGCAGCCAATACGGAGAAATAAAAGCAGGGTTAATGGTTGCCACAATTTGCCACTGAATTATGGCTCAGATATCTACACCTATTTCAAAAACTGAAAAACCCGTGGCCCCATCCCTCAAACTTTTGCCCAGTTGACCTGAAAATCTGTTACTGGAGATTTATTGCTTCGACATTGACACCTTCTGTCCAGAAGTCTTCTAAAATGCAAATAAAATACCTCAGGAAAGGAAGAGTTGAGCCGTCATCAGATTTTAACGTTTAGTGTGGGTTAAATTATGAGGGCAGTTTCTTCCCCAAAAGCTGTCCCAAAGGACTGGAGTTTAGGGAGGGGTGCTTTGAAGACTGTGGCGTCCGTGCGGGGTGCTGATTAGGTGTGGGGCTGTGGCTCGGGGCGGGGAGCACAGAGGCAGAGATGAAAGGGGAAGTAGGAGCAGGTGCCTCCACACCAGCCTTTCCACCTTCTCCCTGTTGCTGAAGGTTGGCTTTGCTTCACACCTGGGTATTCTCTTGAGTTGTTTTCACTCAAAAGGGCCCATTTTCCTGCACTTTTTTCATAGTCCTGGAATAACTGTCATTGGATCTGAGAGTCTTGATAAAAGCAAGTTATGGTTACAGAGTCTCTGCTTCTCCAGCGTGTGTGCTGCACACCCGTCTTCCTTTTGGCTCCTAGATATTTTGACAGGCCTCTTTCAAAAGTCCCGGGGAAGGTGTAACATTAAGTCTGTACTCTAAAGTAGCGGACCATGTCAAAACGCAGAAGAGAACGTTTTATCCCAAGCAGCACGTACAGCATGTGGTGTATAGGAAATGAAATGTATGCTGCTTATGTAGAGTTGAGCATTAAATTTGTTCCAGATGCTCTTACTTAGGAAAAAATGAAGGTAGTTAGGAGTGCTGGATCCATCCTTGGGCTTCTCCCAGGAGGGGACTGACTGCCTGTCTGCTGCCCTTCTCCGCTTCCAGGCTCCAGAGGACACTGAGACTTGGAGAGGCTGAGGGACCTGGCCTTCCCGGTGTGGACCAGGGATGGGATCCAGGTCTGCGTGACTCCCACGCCCTTTGCACGGCACATATTCCATACAACGCCAATCATAAAATCATGCACTTGGAAAATTCAAAGGGAGGCTTCAGACCTCCTAGTTCACCGATCTCATTTTGCAGAGGAGGACACTGATTGCCTGAGTTCACCTGTCGATTTCCTCTGTTATCATCCTGAACAGCCTTGCCCACCTAGCCCCCTGCCTTCTTTCCCTGCCCTCCCCGAGCCTGTGCTCTCATCTTTTCAGTCATAGAGAGGCCCTCAGGGTCTCCCTTTGCAGCGTCCTCCATTGCAGAGTACTGAGACAGCCCGTTTCTCAGAGGAGTTCTTACTCTGGCGTTCCTGCCGCACTGGATAAAGCCACCTTTCCTTCTCTTCACCCTCCTTTTTGTAAATGGAACTATTGATTTAATGATACTAGCTTCTCTCCCCCCATCTTTTTTGGGTCATATCTGGCAAGTGGATCCAACTAATTTGCCTTAATAAACATGATATTTGGGGCCGGACCTGTAGCCAAGTGGTTAAGTTTGTGTGCTCGGCTTCGGCAGCCTAGGTTTTACTGGTTTGGATCCTGGGTGTGGACCTACACACCATTCCTCAGGCCATGCTGAGGCGGCGGCCCACAGAGCAGAACTAGGAGGACCTACAGCTAGAATACACAACTACGTACTGGGGGATTTGGGGAGAAGGAAATAAAAAAGATTGGCAACAGATACTAGCTCAGGGCCAATCTTTAAAAAAAACAAATTAAATAAACACGATATTTACTGTAAGGCTATTTGTGTGCGGTAAACAAGTGAAGTAAGACTAACAGCTCGCTTAATTGTCGAAATCGTAATGGGTACAGCAATGAAAGGACAATTCATGAGTCACAGATATTACCACACCTTAGGAGCCTTTTAAAATGAAGTTGATGCCAAGTGACTTCAGTCTAGAAAAGGCAACATCCCCTTGTGACGTACCCTGAGGGCTTTGGTTGTGTTTATAAAATGACCATTATATAATTAGACTTTGACAATGGTGTGACCACTAGATTCTAAGTAGTCTCATTTTGATTTATGATACCATTTTAAGATGGATGGCCTTGATTTTAAAGTTTAATTTGAAAATAAAATGTTACAGATGTAGTAAACAAAACCAGCATCATCCTTTGTACATTATAATTATAAAATTGACTTTATTCGTATACCCAGTGATTCTCAGAAATCACCATCAGTGATTTATTAGAAAGTTGTTTTCAAACCACGAGATGCCTGTACAACAGTATAGTAACTACACATGTGCCATCGCCTTTGCTTGTTTTTCCAATCCCGGTGTTGGCTGATTTTCCAAACGCCCCGCTCGGGCCCCTTTGTCCTGTAGCTCACGTCTGTAAGAAAGCTGGCCTGGAGTAAGAGTCGATGACCAAGACGGAGCATGGCAAATCAGCACAGCTGGGGCACAAACCTGAACTTTATTAGCATAATCTATCCAAACAAGTGTACTTTCTTCTGTTTTGTTTTTGAGATTGTCATTTTTTGCGTTCTGAAATCAGGGTTTTGGTCTTGTGCTTAACTTGTATGTTGTCAATGCTCAATAAATATTTAATGCTTGGTTGCCTGCAAAATAATTGGGAATAACGACTAGCAGTGTAGAATTTTCCTTGTATTATGAGGAAATGCAGATGTGGCACCATGAGTTTCAGTGTTTCCTTATTGGATCCATTGTTAGGTTAGTTATTGCATGCGTTTGCTGTCAAACTCTCCCTCTAAGCCAGGTTATTTATAGCCACAGGACTGTAAGAGGACTGGAAGAGAAGTGGTGACTCCCAGGGAACCTCAACCATTGAGCCATAAGCTATGGTTCTTAGAAGCCAGACTAGTCCTGTTCTATATTCCTGGGGGATAGTTTTAATTTGAAGAAATTTGAAGGGCCTGGAGGCAACGGCCAGCCAATGTTCTGTGTTTTTACTTGTGTCTCACCCTTCTTGCACAGCATGACTTTTGAGTTGACCAGTGTATCCTTCATGCTTACTCATTCATTTACAGAAATCTGTAATGGGGGTGTGTGTGTTTGTATTTTCAAAGGGCTACTTACTTCCCCAAATTAACTTACTCTCTAAATTGAATTATCCCATAGAATTCTGAAGTGAAAGGTTCACAGATTTTCAAGATATTCTGGAGATAAAAAAATGAAGAGAAAGTATGAGAATATTAGTATTATGTTCCAGGTATAATTGAACTGTTGAAAGGAATTTGCCTGGTATAATTTAAATTAACTATACTTTAATTTATAATTAAAATTTGTAATTAAACAGTAACCCAAATTAGCCAAGAAAAGTCCTTTTTTTTTTTAAGGAATTTGTATGGAGCAGTAATGATCTGGTTAGATTCTGAGTGGTTTATTCTCTGTTCATAATTTAGGCATTTTGAGAAGATGCTGGCACCTTGAGGTAGGAATCATGACTTCTCCATATAAATAAACATCATAAAAGGCTTAGTACCTTTGACTCAGGGAGGGCCCACTGCATTTCAGCCAATGATGAAAACAAACAGTCTGTGCGGACCTTGCTGTGGAATAACTGGTCCTGGGCCATATGCCATATAAAGCTTGGTCGAGGTTTGTAGTTCTCTTGGTGTAGTAACACGTACTTTTAGACGCTTGGCCAATTTTTTAATGAAAATAATTATATCTAACAAAGTTATATTTGGAAAATATTTGGGAATTTTAGAGGCTGCCTATTGGCATTTCTTAGGGTAATCTAGAGAGAGGAATCATTTTTCAGGATAAATAGTCTACAACTCTCATTAGGAATTCTTTTTTTCTTTAAAATGCATTTAGGAATTTTATCATGTCCTGTGTGATATGAAATTCCTCAGGTACGCTGTGCATTGTTTGTTCATTCTTTTGTTGCCGATCTCCTGGAATCCTGTCCTCTTCTACTTCATCTCCATTTCTTGTTTTAGCTCTTTTAAACTCCCTTTTTAACTCTCAGTTCTGCCCCCAGTATTCTCCTTAAGTTGCTCTGTATGAGAGTCCCAGCAGTCTTCAGTTCAGTCACGTGGCCTGATCCAATTTGTCACCCCACTTCTGACATTTGACACCATTGTCTGCCTCGATCTTCTTGAGAATTCCTTGGCTCTGTTACACCACGTCAGCCTGGTTTTACTTTGGTCTTTTGCTTTCATATTCCCTAAGCCTCTGATTTTGGCCCTCTACCCCACTTTCTGTGTACACATGTTCCTTCAGCAAATCCTGTGTAGTCTCTCCCTGATTTCCCGTCTCTGTGTTAGCACTGTGTTTCCCACTGCGTGAAGGACAGATCCACCGCCTCAGCCTCAACTTAACATGCGTAAAACAGAATGGAACGTCATTTTCTCAGACTAGCACCCCTTCCTACCAAATTTCTCTTTGTACTGAAATTATTCTTCTAGTCTCCAAAGCTAGACACCTTGGAATCAGCTTTGATGCCTTTCTCCTCTTCCTGTGTGTGTATATGTGTTGGGGTGTGTGTGTGTGTGTGTGTATATATATATATATATATATATGTAATAAATATATAATATAAAGTATATTTTTTATCCTTTATAAATATATATATATATATAATGTTCCCCTGCTTCAGTGATTTTTCTTTGCCCTGTCTCTTGATTTCTCCTTGCCCTGTCTCTTGATTTCTCCTGTCCTTTACCACCTACTCCCAGACTGCACCAAACTTTCCTTCTCAAATATGACCTCTCTGCCCAATCTCATTGCCTGCTATTTACCATCCCTGGTCCCCTGATGCCGCCAGCGCTCTGTGCTGTAATTATAGTCTCTCTAACCAGACAGAACCATCATGATTAGAGTGATTGGCTTTTCCTCATGTGATCCTTGTTTTTAGAAAATCCTTCTTTTTCTTGTCAATTCCTCTCTCACATCCTCCTCCCATTCCCACCTTTCTCTGGAAAAACCTTTTAAGAGCCAGCTCAACAGTCTTCTCCTCTGTGAAACTTGCCCTTGCCTTCCCAGGGAGAATTAATTGTTTCTACCTCTGTTTTTCCCATAGTAGTTGGTACATATTCTGCTGCAGAACGTAATGATTTTTGTTGTAATTGATTGTTTATGTGTTTGTCTCTGACACTGGGACAGAGAGCTACTTGTGGGCAAGGACTGGGTCACATTTTCTGTATCTGTCCTGGTGCACAGTGGCCACTCAAAGAATGTTTGTTAAGTTTGACATGTACCCAAAAGCTTAGCCAGATCTTCTGACTTCCTTTCTGACCTTCTTCCCACTTCCCCTTCTCCTCTTGACCTTTAATCGGGCTGTTTCCTTCAGCTGGAAAGTCCTCTCAATCCTCTTATTCCAATTCTAATCGTGCTTCAGGCCCCATTTCTTTTCCACCATCCTTTCCTGTGTGCTATCTAAAAATTCTCTCTAATTTAATTTTTAATTAAAATTTTAATTTTTAATGTTTTCATTTCATATTCTGCAAGGTTTTTGAAATTCCTAATTGGTGAGGATTTTTTTTTTTTTAAGTCAAACAACATTACCTAGCAGTCCTGTACTCTCTTTTCTGCTCTGAGGTTCTGAGACTGAATTTACTCATCCCAGGTTCCCCTTGCCTTTATTGCTCAGTGAATGACCAGGCTGAGCCCCATGAACAGGTTCAATCTACAAATGAGCCAGAGCTTTAAGTGAATAAGCATAAACACTTCAGTGTGAGGCATGTAAAATGGATACATTGAATGTAGCGTCACTGTACTTCTTTCTGCAAACACCTTTCACATTATTCAAAGAAAGCAATAAAGATAAAACATAATCATTTGCTAGGATTACTTCTTATTGTGAAAGTTTTCTTTTCAGCTGTGAATAACATATCAATATTTCTAGTCAATTCCAGAACTAGTTATAGTCTGTCATTAAGGCATGTGGATCTAAGAATTCATTCTTGATTCAGACGCTTTAATTCTTAAATCTCTCTTAAGTCTAAAATCAGTGAATCATCTTATAAATTAGGATTAAGAGCTGTCTGGTACCATGGTTAGTATCCCTTTTGGCTGGGAGGAAATGGTACAAATAGTTTCATCCTAATATTCATTCAGATTTATGAGCAAGTCTTCATCACAACAATCTGTAAATCTCTTAAAAGGCTAGAAACTGTATGACAATGTGAGTCATAGTCTTTGTGATGTGATGTCTGCAAGGGTGGGTGGGAGAAATTACTGAATGACCGGTCTCATTCTACTGCTTTCTAAGCTGAATCATTTTGCAAACAGAAAACAATTCATAGGTTTTTAGGTGATCATTTCATAAGTAGGAAATGGAAGAGAGTGAAGGGGTCAAATAATACCTCTGTTTAAGAAATTACTTTTTGAAATCTATCATTGGTGAAGTCTTTGTTTTGAATTAGAAAGTAAATTAATCTCTCTACTGCCTAATAATATCTTTTCATCTGACACCTGCTATGTGTCTTCTTTGTATATTTTTACTTTTTCTATTAATTATGTTACCTTTCTTGCCTATTTATTTATTTATTTTCCCAAGTGTCATTTGACTTTTCTCTTCATAGCTGTTTCTAGCCTTGGCTCATTTGAAGATGGGTGTGTGTGTGTGTGTGTGTTGGGGGAGGCATCGTTTACTCACTGGCTGGGTGACCACTTCAGTCAGGATGAGGACTTAAGAGGAAGGTCCCTTTCGTTTTGGAAATTCTGATTCTGCGATGGTATGATCTTGCATTTTGTATAGTTGGTCCTCTTGTTATTTTTCATCCTACTAGAGACAGAAGTTTGGAGAGCCTTTTTCTAAATCAACTTTAATCTTTAAATGTAAGATTGATTAACCTTATTTCCTTATCTTTTTTGCGGTAAGGCATTTGTCAAAAAAATTATGTGAAAAAAGAAATATTCTATTTTGAGTGTTTCTAAGTTTTAGAAGTTCTTCTTACATGCTTGTATTTATACATTATTCTAAACTCAGTAATTTTGTAAGGGGAGTATAATGCAAGTGAAATTAGGAAGACAATCTTGCTGTCTGATTTAATGGAGGATATTAATATCTAAAGAAGATGTATAGAGCAGGTGTTAAATTAAGAAATAATGAGATACGGCAATATCTTTAGCTGTTACAGGTTGGGAAAAGTAAGGCACAGATTATTTTGGGGGGAGAGTATTAAAGCCATAAAGTGTTCCTGGGATCTGTCCAGCCTTGGCCAGACACGTAGGGAGATTGCCAGAGTGACTGGTAAAGTCCCTGTACCTTGCAGTAGAGGACGGGCCAGTTGTTTGGCCTTCACAACTCAATTCCTAGGACCTTGGTATTTATTGAATGAATGAATGAATGAAGTTCTTGAGACTATGTGACATGTCAGCTTTACAATTAATACCTGTTTAATCTTGCTTACAAACTTATAAAGCAAGTATCATTATCTCATTTTACAGATAACAATACAGTTTTTGCTCTTGGCTTTGCAAAACGTGATTCTTTGTGACAACAAGTAATTAATTGTGTCTTCTAGACTTCTCTGTGTTTAGAATACAGGTTCATGGCCAGAATTCCCAGCTGGACAATGTAGCAGAAATTTGAACCGAGATAACAATTTAAAAAAATAATTTAAACTCTTCCCAGAGGCTTTGCCATGTCCAGCAAAGTTAAAATCTCTACCATCTTTTCTCCCACCCCATTATTACATTCTTTTTTGTTTGGAAAATATTTGTCACAAATTAGTGTAAAATGATTTTTCTTTAATATTTAGGGGTTGCTTTCTGAAGAACTCAAAGATTTTTTAAATGACATGTAAAAATAGAAAGAGTAGTAGGTAATTAAGGATATATACTATGTGAGACTGGAATGAACCTTGAAGACAGGGTCTGGAAAATAAAATGCAGAATCAGCTAGGGCATGCAGAAAATGCAAAGAGAATAACTACAAGGATGTTTTAAAAGTATAGTTAGGCCTTTTCAAGGAAATTCAAGATAGGCTCACTATTTAAGGACATGTGGTGTAAGATTAAAAAACAACCCCCCCAAAAGCAGATGTACTTGGTCCTATTTTGCTTTAATCTTCACTAAGTGAGATTGTCAGTCAATCAATAATTTTTTGAGTGTCTGCTGTGTGAGGAAATGAAGACCAAGATAGACAAAGAGATATCAAGAAAGCATTTAGCTACACACATCTGGAAATGTGAGTAAAATTCAAGTCCTCATTCTTTGAAATCACTTTCCCCCTTTTTTGACTCTCCTGTATTTTTAAGCAGTGTCACTATCTTTCTTGCCATTCTATCCTTCATTTTCCTCTGCACTCACGCTGACCTCTGCCTTCTCGCCACAGCTGCTCCATTTCTCTCCCTGACTATTGCACCTGCCTTCTAACCATCCCAGCTGTATTACTTTGCTAGGGCTGCCATAGCGAAATACTACCGACTGAGTGTCTCAAACAACAGAAATTTGTTTTCTCATAGTTCTGGAGGCTGGAAGTCCAGGATCAAGGTGTCTGCAGGTTTGGTTTCTTCTGAGGCCTCTCTCCTTGGCTTGCAGATGGCTGCCTGCTTGCTGCCTCTTCACGTGGTCATCCCTGGGTGCACACATGCAAATTACCTCTTCTTGTAGGGACATCAGTCAGATTGGGTTGGGGCCCACCCTAGTGGCCTCATTTTAACTTAATCATCTCTTTAGACGTTTCATCTTCAAGTGCAGGGCTTCAACATATGAATTTTGGGGGGATACATACAGTTCAGCCCACAACACCATCTAATCATTTGGATATTGTTCTTTGACAGAGTAATCTTTCCAAAGGGTAGCTCTGATTGTGTTATTCCTCAGAAAAATATTGTGGACGAGAAAGAATCCAGTCCCCTGGTACATACATTGCTTACAGATGTGGGCACTGCTGAAAGTCCGTAAGAATTATAGAAAGTAGGAGAGTTACCAGCAGATGGGTGGTTGTCATAGATATCAAGAAGTGGGGTAAAGATGTTTTCTGGAAACTATGGATAGGTAGTAAGCTTGATGTAGGTCCTCAAAAAAAAATTCCAAGAGGCTTGAGAATACCGAGAAAAGAAAATAACACAGTTAGCAGTAAATAGGGTAATATAAGGGAAGAGTAGAAACATCTGTAGGCTTAATATGTTGCTTTCAATGGAATATCTGACCGAATTTCTCATAACAACCTTCTACGAAAGAAGTAGTTTTCTTCAGGAGAGAGTCTAGAGTTTCTCAAGTTTGGGCTTTCTGGGCCGGGGCCCAAGGACCATATCACTTTTAGTGAACTGGAAAGTATGTTCTCCCTCTAAAAGGTAAACAATTAAAGAAAATCAGTGATATGGATTTAGTATCGTGATCTAAAGATATTCTTAACAGATGGCTGACCCTGTTACCTAATTACCACCAAAAAGTGATGCTGTAGATTTTTATTCTAAATCAGAGTTATAATTTTTGCTAGACACTGCACCCAACAATGTAACAGCAGTGTAGCTAATACTCTCATGCAGCAGGAAAATTTTTTTAGTTATTTACGTAGAAGTTTTGCAACTCGACTTATTTTTCTTGGAAAGCGCTCCAGGAAGTTACATTACTCAAAGTTAGATATTCTTTGAGTGTTTTAATGAGATTAGAAAAAAACCCAGTTGGGATATCTGTTTGGTTACACCTACGTTGAAGATTTTTCAGACTTAGATTATTTTTGGCCATGCTTAATGATGGAAACTGTAGAGCTTTTGTTTTGTAGAATTCTGGAGACTCTTGGTCTTGCCCACGGGTATCACCTCGAGAAGTGAGTGGGTGCTCCTGTTAGGCACCTCTCTTTTTCTAGAAGGAACCTGATGTCTACCATGGCTGACAGTTAAAGCACATGGTTCTGCTTTCCAGGTAGGCCAGAGAGAAGAACCTTTTAAAAGTCCTACTGTGGGGAATACTATTTATGGAAATCTGATTCAAGGATATATAGTACTCCTCCAGGTTGGGAATTTTAACCTGAGGGTTCCATGGACAAGCTTCAGGTTTCTATGATCCCTTGAAAATAGATGCAAAATATTATGTCAGGGTGTTTTCTGAGGAGAGGATATGTAGCATTTTATCAGAACCTCAGAGAGTTGTCCGTGGTTCAAAATATGTTAAGGACAGTATCACTGGATACCCTAAAGTATGTCTCCTGCCCGTCATGAGAGAACTAATTTGAATGTGTTGGTGTGAGCCGGTAGTTTAGGGTGAGTGATTTTTGAGTAACGTCTCTGAAACTTGTCTCTCTGTTAATTCTGAAAAATGTTTAAGGCTGCTCTTCTTTATCTCATTACATACTGTCCTCTCTGAGGTCTCTTGGGAGAAATTTCTCTTTGGTAACCATGTCAGGACTAGTTATGCTTATCCTTAGCAGCCAGTTTGTTTTAACCTTATGGTCTCTGGAAAACTTGTTATGCTACTGGCTTCTAGAAAGCCAAATATGTGGCCTGTTTTTAACAAATCTGATAATCTTAATCCTGGCTTCACCAATTTGTGACTGCTTTGCTGCGTTGTGTCCTGGGCAAAATAAGGTCCTACCAAGGAGGATAGTCGATTCTAACAGGAAAGTCAGAGAAGGCCTCAAACACGAGTGACTGCTCAACTGGGTGTTGGGAGGCAAGTAAGTGTTTGCTAAGCAGCTGACCCTGTTATCTAATTACCACCAAAAAGCGATGCTTTGGATTCTTATCCTAAAGCAAAGTTATAATATTTCTTAGACCACCCCCCCACCCAACTTTTAACAGTGATGTGGCTGATACCTCGTTCCAGCAGGAGAATTCATTTAGTTGTTTACATATATGTTTTGCAACTCAACTAATTTTTCTTGGAAGGCAAATAAGGGCATGAAGGCCAAGGAAGCAGCAGCCGGTTTGGTATGTTTTGGGAACTGCAAGCAGTTTGGCATGGCTGGAGTCTAGGGCTGTGGTGAGAAGTACGGCCAGCCACAAAGGCAGGGCCTGCATTCTGATGGGCCTTGTAAGCCATGCTGACCGATTTCGTCTTTGTCCTTGAGGCAGTGGGGAGTCAACGAAGGGTTTTAATCAGGGGAATAAGAGGATCAGATTCGGGCTTTTGTAAAATCACTCAGGCAGGTGTGTGGGGGTGATTGCAGGGTATTAGGGTGGAAGCAGGGAGACAGGAAGTTATTGCAGTTGTCCAGCTGAGAAACGTGAACCTCTCAGACCATTGCCTGGCACATCGTAAGTGATGCATACTCACTGGAATAGAAGGGTCTCCATTTCATCAAGTGAAAAATGGAGATTATTGGAATAATACTGAAAATATTACCACATTTGTGAAAATGCATACACACAAAAGAACTATATACTTGTGGAGTAAATTTGTAGACTAAGGTCTGAAAAGGATACATACCAAACTGCTAACAAGTGCTCCTGACTTTGGAGGGGGAATGGGATTGGGGAACACATGAAGGGGAATCTTTACTTCTTTACCTATGTATTCGGAAAATAATGTATCCATACATATTTATATAAAATTTCCAAGAAGAGTGCATGGGGTGTGAGGGAGTGGAGGCAGATGTTGGATGCTAATCTCGGGGTGCATGAATGTGAAGGGAAGGAGAGGAATAGGCTGGTAACCAGAAGGTTCCTCTCTTGTGAGGGCAGAGCTGTGGCTGGGTCTTGGTCATCAGTTGCACAGATGGACACAGCACACCAGTTGATGGTTGGAGCATTGCTCAACCTGCACCTGCCCCTTAGAAGGAGCCCACTCCTCACTCTTGGCTTATTTCGCCTAAGTCCCACTCACAGGTGCAGGCCCTTGATCATTATCAGCACAACTGCTTTACGTTGTTTAGGGAAATGATACTATACTTGAAAGCAGAACATTATTTCTAAGTCACTCTAAGTCAAAGCACACCCCAAATTTAAATCTAAACATATTCTGCATAATGTATTTTACTTCTCTAAGATGCGAGAATCATAACTGCGTTCTTTGGGAAACTCCTCCTATATTAATGGAACAATGACTTGGGAGAGATGGGAAGGGACTGGATCAGAACCAGGGATGGATTAAGTTTAATGGAAGGAAGGAGACTCTGGGATGGGAGGAGAGTAGTACAGGTGCATTTTGGACTGTCCCTATGGACTGGCTTTGGTAGATGAGCAGCAGTGCTCACTGGAAGTCAATCAGGCTTTGGAGTCTCATCATAGAGGATAGCCGTGCTGTGTGGAAATGCTGCCTGGGGCTCTGACAGGACAGATGCTGATAGCCTGTTAGGCTGATAGCCTAGCAATTCCATTTTTAGGAGGCCTATATTAGTGTTCTCCAGAGAAACAGAACCAATAGGAGATATATATGATATATAAAATACACACACACAGATAGAGATTGATTGCTTTTAAGGAATTGGCTCATGTGATTATCGGAGCTGGCAAGTCCAGGCCTGTCAGGCTGGAGACCCAGGGAAGAGCCAATGTTGTGGTTCAAGTCCAAAAGGCCATCTGCTGGCAGAATTCCTTCTTGCATAGGGGAGGTCAGTCATTTGTTCTGTATTACGGAGAGCAATCTGCTTTACTCAAAGTATGCCGATGTAAATGTAAATCTCATCCAAAAACACCTTTACAGACACATCCAGCATAATGTTTAACCAAATATCTGGGCACCGTGGCTCAGCCAAGTTGACACATAAAATTAAACATCACAGGGCCCTTGTTGGCATAAATCCCACGCTGGCCTGAATGTCCAGAGAAGAGTGAATAAGCCCTATCTTGGATAGGACCAACTTATTCACTGTGATGCCCCAAGGACGTGGGTCAGAGAGTTCCTGATGGAGGCGCTAGACTGGCCTGTCAGTCCTGAGAGGTTTAGTTTTGCTTTGGTTCCCAGCTCACCACTGAGGCCCTAAGGAGGCTCCTCCTTCCATGGCTGGTGCTCACCAGGGGACATGGAGTCTAGCCTCTCTCTTCTGGTTTCTCTTTTCCTTCCCCCCACATGTGTGGATTAGTTTTACTTCTTTAGGATTTCTGAAAACAAGAATAATCTTATTCCAGAAGAAGGACATTATAAGATTAAACAATAAAGGATTCCCAATAAGATCACCTACCTGTGGAAATGTTTTAGGCTGCTCTTGCCTCCATGCTGGAGACCTGTGGTCGTGGGTGAGATTGCTGCTGTCCCTGTCTCTGTCAGCTGCCCTCTCCTCCAAAGGCTCCCCTGCTCTTCTCTTGTCACAGAGCTGCGCTGGCCTCAGATGCCCGTTCCTGAGAATCTGGATGGCAGAGGGGAGCTGAGGCTACAGTCTGATTAGGTAGAACAGGTGCTAGTTTTTTTTTAAAGTCGAATTCTGTTCTGTGATTGGGAATGTCTGTTGCTTTTGTCATAGCATCATCCTCCTTTCTTGTGGAGGAAAACTACCTTGATGAGAAGCAGGGATATCAGCATAACTAGAAGCACTTCTGGTTTAGGTTGTCCCAGCCTCCTGAGAAGTCTAAGATGACACAGAAGTCAGGGAAGGTGGATGTCGGATGCCTCCCTCTTTTCCGAATACATCACTGCTGGGCCACGAGCAGGGGAGTCCTTCCAGGTCCTGCACATCTCCCTTGCCTGCACCCTGGACAGTTGGGTTTCCTTGACTGGGTCTCTTTATCTTTGTGTCCTGAGGGTCAAGATGCCTCCCCACTGGGAAGCTAAAAGGCCATGCCAGAATATTACCAAATACACAAATATGTCAGTGTGCTAATATTATAGCAAAGTGGCACAAAGTGACAAACTCTTTTTGGTGGCTTAGTTGCTGTAAAAAAAGAGATGAATGTGTTCCACTAAGTGATGAGTTCATCTTGGCTAGCACAGTGTGAGTGGACAAGTTTTTAGGTATGGGAACGTTAAGAGACTTCACATCTGTGATACTTAGTTTTTTCTTTGCGGTAGTAGTTGACGTTCTCTCCAAGAGAGAGGTGTGGCTGTAGGCTGGGCAGTTTGTGGAGCATGGTGTAAGTTGATACAGCTACTGTAGAGAACGCGAGAGGAAAGAGAAACTGGGATATGCCCTCAGTTACTGAACACTTGGCTGAGGACCCACCTGAGGCAGGGAGACCTCACAATCCTAGTACACCAGTTTGGATGGTTGTGTCATTTCCAGATACATTTCCGTTGTGTATGGTCAACAATGCAAATGCAGGAGTGGAGAAGCTAAATGGCTATATTGATCCAGAATTGGGGCTTGGCCTTAGAAGTGCTAGAAAGAAGAAGCAGGAGAACTGAATGATGCTCTAGAGTTTAGACTGATAAGGAAGGGAAGCCCAAGAAGCTAAGGACTGGTAGATAAATGTAGAGTTGGGATTAGTAAAGTCAATGAGGCTGAAAAACCAGCAGAGGGAAAGGAGATTATACCATATTGGAGTTTAAGAGGAAGCAGCTCTTGAATGATGGCCTGGCCATGAAAGTGGTAAATACAGGTTGCAAGGTTTGATAAGCCAAGGATCTTTTTTTTTGAGGAAGATTAGCCCTGAGCTAACATTAGGGCTCATCTTCCTCCACTTTATATGTGGGACGCCTGCCACAGCATGGCTTGCCAAGTGGTGCTATGTCCGCACCCGGGATCCGAACTGGTGAACCCCAGGCTGCCAAAGCAGAGCGTGCGCACTTAACTGCTGTGCCACCAGCCAGCCCCAAGCCAAGGATCTTTGAGGCTAGGGTGTTGGTGAGTCTCCTACATGAATGATGAAGTCTTTCAAGATGATGACGAGATGTGGGGTGCCAAATTCCAAAGTTTTCAGTGAGTGACAATGACCAATCAATGGATGGCACCAACAAGGAGGAAGAGAGGGTGTCATACCCACATAGCATGAACCTTGAAGGAGGAAAGACTTTATTATGGTAGTGGGAAAGTAATAGTTGTGTAGATGCCATTGTGGAAAGCCAGAAAAAGTCTTAATTACCTAAGATGGGAGGAACCTGATCCCAGTTGAAAAAGTCCATTCAGGAGAATTAGCTGGACTCCACTGTGCTGAGCTCCCAGTGGTGTCATGGCACATGGTGACCAGTGGCCCTGAGGACTTGAGTGTTGCAAGGGGAGAGGTCTAGATGGGGTGAGGAAAACATCTTTGGGTAGAGAGCTGGTTTTCTATTTTAGAAAATTGGTATTGGAACAGATGATCTATAAAGCCTTTTCTTGGTTTAAAAGTTCTTTCCATGAATCTGAAAAAATGCAAATCAGGAGTTTGATCCCTTGTATTGCCTGAAAGAATGTGCCTAGTTTCTGAATCTTCTTCTCTTCATGTGAAAATCACTATTCCCTTAGAGACAGCCAGTAGAACACTTTAGAAATTCTTGGGAAAAATACATAATTACAGTCAAAGGTGTGAGTTGAGCAAAATGAGATATATTTGTTTCTGGTCTTGGAACAATTTACTTGGGAAGGCCAGACTCTCTTCCATACCTGAGATAAGAGATTTCAAGTCAGAGCATCTCAAACAGAAGCACTTTCTGTGCCTCCAGTCTTTCCTTATTCCTCCATAAGTAGTCCTGAGACCACAGTGGACGCCTCTATAGATATCTGGATTTTTTTCTTTCTTTACATAGCATCACATATCTTTGGGAGGACGCGGAAAGAATAAATTGAGTCAGGAGAGCAGACAGGGTAAGAGAAGTAGAAAGTAGAAGAGGGAAAGAAAGAAAGAAAAAACAAACACACACCTGAGAACAAGAAAGAGAAGATTTAGGCTGAAACAGACTTTCATATGCACAACTCCTGAGGAATGAGTGGTGGGGGGCCCTTGGGCTCTCTCCAGAGAGTGGTTCCACATCTGACAAGGAGAAAGAAGCAAAAGAAAACAAAATGACTAGCCTTTGTGGCAGAGGGGAAGGAAATACACCCAATAGTTGTGATTTTAAGCTCCTTTTTTGGGATGGAAGTGTGACTTCTAGAGCCAGAAGCTATTTACTTTACTACTTGTGTACTTTTATGACTTTTTTTTTAACTTTATAAACTATAGCAGTTAACTCTGTCTTTTTATTAGTGTTAAAACAGAGTATAAGGAATAAAAAGACATAGTATAAGAAGCTTTTTTTGGGAAGATAAGACCTCTTCTTGGTATTTCCATCCATTCCCTGGCTTACCCCCTACCTCCTCCATTCCCACACAACTGATTGCTTGGAACAAGGCACAGTTTTAGCATTATTTCAACCAGCTATTCCTTGAAGAATGGCCAATGAGGAAATGCTAAGAGTGATACCCTTTCCAGGGACAGTGTGGTTCAGCTGTCAGCAATAGAGGAGGATTAGGACTGCTGATCTTTGACCATAGGTCATTGGGTGACCTTGGGGAAAGCAATTTACCAACCTGGGACTTGGCTTCCTTATCTTTGAAAAGTCTGGACTAGATGATTTCTAAGGGCCAAGTTGTAAGGATTTTTGACTCAAATTCTGCTAGAGGTTCAAAAAATCAGTTTTTGGGGAGGGCTGCTAATGTAATCAGAACTAGGCATGGCCAAAGGAAAAGAGTATGAGCCCAGAAAAGAGGACACTTCATGTTGGGCCTGTCCCTGGAGATGGCCAGAGTGTGATCCTAATGATATGGGCGATAGATATGTGAGGCCAGACTCCATTAGCCAAAAGGTGACTCTAAATGTGGCTCTAGGAGACACTGTTTTTACCAGAGTTGAAGTACAGAGGTAGAACAAGCAGGAAGTGGCTTTCTACTTAGGGGCTAGCACTGATTCCTTAGCTAGAATGTGTCGAACAGCTGGCCCTATCACTACCCATAGCCTTGTTCTTTATTCTCACTCCTCTGTTAAGGTTATTCTCATGGCTTCATCTTTCACGGCTGTGCAGGTGACAGGTAGACCTGGGTTTATGTCCCATCTGTGCCTTTCTAGTTGTACGATCTTAGGTAAGTTACTTAATTTCTTTAAATACCAGTTTCCTCATCTGCCAAGTGGGGATACTAGCTAATGATAGCTACTGTGTTAGTATTGTTGTGAGTATTATTAACACAGAATAACGCAGGCAGAGTATTTAGTATAGTACTGTCAAATGATAAGCCTTTAATGGATGCTAGCTGTGACTGTTGTTTATTATTCCTAAATCTGCCTTTTACAGACTTATATCTCATCTCTCCTCCAGTGCTTCAATTATCTATTGTTGTGTAATGAACATCTCAAAATTTAATGGCCTAAAATAACCATTTTGTTATTTCTCCTGATTCTGTAGATTGACTGTGGTTCAGCTGAATGGTTTTTCTGCTAATATAGCTTGGGATTGCTCATGTAGCTGCAGTCAAATGGTGGCTGGGAGACGAATATCTAAGATGGCTTTGCTTACATGTCTGGCACTTGGCAGGGGGAACTGGAAGCCTAAGGACCACTTTCTTTCTCCGTGTGATCTCTTCATGAGACTGACTTGGGCCTCCTTACATAGTGGCTGGATCTCAAAAGCAGAGGTTCCAAGAGGGCAAGCTCCAATGTGTAAGTACTGTTTACATCAGGTTTGCTAATGTCCCATTGACTAAGTTCAGTCAGTGTGGCCCAAGACTGGAGTCAATACGGGAGGGGCTACACAAGGCATGACTATCAAGAGGTATGGTTCCCTGGAGCCACCAAAATAAGTCTGCTGCATCCAGCCCTGCTGTGTGGAAACCATCTTCATTTGGATGTCACTCTGTTAGCTTGAACCTAACTAACTTCACTTCCAATCAAATAAGCAATTCATTGTTCTTTTTTTTTTTTTCAAGATTTTATTTTTTCCTTTTTCTCCCCAAAGCCCCCCAGTACATAGTTGTATATTCTTGGTTGTGGGTCCTACTAGTTGTGGCATGTGGGACGCTGCCTCAGCGTGGTTTAATGAGCAGTGCCATGTCCGCACCCAGGATTCCAACCAACGAAACACTGGGCCGCCTGCAGCAGAGCGTGCGAACTTAACCACTCGGCCACGGGGCCAGCCCCCCAATTCATTGTTCTTTTTGATGAGTGTGGAGCTGGTGCTGGATCACAAGCTGGATATCCTTATTTTATCAACTTTCTTCCCAAATTATTCCCTATCAGTTTCTTATTTCCAAGTTGAAAACCTAAACACAAGTTTTTTCCCCATTCTCATTTTTTTTAGCAACATGTAGACTTCATGAAACCCTGGTATTTATTCCTTTGTTCTCCACCCTCACTGCCACCATCAAAGTCCATGTCCTTATTATCTTACACATGAATAGCTGCAATAGCCTTTCAAGTATATTTTATGTGAACACCACTTAAACATGGATGCATTTATTTTTAAGAAGCTGCAGTTTATTTATAGTTCTCATTGCATTAAACCTAACCTTTCTGCTTGTTTTTTCTGAGTCCTTTATTTGTCTGACTCTACTCCCTTTTATACCACTCTTTTTTTCACTCTTATATGTTATCTACCCTCCAGAATCAGAGAGTGAGGAGGGAAGGTACTTCATAACAGAGTATAAGTCTATCTACATTATAAATATCTTAGAACACAGAGGGGAAGGGAGGAGGCAGTGTAGAGGCAGAGCAAAAGTCCTGAGGGCAAGATGTAAAGTTGAAGGGATTTTATTGTTGCTGTTTGTGTTTTTGAGAATTAGGTAGGAGGAAAAGGAGGAATCTGATATTTCAAGGGGTTAGAAATTAGATCTCCTTTAATGGAATTCCTTAATTTTTAAAAATCTTGAGCTGTCTTTTGTTCTTTGCACTCCTGGCTCAGCTGGGTTAGACATCCGCATAGCCTGGTTTTATTGTTATCAGGGGCGCCAGGGCTGTGTTTGGCACACAAGTGCTTCATAAATGTTTACTGGATGAAGTATATAAGCAATTGGTTATATTCATACTTTTTAGAAACTAAAATTAACATCAACAAAGTCAAATAAAAGGGTGTATGGTCTTATTAAATGGAGATAGATGCAGAATGCAGTTTCACAAATTATCTTCACCATTAAAAGTAGACGTTTGTTAAGCACTCAATACACGTGCTCTGGACACTGAGAGTGTAGCTGGGTGAATTTAGCTGGTTACACTGTATAGTGAGAGTGCCAGTTTCTTCTGTAGATGGAGCATATAGAACGTGGTAGGAACATGGGAAGAGAAAGCCATTATATTTTTTCTTTTTTAGATCTATGAGCCTTGGGATCAGATAAAAATTTTAAAAATAAAACATTGAAACAATAGTTTGCTGCTTGTATGAGGAAACATTTTAAAGTGATTAATGTAGAAAGGCATTAAGCTAAGGAAGTTAACAAGCACATTCAGTTATGCACTGCCATTACTTTGATACTGTTCATTTCCGTTCTGAAGGCATAGTATTTTTGTGAAACCAGTGATAGCATTTAACCTCAGTAATTGAGATGTTGGAAGATCTGGGTTCGGATCTCAGTTCTGCTGTGTAGACTGTACCTGGAAGGAAGTGGCAAACGTTTTTGAGGACTCTCTCCCACCTCACCAACTTTCAACCACAGATTCAAATATCCTATTTTAAAGAACTCAGCTCCGGAGTAGTCCACTTAACTTTATTGACTCCCACTTCAAGGTAGCTGCGTTGTTGGGATGGAGCCATGGCTTTTTTGCCCTGTGATCTTGTTTTGTTCCTTTAAATTCTCAGCACAGCTGAAGAAGGGGCCCTGTTTCTTCCCGGAGACTTTCAGGCAAAGGAGCTGTTGCCAGCTTCCCGCTCCGTCCACCAGCTATGTCATGCAGGGGATGCAGGGAAGAATTTTCCTTGGGAGGGCCTCCTCAGAAGTTTGGAGATGGGCCTTGAGCTCTTGGCTGGAAGCAGGGTTTTCCGAAGTGGAGGCTGCAGTAATGCTCGTCATTGATTGAGAGACGTGCTCCTCGGGCTATTTTCATGAGAGTCACATAAAACTCTCTTGTCTTAAGCCTACTTTGAAAGGTGTTTTCTTAATGATTTTACCAGTCAAATAGAATGACTGTGTGGGAGAGTGCAGTGAAATAACTGGAACACTCTGGGCGGCTTCCCTTCCCCACCCTGTGCCCCTGTGTGCCTTTCCCCCGAAGCTCCTCCTTTCTCAGGCACACACTTGCCGCTCTGTTTTCTGTTCTGGAGCTGCCTGAATTGTGTGATTTTTGTAGATGAATCTGAACACTTCAATCCAGAAAGAAGTGCCAGGAACACAAACAGCCCAGCTAATTGGCGTTCACCCCTAGGGGAGGGGCATGGCCGACCAAGCTGGTTGCATTATCTCTATGGAGCATTTAACTTTGAGAGAAACCTCAGGCTCTCTCCAATCATCCAAGAAGCATTGGAAAAAAGGAGAAAGAATCGCCAAGAAAAGGCTGTAATCAGGAGGTGCTCCATCTCTTGGGTATGTTGGTTGCAAAAATACTTGCTTGAGGCAGCTTATATTTTTGTTGTTAATCTTTATTTGAGCTGCTTGTGATTTCAGGGTGCTCTGGCCAGGTTAATAGCCTTTGATACAGAAATTTTTAACTGGTGACCCACAAGCCAAATTCCTGTCACAGACTCTCTGTGTGTGATACAGAGTTTAAAACTCTGCGCTTGGCTGGCGCTGAGTGGTGGCTGCCCCCTAAGTTGGGGGGTGGGTTTTGTGGTTTATCACAGCCCCCACTATTCCCTACTCCTCTTCATCTTTTCACCAAGCTGCTCCACTCTTGTGTGTTACTTGCCTGGTCCCTGTACGCCATTGAGTTTGCCAACCTGCTTTTGGTACAAGTGTTTTCACAGTGTTCCTTGAACGCCGAATTCCATTTACTCTGAGACCAACCAAAGGGCTTGATAAGGATTTTTCAAGAATTGATTTGTATTATAGAACTAAAATTTAGAAACATTCGCTGTTGGTTTTCAGTGAAAATATTTCTCAGCTTATAGCAGTGGCCAACTCTGACTGAAGGTCTGACTTTCAACAATTTGTTCCGTCTTAGGATATTGACTTCCTCAAAGGCCTGTCTGCGGCTGGCCTCAGACAACAGAGCAGCTCTTCTAAGACCTGGTGTTCCCACCTCCCGCTTCGGAAGGCCTCTGCCAGAAGACATTTTCTCATGAGTGGCGCAGATGCCTGTGCCAGGGGCCGATGAGCTTCCTGTTTATTCAGTAAACATTGTAGGAAACACAAAGAAATGTGAAGTGATCTCAGGTTCTGGGGTCACCAGAGCAGTTCTTGAAGTTCTTTTACTAATGAAAAATAGAAAAATTTGTATACAGTCAGCTAGCTGAGGCACAATCTTCTTGTTTTCTCTTTACATAACCCCCTACCACCCCTGAAGTTTTTAATATGGCCACAAACAGGTAATGTAAGTGATATTTGAGCTTCATTCTTCTTTCCTTGCCCCCTCTCCCCTCACCTTCTAGTGGAAGTATTCAGAGGCTATGAAGAACAGAGAATGGAAGAAATTGAGAACCCATGGTGGCAGAATAGCCCACAGACCACATAATGAGCCTCTGAATAATTGAGAATTTGATAATGAGAATTTGATAAGCCATCAAAAAATAATTTTCAAATATTGATTCCTCTTAGAATCATTTCATAAATTTTCCCCATGATTCTTAGGATAAAATCCTTAAAGTTTAGTATTAACTGAAACTTTGCATCTGATTTTTATATTATATTGTATTGTATTGTGTCTTATTCCATGTGCCCCCATAGGACCAGCTCATAGTGAGTCAGCAATGAGTTGCAGAATGAAAAAAACCTATATACAATTGGAGGCTAATTTTTTGGTCTATGGGTTATTCTACCTATGGGTTCTCAATTTCTTCCATTTCTCTTCTACCATGGAAACTGAAGTTACAGTAAAAATAATATCAAGAGGAATCTATCTTCTTTACATGACTTGGCTCTAATTTTTTTCTCTCAAATAAATCCATGTGTCTTAAAGCACATATTTCAAATGTTAATTATTAAAGAGCTGAGATTTTGAACTAGTTGGCTGATTTTTTTTAATTAATTTTTTTATTTAGAGTAATTATTGATTCATGTGCACTTATAAGAAATAATACAGAAAGATGCCATGTGCCTTGTACCCAGTTTTCCCCAATGGTAACATCTTGCAATACTGTAGTACAATATGACAGCCAGGATATGACACTGACACAGCCAAGATACAGAACACTTTCCTCATCACAAGGATTCCTCAGGTTGCCTTCAGGGCCACACTCATTCCACCAACACCACCTCTGGCAGCCACCAATCTATTCTGCAATTCTATGATTTTCTGGCTGACATTTTTAGAAACATTTCTCCAACAGTTGGCCTCTGGGAAGAAAAGACCATTTAACGCTTTATAGGGTTGATGACTTTGTAGGTGGAAGCTGGTATTTGTGGATGCATGTTCTCAGTGTTGCTTTATGTTGCTGTGCCAGGAGACAGTGTGGGGTCTTGAAGTACAGATTACCGAGACTTCAACTTCTGGCAACTATTCTGGCAACTATTCTTGCCAGAAAATGCCCCTGCCAAAGGTTGATGGAATTTTCCTGCTTGAATTACGCTACCTCCATAAAGCAGGCCAAGAAATGTGCTTGGTGGCAGAGCATTTCTGGCCTCTTCCTGACACTAGGGTAAGTCAGATACTGTCAGGAGGCCCTGGCAGCTGTGGAAAGGGTGAGGGAAGGTGTTTTCTCTACCTGTTAACCTGTTTTGACTATTTACTGATGAGTGTTGGAACTGCGAACTCTTTTTCCTCTCCATCTTTGAAGTTATCTTTGCTGCTCTGCAGCCCTACTTTGACCCTGTATTGCACCTGGAGCTTCTGGAGTGCCACAAGATGCCACACAGTCTTTTCCTCTTTCTTGCTGTCAATCTGACTTAATTACCTGATACCACTATAGAAGTAAAAGCCATTGCCATTCTTAAATAAGCTGCTGTGTTATTAGAAGGATCAGGAATCATCTGATGTCTACAGCTTTTCAGGCATTGTATTACACTTGCTCTTATGTGTAGCTCAGCTAGCCCGGTCACTTCTGTTTTAGGACATGAAGTACGAAATCCAGTGGAAGAGATACTGGAGGAAATCGATTTTTTAAAAGGTTTTTATGGATTGGAATTGCTTGTAACAGCCTTGTCTTTGCATAAATCAGCTGTATATTTTCATTTTTTTATTGCAGAAATTAAATGTTATGGCTTAAAAGTAAAATAATTGTGGCAAGAAATTTGGTATTTTAGATGTATATCATACTTATTTTTATTTAAACTGTTTAAAATGTTTTGTCATCATCCACAGTCTTCAGTGTCCATAATAAAAACAATTTCTACTTTATGGATTTAACAATTGATCCTCATAAAGATTCAGCAGACTCATAAAGCCATGACCTGATTGAGTAATGTTGAAGGAATTCATGGATTTCCAAGTTCTTTCCTCCCTTCCTTTCTTCCTTCTTGTTTTTTTTTTTCTTTCACGTTATGTCCAGTTTTAACCTTCTTTGCAAATTGGAGTTGCTAAGAATTTTAATGAACTATGTGTATTTCTAATTTTCTTATCTATAAACTTACCTACCTAGTTGAGTTGTGAAGAGAATGGAATGTGTGGTTTTGGAGTTCTGGGATGATTTGCAAAAGGAAATTATAAAAAAATGAAAGTTTAATGAGAGGGGCTGTGTGAAGTTTGTTAGTCATATTTGTGTTTTGTTCATCAAAAAAAGGAAGGAATAAATAAATTAGGTTACTGATCTTTGTTATTTATCTGATGATTATTTCAAGTACTCCCTAATGACAACGAATAAGAGGCATAAACTGCAAGAGAAGCAAAAGGTTTATTTGGAGTCTCGAGGATTGCCATTTGGGAGACACAGATTCAAGTAGAAACTCAAATGTGCTCCAATTAATGGAGAGGGGCTCAGGGTTTTCATGGGGAAAAGGGAGGAAGATGAGGTAAGTTGTATTAAGAATGAGTTCATTTGAGCCAGATGGGGAAAGGACAAACTTGTACTTCATTGATTTGTTAATGATTTGGTCATCAGCAAAGTCCAGTTTTATCAGTCCTTACAAACCAGATATTCTTGTCCTTACTGACTTATTGGAGTGCTAGCGGTTTGGTCCATTTGGGAAAATAAAGAAAACAAGACATGCAAGGCAATTCCTCTGAAATGGCTGCTCTGCCTCTATTGTAATATATCTCCACTCCTGTCATCTTTCACATTATTTATCTGGAGATTGAAAGTTTTTCATTTCTGGCAAATGAGTTTCTTTTGTGACCTAGGCTCCTCTGTCAGTTATCTCTGTGTTAGAAGTTTTCCATGCCTGGTATACAGCATTAAATTGGGTGATTCCTGATAGAAGACAAGAAACCAGTGGGTTATGCCTTGGAATTTACTTATCATTTACTTGTGAATTTCAGTTCCAAGAAGACTACTAAATCTCAGTTATTTTTTTGACTCAAAAACATAATTCTATTGGGAACTCTATCACTCAGTTTTAAATTAAAAATGTTGTTTTGAATGAGTAAGTAAGAAATTAAAATGTGTGCAGTGTTCTGAGATGAGGATGTCGGGAAAGATGAGTTCTTGTCATCTGTAGACCAATATAGTGAACCTTGGAATACAGTATGAGACAACTGCTTTCTCATTATCTTCGTGTACTAAATTGAGAGTTTTTGTTTGCTTCAGTTCCATATTACTTACATAGGAAATAATATTAATGCTTGCCCAACTAAAGAAACACCATGTAGTTGCCACTGGAATGTAAGCTGCATGAGGGCAGAGACTTTGTAGATCTTGGTTACCATTGTTTTTCTAGCTCCAAGAATAGTTCCTGATGCCTAAGAGGCAACAAATACCATTTTGTTGAATGAATGGATAAATAATAAACACAGGATAATAGATTGAGAAATTGTATAAATTGTCTGTGTCTTCTTTGCAGTAAGTACCACTTAGTTTATTTGTCTTGAGAATAGTGAAACTATAAATTTATTTGCTATAGGTAAAGAATCAGCCTCACCACGGTGAGACATTATCTACAGCATAAATGGCACATTTTTGAAGTATGCCACAGCCACATTTTGTAGGTCATACTTACCCTCTCCTAGATATTCTTACGTCCTTGATCAAGTACCAGTTTTCCTAACAAACAATATAATTCCTTGAATCTCAAAACAAAGCAATAGAAAAGAAGCAGGTAGAGTAGGAGGCCAACATATTTGATGATTACTGTGTACTAAAGCTTTTACATATGGAAGGAGGTCTGAGATCATCTAATCATCCCTATAACCTTGTGTAATAGCAATTATTTTGCATTGTGCAGGTGAGGTGGTAAGCTCAGCTAGGAAGTGATGAAGCCTGATTTTGGTCCAGTTCTGTCTGACTCGAAAATCCATGCATTTGACTCTGTGTTACTTTTTCTGAGCGCTACAAACTAGTTTCTATGGTTTATTTCAGTCAAACTTCTTGAAGTTGTTTGCATTCACTGTTTCCAAATTTTTACTGTGGTTAAACCCAGTGGATATTTTTCAGTCTTATATTACCTGACTTCTTCTGTACCATTTGACACTGAAGGTCTTTTTAAAGGTCCTGCTTGAGATCTGTCTTCACTTGGTTTTTACTCTCTCTTGGTCTTCTGTCTCTGACCACTCTCTTGGGGTTTCGTTAAATTTATAGAATATTTGGGAGGAGAAGTGACATCTCAACTATATTGAGTCTTCTCCTTTGCAAGTATGCATAGCTCCTTTTTAAGTCTTTTAAAAATGACTTTCATTAAAGTTCTGTAATTTTAATTTAAATATTAATATAATTTAGTTATCACAAATGGTATCTTTTTTTAATAATTACATGTTCTAACAGTTTGTTTTAGGTTACAGAAATTCAATTGATTTTTATATATTCTTATATCAAGCAACTTTGCTGAATAATTTCCAATAGTTCATTTGTATTTTATTTTGACTTTTAAGAAACTTTTTACTTGGGAATAATTTTAGATTTATAGAAGAGTTGCAGAGATTTTACAGAGTTCCCCTGTACCCTTTACCCAGCTTTCCCTAAGGGTAACTTCTTACATAACTGTGGCACGTTTGTCAAAACTAAAAAAGCTGATACTGGTACATTACTATTAACTAAAGTACAGACTTTATTTGGATTTCACCACTTTTTCCACGAACGTCCTTTTCTGTTCCAGGATCCAATCCAGAATGTCACATTGCTTTTAGTCTCTTGATTTTTAATGTAGAAAATTGTATGATCTACAAAGAATAACAGTTTTGTCCCTTAGTTTCTGAATGTGTGTGTGTGTGGTGTAGGTATCAGGTGTGTATATACATAGCTTCCTGCCCTGGCGTGGTCTGACCATTCTTTTCCAGGCTCTGCTTGCTCTGCATCCTCTGCTCCCGTCAGTGTTGGTGCTCCCCAGGATTCTCTCCTTTGCCTTTTAATTCACACCTGCTCCACACTGTTCTAGAGGATTTTAGCCATTTTATATCTCCCTCTGTGGGTTAGGTGCAGCCTGTGTGCCCAAGGCAGTCATTGTTTGCTACGATTACCAATCTTTATTTTTAGCATAGATTTCTTTTTTGAGCTCCAGATTCATATAGCTGGTTATCTTCTGGATATCTCTATCTGAATTTTCCACAGACTTTCAATATGCCTTAAGGGAACATGTCACATTGTCCTCTCTTGCCAACTTGTCCCTCCTCCTGTGTTTCCATCTCAATAATCTCCCAGTTATCCAAGACAGAGAGAAACCTGGGACTCATTCTGGACTTCTTGCCTCCCTCTCTTCCTCCCTTCTTTCTTTCCTTCCTTCCTTCATTTCTAGTCTCCTTCTTACCTCCATTCCCTTCATGTCTCCTGTTAATTCTGTTTCCTTCATTCCTCACATATTTATCGACTTCTCTCCATCCCAAAGATTTCATTAAAAGCTCTCATTCTTTCATCTCTTTCACCCCATCAGACTTCTTAACACAGTATTCAGAGCCTCTGGTCTCTCTGGCCTCATCCTCTCCCATGATGCCCCCTTTCAAGCACACACAACACCCTCACTCTCTGTGCTAGCGAGACCTAAGGACCTGATGTTCCCTGGATGTGCCATGCTTTCTCTCCCTTTCTCCTGTGGAAGTTATATAAGGGTGCTTTTTTTGGGTTCATACTCTGTCTTTTCCTGACTAAGTTGCTAATTCCTTCGGTCTCCATTCAGTTGTCACTGCTTCCAGGAAACCTTTAATCTTCCAGGCATGGTTAGGTGTACCTTCCGAGTGCTTTCAAGGTAGCTTGTGTATATTTCTCTCACGGCAATTACAATATTGAGCTTGTTTAGTTATTTAGCTGTATACCATGCCTCTTCTCCTCGACAATATTGTCCGTTCTTCCAGGTCAAAGTCTGATGTTGTATTTTCCTTTCTGCTTCCTATTATTTAGCACAGTACCTGGCACATAGCCGTTACTAATAACTGTTTATTGAATGAATGAATAGAAGTATTCACTGTCCTTGAAAACACTGACTTGACTGCTTCTGAAAACCATATTCTGTCACCAGGGACAAACCTCTCTAAATGTCAACTTCCTTATTTATAAATGAGGAGGGCACACTGGATGATCTCTGAAGTCCTTTACAGCTCTAACAAATTGGTGTTTATGATTTTAAGATTTATTATTCTTGAGCATATTCAAAAGAAAACAAGGTACATTCTGGAGGAAATTCCAAAAAAGGAGTTCCAAAATATTTTGAGCAATGGTGGTAACATTGAAATAATAATTTGGCTTTTTGGTTATACTGCATAACAAAATGTGTCCAGTGCCTATGATCTGAGCACATGAACATTTGAGTGGTTGATTTATGGTGATCAGTTTCTGTTCCTTGGCTTACATATCTACATCATTTTAGAAAGACTGTGTAAATTCTCCTTTGCTGAAAGTTTTCAAGTAAAAGTTAGAGGGCTATTCCTCATCCATATTGTAGATGGGATATGAGATATAATTGTATAATGATGGGACTAATTGACCACTAAGATCTTGCCTAATGACGAGATTCTTCAATTTTGTGGTTTAGCTCTTTGTTTTTATGCTACAATAGAAAAGAAGTTGAGTTTTAAGTTTGGGTAACACTATTTATTTTTCCAAGTTCATCCCTTACTGGATTTAATATCAACATTAGAAAGCCACCTGAAATATATGTTTATCAAAATTGTTGACTTCTGTGCATCCAAAAACTGACTATAATGAGTGGTCTCCAGCTTGCTGAGATGACCTGCGTTAAATCAGTGTCCAAGGTCCAATTTAGAGAGGTCTTTTAGTGTAGTTGCTTTTTTTTTTAATTTTAAAAACTTTTAAAATGTAAAATACAACATAGATAAAAAGAAAACCACAAAAAAGAAATTTGTACTTTAATGAATTATTACATGGTGAACATTCTTGTGGTGAACATCACTCAGGTCAGAAAACAACTTTGCCAGCCACCCTAGAAGCCTCTCTGTGTCCCCTGTCCCACTCACAGCTCCCTGCCTCTCCAATAAAAGTATGCAGATTTTTATTTTAATCTTTGCATTTCTTCATAATTTCATCACACCAATAGGCATCCTTGAATATTCTCTAGTTTTGCTTTTTAAAATATATGAATTTTAAGCCTTTTTAAGTCTCAGGTCCTCCTTCCATCTTTTTTTCTCTTCTGTAATTGATTGTTGAGGAAATTGGATGATTTGACCTGTAGAGTTTCTCAGTCTGGATATTGCTGATTGCTCCAGCTGTCTAGGACTTGGCTGTTTCGAAGAAGCATGGCTGTTTCACGCCTGGTCCTGGAATGACATTTTACCTGGAACATCATTCCCACTTATGTCCCTACCCTCTACCTTGTTGATGAGATTATCTCCTACGTATCCTTCAAAACTTGGCTCAAACCTCATCTTCCCTAGAAAAATTCCCTCACTTTCCATCTAATAATGGCTATGTCCTTTTCTGTAGTCTCATAGCACCTGTATAAAACTCCACTACGACACCAAGGACATTGCTGCAGTTGTCTTTTTACCTGTTTTTCTCTTGCATGAGACGCTTTTATCCACCAGACATTCACTGGATATTTCTGTGTGGCATTGTGCTACTGCATGGGATACAGAGATGGATAAGGTGCAGCTCCTTGCCCTCAGGAAGCTCACAGTCAGGGAGGGACAGACAAGTGTGGTACAAAATTGTTCTGAGTGGAGGAAGCAGGATAACATGAGAAATCAGAGGAGAGGGTTCCTAACTTAAACCGAGGGGAGAGGGGAGGAGGGAACGACGACAGAAGGTTTTCCCGAGTAGATTATAATTCCAGAATCTAGCTCAGTATGTGCCACAGAATAGGGGCTTATTATACAACAAAAAGGAATGTTCTATTTATGGTCATTTGTTAAGCACTTTTTAGGTGGCAAGCTTCATATTATCATGGAGAAAAATCTTCTTTTTTTTTGCTTTTTTGATAGCTATGGCAGACACTTTTCAAGTGTATAACTAAAAAGCTGGCTTGAAGTATTAAAGTAGGGTTTGGTTTTTATATAAAAAACTGATGAGGGGCCGGCCCTGTGGCCGAGTGGTTAAGTTCGTGGGCTCCGCTTCAGCAGTTCAGGGTTTCGCTGGTTCAGATCCTGGGTCTGGACATGGCACCGCTCATCAGGTCGTGTTGAGGCGGCGTCCCACGTGCCACAACTAGAAGGACCCACAACTAAAATATACAAAACTATGTACCAGGGGGCTTTGGGGAGAAAAAGGAAAAATAAAATCTTAAAAAAAAAAAAAAACCTGATGAAAACCAAGCCTTCAACATCTATCTAAGTATAAGAAAATAAATAAATATTTTCCTATTTCCGGGAACTAGGCTGAGGATGACAGCTTCCTTAGTTATGCACAGAAGGGTATGGATCATCTGTATGGTTCAGAAGAGTTGATGGTTAAGTCATCCTGCACTTTTCAGAGCCAATTTTTATTAGCTTGTTTGTGTATTATATCGTTTCATTTCCTGAAAAGTGTGGGCAGTTTTGCAGTGTACTCTTTATGTGGAAATTTAATATAATTTCTTTCATTCCCTGTTCTAAAGTACTTCATATTTAAAACTACTCCTTTAAGGAGACCCTCTCCCTCCTCTGCCCCCAGCAAATGAAACATGTCTTTGGCTTATGCCTTTATTATGTTGTAACATCCAATGACTTTGCTTACTAAGAGTCTTCTAAATCTCAAGTGTGATTATTTTATTGTATCTTTCCTCCCCATGAAGCCAGTCCCATATGGAACAATGACAACTAAGAGGCTTGTAATGTAACCAGAGTTAATTTCACTGGGCTGTACTGTTCGGTGTCCTTGAGTACTGGCTGAGATGTCCTTGAGTACCGGCTGAGATGTCCTTGAGTACCGGCTGAGATTTCACGTTGTATAGAATCTGCAGAGTATCTCAAGGACTCTATCTGGAATAGTAACACAGTTTTTACACCTGTTATGGACTGATGTTTGTCTCCCCCTCAAATTCATATGTTGAAATCCTAACCCACAGTGTGATGGTATAAGGAGGTGGGGCCTTTGGGAGGTGATTAGGTCAAGAGGGTGGAGCCCTCATGAATGGAATCATTGTCGTTATAAAAGAGACCCCACAGAGCTCCCTAGCCTCTTCTACCATGTGAGGACACAGAGAAGACAGCTGTTTGTGAAACAGGACAAGGGCCCTCACCAGATGTGGAATCTAACAGCACCTTGATCTGGATTCCTCAGCCTCCACAACTGTGAGACATAAGTGCTCATTGCTTAAGTCACCCAGTCTATGACATTTTTGTTATAGCAGACCAAATTGTCTAAGACAATACCCTTCAATACATTGCTACTCAAATTTAACACCAATTGCCCAGTGAACTGCCTTTGGTTACTTTTTGTTCTTTTACAACCCAAAAAACTTATATTAGAAAGTTTCAAATAAATACAAAAATAGAAGAACCAGTATAATGAACTCCATGTACCCATCACCCAGCTTCAGCCTTTAGCAGCACATGCCCAATCTTGTTTCATATATACCTCTGCCGGCTCTTTTCCCCGCTACTACTAGATTGTTTTGAAGTATATCTAGACATCATATCATTTCATCAAATCATTTAAAAATGACTTACATAGATCATTACATGAGTTCTTTGTATGTATTAGTACATATTAGATACATAAATGATTAATATGTTATTAATCTCTAAAAGATAAGGACTTTAAAACATAATCACAGTTCCATTCTCATGCCTAAAAATTTAAAATTTCCTCAGAAGCATAAAATATCCAGTTAGTGTTAAAATTTCCCCTATGGTCTTATATATATATTTTTTATGGTTGGTTTGCATTAATCAGGATTCAAACAAGGTTCACACATTGCTTCTGATTGATATGTCTCTTAGATCTCTTTTAATTGAGAAACTTCTTCTCCCTCTTGGAATTCACGAATGTGATTATTTTCCCGGTCATGTTTAGTATGGCACATACTTGGTATTTTATTCTAGATTATTTTAAAATTTTGACAATATTAACATTTTAAGTTCTTATTGTAAAAGTAACAGATGGTCAATCGATAAAAATTTAAAAATAACAAAAAGTATACGCAAATAAAATATTATTTTTGTTTTATCACCCCAAAATAACTGTTAACTCTTTGGGATTATTTTCTACTAATCTGTCTATATATTCAAGTGTATAATTTTTACATAGTAAGTATTCCCTTTGCTATTAGTTTGGGCTTAATTTGCTCTTTTTTTTCTAGTTCTTAAAGTAGAAGTTTAGATTTTCGTAGTTTTTTGCTTTTCCAATATAGACACTTAAAACTATAACTTTCCCTTTAAGCATGTTGAGTTTTCATTATCATATAATTAGAAGTATTTTCTAATTTCCCTTGTGATTTCTTTTATCTGTGTTTTGTTTGGAAATGTATTGCTTAATCTCCAAATATTTGGGGGATTTTCTCGATATCTTATTGTTACTAATTTCTAATATAATACTCTGTATGATATCAAGCCTTCTAAATGTATTGAGACTTGTTCGTGGCCTGCATATAGTTTATTCTTGGGAGTATTCCTTGAAAAGAATGTTCTGCAGATGTAGAGTATAGTGATCTTTAAGTGTCAGTTTGGGCATATCCATATGCAAAAGAATGAAGCTGGATAGAAAAATTAACTCAAAACAGATCAAAACCTAAATTACAAGCTAAAACTAAAACTCTTAAGAGAAAAGCATAGGGGTAAATCTTCAGGACCTTGGATTAGGCCATGATTTCTTAGATATGACACCAAAAGCACAAACCACGAAAGAATGAATTTCATTAATTGGATTTCATGAAAAGTAAAAATGTTTATCCTTCAAAGGACAACATCAAGAAAGTGAAAAGACAACGCATAGGATGGGAGAATATATTTGCAAATCAGATAGCTGACTAGGGATTTGTATCTAAAATGTATCAAGAACTATTATAACTCAGTGATAAAAAGACAACCTAATTAAAAAATGAGCCAAGGATCTGAACTGACATGTCTCTAAAGAAGATATACGTCCTGTGGCTTAGTGGTTAAGTTCGGCATGCTCCACTTCAGTGACCCAGGTTCAGTTCCCAGGCACAGACCTAGACTACTCATCGGTGGCCATGCTGTGGTGGCAAACCACATAAGAAATAGAGGAAGATTGGCACAGATGTTAGCTCAAGGCGAATCTTCCTCAGCAAAAAAAAAAAAAAAAAGAAGATATACAAATAGCCAATAAGCACATGAAAAGATGCTCAACATCATTACCCATCAGAAAAATACAAATCAGAACTACAAGATATCACTTCACACTCAACTAGGATGGCTATAATAACAAAACAAAACAAAAAAACACAGACTGTAACAAGTGTGGCCTGGATGTGGAGAAACTAGAACTCTCATTTTCTAGTGGGAATGTAAATGGTTGCTTTGGAAAACAATCTGACACTTCCTCAAGTGATTAAACATAGAGTTACCAGATGACCCAGTAATTCAATTTCTTGGTATATACCCAAGAGAGATGAAAACTTATGTCTACACAAAATCTTGTACACGAATGTTCATAGCAGCATTATTCATAATAGCCCAAAACTGGAAACAAATCAAATGTCCATCAACTGGATGGGTAAATCAAATGTAGTCTATCTATTCAAAGGAATATTATTTGGCAATAAAAAGGAATGAAGTACTGATAAAGGCTACAACATGTAAGAACCTTGAAAATGTTACACTAAGTGAAAGGAGCCAGTCACAAAAGACTACATATTGTATCATCCCATTCATATGAAATATCCAGAATAGAAAATACAGAGACAGGAAGTAGATTAGGGTTGGGGATGGTGGTATTTGGGACTCAGGAGGTGAGTGCTAAAGGGTGTGGGATTATGAAAGTTGATTCTAAAATTGATTGTGGTGATGGTTGCACAACCCTATAAATACACAGTCCTCTGTTGCTTAATGACTGGGATACATGCTGTGAAGTGCATTAGGAAATTTCATCAATGTGAGAACATCACAGAGTGTATTTCACAAACCTAGATGATAGAGTCTACTACACACCCAGCTATATGGTACTAATCTTATGGGACCACCATCTTATACGCAGTTCATAATTGACAGAAATGTTGTTATGCAGCACATGAGTATACTAAAAATCATTGAATTGTATGTGCACTTTAAATGAATTGTATGGTACATGAATTATATCTCAGCCTGTTAAAAAACAAACAAAGGAACCAGGGGCACCAGCAGTTCAGGACAAGAGCCCTTGATAGTACTTTTTACATCATGGTGACTTTCGAAAAAGAGCTTCTCAGCTGTAGTTAACTGATTTGAACAATTCAGGTTCACTAGGCAAATAAGCATAGGATGGCTTACTATGCTAGCAGAGTTAATATTTTTTTAGCATAGTTTCCAAATGACTGTGATGTTAAGAAGAGAAGGAAGTCTCAGGGGAATGGAACTTACCTGATCTCAAAAAAAGTCATCAAGTTCTTGATAATGTTATTCATATATTCCATATTCTTAGTGATTTTTAAATTTCTTCTGTCAATTTTTTAAAAAAAATTTTCTTATTATTTTTTATTTATTTATTTTTTTGAGGAAGATTAGCCCTGAGCTAACATTCACTGTCAGTCTTCCTCTTTTTGCTGAAGAAGATTGGCCCTGGGCTAACATTTGTGCCCATCTTCCTCTATTTAATATGTGGGACACCTGCCACAGCTTGGCTTGATGAGCCATATGTAGGTCCACGCCCAGGATCTGAACCGGCGAACCCTGGGCCACTGAAGTGGAGTGCATGAACTTAACTGCTACACCACTGGGCCAGCCCCTTCTTTTGTTAGTTTTTGCTTCAGATATTTTCGAGTTCTATTATTAGGTGCTACACATTTAAAATAATTATGTCTTCTTGATGTATCTGACCCTCTTATCATCATGAAATAACCTTGTTCCTCTCTAGTTATATTATTTGCCTTGAAGTCCACATCATCAGATATTAATATAGCCATACCAGCATTCTTATACTTAGGGTGTGCATTTTACCTTTTTTTCCACATTTTTACTTTCAACTTGTCTGTATCTTTTACTGCAACTTGCTTGTATTTAAAGTGTTTTCTTCTAAACAACATAGTTGGGTTTGCTTTTTTTATCCTGTTGACAGTTGTTTCCTTTAAGTGGAGTGTTTAGTTCATTTACATTTAGTGTAATTATTGACACGTTTGGGTTTAATCTGCCATCTTGGAATTTGTTTCCTAATTTCTTCATCTGTTCTTTGTCTTTATTTCTCCTTTCTTGCCTTCTTTAGGTTAACTGAGTAGTTTTTTGTATTCCCTTTTGCCTTATAGCCCAGCTGCCAAATGTTTGGTAGGTCAGGAGTCAACCTTGCTCCTGAACTCTACCCCTGGCTTTCCTTGTCTTGGAAGATCTCTCTTCATCCTGCTTTGCATTTGATGAAGGCTCAGTGCTTCTCAGAGGGATTTTCTCAGCCTTGTCTTTCTCCCAGCCCTCAGTGGACTCCTGCTTTGTGTTCAGCAAAGGCCTGAAGTACTCAGGCGTCTCTCTCAGCCCCTCTGTTCTGTCCCCAGCCTTTGGTGTGTGGTGATTGTGCACTGGGTGCGAGCTCTGTGGGAGAGAGCTGTCAGGCGGGTATGGGACTGCTCTCTGATTAGGGCTCCTCAGAATTCTAATTCCTCACATTAGCAGCAACTAAAAGTTTGTAAAAGTTCAGCTGGTTTCTCCATACTCTCCTTTTTGGCAGGTTTATTCTTCTTCCTGTCAGAGAAGAAAGCAGCTGGTCATCTCTTTTTTGGGAAGGGATCATCATCTGTATGTGGAATTTAGTTCATTTAGGTTCTTTGTATCTCAGCTCTGATGGGTTTTAAAGAAAAATCTATGATTTTTGTGGCTTAGCCAGCTTCTTCTTGTTTTAGGCTCTAGTTATTTTTAAAGTTTATATTTTTATAATTATATGGCAATGGAAACACTTTTCAAGCACCTACCATTAATGTTTATTTTTTAGTGTCTTATTGAACAACAAATCCCTAGTGTGGAATACCCAAGAAATCTGTAAAAGGCCAGTGAATAAGTGAATGATGACCTTTACTTTGGTATTAAGTCACTGGTATTGGTCATACGTTAGTATCCATAATCTCCCTTCTGACCAGTAATACTCATTTACAAGATGGTAGGCTAGGGCTAGGCTACAGTTTATTGATAAGGTGCTGAAAGAAGTATAGGGATTGATTATGCAGTCTTGCCTCATGAGCATTTATACAACATATGGATATCTGAACCTTATTTATTGACATTACATAGGTATGATGTTAATGTTTTTTAAATATAGGAAATACAGAAAGGTGTATGGTGGGAAAGAAGTCTATCCCATTTCTGTCTCATCTCACTCAGTTCCCCTCCCTGGAGGCCTGCACTGTTACCAGCTACTCTCATTTCTTTCCAGAGACCATCTATTAATAAACCAACATTTATTTGCTAATTGTATGAGTTAAGAAGAGATGAGAATGTATTCAGAATTAATATGGCCTCTCTAGATCATTTTAGAGCTGTATGCAAGGATTTGCTCATAATCGTTAAGATAATTTTGGTTATATTTGTTAAAAATAAAGCTTATTTTCTACATTTCTCAGTAATGTTGTGAAAAAGACAGCAATCTTTTTGTTTCGTTTCCACGTCTTGATTATAGTTCTCTTTACTTTGTATTATCTTTTGAGATTCTGTAGACTTTTGTCTGGTAACTTCAGGCTTAACTAATGCTGTGCTCTCCGGAATACAGGAGTGACTGGTGCACGGAAGAGAATCAGACATTAAATGTCCAACAGATGTCTTTTTTTAAAAATGTAAATTCTCAAACATTCATAAAATAGTGAGAATAGCATGATGAACGCCTGTGCTTCTAAAAACTATTGACATAGGTTAATCAATCTTCTTTTATTTATCCCACCCACTTTATAAAAAAATGATTGATTGATTACTGGGATATTTTTAAGCTACTCCCAGGTGTTATATCTCATTTTACCTGTAGGTTGCTCTAGCTGATAGGAAAAATTTTAAAACATAATTACTATGACATAGTCATATCTAACAAAGTTAATAATAATTCCAGAATCTTTCAAACATTACTTTTTCAGGCCATGTTTTCCTAGCTACCTGGAAACACCTGGGAAAATTAAGTTTACTTTATGTTTCTAATGTTATCCAAATAATAGTATCTGATTTCTAAAATTTTGACTATTCACTGCTTTTTTTCTACTGCTGTCAAGAATATCCTAGATATGTTCATAGACCATAGAATGACCTGTGAAAAAATTCATTCTTGGACCAGGCAAACTTTATAAATACTGTATACTTGATCCCCTTATGGTGATTTACATTGCAGGCTATGAGGAGCAAAGTTCTGAGAAGTTTGGCAATAAAGAGTTAACAGGCTTACCCAAGAATTTCCTAACTTTATTGGCCCCAGAACCCTTTTTTAATGTAACATCTGTTAGCCAAAATACATTTTGGGGAGTGGTGTTCTAGGTGGGAGAATGCTTCTTCTGAGCAGCAAAATAGAAAATTTTAACTTTCTTTTTATCTGAATTAATTAGATCATTATTTGTCCATATGGCATGATCATCATAATCATGTAATATTTATTTTTTGTTTTCCTGCAACCTGTGTAATATTGATAATGTAGTGTAACAGATAGGTCATCCTCTTCAGGATCTTACCTTCTGAAAATCCTTCATGACACTGTGTAAGCAAATTAAATATAAGCATTTTGTTTTTCCACTAGATGGATACCTGCAAAAATAAAAATACAGCTGTACATCACAATGCCTCCATAAAGACAGATAAATGCATTGGTATTGTACTGAAGGGGAAGCGAGAAATAAGATGTGTAGAAACTGAAGGAAATACAAACCGAAAGATAATAGAGAGCAATTAGATTATATTTTATTTGTGAAGAATTGGTTAAAAATAACTTTTAAAGAGTTTGAACTGAGACAGTAGCGTGGAAATTCTCATAAGTGGTTTACATTTTTATGTACTCTCAAAATATGTTCACTTAAAAAAAATATTAAGCAGTTAACAGGGCCAAGTGGAGGCTAATTGCACAGTAAAGAAAAAATTCTCCATTCTGTGACTCTTCTCTGCTCACTGACACATGGTGGGAAGGAAGTCAAGAGGCTCTCCTGCGCTCGTAGATCTGCCTTTCCTCCTTGCTGAGAGAATTTAATTCACATCCGTCCCCTGTCCCCCCACCCCGCCAATCCTCCGGAGTGGAATAGCTGGTTGCTCAGGTGTATCTTGTGCTTATATTGCATAAATGTGTAGATGGCTGTTTTTTCTTTGATGCTACAAAGGTCTTTTTTTCCTCATTACTTACAGTCAAACTACAACTTCAAGCAGAAGAGAGAGGGGTTGTGTCTATCAAAGGAGTGTGTGCGAACCGTTATCTTGCTATGAAGGAAGATGGAAGGTTACTGGCTTCTGTAAGTAATGTTTTCTGTTTTTGTAGTTTTTTTCTTTGTTAGCTTTTATTACTGTTAATTTGCTAGTATTGGTATTTATTAAATCTTTTTTAAGGTTTTGCAAGTATTATATCATTTTATCTTCATATTCACCCTATGAAATAGAGAGTAGTATTCTCTTTATTTCACTGATGCAAAAACAGAAGTTCTGAGGGAGTAATAAAGTAACTAAGAAAACACAGTTCATGTGAGGTGGGGCCTGGATGACGCTTGAGGTGTCTCGACTCCAGAGCGTGAGCTCTAATTCACTGCATTGTCCTGCCTTCCCTGCAAAGCTATTAAACTACTGTTAAAAAAATTCCTTATACTGTGCAGTTATTTGCTGATCAGTTAGATGGACATATAAAATTTTGAGTATAAGTTTTTAAGTTTATTCTTTCACATTTGACATACAAAACACTTGCAGTGGAGAATACTAGTTGAGAATGTGGGCCCTGGACCAAGGTACAGATGCTGTCTCTGCCGCTTATTAGCTGTGTGTTCTTGGGTAAATTATTCTGAGTTAGTTCTCTTACCTGTAAAACAGAGACAATAATGATCCTCTCTCACAGAGGTTTTGTGAGGACTAAATTAACTAATTTATATCAAGTGCCAAAATCAGGGTCTAATACATAGCAAGTCCTCAAAATTGTTACTTCCTTCTCATGTTACTTCTCATTTATGTATAAGCTCATTCAGGACAGCAACTTCTCTCTTTTTACTTTTTATCACTGCTAGTCATGTGTCCTAGCTCCTGGCTAGTATTCTTTCCACTAATGCAGGCTGCCTGTCAACTTTCCCATTATTGTTAGAACTAGGATTGCACATCTGTTGAGCAGACACAGTGTGTGGGGAATGGCGCAGGGAAATAAAACCTATAAAAGACACAGACCCCACTTCTGTCTGGCTGGCGGAGTAGGTTGGACATGTTCCTGAAAGTGTGTATATCTGCATACACAAACCACAGCCATAATCCCAATACCAGCAGCCAGTTATAACCTCTCTGTAACTTTCCTCACAGAAGGGATCTAGGAGTACCGAGCTGTTGTGGTGTTTTGAGCTATACAAATAGTTTTTGAAATTTTTTCTGAGTGAAGACCTTTGGATTTCTGGAGGAACTGAAATAGACTTACAGAGAAAAAGAATATTTCAACCATCTAACTGATCATCTGACAAAGATATATTCATGTTGATATTATCAATTTATGTGATTTTTGCAGGATAAATAACATGTCTTGGTGTAGTGCCCCCCCCCTTTTGTAGTTGAATAAATTTTAGAATCCTCTTCAAGAATAGCCAGTACTTATTGAGTGTGCAGTGTGCCAGATGCTGTGCTGGGCATCAGGGTTATAAAACTAAATACAAAATGGTCTGTGCCTTTAATGAGTCACAATCCTGGGGAGACAGAAGTGTAAGTAAATATTTGTAATAATGTATCAGGGTTTTGATGTGTTCCTTCTATATCTTGTATGCATGCATAGTAATATAGGAAAGGAAGTCAGAAGTATTATGATATAGGAAGTAGTAGGAAAGGAAGTGATTAAACTTGTCTAGGTTAGGGAGGATGAGCTATAAATAGGATTTTAGATGATCTAGGGGAAGTCCATCAGGCAGCGGAGAGCAGAAGGAGTGGAGATGAGGGTATAGATAATGCACAAAGCTTACTAGGCATAACTCTAGAATCACCAGTAATTCACCACTGCTGGAGTATAAAGGGCAAAGGAAATACAAGGTGGAAGGAAGAGATAAGGCTGGAGAGGTAGACAGACCGCCTGCTGAAGTACCTTGTGCACCATGCTGCTATAAGCAGTGGAAAGCCATGAAAAGTTTTAAGAAGAGACACAGTCAGATTTGAATTTGAGAAAGATCACTCCAGCAGTAGAGTAGAGGATGCATTTGAGGGGCCCAAGACTGATGGAGGGAGACCAGTTAGAAGGCCATCATAATAGTCCAAGCAAGTGACGATGAGAACCTGGCAATAGCAGGACAGAGAGGACTGAGGAAAGTGCTAGCACTTGAGATTGATTAGATCCAGGAGTGGAAAAGAGGGAAAAGTCAAAGATGGCGCCTAGATTTCTGGTTTGGATGAGAAGGTAGAATGAGAAAGGGGAAAGAGGAAAAGAGCAAGTTCTGGGAAAAGGTAATACAGGTTAAAGTTTAGACCTATCTAGTTTGAATTGCCTAAGAGAAATTCAGGTGAAGATGTTCACTGCATGGTTGGAATTATGAGTCTGGAGCTTAGAGGAGAGGTCTGTGTTGAGATATAGACTTAGGTGTTATCAGCATATAAGTAGCGAGAGTGGATGAGGTCTCTTAGGCAAAAGATGTAGCTCTAAAAGGTTGACTACTTGGGACTTTCACTTCTTCCACTGTTCTTGTGTTTTTTTCTACAAGTCTGTTGTCAGTTCTTGTAGCAATATAATTCTTTGGGAATCTACCAAAGAAGCATTTAAAATATTTCCATGACAGGGGCCAGCCCCGTGGCGCAGCAGTTAAGTGCACACATTCCACTTTGGCAGCCCGGGGTTCACCAGTTCAGATCCCGGGTGTGGACATGGCACTGCTTGCCAAGCCATGCTGTGGCAGGCATCCCACATAGAAAGTAGAGGAAGGTGGGCAGGGATGTTAGCTCAGGGCCAGTCTTCCTCAGCAAAAAGAGGAGGATTGGCAGCAGATGTTAGCTCAGGGCTGATCTTCCTCAAAAAATTAATTAATTAATTAAATAAAATATTTCCAGGACAGTGAATCAGTGGGTAATTTTGCATGACCTTGATCTTGTAGAGAGAGGAAGAGGCGTTTACCCCTACTCTTCTCACCTAAGGATGTGACAAAACACATATAGTGTGGATCACCATGGCTTCTGCAATAGTATTGGTTTGGCTATTGTCAGACAGTGAAGGCGGAGAAAAGAAAAGAGATGCATACATTTGCTTCTGTCATAACTAACAGTGGACAACACTGGTCAAATGGTTTTAAAGCTCTAGCCTTTTCTATGTCTGTCTGAATCTAGCTCAGTGAGTGACTTGAGATTGTTGAGATTAGAAGGTCCAGTGACCTGATGATCATAGTGGCCCTGTCAGATAGTCATTGGAGGGGTTATTTATCTCGAGAACATAGGATGGAATATAGGTTCATCTGTCATGATAAAAACCTCCATAATTGTCACAAGTCATGGAAACAGAAGCTACTGTACTTTAAAGTGCGTTTCTGAAACTAGTGGGCTTCATAAAAGAGGAGACAAATTTAAGACAATAGACCTGAAAACTGAACTGTCTTATTCTTACAGAATTCTCTACAAGTTAGAATTCAGAGAATTCTGACCTCTTCTCTTGGGTATATAGGCAGTAAGCTTCCCAAACTGTTGATTCTGTACCACCAGAAGCATAAGGTGCTCTAAAATTAACAGTGTTTTCTAGTTTCTTCCTTAGCTAAGCAGGACTTTTCATAAGATTGAGGTCATAGCATTGTATTTAGTCTTAAATAGGTTTCTGTTTCCTTGGATGTGTGTTAATTCTTCCTGATACAACAAATCTCTTACAGGTTGATGCAGTAAGAGTTAATTTAGCAATGCTTAGAAATTTATCACAAACTCTCTGTAGGGACAAAGCCACAGCTGTGACACATAAATGGAAAATTCAGGGTTTATCAATTTCCTTTGAGGAATGGCACCAGCCAAGATCCAGTTGCCAGCTCCCATCATAGCATCTATTCCTGCCAAGTTCACGAATTACTCTCTACTCTTACCACTCAATTTGTGTGGCTTGCTGCCTTGCCTTTTCAGCAGCAATTCTATCTCTTTCAAATTAGTCTGGGTGGGCTATGTCAATTTTTAGATGAGAAAGTAAGCACCCCTACTCCAAAACCAAGGAGGTGGTGTTGGTGGTTCAGTAAGTGGCATATCTCTCTGAGTCAGATGCATAGGCATTGAGCTGTCAACAATAGCAACTTTTAGGCAAGAAATTAAAAGTCTTGACCCTTGGTTATTAATATCATTTGTGCTAGCATTTAATGGATTAAGATGAATCACTGATGGGGAACAACACCATAGCCAGGGATGTCAGCAGAGACCTCACTCAGGTGACAATGGGAAGAGACAGCTGGCATATAAAAAAGGAACCAAAACAAAATAAAATTAAAAAACCACTAGCAGCTTTTGGTAGAAGTCCAGTGTTGTGACTAGTAGCCATCATTTGAGGATGCAGGTGCTCCTTATAACTTGGAAAAACTTGGGTTTATGACCTTGCACTTGCCAAAGGCATAATTCTTCCCCCTCTTCTACCTGGGGCCCCATTTCAGACTGCTGTGCTATGACACATCCCTGGGTTCTTCTGCATTTTACCCTGTTTGTGGTTCCTGCAGTGATTTGTAAAACATTCTAGTTTCCCCTCAGAAAGAAGAGTACTCTGGATACATCAAACATTTTGGTTTGTAAGAGTCATGTTAGGTTGATTACTACCAGTTGAGAGTATGAAAAAAGAATAAGTTGTGTGCCATTTTTTTCTCCAACACCTTCACATATTAATGGCATGAATGCATTCAGGCTAAGGATTTCTCACTGTTTGAAAACATTTCTTAAGAATCTTTTCCCCCCTTTTGAAGCTGTAAAATACAAAAGTTCAAAGAGTAACTATATTTAACTGCCAAAGCCTATATTTGGAGGCTGAAGTCAAGTAGTTCTTTAATACACAACAGACTCATTATTCCATTCCATTGCTGGATAAATTTTGTTGCTATGAGCAACAGAGTCTCAGAACAAATACTAGGATTTACGATTGCTTAAGTGTTCATGAAATTGTAGATTTTTTAAAAAATTGCATATAGTGAGGTTAACTATATTTTAAATTTAAATCACCAAACAACTTCAATGGTAGCATTGGTATGAAAAAATTCGCCTGGTTTTCATCTGCTAGAAAAATGCACATTGTTTTCTATATAATGCTATAGATTGTGATAACCTGAACAAAATATCTCAGTAAGTATAAGAATGTGTGAGACTTGTGTTAATCCATAATAGTCAAATATGAAAAAATTATTTATATTCTGAGGATGTACATTTAATTACTATAAAAGTAAAATTCTTTTTTACCTATAGAATAACTTGCTTAGTTGTGGGGGCTTAACAATGAAATGAAAGCTACACACATAGTAAAGTAGGGAAAATGCATTTTTGAGGGGCTCAGTTATCCAGATTGACAGTATATACTGATCAAATTTCTCAGAAAAATGCAGTAATTAAAGAGGAATGTATATCCTTTTTAAGAGATAAAATACTAGATTAAATTCAAAGGTTACTGCCTAGTAAGAATTATTGCTTCTTTTAGAAACCAATCATAAAATCTTACACAACCTATATATATATTACAAGGTTAAGATGAAATTTACTTTTAACTTTTCACAATTTGTGTATTTTATTTTGTTCTGAAATAGTCAACACTGATACTTACATCATGTCTGTTTTTAATTCTCAGAAGTGGTGTAATCAGAAGCATTTTTGGATTCATGTTGAGCAAACTCCTTTATAAGCCAAAACTGCAAAATCAAAGTACTGTAAAAGAATAAACAATCCAAAAAGCAGAGCATGGGGAAGTGGCCATAAGGTTCAAATCTAACATTCAGCCGTGGACAAGAATTGTGAGGCCAGTGCCTAAGGAGAGGAGATGGTGGGAGAACTTTCTCTAGTTCTTAATTTCTTTTCTTATTGTATGCCAACAATTAAAGATGGTTTTAAAGGCCTAAAGACTGCTAACAGTTGGGAGGGATCTTAAAGATCATCGAATCCAATCTTATTTTACAGATGAGGAAAGTAAGGCTCAGAGAAGTTCAGTGACTCCCTCAAAGATACAGTTAGTTAGGGATCAAGGCAGAACCAGAACCCAGGTTTCCTGGCCCATCAAAGATCCTCACAGGATCTTTGTCAGGAATTCCTGTTGACTCTACCTTCAAAACATATCCAGAAGCAGAGAGCTTCTTATCATCTCTACTGCCACCACTGTAGTTTAGGCCTTCACTCTCTCTGCCTAGGTTACTGAGCAAGCCTCTCACTGGTCTCTCTGCATCTGCCTTTGGCCCACTGTCAACTTGGCAGCCAGAGTAATCCTGGAAAAATATGTCAGATCATGCCACTTTTCTGCTCAAAAGTCTACAATGTTCTCCATCTTCTTAGAGTAGGAGCCAAAATATTTACAATAGCCTACCTGTCTCTCATCCCATTACCTCTCTGACCTCATTTCTTACTCCTCTGCCCTCCAGACCCTCTGCTTCATCCACATGGGCCTCCTTGCTGCCCCTCACACACTCTAGGCATGATTCTGTCGTAGGGCTTTTGCATTAGCTGTTCCCTCTGCTTGGAGTGCTCTCCTCTGATATCCGGATGGTTAGCTCCTTCATCTCCTTCAAGTATTTGCTCAAATGTCACTTTGTCAGTGGAGCCTACTGTGACTGTGCTATTTAATACTGCAACCTAATCTCTACTGCCACCACTCCCAATCCCTCTTCTCCGACTCAGCTTTACTTTTTTTCATAGGATTTATCATATTTTAGCAAAGAATATAATTTACTCAGTTATGCTTATTGCTTACCGTGTGTCTCCCCCAGCTAGAATTTGAGTGGCACAAAGGCAGGGATCCTTGTTCAGTTTTGTTCATTGATGTATCCCAGTGCCTAGAAAAAATATATATGTTAAATGAATAAATGCATTATTTGAACTGTGTGCTTTCTGTATCCCAAAATTACTTGTAAGTAAAAAAAAGAAAAGAAAATTTAATTTGATGTAAACGTGTCAGATAGATACATGGGCAAAGAGTGTTCACAATCTGAAATGTTACTAAGAGCATTGAGTTCTAAAACTTAGATTATGATAATTATGTCACAGGATTGTTGTGATATTTAAATAAAATGATATGCCTGAAAGCAGTCAGTAACCATGAATTAAGGGATTTCCCAGCTCGTGGGCCTTTAGAAAATACGGCCTTGAAGGCAAGGTACAGGGTACAAGTTGTTATAAGCCCTTTGAAGCTGCTTATCCACTTTCTCTGTGATGTTGTTGTTTGTGATGTGAAGAGAAGACCCATGGGCCAGCTCAGTGGTGCAGCAGTTGAGTGCGCACATTCTGCTTCAGCGGCCTGGGGTTCGCCAGTTCAGATCCCGGATGCAGACATGGCAGCACTTGGCACGCCATGCTGTGGTAGGCATCCCACATAGAAAGTAGAGGAAGATGGGCACGGATGTTAGCTCAGGGCCAGTCTTCCTCAACAAAAAGAGGGGGATTGGCAGGAGATGTTAGCTCAGCGCTAATCTTCCTCAAAACAAAAAAAGAGAAGACCCTCCTTTTCTGTTGTTTGAGATAGTTAGCTGTTAAACAGTGAGAATAGGAAAAAAGCTCTGTGAATATGTTTATAAAGTTAATAAAAATTATATTGCATCATTTTTTAACAGGAACATTGAGATCACAGTCACTGAAGATGGGTTTGTAAACTTAGAATGGAGAGAAGTGAAAATTATACTTACCTTGGGCTGTTAAATGCCTGCTTTTCTTGAGAACTGAATTTTGGCCCTACTCCCTGTTAAAAAAATAATGCAGTTTGTTTTCAAGTGCAAAACAGTTTAGTAAATTTATATGACTGAACATTCAGCAGACATGCAAGTTTTCCTTCCCTCCCCTCTGTTTTTGTAAAGGTACAAGTAACTTCTGTAAAAAAAAAAAAATGGGGGTTCCATGATGTATTATCCATTTAATCTCTGGTAGTATTTCCTTTCTCTGAAATATTAGGAATTGGCTGAGAAGGCAGAAGGCAATTATTATTGGCATGGTACGTATCCCAGTAGGCCAAGCATTATAGGGAGTGCCAGCCAGGAAGGTGGGGCACCCTGGAAGCTGACAGAACGCCAAAAAATGAGCATATCAATGTCCTGAGTGATGACTGAATGATGTGGTTAGGTCTACTTCTGGGGAATTAGCCTGTCAAGCAAAAATGGTGACCTTTCATCTCACCTCTATGATTACAATGACTTTTCCTTTCACTCTTTACTTCCCCTCCACTTCTTAATTATAAACCTGGAATAGGGAAAGAGGAAGATTTTTATCACTGGCACTGAGAAATGACAAAGTAACCCAGGTTAACTTCAGTTAACACAAGAAGTGTACTAAATTTCACCAAAGGTAAACTGAAAGTAATGGATATGGAATACCCACATCACTCCAGGTAGAAGTGTTCACTGTTATCACATTTGAATCTTTAAGAGTCCTGTGTATCACAGAGCTGGCTCCCTGTGCAACGTATGTGTCTCTGAAAGGCTACTGGTGATTTATTTGCATCAGAAAGACTTAAGTTGCTTTATTAGTAATGTGTTGCAACAAATGGGCAAATTAGATGTTTGTATTTCAGTTTTTAAAGTTCAGTTAACAGTAGTCAAAACACTAAAGCCAAGTAAATGTCCAGTAAAATTCTCGTCTGCAGAAGCAGATTACAGGCTCTCATACCACACCCTTACTTTAGATGACTAGACGCATGTTATTCCCTCTTAGGTCTTTCTAAGTCCTTTACTTTTCATTTTGGTTATTATGCCAGCTCTTTTCATTGTTTTGCTTATTGACCTACCTTTTTCTCATAGTTTGTGCCATTGTTTAGTTTATCTTGGAACCAGAGAATCTGGGAAAAGATTCAAGTCTTTTGAGTGTACATTTTCCCAAACCTGAAGTTTCCTAGATTTGAGTATATAGAAATAATCTGGAATCTGGTACACTCATTAATACTAATCCATAGGTTTATGTCATCTATTTGTGTATACATCTTCTATTTATATGTGGAGATATAAATATGTGTAAATTTATATGATTTTCTATATGAGTTTATCATTCTATCATCCTTCTATATATATATTATCGTAATATAAAAAATAAATGATTTTTCCTTTCTTAGCTTAAAGTGAATAAATCATTTGTTGATTTTTTTTCCCCCAGAGGTCAATAAGTATCATCAGTGTGAAGTTGATTATTGAATATTTACCTGAAATAATGTGGCAGCCTATTAGATTCCATTACTTGGAGTAGTATTTCCAGGTCTATTTGTAAAGCTAGCTATTTCCACCCTTCCTGATAAATAGTTTAATTGAAATAAAAAGGCAGAGTAGTTTTCCCTCCCACAAGAAAGAGACTTCCAGAAATCAATATGGTCTACATTACATATTCCTCATTATCTATTAGTGTTTTGAGAATGCTAATCATTTATAATGTTCCAATACAATTTTTTGGAATTATATACACTAGCTATTTTCTGTACAACAAACTATTCTTTTTATAGAATAGATGTTAGAAACAATGTCAGCCACTAGAAAAAATTGCTATAATTTAAGGAATTAATTCTGTTTCTGTGAGTAAAGTATTATTACAACCCTTCTCCTTTATGGGAGGATTACCCCAGGGCTACCCTTTCAGTACTGTTTCACTGGAGCTCTGATAAAAGTAAAATGACTGGGAGAAGTGTGGATGGACCATAAATACCTAACTGGAAGCCATAGCTGTGGGTTTCCCTAAGTCTAGTGTGCTTCTTGTTACTGGGCGTATCCCACTTTGTGGGGACCCCCGAAAGCCGTGTTCATGGGATGTTTCAAGTCTGAGCCAGTGTGGTTCCTACACCTCTGTGTCCTCTCGCTGCCCAACACCTGACTTGTCCTTTGTGGGGGCTGGAGAATGGTCCTTGGACTCCTCCACAGAGCTGTGCTTGAAGCTGTCCTGCTGACATCCTGTGTTTCCATCCTGCATCCTTCTGCAGAGCTAGATTATGTCAGATTTTGCCCTGTTGAATCTTGCTAGTTTGATTGTCCTGCTGAACCCAAGAGCACTGCTGCTGGTTGAGCAGAATGGGTAGTGTACTGTCATAAATATTTAATGCAAGAACTATAATAATGATAAAAACAACAACTACTACTAATTCTTCCTTTATTTTTCAGAAATGTGTTACGGACGAGTGTTTCTTTTTTGAACGATTGGAATCTAATAACTACAATACTTACCGGTCAAGGAAATACTCCAGTTGGTATGTGGCCCTGAAACGAACGGGGCAGTATAAACTTGGACCCAAAACAGGACCTGGACAGAAAGCTATACTTTTTCTTCCAATGTCTGCTAAGAGCTGATCTTAATGGCAGCATCTGATCTCATTTTATGTGAAAGAAGAGGTATATTTTAGAAATTTGTTAATGAAAGAAAAAGAAAAATGTGTACAGCTATTTGCTCAGTTTGGATAACTGGTCAGATAACCTTTATCTAATAGTAAAATATTTAACCATTGCCTTAGTAAAGAAAAACATGAATTCCTGGAAAATGTATAGAATCCCACTTTTTATAGAGCATTTGCCTTTATCCAGTGAAGCTTCCTTAGAGCTACAATCTTTTTCATACATTTGCTTCATTTGAAAAGAGGCTTTTAAAATCTGCACACTTACAAACAAGTTTCTTCATGGAAATCATACACATTAGAAAATTAAAGTCAGATATTTAGTTAACACAAAATGTTCCCTATTTGTAATATGGTATGCATTAATCTACATGTAAAATTTACCTACAATTTTTTAAACATGTAAATATGAATTTAATCCATTAATGTCATAGTTTTGTACTTGTCTGGCAGTTTTCTATGATAGAGTTTATAGAACAAGCCTGTGTAAACTGCCGGAAGTTCTTCCATGGTCAGATCAATCTTGTCAAACCCTTCTCTGTACCCATACAGCAGCAGCCTAGCAACTCTGCTGGTGATGGGAGTCGTGTTTTCAGTCTTGACCAGGTCATTGAGATCCATCCACTCACATCGTAAGCATTCGTGCTGGCAAAAATTTATGGTGAATGAACACGGCTGTAGGCGGCAGATGATGTACATATCTGACTTCCCAAAAGCTCCAGGATTGGTGTGCTGTTGCCGAATACTGAGGAGGGATCTGAATTCTGATTTTATGCCAGTCTCTTCAAAAACTTCTCGAACTGCTGTGTCTCCTACATAGAAGAAAGATGTACAAATTAATAAGGATCACATTTTAAAAATTTAATCATCAAAGGTTTTCATATAAAGTTAGCATTATCTAAAGGTTCAAAAAGCAAAACTTCACCCTAGGAAAGTAAAAGTTTCAATATAAACTCTTTGCCTTCTGGACATCCTGAAATATCAAAGTATTTTCTTACCACTGTACCTCTAAGAAGCTTTTGAAATACTGAATATTTTTTTGGCTGCTACTTGTAGGCTTACCTACCTGTATATTTTTGGGGTCACATATTCTTAACCTCTTCCTGCTCTATTTCCCAAAAGGTGAAAACATAGGTTGCAAAGCTGCAGTTAATATTCCTATGTATTTCTTCATTATTATCCTGCCTGATAATCCTGAACTGCTGAAGTGTACATAAATCAGTATTGAGAAGAAGTGATCCATTCTTCCTGGTAAAAGTCTGTAGAATGTATTGAACTATGAAATGATTCAAATCTCTCCTGGTGATCTTGGGTGGGATCAAGCCTCTAAAGTCATAGAGCACATTTCTTTATGACCATTTTGTTATACTTCTCTGGTATTCTGTCAGTGGCATTGGCATTTCTTTTGTTTCTTGAGATTCCAAAGAACTTGGATTCATTTCTTCAACACCAAAATGCTCTAGTCATTTCATCAGACATTTTCAAAAAACTTGGAGTATACAGTCATGTGTCGCTTAACAACAGGAACATCTTCTGAGAAATGGATCGTTAGGCAATTTCATCCTTGTCTGAGCATCACAGAGTGTACTTACACAAAACTAGATGGTATAGCCCACTACACACCTCAGCTATATGGTAACAATCTTATGGGACCACTGTCATATATGCAGTCTGTTGTTGACCGAAATGTCATTATGCAGAGCATGACTGTAAAGAATTTTATAATGCAACAAGTGTTTTCACATTTTATAAGGTTGACTTTTCAATAACCTTCAAATTCCTGGGGTAGGATTTTTATTGCCATTGACATATTTTTGTGGCTGCTTTTTCAAAATATCCAGATAAAACTCTTAAATGGGCTTTCTCTAATTTTGTGTCACTCTGTCATTGTCTCCCAAAGTGTTGATGAGAAGCCCTTAAAAAAGCTCTGTTTCTTGCCCAGTTTGCTGCGAAGCTTCACAATTGCCACAGGCATAGATTTTTGTTCAAAGATCCTTTAAGGCTTCCATTTTCTTGTTTGTAAAATAGAAATTACATTTGCCTTCTTAGTAGTCCTACTGGTGAAGAATAGGCAAGAGACAGGAAGTTAAGGAAAAATGTCTCAATTCCTGTGTGCTCTTAGACTGTCTTACCAATTCCCTGGATATGCTCTTGTTTTTTTTTTAAGAAACAGCTCTGGAAATGTGCACAGGAAGAGTGAAGCTTTCTAAAACATAAGATATTTGTCTGCCATTTTTGAATTATATGCTGACTTCCCTTATAATTGAAATTTGCCATAGCTTAAACATGGTTATAAATTACATTTTTAAACTAAAAACATAAAAGGGGAATTTATGCTAAGGAAAACTTAGTAGGAAAAATATTCTTCAGTGTGGCATACAGTACATGTTTGTTATTAAATGTATTGAAGATTGTGGCGCTAGTCTTAAATTTTACCTGTCATTTGCTGATCTCACCTAATTCTGTCTAAATGTTCATTTTTATTCTTTAAATGCTTTGAAGAGTAACCAAAGGGGTCCTGTTTAGCGCTTAGTGCCACTATTCATGAGTTTGGCATTTAGTTCCTGAGTCTAGCCTGGTTCTATGTCACGGAAGCACAGGATGGGGCTAGAGAGCGAATCTGCCCTCTCAGCAGGCACCACAGCAGGTGATGCACAGTCAGAGCTGCCCAGGAAGCTCCATCAGTTTAACTTGAATCACCATATCATTGACTAGACTGAAAACTGAAAGGGCAAACAAGTGCTTTGGTATCCACTGTATGAGAGACCCCTTCTACTTCAAGATGGAAATCTCTCCCTAAAGATTTCACCATGAATTTAAAGTTTTTATCTAGATAGAGTGCTTTATTCTTTTGTACCTTTATTACTTTAATTTACTGTAAGCAAAACTGAAAAAATATTTGCTGTTTTATAAGTCTGAAGAAAACAGGAAAAGCCAAGAGAGTTTTGTTTTTATTTTTGCTGATCGAGAGAGATGTTCAAATACGTCATAGCGTTTAGTTACAGGACAATAATGAAGTTTATATTTGTTATTTCTATTTTGTAATATTTAATAATAGGATTAGGTTGAAATAAAATAAAATCATAGGAAAACTTGTGCAGACTGTGGGTTTTGCTGGTGGTTCCCTCTGACTCTGGTGCACTGATGAGCTCTGATCAGACCCGCTGCTTTGACAGCAGAGGACTGTCTCCCTGTCAGTGGTAATGAGATTTTTTTTAGGAACGCAACTTCTCCATTTTTAACCTTGTAGAGACCTTTGTACTCTTAGGGTTTTATATTATATTAAACCCTGAGGATTGCATTCTATTTTGTATATGCCCCTCTTAATTTTTTTTTTAAACAACTCTGGACAATAGTGCCTCATTTACCTAGTATTATCAAAGAATGAAGGATTCCAAACAAATGTGTTTCCCAGTTAACTAGTGTTTACTACTTCAGAGCCAATATGAATGTTTGCACATTTGTGATGGCAGTATTCCTAACACATTACATATTTTCCTAAATACAGGGTTTAAAGACAAGAAAATAATTTAAATAATTCTTAGATGATTTGGCTTCATCATTAAGAGGAATCTGTCACTGTACTGTGTTATAAAAGAGAAATGCCCTCATATAGACATAATCTTTCAGACCTCTACTGTCACTTATCATTTCTAGCTGTTCAGGGTTTATCAGTTCTAAGGCAAAGCTTTAATTTATACTACTCACAGGCAGTATGGTGAATGCCAGTTGCTGCTTATTTCTTAATTCTCCATGGTGGAGGTATATATATGATCTCTGGAAAGGTGGGTTGTTGTGACAACCACAAATACTTTTAAAAAAGTAGTCAATTCTTAATTATCTGGACTTGAAGGGTTCTGGAGTACACGTAAAACTAAAGTTATACATATTTGGCTTGGAGCTGTGTTTCTTCATTTACATTTAAATATAAGTATACCTGAAATTCAGAAGATCTGTAAAAACTCAAAGGGAAAGAGTCAGTTTGTTTGAGAAGGCAAGACTCCGAAGAAGCAGCTACACACACTTCTTCTGTAGACTGCTTTTTGCCCAATACGGATTGGGTAAGGATGTAAAACAGAAACCTAACTGGTTCATACACTCTCATATATCACATACGGATAGTGTGAGATACTTAGGTGTTCTAGAATAAATGGCCTTCTCTTTCAGCTCTAGCACCACTATAAAATCCTCTTATTTCAACAGAAGACCTAGCAGAATCTAATCAAAAGGTCAATAAGTACCTAAAAACCAAAATTTGCTATGGATATATCTGAATGTAGTAAATTTACTTATAGGTTGTTAGGAATTGGCTATAGACTGCTTTTAGGGCATTTTAATCTGTGTAACATTTTAAAAAATCAAGTTTCAGGTATATATACATTTTTAAATAAAATATTTTAAGATGATTTAGGAAACTGCCTTCATACAGATGTTGGCTAAAGAGAATAGGGGACATCATATTGAGGAAAAAGTCACAGAGAAATAATACTGGTATCAAATGCATTATCTATTGATTTATTATGATGGAGTCTGCATTTGAACCAATGGTTTAAGGAAGACGTAGGAGAACTCAATTTCTATTCTTTTGTCTATTTCTTGTAAAATCAGGACCTAACGAATTCTTAGCTCCTTTCATATTTCCCTGTCTTAAATGTTGAGCTCACTAAGTTGTTTTAGGGAGCTCTCTCTCATTTGAGACATTCTCATATGAGACATTTTACTATGTTTTAGCTTCCTGACTATTCAAAGTAAACAGTAGATAAAATTTTCATAAAGAGAAGAATTACATCACTACTGCCTTATAATTGGCTTTATAAATAATACTTATTTCACTTAAAAGTTACTCTTGGGACCAGCCCACTGCTGTAGTGGTTAAGGTCATGCACTCTGCTTTGGTGGCCTGGGGTTCGTGAGTTTGGATCCTGGGTGTGGACCTACAAACCACTCATCAAGCCATGCTGTGGTGGTGTCCCACATACAAAATAGAGGATGATTGGCACAGATGTTAGCTCAGCAACAATCTTCCTCATCAAAAAGAAAAAAAAGTTTACTCTTCATTGTTTTATGATGAAATAGTCAAGAATTTATCTTTATTCATAGTTTAATTCCAACAACAACTTTAGTCATATCCAAAATAACCCTTAATGCTAAACTTTACTGATGTATCTCCAAAGCTTCTCATTTTCAAACAAACTAATCTAGAAGCAGTCCTCGACAGAAGAAAAGGTGGTATGCTCCAATGGTATTATTTATACTAGAGGAGTAACTTAAAAGTTTTGCTTCTAATTTTCTATCAGCCCTGAAGTAACCTCTCTGAAATTTTCTGACTTAGTCTGAACCAATTAGAAAATTTGAAATCTTATTCTCAGCTATAGAGCAAGAAAGTAAACACATGAATTTCCTCAACATTTTCAAGCCAATTCAAAATATGTAACATACATACCAATATCTTCTCCAGGCTCTGACAAGCCTCCTGGAAACTTCCACATGTTTTTCAACTGCAGCAGAAAGTTAGAAAATGAAGCTAACGTAGCTTTTATTCAGTAACACACACACACATGGAGACTCCAAAAATCCACTCTTAATTGGTGATGGTGGTTGAGAATTTATTTTTTGGTAATTGCATACAAATTTTTTTCAGCTTCCGTCTTCACTCCTCCCTTTCTTCTTTTTTGGGGAAACTGGTGACTTATGAAATCTTTTCTCACCTTTTTCTTTAGGAAATAGAAGTGGTTTTGTTTGGTTAATGTGATAAACTGTGTGAATGAAACAGGAGGGAAACATCTACTGATTTTGTGTAATTTAAAAAATTTTGCTGCTAGTTAACTATTAACAAAAAAATAGAGGAATCTTACAGATGCTGCTATAAATAAGTAGGAAATACAGTATAAATTTAATCACTAAAGTATGCTATTTTTAATTTTCACTTTTTTTCTGTATTGTGTCCCTAATCAGATATATTAATTTTAAGATTTCTCTTGTTCTCTGTGTTAATGAGTTTATGTAAAAATGTAATTGCTTTTCATGGGTAGTGTGAATAAAATTGATTAAGTTTAAGTTTGTGAGGTTTTTTGGTGTGTGTATACCATTTCTTCTTTTGGTGGGAAGGGGCAGGTGAGAAGATCTGATCTTGGAAAGGGGATAAATATGGAAAATATTGATTAAAAATAATTACGAAATGGCATGGGACAATATTCTTATGGCTGACATGATTATTTTTTCTTGTTAGAGTTATGTTATATCTATCCATCACCATGATAACAACTGAGGAATGACTGAGAAATTATGACATACTCATAAAGGTGCTGCAGCCAGTACACCTTATACTCTTCATTCATAAAACAAATTTTATGGACCTTTTGCTGGACTGCTTTGTGACCCACTCATTTCCTGGACGAGTGCTTCTTAAAGAATGTGTCATTTCCCAACTATGCTAGGTTGGAGACCAGTGGCACGGTTCCCAGAGTTTCCACAGGCTGCTGATTATGCGGGTACAGAATTCAGGCTTTCCACCCTTCCATGTCTGGCTCAGACTTGAGATTAACTTATAAAGTATATTATGTTTTATTTTATTAATGTAGAAATATATCTCTAAATATCATCTCTCCATTAATGCACTGTCTTTGGCATTCCATTTTGAAATGGTTCCAGAAGCTCTGTTGCTACAGAAACTATGCAGTCTCTTGTCTGCTGGGTATTGAACTTCACCAGCATAAATTCTGTTTCTAACAAAAGAAATGTTACAATGGGGCAGATAAATGCTTACCTAAAACAAGTCAACTTTTAAAATAATTAGAGATTCATTGTTGATTAAATTTGGAGATATGAACTTAGAAGGGGAAAAATGCTAGATACAAAGATTAAAAACAGCTCACACAAATTTGATTTTGCTTATTTCATAAAACTTAGGTATGGAAAGTTTACGTATATTTTTATGCTGGTGAGTAATTTGTGATATTTTCTGGCACCAGGTTTAAAGAGCTTATTTATTTATTTATTTTTAGGAAGATTAGCTCTGAGCTACATCTGCTGATAATCCTCCTCTTTTTGCTGAGGAAGACTGGCCCTGAGCCAACATCTGAGCCCATCCTCCTCTACTTTACATGTGGGACACCCACCACAGCATGGCCCATCAAATGGTGCCATGTCTGCACCCTGGATCTGAACCAGTGAACCCCAGGCCGCCGAAGTGGAACATGCCCACTTAACCACTGCACCACCGGGCCGGCCCCAAGAGCTTATTTTTAAAAAGCTTCTTCTCCTAAAAAGCTTGAGCCTGCAGGCAGTTCCTGAGTGGTAGATGGAGATGCCTAAGTTATGTGGTTTGACAAACCTGGTTAATGTTGTAGCTATGATCAATGGAGAGATGAGTATGTCTTCTCACTTTTTTTTAATATTAAAAAATATTCCCAGGGCTTGCCTGGTGGCATAGCAGTTAAGTTTGCACTCTCTGCTTGGTGGTCCGGGGTTCACCAGCTCAGATCCCAGGCGTGGACCTACATACTGCTTATCAAGCCATGCTGTGGCAGGCATCCCACATATAAAGTGGAGGAAGATGGGCACAGATGTTAGCTCAGGACCAATCTTCCTCAGCCAAAACAGGAGGATTGGTGGTGGATGTTAGCTCAGGGCTAATCTTCCTCAAAACAAACAAACAAACAAACAACTTCCCACTAACTGGGTTTAACTATATAATAATAATGTTAAAATAATACTAGGTAATGTATATTGAATGCCCCCTATGTTCCAGACACTGCTGAATGTTTTTATAAGAATTACAAACATTTAAACTTTTCAGTAACCCCATGAGGGACTAGTATTGTTCCCATTTTAGAAGTGATGAAACTGAGGGCATATAAAGATTCAATAACTTGCCTGGTGTGACACAGCTAGTATGTAGTAAACTCAGGGTTAAAATCCAGGCAGTCTGATTCTAACCATCTTTTAAGAAATTTAAAAAGTTGATTTACCATTTTCTCACTAACCTTTAACTGCTATTCACTGCTTTTTCACATACCTTTTGATCTTTTTTTCCGACCTCAGTGGAATATCTATGTAAACGGAACCAGAATCTGTATCTTAGACTTACACTCTTCAAGGGCTTGTGAATTTGAACTAAAATCTAGTTTGGTATCAAACATCTTTGTAGCTACCTGTTGCCTGTGAGTTCCCTATCTAGGATCTTCTGATTGGCTGAGATGTATCACTTTGTTAGTGATATACTGTTATTCTATCTTTGCAGTATATTTTTTCATGAGGGAAAAATAACTGAAGAAGGCATAAGAATGGGTTTTGAATATTTAGCCCTTTTGAGTTTATGTTTTCATCTTTGTTCTCTCTTCCTATAAAGGAAGACAAAATATCTCTATGCTTCATGTGTAAAATTCCATGATCCTTTTTCCTCTAATCTTAAAAAAGGAACTTTCCACTCTCTTTTAAAAGAAATATTCTTCTCAGACATTCTTGTGCCTCCTCGTTGCGTGCTACTCAACACTCCCATTTATGACCCCTCCCTGCTTTGAGTTGGTGAGGTCATCTAGTTCCTGAAGCAGATCTGATTTTTAATACTACAAAAGGTAAAGTATCCTTTCAACTTATAAAAATGTGATTTTAAACTATGTTTAGAGTAGTTCCTTCATATTTCAGAATGGTGAATATGATGACAAATTTTTCCTGTATCTTTACCAACTATAAATCTGGTGTTTGTGGGTGTGTGTGCGCACGCATGCGTGTCTGTAGGGGTGAACGGAAAATAGAAGACAGTGTGAATGATGCAAGGGTGGTCCCATCTATCACTCTGGAACCCCTCCTTCCTCTGTATTAGGAATTGCTAGCCTGTGAAGTAAGCACTTTGGATATCAACAAAGGGTAAATATTATTTTTTAATGCATTTTTCAGAGATAACAGAATGAAAGATATTTTCTCTGTTAAAGTAATTTCAAGTTTAATAGCACTGTTTCTTTTAAAACTTGTCCTGAAGATAAACTCAAGTTTATTTTGGAGTTTCTAGAATGAGTGAACCGGAATGATTCATTTTCTGATCCTTTTTCTAACTACTTTCCAACCTCACAGACATCTTCTGTTTTCCTAAGCAGATGATTAGTTTCAGGACCTTCCCTGGGCGTGGCTGCTGAAATCTTAACTAGGAGTTTGTGTAAACAGAACCCCCAAAGGCTACTAATTTCTTTTAGCCATATCTCGAGAACCTAGAACAAAGGTACAGACGTGCTAGCCACTTCCTTCTGGTTTTCTCATATTAATTGACCAGCTTGTACTTGCCTTACTCCAACTTGCTCAGATGCCAGAAATTTGAGTATCTTTTATTTTCACTGTTCTAGTCTTTCATGCTACTACTCTCACTTTTCAGAATTCAGAGCCACTGTATTTAGATAAGTCTCATTGGCTACAATATTATCACTGTCACCAACGAGACAGAAGCAACCATAGAGATCTCTTAATAAGTTTGTTCATTCTTTCAAGAAAACTTTATTGAATGCCAAGTGAGAGCATAAAGAAATTAATGCACAATATAGCAAGCCCAGTCAATTCTTTTTTCTCCCTGTACCACTGTATTTTTCTTAAAAAAAAACTTATCACCACCTTATATATTATATATTCATTTGTTTATTATTCATATCTTACCTATTTGAATATAAGGTCCAGACAAAGAAACTTTGCTTTGTTCACTAATGTTTGCCTAGTGCTTAGAACAGAGCCTACCACATAGTATGTATAGGAACTCAGTAATGTTTAGTGAATGAACGAATAGGTCCCTACCCTTACCTCAGCTCTTTAGCACCAGGTTACAAGGTCAAGCCTCTTTTAGTTCTTTTATTTCTCAAAATCATGGGGCGGGGATGAAGGAATGGAATATGTGGGTAGGAAAGGAGAAAGGACACGGTTTAAATATTTTAAATTTGTGTTTGAGTATGTGCAGATGCTCGCGGTGAGGGTTAAACTTTCCTCTCCAAAGGTTGCGGAGAAAAAGGAACCCTCATACACTGCTGGTGGGAATGCAAACTGGTGCAGCCACTATGGAAAACAGTATGGAGATTCCTCAAAAAATTAAAAATAGATCTACCATACGATCCAGCCATCCCACTACTGGATATTTATCCAAAGAGCTTGAAGTCAGCAATCCCAAAAGTCCTATGCACCCCAATGTTTATTGCAGCACTGTTTACAATAGCCAAGACATGGAAGCAACCTAAGTGTCCAGCAACAGACGAATGGATAAAGAAGATGTGGTACATATATACAATGGAATACTACTCAGCTGCAAAACAGAACAAAATCATTCCATTTGCAATAACATGGATGGACCTTGAGAGAATTATGTTAAGTGAAATAAGCCAGCGAGAGAAAGATAATCTGTGTATGACTCCACTCATATGAGGAACTTAAAATTATGGACTAAGAACAGTTTAGTGGATACCAGGGGAAAGGTGGGGTGGGGAGTGGGCACAAAGGGTGAAGTGGTGCACCTACAACATGACTGACAAACATTAATGTACAATTGAAATTTCACAAGATTGTAACCTATCAATAATTCAATTAAAAAAAAAAAAACTTTCCTCTCCAAGAAACACTTGACACTAATGCCTGGGGAGAGTGAGGCACTTAAAGGAGAAAAACTGACTCAGGTGTCTGGAAATTGCGCTAATTATTTATGTTAATAGCTATCATTTATGCTTTAATTCCACCTCGCACCAAAATAATTACAGAAATTAAATATAATTTAGTGTCTCACTTTATACTTTTTATTACAACATTGAACTATACACGAAAACTCAGTTTTCATATTTTGTTGCTCTCTTAGGTGGATCTCTGTAACAAAAAAAACCCAAACCCTAAGTAGGAGTATTATTCTTAATGCATAAAGAAACTAAAGTCTTATATAATCTGAATTTGTCTCTAGCTTTCGCCAATCCCAACTGTCTAGAAGCATGTGAGGATCATGTCTTGATTCTGAAAAGCAGCACCTTCTCATTCTTAAAGAACTAATCACTGGCAAGTTTGAAAATCAGCAAATGAGTCTGGAAGCCCAATGTTCTAGTTTAGTGGTTCTCAAACTTGACTCTGCACCTGAATCACCTGGAGGGCTTGTTAACACACAAATTGCTGAGCAGCATCCTCAGAGTTTCTGATTCATCAGGTCTGGGGTGGGGCCTGAGAATGTGCATTTCTAATAAGTTGATGCTGTTATTATCTCTCAGCTCCAAACCCATCCTCCATGCTCTGCCTAGTGATGCTGGAGCTGGGACTCTGCTAACCAATTTCTCCCTTGCCAGTTGACTCCCTTTTGGGCCCCACCAACAGATTCTAAGGCTGGAGGAGGAAGAAGGGACCAGCTCCTTTCCGTCTGCTTTCTGTGGGCTTTCCACGTGCTTGTGGTTCCTGTATCACTTCAGCAATGCTGCTTCATTCTGGCAGCAGCGGTTCCTTCCCCTAGTATCCGCCAAATCCAGTGTGCAGTTTTCCTAGCATTTTCAACCTAAGCTTCATTGTGCATCTCCCTCCCCAGAGACACCAGCCAGCTGATGCCTCATTTTCAGAGGTCTTGGTCCCACTTTCTGAGCTCAGAGACCCCAGCAGCTGCTAAGCAGCAGATCTTATTAGAGATTTGAATTAGCTGTGTGCTGTCCCAAATGAAGGGACATACAACCCACCAGAATGGCATAAAGATTACTTTAAACTGAAGACATCTGAGAGACAGCAAGATGCAGGAAGAAGCCTTTTCAGAGCATCCCTTATTTGATTCAAGGCAGAGCTTCCTGAGAATGAAGATGCCACAAATCCCCTCTGGGGGAGCTTCCAGCCAGGGAGGAAACTAACCTTCAGCACCTGGATGAGCAATTGCATAAACAAACCTTGTCAGAAGCTGCCACACCTTCTATTTGTTTCCCACAGAAGCCTTAGCTCCCCGCTCCCCTTTCATTAAACTGATATGGAAACCCTTACCCCTGGTTGTCTCGGGAGCACTCACCACGCTTTTCTCCTGTTAATCTGTTGTCAATTAACTCCCTGACCACCCACACTGGCAGAGGAAACGTTCTTCTCACACTATTTTATGACCTAACTCTGGCTGAGTTTCCCAGCCTGTGAAATAGGGATGATAACTGGTTGCCATGATGTTTAAGGAACTACATAATGTAGAGCACATAGGATAGTCTGTAGTGCAGGTTAAGCATTCAATAAATGCCAAACGCTATTATTAATAATACAATCAAATTTCTTACTGTCTTACATTAAGCTGATTTTCTCAGTAGTTTTGTTATAGTATAATACGAACAATTTGCATCTTTGAGGCTCTTATAGCATATTTTACTCAGTAGGCTCTTTTTACATTTGGATCATTTTTTTGGTCACTTGGAAGCAGATGAGAATCATTCTTATGTATGTGTGCGTTTATACATATATTACACACACATACACACAGGTCCCATTACTTTTTTCCCCTCCGTGTACTGTTATACTTGACTTCTGCCAACATAAGGGAGAAAGAGAAGTAGTCTTTTCCATATAGGAAATTTCAGGAGTACTGTTCATTTATTTCTGCCTGTGAGCCACAGAAAGAACCGGGACTTTAAGAGGTCATCTCTCATTCAACTCCTCACTGACTGATACGTCAGTCAGTGCCTAAGCCACCTATGACAGATGTAGCCACCTAAAGAAGTAGAAGCATTCTTTCTCTGCTTGCAAATGCCATTTGCTATATAACAAAATATAACGCAGCATGCTGGTTCAACTGCGTATCTTGTGCTCTGCTATAGCCACAAGGTTAAAAGTCACATAGTTATTTTCATCCTATAGTTAACATCTTTCTTCGGGTAGTCCATGTTCCTACTTTTTGGGGATCATTTTCAATTTATTTATTTATTTTTTGAGGGAACAATGATGCTAATCAACTAACTATAAGTAAGTGAACACTTCTATAGTCAGAGGTCACCAGGTTTGGAGACCATCATGAATATTCCAGACTAGTAATGATTTTAAAATACACTGTCCTAATATAAAAGCTCTTGTCTTTTGGAGAGCCTCCAGGCAAGGGGAGGCTGCTCTCTCTAGCAAGAATGGTGCTGCTTCTATCGGCTCAGAGGATTCAGGAGAATATGAGATTCAAAATTTTCATGCTCACTCACTCAGGGCCTCAGGGTCCTACTCTTTTTCCTGTTAAGAGACTGGCTTTGACATAGGACATCTGTCAAACTCTATCCAGTCTCCTTTGCAGCTCTGATAGGCTTACAGCTGGATCTAGGTCTTAATTTCAGCATTGCCAGTTCTGTAGCTGCAGAATACGAAGGTCCCCTTAAATGCTGCCATGGAGGCCTATGGTTTTCATATTGGGCCTTGAGTTGATGGGCTGACCTGAGCTTGTCATTTTTATTGTGTCAAGGCTTTCAAAACAGTTAACAAAAGCTAGCCATCTCCAAAGCTGTGTAACTATTACTATCCCTGTGCTGTTAAAGTGCCATAGCTACCATCAACCAACACTTCCCCTTCCATCTGTACCTCATTCCATTCCATATGTAAAGATCTCAGTAGTTGTGATTTTACTCTATACCAGGAGTTATCACTACCCTGCTGTATTGATGCTAACTGGACCTGGAGAGCAGGATGTGTCAAGTACTCCAGAGGTCTTAGTAAGACATATATGTGCCAGAGAATGGGAGATGAACTTATACAGTTTTTAGAGGTATAATGGTCTGTGGATCTCTAAGGTAATGGGCAAGTTGTTGCACCTTCAGCCACCTGCCACTCAAAGCACTTGGAGCACCTCTTTGCATTTTGGAGGCAGCATATGTCACATCTGGGAATATTTCTTCAATTCATTTCTGATAATGGAAGGCCTGGAACCTTTCCCCCCACTGTGAATTAATAATGTGGCATTCTGATCTATTAATTCATCTCTCATTACCTTGAACTAATCTTTCTCAGAATCCAAACAACCTTGAGTAATGGGAAAAAAATTAAAGCTTATTAACTTTTAAAGGAACAATTGCTGGATCATAAGTACTCTTGAAAAGTTCAGCCACCTCAGGAAGCCAAAAACAAAAGTATTTTTAATAAAGACTTTTCTATTTCCTATATATAGAATCAATTCTAAAAACCCTACAAATTGATCATCCTAGATTTTGTCAAGAACTGATAATTACCCTTTTCTTCTTCACTTAATCATCTCCCTTTTCTCCATATTTCTTTTCTTCACACTCTTTTGCCCTTATCTCTCTTCTTTAGGCCACCAAATGTGTACTGCTTAGTATCATTACTGGCACCTGAACTGAAGGAAATTGTTAACCTCAGCAACAGACAGTGGCATTTGCACAATATATTAAAAAACAAAAACTACCTCCCTAAAAACAAAACCCTATTCAAGTGAAGTCTTTTGTATTCTCTGCAATATACATGTAGGCATTGCCATATACTACTGACTCCTTCACATCCAGGTTTTAATTCATTTTCTGTTTTCACTTGCTTTGGTTTAGTGCAAAGATTCCTCTCTACACTTAAATTCTGTTCTGTCAATTACTAGTTGTATAATGCTGAATAAGTTAGTGCAACCTTCTAAATCACAGTTCTTCTGAAAAATGGAGATAATTTTGTAGAAGTATTTTATATCATCACAATTATTATCATTATTTGGTTATATGATTTTATTTCTGTTAAATAGCAACACATGATGGAATTAAAATAATTTTTTTAGCCTGAAAACCTCATCAACCAGGATCAGGAATGCGTGCTATAGCAGAAGAACAGTGACTTGGTGATGGTCAAGCGGTAGCAAACGTTTGGTCATGATGTTTTAGAAGACTGGAGGCCACAGCAGAGCTGGTGCTCCCACTTTACCTGCGTTTTTAATTCTCTTCAGATATGGCTGTAGGTTCCAAAAGCCACCAAATGAACCACTTAGGAAGCTATCTAGGGTTAACTACTCAGAAATCACCCCAGCCTAAAGGCAGGGGTGGGATTGGAAAACTCTCCGCTCACATCTTTATAAGTTAACGTTACCGGATGAACTCACTTATTACAAAGAATGGCTACAACAATGTCCCTGTGGAGAAGTCTTGAGTTTTTGTTTAGTCATTAAGTCTTGGGTCTCCCTTTGTTTCTCAACTACCTTGGAAAACACTAACAAACATTCCAGAAAACACTGGCAGTCATGTCTTTGAAACTAAGATGAACAAAACTAGAGAAGATTGAATGCGACTACGATGAACTGAGAATCATAAAAGTTTTAGTGGTTTATGTTGGAATTTAGGTAAATTTAGCATACATAGTTTTGACTATTGCCCTGTTTTAAAAATATAGCTCAACTCAATTCTTTCCTTTTCAATTACCATGATACAGATTGCTCTGGAAGTTTGATTCCTACAAACCGAACCTGTTAAATCATTTGTCTTGGCAGGTTTTATAAGGGGAAAAAAAAAAAACCAGCCAGAAAACATCACTCTGTCTAGGTTTGGAGTAAGACAGCTACAGTTGCCAGGGGAGCTCCTTTTTTCCTTTTTTCAGACTGCCACCCGATTTTTAACATTATCAGACCTAGGTTTGTTTTCTATGAATTTCCATGTTTTAATATATGAGTAACTACATACATAGATTCTAATTTGGTAGATCAACCAACCCTGAGAAACTGCTCAGAGTGGAGCAATCATGTTAGTCTGGCTGTCTTTCAGTCTCTGTTAAAGTCCTTAATAAAACTGTATTTGCCAAAGTCATTTCTGAAACACAGTGTGCTATTTAAAAATCTGAATAGTTTACCCTTTTCTTTCCAAAATAATAAAGTGGCTTAAACCAGTGTTAAAAAAAGAGACAACAGGTCCAAAATGGAGTCACTTGTGCTAAGCCCACGTCACCAAACTGAGACTTAAGGCCTAACCTAATTGCAGTGTCAGCCTCTCCCAGGAATGGAATCTTAAACCAGTCAATCTAGAATTACCCGGTCAGCACTAGTGAAGTAATCTGCCTGACAGACCCCTGCTGTCCCCTTAAGGAAGATGAGTTTGCCACAAACTATTCACTCTTTCCTTGTCCTGCCCCCTTCTGCCTATAAAAGTCTTTTCATTTTGTAGTCTTCAGAGCTCCTTTCTATCTGTTAGATGGAATGCTACCAGATTCATGAATTGTTGCCTAAAGCCGGTAAGATCTTTAAAATTTACTCAGTTGGATATTTTTGTTTAACATCAGATTATATCTGGTATCTTGTCTTCCATAAATCTATAGGTATAATTATAGTATTTCATTTGTGATCACTGACTCTAACTCCTTATTTTTATAAGTGGGGAAACTTAGTTTCCCAGAGGCTCAGAGATTTGCCCAAAGTCTTAGAGCTAGTTAGTGGTGGGGCCAAATCCTAGAACCTAGGTGTCCTGATCCTGTTTTGTCTCTACAACTTCTTATGTCACTTGAGCCCAGAAAAGATTAAATGAACTTTGGTCACACTGCTGCTTCTTTAAATGCAAGGAAAAGATAGTTAAAGGGATATAGTTAAAAGATAGTAAAGCCTTTTAAAAGATCTCTTTGGAAGTAATTTTTATATATCAAGGTATAGATTTTTTTTCAAACAGTAAAAGAAATGAATGAATTTGTTACTTGTATATATAGTATTTGTCAATAACGTTTGGACATATCATCTGTCTGCCAGTTATAATATTTACTTTTGGTGTAAGCCAATTTAATTGAACATAATCCTAAATAAATCTTCTCAGATCTTGGATACTCAATATTAATTATATGCAAGCCCGTTTGCCCTAAGGGTAGTAAGACCTGAATGACAAAATAATACAATAATGACTACAGGAACTTTTCTTTTGTAGGTAGAATAGGATAAACTAGGGACCATCTGGTGTCCCTCACAATTTGTTGGCATTTAGGAAAATCGTTGTATGTCTTTGAAGTCCTTACTTGACACTTGGAATTGAGTGTGGAGAAAACTGAGGCTTATCGCTCTATTATGAAATGAATTATTTTGGGCTTTGGCTAATCTTTTTTTTTTTTTTTAAAGATTACAGACTCTGAAATCAAACTGGTTGGATTAGAATCTTGGTTCCACTACATCATCTATGTAATTGTGGGTAAATTACTTAGCTTCTCTGTGCCTCAGGTTTTTCATCTTTAAAATGGGGATAAAAATCCTCATGGGTTGTTGCGAGGATTAAAATAGCTACTTCATGTGAAGTACTCATGTATTCAAGTAAAGACATGCCATAAATACACAATACATATTATTATTGTTTATATCTTGTCTTTGAAAAAAATCATCTGTGATATATATATATATATAAGAGCACAGTGAAATAGGAATAAGGGATCAAAAGCTAGTGAAGAGGGAAAGGGAGGATAATTTTCTCAGAAACCTAAGCTCAGAACAGCTATACTATAACTGAATATTCCTTGTATGGCCAAGTTGGCAGATGCTGATAATAATTTGGCTTTTAACTTCATATATATATGTCATATGTATATACACACACATACACACAAACAGACGTAAAAAATTGGAATTTGAAGAATCTGAGATACATTCCTCTATGTATAGAACTATATTCTTCTCAAAATGATACATTTATGGACCAAAATGGGGAATTAATTAATTTCCTTCAAAGAGAGAACCTAGGTACAGGGAAGAATTGAACCCATTTTCCCAATGCAGTATAAAATGTTAACTTTCGTTACTAAGTGTAGTACTTGGGGCATAACTGAAGTTTAACATGTTCTAAAACAACTAAGTTCGAACTTTCCTATTAAAACACACACACACATATTCACACTCCATGAATTGCACCAGACACAAAGCTCTCTGGGTGTTTATCTTCCATTCCTAATGTGATGTCAGAGAAGTCCTCACTTCCAAATAGTTTATTTTAGAGAATGGCGGACTAACTCATATCTAGACATGTGAAGAATATAGATTAGTATGATTCAACTATTATCTTCATGTTTCAACTCCTTTAACCTCTTTGGCCTATGGGAAAGAACTGATATGTGTTACTCTTCCTATTTTTCAACTACTTTATCCCTAATTGTCAACTATTTATACAGATGATGCCGAAAATTAACTTCAGTGTACTTTTTGTCTGCTTTTAGAACATACTACTCAGTTCTCTCTTTCATGTAATGTTTGTTATGTACCTGTTTTTCTTGGGGTGGCACTGTGCTATATTGCACAACTCCACAGAGCATGATTCTATAGAATACAATAGCTAGAACTGCAGCTGTATGGAAGCCATGGAAAGTCCCCCGCCAGGCCTCTTAGCACAGTGAGGCTAGGCCATGCAATCCTAGACTCGATATATCAATATCTTCCTTGTATCTGCTCCTGTGGATGAAGACCACTGCCTACAGTTTTAAAGTACTGTGGGTCATGATGGTCGAAGTTGTAAAAAGAAATTCATTAATTAATATGCTTCATCTCACATCTCTTTTTAGTACCATAGGGAACTGAGGAATTAATTGACCAATAACAACTTGTCTGGTACTCAATAATTCATTAGGAGGAATGAGAAGAAATGTCTGGATATTCCCACTTCAATATCTCTTTTAACTCAACCTCAAATTTTCTGTAATGAATTCATTTCCCGTCTACCAACATCCCTAGCGATACCATTATTTCAGCTCCCACCCTCAACTCAAAATCACAAATGATTTAAAACTCATTCTTTTTCTTTTTCTTTGAGGAAGATTAGCCCTGAGCTAACATCTGCCACCAGTCCTCCTCTTTTTGCTGAGGAAGACTGGCCCTGAGCTAACATCCGTGCCCATCTTCCTCTACCTTATACGTGGTATGCCTACCACAGCATGGCTTGCCAAGCGGTGCCACATCCACACCCCAGATCTGAACCAGCGAACCCCAGGCTGCCGAAGTGGAACATGTGAACTTAACTGCTGCACCACTGGGCTGGCCCCTAAAACTCATTCTTTTTCTTAACTGACAAATTTACTGTCACCAATTCATAGAGGCATCTATCTCTTCCTTTTCACACCATCATCCTAGTGCAAGGCTTCCTTACCTCCCCTCTTAATTACTACAGCAATCACCTGGTGGGCCTCTCTGGCTATATCTTTGTTTGCATCCTCCCTGCTCCTCCCCCTCTTTGCTTATAAGCATTAATAATCTTTATTTTATTAACATATTTTTCCCTTATTTAATACAAAAGAAATATTACAAACTCTAGTCACATAGTACTAGGTATAAATCCAGTTGGAAAAAAGGACAGCGAATGCATAATTTCTATGAGGAAGATATTATTATCTAGATTTTAAAGATGAGGAAACTGAGGCTCAGAGATGTGGCCAAGGTAGAAGTGGCATAGAGACTGGAACTCAGGTCAGCCTGACTCCCAAGTCCACTGTGTTTATACTGACTCTCCTTCATTCAGGATATTGTTGTCAGGTTAATTTGCATATTGGTATTAGTTTAATCTTTTCCATACATCATCTTCATCACTTTGTCATCTCAATCAAAATCGTTCAAAAGCTACTGTTTCCACATCAAATCTAAACTCCTCTGCCTGGCTCTCAGGACCCCTCCTAACTAGGATCTACTTCCACTACTCAATCATGCTTCCCACTCGCCAGTCATTCTCATCAAATATATATATATATATGTGTGTGTGTATATATATTTATATTTATATGTTCCAATTCAAATATAAAACTTATTGAGGGCTAGGCACAATACTACCTTAGGCATTCAATAAATTTCCATTGATGATAAAGCTTAGTTTGAGTCAGAGATCCTGCCTTACCCAAACTTCAAAAGTTATTTATGAGATAACTATGAAAATAATTTTAGGTAACATTTCTGAGAAATGTGTGATGCTGCTTTCAGCTATCATTACAAATATTAGTTTAAAATTTTAAAAACATATACAATAGGGAAAAAAATGTTTGATTCTGTCCATGAGTATTTATTAAAGTCTCATAAAGTATCAAAATAATTATTCTCTTTCACTTTTACTTATACTCCTGAGCATAAACACATTTGATCTCTAATCATGATACTTCTCTTAAAAACCTTTGCTGCTTCTAGCTGCCTATATGTCTTATATTTTATTTTATTTGACTTTTGGTCAAATATTTTACCACTCCCTGCACTCCTGGCCACAGTGAACTTTTTCACATTATTTCCACACTGTGTGCAATGGACTGAATATTTATGCCCCCCACCTGACCCCACTAATCCAGATGTTGACATCCTAATCCCCAACATGATGGTATTATGAGGTGGGGTTCTGGGAGGTGATCATGCCATGACGGTGGAGCCCTCATGAATGGGAGTAGTGCTCTTATAAAAGAGATCCCAGAGAGTTCACTTGTCTCTTCTGCCATGTGAGGACACAGGGAGAAGACAACTATCTATGAGCCAGGAGTAGGTCCTCACCAGACGCTGAATCTGCTGGCGCCTGGATCTTGAATGTGATAAATAAATGTTTGTTGTGTAAGCCACTCAGTCTATGGCATTTTTGTTACAGCAGCCTGAACAGACCAAGACACCATGTTAGCCCCTTTCCGAACTCTGTGCCTTTATATATGCAATTCTAATGTTCTCAGTCTGTTTTTCTACACTTTTTTCTTTTTTTGCCTAGTAAGTGTCTACTCATTTTTCAAGACCCACTTTAAATGTCACCTCCTCTGAGAAGTCTTTAGGGGCTTTTTAAAGGCGAAGTTAATTGTTAACCATAAGGACATCAGGGATATTGTCTTTTTAATCTTTGTATTCCCAGCACCTGGCTCAGATTAGGAGCTTAACGAATGTTAAATGAATAGAAGACTATCTTGATAGTCTGTTAGAAACAGAGTTGTCTTCCCAATTAAATAGAGCCATTTACAATTTTCCAGAAGCCATAAAAATAATAGATAGTAACATTGCATTTACCCTGACATTCCAAGGCCTGCATAAATATTTTTGGGATTAAATAAATACCTAAATGACCCATAACTGCTTAGAAATGACTTTTAAGATATCTTTCTGTAATTCCTTGAGCATATCAAAATTCCTACATTTTATTTTTCTCTAGCGAAAACTGAACATTTAGAAAACAATTTATAAAGCAGAAGCAACTTACTTTATTTCGATCTTGTACAACCAATATTTTTCTAGTATTTTCATCAAATACAGCTCCTGTTGGGGGGAAAAATAAAAGATAACTGAGAAATATTAATTTCATTTACTTTAGACTCCTCCCACCCTCTTAACTGTGGTCATCAAAATCCTACCCATCCTTGAAGGCCTAGTTCAAATACCACCTCATCCATGAAGACTTGCAAATCTCTCCAGCAGGAAATTGGTTGCTCAGTTATCCAGGTTGTTTTAACAGCTTAGAGTACCAAGGATGGTTCTAGCACAGGCTAATTTACAGGACAGTCATCTGCTTAAGCGTCTTCTCTAGACTGTCTATTTCTGACAGTACACAGTTAAATAAATTAATCTGTCTATCCTTGTATAGCATTTACTTTAGTGTCCAGATTATTTTAAGGGCTTAAAAATATTTCTTGAATAAATAAATTGACTTTTCCACTCTCATTTCTATTTCTTGACGCTCTTTGTACAGAACATGGGTCGTGCCCCCTGACGACATAAATCTCAAATATCTTAATCTTCCCTGAAGCACTTAAATGTCTTTACTAGATTATGTACACAACGTTATAACATACCAGTATATTGTTTTGGAATACTTCTTTACTTTATATATATTTGAGTTCCAGTCCAATTCTTTTATCTATTCATTCTCAGCATTTGACTAGATGTCAGGGACTCAAAAATAAATGTTTTTTAAAAAATTTTTAATTTCTTTTTGGGCAATCCTGGGTCAAAAATACAAATACTTTAATGATTTGTATTAGGTTCCACTGAATGCCAAAATTTAAAAATATTTGTATTTACACAATGTGGGACGATATTGTTAAAAAAATATTTTCTGTGTATTCCTCTATTCTTTCAGTATTAGTTGAGTTCTTATATATAATACATATAAGTTCTATATATACTATATTAATTGAGCTCCTGTTATGTGTCAGGCACTTTTCTAGGTGCTAGGGATAGACTGGTTAACAAAACAAAATACCCTGTCCTTATGGGGCTCACATTCTGGTGTTTGTGAGGAGGTGACAGACAAATAAACAAAAAATAAACGGTACAGAACATGAGCAGGTGATAAATGCTGTGTAGAGATAAAATACATAAGGGGATGGGTATGTTAACACAAGGAAGAACAATTTTCTCTGAAAGGAAAACACCATACTTTAGTATTTTAAGGCAAGAAGGAAAACCACTAAGAGAGATAATTAACATTAATGTTGGCTTCTATTAAAAATGTAAACCATAATTTAATCGGACCTTACAAGGGAGACAATGCCAAAGAAATGCCAAGGAAACTTACTCTTAAATTTTAATAATTTGTGATTACTCAAACTGAACTTTTCCCTAATGAATTCACTGTACACATGAGCAAAATATTTATTCCAAAGACAAAACTAGCATCCATAAAGCACAATTTGAGTGACCCCTGCTGGTCACAACGTGAAAGTTAAATAAATCCAAAGAGATTAAGGATTAAATGGAAGTTATTATTATATTATTATGCTCAGTCAGGTACTGTGCTAAGTGCTTTATGAGCATTATCGCAGGTATTCCTCACAGTAATCCCGTGAGTGGTATCATTTTCACTGCCCAAATCCACACAGCTCAAAGACTGACAGCCCGTCGGCCTGGATTACGAGTAGGCATTCTTCTCACTGTGCAAGATCACCCTTTCACCACACTACAGTTGCATTCTCAAAGGGCTGATGTCTCCACCTGACGATCTATTCAATGATTCATTCAAGAAATATTTATTGAGCACCTACTTTATACCAGACACTATCTTTAGCCTGAGGATACAGTGGTGAACAAGAGAGAGAAAATATCTGCCTTCACAGAGTTTATATTATTGTGGGGGAAATTAACTACATGAAATAAAATATAATTTCAGATTGTGATAAGTGCTATAAAGAAAAGTAGAGCTGGATAAAGGGACAAAGGATGATGGGACTGGCATGCAGGAAGGCTCTATTTTAGACAGGAAGCTCAGGAGCTTTTCTGAGGAGATCTTTGAGCAGAAACCTCGGCGTTCAGGAGCAAGATAACTAAAGCACTGGGGAAGAGCACTGCAAGAGGAGCCAGTAGGTTTAAAGGCTCTGAGGCAGACACAAGAATGCTATGTTTGAAGAACAGTAAGAAAGCCATAGCTCACTCCATTCCAGTGTAGGGGAGGAAAGATTTTTTCTTCTACCCACTTAGGTTCTACGTCTGGGGCCTGTGAATTGAACTGACAGAAGACAGATTAATGGAGAAAAAGTATTAAATTTTATTTAATGTTAATATTTTTACATGGCCTGCAGTGGAGGTGAAGGGCTTCACAGAAAGAAGCAAAAATCCCCAAAGAGCAGTTAGACCCAGGGACTTATATACCATTTTAACAAAGAGCAATAAATTATGAAGACATGATAAAACAAAAGAAAAAGGGTTTGGGCCAGGGGAAGTAAACTGTAGGAAAGCGACTAGGAAATATATGGGGAAAATTAATGGATATAAGGGTTGTTTTAAAAAGGTTTGTTTGTACAGACTCACCTCAGTGTCAACTCCCTGTCTCTGGCAATAAGAATGTTCTCCTCTTCCTGGTACAAGAAATCTATGCCCTGCTTTTAGGTAGAAAGGAGGAGGCAGACAGCCCTTCCTGCATCTGCTATTTCTCAGTTGTCTTTAGCTCAAAATAATCACTATGCCAAAGCGGCATAATCTGGGGTGGTACGTTCTGATCCCCTTCACTAGTCACACCTACCTTCTGTTGCTTATAACAACAAGTGTCAACTATTTTCTCTTCATCTAAAAAAACTCTGTATGTTTCCAGAACAATTTCTTACATTATCTTGTCCCCACTCCCAACAGCCACTTCAAATCCTAGTTATTCTTCAAGACTCTGGTCAAGTTCCAGGTCTCTCATTCCCAGAACTCCTATAGTAGATCTTAATTATAATACACAATACAGTACTTAGGTATAAACAAGTCCTTCATAGGACATTGTTTATCCAAATTTACCAATTCTGTATAGTAACTGGAAACTCTAATTTAAAAGTCATACCAATGAATTGATAGTTATCTGTATGCCTTTCTAACGAAGTATGAAGCTGTCATCAAATTATCAAGTGGTCTTTTGAAGTAGAGCTGAATGGAAAGTTTCTGAATGCCTGTACTTGCTACATAGGAGTGAGATCATGGACAGAGAAAACATTAGACATCCTTGAATAACCCTTTTAAGACTTCAAAGGTGCAAACTACCTTTAAAAACTCTTGTATGTCAAATTATAATGTTGTATACCTGAAACTTACATAGTCATACATAAATTTTACTTCAATGAAAAATAAAAAAGCCCTTGTAAATTATAGGAAGGCAAATAAAATTATCATAGTTAAGTTACTAATTAATATGTACTACTGCTTTCATTTGGTGTAAGTCATAAGGATTCTATACTATTTTAATTTTTCCGGAAATCTAGGAATTTTCTTAATCTTGGTTCTAAAAGCATCAACATCAGCAGCAGCAGCAGGGAACTTACTAGAAATGCAAATTCTCGGGCCCTACCCACACCAGCTGAATCAGAAACTCTTGGGGGTGGGGCCCAGCACTCCCTTTTAACAAGCCCTCCAGGTGATTCTGATGTACTCTACAATTTGAGAGCCCCTGTCTTAGCCTAAAGCAAGTCTTCTCTCAAGACTATGTCACTGAAGCTAATCGGTGACTCAAAATTCTATAATATATTGAAGTTAAGCCATTTAAAACAACTGCATGGCACAAGAACTTAATGTAAATGTCTTTAAGAAGTTCAAATCATCGAAAACCTGGTTTGCTGTACCTTAAATTCAACCTAAAAGCTATCTTGTATTTTACAAAGTCACATAATTAGTACTAATATGTTTGTCCTACCATAATGAATTTATTCCCTGATCCCAATTTAGTGTTACTATTTAAGTAGCAAAACTGCAATATCTGTGCAAAACATGTTCAAACATATCCTTTGGAAAACTAAACACTAAACTTGCTTGTTCTCTGTGCTGCCCTCTGCTGATTCATAAGGCAAACTTCATCTATTTAAAGCACTACTCAACAGTTCCAAGGAGGATAAATTAATGCTTTAACGTAAGCAAATTGTTATTCCACATGAATGAATTATGGCTCAACTGTAAGAAGTAAGAAATTGGGTGAACCTTTGACAAGTTAATTCCGATTATTAGATTGAAACTGACCTGCAACTCCTACTTGATGTGTAGCATATCCTGGTAATCTGCTGGGCCCCTCTCCCAGCCACAGGGTGAGCGTTGAGGAGTCCGATTCTGCATGGTGAAAGCAGAAGCCCAGGGAAGCGGCAGGAGCAATAAATCGGCTTTGGAGAATGGGAATGTGCAGCCATACTGCTATTCTACCTTCAGATCTCCATTGCTGTATTGCAGCTAAAAGGTAGAAGAAGATAAAAGTCTGTGAATATTGTCCAGTGAGAGGTGTGGAATAAATTAAAACTCATCTCAAGGTGTCAAGTCCTCTAGGTAGGCATTTTTAAGTGTCCACTTCCCTTACTGGTTAGCTATCTTGGGCGGGGGGGATCCCAACATGCCCTGTTCACATCAGCAGCACGGGAACTACTATGTTTTATTATAATTTCCACCTTGTTTATATGATTTTTCCACCAGACTGAATTCCTTGAGAATACAGTCAGTATATTTATATCATCTGACACAATGCTTGGCATATAATTAGTACTCAATAGTTGTGGAATGAACAAATACACTGATTTAAACAAAATAAAATACCACTTTTTTTTTAAGATTGGCACCTGAGCTAACATCTGTTTCCAATCTTTTTTTTTTCTCTTCTTCTTCTCCCCAAAGCCCCCCAGAAAATAGTTGTATATTTGTATATTCTAGTTGTAGGTCCTTCTGGTTGTGCCATGTGGGATGTGGCCTCAGGTCTGCGCCCAGGATCCAAATTAGCAAAACCCTGGGTGGTGGAAGCAGAGTGCACCAACTTAACCACTTGGTCACAGGGCTGGCCCCCTAAAATTCCATTTTAATGTTGTTCCTTTTAACATCCTTAGTTTTAATCTTTATAAATAACTATTATGGGTTTCTATTTACTCTTCCTTGAAGAGTTCTGTTGTAATTTTTTTTGGTTTATAAAATTCAAGGTGGTTAAAAGTATAACTTTGTTTTTATATAATGTATGCTAGTTCTTGAAAATTTTGAAAATAAAGTATAATGAAGAAATCAAAACTTCACATTTTATTAGCATGTACAGATAAAATTTTAAATTTTGACATTTTTCCATGAATATAATTTTGGAATTGACATCATACCATATATAACTTACAGCACATCTTTTACTATATATTGTAAACACTTTGTTATTAAAATTCTTTTAATGAATATAAATTTTTAAAGCCTACATAATTTTCCATATACAGGTATACTATAAGTTACTTAACTAGCCTCCTACTCTTGGAAAGATTGTTCCTAAATTGTCCTGATTATGAATAATAGCATGATGAACATAAAGATAGATTTGTTTTTGACTTCCTTAAATTCTCTTAGTTTATTACTTAAGATTGAGCCAGGAGAAAAAGATGCTAACGTTTATTGGCTCTTACTAAGTTCCTTTACATATATCATCTCATTAAGTTCTCAGAACCATGAAAGGCAGGTATTATCACCTCTAATTTATGGGTGAACAAATTAATACTTTAGTTTTAGAAAAACTTTTCAGATCTCTTTCTCCATCTCACTTAATCTATACAATAATCCTGTAGAGTATGTGTGTGTGTGTGTGTGTGGTGCGAAGGCTTGATTATTTATTTAATAGTTAAATTCCTTTTCCTTCTCTTCTCTTCCACACCTCTGCAGTAGGGCCTCCCTGTTAAGGACCATGTTTTCTACCTCTTTGAAAGTCGGTGTGCCTAACAGTGTGACAAACACGTGGGAGTCTTTCATATGGGGTCAGATCCTTCTCACCTCACTCTTTCTCTGATTAAATCTTTTTAGAATTGACATTCAATTACATCAAGTGAAATGCACAAATCTTAAGTGTACATTTGATGAATTTTGACATATGCATACGCTTGTGTAACCCACACTCCAATCAAGATTAATAATACATTTCTATCACCCCAGAGAGTTCCCATATCCTCCTTTCCACTCAATCATTCTAATCAAATGAAAAAGCTGAAGTTCCAAAAGCACAGTCACTTGCTTCCTGTTTTTTATCTTTACACTCCCTAACTTGGAGAATCCGTCAACTCCCACTGTCTCAGCTAAAATCTACACAAGGATGGTCGCCCAGTCTGACCTCCCTGAACACTGCATTTTTCTGCTCTCAGAAATTTTCTGAAGGTTTCTACTTCAAATTTCACACTGTATGTTCAAAATTGACTCCTACACCATCCATTCCAAACTAGTTTCATTTACAGGTTTATTTTTGGCACCAATGCTTGAAACTTTAGAATCACTTTATTCTTTCCTTTCTCTTTTCTCTAATAAACTCGAATGCTTTTTCTTTCTCCATTCCTCATCCCCACAGGTACATATCCATCCCTGAAAGTCTGCTCATACACCACCTCTCTGACAAAAATCTTGCCTAAGCACTGCTCACATGCTCTCCATAGGTGAACTTAGGGACTTACTATGTTAATGATTTACCAGAAGTTATTACACATTGCCTAATGATGTCTCTTCTGTTATTTATTTTTTCTAATACTAATTAATATTTCATGCATTTGCACTTCTCCAGGTTAACATGAGATTATGCACTGGGGCTCAGTTCATACTTACTAAATGACTGGCTTGCCTAAAGTCACACAGCTAGTCAGTTGCATAGCAAGGACCAGAACCAGGGTTATTTCCCGACTGATGTAGATGTATTATATGCGAAGCTGAGCAACATATTACCTGTTCATCCATCTAACTTTAGTTATCAATAACTAAAACAACAGACTTCATGTGTGACTCTGCATAACAACTCTTGCTAATACATAATACACAGTCAGTCCAACTTACTTGAAAAGAACAGATTTACACTTCCTATGAGGCCTTCTTCTCAGATTATTTCAGTTTCTCTTTACAGGCAATACTATTCAGTTTTGTTTGACTCAACAGCAGAATTAGCAGTAGCTCGTAGAGGCAGACAGTGCAGGAAAAACAGAATCTAAAGCAGGGAAATGCTCAATCTCTCTTTGTCTCAGTATCATCATCTTAAAAATGGGGGTAATAGTAGCACCTACCTCACAGGGTTGTTATTAAATGAATTAATATTTGTAAAGTTCTTAAAACAGTATCTAGCACTTAGTGAGTACAACAGAAGGTTTTTTTAAAAAATAGAAAAAGTATACAGTACTTAAGAGTTTATAAATTAGTTTCATATACTTTATCTTTGATAACCACATCCACCTAGTAATTAGGGCTGGGATTATTCATATAAACAACCTAAGAGGCAAATATTTTCTATCTTCAAATATTTGCCTAATGCCTGGCTAAGCATGTGGCAGAACCTAGGACTTGGACCCTGGATGTGTGACTCCAAACCCAACCTCCTTTCTGCTTTGCCTTGCTGACTAAGGTAGGGCTTTAATCACCTGTTTGGGCAGAGTGTGCACAATAAATACCTGTATCTACCTACAGAAATGTACACATACTAGAGGATGAACATTGATCTGATTCTCCTACTGGTGATACTGTTAGAGTCAGCAGTTATTCACAAGCAGGAGAGAAAATGAGGTGAAGAGGTAAGCGGCTTGGGAATGACAATGACTAAAGAATAAAGACAGCTAGTCGATCGTATTTACATAGATGCTCACTTGCCATATTGTTCAATAGGATAAAGATTATTTGAAGTTTCCTGTTAGTATGAGAGAATCTTCCCATGGCTGAACGTCCAGGATATGCCTTCAGTTCGATTATAAGGACCCTCAGGCGGGATTTAAAAAACAGGCTGTTCCAACCAAATCATGGGCTTCTCTCAAAGTGAAGGCTCCTCCATCCAAGCTTCCTTTCTTAACACTGGACTCCAGGTTCAAAGACAGAGTTTTCCTATCGAAACTGAAACCACCCGCCACCCTCCCCGGTCAATCAGAGAGGACTTGTTGCTCTGTAAGGAGAAGCAAACTCCAGTTCCTGACGCGACGGCTCCTGACCCAATTTGTGCACAAACGTGACCACTCAGAACCTCTCGGGTCCACTCGTTGTCTACCACCTCTACTAGAATCTGAGCTAGTTTTGTCTTGGGCAAAGTGCCCGGCTGAACCACGGCTCGGTAGCTGATGGTAAACCATAACGTAGTGATATTAACGAGCAGCGACTGAGCGTTCAACAGGCGGCAGATAGCGTGCTGAGCACTTTTCACGTGCATTAGCCCACTTAACTCTGAGCCATCCCCTGTGCTCCCATCACCCAGTTGATGGATGAGGAACTGGTGGTTGACAGAACTTGCCGAAGGTCACACACTAGAAAGTGGACCAGAAACTAGGGCGGCTGATCCCAAAGTGTGGGATCATCGCCATTTCACCACACCGCCTCAGAGACCTCCCAGCAAAGGGCACAGGAACAAAAGGGAGAGAGCCGGGCGGGTCATTGCGCCCTCTCCCCTTCCCTCCGGGCTAGGGACTTGAACGGGGGTGGGGCCGGATCCCTTCATTAGAAAGGCTCGGGTGCCGCGCAGCCCCTCGGCCCAGGCACACTTGCCCTGCAAGCCCCTCTGGAAGGCGGCGGCGTCCAGGCGGTCCAGCGCGCCCAGCCGCACCGAGACGCCGCCGAATCTGTCCAGCTCTCCCCGCAGCTCGCCCACTACGGCCGGGTGGTCTTGCGCACAACCCGCGTCGCCTGACGCCCCGCGGGACCCTGAAGAGAGCCTGGCGCGGTGGGCCCTGGCCAGCACCGTGCGCCAGCAGACCCCGCTCGGCAGCGGCGGCATCACGGCGCCGTCCCTCGACGCCCCACTTGCTCGGCCCCAAATCACGCTTTGTTTGTGCTCCCGAGCGGAGGTCCCTACCGTAAATTTTAGATGAGCGCCACCCCACCCGGCTCAGAGTTGGGTTAGGGTTACCACTTGGCAGCGCCATAGCGAGGAGAAAGCGAAGCCCTGTCTCCCAGCTCCTTTCAGGAATTTTCTCGGCTCCAGGAAAGCGGGTGGAAACTCCCACCACTTTTTCCCTCCTAATTTAATTGAACAGACGTTTGTTTAGCGATGGGGAAGGCAGGCGGAGACACGAAAAAGTCTTATCTTTCAAGAGTTTACAATCCAAATGACGGTAGTGTCCGCTTAATCCGTCTTCCTTTGCAGAAGTCAGAGCCTCTTCAACCTCTTCAAAGACAGCGGGGTCTGAAGACGCGGGGCTCGCCCTCTTCCACTGCGCTCCACTCGCGGGATTACGGCTCCGGGCGGAGCCTCGCTGACTTCTGCTCCGGAAGTTCTTCCTCACAGTAAAGCGCGCACGTTGAGCCGGCTTTGCCGCTGCTTCTCTCAGGCAGCGTTCTGATCATGTCTTCCAAGAAGAGCAGAAAGCGGCTCAACCGAAGCGGAGAGAGTGGTTCGCTCTCGCCCTCCGCTGCTCCCTGTGCTGCGGGGGCCTCGGCTTCTCCTGCTGGGCCAGGCATCGCGGCGGTGGCCGGGACTCTGGCGGTGACCAACTTCTTAGAAAAGGGTAAAGAGTTCTGAGAGGGAGACTCGAGGCCGAGGGGGCGCAGCCCGCGAGGGCGAAGGCCTGGCGACGCCGCCCGTGGCTGCAGGGGCTTTCGAGAGCTGCGCGAGGCCCGGCCGTGAACGGCCCAGCCGTCCGCAGGCCCCCAAGCCGCGCCTGCGATGGCTTATCCGTGGCCGAGTCAAGCTGTCTCTTTTGTAAATTGGTTTGGATTTCTAAGTTGCACTGAAACGACTTTGCCTCATTTAAGATTAACGACGTATTTAACTACAAAATTGCTCATCTCTAGCGAGCCTAGGATACATACACTAAAAAAATTAAGTACCCAGTTCAGGAAAGATGTGGATACATCCTTCCTAAGAGACATTATTGTGCGTTTAAAAATGAAGGTGCCTTTTCTTGCTGTTACTACACAGGTTCTAGTATTTAATAGCAGCTATTAATTGCACCCTGGTCTTAGCAGTAGGTTGGGTATGTCGTGCATATCTCATTCAATCTTCACAGGAGCCCTGGGAGATGGGTACTGTGTTATGATGCCCATTTTACAGAGGAAGAAAACGTGGTTTGTTCTAGGTTACACAGGTACTAAGTGGCAGAGGCGATATTTGAGTCCAGATGTGTTTGACTCTAAAGCCATTATGCTAAATCACGGTACCCTCGAGTTGGGAGAACGGATTTATCTGAAAAGTCATTTGGTCGGTAAAGCTTCTATGTGTTCAACCTATGTGTGATAGCTTTGAAAAATGGATCAGGTTAAACTGGTGTCAAGATTTTTACGTTTAATGCAAATCCTCAAGACACTCTTAGAGTTAACGTAGTGTTTCAGTATTCCTTGGGAATCAGAGGACAGCTTATGTCCTGCATGATCAAATCTCTTTTTCAACCACATCCTTCCCATTGACATTTATACCTGCTGATTTATCATCCATCTTAAATCAGAACAAAAGCTCCACATTTTCTTCTTACCACCGCCCTCTCTCTCTCTCCACTCTTCATTTCCACATTTCTGAAATGGAGCCGGCTGTGCCTCCTCATCTTTCACGTACTCCTTAGGCTGTTCGTATTTGACATCCATCCCATCATTTGGTGGAAACTGTCCCTGCCGTGGTCACAGATCATCTCCATGTTGATAAAACCAATGGACAGTTTTTCGTTGCTTACCCTACTTGACCTCCAACAGCTTTTGGCATTGTCCACCATTTCCTCCTTGAACACTTTACTTCTTGACTTTTGTGTTATTAAACTTTCCTAGTTTTTCTCCATCCTTTGTTGGTACTTTGTCAGTTTTCTTTGCAGGCTCCTCCTCTTCCACTTGACGGTCAGATGTTGAAGTTCCTCAATTCTTAGTCTTAAAGTCCTCTTTTTTTCTCTGTAAGTCTTCTTTCTTTGCCCAAGTTCCTCCAATGCCCAGAGTTTTCCATCTATATCCTCATTATTTTCAGATTTATACTTGTAATTTATACTATTTCTGAGTCTTGATCCAGCTGTCTGCTAGACCAATGCTGCTCAAATTCTTTAGGGAAGGTTTTTAAATTTACGATATGTCGCAGGTCAGCACTGTTGTATAATACAATAAAAATAAATTACTAGAAAAATAAGTTAAAAAATATAAATTTTTATTAGATTCAACAGATATAAAATTATCAAAGTGCAATAGAAGCTTCTAAATGCTTCTCATTTTCTGTGCTTATCCTGTCACAAAGCAGTAACAAATAGTTTGTGAACTGCGCTTTGAATAGCACTATACTATACCTCTTCTCTTGGCTTTTTCAAAGGTGCATCAAGACTGGCCTCATGCACTCGTATTTCCTCCAACAAAACAAGCTCTAGCCCTGTTCAGTTTTTCCCATTGCAAAATTCAGAAACCCAGGAGTCATCCACGACACGTCTCTCTCTCACATCTCACATATTCAGTCCACCACCAAGCCTATCACCTAAATATTTCCCACATTCCTCTTCTTCATTCCGTTCCCACTGCTTCCACCTTCATCTCAGACACCATCATCCCTCACCTGGACTACTACACTAGTTGCTCCCTTCCAGTTCCTTTTCTGCTCTGCAACCAGGACAGTTGTTTAAAATGAAGATCTTGTCATGACCTTGCTTTTCTCCCCTCACTTGCCTCCAGTTGCTGTCAGAATGAAAACCAGCAGCTTGATACAGCCTGCTGCCCTCGCTGCTCTTGAACTTCTTTATACGATCCCTCCTTTTCTCCCACCACTCTGCCTGTGCTCTTTCCCTCAGATGCACGATGCTCCCTGCTGTCCAGGACCTCTCTGTGTGCTGTTCTTTTTGCTGAGAATTCTTTTTTTCTCTTCATTTAGTTAATTCCTAATTTTCCTTCAGATCTGAATTTAAACATTACTTTCTTGGAGAAGCATTCTCTGATACTTCCAAATTAGATCAGATCCCACATTATAGGCTCTCCCAGCACCCTTAGTCATTCTTTCATTGCATTGATCTTATTTTATAATTCTATGGTTACTCAGTGATTGTTTAATAACTCTCTCATCCTATTAGATTGTAAGCTCCATGAGGCCAAGAACTGTGTCTGCTCTTTTCACCTTGTATCCCCATTGCTTAGCATAGTATCTGCCGTATGGTAGGCACATACTAAATATTTGCTGAATGAACAAATGAAGGGTGGGTAGTTTGAAATTACTGTTACTATCTCATTAGTTAATCTGGCACATAAGGTACTCAACAAATGTAAATTTAGTTAATGGGGAACGTGGATGTCACAATATATTTTTCAAGTATTGGAGGAATGAGGACTAGTGAAGGGAATTGTGTGGAAGACAGCTTGAGCAGTTGTGGATGCTGTGAACAGAGAATGCAGAATACAAGATATTGGGAAACAAGGCCAGTGGATGGGAATTTGAACGTGATCTCCATTGGTGATAGACCTAATGTTCGTGGGAAAGTTGAATTTCTTTTGAGCCTCTCATATTATGAAATCAGCTTATTTCATTTTTTTACACAGTACTGTTAGTCTTGGCTCTGTGAGGTGTTTTGTTTTTCTAGATTTGTTCATCCGCTGACAGGAGAATAAATGTGTTGGGAAATTACCTTGTAGTGATAGAGAATAATGTAAATCAGACATACCTCTTGGTTTTGCTTTCATTGATTTAATTCCTTTTTAATTACGAAAGATCTGTTTTTCTGACATTTAGGAAAAAATATTAGAGCTCTATGATTATGGTATATGTATCTAATAAGATTTTTTATAATAAATTTTGTAACAAAGTTTGTGGCAGGTTAAAATTTCCTAAGTGTTTGATGGATTTTTTCTGAAAAGAAAAATATTGTGTACTTATCTACTACATTCATTCATTTCACTGATATTTATTATACAACTGCCTTATTTGATGAACTACAAGACATTGAAGATACAAAGATAAATATGACCAAATTCCTGCCCCAAAGCAGCATACGGTTTAGGAGAAAGTCAGACTGTACAGCAAATGAATATTAGGATGATAAATGCTAGTATCTGGCAGCATAGAGTGCTGGGAGAATCAGAGGAGGGATATCTAACCAAATGTAGAGCTTGAGTGGGTGGGTGGGAAAGGGTAGAGATGTTAGCACATCATTTTCAGAGATGTTGCCAATTGGGCTGAATTCTGGGCCCCTTCTTTGGCCAAGAGTTGAAAGCACTAATGTTCGTTTCAGTCGCTGGAAAAGACCTGTGTTACTGTCTTATCCTTGTATTCTTGGGAACAGAAAAGAAAAATATCTGATTGCTATCATGTGGGCCAGAGGTGGAAGCAAAGTTTAATCCTTTTGAGCCAGATGAGTGCCAGTTCCCTAATTCAAGCCTTTGAATACTAGTAGCTGACTCAACTTAGAATCTGTAATAGGAGAAGCTCAGTATGCAAGTATGAAAAGCCCTATTGCAAGTATGTTCAGTTCTTAATGCAATTAGAGATTTTTTTTAAAGAATGAAAACTAGTAACGACCCATAAAATATTCTTTTTTAGTTAGCACTCATATTATCAGTGGACCCTCAAAAGGTTTGGTTTTAATTCTGCTTATTAAAATAAGGAGGGTTGGAACAGTGGTTTCCCGGGTATGGTAATTGTATTCATGTGGCTGTGTGGATGGAGGATTTTTATTTACTCCAAAAGAAAGCATGCTTTAACTTCACTTACAAAATATTACAAAACTAATTGTCTTTTCCTTCATGATAGATGACAAAGTTCCTAAAACATTCCAGAATTCCCTCGTTCAACTTGGACTCAACACTATGAAGTCTGCAAATATATGTATAGGTCGACCAGTGTTGCTTACCAGTTTGGATGGAAAGCAAGAGGTAAGAGTCCTTTTCATTTCCTTAGTTTAGAAAGAATTGAGATGTTTTTGATTTTAATTTTTAGTTCAAGCCGGAATAAATTAAAAACTATATTTTAAAAGACCCTCACATCTATATAAACTTTTCCCTACTTTGATGTCTGCGACTATGCTGGGCGTAGCAGCACCTAAATATCATGATGTAGAGAGAGGCCTTTCCTCAGGAGGCAGTGACACACTTACTATCAGCCCTATTTCTCCTAGTCTGTTAGTTATATTTCTCCACAGAAACGTTATTTGGGGGTTTGAAGGTCATCTCTTTTGTGTACTAGTGTTTAATTACCCTACTTGTTTTCAGCTGTGTTTGTCCTTGCTGCCATTCATCATATCTGAGACTCCAAGCCCAGGACCTCTCCTGGAACACTGTTGGCACCTTGGCTTTCTTCCTTGCTGCTGGCCCCTGGCTGCCTCTGCCAGGTCTTCTGCTGCTGCTTCATCACTCAATGTTCTCTCATCCACTTGGGTCTTCTGGAAATGTTTTGAAATCTCTGTCTGCTGATGGTGTGCTTCCCATTCTTTTCATTATTCTGGGCTTAGACTTTTAAAAATCCTTTACTGTGTTTTGTGGAAGGGGACACTGTCAATGTATGAGCTCAGCCCACTAATTTGAGCTAGAAATCCTTGCTCCTCTCCCTTAACATTTAAATCTGATGAGATTTAGGTTCCCACCAAGCTCTTCTGCCCATTCCTTCACTATTTCCTGGATGTAGTTTATGCTCCAGGCTGGATTACCTTACAGTTAGCTTGCCGTCAGTATTTTTTCTCATTTTTTTCTTATCATCTGTTAATGCCTTTGTGTCTTTTCCTAAATCCACTTTTCAAATCTTCCACCATTTTTGCTGTGGGATCATTCCTAATCTTCACAAAAAGTGTAATATTTATAAAAAAAGGTTTTTGTGACTTGTGTCAGATTGTAACTCCTTTGGGGTAAGGATTGTGTTTTGCAGATCCACGTACTTGGCTGTGCTTAGCTTTCTGCCTTATAAATTAATGATATACTTGAATATTTATTTTTTCATATTTTTATTTCCTGTGTTCTGGGCAGGTCTATACAGCCTGGCCTGTGTCAGGATTTCCTGGAGGCAAGGTTGGCCTGAGTGAAATGGCACAGAAGAACATAGGTGTGAGGATTGGTGATACCATCCAGGTCCAGCCTCTTTTGGGTGCTGTGCTACAGGCTGAGGAAATGGACGTGGCACTCAGGTTTGGCACTTTTCTTTGGTGACTGTCTGGTGCAATGATGCCCAGTAGAAATATAACGAGAATGACAAATGTGAACCACGTATTTAATTTTGCGTTTTCTAGTAGCTATATTAAGCAAGTAAAGAGAAACAGGTGGAATTAATTTGTTTTTTTTGAAGATGATGATTAGCCCTGAGCTAACATCTGCCGCCAATTCTCTTTTTGCTGAGGAAGACTGGCCCTGAGCTAACATCCATGCCCATCTTCCTCTATATGTGGGATTCCTGCCACAGCATGGCTTGCCAAACAGTGCCATGTCTGCATCCGGGATTTGAACCAGCAGACCCCGGGCCACTGAAGCGGAACGTGTGAACTTAACCACTGCACCACTGGGCCAGCCCCAGGTGGAATTAATTCTAATAGTAAATATATGTATATTTTTTTGCTGAGTAAGATTAGCACTGAACTGACATCTGTTGCCAATCTTTTTTTTTTATTTGAGGAAGATTAGCCCTGAGCTAACATCTGCTGCCAATCCTCCTCTTTTTGCTGGGGAAGGCTGGCCTTGAGCTAACATCCATGCCCATCTTCCTCTGCATTATATATGGGATGCCTACCACAGCATGGCTTGTCAAGTGGTGTCATGTCCGCACCCGGGATCTGAACCAGTGAACCCCGGGCCACCAAAGCGGAACATGCACACTTAACCACTGTGCCACAGGGCCGGCCCAATCTTCCTCCACTTTATTCATGGGTCTGACAAGTAGTGGCTGACAAATGGTATAGGTCAGTGCCTGGGACCTGAACCCATGAACCCGGGCTGCTGAAGCAGAGTGCACTGAACTTAACCACTATGCCATGGGTCTGGCCCCTGTAATATTTCGTTTAACCAGTATTTGTAACATCTGTTTTTAACATGTAATTAACTATAGAAAACTATTAATAAGATATTTTTCATTGTTTTTCAAAGTGTCTGCAAAATTCAGTGTGTATGTTACCCTTGTAGCACATCTCAGTTTGGCCTATCACATTTTAATTGCTTGCTAGCCCCATGTGGTGAGTGGCTAGTGGCCTCCTGTGTTAGAACAAGCTAGATGTGTGCCATGTAGTAATGGACTAGGGACTCTCTAATGACATATGATGAGAGTATGCCCTGATGTGTTAGGTGAGAGCAATTATTGCTGATGGATATTTAACAATGTTTTTCATCTTGGTTTGCAGTGTAGTTGGGGCTTCTTATCTTTTTTACAGTTGTAAAGAAGGGGGTAGATTACTGTGAGTAGGCAAAAAACAAGTTTTAATTAAGACTGCTCAAGCAGAGTACCTAGTTGTATATTTTAACTCTGATTATTCAATCTAGTAAAACATCCATTTCTATCAGATTTTAAAATAGTTCCTCACCAAATACTAATTGTTCGAATCACCTTATCGATAAAGTATACTGCCCATCATCTTGGATACTCTGTATCTAATAGGCTTTTGACTCAGTTTGCATGAAGAAGTCTTATCAAAATTCATTTAAAAAAAGCATCTTTTGATACTTTAATAACACCTTAGGTAACAATTTGGGGGGTATATTTACATTCTATGCGAGAATCACAAAACATTTTTCAGTCGTTAGCTTGATTTTAAAATGTTTTTTTCTCTTTTGCTACCTTTGTAGATTCCAAGCTTGAGTTTCTACATATTTAAAAACTGGAAAATGTTTTCAGAGCATTTAATAGCATTTTAACAAGCAATAAAATAAAAAGCAGAAAAGAAGAGAGAACACAGCATATGTTGAGCACCAGCTGTGTATTGGCACACACACTTTTTCCCTTTTTATTTTTTCATTTAATCCTCTACACATCCTGCAAGTTACCCATTTTCACCCCTTTATTTACAGAGGAGGAAATGGGCTCAGTGAGGAGAAGTAACTTGCCTGTTTCTTTTATGGATTAGTTAGTAGTACTACTCAGATTAAATAGGAATAATCCAGACTGTTGTAAAGCAGTGCTGCAGCTAGCAGTAATCCGTTGACTGGATTTTTGATGATCTGCAACTAGTCCCACCTCTTGAGGGCGCAGCAGTCTCAGCTCATAATGGTTGCTTATTACTGTAGAGGGACTGTGTATGTTTTAATTGCATCTTGGTTTTTAAAATTTCATTTTGAAAAAATCTTATGTTTCAAATGTGGCAGCAGAGTTAGACAAGAAACTTAATTTCCACTAAGAAAATTTAGTAATTTTAATTTGCTGCTTAAATCCTTCAGTTGTATCTGAAAAATTTTATTAATAAGGTTAGAGCTCCTTCTAGTGGAAAGAATTTTATCTGCACCCATTCTTTTTGTAAAAACAAAACTGGTTGAGTGGTTTTTACTGTTCTTGTACATATTTGTAAGTATCTTCTTTTCAGAGTTTAATAAATAGAAACAATTTAAGTGTAACTGGTTTCAGAGTTCTGTAAACAGGAGTAAATTTAAGCATTTGAGACACATACATTTGACTCATGAGATTTCCTCCTTATTCTATATATTTAAAAACTCTCTCTCTCTTTTAAAAGAACATCCAGTCAATTCTTGTTACTTGTGGTAGTTAATGTTCTATAAAGTTGCCACAAACACTGAATTAGCAAATACTGAACCATTGCTCCTTGGGGCGCATATATATATATATATATTCACATATACACACACACACACATATATAATATAAATATAAATATATATATATATATTACATAGATTGTAGTCTTAAATCCTTAAAACAACTCATCATTCCCCTAGGTTCTATTTTCTTTATTTTACAAAGAAGGGGCGGTTTAAGAGTGTTAAGTGACTTGCCTGAGGCTACCCGACTAACAGATGCCAGAGTTAGGATTCAGATCCCCTCCAGCTGGCCCCAGAGCTGGAACTTTTTCTTCTGCATTGCACTGCCCCCTACCATCTCCAGTCTCCATCCTCTGTCATCTCTGAACACGAATTGAAACAAGAGGCCTTCTTTAAACTCAGCTGGGAAAGCGTTGGGTGGCCCAGATTTTTTACTTGCTCTACTCACATCCACAAATGACTGGGAAAGCTCTTCTAGTGTTGATTTTGGGACTGCAAATACATTTTAGCAAGTAGGTGAATTTGCAAATATGGAATCCATAAATAATGATGATCAACTATATTGGTTTTGTTACTGATAAAGTGACTGAAGAATAAGGCTTAGATTTTGACCAGATGGTTTGCTAACACACCCCTTCCTGAGCTAAACTATCCCCCCTCCACTGATTACCAACAGAGCTCACACACTGTAGGCATCCTCTGCTGATGGAGGCTTGTTTACACATGGAGAAGTAGGGAAAATGCACATGTTCTGAGAACTCTCCAGGAACATAGTTCTTTACAATGATTTTTAGTGTGCCTACTTCTGTACTCAAACAAGCAACCTTCCTGGAAGACACAGTTATTAGTCAGAAGAAGGAGTTCTCATTTTTCTTAGGCATGCTCTTTCTTCAGAATAAACTTTCATGGCACCATTACCCTCCTTTCTCTTATTTCTACCTCTTCAGATAATGTACTATAAAGGATTTGATTTTCTTGAAAGATAATTTATAAATTATACAAAAGGAGTCAAGTAAGCTTTTAATAAAAGCCTTTCTTCAAACTAGGCAAGTTGAGAAAGGGAATGATTAATTTAGGCCAGTGTTTCTCGAATATTTTTGACTATGACACATAATAAAAAATGTATTTTTATTCTGACTCATTGTACACATACATCCACAGATAAAGTGCACATATACAGCCACGTGTATGTACCTATATAGGCATGAGTGCATGTATGTGTAAAAAGTAATGTTTTACAAAGCAATATTTACCTTTTCTTTGTGTGATGTACTCTGACATTTTGTATTCTATTAAAAAAAATGCTGAATGAGATTGACTGAAATGATTTCATGATCCACTCATGGATAGTACCGTATGTTTTGAAGAACACTCATTTAGCCACTAGGATACCAAATTGCAAATCATATTTTCACAGCTATAAGAAGTATCTGAAAAGTGTAAATCATTCCAAAATTGTGTAAATCATTTCCAGGTTGTAAACTAGTTATTCTTTTGATTAGATCTACATGACAACTGTGTACATGTCATTTTATATTACATTTTAATTTCTGTTGTACTTAGTGCTGATTTTTATTTCCCTTTTACAGTGACAAAAATGTGGATATTAATGAAGAACAATTGACTGGTTGTCTTCTGAGAAAACTAGGTGAGACATATATTTTAAATAGTTTTTTAAATTTTGAGAAGCAGGGTAGCAGCAAATAAAGTAATGTGTCTTTGAGGTCCTGTATATATAATAGTTTTCTTCAAAATAGTGTAGAGAATATTCTCCTCAATGAATTGATGTCCTTTTGAGATAGAGATTTTTTTCCCCCAGTTGATTGGCAGTTGAGAGAATATATGACTTGTCTATGGACAAAGTCAGTAGTAGAGCTGAGACTTTTAACCCTTGAGCTCTTTCTCTTTCCGGTAGGAAAGTTATTATGGCTTGCTGACTTAGGTATGCTGTCAGGTTAGTTCATTATTGAACATAGAATGGCTGATTATTTGTTTATATAGTTGATAGTATCCTAGATGCATTGAGTGTAGAGGATTTCAAAGAATCATCTTATCCTTCTACCTCCAGATAGTTTTCTACCAATGGGAATATTAGGTCCTCTATTTTTCACAACACTTATTTTATAAATGCTCCCATCTTTGATTTAGTTTTTTCAGTCAGATAGTTTGTTAATAGATGAAATAAATAGCTGTTTAAACATTAAAAGGGTGAAAAATTGTGCTAACATGTATATTTAATAAATTGTTTTCCAGATGGCAAGATTGTTTTACCAGGCAACTTTCTGTATTGTACATTCTATGGACGACCGTGCAAGTTGCAAGTGTTGCAAGTGAAAGGGGTAGACGGCACGATATTGAGAAAGCCTCAGAGTGACTCTGACACTGATACTCAGGGAATGACCTCTAAATGGTCCAGCACAGAAACCAGTACCCTTGATATATCTGTACAACTAAGCCAGCTAGATCTGGAAGAGCCCCAGGACCCAACATCAAGCAGTACTCCTTGCAAACCAGTAGATGACAGAATGATAAAGAAAGCTGGTGACATTTTATTGGATGTTACCCAGAGTCCTAGGGATGATGGTGGGCTTGGATTAGAGGAAGTCACAGGCCTTACATGCAGTTTTGAGTCTGCCAGAGAAGGAAACGAACAACTTGTCAATAAAGAGAGATTGCTGAAGTCAGCCAGCTTGGGAGCAAAGTGCAACACTGATACTTTTTATTTTATTTCTTCAACAACAAGAGTCAGTTTTACAAAGATTCGTACAAATTCAAAAGAGCAAGACAACAAATTCAAAGTAACTTATGACATGATAGGAGGCTTAAATAGTCAGCTGAAGGCAATTAGAGAAATAATTGAACTGCCCCTCAAACAGCCGGAACTTTTCAAGAGCTATGGTATGATTTCTTCAGTGTATTGCACCTCAAAGTGTTAAATTCAAACTAAAAAGCAGTTGGCTCATTCCACTTATCTAATGATCGCTCACCCTTTTTTCCCGTTTTTCTTTCCTGAGTGATAGGTATGGTGGGAGGTGAGAGTTGCTTTGGGAGAGGCCAGTTGAGAGAGCCTTTTTCTGTGCTTGGTTTCTTTAGGTTGTAATGTGAGTTAGTTGCAGCCTGTCCCTTCTAATTGCATACTCCCACAATTGTTTGTATTGAATCTAGAATAAGTATCTTGTCGTGCTGGATCAGCTGTAATGACTAAAGAAATAAACCAAACATTCGAATATGTTGGATAAAACTTCTTTGTTAGGAAATGTAGCTGTGTGCAGATCTCTTTGCACTGAAGCAAGTGGTTGAGGGAGTGACTTGGCTCTTAGGAAACTCAGGACTTCCTCTGTATAGTTACTGCCTAGATCCTCTGCATGTGTTTGGTGCCTACCATCTCTTTCTCTACTCTTTCCTTTTTCATGAACCTTTATATATATAAATGAACCCTTGGATTGGTATTTTGCTAGTAATGGTTATTCTGTTCTCTGAGACAGCTAGTTGGATGAAAATTGGGATTGGTAGCTTGCCTTTGGATGTCCTTGTTGTCTGAGCTTTGTTTTCTGATCATTGAACTCTGCTGCATGGGATGGGGCATGGCAACAGTGTGTGTGTCCAGCCAGTTTTTTGCCAATGTGCCTGGCCTGGTTGGGTCCATAGAGAGAAAGTCAGTGCTGGAGGTCAATGTTTGGACTAATGAGTGCATCTTTTTGGGGAGAAAAAAGAAGGTCTGATTCTTACTTTAGTTTTGTGATGCAAAGTAAATTTATATTTTATAACTTGTGTTTGAAGTCATATGATAACACTTATAAGAAACCTAGTAATGCTGAATTCAGTGTTCTCTTCTTTTTCTTCCAGGAATTCCTCCCCCTAGGGGAGTGTTACTCTATGGCCCGCCAGGTACTGGAAAGACAATGATTGCCAGGGCTGTTGCCAATGAAGTCGGAGCCTATGTTTCTATAATTAATGGTCCTGAAATTATAAGCAAGTAGGTGCATAATTTAATAGAATAAGCAATATTATTAAATATACTTCCTAAATGTGGTTTTTAAAAAAATGGCAGCGTAGTATTCTGTCTGGGTATTTCATATGTTGAAATATTTTAAATTTGCTTTTTAATGTATATAAAAATTGTTTGGAGAATAATTTTGAAAGTAATTTTAAGTTTTCTGGAAATATTTGAAAAGTGAGATGAACTTTTATAGACAAAGCTTTAAAAACAGAATTGGTCCTTAAATGTGTTTTATTTGTTACAGATTCTATGGGGAGACTGAAGCAAGATTACGTCAGATATTTGCCGAAGCCACTCTGCGGTATTCTTTATTTTTAGATGTTTGGAATTAGTAGTCAAGGCTGTATTAATCAAAGTATAACTAACTTTAAGTGTTAGTAGACATACTAACACTTTATGTGAAGCATGAAAGAATAGTACAGAAATAATAGTGATAGCACTAGAAATAGATTGTAAATCTAATGAAGCTCTGTCTAATCTGTTTCTATCTAATATTGTTTTGGAAGTTTGGTAAATGAGTTATTAAAATAGATAAGGTAGCAAAAGGTACAAACTTTCATTTATAAAACAAGTCACAGAGATGTAATATATAGCATGGTGACAATAGTTAATAATGCTATATTGCGTATGTTTGAAAGTTGCAAAGAGAGTAGGTCTTAAAAGTTCTCATCACAAGAAAGAAAGTTTTGTAACTATGTTTGGTGACAGATGCCGACTGTCCACAATACATAGAAATATTGAATCATGTTGTACACCTGAAACTAATATAATATTAAATGTCATTATATCTCAATTAAAAAAAATCACAAAGTAAAAGAATTGAGTGTTGTTTGATGTCATGTGACTGAGCATATAAATTTATGATTTTCTCTTTTGGGTACTTAGGCATATCTAGTATATCTAGTTCCCTTAGTGGACTGTAATATTTTAGTAGCCCTTCATGCTTGAAACTTTATTGTTTTTTGCTTCAAAGGGATAAATCTTCTATTCTTTAAAATGATTCTTACTGATTATTCTTTAGTTTAGGCTATCATGTTACATTGCAAGAAATGTTAGAATTTGGTCTATAACTTGGTCTAATGTAATAATCATAATATGGCTATGTCTCCACTATTGCTTTGGTATTTAACTTATCATAAGTACTACCTTGTTATCAAAAGAACTTCCATTTTTAAAGTTTTTTTTTCCAGTGATAGTAGGTGAAATTAGTTTGTAGTCCCAATACTGAAGATTTGAGAATCAGTGGTTATGTTCCTGGTTTGTTGTTATGTTCCTGGCAGTAGAGGCTTCCTCTTGTGAGAGAATGTTCATCTTTTTATGGGAGAATTAATCATCTTGAAAGTTCTTTTTTTAATAGGTAAAAAAAGGAGAGCATTTCTGCTCTTTATCCCTTCGACTTTAAATCTCCTCCAAGGGACAACATCTCTGGCCTCAGCTTCTGAATTGATCCTGGCATAACAGTTTAATGGGCACTAGTGAGCAAGTTCTCTCTGGGCATAGACTCTCATCTTATGAGCAACAGACTGTTCTCAATACTCTTCTTTTTATTGAGGGCAGATCCACTAGAATGTGATACTGTGAGGTAAAATTTGGACCAGAATTAACCTAAGGTTTTTCAGCTTATCCTATTGCCTTTGTCTTTAATATTATTAACTATATCCTAAATTTGATACGTTGCATTTCAATTAAAAAATTAAAACTACTTAGTTTCAAATTTTTAATTGAAATGCAACGTATCAAATTTAAAAATTAAATGTGTATTAGAGAATTCATTTTACTTGTTTGTTTTTAGGCACCCATCAATTATTTTTATTGATGAGCTGGATGCACTTTGCCCTAAAAGAGAAGGGGCTCAGAATGAAGTGGAAAAAAGAATTGTCGCTTCACTTTTAACACTGATGGATGGTATTGGCTCAGTAAGTATAGCACCAGTATTGATTCTGTATAGGAAGGGGTTGATTCTTAGTTATATGTATGTAGTAGCAAAAACTATTAAATATGTCTTAAGTTTTTGGACATCCTAGGATAAGGAAAAAAATATTCATAAAAACTAAAGGCAAGACCCATAAAGTAATTTTCTTCAGAAGATTTCTTAGTAACTGCTAGGATAATATAACCTGGCACATATACACATTTTCTAGCATATAAAATAATATACAATAATAAATTTTTTTGGTAATAAATGGTACTAACTTAAAACCTGAAGCAAAAATCAGTAAGGAAGATTTAGCAGTTAAATTTTAGAGGATTTTACTAAGAAATTTCATGATTGTCTTATTACTCATGTAAAAGTTGATTCTTTTAGGTCTTTAAGTTTGTCAAGTAAAAGGAAAGAAAGTGAGAATAATGGAAAATGTGTTTGTACAACATTTAAAAAGAATTTACCCGTGTTACCTGATTCTCTAATAGGGCATACACTCTTATGGTTAATGAAAACTATGTGCTAATTATGAAAAGGAGATCCATAGTACTAATAGAAAAGAGGAATGAAGAATTGTTTCAGACTCCTGACAGCCGTTTACCAGAAGAATACACTTCTTATGCAGAATTTTAACTCATTTTTTAGAATCATAATATGTTAAAACCAAAAGAAATTTTAGAAATCATCTGGCCTCATGCTCTCCTTTTGCACATTAAAAAACTGGGTAATTAAAACTCTCTGGTTTTTACTGCCTATTGGTAGAAACTGAACGCGTGAAAATAACATGAAGGTTTGGTAGTAAGTCTGTTACTTGCTAGTGTGTGTTACAATTTTAAGAATAACACAAGAGAAGGATTGCTAGCTGGGGGAGGCTGAATGACCACCTGGTTCACAGTCTTTTGGCAGTACCTAGGTGTGATCATCATGTCCCAGGTTTGATTCTCAGCTTATAAAGCTGGGGATTTCAGTGTTGTTAGTATATTGCAGGTGGTAGGGCCCTGAAGACTGACCCACAGTAATAACACTCACAAGGGACATGTGTAAACTGGATGCCAGTTTATCCATTTACAATAAGAAATATAATTATTAAGCTGACCAAATATCTTTGTTTATGGGTGACTCTTTTTTCACCCTGAAGGCAAATATATGTGGAGAGCTCTATTATAATTAGAAGGGTTCCTGGTGAGTAGGAAATTAGATGGAAGGCTCTGTGTTGGAGGATCTTAATCACTGTCCTTGCTCCCTCTTTCTCTGCCACTAGGATAGACCTACTGTAGACTGGTGTTCTTGCCTTTGGGCAGGACTGGAAGCATGTGACAGTCATGTTTTAGTCTGAAAATGTTTAATGGACTGTATTTGTCTTCTAATCTCATAATTCATAGAATCACTGTAATCCATGCATTTTCTGTTGGCACATCCAGTATAATTGATTGGGTTAGAGTTTTCTTACATTGAATCACATTCCGCTTAAGCTTGTCTCTGTGAGTTTATACTTGGGTCATTGGAATAGAATGTTGGATAATTTCTACAGATGGCTGATCATGACTGTAGTTCTTGGTAATTTGTTCCAGATTTCATTCTCAGAGAATAAAAATTCTTATGTATTCAAGGGTGGCTGGTACTTGGATGTTGATTATATTGTTGTCTATATTTTATGGAATTTAAAAATTTATCAAAATAAAAAAGAGACAGTCCATATGTGAAGAAGATTCCTTAGACCCCTGTGTAATAGAGCCTTGCTCTATTGAATGATGTATAGGTCATAATCTTTGCTTTCAGGCAGGGGAAAAGGACAACTTAAAACAATTAAACACATTAAAACAGCTATATGGTAGGGTATTATATGTTATTATTCATGAAAATGGTGTAGTTAAGATGCTAGAGGTGGGACAGACATCAGTGTGGATGGAGAGGTAAGTTTTGGAAAACTTTCTAGGTGAGGGAGCATTTAGGCTAAGCTTTGGAAAATATGGGATGAGTAATTAAAAAAAGGGTTAGGGCTTAGCAGCCTGGACAGTTAGATCCATCCTTGTCTATATAGCCAGTGCCTATATATACGTATTTATATATATTTATATTTGTATTTATTTATTTACTTAGATTTTCATTTTATTTTGTTAGGAAGGAAGTGAAGGACAGGTTTTGGTCCTTGGGGCCACAAATCGCCCTCATGCTTTGGATGCTGCACTCCGAAGACCTGGACGATTTGATAAAGAGATTGAAATTGGAGTTCCTAATGCTCAGGACCGGCTAGATATCCTCCAGAAGCTGGTTCGAAGGGTACCCCATTTGCTCACTAAAGCTGAACTGCTACAGCTGGCAAATAGTGCTCATGGATACGTTGGAGCAGACTTGAAAGCCTTGTGTAATGAAGCAGGTGAGAGTGATTTGCTATAGTGAGTCTGTATTGATGGACTTAACTCTGGTTTATTTACATACTGATAATTTGTACCTCATTTCTTAATGGAAATAGCTAATTTTTTCTAATCATAAAATATATTTATTGAAAAACCTACAGAAAACTATAAAAAAGAAATAAAAATCACTCTTTATCTTACCTCTAAAGATAACCACTATTATAGCATATATCCTTTGAGACTTTTCCTAAGTGTACACACACACACAAACACATGTACATATGTGTGCATACACACGCAACTGGATACATTAACGGCAGTATTGATGATGACAGTATTTATTGATGTTGTGCTCTGGAAATTAGGGAGAAGTGCCTGCAGGAGGATCCAAATTTTGTTAAGGAGCAGCTTTGTTATTTGTTGAAATGCTGAAAAAGTATTCAGTGAAACCTGAGAATTCAATGCCTTAGAGTATGTGACAGTGATGTTTAAAGTCTGAAGATGTTTAAGGGCTGTTATTAATCAGTTGACTCTTTGAGTTTAAGAACTTCACCATGGCATAACTGTAATTATTTTCGAAGCCCTTAAGACCTGTTAATGTTTGTGCAGTTTTTCAGAGTAATTTCAACCATGGAAAATGTATTCAAATCAGGGCAGTTTTTTTAAGCTATTGAAATATTTCTTCAGGCAAGTAAGAATTTACTGAAAAGTAGCTGGTAGTCTTTTTTTTGTTCTGGGAAGATGTGTTTATTTCTGGTAACCTCTAAAGGCTGGGCACATACCTCATAGCACCTCTGGTTTGCTGATAATCTTAGGTTCTCTGTATTTATTCCCTCCTCCTGTATGGGCGTATGTTTCTAAGTCCTTACTATTCTTTGGAAGAATTTTTTTCGGTTGTGGCATTCTGTTGTTCCAGTTTGTGACCTATCCCAGTGTTTCATAAGGTGCTTTAAAGAAAGTTTAACCCTCACAGGTAATAGAAGAAATGGAAATCTTGAGTTGGAAATTTAGTATAGAAATATGGTAACTTTTACCTCTAAATCATTGATTCATAGTTAATCTAATTTAGTAGGCTTTGAAGACCTTTGCATTAGTCCTTTCATCCTTCTAATCTGGCCTAATGTGTGCAGGAAAAGAGGTTAGAGAAGGAAAAACAGGTAGAAAAAGAAAACTTGGAAGAGATATTTAGGAGTCTTTGAATATCTTCCTCTTGGTGGAGAAAACCGGTTTGATTTCATTCTATTTGAGCATTTTCACAGTTTCCATGTTAGAGGACTCACAGTTGGGGGAGACTACAGGTTATGTAAACTGCAAAGCAAATATAAACAGTCTTCTGATATATTATGGTCTAGGGTAAGGTCCCTTTTTGTTTAGTTTCTTGTGCTTCGCAAGATTCGGTGGGCTTGATCATGGTAATGCATTCCCTAGTGATCAAGAAGCAGAAGTATCAGTGGATAACTTTGCTCCCTTCATTCCATTAGGTGATAATGAAGAGTCTGAATTATTATGTAAGCATTGCTTTTGCATTTGTCCTGGCATCTATTCAAGGGTTCAATCTTCAATATCCTTTACCAGACATTTTTTGACTTTCTAATGTATTTCATGTATTCTAGAAGGCTCTGGGATTCTTGCTGTTCAGAAGCATATTGTCTGATGGCAGAAAGAGAGTTGTAAACTACTATTTATATCATGAAATGTGTACTCATGAAACTATGGAAAATATAGTGACTTCCATTATGGAGAAAGGACATGCTATGGTTATATAGAAAAAGTGACATCTGGGCCCGGCCCCATGGCTGAGTGGTTAAGTTTGCGTGCTCCGCTTTGGCAGCCCAGGTTTCGCCGGTTTGAATCCTGGGCGCAGACATGGCACCACTCATCAAGCCATGCTTAGGCAGTGTCCCACATGCCACAACAAAAAGGACCCACAACTAAAAATATACAACTGTGTACTGGAGGACTTTGGGGAGAAAAAGGAAAAATAAAATCTTTAAAAAAAGAAGGACCTTTCTTTAATAAAGGTTTTCATTTAAAAAAAAAAGAAAAAAGAAAAAGTGACATCTAAGAAGAAGCTTAAAGAAAAAGTACGAGTTCTACAGGCAGAATGAGAGGTGTGAGAAGGTGGCAAAGGGAAAACATTCTTTTATCTAATCCTCACACCAGTCCTGTGATATAAGTATCAGATAGACTCGAGAGGTCTCACAGCTAGTGTTAAACTACAATTTAACTGAGGGTCATCTTACTCCAAATCCATTCTCTTAGTCAAAATTAAATCATGAAGGGGGTGGCTCCGTGGCCGAGTGGTTAAGTTCGTGTGCTCCGCTGTGGTGGCCCAGGGTTGGGATCCTGGGCACGTACATGGCACTGCTTGTCAGGCCATGTTGAGGTGGCTTCCCACATCCCACAACTAGAAGGACCTGCAACTAAGATATACAACTGTGTACAGGGGCGGTTTGGGGTGATAAAGCAGGGGAAAAAAAAAAAAAAAGATTGGCAACAGTTGTTTGCCCAGGTGCCAATCCTTAAAAAAAAAAAAAAATTAAATCATAAGAAACAGATTTTTGTCCAAGTGGCATAAGGCTTTTTGATTTAATTTTAGTCTATGAAGCTAAAGGGTTGAATCAATTTACAAAGTAGAAAATATCCATATCTTTTTACAGGTGAGTATAGTCCAGAAATTAAGCTGTGTCCTGAGACTTTCAAGGGAAAAGTGAAAATGTAATCCCCATACTAGATGTAAATAGGACCATTTACTTTCATGGGCACTGTAATATCCCCAAGAACCCTGGGAAAATGGCAAGAAAAGGTGAGAAATTCTACCCCTTACTATGTTATATTTAATTGAAAAAATTGTGAAAGGATTAGAAGGTGGGGTGGAGAGAGGCCTCCAATCCAAGATAGATAGGTGTATCTATATAGATATATATAAAAAGGATGTACTTAGTGCATACAAGCAGTAAATGACATATTAACTATTGTTAATGTGACTTAGTAATAATTTCAAATTGTCAGGTATTGAACTGATATTTTCCCCTAATCTAGCAATGAATCAGACTGTGAGAAAGTAATTTTTAAAAAGATTAGGGTTAAAGTGTCCACTAGGGAAAATATATTTATGTGGTTTTGTATATACTATCTTAAATACTAGTGTATGTTGTGTTATGTAGTGTCATTCTCTAACTTTATATAGCAGAATAAATTTTAAGAACAGTGTGCTAGAGTTTTTTGCAAGGGATTTTTCTAAAGAAGCACGGGGTATAGTAGAAGATAGATTCTGAGAGTTGGGCAGATCTGCCTTTAAAATCAGACTTGTGATCATGGGCAAGTTCTTTGTTTTATGTGAGTTTTAGTTTTCCCCATTTGTAAGTTAAGGGGGTTGTGGTAGATGATATCTAAGTGACCTTGTAAATATGACATTCCCTGGATATAAGGGAGAACAAGAAAGAAATGGGGGAAAAAAAAAGAAAGGATAGGAAGAATTAGAAAAAGGACAGTGTGAGATAACAAATACTCAAGTTACTCACTAATCCTGGCCTGGCCTCAGCTACTTTCATACACCTGGCCTTGCCACCCTTCAGTCTTCTTTTTCGTACCTGTTTGTCTGAATGACTTAAACTTAGGTAGTTAGTCCCACGGTGTTCTTAGAAATAATGTTACAAGCAGACTAATGTTGATTGGGAAGTTAACTGCATTTTCTCATTGAAACAATTTTATAATTTCTGACTAGGGACTTGAGCAAATTATAAATTTGGCTAATTGTGTGACTCAGAGGAAAGATAAAACAACTCTAAAACTCTGTAAACTTTAAAAATAGTAGAATTGTGCTCAAGTGCTATTGAATGGGCACAAAAGTGTATCCCTCTTGTTGAATATACAAGGGCATCCCGGTATACTATGATGTGTCATTGAGCATAGGAAGAAAAAACTCAGCCATATGGTAAATTTGAACTACCCTCCTAGTTATAAATACAAAGAATTGAACATTTAGTGTTACATCCTATCTGGGTTTAGAGGAGTTATTAGGGGATGACTTGAATGAACATTTAATGTTGCATCCTATCTGGGTTTAGAGGAGTTATTAGGGGATGATTTGAATGAACATTTAATGTTACGTCCTATCTGGGTTTAGAGGAGTTATTAGGGAATGATTTGAATGGCTCTCCAGTCTTTTAAAATGACTGCCTAGGGAAGTTTAAACTGATGATTTCTTTTTTTCTTTTTTTTTTTTTTAACATGATAAGTTTCTTTGGGCAAGTGGTAGCAGTCACAATTATATTGACTTTAGAATTATACACAGTTAGAAACATTGTTTTTAAAAAAGAGTCATGGTATTGTCTTAATATTTAGAGGCAGTATTAGTGATTTCTGGTACATAATAGGTGCTCAATAAGTATTTGATATGAGAAATATATGTGAAAGCTGGGAGACATAATTACCACCCCACTCCCCTTGATAGAGTAATAAAAATGTTTATTAACCTCAGAGTTGAGTTTAGTTTTGTTTTTACACCTTGAGTGAGAGTCATCTCCTTCTTTCCACTGTTACCTGCAGAAATCCCTGCTCTTTGCTGAGGAAACACCTCCAAGTCATTATTGCTCCTTTATGGGTATACAGGTTTGCAAAAGCTGTAAGAACGTAACAAGGGGTCCTGGAAATTCCTGCCATAAGCCTTCAGATTCTTTCCCACTCTGAGGTCCTGTTCTGTGATTCTAGGCTCTATATAGAGGTACTTTATTTTATACGACAAATGCTGTTCTTGATCTAGACCAACCATCTCTCTAATTTTTGCAGATTTTTTGTAATTGATTTAAATGACTGAATTAGGTTTTGGCGAATGTAGTTCTCAGACTGCCTCTGATAGTATTGAGTTTCTTCCTAGCGTTTTTATGTGATAGTAATGTACTATTCCAAACTGTATCATTTAAATCTCCCACTCTAGCAGAAAATGAGTGTTCAAGTTTGTCTTGCAGGTATGTATAATGGTTCTAAATGAAACTTAAAAATGACAGATAATTTTGAAGGATAGAAGAGCCACAAGGAAACGGTTTTGAATTAATGATTAAGAATACAAGTAAGAATATAGACGTGTGTTTTTCCTGGAACATTTGCTTGCTTATGATTTGTGGACCTGTGTGTTCTTTGAGCTTTTTGCGTGTTGACTGTCAGTTTTCTTTCTTGCTGGACTGCCTTCTAGTTGGAGAAGCTCTGCTCTTTTTAGCAAAAAGTGGTGCACAGATGTCTAGTAAGAGCCTACATTGCAGTGATTCAGAATTTCATGAAACCTAAGTGAGCTATGTTCCTGATTATTTTTGTAATCTAAAGGTTTTTGTTTGTGGGATCAAACTCCTTGTAGTATATGTTTATTTTTGCATGTTTTTCCAGAGAGTAGAAGATTTACAGTCTGTTCCATAGTTTATAAGAGTGATGCTTCATCTTTTGCATTGTGCTTACTCAGTTTTTCTAGTCTTTTATTCCACTGTTACTAAATATTTTTGTATCTTTTAACTTTCTCTCCATAATGAATATGAAAGTTGGAAATACTACAGTAGTGTTGCTTTCAACACTTGGATCTCTTATTATCTGAGCAGATAAAATGTTTAATATTGAGGGTTGGGCGTGAAACTTATTTTCAAATCTTGTGTTTTCTTTATAATTAATTTGTGAGCTAGAGTGTGGTGTGATATGTCCTCACTTGTCCAAAGGCCTGATGTTTTGTAGCTCACCTTTTTAAGCAAAGAGCAGCTGCATTTTGAAATGTTTTATCTCAAGTGGACAAGCTGTTTACAAGCTCAACTCTGACACATCCTGACATTTAATGTCTATGTTTGTATTCCTCCTGGGATTAGGCTGCCTTTCTAATTAATTAGTTGCATAGCCTTTTATTAATTCACTCAAAATTTATAATGTTTTAAATTAACAACATAGATAAGCATACCACAGTTTTTTGGAAAACATGAAATGTTAATTATGTAGCAGAGACATGAATTATATAAACTCTGCTGAATGTTAGAAGATGCTTAGCAACAATGTTTTCCAAATATAGGGATTTATTATAAACTTACCCTTCTAAGGCTGCCTGTGCCATTTCAGGAGAGTGAATATAAATAGAGCTTGATTTCTTCAAGAAGTGGACTCAGTCGTTTTGTTTACAGTGAAAGGAAGTATTTGCTTCACATCTTTAAGAATTTATCTTTAGCATCCTTGTTGATTTCACATCATTTCAACATGTTCATACCAAATACTTGGGCCTTGATAAGATAGCATCACAGAACAGGAAGAATTAAAACTCTTATTTAAACAATGATTTTATCATTATAACACTTAAGTAGGTCTAGTAACAATACTGAATCTAATTACTGTAACATAACTTTTTTTGAGATGGAAAATTTTATCTGTCTTGTACCAGAGTTCTGAGATATTTATAGCTGTTAGCCCTTCCTCCCACCCTCATTAGCTTATTTTAACAGGAATTTATGGAGGATCTACTATGTATAAAATACATAACAGTCCAGCTCTCATGAAAGGTTCTCTTTCCAACATTTTCCACCATTTTTTGAATTCTACCAGTGTTGTTTTCTAAGTTGGAATTAACATATTGATTCTGTAAAATTCAGTATTTTTTAATAAAGTCCAGGGAAATAGTGGGATTTATTGGAAAGCTTATGGTGAGCTCTGGATTCAAATGCCAGCACTAGCCTTTATCAACTGAGAGACATTGGACAAGCCATTTAACCTCTTAAACTCTGCTTCCTCACCTGCTAATAGAGATAACGTATCTTTTAAGAGTTCTTGTGAGGTTTAAAAATATAGCCTGGCAGCAGTGGTTATGGTTTATACAGGCCGTTGGTAAGTGTCACGTTCCTTTTTTTTTAAAAAAAATTTTGTATTTTATGTGTATTTATGCATTTCTCTGGTAGAAGCTGATTTGAATTTTGGCAATATTCCTGATATTTTAGGAACTACTTTGGTTATCCTAGTATAGGAGATATCAAGGAAAACTGACAGAATCCTTTACCTTGCTAGGGTAGTGATTTTCACTGAATCTGGATCAGTAAAGTCTTACCTCTCAATAAGAATATGCAGAGTAGAGGTAAATATGGCTTGTTTTGGAGGTGCCTCCCTGATAGATTTTTCTTGCTGAACTTGGGAGCTGTCATGTCATATGTTGGCAGAATCATAGTCTCTTCCCTCTTCTACCTTCCCTGTCCTACATGTGAGTCTGCTGTAGGCTTGCAGTAGAGCAACAAAATTAAATTGATGTATGTATCACAGTTACCACTCTAATGTAATGTATTTTATAAGGGATCATATCTTTATTTATGATTATAGCTGGATAAATAAACAGTTATTGTGCATTCTAATATCTCGTAAAACAGTGACGTTTCCCATATGTTTTGTAATTCTGAAATATGAGTTATATTTGTGATGTTGGGATTTTTCCTACTGCATAAATATTATGGATATTATTTAAGAAATGGAAATTTTTTTTGTCAGTGAATTGGGTATCTTAATATTACGTTTACTATTCATTTGAAATGACTGGAGCTGAGTGGTTTGTTTCAGAAAAACAGGTGGTAGTTTTGATTCTGTTTAAGCTCTAAGTGATATATACCATTTACTTCGCTAGTGGAAAGTTTTCTGAGTTGTCTTGCCAAGACTATAAAAGTATAAAACTTGAGGAAAGGTTTTCTTTTTAATTAAAACAATCACAAAAATACTATCGGTCTTATCTAAATACAAGTTATTTCTAGGACTTAATCTTGATTCCTTTTCTCTTGACTCTTCCTTTATCAAATCCTGTTAGCCCTGTTTTCAAAATTTATTCAGAATTTGAACTTTTAAAAAATTTTAAACTCTTTTCACTGCTCTTGTCTAGACTCTTGCCATTGTCTTCTTCCTGCCCGCTCTATCCCCCACCTCCTACCCCACTTTATTCTTCACATTGTCTAAGGGGCAGGGCTTTGAAGTGGAGGTTTTGGAATTGAGGAGAGTGTGGGTGAGCGATATGACTTGGAAGTTATCAGCAGTTAGATGGTGACTGAAGCCATTGAAATGAATGAAATCACTGAGAGAGAGTGTGTAGAGTTCAGCCATTCATTCATTTATTGAGCCAAGCACTACACTGGGTGCTAGGACTACCCCAGTGAATAAGACAGGCTTGGACTCTCTCCTGCTAGAGCTCAAGATGCACAGGGAAGGAGGCAGTTTAATAGGTAATTACAATACAGTGTGTTGGGTATTTGCAAATGATCAGGAGGTTTTAGAATGCTGATGAGGAGAGAAGAGGGGTCCTGAGGAACACCATTTAAAGTTGGGTTGTCAGAAAAGTTCTGGTATAGGAGACTGGAGTGTCTAGATAGATGGGAAGAGAACCCAAAGAAAGTGATGACAAATTAAATGAGGGAAGATTTCAGGGACGAAGTAATTAGAAATAATGTAGTTTTAGTTACCACTAATCAAGTACTTGTAATCCGTTGGCCACTGTTTGAAGTGCCTTACATGTATTAATGCATTTCTTACAGCATCCCTATGTGGTTATCTTCATTTTATAGCTGAAGAAACTTAGGTCAGAGAGGTTAAAGAACTTTCCCAAGATCACACAGAAAATAAACAGTGAAGCCAGGATCCACAGTATTAGAGACCACAGTGACATCAAGTGCTTAGTTTCTTACCTGGGAGGTCAAGGGCACCTGAGAAGAGAATAGTTATGGTAGGGTTCTGTAGCTAGCTGCTAGATTGCAGTAAATTGAGGGGTGACTGAAAGTTGAGGACACAGAGATAGGGATTGTCTTTTCCCTATTGATTACCTTTTCCGTTTTGATGATGTACTATTATTTAGAGTTTTTGTACCTTCTATAATAAAAAGGGGTAGAGTTGGCCCACTTTCTCCCTTTGCCTCAACTGTCATCCCTTCCCCTCCACCCCTGTGCCCTCCTCAGGTGAAAACCAGATGAGATTATATTCCTTGATTATTTTCCTGGTTCCTTCTTCCTCTTACCTGGTCCTTGCTCTAGTCCACCAAGCCATAGATCTTCAACCTTTCTTGCCATAAGAATTGTATTCTAATCAACTATCCTTTTTTTTAAACTCAGCATTTTAATGATGTTGGTAAGCCAGATAAATAAATAATTTGATATTAAAAATTTGAAACGTAAAGCTATATTTTTTAGGAAAGTTTGTTGAAACCCAGGACTGGTGAAGTGAATTAATCCTGATGTTTTAGAACCAGAAGATCCTCTCAGAAATCATTTAGTACATTCCCTTATTTCATAGATGAATACAGGCTTCATGCTATATCCAAACTCAAACAGTTAGTCAAGTTTTGGTCCAATATTCAGGTCTCAAGACCAGTGTGCCTTCCATAGTGCCATTACTTTTAAAAGCAACTTTTGGGGCCAGCCGGGTGGCACAGCAGTTAAGTGCGCATGTTCCGCTTTGGCTGCCCGGGGTTTGCCGGTTCGGATCCCAGGTGCGGACGTGGCACTGCTTGGCAAGCCATGCTGTGGTAGGCGTCCCACATGGAAAGTAGAGGAAGATGGGCACGAATGTTAGCTCAGGGCCAGTCTACCTCAGCAAAAAAAAAAAGAGGAGAGTTGGCAGCAGATGTTAGCTCAGGGCTAATCTTCCTCCAAAGAGAAAAGCAAGCTTTGAAAGTGATAGGGAGTTCAGAATAGACCTGGCTCCAATGATCCGTTTAAGTTATACCAGTCTACACCAGTCACTTGTAATATAAATAAACTGAGAACCACAATACTGTGTATGAGGATATTCTGTTTGATTTCTTGTCTATTCATGAGCAAGGAAAACTCTCCCAGTGACATATCAAGTGGTGCTCATCACTTTGTCTGTACTTAATACTGAGGTGAGGGAGAGTAAAGACTCCAGATAAAACAAATTTTCTGGAGTTCTGATATTTTGAGGAAAGTCCATTTTAAAAAAGGAGACTTAGGGGCCAGCCCAGTGGCCTAGTGGTTAAGTTCATGTGCTTTGCTTCAGTGGCCTGGGGTTTGGATCCTGAGTGTGGACCTGCACTGCTCCTCAAGCCATGCTGTAGTGGCATCCCACTTACAATATGGAGGAAGACTGGCACAGAGGTTAGCTCAACAGCAATCTTCCTCAAGCAAAAAGAGGAAGATTGGCAACAGATGTTAGCTCAGGGCCAATCTTCCTCACCAAAAGGGAAAAAAAGGGAGACTTAGATTTTGTTATACTTGTTTTCAGTCTTCATGTGCCTGAGTATATTATTAGGAAATTTTACACTCAATTTTTACAGTTCAAATCTGAGATCCAGATGCCTATGTTTCATGTTACTTCTTCACATAATTAAGTGTCTTGTAGGGTGGGTCATAATTCTAAAAGCATTATTCCTCCTGTGATCAGTTTAAGTTCATTGTTAGTTTCTAATGAAGGGACTTAATTGCGTCTCAAAAATAACATCATAATTTAGCAAGCATCAAGTATAAAATTGTAGGATTCCATATGTGTGGGGCAGGATGATGTTTGTTGATTGAATCTGGAGCAGATGGTTCTGAAGAGCATGAATTTAGAGTAATTGCTCTTGTAGAAGTGGTTATATCTGGAGAGTGATGTGAGGCTTGACAGGGAACGTGTCGTATACTGGAAAAAATGTGTTTTGGCATTAGGTTGGCCTGAGGCATTTTGCCTTTTCTTCTCTTCATTGCATCTTGTTTTCCATTCTCAAAACTTTTGAGAGCATTGGAAAATAAAATAATGAAAACAAAATGACATATTTATTGTTTAATTAGCTACACCTGTTTTTTGTTTCAAAGTTGTGTTTCTTAGAATATACAAGTATTGCTTCTGTTTTTGTTTAAATTTTAAAAATTAAACTTAATAAGGAAAGGAAATGTCATAGATTGCTTGCCCTAAGCTATATTCCTTGATCATGTACATGTGTCCATTTGCTTGTCTAATTGTGTACTTCTGGTTTATAAAAATATATGTATTTCTAAAAATTTAATTTCTTGGCATAGATTCTAGTGTAGCCTCATTAGGAATGGTTTATGTCCAATAATTTAAGCTTGGCATCATAGAATTTTAAAGCTGAAAAAATAATTTAGAGAAAATATATTTTAATCTTTCCATTTAATAAATGAGATAACTGATGGCCAAAGAAGCTGCTTTATTTAAAGCGACACCTGGATTAGTGGCAGATCTAGGACCATGGAGGATTGTTTGCGTTAATATGATAGCTCTAGGGATCTTTAATTTTTGCAAGCTCTGATATACGTTTAACATTTAATTCATATAAATTCCGTGTTTCAACTTATACATTATTTTCAAGAATAGCATTTGTCATATAAAATAGAGTATCTCCATATACAGCCTAGAGTCGTAAAACCAGGACTAGTGGGAAAGAATCTGAAGGCTTATGGCAGGAATTGCCAGGGTCCCTTCTTACGTTTTTATAGCTTTTGCAAATTTGTAATCTTCCATATAATTCTTTTTCCTTTCTGACAGTCTACCATACTTTATCTTCTCACATATCTACTAACAAATTAGTAGAATTGGATTTAGATTTATTTAAAGCATGTTCTTTCATATTTCTAAGCGCGAACTCTCTAAGAACAGGGATTTTGTCTTTTATTGTTCTACAGGACCTCATAATCTCTAAAGTGTTATGCTCATTCTTGTCCCTAGGCTTTTGCGTATCCTGTTCCCTCTGGCTGGAATACTCTGCTGCCTCTTTCACCCCAGTTCTTGTGTTATTAGCTTAAAATCAACTCATTTTTCAGTTCTGACTACCTGAGCTTGGACACACATTTTAGTCTCTTCATTTGTGAAATAAAGGAATATACTAAATGAGAGTTAGTATATTCCCTGCAAGGGTTGTCTAACTTTAAACTGTCACTTATCCTACTAAACTGGGTTAGATGTCCCTGACGTATGTTTTTGTGTCACTTTGTTCTTTCCATGTTATAATACTTGGCGCAGTTTACTGTAATTACCCATTATGTGTCTCCTCTGTTAGATTGTTAGCACTGTGAGAGGTTTGTCTGCCTCTTGCTCTTGTGTCCCCTGGCATGTAAGAGCTCAATACATTTGTCAAATAAATTAATTATGTCTAAGAGGTTCTCACTTCTGCCTCCTGCCGTCAGAGAGAACATGGACGCCCAGGCCACGTGGCCTCATCCAGTGGTGACTTCTCATTCTGTTCAGCCACATTGTAAGGCCATATTTCCCTCCCCTGAGCCTGGGGTGGAAGGAAAACCATGTTGGCCCCATTACAGACCTTTTCTTTAGCCCAGAGGGGTGACTTAGCTCTTCATGCCACATTGTCTTAGTTCAGAGCTCCTGGGCAAGATCCTTGAAAATCCTCTCGACTCTCACACCTCCTCTCACCATGGTGTTTCACTGTATATAACATTATTGGTTCCATGCCTCCCTAAATTGCATCAGGGCAGATGAATCCCTCTCTGGACCAAGCTTCCTCACATTAAGTAATCTCTCTCATACACTGCTCATAACATTGAGATATTAGAGATAAGACCATACCTGAGGTTCAGAGATATCAGATAGCTTTGGCTAAGATAACCTTGGTAGCGACAACTGGGACTAGGAGCCAGGTCTTTTGACTTCAAGTTTAGGACTTTTTAGACTATGCTATTCTGCTTCCTGCTCTCATCAGCAATTAATATATCTTCAAGGATGTCGGAATAAGACAGTATCCTTTCATATCTCATTTAAATACTCAATTCTATGGAAAATTATGATCTTATGATATTTAGCAGCATTTATATAGAACAGCATTTAACAAATTTATTAAGTGTTGAATCCGGAGGAACATTAGGTGCTTAAAACATTTTCAAAGAGTGATTCACTACTGTTACTAAGAAAATATGCAGTGGGGGTGATTCACTGTAGAAGGTTTAAATGAGGCTTTGAAATAGATGGTGTACCAATCATAATAAAAAATTTAAAAAATGAGAGAGAGAAAACGAAAAAAACCCTTTGTGGTTGCTCTTCTTATAACCAAATGTCGTTTTACTAGAAAAGGGTTTGGCCAACCTATTGGTTCATCCTGGACGGATGCTGGTTTTTGTTTTAGATTTTGTTTTTTAAGACCTATTCATTTTAATAATTTCTTTCTTCTTTTCCTTCTTCTCATTCTTGTTCTCTTTCTACCCCTCCTTCTCTTCCCCTTCCTCCTCCTCTACCTCCTCCTCCTTTTTCTTTTTTTTGGTATTAAAATTAGTTCATACAAAGAAATCACATATTGTACTACAAAGTTAATATCTATCAAAATGAATTTTGTTTGACTTCATTTATCCTTTCTCCTCATCTATAGAAAATGCCTCTTATTTTTCTCCAAGGGAGATAAAGACATTAGAATGGTCTGCCTCTCCATCCTCCCGCTCCACACTGGGCTGGTAGCCAAGTGCCCAGTACAGCCTAAAGAAGAAGTCTTTGGCCCTGGCCACCTGCCCAGGAAATCCGAAAATATTAAGTGGAAAATTCCAGAAGTAATTCAGAAGTTTTAAATTGCATGCTGTTCTGAGTGGCATGATGAAATCTCACGCCATCCCACCAGGGATGTGAATCATCCCTTTATCCAGGATGTCCATGCTGTATACGCTACCTGGCTGTTAGTCACTCAGTAGCCAACTCGGCTATCAGATTGACTGTTGTGGTGTTGCAGTGCCTGTGTTCAAGTAACCTTTGTTTTACTTAATAATGGCCCCAAAGTGCAAGAGTAGTGATACTGGCAATTTAGATATGCCAAAGAGAAGCTGTAAAGTGCTTCTTTTAAGTGAAAAGGTGAAAGTTCTCAACTTAACAAGGGAAGGAAAACATTGTATGCTGAGGCCGCTAAGATCTGTGGTAATTTTTACTACAATATATTATAATTGTTATATTTTATTATTAGTTATTGTTGTTAATCTCTTGCTGTGTCTAGTTTATAAATTAAACTCTGTCCTAGGTGTGTATGTATAGGAAAAAACATAGTGTATATAGGGTTCAGTACTAGCCTCTATTTTAGGCATCCACTGGGGGTCTTGGAACATATACCCAGTGGATAAGGGGGGACTACTATACTTGGAGAAGATCAGCAGAGTAAACCCAAAGAGGAAGAAAATTAAAAATGTAAGGGTTGGGGCCAGCCTGGTGGTGTTGCACTTAAGTTTGCGTGCTCAGCTTTGGTGGCCTGGGGTTTGCTGGTTTGGATCCCTGGCATGGACCTAGGTACCGCTTATCAAGCTGTGCTGTGGCAGGTGTCCCACATATAAAGTAGAGGAAGTTGGGCACAGATGTTAGCTCAGGGCCAGTCTTCCTCAAAAAGAAAAAAAAAGAAAGAAAAAGAAAGTAAGGGTAGAGTCAATGGAATAGAGAACAAAACAACAGAATAAAGTTTAAAAAATCTCATTCTTTGAAAAGATTTTTAAGATTATGAAGTCAGACCTAGGTCCATTCAAGGGACAGAACTACACTAGTGGGTGTTTTGGGTGAAAGAGAAAAGAAGATGCAAATAAAATATAGAATGGAGGAAATAACTACAGATACAATAGAGATTTAAAAAAACAAATATTCCCTCTGGATATTAAAAACCCTCTCTGCAAAAGAATAATGTGGGGCTATCTATCTCACTGGCTTACCTATTATTTCCTCGCAGCCTCATGATTAACTTTACTTTGATTAACTACACTCTGTCCATTTAAAAATATGTGTTAACATTTCTAGTATAGTCATGCCTCACTTAACTATGGGGATACATTCTGAGAAATGTGTCGTTAGGTGATTTTGTCATTGTGCGAACATCATAGATTGTGCTTACACACGCCTACGTGGTATAGCCTGGGTGAAATCCTGTCACTATCCATAGTTCTTTCCTCTTGGGCTGGTACACTTCTGGGAGAAGGATCTTTCAGCTTCTTATGTGGCAGGTATAACGTGGCTGTAAATTCTGGGAGCAGAGGGGGAGAGTGGAATGGAGGAGGTGAGGTCTTGCTAATTTCCCTTTTTAGTGGTTCCCTTTCTTTTAACTGTACTTCATGTCCCCCCCAATCTAGAAACCTTTTGTGTTACTTACCCAGAGAATACATCTTCAGATGTAGGGGACAGGAGGGGTCATCTGACTCCATGAACTTGTGGAGTGGATCTTGGGGATCTAACTGCTTCCTAACAGACTTCTATCCTAATCCTCCATTTTAACCCCAACTTTTCTATTTCTTTTCAGAGGTGATTTCTGCTGCTTAGTTTTGAGCTTTTTTGGTTGTATGTGGGTGGGGTGAGTAGGAGGGGGTCTATGGCATAAATCTTGTTGCTCTCAGATTTTTTTCATTCTATACTTGGGTATCAGCTTTCTTGGGTCAGTTATATTCAGTTACTACTTGTTCATCTGCTGTCGAGCTTCCAAAATTTTTGTTGCTGTTATGTTGTTTCCTCTCTTATTCTGTTTGCCCTTTGGGGTTTATGCTTCTTTAAGAAAATCCCTTTACAGTCATTTTCATGGGGTTTTAGAAGGGAGAAAAGTTAAGTGCTTTGTGTTTAATCTACTGTCTTTACTTGGCCTAAATGCCTTTATTTCAAACCTTTATTTTTCAATTCTTGATCGATAGGCTCAGTGGTGGCCCATTTCATCTTTTAATCATAAGTGTATTTTAGAAATAGTCGATAGACATTTGTATTTTTTTTTTTAAAGATTGGCACCTAGGCTAGCATCTGTTGCCAATCTTCTTTTTTTTTTTCTTCTTCTCCTCAAAGCCCCACAGTACATAGTTGTGTATTTCTAGCTGCAGGTCTTTCCGGTTGTGCTGTGTGGGATGCCGCCTCAGCATGGCCTGATGAGTGGTGCCGTGTCTGCACCCAGGATCCGAACCAGTGAAACCTGGAGTCGCCTAAGCAGAGCACACAAACTTAACCGCTCAGCTAGGGGGCCAGCCCCAGACTTTTGTATTTCTTTCTAGAGACTAAGATGAGTGATAAAGCAAGGGCTTAAGACTTATTTTCTATACATGACTTATAATCTTAAAAAGAGAAGTTTCAAAAATATTTTTAGAAATGGTTGCATCATTGGTATATATGTTTACCTATCATTTAGATATGTTAAGTTGTGCTGTGTTCATCACAGAATCAATCTTTGTACTTCACTATTTCTTAACTTTTGAAAACTCCAGGCTTCTTTATTCTTTTGCCTTTTCTGTCTCCTCTGGGAATTACTGCTATTTTCTTGCTGTCCTCAAAGATGAGGAGTTTTTGTCCACTTCTAAATTCTGTAGTTTGTTTTTGCAATCCTGGAGGTTTGTTTTGTAAATAATACTTATAATATTGTCTGAGCTTTTTAAAACTATAATTTCCTGCCCTTTCCAAACCCCTTCGTCAAATGAAAATAATTGGTCTCCTTTATTGTCAAACTTTATACTTACCTGACATAACTGTGGCCGGAAATTAGACCGCTTCCCTTGTTGCTCTTTCTAGTGTCTTCAATACCGGTAAGAGTGAGGTATTTGGTCTAAATTAGAAATATTGATAAATGTTGCCACATAGCCATTTGGGACATGAAGAAGCGTCAGATTCTTCTGGTCTTTTGATTACTTTCATTTATGTAAGATTTTTTAGAAACTGCTTGAATTCATTCAGGCTACCAAGGTGCTGTTTAATACAACATAACAGGTTGCTACTGAAGTTTTATTTATTTAGTTTTTATGCTACTGCACCATTTAACTAAAAAATATGTTGGTCAATGAAACAACCTAATTTGACATAAACTTTTATATTTGTGATAAGAGCTGTGAAGGGTCTGAGATTTTACCCTAATGGTAAGTTAACAAATTTTGCAAATGCTTGTGGAAGACACAATATTCCTGGGTCAGAGTCAAAGAACAGAATATTACTTACAGCAACAGAAGTAGCCAGAGCAGCAGCATTTGCACCAGTTCTTTAAGCCTCAGTTTTCACAGAGTGACACAAAGAGGGCTCAGTGACATCTGAGTTCTGGCATTACAGGAAGATAACCCTGAATTTAGGGAACCTGAGTCTTTTGTAATGGGCAGTAAGCATGTCTGCCCTTTGCTTTGGGGGGACTCACTCTTATCTTCCTGTATACAAACATCCTTGAAAAGATAGTCTAACAGAGGTAGTTAGTGCTTCTGCTTGAAAGATAAGCAGAAATTTGAGAGAGACAGGAAGAATTGTTTTTCAACATTTTGGAAGGCAGAAAAACCAAATGGGTATTTGTAAGATCGACCTAAATAAGTGACTTACAGATTTTAGTTTGCAGAGAATGGCCTAAGAAATTTTCCCTAGAAAATAGTGATATTTTTACATATATCCTCTTGTGTAATTTTTTTTCCAGTTAGCCTACTATCTCAGAGACCTCCATGATATTAGACTCACACTGATAGTTTCCTGGGAAATATTACGATGAATTTATTTTTTCAGTATTGTTGTACTTCCCATTGTTTTTTCTTAGTCAGAGATACCCAACCCTCTGTTTTGGGGAGTTTGCATCTGTCTTCCTTGTATCAATGCTTCTGTTTCTCTATAAAAGTTCAAATATAAAAGCAAGTAAAATGGCAATTATCATATTTTAATTTAGTAAAAATTCACTGAGGCATGATATTTTAGACAAAAGACAGTGAAAAATCATGGAGCCAGGTGGTGTTCCAGGGCAAGTTCATATGTTCAGACTGGATTTCTAAGTGGTCTCTGGGACTAAAGTTCTTCCAAGTGGAACTTCATGTGCACTGGAGCACAAATGTAGCAGCACTTCATTAAAAAAGACCCTAAGGCAAGGAGCTCAGAGGGATTTTGCTGCACTCTAGACTCGAGGTCTTTGTCACAGATCAAAGGGCTCTAAATCTGGCAACTTAATTGTGGGGGGAGGGAGTTGGGACAGTCAGTCCTGTCAGTGTTTAAACTCCAAGCAGATGGCAAGAACAAAGATCTGACCATCTTTAACTTTCCAGGTCAGCGTGATCTCTTTTAAGTTATTTTGGATTTTTCTAAATTTGAATTGGTTGACCATCTTTTTGGCTCTTGCAGTATTTTACTATTCTGTTTCTACTCCTCTATCTCTTCCTATTAATTCTCTATTTTTTTAAACCATCATTTTTTCTTACTTTCTTCAAATGATGAACTTTCCTAAGATTGAGTCTTCAGCCCTCTTTTTTCCATCCCTGATCTCTCTCTAGCCTCCCTTTATAGATCTCTTCCACTCCTTAATAGCAGTTCTCATGTGTATGCACATAACTCTGAAATCTGATTCTCTCGAGTTCCAAAACCACATTTACAACTGCCAACTGAATATTTCCTTTAAGATGTTCTGCCAGCATCTTACAAAACTTGTAACTCTGGTTTGAGTGTATGAACAAAATGGGCAGAGACAAAAGGTATGTTGTTACCTTAATGTTTTACTCTTTTAAAAGAAATTCCCCAAACTGAGTATTTTGACAAATCTTTATGGTCTTTTTTGTGATGTTTTGTAAGTTTTGTTTCATGTTTGGAAAATATCTTTCATATGTCATCTCAGTTTGTCATATTTTCACTGCTGCCAGAACTAAGCATTTGGAGTTTTGCCTTCATCCCCACATTCTTCCATCTCCCTTCATACCCTTCTACCCTCATACACATAGACAAACACAAAAAAAGTTAAATTCTATAATATACTTTAGGTTTGGGTTTATTATTATTATTTTTATTGATAATGGTTCAGTCTGTATTTATGGGGTAGACAATAAATCTTGTGCTACTTTTCTCTTTGCAGGTCTCTATGCCTTGCGGAGAGTTCTGAAGAAACAGCCTAACCTCCCTGACAGCAAGGTGGCTGGATTAGTGAAGATTACTCTGAATGATTTCTTGCAGGGAATGAATGACATCAGGCCCAGTGCCATGAGGGAGGTAGCAATTGATGTCCCAAATGTAAGTCATTTGTAGCTCAATGCTAGTCGCACTGTTTGAATTAAACTCTGAAAGAGACGCAGACTCCAGGGAAACTACCTTTCTAGGCTAAACTTTAAAAAAAGTTTTTTGAGGGGCTGGCCCCGTGGCCGAGTGGTTAAGTTCGCGCGCTCCGCTGCAGGCGGCCCAGTGTTTCGTTGGTTCGAATCCTGGGTGCGGACATGGCACTGCTCATCAAACCACGCTGAGGCAGCGTCCCACATGCCACAACTAGAAGGACCCACAACGAAGAATATACAACTATGTACCAGGGGGCTTTGGGGAGACAAAGGAAAAAGTAAAATCTTTAAAAAAAAAAAAAAAAGTTTTTTGAATTGAAACTTTTATGGAGATAATTGTAGTTTCAGTGCAGGTGTAAGAAATACTGTAGGGAGATCCTGTGTATCCTTTACCCAGTTTCCTCCAGTGGTAACATCTTGCAAAACTATACTACAGTGTCACAAGAAGGATGTTCCATTGATATAATCATTGATCTTATTCAGATTTCCCCAGTGTTACTTGTATTCATTTATGTGTCTGTGTGCACGTGTGTGTGTGTGTGTATTTAGTTCCGTGCAGTTTTATTAGACATAAAGATTTGTGTATCCGTCACCAGAATCAAGATACTGAGTAGTTCATCACCGCAATGATCTCTTGCATTGCCCTTTCATAACCACACCTACCTTGTTCCTGTACCCATTTCTAAAGTTCCGTCATTTCAGAAATGTTATATAAATGGAATTACGTAGTATGCAACTATTTGGGATTAGTTTTTTTCTTTCACTTAGCATAATTCCCTGGATATTCATCCAAGTTGTTATGTGTATCAATAGTTTGTTCCTTTCTATTCCTGAAGGAATATATGTACCATAGTTTATTTAACCATTCACCTGTTGAAGGACATCTAGGTTGTTTCCAGTTTTGGGCTATTATGAATAAAGCTGATATGAACAATTGTATATAGATATCGTGTGAATGTAAGTTTTCATTTCTCTGGAATAAATGCCCAAGAATGCAATTGCTTGGCTGTATACTAATTGTATGTTTAGTTTTATAAGAAAATGTCAAGTAGGCTAATTTTAGGACAAAAAAATCTTCTAATTATGATACCTTCTACTAATAATCCTGATGTTTCCTTGGGTTCTTTTACATATACTTCATCATTGACAGTCTTTGCACAGTTCTCTGTCAAATCACCACAAGTGCAACAAAAGTTATCTTTTATGCATGGATCATCTGTTATGTCCTCCCAGACCTAAGTGAGCCTGATGTGTAGGAAAAAAATGGCCTTATAGTTTTCTTTGAATATATTAATATTTCTAGATAATGAACATTGAAAGAAAGCATTGGCAGTGTGTCCTGCATTGTACTGAGATAGGGAATGTGCCATTAAGCTTGGCTTGAGCATAAGGAGAATGTCTGTGTCTTAGTGTAGCTTGAGGAAGGTTTACAGATTGCTCTCTGTCAGTTATAGGAGAGCTCTGAGGGAAGAATGCAATTTTGTGACTGTTCCCTTTGCCTGTATAGTATTGCCCCATTTCTTTTTCTCTTTTGAGATAGTCCTGTTGCTTCTTAGATACTGTCTTGTAAAAGCTCTGACATTACAGTTATTTGAAAACTCAGAGCCTTGTTAAGAGAGTCAGGCATAGTTTTTTATCCTTTGCCCCATTGTGTATAGGCATGTCAGCATTCACAGTTCTTTTGATCATTAACCAATGTTTTTTAGTTGTTGTAAGTTAAAAAATAAAAGAGGCTAAAATGATATTAAATCAATGCAGTAGACTTTGAGGAATGATAGAGTGGGGAGAAATCAGTGAATTTGTTTTCATTTTTAGAAGTGAGTCTTCCTTGAAAAATGTGTTTTATGGTCAAATAAATTTGGGAAATACTGGTTTAAATAAAATCAATTGTATTTCTTTCCTGCAGGACTTCTCAGAGTCTTTTAATATGCTGATATGTATTGTCAAGTGTCAAAAGAGAGCTGTTAGGGAAACTTACTTGGCCATGGACCATGTGGAGCAGAGACTTTCTGCATTTTATAGTGTGGTAGATTGCAAAAAATGACCACAGATTCTTCCTGTCACTGTGTGTTTGCCTTTTAGCACTGCAACTTTGTAGCTTCTACCACAAAAGAAATGAAGTCAAGTTTCCCACCCGTTGAATCTGTACTTGGCCCTGTAACTTGCTTTGGCCAGTAGGATATTAGTGACAGTGCATGCAGGCTTGAAAGCTTGGGACCTGCCTTTTCTTGCTGCTCTTTGAAGTGTTAGCTGTGTTAGAAGTCTGTACTAGCTTTCTGGAGGATGAGAGAGCAGACATGAGCTCTCCTGGCTGAGATCCTTTTAGTCCAGCCATCTTGCCAATTGTCAAATGTGTGACGCCATGCTAGACTATCCTACCCCCGTCAAAGTTTGCCTGGACCAAAAGAACCACTCAGGTAACTCTCAGAATTGTCAGAAATAATGAATTTCGAGCCATTAAATTTGGGTTAGTTAGCAAAAGCTAAGTGATGCAGGCACTTGTTTACTTCTTATAGAACACAAATGTTTTGTACATTTAGGCTAGGAAATGGTGCCCTAAAGATAGGAACATCCCCAAGGACTAGTGGCTAGTTTAGGGCACTTAGTGTGGTTTTGAATTCTTTTTGAAAGATTTTCAAATTCGCTACTGAATTTACAGCTTCCTTTGGGTTTTTTCAGAAACTCTGTAGCAGAATATGCTAATTTAGGATGCATAGTTTGACAAATGAAATTATGGAATAATGAATAATTGATGTTGGGTTAGTAGTAACTTTTCATTTCTTTGGAGTTTAAGGTCTAAAGATTGGGCCATTGGTAGGAATGCTTTTACTTGCAGTATTTATCTGTATTTTCTTGGCTACCATTGCGTAATATAAGGGGTCAGGTAGATGCCTAATCATCAAATGCCGTATGTGAAAATTTCAGGTAGTAGGGCTATAAACCAACTACACCATCCAGAAACACCTTAGTGTTTAAAACAGTTTAGGAACTAAAGAAACATACAGTAAGGGTTTAAACTTAAAGTTACTGCCAATGGAGAATGTGTTTAAACAGTGGCTGTCCACTCTTGGAATTGCTGAACTGATTTATTCATCACAGGAACTGGTACTACAACTCCGTTTTTAATTGCTCTAATGAAAGATTTTTTCCTTTATTTTCTTTTGATACAGTATTTACAGGCCATGGACTTGAGCCATTTTCCATTTGGCACTTTATTATTTGGCCTCGGGCCATGGTGCACTGTGATGTTACTCATGAGCTCCAGAGTGATTAGCCCCGGTCAAAGGACTTTCTTTACATTGCTTTTTATGCTCACTTCAGATTGTAAAAATTTTCCTCGGAAGTCAACATTTCTATAATTGGATTCCTAAACTCCACTCTTCTGATTTCTGGCTATTACATTTATAAAAATATCTTTAAATTGTTTCTGCAGAAGATTTAATACTTACTTTGCTATAGAAAACCTGTTTCAAGTAGCTAGTTAGTTGTGAACATTTTTTAATAGCAAATTGAGCATTCAGCATCTTTTGAGAGAAGATGTTAGTGTGTGAAATTAAAACTTCTAAATCACACTTGCCTAGTTACATTTAAGTTTGAAAGAAATGTCTTAAGATGGGAATATTGCCAATTATAATATGACACATTATTAATTTCAGGAGACCACAAGTGTTAGCCGCTTACTTAAATGTAGTGTTTCCCTCTTTTGGATTTTCTGAATTGGTGATTATATCAATTGATGTATTAAAAGTCAAATGTATTTTACAATTAATTGATCATTAAAGTCAAATATATTTCTTTTTTTTTTTTTTCAGTGAGGAAGATTGGCCCTGAGCTAACATCTGTTGCCATACTTCCTCTTTTTGCTTGAGGAAGATTGTCCCTGAGCCAGTATCTGTGCCAGTCTTCCTCCATTTTTTGCATGTGGTGTGCCTGCCACAGCATGGCTTGAGGAGCCGTGTGCAGGTCCATACCTGGGATCCAAACCCATGAACCCTGGGCCACTGAAGCAGAGCGCACGAACTCAACCACCACACCACCAGTCTGGCCCCATCAAATGTATTTCTTTACTGCAAGAGTCCTTAGAATCTTTGAGTATGCTAATATGCATCGTGAAATTTCAATTTTTCACCCAGAGATGATAACTGTTAATATTTTGTTACAGTTCCAATAGAATGTTTTAGATTTTTTTCCCTGTGCATATAGATATTTTAATATAGTTACTCTTAGAGTATATAGTTTTATATTCTGCTATTTTCACTTAAAATTATATGGTAAACATTTTACTTTAAAATTTCTTGGCAAACATCTTTTTTATGGCTGCATAGTGGACTGTTAAATGGATAAGCTGTAATTGTTTTATCCTCCTATTTTTGAATATTTAGGTCTTTTTCTATTCTATTTTTTATATGGTTATAAACATATTTGTGTTCAAATATTTGCATTTGTGATTCCTAGAGGAGGAATTTCCAGACTAAAATATGTGATTTTTAAAGCTTGTGACAAATATCAAGTTATTTTTTTTCCCAGAAAGGTTATTCTAATTTATAATCATATGATAAAAATTTAAAATTACAAAGAGCTTAAGCAAAATCTCATTTTCACTTTAGTTCTTTTCTCTTTTTACTTTCCACTAGAGTTTATTTTCTTGACTGAGAAGATCTTTATTATGAGGAATAAGAATGGATAGTCTTTAGATGAATAGAGATTTAAAAAAGAAAATGAAAAATAATTATCAATTATATATCTTCTCCTTCCTATAAAAATGATAAATTTTTAGATAAAGGGTGTAGCTGGATGGTTTTTTGATGGATTTTAAATTCCATGAGAGCAGTTCTTACTTTTTATTTTTATCCTTAGTACTTAGTATATGACGAGCACATAATAGATGTCCACTCAATATCTGTTGAATGAATGACTTTAATTTTCATGAAAAAATACATTAGCTGGTCAATTTCAGATATATCTGAAAAAGAGTATCTCATCCTTCTTCTGTACCAAAGTACAGTACAGTTTACTATTACCCATATGTAACAGTCTTTAATTTTTTCATATTTTATAAAGCAGCTGATTTCTTCAGTGAATTTTAATCCTTGCTATTTGTTCAGTGAATTTAATATTTTTGGAATAAAGAGGCCTGTAATAATGCTGAGCTGTCTACTGTGGGTGGATATGGAATAGTCCTTTATATTTCTGGCAGAAACAGGTTGCTTCCTTGATCTGCTATTAAAAATTCTCATTTTAGGGGGGCCAGCCCAGTGGCGCAGCGGTTAAGTTTGCACGTTCCCATTCTCGGCGGCCAGGGGTTCGCCGGTTCGGATCCCGGGTACGGACATGGCACCTCTTGGCACACCATGCTGTGGTAGGCGTCCCACGTATAGAGTAGAGGAAGATGGGCACGGATGTTAGCTCAGGGCCAGGCTTCCTCAGCAAAAAAGAGGAGGACTGGCAGTGGTTAGCTCAGGGCCAATCTTCCTCAAAAAAAAAGAATTCTCATTTTATTAAAGTAAATGAAGAAAAAAATACAGTGCTTTAAATATTTTTATATTTATATTATTTTTGCAATGTTATTTTATATACACCATAATAATTATCACTGACAAATGGCATTCTTAACCAAATATGTCCAAATTGGTTGCCATCAAGTTTAATTCATTTATGCATTTTAACCCCCCCACCCTCCTGGTTTTCCCCATTTCATTTTATGTAGTTTTAGATTATCCCTTATCACTTGAAATAATCTATCTTTATACTTTGATACTGCCTTTGGGTTGCAGTTTTCAGAATTTGAACATTTGTTTCAGGATAGTCTAAAAGCCAGTAAGAGATAGGGCTGTTCTTTCATGTGAACCCACTTTTGTAAAGTGAACTGCAACCAGAGCCTCAGGACTAACTGTATAGTCCCAAACTCCTTTGTAAGCTTGGATCCAGGTTTAGAGGTAGTCAGCAGTCAAACTGAGTGTATATGAAATGCCATAGTTAAAGAAACATTCCTCATTTACTCCCATTTAAAGAAGTAGCAAACTTCTTAATTATGTAAATAATCAAAAGGCTGTCGTTTCATTAATTACATATTCAAAATTTGTTATGTATTTTCATTTGGCACCTTTTCAGACTAGAGCATCAGTATGTGACAAGCCAGTTGAATTTCATAGGGTGAACTCATTAGTATTATGTTTCTGATTCAGAGATTTGAGTTAAATAGTTTAATTGACCATAATTACATTTCATTCTTTACGTACCCTCAGGATAATTAGAATGAATTTATTTGAGTTTTTATTCTTTAAAAACAGTACTGTATTCTATATTTTCTTTATTTTTTACAGACTCAAAGGATTGAGGGTTTCAGGGATGCTTTACTAAATAACAGATTGCTTTTTTTGGAATAGATAGTACAACCTGTGGAAATTCTATTAATTCCATATTGATTCTTGGCAGGGCTTTTGAATTCGGTTTCTTTTGATTTTGCTTCTTGTTGTCTAGACAGAAGAGTGTCTTCTATCACTCCCAAGATGCCAGTCTTCCCTGCCAACTTCTCTTATGCATTTTTATAGTTTTAAGTAATAACAGTTGAACAGGAAAGCACATTTGGGAAAGTAGATTACTTTTAACCAGGAAATACTCTGTGCCAAACTGAAAACTGTAGTTTTAGCCTTATTAAATATTTTGGAAGTTTAACTCATTCCGCTTTTCTTTTTATACTGTACTTTTCTCAGCTTCTATAGGAGGTGAAATGAAGAGATACAAAAGTTAGTGGAAGGATCACCAATTTCTATTCTCAGCTTTGTTCCTGGTTAACTGGTGAAATCAAACACTCTTCCTGTCAGATTATAAATGGAAAACTCTTAACTTGCAGTTTCCGATGGCTGACTTCTTTTGAATTTATAAATGATGTTGAGGTTATCATAGAGGAATATCCTGTACTTATATATGTAGTTGATAAATACTGAATACTTGATGAGTGTGTGCTAAAAACGCAGATTTTCATTTAGAGCAAAGGAAATCATTGGTAGGGTTAATGTGGTTCTTTCGTGGTACTGCACTTCTTCACTTCACTTTATACAAATATGAAGTATTTGCACTCTTTTCTGATCTTGCCCTTTAGTCTATCCATCCCAATACTTCGAAGAGTGATTTTTCCAAAAGAAATTACTGATCTGGCTTAAAAACCGTCAGCATAACTACCTGTTGATCATTTCTGGGATGAAGTCTAAGCTCTGTGGTTTGGTATTCGTAACCTGGCTTATGCCTCCTTCTTCACTTTCATCTTACATTTGCTCTAGTCCTTTTGAACCACTCCGTATCTTTGCACGTTTTCTTCTCCTCTGCCTGAAAATTATTTTCTGATTTCTCACTTACCAAAGATCTTGTAATATGATCCTTAATACACGTGCACACGTAATACACATATATGCCTTGTGGACGTTTTGTCTTGTTCATCTTTGTATTCCCACTGCTTGGCAAATAGTAACAACTAAATAAAAGTTTGTTGAAGGGCTGAATGAATATTTTGTGAGGCATTTTGGTTCATAGTGGTTCTTATTTTTCAAAAGTATTTCTTTTACCTTTCCATATAAGGATATATGTTTTTGGTAATAGCTTTATTGAGATCTAATTCACATATCAAACAATTCAGTCATTTAAAAGATACAATTTGGTGGTCTAGTGTATTCAAAGAGTTGTACAGCCATCACTACAGTCAATTTTAGAACATTTTCATCATCCCCAAAAGAAACCATATACCCTTTACCTCTCCTATTCCAAGCTGCCCGTTCTCCCAGCCCTAGGCAACCATTTATCTATTTTATGTCTCTCTAGATTTACCTATTCTAGACATTTCATATAAATGGAACCATAAAATATATGGTTCTTTGTGACTGGCTTCTTTCACTTAGCATAAAATTTCTAAGGTTCATCCATGTTGTATCATGTATCAGTACTTCATTCCTTTTTATTGCCAAATAATATTCCATTGTATGGATATAGCACATTTGATTTATCCAGTCATTAGTTGAAAAACATTTTGAAATGCTTCTCCTTTTGGTTCTCGTGAATGAAGCTGTTATGAACATTTGTGTATAAGTTTTTGTTTGAACACCTGTTTTCAATTCTTTTGGGTATATATCTAGTAGTAGAATTGCTGGGTCACTGATAACTCTGTGTTTAACCATTTGAGGAACTGCCAGACAGTTTTCCAAAGTGGCTGCATCATTTTACATTCCCACCAGCAGTGTATGGAGAGTTCCTGTTTCTCCATGCCCTCACTAATATTTGATATTATCTGTCTTTTTTTGGAGGGGGGAAAGATTAGCCCTGAGCTAACTACTGCCAATCCTCCTCTTTTTGCTGAGGAAGACTGGCCCTGAGCTAACATCCATGCTCATCTTCCTCTACTTTTTACGTGGGACGCCTGCCACAGCATGGCTTTTGCCAAACGGTGCCATGTCCGCACCTGGGAGCCCAACCGGCCAACCTGGGCTGCTGAGAAGCGGCACGTGCGAACTTAACCGCTGTGCCACCAGGCCGGCCCCTCTGTCTTTTTGATTATAGCTATTCTAGTGGGTGTGAAATTGTATCTCTTTCTGGTTTTGATTTGCATTTTCTTAGTGGCTTATGATGTTGAGCATCTTTTCATTTGCTTATTGGCTATTTGTATACATCTCTTTGGAGAAATGTCTGTTCGGATCCTTTGCCCATTTTTAATTGGGTTGTCTTTTTATTATTGAGTTGAAAGAGTTCTTTTATATTCTAGATACAGGTTCTTTATCAGATATTCGATATCTGATATCAGATATACATGATTTGCAAATATTGTCTCCCATTCAGTGGGCTGCCTCTTTCATTTTCTTGATAGTATCCTTTGAAGCACAAAAGTTTTTAATTTTGATGAAGTCTAGGGTATCTGTTTTTTATTTTGTTGTGTGTACTTTTGGTGTCACATTTGAGAAACCATTGCCAAATCCAAGGTCATGAAGATTTACTCCATATTTTCTTTTTAAGAGTATAGTTTTAGCTCTTACATTTAGGTCTTTGATTAATTTTCTTTCCCAAGGTAGAATTAACCCTGCTCTTCTATGTGTAACCATAGCATTAAAGAAACTCCAACTATAGCTTGAAGCCATGACAACCATATAAGGGAAAAGGTGTTTTCTTTTAACTGGTATAATATACATAACATAAAATTTACCATTTTAACCACTTTTAAGTGATTAATTAAGTATATTCACATTGCTGCACAACCATCACCACCATCCATCTCCAGAACTTTCCTTTTCCCAGACCGAAACTCTATGCCCATTAAACAGTAACTCTTCATTCCCTCTCTTACCATTAAGAATGGCGTTAACCTTGTGGTTTTTTTTAAGATGTCCTGTATTAGGTTAAGTTCCTATCTATTCCTAGTATGCTGAGAGATTTTTTTTTTTTTCAATCATGGGTGGGTGTTGAATTGTCTTGAATGCTTTTTCTGCATTTTTTGAAATGATCATATGGTTTTTCTTAGTCTGTCAATATGGTGAATTACACTGATTGATTTTCAATGTTGAATCAGTCTTATATTCCTGGATGAATTCCACTTAGCTGTGATTTAGTATCCTTTTTATATATTGCTGGACTCTATTAGCTAATATTTTGTTGAGAATTTTTACATGTATTTTCATGAGAGATATTGGTCTGTGGTTTTCTTATGTTTTTGTTAGGTTTTGGTGTTAGGGTGATGCTCACATTTCAGAGTGACTTGGGAAGTGTTCTCTCTGTTTTATTTGTTGAAAGAAATTGTGTAGAATTAGTGTTATTTCTCCTTAAATTTTCTCCGTTGAAACTGTGTGGCCTAGAATTTTCATAATTTGGAAGGCTTAAGTAAAATTTAATTTTTTAGTAAATGTAAGACGTTCAGGTTATCTATTTTTTTCCTGAGTGAGTTTTGGTAGTTTGTATCTTTTAAAGAATTGGTTCATTTTGCTTTAATTGTTGAATTTGTAAACATAGAGTTGTTATAGTATTCCCTTATTATCTTTTTATTGTCTGCAGGATCAGTAGTGATGTCCTGTTTTTCCTTGCTGATATTCTGTCTTCTCTCTTTTTTTCCTGTGGTCTGTCTGTCTGGAGATCCATCAGTTTTGTTGATCTTTTCAAATTGTCAGGTTTTTATGTTATTGTTTTTCTGGTTTTCATTTCATTGATTTCTGCTTTAATATTTATTATTTCCTTCCTTTTTACATTAGGCTTAATTTGCTCTTCTTCCTTTAGTTTGTGGGAACTGTCTAGTGATTTTAAGTCTTTCTTCTTTTCTAATACAAGAATTTGTTCTAAAAATAAATAAATACCCATTAAGCATTGCTTTAGCTGCGTCCCACATATTTAATATGTTGTATTTTCATTTCCATTTCAAAATATTTTTTTTTTAAAGATTTTATTTTTTTCCTTTTTCTCCCCAAAGCCCCCCAGTACATAGTTGTATATTCTTCGTTGTGGGTCCTTCTAGTTGTGGCTGCCTCAGCGTGGTCTGATGAGCAGTGCCATGTCCGCGCCCAGGATTCAAACCGACGAAACACTGGGCCACCTGCAGCAGAGCGCGCGAACTTAACCACTCGGCCACGGGGCCAGCCCCCCATTTAGTTCAAAATATTTTTTAATTTTCCTGAGACATCTTTAACTTATTATAGTCTACCTTTAAGTGATAATACATCACATGTATAGAATAATAACCTTAAAACAGTACACTCCTGTTGCTCCTCTCCTGGCCTTTGTACTATTGTCATACATTTTACTTTGCATGTGTTCTAAACCCCGCGGTATGCTGTCATCATTTTTTTCTCTAAACAGTATTTCCTTTTGAAGAGATTTAAATAATTAGAAAAAAAGATCCGTATATTTACTCAATGTAGTTACCATTTCCACTTCTCTTTTAGTCTTTTGTGTACATACAGGTTTCCATCTGGTATCATTTTCCTTCTTCCTGAAGGGCTTACTTTAACATTTCCTGTAATGCAGGTGTGCTGGTCATGAAATCTTCCAGTTTTTGTATGTCTGAAAGAAGTATTTAGTTTGTTTTTGTTTTAGAAAGATGTTTTCACTGGGTATTTAGACTTTTCTTGTGGCATCTTTCAGGCCTGATTCTCAAGTTGGTCCTGTTCACTAACATTCATACCCCTAGCTATTACATGTAGCACAATTAGCATCCAGGGACAAGCTTTGATTATAAGGTAAAAATCTTTTGTTCTTTTTTTAAAATATTGCCTGTTAAGACTGTGGGGTAAGAATTGTCTTCTAATATCTCCTTTACTCTTTGTCAGGGCTTCCTCCTTCTGCCTGTTGCCCTCAAGCCAAAACATCAATAGTATTTCTCTTTCCCCAGCGTCTTGGCTCTCTGACCAGCATTGGTTCTTCTTCCGCATGTGGGAGCTGGTCTGGTCTGTATGTCAAGATACAAGAGTCGGGGCTGCTTAGGAAATTTGCTTACGTGAGTTTGCTCAGCTTTCTAACAGAGAGGAGCCTCATCTCTTTGCCTCCTATTTAACAAAAATTTGGAGCATCCCTTCAGCCAGTCTTGGCAGGGGAGAGTTTTTCTTTCTATATATGCAAAACTTTTATTGTCAACTAACCATCAAAGGAGATCAGAGGAAATGATTTGAATTTATGACTCAACTATTTGGACAAATCTGGGGTAGAAAATGTCATGTAAGGCATATGTATAGCCCTTGTACACTTTTACACATTGGCAATATTTTTCACTATTTCTGACCACACATGCTGGTTTATCCCTAACTCTCTCCTCTTTTTCCCATCTCACCTCCCACCAGCCTGTCCTCCTGCCATTTCTACCCCTTCTACTGCTTTATTTTTAAGATAATACAAGAGAATCATGCATCTGCCCTTTAATTTATTCCTTTACCAAACTGAGCATCTGTAAAGTACAAGGCACTATGTTAAGAAGGTCCTGGTGATACATACACATATAACAAAAGAGGCCTTTCATTTGATTATTATTCTCTCATATCACAGATTCCCAAAGAAGAAAAATAAGAACAAAACTCATTTTAAATTTAGTTACTTAAAACATTTTTTCTTGGCCTTTTATATGACTTCTTTTAGTTTGGGGACATTTGGTCATATATATTACATATGGTTGATTTAAAATTCACTTGAGAACCTTGTGCACAAACATATGCTTCTCTAGCACCTGGGCTTGGGACCAATCAGTAGAAGTCCCTGTCTCTTTCCTCTGTTGTTGTATTTTTCATTTCCTTTATCTTTTCACATTTCCACTCTGCCATAGTAAGAATGACAGGGGTTACTAAGCAGTTTCCTTAAATAGTCAAAGCATTTTCTGCTGATCACAGTTTAATTATTTAAGGAATTTGATAAATTAAAAAATATGTAAAATATTTTAATGAGATATGAAGCATTTTCTAGGTGAAACTATCATTTTCATGATATGACTTTTTATTTCTTCTTTTATTATTGCTGCTGGTTTGTTTTTTTTCTTATTTAAAGTTTCCATTTTTTATGAGATTTTTCCTGGACTTATTCATCTGGCAAAAGTAAGTAGTTTTTTTAAAAGCTCATTTTGGAAATGGTTAACCAGTTTTAAGTTGAATTAAGGTATAAAGTTTTGTGATCTAAGGGAGGCTTTAATAATTTATTCTATTTGTAAGGTTTGACTTCATACATAGCCAGCTCTCTGAGGACAGCTCATGGTAAACTTATTAAAGTGTGATTGTAGTGTAATGATATTTTAGAAATTGAACGCAGATTTTAATATAACCATTAAACTGATAATGAAATCTGTGCAGTTTGAAATTTGGCTAAAATATTTGTCTTTAAGTTGATCATATTTTCCATGTTTTGGAGGATTTTTCTTTTTACTTGAATAGTTCCTTTCTTCTTTACTGTAATATTTTCCCTTAATAATTAGGAGTATTAGGAGCATCTGTCTCTCGTAGCCTTTATAATACGTTTCAGTAAGGTTCTTAATGTGATTTACTAAAGAACAACGAAGTCACCTAGATTAGTGGCAATTTGCAATTAGTGGCAAAATTTTGGTGTACAGTTTTTTATATTCTTTCTCATCTACTTTTTTAGCTCCCTGTGCTCTTATGTGTGAAATTATTGGATATTCAGTGTAAGCTTGCTTATACAAAATGCAAGTGAAACAGGAAGAGAGGAAAAGCTGAGTGGAGAAAGAGAAGGAAAACCACTGAGTGGAACACTCAGCCCCCCAACCCTGTACAGGGCACTGCTCCATATTTTTCACTTGTCTCACGATCCACCTGCTTTTCTTTACTTTTCAGAGTCCTCATGTAGTTGTTTTTTGTTTTGTCTGAAGTTTTTATTTTTAACAGATGGGAGAGAGAGGCTGTAGATGGTTTATGGTACCACAGTGAAACAGGAACTTTGCCTTGGGATTTAAAAAACCTCCTTAGAATGTGTTTTTAAAGCGTGGGGAAAAATATTTTTTGTCTTTTCACTCTGTAAAGCTAATGGCTTTCACTTATTTTCGCATAGCTCTAAGAACACATTTTGAACACTTACTGCTTCCTCATTTTACTTTCTCTCCATTAAAGAAGCATCTGGAAATATATTGATTTTCCTTTGAATCTTGGAGGTTGGGTTTTCTCAACTTACTTCCTTCTGCATTATGTAGTATCTTTAGTAATTTAGGTTGTTTATAACTTCAAAACAAAATAAATGTATTTTAAACATTTGAATTGTTAAAAGCTAGTGTATGGCTCAGCAGAGAATTTGGAACAGGCGCCAACCCACTTGTTACTGCCTGACTTCTTGACCTTATGTTTGGACTTGTTAGCATGAAAGAACAAAATGAAAAGTATTCTTTGTTGCAATATTTTCTATAAAAATAACACTTTCAAAAGAATTTTTGTCCCTGGCCGTGTAAAACTTGGCACCTAGCAAACAAGAGGATCTTGATTCATGGATGTATAAAGACACTGTCAGTCCCTCTGGAGCTACTGGATCCTTATCTCGTAGTAATTCTCCCAATGTCTGCAATCTAGTTCATTAATTTTTATTTTGTCCTCTTGGAACTTGTCCTTAAAAGTTTTTTTCTTTTTTTTAAACCTGATCATCAGGTCTTTTGTCTTTTATGGGTGTGCAGTTTGAAGTTTTTTTTGTTTTTGTTTGTTTTTTTTGGTTTGTATATTGTTGGTTGCTTGTCCAGAAAGTACTGTAAGATGTTTGTGGGAGGTATTTCCTTTGCGAAATTTATCTCACTGCTCTGTCTGTGCTTGTTTGACGGCTGTTCCTTCACTTCTAACTTTATTATTAATTCAAAAAGTTATAAAGCCATATGTGAGCAGCTGTTCACTGTTTTCATTAGGACAAAATAAGAAAGAAAGGACCCAAATATTATCAAGAGTGATTTAGGTTGGACTGTAGGAATATTTTTCTGGCAGTTATGATATAGTGTAACTTATTAAAAAGAGAGTTACAGAATTTTTTTTTAAAAGAGCATAAAATAGTATTTGTTGAAAGATGAGAGAAATTGAAAGATGAAATACTGACTGAAGGTAGGATAGTGAACCAGCTAGGTTTTGAATTCCTGTTCTAGTTCTAGGGTTTTATGATTTCATGCTAGTGTTTATTCTTCTTACACACTGAGTTTTCCCATGACTTGCTGTGCTTTAAGACTCTTGTGCAATAGTAAGCCCTAAGTGGATTTCATTTTTTAACTGATATCTTAGCTATAGAAAGACTCATCATTTATTTGGCATTCAAGTGCTAAATTAAAATGCAAAACTTATTTGCCCTTAGTTTAAGAAATGTAGTGATCAGATAAAAAGAGAAAGAATAGAAAAATTACGGTAATTAAATATTGCTCAGGAAACTGCAAATATAATGGCTTGATTGTCCTTTACCTTTTATCACTAGTCTTTCAGAATACAACTATTCATTGTAATCATCTTTCAGACATTTAAATAAAATACCTAGTATTTATTAAATAGTTACCATGTGCCAAGCAAAGTGCAGTTAATTTAATATATGCTCTACTGTTTAATTCTCACAATAATCTGAGAGCTTACGTTTCATTATCCCCATATGACAGATGAGAAAGCAGTTTAGAGAGATGAAGTGAATTGCCCAAAGCCATACAGTAACTAGAAGATCAGAAAATGTATGAAATTTTAAAAATGCAAAGTATAAAATTGTGAATACATTGTGATCTCAATGAAAATACACACAGATGCATTTGAAGGTTAGAAGGTACTACACCAAAATATTAACAATGCTTACCTTTAGTTGTTGGGAAAACAGGTAATTCTTATATTGTCCTTCATAATTTCTTATAGGCTGTACTTATTATATATCAGCTATCCTCGTAACCATATGAAGTGGGAATTGCTATTAATATTTTCACATTCTAACACATCGATGTAAGTCTTATATACACGCAACAATTTCCAGATTTCTGCTCTCACCATCTCACATATTTGAGAACTGTAAAGCTATTTTATATTTTTTTCAGTAGTTGTATTAATTTGTGTGAAGATGGATATTTTATGTCTTTAAACAAAGACTGTGCCTTTTAGGATACTTTTCTTATTCCTCTTTCTAGGTTACAAAATTTTGAGAACATTATCTCACTCATCTTTGTGCCCTTACAGTCCCTAAGACAAGTCCAGCCCATAGAAGACGTTCCTTAGTTTATTGAATTTATTTCACTGGTAAATTCTAACCGCATTACAATAATTGGAAACTGATTCCTTAATTTTCACACATGTTCCTTTTTCTCTTTTAAATGTAACTTTCAATTACACAGTTGCCCAAATCTGAATCCTTGCTGTTACCCTTGATTTCATTTTCTTTTTCACCACCCCCTCTCCAGATCTAATTAATTATCAAGACTCAGTGATTTGCTTTATTTGATATAGCTTGACACAGTTTTTATTTTGTTGTTGTTGTTGTTTTCTATAGCCCTACTGCTACTGCTTTGGTGCAGATAATCACCATCTTTTGTCTGAATTACTGTAGAAGTCCCTTCCTACTCTTCCCCGAATTCTAATCCCCACTCTACTTTGTAACCATAGGTCTTCCAGAAATATGGTCATGTCATTTCCTTGATTAAATTGCTCTCCACTGCTCTCAGGATATCCTGAGCCTAAACTTCTTGTTGATGCCTTATGAGTCTTCAAGGTCTGATTGCTCCCTGTGTTGCTGACCTCCTTTGTTTCTCTTCCTCTCTTGGCTCTCTAAATTCTAGCCGTACTGAATTACTTTTAGTTCTCCTAATGTAGCATGCCTTGTTTTCCTCTCTCCTCTCCATGTCATTGACCGTTAATTTCAGCTGGCTAATTCCTGTATGTTCATCAGATCCCACCTCAAATATCACTTCTGAAGAGCTTTTTCTGACCATCTGTTGAAACTCTGTGACTACTATTTTAGCATATACCATGCTGTATAGTAATTTCCTTTTTAAGGAAATACTCCATCAGGTCAAAAGCTCAGTATGGACAGGAACTGTTTTGTCCTCAGGAACCAGCATAGTATGAAGCAGGCATTTTGTCGGTATTTGTTAGATTGATTGATGTTTCTGCAGATGACCTTGCCTCATATTTTCCTGAGAGGCTAGACACCTTCTGACATAAGTCTTTCAAATCCCTGTTTCCCACCAATCTTAAACTTTCTATCTTTCACTCTCCTTTCCTACCACTACTTAGTAAAAGTGGAAAATATAAATGAAGTAAGAGTAGAGGGGTATTAACTATCTTTCAAGAAGTTTAGTGGTGAGAAGGAAGGAGCTATGATATAATATTAGGTAGAAACAACTGCAAAGTAAGGTTGTTTTGAAGAGTAGGGAGAAACGGAATTTTTGTGGGCTGAGGAAAGAATTCAGTGAAGAATACATTTAAGCCAGGAATAGAGGAAAGACAACTGATGAAGCAAGAGCCCCAAAGGCCGGGAGACGGGGTAAGGGACGAGATTGTTTCACTTTTCTGCTTGTTCTTAGAACCTTCAAGGCAATGGACAGACTCCTCAGCATAGACTACTAGGTGCGCACAGTGGCATCGGTTTTGGGCCTGTTTCATGTCCAGTAAGCATTCAGTTTTTTGGTAAGAGCATCTTAATTTCTTTTGAGGAACAAGCTCTCTCCGACTCCTGGTCCGGCTGATGCTGTTTGCTACTACTCCCTGATCCCTAACTAATGATCTCTTTTACGATATGGATTTCTTTATCTTTATTTTGGTGATTTCTGTGTGTGTTTCTGGGAGGTGCTTTAGGGATTTACTATCTAATATAAAGTTCTTTTAAATAACTCTTATTAAAGACTTTTTTAAAGACTGATTAAAAACCAAGCACACTCAAATTTATTAAATACCAAATTTTATCATGTTGAAGATTATCAGGTTGTATTGCTAGGTTTACTTAGTTTCATACACACCTGAGAAAACTGTCCTCCCTCGCTATTTATTGGCGTATAATTGAATTTTTTAAAAATGTGATTGACTAGGAAGGATTAGTTCTGTACTAACCTTTAAAAAAATTTTATCTGTATATGTATGCTTATCTAAAATATCTTAACTAAGTATTCTGCTCTACTGCTACAGTATTCAATATGTAATTCAGACATGCCCCAAGGCTTGGGAACATCTGCTCCTTGTGGAACATGTTTACAGAGTGTGCTGTTCTCCTTGTATAGGTATAATAACTGCATAGTGACGACCAAATGGATCTCTTGCAGCGTCATAACAGTAATACAGTATCAGTTTAGTTCCTTTGAGTTTAAGGAGTTGCTTCTCTGACTTTTACATTTATGATAGTTATTATAAATACAGCTTCTATCCATTGTATATATAATATATACATATTGTCTCTATATGGGTGTATATGTGTGTGATGTGTGTGTTGTGTGTATATGTATATTCCACTGCTAAAAGGCAGAAAAACAAAAACTACTGATCTAATTAAACCACTATATTCAGTCACCTTGTTGCCAAATCTACTGACCATTTTTTCTTGATTCTGCATACTTTCTGATCTCTCTATTTAGGTTTTGTGTTCTTGGGGTCTTTTTGGTAAGGAAGATTGACACTGAGCTAACATCTGTTGCCAGTCTTCCTCCTTTTGCTTGAGTAAGATTGTCCCTGAGCTAACACCTGTGTCAGTCTCTGTCTATTTTGTATGTGGGATGCCTCCCCAGCATGGCTTGACAAGCAGCGTGTTGGTCTGTGCTTAGGATCTGAATCTGTGAACCCTGGGCCACTAAAGTGAGCAGGCAAACTTAACCACTATGCCACTGGGCTGGCTCCTCCCTATTTAGTTTTTGATAGTTGTTGACTACCTTCTTAAAACTCTCTTCCCAGACTGTTTATTTTTATGAGAGGTATGCTAAGTTATTTAGAATAAGTGTCATGACATCTGAAGCCTACTTTAAAAAGGTTCAACAGAAAATTTAAAAATTGATAAAGTATGTGTGTTTTTGTGTGCACTGTTGGTATATATGTGTGTGTGGAGAGAAAGTGAGAGTACATACTAAAGCAAATGTGGCAAATACTAAAAATCGGTGAATTTTGGCTAAGAGTATGTCTACACTTTTACTGATTTTTCAGCTTTTGTATATGTTTCAAAAATTTCAAAATTACGTTAAAAAATAAAAAGATCAGAGACACCAGAGACCATGAACAGGAACTACCAATCAAGATGTGACAACTCTGCTGCACTTCTGCCTACAGGGGCCTGGTTGTACCAGTGACATTCACCCTCTGTGGTAAACAGTCTCTTTGATCCTGCTGATGATAGCTGGACTTTTTTTTTTGAGGAAGATCAGCCCTGAGCTAACGTCCATGTCCATCTTCCTCTACTTTATATGTGGGACGCCTACCACAGCATGGCTTGCCAAGTGGTGCCGTGTCTGCACCTGGGGTCCGAACTGGTGAACCCTGGGCCGCCAAGAAGCGGAACGTGCACACTTAACCACTGCGCCACTGGGCCAGCCCGAGCTGGATGTTTTTAGGGCCGTTAGCTCATGTGCACTTATCTCAAGTTTAATTTTAATTTTATTAATTGATGAAATCAGAAATCAGTTAGGAAAGAAAGAAAAACAAAAGGCAAAATAAAACCCAAGGCTGCTGATGTTGCAGGGAAACTTAATTAAATCCCATCTCAGGATTATAGTTCATAATAGAGCATTCTCCTGGTTCTGTGCACAAAAAACAAAAACAGCAACAAAATCCCTCCGAAAAACTATGCAAGTTAATATGGAAAAAGTAATTTTTTCTTGTTAACAAGCAAATAAAACCCATCTTTTTTGGATTTGTAGATTGATTGTTTTTTGACGTGTCTTCTCTTTCTTTTCTCTTGCCTCTTAAATGTAGCTGGTGCCCAAGGATCTGCCTTCACCCACATCTCTCTTCTCATGGTTGGCAATTTTAATAAGTCTCATGGTTTCTATTGTTTGTATGTAGATATCTCTGAAATCTAAAATTCCAGTCCTGTCCTCTTTCCACAGTTCCATTTGTGATGCTTACATTCCAACTGCTCACTTTTCATCATTTGAATATCTTATCCGGTGTTCCAACTCTGTATATCCCACAAAATCTGTCTTATTTATTTTCCCTCCAAAGATCGTTTTTCTGTGGTCCATATTATATCAAAATCCGTCTTGAAATCTTTAGTTTTAAATTCTCTGTTTTTCTTACTCTACCCTCAAAACCCTCAGTTATGGACCTGCAGTATCTTTCTGTTGTGTCTTTGTCATCTGCATGTGGTTATCTTAGTTTAAGCTTGTTTTTGTTTTTTTAAGGATGTTTGTGATAGGTCTTTAATTGGTCTCCCTGCACTCTGTCTTCTCTAATGAATCTTGTCAAAGAAGTCTCCCTGAAGCACAGATCAGACCATGTTGCTTTCTAGATTAAAAACCTTCAAAGACATCTCATTTATAAGCAAAGAGGTTCTTGAACTCCCTCATTTAGTCTTTAAGGTCCTCCACTATGTGGTTTCAGCCTACTTTTTTTTAAAATTTCCCTCCCTTAAATCTTTTTTCACTCATCCTCTTCATACTTCCTTATGAGCCTTTTGTAATTTTTTGGCCTCTGACCATTTCCCTATTTTCACATTTCCAGATCTCATCCATGCTTCAAGAGTTGGCTTTCAGATTTGCCTTCCAGCTGGAAATAATCTTTTCTTCCTGGAAACTCCCAAAGGCTTTTTTTGTTTCTCTGTTATTGTGATTAGTATCCTTTCCATCATACTATAGTTATTTATATGCATGTTATTGGTAGTTAAGTTCATTGAAGTCGGGATTTATGTCTCATTCCTCTATTTCCTGTGTACATTATCTGGTATGTAGTTCTTAATGCATATTTATTAAGATGTAAAGAGTTATCTTGTTTTGGGGATATTTCTTAGTTGAGAAAAAGTAACAAACTTTTGAGGATACTTTATTAATATACCAAAGACTAAAAAGATTATATGTTCCATAAGGACCTACAGAAATATACTTTGAAGTAATTTTGCTAAAAAAGAAATATGAGAGTAGATATATAGATGAGATCTTGGATCATTGCTTCAAACCATTTTCAGACAGTTGAAAGCTAATTTTTAAAGCCATCTAGAATAGAAGATAGACTTAACAGTATAGCCAATCATTTAAACAGTTATTTATACAAAACTTGCAAGCAGAAACATTTTGTTTTCCTTTAATATTCTGTAAAATGCAGCTCACATTTTATGTACTCCTTATTTACTTTTGATATTGTTGGAGTGTTTTTTTAGGATCTTCTTGAATCTTAGATGGTCCTGTTCCCCTTCTTGTACTTCTTTGTTGATTTTTCTTTTTAATTTCTGTGTTTGCCTTGGCAAAACTTATATTTAGAAAATGTTCTCTTTTGCAGGTATCCTGGTCAGATATTGGAGGAGTGGAAAATATCAAACTGAAATTGAAACAGGCTGTGGAATGGCCCTTGAAACATCCAGAGTCTTTCATCCGAATGGGTATTCAGCCACCTAAAGGAGTTCTTCTGTATGGGCCACCTGGATGCTCTAAAACAATGATTGCAAAGGCTTTGGCCAACGAGAGTGGACTGAATTTCCTAGCTATAAAGGTACGCTGTTAAATTTTTTAATTGCTAATATCGTCCAGCCCTGTTACCACCATACTCGGATTCTTACCCTTAGGAGAACAGGAAAAGGCATCTTAAGAAGCAGTTGATTTTTATTGGAGGTTGATGGCAATATAATATAGGAGATGAGAGATAAATGTGTGTAATCAGCAAATCATGGTGGACGATAGAAGACTGCTTTATTTAGTTTCTTTATTCTCAGTATTTCTTGTACCTGTGTGTAATAGAAACCAGGCTTCTTTGGTTTCTACATTTTTTAATTGTGCTAATCACTTTTGCTTAACGAAGACTTAATTGTAAATATGATTGTGAATTTAATATTTATATGCGTAGAATTTTCAAAGAAATCAGATACTTTATATAGTAAAACTAAATTCCTTAAAAACACTTTTCCAGTCAGAGAGTATGTGTACATTGTTTATATTCTACAACACATACACACACACACACACACACACACACACACATTTTTTTTTTTTTTAAAGATTTTATTTTTTCCTTTTTATCCCCAAAGCCCCCCGGTACATAGTTGTATATTCTTCGTGGTGGGTCCTTCTAGTTGTGGCATGTGGGATGCTGCCTCAGCGTGGTTTGATGAGCAGTGCCATGTCCACACCCAGGATTCGAACCAACGAAACACTGGGCCGCCTGCAGCGGAGCGCACGAACTTAACCACTCAGCCACGGGGCCAGCCCAACACACACATGTTTTATTTGTTCACTGCCCTGCCCTCTTACTTGGCATAGATAATCTTACTTGATGTGTAGTTTTACATTTACTTTAGGACCAGATATTAATTTTTATGTAATATGATTATATATCCAATTATTAAACATACATATATAAAACTGTAAATCCATTTCCATGGACTTTATCACAAAAATATCTACCTAAATATGTTAAATATCAAATTCATTTCAGAAAAGGCACATTGATAATCTGTTTTGATATACCAGAGAATTTTTTCCATAACAAAATACCTTTTCTATCTTAGAACATTGAAATCATTGGCAGTTTCAAAGCATAAAACCTATTTCAGAGTACAGTGTCAGTTTTTTGCTTTATTTAAAATTTTTGTGGAATGATATTTAGATGTATTTAGGCTACTTTTAAGAATCAGTCTCTTCACAGTCACTAGTGTTTGCATATTATTGATTATCTTGTAGAAGATATTGGATAGTGAAGATATGGGGAGGGGACCATTTTCACTATCAACAGTTACGCTGAATCATAACCACAGTTTTAAAGCTTGCAGTTTTATGTGTTGGAGAAATGAGTGATTTTGAAATTTCCAGAGACTTTTTGATTTCTTGTTAATCCCTGTCCTCTTATCTCTTGGTAATGGACATGGCCATTTTACTGGCATTTCCTTCCCATTTTCGTATGCCATTTTGTATATTCCACGATTATGTATTTATAGTCTTTGAATTTTTCCTGTCTGCTGGATATCTGAAACTTATTTGATGAGGACTTAGCTTACAGTTATTTACACTTGTATTTCAAGAAAGAGCACGTATATTTTCTTACAAACTAGCATCTCACTCATTTGTGATCCAGGATAACTCTTCCAGATACTACCAGGACTGCTTTATTAACTGTTCTAGGATTACTTAGAAATATGTTTATTACCATTTTTGAATAGGAAAGCTTTCATTAAGTTTTTAATTCTTTTAGGTCACATACAAAAAAGATAAATGATGTTAAGAAACTTTCTTAATAAATTGGGTTCTTACTTCATTAGAGATTGTTATGTATTCTACTTAGTAATTTTTATTTAAGGTGGATTTTTATTCAATATGGAATTAAATTTGACAGGATTATTCAATTTTTGAATCTGGGTGGAGGCTCTATTTAATGGACAATGGGAGTTCATTTTACTATTCTTTCAACTTTTCTATATGTTTAAAAATTATCAAAAGAAAAAGTTAGGAACATGAGAAAATAGTTGCCTTTTCTCTATATTTTCATGGGTCTTTCCATCTTGGTCTGACTAATGCTTAGGAGAAGACTTACAGTAACTCTATCATGCAGATTAAATATGAGGAAATGAAGTCAAACAAGTTGAGAATTCATATTGTATTCTTTCTAGTGTTATTTTTCTATGAAGATAAAGTTGCCTTTTGGTTCTAACATATGTTTGTTTTCTAAGGGATTTAAGTGTTATAATTAAATTTGAGCTTTTTGAAATAACGAATCTTACACATTTTGAAAGTCATCAGAAAAAAGTTGATAGACACTGGAATTTGCTAGCCAGTTGCGAAACACAAGATGTATTGGAAAGAGAAACTCCCTAACACTTTGTGCAGTGATAATTACCTTTAATTCCCAAGATAAGGAATTTAAGGACTTTAAACATTTCTTTCTCTGAGTTTATGAAAGAACCCTTTAGTTTCCCTTGTGCGTCTTTTCTAAGCAGTGATTAAAGAGATATACTCTACTCAGAGTTAAGACTTCACCTTGACTTGTATGGGCTCTTAATATCCTTTGGCATCTGTATGTGTTTTTGTGCAGACTGTAGCACCTGACATATGCTTAAGTTTAGTTTGTCATCTGGGTCAATTACGTCAAAATATTTTCCAGTTGAAATTTCCTCTCTGCTTTTGTCTGAAGTGCTACCATAGATTAATTACTCTTGTATAGCTGGGCTGCTTTACTTTATGAAGAACTGTTAGTGATTTTGGAAGAAGGGTGGGTAGGCCTCTGACAGGGAGTTTCAGCAAGTCCTTCATTAGGTGTATTGGTAAATACAAGAATGTAATGAACTTAGTATATCCTTGACTTTTTTGGGATATTTTCATCTGATACTTGTCTCAGAGAGGAATTGTATAAAATACATCCCATTTTCAGGAAAATCTGTAGTTTAATCAAAGCTGTGCACAATTTAAATTACTATTCTTCATTTAACTAGATCCCCTACTATTCTGTTATCAAAGGTACAAGTTAATCTGTACTTGCTAAGTTCCAAGTTCATCTTTAAGCTTTTGTTTTTCAATTATGTAGGCAAGTCTATAAATTGTAGAGCTTCCATTTTGCAGATACTGCATGGAAAACTGCACAGGTAGCTTTTTTATATACCAAATGCTTTAAGTAATGATGCTTAAGAATGTTAAATGACTTTTCCAAGGTCACAGTGGTGGCAATGGAACCGAAATTTGATCTCAGGATTTTCTGACTCCAGAGTATTACATGATCTTCATTTTCTTTTTCTTTCTTTCTTTCTTTTTTTTTAAATAAATCTAGTCATGTGCTTTTTTCATTAATTACACCAGGTTACTGGAGAAGGTAGTTCAGGCAGTTTCTATAGGGCAGGTTTAGAGACGTGGAAAGATGTTTCTGGGACCCAGTTTAAGACAGAATTTAGTTTCTCTAGAACAAAGATATCTGAGAAAAATAGCATGGCTTTGGAGTGCAACTGGGGTGAGTTAATAAGAAAGAGTAATCACTGCCAAAGAAACAGGAAACTGATGAATAAAATAGAAGTACATGGAAAAAGACTAGTGGTTGAATAATGTAGAGCTTGAAATTTACCAATTACTATATAATTTGTTTCTTTGAGATTGAGCGTGTTACAGTGAAAAGAACACTAAGCTAGGATTCAGAGTGCTTTGGTTTGTTTCCTACCCTAGCACTTTTTAGCTCTGTAAACTTGAGTTGTCTAAGTCTCAGATTTTTCATGTGTATGGGCTTTTTGAGAGGACTGTATTAAAAAGGTAAGTGAAAAAGTTTTGGAGGGCATAACTACCTAACTCCTTAAGTGTGGGCTGCATATAGTTATGACTTCCTTCCAAAGAGGGGAATGGAGGAGCTACTTTACAGTGGAGAAGCCGGACAAACACCACCTCAGCCCAGGTGATCAAGGTTAACATCTTCAGTGATTAGTCATGTTGATATATGTACTCTTGCTTGATGTGATGAGAATGGTACTATTTCTGTGATCTTCCTCCCAAACACTTGGCAAACTCAAATGGAAGGACATTCTATAAAGTACCTTACCAGTACTCCAGAAACTGTCAAGATCTTCTAAAACGAGGAAAGTCTGAGAAATTGTCACAGCCAAGAGGAGCGAAGGAAACATGACAGCTAAATAATAATGTGGTTTGCCACTTGAGATCCTGGAACAGAAAAAGGACATTAGATAAAAACTAAGGAAATCTGAATAAACTGTGGACTCTAGTTAATAATAATGTGTCTATATTGATTCATTAATTGTAAGAAATGTACCATACTAATATATGATATTAATAATAGGGGGATATGGGAACTCTTCATAGTATCTGCTCAGTTCTTCTGTCAATCTTAAACTTTTCCCTGTCCCCACCAAAAGTCTATTAATGAAATAAAAGAGTTTTAAGGTCAGTATCACAGATCTAGGCATATTATAGACATTGAATGAATGTAACTGAAGTTAAAAAGGCTGGCTCAGAATTCTGTCCTGCACTGTACAGGATGAGTGGAATGAGGGGGAGAAGAATCATGCAGAAGATTGTCAGTTCGTTGGGTGAAGGCTTTGGAGGAGACCTTCTTTCTTATCTGTCATCCCCCTGGTTATGGTGGTAGTGCAAAATTCCTGAGAAAAGCCTTGAGAGGAAGTTGGCTGGGGAACCTGGATTTGAGACTCCCCTGAGCTTGCCTGTTTCACTACAGTTCTCAGTTGAAGCCTATAAATATATGTTGGTTCTGGCCCCAGACCCAGACCCCAGCATTATAAAGAATACTTTCTTGTAGTGTTTTGGTTATTTTTTCTTTCGCCCACGGTGAGCTTCTAATTTAGAGTCTCACCAGGAACTGTGTCCAGTTTCATGCCTTTTGTGGACCCTAACTCTTTATTCTCATTCTATAGGTTTATTGCCGTTTGAACTTATCAAGAATCTGAAACCTTTGGGTTTCTATTTAATTTCCTTTAGGTTTTTTTTTGTTTGTTTTTACTTTAAAAATGCCCTCAATGTCTCCTAATAGTGCTGTCTTACGTGACTTATACACTTAAATTGGCAGTTATTAGCATCGATATTAAATAAATAAGCCATATGCTTAGTTTTATCACCATTTGAATGGCCATTAAGGAATAACTAATAGTAATTTATTATTCTTAGGACAAATAGAATAGTTAATGTGTTGTCAGTATCACAAAGTTTTGTAGATGTTAGATTGGATTTACTTAAATTTGGCATTATTTGTACACTGTATGTAAGCTGACGTGTTACAGTTGAGACATCCTAAGTTAAAACTGTGTATGTTAATTTTTTTTGAGCTGGGCTTGTATTAGTCGATAAAGCTACTATGTAAAAAAGATGTTTTGACATGAAAATATTTTATAGTATTTGGCTAAAAGCAAAAAATGACAATAGTATGAACTATAATAACAAAACTTTTAGGATTTGGAATCTAAGAAGTCCTAGAGAGATTTAGAAAGAGAAGAATGCTTTTAGACTTCTGAGAAGTTTATTTAATAATAGAGAGAAAGAAAATTTTATTATTGGATTGGTTTAATTTTTTATTCATGGATTCCAGCTGAGAGAGATTAGTTATTTTTTCCTTCTTTGAAATCTTTTCTGAAGGAAATTTAGAGTTTAAATAAATAATACAATTTCATGTCTCTTAACACTTTAAAAAATATTTGTAAATGTTTTAAAATTGCAACAATAACTCAGAAATATATATTAAGCATCATCTATGTGTCTGGCACTGTACATGGCAAACAAAGATGCATTAGGTGGGCTCCTTGCTGTCTATCAACTCATAGTTTAGTGAGAGAAATCTTTGGCTAAACAAGTGATATAATGAAATGAGTAACATTTAGAATCTTGATGGTTAATTGTATGTGAGAAATGAGAAAGAAAGGGAGAAGTCAAAGGTGATTAAAATTTTTACTTTGAATGACTGGCAGATGGAAATACCCTAACTCTGGGAAGAGTTAGCATGTGAGGAGGAGCAGCAGGTTGGAGTTGGAGAGCAGCTACCAAATTGGGATTTAGACATGTGGAGTTTGAAATGCCTTTAGGATAATATGGCAGATTTGTCCAAAAAGCCATTGTAAATATGGGTTTGCAGCTAAAGAATCAACAGTCTTCCCCATGATTCTGCACAGTAGTCAGTAAAGGAGATTGAGAGTGACAAGAGTGGTCAGTGATCATAGAAGGGGTTTTCGTGGACATGTGTACATGACTACTACACAGCTAGCTTAATTGTAGTCAGCATGGTACCCACAGTATAAGTTCTGAAGAAATGTGTCATTTTTTTCTTCCCGAATGAATGAATTGGGGGAAAGGTTTGTATTAATTCGTTGAAGGGAACTGCTTGAATTCTATTCCCTTCCCTGTGAGCCTCTCTCACTTTTTAGGGTTTTTGCTTGCCTGAGGTATTTCTTGCCTAGTGCAGAATGGCTGTTTTCAACTCTTTGAAGTGCTTTCCCAAAATGGCCTTCTGTATGTGCTGATTCTGTACTTTTTATTAATTTTCAAGATCCTTTACTCACATTACATATATGTAATTCCATCTCATGTGAGTTTGGTTTTTTATGAGCATATTCCATAGCATTTAACCATAGTTAACACTTAGGTTAACTTGCCTTCCCTAGACATTTTAGAACTTATAAAAACTTGATATGAATTCTAATAGCCAAAAGCAACAAGCAGGTGTTGGACACATTTAAAAAGCCCTTGGGAAGACTGGAAAAAAACTAGTAGTGATTAAAGGGGTAAAATTGCAAGAGCATGAGATGTAAATATCATACTTGAATTTGTGACTATGGTGTGAAATAATGAAACACAGTAAAAGATAAGTCAGGTTTAGTTCTCAATAGGTTAATAGAACAGCTGGACAAATATTTTTACATGTATTTATGTTATTTTTGTTGTTTTGTAAACTTGAACACTTGAAATCTTGGCCATGGAAACATTAAAAATAGCACTACCCCAAAATAAGCCAATTTATGGGACTTAACTTATTTTGGTAGTTTTTCTTGATCAACCTTATCAGTGAAGAACATGTTATCCAGCCAGGTGAAATGTGGCAGGACTAATATACCATAGTTATTTAGTAAGTAAAACTGGAAAAGAAATAACATTACTTAGTCTCATCAACCTTATCTGTTCTAAGGATTTATGTATTACTTTTTTAAAATGTTAAAAAACTTAGGAGCAAATGTGGGAATCATATTCTATACTATGTACTTAATCCTTATACTTAGATATAAATAATCTCTTGTTTGTAATGGGTATCAATAAAATTCTTATTTTCAAATTAACCCATGCTGTCAGCTATTTATTAGGAATTAGACTTTGCTCCTGCTGCATGATCTGTTCCCACAAATATCTTTGAATTTGAATTGCTGGTAGCATGTATAATCTGAAGGAGATATTTCCTTTTTTTTTTTTTTAAGGATTTTTAAGGAGAAAACAGAGGACATCATAATTTTTAGAAAGAATAGTGGTCTTGGAACCCAAATCCTGCATTCTTATCATTTCTGCCATTTAATTTTTCTGGGACTTTTGGCATTTCACTCAACTTCTTTGCACTTTGTTTTCCAGGTGTTAAGTGAGATAGTTTAGACTAAATGACTCCTAAAGCCTTTCCACTGTTACTATTCTATGAGTATCTCACCTAATGCTTATATTCTAATCTGTTGCTTATCCTTTGTACCTGATGATGGTTAAACATTTGGGACATTTCCTCTAGTTGTCAGGTATAAAGATTAAGAGTCTTGAATCCCAGATCTGCCATTTATGAAGCTATGTGACTTCGTGCAAATGGCTTAACCCTTTTTCATTTCATATTTTTTTCTGTAAAGTTACAATAATGAGAGTATCCACTGCAGAAGATTGTCTTAAGCAGTAAAGGGGACAATACATATCAGGCATTTAGCAGGATTTCATAAATTAGCTGATAATAGTTGCTGCTTTCTTCTATTTTTAAGAATTGGTTATATATTTGACCTTAAATGGAACAAAAAAGTATAGCACACAGCTTATGATCCCTTAAGTTTTCTCTTAGTGTTAGAATAAAATGTAGCATATATTTTTAAAACTGAATTTAATCTTTTGCAACTCTTTGTACCAGAATACAGTGATTTTTGACAGTTTGAACTTGCAACTCAAATTCCCTTCCTTGGTGATGGTATTGCCTTGACTTCTTATAGAGCTCTAGACCTAGTAACATATCAGTTCAGCTACTGGGTTGCATTTTGCAGGCCAGTCATCTAGGTAAGATTCATCAGTATGTAACTCTGTACAAAATCACAAGTTCTCTAGGGGCCTACAGAATTCTTTTCATTACTGCCCTGACTTGTTAGTAATACTTGAATTATTCTAACCCAGATTTTCTTCACAGTGCTAAATTCTTAGGTTAGATTTTCAAGTGTTTGATCTTTTTTGTTTTTCTTTTGTTTTATATTTGGAGAAAAGGCATTGTTTCTCATCCACAGGTTTTCTGTAGCTCACCTCTATGTGTAGTGGAGTGACCCTTCACTGGTTGAGGCTATGTGGCATATTTTCACATTTCAACAAAATATCAAGTCTATTTGCCTGTACTCAGATATTTAAAACATATTAATCTTTCTCTTATCAGTAGCAAGATATTGATATTGTATTTCCATGAAATGATCATAATCTTCTACTTTCCAACATTGATGTTCAAGTCATCTTCTTGTTTAGAAGCACTGTCTATGGGGAATAGTAATGATTTCTCCAGATTCTCTAACTGCTTTCCTTCAGTTAAGCCAGGTAATTAGAAAGCAGTATATATGATTGAATATATTGTCTACTTAAAGAAATGTCTTCACTGGATTCCTATTTTATGTCTTGCCCTTGACTTTTATGGGGAGTTGCTATAAGAATGGTAACAATAATACAGAGTTGGCATGATAATAATTACAATAAAAACAACAGTGACACCAGCAGTTTCTCTTCTGAGTAGTATCAGGCCACACTTGGCTAATTAGTCACCTTAAACTGAGTAAAATTCTGCATAAAAGTTTCTTACCCCTCTGTCATCTACCTCCTCCAGCCCGCTTCCCAGCAAAACCCCATCTCCTAATTATTTAAAGCTTGTTTCATTGAGTGGGCTCTGATGCTTGTTTTGTTGTTCACTTTCTTAACTCTTTGTCCACAGTCCCCTTTGAATGAAAGTGTAAGTTACCATATGTAAATGAATAGCACCTCCTTTGTTTATTTGACTTTACATTATATATTATGAACAGACAGATTTTGTTTTTCACTGTAGTACAGGACTGTAAAAATGATCATACAGAATGAAACCATGTGAAATAATGATCAATAGGGAAAATTACAAATGCTCTGTGACCTTTAAAAATTTGGCAAAACATTAAAAACTCTCCTATTCTTGGTTATAAATGTATAAGGCAGTGCATTTTGGCTGTATAACAGCATTCTTGCTGGTCTCCTTGCTTCCAAACTCTCTCCTTAGTCCATCCCTTCATTCACACTTTGGTAGTATAGTGCCTTATTTTATGAGGACACTATAATGTGCCTACATTTTTTATATTAGTGAATTTTTAGATTTTTCCAGGTTTATTTTTTGTTGTTGTTGTAAACAGTGCTTCAGTAATATTCTTGTACATATCTCCTTTTTTATGTATGTACAAAGTTTCTCTAGGGTATATATACCTAGAAGTAGAAGTTCTTGTCTTTGGGCGTGAACCTTAAACGTTACTGCATATTTTGAAATTGCTTTTTTAAGTGTCACTGATTTTTTTTCTTAATGTTTTGATCAATTTTCTTAATATTTTGAAGTCCAGATTTTTCACTCAGCAGTCATGTCATTGATAGTTTTGATGACTTTTGATCTCATTGGCAGAAATGAACTATTTCAAAATTGCATGAGATTCATCTAGATCAGGGGACAGTAATCTAGCCTGCAATTTGTTTTAATCTAGCCCTCTAGTTAGGAATGAAGTTTATATTTTTTAAAGGGAAGTTAAAGAAGAAAAGAATAATAATATGTGACATAGGCTGCATGTGGTCCGCAGAGCCTAATATATTTACTCTCTGACTCTTCACATTTTATCTTCCTTGATCCCCCAAACCTTGGTAAAATGCCTTAAAATTTATGTATCTCACTGAGGGCTATGAGTGTAAATTTTGTGTTCCTGTTACATAGCCTGACCTGTGTCTCAAAACAAGCATGAAAAATTGATTTATTGTTGCTATTTCTTCAAAATCCTTTAAGAAGTGAGATCATTTTGCTTCAGCATAACTAATGTTTCATTGTTTGTCTTTATTTAAGCTAAATCTATTTGGGGTTGTATTATTTAAGAAATTAAGTTAATTCATTGATGAAGAGGTTAGAAACATAAAGTCTTTCTGTAGTATCTTTGGAAAAATAAGCTTAAAAAATGTTTTATTCTGTAAACATGATTGCTCGGAGACAGTTTAAGTACCAGTGTACAAACAATTGATATACTAATTTTAAATAATATTTAGTCATCAAAAGCACTGTCCCAAGCCAGTTTTCTTAACTTTGTTTGCTTACAGATGGTTTCTGTATTCCCTGGTTGTTGGTAGGTGTTAGTCAGAGATGTAGAAGTGCCTTAAATGTTATATAATATTTTATACGTCATGATTATGCTTTTCATGAGTCTGCCTGTAATTCGTCTCAGATATTAATTTTTTAGAGTATATATATTCTATTACTCTCAAATAATTTTGAAAAGATTATTTTTAAAGAAAAGAGATGAAAACAGAAATAAGAAATAAGAGATTTCTTTCTTTTACTTTCAGAAAAACTGTAATTAACCTTGTTAAATAAAATTTACGAATGCATCATCTTGGATTGATCCAAAAATCAGGCAGAGAGATAAAACTGTCTCTCTCATTACTTAAGGATTTCTATGTTGATGCTGTCACATAACTCATCTTAATTGAACATGATGAATGACCGTATCCTTGGAGCAGCTGGGTTTTGTCAGCTTGGACTTTGAGATACTCTTCCTATCCTTTGCTTGTTTTTATCCTTGACTATTCTATCATGGTCCCCATATGTTCTAATTTACTCATTTGTTAGCGTATTATCATATTTCAGTATTTTTGCAGCACCCATTATAGAGGTAGTATACAAAAACAATATTAAAGATTATTTCTCTTTCTTCAGGCATGTTTGTAACTTGAAAGACTTTTTTTTTTTTAAAGATTTGCACCTGAGCTAACAACTGTTGCCAATCTTCTTTTTTTTTCTGCTTTTCCTCCCCAAATCCCCCCCCCCGTACATAATTGTATATTTCAGTCCTTCTAGTTGTGATATGTGGGATGCCGCCTCAGCATGGCCTGACAAGCGGTGCTGTGTCCATGCCCAGGAGCCAAACCAGTGAAACTCCGGTCCGCCGAAGTGGAGTGCACCAACTTAACCACTCGGCCACGGGGCTGGCCCCTGAGAGACTTTTTATGCCCATAATTTTTGTGCATTTATCCCATGTCCTTTTTTTTTTTTCGTCCTCTCCTGCCCTCTTTTGGATTAGTTGAGTATATTTTTGGTATCCTTTTTTCTCTTCCATATTTTCATAATAGCTAAAACTCTTTTTTTTACCTTTTAAAAAATACTCTAGGGTTTATAGTATACATACTTAATTTACAGTCTGCCTTGAAATAATACTATAATACTTTATGTATAATGTAAGATTCTTACAGCAATTCACTTTCCTTTGTGCTATATTTGTTCTGTATTTTATCTGTACATATGCTATAAACCTTACAATTTTTTTTTTTCTTTGAGGAACATTAGCCCTGAGCTAACTTCTGCTGCCACTCCTCCTCTTTTTGCTGAGGAAGACTGGCCCTAAGCTAACATCCGTGCCCATCTTCCTTGCTTTATATATGGGATGCCTACCACAGCATGGTGTGCCAGGCGGTGCCATGTCCGCACCTGGGATCCAAACCGGCAGACCCCAGGCCGCCGAAGTTGGAACGTGCTCTCTCAACTGCTGAGCCACTGGCCGGCCCCACAATATATTAGTATTACTTTTGCTTTAGATGGTCAGTTATCTTTAAGAAATTAATGAAAAAAGGAAAGTCTTCTATGTTTAGCCACGTACTCACCATTTCCAACACTCTTTGTTTCTTTGTGTAGATCTGAGTTTCTATTTGATATAAATTCCCTCCAGGCTTTAGAATTTCCTTTAACATTTCTTATAGTGGAGATCTGCTGGTGAGAAATTCCCTCACCTTTTGTTATCTGATAATGTCTTGTCTTTGCTTTTGGTGTTTAAGGATATGCTTTTCTGTCTTGACAGTTGTTTTCTCACAGCGCTTTTGTTCTCTTGTCCTGTGGCTTGCGCTGTTTTGGATGAGAAGCCAGTAATGATTCTGCTGTTTACCCACATGTCATGTGTCGTTATGTTCTCTGACTTCTCTTAGGATTTTATCTTACTGATTTCTAGCAACTTGATCACCAAGTGCCTTGGTGTGGTTTTCTCTGTTTTATCTTACTTGGGATTTGTTGAGATTTTTAGATCTCTGTTGTCGATGCAAATAATCCATAACTAATCTATAAATGAAAATTACTGTTATTTTTATTGATGCCTCAGTTGTGCTAGTTTAGCTGGTAGGTGCTCTTTCAAGCTGGCTCTTGTATCCTTTTGATATGTCTCTAACACTCTGAGCACCTTCTTACTATCTGGTACAGTAAGATTTTCAGACTCATTTTGTACTTTGCCTCCCTCACCCCAGCCTTGGAATCAGCCATTTTTCCAAGAGACCCTGATACCTTTTGGTGGAGAATTTAGAAGCCAACTTCTTAGAATTTAGAAGCCCAGGTCTGCGGGCTAGGTGGTGTTTATTGCTGTTGAGATATTGCTGTTCTTAGGTTCTCCCAGGGAACAAAGCTCAGGAATATATATATATATATATGTATGTATGTATTATACATACAGATATACGTTAAGTACATATATATGCGCACACATTTATATATATTTATTTCTTTAGCTAAATATATTGAAAATCTTGAATTTATACTGATAGCTCCAATTTCAGTTCAGCACAGCAGAATTCATTTTCATTTTCTTCCTTTCCGTATTCATAACTCACATCTCTAATAGTGAGAAACCTAGGTACTCTTATCCTTTATATATTTACTTATTTGATCAGTCCTCTAAATATAATCCCCTTTTGCTGCCTATGCCCCTTTTCTCTTGGGATGAACACACTCCTTACCCAACTCAGGCTCCTCTCCTATCAGGGTGATGCCACTATCTCCCTTTCCCACCACTCCCAGCTTTTGTAGTTCCTTCCTTACCCCACTGACTTTGACAACCTGTGCTGGGCTGCTTCTCCCCAGGGATACCCTTCTTACACCCCTGGGGCTGTGACGCTGGATACCAGGACACTCTCTCACCTGGGTGCTCTCTTCATCCTGCTCTGCTCTCCATGTTGCCCTTCCTCCACACCAAACACCCAGCTACTCCCCACCCGTCCAGGAGGATACTTGTCTTATCCCACTGGGGCTGCAATATTCTCTACTGAGCTGCTCCTTCATGTGGACACTTTTCTCAATCTGCTTTGCTGCAATACTCCATGCTGTTCTACACCTTCATGTGGGAACTCTCCATACCGTACCCCTGACCAACCCCCTGGGAATGCTCTTCTCACCCCACTCAGACTGTGACAACTCATGCCTACCCACCCATCTATGGGGAAGTTCTTGATCTTGGGGTGTCACTTGATCTCTGACACCTCCTACTAGGTGAGTGCCACCACTACCTCCTGTGCTGATGTTCCCTCAGCCGTCTGTAGCTCGCAACCCCATCCCTTGGCTCTAAAACTGCACTACCTGCCCTCTGCCCCTCGTGGAGTTGCGCGTCTCACCCTACACCTGGATATTCCCTAACATGTGGCCCTGAAAATTCTTTTTCTAACAATAAGCTCCATATGCTTCCAGAAATTTCCTTTCTCTGTTCTATTGCCTGACCATTTCCTTTATGGTAGCTTCTAGTTTATTAGCTCCCTCCTTGTCTAACTGGGTGCTAAGATAACCTCATGCTTCCTGTAGAACTCTGGAATTTATTCTGCCTTTATCCACCCCAGAACAGTCCACACCCCTGGGATCAACGTAACTGCCTTTGTTTTCCCTTCCCACTCTGTAGCCATACAGATGAGTTACTGAAGTGGCTGTTGAGTAATGCCAGAGGAAATCTTATAATTTTGATTCAGCCATTCTAAACGATCTAACACAGTTGTGGTCTCATTGCTGTTCAGGATTATTCCTTGATTCTTTTACCTGGAAAGAATCTTTGTCTTATTTTTACTTCTCTTCATGGCATTGTCTATATAGTGGTGATTTTTTTCCTCACTGTATTTTTATTTTTTAAAGAATATACTTAATATCTCCTATTAAACCATAAACTCATTGTAGGCACTTAATAAATATTCATTGAGTAAAAAAAATGAATGGTTAGTGCCTGTATATGTCAGCAAAGCGATTAAGGTGCTAGATGCTTGTTTGTGATCTTTCCTGCCTTAGATTTTGTGTGGATCTTTAATTTATTTACCGATTGAAAGTCATCACAGTAACTGTACCTCTTTGACATTTTATATAGCTGAATTAATACATACATAGTGCTTAGAACAGTTCATGGCACATAGTAAATGTTCAATAAATGTTAGCACTTAGGTTTGTGATTACAAAATTTTTAATTTTAATTATTTTATGATGAAATATTTTTAATGAGATACATATTTCTGAGACTTGCTACACTGAATATATGGAGCGTCCTTTTATCCTTCATGAATTGTCATCATCATGAACATCAAAAATAGTACTAAGTCAAATTTGAATTATTCTACACCTCTTATTCTCTCTTACTTTAATATCTTGCTACTCACAACAAATTCAGTTGATTTTATCTTTTTACATAATTTCTGTGGCTGTCTTCTCATTTCCGTCTTGTTTTGCCTTAGTCCTGGTCTTCTTCATTTCTCACCTTTTCTATTTTAAGAATTTCAATAACTGGTCTCTCTATTTCTGGTTTCATATGTTCCTCTAAACCGTCCTTTATATTGTGGCTAGAATCATCTTTCCACAATACACCTATTACGAATTAACTCCCCTAAGACCCTTCTGGTTGCTTACAGGGTGAAATCTTTACTTGTTTTTGATATGCCCCCGGCCTCCCACTTGAACTAACTTTGTTGACTGCTTCATTCTCCCTGACTCTATCCTCCATCTATACTAAATTCTTTTTTAGTTTTACTCAAGTTTGTTAGTCTTGAGTATAATTGAAAAGTCAATGGACTCCGAATAAAGACCTTAAGAGCTCTTCCACAATTATAGTGCGTGTGGTAATACCTATTTTGGCTCATCGGAGACCTTTTTGATTTCTTTTTGGGTCTTGATGTATTTCATATTTTTGAGTATTGAATAAATCAACTGAGGACTCACCTGAAGTGTTACCTTCCTAGGAGGATGTTTGACTCTAAGCAGTTCCTTTTCTGTGTTTCATTGACACCTATGCTTGCCTTGTCCTAGTACTTGTCATGCTATGTGGTAATTATCTTTGTAATATGGTATCTTAACTGAAGGTAAATATTGCCCATATCAATTTGTGGGACTGGTTGACATTCTGCTAGGGCTTGCCTCTGTTCTTTAATTAGTCAGATTTTTTTTTAATTGATGTAAATGTTTTAGGAAATAGTCAAGCCGTTGTCTAGTTACAGTCCCTAAATTGTCTGTACCAATGATTTGCATGGGATAAATTGTGAATCTTGTTCAAAATAAGGTATTTATATGTGTGTCTGTGAGCCTGCGTGTGGAGAGAGAAACACAGATAAACACACACATACACACACGTCCTTTGGATTTGGGATTGTGTGGGGAAAGGTATCAGTAGAAGCCATTTGCTGGGAAGTGAGAGATAGTTTCCACAACTGAGAAAGACATTGTAGCACAAACTTTTCTTTCCTTCTTTTTATTTTACTGAGGTCACAGCACAAACTTTTTATCGGTATCTGAAAGGAATAGTTGTGGTTCTCATGACAGCATTATTATTATTATTTTTTAAATATGCCTTAACTTCTTGTGATGTGATGACTGTGTATCGTGAGAAAGTAGATAAGTGTGCTGTAAAAAAGAAAGCCTACTGTTTTTCATACAATGTATGATATTTTACGTATTTAAGAAAGAAAAATACTAAAATTCAGAAATATTAAATAGCAAAAAAAAAAAATGTGCACGTTTGAATCAGTCATGCAGTACATCACTGGGATACCAGCCACCTTTATAGGGATTCTCTGTTGAACGCCAGTTAATAAAAATTGATAAATTTTATTACTAGGAGTCCACAGCTTTCATCCTTGGTACCCCTTCTGAAATACCTGGGTGCAAAAAGGGAAAATAAATTTCCTATCAACTGGATGAAGTGCTGAGTGGAGATAGCTAAAGAGAGTTTCAGACAGAGACTGAGTGAATAGATACTTTGGAGGGTGACTAGGGTCCTTGTCACAATATGACACTCTGGCTGAGAGTCAGCAGTGTTAGTGGTCCTAAGATTTTGTTCTATGAGAGGTCTCTCCTCTGGCTGGGATAGTGGCTGAGAAGAGCATGTTTGGTCCTGCAGATCCATATGATCAGTGTCTACATGGCCAAGTCAAGTGAGAGCAGAGAGTTTGACAGCAGTGTTTACATCAGAAACATTCAGGGAGTATAAAATAATGTTGTGGATTACTTAATTCCCATTCCATTTTCAGGGATTATCATGGCATCCTAAGAAGAATAGCTCTAGGTCTTTCTTACTTTTTGTCAGATAGGGCTATTGATCTAGTGGATTTAGATCAAATTGACAAGTAGACTTACTCAGAACCAGCCACTGATTAGGCCTGGGAATACATGGATATTATCTCTTTGTTGGTTTTCTAAATTAGATTGTTCTGTCTTTAATGCCTCTCAGCATGCCTGATACATAGTAAAAATATGGATGGATGGGTAGACAGATGATGAACAAAATGTTAAACTATTATGTTTAGTTGCAGCGGATTTTTTAAATTTTTACTTTTCTTCTTTGTTGTATATATTTTCTCTTTAATCGAAAGGCATACACATGGCTGCATTTGTAAAGACATTGAACATTGTTTTCTTTTCATGCAGGGGCCTGAATTAATGAATAAATATGTTGGTGAATCTGAAAGAGCAATTAGAGAGGTAAGAAGATTATGCCTTTAAGTAGAACTCTGCATAGGAAAACCATGCTTCTGTTCATCTATATGGTTTCCATTTTGTTTTGGGTTATAGATTTTGAAATTTCCAAATTCTAGTGGTATATTTTTTCTTCTGGCAAATATTATTTTATTTTTATTTAAAAATGTAATTTTGGTCATCTGTATGGTTTCCCCTTGCTATCCAAAAGTAGAGCATTCCTGTGAAACCCTTCGTAAGCTGAAATGGCGTAAAGTGAAGAAGCAATTGCAATTAATTTATATGGGAAAATTTTTTGTCTGTTCCTGGACCCAAAACATAACCTACCAAAATGAATTGAGAGAAAGCACAGATGCTCACAGACAGTTTAAAGCTATGGTGGCTTGAAGCAGAGATGCTGAGTGTAGTTCCCATGGACTCTTGCATCTTGGGGTGCTTGCTGCCTCTGTAATAGCTTGCTGCAAAACAAATACTGAATGCTATTTTTGCTTTTCACCCTTTTTTGTAAAAGTGAAAGTCCTCTTTGGATATTTTTCAGTTAGCAAAAACAAGTACTAATGTAAGCCTTTTGTAAAAGCAAAGTGGTGTAAAGCAAACTTTCAGATGGAGGCGGGACACCTGTACTTTGTTTTTATTTTTGAACATAATATTACCTGCCTTTAGTTTTACTAAATAAAGGTTTTTTTTAAAAATCTGCAGCATTTCATTAAAAAAAAGATATATCAACACTTTCAAAGAACACATGATCTCAGAATGAGATTTAAATCCTTTAAACTAGGTAGTCTTTTAAATCAGATATGCTTAATATATGAAAATTTCACTATTCTCTTCTTATTTTATTTTCTCTCTCCCTGGTGATTTAGACAGTGCATCCCCCTCCTCTCTCCTAAGCTTTAAAGCCAGTGCCTGATTGATAGGCCACTGCTTCATATTTCGGAAGCTACACAACTGGTAAATTCATGCAAAATCAAGGCGCTGGAGTCAGGTCACTACAGCAGTTTGACCATATCTCTTGGTTTTCCTAAGCGGAGATTGGCCTGCCTCACATAGGCACCTTGTATCCTCAAAGAAGCTAAGCAAGAACAAGAACACACCAACAGCAATGGAATGGATGGTCTCCATTTGTGAAATACCTGGGTACCAACCAGGATTATTAGAGATTAGAATACTTCTTTTGTCTGAGAAAGATTTTAAGTTAGTTTTTATCCAATTTTTTTACTTTAAATTGTAGATGATGGTAATTGTGTAAAACGCTAACTGATAATAACAGCACCACCAGTGATTAAAATATGAAAAAAGGTGATGTTTATTAATATTAATGTTTTGGTGAACGTTTTGTATTTTTATGGTCATCCTACTTGTGACCAGAAAATGGGGGCCTAGGTTACAGGTAACACATGTTTGGATTTCTTTCTGCCTATGCTGACTTTTTCTAGCCCATTTCCACATATCACCCCCATGGCTATCTGGCTAGTCTCTGATGTTGGTAGTCTGATTGACTTCTGGTCTAACCAAACTATCCTCTTCTGAGTTTTGGTCATTTTTCTTGTCCTGGCTTTACATCAACCATTATTTTCCCATACAGTCTTCAAAGAAATGAGCAAGACATGTGGCTTTTGGGCTTATGGATAATTTATTTGCTAATCTGTGGCTGATTTTGCACATTTATGGTTTTTCTTTCAAACATGTGTTTATGATAGTTAATAATACCTATCATTTACTGCCTCGTACTATGTTACAGGCATGTGCTAAATGCTTTGCATTCCTTTTTTTGTTCAATTCTTAAAGTAATCTTCTGAGGCAGGCTTTTTATAGATGTGGAAATTGAAGTTTGAAGAAGTAAAGCTACCTGCTGAAGGTCACGCAGCTACTAGGTGGTGGAGGGGGGATTTTAACTGAGATTGTCTGATTGCTTAATGAAATTGCCTCTTGCACACCTCTGTGAATATATATTGGTGTCTTGTCTCTGTGCAAGTAAGCACTGTGGAAGAAGGTACAAATCCTTTGTGAAGTGTGCATAGATCTGTTACAGGGTGTATACAAAATGATTGGGCTGCTTGACCTGTACATAGTAGATTTAGTTCTAAATACCATTTTCAAACTAAAACCAACTACAGTTTTCTGGAGTTCACTGATCTTTACCTAATGTGGCCCTCTTTCCACCAGATCTTCCGAAAAGCAAGAGCAGTGGCTCCTTCCATCATTTTCTTTGATGAACTTGATGCCTTAGCAATTGAAAGGGGCAGGTAAGAAATATTTAATAGAACTGCTATTAAATATCAGCAATTACAGAGTAAATAGCATTTCTTATACAAATTTTTTTTATTAATACATTTGGCCTAAAAGAAAACATTTTTAAATTCGTGTAGTTTTTTCTCTTATATCCATTAAATTATTTCCTGTTATCACTTTGTAATACTTTCATATAGAATATTTGTTTTTTGAAAAACACTGGTATCCATTTGGGACATTTGAGTTAATTTTTATAGTTTATTATCTACAGAGACCCCCTAGCACTGCCTATCAAAATTAAAGTTGTTATAAACATAATTAAAAATGTAAACAAAGCTCAATTAACTGTAATTGTATGATACAGTAGAACCCAATTATAATAAAATATTTTATTGCACAGATTTAAGTATTCTCTGGATTAAATCATGTTTCCTACAATATAATTAATTACAATAGAATAAAAATTAGTATTAATAATTTTGTTACCAAATCTCAAGCAATAAAGAAGATTATAATCTCGTTTCATACAGATGTGTGTGTATATATACATGTCAGAACTGTTTACAAGTATGATTTTTTTCTCAACAAATGTTTAGAGGTCCTTTAAGGAATATGTACTACAAGTACTTCATGTTAGAGAATGTTAATTTATGTGTTTTGTGCATAGCTTTCTGATGTATAAAAGTTTTCCTGATGGTGATTACAGTGATGGCGGAAAACACCTTTTAAGTCCCCAGTATTAAAGGCGATAAGAAGTATTACTTTCCTCTTCCTTCCTTGGCAGAGCTGCCTCATCAGATGAGAGTATAAACTGTCATTAGGAAATGATTGTTAGGAGGTTACTCTCCCTGCTCTTGTCCCCCCTTTTCAGTATCCCGTAAATACCTACCAGTCTTTTTATTTTGTGAGTTGAAGTTACTCGGACCCTTTTATTACTTCTGAGGTGAGATAGCACAGAAGGTTACAGATAGCTCAAGTTCATCTTAACTACAAGAGAAGAAAAAGACGCCAGAGAAGTTTGCTGAAGTAGTGTGACCTGCCACATTTATGTGACATCAGAGACATCTGTTTTTGGAGCCTAAAAAAGGAATAAGGTGTGATACATTGTTAAATATGAATCAGACAAGAGGTAGAATATATAGCAGAGTTCTCATAAAATGCTTTTGAAATGAGATGGTGTGAAAAACCACACAAGGCACTTGGTAGAAGTATCTTGTTTTTGCAGACAATTTGGCTCAGTAGGAATTTACAAATATATTAGAGATGCTAATGATTTGCAGCCTTTAGATATCGTTTCCTCTGATAGTCTTCATCATAGTGTGTATTGTATACCTCCCTCCCTCAGTGGCTCATTAAAATCAAGTACAAATAAATTCTGTGCAGTTTCCTTTGTATAGAAAAATTTTTGGTCAAGTTAGTCGACATTTCAGAAAACAAAGGTGAGGCTTATGAGCAAATGAAGTGCAAATGGTCCAAAATGGAGAGTTTTGATTGCACTTTAATTGCACTAAGTCTTATATAGTTCGTTTTTTATAGCCGAAGAATCTCACAGGGTGATACTCTGTTTTCAGTGTATATTTTCCTAATTGTGTGATGAGCCAACACTGCCTAGAGGCAATTCTACATAATATTGGGCTGTAGAATAGTCATTGCTTTCATTTGTTCAAAGTTATTATCTGTTTTCTGTAACACTCAGATCAAACCCATATGACTAGTCCAAAAATGACAGTGCATAAGAAGACTGTTTCTTCTTATCAAGATTTTAATTTCCAAACTTAAGATGTTTAACAAATTGAGCAGGGAATTATACTGTATGCTAGTCCTTACTGTCTGTGCATGTTAAATCAATTATTTCGACCGTTTCAAGTTACTCAGATTCGCTGTGGAACTCAGGATTGTAACCAGCACATTGTAAATACAGCATAGACATACTATTTGCTTAGCTTTAGAAATATTTGTACTTTCAGAAAGAGAGATTTTTCATACTTATAAGAAAGTGTCTAATTACACCCACTATTTTCCCCTCCTTCCTACCGCATTTAAGTTTCCTTAGGACTTAAAAAATAAATAAGCCTGACACTTACTTGTCTTTTTCTGTATGCCCATTTAAATTATGGGTGATCCAAATAAGATTTTCTTTTGGTCTTAGTTCATATGATGAGTCAGAGGAAATGCTGTAAGATTCCCTTTGCAAAGTGCTTCAATGATCTCTATAACATTTGGGAAAATTGAAATTGCTGTTAAAGTAGCATAGCTCTTGGGTAAATAGATGTATGCTCAGGAGTAAGGCACTGAGGTAGGGAAGAGATTTGAATTATACTGGGCTAATAATAGTATTGGGTAACATTCATTTAGTGCTTATTATGTACTAGAAACTGTTTTAAGTGCTTGATAGGTAGAGAAAAAAAGTCACAGAAAGGCCCCTATGTTAATGCAAATAAGATATTATACAATTGGCAATTGGCTCCAGTATTGTGCCCCATTTCCCAGCTAGCTTAAGTATTTACCTTTTTAAAGGTTATAGTGGGAATGGGAGTGCAAGCTGGGAATTAAATCATCAGTCAACCTTGTCTTAGGCAGCAGTCCTGTCCCCAGAAGTAGAGAGGTGTAGAGTGAGTCCCTTGATTCTTAGAACAACTTTCTCTATCTTAGGACATTCTAGCCAGTCACACGATCCCAAATCATCCTCATCAGCTAACGTTGATTGCCTGGTAATGCCAAACTTCAAGCAGAACTAGAAGAGATTTGGTACAAGGACTGTCTCTGAAACCTAGAGTCACTAGCTGGAGAGGCCCATCTTGTTTATTTAATCAACTTCCAAATAATGTGACGCCCTTTGTTTGGACCTCAGTCACCAGGTTATGGCCTTTTGCTGTATTAACTTCTAATCATCACAACTCAGGAGGTGTAGGTCCTATTCTCATCTCCTTTTTACAGGTGAGAAAACTTAGGCATATAGATGCATAAATATGTTTTTCAAGGTCATGTATGCTTAGTAGCAGAGCTTGGATTTGAATTCACATATTTTGACTCCAAAGCAGATACTCTGAGCCACTTTTTGACTCGACTACACCACAGATTCCAGGATACCAGGTCTGAGTTCAAGCTTGTATTTATTGTGCATTTTCTCTGTGTCTTACATTAGTAATGACCCTGTCTGTCTAACTGGGCTGTTGTAAGACCCCTTTGCAAGTATTCATTCATTCACTTGTTCGGTATTTATTGAATGCTCACTCTGCAACAGGCTCTGTGTTGGGGATAAAACAGTGACCAGGACCTAGGGCAATTTGCTTAGCCTCTGTAAGCCTTAGTTTCTTCATTTGTGAGGTGGAGCTAATAGTAAATTCTAGGTTGTTGGAATTAAATACGTGTAAAGCACATCACATAATACTTGACATTTTGTAACTGCTTAAAAAACTTTGTTTCTTATAATTTCTGCATAGATATTTTTGTAATAATAATTTCCACATAGATATAAATATAGTAATAGAGATAGAAATGAATCCTGCCCCAACAGAGTTTACGTTCTACATTCGTTATGTTCTAATGAAGCATTTGGGAAATTAGAAAAATTATTCTACAGATAACAGACACTATGGCATTTCATTAATCTAAGATGCCATCTGTCGTAAGACCCATCATTATTTTATGTACCAATATTGAAGAAAAATGCAGCCTTAAATTATGGAGTGGTGCTGAGAAATCACAACTCCAAGAGACATCTTGATTTCAAAAACTTAAAATATGAAAAAAGTTTATATCTTAGAAATAGAAGAAAGACAGTAAGAAAGAGAAGATGATCTGTTTTATAAAGCCAGTACTATTATATAAAAAATGTTTGGGATGTTGTTTTATGACTAGAATGTAAAGAAGAAGATTAAATATATGGAAAAATGAAAAAGATTAAGTACTCAGTTAAGAGCTGATTCATTGGTATCTTCTGTGAGGTATTGGAGAATCTGTGATTTTAATAACTGCTTTCTTGTATAGCTGTTTCTGTACTTAATAGTCCAGAGTTGGTTTCCACTTGGAGTGGTTGGGGAAAAAGTAAGAAGTTCTGGGCCAATTTTCATTGAAAATGAAGATTCCAGGCTTAGCAGCATTCTGAAAAGAGCTCTGAGTTTTAAAATAAAGATCAGGAAATGGGGTAGCTCTTTTACGGCATATCCAGATTTCAGGTAAATTCAGTGAATTCATGACACTAAGCACTGTAGAGGAAATTTTTGTAGGCATCATTTCTCTAAATGACACTTTTCAAGGAGGGTTATAAATTTTTTTAATGTGATTTTTATGGTGGTTTTTAAAATTTCATAAAATCATAAAATTTTATAGCTGGAAAAATTCTTAGAAGTCATCTAGTGTAACCTTTTATTCTTCACAAGGAACAGAAGCCCCTAGAATTTAAGAGAAGAAGCACATCTTCCTTGTGACCTAAACAAGACTAGAACTCATGTTTTCTGATCTAGTGCCTTTGAACTCTACTACTGCTACCTCATACACTATCAGGATTTCAGATAGAAGAAGTGTGTTTATATCAGTGTAAAAATTCTCATGTATCTAAATACTTAAAGAATATTTTTTATGTTTAAGACACTCTAACAATAGCCACTTGTTAAATACTCCTAACCACTCTTATTTTGTATATCTGTATTTAAAGTTGCTATATTCAATCCCTATGTCCTGGTAGGCAGTTTTCTCTAATTTATACTTCATCACCTCAGATATAACATAGTTATCACATTGGTAAACTTTTAATATTAAACAGAAATCTTGAGGAAAACAACAAAAGAAGAAATGGAAAATGTGTAACATATTTTTCATTATAATAGTTTTATAAAGTATAGCCAAGTTCTCTATTTTTGTTTTCTGTTTTGTCTCTATGCATTGTGGGTAAGTACTATAGCATAGATTAAAGGTATGACTTTCCTTAGAAAGATGGGCTGGCATAGCATTTTACTAGGAGTTGGAAATTTCTTGTTGTGGGACACAGATGTCTCCTATTGTAGTTATTTTGCCTTTAAAATGCATTTTACATGTACCAAGAAAATCGTCATAGTTAGTGCTTGTGTTCAGAGTAGTTTATGTTTGGCTGGTCTTCTTAGTTCTCTTCTGAGCCTGAATACTGACTATGGGAGTGTGGGAGGTAGATTTTAAGAAACAAATTCAGATGCCTCCCATTTGGAACTCTTTATGACATTTGAAAATATATACTAGAAAAATATTTTAAAATTTAAGTCAGATACATGAGATATTGGTCTATAATTTAGAAATCATAGGGGATGATGGGGCATTTTATTTTATTGGAGGAATTGAAGAGGAAAGACATATCATTTTTGTGAAATTTTTAGTGTTGAAAAATAAAACCAGTGTAATAATTAACATCATGATAGTGGGATTTCTTTAAGATGGGGATTGGCATACCCCTTCTGTAATAGACCAGTTAGTAAATATTTTCGGCTTTTTGGGCCACACGGTCTCTATTGCAACTATTCATCTTTGCTTCTGTAGTGCAAAAACAGCTGTAGAGAATATGTAATCAAAAAAACAGTTCACTGGCTGGGTTTGGTTTATGGCTCTAGTTTACTGCTCATTTTAAGATACCATAAAGGCCTTCGGTCTGTGGCACTAGATGAGTTTTGAATAGGAATAATTTGGAAAAGGGGCTTGACTTCTGAAGGGATACAAAAATTAGTGTTTTGGGAAAGTCTAGCTTCAATATTTTCTACAGCTGAACACTTTTTTCCCCCATTGTTGTCTTGCCTATCTCTAGCAGATAATAAAGTTTTATGAAATCATTTCATTATGTTAGTGATTGCACATTTGTTTTAAACTTTTTCTTGGAGTTGGTTTTGATTTCCTATGATGTCAGTTTTATGGTTTTTGTTTCCTACTGCAGCTTTGAAAATCAGCCAAGAATATTTCTCAGCCCATAAAACATTTTCATTATGCTGTTCTCCACCCAGCTCTCAGTGATCTGTGGAAAGAAAGGGCAAATACAGCATGGGTAATGGAAACCCACAGAGTTCCCTTCACCTAATCTTCAACATTAGTTACATACAGTCACTATCTCCTCCTACAACAAGTAGGAAATTGGACAAGTATGAGTTTCACCTCTTTCTGTTTAGAAGCACCCGATTGGAGGTGTCAATAATAAGTTTCTGAATCACAGAATTTTAAAACTAGAAGGGCCTGTCTATGTATTATCTAATTCAACTTCTTCATTCATACATGCCAGTAATTATTAAATCCTCAAGGGAACAATAATGTCATGTCTTTATCCTCTTTTCTCAGATGCACAGTGTCTAGCAGAGAAGCACCCAGACATTTATTTTTTGAAAAAGGAATAAAGGCTCAGAGAAACTAGAGATTTGGTTCACTCAACTAACTGCTAGCAGAGTCTGACTTCACTATGTTTTAGTGTCATTTTTGAACCAATTTTCTTTTAAAATTAATACAGAGCCTATCTTTTGGAATTTTGTCACTTGCGTTTATGTTCATAGAAGCGTCATCATCTTCATTATAACGAATCATTTGTAAGCATTGGGATACATTCACCTGCAAAAGACCTCTAAAAAGAATTAATGAAGTGTCAGGCATTGCTTTCTTCAAAAAAAGTCAATAGTTTTTGCACACACTAACTCTAAAAGTTGGTCTGGAATCACAAAACTTGGTCAGAAGTGCTAAGTATATAGAAATGGTAGATACTCTTTTTAATGTAACTGATAGCAACAATAATCAAAGGATAACAGGATAGCAACAGTATTGAAGATCATACTGCTTAGGTTGGTGAGAAAACATTTTAAAAAAGACTACTGCCATCCTTTGTATACTAATGAATTTTGTAGAAAGGTCACCATGTTACCCTCTGCCCAGAAGACCATTCAGTCACACTTATTTTATTGTAGGGGAGTCGAAGTGAGTCTTTTCTCAAGTAAGCAAGCACCCAAGTGACTGGGTTGTAAATTCTATTTGTCTATAGCCACACTTAGAGCATGTAAATAATGATCCTGAATCAGTATCCACCTACCCAACCCTGTCCCTCAGGAAAAAAGAAAGTACCTTCATTTAGAAGACACACAAAAAAGGGTAGAAAAAAACAGATGAAGTCAACTTCTTTTGGTATAGATCCAAGAAACCAAAGAAGTGGAGATTTTCTCCTCTTTAGTCTATATCTTGAGTGAAGCATTTCTGCATGCCAGCACAGAATCTTGTATATTGTTGAAAAATATTCTGTCTGTTTTATCTGTTTTAGAAGGTTTTCCATTTTTTTAAAAAATCATTTTAAAATATGAGAATGTCTGAAAAGTTTAAAAATATCCTTATCTGGGGGCTGGCCCCGTGGCCGAGTGGTTAAGTTTGCGCGCTTAGCGGCAGGTGGCCCAGTGTTTCGTTGGTTCGAATCCTGGGCGCGGACATGGCACTGCTTATCAAACCACGCTGAGGCAGCGTCCCACATGCCACAACTAGAAGGACCCACCATGAAGAATATACAACTATGTACTGGGGGGCTTTGGGGAGCAAAAGGAAAAAATAAAATCTTTTTTAAAAAAAATATCCTTATCTGCAAGTTTTAGCTATTCAAAATAAATCGTTCCTTGAGCACCCTGAGGAGCCAAGCTACTACTACATTTGAATAGCTAATAGTTAAGACTAAAATGTAAAGAATTCTAATTACCAAGGTATGGCAATCTCCTACTAATACATCATGTAAAAACAAAGTTTCTTTTAGTAGTTTATTTATTAGGCCCACTGTTTTAGGCATGCCTAACAGTTATGAAGGGCTTCAGAGGAGCAGCTCTTATCTTAGTATTATGTTAGTGTTTTCATGGCAATCTTTAAGGAAGTTTGTTACTTTCTTACTGTGTTATAAGTAAGGCCAAGTAGGGAACTGCCAATATGAATCTGAATGTATCTGCTGACCTGTGCTATCCTAGCTTCCGAAAATCTACCATACATCATGTTCGTGCTTTATGTCAGTAAACATTTATATGCCAGACACTTCTTTGTTAGTTTAATTTAAAATACCTTTAAAAAGTTTTGGATATCTTCATTAAGCCAGTTTTAATGGTGATGATTATAATTATGTTAATGCTTGTACTTGCTATCTACAGTTCCTTTGTGCTAAATAGTATGCTAGATTCTTTATAGATTTTACTTAATTTTGAGGACGGTACGAGCCTTCCCGTGTTTTGTTTGGGAAAACTGAGGCTCAGAGAGGTTAAGTAACTCTTCCACAAGATTACACACAAAACGTAAGTGGTGAAGCTGCCATTTGAAGCCAAGCTCATTGAATATCAAAGCCCTTTCCCAAATTCAAACCAACCTTCCCAATGAGTACTAATCAGTAAAGGTTTTACTGGAATGATTTAAAAAACTTCATATTGCATAATAATTCGTTATAATTACTACAGAATTTTAGTTTTCTATATCACCATTTCTAGGTCTATGGCACTAGGAAAACAATACATATTTAGAAGCATTTTCTCTGCTTCAAGTTTTAGACAGCCTATTGTCAGAAAATGTTTGAACTGACATGATTAGTTTATCTTTTTGTTGGATTATGTTCATGACAACTGAGAGGAGGTCCAGGATTATGTTCATGACGACTGAGGGGAGGTCCAGGATTGGGAAAAAATTCCCTTCAAAAATACCCTTTGGGGGGGCCGGCCCCATGGCCGAGTGGTTAAGTTCACATGCTCTGCTTTGGCAGCCCAGTGTTTTGCCGGTTTGAATCCTGGGTGCGAACATGGCACCGCTCACCATGCCGTGCTGAGGTGGCATCCCACATGCCATGACTAGAAGGACCCACAACTAAAAAAAATACACATCTTTGTACCGGGGGGCTTTGGGAGAAAAAGGAAAAATAAAATCTTTAAAAAAAAAAACCAAAACCTTTTGGGGGCTGGCCTGGTGGCGTAGTGGTTAAATTTGCTGCTCTGCTTTGGTGGCCTGGGTTTTGCAGGTTTGGATTCCCAATGCAGACCTCCATGCCACTCATGAAGCCGTGCTGTGGTGGTGTCCCACATACAAAAAATAGAAGAAGATCGGCGCAGATGTTAGCTCAGCAACAATCTTCCTCAAGCAAAAAGAGGAAGATTGTGGGGCCAGCCCAGTGGGGTAGTGGTTAGGTTCACACGTTCCACTTCAGTAGCCCAAGGTTCGCGGGTTCAGATCTTGGACGTGGACCTACACACTGCTCATCAAGCCATACTGTGACACTTCCACATACAAAATAGAGGAACATTGGCACAGATGTTAGCTCAGTGACAATCGTCCTCAAGCAATATCAGGAAGACTGGCAACAGATGTTAGCTTTGGTCCAATCTTCCTTACCAAAAAAACCCAAAAGCCTTGTCATAGTGTGAATTGAACCCTGAGTTTAAGAATCATTGTTTCTCTAACACTGTGTTTGAGTCAAAACTGTACAGATGTAATGAGTATTGCCTATGTTAGCTTAGAATTTTTACTAGGAAATCATGGCAAAATGGAAAAATACATACTTTTATGTCATTATGTTAACAGTTTATACAAAGCTGCAGTTATGCAGAGCACATGCAGCTTACACAGCTCTAGGACAGCTGGTGAAGATAACTCACTATGTCTACTTTTATAGGGTATCTTGTTAATCTAAAATAGCTCACTTACGGTTAGGTTTATGCTGAATATTGATCACAATCTGATGGCATAGTTTGTCATGTAGTGATAAGCTGGAAAATTCAAGGCGTTATTGATTCTTGGCATTCATCAAATGGTTTTTGCTTTCATTTTTCCAGTTTTGGTGGTTATTTGTTCTTAATTGGCATATATTTCTTTAGTACAGTTGTTTCCTTTCAACTATAATAAAAGCTCCCTGCCTCCCCGCTGCCATCCCTTCCCAAGAGTGCTAACTTAAAACATTTCAACCTAACTTTGGCACATTGGTGTATTTGGTTTACAAAATTCTTTAAAGTTATTTATACTTTATAGTATTATGGAAAGGGTATAGATTCTGGAGTCAGGTAGATGTGTATTTAAATCTTGCCTCTGCCATTTGCTAGTCATGGAATCTTAGGCAAGTTACTCAACCTCTCTGTGCCTCAGTTTCCTTATCTATAAAATGAGAGTAAAAGTAGTATCTACCTCACAGTGCTGTTATTGGGATTAATGAATGAATACATGTGATACATGGCACAGCAAGTTAAATATGTGTCATCTATTATTAATACAGTGTCTGGGAGGTAGGTATTCAATGAATGTAAGTATATATTTTGTATAATTATTTATGAAGGTTTTCTCCCCTCACAGCATTCTTTGAAAAATCAGAGTTCTCCATTTTCTTGAGGCTATAAGTAAGGCACAGATAAACTGCATTGTATAAATAGAATATGTACTGAGCTTTCATAATGCTGCAAACAAATGGTTTCTCAGAAACAGGGGAGTTTAATTTTATTTATGGGAATCAGAGAAGACTTTGTTGAGGAGATTATTTTTAAGTCAGCTCAACAAGGTGAGCAAGGAATCTGAGAAATTTCTGATTTTGGTAGACTCTTTATTTTTTAATTTAATTTAATTTTTTTATTGTGGTTATAATAGTTTAAAACATTGTGGAATTTCAGTTGTACGTTATTTGTCAGACATCATGTAAGTGTACCCCTTCACCCCTTGTTCCCTCCTCCACCCCCCTTCACCCTGGTAACCACTAAATTGTTCTTTGTCCATAAATTTGTTTATATTCCACATATGAGTGAAATCATATGATTTTTCTTTCTCTGCCTGGCTTATTTCGCTTAACATGATGCCCTCAAGGTCCATCCATGTGATTGCATGTGGGACGATTTTGTCTTTTTTTATGACTGAGTAGTATTCTATTGTATATGTATGCCACATCTTCTTTATCCAGTCATCAATTGATGGACACTTGGGTTGATTCCACGTCTTGCCTATTGTGAATAATGCTGCAATGACCATGGGGTGCATAAGTTTCTTTATATTGTTAATTTCAAGTTCTTTGGATAAATACCCATTAGTAGGATAGCTGGGTCATATGGTATTTCTATTTTTAATTTTTTGAGAAATCTCCATACTGTTTTCCACAGTGGCTGCACCAGTTTTCATTCCCACCAGCAGTGGATGAGGGTTCCCTTTTCTCCACAACCTCTCCAACATTTATTATTTTTTGTCTTGGTGATTATAGCCATTCTAATGGATGTAAGATGATATCTAAGTGTAGTTTTGATTTCCATCTCCGTGGTGATTAGTGATGTGGAACATTTTTTCATGTGCCTGTTGGCCGTCTGTATATCTTCTTTGGAAAATGTCTGTTCATATCCTCTGCCCACTTTTTGATTGAGTTGTTTGTTTTCTTGTAGTCGATAGACTCTTTATTTAATTATAAAGATGTTATTGTCAGCTGAATAGCATAGCTAGAATTTTAAGCATGCAGAAAGTTGTTTACAGGAAAATACAATATGTGGAATGTGATATAATGCTTTTCTGTAGAATTGCTTTTTAAAAAAATCTAGTCTAACATGAATTAGATTTCTTCAGTTTAAGAGTTTGATGGTATTGGAAATGACTTATTAAAAATAATGCATTTGTTTATGGAAGAATCAGCTTCTTTCTGAGGGACAGAGATGTGTTCTGTAGATGGATTTATTACTGTGTTATCAACAAGTTTTATTCAGAATTATAGAAAAGATTTAGTTCAAATTTTTTAAATTGTTTAAAACATAAGTTCCTACACTATTTTTTTGAACTTAAAAATATCTAGTCACCCTTCCCAGGCTATCTCCCTTTTTTCTTCCACTTTCCCTTTAAGAAAAGATGTTGATAATTTTAGTGTTTTCATAACTTACAAGCTACATCTTTATAATAGATTTTTACTTTTTAAAAGAGAATTCTTGACATTTTTAATGAGTAAGCAGTTATTGGTGTGTATGCAAGCAAATGGTGCCATAATAGCTACTGTTTCTATTACTAGGGGAATTGCTGTTTAGGACTCTGAAATATTGTTTGTATTTGTTTTACTGTTAGCCACTGATTGCTAAAATCATTTTGCAAAGACAACTTTTGGAATAAACCTTAAATGTAAATGTTGGTCACAGACTGTTATCTCTAGTTGGCAATAATTTTATTGGCTTTAGCATTTGAAAATCCTGAGTCCATTTTTGGTCCCTGTGATTCCTTTTGATAGTTTTGGGAAATTCTCAGGTTGTATTTCTTGAAATATGCCTTCTATTTCATTCTCTCTCTTCTCCCCTTTATTGCAATTATATGTTTCTTAGACTTTCCACTGAGTTCCATATGTCTTTTACACTGTTTTCAGTCTGTTTTTCTTTTTGTGAATCAGTTTGGCTACTTTCTACTAATCTGTTTTCTAGTTCAAGAATCCTCTGTTCTGTTGTGTCTAATCTCCTTTTACACTCATCTTTTTAAATTTCAGTTTTTAGGTTTAGAATTTTTATTTGACTTTTTCTTATGGATTCCAGGTTCCTGCTGAAATTCACCATTTATGTTTTTGCTACAATTCATGTGAATTTTTGTTTTCACTATCTCAGCCCTATCCTTTTCCAGATTACTTGGTAATTTAATATTATTTCACAGATTCTAACTTCCTAGTATCTCTCCTCTTCTTAAGAAGAAGCTGAAAGGAAGGGATAAAGGCTGAATGATAATCTAAGAAAACCTTTTCTGTGTTACCTCTTTATAAGATATAGAGTTTTGAGGAATGGGGTGAATAGGGATGTATACATTATGATTTTGTTGATAATGGAATATCTTGAACTTTTAATTGTTGCGTTTCTTTATATGGACTCTGTACCTAATGCTTGGTGTTTAGTTCAGTGTCTGAAACAATTATGGTACTGGTAATCTTTCTGTTTATGAAGTGTTTTACCCATTCTTAAATTAACTTTAGACTAGTTTATGTTAATATAATGTGATGGTGTGTCAGTGCATTTTCAGCATCTAAAAAGTGGCATTAAAAAACCCCTTAAATTTTTTTTTTTCCTACCTATGACTTAAACCTTAGATTCAAAATGAAAAATGGTTGTATAGTTTTTAGGAGTTTTTTTTCCCAATAAGCTCTCATGTAGAAAGTGCTTATAGGGGCTGGCCTGGTAGCACGGTGGTTAAGTTCACATGCTCCACTTTGGTAGCCCAGGGTTTGCTGGTTGGATCCCAGGCGTGGACCTACGCACTGCTTGTTAAGCCATGCTGTGGCAGGCATCCCACATATAAAGTAGAGGAAAATGGGCATGGATGATAGCTCAGGGCCAGTCTTCCTCAGCAAAAAGAGGAGGATTGGCGGTAGATGTTAGCTCAGGGCTAATCTTCTTCTTCAAAAAAAAAAGTGCTGATAATAAAGCTTATATATGGCATTCTTTCAGCTTTAAATGTTAATTTATACAGTAATTTATGTTCACAACATTAATCCTGGGCTATGAGATACTGAAATTCTGTTTGAATTATATGATGAAAATTTATATAAATTTGGAATACCTTTAAATGTATTCAAATTATTTGGTTTTATAAAATTTGAAAAGTTAAAACCTGTATGTGAATTTTAATATTAGAAGTCTCTATCATTTGTTAACTTGTTTCCTTAGCCTCTAATAAAATGTTTTAGATTTTCTTTCAAATGTTACCACATATGAAAGTCTATATTGAGTGGTACTCAAATTCAGTACTACCCCTGGTTAAACCTCACTTTAATAGATATGAGATTGCTCTTGTTTTTCTAGAAAAGATTCTAAATATTCTGTATAGTATAAAATCACTCATGGTTATAAGTTAGAGCCACTTCTTCATTACTGATGGAGTAAGTGGTCATCTTAATCTAGTTTTGTTTAGTTTTGTTTATTCTGTCGAAGTTCTTTATTTAAACTGAAAACAAATGTAATCCAGAGTTCTTGAGTTAGTCTTTCAAGAACTACTCTGTGTTTTTTATTTTGGAAAAGCAAGTAAATGTGGCGTTTTCTTTTCACTACTAGACTCGAAGGTCCTTCAGGGAGTAGGGAATGCCTTCTTAACCTTCCATTCTCATTTCAAAAAACAGCCTGGCTTGCTAGGCAATGAATGTTTGTTGAATGAATGAATTGAATTGAATGAGTTGTTGCACTCTGTAATGAAACTATCCCCCTCATTTCTTCTGTGATCCTCCTCCTACCATACCATAATGACCTTTGCGAATCTGAAACAAAACCTAGTAGCTATTTATTTTTACTTTTCAGTAAGCTCAGCTAATACATTCACACTTACCAGTAAGATATCTAGCAGTCTTACTAATTCATTGGAGAAAGAAGGGAGAGTGTACAGGACATAGCTAAGGATGGGTTGTGACATTTGAGTATAGATCCTAGTAGGGAAAGACAAAGCAAGCAATAGCACATATAAAATGAGATGTGGCATGGCCCAGGATTTTTTCTTTTGTTGAAAATATACCGTTCACTTGGAACAATTTAGTTATGTTACACAAACTCCTCTAGGTAGGGCACAAAAATTAGAAGAATTTTACCATCATTTAGTAGTGCAGTTAGGTTAACATTTGTTATTAGTGTATGTGTAACTCTCTCCAATGCTAGGGAGTATAACCTTCATGTGGATAACTGCATTCAACATTTTTTGTTCCTTTACTTGACTCAGCAGCATTTGACACAGTTAACTTCCTCTTTGCGGTGACACTATCTGTTTCTTGTTCCTTGTTTTCTTTCCTTCCTCTCTGGCGCCCTGCTAGAGACTGAATTGCGTCCCCCCAAAATTCATGTGTTGAAGCCCTAACCCTAATGTGGGGTCTTTGGGAGATAATTAGGTTTAGATAAAGTCATGAGGGTGTGGCCCTTGTGCTGGGATTAGTGCCCGTGTGAGAAGAGACACCAGAGAGCTTGCTCCTCTTTCTCTCTGTACCATGTGAGGACACTGCAAGAAGGTGGCCACCTGCAAACCAGGAACAGCTTTCACCAGAATCCAGCCATGCTGGCACCCTGATCTCGAACTTCCAGACTCTAGAACTACAAGAAAATAAATTTCTATGTTTTAGCAACTCAGCCTGTGGTATTTTGTTATGGCAGCCTAAGCTGACGAATATATACCACTTATTCATAAAATACTGGTGTAAGCATTCTGTTCACTACTCATTTACCTTTCTTCATTTGCTATACACTTCCTGAGTGATCTCTTCTACTTCCATCTCTTCACTTATCATCTTTATGGCAAAGCCTCCAAAATCTATATTTCCATGTCTTACCTCTTCCTTTTATATCTAAATCTCAAGTTGTCCCACAGGCACTGCAAACCCAGTGTGTTTATAGTTCAAATCCTTTTCACCCAGTGACTCTATGAAGACAGTAGTTTACCAGCTCTCTTGGTTTTGTCTCCTTGTGTAGTATATTCTATGGGTTTTGACAAATATGTAATGACATGTATTATTTCTCATATATATCCACTTTTTGTCTTTGTTGCCACAATATTTATTCATACATCTCTCTTTCTATCTTGGATTATTGCAACATTTTACTAACTGAATGGCTTACAATATTGCCCTTTAAAATTATTTTTTGTGTTTTTCTAAATAGACTTTAATTTTGGAAAGCAGTTTTAGGTTCACAGCAAAACTGAAGAGGAAATCCAGAGAGTTCCCATATACCCCTTAACCCTTCACACGCACAGTCTGCCTACTGTCATCATCCACGGTAGAGATGTATATTTGTTAAAATCAGTGAACCTACGACACAGCATCACCCAAAATTCATAGTTTACAATAGGGTTCACTCTTGGTGTAGTGTATTCTATGAGTTTTGACAAATGTGTAATGACATGTATCCACCATGGTAGTATCACACAAAGTAGTTTCCCCCTGCCCTAAAGATTTCCTGTACTCTGCCTCTTTGTCCCTCTGCCACCCTCAACCCCTGACAACCACTGACCCTTTTATTGTCTCCATAGTGTTACATTTTTGGGAATGTTATATAGTTGGAATCATACAATATGCAACCTTTCAGATTGGCTTCTTTTACTTAGTAATGTGTGTTTAGGGTTTCTGCATGTCTTTCCATGGCTTGATAGCGCATTTCTTTTTAGCACTGAATAATATTCCCTTGTCTCTATGGACCACAGTTTATTTATCCATTCAAATACTGAAGCACATCTTGGTTGCTTCCAAGTTTTGGCAGCTATTAATAAAGGAGCTATAAACATCTGTGTGCAGGTTTTGGTATGGAGGTAAGTTTTCAACTTGCCTGGGTAAATACCAAGGCAAATGATTCCTGGATAATATGATGAGAGTATGTTTAGTATTGTAAGAAACTTCCAAACTGTCTTCCAAAGTGGCTGTACTATTTTTGCATTCTCATCAACATTGAATGAGAGTTTTTGTTGCTCTGCATCCTAATCAGCATTTGTGTTGTCAGTATTTTGGATTTTGGCTATTTTAATAGGTATGTAGAGGTATCTCCTTGTTGGTTTAATTTTCAATTTCCTCATGAAATATGATGTTGAGCATCTTTTCATATGTTCATTTGCCATCTGTATAGATCTTTGGTGAGGTTTCTGTTTGGGTCTTTTGTCCATTTTTTAATTGCGTTTTTCATTTCTTATTGTTAAGTTTTAAGAGTTCTTTTTATATTTTGGATAATAGAGCTTTAATCAGACACGTCTTTTACAAATATTTTCTTCCAGCTTGTGGCTTGTCTTCTCATTCTCTTGATGGTATCTTTATGCACAGCAGAAGTTTTTAATTTTAATGAAGTCCAGCTTATCAGTTATTTCTTTCATGGGTCATGCCTTGGTGTTATATCTAAAAAGTCATCAGCATAGCTAAGATCATTTAGATTTTCTTCTCTGTTATCTTCTAGGAATTTTATAGTTTTGTGTTTTCTGTTTAGGTCTGTGATCCATTTTGAATTAATTTTTGTGAGGAGTATAAAGTCTATGTCTGGATTCATTTTTTTGCATGTGAATGTCCAGATATCTGGTATGGGTTTTTGACGAGTTTTGTCAGTTCTTTCATATGTTGTACATAGGTAATCATTTTGTCTGCAAATAAGGCAGTTTTATTTATTTCTTCCAAATTTGTATACCTTTTATTTCCTTTTCTTGTTCTGTTGCATTAGTTAGGACTTCTGGTATATTGTTGAAAAGTAGTGGTGAGAGAAGACGTCTTTGCCTTGTTCCTAATTGTAGCAGGAAAGTTTCTTCTTTCTCAACATTAAGTATGTTAGTTGTAGGTGTTTTGTAGATGTTCTTTATCAAGTTGAGGAAGTTCCCTTTATTCCTAGTTTGCCAAATTTTTATCATGATTTGGTGTTGGATTTTGTCAAACGCCTTTTCTACATCTATTCATATGATCATGTGATTTTTCTTTTTTTAGCCTATTGATGTGATAGATTAGTTTCATTGATTTTAGAATGTTGAACTAGCCTTGTATACCTGGGATAAATCCCCCTTGGTCATAGTGTATAAATCTTTTTATACATTGTTGAATTATACATACTTTATTATACATTGCTGAATTCAATTTGCTAATATTTTGTCCATAAAAGACACAGGTCCTTAGTTTTCTTTTGATATCTTTGTCTGGTTTTGGTATTAAGAAGTAGTCCCTCTGGGGGCCGGCCCGGTGGTGCAGCAGTTACGTTCGCACGTTTTGCTTCACGACCTGTGGTTCACCCATTTGGATCCTGGGTGCGGACATGGCACCGCTTGGCAGAAAGCCATCCTGTGGTAGGTGTCCCACATATAAAATAGAGGAAGATGGGCCTGGATGTTAGCTCAGGGCCAGTCTTCCTCAGCAAAAGGAGGAAAATTGGCAGTAGTTAGCTCAGGGCTAATCTTCCTCAAAAAAACAAAAAAGAAGTAGTCCCTCTGTTTCTATCTTCTGGAAGAAATTCTAGAAAATTGGTATAATTTCTTCCTTAAATGATTGGTAGAATTTACCAATAAACCCATCTGGCTTTGATACTTTTTGTCTTGGAAGATTGTTAATTATTGATTCAATCTCTTTAATTGTTATAAGCCTATTTAGATTATCTAGGTCTTCTTTTGTAAGTTTTAGCAGATTGTGACTTTCAAAGAATTGGCCCATTTCATCTAGATTTTAAAATTTGGGGGCGTAGTGTTATTATTCATAGTGTATCTTTTATTAAACTTTTAAGATCTATGGGATCTGTAGTGATATCCCCTCTTTCATTTCTGATATTAGTAAATTGTGTCTTTTTCTCTTTTTCCTTAGTTAGCCTGTCTAAAAGCTTATCATTTTTTTTTTTATCTTTTCAGAGAACCAGCTTTTGGTTTTGTTGATTTTCTCTTTTAATTTCCTGTTATCCATTTTATTGATTTCTGCTCTGATTTTTATTATTTCTTTTCTTCTGTTTACTTTGGATTTAATTTTCTCTTTTTTCACTTTCCTAACATGGAATCTTAGATTATTGATTTTAGATCTTCTTTTCTAATATATGCATTCAGTGCTGTAAATTTCCCTTTAAGCACTGCTTTCACTACCTCCTACAAATTTTGAGAGGTTGTGTTTTCATTTTCATTCAGTTTAAAATCTTTTTTGACTTCTGTTGAGATTTCTTCTTTGACCCATGTATTATTTAGAAATGTTTTTTTTTTAATCTCGGAGTATTTTGGAATTTTCCAACTATCTGCTGTTGATTTCTAGTTTAATTTCATTGTGGTTTGATAGCATACATTGTATGATTTCTATTCTTTTTTTTAATTAATATTTTTTAAAGATTGGCACCTGAGCTAACATCTGTTGCTAATCTTCTACTACTTTTTTTTTCCTTCTCCTTCTTCTTCCCAAAGCCCAATAGTATGTAGTTGTATATTCTAGTTGTAGGTCCTTCTGTTTGTGCTATGTGGGATGCTGCCTCAGCATGGCCTGATGAGTGGTGCTAGGTCTGCGCCCAGGATCTGAACTGGTAAAACCCTGGGCCACTGAAGTGGGGCGTGTGAATTTAACCACCTGGCCATGGGGCCAGCCCCTGATTTCTATTCTTTATAATTTGTTAAAGTATGTTTTATGGCCCAGAATATAGTCTATCTTCGTGAATGTTCCATATGACTTTGAGAAGAATGTGTGTTCTGCTGTTGTTGGATGAAGTGGTATATGGATAACAATTATATCCAGTTGATTGATGATACTATTGAGTTCAACTATGTCCTTATTGTAGATTTTCTGCCTGCTGGATCTATCCATTTCTGATAGAGGAGTGTTGAGATTTCAAAGATTGGATTCGTCTCTCTCTGCTTGCAGTCCTATCACTTTTTGCCTTACATATTTTGATGCTCTGCTGTTAGGTAATGCACATTAAGGACTGTTATGTCTTCTTGGACTATTGACTCCTTTATCATTATGTAATGCCCCTCTTTATCCCTGATAATTTCTCTTGTTCTGAAGTCTGCTCTGTCTGAAATTAATATAGCTACTCCAGCTTTTTTTCATTAGTGTTAAAGTTGTACATCTTTTTCCATCCCTTTACTTTTAATCTATATGTATTTTTATATTTAAAGTGGATTTGTTGTATACAACATATAGTTGGGTCCTGTTTTTTCATCCACTCTTTTAATTGGTTTATTTAGACCACTAATGTTTAATGTGATTATTGTGATATAGTTAGATAATACTATCATATTTATTATTGTTTTCTATTCGTTGGCTCTGTTCTTTTTTCCTCTTTTTGTCTTTCACTCTTCTTCTGCCTTTTTTTGTTTTAATCAAGCATTTTATGTCATTCTACTTTTCTCTTCTTTCTTAGTATATGAATTATACTTTTTTAAATACTTTTTTCAGTGGTTGCCCTAGAATTTGCAATATACATTTACAACTAATCTACATCTACTTTCAAAATAACACTATTCATAGGTAGTGTGAGTACTTTAGAATACAGAATATTTGAATTCCTCCCTCTAGTTCCTTGTATCATTTCTGTGATTGTTGTTATTATTATTATGGACAAACTGTAATCTGTTAGATCAATTAAGAATAAGAAAATTAAAGTTTTTATTTTTTCTTCACTTATTCCTTCTCTAATATTCTTCCTTTCTTTACATAGATTTGCATTTTAACCTAGATCATTTTCCTTTTCTTGGAAGAACTTCTTTCAACACTTCTTGCAAGACAGGTCTACTAGCAACAAATTCCCTCAATTTTTTTTGAGAAAGTCTTTATTTCTTCATCACTTTTGAAAGATAATTTCACTGGATAAAGAAATCTAGGCTGGCGGTTTTTCTCTCTCAGCACTTCAAATATTTCACTCTAGTCTCCTTGCTTACATGGTTTCTGAGGAGTCACCTAATATAATTCTTATCTTTGCTCCTCTAAGGTAAAGTGTTTTTATCCTCTGGCTTCTTCGAAGATTTTTTCTTTGTCTTTGACTTTCTGTGGTTTGAAAATAATATGCCTAGGTGTAGTTTTTTTGGCATTTATCCTACTTTATGTTCTCTGGGCTTCCTGGATCTGTGGTTTGGTGTCAGACATTAATTTGGGGAAGTTCTGTCATTAGTGCTTCAAATATTTCTTCTATCCTACTCTCTTTCTTCTCCTTTGGGTATTTTAGTTACACATTTATTACTCCTTTTGCAGTTGTCCACAGTTCTTGAATAGTCTTTTGTTTCTTTTTTTTTTCTAAGTCTTTTGTTCTCTTTGCTTTTCAATTTTGGAAGTTTCTATTGCCATATACTTAAACTCAGAAATTCTTCCCTCAGCCATGTCTAGTCTACTAATGAGCCCATCAACAGCATTCTTTATTTCTGTTAGTGTTTTGATTTCTAGCACTTCTTTATGAGTCTTAGAATTTCCATTTCTAGGCTTACATTGTCCCTTTCTTGTATGTTGTCTGCTTTGTCCATTAGAACCCTTAGCATATTAATCGTAGTTTAAAAAAAAAATTCCTGGTTTGATAATTGCAACATTCCTGCTCATTCTCTGGTTCTAGTGTTTGCTCAGTTTCTTCAAATTGTGTTTTTTCTTTGCCTTTTAGTATGTCTTGTGGTTTTTCCTGATAGACGGACATGATGTAGTAGGTAAAATGAACTGTTGTAAATAGACTTTTAGTAATGTAGTATTAAGGTGTTGTTGGGAGGAGAAGTATTCTATGGTCCTATGATTAAGTTGCATTCTTTTAGTGAGTCTGTGTTGCTGGACTGTGAACTTCACAATTGCTTTTCAGTAACTCCCCCTTCCTTAGAGTGGAACAAGATGGCTAGTAAGGGCTAGAGTTGGGTATTTTCCTTCCTCCAATTCAACTGAGCTCTGATAAAATCCTAATAGTTTTGGTTCTGGTAAAATAGTTTCTCTTGAAGGCAGGACTTGTTAAGAAGTACAGAATGTTCTGGCATGTTCAAAATGGTACTTTCCCCCTTCTCCTGCTGGAAGTATAAGGAGATTTTCCTTACATCTTTCCTGTAAGAACCTGGTATAGCTTCTGGAGCTTAAGCTCACAAAAATGTGATGATTTCCCTATGATTGGCTCTTCCTGGAGTATTTAACTCTCAGACTTTTCCACATTGAGCCTCCAGCAATTCATCAGTTATGTTTCAGATTTCCCTACCCCGGCACTGGTTCCCATGGAGGTTTCTGCTCATTGGTTTCTCTGTATCCAGCCTGTCTCTCCAATTTTGGGAGCAATGGTTTGCCTTGTTGCTATAGCCTGAATGTTTCCTCCCAAAATTCATATGATGAAATCCTAAGATGTGGGGCCTCTGGGAGGTGCTTAGGTCGTAAGGGTGAGGCTCTCATGAGTGGGATTTGTGTCTTTATGAGAGAGGCCCCAGAGAGCTTGCTTGCCCTTTTCCACCATGTGAGAAAGGTATTGGTTATGAACCAGAAAAAGGGCTCTTACCCAACCATGTTGGCACCTTGATCTTGGACTTCCCAGCCTCTAGACAATGAGAAATATAAATTTCTATTGTTCATAAACCACCCAAGTTGTGGTATTTTGTTACAGCAGCCTGAACCAATTAAGATATCTCTGATCTCACATTTCTGAGGAATCTAAGAAGAGTTGTTAATTTTTCAGTTTGTTCAGCTTTTTACTTGTTAGGAGGGAATTAAGACTTCCAAGATCCCTACATGCTGGACTGGAGAACAGACCAGTATTGCCCTTTTTTAACCTGTTCTCCACACTGTAGCCATAGTGGTCCTCAAAAACATAAAGCTGATTTTGTCATGTCTCTACTTGAGATTTCCCATTAAGTTTAAGATAAAATCCAAACACAGCAATTTGGGTAACGAAGCCTTTGTTATCCAGCCTTGGTTTATCTTTCTGTACTAATCTTAAATTTCCACCTTACTGCCATGCTGAGCTATTTGAACTGTTTTCCATTTTCATTGTTCTGTTTTCTCTCTCTTCTTCTTCTTTCCCTTTACCTGTCTGGTCCCCACTCATTTTTCAGGTCGTAGGTTAGAAACCATCTCCCTTGGGCAGTCCACCTTGACTCTCCAAAGACCTGTTCATGTGATCTTCCTTTGTTGTGCAGGATCACAACTAATTAGCAGAGTAGATACAATTAAAGATGTAATCTTTTGGCAGCCTTAAATATTTATATACTTGTGGTCATTTTGAAGGCGCCCTTAGAGCTTTTGCTAACAGTGTTCCTATCTGACAGTTAAACTCTCATGTGGAAAAGTTATATTATGGAGGATCTTTTGAAGGATATGTAATCCATTTATTCAAAATGTTCAGTTTATTCTTAAGTAGTCAAATCAGCAAATCTGTGCACCTGCTGATTAGTTACTTGCAGGAATTACTGCCAACTAAAACAAATCTCAGTGGCTTTCCAAGTACTTCTTGATCCCAAACTTTTTAGACGTTGGAAAGGACCATTTATTTAACTTAATGAATTGACTGTGATTTATATAATAACCTCATGTGTGTTTGATTAGTGTGAGTTAGAGGCCACTCTCCTGTGTATACACTGAGTCAAGTTTTTGAACTTGTAATGCATGTTGAGATCTAAATTCTGTTATTTGGAGATCCTAATTACCTTTTGTGTGTGTGTGTGAGGAAGATTGTCCCTGAGCTAACATCTGTGCCAGTCGTTCTCTATTTTGTGTGGGATACCGCCACAGTATGGCTTGATGAGCGGTGCCAGGTCCATGCCTGGGATCCAAACCTGTGAACCCTGGGCCACCAAAGTGGAGCACCCAAACTTAACCACTATGTCACTGGGCCAGCCTCCTACCTTATTTTCTTTTTTGAGGAAGATTATCCCTGAGCTAACTACTGCCAATCCTCCTCTTTTTGCTAAGGAAGACTGGCCCTGCGCTAACATCCATGCCCATCTTCCTCTACCTTATACGTGGGATGCCTACCACAGCATGGCTTTTGCCAAGCGGTGCCATGTCCGCACCTGGGATCCGAACTGGCGAACCCCAGGCCGCCGAGAAGCGAAACGTGCGAACTTAACCACTGCGCCACCAGGCTGGCCCCTCCTACCTTATTTTTAAAGATATTACACAGTGATTGTGACTAAGGTGCACTTGTGTCACGGGTGCTAAGACAAAAGTATAGGATGTGTCCCTTCTGTTCTCTTTCCCTCTTCTCCATTCCCCCCAAGTACATCTGATTGCGTTGAGCTGTTTAATACACTTAGAATGCTACTTCACTGTATAATCATCCACATAGATTTTTTTTATATATTTCTCAATTCTAAACAGCTTCTACTAAGTTTCATCTAGTGCTAATGAGAATTGTTATTGTGGCCTTGATTGTGTAATTTAGGGTTTTGTTAATTAGTAAGACCTGTTGAATTTACTTCTTAAAAATCGATATTCATTTTTTTTTTTGTGGTAAAAGGAAATGGGATTAAATTAAAGTGTATTATGTCCAGTAGTAGCTTTGTAATTAACCTGGTACATGAACAAAAGGAACAAAATAACATACTTTCTTTGCCTATTTTTCCGTACATGGGGATTATGGTGACTACCTACCTGCTGACATGCTTAAAAAAATTCTTAATATTAGAGAATATCAAAATACATCAGAAATAATTGCGTTTGTTATGGGTGTGTAAGGAGTTTTTTATTTTACATAGGCTCTAAGCTTCACGTGAGGAGTGGGTTTGTATCTTACTCAGTTTTTTTATCCCCTATTGCTGACAGTATATTTACCATTTAGAATGCAAATATTGATTAAATTAAGTAATTATTTATTGATGAACTATTTTAAATAATCTGGTATCTTGCTTCCCAGATCTTTTATATGTAATATTTACTTACCAGTTTATTACTGGAGAGAAAATGAACATGGTTGATGATGGAGGAAAAGAAATGATTTGAATATAGTTAGTTTTTGGGTATAATAATTCAACAAGCAGTGAATCCTGAAGCATGTATTTTATATTTTGAAACAATTTTTTTTTCTCATAGACTGTACATTCTTTTGAAAATAATAGAGTATTTGCAAATAGCTAAACAGATTGTTAAAGTATATTTTTAAAAATCAGTTCTTCAGGTGCTGGGAATGTAGCTGATCGTGTTTTGGCTCAGCTCTTAACTGAAATGGATGGCATTGAACAGTTAAAGGACGTGACCATTTTGGCAGCCACTAACCGCCCAGATAGGATAGACAAGGTAAGAAAGAAAGCAGTGTGGGCATTGTAAAATCAAGAACTGGATCACTTGATTATGTCAAGTTGTTTTGCTTTGTTCTTTTCAAGTTACTTTCTAATCAGTTTAGCATTTAGAGGATACTGAATGATCTTAAACTAAAGGAAATGAAAAGAACAGAGAAAAGCTTTTGTTTATGTTTTTATTGCTTATGGTTTGGTATTAATGAAACTATTTTGTAGTCCATTGCATTTCCCCTACCCCATTGTTGCATCAGTATTTCCCTAGAGAGTTGAAGTTTTGAGATTTTTGTTTCATCTGATTTATTTTTGAGAAGTTTTTAACATTTTCATTCACATTAAGGTAAATTTCTGGCTATTTAATACTTATTAGATTCACGTTATCATCAACAACTTTTGATAAGTCCTGGCCTAGCAGTTGTTGTCAGAGTAAGTAGAAGAAAACTGACAGTGGATTTTATTTCTCTAAGAAGTTACTTAGGCTATATTAAATTAAATTTCTCTGCCGTGCCTTGTCCAGATATGTCTTTCTTCAAGTTATGTATGTAATCTCTCTTAAAATAGAAAAGGATACATGAATTTAAACTCATTTTTTAAAGGATGCATTTTTTTATGTTCTTTATATTTGTAACACTTTGTAAGTCTGTTATATAATATGGTGGGATTGTTGATTTATAATCTGTTTTGCTTACTTTTCTCTCTGTAAGGCCAAATTTAACCCCAACTGTTATATTTCACAGTAAGGTGTAATTTATCCTAGTTTTTACCTACACCTTGTACAAAAGACCTTGAGAAATTTTTAAGGTAAACCTAGAGATTAGAAGTTATTCTTGGGCCGTTCCAAGGTTTTGGGCCTTTTTTTCAAGCTCATCTTAGAATGAGGCAGAACCTCCAAGGTAATGGTAGATGACTTCCATTCTCTTTAGGATACTTTAGTCAGTGGATCTCTTGGAGGAAATGCTTAACCAGATTTTGGGCAGAACTTGTCTCCAAAGGTAGAAGATTGAAGGAATGGAAGTGGTTTTTTTTTTTACAGTTCAAATATTTTGCATTGTTTTTCTGCATTTCTTGCTTGCCAATAATATTTGTTGTTAACAAAAATAGCGTCTGCTTCTAAGGCAAATATTAGTTTGTGGTCACTGGTGGTGTCTCGAAGTTTCCCTAGACCTTTAGCCTCCCTCCCCCTCCAGTTTATAGATGAGTGAAGATAACTTGCATCCTCAGGTATCCATTTTGCATAAGAATGACAGGATGTGAAGGACAGATGAAGAATAATGAGAATAATGAGATTGGGTGATGTCTCATACACACATCTTTAGGTTGATGATAGTCTGGATTTCCTTAGCATCAGGAGACTTTGGAACAGCAAACAACTAAATTATTGTTGATACCCAAATAATAGTTAAATGCCCAAACTCTAGGAGTTTTATTGTTCTTTGTTAGGCTGTTGCTTGTATGGCCCCTTTAGAAGAGTACAGTGTCCAGTCCGTGACATTTCATGCATTTGTGTTGAATATTAAGAAAGAAATGGTCATATCTTCTTTCTCAGGTGTTATACAAGCCTCAAAATAGTTTAATTTTGTGAATATTTTTGAATTTAGTTCCTTTGGTTACTTTAGTAGTGATGACTAGCATATAATAGGCTCATAGACTCTCAATAATAATTATTATAACTATTATCCTGAATCTGTAAACCTCATTTTCTTGAAATAGTAAATTCTCATGAGAATTTAAAAAATTCTGCTCTAAGCCATCTATGAAAAGATTGCTCAATTGGGGAAAATTTTGGAACTTATGTAGACGTCTTTAAATGATTTAGGGTTCAGAATTATTTTCTAATTTAGTATATTTAACGTCAATGGAGTGAATAAACTGGCATTGATTTTCCTTCTGGTTTTTCTGAAAGAGGAAATATGCTTGATGGGTTAAATATTGCAAATTAAAAGTTGTTTTTGTGGATATCTTTCTAACATGGAAAAAATTTAATTATCTTCTTTAGAAATGTCTGCAAATGAGAAACTATATATATGTAGCTTCCAATTTTCAAATGAATTGTGTTCCAAAAATACCTTTAGAAGATTACAAATATGTTTGTGGATGACTTTTTTCTCTCCCCTTCCTAGTTGTAAGTCCTGTTCTAATATTGCTGTTCTCAGCTAGGTCAACTTAAAAGCAAGTTGCTTGACCTAACAGGCACTAAGTTTCAGTGAATCATAATTCTTTACTTTCCTGTAAGTGCTTAAGGAAAGGATGCTTATTAATCTTTAATATTGTTTATCACAGTGTTGTGGAGAGTCTTTGGGGGGTTAAAAGGTGAGCTGCTGTGTGGTCAGATCTGGGAGGCTCCCTCCAAGGTCACCTTCCAATTTCAGCATTACCATTATTTTACAGGACTCTCCGAAGTAGTTTTCTTATTGTTTCTGGATGTTTGTGTGAGTATGTGTTTGTTTTTAAAGCTCTAAGTGTTTGCACTGTTTCTGCTATGGCAGCAGTTTTAAGGGTTTCAGCTTTGGAGATGGGCGATTAGGAGAGATGAGAGAAGAGAAGTTGGTCAGAGGTTGTATGCACATATATATGAGTCATATCTTATTTGGATGTTGATAAGATAAAAACTATCTATGCTGAGGATCAGCAGACTATGGCCTGTGGGCCAAGTCTGGCCCACCGCTTGTTTTTGTACATTTCATTATCTAAGAATGGTTTTTACATATTTAAATAGTTGAAGAAAATCCCAAGAAGGATAATATTTTGTGACTTGGAAAATCTTATGAAATTCAAATTTCAATGCCCATAAATAAAGCTTTATTGGAATATAGTCACATTAATTTGTTAATGTATTTTCTATGACTGTGTTTACACTACTGTAGTAGAATAGTTACAGTAGAGTCATGGACTGTGAAGCCTAAGTTATTTGTCATTTAGACCTTTACAGCAGAAGTTTACTGACCATTGATCTGTCCTTGTAAGCTCTTAGAAATCTTAAATATCTTTATTGCATAAATTTTCTTAAGATAAATTATATATAAGTCAATAATATAATGCTGAGCTTAAAATAAACGAATAATAGTAGGAAGCCTGTATTAACTTTTTGTTCTTTCAAATGTTCTATTTTTTCTTGAAACTTCTTTTAATATTTAATCTTTTAAAATACATCTTGTTGGACTAAATAATTATTGTTTCCAACCTAATGACTCACCAAAATCCACAAATTTAGAAATGCAGTTTTTTATTATATGAATAATGTAAATATTTATTTATGGCACCTGAATTTTAAAGTTTGATTGGTTTTTTGGCTTTTTGTAATTGTGACTTGAATGCCCTTTTTAGTATTTGTCATCATTGGGATTTTCAGGCTTAGATATTTAAATTTTGAGAAGTGAAGATTCTGTGTTTAGATATATTTGGTGAATATTTGATGATGTCAACATGCAAGTAGGAGTACGTTTACTTTTCTATTAGAGAAGAAAGTAGTAACATAATAAAATATGTATTTGCCCTTGATACTCAAGTTCTAAAAGAAATCAGTTTTTTCAAGATTTGGGACAACTTGGAAGACTTGATAGTCTAGTTATCTTTCTAATGCATTTACCTGCATTATAAAATTCCTATCTGTCATTTCACCTTCCTTTGCTTACTCACCTATACTAATGAGAAACATGTTAACTCATGAAATAGACCACTCCATCTTTGTCTCAGACTATTAGAAATTTCTTGATTCCACCGAACCAGCAGCTGTCTGTCTCCCTAGAGCTTCTACACACCTGCCTGATTTTATTCCAAAATACTATAAAGAACAGTTTTTAACCCCTCTTCTTTATGGTTCTTCTTTAATTTTGAAAACTGTTTTGTGTCTTATCTTTACATTCTATCTCACCTACTGGTGTTTTCTTCTCCAGGTTTGATGTCTTGGATTATTTCATATGATACTCTTATTCTATCTTCATCATTCTTATCCTTTTTTTTCTGAACTGTTGTCCATTTATTCCTTTCTCTCTGAAATTGTGGCATCCGCTAATGAACATACTATAATAGGTTGTGGTCTGATCAGTACAGAGTTTAGTGAGACAATGCCTTTAATCTGAATACTATGCTTCTGCTAATGCATTCCAGGATTGTGTTAGTTTATCTGCTGTCTGAATCACACTGTGGACTGCTACTGAATTTAAAGTCATCAAGAACAAAACAAAAACAAAATTACTAAAAAGTCCAGGTCTTTCCACAAAGTCTTCTGCTAAGTAATAGCTTCCCCGCTTTGGGCTTGTGGTATTTAAGTTTTAGAAGTTGAGGCACGGTGTGATCAGATCTAGAGGTCTTCCTCCAACTTCAGCTCCTCTCAGCTTCTCTGACTTTTCATGTGCCTCCCAGAGATTTCTTTTCCTTAAGTCCAAGTGGTTTCCCATTAGCTTCCATGGCAGCAGCTGCAAGGGCTTTAGGCCTTACAAATAGAGGAATTAATTCTTACTAAATTCATTTTACTAGATTTGATCTTTCTAATTTGTCAGGTGTGGGATCCTGTTTCTTCCATTCCCTGTGTGTCTCTTACATGCACTGATAACAGAGGCACTATATATCTTAAATGCCAAGAAGAGTAGGTGTAGCTTTCTGACTTTTTGAAAAAATGGTTTAATGTATATAGTTCAAGACCCCTAATTCAGGTGAACTTCATGGAACATTTTAATTGTCACAGAGACAGGAGATATTTTGAAGAGTTACCAAAGAGAATCTTTGATGAGAAACTAGGATGATTAAGATTATTTATGGGGTAAGAACAATTGAAAGTAAAACTCTCCTAATTTACCTTAAGAATACATATTTGGGTAAAGAAATACTTTCTGTTTTCTCTGATGGAAATAGACAAGCTAAGACTTAAATTACATTCAGTGAAATTTAGATAAACTTCTTAACTCTAAGGCTTTATATCCTGTTAAAGTGAAGAGTTCAACATTATTCTGGTTTAGTCTTTATAGGTATTTAAAACATGATATTTTATTTTCTTTTAGCATTGAAACAATGCTGAAAATTAACACTGTGTTAATTTTCTCATCACTTACCTTCACTTATAGCTGCAGTTTCATGAATTTGTGATATTAGAGGTCTTGTATGGGGAGTTGTGTAATTTTTTTCTTTGAACATTTTGTTTATAGTGATTTAGGCACAACCCTTCCTAAACTTTAGTGCTCCAGATAAGTTTTTGGAGTGTGCATAGCATTGGAGAGGGGCTTTTGCATAAAGTAAGTAGCATAATTAGAGAAACAAGTCTAGAGGAAAATGAGATTGGCACATGTAACAGATCACAAAGATGATAGGGACTGGAAAGTTACATGCAGAATGTGATAGGCCTGAAATTGACAGGGAGAAACTAGCACTGAAAGAAACCGTAACAGACACAGATGCAGGCATCTTGATTTGTAATTCTAGCTTTGTTGTTAACAAACTATGTATTTTTGAAATTGTTTAGCCTCTCTGAGCCTCTCTTTCTTTACCTGTCAAAAATGTACTAGATAATCCCTGATACATCATTCAGATTCTACAATTCTCTTACTTTCTGACACAGAGACAGATAATAATAGAGATTCCAAATGCTACGCAAAAGGTGCTATTTACCAAACAAACTTCTGAGGTTTTTTGGTTTTGTTTTCTTTAAAGCTTTTTCAGTTACCACTTTTCTAAATTTGCTTGTTATTGAAAAGTTCCTTTCTTCAAACAGGTTATAAAGCAAGCAAATATTATCCAGGTGTGTAGAAGTGACTTTTCTTTTTAACCACTTAATTGTCAGAAAAGGGAGGAAAAGTCATAAATCAGCCTTAAGGCTGCTGTTGTGTAATAAAACCTTGGTTGACAGTTGAAGAACACCTTAACTTTTTCACTGAGAATTTATTACCCTTTGAAAAGGGAGAACTTGTTGAGCTGCATATTTTCTCCTTTCACAGATGTGTGATCAGCCTGTAATATTTTGTAATATTTAATATGCTATTTTTAAAAACTTCTGTGAATGTAAAAATAATTTTGAGTTTGAACAGAAATGTTGAACTGTGTGATTAAGGTGTTACTTCTAAATTTGAAAAAGCTTCTTTGCTTGTATTGTTAATGCCACTAGAATCCCGTATTTGGGAACTAATGTTCCATGTAGTCAAGAACTAAATCTGAAGCCATGTATTGAATGAGTTAAAGTCATTAGTAGAAGGGCTAATTTGGTGATTATTTTTTAAGTGCAAAGAGAGTGTTAACAGTAATGTGCCATTTTTGTGCCTGGAATTCTATTCAGTGTCTTTTTGTGTGTGTTTGGAAGGGACGTGCAAAAGTGTCAGAGGGAGGCATGTAAAAAAAAGAAAACTCAGTTATTTTCTTTGATATGTTCAATCTAATTTGAAATACAGGTAAATTTTTAAAATATTATAAAACACAATCTAAACTTTTTCTTCAATACTGTACACTGGCATATACATGAGAGTCGATTTGGAAAAATGGGTCTTAGATCTTATGCTCTCCAGCCTCTCTCTCTATCATCTGTTCTCTATTTGACAATAAATTTGTTGTTGCAGTTACTCTTTTTTGACACAAGGTGGTGATGCTCACCTGAAATGTTTCCTGATCGCAGGCTCTGCTGCTTTTAGATGCTTCCATTCCTCCAACCAAAGGATGAGAAGCTTAAGGAAATGAGTGGAACTGAGTTTGCTTTTAAAAATCATAGTTGAAATTTGTGTGTGTTTGTGTCCTACTGTGTGATTTGTTTAACAAATAATGATTTAAAGTGTAGATTTATGTAAGTTTGGGTAGGGGGGAGGTGGTAATATTGGGAAAGGGAAGTTGAACAATGGAGCAAGAACTACCAGTCATTAGACATATACTTACTGTGCACCAAGCATGTGCTGGGTGATTTACATCTGACACCTAATTGAGTCTGGTCAAATATGAGCACTTTGTATGTATTTACATAATTCCAGTGTATTCCTTAGCTTAATAAATTGTGCAAGATTAGTACTGCTGTGTGTTCTCATAAAAACTGTGGTATACCATCAGCCAGTGTAGTGGCTTTTTTTCACAGTTTCAGTGAAGTTATTAATCTTTCTGTTTTTTTTAAATGAAAAAGTTTTTGTATAGTAAAATATACACTAACTATACTATACAGCAATCCTACTCCTAAGTATTTATCCAAGAGGAATGAAAACATTTGTCCACACAGAGAACCTGTAAGTAAATATTTATAGCAGCTTTATTTGTAATCACCTAAATAGCCCCAAATGTCTGTCAGCTGATGAATGGTTAAAAGAAACTGGGATATATTCATATAATGAAACATTATTCAGCCGTAAAAAGGAACAAATTACTGATATATGCAACAAGATTGATGAAGCTTAAGGGCATTATGCTAGGTATAAGAAGCCAGACACAAAAGACTACAGAATATGCTGACTGATTCCATTTATGTGACAATCTAGAAAAGGTAGGACTATAAGGACAGAAATCAGATCTGGGAGTTGTGAGGAAGGGACTAACCACAAAGCAGCAGGAGGAAACTTTTTGGGATGATGGAAATGTTCTACATTTTTGTTGTGGTGGTGATTAAGGGACTGTATGTGTTTGTCAGTTTCTAGCTAAGAGACTAAAAATAGAGAATTTTATGGTATGTAAAGTATACCTCAGTAAACCTGACTGTTAAACATACTTGGAAAAAAACTTCTTAATTGTAGATGCAAAGGAAAATGTCAGCTTTATTTCAGTTTCTCCTCACCTGAGGAAAGCCCCTTGCATCTCGGCTCTTTTCCCAGCCTGTGATTATCTTTTGATAACCCATTTACGCAGACCTCCCTTTATCACTGCCTCAGTGGGCTCAGAATTACCTCAGCAAAGAAGATTTTGCTTTCAAACATTGCTACCCAGCTTTTAGGGTGGAGGTAGGTAGAATTTTAGTGCTGGAAAGATTCTCAGGGAATCTAGTTTCTTAGTAAAAATTTGGCTGCAAACTAGAGATTTTACAAATAAATCTTTTAGAGAAGTTATTCAACTTTTGTTTCTTTGATATGCATGGATTAAGGATAATTTCTTGGATTTTTATTGTGATAAAGTGTAACTAGAATTATGAAAATGTACTTTTTCTTTTTATGAAGTTAGATTATACTCTTGTCTCTTGGAAGGGACAGTGCAGGTGAACCAGACTTGGATCAGTCATTATGTTTCATATCAAGTAATAGTGTTTACCTTTCAGCAGCTTTTCAATCTGTTATGCCAATAATATTTATGGCCTAAAGGTTACGTGTTTGATGATATTTGATGACAGACTTATTCAGAAGTGTGTTTTGTTATGGAAAAAGCAAGGATAGTGGGGCTGGCCCATAGCCAAGTGGTTAAGTTCACACACTCTGCTCCAGCAGCCCAGGGTTTCACAGGTTCGGATCCTGGGTCCGGACCTAGCACCACTCATCAAGGCATGCTGAGGTTGTGTCCCACATGCCACACTAGAAGGACCCACAACTAAAAATATACAACCATGTACTGGAGGGCTTTGGGGAGAAGAAGGAAAAATAAAATCTTTAAAAAAAAAAGAAAAAGCAAGGATAAGCCAATTATAGTACTCATGCCTTTTGGAAATCTTTATTCTGAAGGGGTTTTTTTGGTATTAAAATACAAAAAAAGAGTATTTGATGTAATAGGATTAAAACAAGAGGTAGTATATTTGTCTAAGTAGAAAGGTGAAGAAAATTGAATGTTAATGTTTGGGGAAGGTGAGCAAAATTATATTTTCAAACACAATTAGGACACCTTTGGATATTTGAGTTCTCTTTTGCTAATCTCATATTTTCAGGCTTAGTTATGCACTCATTTACTCTTCTTGATAAAATACAGGTGTGCTTTTTCAAAGACCAATTGAAGGCTAGTATTTTATTGAGTGCAGTAGCTTTATGAGATAGATGCTATTTATTGCCTCTGTTTACAGCTGAGGAAATTGTTACTTAAAAAGATTAAGTAAATTGCCTAATTCAGTGGAGCTGGCAGTTTAACAAATCCAGGGAGTTTAATTTCAGAATTCACATTCTAAACCACTAAATTGTCTTAATTTCTATGTCAGTTTTAATGTCTTTAAATTGATTGTGTATTTAGTATTTTATCAGCTTTAGCCATTGCATTTACAAACCTGAATCCAATCTCTGCCGTTTGCATTGTATTACCAAATAACTAGGGAAAAGAGAGAGGGAGAGGGGAGATGGAAGGAGAAGCCAAGTATGTGTTATTGTTCTATTTGTTTTGTTTATTTGAGTTAGTTGATTAGAATTGATTAAGTATTAGCAAGTAGATGATAAATTTACCTTTATACTCCCAGGAAAATCTAACAGAAGACTTAAGGCAATTAGATAGGTACAGAATAAACTAAGCAGAGATCAGAAAACTCCTGTGCTCTCTGCCTGTTTTTGTAAATAAAGTTTTATTGGAATATAGCCACCCCATTGCTGCATAGACTGTTAGACTGACAAGATGAAAGTATTTCCTGTCTGGCGCTTTAAGGAAAAGTTTGCTGACCCTTCAACTAAAATTTTTGGACCAAAACTATTCAGATAAACTGTTTATTGGCTTGGATTGAGTAACTCACCAAATATTTATTGAGCACCTGTTATGTTCCAGGCGACGTGCTAGGTGATGGAGAGGCAAAAACAAACACATTCTACAAAAATGTTCGACTTTCTTTTTTATTACCAGTTATAACACAGGTTGCAAAAAACTAAAAGGAATTATAAGAGCTAGAAAATACTCATAAGACAGATCTCATTTGTCTGAAGCAATAGTAACACTGCACCTCTTAGGCAACGGCCCTATCACCATAGATACTCCAACTCCTTTTCTCTCCGTGGTTCTCCTGATCCCTGTCTATGCTACTCAGTTATTTGTTTCTATTGTATTTATTGCCATACAGTTTACTTATTTTTACAATGTTTATTATTGTCTGTCTTCTGTTGCTCCAATGTAAGCTCCATAAGGACAGGGATTTTTATTTTGTTTACTGATGTATCCAAGTGCCTGGAACACTTAGTAATCAGTAAGAAAGAGACCTGCTTTCCATGTTCTTCCTATTAGCTATATTAATGCATTTAGAAAGCGTCAGCTTTTTCATGTCAGCTATAAATTTACTGATTCAAAATGAAAATAATTTGCTGAGCTAAATTGTGTATTTTTAAAATTTATATGTTCTTCATTTAGAAAACTAGTATTTCTTATATTTTTATCTCCTCACTTTATCACAGTTATATACTGTTGACGTAGTTTTTTCGTGGAAGTGATAAATGTTTGATAAAAGATATTTTGGGTAGTTTAGTAGTATATTTATTGAATAGAAAATTACACATTAAGATTAAAGCTTATTTTAACTCTTCTGATGGCCTTAAAGAAGTAATGTGGTTGCATATTTGATCACCATTAAAATAATTAAGAATAATTTCTCATAAAACTTCTTTTTCTTTTAGATATATTTGTAAGTATGTTTTGGTGATAGTTGATTGCCCTGCCTACATAGTTTGCAAAATTAGTAAGGAGAACAGTATTCTGCAGCCAAGTTTCCATGAGTTGATATTTCACATTCACGTTTGTGACCTAAACGTGTATTCCTTCAGACAGTGAGAAAAGCCAAATGTTCCAAGCAGCAAGGATTTTCTTCATGGAAAACAAAGAAGTAAAAATGTAGTCCAAGCAAAAGTATAATGTATATATTGAATATTATGAGTAGATCTACCTATATAAATATGAATAATGAATATTAGATGCTTTTATGCATTTCATTGCAGGATTTTTTGGTTAGGTATTTTATTTGAAGTAATAAAATAAAATAGAAAATTGAATTCATGAAGGGTATCAGAAATATTACTCTAAGCTAATAACAATTATTGCCCCCTTTTAATTGAGCAGCCGTACATCGTCTCTAATTCTAATGACCCTGAAAAGTAGTATTTGTATTTACATTTTAGAGATGAGGAAATTGATATTTAGAGAGATTAAATAGCTTGCCATGGTTCAAGAACTAATAAGTAAGTAATAAAGGCAATATTGTAAGACAGGCTTCCTGTCTCTCTAAATACCTTGTTCTTTATCGTACAGCATGTCAGTTTCTCTTGTATCGTCATAATGTGCTACCAAATAACTGTCCTCTGTGTCTGTACTTCATTTAAAATTTTTACGTTTTATAACATTTACACTGTATAATTTTAAAATTTGAATTTTCATAATGTAGTATGCTTCTCAATAACCTGAGGAGAGGGTTACACAAAAGGAAATGGTTTCCTAATTTCAGGGAGTGGTGCATGGAGGGGATAGATACTTCCTTGTTTGTCATTTTAAAGTTAAAGCCATTGCTTCCCAATTTTAAGCTGACATGTATTTTTTTGTTTTACCTTTTTCATCCCCATAACATTTGTTAGGCCTTATATAGCCACATATACACATGCACATAATCACCAACATGATTTTTAAAGTTTATTTTTGTTTAAAATATTGAATGTTTTAAAATTTTTTAAATAAAAGTATTATGCATAAGGACATTACCCAAAGAACATCTTTATTATATAAATTGACTGCTAAAGAGATTGAGATGTTATATGATGCTTTTTATCACTATGATTCATTTTGTTCATAACGTTAACCGGGATTAGCATGCCATGTAGCCAGGAAGTTGAGATACCCTCATTCTCTAGCCCTTCACATAAGAGTCACTTCTAGTTTTTCTAAATTAAGATGTTTAGTTGTCTAAGAATGAATACCTTGCCTCATTTAGTGAGTTTTCCTTTTTTAAAACATTAAGAAATAAGGTATTGTCCTTACTGTGATTTGAGAGCGTATGACCTATTAACCCTTGTATCTGGTTTAGCATAGAATGTGATATTATCTGGTTAGTATAGACACCTAAGTTTTTGGATAGCCCTCGTATTTTACATTTAATAGGACAATAAAAAGGATTTACTAAACTTTTCATTTTATGAAAGACTAAGAAGCCACAGTGTAGTGAAGGAATTAGCATTTCTGCTAAAGTTTATACATTAAAGTCTGGTGGCAGCATATGAAAAAGAGCAGTACTCTTGAAAAATAGGGAAACTTAAGTTTTAGTATTATATTTAATTCTGTAACTTTCAAATGACTCCCTATGACTGCCTCCCATTCCTACCTCTTTTTCACTACAAATTTAACTTTTCCCCTTTTATAGCAGATCATAAAGCCAGGAAAGAGTGAGTAGTCAGTTATAATAATGTAGTGAAGAGGTTTTGTACATACTTAAACATTGTATAAATTTAGTTTTTTTATTATTATTATAGAAGGAAGACCTTATAATACTGTTCATTAATACCAAAGATTGCCTTAAATTAATATCTGTTGAATGAATGTATGACTGACCAAATGAATGAAAATTCTGTACTACAAAATTGTTTAGAGCCTGCCTTTGAATGGAAGGTCCTTCTCCTTGGTTTTGGTAACATTAAATTAAAAGACAGCTTAATATTGGTATTGAGTTATTTTCTATAATTGCCAAAAGGAAATTATAGTGACTTCCTAAAGACAAATAAGGAGATAAAGAAAAACCAAAAAAAACAGGAAAATTGATGAGCTAAATTGCTTAATCCTTATTTGTTTTATGTCTTCCTCAGATCATTGAGATTAAAATTCAGGCAGGGATGCAGTCTTCTTTTGAGTTTTATGTTAGAGTCTGTCACGTTGGTGCTCTTTATATCAGATAGTAATACTGCCCAAGATGGTTCTTGATTTAAGAATGTGCTTTATTTTATAGTCCATATTTGTTTCCATATCATATTTAAGTCTTGTGAAACTTAATTACTTCCATCACTCAAGTGTCAGCTTCTCTTTCGTCAGAGAGAATAGTGATATGGAATCATTTTGTCTAAATAGTTGGCTAAAAGTCCAAAATATGAAGGATAGAAACTTAAATGCAGAATAGTATTTTTTCCTATTCTTTATCTGATTCCCAAGCATTAACATTTTTTCTTCTGTTTCTAGTGTTTTAAAGGTCCTTCCAAAAGTGTCCCAAGGGCACAGAAAGTCTGTTAGATTTTTCTTATGTGCTTTATTTTCTTGATATTTTCATTTCTGCAGAATGAATTTACCATTTACTTTTGACTAAGTTAATATCTGTGTAGTATCTTTGTACTCTTATTTCTTGGATTTAGAGAATAATTTGAATGTTAGGTTTAAAAAAGCTTATACATGGACAGCCTTTGGTAGTCAAATTTGGTTTGTAACTAATCTACTATAATTTAGTTACCAGGGGCTGGGTGGGTAGTCATTCACGTATTTATATTTGTTGTTTAACTTAGTTACAGATGTTTGATGATTGTCGTTGACTTTTTTCTCTAATGTGTTTTGAACTTCATTCTTGCATATATTTTTGTTCGTTTTAAGTAACTTGCTATACATATAAATGTACACTCAAATAGATGGTCTTTCCAAAAGCTTTGCTTGGGAATCTTTGCTGGGAGGATGATTTAGACGGATGGAGTGCGTTGCTTGCTTTTTACTGTTTATCATTTCCCCAGACAAATCCATAGAGACAGGCTGCTGATAGGATAGGAGAACAACACAAACAAATACAGCGCTTTGGCCTGGAACTGAATTGTATTATCTGTGCTGTCAGCTAGAGTCTTTGCTCACTTACCCAGACAATCTCCACAGGGATTAAAACTTCCCCCTGCATTAGTGATAGCCCTTAGTATGCTGCAGCCTCATTTGCAGTTAAAAAAAAAAAAGAAAATCTGACTATAAACAGTTTTTAATAGCCTGCAAAATCCTTACCAGTTCACCCTTTGGGGAAGTGATTATGCTGATGAGTCAAACAGGAGTGTCAATAATTAAATTACTAATCACCTGGATTTCGTTTTTAGTTTCCATATATAGCTCCTCACAGCCCTCAACTTTGGGCCTAATCTGAAAGGTTTATATTTTGTCATCTTTGTCAAAGTTGAGAAGAAAAACATGGATATATACAGTGATGGGTACACTGGCAATTCAGCAGTTATTTTGAGGGCATTTCTATTTTTAAAAAATGTTATAATAAGAATTTTGACTCCACATGAAAGTTTAGAAGGATGGAATTATAGAAAGAAACAGTAACAAGAAAAACCTAAAAAGATTCTATAAACCAAACAACAGCTATTAGAATAAGCTTCTACGTCAAACAGTGAACGTCTTAGCTATCCAGGAAGCTGATTATCTATTCTTTTCTTAAAGATTTTTAATAATGGGGATTTTATAACCTTCCACAGCAGTGGTTCTCAGCTTGACAATTTTACCACCCCCCACAGGGACATTTGGCAATGTCTGGAGACATTTTTGGTTGTTGCAAATGGAGTGATGATATTGGCATCTAGTAGCTTCAGCACAGGGATGCTGCTGAACATCATATAATGTACAACAGAGCCCCACAACAAAGTGTTATCTAGCCCAAGATTCAGTAGTGTTGGGTTGAGAAACTGCCCTCAAGCATGGATTTTTACCTTGATGGGCGTTTTTCCAAAGCCACAGTGATATTTTCAGTGTTTTATAAGGAGATTTTGTTTTGTTTGTTTGAATTACCGACAAGAGAGAAAAGATATTTAGATATTTAGATATTGATTTGGGGATTTATGGATGCGGTAAACACAGACATTCTTTGAAAAATGTTCACAGAGATAATCCGGTAATTTCATGATACAAGAAGTGGAAGGCAATCCTGTTTGATCATAGAAGGACGTGAGAAATTTTGTATTATTTTTTAGTTTCATGAATATGAAAGGAAACTTCTACTTTGTAAGAGATGAGGTTGCATAGAATTATTTCTATGTTGGTGAATTAAATCGTTTAATAAAAAAGTGACCACAATATGTAAAATTAATTATCTTGGAAGAATATTCAGCAGCCTGAAGCTCTGAATTCATTTCTTAGATGTGACTGTGGGTTATTTATTTAATGTCTAAGCCTCAGTTAACACATCTGGAAAGTCAGATGGTTATTTTAAACTTGTCAGGTGAATGTTTGATAATTTGTATTTGGTAATTTGTATCGACACTAAACTTTTTTCAGATGAATTAAAAGAATTCTCCAAACTTTTTTTCTTTTTTTTGAGGAAGATTAGCCCTGAGCTAACATCTGCCACCAATCCTCATCTGTTTTTTGCTGAGGAAGACCAGCCTGAAGCTAACATCCGTGCCCATCTCCCTCTACCTTATATTTGGGATGCTTGCCACAGCATGGCTTGACAAGCAGTCCGTAGGTCTGCACACGGGATCCGAACCAGCGAATCCCGGGCTGCTGAAGCAGAAAGTGCTAACTGACCCTGACCCCTGTGCCACCGGGCCAGCCCTTCCAACCTTTAACTTATTGATTGCTGTGCCTCAGAGTAAGGAGTGGGCATTCCCTTGTTCATCGCACACATGGAGCTATTGTACCTCCATTCATTTTCATCGTCTGCTCAATCACAATAATTTGCAGTAGAAGAAAGTATATGTAACCCCACATGTATAAACACAAACACACCTAGTGACTTAGTGATAGGGAAATTAGAGACTGAGAAAAAGTGTTTACATTACCTGTCAGAGCTTTAGGTTTTTAAAATTGGCCTGGGGTCCAAGGTGTACCCATAACACCCATTGAGGTCAATGGAAGTAGTACATAGAGTAGAGCATATAGCCTCTAAAGATATTTAATAATACTCCATCCATTTTGCTAAAACAAAAACAGACATTGGGGAGTAAATATAAGTAATCTTAACTCCACTGTATTAAAAAAATAGCAGTTGATCTTATTTTTAAACAGTTATGTTATCTGCCGTACTACCTACATCCCATTAATTAACTGAATGCATGCTATGAAAAAGTCATGGTTTCTGTAAAGGAGGAGAGAGTGAAAAAAATGCAACTTGAAGTCACAAATCATAGCAAGTCACTTTAACCTTTGTTTACATGTTTAAGAAGTTGTCTCTTTGGTGGAGACAGGAGATCTGCATTCTGTCACCACCAAAAGTCTTCTTAGGGTTTTTGTTTTGTTTTTCTAAATTAAGGGAACAGCCAAAGCTATGAAATTAGTATAGAAAAAAATTCAGAGAAGAAATTGAATCTTAGCTAGAGGTGAAAAATGCAAAGTTTGATGTTCTCTTAGAGATTGTGATATATAAAATAGTTTCACTGATAACAGAAAGCAAAATAAATTTGATGTTATCTTATATTCTATATATTGTTTTATTTATTTATTTATCTTTTTTTGCTGTGGAAATTTTGCCCTAAGCTAACATCCCTGCCAGTCTTCCTCTATTTTTTGTTATATGGGCCACCAGTATAGCATGGCTGCTAACAGAGCAGTGTAGGTCCATGCCTGGGAACTGAACCTGGGCTGCTGAAGCGGAATGCACTGAACTTAAGCACTAGGCCACTGGGGCTGGCCCTGTTTTTTAATTTTTATGCAATATTTTGTTTTGGTGATATTTTGAATATCATCATGTAATATATACGTGATTCAGTCGAAACTCTATAGAAAGATACACATGGTGATACCCTGCTCACACTTCTGCACCCCAATCTTGTGTCCCTCATCTCATTTTTATTAGTGTTTTTCTTCTTCCAGTGTTGTTTTCAATACAAGCAAATATCTATGTTTATTTATTGTTTCCAACACCCATGCCCCCCCCCAAATATACAAAATGTAGGCAATCATGCACATTGTTCAGCACTTTGCTATTTTCATTTAGCACTGTATCTCGAAGATCTTTCCTTCTCAATATGTGGGTGTTTTCCTTATCCTTTGTAGGCTGTGTAGGTGCAGACCTACATACAAATAGTCCCCAGTTGATGGACACTTAGGCTGTTGCCAGTCTTTTGCCATTACTAATAGTACCACAGTGAATAACTTTGTCTGGTGTTATTTTGTCTTGTGCGGATTTGTTGTAAACTGCGATTGCTGCATTAAAGGGTAAATGCCTTAGTAGTTTTGGTAGATATTGCCATATTTCTTTCTGCAGTGGTTCTACCATTTTTGCCCTTTCACCAGTAATTTTGAATGTGTAAGGATTTCCAGATTGGTACCAATAGTTAGTAGTTAATTGAAAAAGTCAGTTAAATAAAGAATCATTGAAATATTTTATATAAAGTTTAATGGTTTTACTTTAACATAAAATATTTAAATATGCATTAATTTGCTATTCATTTGTTTTAGGGCAGATGATTTTCTTTGAGAATAGTCCACTGATCAGAGTCCCATGATATCTCTTATCTAAACCTCATCATATTGATTTCAATGTTTGGCTTTTATAAATGGAGAACTTTAGGCACCCTGAGTGTCCCTGTTCTTTTGCAGATATTCTGCTTACATCCAATTAGCAGTTATTTTAGTTATGCACCTTGATTGAATTTTCCTAAGGATTTGCTTTGGTTTTCCCAGAAATAGTAATGTTCTTTTAACAGTCATATTTTATTGGTTTATATATTTATGAACATCAGATTATTTTAATGTTAAATATTTGAATTTTTGATTCAGGATTTTTTAATTGTGTTTTGTTCACTGATATGTCACTGTGCTTATTAGGGTGTCTCACCATGTTAATTGCTCAGTAAATATGCATTGACCAGCAGAGAGGAAGGAAAAGAAGTAATATGGGAACAGACTCAGCTGACTGTTGCCGTGCACCCAGAATAAGAAAGCAAAAGTTAGATGAGGAGGAGGAAGTGGGGCACAGCAAAGGGTAATCTTATCAGCCTGCCATGGCTGGCACAATCATGTACTGGAAAACTAGACTTTTGTGATACCTCCTCTGTGATGAAATTGAAAGAGCAGTGGCCTAATGGAAACCTTGATTCTACATTCTAACTCATTTACTTAGCATAAGTGCCAGTCTGGGCTAGACATCTATGTATTATACTCTTGTCCAACCAGCAGCTTACTCTCTCTTTGAAAAAGATACTGGGACTAGTCATGTGTTTTCTAAATTTCATTTTCCTCCATGCATCGTCTTGAATCTGCCATATCCATGTACCATCTTACTTCTGTTTACTTTATATTTTTCTTCATTTGACATTTTAAACATTTAAAGAAATGTTATGAGTAAGGGTAATTTATATCTCCCTAAAAGGAGCACTTGCCATAAATAAAAGCAACAGGGGCCAGCCCAGTGGCATAGTGGTTAAGTTCGCACAGTCCCTGGTGGCCCGGAGTTCGCAGGTTTGGATCCTGGGCGTGGACCTACACACTGCTCATCAAGCCATGCTGTGATGGCATCCTACATGCAAAATAGAGGAGGATTGGCACAGATGTTAGTTCAGGGCTAATCTTCCTCACCAAAAAATAAATAAATAAAAAATAAATAAAAACAACAGTAAAAATAAATATAAGGAACAAAACAGTGCTATTGAACGAAAGTTAAATATAGTCTTTACAGAAGGCTCTGAGAAAAACAAAATTAGCAAGTGTTAGGGAGATGAAAAGTACATTGCTAGTAAATGGAAGCTTATTTGATAAAGGACCATGATATTTGCAGCCTAGTCTTAGATGGTTCAAAACCAAAAAAAAAAAAAAAAAACCCATAGGACAAGAGCAAGAGAGAGTACGGATAAGGCAGAAATGGTAAAATGTTAATAATAGGTGAATTTGAGTAAAGGTTATATGGAGGTTCTTTGTACTGTTCTTATACTTGCAACTAATGTGAATTTGAAATTATCTCTAAATAAGAGATTTAAAAATGATCCTGTGAAAGTTAGAAAATTGACAAGAGAATAAATGTTTAATGTTATTTCATATAGTATGTATATGTCATCTAAAAGCATCTCAGGTCGTCTTAGGCATTCCACTTTTCCAGAAATAGTGTATTAGATGATCTCTAAGGTCCCTTCTAGTTCTAGAATTCTATGACATGGTGTGCATTGTATTAAGGCAGCATAATTAAAGCTACCTGAACTCCCAATTCAGTATTCCAGTGAATAGCATTATGGGGGCTCAGTCTGGGGGAAGGCTGTCTTTGAAGAAGGTAGCCTAGTAGGTCGAAGAGTAAAAGTAGCTTAGGAAGAAAATGCTGGACCGCTGCCGCTGTGAGAAGGAGAAATATTAGGTATGAAAGTTTTTGAGAGGAATCAGAGAGGCTTCTGTCAAACACAAATTAGTAAGTTTTTATTTCTTATATTGATAATACTGATCCTACTATAAAATTTTAATTTCTGATAGCAAGAGACTATAAGAGGTTTATGTGTGAATATATTTCTGAAAAACACTACCACCGCCATTAATTGAGGATTTTTCATGTGCTGATGTTGTTCTAAATTCTTTATGTAAATTATCTCACTTATTTATTTCCTACAGCAATCACATGAGGTACTCTTAATCCTGTTTTATAGATAAAGAAAGGGAAGCACAGGGGTTAAATCATTAGATCAAGGTTGTATGACTAGTAAGTGATGGAACCAAGTCTGGTTCAAGTCACACAATCTCTGACTTCAAAGTCCATGGCCTTAGCCTTTCTTCTCTACCATGTGTATTTTTATAGTTTTTTAAAAGTACGTAATTAGGGACTCCTACCTTTTAGTTTTCAGTTGCCAATGTGTCTTATTTTGTTCCATTGTTATGCTTTCAGTAACTTATTTTATTTCTTTAAGCATATTAATTATAGTCATTTTATATTCTGTTTCAAGAATATCCAGTCTTTGTAGATCTGATTCTGTGTTTTGTAATAACTGGTTCATTGTTGGTGTATTTCCTCTGTTTTGTGTGTGTGTGTGTGAGTTTTTATTGTTAGCCCATGTTTCCTGGAAGTTTGTTTTTTAAGGTCAGAACTTAAAGGTTTTTTTCTACCATAGAGAGTTTGGTGTTCTCTGCAAGGGACCTGGAGACAATATCACCAGAAAACAACCTTTTTTAAAAAAACTTTATTTATGACATTGTTTCAGACTTACCGAACAGTTGCAATAATTTTACAACAAATTCCCTTATATCTTTAAGCAAGGTTTCCCAAATGTTGACATTTTCCAGATTTAATTTATCATTTTCTCTCTAAATATATTTCCATTTTTTTTCCTGAACCATTTGGAAGGGTATTATAAATATGATTCCTTTTGCCCCTGAATACTTGAATTTGTGTTCCCTCAAAACCAAGGCCATTCTCTTATGAACGAAGTCTCAATAGATTGATCAAAATCAGGAAGCTAATGCTACAGTAGATTGATCAAAATCAGGAAGCTAATGCTACTATCTAATCAGTAGATCCTATTCACATTTTGTTAGTTATGTTGATAATGTCCTCTGTAGAAAAGAAAATGCAGTATCATATGCAGCATTTGATTGTCCTGTCTCCTCCTTCTCCCTTAATCTGAAATAGTTCCTCAGTCTTTCTTTGTCCTTCATGATTTTGACACTTTTCAAGAGTATAAGGCAGTTATTGTATAGAATGTCTCCCAGTTTAGGTCTTTCTGTTGTTTCTTCATGAGTAGATTCAGGTTATGTGTTTGGACAGGAATACCACAGATATAATGTTCCTCTCATATCAGGCAGCACGTGACTGATTTGTCCCATTACTGATGATGTTTTCTTTGATCACTTGGTTAAGGTAATATCTTCCAGGTTTCTTTACTGTAAAGTTACTGTTTTTCCATTGTAGTTTATAAGTATCTCGTTGGGATATACTGAGACTATGTAAATATCCTAGTACTACCCAGATTTTTACCACTAGTTTTAGAATCCACTGATGCTTCTTGCCTGAACCAGTTATTATTACAATGGTTGCCAAATGGTGATTTTTCTCATTGCATCATTTTTATGCATGTATTGATTGGCTTTCTACTACTATAAGGAAGAGCTTTACCTTTTTCCTTATTTTTATCACAGTGGACTTTTAGATTCTTACTTTATTCAGTGAGTTTTAGTCCTTTACTGTCATTATTTATTTTGATGCTCAAATTGTCACAATATAGACCAATGGCAGTACCTTCATGCTCCTCTGCTTTTTTGCTGTATCTCCATTTTTTTATACTTTCTTTCTTTCTGGCATGAGATGTTCTGGACTATTAGTATACTTTTCCTGCTCCATTCTTGTAATCAGCCACTTCTCTGGGAGCCCTGATTCCTTTTGATGGAGAATGGTATTTAGAAGCCAAGTTCTGCACACTAAGTGTGCTTATTGCTACCAGGGTGTTCAGGACCACTTTAAACAGATTTTTAGCTTGAATTTTTTTGGGCTTTGTGGATAGTCTTTTTTAAGGCTCAATGATTATCAGTTCTACAAGGAGTGTTTTTTTCTTTATTTCTCTTTGACTGAGCGCTAAGGCCATGATGACATATCCCTGTAGTCTCCCTCTGTAGGCTGGGTTTGGCCATGTTGACCTAGTGAAGATATGCCCCTTTGGAGTCCCTGCTCTGTATTCTCTCTCTGATTTAACCATCCACCAAGGCCAGGCTCATTCTTTTACCTTCACAGGTGCACGGGACACATTAAAACTCAATTTCTCGACCACAAAGGATTCTCAGATACACTCAAGGCAAATGCCTGCTCGCAAGTTAGCTATTTTTCATAGCTTGGGTCTGTAAATTAGTATTTTCTTGGGAATTCTCTTATATTACCTCCACCTTTGAAAGAGACAGTTTTTAAATTTTGTGTCTGATTTTTTTGGTGTGTATAACCTGGAAGTTTTTCTCTTTGTTAGAAAGAACAAGTGTCTATAATTTTTAAATTAGAAATGGTTGATTTTCTTCAGCAATATGGGATTTTGCTTAAGGAAATTATTTATATAAATATTAAGGCAAAAATCAATACAGGATGTCTTGGAAAGAAGAAAATATTTGTGGAGAGTTATAATTGACTAGTTGAATGCTGAAGGTGAAAACGTCAGTCTAGGTGTGAGCAAGTTTCTTGTATCATTTAGACACTTCATTTGTTCCACCATTTCAATCCATCTTCTCCCTCTTGCTCTCTCATCTGTGAGGAGCCTGAGGATCATAACACTGGCTTTTGGAGAGAGATGAGACAAGCAGTAAAATCCTTGATCTTTTCTGAAGAGTCTAGGAAGTTATGTACTTTGCTCTCCATTGTCCAAACTTTCTCAAAGACAAAGAATTAAGTGAAATAGAGTAGTGTACCTGGTGGGTCTGTCTTCACTCCCCATTTGGCTCTTGTTTTCCAACTTATTTATTCTTGTAAATCATACCATTTCCTGCTAAAATTGATGAGCTGGATGTGCTGGGGATTACAGAGTTTTAGACCAGATTACAAAGATAAAGGTTTAGTTTCAAAAGTATCGTGTTAATGAGGCCATACTTACGGGATATTTACTTACAGTGACCAGTGATTTTCATTTCTTCAAAACTCACAGAATTTATCATCAACCCTGAGCAGCCTTTTCAGTTTTGTCTTAATTGTTGCAAGTACAGGTCAAGGAGACCTGGATGGATCCCTGCAAATTAATCACTCCTGTTGAGGAAACAATCCATTATGTTTAAATTTCTACAGTGAGTCATTAATGTAATTTCATATATAAAATTCTGCCTGTATCTTTTCTGACATTTTCTGTCTTGTCTTTATTCAAATAACTTCTCAGAGACATTCTAAGAAAAAACAGTAATAATTAAGGGCTAATAATGAAGAAAGAACTTTAGTGTGCTGGTGACATCATTTTATCCATTAGTGTTTACCAGTAAAACTTAATTAGTATTAATTAACCATCCCCTCAGATTATATATACATGAATTACTTTTCTTATTGGGTGTGCTGTCATAATATGCGTGGTCTATACAGGGCCCTCAGGCAAGACTGAGTCTTGGTTCGTGAGGATTGTTATTGCTGTCAAATTTAAGATATTTTATTCTATAACCTTTTTGTCCAAATTGACTGTTTTAATTGAGTCAAATTCCACAGGCCTTTTTATGTCCCCTTGGAGTACAATGAACTTTTTTTTTTTCTTTTAAGTTCTTAAAAGATGAGTATATTCAAGGCTGATGATTGTTTACAAAATTTTGTAAGGGGCAAATTTGATTTTTTATTTAAACTAGCTTTGTCACTTTCGGAGATTCCTTCACCCCATATCTTTCATTCCTGATCCAGGGCACATTGTGCTCTCCCAATTGCCTACTTGTTTTTGTTTGTTTGTTTGTTACTGTTTTGTTGCCTCACTTATTTCCACATCACCTCTACTTCCCATCTATAAATTCAAAACTTAAATGTGTTAGTGTCTACGGTGATATTTAGATAATCAGGTAAATATTTCCTCAGGATATGCTGATGGGAAAAAGCTAGATGCTCTGAGATAAACTTACTTGGTTTAACTATGTTTCTCTGGACATAATACTGCTACTTTTGATGTCAAATGCAGTAATAACTAATGAAGGAAAATACCAGAGAGAAAGGTTTTTGACGTTGTACTGATAAACTGTTCTTTCTATACATAAGATTCTCTCTGTGTTTATATTAATCTACTTTACTGAATAGAGTATGAAGCTTTTCTTTTGGCCATGTCATGTTTTTCTGAGTACACATTTGTTAGCATATTCACTTGTGTGTTGTCTTTTGAAATTTACTTCTATTCTTCATCCTGACGTGTTCTACATACAGTGTAAGTTAAAACCTGCTGTCGTTCCTCAGTTCAAAATTGTCATTCCTATTGTTTTATTATATATATTTTACTTTCTGAAAATCGACCTCTATTTTTTCATTATATTTTTTGCAGGGAAAGCTCTTGTCGGAGGAACTTTTGTTTTTCAAAAGACAGTTGCCTGGAAAAAATCTATTCTACTTGAGTTTGAAAATGGAAAACTAACATTTTTAATTACAAAAGATGTTTAAAATATCTAAAATATAACTATTGCTATAAACTGTGTTCATGTATTTAAAGATTATAGAATAATATTCAAAGAAGAAAACAATGATTAATTCTGTTTTCTTTTTCTAAAATTTTATTTAATAACTTATGTAATCTTTTTCAATTTAAAAGGAAAAAGGTATCAGATCTCTGCCTGTTTATCTTTAGAGAGAACTTAGTTTGGGCTGTTGTATAGACATGTAATAGGTGTAGCACTTTTATTCATTCTACAAATACTTATGAGTTCTTGATGATTTGTAATCTTTTATAGGAAATATTAAAGTTAACAGCTCAAATCAATTTTATTATAATATTCAGAATATTCAGTCGCTAAGAAGAATAAGGCCTCACCTCAAAACAACTGGTGTACTCTCTAATAAGCATAGTATGTTCTTATTGGACCTCTGCACATTCTGTTTATTTCATCATTTTGTAAATGTGAGTTTTTAGAGGAAACTTCATTATTACAATGTTCATTTTTTAAAACTGACATTAAATAATACAAGATAGTGAACTTGGGCCAGAAGCATTACAGATAATTTGCTCTATAAGCAAATGAATTAATTCAAACCTAGCTTCAAGATTATACTTCTTTTAACAAATTCCTTTGCAAAGAAAACGTAACAGAAAATTCAGAATGTGTAATTTTCCATGGTTTTGTTTTGTGATTCTAAAACAAGACCACTATTTTATCTTAGGAGACACATTGCTTTCCATCAGGTCTTACCATTATCATTTTTACCTATGGCATGTGAATATGGTCTACTCTTGAATTGCTTGCTCCAATCCAGATGTCTTCACATAAACCATGTTTGGAAAGACTATACTTATATATATAGGAAGCAGTGTCATCAGTGGGTCAGCTTTGAACTTTTTGTGAAATAGCACACAGATTTTTCCAGACAGGTATAGAAAAATGAGAAGTCTTGGTTAGAGGAAGCTATCCCTTGGGATATCTCCAGTAGAAACTGGATTCCTGAGTGGAAAAGTGATATCAAATATTTTCCAAGTTTTTTTCTGACTATCAATCTATCATTTTTCTTCAGAAATGAGCTCAGAAACTGATTTATGGAGATAATTGAGACCGTTTGCCATGAACTTCCTCATGTATCCCCATCTTTAACTAAACATGACTCTGCCCAGTTATTTACATGTTCCTCCTTTCCTCAACTCAGAGATAGACGTGTTCTCCTTACAGAGAATCACACCACTAAGTTTCTATGTCTCATGCCAATTTTTTAAATTTTCAGCTTTCTAGTTCCTCTTGACTGTACAACTTTACTAAAAGTGAGTTGTGAAGGTCACCAGTGACTATTGAACAAAACTTCATGGCTTCTTTAGTGTTCTTATTTTTCTTGAGTTCCGCGAATTTGATCTGCTGACTACCACATCTTCTTGAAACTCTGTATTCCATTAGCTCCAATGATGCTGCAATTTTCCTCTTCTGTTAACTCTTTGTTCACCACTCCTTTTTTATTTTCAGTTGAATTTAACAGTCATTTAAAATGACATAAGAATTGGACAAAAATCTGAATTTAATCAGGTACCCAGGTTTGTTTTGTAACTTAAAATGTATCTCAGTTTCTTTTTTCTTTTCCATTCACATTGCTTCTATTCTGGTTCATTTCTTTCCCTGGATCACTGTAGTTGTTGCTTAACCGGTTTCTCTGCCTCCAGTCTCTTCTTTCTCCATGGAAATTGTTCTTTGTTCTGTTTCATAGTACTCTTCCGAAAGGAATGTCTTTACTAGGTTATTAGACTGCTTTACCAGGTTATTACACTGCTGGGGAACCTACAGTGGCTCCCTGTTGTTTACCTCAAGTCCAGCTCTTCATTCTGACTTTTTTAGTTTGCAAAGTTGGGCAATTTATCCTGGCAGTTAAGCCTTCTCGTGTCATATGTTCTGTACAAGCTCTGTTCATTATTTCCTCCGGGCTTTTGCTTATTTTGTCTCTTCCCCATTTGTCTAGCACCATCTGCATTGCTTTTCATCAGCTATCTCAGTCTTAACAACTTTTTCCATTAAGTTTCTTTTTAAACTAATTTGGCTCTACCAGTCTCTTTTCTGTAGCTTGCTTCTCTTCAGTACCACTTAGTTTAGTTCTTGATTTTCTCTAATAGTTTATTCTTTTTCAGATTCTTTCCTATCCATCTAATAACTTGCAAGTATTTTGAAGTCAGAGAGATGAAATCGTGTTTTTGATAACTGTCAGGTAATAGATATCCCACAAATATTTGCCCATTGAGTGAAAATAAGACAGAGGTTAAATATTTCAATTTCGTTAGTCTTCACAAGAAATTGAAACCAATTTCTTGAGTAACGTAGAAACAGTTTTTAAAAATGATAACATCACGGTGTTCTCAACTTTTATAGTTTTAAAAATTTCACATCAGCAGGGGGCAGTCAAACCAAGGTTCATTCTGCTAGCTTATATAAAATTGAAATTTATCTCTGGTAAAAGTTATTCTACTTGGGATACCAGCTGCACTTAGTAATCTCTTTGTAAATAAATTTCAAAACTCTTCAGAAGGTAGGTTTATAGAATTTAAATTTTTTTAATCCTTGGATGGTAAATAAGTTTTTTTAAGTGAAAGTAATTTTTTAAATGTTTTTTAGAACGTGAAATGCTTTATTATTTGATGTTTTTGATGGATGACCACTTTACATAGAAATTTGTTTTCCCTGCCTCAGAATCTGTGTTTCAATTAAATTAACTAATAATAAGGCTATTTTTCATTCAATAAAATATTAACTTTTATAGAATACTTTTATTTTCCCCTGTGAAATTGAAAAAAATGAATTTTTATTAGAAGCTGTAGTATAACACTAACTAAAACGTAGTTTGGCAAATTCTTAAAGTTTTATTGAGTTTTTCTTCCTGAACCCTTTCTCTGGCCGGCTGCAAACAACTGGTGGTGTGTGTTTATAGTTGTGCTCATTTTCAACTCCTCCTCTTGGAGGTTAACCTAGTACTTATTAAGCGAGAAACACAGTGTATACTAAACAGTGTTTAACATATACTGATGGTATTACTGTATTTCCTGTTTTGTGTTCACAATAAGAAGATTCTGAAAAACTGCCTTTGTATAAATACTTCACTGACATTCCAGACAAGTATAATCTTGTCTACTGGTAGGCAGGAAAGAGTGATGTCCTGGAATGCTGTTAGAGAAGGAAATCTCTTTGTGTTCCACAAATGATAGCCCTGCACCTTTTAAGAATATAATTTAAAAATGACAACTCTGTATTTGCTTTTCCTTCCGTTTATTGACTTTGCATGTATTTCGTTCAGAGATACATTTCGTTGGAAAAAAATCCATTGTGTCTGAGGAAGAAGCATCTTCTTGGTAGTTGGCTGGAAATTGTTGGTGGAAATGTCGGAGGGCAAACATAAGGAACAGATTTAGTAAATAATTATTACTTTTTGTTCTCTTAGCTTAAAACTTTTTTTAATATTTGAATCAGTCTTTTCAAAATTCTCTGCAGGCTTAAAAGATGCAGGGTTTCGTACTCCCTTCTGAAATTTCCAGTAACAATATAATTTGGGGAGGTTGTTTTTAGAACATGGATAATATTTCTTAAAAAGTTAGATTTGGAGTTTTTATGTTATTTTATTATTTAATGTAAGTCAGTGAAATATATAAAAATCAGTTGTGTAACTTTAATCTTGAATATTCTAATGACTGGATTTTCTTATACTTAGTTATTATAGCTAAGAATTCAATTAAAATTGTGTTGAAGTTTCTTTTCAGTGACTGAAAAAAGCAGTTAGTGGTTAAACCTTTAAGTAATTGCCAAAGCAGGCATCATAGACTAGGCCTATGTCTAATTTCTAGATCAGTGGTTCTTTTTCTTCCTTCTCCCATCATTAACATGGGTAGTAACCTAATTACTTGCATTGATTCTCTGCTTCAGCCCTCACTCTCTCTAAACCCCAGTAAAACAGAGAATCACCTATAAGAATTTCCAAATACAAGGTTTAAAATGCTTGTTCATCACTTCCGAATTGTACAAAGGTATCATATGCTTTTTATGATCTGAAATAGTGAGGCTACTGCATCTTCAATTAAGAGTCATTTAAAGGGAGTAATTTAAGACAACAGAGCTACTAGCTGATATGGTGGTTCCATGGTGTCAGAAACTCAGATTCTCTCTATCTTGCTGCTGTACCTTTCCTTAGGCCATGTGGTAAGAAAAAAATCTCTGTTACATCATTTGAGTTCTCGTTCAGGTGAACAGGAATGAAGAGATGAGGTAATTGAGAGCTCACTCCTTCATTTTAAGGATATAACCCATAAATTGCATGTATCCTTTCCATCCCATTGGCTTATCTTAGCTACATGACCATATTCAGCTATAAGAGAGGCTGCAAGACAAAGAGAACAGATTAGTGGCTACCGGGGGAAAGGTGGGGTAGGGGGTGGGCACAAAGGGTGAAGGGGCGCACCTACAACACGACTGGCAAACAATGACGTACAACTGAAATTTCACAAGATTGTAACCTATCATTAACTCAATAAAAATTTTAAAATAAATAAATAAGTAAACAAAGAGAGGCTGCAAAATAAATATATTCTGTATTTTGAGTGGCTGGGTGCACAGCTTGAATTCACTGGGTTTGTTACCAAAGCAAAAAGAGAAAATTAACAGTCTCAGCCATTATCTGTTAACTACATTCACTATCATTGTCCACTCCTTTCTTGTTGAAACACTCACTTCTTTTGTTTTACATGACAAAATAATCTCCTAGTTTTTCTTGTATTTCTCTGTCCTCTCTTGACTCCTTTCCATATTTATTCTCTTCTGACTAGGCATAAAATGTTACAGTTCATCAGTACTGGGTGCTAGGACCTCTCTTCTTTCTTCTCTGTCCGTGGGCAATCTCATCTACATCTGTGGCTTCAAGTATCATGCCATTGCACTTGATTCAGCTCGCTTTTGCTCTGACCTCTTCATTGAACTACCTACTTATATATCTCAGAGGCATTTCAAGTTCAGCATATCCTAAATCTAAGTTTTGCTCTAGGTGTTTTAATCATTACATCTTCTTTACTACTTTATGAGATAAATACTATTTCAATACCTGATCCTACAGATGAGAAACTGAGACATAGACAGGTTAAGAAACTTGACCAAGGTCACAGAGCTAGTAACTGGTGTGCAGTTCTTTAATTTTTGTCAAATACTCAGAATTGTGTAAGCACCATCACAATCACAATGCAAAACAATTTATTCGCTCCAAAAAATTCCTTCATTCTGCCTCTTTATAGTTAAACCCTCTTTTCACCACTAACCCCTGGCAACTACTGATCTGTCCCTATAGTTACCATTTCCCAAATGTCATATAAATGGAATAATGCAATATGTAACCTAAGTATGACTTCTTTCACTTAACCAGTTTTTGAGATTTATCTGTGTTGTTGTGAGTATCCCTACTTTGTTCCTTTTTTATTGCTGGGTAAGGATGCACTACAGTTTGTTTATACATACGTTGTTGAAGGACATTTTAGATTGTTTCTGGTTTTTGCTGTGAATAATGTTATTATAAACATTCCTGGACAGTTTTTTGTTTGAACATAAGTTTTCATATTCTAGGACGATTAACTAGGCGTGGAGTCATATGATAGTCAGGGCACTACTGAGTCGTAGGGTAACTAATTGTATACTTAACTTTATAAGAGACTGCCATATTCATTTCCAGATTGTCAAAACTTAGTTGCGTCCTCACCAGCAATATGAAGTCCAGGTGCTCTGCACTGTTACTAGTGCTTGGTATTTTCAATTTTGTTTTGTTTGTTTTGTCTTTTTAAATTTTAACAGTCCTAATAGGTGTGTAGTGTTATTGTGGTTTTAGTTTGTGTTTCTCTAATGACTAATGATATTGGTCTTTTCATGCACTCTTTTGTCATTAGGATTTTTTCTTTGGAGAAGTGTTTTAAATTTTTTTGTGCAGTTTTTACTTTTTTTTTTTTTTTTTTTTAAAGATTTTATTTTTTTCCTCTTTCTCCCCAAAGCCCCCTGGTACATAGTTGTATATTCTTCGTTGTGGGTCCTTATAGTTGTGGCATGTGGGATGCTGCCTCAGCGTGGTTTGATGAGCAGTGCCATGTCCGCGCCCAGGATTCGAACCAACGAAACACTGGGCCGCCTGCAGCGGAGCGCGCGAACTTAACCACTCGGCCACGGGGCCAGCCCCCCAGTTTTTACTTTTTAATTGAGTTGTTTATTTTCTTGCTTTTATTCTTTATATTCTGATTAAAAATCCTTTATCAGGGATATTGCAAGTATCTTCTAGTCTATAGCTTGTCTTTTCTTTCTCATAACAGTGTATTTAACAGAGCAAAAGTTTTTAATCTTGAAGAAGTCCAATTTCCTCTCTTGTTTTTTTTGATCTATTCTTTGGTCGTGAATAATTTTTAAAATTTTTATTGTGGTAAAAAAACACATAACATAAAATTTACTGTCTTAACCATTTCTAAGTGTACAGTTTAGTAGTGTTAAGTACATTTACATTGTTGTGCAACTAATCTCCATCTTGCAAAACTGAAACGCTATACCCATTAAACAGCATCTCTCCATTGCTCCCTCTACCTAGCTGCTGACAACCAGCATTCTACTTTCTGTTTCTATGAATCTGACTACTCTAGATATCTTATATGAGTGGAAATATGTGTCTTTTTGTGACTGGCTTATTTCACTCAGTATGATGTCCTCAAGGTTCATCCATGTTGTAGCATGTATCAGAATTTCTTTCCTTTTTAAGGCTGAGTAATATTCTGTTATATAGATACACCACATTTTGCTTTTTCATTTGCTTCTGCCTCTTGGTTATTGTGAATAGTGCTGCTATGAACATGAGTGTTCAAATATTTCTTTGAGATCCTGCTTTTAATTATTTTGGCTATATGCCCAGACGTAGAATTGCTGGATCATATGATAATTCTATTTTTAGTTTTTTGAGGAACTGCCATACTGTTTTCCATAGTGCCTGCACCATTTTACATTCCCACCAACAGTGCATAAGAGTTCCACTTTCTCCACATCCTTGCTAATGCTTGTTATTTTCTTTTTAGTTTTTGTAATAGTAGCCATCCTAATGGGTGTGGGGTGATACCTAATTGTGGTTTTGATTTGCATTTCTCTAATGATTAAGAATGTTGAGCATCTTTTCATGTGCTTTTTGGCCTTCTGTGTATTATCTCTGGAGAAATATATATTCAAGTCCTTTGCCCATTTTTTAATTGGGTTGTTTGATTTTTTGTTGTTGAGTTATAGGAGTTCTTTGTATATTCTGTGTATTAACCCCTTATGAGATATATGATTTGCAAATATTTTCTCTCATTCTGTAGGTTGTCCTTTTACTCTGTTGATTTTATCCTTTGATTCATGGAAGTGTTTAATTTTGATATAGTCCAAGTTGTCTATTTTTATTTATTTACTGTGCTTTTGGTGTCATTCCAGGAAATCCTTGCCAAATCCAGTGTCGTAAAGGTTCTCGTTTTGTTTTCTCCTAAGAGTTTTATAGTTTGGGCCTTATGTTTAGGTCTTTGATCCATTTTGAGTTAATTTTTGTGTATTATATAAAGTAAGGATCCAACTTCATTCTTTTGCACATGATATCTAGTTTTCCCAACACCATTTGTTGAAGAGATTCCTGTTTTTTTTTGTAAACGTTTTATAGTTTTACATTTCACACAGATCTATAATCCTTTTTTGAGTTAATATTTATATCTAGCATGAGTTATAAGTATGGGTCCATTTTTGCATGTGGATGCAAAATTGTTCCGGTACCGTTTGTCGAAAAGACTCTCCTTTCTCCACTGGATTGCCTGTACACCTCTGTCAAAAATCAATTGACTGTATTTGTGTGGGTAATTTCTGTTTGTTCTTTCACCAAACCACACTGTCTTGATGATCATAGCTTTATAGGAGGACCTAAAACCAGGTAATGTGCATCTTCCAACTTTGTTCTTCATTTTCAAAATTTGTTTTAGCTTTCCATATAAAGTATAGACTTAGGTTGTTGATAGTTTTGAAAAATCCAGCTAAGATTTTGTTGGGTATCTTTTTAAATCTATATGATAATGTGGGAAGAATGTATAACTTAACAACATTGAATCTCCAGTTGTGAACATTGTCTATCCATTTATTTAGATGTTTTTTTATTGCAGTTTATTATAGTTTGCAGCACAGAGATCGTGCACATATTTTGTTAAGTTCATACCTAACTAATTCTTCTTCTTTGAGGTACTATATATGGTATTTATTTTAATTTTGATTTCTGATTGTTTATTATTAATATTTAGAAAAATGATTGATTTTTGTATGTTGATCACCTTTCATGGGTCTTGTTTGTTACACAACCTGAGAATCTTGGATTTTTTAATTGGTGTATTTATACCATTTACATTTGGTATAATTGTCAGTATGTATGGGTTTAGTTCTGTGATTTAATTCCTTTTCCGTTTGTCCTTCTGTTTATCTTTCTTCTATTTTCTTTTTTATGCCTTCTTTTGAATTATTGAAATATTTTTTAGTTCTCCATTTTAATTCATCTATTGCCTTTTTTATTGTATTTCTTTTTTTCTTAATTAGTTGCTTTAGTGATTACAATATTCACACCTAACTTTTCAGAATCTACTTATAGTTAGTATTTTATCACTTAAAGTGAAGTGTAGCACTTTCTAACCATCTAGGTCAAGAAGATAGGGAGAGTAGATATTGGATGACAGTTGTATGCCACAGAAGGCAATCTTTAAGTTGCTCTTTAGCTTCCTCTTCTCCACTTAATCTTTTCTGTACTGCTTGTTATTCACCCTATAATCATTTGTTTTGTTCTGTACTACTTTCAGCCTGTAATGTGCAAGTATGTGCATAATAACTCTATATCTGTGCCTCTTGGGATTGTTTTTTAAATTCAATAAGAGACTACTGATATAGGTAAGAAAGCTGTATTAATTTTTAATTTATTTGCCCAGGGTCACACACCTAATAAGTAGCAGGGCTGGGATTTGTACTCTGGCAGCCTGGCTTTAGGGTTGGCACATTTGACTACAGTGCTACTGCCTGTATTTTACTTTAGACAATAACAATGTTTATGAGAAATCTCTTACTCTTCTAAGTGTATGGCTTCTAAGTTTACTTGTTCTCATTTCTTTGGGTGTTCTAATTTCGTTGTAAAATGTGCTTTTTTTCCTTCTTCTTCAGGCATCCTTGATACTCTTATAATAGCTCGTTAAAAATTTATTCCAGGGGCCAGCCTGGTGACATGGCAGTTAAGTTCGTACATTCCACTTTGGCGGCCCAGGGTTCACCGGTTCAGATCCTGGGTGTGGACCCACGTACCACTTGTCAAGCCATGCTGTGGCAGGCATCCCACATATTAAAAAAATAGACGAAGATTGGCACGGATGTTAGCTCAGGGCCAGTCTTCCTTAGCAAAAAGAGGAGGATTGGTGGCAGATGTTAGCTCAAGGCTAATCTTCCTAAAAAAAAAAATGTATTCCAGCAATTTTTAACTTTCTTGAGTTTGTGAAACTAGTTTTTGGCATTCAAACAATTTGTGATTTCCTACATAATTGCAGTTAAATTTTCTTAATGTAATTGACAAGTTACTTTATGGAAAAAATACTACTGAGAATTGCATAACACTTTTACATGATTTTCTGTTTTTCTAATTACAACAGCATATACATATATTTGAAAAATAATATCATGTATATGTGCAAAGTATATTATTTGTTTTTTTTTTTAGGTAAGTACTTGGTATTCATATAGGATCTCCAAGTACCAGAATCTGTAACCCACAGATTGGGAGCTATATTTTAGACTATTAATGAATAATAATAACAAAAGTAAGATTCACGTTTCCTAGGATACTAGAGTTGAATAGGTTCAAATTTAGAGGGAAATATAATGATGTACACCGGAAATTTATATAATGTTATGAAGCAATGTTACTGCAATAAAAAATAATAATAATAATAAATAAAATAAAATACTGTGCCCGCAAAAAGATAGCCAGTAGAGATAGGGCGAAAGTTGTAGAACTCAATTATCCCTTCTTGTCAAGACATACCAAGCATGAAACAAGATAATTTGTCCTGTTCATTGCCATCAAGATGTCAGATTTGTGTGTCCAAATAATAGCCCCACTCTGTTAGCCCTGTGTTGACTACTCTCTAGAATGCTGTAGTAAGTCACAGGTGGATTGTTCAGGGCATCAAAAATCCCACAGGAATAGACAAATAATCAAAATCAGCTGACAGGTCATTGCTGAATCATGGAATTTACCCTTTTCTTTGGCATAGCTCATGAAGGCTAACGTTTTGGTAATTGTTTTAGGAAAAGAAATACCATACTATATTTCTTTTTTTCCCTTTAGTCTCTGTTAACAAAGTAAACCAACTTGTTCACAGAACATCTAGCATTTAGTTGAGTAAATGACAGGTAGGAAATTAAGCTGTTAATACAGGAGGATGACTAAGTGAGGAAATCCGTCTTTTGTCAACCACTCATATTATTATTATTTTTAAAATAGAATTTGCTTCCAGTTTCAGCGATTGGAAGTGTTGCAGTTACATGTTTTAATGAATTTGGTACTTAAAATTCGGATTTCCCTCTTTTACTTACAGTCTTCTGTCACAATGGAAATAATGCAAATGGTCTTCTACATGATTGATATAAGGTGATGGTTTAGGCTCATTTACTGAATCAGAGCTCCACACCTTTTCTGTGTCATAACAGCTTCCTCAGAGGATGGGTTTGTTTTTTTAAGCTGTTTTTTTCTTGCAATGCCAGAGGCGTTATAAATCTCTAAATTAAAAAATGGAGCGTTAAATTTCATTCTTATTTTAATCTGTTAAAATTAGTCCTTTGGATACTTCCTCATTTTTAAAGTGGATTGCTGATTATCACATTGCTCTAAATGTATATCCTGTTTTATAAACCTTAATAAGATATTAATCTTGATATTCATGGTAGTATGAAGAATAATCCTAACATTACTAGCAACATTCTTCCCCTAATATGAAGTTTACTGAAAATAAATCTGAACTTTTACATTTAAGTTCACCAAAGTAAACACATAGAATGAAAAATATTTTATTTATTTGGTGGTACATGGAAATTTGAGCTCACATTTAGTATGTTAACATTTTCATGAGCCTACTAAAAAAATTCTCATGTCATTTTAGATTGCATTAGTTATAGCATCCAGATTGCCTGAATTAATAGTTTCTTGGTGCTCTGTCCTGGTCATATCACATCTAGAATATAATATACAATTTTGGGATTTCATGGTTTGTAAATAATTTTAGACAAAGCAGATATGGACCAGAGCATGTTTTTACTCTGGAGGATAGAAGACTATGTGCAGATACAGTTATTGCCTTCATATATTTAAAAGTCCATTCTGTAGAAGAGACAGCATTAAAAAGAGATTCTAGCAAAACAAATGGAATAATTTTCCAGTGAATTAAAATTGTTCACCAATATACTTGCTTGTTCTGGGAGGCATTGAGCTGCCTGTTATTCTAGGTGTTTTAAAGAAGGGTTAATTATGCTAAATGTCTGCTGTATTGATTAGGAAGTTGGGAAAGATAATTTCTGATCTTTTTTCAATTTTCAATTGAATTGGCAAGCATGAAAAGATATTCTTGGGGCTGGCCCACTGGCATAGTGGTTAAATTCGCGTGCTCCACTCCAGCAGCCTGGGGTTCAGGGCTTCTGATCCCAGGCATGGACCTAGCACCGCTCGTCAAGCCACCCTGTGGTAGGCATCCCACATATAAAATAGTGGAAGGTGCGGGGCTGGCTCTGTGGCCGAGTGGTTAAGTTCGCGCGCTCCGCTGCAGGCAGCCCAGTGTTTCGTTGGTTCGAATCCTGGGTGCGGACATGGCACTGCTCATCAGACCACGCTGAGGTAGCGTCCCACATGCCACAACTAGAAGGACCCACAACGAAGAATATACAACTGTGTACTGGGGGGCTTTGGGGAGAAAAAGGAAAAAATAAAATCTTTAAAAAAAAAAAAATAGTGGAAGGTGGGCACAGATGTTAGCTCAGGCCAATCTTCCTCCGTGAAAAAAGGAGGATTGGTGGCAGATGTTAGCTCAGGGCTAATTTTCCTCAAAAAAAAAAAAAAAAGATATTCCAGATTTAATCATTTAGCATAAATGCAAACTTGAGATTTCAATTTTGAGAATAATTATTGAAAATTACCTTTGATCCTATGAATTTTATGTGTGTTTTTGGTCTTCTGTATTTTTTCTTCTTTTGGAAAATAATTCAAAATAGTTTCACAAAGAAAAACGTCAGATTTTGTCCCAAGTCATATAAATCTAGTCTGAAGTTAGAAGTAGGAGTAAGAATGAATAATACAGGTCCTGTGTTTAACATGTGAACCCCACTTATCCCATCATATGTGAAAGTTGGACATTAGGAACTTAATAACATGGTATAATAACTTGATGCTTTCTTTGTAGCAAACATAGCCTCTCCTAAAAAGGAGAGAAATGTATTTGAAGATTCAGCAATATTGTCCTTTGAACTTTAGGCAGACTATTTGAATGAATAGATGTTTTGTCTCCTCCCATCATCCAAAACTTCTTGGATTCTTCTCCTTTATTTAGTGTTATATAGATGCAGTTGGGAGACTAGACAGTGAATATAGGTTATATATTTGTGTGGAATGTGACAAGAGAGGTTGCCTGTTTAGCAGTAAGTATCTTCATTATTATAAAGTTTTTAATAACGTTTAGATACTGACTAGCACTGAGTAGCATACAGAAAATGCCTGTTATATAGAGTTACTCATTTATGACATGTAAGGGTGAAAGAATGAATTTATATATGCATGCATCTATATATGCATGCATGCATCCTTTGTAGTTACAAGGGCAGAGATCACCTTTCATCCATAGACTAGTCTAGAGTGGTTCTTGGCACTCTTAAGTCCTATTGAACATTTGTCATGTAAATGAGTATATTCAACGTAGATCGCGTCAGATAGATGTTAGCATTTAGATAAAGCAGATATATTTTAATTTTTAAATTACATATATGAGTAATTTAATTTTTAGATTATGACTTTTCTAGGGAATCTATGTGTATGTTGATTTAATATCAGCCTAAAACAGCTTATTATATAGATATATTAACTTTGATAGTCTGCCATAAACTTCACTCCATTCTTGTGGCCGTTATTTTAGGAGAATGGTAGTTCTTTAGATGCCCTTTCCCAACATTAATCTTCCAACAGCTGAAAAACCAAGAGCAATTATGATAAGCCCTTTTTACATAATACAGGATGGCATAGCTGCTTTTTCTATTTTTCCCTTAAAATAATCTACAGTATAAATGGGTCTTAAATCATTTGAAACTGGATTTGGATTCTATTTTGGGCTTTACAGTGTGATATGAGGCACTGTTTGCTTATCTAGAAAATGGAAAAACTACCTCCTTTGCACAAATGTTGGAGGTTTACATGAAATAACTCATATGAATCATTTGGCTTAGAACCTTTTACAAAATGAGCCCTTGAGACACAATAGCTATTAATTTATTACTATTTTCTCCAGAAAAAAAAAAGATTAGAATATCGTGGATAAATTCCTGACTTTGTTTATTTTTTTAAAAGGTATACTTTTTTTGGTATGAAGTTTGGCCCTGAGCTAACATTTGTTGCCAATCTTCTACTTTTTTTTTTTTTCTTCCCAAAGCCCCAGTACATAGTTGTATATCCTAGTTGCAAGTCATTCTAGTTCCTCTATGTGGGATGCCATCACAACATGGCTTGATGAGCGGTGTGTAGGTCCGCGCCCAGGATCCAAACCAGTGAACCCTGGGCCGCCAAAGTGGAGCACACGAACGTAACCACTCAGCCCTGGGGCTGACCCTAATACCTGACTTTAACACTTAAAATTTTAAGTTGTTATACCTTCGCTTCTTTTATTTTTCTCTTTTAATGCTAATGTTGAAAAATTTCCTCCTGTTATGCAGATTACATCAACAATTTGTCAATAGTCTTCACTATAAATGAATTGTACAGAAACTCTAAGTATTCCTGTGGGGGACTTGGTAATATCTACTTCTTCTTTCACAGTGTGATGGGTAGTGCATGTCATATCTATGCCCCTTCCTCTACACTCTTCTGCACAGAAGTTTCTGAAATCTCAAGGAATCTGCAGAGGTTGCATATATATGGTCCTCATCCATTGTCAGGAACTGAGCTTCTTAGGGTCTTTTCCAGTTTTTTGACAAATACCTAAATAGAATATTCTGATTACTTAAAATTGGAGACTAACCTTTTTGTATTTTTCAATTGGCTGGGATTGATTAGTCTGTTTGGAGAGGGGTAGACTAGCAAGTGTTAAGCTAGAAACAGGAAGACTGCAGATTGAAGCACCTGTCATTCATTGTCCACATAATATCTTATTTTCTCTGAGGTTCTTATTTAGCCTTTCTATTGCTCAATATTGACCCTCCAACAAGTTTCCTTTCCCCTTCTTACCCACACCGTATGATCTGCTTCATACACTTGTGCCTATACACATTTGCCAATATAATCTATAATATATACTGAGTAAAATTACCATCTGTATCTTTCTGTCTTTTCTAATCTTAGTCAACATCTGCATAGCACTTCTGATAGAACTGCATGGAACTCATGAGCTCCAAATGAACATGATGAAGATTTAAGCTTTTCATCTTTATTCTAGGAACATTCCCCATTTCCAAAATATTTATATTATCTTCATCCTACTACTAAAACATAAAACAAAAATTGAACCATCCCTTCAAATTAGAACTTTATTCAATTTATGACTCTGCTTGGAATAAGAACAAGAGGTTAAAGAAGGCAGTTTAAGTATTACTATGGGAAAATAGAAAGTGTTATGTTAACAAATTTGCATTGTATGCATTTAAGTTAGTCTCCCACTCTGTAGAAATGTAAAGAATTCATTTCTCAGAGTGTGAAAGACCAATAGGATTTTAAAATTTCTGAATGGAGGAGAAAAGAAAAAACTTTTGAACCTAAACCTGGCTTCATCCAGGGATAGGCGTAAATAATTGTTGTTGTTGTCGTCTTTAACCTGAAAGTATGTTTAGAAAGTCAAGCCTCACCAGAAACACTACTGATGCTTTGTACGAACTATACTTTTTTCATCCTATGTCCTTTAGCTCAGACTTTCTGTCTAGTATAGAAAGCACTCCCACCAATGTTGAATGAATGAATTTATGTGAAAATTTATGCCTGGGGAAAAAGGAGGCTAGAGGCTTTTGATACATGTTGCTAAGCGGTGTAATATAGTAAATGTTACAGTTCAGAGAACACAAAGATTATGGAAAGTCAGAATAGTTAGGAAAGGATAAACACACATTACTTTATATGTATTTCTAATTTTTTAAAAATCATTTTCTATGTGCCAGGCTGAGTAGTTTGTGTATACTGTCCCATTTCAGTCGGCACTATAAAGCAGTTAAGGTAGGTATTTTTCATACTATTTTGTGGATAAGGGGACAGGCTTAGTAAGCTTAAGTAACTTATCCATGATCTAACAGATACTAAATGACTCTACAAGGAATGTTACTTTTGTTCCTTTGGATATTCTTCCCAGAAGTCAGGGATTTTTGATGGCCTTTAAAGAATCCTAACAGGTTGATAGGGTTGCTACTTACCTTGGGAGGTGCTGGCGATGGATTTAAAGGCATTGAGAAAATCTGTTGATGGCCGTTGAGTGGAAAGTTGAGTAATTGACCTAATTCCATGTACTGAAAGTAAAGTCAGTTCCAATGTATTCCTTTATCATTGATCTGAAAATTTTCTGAGTATATAATACTGTGGTAAGTGATATTTATCATCTAAGCTTGCCCTGTGGCAGGTACCAGTCAAATCAAAGAAGTATCTGCTTCTTGTTTACAAGGTTTTAATTTACTTGAAAGACAAAAATATATATATTTGCAGCTGAAAAGTTTTTCATGAGTGGAGGTGTTCAGTATTATTTTTCATACAAGCACTCCATGGTATCTTATTAACAATGACATTTGTGAGTTGAAGTAGAAATCACTTCGTTATAGACACTGTTAACTGTGACATTGTTGGCATCTGTTTTTAGCATATCAATAAGTATCATTAAGGGAGCCATTTTTGCATGGCAATTTAAAATTTTTTGTTTGTTTGTTGATTGGATCTAAACTGCTACAGCTTGATATATGATGGTTAAGAGTATGGACTTGAGCCATGAGTTTGAATCGCAGTTCCATCACCTGCCATGTGTATGACCTTAGGCAAATTATTGAATCTGTGTGACTCTATTTTTTTCACCTGTAAAAAGGAATTAACAATAGTACCTACTCCAGAGAGTTGTGAGGATTAAATCAGTAATAAATGTGAAATAACTTAAAACAATATTTAATAAATATCATTTGTTATTCTACTTTTTTTGTTTGCCTCAGTTTATATTTGATTAAGGTAGGAGGCCGTGAAAAATTCCTCATGGCAATTGTCTTCATTGTGGTGTTGAAATACATTATTAAATGTGGTTGATTTATATGTAATAGATCATCTACATGTATTCATTATAATATCATATCATTGATATCTTAATCTGGTAAGCTAATATAAATGTATTCTTTTTGAAAATTACTTGTGCTCTTGGAAAGCTAAGATCCTTCCCCGTATTTATGTAGTGTAATGACTCCCCCCGAAATGATAACCTATGTGTAATGTACAAAGTTGAACATCAAATTTATGAGATATGTGTGACAGTTCTATTGCCAGAAAGTTCATATTTTTATGAGATTCCTAATTGTACTTTCCCTTTGATAAAATATTTTCAACATTTTGACTTTTGTTTTTTTGCCAACTAAAAATATTTATTTGGGGCATTAGTATGCACAATGCCAGGTGCTGGGAATACAAGAGCAAGTAAGTGGATAGAATCTCTTCTAAAGGGGCATACAGTTCAGTGGTGGTTACAAACAGGGAAGTATGATAAAGTCTGCTAAATTCTGTGATGGCAGAAGTACAGAGAACTCCAAGGGGAAGGAGGTACAGTAAAGAGAACGGTAAAACTAGATTTGGGGAAAAAGGAGAAGTTTCTTAGAATGACCCTGGTAAGAGGGCTAGAAGTGATGGGGTGAGGAAGAAATGGGATGTTTCAGAAAGAGAGTTACATCATGTGGAAAGGCCTAAAGTGGAGAGAGCTCGTGATGCATTTGTAGTTCAATGTGGCTAGGACATAGAGGGGAAGATGAGAATGGCAGAAGTGAGGCTGAAGAGATAATCCAAGACCTAATCATAAGAGTCTTTGAATGCCATGGCAAGGAATTTTTATTTTATCCTGGGAGCAGGGAGTGACGTAATGAGATTTCTCTTTTAGAATTCTCTGATTGTAGTCAGAGGATGGACAGTGAGGGTCTGTTGGTAAGAGTGACTTTTCAGTAGTCTAGGAAGAGAATCAGTAGCCTAAATCAGGGAGTGGTGAAGGTAGGGTGAAAGGAAATAATTGGCTTCGACTCCTCCAGTTCCCTTTCCCATCAGATCTGAACAGTGGTCTTGGTGGTCGTAAAAGGAGGAAAAGTAATGCTGAAGCTGGCCTCATGGCGCTTGTAGTCTAGTATAAAGCATGTGGGCTAGTTTCAAACAAGGTTGAAAAAAAAAATAATAATTGGCTTCGAGAGATCCTTCAGACTAGAATATATGGGACATGATGGTTCATTAGATATTGGCCATGTTTCTATTTTGACAGGGCCAGCTTCATGGGCATGCAATCTGTGCAGCTGCACAGGGCCTTGTACCCAGAAGGGACAGCCCATTGGTTTAATGTTATTGTTGTCATCTTGAAATTCTTAATTTTTGAACAAGGACCCCACTTTTTCATTTTGCACTCAACCTTGCAAGTTAGGTAGCCAGTCCTGGTCTTGAGAACTTGTTGGATGGTGGTGTATTTCACTGAGAGAGGGGAAACAAAAATACAGTTTTAATATATTTTTGGGGAAAGACAGAGTTCTGCATGAGATATGTTGAGTTTAAGGTGTTAAGATATTTAATAGTGATTGGATCCTTAGCTCAGCTGAGCTGATGATACATTTTTAAGACTCAGCATTTTAGTGATAATTGAAGCCATTGGAATGCATAATATCCCCCAGGGTAAGTGTGTAGAAGGTGGAAAAAAAAGATTGAATAGGAAAAAAAAAAGAGATGCAGTCCAGTATTTAAGGGGGGCAAAAGAAGAAAAGTCTATAAAGAGTGCAGAATAAACCATGTAGATGGAGGAATTTAGATTCAGAAGAAAGAGACTATGTAAAGTTAGCGTTTGTAAGTTTATGTCAGGAAGTTAAGAAAGTTCCCATATAATGTCTTTTGTTTCTTCTGTGACATAGGAGGCTAGGTCAACTGCTCAGAATAAGAAAGGAAAGTGGTCAGGTTAGGGATTTGAGGAGAATGGAGAAGGTTGAAATAACTTCTGAAGAAAATGAAAGAACTATCCAAGGAAATTGGAATGCTGGGCAAGGTTAAGGATCCATGAGATTGGAGAAAATTTTGTTGAGATTTTTCTTTATCGGTACCTAGTTGTCAGTTGTAGTTGTGTAAAATGAAGACAGTTACATTGACTGGAACTGAGTTTTGCCACGTACAGGAAAGGGAATTAAATGGGATGATTAGGCAGTGATTCTCAAACTTTAATAGGCTTACAATCACTTATATGTCTAGGGTAGAGTCTGAGATTTTGCAGTACTAATATGTTCTGGAAAAGACTGATGGTCTAAGTATTCTGCATCTTGACAAGGTCCTCTGATAATTCATATGCACATTAAAGTTTGAGAAGCACTTAGCTGGAGAATGATTGCAGTGTATAGTGGAATCCTTTTCGGACTGATAGAAAATTGAGGAGTTAAGCAACTGGTAGTCTCAAGGAATGAAGACCATTTATAATCATTTGGATAGTCTCTGAATTCAGTACAGGTGTATTTTTGTCTTTTATGACAGTGTTAATTTTTCCATTTTACCAGAGACAAATATTTTCAATGACTGTTGTGAACAAAATAACACTTGTAATTACACACATTTAGGTTCATATGCAGAAACCAGACCAATCACAAATTAGTAAGTAGAATCTTGACAATGGGCTGTTAATAAAATTTATGACTCCAATTTGTGTAGAACTTTTAATAATCATTATCTTAGTTAGCCTTTATAACCCTACGAGTTGGTAGAATTAGATGGTTTATGCTAATTTTACATGTAAACATGGAGCTACCAGATTCATAAAACCCTCTCATGTCATTTTGCAAATAATTTTTTAAATGATTTAAAATTTGAAGTTGTAAATGCCTCACTCTCTTTTAATGAATACTTTCGGAAACTTAATTTCATTTTATCTCTATTGTGTTCCTTAGTAAATAGACTGCACTTCATATTTGAACCTGCACGTGGCCACGTTTTATTCAGTCACATAGATATTGTTCATGAATAGGAGGGAGAGAATCAGCCCTTCATTTTGCCTAGAAATTTCCAGTATAAACTCTAAAAAATAAACCTGATATATGTGCATTTTTGTGTATGCGTATACCTTTGTTTATAGAAAAAAACATGAAAAGATATATATGTTCAAATGTTAAAAGTGATTATCTATAGAAATAAATATGTATGTATTTCCCTGTTTTCTAAGTTTTCTGCAATAAGCATGCATTTCACTTGAAATTATTTTAAAAAGAGTAATTATATATACATATATGGAAACCTTACTGTCATAAAATTTTGATAGTATCTTAAATTAAGTTTCCTGGGCTAAATTTTCTGCCATTCTCTAGCACCATAACTAGACATACATTTTTGATTTCAATTCCATGATGAGTCAAGACAATTTCAACAGTCGTTGGGCAATGAAGAGCTCATTCAGATGAAGTAAATGGTCTTTCCCTTAAATGCCAATAGATGACCTGTTTTATATAGGCATATTATTTTTCAGAGTAGTTAGCTGACTCCAGCTTGTTGTAATTATGCCCACTAATGATGAAAATCTTTGATAGTTATTATGGGAAAACTATAAGGACCTGTGTATCTGTAGTAAAAACTTTTACCAACGCTACTGAAAATGCATGGTAAATTTATTCTGTGGTAGTAAATAAACCAAAGGTCACGGGTTTTGAAAATTATAATTAATCCTGCAATTCTCATATATGTTATACTGAAAATCAGAGGTAGTAAGAGAGTTAAAAATATTAATTTGACAGTCATAAAAATTATGTGAATATTCAGGTTTTAGGAATGTTTATTACTGAATCTTCTGGGGTTTTTTTGGTACCTAAATCCAGCCACAAATATTGGCTACTATTGATTTTAATAATAAATATGTTTAATCAAAGTACTTTGAAAATAAAAACTCTTATTACTCTTTGATGTTACTGTAATCTGTTCAAGTCAAGAAGGTACATTTTATAAATATGTATCTTCTCAGGAATTAAACTTTGTCCTATTTGCCCCCCCCCCCAAGAAAGAGACTAGTTTACTCTCTCTCTCACCAGTAGGTTCAGACCGTTTGTCTTAATTAATTTGCCAAGACATACTGTGCAGTTAGTTAGTGGCAATTATCGCCTTTTTACAAATGGAAAGACTGAAGGAAAGTGTTAGACAATTTACCAGCAGGCAAGTAGTAAACCAGTGGAAGAGCTCAAGTGTAATCCAGGCCAATAGGGTTGACAGTTCTTCTAGTTACTCTAGGAATCACTGACGTTATTTTGCTCTTATTATACTGCCTCATAGATATCATGGAAATTTTGGAAAGACCACATCTTCACAACTCTTTAGCTCTATTTATCTGTGGGTTTCATTTACTATTTAATACTTTTACTAACAGATATTTTTCTGTTTTGCTCAGCAAATTTCAACTAATTTAAAGATAAGCTATATAAGTTATCTAATTCAAATTACTCACATGCTGTATGTAATATAGTAATGCCAATTATGCTTTCCTTGCTTTTGTTCTGTTATTATCTGAGGCCAGATTATAGTTTTATATATATGTCCTGCACTGGGTGCCAGATGCAAGGGAAGCCAGTAAATAACTTAATAATATCTAAAGAGATCCCAGCTTTAGTTGAGAAAGGAGGATGCCTTGTAAGCAAGACTGTTGTAAACTACACAGTAATTATAAATCTCCATAATTATAAAGGGACGTTTCTCTCCTTTCTTTAACCTGTCTTAAGTGTAGATATGATTAAAAGCAGAAGTGTTTCTTTCAATAAGGAGAAAGAAATACTTGTTTTTATAGTCAGTTTTTAAAACAAAAGAAAAGCTCCACTGGGATAAAAATATGTCCACACCTGACCTGTTGTGTAAAATTTTTCCTGACTCATAGGGACTTAAACCCTGTTTCTTGGTTATTTGGTGAAATTGCTCATACTGGTTTTTGAATAGTTCTGAATGTCCTTGTATTCTTCTTTTTTATATGTAATGTTTAAAAATCTATCAGTTTTGGCTTCTCGTATCAGTAGATGGACCTGTGGAAAAGTGGGACTTGCTTAGAAAATGCATTGAAAGTAGATATTTTCCCAGCCTTGAGTAATTTATTTCAGTCTCTTGTAGAACATACTATTTAGAGTGTCTGCTGAACATTTAATGTATATGGCTTTTAATTGTTATTTGTCCCTAAATTACAGGCTCCTAAAAGGCAGAGATTTACCCTTTCTTGTGGTATTCCTGGTGCCTATTAATTTTTAACAAATAATTAATAAATTATTCTGACATTTTCTCTTCTCTTACCTATTCTCTTATCTCAATTTGGGGAATAATTTTATCTAACCACACTGACAGAGCTTTCATACATATGCCAGCTCTTCTACTCAGTTGCCCAGTTCTTTAATGAAACTGAGCTGGGGCTAAATCAGGGAAGAGGACCATACAGAGTGTGATAGATATAGGAGCCTTGAAGGTGGCTGCAGTTTCTTTATTTAATCTTCTTAGTGACGTAAGGAGTTCTTCAAGTAAAACTCAATGACAAATTGAACATTTGGTGGTACCACACATCTAATAGCAGCAAATCATGTACTTTCAATTTGTTAATACCCCAAACATTTTACATTCTCTCTTTCTTTTACAAAGAAAGGAATCTGAAGCTTACAGAGTTTAAAAGCTTCCACAAAGTTAATCGTTAGTAGTGGATGGATTAATATTAGATAGTAGTGGATGGATTAGTATTAGTTATGTTTGAATCCAAAGCCAATGATTTTAATAACTTCCAAACAATTATACTGACAACGAAAAATGAAAAACATTAGTACCATTTCTTGAGAGTTCACTGTGTACATGAGTTCACTGAGACTTTTATTATCTCATTTAATCTTCCCAAATTCTTTGGCAATTTTCTCATTTTATCGATTTGATCCCCAGTGAGATATATCCATTTGATATATTGGTTTAAAAAATAATATATCTCTTTAAGAGTGGCGTTCTAATGACTGAAGATTGAACTACTAAATTTTTTTAGATTTAATTAGCAATAATTTAACTTCAAGTATGTTTTATACAGTATTTCTTAATCCTTATTTTTTTTGTTTCGTTTTGGAGATTGCATATGAATTACGCTTAATGATTTAGCAGTGCTTCAGAGCAGATTAGAAAGGTCCCAGGCTAGAAATGTTTGACATATTTGTATAGGAGTAATGCAATTTTAGTATCTAGAATCCTGCTGACATACAAGATAAATGTCAGTAGAAAAAGATATATTTGCTGTTTTTTAAATTTTCATTTTGTAAAGGAAATTGTTCCTGTTAAGTTAGAAAATAACCAAGGGTTTCTGGTTTGAAAAAACATCATGTAGAAGTTACTGAGGGTTGTATCTTTCTATGTTATACGTTAATTGTTCCAGCAGCGTTCATAAACCCCAGTGTTTATGGGTATGACCTGTTGTACAGATTCCCATGGCCCCTCACAGCCCCAGGTCCTAAAAACAAACAAACAAGGATTTACATAATAAAAATTGAAGGAGAAATTTAAAATATGACCCATAACATGAGGTGTGAGCTTACCTAAACTGTTGTTTTTTCTTGCTAGTGCATGAAAATTCAGAATGCCATTGCTAATTGTATAAGTACTTCAGAGTCTAATAAGAAATAATTTCGGAGCAAATCAGTGCAGTGTCAAAAAGAAAATTGAAAAAAGAGAGAAAATTTTCTCAATTTTAGAACCACGAAATGTTAGACCTAAAAGAGACCTCAGAGATGATCTTAGCCTACCTTTCAGCAGCTGTCTCCTGTAGGAGAAAGTCAGGAGCCATATACCAGGAATAGTATGCCAAAAGAGAGTTTTCTCATTGAGCCCTTCTCTCTCCTGCACAATGCCCTAGTAATCGTGTGCTGTGTCTTTAGTGTAAGGCAGGAAAGTAACAGACTAGTTGCAGCTAGAGGCAGAACAATAGTTAACAGGACAGTATGGGAGCCTGTCTTGGGTGGGAGATTTGTGTTAGCAATAAGTTCAGGCATCTCAGCTCTCTCAACTCCTCTCACACTGTGGACTAGGCAGCTATTATAGAAGCAGGAAAGCCTCTAATAGTGAAAATGCCTAGAGTGGAGGTCTGAAGAGATTTGCTGGTGGACAGAGGTCATGGGGAGGTGGGAGGTGGAGTTGGAAAGTAAAAACAGGGAGTGATTGAATCTAGTCTGTGACGTCAGAGGGACCCTTTAAAACTCATTTGGAAAGCACAAGCCAGGGCGCCTCTACCCAAGCAGAAATTACTTGCTTAGGCAGCTAAGGGTCACAACAGAATAAAATAAGGAAAACCAATTACAGACAGAAGATGAACTTAAAATAACTGTAATAGTGGGTCTGGCCTGGTGGCATAGTGGTTAAGTTCTTGTGCTCCACTTCGGCGGCCTGGGGTTCCTGGATTCAGATCTTGGGTGTAGACCTACACATAGCTCTTCAAGCCATGCTGTGGCAGTGTCTCATAAACAAAATAAAGATTGGCACACAATAGCTCGGCGACAATCTTCCTCAAGCAAAAAGAAGAATATTGGCAACAGATGTTAGCTCAGGGCCAGTCTTCCTCACCAAAAAATAAATAAATAAATAACTATAATAGATATCCTGAGAGAAGATAAGGAAAGAAATTGGATTTGTAAAGAAAGAGCAAATATTATTATAACCAACTGGATATATTGGATTTGAAAAAATACCGTTTTTACTAAAAAACAAAAAAACAGATGAGTTAAACAGCAGAATGGATACAGCCAAAGAATGAAGTCATTATTTGGAAAATCAAGTCCAGAAATTCTTCTAGACACATCAGGAAAAGATAATGAGATAGGAAGACTGTAAGAAAAGTCAAGAAATATGAATGATAGAAGTAGACATGTTGTCGTTCATCTACTAGAAGTCTCAGAAGAAGAGACAAGAAGTAAACTGAGGGGAGGAAATGTTTAATTAATAACTGAGAATTTTCTGGAACTAAAGAAAGATATAGCAATTAAAATTAAAGACTTCAGAAAGAACTGAAGAGTATAGATAGGAAGAAAACCTACATTTAGACTTATTGTACTTAAGTATTAGAACATCAAAGCTAAGAAAAACTCTAAAAGCTTTCAGGTGGGGAAAAACACATACCCTATAGAGAAACATGAATCAGACTGACATTAGATTTCTCAACACCGCCAGATGCAAGGGGGAACTGAAATGACATCTTTAAAATCTTGAAGGAAAACAATTTTGAACCTAAAATTTTATCCAGCTAAACTGTTGTTTAAATGTGAGAGAGAAGGAAGGATATTTTCTAGTATACAAGATCTTTGAAAGCTTACTACACAAAGACCCCCTCTAAAAGAGCTCTTGGAGCATGCACCCTGGCAAGAAAAGTATATCCAGGAGGAAGTGATGAAATATATAGATAGTATTAGAGAATATAGAAGCCAAGAAACGCCAGGTAATATTAATATTTCAGCAGTTGTGGGTCAAGAGGGGTAAGAAGAGGTGGCGCTTAGAGACCAAAGGAGGTGAAACTGTGATAGGGTTCCTTTTAGGGAGAGTCTGTAGACATTAACTTTAGACATTTACATTGAAAAATAAGCATAGTAATGGAATTCAAAATTAAGCTGTTTACTTGATAATAGACATTATAGGTAACGTGAACAGATCATGATAAGTTGGAAAAAGAGTTCCAATATCAAACGAAACAAACACTTTGATTTCCAGGTGCGTTGTCATCTGATCATATTTGAGAACCATTGTGTTATTTAAATTAGGGCCCTAATGTTTTTATTCTTTCCAGTCACAAGGGATAGATACCAAATCTCTAATTTTTACGTCATTATTACATCCCAAGTGAAGTGCACAGGGTTTGAAGTGGTTGCAGTTGCTAGAGAGGTATACTGAGGAGCTGCTAAGACAGCTCTATTATGCTGTCATGTCACATTGATCATAGAACCTTGAATAAATCTCTCACGAACACAGATCTGCAGTTGTAGACCTTTGTCTATCCTCAGCTGTTTTTTCTTCCTTTTATCTGAAAGCTCTAAGATATATAACATTTTATGAAAAACTTGATCTTGTTTTACTAATATTATATATTTGTTATAATTTCACTCTTCATTTATCTTGACTCTGACCCTTAAACGCTATATGACCAATCTTGCAGAATTTAATTTCTTTAACTTCTTTCAGTCAGGAGACTCCACATGTGGGGATGCAGGGAATACATAGGAATGATAGTTTAAGGAAATCCGTTTCCAGATCTTCAGTGCCTAAAACTTATCTGCCTGGGAATCCATTTGTGATGAAAGTGATGGTTTCTCCTTCCCAAACTCCTCTCTGTAAACCTCTGAGGCACCAAACAAGAGATAACAGGTTTGAGAGAGTGGAAGCACCAGTTTTTTAAGTGTGCTCTGGAGGTCATAATGATTACTCTTTGCCTTTTCACTCTCATTTTCTCAGAAGTTACAGTGAAAAAGGACTTTCAGTTGTCATTTATTATCTTTTCTCATATATAACTCAAATTTCAAAGAATTGAGGGATGTTACTGTAACAAAATTTCTTTTATTCTTACCTACCTATTTATGTGAACAAAGTCTCTCTGTACTTTATGCTACAAAAAAAAATTGAAATAGAACTGAAAAATAATTGAATCCTAGCAATAAGTAATAGTCACATGTTTATGAGAATTCACTGGGGAGAAGGAGACTAATAAGATCATTCCATCTATCTCATTAAGAAATGAATTTCCAATAAACTTTAACTTGTTTTGCTTAATATTTCCCCCAAGTCTTTAATATGTATTACTATACATAAGTAATTGTAGTGCTAATTCAATCCAGAAGAAATTTAGTTCTTAGAACCTTATGTTCATGTGAAATTTTAAAAAAATTAATGTATATACATATTTCCATTTCCGAGAATTATTACAAGATAATCAGTGAAGGAAGGAAATTTTTTTGGGGTAGTGGAATGGAAATACAAATTTAAGGAGGAAAAAAAGCAGTGTAAAGTTTCTCAAAGCTAATCTTTAAATGGATAGTAGTATTAAATCACTGTGGTCTGAAATCTATTGAATACATTAGAAAGAGTTGATGTATAGGTCTTATTTTAAAATCTTAATATTTATAGTACTCTAGAAATTACATCCTTTACAACTATTTAAACATAGATACGTGAGAGAAGGCAAGAATCTCAATTTTCTTTTTTAAGTACATACAGTTCCTTTTTAGCACTACTAAGAGCTACATGTGCACACTGATTGAGACCAGAACTCTACATTTTTGGAGAAAGGGAGGGAGGTGAAGCTAGAGAGAGATGCTTTTAAAATTAAACAGTGAAACTTTTCCAGGGAGTGGTGAAGAGTGAATGGTTGTAAAATGATTTTTGGAAGCAGGTCAGCGAGAAGGGTGAATGGATCAGAATGCAGATATAGCAAAAGATAATGGAGTTAATCCCTAGCTAGCCTGTAGCAACTGCCTTACTATATTTTAATATGTGCCATTAGCTATATAGCTTGACTCCTTCAACTTTCTGCCAAAATAAATGACTTTTATTTCTATAGTAACTAGACTTGAGTTGGCTGGTCCACTGATACCACCCTAGCCTTTTCTAATCCATTGTATATTTAAAGGGGGATAGGCAGGCATACCTGAAGAGTATGCAGGTACATCAAAATATACAAATACTCTCTCTTCTTCACAGGAGTCTGATATGACTTAGCAATCTTCAACAGTGCTTATCCCATCTGTCTCACACAAAATAAAATAAATAACCACTGGTTTTTACAAGTGGAAATGTGCTTCCATGTCAATGATGTGGAAGCCTAACCAATGTGATTTTAATCATCCAGCAAATATTTTAAAATGTTAAATTCCCTAAGCATTATTTTAGGAAATATTTTTAATGCTTTTTTAAAATAAAAGCTTTTAGCTAGAATAATTTTGATACTGCTCATTTAACTGAGTTACAAGTAAAGTATGAATGAAGTAATACAGCAGCCACTTAAAATATATAATCCCCACCATTTTTTAAGGGAAATGGGTACTGGTAGCTAGAATGCTTTCTACTCTATGCTTCGATGGATGTGCACAGGCACATTTGAAAGAGGAAGCTACAATTAGCCAAATTGCCCACTCAGACGAGGGGATAGCAGATATCTGATGGATAAAATAATAGGGAGACTAGGGATATTTCTTTGAGAGTAATTATAATAGCTAACATTTATTGAACACTAACAATGTGTCAGGCACTGTCTTAAATTTCGTTGTTGTTGTTAGTGCCATTGAGCTGATTCCAACTCCTAGCGCCCCTGTGTGCAGCAGAGCAGAACCCTGCCTGGTCTTTTTGCCGCATCTTCACACCTTGCGGCGCAATGTCAGACAATGCTCCACTGCTATTCATAGGGTTTTCATGGCCAATTTTTTCAGAAGTGGGTAGCCAGGTGCTTCTTCCTAGTCTGTTTTAGTCTGGAAGCTCTGCCCACCATGGATGACCCTGCTGGTATTTGAAATACCAGTCGCACAGCTTTCAGCATCACAGCAACACCCAACTGCCACAGTATGACAACCAACAGATGGGGTGGTGTGGTTCCTTGACGGGAAAACAAACCTGAGCCATAGCAGTGAAATCACCGAACGTTAACCACTAGACCACCAGGGCTGGCTCTTAAATATTTTACGTATGTTAAATTATTTAATCATCACAATAGTAACCGCATACGTGTTTTACTATCAAAGAAATGTCCCGTATTTTCCTTTTATTTGTTCTTTTATCGTTCAGACACTTATTAGCTCTCCCCTTGTCTGAGTGGGCAGTTGAGCCCACTCCTGGCTTCTGCTTTGAAATGGAGGCTTAACTGACCTAGAATGTTCACAACAGCTCACCCATATGTTTGGCTTATCTGGAACATTCTCTTGGAGCACCTTGGAACTCTTCCAAATGGCCTCTCTACAAGCATGAGCTTCTAACAGCGTGGCAGCCAGGTTCTAAGATGAAGCATTTCAAGTCCAGAAAAGCAAAAGCTGCAGATCTCTGAGGGCCTAGCTCTGAAGTTATATTGTGTCACTTTACCTAATTTTTTTGCATGTGTTTTGGTGAGAGCATCTCACAGGGCTAGCCCAGATTGAATAGGAAGAGAATAGATTCAACCTCTCAAAGAGAGGAGTGGGAAAATTTTTCAGCCACTTTTAATCCATCACAGATATGATAGCTTCCTGTGTTATTAATATTGTTAAATTCTATTTGTGAGGGCTAATCATGTATTTACTTACAATGACATGAAGCTATTTAAAAAATACCTTGCTAATAACAATTATCTTGAAGACTGTCTGATAGTTGGATGAGACTTTGGTCCTAGGAGGACAGAAAGGGAGGAAAGCTGGGGGACTGAGTGTGCTTGTGCAGAGTTCAGTTATGCATGACTCTACTCAAGTCTCAGCATCCAAATAAATCACTCTAGGGAGTATGAGACAGAGACAAACTTAAGATACTTTATCTTAGTACTTCCCAGAGGCAAAAGTCTTATTTCTTGAAAAAATAACCAAATGAAACTTACAGATCTAAAAAATACAAAATCTGACATGAAGCAGTCACTGAATGGGTTTAACAGCAGATTGGATACTGCAAAAGAAAGACCTGTAAATATATCAATCTATTGGTAAATGAACCCATTCAAACTGAAGCACAGAGAGAAAAAGGCAAAAGAAAACAAAACCACACACACAAACAAATATACAAAAAAACAGAGCTTCGGTGACCTGTGGGACATTATTAGGTGGTTTAACATAGATGAAGTTGAATTCCTGGGGTTGGAGTGGGAAGAAGATCAGAGAAAACATATTTGAAAAAATAAGGCCAAAATTTGTTCAGATTTGATTATAAAAAATAAACCCAACAGATTAAAGTAGCTCTAAGAATAAGTATAATAAGCAAGCACAAAGAAAATCAAGCAAGATAAGCACAAGAAAACCACACCAGGGTGTATCATAATGAAGTTGAAAACCAATAATAAAAAGAAAACCTTAAAAGCAGTCAAGCAGAAAAAATACAAACCTTGTTAAATATAGGGACACAGGAATTAACACTAACTTCTTGTCAGAAACAATGCAAGCTAGGAGACAGTGGAATGATACCTTTAAATTGCTGAAAGAAAAAACAATGTAGAAAGAGCAAAACCTATCCAACTTAAATAATGAAATGTGTTATTGTTGAAAGAGTCCTTTGTGTTTATAGAGTCACAGAAACTGATGCTGGAAAGGACCTTTGAGCTAATTAGTCTATAGCAATGGGAGTGGAATTAAAAAGGGATTAGAGTGACTACCCCCGTAAATACACCCACTGATCTGAATTTGGCAGATATACCTGGAAGCCCTTTTGCAGACGCACTCACACACACATACCCCCTCACCCTCACCTCTCACTGCAGTGTTACAGGGTGGTGTGCTTCTGTGAGTAATGAGACTGAGTAAGATCATCTCTGGTGTGTTGAGGCAGAATATAGGTTGAAAACCACTGACAATCCAAATCCTCACGTTACACATGTCATCGTTAAAACTTTGAGAAAATAAAATGACTTGCCCCAGATCACTTTTGGCAGAGAAAATAATAAAGCTGAATCTCAGATCAGGTTGTTCGATATTCTTTTGGACATTTAAAAGTTTGGGAATCCTATTGAAATTAGGCTGTAACAACGTACTTGCAATCAAAGGTGAATCTCAGGCATTTCAGAGCAAAGGTTGTGTTTATGTGTGTGTGCGTGAGGGGTGAGGGGAGAGGATACTTACAGGTTTTACATCAATGCAATTTTATATAACCGTCAGTATAAAGACCAGAGTTTACTAAGCTGTTGATTTATTGAGGCATAACAATAGTAGAGATGAATAAAACATCTTTTCAGTATTTCGTTTCTCTCTTGACAAGTGAAGTTCCGGGTGTGGTAATACCTATTATGTAGTGGCTACCCAAAGAAGTTCATGTCAAGGAATACAGAATACATAGGCAGTATATAAACATGCTTATTGTTGTATCATGTCAGTGGAGGAAAATACAGAAGGAACATTTGAGCACAATAAATCTCTCCTAAAGAGAGCGTTACTTGCTCCAACCTGTCTGCAGCAATCAGAGGAAGGAAGTCAGCAAGAAAAGGAAAGAATGCTAGGTTGCAAGGGCCAAAATGTCTCATCACTTGCTACTCAAGAGTAGGGCAGATTCCTATAACTCAAAACAAGGCTCAAATTCAGCTGCTAAATTTACAATAGTGTCCTAGATTTTAGAATCCATTTTTTTTCTATCAATAAAGGTGATCTTTGTCCAAATATCAATAGTGAAAACCACAGAGGATAAATGTTGAAAGAGACTTAAATTGTGTCTAAGTCTCTCATTTTCAGATGAGGTAACATGGATCAGAGAACATTATTGACTCCTAGTCCAGTGTTCTGTCCATTACATTTTGTTATGAAGGATAATTCTAATCAAATCACTTTTGAATTCCCAGTAAATCATGCCCCACCAAAAGTGTGTCTTTGTTATTTGATTATAGCTGTTAAGTGGATCTGAGGAACTAATTCTGAAGGATTTGCAGATAACATATTAGTTTTCTTTTGTAAAGGTTTTGACAAATTTTTGATCTGATACTCTGATGCATTTAGAAGCTACCAAATGTTACTTTTAAGTCTCATTACTTGCTCAATTGCAGTTTTGATAAAATAGTCATGATTCTTTGGAGGAGTATTTTGGACACATAGGAGCTAAGTGTTACCATCAAGATGCCATTGATTATAAGGCAACTATTACTTTATAGGTTACTAAGAAAGAAAATGCAGTCAATTAAGCTATGATGTGCATTGATTGCAAGACACATATTGATTTCTGTAGTGTTAAAGGATGAAGAAATGTGCTTAGAATCATGGAAATATAGGAGGTACTTGGTTAGGAAAGACCTGTCTGAAGAGAGGAAGCATAATGGAGGCAGGAGTGCCAAGTAGAACCGGGGTACAGAGTGGATGAGCCGGGCCAAAGCAAAGACCTGTCTGGGAAGCAATGGAGAATAACTGCAAGGCTGTAGCACGTAGGACTGGAGGTTGGAGAGGGTGAGGAACGGGCTCAGACCAGAGCCCTTGGTCCTGAGCCTCAGCCTCTTGGTTCTGGTCACTCGTGAATAGGGGCAATTTATTGGAAATCAAGGCTTAACAACTTAAATGGGAGAGCAACTCTCAAAATCTTTGAGACTCCTAGGATTTAGAAGACAAGTTAAAGGATTGAGTGCCAGTCTAAAGCTTTTGAACCTTATTTTATAAGTAATAGTGAGCCTCTGAAAAAGGAGCAAAATGAAGTAAACAGTGTTTTAAGAAGATGAATCTAATAAGAGTGTGAATAATTATAATCTGCCAAAAATCGTGTTTTTGTTTTGTTTTTTTCCGCAAGTACTCTCTGGAGAAGCAAAAGTAGTGTGATGATTGACTTTTTTCTATTTTACCAAGTTGTGCTACTTCACTGAGAAAAATCCAAATCCCACACATGGTAGTAGAGAAGCCAGTAGTTATTTACATCAGATTTTAAGTTACTCTCACCAGTAAACTGAATGCTAAAACACAACATTCAGTTACATCCTTAAAAAAAATGATTCACTTTGGGTGGAGTACAAACTTGCCCATAGTCGTCAGTTTTACTGCAGGCAAAATAAAGACACACCTCTTCCTGAAAACACAGACAACACAAATTACTGTGGCTAGCTTCTTGCATTATCACCTTTACATCAGCTCATCCCTCACTGCTAGTCACCTAAGGCTACTAATGTAAACACTACCCTTTCCAAGCATCAGGCTTCCTTCGGTAGTATTCTGGGATAACCTCTCATTCTGCAGTATCTTCCTTGACATTTCTTCTTCCTGCAAGATTCTCTAATCTCTGACAGTGTATTTTATCACCTCCGTGATATTGCTGTGAACAAGAAATTGCTTTCCTATTCGTCTGCTTGCTCAATTCCTACTCATTCTTTAAGAATCGGATCTCCTGACTACCTCCAGCAGATATTTGAGCTTCTTCTATGCATAAAGTAACTCTCTCTCATTCTCTCTTTCCTTTTTTTAAAAATATTTCAGTTCTCTCATTATATTGCCTACTCCTTGCCGGTAAGGGCCATTTCTCTTCAGATTCGTATCCCAAAAACTTAGCACAGTGCCTGGTATATAACAGGTGGTCACTAAATCATTGTTGACTTGATTGATTGATTAGATGATGGCAATTTATATCATATGCTAACTATAAAGTTTGTTTTACCATGACTATTGGCTTAATAAGATATATTTTCTAGCCTCAGAATTAGAATCTAATGGAGACTTGAGACATACAACTAATTTGAGGACAAGGAAACGTTAATGCTCTAAAAAGACAGTCAAGAACATCTAGGAAGGACAGACTGCTTCCAGCAGGGGTGACTAAGAGATAATAATTACACTAAGTCTTGGGGAAAAGGGTGATATTTCAGGAAGCAGAGGAGAGGAGTAGGTAGGGATTCCATATGGAACTTACACTCTAGGCAAGGGACATAGACATGAAAGCGAGGAATGTATTAGGAGAGTAGTGAATATTTTAATTTGCATGGTTCAGAATTAGGAGATCATTGGCTAATAAAGCTGGGCAAGTAAGCTGAAATCACACCTAGGAAGAGTTCAGACTTTGGTAGGCAATGGAGAGACATACTTTCTGAGTAGAAGAAAGATACTCTTATGAGATTTTAGGGAGATTAATCAATGCTCAGGCTGGATTATAAGAGGCAGAAACTACAGGCTGGGATAAAGGGGTATGGAAGTTCTTTAGGAGAGGAATTTAAGACAAGAAGTTAAACTAAATCAAAAGAAGAGAAGGATATATGTGAGTGACATTGTAATGTATGAAGGAAAAAAGTGTCTCACTTGTTGTGTGCTGATCAGTTTACATTTGAATCACCAAATTCAAAGAGAAACACTGGCAAGCCAAGGTGAATCCAAAAGAGAGTAATCGGCATTTGGGTGGGAGGGAGGGACTAGGGTCTGCAAACTGTGAGTTCCTGATTAATCAGGAGGGAAAAAAGGCTGAAGGAGAGGTGTGATAGGCAGCTTCAGTTATTCGAAGGGCTGTCATCTCAAAGAGATGACAACGTCCTTATTCTGTTACTCCAGAGGGCTGAGAAAAGATACTGGACTGTGTCCAGAAGAGTGTGATCCAGGTGTGGAAAGATTTGGGAACCGTGACACACAGGAAGAATAACTGAAGTATTTTGAGAGGTCTAATTTATGATAAAGGAAACTTGTAAGAAACTGGAGCACTGTCTTCAAATACGTGAAAAGTCTGCCACATGTAAATGGGACTGGTAAACAGATTCCATTAACTCCATATATCAGAACCTTTTGTAAGTTATCGATAAGCAATTTTTCTCTTTAACGTAAGGAATTGACTATTGATTATAGTAGTCCATCCATCAGAAATATTATAAAAAGTGTGGGTAGTTAGAAGTGGATGTTGACAGTGGCAAATGTTTTTAAAAGGGCAAATTAATAGTGTCTACTGGATTTGTTTTGTTAGTATCTGTTATATTAGAGGATAAAGAAAGAAGAACCAGTGGGTCAACCAATGTCTTAGAACTTATGTCAATACTATTTACTTGTGTTATTGAATGAGTATGTCAGAATTTATACGTCTCAGATAAACAGAAAATACAGAAAGACATACAAGGAAGTTGAGATACCCGTTTATAAATAAAATATCTTAAAATGCATACCAAATAAGGAGTTATGGCATAGCATAAAGAGCAGTGGGTTGACATCAGGCATACCTGAATTTGAAGCCAGCTCTGCCACTTACTAGCTGTTTTGTCTTTGGCATATCACTTGTCCTCTCTGGGTCATAGTTTAATCATCTGTAAAACAGGGATAGAGTTTCTCTCTTCCAAGGTTATTCCACAGATTAATAATAATGTTTATTCAGTACATAGAAAAGAACCTGGAATGTATTTGATATTAAAAAATGGCAAATATTAATACTATTATCTGAAAAGATTTTAAATAAGCAAATGGTAAAGTAGAAAGAACATGGGCTTTCAAGTCACACTCATATGATTTTGAAGCCTAGCTCAGCTACTTGTTACATTCCTAGCAATCTGTTTAACCAATATCAGGTTCTTTATAAAATGAAAACAGTACCTGTCTACTTCACAGGTTCGCAATATTAAATTAGGTCATTTATTATTTCTATGTTGAGCAGAGTCTGGTATGTGATAAAACCTCAGTGTTAATTTCATCTCTCCTCAAAGGTATGAACAGGCAGTATCCCGCTTATGACCTTAACACGCATTTTACAGACTTTAGATGGACTGGAAGTCCTGGCTGGGCTCCACAGTCCCTGAGGGAAGGGAGAGCTGTTCCTGTTTGCCAATGCCAACTCCTGGGACTGATTCACCTAATGGACTCCCTCTGTTATGCGCCCCATGAAAGGAAATGTCGAAGTTTTAATAGATAAAGAGAGGACAGAGACTGGTATGTTGTAATCAGTTTAAGTTACTAATATCCATGCACACTTATAATTTCTGCTTTCTAAACCTCATCTGATATTTCTAAAGCTCTAGCTCTTCCAGGAGGAAGTGATGAGAAGAGATTTGTAGTCTGCCATTTATACCTGGGTTCTTACCTTATCTTCAGCCACGTATTACAGTCCACTTATATTGACTGTTCTGATCAGGTTTGTTTCCTTATTATTGAGATAATTTACATTCTTTCTCTCCGCAAATTTACCATTATGTTCTTATTTAGAAAACCACCCTTTTGGGCTCTTATGTATTTCTGAGCCACACTTCAAGAGTCACCCTAAGTTCTGCCTCCTCTTGACCTTTAGTGATCCTTCTAGCCTATAGTATTTTTCCCCACCTCGATCTCTCTCAGCCCCAATTCTGACCTTCGTTCACTTTGTTTTTAGTGAGGAAGATTGGCCATGAATTTTATGGTATGTAAATTAATAAATAAAGTTGTTAAAAATAACTTATGAGATTATATGGTTAAATTTTACTTTATAATAAATTGCCCAAAGTGATAATATTTCCATTATGAAAGACAAGGGTGTTGATTCAAATGATTCCATTAGAAAACTAATTATAGCTACTCTTTGTTATATTGATATATATAGTTCTCATATATTATTTCTGTTAATAAATTTATATTGTACTATTCAGTAAAATTTTCAAAAATGTAACTACTCGTATGTAAAAAATACCATAATGGTCTTTCTTTGTTTGATTTTTCTGACCTTTTTTTAACTATGAAATTCAAATGATTTCTTCTCACTGTCTCTATGATTTTCTACTCTAAAATTAATATAATTATCAGTTGCCTTTTTAATCGAGATATTCTACAAGTTGACTATAAAGTGAATTTTTTTGTAAGAAAACTTAATTTTTTATATTTCTAAGATTAAATTTGAGGGATATTCACATTGGGGAAAAGTCAAATTTAGTAATGTATAAACTTGACAATGGACGATTGAACTACTGGCTTAAATAGTTGCTAATCTCTGTTCATTATTCCTTTCCCAAGCATAAGAATTTCTCTTATGCCTGTTATCTTTTAACTTCATACTTCTAGCTTCTATTTCTAGATTTGTGTTGGTATGCCCAATTGAACAGTAATGCTGATTTTTTCACTTCACAGATAGGAACTATCAGAACAGGAAAATTTGAAGCTACAAGAGAACTTGGAAATCATCCAGCCCAACTTATCAAATTATCCATTTGATATGAGATCCTGGGTGGTTAAAGAACTTGTTTGGATATATAGAGTTAATTGGTTACATAGTTAACTCTTAATTTTCAAAGAGTATTCACAATAAACTAGCCAAATTTCCTCATCTAGTCAAGAAGAGAAACTGATTTTTTTCATTCCTTGAACTTCAAATTTCTATAAATTTATGAACTGTAACTATGACTATGGACATTACTCTTCTTAATCAACCTTGCCTAGCTCCATTTGCTCAAGTCCAACAAAATTAATTTCAAGCTATAATATATAGATGCTATTTATCTGGCTCCTTGCACTTTTTATAAGAAGGAATATACTGTAATATTAAGAGCTCTAGATCCAAACTTTCTGGGTTTGAGTCTAGCTCTGTCACTCATTTAACTCTGTGACCTTGGACAAGTTGTTCTCCCCTCAGTATGGGGAGACTAAAACTCTTCATAAGCTTTCTAGGATTAAATGAGTTAATACATGGGAAGTGCAGAGAACAGTACACTGAATGTAATATAATAATTCATTATTAACATAATATTAATAATAAGCTGAACAATTAATACAAGCTGAACAGACTGGTTGGGATGGGTAAAGAGGCAATAGATATTAGTAGCTTTTTTCCTGTCCTCCTTAGCCTTTGCTTCTGTATAGATTTAACTCTGGAGCTATGTTTCTTAAACTTTAGTAAAGCATGGACACATTTTAAAGAAAATTATTTTTCCACACTTCTAAGAATATACCTACAAAATCCAGCTGAAGAAACAACATTAGTTAAATACTGTTGCTTCCCATGATTGCTTGGCTTCAACACAATCAGAAATACAAATGTAAATTTACATACTGAAGTCAGGTTAGGAGTAGCCTATTGTAAGGTGTTGGTTCAATTGATCTAGCATTTTAATTTTTTGAGATTATTATTAAAATGAAAACAATTTTAAATTTATAAACTATCTTGAGAATACTTCAGCAGACCTTAGTATGAGAACTGTTGCTTTAGAAGCAAAAATAACCCACCTTATGCACAGCAAATTGTTTCTTTTATATGTGTGTAAGGCTCTGTTATCCCTATGTGTTTTGATCAATTGAAATTACTGCAGAGTAATACCAGGCCAAACTGCCAGTGGTGGTAGCAGCTGAAGCTGACTCTGGTCAGATCACGAATGAGCCAGAATAATGCCCATTCTGGGGCTGTCTTTAGGTAGAATGATAAAATTGGTTGTAACTTCTTTGTTTTCCTTCTGTCACCCCACTAAGTTCTCCTATCCTTCCTCTCATGTGTGCCTTTATCTCTTACCCCAAATATATGTTTCTCATTAAGGTGAGATGAATTAGTGCTTATTAATGTGTTACTTTTCCCACAATATTTACATTTTAATAAAACAGATCTAAGGCCCTGAAGGACCTTAAGATTTATTTGAATCTCTTAAAGTGGGATTTCCAACACTTTGACAAGTTCAATAAGAAGAAATAGAGGTACATATATTTTTAAGTAATTTTTTATGTTGTAAAGCAAGAACATGTTCTTTGTAGAAAATTTTGAAAATGCAATAAAATGAAACAAAACACAGAAAAAATAATATGTATTCTTAGCTTATGAAGATAACCAGTGATAATACTTCTGACATTTTTCTTAATAGATTTTGTTTTAGGATTTTTAAAAAATTATTAAAATAAGACCAACCAGTTTATATTCTGCCTTTTTCACTAAACATTTTAAACATATATCTCATGTTTTTATAAACTATTCTAAACATTATCTTTAATGATTGCATACTATGGATTTACCAAGTTAGCGTGTGAATATTTTCCACGTTCTTCTTACATATTATAAATGATGTTCCAGAAGTTTTGTACTGTATTACATTCCAACCGACAGTATATAAGAGCCACTTTATTGCCATATTTTAATTGTTTGGTGAAAATGATATCCTTAAAAGAGTTTTTCTAATTTTTATATTTTTATTACTCTTAAGAGAAATTTGATTTTCTCTTGTGTAAATTTGCTCCTTATGTCTTTGCTTGTTTAGCTGTTGAAATCTTAATATCTTTCTTACTAATTTGTTTAAATTCTTTATATAGCTAGGTTATTAATCTTTTCTTGGAGATATTTTGCAGGTGGTGGTTTATTTTGGAATTTCATTTGTAATGTTCCCTAACATGCATAAGTCATCTCTACAGATTTTTCCTTTGCTTTTAAACTTAGAAAATCTTGAGAGTAAGGAATTTGGAGATAGGATGGGGCTTCTGTTGCATTTCAAACTATTAAGCTTTATATTTTTTAAAAATCTAAACTCATGTTCTCCTGTAAGCAGTTTATGAACGAAGAAACAAATAATTTCAGAGGTCCATGTGGAGTATTCTTAAATGTGATAACAGATAAAGGGAAAATGAGAAAGCAAATCTCAAAAAATTACTTGTATTTAAATTTTTATTTCAAATGAAATGTTAAATGATGTAATATCCAGCTACCTTCAAAAATGTCTGCAAGACAGTGTTTGAAATAATTTGTCCAACTAAGCTAATAAGTTAATAGTCAAAACCTAGGGTAGTTTTACCAAATGAAAATAAAGTTAAATTTTAAGACCTGGCACATTAATGGTACCACAGTTAAGAATTCTACTGGGAGAAAAGGCAGAGTAGTCCCCATTTTCCCCTAAGTAAAGCTTCTTTATGAAAAGATAATGAATTATTAATTGAATACTACTTCAAATGGGGGATATATACATGGAATATTTTGGATATATATTAAGATAAAAGTCATTTAAAATATAATAAGCATTATCTCATTTTGTAAGTCCCTTTCTCTAATGTTTGTTAAAGGAAAAGCCAAAGTTTTTTTTGTATATACATACTAAAAGATATAAATATTATTAATTTATGTCCGATAGCTCCCTGTGGAAAAGGAAAGACTGGTGTTGCCATAAATGTGCTCTGTTCTTTGTGTGAGTAGTTGAAGCTAATTGTAGGTGATCGGGATTTTATTTTGTGTCTGGTTATCGTGTTTAGAATCTTATGCCATGATTTGTTTGAGAGTAATGCCTGCTTGCAGTTAAGTACATCCATTAGCTGTAAGCCTGGTTAAACAGTGCCTGTCCTCAGTTGGTAAACGTCTACTTGGATTATGATAATGCAGTAACAATCTGATAGATATAGCAACTGAAGTATTAAATCTGCAATGATGAAATAGAAACTGTCTTGCCTGCTTATAACCTTATCAGAGGGTTGCATTTTTAGTGGAGGTGACAGGAAGACAAAATAATAGCTTCTTCTTGCTGGAAGTACAGTAAGTGAAGACTTATGTGCAGATCTCTCACATTCCTTGAATAACCCTTTAAAAGGTGACATTTTTCCATCTTTGCTTTCAGTCCTTGCTTATATAAGAAAATAAAGTGAGGAACCTAGAAATGTGGGTTTAGTAAATTCTCACTTTTATAATCACGTAAGGTTTTTTTTTTTCTCCCCAAATCTCCCCAGTATGTAGCTGTATATTTTTAGTTGTGGATCCTTCTAGTTGTGGCATGTGGGACACCACCTCAACATGGCGTAATGAGCAGTGCCATGTCTCTGCCCAGGATCCAAACCGGCCAAACCCTGGGCTGTTGAAGTGGAGCACGCGAACTTAACCACTCAGCCACGGGGCCGGCCCCAATCATAAAGCATAAAACATAAGGTTTTAATCAATGAGTGTCAAATGGAGAAGGGAATTTATATTTAATACCAACCTATGATGTGCCTGTATTTTAAATTATTAATTCTTACAATAACCCCATAATCCCAGAGAGTATTAGTGATTTGTGCAAGGTCATACAATCCCAAAGAGAAAGAGCCTGGCTTTGAGCCATGTACTACTGACTTTAAAACCTAATCCCTTTCCTCTTATACAAGCAGATATGTATGATATATGAAGCATAATGTAAAATAGATATATTTATAATATAAAAATAGATAGACTATACTATAGTATAATATAGTTTCTGATTAGAGCCAGATGATTGAAACAAAGAAAGGAGAGATTGCTCCAGACTGGAATGATCTGGAAAAGCTATGTGAAGATACAACTTGAATTGGCCTATGAACTCTGGGTAGATGGGCCTCAGATGGAATGAAGACTGAGAAAGTTTTGGAAGATAATTGGTAGTATGTATTTGAAGACAAAAGAGAAGACATTCTCTGAGTTACTTAAGGGCACCATCTCAGTTATTGGTCTTAGTTATTGATGGCTTGGTATTTATCACAATGCCTAGCACGTAAATAGGTGCTAAATAATGTTTAAATGATGCTTTAAAATGTTTGTTGAATTGAAAACACTCTGGGAGATAAGAGAAACATAGTTGAGAATATATAGTCTTGCAGTGTTGGAAGTAGCAGAATTAAAAGTACTTTCTCACAAGTCATTAGCCTGCTGTGGGAGTTGGGGGTGGGTGAGAATGGTGAGGAAGAGAGTGAGCACAAGTCAGCTTTTCCTCTGATTTAGAATAATAGGTCTAAAAGAGGAGCAATTTTGAAGGTTGATGAAAGAGTTAACACCTGATGCCCTCAGCCAACTTTGAAGTCTAGGAGACTTCATTGAAGCTTTGAGGGGAGTAAAAAGGGCTTGTTTCAGCCACTAAGGCAAGGGCAAATGGGTTCTTAAAAGAATAGCCAAATAGCAAGCAGCAAGGACCAAGGTGAAATTTGAGAACTAAATTTGGGTTATGTTTATTCCACAAGGTTTCTCTCTTTTCTTCTCAGAAATCTGAGGTACAGTGCAGAGCAAGTAGTTCTGTCTTAATATTTACCATTCAGATCTAACATATGCCATCATTTCAGGTTTCATACTTTATTTCGGGTCATGGGACCTGGTGGCATCTGTATCCCTAGGCCTTTGTGCAGGATTGGAACAGCGTATGGGCACAAATTAAAAATATTCACCTGAAACAATTTCTCTCAAGAATGCTTAGAAAAGCTTTAGGTTACACAGCTCAAGTAGCAGAGCTGGAAAAATGATTGGTGGGGAAAGCTAATGGGTTCATTTTCTCACTTCTGATGATTGTAGTATTTTTGGTAGCTACAATGTAGACCTCTGTCCTTCCCATTATCTAATTATAATGTGCAAGGACTGATTGCATGTGCTCTTTGTCTACAGTCCTTGGCACTAATAACCCTAAACAAAGCTGCAGACACTAATTACCTCCTTTTCCTAATCTGAATTTTGATGTGCTTTTGAACTAGTAAGTCTTCTAATGTTCTAAGAGGGCTTTCCCCATCATTGCGGAGACATTTACTTCCCCTGAATTCAGGGAACTAGATTTTGAATTAAAGTTTTTTTGGAGGAGTTTCTGATGCTTATAATTTTGTAGCAGCACAAATAAATCAGGATGCCTTTATTTATTATATACCCAAACCAGCATTGCCTGCATTTGAGAAAGAGATAATTATAAAAGTTTACTCTAAGATACTCATGAGATGTGTATGCTCTTTATAGAAAACATGGAGACAAAGATAGTTCATTTTGTCTCCTGACTGTCAGATTCCATCTGTAACTAAGCAATAATGTTATCCTGTATCTCTTTTTGATAAGCTGTTACCTGAGTTTCTTGTGGTCATCCTAAGAAAGTAGAAAGCATAAAAATTAACTTTGGGTTTATGGCAGCTGAAAGGAAGCTGATTTACTGAGTTACTGAGCACATTTGAAAAATGACAAGGCAGAGTCTATTTATTCCTTTTTGGTTAAAGAACCAGGAAACGCTTTTGACTGATGACATCGCAATGAATCAGATTTATTAGCTTGAAGCACAGAACTTTTGTTTGTCTCCAAAGTCTTGACCAAGAGAATATAGTCTCTCATAAAAATAAAGATAATTTGGCCTATGATTTTTCTTTTTTGCAAAATTCAGTTTTCTTTATAAAATTTTCTTTTCCTTTTTTTTAAGTATTAGTTATATGACTTGAGCAACTCACTCTGCTTCAATTTCCTTATCCTTAAAATGAAGTTATTTACCTACCTATTTAACAGAGTTGTGAGAATTAAGTGAGATCATATCTTTGGAATGATCAGAATGACTAGAACGGTATCTGATAATTGCTCAATGAGTATTAGCTATTGTTTTCAGTTAAACCAGAATGGCTTCAACCACACTGGCAGGGATAATGTTCCAGCTCAGCCTTTTACTAGTTGTGTGACCTTAGGAACGTTACTTAACCTCTTTGTACCTCAGTTTCCACATCGGTAACCTGGAGGTAACATTGATGCCTACCTTACAGATTTTTGTGAAAATTAAATTAATGTATGTTAAAGTGCTTAGAACAACCTGGCACATAATAAGCCTATTATCATAATTATTTTTTACATTATCACTGTTTTTATTAGGACAGATTTTTTCACAATGCAAAAAAGTACTATAAATGTACATTGTTCTACATCATGGCCAAGTAAGGAAATAAAAATAAGGTAAAATCACGAGACATCAAGGAAGAGAAAGAGGGCAAACTGATAGGAATAGGCAGAAGAGTAAGTATTACAGAAGCAGACAGTATAAAACATATACACCCAGGGGAGAGAGCGAATAAGGTAGGAAAGTTCCAGAAAGTTCTTCATACTTCTAACATTCGTTTATTTGTTTATACACACACACACACACGAAATAAAATCCTGGACTGGTTTACATGCTCTGTGGGCTACTATCTCTCACCACTTCATAGCATTTATTGCACTGTATTCTTTTTGCTAGATTAATTGTCCATCTTCTTCACATGCAAGCTCTTCGAAGGCAAGAAACATATATGTCTTGTTCATCTTTGGAATCATAGTGTCTTGCATATAGAAGACACTCAATATATATTTAAATTGAATCAGAAATAGGGCTTTGCAAGACTAATTTGTATTTTTCCGTAAACATTTTTCCTAATATCTTCCATAAATAGGCCTTCAATATGAAATATATATGTGTGGTACACTTTATATAAAATGCTTAACTGTGTGTAAAATGTTTGCCTTTACTGCATGTAACATTTATTTCTAAATTTCTATTTTCTTTTAAATTTGGAAGACTATTAAAATTAAATACTTCTGCTACTTAACATAGTAATGAGCACCACATCTTTAGGAAAATACAATTGTCTTGTTCACCACACTTTATATCATTTGTTAACTTTTCTGTTATTTCTTTTCTTTCAGAGTCTGTTGTTCTTTTTGATTGTAAAACAGCATACTTGCTGCTGCAACTAGTGGCTTTTTGCCATGCATTCTTAGTATTTCTTGGAACATTTGGTTTAGGAAGTGGGATAATTAGTATATAAACATTGTGTAGCAGAACTACTCTAATTAGTGCCTTTTGGCTTGAGTTCAGTGATAAACAAAGTAAAATGCACGTCAGCATTCATCCTAACAGTTTATAAAAATCCTGTTATGGCCCTATGGGACAACATACACAAGACATATTAAATAATGTAGTACTTGAGACCATGAGAAAGAGTTGCATCATGTTGATTTAATAGTCTCCACATAATAAATTAGCTCCCTAACTTTGAAGGCTTTCATTAGTCTTAATTATTCAGAAATCATAAACTTAGCCATCAAAGTGTGTCCCTAATAACTTTGCACATCTCTAGTGATACATTGCCACTTTAATCTACCTAAATCAATTTCTCTATATTCCTATAATCTACTAGCTAAAGAAGAGCATTGATTTAGACCATTAAAATGAAATAGACTGAAAAGCTAGGTTCAGAGGCAAAATATTTCTCACCCACTTTATAGGAGCTTCAGCAGATTTTCTTTGGTTCAGTTCACTGGTTAAGTCCCTTACTTCTAAAAAGCACTATTTCATATTTTTGAGTATGAATACTCAGATTTCTTCCATTAAGATGTTGTCCTGTCAGTCTCCATTATTCAAGCTGCTATACACATAGGGACAGATAATTTTTTCTGGAGACCAAGAACAGAACTTTCTGATAGACAGCTCTTTTTTTTTTTTTTTTTTTTTTTTGAGGAAGATTATCCCTGACTAACATCTGCTGCCAATCCTCCTCCTTTTTTTTTTTTTTTTTTTTCCCCGCTGAGGAACACTGACCCTGAACTAATATCTGTGCCTGTCTTCCTCTACTTTATATGTGGGATGCCTACCACAGCATGGCTTGACAAGTGGTACGTAGGTCCGTACCCGGGATCTGAACCAGTGAACCCCAGGCCGCTGAAGCAGAACATGTGAACTTAACCACTGCGCTGCGGGCCAGCCCCTAGACAGCTCATTTGTTAAGAGATACTCTGAGCTTAAAATTGGGGCTTGAGTACTTCATCAAAGCTATCAGCTAGCAGAGCATTACAGAAATAAGCAGCAGCCCAGTAATTAATTCAGGAAGCTTCAGAGAGGAGGTACACTCCAAGTAGAAGCAGAGGAAAACATGGGGAGATGTCTTGGTACCAGTTCTTATGAATCTCGTTTGTACTCAGAACGCTGAGTACCTCTTTAAAACCTCTTTATGATTAATTCCCTTGTATGAAACCACTGGGCTGAAAATGGCAAGTAAATATGTAAAAAAGTAGAAAGCTTAATAGATGAATACTTGTCAAAGAAATGAAAATGATAGTCAGAGCTTTCTCTAAATTCTGCACAAATAGGTGAATAAATAGACACACCTCCCCAAGCTGAATAGGTTTTACAGGATACTTCTACCAAACTTCAGGAGAGGTAGCTCCTGTCTCATGCAAATATCCCCTCCCCACTCCAAAACTAAAAGGTAGTCAAGGTCATGCTGCCTGGCTGATTGTGCAAGACTTGTAAAACCTTAATTCCAGAAGAATAGTACAAGTAAAGAAAATTATAGGTCCATCTCACAGTGACAGGTATGGGAATTCTAAAGGAAATATTAGCTAACTAAATCCAACAGTAGGTTTTTTTAATGTAATATTCATCTCTGGAAGGCAAGGATGGTTTAACATCAAAAATATCAATGAGATACACTATATTAATGGTGAAAATACATGATAGACCAAAAAATACATAATTGTCTAAAAGAATGCTTGAAAAGTACTTTATAAAATTTAACTCCAATTTATGACTAAAAGTCTAGAAAACTAGGAACAGAAGGAAACTTTACAAATTCGATAAAGCTTATATACCAAAACCTATAGCAAATATCACAACTAAAACAAGCTTTAGACAAAGCAAGACAAATATACCTACTAATACTGATATTCTTGATACAGATCTGGCTAATCTAATAAGAAAAAAAAATAACATGAACTAAAGATGGGCAGAAGGAGAGGGAGGAGGGGGGGAAAAAGAAAAATATACCAGACAAACAGTCTTTATTTGGATATTATATGATGTCCACAGGGGCAAATTATTAGCAATATAACTAGCAAAAGCAAGTTATATACTTTCAAAAATCAACAGTTGTTTTTCCACATTAGCAGTCCCTACATTTCAAAATTGACAGTGACTACAAAAATTATAACGCAGTTAGGCATTAACCTAAAAAACATGCATAACAACTTTTATAGAACAAATTGTAAAACTTTACTAAAGGACATAAATGAAGATTTGAATAAATTAAAGCTATAACATGTTCATTGGTGAGGCACATTAACAATATAAGGATGTCAATTCTTACCAAATGCAATTCCAACTAAAAATTAATTATAATAGGATCTTTTGAGGAACTCTAAACTGACTATGATGAAGAACAAAGATCCACAAATAGCTAAGTCTATTTTGAATTATATTCAGAAGAGGAATGAGGTTTTGGCCAGATGTTAATCCATATTAATAAAAGCAGTATGGAACAGGCCTAGAAGCAGACAATCCGACTAATGAAACAGAGATGAGAGCTCAAAAACAGACCCCAAGTGGGAAAGAGGTGTGTAGCTTAGTAGGTTCTTGGAAAGACTCGTTTACTAGACTAAAAAAATAAAGTTGGGCCCTTAGCTCACTCATATACTATATGAACTCCAGAGAGAACAAAGACCTAAAAATGACAGGTAGAACTATGTGGTAATAGAAGAAAATGTCAGAGAATATCTTTGTGGCGTTGGTATGTGGAAGAACTTATTAAAATCTATCACCAAAATCACAGACTATTAGGGATAAATTGGTAGCTTTGCAATGTCAGAACTAAGGATTTCTGTTCAGTGAATTATAGGGTAAACAAAATTAACATAACAGTAACAGATTGAAACAAGATATCTGCAGCATCAAAAGCTGAAAAGAGAGAAATGTGTGGACTGTATGAGAAATGCTTGCAAATTCAACAATAAGAAGGGGAAACCAGTATATATAAAAGCCAAGGTTATTTCTAGACAGTTCATAGAAGGAGACTCCTGAATGGCCAATGTATGATGAGAGATGTTCAACCTTATGAGTAATTAGAGAAATGCTAATTAAAATAACAGTAACATACCACTCTGCACCCATCTATTTGGGAAGAAAGTTTTGAAAAATCAGTTGGTAAATCAAAATGTAGGTGAAGTTTTGGGGTAATGGGGATACTTACACTGCTGGTAGAAATCTAGACTGATATAGCCAATCTGAAAAGCAGTCTCACAATCCTTAGTAAAGGTATGTGTATAGCTGGTCACCCAGGAGTCCCATTTCTGTAGACATATTCTAGTGAAACACAGCTCAAGTCCTATAATGGGCTGTATTCCAGGATGTTTATTGCAGAATTTTTTCTGGTGGTATAGAGTTGAGGACAACTTGAGTTTTTATCACCAGGGGAATGGGTAGGTAAAATGTGATGGATGCATCCTATAGAACACTCTGTAGCAGTCAGAAGCAATAAAATAAATACTGGCAATGCCCTCCAGCCACAGACCCCCAGGAACACACACCTGTAGTGGAACAAGTTGGGTTTATTACTCATTGCAGGGAGGGATAACATGCATTGTGGAGAATTATGGGGCATCTCAGCAAGAGGATGTTCAGAAGGACTTATCTGAGCTTCTGGTAGATTTGAGAGTTTAAGGTGGGACTTTGCTCTGGCTTGGATACTCTCAGGAAGCAGATGTAATTCTATGATTGGTTATCTTAATTAAATCTTATCTATAAGGAGGGAAGAATAGAATGAGGCAAAGCTGTAATTGGCACAGAAGCTGCAGTCACTCTTACTAGCCTGGATAGGGAACGTTTGGTTGTTTTCGTGGTTTGGACAGTGTTCATATTTTGTCTGTGTTCAAACGTGGTTATGCAGGATCTTGTGTTTGTCGTGATCCATTATGGTCAGAGAGTGGCCTTGTCTGATGTTGATATTTTGTGAAATTGTTTATGTTCAACAGAACACCAAGTGAGTGTCAGGCCAGCTCGTAATAGCATGAAGACCTTGCTGGTGATGCCAAGCCAACTCCCTGATGTGCTTTTCTCTTTCCCAATACTGCAACAACAAGATTAGAACTTCAGAGCATGATATAGATTATTAAAAAGGGCTGACAACAAGATCTATAGCGTAATATTTATGTAAGTTAAACACATAAACAATAGTGTGTATTATTGAAGGATAAATCTATATACGAAGCACTATACCAAATGCACTGTTTTTCATCTTTAGTGATGGTGGAGGAAAGGGACCTGTGGCCAATACTGGGGGTGAAAGGAAATATTAAATTAGAGAGGAGCTTCATGTACTGTAGATTGAGGATTATGATAATTGAGTTCTCAGCAGCTGAGATCCAAAAGCCAGTCTATACATCAGGAGAAACATGGTAAAGGAAAGAGTGAGAGCCTGTGAACCAGCTTCTTATTTGCATTTACTGCCCTTGCCTTGTGGGAGGTGGGGAAGGAGGAATGCCTTCTTTAAGCTTTTCCTGAATCTCTTTCATTTCCCCCAGCAGAAATAAACTACTGTAATGATAGCATGTTGATGCTTGTTGAAATAAAACATGCCCACCAGTGTAAAATGAGAGCATTAATATTTCATGTGGAAACTTGCTTTAACTTTAAACATACCCAAAAGCTTTGGAAGTAGAAAAACCAAAAAAACCCCACCTCATATTAGCTTCAGAGAAAGCTAGTTTATTATATTGTAGGTAAAAGATTTCTTCATAAACCTTAAAATTAGTGTCTGTAATCATGTTATTATGTCATCATTTACTTTTTAACTGTAGAAAAGAGCTTATGTTTTTAAGAAGCAAAGAGACTTCTTAGCCCTACCCTGACATTTTATCAGTGATTCTTTGGAAGCAAATGTGCTAGCATCTTAAGTGAATTCACTTCAACTTTCTTAACAAATATTTAAAAGTAGTATTACAGGTATTAAGAGCATAGATTCTTTAATTTAGGAAGGAAAAAACTTAATTTTTATTTTGACATCTTTCTGCTGAACTTTGAAGTGAACATGTAGGTCCCTGGCTTCTGGGGTCCTCACTGGCTTTGCTTTGGCCTTTCCATAGTTTCTACCACATTAGGCCCCATGGCGTCCAAGGCGTGTTACCAAGATCAGCTAATGCATCTATGAAGGCCACTCTGCCTCCATGTTGTGTCTTACTGTTAGTTCTTATTCTTCCCTGGCTGTGTTCTGGATGTCTTGGTGTTAACTTTTGAAATATTCGTTCCCTTAATTTATGTCATTTTATAGTCGGGGAAGGGAAAAAGTATAGTTCTTATGTCATCAAATCCTGTTTAATCATTTCTTAATTAATAATTAATCAGTAATCAATAATTACTTAAACCTTCACTAACATTACAGGAGGAAATATAGAACTTTTTCTATAAGTATTCAAAACCCTGAAATTAGTTTTTAAGAATAATTACTCTTTAATACACCATCTCTTTAAATCCATGTCAGATCCCCAGGTTTCTTCCATGTCTACTAGTAAATATAATGAATTTTGCTTTAAGAAACAAACACACCTCCATTCACATTCTTGAGCAATACCGCAATTGGTGAATTACTCTGGAATTTTGCTTATTAAAACATAAGCTATGAAATCTGTGTTAAGACCTCTGTTTTCTTGAGAGAAGCCCCACTGTTTCCTATAGAACTTATTCATTCAGACTTCTGGGTTTGATCTCCTGAGATTTCTGTGTGTTTAATCTCTAAAAGTATTTAGCAGATTCCACATTTGTTTTATGTAGATAGGATTAAGAAGGAACTGTGTTCTCAAAATTGAGTTGTGTGTATAAATTGTCCAAACTCATGTTTTCGTATAAAACAGTACTAAGAGTGATAGCCCACAACTTCTTTTAAATGCATAACATGGCTGTCATCTTATGTTTGCAGTACAGAATACTAGAAGAATAATACTGCTGCAAGCATATGGAGTAGTGTTTAATTCTGCATGCTCCTGTGCTTCCATTAAGACCTGCAGATAGGCTTCCCACAGCTGTGTATGGTCCATTCCAGATTTTCAAACTCAGTAAAATATGAATGAAAAATGCTTGCTCTGCCTTTGAGCTTATGAAATAGAGGGAGCTAATGGACAGTGTTAAAATTTTACTTCCCCCTGCTCCCCAACGAGTTTTCCTTCCTAGACATGTTTATGTGTTCTATATTCCCCACATTCTTGGGCCCAGGATTATAAAGCACAGTAAGAAGCCAAAAAGAATGAATACCTTTTTTTTTTGTTTGTTTTAAAGATTTCATTTTTTCCTTTTTCTCCCCAAAGCCCCCTGGTACATAGTTGTGCATTCTTCGTTGTGGGTCCCTCTAGTTGTGGCATGTGGGACGCTGCCCCAGCGTGGTTTGATGAGCAGTGCCATGTCCGCGCCCAGGATTCGAACCAACGAAACACTGGGCCGCCTGCAGCGGAGCGCGCGAACCTAACCACTCGGCCATGGGGCCAGCCCCAAGAATGAATACCTTTTGAAGAACTTTTTTCAAGTTACCGTACCTAACCAGACAAGGACCTTAGGCAGTTTTTCCTGCAGATGCGGCAATCTGGAAGAAGGAGCAGAATGGGAGCAGACAGGTTGCTTCTTTACCTGAATAACTGAATGCGTTTTTTCTGCAAACTCTTCAAATTGTCAGCTCACGCACACTTTAAGTACTTTATTTAGTATCTCCATATCAGGAATGGAACTTGACACAATTTTTCATACCTGCACACACACATATAATAAATGTCACCCTCTTGCAACTTCTGTAAGAATTAGTGCTTATAGCATTGGACATTCTGTTAAAATCGTTAGTTTGAAACAGTGTTCTTTCCACAGGAATTTTATCAGAAAGGATATAAGGTGTTTTGAGCATGTGATTCCAAAGGAAAGGGAAAGCTGATAAAGAACTTAGTAATATAACCATTGATTTAGCTGTTTTACAGTTTCCTTTTGGAACTAATGGGATTTTTCTTTTTAACTCTCTTTAGGCACTGTGGTGGTGGGAGACAGATTTCATATTTATAGAGGCTTTAAAAGTAATTGTGGTTGGCACGGTAGTAGGAAGTCATCTAGGGTCACTGCTGACATCCAAGACCCAATATTCATAATAGGCATAGGCCAGAGTTTGATTTGTTTTTTGCGAGGGGATTATATATCTATTTAGGCAAAGTAAATTCTTATTTTTGGCATTCATACTAGAATTCTCTATTCTGGCTCTTATATTTTTGCACATTACAGGTAGGTAGTAAATCCCATGATTCTCCAGTCATAGAAATTCCTGAAAATTAGTTTACCTTAAAACATTTCAGTGTTTTGAAGGAGAAAAGGATATTGTTTCTAATTCTCCCTTTATACAGAAATTTTAACTACATTTTAAAATTGTTTTTTATTACCTGATATACCAGGGTTCTGTGGTTGGTATTCTTTTTGTTCTTAGGTCTCGGTGTCTCAACAGGGGTCAATAAACTTTTTCTGTAAAGGTCCAGGTAGTAAATATTTTAGGCTATGCAGACCACATGTGGTCTTTGTTGCATCTCCTCCCACTCCGCCATCTTCCTCCTCTTTGTTTTTTACAAGCTTCCTAAAATGTAGAAACCATTCCAAGCTTGAGTGGCCTACAAAAACAGATTTGACCTGCTGGCTGTTTTAAGTGAGCCTTTAGTTGTAGACTCAGTTCTGCCCCAAACTCACTTGTGATTTTGGGCAATTGGTATAATTGGGCTTGGATTCTCTGGCCCTTTTATGAAGAGAACTTAATAGTCTCTTACAGTGTGTAGAATCTCTGAAATACCTGTACATTTGCTTTTATTTGCTCATTTTCGCTATATGGTTTAATTATTAGAGAAAATACTTCGGTTGTGCTTCAGTCAAACTTCATTAATGCGTAGATTAGTATTATCTAGGGCCAAGCCATCTGTCGTCTGAACTCGTCAGAAAGTCTGAATTTGAGTCCTTGATTTGCCACTTATTTAACTCTGGTCTCAAGCAAGTCACCAAACCACTCTGAGTTTCAATTTCTTCTTTATCAAATTGAGGAAATAACACTAACTATCAAATTGAGGAAATGACACTAACTCTGCCTTCCTCTAAAATTGCTTAATTATTTTCTAATCAAAATGTAGATATTGAAAATGCTCCATAGACTACAAAACATAAAACCATCATTATGAATCATTGTTTTAAACTACATGCTTCTATAACTGTGAATTTCCCCTTATTAATTTTATTATAGGAAAATGTATTTTTTTATTTAAAACTGTTAGCCTAAATAACATTAGCCAGTAAGGCCAATAATTCTTCTTAGTGTAACATTTGAAAAATAGTAGACATTCAATGGCTAGTTAATTAAGGCCGCAGTAGCTTTTTCCAACCAGAACTTGTACATAGATTTTGATTACACTGTTCTTTTTCCAGTGGTATCAAATGCTTTCTAGAATGTAGATAACCCAGTTCTCAACATAGTGCCTTGCATGTAGTAGCCACTCAAATATTTGCGAAATTTCTCGAGGACCTAGTCTGCCTAGGCATCAGATGTTCCTATTTACCGCTCAGCTGTAAATAATTGCATTTTTATACTTACAGTATAAAACTATTGGCTTTCCTTCTTTCATAGTTTGTTATTAAAGAAATTCTCCACAGATATTTGCTCCATTCCCTCAATAGTTCTCTGTTTTCCCTTCTTCAGTGACAGAATAATGAAAAGAAAAATATTCCCTGAGACTGAATAGGTTCTTTCCAATTAAAAGATAGTTAATTCCCAGTTTAATTTTTTCTTAACCCCCTCTCATCAGTTATTTCCATCAAAAGCACTGTAAGCCAATTTTTATATAATAAAAGCTATTCCTTGGTTAATGGAAGCTGATCTGGGTAGGGGTAGGTGGGAAGGAAACGCCCTAGAAATCTGAGATGGAATTCTTAGCTTTATTTGATTTTGTATTATACACGGCTTAAAGGGAAAGAACGCAGAATAACCTAGTGCAGTACTCCCTAAATCTGGCTGTACATCAGAATCACCAGATGAGCTTTGAAAACCCAAGGATTTCTTGGGCCTGCCACAGACTTACTGAATCAGAATCTTGGAGAGGGTCAGGCCTAGGAATCCATATTTTTTAAAAGATTCAGCCATGTTTGAAAGCCAATGGAGTAGTTATTAGCATGGTCTTTGGAGTAAGACAGATGTGAGTTTGAATTCTGGCTGTGGTATTTATTACCTGTATGAATTTGAGCAAACTATTTACCCTCTTTCCAAAAAAGTAAAGATAATAATAAAATTTAATTTCATAGAAGTTTTCAAGGATTTAATGAGATAATATAGCATTTAAGTGCATGGCACATAACATTCAGTAAATCATTGTTTATTATTTTTGCGCATGACTATATTATTATTCTTTCTGACAGATACTGTATTTCTTAGAAAAAAATTAATGTAGATTTTGAATAGAATTTGAATAGAAATTTATTTCATGACAGTCCCAAATTAGATTAGTTATGCTACATGTAAATTTCCATCATCTTATTAATAGGAATATGCAGGTATATATTCATTCTGTAGTTTTCTTATGAAAACTTTTTATTTTTATTTTTTTTGCTGGGAAAGATTCACCCTGAGCTAACATCTGTTGCCAATCTTCCTCTCTTTTTTTTTCCTCCTCAAAGCCCAAGTACATAGTTGTATATTCTAGTTATAGGTCCTTCGAGTTCTGCTATGTGAGCCACCGCCACAGCATGGCTACTGACAGATGAGCGGTGTGGTTCCATGCCCGGGAACCAATCCCTGGGCTTCCGAAGCAGAGCGCGCTGAACTTTAACTGCTAGGCCTTCAGGGCTGGCTCAGCATTTTTTACAGTAGTAGTATGTATATGTTGCTGTTAGGCTCTAGAGGACAGTCATGTCCATTTGGCAAAAACTATTTAAAATTCTAACCTAATACAGTAAAAGAAAAATTGAAAAGAAAGAGTACAGAATTCTTTTATGTTCACAACTTGATTTCCATTAGGCCTAATGTGATTTTTTTTTTTTTTAAAGACTAAAGCCACAGCTGAGTCAGGGGAAGCTAGTGCACGTAAGAATATGAGATATAGATATTAATTTTTAACAAACATTTAGTTTTCTTTAAAAATCTGATTTCACATATTATACTAGAAAGAAAGAAATGATGAAGTCTTTTATATGTATTAAAATAAGTATCTGTACAGACTATGGTAGTCCTTCCTTATCTGCAGGGGATACATTCCAAGACCCCCAGTGGATACCTGACACCATGGTCTGAACCCTATGTATACTATGTTTTTTCCTATACATACTTACCTATGATAGAGCTTAATTTATACATTAGACTCAGTATGAGATTAACAGCAATAACTAATAATAAAATAGAACAATTATAACAATATCCTATAATAAAAGTTACCATAGATCTTAACAACCTCAGCATACAATTTTTTTCCTCATTAAATTGAGAACTTTCACCTTTTCACTTAAAGGAAGCAGTTTACGGCTTTTCTTTGGCATATCCAAATTGCCAGCATCTCTGCTCTTGTGCTTTGGGGCCATTATTAAGTAAAATAAGGCTCACTTGAACACAAGCACTGCTATACAAGTGACAGTCCAGTCCATCTAATAACAGAGATGGCTACTAAGTGACTAAGGGGTGGAGAGCTTATACAGCATGGATACTTTGGACAAAGGGATGATTCACAGGATGATTCACATCCCAGGCAGAGCCAGAGCAGGAAACTCGAGATTTCATCACGCTACTCAGAACTGCATGCAATTTAAAACTTATGAATTTTCCATTTAACGCTTTAAGACCATGGTTGACCATGGGTAACTGAAATTGTGGAAAGTGAAACCACAGATAAGGGGGAACTTTTAACATCCTAAATATTGTAAGATCCTTTAAAAATATTTTTTATCCTTTTATGTGTCTCCATGCTTTGAGGAAATAATTCTGATCGTGAAAAATAAGAGCGCTTCATGCTCCACTCCTCATAGCATTTTATTATCTTTTTTTTTTTTTAAAGATTTTTTTATTTTTTCCTTTTTCTCCCCAAAGCCCCTCCGGTACATAGTTGTATATTCTTCGTTGTGGGTCCTTGTAGTTGTGGTATGTGGGACGCTGCCTCAGTGTGGTTTGATGAGCTGTGCCATGTCCGCGCCCAGGATTCGAACCAACGAAACACTGGGCCGCCTGCAGCAGAGCGCGCGAACTTAACCACTCGACCACGGGGCCAGCCCCTATTATCTTATTTTTTAAAAACTTATTTGCCCGATAGTTTGGATGTAGTCTCTGAAACACTGGACTTCTCCACAGTTATGTATTACTGAGAGTATCTCTTTGAGTAAGGTCTAGGACAACCATTTCTAAAGTGAAAATAGGCAGTGAAAGCGATTATTAAACAGCCAGTAACGTTCGTTCTTTGGTTAGAATGATAAATCAAATTCCTAGGAGTAGCCATGCAATTAAGCATCGTGTTGAATTTGGCTAAGTCATAGCAGAGTCAAGCTTAAAACTCAGGTCTCCTAACTCTTCTCAGAAGCTATCCCTTTATTTAGTAGATGAAGCATAGGCTAAGCCAATTTGGCACTCACTCCTTCCCAAAAATGGGTGTGGTTGATGGACTCTTAGAGAGTATTGAGACCAGGCATCTGAAGAATTGGAGTAATATTAGTAATAATAGTTAAACTTTATTCAGGCACTGAGTTGATGCTTTATCTGTTTTTCATTTAATTTTTATTCTGCCACCCTATGAGATAGATATTGTTGTTATGGCCATTTTAGAGTTTATCTAATATTCATAATTTCATAACATCAAAAACAGCCATAATATTAACTATTATTAGAGTAGCTACTGTAGGATCTTATTTTTGACACTGCCATTTACTTTGTGTTTTACGTATTATTTCATTTAATATTCAGGACAATCTTATGAGAGTATAGTTATGAATATTCACATTTTAAACATATACCACCTAACACTGAACAGGTTAGAGTAACTTACCCAAATTCACACAAACGTAGGTTTGAACTCGGGTCTGATTCCAAATTTCATTCCCATCCCACATTTTTATTGTACTTATTGAAAGCCAAACACATAACTCTTATTAAAGTAAGATTGGTGTTACTTGGGAAATAGGGTAGAAACTTGAAAGCAAGACATCTTCTTTTCTTAAATATGTAGGAGTTCTTAGAATTTGTGTACTTTAATTTTCTAAGATAAAAACATGTTCCTCTTCCATTGTTATAGAATTGTAGAAAATCAGTTTAATGCCACAATATCCAAGGACTTTAAAAAGTTACTTAGAAGATGTGTTGTATTGGCCTCTCTATGAATTATCAGAAATCTTCTCCAGGTATGTTTCAAGGGGACTTTTGTTAGGTGAAGTCAGAACATAGACATTTATGGAATGTATCATAGTGTCACACACACTTTTGGAAACCAGACAAAATTAAAAGAATATATCATTCTAAATGCTGGGCTTTGGTTCTTCTGTAGCTAATCTGATTAAACATTCAAAGTTACAAATTCATAGTTGAGTGCAATACTAAAATTTCCATAGATTTTAATAATTAATAACATAGTAGGCTAGGAATCCTGGTGTAAGAATTATTTTGGAGACAGATTATTCATGCATTTCTATTTTAGTTTACAACTGATAATACTGTGATTGATACTGATAACATATTTATTCATCCTAGATGGATATTGTGATTACAGAAATAATTAACATACGGGATGCCTTTAACAGGAGCAGTGGAAAACTTGAATAAAAATTATTAAGGATGGAAGTTTTATTTTTACTTCTCTAAGATAGTGGCTTTTCAGAATGTAAGAGTTTGGCATTATTGTATTTTGGCTAAGACAGCTTTTACAGTTTAGTAAATAACTGTAGTCTTTCAATAGAAGTTGGTGGACATATTGAAGCTGGATGGCTTTCTTTTCTTAAAAGATAATGTGATCTTCTGATTTGTAAGCTTTCATTTTCTAAAATCTAATAACCTTGTAAAAGAAACATCATTTTTAATTTGAACTCTAGTTGGAATGTCTAATTGAATGCCTTCAGTCATGACTTGTAGTTTCCCTGAAGGTTTCCTTCTTGAAAAATATTGACCTTTAGGATCATAAACGGAAAGTAATGAAAACTGTATTCATGTACAGAGTGATAAACGAACTGAACATATATGTTATTGGAGATGTGGGGTGTAAAGCCTGTGAGGATGTTCTAAGAAGTTACCTTAATTGTTAAGGAAAACACCATATGCTATTTTTTGGCCATTCAAAGAATGGGAGTACAGGTATGGGAGTTGAGGAGGGGAGGATATGTACATGCAAAGCTCTGATGAATGTCATTTCCTGGCATGTGAAAGGAGCACAGGGCAGACTGAGCTATGTAAAAGGCTAGTTTGTCATCGCAGTGGCCCCTAGATACTGCTTTGTGAAGAAAGAAAAGAGGAAAGGCGAAAGTTCCTAGATACGAAGGGCAAGATGGGAAGAAGAAACCACATCCATGATTTACTAAGTGCTTACTTTGTTATTATTGCTTTGTAAATAAGATAGACAGCAAATCCAGGCATTCAAAAGTATACATGACTGCAAAAGGGCGATGTCACAGCTAACCCTACTTTGGCTTTTACTGCTGTTCTTTATGATAGGCATTTGTGTTTACTATGCTCTCTGAAACAGATCTCCCACAATCACTTTTTCTATAAGTTCTTTACTACTTATCATCTCACTTTTATAAAGTTGTTTGCATTAACTTACATCTGTAGTCATTCCCCAAGTTCATTCTGGAATGGCTGAAACCACTTATAAAGAAGAAAATATTAAGGGCATCAGGTGACCAGTGTATTACTTATGATTGCTGAGTTCTGCTTTTGACCAGAAATATCCTGAGGTTTTCATTCAAAAATATATTATTTTCTTTTTGTAATTAGAATATATATGGAGACAGTACAGTCTTATATTTATTAAGAGTATTAATAGATATTCTTTTGAATATTTCTGTTTGAAGCTTAGAAAATTCTGGCCTCAAAATTATATTTATTACTAATCATACATAGTAATTGTATCATTTGTATCAATTGTATCTAAGCTGAAGTCATCCTCCACCACTCTTTATGCCCTAGGGGAAAAAAGGCTGAACTCCAGCCTTTAAATATTATGCTTCTAGATTTTAAGGGAAAAAAAGGGAAATTAATCTTTTATTCTTAATCTTTCATTTTTTTTCTGTATTATTAAATATATAGAATATAATATATAGTCCATGTAAATTTAATAATCTGTATGTTTTGAGGGTTTATATATTCTGGTATCTGTCCCTTAATAGAATAGATACATTCTTACAAAGTTTGCTCAATAATAGCTTCCTATTTATTGTAATGATTTTTTCCCCAATGATTTCTATTATAATATTAAAACTGTAAACCATTTTTCTAGTTCTGACATCTATCATAAAATCATATTTGTTTTTAAATATCTATATCCTTCAAAGGAAAACAGTAACTCTTCCGTAAAATATTAACAATCTTCAATTCAAATATTAATAACATTTCTACCGTGTACTCAGAAACCAAAATCTTTGGCAGAAAGATTATCATTCTCATTTTTCTTCACAAACTGTTCTACAATTGTAGACAATCGCATGAGCTTTAGTGGTTAGGCTGCCCTTTTCTGCTCCTGAGGAACTGCACTGTCACTTCAAATGTTATCTCCAAGTTAACAGTATTTTTACCCCTTAGCTTTTTCCCTTCCTCGAAACTCACTATCTTTTCCAAAAGTTTTGATTTGGATCATGTCTATTTTAAAATGCTGATCATAAAAAATAGGTCTGTTTTGACCATTTATCATATATCAATCATAAAAGCACCAGTTTATAGGTAGGCATCTCAATAGTCTTAGACTACTAGATGTTGAACTGGGCCCCAGAATCAGCTAGTTCTTATTCTTTAGATTAATGTTGAGGTAATTAGCAAGTTCCTTAAATTTTCGGGTTTATCGAGTGAATTTCTTTTCATTATTCCTGAATGCACATCCCTTTTACAGGTTTGTTTTAAATATATGAAATAATATCTGTGAAACACTAGAGAACCACACATATTTGGTGGTAATGGCTATCACTACTCCATGCTAGCCTTCTTCCCTGGTTCACACTTTCTCTTTTCTCCAAGGACTTTTTGGATTTTTTGCCTGCAGCTTCAAAAAACATTATTTTCTGTTGGTTCACATTAACTCAGCAGCTGAGCAGAGGTGGATGATGAATGGTTATAGAAAGGATAAGAAATATTGGGACTCCTGCACAAGCACTTCTCCAATCCCTTCCTTATATGAAAAAAATTTCTTGTATTTGTCTTTCTAGTAGTTTCATCATGGCTCATTTACTAATATATGAAAAAAGAGGATCATTTAGATGGAAGAAATAAAACAGGCAGAGGCAGATAGTGGAAACTGCTTATTACTACCCAACTTTCCTTCAAGCACCATCCTGTGCAAAACCATATTAATGTAATATAACAGAAAAATAATATTAAATATTAATATACCCTGATTTTCCTGGCTAGGCTTGTTTATTGCCTTCTTGATATAATTCCTGAATTTCAGAATCCACGTGTCAGCATGTGCTGTAGTTGAATATTTTTAAAAATTTGAAGTCTAGAGAATAGTATTAAATACTTGGTTACTGGATGTTAAAATTCTAAGCTCCCAAATACATCTGTATATAACATTCTATCTCTATTTTACTAATTCACTATGTAAAAAGGAGTTTTAAGACTTTCAGGAGCCACTTAATAGGAGTTATACTTTATTCTCCTGATCCTTTGGTTCAGAAAAGTAATAGCATATCTATCTTTGAGATTTTCCTTTGTATATGTTACTTCCCCTTCATGAAATGCCCTGCCCCCTCAGCCTGACAAGCTCTGGCTCAGTCTATAAAACACAGTATAGGTGTCATATCCCCTAAGGCAACTTCTTGACCTTTCCACACCTCAGGGATGGAGTTGGTGGTTGCCTCCCTTGCACTCCCATATCACTTGGTGTATCTCTATTGGAGCACTCTGTCTCAGTCACTAGGATGTAAGTTCCTTGAGGGCAGGAACCAAGTCTATTTATCTTTATATCTATTTAACCTGTATACAATGGTTTGTACATAGTATATGCTTGCTGAATACATAGATAAATGACCACGTTAGAAATCAGTGAGTCAGTGAATCCAGTCATATCGCAGGTTTGGAAACACATGGTCCATCTTCACAAGTATATTTTAGAGATTATCAGTCAATAAACATTTACTGTATCATATCCACCCACAGGCTACTGGAGTTACTGAAAAAAAGTTGTAGAGAATCAGGGAACAAAGTTAAGATAAAGCAAGAAGTGACCCAGATCTAGGCTCGACTGAGATTGAATTTTACTGTATTAAATCGTATTTAAAAATATAACTTTTTATTGAATATTAAATCATATCAACAAATACAACTGTTTTTGCTATAAGTGAGACATTATGCCAAACTTAGTAGTGGGTTCTCTGTTATGAAGAAACTTATAGTCTAATTTAGGTAGCAAGGCGTAAGCATTATAAAAAATGGTTAAACATCTCTGCAGTTTTTAACATTAGTTCATAGAGTTGTCCTAAGAGATGCCAAGTGATTTTACAGATCAATTTAAAACTATAAGAAGAACCACCGTTTTGACTCCTGGTGATCTGCTGGTATGACTACTAACAAATCATCATTCTCCATTTTATGCAACAGAAGTACTATCCTGCATAAGTAAATACAATGTAATGTGGGGAGCACCTGTGAGGCAAAATGGCATGTAAAATGACTACTTTTTCCTCTCAGGCAGTGGTTCTCAACCAGGGATGATTTTGCCTACCCAGGGGACATTGGACAATATCCAGAGACATTTTTGGTTGTGTCAACTAGAAAGAGATGTTACTAGCATCTTCTGGATAGAGGCCAGGGATGCTGCTAAACATTCCAGTGCACAGGGCAGCCCCCACAGCAAAGAATTACCTGGACCAAAATGTTAGTATCGCTGGGATTGAGAAACCCTGCTCTATGGTATTACTATTTTTCTATATTCCTCCTGCGTTTCATAGGAAATTGTATTCGCCTGTGATTTTCTGTTTCTATTTTGTTCATTCTTTATCATCTGCTCAGAGTTGTGAATCTAACCACTGCTGAGCCCTGGAACATAGACCCAGGGACCAGACCACACCATAACTCAGTTCCTCATGCATTGTTTCCTAGAGTAGCCTTCTTTTCTTTTTGCTGGAACCCTTCAGATGCCTTTTCTTTTAATTTGGCTTTTCCAGCCTATACTAACCTCAGAAATCTCCTTTTGCCCACAATTTACACTGGTCATATTCAGATCAAGTTTTTAAGCACAAGGTAGAAGCACTCACCGTGCACATGAATATCAAGATGGACTATCCAGTGGGGCCGGCCCTGTGGTCGATCGGTTCAGTTCGCACGCTACACTTCAGTGGCCCAGGGTTTCGCCAGTTGGGATCCTGGGCGCGGACGTGGCACCACCCATCAGGCCATGCTGAGGCGGTGTCCCACATGCCACAACTAGAAGGACTCACAATACAACTATGTGCTGGGGGATTTGGGGAGAAAAAAGCAGAAAGAAAAAAAAAAGATTCCAACACTTGTTAGTTCAGGTGCCAATCTTAAAAAACAAAAAGATGGACTGTCCAAGATGGCCATACCCTGAACCACCTTCCTGCCGCTGTTTGTTTTCTCCAATTTCCTGACGTTGGCTGCTCATTTGACTACCTCCTCAGCCTTCATTTCTGATCTTTGCCTTCCCCTTGCCTGTACAGACTTATTGCCTGGATTCCCTCTACTAATTTGATCTGAGTTGATTTTAATGTTATCCATTTGCTAAGGTCAATTGAATACTGGAAATACACTCTTCCTGGGTAATAGTCCCAGGATATTATAACAATACTGTGATTATCCTCTTTTCAAAAATGCACATTGGTTTCAATGTTTAAGAGATGGGGAAGAGAAGTTCCTGATGATGTTGTATGTACCAACAGAGGAGTTGAAGTGGTGGATATATCTCTGCTTCAGTAATAGCACTTTGGGCATTATATCAGCATCCAAATTAATTCCAGAAAAATGTGTCACATTTTGTTTCATCAGTTTTCCATCTCAGCACTAATGATCCAGGCAAAAAATAAAGCAGTGTGCTTTCTTTATCTAATTTCATCTGATTTCATAGTTGTGGCCAGATTTCCTAGAGATGAATGGAGGACTTTGAAGTATCGCTTTTCTAGTTAGATTTGCATCTTTCCTGTGTATGTTTAATAGAGCCGACAGAATGAGAAAGGGTCTGAAGGGTACCTCTATCTTCCTGTCTTCCTCCTCCAGTAAAAGGACTTCCTCTCATAGATTAGTGGATTGGGGTTAATAATACCGGTATTCACAGGAATAAAAAGAAGAATTGACTATGCCTGAAGGAAATCAGGTGCTGCTGTGGGTGGGAATCAGATAGAATCATGACTTCTATACTGTATAGCAGTACTGGGGACATTTTCTTGTTGATATTTTTTACAAAATACCCTATTTGGTTGTGTTAAGAATGTTAATAAGCCAGTTTTTAGGTGAACACTGCCTCAGATTTCAAGATCTGTGCTGATAGCTAGGATTCAACCCTTTGACTGCAGTGCTACAGAGGGGTCCATTTATTTGTTACCTGCAAATTGTTGAAAGAATGCAGAGATTTAAAAACTGCCTCCATGCAAAACTTTGCAGAGATGTCACTTTCCACCCATTACTCATAGATGCCCTCATCTTGCTATTTAGGAAGCACTTTTCGTGGACTGTTAACTTCTGGTAGATATGTATCAATTATAGTCAATTTGACAGAAAATTTCAGAAAAGTAAAGAAGTGAGAGCATTGTTTGTATTCATTTAGCCATTTTAAAGGTGAAATTACTATTTGATTCATACAAGTGATATCATACACACTAGAAATATAAACCTCGTCTTTAGATATTTCTGTCAACCATTATCAGCTGCACAATGTAAGTGTCACTTCTATCAGAAGGAATGTCTTAAGTAATTGGTTGAGATAAAGGAACTGTGTGTGCCCACATCAACCCATTCTGGACTCTGTTTTTCTTTTTGGACCTGCCCAGAAGCAGAGAGGTTCTGTGGTGCCTACTGTCCCATGCTGTAAGCGTATAGGGAAGGCTTTGCCCTGGGGGGAGCCTACAGTTAGCTCCTGTCACTGAGTGGGTTAGTGCCTCTAATTCAGAGGTGCAGTGTTAGGAAGCCCGTGTAACTATACACATAAGCTACGTGCTCCAGTAAGAAAATACATATTTTGATATGTTGAGCTCCATATTTCTTACTTCTCTGTGTTCTGATCCTCTCATACCTACCTATCTCACTGTCACTCTCACTCTATCCTCCTTTCTTCTTCCCTGATGTATATATTCAGATAGGAAAGATAGGATTATTTTGCAACCACCCTCGCCCCCAAGAAAAAACTTTAACAATATCTTTTGTCATATTTTTGGTTTTCCTGAGTGATTGTCGTTTTCCTATTACTTTGTAGGTCTTCATATATTCTGATTACTAATCTTTTGTCAGTTATATGTAACTCAGATGTCCCATCTCAGTCCTGTTGCTTGCCTTTACACTTTGTTTACATTTTATGTGGTCTTTTATCGTAGGGGAGTTTTTCGCTTTAATGTAGTCAATTTTATTGGTCTTTTACTTTTTGGATTTTTTATGTCTTCTTAAAGAAATCCTTCTGTACACTCAAAATCATCTTTTCGGTTAAATGCTTTAAAGTTTTACCCTGTAGATTTAGGTTCTTAATCAGTCTGGAGTTTTCGACCTAATATTTAGTGCTTCAGTGAACATACTCATGTATCTCCTCTTACAAAATGCACTATCCAATACAGAGGCTACTAGCTACATATAACTATTTAAATTTAAATTGATTAAAATTAAAGAAAATTTGTAGTTCAGTTCTTCATTCTCACACTAGCCACATTTCAGGTGCCTGAGTAGTCACACTTGTGGTTGATGACCACTCTATTGGACAGTGCAGATGTAGAATATCCCCACTGCTGTAATAAGGAGTCTTTTGCTCCCCTAGAGTCTTAACCAGGACCCTCTTCTTAGTGGGCTTTGATTCCAGTTACTCTGCTCCTGGACCCATAAGTGTGTTGAAGGGCAGCTAGCTTCTTATCTCTCGGTAGCTTCTTTCAAGTGAAAGACCTGCTCCCAAGTGAAAAGCTCCCTAAATAGAGGACTCATCTCTGTAGTCCTCCTTCTCCCGGATCCTGGCCTCCTTGTTACCTGCTAGTTCTCTAATTCCTTCAATTAGGTGTTTTTCTCCGGTTTTTCTAGTTATTCTGAGCAGGAGTTATTCTGTTCAAATGACTAGATCTCCATTGTCAAAAATGCAACTACCTAGCATTCAAGCTTGCGTTCCTTATAAAATATTGTTCATTATACGTGAGTTTGATTCCTTTACCCTTAATTTTGAACTTACTCTATTTGAATTAAATATATTTTATTTTTAAATGAATGTCTTTTTCTTTCTAAATCCAAATCTAGTTTTTTATTCTGTCTTTGATTAGGCTTGTCTGTTGAGTAAAGAAACTGGTCCGTTTAAAAATATGCCATATTCAGCATTACCTTTAAAGATAAACATAAATTATAATAGAATATTTGCTTACTATTTCTAAGGTACTCATGTAAATAAAAAATAAGTCTAGGCTTTATCTGAAAAAGTACGTTGTTCGTTTATTTTTATATGTTTTGCTTGCTCAATCATTGAATGACTTTAATTCTTCTGAGAATACCAGTAAACTCCATGTGAATACTAGTGGTCTTAGAAACCTGAAGCTACTAGTAAAACTTTGCTGAAATATGATTTTGTGAGGAGAATTATAAAGCTTGCAGATTAACACAGTGAGACCAACCCAGCATGAAGCATTAAAGCTAACCTACCTGATACTGATTTCAATAAGGCAAGTACACATTAACATACTTAATGATATTACTGCAATCCTACCAACTTTAAAATAAATACTTCAGACTTCACTGTGCTCAGAAAGCATCTAGGAAATTGAAAACAGTGAAGTCTCTCTTTTTTTTAAATATTCCCTAATGTTACAGGATTTTTATATATTTACCCATATGAAATGTTGACCTACAATGCAATATGCAGAGAATATAAGGTTGATGATAACTATTATTACTGATTATTACTGATAAATTTTTAGTTGCTGAATATTACAATAATAAATAACAAGTTCACTTTAAAGCACCACAGACAAGAGAAAAGCATAATATTCTCTTAACGGCCAATGAATAAATGATTTAACATTTTAAAGCATTTAATAAGACTAAAACCCACAGCATAGCTGTTTTCTGCTGTACAATTACCAGAAAAGTTCACTAGGTCATAGTAAAAGCAAAGAAGATTCATCTTAACATCTAATGTGCAGTGTACCTTTGTTTCTTAATCAAAAAGTGCAAAAGGACATAAAACACAGAATTGTATTTTCATCAAAATTTAAACCAGGCTTGACATCTTTAAAGTGTGCCTCAAAAATTAGAAGAATAGAAATGTCATCACTTACACATGTATAGTCCATCCCAATCATTCCTGAAAAAAAGACCACACACAAACTTACATTTTTAAGCCAAAAGGGCTTTAGCATATAAAGGGGGACAAAAGAGACTTAATGGCATCAGAACTAATGTCTCCAGTGTATTGAAAGGAAAAGTATAGTGTATATTCCTCCATCAGCCTCTCAGTTCACTTTCCACTGCTTCCTAGGGTGTGAAAGTAATTAATTCTCTACTTTATTGAATCATAAGGCTTTATGAAGCAACAATTTGAAATGATTTATGTAAATGTCTTATTATGTGGACTTTAGTCTTAGGGGGACAAATTAATCATCAAATTTCTTTTTATAAGGTAACTTACAGAGTTATACAGTTTCCATGTTAATATGTCACTCATAGGCTGTTTTATTTTATGTTTTACCATGTTTTATAAGTGATTCTTGGAAATTTTAGAGAATTTATGCAATTTAGCCTTTGTTTTTTGAGTGGCTTTGGGGATTCGAAGGCAGGAGAATGCCAACAGGAATTATCTGCTTTCCTGCCATAAGAAATAGTAGTATTTACAGGAAGAAAGCACATTCTATATAAGGGCTAGAGAAAAACTCATTGAAACCTCAGTGGTACTTTTTACAGTAGTTTTCCTTAGGGATACTTGGTATTACATTAAGACTGAGGCATTTAAAAAAAATATTTTCTCTATAAGGAAAAGTAAGTCCAGCTTAATGAGTTATATTAAATCTAAGAGGTTTGAAAAGTTCAAAAAGGTATAAAGGAAATATATCAGTATTTTGGTTGCATTTTGATTAACAAGTTCATTTGTTTGAGTTTTTGAATAATGTTTAAATTTTTGAATAGTTAATTCAAAATTCATGATCAGTGCATGACCTTAAACATGAGATTTCCCAGTTTTATGGTGGTGACAAACCAAACAGTTTTTGGTCTCTTGGGCAAGACTGGTGCTTATTATAAGCAGCGGTAGAAGTAGTAATAAAAATAATGGTCTCCTATAAGGAGAATAATACTGCTGACTTAATTACATCTATTGACCAATTTTCTTTTAGGGTTACCCTCCCCCCCTCATAATATTATTATTCCTAAATAGCAAATAGGGAAAGTAAGGCAAAGACAAATCAAGTAACTTTAAATCTTCAACACCCTAGCACTTCATTCACTCATTAATTAGTTTATTCATGCCCCTTCTAGTTTCTGAAAGAAAATTAAGCTAATAATAACTTAATGATAGATATCATTAAGGTGACTTGAGCAGTTAAACAAGTTGACAAAGTAAAACAAAAACACGACTACTTTACACACTTCTCTCATCACTAAGGCATCATGCCAGTTAGTCACATAAAAAATAAACAAATAAATATGTCACACCAATTTGTTTTTTGTAGAAAAGACTTGATCCAAAACATTCCCTGTTCTCGCAGTTATTTGCAAATAAATCTGAATCCTGTTGAAGCTAATTTGTAAGATACACAACAAAGTTTATCACAAATAGAAAGCTCCATGAGGTCAGTGTTATAAATTTCAAATTTTGATTTTTTCTAGTACTAAAATAAATTGCTTAAAACTTGAGTTAAGAAGTTTCACTCTTTACTTTTGGATGGAAGAATCTCAGCAGTAGATGTTTCCAAGTACAGTACACGTAGGGAGAGAGATTAGGAGTTTACAAATGTGCAGATATACAGTTATGTTTTAAAATCTAGATTGTAAAACTGATATTAAATTCAAGTTTAACAACGTATCTTATTAAGATAAGGATCTTAATCCTCTGTGAAAAGAAAAACAAAACAAAACAAAGCCCGGATAACAGGTTTCTTTTGGTGGTGATCTACAATGTATTAGGGCTATGATTTCCCTCTTGTTCTGCTGTCTCCTTATCCCTCAGTCATCGTAGGTAGAGCATCACACCAATAACTCTTCCTGTCAGTACTGGTGGCGACAGCCAGTCTGACCTGAAAGGAAACCAACACTCCTTCCCAACCTGGAAATGCTGGTTATTTATTTCACCACCCCCAACTCCCTGTAACTGCCCCCTACCACCACCACCACCGGCAGTCTTTGTTTATTTAAAATGCAGAATACCTCTTTCACATGTAAGCTGATTGGATTCTTTCAGTACTAAAGAACTTAACATAGTTTTCTTGGGCATTTCACACACACACAAAAGCATATAATCTTTCCACATTAGATCATTATTTCTAAACTTTAAAGAATTTCATATGGTGCATCCTGTAATAGGATCTTGGTTTATTTGCTGTTTGTTGGTCAGGTATAACCAGATGCGGAGATTGGATGAGGGTGAATAAAGTGAAATTACAGAAGCATATTTCTGAAACTTCCCAAGTTCGTTACTACTTTAATAGTGTTAGAAACAATGTCACTGTAATTTCCATTCCCAGTCCTTGTGTGTAATGTTAGCAAGATTCTTTCCGTGGGTGTCTTTACTATTTATAGATTTGTAGGGGCCATTTTTCTGGAATCCAAAACCCTTTCTTAGATATAAAACATTGAATAAAATGAGTTGAAAAGATTATTAATAATATTAGGCAAGGATACTGTCCTTTAGTTTCAAAGAAGGTGATAATATCAATGTTAACAGTGGCATTTGCTTTAAAAGACTAAGTTTCCTACTCCTGTTTTTCATTAGAACTATAAGCAAAAATACCAACAGAGTCTTTATTGCAATAATCAATTGTTTGAAAAAGTTGTCTAAAACCGTTAGATTTACACAGTTTATATTGGCCATACATAAGTTTATTATAAGTGGTCAAATATGTTTAAATATTACAATCCACCAATCCAGTCAGTACAACAGTTTAAGAAGGCATTGATTCTCTTATTTTAGAAATGTTATCTCAAATAATGTGAATAACCATTAGTGTTCATTGTAATTGTATACTTTTCCATACTCACCTCTAATATTTCTGTTACTTGCCAAATCCACCCCCTGATTAAGAGAACATAGAAATCTGCATGTAGCAGGTAATGTAAAGACAAACAAGATAGGGAATTTAATATGTTTTTCCTTTATCAGGCTCGCTGAGCATGCTCACTAGTTACATTCTAGTTTCCTTTTTATAAGCATATTTACTCTACTTTCATGGATGTGCTAAGAGGGAGGCAGGTGTTAATTTATATAAAATTCAAAATGTTAATTATAAATTAAGAGTTTTTGAGTGCTGAATTATAAATTCTATTTAAATAACATTAACAATAGAAAGTCTGGGATTTTGAAGCCTCCAACATAACGGTATATTAAGAGGATAATAGAAATCAGGTTGAAGGCATCTAGCATACAACTGCCCAGAGCCTTCTCTCTACATCTGCACCTAAGTCTGCTTGGTATTGTGGGGCGTGTGTGTGTGTGTGTGTGTGTGTGTGTGTGTGCGCGCGCGTGCCTTGCCAGCCTCTTCCTAGAATTATATCTCTGCTTCTGAGTTTGTTTCTTCTCATATAGACATAATTAATTAAAGCTAGGACTTCACACAACACTAAAAATCACCACTAAGTAGGATCATTAAAAGCCACAACATCTTCCTACCCTAGGATTGGGTCCTTCCCCCCACCTGAGATTGGTATGTGATAAAATTGGCTTGCACTTTTAAAAATATTTTCTATTGTTATAAAAAAGAATAAGATGGGTAGGAGAGGGAGAAAGATTAGGGAATGTGTTGACGTTTGTGGGATTAGATCTGGCATGTGAGAGGTGAACTGGAATTCTGGGGCTTCTTGTGGTAGTCTGATGTAATATGGATGAAGGGCAAAATGAAATTGGTACTGGTAGAATCAAGGCACAGATAGTAGTGGTGACACTGTAAGTTGTGGGAGAAGGGAAAGTCAGGTATTTGGGGCTCCCTCTTGGACCGATTTCTGAAGGCTTAATAGTCTAGGGAAGTGGGTCTAAGCCCCAGGTACAGAGCTCACACTTCATCCCTCTGGAGGAGGACAGACTCCTCCATGTCAGAGCTACTTCTCTTACAGGTCGGGGATACTCCTTGACCCCTGTGGGTTATAGACATTCTGGATTAGTAAATAAATGATAGGTATAGGTATAGATATAGAGCTAGTTAGGCGTATGAACCAGATTTATCTCTCCAGACTTTAAATATAAAATAATGTTAATATTTGCATTATACGAAAGGACTTTAATACAAACTGAACTTGGAGAATTTAGATGACCCGCAGAGACTGAGTGATTTTCAGAATCATTGATAACATCATTGTTTTGAATTTATGAAGGGAATTTTACAGTGGTAATGTAAGAAATTAAAATATAGCTCTAAATAGATCATGCCACTTTAAAATTTTAAATTTGAGATAAATGCTGTCATATTATAAGCACTAGATATAAGTTACAGAGCTCATCAATGATATATTAGATCTGGTGTCTTTCCTATAAATTCAAAGCCACTAATCCTTATGTCAGAGTATATAAAAATCCCTACCTTTATGTAGTCTTTATTTTGTGTGGAATATTTGCCTAAACCAGGTTTTGGTTTTCTTCTGGACTAAATTTTTCAAAAGTATTTTACCATATATACATTGAACATTGTTCTAAGGGAATGAAAAATATCTTTTGATTCCTTTGCAGACCATAGAACTACTTTTGTTAATTCTGTGTCCTTAAATCTCTCTCTTTCTTTTTTTTTACTGATATGTGAAGCAAGACCTTAGTTTTACTCTTTTCCAAAGTTTGAAGTAAGAGATATGTAGCAGTTCACATGTTATGATCATTTCAGAGATGGACTTAAATTCACAGGGTTTTAGTACACACCAACCCTGAATAAAATGAAGACATAAAACACTAGCACCAATTACTCTGTTCCAAAAGGTAAGACCACGTTCTGTGTGTTAATTTGTTTTCTACCATAACCATTTTATATGGTACTCAGAATTATGAGAGGAGTTACTGAGGGTACCTGAGGAGCTGATGCATATGTAACGTTAAAAGATTTCTTTAGTGGCCAGCCGGTGGTGCAGCGGTTAAGTTCGCACGTTACACTTCCGGGATTCGCCGGTTTGGATTCCGGGTGCCGACACGGCATCGCGTGGCTAGCTGTGCTGCGGTGGGCATCCCACGTAAAGTAGAGGAAGATGTGCACGGATGTTAGCTCTGGGCCAGTCTTCCTCAGCAAAAAGAGGAGGATTGGCAGCAGATGTTAGCTCAGGGCTAATGTTCCCCCCAAAAAAAAAAAAAAGATTTCTTTGAAGAGAAAACTTCTGTGTGCCCATGGTTACCCAGTTGGGAATGCCCCTGTGCATACCATAAGCTTGGCCCTCCATTTGTTGTTGCTCATGGTTTGGAGTGGCTCCTTTGATTATTTGAATTTGGTTGCACTGAAAAAGCGAGCCTGTTGCTTCATCGTAAAAAGAAAGTGCTTGTCCAAACACGTCGCATGTTGGCAGTTTAGAGGCTGCTCTTTTGCTGTCTGGAACTTAGACAACTTTTTAACCTCTCTAAGGCAAGGTAGCTGGGACAAGGTGTCAGTTACTTTCAAAAAGTAAATAAATCATAGGCTTTGAGTTTCGGTATAATAATAAAGATCCAATGTCCTCACATGAGTTTCTCATTCCATGATTTTGAATCCTTGTTTTTTTTGCAGTGAATGCTCTACTTTCAAAGTAAAACTTTAAAACTGCACAGTTTAGAAAGCCAAGTACCTTGAGAGGAAGATTTTTAAGAATTCGCAAGGAAAGAACAGAGTTAACTTTAATAAAATGAACTAAAGAATTAAAAAAACGTATATTTGAAATTTAATCTTTCCTTGCTTCTTTTCTTTACCAAATCAGGAAATACCAGTATAGCTGTTGTGCGAACATCCTTGTATTTGAGGGAGTGACTTTGAATGTTTTAAATATTTTGTAAGCCAGTTAATCACTTGTTATAAGTTCACCTAAGACTTACAAATTTCTATGAATAATTCTAAACTTACTCTATAGAACAGTACTTCAAAAATTGACAAATATGGAGATAAAAGTCTTTATGGCTTAACTCTGTTCGGTTGCTAATATCTATCAACAATCTATATTTGCCAGGTTCCACTCCCAAAACCATAAATTGTACTTTTTCAGAAAGGCAATTAAAACACTAATCATTAGTTGAATAAAGAGACTATTTGGTTGAGGATAAAATGGTCTGCAAATAAATGAAGCTTGGATTGGCTAATCTTTATCAAGTAGTTTCCAGTGCTCAAGTATGTGCTGTAGAGTAAACATACCTTGCTGAGCAAAAATTGAGTGTTTCAGTGTTAGTTTCATGTGTTCTTATAACCTCCAAAACTATTGATAGAGTTAATCCTGTCACAAATTATCTAAAAAGAATGAACAAGAATATGCAAAATATAACAATAACAACAACATGCACAGATTAAATGAAAGTGTTAAGGCTTTTTACAGCTGATTGAAAAGTGTATTAGGATTGCTAGAGCCTTTTCTAGAAAGAGGAGATAAACTACTGATTGCCCAAGTTGCTGGTGCTTTATTCCATTTCTACTTAGCATTTTTTCAAATTTATTTTTATTATATCTTGCTTTTACGTTTTAATGCTAGGTTAATATTCTGGAGATAATATTACATTTTGGTTTTTATTGTTTAAAAAAGATATGCTAATGGTACTTCAGAGCATTGATCTCTAAACTTTTTTACTGAATATACCTATGAGTACTTTTTAGCATGAACCACCAATATAGTCACATTGATTTATAAATTATATACAAGTGCATTATACAACATATTAAAAAACATATAAACATATAAAACAGAAATTTAAAAGGATGAGATTTTATGTCTTAAGTATCTATTCTAATATCTTAATTTTATATGCAGGGGATCATTTTTCTCTTTCCTCTGATTTTTAAACTTTTTACTTTGATGTAATTATAGACTCGCAGAAAGTTGCAAAAAAATACTGTATAGAATCCCACGAACCTTTCACCCACCTCCTCTCAGTGATGACATCTTATATGACTACAGAACAATATTAAAACCAGGAAATTACTATTGGTATAATACTGTTAATTAGACTACAGACCTTACTCACTTTTCACATGCACTCATTTGTGTTTGTGTGTGTACCTGTGTGCACTTGCATGTGTATTTGGTGTATGTAGTTCATTGCTGTTTGATCCCATTTATAGATCATGTAATCACTACTACAATCAAGATACAGCATTGTATCTTGAATCACCACAAAGAAATTCTCTTGTGTGCTCCTTTATAGCTAAATACTCCCCTCTTCCCCTCACCTCTGTCTTCTGGGAACCACAAGTCTATATTCCTCTCCACAGTTTTGTCATTTCAAAAATATCGTATAACTGCAATCATACAGTAAGTATGTAACCTTTTGAGATTGGCTTTTTTCGGTAAGCATTATATTCTTGAGATCCATCCAAGTTGTGTCAATGCTTGTACCTTTTTATTGCTGAGTAGTACTCCACTGGATGGATATATCAAAGTGTGTTTAACCCTTCACCTGTCTAAGGACATTTATATTGTTTCCAGTTTGGGGCTAGTATGAATAAAGCTGTTATGAACATCCATGGAGAGATTTTTTTGTGAAGAGAAGTTCTTATTTCCTTGGGATAAATGCCCAAGCGTGCAATTGCTAATGGTATGTTAGTTTCCTATCGCTGCTGTAACAAATTGCTACAAGACTAGCAGCTTAAACAACACAAATTTATTATCTTACAGTTCTATAGGTTAGAAGTCCAACATGAGTCTCACTGGGCTAAAATCAAGGTGATAGCAGGACTGCATTCCTTTCTGGAGGCTTTAGGGGGTAATCTGTTTCCTTGCCTTTTTTAGTTCCTCCTAATATTCCTTTGCTGGTGGCCCCTGCCTCCATCTTTGAAGCCACCAAAGTTGCATCTCTCTGTACCGTTCTTCCATAGTCACGTCTTCCTCTGACTGACTCTCTTATCTCTCTCTTCCACTTTTAATCCTTATGTAATGTTATGTAATGTAATTCTTATAATTCCACTGTCCTGTTAGGATAATCTCCCCATTTTAAGGTCAACTGATTAGTAACCTTAATTCCCCTTTGCCAAGTAAGGTAACATATTCCTGGGTTCCAGGGATTAGAATATGGACATCTTCAGGGTGAAGAGCAGGGTGTGCACTATTCTACCTACTGCACATGCTCTATTAAAAACACTGCTAAATTATCTTCCAGGGTGGGTGTACCATTTTATGTTCCCACCAGTAATGAGTGAGAAATCCAAGTTCTCTATATTCTTACCAGCATTTGGTGTTTTGATCAGTGTGTAGTGATATCTCATTGTAATTTTAATTTGCATCTCCCTAATGGTTAATTATGTTGAACTTTTTTTCATGGCCTTATTTGCCATCAGTATGCCTTCTGTGATGAAATGTCTGTTCAAGTCTTTTGCCCATTTTCTAATTGGACTTTCTGTTATTTTACCGTTGTATTTTGACACTTGTTTATATATTCTAAATACAAGTTCTTTGTTAGATATGTGATTTGCAAATAACTTTTCTCAGTCTGTGGCTTGTCTTTTTATCCTCTTTAACAGGTTCTTTTGCTTGTGGGAAACTTTCTAAAGTCTCGTTTCTCGCTTTATGTGAGTGATGCCACATGCTATAATCATGAATATCTCATGGGATTTTAAAGAAAATATTCACATAAGACTGTAATCATTGCTTAAAACTGTATTTCTGGTAACACTTTGTGTTCATTTGAATGCATTTAGAGTTGGACCCAGTGATGGGCTAGAACTGGCTCTTACCAGTTTGCAAAAGCTGCTTTTAAAATTTTCAGGAATGTTACAAATTAGTTTGTAAATGGTCAGTAACCATGGTTGGGAGTACCTTTACCATGGAACTTATCAGTCACTACGAATCACTGTTTAGAGGGGGAATTTGAACCAAGACTATCTAATTCTGAAGTTCATAATCTAATCCACATCACTAAACTATATTATTTACTGTGTGATATTCTGGAAACTTATAATCTTGAATAATACAAAATTGAAACAAAAATAAAGTAGCAAAAACCTACAAAGCAACTATTATAGTCTGGTGAAGAGAATGCCCTGACTTATTTATTTATGATATATATCTCAGTGGTTATTGATTTACTTTTTAAGAAAAGAAAAAGCACTCGATTTCTTGATAATTCTTTGCGTAGTTCCACTAGTAGTGTGCTGATAAATATTTAACAACCCACTCGCCAGAAAGAAACAAAACAACTTAGTGGCTGTCTGACCCTGGTCAATACCATCTCATATCTAAAATTGTCATAGTAATAATATATACCTCATAGATTCTGAAGCTTGTACAAGATGATGTTTATAAAGCATTTAACAGATAATGACTCAATAAATGTTCACTGTTTTATCATTATAGTGATCACCTCTATAATCTCTACAGGGTAAGCTGAATGCCTTTCATAGTCGCAACACATTTTACGCATTACATTCAATAAATTATGTACGTAACAGTAGTAAGAACATAGCTACCTCTATATGTTACTACGATTGAAAAGATGAATTTTGAACCAACAGAATACTTGCGGGAAAAATTCTTATTGGTATGGCACTGGACATAAAAATATACAATAATACAAATATATGTAATAGAATAGAGTAAATATAATTCATTCATTCCCTATTTACTAAATATCTACTATATGCTGTTGAATACATACATATATTCTGTTCTCTTGAGGGAAAAAGACTTAGGGTGGTATAAATAAGACAAATCCTTTTCTCAGAAAATATAAATTAAAGAGATAAGATGATTTTTAAATTACATGAAATGAACTATTTTGCAGTAAAACTAAAAATGACTTATTGATATGAGAATGCTTTTTTAGTATTCAAGCATCCCCTACCTACCACTTAACATCCTAGAAAATCATATGTCCTATACTTGAAAACGCTAACCAGGACCCCATTTCCCAAAATCCTCAACCAGTTTCTTAAAACCTAAGTAAATATAATGAAATGTCTTTAAATTAACAAATTATGATCTTAGGATGTAATATACTTAAACCAGGCTTCCTGCTGACCTAACAAACAAATCTAGCTGTTAAGGAACAGTTGCTTCGTTCACACTCAGAGGGCTTTCCTGAATGTCTACACACAATCTACCCTTTCCACCAATTGTATTTGGAATGTAACATGAGCCTTTGCCCCCATATGTCCTGTTATTTAAAATGTTAAGTTTGAGGAACATAAGTATAAATTTTTTCCTATATTAACATCAGCTGAAAAATGTTGAATTAAGAGATATATATTCCCTGAGGTAGGGGGGTTAAACTGAGAAGCATTCTACCAGGAAAATGTTAACCATGGAGACCCTCTGCAGGTAGGCCTGCTTTTTGTGTTCTGGCTTACTTATTGGAGGAAGTACAGTATAACCAACAATAAACACCTGGTTAATGCTTCATGCTTTAAATACTTGCTTTTTAAATTCTCGTACAACCTTGGATGAGGAAATGGGGGTTCAAAGACCTTAAATTAATTTCACAAAACCATACAACTCCTCAGTTTAAGAACTAGAATTCAGATCTACTTCTACAGGTAATATCCAGGAACAGCTATTAGAAAACTTGAAAAGCAGCCAGGAAAACAAACTGAAGTGTCTCTCACATGGACCCAGTGTCATATGGTTTTAAATTAAATGCCTTTCCCATCCCCTCTGCCACTACAGGAGGTTTTAATCCCTGTCTCCAAATATTGCTATATGAGATAGAATTTGCAAATTCTTCCTTTCTGGTCTGACAGTAGCTGTTTTCCATTATACTATACAATCAGTTACCCTTGATAGTATTTTTTACCCATCCTTAAGTAAATATTTCTGAAGTCAGTATTTGCTGCAAAAGAATTAATAAAATGTGTTAGGAAGTTTGCTAGAGCTTTTTGCTTTGCTTATTTCATAGAATCAAGTGAAAAATTAGACTTTCTTATTATATTTCACTTAACAATTCAATTCACAAGAAAGTCTATTTTAATACGGCAGTTTAACAGAGCATATCCTAACTGCCAGCTTCATGGAATCGTAGGGTATTGAAGCAAAGAGTCTTTTAATTTATGTTAGAGAGGAAGAAATGAGTTAATGAGGGAGAAAATCATGAATGAACGGTTGAAGCATTCTAGAGAATTCTAATGCAAATGAGATTAGCTACTAGGTCACTTTTGCATCAAGTGTTCTAGATAAAAGCAATGTGGTACTCTCTCAAATGGTAACTCATATCTGGCCATTCTGTTTCCTAGGTAGCACTCAAATTAGTTTTAGGTGTATTTCTATCTACCAACAGTCAACAATCAGAAAATAAAATTAAGAAAACAATTCCATTTATAACAGCATCCAAAGAATAAAATAATTCGTAATAAATCTACCTAAGGAAGTGAAATACTTACACGCTGAAAACTACAAAATATTCCTGAAAGAAATTAGAGAAGACCTATATAAATGGAAAGATATTCTGTGCTCATAGATTGAAAGGCCTAGCATTGTTAAAATGTAGGTACCAGCCAATGTGGAGGTTCAAAATAATTTCTATAAAACTTCCAACAGTGTTTTTTGCAAACATGGAAAGATCAGTCATCAAATTTGTATGGAATGCAAGAGGCCCCAAATAGCCAAAACAATACTGAAAAAGAAGAACAAAGTTAGAGGACTTATACTTCCTGATATCAAAACTTACTGCAAAGCTACAATAATCAAAACAATGTGGTATGAGCATAAAGATAGACTATATATAGATCAAAGGAATAGGATTGAGAGTCTGGAAATAAACCCGTGAATATATAGCCAATTTAATTTCCACAAAGGTGCCAAGACCATTCAATGGGGGAAATAATATACTTTGCAACCTGGGACAATTTGATTTCCACATGCAAAGAATGAAGTTGGATTCCTACCTCACACGATATACAAAAATTAACTCAAAATAAATCAGTCATCTAGATATAACAACTAAGATCATAAAACTCTTAGATTAAAAACATGGGGATAAATCTTAATGACTTTGGATTTGGCAGTGGATTCTTAGATAGAAAACCAAAAGCTACAAGGAAAAAACAGATTTAATGGAACATCTTTGCTTATAAACAGTAAGTCCAAACCACAGTGATAAAACTATGATGCAAATAAGCAAACTAGTTGGATCAGTGTAAGCAGATTATCTAACTATCCATTGATTTGGATAAATAATATGAGACCAAGTTTTTATTTGTCGACAGTTAACCTACATATAGCAACTAACATCCAGACTTTCTTGGAAGTTTTGTCAGACTCTACAAAGCTAACCATCAATGGTGGTATGGACAGAAGATACCAAAGTCTTTGGGGTAACATATTTAGATGATGAAGAGGGTTAGGAATATTCTCCAGAAGGATACTAAAGTGATTCTTATCAAACAGTATTAAGAAACAGTCATTGTTCTGTAGTTCATTGTGCTAATTGTTCTCCTTCCACTCTCCAGATCTACTCTTGCCTTTATCAGTGTTGGGTGTGTTTGTCTGTATAAGGAGGGGAGAGTGAGGTGACCTTTATGGACTGCGTAGCTCTGGCTTCCATTCCATTGGTTTCAGCCATTGGGAAACATCAACAGGAGATTAGAAGGTGGAGGAGAAGGAAGTCAGGATATATCTTCCCAGTCCCTCCCTGCTGTAGCATTGCGATTTTAGCATTGTCAGTGTCTCTTTATGACTGTATCGCCTATACTTTGAGTAGCCACCCCATATCTCCAACAGCTTCAGCTTTATTTAGGTTTTGATAAAACTGTCTTTTGCCCTTTCCCCCTTAGGCTCCTAAGCAGTAAGAGCTTCCTGTAGTTGCTAGACTTTGGGACCTTCAGCATCCCTTATGGGTGCTCTTAGCCTTTTCCAACTCTTCTGAAAATATTTCTTAAATTGATTTGTCTTCAAAATCCTATTAGTAAATGTTACTGCCTTTGTTCTTAGAAAAAGTTGAAATGTTGTAAATATTATTCAGTATTGCACTTAGAAAATAAGTGTTTTACCAGCAAATGAACTTAATTTTTACAATTTGCGTTATTATCTTCATTTCCCAGTCTCCAGAATACTCTTAAACTAGTAATTTTTAACATTCATTGGTTCATGCTAAAGACCATCTTCCCATAAAAGTGCATATAAACATAAACGTTTATTTGTGTTTTCAACCTGTTCTCCAATCCCTTGCATTCATCCAGGAACCCCCAGGTAAGCATACCTATCTTAACTGTTTTAAAACTTTCCATGGCATGCTTGATCAGGGGAGAAAAATGTTCCGTGGAAAGTGCCAGTTTTATCAGCAAGCTAGAAAAGGCCTTAGAAAGTGCTTGTAAGACAGAACTAGAACTGTAGGAGGAAATCAGTAGAGATCTTCAGTCCTTTGGACCCATTCCATATAGTCCAGCAGATCATGAAGACCTACTTTTTTGTAGAGACTGTCACAACACACAAGTTGGGAATCACCCTTTTATATGTAGATTGGCTATAGCCAAGAGTCAATGATAGTGATACCTTTTTTCACTTTTAATTATACTGTTTGCAATATGGAGCAAATGTTGAGTAATCTTTAGGCATTTATTATTTTTTTCACCTAGACTAATAATTTTGTTTCTAGAGTTCCAGTGAGTAATGGAGTGAGAATTAATCTTGAAAATCCTGATACCTTATATCATTGAAAACACTTTGCCCACCTGCTCCCTGGGCCCAGGAGAGTAAACCCCTGGATGTCAGATTGCTAGATGATGCCTTTAAGACTGATATATTTGTAGCCAGCAGTTTTAAAACAAACAAGAAGGTATAATCCCATTTTACTGTTTGTTTCAATGGACAGGGTTGGATATATCTATCTAAGAATAGAAAGTGTCTGGAAGAAAATGATTTCTATGAAGAGAAATAGTGGATTGGTAGAAGAAACAGGATTTTTGCTTTACACGCTTCACATTTCTATACTGTTTGTTGTTGTTATTTTACCATGAGCTTGTGTTACTCAATAAAATAACAAAAATAGGTGAGGACAGGCGGACATCTTTTTGGCTTTTTTGATTATTCTCGCCTCATCCCTGGTTCCCTAGCTTCCATTAGTTAGCTATGTTCTCCATTTACTTATTTTTGACAACCTACAGGGTCTTCCCGAATTTTTTCTTTTTCTTTGTTCTGATTAACAGCCTCTCAATTTATTTCTTCATCGCCTGCCCACACCCAGGTCCTCAGATCATACATAAGAACTTCTACCTATTCACTCCCCGCCCACACACACCGCTCATCTTTTTCTTGTCTTCACTATTCCAGTTATTCCGTTATTTTTGTTCTATGCCTTTGAGAATTTATTCTTTACAAAGAACCAAAACATTATTAGTTTATTTGTTTTTAGGTACCTCAGAAGATACAGTAGGCAAAATAAACACCATAAGAACATACAAAAATTCCACTAAAAGGAGTTTAGCATAACTGAGGAATACAAGCTAAAGCTAAGCTCTGAGCTAACAATATTTAATGGGTACATATCCTATATAGAATAAAGTCTTTCCTAAATTTCCTTTTCCGTTTCCTGAATTTCATTCATACATGCTCATGCAAATACATCCAAACATACTTCCATTGTACCCTAACAGAAAAAAATCTTCAGTTTAGATTTATTTTGATTAAAATCAGATATTTAGTCCCAAATCCACAAATGTATTTATAATTTAGGAAAAAGAGGGCACTCCAACAAAACTATTATTCAGTGTACTTCTCAGCATAGCACAAGTCATGTCTGGATTTAGGTGGATACAGTTAGCTACTACTAAAAATGAATCATCAGTGGAGACAATGAATACTGAATATGGGATTTGTAAGACTTTGTGAGAATGACAAATAATGGAAAGAACGTTTAGAGATCTAATTCTAAGAAGAGCTGTTCAGGAGGCAGCTATAGCCAGGGTTGCTTTCTGGGGTATCTCTCTGTCCCGGAGACTTAGGCTTCATTGTTGAGGCTTGGTACTGTCTAAACCATTTCAGTGATGCCTGGCAGGGGTCTCCTGACAACCAACCTTCCAGGTAGGTAATGAGACTTCCTTGCCAGCAAGGAACACCATATAATACCACTGCAGTTTTTATATATAGATTCTTTTTTTCTTTTTTTTTTTTTAAAGATTTTATTTTTTCCTTTTTCTCCCCAAAGCCCCCCGGCACATAGTTGTATATTCTCCGTTGTGGGTCCTTCTAGTTGCAGCATGTGGGATGCTGCCTCAGCGTGGTTTGATGAGCAGTGCCATGTCCACGCCCAGGATTTGAACCAATGAAACACTGGGCCACCTGCAGCTGAGCGCATGAATTTAACCACTTGGCCATGGGGCCAGCCCCTATGTATAGATTATTTTTGCAGAGGTACATACTACCTAACAGACACTAAACTAAAATAAGTCTATCTCCTTCTCTTAAAAATACCCTTACTAGCAAATGAAAATGAAAACACACCATACCAACTCATTTGGGATGCAGCAAAAGCAGTGCTAAGAGGGAAATTCATTGCAATACAGGCTCACCTCAATAAACAAGAAAAATCTCAGATAAGCAACCTCAAACAACACCTAACAGAATTAGAAAAAGAAGAACAAACAAAGCCAAAAGTCAGTAGGAGGAGGGAAGTAATAAAAATTAGAGCAGTAATAAACAATATTGAAACAAAAAAGACAGTAGAAAGGATCAATGAAACAGAGAGTTGGTTCTTTGAAAAAATTAACAAAATTGACAAACCCTTAGCCAGACTCACTAAGAAAAAAAAGAGAGAAGACTCAAATAAATAAAATTAGAAATGAGAGAGGAGAAATCACAACATATACCACAGAAATACAAAGCATCATAAGAGAATACTATGAAAAACTATATGCCAACAAATTGGACAACCTAGAAGAAATGGACAAATTCCTAGACTCTTACAACCTCCCAAAACTGAAGCAGGAAGAAATAGAGAATCTGGATAGACCAATCACAAGTAAAGAAATCGAAACAGTAATCAAAAACCTCCCCAAAAATAAAAGTCCAGGACCAGACGGCTTCTCTGGAGAATTCTACCAAACAAACAAAGAAGATTTAATACTTATCCTTCTCAAAGTATTCCAGAAAATTGAGGAAGATGGAGCACTCCCTAACACATTCTCTGAAGCCAACATCACCCTGATCCCAAAACCCGACAAGGACAACACAATGAAGGAAAACTACAGGTCAATATCACTGATGAACATAGATGCAAAAATCCTCAACAAAATTTTGGCAAACCAAATACAGCAATACATTAAAAAGATTATACACCATGATCAAGTGGGATTTATACCAGGGACACAAGGATGGTTCAACATCTGCAAGTCAATCAACGTGATACAGTACATTAATAAAATGAGAAACAAAAACCACATGATCATCTCAATAGATGCAGAGAAAGCATTTGACAAGATCCAACATCCATTTATGATAAAAACCCTCAATAAAATGGGTATAGAAGGAAAGTACCTCAACATAATAAAGGCCATATATGACAAACTCACAGCCAACATCATACTCAATGGACAGAAACTGAAAGCCATCCCTCTGAGAACAGGAACAAGACAAGGGTGCCCACTTTCACCACCCTTATTCAACATAGTACTGGAGGTGTTGGCCAGAGCAATTCGGCAAGAAAAAGAAATAAAAGGAATCCAAATAGGCACTGAAGAAGTGAAACTCTTGCTGTTTGCAGACAACATGATCTTATATATAGAAAACCCAAAAGAATCCTTAGGAAAACTATTAGAAATAATCAATAGCTACAGCAAAGTTGCAGGGTATAAAATCAACATACATAGGGGCTGGCCCCGTGGCCGAGTGGTTAAGTTCTCGTGCTCTGCTGCAGGCGGCCCAGTGTTTCGTTAGTTCGAATCCTGGGCGCGGACATGGCACTGCTCATCAGACCACGCTGAGGCCGCGTCCCACATGCCACAACTAGAAGGACCCACAATGAAGAATATACAACTATGTACTGGGGGGGCTTTGGGGAGAAAAAGGAAAAAAAAATCTTAAAAAAAAAAAATCAACATACATAAAACAGTAGCAAGAACTCAATCCCATTCACAATTGCAACAAAAAGAATAAAATACCTTGGGATAAATTTAACCAAGGAAGTGAAAGACCTATACAACAAAAACTATGAGACTTTCCTGAAAGAAGTTGATGTCGACATAAAGAGATGGAAAGACATTCCATGCACATGGATTGGAAGAATAAACATAGTTAAAATGTCCATTCTACCTAAAGCAGTCTACAGATTCAACGCTATCCCAATCAGAATCCCAATGACATTCTTTACAGAAATTGAACAAAGAATCCTAAAACTCATATGGGGCAACAAAAGACCCCAAATTGCTCAAGCAATCCTGAGAAAGAAGAACAAAGCTGGAGGCATCACAATCTCTGACTTCAAAGCATACTACAAGGCTACAGTAATAAAACAGCATGGTACTGGTACAGAAACAGGTGCACAGATCAATGGAACAGAATTGAAAGCACAGAAATAAAACCACACATTTGTGGACAGCTAATCTTCAACAAAGGAGCTGAGGGCCTACAATGGAGAAAAGAAAGTCTCTTCAACAAATGGTGCTGGGAAACCTGGACAGCCACATGTAAAAGAATGAAAACTGACCATTCTTTTTCACCATTCACAGAAATAAACTCAAAATGGATCAAAGACCTAAAGATTAGGCCTGAAATAATAAGTATTCTAGAAGAGAATATAGGCAGTACACTCTTTGAGATCAGTTTCAAAAGAATCTTCTTGGACACCATAACTCCTCAGACGAGGGAAACAATAGAAAGAATAAACAACTGGGACTTCATCAGACTAAAGAGCTTCTTCAAGGCAAGGGAAAACAGGATTGAAACAAAAAAACACCCCACTAGTTGGGAAAACATATTTACAAGTTATTTATCCGACAAAGGGTTAATCTCCGTAATATATAAAGAACTCACACAGATCAACAACAAAAAATCAAACAGCCTGATCAAAAAATGGGCAGGGGACATGAACAGAAATTTCTCCAAAGAAGATATACAGATGGCCAATAGACACATGAAAAGATGCTCATCATCACTAATCATCAGGGAAATGCAAATCAAAACTACGCTAAGATATCACCTTACACCTGTTAGAATGGCAAAAATATCCAAAACAAAAAGTGACAAATGTTGGAGAGGTTATGGAAAAAAAGGAACCCTCATACACTGTTGGTGGGCATGCAAACTGCTGCAGCCACTATGGAAAACAGTATGGACATTTCTCAGAAAAATTGGTAATAGAAATACCCTATGACCCAGCCATCCCACTACTGGGTATATATCCAAAGAACTTGAAATCAGCAACTCCAAAAGTCCTATGCACCCCTATGTTCATCGCAGCATTATTTATGATAGCCAAGACGTGGAAGCAACCTAAGTGCCCGTCAACTAATGATTGGATAAGGAAGATATGGTGTATATATACAATGGAATACTACTCAGCCATAAAAAAGGATAAAATCATTCCATTCACAACAACATGGATGGACCTTGAGGGTATTATGTTAAGTGAAATAAACCAGATAGAGAAAGACAAACTCTTGATGACTCCACTCATAGGTGGAAGTTAAACATAGAGACAAAGTGAAGTGAGTAGTGATTACCAGGGGAAAGGAGGGGTGGGGGGAGGACACAAAGGGTGAAGTGGTGCACCTAGAACATGACTAACAATAATGTATAACTGAAATTTCACAAGGTTGTAAACTACCATAATCTTAATAAAAAGTTAAAAAAAAAAAATACCCTTACTAGCAAGAGGAAATCCTCCATGCCCCAGTCTAACTCAGTTCAGTCTGATTTAGCTTGGGAGAGTAAAGTAGTATATCAGTCACTTCAGCTAATATTTACAGAAGCTATGTAGAATAATTTGTATTGGTTTAGTTTTTAATATAACTTAATAATTGGTGTAAGCTAACTTACATGTAGTAAGTCCTTTAAATAGTTGAAATTATTAATAATCTCACTGCCTTTGTTCTTACTTAATTGTCCTATCTCAGGGTACACATATATAAGCAAGTACCCTTGGGTATTTTGATGCTAGATCAGTGATTTAAACTGTCAACTATATTTATTACTGCTTCCAAGAAAGGTCACTGGGGTTTAAAACAGCAGATTAAGCAGGTGAGGAAAAGCATGGGACATAAGTAACACATATTCATTTTAATGTCTTTGCCATTAATGGAAAGTTTAGTAAGCAAAGGGAACAGATTATGACAAATTTGATAATTATAATATGTGAGAGAGAATTTAGAAATATGGGATTAACTTTGGTCTTACTGAGATTATTTGTTTTGACTGAATGTTAACTGCTTCTTTTTTAAGATATATTTTTAAAGACTAAAAATAATAGCATGTAGATATAGAAATATAGTCAAACACTATGTTTTATTTTAATTAACCTTTGAAATAAGTTAAAGTGAAAAGTAATACTCATTTTTCCCTGTTTATTTTGAATATTGAAAATATAGGTAGTGATTTCACACATTAAACTGAGTCTAGAGCTGAACCAGTGAAGACAAAGTTGACGTATCAGATTTGCCCACTCTTCCATAGAATATGTTCATGCTTTAATGAGGTCTTAAAATTATCTTCTAATGCTAATTGTAATGATGTAGGTGATATGGATCAATAATTTTATTTTTTAAATGTTAGAAATTATTGGATACATTGTGGATGTTTCAGTGATCTCTAGACTTTATTTGTATAATAAAGTGTGATCAGAATGTTTGAGCTTGGAGTGAGCCCCGTGTCCCAGTGGTTAAGTTGATACGCTCCGCTTCAGCAGCCCTGGGTCTCGCTGGTTCGCATCCTGGGTACGGACATGGCACTGCTCATCAACCCATGCTGAGGCAGCATCCCATATGCCACAACTAGAAGGACCCACAGCTAAAAATATACAACTATGTGCCAGGGGGCTTTGGGGAAAAAAAGGAGAAATAAAATCTTTAAAAAAAAAAAAAAAGGAAGAAAGAAAGAATGTTTGAGTTAAGGAAGATGCCAAATATAGCAGTCCAGTCCCTCTCCTTTTACAGATGAGCAAACTGAAGCTCAAGAAGTAAAGTGAATAGCTTCACCAAGGTCACACAGAGAATGAGAACAGACCTGTGGATTTTTTTTTTCATGTATAACAACTTCAATAGGGAACTTCTACAGTGATCACTGTTTTACAGATGAGGAAACTAAGATTATGAAAAAATAAGAAAATTATCAACCAATTGGCAGTTTTAACAAAGTATAATTATACTTTTAAGCCCTTCTTTCCCTTTTTGAGATATCATTGACATGTAACAATATATTAGTTTCAAGTGTATAACATAATGATTCAATATTTGTTTATGTGAAATGATCACCCAGTCTATTTCTAAAGCCCATGTTTTTCCAGCTACATCACAGTGCCCCCCATCTTGTAACTTCCCACCCATTTGTCTTCCCAAAGTGCTGCTTCCACGTTCCAGATAACTTCACTGTTTTTCCTACTCTCAACACCCACCAAAGAAAAGTTCCTAATTTCGTTCTCTCTCCACCTTCTGGGATATTTATTGCCTGAATGAATCTCTGAGTAGTGTGTTCAAATAGTGTAACAAGATGAAACAAGCATTCTAATGTCAGAGGAGCTCCTTGGGGGCTGAGGAGCTCTTCTCTTCTGTCTGTCAATCTGCCCTAGTTCCAGTCTCGCTTCTCATTCTCTCTTGTTCTTTAGTTCATTCCTGAACTGCACGGAGTCTCTACCATATGATCTCCTAGTAAGGGCAAATATAAAGAGGAAAGGATTTTTTTTTAAATACATAGAGAGACTGTTTTTAAGTTGGTAATTAAGAATATAACAGACATTTAGGACGCTAAATTTCATGTTTCAAGATAGCAAAAGAATATAGTCAGCACAGTGTCATGAGATCTGACCTATGACAGGTTTTTTGTGGACATTTATAGGGGACATTCCACTTTTTTTTTTCAATATCAGACATCACCATATTATACTCATTAAAATATATGTAGATAAAAGTGATTGTAGGGCATAAATTAGCATAACCTTTCTGGAAAGTAGTTAATATATAACAGAAACTTCAAGTAGTCACCTTTTGTTTTACTAGGAATTTATTCTAGGATATAAGACAAGCAGTTCAAGATGTTAAAGTGTTCACTGCAGGGTTTGTTATGGGATTGAATCTGTAAAATAAGACTAATGGTACCTACTTATCTTAGAGAGTTGCTTGAGGATTAAATATTACATATGTGCTATATATAATACGCAACTGTTAAAATAGTAATATATATTTATATGTATTAACATTAAAAGAAGTCCATGCATTATGTTTACTGGGAAATAAAAGTAAATTATAAAACAGTCATAAATAATACAACTTTTATGTAAAACAGTGTACATTACAATGATCTAGAAAGTTGTTCCCCAAACTGTTAATAGAACCATCATTTTTGGTGATTTTTAGTCTTTAATTAATGTTAATCGGTATTGTGAGAAATTTGTTTACAATAATATAAATCTTTTTTTTCTGCTTTCTCTCCCCAAATCCCCCCAGTACATAGTTGCATATTTTAGTTGTAGGTCCTTCTAGTTGTGGCTTGTGGGACACCGCCTCAGCATGGCCTGATGAGCCATGCCATGTCCGCGCCCAGGATTCGAACTGATGAAACCCTGGGCCTCCGAAGCAGAGAGTGCAAACTTAACCACTTGGCCACAGGACTTGCCCCTATGAATCTTTTTTTTTTTTTTAACAACTGTTTCCAATCTTTTTTTTTTTTTTTCCTGCTTGATCTCCCCAATCCCCCCCGTACACGGGTGTATATCTTAGTTGCATGTCCCTCTAGTTGTGGGATGTGGGACACCGCCTCAACGTGGCCTGACGAGCAGTGCCATGTCCGCGCCCAGGATCCGAACCCTGGGCAGCTGCAACAGAGCACGTGAACTTAACCACTCAGCCACAGAGCCGGCCCCTATGAATCATTTTTATATTCAGAGAAAGCAGTGATATTATTTTTATTTTTAAAATAAACCAAATGTGTATGCTAACGATATGACTTTTAATTTGTTTTGAACTTCCTTGTGTGTAAAAGGAGAGTTACAAACTTCTAGCATAAATGTTGTTTATAACCCCCATCCCATCCTTATGATTCCTGAGCCATTCTCGGCTCCATAATAACTGAAGTGAATGTCTTCTCAAAGGGTTTGGAGTCTGATTTCTCATCAGCAACTTCCTTAGCACTAGTAATGCTGTCAGAGAAGTGGAAGGGGGTGGAGGGAAACCAGGATGTTGACAGAGCCCAGGAGAGAAGTCAGTGTGATGATCTAAAGGAGTATTGGCAAAGTCCAGAATTATGCAGCAATTTTAAGACTGTCTTTAGTTTTACTCATCATTTAGAACTCAGTTATGTTTTAAACATTCTCTTGGTGAATTTCAGGAAAGGGAGACTGCCACTTTCCATTCATTTGGACTCAACAATTTTATTTTTAGTTATATATAGAGGAGAAATTCTCTTGGCTAAAAAAAAAAATTTAAAGGAAAACCTTTAGACAGCTAGGTGAAGTGAAGGGTACTCTTGAGTGTATGTGTGGAGGATGTAGTGAGTGACAGTGTGGCATACCCTCCCACCCACACCAGAATTTTTGCCTTGAGGCTTAAGTACTTTTCCCTAGCTATTCTTAGAAATAATCATATATCTTAAGGAGTACTGTATGATCAACTTGGAGGAGTTTAAAAATAAGTGAGAAAAGGTATCCTGTAGTGCAGCATATGAATGACTCTTCAGCATTTACAGGCCTTTTTCCTCTTTACTTTCTCATTCATTCCCCTGGTTAATACTAGGCAATAAACCCATTTCAGAATTATTCACTGAGAAGGAAATGGTGTAACTATTCACAGCTGTAGCTGCATAGGTCACCAACAGGTCCCTGGGACTTAGGATCAAATCTGAGTTAATATTATCAGATTGCTTCTGCCCAAGATAATAAAATTTGAAGTCCTGCGTATGAGGACTGAAATGTATGCAAGTACTTGAGGAAGTTTGTTTAAAGTATTTCCTTTTCAAAAAGCAAGAATTTAGAGAAGCAGGGCTCAAGGACCAGGCTGATGTGTTGGGGATTTTAGTTTAAGATTTCCTTTGTAATTTCTTCCCCTGAGGAATTTTAGTTCCATTAGCAAACTGGTTGTCAAGTACAGTAGTGAATCTTACAGAAAATATGAAACTGGAAATGAAAATTGTACTGGATTGTGTGCAGGTTTAATAAAAGTTGGCAACTGATACAAGAAACAAGAAAATTCTGCTTTATTGAGCTAAAGTGAATCCCATCTCTTTATATAGTTTGTGTTGAGAGGTTTTGTTATGATTATTTTGTTTAGAAAAGTTATAGATTTTGCCTTTAAGAACAAAATTTTCAAATCTCTCTAAGATGTCTCACCTTGAATTGAAATTATTTTTTTACCTGTCTATCATCTTCATTCTATAAGCTCCTCCAAGGCAAGGATGATATTGCTTACTTTTTATAAATCCACTACCAGACTCATAAATATTTATTTGGTTGGTTAATTAATTAATTTTTACTTTTATTGCAGGTGAGTTTGCATAACACTGTCTTTACACACACACGCACACACACACGCCTACCTTCTATTTTATGCTGCTTCTGATTTCAGAAGCTTAGGAATGGTTTTTGGTTTGAATGGTTTTTGCTACAGCAATTTAGAAAGTTTCAGCATTAAGGGACAAAGTCACTCTAAATTGAGTGGGAATTGGAAGGAACAGTAATATTGGGGGATGTTTTTGTATTTTAATGTGCTAGAGAATAGGAAATGGTTAACTATGGCCATCACTAAATCCAAACAAATCAAAATCTGTGGCGAAAATGGATTAACCACTATTCCACATATTGGCACTTAGTGTGCCAGGTCAATGCAAAATGTGGGACAATTAATTTACATAATTTCTTTTTATATTTTAATCCCTATGGATAATGTCTGTACCGTAGTTTATGTATATGTAAAAATATAGAAAAACAAACACTTGTAATGTTATCTATTTCAGCCAATTCAATTATAATTTTACTTCTATGTCTACTGTGTCTTGTCTGTGTGTATTTGTTTATAGGTGCATAGATATATAAATAATATTTCTAAAAATAGTACCTAACAAGAAGACCTTGGCTTTGTTTCCTAAAATGAATAGAAAGCTCTAGTATATAGACATTTGTTCATATCTCTGAATTCTTTAACTTGAATAAAAGTCTACATAGTTTACAGAGTTCCTTTGCTTTCTCTACCAAGTAGTCCCTCTAACAGAAATCTACACCAGAGTTAAAACTGAAGAGTTCAGCATATAACTGAGCAGCAAATTAAAATTTTACTTGGAGAACACCTCTATTGTCACAGATTCTAGTTTCTAGTGATTTTTAGCAGTGATTCTTTTGTTGTTGTTATTAATTAGCTGAACAATCTTCAGCTGATAATAATCAGGTTTTTTAATGATCTTACTCATTTTTTAATTTAACAAAATTAATCATCTTGGATACTCAAGTGGGCCTAATAATGTGTTTCAAATATGATGTTGGATAGAAATTGAGATTCGGTGGAAAATAATCATTTGGTAACATGAGAAGTTTGATCCTACTATCAGTTAAGATAAAAGTCTTTGAAAAAGAAAGATGCTCTCTCATGTGAAGGAATTTGATGAGACTGGTTAATGCTTTCCTAAGGGTAATTTATCTAGTGCCCTAACAATTTAGTATGTATTTGGGGAAAGTTTCTTCAGTGAAGGTCTCCACAAACCCTAGAGCTGCCTCTGCATTTTGGTAGCCGCTGACCACATGTGGCTATTGAGCAGTTGACATGTGGCTTGTCCAAATCAAGATGTGGTTAAAGTGTAAAATATACTTCGGATTTAGAGGCTTTATGCCAAAAAAAAGAATGGAAAATATTTGATACTTTTTACATTGATATTTAAATGATAACACTTTGGATATATTGGATTAAATAAAATATATTATTAAAAGTAATTTTATCTTTTTTAAAAACTTTTAAAATGTAGCTACTAGAAAATTAAAAATTACATATGTGGTTCATACTATATATCTGTTGAATGGCTCTGAACTAGATTTTTACCTTTTTCACTGTCAGAGTTTAAATGGATGATGACCTGTGATGCCACAGGTATCAGAGTGGAAATCTCATGTGTTTTAGAACTGAAAGGTCCCAAGTTGGAGCTGGTCTCCAGGTTTTACTTTTTTCTGGCCTCAACTGTGTCCTGCTTTTTGTAGGAAATAGAATTTTTCCTGAGCTAGTAGGGTAACAGAATTTTTCTTCACTTCTGTAGATCTGGTAAACTAAGTTAGAACGTTATGTCAGGAATGGCTCTTTCTAACACATAACACTTTCTTGCGTCTGTTATTTTAAATTTCAAATTCTCCTTTAAAGCTCTGGGATGGGTTTAGCACATGTTTCTCCTTGCTCTGAAAGGTGTTACTTTCAGGCAAAGAAAGTTCTTAAGCACTAATATTTTGTTATATAGTTGCTTTGTATTTTGTAATGTTACTGGTATAACAGCTATGCATGGTTTTAATCTTTGAGAGAGTATTATTTTTATGGTTGTGTCAAAGGACTTTACTCATAATCACAACTGAATGTTGTTGCTGTGACTAAGGTTAGGGATCCATACTGAGCAAAACAAGGCCCCAAAATTTTAAAGATGTTTAAACTACTTCTTATAGCCTTCTTACTTATTATGCTTATGGATTATTTATTCTTGCTTTTTGTATGCAGATTGTTAGAGAGAGGATTTCTAAGAAAGAATAATTCTCAATAAGTCTTTCCAGTTAATTGGTTCACCTAAGAGCTATGGAGTGGGAAGATGGGTGGAGAGGGAGGTTAGGACAATATCAGATAGGTCTGTGAACTGAGGAAATTTGAGCCAAGAGAATACCCTGCTTCAAGATAAAGGCCAAGTGGACCCACGTTTTTTGTTAACTGTTTATGCTGTCCTCCTCCAGGTATTTTCTTCTCAAGTTCTTGAAATCTGTAGTCAAGCTTGAATTAATATCCAAAACTGATAATGATTTGCTTCCTAGATTTGTGAAAGGACTGGAGGTATTGTACTACCCTTTTAGCAGAGATCTGACAGAAGTTTCCTGTCTGTGACTAGCGGTCAGAGAATTTTTAAAGGCCCTAAAGCATTTTGTGAAACTGGAGGTCTTAGTCTGAGTGTCTGTGCCAACAGTCTTTCAGTAAACTAAATCTTACCGTGAAGAGTATGAAAGGGCAGCCCATATATTCTATTTAGATAGGTATCTAGTGATATAATGGCAGTTCTGTTTATATACAGAGATCACGCTGTTTCTTCTCATCCTTTACTTTTGAGCTCTTTTCAGTTTCCTGAAATTACTTTAAAAAATCAGATGCTTTATCTGTTAATTCAGAACTTCCTCCTCAAGAAAATCTAAACATTTCATTCAAACTTTTTGAAGATATTTGAACCGTGATTTCCCACACTTTTTTTTCCTAATGTCAGTTTCTTTTGGATAGCAATATTTCATTTACTTTCCCACTCTCCTAGACAACCGTCTCATATGTTCTGTCTTCAGACTTCCAATTGCATTTCCTTTATCCTCAGTCTCATCCCATGTCTTTTTAATAAGAAAACTGAATAATTAGAAGGAAAGTCAATCAATAGAAATAGACTAATAGGAATGATAGAATTAGCAGACTTTAAAACAGCTATAATAGGGGCTGGCCCTGTGGCTGAGTGGTTAAGTCTGTGCGCTCCGCTGCAGGCAGCCCAGTGTTTCGTTGGTTCGAATCCTGGGCATGGACATGGCACTGCTCATCAAATCACACTGAGGCAGCATCCCACATGCCACAACTAGAAGGACCCACAACGAAGAATATACAACTATGTACCAGGGGGCTTTGGGGAGAAAAAGGAAAAAATAAAATCTTTAAAAAAAAAAACAGCTATAATAAATGTGTTAAGGATTTAAAGGAAAGCATAGTTAAGAGGAGATAAATGGAAGCTTTGAAATAAAATCAAATGAAAATTCTACAGCTGGACTATACAGGTATCTGAAGTAAAAATTCACTGGTTGGACTTAACAGATTAGCTGCTACATGGCAATGAAACTGTCCAAATTGAAGTACAGAAAGAAAGAACTGTTGGAGGGAGGGTGGTGGAAAGAACAGTGTTAGTGACCTTTGGGACAATACCATGTAATCAGAGTACTTGAAAAGAAATGGGAAAGATTGGAGCAGAAAATTATTTGATTAAAAAATGGTCACAAAAATCTCCAAATATGATTTTACGTATATGTGTGTGTGTATGTATAAGCAGGATATACATAAAAAATTACGCAAGGCACACCATGGTTAAAGTGTGTAAAACTAATGATAAAGAGAAAAATCTTAAAAGCAGCTGAAAGAAAAAGAAATATTACCTATAGATTAACAAGATAATAATTCTGCTGATTACTTATAGGAACTCTGCAAAGCAGAAAACAATAGAGTGACAAAATACTAAACAAATGAATGCACAAAGCCAGATTTTTCTGAATAATGATAGCTTCTGTTTGTTTAGTACAAATTATATACCAGAAATTGTGCTGATATGTTTAATATACAGTATCTTATTTAATCCTTAGAACAACCCTGAGAGGTTAGAAATGAAGAAAATAAGGCTCAGAGAATCCAAAGGACTTGCCTAATAAATATTATACACTTAGCAAATGGAAAATTAAGGATTTGAAACAGATGTGATTGACATAAAGCCACTTCTCCTTTCACTATGAACCATACAAAGTAGAATATTTATATAACCTTGATTTTCTAGGTAAGCTGATTGGAGCCTATTTGTTGTGGTTTATGTTTGAAAACTGCTGTCAGTCAGTCAACAAGTATTTATTGAGCACTTCAGATGTTCCTGGCTGGATACTGTAATGGAATAGTGAATGATACGATATTGTTCTGCATTCTCTTAGAGCTTATAGTCCAGCAAGAAGAAAAATGTGGTAATTCTAGCTACTTCTCAGTGTTCTTAGGATTAAACTAAATAATATATATTAAAAGATCCAGCACAATTTCTCGTATGTAGCATTTCTATCAAATAATTCTATGTATTTAAGAAAATAATTATAGATATTCAAAGTGCTATGAATAAATACTAAGTACTATGGAAGCATGTAGGAGGGGGACTCTGACTTAACTTAGTCTGGAAGATTAGAGAAGGCTTCCCTGAGTTACTGATTTTTAAACCTAATCCAAAGAATGAATAGGCTGTTAGCCAGAAAAAGAGTGAGGTGCAGAAGTTCATTCTATTCAAAGGGCTCAGCATTTGAAAAGACAGAGTTTAGAGAGAGCATAGTATGTCCTTTATTCTAAGGACAATGGGAAACAATTGAGGGTATTAAGGATGTGGGTGGATAGTGGTTGGCAATCATTACATTTGCATTAAAAAATCATTTCATCATTCCAGCACTCTGTATGAACAGTCTTTGAGGGATATGACCAGAGGGGACACAAGGATAACCATGAGAAAGTGGTTCAAGCAGTGGGAATGGAACAAGGTTGGAATCCACAGACTCTGGCAGTTTTGAAAGTGGGAAATCAGAAAGAAGATGCACAGTTCCTAGGCTACTGGGTTGGTGGAAAGGCCATTTACTGAAATTAGGAATTTGGGAAATATTGCAGGTTTGGAGAAGAAAGTTATGAATTACATTGGGTATGTTTATTTGGATATACCTATGTGACATCCAAGTAGAGATGTCGAATAGAAAATTTGAGACATGGGTGTGGAGCTCAGAGGAGAAATGTGAAGCTGATATGTAGATTCAGGGAATTATTTATTTGTAGATAGTAAGTGAAGCCAAAGTGAAGAAAAAGTGAAGAGAAAGAAGAGACGAAGGTTAAGTATAGCTCTGAGGAACTTGTAACAAGTGAAAAACTAGAAACAGCTAGAGCTTAAACAATTCTTTAGCTATGCATGAGGAAGAAAGAGGTTGGGCAGTTGCTAAGATAAGATGTGGTGTTGAACAAGGGTTTTTAGTAGGCAGAAGGTATCTGAGTATGTTTAAATAATGCTGGAAAAGAGCAAATAGAGCAGAACTTGAAGTTACCCCAGAGGGGGATAATAGCAGTATCACGTTCCACCATGGCAGAATGAGGTAGGGTTTGGAGGGAGTGCCCCTGGATAAGGAGAATAGCTGGTCTGATATAATGTTAGATAAAATATATAAAAATGTACCGTCAAGTCTAAATGTCAGTTATTAACCGTCACACTGACATCATGAAAATCAGGCAAGCACTTTGCTGTTACTAAAGGAAATCTTCCTTGTTACAACAAAAAACAAAACAAACAAAAAAGCAAATGAAGATAGTGACCTGACATCAAAGAGCAATATCGAGTAATGAAAAACAAAATTCATTCATTTTTAAATCATTAAAGTGGAATTGCCTATTTGAGAACTTTTTTATCCACAGTCCTGTTAATTTTACTGCCTGAAGCAGTGTTAATCCCATGGCCCACATTTTTAAAAATGCTTTGTCAGAGAATGTGGTGGACTTGCAGTTGCAACTTTCAAATTCTTCTTTAGAGACTTTTAATGTTTGGTTTGAGTTCTACTTTTTCTTTTTTTCATACAGAGAAAGCATCACCCTCCTCCACCCTCACAGTAAGTTTGAGATGCTACTGCTGCATCTGTCAGAGTTATGCTAACCTCTGTGGTCCAGCTGTTCTGGTTATAATATATTCCTTCCCTTTCCTCTCTTCTCTCTCTCCTATTGTCCCAAACCTTAAAGTAAAAATGTTGAGAGAAAGAACAAATTGTCTCTATTTTCATATTGTTATTTAAGGTAGAATTAAAGTGGTTATAAAAGCATCTATCAGCATAGCACTAACTTGCCAAACTAAGTATTTGGATTGGAAATCATGCCTTCCCAACTACTTAAAAACAGGAAGTATCTCTGTTAAATGATAGATAGCTCCCTGTTGCTGGAAAGGAAGGTCTCTTTCATTTCTTTCTACATTTTCGAACAATAAAATGAGTTCTGCAGTTTCAATATGAGGGCCAAATACATACGTAACACGTAATATATGTATATGTTGCAAAAATCCATTTGCAGTATGTATGCACACACACACATCAGTGTATATAAATATATGTTAAAATACCTTCAAAGGCTTTATACATAGAATCTCTTTAATAAGCCAGCCCACGCACCTCTTATCCAACAATTCAAGCAAAGCCCAATTCAAGCAAAGGTCTGTCAGAAACAGCCTGTAGGTTTGCACTGGGTGATTAATTGCCAGGAGAATCTGGTTCTATATTTCATTACATATAATTGTTATCTTTTCTAAGGGTGTTCTTTGATTAAGCTCCCACCTTAAATGGGGAAATATACACACATAACTTACATTCCTGATGTTTAGCACTTCTTACGAAAGACAGAGGAAAACTTTAACATAATCCAGTAACAAAGGCATGTTTGTCTTGATACACAGATGATTTTTTTTCTCAGTTTTTACCAAAACTTTAATAGGATTTTAATTTGCCTAGAAATTTGTCTTGGGATAGCAGTATGGAATAATGGAATATAGTTTAGTTACCAAGATTTGAGGGTATGGAATCAAATCTTAGTTCTAATTCTAGCTTTATTGCTTAATGTCCCTCTCATCTTTGGCAATTATTTAACCTCTTCAAGCTTCCATTTCCTTTCTTGTAAACTGGGTATAAAAATATCTCCTTCTGAGGGTTATTGAGAGAACTGCACGAATTACCATAGTAAACCACTTATCACAGTTCTCAATATATAATAGGAGCTCAGTAATGATATCATTTTAAACATTATTAGAATGCTTACTCTAAGCTCTACCACTTAATCATGTATGACTCTTGACATTAATTTAACCTGTCTGGATCTCAGTCTTCTCAGCAAATGCAGGAGTTTAGAAGTGAAAGAAATCTTTGTGATACTAATATCCTGTGATTCTCTAATTATCTTCATGTGAAATTAAGAAAAAATATTTTTGCTTTAGATAACAGATATTCTTGCCCTCATGACTGACAAAGTAAGGAATCTGGCTTCTCTTTACAATGTAATCTTTGCTTTACGTTTGTGAGTGTTCGGTAAGATATATTTTGGTATAGTGGTTGAGTATGACTCTAGAGTGAGACTGCCAAGGTTCCAATCCCAGCTCCACCACTTACTAGCTTTGTGACTTTGAGCAAGTTAGCTAACTTTTCTCTACCTCAGTTTTGTTATCTATAAAGTGGGACTAATAATAGTGCCTAATTCACTCACGGGGTTGTTGTGAGGATTAAGTGAGTTATTTTATGTAAAGGGCTTAAAACAATGTCAAGCGTATAGCAAATTCTACATGGGAGTGTTATTTATTATATCGTCATCATCCTGGAACATCCTCTTAACCATAGCATGGGAATATTATAATAGGCAGATAAGGGTTTGGTTCTCTGAAATACAGAGATAGAGCCATAAGCTTTGATATATGTTACCTTACTTAGGACCGAGATCTCTAAAGATGAATGCACACGCCAATAGGGTGAGGGAAGAAAACATTAGAAATTTGTATTCATAATTATTTTATTTAGGATTCTTTAGTAAATGTATATTTGTGTGTTGTATATTATATACAATATATTAATGCAGGAATGTGTGTATATACTTTCTGAATAAATATAGAAATGTTTGGGGAGAAGTACTCAAATTAATTTTAATGATATGAAGGAATGATCAAAAGATTTTGAAGACAACAGTCCTAGGAGACAGTGTCTTCCAAAGATAGTATTAACTTCACCTAGCTGTCAGTCTCAATTGTCTACCCTTACTGGATGGAGATGAACATATGCTGAAGAAGCAAATCAGACTTCTTTTCATAACTCCGGAGTATTTGGAAAGACCACAGCCAGTGAGTGGTCCTTTGCTAAAGACAGGGTAAATGCAGTGTGGAATCCAGGTTCTTCTGAATGTGTTGACCACTTGATGTGACTGAATAATGAGATGTCTGAGAGATGTCAAATCAATCAGTTCTTATCAGTACTCATTTGGACTTGACCATGTAAGAAAATTCTGCTGTTCTCAGTGCCAAGGAATCATAAAAACACACTCCCACAGGATAATCAAATTCTTTTTCTGCTTATATTTAATGACAGTACAGCTGGGGCTTTTCTGACACATTTTAAATTTTTGAATATAATTATTGTTGCCTCCATAGAGGTGAGGGAATTATTATTAACTTCTGACCTACTCTGTTTAGAAAAACCAGAAATAAAAGAAAACCAATAGATTTACAGCATTTGGAAATAACTGACAATGAACTTTTTTCTCTCCATAAGAAGTTCTCCTAATGAGTTGATATGATCCATGTCTTAGAACATAGATACTTAGGGGTAAATGACTGCCCTTAATCTCTTTGGGAGAGTGAGTTCTTTGGGGAATCTGTTAGCCGTACTCTCCTGAAAAATGTGAATACAAAATTTTGCATGCAAAATTTGGGCTACAATTTGAAGAGTTCACAGGTACTCCCTTTCCTAAGTCTATCCAAGAACTATTAGGTAATTGAGATCCTCTGGACAGTGAAGGGAATGTTGCTGCATTTGTACTCCAACCCATGAGGCACTGTATAATCACTACAGTATATGACCAGCTTTGTGTAAACCTTTCATTTTCCAAGTTTGACTTCAGAAAAGTCATTGACGCAATTCTTAGTTATGTCTTGTTTCTGCCCTAGAAATAGTGCTCAAATTATGGTATCTGCATTATCTGCTTGTTATGTGATATCTGCTTATCATGTGTTTATTACTTAAATTTTTTGAAAGGCCACATCAGTTATAATCTGAATCTTCCAAAAGAAATATTGTCTTAGATTTGACCAGAGAATTAGAGTTGACAAAGCATTTCTCATAGCAAACTTATAAGGTAGGCAAGACAGGTAGAGAAAGAGTCCCATTTTACAGATGAGAAAACTAAGACTTAAGAGCAATTAGAATGATGATTGATTGCTGGGGTGGGATGGGACTGTCCAGGTTTATCTGTGAGGCTTTTCCAAGCCAAGTCCTATAAGCCATATCTCTCAAAGTCTGGTCTAGGGACTGCCTGCATCAGAGTCAGCCAGCATACCTATTAAACATGCAGAGTTCTGACCTGTCTTTCCAGACCTAGGTTATTCAAATGGGTGTAAATAGGGCTCAGGACTCTTCCAGATTAATGAGTAAGTCAGATGATTCCTGTGCACATGAGGTTTAGAAATCCTGAGCACTGATTTGACTTTGACTGCACATTAGAATCACTTGAGCTTTGGAAAAATGATTTGCCTGGACCTGGACTGATTGAATAAAAATCTCTGGAGGAAGGAGTCCAGGGAAACCTACTTTTTAAAGGTTCACCATGTGATTGTAATGCACAACAAAGATTAAGAACCAATATTATAAGGGATTTGGAAACTTTTCCTGTAAAGGACCAGATAGTAAATATTTTAGGTTTTGCAGCCTATACATTATCAGTTGCAGCTATTTAACTTTGCTGTCCTAGAGTGAAAGCAGCCATAGATAATATTTAAATGACTGAACATCGCTGTGTTCCAATGCAACCTTATAAAAACAGGTAATGGGACAGATTTGGCCCATGGGCAGTAGTTTGCCAAACTCTACAGAAGTAGATGGTCCCCCACATGCCTCACTGAGCCACTGTTAGATTGTATTCTAAAGCTCAAGGGCTTCTGGTTATTTGACATGAGGATTGAAAACTACTGTATTAGAATTCAATTAGTAAGTAATAGAGCCAGAATTTTGAACTATGAAATAGTTCAAAATAAAAAAAGAAAGAAAAACCTTGTGTAATATCAAAGATAAGATCAAAAAGAAAAGGCATCGTATACTAGGAAGAAGAAAGGTGCACTGAATAGCTAAAGCAGATGTAGTACTGTTGGTCACAGAGCTAGGCCAGGACCAGCCTGAGAGTGAAAAAAAAAGGTAAAGAATACAACAGCCCTGCACTCTCAGATGGTGAGACTGATAAGGAATAGTTCCCTATACTTTGGTATCTTGTATCTTAAGAAACTGGAGTGTTGACAGGAGTGGAAAAGAGAAATAGTCTGTTTGGGGTGGGAGGCAGCGTGAAACTGTTGTTCAGCTCGGTGGCTGTAGAAAAATCATGGACTCTACAAGTGTGGGCAGGTAGGCAGTGTGTATAGCCCAGTAGTGCTGCTCTGCAATACCCATCAGTCCTGTGTTGCCCATTCAGGTCACACTGTATAAATCTGTTGTGCTACATCTCTATCCTTGACAGCTACTTTAGCACAGAATAATGTTTGATCATGAGTGAGGGGGAAAACTCTGAGTCAACAAGAAAAGGTTCGTTTACATTTACCGTGTCATCCATTGTACCTATTAGCTATCAGAAGATTTCTATTTTAAGTTTTTATTTTATTTTATTTTTGAGGAAGATTAGGCCTGAGCTAACTACTGCCAATCCTCCTCTTTTTGCTGAGGAAGACTGGCCCTGTTAACATCCATGCCCATCTTCCTCTACTTTATACGCGGGATGCCTACCACAGCATGGCTTTTGCCAAGCAGTTCCACGTCCGCACCCCAGGATCCAAAACAGTAAACCCCGGGCCACCGAAGCGGAACGTGCGAACTTAACTGCTGCACCACTGGGCCGGCCCCTATTTTAAGTTTTTAAAAATGGTTTGTATGTAATGGGTTAAATAGCCCAGCTATCCAGAAAATTAATTTGTTTTTGGTATCACCTGATATTTCTTGTCTGCATGCTTCTGCGTCGGGTAGATGTCGATAAGTAGATCACCTTATATTTTGACAAACTGATTTTCCTTTAATTTGGAAACATGTGTCCCTTGAATATTTATAATCCAGTGGGAGCATTAGAACATGTAAACAAATATTGTAGTATAATATATGCAACACACATGTGAACAATGTTCAGAAGTAATATAGAGAATAAAATGACTATTCCTTGTGCATTCAGAAATGATTTGAAGGAAGAACTAAAATGTGCCTGTATTATGTGACATAAGGGTGGGTAGGACTGTTCGGATAGAGAGATCAGCACGTACAGAGGTATAGAGGTGTGAAGGATGTGCTATTTTCAGAGAACTACAAGGAACCTCAATATTAGTAAAAAGTAAAGAGCAGAGAGGGGTCAAATGGTGGGAGATGATGCTGGAGAAATAAGCAGAAGACAGGTCATTTCTCCTCTTCATCAGCACTTCCCACCCCTCACCCCCATTAACAACTATGAGTTTATTTACTATATTTAAATATAAAAATCAATGTATGCATATAAGGAAGTCCGCCCCTCCCCCTGCCCTTCTACCTTATGGAGAACTTTTAAAAGAGTGAATTTTATAGAGATATCCAAAGGATTAATTACATTGTTTTCACTTTTCCTCTGTAGTTTATCAAAAAGCAGATTCACTTTTTACAAGAGGAAGAATTAGCCTAATTAGTTCTAGATAAATACTGTTTTGGCTTTCTAAGAGGGCCCTTTAAGTAGAAGTAGATGAAGAATATACCATTCTAGTAAAAGAACTTAAGTGTATGTGTGTGTGTGTGTGTTCAGTGGTTTTTGTTCTGTTTTCTTCACTCGTTTGTGCTCATCATCAAGTACTGCCGTTTACTGTGGTACATTCTTCCTAAACACCTGTCAAACGCGTCAAGTCTTTTCTTGCACAGCACCACGGGCTTTTACAGAACTGGGCAAGCCCAACATTAGACAGAGAGCCTACAGACCTATTGATTTGTTTGTTTTAATACCGATACATGCTCAGATGTTGTCATACAGAAATCCTTTTTAAAAGAATTATTTTTCAAAGAACAAAGAACACTGTAACCCTAGCACCTAATCCTGTGCCTGGCACATAGTAGATACTCAACAAATGTTTGTGGAATTGAACTGCTCTGTGAAGTCTCAAACTGATCTCTAAAAACTCCCTCAACTCTAAGAGTAACTGACTATCTTAAATAGGTGTAATACAGATTGAAATGTTGTTTAAAAAGCATTTCCAGCAGTTGAAGAGTGAAGTCGTGGCATATTGTAAGATCCAAATCTTAATTTGGCAAGTATTGTTCTCCTTACAGAATAAATACAAATACAAATTTATCTAAAAGAAATCCTTCTTTATCTTCATCTTCCTTTGGAAAATGGAGAGGCATTGTCAAATAGGGGAAATGTCTAATAATAAGTTGAAAACTTTGGGCAGTTCTACTTCAAAGATATCTCTTAAATCGTCCTTTTCAGGTTCACTGCCCGTTTATTATTCATGTTCTAATTTAAGACTTCTAGATATACTAGCTTCCTAACTGGAAGTTGCACTTCATTCCTGTGCCACCTCCACTGCTGCCAGAATTATTTACTTTCTTAAACAGAAAATTGAGCCTGTCCTTTACCTAGTTAAAAACCTTTCAGTTTGCTATGGACTATGGTGAGATAAAGACCGAAGTCCTTGGCATTACCTACCATATGTAATATAATCATACCTGGGGAGATTTTTTTTACTTCGTATCCCTCTTCTTTCATATCGTGTTTTCTGTATCACTGTATTTCCAAGAATTGTCCACCACTGCTTTCCAAACTTTTTCATGACATGTCACACGTGGAATAATAACCAGACGAAGTCGCTGTCTGACTGCTTGGAGCCTTTGGCTTCTCTAGGCTCCTAGCCCTCCTGAGAATTGAAGGGAGCAATATCCCAAGCCCAGTGCAACCGTTGGGAAGGTCTCCCTCACACTGTGACCACAAGAAACCTTTGCCTTCCCAGGAATGGTTTGTACATTGCTTCACCTTTAATTCTTTGTACATAGTATGGTCTCTACCTTTTCCCACCTGCTCAACTTGGTAATTTTCCCCTGCTTGTCACTTAAGGCCCAGCTCATTTGGATCAGGGAAATGTTTCTAGATTTCTTAAGGAAATTTGAAATTCCTCAAATAATTTAATCTTGACTCTTAGAAATTCTCACTGTGCATTTTGTTTCATTCTTTTATAATTTTATAATTTGCATTCTGTTGTAATAACTTAATTTTAAGGTCAGAAAATTACCTACTGACCAATAATAATTTTATGTTTCAAAAAATACAAATAAATTAAAATTATCACTTCTTTGGCTTTTTGGAAACAGTTTCCCCCATAGATTATATTCTCCATGGGATCAAATATACCAACTCAGAAGAGTTGCTTATTAAAGCTAGTAAAAGCAGAGCTGAACTTTTATTGCCTACTGTTTTTAGGACCTTGACTCAAGTCCTTACCTATAGGTACTTCCAGATTAGGGATTTTTTTTGTAGTACAAATATATATCATTACTACTTACTCAGTTATACTATAAAATTAAAAGATCTCAAATTATTTTTTTTAATGCTCTTTTTGGTGAGGAAGATTAGCCCTCAGCTAACATCTGTTGCCAATCTTCCTCTTTTTTTTTTTTTTCCTCCCCAAAGCCCCACTACATAGTTGTATATCCTAGTTGTAGGTGATTCTAGTTCTTCTATGTGGGATGCCACCACAGCATGGCTTGATGAGCGGGGCATAGGTCTCTGCCCAGGATCCGGACTGGCAAACCCTGGGCTGCCAAAGCAGAGTGCGTGAATTTAAGCACTTGGCCACAGGGCCAGCCCCTCAAATTATTTTCTATGAAAAGGTTCACTAAGCTAAAAACTGTAAGAGAAGAATTATGAAAATTGATTTCTTTAGTTTAACAAAACTCTTTGCTTCTTTTAAGTGTAATTGATCTTGATCGCTAGCACATTCTTAACTATTTCTGCCTTTCTAAAAAATGTTTTATATATGCATTAGGTAAATATTGCTGGTTTTATTTCATTAAGTGATTGGCTTTTGGTATCACAGCATCCATCAAGGTGCAATTTGATTCTCCCCACATCCTTAAATTTTTAATTAATTTGGCACTTATTCATGTATATTGTCATCTTTTCTACTACTGTCTTAGCTCATTGATTGAAACTTGCTGCATTTAACTCTTTTTATGTTGACTTTTCTCCACTTTTGAAGTGTAAGTTCTTAAAGGTTAGGACAAGTCATATACTTCTTTGTATTGCTCATAGTGCTTTGCACAAAAAAGTTGCTCAATTGGTGTTTTTTAAATTACTTTTAAAATGTCATGTGAGTAGTCAAGATTTTGTTATTCAGATTTTATGTAAAATCTGTTTCTGCTTCCTGGTATCTGTTCAGCAGATACTTTCCACAACTTAAGTACAATTTATATTTTTCATTAACCCAAAATCTTAATTACCAAATAATATAATGAAGTGTTCCTTTCAGAGGCTTGCATGGTTTTTACTAAATATTGCTTTTTTTATTGGTCTCTAAAGCTATTCTTCCTTCAGTCTAATTAAGCTTTTAAAGATTACTAAATTGCATAAAAGATATTATGAAATTGTATTCCTGAAACGTTGAGAATTTCAAGGTTAAAAGATAGCAGCTAAAGTGAAATAAGCGAGACAGAGAAAGACAAATGCTATGTAGTATCACTTATATGTGGAATCTAAAGAAAAAAAGCTGATTTTGTAGAAACAGAGAATAGAATGGTAGTTGTCAGGGGCTATGGGGAGGGGAAAATGGGATTATGTTGGGCAAGGGGTACAAACTTTCAGTTGTAAATTGAGTAAGTTCTGAGGATTTAGTGTACAGCATGGTGACTATAGCTAATAATACGGTATGGTATACTTGATATTTGCTCAGGGTAGGTCTTACGTGTTCTCACCACACACAAAAAAGAGTTACTTATGTGAGATGATGAATATGTTAGTGACCTTGATTGTGATAATAATTTCACAGTATATATGTATATCAAATCATCATGTTGTATGCTTTAAATATGTACAATTATATTTCTCAGTTATTCCTCAATAAAGCTGAAAATAAATAAAAAATTTTTAAAATAGCAGCTAAAGTCAAAGAGATAAAACATTTCCAGAAGTCAGGTGTGTCCATCTCTAGACTGAGTAACGTGGATCAACAACATGGAAAGATTTAATAAATACAGATGTGTTCTAGGGCCTCCTCTCTTTTAGTGCTTTCTCTATCAGATTTCTGTTGAAGAGAGCAAGCATGTTTCTGTAAGTTCTCCTTTCTCTATTACAAAAGGGCTATAAAGTGAGCATTTCAGAGGCTGTGATAAGCAGGGAGACAAAAAGGCAAGTAGAGAGTTGTTCAATAGCCATTCTTTTTAAACATTGAGATTTAGAAATATAAATCAAGAATCTGTTTTTTAACCCAACTTGTCTACCATTATTCTAACCTCATAGTTTTAGAATATTTATTCTTTCATTTATTCAAAGAACATTAATGTCTACCATGTGCCCCATGTTAGAAATCCAAAGATTGCTAGCATCCTCTATATTGAAGGAGCTCAGTCAGGTACTAGGGATAATTATACAAGAACAGTAATAAAGATAATAGCATCTGAATTGAAGCAGGCATGCCATGTGCCAAGCACTGTGCTGAGCACTTTATAAGATTATTTCATTTAATTAATATAGTCATATTCTGTCAGATACTGGGACTGTTAACGACTGAAAGGTACCAAGAGGTTTAAATGATTTGTCCAAATACAGAGCTAATAAGTGGTGGGACTAGAATTTTACCCTGGTTAGGCTGATTCTTCTGCCCTCACTTTTAACCTGTGTGCCAAATTACAAGTTATATACTTGGAAGAGTCATAAAAGGTTATATTAAAAAGACTTTTAAGCTGAGACTTGAACAAGATATGGAACCTGCCTGATAGACAGGGAGATAGTCATTCCAAAGAGAGAGAGAAGTATGTGTGAGGGCAAGGAGGCAGAAAGCAGCATGGTGAGTTTGGGCTACCTGTGAGTGCTTAGGTACACTTGGAGCCACAAGGTGAGGAAGGAAAAGTAGCTGCAGATAAGATAGGAGAGTTACACCAAAATTATAGAATCCTGAAATACTGTGCTTGAATATGACTTTTTTCCTTGAGGTGCCATTAAATGGTTAGAAAATAGTAAGTTACAGTATTTGCAATTAGAATGGTCACTTTAGCAGTGATGTAGATAAAGAGAGGGAGAAGAGGGAAAGAATAAGACTGCAAACAGAAAAGCAACTAGCAAGGCCGTTGTGATATTCTAGACAAGAGATTATGTTGGCTTGACTTCATTTAGTAAACATTTATTGAGTGCCTTGTATGTGCCGTTGCTGAGTTTACAGCGTTGAATAAAAGAATATGATATCCACCATTACATAGAGCCTACAGTCTTTTGGGAAAGACAGATGGTAAACAAACACACAAATATATAGTGAAGAAGATGGAGTAGAAGTGACAGTTTCAAGAGAGATTTAGGAGGTAGCATTAACCACGCCTATTAATCAGTTGAATTTAGAGGGAAGGAGAGCTGCCTAGAATAAGTCCTGAGTTTCTTTGAAATAAGTCAGAGCTGTTACCAAGGATCCATCTCTCTCTGCAGTTTCTAGAACTATTTTCTCCATGAGTCATAGTACATTGATAGGTTTTTATTAGAGTAGAATGTGAAGGCTCAGTGCTGCTTATCTTTCCTGGAGGTAGGCATTCCCTACACTCACTCACACACCCTTGTTGATGGTTTTAAATGAATGGGAGCCAGTGGGACCTGATTTTTCAAACTGTCTATTTTAATACTTTGGTCTGAACAAATATTTCTATGCTAATTAAATTAGATTTGAACATTGATAGAATATGAAATTATAAGTGTTGTATTTCAGAATTTATAAAAAGAAAAGGTAGCCCTATAGCTGTGGTCAATAAGGATCCTTTATGTGAAATACCAGAAATTCTTTTGAGTTCATTTTGTAAAGGTCAGAAGAAGAAAAGATATTAGTTTAATTAAGTAATATAATCACTAAAATAGTAAAAACACCTTTTCAGTAAAGACCATGTCATGTAAGCTATGGGCATTGCATTGGGGAAGATACTGTATGGAATTGGGCCTGGAAGATGACCATTTAAAAGGTCATCTGATATAGTAATTCTTAGTCTGTGGCGCACAAACTGATTTCAGGCGAACCCCATGGACTTCTTTGCAAACTTGTTTGGGGATATTTTTTCTTCTGTGTATTTTGAGGGGAATTCTTGTCAGAAGCACATAGGCCTCTCTGATTAAAGAACCACCTTCATTTTCACACTTGAAAAAACTGAGGCTGGTAGAGGTGTAGATTTGCCCAAGGTCTTAAATAAGTTCTTTTGAAGGGCAGTTTGCCCTATGATTTTTTTCTTAGTAGAGTTTTAATGTAAAGGCTACAATATCTATGACCATGGAGCCAGAAGGTTCAGAGTATTAGGAAGCTGGGCTTGTTGTTTTCATTGAGAGTTATCATATGGTAATTTTAAATTAACAGAATGTGCCATCATTCAGAATATATTCTTCCACCCTAATATCCCAGAACAGTATTTTTAAAGAAATTCTAGGAAGGGTGTTAACTCATTCAGAGTTGTGCAGGAAGGAAAGTGCTTTCCTACTATTTTTTAAACTAACTTTCACTGACAAGATCAGGCCAGAAAAAGCCTCGCTGGCTGTTGGCCCAGACAGTGTTATGATCATTGAAGTGTACTCAACCTGCACTGCCTGGGGACAACTACAACTTAGAAAAAAAATTTAAAAAGCACAGATGCATGCTGAGTGTTGTTCCAATGACTTAGATGACGTCTATGCTCTATATCCTTTGCTGTGTTGTTCTTTCAACTATTAGAAAGGAAATTTTAAAATAGCCTAGAATGAGTTTTCCCAGAAGGGTGAAAAGGAGAACTTCAACTTTAAAAAAATAACCAATCTATTCACAGCTGTACCCTCAGCAACTAAAACAAATCCTGGTACATAGTAGATGTATGATAATTTTTTTGGTGAGAGAATTATTTAAATTTATTTTGTTACCTATGTCATATTTTAGAACAAGAATTTTTTTTCGTATGTCCATTGATACTGAGTATTGTATTGGTAGGCTAGTAAAATAAAAAAGGACTGATTCTATATTCAGAGATCCCCTGATTTCAGCACAGTTTCTGTCATTTATTGTGTGATATTGGGCCTCATTTTCTTTTTTCTTAGTGGGGTATAACAATATCGAATTTACAGGAATTGGAGTAATATTAAATGAAATACAGTATGTAAAAATTATTTTATGGATTTGTAAGGGCTGTATAAGTATTAATGTTAATCATCTTAGATACAGTTTTTAATTATTTGAAAATATATATTTAATAGTATCACCCTAATTGCCTGAATCCCATATTTGTTTTAGTTAGGGGAGAAGTGATCTCTATGATTGAAATGCGGTTTTGAATTATATGATAAAGTACATTTAAAGGAAGCTGATCATGCATCATTTCTACCTTAGTGAACTAATGTTAAGTGAGGAGAAGAGTCTGCAAATAATTAAAGCATTCATTTTTAAACAAAGGCAATATATTTACTGTATATTTGTTAATTGACTTTTTGCTTGCTAATTTTTATGTAACTTAGGAATTAATGGATACTTGGTAAAATACTCACCATGTTCTAGGTATTGTGACGTATAAAAAGTATACAACAGCTTTTTCCAAAGTGGAACTATAATATTAGCTTTTGAGATGTTCTATGATTAGAATTAGGGAATTTGGAATCAAATTTCTATATACTATTGCAGCTCTGTATTGGAGATTTTTAATATTCATTGGTATAGGCTTCAGAAATTCCTGTGTATAGAAACCTGTTTAATTTTGTTCCTACCCAGTGTTTCCCAAACTTATTTACCAAGAAAACCTTTTTTCCATTAACATCTGCTAACTTTTACTACAGTATTTTGTGAAGCAGTGGTATGAGATATGATGGTATTGACCCCATGAGTTTTAACAGTCTATTTGGAACTGTAAGGTAAATTTTTTAAAAAGAGAGAGAGTTGAGTATGGGATTAAAATGGTTGTGATATCTGTCACCTGTATTTATCTCCAAAAGATAGAATTTGATCTGTTACAGCTCATTAAATAAGTATTCTTTCTCTTATTGACCACTTCCTATGTGACTCTTCCCAAACTGCTTAGTCAAAGATCATCTTTCCAGATAGAGAAGATCTGAAAACACCTCTAATGTCCTTAAGTTTGCTGATTTGTAAATACTAAGAACCTAACAATTGCAAATTAGTACTTTTTAAAATCAGCTTTATTTAGTTAAAATTTACATACAATAAACTGCATCAATTTAAAGTTAATTTAAACATATATGTAAACCTGTGAAACCACCTCTGCAATCAAGGTATAGAACATTTCAGTCAAACCCTAAAGGTTCCTTTTGCTCTTTGGCAATCCAGCTTTTCCTCTGCCCCAGGCCCCAAACAACCATTGGTCTACTTTTTGTTATTATAGATTAGATTAGAGTTTTCTAATATTTTATATGCATGGAATTATATAGTATGTACTCTTTTGTTGTTGTTGTTGTTGAGGAAGAGTGGCCCTAAGCTAATATCCATTGCCAATCTTCCTCTTTTTGCTTGAGGAAGATTGCTGCTGAGCTAACATCTGTGCCAATCTTCCTCTATTTTGTGTGTGGCTCACCACCACAGCATGGCTTGACAAGCAGTGTCTAGGTCCACATCCAGGATCTGAACCCACGAACTCTGGGCTGCCGAAACACAGTGTGTGAACTTAACCACTACACCACCAGGCCAGCCCCTGTACTCTTTTATGTCTGATTTCTTTGACTCAGCACAATGATTTTGAGGCTCCTTCATGTTGTTGAGTGTATCAGTAGTTTATTCCTTTTTATTGCTATGTAGTATTCTATTATATGTAGATACATATTTTGTTTATCCATTCATGAATTGGTAGACATTTGCATCTTTTACAGTTTGAGGCTATTGTGAGTAAAGCTACTATGAACATCTATGTAGAAGTCTGTATAGATATATGTTTTTGTTCTGCTTGGGTAAATACCTAGGAGTAGAATGGCTGGATTATTATGGTGGAGAATGTTAAACTTTTTAAGAAACTGCCAGTTTTCTAAAGTGGGTATACTGTTTCATGTTCCCATTAACAGTATAAGTTCTAGTTGCTCCATATACTTGTTCAATCTTTACTATTGTCACTGTCTTTAATTTTAGTCATTCGTATCAGAATGTAATGATATCTCCTTGTGGTTTAAATTTGCATTGATCTGATGACTAATGATGTTGAACATCTTTTCGTTTGCTCACCTGCCAACCATATAGCTTGCTTTGCCTGGATCTGTTCAAATTCCTTGCCTATTTTCTACCAGGTTGTTTATTTTCTTACTGGATTTTAAGGGTTTTTTATGTATTTTGGATACAAGTTCTTTGTCAGATATGCCTACTGTGAATATTTTTTTCTAGTCTGTGCCTTGCTTTTTCATTTTCTTAGATGTATCTTTAGAAGAGAAAAATGTTTTTATTTTTATAAGGACCAATTTATCAATTTTTTTCTTTTGTACTTCTAAAAGTTTACAGTTCTAGTTCCTATATTGAGGTTTATGACCCATCTCAGGTTAATTTTTGAGAATTGTGTGAGGTAAGGGTCAATGTTTATTTTTTAAATAGGAGTATCTAGTTATTGTAGCATCATTTCTTAAAATAGTTTCCTTCCCTCATTGAATGGCTTAAAAATAAATATCAATATGGACCCCTTATTCTGTTCTATTAATATATATTTCCATCTGCTAGACCTTATCACACTGTCTTATTCCTTTAGCATTGTAAGTTGTGAAGTCAGATAGTGTAAGTCCTTCAACTTGGTTATTTTTTTAACTTGCTTTCACTATTCTCAGTCATTTGCATTTCCATATAAAAGTCCTTATGAAATTTTCATTGGAATTGCATTGAGTCTATAGATAAATTTGGAAAGAATGAATATCTTAATGATATTGAGTCTTCCAATCTGGGTCTTCTTTAATTTGTCTTAACAGTGTTCTGAAGTTGTCAGTAAAGCATTCTTTTGTTATTTTTATTCCTGTGTTTTACGTTTTTTATATATTCCTGTAAAATGGATTTTTAGAATATTTTCTATTAGTTTGCTGCTTAATAAATAAAAATACAATTTTTTATATTAAACTTGTATCCTTTAATCTTGCTAGTAGTTGTTTTTGTATATTCCCTGGGATTTCTACATAAACAATCATGTCATCTGCAAATGAGTATAGTTTTCCTTACTTTTGCCTCTTCCAAGTTCCATACTTCCTCCCCACTGCCCCGCCCCCAAGTTTTGCCTTACTGCAAAGGCTAGTACTTCTATTATAATGTTCAGTAGAAGTTTTTACTTAGAGAAATTTAGTTTTTACCTTGTTCTTGATCTTCAGTAGAAAGCATTCAATATTTTGACATTAATTATGATAGCTATAAAGATTTTGTAGATATCATTGGTTATATTGAAGAAGTTTCATTCTATTCCTAGTTGGCTAACAGTTTTTTTAATTATGAGTAGATCTTGAATTTTGTCATATGCTTTTTTCTGCATATATTAAAATAATCATATGGATTTTTTCCTTTAATCTGTTAACATGGTGAATTATACTTAATTGGATTTTGAGTGTTAAACTAACAGTGCATTCCTGGATAACTCTTGCTTAGTTATGATGATTTATCCATTTTATATATTTTAGATTCTATTTGCTAATATTTTTAAGGATTTTGAGTATGATGTTCATTAATCTGTAAGTTTCATTTTTTGTAATGTCTTTGTCGGTTTTGGAGTTAGTATTATGATGGCCTTATAAAACAAGTTGAGAAGTGTTCCTTTCTCTATATTCTGAAGTGGTTATATAATTTTGATGTTATTTTTTTCTTCGGTAGAATTCAGAAGTGAAACCATTTGGATCTAAAGTTTTCTTGGGAAGGTTGGTCCTAATGGATTCAAATTTTTAACAAATTCAATTCCATTTTTAAAAATATAGGGCTGTTCTAATTTTCTGTTTTATTTTGTGTCCATTTTGAATAACTGGATTTTTCAAGGAACTTTTTTATTGTCTTAAAGTTGTTCATAATATTCTCTTGTTATCCTTTTGCTATCTTTAGGATCTGTAGTAATAACCCCACTTTCATTTCTGATGTTGGTGATTTGTTCTTTCTTTTATCCTTGTTCATTCTATCTAGAATTTAATCAATTTTTAAAGACCTTTCCGGAGAACCACCTTTGAATTTGTTAATTTTCTCTATTTTTTTCTCCCCATTTTAGTGATTTGCTCTCATCTTCATTATTTTCTTCCTTGTACTTACTCTTAAAATTCTGGTCATTGACTTTAGACTTCTTTCCTACTATAAACATTTAAAGTTATAAATTTGCCTCTAAGCACTGCTTCAGCTACGTTCCACAAATCTTGATATGTTAGATTCTCATTATTATTCAATTTGAAACATTTTCTGATTTCCTTTGTGATCTCTTCTTTGACCTATGGTTTATTTCGAAGTGTGTTGTTTAATTTCCATGTGTTTGGGATTTTCCTCTATGTCTCATTCTTATTCATTTCTAACTTTTCTTTTAGTCAGAGCACTATTCTATATGATTTCAATTCTTTTGAATTTGTTGAGTCTTGTTTTATGGCTCATCGTATGGCTTATCTTGGTGAATATAACAAGTATGTTTGAAAAGAATATGTATTTTGCAGTTGTTGGTTATAGTGGTGTATAAATAAATAGCAATTAGTTCAAGGTGACTGATAGTCTTGTTCAGATCCTCTCTGTCGTTACTGATTTGTTTCTAGTTGTTCTGTCAATTGCTAAGAGTGTTCAAATCTCATGTTATGATTGTGAAATTATATATTTATCTCTTTAATCCTATCAATTTTTGCTTTATATATTTTGAGGCTTTATTAGTAGGATGTCAAGAACTATGAAGGTTTTTAGACTTTACCCTATTTGAAAGCTAACAAGTTAGCCTGCCACAATTTCATGCAGGCTGGCAAAAGACATGAGACTTCTGGTTCAGAGACAGAGGACAGTTTATTATTCACAGTTTATTTCTCACAGAATATCATTTTTTGAGGGGGAAGGGTTAGTCAGTTCCCTAATAACTAATTCCCACAGAGCAACCATATGAGGTTTCAATGTTTTTATTTTCTGTAATGTTTTACATATGATGCCAGCTACATTTTCAGGGTTTTGTTTTTTTAATTAAAAGATGTTTATCTCTGAGTTCTTGTCTTCCTTAGCTTCTGTATTTACTTCTATCATCGTTTCTTTCTGGATACTTCATTTTCAAAAGTGTACATGTAGGGGCCAACCTGGTGACATAGTTAAGAACGTGGCTTGGGGTTCACAGGTTTGGATCCTGGGCCCGGACCTAGTACCTCTCATGAAGCCATGCTGCAGTGGCATTCCATATAAAATAGAGGAAGATTGGTGTAGATGTTAGCTCATCGACAATCTTTCTCAAGCAAAAAGAGGAAGATTGGCAACAAATGTTAACTCAGGGACAGTCTTCCTCACACACACACAAAAAAGTGCACGTGTAGAAATGTGCTGTTTTTCACTGTTTATAAATGAGTGTCTCTTAAATCTCCCAGAAATGCCATTTCTGATTATACCAGCAAAAAGAATAATTTTTGGAGATAGAAGGAGTCTAGGTTTTTGCGATGTTTTAGTTCCAATGCTATTCATTTTTTCTTGAAGATTCAATTTGCCATCTCATGTCGTTTTCTTTCAACCTGGAGGACTTTCTTTAACATTTTCTATAGTACAGATCTGCTGGTAACAAATTTTTTTGGTTTTATTTTATCTGAAAATGACTTTATTTTTCCTTTATGGTGAAGGATATTTTCACTGGGAATAGAATTCTAGGATGACATTTTTATTCTTTCAGCACTTTAAAGCTATTGTTCTGCTGTTCTTGCCCTCCATTGTTTTGGTTAAGAGTCATTGCTGATTCAAATCATTGTTCCCTGTATTCAATCTGGCAGCTTTCAAGAATTTCTTTTTTTTCCTAAGAGCCCTGAATTTTGAGCCAGGAGATCTTGGGGGTTTTTTAATTTTAATTTTAATTTTTTTTTAATTTATTTTTATGTGTGTGTGAGGAAGATTGGCCCTGAACTAACATCTGTTACCAGTCATCCTCTTTTCTTTTTTTTTTCCACCCAAAGCCCCAGTACATACTTGTAGGTCATTCCAGTTCTTCTCTGTGGGATGCTGCCAGAGCATGGCTTAATATGCGTAGGTCTGTGCCCAGGATCTGAACTGGCAAACCCCGGGCCGCCGAAGTGGAGCACATGAACTTAACCACTCGGCCATGGGGCTGGCCCCAAGATTTTCTTTATCTTTGGTTTTCAGCAGTTTGACTATGATGTATCCAGGAGTGATTTTCTTTGTATTTATTTTGTTTGAGATTCACTGATTCTTGATTGTATAAATTTGTTTGTTTACCAATTTTGGGAAATTTTTGGCTCTTTTTTCCTTCAAATGTTTTTCTGTCCTACCTTCTCTTTCCTTTCCTTCTGGGACTCTAATTGCACATATTTTAGACCTTTTGGTGTTGCCTCACAAGAGTGATCTTTCTGTGTAAATCTTACCATTTCACCTTCCGTTTTAAAACCTTCATTGGCTTCCCATTACAAGTAGAATGCAATCCAGACTCTTAACCATGGCGTTTAAGGCCTTATAATCTGCTCTCTCTCTGACCTCATTTCCTACCTGTTTTCCCTTTATTCACTCTTTCTACCATTGGGTTTTTTTCTTTCTCTGGAACATACCAGTCATCCCTACCTTTGCACTTGATGTTCCCTTTAGCTTGAATGCTCTTCCCCCAGATGTTCGTATGACTGACTCTTTTGGGCATCTGTGTAAGTTACCTCCTCAGAGAGACTTTCTCTCACTAGCTCAACTAAAGGCTGCCCCATCCCTTCAATAGACACATGCACACACATTTTAGACCCATATCTCTTTTAATAGCTTTATTGAGTTATAATTCACATACTGTAGAATTCACCCACTTAAAATATATAATTTAATGGTTTTTATTATATTCACAGACACGTGTAACCATCAGCACAGTCAATTTTATATGTGTATCTTATTCATGGTATTTCCTAGTACGAAGAACAATGTCTGGTATATCATGTGTGCTCAATAATTTTTTCTGATTAGATGAATTCATTAGCTCTAAGATAATTTAGGCATTAGCCTCCAATAAAATGTTAGGGAAGTTCGTTTGACTACATTCAGCCGTAGAAGTATTCTTTTACCAGAGTTGTGCTATTTTGAGGGCTCTCTAAAACAGCTTAATCCATGTCTTAGGAGTTATTACAGGAAGTTACAAAAATATCTCTTTTGATAGGATGAACGCAAGTCATATACGCCTTTCCCTAAAAAAAAATAGTCATCTTTTACTGACCTGACGGTTAGCTGAGGAACAGAAAACCTCTCAGAAATATTGCTTTGCTGTTTTCAAAAGTAATCTGAAATTGTTTGTTTGAATCTTCGAAATAGAGTATAGAATCTCTAGTACTTGTGTTAATTACTAATTAATAGTGGGTTATTCATGAGATTTTGGACATCCCCTTTCTTTGGATACCTTTCATGTGGAATGTCAATTCTGAGTTCGGTGAATCACATTACCCCATCTTCTTTATAGGCTTTGATGCGGCCTGGAAGAATTGATAGAATCATCTACGTGCCTTTACCAAATGCAGCAACAAGAAGGGAAATATTTAACCTGCAGTTTCACGCTATGCCAATCAGTAATGAGGTTGATCTGGATGAACTCATCCTCCAAACAGATTCATATTCAGGAGCAGAGGTAAGATAGTTTCCCTCAAAATACCTTGATGGGGGCAAAGTGGTGGCTTGGGGTTATTAGCAAAAAAGACTGCTTGATGCCAACTGTCTTAAATAACTATATATTAAGAAATCTTAAAACAGAAAATGCATTACGTAACAGGTAATCACTAAATTAAATTGCATTTTACCTGGCCTCTGTTATATCTCAATTGCTTTTACCTGTCTCCTGTTATTTCTCAAAATGTATTCTTGAAAGAAGTAGCATAATACAGTGGAGAGAACACTGAACTAGAAGTAGAAGATTCTTCTGTTGGGCTTCTTGATACAGCAACTTCCAACCAATCACACACTTCTCTGACTTTGATTTCTTGACCTATCAAATGAAAATGATATATTACTTTCCCTACTTTTTCTCATAGAAATCATAAAAATGAAATTAGGGGGGCTGGCCCAGTTGCATAGTAGTTAAGTTTGCACACTCTGCTTCAGTTGCCTGGGATTCATAAGTTCAGATCTTGGGCGCAGACCTACACACTGCTCATCAGGCCGTGCTGTGACAGCGTTGCACATACAAAATAGAAGAAGATTGTCAGAGATGTTAGCTCAGTAACAATCTTCCTCAAGCAAAAAAGAGGAAGCTTGGCAACAGATGTTAGGTCAGGGCCACTCTTCCTCACCAACAAAAAAGGGGGTGGGGGAATTAGGATATCATGAAAGCACTCTGCAGTACAAAAGACTTGGCATTATCATGTTTTATCGTTCTGGAAAATTATCTCAACCTGCTTGTGTATTAACAAAGATTCTCTCATAAAAACTGTAAAAGAGACAGTCTGCCCTAAACTGTGAAAATATACTCTCAACAAGAACAGCAAGACCTCTGTGAAAATATAACAATTTTAAGTTTGGCAAATAAACATTTTTTCTGTCCTTAGCAACTCTTTACTTAGGCTGTTTTTATTTACAAAATAAAATTCCATTGTAATAATTTTGTAGCTTTTCTACATGCATTTCTTAAGAAAAATATGGAATATATTCCTCAACACAGAAATATCTTCTGAATACCATTGGTAGGGATTTGTACTGGAAAATTAATACTTTTTAAAGTAACAAGTTGTAGATTCTTTTCATTCTTCTGAACTATCCAGCAGACTGGGATTCCACATTCTGTTTTGCTTCCTATTGTTTTTATCTGTCTTCTGTAAAAACCGGAGAGATAACATGTACTATAGATGAATTTACATGTGGAATTGGACTTAGTATAGCATGCTGTCATAGCTAATAACAACCGAAATAAATCCCAAATCTATCCCATTGTTTTTTCTCAGCCATGAACTATGTGTATTTGATTTTCCTCCTTTAGTTTTTTAAATTCCACTGAGGGTGGGGCAAGCCAAGTAGAAAGTACCTTGAGAAGCAATTAAGCGTGTTCACCTTCAAGTCCTGTCTGAAACAGTAATCTTTATGAGTATCTCTTTGGCATGACCATCTATTAAGTTAAAATGAACATATAGTTACTGTTAACTGACTGCTCCAGCATTTCTAGAATTCGGTTTTTGATGTGAGACCAAGGGCTGGCATCATGTGTATGATATGTCGTTTATAGGAAACAGCAAGGAAAAGAAACCATAAATCTTTCACTTGAGCTGAGTGAAGTGGAAGAGCAGTTAGCAAGTATAAGTGTGTCTTTCTCACTTGGAAGTAATTCATGGTGGTAACATAGAAGTGCAAAACAAAAATCAAAGCCAGTGAGCTTCTGTCTGCCTGAAAGGGAAAAACTCATTTGGTGCCAGAGTTACTGTACCAGCTTGCTAGTTCTTTGTAGTACATGTCTTAGTCAGTCTAAAATATAAGCACCTTCATGTCTGATTAATGTTATATCAGATCTTCTAAAAATAGTCACAGGAAAAGTAGCAGAAAATTCTTTCCCTCCTCAAATTACATTTTTATCTCCCATAATGCTGGAGTAGGGGAAAGGTATCCCCCTGTGGTCCTAATTATAACCATATATTATTATACCTTCATAGACATTTATTCCAGGACTATATTTTAGTAGTTTTAGGGTTTTCAATTTGGACAAGACAGGTTTGTGCCGCATTTTTTGTTTTGGGGGGATTTTCTTCTGAATATTTAGGCAATTCACTCAGGTGCCCTATTGTTTGAGAAGAACTATCATTCTTTTTGAAGTCTTAAAATTAATAAATAGGGAATTTAAGACAGTTAAAATTTAGCTTCACATAAAATCTAAGATCTCATCTTTTTTCCCCCTCTTTCCATCAGAATAAAAATGGCACTGCAATGTTTGAAAGCCATAGTTAGTTTTGATTTTTTAAATAGTGAAACAAATTCAAAGCTAGAACTTTAGTCACCTGACTCCCACAGACTCAGTACCTTACCACTGATGTAACTAATTTATTTCTTCCCCAGGCTGAGGTCATATCCTTCAGTACAGAACCTACCACATAGTACATATTTAACAAATACTTAATAAACTGGAAAAAAAGGAAAAAAGATTTTTAAAAATTATATTTAGGACAAATAGACTTCCCATTCTCATTTCTCATAAGAGGAACCCTCATGTAGCAATGCTTCCTGCTACAGACACTGCCGCTTTTTCAGAGTTGGAATGTCTCTGTGGCCACTTTCGGTATAAAAATGAAAATACTGATAATTAATTGTCTTCACAGGAGAGTGGTATATTCAATGTTACATAAAATTAATTTTATTTAACTGTACACTATTAGCTATATGAACAAGAATTTGGCCAGGTGAGCCAAAGATGAGGAAATTGCTGGCACTCTGTTTTTTAGAACCATAAAATGTTTATCTGTAGTGAGTATTTTTTGTTTTTGTTTTTAATTAAAAAGTTGTAGAGAATGATTGGAATGGAGATGATGGTGTTCATTAAAAGACTGGGATCAGGGGGTCACTTGTAAAAAATATTCTCTTTTCACCTGGTGCTTTATTTTGCCCAGTCAACATTGTTCCATAAAAGCTTCCACAGGCACCATGTTTGAAATAGCTCCTTGTACCTTGTGAGTTACTGCATTTTCCTTCTCTGGAGAAGGTATACAGAGAAATGAACCATGTTTTTTATCCTCAGAGGAGTCCCAAGAGGAAGTTTGTCGCCAGCTGGAAGGGGAATGTGGTCACTAGGGAGCAGCCTCTAAAGAGTGGCTGAAGCAGGCAGCATCCTTCAGCCATCTCTGCTGCCTGCCACTCCTCCGTGGCCAGAACCTCATTGTCTTTGGCTTCTTGGCTGTAGCTCCCAGTTCATGGAAAAACATGTTGGCATTTAAAAGCAGATGTGAATTCTGTTCAGGAGGAAATAATAAGTCTTTTTTGGTTATAGCTATTGTTTTCTTTTGCTTTGATTTTTGTTTTTTAAGTTATTTGTAGCAAATTCCACTTCATTTATTCGTCTTTCATCAAATTATGCTAGTTACTTCAGGAAAACTTTCATCTTACCCACTGACAGGAAATCAACAATCACAAATATATGCACATGAAAGCCATAACTGGACCCATTACGCATGTACCATGTGCTTGGGAACCGAGATGATGAATAAGATACATAATTTCCTCTCTGTGTAGGAATTTGATGACATAAGCCAACAACTAATATCTGTAAAATTTGGGTTGACTGCTTATTTGTATTTGGATGTTATCCTCCTTTTAGTCATTATCTCATTAAGTGAAATTGATAATGTATCTAAGAGCCAGGTATCAATATACATTTTATAAATAATATAGATGATCATAGCATTTATTTCACGTTAAGATTTGAGAATTCAGTTTCCAAAAGAGGCAATTTTAATGTCGCAATTGAGTAGATTTTTAATAAAATTGTAGCTCTTTTCTTTCAGGGTGGTTTTAAGCAAGTTATTTAACTTCTTTGAACCTCACTTTACTCATTTGTAGAATATCTACATGACTGAAATTGTTCTTTTTTTTTTTTTCTGCTTTATCTCCCCAAACCTCCGCTGTACACAGTTGTATATCTTAGTTGCATGTCCTTCTGGTTGTGGGATGTGGGATGCCTTCTCAACGTGGCCTGACGAGCAGTACCATGTCCGCGCCCAGGATCCGAACCCTGGGCTGCCGCAGCGGAGCACGCAAACTTAACAACTCAGCCACGGAGCCGGCCCCTGAAACTGTTCTGAGTTAAATGAGATAACAAATGTAAAAGCACCAAGAAACAATGTCTGACACATAAAGAGTTACATAAACATTCCTTCCCCTCATCCTGCCCCCTCTTAGTTTACTATTTATATTTACCACTCAAGTATTGAATCATGTTGCTACAAGATGGTAATATGTTTTGCATTGCCTCAATAACCAGATAATTCATCTGAAGGCTAAATGGTAATTGAGTTTGCCTCTTACCCTTTTATTCAAAATATAAAAATCTGCTTAATATGGTGATTTTTAGTGTAATCTTATGAATCTAGCTCTAAAGTCTTTTTAAAGCAATTTGTTAGAGTTAAATACATTTCACATTGAGTTTTCAGAAAGCTTTAACTTCATGGAAATTTAGTCTATCTCTGTTTTACCAAAATGATGTGTCTTGCTCTGAGTTCTGTTTTATAGTCTGTGCTCTCCTGGGTTTAATAATAGCTGACGGTCCTCATGCCAGCTTGACATTAAAAAATCACCTTCCAGTGTGCCTCATTAATTTGAGAAGGGTTCCATTCACTGTACTTGAGCTATTAGAGCCAATAAAGGGAGAGCCTTAAATTACTTTTCTATCTTGCTGATTAACGTTCCTTCTGACATCCTCTCTCTTTTCTCCCACACACTGAAAACAGAAGGAGCAATTATAGCCACTTAGGATGTCTGTACTCTTCCTACATGAAGCCTCTTGTGACAATTTCCCCCAAACTGAAAATCAAGAACAATGTACTATTAGAATCTGGCATAGATTAACTCCTCATCTGACCAGTCTAAAAACACATCTGAGATAGGGATAAAGATCCTAAAGCCGAACAGGACACCTTTTGGCCTGGTCTCAGACACTCGTTGTAGTGTAGTTAGAGAGCAGCTGCAGCAGTGTTCCTGTCTAGAAAGTGAAGCAGGGCACCACAGCACTTAGCAACCTCCTGTAGACGGCCTGCGACCTGCTGTCCTACCGAATCAGAAGCTGCCCTGTGGAAACATGCTGCTGTAGCCAGCCAGTCTACTGTTCTTGTTTGAGGTCCTTATTATCTCTCCATTCTTCCTTGTGCATTTAGCCTAAAATTCTATATCTATACTCAGAATTTCAAAATACTCTTTACTTACACAACCTCCTGAAATCACTGCTTTGTCGTGAAACCATCGTGACTGTTCTAACTTTTGAACTCCTTTACACTGATTTCTGTTTTACTTGTTTAGTTTTTACCATATTTTGCCTTGTAGTTATTTTAATGTAAACAGCTGCCTCATCTCCCCAAACAAACTGTAAGATTCTCTACAGCAGAAACCAGGTTTTATACTTCTTGGAGTCCAGCAAAGCAACCACTATCTCCCACTCAATCAGTGGACGGTAATGTGGGATGAATGATAGATTTATGTGTGGATTCGAAGTCATTTTGCCAACCAAAAAAAATGTCAGTTTTAACATTCACTAAAGTGGCACTTTCTAGTTTTAAATGTCTTTTTGTATACATTATTTTTATGAGCACCCTAACTCTATGGAAACAGTGCTATAGCAAAAGAACTAGAGCCAAGCAAAAATAATTGATTTGTCTGAGATCCCACAGCAAGTAAGTGACAAACCCAGGACCAGAAACTGGATCTTTCAACTCCTCCTGAAAGACTCTTCATGATCTCTTCATGCCTCTGAGTCAGCAGAAGAGTCTTCGAAACTGTTTCATAGATCCCTTTGACATATCTGAATCTCTGATAAAGGTTTGCCTGCTCTTGGGGACAGTGCCTTAGCAAACTAAACAGCAGATATGAAACATCTTTACATTTTTTACATGTTCTTTTCGTACAGTAGCGTTTAGCTATCTTGTTGTCACCCTCACAAAAATTGTAAGCTACTTTAAGTTAGAAACTATGTTTTTCTTTCTTCATTTACTGTATTCTCCAGGCATCGTGAGTAAGACCTGCCGTTCAGAGGGAAAGACATAAACAACAAAGTTCTATATATAATGTGTTTATATGGCATGATCTAATGATGTGCAGAATACTACTGGAGAAAGAAGAGAATGTGACTCACACAAGAGGGGATGGAAGGAGAGGGGCTAGTTAGCCAGAAGAGGGTAGTTGATCTGAGTCTTAAAGGGTGATAGGAGTTCCCCAGTTGGCTAGGGCTGAGAAGGGAGCATCCCTGGCAGATAGAAAGGCAGAGGTGCATAAAAGAATTTGGTGTGTTCTAGATCCAGTTAAAGGTTGAAATATGACTGGAAAAAGAGTCTACATGTGGAAGGAGTAGATGATAAAGCAGGAAAAGGAGGTCAGAAAAGTGTGAAGGACTTGGATATCATCTGAACTTGCTTTTCTCCTTTAAGCAGGGAGAACCATTGAAAAATTTATTAAGGAATGTCGTGGTCAGATTTGTGTTATTGAAAGATTGGTGGCATTTTTGTCCAAAGCCACCACTAGATAGCCTACTGGGCACCTTTATGTGAATTAGAAAAAGGTGCATCTTCACCCCACTTGTGACAGCTTCCTGCCAGGGTATAAGGCTTGTCAAGCAGAACATGAGCTTTCATGCATTTCCCTATTTCAATAAGTCCTTATTTGCCCCCTCAGCTGAGCATCCTTGTATATGCACAATCTTCATGTCTGTACAAGGCTGTCTCATTTTTGGCTTATCCACCTTTAAATATCCCTCGCAGTGCCTCGAACAGTACCTCATATAAAGGTGATATGTGTTTATTGAATAAACAAATTTAGATTTTAATCCAAGTAGATAAACTACTTTCTGTGACTTGAAGATTTGCCTCATGAGCTCTTGAATAAAAATGTATTGTGAATAGGATAAGTTGGAAATATTAAAGATGTCTTTTGTGATCATTGTTAGCACATTAAATCTCCCATGAGGTGCAGCACCTGATGTGAGTGGCCAAAATATTCAAAGTCAGGTGGATTATGTTCTCTAACTATATTATCACTTGGAATTTATATAAGCTCCTAGGGTGAGTACCTTATTTCTGCAGGTCTGTTTAGTGGCTAAAATATGGTTACCTTGTTGTAAATGAATTATGCTAAAATTCTCCAGGGCAAAAATCAAAATGTACTAAAAGCAGATATTTAGACTGTAACTTTTAAGCCAGCCCTCTACCCCATTATTTTACAATCTGCATACTAAGTAGTGAAGAGGTTTGGTAAAAGCCAAGACCTAGACTTTAGTTCCATCTTGACCATTTACTACAGTATTAGTTTGACCAAATCAGATATCATCTCTAGAGCTCAGTTCTCATATTTTAATAAGGGGGTGGGAATATGGTCCCTATGATCCTTTCTAGTGCTAAAAGTCTGTGTGGTTATATACCTGTCATAGATTAAGTTAATTGTATAAGGAATCCCTTAGAGGTTGGACCTCCAGGGACATATAACGTAGTTTTATTTTCCTTACAATGCTTCTAGAAACCTGGGATCTTGGAATCTTGGTCAGTGTCTCTAAATACTTCCTACTGTGGCCTAGAGATCCTAATCATGGCACCAGAGGAACAGGAACCTTGAAAGACTGACAGCATATAGAAATCGGGTTTTAATAAAATTCTCCTTAGCAAACTTTAACAATTTTCCATGGAATGGAAATGAAAGTTTTACCTGTTCAAAGATCCCAAGGCCCACTGATTTTTTTTCTGAGACCTTTAGTTATTCTGCTTTTCAACTTCCTTAAGAATAGCTAGTTAAGTTCAATTTCTGATTCTGAAGGCATTAGGATAAAAAGTGTTATAAAATGGAAAAATGCAGCAGCACACTTTTTCACTAAAATCTTTATCAGGAAAGTAAGTAAAAGTTACAAAGTTATAATGTTGTTCATTTTAACTTACAGTTTTTAAAACTTGCAGTGTATGGAGATGTAAACATTCTCTGTATTTCTAAACTTTGACTTCTCCTGAAATTGGCAAAAAAAAGAACCTTAATTCACTTTACCTGAAGGCTATTTTGGATAGGATGTTTACACCAAAGCAAATCATCCTCCAGAACACCTTGTGCTGCCGTACCTGTATTACTGACTCCTTGCCAAGCGTTTAAAACTACTGTCAGATTACGAGAAGTATTAGTCAGAAAGGAAATGGATGCTGAATGAGAGCCTGGCTGGCAGCAGGCTTAATATAGCATTTTATAGCCGAATACTGAAGCCCCTTTATAGGGAAGCAGTATATCAAGGCAACAAGTTAGCCAAAATCTCCCTGATAATCTAGTCCCCAAGTGTGGTATCCAGGCTAAATCTGTATCTATGAAGAATTACTTAGGCCAATAGTAATGCTGAGTTAAGCATTTTAACATTCTACCTTGTTTCTCCTCTTCCAAATTCTCAGTCTCTCTGTTGACTCACGCTGGTTCTCCAGAGTTTTTGCACATTTAATCTGTGCTTCTTCAGTTTCAAAAGAATGATAAAATTTGGGGTTTCTACCAGTTTGAGAGGAACTTATGATTTAAAAAAGTATAGAGCCTGCTGTTTATTCTGTAGTGTAGATTCTGGTAGAGTTGGATATTTTTGTTTGCTTATTTGAGGTGATGGAAGGCTAATTACTAAAAGTAGTCCTAATTTATCTATACAGTCGTACTCTGCATAACAATGTTTTGGTCAATGATGGACCATGTATGCGACAGTGGTCCTGTAGGATTAGTACCATATAGCCTAGACATGTAGTGGGCTGTACCATCTAGGTTTGTGTAAGTACACTCTGATGTTCACACGATAACGAAATCACCTAACAATGCATTTCTCAGAACATATTGCTGTTGTTAAGTGATGCATAACTCTATACAAAAAGTATGCCACTAATATATTTGAAAGCTGTTTCTTCTTTGAAGAACATTTTGTACCATGGAGCTGCATTTCACTTAAGCAAATGGCTTATGGCATGAGAAATGACAAAAGCCAAGTCTGCCTATTTCCTAGCACGTGACCAATTTCCTTGTATGTAAATAAGGATAAGAAAGGTCTTTATACTTCATAGATCTCTTGTCCAGATTAGATGAGATAATTCATATAAGGTGCTTATCCTAGTAAGCACATAACAAGTGCTCAGTAAATCATTTTTGTTATATTTTTTGTAACCACCAAATCCAATTTGACCTCTAATATAAAAAATCTACAATTTGCTTAATTTTTCCATATTTTGTTGCCTTAGATTTTATGAATACTCATGAGTGTTTCATGTGTATGTCTTGTTTTTAGTTTTAATAGTGTATTCTTTAAATTCAAAATATATTTCATAGTTTCATGCAGCATTTATTTCAGCTGGTTTATATTTATAAACATCTGTAATCTCTAGTTTTATTTTTCCTTGTTAAAGATGTGTAGTATTTTTTACTTTTAAGTGTATAAAGTTAATGTTTCTTTACAGACTGTCTACATAATATCCCTATTTCAGGATATTTGTTAAGGTAATTCCTAGTTCCTTGTATACAACTTAATTTTTTTTAATGTAAGTTTTGTTAATTAAAAAGAAAAATATAGGGAAGCTTGCAACTTTAGAAAGTTGAGGGTTTCTGTTTCTACTAGAATGATTGTTTAGGAAATAAGCACACCTAATTACTATGCCCTTTCATTCAAGTTGGGATTGAACCCAAGTGTTTGGGTAAGACTCAGAAATCTAATGCCAAGGACAAAAGCTTTGCATGTTTGGTGATGACATAGGGATGTTCTCATTCTTCATCCCCAGATGACAGTAATTCTGAGTTCTCAAAGGGGTCATTCTATTAAAATGTTACTAAAGCTCCATAAATTGTTCAGAATTGCAATACAGTCATTAAATTGTTCTTAAATATAACCTCCATTAAGTTTTTGGAATTTAAAAACAGAATCTAACCTTGCCTTAGGCTAGAAAGAAAAGTAGAAAGAATTATTAAGATTTGCACAGCTCTCTTTTTTTATTTTATGTTTTTAATCTTCAAATATGTTTCTAGTGTTCTTTAATAATGGCTACCTCTCTTTTTTCTATTAAAATTTGGAAAATGAGTTTTGCTTTTATATTTGTGGGAATGTTTCTCTGTTCATTTATGAGCAAAAAATGTTAGGTATAATATCCATGCCACTTATACCATTGTGGAAGTTCCAATTCATAAACTAGTTATTTTCTCTTCAGAATTGTTTTTAAAAAATCACTTAAACTGTTTTTAGCTTTTGGACAAGACATTCTTTCAATGGGAGCAAAAGCAGCCCCTTGGCACATTTTTATTCACTTCAAAAGAATCCTTGAGGAGTGGTTTTATATTTAAAAGCAAGAATTGTATTTAGTTTGCCTAGCATTAACTTCTTGCCAGAATCCTTAAAAATACAAAAGGTCAAGCAAATATTCTTAGATGTGAAAGAAGTAGTCCCCAGCATTTCTTTTTAGCTCTATCATAAACTTAAGTGTCAGAACTGGAGGTTAGGAGGGAGATGAATCCAAAAGTTGTCAATTTCGAAGTGAATTGGTCATAATGGGCATGAAATATGCTTGCATGCACAGGTTCACAGAAGCTAGTCTTATGTTTCATTTATGGCTTCTTTATAGTTTAATAAAAGATACTTATGCTATGAAATTAATATTTTGTACCTGCTGTATTCAGCACATCAAAAACTTCCTGCCGTATCTAGTCTATTTTTGAACCCTACAGGGATATTTTCATGGGTAAATTCTACCTTCAGTGTTTTTAAATTATGTATTTTTTTTTCAAAAATATTTATCAAATTTTGGAACATTTATTATGTAAAGCAAGTTACATTAATATTTTCATTCGTTTTGTTCTTGTATATAATACTAGAAATCAATTATTGAGTTTTAGGGACATAATAAAATAACTCAAGTGAGTGGAAGATTTGGTCAATATTATACATTATAAATTATGTAAAAATTGGAACACATTGGAATCCAGTTTTAACATGAGCTAGCTTAATATAAAATCTGGTTTAACTTAGGCATGAGTTGGATGCTACCCCAGGTGGTTTATTGCAATTAGTACCCAAAGACCGCATTATAATAATTTTTTTCTGTAATAATGTCTTATAGCATAAAATAGTATATAACTATATTCTCTATTACCTTGAACTTTTATTTTTGCTACTCCGGTAGTGAGACATCCTGAGGACCTCCAAGGAGCCTTAAACATAACTTTACAGGTATTTGAAGAATCAGTTGACTTGCTGCCTGAACCATGTACATCTTTAAAGCTCTGTTTAAATGTAACTCTATATATAAACTGATTGTGCCTTATAAGCTAACCACCTATAAAGATTATATGTTTTCTTCTTTAATAGCCAATACTTTAGATGATAAATATATAATTCATGTTTATAGTCATATAATAGACAAAATGTAGAATAAAGTAAAAAAATGTATATTGCTACCATGTTATGTGCTTCATAGAGAAAGCCACAGGCTGAGTGAAGGAAAAAAAGAGAGAGAGAGATCTCAGTGCCTAATAAGTTGAAATTTTCTTTCTTCTTTTTCCTAATAGTAATTGCTTATAATTTTTTAAAGAGTCTGCCGTGAGCTGAATTCTGTTCCCACAAAAGGGAATTGAAAGGAGTTGAAGCCCTAACCTCTCAATGTTCCTTATGTGGAGATAGAGCCTATGAAGAGGTAATTAGGGTTAAATGAGATCTGAGGGTGGGCCCTAATAAGGCCTCAGGCATGCACAAAGGAAAGGCCATGTAAGGGTGCAATGAAAAGGCTGCTGTCCGGAAGACAGGAAAAGAGCCCTCACCAGGAATTGACCATGCTGACACGTGATCTCAGACTTCCAGCCTCCAGAACTGTGAGAAAATAAATTTCTGTTGCTTCAGCCACCCAGTTTATGGTGTTTTGCTAAGAAAGCCCAAGCCAACTAAGGCAGAGACCATTACAGTTCACATCATTATAGCACAGGTCATGTTATATTTTGGGTTTCTTTTTTCTAACTAATAAAGATAATTTCTTTAATTTATAATTCGTAATTTCAGCCTGAATTGTCTTTGAGAATCAGATGATTATAGGCAGTTCCTAGTTTACCAAAAATGTACTGTAAGTTGCCTTTGAGAATTCAGAATACATTTATTTCTGGAAGCAATGCTTCTGTGGTGAATAGTTTCCCAGGCTAGTCCCCTGAAATTTATTATGCCCCTAGTATGGGTAACCTAACAGTAGTAAACATAAGTTTTAGATCCTGGAAGCAGAACATGCATTATTAGAGCCAACCAAAGGAAACAGGGAGATAATTTTTTTCTTTTCTAGGCAGAGAGCCAGTCCTATGCAAGATTAGATTAGACAAAGTTTGTCTTCACTTTAGCTCTTTCTATAGCTTTTCACCCTTCATCTTCAAAGTTCACTGCCCACCCCCTGCATCCTCTAGACCTACTTTTCTGAATACTTATTTTGACAGTCCCCATCAATTGTCTGATTAGAAAACAATCTGATTGAATCAATTCACCATAAAGCCAAATAATAAGGATCACCCCCAGAGGTATCTGCATTTTTAAAAAATTTTACTCTCCCAAATGAATCTCTAACTGGTAGATTTTCAGGTTATATTAAAAAAATTGATAGAAGAGAACTCAGAAATATTCTAGTCTGCTTCTGATAGCTTTTATTGCTCTTAATCCCTCTACCTTTTCTCCTCTGCTGACTTTCAAGATACTTAAAAGGGCTCAAGGTTCCTTGTAAAAAAGATTTATTCTACACTAGCAACTTTTACATAAAAAAGCATCCAATGGGGACCAGCCCAGTGGTTAAGTTCGCACATGCCACTTTGGCGGCCCAGGGTTTGCCGGTTCAGATCCCGGGTACAGACATGGCACTGCTTGGCAAGCCACGCTGTAGTAGGTGTCCCACATATAAAGAAGAGGAAGATGGGCATGAATGTTAGCTCAGGGCCAGTCTTCCTCAACAACAAAAAAAAAGCATCCAGTGAACATAAAACTACTTACAACTTGCTGAAAGGACTTCCCGTCTTTTCTGTTGTGTGCAATTACATTTTCACATGGTTATAATCAAAATGCATGGTACATTTTCTTGACTGTATTGTATTAGTCTACCCTCATCTTAAACACTGCTGTTGTATTTTACTGAGGCTTATTAGCATCAATAATAGGAATAGAAAATACTGTAGTAAGGGATTTTATAATTGGGAAATCCTTATATTTTAGAGGATAGTTTAAAACTTTGTCTCTTAAAGCGCTATGGTTCCTTGGGGTTGTCTCCAGTCCAGGGAATAGGAGCAGAGAAAGAAGACTCTAGAGTCCTTCACCTGGACTTCAGTGGGGAACAGCTCTACTTAATCTGTAAGAATTTGTTTGATAATGGAGATTTGTTCCTAAAAGAATTTTGGTTTGAAGACCCTAATTTAGGAGGAAATTCGTAGTTAAAAATATAAAAAATTGGGATTTTCTCACACAAGTACCAAAAAGAAAACTGAGTTAAAGAATAAAATTAATAACCAATTTCTGCCCTATGTAAATTTTCTTTATTAGACATTTTTATACAAAATTTTTGGAAATCTATTAGATATAGAAGGTATCAATTAAAGAATTTACAAAGAAAAATATTTATAGATATTTGGTCACCAAACCTTAAGCATGACCCCTAAAACTAGGAAATACATGCTTAAGACCATATTTTTTGAGTATTTGTGTACAAAATATGAAAGTACCATTTTCTATTATCAAAGAACCAAAATTCTTTTTTCTTTTTTCAGTGATGCATCTTTATAACTTGAAAGTTATGTATAGGAATCTCATCTCCAAACATTTATCTCAGTAGAAAAAATAGGAATTTTTCTTTTTACCTTAGTAAAAGATATGCTTTAGTAGCTAAAATTATCTCTTACATGGCATTTTAATAGTATTTTTTTATTAATAGATTTTTTGAGCAATTTTAGGCTTACAGAAAAATAAGTGGAAAATATAGAGTTCCCATTTACCCTCTCACCCCCTCCTCCCAGTTTTCCCTATTATTAGTATCTTGCATTATTGTGATACATCTGTTAAAATTATTGCACCAATATTGATAAATTATTATTGTTAACTAAAATCCATAGTTTACATTATGGTTCACTCTTGGTGGTGTACTTTCTGTGGATTTTGACAAATGTATAATGACATTTGTATCCACCATTACTGTATCATATAGAATAGTTTCACTGCCCTAAAAATTCCCTGTTCTCCTCCTGTTCATCCCTCCCTCACCCCAAACCCCTGATCTTTTAACTATCTCTGTAGCTTTGCCTCTTCCAAAATGCGATATAGTTGGAATCTTCTTTCACACAGCAGTATACATTTAAGCTTCCTCCATGTCTTTTTGTGGCTTGATAGCTGATTTCTTTTTATCCCTGAACAATATTCTAGTGTCTACATGTACCACAGTTTGTTTACCCATTCACCTATTGAAGGACATCTTGGTTGTTTACAAGTTCAGGCAAATATGAATAAAACTGCTATAAACAGCTGTGTGCAAGTTTTTTTATGGACTTAAGATTTAAACTCTTTGGGAGGGCCAGCCCACTGGTATAGTGGTTAAGTTCACGCACTCCACTTCAGCAGCCCGGGGGTTGTGGGTTTGGATCCTGGGTGCAGACCTAGGAACCGCTTGTCTAGCCATGCTGTGGCAGCTGTCCCACATACGAAATAGAGGAAGATTGGCAACAGATATTAGCTCAGGGCCAATCTTCCTTACCCAAAAAAAACATATGTATATATGAAATAAACTCTTTGGGGTAAATACTTGGAATGTGATTGCTGGATCATATAGTAAGAATATGTTTAGTTTTATAAGAAACTGACAAATTGTCTTTTAATTTGGCTGTGCCATTTTGCATTTCCATCAACAGTGAATGAAAGTTCTTATTGCTCCATATCCTCACTGGCATTTGATGTTGTGCGTCTTTGATTTTCGCTATTCTAGTATTGTTAATTGTTCATTTGCAATTACCTAAGGACATATGACGTTTAGCAGGTTTTCACATGCTTATTTGCCATCTGTCTATCTTCTTTGGTGAGCTTTCCAGATCTTTTGCCCATTTTTTAATTGGGTTGTTTTCTTATTGTTGAATTTTAAGAGTTCTTTGTATATTTTGGATACTGCTCCTTTATCAGATTTGTGTTGTCCAAACATTTTCTCCCAGTCCATGGCTATCTTTTCACTCTCCAAACAGTGTCTTTTGTAGAGCAGAAATTTTTAATTATAATGAATTATCAATTTTTTTCTTTGAAAATATATTTAATAAGGTATTAAATGTATTCTTTCTATAAAAAGAGATATATTTGGAATCAATTTATGCTGTGTAAATGTTTATAGATAAAAATCACCATATTTACTCAATAGTTTATTTTTGTCTTCATTTTATAATTGTGATGATTTATAACTTGTAGTGCAAGGGAGAATTATTCCCTTTGAGAACTATTATCCATGAAAAAAACCATTCTCTTTTCTTTTGAACATTATGCTACTGTATTTGAATCAGATATTTCTGCCTGCATGAATAGAAAAACACTCTCCTCAGAAGCTGGGACTCCCTGCTGTACAGGAGCAGTTTTAACTTGGGCACATGCAGTATTTTATATGTAGATCACACACTACACAATGGCAGTACTATATAACCATGTTTTAAATAACTGTACTAGGTGATAGATGAGGAGAGGGACATTTTAAATGAAGAAGTACATTATAAAAAGAAGCTATTACATTTGTAAAGTTTTGTCTGATTCAAGAACCTTGTCACATCACATACTGGCAGTGATGTAATGGAGTCTCATTCTGTAACTTCTGCTGCTAAGTCACTTAGAACCTTGGGCAAGTCTTATCCTCTTTGTATTTCCATTTCTTCACATTGAATGGAACCATTCCTCAGAGCTTTTCTATCTTAACAATTCTAAAGTTTTATATCCACTTTATGACTCTTACATTGTACCATTACCTATCATTTTTAAACAGTATTAGAGCTAATGTTAGGGGAAATTGTCTGCAGAAAACATAGATATGCCCACATTGTGAAACAGTAAGACAGAAATTTAAAGCAAGTAATTTTTTTTCACATACTGTATTTTCTGGTTTTTTAAATCTTATTCAAAAGATAATTGAGGATTTTTAAATGATAGCAATTTGCTGACATGTCTCTTGGAAACATATCTAATAGAGTATATCCTGGTAGGTACAAAGCAGCAAAACACAATCATTCTTTGCTATGCTGGGGTACCTAATGTGTTTACAAGCTCCTTCCAAGAAGTACTGGAGACTTGGTTTTATTGTTTGAGTGGGCTAGAGAGAGAAGGTGGGGGAAGTGTAGTGAAGGGATTTCAGCCAGTCTCGAGGTGTGTGCTATAATTAGAAGCAGGACCCTCATGCTTGTAAAGTATGCCTTTAGACCCCTTGCCTTTCAGGGCAAGACTGGGAGATGGGCGATTTTGCCCCTTCCCTCTGTGCTGAACCCTGTGGAGATAGCTGCAGTGTTCATGCACCCATGAAGCACTGCTTCTTTGTTTGCTATAGTGTTATGGGTCTCATGGATGCCAGCCCCATTGGCTTTCAGAGCTAGATGTTTTGGGGGTGCATCCTTCAGCTGGGAGTCTTAAAAATTGGGGCCCTACATGTGTAGTCCAAACCTTTCACTCCTCAGGGAGAAGCTGTGAGTTGGGAGTTCTCTACAGATGGTATGACGCTAGGCCAGGAGTGGGATTTATGAAGAGAGCTGTCTCAGCCTTTCCTACCCATTTCAGGGTGGGTATTTTCTCATTCACTCGACATATAGGAGTCTCAGCTTGTTTCTGGATTTCTTTCATAGGGAATTGGTCCCTGTCTAGCTGTACATTCGGTGTGTCTGTGGGAAGAGAGAAGTTCAGGAACCTCCTGTGTCGCCATCTTAGTCAACTCCCCTCTGCTTTCCTTTTAATAGTATACAATCTACTAAATTTCTTTTAGAAATATCAAGCAATACAAAGGATGAGCAAAGACTAGACCAGAAATGGGTGTTTCTTTGCCAGCGTCCTGTCACCTACATTAAGAAACTAACAGATGCTAAGTGAAGATTCGTACTAGAGCAGAATGTAACTTACAGTGTAGATTCATCTTTCTGCATTTTTAATAAGTAATTTGGAAGCTTTCTTTGAGGACTGGTGAGCTTAAGCAAAACTCTGAGAAATGTTTCTTTAATCTGGGAGATTGGCTTGTTTAGGATTATTCAGTTTCTTTCCTTATTTCTCTAAAGGCACCCATGGACTTCATTTGCTGACCTTATTATAACAGTCTTCATTTACATTAGCATATTAAAGGTTGAAGATTCACCTGCTGTCAGTTTCATTTCCTGTGTAACACCTTGTCTTTAAAGTAATGTGCGTTGATTTTCGTCACTCCTGTCAACTGCAGAGCTGCTGTTGTCTCCCTTATTTGAAAGGATATGTCCTCCCCACCCCTGAAATAGAGATAAATTATCTTATTGGATGAGGAATACAGGGATGTTTAGGAACATTTTGTTGTATAGCTACAGCTTCATAGAACTATTTGTCTGAGTCGTCTGCACCCACTCAGCTTAGATAGAATGTCTTCCAGAAAACCATTTCTGACAACCTCCAGCCCAGATTCAGTACCTCTACTATGTATCCCATAATACCTTGCGCATTTTTCTTTCATATCTTGATTTTTGGTTTTTTAAAGCTTCATTAAGACAGAATCAGTAAAAGTAGCTGTTTGGTTTTGAGAATCTTGATTAATGAGTTAGGATCCATCTAGACCAGGTAATTTTGGTTACTTTACGCTAAAATGGGTTCCTCAACTTAGCACTTGGTGATGATGGGAAAAGTTGTTGAAAATATCTTAACATATACAGTGTAATAAAGCTTTAGCAGATTTTATTGGCATAACTGTCTTGTAATAATTTCCGATAGTTTCTCATTCCTCCATGGCTATAGGAAATATTCTGGTTCACTTTGGAACCTCAACCACATGGTGCTATTATCTCATATTTTCTGTGTCCACAAGTCCTTTTTTCATTTCAGGGCTGTTATTGCAAAGTCTTGGAATGTGTGCTTCCTCAGCACAGCCTTTAAGAACAGAACCCTTAAAAATTAATTTCCAAAAAGGGTTTTGATTCTCCACTTTGCTCACCAAAATGCTGGTTATGCCTGTGTGGTACCATAGCTCTGTCTATTCTGACTGAAACCCTATGTCAGTGTCTGTGTTCTCTTTGGTGGCCACATCCTCCCTTCAGGCCAACATTCATCTGGATGCTGTGGCAAAAGGAAAGGTGTTTACATACCTTTCAGCAAAGAATTCCCTCTTTCATGGGCTTTAAACTGAAGTCAAATCCCCGTTTTACAGAAATATGCAAACCATGTAATTCTCAGTGTGCTACTATTAAATATGTCCTCAGAATCAGTGTGTTCAGCTATTGTTTAAGGACTTCATGACTTCTGTTGCACGCCACGGGAACCTACTCAACACTCTGTATCAGTCATCCCAAACTGCTGAATTATAAGCTTCCCCAAGATAGGATCTATGTCATCTCTTTGTATTCCCAGAACTTAAGCACTTAAGGGAGGCTTTGTTATTTGTTAAAAATAAAATAATAAGTGACTAAATGAAAACTTAAGTGCCTCTTGGGTCCAGATGCTATGAACTTCATAGAATCTTTCTCATCTCACTTTCTTCAGAAAACAGCAATTATTTACAAACACATATTTTTAAAAAAAACCAGCAACTCATTATTTTCTCTCTGGTGACTTTATATACTTCATGATATATTAACATGTTAACCTATCTTAACAGAATAGTAGAAAAAGGTTTGTGGGAAAGTATTTCATCATGCAGAAACATATTGGAAAAACTAATAAGTCTAACTAAAATATAAGCACATAGTGTCTCTTAGTGAGTACTCTTAAGACTTTATAAGCATTATCTCATTTGTGTCTTCCATCAACCCTCTCAAATAGGCACTAACTTATGTCCTTGCTTCTGAGATACCATCAATGGTAAGAGACATCATCAAATTAATAATAGCTTGATAGTGACTGTGCGTGTTAGAGGCACAGAGACTTCCACTTTAATGTGCATATCTATTTTATAACATTTACTAATTTTAAATGTTAAACGTTTAGAAAAGCATATCTTAGTAACACCCTTAAGTACTTCAGGGGTTGAGGTCCAGGCCACAAGATACAGCAGTTATAGCATGCTGGCATGGTTCTGCATGCAAGTGGCTCTGCATGTTGAGTGCTGACTTCTGAGACGTAGATTTGTTGAACCTATGGGGTGATCTACAGAAACTGTCTGAACATCATTAAACAAATTCATGAAACTTCTCATTGAACGTGGTAGCCTGAACATACTTATTTACATCTGCTCCCTTCTGAAACTGTACTAAAATGAAATTTGCAAATAAGAAATGCGTAAACCAATAATGACAAAGAGAATGAAGAAGATGACAGCAGATGAAAAATATAAATAAAAAATATTAAAAAAAAAGTTGGACAATAAATAAGCAGGTTAGAGAATGCTGAAACCTATAGGCAGGAGAAACCAATAAAATGCAATTGATTACTGCAATAGAACTCAAGTAAGACTCAAGAAAGGATTTAGAATATAGGGCACCTCTGAAGAAAAGGGAGAAGGGCTGAAAACGGGATTTGCCACAAGTCTTTACCTAGAAGAGGCAGAGTCCTAGCTTCTTTCCCCTGCTCCTCACAGACAGGAAAGGACTCTCAGCAGAAAACTGGAGCTGTTTTTCCGAAAAGTTGAATTAAAGAGGTTCTGGACATGAAGATACTAGTTCCTTCTGAAGATGAGGGAGGGGTGACATGTCATACCAAAAACAGGGTATTAAGTGAAAATCTCTATACTTCATGTTAAGACTTCCAAGCCCCCTCCCTTGTTCTGTTTCTGTCATGCTGGCAGCCAGGCAGATGACTGGAAGATTGCTCTCTGCAGAAACTATTAGTCTGAGAGAAAAGCTCTACAGATACTTACATTTGTGGGAATTACAGTAGTGAGGACCACCAGCTGACAAGACTCACCCATGTGCACAGAGTTTCCATTTGGAATTTTAGTACCTCCTTTATAAAAATGAATGGAAAACCAGGGATCACCAGTATTTGAAGAAAGCTTTAAATATGAAAGACACTGAGAAAATAGAGACAGCAAGGGAGCGGATGAAAAGAGAGAGAAGAGGGCCAACCCTGTGGCGTAATGGTTAAGTTTGCACATTCCACTTCAGTGGCCCAGGGTTCACAGATTTGGATCCCGGGCATGGACTTAGCCCTGCTCGTCAGCCACACTGTGGCAGTGTCCCACATAAAATAGAGGAAGATTGGCACAGATGTTCGCTCAGCAACAGTCTTCCTCAAGCAAAAAGGGAAAGATTGGCAACAGATGTTAGCTCATGGCCAATCTTCCTCACCAAAAAAAGAAAGAGAGAAAGATAAAAAAAGATAGTACAACCATGAAACAAGCTCCAGAGGCTCTACAAAAGAATATTCAATTGTTCCTTAATTGGAAATTTAAAATATTCAGTTGGAAATTTAAAAATGCAATAGAGAAATTGGAAGAAAAAGTTGAGTAAGTCTCCCAGAAAGTAAACAAAAAGACAGAGGGGAGAATTGGAGAAGGGAGACATGTGACTGAAAAAGCAAACAGAAGTCAGGAGAGAAAACTATCAGAATTCCTTTCCAAGAATTGAAGACAGGTTTCTAGATTGAAAGCCTCTACCAAATGTCCAACCCCAACCCATCACAGACAAAGGACTAAGGATTTGGATTGCCGCAAGATTCTCTACAGCAGCAGCAGAAGCCCTAAGACAGGAGAGTTATGCTCTTCCTTTCTGAGGGGAAGTGATTTCCAACCCAGAGTTCTGTATCTAGCCAAACTATGAAATCAAATGTGAAGATGAAATAAATACATTTCAGACATGCAAGATCTAAAACAAATTTATCTCCATGCATCTCTTTTTAGGAAGCTACTGGTGGATGTGTTCCACCAAAAACAAGGGGAAAAGACATGGGATCCAGAAAACAAGCAGTTCAACACAGGAGAATGGTGCAGGGAATCCCAGGGTGATATTTCAGAGAAGTTCCAGAAAAAACATTTTTAAGCTTCTCTGTGTAAACTGGCAAGGAAAAGTCATCCTTATCAGGTTGTCACTCTTTGGCTGACTTTGCTTTTCAATTGAGAATAAATATTAAGAAAGACTAGTAGGTGGAAATTACATCAGCTACACTTGGAAGTTATAAAAGCAAAATATTGTCTCAAAAAATGACCATGTGTTCTTTCCACCTCTTCATTCCAATCCAGAGCTGTTTCTCCATGAAAACTTTATTTTAGAATTCAGTGTTAGTCTTCTCTAGCATTTCTGAAACTAAAGATGAGTAGTTTCCAAAAGATATTAGTAGTAGAACCTTTTCCCCTCCCTAAATAAAACTTTATGTGGGAAAACCATTATATAAAAGACATGAGATGAATCTGCTTTCGTTGGGGCCTGTGCTACCTACATACCTTTCCCTCTTCCTCCTGCTGTGACCTCTGAGGCACCTTGGAGCCTCTGAAGAGCAGTTTGAACACTATTGCTCTAGATGAAAAAGCTACTGAACACATGGCTCATTTTGTTCTTATTTGTCAGTATTATAACTTGAATACTCATTAGTTTCATGAACTCACGAAGCAGAAGCTTGCATAGTGAGGTGGGGAACCTGTGTATATGTGAAATGCACACTAAAATTCCATCTTGACAAGTTTGCACCTATCTGATTGGAAGAGTTAATCTCATTTTTAATGGAATGTCTTTGCCTCAGTTTCAAATAAAAGTTGGAATCTCTAATTTCTACATTCCTGACATGTTTGAGTTTGAAATTAGTAAGTCATATCTTTTCCCTTGTAAGCATGAGCTGAGGCAAACATGGAGCATCCAAATAGCACTTTCTTTGGGGTGTGGGAGCCTGCATTTCAAATGCTCCTTGTAATACATCCTTTGTCCTTCTTAATGCTGTCCTTTCTTTTTTCCATGTCACTCCTATAAAAGAATCTGTTGACAGATTTATGGTTTTAAATAGCCTTCCAGATACAATCTTCTCTGGTAAATAAAACTAAAAGATGAGGTTAAAGAATAAAAACAGATAACTTAATGCTGTAAGAATTTGAGTTTTTATATAGCGTGGTCATTAGGGCTTGTCTGTCACGTAGGAACTGAATCTGCCTGTGTACCATGAAAATGTAAAAAACGCAATAGTAGAGCATGGCAATAACTTTTCAGTCTGAAAAATGAATTATGGTGAGCGTTAAAAGTGCTGTTTGTTTGAAAACATCAAACAACCCAATCAAAAAATGGGCTGGAGACATGAACAGACATTTGTCCAAAGAAGATATACTGATGGCCAATAGGCACATGAAAAGGTGCTCATCATCGCTGATCATCAGGGAAATGCAAATCAAAACTACACTAAGATATCACCTTACACCCGTTAGAATGAGAAAAATATCTAAAACTAATAGCAACAAATGTTGGAGAGGTTGCGGAGAAAAGGAACCCTCATACACTGCTGGTGGGAATGCAAACTGGTGCAGCCACTATGGAAAACAGTATGGAGATTCCTCAAAAAACTAAAAATAGAACTACCATACGATCCAGCCATCCCACTACTGGGTATTTATCCAAAGAGCCTGAAGTCAGCAATCCCAAAAGTCCTGTGCACTCCAATGTTTATTGCAGCACTGTTTACAATAGCCAAGACGTGGAAGCAACCTCAGTGCCCATCAACAGACGAATGGATAAAGAAGATGTGGTACATATATACAATGGAATACAACTCAGCTGCAAAACAGAACAAAATCATTCCATTTGCAATAACATGGATGGACCTTGAGAGAATTATGTTAAGTGAAATAAGCCAGCGAGAGAAAGATAATCTGTGTATGACTCCACTCATATGAGGAATTTAAAACTATGGACAAAGAACAGTTTAGTGGATACCAGGGGAAAGGTGGGGTTGGGGGTGGGCACAAAGGGTGAAGTGGTGCACCTACAACATGACTGACAAACATTAATGTACAATTGAAATTTCACAAGATTGTAACCTATCAATAACTCAATAAAAAAAAAAATGTGCTGTTTGTTTGCCTTTATTACCAGTATACCTTGTGTGGAGAAGGGTAGTCCCTGACCAAACATTTTGTGAACTGGTTAATGTTTAATATTTATTTGTAAGGCTTAGAAATATAATGAATAAATAGCTATAAATCTTGTATGCTTTGTGCATCAAAGAATTTAAGTTTATGTTGCTTTCCCATTTACCTGTTCCTTTTAGATTCTTCAGCTAAATAATGCAGAAAACATAGCTTATAAAAGAGGAAAGTAACATTTTAAAAACTCCACCTTTTATATCTCTACCTGTAATTTTAAGAATTAACACCTTGACAAGTGCGTATCTTCGCAGGCAAATTACCTTAGCCTAAAACTTGATGGAAGTACAATTAGAAGAACACTTTGAATCGCAGCTAGAGGTATTATTACCTTCCTATGCTCAACCTAGAAAGCAGATGCACAGATTACCATTTCAGCTCAGAGGATATGTTTTTATCTTGAAGACCTTAAAAAAGTCAGTTATATGTGAAAATCAACAGAGCAGTCCATCATTTTTATCCTTCAGTCATTCTCTAAGGATACTTTTTGTGATTCCTGTGAAGAAGCAGAGCCATAGTGTTATGTCTGCATAGGTAATAGGATGTACCCAAATATAGTATGATTGATGATATCCTTGTAGTTTACTGCAGCCCAGTGCTGGACAGTTACTGTAGCACTCCAGCCCCTCACTTAGGATCTACTTTCAAAGCCAAAGCATTACCTAGACATACCTTTAAGGAAAATTACACCTTCCCAGCTTGGCAAGAAAATAATAGTTGGACTGGCTTGAGGATGTTCTTCAGTTCTTTTTTTATCATCTTCTGGTTTTCCACCTGTAGAAACAGTTAAAAATATCCATCTGTTATTATTTTTCTTCATTTTGTTTTAATTAAATGAGGATGCTCTTGTTATCAAGAGTTGACACTAGTGAATCCCTCCCAGCAGGAAAACAGCAATGCACAAGCTCCAGGGAGGTCCGTGTGAATATCGCCACTTGACTTGGGCAGTGCCCAGTCACTGTGGCCTTTGCTTTTCATGCAAGGTTTATGGCATGAAGGATGTCCTGATCCCGCTGGGTTAAGCTTTCCACTTGTTCTCATTTGGTTTCTAGCTGGCTTACTCCCTCCTGAGAACAAAGTTCCTTGGCTACTTGAGACTCATTGTTCATTTCATGGAACTGAAATGCACATACATTTGAATAAATTTAAGTGTTTCATTTGCCATTTGTAACATACTGTAAAGTCCTCCTGGTCCTGCAGTTAAAATTCTACCCTGGGCATTATTCTTAATATGTCACTGATTTTTTCACGCCCCAAAGTGATATTGATAATTTCAGTTTTCTGATTGGAACATGAATAAGATTTACCTATACTAGTTTTGAAAGGTTTAGAATAATAAGTATTTCGCATGCTAAGAATCATGATGACAGTAACAATGCACTATAGGGCACAGTGAAATTCTTTCAGGTGTTGGCAAGAATGATCTTTCCTATCAACTTATAAATGTTTCCACCAATTAGCAAAGGCAGCACAAATTTCATCACTTGGTATTGATGCTCAGATAATACCAGCAGTCAGGATGCCGCTGTTGAGTTTTTGTTTGCTAGAAAATGTTTTGCTTTCGTTTTCAAAGATGGCAATTGACAGATAACCCATTCTCTATGTGTGTGGATATAATGGAAATACCACTGTGAGTTCAGAAGACCTTTCCTTACTAAATACACACAAAGTCCGTCTTTAGGATTTTGCCGTTTCCAAACTTGGTTATGCACAACAATGTCTTGAGCCTATGAACTTCCCCTCCTCACTCCTTCATTCTAGTTTGCTGTTTAACAAGTTAATTCTCCCTCAGTCTCCAACAATGGATGCTAAATGGCTGTAAAAATTAGTTTGGGGTTGCTTTTCTTATGGTCATCTCATATCAGAACCCCACTTACCAGCTTCAGTTATTCTCTGGAAAACACTCCAGAAGAGCTAGAACTTCAGGAATTAGAGACAAGTTATAACCAGAAGAGAAGCATATCCACCTGTAGAACTTTATGTGAGATAGAAGCCTGCTAGACCACTTACAGGGACGTCCACTTGAATTAGGTTATAAATGATCTTTGTTGGGGAAAAAAAGAATAGATAAATCCGTAGCCACCAGATTTTCTATTGGCCTTCATTATACATTCAGTAACAGGTAATATGTTAATAATATTAGTAATGTTTGCCACGATTTTTATCTAATTTAATAGAACGACCCCGTAAGATACACAGTTAGTATACTCATTTTACAGAAGAGGAAACTGTAGCTTAAAGCAACTTATTCAAGATCTCACAGCTAACAGCTAGTGGAACCAAAATGTAAATCCAAGTGTGACTTGAAAACCTATGCCCTTAAATCTTAGTTTCCTGGGTTATCCATTGTGTCTTTAGAATGATTTTGAATGTTTTCAGTAAACGGGGAGGGTCAGGGGATGAAGACAGTTGGGAGAAGACAAAGGTACTGGCAGTAGAAGATTTCCTTCAAAACTTTGAGGAAAATGATTTTGACCGAGAATTATATGCCAAACCAAACTTTAGAAACAAGAAGATTAAATAAAGGCATTTTTTCATATTCTAGAAGGGACTCAACATTGTACTTTTTTTTTTACAAAGTTACTTAAGGGGTACGCCAGCTACACAAAGGAGTAATTCAAGAAATAGGAAGACCTGGAAAGAGTAATAATGGAAAGTCTTAGGATAAGAACTGTGCCGCAGGTCTAGAGAGCACTTAGTCCCTATGGAATAGGAGAATGTAGGGTTCTAGGACACAGGTGTTAGGGTAAAGGGAGAGTGGGCTCCATAAACTAAGCATTATGATTGAGATGCCAGAAGAGCAGAAATTTTGAAGAAGGAAAGAATATTAAGTATGTGTGTTGGGTTAGGAAGAGTCATTAGATAATATACTTAAACATTCCTCATTGATTTTCAACTTTGGAATCAATCTATTGACAAGGCTTAATTATGGTTACAGAAGAGAAGGTAAAAGTTATCAAAACTAATAAAATTGAGAGAAGGAAGGGGACAGAGAAATACACTGAATAAAATTACATTAATATCCTAATCTTACAAGGTAAGGAATCCAGATATGTACTATCTGTAGTTAATGGAACAAGAAATAGAGGTTAAAGTATATTGTTTAATGTTACAAAATAAAAAAGGGGAAGTATACCTAAGCTAAATATACACGTATCATGGTAAGACATCAATAGATAATGTCTGAAGTTGATAAATCAAGATTTAACAATAGGCAACCACAAAAGAATTAAAAATAAAGAAGTGTTAGAAATTGTTAGTCTGGGAAGTATAATGAGGGTAGGGAGGGGAAAGCAAGGGACTGTTGCTTTTTTTATAATGTATTCCTTACTTCTTTATTTATTTTAGCCATGTGCATGTATTACTTGAATTTAGAGAAATAAATTTTGATTTTAAGGAAAAAATGCTACCAAATTGTGGACCTGCTCCACATTATCTTCCTGTGTTTCTAGGATGACTCGAAGTACCTTGATCAGAATAAAGCAGACTAGTCAAAATCGCAAGTTGGCAAGCCGTTAATTTATCATGGGTAACCCATGGAGAAATTCAGCTTGCCTCCAGCGATTTCCAAGATGAAATCTAACCCTCACTGAAGGGACAGATCACAAAAGTTTCAACATAAATGGTGAAGGAAATTATCAGAGCGGTGTAAGAAGTCCAGAAAGGGAAATAAATGCATTGAAACTTCAAAGGAAGTAGAGAGCACATCCAGTGGGGGAAGATCAGAAAAGCCTTCATTGAAGAGTTAACATTTTGGTGAACCTTTAGAAGATAAGTAGAATTTTGTGAGAAGACTGTGGGAGAGAAACGTTTTATGCAGAGGGAAAGGCAGAGAAGGATGTGACTCAGTAGAGACAGATGTACACTGAAAAATGGACTATGTCAAGGTGTTTGGAGGTAAGGCTCTAGGAGTGTGTAAGGATTATATTATAGGGAACCTAGAATATGTGCATGGCTGGAAGCTCGTCCTTTGCTAGGTAAGCGCCAAAGGACTTTTGAAGTGGCATCAGAGCTATGACTTAGGAAAATTAACCTGGGAACGAGATGGCTAGTCAGGAAAGTATTATAGGGTAAGAGTGGTATAAAGTAGGAAGAGGACAATGCAAATGAAAAAAGAGAACAATGAAAGTAAATATCAGCAATTACAAGAGTTGGTAATTGATGAATGAAAAGAACATCAAAACTGACTGATGTTTTCAGCCTGATGACTAAGCAAATGGTATTTATCAGCAAATATAAGAATATAGTAGTTAAGTTTCTATTTGTTGTAAGAGAAACCAGCTAGAACTGACTTGAGCAAAAACAAACAAAACAAAACAAAACAATGTTTTCAAAATAGACTGATCTCACAGTATTTAAGAAATAGGCCTTTGGAAGGTCAGGGTCTAGAAGGACTCCACAATCCTCAGCAACAGGAATTATCACTACTCTGCAGCCATGAAAGTGAATCAGCTACCCATAACTCTTCTTTGTGTCTCTCAGTTCCACAGTCCCAGGAGAGAGGAGCTAATTGGCCCATTCTGAGTCATGTGTCTGCTCCTGAACTATTTGTCTCTGGATGGCAGTGCAGGGAGGGCAAGGTCATACCTTATAGATATGGAAGGTATGCTGCTGGAAGACTAATGTCAGGGTCATTTCCCAGAGAAAAGGAAAGTGTTGTGAGATAGGCTATATATAATTGATTAATTGTGTATATTCTATTCTTGAATTCACAGATTAGGCACACTTAACTTCCTCTACTTCCATATGTGAAACGTAATATCTTGCTATTCTATAAACAACTATAAATGTACTCTGCCCTCCCTAACTAAAGATAGCATTCAGAAGTGATACTCTGTGACCAATATTCTTCAAGTTCGTAATCTCCTAGTGATTCCCATTCTTTCTATGGTTCCATCATGATCCCATCTTGCCTGTAGCCTTTCAAGATGCTGTCATCTAGGGATTAAATTGCAAATTTAACTATCACCAGTATCCTCCATATACAATAGTTAGGGAAAGGAAGAGGGTAGAGGAAAAGCAAATGACAAAAGAGAGTGTCATTTAAAAAGAGGAAAGAAAAAAGGAAAGGGGTAGGATTTTTCTTTAGATATTCTAACTATAAACAAGGACAAAGTGGTAGAGGCAACATTCGTAGTTTCTGCACTTGGCAATGGGGCCACAGTATATATGACTTACTTTCTCCACTGACACTTTGTGTTTCTCTGCCTTTGGTTAATATTTCACCAAGTCAAAGTAGAGTTCTTATACTATTGGCATGACCCAAACCTACATTCCTAAAGGGTCTCAGCTCTGAGTGGAATTGTTTGTTTAGTGTGGTGATAGTCATCCATTAGTCCTAACCAATGGTCATGTAGTACAAGATGTTCTGCCCCAGAGGTCACCAAGGTTCTACTCATACCTTCCCAAGCCTCTATTATGCATATCAGTCCTACCCTTACTTGCCAACACTGTGATCTCTTTTTTTTTTTTTTGCCTGTTCCCTCAGCAAGAGAAGAAACTCACAACGGCCAGGTGGCAGACCCAGCTCCTACTTTAGTTGAATCTTACGTCTGCGGGTGGAAGCATTCCTCCTTTGGAAACTAAAACTTTAAGATGGAAAAGACCTTTTGTTAAGAAAGGGAAGCAAAAATTCTGAGACTGAGTCTTTAGATCTACTCTACTTCCATCCCTTAATTGTTAGACCCTTACATTCTGGTTGTAGTAGTGAATACAGTGAGGATCAGCCCATTGCTTCACTTTTACTTTAAGTGAAAAGTGACTTTACTGAACATGGACATTACTCATGCCATATGTCAGCGGTGCATAATGCATTCGGAGGGTCAGTGTAGTGGCCCTGGCAGAGCTCTGACACTTAGGTAATGCAAACTCAAATCCAGAATAATTGTTTTTCTAGTGAGTAAAAAATCACTGTGCCTTTCATAACAGAAGGGGCTCACTGTAAATGACTTACCTCTGCCCTCGGTTGATTCTCTGAAGGATTAACATTGGGTCAGTTTTTATTAATGAAGCCACTGGTTAGTTATTTGCTTAAAACTCTTCCCTGGCAAGCGTGCACCAAAGGCCTCTCTTACCTCTACAAACTTCATCTATTACCACTCTAGTCCTCTTGTCTTTTACTTCAGTAACAAAATGGTGCTAGGTTTCCTGTACACCTATTTCTTGTCTTTGTACTTGTCCTTATACTGTCTCTTTGTAGAATTTTCTAACCCTCTTCACCTAACTCCTCCTCCTCTTGGGCTTAGGTATTCTTGCTTCAGGAAGACCTTGACCCATTCTCTTTGGGTTCCTTTTCTCAACTCTTCCAGAAAACTCTCCTTAGTATTGGACTTATTAAACTGTATTACAAATTTGTTCACATATCTTTCTTCAACTAGACTGTGATTTCCTTAAGCAGATAAGTAACCAGTGGCTTAATTAATAAAAATTGACCCAAAAACCTAGTGTGAGCCTATCTGCATAAACAGAGCTCCTCTTCTTTTCCTTTGAGTAGAGAAGTAGGTTAGACTAAGTAAAGATGAGGTTTAGGGGAGCGTGTGTTTTTTCTCACTGAAGTAGAAATATGTCTATGGTGTTGATTTTGCCTTATGCATCTGCAGAATTGACAGGGATCTGGACAGAAGGCATAGTCCAGTCCTGGGTTCCCACAGTAGCTAGCTAATCATTAACTCAACTTTGTCCTCTTGGGCTATACTATCTAGTACTACCCCCATCCATCCTGAGAATGAATCTGAGAGTGAGCCTCAAACAATACTTGGCTTGGTTTCACTACTGGAAGGTTTGTTTTAACTAAATACTTCTAGTTGTGGTATGAAGGGCAGACTTAACATAGAGATGACTAGAAGCACAGATAATAGCCCATATGAGGGAATAATAAGGCCTGAACTTGTATTAGTTAAGGATGGTGACATGAGGTTAGATTCATAAAGTATTTAGGAGGCAAGACTTAGGGATTAATTAGTTAGATAATAAAAGAATAAGATAAAATAATAGATAATAAAAGACTAGATAATAAAAGAATCAAAGGTGACCCTTACTTGACTTTCTCAAGTGAGAGAAAAAAATATAGGCCAGTTTAGGGGTAAATGTAATAAATCCAGTTTGGGACATGTTCAGTATCAAGGACCTCTTTTTTTTTTTTTTTTTTTTTTTGAGATTATATTGGCTTATAACATTGTATAAATTTCAGGTGTACATTATTATATATCAGTTACTGTATAGACTGCATCCAATTTGCCACCAATAGTCTAATTTTTATCCATTACCATACATATGTGCCCCTTTACCCCTTTTGCCCTCCCTCCCACCTACTTCCCCTCTGGTAAGCACTAATCTGTTCTCCTTATCCTTGTGTTTATTTATCTTTCACATATAAGTGAAATCATATGATGTTTGTCTTTCTCTGTCTGGCTTATTTTGCTTAGCATAGTACTCTCAAGGTCCATCCATGTTGTTGCAAATGGCACAATTTTGTGGTTTTTTATGGCTGAGTAGTATTCGTACCCCATCTTCTTTATCTATTCATCCATTGATGAGCACTTCAGTTGCTTCCATGTCTTGACTTTTGTGAATAATTCTGTGATGAACATAGAGATGCATAAGTCTCTTTGAATTGTTGATTTCATGGTTTTTTTGATAAATACCAAGTAGTTGGATAGCTGGATCATATGGTATTGCTGTTTTTAATTTTTTGAGAAATGTCCATACTGTTTTCCATAATGGCTGCACCAGTTTGCATTCCCACCAGCAGTGTATGAGGGTTTCCTTTTCTCCACATCCTCTCCAACATTTGTTATTTCTTGTCTTGTTAATTAAAGCCATTCTGATAGGTATGAGGTGATATGTCATTGTATCTTTGATTTGTACTTCCCTAGTAATTAGTGATGTTGAACATCTTTTCATGTGCCTGTTGGCCATCTGTATATCTTCTTTGAAAAAATGTCTGTTCATATCCTCTGGCCATTTTTTTGCTTGAGTTGTTTGTTTTTGTGTTGTTGTATGAGTTATTCATATGTTCTTTGGAAATTAATCCCTTTTTGGGTATACAATTTGCAAATATTTTCTTCCAGTTGTTGAGTTATCTTTTCGTTTTGTTCATGGTTTTCCTTGCCTAGAATCAAGGACTTTTGAGTCATCTAAGAAGAGATGTTAGCAGGTGGTAGTGGAATATACAAATTAAGAGATGAAACCAAGAGAATAAAGGAGATTACACTGTAGAATATATAAAATATGAAAAGTAATGGGTCTCTTAAAAAGAAGGAAACCTGGGAGCCCTAAAATCTAAAAGGTAGACACAGGAAACAGAACAGAAATGACTGGAAAGAGATGGGTTCTAGAAGCCAATGGATAAAGAACATTACCATACACAACCAAGAGGCTCAGGTCTATTGAGTTAACAATATGCAGTTCATTAGTGACTTCACTGGGAACAGTATCAGAGGAGTAGTGAGGGCAAAAACTAGATTGTAGAGAACTGAAGTGAAAATGGAAAGTGAGATATTATTGTAGATTTCTCTCTCAAGAAATTTGAATGAAAAAGAGAAGAGAGATTAGATTGGTATCTAGAGAAATATTGGCTGGGGAGGGGGCTAGGATGGGAGGGAGAACAAGCATGTTTATAGGCTGAGAAGGAAGTAACTGTAGAGAGGAAGTATGAAAATATCCAAGAGAGAAAAATGAGGAAGGGGAAAACTCATGAAGGAAGGTCACAGGTGATTGGGGTCATGGGCACAAAGAAAGGTTTGGCCTTCAGCTGAAGGAAGGGAGCCCTTACTCTCTTACGTTGTTAAGAAGTAAGGATAGAATGATTGTGGATGTAGATGATTTTGTAGATAGGGGCCTGGAAAGTTGAAGAAGAGGGTTGGATTCGGTGATTTGCAAGCCTCAGCTTGAGTCTATTTAATGAATCATTTATTTGACCCCTTGTGTTACTGAATCCATATATAATCAACTGTCATTAAGACTGAGTTTTACCCTTTATTATGCACAGTACAATACATAGTAAAGTCTGATCCCTCTTATTGAAAAATAATATACAGAAATCCAAACTTTAAAAATGTAAACACATTGAGTTTGAGGTGTCTATGGATCATCTTAATGGAGTTGATCATCCAGACTAGTTTTCATTTTGTTTTAATTTCTCCCCATTTAATTGAAAATAAGATCTATTATGTAAAATTCTAATTAATACAGATCTATTGCTTTAAGAGGAAGAAGCTCTATATGTATGGATGTTCATGTACTTATGGAAGTTTTCTTTACTATAAGTTTATACTGTTTTCTAGATAAGAAAGTAAGATTGAATATACTGAGGTGACAAGTAAGAATCCTTTATTCTCCTGGCTTTACGTAATTACTGTTTAGGTCAGGACCTGTCTGTGTGGGTGGTCTTGTCTATGTAACATTTTTATCCAAGTTAAGCTTCTCCTGTAGCTTTTTCTTACTTTCTGACCTGCTTGATAATTTAGTCTCATATTCACTATCACAAAAAATTCGTCTATATAGTATGGTACTTGTAACTCAATGTAGTCTTAAAGGGTTTTCTCAATTATTTTAATATTTGACCTTCTATAGTGATCTAAGAATCATTTCCATTTTCCAGAAATAATGCCTTTGTAAATACATTGTTAAAGCTTCAGAATCTTAGAGTGAATTGATTGATCAAAGAAGACTAGCGGTGCCTGGCCCACAGTTTGTACTTAATAAATGTTTGATGAGTGAAAGACTGAATGTACACAACTTCATTTTTGTGAAAGTTTACCACATTGAAAACTCTGATTTTCTCTGAAAAGAATAGTACGTCTTCTTTTGGAATATCTGAAACCACTGAATCTTAACTGTAGTAACAAATACTTTGAGTCCCAGGCACTCACAAAGGTACTCACTGGAGATAGAGGCCTCGCTCACCTACTTTTACCTTGGGTATGAGTTTTAATATTTAATGATAACAAGTTTGGATTGGTGCTGGTTTGGGCAAGGTTCAGGTTAATTATATAAAAGAGTACATAATTTCTTCAAACTCTATCTTATCCTGTTACCCAATTCTCTAGTACAAGTGCTTTAGGCACTGATTTAATCTGGAAATGGTAATTGGACTCCCCACTAGAATAGTCCATGTGTTTTGAGAGGCCATCTGGTAATAACAGGATGTCATTCTTATATGAAAGAACTCAAGGAAAGAATCTAGAATGAAGAACCATCTGTTGATCTCACCAGAGTACCGGCAGCACTGTAATCTGAAACATTCTGGTCAAAGTCAAGTTTATCAAGGGTCATAATTTTCAGTAAGAAGAACCCCAGAGTAAGTTGCTGGATGGGTTGGAATTAAAAAACAGCTCACACACTGCATGATTGAGCACGTTTGCTGTTACTTCTTGAGTTGTGCAGATTTATTAGCCTCCACATCCAAGTGTGCTGGAAACAGTTTGTATTTTAATTGAAATATTCACCTTAATTTTCTCTGCGTACTTTTTCCTCAGACAGACCCTTGGATGGTTGTCTCTTTTTTTTACCCCATCCATTTTCCGCCATTCTCACTTCACATATGTTCCAGTTAAATGTAAGCAACCACAAACAGCTACACACTGTAAAATATCCCATTTCTACCCTGGAGTCTACACATTCACTTTTCTGCAGGGCCTGCAGAAACCAAATGATGAGACCCTTGAAGGTAGTGCAGATGAGTTTGCAAGAGCTTCTGTATAAAGTTCTGGTAGTCTCTTCTGTTCATGTTTGGTTCGTTCTGTTAAACTGTCTTACCTACAACCTTGTTTTAGTATTTTAATCTCTTTTGGGCTAAGAAAATGACCCGGAGGGAAAGGAAAGTCCTGTGGCAATTCAGCTTATATTCTTAGCTAACTGACTTAATTGGCTTATGCCTTCATTTTTGTTTATGAAACTATAAAAATATAAAGCCTGTGATAAATACCTAAGTACAATACTGATGCTTTTTCTTGGGTATATACATTCCGGAAATTAGTTATGTTTCCACATTAGGGTGAGTTGTGTACTGAAGTTTTAAGGGGAAATTTTAAATCTTAATCTATGTTTTTTATATAAATGGCACCTTGCATCTTGTGGACACTGAAATAGACCCCAGGATTTAGGACCACAGTAAAGAAATCTGAAATTTATTAATTATTTCTTTACTGTGAGTTCACGTTATCTCTGGTTAAAAAGACAGTTTCTTTTAAAGCTTTAACTAGAAGAAATGTATATAAAATACATACACAAACTGAAAGGACAGCAGAGAGATAATACAGTCTCTGGAATTAGGCAAACCTGGATTTGAATCCTGCCTCTGACATTTACTAGCTCTATGACCCTGGACAGTTTTCTCATATGCACAGTAGTTACAGTAATAATAGTACTTACTTCCTAGAGTCATTGTGAAGATTAAATTTTTACCTTAATATTTTGTCTCTAATATTAGCAAAAAAATGGCTGACAAAGTTTTTAAAAGATGTATGAGTCATATTCTTTTATAATACTGGATGCAGGAAAAAAAAACCAAATGTAGCATTTGGGGTGTTAAACCTGGATTACACATCCTAATCCAGAGACTAGCAGGTCTTTAGACCTGCAGGCTGCCAGTGAGGACAGCAGAACCTTTAGGTGTTGTTAGATGTTGGTGGTTGGGCTCAGACAGATGCCTAAGGAAGGGAACAACACCATGGGCCAGTAGCTTAACCTCTGGGCCTCAGTTTCCTCGTACCTGTTTTGAGGATTGTATGGGTTGCTAATTAAGACCCTGTCTACTTTGGACATGCTTTGACTTTAAAGCAGTAGAAAGAAATTAAAATAAAAGAAGAATGACTACAAAAAGTGTGGAAGCATCCACGATGCCCTTCAGTAAGTGAATGGATAAATAAAGGGTGGTATATCCAGGCAATGGAATATTATTCAGCACTAAAAAGAAATGAACTATCAAGCCAAGAAAAGACATGGAGGAATCTTAAACGCATACTACTAAGTGAAAGAAACCAATTTGAAAAGGCCATGTACTGCCTGATTCCAACTATATGACATTCTGAAAAAGGCAAAACTATGGAAACATTAAAAAGACCAGTGGTTGCCAGGGGTTATGAGGGAGGGATGAATAGGCAGAGTACAGAGGATTTTTAGGCCAGTGAAACTACTTTATGACACTATAAAGATGGATGCATGTCATTATACATTTGTCTAAACCCACAGAATGTGTACCCCCAAGAGTGAACCCTAGTGTGAACTATAGACTTTGGGTGATAATGATGTCAAGGTAGATTCATTGATTGTAACAAATGTACCACTCTAGTAGGGGAGGCTGTGTGTATGTGGGGGCAGGGGTATCTGTACTTTATGCTCAATTTTACTGTGAACCTAAAATTGCCCTAAAAAATAAAGTCTGTTTAAAAAAAAAAAAAAAAAAAACACAGGATGGGAGGAAATGAAGAAGAGAGGAAATAAAAAGGCTACTCACTATGCCTGCCCTCATCTCCACTGCCTGTTTTATATACTCAGCCTTTCCACTCCCTGTGGCCCTTCCTCTTCTCCAACCTCAATCACTTCCATGTACATGGTTAAGGCAGCTTTTTTCCCCACAGTGAATTCCTAGAAACAGTGCCATAAAGCAGACCACCACAAACAGACCATTGTTGAAAGAGTTATATTTCCTTACACAAACAATATTGTAATTGAGGATTGCATTCCTGACCAGAACTTGCCATCAAATAAAAAAGTATGCTCCAAGTTCTCTAAAACAAGTATAAGTATACACTACACATTGATTGAGATCCTGTATACCATGAGTGATTGGTCCATAAAAATACAACTCTGGAAATAGTCATGTTTTACAACCATTTTTGGATAGTATATTCCTTTTTTAAACCTTCCTTGGATTGTTTGTTACCCTTAGGATACAACATGTCTGGACCAGCTGGGTCATATGGCTACCCCTGTGGCCAAAGGAACAGAGCACTATGCCCGGCTTATCAAAGGGTCAAAGAGTTGGAGTGGCTGAGGAGCAGTTCCCTGAAGGTGAAGGCCTCATTTGTGCAGATAACTAGGGAGAAGTACTGGGATTATCCAAAAAAAAAAAAAAAAAAAGAGGAGGAAGAGAGAGACAGAGACAGAGAAAAGAAGGGAAAAGAGAAGAATGCCCTGTTTCCTATATCAAGGATGTGAGATACCAACCAGGATGTTTTACAAGATTTTCTCTTTTAACACAGAAAGGGAAAAGTCAGTGTTTGTTCTATAACAGAATATTTAATGTATAAAAATTATTTTGCTTCTCAAAAACTACGAACAAAGATGCCTCTCACTTTTATATTTCCTTTGTTTCTAGAAGTTTAGGTCAGATGCTCCATAAAGTTTTTAGCACCATGTGATCTGTAAAGCATATGTTCCACCAGAAAATCCTTCTAGTCACCAGCTCTCTGGTTTCCATAGAGGCAATGATGGAAATTTATGTGTAATCCCAGACTGGCATTATTCTGCAAAGGGTGTTTGTAAAATATTAAATTCTGATAAAGGGGATAATATTTTTAAATCATTCTTTGTCTCTGAATAATGCTGCATATTAATAGTTATTTTGCATTTGGCTTCAGAATTTCTTACTACATAAACTTTGATTTCATACTAGTGTAAGTATCCTGTGAGGAAAAAAAGTAGAAATGCTTTTCTTTTTTATAGGGTTAGAGAGAATATGCTGTATCTTCCAAATTAATGCTTTCTACCATGACTACCATCTTTTATTCAGCTACTGATAAAAAGAATAGCAGTTTTTCTTACCCAGAATCCTAAATTTGAGTCAAGCCCAGTTTTATAGGTATGTTCTATGTAACAGGGCGTTAGCTATCTAAATCAGGGGTCAGCAAACTATAATCTGTGGGTCAAATATGTCCCACAATCTGTTTTTGTAAGGCCAATAAGCTAAGAATAGTTTTATATTTTTAAGTGATTGAAGAAAAACTAAAAGAAGAGGAAAAATACATGAAATTCTAATTACAGTGTCTGTAAAGTTTTATTGGAACATAGCCACAAACACTCATTTACATATTGCCTACGGCTGCTTTCACACAACAAGGGCAGATCTGAGTAGTTACAAGAGGGACTGTTTTCTCCACAAAGCCTAAAATACTTGCTGTCTGGCCCTTCATGGAATCAGTTTGCTGGCCCCTGATAATTCTTTCAGCATCTGCCACTCTACCCACACATGTGTTCATTCTCTCTCTCTCTTTCCCTCCCTCTCTCCCCCTTTTCCTTCTCTCCTCCACTCCCTCTCTTCCTTTTTATACACATACATCATTTTGAATTTGGAAATTACAATTACAAAGAAATCAAATTGTGAGCCTACAGTAAATGGTAAGCGGAAACACATTTTAATTTCCCTTTGATTTGTCAACTTTCTCCTCCCTGTCTGCTTTCCCTTTCCTCTGGCCTTTAGATAGAATTTCTAAGTCTATGCCATTTCCCAACATATTTTGTTTTTAAGGTAGAGGTTAGATCTTGATACATTTTTTAACTTCCATGGAAAGTTCCCTGTTAGTATGTGGTCCCATTTTTAACCTATTTTCAGACACCCCCGATTATCTAAAATCACTTTCACATGGTGCTGAGGTTAAGCTTTATTTCTCTTGGCATGTCCCTGCCATAGCAGACACTTCCTCTTTGCCTTGAAAGGACAAAACGATGTTCAGCTGTCTGGGCTTAGGCCCAGTATTTGATTTATACATTATTTAATTTCCTCCTGAAAATTGGAAGCAGGACTTTCAGGAATGGAAGTCGGTATTTTTCATTTGTTTAAGAACACTTTTAGGTCTAATATAATCATCAGTAGTAGATATCAGCATGATTAGGGGGTGACTTAAGGTAAAGCAAATAAAACATGAATACAAAGGAAAACTATTTGACACTGGAGATCTCAAGTTTTTGAATAATCATTATTGCATGTGTTATTAGGTTTTTTGTGTGCTAGTGTTCATTCAGCAATCTTTTCTATGCTACATTTTGAGGCATCTGTCTTTACCCATTGGAGGAAAGACCTTTAGCCATTTTGTTGTAGTTGAAATGGTTAGGGGATGAGAAGTTTGAGGAGAACTTACTGTGACCATTCCAGTAATTTTACAGAGGATTTTTGGTTTCTCTCTGAGCTGCTACTGCATTTATCTCCACAATTAAGTTCATACACATGCCAGGATATGAATGCCAAAACGGTTTGAAATTCTTACAGCAGTGAACTCAGGAAATTAAAAATTAACTCTGGAAATATCATTTCTTGTTTTACATCCACTTTTGGGTAGTGTATTCGTTTTTAAACCTCCTTTAGATCATTGTTACTGTTAGGTTACAATCTGTCTTCTTTTTACCACCAAAGTTCTTAAAAGTGTGGCACACTTCCTCACTCCTAATTCACTTCTCAAACCCTGGCAGTCTGGCCTCTCCCTCTCTCCACCACCACTGAGCTGATCTCACCAACGTTTCCTCATCTCCAACCCAGTAACCAGCTCGGAGTCCTGGGCTTCACTGGCCTTTCTGCCCCATCTGCCAGAATTCGTACCCGCTTCCTGAAACCCTCTTCTGGTTTTCATGTGGACTGTCTTAGTTTCCACTACTTCTTCCTCTCTTTTATAGGACTCCTCTCCTAGGATCAAGCTAAGCCGAAGTGTTCCCAAAGTTCTGTTTCTTTGACTTTTTCTCTCCCTACACTCTTACCTTTCCCTTCTCATCCTTCTGCAGTGCCTGAGACACTTGAGAACTGAGAGGGCTGCAAGGAGCACAGTTTGAAAACCATCCCAGTTCTGTGAGGCTACTTGTGAGTCCCTGAATCCAGCCCACCCTGTGCCACCTCTGTGCCTTGCTCAGGAGTGTGCCTTCACCTGGAGTGCCTCGCTGCCAACACCACCATCTTCACATTCTCACATTCCTTTAAAGCTCGTTCCTGAAGAATCTATTCTTTGAGGTTACTGAGCTCCCGCTATTGTCTTTGCTTCCTCATCTGAGGTATGGTGGAGAAATCCTGATATGGTAGATAGAGCAGGGGCACTGGAGTCAGGCAGATAGGGATTTAAATCTGGACCCACCACTTACCTGTTTGTATGATTTGGGGCAAATTTATCTAAATGCTTTAAATGTCAGTTTCTTCATTTACAAATGGTGAGGGGAAGGAGAATGCTGCCTACCTCATAGGAGTGTTGGATAGATTGGAAGAGTGAAGGCCTAGAACACTTGGGAATCAATCAGTTAGGGTGCTGGTGCTGGCAGTAGTGTTGGTGGTGGTGGTAGTAGGAGTAACTATAATATCATCATCAATATTGTTCTTCCACCCCAGCATTTCATGTTTCTCATATGTCAGTTAATGCACTTCACTTTCTTTTTCTAAAGATTCTATTTTTCCTTTTTCTCCCAAAGCCCCCCGGTACATAGTTGTATATTTTTAGTTGTGGGTCCTTCTAGTTGTGGCATGTGAGACGCCGCCTCAGCATGGCTTGATGAGTAGTGCCAAATCCTCGCCAGGGATTCAAACTGGTGAAACTCTGGGCCACCGAAGCAGAGCAAACTTAACCACTCGGCCACGGGGCCGGCCCCTCACTTCATTTTCTAAATAGGCATTTACATAGTTGTCTTATTTCCCCTTCTGAATTCTAGGCTCCTAGAGGTTGTCTTTATATCCCCTACTCCCCAAGAATGTAGAACAATGACTTGTACATAGGTTTTCCTACGTGAGTTGAGTTGAATAGGATAGCCTCTCTCCTCCCCTAAAAGAGATCCTGGCTTCACAGTGTTCTGATGATTCAGAGCTGGTACATTTGCAGCTGTATCTGCATAATTCAATCAAATATTAGCGTACTAAAAAGTCATTGTCTGTTGTTACATTTTGTCACACTGAGTCTTGAAACTAGCCTTTAAAATGACTGCATTGACTTAAGGACCTATATATATTTAGAGCTAGACAGTCTGAGGTAATTCTTACTTTTGATTAAAAACAGTTTGTATTTCATATGTAAATGCTATCAGTAGTAAAATAAAATAAATTAATACATATTTAAAGTTCTTATATTAAAATATCTGTCTTTTGATTTTATACTTTCTGATTTATAAATCAAGGCTAACTGCAAAGGTTTTTTTGGCTTAAATAACTAACAGTTTTTCTTTTTACATGTTTTTTCCTTAGAAAATCCTTACTTTCTATCTCTGGACATATTTCTGGAAAGCAGCTTTTCTGCCTCTCGGAAGTGTCACTTCTTCACAAATCACACGTTATTCTAGTTATAATCACCTATAACTGCTTAGTTTGTTGTTTGGAGGACCAGGAAGGCAGATTAGTTCTCTAGGTGATTTTTGAAGGAGAGAGTCAGGAAAGAGTTATTGCACTATTGCTGACCTGAACTTCTATAGTAGGGGAGCCCTGAAGCTCATGGACTTGACTTACAGACCAGGCAGCACTGGGAAGCCTTGGGAAAACAGTGTAAATTCACATGGAGTACTTTTACGAAGTACCAATACCCCCAAATCACTAAGATCTCCCCTGGTCAGGCACTCATGAGTCAGAAAGCCTTTTTGGAGCAGCCCTTTTCCAGAGCTCAGTATTACGTAGTATTCTGAGAGCTTTGAACCAGCTGGCCTTCACCTGAGTTAAGGACACTTCTGTGGTGAGCCCCAAGGAAGTGTGCTCAGGGTCGGGAAAGGGAGGGTGGCCAAAAGACAGACAATTCACACTTTGAATACCTGCAAGCATTCTTTGCAACCACTCAGGAATATAAACTAGTATCACAGCTGAGAGGTTTATGTAGCATTCCATTGAGCTCTAATCTCTGCTTAGTCTCTACAGTTTTTTTGGTTACTAGGTATTTAGTGCAGCCCCATTTTGTGGAAGGCTGGCCAAGAGCACACTTCAAATCAATAGTAGTCAAAGCTAGCTTTCCTAAATCTAGGTTAGAATATGAGCATCCAAGTTCAGTGGTTCTGAATTTTGTGGGATGGATATTTTTTAGTTTTTGGTAAGTCTTAACAATCTGCCTGAGCAATGTATATGATGTAAAGTTAAATACAGCACCTGCTCTAAGGCATAAATTCCAGACTTGGTCATAAACCAAACTGTGAGAACGGATATCCTAACTTTAGTTAACATTAAGTCAGATATCAAACCTTATTCTCTTGATATAGTCTCCTTTTTTCTTTCGTTGTCCTCATTCATACATTTAACAAATATTTAGTAAACATCTATTATGTGCCAGGTAAGGTTCTGCGTGCTAACATACATTAGCAAACAAAACAAACAAAAGTCTCTACCCTGTGTGTGTGCGTGTCATTTTTGTGAGGGGAAACAGACTATCGACAAACTAAGTTAAAATGTAATATATTAGATGACAGTAACAGAGGGGGAGCAAAATAAATAAATCAGGGAAGGAAAAAAAATGATTATAGGGAGGAAGCAGCAGGTTTCAATAAGGTGGTCAGGGAAAAACTCACTGAAAAGGTGGCGTTTGGTAAAGACCTGAGGTGAGTGACCCATGCAGTTAGTTCTCCAAGGGAAGGGCATTCCAGAAGAGGAAAGAAGTGCAAATGCTCTGAACAAGACTGAGCTGCTCATGTTTCAGAACAGCCAGGAAGCCAGGGTAGCTGGAGTAAAGAGAGTGTGGGAGTGTTCTAGTGTCCAACTGAAGAAAGTGGGAGGAGGTGATAGGTATCAAATGCTGCTGATAGATCAAGTAAATTGAGAACTGAGACTGACCATTGGATTATGATCTTGACAGAGCAATTCAGTGGAGGGTCAGAAGTCTCATTTGAATGGGTTTAAGTGAGAGTGGGAGGAATTGCAACATATTTTTATGCTGGTGGGAAAAGTTGATTGTATGTGGGGGAACAATTACGGCAGCAAATCTTGACTTAGGAAAAAGGGAATGGAATCCAGTTCATAAATAGGAGGACTAATCTTAGAAACCCAGATAGTTCATTGAAACAGGAAGGAAAGTTAAGTATGCAGGTACAAGGGAACAAGGTAGATTTGATGGTGATAGCATATTAATAGTTCTTTTCTGTCATATAAACCAACTTTCTTTCCAATGTTTGAATAAAATCTGTAATATTCCTGTCATATGGTCATTTGCTCACTATTTCTAGGACTATCCGCATATTTGCCCAGCTTATAAATTATTGATATATTTCTTCCTTTTATTGAGCAAAAGCCTGTCTCCTGAAGCAGTGGTCCTAGTTCTGCTTTCTAGAGCCTCCCAAGACCAACTGTTCTAATCCTTCTCCATGAGAGCCTTTCAAGGACTGGAGGGTTGACATGATTTCTCAGTGTCGACCTCATTCCTTCTGACTATCATACCTAACCCTTTAGTGTTTCTGCTGGGATGTGGTTTAAGCCCCCTTACATCTGATCACTCTGTCTCTCCTAAGAGGGTCCAGGCTTATTGAAACAGTTTTGTTTGTTAATCAGAACTCATTTATCCTGGACTTTGGGATTCTTTTTCTGCTAGGCTTGTTTTTTTCCCATATGTTCAGTGTTTCTAACAAATGTTCACACTTGACCAGCAAGTCAACACAATTTTCATCTAATGTATTTATCTCTAGGATGCAGCCAAAGACAAAGCACAGCTATTATAGAATCCCCTCTAACCTGACCTCTACCCATTACTTAGCCGATTCTGGGTAGTATTGTCATTTCTAAGTTTTCACATGACTCCAGGTCAGTCAATATCTAATCCAGCAGACTTGGTCAGATTAAGTGGTATGGGGCAAAAAAAAAAAAAAAAAAGGGAGATATATTACCAGTGGATTCAAGCCTAGATGACTGGGAGAATGGTGTGTCCCTGAAAATGAGTTAGTGAGGCAGGCAGTTTTCAGATCAAGGTAAGACATCTGATGTTGGACACTTTGGATTGTAGGTGCCCAGAGAAATGCCTAAGCTGAGGATATTTCAAAGGCATTTGTGTAGGAGTGATATTTGAAGACATGAGAATATATTTGTTCTTGGAGAGGTGATACGTAAAGACTAGAAACCAGGGGCCAATAATAATACATCTGTATTGGAAATGTCTGTGACATGTAAGCATGTGACCTGAGAATTAGAAGCTAGTCCTAGTACATAACCATGTGCATGAAAAATTGACGTAGGAGAACCACCAGGATAAATAAGAGTCCTGATTCTCCTATTATCACTTTCCTAAGCCCATGTTTGCTGCTGTATGTTAGCTGACCTTAGTCCTACTACCAGCCCCATTAGCAGTGCTGCTACCTTTACCGTTACAACAGAGTATTGGCAGCAGTTGTGATCACCAGAGGCAGTGACTGAGTGTGAGCCACCTCCAGTAGCCAGGCTTTGGAGAAAAGCCAGGTCAGTTCCATAGCGTGAAGCCACTTGGAGATGTAGAGAGGTGGAGCTATGGCCCGAGCTGACAGAAGCCTCTAGGCCTTGAAAGGCTGATTGGAGCAGAGTAAGGTGAAAAATGAGAAGAGGCAAGTAAAGGAGCCAGAAAATATGATTTCTGAGACTCACCTTTCCTAAAATTTTGAGCGAGCAGTGCTTGAAAAAGCAAGATTCTATAATCGTACTCATGCTACGGTGAATAGGAGCATCTTACCGTGTTCTTTCTTCTTTGCTAGAATTTTACTTTTGTCCTACTTGACCATCTTTAGACTTTGATCAACATATAAATAAATCTTAAGAGGGAACGAAAGACTGGAAACAAATGTACATTACTTGGGACCTGGTTGAATAAACTGTGCAACTGTAAAAGGAATGAGAAATAGCTCTCGATATAGCCAGGAAGTGATTTGTAGGATAAACTGTTAAGTGAGAAAGGCAAGGCAGAGAAAAATATGAATAGTAAGCTAACATTTATCTGAGAGGGTGGGAAAGCTTCCCCTTATACAGTATATCCCAGCTGATAAATGAAGAAGGAATAGCAGAAATAGGATAGCACCATTTTGCAACCATTAATGAAGTAAAGGACTTAGGCAATCATAAGTAACTACTAAACCATAAAAAGAGGGGCAACCAGAAGTTACGTGCATCTCAACATCACCTATGAAGAATTTGTTCCAAAAAATCAAACCTGAATCCTCTCAAGCCGCTAGATCTTACTATAACTTTACAGGAAATACAGGAGACAGAGAAACATGTTAAATCACACCACAGAGATGCTATCAGGAAAAAAAAGAATGTGGAAAATTATATAAGACATATGATCCCGTTATTGCAACATAAATTATAAAGGAAAAGAGGGAGAGAATCTTTTAGATATGAGATATGTTAACTAAATGCAATGTGTAGGTCTTACTTTGATTCTAATTCAATCAAAATAGCTGTGGAATACATTTATGAATAATTGGCAAAATTTTAACACTGACTAAATATTGACAATATTAAGTAATCATTGCTATTTTTTAATGTGGAATAATGATGTGGTTGTGCTTTTTTAAAAAAAAATATTCTTTTTCAAGTCAGCCCTGATGGTCTAGTGGTTAAAGTTCCATGCTCTCTGCTTTGGTGGCCCAAGTTCATTTCCTGGTTGCAGAACCACACCACCTGTCTATCAGTTGCCATGCTGTGGCAGCAGCTCACATAGAAGAACTGGAAGGACTTACAACTAGGATATACAGCCATGCACTGGGGCTTTGGGGAGAAGAGAAGGAAAAAAAAAAGTTCTTCCAGAGATATATATTGAAATATTTATGGATTAAATATTATGATTCTGAAATTTGCTTCAGAAAATTCAGTGCAGTGTCGGCAGTGAGAATTAGTGTGTAGAATGAAACGAGAGTGGCCATGAGTTGATCATCATTAAGGCTGGGTAACAGGTGATTGAGAGTACATGGTATATTGTTCCCTCTACTGTTGTATATGTTTGAATTTTCCCTAGTTAAGAAGAAATTTAAGTAGTAGGGGAGGAAGATAATATTATTCTCTCCCTAAATGTTCATTAAGGCTTTCAATCTCATCTATCTCCCCTTTCTCCTCTATTCTTGGGAGAAAGAATTGCGCAAATTTACAAAATGGGATGGAGCTGTTGTGACAGGCACTTCAAATCATTTTTCGGCCACTTAGAATGGTAGAATTAAGTCAAAAAGTTCTCCAAATTTGGAATGCTGTCCGTTTCATTCTGCCCCTCCTTAATTAAGACTTATCAACACACATTTCCAGTTACATGCACAGTTTTGATTGAATTTACGAATTGTCTCCAATTAAAATTTCCATAACCTTCCAAACTGGACAGCTCCAGACTTGAGCTTTGTAATCTATTAGTTATTTATGACCCCTCCCACACACACAAAAAGTTGAGTTTTTGTTTGCTTTCTTTTCTAATTTTCATTGAGACTTCTCCAGTTACTAGGAAAGAGAATGGATTTAACACAAAGATAACTTTTAACTTTGACCATGACCCATGTTGGAATTATTCAGAAACAATAGCTTTAATTCTTCCTATAGATTGTATAATCATTTCCAAAGAAATTAACTGGTGGCCCTTGAGGCTTCTCAACTTTATCATATTTTGAATGATACCTGTGGCCTGGAAATAGTTGTACAGCTCAGAACATTATCTGGACCCCTTTGAGCAGGATGGTCTCTAAGAAAATGGCAGCTAGAAACAACTGGCCCCCCTGCAGCATGCTCAGCACTATTTTTGGAAGTATGGCTGGTAGGGAGTAGGGGCACAGTTGCACCACTGGGCGCAAGTCCCAGAATGGCAACCTTTCAACAGAATGTTTTGAGGTAATGTGTTGCCAAGACAGCATTTGAGAGGAAGCAATGTATAAGCAACACAAGTTTGCATATACATAGAGAAGGATAAACGGCACTTTTTACATCCCCCATCTCAATTCCCTCAACTCACCGACCTAGGCCTGCCTCAAATCATCTATACTTCCAGCCCTCCCAAGGATCTTCACCTCCTCCCCCTAAGAAATTACAGTTGCATGTCATCACAATGTGACTGATGACACACATACAGTTGATTGGTGCAGGGGAAATGACCTGTCTCAATTTGGCCCCATCATAGTATGCCTTCCATTGCCACTGTGACTGAACCAGGCCACTCAGAGACTTTCCACAGGAGTTTTGGCTACTGGAACTGAGAAAAGGAGGACTTTCTGGTAGCTAAAGCTGTAAGATATAAAACAGAGAAACTGTGCATTGCCATGTTTTCTACCATGTGGGGAGAACCAGTCTGTAGCGAGAGAGGAATAAAACTGAAGTACAGAGAGAAAAGATCAAAATTATAGAGAGAGAATTCTGATAGCATTGCAGTCCCTGGTTCCAGTTGGTCTGCTGAGGCCCAGCCACACCCTGTGCCTAGATTCTGTTAGATCAAATAATGCCCTAATAATAAATTCCCCATTTTGATTCAAATTGGGTCTCTGTCCCTAGCAATTGAGCCCTAATATACAGCAGATGTCACAACTGATTGCACATGTTTGGAGACATAAGAGAAGCTGAGGCAGAATTTAGTCCACCTTGCTCAGAGGCATTCACAAATGTAGTGTGAAAACTACTCATCAGCCCCCCCGATCGTGTTTGTTATGGCGATTAAAGAATACATGGCCTTAAAGCCTTTTCAGGACTTGGGTTTCTTAAAGAAGATAAAGCAAAAGTGTTCATTAAAAGATTGCTATAAAAATTTAATAATTCTGAGGTTAACCAAAACTTAGCATAATCTTCCATAGGAACATTTGTGTATGTGTATGGGGGTTTTAAATTCCACAAATATTCCTAAAATGAGCACTTTGCAGAAAGATATTTTACAATGTTTTGTTTAAGCATGTAAAATCTCGTTTTATTACAGAATTCTTTTGTCAAAGGTACAGCTATGCTGGGTTGCTGCCATAATGATGGATCTTAACAGCCCAGTTAATTTGAAAAGATTCACAAATGCTGGGTTTCAGAACTACTTGTGGTAAAATGTGCTTCGCACTTTAATACAGTGCTTAAACGCACACCACATCTTGTAAACTTATATTTCATCTGCAAATGAGTGTTTGTGTGTATACACACATATATGTTCGTACATATGAATGTAGGTATGTTTATTTCAAAGAGAACAGAGTTGGTGGTTAAGAGCAGGATGGACTTGTAAAATAATTCAGAATTTCTCCTGACTCTCACATTTGCCAGTGTAATTGTAAAATGTATACAAAACTTATCTTGAACACACTGTATCAAAGATGGTATGGGTTTATTTCCAGTTAGATGCCCACATGCTAAAATGGAGGTACCTGTTATCAAAATGCAGCCTAATTAACCTTTTGTGATTAGATCTCCAAATGAAAAAGTATAGCCGTGGGCTAGCCCTGATGGCCTAGTGGTTAAAGTTCCATGGGCTCCACTTCAGTGGCCCAGGTTTCGTTCCCAGGCGCAGAACCACACCATTCGTCTATCAGTTTCTATGCTGTGGTGGCAGCTCACATAGAAGAACCAGAAGGACTTACAACTAGAATATACAGCTATGTACTGGAACTTTGGGGAGGGAAAAAAAAAGAAGGGGAGAGGGAAAATTGGCAACAGATGTTAGCACAGGGTGAATCTTTCCCAGCAAAAAAAAAGACAAAAAAAGGAAGAAAGAAAAATATAGCCCTTAAGAAGAAATCCTTGGCACTTGCTTCAATTTTCTCCTATTTACAACATTATAGGGTGCTTTTATGTGTGTATTTTATCATTCATAATAAAGAATACATTGACTAAGATTGCAAAATAGTTCCATTGTATCTTAATGCCCTTGTGTCCAGTTGACTCATCTCTGTGAAAAAAAAATTCTGCTCAATTAGAAATAGCTACTGGTCTCTTTCCAATGATACATTTTTGATGGATAGAAATCTGAGGAAAATTTACCTAGTTTAAAATGATGAAGCAAAACATATGAATATAGTCCTGAGATTTACTAAATACACATACTCAAATTCACTCAATTTTACATCTTTAGATTTTAAAAACTTGAATAATCTATGCTTTAAAACTTCACCAGTAGCTCTTTAAATATACTGACTGCTGCATTTCTGATACCAAAACAATCCCATCAAGTGATAATTTAATGATCCTTTTAAGTTAAAATTTCTTTTAAACGTGACTGTTTCATTATCAACAAGTAGTTTCCTCTACCCTCTTTTTCCACAACGCTTTCCATATCTTTGGATTGCTGTTATGGCCTTTCTCATAGTTTTTAGTTTAGTCTTTACAAGTAGACATTTTTCAATCTTTCCTTAGGAGTCTTTCTGGCTTTTTTCATTGCTGAGCTTGACACAAACCTTGTTCTCTCACTAGAATTCCTGCAAAGGCGTTTGGGTAACAGTAGTTAAGAAAAAATGTTTAGGTTTCATAGTCCATTAAGTAATAGACTTAATGATCAGAAGAGAAAAACATGTGAATGTTTTGGGTAAAGCCTGCATAAACTGACCCATCTTTATTCTCCACCTTGACCTGGACTAAGAGTAACTGTAATGAAAATGATTGTCCAAGATGGCTTTTACGAGTGTAATTTCCTTTAAATTACATCACATATATAATTTTTTGTTATTAAAAAGCAGGAGCTGTATCTCACTATTGGCTTTCAAATCAGTATAATCAGTGATTTTCTTTTCCTTTTAATGGACATGCAGGAAATAGAGTTCAAAGTGTGTTTCACTCCTTGTAAGACCACACGCCATATAATTTTGCAGATAAGGAAACAACTCCCTCAGTTTCTAAATACCCAGTATGTAATGTTATGACTAAACATCAAAACCTAAATGTATTTAAATTTAAAAATTCACTAAGGGTTAACTAAAATTACACATAGTTAGCACATGCCACTTGTAAATTCTAATCTTATCTTGGGAACTTCGTTTTGCATTCCTTAACTAGTGTGCTTAAGTTTTCAGTCTTAGTGTCGTATTACCTTAGCTTTTTTTTTTTTTTTAATATATGAAATAGGATATAGGTCTTTAGCTTCCTCTTCATGTCAGTAAAGATCTAAACAAGCATTTTGTTATACCTAGGGGCGGCTGTTGAATTTTTCTAGGGTACAAGAGGAATATCTAAGAATGTAAAAACAACTCACCTTTATTATGATCAACTCCACTTTGTAACTCCTATACTCCCCAACTAGGATAATTCTAGCCAAATTACATTCTGGCCTCGGTCATCTGGAAAGGGGAAGATAATATTGTTATGAAGCATTCATAGGATTTAAGAAAGTCTGAAATATAGTTACTATAGAGCAGTGGTTCTTAACCCTTTTGTAGTTATGGTTCCTTTTTAGAATATGATGAAAACATTGAATCCTGTCTCTATAAAAATACATATACACATAAAAGTTTTCATAGGTTTCAGTATATTCTTAGACACACCTAGATATCCATGGACCCCAGGTTAAGGACCCTTTTTTATATGGCCAGTAAACACCCAAAACTGGTGAAGTGCTGTTTGAAATAACATCCAATTCATTGTAACAAATAAGATAATGTTGCTTTATTACTATTTTAATTTAAAACAAAATAATATCTTGTGAGCTTCTAAACAATGGCTTATAAGCAACATAAATATTCTCAGTCAGAAGAAACAGAGACCACCTTAAAAATGTAAAAATAGAGAAGATATGTGAATATATACTGGATGTTTTAGAATATCGTATTTGATGGGGATATCACTTAATATAAATCCATTTTTATTTATGTGCTAGAGAGAAAGAAGAACTTTCCTTTCTTCTTTTTATTTATTTATTTTTAATTTCAGTAACATTGGATTATAACATTATATAGCTTTCGTTTGTACATCATAATATATTTCGAATTCTGTGTAGATTACATCATGTTCACCACCCAAAAACTAATTATAGTCCGTCCCCTCACATGTGAGCCTAATGAACCTTTTTGCTGTCTCCCTGCTTCTCCCATGGTAACCACCAATCCATTCTCCGTTGCTATGTGTTTGTTTGTCATTGTTTTTATCGTCTACTTATGAGTGAGATCATACAGTATTTGACTTTCTGCCTCTGACTTGTTTCACTCAGCATAATACCCTCAAGGTCCATCCATGTTGTCACAAATGGCCGGATTTCATCGTTTCTTACGGCTGAGTAGTATTCCATTGTGTATAAATACCACATCTTCTTTATCCATTGGTCCTTTCATGGGCACCTAGGTTGCTTCCAAGTCTTGGGTATTGTGCATAATGCTTCAGTGAACATAGGGGTGCAGGTATCTTTATACCTTTCCGTTATCAAGTTCTTTGGATAAATACCCAGCAGTTGGATAGCTGGATCATATGGTAGATCTATTCTTAATTTTCTGAGGATACCCCATACTGCTTTCCATAGTGGTTGCACCAGTTTGCACTCCCACCAGCAGTGTACAAGGGTTCCCATCTCTCCACATCCTCTCCAACATTTGTTGTTTCCTGTATTATTAATTATAGCCATTCTGACCAGAGTGAGGTGATACCTCATTGTAGTTTTGATTTGCATTTCTCTGATAGCTAATGATGTTGAGCATCTTTTCCTATGCTTGTTGGCCATCCATATATCTTCTGTGGAGAAATCTCTGTTCAAATCTTTTGCCCATTTTTTAATTGAGTTGTTGGTTTTTTTGTTGTTGAGCTGTATGAGTTCTTTGTATATTTTGGATATTAACCCCTTATCTGATATATGGTGTGCAAACATCTTCTCCCAATTGTTAGGTTGTCTTTTCATTTTGTTGATGGTTTCCTTTGCTGTGCAGAAGCTTTTTAGTTTGATGTAGTCCCATTTGTTCATTTTTTCTTTTGTTTCCCTTGCCTGGTCAGACATGGTACTTGAAAATATGCTGCTAAGACCGATGTCAAAGAACATGCTACCTATGTTTTCTTCTAGAAGTTTCATGGTTTCAGGTCTTACATTCTTTAATCCATTTTGAGTTGATTTTTGTGCATGATGTAAGGGAATGGTCTACTTTCATTCTTTTGCATGTGGCTGTCCAGTTTTCCCAACACTGTTTATTGAAGAGACTCTCCTGTCTCCATCGTATGCTCGGCTCCCTTGTCAAATGTTAGCTGTCCATAAATTATTTCTGGGCTCTCGATTCTGTTCCATTGGTCTGTGTGTCTGTTTTTGTGCCAGTGCCATGCTGTTTTGGTTACTATGGCTTTGTAGTATATTTTGAAATCAGGGAGTGTGATACCTCCAGCTTTGTTCTTTTCTCTCAGGAATCCTGTGATACCTCCAGCTTTGTTCTTTTCTCTCAGGAATCCTTTGACTATTCGGGGTCTTTTGTTGTTCCATATAAATTTTAGGGTTCTTTGTTCTATTTCTGTGAAAAATCTTGTTGGAACTTTGATAGGGATTGCATTAAATCTATAGATTGCTTTAGGAAGTATGGACATTTTAACGATGTTAATTCTTCCAATCCAAGAGCATGGAATATCTTTCCATTTCTTTGTGTCTTCTTCGATTTCTTTCAACAACGTTTTATAGTTTTCAGTGTACAGATCTTTCACCTCTTTGGTTAAGTTTATTCCTGGGTATTTTATGCTTTTTGTTGCAATTGTAAATGGGATTGTATTCTTAATTTCTCTTTCTGCTACTTTGTTGTCAGTGTATAGAAATGCAACTGATTTTTGTACATTGATTTTGTATCCCACGACTTGACTGTATTCCTTTATTGTTTCTAAAACTGTTTTAGTGGATTCTTTAGGGTTTTCTAGATATAAAATCATGTCGTCTGCAAAGAGTGACAGTTTCACTTCTTTTCCAATCTGGATCCCTTTTATTTCTTTTTCTTGCCTGATTGCTCTGGCTAGGACTTCCATTACTATGTTAAATAAGAGTGGTGACAGTGGGCTTCCTTGTCTGGTTCCTGTTCTTAAAGGGATAGCTTTCAGTTTTTCTCTGTTGAGAATGGTAATTGCTGTGGGTTTGTCATATATGGCCTTTATTATGTTGAGGTATTTTCCTTCTATACCCATTTTATTTAGAGTTTTTATCATAAATGGATACTGTATCTTGTCAAATGCTTTCTCTGCATCTATTGAGATGATCATGTGATTTTTCTTCTTCACTTTGTTAATGTGGTGTATCACGTTGATAGATTTGCAGATGTTGAACCATCCCTGCATCCCTGGAATGAAACCCACTTGATCATGATGTATGATCTTTTTAATGTAATGTTGTATTCGATTTTCTAGTACTTTGTTGAGGATTTTTGCATTGATGTTCATCAGTGATATTGTCCTGTAATTTCGTTTTTTTGTGTTGTCATTGTCTGGTTTTCACGTCAGGATAATGTTGGCTTTGTAGAATGAATTAGGAAGCCTCCCCTCCTCTTCAGTTTTTTAGAAGAGTTTGAGAAGGATAGGTATTAAGTCTTCTTTGAATGTTTGGTAGAATTCACCAGGGAAGCCATCTGGTCCTGGACTTTTATCTTTTGGGAGGTTTTTGATTGCTGTTTCGATCTCCTTACTGGTGATCGGTCTATTTAAATTTTCTACTTCTTCTTGGTCCAGTTTTGGAAGCTTGTATGTTTCTAAGAACTTATCCATTTCTTCTAGATTATCCAATTTGTTGGCATATAGCTTTTCATAGTATTCTCTTATTATCTTTTGTATTTCTGAGGTGTCCGTTGTAATCTCTCCTCTTTCATTTCTGATTTTATTTATTTGAGCCTTCTCTCTTTTTTTCTTGGTGAGTCTAGCTAAAGGTTTGTCAATTTTGTTTATCTTTTCGAAGAACCAGCTCTTGGTTTCATTAATTTTTTCTAGTTTTTTTTAGTCTCTATTTCATTTATTTCTGCTCTGATTTTTTTTATTTCCTTCCTTCTGCTGATTTTTGGCTTTGTTGTTCTTTTTCTAGTACCTTTAGATGCACTTTTAGATTATCTATTTGGGATTTTTCTTCTTTGTTGAAGTAGACCTGAATTGCTATAAACTTCCCCCTTAGAACCACTTTTCCTGTATCCCACAGATTTTGACATGTCGTATTTTCATTTTCATTTGTCTCCAGGAATTTTTTGATTTCTCCTTTGATTTCTTCATTGACCCAATCGTTGTTCAGTAGCACTTGGTTTAATCTCCACATTTTTGTGGCTTTTCTGGTTTTCTTCCTGTAGTTGATTTCTAGTTTCATACCTTTGTGGTCAGAAAAGATGCATGGTATTATTTTGATCTTCTTAAATTTATTGAGACTTGTTTCGTGTCCTAATATGTGATCAGTCCTGGAGAATGTTCCTTGTGCATTTGAAAAGAATGTATATTCTGTGGTTTTTGGATGGAATGTTCTGTATATATCTACTAAGTCCATCTGGTCTAGTATGTCCTTTAAGGCCAGTGTTTCCTTATTGATCTTCTGTTTGGATGATCTATCCATTGGTGTAAGTGGAGTGTCAAAGTCCCCTACTATTATTTATTATTGTGTTACTATCTATTTCTCCTTTTATGTCTGTTAATAATTGCTTTATATATTTAGGTGCTCCTATGTTGGGTGCATTGATATTTTTACAAATGTTATATTTTCCTGTTGGATTGTTCCCTTTATCATTATGTAGTGCCCGTCTTTGTCTCTTGTTACAGTTTTTGTTTTAAAGTCTATTGTGTCTGATATAAGTATTGCTACCCCCACTCTCTTTTCTTTGCCATTTGCATGGAATACCTTTTTCCATCCTTTCACTTTCAGTTTGTGAGTGTCTTTAGGTCTTAAGTGTGTCTCTTGTATGCAGCATATACATGGGTCTTGTTTTTTTATCCAGTTGGCCACCCTGTGGCATTTGATTGGAGCATTTAGTCCATTGACGTTTAAAGTAGCTATTGATGAATATTATTTATTGCCATTTTGTTACTTTATTTTTCTGGGTGTTTTAGTAGTTCTCTGTTCCTGTCTTTTTCTCTTGCTCTCTTCCCTTGTGGTTTGATGGCTATCTTTAGTAATATGTTTGATTTCTTCTGTCTTACTTTTTTGCTTGCTTATTATAGGTTTCTGATTTGTGATTACCATGAGGATCCTATTTAATATTCTATGTATATAACAGTCTATATCAAGTTGATAGACTCTTTAGCTTGACCTTTTTCTAAAAGCTCTACTTTTTCACTCCCCTCCTCCCACATTTTATGTTTTTCAAATCATATATAGTCTCTTGTTTAGTGTGTGTCCATCGATTACCGTCTTATCATTGAAATAGGTGATTTTAGTACATTTGTCTTTTAACCTTCATATTATCTTCACAGGTAGTTAATCTGCTAGCTTTACTATATTTTTACCTTTACAACTGATTTTATTGCCTGGGTTTTTTGTTGTTGTTGTTTTGGTTTTTTGATAATATTTTTTTAATCTCTATTCGTGGTCATTGCTTTCCCACTTAAATGAGTCCTTTCAGCATTTCTTGTAGAACTGGTTTCTTGGTGATAAACTCCTTTAATTTTTGCTTTTCTGGGAAGCTCTTTATCTCTCCTTCAACCTGAATGACAACCTTGATGGATAGAGTATTCTTGGCTGTAGGTTTTTTCCTTTTAGCACTTTAAATACATCATGTCATTCTCTTCTCGCCTCTAGGGTCTCGGCTGAGAAGTCCACTGATAGCCTGATGGGCTTCCCTTTATATGTCACTTGTGGCCTTTCTCTTGCTGCTTTTAGGAGTCTCTCTTTATCTTTAATTTTGGACATTTTAATTATAATATGTCTTGGTGTGGGCCTCTTTGGGCTTATCTTGTTTGGAGCTCTCTTTGCTTCCTGAACTTGGATGTCTGTTTCCTTCCTCAGATTAGGAAAATTTTCATCTATTGTTTCTTCAAATAAATTTTCTGCCCCTTTGTCTCTCTCTTCTCTTTCTGGGACACCTATAATCCGAATGTTAGCTTGATATTGTCCCAGAGTTCCCTTAGACTGTTCTCATTCCGTCTAATTCTTTTTTCTTTTTTCTGTTCTGCTTGGGTGATTTCCTCTAGTCTTTTGTCTAGCTCACTGATCCGTTCTTCTGCATCCTCTACTCTGCTATTCAGTGCCTCTAGTGAATTTCTCATTTCCAGTGTTGTATTCTTCATTTCTGATTGTTTTTTGTTTTTTATATCTTCCAGTTCTTTGCTGATGTGCTCACTGTGTTCATCCAGTTTTCTCCCAATATCAGTGAACATCCTCATGATATTTTGTTTGAACTCTTTGTTGAGTAGGTCGCTTTTTTCTGTTTCATTTAGTCCTTTTTCTGGGGTTTTGTCTTGTTCCCTTGCTTGGAAAGTATTCCTTTGTCTCCTCCGTATGCCTCTTTCTCTGTGCTTATTTCTATGTATTAGGTGAGTCAGCTATGTCTTCTGATTTTGGAGAAGTGGCCTTATGTATGAGATGCCTTATGAGGCCCAGCAGTGTGCTTCCGTCTCAGCACCAGTCCAGAAGATCCAGGAGTGACCCCTTTGTGGGCTACTTGTGTCCTTCTGCTGTGGCAGGGTTTCTTCCACTGCAGGTACCCAGGGAGTCTAGTCTTTCCTTCCCTGGCCAGCTGTTTGTAAATCCGGTTTGGGGAGCCTCAGCACTGTTGGCTACAAAGTCTGTCAGCACACCCCTATCGCAATTTTCCTTAATTGGGTTGGCACCCAGTGTAGCTGGTTGCTAGGCTCAGGGGCTTACAGTTGTGATAGGCCTCAGGCCTACAAGGCTGTTTTCAGTTCTCTTAGGAGTGCAGCTGAGTGGGGATGCCCCTAGGCACGGGAGCACTCAATTGTTTCAGGCTCTGGAAGGTGGGGCTGATCCTTTTTATGGCTATTTGTGAAGCACAGGTCTTCTGCGGCTGATAAGCCTCACCTGACCACACACACCGTTGACAGTCCTGGTCCATGCACACTTCTCAACCCCCTGGAGCGTACCCCAATGCCATGCTGCAGAGGCCCCCCCTCTCCACCAATGTCCCCCACAGTTCACCTGGTCCTCAGAATTCACCTGCCCCACAGAGGCAGACACCCTTGCCTGCCTGTAGAAGATCAAGGCACCCAGTCAATGCAGGCTGAAAAGTAGCCTGAGGGCTTGCTGTTAGGTGGGGCCAGTCCCTAGGGCGGGTTGCCTGCCCTGGCTGAACTGGATTAAATCTGTGCTGTAGTGGGCGTGGCAGACCCCTGGCCTAAGAGGCCGAGGGATGAACCTCAGTGGCACCCACAGAGTCTGTGTCAGCATGCCTGGACCAGTTCAGAACAATGGCCCCCACCAATGTCTCAGTCTCTGGAGAGGTCCCTCCCCTCTCACCAGATGCACCCAGAACCCACCAGGTGAGTCTCGTTTCACCAAAGAATTGTCAGCCTTCTCTCTGGTGATTTTAGGTTGCTGCAATGAGTGAGTTTGTGCGTGGGCCCTTTAAGACCCGGCTCTTTTCGGCTTTCGGCCAATAGCTTTTCTGGGGATACCCTCACTGCATTTAATAGCCAGCAAACCAGACAGTAAGACCTCCGTCTCAGTTGGGCTGAGTCCGAAGGATGCTTATAGCAGTATCGGCCCCTGCTCCAGACCTCACTCCTCAGGGAGGGCTGCGTACCTTAGGGTGTCTCCCGCCTGGCCAGCTGAGACGCTCCGCTGCTCCCAAAGGTGGCTTTTTTCCTCTCCAGAAGGAATTTCTGCCTCTTCCGCGTTAGTCATGACTGTCCCTTGTTGTGGGGGGTTCTTTTTATCCAGTTTTCAGTTTTCTCTCCAGGGTAATTTTTCCAAAAATAGTTGTAATCTGGTTGTATTCGTGGGAGGAGATGAGTTCAGAGTCTGCCTACGCCACCATCTTGATGAGATCCCTCAGAGCTTTCCTTTCTTTCAGGACAATGCTACTGTCAATGAGAATAACATCCATAAAATAAGTGTAAGATAAATAATCATATTGTCTTCTCACTCCCTGTTACATGCTAACGGTATATTTAATGTTTGCTCACCAGGATCTATCTTCAGGTGCCCCTTAGCTCACTGCAGATTGTCCAGTCATTTTTTTCTACTTAACACAGATAGCCATTAACACCAGACTATACTCTTAAATGATTTTAGGGATGCCAAGCAAGGCTGCTGATCAGGCTGGACCAGCCTGCAGCTGCTCAGAGAATGGGAAATGAGAAAGGAGCTCCTTATAGATTCAGACCAAGCGTAGGGGGCGTGAAATGGGTGAAGGTCAAAAGGTAGAAACTTCCAGTTATAAAATAAGTCCTGTAAATGTACAGCATGGTGACTATAATCAATAATACTGTATTGTATATTTGAAAGTTTCTAAGAGAATAGATCTTAAAAGTTCTCTTCACAAGAATAAAAAATTTGTAACTCTGTGTGGTGATGGATGTTATTGTGATTATTTCACAATATATACATGTGTCGAATCATTATGTTATACACCTGAAACTAATTTTATATGTCAAGTATATCTAAAAAAATACTTGGTGTAAAGGTGCAAAAAGTTCTAACTCCCAAATATTCCATTCCGAGTGCTTAAAGAGTCCAGAATCCCAAGCTAGACAAGATCCAAAGAAGGCTACCCAGGGCAACCCTGCATCTTCAGAGTTTCAAAGGAGGCATTTTTATGTGCATTGGTGGGGCAAGATGTAGGGGCTGGCAGGGAATTCAACTGACGGATGAGGAAACATAAGGTGTATTAAAACTGGCTTAACACCCTGCCTACCCCCTTCCCCCAGGCCCCGCCTCCCGAGCTCCCATAACACTGGCAGGGAGGCTCAAACCTTCAGACCTGGAGAGGCGTCTTAGAGCTAGCTGAACTTTGCTTAGTCTCCTTTCCCAAGAACATGCCCTCGCCTGCCCTTCTCTTTGCCCAGGGCCAACCTCAAACTCTCCTATTCCTGGGTGCTTTAACCAAAGTTTGATGCCTCTTCTGGGTCTCCACTGGCTTTCTGGCCATAGCTTGGTCATCAGCCCCACAAGAGCTCACAGATACACACCTCAACTTAGGGTGACCCATTGTGCCCAAGACATTTTTGCTTTTTAATCCATAGTAGACAATTACCTTGGGTGCAATTGTCACAGCAGGAACTGCACACACGTGTGTGTGTGTGTGTGTGTGTGTGTTTTAAAAAGGCAAAAACTGGTTTATATCTCTGCTCAAAGTTGACCTCAGCAGGAGAAATTTTTGTAGACTCTTAAAGGTCAAGGAACATGCTAACCTGTATGTTTGGGAAGTAGAGCAGGACCAAGGCCAGAAGGCTTTTGTGGAACTTCTAGTCTATTGAGAGAGATAGACATTTAGCACAAATAACTCTATATAGCCTGACAGTTGTGATGTGACAGGATAACGCCGGCTGCTACCAGACCATAAAACAAGTGATCCTGCAGCAGGAAGGCCTGGGGAGGTGGTGAAGTTGCCTCAGGGAATGCCTCCCCTGGAAACATTCCCACTGAACCTTGGAGAGTAAATAGATTAACCAGTACTGTGCACATCTTGTTCCATGAAAGTGGGACTTCGTTTTCTTCACAGCTGTATTCCCCAGGGCTTGGTACCTTGTAGGTGGTCAATAAAGATTTCTTGAATAAATCAACGAATAGGGGGTTCCTGACATCTGTCCGCCCTCTCCTCCCTCTCCTTCCCTACCACAGGGCTCCTGTTCTTTCCATTGCTGTAACGAGGGGGAGTCTTTTCAAAACTAAAAACACTCCTTTTTAGCTTGTTATGGTTCAATTAATGTTACAAACATTTAAAATTCCTGCAGCTGCAGATGGTTGTAGAAATAATAAGAATAAAAACTTCAGATCTTTCCAGCCCCAAAGCTCTGTGGAATGATCAATTCGTTTGTACATTTTTTTAAAAAAGCAAAAACTATTATGGGTTTCTCCATGCAAGTAATATGAAAGGTTATACATTGCATGTACATAGACTTCAGCTATATGTTTTGGAGACCTCAAAATAACTTTAAGTCAGCAAAATTAAGCAAGCCAGGGTTGTTTTCCCTCTTCTTTAATGTCATTAGGCTTTGAATGTGTCTTTACAGAAGTTCTTACTTCCTTTTGACTCAGTACTATGGATGGCATTCCTAGATAGTATGACTTTAACACAATCTCAGTTGGATTAATTATCACAAAGCTTATTTTGCAGACAATCCAAGGGAATTTAGCCCAAGAGCAATAGTTAGGAAATTCCTTAAATCTGAAAATTTGTCCTCCAGAACCCTCACTTCTAGCCTCACCACGTGAAAGTTTTTCAGTGAGGTGGCATTTTAATGGATTTTTTAAAGTGCCGCTTGCTTCCACTCTGCATTCCCTTCTTCAGCCCTGTTTTACGTTCTGAGCTGCTTTCTTGGCAGTTCGGGGCGCCCTTGGCCATGTGTGCCTGTGACAGTCTGACTTCCATCTGCTGCTCTATGGCCAGGAACCTGCTGTGCTCCCTTCAGTCACAGCTTTCATGCCCGGCCATTCAGCTACCTTTCAGCGCGTCTCAATGGGGCAGGGGAGAATGGGCCCTCAGCATCCACATGAGCACATAATCTCCCAGGTAGCCTCCTCCTTGAAGCACCTCCAGTGCATGCTATTCGCAAACAGCAGGACACCACTCTCTACTGGGTTCCTAATCCCTCAGACACACAGGGGAAGGAGGTCACAGGGCTGTGAAAGTGAAAAGAAAAGCGAGAGGGCGGGTGAGCGGGAGCCACACAATATCAGCCCTGGGCCGCCAGCGGCTGCGCCACAATCAGCGCCAGCTGCAGCCCAATTAAGCTCTATAGGTCACAGGTGTTCCGGACAGAAGATGCTTTTAACAAAACCACTTTCTTGAAAATACCTAAGACTTTTTAAAGCACTGCAGCCCATTTCTTTCGGTGGATTCTTTAAAGCTATTTAGTACACTTGAAATACAAAGAAGCTGAAAAGCACATTTAGGCCTCACTGGAAGGCGTGCTTTCTTCATGCCAAACAGCGGGAGCAGCGGCCTCAGGACCTGGAGAGAGCAACTCTGCCTCTGCGTGGATTCCAAGCACAGCTGCCCGAGAAAGGGCTGGGGTGGCTCTCTTCTCCAGCTCCATCTCTGCAAGTGGTCTGCTCTAAACTGTGCGGTTCACCTACTCATGCGAGAAATTGCTGCATGGCGATCCTTGTAATCATAAATTGCAATCCCTAGGATGCCGCTGTAGTTTCCCTATGAAATTTTTAGCGTCTTGCCATGTGCTGATTAAACAAAACATATGAATTCAGCTATCCAGAGCCACTTTTCTCATCATCTAAGGTCACCCTATAAATAAGCTTCCTCTTCTTACATATTTAAAACTTCTGACTTCTTTTTCTCCACAGATCTGAGTGCTCCCTGTGCCTACAGGGTGGGGTCACAGAACCAGGCAGAACTTCAGTTGGTTAAGGCATGGTCAGATCTTTGTTAACCTTCCGCCTTTCTTGGAAGATACAGATAACCCCAGAGAGGGAGTTAGGAACTTAGTGGTGAGGGTTATGTTAGAATTTCAGCATCCCTCTTGCAGGTGAGCAGCTCATAGTTCCCCTACTCCATAGACCCACTTGCAGCAGCCTCCCCTCTTCCCAACATCACATGCCATAGTGGGTATGTTTGTCATTATTGTCATCTGTTTACAGTCAATAGAAAAGAAGCACAGGTACTACCCAGGCCTCTCCTGGAAATGGAAGTAACTGTGCTTTAATTCATTACTGGGTTTCTAATCGCTGAATGCACCAGAAAAGAAGGTAGTGCTACTGTGAAACTGAAGAGAACAAGAGCAGGTTTGTAGCACAGGAGACACGAATACCCAAAATAGCGCCCGACATTTTCTTTTCTTTTGAGGAAGATTAGCTCTGAGCTAACTACTGCCAATCCTCTTTTTGCTGAGGAAGACTGGCCCTGAGCTAACATCCGTGCCCATCTTCCTCTACTTTATACGTGGGACGCCTACCACAGCACAACGTGCCAAGCGGTGCCATGTCTGCACCCCAGGATCCAAACTGGCAAACCCCGGGCCGCTGAAGCAGAACGTGTAAACTTAACCGCTGTGCCACCGGGCCGACCCCCCAACATTTTCAGGTTTTCCTTCCTGTTTGATTAGTTTTTGGTAAACAGTCTTTGACTTGACTATTATTCTTTATCACGTCATTTTAAAAAATTATTACTGCCCGCTTAGAAACCATGTTGGTTTTAATTTTCCCAGTACGCCTATTTCTTTTTTGCTAAGCTGAGCCACCTGTTTAAACTCTCTTGTCTTGTGGATTGAGGGAAAGAACTGTAGGCTATGTGTAAGAGGTTTCATTTTTTTTCCACAGTGAAGTAAGACATTGTTCTTATTCTTCGTGGCATTCAGAATTCTGCACAATTGCCTCTTTTGCCCTTTTGCATTTAAAAGTGAGGTAATTAGATTTCCCAAGGTTCAATGGTCAAGAGCCATCTCATCCTGGGAAGTTGCTTCCCCACACCCCTCACAAGTGCGGTTGTCTCACGTAATCCAGTTACTGCTGGACTGTTGTGCTGAGGCCCTGCTTTCTCAGCAGGCAAGCCTAGCATGAAGATTCCTACTCATGTGTCCCTTTGCTTTCATTGCTGAGTTACTTTCCCTGCATTTGAAGACAGTCACTATTTTTCTTCAGTGACTTTGTCTTGAGAATTTCTAAACATTTTCATTAAAAATCTTTTCACTTCCTAACTTCTAGGAACTCATCTCAAATATGCCTAAATCTTTCATATGGAGAGTTCTTGCTTATTTTATGTTATTTTTCAGATATCTGATGGCTCTATTATTACTGGTAAACAAATAGAAAGAGAACTTGTGATATGTTGGCACTAAATAAATGTGTGTCGTGGGTCCCTGAAACAACTATGTGTCTCAGTCTACCTCTGACGGTGAGAGCTTGGGCCCTCTCTGCCAGTCTTTCATCTTCTTTTCTCATTTCCCCAAACAGATAATATTTTCAGCGTTGCAACAAGGCACATGTTTATTTTAAAAGTTTGGATATCAATGTTTTAGTCAAAATTGCAAAAGAACACAGAATACACACTCTCAACTTTACAGAGCCAGCCAAAGCATTTTTGCTTTTACAGCCTAATGGTGAAAGCAACCTTACTGGTAGTTGGCTAATAGTTTATTTAAATGATCTAGTCTGCAGCCTATGGGGGAAGAGGACAAGATGGTGAAGGGATTAGGGGGAAGCTTCCAAAATCCTTTTTACCAAAGATGTTAAGGTGCTCAAGTGCCAAGAGTTTTCTTTCTAAACGAGTTAGTTTAACATTCCAGACAGTCTGTGATTCAAATTTGTCTTCTCATCTATACATCTTCTCAGTGAGGCTCTTCTGTGGGCTCACAGGAAAATTCACCTGAATTCCCCCATCACTGAAACAGTTCCAGACTGCATCTGGGTTCGAATGTGAGGTCAGCAGAATGACAAACTGTGTGGTTCCTGTATACACCGTAGACATATATATACACGCATATATGTATACTTATTTCATTAAGTTTCCTTACAAACTTTAGAGATAGTAATGGGAAAGGTCCCAGTTTAAATTGAAAGCTGTTCTCAGTTTCTATAGTATTTATTCCCAAGTGGAGAGATGTATTGGCAAATTTACCTGAAAAGACCTCCTCACCTTTCCAAAGCTTAGTACAGAAAAGAAAATCCTCAACAATTAACTGATGCCAGGTTACTTTCATGAAGTGAGAGAATAGATCGCCATGTGCACAATTTTTTTAGAAAAGCTTCCATCTCATTTCTCTAAACCAATACATATTACTGCATTGTTTGTAAATTTGGAGGAATCTTTCTCAATTACGGTGCAGTTTTTTCCATTGACAACACAGCAAAAAAACTCCTGTCCCTTTGTAATAACTTTTGATACCTGAGGCAGCATCCCTCAAAACAACACAGGCATGTTTGTATTCTTGCTAAAATTTCTAATTTATGTTACTTCTAGGGAAAGAACTAGATTCAAAGTAGTGCCTCAGACTGAAAGATTGCTTAAGATGATCATATTTCACAGTGTTAAACAATTTTTGTTATTGACTTTATCATTCCAAACACTTTATTCCTAAAACTTAAGTATAACTGACACAGTCTAGGTCATATGAAATATAAGTAAAAATATTACAAGATATTGGCCAAATATGAGAAAGATACTTATAACATGTACTTTTTGAAAACTTGTTTGTAGTTAAGGAACTATTCAGTTCAATTCAACAAACATGTATCGACTGTTTACATCTGCAGAGCACAAGTGTATGCTGGAGCTCCTGCCTCTTGACCTCTTTCAGCTAGTCTTCCTCCAGTCTCTCTTACATCAGCCCTTTCTCTTTTCTCTCTGTTCTGGAATAGGGGAGAGCAAAAGAAAAAAGGACATGAGATAGGCTAGAGCCATGTTGTGCCTTGATTGAGTTGTTTGGTGTGGGTTAGCATCCCCCAGAGTATGTGCTAGAGATCACCAGTAACCCTAAAGATAGTCATTCGTGGGTGTTCTGTCAAAAACAGAATGGGGGAGAGTTCTGTGGGAAACACTGGGTTAAAGAAAATTAAGCAGATCTTCGTTGCTAGACTTCACAGAAATCTTCGACATTCTGCTGTGCATTGTGGGAAACAGTATATACACTGTTACCTAAAACTTACTTGATCATGAAGTACTTCTTCCTCTGGAAATACACTAATATCTCAAGGGGACGTTGGCATGGGCCATGAGAGCGAGCAGGACGGCCTCAGTTTTGAGGAAGTGTGATATCTGGAACTCAGGCCAAAGTAACGGACCCCAGAGCAAATAGAAACCAACCATCACGAAATGGACCTCCTAAGAATACTTCCACTTTTAGACCTACCTTTTTATTTGGGTTAGGAGAGTAGTAATCCAATCAATGCTTTTACTTTTGGAATTTCTACTAAGAAGCTCTTTCATAAGGACAGGATAAAAACAAAGACACCTCTAGGAGTGATGCTCTGTCTGCTGCTTGTGCATCTGCTGCTTGTGCATTAGCTGCTTGTGAATTGGGTTTAGAGCTTTAGAGATGACTGTCACTGACCAGCCTTCACTGTCACTATGGCCCATGTGACTTCTGAAAACTATCATTTTTATTTTTCATGACATTTTGTGCTAGAATTACTCTTTTCTTTTTTTTTTCTTTTTTAATTCTCCATTTTGGCTCCTCGGGCTAGATCAACGTAATCCCTGGTCTCTTTCTCCCCACCTTGCTGTTTCTTTGCTCACTTAGTTCCTTCTGCTCAGATGCCCTTTCCTTTCCTATATGCATATCTAAATTCTATCCTTCCCACGTTGGTTCATGAAGCAGTAATTTCTTCCTTCTTTTCATACCGAAGCGCTTCCCTTCTGCCTTGCTGATGTACTTCTAACACCGTGCCACACGTCACTGATGTCCATCTCCTGCTGGTTTGGGAGCACCAGAAGACAGACACTGTGTCTTAGACATCTCTGAATCCTCCACTTGGCCTCACCTAGTTGTTGCTGTTCACACAGTAGCTATTCAGTGGATGTTGATTGATGAAAGAGTGACTGGTTAATTATTAATAATGTGCTATTTCTGTTACTGATTGTATATTGCTAAGCAAATATGATAGGAAAATAAAAGTGGCAGAAAGAATTGCCTAATTGACTAGTTCTTCAGGGCATCCCTTGTAAATAAAAAAAAACAGGATAATGTTTATCAAAGAAAGTGGTGTATTCAGGCAGTCCTCTGCCACCCCAGAAGTGCGATAAGCTGTGCTCCTTCAACACAGAGGAGGACACCTTCATATCAGGTCCTTGAGAGCCAGTATTCAGCTGCTGTTTCTCTTGTCATTGTCTGTCAGAGGTTCTAAAGGTCATTTCTATCTAATCCAAACATTTCTCAGCACTCTAGTCAAAACTCTGCCCACCACCACCTCATACGTGCTCATCTGGCCACTCCATTTGCCATGCTCCCATCAGACTTTGCACAGTGCCCCCTATTAGTGGCATCACTGCATTATGCAAAACCTGGGGACACTAGTCACATAGCAGTTAATTAGTACAGTCGTTAGTAATTGGCTAGCACAGATGGTAGGTATTCAGTAAACGTTCCTAGCCGTTATGCACTGGGTCCAGTATTCTCTGAAGTCAGTCTCAGTAATGAAGTGTGCAAGACAAGGCACTAGCCCAGGGCTGGTGACTTCTCTACTCCACTTAGCCTGCGGAGGGAGCCACACAATGGAACCTTCCCTGTGCCGTCTCGGGGAGAGAGCTAGAGCTGTACCAGCCAATAGGAAATGCAGTCCTCTCCGCCTCTTCCAGTGACGACTCTTCCTACTTTTAGCCTTGCAACCATTGCTTCACTCCTTGCACAGATTAAAGAAGTGCTGCTCAAATGGGGGGGGGGGGGGTGAGGCTCACCCCACTTGGTCCCTTCACCTACCTTCATGGAGGTGCCCAAGGTCCCTTTGGAACACAGTAGAACCGTTGGATAGCCAGTTTTCCATGCTGGGCATTTCCTGTGCTTATTAATTATCACATCTTGTTTTCAAAGTAACTCTTTTTGTACCAGAATATGCGATGAAGTTGTTTTACTAATCCCTAGAAGTTTTGTTTTTTCTTCAACAAGTTGGTAGCCACTCTTTCTGGAAAAGCATTAACATGCATAACCACTATAGTCAACTTCAGTGCTCATTAATGAAGCCCAGAACTAATAGTTACATTGTTGCAATTTGACAAAGCCATCTAAATCTATGCATGTTTTTTTGAAAGCTCCCTAAACATGCTGCTAAATCCTCGAAAAAGCTACTAAACTGCTTTGGCAGCCATTAGCCCAGCATAAGCAGAGGAGCTCTTTTCAGTAAGTGAACAAACAGAGAAAATATGCTGAATGGGTGGACAAATGTGTTTCAGCTGGCCCTTTCATTTACCGATATAAGGGTGCAGTCAATATCAATCACTGTTTTCCCTGTTGCCCTGAAAATCACAATATCTCTTTTCATCCCACAAGCTCTTTTCAGCACAGTAATGTGTCTTTAGAATGACACTGGCATCAGCCTGCTTCCGCTGTCTGAAGTCCAGAGAGCTTAAAAACACATTTCAGGATTCAAGACTTGAACCTTCCTCCCCTTCCGTTTTCCTACCGCCCACTCTCTCCTCTCTCACTCTGCATCCACTCCACCCCCTCCCTGGATTCTTCTCAATTCTTCCAGCTTTCCTCGTTGAGTAAACAGAATTCACTTCTCTCTTCTAATGCAGCTCTCCAAAGTAAACGTCGACAACTCTACCCGATAGTCCCAAGATTTAAGAACTCATTAAAGAGATGCACATAAAGAAAGGCTTTTACGTGTTGGTAATACATCAAAGGTTGAAAGGAATGTGGAAATTCTTTGCTGCGACAAGATGCACAGATGAGCAGGCCCTCACTCAGAGTATCTCTTTCCTCTGCCCCCCCATCACTTGGTTCCTCCCTGCCCCCACCTCACGTACACACTCATCCTTTGTCATCCTAATTAGAAGTATGTGCCTGCACATCTGTTCCACCTTTACAATTGTAAGCTCCTTAAGAGCAAATGCCTTATCTTTTTGTGCTTCTCATTCTGAGTACTTAATATGTTGTTTTGTAATGAAAGTGATTACTTTCTATCCTTTTGAAAACCTAAGTGGAATAACTCTTGAAGATAAATTTTAGTAGTGCACTTATAGTTGTAGAAGTTACCACAGATGAATATCTGAAATACTACATTTCTAAAACACAATATGTTTTCTCGCTTGTTTTTTATTTTTATTTGTTCTCTTTCAGATTATAGCTGTCTGTAGAGAGGCAGCCCTTCTGACTCTAGAAGAAGACATTCAAGCCAGGTGCATAATGAGAAGACATTTTACTCAAGCCTTGAACACTGTGACACCCAGAATTCCTGAATCATTGATACGTTTCTATGAAGATTATCAAGAGAAGAGTGGGCTACATACCCTCTGAGAAAATATATGTATTCATTATGCTAAAAATGCTTTCTAGATAAAACTTGTTTCTTTTTTAAATTTTATCTTGAAGGTGTCAAAAAAATCCTTAATAAGCACAATGTCTGAAATACGTTGACTGGAATTGAGGGGCTTCAGTTCTTATAGAGATTTGAGAACATATGAATACAGTGAAAATATCCATGAAAATCTCTGGACATGAGTTTAAATCAGTTTTATCTGGAAATGTGTGCTGAGTTTTAGAAAGCAAACTTTCAGCTTTTTCATTTTTGACTTGGTTCATTCATCCCATGAGATGCTTTCCTTACTCCAGAATCCATTTCAGTGCGTTCCTAAATGCCAAACCTGTAGGCATCAGTGTTATACAAGAACATAGGAAATGTATGTGGATGAATGCATGATAAAAAATATTTATAAATCTTTGTTTTTGAAGGCCAGCCAATGAAATGGCCAAATGTGCCAGCCAGGCTTATATGACCTTGTCTCCAAATATGTACTTGTTCTCGTTATAATTCATACCTATGTTTTTGCTTTAGCCTTCTTAACCTGTACTTATGGCAATGAAAAAAAGAGGATTAAGAGTTATTTCATATACTATAATACCCTTTGAAAGTTTAAAAAGTGGAAATATAAGCCTAGTCCAGTAGACTTGGGTTTTTTCATAAAATGCCATAAATAAATCATATGAAGTGTTCATGTTTTAGCTTGTACACATTTTCAGGTTACCAATAAACTCTTTCAGTTCAAAGATAAACCAAATGGATCTCACAATCTCGTGTCTTATGTTGCAATCTAAATATGTGTATTTATGCTCCTAATGATTTATCCTTGGGATTTCTTGATACCTTAATGCTCCATAAATATCCTTGAAAAAGCTGTTGGAAATTGATTCCCTGGCTTCCAGTTCATAAGCTGGCAAGGGAAAGAATGTGCACTTAAACCTAGTCACTGTGGATCTTTGAACATTCCTAGAAAGACAAGTGAGACGAGAAATACCTGATTATCAAAACAACGAGGCTATACAGTTATGTGGTGGCAGATATTCAAAGTCATGTCTCAGCTGTTTCATCCTTTGACTATCAGAAATAGATTTGCACAGCTTTTTTCTCAGACTACACTGGTTTATTAGTACAAACAAACCACTCAAGGGACACAGATTACTACTATTTAGAATTGTGCCGTCAAAGATAATAGACAATAGTGACATGTGGCTATTTAAGTTTGAATTTTAATTAAAATTAAATAATATTAAAAATTTAGTTCATCAGACATGTTAGCCACATTTCAAGTGTTCAGTAGCCACATGTGACAAGTGTCTGCCATATTAGATGGAATAGATCGTAGAACATTTTCATCATTCAGAAAGTTCTGTTGAACTCTGTTGATTTAGAAAATAAGGCCTACACACATTGAAATAAATAGAACCTCAAAATCACGTTTCTGCTTCGCATTTTCCCTTTAGTTATCAGAGGATTATAACTTCTTTCCTATGAGTGCTGAGAACACAAGAAAATAAGAGAAAAATTTATCCCCAAAGGGCTAAACAGGAAAATTAAAGAAATTCCATTGCCAATAAAATAAGAACCAGAACAGTAAGCTTGGACCAACCCTCAGGCTGGGGACTCAGTGGTGGGGAGGAGGGTAGCAATCTCAATCAGCAGGGAATTTAGGTGTTAATGGCCACTCAGACTCTTCAGCCCATATGATTTATGAAGTTATAACTGAGCTTCCTCCATAATGCCCAGATTTTAAAGACAAACATCTTCAGTGTAAGGGCAGACTAGAAAAGAAGTCCTCTTGCTGGCCAGGGAGACCACAAGGAGCCTCTTTTGACATGATCTGTGTGCTTTGAATTAAAAAAGGAAAAAAGAGGCCACTCTGAGGAATCGGACTATGGCATCATTCACCTGCCCATGGCTTCAGAGTTTGAATTCATATGATCTTTGTGATGCAGAAGCTGAAAACCTAGAAATTAACATGAAAATATGGATTCAAGCTAGAAACACCCTTGGAGTGACTAGTAGTTGCACCCGTTAGAGAAATGTATCCCCACCCCGGCGACACAGGATTTCAACAGCTAAAACCCTGCTTTAAGAGTTGATAATCCCAAAGGCTGTGGAGCAGTGGAAACTCACAATCAGCCTGGTGGAGCATAAACTGGTACAGCCACTCCAGAAAGCAACTAGCACATGTAGTAATGTTGAAGACCCTATAACTCAAGAGTTCTCCCTGGTGTATATCTCAGAGCAAGCTGTGTGCGATGAGGTAATGAGTAAGAAGATCATAGCACTATTATTTGTATGTAGCAAGAAACTGGAAACAATCTGAATATTCATCAATAAGAGAATTGATTTCTATGGAATATTCATACAATGCAATACTTGTGGCAGTAAAGAATAATTAGAGCTACACATAAAACAGATGAATCTCAAAAACAGAATGTTTCAGAAGAATAGTTATGATATTTATTTAAAGTTTAAGGCATGCATAATAATATACATTGTTTATGGGGACATGTGTAGTAAGAGACTACGTGAATGGAAGTGAAAAGCACCAGTGGGGAGGAATTTCCTCAGGGGAGAAAAACTGAAAATGTTTCATACCTTAAGCTGGGCGATAGGAATACAGGTGTTGGTTGTAAGGTAGTCTACACTTTCTGTACACTTTTAGTATTTCATGATAATTTTCATTCAAAAGATGAACCTTAAACTGACATGTTATGGTGCGAAGATGAAATGCATCTATAGCCATGTTCTGTATTCTGACCAGCGTCACAATCCTATCATTCAGCCCACTTCCATGGACTTCCAGTGCATTCACAGTGCCCACAATCCCGTGTGTCTGGAAAATCAGGAGTACCAGGTATGACAGAATAAATTGCAAGAAGGCAAATGAGAGATCCGGTTTTTAGGACCCAGGAAACAAGTTGAAAAAAATTTGTTAGTGAAGTCTTTAGGTTGTGGGGGGATTAAATCTGGGAGTCAGACATCTGTTTCCATGGCATTGTGATTGTGCAAGGAGTTGGAAGTTACGAATTTTGAAAGATTTTAGAGCAATGCATCTTTAGTCTATTACAAACCAATTATTTTTTATATCTTTAAATAGCTAATTATAGCCATTGAAAAGGCAATGATATCCCTTTATTTGACGTGTCATCCCTTTTTACGACAGTGTCAGTAAAAATTGAGTCACAAAAAAGCAGGTCAAGTGTCACTAATAACAGTTTGCCCCAGCTTCATCTGTGTGAGGGTTTTACTCTGATTCCAGAGTCTCATGTTGATGGATTTAAAGTAGTGTATGATCCTATTATTTGGATTTGTTTATGAATGAATACACAGTACAGTTCATGGAAAATTTAAGTTCAGCAAGGAAAGGAAATGCCCAGGTTCCTGTCTTAAGAAGACAATCTACTTTGTTGGCATCTATTTGGTCAAAAGTTTGTCTGTGGTCCAGATTCTTTTCAGGGTTTCAGGGATATTCACATTGGCACATTTCTTTTCAGTGTTCCAAAAGATTTTAGTTTGAATAGTGAAATTAATGTTTCTTTCTAACAACAAAACTGAGAAGAATGGCTTCTTTTACTTCTTCATGACCAAGTGTATTTATAAGCTTAATACTGACCGCCTTAACTTAGCTTGAAAAATGTTTAGTTTTTTGTTATTTCTAATGTGTAAAACAGGTTTTAAAAATAATGCACAGGTTTTTCATTTTGGAAAAATAATTATTGAATTTATAGAAAAACCAAACTTGAGTATATGTTTAATCTATATTGATCAGGAGAAGGCTACAGAAAAGTTGCTATAAAGGTAGAATAAAATGATTTCTCTGGCCTGTTGTTACTTAAATTCCTGAATATGAGGTTGTTAAAATCTTGGTTCATTTTGTCATGTTTCTCAGTCCTTTAGGCACCCCATAAAATTACATGTGGATTGAACTAACAGTAGTTTCCAAATTTGGTCCACATAGAAATTCTAATCCTCCCCATTGATTTGCTTTCTTCAGTTTTCACTGTAACAATTGTGTGCCTGGATAGGCTTTTTACCTAATGTCCATGTCAAATATACCCCAGTAGCCTCTGTCTTTGGGGGCTTACTTTTTGGCAACAAAATTCACTCTGGGAACTTTAAGCAAAGAGAGATGTTACAGGGTTTTAAATGGCTTACAAAATCATTGGGAAATTTGTAGACTCCTCTTTCAAGATTTAGTGATACATATTTCTGGAAAGACAGTTAAAGTGTCACAGTTACATACCACACACAACAAAACCTCAGGAAAGGAAAAGAAAGAAAAACTTAAAAATAGAGTTCATCTATGCTGAAATCAGGGAATGGATAAACCCCATGTTAAAAATTTCAAAGGCTGTCAGGTACAACACATTGTGTACCAATCCAGGAAGTTGAGCATATCTCTGCTTGAGAACACATATGATGTGATGGGACATACCTTATTTACTTGGTTTTAACATGCCATCAATTGTAAGACTAATAATTTAAAAACATCTTTTTTTAGAAAAAAGATGAAGTACTGTGATCTTAATGTTATTACATCCTGATTTCAGGAACTCTAAAATGTGAAAAAAACGTACATATTTAAAAAGCATCAAATCCAGTTAGGTGAGAAGGTAACTGGCATGTAATAATATGTTCATATATTTATCATAAGCCCACAGCAATTAAAATACTGTTTGCACCAATATAATCATAAACAATAATGAAAACATTGACAGGTAAATAGAAGATTCAAGGATATGGAGCACAGATTACTGGGGGGCCAGGAACAATCACAGATTGAAATATCCCAGATGGAAATAGCAGGAGAGCTATGCCAGAAGCCTGGGCGGAAAGGTTGGGAGTGGAGGAGAAACAGTACCAAAGACAAAGGTGAAGCACATTAGCAGGGACAATTTCTCAGAACAGAGAAGAAAATTTTAGAATACAACCACTTTGAAGTCTCAACAATATTAAGGAAACAGGCAGTGTGATTCAGGAGGTAATAAAACAACTGAATAAGACTCAAAAGGAACAGAGCTAAGGAAAAGGATTGATTTATCATTTAATTTATTCCACGGATATACTCCCACAGGTATAAAGTGGCATATTATTTACCATATAATGGTAAAGTACTCGTTACAGACTTGTTATAATAGCAAAATATTAGAAAATTCAAATATCTATCAACAGGGGCTATTTAAATAAATTATGGTACATCCATACAATGGAACATTATGGTGCTGTAGAAAACAACAAAGAAGCTTTTTATAAACTGATCTAGAAATTATTTCCAAGATACAGAGAATCTAAATAACTTATAATAGATGCTTAAACTCTGCAAACAGAAGGCACACCGTTTCATGCTCTCATTATTTAATCCATATAATTATATAATAGGGTGCATGCATATATACACACACACGCACAGAGAACTTTTGTAATATATTTGCAAAAGCAGAAAAGGTGAACGTGCTCTATAACCACCATGTAATAAAACTGAAAATAAGAAATGTAGAAACAATAATAACAAAAAACCAACTACTTAGAAGTTCAAAATTCATTTTGAAATAATTCTTTGATCAAAGAGGAAATCAAAATCAAAATAGAATATCTGAAAAATAATAGTAAAAATACTATATATCAAAATCTATGGGATACGATTAACACTCTACACAGAGGATAATTTATAGACCTAAACATTTTCATTAATAGAATAAGATTAACTGAATTAAGCATTCTCCTCAAAAAGTTATTGTAGAGAAATCCAAAATTAACCTCAGGAAAATAGAAAGGTAAAAGCTGAAATTAACAAAGAACAGCAGAAATGATTGATCCAACAGCTCATTCTTTGGAGAACAAAATCCAAAACAAATTAATCTTTTTTGTGGCACACAGAATAATGTGGCACTCACACACTCACGGAGATGTCCACGTCCTACTCCCCAGAAACTGTAAATATTATATGTTACCTTACATGGCAAAAGGGACTTTCAGTCCCACCCCCCTGACCTCAGGGAAGGGAGAGGCACTGGAGGTTGAATCAATCACCAATGGCCAATGACTTAATCAATCATGCTGTGTAATGAAGCCTCCATAAAAACCCAAAAGCAGGTGGGTCAGAGAGCTTCCTGTCTGGTAAACTCGTGGAGATTCAGGGAGAGTGGCTCAAAGAGCGTGGAAGTTGGTGCCCTTTCCCCATACGTTGCCCTGTGCATCTCTTCAATCTGTCTGTTACTGAGTTATATCCTTTTGTAATAAACCAGTGATCTAGTTAAGTAAAATGTTTCTCTGAGTTCTGTGAGCTGCTCTAGCAAATTAATCAAACCTAAGGAAGGGGTCATGGGGACCTCCTATCTATAGCCAGTCAGAAGCACAGGTGACAACCCGGACTTCTGATCGGTGTCTGAAGTGGGGAGGACTGAGCCCTTAACGTCCAGGATCTGACTCTGTCTCCAGGTAGACCGTGTCAGAATTGAATTGAACTGAGTTGACTGCTTGATGGTTGCGGGGGAAAACCCACATATCTGAACTGGTGTCAGATTTATACTTGGTCTTTTCTAGACTTCTGAAAAGGATTACCAAAAACATTCATGCCATGTTAACCGTATGGCTGCAATACATTTCTGGCAGTGACCTTAATATAGTAATGATATATATGCCCTTTTATTATAGGAAAGTACTTTGTTCTGAATTTCATCAATTGTTCACATGTTGTCTTTAAAATGTACATAGTCAAAATCTTTTCTGAAATAACAAATAAGTAAAAATAAATTCAACAATACTTAGATTTGGATGTTATACAACCTGATTCCACCATAATTATACAACTTTGTTTTCCACCATCCCCAAATAATGCCTCCTATATACGCCAAACATTGAAAGTTTGGATTTTATCCAGTTGGCACTGGGAAGCCAGTGTTGTGTTCTGGGTTTGATGGTCTATGGAGCTTCTCTCATTTCTAGTCTCTTGGAATTCTTTTTAGCCAAAGTATCTCTTTCCTCTCTCTCTCTAGGATGCCCATCATCAGTTTGGTATTACGTGAAATACCATGCGTGCTGTGGAGTTTACCTGGTTGGTTGTCTGATATGATCTCAACGGTGGCCTGCATTTAATACGATGCCAGAGCTTCCCTGACTTAATAAAGACTGAGGAATCCAGCCCTAGACCCAGACCTAGTAAGTGGCGGAGCCAGGGAAGAGCACAGGTCCAGGACCTAGGGCGGGCTTGGCCTTGAATCGGAGCACACAAAGCTTCTCTGGTTCCGGAGGGAAAAGCAGGGTAGACGGTACTGGGCAGTAGGTGGAGAGATTTGGTGGAAACTTAGGACTATTTTTCTCAATGAAAATAGGAAGCTCTGCTCAGGTGAGGATGGAGATGGAGGAAGCGGCTTTGGAAATTTGAGGAGCAAGAGTAAACAGTCCATAAAAGTGGAGTTAAGATGGCAGAGCAGCACTGAGGGCCCCCTGAGGTCAGTGATCAAGATTTTAGAGCACAAAGAATTTCCTGTCATAGATCAAATTCTTACATTTTATCTCAAATTCATATCATTTTTATAGTTTTCCTCCATTTTAGTGTATAAAAGCCTAAAACCGGTGCAAACTTAGTCCCAATTTCCATAGTAAGTGAAGGAAAATCATTTGTTTTCGGTGCCAAATTTTTAAAAAAATCCTTTTTTATTTGTATATTTCCACAAAACATTTTTGGTGGCCCTTTGTGCTTTGCCTCCTCCATATAATGTCTCAGTAGGAATTCTTCAAAAAACTTCATGAGAGTGATTGAATGAATGCAAAAGAGCCTCTGGGCTGAGAGTTAAAGGACAATAGTTAGCCATTTCAACTGCTTCTCCTAAGCTTTCTGAGGTTTGGTCAAGAGACGAATCTGGGCCTCTGTCTCCTGGGTTCACCTTTAACAATTTGCCACTTTATTCCTCCATGTAGCTCCCATTCTAGTAATAAGATATCTAGTAAAAGCTAGGAGTTGGGGAAATCATCCAAGTAGATACAGAAATATTAACATGGATTTTTAAACATTTTGTAAGTCCCAAAGGCCTAGACTCTTGTAAAATGTTGAGATTTTTGGTAGGTTTTATCACAAAAAGTTGATGTACCAGAAAAAATATTACACAGAGGTTTTAGCACAGAGCCAGATTGTACTAACCCAAAGAACCCTCAAGATTTTTTCCAGTGGCTTCTGAGGTAACTCGTACTTTTCTCTTCTTAGGGTGGGTTAGAGTTCATCCTCACAGAGCCCACCAGCCCTGGATGCAGTCCAGAAGCTCAGAATCACAGGAGTTTGTCCAGTGCTCTGGGCAGAAGTTGTCTGTCACTGTCACCCAGGGTTGGGTTTTTCCTCTGGTCTCAGTGAAGAGAAGGTCCACGTGTGCTCTCCTCTTCTCTCCCCTCCCTGGCGTCAGAGCAGGTGGAGAATGAGGAGGGCCTTTGCACTCCCACCACACGCGGGTCCGCCAAGCTTTCCTGATACCACACTTCACATCTCTCTTTTGTGTTTCCTCTTGTTGCCAGTTCGTTCCTTTACCATGGACTTAACTGGCCAGACCCAGTGGACTAAGAGCGAATTCCATTAGGAAGCGCACGGGGGAAGAAAGCAAAAGAATTTTGGCAAAATCACAAAACGTCAATAATACTATACCTATTGGAATGGACTACTCACCCATCTCGTGGGGGTGCTGTGAGACCTAATTAATGTTCATAAAGGCCTTTGAGTTCTTTGGAGGGACAGTGCCACCAGAGTGCTAAGCATTATTGTGAAGGGATTATGTGCACGAATACAATGCCAGGAGCCAGGATATTACTAAAAATAAAGCAGAACTTTCTGTGAGGAAGGTAAGGAAGGAAATGCCTCACTGAAAAAAGCTTAACTGTCTTTTAATACAAATGCTTAGGCTACCGGGTAATGGAACAGCAAATCTGAGATTCTATTCTAAGTAAAGGATTATGTTTTCTCGGCATTGTCAAGGTGCTGTGGAACAAAACAGAATGACTGCTTTACCCAAAAGGAGGTTATCGTCTTTGAAAAGAGATTAAGAGGATGTTTGGCTATTGCGCTGTGTAGTCCATCCATGAGGAAAAAGACAACAGTCAAGCAAATGTTTGTTGGCATTTGAGGGGAAGGGGTTTAAAAAATTGGAAGAAAGGAGACTGCTCCAAATAATTCTTGATGGTTTGCTCCCGATAAATCTAGTGAAGAAGAATAAGGCTTCTTAGAAACCTAAATACGTTTTTCATCTGCTTCTCTCTCAAACAACAGCTTTAAACTGTTTGAAATAGCAGAAGTAATAAATTATTGCTTGTGTGTTTACAGAGAATGATCACATTAACGGGGTGAAAAAACAACAATAAAACCTTCTACTTTGTATTATAAGTACTACACGCTACAGAGGTACTTAGGGAATGGATTCTACAGTGTCTTTAGACGTTCTAGTCAGACGTTGAGTTTGCAAAATTTACAGCAGAAATGGGAATGAAAACTCTGTCTCCTCCTAACCTCTTCTTTCTAACCCTTTTCTTCTCCTCCACCGGCTTATTTCGTAACAAGGCCTCTGGAGTCTGAAGCAGATTAGCAAACAAATAAATCCTTTAATGTCATGGAATACTTTCCCCAGCATAAATGGGATTAATCTGCAAACCCAGCAAATTCTACATTTCAAATACCTCAGCTGCATAATAGGCCATTTCTGCCAACCCCCTAATTTCTGGCACAAAGGTCATTTTATTTTAATGTTTGCACTGGTTAGACTTTCTTTCTTCAAGTCTTCCTTCCCATTCCATGAAAACGTCCCGTACGTACCCTTTAGAAAAGCATCAAAGAGCACAAATAATCACCTGTGCTTCACAGAGAAGCCGGAAGAGGGAACGAATGTGGACGGACCCTGAACTGCCTTCCACCCGCCTGGGAAGATCCAGCTTCAGACGCTCCCGAGGCAGCTTTGGTGTGGCTCTGGCTGTACAGCTCTGGGTGTGAGGACTGAGTTTCATGGCCAAACAGGGGTACTACATAGCCACACACCCTTGTTTCCCCCAGATTTTACTATAAGAATGAGAAAATCACTGGGCCGGTCCCACAGACCCTACTTAGACGTGTTCAGGACTAGAAATGGTTGAGCGTGTACGCATAGAGAAGGCAGGCAGTATCACCTCTCATCTTCGAATTAGAAGGGTTCTCTAAGCACCATTTAATTCACTGACTTGTCCAAGGTCACAAAATAAGAGGTAGGGGCACTTGGCGGTTTATAGCCACCAGGTCGTCTGCCTGCCAGAGCCATCATGTTCCTCCCAACCCACACCCCTTCCCTAAGGAAAAGATGGCCACGCTGCTCTCATTCAAGGAAAAAAGATTATTTTGGGATTATTTACTCAAAACTATTGGGTAAACTCTGACTCATATTAACATTTCCCTTTACTCACCCTGGAAATCTGAGCAACATGAGTCATCGAACTATTCTATCCTCTTGTTTGGTGACCAAAGGGAAATAGTTCATTTTAAGACGTCCTCGTGGCTGTTGTGGATAAATTTCTGAGAGTCGTAATGAACAAAGATATGATGAAGAATGAGGCCGGAAGATCCCTACAGCTGTGAGCCCCAAAGTCCTCATGCACATGAACCAGAGAGACTCCTCCTTCCTGAAATACACGGCGTCCGCCAGGCCTGGAAGCCACAATAGTATCAACAGTGAGATAAGGGAGAACGAGAGCGTAAGCAGGTTTCTAAAGAGCGGCCATGGCATCAGCAAAGCACACGACCAATGATGCACAGCAACCCACAACGAGACGGGCGAATCTTAGAAGAGGACCTTAAGCGAAAAAAAGTCCTAACATATTATATGCCACATGATACCCTTTATATAGTGTAAAGCAACTAAAATTTTTAAAAACGTGTGCAGTTTAGAAACACATTAAAACCATATAGAAAGAAAGGCAAGGAAATGATGAGTTCAGGATGGTGGTGGGAAGGACAGGGGTGACAGTGGTGGGGCACTGTCTGATTAGATGTTAGTTATTTTCTGGTCCTGTTTTTGTTTTGGGAGATGGGTTCACAGATGTTAGTTATGTATTAAAAATAAGTAAACACTGGGGCCAGCCTGGTGGTGTAGTGGGTTTGGATCTCGGGCACAGACATACACACCGTTCATCAAGCCATGCTGTGGCAGCATCCCACATACAAAATAGAGGAAGATGGGCAGGGATGTTAACTCAGGGACAATCTTCCTCAAGTAAAAAGAGGAAGATTGGCAACAGACGTTAGCTCAGGGCCAATCTTCCTCACCGCCCCCCCAAAAAAAACAGAGTAAATAATTAAACTTAAGCCAAACATTCATCACGACCCAATGATGACAATGTATCATGAATCAAGCATTTTGATTAACTAATTAATACACACCAAATTAAAAATAAAAGTGATAATTATGTTAGTTTTCTAAGGCTGCCATAACAAACTGCCGCAAACTGGGGGGCTTAAACAATCGAGACTCATTGTCTCACGATCTAGAGACTGGAAGTCCAAAATGAAGGTGCTGGCGGGCGGGTTCCTTCTGAGGGCTGTGAGGGAGGGATGTGCGCCAGGCCGCTCTTCCTCAGTGTCTCTCCACATCATCTTCCCCCTACGTTGTCTCTGTGTCCAGCTTTTCCCTTTTTATAATGCACTGGTCATATTGGAATCAGAACCTTTCTAATGCCTTAATTTGAACTTGATTACCTTTCTCAAGACCCCTTCTCCAAATAAGGTCACATTCTGAGGAAGCTGGGGTTAGAATTTCAACTTATCTTTTTTGGGAAGACACAATTCAACCCATAACAACAATGTACAATTCTTGACTGTTAAGATCGATGGCGTTGGGAAGGGAAGAAGAAAATTATTTTAATTGTACACTTACAATGCAGTTTTCAAAGTTGTTCTTCATTTTGGCACTGCTGGCTTAAACGTTGTGAATGGAAGAAAGCCTAGAGAGATTGCTGGAACACTCCAAAACGGTTATCCAGAGAGAGGGATCTCATTCTCTGAAAGTCTTTTTAATTGATTACAAATATTGATTGCAAATCTTTACACTAACTTTGATTCATTCTCCTCCTTAAAGCAGCTGCTAAATCCTAGGTATCCTTTCTATCGTGCATCACCTGTCGATATTTGAATGTGTCAGTTTCTCTCTTCCTAGAATCTATTTGTAACATGAGTTTTTAAATGTTAGATGTACAAGGCTGTGTATGGCGACACTGTTTGTACTAGCAGAAAAAAAAAAATAGTAGAGACATCCTAAAGGTGTATCGGTAGGGAAATTGTTGAATAAGTTCTAGCATATCCATGCTGGCAAGCATTTAAAAAGTACAAGATGGAGTTACATAAGAACAGCCAGGCAATGACGGAGCATTCACTGTGTGCAAGCCCTGTGCTAAGTGCTCCTGTTTGATTGTCCAATTTATTCTCAACACAGTAGCTTATTTGCCATGTGCAGCTGACGAAAGTGGGACCTAGGAGACCTGAGCAGTGAAGTAACTTGCTAAAGAGGACACAGCTTGTAACGTAGCAGAGACAGGATTCAAACCAAGGAAGTGTATGAATGAGATAAAAAGTTTTTGAAAACTATGTGCCATGGTGTGAATAGCGGTTATTACTCTAAAGTAGAGGGGTTATAGATTATTTTTCTTTTATTTTTTAAAACACAAAATTTGTGCCTCTCAGGCCCCTTCCTTCCTTCCTTCCTGTTCCCTCTGCTCCCAGTTGAGTCCAGGTTTTGTCATCTCATGCTCGGTTTACACACTGGTATCCTGGTCTCTAGTTTTCCTCTAAACGTCCTGCATGACCCCTGAATCTGGCAGTCGCCTCCAGTGGGCCCCTGCCTTCCAAGAAAGCCCAACTCTTCAGGCTGGGATTCCCTGGCCACGTCCTCACGAGAGGCACAGAGTTCAGCATCAGCAGCTCTGCTCCCAGTGCTTATTTGTCTCCTGCCTCTTGCCATTCCGGATTTCTGTGCCCCCAGTCAGTGTCCTTCCACGAGGCACCCTCACCCACATGCCTCCGTTCCCTTCTTTGCCGAGCTAACGCCTCCAGCGCTCAGCCGAGGCCACCACCCTGTGAGGCTGCCCCTCGCTCTGCCAGCCTTTGGTGCCTTCTCCTTTCTGTGGCCTCCTGTTCACCATTCATTTCGGCACTTAACATGTGTTTTTGCACTGCTGTCTTACTGTTTCACTTGTGCTGTCCTTCATGTTGGATCGGAGCTCCTGAAGGCAGACGGCACCCATTTTCCTTTTGTGCCACTGCATACAACTCAGCACTGTGCTGGATCTCTACCTGGTGTCCAAGAAACAGTCTGTAATAACGCCAGTGAATTAAGGTTGCTATGTTTCAAATGGATACTGTTCATAACAAAATAATAGATAGCTGACATGAGGGAAAATCGAAAGCATAAACATTGTCCCAGAGTAAATCTTGCCCTGGGATGGGTTGATGACGTAGCAGCTGGCTGTGCTGCTATTCCTGTAATCATCTGAGCTTTCTGGCTCGTCTAACAGGGGTTCCCACCTCTAAGTGCCTACCCGAGTCCATGAAGAGAAGGAACAGATAGGACCATGCGTCAGCAGCTCTAATCAGTTTATCGTGTGGACTTTGACATCCTAGCTCTCCCCTGTGACTGGGTCTCTCCCTCTTTTCCAAGGGAGATAATTCCTGCTTGTTACCTCAGTCTCTCAGTAACTGGCTTTCCTATCCTTGGATTGAACTGTCCGTGGCTGAGGCCCCACACCAGCTGCCAGATTCCTTGTGCTACCATCTCCCTCGCTGGACTCCTATGGGAGCATACTAGACCTCTCCTTGGATTTTGGACTAGGTTTGAACCTTTAGTTAATAGCATTTATATCCCATGTACCCTTTCCTTATATGGATTTATCTCCTGGCTTCATACCTAATTTGGGCTTCATGGCAGAGGATTATTGAAATCTCAAGTAAGGCATTTCTGTCCTTACTCCCACGTCCAGCATTTGAACCTTGTCCTTCTCTGTGAGTGCACCCTGGAAATCCTCCCAACTGTCCATAGCCTGGCCTTTATAGCCCCTGATCCTCTCTGAACAAATGCAGCTGGAAAACAGAGCATTGCTTCAGTTATACTGCGTGGGAAGAGGAATGACCAAAAGTTTTTGAAGATTAGAAAAGAGATTGCTAGAGAGCGTTGAAAGAAGATAGATGAAAGAAATCTGCCGATGCAGAATGAGACAGTTATCAGATGCGCAGACTCCGTAAGAGAGTTTACTGTGCTGTGTGAGGCAGTCTTGACCTTCACACAAAGATGAGTAGCCACTCCCAAAATTAAAGTGGAAGCTGACTCGTTTACTCAGTGTCACATCTAGTCATTCAATATCAGTTTTCAAAATGTCACTGTGTAGAGGCTGAGGATTATACAGGATCTTTTCTTGCTGGAGGCAGGCTGGTTAGCATGATTGCTGGGGGAAGATAATCAGAGGTAGGTCAGGGGATGTAGCAGTGGGAACAGCGATGCTGAGGAGGGAGCAGATGCCATTCTCCAGCTCAGAGCCTGCAGCACCAGGACGGCGGTGCCCTTCACCTGAGCAGCCGCCATTTTGGTGACCTTGACTCTTGGCCTTCTAGGCCTGCCCAACTCATCCTCCAAAGTTGATAGAATGTAAGGAGAACACCCTCCAAGTAGGAAGGACCAAAATCTCTATGTGGCACCAAAAGCACTCCTGGCCCCCTACTCCAAAAATTCAGGATCAAGGTCATTGTGCCGAGGAGGAGCAGGCAGAGCTGTAGTAAAGACCTTAAACTTCACGGTCTGGATTTGAATCCTCGCTCTACTGTCAACTCCCTGTGTGATCTCCAGGCAAATCACCCAACTTCTCCAATACAAATTTCTTTTTTTTTTTTAAGATTTTTTTTTCCTTTTTCTCTCCAAGCCGCCGGGTACATAGTTGTATATTTTCAGTTGTGGGTCCTTCCACATGTGGCACATGGTACGCTGCCTCAGCATGCTTGATGAGCAGTGCCATGTCCACACCCAGGATTCGAACCAGTGAAACCCTGGGCCACGAAAGCAGAGTGTGCGAACTTAACCATTTGGCCATGGGGCCGGCCCCGCCAATACAAACTTCTTATTCTCTCCCACTAAGACCTGTTTTTACCCACAGAACATTTCTGACACCAAAAGTGTGAGCTCTCCCTGCCAAGCAATTCTCTGCAAACACCAGCAGAGTGTCTTACAAGTCAATTAAATTCTAACTACCTGGAGTTAAGGGTAAGGGCTCATCCCATAAGACTGCCCCCGACTTCAGATGCCAATCGCAAGTTCAGGTCACTTGTATTTCTGATTGACTGGCTATAAAGCAAAGGTTCCCATGACCCCCTCCTTAGGTTCAGTAATTTGCTAGAACAGCTCATAGAACTCAGGAAGTCACTTTACTTACTATTATCGGTCTATTATAAAGGATACAACTCAGGAAGAGCCAAATGGAAGAGGTGCATAGGGCAAGGTCTCAGGGAGTGGCGTGGAGCTTCTGTGTCCTCTCCAGGTGTACCACCCTCCCAGCATCTGTATATGTTCACCAACCCTGAAGCTCTTTGAACCCAGTTGTTTTGGGGTTTTTTATGGAGGTTCCATTATGTAGGCATGATTGATTAAACCATTGGTCATTGGTGATTAACCCAATCTCCAGCCTCTCTCTACTCCCCAGTTTAGGGAGTGGAGCTGAAAGTTCTAACCTAATCACATGGTTTGTTCCTCTGGCAACCAGAACTGATCCCTACCCCCCACCCCCCCACCCCCCCCACCCCCCCCCCAACCTCAGCTGTCTAGGAGCCCGCCAAGAGTCACTTCATTAACATAAACTCTGGTCGGGCTGAAAGGGGCTTATTATGAATAACAAAAGATGCTCCTCTCACCCCTATCACTCAGGAAATTACAAGGGTTTTAGGAGCTCTGTGCCAAGAGCCAGGGATAAAGACCAACTCCACATTTCTTATTCTATCGCAATAACACTCTCTGAAACACAAAACTCATAACATCTACCTTTTAAGGTTGTGCAGGATAAAATGAAATGATGTTTGTAAAGTGTGACCCAGGCTGCGTCTTTAACGAACGCTCATTGGCTACCCTGCCCACCCCCTCCCATTCTAGGTTCTGAGTGTACATCCTCCTGCCTTTTATACGCATCCTGTGGAAATCTGAACAATTCAGAGAAGTTTTTCTGTAGCGGCCATCACCTGTTCTTTTTCACAGGAATTATTTGAGTGTTTGCTCTGACACTGTTTTTTTTTGTTTTCAGAATTTCCCTTTCTTGTGAATCATATTCCTGGCCTACAGGGGCATGCCTGTCATTTTTCTGACAATTCTAAAACCTATTTTCCAAAGTTCAAAACTCACGTCAGCTCAGCCTGATGGTCCCTTTCCTCTATGTGACCCAGAATGACGTGGTCATTTTTTTCTCTAGTTTCCTGGAAGTTATACAATAGCCATCGAGTTCTTTTTCGTCAGAATTAAGTCAAGAATAGAAGTTCCCTTGTTGTTTCCTCTGTCTTCCTGGTGAGGAGAGTATCATGAAGATTGGCAAGGACTGATTACATGGTTTACTTTTAGCAGGCAAGACTCCTAGCAAAATCTGAACCTTCGAACCTGGTCCCCATCATCACCTAATTTGCCTGTTTATTAACTAGTATTGGTAAAGCATTATCCCACATCCCCTTAAGAATAAAAAACAGTAATAGCTTATATTTATTGTGCATTTTCAATGTGTGTACCAGGCACTTGCTAAGCACTTTAAATATGTTGTAATTTTTAAGTTCAAAAACAACCCCAGAAGCATATATAATCATATATATATATATATATATATATATATATATATATATACACACCATGGAATATTAATCTTAAAAAAGAAGGAGATCCTGCCATTTGCAATAACATAGATGGACCTTGAGGGCATTACGCTTAGTAAAATAAGCCAGACAAAAAAAGACAAATACTGCATGGTATCACTTATATATAGAATCTTTAAAAAAAAAAAAGTCCAACTCATAGAAACAGAGAACAGAAAAGTGGTTGCTAGGAGCTGGGGGGTGGCGGAAATAGGGAGAGGTTGGTAAAAGGGTACAAACTTTCAGCTATAAGATGAATAAGGTCTGAGAATCTAATATATAACATGGTGACTACAGTTGATGACACTGTATTGTGTGCTTGAAATCTGCTAAGAGAATAGAACTTAATGTTCTCACCAAACACACACAAAAAAAGGCAAAGATGTGAGGTGATGGATATGTAATTAACCTGATGGGGGGATCCTTTCACATTGTGTACGTATATCAAATCACCATGACGTACACTTTCAATATCTTACAATTTTATTGGTCAATTACACCTGAAAGCTGGAAAAAAAAAACCCATAAGGTAAGTGCTATCATCAGTTCCCATTTTACAGGTATGGAAACTGAGTCACAAAGAGATTATGTAATTTGCCTAAAGCCCCAGTGCTTGCAAGTAGGACAGCCAGGATTCTAACCCCAGTGCCCAGCTGTGTATCAATACCCGATCGCTCCTCATGCTGGGGTTCCATTGCCAGCTCCCTAACTGACCCGTTTTCTGAACTTGGAAATGTTGCTTAACGTCTGTCTCTCAATTTCCTCATTTGCAAAAACGAGAATAACAACATCAACATCACAGGGACTGTTAGGAAAACGAAATGAGGTACCAGACGGCAGCGGGCAGCCCGGTTCCTGGTGAGCAGGTGCTCGCCAGCGGCCGCTGTCAGGCGTCGGAGCGTCCTTCTTATTCCTGCCGCCACGGCATCCCCTCTGGTCCTGAGCTGCTCTTGTCCTTCGCATGTTCACATTTCAGAAACCAGATTCCCTCTTATAATCAATGCATACACCTTGAGGAAGTTTACCTTTTTTTCCCCAAAAAGTTACTTCTTATAACTGGTATCTATGGATCAAGGAAATACATCATTTCCACGTGTATTTGTTTTATCTGGCTAGTTTCTTGATAACTTAAGGGCGAGAGGCATATCTTGAATTTTTCTGAGTTCTGGCAACACCCGATACCGAGTCTCACACACTCTGAACACGCAAACAATCGTAGGTACAGAAGTGTTTGTCAAAAGCGAATTCAGCTGCTCTGCATCGTGCTGAGTAAAGGATGCTTTTTTTTTCCTAAGGCAGGGCCTGGAGTCGGGCTGAGGAGAGACGGTGTGTTGTCCTCCAGGGTCGTTCCCCTGCCTGCACCGTGGGCCGACCGCTTCCCGGAGGGAGTCTTTCGAGAAAGCAGCGGCCAGCAGCAGCCCCTGACCGCAGAGCTTGCCCGCTCCCGGGCTTTACCGGAGACGTGAGCCGGAGGAGTGCGGGGCAGGGGAACATGGGCTGTGTGGGCCATGGGTGAGCGCCAGCTCTGAGGAGCCCCCGGCCGGAGGAGAAAGGCAGAGCTGGATTCCGTTCTCGGAGGTCTGGGAGTCTGCGTGCGTATTCTGCTTTCACAGCCTGCCGGCGATTAGGGCCTGCTGCTGCGAACGTCTGAGCGGGCCCTCATCCCACAGTTAATGCGCTCAGGAAGCGGGCCTTGCTGAGCGAGCGCAGCTGTCTGGACCAGGTACAGGCCCAGCTTAGCGGGAATTATTGGAAACATGAGCACGGGGACGGTGTCTTTGGGCTGCATCAGTGGTTTTCATGTCCAGCCTTCTCAAGACTTTTATAACTACTGCTAGAAAGCAAACAAACAAATAAAAATTAACTAGTCTGAAAGTTGGTCAGCTAAACCTCAAGCTGGAGATGATTTTTTTTTTTTCTGAAATGGAGAACGTTTCTAAATTATTGATCTAAAAGTGAGTGAAGTGTCCTGGGTCTGTGGTCGTTTTTGCTTGCGCTTTAAGGGTTTCACAGTTAGAAAGAGCAGATTGTTGAGTAGCACTTCCCTCCAGGATGACCTCCTTCCTTTTATTAAAAAGCTGACAGAGGGGCCGGCTCCGCTGCCGAGTGGTTAAGTTCGCGCGCTCCGCTGCGGCGGCCCAGGGTTCGGATCCTGGGCGCGGACAAGGCACCGTTCGTCGGGCCACGTTGAGAAGGCGTCCCACACCCCACAACTAGAAGGACCTGCAACTAAGATACACAACTGTGTAAGGGGGGGTTGGGGGAGATAAAGCAGGAAAAAAAAAAAGCTGACAGAAACAGCATTTGTGTGGAACAAACTTCCCTAGCATATCTACTGGCTTATAAATATTCTACAAAATTTAATGAGTTGGGTTTTGAAAAAGATCATGAGTTATCCAGCTTCTATTGCCCACGTAGACTTCCCTTTGGGCTTACAGGGCTTTTCTTTGAGTTTTGTTTTTTTTTTTTGAGGAAGATTAGCCCTGAGCTAACATCTGCTGCCAATCCTCCTCTTTTTGCTGAGGAAGACTGGCCCTGAGCTAACGTAGATGCCCATCTTCCTCTACTTTATACGTGGGACACCTGCCACAGCATGGCTTGCCAAGCAGTGCCATGTCCGCACCTAGGATCCGAACCGGCAAACCCCGGGCCACAGAAGTGGAACATGCGCCCTTAACTGCTGTGCCACAGGCTGGCCCCTCTTTGAGTTTTCCTCTTCAGTTTCTCTTTTGATTGACGTGGCCAAATGCTGGAGATGCTTATTGTGGGAAACCTGCCCTACTTTTCTTTGTGTATTTATAGAAATTATGCTTGAGCTCTGCTCTCCTAATAGAAGGGAGATACATGTTCTGCTTCTAGTGTCACTCAGCTCCTGTTGGGAGCAGAAGTAGCCCAGACAGTCCCCCCAGTGGGAGTGGCCCACGAGAGGAGGGGCAGCACCCCTCCCCCCATCAGGTTGGGATTATTTGCTTTGGTAGTTAATGAAAGAGAGAGTCTTTTTCTGACTTTTTTGCTAAAAATTTACGTTTATGCCTCTTCTCAAATGTTTCTGTCTTCTCAGGTACCTCTTGTCCATTCTGCGGGGCGACTGTATCGCCCACTCCAGGGGCGGGTTCCCTCCGGTTCCGCACGCTTGGTGTCTCCGGGCTGTGCGGCCCTGCAGGGAGCCTCAGGGTCCATGGGAGCCACTGCCTTTCTCCCCTCCCACGAACTTTCTTTTCTTTCCGATCCCATTCCCTCGGGACCTGCAAAGCCCCATATAGCTCTTCCTTCCTTGCCTCTCTTTCACTTGCCCCCTCCCCGCAGCCCGCCCTGAGGCCCAGCTTCACTGCATCTCTCCTTGGAGGAGACCTGAACCTCACGACAGACTTTTGAAAAGCATTTCAGAGTCACGTTGTCCAGAATGTCTATCTTAGGATATTCATTCTGAGAAACGCTTCTCCATAAAAGAGGTTTCTGGTCAGAACATATCTCACTTTTGGAAAGTCCATTAACATTGTCAGTAAAGGTTAAAATAAGCCTGGGAGAAGTCCTGTGCTTAAAAAATAATGAACCAACCAATAATAACAGCAAAAATAAACGCCATTTGACTTTGCTTAACCCGGAATTTCCCAGATGATTTGTACTCCTTTGTTTCACGATCCTGGTGGTCTCCAGAACAGGCTTTGGGAATTGCTGTCCTAGAGCGTCCCAGCCACCTCCTGGGCCCAAGGAAGTCAAAGCAATTTAGCAGAATGTTTAACCAGGTTCCAGGGAACTATATGTGATTTCTAGTATGTTTAAACTTTTACTTTGTTGTCCTAAAATAGATGACACCTAGAAATCGAGTTGGGTTGTTATTCTTCAAGCCCCATTACACAGAGACCGTCCTGCCAGTGCACCTGAGAAAAGACAATTGCTACACTAGACCAAATCCAGGTAGTGAGATTACAAAGAGACAAACTAGAAATGGTGTAGAATAAGGTCAGCTGGTCCGAGAACAGCCTCTCTGGGAAACAATACCCAGAGCTGGTCCTCAGTTGCATTCATGTGAAGGAACTTGATTTGGTCAGTGCCCTCAGAGGTGATCATGCTCAAAGCAATTGAAACCTCACATAAAACACCAAATGCTGACAGGGATCTGGAGCAACAGGAATGCTCATTCGTTACTGGTGGGAATGCCAAATGGTACAGGCACTCTGGAAGACAGTTTGGAAGTTTCTTTTTTTTTTTTTTTTATTAAAGCAGTCTTTTTTTTTTTTTTTGCAGAGGAAGATTTTCCTTAAGCTAATATCTGTTGCCAGTCTTCCTCCCCCTTTCTTTCCCTTTTGCCCCTGCAAAGCTCCAGTACATAATTGTGTATAGTTGTAAATTCTTCTGCTTCTTCTATGTGAGCCTCCACAACAGCATGGCTACTGACAGATGAGTGGTGTGGTTCTGTCTGGGAACCAAACCCAGGCTGCCGAAGTGGAGCATGCTGAAATTTAACCAAAAAGCCATCAGGACTGGCTCCAGTTTAGCAGTTTCTTACAAAACAACATGCTCTTACCATATGATCCAGCAATTGTGCTCTTTGATATTTGCCCAAGGAGTTGAAAACTTATGTGCACACAAAAACCTGCACACAGATGTTTATAGCAGCCTTATTCATAATTGCCAAAACTTGGAAGCAACCAAGATGTCCTTCAGTAGGTGGATAGATAAATAAACTGGTACATCCAGACAATGGATATTATTCAGTGCTAAAAAGAAATGAGCTATCAAGCCATGAAAAGACATAAGAAATCTTAAATGCATATTACTAAGTGAAAGAAGCCAATTTGAAAAGGCTTTATACTGCAAGATTCCAACTATCTGACATTCTGGAAAAGATGAAACTATGGAGACAGTAAAAAGATCCATGGTTGCCAGGGCTCAGGGTGGAGGGGAGGCATAGGTGGAGCACGGAGGATTTTTTAGGGCAGTGAAACTACTCTGTATGATACTACCATGATGAACACACGTCATTGCACAGTCTTCCAAACTCATAGGCTGTACAACCCTGAGAGTGAATCCTAAGGTAAACTTTGGCCTTGGGGTGATAACGATGTGTCAATGTAGGTTTGTCAGTTGTAACAAATGTCCCACTCTGGTGGGGGACATTGATAATAGGGGAGGATATGCACGAGTTGGGGCAGGGAGTATATGGGAAATCTCTGTACCTTCTTCTCAATTTTGTTGTGAACTTAAAACTGCTCTAAATAAATTGTGAATTTAAAAGAAACAACTCAGGAAAAAAAAAAAAGAAACTCCTACAAGATTGATGTATAAGCCAGAAAGCTGATGATTGCTGTTCAGTAAGAATAGAAATGCCAAGGGTAGCCATCTGGTCACACGGGCTGGCCAGTATGCTCTCTTCCTTGGGAAGGCTGCATAGGAAGCCAGAAATTACAATCACAAGTTTGCTTCGTGAGCAAGAAATCTGAGCAAGGGAATTTCATTGGATAGGGATATTCACTGGAGGGGTGAACTTGCCAAATAGAAGAATAATTACGTTGGCAGATCTAGACACACCTCTCCCTGGAGATGCACTGAAACCTTCTTATGAAAGACCCCCTTTCATTGCACTCTGAGACGATTCCTATCAGGAGAAGAGAAAGAGTTCCCAAATCAGATTCCAGGCCTGACTTCCGGCACCCATGCTCTAGTTGTCTAGGTTGCACTTGGTTCTTCTCTAGATTATCTCAAGCTGACATTTCCAGTCGGTCTCCAAATGTCTGTCTTCTGCAGATGGCTCATCTCCAAGACCACTCTCACTTTCGGAGATTATTTCCATATTTGGGCTACCTTACTTCACCTCATGTGTCCTGACTACTCTGTGGCCCAGCGTGGCTGTTTGGATTGGTCTGTCTTTGGTAGAGGCAGGAGGAGAGAGGGATATGTATGGATAATGGAGTATGTATAAGTATGTATGTATGGATAATGCTCTTTACCGATTTGCCATCCATGCCCTTCTCTATACAAATAAGATTTTCCTCCAGTCTGTTATGCTTTTTGGGTTAATTCAAAGCAATTCAAGTCAACAAATATAATGATATTTGTTTACCAAGTGTCATGAACTGAATGTTTGTGTCCTCCCAAAATTCATCTGCATAACCCTAACTCCCAATAGGATGGTATTGTAAGCTCCATGTAGGTAAGGACATTCATGGGCTGTCTTATTTATGATAGTAACACTGTGTCCCTAGCCCCTAGAGCCGCCTGAGCACACACTTGGAGCTCAATCAGTGCACACTGCAGAGAGGAGTGGGTGAGTCAGTGAGGCTTGTTTCAGAGCCAACACACCTGAAAACATCCGTCAGAACCTGATTATCTACAGAAGCAGGGCGTGAACATTCCCTTGATTCCAGCAAGACAACATTTCTAGCAGGTGGCAGCAGGGGGTGCTCTCTGCTCCGTCAAAAGAGACACGCACAAAGTCCATGTTATCCCAAAGCCAGAGAAGCCGACTGGCCCATGGAGGTGACGGCCTGGCAGAAACAGGTGGGCCCTATTTACGTGGAGCTGAGTGGGAGGACGAGAGAGGACCTGCCTTTGCCTTGATCAAGGGCAGAGAGGTGTTAACAGGAAGGGAGGAGGGAGAATGAATTAAAGATGGGGAATATGGTAGAAAGGGTAGTATCAGGGGTGGGATAAAAAATTATGAAATTATCATTGTAGGGGCCCTTGAAGGACATCAAAGTCAGCCTTCTCCCTTTGCTGTCCCCCACAATGACCTTGATACATGGCCGTCTCTTCTCAGTAGAAGTTTGCCCTGTCATGGGAAGTTCAATACCCAGTGTTACTGACAGTAGGTGACATACATTGAGAGCTGACTTGGGGCCATACTGGGCCACCAGGTACGCTGTGCAGGGCGTCACTGCATTGGCAGAGACTGTGACATGAGTAGTGGCTCCTGAACCTGTGCAGTGTGGCACCTCCCCTGTTGGGTGTCATCTAAGTTCATCAATACAACCCAGCCAGGTAGGGACATGGTAATCGATGGCCTTGCTGGGAATTAAACCTCAAAGTTCCTCCTCAAAGTGCAAATCTGACCCTCTGACACCCACTTTTTCTTAGCTTCCAGCCAGTTGCCCTGACGTTGTCCTCTGAAATACCCCAAATACTGTTAGCCCTTCCATTTCCTATGCCCAGGCTTCCCTCCACACACATGCCTCTCGCTGATTCCTGATCTTCTCAAAATCCATGTGCCTTGGTACTCCTTGGGCACAGAGTAATTTTTCTACATTGTCCTTACAGTACAGCACTCCAGGTGTGATTGATCTTGAGCAGAATACAGTGGGATTGTCTCCTCCCATTTCCATCCACGCTGGAGCCCGAGAATTAGCTTTTGTTAGGGGAGGTAGTTGAATTAGTTAACACACTGCCCTCACTGTCTGGATAGTCACCTCGGATTTTGCCCAGACTCCTGCTCATGGTGCACTGAGCGGTGGTAACGGTTAATAACCACCTGTCTTCACTCCTCACCCCTCAAAGCCGTGACCTGTAGTGCTGGCCATTTCCCTGGTGTAAATACTGCCACCATGGCTGATTTCAAGCTACCCAAGTGAGGTCATGGATTTGGGGAAAGCTGCTAACTATCCTAGAGCAGCTCCAGCACACCATGGCCCTTCCCCCAGCTGCTGCCCCTCCTGCCCGCCCCTCTACTCCCACACAGACACACAATCTCCCATGTTACTTGAGAAACCTCACCTAAGAGAACCCACGCATCTGCCTTGTGCAAACACTCTGAGTTTCTCCATAAAACCAGAGTTCTATACAAACCAGACATAAGGGAATCAGAAGAGAAGAAAGGAATGTATTAAATCTCTTTCAGGTCTACTGCTTGTCTCATTCGGCCTGTGGGCACATGGACACGTGCCTATTTTCATGGCTTTCCTAAAACATGTTGGCTGATTAAAATTCCTTGTTTTCTTTTTCTGACCAAGACTAATGGACAAAAGAGACATAGTTCTTTTGTTGTTGTTTTGGTTTCTTTTATTTAACTACACTCATTTCTTTTTTTCCCCTCAACTCTCACAACAGGTGGTATGACTTAAGAAGACATAATTCAGCAACGAGCTCTTCAGTGAACGTGTGATGTCCCACATGCGGGGCTGTGACACCATTTGAATGCCAAGTTTCGTGTGTGTGTGTTTTGAGAGTATGTTTCAGAACTATAATTTATTTACCATGTTTTTATTTGGGTCAGTGGGAGAGGACTGGCAATTAGTTATTTTGGCAAAGGTTCACTTATGCCTGAAAAAGGAACACAGACTTAACATGTTATATAATCACACTTAAACCACCTCTGGGAATTTCTCCAAGCCCTGTGTGTCAGTCTCCATTGTGCATGTCTGGACACAACCTCTACAAGAATTCCTATTTTATGAAGCAGCGTGGAGAAATGCTGAGAGACAGCGAGAGCTGAGTTTAGTTGTGAGGATGACTTGTTAGGGGAGAGCTGAAAGGAAGAGCTTATCTTACGCCGAAATCCACCACATTAATCCTTAGGCAACGCTGGGGCACAGAATCTTCCAGACTGCTGGACTCTATGCTGTAAAATAATTTTACTTCAGAATCTAACGGTGTCTATGGGTAATTTTTCATTTTTGAGTGGTAAACTTTTTAAGTGTATTTAAGAGTAATATGCACACAGAAACATGCACAAATCATAAATATACACCTTGATGAATTATCCCAAAGTGAATATACCATGGAACCACTCCTCAGGGCAAGAAATGAACACCACCAGAAGTTCTCATATGTACTACCTCCCCCGCCCCACTCTTCCCCAAGGTGACCACCAAACCCTCGATGGAAAAGTTTTCATTTTACTTTTCTAATTCTAAATCAAAGTTCTGATTTTTTTCCCCAAAATTGTCCAGAAGGATTCTAACTTATTTGTGTTTTTAAACTAGAGATTGGGGAGTTGTGGAGCATGTGTCGGGGAACCACTGAGTCAGATGTTGTAATCTGTGCGGAGGTCAGGGCCACCCTAGGGCACACAGGGAACTGGGTGTACCTTTTTTGCAAGGTCCCCACCTATATAAACAATTTGACTAAAAAATGTACTACAGAATTCATGGTACCATGTGAGGTACAGTGATTTATCAAGAAGATTTACAATAATGGTTAGAGAAGAAGTACTTAAGTGTATGTTTATTGTCCAATCGGTGCACCTGGAGAATCTTAGTACTGTCCAGACACCATCTCTTTTTCTAGGTCCAGGAAATATCTCTTCCTATTCTTTATTGTCAAATGCCTTGTTTCTGGCTAGTTTCACATCTCCCACCATAAGAAAAGAGCAGTGTTACTGTTACTCACAAATTTCCGTGTCTTTTCTGAACCATGAAGCAATGTAACTCTTCTTGCCTGTTCCTAACTCCATTTATTTAATTCTGACTACATCGTTACTTGAGATGCTGCGTCATCCATCATGCCATTCATGAATGCTGGCTTCCAATGATGCTCTCCAAGTTATTGTGTGTTGCTGATAATGTCCACAAATGCAAGTCTTACCCAAAGTATGCAGGAAATTTTAGCATTCATACAGAGCAACACATCTTCCAACTATGCTTTCCTTGAACTCTTTACGGCCATATTCACTGCATTCATAGAATGTGGACTCCTTCAGTTTGACTGCATCCCTGCCTTCCACACATGCCCACGGGGAGGATAGGTGAAGTGCCTGTGACAAAGAGAAGAATGGTCCCATTCTCAAGACGATGTCTGTGTCTCATCTGGCATACCTTAAGATGGACCCAGAAGAGCATTAATGTCACCACATCAATAAGAGGCAAGAGAGGACATTAATCAGAAAGACCAGTTGGCTTTGTTCTGCAAGGGTGATGAAGCCCCTGAATGAGATGAGTGTTGCTGCCTCTGGAAGAGTGCCCAACACGTGGAGGTGGTGTGGGGATTGCCCTAGCTAACAGAAGAGCACAGGGCAAAGGATGCCTGCCACACCCCTATCGCCTTCGGGGGCTGTAGATCAAAGCAGTACCACAGTTAGAATATGGATGGATGACAGCCAATGCACAGGCTCACACATACGGCTCAAGTCCAAGGGTCAGTGATGGACCCTCAGAAGCCCAGAGTCCTGAACTTTTCATGTGTCTGACATAAGGGAAGTACATCCAAAATCAGTGTGTCAATACCATTCTTCTGGACCATTCTTGCACAGTTCCCTAATAAAATACCATGCCAGCCATGGGGTCCCAGAATGATGCCACTGATGTGATCCCAGAGCTCCTCGAGGCATCTGCTCAACCTCAAGAGCAAGATAGAGGATCGGAGAGTGACTGTAGGGAAGAATGGGACACATGAGGGTCCTGGTCTGAGCTTGGATCTCCCTTCCTGAATGGCTCTGCAGGCCCTGGCTGGTCCCAGGCACCATCGGGAGACTTAGCAGTTTCCAAGGAAGGCACTTCAAAGTGCAGGGCTGAGGCTTGGGGCCCAGCTCTCCTGGGGCTGATGTTGATCAGACTACAAAGGCAGAGTTCAGTCTTCCTGCTCCCAGGGGCTTCCCCTGCACTGCCTATTTCCTAAAAGATCTCCTATGACACCAAGAAGGAAAAAAATGGTGTGCTGTAGTTTTTTTAGTGAGGAAGTATGATACGGTAGAAATTGTCTATGTCCTAAGGTCGGTGTTGGCTATTTGTTAGATGTGTGTCTTCATGCATGTTATGAAACCACCATATGACTCCCTTTCCTTATATATAAGGTGGGCAGAAAAATAATACTCAGTAAAACTCAAAAGATGTTTCAGAATTAATATGAAAATAATGTATGTCAAAAATATTTTGCAAACAGGTAAGGACTATCCAAATACAAATTTGTGTTTTTTAAAACAAGGATTTGTGTTTTTTAAATGTTGGCATGTACTAACGGTCCAGCTGAGTTCTTTCAATTCATTCCCTTTTGAGTCATAGTTTAGAATTTGTGTGATCATGTGATTTGAAATCTGTGTCCTAAGTCCAGTAAAAGGTACCATGGCCCCTTCTTTTGTTCCTCTTTATTCTTTTGGACAGACGCTTGACTTTGAGTCCCTGATTCTGGCCTGCCGCAAACACTAACCTATGTGTTATATTTGCCTTCAGGTAGGATGAACACAATATTCTTCCTATTTTTCTAGCCAAAATGTATCATCAGATCTATCAGTCGATTATAAGGCACACTCACTTACATAACCCAGGTAACTATCAAGAAATGAATGATGAATGAAGGCACCCTGGGCACAGCCTTGAATAGCCCTGAGCCTGTGGCAGACAGGTGAGAAGAAGGAGCCCAGAGGGGCAGAGTTTTCAAGTGAAGTGTGGGAGGCAGCCTCTAAGATGGCCAAGAATCCCAGCGCCGGGCGTTCACACCCTTGTTGATTCCCCTCCCCTTGCGCGTGGGCTGGCTTCTAGCACAGTGAATACAGAAAAGGAGATGGGAGGTCGCTTCCGTGATTAGACTATGTGAGATGGTGACTTTCATCCTTCTGGTAGACTCTCTCCCTTTTTGGCTTCGATGAATCAAACAGCCATGTGGGAGAGGCCCATGTGGTGAGGAATTGAGGGCAGTCAACAGTCCACGAAAAACTGAATCCTACCAACAACCGTGTAATCTTGGAAATGGGTCCTTCCCTAGGGAAGTCCTCTGAGGAGATCCCAGCCCTGGCCAACATTTTGACTACAGCCATGTGAGGGACCCTTAAGCAGAAGATCCAGCTATGCAAGTCTGTGAGAAACTGTGAGAAAAAAATGTGTGTCGTTTCAAGGTGCTAATTTTCTGATAATTTGTTATGCAGCAGTAGACAACTAATACATAAAGTAAAAAAAAAATTCTAAGAATTGGTTAAATGTAAAATTTGAAGACAGACCCCTACTCAAGAAGATTAAATCTTTGTTATCTTTAAAACGGTATAGGTTAATTCTGTTAACACTCAACACTGTTATAAATACATTTACAAAGTTACTCCAGAAGGTCATTTAAAAAATATTTCTAAGCTCCAGGAATAATGATTTCATGATCAAATATATCAGCACATCTAACAAGAACCCATTGTCTACCTTCTAAATGAATTCCCCTGCTCAACTCTCCTATTTCTGTCAGAGAAAATATTATTTTGAATTCATGTTAGAGACTACTCATCTGTTGATTTTACAGTTGAAATGAACTGGAATTCCCAAGAGGTTGAGTGACACACCTAAAGCCACACAACTCGTTAAGGCAAGGACAGTACACAACTAATTCCAGCTCTTTCCATCGTGTCTTCTCCTTCATCTCTCGCAGCCATGAAACATTGCCAGTTCTTCTGTGATCACTTGGTCCCTCTATCTCTGTTCCCACCACCTTTGTCCCAGTCAGGCTCTCCCACTTCACGCTTCCTTCCTGCACTAGTCTTCCAGTTGGTCCTCTGCGTTCCTTCCAATCCATTCTGCCTGCCACTTTCAGACTAATCTTCCTACAGCCTCACTTTCATCCTGGCTCTCCCTTGCTCAAGAGTCACTAAAGGCAACCTATCACTTTCTAAATCAAATCCAAACCCCTCTGCCTAAATTTTCAAATCCCCCTGAACCCCAGCCCCAGCTTACAGACACAACTGTCTTTACTCCTTCCTCCTCCCAGCACACATCCTCAGCGCCATGGCTCACGGCTCCCCTGTCCCTACTGTGATGTTCTTCTCCCCTCTTGGTGCTTTTTAAAAAGAAAAAAGTAGGTTAGTCTCTTCTCTCTCCTAATGCCTTTCCTTGTTCTTTTCTCATTCCTTAAAGAACAATTTCGAAGAACATCTTTAGCTTCATTTTTTCCCCTCAGCACTTCTCATTATCCAACGTACCATTGATTTCACCTCTGTGTCCAGTTTACTGTCTGTCTGCCTGTAGAATGCGAGCTCCATGACAGCAGCGACTTTTTACTATTGGGTTCACTGCTATGGTCCCAGGGTCCAGAACAACATCTGCACAGGCTAAGCACTCAATACATGTTTGAATTAACGAATGAAATTCCACTGCTCTGTGAAGTTCTCCTTTACACTGCTATTTTTTTCTGTGAATACCTAAGCATTTGGTCTGTGCAGCATCTAGTCAGGATTTAATTGTTTCATGTGTACTATTTTGTTTCTCTGAGTTGTAGGTTTATTTGCGTATGTTTGTTTACATATGTCCAGTCCAACCTCCTTTCTTCCCTAATTGTTCTAGAAATATACCTGCCAATCCATTCCTGCTAACTCCACAGAGGTGGACACGAGGTCCAGGCAACAATGGGTATAAGACCCATGCGCGGGAAGTTGGAGGCCTTCCACTACTTCACTCTTCAGGTCCTGGTGGCTTTTCCTTTAGGCAGCCCTGGTGGTCTAGTGGTTAAGATTCAGCGCCCTCACCTCCACAGCCTGGGTTTGGTTCCAGTCAGGGAACCACACCACCGGTCTATCGTTGTCATACTGTGGCAACTTCCTGTTGCTGTGATGCTGAAAGCTATGCTTCTGATGTCTCAAATACCAGCGGGGTCACCCATGTGGACACATTTGAGTGGAACTTCCAGACTAAGGCAGACCAGGAAGAAGCACCTGCCACCTACTTCTGAAAAAATTCGCCACAAAAACCCTATGAATAGCGGTGGAGCATTGTCTGATATAGCACTGGGAGGTGAGAGGATGGGGCAAAAAGACCAGGCAGGTTCTGTCTGCTGTAAACAGGGGCGCTAGGAGTCAGAATTGACTCGATGGTGCTAACGACAACAAGCTTTTCCCTTAATTCCTCAGGCTACCCTTCCAATAAATTGCCCTTTTTACTTAAGTTGGTTTGAGTTAGGTTTGTCGTGTGCAACTTGAAGTCCTTATCTTGTATTTTTTAAAATGTTTTTAAACTCATAGGCCAATACATACATTTGGTTGTATATAGACTTCTATATTCTAAGTTACAGGTAATTCAATATAACGTATTTCCCCCTTGTTATGCAAATAGTGGGTTAACAATGAAAACATGTATCTAATGCGTGATTGTGTGGTGCAGCACAATCTGTATGGAAAACATCAGACGATAGCAATGGCAAAAATGATGGAGGAAAAAATAAATGCAAAAGGCTACCTTTAAGTATACTGTAGACTGTGCTTCTCACGGTTCCATTTTCCAGATGGAAGAATTTGAACTCAAAGAAAGCAATTATGAGGTCTGGTTTTGTAGGTGCTTGTTACAGCTTTCTGAGTTCTGTCATGGTGATAGACCTGGGTGAATTTTGGCTCAGCTTTTTATTAGCTTGGCTAAGTTATTTACCACCAATATTCTCATTTTTATCATCCTTATAAATTAAGATGACAGCTACTTATTTCTCGGGGTCATTTGCGGATTTTTTTTCGAGGTAATATATATAACTGATTTAACCTAGTTTCCCTAGGAAACTGAACTTGAGGCAAAAGCTTCTGTGCTAACACTTTTCTGGGGGATGCAACCCCAGGGAAGCATGGTGAGGGTCAAAGGGCAGACAGGCCGGGAGGGAAGGAGACGAACCTGCCAGGGTGCATGATCAGGGGCCACAGCTTTGCACCAAGCGCAGCTGATTCCTTATTCTTACGGTTCTTCTTCCAGACAGTCTACAGCCCTCAGCACAGTCTGTTTGGGTGGAGGAAGGGAGTAGAAATTATATCCTGGTTCCCACTCCCATTGGTTACAGTTTGCCCACGGAGTGTCTGCTCCCTGCACTTCCAGGATGCATGACCCACTCTCTCTGGCCCTTCACACAGGAGACCTCATAGTGTGAGCCACACAGTGTCATCAGTACCCCCACTTGCCTGTTGGCATTCTGCAGCCTCATGAGGCAGCTCTTGGGAGCCGTTCCAAGAGCACGGGCATCAAGAGGTCTCACAGAATCTCACACCTCAGTGGCAACAAGAAGTCCCAGAGGCAGAAACAGAGAAGTTCATGCAATGTGCTGCCCAGCCAGTCAAGCAGGTAGAGCACCATGACCACATGATCCCGCCAGAAAGGCAGCAAGAAGCCTCCCTCCTACCAGGGTCAAAACGTTTCCTCTGCAAACTATGAGAACATGGCTGGTGCCAGACCCTCCTGGTTACGAGCAGAGAGCCATGGCTAAGTACCTCAGAGGAGCCTGCTAAGGTGGACGTGTGACTAAGCCTAGCATGGCAGCCTGTACTGGAGTGCGCCCCATAATGCTAGTTTCCATCCTTCCTTAGGAGGCTCAGACATACGCTGAACATCTGGAGCTCTGACATTATTCAAATGAAATTCTGTTAAGAACAAACAATGCAAGATGACCTAAGTTGCCTGCAGTGGGCATTAGTTTTAATACTGTGAAGATCAGTGAAACAACATTAGCAAAGTATTCTTGAGCTCATAGGATAAAAAGACCTCAGCATGTAAATATCAGTGTTATCATTACTCTCCTTATTTTTCCTAGTCAGTGGTAGGTGAGCCATCCCTTTGGGTGATATGCATATTGTTGACAACACATTTACCAAAGTCCCCTTTTCTAAACACCACCAATGGTGTTTAAGATTTTGTGCCTATCTGGGCAAAAAATGTCTCAGTTTCTTAGACATTTGGCTCTTTGGCATGAGTCTCTGAGGCATAAATGCCTTTCTGATTTCTATAAGGACCTGGGGCTTTTTAACGTCTTTTTTCCTATTGAAATCTCTGCCAGAGTTGGCCGCTTTTCAAGAATGGATGCCAGGAAAGTGTGGAAGTGGGAGGCTAGTTAGACTCTGGCTATTAAAACACCTAGAATTTCAAGACCACCTTGCAGACCTGATAAAGGAACAAGGCAGCAACGGTATCTCTAAGTCAGGTGACTCCACAAGATAAGCTACGTGACCCCACAAGATGTCTTGAACATGAAGCTGGCAATTCCTCATGTAGACATTTACTCTCCCAAAAGTCCACACAAGATTTCCCAAATCTGGCCAAGTGGGAACAGTCACTAGCTTTCTCCTTAACTTGGGATCATTTGTAGTAGTTCTAAAGACTGCCTCAATGTGTGGCTCTCCTTAGACTAAGAGAAAAAAATAGTACTTAAAAGTTCCAACTGTCTGAACATTTTCTGCTTAAAAAAAGAATGAATTAGACAGGAAGATAATGATCCAGGACTGGTGGAAAACAAACAGCAAACACGTGTTATCTTAATCATCCTGATCAAAGTCAGTAAATTGTATGAATCTAAAATGGAATTATCTAGAAAGGGAAAATAAAGGGTATTCAGAAGACAAAGCTGAAGGTTTTGTTTTTTTCAAATTGTCGACTTGTATAACTTCAAACAACCACGTTGATCAGAATCAATCAGAACATAGATATAAGAACATTTAGGTATCTTGAGATCTACTTATTTCACCAAACTAGGTTTTAGTTAATGAATGTATCTCTTTATGAAAACCTCTGTCAACTTTTTGCAATCCGATCCTATTCTGAATGATCAGGGTCATAACCCATCATTCCTATAATAAGCCATATCACTAAAATCCATTGACAGCTAACTGTGTAGCAAGCATTCTGCTGGATGATCTAGCACACAAGATGTGTAAGTTGTCCTTGCATTAATGGGGTTCTCAGTCTAGTTAAATAAGTGGGTATTATGTGAAAACTCCATGTTTCATGAAGCCATAGATTGCTATCTTGGCACAGGGAAGGAATTCTTCTATATAAGGTGATCTGGGGCATCTCCTCTTAGAGACAAGTCATGGTGGCCAAAACGGAATAGTGGCAGAAAGTTACTGAAAACTATAGGAAACTCTCACATAGGATTATTATTTTTGTTAGTATATATCTATATATATTGCCCTCCACAAGAATATAAGTAGCTTACCATGTTGCATAAAATATCAAAAGCACATACATTTAGAGTGAAAGGAGAAAAATAAGATAGACCCAAAGTTAGAACCAGGAATTAAGTGAAAGCAAAAAAGCATATTTAATGATGCTATAGATGGGTGACAAATTTGACCTTAAGCTTTTTATCAGTTATTATGCAAAAGGGAAATCGAGGCAGTTGTGCAATCCACAGTGTGCATGAGCTAAAAACATACCAAGTGCTTAGGAGAACTGATTCAAGAACTGTTCTTGAGAGGAAGAGCAAAGAGGAGCTTCTTCCACGGCCGCTGAGAAAGAAGGCAGCCAGCGAGGTAATGAGCATCGCCCTCCAGAAGACGTTATTCGAGTAGACACAAAGTGAGTTCTACAGCCTGTGTTCTTATAGTGCCCTCTCTTAGTATATGTCAAGGTTATCCCACAAACCTTCAGGAAGCAGTTAGTCCTGCAGGTCTTTGGGTGTCAAGGGCGAGGACAGAGTGGAGAGGTCAGGGCCTCATCCGACATACATGCACAAGCACTCTGCACACCTGGCTTAGCCTGGCCCGACTTTTAAATAATTTCTAGAGCCATGTTACTCAACATGTGGTCCTCAGACTAGCAGCATTGCGTTACCTGGGACCCTGTTGGAAATGCTGAATCTCAGGTCCCGCCCCAAGCCTATTGAATTAGAATCTGCATTTAACAAGGTTCCCAGGTGATTCATTGGCACAATAATGTTTGAAAATCACTGCTCTATTGGATGGAATGCATATGCTCTCAGAATATTGTTTTTCTTAAGCTTTCGATAAATAAAATTTTGATTCATTCACAATTGCACCTTGTATCTAGTTCACTACCTGGTTTATATCAGGTACTCTCTAAATGTAGGTTGAATTGCTAATTATTTGACCAATATAGTTGTCTTTTGGAAAAGTTTTAAGGCAAATGTAATTAAATACACTTTGTCTTGGTAGTTAAAAATCAATTAGAATCAACGTGGTCCCTACCTCCTAACCCAGGACTATTTGCAAAGATGTCCTTCTTGTCTTCTACCTCAGGATGTCCCCTTTTTGTAACCTGTGTGCTCCTACATGTAAAAGAGGATCAGATGTGTCCCAGGTGCCATCAGTGTATTAGAACACAGCTGACAAAAATCCAGAGTGGGGATGGACCCCAAACTCTCCTTGAGCGCCACTCCCCTCATCCCCACATCCATGGAATTCCTCAACTCTTGACCTAACCCACATTACTTAATAAAATCGAGTGTCTATTTTGAATATGCCCAAGGATGAAATGACCTTTCCTCTCCAAGCCTGTTAAATTCCGGAACTTGGGAGGGACAGAGAGAACCAAAACTCCCAGAGCTCTCCTCCACCCCTCTCCCACCGTGTTCGTGGCTCCGTGGGTGTTCCTCTCTGGGCATCCCTCACACAGCCCCTGAAGCACCAGCTCACTCGTCCATTGTTCCTGTTCACTTGTCCAATGTGAGCTGGAGCGATATTGACTAAGTAACTGACAGACAAATGTGTCTTCACCTTACTCCATAAAACACACCCATCGCATTTTAAATTTCCATAAAGTTAGTTAGAAACTATCTCTCTATTTTATTTTAAATTATACATATAAGGGTTTTTTTAATGTCAATGGACAGGAGACAAGGAGAGGTGGGCTAGAGACTCGATGGCTATTTATCATAAAGAAATTTATCATTACGGATTACACGGGTGAAGCCAGATATTACATTTTCACCATGACCAATGTCTTCACCTTAATAATTACAAGCCAGTTTTTATTTAATGTAAATGTTTTGATTATAGCTGAAACTCAGTATAAAATTTAAGCATTTAAACAGAAACTTTCCAACTATCATAAAGGTTATTGTCATAATCTTAAAAGCTAGACTTATGTCTTATTCATCTTTGTATTCCTACACCTAGTACAGTGTTTAGAACATAGTACACCTTCAATTAGCATTGATAGCGTGAGTGGATGAATGAGTAGTCTCCCTCGGTGAAGGGGCTGGGCTAGAAGTCATGCCATCTCCTTATGGACGCTGAGCTCCACAGCCTCTAGCTCCCACCAAAAAGTGTGGTGAAGGGAAATCAAAGAGGCTCAAGAAACCAAGTTATTATAAACCATTTGTAGTGTAACTCGTGTGAGCCTCATCAAACTCCTGATAATCAGAAATCATCAAAAGGTAAATGAAATCTTAGCAAGATACAGAGATTTATGCATTCACAGTCCTGACTATAAGAGATTCTGAAATTGATCTTATATGGCTGCAAAGTGTACACTTGATAACTGCAGTTAGTTGGCGCATGTGTGGCTTAGGAATTCTGACTTCTCTCTGCACTTGCTTTTGGAAGAGCTGGGTGCAGGCCTCCAGGACACACAGACCTAAAGGAGGATTTAGAACACGGACTCCACAGGACTGAGAGGCACAAAGCGTCTGATAACTTGGTGTTGCCCACCTTTGTAGCACAACATAAAATTAACTTGGAGAATAACCAGGGTACATGGACAGTTTCTGGAAAATTAAGGGGCATTTTTTGCAAATACACCACTGAGGGCCATAGTGGAAGGGTTCCAGGGCTGGGATGGATTTTGCGCCTTCTGAGTGTGGGGTTAGGGACAGAGGCAGACAGCTGACAAGAGGACAGTTTCTTTGCATGGAAATCCTGAGGGATGTGATTCTCCAAGGTGGGGAAACCAGAAGGCACAAAAATGGAGAGTTGCAAAAAGCAGAGAAGATGGACTCGAAAAGAGGCCCTGTTTTGTCAGCATCTTGTAAAGAAAACAGCTTTGGTAAATGTTAGGGAAAGAGGTGGGGGGAGCTTTTGTTAAGGGGTATACTCTCCACCCAGCCGCATAGCTCAGGAAGAACTCCCCAGGCTTCCTACAAAACGCCAAACCAAGGAAGGCATCTGGAAGCAGCAAAAGTGGACCAAAATGCTGTAAGAGCTGAGGGTGAACCTCGAGGCCACAGAGAAACGCAGCAGAAGACTGGGACAGAGCCTGCCTCACCCCGGCAGACAGTCCAGTCTACTTGGGTGCAGCAGCTCCTCCACCTCAGGGCTGAAAGTTCACGAAGCGCCTGTTTGAACTAAGAATTTCCCCCAGCCCGCGAGAGGCATTTGGAGCACAAAGCAACTTTGCTGTTATTTGTCTGATGCACAAAATCAAAGATAGTGAGTTTTCTTCTCTTTTAATAAAACCACCCTTTGCCCCATTATAAATATTATGCTTGCAAGTGGGGACTTAGTGCCAGGTACTTACTGTGATCTTCAGGGAGATAATATCACAGGTTGCTCACCAAGGGCTGGAGCCAACAAATTGCCCCATTCTCTTAATAAGACCTGGACCCACAGAGGCATTTTTGTGCAATATTCTTAGTAATGGGATCAATGTCTTTGAAATTGCTAGCATGACTGCATATACTGATCTAACCCCATCTCTTTCTCTGTGTGTCTAGGTCACCCACAGGTGGCCTATGGGTCAAACTGTCATGTTTGGCCTGCACGGTATTTTGAAAAATGCAATGAATCTTCAACATTGAAAAATCAAGGACTTCATGTTGAGAACCTTGATTTACATTTTTTTCTGCAAAACTTGGAAGAGATGCCCATCCTGGGCCCAGATTCCCACATGGTGGCCTTCGGCTGGAGCTGAGTGGCAGCAGCCTCCTTTGGAAGGGCATGTCCATTTCAATTCATCACAAGCCTCATTACTGCAGATTAGGTAACTGACCTTGAGGCCTAGTGGGGCTGCCATTTATCAGGATGTTTTCTCAGAGTAGAAAAAGTTCTTGGTACTCATACCTCTATGAAAAGAGAGGAAGTGAAAGTAGACTGGGAGGGCCATGTATTTCTTACACCAGGCGCCCTTCATCCATGTACACAACTTGCCTGGGCCCTGCAGCCTAAGATGTCCTCATGACATTTTCCCCGTTCAATATTTTTATTGTTAGTACCAGCCTTCTCTAGTTTCTTGTTCTTGCACCTGCCTCCTCCACTCTGGAAGAATGCGTAATTATTAGAAAAATGTATTTTGCTTATCAACTAACATATTCTGTGGTTCCTGCACATCAAAAGACCTGCCTGAATGGGACAGATTATTTTCTCCAGTTGGTAAATCTGAAATATGAGAGTAGGAAGCATATTTGAATTATAAAAGTTTGGCACCTTCAGGTTAGCTCAGTGAAAAGTGAGTTGGCAAAAGTAGAGTCCCCAGGGTGTGGTGTGGGAGCAGGAATGGGGGACTGCGGCACCCAATTGTCTTGTTTGCCATAATCTGTGGCATAATATTCATATTCATGATTTGCTAGTCACAATTTTCAATGTTTTCATGTCTTAGGGATCTTTTTTATTGCTTGAGTTTATTATGGCAAAGAAATTAAAACCAAGAAAGAAACCTGGATCCATCTATGGCTTTACCAGGCTCCAAAGTTTATCTTTGAGGATGAACTGGTGATAAAAATGTCACCTTTCTTTCCATTCAACCTTAAAAATTTTTTTTTCTCTGAATACCTGTCTATTTGTGATCGCAGTAGGAGAAAGGTAGTGGCTGGAAATTAGGCACAGGATAAATATTTGTTAATTGAATGAATGAGTGAACATCAGAGGTAATATCTGGGAAGATTGACTCAAAGCCTGGAGCATATTGGCAGTCAAGGCTGAGTGGCAGAGGATGGTGTTATGAAAGGCACACAGGTGTTATGATGGCCCAGGGGGAACTATGCAAATCCGGTGGCATCAGTTACCAACCAAAGCCAGAAGAGGAGGGGACTGAGAGGACAGAAAAGAAACGGGAGAAAGAGGTCCAAGTGACAGACTTTGTGCTGGTGACCATTTTTCCTGGATATTTTGCAGAATTGCAATCATAGAGCAATAGCGGTAGTGTTCCATCACAAACATCCCAACTGTTGAAACAAGAAAGATAGGAAGAGGAAGTAATTATCAGTCCTACTCACTTAAAAAGAGAAGGCCTGACAAGATTCTGCAAACACAAAACTATAAAAATTTTCAAACATCTAATCCCACTAGTCAAGTTACAGTCTGTGGGCGTTTCAAATTCTGCTGGTAGCCTGCCACGACAAAGAAGTGCTGCTCAAGAAGGTGTGGAGAGTGCTGTGTGAACACAGCTGCCTACATCAGCATTTGCTCCTTTGCCTCCTGGGAATCATCCAAAGACAATAAGGAGAATGAAAAAAATGCACACATCAGTTTTGGTGAAGTTAGGAGACAGGTATATCCTCTAGATTCCAAAATATGTAAAAGGCTACCAAATGCAGCTGAGTTAGTTGGAGGAAGAGGGGAAAATGCAGAGTGAGGCCTTCTTGGGTAAGAAGACTCAGGGTAGAAGGTCTGGGTGAAAGCCAGCACGAATACACTCACTGGGGGTGAGAGGCACGTCTCAAGGGTAAAAGCTTTCCCCTGCGTGATAGATTGTATTATTTGTTCAAAATATTTTCTGACCTTCCCTACCAGTCTCTTTCCTACCACCCTGGACCTTCTGGTCCCTTCCTAAACAGGCCTGTCCCTGCTAAGGATTGAACTATCCCACCCCGCTGGCATCAGGCTTGGCTATGAGACTTGTTTTGGCTAATGAAATGTGAGTGGAGCGACAGGTACCACTTTTGAGCAGAAGCTTTAAAGAGCCACCGTATGTGGTTCTGCCACCTCCCTTCTCCCTCTGACACAGACCAGCAATGTGCCACTTAGGGGTACGTGGACGAAGAGGCTGCGTTGCAGAACCACAGTCAACCTGCAGGTCAACAGGCTGTAGAATGAGTGAGAAAAAAAGCTTTGTTGTAAGTCACTAAGATTTTGGGGTCGTTTGTTACCACAACATAACTTAGCCTAAGCTAACTGATACAAACATTTTCAGCAGGAAGTGCAGCAATTGTGATGAGCTGGGCTTGTAGCAGAAGCCTCCTTGGATCTGGGTTGGTTCAGAGCAGAAGAGATAGGTCTACTCAAAGAGTCACACAAAGGGCTGTATGTGCGGAGGAAGTCTGTCTCTGCAGCAGCAACCTGAAAAACTATGGGGAAATATACTAATTTTATCATTGCTCATAGCAAGGCACTAGTAGCTATTATATAAAGAAATAGAGGACTAAGGTTAGTAAATAAGGCTATAATTATGAAGAGCAAAATAGAACAAAAATAAAAACCTTCCTCAATATTAGAACAACATGTGAAAAAACAAAGAAGAGTCTACATCATGGAAGGCTTTTCAAAACTCTATGAAAATGACAAACACCATGTCATATAGGATGAAGTGTGACTATACCCATAAATCGGCTAAAATCACAAACAAAAGAAAAAGACTTTCAGATTTGATCACTGTGTTGGCAGACTCTGAGGTGGCCCCCATGATTTCTGCCTCCTGGTGTTCACACCTTTTGTGTAGTGCCACCACTTGAGTGTGGGAGGGAGAGGGGACCTGTGACTTGCTTCTAACCAACAGAATCTGGCAAAAGTGACAGAATGTAACTCGCATGATTATGTTATGTTATATAAGACTCCATCTTGCTAGCCAACTCCCCCTAGAGATCTTGCCTACTGGCTTGATGAATTAAGCAACCATGTTGGAAAGCCCATGTGGCAAGGACCACAGGTGGCCTCTAAGAACTGCAGGCAGCCTCTAGGAACTGTGGTTGGCCTCTGGGAGCTGAGGGTGGCCTCCAGGCTCCAGCCAGCAAGAAGCTGGAACCTTCAGTCCTATAATAAGAAGGACATGAATTCTGTCAACAACCTAAGTGAGGTTAGAAGACTGTTCTTCCCCAGTCAAGCCTCCAGCTTCGCTAACAACTTGACTACAGCCTTGTGAGTCCCTAAGCATGGGACCCAGCTGATGCATGCTTGGACTCGTGACCCATGTAAGTGGTCAAATAATAAATGTATATTATCTTAACCTGTAATTTGCTACACAGCAATAAAAAAACTTACATAGTCACAATGCAAAATTCAACTTAACTCTGTATACACGAGATGTATGTAAAAGAAAACTACCCAAAAACGTTGAAAATAAAGGACGAGAAAACGTATGTTTGGCAAATGCAAGTGAAAGATAAGCAGATTGCAATCATCAGACAAGGTGGAATTCAGGACAAAAACATTATTTCAGGCAGAGGAAAATTTTAAAGAGTACAATTTAAAGATTTTATTTTTCCTTTTTCTCCTCAAAGCCCCCCTGTACATAGTTGTGTATTTTTAGTTGTGGGTCATTCTAGTTGTGGCATGTGGGACGCTGCCTCAGCATGGCTTGATGAGTAGTGACATGTCCGCGCCCAGGATTCGAACTGGCGAAACCCTGGGCCGCCGAAGCGGAGTGGGTGAACTTAACCACTCAGCAACAGGGCCGGCCCCCTAAAGAGTACAATTTAAAATAAAGCCATAGAAGTAATGATTTCTGTACACCAAACAACGTAGTGGCAACATTCGTAAAGCAGAAATAATAAAAAAGCACGGGAAAACTGATGGAGAAATACTAGTAGTAGATTTGTTTTTTTTTCAGTTCATAAGAGTTCAAAAAATATGAAAATATATAGAAGATAAATAATATTATTGATAAGTAAATAGTTCTATACTATACAGCAAGTTTTCTCTCCTAGTAATAGAGAACATATCTTCATTTTAAGCATCCCTAAACTGGTACCTTACATTAGTTGTCACAAAAAACCTCAACAAATTCCCAAAAGTTAAAATAGTATTGACAATATTTTGATTACAATGAAAACAATCCAGAAGTTAATAACAATAAAAGCCCCTACTCCCTAGAAATGAAAGCAGAAAACAAACCAACCAATAAAATCTGCAACTCTTGGCTCAAAGGGGAAATACAAACTGAAATATACAGGGAAAATATATAGAAAACCTACGTATCAGAACATATGGGTTCCAGCTAAAGCAATTTTTAGAGGGAAATTTCATAGCCTTATGTGCTTACCTCAATAGACAAAGAGTGAAAACAAATTGAGCATCTTAAGAACAACATAATATACTGAGAGATGCAAAAGGAAGGAACATAAATATAAAAGTGGAAATTAATAAACTGGAAAACAGAAAAACAGGAGCAAATATAAATACATTCAAAACAAGTCTTTGAAAATACAATAAAACAGATGAATTGATAACTGAACAATTAATTCACAGGAAAGGAAATATACATAGTCTTTAATGGACTCTGAAAAGATGCTCAACCCTCCTACTACTATAAGAGAAATGTAAAATAAAACTACACATAGGCACCATTTTTTACTCATCTGATTGGTAAACATTCAAGCACTTGATGACACACTGTGTTGGTGAGGCCTTGAGGAAATAAACACCCTTTAACAAGTCTAACGGGTGTGAAAAATTGTACCACCTCTATGTAGGGGAATTTGGAAATATCTAGCAAAACAATTCCATAAGTCTGGCCAACCCACTTCCAGATTTTATCCTGCAGTTACATTCAGACACGGATGAACAAGTTTATTCATAGAGGCATTGCTTGTCATAGCAAAATATTAGGAAAAAACCTAAATGCCCATGGTTTGGTAAACTATAATCATCTATGTAACAGAATGCTATGCAGCTGCAAACAAGAGGGAGGATGTTATTTATATACTGATAGGAAAAGAGATCCAAACTATAATGTGAAGTGAAAATGGCAAGGTAAAGACAGTGTGTAGCATATTTTACCATTTATATAAAAATGGTGGACTAAATGGACAAATACATATATTCATAATTCTTGTGTGAGCATTAAAAAATTCTGAAAAGGATACCCAAGAACCTAATAGCTGTGGTTAGTTGTTTGGGAGGGTTAGAAACTAGGTAGATGGGGAATATACACATTTTTACACTTTTTTGGTTTGAATCATGTGAAAATATTATCTAGTCAAAAAATTTTAAATAATTTAATATAAACTGTAAAGTTTTACAATTTGATATGTGATGCTAGATTGAAGTACAGATTAATAATAGTTTTTATGGCAAAGGAAATCTCCATAGCAAATCATTTTGTAATTTATTTCTTCCATGATAAGAGTCTCTATGACTCAGAGGTACTATTTCTTAGTCATAATTTAAATAACTGGAAGTTTAACTATAGCGATGGACCCCTTGATGGAATGTGAGGATTAAAAATTATCTTAAGATAATTTTGAATAAACAAACATTATGTGAAATCCATTATGTATACCTATATTCATATATATTTTAATAAATTGATATCCACCCCCACAGTTTGTTTATAAACAAATAGATAAAACAGGCGCTCAGCACCAGGGTCTGCAGTAGATCAACTAAATCAATAGGATGAGTCTCAAATTCAACAGGAGTGGAGTGTGGGTACCGTCGAGTGAGTTGTGTTTTTAGCCTTTGTGGCTAGAAAGTGGTGAATGGGAGGCTTCCATAAAGCAGCTGTCCTCCCGAGCAGGCCAGGCCCCACAGCGTGAGACGGTGGAGGAGGACCATCTTTAAAATACGCTTGGCTCTCATTTCAGCGAGTGGGTTAGAGACCACTTGCATCCAAGTTCTAGAAGGCGCGTATAGAAATGCAGATTTCTGTGTCTCACCCATCATTAGGATCTCCGGGAGTGGCATCTGTGAATCTTTAACATTCTGATCATCTCTGACCTATGGAAGCTGGAGAAAATGAATTTAATACTAACCTTTTTGGGAAGGATAATAGTGACTCTCAGTTAAAAGTGACTGAGAGCTCAGATTATGCCAGGCCTTGTCACACGCATGGAGCTCCTGTATTTTTCTAAAGGAGCTTTAGATAAATAAGCACATTTTTTTTAATATTGAAACTTGCATTTAAAAGGAGGCAAGGACCAACTAAATGTAAGTGCTTGCATGTTTTTGAGCAACAGAAACAAAAATATACATGAAACCTTAGGTAATTTAGTTTAAGTTTAGTTAAGCATATGTTTTAAATGTCTTAACTTTTGGCAAAAGCAAGATGCAAATTCCAAAAATAATGAGTGTTTGTAAATGTGACATTATTAAATACTGCTTTAAATAAACTCACTGAAGAATGAAGACCTGTGAAAGATAGTTGATTAAGGTTAGAAAATGAGAATATGAAAGCACCCTTTGTCTTTGAATCCAATGAGCAAAAGGAACTGGAAACTATTAACAAATCTCTTTTTTGCCCCTCTTGGATACAATGAACTATTCCATTCCAATGAGCAAAGGTTTATTTCATCCATCACTCTATCGGTCACACAAGACTCCTATCCCATATTTAAGAAGCAGAAAGGGAGCCCTTCTGTTTAAGTCTAAAGAAAAGACATAGCATATATATATCAATAATTTAGTCTTCTAATTTCCACAAATAATGCCCGAAAGTATTAATGAGTTAGTGAACATCGAAAAATTACTAGGTAATTATGTCTCATGGATTAGCAGGGCAGTATACGTTAACGTATTCTATGTATTATGATTTCTGATGTAACTTTTTGTTTTCCTGCCTAAAATTTGGGAATTTTGGGTTGGAAGACGGGAAAGACCACAGCACTGGCAGTTAGGAACTTGAGGTCTCATCACAGCTCTGGTACTGATTAGCTGAATGATTTGGGGAAAGCTTTTTGGTTTTTTGCTGAGGAGAGAAAAGAGAACTTACTAAACACCTGTAATATTTCAGGCAACTCACAGATATATCTCATTTTAATTCTGAGAACAACACAGTGACGTAATTCCTCTTTCAATTTTATCAACCAAGCCACCAAGGCTCAGAGAGATGCGTCATTGCCAAGGTTACTCATGTAGTGGATGCCGGAACTGGTTTCCAATCCTGCTCTGATCTGTCTGACCCTAAAGATATCCCATGTGGACTCCCAGAGATTGTGTATTCTTACCTGTAAGAATCAGGAGGTCGATGAACTCTGACATCCCTTCAAACTGATTCTGAATACAGACTCTCCTCCCCTTTTCTCTCAGCATCATTCCCTTCTCAAGTGGCTGCGTGTATCAAGAGCTTGTTCCTTTTTATTGCCAAGTAGTATTCCATGCTGAATATGTACCACAAGTTGTTTAACCATTCACTTTTGAAGTACATCTGACTTGTTTCCAGTTAAAGCTTCACTGAACATTCTTGCACAGATTTTGGTGTGAACATGTCTTCATTTCTCTGGGATAAATGCCCAAGATGGCAATTCCTGGGTCGTGTGGTAGTTGCATGTTTAGTTTTATAAGAAACTGCCAAACGGTTTGCCAGAGTGGTTGTATCATTTCACATTCTCACTGGCAACATATGAGTGATCCAGTTGGCTTGTGTCCTTGTCAGCTTTCGGTGTTGTCACTGTGTTTTATCTTAGCTATTTTGATAAGTGTGTAGTGATAATCTCACTGTGGTTTTAATTTGCAAATCCCTGATAGTTAACGACCCTCAACAGTTTTTCACGTGTTTATTTGCCATCTGTATATCCTCTTTAGTGAAATGACTGCTTGTGTTTTTTGCCCATTTTCTAATTGGATTGTTTGGTTTTTTGCTGTTGAGAGTCCTTTATGCACTCTAGATACTAGTCTTTGTCAGAGATGTGGTTTGCAACTACCTTCTCCCAGTCTGTAGCTTGTCTTTTATCCTCTTATCAGAAACTTGGGACAAAATAAGTTTTAAATTTTGAGGAGATAGCAATCTATCAATTTCTCCTTTTATGAATCATGCTTTTGGTATTAAGTCCAAGAACTCGTTCCCCAGCCATAGATCCCAAAGATTTTCTCCTATGTTTTTTGCTATAAGCTTTATAGTTTTATGTTTTACATTTTAAGTCCATGATCCACATTGAGCTAATTTTTGTATAAGGTGTGAGGTTTTGGTTGAGGTTTATTTTTTGCCTCTGAATGACCAATTGCTTCAGCATCATTTGTTTAAAAGGTTATTTTTCCTACATTGGATTGCTTTTGCACCTTTTCAAGTTGGACGTATTTATAGGGGTCTGCTTCTGGCATCTCTATTCTTTTCTATTGACCTAGTCGTCCATCTCTCCACCAGCATCACACTGTCTTGATTACTATCACTTTATGGTAGACCTTAACATCAGCCAGAGTTATTCCTCCCTCTTTGATATTCTTTTTCAAGATTGTTTAATCTTGATATAAATTTTAGGACCTGTGCCTTTTCATATACTTTTTAGAATAAATTTGTTTATATCTACAAAACACCTCATTGGGAATTTGTTAGGAATTGTATTAAACCTATAGATCAATTTGGAGAGAATTTTCATCTTTACTATGTTGAGTCTTTCAATCTATGAACATGGTATGTCTCTTCATTTACTTAGATCTTACATGACATCTTTCATCAGTATTATGTAATTTTCAACATACAGATTTTACATATATTTTAAGTTTATACCTAACTCTTTCATTTTCTTTGCAGTAATCCTAAATGGTATTGTGCTTTTAATTTTGCTTTGCACATCTTATTACTAGTATATAAAAGTACAACTGATTTTGTGTGTCCATCTCATGTCTTGTTCTGCAACCCTACTAAACTCATTTATTAGTTCTAGGAGTTTATTTGTAGATCCTTTGGGATTTTCTATGTAGGTAATCATGTTATCTCAAATAGGGACAGTTTCTTCTCTTCCTTTTCAATCTGTATGCTTTTTATTTCTTTTTCTTGCTTTTTGTAGTAGCTAGAACTTTCAGTATGATGTTGAATAAGAGTAGCGAGTGGACATCCTTGCTTGTTCCCAGTTGTGAAGGAAAAGGTCAGTTTCCACCACTAAGGATGGTGTTAATTGTAGGTTTTTTGTGAATGTTCTTTACTAAATTGAGTTAGTTCTTCTCATTCCTAACTTGCTGAGTTTTATCATGAATGGGTGTTGGGTTTTGTCAAATGATTTTTCTGCGTCAATTGATGTGATGATGTGTTTTTCTTCTTTAACCTGGATTATATCGATTGATTTTCAAATGTTAAATCAGTCTTGCAAATGTGGAACAAATCCCACTTGGTCATGGTGTATAAATCTTTTTATACATTGCTGGATTGAATTTGCTAATCTTTTTAGAGGATTTCTGCACAAGAGTTTATGAGAGATATTGGTCAGCAGTTTTCTTTCTTGTCCTATTTTAGTTTTAGTCTGAGAGTAATATTAGCCTCATAAAATGAGTTGGAAAGTATTCTCTCTTTCTATTTTCTGGAAGAGATAGTATAAAATTCGTGTTAATTCTTCTTTAAATGTTGCATAGAATTCTCCAGTGGGGACATCTGAACATGGAGATTTTTTCTCTGGAGCTTTTCATTATAAATTCAGTTTTTTAATGGTATAAGATAATTCAGGTTATTTATTCAACTTGGTTGAATTTTATTAGTTTCCCTTTTCGAGACACTGAACTGTTTCTTCTAAGTTGTCTAGATTATAAACATGAAGTTGTTCACAGTATTCCCTTATTTTTTTTAATGGCTGTAGGACCTATAATGATATCTTCTGTTTAATTTCTAATATTGGTGATTTATACCTTTCCTTTTTATCTTCATTTTCTGAATACCTCGTTTAATTTTAATTCTATCATCTGTAGAACAAGATGATTGTATCACTTTCCAATTGCTGCTATAGCAAATCAACACACATTTAGTGGCTTAAAACAACACAAATATATTATTTTACAGTTCTGGAGGCCAGAAGTCCAAAATAGATCTCACTGGATTAAAATCAAGGTGTCGGCAGGACTGTGTTCATTTCTGGAGGCTCCGAGGAGAATCTGTTTTCTTGCCTTTTCCAGCTTTTAGAATCTTCCCACATTCCTTGGCTCACGGCTCTTTCTGTGTTCAAAGCCAGCAATGGCTGGTTGAGTGTTTCCCACATTGCATCACTCTGACCTCCTCTGCTGCTTCCCTGTTCCACATTTAAGGATGCTTGTGGTCAGACTGGGCTCATCCTGATAATCCAGAAAATATCCCTATTTAAGATCAACTGATTAACAGGCTTGATTCCATCTGCAAGCCTAATTCCCCCTTGCCACCTAACATAGCATATTCACAGGTTCCAGGAATCAGGACGTGGACATCTTTGGGGGGACATTTATCTGCCTACCACCATGATGTATGTAAGAGTGTTTTGCAAATTTTATTGCACTCATTTAATATTTATTAAGCATCAACTATATGCCAGATCCTGTACAACATGCTAACCTCAGCTAAATTTTCTCTCCTGCAAATAAGCATTTGGCTCCACCCCATGAGCTTTTTCGTTCTTGACAATAAATCTCACACTTCCTTTCATAAGCAGCACTGAGCCATTACAGTCCTACAAATCCATCAGGCTTTTCCAAACTTGCATGACTTGGAACATGTTTGTTTTTCCTAGATTGTCACTTCTCCTCCTTCTGCTTAATCAGGAAAGGCTGCCTCTCCCTCCCTCTTTCCTCCTCCAGCTCCCTAGCCCAATGACTCTGGCTGCAGATGCCCCTATCACCTTCAGTACCCTTCAGACTCTGCTAACTTAACATTTCCCCACTGTGCTGTAATCCTTGCAGTTTATTGTCTAACATCTCCACTAGACCTATAAGGCATATGAAAGCCAGGACTGAGTGTTTATTTTCTTTATATCCCCAGCGCCTAGCACAAGGCCTGGAACAAAGTGGGCGCTGTAATAACGCAATAATTTTTTTGCTGAATGTATGAACAATCTCTAAATCCTAAAATTTTGTATTCCACCTTTTCTGTTCTTTTCTTTGTTGTCTCCCTTAAGGATTCTCTGCATATAGTCAACTATCTGCTCTGTGCCTGAAGCTCAAATATCTAGGTTCACACCTTACTGCTCCCCTGAGTTTTGGGTGTCTGCTGGATGGACCTCCACCCTCATGGATTTCGCCATATAATTTCAAACTCACCATGTTCAAAATATAATTTATTATTTTCCTGCCAAGTAAGCTCTGTTTAAAATTTAGTTGAATGCCACTTCTACCTCCTGTTAGCTCAAACCTTTCATGTTGCCTTTCTCTCTCTCTCAAATCACATGTCCAAGCTGTTGCCAAGCCTCCTGGACCACCCCTCTCCACGTCCCTCTGCTTTTGGTCTTCTGGAGAATCAGGCTTCACCACCTCACACGTGGCTGTTCCAACAGCCTCCTAATAGTCTGCTCTGGTCGTTCCCCGCTTTAATCCAGCCTTCACTACCTACATCCTTCCTAAATCACAACAACACACCACTATCTTGCTAATAAAACATCCGATGCCTCCCTATTGACTTTTGCCACATTGGCCTAGGCTCTTCAAAAAGTATAACCCTCCTTAGTCTACTTTGCTACTGTATTTATATGCTCCTGCCCTCCACCTAGACAGGACTACTGTGATAGGCAGAATCCTGCCCCTCACCCTGCCCCCCTGCAGATGTCCGTGTGCTAATCCCTGGAACCCATACATAGGTTACCTTATGTGGCAAAAAGGATTTTGCAGATGTGATTCAATTAAGGAATTTGAGGAGATTATCCTGGATTATCCAAATGAGCCCAATGGGACCACAAGGGTCCTTATAAGAGGGAGGTGAAAGGGTCAGAGACGGAGAAGGAGATGTTACGATGGAAACAGAAGTTGGGGTGGTGTTGGGCCATGAATCAAGGAATGCAGGCAGCCTCTAGAAGCTGGAAAAGGCAACGAATGCAGAGTGGCCAGAGGAATGCAGCCCTGCTGACCCATTTCAGGCTTCCGACCTCCTGAACTGTAAGATAATAAATCTGTGTTGTTTTTAGCCACTGAGTTTGTGGTAAACTGTTACAGCAGCAATGGGAAAGAAATACAACTACTTATCTGCTTTCCTCATTCAGCGATATTGTTCAGGTTATTTAGTTTGTATGCTCCTTCTCATTTCCCCAAACTGGTGAGTCTGTCCACCTCAAGGTTCATGTCAAATGCCACCGCTTCTTCCCTGAAGCCTTCTTGGAACCTTATCTGGGGACGCATCATTCAGGGACACACCCTCGTTTACCCCACCAACTACAATAACCTCCAGTTAGTCACCTCCATCCCAGCCTTCATACTACTGCCTAAGATGTGGCTCTAAGCTGCTCATCTACCCGGAGTCAGGCCAATCTTGAAGTTCATGGCACAGTCTTCAAGACAACCAAGTTTACCTGAAACTTCCAACACCAGTCATAAGTTCAGGGACCCCACAGCACCCTCACTTCAGACCTGCTGGCTACAAATCCAGGGGTCCCCATAGCCTCCCTCAGGTTCAATGATTTGCTAGAATGATTCACAGAACTCATGAAAGTGCTACACTTACGATTATAGTTTTACAGCAAAAGGATAGAAATCAGAATTAGACAAAGAAAGAGATGCATAGGGTGGATTCTCGGACTAGGAAGATTCCACATGTGAAGCTTCCATCTCCTCAGGGACTCCTCACCCTCCTGGCGTCAATGTGCGGCAATACATACATGGAGTATTGCCAACCCAGGAAGCTTACCTGAGCTTTGGTGTTCAGAGCTTTTATTGATGGGCTTCATTAAGTAGGTGTGATTGATTGAATCATTGCCCCTGTCTGCAGTGGAGCTCAATTCCTAGCCTCCCTCCCTTCTCCGAGGTTGGGATGATGCCACATGGCTCAAAATCCAACTCTCTCAACACATAATTGGTCTTTCTGGCATGGCCCACCCTCTGCCCTAAGATTGGGTGTGGCTGGCTCTATCCTTTGTCATTTAGTTGGCATAAACTATCAAGTGTCCACTATGAGCCACCTCATTAGCATAAACTATCAGACACAGGTGTGGTCAGAGGCGCTCACCATGAATAATAAAGACACTCCTATCACTTAGGAAATTGCAAGAATTTAGAGGTTACCTCCCAGGAACTGGCAAGGAAGGTCTGCCAGACTCTTTATTACACATCCCCTGATTAGAATCCTTCATTGGCTCCCTTACTTTGCAAATGAAACGCATACTACTTAATAGGATATTCCAGGACCTTCATGAGAAGCAGCCTGATAAATGGCCATAAAAACACTTCTTTGTAAAGAATGGAGGAGCTAATGCTCACTACCTGGCACACAGTAAACACTCGGTAAATTCTCTTTAAATTAATTATTGACTGACTGATGAGAAGACAGAAGGAAAAATATAAAACAAAAAAAAAAGATAAATGGTTTAGTCTAGAAAGCTATTTACCAGGGTACTGAGGAAATATGGATTTTGCAGATGAGGTATTGGGGAGAGAAAAATAAAAATAAAATTTATAAACTAAAAAAGGAAGAAGAACTTTCCAAGAAAAGGGAGGAAAAATAATAAAACTTAAGTGTCTTTTCCATGGCTCTTAGAAATTGAATGTTTAATTAATAGTTTTTCATTCTGGCTTCTGGGTTTAGCTTAGACTCTAAACATTTTGTCTCCTCATCTCTAGACCAACACCAGTCAGTCTTTCTTTTTTTGTCTTTTTATGAAGTTACTATATTTAAATAGTGTGAAGTAATAACACCATAAAATATTAAAATAGAAACTGATTCTTGGAATAGACGTTGTGCAGTGTATACAACAGAGACAGGAATTAGAAATGTGTTTTCATGAATACAATGCTGATTCGACATTCTAGGCCCCGTACTGAGACCTAAGGCTAATGTACGTAATGCACATCAAAAGACTTTCAGACGATACTGTCTTTGCAAAAGAATTTTTGATGCAATTTGCATTTCTTTTTCCTAGTATTTCAAACACAAACAGGAAAGTGTCAGCTTGTTAGTTCCACTGCAATCTTACAGTTATATTGTCTGAGTCTATACCTTTGTGTAGAATAAAAAGATACAACCATGGAATACATGGGCAGTAAGAGAAGATATATGCGTGCTTACGTGACTTTGATTTAGAGAAAACCAAGTCAGGAAGAACAGTTTGAGAATTTTCTTTTTTGGAAATAACCTAAGATACTTGACAAAAGGAAATTATATGGCATAGATGTTATAACACGAAGAACACAGTCTATTATTTTCTCCTGTCTTACTCAGAGTTAAGATATTTCTATTTTAAAGTAAATATTTCTAATGTATAATTAATAGTTTAAAGAAAATATTTTTCTGTATAGTTAATAGATTTAAAATATTTTAACGAAGAATTTAAGAAATTCACTTATCACTCGGACCTAGCTAGGATAACTACAAATACACCATGTACAGATTTGGCAAAATGACCTCTTGCTGTCTTAATCCTGGGAGAAGAGGCGAGATACGGAACCAGCCTTGTTGGTAGATGAAAATGGAGTTGGGACAGACTCCTTCTATGTGTCATACCAGTTTCCCCCCATCAGAGCCCCATACATCTCCTTCCAAAACATGTAAACCTGATGTCAAAATAATATAATATGAACTGATCTGTGCAAACGATTGCAACTACTTTATAATTAAACATCTAGGGAATTATTTTTGTGAAATAGATATCTCTGTACATACCAGGGATTTAATTACATCCTGGATTAAAAGAAATTTTGACCCAAGATTGAAAACAGATGGTCAATCACCTCATGTCCCAAGGGTTGCTTTGTAAGCAAGTGACACTGGATTCTGTGCCTTCAAGTACGTTTTCCCCCACCTCATTGTTTTTGCCAAATACTCATTAAAGAAGAAACACAAAGGACTCCACTGTTAGATTTCTCCTGGGTTTCTTGAATGTTAGAAATCAACGGGATTAGTGACGTTTGATTGGAAAATTGTCTTCAGCATTTACCCTCGTGATTTGTGTCTAATCTGGAAGGAAACAGCTGACTTATTTAATCACCATGTTATGTCTTGTTCTTTCTACTTGTGAAAATTCAAAATCTGGAATTTAGATTGTAGTTAGTTTCGTTTTCTACCTTGATGTTTTTAACTTTATGTAAATGAGCAAAGAATGTGAGATGGGGGAAATGGTAGCTATTCTTCTCCCTGTTTTGTTGATGAGACAATGAGCTCCCTCCCCCCAAGACACAAAACTATGTTTGAATAGAGAAATGTACAAACAATTCTTGTGAACAGTTTGTTGAGTTGATTGTTATAGAAAACAGAAGCAATTTAAATTCCCCCCCCCTCAGTCAATGAATCAAGTTTTTCTAATCTAATGTAAGAGGGAGATCTTTTGGTTAATAGCACAATTTACATGGATTAAACCGCAGGCATCACAGGGTGCTGGGGATATAATGGTGAACACAAGAGACACATCGTGGAGCCTCACAGTCTAGAAGAAAAGACAGATTTTAAAAGAATTATTCAAAATAAATAATTACAATTGTGCAAAGAAATACAATGTGTTGGAGCTTTATATAACTGAGCGAGAAATAATATGCGAAGCTACTGACGTCAGAAAACCTTGGCACGTGCGAGGAACTGAGAGCGTTCCAATCTGGCTGCAGCGTAGAAGACCCGGATGTGGTTGAAGACAGAGGCAGCGGACAGGTCACAGAGTGACATGAGGCCGTATAAGTTGGGGATCGGGCCTGGGGACAATGGGAAGCAACCGAAGAGTTTTTAGGTAAAAAAAGTGATCAGATATCTGTTTTAGGAAGATCACACCGGCAGCAGTAAGGAAGCTAGGCGGGTAAGAGTTGATATGACTTGTCCCGGGGCAGCCCTGGTGCCGCTGGAGGGAAGTAGGCGGCTGAAGGAAGGTACGGGAAGCAGAACTGCCAGAACTTGGTGATTCATTGGATGTGATGGGGGAGGAAAAGGCTTTGATTCGAGCAAGTGGATGGATGGAACTGCCTTCTACAGAGATAGGAAGTGCTAGTCGAGGAGTAAATTTGAGTGTGAGAGAGAAGAGAGGATATGGTGTGTTCTCTTTTGGAGTTAGAGTTATAGGTGCCTGTAAGACATCCAGGTGGAATAAGCCTATATGGGTCCAGGGCTCCAAAGGGAGGTCCAGACTGGAGATGCTTGGCTGTCATTTGGATAAATATGATAAAGAAGCCGCAGGAGTGGATGAGATCACTTAGGGAGAAAGTGTGGAGTGAGAAAAGCAGACAGCCCAAGAACAGGACGACCATAAATCCCAGTGTGCCCGGCGTAGTGCCAGTTATCACCCATTGCCCCAGTATAATTATTAATTGCATCCCTTTCCCTCTTGAAAGTGACCCAGTTTGGAAAATAAATATATAGTCATCCTACTTAAGGAAGAACAAGAGGAATGCCAACATTTAAAGCTTGAGTGCAAAGCCACAAAAGGAGCCCAAAGGGAAGTAAAAGAGGAGAAAGTGATGCTGCTGAAGCCAAGGGAAGACAACGTCTCAAAAATTTTTGCACGTGGAATTGCACAGGCTTTGCTCTTGGGTTCCACCGTAATGATGAAATAGTATGACAGCCAAAATAGCTCAGTTAGGATAGTAGAGTGGAACAAAGGTTAGTTCAGGAATTCAGGCAGAGCTGGGGGCAGTGCTGATCAGTTCTGGAGCAAGATAAGTGCCATTGGTACTGAAAGAAGTAACGCAGAGCTTAGACACTAAAAAACAAATAATTTTCTTGTCTTGGCAAATATATTGGGGAGACTGTTAGGAATGTTAACATCAACTAACTGGAATAGTACTTAACTACTTCTAGTGCCTCGCTCACGCCATGCCATTTCTAGTCTGCTTAACTTTGTTTCGATTTCCCCCCCGTCTGAAAATATCTTTCCCTCCATCTTCTTCTTTACTCTCAAGATAAGGTTCTGGTGTCCCCTTCTCCGGGGACCTTCCTTCTCTAGGCACTCTGAAACTAGGTTCCCTCCTCTGGCCTACCTCTGGCCCCACAGCTCTAGGAAGGCTTCTGTCATTTTACAGTGAAACGCGTCTTTTCTTCACCAGACTGTGAATCCTCCTTCTTAGACTTTAGATTCCTTAAAATCAGGGAGAGTGGCTTATTCTTATTTATCTTTGTAGCTTTTGCCACTACACAGGGTTTTGTATGTAGTAGAAACTTAATAAATGTTGAATTGAACTAAGTAAAAATGTAGGAGTGAATTCAGAATCATTTTCTTTTTATTGAGGTAAGATTTATATAAAGTGAAATGCATGGATTGTTAATGTGCAGTTATTGAGAAATGTAATTCAATGTAACCACTGTCCTAATAAATAGACCCTTTCTATCATCCCAGAAGGTTTCTTCATGCCCCTTTCCACTTAACCCCTAACCCCTGTCATAGGCAATCACTATTCTGATTTCTGTTCTTAAACATTAGTTTTTGCCTATTCTAGAACTTCATAAAAATGGAACCATAAGGTATGTGCTCTTTTGTGTCTGGTTTATTTCATTCTGCATTATGTTTGTGAAATGGATCCATTTTGATGTGTGTATCAATAGTCCATCCCATTTTATTGTTGTGTAGTAGTTCACTGTGTGAATATGCACAATTTGTTTATACATTCTCCTGTTGATGGACATTTGGGTGGTTTCCCGTCTGGGGCTATTATGAATAAAGTTGTTATGAATTATCATGAATAAATCTTTTTGTGGACATATGTTTTCGTTCTTCTTAGGAAAATACCTAGAAGTAGATTTTTTGGGTCATAGGATATATATGTGTGTATATGTATATATATATATGTATATAGTGTGTATGTGTGTGCACAACTGTGTAAGAAACTGCCAAGCTGTTTTACAAAGTGGTTGTATCATTTTTACATTTCTCCTGGCCAGACATGAGCGTTCTAGCTGCGTCACTTCATTACCACCATTTGTACTCTTAATCTTATAAGTTTAGCCATTCTAGTAGGTGAGAAATGGTATCTCTTTATGGTTTTATCTCCATTTTCCTAGTGAGTTAATGATGTCGAGCAGCTTTTTTGTGAGCTTATTGGGCATTCATATATATTCTTTTGCCTGTTTAAAAATGTGGTTATTTGTCTTTTTGTTATAGGATTATAGTTCTTCATATGTTCTGAATATAAGTCCTTTATCAGATATATACATTTCAAATATTTTCTCCCAGTCTGTGTCTTGCCTTTTTATTTTCTTCATAGGATCTTTTGATGAGAAGTCCTTAACTTTGGGATGAAGCCCAATCTACTTTTTTATGTATAGTACTTTTTGTGTCCTCTCTACAAAACCATTGCTTTCCTCAAGATCATAAAGACACTCTGTTTTATTCTAGAAGCTGTATCGTGTTAGTTTTTATATTTAGGTCTATGATCCATCTTGATAAAATCGGAGTTGGGGACATTTTTAACAATTTAGCAAGTGGAGTGGAGTCATACTCCACTTGGTTGACCTTAGGAAAAAAGATAGGCTAGCCTCTTGTAAAGAGACTTTGGTCATCATTTTGAGTATTGTGTGGGCCTTATAGTGATAAAATATGATTTATCTACTTTGAAAGAACATTAATATGCCCGGGCAGAAGAGCAACAGACTGGAAGCTCAAGCACTGCGTTTTTCCTGAACATTTATATTAGTAAGAGTCACTGAATTCACCTTGATTTTTATGTCTCAGTTTTTAAGTAAAACGCGATGGTATAATCAGCTTACTTCATCGCATTGGAATGAGCATATTAAATGACCATAAAGCCTTTCTGAAATATCAAATTATTAGTCTGCAACAGGTAACAACGATGATAAGTTGCGAACTGTGTAACAGTTGCTTATTAAGCTACAGACTCTGTCCGTAAATGAAAAAAAGAGTTTTGTGCTGGATATCTCCAATGTAGATGAAACTAATATCTTTTAAACCAGCACAACTGCACAAACTTTCTATGGTTTTGCCACATAATGAACAGTTTCACCCCAGAGTCTCCTCTAACGAATAAGGATTGCGGCAGTGATGTATGCTCACGATCTCTACTGTCACCGGGAACTGAGAGGGAGCCCGCTTGGTGATGTTTGCACAGGGCCTTAGGAAAATACACCCATCAAATGGCACATTGTCGTTGAGTGCAGGGCCACTCATTAATAAAACTCCTACCCCAGGATCAAATTCCCTGTATAGTGTAAAAAAAAACTCATTAATCTCATTAATTGAGAACCACTTTGGAACTTGTAATCATTCAGACCTGGCGTATGCGATTCTTATTCAGTTCAAAGTTCACAGTTGAAGATAGAAAGTGGGACTCAGAATGACTGTATTAAGTAATTATGGGACAGTAAGTGCTGTGAGTTTAATTTTACTCTTTTTGGATCTTTAGTTTTTAATACGTAGTGTACAAGGCATAAGTCTACATTTAGTTTTAAATATAAATTACTCTCCAGAGTTTTACCAGTTAGACACCCCTCTCCGTCTTCCTGCATTTCTTTTGCCCTCTCCCTTCCCTCCCTCACTTCCTTCACCCCCAGACTCAAAGCCCAGGGTGCTTGTGACCACACAGACTCACCTGTGCCCAGAGGGGAAGGAAATTACCGTGGCTCGGAGCCTACTACACACTGTATTAATGGAGTTTTCTGTATAAAATTAAAGGTAAAACTGGAATAAGATGCAAATGCATGTTCAAAAGGAGAACCACACACTCATTAAAAAACATCTGCTGACATTTGCTTTTTCCTCATTTTCAGTAAACATTTTACTTGGTATACAGTCTTTATTATTGAACATAAATCCCTTAGAGGCAGGAAATGCTTCTGGCTTGACAAATCATATAATATAAAACATTTCAAGGCCAAAACAGTGGTTCTGAATGCTTAATGATTTTGCTTTGGTGAGAATGTCGGCAATTAAAGATGAGAGAGGAAAGGTCTGTATTACAAGGGGTGCTGAATATTGCATTTCTTTTGTCACATCTTCATAAAGACACCACTTGTGGCATGGTGCAAGAGTGTACTTTTAGTCAGAAAACACACCTATTTAGGATGCACTTTAGTGCCACATGGAAAAAATTTTAAAGTGGCTCATAACGATCATGTTTGTGTACATTTCATGCATTCCTGGTTATAGTTGTTAAATGGAGAGAGGGCAAACAAATTATTTACCAGAGGGAAGAAATCACTCCAGGAGTTGCGTCCCATACTCAGGTAAATTTCGCTTATTTCTCATTTAGGTTTCATATCATCTATCCAGGAACTATATTTCCTGTATCTGATTGTCAAGCTCTCCTGTTTTTCACACTCAACCTTTGTGCGTGTGTGTGTGTGTGGAGGATGGGAGGTTAAAAGGGAAAGAACTTCTTTCTTTTTACTTCCACATGTCTTTTGATTGAAACCTCATGATTGTTTCCTGTGTTAGGTCTCACAAGAATAGTACTGAACTCAAAGGTAAATCTGGGATCTTAAGAACAGAACTTCACCCACTAACCTGCACTTGCACATGGTGGGCCCCGAACGGGAATAAGGTGTCTTCAGAAGCACGAGTTGTACTTGGGATCTGCCTCACGAGTATATTGCATATGAAATTTCCTGAAAATTCCCTGTGATGGGCAGGGTGGAAGGAAGAGGGATGGAGGAAAACCCAGCGGAGCCAAAGCCCCAGATGCACGGTCGTCGATGTGAGAAATTTCCTGTTCCTGATGACATCCTTGGTTCCACTGCATGTGGCTTAGCAAGCAGGGTTGGGGGGTGGCACCCAGCAAGACAGTGAAAATCAGTCTCATGAAATCTTGATATCAGAGTTGAGACCTAGGACCAAGGAAATTTGTGCTTTTTCTTCTTAAAATTTGGAACTGGAATATTTAAGTAAATTGTAATATATTCTTTCAGTGGAATATCAGCATTTATTTCAACGATGTTTTCAGAGGTTTTTAAAAAAATAATAGAGTCAAGAGCTGCTGTCCTAGAGTCATACGAATCTGTTTTCAAATCTTAGCATTGTCACTTGCAAATTGCTTGGGTACATTATTTAATCTCTCAGAACATCAGTATCTTCCTCTATAATCGTAATACTTAACTAATATGATTTTTGTATGGATTAAAAGAGATGATGCTTATAAAATTCTTAGCAGAGGGACTGCACACAATAAACATCTATCTCTATAAAATCTATAAGGTATTATAGATTATCATTATTTTGTAACATTTATATGGCAGGAAACAAACATATCCGTTATCGTCTTATTATGTAAACACATCAGAAAACACGCACAGAAAAAAAAAGACATCTATCATTCACTCTGTGTTTTCCCAGTTCCTCTTTGTGCATAACTAATTGTACTTCGTTTTCTGGCCTCAGAGATTTGTGAGGTTGTCTGCTGTGTGTGTATAAGAAATCCCTCGTCACTTAAACCTGCCCGGCAGTCCAGTCCTGAGGAAGACTGGGCATCGCTCATTGCTTAGTCTCCGCGCTGGATGGTCGCAGTGGCTTCCCAGGCCTGAGAGCAGTGACCAGCTCTGCCCCTCCGTCCTCCTTCCTACTGCCAGGATGATCGTCTCCTGTTACTCTGGGCGTGCCTTTGAGTTCTAGAAATGGATTTAAAGCTGGGCCGTGTGGGGCTGCCTTTGGAGAGTCCCCTCCCCCCACCCTATCCTTGCTACTTTGGTGCAGTGTCACTTGATCTCTTAGATATTTTAGAGTTGCATATAGCGTTTTTTTTTTTTCTGCAAAAAATGGGTTACTGCTAAAATGAGTTTGAGAACCACTTTTCGACAGGAGAGGATATAATGTCTTTAATGGCATAGAGTCCTTGTGTGTTCTGATCTGCGCTTTCCTCCCCAGCCTTCTCTTTCTCTCCTCCCCTTCCTTACCCTCTGCTTTGACAGCTGTGACTTCCTTAAGATAGTCCCCAGACACGCCATCATTGTGCTGCCCTTTGTACCTTTGCACACATATTTAGCTCTTCGAGAATGTCCTCCCTCTGTCTCCCCACATGGCCCCAATTTCGTGTGCCATCCAACAAATCTAAGCCCAGTGTGCTCTTCTGTGTGCAAGATTCCCAATTCTACCAGGTGGACTTCTATGCTTATATTTATCAGGATTATTGGTTGTAAAGAGCAGGAACTGAGTCAGGCCATCCCGAGCAAAGATGGTAAAAAGGGAGATAGGAATCTCATGGGAATCCATGAAAAGAAACTATGGCATGGCCGAGTTACCCCAAGAACCAAGGAGCTTTGGGGACATCAACAGTAGGTTGGTGGCAGATCTTCAGTGAAAAGCCCTGTTATCACAGCAATTCAGCTATCCTTTTCTGTCTACTTTTCCTTCTAACAACTAACTTCCTCACTCTCTACTCTGTGTACCTGGGTTCAAATCCTGTTTCACCACTTGCCAGTGATACAATCTTGGACAAATTACTAAACCTCTTTGAACATCACATATATGAAAGTTAGATAAGGAAAGCATAAGACTGTTGTAAGGATGAAATATTAACCACTAATGCTAACCATGTGTTTCATCAATTCCAAGATGCACATTTTTTTTTTTCTTTTTGCTGAGGAAGATTTGCCCTGAGATAACCTCTCTTGCCAGTCTTCCTCTTTTTTTTTGGCTTGAGGAGGATTCACCCTGAGCCAACACCTGTGCCAATCTCCCTCTTATTTTGTGTGTGGGTGACCACCACAACATGGCTGCTGAGGAGTGGTATAGGTCCACCCCCAGGACTGAACCTGGGCTGCTGAAACAGAAGACGATGAACTTAACCACTAGGCCACGGGGCCAGCCCCAAGATGCACACTTTCATCCACATTTTAGTACCTCTGAACTTGGGTTGCATCTTACAATTACTGTCTGCCAGACAGGAGTTAAGCCGTGAGGGAGTTATTGCCTGCTCCTGTACAAACATGGTTATTCCCAGATGCGTGATTGGACAACAGCAACATCTCCATGTTTGACTTGGGAAACTCTTCAGGGACTGATTGAAGTAGGACTTTGAGTCCCAGCTGTTGTCTGAAAACCTTCTATTGGCACTTCTTGATAAGATAAAAAAATGCTCCAGTATCAAAACTTGCAGAGTGTTAGTGGCTTGGAAGAAATACTGAAAACAGCGGTGGAGCACTCTTAGAACTGCTGCATCTTTTGAGAACTGCAGCCCAGGACTCTTGATGGCCAGAGAATTCTGTTGTATGGAAAAACACTAGCATTGCTGACTGAGTCCAACAGTGATTCAGAAGAATTCAACTCTATGGAGAAGTTTTAGGAACCCTAATTAATTTACTTTGCTTATATTTTCCTTTTCATGTGTGCACAAGAATGATATATGATAAAATCTATGTATAAATCATCTTAAAATCCTTTTCAAGAAGTATAAAGCTCTAAGTGGTAAGAAAGCATTGGGTTACAGATTAATTAGCAGCATTTTTTTCTTTCATAGTAGTCCATAAAATAAAAGTGTATTGTACAATAATGACATCTTAGACTTGATGAAATGTGGTATTTTCGTTATTATTACCTAATATTTATTTGCTCATAAATTTTATTCACTCATGGTCCCTCATTGCCTTTTCCTTCATGACTTTGCAGCTGTATTTCATAAAATAATCACCTTATTCTCTCCATAATTACCAGACTGGCCCAGCTCATTCTTTTTTCTTTTTTTTTTTTGAGGAACATTAGCCCTGAGCTAACATCTGCTGCCAACCTTCCTCTTTTTGCTGAGGAAGACTGGCCCTGAGCTAACAGCCGTGCCCATCTTCCTGTACTTTATATGTGGGACACCTGCCACAGCATGGCTTGCCAAGTGGTGCCATGTCCACACCCAGGATCCGAACCAGGGAACCCCAGGCTGCTGAAGCAGAATGTGCGAACTTAATTGCTGCACGACTAGGCCGGCCCCATCTTTTTTCTTTTTTTCAACCAGGACATCTTTTAGGCCACAGCTGTGTTTAGGTCCTGAGCCCCTAATGTAATCCCACTGTGGGAGTTGGGGGAGAGTTATGTGGTAGAGAACATGACTGCCAGGACTTCCCCAGGAATTTCTTGTCATCTTTGTCTCCCCAGTACTTAGCACAGGGCCAAGTGTAGTACTAATACATATTTGTTGAATGAATGTATGAACCAAAGTGATCTTGCAAGAGAGGGAAGTCCATGTCTCATTTATCACACACAGTTTGACAATGAATTGTAAAGTTTAATAATGTTTTAAAAAAATCATAGTAGCATCTCTAAGTTACTTGCTATTATAAATATTTGATCTCAATTTTCTTCAAATGTAGTATTTGAGATCTTTCATGGATTAGGTTTTTCTAATTGTCCTGACTTGGGGGAATTTTTCAGTAATCATTTCTATGCCCTAATTGATTAATTCTTTTTTTCTTTTCTTAAGATTGGCACCTGAGCTAACAACTGTTGCCAATCTTTTTTTTTTTTTTCTGCTTTATCTTCCCAACCCCCCGTACATAGTTGTATATCCTAGTTGCAGGTCCTTCTAGTTGTGGGATGTGGGACGCCGCCTCAACGTGGGCTGACAAGCGGTGCCATGTCCGCACCCAGGATCCAAATCCTGGGCTGCCGCAGTGGAGTGCGTGAACTTAACCACTCGGCCACGGAGCCAGCCCCTGATTAATTCTTTAATGGAGTATACATAGTGTTTGATATCTCTGTGATATAACAGCATAATATAATCACATTCTATTCGTTGGGTTGGCCAGATATAGTTATAAATATCAGTCATCTCTTATGAACACTTTTCTCCATGAAATTTTTTTTTCTCCTCCTATTTCTTTCAAAATTGAGTGGAAGAAAATGGAAGAGAAGAGTGATCCCTCTCTATCTTCTCTGATGACTTATGGATTCCTCCCCTTCACTCTGAAGGTCCTTAACATTGGGCAGATTCTGTAAACTTTATGTGCTCACATCTCCTTATATGACTGGTTTATTCCCAAAGTAAGTGTCTTTAGTATGACTGACCAGATTAGGTACATTTTACCATTCTTTAAGGTTTTGTTATAGCCTTGTGGGCAACACTTCATTCTCTCGTTATCACATCATTTAACAAAAGGCATGCAATGAATGTTCATTATGTTAGATCTGGCCCTTTCCCTCTTTTTCCACTGCCACTCTGATCCGAGGTCTCCCTACCACTCACTGGACGGCCATACTCCTCTGTAACGCCGTTCTCTGATACCAGCCTCTCCCTTGCTGAAAGCCACATGGTCAGAGGAACCTTCTAGGAAGAGCCTCTTTGATCAGGTAACTTCTTTGCTCTAACATTTCATTTTCCTTGGGATCAAGCCCAAATCCTCGTGTTGGCATTAAAGTCCCTCAGTAATTTGTCCTTACCTTACTTATCCAATTGTGACAGCTACGATTTTACAGAAGATGCCTTCCCTTCCAGTCACGCCAGTCTTGTAGCCAAGCTGTGACCATGCCGTGCCTGTTGCCTCCTCCCTCCTTCTGTGTTTCCTGGTGCCAGGCCCCAGGGTAGGTTGTGTTTTTCTTCTCCTCGCCCATGAATCTGGTTTATTCTAGAATGAGATTCAAGTTCTTCCTCCTAAAATAATTAACGCCTTATATTTTATAGCCATACTTGCTTTAAGCTATGTGTCAACAAAAATAATTACTTCCTTTCACTGTTAAATCTGCCCACAGCAGTCAGGGATCTTTTAGCATTTTTGAACAGTTTTGTTATTTTTATATTGACACCTTGTTTTTCTTCCCAGACTTTTATTCAGCTTGAGCACTCATCTTACTCAATGCACATGGCTCCTACTGATGTATGGGTTAACAAAATCCAAATCCATCTTCAGAAGGGAAGTATTTTTCTAATATTGATTTATTTATAACATATACTCTACACCACATACAATATTGATATACAAGGTTGATATTATTCAAAAGAATATGTTGTTTAGGCCTAGATGATATTTACAATTGAGGATTTTAAAGAAAGATTGATCCAACTATGGCGTTCTTGGAATAAGTGTATACCTTTTCCAGGTAACTGCTTTGAGAGGGAAGACTCCTTTTTGGATATATTAGTTCTAATGTGTTGTTAAAATAAAATATCACTACCTTATTATCTTCTCCACTGATATTGTAACTTCAGATGGGCACGGTGTTTTTATGTCTTTTAGATTCCTCAAAAAGCTATCCAATGTATATAATGCATTTTTGTTGAAAACAAACACCCTAAATCCTATTGCAAAACGGAAACTTAAGAAAAAAAAAAGAATGTAAAACACTGATCAAGATGAATACCCCAGTTCCTAGGATCAAGCGCAGTTTTCAAGTTTCGATTGAAATTTGAAATGACTTATTTTCAACAATAGGTGGCGCTTCACAGGTTTTTGCTGTTAGGTGAAATGCATTGGCTGTATGAAATCTCTCTCTGCTATCAATTTTAAAAATTAATAGAAACGTTAACATTCATCTAGCACTTTGGTAACTGACAGAAACTGTATGTACTACTATATCTTCCACATTTATTATAAAAATTAACATTTTAAAGATTATCCAAAAGAACCTGTCAATATTCTTTTTGAAAATATATAGAAGGATCACCTGTGTTTTACTTTTCTACTTATCTTCAACTTTTTAAATATTATTTACTGTTTTAAAACGTTATTTGCTTTATTTACTCTTAATGATCACAAAGAGTTTATGAATTTTATAGAAGGGCTTTTTAATATGGCAACGACCTTTACTTTAACCAGAAGTAAAATGTAAATGAATAAAAATTCCAGATAAATCTTAAGGTCATCAGGGCTCATTAAGTTCCTTAATCTGAAATTATTAGCGGATAACTGCTCCAAATTCCCAGTTAAAACATACACACACACACACACACACACAAACACAGAGCAATACAATTACTTAAACCTAAGAGTTCAACCTTAGAAAAACAAAAGTAAAACTGTATTAACTTGAAACACTTACAAGACAAATAAATTCATTATTTGGGGATGAAGCACCTAGAAAGAGGGGACCTGAGACATTTCCTCATCATACAGTATGTCTGAGGCAATGATAACTTGTAAGAATTTATAGAGAGCTTTAATGCTTACAAAATACTGCATACAGATTCCGTCCACAGTAGCACTATGATTAGGGAAGGCGAATTATTGTTATTAACTTGAGGTTTTCGATGAGAAAGCAAGCTAAGAACGATTAGGTGAGGGTCATCAAGCAAGAAAGTAGCAAAGCTGAGACTTGAATTTCATATCATCTGACCCTACGACAGGTACTCTTTTCTCAATACCATGCCATTTTCATACTTGTAATATTGGACAGGGGGAGATTATGGGCGAATATGGTATATTAACTAAAGTTATAGACCATTATATAGAAGAATGACATAGTCAAAACTCACATTTTCAATATATGTGTCCTACCAATTATTATGGGCCGTGTGAAATGTTTTTTGGAAATGGAATTATTTAAAATTCTCCATGAGAATTGCAAATCAAAGAAGACTCTAAATATAAATTCTTTTTCTAAAAAACCTCTTGTAAGTTTTTTGTGTTTTCTTGTTTCAATATTAGGCGTTCTTAAAGAAGGCATGCCTTCAGTCATTTCATCAAATAAATATTCTATTTTTATTTTCCCAAATAAAGGATAAACGATAGCCTTTGGAATAGGTTATTTCAATAGGAAATATAGATTAAAGTGGGCAAGCCCCAGGAGAGGTTTTAAATTGTTTTTGTCTTAATGAAAACATGATTTTGTTTTCTTACTGGTTTATCTTTGGGGGCAGTTACAGGTTTAAATTAAGCTAGGTTCTTAGTGCTTATCTCTTAAGATGAAGATAGCAGTAGACAGTTAAGGAAATGAGAGATTAATAACTTTTGCTGGCCAGAATCAAAGATGATACCAGGTGATCATTATAAGGGCCATTCCACTCGTGGTTTCAGGAATCAAATCAGCAGCAGAGATGGCTACTCTTGTTTTCTGGTGAAAATGAAGAAGAAGTGAAGGCTCTAAAGGAAACATTTAATATTACGGAACAGGAAAGAGGACAGGATGTATTCTTCAGTGGCTAGATAAGAAATGAAGACTGTTTTGTAGTCGGGGAAAGATGTTTCCTTCGACAACCTTACCATGTGGATTTCATTAGTCCAATCTTTGATATACAGTAGTGATGCAGTTTGTCTGAACTCGTCACTTTGATGCTCTGTAAAAGAATATGACACTTCAGGAATGAAGGGCACCAATTCAGAGCCCTTCCATGTACATTTCTTTCCCTTCTTACAACTTGTAGAGAAACAGAATCACTTGTGACAAAGTACACAAATGGTTAGTTGTGGAATTACAGAGCTGACAGCAACTACAAATCATTCAGTCTGATTTACCAAATGTATTGTTTGATTTGCCCACTTCCAGAATTTGAAACCAATACAGAACACCAGTATTTCAAATAGGGCAGAAGGATGAGAATTATGCCTATGAAAATGAAGAGAATGTTTATGGAAAATTTGCAGAATAGGTTGGTCTATTTTTGTCAACTACAAAGATTGTTTACAAAAGGAAACTGAAAATAAAATGGCCTATCCTTGCCAGCTTTTCTTGGGAAGTATAGTAATATAATGACTGTTGCCCTAAAAGGTAAGTAGGGACTTCGTTTCCATTCCTGATTCTGCATTAATTTATTAGATGCTTATAGGCTAACTCACCAACTTCTGTGATTATTTTGTTTGTTTCTCAAGAAGATAAAAGATTATATTTATTGTCATGACTTCACAGAAACATTGGCAGAATCAATAAGGTATTATTTTTTCAAGAGCTTGGAACACATTATGGTTCTGCTATTTTGGCAAATAAAGTAGATAAATGAATAAGTTAAGCCTCTCAGTACTACACTTGTGGAAAAAAATCACTAGCAGTTGTGAGGAGTTACCAGATTTTTTTCATTTGAGTTCATCTTTTTTTCAAAAATCAAATCAGCAGAAGAGATGGCAAACCTTGTTTTCACATGAAAATGAAGAACAGTCAGGGCTCACTTTCCATTCCACTATATTCTTTTAGACATATCTTAATATAGTAAACTGAAAATTATTGTAAGATTTTCCCATGGATATTTACATTGTTTTTCCTTTTCAGGAAAATTTCAAACTCCAGCTATCCATTTCTAGCCAAGGCACACTGTAATTAAACTTACTAAGTAAAGAACAATGTCTATTTTAAGCTAAAAATTTAGAATTTGTACAAAGTCTTACAGTTGCAGGCAATCAAAAGGAGAGGGAAGTTTTATGAAGTCTGTCTAGATCCAGGGTGGCAAGGCTATAACTATATTTATTTGTAATGTGACATTTAGAGGAAAACGTACTGATGTATTTTAGTCCTAAATGGTGTTAAAGGGTCATTGGTCAACTTGGTGCAGCATAATATTTGATTTCTAAATAGAACATGACCCATGATGATGGTGTTATAGGTAAAATTTCACGGGTTTTATTTATTGTTGTAATTTAAAAATAATCTCATGCAAATTATAATTTAATATATCTGTGATTGAAATAGTTTGATGTTTATTTGTGATAGAAATCTTTCAAATATATTTTTGTAAGATTTACGGGAGTGGAATGTTCAGTGCTCCCTCTCCTGGTTTTATCACATTGGTGATCTGACCTCTCATCCCCAAATTGTGATAGCTGAGAAGACAATTTTGAAGAACCAAATAAGAGACTCTGATGTGATCTTCCGTTTCTGATTTGACTATTCCAAATCCATTAATAATGGTCAAAAAACTGATCCATCATTGGTTAAAGTTCATTACATCCCCAAATATAAAGAGATCTATGGAAAAACCAGAAAATATGTACCATAAAGTTGAGTATATGGTTTTAAACAGCCTGTTTTAATACAATTTATAATATTGAGTGATATGTAGCTTCCTGTCTTCATTCCTGTTCTATGTTATTTTCTAGGGATGCTTTCTTCTTGTTGTGATGGTCTTAATGCCCTAGGCTCCTCAGATCTAATTCCAAATACGACTTAAAATTTCTAAAGTGCTCAACCATTTGAAAGCCTAGTATAGAAAAAAAGTTTCAACAGAATCACTTGCACATGTAAAGAAGGAGATTAAAAATAATTACTTTGAACTGAAAATTTCCATACTCAAATTTATATTTGACTTAGATTCTGGAGTTTTGTTTGCTTTATTGTGCAAAAGACTATAAGCTACTTCTGCTAGTACCCGGAAAAAATGTTTCCTTTCCATTTACCATGTTTTTGGGTTTTAGGTATCTTTTAAAAGTCTCTGTGGAAACTTAAAGTTCGCATAGAATTATCCTCATTGCAGGATGAAGTACAAGATTTTGATAATAAACGTCTAAAATCCCATAATTTGCAAGGACACAAAAAGCCAGCTTCCTACTGATTAAAATGCTTTTCTTTTTCAGCGATGCATTATATATCACTTAAGAATTACGAGACTTCTTGGTAAATTATTTCCATTTTAATTAATTGCCTTTTAGATGATTTAAAAAATAAACTGGTTGGGTGCTTTTTTGCAAAATTATACAAATACATTACAAAATTGCAGGAACTTGGGATTTTTTTCATTTTATTTTGGGGAAATTATATCACAAACCTAGATAGAGCAATTATTTAAATATCTACAGCAGGAAATTTCACCTTTACGACACGATGTTACACGACATTTGCAATAAAGGTGCCACCTTTTGAACTTTCAGATTTCGCATTTTCTGAACTTGCTTTAAATAGGAACTGTAATGTTCTGTCATCATGTTTTTTACATGAATATACATTTCCTCTCTAGCTGATCATGTGATAGCTTGGCATACCACTTTTTAAAAATCTTCTTTTATTCTTTAAAATTATTTTCTAATTCAACTTTAAGAGCTGAGTCCACCAGCTCTTGTACTGAAATGGATAACTAAAGATTGATAGCTAAACTTAAAGCTATTCTTCAGCTGCATTTGCAGGGTTTCTAGAGCAATCTCAAATTTTTGGAGGATGTTTATTACAAAGAGTGTACACGGCAACATTTCCAAGTTGGTACACATAAACGAAAGAGGAAACGACTGTTGGGGAAATCCTGTTCCAGGTTTTCAGGCAGTCCATGTGATTGACACATGATATCACTGGAGGCGTGTCCCTGAGTGGAGGTGGAGGTGGAGGCTAGGAGCAGAAATTCTGCGGAGACAGAGTGGGATCGCTCTGTAAGGCACGCAGTGGTTTGCAGAGTGATAGCAGCAGACAGAGCTCCCTGCCTTGGATAAGGAACAGCTACAGTCGCTGTAAATGTGCCTGAAAAGCAATTTCCAATCTTTGCGTTAGGTAAGAACCGTTTCCTTCCTTTCCTTCCATAGACATTTTAGGAAAGATTAGGTGAGAAATGTTGGCTTGTGCAAGGAACTGAACATTCCTTTGAACTCGCTTTAGAACTAAGATTACTGGTTGCATTTCAAATTACCAGGAGCATTCCCACTGCTAAAACGAATGCTTTTAAAGTAAATGCTACCGCTAAAAGAAAAAGCAGGTTCCTTTCCTTTTTTTTTTTTTCACTTTTCCGAACAGTAACAAGTTTAAAATCTGAAACGGTCGGATGTGTGAAAAACAGGGTGGTTTATGCCGAAGAGGGGCTCGGTGTGTGGACCAAATGAATGTTTGTTTAGGCATTGTTGGCGACCGAGTCCCGAGCGAAGCAATTGTTTAAAACCTGAATTTCCCGTCTCTGTGTATTGATTTCCAATGTGCAGAGGCGTTGCTTGAACGTTGTTTGAACTCCTAGGCATTCCAAGGGGGCAAAAGCACTTCGGCAAAAACGTGCAAGACTGCATGTTACTTTGGTTCGCTGCTGACACGCCGACTGTGCGCTGGCCTGTCAATCACGGGGAGCAGCAACAGCCAGCACATGGCAGCGGGCTGCGGGCAGCGGGCGAGCTGGCGAGTGGCCCGCCCTGCTCCCCTCTCCGCCGGCGCGAGCGAGCGCGCTACGCGTCCAAGCGCCCGGAGAGAAAGGGAAATGAACGTGTTTTTCTCTCTAACCGTCTGTAGCAGCCACTTCGGCCGTGGACCCGGAGGGTCGGAGCCCTGGGAGCGCGCGCTGCCCAGGAGGGGCTGACCGCCAGGACCAGAGTTCCCGGGGACGCCGCGCCCCCAACCGGCCCAGCGTGCGGGATCGGGAAGGTGCCTCGACCTGCGCGGGGGCCCAGCGACGACGCCCCGCCTCTGCCTCTGAGACGCACCCCCAAACCTCGCTCCTTTCACCACCACCCCTAAAACAGCGGGTCAAAAATCCCACCCCCCACCCCGGGGGAGCGGCGGCCTCGGCCTCGCAGGCGTGAGCTCCCGGCCCGCCGGGGCCTGCGCCGCTCCGGGACCCGCCCCCGGACACGGGTTCGAGCCCCGGCCCGGGCGCCGCGAGTCTCGAACGGCCGCGCCGTGGATTTTTCGCGGGGCAGGCGGCCGCCCTCCGTCCTTGCCCGCGACGAGCGAGCGGCCCCCGGGACGCCTCCCGTCCGAGCCCAGCGCGCCCGCCGGCGGCCGTCAGCACTCCTCTCGCCGCCGCGCCCCGCTCGCTTTCCCGAGAGGCTCGGAGGGCCCTCCCGAGGGGGCTTCTGTGTCCTGGTCCTCGGACGGGCTGCGGGAGGAAGGCCCGGCGGTGGAGCAGCCCGAGCCGCGCGGCCCCCGCGAGCCGTGAGCGGGCTGCGGAGCAGCGGCCGCCGCCGCCGGAAGGGGGCCGTGCCGAGCGCCCCTGCCCGCGGGCCGACTCGCCGCAGCTCGGCGATGCCTCCTCGTCCTCCCCGCCGCGGTTGATGCGGCTCGTGCACGCCGCCGCCCGCACCGGCACCTGGGCCGGGTGGCACGGCTCGGCCCCGCGCCCCCGCTTCGGCCTAGGTGAGTGTCGGGGCCGCCCGGGCCCGCCGGGGGGGGCGGCAGGTGCGGGGAGGGGAGGGAGGGGGCGACCCCCTCGGCTCGGGGCGCTCGGGGCTGGGGCCGCGGCGAGGCAGGGTCCTCAGCTGCCCGGAGCGGGGGATCCGGGGCGCAGGTTGTCCTCCCGGAGGACCCTTCCACGCGAAAGGTAGACCAGGGAGGTTTGGGGGTGTTTCCGGGAGGGTCCCGAGGAGCTTGTCGGCTGGTGCCAAAAGCGGGCTCTTAGTGGAGGAGTCTCCCGCGGCCGGGGGCTGGGAGGGGCCTTGTGCGCGCGCGTGTGCACGTGTGTGTGTGTGCGGGGCGCCCCAGGACGAGTGGGCGCCCCAGCGGCTGCAGCGCTCTCCCCGTTGGAGAGCGGCGGCCCGGCCAGCGGCGAGGCACTGCCGCTTTAACGGGGAAGTCCGCCCTCCTGAGGTCATGGTAACCTCAGCCTCCTCCCCTCCGCCCGCCCGCCCGCGAGAGGCAGAGCGGGCGAGCTTGTTTTCATTCATAACTTTTTCCTTTTCCTTCCTCTCCGTCACTCTTTATTCCCCGCCGCTCCCCGCGCGGCTCGCAGAGGGCGCAGCGCCGCCGTCGGAGCGGGCGATGTGGCGGCGCGGCTCGGCGCCCCGGCCCGGCCCGCCGCCCCCCGCGCTCCAGGGACCGGCCTCTTTAGAGTAGAGACAGATAGTTACTCATCACCTTCCCTGCCCGGGGCTTCCTTTGGCGCCTGCGTTAGCTCCGAGGGCTCTTCACGGTTGTAGGAAACCTTGGTGGGATACTCACAAATGTTCTGGAAGTCCTCGTTGGTCCTTAGGATGTGATGGGATTGTCCGAAAAGGTATTGGATTCGTGTTTTCTGGGGGAAGAGAGTTTGTCGAGAGCGGGTGAGCGTGTCTGGGGAGAGCTCGAGGACTGTCAGAAAAGGGGCTTTGCTTCGGATCAGAGGTGGCTCATTTTCTTTGCTTTTTCTTTTGATCTGGTCATCGAGTTTACCAGCCAGCATGCACTTTGTTACAGCTCTCATTTCCAACTCCGATTAAAGTTGTGCCTGCTGTTTTTGCTACACCCTGCGAATCCTTCCTCCACGGTTTTTTCTTTCGGGTGGAATCTTTAGGACTTACAGATCCTCTTTGCGGGGGGTGGCGCGGGGGTGATACTGTGCAGAGTAACGATGGAATATTTTTAACAGTCCTTAGGACTCCAGGGCTAAACCCAGCAGGTTATGAATGTGTTTCCCCTCATCCTGTGCAGAGAAGGTAGAATACAGTAGAAATTTGGGAGATCTGAGTTGGGAGAATGAGGGAGGGGAACTCCAAGAAGTTGACATATAAGACACTAGGGACTTTCAGTGTAGTTAATAGAGGAAACGGTCTTCTTTCTGCTTTATTCCTTAAGCTGGTGTTTTTTAGCTCAAGGTGGTAGTGGAGGATTGGCGTTTTTTTCTTTTCATTCTTGAACTGGATCTAATCTTTGGAAGGAATTTGTGTGAAAAATATTCCAGTTTACCATTGACTGAAAACGGGAACTTGTTTGGTATTTTGTTTTACGAAGAATACATTATGTTAGAAATAATTTACTGTTGGTATGGAAAGACAAATGCTTCTTTTTATCAGGATATTACTGTACTTATTTTATTACAAGAAGCACATTGATTCAGAGTTGGCAGTACTTTTGAAAATCAAGATGTGTCATGTAAATGCAGATTTTTAAATTCGAGGAAATAGAGATAATTGAAATGGCCAGAATTTCCCCCCACTGATTTAAAGGCCAACACTTATTTGTCCGTGAATGTCATCTCGTTATGTGATTGAACCCTTATTTAAACTTTAAAAAACCCTTTCATGATTTCCAATGTGAATACTCTCACATTCACAGAACTGTGCATTGAGTTTTGTTCTTGTGCTTTACTGGCTATTAGATACCAGGAACGGTTGTATTTGTCTGTATTCATTTCTGCATCTTGTAGATTGATAATGAGCTATCTTTAAAATCCTAGTTTCTACTGAAAATGACCAGTTTTGAGATTCCACTTTACTTTGGAATATCGTGGAATTTTTTTTTTAATTCATGAAGTATACCGTGACTTATTTCCTCATCATTAATCTAATTCTTATAACAGCAAACAGATAACACAAAGGCAACAGCACCAAAACCATTCTTAACTTTTTAAAAGTGGATCTTTTCCTTTATGGACAACACCGATGAACTGATACTGAGCTCTCTTTAGATGAGAGCTATTCCAGTACTCATGCTCAATATGCCCTACCAGGGCATACTCCATTTTAATTGTTCGTTAGATTCACAAACAGGAAGGAATTACTTCTTGATTCTGCTTTTTAGAAGTTGAAAAAACTCCTAATTTTTATGGCATGGGGTCTCTTGCTTACATTCTTCTTCTGTGATGTGGTCCTCAGCCTCTCTTGGAATTGGACTCTGGCCAGGAGCCCGGCATCATTGTAATCCGCTGATGAAGGAGATCATTACCAGGTGGTTTAGGCAATTTGTGACTTGACAGGATTTTTCCCCCAAAAACGTGCTTCCTGTCATTTATTTTGTCTCTCTTTCTGTTTTTTTCATCTTTGATTTCCTTTTAGGATTTCAGATGCATGCCAGGTTTCCACTGATTGCCAGAATTCGAGATCACTACACATGGATCCCCCAAATCAACATGGCAGTGGCAGTTCATTAGCTGTGATCCAGCAGCCTGCTTTGGATAGCCGGCAGAGGTTAGACTATGAGAGAGAGATTCAGCCTGCTGCTATTTTGTCCTTAGACCAGATCAAGGCCATCAGAGGCAGCAATGAATACACAGAAGGGCCGTCAGTGGTGAAAAGACCCGCTCCTCGAACAGCACCACGGCAAGAAAAGCATGAAAGGACTCATGAAATCATACCAATTAATGTGAATAATAACTATGAGCATAGACCTACAAGCCACCTGGGACATGCAGGACTGTCGAGTAATGCCAGAGGCCCCATTTTGAGCAGATCCACCAGCACTGGAAGTGCCGCCAGTTCTGGGAGCAACAGCAGTGCCTCTTCTGAGCAGGGGCTGTTAGGAAGGTCACCACCAACCAGACCAGTCCCCAGTCACAGGTCTGAAAGGGCAATCCGGACCCAGCCCAAGCAACTGATTGTGGATGACTTGAAGGGTTCTTTGAAAGAGGACCTGACCCAGCACAAGTTCATTTGTGAACAGTGTGGGAAGTGCAAGTGTGGAGAATGCACAGCTCCCAGGACCCTGCCATCCTGTTTGGCCTGTAACCGGCAGTGCCTTTGCTCTGCTGAGAGCATGGTGGAATATGGAACCTGCATGTGCCTGGTCAAGGGCATCTTCTACCACTGCTCCAATGACGATGAAGGGGATTCTTACTCGGATAATCCTTGCTCCTGTTCACAGTCACACTGCTGCTCTAGGTACCTATGTATGGGAGCCATGTCTCTCTTTTTACCTTGCTTACTCTGTTATCCTCCTGCCAAGGGATGCCTGAAGCTGTGCAGGGGGTGTTACGACTGGATCCATCGCCCAGGGTGCAGATGTAAGAACTCCAACACTGTCTATTGTAAGCTGGAGAGCTGCCCCTCCCAGGGTCAGGGTAAACCATCATGATTTTTGGAGGTGGGTTGGACCTCCTGAACTTCTAGCTTTCAAGCTGTGGCTGTTAACAAAGATTCTATTAGATACTGATTTTATTTTCTTTACAATTTTCCCCTGTTTCCTGCCTTCTCTTCCCTGTTCCCAAGGTTTGACTCAATGGATTTTGCTCTTCTCTAATGGATGATCTTCAGTAATAGCGGACTGTGAAACTGCACCTGGCTCCCACTTATGACAAGAGCCTCTGCCATCCACTCGAGAGGGTATTGAGTGAGAGCCAGTGGGCTTTTGTGTAACCTTTTTGTTCTGCAAGCAACTTTCCAAAGTTGTACACATGAACACACCCACACACACACACCCAGACCACAGTGATTTAGAGCTGTGTTTGATTGGGAGCTCTGGGAGCAGGGAAATTGGGTTTAAAAGAAGCCACCGTTTAATTGCTTAAATAAGCTGTGTATTAAGTCTGTCTCCAACTAGGGCTATCTTCATAGCATTGGACCCTTAAGTAGCATGGGGGGATATATTTTTGTTATAACATAAAAACTTTCCTTTAACCACTGCCCTCTCCTTTTACCCCTCAAAACTCTCTCTCCTCTGTTTTGGCATTATCTTATTCTAGAGATGCCAGGTATTTTTGTTTTTCTATGTAATTTTAGGTTTGCTTTACATTGTAAATCTTCACATTGGAGATATATTGGTTGTATCTTGCTCATCCTTATTCTAGCTTTCATATTTGTGAAGGATTCAACTACCTTCCTTCCACACCCCACGCTTTTCACCAAATTTCTCTTGTCAGTGAGGGCACTTGGCTAACTGAAGTTGATATTTATAGCTGATCAATCTATAGGTGTCACAGAACTATGCTGCCTCAAGTGATCTTGGCTCCTTAATGGTCCTTTTGGTCCCTTGGTTAGTTAACAGCTGAGTAGTTCTAATCTTTTCTGTGTTTTCATTGCCTTAACCACAAATTGTGGTGCTTTTTGTATGTTTTATGTATAAATCACAAAGTTGAATTCTGACTATTTTTAAGACAAAAGTCTGTTAAACTTTTTTATTGTAAAGAATATTTATTATGCGAATCTCTATTATTTTATGATATTTATTGCAAAAGACTGTTGAAATGTACTCATGTCTGAATATAACAAAATATCAATACGTAACGGAAAATAAGGTGACACAAAGAAAGTACATATGTTAACTATAATGCAGAAAATATATTAATTAATGAAACTGTCTCTTGATTTCTTCATTTATTAGCCTGTATTATATGGTGATTTTTGTCATTTGATTTGACTCTTTCTTCATGCACATGCATTTTACTTCTTTCCTTTAACATACCGAATCTAGACACAGGTGGGCTCAAATTTTGAACTAGATATTTCCTGGAAAATGTATTAATAAAAATTTTGTAATTCAAATTCTGTTTCAGCAAATGCCCAAGTGAATCACTTTAGGGAGTGGAAATCTTTTGTAACTAATATTAGCAATCACTCCCTACTTTGGATATTTTGTAAGCAATAGGTTTTGTGTCTATCATAGTTTCTTGGAATGGGATGTATCTGTAAATTTTTAAAAATGTTTATCTTAACTCTCTTGGGTGAATCAGAAATTAGTCTTCATCAGCAAAACTTGAAGAACTTAGTTCTCTAGGCTTGCTAGGAGTCTCTGGCACTGTCACTTTCATAAAACCTTCTAGAAGTTAGAGTGCACCAAGGGAAGAGTTCACATCATCAAAACGTTTACAAACATTTCTGTCCCTACCTTTCCATTTCCTTTAATAAGTCTTTAATGTGGCCTGATCAAATTACATTTCTCTATGTCCTTTGGAATAAGAAATCTGAGGGCCTGAAACTTTATACTGTAGAAAGAGTAAATTATGTCTTAGTCTGCTGAGACTGCTACATAGCTGGAATCCTTGGGTCTGATAAAATTTTGTTCATGTGAACGCTCAGACTCGGTGTCACTAACTCCCTCTGCCTAAGCGATGTGTCAGACCTGAATAATTCTCTGCATTTGAGAATAATATGTTGACAATTTGGACCCAGGATTTAGGCTATCAGAACTCTTAGCCAGCTGTTTTGTTTGGGTCTTTTGCTCTTAGGTGATTTGGCTACAAGTTTTGGGAGTATTTGTTCTTTGTGAATAGAGTTTGATTTTCTTTTAATCAGACAAGGCATAAGTGATAGAAACTTGTTTTAATGCTGTCCCATCGAGCCACTAAACCTATTAGTTGGTGCTGTGACATTTGATATAATCAAATATTTTCTCTATGCCCTGAAAGCAGAAGTGTTTTTTAAAATGAATATTTGCGTTCTGGAGACTACTTCGCAATCTATAGTATTTCAAAATGTGAACTTATTTCCTCTCTATGCAAGTTATGTTTTGACTAGTCCCGTAACATTGAGTATTTTGTTGAGATTTGGCTCCTTAATGAAGTGTATAAACAGACTCCCTTAAAATACTAGTTTTTTTCTGTTATTCAGACCCTTGGTATCATTAGGAGTTGGTATAAGAGCTGTCTGAAGCTATAATAACCAGACTAAGAAGCTGCAGCTTTTATTGAAAGAAATTTATAACTTTTGTGCGAATGAGGTATGCTGTGGAGTTTTAACTTCTGGCTATGTGCAGAATGCGTTAAAATGACAATATAAAGCTGGTGGCCTGCTGCTCTGGGGCTCTATGTATTCTGGTGGAATGGCAGGCCAATATTTGGAAATAACAATAGGTTAGAGGTTCAGACTTCTAACAGCCTTGTCAGGTGGCAAAGCATAAACTCTGATTCAAAACTTCCTCCTTTGTGATGGTTTAAACCTAGAAGGAAGGAATATTAGGGTGTGTCCTCAGAAGTGCTTATGAATCCTGGGCTTTTGAATAATACTGATCGTCACTTTAAAGTGCTGAGGCTTTGAAAGCATTAACAAAACTGAAATTTCTTACAATGCCACTGCCATTTATTTGCTACTGCTAAGTGAAAAATGACATACCAAATAGATGGGCTAACCTCCTTTCCTTTTTATTCCACAATTTTGTCGCTCTTCCTCTACAGCTACAGCTTGACAGAATGACTATTTTTGTTAAATAGTTCCTTTCCAGCATATTATTTGACTGCCAATTTTTTCGTTTGAGAGAAGTTTTAGATAATGTAATTGGGAATAAAAACCAATACAAGATTTCTGTAATTGAGTGGTTTCCTGTCACAGAGCTTATAAAATGTAACCTAGCAGAAAAATGAAATGTGAAAAAGTAGATATGCTTCTATTTGTGAAGGCCTAAGGTGAATCCTTAAATTATAGTCTGTTATAATTATGATATGGTATTCAAAATCCAAACCATAGAACATTCCCGTTATTACTAAGAAAAATAAAATTAAAAAACAGGGGTCTTTAAGGCGAAAGGAACTGAGCTGAAAACTAGTCATGTTTTTGCCCTAAAATTGAGACTGGAACCACACTCGGAGGGTTCGTTTCCAGAAGATTGATTTAATTTTTGAAATTGTCTCCTTTTCCTAAATCTGCATTTTTTAAAAATAGTGTGATGTATTTCATGGCAGTTTTTATGTATAGCTCTTTAGCAAAAAAGTACACTGTCTTTTGGAAACATTTGAAATATTGTTGAAACAAGGAGAATAAAGGTATCTAGACAGTTCTCATCTTAAACTCTATCCTACCTCCTACTATATATATATATGAATATATATATGAATATATATATATAATTTAATTGCAAGAGAGAGTTTGGTGTCTTTAAACATCTTAAAAACAAACTTTAAATCCTCCTTTTGGTCAGTTGCCAGTTGAAGACTGTTTTTTCCATTATTTTGCTGATTAGATAGAATCCAAATAGCCATGTACTTAATTGACATGTTGTTAACTCTTCTAATATTCTCTCAGACTATTACCAGGCCATTTTGCTCCATTTATTGAATACCTACTATGTACATTATTCTGTATGCAGAATGCTAGAGCCAGATCTCAGAGTATATCTTGCTTAACGTTTTTCAACCATATATGAAAAAAACAAGGTCACTAGTTAGGTTAAAAACTCAGAAGTCTGTGTCATAGCTCAGACCTATTATATCAGAAGGATCTCCAGGGGAGGAGCTTGGTATTCTGTATTTTTAAAAGGCTTCTTGGGCGATGTTATCAGGCAATTTTGGAACTGCTTTTTTAGCTCGATGTCTTCATTTTGAGGATGTAGAAACAAAGACATAGTTTGAGAAGGGGAAGTGTCCGAGAGAGCTGGAGTAGAGCCAGGACTCTTCGCTCCCACAGGATTTTCCGGCAGCGAGCCCAGTAGCTTTATGCTGCACATTTGCCTTTCCATTCCATTCTCTTCACCAGAAAGTTTTTCCTTTATAATTAATACATTTGACCATAATTTAGGAGATGGACTGTTTTTCGGCATACATTATTTGCACTTGGCTATCAGGAATAAGTTGCAAATGACTTCATTGCCATGATTATTTTTCATATGCTAATATTAAAGTTAACTTCATTTGAAAACTGAGCATGTGTGCTTCCTCTGGTCAGGTTTCTGTGTTAATAATAGAGCAAATTGATTGAATCAATTTGTAAAAGGTAATAGTAACTTGGCATCTAGATTTAAGAACTTGTGTGATGGTCCTTCTTAACATTATTCTGGTTGCATTAGAAGTACAGTGATTAAAAAGCAGATTTAAATATTCTATTTTGAACTATTAAACAAGATTGGTGTTATCTGTCAGATAGTTGAATCATGTTAGATGTGGTAATAATTGTAATTGCAAAAACCATCAGAGAACCTAGAACTGTTCTGAACTAGGTAATTTGAGAATTTATACTAGAAGCTTCCATCATTCACCAGTAGTCTGAGAGCATGTTTTGATAAAATAATCATAGAATCATAATTTTGGTGCTAGAAAGAAACTTAAGAGGTCACTCATCCATCTTCTTTAATTTAGAGATGAGAAAGCCAGGTTCAGAGAGTGAGTTACCGGAAGTCATGATCCATTTGCCAAAATAAACTTTATAAAAAACAACTCGCTGTATAAGTACATGTAGTAAATGGTTGGAAGGAAGAGAGGTTGGTTGTGGGGGGAGGATGGTTTGAAAGAAAGTTTTAGGTTAGGAGCAAATTTGTTAAAGTACAGCGGACTAATGGTAGTCCCGGGTGGAGAAATAAGTGCCAGAAGAAGGGAGTCAAACAAAACTAGCTGAATAAACTTGATGTAAGAAAACAAGGTTTGTGTTTGAGAACACTGAGTTCAGTTTGGCTAGCAGTGGTTCTCAATGTTAGCTGTACATTAAGATCACCTGAGAGTAAACAACAACAACAAACTAGCCTGTGTGTAGACCCCGCCCAGGCCAGTAAGATCAGAAACTCTAGGGGTGGGGCTTTGGCTTTGGTTTGCCTTAAAAGCACCCCAGATGATTCTAAGGCACAAGCACAGTCAGGAGCCTTTGAGTTGGACTGTAGGTGTGTGCAGGGGAACTGTGGGAGGTTAAAATGGCAGATAGTAAGGCACAGAGGAGGCCAATTTGGGAAAAGAAAGCCGGAGGTATTAAGGTTTGGAACTAGCTTGGAGGTTAGTAGGAATGGAGAGAAGGGGGTGATGTGAGAAATACTGCAAATGGGCAATCTATAGGACTTTGCAGTTTTCGTATGTGGGTTTGAGATGGAAAGAACTAAAAATGGTACTGAGGTTTTGGACCAACGTGAACAGGCAAATGGTAGTTCTGTTAAAAGAAATGGGTGGAATTAGTTTAGGAGGTATGTGGGATGGGAAGAGTTAGGAGTTCTACGGGGAAAATATCTTGAAGTGCAGGTGAGTGGCAGGCAGGTCATTGAGAAAAAAGTGTAGAGTTTAAGAGAGGTAAGTGAAGCCCTGTCGTCCACGTGGAGGGGACAGGGAATCTGTAGCATAGATCCCTAAGGGCAAGAATGGGATTACAAGCAGGCTAAGGACAAAACCGTGAACACATGTACCTGCATTTAGAGGGCCGAGGGAGGATACAGAGCAAATAGATAAGAGAGGTGGTCAAAGAAGCATAGGCACCAAGAGATTGGTCTGGTTTCAAAGCTAGAGGAGACATTCAAGATGGAAATCAGTAATTAAATGTCAAAAGCTGTGGAGACTCCCGACTAAATTTGGTGGGTGGTATTTAGGTTAAAGTGTGGTAATAAAAACCAGATTGCATGGGATTAGGAAATGGGTGGGTGGGGAGTACATGCAGGTAACAGCTTTAAACTCTGTATTCTAGAAACTTTGAGATGATAGGAAAGTAACTAGAGGCAGGCAACAGCTGAGGAGGATTTTTATGATAACAGAAACGTGACCACTTTTGTGGGAAGAGAGCAAGGGCAGTTAAGAAAGAGAGATGGGGCAGAGGAAAAGCTACAGGAACACGATTCCAGAGGAGGGAAGAGGGAGATAGTAGAGAGAGCGCTAAATGGGGCATGTAGACCTTGGCAAGAAGGGTTCTTCTCCCAGAATAAAGAATAAAAGAGGAGAAGGAAGAAAAAGATATAATGGAATTTTAAGAAGGAGAAGAGAGAAGTTGTACAAATGCGCCCTGATTTTGGTAAGCAGAGGGTGGCATTCTGTTGATGGATCGCTGTTGATGGTTTAGGAACTGAACCTGGTTCTGGAGTGCAGAAGTCTGGAATGGCTAGATATGGGGATGCTAACCTGTAGTCGAGAGCTGATGACGTGAAGAGCAGTGCAGGGAGCTCAGCTCACGTTGAACGGGGAATTTTTTTTGTGGACCATTCAACAATTTTCAGATTTTATCTAGACATTCCTTGCAGCAGGCCAGAAGGACAGTGAAGGCAGAGAATAAGCGTTACCTGGGACCAATAACAAATGGTGAATTTCAGAAAGGTCAGACGTTTTAGGGCAGTAGTCTGAGTATTTGTTGAAATGACAGGCCAGAAGAATTGGATCAAGGTTCCAGTGAGGGTGAAATGCAGGTTTGCGGAGTGTACAGAAATAGGAAAGGGAGACAGCTAGAAGACAGGAGAATTTTCAAGTCCTGATCTTAGAAGCCGGGCCATTTTTAAATGCTGAAGAAATCTGGGGTTTCTCTGTGTGGAGGGGTAGCTGAGGTAGAGAGGAGATTTTTGGAGCTAAGGATGAAGAGAAGGAGAAAAGTAGAGGCCAATGTGTTTGAAGAGTTGTTAATTTAGATAGTAAAGTGCCAGAGGGAGAGGTGGAGAGGAAAATTTAGAGGCTGGTGTTTATATTTGGAAAGGATGTTTTTAGACACTTTAACTTGTTTTTAAGCTAATGGATTATAAATTAAGTAATTAAGATCTGGTAGAAATGTAAGATTTCTTAATAAGGAATGAACTAGTGGAGGAGAATTTATTTCGAATGGGATGTGCTCCATTTATAGCACAAAATGGTCTGTTAACAAAATCTGTTATTGAATAAAGAAAGTATCTTCATGAAAATTGATTGACCAGTCAATTCAATCAAAATAATACACAGTGCCAGAGACCTTTCTGCTTGTCACATTCCCTTCTTTAAGCTTTTGTGCACATGAGGCTCTTCAGAAAGCAAAAGGATTGGGTCCAAGATCTTAGTGCTGTCTGTTTCACAGAGTTTGCATGTTGCCGATTTGCAGTAGAAGCTATGAGTAAATTTGATTCCTTAACAGAAGTACATTTTATTCTTCTGGGCCACCCAGAATCTGCCTTCTACTCCAAATGTAGAGAGGTCTATCTTTATAAAGAGAGCTTCTGGTGTCGGAGTTATTTACAGAGTCTGTGGAGTTCTAACTGGTTACTTTGTGGTTTACAAATCTGCTCTTGGAATTACTTATAATTTCCTCTTTGCATCTGCCTTTGGTCATTTTTGGCTTTTGCGCTGTAGTACCAGAAACACAATTCAGTTAGGGAAGATAACAGAAAATGAAGATGAAACCAAAATTTATCAGTTTAACTTCTTGCTCTCTGATACCTAGAACAGTGCTTGTTCCACCAGAGCAGGACCTCAATAAATATTTCTTGTTGATTGCCTTGCTAGATTTATTCTTACATGATTCAGAGTAAGGAAAGATACTGAGGTTAGTGACCAAACTGAACTTTTGTTTTTGCAGGGTTTTTGATACTGTTTCTAAAGTCAACAATACTGGAAATTTTGAGAGAAAATAAGAATTGCTTGGCTCTGTCAACCATTTAATCATGTATTCAATGACAATATCTTAGGTGCTAAGGACGCCAGTCTTTGACTAGTAATTCAAAAGTTTTTAGCACTGTGATTGGTGCTATTATATGAGTTGGTAACTGGGGGCTATGGAAACACTCTGGTAGGAGGCAACCACATCTGTCTTTGCAAGTCAGGGAAGGCTCCACAGAGAAGACATGAAAGATGAGTAGTAATTTATCAGGTAGACAAGGGAGAAAAAAGCATTTCAGACAAGCACAAAGGCATATTAGTGGGAAGGATAATGGCATGATGGGAAAATTGCAAGTAATTTAGTATGTTTGGAATGTAAGGGGCCTGTGGGAAGGATAGGAGCCAGTGATGGAAAGTGTGAATGTCATGTAAAAAAGTTGGAGCTCTATCCTGTGGGTGATAGAGAGTCGAAAACAGAGCAGATTATAAACAGGAGAGTGACGTGACCAGAGCTTCAGAAACACTCTTCAGGCAGCACTGGAGGGTAGACGAGTGGAAGAAGTAGACCAGCTAGATAGTTAATACGGTGGCCAAAGTGGTTAGTGTACGTTGGGCAATGGAGACTGAGAGAAAGGGATGGGTGTGAGATGGTTGGTTGGCAAGATGAGGGGGGAGGAATCTAGGTGACCCAGTGCTGGATCAGCTCATCTTTGGTGATACAAGGCAAAGAGAACATTTGTATAAATCAAGTGTATAAGGAGACCAAAATTTTCCACACTGAACATTCTACTAATTGTGCAGATTTAGACTCTTTTTTCCCCCTAGACCACATATCTCCCAGAACAGTTAATGAGTAATGAAGTGGACCGAAGGCAGGAAGCAAGAAGGCAGAGGAGAGAATCAAAGCCTTTGAAAATCAAACAGAAACTAAATTATTAATTCTTTCTTCCACCCCAGTTCCCCAGACAGAGTTCATTGTATATCACTCAGAAAAGTGAATTATGTATCTGAACTGATACATACCAAATTCCAGCACTAGGAAATTCAGCAAGCCAACCATTTTCTCCTGATTGGCTGAAAACAATCTCCCTACTCTTCCTATGTACCCTGTTCCCCACCCCCACCCCCTGGCCCAGGCATGACATTTCAAATCAGTGGAGTATCTAAAACACGTTTGCGACTTCAGTATCATGGTTTTCCTTATTCTCTGTATTTTTCTCTGTCTGTCTGTCTGTCAAAGTGAGAAATGGTAGTGATGATGGAGAAAGGAAAGAGGGTGGGTGGGGAATGTGTATATTAGGTGACTGAGAACGAGGATTATAGAATAGTTTGAAGCCACTCAAAATCAAACTGAGAAGGACCTTAGACAATGCTTGGTTCCTTTCCTTCATTTTAAAGTAAAGAAAGTTGAACCCCAGAGAGATGAAATGATTTGCTGAAGGATAAACAGCTAATAGGAAAGAGAACCAGCTGAAGGAGAAAAAGATAAGAAAACTCCTTGTAAAAGGCCTGGACTATTCCATTATAGACCTTGTCTATACGTGAAGACTGAGAGGAGTTTAATTTACATTTCCTAGTTAGAGTTCATCATAATAATAGGCGGACGCAGTAAAATCCAGATTCTTGCAGAAGCCATACAAAATGAAGGACAAAAGGATTTGGGGATTGGAATTGGTCGTTTTTTTCTTGTGGTTTGAAATGCTTGTAAATGATAGTATTGGAGTTACAATTTTTCTCCATTTTATAGGTGGTATGTGGCACATGTAGAGACTTGGAAATACTTTTTTGAGAAGTGATTGTTATAAAGCAGAATTACTTGAATTTAAGGGAAGCTAGCATTGCTTGATTTCAAAAGTTTAGTAAAGGAAAATGTCATGTGAAAGTCCACATTTCTCCGAGTCCTATGTAGATAATGGGACTTTTTTTTTCTCCTCAGCCCTGAAATAGGTACTATGTAGTCCCTTAATTTCTCAGGTAAAAATTTTAATTGGGGGGGGGGAGTTTCTTAATCCTTAGGGGAAATATGCTTTGTATGGATTGTAAAATCTTGCAAATTTTGGAAAGAAGAAAAGCAGGCAGTATTCTTGAAAAAAAAAAAGGTCTGCTTGAACTTGCCTTTCTTGAAAAAAACAAAACCCAACATTCTTTCATAAAGCATTTTTTTCAAAAGTATTTGCCCTTGAGCATTTTTTCCTACTTACCCATGCTTATCTTTCAAAACAAACATTTATTCCTTTCTACTATAGAGTGTGAGGAAGTCCCTTTGAGGTTATGCCCTACAAACGTATCTAGGCAGTAACTGTCACCTCCTTCCTATGGCACAACAAATGACTAACCCAGCCGCAGCCTGCACGGAGCAGAGGGCGGTGATTTCACGATGGGGGCCATTCAAATGTTACCTATGGGACAGTTTCTCAAGGGGAAAAAACACAGGACTGTATTTTTGTGTGCAAATAAAATTTTGGGTCCTTTTGACCCAATGGAAAATGTGTGTCTGCTGGTGGCTGCCTAGCTGGAATATGATGATTTACACTTGGAAACATTTGTGTCATTTATCATATGATGTTACTGGCCTACAGCATGACTGCATAACAAATAACTATATTAAAAATTAATCTTTTCCAGTTGATCAGACCGTATGTCTTTTTGAAGCCTCAAGTTTTCTCTCTCCCTCTTGCCCTGTCTTCTTTTCCTGCAGTCACTCTTTACATGAACTATGGGATTAAGTTAAAACTCAGCACTAGGTATGCATGGCTGTGCTTTCAGACTCCCAGCCTGCCCTTTCACCCTTCTCTCCTGCTTTTCTGCTACATAAATCTTCTATCCAGTGGGATTGGTTCACTCTCTGTTCCCTGAAATATACCTTCAAATCCTGACCTCGGGGACTGCCTTTCCTTTTTAATCCTATTCTTTTATGGCTAGGTTTAAATCCACCTTCTCTGATTGGATCAGGCCAAAATAATCTTTCCTAGAAATTCCTCAGTAAGAGCATTGTGTAAACTGCTCATTAATTTTAATGTTTACCCTTTAATGTTGTAGAGGAGGCAAAACTTTACCCTCTTCAGGTCTCCAGCTGGGCCTGAGAATTAAATGGGCATAAAACAGATTAACAGGAGAAGAGCATGCAGATTTTTACAGGTGCCTGGGAGCCCCTCTAGGAAAGTGAACACCCAAAGAAGTGGCTAGGCCTGTGTTTATATACTAGGTTGAACAAAGAGAGACAACTGTGGAAAAGAAGGTAAAATATATGGAGAGACTAAAGGAAGTTAGGAGTTACTTTAACAAGGTTGGTTTGTACAGATTTCTCTTGGCCTCCACTAGCCATCTCTGGTATTAAGAATTTTCCTTTCCTTCTGGTACTAGGAGAGCATCTTTCACATAAGAGTTTTATCTCCTGCTTTCAGGAAGAAGAAGAGAGATCAGAGTGCCCTTCTTTCACCTGCTGTTTTTTTACGCCTTTACCCCAAAATAATCTTTATGCTGAAGTGGAATATTTTGGGGTGACATTTAATGCCACTCTTCAAAGTTTATGTCTTGTCTCTCCTTTTATATTGTACTTCTTTGAGATTGAGATTATGTTGTAGACTTACCTGTACCCAAAGGTGCTTTGCCCATAGTAGGCACCGATAAATATTTATTGATTTTTTTCCTGCATTTTACAGTTGAGTCGTAAAAACCCATATTTGGCTCTTGTTTTTTCCTCACCAGGATGGCATTTACTATATTAATAAAATACATATTCTGGTATGATCTGTAACCTGCTTTAAATCATTTTAGTCTTGTCTATACTAGTCAATAGAGTTCCAAAAAAATTATGTAATTATTTGCTGTAGACAATTCTGGTAATGTCATTGATCATGTTAAAGTTTCCAGAAGAGAATAGTTTTAAGAATCGGGGCAGTGAAATTTTGGCACAAGAAGAGACAGGCATTATAGGTCATTTAATGGTCTTACCTTTCATTCACCATAGTAATGGATCCTCTCTATAACATCCCAAATAGGCCTGACATGGAAGTGCCTGGAATTATCTACCACTTCATTTTACTAATCAGTTCTTAGTTATTCATAATGCAAACCCCTTGGTCTTTTCCATTAAGAGTCAAAAGTATCCTTAAGAGCAACTAATATTGAGTTGACTTGAGAATCTTGGAGAATGCCACAGCCCTTCTCAGCTTCTTAGGTGCTAATGCTCTTTCTCCTGGATACCAAACTATTGTTTACTCTTCTTGCTGAACTTGGCATAGGTGTGAAACTCTTCAAAATGTCCTTTTTTTCAAATGTACGATGGCCATAAATGCTTTTGAATGTTCTTTGGATAGATCTATGATAATATTATGTAATATAAGTTGTCATTCAAATCAAAGCATTATTGTTAGTAAATACAGTAATATCTCAACTTGTATATTGCCCAAAACATGATTGTAAGTACCTAGGTTTATACAATTTTGGTATTTCAACAAACTTGTGAGTTCAGGAGAGGCCAAATTTTTAGTCTAATTTTATAGATAAGGAAGTTTGACCCAGTGAGAAAATACGATTTTCCCATTTATTAATAAAGTTGAGACTAGAATCTAACTCTCCTGACTCTGTCAGTTCATTCTGCTGTCTTTTCGATGCTCACTACGTAAGAACAAGTGGGTATGTCCCACCAGCGGATGAGGCGTCAGTGTTTTGCCCATGACTTTTGCTACGATGGAGGATCCAATTGAAAAAATCATCTCTATTTTCATACTTGAATTTTATAGGAAGTTTCATTTTAAATCGTGCTGTTCTGTGTCAAAGATAATCTAGCCAATTTCTTAATTGCATTCCATTCCTAGGGTTTAGAAACAACGTTGTTGCATTTAGGCTAAATACACAAAAGCAAATTTAAATTACCTTGGATTTTTAGGATTTTAGTACACGAGTTTATCATAACTCAGCTTTCTGTAGGAACAGTTGCCCTCTTACTATATCGTCCCCTCCAAGCCCATCCCTGCTCAAATTATTAAGTGGAAGGATTCTAATTATATAGTCTCATTTTGAGGAAAATTGGGAAGACTAGGTAGAAATCTAAATGATGCATGTTACTCTCAGAGCTAGGAAACTAGAGCCAGGTCTCATGGCACTCTAATTAAAACTTTTATTTCTGCAGATTTATTCTGCGGTCCTTACTGAACAGATCTGCCTTGGGTTTCTACTGGTGAGTTTTTCAGCAGGAATGCGGGCTTTGTTTCCTTGAATAGTTGAGTGCAGATTAGTGGTATGCCAATTTCCTGTGGCCTTTCAGAGCTGCAATTTGAGCCCTGTTTGCTCCTGGCCCTTGCACAATTGAAAACAATGGGTGACTTCTTTTAGAGGTTTCACTTCAGGGCTCTTAGAAACAGGGGAAGTGGCTAAAGCCCTACTTTACAGGTAATTAACAATAGATAATGTTTGCTTTGCATTTTTTAGAGCCGATAAAAGGTAGAAGAACATATTCAGCTCCTGATTTAGACACTGTGCAGTGGTTTTACGGATACAATAGCTGTCTTAGCATTAGCAAGGTGGTGTTGAATATCTGGGTCACATATATGACTGAGCACAAAACTTTTAAAAAGTAGGAGAAAAAAGAATATTGTTAAAACACTGAAGAGTAACCAAGAAATGCTGGAGAAACTGTCACTTTAAGGTGCATTTACTTTATCTATGTCTGTTTTACGGGGTGGATAATTTTCGTAACTTGTTGATAGTTACTCAAGACAATTTTTTATGTTCTAGAAATTCAATGCTAGAATCCACCTGTGGGTTAAAATAATGCCAGCTTAAGAAATTTTTGTTTGACATCACATGTAGTCATTAGCCACAAATATCCTTATGAAATGGTCTTAGATACCTAATGCGTAGAAAACAGTGCATTCTTGCCCTCTTAGTGTATAGTGATGGGGTTTTTATTTCAATACTCTACTCTGAATAAATAATATTTTTTAGACAACCCTTCTCCCTGAAACATATTATGTCCACTTCATGACGAAGTGGGTTTGTAGCTGTGCTGACAGACTAATTGATGTATTCAATCTTCAACAGCTATAAAGGACCTACCTTGCCCCACATACTGGCCAAAGACCAAGCAGAGAAAGATGGTGGAGGCTTTGTCCTCAAGGAGATTATGGCAGTCTCTCTCCCAGCACTGTAGCCAGAAGAGGTGGAGGGTTCTTTTCTGAAAAAAAGTAATCTCAATTTTAGTACTTAAACTTCACATCTACCCTTGTAATGTGTAGTCCGCTCTCTCGATAAAAAAATCTAAAGACTAGGTCATGTCTGAGATCCCCTGGTAACTTATTTTTAGAGTGAACATAACTCTAAACCAAAAGTTAGCAGCTTTTTGTTCCAAGCCACTTCTAACTAGCAACATGAAAATGTCACCTTACTCATCTGCTCTTAAGAGATGATGAATCTAGAGCAGTTGCTTTAGTAGAGAATTTATATATCATTTAAAACCAGAGCAGCTCTTTCTAAGTGTGTTTAGACACCCTCGAGAACAGCGTTTTAAGTACAGAGGTGTACAAAGGTGAGAGCCCTACATCAATTAATTCGTCAGCCCAGACTTGCTGAACGGCCAGAACGTGTTGTGCGCCGTGCCAGCTGTGTGGGTTTAAGGAACAAGCATAAGCCCTTGATCTCCACTAAGAGCTGGATCAGGAGGCTGACCTGGCCACCGGAAGTAAGAAAGCGCTTAAATCCTCTTTTCTGCTGATAAAAGTAACGTGTTTATTGTAACATTGTTTTTGAAAATTTAGGAAAGTATAAGGAAGAAAATAAAAATCACACATCTCTCTGCTACCCAGTTTTTAGTCAGAGGGATACTTTCTTTACCTAGCTCCTGGTTTCTTTACCTTCTAAAATAAAAATTTAGAAGTAGAAACCCTGCTCTGCTTTTATTCTCCCTCTATTACCTTCTATTACTCACCGAATCTTTTAGAAAAGAGATATGGGTTCCAAAATATGGTCCAGACCAGATTGATCATGCAGAAAACAGTCACTCTCAAAAGAACCAGAATTTGTATTTTATTTCATTTACTTCCCTCCTTTCTGTCTTCTTAATAAAATGGAGCTCTTTTCAGAAAGTTGAGAAGGAGAAGACCTCAGCTTGTCCTAATCAGCTTTCCAGGACTTACCCTGCTGAGCACATTTATGGGAGGAAAATTCAGACACTTGATCAGCAAATGAGAACTAAGAAAATTGGGATCGCCAGTGAAAGCATGAAGGCTCAGTGGCAAGAATATATGATTTTTATTGACACTGTAATTATTTGATATTGGCAATAATTACAGCAAAATAATCTTGTAAAGAAAAGACTTTAAAAAAATGTCAACCTGGCTTTTGCTGTGAGAGCCAGGTGGTTATTCCTTCTTTCCACACCCCCACCCCTACTTTTTTATGTTAACCACATTAATAGTGCTCATAATTTCCCTTAAGAAACTTTGTCTCTGAAAACTAATGCTCATCATTTTCCCCACGGTGACTGGCTTGGAATCACATAACCGACTTTATTATCACTGTCATTAAAATCAGTGTATATTTCATTCCAGTTGTACAGGAAGTGATTACTTAAAGTATCCATTTAAAATATGACTTAATGTTTAGATAGCGAACTTGTATGTTTATCATGCCAAAGCCTTAGAGAAATATTTTGTTTTTCTTAAGTGCTCTCCATGGCTGCTCAGTTGCATGCAGTCGTGATAGCTACGTGTCCATCCACAGCTACCGATATTGAAATAGTGCTGTTACAATGATATGATTAGAATGCTCAAATTCTGTTTTTCTTTTGTTCCACGGATTAAAGGAACTGTTTGAGTTGTAAGCAAAGTTACTTCTTCAGTGTCCATCAGTCTTATGCTAGGACGCTGACATCTTTCATCTTTTCCGATGAAAGAACTCATTTGCTAAAACAACCGATGCACTTAGGAACAAGTGACGACCCTATTTTGATTTTATTTAATTAACCTTTTACAATGACTCCTAGATAGGTAAGTGTTCTGCCAAAAATTAAGGTATTTGAAAGCAGCAATGAGCTCACTTAATTTCTCTGTTTTAAACAGAGTGCTTTTGATGGTTTGCTAGACACGACATCACAGTTTCCTGTTTCATATTTGAGTTAAGCAGGGTTGGAGAAAACCATTTGCCCTAAGTTTTGAAACTCTAGGGACAAAAAGCCCCTGACCAGAAGTTTCAGAAGCACAGTAGCTTTTTCAAGTTGTAAAAGAGAATTAAAACCACAATACTGATGAACCAAATAAATAGACAACCTTCCTGCACCCCCTCAAAAGAGGGATGAAGTAGGAGATTGAAAGGTGGAAATGATTATTTAAGCCTTTTCCTTTTAAGGGCTCACAGGTTTTTAAATTTCCTACCTCCTAATCACAACTAGCCAGGCACTCTGTATGTTGGCAAAATTGTTTTGTGTTCTCAACTGAGAAAGGGAAATTTAAGGTAGAGTTGAGCTTTTAGGCTCAGTAAATCACTTGGAGTTAGAATTTACTGCTGATGGTGGCTGCAGGACTGAGATGTTTAATCGTGTGGTAAATAAGGAAGAAATATTGAAATCTCTTCTGCAATCCTTGGGGAATAAAAGACATTTGGCATTATGTGTCCTTCTTGTGCATGCTTCCTTATTTTATTACTTTTAAAAAAGGCAACAAAATAACAAGTTGCTCCACAGAAAACAAGACACTTCTGAAAACCTTGTAAACCACTGATTACTTAAAATTCCTACAGAGGATGTTATAATATGTGACAAGTTAAAGTTATAAAGTATGATAATTTTTAAAGATGTAATATAATAATTTTTTTCCTTTTTTTCTTTTTGGTGGGGAAGATTGGCCCTGAGCTACCATTTGTGCCAATCTTCCTCTATTTTGTATGTGGGATGCCACCACAGCTTGGCCTGATGAGCGGTTTGTAGGTTGGTGCCTGGGATCCAAACCCGTGAACCCTGGGCCACCAAAGCAGAGCATGTGAACTTAACCACTGTGCCACTGGGCCAACCCCTAATAATTTTAAATAATTGAGCAGTTCAACAAAAATGTTTTGTAAGCCCTACCTCTACACACCATAATAAGGAATTAGAATGCACTGAATTCTCTTAGAGAAGCAAACAGAAATACTGAGCCTCTGGAGAAACAAATGATTATTTCCTGAGGTAGGGGTGAGAGAGCAAACAGGGGCCAGGAGAGAGGCAATGAGAGAGGTTCTGAGGTTGAGGTGGTGAACAAGACAGACACATTGCTTCCAGTTTGGTCTCTTCATTTTTCCTCTTGATTACAGGAGCAAAAAGATTTTCTTTGAAGCCTTCATAATTTCAGTACTAGTACCCTCTTAGTTATCTATTCCAGATATTGGCACCCCTAAGAGATGAAAGTTCTCTTTCTCTTCTAAGGAGATTTGTTTTTTTCTGTGAAGTTCAAAAAGGTTAGCCATTTCCCCCCTTTTCCATACGGGAACCCAGGTCACAAGGTAGTGGAGCTGTCAGCTGAGGTCCCCATCATTTTGGTTCTTATTACCAAATATGGCATTTGAACTCTTTGCTTATTTTGTGATTTACTCTTTCTCAACAAAAGGCTACTAGCATTGCTCCTGTAATCTCCATTTCCTGAATTTTTAGTTTGGAAGCTGTATATTTATTCGTATGTGTATTAATACTCATTTCCGGATAGTTTACTTATGGTTTGTTTTTCTCACTCTATTGTAAGTTCCTCCCAAGGATAGAGCTCTCTTTTTATGCCCTTTTATTGTATTTATAACTCAAATTTATTGAGTGCTTGGTATGCCCTGGGGTAGCTAGGTATTGTTCTAAGAACTTTATATGAATTATTTTATTTGATCTTCTCAAAAATTGTAGGAGGTGGGTACCGTTATTATCCCCGTTTATAGATGAGGAAACCAAGCCACAGGGAGGTGAAGTAACTAGTCCAGGTTCCCCCAGCTAAAACTGGGGCAATATCAGGATTTGAACTCTGGTTATCTGACTCCAAAGCCTGTGCATAATATGTGAGTTTAGTTAAGATCGACTTTGATTGTTTTAGCCACAGATTTCTAGGAGAGGCACCCTCGATGCCTTTACTTGGAAATAGAAACCAAGTGCCACAGACTGAATGTTTGTGTTCCCCCAAAATTCATATGTTGAGGCCTAATCCTCAATGTGATAATAATTGGAAGTAGGGCCTTTGGGAAGTGATTAGGTCATGAAGGTGGAGTCCTCATGAATGAGATTAGAGCCCTTGTAATAGAGTCTTCAGAGAGATCCCTTGCCATCTACCCTATATGAAGACACAATGAGAAGATAGCCAGCTATGAACTAGGAAGTGGGTCCTCACCAGACACTGAATCTGCTGGTGCCATGATCTTGGACTTCTCAGCCTCCAGAACTGTGAGAAATCAATTTCTGTTGTTTATAAGCCATGCAGTCTGTGGTATTTTGTTATACCAGCCTAAATAGACTAAGACACCAAGAAACCAAGATCAACTCTTAAGGAAGAAGAGGAGAATTGTATCTTTTATTTAAGAATGGATTAACTTTTTTTTTAACTAACTATTTTTTTTTCTTTTTCTCAACCTTAAAACAATATAGATGTGTTTGAACTTTGTCCTGTACCTCCTTGGTTTGAGGGTGAAGACGGGTGAGAGGGAAGGTATGATTTTGAAAGTCTTTTTCTTTAGCACAAGTAAATAATATACTAACTTCATTGACACAAAACCATACTATAGTTAATAAGATTGTAAAATTGAGTTGAGAATTAGATCCATCCTTGATGAGAGATGGGGGAATAGGGAGGCCAGTGCCTGGTCTTTCTAGCCTAGCAATGGCCACGAAAGGGCTTATTCTGACTCATAATTTGAATTTGTAGTGTACTCTATTGTATGGTCCTTCTGTGGGTCAGTTGCCTTTGTTTTATTCATTGCTAACCCAACTCCAGGCAGGTACCTAAGATCACGCTAATGGTTGACCAGTCAGTAAATAGCAAATTCATTCTTTCATATGTTGAACACTATACAAGGGAACTGTGGAAAATCAGCAATTAGATGACAAACTTTATGAGAGTAGGGATCTTCCTCATTCACTTTTGAATCTCTAACACCTAGAACTGTGCTGGCATTTAGCATTGCTGGCCCTCAAAGTATTATCGACTAAACGAACAGACACTGCTGTAAAGGAGCCTTCAATCTAATTGAGTGAGATAAGACCAATATACAGAAAACAGCCAATAAATGCTATGGTATAACATCAATGAAGTGTTGTTTTAAAACAAAGCTCCCCAGGTAATTCTTGTGATGAGCCAGGTTTAGATTCCCTGGTCTAGTTCAGAGGTTCTCAAGTGTATCTTCTAGTGGAAACTTTTTTGTTCAAATGTTACCTAAAAGTCAGTACATAAAAGAGATTAATATGTAGCCACTCCACTGGAAGAGAGAGGGGTGGTGGGGAGGCTTTCTTCCTCCCCATCTCCTCAGCCTTTCCTTTCCTCTTCTCCCAGAACCCACTAGAATAGTTTTTAAACCATGGATTTAATGACCAGATAAACAGTCATTCATGGAGAGCCTTCAAGGGACCTATAATCTCTTGAAATGATGTGCGAAATTGTGTGTGTGTGTGTGTGTGTGTTCTGATTTGGGAGCCACTCTTTCAGGTATGGCACTTCCCTCATCACTTCAGTTGGAATTGAGTCATTCAGCTCAACAAATTTATAAAGTTTTTGCTACAGTTCTGGTGATAGAGCACTGAACAGGATGGCTATCGTCCTTTCCCTCACACAGCTGACGCTCTAACGAGAGACAATTATAAGTAGGCAATGCTAGTATACGTGCCATTGTGCAGTGGAAGTAGTGTGGGATGTGGGCATGCTAAACAGCGAACAGCAGCTTTTTTCTGTGATTCTTGGCTTTCCTGTCATAGCATATGGAAAAATAAATTTATATATTGTCATAGTCCATTTGGGCTGGCATAACAAAACACCACGGACTGGGTGGCTTATAAACAACAGAAATTTATTTCTCACAGTTCTGGAGGCTGGGGAATCCAAGATCAAGGTGCTGGTAGATTTAATGTCTGACGAAGACCTTCTTCCTGGTTCCTAGAAGGGCTGTCTTCTCACTGTGTCCTCACTTCACGTGGGGGGAGGGGTGAGGGATCTCTTTGAAGTCTCTTTTATAAGGGCACTAATCCCATTCATGAGGACTCCATCCTCATGACCTAATCACCTCCCAAAGGCCTTTCCTCTGATTATCATCACATTGGAGATTAAGCTTCGACATATGACTTTTGGGGGCACCCAAACATTCGGTCCGTTGCAGTAAGTGTATATTTAACTTTGTGAGGAACTGTCAGACTTTTCCCAAGTTCTGTATCATTTTTGCATTCCCACCAGCAATAAATGAGAATTTCTATTGCTCCACGTCCTCGCCAACATTTGGTATTCTGCTAATTGTACTATTTCTTGATTTCTAACATGCTGCAGGATTTATTCTCTCACGTGCTATCATTCCTATTCCTTCAGAGGGTTTCCATAGGGAAGGTAGACACTTGTGCAGTCTCCATCTTGAACTAATTTTCCATATGGGGTTTAACCTAATCTTTCTCACCTATTTTGTGAAAACTTATTTTTCCAGAGGCCTCCGATCACTCCTCTATCAGAATATAAATTGCTTTAATTAATTTTTTTTCTCATTTATGTGAGACGATAATACAAGAGAGTTTTTATGGAAGTTTGTCATATTTGTGAAGAATTTCAGGAAGACCTTACCCAGTTTTGTCCTTTGTTCGGCAGATCTAACAGCATAATTGTTTTCTGACATCCGTATGTGATTGATAGGTTTTAAATATTATCTTAACATATGTTGCTGATATTTTGTAACTGCATCCTCTGGACTTTTACACAACATGTGTAAAACATTTGCACAACATAGTGCAACATATTATTCCAATGCACTATTTTTGTACCGTAATAAAAGAACTAAATATTTTTGCTTCTGATTTCGTTGACCTTTCCTTTCACAAACTCCCTTTCCAGAAACTACAGTTTCTTTCTACAACGTAAAAAGCTCAGCTTTTCCTTAGGCGTTAATCTTATCAGTGAGGGGCCTTGAAGTCACATCCTAGCACATGTGCAGACTCAGAAGGGGCATCTGTCCTTTTCCTGCTGGATGCCCTGCTGCTTCCTCTGATTAACCTTTAAACTGTGCTGTCCAGTCGTGTACCACCTCTGATAGAGATCCAGTGCAGACAACAGTGGGCTCACAGCAGCGACTCATTTCCTAGCAGCTGTTACTAGCTAAGATGATGGTTCACTTTAAAAACCAGCACCTGGTGTGAAAGTTAATTTACATATAAGGCTCAAAATGATCCATTTTCTCTGTTGGAAGCTTTTGTCTGCCACCTTTAAATAGGCTCTTCTATTTCTATAGTTGTATTTCCAGATTCATTGCCAGGTATTCACTTTCCTTGGTATTGTGAGTGAAAAGTTAAGGGGCAATTAGGATTCTCTCTTTTGATGGCAACTTTTTAAACATTTTCTAGATATTTTTTTCACAGAAGTTAGTAGCTGCCATCTGATTTTTAAAAATCTAGTTTAATCTTATGAAGATACTTGTAGTTTCAGGGATGTACTTTAATTTGTTTAAACACTATTTTTTTCATGAAAAGGTGTTTTTGAGCCAGCTGAAAAGCATATTAAGAGAATTATTACTAAAAAAGAAATAAGATAGCCTGAAAAACAAAAAAAGTCAGAGGATGGTCGGAAATATAAACAGTTAATAAATTTGCTATGTTTGAGCTTCTAATGTGATCTAAAATTTCTGCCAGACTAGAAGAAAAAATGAAAATATAGTAGTACGAGGTTCTTGGCATTTTTGGGAATTATGGGACGTTCTCATGGAAGACAGTTTTTGCCCCTGGCACTGAATACTAAAAGACACTTCTCACACAGAGCTTACGTACGTATTGGGAATGGACAGTATCCTCAAAAAAGGTAGAGATAGTTCACAGAGTTATTTCTTGCAGCAAACCTCAATAAAAGACAGAGATATAAAACTAAAGCATATTTCTATGAAGAGGATCACTTTTTTCCAAGGCAATTTACAAGGGGCTAAACTTTGTGGCTCAAGTGTCATAATCTTCTGGTGGTCTAAGTTTTCCATAACTCTGTCAACTTAAGGTATGTGTTATGGACTGAATTGCATTTCCCCAAAATTCATATTTGAAGCCCTAAACCCCAATATGACTGTATTTGGAGACAAGGCCTATACGGAGGCAGTAAAGGTTAAGTGAAGTCATAAGGGTAGGCCTTAAATCCAGCAGGGCCGGGGTCCTTCTAGGAAGAGGAAGAGACACGAGAGAGCTCTCTCTCTCCCTCTCAGCCAGCACAGGGGAAAGGCCACGTGGGGACAGAGTGAGAAGTGGCCATCTACAAACCAGGAAGAGAGGCCTCCTTGGAAACCAACTGTGCCAGCACCTTGATCCAGGACTTCTCACCTCCAAAACTAGGAATATAAATTTCTGTTGTTCAAGTCACCCCCTCTGTGGCATTTCATTATGGCAGGCCTAGGCAACTAATACTCTATGGCTTCTAGACAGAAGATAATCCTGCAAACATTACGATAAGGACTCCTTGGCCTGCAGGTACTTCAGTGACTTACCTGCGTGCAGAGGTGGGCAATGGCTTTATATCGAACACCCCTTAGGCAGCTCTGCAATCTTCATACAAGGTTGTAGCCCTACCAATGCGCCTGACTTCCAGAGTGAAGGGGTTGCCTTCAGCTGGCAGTGTAATGTTTACCGCAGGTTAGTTCTCACCTTCCAACTAGTTGATAAGCTCCTCACCAGTGGCTTTGGACCTTATGGAACTAATCTCCACCTCGACTAAACCTTCTTCTTCACTATTTAGTGGGAGAAAGATTGTCAAGCAGCGTGTTTTCTGTATTGCTGAAGTACTAGGATGGTGAATAATGTATTTTTTCTCCCGTGTGTTCATCATTGTAAGTACTTACAGAGAGGAAAGAGATGAAGGCAAGAAAAAGAAGTCTGTGGGCAAGAAGTTGTGGCTTCAGTTTTCCCAATTCTCCTCTAATCTTGTGAATAATAGATTCAAGGAAATAAGAATCATGTACAATAAATCTCTCATACAAAGTTTTTTTAATCTTATAATTTTCTGTGGCCTTTACTGTTTTACATTGCAAATGTTGGCAGTGGGGTAAATTTTCCCAAGTTTACCAAAAATAGAAGAATTTGAGTCCAAATAGATACAAAGCTGAAACTTGAGTTGTGTTAAATCTAGCAAAATTTAGACACATTCAAAAATGCCGAGGGAAAAAAATTCATGAAGTGGAGCTGTTTTGACACGTTATTAACTTTATGAAGTTTGTGAATGTCAGATATGCTCTTTCCATATAATTTCTATTTTAAATGTGCGGGTTATAAGTATTTGGTCTGATGGGTAAAGATGGAAGATTTAGAAGTGAAAGATTATACCCAAATCTCATGGTGGCCAAAGGCACTTTGATCAGCTCTCTCTCTCTCTCATTTGTTTGTGTTTTTATCTGCAAAATTCTTGTTCCTCACTGTGAGAGGTTTGGGTTTAAGTATTTGTGCCGTAGTAAATTATCTGAAAACTTCAGCATTGAAAGTAGTGTCAACTGAATATACAGAAAACACAGCAAAAGTCCTTCAAACTCTCTGTATGAGAAGCCAGTCATTAGGGAGACAGACCCAGAGAAGGAAAAGAAAAGGAGCTTAGGTAAACCCCTAAAACGAAGTACCAGGCCTTCACTGATTGCTGAGATGTTTTGCACATTATAGCGAAACACCGTTTTTTTTAGGCTGTTGTAAGGTATTCGGCTGCCCCGTGTTGACGTGGCTTAGTGTGATTTAACAGGTTTGTCAATGCCTCACGAGGTGGATTCAAGCAGATAAAACGTAAACCAGAAAATAACGATATGCTTGCCTTCTCTTATGGAATGAGAGGAACAGGACTGGGCCGTGCCAAAACCAGGCCTCTTTTTCTAGACTCATTTTAAGTGGTGAAGTGGCGTGATGCAATGTGAATGTCTGGACAAGTATCCCCTTTGTTGTTCTCAAGGGGGTTATGTCCTGGATTTGTTCCTTTGCAAACTCTTTGCAGCTTACATAGCTGGAGAGACTTAATGCCTTGGCAGGGGCATGGGTTTTATTTGTGGCTTTACCCTCCTAGAATGGCAGGCAGTTAGAAGATGTAGGAACAGCATTCTTTTTGCCTCTGATTAATCTTGACGTTTTATCACTGATTTCTTTTTTTCTTTTTTGGCACCTGAGCTAACATCTGTTGCCAATCTTTCTTTTATTTTTTCTTCTTCTCCCCAAAGTCCCCCAGTACATAGTTGCATATTCTAGTTGTGAGTGCCTCTGGTTGTGCTGTGTGGGACGCTGCCTCAGCATGGCCTGAGGAGCGGTGCCATGTACACGCCCAGGATCCGAAGCGGCGAAACCCTGGGCTGCCCAAGCGGAGCGTGTGAACTTAACCACTCAGCCACAGGGCTGACCCCCACTGATTTCTTTTTTTAATCACATGAGAAAATAATGTGTTGTATGCCCACTAGGCTTTCTGAAAGGAAACGAGGAAGAGAGCTCTCCTGCATTTCTCCTGTGCCCCCTGACCTTCCCATCAGCACATAGTTCCTCTTTTAAGAATGTACAATCACTGACTTGATGAAATTCTTGACGTATTTGAGCATTTGCAAGTGAAAATACTAGGCCAGGTAGTTTATGCTTATGAGTGAGGGATAATAACACCACAATCTTTCTGAAGATTTTGAGACAAGTAGCGAGAGCAGACACGTTCTCCAGGCTCCTTCTGGGTCATTTCCCCCTAGACGCGTTGTTGCCACGACTATCTGTACTTTGAGCAACAGCAGAATTAAAGTCACCTTGAAGAAAAATTATGGAAATCATTAAGTATCAGTAACGATTACTGTATTGACTATGAGAGATTTCTCTATTTTAGTAGCTACTTTGTCAGTCACTTTAATGATCTTAGAGTCAGGATTGTCTTAAATTGGTTGATATTCCTCAGAAAATCTAGTGGAGACATTGAATAACTGATGGATCCTGGGCCAAAAAAGTTTGCTCTGCAAATATTCTAACATTTTCTTCTGAATTCCTATTATATATCCAAACCTCACAGTTTAAATTTTGATATTCTCTCTATAGTTAATTTTCATAAAATGTGTTTCACTCACTAGGTTAGAAACTTTCAATGCCTCAGCCATCTTTGATTACACCATAAGGTTTGATAACTCTTAATTCAATATTCGGAAGTAACTAAATTTCAGGCAGAGATTGGCTTCCAACTCTCCGAAACATTTTGTGATCCTGAAGAACGCATCTTTGAACATCTATAATAATTTTTCGGATCAAAGCCAATCCACTTTTTTTCCTATAAAATACGCCTTGAAAGTCTTATTTTCCTCACACTCACTAAGTTTCTGGATGTTCAATACTCAGCAGTTAGTAGCAGGATAAAGGCTGATAGGAAGATAGAGATTTTTTGAAGGAGAAAAATAAGAATAGTAGGAAGTAACAACCGTTGATCTAAAGATGTCCTCTGGGCCTTGGGGTGAAGGATTTGAGCAGTTCTAAGCACCAAAATCATTCCCGAAAGTATTGGTGTATTACAACAAAGTATGATATTTTATTTTCATAATAAATCATCGTGAATTTACAAAAAGAAAATTTGTTTTTATATTGTCATAAAAAGAATATATTTTAGATAAAATTCAAAATAGAAATGTTAATACTTGAAGGAGTAAATTTCAGTTATTCAGAAAATTATCCTACATGTAGTAACTTATCTCAGGCAGTGTTAATAAATGAGTGATTTAATCGCTTAATTCAAAATAACATTAAATGCATATTGTTAGATAAAATGATCTTTTCTCTGCTCAAATATCGAAGGTGGCTTTTATCTTTTCTTTTTGAGGAAGATTAGCGCGGAGCCACCAGCTGCCGCCAATCCTCCTCTTTTTGCTGAGGAAGACCAGCCCTGAGCCAACATCTGTGGCCATCCTCCTCCATTCTATATGTGGGACGCCTGCCACAGCATGGCTTGACAAGTGGTGCATAGGTCCGCACCCAGGATCTGAACTGGCGAACCCTGGGCCACCGAAGCAGAACCGCAAACTCAACCGCTGCACCACTGCCTGCCCTGCTTTTGTTTATCTTGTATATAAAATCTGACTTACCATTTCCTGAATCGGCTATAATAGTCACCCAATAAGATGCCTACTTGGTTCACATCTACTCTCCCAGTAGCTATCTCCATCCTCTCTTTAACTTGTGCTTTTTTTTTTAAAGATTGGCCCCTGAGCTAACATCTGTTGCCAATCTTTTCTTCTTCTTCTCCCCTCCCCCCTTCTTCTTCTTCCCCCCTCCCAAGCCCCCCAGTGTGTAGTTGTATATTCTAGTTGTGGGTTCTTCTGGTTGTGCTATTTGGGACGCCTCCTCAGCATGATGAGCAGTGCTAATTTGGTACCCAGGATCCCAGCCATGAAACCCAAGCGGAACAGGCGAACTTAACCACTCAGCCACTAGCTGGCCCCCTAACTTGTGCTTTTATTGGGGATTTTATCACTTTCCTGGCTTAGCCACAGTGATTGGCCCAGGACATGGGCATGTGACCAAGGATAGTGCAATCAGAGTATTTTCCCAGGATGTTTTCAAACAGGACCAAAGGAAGAGCTCTTTTTCTGTCCAGTTGTGAAGGTATAAGAATGTGTGCCTGGAATTTCATTAGTCATATTCTCTAGCAGTCAGGGCTGCCATGCAGAAATGACAGATCAGAGTAAAAGAACCTGATAGCGCTGGCTAGCAACTTAGTTCCAGTTCTTCCCAGGGCCAGCCTCCAGCCTTGACCCTCTCGTAGTTTGCTTCAATCAGCCAATAACTTCCCTAAGCTACTTCATTTCAAGGAATAGTCCTAGTTAATTCATATTCTAAGTGTTAGGCACCTTACATTATTTCTTGTATTGATAAACCTGGATTATGGGTGTCATTATCCGTATTGTGTAATTGAGGAATTTGGGCCTCAAAGAATGAGTACCTTGCCTGTGGTCACATGGCTGTTAAATGGCAGAGATGGTTGTTAAAGGCGGCCTATTGACTTTGAAGCTCATCTTTTAAAATTTATTTTAGTGCATTTTTTAAATTGTGGTAAAATACACATAACATAAAATTTACCATTATAGCCATTTTTAAGTGTACAGTCCAGTGGCTTTAAGTACAGATAGATTGTTGTGCAATCATCACCACTATCCCATTTCCAGAAACTTTTCATCATTTCAAACTGGAACTCTATACCCGTTAAATAATAACACCCCAGTACCCTCTTCCCCAGCCCCTAGCAACCATTCTTCTACTTTCCGTCTCTATGAATTTGACTACTCCAGCTATCTAATACAAGTGGAATCATACAGCATATGTCCTTTTGTGTCTGGCTTATTTCACTTAGCATAATGTCTTCAAAGTTCATCCATGTTGTAGCATGTGTCAGAATTTCCTTTCTTTTAAAACTGAATAATGTTCTGTTGTATGTATATACCACATTTTGTTTATCCATTTATCTGTCGATGGATGTTTGGGTTGTTTTCTACCTTTTGGCTATTGTGAATAACCCTGCTACAAACATGGATGTACAATGTTCTATTTGAGTCCTTGCTTTCAGTTTCTTTGGGTATATACCCAGAAGTGGAAGAGCCGGATCATATGGTAATTCTATGTTTAATTTTTTGAGGACCCACCATACTTTTTGCTATATTGGCTGCACTATTTTACATTCCCTCCAACAGTACACAAGGGTTCCAATTCTCCACATCCTCACTAACATTTGTTATTTTCTGTTAAAAAATTTTTTTTGTGTAATATCTATCTTAATGGTTGTGTTGTGGTTTTGATTTGCATTTGAGGCTCATGATTTTTAAACTACCACACTTTTGCGTGCCCTCCTCTCCTGCAGGCCCTCGCTTCTTGAACTGTCCTCATCTATTGTATCTCTTAGTTCACAGCATCAAATCCAGTTGACCAGACTCAGATTTTGTGATTCCACTTTTAAACTTCCTGGCTAGAAAAGACCAATGTCTTCTTTACTCTGCCAAGCATATATCTATTCTTCTTTAAGATTCTGTTTGAAATTTATCTTACCACGAAAGTCTTCCCTAAAGGAACCCAACCAAATGCAGAGCTCATTTTCTTCCAGTGTGCCTTAAGCATTAAGGAACAATTGGTATTGGGCTTGTCTATATATTTGTTTGCATGTTTTCCAAGTGGCTTTATCCCACCCACTTTTAGATTATAAGCTCCTTGAGGAAATGGATCCTGGGTACCTTTCTGTGGCAATCCAATTATACCTACTGTTCAGTGATCAATGTGCAGTGGGCATTTCATAGAAGTTGTTGACTAGGGGCTGGCCTGGTATCGCAGCAGTTAAGTTTGCACGTTCCGCTTCTCAGCGGCCCGGGGTTTGCAAGTTCGGATCCTGGGCGTGGACATGGCACTGCTTGGCAAAAGCCATGCTGTGGTAGGCGTCTCACGTATAAAGTACAGGAAGATGGGCATGGATCTTAGCTTAGGGCCAGTCTTCCTCAGCAAAAAAGAGGAGGATTGGCAGCAGTTAGCTCAGGGCTAATCTTCCTCAAAAACAAAAAAAGTTGTTGACCATGCCCACCATTACTTAAGTATTATTACTTATTTACACACAATATAGCATTTAAAATTTTCCTATAGTATTCTTCTTGAGAGGAAGTTTTAAATACATCTTTTGTGTTATAATTTTTTATAATGTGATTTCAATATTTTTCTCTTATAATATTTTTCTTGGGCTTATGAGGATGTTAAAAAGCAAGCTCCAATTTTCTTATCTACATTTCTGTTTCCCACTTACATGAAATTTCCTCTGTGGAACAGTTTCTGAATGTGCTCTATTGGGACAAAGGTTTAGTTGTCCTAGGAGAAGTAGACATTCAATTGCTCTATTTCCTTTCTAGCAGTACTGCTGGAGTGGTTGGCAGACATTTATTCCAAATCCCCGTTTTTGAACACAGCCATTTTTGAAAGATGTTCATCTTTAGAAACATGAATATCATACTGTGGCCCACCCTGAACTGTCTCAGATCAGCTGGTTTGTTAGCCATGCTGCACCCCTCAAAAAAAAAAAAAAAAGATCTGAAAATGATTAGGCTTCCTGTCCTGTGGAGTTTGAATTACTGTAATTAGGATCTCGAGGTTGCTGCTGCACAGCCGGCAGCGGTGCCTTGGCCTGGGCACTTTCTATTTCAGTTGGTAATTACTCAGTGGCAACAACAACAACAACAACAAAAATCACAGTTGAGGGAACTGAGGGCATCATTTACTTGGTACTGACCCTTTGGTGGGGGGTGGGAGGGTAGGGGGGTGGGGTGGGGATAAGGTACACTATCTGTAATTCTAGCTTTCCCCAGACCAGGGCATCTAGGCTGCACATGATAGGGTTCTTGACTTTCTCGCATCCCTTTCAAGGTGCTTCAGGAAGAACAAGTGAGAAGACTATAGAAGGGAGAGAATTGGGGAAGTAGGGGAGGGGTGAAGCAGAGGAACGACAGAGGAAGAAATTAGTACAACTGTATCATTAAAAAAGGATTTCACAGTCTTTTAAGAATTATGTGTGTCTCTGTGTATGTTTTAACTTAAGGTTAACTTCAAATAATTAAGCACCAGTTGCTCAGTCATCTACTTAGTACTTATCAGGAGAGGTTATTAACTGATCTCATGAGTAGAAAAGCAATGCATCCTCTAGTTAGCATTTGCTAAGATATCTCCTTCTATTGGGAAAAAAAGATCTCTTTCCCACTTCCCTCCTTCTCTCTCTCTCTGGTTTTTCTACGCCTGGGAAAGCTGGCTTTATATTATTAAAAAGTTTGAATCGCGCAGCCCAGAGTCACTGGCCCCTTTAAAGGGGGCTTTCTCCCTTGTCTTAAGAACAGACCTCGCTTGGAGCCAGATGGTTCCCGTCTGCTGCCTTGAGTCAATGCACTTCCTCCCACAGACGGAGCCCCTTTGCCCTCCTTCCTCCCCAGCTCCTCCCCACCTTCTACCCCCACCTCTGGGCCTCTCTGTTTTGTCGCAAGAAATAATCTTTTATTGCCCAGTTGTTCGGAAGTGACCTTTTGCCCTTGATTAGATAGCACCAGGCTCTATCACCGGATTGCTTTTGAGCTGGCAGTTGCTTTTTTGTGTCGGCTGATCCGGTGTCAGGGAGAACAATGCAAGGCTTTGCAAAATTTTAGTATAGCTCAGTCCTCATGTGGAATAAGTGGGGATGGGGAGATGGGGGTTATAGGAAGCGGCCCAGTGGATCCTGGTTGCAAAAATATCTTTTCTTCGGTAAACTGAAAAACAAATGGTATATTTTAAAATTCATTTGTGCATATTTAGCTCACTTCAGTTTAATAACCATGCATTTCAGAGGAATAGGAGATTACTTCAGGATTTCAGGATATAGTATTTAAGTATATTAATATACTAATAAACTGACTCGAGTGTATAGTCTTACATTCAAATACTGATCAAACGGACTATTGAATTTCTCAGAGGGCAATTTTCTGGAAGGTCCCAATTATTCTAAGTAACAAGTGTAATAAACCGTATAATAGGAATGTGCTTAATCACTGAAAGCTAACTCTATTTTTATTTTAAAAATTAGGGAAAATGTCCATGCTTTACCTACTTCCTGGATTAAATGAAGGAATTTGTGATTTTGTATCTTTCATAATAGTTCTCAAATTCTTTTAATTTCAAGTTCCCTGGGATATCTGCAGAACTAGCAGAGCTGGTGAGTTTGAAATCTTTGTTTTAAAACTTTCAATTTCACTCTAGAGGTGAATATTCTGCTATACAGGTATAGAAAAATTGGGGGATCCTTTTTGAAGTTTTTACATATTATTGACATCTAAAACTTGAAATTTGAAATTTCCTGGCTCACACCCTGAGGGGGAGAAATGTCTTCTCTTCCCCAACTCCTCCCTTCCTACCACTCATACAACCCTAAATTTTTATTGTCGGTGATTCTTAATGCTACTGGCCATACTGTTTCTTAACTCTTTGCCTGCCAGTTGTGGTGGCTTAAGATGAATGCCACCTTCTGCTTTTTCAGGTGGTCTGGTCTGTTTCTTGTTTCAGAGGTTTGTAGTGGTGGCCATACCTGAGAAGTCATTTCGACTGTTTTCCAGTGTCACATATGGGGACTGTCTTTGCTACACAGAGTGGAAATATGTACAGCTGCCTTCACCACAAAGGAAGTTAAAGATGTAAAGTGCAGAGTGAGGAAGTATTGCCAGTTCCATTTTATAGACAAAGCGGCAGGAACTCACAGTCATGCAAATGTTCTAGAAGGACCCAGACCAATTCTATGATTCCTAATTGCCTTGTTTCCATGCTGTAAGAATGGGTGTTTTCATAGATACTGTGCATATGGATGTCACAAAGAAAAATGATGGGTGTGTTCCACCTTTTTCATTTTTTGTTATTGTGCTTTCCTGGTTAAATATATTTCTCTCAAAAAAATCAACATGAAACATGCAAAAATTTACCAATGAGTAATTTTGAGAATATGTGTGTATACATATGTGTGTATATATGTATCTGTGTTTTTAAAAGAGCAATGGATATTGTTGATCAATTTTATTAGCAGGCAGGATAAACAGTTTACCAGATAACTTGCTATTTGCTGGGTTTCCTGGTTGAGCCTAGGAAAGTGGGAAATGACCAAGGGAAGATGGATGTTGAGACATCACTGGGTGAAATGAAAACGTGCCATTCATGTGTTTATAGACTTCTTTTGGTTTCAATCATCTGCCTGTTAGCTGAGGCAGACCTCTGTATGTCTCTAGAGGTGGGATGGTAAGTTTGAGTGGTAGCATTTGAGTTTTTAAAAAGGACCAAGAAATAGGTCTGAGTTTTTCCACTGTTTTTTCTTTTTTTTTTTTTTCCCAAAGAAGGGGGTCTTCAGCTCTGGTATTGTTGTGAGAATTGGTCAGTCTCCACGGATGATGAGAGAATATTGGAAAGTTTCTTTGGGTGGGTAGCAAGGGAAATGCTTGTGGCTTACAGACAATGGCAGACTGGGTCATAGTAGTGCTTATTGCATTTTATTTTCTTTCAACTCCTCCTGTCTGAAGTAAGGATACTTCTCTTTTTATTTCATGGGATGTCGTGGAAACTAATAGTTTCATAAGTAGAATATTAAATTCTTTTTGAGAGTAATTTGGTTTATGTATGAACTTGAAAAAGAGTAGAAAGACTAGGATTCTGGAGACCAAAATTCTTCTGTTGATCATCTTTAGAAAGACTAAAAGCTTTCCCCTAATTTACACTATTATTAAAGTAGTGAGCAAGACGTATATGATGTTCCTGACAACCTGCATCACAGCAACAAAAAGACACAAATAAACAAGCAAACAAAAACTATGTAGTCAACAAACATTTGTTAATTATCTCAATATTAGCATATTTGTATAACAATACTATGAAAAGTTTAAATATATTTTAAAGCTGTAAACTATATTCTCTTGTTGCCATGCCCAGAAAGCTGATTTTCTGCCTGTTTAACATAACAGTGTCTAATTTTGACTTTTATAGAGAATGACACGTAAATACAAAGATAAAATTATACTTTCATCGGAAAAAGTAATGTACTAGCCAGTTATTGATGAGGTTAACCTTAAGGAGGGCAAGGAGGCTTAGTTATAAAGACCATAGAGCTGATTTGCTGATTATCATGTATATAATCACAAAAAGTCATTAAAGTAAGCCAAAGTAGATTCTTTTGATTAAGAAGAAAATTTAAATCCATTCCTAAAAATAGATTGAGAGTAAAAGGATGAATTAAAAATAAAGTCATGGTAAAATATTTATGGAAATGGCTGCCTTCAGCCAATTAACTGGATATTAGTTTTGTCATGAAATAAACAAAATGTTTGTTGAATTATTATAATTGCCCATATTTACTAATATTTAATTTCACCCATGCCACTCTACGACTTGACTTTTATTGCCTTCACTTAACTGGGTCTCTGAAGATCTTGGAAATCCTTTTGCTGGTGCAATTCCAGATCTCTCTGTCTTCACCCTTTTGACCTTGGTTTTAGGAATACTGGGATCTCTGCCGCTTTGTGTAACTCAGCCCACACATTCACAGGGGTCTCTCTTCAGTATTGTACTTTCTATCAGCCATTAATGCTAATGACTTCCAAAGCCCCAATCTTTGTCTTCTTTCTTCTTCCTCTGCTATCCCTCCTTTGTGGTATTCAGAAATAAAGTTCATTACCATCCTAATTTAAATGACTCCAAACTTTCCTTCACTGCCTTGCCCTTCCAAGTGTCTCACTCTGCAGGGTAGCACTGCTCAGATACTCTATTGATGACCAAAACAAAACATATTTAAAATGAAACTTATACTTCTCACGAGAACCTATTCTTACCACCATAATTGTTTACTGGGTGACTTTGCAAAGGGTATTAAATAACTGGCTGGGTGGAGGTGAAAACAACAACAACAACAACAACACAAACTTATAGGCTCATAGATGAAGTAGTGTCAAAAGATTGCAGAGGACTTTGTAGGTGATAAAACCCAGAGATAGTGAGGGAGCTGTAGCTCCTGTGTGGAGCTTGTTTCAAGCGATGTCCTCTCATCTAATGGGAAGAACACAAGGTGGGAGTGGAGGGTGACAGACTTCCTTTGTTGGAGCATTGACCATGTAAACTCTCTGAACCTCAGTTTTTACTTTGTCAAGGGGCTTTACTCCCAAACTTTTGTGGCTAACATGAAATAAAATACATGAAAATGCCATGAAGTACTAAGCAATATAAATAGAAGGTAATTATAGTATAATGATCATGTTGGGGATCTGCGGTTGCTACAGTGGCAATGAGAACACTCATACCATGGTTGTAGTTAAGTGTTTATTTGCCTGTTCACTTGTTTATTGCCTTTCTCCCCCACTAAAGTGTAAACTCCATTAGGGCAGGGACCATTTTGCTTTATTAACCTCTGTAATCCTCTTATGTAGTATAGTTTCTGGCTCTGGGAGGCACTTAACAAATATTTGTTGGATGGATGAATGGCATATGATTTAACAGCACTGAGAACATTAACGTTGTGAAGCCTAAAAGGATATCAGAAAATCCAAGCACCAAAGCTTATGAACATTAATATTTGTAGAAATTCTCAAAGCTTCACTCCAACTCAAAGTTTATTTCAGAGACAGTTTTTAACAAAGCTGGCTATCAAGTTTCCCAAGTTATATAAAATTAGAAGGTGACAATCAGGAGTTGCTAAGGAGGAATTTGAAGGACATACTCTGTTATCAACAAGAAGTGACCGCCAACGACTTGAGAGTGAGCTAAGAAGCAGAAAAACTGCTATAGGAACCCAAACAATGGGGCAGTCTGGGACCACTCACTATATATCCAACAGAATGTTGTGTTCATGAAAGCTTCGTGAGCCGTACACCATCACACAGGTGCCTGGTGTTATGTCAGGGGAAAGTGGCCTATCTGTTCCAGTGCATGGTGATGGCTGCTCGTAAGGATACCCCTGAGCCATCAGGAAAATTGAATTATGTTTACTTTCCTTAACAAGGGAGAGAAGTATGTAGGTTACTTTAGATTTAGGAAGATTTCTCTCAAAAATGGCCAAAGTAAATAAACTTGAAATGCCTTATTTCTGATAGTACTACATAAACGAGATATTCTTTTATTCACTAAACCAATGTTCTTATCTAGATATATCCAAATCAAGCAAGTTCTAAAAGTTAGGAACTTACATTTTCTATCTATTAAAACATCCTTAAGGCCAGCAGATATACATGCAGAATAAATTAAAACTACTGTATTAAAAGAATTGGTGATTTTACTAAGTCAAGCTGGTCAGCAACTTAATTGGTCTAAATTAGTGAGGCTTTATTTTTGCCACACATTATATTCCCTTGGTATGTGAGTTATGCTTTAATAATAAGTTAGGCATTTAAGATGTTAAATATACTCTGGTGTGCTAGGTAGCTAGATTTACATAGTCATAGGGAAAATGGAGTTTTATTTTTGTTTCTTTAGTCTGATATTCACAAGTGGTAAATTTTGAGAGCTTAAAGTCAATTTTAAATTTCATTGATTTCAAAAAAATTCTTATTGACCATCCACAAAAACCAGGTGACCCTAGAGACAGATGACGAGGAATACCGTATTCTCTCTCTCAGATTTTGATATTCTCAAATGGAATAAAACCTTGTCTTAATCCATGAACTTTAAACTCTAATGACGTTTGGGGAAGAAAATGACAGTCATTACTATTAGTAAGAATGAGCAAAGAATTTTAAAAGATTTAAAATCTTCAGCGTAATATAAATGAGTTTGAATTGTAAAATATGTCACATTAACTGTTAAACATATTAGAGAAATAACGTTGATCTTGAAGAAAATATTTCAATTTCATTGATTTTTTTTCTGATTATTTTGGATTGTAATGACTTTTTTTCAAAAAAGGAAGGAAAAACCCTCAAGTTTATAATTACTAAACTCTCTAAAGTTAAAATGATTTATTAAGGAATCCATGTATAGTTAGGTGGAAAAAATTCAGATGAAAGTAGTTACAGAAGTGATATTTTCATCAAAACAATTCCTATTATACATTTACTTGTAAACTCAATTTTCACCTTTCTTTGTTTTAAATCTTCAAAGTAGGTAAATTCTAAGTGAAACCTTTGAAGAGCTTTAAGGTAAGTAATTCTAAATCTTTCCATGGGTTAGGTTTTTGATGTCCTGGGTTACTCAAATCCATAAGTCAACCCAAGAACAAAATAAAACCTTCCAGAATGGAACAAACTGTGTCTGATTAAATGATAGTTTCCTAAAGTGAAAAAAAGTTTCACTATATCAGATAGTAGGCGATATCCACTGCTCACGATCAGATAGAGGAACCCACACATGTGCCATTCCGGGAGAGCTGCCAATAGCGCTGTCATCACTGGTCGCTAGGAAAAGGCATGATTAAAAGATTTGCTTGTGGTGTTGCTCATCATTAGTAATTTGCATATCCAGTAAGTAGACATACACGAAAGCAACTCTCACATTGATATTTTTGCCCTCCTCCGTTCTCACTGAGCCTCTTAACCTCTCTTTGGATCTCCTCAAAGATGTGCTGGTCTGTTGGAGCTGGCATTTAGTCTTTGTAGGTATTTTTGGCTGCTTGATTTAAGCATACTTACCCTGAGCTCATTTACTCCTCCTGACCATTTAAGCTAAAACAAACAAACACCTAACTCGAGCTTCTATCACAGTCTTCAGTTGTCTCCAGCTAAAATTTATAACGTAGTACTTTATGTGTCATAAAGTGTTTTTCAGTCATAACGTAGGTGGAGTGGAAAAGATGACCACAATGAAAAGGTCACTCAACTGATAGTGGCCAACATTGCCCTCATAGAAGTTAGCAGAAGAGAGGAAGATTTTATGAATAAAATGAGAGGAAAGACCCACAAAAAGGAAAATGGCTGTGTTAAACAATGAGAATGAAGAAATTATCGTGACTTTAGAATGGCAAAAATACATGACTTTTTTTTTCAAAGACATCTGAATGAAAATGAAAGAGAAAAATGAGTTGTTGAAGAAAAGAGGGAAAAAGTTAGATGAACACAGGCTGAAGAGGGAATCCACTTTAGACACAGCTTTGAGGATGAGGAATGAGCTAATGAAACATTCATCATGACATGTAAAATGCTGTGTGACGCAGCAGGCAACTGCTGGTAGTCACAAAAGAGAAATTATGATACATCTCTCAGGTTCTGAAGGTTTTTGCTGGAGCCCGTTAGCTCTGTGCCAGGCTCCCTTGTGAGAGGGAATAGGCAAACCTACTTAGAATCATTTTTTTCCTGTGAGAAATTGGCCCTGTGGGACAAGGAATTCCTGCTCCCCCCAGGCACCCTGGAGATTTCCCGGGAAGCCTTGCCTGGCACCCTTATGTTTCTATTTCCAGTCATGTTTTGACACAAAACGTAATGGGGAGACTTCTGAGTCCACCCAAAAATCACTGTTCCTATGGGGACATCCGAACGGGGTTAAATAAGTCTAATAAAAGTAGGTTCAGTAGCTTGGTTTTCTTACTCAGCAAAATAATGCAACCATTCTGAGGAGAAGTTTTCTATACTTTAACTTCTGCTGTTTTAACTTCAAGAAACTCAAAGTCCTTTCCAGAGCACCATAGCCCATCCTTTGAAAACACTGTACCTTTATAATGCACACAAGTTAAAGATAGGTGACAAAGGTGGAAAGCATGATCTTAGAATTGGACAAGTATAGGTTCAAGGCTGGTCTCTGCCGCTTTTAGAGGGCAATATCTACTTCTAATAGCACCCATAGACCTGGACACCCAGACCTTATCCCGGCACACTGCCCTGCCCCACCTTCGAGGACCCTCCTCTGCCCTGTCTCTGACCCCATGTTTCCACGTGTCTGGGAATCTCTGGGTCCAAGGGGACATGGCCACTTCCCCAGGGCCTATGCCGCCCCGTATTCTGGGTACCCTGGACCTCAGAATTCTGGACCTGCAAACAGCAGGGCCTACTTTCAGGCAAATACAAGGCTCTTTCTCAGGTCTGTCTTCAGAGGGTAGACAATGGTGCCATAATGCTGCCATCAAGGGAAGAGGTGAGCAGAGAGGGGCGGTGGAGATAGATAGAGTTGGGACGTGGGGGGTGCAGTGTCCACACACATGTGTGAGATGCCTATGGCATGGGACAGAGCTGGGTGTGGGAAAGAAAGACCCCTCCATTTGTACTCTGCACCCCACCTGCAGATGTTGGATGTGGGCCCGTCCATCTCATAAAGTTATGATGATGTTCAAATGAGCTAATATATGCAAAGTGCTCAGCACAGAGATTGGTAGACTATGAGCATTCAGTATGTTTTTGTTCTGGGATGGTTTCTGTTTTAAATTAAACCTGACTTAGCCTCTTCTAAATTCCCATGAAAACATGTATCCAGAGAGCCAAAATAAAATGAAATGAAACCTCTATAGCAACACTGAGAGATAAGACTAATAGCCATCCTATTTTCAGAATCTGGGGGGAATTTACAAACACCACAACACCTATGGAGCAGAATAAAGAATCAAAATGGGTGTTCTGAGTCATTTTACATTGATAAAAAGCACAACCCACACTATGGAAAAAGAAGTAATAAACCTGCATAAACTGAATTATATAGGTATTATAATAGGAATCAAAATCAGTGTATAAAGTAAAAAACACTAGAAATACATAGAACAGTGGACACAAATACAATTATTGTGGAAGGTAATACACTTTTTTTCAGCTTTTGACAAATCAAGTAGGTAATATATAAACATAGACAATTTGAATAGGAAAGTTGAATTTACAGCTAATTATTGGACTTTGCATAATTTAAACAGAGAATATACTTCTTTTTAAATGTATGTAAGATATTTTCAGAAGTTGATTACATTGTGCCATAAAGAAAATCTCAAATTCTTCCCAAGTAAAAAGTGAATGGGCCATATTGTCTGATCTTAATGCCATAAAACTAAAAACTAATAACAAAAGATTAAACAAAATGATTAACTGTCCTGGAAATTTAATGCCACATTTTTGTGAAATTGAGACACCTTTGATTGTTAGACACATTTCAACCTGAGAGTTTTAAAATTTGCAAAAAAAGTGTATTTTACAATTAATCAAATGCTTTACCTTTTAGATCAAAGAGAAAATGGAAGATTTACTAAAAACATGAATATGACTATGGTATATGACCAAAGCTATACCATGAGGCATATTCATATTCTTAAAATGCTTTTGTTACAAAGAAGAAAGAAAATAAAGGAACTAAATATTTTATTCAAGAATAGTTTCATTTTGTGGTGGAACCACCATTCTCTTTCCTCAGAGACTGTTATGAAATCTAGCCACCATGTCAGACTTTCTCTCTCTTAATCTTAGGAGCCCTGCTGTCTCTCCTTGAAATTGGATTTCTGTTGTTTAACTTTTCTTCCTTCTAGTCTTTTCCTTCAGGCATGTTTTACATGGTAAGCCTCAATTACATAAAAGATTTAGATTTTTTTAAATGAGGCATCTAGGCCTGATATAAATCGATGGTGTGGTTAGATACCATCATGGAGTAAATGTTGCTTAACATTATGTGCTGACTTACCTGAATTTTAGTCCTAACTCCATACAAACCCTAAATGACAAAGAATGTTCACCCCAAACCAAAAGTCAAGGTAAAATTTAATGATAGAACACTAGAGGAAAAATCAAGAATAAGACAAGGATGCTTCTATAACTCATTATTTATTATTACTCTGTCTGAAGTAGAAATGGGAAGTATAACTTGCAGAAAAGGAGGAGGCCAAGTTATTGTTATGTAAGATCATGTATATCTAGAAAAATATAAGGGAATCAACTTTGAAACGATATAGGAAATTTCCATAAAATGGCCAGTAATGGATCAATAATGAATAATTTGCAAGATAAAAGTCTCCAAACCAATAGTTTTCCTATTTGGCAGCAAAAAACAAACAAACATACCTAAAAAAGGATATAATGGGGAGGGGGAGATTTAATCAATAATAGTAATAAAAAATCTTTACTAGAACATTAGGAATATGTAAAAATTTACTTTGCTTCTGGATGGAAAGACTGAATATGATAAAGGTGACAGTTATTGCCAAATTAACTTATAGATCTAATGCATTCCTAATCATAAGACCAACACAGTTTCCTTTAGGAACTTGAACAAATTATTCTAAAGTGTATCTAGAAGACTAAACGTGAAAATGTCCATGACTTATTTTTTTGAAAAGAGTGATTATCATTAAGAAAAGTGACAAAAATGAAATAGCATGGGACCAAAACAAGAATAGACAAACAAGCCAGAAGTAGAATAAAAAGCTCTGGAAAAGTTCCTTATAATTATAATGACAGTTCATGATTTAGAAGTAAAGTCGCGGGTAAACGGACAAGATGTCTGGGAGACCAGACCAAGAATTTGGAGAAAAAATAAAGTTATAGTTTCACCTTTTACTATACAGTATAATAAATATTTATTAATTAATTGATTAAAACTACAAAAATCCTAGAGGAAAATGTATGTATTTAACTAGTTTTGAGATGAGGATGGACTTTCTAAGCGTAAAACAACATATAGGAAATGCAGTGGAATAAATTGTAAAAGAAAATTTGTTTAAAAAGCATAAGTAAAATGATGGAATGGAAAAAATTTCTGTGGAAAGCATTACCATCACAGGTTAGTTAAAAACATAAAAAAAATTTTCAATGAGAAATCAATGAGAAAACCATATATTATAAATCAATGAGAAAGCCATGACTATTCTACCAACAAAGAATTTAAACCTCACTAATAATCAAAAAAATACAGATTAAAATGATAATACTATGTTTTAAAAATATAAATGTATATAATATCTTTATATTATATATACCTAAATATGTATAAAATATCTAACATTTGATATTAGCAAGATAAATACATTGCTTATAGCAGTATACATAAATAATCCTTTTGGAAAGCAATTATGCTTTATTTAGCAAGATACTACAAATGTTTATATGTTTTAACTCGGTAATTTCTTCTCTAAAAATGGATCCCAAGGAAATAACTAGAGATGGACTGGAAAGCGCAAGGGTTAGATGAACAGTATAATTCCCTTTTAATAGAAATACTTAATATTTATTTATACATGTACACATATGCGTAGTAAAAGCCCTGAAACAGCGGTTATTTATGGATGTTAAGATTTTAATGTTTGTATATTTCAAGTTTTACATCATCAGCGTGTGTTGCTTTTGTAATTAGGAAAACAGTTGAACATTATATAAGTTAAAAATTTTCTCTTCCGTTTCTTGTAATCCCAGAGCTATGAATAAGTGTTTTGATCTCTTTTTCTTTGGTCTCTCACCTTATCTCCCAAGACACATTTTACATTTTCCTATGAAGTCCTATAGCTCTTTAGTAAAGAAAAATAAATTATATTCTTGTAATTATGAATTTTTACTTTAACTGCTTTATATAATATGATCGTCAATTCACATTTCAGTTTAATATTGCATCTTCAACTAAAAACTTATCTGATCCCAGTGGTAACAGCCACGTAAATACTTAGGTGAGATTATTTTGGCAAACATCCAAAGGTAAAATTAGATGTTGCTATTAGAATATTTTTAAAGGCAATTTACACAAATTCTTTCTCTTGACTGGTAAATCCCGGCAATTACAGCAAAGAAGAAGCTTTCCAAAATTCAGCCTAATCTAACGTCTGTTTCTCACGTTCTTCATAGTCTTCATTACAGTTAATATCCGTAGATTCTGAATATCATATGTGGTTTAAAAAATAATCTTGATTGTAACTGTGACCTTAGAACTGATCTTTAATAAAAATATTTTCCTCTACGACAGGTTCTTGGATTTCATTAAGGATAAAGGGGCAATTTAGATGATTACACTTAACTTGTGAGACGTGAATGTGGTAAGGCATGTTCCAGGCTAACTTCAGTCAAACTTCGTGGGTGCCGCTTCACATCTTGAAGCTCTCAGCTTGAGATATGGGGTCCCTAGATCCCATAGGAGCTAACTTAGGTATTCATGAGAGTCTTTGAATTTATTTTTATAATTTCAAACAACTTAATGGAATCATGCGTTTTTCCCATGGGAGGGTTGCTTTCTCTCTTTCTTTCTTTTTTTTCTGCTTTTGCTTTTGGTTGAAACTCAATTTTTTAACCCGAGTGGTCCTATACCAGTTAGATACTGCAGCGCTCTATATAACTTTGACTAATAAAAGACTGCAAATGACACAATTTCAGTTTGATAGACGATTTCAAAACCTGTGGGCACTGGTTTAGAGTAGAGTTTGGACCTACTGACTTACCCCTTCCCCTGTCTCACCATACCATGTCAACACTTCTTCCCTTAAAGGGTGTTAGTTTCTCTGTGGTAGACTTAACTTATACATTTTTCATAGTCAAATGTTTAAGAACCTTAACGAACAATTTGAGTATAGATAAACCTCTCTTTATATATATCTAATATGTTAAAACCTGAATCTACACAGCAGATACATTTTTCTTGGACTGCCTTGGGTGACTGCATGCATGTACGCCCCTAGAATTTGCTTATCTTTCAAGAATTTTTTTATATTCGGAATAAACCTATGTTGGTCTGGCTTACTCTGGGGACATTGTTAGTGGGCGTGCATGTCTCAGTTGTACCAATGAAGGCATACATTTTAGGAGTTGGAAAGTTCATGAGTTCTCTGAATCATGCAATGAGTTCAATGGGCAATTTCCTTATTTGTGGTAATCTTTGGAAAAAAATGTGGAAATCTTCAATAGGTCTTGGTGGATCTTGAAGCAGCTTGAGACAGATTTTTCTCCTCTAGCTGCCTCCAAATTTTACTTTAAGTAAAAGAGAAAAAAATTATCAAGTGTGCTTTTAGACTCATGTTTGCTGTTATTTTTGGGCCCTGTTTCCAATAGCTGCTTTTTTATTATTTATTTAGGGAATTATTTAGAGAAATCATTCATTGAAATATATCATTTTTCTCTTGAATTTATCTAAAATTGTGTGTGTGTGTGTGTATGCATGTGTGTGTGAAAAATGTTCCTAGGATCAGCTCTATTTGCATTGGTATTTCCAGTGGAAATGTCAAGTGTGACCTTTTTCTTGTTTGGGTGTCTAATCCTATTTTAAAGCCCTGTCACGCCCCTGCTGAGGGTCAGTGCCCTCGTGAATAGAACTTCTGCACCTGCTCCCCCTTTCTTCTGTTCTTCTTCCCCTCTGCGTGGAACTGGAGGATGTTCCGGATGGCAAACAAAACAGTACTATGCTTCAATGACTGCAGGGGCAGAAAATAATTCCAGACTTGGGAATTTGGGAAAGTTTTGAAACCATGGGAAAATAAACACAAAAATAAGCAAACCTGAATCAGGGCTAACATACCCTTGAACTTTTCAACCGATAACAAAGAGGCTCGGATGAAAGATTAGCTCTTGCATATATAGGATGCTAAAATCAGTGTCATTGACATTTCACCTGTAGGGAAAAAAAATTATTAACATGGAAGAACTGTGGGAAATACAACCGGGGAAGTCCACATTACCATAGTGACTGGATTTGGTTGGCCTGTTTCCCAAAGTAGAATTTTCAATAATTATGCTTAGTGGAGTTGAATTAAGCAGTAAGTGAATGTAGATGATTTGAATAGTAAAAGGATTGTATCTTCAGGCTTATTATTTTTTAAAGATAATGTTCTGTAAAATTCAGCTCTGTTTGCCAGGGCTTGGGTTGGATCATAATTTCCCATCACAGGAATTAGTAGGGAATTAACAAAGAAGTTCTTGTTGAATTCTTAACCAAATTTAAATATATAATTTGTCATTATACTATATATATTTTAAAGCTAACCATGTGGGAAAAAATTGAATTCACACTGAAACTCTGCTAAAACATAAAGTTCAGTATCAATAGTTTTACCTGGCATTACCTTCACTGCAAAATCCCTAAGTGAGCCATACTAATGTTCTCACTATTTTTCCTAAAATCATGCTAATTTCTACTTTTTCTTGTGAAATAAAGCCTTACTAGTGTTCTCCAAGTTTGTAATATGAATGCGTTTTATCTTTCCATTGTACCATGCTCCCAAATCCAGATTAGGATGCAGCTCTTGGTAACTCTCTCTCTACTCTTCCTTCCTCACCTTATATCTTGACCCGGGGATAGTTTAGTAACCAATTTCCTCGCCTGCAGACTCCATCTCCACCCAGTCCACCCGGCAAACCACCCCAGGAATAATCTTCCTGAGATAACGTGACACTCTTCCTTAGATACCTCCACACCCCAGAGTAAATAAAAAAATGTGATCGATTTCACAAGGAGGAACCAAACTAGTTCGGAGGTAAGTGATAGAGATGGCGAGTCCTAGGGTTCAGAATGCTTCAGGGAGCACTGGAAGTGGGAATAATCCTAGAACTGGGAGGAGCTGGGGCTTTAAACAAGCCTTGAAGAACTGGGGAGTATTTGGCAGGAAGAGAAGTGGCTAGAAGGGAGCATGTGTCTTCAGTGACCAAAGACACAAAAGTGTTTTGGAGTGTGGCTGGTGTAGCCATTTGACTGGCAAGGAGGGCTGTAGAAGATGAATCTGAAAAGTAGGTTAGGCCCTGATTATCAGCTGATAGATATTTGTCCTTTAGGTTTCGGGAAGCCATGGAAGATGTTTGAGCAGAGTAGTGATATTATCATCTAGGAAGACTCATTTACTGGAAATGTACAGGACAGACTGGGCGGGGTGCAATGTTTGAGGCAGAGAAGCTGGTTAGTGGGCAGAGGCTGTAATCTAGATGTGTGTAAAGGCCTCGATTAGGTGAAGGAAATGAGAAGAGAAGAGTGGAGACAGATATCAGAGACACAGGAAAGGAAGTACTTATGGGATTTAGAAATTAAATAGGTATGAGGGAGCAGATTAAAAAGTGACTCTAAGATTTTGAGTTTGAGGACTAGGAGAAACAGAGCAGCTGGGAGAAGAATCTGGGGTTTTGTGTGTGTGTAATAAGCTTTTACATGTGATGTTTGAAATGACTGCAATTCATTTCATTGACAATGTCATGTAGGTAGTTTGGGACGCAGGATTTGGGTTCCAGAGAGAGTCCTGGCTAGAAATGCAGATTTGGGAAGCATGTTAATTGAGTGCTAGTTGAAGCCTTGGAAATGAATATCACTCAACAATGACTAGATTTTGGAAAGTGCTCATATTTCTGAGATGGGGAAGAAAAGCAGAAAGCAAGGAAAGAGATTAGAGGCAGGTGGGACCCAGTGAGCATTGTCTTATAAAGGAAAAAGAGGAGACATTGGCAGAAAGGAGGATGGCACAAGCAAACACAGAAAAAAACCTGCGGAGAGTTTCACTGCAAAGAAAATGAAGGCTTAGAAGAGGGCACTGCATTTGTCAACTGGAAGACCCTAGTGGGCTTTTGAAACTGTAGGGCCAGAAGCCACTGCGAATGATTTAGGAGAGAATGTGTTGTGTGAAAGCAGAGGCAGGAACTTTGATGATAAATGGAAAGAGAAAAAAGGGGGTGGACAGAGCCCCCAGCTCATGTGAAGGACATTAGATGGGACAGTCATGTTGCTGTTGGAAGTCAGAGAATGCAAGGCCAGGAGAAGTGAAGGACTGAAGGGTCAGAGAAAGCAGCATGGGGTTGAGAAAGCAGGTATGAATGAATGACTTTCCTGCATTTGAGCAACTGAATGAATGTGATGTATGAGGTGACTAGTGAAGTTTGTCCCGGCACATGTGTGTCTTCTATGAGTGAGGTACAGAGTAGACACTTTGCATACACTTCCTTTTAAACTCCACAACAACACTATAAAGTCATTATTATTCCCATTTTGCTGATAAGGAAATTGAGGCTTAAACTGTAATACACTTACTTGCAAGCTCATATTAAAACCCAAGTCTCTTGATTGCAAAAACCTATATTGCCTTCCATATGCCGCGTTATTGGAGCAGTTGTAGGAAGTGTGTAAAGGATTCAGGAGATGAAGAAAGACATTGAGCAGCAGCAAGGGTCTAGGAAGGGTGAGTAAACTTGAGCTCGCTTAAAGTCAAGGCAGTAAATTCCATGACTGAGAAAAATGGAGGAAGCAAAAAGCTGTGGCAATCCTGACTTTGTAGCTGGCATGGCAGAGGAAGTTTAAGGGAGGAGGAGATGACCAAGGAGAGTGTGGAATGGGCTTTCATTAATCATTGCAGGTCGTTACATCTAGTCTCTTTAACAAGACTAGGAGAGTCTGCAACGTTTCCTCATTGTGCCTTGCAAAGTATGAAGGGCTGATTCAACACTCAATAACTGCTGTGAACTGATGGACATAAAACAATAGGAAAACTGAGATGAAAACGGAGAGGTGTACTAACTAAATCCTGCGTTGTTTTGGAGTTGTGTACTTTGCTTATTAAGATGCTATTAAGCCAAACAGTGATTGATAAATAATAATACTAAAGTTCTTCACGAAGGTAAATCTGGCTGACTAGACATGCCTGGATCAGATTCACTGCAAGCCAATAGCCAATCTTTGGTGAAACAAGACTGGAAAATATGTTCCCTTATATCGTGTTGCTCTAGGAAAGAAGATAATAATGAGTATTTTTGAGTACTTATTTGTACTTATTTGTTCAAGGCAGTGTCTGAGTATTTCACATGCACTAGTTCATTAATCCTTGTCATGACCCGAGAGGTAAGTGTTATGATTCCCATTGTACAGACAAGGAAACTTGGGCCAAAAAAAGTTAAGTATCCAAGACTGCATTGCAAATTAATGGCAAATTTAGAATTTAAACTTGATGGTCAGCTCCTAAGTGCACATTGCTAACTACTTTGCCATTCTCTGAATTCTGACATTTTCTATTTTATGGTACAAGCAGCTTCTTTGTGTTTGATGAGAAATATGAGTAACCTTTAACAAATCTGAAGTGCATCCTTCCTTGGCGGTTGGATACATTCCCTTTTATCTAGCACCTGTTCTATCAATTGTGTTCGGAAGGAAATCCGCTTTCTTACTCATTTGTGTGACATTTGTATCTCAGTGGTTCTTTGGCAAAAAATGTTTAAAACCTAAAGAAACCTACTATGACAAAGGATGCCATCATATGTCTTTCCTTAATTAACAGCAGGCTGAGTCTGCGAGTTGTCAGATTTCTCCTTCCTTTCAGTTTTGACCAGTTTCCACTCATTTGGCTTTAGAAATGGTATTTGAGAAATCTTTAAAACAGGCATTTAATCTGATGACCATTATAAACTTTCTTTCTTTCCCTCTTTCGTTCTTTCTCTCTCTCTTTCTTTTTCTCTCTCTCTCTATTTCCATCTTTCTGTTTTCATTTGTTTTTCCAGCTTTATCGAGAGGTAAGTGACATACAACATTGTGTACATTTAAGATGTACACTGTGATAATTTGATACATGTATATATTACAAAATGATTCCCACAGTAAGGTTAGATAACACATCCTTCTCTTCACATAATTGCAATTTTTGTGTGTGGTGAGAATATTTAAGATCTACTCTCTTAGCAACTTTCAAGTACATAATACATTTTGTTAATTATAGTCACCATGCTGAATATTAGATCCCAGAACTTATTCCATTTGTAACTGGAAGTTTGTATCCTTTGACCAAAAAGTAATTCTTTATTAAAAGAAGAATGAAGCCTGCCATGTTTATCTAGGAATTCAATTGTGAGGATCATACGGTTGGATTATCTTTACATTTATATGCCAAAAGACAGAAGACATGCTGGAGGAGTTCTGAAGGAGAACTTCTATCATACGTTTATTTTCTTACAACAATAGGTAGAGACCAAGAAATTGCTCTTGTGGCTTCTTTTCATCTTAACTGTATGATTCAGAGATGACTAAGAGAAAATTAGATTCAATTTTGGACATTAATGTGAAGTTTGCATTTTTGTCATTGTAGTCTGTCAAAGTTTATTTTTGTGGACTGGACTGTAGGAGGCATAATATTAATAAAAATTTATGTTAAAGAATAATTCTCTAGAGCTTTTTAAAGGTATAGTCTAAATTCTTATCAAATGCTCTTAAATATCTCATCCTGTGTTAAAAATTCGGTTCCTTCTAATTTAAGGAAACTGTGATTTCAACTGTTCACACTTCCTTGCAGAATGACTAAGACATATAACAAACTTACTTCCAATTGATATTTGCTTGTTGAGTTTGCAAAGCAGAGCATTATCTGACATAAAGATTTAGTCAACTGTGATCTACTAAAGAATTTATAGTACACAGAAAATTAAATTTTGTTGGCCAGATCCCTGTCCAACAGAAAAGTATCTTTTATTTTTAAGACCTTTTAAAATTTCTTGTTTGTTTGTTTTGTATTGCTAAGTTTGTATCCTTCTAGAAGAATAGTATAAGACAGATCCTCTTAACAATACAAACACCCTCATACCCAATATGCCCACATGCACAAGTGTGCTGCTCTGCTTCCAATAGGTCCATGTGCACAAGCATAATTCTCTCATTCTATGTCATTAACATATATATTTTTCATTTCTATTTGCCCATGTACTTGCAATCTTAAATTATGATCAATAAATAACATCTACATATAAAGTTTTATAATGAGCATTGTCAAGTTTAACATGTATTAAAAAATTTTTCTTTTTGCTAAGGAAGATTAGCCCTGAGCTAATATCTGTGCCAGTCTTTCTCTATTTTGTATGTGGTTCGCCACCACAGTATGGCTTGAGGAGTGGTGTAGGTCTGTGCCTGGGATCTGAACATGCAAACCCAGGTTGCCGAAGCGGAGCATCCAGAACTTTAACCACTCGGCCATGGAGCCTGCCCCTAAATTTTTTTTTTTTGAGGCAGATTAGCCCTGAGCTAACATCTGCCGCCAATCCTCCTCTTTTTGCTGAGGAAGACTGGCCCTGAGGTAATATCCATGCCCATCTTCCTCTATTTTATATGTGGGATGCCTGCGACAGCATGGCTTGCCAAGCAGTGCATAGGTCTGCACCCGGGATCCAAATCGGCAAACCCTGGGCTGCCAAGTGGAATGTGCGAACTTAACTGCTGCGCCACCGGGCCTAAAATTTTTTTTATAAAATTTCTAAAACACAAAATGTTTGACAAATAGTGCTAAGTAGTAGATAGATAAAATAAACATTGAGTTGCCTGACAAGCGGGATTCCCCCACCCCAAGTTTCTGAATTTTATACTAGACTGATTTTAAACATATGTGATTATAAGATTATCAGATTTCCAAAAATGAATCTTCTATAAAAATCACACAGGGCCCCTCAGCTGTGTTTTCTTCCATTATTTATAGACAAATTGAAAGCAAATGTTCTTTAAGAAAAAGTACAATGAACTGAAACCAGCTGTCAAGATGCACTTTTTCTCTGGAATTCATCTGTAGTACAGACGTGTGGTAAACCAGAGCCTAACTCTCGTGAACTGAGGCCATATTGAACGGTACTTTTCGTGTCAATTCAGAGAGAGAAGTGTTAATGTCTGTTGTAACAAGACCTAAATGCCTCATTAATTCAGTGAAGGTTATGATTAAATAAGCAAGTGACATGGGCCAAATGCAAATAGTGTCATTTTGAAGCTCTTAATTGCAAATATGTTTTAAAAAGAAGACACTTTTTGAAAACTCATTTGAAGTGATTTAGCGGCTGTTGTAGGGATGGTTCTGGATGTCTCCCTCCTCCAGCTATTGTTGACTCATTGCATACCTACGGCTATTGAATGCTTGACCATGAAACAAGGTCACAGGAGAGGTAACGAACAGAAAAGCTCAGAAAATACATGCAGAAAGTGTTGGGTGACTTTCTTGTTGTAAACCTAAAAATTTCTTATATGTAATAAAAACATTTCACTTAATTTAGAAAAAGCATATTAAGTTAACAGGAGCTTATTTTTTACATTGAACGTTGAGTCTTTTTTTATTTATTTATTTTTTATTTTTTTAATTTTTAAAAATTTTTTCCTTTTTCTCCCCAAAGCCCCCCGGTACATAGTTGTATATTCTTCGTTGTGGGTCCTTCTAGTTGTGGTATGTAGGACGCTGCCTCAGCGTGGTTTGATGAGCAGTGCCATGTCCGCGCCCAAGATTCCGAACCAACGAAACGCTGGGCCGCCTGCAGCGGAGCGTGCGAACTTAACCACTCGGCCACAGGGCCAGCCTCTGAACATTGAGTCTTTTAAGACACTATGAATTTTTTTTTTTTTTTAGATAGAAACCATCATCCTTTCTGGATGTGATACCTTGAGAAGAACATAACATCACTTATATACTATTCCTGCCAGGAATCCATAATCTGAGTTTAATCATGAGGAAACAGCAGACAACTCTAAATGAGGAACATCCTATTGAAAAAGTGAGAGAAAGAATTATTCAAAGATATCAATGTCATGAAAGACAAAGAAAGGCTAAGGAAATTTTCAAGGTTAAAGGACATTAGAAGAACGTGACAATTAAATGCAATACCTTAGACTGGATTCAGTTCTGAAGGAAAAAATGTTATAAAAGACCTTATTGGAGCAAGTGACAAATTTGGAATACAGATCGTAGGTTAGCTAGAAGTATTGCATTGACATTAAATTTAAGGAAATTGATAACTGCACTGTGGTTATGTAAGAGTCTATCTTATTCTTAGGAAATACACACTGAGGAATCTAGGGTAAAGGGCCACGATGTATGCAACTTAGTCTCAAATGGTTCAGGATGATGAAGAAAATGGGGCAAAATGGTAACAATAGGAAAATCTGGGTAAAGGGCATATGGGTGCTCTTTGTACTATTGCAGCTTGTCTGTAAGTCTGAATTTGTTTCCAAATAAAAGTTAAAAATTAAAAAATCACATTACTCGAAAAAGAATGATTTCTGGGGAACATGAACTCTTGAGATAAATGCTGAAACCACTATGTATTATCAAACATTCGTTGAACGAATCCATGACTGAAGGAAAGAATACAATTGGCATCGTTGAATTACTTTAGATTTTGGTTCAAATCCCATGGTAACTGACATGAAAAAAACAAGCAGAGTCCATTGACTCAGTCTTTTAGTGACCAAAGAGCTTACTGTACTGTACAACTCATTTTGTTGTGCTGTAAGTTTCAAAGGATCTTTCTTTTGTAGTTTCGCTCAGCTGGTCATCAAGTTTGAAGGAGTCTCGTAGTCCTCAAATTTCTCTCCGGAAGATGTGTATAGATTCTTCTGTGTATGGTCATATCTTCTTTACAATTTTATCCAAAAGTGTTTGCCTATGACATATTTTATGAGAGTAAACTTTAAGTACGTTTTAATTTCATTGGATTTGCCACCTGAGAAGCCCAAAGTCCTTCACATAACTCTCTGGTCCTGGGCAATATAGTGACAGCGCATCCCCTTTACAAGGTACAGGGAGTAAAGGGCCACTCCACCAGCTTCTTGCTTTATTTTTGTTTCACCAATTGCTGCATGCTCAGCTGTCTCCTCCCACTACTTTCCTATTTTTTTCTTGTTTGTGGTAAAATCACTTTAAAGATTCAAATACACTTACAAATATATTTTATGCATTCTGTAAAATCAGCCAGTAATGAATGATGAAAGGGCTGCGGAGTGGGACAACATTGTTGAGTTCGACTGTGTGCTTTAATTTCTTTATGAGATTGGATGGGCAGACCATATGACATGGTCTCTTCTAAAACTTGCTACACAAAATGTGGTCTACAGATTAGCAGCGTCAGCATCACCTGGGACCTTTTTGGAAATTCAGAGTCTCAGGCCCCAGCCTAGATGTGTTAAATACAAATCTGCAATTTGACAAGAGCCCCAGGTCTTCCGTATGCACATAAAGGTGGAGGAACACTGATAAAACTTCAAAGATACTCTAAAACAGATGTTCCTGAAGAATCTAGAGAATCCAGTGCCCTACACTGCTTTCAGCTGTCTCACTACTAGGACCACTTTGACGAGAATAAAAATAATGGTCGTTGTAGCTCCTTCGTAAAACCTCCCTTTCTGATTGTTTACTATCTCTTTTTTTTTTCCTTTCTAATACTCCCCAGTTTTTTAGTTCTTTTCTTTTTCCTCATGAATTATTTTTATTGCTCATCCTAACCTTGATGGTGTTTTTCCTAGATACAATCATCTTGAATGTTTTTGTATTACCTGCCTACATGATGACTCAATGTTATTTCTTTTCCACTGTGGTCAGAAAACATAAGCTGTAAGATTTAAACCCTTTGAAATTCATTGAACTATATATTGTGGCTCAGCATATAGTCTAGTCGGGTGAACATTCTACGTGCTCTGGAAAACAAATGTGTATTCAGCAGTTGTTGAGGATACTGTTCAGTAAATGTTAATTAGGTTAATTTGATGGATTGTGTTATTTAGGTAATCTATATCTATCACGTTTTTTTAAAAAATACTTGTTCTATCAAGTACACTGAAAGAAAGTATTAAAATCTCTCACTATGTGGATTGGTCTAATTTCTCCCTTTGAGTCTGTCAGTTTTTGCTTCATGAATTTGATGTTGTTATTAAATACATATATATTTAGGATCATTATGTCTTTTTGACAAACTTCTTTTATTATTATATAATGTCCTTATTTCTTATAATATTCTTTTTCTTGAGTCTACTGTGTCTGATATTAATACAGCCACTCTAGCTTTTTTACACTCACTATTTGCATGGCATGTTTTTAATCTCCTTTTATGTGCAAGTTATCTATTTATATTAAAATGTGTCTTTTGTAGATAGCATATAGTTGGATTTTACATTTTTATCTGGCCTGACAATATTTGCTTTTAAACTGGGGTGTGTGTCTAGTCCATATACATTTACTATCATTATTGACATGATTATAAAGACTCTGGATTCTGTTATCTTCCTGTAAAGAATGTTAATTTTTCTATTAGCAGGCAGTTCAGTTTTGGCCAATTGCCTTGAACTTGTATCTTTGGCAAGCTTAAGGTATAAGCTCCTCTAATTTGGTGAAACTTAAATCTCTAAGCTCTGTCTTCCCTACAAATCTTGTATGGGCGAGATTTTTGGTTTGTTAAAGCAGGTTTATGGTAGGTCTTACTAAGACATGGACTTCCAGTGTCTCAGATGAATTCCCAGGGTGTGAATGGGATGTTAATTAGATCGCTCCACTCTGGCAGGGCTGGAGCTTTAACATCTCCCACCGGTTTTCAACGTCTAGGGTCTCTGTTCTGTTCTCAACTCTTTAGCAGCTGCTATCTGGTAAACCTCGAGTGGTCTCATCCTGTGTGTGTGCAACACAATCTTTCACCATGTCTTCATGTAGAGACGCCCACACAGACTCCCAGGGCCCTTTTTCTGCTTAGCTCCCTCCTCTCTGGTTGCCTTGCCTGAGAATTCCAGCCATTCTAGCTGTTCTGAATTCTGATCGCTGCCTGTTCAGTTTAGCTAAAGTACCATGCTCTCCTTGGACTCCTTTCCTCTTCATCTTGGTCAAGAAAATCCCCAGGCAGAGAACTGGGTGATACCAGGACTTGCACTGTGAGTTTTTATTCCCTTAAGGATTACTGCCTTGCAGTGCCTGTTAATGATTTCCTGAAAACATTTATTTTGTTGAATTTTATAATTGTTTCGGAGGGAGAGAAGACTATTTTGGTTCCAGTGACTCCGTCATGGCTGGAAGCTCCTATGATTTTTATATTGAGGAGCAGAGAGAGAGGCTCCTTACCTTGATGCTTCCTTAAGGATGAGTGACCAAAAAATGGCAGAACTTTGTTCGTTAAAGCTCATGTTGGTGTCTAGAGTTTCATAATAATAATATAATACTAATAATACTTTCCTATTATCAAACATTGGTACTCCATTTAGGATTTGAACTTTTCAAAATCAGTTTTTTAATGTGTTGTTCTAATATAAGGAAGGTTCTATCTAGGTTATGATTGCTGGTGTCCTCATTAATTGTCTTAGAAATATTATTTAATAAAGTAAAAGTAATTAAATATTTTTGATTAAACATGAGTGTTTTGATTTACTGATACCAAGGAAAAATACACCACTTTTATGAACTCTGACAGAGTATTGCTAGAGGATAAAGAGAATGGTTTGTAATTTGCATGTGTGTTTCTTTGGGATGCTGTCAGTGGCTCTACAAAGGCTAAGCTCATTCTTTTATGACTAAAAGCATGCTGTAATTGAATATATATATATATAGCATAATGTTTGCAGTTGGGTAAGATACAGGACTTTTGATGCCTAAGTACCCTAAAAACCTCTCAACAAATTATTTTCCCATTGTTTCAGGGAAAACTTGCAGCTTCACTGTGAAAATGGGTCTGTTTAGGAAGCCAGCTCTTCCTTCCTCCCCTCCCAGGATTTTCCTGTTTCTGAGGAGAACTGACAAACCTGGTACAAGTAACTCGTATGGACCTAGTATGAGGAGTTTTTTAATCTTAGTAAGTTATTGCCTGCCTTTGGTTTCTGACAACTAGGTTTGAATTAGGACTGTTGCCCATTGCTTACAAGTCTGCAGAGACAGATGGATAGAGGGGATTCTTTAGAAGATGGCTTTCTTTTTTGGGTGTGAGGAAGATTGTCCCTGAGCTATCATCTGTGCCAATCTTCCTCTATTCTGTGTGTGGGACACTGCCACAGCATGGCTCGATGATCGGTGTGTAGGTCTGCACCTGGGATCTGAGCCCGTGAGCTCATTCTTTTATGGGATGGGTCCTTCAAAGAGAAGGTATCTGTACTGGGTACAGGCCCCGTAGCCTGTACCTTAAGAAGAATTAGGAACCTGCAGCAAAAAGAAATTCGTATATTTGTCATGAACCCCTTTTGCTTCTTACTCCTTCACATTATGTCCTGCCTTTGCTGCAACATTGAAGACCTTAAGGGGATTCCATAAAGAAGACTTTATGAGGCTCCTGAAGCAGAGTGTGTGAACTTAACCACTATGCCACAAGGCCTGCCCCCCAGAAGAATGGCTTTTATAGGAGCGTTTCCCGGGCAAACCAGGTGTCGTGAATGGACTTATTAAAAAAGTCTTTTGCCTCACTGGTAATCAAAGATATGCATATTAAAATAACAATGGGATACTATTTCCCTGCTAAACATAAGTGCAAGGAGGTTTTAAATGCTAATCTCAGAGCAACTGACGGTGAAGGAAAGTTTGCTCTGGTTGGAGTGTAATTTGGTACTTATTTTCTGGAGGGCAATAGATGAAGAGTTTCAAAAGTGTTTATGTTCAAGGATGTTCGGCACACGGTTGTTAATAGTAAAGAAAAATCCGAAACAACCAAATAATGAGGAAATATTATAGTTGCAGAGAGTATTAAATAACATGGGAAAATGTTTTTGATACAATATTGAGCAAAAAAAAGGTAAGATCTAAAAACTGTATATTTAGAATTAGAATTTGATAAAAATTCAAAGTAACATTTTAGAATTTTCTGTCATATGCAGATATTCAAGTGCAATGCAAGTTTATATATATAGATATTTTAATCATAGAATTTTAAAAGGGTCTGTTTGTTTATTTAGCAAGGAATACTCCAAAATATCTGGGACAAATAATCCATTTGAAGATCTCCAGGGATGGAAATTCCACAGCTATTTGTAGCATTTTTCAACTCTGACGGTCAAAACTTTTTTTTCTTAAGTTTAACTGAAATCTCCCTCATTTAATTTAAATCCGCATCCTCTTGTTCTGGACTTCAAAATTGTGAGAACATTTTTCAACATTCTCCTCCTTAAAGGAAAATGTAAAGACACTAATAAAACCACATTGGCCATCTCTTTTATCAGATTCAATATCTTTATTGTAATCTTTTTCTCACTATTTAGCATTTTAACCATTTTTTCAATGTTCCTTTCTCCCTTGAATTTGCTTCGATGCTGTAAATTTGTTGGGAGCCTGTACCTTAAGAAGGGTTAGGAACCTGTAGCAAAAAGAATTTCATATATTTGTTGTGAACCCCTTTTCCTTTTTACTCCTTCACATTTATGTCGTGCCTTTGCTGGGACATTGAAGACTTTAAGGGGATCCCAGGAATCATTGCAGTCACAACAAAGGGGTTTCTCTTAAATTTCTGGTTGATCTTGGATAATTTAACTGCCAGAGGGTGGAAGGGATGGATTCATACACGCTGAAACATGCCAGTGGCAGCGCTGTGCAAGGCGCCTTACATGTATGACGTCCGACAGTTCTACAAAACCCCTGCTGGGGAATGGTCACTGTCCTCATATTAAGAAAAGGACCTGGAGACAAACAGGTTAGGTGATTGCCAGGGGCAAACAGCGTGTCTGCATCAGACTGGATTCGACCCCAGGTCTGTCTGAGCTCTTGCTGCTACACAAGGCAGTTTTGTTTTGTTCTTTTAAAGAATGAAAGCTTGATTGGTTCTTTCTTAGCTTGATCTGGCATATTAGAATGAGCATGCTTAGTATATCATTAAAGCTTTCAATTAGGCAGAATTTATTTTTTGTTGACTTGGTTTACAGTGAGTAAAACCATTAGGGCAATGACGGTTTCTGCTTTATTTCGCTGTATTCCTGTCCTGGTGGTTACATAGAACTCTGAGGTTCACATAGTTAGCGACAGCCGCCCTCTGTGGCAAATGGCAAACTACTGACCAACTAGAAGGATTTGAAATGTGACTTTGAGAACAGCCTGGCTGTGGATCCATCAGGAGGGTCTGGGTGAAGTTCAAGGTCAGGGATGTCACAGGTATCAGAGCTACAGCATCCTCCTAACTGTGCAGAAGGGGGGTGTGGGGTGGGGATGGCAGTGAACAGTGGGGCCCCTCCTGAGCCACAGGACTTCTTCCTTCTCTATCTTTAATAGCTAAGGATGACACTAAAACTACAGAAGAGGTACTTTAAAAATTATTTTATGAAACTTGTTATTATGAAGTAATTAGGCATATAGAAAAACACAGATAATAATACAATATTTGCTTGCATTCTAGCATTCTGCTTAAGAAATAAAGCATTACAAATATGATTGAAACTCTTTCTGTATCCACCCCAATCCTATCCCCATCTTCCCTCTTTCCCCAGGGGTAATATGTGTTTGAGATTTATACGTGTTAATAATTACAGCTTTAATTCATTACTTTCACTGATGTGTAGTATTCCACTATATGAATATACTGTCATTTATTTACCTACTTTCAAATTGATGGACATTCAGGAGACAGGGGTGAGCTTGGTGGGGAATGTGTGATTAGATCTGAGTTATTTTCCAGTCTTATTTTTGTTTTGAGAAATGGGTTCAACAGATGCTTATTACATTATTAAAAATAAGTAAATAACTAAAAATAAGCTGAACGTTTATAGCCCAATGATGATAATGTGTCCTGATTAATCCAATTGACGCATACCAGCCTACTAATAAAAACGGCAATTGTACTAGTGTGTTAAGGCTACCATATAAAGGGTCGTGGGCTGAGGGGCTTAAGCAACAGAAATTTATTTCTTCACAGCTGTAGGGCTAGAAATCCAAGAGGAAGGTGTTGGCAGGTTTGGTTCTTCTGGGGCGTCTCTCCTTGGCTTGTAGGTGGCTGTCTTCTCCTCCCTTTGTCCTCCCATGGTCTCCCCTCTTTGTGTGTTTGGTTCCTCATCATCTTATAAGGACACCAGTCGTAGGATTAGGGCCCACACTAATGACCTCATTTTAACTGAATTACCTCTTTAAAGACCCCATCTCCAAATACAGTCACATTCTGAGGTATTGGGGGTTAGGACTTGTGAATATGTGAATTTGGAGGGCACGCAATTCAACCCCTAACAATTATTACAGACAATGCTTCAAAGACAGTCCTGTAAAGGTCTCCTTGTACAAAGAAGTTCAGGTTTTCCTGGGGACCCCACTTAAATGTGGAATGGCCAGGTCATGTGACAGAGTACTATTCAATGAATGATTATGATAATGGTTGCACAGTGATAGTTTGAAAAAATAGCAATAACAGTAGCTAGTATTTTTCAAGTAAAAGCTCTATATTACACAAAATTATGTTTAATGTTTACAACATCTATTTGAGGTAGGTATTATCATTTTTTTTCCATTTTACTCATCAGGAAACTGAGGCTTGAGGAAATTAAGTAATCTTTCTAAGGGCCCAGAGGAGCCAGTGATAAAGCGGGAACTCTAACCCAGGTCTGTTTGATTGCAAAGCTTGCACTTTTATAAACTGTAGCAGCCTATGTCATAGCTTCATCTGGAGAAGACACACATACACACACACACACACACACTGCCTACACACTGCCTACACACTGCCTACACACTGCCTACCTTCATGAAGTGCTGCCCTGGAGCACAGTCAGCCACTAGTTCAAAAATCCCTTCATCGAGCTGCATAGATGTGGCTGGGAAATGAATGACAACAGTAGACGAGAACAGCCCAGGAAAAGAAAGGAGGTACCGATTCCCTGAAAAACAACTCCCAGAAAGGCACATCTGTGTTGATTTATAAAAATAGAAAAGTGTAGAAACCCTGTGCTGTGAAGTCTTTGCTTTAGGAGCAGAGGCACGACATCCTGTGACGCCAAGAAGTGGTGGTGGAAGTCCCTGCAAACAATGGCCACAGATGCCAGCCGAGGAGAGAACGCTGCTCAGGGGAAGAACTGTGTGTCACCCCCCAGCTGTGGGATGTGCACAGGAAGGAAGTCCAGGACCAGCTACAGCACCGGCCTCTGCGGGTTGCTGTGAGCGTTGAGCGACTTCACAAATGCAAGGCTCTTTGAGTGGCACCTGGCACACAGCGAGCGCTCAGTACAGGTGGCTTATTATCATTGTTATTATTCACGTGGCCCATTTCCCCCAGACACACAAGACAGAAACAGTAGCCTCTTTGAAGGAGGAGCTAAAAATTAGATTAATAAACCCTGCATTAACATCTGTTGGTGGAGCTGTCTGCTCCATTAACCTGATTAACCCAACCTTTGTGTAACACTTATGCAAATAGATCCTGGACAACACTTGGGAGGGAAATGTGGTGTTCTTTTTGACTTTTATAACATGAAAAATCAGAATATGTTTGTCTTATGATACTAAAACCAGCCAGAAAGGGAAACTTGGATTTCACGTGAAGTGTAAGCCATAGTAATTTTCAGAAAAGGAAGGTCCAGTTCTTAGGATGGGGATACTAAATATACAAGGTCAAGTGATTTTAAAAGAGTTTTACTGCTTTTCTCTCTCACTCCTGCCATCTCTGTAGCCCAACTGGAATTTCTTCCCTTGGAAAGTCCTAAAGGATCCTAGAATTGGAGGTAGGAATGGTCAGGTCATTGAAGCCATCTTTCTGCTGACGGGGAGAGATTCCTATGGTACTCATCTATAATGCTTTCCTAGGGTGGCTTTGAACAATGTGGCTTTCATCAGATGAGCGGTTGTGGAGATGGAGGCCTCTGTTCACGTCCAGAACAGGTATGGCCCAGAGAGGCGCGAGGAAGAAACTCTCAGAGGCACACATCCTGGCCCCGGGCCTGACCTGCTGGCGGAGGAACTCAGGAGGGCCAAAGGGTAGCCAGGACTCCGCTTTGATGTGCTTCGCTTTCAGCCCGACTGCTGTGTGGCTGTGTGGCCGTGTGGCTGTGTGTGTGCCGGGGGCAGTGCGAGGCTAATGAACACCAGGGAGAGTTTTGCAACGCTGCCTATCAGCTGAGCGCTGCACAAACATTTTCACCGCCGGCTCTTTCCCCGAGGCTTCTGACAGTTTGTGCAACTTGTGTAAGACATTCCGGAAAGAGAGGAGCATTTGTTCAACTTATATAACTTCTTTTTGTATCTTAAGACTAAAGCAGTCCTTCCGGGCTCATGTCCTGTTGAACGCAGTCCAACTGAAACTTCTTTCCTTTCCATACTAGAAACCTGACTACCTGTTTGAATTCCGCCTGATAGCATAGCTTGCTGTTTGCCCTCGGTCCTTCTCTGGCCCTCCCATACACCCAGCTTTCATAATGACATTCCTTCTTCCTCTTGTGATTCTATTTAATTATTTAAAAAAGATGTGATAGCTTGTGATTGAACAATTTCTACAGTGTTCTTAAATTGTATGTGTGCACATAAAATGTGTATACTTTTAAAGCATAAGGGATACTGTGTGATTCTGGAATTGCATGGTAGGAGTTCAGCTCCTGGAGTTTGGGGGGATATGATGATGTGTGCAAAGCTGGGGACACTGCTGTTCAGGAATATGGGGAGTTTGCATTCACTCGCTTCCTGCCCCTGGAAAAGGAGTTTAATAAAGCATGTGCAACTTCTTATAGTTGTTATAGCTTTAGTTTCTTGCCATTTTCTTTTTGACAAAAAGTGCTGATAGGTTATGCTTGGCGGGTAAGGGGGTGCCTTGCATAGGCTCCATTTTGTTTAGGGGTTTGCACTTTACAGCGTGCCTTCCCATAGATATTCCCATATTGCCTTTTACAGGGTTACTAGATTCACATGACAGATGACAGCCCTGTGGCCATAGGGCTCAGGGAGGTGAAGGGCCTTGGCTCAAGTCACACAGCTAGTAAGTGGCATAGCCAGGCTCCTTTGCCTAAAAGTGTTTATTGCTCAGTCAGTGCTAGTTTCTGCTAGTGTGCTTGTTACCACGTGCCAGTCATTGTTCTGAGTGCTTCATGTGCCTTATTTCAGTCAATACTCATGACTACTGTAAGAGTTGGCATTAATACGACAGAAAAGGAATCTGAGACTCAAGTCACCCACAGAGTCTTCCCATTTGGAATCAGGTCACTCAATGCACTTCTGATGCTCTTTAAACCACAGCACACTCGAGAACATCAACCTGTCTCTCACTAAATGTTAGCTCCCTTCCTGCATTACCTGTTGGGGCTGGGTGCGCCTTGCTTTAGGATAGTGAGGAAGGAAGAATGTGAACCATGTGGCAGGGCACATCCGTGGTGGAGATTTGGCTGTCACAGGGATGCTCAGTGAGAGTCACTGAACTGTGTATGTACATGGAAACCAAGCACAGTAGACATTGGTGCCACCTGGGATGAGAGGTGGGGAAGACATGAGCCCACTGTCATCAGTACAGCAGCTCCCAGCGGAAGACACCAGTGTGAACTCCACACAGGCAATCTCTCAGCACCACACTGCTCTGTGTTTTTAACGCCCTGGTGTTCTCAACACCCTGACTCCAGAAGCCTGTTCCATAAGTCCCCGGAGGGAAGGGCCACTCGGCTCTCAACTTGGGGTAATCTTTCTTTTTAAAAAAATTGTTGCTACTGCTGCACTCTTGGCATTATCTGTGAGCAATCTTAGTGGATTTGGCAGACACTGGGACCAACTTGCATTGGGAAATGCCAGAAGTGGAAAATTTGAGTAAAAATCTTCAGGGAAATACAATAAAATGTTCCTGAAAGTTAAAATTAATTACTTGAATATGTGTGGCTTGTACTTTTAGGTTTAAAGTTAAGTTTCAAGATGTGGCCCCTTATAAGATTCATGAAGCTGGATATAAAAAAAAATTGCCATTATTTCTGAAACTTTCTATTTCAAATGATATTGGGTTTTAAACATTATTTCAAAGGAAGAAACATGATATATCAGGCAGAGCTACTCCTGGCTCTTACATGTCTCAGCTTTTCCACCTATAAATGGGAATAAAAACATATCTGAGAGGAGGTATGGATTCATTTTAAGTTATTGGAGATGCACAATGAAACTATCGTCATGAAATTAAAATGCTTTATTATCAAGCAGAATCAACTTGATATCTGAAGGAATAGTTGACTGAAAATCAGTTGCCTTACGTGAAAAGGGAAAGTCTCTTCTTTATGTGGACTGGTCTCCTTTGGTACAGAAGGGAAGCTAATCTGAAGATCCTGAGATGGAATGTCCCAGCGCCAACACTGTTCACGTGAGAGTGGTGGTATGTAGGAGCAGGGTGAACTCACGCTCCCTAACTGAGTGGACAGGTCAGGGTTTGGTCAGGAAAATAGAAACCACCCTTTGTGTTCTACATATAATTAGTTTCATTCAGAGTTAGGAACTTACACAACTTTTGGAAGAGCTGGGTCAGAGGAGGACGCACCAGTGCAGAGGTCGTAAAGCTGCCCCCAAAGGCCAGAGGAGTCGACCCGTGAAACCCACAGCCCAAAACACTTGGAGTGGTTTTCAGAAGCTTGTCTGCAGGCAGCTGCACTTCTTGAGGATTTCCAAGAAGCTCTCGCTAACTGTCTCGGTCTGCAGGGCCATGTGGGTGGTTGTCACAGACTTGCCTGTGCCTCTGTGTGCAAATGCCTCCCGAGAATCAGAGACCTGGCTTCACCTTCCACATCCATCCCCAGTCCTCTCCAGTAACTCTGCGAGAAGATTCCGGGGCAGGCCTCAGGCTTAGAAGGGGTGGGTGGTGATGCTGACTTGGCAGTAGCCCATTCCGTGCAGAAGGCCTACTTCTCCAAACTCTTGGAGGAAAATAGGTTTTGATAGAATCACAGAACGAAAGTAGACTGTGGCCTGAGCTCATTTCTTCTTTCCTTCATTCATTTAACAAAGTGTGCTTTGAATAGCCAGGTTACGTGATGTGTGCTGAGAAAACTGTCGTATAGAGATAGACCCATCCCTGCTTATGCTAGTCGAGGAGACCAGTAACATACAAGTAACCCCCACAAAAAAATAGTGATAACTTGATGATATGGACACAGGCACTGTAGGGGGTGGCATTGTAGACGGAGTGGCGCCTCTCTGGGAGCACTTCCACACAGTGCTTTATTAGACTGCTCTGGATACATTTCTTACCTTCTCTGTGCGGTTTAAGCTCTTGGAGGACAGGAAAGGGAGCCAACTTATACTTTTATTCCTTACAAGTCTTGTATAGGAGAGTAGGCACCAAGTAAATATTAGCTGGACAAATGTGGGCCCCAGTTCAGAATTCCATAGAGTCAGGTGGTTCCAGGTGAATCAGATGGATGAAATGTTTTATTTTTATTTTTATTTTTTTTGAGGAAGATTATCCCTGAGCTAACATCTGTGCCCATCTTCCTCTATTTTATATGTGGAACACCTGCCAGCATGGCTTGATGAGCAGTGTGTAGGTAGGTCCGTACCTGGGATCCGAACTGGCAAAACCCAAGCCACCAGAGCACGGGAACTTAAGCACTATGGCCCTGGGCTGGCCCCTGAAACATTTTCGCCTTGCATGTGATTCACATACTTATGTAGAGAATACTACATGGTAGGGACTGGTCATATATTCCTCTGATTCTTTTGTTGAATACCTGGGATCTGAGCCTTGACACTGGTTCTCAGAGTTCTGACAAACAATTCTCCTTGAAGGAGTGGGTTCCAGTCTAACTGCCTAAAGCGGGCAGGGTCAAAGGCAACAGAAACTTTCAGAAGATAAAACACGTCAATTAATATGTTAGACTAGTAGTCCATTACACCTGGCTTCCTTCCGATCTCTACTTAAAAGTGTTCTTCTCAGAGAGGTTTGCACTGAGCAGCCTGATGATTTCCAAAAAAATGAAAGTGCAAAATTCAAGTTCATCGCAAATTCAGGAGAATAAACATTTTAGTTTTCATTATTCAGATTAAACATCTATATCGATTGCAGTAATTGAATGTTAGTGGAGTAATTGTTTGCCTCTCAGGAGAATGACGGTGGGGTGAAACTTACAAATAGCACAAATGTAGGTTTGTTCAAGGTTACCCTTCCGGGGTGATGTCGAAAGGCCACATTTTCCTGAAAAGCAAGTCATATAAGGAATTATGCCAATCATTTCTTCTTACCTGTTGTTGGTAAATGTAAAGGAGATTTACAGTCTCTTACTCTTCTTTTGTGTCTCATCAAAATTGAAATAATCAGAAGGAGAAATATGCCAAGTTAAGTTTCTCATCTTTTTGGGTAGCTCTCCACAGAAGCATATCCCAAATCATCTCTACCTCTAGTGTTTGAGTCTCCCTGGCAAGAAACAGCCCTGGTACCTGGGATCGGCTGGGAAGATGAGGTGGCAAGCTTTGCTGCTGTCTGTAAACACATCGTTACGTACGGCTAGTTAGAAGGCAGTAATTCTAGAGACCTTGCTGTGGCTCACCATTTCCCTCCCTGGTTTCCAACCTCCCTCAAACTATTCATTGCACATTTTGCCTCCCTCCATGTTGCATCCAATGATAAACAGATGGATCCCAGCCACAGCATGAAGATGGGAAATTTGCGTACAATATGTTTCATATTCCTACCCCGCTGCTTCCTGCTTCTGTCTTCATAAAGTCTGCTAAATATTCAGACTTTTATCATCATAATCTATGAAGGAGTGTTCTTTTTTCCCTCCCTTCCCTCCTCTGTGGCTGTGAATTATTTCTCCAGTAGTGATTTACATAGTGTCCTTAAGGAAGAAAGTCTGTCACGGCAGCACGAAGAGAAAGATTCTCCGAGAGAGAGCCTCAAGAGCTCCCCGAGGACACCGCCAGGGTAGTGTTGTGGAGCATTAAACCATAGTTTTCTTTGATTTTTTGACTGTGAAAGAAACAAAGGACTTAGTCCCTCTTCCACATCCTTCTCTCCACTTCAGACCAAATTGCATTTAATTACCACTCAGTGTCATGTTAAGATGTGCTGATAATTTTTCTGAAAAAGATCGGTTTAGACACAAGAGCCGTGTTACTTGAGTCGGTCCTTGTATTACAGAGCTGCATGTCTCGTTCAACCATGTTGAACCATTTAACCTATTAATTTGGCTTGGTTTAATTTGTCTCTACTAGGCATATGATGGGAGTAATACGGTAAAGAAACATTTCTGGGGAATTTTAATACCCAAAAATTATGGATTGCTCTGTTGGTTTTATTTTATTTGCTGTGACAACCAATTAATCAAAATATTTATTGGGTGCCACTCTAGGCAAAGCACAGTGCCATATGCTCTTGTGAAACCTACATCGTACCCTGAAATGGCAATGATCCCTTAGTAATCTGGTAGATTCTTTTTTTTTTTTTGGTGAGGAGGATTGGCCCTGAGCTAGCATCTGTTGCCAATCTTCCTCTTTTTTTTTTTTTGCTTGAGGAAGATTCTCCCTGAGCTCACATCCGTGCCAATCTCCCTCTATTTTGTATAAGGGATGCCACTGCAGCATGGCTTGATGAACGGTGTGTAGGTCCATGCTCTGGATCAAACCTGCAAACCCTGGGCCACTGAAGCAGAGTGTGTGAACTTAACCACTACGCCATCAGGCCAGCCTCTAGTAGATTCGTTTCTCTGTAATGTTTGTAAAGACTCTCCCCTCTTTCCCCTTTAGAGCAGTGTCTAGCACATCGTAAGCAACTTTGATTGGAGAAGGCCATATAGGATGGAGAAATAATCTTGCTTTATGAAGATTAATATGAAAAGCTGAATTTCAAGTCAGAACGTTAGTGAATAAACATGGAATTGGCACAAAGGGAATTAGTTTCAAATCTAGGGCTTCAAATGTGGCAAAATACAAGAGCTGCTACCTGAAAGTCAGATGGTTGTCTATCAGATGGTCTCACAAGATGGCATTTACTTTCATGAATTCATAGTGATCTGAACTGGTAGGATCAGAAACTTGACTTTGTCACTGTGCTGACAATGGGTCCTTCTATAGGAGCTGACTCGTATTAGTCAAGCTCATAGAGACTGCTGTATAATCACAATGTCAGTTTATTAATTTAGATTAGGAAACAACTGGCAGAGAGATTCAGATTCAAATACCTTGTTTAGGATATTTTCATTTTTTCTCTTTATAAGTAGATATACTTTTGTTATGTGATACAGATAACATCCAATTAATTTAAGCCACTGTAGATAATTTTTTTTTGTCCTTTACAACCAGATGTAGTCTTGATATTTCTTGTTCTTTGACTCAAAAAATGTTTCTCTTGGGGCCAGCCCTGTGACATAGTGGTTAAGCTCAGTGTGCTCTGCTTCGGTGTCCTGGGTTCATGGGTTTGGATCCCAGGCACAGACATACACCTCTCATCAGCTATGCTGTGGTGGCGACCCACATATAAAGTAGGGAAAGACTGGCACAGATGTTAGCTCAGGGCTAATCTTCGCCAGAAAAAGAAAAAAAAATGTTTCATTTGGAACTTTCCTCTTCCATATGAATTTTAGGATCAGTTTGATAAGTTAAACACATGTACATCAAGGAAAAAAAGAAAGAAAAGAAGAATCTATTCTGATTTTTATTTGAATTACATGGACTTTAGAGATTAGTCTGGGGAAAATGAATATATTTCTGATGTTGGGTATTCCCATCTGTGGACATTTTATATATAGAGAAAATTTGATATTTCTTTAACATATATATAGATATATTTATAAAATCAGGTCTTCATGTCTGCTAATGTAAAATTCAGTCATGCAGGTCTTGCTCATCTTTTGTGACATTTATTACAAAGTCTTTTAAATTGTGTTTAAAAAAATTGCATTTCTTTACTTTTATTGTTGATGTATAGAAATGATATTGATTTTGTTTAAAACAGATCCAGCAATTCCAACAGCCTTTTTTTTTCTTCCCCAGGGGAAGATTTGCCCTAAGCTAACATCTGTTGCCAGTCTTCCTCCTTTATTTTTTTTCTTTTTCCTCCTCCTCAAAGCCCCAGTACATAGTTGTGTATAGTTGTAAGTTCTTCTAGTTCTTCTATGTGAGCTGCTGCCACAGCACAGCTACTGACAGACGAGTGGTGTGGTTCTGTACCAGGAAACTGAACCTGGGCCTGTGGAAGCAGAGTGTGCCACACTTTAACCGCTAGGCCATCAGGGTTGGCTCTGAAATGATACTGATTTTTGTATGTTGTTACAAGTAACTTTGTCAACATATTAGTTCTGATAGTATATTCCATATTCATTTAACAGTGTATAACTTCTCTTAAATTTTCAATATAGATATTCATGTCATCTGCAAACCATGACAGTTTATTTTTTTCCTTTCTAGTTGTGGCAGAGACATTTATGACCCTCTGAATATTCATGTGTCCCCCACATTTCTAGCCCTTTGCAGCTAAAGCTATGTACTTGTGTCTAGGTTTTCAAATTTAGTTATTCCTATTTTTCTCTTAAGATTAAAAAATCTCCGCTGTATTTATAATGTCTCCTTTTAAGGTTTTCCTAATATCAGCAAAAGACTTACATGCCATTTTAAGTACCTACCTTAGCTTATCCTACATGTTTTGTTATAAATGACATTACTGTTATGTTTTTCAGTTCTAAATATTTTCTAATTTGCTTTGTGATTTCTTCTTAAGCCCATGATTTAAAAGTATTTCAGACATGAGTTTTAAAAATTGCCTTTTTAATTTTCTAATTTTAATTAAATTATGCTCAGGAAATAAGGGCTACCAGTTGTCAATTCTTTGTTATTATTTGAAATTTACTTTGTGGTTCCATATGAAATGAAATTTTCTAAATATTCAATTTGTGCTTGAGTAGATTTTGTTTTTTTTTTTTTCTGCTGACGAAGATTCGCCCTGAGCTAACATCTGTTGCCAATCTTCCTCTTTTTGCTTGAGGAAGGTTTACCCTGAGCTAACATCTGTGCCAATCTTCCTCTATTTTGTTTGTGGGTCACCAGCACAGCATGGCCACCAATGAGTGGTGTAGGTCTGCCCCTGGGAACTGAACCTGGGCCACCGAAGCAGAGTATGCTGAACTTAACCACTAGGCCACAGGGCCGGTGCCAGATTTTTATTTCTTGATTGGCAGATGCAGTGTACTAGGTAGGATCACAAGATTTTCTATTCTGTGTAGGTTTGTTTTTAACAGCTTTATTGAGGTATAATTTACATACCACAAAATTTACCCATTTTAAATTGTATAATGTAATTATTCTCAGTAAATTTACAAAGTTGAACAAACATCACTACAGTAGTTTTAGAACATTTCACCTTAAAAAGATCCTTCCAGCCCATTAGCTGTCATCCTTGTTCTATCCTTTCCAATTTGTGTGTGTTTGATCTGCCACTTTCAGAGAGGTGTGAATATGGGGTGGTTTTGTCAATTTCTCTTTGTAATACTATACATTTTTGCTTTACACAATTTGTGATTAAGTACATACAAGCTTAAGTACATACAATAATAATAAAATTATTATATCTTGTAGGTAAATTGTTTATTTGATCTTTCTGTAGTATCTATCTCAAAAAATTCTCTTTGTCTTAAAGTCTATTTTGTTTGCTATTAATCTAGCTACAACAACCTTCTTTGAGTTAATATTTACTTGGTCTATCTTTTCCATCATGTTAATTTAAATGTTCACGTCTTTAAATTATAGGTATGTCTTTTATTTACCAGGCATTTTTCTTTCCTTTTCTTCCTTTCCTCCACCTACTTCCTTTCCTGCCTTTTTCACTTGACTACATTTTTTCCCCCAATTCTCCACCAATTCCAGTTTTGAAGTGATGCTTTATTTTTACAGACATACATACATACATATTTATGAATATTCATACCTGTGTGTGTATGTGTAAATGCATATATATGTACTTGTATGTGGATATGTATATAAAATCCTTGACAAGTCTACTTTTGCCTTAAAAGTTATCATCATGTAGCATTTTAGTTCCATCTTGATTTTTACTCTTATACTATATTTTTAAGATTTACACACATTTACCATTTCTTGGCATAAAACTGTCTCTTGCATCTTATTTCTTCCTTCTGAGTTCACTCTTTTCTTCCAGAAGCACATATTTTAGATGTTTTTCAATGAGAGTCTGATAAATAGTAAAAGCTTTGCTTCTTTGTGTGTCTGGAAATGTCTATTTCATCCTTACTGTTGAATAAAAATTTGGTTGGGAATAGAATCTTGAATTATCTGGTATTTTCTCTCAGCATGTTGAAATTATATTCAACTGTTGGCTCATTTCTTCTGCTAAGAGGTCTGCTATAAGTGTATTTATCAGTTCCTATCTGGTTTTTAATCTTTGCTTGCTTTTATGATCTTCTCTTTACCTATATTAAATTTATATTTATCTACTCTGCTAAGGGCTTACCATGCTTTCTGAACCTGAGAATTCGTATCATTTATCCATTCCGGAAAAGCCTGAGCCAGTGGTCTTTAAATTTTACCTCGCCCTCTTCTCTTCAATAATTCTGGAAATACTATGATGGCCTTTCTCATTCCATATTCTATATCTCTGAAACTCTCATATTTTTATTTTTAAAAATTTTTTTTGAGAAAGATTAGCCCTGAGCTAACTGCTGCCAATCCTCCTCTTTTTTCTGAGGGAGACTAGCCCTGAGCTAACATCCATGCCCATCTTCCTCTACTTTCTATGTGGGACGCCTACCACAGCATGGAGTGCCAAGCGGTGCCGTGTCCTTACCTGGGATCCGAACCAGCGAACTCCAGGCCGCCGAAGTAGAATGTGCACACTTAACCGCTGTGCCACCGGGCCCACCCCAAATTCTCATATTTTTAAATCTCTTTCTCTCTGTGGTTGAATTCTGAGTGGTTTTCCATGGAGTTTTGTTCTTTTAATGTTTTTAATTATTTATTTTATGTCTTTAGTCAATTCAAATATATTTATTTAACAGTATTTTAGAGTTTTCCATTACTTTAATTTCATTGTTTATTTCTGTTGTTGTTGTATTTGCTGACTCCCGAATCTGGTAGATTTCTTACGTATTTTATAATCGTGAGTTGTGGGAGATGGTTTTCAGCAGGGCTCTGCTTGTGTGAATTTTGTGCATCTCGATTTGAAGGTGTGTTTCTACACAGAGTTTATAGTTGCCCTGCCAGAGCTTCCAGGGATTTAAGACACGGGCCCAATTTGTATGTTAATTTATAGTTTGGAGTTCTGAGATTATGTTGGTAGTGTATAAATCCCAGTTTCTAGCCATGTGTGATGCACACCAATGGTTCCTAATATCTGGGATAGCCCTTGAGCCCAGGTTGAGCTAAACAGGTATCTACCAGTTAGTGGATCTTTCAGTCCACCTAGACTTTCCCAGCTTCTTTTATTATCCTCTTTTTTCTCCTACAGCCCAACCCCCACACTCACTGCTTCTGCCTGGAAGCAGAGACCTTGCTCATGTTGCCTGCCCGAGGCCAATGATGTGTCTGGACGGCCCACTGCAGTTCACCAGATGCTCAATCCCCATGTAGCTGGATCCTTCTTCTTATACCTCCAAACAGGATGATGCTGTTTAGCTCCAAAGTAGTAGCCTCCTTTCCACATTCTGGCCCGTGGCTCCCTTCTTCCATTCAACGCTCACAGCAACACCTAAAGTTAGTGTTTGATTGAATAAACTGGGACTGTAGCCTAGCCAAGCTGACAAATAAAACTGACCATCCCAAGTACATTCCATGGGAGATCCTGGAGGACATTACATTTATCAAAGCAGTTAGGTATACACTGGTGAGGGGGCACTACCATCACTGAGAAACTTAGTGATGTCTCTCTTCCCTGGGGGAGGCTCAATCATAGGAGATGGCTTTATAGAACTGGACTCTCTCAGAACAATGAGGATGACAGGATCTAAAATAATGGAGTCCAACTGGTGATGCTAAACAAATCAAAAGCAAGGTGGCTGCAAGTATGGTAGAATGGCAAGGCCAGGATGGCAACTGGAGGCCTTCACTCACAAAGAGCAATGAAGATGGTTAATACAACAAGGCATTCCTGGGGGCAATATAGATGGGAAGCCAAAAAAATACACTTAATTTACAGAAAAGAAATGAAAAATGAATATTCACAAGGCTGAGGGGCTCCAATAAAAAATCACCATCCTTTTGCCAGTTCCCAGACCTGAGCCAGTCTTTTGACCTATAACCCATTGACTACAGGAGGATGGACCCTGCAACAAGGTGGCAAGTCTACCCATAATGATTCCTCCCAAGTCTTCCTCAGTGGCCTACAGTCACTTACTTAGGAAACTATACTCTGAGGAAACGGAACACCCAATCCTTCCGAGGGTTATTTTATACAGGATCCAAGTTGATCTTGATATCCAGGGATTTTAATTGTCATCATGGCTCCCCTGTGACAGTGGGGACACATGAGGATCAGGTAATATATGGTGTGCTGGTTCAAATCTGACTCCCAGGGGGTCCAGTGGGTCTGTGGACCAAGTAATGGTCATTTTACTGGTCCCCAAATTTATAATTTGATTGGACATTCTTGGTAGTTGGTACAATCCCCACTTTGGCTTCTTGGCCTATGGGGTAAAAGCTATCGTAGTGGGGAAGGACAAGTGGAAGTTGAAACTATCACCTCCTCCACCTCAGCTACAATCGAGCATCCCGGGAAAAATGGCAGGAATTAGTTCCACCTTAAAACCTAAAGGATGCAGGGGAGTGGTCCTCATTATATCTCCATTCATTTCACCAGTCTGGCCCTTACATTAACTAGATGGATCCTGGAGGATAACAGTGGACGACCACAAACCAAACCACACAGTAGCCCAAACTGCAGTTGCTGTGTCAGATGTGATATCTTTGTTACAGATAATTAACACTGCCTCAAATACATGGTGTGTGGCCATCGATTTGGTAACTGTGTTCTTTTCCTTCCTTACCAGAAAGAAGAATCAGAAACCGTTCATATTTTGAATGGACAATAGTATAGCGTTGCCCCAAGGCTATGTTAACCTCTCACCCTCTGATAATACAACTCAAAGAGGCTTGGGTTATGTAGACATCCTTCAGAACATTTCACTAGTTCATTCTACTGATGACATCAGATCAGCAAGTGGCCAGTATGTTGCAAACCTTAATAAGAAAAGTCTCTTCAAGAGATGGAAGATAAACACTACAATGATTCAGGGCCTGGCTATCAGTGAAAATTTTAAGAGTCCAGTGATCTGAGGCATGCTGAAACAGGTTCTTAGTTGTACTAACTTCAAAGCAAAGGACAAATTATTGCATCTCACATCTCCCATCACAAAGAAAGAAGCACGATACCAGATAGCTCTGGTTGGGTTTGGAGGCATTATATTCCACACCTGGCAATGCTGCTCCTGTCTATATATTAGGTGACCCAAAATACTTCCATCCTTGAGTGGGATCGAGAGTAGAAAAGGGCTCTGCAGTAGGTCCTGTCTGCAGAATGAGTAGCCTTGCCATTTGGGCCATATGGTCCAGCAGACCGTATAATATTGGAGGAATCTATGCTGGGAAAATCTGCTGTGAGGGGTTGACAGCAAGCTCCAACAGAAGAATCACAATATAAATCCCTAGGGTTCACAGTATAAACCCTTAGGTCATGCCGTCAGCTCCAGAGGATTATACAGGTTTACAAAAATAGCTGCTGGCAGGCTACTGAGTCCTGGTAGATATGGAACATCTGACCATGGGTCATCAAGTGACCATAAGGCCAGAATTGTCCAGCACGAGCTAGGTTCCATAAGACTTATGAGCCAGGCAGGACCAGCAGCTATCCATTGTAGGATGGAGGTGGTACATCCAGGATCAGGCAGACACAGAGCTGATGGGCATGAGTAAGTTGGAAAAGCAGCTAGCCTAGAACCCCATGGCATTTACCACTGTTGTGCTAGAGTTCTTTTCTCAACTCACACCTGTGCACCTATGGATATGGAGGATCCATATGATCACTGAAGGAGGCTAGAACTCAAGCTTGGTTTACCACGGGTAGGCTTGGTATGTGGTACAAGTTGAAAATAGACTGAAGTTGCAATATGGCCAGTGGTCCACTGGAAGTGGCTCATACTGCCTGTGTACAAATCTCTTCCCAACTCTGCATTCAGAGACATCACATTGGGAGCTTGAAATGGCCACAATGGGAGTATTTTCCCTGCAGAAAGCAGCAAATGTTATAAATCAGGGCTCTTTTTTTCCCTGGAGAGTTGATTGTGAAACATTTACCAGCACACTGCTGGTCACAGCCCTGCTCAAGAGTGGCCTTGAAACAAGTGGTAAAAGGAAATTCTCCTAATGCCAGAGTTTTGGGTGATGTACCTAGGCACCCACTTTATGTGGAAACAGAAGTGGCTCAGATAAGTATATACACGGACTCAAGGACAGTGAAAAATGGCTTGGCCAGCAGTCTGGAAGGAGGAAGATTGGAAGGTTGGGGACTAGGAGGTCCGCAGAAAGGCATATGGATGGACTTGTAGAAGGGGGTACTGAGTGTGAAGATCCTTGGATGCATGCTAATACCCACCCGAGAGCATCCACTGTGGAGGGAGACAAACCACCAAGCAGTCAGAATGACTCAGCCAGTTGATGTTAGCCAGCCTCAGACACGGGCCACTCCAGTGCTGGCACAGTGGGCCCATGAATGAAGTAGTCATGGTGGCCTGGATGGAGGCCATGTATGGGCCCAAAAGCTTGGGCTCCCACTCATTTTGGCTGATTAGCTACTGCCATTGAATGACCATGTGACCATGAAATCTCTTAATCCTATCACCACACTTCTGACAAGCTGCTGGCCTGATTGAGCAATGGCATGTCTGTTGAAGGCACATCTGAGGCACTATCTCATAGATGATAGCTGTGAAGACAGAGCGCCATTTTCTAGGGCATAGTATACCACCCAGTGACTTTGTAGACAAAAAGAAGAGTCATCATCCTGACAGGGGTAATTGACCATGATCTTCAGCACAAGGTACCGCTCTGTTATACGATGCGGGCAGAGAGGCATGAGTTTGGCATCCAGGTAATCCACCGACCATTTCTATGGTAGATGAGTGAACGCAGCAGCCATGGCCTGAGAAGGGTACTGTGACCAGGGAATCATATCCCTCAGGGATAAGGATGTTAGTCACCCAACCGGATACTTTATTTAAACCAGAAGAGCTAGCTGAACGTTAGAGAGATCTAGAATGTGTAGTAGGAGAGAGACATAATGAGACCACTTGCAGTGGTGGGGCCTTTAGTTTGCCCCTCTTACCTTTCTCTTATAACTGAGACCCAGGGAAAAAGGCCACCACCGTCCTGAAGGAGCTGCTCCCAGAACTTGCCTGAAGTCTGCGGCTCCAAGCAGTGCAATGGGTATACTTTAGTGGATGGCATGATGTTTCCCCCAGATCCCTGTTCAGTACTGAAGGACTTATTGCTCCACTTGCGGCAAGTGCTGCGAGATGTGCTGTCCAGCCGCCAGCCCTGTCTGGGAATTGCCCTTGATCAAAGAGAGCCCTTGCCCTGATGGAAGATGCCTGGCCCCCTTGCTCAACTCAGGACAGTTCTGAAGAGCCATTCCAGTTTCAAAGCTTCCCCACAGAGTCAGCTGAGGCCTTAGATGATGCTGAATGGCAGCCCTACTTTACCTTCTGCCCAATCCTGCCTTCTTCCCTTCCTCTACAGATTTTGATCCTGAGAGCGCTTCCTAATGAACTTTCTGCATGCTGACCTCCATTTCAAAGTCTGCTTCCTGGGGAAACCTGAAACAGGAGTAGAGGCTAGCAGCTGCCCAGAAGAACCAGATCGGCCATTGTCCTTGCCAGATCTGATCTTTGGGCAGATGGCCACCTCTCACACTGCTCACTTGTACATCCAGATCTCAGGTTGGTGTGACTGCTTGGAGGAACAGTAGGTAAAAGGACTGATGGAAATTTAGTATTTAGCTTTCCAGCCTCTATAGTATAGGAAGTTAAGCTAGAAGAGGGTTTGAACAGGTGTAAGTTGGGTGAGGCAACTTACAATATCTGCTACAGTCTATCTCTATACTATTCAACGTTCGTGTGTTCCGCCATACTTGAACATCCAAGCAGTAGCAGGAGCAACATGCTCCTGCTGGACATAACGCAATGATTCCTCCCACAAGTGCACTCTCATCATCTCCTCAAAAGTGGGGAGTAAAAAGTCAGTTACCACACCCACTCTGAGTGATGTTCGTTTCTACTTCAATTCAGTCACAATCCCATTTACTTATCCTGTATCCTAGGGACTAAATTATAAAAGTAACACCACTGATGCACCCTATTTAATGATATGGGATATTTAAGATACTGGGAAAGGAAGGTAGATAATAAAAATTAAGAAGAAAATAATGAGGTAAACCATCCTCTTCTTTTATTATATATAAGTTCATTGACATTTATAATTTCTTTCCTCTACTACCAATTCCGTTTTTGCTATGCTTTCATCCAGCATCTCAGCTGGCTGGAGTTCTTTCTCTGGTGATTCAACCATAATCTTCATGCCTGAGAGGTCTGAGCTCTCGGTGGTCCTGCTTACATGGGGTTGCTGTAGTCTTTTGGGGTGTTTCTTTTTAACTATGGTAGACTAAATACAATATAAAATTTACCATTTTAACCATTTGTAAGTGTATAATTCAGTGGCATCAAATATATTCACAATGTTGTGTAACCTTCACCGCTGTTTATATCCAGAACTTTTTCATCATTCCAAACAGAAACTCTGTACCAATTAAGCAATAACTCCCCATGCCACCCTCCAACACTTGTCCTTAGTGACCTCTGTTCTACTTTCTGTCTTTTTGAATTTGCATATTCTAGATTCTTTGTGTATTCTTTGGAATCATATAATATTTGTCTTTTTTTTGTCTGGCTTATTTCACTTAGCATAATGTTTTCAAGGTGCATCTATGTTGTAGCAAGTATCAGAATTTCATTCCTTTTCATGACTGAATGGCATTCCATTGTATGTATACACCCATGTTATTTATCCATTCATATGTTGATGGACATTGGGTTGTTTTCACCTTTTGGCTATTGTGAATGCTCTATGAACACTGGTGTACAAGAACCTGTTTGAGGGCCTGCTTTCAGTTCTTTTGGGTATATATGAAGGAGTGGAATTGCTGAATCATATGGTACTTCTATATTCAACTTTTTGAGGAGCTGTCAAACTGTTTTCCACAGTGGCTGCACCATTTTACATTCCAGTTAGCAATGTAAGAGTGTTCCAATTTTTCCACATTCTCGCCAATACTTGCTATTTTCCATTTTTTTGATTATAGCCATCCTAGTAGGGATAAAGTGGTATATCATTGTTTTGATTTGCATTTCCCTAATAACTAACGATATTGAGCATCTTTTTCATGGTTTTCATTAACTTTTACCACATACCTGAAAGAACATAACTGAAAAGAACCCTGGAGGGTAGCTGGGTTCAGATATATCCCTCTCTAGCCCCACTGTATAACAACTATCTTTTTCCCCCTTTGGATTCTGGAACAATCACTCCAGCCAACGGGGTAACCAAATTTCAGTTGTTAATCCAGAGGTTTAGGAGCCCTAAATAGCCATGTGGCAGTCTCAACTTCCAGTTCAATAGAATATTGTTATATCCCCCTGGAAAATAAAGCATCCTATCTTTGGCTAATAAAACCTTTAATTCAGCAGAGATAAAGTCAAGGGGACTGGAAACAAAAACATTTTGGAAATGAGTCATTAGCTATAATTAAATAGAGAGAGATCACCCCATTTTCCATTCTTTTTTTTTTTTTTTTTACTGGAACCATGTGTCCTGGCTACCAAAGAAACAGTACAATTCCTAGTTCAGAGAAAACACCACTTCCTGCAGGGCAGCTCCCCAAGTGCACAGACTATCTCCCAGACAGTACTGTAAGCAAGTCTTTAATAAGCCATTCCACAATTATTTTTACCAGGCCAATTATTTGGGGATGAAGTAGATGGGAAACCAGTGAATCCTATGGGCATGTGACCATTGCTTTACTTTTTTTTTCTTCAATTAATTTCCCTCCTTGATCAGAAGCAATGATGTATGTGGGATATCATGTTGTGAATAAAGCATTCATTTAGCACATGTAAATTATTGCAGACAGGGTGGCCAAATCCACATCCAAAATAAACATCTGTGAGGATAGTTACTATGGGCTCCATGATGAAAGGGATCCAGTGTAACTGACTTTGCCAGGTGGCCAGGTGGCTCCTTCCTGTTAAGGTTGCCCTATTAGGGGCTCAGCATTGGTTGTTGCTGCTTGGAAATTTGAAACTTAGTAATAGCAGGAGATGGTTTAGCCTTGATGGAGGAAAATCCACGTTGCACTCAACCCCCTACCTATAACCTCCTATTTCATAAGCCAACTAGGCATGGCTGAGTGAATCTACAAAATAGGTAATCTTAATGACCTGATTATTGGACACTTCCTTTGCAGAGGAATCCATTGCGAATACTGACCTTGAACACAATTATCTCTGTTCTCTTTGTATATATTCTGAATGGTCCATCTATATCAATCTTCCCCAAGTCCCCTTGTTACCAATCCTCCAAACTTGATTTTTCTAAGACCCAGACATTGGACCAAACTATTAGCTATGTCCATCACTTGAAGAGATTTCTACTTCCAGTGATTTCTCCTAAGAGTCAAAGTGGATAATAAGATGTACTGCCCAAGGTCTGCCTGCTTGTAAGCATTTCTATCCCCTGTACTTTTGAGTCATTCTTGGGTGAGACTGCAGCAGAACACTTGTAGGTGGAGCCAGCATATCTTATAGAACCTTCTCTAAACAAGGCTTGAATAGTTCATTCTCAGCCAACTGGTTATAGGGAATTGCCAACGAGGTCCTAGGTATATGTTGGTGAAAGGACAGCCAGGAGGCAGGACTAATACATTGGGAGTGTGAAGCATCTGCTGGCCTCAAGAGGAAAATAGTTATTTGCTGAAGAGACTTTGCTCCAAAATCCTTGGAGCTTTTATTGCAATTGTCCTATTGTCACAGGCTCCATATGTTGTTCTGATCCACAGGGTCATAAGAGATAATAGACAGGACTAATTGCCATTTAACCTGGAAGAGCTGCCAAATTTTCTCTCCCTCTGGACTCTCACATAAAGCCTTAGGGGTTATTTTGTCAATGGTTAAAACAGAACACCTAAATGCAGAGAGAACTACTAAGCTGGAACTACCACAGTACTGTGGTAGGGGACACAATGTTTAACAAATTGTTTCTTACTTTGGAATGAAGATACCGACTTTCTTGGACCACTGAACCCCCAGAAACTTCATGGAGAATAGATCTCTAAATTCACTTGGGTGTTAGCTCTCACCCTGTGGCATGTCCACATCTTTCCGAGACGTCTGGAGTGCCTGTTACTGCCAATTCACTAATCCTATTAGCACATTATCACCAATGTAGAGGGCCAGAGGGATGCCCTGTGGGAGGGTGATAATCAAGGTCTCAGCAGACTAAATGATGTCATGGGACCAGGGAGTTGACACAGCCTTGAAGGAAGTTGGTGAAAGCATAACGCTAAACCTTCCATGTGAAAGTAAACTTTCTGTAGACATAAAGCGGGGGATGGGAGGAAGCATTTTCAAGGATAAGTAGGTGCATTCCAGATACCAGGGGCTGTGTTGATTTGCCGCAGTAATGAGATCACACTTGAAACCTACCTGCTGTGGAGTCACCAATGGAGAAAGCTTAGTAGTCTATTATTATTCTCAAAAACTTATTTCTTTTTTTCTGATAGGTCAAACAAATGAGTTAAAGGAGGTTATCATGGGAATTACTATCCCTTAAATTTCATTTCTTTAATGATGGTACTATTCTCTATGATCCCCCCAGTGATAACAGTATTGATTTCAGTTTACATTATGGAAAGTGAGGGATAAGTTCCAGTGCTTCCATTTATCCTTTCCTTTTCCATGACAGCCCCCACCACCCCATAGGTCGGAATTCCAATGTATGGGGTTCTTCCAGTTGCCTGAAATAGCTCTTATAACTATTTGGGGAACAATAGCCAGTGAACAATCTACTTTGATCTTTTTTTTTGAGGAAGATTAGCACTGAGCTAACATCTGCTGCCAATCCTCCTCTTTTGGCTGAGGAAGACTGGCCCTGAGCTAACATCTGTGCCCATCTTCCTCCACTTTATATGTGGGACGCCTACCACAGCATGGCTTGCCAAGTGGTGCCATGTCTGCACCCAGAATCTGAACCGGTGAACCCTGGGCTGCCGAGGCGGAATGTGCGCACTTAACTGCTATGCCACCGGGCCGGTCCCTATTTTGATCTTAAAAGTCCTATGATCAATAGCTACCCTCAAAGATTCTTGCTGTTCAAACAATTCTTCTTCTTGATTCTGATGCCTACTTTGGGAACTATATCTACCTCACCTCTGGCAGTTAAATATTGCTACTTGGCCTCTGCTATTCCAAGATTGAATCATCCTCATTTAAATAAGAATCCATTTTCAGTAGGGTTTTCTCCTACCTTCTTTTCTAACCTGTAGAGGACAGCCACCACTGCACTTTCAAAAAATGTTGGCCCTTGTCCCTTGCCAATGCATTGCTTAATGTCAAGGTTCAATGAGTGTTCTCTGAGTCCTCTTAGAAGACATACTTAGGAAGTGGGCAAGCAGCTTGCAAATGAAAATTTGTCTCAACTTACATATTTCCTTAAGTCTTTAGGTTCTTTCCTGCATAATGTATAAAGAAATTTCTGGCATCTCAGCCTGATGTCATGTAGACTGCCTCTGAGTCCAGGTTTTAGAAAAGCAAGTGAACAAACAGGACAGCCAGCTGTTTAAGCAAGAATCACTGGAAAGTGTAGCCATGCTGATTAATTCAACCTGATCTGGAATTATTTACCTCCCTCTCTAGACTAGAAAGCTTAGAATCTATTCCCACACATATTACCTATGTTCTTGACGATCTAAAAAGAAAAATATTGCAATTGTGTTTGTCTTTCCCTTTTTAGTTTAACTTTATAAACTAGCAAATGCTGGAATAAGGCTGTAGTTATAGGTCTGGAGGCAATGAACGGTGGGAAGGGAAGAGCATAAGGAGAGCTGGCATCCACTGCAAATTATTTACCTGAGGTGAGATTATTAGAGACTCTTAAAGAAAGATAGTTCCAATCTCAACATATAGGGGAGGAGGGGCTGATGATGCTGGGGTAGCTCAGCTGGGCCGGGCAGTTGAAGTACTCAGTTGTAGTTAAATCCTTCCTAATACCCCCATTCCAGTTATGGGCGGAGGTGACAAAGTAACAACGAATCCACACTTCCACATAGGACACCTAAAATGAATGTAAATTCACCTGTGTCATAATTCACTCATATGATCAGAATCTACATCACATTTTCAGCTATGTCAGATAAAAAATGTGGCTGACAAGAGATAAAAAGTCTTCAGGGCAACTACAGTAACTCCTTGGTCTCTGACCATGCCTCTAACCAAGAACTTAAAACCTTGATGTTATCCTTTTCTTTCTCTAAGCACTCCAGTACAATCAGAATTAGTCCACCACACAGACTTTACATTTCTTATGTCCCTCCATTCTGTCCTATAATAGCGGTCACTTGGTCATCTAAAACCTAGCCTTCAATAAGCATTGTGGTGCTTCCGGTGGGTGCAGGTAAATGTTTAGGCAACTTTTATCACTGTGCCCCATCCCCTGATCATAATCAGATCCTCAGTGCCTTCAAATCCAACCCAGTCAGGCAACCAATCTCAGACTTCTATTCCCCTCACCTGAAGAGTCACCGTTACCAATTACTTCATCCATCAGAATTCACTCTAATCAGTGTAAGCAGGTACTAGGTAGTTTGAAGAATCGTCAGGAGGGTCAGAGAACCAGGCTTGGGTAGTTGCTACACAGCTAGGAACAGAGCAGCCTCAAGAAATACATCAGTCTGACATAGGAATGTTCTGAAGAAAACACTCCTAGTATTACCTTCTGTCATTTTGAACCTGTAACTATAGAACTAGACTTCAGAAACTCCACCACAGCTGCCCTGGAGGAGTTGGACGTCTCTGCTTTCCAGGGGATCTGATCTCCCTCCACATGTCCACTGCTCATGCTGTTCACTTCCATCTTGGAGTTTCGAGTGTTTATGTCTGCTTGGCAGAAGCTAGATCTCATTAGAACCCCTAAGCTGCAAGGGAGTCTGGGAAATGTGGAGTTCAGCTCTGGCCTGTGTAATACAGGAAGTCAAGCTACAAGGAGGTTAGATAAACTCTGAGGTTCTCAACTTCTAGTTATTGTTCACACTTGCTGAATGAGCTGTCAAACCTCTGACCTTTCTCCACTTGATTAAACTCAGCAGATAGCATAGGCAGGTCAGGTGGGAGTTAAGGAGGCCAAATTAGCTGTGGGTCATTTCTTCTTACAGATTAGGAATTTTAAAGGAAGAGTGGACCTATTGACAAGGTACTAGAATTATAACATAAAATAGAAAGCAGATGTGTCAAACGTTGTAGCAAGGAAGGAAAAGAAGTCACTATTTATAAAACAAAGGACTAATGGCATCTTTTTTTCAGTCTGCTAAGGTGTGACAATGGTACAGCCAAGAATAACAAAGAACAGGAACCTGAAAAAATGAATTGCAGTTTCTCTTAATTTTCATTCATATCTAAATCCTCTGTTCTTAGATTTTTAAATAAAAACAGCAACAGGAACTTTGCTTTGGTCTAAAACTGGAACTAATTCTGGTGGTTATACTTTTTTGAAACAAGATTTAATTTTTTCAGGTTCAAAGAAACATAATTCAAAGTAACGTAATGATAATTATGAATGAACGATAAATGCGAGGGGATATCCTAAAGAGATGATAAAATACTAATTAATTTGGGGGCAAGTTCATATCTGCTACATCTAAAAAGGAAGAATCATAAAGTCAGGATACAAAAATTAAAAGGAACCTAGACACAGCTTAACTGCTCGCTGCAAAGCAGAATTCTTCCTACTACATCCCTGACAAATGGCTCATCTTCTATCATCCACTTGAATATTTCTGGGAACAAAGAACAAAGTGCCACGTTGGTTATCAAGTGAGAAATGCATTTGGTTTGGTATAACTTTTCCTTAATGAAGTTTTACTGTTTGTTATCCAGTGACTATCACTTTCTAAGTTCTCACAGTCTATGCAATCTGTTCTTTTTATTTATTAGTGTAGTTACAAATTTATTAAACTTCTCAGTAGGTGTGAAAAGGTTTTTTAAAACCAATTTCAATGTGTCATATATCATTACTTAAAACTAGACATGTTAAGAGGATTAGCCACGTGGGTAGTTCCCAACCTTCCCACCTACCCACCTCATTGCATATTCTGACTGTATTAAATAATGGACACTGCCAAGAGAAAAGTTTTCAAATCCCCAAAGAAAATAAAAATTCATTCATGTATTTTAATGTATTATATATTGAAGAAAAAAAGGCAGGGGAAGTGGAATGGTTATTTACAAGGTTGATTTATCTGTTACTCAAAGAATTATGAACTGCCCTGATATCAAAACCCAAAATCAATTCAGTTACATAAATATTATCAACAGTGAGAATTACCTCTTCCCACTGTAACAATCGTACTGGTCAAGATTCTTTTGGATCGCAAATGACAGGAAATCATTAAACTGGTGTATTCAAAAGATGGAATTTATTGGCTTACATAACTGAAAAGGGGATGGATTCAGATGCAGCTGAATCCAGGTGCTCATACCATGCGATGAACTCTCTCTGGCTCTAATTCTCTCTCTTGCCTCAGGCTGACTCTGCCCCACTGATGATGGTGATAGCCAAGTGCAGCTCCAAGTCTACATACCACCATTTAATCAACTCCACTGGGAAGTAAGAATGCCTCTTTTCGAATAAGTCCAGCTGAGTTCTCTGGCTAACTTTCTTGAGCTCAACTTGGTTCACAAGCCTGTTCCTGAAACGCTTCACTGTGGCTGAGAAGTTGAATAGGCTGATTTGCCAGTATGAGTGTACTGCTGGAAATGGGGAGGACTGAGTACAACAGAGAACTGTACAAGGTCTCCAGCTGACAGGGCCGTGCAGTTCTGGCTATTTGCTGGGCAAGCCTGGTGTTCTGGTGCCAGGCATGGGCTTCATCTGCCTGGAGGATGGGCTATATGTTTCTAATATGCACAATAGCATCCCATGGACTAGTTGTGGCCCCAGAGCCATGGGTGTGAACCACTTGGACTTTGAGCCGGGGAGTCCTCTGGGTGAAAAACAGGTGCTGTATCTAGGGAAAACGGACACAGCACAAGCAGAACTATCAGATGTACACTACAGAAGAAACGCCATTACACTCCTGCCATTAGTGTAATTCTGAATGTCTTGCTGTGTAGATCCCACTCAACTCAATTTAAATCTACTCAGCTCAATCCAATCCAACAATTATAGATCCCTTATTATAGGCCCCAAAGTGTGTGCATGTGTGTGTGTGTGTGTGTTGGGTAGGTGGGTAAGGAGGCACTACCACAAAAAAAAAAAAAAAAAGAAAGGACAGAAGAGACCTAAGGAGCATAAAATATTGTAACTTTATGTCAACTACGAAATTTCTTTCTTTTTAAATTAAATTCTACTTTGCCTAACCAAATCATTAAAAAAAACTCTCATGTGAAGTCAGACGATAGAGTGTAAATATCCCTTTAGTTGTATTTTAGAAAAATAATCTGGGTATTTAAGTGAATTTCACATCTAATATATGTTCAAATATGTTACAGTCTGGTAAACTTACACAACTAAGGGATTTAAAAATAAATATTTACTTCATATGTATTTGTCATATCAATCCTTACTTCCTAATAGTCTGCAACTGCAGCCAAATATGTATTCTGAGAAAGCCATCTTATATTTTCAGGTGACTTTTAAATATCTTTTAGCTTTATTTTTAAAATACTGCTAGTAACTCACAGTTTGCTAAAAAAAATTGAATTAGCCTTTTATTTCTGTAAAGAAAAAACTTACCTATACTCCCCCTTTGAAGTCCTGTAGGAGTTTTAACGGTGCATGCGTTAACTTTAAACCTTAGGGAAAGCGCAAAACAAACAGCGAGCTGATGCTTTTATCTAGTCAAAGTAAAACAAGGGACAGGGAGCGGGGGCAGAGGGCGGGGATCAACCAGATGCCAAATGGGCTTTGTTTTGACTTAAGCAGTCACAGAGCCTCAGCTAGAACTTCCTTCTCGGCTAAAATTACCTAGCACCTGAAAAAATTCAGGTCTGTTTTTTTTTCTGGATAAAAGAATGAGGACAGGATTTAAGTGAGTAAATACTTAAGGTTAAGTGAGTAAATACTTAGGGAGAAAAAAAAGCTAACTGACACTGTGGAACTTTGGAACTTCTGTTTGTTTGTTTTAAACTCAGCAGAGGAGTGCATTTTTCTGGTCCTGGGCCAGTAATGCGGGGACCTGCATTTACAAGGCTCTGCACACCTCCTTAGGTCTGGAAGGGAGGTGATGGTGATGACGATGATGTGATGATGATTTACAGGGATGCCAACGACGACACAAGCTCGCAAGCACTGGGGCTCCCGCGGACGGCCGGGCAGGCGCGCGTCAATGGCCCATTCAGCGGCGCGGCGCGGGGGTGAGAAGTTAAGGGGCTGGCGGTGGCGCGCCTAGCCCGGCCGCGCCATTTGCATTTCAATGAGATCCGCTTGTTGACTCAGTGCCCGGCGCTTCCGCAGCTCCCACCAGAATCTGCCTTTGTTGGTTTTAGCTCCGGTCAAGTCCACTTCTTGCACCGGGGAGTCGCGCATTGAGCTGGTGTAGTCAGGCGGAACGCGCGACAGGAAGGAAGGAGGAAAGGCTGCTCGGCTCGCCCATTGTCCCGCCACCGCGCCTAAGCAGCCGAGGGACTACTTAATCTGTGAGGTGCACTTGAATCCCTCGCAAATCCTCTCAGTGTGGAGCGGGGGACGCCCACACAGGGACAGATGGTGCAGAACCCCTTTGTTTATAAGTATGGAAATGCGCTTTTTCATTTACCTAAGGTGGTCCGCTCTTTTAACTGTTGCTATTGCCCCTCGTTGCATCGTCAAGGACAGACCCGAGGATGCTAATGGGTCTGGTCAGCCCTGCCGTAGCGCCTCCGCATATGTATCTTTAAATGTAATTGCTGGAAGAAGTGAGTCTGCTACTTTTGGAAAGCCATCGTGGCAGCGGGGACCCCTCGTACCCTTTCAGTGTCTTCGAGCTTAGGCAGAGAGCAGCCGGGGATATTTCTTCAAAAATCTCGCAAGATCTCTTTTTCAGAGGCGCCCGCCCCTTTTCACATTAAACATCAAGTTCAGAGGTCTCAGGAGGTATCACGTGCAACTAGGGGGAAGGGAAAACGCCCTGTCCTCAGACTTCTCCCTTTGCAGTGACCTCTTGGGCCACTAAGCGCGGGGAATGACGCCCCACTTGGGGGAGGGCGCTGCGGCTGGGGCCGCACATGTGTTTCTGCTTGCACAGCAGTAATTCAGAGTATGTTCAACATCAGGGTGTGGAGATGTACATATACGCTTGTAGTATCTTAGAACAGTGGAAGACTCTGCCCATAGAGCCCTAGAACATGGCGACCTTTCACAAGATGGTTTCTGTCCTGATTACCCTGACGAGATGGAGGACTCCACTCTCAGCCAGGGCTGGGGGCGCCCCTAGGAACATCAGAACACACCCCAAGTCAGTTTGGAATGAGGTCAACCAACTGCCCGCACACTTGACCTATTTTTCTTATCCCAGTTTTTGTTTAAAACGTGGCAGTCGTGGTCCTGCTGGACTCTTCCAGCCGTGGTAATACAAACAAATTAAAGGAAATATTGGAATGGACAACTGTCTGGTAAAAATCAGATAATTTTCCATTTTCAGCACAGATTACACAGGAAGCAGATTATTGTCTTGTGGTTTTGAAGGTAGGATAAAGTTGACAGGTTAGAAAATAGATTGTATAGAATTGTTTTAATAGAAGTATTTTAATCTTAAGGTGTTTAAATCTTGGGCATGTGAATATATTTATACAAAGAGACAGATGTCTGTTTGGTTTCTAATTCTAATGCAAACATTTGACTATGTGAAAGGCTCACCATCCATTTCTATTTTTCTTAAAAGGGACTGTTTCTTACCTGCCACCTGGCTGCAGACTCCTTGCCCTAAGGTTGCGCTGACATGCTCTCTCTGGGAATATACACAACATGCCTACAGTGCCTGGATATGCGAATTCATTACCACCCAAGGCTGCCCCCACAAGGCTTTCTAAGTGGCCAAGTGCAAGGATGTCTGTGTCTTATCCAAGTACTTTCTTTCATCACAGGCTCGCGTTCACGAATTGACCCTTAGCTATGAATTCCTGCTTCATTTCCATTTCTGTCAGCCATTTGAGAGCAGGAAAGAGCCAGAATCAGGTGTTAGCCAGCAGGCATGGCTTATAATTCATATTTTTTGCAGAAAAATCTGTCTAAGCTGATTTCAAGTTATCTTGTTAGAAATTAATTAAAAATGTGGGGGTGGGAGGGTCTGTGTTTGTACATGCTTAGGCATTGTTCAGTAAACAAATTTGTTTAGAAATTCAAAAGTTAAAAGAAGGAGAGCTTTGCTTGGAATTTTAAAATTTTGCAGGTTTTCCTTCCAAATGGTGAAAAATGGAATACATTACTATTATTATTATTATTCCCTGGACAGGTGTGAGCTTGAGCATATTAAGTTTCTTGGCTTTCTTTTGATTTTATATAATGAACCTTTTGTTGAACTTCATTACAGTTTTGGTCTCCCTCTGATTCTGATTAAGCCGTGAAACCCCACACGCTCCCTGATATTTGTCATTTCGTTTTGGTTGGTAAGTGAATTTTGGTGATGAAACTCTGAAGCCACAAATTCCCTGCAGCACTGGAATGCAGTGAGAAGGAAACAGCCCCATCGAGCAAAGAGTCTTGGTTTTAGTTGAACCTGCAGCTTCATGCTCACTCCTCATTAATAAATGATGCCATGCATCCGCCCAGGGGCGTAAGACTGGGGGCACCCGCATTCTGTGGGGTGAAGAATTCTCAGTACGTTTCTAAGTCCAGTGTGTTATAAGCGACCAACCTGGGCCTCTATTAAAGATCAGAGAATGAGACTGTGTGTTCCCATAGGGAAAGTCCACTTCAGCAACTGACTCTATTGATGGGAGAGGATTTGGCCATCTGGGACCTGAATTCGGAGGCTGTAGTTAGGAGACTGTCACATCTGGGTTGAAGGTGTTCAAAGTGAACTATTTGTAGTTTCTGCATTGCTTGGGTTTGTCCAAAATGAAAATACTATGGTGACCTTTCATACCAGAAAGAGGATTGTTTAGAAATGCGCACCAAAATTTCCATTCAGGTGTGGACTTAGTTTAGAAAAGTTCTCTAAGTCAGAAACTGTTTTCCCCAAAGTCATGAGAAATTCCCAGTTGCCAGCTGTAAAAGATTTCTCTTGTGTCTTACCTGATCTCTGCATGGTTGGCAGTTTTGACTGCTTCCTCTTTGGAAAACTCATCTCTTGGCTTTAGTGACAGAACTCTTGCCTGGTTTTTCCTTCTACCTCTCTGGCCTCTCCTTCTTAGTCTTCTTTACAGGCTCTTTGCCTCTTTGCTCATCCCTTATTATGCTCTCTTGGGTTTCTGTCTTTGGTTCTCATCTCTTCTGTACGTTCTCCTATGGTGAGATTTCTGGGAGAGCTTTTTTGAATACACTATGTACCCTCCTGCCTCAGGGCCTTTGCACATCTTTGTTGCTGATTAGACTGTTCTTTCCCCAGATAGGGGAATACTTGGCTTGTTTGTTTAGTTCTCTACTCAAATGTCACCTTTCAAATGAAGACTTCCCTGGTTATCCATAGAAAATAACAGGTATCCAGTCAGGGCCCAGATGAGGGTGAGGCACGCAAAGTGCCCAGGGTACAAAATTTAATGAGGTAAGTTCAGATGAGCGCCCGAATTGCATGCCTCCTTACATTTGGTACCCTGAGCACCTCGCTTGCCTCACCTGTCCTGGCCCTGCACCTATACTCAGTTGCTCTCTAGTCCCTTAGTTTGTTTTTCTTCACAGATATTATCACAACTAATGTATATATTATATATGTAATTGATTGTTGTATGTCTCTCCACCCTTACCCAACTGGCACCGTTGGCACATGGGCCCTGTGAGAGTGGGGCCCGTGTCTGTTTTGGTTTTTGCCGTATCCCCAGAACCTAGAACAGAGCTCACCATGTAGTAGATATTCATTGTATATTTATATTTCAGTGAATCTAATGTTTAAATAACTACCACTCATTTTATTGATGACTCTCAAATGTGCAAAAACAAGGTTTGTAGGAACTCTCCTCTTGGATGTCCCACAAACTTTTCAAACTCAGCATGTCCAAAATTGCATTTATCACTCTTCCTTCCCAAACCCGCCTCCCACCTGAATTCTCTTTTTTGATGGATGGTACCTCCATCCAGCTCAGATGAAAATGCGGGGGCCGTGGTAACTCAGGCCTATCAAGTTTACTCCATGAATAACTCCTGCCTTCCTTAGCTCCCTCCCCGCCATTCTGCTTTAATTCGGGCTCTCCTCCCTTCCTCCCAGAAAACTGCCCTCACCTTCCAACTGATCTCATGGCAAATAGCTTGTCCTTCTCCGCTCAAAACGTCTGCCACAGTGCTGCGAAGGGAGCTCTCTAAACCACATACCCAATCATGCCACTTCCTTCTCTTAAAACCCTTCCGTGTAGCCCCATAGGTTTGAAGATACAATTCACATTTCATAGCGTAGATGACTCTGTGATCTGTCTGCTGGCTCTGCCCCAGCCCCAGAGCCTCCAGCTGCGCCCTCTCCTCCCTCCCTGCTCCTGTTGTCTCCCCTCCCTCCTCCACCCGGTGCACACACTTTGTGCTCCAGTCACAGAGCACTTGGAATTTTGGAATAATCTGTCCTCAAATACTGCTCTACCATGGCGTGGCTGAACTCTTCTTTTCCATTCATCCTCAGTGGAATGGGCAATTTGAACTTCCCACTGTCTATCAAGCTGTTTTGTAACTGTGTTTACTTACCATTCTCCACATTACACTGTGAGCACCTTAAGGACAGGAAGTGGGTCTTTCATTTTTGCATACCCAGCATAGAGTTGGCCTTTCATATTGTCTGTTGAATGAATGTATAAATTCATCTAAAGATCATTTTGTTATGTGGGATAAGGTATGTAGCTAAATGACTTTTTCCTTATTTGCTATCTATTTATTCCAACGTTATTTTATTTATTTATTTATTTTTTTTTTTAAATTTTTATTTTTTTCGGATGTACATCATATTTCAGATTCTGGATACATTACATCATGTTCACCTCCCGAACACTAATTATAGTGCATCCCCTCACATGTGACCCTAATCACCCCTTTTTTAAAAAAACCCGTCCTTACTCCATTGTGTTAGTTTACTTTGTCATGTATTATATTCTTACAAATAGTTGGATATAGTTCCGGTTTTCCACTTTGTCCTCTTGATTTGCATATCAGTTCCTGCATCAGTAACACACCAGTCTAGACTCCCTCAGCAACTTTTTTTCTAGGATATCCTTGAGGCTTCATCTATGTTTATTTTCCTAAACATATTTTGGTATCAAATAATGTACTGATTTTTAATAGAAAAATCTAGTTAGAGTTTTAGAGTAATTATCTGAAAATTAACTGTGGAAAAAAACCTTCTTCATTTTAGTTTTCTCATCATAAAGTTAACCAGTTGCTAGTTTAAGAGTAACCAGATAATAGAAAAACCTCATCAAAAACTGGCGTTAAGTGATAGCCACATTTTGAAGCCAACCCCTTTACTTGCTCATGACAGAATTCATGGACTCCTGTGTTTCTCAGGTTATTATGTGCTCTTCCCTTCGCATGAATAGATGACCTATCCAGCAAGCTAATGTCTTTTGAAACTCTCTGATGAAAATAGGCAGTGTCTTTCTTGTGTCATTTCAGCGTTAGATGGACTACTATGGATGGAAAATTCTTCCTTTTGTTCAATCCTAGTATTTAAAAACAAATTCAGCCTATTTTCTTGGTGGAGATGAAAAACAGCTGCTCACCATCCCATTTCCACAGACTTTTCTTATACTTCCAACTGGTAACAGTAGAATACATCTGTAGCCTGTTTGTCTGAAAATTTATTTTGTGTGACCTCCTAAACATCCATAGATTTTACACAAATCATTCTGGCATTTTACATGATTAATCCTCTATTATTGATCTAATGCAAGATGCTGCATAAGACCTGAAACCCCCGTTATGAAGAGAAGGCCATAACCTTGGGGGAGGCTGGGCTTCGTGTTCGCTGTGTCATCAGCCTTTCCAATCCCTTTGTTTGTATTACGGGATTAAAATCATAGTCATTTTGTTTTTTACCGTGCTTATTTTAAGTCCCTAGTGTCTTTTTTTGCTAGGACTAGACTTTAAACTTTCTAATTTAAGCAAAAGGGTTTATGAGCCCCTGGGGCAAAGATTTCATTCCGCAGCCCTGAAGTTGGAAGCAGGGAGGTGATTTGGTTCATTGGTTTCTCTTCTGAGTCCATTTCTTTCCAGTTCTCTAGCCCCTGATCCCTATCTGCCAGGGAAGTAGTTAATAATTTTTTCTCATATCCTCTGGCTTTCGATTAATAAGTGCTTGGGTGATCTGATGTAAGGCATGCCTTGTGTTTCTACAAGCCACTTGCCTGAGCCCATAGCTACTGTTTATTTCAGGTAAAGTTATTGACAGTGTGTAAGGATGACAAAACTTGGTAACTTACATTATCATGAAATCATTTAATTTTACACCTGCTTAATTTTATAAAAATATAGTTTTCAAAAAATTACCTAGAACCATAGCAATGGAAGTCCACTCCCACTTCCATGCAGTATGTTTTTTAAATTTCTTGAGAGCTGAGTTTTCAGCCACTGTGAATCAGAAAAACAAAACAAAACAAAACAAACCCACTTTCCCCACCTGGACCACTGTTTACCTGCTTTTCTTCCATTTCTCTGACAGGGGAAAATAGCGTGCTACGCAGAAAGGTGAACCATGCAGGCCAGTTTTTAAGCACGAAAGCTCTTTATAAAGCAGTGCGTACATTTAGGGTGTACACCCTGGGCTGCTTAGGTCCGATCCAGCACATGTGCAGAGTTTGTAGGAGACAAAACAGAACAGAATGTGCTCTTCTGCAGTAATAACTTTGGAAAGCTGTATACTTATTTCAGGGATGCTGCTATTACTGAAGATTCTTTTTTTGTTTTTGGAACTCCCCTTTAGGAAACGCCTTCAGACTTTCTAGCCCAAAATATTTCCTAAATCTGTCCATTTCTTGACATCCCTACAGCCCATGTCCTAATTTAGATGCTTACCATCTGTTAATCTTGACCATGGAAATGTCTTCCCACCGGCTTTATGCCTAAGTTTTGTACTCCTTCAGTTGATTATGCTGTTGCTAGAGTTATCTTTTTCCTCTGACCATATCACTCAGTATGACATTCAAGGCTTTCTACCATCTGGTCTTGTTCTACTTTTCTAGCCTTTTCCTCTCTCTATCCCCTCCTTACATCCTATTTCCAGGCAGTTATTAAAACCTGGACCGACCCTACATCCCCCTTTGCCTGGGACAGTTTAGGTTTATCCCTGCTGTCCCGGGGTGCTTTCTGGTTTAACATTTTCAGCACTGTCAAAGTGTCCTAATTTGGATGATAAATTATATGGTCACTCCTTCGTATTTTTAACAGCTTTTTGAGACATCCTTATGTACTGTGAAGGTCACCCATTTAAAGAGTACAGTCCAGTGGTTTACAGTATGTGGACAGAGTGGTGGAACCATCGCTATAATGCAATTTTAGAACATTTTCATCACCCCGAATAGAGACTTTGTATCCATTAGAGTCACTTCTCATCTTCCTCCCCTCTCCGCATCCTACTTTCCCAGCCTTAGGCAACCACTAATCTACTTTTTCTCTCTACAGATTTGCCTATTCTGAATATTTAAAATAAATGGTATTATACAGTATGTGGTTTTGTGTGTGTGTGTTTGTCTGGCTTCCTTCACTTGGGTGAATGTTTTTGATCGAGCATGTTTCATGTGTTAGTACTTCATTTCTTTCTGTGACCAAATAATGTTCCATTGTATGCATATACCACATTTTATTTATCTATTCATCATTTGGACACTTGGATTATTTCCACTTTTTTGCTATTATGAATAATACTGCTATGAACATCAGTGTACAAGTCTTTGTGTAGATATGTTTTCATTTCTCTTGTGTATATACTTAGGAGTGGAATTGCTTGGTCATATATGTAACTCTATGTGTAACATTTTGAGGAATTGCCAAACTATTTTCCAAAGCAGCTGCACCATGATACATTCCCACCAGTAATGTATAAGGGTTCCAATTTCTCCACATCCTCACCAACACTTGTTATTGTCTGTCTTTTTGATTATAGCCATCTTATAATGTGAAGTAATACCTCATTGTGGTTTTGATTTGCATTTCCCTAATAAGTAATGACAGGGATTTTGTTTTTAAAAACAACTAAGAGTTTTCAGTGAGTGAGGGTGGTCTGGTTGGATAATGCTATTTTGAACCAAAGGCAAACTCTGAAGGCCATTGCAAAGGAGGAGACCCGCAATGTTTTGACAAGTGGTAGCATTGTTGAAATTACCTCTCCAGATACCCCCACTAAGGAGAACAGCATTTGAACAGATGAATAAGTGTTGGTATGTTTGCTTACATTTTTTCCCAAAGATACCCATCTTTGCCTAGGGTAATACGAGGTATAACACCAGGGTAGGAGTTATGACTGAGGAATATTACAAACTTCTGCTTACCACCCATATCTCCCCCATTCCCTTATTCGCCTGTCATGGTGCTTCCCTCCCTGCTCAGCTTTAGTGTCAGTATCCCACATGAGATACCAGGAGCTGAGGCACCATCTCTAGAAGGTCACATTTAGAAAGCCGAGCCACCACTCTGAGGGAGCACATTCTGTTTGGTCTTTTCCTTGGCTATTAGCGAGCCTAGTTGATCATACGTGGTTGCTGCCATGTAGGTTACATTGGAGGACCAGAGATGGATTGGCAGAGGCAACACCTGATGGTGGCAGAAATCTGAGATGACTGGTGCTAATAGACTTTGTGTCCTATGTGGATGTTATAAAAAAATACGTTGCTCTTTTGCAGGCATCTAGAATCTCCTGGTCCACAGCTATAAAGGCTAACCCAAAGAGCTAATGGTCAGGAAAATCAGGTTCAGCTTTAAGCCTGTGCTTAACCAGGACTTGTAGTGTTAAGGCGACCAGTGCTGAGATAGTGAAATCCCATTGTAACTCGTTGTCCGGAGAAGAGAAAACACCCACGTTATTGGCTTCCAGCGTCACAATGAGAGAGCTCACTTAACACCACCACGACCTCGGGGGATGTGGTTTCATCTGCAGTATAACCGAATCCCCGGAAAAGCCAGGTGTGGGTCTCAGGGGTTTTAAAAGTATCTATTCCAAACCAAAGCAACAAAAATGAATAAGAATCTATTGTAGATTGCCAAAAGAAGAGTTAGTCAAGTGTCGGCACTGTATAATCACGTGCTTCTTGATGTATGTATGTGGCTTCTGAACATCGGCAAAGCAGAATTACAAGGTGGGGGATTGCTGGTGTTTTGGAATGAGGGAATGGCAGCCAGATAGCCTAAACAGCAATGAAAATGTTCAGTTTGCAGCTTCATAGACGGGCTCTCTGCTGAAATGACTAACAACTGTTGTCAGATTAGCAAGTAGTAACCACAAAACACCTGCACTCATTTCTTGTGTTTAAATTCACGTTTATTAGACTAAGTGGTTGCTCATTTACATAACAAAAATTTAATTCTCATGAATTTCAGAATTCATAAAAAGCTTTACATAGTCAAGAACTATATTCAGTGGGATAATATAAATCTGTATCAGAATTAAAGATCAAATGCTAACCATTATCCACAGGTGGAAAGAATAATTGGAAAATTAGCAAATTGTTTAGGATTCTACTGTTATGATTTACATAAGTTAGAACATCCACGTTGATTAAAAGCGTGTGGTAAATAAAAGCCAAGATGATTTGCACGAATCTTGCTATTTATCCAAGTGTGGCATGCTAAGCAAACCCTAATCAGGGAAGAAGTTCTCATATAACAACAGATTTGCTTTGAAAATAGTAAAACCGAAAACAATTCATACATTTCCTATTCATTTAAATAATAAGTTTCTATTTGTTTAGTCATATTAAGGGGGCATATGCAGACGTTAGGCATATACATACATAGCAAGAAAGCGTATTCTGCACATTAGGATACTTTGTAAACTTCCATTATTTACCAACTGCCCAATATTATTTCACATTACTTGAAGTTGTCTGCAGGACCCAATGGCGAGTGGTCTGTCAGTAACTGTATGAAGGTGCCCCGTGAGATAGAATCTGGGACTAGAAGAGTGAATCTCAGATGCTGGGATGCCACAAGATCACCTGGGGAGCTTGTTCTGCCCCAGAGCGTCTGTATTTTGACCAAGCTCACCTAGATGATTCTAGTGTGCATCAATATTCGTGAAATACCCAGCTGGGTGACCTATAAGATCTTTTCCAACTCTAAGGTTATATGAGATTATAAGACAGGCATATGTGTATCTTGAAATATCTCAAGATATCAAAGCTGAAAGAAAATACAGCTTATTTTGAAAGTCTCTTATAAAGGAAACCAAGATTTTAGTCATTCTTCTTTTTTCCTGGTTGTCTCCTCACTGACTTAGTGTCATCCTTCACAGTCTGTATTTGTTTTGCTTACACATGACTCCCATGTGTTACACAAAGTTTAAGGGCATATGAGATAAGCGTTATAAAATGGTTCAGTGTTTTAGAGCTCACCCCCTCTCCCCTCCATTGTGTCAACCTGCCACCTGACAAGGGATGAGGCTAATCCACTGACAGCTAATCAGAAGGTTTTTGTGAAACGAAGAGAAAGTGCTGCTTGCTTTTGAAACAATTGGTTTCCTCTTGCTTAGACCTTGTCACAGCCATAGCAAACTGCAGGGGATTTGAATCAGAGCCCTCAGGAGGCTGAGGGGCTGAGCGTGAGCAAGTCCAGACTATGGCCAAAGCCCGCTCGGAGCCAGATGTAGCTCCTCTCTTTGCTCCTTTCCAGTGGGCTGGGACCTGTTTTCTGTGTTAGTGGAAATTAAATCCGTGAGACATGGTAGGGTAAAATAAAACTCCAGGAGGGAGGGTCAAGTGCTACTTCGGAAAATACCCCTGTTCTAATTTAACCTTCCGGTGCCCGGGCAATAAGGATATAACCCCAATGAAGCTAACGATACATCTGGAATCCAAATTCTTTCGTGAACCTTGCAGAAGAGAATATTCCATTTTGTAATGTTGAATGTCTTTGCCACATAAGAATTACACAGCATTGTTAGGAAGGAACAATGTTGCTGTTCGTTTTTAAATTATCAGTGTACAATACTTATGTGGACTTGCTGGCATAGAAAGAGAAATAATTGATTCTGAACAGACTATGGCCTCTGTTAGCATCAAATTGCTCGCATGCTGTAAAATGATTAGTTGACTGGTAGAACTGGAATATTATGCCTGCTTCTCTCCCCATCTCCATCACAGCTTATTGTTCACCTCTTATTGCATTTCTCTTAAGGCATTAGGGAATGTCTTATGTCAGAAATCTTTTATGCAGAAAGGCAGGTTCCCAGAAAACAAAATCACGTGGGTGTACGTGTGTGCATATAATTCAGAGAGAGGGAGAAAAACAAGGCTGAAATTTATTTGCTGAGAGCGGATTATGCTAGCTCAGTTTATTATCTTAATTTCTGCACCTGACTATGTCATCAACAAGTTGGACTGATTAAGCTTATGAGAACATTCATTACAGAAAGGAAATAAGTCTAGTCTGTGGCTGCTCAGCTAATGAATAGTGAAAACAGGATAATTTCAAACTGGTGAAAGAAGAATGTATATAACAAGGATGCTAGACTATATAAAGGATCTGACGTCCCTACCACAGTCAGCCCGCGCACCTGAAACCTTACACTATTCTTTTATGGACTTGTATGGTACGACGTGAAGTTTTAGAATGTATGTGCTAGCATGTGAAATAGAGTAAAATTTCATAAATTTGAGCCAAGAATGAATAATTTTGCTATGGAATAGTAAAACCTATTAAAATATTTTAAAATATATTTTTTAAAAATAGATAAACCTGACTGTAAAGAAATGGTTAATTACCCTTAAGCAGACATGAGCCAAAATACATTGAACTTACTTTAGGGGCTGTTTTAACCCAAACATTCTCCCCGATCCGCGCCTGGTTTGGACTCTCTGCCAGGTGAGCGGCGTTTATTGAAGGGATGTGTCATACCTGCAGTTGGGCGGGGCAGGAAACAAGACTGGGAACTACTGACCCGTACCGTAAGGTTTTAAACATCTTCCAGATGATCTTATTCATACCATCCAATTTCTTTATATGTGGTACAGAAGTAAGCCTCACCCTGCTGCTGAACTAAAATGGTTATATGATTAGAATTATAGGTAATGAAGTTTTAGTTAAAAATTTCATTGATTTTTTTTTAGAAGCATATGATATAATGTAGAAAATGTAGAAAAGTGAAATAAAAGAAAATACATTTCACCCATAAACTCACAACCTAGAGTCACTGTCGTCATTCTGGGAGTCCAGCTCCGGCAGCTAGTCTGAGACTGACCGGCCCAGTTTGCCAAGGACCAAGGGGACCTTCCTGGACATGGAGTGCTACAACTGGGAAAGTCCTGGGTAAAGTGGGATGAGCTGGGCACCCTCCAGCAGTCTCCACAATGAGACTAACACAAGGACTGCTCGTCTTAGCCCAGTTGGTCCTCTCAGCCAACCCACGGAAACAAGAGAGAGAACAAAATAGTTATTGTTTTAAGCTACTAAGTTGTGGGGTGGTTGGGTTCTATCCATGTATCTATCTATGTATCTATGTATCCGTGTAGCTATGTATCTATGCATATATCTTAAATTGCACACAGAACTTTGTAACTAGACTTAAAAAATAATATATTATGGACATATTTTCATGTTTTAAAATAGTCCTCTACAACAAAAGTTGTAACGGCTGTGTGGAATTCCATTGAAGGGGGGAAACCACAATCTATTTAACAACTCTCATATCATTGGACCTTCATGTTGCTTCTCAATTTTTGCTCTTCCAAACAATGCCATCCCAAATGTCCTTATAGCCAAATCTTTACATACAAACTCCATGACTACTTCTTTAGGATTAATTCTCAGAAGTGGAATTGCTGAGTCAAAAGATATTTTGATGCCTTTTGATGAATATTGCCAAAGTGCCCTTCTTAAATATTGTGCTAATTTATAGACCCACTGACCATATATGAGAATGCTTATTTTGCAAACACTGGATTTGCAACACGGAAACAAGCTCCCAAACTCTGTCAACTTGACAAGTTAATGAGACTTTCTTATATTCTACGCTCAGTCTCAGACACACCACACTGAGATCTCAGGTCAATTTAAAATTGTGCCATGAGACTATGTTCTGTGAAGCAGCTCCTGATGTTTACATAAATCATTACTTAAGCCCTCAACATCATAAAATATTTATTTAAAGTCCATGTGGGTTAAGAATTGCAGCCATGGGCCCCAGTGCAACTTTAGAATCTAAAGAAGAGAACAGAGACACAGCTCCTTACATTGGCCTTGGGAGAACTTTTAGTAACTTCCTTCTTTTTCTTTCCGTTCTACAGCTTTATGGAATCAAATTGGGGGAAGATCATCCAGCAATTTAAAAAATTAAACATTTTACATTGTGAAATATAAGATACTTTTATAAAAGAGCATAGTATGTATGTATGTCTTAAATGGTTAAAAATTGAACTTCTATGTAATCACCATCCAACCCAAGAAATAGAACATCACTAATACCTGGAAATCCCCTGTCCTCACCTCTCCCTCCTGTGTGTCCTTAAGGAATTGCAATCCGCTTCCCGCCACAGAAAGGTAACCACTATTGGAACTCTAGGGTAATCCTTTCCTATCTTTTCTCTCTTGTTCTACCATTGTTTAGTTTTGCCTCCATTTAATTTTCTATCAAGAAAATCGTAATGAATTATTTTTCTGACTTGCTGGTTTTGCTCAACATTATGTAAGATTTACCCATTTTGTTGTGGGTGGTTTATGATATTCCACAGTATAACTATGCCACAAATTTTAATCCATTCTGCTGTTAGCGGATTTGGGTTGTTACCAACTTTTGGCCTTTGAGCCAGTCTAGGATTCATGATATAACCATGGAGCAGATGCTTTGAGGGAATAGACTTCAGATTAGACGCATAAACAAATCTAATCTTTCAAAGATATTAGTTCCTTTGTGATGAATTTTTCTCCTCCAGTGCTTTTAGCTTTGATGATGCGCTTAAATTATAGTTTTGATTGTGAATCCTATTATCTTGAATCCTCTTTAGTTATAGCTGTTTAATGAGGGTTTTTTTTTCCTTCCTGCCTATGGGTTTGTGTTTGTACAAGTCATCTCACTCAGGAAACACTCAGAATGGATGGCCACCACTGCGACTGCCTGAGCTCTTTGCTCCTGCCACAGCTGCTCTTCTTGGTGAAAAACTTGGAGTTCCCAGAAAATTTGTGGGTTCAGAAGTAGGTTGGGGTTAAAGGAAATAACCCAGGAAAAGAAAGTTGGTCCACCAAGTTATAGATTTATTTAGACTAGAAAACATCATATTTCAAGAAAGCAGTTGTCTCTCGGAAGGTTCAGGAGTTGTCAGTATGTAGAAAAAAGGGATTTTTCCCTGATTCAGCCTAGATTCAACTCTGTTTCCACCACCTAATGGTTACATGATGATGCGTGATTTACCTACCTGAGAATCTTTGTTCTTTTGCAAAACCAGGATGATAAAAACCTTTCTTAAAAAATTAGGGAGTGAGTACAAGTAGTTAAGATATATTTGTGATTTGAAATATAGCATATTGATAATATTCTGCTGTTAGCTTTTAAAAATAACTTTCAAAGCTTAAGGAATTTGAGATATAAAAGTTTCATAATTAAATTTGGGCTTAAATTCTTCTGTTTAAGATTGTGAAGGTGTTTTTAAAGCTGTCATATCGAAAAGTCTATTGCTCTATACTCTTATTTGTGTCTCTTTAGGTTGAACATTGTACTTGTCACCATGTAAATTAATAATTCAGTGGGCAGATTCCCCACTAGAAAATGATTAGAATGTTAGATTAAAATACAGCATTGAACACAAAATCAAAACTTTGTGTATAAAAGTGTTGTCCATTTTGTTGTATATATATTTACAAATATATATTTTTATAAATATGTAAAATTTTACAATGTACTTTACAAATATATATATTTTATAATACATTTTACAAATATATATTACATATATATTTTACAAATATATATATTATATATTCTTTCCCTATCTTAAAAATATACGTATCTATATAATAGTCTTAAAACTAATGTGAAGTTAGAGTGGTAACGGGAAAAGTAATGTGAAATAACTCAGATTTAAGTAGTTTACATACCTGCAAAATCTTTCTTTATCCTTCGTGTTTGTGAGGTGATTAAATGTAATTTAATTGTATTTATTTTATATCTTAATTATTCATGAGTGAAGAAAAACTGAGGTACTGTTTATATTTAGAAATTCATAGCAGTTGGAATGAAAGAACCAGTTCTGCATTTGTGAGGGAGATAGTTAAATATATTCGAGATGATGTAGTATCTAGGACGTTGTTTTAAATACCTACTGTGAAGGCAAGTGGGAAGGGTAAGGGATACAGATAAAACAGTATTGGACAGAGGTTGATGGTTGGTGAGAGATTGGGCATTGGGTATAGTAGGTTCCTTATGTCATTATCTCTACTTTTGTGGATGTTTACAATTTTCTACAATAAAAAGTAAAAAGAAAAAAGAGGGTTAAATAAGATAATGAATTTAAAGCATCAATCCCACTTCTAGCACCAAATGACTTAATAAGGGTGACCCCTCACCTTCCATTCCATGCAGGTGAAGGACCTTAGCACAAAGGGTGACCCCTCACCTTCCATTCCATGCAGGTGAAGGACCTTAGCACAAAGGGTGACCCCTCACCTTCCATTCCATGCAGGTGAAGGACCTTAGCACAAAGGGTGACCCCTCACCTTCCATTCCATGCAGGTGAAGGACCTTAGCACAAAGGGTGACCCCTCACCTTCCATTCCATGCAGGTGAAGGACCTTAGCACAAAGGGTGACCCCTCACCTTCCATTCCATGCAGGTGAAGGACCTTAGCACAAAGGGTGACCCCTCACCTTCCATTCCATGCAGGTGAAGGACCTTAGCACAAAGGGGTGGCAGTTTTGATTGTGGAGAGTAGAAATGGAAGTAAACTTTGTTGTGTACCAATGGTTGTGGAAGGTTTTAGGGACGCAAAGGTGGCTAAGACTGGGTCCTTATTCTTAAGGAGCTCTGGGATAGTGGGAGAGAGGATGGAACACTCGGAGACAGGGGCAGCCTCAAGGTGATGGGGTAAGGAGGCTCACTCGAGTATCAGAAAGTGGGACAGGGTGTAGAAAGGACGATATGCGGCTGTCAAAGCAAGCTTTGCCCCTTTTAGAATTCTTCTTTGAACCAGCCTCATGTCAAGGAAAGAGGGTGGGGGAAATCTCTTTCCCTTTTAAAATTTGTTTTTTCTTGAGTCATGCAGCTTTAATTCTAAGGTCAAGAATTCATGCGATTCCTCTTAGTTTCCTTGGACAGCTACACCGTGGATTAAATAGGAATTTAGGAGCTAATCCAATATCTCCCATGTCACTGAAGGGGCTCTTATCTCTGTATGAATTCCCCATGGAAACTGAAAAGCTATCCAGTAGGAGCCGAAACAGGCCAGACACCACAGTAGGTGTCACATTTGGACGGCACGCCACATGTACAGAGAAACACGAAGACTGACTTAATATGCCAGAATAGGAAATGGACTACACTTCCAAAATGCCGAGTACTGTTCAGATGCATGGCAAATGTGTGTGAATGTTGATGTATTTCAGTGTAGGAGAAACAACAGAAACTGGGAGGGTCAGTGGACATTCATTCAGACCCACAAAATAGCGGTCTTAGGTCCTTTTTCAAAGTGTGTGAATGGCCTCAATAGTTTGGGCCTAGTTCTGTGTTTAATTCAGTTTCTTTTGACCTCCATTCACCTTTAGTGGGATGCTCAGGTCCCCATTGAGGGGCTAGAGCAGGACGGGCCTTTAAATCATGATGCAAATAGCATCTTCACCACATGGGGTACATTTTTGTGGTTGAGTAATTTTTTAACTGTCCCTTCCAAAGATAGGGATAACAAAGAACAATTTCTAAATTTTATCAGTTTCAGTTTCCAATAGGATTCTGGATTCTTGATGGAAATATCTGTCACATGGGATCTATGTTCAATGAACTTGGCAGGAAGATTGACATGAATCAGGGGCTGTTCCCACGAGACTCACTCAGCTTACTTCAGGTGGTTTCCATGATGTGGGGTGTGCCACTAAGAGTCCTTGTAAAATGAGTATAGCAGCGTCTGTCTTATTGGAAACTTAAAGGATATAATATATGTACAACATTTAGCACAATGACCCACACGAAGAACATTTGTTACTAATACATTAGGAAGCTAATAATGTCATCTTCACTGTTGGTAAGGATAGTAGGGCTTGCGAATAATTATCAGATAAATGGCTGATAAAACTGGTCCACAGCTAGACAAAAAAGTATACAGTTGGACTGTCATGCTGCTATTTTGCTGGTGTTCTGTTTGATCTGATAATGACCTGAATGGGCTCAGTCTTGCCTGTAGGTCTCCCCAGATGTGCACCGACAGGTGGCTTTCGGTTCCTTTCTATCCTTTCCTTTCAGTGCTGTTGTTGAGTGGTGCTCTGGTCTGGCAGGAGTACTTGACGATCCCAGTTGTTGATGAATATCCTATGTGTATATAGTGTTCATATAAGCATGTTGGTACATGAACTTGGTGTTTGTTAGGTCTCTATCCCCTGAGTCCTGAGCAATGTGCTGACTGAGAAGAGTTAAGTGATACCTGAAATGTGTTCCCACAGAGTATATTCATGTGTACAGTAAGCCCGAGATCCTGAGTGACTCTCTCATTAAGGGTAGACAATGTTTCTAGCTTGAATTACAAAAGTTTATAGTTGGACTGTTTTCACTGTGCCTTAGCTTCTAAGGGAATGTGAACTTTTTCTATAAAGGATTGGATAATGAATACTTTGGGTTTTGCAGGCTACATACAGTCTTTGTCACATATTCTTCTTTTTTTAAAACAATGCTTTAAAAATGTAAAAATCACTCACTGGGAGCTGAGGAAGAGGTGGTGGGAGAGAAGCAGTGTATAAAATTGAGGCCAGAGGCCCTCAGGTTATAATTTGCCTACGCCTGTATGACATCACAGTGGGACAGACTGACGAAACATGATTTTGCTATGCAAGCTTTGGGAAATCATTACGGGCTGGTTGATTGATTTCCCATTCCTGAGTCATTCTTTTGGTGATGGGGAGATGAATGGCTCAAGTCGCCACCAACCCTCCTTTGTAGCCATATCGTTATGGAGTAAACTTGAGGTAATTATAAATTTCTCTACTGGGCTGAGCAGTTCTTCATCAGCGAGTGTCAGGAGTCCTGTGGTAACAATTTGTGAAGTCCTTTGAGGTGAAAGGCAAAATCATAAATATTAATTATAGCCATTGTTTTGATGAAAGGAGGATTACTGGAGGCACAGAAGCCTCTAAATCTACCTATTAACCCACACTCTTGCTCTTAAGTTTGTTCTTGAATGAAGGGGTTAAATTATATTAGAAAAAAAGTCCATGGGATTCTTCTGTGGTCTGAAGTCTAATAAAAGGCTGACTTTTCATATGACATTATTTTAGAAATGCCTTCCAAAGCTTTCAGAGTCACTTTCATGAGAAAAAGAAAATTCAATAAAGAAACATTTTAAGCTATTAGTGCTTTTCATCAAGAATGCAGTAATAGACTCAGGTTATTGGTGCAAAGCCCTAGACTTCAGTGTTAAAATGAACCCAATCGACAGGGTGAAATTTTTAAGGAGGTATAAAACACACTTAAGCTTTTTGAAATAGTTATTAAAGAGAAGGAAAAAAACTTGAATAAACATATTTCTCATACTTTACATGTGTTACTATGGATAAAAATAATTAGAAAGTTACTGAGTGACTTCATTTAGATCAAAATTTTTCTTTTGTGCATTGCTACACTAGCCAAAAGCCATAAACTATGCTGGTAGAAGGTGCTGCCTATTTACCATCCTTATAAATGTCATCTTTTAGAGTCCTAATGCTTGAAAAAGAAAATGGATGATGTGTTACTATGGTAACTTGTTTAGAAATAAAGGAGCATGGTAAAATTCAGAGTGAATTGGTGGGTGATTATGTTTTAATTTGTACATAGACCTGTAAAAAGATTGGACCAAAGCCTTGGTTTTTAGTATCATTTTTCTTATTATAAAAGTAAAAATTATAAAATATGGAAAATGATTTAAAAAATCACACATCCCAATACCTAGGAAAAAAGCTACCATTAAAATATTGTCTCTATTTATCCATCTATTTTTTAACATAATTAGTTGATACTGAATATTGTTTTAGAGCTAGCTTTTTCTCAGTATATCAGATCATCTTTGCATGCCATCCATTCATTTAATTTTTATTGAAAGGTATACTTTGGTAAAATCATTTTAAGGGCCACATTAGTTTTAGTTTATGAATATACTATAGTTTGCTTAACCAATCCTGTTGGACATATAGGTGTATTGGTCAGAATGCATTCAGCTGCAGTGACAGAAACTGATCTCAAAAGAATTTATCCAAAAAGGGGAATTTTGTGACTTTTGATAAAGGGAAAGAAGGGGTGGGGTTGGCCTCAAAGTCACCTGGATCCAGAACTGGAGGTATTAGGACTGTCTTTCTATTTCTCTGCCTTAAGTCTTGGCTTCGTTTTTGTTATCACTCATTCTCCATAACTTTAGATGGCTTCTTGAATGGAGATTTCCAGAGGCGGCTCCAGAGTATAGACAATCCCTGGGGAAGGCTTAGTGATGCCAAAAGAGAGAGACTCTTTCTCTAACCCTCAGTTTGGGGAATCTCTGGAAAAGAAAGGCTCATTTTTCAACAGGTGCTCACTCTTGGACCAATTGCTAGAGCCAGCGGGCTTTACTCCAATTGCCTGGGCCTTCGTCATCGATCTCCCTGTGATCAAGGGGACAGACAAGGGTGTGGGATTTAGAGACATTCAAATGGGAGGAGGCACACTTTTTCTTTGTAGGGAATATGGGGAGGCTGGTTCCAGAAGACTGGAAAATATGGTGCTGTGCAGGTAAATACAAGCCTTGTCCATTATATAGGCTGTTACCAGTTAATGCAATTAAATGTTCATGTTTATACCTAAATCTTGAGCAAAAGTTTAAAAATTGAGGTCAAGTTGGTTTCCTCAGATATCTGTTGCATTTTTACCAAACAACTTCAGAGGATTAGAATGAAGGATTAGAGTACAGTATAAAAACTGAAGAATTGTAGCTCCCTTGCTATTCTATTTCAAACCTTCTTAAAAATTGGGTGTTCTAATTTCTAAGTACTTGGCTGTATCTGCTTTTCCTTTAATTTAATATGTTGGTTTCAATTTCACCAACTCCTGTTTCCTGAATTAAGAACTTCCTGCATTAAGAAGTTCATTATCTGAATTACAACTTACCGTCATCAGTCCACAAACAAGCCAGCAAAACTTTGAGTTGTCCTGGAGTCTGAGCAAGACTCCTGTCATCTGTTCTCTCAGTAGAATCAAGTTTGTGTATTGACAAAATGAATTGCGCATTATTGCTGTCATCTTTCCCACATTATTCAGTGAAACATCTTTTAAGATAGTGCAAAAGCCTCTGGGTGAGTCCAAGAAGTCTGGAAGAGCTGCCTCCTAGGAGAAAAGCTTCACATGATGAAGCACGCTTCTTTTCTCCTTCTCACCTTCTCTCACCTCCAAAAACCAACAGCGACCACACACCGACTTCTGTCTCTGGCCCCCGAGCCTCACTTAGGCAACTCTTCAAGCAGAAGCCATTCAAAAATAATTGTCTTGTTTATTTTATTTTGTCGAGTCTTATTTGAACTTTGACGTATCTTTAACATATCACTTCATTGTTTATTTAGATTACAGTGCATGTTTATGGAAATACAGAAGGAAAAACATAATTCATATCTGATTCTGTACAATATCACCAAGTACAGCATACAAATGTACCCACTAATGAGTTCATTACGTGTTGAATAATTAGATAATTGGTCTTTTAAAAGTTTTGTGGCATGCAGGAATCTTTGATGCATTGTTACGTGGATGTCTAAGAGTGTTTCAGTGATGTTTGGGGAAATTGGCTGGGCTAAGACACACTGGGAACATCTTATTATTTTTCCTATTAAGAATAATGGGTTTAGGGGCTGGCATGGTGGCGCAGCGGTTAAGTTCGCACGTTCTGCTTCTTGGCGGCCCAGGGTTCGCTGGTTTGAATCCCGGTGTGGACAAGGCACCACTTGGCATGCCATGCTGTGGTAGGCGTCCCACATATAAAAAAGTAGAGGAAGACGGGCATGGATTTTAGCTTAGGGCCAGGCTTCCTCAGCAGAAAGAAGGAGGACTGGCAGTAGTTAGCTCAGGGCTAATCTTTCTCAAAAAAAAAAAAAAAAAAAAGAAGAGGAAGAATGGATTTATAGTTCCTGTCATCTGAAAATTAGCTAACCCATTTTGGGGAAAGGATTAAAGTTACTATGCAACATATTTTTCAGGATAGGATAATGAGGCATTCCTGTGTAAACTAATTAAATTTGGATATTATGTTGATTAAACCACAGCAATTGCCTCATAACTAAACTACAGTACATTATATATGATGCCCCCCCTCATCATTCTTTCTCCTAGAATATCAAATCTGGTGGAATTTAATGAATTCATTTTTGCATAAATTCTTTGAGGGTAAGGTCTGCATGCTATTCGTCTTTGCATATGAAGAGGATCAGAATATGCCACCTGGAAATATGCCACTTTGTCACAAGGATTATTTTGAGCTAAAGGCAATCAGGAAACAGCAAATATAGGAGGTGCTCTCTTCCCCCCACTTTCCTGCCTAAAAGCAGGGTATAAATTTCTCTTTTGTAAGGGAAATTTACATTTGTAAGGGAAATTTCCACTTGTAAAGTTATTCTCCTCTTCAGTAAGTCTCAGTGAGAGAGCTCTTACTACCTCAGATAACTTGAGACCACATAACAAACGTTACTAAACAACCCTTATTTACCATGTACTTCCTAGTTATCTTCCTAAAACTCTCCTCCACCCCAGAAGTCCCTCCCCCTGCTTCTCCTTTGTCTAGTTTCTTCATCACACTTTATTGCCCTTTGTTAAAATGGTATATCAGGCTCCAGATCTAACCACCTCTTTGGGGTTTTCATTTCTTTTCTGTGAAGCCCCCCTCTGTGTACATAGGAAATAAACCTTTTATTCTATTAATCTGTCTTTTGTCAGTTTAATTCACAGACCTCAGTCACTGAACTTAGAGTAGAGGAATGTTTCTCCTCCTCTACACATAGCTTACAGTATGCTGCTGCATATGCTCAATATGTTACTTTTAAAGAGATAAAAATGGTTTCATTTAGTATATCTTGATACAGGTATGTCTGCAGTATTCTAAGTGGAAATCTGAAACCACTTATGTTAATTTTAGCAAATGAATGGTCAAATTAGAAAATTCAGACACTGCCAAAGGATTAGATTTTGATGTTGTGTTGCTATATCTGGGATACTACCTGAAACTACTTATACCCACTGACAATTCAGGAAAATAGGATCTTGACTTTGCTTAGAACTCATGAGGAGATCGAAGTTGCCCCATCCTTGATGAGGAATGAAATATGACTGGATTAGAAATGTTTATGCCGATATTGGTATTTGGGAGAGGTATAGAGCTTGAAAGGGGTGATTCCCCAAAGTCAGAAAAAAATGAGATTAAAACCTTGGATAAGGTTTTGGAGGCATGTTAAGATGGGAAGGTGGATGGGGATCAGAGTTGGGAGGGGACATGGAGCTTGATAGAACATGTGGGCTCGTGAGGAAGCCATGTAGCAGGGGCAGCTCATGGGGACAGACCTGGAGTTCTCTGCCCAGAGAAATGGACGAATGAGTGGAATTGAGTAGACTCCAGGGAAGCCGTAGTGTCATGATTTGGGTGGCCGGAAGGAAGGTGGTTTCAATCAGAATCATGGGGTGGGCCTGGAATTGAGGTACGAAGACTTTTCCTTCACTCCCACCCTGCCCACCTCCCACCCCTTGGGAAGTATATTTGAAGGGAAGTAGATTGAACTAGAAATGGGAATGAATAGGAACATTAAAATCCTAACCGTGTCCATCTAGGTCAAGCTCAATAAGCCCAGTACATGGAAGTTACCCAATTTGTATCCTCTGATATCACCTCAGTGTTCAGAGTTTAAGCAGTGACCATATATGTTATATTTTAGAGGACATAGGACAGGGGTAAGAAGTCTACAGGAACAAGAATATTTCAGGAGCATGATCTCTGGAGGAGAAATCCTAATTCTTGAAGTAATAATGGCATGAAGTACCTAAAAGTGGACACTCAGAAGATCAGGGCTTCTTCACAGAGGTGTTAAGGACTATAAACACTATGGGTTCCATTGTTCTGATAACAAGACTGTCAATTCTGACGGAAAAAAAAGCTGAATTTATCTTGTTGAGCAAGGGAGACAGAATATTGGGGCATAGTTTATTTAAAGGTTGCTTGAGCAGGACTTATGGACATTTTTAAGTGAGTACAGAGGGGTTTTTTTTTGTTTTTGTTTGTTTGAGGAAGATTAGCCCTGCGTTAACTACTGCCAATCCTCCCCATTTTGCTGAGGAAGACTGGGCCTGAGCTAACATCCATGTCCATCTGCCTCCACTTTATATGTGGGACGCCTACCACAGCATGGCTTTTGCAAAGCGGTGCCATGTCCGCACCCGGGATCTGAACCGGCGAACCTGGAGCCCCCGAGAAGCGGAGCGTGCGGACTTAACCGCTGCACCACCGGGCCGGCCCAGTACAAAGGGTTTTGATGAGTTTTAACAGAAGAGAGAAATAATTTTGTTAGCTCTAACAGAATCGGGGGATAATGTTGCTTGGCTCTTGGACCAAAGCTGGGTTGCTTCAACTTACTCAGATTAAAGCTATTTCATTTTGCTCATATATTCCCTGATAGGATTTCAAACATCCGGATTTTTCAAGGTCCACGATTTAAAGAACAACGTTTCTTAGTACTGTGTCCCTCATGCCCACCAGCAGAAGCAGTTTTACAGTTTTAAGCATATTTAGTGAGTCAAACCAAGAAATAATTTGAATATTGTGGTCTAACCATGTTTAATGATCAAATTAACTAGAAAATATTTGAATGTCTTATTCATTTTGTGTTATGAAGACTCAACCTTTAGCAAAACCTAATACTCTTGTGCATTAAGAATGAAGAGTCTCAAGTGGGCTGTGCGTGCTAGAAGTATTAGCCATGAGTTAATGTGTCTAGGCCAGAGGGATTCCAAAATACGTTAGAATAGTCCTTTCCCTTTTGTGGACATTTATTAAGCACATGATGATAGTATCATATCTACTGTTGTTATGTGCCAGTTGCCTGTTGCTTTATGTGATCTCTGATTCTCAACAATCTTGCAGGAAGGTAAGGGTGTTACTATTACCATTTGACAAATGAGAGACCTGGGGCTTAGGTAACCTACCCAAGGTTATCCAACTGGTAAATGACGGAACCAGAAATTTAATAAAGATCTGTCTGACTCTGGATTCTATGATCAAACCTCTGGACCTTGCCCACACCTCTCTCACTCTCCTTGTGAATATATTACAAATTAGTGCCAGGATTGCCATAGGTCTATTTTGAATAGTCATTTTTACACAGGATGAGTAATTCACCAAGAAACTATCACTATCCATTTCAGGCCTGGATTTCCTAATCGAGGATGCATACATACTGTATCTTCAGTATCCTAGTTGTAGCTCATGGGACCAACTCATTTCAAGTAAATCACCAGGCCACTCTATCACCATCTGTCCTTTGGAGTGGGAAGGAACTGGAATGGGAACTCTGTTCAGGATCAACCTGTAGGTAGAGTGAAATATTGATAAAAGGTTGCCTGTCATAGCTATTATTCTTTATTCTGACTTTTGTTTCCCTCTCCTCTCCTCACATTTTCAAGTCCGTTAGTGTTTCTAACCTGGGCAAGAACCACCAACTGTAATAATTCATACTAAGGTTTTAGTGACTAAGTGCATCACTAAATATTTGTCTTCTTTTCAAAAGAAAAATATAAGAGAAGACAATGGCTAACACAGAGCAAGCAACCATTAGCAGCACAGACCTTCATGCACTCATTAGTTATTAGCATCTAACTCTCTAATGTACTCGATAGTGAAGGATGGCAGAATATGCCTCCCCAAAATATGCCACTCAGGCAGATGGATTATTATGAGCTAAAGGCACCAAAAAACGGCATGTGCGAGAAGGGCACTCTGACCTCCCCTTCTCTTTCTGAAAGCAGGAGACAAGACTCTCAAGTGAAAGATGCCCTCCCTGTACCAGAAGAAAAAGAACACTCATCACCAGAGAGGAAAAGTGGAGGCTGAGAGAAATCTGTACAAACAAACCTTGTTAAAATGACTCATTTTCCTTTAGTTGCCCCATATATTTTACTTTTCCACAAGTGACTCTCTTTGTTCAACCTACTATATATATACACTTAGGTTTTGCCATTTCTTTGGGTCTTCATTTCCTTATGAAGGCTCCTGTGTCCTGTAAAACTTATCTTAAATAAATCTATGCTTTTCTCCTGTTAATCTATCTTATGTCAATTTAATTCTCAGGCCCAACCAGAAACTCTAAGAGGGCAGAGGTAAAATTTTTCTTCCCCTTATGGCACCTACAGTGCTGTGCTCTACCCTGCAAAGTGAGACTGAGGAAAATCCACTTCCTCCCCTCAAGGAGGTTCTATTCCAACACAGGAGACAGACAAGCCAACACCGTCATGGCAAAGGCATCGCTGGAGTCACGCACAGGTGCCCAGAGCACAGAGGGAGGTGGTTGCGGGGGGAGGCAGAGGTGTTATGGGGAAGAGGTAGCTCCCTTTTGCCTAGCCATTACATTCTGTAAGGCTGACATTATTCGAGCCGCGAGATGTGAAGGTCAAATAGCTCTCATAGCTTTCCACCATGTTGGGCAACCTCAGTTCAAGTCGGCTGGTGAATCAGCACATCCGTGTGATCTTTCAGGTGTGTGTGTCCTTGGGTGCAGCCCTCGGGATGAGAGGTGTTCTTCTAAACATCGAGAGAGTCATCAGCCCCACAGTGGACGTTTCCAGAGGTTTCTACTAGTCCCAGAGTATGGATGTAAGAGTAGAGTAGTGATCTCTTTTTAGAGAGATTCATAAAAATTAGGATAAGTTAGGATTTCCAATAAATTAGGATTTGAGGTTAAAGTAAACCTGCCTCTGGCTTCTGAAGAATCATGTTAATGACCCCTGTGGAATTTGGGGCAAGTGGAAATGGCTTTTGTTAAGTTGTCAATTCCACTCTTTGTGAGTGGCTCAGGCAATCCACACATTCTGATGGTTTTATTTTTAATTATTTTGATGGTATTTCTCTTGACTATTTAGTGAATGGCTTCTAATTTCTCTAAATATAGTTAGAAAGTCTTGTTAATAATCACGTACTGCATGACAATGTTTCGGTCAATCATGGACCGTGTATATATGACAGTGGTCCTGAAAGATTAGTACCATACAGCCTAGGTGTGTAGTAAGCTATCCCATCTATACCATCTAGGTTTGTGTAAGTAAGCTCTATGATGTTCGCACAGTGATGAAATTGCCTAATGATGCATTTCTCACAACGTATTGCTTTTGTCAAGTGACACATGACTGTATGTAATTCCTTGCATTGTGCATAGTAAATGCAGACATCCTAATGAGTCAGGGCTCAATTCACGTGTAAGATATTGTCATTTTCAGGCCAGAAGCTAATCTGCCCCAAACATCTTACTATTCAAGAGTTACCCCTTTGAATTAAGTCCCTCCCCACCCATTTTTTGGTAAAGATATGTTTGTGTTATTTGGCCATTATAACATTAGCCCATTAAGACCTGTAGCTAAATAATATAGTATTATTATTTTTAAAAAAGTCATAGAGCCAAAGAGAGGAGAAGTCAGAGGGAGCATGTGGTGAAGGGAAAATTGGGAAAAAGAAGTCTACTGAGGGCTTCTAGAAAGCACTGGCCAACTCTTGACAAGAAACTTCATGAAAAATAACCAAGACTGGGGGACAAATTTTGCCGATTTTGTGATTTTGCAAGCCTCATTTTGTGAGCCTTTGAAGTCTCCTAGGGCAGATGATTTTATTTGCCTACGTAGGAAGATGCTAACGTTATAGTAAATAGCCTCAAATTAAATGATTGTATAGTCAGAAAGTTGATTATTTTTGGTATGACATTCAGTTTTAAAACTTTTTAATATTAAAAAACAAAACGTGATAAAACAATGCACTTAGAATGAGCATATTTAGTTTTCTTTTAAAAAATGTGTAGGTCAATTTCTCTTAGGGAAATAAACTATATTAAATTCCAAGTGCAAAAGACTATTCACTCTCACTTTCTATCATTCCTGTAACCAAAAAACTACAAAACAAGTGGTTTCCAAACTTGGCTGATGATCAGAACGCCAGGGAGAATTTAGGACAGATTCCTGGGTACCTACCCTAGATCTGTTGTATCAACAGCCAGGAGTGGGGCCCCAGGAATCTGTATTTTCAAAAGCTGTCCAGTTGAAACAGATACTCTGGCAGATTGGAGAACCACTGCCATAAAACAAACAGGGGTTTAAAACTCAGCCTTATCTCAGCCTCTCACCGAATATGCTCCTGTAAAAGTTTAAGGTAATAATGACCTTGTTGTAGGCGATTTCCTGTTGATTAATGACCAGCTGGAAGAAGTTGTCTCTAGGATCTTTCAGTTCAGACTGCCAATAATTACCCAACCAAAGATACGCCTGCAGTTCCTCTGCAGGGCACCTTGCACTCTCAGGTTGTCTTAATTGCATTCTTTGCTAATTCATCTCTCAAATGGCACAGTTACTCCAAAACAGAAAAAACAAACAAGAGGATCAAAGTGTACGTCTCTGCTGGAACAAACAGAAGCGGAGAGGCGGGGAGAAGACTGAACTCTCGGCGGATTTTGCTGAAATGTTCTATTTGTGTAGCAGTGATTTGCACCGGGTAAAGTGAACTAGGTTGCCCTCAGTCTCTTTACAGATTACACCCCATTTCCTTTACCACGCTGCTAAGTAATTCTTAGGGAATTATTCCCCCTCCAAATTCTCTCTGCTAACAGAGTGATCGGCCACATATGCTTCCACTTTACGCACCTCTGGACAGCGGGTGTCTTCATAAAGCTGCCCGCCTCTCAAACGTGCAGGCTGGAGCTGCAATCTTTCCACCCACCCTTTTCCCGTGAGGTAGAGAATGTTCATACCTCAGGTCTTGTTACCAAGCAACAGAGTTCCATTTGCCAATTGCCACCATTTCCTTCTCATAGTATTACAGGCCTTATTATTAACATTTAGTTCAGAGAAATTGCTGTCATTATGCGAAGTAACTTCCTTTAGAGGTTATTCATTAACCTTAGGTATTTTACTGTGTAATTATAATTGCCAAGTGCCCCAGGCTTGGAAAACCTTTGAACTCCTCAAGGTATTAGGGGACGGCAGAGAGGATATTATCTGAGTTTTCTTCCTTTTCCAGTTAAGTTTTAATCTTGAAGGTGCCCCATTTCCCCTCTAGAGGCGTCTGCCTTCCTAAATGGCAAACTCTCCCGTCCCCTCCTTGCAGACTGCTGACTGTCAACTCAGAAAACAGGATGGAGGAACTTGCCTGTTAGGGCCTGATTTCCTCCACATACCGGAGACCGGAATGAAATTGTCCCTCCTTTGTCTTAAGGAAAAATCGTGGGAATGTTCAGAAGACCCACGTGGTTGGCGTGCACACTTGTGCCTGGGCGGGGCTCCCGTGAAGATCACCATACCTGGAATTGTGTATAGTGCACCAGCTTGTTCTGACACAGCGGAAGCCCTTCATCCTTTTGCTCACCCGATGGCTCTATAAAAGCGATTTCTCACTCCCGGGCTTTGCAGGAGCCAGGTGTGCATTCCATAATGCGCCTATTATGCAGCCATTCTCAGTAGCCATTGCTCATACAATGACCCTTCTGATTTGCCCCTTTACAGCGTGGTTGCCAACGACTTCGGTCCCCACCCAGTACAACTTCAGGTATGCATTTCACATATATTTCCAGGCAGAAAAAAGAAAACCCTTTCTCCCTTTGTCTCAAGACAAACAAAAGTAACTGGCATTTTTCTTCTCCCAACCACATGTGCCTGCAGCACGGGTGCCCTAAAAAAGGAAACCTGTTTCCCTCCTCCCAAGTTTCTGGTTTCTCCACCCAGTCTCCCCACAGCCCTCCGCTCCCGCACCCAGGCCTTCCGGCCTCCGCCCAGCCTCGGAGCGGCGCCCGACATTCCAGGTAACCCGACTCCCCAGACGGAGGGGCGGGGGCCGGCTGGGCTGCCGGGGGCGCCACGTGACCTTCCCGGCCCGCCACCGGCCTGGCCTACCTGATTCAGAAACTAGGGGACAGGTGAGCCCAGAGGACTGTTTGGAGTTTGAATTTAAAAACATATAGTTGCTAAAAGCGCGCTTGCTTCTGCATCCCACAGCTTCCACTTTGATCCTTACAAATGAAAAGGCACGGCTGGCCGTGGAGTGTTCGGCCGTGAACGAAGCTGCGGGACAGAGGCAGCGTCATCTCCGTCCGTCTGTCCGTCAGTCCAGGAGGAGCAGGCCGCGCGGGTGCTCCGGGAGCTGCGGCGCCACGCTGCCCGCAGGCTGCACGGGGAGCCCAGTGGCAGGCCTGGGCTGTCACTTCCCGCCTCTGCCCTCCCCAGCTTGCCCTTGACAGCTCTCTTCTTTGATCTGTAAAATGGGAGACAATAGGAGACACTTTGATATTCTTCAAAAGGTGCGGGGATTTGCTGTTTTCTCCTGAAATAAAGCGCTTGTAGAGAGTTTCTTTGAGAACTGGAAGGAACATGCTGTCACATGTAATCTAACGAGCTCGAGCTCGGCCTCCTCTTCCAGTGCCCATTAATCAATCATCCAACACTGGAAACCTGTGGCAAGGCTTCTGTGTGCTGTGGAGAAGCAAGGGCATGGTCTCTGCTTTTAAAGCATTTATGGGCTAGCTGGGGAGATGAACTGTGTATATATGAGCATAAAACATGACAATAGCCAACATTTATGGAGTACGCCCCGTGTGCCAGGCTCAGTGTGGCGCTCTCCTTTACTCCTCTGATACCCCATCAAGTATGTGCTGTGTTATCATCTCCATTTTATAGACTTTTTAGCAGGATCACTTGCCCCCCGGGTCACACAATGTGCGGGCAAGTCAGACTGTGCATACAGGCCTGGCTGACTGCAGAGGAAGGAGCTGTGTTTGCAAGCTCAAATCTGTGCAGCGTTCAGTGAAGGCGAGTGGTCAGTCGCGTTTGGCCTCATCATCTCCACTCTGGTCCCGAGACTGTTCTCCTTGCCCTCTTTCTGGAAAGTAGGGAAACTGCCTGGGGTCAGCCCCAAGGAAGTTTTTTAGTCATCACAGCCCCCTGGGACCCTACACAGGTTCTGTTTCTTCCCTTCCCTTCCTCTGTCTTTGGGCACTCAACAATCACAACCCAGGTCATTTCTCCTTAGACAGCATTAACCTTGTACATACCTCTTGTCTTCTGTGATTTTGTTATCCAAGTAGAAGACACCTAATTCGACATGCGTAGATATACAAAGCAGAACTTCACCCCAGTGAAGTGGGACTTGGTGGTCTCTTAAGTTCCTTCCTCTAGCGTTCAATGGTTCGTTCCCTCTCTGCTTCACATGGAGCAGTGACCTTCCTTAAACAGAGGCGGGTAGATTCAGGCTTTCATCAGTACCCCAAAGGCAGGTCTGACAGTCCAGCATCTTCAACTCAATTTGCCACTAGTGATGACTAAAGGACCAAACAGAGAAAAATGTGGTTTTCTCAGGTAAGCCAACGTCTTGATATTTTTTAATAGTGTGAAGCACCAGCCAATAGGATTTTATGAGTATCACGGGAGACACATCCTTTGACCTGGTATATAATCCCACATCTCTGGGTGGGCTAATTATAGCGGCTCCCTTGGGCATGGGTCTGAATGGGAAAATTCTGGTGTTTGGAAAATTCCAGATTGATGGGAATTAACCTTAAGCCCACTGTTCTTTATGTTGTATTCCTGATCAACCTAGTTGATGGGGATTGAAAAGGCCTGGAAATTCTTATTTAGTGTAATTCCATCTTCTCTTAACCCAAAATTTGAGTAACTGAAAACTTGCTACACTTAATTTTGCTTTTATTGAGCACCTCTATTTGCATCACTTATTGGTAAAAATAATGGAAAGAACAAGGTAGGTATTGAGAAACCTAGGTTCTAGTTCTGGGCCTGCTACTAGCCAGCCTTGGACCAATTGTACATACCAACTGCCACTCGTATGGGCCTCAGTCTCTTCTCCTTTAAGAAAAATAAAATGAAAACTTGGACCAGCCCAGTGGTTTTCACTGATCATAATTGTTGTAAATCCACTGCGCCAGAGGCTCGCTCGCATCTTCAGCTCTAACATTCTACAATTCTGTTAAAGCACGTGATGATGGCCATGTTCCCTGAGAGTCACAGGGCTTTAGTTTGGCTGGATTATAAATTGCATGAGGGAAAGGAGTGGAAGACAAGGCTGGAAAGGAAGTTGCAGTCCAGGTTTGGGATTGCCATGGGTGCTGGGCCAAGGAATCTGGACGCTATTTTATTGGAATTGAGGAGCCATCAACGATTTTTGAAAGCAAAATTTTGTCAGTTACGATTTGCGTGCAACTGTGAATAACAGAGACCTGAAAAATAGTGGCTTAAGCAAAGAAGAATTACTTCCTTATATAAAAGCCTCTGGAGATTAGCACTTCAGAGCAGGAGTGTGAACCCCACACAGTCTTCAGGGATCCAAGCCCCTCCTAGTTTTCTGCTTTTCTGTTCTAGTGAAGCAGGCTTTCATCCTCACAGTTACCTCATGGTCCAAGCTGGCTGCTGGACTCCACCCACCATGCTTGCATTTCAGCCTAAAAGGAGGTAGGGGGAATGGAAAAGGGGTATGCATCCCAGCTGAGTCAGCTCACTTTAAGCAGCCTTCTCAGCAGCCCCTCACAACCCATTGTTTTACATGTCATTGGCCAGAATGTTTCGTTGCCACGCCTAGTTTCAAGGGAGGCTGGGAAGCATACACTTTATTCTGGGCAGCAATGTGACTAGCTAAAAATCAGGGCTTTGTTACTGAGAGAGAAAGGAAAATGGATATTGGGAAGCAGCACATACGTATTCTTGGCTACAGAAAATGATCAGAACTCTGCCCTGGCTTCATTTATTTGGCGGCCATAGATGGGAACCTATGGACTAGGCGGAGGGAATGAGGGCTTGAACTGGAGTGACCCTGGGAAGATGGGGAGAGGGAAGGAGGGGGAGCTAATGCAGAGGAGGGCCAACAGGACTCTCCAGGTTTGACGGGATTTTGTCAGCTGGGCGCGAGGGAGTGGGAGGATGTGAAGAACGCACCTAGTTGTGGAACGATGTGAAAGGGATGCTGGGGAGGCCCGTGACTAAGATGAGGAAGTTGGAGGAGGAGGCGTTTTAGGAAAGGAGGTCATGAATTAGATTTTGGATGTGTTGAGTCGGTGATGCTAGTGGTACACCAGGACTGGAGCTTGGGGGAATGCGTATTGTACATTTCCAAGTGAATATTAAGTCCACCTAATTTTTTTTAATCCTAATATCTAGGATGTCCTAATTGTTTGGATGCTTTTCTCGGCTTCATAAGTTGTTACTTAGGGACATTCTGTTAATTATGATGGAGTAGGGCAATGAGGTTATCTCTTCTCTGCTGAACCCGAGCTCCATAGAGGTTCTTTCCCACTATTGGGTTTAAAAATCCAGAGAGTTACGACAAGGGTGATGTTCTAGGCCAATGCACATTTCTTGAAAGGGCTTCTGCCCAGAATCCCTGTGTGTTCTTCTACACTAGTGAGCTCAAATATGGACAAAACACAAAACTCTCAATTATAGTCCGGAGGCATTTCTTAGTAGCAGGTTGCCTTATTTCCCTTTTGCTCTGAGCCTCCACCTGGCCCCACTTGATCTTCCCTGTCTTAGGCTCATTGTTAGGGTGGCACAGCCTAAGTGGGCATTGCCCCTATAATTCGGGAGGGTCGAACTTCAAGAGCCATATGCAGCATCCCTGGGTCCAGGAGAAAAACTTACAATGAAAATGTGGAGCTGAGGGCTCAGACTGGATGGGGAGTGGGAAAGGTAATCGTGAAGGTGGCCAAGAGCTTAAGGCAAGGGGGCATGAGCTCAGGCAGCAGAATTTGAATCCACTGAGCATGGGCATTATAGGAAAAGCTTTAATGCATCTTGCCTGGGTAAAAGCAGCTCATTAGAAGAGACAGCCTTGGTCAGATAACCCCAAGTGAGAGCCTTAAAAAAGGCATGCCCAGTGAAAGAAGAGATTAGTCTCCACCCAGCCTGAGTGTCATGTGTATTATTAGTTACTAGTGTGCCTGGTTATATAAACCTAGATTGGATATCCCTTTCCTTCAGAATTTTAAAGACATTGTTCTATTGTCTTCTGGCTGAAGGTATTGCTGCTGAGGGGTGTGATAGCAATTCTGACAACTGGTGTTTTATTTGTGACCTTTTTTTCTCTTTCTAGAAGCTTTTGGATCTTCTCAATTTGTCTTTGAAGTGCTCTGCGGTATATCTTTTATTATTCAGTGTCCTGTTCCCTTAATGGGACCTCACTTGTGTCCTTCAGATATGGGGAATTTTCTCATACTATTTCTTTGATAATTTCTTCCATGATCTATTCTCTGTTCTTTCTGGAAATGCTCTTAGTCACATGTTGGATCTCCTTGACATCTTTTCTCTCCTATTTTCCATGCCTTTGCTTTGTATTCTATGGATCTTATTATTGCCTTCTTTATAAGGCAATTAAAAAATCTTTTTCTGTTGTCATCAAAAGGGTGGTCATGGACCAATGAATGGGCGTGGGGATGGGAAAGGTCTTTCGGCACGAGGACTTTGTCTGGTGGGGAAGTATTCTGCATTTTCCCTTCACTTGCAGTTAGTTGTCACCCACGTCGCTCCAGTCTTCCACGTGACTTGACGCACCTGAAGTTCATTGGTTCCTTGGATGTCTCACTGGGAATGGAGACCTTCTTTGCAACCTCAGATCTTCTAGCTTTCCATGTCTCTGTGGCTTAGAGCATACGTTCATGCTTTGGGTCAGTAACGTGACTAAGGAATTGAAGAGTGCATGATTACAAACGAATAACCTGCTGTTATTCGTATTCATTGAGTGGTTTTGGTTGTGTGTAGATCCTGATGATTTAGTTGTATGACTTCAGGCAGCCGACTACCTATATTGCTTGAATGGAGCTGCTTTTCTGAAAGAAACTTGGATTAATCTGAGTTTTAGAATATTTTCACTTGAATATCATATTGGCATAATAGCAATTTAAGGATGCTTGCTTGTTTGTTGTAGTTTTGAGCATTTAACAAAATAAACCAAAATAATCTTCTACCTCCACCCTCTACGGAACCCATCTTTGTCTTATGGAGACTCAAGGCTTTGCCAGAGTTCTCAATGCCCTTGCCCTCCCCAGCCCCTTAGCAAACTCTCTTCTCCTTAGATTCTGTGCTACTGCTGTACCGTCTTGGTTCTTCCCTTCTAGGCTGTGTCTTGCTGCCTTTCTTGCCTCTCTGTTTCACCCTTCCTGATTCTTCTTCCTTCTCTTCCTCTCTAAATTGGTATTTTTCCAAGTGTGGTTTGTGGATGTCCAGCATCAGAATCACGTGGGGCCTAAGCAGACCTACTGGATCAGAACCTCTCGGGGCGGGGTAGGGGTGGCTGAGGGGTCTGCCTGTTGGTCAGGCACTCTTGGGGCCTCCCTTGCACACTAGAGTTCAACATATGCTGCCCTAATTCCTGATATCCACTGAGCTCAGTTCCTGCCTCTATTTCACATCCTTGGCCTTTTCTCTGGGGCAGTTCCTACCCCAGCAGGCTTCGCACTCCTGCAAAGCACCCAAGGCTCCGCTCCAGCTCTGACCCCTTGTCTAGCATCGAATCTTCTATTTCCAGCTATTCACAGGGACTCTCCTCTGTGCTGGGTGTGACTACTCACACTTGCCAGCTATTGACATAACATCTCCAGGACTTAGGTAGTTTTCTCCCAGGTCGTTTTGTAGGTGAGGACACAGAGCTTGAGAGGAATATGTATGGTAAGATTTGCTTTGTTGGAAAGAATCATCATGAATGCATATTGAACACACAGATGAGAGAGCAAGCCACCCCGTGCCTGCTGTCTTTGTAGACTTGATGTGAAGTCTGGGTTTGTTGTTCTTGCGTTACTTCTACTACAACCACTGGCGGGTCGGAGAGGGGGAAACATGGTAAATTTCCGTGCAAGAGTTTAGCTTTAACAATGAAAGTGGAAAAGCTCTGGGAACCTGGCTAGAATAAGATGGAGCTAGCCAGGAGTGCCCTAACGCGAGACTTTATCCAGTAGCATTTTTTTGGGGGAATCGTGTGGTGTTCATTGACTGTTGATTACTGCAGAACTGGGTCAGTCGGAGGTCAGGAAGGCAGGCAAGGGGGGAGCTATGGGTTTAGAGATGGAACAAGCAGCTCTACCAATCCGTGTGAACAGAGGGCTTCAAAAAACACATTTGGGAATTTTCTTTATGAAATTATAAGAAGCGTAGATCCCTGCACTGTTCACACTCTGCATATAAAACAGTGCAAATGTTGTAGGAAAAAACCGCTGTTATGAGAAAGCAGTTAGAATCATTGCGCATTAGGAGAGTCGGGTCCCTGCTGGCCAGCTCTGGTGGTGAGTGCCATCGGTTTTCGTACTTGGGAAAGGAATGTTTGATGGAACAGAAAGTGGACGTTGAGTGTGCCCCCCCTTCACAGGTTGCTGATGGATCCTGGGGGGGGGTTTACTGCTTCCTCCAAGGAGCTCCCCGCTACAGCTGGAATAGAGGCTTGTTTCTCCAGCTGTCTAACCTTTAGTTTTATCTGTCTCTCATTGACCTCTTAGTTTTATAATGAGTCAGTTTATTTGCTTGTGCAAATTGAGTTTTCTTAGAGAGAAATAGAACAGAGCTCAAAAGAGGCCAATGTTTTGATTGTTTCCCCTTAAGAAGGAGAAACAGCCATGGGACCGGGCACTGCAGAGGCTGTTCATGCCATGGCGGTCCCTGTTGTCGGTTTAATACCGTGTAGTGAAGTCTGGTGGGCAGAGGGATATCCTCTCCCTTGTTGGAGGTGGAGATATCTGCAGGGTTTACAAGTCAATTACTTCTCGATTCCCTGGGAGTTTAGAGAATTTGCTTAGCAACTGGCCTGACCCGTCCCTCCCCCCGCCGCCCCCCAACGTTACTGCACTTCCCGGTGGGGCTGATGGAGGCGTTTGTGAACTAAACAAGGGCTAGGCATTTTGTGAAAATGGTGCCAGTCTTTTCCTCGATGGGACCTGAGCCTGTAACCCAGTCCAACAAAACGAGGGAGAACAAGCCAAAAAAAACCTTTTTAAGAAACAACACAGGCAGTAGGAAATCATACTGGTCAGGGCTTGTTTTCCTGGCGCAGGGCCTCATTCCAACCTGTTGCAATCAGCTCTGGAGTGTCTATAGGGACACCCTGGTGCAGGGGCCTCTCCAGGAAAGGAGCTTTTACATTTCTGTTGGGCTGGGCTCTTTGCCAGGGGCTAAGTTCAAAGTGCAGTTTCCAGTAATTTGCTGGGACTTCTCTGTGGGTTTGATAGGCCAGGACAGAAGCCTGCAAGCCGAAGTAATATTTCCTGATTTCTGTCATTTCTTAAGAAGAGAAGGAAGGTTGCAGAGGGCCCGGGGGCTGGAGGACTTTTGTTGGCTTTGAAAGCAGATGGGGCCTCCCCTTCCTCCTGTCTGCTCTGGCCCTTTCCCCTCGTCCTATCCCAGGTCATGGGCAGCCTGGCAATCACAGCGGCTGCCTCCCCGAGCAATGTGAGGTGCCCATGCCGTGCAGCTAGCAAACTCTCCGTTGATTTACTGCGTGCTAGCATTATTTGGAGCTATAAAGTTGTCGAGTAATGGCAGTATGTTCTTGTTTTCTCATATCTGTAGGATGAAAGTGAACATTTTTATAATCCTTCCCTCCTCACCACATTTAGTTCGCTGGTGTTAAACATGTGGGCTCGATTAAAGGGGAAAAAGAGCTACAAAGAGAAGTTAGATTTTACGCTCCTCTCGTTCTCTCAACCGCCCCCTTCCCAGAATGTTGAGGGCACAGCCCATCTTTATGTCATTTCATCTTTGTGTCTCCCCCCTGTGTCTATCAGAGGACTTGACACATAATAATTCTGAATGGATCTTTACTCAGTGAAGGGCTGAGTAGCAGTGGAATCTCATTTCAAAGAAGCAGTTGCTAGAACGGTGTAATTTCTGTGTCAGGTAGAGGCTCAGAGCCACGGTGCTTTATTGATTTGATTACAACTCATTTTCCACAACAAGGAATTGTCTTCCAAAAATGGATGCTCCCGCGCCTGTATCAGCCCCTCTTTTCTTAGGACCCAGCTGAGCATGGAAGGTATCAGGAGCAAGGAAGAAGTAGTGGGAGCTGGAGTTGAGCTCTTCAAGATTCATTAGCCCCAGCAACAAGTTGCAATCATCTTTTAATCATCCTCCCATGACCTCAAACACCCTTAAATCCACAAAAACAAAACCAGACCCAACCCCAGGATACACACACGGATGAGGGAGGTGGAAGGGCCTGGAAATAGTCTGGGGGGGTTACTTCCTTCTTTCTCTCAACAAGTTCCTTCCCCACTTCCTTGGTTCTCCTGTAACACACGTCTTTTCATTTGCTAATTCGCCTCAGAAAGACTGACAATAGGTGCTACTTTTCTTCTAGCCTGGAAACTTGAATTATAGCAATTTAACATTATAACATTATTCCACTGCAATAAAGCAATTTGGGGCTGGCGGTGGCGATGGAGGGGATGTTGGTGGGAGTGGGGAGCAGAGAATTGACTGTGATGGATTTTTTTTCTGCATTCGTTTAAGAAATGCTAGCGTAAAGTCGTGTTAGTATGAAATCTTATTTAAATATTTTTGTTAGAGGATTGGTGCTATTTAAAACCACCTAAATATGTATCTACAGGATGCCAAAAGAACTAGTTAAAAGTTTAAAAGAAGGTGGGAGACAGTCTGGTTGAATGGACTTGTATTACACAAATAATGAATTTGTGTAATTTCCCCCCTTTACCCAATTGACTGTTTTTAACTTACATGAATGAATTATTTGTTTTTACAAAGTGGAATAAAAAAGAGTCTCAAATACTTCAGTGGTCTTTAGTTACAATTTTTTAAAAAACAACTTGTGGCAAATTGTCTAGAAAACCAGGCACCTAGCTAACTCTGTAGGTCAGTCTCAGGGGAATGGAGAGCAAAGAAGGGGATGAACTTAAAAATTCTCCTTGCCGAATGACTTCTCACACCATGGTGTCATGAAGTTGGGTGATTTTGATTCTTGAATGAAGTAAAGGCAGCTTTCTCATCGTCAGGCAGCTCTCCTAAGGCAGGGCATGGATTTCCCAACACAAATCTACGTATGACACATCTCTGTTCAAAACGAGACAGACACCTGCAGAAGACACTGGCTTTAAAATTGATTTAAAGTGTGAATTGCCTCCTCTCAGTTCCTGTGTGTGTGAGTGACTTGGGCACTTGATGAACTGCACATGCCTCCTCTCTGTGATGTTAGGCCTTTGGCATTTATGGAGATAACGCCGGCAGTTTCACCTACTCATGAGGCACCCTAAAAGCCCCTGATCTCTATAATTTGTAATCTCCATCAGGCCCAAAACTCTGAAATTTCACCTTGTGTGTGAGAACAAGCCCCTCATGCAGTGAATAAACTGCTCAGCTACCGCGGCGCGATTCTGCTGTTCTTCACACATCCCAGTTGATGCAGCCAGGAACTCCTCTCAAGCAATCCACATTTGGTTCTTGGTGAAAAGTGGCCCTCTACACAGAGTCACCGGAGAATTTGATGGAAATGACAAGTGAAGGTCTAGGAAAATGCAAGTTCTTAGCCAGAAAATACTTTTGTACAATTTTTAATCCTGTGCTTTTAACCTCATTAACTTATTAAGAGGCCTAAAGAGTCACTTAAGACTTCTCAAATGTCCGTCTTGCGTTTTGGAGGATGTTATATGCTACCGTGATATTTAAGAATTTGAGAATCTGTATGTCAAATAACCCCTTGGGGTTGTAAATTTGGTTTTTTCCTTTTTGCTCTGCTTAGGATATCTTGGAAAATATTTTTTGAGATTGTCATGCTGTTAGAATGAATAAATATTGATTATTTGTTTTGGGACAAGCACTATCATAAGCCCATAGCATTTAACGAACAGTATTGAAATGAAGCAACCAATATATTTACAGTATTGCTAAACTCCAGGGCAGCTACATGAATGAATGCCTACGCCTTGATTAGAAAAACTTAGAAGTTAGAAGCAGCAGGAGGCAATTATTCATATTGCAAAAGCTTTCTTTGCTGCCATTGAGGGTTTGGCTATAGGTTGCGTGTCAGGCATGGGTGGCAGTTTTTGGCTCTTTGAGATTGTTCTGCCGAGCAAGCACACCACTCCCTGGCAGTTCTTCCTTTTCGTCACTCTGTTTATCTCTTCTATTCTTTTGGACTCCTTTTTTCCAATTCAATTATCCCAAAGCCAGCGTAACAAGTGGGTGGGAAGGAGGAAGGAACTAAAATGTATTAAACGTTTTCTCTGTTTTACGTACATTATCTCATTCAATTCACACAACACCCTCTGAGGTAAGCTACTGAGGACATCCCATTTTGCAGATGAAGCTCAGAAATATTGAGTAACTTGCTCTAAGTCACACAGCAAGAAGGTAGAGGGATTTACATCTGGATTTGTGTGCCTCTGAGGACATATCTCCTGGGTCTCCCCCGTATCCTCCAACCAGGAGGCATTTGGGCTGTTTGTGGTTGGGTGAAAGGCATTATGTGGCCCTGCCTCTCTTCCCCTCGAGGTCTGCCCACATCCTTTCATTTATAGTGAGTTTCCCTGATACACTGAAAAATATGGTTGAGTTAAGGAGCATATCTATTGCATAAAGCAAGGAACATCTGATTACCTTTTTTCCTGGATCTATGAATGCTAGAGTTTGAGGGTCACGCTTGTAGTGAATACACTCCCAGAAAAGCTAGTCTTTAAATGCATGTCGCCTTATTCTTTGTTTTCAAAATAATCCCAGACATCTTAGCCAAAAAGCTTTACATCGAGGCTATAATTTTAAATTTATCACTATGCTATCCTTGTGAAAACTTTCAACTCAATTTTTTTTTCCCTCTCAAATATGTCTAATACCACCATTACCTACCGACTGTGGACTGAAATAGCAAGTCATTATGATGTCTGAATTAACATCCAAAACACACTGGTTTTCTTCCAGGGTTCCCATATCTATTATTGTTAAAACATATAACTTTTAAAACTCAAATGGTTTTCCCAAGCCAATTCTCTAATCACAGACATAAATTTCACTCCATTAAGGAGAGGAAACCAGGCAGTATGACTAAAGTTAGGAATATGATCAAATTTCAAGGGAGGAAAAAAAAAAGATTAGGCGTAGAATTCTTTCCATCGCTTTTGCTTGTGAAACACGGTCAAAGTAAAACCCTGCTTTGCTGCCCACGTAAAGCGTGTGGCCCTTTAGAGTGAGAGGGTAGATTTGGGATGGAGGCTGCCATCTTCTCACTCGGATTTGGCAGGGCATTTTGCGGATGAAAGATCCTGAGAGCTGCCTGCTTTGGCTTGGAATGTCTGAAGGGGTCCTGGGACTGGTGAGAGCCGGGAAGACAGACTCTCCTCCTTTCTGTATCTTAGCGTGGTTGGAAGTTATTCACTTGCGTTTTCTCCCATGAAATACCTGTTGCATATTTATGAGTCCTTTAAATGATGACAGTCCCCGAGAACTTGTGATAACCAGGCAGGCCTATAAAGAAGGGAGGGATGTGGTGGGAAAGTCCAGCCCCACAGGCTATGGATGGTAGATTTGGTGGTATTCTTTTGATGGCTACTCCTGAAAATACCTCAGCCCCTCAAGTGTTGCTTTTTAATGTTTATCAAGATTTTTATTTGTAAGAGTCTCTTTTCAGCCTATTAGACTTGCTTCCTTACTATTTTATTAAACTCAGTTGTGTTCAACCATCTTTTAAAAATGTTAACTCTTACTATCTGTGTTAAGAACATAAGGCAGTTCCCCACCCGCCCCTTCCCCAATGAGCACCTGTGTTTCCTTTGAGAGCATTCCGTGAGCTGTGTGTTCTTGATTTCGTAGGAACAGCCGTATATATTGCAGTTTTTAAAAGTAAACAAAGTGACATAAAGTAATTTTTGATGTTTACCTTTTAACTGATGTACATTTATATATGCTGGATTTGAATTGCATAGTTATCAGACAAAGAAAAATCTTTTAAAGTTCTCCTAGTGAGTTAAAAAGGACGACAAGAAAAGTTTATTTTGTAGATCTGTATTTCTATTGTTGGTAGAAATAAATTTATAGGAAATATGCCTTTTAGGAAGCAAAGTAGCAATAATTATTAAAGTTTAAAAAAAAAAAAAGCGTATCTTGGGGCTGGCCTGGTGGTGCAGTGGTTAAGTTTGCATGTTCTGCTTCAGCAGCCAGTTTGGATCCCGGGTGCGGACCTATGCACTGCTTGGCATACCATGCTGTGGCAGGCGTCCCACATATAAAGTAGAGGAAGATGGGCAGATGTTACCTCCGGGCCAGTCTTCCTCAGCAAAAGTGAGGAGGATTGGTGGCATATGTTATAGCTCAGGGCTAATTTTCATCAAAAAAATAAAAAGCGTATCTTTCAACCCAGCAGTTCCACACTTGGGGGTTGGATCTGTATCATGTAAATAATATCTACAGTTACCACCAAGTGGCTGTCTATCACATCACCCTATTTTAATTCTCTGCATTTGACCTAATGGCATCATCTCCTGTTTTTATTGTTGTTCATTCATTCAGTCGTTCATTCCTTTGTTCTGTTTTCCCGCCAGTGAGCTCTGTGAAACCAAGGACTGCACCTGTCTCCCTCATCACCAGGACTCTAGCCTCTGGAATAGTCCCAGCACAGAGTAGGCCCTCATTAAATATTTGTTGAATGGGAGAAATCAAACACCCATAGACCAGGGTGTATGTCCAAGGATAGTTATGAAGTGTTATTGTAGTGGCAAAAAACTGGAATCAAGAGAATGCCCAGTAGTGATGGGCTGGTTGGGAGCTCCACCACGCCTGGCTAAGCCCATGGCGGAGGGGTAAAAGGCATGGCTCTAGCATCAGGCTGCCTGGTCTTTACTCTCTATATTCATCTTAAATGTGTAATGAATGGCCTCAGGAAAGGTGTTAAGCTTCTATGTCTCAGATTTCTCATTCTTAAAATGAGGACAATAGCAATTCCAATCTCATAAGGTTTTTGAGAGAATTAAATAATATAGGCAACATATATGGGAACAGTCCTAGTAAGTACTCAATAAATATTATTCTTATTTCATGAAATATTAAAAAGAATGAATTAAGTATCACTTAACTTGGAGGAATTTCCATGGTGCATTGTTTAGGGACCAAAATATGATGCAGAGAAGTGTATGTAATGGATACTACTTTTATAAATCTAACGACAATAATAAAAATCCTATATATGTGTATATATATATGCTTAATATGTTTATAAGAACATAAAATTGTAGAAGATATATACTAGGTGTATAGAACTAGGTGTGGAAAGAGCAGGATTCAGGAGTGAGAGGGAGGAGACGGGAAAGTTGAACACAACGGAATGACTAAATAATAAAATATTTGTATTACCAAAATATTACCAATATCATGATTAAAACTACAAAATATAGGGGCCAGCCTGATGGCACAGTGGTTAAGTTTGCATGCTCTTCTTTAGGGGCCTGTGGTTCACAGGTTTGGATCCTAGGCATGGACCTAGCACCACTGGTCAAGCCACACTGTGGTGGCACCCCACATAAAATAGAAGAAGACTGGCACAGATGTTAGCTCAGTGACAATATTCCTCAAGCAAAAAGAGGAAGATTGGCAACAGATGTTAGCTCAGGGCCAATCTTCCTCACCAAAAAAAAAAAAAAAAAAATTACAAAATATACATGTATGTGTATATTCATGATGAGGTGATTAAAATATGAGCCTCTAAATATTAATGGTGTTTGTCTCAGGGGGGTTGGGACTCCAGGTGATTTCTTCCTTATACTTATGAGGTATTTGAATTTTTGACAGTAAGTATGTATTGTTCATGTAATCAGGAAAAACAAGAAAATATTTTTACTATAAGGGAAAAAGAAAAAAGCAATACTTTTCTATTTCCATAACTCTTTGCTAAAGGGAGAGGGGCTTCATTTGGTTAGATGTCTCTCTCTCCTAGAGGTTTCAGAGCCTGAGAGTTGTCAATACCCTATTTGTACCCAATTCGTATGGTACCAATCTGTACCGTCATTACCCAATTTGGAGGGGGAGCTTGGCCATGCGATCTGAGGACAAGATGGATTTAGTTTTCGGCAAATCACATGCCCGCTACTGCAATCCTCTCCTGTTTTCGAAAGGTGAACTCAAATCTGGGGGATTATGTGAACCAAAGGTGTTGTAAACACAGGCAAGTGGACCACAAAATTGTCGAAAACAGGAGAGAAGGGAATCACAAATGTCTGTATCTGCAAATAATTCAGTCACAGGAGGCTCTGTGGAGCCCAAATCTAGAAATTTTCTTAAAATGCCACTTGACATGTCAAAGCTTTGTTCAAAAACCCCTATGACCCTGTATCTCTTCTAAGATAAGGTTGACATTCTGTAGGCGGGTCAGCATGGGTCTGGATACTTCTGCTAATGTCCTCTCCTCTATTTCTTTTCACTGGCTCTCTGCTTTCGTCCGTGTGCTCTTCCAGTGTCCACTCAGGATCTCTCCTTCTCCCTCCTTTTCCCTTTTCTGAATCTTACTCATCCCTTAAGTCTTGGCTCAAGCCCATCTTCCCTGAAAGGACTGTGCGTTGTCCTGGTCCCCAGGGATTTCTCTGCCTTCTCGCTGCCTCTGTTCTTCCCCGTGGAGATCATTACCTTACTGCCGCAGTCACTTAGACTCACCTGTGCTCCCTTCAACCGTCCTCCAGCCTCGTGTGCATCTCCTCCTCTCCTTTCTTCACCTGGAAAGCTCCTTGACGATGAGGCTGTGCCTTTTCCTTCCTTGAATTTCCACAGTTCTTAGCACGTTAACTTGGGTGTAAGTGGCATGCAGTAAATATTTGTGGATTGATGGGTTTTGATAGATATTCTCTGAAAACCAACAGTATGTAGTCATCCCATAATTAATGTAGGTGTTGGAGACCGTAAGTAGAAATCAATTTATTTGCATATAAGCTTATCTATCTAGATAAGAATGCCTGCCTAAATATACAGAAAAAAACTTTGAACCTTTCAAATCCTCAGAAATGTGTGTGCTCTCAGTGACAGGAATCTACAGTTGCCAGAAGCAGGATGAATGAAAAATAAGACAATGAGAGATATTTCATTTTTGAGCACTGGGCACAGTGAAATATTAATAAGGATAATAGTAGCCAGCACTTACATGGTTTTTATTATGAGCTAGTTTGTCTAAATACTTTGCATCTATTTACTCATTTAATCCTGAAAACAACCCAGTGAGGTAGGGACACTTTTTTAATTTTATGATAGTTTACAACCTTGTGAAATTTCAGTTGTGCATTATTATTTGTCAGCCATGTTGTAGGTGCGCCCCTTCACCCTTTGTGCCCACCCCCCTCCCCGCCTCCACCCGGTAACCACTAATCTGTTCTCTTTGTCCCTGTGTTTGTTTATCTTCCACATATGAGTGGAGGCATACAGTGTTTGACTTTCTCTATCTGGCTTGTTTCGCTTAACATCATACCCTCAAGGTTAGGGACACTTTTATTAGCCCCATTTTGCAGAGGATGAAACAGAACCGACCTAGCTCCTACTTGTACTGAGTTTCTTTAAGCTGTTTAATTGAGATATGAATAATTCTGTGATTTTTGACTTGTAAATTTGCCTGTATGGCTACAGCTGCATAAAGCACAGAGCCCACACGCTGAAATACTTTGTAGATGGCATGACTGTGATTCTGCTTAAGGTGAGATTTAAAAGTAATAAATGGTTTAAAGAAAAATTAGCAAACACACCTCAAGGAAAATTTTCAAAGGCAGAAATCTTCCGAAGAAGCTCTTTATGTTTAATCTGAGAATTCTGTCACTGCTTTTCTTTTGGAATGTTTTTAAAATTCAGTATATGCTTCCTAAAAGAAATTTAATCTCCCTTAATAGTTACATCTGGTTTTAAACCAAAGACAGCTTTATTATCTACCTCATTCAATTCATCTTGGCTGTGTGAGATTATGATTTTACCCCCAAAGGCTGAAGATTTACTATTAGCTAAGGGTACTCTAAAGAATTTTCTAATAGACTCCGAAGGGAATTTCAAGACAAGAGTTCCAAAAATGTTGGCAACATCTTGTTATCCAAATTCTGGGAAGAACCAGCATTATCCACTGTTGTACAGCTCTTCAGGGACCAAAGCAAGATGAGGACCCAGGGCTTTTGACTCCAGTCCACTGGGTTTTCTCCTGAACTACAGTACCGAAGGAGGTCTCAGGGGCAGACTTGTAGGCAGCCCTGGAGGTGGTGTTGGGAGAGAAAGAAAGCAGTCCCTTGGGCAGTAGAGATAAGGATGTAGCATTGACTTGAAGCTTCTACTTCTTTGGGAGCAGAAAATAGTGTCAAAATGGTGAAAAGTGAAAGACTGGTCAATCTTTGTAGTCTGTTTAGCTCTTCTGTGGGGCCAAGGAGATTGCTGGATTTATGTTATGCTCCTCACTAAGAGGAAGGAAGAACAATTTTTCATGAGCCAATCTTAAGGGTGTGAAGGCATAGAAATTCTAAGCTGGGGCTTCATCCAATTTTGTGGCGAGATGCTAGCTTCACAGCCACCTTCCTTGTTTTTTTTTCACCAGTTCAGAGAGTTGGTTTCTTAACATCAGCCAAAGTTGATCACTTAGCTTGTTTAAAGAATCATAATGAACATGTGGCTATTTAAACATATTTGATGCATTTTTCTTATCAATGCTCAAATTGCCCCATTTTGGCCAGTGGAAGCCTCTTCAAGTTAGGCTTCTGAGTCTTTCAATGATCCTCAACAGCTGCCTTATTTTCTGGTATGACAAGATTTTCTAGGCTCATCTGGTATGTTTGTTGCCCTAAGCCTGGAATTAGGCATTTTTTCAAGGAGCTGGCATTCGTTTATGGGAAACGGTATTATTTAGAGACCACGACCTGGGTATGCGGAGTGCTTATTGCTACCAGACTGCTTATTGTTCCTTCCTTCCTTCCATCCTTCCTCTCTCCTCTTTCCACCTTTCCTCCTTTTCTTTGTTTTTAAAGAGAAACTAAACAATGAGTTCTTACTGATAATTACTTGTTTTACCTTTCTATGTAAATATATATAAAACTAATAATAATATAAAATATTATTAAAGTATTATTATCAAAAATAGTTTGAATTTCTTTTGCAGTTCTTTTCATTTTTAGAGTGGGTACCACTAGGATATACGGTCAAAGTATTTTCTTCTAAAGTCACTTGAAATGAATTCTTCTCCGTAAAGTCTACCAACTTGCTAGGCAGTTAAATTTACTTGTTTCACTTTGCTTTAGAGTTGTAGTTATCTTAAATTTTATTTAATTTTGTTTTGAGGTCATGTAAAACAAGATGTATTAAGAGGAGTCTGGCTTCCATTTCTGTCTCCTTTCTCTTCCAAAAGTAATTTTGTGTAAACTTCATTTTTTATCTTTCTATTTTTTTATAGGAATAAGTATATATAGATATTAGTATCTCCCTCACCTCTACTTTCTTAGATAAATGTTAGCTTAATATACACGTTTTCCTCCGCCTTTTTTTAATGCCATTTGTCTTAGCAGTCACTCCTTAGCGGCATGCACAGATATTTCTCATCCCCTTGAGAGCCGCACAGTTTGTTTAATCAGTCCCCAAGTGATGGACATTTCAGTTGTTCCAAGTCTCACTTAAAGGTCTGTCCATATGTTGATCAAAGTTTAAAGTTTATGTGGAGGAAAAGGTCCCATTCCGGCAAAGGGGCAAAATGAGATAAAATGTGTTCTACAATTTGAGTCAGTCTCCTATTCATTATGGTATGTATAAGGTAAGGGAATCTCCCTTTCTATAATATTAGGCTTAGGGAAATAATCGTAGAAGAATCAGGGTCATGTGGTTTCTTAACTACCCAGGTGGTTCCCAGTCTGGAGATCCAAGTTGGTGGGGTTCTCCCACCTTAACTTTTCACATGTAGATGGCAGTGTGCTAGGAGCGGCCACTGACTTGCGGGAGATCATACACTCATATGACACAGACATTACTAATGTTCTGTCCGTGGCCTCCCCTGGTTTTCTTTCTTTACCTGTTTATCTATTATCTTTTAAAGAATGACTCTACCCTTGCATATTCAGATATCACTTCTATGCAAACGTCCGTCTTCAGCTCAGGTGTCTCTCCATACACCTCCGACCTAGGGCATCTAAAATTAAATGTATCTCTTGGATATCTTGCATACAATGTGAAAACCTCTGCCTTGCTGTCTGTCCCTATTTTCAATGATGCACTATTCTCCCAGACTTAAAGCTGTTGGTGGTATATGTCTATGTATTTATTTAACTTTGTACTGCCTGATTTGACCAAGTCTCTTGGATTAGATATTGATTTACCTGGAGTCACATGACAACTTGGACATGACAATCTTATCCAAAAGAGACTCCTTAAGAGGAGTTGGTAACAGCAGCAATTTTTTCTTGGCCCCTTCCCATGGATCAGTGGGTTAGACAAAGATAGGAAAGCATACTGGTCAAATATAACTATTTGGAAGAAACACTGAATGTGTGGAATAAACCACTAGGAAAAATGATGCGAAGAGTTGGAATAAATGAGCTCCAATTAAACAAAAGAAGCTGATTAAATGCCCTGGGTGGTCTTAGGAGAGAGAGTGACGCACTGTGAGAGGAGTTGAAAACACATCCCAGCGGAAATACTGAAGTGCTGGGTGTGACAGCCAGAGGAATGAGGTCGCTGGTGAGAATCATGGTCACCCTCCATCATCGACAGGCTCTCCTGGAGAAGGATTAGAACTGTTCATCTTGGGAGGCTCCGGGAAGCAGAACTGGATCCAGTAGACAATAGAGGTGTATCATCCAGGGTTCTGCAGGAAAGCAGTGCCACACCCAGAGTGGGCTGAGGTATTTATTATACGAATTAAACCTTACACAATTGTGGGAGGATCAGGGGAAAGGAAGGTCCAGAAAGGGGAGGTGGAGGATCAGAGAAGGAGTCATTCCCTTAGAAATGAGTGAAGCCCCGGCCTAGGGGGGCGAGTCAGAGCTTGCAGGGAGATCTGAGGAGACGAGCCTGTGCGGCTGCAGAAGTGGGCCTGTGAAGGGGGAGACAGGGCAGTGTTTTGGGAAGCTCTTGCCTCCAGATAGCTCCAGAAGGTCGGCGACCAAGTCATTGGGAGTGGGCTGCTGTTGGTCAGCAGGGCTCATAATTGGGACGAAAACCTAAATGTGGAGTAGAGGGCCGTGAGGATGATGGAGATCTGCCAGGCTGCTCTGCATCTTTCTGTCCCCACGTCTGACTGAAGGCTTCGCTCTGCCTCGCAAAGTCCTCTTTTGGCAACTCTAACCCAGAACCCAGAAGGAAGGGAATTCCAGGAAGTGTAGTTGCCAGACTAATCACGTTGACTACTGCGTACCCAGCGCAAAAGAGGTGGGCTTTTGCTCCAAAAAAGGAAAAAATAAAGGGCTAATTTTAAGTCTGTGCAAGTGCGAGATGTCTCTAGAGATAGTGAGGGAATGCCCGCACGGCAGGGGTATTGTAGGTAGATCCAAGCGCTGGGCATTCAGTTGGTCTAGAGATTAAAAACAGCTTCCACATGCTGCCGCCATCAGTCTACCACCTGACCTACGTCTGGACCCGTGCACTCTGCTTTTTGTTCCTCTAACCCTCTCCATTTTCTGTGAACTGGTAGTTAGATTTAGAGATTGATCTCATTTAGGTAGATTATATATTTTTTAGCAAGAATAATTCCAAAGATGTGCCTAGTAACGGTTGTCTCTCTTTTTGTGATGTTAGTGGCCGCTGATGACCATTCTTTCATTTGGGGAAAGCCAGGCCTCCTTAGCTTCTTTGCCCTTTCCTTTTCAGTGAAGAGTAACCAAACTTTCATCATGCTGGCCGGAACAGGCGTGGCCTAGAGAAGAAGGATTGGGCACACGTTCTTCTGAGCATATATGTCTCTATATGCATGCATCCCCACATACGTAACCTTACCAAGATGAGTGATTTCTGTGCGATTGCAAGGCAAGGCCTAGGCGACCTTCTCCCTTGGCAACATTGGAGGCCAGCCGGAAGAGAGCGGGTAGGAGGGAGAGCAGGATTGCAGTGAGCGTGTGTGTTGTAAACATTTACATCTCCAGAGAGTAAGCATCTTGTCCTATATACTTTATTTTTATACGGTGCCTCCGGGGGGATAAAACCAAATCCCTCCATTTACACTTCCCGGGGAGGTGGGGAGGGGCCGCAGAGAGCTGGACTGGGGAGCCGCGCGCCCAGCGAATGATGGGATCAGGCGTTTGCTTTCATTGACCCCGATGCCAGGCCGGCCTGGGGACCTGGGTGAAGCGGCTTTGATGCTTTCACTTTATGGAAGTCCATAAATACACTTTGGTGGAGCTCATACAGGACCCAACTAGTTAGGGAGCTAAATCACCTGTGATGTCTTGGGGGAGATTTTCCTCAGCAGAGATGGAACAAACTCCTTTGCTGAGGTAGAAGAGCCAGGTATTATAACGTCTTAAACTGTTTACACTTTGGAACGCGTTGTTATTGCCTTCACAAGTTAAAGGGTCCTGTTTTTTTTTCTCATTATTTCCTATGGTTTTGGAATTATCCCTTGAAAGAAGGCTGGATTTTTCTGCTTTATAGTTTCTCCAAAACAAAACTTCCCGAGGCTGTCAGAGGATGGACATGCGACACAGAGCTGTGGGGTTGGAAGGCACCTGGACGTCTTTCAAGGAAACATTGAAAATCCCCCAGAGGAAGAAAGGTCCTGCTTAAGGACATCTTAGCACAGCAGAAACTCTTGGGATTTTTCATTCCATTTTGTTTGTACATATGAAATTGCTATTTTTGTATTTAAAAATGGTTAACTATTGGCTATTTCGTAGGGTTCAACCTCCAAAATTTAAAGATATGTTCAGCACTCATCCTTGGCATAATGGATCCAAGCTTTTAATGAATATAAAATTAAGAGGGAATGCAGTTAAGTAAAATTATTACAAATAGATGAGGAAATGCCCTTTATTGGAAAAGAAAATTAGAATATCCTGATTTAAATTACAACCCTATGGTCTCTGACTGTCTGTTCCCTCACTGAGGGTGGTGTAAGGCAAACCCATTCCTCGAGGTTCTTAGGATGTTGATTGGGAGCTGATTTTGTCCCTTTGTGCATTAACGTGTCCCTGCAATCAGGTGGAGGATTAAATTCCGCAGGTCTCTTGACAATGCCGAGGGAAGCAGGAAAGTCAAGGCTGGTCCTCTGTCTAGTGGTGGCACTTCGAGTTCTAAGCCTTGGTCAGGGTCACCGCTGAGCAGATTCAGATATTTGATTTTATTATTTCTTCTAGAGATAAGGGGGTCGGGTAATATGAATCTCACTTGTGTAATTTTTAAGGAACTAGGTATTACTTTTTAAAAGGCCAATTTACGAATTTACTATCCCAAATTCTAACTTCTTGATGAATTGGATGTTTGGGTCAGCTGGCTGGTGTATTTGTGTTTGAGCATCTGACTTAGAACAGAAATATCGTAAATATGATTTGGATAAGTTTTGTTGGATGGCTTTAAAAGTATGTTTTCTTCCAGCTATGCTATTCTCTGGAATCATTTTTCTCCACTAAAAAGACGTACTTGCCAAGCAGGCAATCTATTTTAATTAGCTCTGAGCGAGGTTCAAGAGGGCCATTCTTTCACAGACAGTGTCAGCAAAACTCCACTAAATTTTTTTCTTTTCTCTTTTTCTTGCTTTTTTTATATTTAAGGTACTGCTCCTCTGCTTGTATCATTAAACCATCGAACTATTTCATTCCAACACTCTTTACATGTCATGATTCTCAAAGGTTCCGGATTTACCAGATGGTAAACTCCTTGAGGGCAAGAGTTGTGCTTCAGGGAAGCAGGTGTGTCCTGGAAGAGGCATGTGCCTTGAGGTAGAGAGGCCTGGGTTCGAATTTTGGCTGCTTTTGACCACAATTTGTGCGTCTGTGACCTGGGAGAGTTGCTTAATTGCTCTGACCCTCAGTTTCTTAATCTGTAAAAATCCTCATGCTAATACCAAACTCAGGGGTTTCATAGGGGTTCAGTGAGGTAGATGTGAAGCCCTTGGAATGGCATACCTGGTAGCAGGTGCTGAAGAAAGGTTGACTTCTTTGCCTCGTTTTGCTTTCATCTTCCTTCTAAGGGATCGTCCATCATAGGCACTCAGTAGACATGCTGACTAGTTGATTTCGCGTGAAGTGGCCTTTTCCTTGACGATGTAGAGCAAGACCCCTTCATGTCGGTGGCATATAATCTCCAAATCACATTGTGAGGTGAGTTGCTTTGGGGAAATCATCTTGTGAATAGCATCTGTCAATATTTTGTCTGTAATAGCTACCACAAGAGGAAATAAAAGGCTCATTTATTTTTCTGAGAAGGGCCGTGGTTGTTATATTGTCATTGTTGGCAAGTTTTATGGACGTAAAAATCATAGTAGTCCTTGCTGGGACTCCCTTTGCCTCCTCAGTGGTTGAGTGGCTCGGCAGCGGATCACCAATTCCAGCCATCTTCTGTGGACTTTGGTTAGTTACCCTGGGAGGATGGCCTTTCTTCCTGCAGCCTCCGTCTGAGGGTTCCTTTATGGCCTTGTAGCTCTGTATGCACTGAGTTCATCACTCGCCGCTAGCATACTTTTAAATGGTTGGAGCCAATGAAAGCTTTGGGAAATAAATCTGTCTTGGGCAGTATACGGCAACTTCTCTTTGAGTAATAGATGGTTTAAAATCTAATCTAACTTTATTTTTTCTTGCCTATAGATTCTTTGCCCAAACTTTATAAAGCTAAGAGGTTTTTAATTATTTTTAAAGCCCCTGTGAAGACAAAAAATACAAGACAATATGTGCTTGAGTTGTTTTACCAAGGTTTCAGAAGAAAGAAAAACAACACAAAACAACTAAGAAGTTTCTTTGTCAAAGGTCTGGAAAATACAACTTTTGGAGAGATTTTTGGGAGACCTGTTTTGCATTAAAATACCAAATAAAACAAAATGATGGATTGTTCTGGCACATTTACGTTGAGCTTATGTGATGAGAACTGTACGTAGAAGACAGCCAGTTATTGTCACAGTTGACAGATTTTTGGGTACCGTCTACTTGTTCGGTATAGTAAAGTTCCAGGGGTGAGGAGCTTTTCCAAAATTCTCATGCCAGCAACGATGCAAACTCTTGCTGTAACAGAGGCTGACATTATCTTTCCAGTTCTGTAGATATCTGTAAGTGGTGGTCTTGCCTGGCACACCAAACTAGTTCCTGTGACTTTCGGGGCAATGCATTGTCATTATTGGCACGGCTTCATTTCAGTTTTCGCATGTTAGAAAGTTGCCTTAAAGTATTGGTTGGATTGGTGCAGAAGTTTTCAAGTGGAAGATTGCTCAGGCAAGGAGAAAAGGTCCTAGGAACAGCAAGATGACTCCTTTCATTGGACTATAGGGTATTTCTAGGGGTTTTCTGAGAAATAATACTGGAAAGGTATTTTGGGGACATATTTGGAAGGCTCTGAGCGCCAGAATAAGGAACTGGTACTTAATTTTTTGGCAATGTGGACCAATTGTAATCTGATGAAACACATGTTGGAGAAACTCCGAAGGAGGCCAGTGGTCTAGAGAGAGGTGATGGGGCTTGCTCTGGGTGGAGGTGATGACAGGAAGCACACTGAGACAGATTGCGTGTATTCTGCCACATTACACTTAATACAGTTGTAATGTAATGTGACACACATCACTGATGGATCTGATTTTAAACCTATTAATGGAAGTCACAGGGGCCTGACATTAAGTCCAAGGTTAAATGAGGAATAAATGTGTTCAACACATATTCATGTTTGTTAGTCGCTGTGAGGGGAGGTGGCCACCACAAATTCACATGCCTGGGTGGAGATTTAACTGAAAGATGGTTATGGAAGTGAATCAAAGTCTTAGGACACTTTATCTCTATTTAGTGCTTCAAGGTTTTTAACATTTATTCCCTTTTTTACTTCATTTCATCTTTATGACAGTTCTGTACGGTAGTTCCTTGTGTCCTCATTTGGTAGAAACTGAGGCATAAAGAGGTTAAGTACCTTGCTAAACCAGATGCTGAATCCATGTGTTCAGGGCCCATGTCCATCTCCTGCCATTTTTTCTCCTGCCTCATCTGTGTGCAATGACCCATTCGTTTATAATTTAGTCAATTTGTTTGCTATTGTGGCCTGTTCAACATTTTCATCAAGGGAATGTTAAAAATCCCCCAGACCTCTTTGTTTTCTTCTTAAGCTTCTAAGGGCAGCAGGAGAATTGCACCATAAATTGCGTGCTCGTTGTCATTGGCACTGGGTGAAGGAGAGAAGGCGGGTGTGTTTGGATTAAACGTATTTGGGTGAACCCCTATGGCACTTGAATGACAGGTCAGGACCTTGAAGTACTGAAGAAATGTTAGCTGATGAGCAATGTTCCTGGGAATAAGAAAGAAGCTCAGGAATGTGCCTTATATGGAACATTAAATGGTCTCATGGTGGCTTGAGATTCACTGCACTTTGTCTAAGTCCCTCATTTATGATAAGGCCCTGGGGTAGACCTTAGCTCCTTGAGGTTTATTATTTGTATTATTTGATACGTTATTTGAAGTAAATTGAAAGCGTTCCTTGAAATGCTTCTTTCTAGTCTCTCCTATCTTTTCACTCAAAATATAATTCTCCGTTTAACTTACAGATTAGTTCCTGATGTTTAACTGAGCTCACAGAAACAAGATGGAAGGTTTAATCAATGAGTTGCCTCTAGGAAACACCTGATAAGGACCTGATTTTGATGATCGGATCCTGTACTTCCAGCCTGAGCCTAAGCCAGAGCCTGACGCCATAGTGGACAGTCTGGGGAAGGAATGAGTATATTTTTCATGTGAGAGGCGTGGTAGCATTTGTGGCCAGAGGGATAGCTGTGGCAGTTTTAAAACACAGCTGCAAATTCATTGAGACATGGGGTCGTGTCCACTTTCCTTGAATCTGGGTGGACTTACGGCTGCTTTGAAAAATAGAGTATGACAGAAATGATGCTGTGTGACTTCCAAGGCTAGGTGATATAAGACCTGGCAGTTTCTTCTTGGTTCACTGCAATACTTGCTCTGGAACCCTGAACTGCCAAGCCTTGAAGTGTCCACTGTGGCCACTTCGCATTGCCAAGCAAGAGGTGACCACTCAGAGACCATCGTCCTGGAGAGTCCTCTCGTAAGGGTTCTGGTCAACAACTCCTGCTGAGTCCACCCTTCCGGTCATCCCTGCCAAGGTGTAAGACTTGGTAGTGAAGCAGTTGTGGACCCTTCAGACAAGCCCAGCTGCTCGTTAAATACCCTTGGATTACTTACCTTAACACCACGTGGAACAGACGAATCACCCAGCTGAGCCCTGCCCAAATTACAGACCCAAACTGTGAGAGATGATGAAATGGTTGTTCTAAGCCACTGAGTTTTGAGGCAGTTTGTTATGCAGAAATGGGTAAGTGGAACAGAATTTGGTAGCAGAAGTGGAAAGACTTGAAGGAATGCCTACCTGCCTGAAGAAGTCTTTAAGAATTAGCTGGTTAAGTAGTTACACGTATCATGTCGAGGTGCAAAGGGAAATTCCTCTGCTGATCTGAAAACACCTGACAGTGTGTATGTCTGTGTATGTATATGTGTGTACAGCCATATAGTACTTGAAGACTGGCCCTAGAGTGAGTCCTTATTCAGATGATTTATCTTCCTTATTCCTTGCCTCACAGAGGGTGGTATTCTAACTTCTTGCTACTCATAGTGTGGTCTGAGGACCAGCAGCGTTGGTATGGCTTGGGAGCTTGTTAGAAAAGCAGGATCTCAGGCTCTGCCCCAGACTGAATCAGAACCTACGTTTAACAAGATCCCAGGAGATTCCAGTGCACATTAAAGTTGGAGGAAGACTGCTCTAAGCTTTACTGCTCACTATTGTTACTGCTTCTGTTGCTGTCACTATTACTAAAAACCAAAGGACAGCGCCCACTTTTGGTGCCATGTGCTAGTGATTTATGTACATTGTTGCACGTAATTTCATTCTCAGAATAACATTGCAATATAGGTATTATCATCCCTATTATATACATGAAGAAGTGGAGGCTTAGAGCCTTTGGAGAATTTGCCCAAAGCTGCACAGCTAGTGAGCGCCAGTGACAGGCGTGGAACCCAGGCCTGTCTGTTTCCAAAGGCTGGACACAGTCAAGCCCAAGAATTCAAGTATAGTTTATTTGGAAGGTGATCTCAGGAGACCCCTGTAGGGGAGTGGGGAAATGGAATGGAAGGGCAGGAGAAATAGGGGGGCATTATGGAGACAGTTACCATTCTGGACAACTGGAATCTAATCCCCGGGGAACTCTGGGAAATAATTTAGAACATGTGTCTCAGGGTTATTCCACCTGAGTGAGGAAGGAGCTGCGGTATCTATGCAGTCGTCTGCAGAGGGCTGCTCCGGGGTGCTAATTCCCGGGTATTTCTGGGCAGCGAAACATGTGAACAAAGTGGGCTCAGGTGGAGACAGACAGCTCTTAGGCAAAGAAGTGAGGTACTGGCAGCTGGAAGTCCAGCCAGGATTAGGGCGAGAGGATAAGGCTGGGGTACCAACAGTATCTGCTGTACTACGCTTGCCTGTATCTTACAGAACGATCCCTCAGAAATGCATTTTCCTCTTCCTTTTTATTTATTGGACCAACTATTGTTATAAAATTAAAAGAAATGTACCCAAAGTCCTTATTCTTAGGCTACTGACCTGTTTTTCAGACCTTAAAAGAAAATCTGAATAATGAAAAAGATCACATCAAATCACTTACCTTTTCAGCTCACCGTGTCCTCTAGCTGTGCTCATTCTCTAGCTGTGCTCATCTACTTACACACATATTGCTATCTTCTGTTTTTTAAACAATGTATCATTACCACTTTCTATGTTGCTGTCTAGTCTTTAAAAGGATAGTTATGCACATCTGGGAAACATCCCACTGTGTGGCTACCACAGTGCATTGAACAGGTCCTCTATTGCTGCGTATTTAGGCTGAGAAACATCTCTTAAGTGGCCCAAATACAGGAATAGGTGCTTTTTCCGGCATGTGCATGCAAATCAGTTTATTCCATGGTGATTGAGGTACTTCCACAGGCTTTATTTCATTCAAGAAATATGTATTGAGTAACTTCTACATGCCCAGCTCTGTGCTGGGTATAATGCTAGGATACAAAGATACAGACAGTCTTTGTCCTCCAGGAGACAAACTTATTTGTGAGGCAGTTGATGAAAAGTTAAATAGCAAACAAGAAGTTAAATACCATTAGAAGAAATGCAATGTGCTAATGAGTTGTAAACCTGGGCCATGTTTTAATGAGCTTAGAAGAATGGGTTATACCAAAGGTCGCTGAGTTTATTCCTTATTATCTTGTAATTCTATAACTCACAGGCAGAAAAGCCATATTGGTTCTAATGAGACGTATGAGTGGAAAGACTCTTGGACCCTTGAATACGTATTCAACAAGCACGTATGTACTGGGAATGAGAGAGGAAGTGTGAAAGCGTATGTTGTGGTCATACAGATTGCCAAGGGCCCCAGATTTCCTATAGGTTTGCTTTTCCATGGAGCTGGGGTTTGAGCCCAGGGCCATCAGACTCCAGAGCCATGCCCTTGACTCCTATGCTATGCTACCTGTTAAGAAAAATCAGGATAGGATACTAATTGATACTTTCTGCAGGGATGTGAGGATGGATAAAGAGGTTCTTCCATTGTAATGCCCATTATTACTCTAAGTATCAGAAACTGATTTTCGCTGATTTAAGCAGAAAATAAACATTAAAAAGTTATTAGATGGCTCATAGAATTTCCAGAAAGATTCTGGGCTCAGGGACCATGTATTCAGGAACGGTTTCCCAAATCACACTATGAATGACCCCAGTGAAGATAATTCTGTGCTGCTGACAATACCACTGGCCCCACTGACATGGGTCCTGCTACTCGAGCCCCTGCTTTGGCTGCCTCTAGGATAAGGATGCAGCCACACACGGTCCACACACATGCTGTGTGCTCCCTGCTTCTTCCTGACACAGCAGTGGATGGTGAGTCCAAGCCTGGGGCGAGTGGTTTCAGTTGGCAGAGCCTATGCCGCGTGCTAGCCAGGGAGACTCGGAAAGCAAATACCTGGCACTGTTAGCTTCTGTGGTGGGCAGAGGCGTCAGGTGCTGCGAGACCAAGGAATGACAAATTCCACAACTTCCCTTTTAGTTCTTTTGGTTTCGTCATATTGTTCTCTCTCTTCTGTTGAGCAGAATCCACCCATGCTTCAGGGTTCAGTTTATATTCCCCCTTCCCTGTGAAATTTCTCTGACTCCCTTAGACTTTGGTTTTAGCTCTCTTCTGAATCACTGCATTACTTACAACCAGAAAGAGTTGTAAAACATAATATTTAGAAGTTGACTTCATATCATTAAACCTGAATCTCATGGCACCGACCAACTGTTGTAACTAGAATAATATTTGGTGCCACTTTTGAATAGTTAATAGAGAAATAGCTAGTTTGCAAGGTGGAAATAAGTCTGTATTGATAGCTTCCTCTTCTTCCCCCAGTCTACTCCCCTTGTTCTCTCTTTGGTCTTTACCTAATAGTCAACTGTTTTGTGTTGTTGCTAATATTTTGTGTTATTTTCTTGTCTCCTTAACTAGAAGGAATTCCCATTGAGGGTAGCAGCCCCATGTAGTAGTTCTTCTGTGATGTCCATACTGTGGTGCAAACAGTACATCCTTATTGATTGCTTGAGAAGAAATATGCCTGAAAAATGCAACATTTTATGGCATATTGGGGTCCTGTCATCCAAGTAGGTATTCACTCAATGTCAGAATACTTCATTTGCAGAAACAGTAATGAAACTTCCTCCTCTTCCTGTAAAACCACCCCTTCCAGTAGGGTTTGACAACGGAACACTTTCTTATAGGACTGAAGATCCTCTTAGGAATGTCAGGTCCACAGCCCTCATGGTAAAGGATCCTCTATCCTTGTCCACACACAAAGGTTGACTGCATAATCCTTTAATATGCTTTTCAACAGACTGATTTCAATGGGAGTCAGGAGCCAGTGTTTAGTTCTGAACAGTTTACCCATTAGCCTTGTCTTGCTACAGATACATACCTAGTCTAATAGTTGATATCTATGATAGAAGTTACTTGAAAGACTAATATCTGATTGCTCAGTAAAAATGTATGTAATATTTTCTATTATGGTTTTCTTTCAAAGAAAGAGAAGTACTTAAATGATAAATCATTTTTTTTTCAGCGATTTGGGGATGTGCATATATATTCCTCCGGTCAAATCTCCCTGTGTGTTGCACTTAATAATTTACAGGTAGAAATTTAGATTTGCTACTATCAACGTTTTTACTACATTGTTCTGAGCATATTGTTGACTTATGGAAGAGGTAAAAGTATATAGAGTGGCATCGTTTGTGGATTTAAAGTCTCATAAACCTTTTTCAAAGGAACTGTTTTTTTTTTTCTGTATGAGATTTCAATTCATTTAAAAATATTTATTAAGCAGATTGGGGGAAAATAATTGCAATTCACATATCTGATAAGAGACTCATATCTAGACTATTAAAAGTACTCTCAAAACTCAATAATAAGACAACCCTCCAAAAATGAACAAAATATTTGCATAGACATTTCACCAAAGATGCACGGATATCAAATTAACACATTAAAAGATGTTCAACATTATTAGTCTCTGGGGAAATGCAAATTAAAACCACAGTGAGACGCTGCTACGCATCTATTAGAAGGGCTAAAATAAAAAGAAACTGACCACGTCAAGTGTTGGTGAGGATGTGGAGAAACTGGAATTCATGTTTGACTGGGAGGAATATGAAATGAAACAGCCACTTTGGCAAACAGTCAGGCAGTTTCTTATAAAGTTAAACAGACACTATCTGATTTAGCAATCCCATTGCTAGTCATTTATTCAAACAAAATAAAAACTTATGTTTACACAAAAGCCTGAATGTGAATGTTTATAGCTGCTGTATTCACAACTGTCCCAAACTAGAAACATCTCAGATGTCCCTCAAGTGGTGAATGGGTAAAAAGACTGTGGTATATTCATAAATATGTGGTATGTTCATAACTCCTCAGCAATAAAAAGGAACGCACTGCCACAGTACTAACATGGAAGAGACTCAAATGCGTGATGCTAAGGGAAAGAAGCCTTACTCAAGAGGCTGCAAACTGTAGGATTTCGTTTCTATGACATGCGGAACCTCTGTGTAAGAAAACAGTGGTTTCCAGGGCTGGGCGTGAGGGGAGGGGTTGACTCCGTGGGGATTGGAGGAGTCTGTGGGGCAGCGCAGTTGCTCTGTACAGTGATCGTGGGGGTGGTGGTCCCATGACTGTGTGCATTTGTCAGAACTCGCAGAACCGTCCACTAAAAAGAGTGAAGTTTATGCATGTAAATTACACCTTAATACAAAACTAAAAAAATTATTTAAGTTCATCCTAGGACTGAGATAACTGCTAAGCACTGAGAATACAGAGATTAGTAAAGTCAGTCTGGCTGAAGAAGCAGATTGAAGGGACACAGCTAAATATAAGACGAGTTAGGCCATGCTATTTTCTGGTAGGGATGTAACAAAGTGCTAGGGTGGCATCCAGAAGGTTGCAATAAACTCTCATTGTGTCTGTGTGTGTGTGCTCGTGTTTGGGGCTGGGAAGGTATGTAAGCAGGGAGGGCCTCACAAAGGAAGTGACATTTGATGGGTGAAAAAAACCTTCCTAGTAAGGTAAGCTGGGTGAGGGAGGGGAGCAGGTACATTCAAGTCACATGACTAATGTAAACAGAGTAATGAGGACTTACCCAAAAAATATAGGGAAAAGGCAAGTGTGAGTTTTTAATAAAGAAACCAGTTAAGATTTGTTTATCCAAAGGAGAAGAAAAACAGACATTCCTGGAAACATGCAAGCTGTGCTTTTTCTCTGCTGCAGCTGCTAGCCATAGAGGCCTCCTGGCAGAGCGCAGGTTATCTGTCCTGTGACTGTGAGGGCACACCCTGTGCAAGCCCCGAGGTGGAGAGATAATAACAGTATGCAGGGCTGGCAGCCTCCACTCTGGACGGCTTGATGAGGAGGAAGTCCGCAATTACATATTTCTGGGCAAACATTAACCAAGATTGAAACCCAGATTTGAAGAAAAATAACAGGCTGGAATCTTCAGACATATTCTGTAGCTGTTCTGTGGATTGAAAACAGTAGTCAGACACTCTGCTGATGCTAAAAGTGAAGGTAAAATATTGAGAAGACGGTACACAAAACTTGGTAAGAAAGTTTTATCACACCTGCGCCCCGCTTGGGTTCCATAACACATAGAGCATTGTCCACATCTGAATGCTGAGAAACTATTTACATTCACTACAACAAGGCCAAAGCCACAACACAAGGTCTATTGTTCACCTCATAGCGATGACCGAATCTATTTATCCATGTGGTTTGGGAGCTCACCACGGTGCCTTGAGAGGCCTCCTCTTGGCAACACCACCAAGAGCATCTCAATCACGGTTACTACCATCGGAACAATTTTGGTTCCGTGCTGTGGTTTTGTAATTTCCATTTTTAAAACTTCTTAGACTGAACCATGATGTGCCCAGTCTGGGTTGGGCATACTTAAAATGAAACTGTTTAGCTAAAATTAGCTTGACATCAAGATGGCGCATGTGCATTTTTCTTGTATTTATAGCTGACCACAGTCATTATACAGAAGGCATCTAGTCTTTACTGTGCACTCTAGGGAACAGGAAGGGCAGTGGCAGTAACCGAAAAAAGAACTAAAAGTTTTTCCAAAGGCAGATGGTCGTCACTACTGCCGGAGCGGTGCCCGCATCTTGGTGAGGTCAGCCCGCGTAGGGGAAAGGACTTTTTATTATGCAGCTGTTACTCTTCAGTTCCTCTGCAGTTGATCAAGAGTGATGGGACCTTTTCTAAAAGTTTTGCTTGGGGGCCTGGAATTTGACTTGCATCACCACAAAGGAAGTATATGGAACAAAACTTCCTCTTCATCAAGTAACTTATCTGCTGACCTACCCAAGAGGTGAAGAGAAATTTATCCACCATGACACAGAGAAAAGAATTTTTGACTAGAGTCAGAAGATCTGAATTTTAGTTCAGTTTCTGTCTCTAGCTAGATGTGTAGTTTGGGCCTCAATTTCATTGGATACATTCAGAGGATGGATGAAGATTCTTCCAGGTCAAAATTCTGATCTTTCCCAACTCTTCTGAGAGAAGAAAGATAATTTTTGTCATTCTCGTTGTGTGTTAAATTTAACAGCAATTGCAAAGGAAAGAAGAAAATCTTCTATTAACCCTATAAAATCAGTATTTAGATTTTATTTTCCAATTCCAGAATATCATGTGGAAAATTAGTATGCTTCAGGGATAAGATTTCTCGTGAGATGAAGTACATTATCCTTGACCTTGTCTAGCATTTGACTTTGAAATTCTAAGCAATATATTTTTGACTGGGATGTCTTGGTTAAAGCAGAGGTGCAAGCTTTTTTGATCACAGATTGTCCTGTATATCATATTTCTTTTTTGATTTTGCTAGTTCCATTTTCAGAGTAACATCCTTTAGGTATGTCACAGAGGGATGCTTAATGGGTTATGTCAAGTATCCCATCTAAAATGAGAATAGAGCCAGCCCTGATAGCCAAGTGGTTAAAGTTTGACTCTCTCACCACTTTGGCTGCCTGGCTTCGTTTCCTGGTCGTGGAACCACACCACTCGTCTGTCAGTTGCTATGCTGTGGTGGTGGCTCACATAGAAGAACTTACAACTAGGATACACAAACACATACTGGGGCTTTGGGGAAGAAAAAACAAAAGAGGAAGATTGGCAACAGATGTTAGCTCAGGGTGAATCTTTCCCTGCAAAAAACTAAACTAAAATAAAATGAGAATGAAAGGTTACTTGCAATCCCGACTGATTGCAGCTAATGCATTATAAGAATCTTTTTACCATTATCTTTCCCTGAATATTCATTATGTTGTGGTTACTGAGGAGGAGATCTATGGTGGCATGTGTCCCTGTTGAATAATCACAGGTGTGGCAAGGGGGCAAATAAGAGAGGCATCAGGGCCTTAGACACGGGGAGGTTGAAGATGAGACTGGTGAATTGATAAGAAGACACCAAATTCTGAAGAACATTTTTATGTTGTGACTTGCTATACACAAAAACACTTTGCCACAATTACCACTTATTTAATCACTCCTAAGGGAACTTTTAGATCAAGAGTTGTTGAACTTTTTCTGTAAAGGGCCAGATAGAAAATATGTTATGCCTTGTGGGCCCTGAGGTTTCTGTCCCAGCTCCTCGACTCTGCTTTCGTAGCATGAAAGCAACTGTCAACAATGTGTGAATGAATGAGTGTACTGTGCTCCAATAAAATTTTATTTACAAAAACAGGCAGTGGGCTAGATTTGGGGCCATAGTTTTCTGAACCCTGGTCTAAATTATTGTAATCAACCACATCATTATCAACATCAATGACAAACATTTATTGCACCTCTATTATGCAATTTATGGTAGAGTTAGGGTCAGTGTTAAAGTTAAGAGAAGAAAGCTTGAGCACCAGTGGCCCACGACTCAGTGTCAACTCACCCATCATTAAATGACCAGTTTTTAAAACAAAAAACTAATAATATATAGTAATGAAGGTCAAGACAGATTCTCTTTTGATTCTGTGGGTGTATTCATCACTCTTTTTAATTATTATGCACCTTTCCTTTTGTACTACTCTACGTCAAAAAAAATTCTGAAATTAAAATGAGACTCTGAATATTCAAGCTCTCTGTTGGAGACATTCAGTTTGTCCTATCGAATGTTTTAGAAATTCCAGGATGTCCAGTGACAAACACATTCTAAGCTAAGCCATGACTTTATCTTATGGTTTCTGTGTGTTTAAACAACCAAATGTCTGTGAAAGCAAGGGTATGTATATTAACCTTTTTTCTCTAGCGTCAGAGGATTGACCCAACCTAAGATGAGGTAAGACTAATTCTATCAGATCCATTTTCCCTAGTTCTACTTTCAAGTCTGAACATCCAGGTTTCCCTGGTGAGCACAGATGAAATAAAACTGTCATTGTTTCAGAAAATTCAGGACATGGGGGGACCTGTAGTCCTATTATAGCTGCGTATTTTTATCTTTGTTTCTGATTCCAATTATCCTTCATAATAGAAGCCTAAAAAGAAGTGTGGTTCAACTGCATTTGGTTTTGTTCAACCTTGTAGCTTGTCCCGAGGCTCTGATTTTAGGTGTAACAGAGACCCGCACACGGTGGGATTCTAATGGTGCTGAATGAACCTGTTGTGCAATATTATCTTTTTTCTTTAGTGTTTGAAAAAGTTGCTTCTTTGGCTTTGGACATATTAAAATATATGTATTTTATATGGCAGAGAGGTATTATTGGCCATTAAAGTCTCTCACAGATTTGCTTGTATCATGGCTAACGGAGATAAAGTTCTGAGGGAATGAAGCCCCAAACAGATGCTTTTAAAAAGAAGGAGAGTGGTAATTTACTGTCTCTTTGGCTATATTATTTTCTCACTCTATTTCGGTAACACTGACACTCCTTTTCTGGAGTCTGCAGCAAATTCGCTGTGTGCTCTCTAGAATGTACTGATCAATAAAAAATAATCATCAACTGCCTCATTTTCTCAAATTTTGTGTGTAGGACGTGTAATCTTGATGACGAAGAAACTTCAGCAATGAGAATGGTTGATTTTATTTGAACTCATTGGATAAAACCTCTTTTCTGATGGCCGATCAGAACATATCAAAAAGTAGAAATGGGGGCCTGCCTGGTGGTGTAGGGGTTAAGTTTGTGCACTCCACTTTGGTGGCCTGGGGTTTGCAGGTTCTGATCCTGGGCGTGGACCTGCACACCTCGCATCAGGCCATGCTGTGATGGCATCCCACATACAAATTGGAGGAGGATTGGCACAAATGTTACCTCAGCGACACTCTTCCTCACCAAAAGAAAAAAAAAAAGTAGAATGAATGGAAAGGTTATGTGAACTATGAACTTTTGATGTAGTGCATTTAAAGATAAAACAATTTTACAGTAGGAGACCACGTCAGTAGTTTCTAAGTCTGATTCACTTTTTTCCTCAGTTCTTATGCTTTTCTGTCCTGAGGAAATTGGTGTGACAAGTGAGAGGTAGATATGGGGATGATTTTACTGGCAAACCTTGGGACATGTGTGAACTGATATGTCCTCAAGGGAGAGTTCCCTCTATAAAGAGTCTTTGCCAGACCGCACTGGCTTTCCCCAGAGGTCAAGGAGAATGTCCCCTCGCCAACTGAGAATGGTCAGCCAGATGAAAGGGTGATTCTTCAAAGAGAAGAGCCCAATAATTTGCCTCATATCAATTCTGTGGAAAAAGTCCTTTGCAGATTTGAGGTGAGAGACTCTAGGAGGTATCACCTACTTTGCAGGAAGCATTTTTTTTGTTTTAATTTCAGAAAATTCTTTAGAATAAGGTAATGTGGATAAAGCTTCTCAAAGAAAGAGATTCAGAGTTGCTTTTCCGTCGTCAGGGAGGGCTCTCCCTGGAGCAAAGGTGGGAAACTACCAATATGCTGTGCACATTATTAGGAAGTCGTAATGCAGACATAGCAAAGTGGTTGCATGGAAACTGTGTTGAAAAGGATTTGGGGAATGTTTAGCCTCAGCAGGAAACAGTACTTTGATGATTGGGTGATGTCTGCTATAGGGGTGTGAGGAGGCAGTATGTGCGTATACAGCAAATTTGCTTGAGGTACAATGTTGCACTGAGTGTTTTTAAATTTTTTTCTTTTTGCTGAGGAAGATTTGCCCTGAGCTAACATCTGTGCCAGTCTTCCTCTATTTTGTATGTGAGTTGCCGCCACAGCATGGCTGATGAATGATATATGTACACGCCTGGGATCTGAACATGTGAACCCAGGCCGAGGAAGTGGAGTATGCCAAACTTAACCGCTTGCCATGGGGCTGGCCCCTGTAGCAAGGTTTTTGATCTCATAGGGAATGAAAAAAACTTTTCCTCTATCCTTTTAAGTTTAGTGACTGAGGCCTGTGAATTAAACTGACAGAAGACAGGTTAATAGGAGAAACGGTTTATTTTGCATGCACATGGCAGCTTCACAGAAAAAGAAGTGAAAACCCAAAAAAGTGGTTAGACTTGAGGGCTTATATACCATTTAACAAAGGGTAATAAACTGTGGAGAAGTAGTAAGACGAAGGAAAAGGGATTTGGGCTTCTTGGGGGGGTAAATTGTGGGAAGGTAAATGTATGGGGGACACTAATGGAAGAGAAGGGTTATTTTAATAAGGTTTGTTATTCAGGCTCAAGGATGCTTGAGTGACGAAAGCCATCGGTGGTGATTGAGTCGTCCTCCTCTTCCCTGGATGGGAGAGGGGAAGGAGGACACCTTCACAAGGGCAAACTTAACTGCTTTTAGGAAGAAAGGAGGGTGGAGAGTTTCTCCTGTGTCTGCTCTTTCTTAATTGTGTGCAGCTCAAAATAATCCTTATGCCAAAGCAGCATGTTTTGCGGTGGCATTTTCTGATCCTCTTCAATCACTAATCTTCAGTTTCTTTATTGGTCATGGGGAGAATGTTACCTTAAGAATTCTTGTGAGAATGAAATGAAACGGTGTCCATAAAAGCGTCTTGAGAACCACAAAGCCTTCTACAAATGTAAGGGTTTATTCTTATATTTTAGGTTGCATATTCTTTCCTCATATTGAAATCTCAGTTTCTTATAAATTCACGATAAAATTGACCCAGTTGAAAAAAATGGAATGGAGAGGAGAAAAACAAAAACATCCTTATGTATCTTTCCAAAAATGCACCCATCCTTCCACTGTCAGTAAACAGCCCAGGAAGATATAGGCATGGAACGAATTATCTGCAAATGTCCCTTGACTCCTTGACTTCCCATCTGAATTTAATTCTAAAAAAGAGACCTTGATGGAGTCCTGTTTTCGGGTGTAATTACCTCAAAATTGACTGACTTTTAAAGCACACACGACACTTTTTAGCTTTAATTAGAGTAAATTGGTGGAATTTATTTGACCAGTAGTTTTGGGGATGGTTGGAGGCATGAGAATATACTTAACATATCATTTCCTGCTGATGCTAAGATTTCACCCCTGTCAGAGAATTCTATATTTAGGTTAAAATCGCTTAAGATGTGTAGCCCAATGATTGTTATGACCATGAAGTAATCAGTCCAGTCAGTGAGAGATGCTCTGAGAAAAAAAAATTGCCACTGACGGAAACCAAGAATCCACAGAAGTATTATTTAAACAATTTTGAAGGTTTTCTTGATTTAAGAATGTTAAAATTGCTTTGCTATAACATTTTTTGATGTTGATAGTATGAACACGAAAAAGAAATACAATATATAAGAAGTGTTTTTGACCAGCTCCAAGAAGTATGGCTAAAAACATATTCCTCTGTCTCTCATAATTGCTTTAAATTCCTCTGTATTCGTGGCTATTTCTCTTTCCTTCTAATTGTGTTAACTTTCTTTTTTTTCTGAGCTAGGCCAGCTAATCGTTTGTTATTTCAAAGAATCAATTCTTGGGTTTATTTATCACTAATACTCTTATTTTTTTGAATTCTAATATTAACAAATTTTATTTTTCTAATTCATATTGTTTCTTTTTACACTTTGAAAATTTTATTTTGTTGTTATTTTTCTTATATGTTGACCTGAATGCTCAATTTATTTTCATGCTTTCTTACTTAATAATGTGTTTATGATTGTGGACTTAACTCTAAGTTTTAGCTTGTTGTGTATTTTTTTAATATGCAGTGTATTTCCTTATTACTTTGTCAATGTTTTGCAATTTTAGTTTTGATCTTTTCTTTGACTCAAGTGTTGGTTCAAAGTAAATTTCTTAATTTTCATAAGATTGATTTCCTTCTTCTTCTGGTCCTTCTCTTCCTCTTCTTTATTTATAGTTTAATATCCCTGGAGGTCACAGTCTGATAATGTGTTCTGTGCTACTTCTAGTTTTCTTTTTGATTTTATTTATGGTCAGAATTTTATAAATGTCTCATGAATTCTTGAAAAGCAGGTGTATTTTTTAAAATTCGGATAGCAAGTTCTACGTATTTGTTATGTTCATCAATTATGTAATTGACACCTAACATTCTTATTTTTTTGTCCAATTGATTTTTCATGGGCTAAAATTGTGATTTAAAGTCTTCTAATCTTATGTTTTAGTCTATTTCCCTTTGCATTTCCTATAGTCCATGTATTATGAATTTAACATAAGTATTTTGTGCATCAAGACTGCTATAATCTCATTGTGGATTGTATTCTTTATCATAAAGTTTTCTGTTTTATTTGACACTTTTTGCTTGAATTTGATCTTGTCTGACTTGACAACACTTATGCTAGCATTACAAATGTAATAATTATCAATTAGATGAAAAAGAAAACTGTAGCTTCTTTATTTTTCACATCTGAGCTAATTTTCTTCATAAGCCTTTCACCCTGCTAGGAAGGAAGAAGACTGGGACTTTGCCCGTTGAAGGGATTCCAGTCCCCTTTGGGCTCCTCATGCTCTTTTGGGTAAATGCTCAGGTCTTTTGGATGCCCCTTTCCTGTTCCTGCATCTCCTCCAGATGGCATCTTGGTGTAAGAGGTTGTTTTACATAACATGGCAGGATCTGTCGCCATTCTTTGAATCTCTATTGGTCTCTGTTACAAGGCTTTGTTGGGTAGGACTATTCCTACCTGGGCTTTTGGGGGTGCTGGCATTGGGTTGAGAAATAGTCGTATTCTGTGGCTTCTCCTTTTACTGCTACTCCATTTCTGTTGCTCCGTCCACTTGTCTACCTCTTCCAGGCTCCCCACTACGGAACATAGGAACTTCTGGGTCCTTGCACGCCACACACAGACTTTGAGGAGCCACCTACTATCCCAGGTTCATGGGCCCGGCCTCCTCCCTCTGTTGGTCCCTGTTGGCTATTGTTCCACGTCACGTTGGCGAGGCGCCAAGCAGGGAGAAGGGTTTCCCTGGGACTCGAAGCCTTCTGTAGTCATGCTGGGGGAAGAGGGCTACCAGCTCTGATGTCTTCAGCTTCCCTTCATACTTATTGGAGTGTTTTTATAGCGTTATCCCTCTTTATGTCCATTTTAGAACTTTTGACTTTTCTGAGTTGCTTTGTGCTTTAAATGAGAGAGAAATCTAAAGCACAGTTTAAAAAGAGAACAATGTAATCTGAACATCTTTTCCTTTAATAAGTAGATTTGCCTCGGTGACCTATAGTGTTGCTCCATCAGCACATCCTGTTGACTTTGTCTTCAGAACCTGTCCCAGCTCCATTTACTTTTGGTCTCCACCTCCACCATCCTAATGTAACCTACCTTCGTTTCCTTTGTTTTGTTTGCGTCTGGATTACCACAAGAGCCTCCAAATTTATCTCCCTGATTCCAATCTACATAGCAGCCAGAGTGATCATTTAAAACATAAATGAGATCATCTGAGTTTGCAAGACTCAACAAAGGCATCTTTTCGGGCTGGAAATAAAACTCAAATTCTCTACCTGATGCTACATGGGCTGTGTGCTCTAACCGAAGCCTACCTCTGGAGCATCATTTCCTACCCTTTTCTTCCTTGCTGACTACACTCCAGCCAAACCACACTGACGTTCTTTCTGTTCTGGAACTAGACAAGCTCCTTCCTGCCTAAGGCTTGGGGGCTAAGGCTTTGGGGCTAGTTTTCCTTGTCTGTGAAACACTCTTTCTCCATGACTTCTTAAGGCTGGCTCTTTCCTGATCTTAATTTCAGTTGCCACAACCTTAGAGAGGCCTTCTCTGACTGTCCAATCTAAGTTGTCTTCCAGTTGCATTTTATCACCTTCCTCCTTTTCATATTCATCACAGCACATGTTACTACCCAATTAATGTTTTTTTTTTACACTCCCCCGTTTTTTATGAGGAAGTTTGGCTCTGAGCTAACATCTATTGCCAATCTTCCTCTTTTTGCTTGAGGAAGATTTGCCCTAAGCTGACATCTGTGCCAATCTTCCTCTATTTTGTATGTGGGTCACCACCACAGCCTGGCCACTGATGAGTGGTGTAGGTCCACACCTGGGAACCAAACCTGGGCCTCTGAAGCAGAGTTTGCTGACCTTAACCACTAGGCCACGGGGCCTGCCCCACTACTGAATTAATCTTACTGATTTACTTGTTTGTTTATGTGTCTCAAGCAGAGTTATGTAAGCTTCATGAGAGTAGAAACATGTCTGTCAGTTATCGCTAATAATAATAATAATAATAAGAGCAAAATAAAATAGCATCTACTACGATTCCTCAGTCTGGTCCTGTTCTAAGCTCTTTGCATGCGTTAGGTCTTTACTCTTCATTGCAACCTCAGGAGGTTGGTACTGTTATTATCCTCATTTTATAGTTGAAAGAACTGAAGCACATGGAATTTCAGTGACTTATCAAAGGTCCCACTGCTATTCGATGGTAAAAATTGGAACTTGAACCCAGGCAGGGTGGCTTCAGACACTACACTGCTCTGTACCAATCGCAGGAGTTACAGATCCGGATAAGGCAGAGACACTCCTCTTGAATACTCAGGATTGGGAGGATGGGGAAGAAAGAAAATTCACAACAAAGCCTGGTAAGTTTTGTGTTCCAGGCATCCAAGAGGGGCTAGGAAAGCATGTAAGTGAGGCATCTGATTTATATGTAAAAATCTTTCTGTATTAGAATATATCAGAAAAACCTGATTTGTCTTCCTTAGTATATTTGTTGGGCTGTCAACATTTGCCGATTTAGGTATCTAGCATCATTATTGTAGAAACATGGAGTGAGATGAAACTTTTCCAATGGAAAACACACTGAGAAACTGAGGTCTGAGACTGGATTCTTCTTCTGAAATGAGTTCGATATTTGTTTCCTGTTCCTTTACCCTGGCTAGGATAGAAATGATTTCGCAGATGAAAGGTGACGTGAGGGGCCTGGAGGAAGGTGAACCCAACCATCAGGAGAAAACCATTATCTGCCTGCTTTGAAGAAATCATTTTGAAATAATGAGGCATAATTAATGTCAGTGCTTAGGACTATGTGAAAGTTTGCCAAGATAGCCAGTGCAATTCTGAAGGCCAGAAATGGCAGTCTGGTTACAGGCATGGCAAGTGACCATCCCATGCTTCACAGAATTCAGCAGCCAAGTGAGATTAACTGTATGCATCAAGTAAGGAATTAGACTGCAATTACAACCAATAATGGTCAGTCTTCATTTTGAGCCAGGAGCCCGTCTAAGGGCCCTGCAGCTTATGAAATCCTCACAGCAAACGTGGTGAGGTAGGTATTATTATTATACTCCATTTACTGAGAGGGAAATTGAGGTCCAGAAAGGTTAAGTAATTTGACTAATATCACACAGGTACAAAGTGTGAATTTGAACCCAACCATAGGGTTATGTAAATAAAACAAGCAAATAGTTAACACCATTGAGTGGCTATGATTTGCACGGCGATGTGCTAGGCACTTGAATGTGTGTCTCATTTACTCTTCATAACCCATATGAAGTGAGTGTTATATTACAGGTGGAGAAACTGAGACTCAAATAGGATACAAACTTGCAATTCACTGAACTCCTTTAAACTAGCCAGTGGGGCACTGGTCTTTCTTCTCCATAATTGCCTTTATTGCCCCACATTCTTCCCCTCTGGTACTCTTGGCTCATTCTTTGTGCTTTTATGATACACAGCTCAATAATATGCATAGTATAAAACCTGCTAACATTTTCTGAGCCCAGACTATGTGCTGGGCATTGTGCTAAACTGTTTTCCATTAATTACCTCATTTAATCTTTGCAGCAACCAAATGTCACAGATACTATTGTTAGTACCGTTTTATATATGAAGGAACTGAAGTTAAGAGAGATGCTCCTGGCGGCAGTTTGCAGCAGTGTCTGGGGATGCAATTTTCCTACGAGAAAATGGAGCATTTTAAAGCTTCGCTGCATTGCCCTGCATCAAGAATAAGTGAACCAGATTCAGAATTCTTTTAATTTTTGAACATTAAAAAACTTGCAATCCTGTTTTAAAATGTGTGTGTGTTTGTTTTTTTCTGGAATCAGGGTGGTTTGGAATTATATTCTTTGTGGTATGTTTCTTGAAAAGTGAAAAGTTCTCTTGGGCCCTGGTTAATTCTGGATGCTTCCTCTTCCCCTGTCTTTCTGTGGCTCTCTGTTCTGTTCTCAGGACAGTCACCATTAGCTTGCGTCTCCTGAAGGAACAAGTGGAGCGGGGGCAGGGTGTTGGGTCTCTGGGAAACTCATTTGCATACTTCTTGTTACAAAGGCCGACCACATCCCGGGTAAGACAATGTGCTGTCTGATAAACAGCCTGCGTCCCCCAGTGTCTGCCTGGAGCTCAGCCAGCGTGTGGTCCGCCTTTGTCACAAGGTGCTGTTTATTCTGCCTGGAAGTCCAAGGACAGGACAAACCAGCTAAATGAACCTTTTATCTCCTCTATTCTCTGGCAGAAATTCCTTGGGTCAAAAACATTTATTAATATTAGATTCAGGGGGAGGCAATCAGAATTCTCCAAAGAAGCTTCTCTAACACTATGGAAAACCTCTAAGAGGTTTTTATCTTCTTTCTAGCTCTGAATTCTATGGGGATTGGGAAAACTAAGAAACTTAGAAAATAGAGTGCGAGGGTGATATAAAGATCAAAGTTTGCCAAGATGTTGTGTTGAAAAATATTTATTTCCACATCTGTTTCTACGTGTTCTCTTTCTCTTTTCCTTCTCTCTCCCAACCCAACACACAGACAAAAGGAAATGAAGGCTTAGACAATTAATTAGAGACTGCTGGACGTGTTGTTTAAGAATCTGGATAATTGAGTTCTAATTTCTCCGTTCTCCCTACAATTTGGTAAATTAAAAAAAAAGATTTTGAGATGCAGTCTCATTTATGGCCATTAAGGTAAGAAATCTCTCTTTATGCTACCCTTTCATTGTTTTTTCTTTTTAACTCCCTTCAAAACAATTCAAGATTTCCTGCTCTGCTTAAGGTATTTTCAAATCTAGATGTGGGACATATTTTAAGATATATTTTAATCACAAATTTTATTGGGGAACGTAGTCACTCGAGGAAGGTGCTCTGTGATACAGAAGTTGTCTTAATATTTTTTATCAGTAATTTCTGTAAGCAGACTTTGTCTTGAGGGAATAGAATATGCAGCTATTTCCTTTCTGCATTTCCAGTGATCTCTTAAATATATCACAGCCGCTCATCTGTGGCTAGTCCCACATGTGTAGGGAAGAGTTTTAGTAAAGTATTGGCTGGAATCCTCCTGGAGGTACTCGTGGAGGATGATGCTCGAGATGCTATTACAGAACCGTTTGAAAAAGACACCAGTCGGCGTTTTGAAGGATTACCGACATTTCTAATAAAGCCTCTGAAGGGATTTCTGGCAGCTGAAGAACAATAATATGATAGAGATTGATTATTTTGAGGTTTAGAAGCTAAATACTTGCACGTGGTGAATATTGAGGTTTGTTGTGAAAATGAAAGTTAGAATTGTATAGAAAACTTTGTGAAGGAGTAGCCTGCGAGCGAGACAATATCAGCTTTGTCTGAGCGATATCACCTTTTGTGGATTAGGAAAGGTCACTAAACCTTAGTGAACGGTTTTTCCTCTGTTTTCATCATACCAGTCCTCAAGATTCACGGTCAGTAGCAATTGGAAGCTGACAAGGACCATAAGCTGACTTCTCTATAGAGGCAGTTGTAAAAAGAGCAGCCTCCATAAACACTGTGAGGTACTGAATGAACTCGCTTTTCTGCTTCTTAGCTGTGTGGCTTCGGGCAAGTTACTTAACCTGAGCCTCAATTTCCTCCTCTGTAAAATAGGGTGATAATATCTACCTTGCTGTATTTTGTTGTGAGCATTAGATGTTTATAGTGTAACCATGTCTGGCAAAATAGCCCTCAGCAAATGCTGTTTGTTTCCCTTCCTGTCTCTGCCTCTCTCCTTATTTTGTGCTTGCTGTCTTAATAGGTACTTGAGGTTGGGCATGCCGCTTTACTTCTCTGAGCCTCATTTCTGAAATGAGGAGTTAATGTTCGAGGTTCCTCCTGGTTCTGAAGTTGTGTAGTATCGTGACTTCTGAAAGGAAATATTTGTAGTCAACTATCAGGAGTATTAATGAACTAAGACATGGTTTTTGAATGCTAAGATGTGCAAATGTAAGATGGTGCGATGATGGTGCCTCCTTTGTCCTGTTTAGTAGCATCTTCATATTGAATTTCACAAAGTCTTGGAGTTTGGCCGTTTTCATGCTCTCTTTAGAATTGTTGAGGACTCAAGCCATGGGACGATGAGTTCTCTGTGGTAGAACAGTTGCATATGGTACAGCTGTTCTCCAGTTTCTGGTTTGCTCTGGGGGACCTTCATCATCATGGGGCTAAGGAGATCCTGGAAAGCAGCCAATAGGTTTTTCAGTCTCTGTAATGCTGGTGTCCAACAGACTGCCTGGCAGATAGTAGGTAGGTTCTCCATCAGCGTTGTCGAATGAATGAATCAAGTTGATATCATTTATTGACCACCTACACAAGCCAGGGGCTGTGCTAGAGTTTTATTACATTACTGTATTTATTGTGATACAAATCAAGTAGTAATTTTCTTCTTACACTTTGGGAAAGTGGATGCAAGAAGGCTGTCCACTGTCACATTTCTTCACTCTGCTTCTCTAGCCCTCCACTTTCCTGTCTCCTCTGGCCCTGGGTACTTTGATGAAATGGATCACGCCATGGCTGCTTCACAATCTCATATTTGAAAGGACTACAGGCATTTAGAATGCACGTATTTTGCTGTTCAGTGCTACGACCCGATTCTCCTCCGCAGGGAAGTCTGCGTCCTGCCGTAGCTATAGCTCAGCTGTTCCTGTAGGATCCTCTGTGTTTTACGTTCACAGCTTCCTCCAGGCGCTGGTGCCGACTTTTGATTATCGAAGGGAGATCACTGAGCGTGGTGGTTATTATCTGGCTCCCTGCCTCGGGAGATTTTACCGCTCATTAGCATCTCTACCAGAGGGTGGGCGAGGGAAAGCAAAAAAAGCTGAAACTCAAACCAGTGCATTTTGCTATTTGGTTACAGTTCTGGTAAATGACTGGACCAGAGGAGAAGGAAATTGAAGTTGTAGGGTTTCCATAACCATTTGGCCTGTTTCCCAAAGGTTTCGCTGGCCAGCGTGTTTGAGGATAGGAAGTGGCTAGGGTGTGGTTTCAGACCTGGATCTTGTCTCTCTCATCAGAAAAGATGGGATGAAATCTATAGGTCATTCCTATGTTGAAAAAGTGGTTGACCGGACTTATACATATGATTAGTGCTGGAACACTACATGTAGGGTTTGTAGGCCAATAATGTGGTTGTGTACGGTGGAAGTTGGCTTGTTTGTTGTGGTTGTTTTTATCTTAAATTCTTTGACATTCAGGGCATGGGACAAAAGTGTATAGTTTTGGTTTGGCATTCTATAACTATCCAGCTGAGTTAATTTTTTCTCTACTCTTCTTTTATGGGGTAGCTTAAGGTTTAGAGTTTTTTCTTTGTAACAGAATCTAATTCAATTGTGGCATTTTTAAAATTATTTTTTTGTATTTGTGCCCAGAGCCTTCTGGGTTATTGGTAAACTTTAAAAAATGCCATAGTGCATGTAAATATATAATTTAAGAACCAGTCATGACTGAGGCCTGTGATATCCTTTGGAAAATTCTTCCTTGGAAGGAATTCTAATGAACAAGATATTTTCTGGTTTCCTTCTTGCGTGCTTTATTAATAATAATGCTGTTAGTTAGATAGAATCTTTTTTCCTTCTACGATTAAACTTTTCCCTATTCTCTTTATCAGTAATCAATTCTATTGCAGTTATTAATAAAAAAAAAGTGTTAAACTTGTGATAACAAACAACTAACATATAGAGATGCGAACAGTGGGATTCTTAAAAGTTGGAATTTTGCGGATGTTCTTTCATAATAAACTTGATGAAAATGAATTACAGGGCAACTTCATTAAACCACAGTTGATTTCTTCAAAAGAATCTTACATTTTAAAGAACATGTTCTTTCACCAGTTAACTAGATTCCTTATTTCTTTATTTTTTTTAATAAGGATATTGGATAACTTGCTTGGCTATTCAGAACTATTTTGTTTTTCCTGTCGTTTGAATTCCAGATTAAGACGGTTTAATTCTTTTAAGTAGTCGAAGAGACTAACGTCTGAATGAAACACTCATAGAATTTACTGAATATTTGTAACTGTGCTTTGGACCACGGTGAGCAAGAGTGGTTAGGCTCTGAAATTTTGCTATTCAGAAGATACGGTGATCTGAATCTTCATTCTTGAATATGTCAAGGTCTGGTAGGAAAAAGCTGTTGTGTTTAGGAAAAATGAGCTTGGAGCTCAGTTCTAATATGTAAGATGCATGTCTTACATATACGAACTCTGAGTACATGCACCATAACAGTTGGTTGTCTTTTTTCACTTTTGGCATGGGAATTTATTTGAGAAATTTATTTAATTTATCTGGTGTGGGAATTTATGTTAACAAAATGATACTTACTAAATTATTTACCTTGCTATCCACTGGTGGCTCAAAAATGAACTAAGCTTGTAATATTTCTTGGAGCTATTTTATGCGGTAGCCCTAGAAGCTGAGACCTTCTCAAGTCTTTAAGAAAGTTATAGTTGATACAACAAAGCAACATACAGTGCCAGCATCATCATAATTTCTGGAATTTCTTCCTACAATGCCAAAGAATTTTTTAAAAAGTTTATCTTGTAAAGAATAAAAGTAGTGTCTAAAACATGTATAACAACTATTTATTGATGTTATTGTGAAAAATAATAAAATGCACAGGAACACAAAATATTGACAATGTATGTTTTCTTAGTATTTAGTACATTTGAGCCTGAACTCAGTCTTTAGCACGTGAGCTTTAGTATCTGCCAGGATGAGTATGTTTCTCCTATCAAAAGACTGTCTTCCCCAGGCACCACTTCCTTGGAAAGAGGCTTTGTTGGTGATTGTATATGGCTATTGGTTCAGAGTGTGAGCCACGTTTGATACGCTGTGACGACCATTCTTTTTTTTTTTTTTTGAGGAAGATTGGCCCTGAGCTAACATCTGTTGCCAATCCTCCTCTTTTTGCTTGAAGAAGCTTGCCCCTGAGCTAACACCTGTGCCAAACGTCCTCTGTTTTATATGTGGGAACACATCATAGCATAACTTGATGAGTGATGTGTATGTCTGTGCCAAGGATCCAAACCCCCGAACTCTGGGCTGCTGAAGTTGAGTGCACAAACTTAACTACTACGCCACTGGGTTGGCCCCTCCAACCCCATTCTTTTAAATGTTTCACTGCCCAACTTTATGTGTATCAGGGTTGGGGAAGGAGGTAGCAGGAACTATCTTCCACAATGGAGTATTGTCAGTCTTGAATGAGGAGCTGAAGGAAGTTGTGGAACTTCTAACCTCTTCTCCTGCATCTTCATTCTGCTCATAATGGTTAATATTTGTTTGCTATGGAATATCTTCATAATGACCTTTCATGGCTCTTAATTCAGCTTTTTCCATGTCACCAAGTTCCCAAGGAACAACTTTACTCTGTTGTCTAAAATTTTTAATTTTTAAAGTATATGTAGTAATACTAAGTTAGTAGTAAGTGATTTTAGAAAAAATAGGTTAACAGAAATCAGCAGAGATGTTTGCAAAGTATTTTATCTAATTCTAGATTTATAAATCCACACTGTGGGTTCTCAAAGAATATTAAACAACATTGCATAATAATATGTACCTCCATCTAGTTTGGAATGCTAATGGAAGAAACTGATATTTATTGGGTACTTGCTGTGAATTAGATACCTTGCAAAGTCCTTATACACACTAGTGTATTTAATCCTTTTAGGTGGTATTACTAATTTTAAAGATTTTAAAAGGTGTGACCAAGTTTCCCAAGGTCACACAGCTAGGAAGGAAGTGGCAAGTAAATGTTTTATGAAAAGGCAAGTTCTTCGGACTACATTGCTTCAGTCTGTTTTTCTAGAATTCCTAGGTCTTAGCTGCTAGTGAAATAGATAATATTTGCCAAATATATAGCATCACATATTTGAGCAAATTCTCCATGGGTGCAATGATAAAGCAGTATTCTACCTAACACAGATGTTTACAGACCCGTTACCATCTGCCTGTCCTCCATCAATGGGCTAATCTGGTCCAGGGATTCTTCCTTCAGGAGACATGCAGTCATGCGCCACATAATGACATTTGAGTCAATGACAGACCGCATATGTGACAGTGCTCCCATAAGATCAGTACCATATAGCCTAGGCGTGTAATAGGCTACACCATCTAGGTTTGTGTAAGTGCACTCTATGATGTTCGCACAACAATGAAATTGCTTAATGATTAATTTTTCAGAACTATCCCCATCATTAAGCAACGCATGACTGTAAATGTTTTACTGAGTAGATGGTTAGGGTCTGCTCCAAGTGGCTTTTCCCTTGATGCTAGGCAGCAACTTAGGTTTTAAGTCCCAGGATTTGCTTTGTATTGAGGAAGGTCTTAGGTAGAATTTACGTAACACAAAACCAAGGTGAGGTCTCTGAAAGGACTTTACCACCTCCTGCTATCTTTTAACTTGAGCCCATATGGAAAAGTAAACTGTCGACTTGGTGGCATTAAGAAAACTCCTCCTTAAAAGCTTCACCCTTCCTCTTCTAAAGGATTATAGTCAAAGGCCGGGATTAATTTCTGATTAGTCTTAAGCAATAATATATTAAATGGATAAGGAAGAGGTGGGTATATCATGTTAGAACTTGGGCTTGGTCAGCCTCGGGAGCATACCTGAAATCAACTTATCCAGATCTGCAGGAAGGGCTAGAAAAGATCTTTGGTGTTGAGAGAGGAAATTTTCAGTTGAAATTACCTCCTGGAGAGTCTGAAGTCACATTATCAGCGTCTTATTTGCTTTTTCTTTTCTAGTTATGTAAGACATTTATATTTGTTATAAGAAAGTTAGCAAATATAGATGGACAAAAAGAAAAAAACACCATAAAAGGGAAAATTACCCCAAAGAAAAACATCTTATTTCTCATCTTGAGTTAATATCTTTTAAACAAAACACTATATACTCTTTCATTGCTGTAGTGAATGTTTCTTACAACACTGATCAATTAACATACTGTGTTATAGTTTCTGTCACTACACTGTAAATTTACAGACAGTAAATTTACATCATAAGCTTGGCCTGATGTTTTCAAAGAAATTCCTTTTTATTAAACAAATTTTAAACAATACATAACAACTGTCCTTCTCTGACTTAGAATTACAAATCCCAGATGCAAGCATAGCTTTTTAAAAGTCACAAAAACAATCTTTAAGTAAACAAAATGAAGTGGGTCACAAGTAAGCGGTTCCACGAGTCTATGGCTTGATGTGCAACAGGGATGAGAGAGGCATTGCTAAAAATCAAGATGCTCTGAAAGAAATGGGCAAAAGGGAGTCTTCTCTACTGTTGGGGCCCTTGACAGAGTGCCAGTGTTGGAAAATGAGTTAACTTTTGCGGCCGTCAGAACCATTCCAGGAGCCTGAGAAACTGGAGTCCGTGTTCCAGGCAACCACCTTCGATGCATTTGATCAGGAACCTGAAACAGTAAGTCGGAGAGCTGGCTGGCCACGGGAGGAAGAAGCTGCCAGCAGGCATTTCCTCTGGTCTAAACCATCACCCTTTCCTCCTCTTGGCCACATTTGGATGAGGATGTTAGTGGGTAAATGGCATGATCTCTTTTGGGGACTGACTCAATCTGGAGAGAGCCCTGCTCTCTCAGGGCCTCTTCCCTCCTACTAGCCAGTGGGGGAAATTTACTGGCCTCAACTCCTCAATTGATCTCTTACAAAGGACATGGCCGTGGGCTGGATTGGGGATATCTAATCTCACCAAATAGACATCACAATTTGAGACTGAGTAAATCCACATGAAATGGTATATTAACTGAAATTAAAATGCAGACTGAGGGACCTGGGTAACATGACAACTTATATTCGTTTAATGCATTATAAGTTAGTATCATTATTACTATTATTATCTCCATTTTACAGACAAGGAAATTGAGGCAAGCAGAGAATGAATCTTTCCCCAAATCACATGAAAATGATGTCTAAGTTTCCTTGTAGCTCAATATTAAATGTTGAATGATCTACATCTTCTTTCCTATAAATCCAAATAATGCTATTTCCTGCCTTTCTCTCTTCCAAGCGCTGTTTCTACTTCCACACTCTCTGTCTCTCCATAGTCCCCTGAAGAAGCCGTGGATGTTAGGCTCTGGGCCCCTTTGGTTATGCCTTCTCCCTTCTCAATCTCTCTCCTCTCTATTTGCTTAAATTCTATCTGTTTTCTCAGGATGACCTCAGGTCCCACTCTTTTGCCAAGCCTTCCCTGGTCTGTCCAGCCCACAGAGATCTCTGTTTCCCAAAAAGCTCCTCTGGCATTTCTTAGGTATAATACTTCTTTAGGGCTTACCGAATGCCTAGCAGTGGTTCTTAAACCCCAGTCTAGACTGTAAGTTCCTACAGGGCAGAACAGCCTTGCATATAGCAAATTTCAGTGAACACTGGTACTTTATCTCATGTTTCATTATGTACTTTTCTTCCTGTATAAATATACTTAGAGAACTATAATCTGTAACCTCTAAAAGGAATGGCCATACGATCAACATCATTATTCATATTGACATAGTCCATGCGAGAAGCAATCAGAGGACATGCTAAATTGAGAACTTGAAGCCTAAGAAATATTTATCCCAGCTTAATTTTATTTAGTATTTCTATAATAACTGAAAAGGATTTATGAATTCAATGTCATATACCAAGCTTTCTAACTCCTGTACACTTTATTTTGTGCCATGTGCTTAAGTGCTGGTAAACTGAAATCACAGACCAGAAAACTAAGGAGATACACTGTTCTATTTCCTCAAAGTCAGGCTTCTCCCCTGCAGTTGAGCTCCTATTGAATGCTAACTCACGTCCGTTTCATCAAAGCCTTCTTCAATCCTTTTTTAGAGTCAAAATAAAGATCTGGATAAAACCCAACTATCTGCAACTTAATCCTGTTGATTTCAAAACCCTTAGCACAAAAGGAAAATAAGGCCCAGTAACTTTAAGGCACATGCATTCTGCATAAGTTTTCTCCAAAGATACAGGGTCCCAGGTCTTAAAGGACTTAAGCCTGAAGTTTGCAACTTTGATAATAAAGGATGTTTTGTGTTTCAACAGCATCTGATGTTTAAAGATTAATCTGTCTCTAAATCCATCTTGAAGAGAGCCCAGATGTGGTAAACAGACATGATTAGACCCACTTTAGGGGAAGGACTGGAATTTTGCCTTAAATGGTACCCTTCAGAGACCAGAATCTCCAGTTTGACAATGTACATGGGTAAAAATAAATGAATAATTTCTGACTCTCCATTTCCCTTTGGTCTGTGAAGACAGCCAATATTAGCTAATTGCCAGCAGGCAAATGATTAACGGATGCTGTGAAGATTTGAATGAACTGATGGAGGCAGCAAGAGGGAGGAACGAAACCGGAAGAGACAGGACAGATAGAGGATATTTTTCTGAAGAATACATCGTTGATTATTTTTTTTGGCTTTCCTCCTTCAAACATTCCAGTTCACAGGGTGATCATAATCCCAGCCGTTTATATTTACATAATGCTTTACCACTTGCTTTCACAGATTTTATTCCCACTTGATCAGAGGATGTCTGCTTTGTGCTGCATACCTAATCTCGAAATAAATCATTTACTATATGAGGATTTAAACAAGTCTTTTGGATAAAAATTCATTACATATTTATGAGCACTGTTTTCAAGAATTGCTTTGAAAGAACTATTGACGTTGCTTTGTATTAGAGAGCTGAGCTTAATCTCATCTGATTCATCCTTGGTTTTATTTTCCAGAGGTTCCAAATCATGTTTGTAAATCCCCGAGGGCCCATTTCCTCCTTGTAAAAGGGAAAACGTTTAGGTACGAGTCAGGAACTCACACACATTCTCCCACTAGTCTCAGGATATTGGGAAAACCAATTTTCTGAAATTAAAATGGCAGTCCCTTTTGTGAAGCAATAATATCAATGATGGTAATGATGACAATAAAATGTTGGGGCTCTAATTCAGTACAGCAGGAGAGAGGAGATTGTAGTCTGTTAAAAGAAAGTCCTTTGATGTCTGCTGTGGGGAGGGATCCCAGAAATGGTTATTATTCACTTTTAAAATGCATAAAAACGGCTGTGTCCCTGATTTATTTTATTTATTTATAGGTTGTTTATAAAGCTTGTTACCATTAAACCAGTTGCTTCCTGCATAATCAAATCCTGAACAAACTAGGAGAAAACAAAAGACAATTGCATGTAACTGAAATTATCTTTTGAGCTCCTGGGAAGAGAAAGGAAAAATAGAATAAACATTGTTTAGTGATTGCTACAGTTTAACTCCCATCAAAGATTATGCTTTTTTGAATTAAAAATAAAATTACTAGGGGAAGACATTCTTTTCCTTTTTAAAGAAACAAGTGGGGAAAAAAAAAATGAAAGCAAGGGCAGCTTTGCAAGGCTACTGGTGCCTGAGTAGAATTGCTAACTGGTTCCTTCTCTCGGTGCTGGGCTGTCTGTATTCACTGTATCACAAGCTTGAAGCCAGACCTCATTTGACTGAGCCAAAAAATGGTCCTTTTGTTGCTGTTTTTTTCCCTAGTGTCATCTCTCATGGTTGCCTGGGCAACCAGTGTGTATCCTTTCAGCATAGGTTACTGGGCCCCAGGAAGGAAGTGCTCCAGCACTGGCCTGCTATTTTTATAGAACCGTTACATAATACAATCTATTAAAGCTTCCTCTTGGTGTTTTATTGCGCAAAGGGGAAATTAAGTTTGATGACTCCTAAATGTTGGATGGAGGATGTCAGGTGACTCGGATTGTTTGGCTCAGGCCACAGAGCAACAATATTCCTATATGCGATTCAAGGAGAACTGATATATAATCACGTCCTTGGCAGTGTTCGCCGGCCTGCGGATGGTTGGAGGAAACTGAGCTCTCAGCTGCTCAAGGGTGCAGGTTTTGTCGAACTGCACAATGCTCCCTCTCTGGTAGGATGGCAGCAGACAATGAAACACTATTCACAGTTAAGGGCAAAGAGACTTTTAAAGGTGTAGCACATATGCTTTTAATAGGCAGGATGATTGCTGGAGAAGAGAATTGGATTGAAAGGCAGAGGACCAGGATGCTCTTCCCAGGACCGCCACTGAAGCATTGCATGAATGCTGTGCAGACCGCTCTCCCACCGTCGTCAGCTTTGCCTCTGGGTAACTGAAGTGGTCCCAGACTGGGGGGCATGAGGAAAGGGAGGACAGAACAGCTAAACGTCTTTTTAGTGGCAACCCAAGGCCACAGAATCTATTTGCACTTGCAGCACGACTTCGGGGATTCTCCACTTGTCACAGGAACCAATAGGGAATGCCGGATCTTAGCTCCTTTTAGTCCTGCCTTACTTACTGGTTGCAGTTTGCCACCAGTCTGAGTTAAAGAAGTGGGATCAGAAGCTCTGTGCTGGAGCAGAAATGAACCCTTTACCTCCAGGGGAGATTTATGGGCACGAGTGACCTGAGATTGGAGTTCCCTGGCCTAGGGAGGATCTGAGCTGGCCACTCTCTCCTGTCTCTTCACACTCTCCCTCTGCTGTTTTATTCACTCCCATCTCTTCAAGTAACCCTTGAGGCCTCTGACTCTCAAATCTGTGTCTCCAGCTTGCTTTTCTTCTAGGCTTGTCCATCCTGTGTGCCCAGCTGCTTGCTGGAGAACTTTTTCAAGATGTCTCACTTTACCTCAAGCTCAACATATCCAATACGAAACACAATTCTTTTGTTTCCGTGACTATGACTCTTGCTGACTCTCTGGTTTCTATGAATAGCCGAATTTAGAGAACGCCAAATGCTGCTGATCATCTGGGCCAGTCTTTCCATTTTATAGATGAAGAAGATGAGGCTGAAGAGGTTAAGTTCAAGGTCAGCCAGAGAGTTGAGAGCAGAGGGAAGAACTGTTTGTAATGGAGCTCTACTCCGTTCCACCCAGCTTGATGTCTCTAGGAATTTTGAGCCCTTCCTCACCCAGTCTTATCAATCCTTCTGTCATGAACTCTCATAATCAGGTCTTTCTTTCCCATTGCCACTCATACCACAATCACTGAGGTCCTTATTTATGTCAAACCTAGAGTATTTTCGTTTCCTAATTGGTTGCTGCCTTCAGCCTCTACCCCTTGAATCAATATTGTATTTTACCTCTGGAATAATCTCACAACTTTGTCATGTTACTTTATTACGCAAACATTTTTGATTGTTTATAATATATTCAAGTCTGAATTTAACTTTCCATAATCTGACCCTCCCACCCCCAACTTGTCTTCTAGCTTTATCATCCATTCCACTCAGCGGCCCTCTGTTTGGCAAGGTTTGTTTTATCTGTCGTTCCCTTTTCACAGGTCAGGGATTCATTGACTGTTTTCCTTTTTGAATCCTATTGCTTCAGACAGGATGATTTCTGATGAAATGTTTCCAATCTTTACTCTCTAGGATTTTCAGAAAGTGATATGGAGCTGATAGAACAGCAATGAACATTTCATGCAAATCTTTAGTCACTCTTTCAGAACGTTTCATTGAGTATTTACATTATGCTCTAGCAGTAACCAAGAAAGATGTGGCCGCTGCTGTGTTGGAGCTTATTAAGTGCAGAAGGCATGACATAAAAATTACATAGCCATTAATATATGGTTACACAAAGAACTAATTTTAAGGGCTATGAAACACAAGTGAGAGTACATGAGAGCAAATAATGGTGGGGAGTGGAGGTGAGGGTGGGGGTAGGATGGGATAAACTGGGACTGGGAATTCAGAGAAGAATTTCCTGAGGAAGTGACATTTACACCCAAACAAGAAAAACCAGATAGGCTGGAGAAGCAAAGGGAATGAGTAAGACAGGTCTGTCTAGGCTGAGGGAACAGGGTGGTGAAACCCGGAGAAGGCAAGGATCTGGAAGTTTTGCAGCAGCGGAGAGAAGGCTGGCATGCTGGTTGTGTATACCGGGTTTGTATAGCAAAAGTTGAAAGAGTCCCCCCAAAGCACACCATCTCCATGTTGGCTTTACCGTCTATAATAAGTCAGATTCTTTTGTTTTTAAGGGAACACTTCTATTTGGTAAAATTCCTACTCAGAGAAGTATACAAATAATTATGTATCACTAACAGTGTTTACTTTCTTTGTTTTAAAGATAGAATGATTTAGAGGACTGGGGATTGGTTTTGAACTTTCCTCAAACCACTGACTTCGGCAGTAAAGTTGAATTTATTATGATTTCTTATCCTAGGAATTTGACCTTATTTTCCCTGTGGGAAGATGTTTTCTTAAAAGTGTAAACTCAATCTCAGTAAATGGCTGGTTCACTCTGGAGTGGTAGACTAAGGGAGCTTCTAATTGTTTAACTTATATTCATTAAAACGAGAAAACATGGCCTCTTAGATAAGGGATTAAAGTAGTCTTTTATTTCCATAAATTCAATTGAGTAATGGAAGAAAGTGTAAGATATGTGAAAGATATGGGTTTAAAACTTGGAGATATAGTTTAAATTCTTTTTCTTAAAAACTTTGACCTAAAAAAGCTACTCTATGTAGAAGGGGAAAATATTAGAGCTAGAATGATGTGCGTGCCTTGGTTCTGTTAATGTCAACAGGAAGGATGGAGAACATTTTTATTTTCTCTTTCCCTTTGGCAAGCTCTCAGCCCAGCTTCCTATGGGTGGAAATGGGTAATAAATAGCAGGGTATCCAGTGACCTCTTTCTAGGCCTCCTGGTTACTAGCATTGGCAAGAACATCACTCCCCTTTTCTTTCTTCTTATTTTTAGAGTGTTGATTTTTTTCTTTCTTAGGGTTGAGGGTAAGGCAAGGGCCTGTCATTATCAGGGAGTGAGGTGAACCACAGAGACTGGTTTCCCAAGAATCTGCACCCCGCTGCCAACCTGGTGGGTCAGAGTCATCATCTTTCGTACCGCGGGTGGTTTTCCTGTGAAAGTGAGACTTCCTTTAAATTAACATGAACACACACGTAGGAGCGGTGGGCGTGCCCCTCTCCCCCCACCTCGTCTGATAACTTGAGAAAATATACCTCTAGTCCTTATTCTCTTCTACGAATGGTTCCCTCTGAGTTGAACTGCAAGTAAAGTGCTAAGTAATTTCTGAAGATGAGAAGTCATTACATTTTTTTCTCATATTTTGTGGCAATCCACCAAATACTTCTCTGTGGCTTTGACTAAGGGCAGGATTTCCCCTTCTATTAGTGAGCAGAAAAAGTAATCTATAGTTTTAGAAAGGATTTGGAATTCCTGAAAGAGAAATTGTTGCAACATTGGAGGTTTGGGCCAGACTAAGTTATTTGGGGGGCAAACAGGGGAGAAACAAGAAGGACAGCAATAGTTTTCTAGTTGATGCCAATCTACCTTCATATGCTTTAGGTGTAATCAGTGTATCAGTGAGCTGCTATAAGGAAATAACAATATGGTAGAGTTAAAATTCTTTGTTCTCATTGGGAGAAAAGAGAACTTTACCTTTGGGGGGGGCCACTTCTGCATTGGGGGAAGCCACTTTTTCCTTGGGCAAACTAAATAGAATCCACTCATCCATTTCTTTTCAAATTAAAACGCAAAGGTCCTTTTTCAGTGACCTTGGATTCTGTAACTAAGTGTGCACTTATTGGGCCTGGGCACTTGAGCTCGATTATTCCAGTCTCCTGGTTGGAGGGCCATTGCTCCCTCAATTGTGTCTTCTAGCTGTTGTTTCAGTCTTATGAGCTGTTTGAGCATCATTTGAGGAACTGTAGTAGAGAGCTGTGTCTGGCATTACCTTTTAAAATACCATTATCATTTGAGTCCTCGTGCTTTAAAAATGTTTGCTTTCTCATAAAAGCAATTGTAAAGTTGCACCACTGAATTCATATGGTTGTTTGGGACAGGGCACTCGTCCTTCCTAACAAAGTCCCGGTTTTATTTCATTTGTGGTTGCCTCACTCCTGACGTTACGTACGTCCTCTCTGGCTGCTGCTTTGTAGGTTGCTTGTTAAGACAAATGAGAAAAATAAAATTTTGTAGAATTTTTGCTTTATTGTCTGTTGGTGACATTAATAGTTATCTGATCTTAATAACAAATTCTAAGACAAGCAACTAACTTTCCAAAGCCTCACACTTTTACCAACCCCTTTCAGTTTTACAAACATGATTCTCAGTGCCTTTGGGCATCAGCCAATCAAGATGATGCAAGAATTTTAACTACTTTTAATTCCATTATGGGGAATAGGTTTAAAGTTGCAGATGTTCAGACCTGGAAGCTACTTTGAAGATCTTGTCCAATTTCTTCTTACACAGATAAGGAAATAGAAAGTGCCTCGGATGAAGCCACACGGTCATTATGAACGTCAAGCTGCAGGCTGGCTGTCATGTTGGGGCCCATGTTGTACTACAGTGACTGCTTCATGTACCATCTCACGGAAACCTGGCGCTTGGCCAGGTGTTCTGTGTACCTTCTGGCTTTGAGAGAGCCCCCGTTGGAATCCTTGTACTACCACTAACCTCTTACCGCCTCATTTTTTCTCAGCTGTAAAGTGGTGATAATAATCGTTTCTACCTTTTAGGGTTATTATGGAGATTAAATCAGATAGTCTATGTAAAAATTTAGCCCATAGTAAGTACTCTATAAATGTTAGTTATTATTATTGTTAGATTTAGTTTCATTAATCTAAAATATTTTTAAACCATTCTGTTGTAAATTCTAACTATCAAAACTAGTAACCTGTTATCAGTTCGCCCCTTTCATCGAATATGTTTGTTAAATGTCCACTATGTGCAAGACTCTGTTCTGGGTCTTTTGCAAAATAGAATTATGAATAAGAATTCCTGCCCTCTAAGGGTCTATGTGTGGCAGGATGTAAGTAACATGAAATGGGGACAAAAAAATGATAGAAGTAAAGTTTGGTGATATGATATATTATCTTGCTCTGTGTCCATCCTTCCCGTTACTAGCATGTCATTTACCATTTTTCCTTTATGAGTTTCTCTCCCAGCAACTTCACTGAATTTTTACAACTTCCAGTGACTTAAACTCTTGATCTTTCCCTAATGGAGACTAATCCCACTATGTTCAGGAAGACTGTTAAGATCATCAACTTCTTCCTTCCTCCCCCCGGTACCGCCTTTTAACAGTCTGCAGCTTTCCACGTGTACATAGGAGCAAGATTACCTAATGGACGTTAGCATTTACAATCATTTCTGAGAACATGATCGTCTGAGGATAAAGGCAGATTTTTCTTACTGAAAACTGGTATCAACATTTTTTCTTAAAGCTTCTGTACCATGAAGTTATAAAGAGCAGAAATATTCCTCCTTCTGTGGAACCTCCAGTCTTTTACCAGTATTTCCATCCATTCTAGGGCCGTGATTCCTCCTTAGGCCTCATGTAAATTCATATTGTGTTCTTAACCTTTTCTCTTGGCTACTGTCTGCTGCTTTACCATCTACATTTTCTTTTTCTTTTTTTTTTTGAGGAAGATTAGCCCTGAGCTAACATCTGCTACCAATCCTCCTCTTTTTGCTGAGGAAGACTGGCCCTGAGCTAACATCCGTGCCCGTCTTCCTCTACTTTTTTATATGTGGGATGCCTGCCACAGCATGGCTTGACAAGCAGTGCGTAGGTCTGCACGGGGGATCTGAACTGGCAAACCCCGGGCCGCCGAAGTGGAACTTGTGAACCCAACCAGGCTGGCCCCTACATTTTCTGTTTTTTGCTATTAAAAATGCCTGGATCTTTTGTCTTCAAGAAACTACCAAGTAGTCTCCACTCCTTTTTATTTGTAATAACATCTCATTAAGAAAGAGAAAATCGTGTTTACCTGCCTCTCAAGAGTAAGCCTCTCAAGGAATGTGTGTAAACATTTTATACCCATATTTCCTCACTATCTGCCCTGCACCCTACCTGCCCCCCAGCCCCTGCAATCTACCATTCGACGGAAATCACTATACCATGGTCATCTTTTGTCTCTACCCAAAGTTTTTGCTTCTGATTTTGCCTTCCAAAATATTAATCATTTCTGGTCTGACATTAGTGGTCGCAGAGTTTCATATTTATCCTCACACACCCATAATTTTTTCTCTCTTCTAACTGAGTATTCCCAGCAATCCCTTCTTTTTTACCCTTGGAAATGCAACCTCTGACATAATTTCAAGTTATCGGCCATGTCTTGATGACTCATAAATCCATATATGTAGTTCTTGCTGGATTGGCCACATGTCCAATGTAACACACTGGTATCAGAAGCCTCTCCACTTGAAAATGCCAACACCTTAGGTTGCACCATATGAAGTTACCAATTTAGTAGGTTAAAAAATGGTCAAATAGCTACTTTCTATGATTCACCCAAAGTTATTGCTTTCTCCAAACCTTCATTTTCTTTAACTAGCCTCTTACTCTCATTGACAGTGCTGGACACTTGGTTGGCAGGTGTGTTATACTGGAGACATCTGCAGTGGCACCCTCCTCCATCCACCCCTCCATTTCCCCTCAGGAGAGACAGCTTCTAGCTAATCTCTGCTTTTTTCTTCTTCCTAACCATGTTATCCCTGGCCTGCCGTAATGAAGCTTACACGCCTCTTTTTATAATCTGATTTATGCCCAGGAGCACTGATTCTTAGGTAACATGCGTTTGTTTATTGTCCCTTCTTTGGAGGGTCCTTTGTATCTCTTGCCTGAAGTTGAAAATGCTTGTGCTTAGGGGCTGGCCCTGTGGCTGAGTGGTTAAGTTTGTGTGCTCTGCTTTGGCAGCCTGGGGTTCATCTGTTCGGATCCTGGCCATGGACCTACACACCACTCACCAAGCCGTGCTGAGGCGGCATCCATACAGAAGAACTAGAAGGCTTACAACTAGGATGTACAATGATCTACGGGGGCTTTGGGGAGAAAAAAAGAAAAAGAGGAGAGATTAGCAACAGATGTTAGCTCAGGGCCAATCTCCCTCACCAAAAAAAGCATACCTTTAAAAAAAAAATTGCTTAAAAAAATGCTTGCGATTAGACACAAGGTTCTTTCTTTCTCACTTTTTCAGTGTATATCTCCTATTCAACCCTGGGTCTATTATTCTAGTTTAATAAACCACAGTTTAATTTCAGTAAGCTTCAGTTTTCTAATCTATAAATTGGGACTAATAATATTAACAGTCTCGTAAGGTTGTGGTTGGAATTAATTTAATATATACAAATCATTTAGAACAGCACTAGGGACATAGTAAGCCCTTATTAAATGTCAATTATGCTCAAGAAAATCGGAAGATTTATTATGTTGTGATGAGGTCAAATTTCTTTTGTTGTTTTCTATATTATTGCAAAAACAAAACAAAGCAAAACCACACTCAAAATCCACAGCTTTTAGAGGATTCAGGTTTAATTCTGGGTCTGTAAACAGCTTTTGGTTAATTCTTACTTGTCTTAATTCAATTTCATCCTCCTTAATTATAGTACTCTTTAATGATGATTTAAAAAAAAAACTAAGAAAACAGGTACTCTTTAGGAGGTATTTAATATCAAGTATTCTAATAAAGGGTTGCTATGAAGAAAATCTTTTGGTAAAGGTGATTCTCAAACTTTAGTTTGCTGAAATGGCCCGAGAAACATAGTAAGGGATTTGCACTGCGGCAATGTCTTTGAAGTCTGGTCGCCTGCCTTTAATTTTGCAGTAACCGCCTAATCTCATTAGATTTCATACACTCAGTGTTTGCACTTGCACAAAAGCTGTCCAAACAAAGCCAAAATGTTGACACCACCGTCCTGTGATGGCATTTAGAATGAATATATTAAACACACTTGCACTAGCGTTGCATTAAGCTAAGAAATAAATTTTGAACTTTGAACTCAGCAGGATAAAAAAGCTTTACTTGATAGCTGAGCAATTGTGTTGTGGTGTGGTGTAGGGAATTCATTGTGTTGTGAAAGAATCCAAACTTGCAGACTTTCTCTGCATACAGTAGGCTCAAGTAAAGACGGAAAGGAAGGAACAGTCCTCAACTCCTGTTGTTAGGGACCTAAATGGAAGGTAAAGTGGGCTGGTGGATTTGCTTTGAAATTCAGTGAATAAACTTTGATTAAATTCACTTCAGAGAAGGGCTCATAATGAAAAAATATCTCCTAGTTAGCATGTGAATTAGAGTATGTCTTTATTCAATTCCCTTTGCTAATTTACAAATTGAGAAATTTTCTTAAAAACTCTGGCAATCTTATCTTTTTTATTGAAGGTTTGGAAGCTGAAGATTATAAAGAGAGCTCAAATAAGACTTCTTTGTCCCTTCTCATAAAATGAAGATAGCAGCAAGGCTGGAACTGAGAACCAACTAAATCTAATGGCTAGGGGCTTGTAGTGGTTTCTAAATGGATAGTACCCAAAAGAAATAGATTTCCCCATAAAATATGTACAAATGTTTATAAACCTACATATCTGGAACAGGGCCATCGATTAGGAAGTATGTGCCAGCAGCCTTCAATCAAGGAAAATAGTCATCACAGAGTTCATATACTAAAGTTTGTACACGTTGCTCACTGAGTCTCAGAGTTCCTCAGTCCAATTGCTTTCACTCTTACTTTACATGTTTTTTTCCTTGAGTCTTTGCTTTTGGCTTATATTAAGGTCTGTTAAAAGAAACACTATTTGAAATATATTACACTAGCTATTGTCAGAGTGCCAGTGAAGACGTTGTCTATTCTGTCTTATATCATCCTTTTTATGAAGGCCATGAAAAAAGTCCTCTTAGGTCTTCACGTCAAGAGTGGTAGTAGCCTTTCTGAAGAGCCATCTAGTTTTTATTTCCTGAGCCTTGTGAAGTTGGAACTAATTGGTCACCTTTCCATCTTTGCTCTGACGTCCAGGAAGCTTAGAGCTCTGTGTGCTACTTAGTGCTGGCGATTAGGGAGGGCTCCGGGGGGTTCAGTCTGTGTGCTGCTCACTCTTGGCTTTATTACTTACCCATTCTTGTTTTCCTTTTGTTCAAATTCCCTCAAAAATCATTTTCTTTTTAATTGCATAATTTTAAAAAACTGTCACAAATTCTTTGTGGAAAGGGATATGTATGTCTACACACATTCATAAATTCATACATTAATACATTCATAGATCCATACTTGCAGCCTGAATGATTATATGGCTTCTAAAACCACAACAGATTAGGAGAGGAATGATTGCTAGAAAAACGACGGGAAGAATGTCAACTCATATGACAACTGACAAGCCATTGAGAATCCCAGAAAGCTATCAAAAGAGACAGGTGTGGGAACTCAAAAAGCACAGCTGCCTGAGAGCGTGCAGTGTGGGGCTGAGAAACCCTACATGTCTGTCTAGTCCAAGGATGGGTGATATACTGCAATTCTGCACCTGCTGTGATAAAATGGCCTCACCAGGAAGACACGATTGTAATATATTCCATATACTTTATCACACAAGGCAGTGTGCTGCTTACCATTGGTTAGAAAGATATTCCTAAAAAAATTGGGTCTCTTTAAAAAACTAAACTTCAGTTATTGAGAAAATTAACTTTGCAGAAAAAACCCTTACTTCTCAGTGAGGCTGAATTAAGATGTTCTTATAAAAGCATCACATGTAAAACGTCTATTGCATGACCAGGTTTAAAATTATTATTTGCTTCTGAACAAACCAAAGCAATAAACGCATTCTAGAAGACGGTCTGCTCTTTTGCATGACCTGAGCTGACCTGCCATCAATGACAACTTTGGCTCATTGAGGGTGAGACTGTGAGGATGATTCAGCATCCATGAAGGGGAGGTTTAGTTACCAAGGGCTGAGTGGGAGGTTAGTTCAAATGTGGGTTGGATAAGAGCAAACCATGGTCCCTCTCTTTGTCTCAACTACTTATTCTTTTCATAAGATGCTACAAGGTCCTTACCTTTCTGGCCTGCAGAAAGAGGAATGCGTGTTGCAATGAGAGACAAAGGTACTTGTTTCTCACTTGCGAATGAACAAAGACAATAGAGACAGTACCTGAGCTCACGTGGCATAGTGCTTAAAAGGATGGACTCTGGAGCAGAATTCCTGGGTTTAAATCTTGGCTCCACTACTTCCTAGCTATGTGGTCTTAGACAAGTTACTTGACTTCTCTGTGTCTTAGTTTCACCAGCTTCAAAACGGGACCAATGATCTCCCATACCACAAAGGGTGGTTGTGAGAACTGCTATAAGTAAAGTGCTTGAAACAGTGCCTGACTATATTAAATATATTGTATATTATATAAATGGCAAATATTGAATAGTACCACTAATTAGTTAATTATTAAATAATGTTAAATATTACCATTGACATCAGAAGAAGGGAGAAATTTATTCAACTTCTAAGGTAATGTAAATTACCCCCTTCTCTTCACATTACATTAAATTTTCTCTTCACATTACATTACATTTGCAAATACGTTTGTGAATATCCTTATTCTATTCTGTTTGCGTGTTTCTGAAAACAGTTAAAAGGCAGTAGAGTGTGGAGAAATAGATTTGTGTTTTGGCAGTAGAAGTTGTTAGGGTCTATTAAGAATAATTCCATATACCAAACCATAGATCTCACTTTTTTAAGTGTGGCTTTAATCTTATTTTAAAAGTAACATAACCACATTAAGAAAATTTGTCGATTCTTTATTTAGTTCAACCGCATGAACGAAGCCACTATTCTGGAATAAGCTACCTGTTGGGTTTCCATCCAGTCTCTTTTTTGTATATGGGCATGTGTGGGTATGTCTATGTGTTGATAACAGTGATTCTCAAACTCTTTCTTTCCTGCCATACTTAACGAATGATTGCTTAAACATACTTAAAATATTCCTATAAGCATTTCCTAGCACATTGACTCTATTCTACCAACTTCATTGAAATGCAAGTACAATCCTTTACAGATTTGAACATCTCAATAGATTACCTGCAAATGAATGTCAAGACGTTAGCTCATTGCTAGTTAAATGGTTATAGTAGTGCTGATCAGGCACATTTCTTTTCTCCTTTTTCATTTAGTATTGTTGATAAGCATTTGCTGTGTAATTATGAGTTTTAGAAATTATTATGAAAATCTCTCAAGTATACACACACACAAAAAAGGGCACGATAATGAACCCTATGGACCCCTCACCTGGATGAAACAATTATCCACATTTTGTCACACTTGCTTCATCTTTCTTCTCTCTTTGATGGAAGCATTTTAAAGAAATCCCAGGCATTGTGACATTTTGGTATTTCACCCCTAAACATTTCAGCATGGGTCTCTAAAATAAGTAATTTTTCACGTAACCACAACAACTTTATCACAATTAACAAAATTACACCTAACTGAGGCCATATTCACGTTTCCCCAAAAGACTCGGGCCGGACGTTCTAAATTGGTTTGTTTGGTTCAGAATCCAGCAAGATCCACACATTGCATATGGTTGTGTGTCTCTTAAATCTTTTTAACCTAAAATCATGTCATCCAACCTGGTAAACACCGGCCGCGAGTGACTTTTTGAATTGAAATTAATTGAAATTAAATGAGATTAAGAAGTTCAGATCATAAGTCACACTAGCCACATTTCAAGTGCTCTGTAGTCATGCATGTGTAGTGATTAGCATATTGGATAGTGCAGATACAGAACATTTCCATCATTGCAGAAAGTTCTATCGGACAACAGACTCTAGAAGATTACCTTCTCCCCCACTTACCCCCAGATTGCTGAATTATTAAAGACACTAGGTCAATTGTCTGTAATTCTGGATTACTTACTTACTTATGGACTGTTTAACTTGTTCTTCTCAACCTGGTATTTTCTGTAAATTGGAAGTTTTATCTAAAAGTTTGAGTAGATTCAAGTTCAAATATTTTATTTTTATTTTTTTGACAGGAACACTTCATAGGTGCTACTGTGCTAATCATGATTTTTATGATCACTCGTTTTCACTGAGTGTATACACAATAATATAATACTTGTTGTATTTTATTATTGGATATTTAGTTTGTTTCCTTTTTTTTTAACTTTATATATAGTATTGTCCCAAATATTTCTGTGAATAGAGATTTTTCTATATTTTCTATATTTAATTTCTATATCCTGAGGTATTTCTTTAGGATAAATGACCAAAAAAAGAAATTTTATGTTAAAGCTGATAGTAGTTTTATGGCTCTTGATACATATTTTTAGTTACTTTTTGAAAAGCTTGTACTAACTGATGCTGTCCCCAGTAATACATGGGTGCTAGCTTTACCACATCTTCTCCAGCATTGAGTATTCTCATGGAAATGGTCACAGTTTTTTTCATTTTAATAGTGCCTTACAATTTGAATCCATTTTCCTCTAGGCCTTTCTTACTGCCTCCTGTCTTGGGCAGGCTCACCCCAGTGAGGCCCTTCTTCCCACAGTGTACAGTTTCCAACGTCTTAGGCTTGGAGGCAGGATGCACCAGGCGGCTTTGCCCTGGGCCCTTCCTGCCCAGATCCTTTGGGCTAATTATCCCCTTTCTCTCTTTATGATTCATTCTGAGCAGGCTTAGTGGTTAATCTTCCATTTCCAGTTTTATACTCTGTTCCTCCCCCTTGCCTAGATTTGAAACATCCTTTCCTTCAACAATTCAAATGTCTTGACTATTCATTTTCCCCTTTAGTTGTCAATTCTATTCCCTTGTCAGCAACAATTTTTATTCTTACTGGCTTAGTCAGGCTGTCTGCCCTGGCTTTCTTTATAAGTGTTTTTGTGTAGAATTTTTGCCTCCTAGGAAGCCCACTGTAGCATAACGTAATTAAGTGACAATATATGAGGTGCCAGGGCTTTACAAGCAGTTAATGACTGGTCTGAAAATTTATAAGCAAGAGGTGAAATCAAAGAGAGCCAAACACTCAAGTTCTATATAAATTAAAAAAAAAAAACACATTAATGTGGTTCAAATTGTTGTTTAACAGATGTTTGAAAAGAAGTACATGAAAACATGCATATTAAGAAATCTTGAAATGCAGTTGCATATTCACTAACACACCTCCGTCTGTGCCTTGTGTTTCCTTTTCCAGTCTCCCCCATTTGTGTGCCTCCCATAACTTTCTTCAGCAATTCTTTTCCAGCCTACTGACCTCTGACCCCACTTTGATTCTTCATTGCTCCCTCTTACATTTTCAGTAAAAATAAAACGAATGTGACTGAGGTCAGAATCTGACTCTTTATCCAAAGCTACACATGCAAGATGCTAACTAGTCCAGAAAATGTGTATCATGGGAAAGTTAAAATTACAGTGAGGAACTTAACTTTGGAATTTCCTGCCTGATCTGTCTCTTAAGTTAATGTTTTAATCTGGTGTCCTTCTTTGGCTTTACATGAAAAGTTGGAGCTGGGGTGGAAAAGAACAAATCAACAAACAAAAAACATACCTACATGGAACTTATTATGGCTGCGATGAATTAAGACCACACAACAGCGTGTAGCTCTCAGGTGGTTGTCCTGAGTATTTACAAAATCTTAGAACATCGACCAGACTATATGACCAGATAGTTAGAAGGATTGCACTGCATATGTACAGAGTGGTTTTTGGATTCCTGATAGCTGTATCATAGCTTCAAATCTTATTTTCCATTTTCTCTGGAGCTCAGAAATAGGCATGTAGAAAGTGCTACTTTTTAAAAAATGTTCAGCCAAATTGGTACTCTATACACAGAACTCTCTGAAATGAATTTCCAATCCAAGAAACTTATCCCCACTCATCCCAAATAAATTTAAAGTGTTTGATCATCTCATACCAGGGTGGAAAAAGAGTTTATGGATTATATAATGAACTGTTTCCTTCTAAAGGCATCATCTGGCAGAAATTTATTAATTATAAATATGTAATAGGTGAAAATCCAATCAGGGTTATCAGAAGATGTGCAATTCACCTAGACTGTTTTAGCATTCAGCCTGTTCTATTTTTGGTGTTGGAATTTTAGAGCAATCAACTCAGAAATGAAACTAAGATTTTGAGAACTTGTCATGTTTTCTTTTAGGAGGTTATGAGAGCCAAGTCTTGGACTGCTGGGTGAGGGAATGGGGTCTGTGGCTTTCGAACTCGTAACTGTGTTTAGTATTTAGTCCTGTTATTGGCTTAACTTTCAGGGCTTTTATTGCTATAGGGCCATTTTCAAAATGATGTTCCAGCAGGCTCCATTTACCTTTCCTTTCCAGAAACTTTTAAGGAAAAAGGATCTATTGTGAAGTACCAGTAAGCCTGAGTCCTGAGGCAGATGTGGATCATTCTGGTTCAGGTTTGTGGATGTTTCTGGCTCTGGGGAATTTGTTCATAGTGACTAACTTTACCAGGAATTTACTGAAAAATCAAAAATCCCACTTCTCTAATGTATGTAGAGACACATCTGACCCTGGGTCAAGGTCTTGCCTCATCTTAGGTAGGTTAGGATTGAGTTAGAGCCAAAATGTTTGGTGGTCTTTCGGGGGAATTTCTATTAATCTATAACATCCTAAAGGTTATTCTTCTCACCATGGATATTATATAGAAAGAAGTGAAAAATCCTCTAGAAGCAGAAGCATCTTTTAGTTAGTGTTAACGTTGTTGACACTTTCTTACTATGAATTAGTCTATTTTTTTTCACATATTGAGTCATGAAAAATTCCCTCCTATTAAAACATTGCCTCATCAGTAACACGTGGACAATTGAGCAGCGACACTGCCCCAATGAGAGTGGACTGGACAGGTCAAGGGCAGGGAGTCAATGGGGCAGTGTGGTCAGGGCAACAACCAGGGCAGAAGGCTGCAGAGCCACCAGTGTCATAGTGCCAGCTCTTTGGGAAGTCTCAAAGACTCAGATGTGGTGGGCTCAAATTTTACCACTTGAAAGTACAACTATTGATCCAGAAGAGTTAGGGGGTAATTGTTTGTTTATTTAATTAATTAATTTATTCGGCCTTTTTCCACCTCCAGTTTTATCGAGGTATAATTGACAAATAACATTGTAAGATATTTAAAGTGTACAACGTGAGGATTCAATGTACATACACATTGTGAAAAGATTCCCCCCACCAAGTTAGTTAACATATCCATCACCTCACCTCTTTTTGGTAAGAACATTTAAGTTCTACTCTCTTAGCAAATCTCAATTATATGACACAGTGTTATCAACTATAGTTACCATGTAATACATTAGATTCTTAGATCTTATTCATCTTATAACTGAAAGTTTGTGCCCTTTTACCAACCTCTCCCTTTTCCCCCACCTCTAGTCTCTGGAAACTACTTTTCTACTCTCTTTTTCTATGAGGTTTTTTTTGGTTGTTGTTGTTAGATTCCACATATAAGTGATACCATACAATATTTGTCTTTCTCTGTCTGGCTTATTTCATTTAACATAATGCCCTCCAGATTCCTCCATGTTGTCAAAAATGACAGGATTTCTTTCTTTTTAAAGACTGAATAATATTCCATTGTGTATCTGTGCTACATTTTCTCAGTCCATTCGCCTGTTGGTGGACACTAAGGTTGTTTTCATACCTTGGCTGTTGTGAACAATGCTGCAGTGAACACAGGAGTACAGATACCTCTTCCAGATAATGCTTTCGTTTCCTTTCGATGTATACCCAGAAGTGGGATTGCTGGGTCATATAGCAGCTCTATTTTTAATTTCTTGAGGAACTTTCGTAATGTTTTCCATAGTGGCTGCACCAGTTTACATTCCCACCGACAATGTACAAGGGTTCCCTTTTCTCAGCATTCTCACCAGCATCTGCTATGTCTTGTCTTAGTGAGTAATTGTTAAACAGGTCCTTCCTGGGACCCATAAGCTGGAGCACCTAGAGGGTATTTGAATTCCATATCTTGGGTGTGGATTTCTTAGCCTCAAACTCAGGCATACAAAAAGTAAAAAAGAAAAAAAAGGAAGGAAAGAAGGAAAAAAAGAAAGAAGGAAGGAAGGGAAAGAAAGGAGTAATATTAATTTTCTGTAACTCAACCTGGACTCCTGTGGGCCTTTATTCTGAATGGCAGATCTGGTTTATTTCTGGTAAACTGTCAGTTCAGTAATATTCAAGCATTCCAGGGGTGAGCACAGTTCAGGTTCCTCCTCTCTGTCTTTGTTCTTGTGTTGACTACTGGGAGTGGGGGAAGGGCTTACCGCTGTACCATGAAACCAGCGGGGAGCAGACTTCCAGTCCACGCCTTCCTCTGTTGGCACCTGCTGACTCTAACATGCTTCTTTCTATTGTTGTCCATGACCCTCCTGCCATGATGCCCAGTCATAATTGCTCATCAGTGAGTTTGTTTCCCCCTTTTCTGTTCCACTAGACTCCTCAGGGTACCCTGCTCTTTCTCAGACACTCATCGCTGGTGGCACACAGACTTTAGGATGCTCTTGGAGTAGATGCCTCTACTCCCATCCTCCCACTCCGCCTAGACGGGGCCAGCTGCCCTTCTCTATGGTGACTGCTTTGTGCGTGCAGGATTCTTCGTGAAACTTTTTCCCCTAACTTCCCTGGGGAGTTAGGCACCTATTTCCTCTTTCTTTAGACACTCTCAAACTTGTCTGGGTTTTTCATTACCCCTCTTCACCTGAGGACACAGCACAGGGTGGGACGAAGTGATATTTTCTGTCTGAGAGATTCACCAGAGCTGTTCACTCAGTTGCTCAGGCCAAAATCTTCAGATTCACCTCTAATCCTCTCTCACATCCCATATCAATTAAATCAACTGCTCTTGTTGTCTTTATAAACTATGCAATTTTTAAATTATGTCTGTTTCCCTCACTTGAATGTAAACTCCATGAAAGCAATGAACTCTTTTTATTTACTGCTGTATTCCCAGAAGAGTGGGATATGTGAAAAACAAATTGTCTAATGAATGCTTGAACAAATCTCCTATTATTGAACTTATAAGCTGTTTCCTTTTGTTATTATAAACTATATGTATGGACATCTTTTCAGCTATTTCTTAGTACTCAACTTTTCTAAGTGCAAGTTCCTAGAAATAGAATTTCTAGATTGAACTATGTGCATTAAAAAAAATCGATGTATATTGACAAATTTTCCTCCAAAAAGTTGACATCACATTACACTTCTAGTAATAATACATGAAAATGCTAATCTTTCCGACTCCTCAGCAATACTGGGCATGATCCTTCAAAATCTTTACCAAGTTTTTAGTTGAAAAAAATCTAGGGCTGGCCCGGTGGCATAGTGGCTGGGTTCCCACACTCTGCTTCGGTGGCACGGGGTTCGCCGGTTTAGATCCTGGGTACAGACCTGCACACTGCTCGTCAAGCCACACTGTGGCAGGCATCCCACATAGAAGAACTAGAAGGATTTACAACTAGGATATTCAACCATGTACTAGGTCTATGGGGAGAAAAAAAAAGAGGAAGACTGGCAACAGATGTTAGCTCAGGACCAATCTTCCTCAGGAAAAAAAAATCTGACTATTTTAATTTTCTTGTACACATTTTTGATATTCTTAATTCAGAGTAAAATGTCCTGATTTTGTTGTCAGATTTTGGATGGATTGAGATCACACCACTTACTACAGACTATAGGGAAGACTTCATTATTGCATAGTACTTAAAAATAAAATAAAAATAAAACGATTACTCCTCTCAAAATAGAACTTCATCACATCAGCTCTGGAGACTGCCTCCAAATGGCCCCATACTTGTGTGCATTTATTGGTTTTGGAAAAGATTTTATAGAGGTGTCTGAGTTTTACTCACTCAATTCTTCGTGCTTTTTTTTTAAATACCAATTAATGACAAAGATATACGTGTTTTGCTTAAGAAAACGCCATATATGAGAATCTAAATGGTTAAATTTTGGGGAAAGGGAATGCTTATTTTATTAAGAACTCCTGCACATAGTAACATGCCTCTTAAGGGAAAAAATAAGTTTACAAACAATGTTTTAGCTGTAATGGGTATAATGGGATGAACCTGGCCTTTGTGCTGTGTGTGGGAGTTTCCCTCCCAGGATACTGAAAACAGAATGGGACAGAAGCATTCCAAGCCACCCACCTGTGTCTGGCTCAGCAGATTTATGTACTTTTGGCTAATAAATTTGTCCATATAAACCAATGGACCCTTTCCATTCTCTGTGCCTCGTGGATCCTGAAGAAATGACCTCTGTCTCTAGCTCTCTGAGCCCTGAAACCTTTGAAGAAAACATTAATTTACCAGTTTCCTCTTTGTGCTTTACTCTTCTGTCAGAGAAGTGTGGAAAGTAGGAAGTTCAGCTAGAAGAGTATGTGTGTATGTATGTGTTTGTAAGCTCTAGGTTGGAGATGCTGAAGGTTTCAAGCAAAAAATACAGCACTTCAGTCATATATGGATTATGTGGCTTCTATTATTTAGAACACTGGAAATACCTAAAAATTGTCATCTTGTTTGCCTACGAGCATCCACACAGTTTCCTGGTTATATTTGACCAAGGAAGATTTCAGCATTAGACTAATTTGCACCAGCATCTGTTCATATATTGTCAAATGAATAGTTCTTGAAAGAAAGAACAGTCATGTAGCTCTCATTTGCCTTTTTTGGCTTGTACGTGGATTTTCGTAGACTGCAATGGAAATACTGTGAACAAGGATTATCTCTTCAGGCTTAGGTGTAAACACTAGAGCTTACTGTAATAACTTGGATCATGCACCATCCTAGGAACTAGGGTTATTTCCTCAAGACACTTGAGTGGATGGATCAGTTGCCAAGCAACTTGCATTCTTATGGGGCCAAGCTGAGGAACAAAAAGGCACCAGGTGGTAAGACAGAGAAGGAAAATGACAAAGACACATGGAAAAATAAAGCCTCCATCTGGGAGCTATAGTGCATAACCGTTTAGAAATTTGGAATATGTTCCTCCTTAATAATTCATTTCAACAGCTGTCGATCAATGGTTATCTCTTCTATGTCTATGAATATCTCTCCACTCATCCATCCATTCATCCAGCCTGGAAGACTGATTCTGAGATTAGAAACTACAAGTAGTAGGCCAGAACTGTCCATCTTATATTAACTGCTTTGCCAATAATTATTGTTCACTAATTTATTATCTATTCGCATAATTTCCTCTGTTCCTTTTCCCTCCCTCTGTGTCTTACACATTTTCCCTCTTCATCTCCTCATCACCTGCTTTCTCTTTCTGTTTCTCTCAGGACTCATTTGATAGATGGGACTATTGCTTCCTTGCTAGTTGGTGCTTAGATGCTCAACTTAGGTGGAGATATAGATTCCTGTAGAACATTGTCAGAGCAGGCCTCATGTCCCCACACTCTACGAGACCTTTCTCCTCGACACCTATGTGCTGAAACTTAATATCCTGATGTTCAAGAGGAAAACAATGGTGACAGTCTGAAATGTCAGAGGTTATGATATATAATCACACATGAAATCGACTTCGTATATTTTAAAACATAAATCCGTTCTATTTGTTCAAATACACTATAAAAATAATCTTTTTCTCACTATAGAAACTAAAACTAGAGAAAAATGATGAGATCCTTCTTTTTGAGAGATCTTCCAGCATTACATCAGCTTGCACTCTTCAGGCTTTGGGCTTTTTAATAGGCTGCCCCAGGACCACGTCAGAACAGGAATCCAGTTGTTTTCAAGAATTTCAAGGAAAAAATGTACAGTCTCGTTCCGGACCATGTCTAAAGAAATAAAGAAACTATTATTTAGTGCCTACTATATGTCTGGCATTGTGCTAGTCATTTCTTGATAGATTTTAAAACTTAACCAGCAAAAATCCTTGTGTTGTGGGTATTATTGTCCTCATTTTAAAATATGAAACTAAGGATTGAAGAGGCTAAGCAACTTGTACAAGGCCCCTTAGCTCCCCCAAACCAGCGTGTCTGCCCTCTGTATGTTTAATTGTACTAAGCTACACTACAGAGGCAGTATTTCCTCTTAAGATGCAAGTAAACCAATAAAACAAGTTTAATGGGATGTACAGTGTGGGTGCTTGTTTGGTTGGTAATGGTTCTGAGGGATGTGGTGGGGATGGGGAGTGTGTCAGTAGCTGTTGGAGAAATGGGTGGGGAGAGGTGAATGTTTGCATTATGGGAAGCTTTCCCACTTCGCCTTTGGTCTTGGACCATCCATTCACACTAATGTTAGCTCTCCATATTTAGCTTTTCCTTCACCAGCTTTTTGTCCCTTTTAATTGTTTCTAGTTTTATCACCCTTCGGCTCTTGTCTGCCATTTAACTACTGTAGTGGATATAGTTGATGCTTCACCAGGACCCTTGGGACCCCGTTTACCTTTGTTTGCGTACCCTTCTCCCTGAGCTTCATGTGCTTCTGCTGCTGACAAGCCATACCTGCACTTCTCTTCAGAAGACTGTCTGTCACTGGGGCCTCCACGTCAAGAAAGCCAGAAGTGCCTAGAAGTTTACATTGATTCTCTTCCTTGTGTCTTGGTGGCACTTAAGCAATGACTGACTGATGTAGGAATATGAAAAACCAATTCCCTTGCCTCCCATCTGGATAACTTACTCTTGGTTATAATTTTCAACTTGGAAGCTCATCTGTCAGATTCGTTCAAGGCTGGAACTTTTCCTGAAATTACACTCTTCCTCCACTTCTCCCCCTACTCCGTTCTTCTCCCAGTCCCTTTGCAGTTCTGTCTGAGAGAACTTTCCTAATAGATCATTTGCACAGGAGTTTTTGTCTCAGATTCTGGGGAACACTCAGATTTTAAAGGGCTGATGGGTAGAGGATCTGAGATGATACTGTTACTTGGGAACCCAAAACACTCTCCTGGCTTCTCTGTTAGAGTGAGGGAGAATGCAGGTCAGGTGATAAATGAAGTTCTGGCCTAGGCCCGTCTCAAATTGGGTCCAGTGGATCTCTGGACCCATCTGGTAGTCATTTTCCAATTTCCTGACTGAATAATCAGGGTGGACATATTTAGCATCTGGTAAAATACTCACATTGGTTCCCTAACCTATGGAGTAAGAGCTATTTTAATAGAAAAGACCAAGTAGAAGTCACCCCGGGTCAAGACAGTAAATCAAAAATAATTCTGTCCCTCAATCCCTGTGTGAATGGCAGAGATTAGCACCATCCTCAAAGACTTAAAACCAACATAGATGGTCAACCTATTTATATTTCCATTTATACATCATTCTACTTCCTGCAGAAATCAGATGAATCCCAGCAGGTGACAGTGGACTACCAGAAACTTAACCAAGTGGTAGCCTCAATACAGCTGCTGTGCTGCATGTGATATCTTTACTAGAACAGATTTACACTGCTTCTCATTGGTAATATATGGTTATTGAGTTGGCAAATGTGTTCTTTTCAATACCTGTTTGAACAAGGATCAGAAGCAGTTCACCAGGATGGAAAACAGTACATTCACAGACTTTCTCTAGGCCTAAATTAACTCTTCTGCTTTCTGTCATAATATAGTTTGAAGGGACATTGATCATCTAGACATTTTGCAGAACGTCAATTTGATTCATTATATTGGTGGCAGCATGTTAATCATACATGAACAGGAAATGACAAGTGCTTTGGAAGCCCTGGTAAGACACACATACTATAGAGATTGAGAGAAAGTACAAAGATTTAGGAGTCTGCCATATCAGTAAAGCTGTTAGGGCTCCAATAGTCCGGGGCATGCTAGGATTTCACTTCACAGCAAAAGAAGTGCAGAAATGGGTCCATGTTCATGGAATTCACTGGTCTACCATGTTCCCCAGCATCCTGTAGCCGCTGGTTTGATAGAATGGTGAAAAGACGTTTTGAAGACTTGGTTACAGCCCCAGCTAGGTGGCAGTACCTTTTAGTGCTGGAGCGAGGTTCTCCAGAAGACCGTATATGCTCTCAATCAGTGTCCAGTATATGGTGCTGTTTCTCCAATAGCCAGGATTCTTGGGTTCAGGAATCAAGGAGTGGAAACAGAGTGGCATCACTTACTATTACTCCTAGTGACCTACTATCAAACTTTTTGCGTCCTGTTTCTGCAACTTCATGTTCTGCTGGCCTAGAGTTCTTAGTTCCAGAGGGAGGTATACTGCCACCAGGAGACACAAAACTGATTCCATTGAACTGTAAGACTGCTGCCCAGCCTCTTTGGGTTCTTGATGTCTCTGAATCAGTACGTAGAGCGAGCTACTGTGTTGGCTGGGGTGACTGATTCCAATTACTAAGGGGAAATTGGACTTCTACTTCAGAATGGAGGTAAAGAAGAGTATGTCTGGGATACAGGAGATCCCTTAGGGCCTCTCTTAGTATTAGCATGCCCTGTGATTGACGTCAATGGAAAACTACAACAACCCAATCCAGGCAGGGCTACTAATAGGCCAGACCCTTCAGGAATGAAGGTTTGGGTCACCCCACAATGTCAGGAACCACTACCAGCTGGAGTGCTTCCTGAAGGCAATGGGAATACAGAATGGATAGTGGAAGAAGGTAGTTATAAATACCAGCTACAACCTTTGTTTTCTTTCCTCTTTTATTCCTTTATTGTGTAATATAAAGTGTATTGGTTTTATATTATAGTATTTAGGTATGGTTAATTTTACATCACAGTATTTAAGTTATAGGATATCAAGGGAAGAGTAAACATCACTCGAGGACTTTACCTCCTCTTCTGGGGAAGGGGTGAGTAGGTTTTTGGTTGTATGCAGGAGAGTTTTGCACCTTAGGCATAATTATGTGCTTGTTATTGTCTTTATTTGGAGATTAAGTATGGGTTTAAGGAGGTCTATATGGGTACTAAGTTGACAAAGGGTAGACTTGTGATGGTTAATTTTGTGTGTCAATTTAGCTGGCCACAGTGTTCCCAGAGTAAAGATTATTTCTGGGTGTGTCTGTGAGAGTATTTCCAGAAGGGATCAACATTTGAATCAGTGGACTCAGTAAAGTAGATTGCACTCTCCACCATGCGTGAATGTCATCCAGTCCTTTGAGGGCCTGAGTAGAACAAAAGCTGGAAGAATGAGGAATTTGTTTGTTTGTTTCCTGCCTCACTTGCTTGAGCTGGGACGTCTCACCTCATCTCCAGCCCTCAGACTGGCATTTATACCATCAGCTCCCCTGGTTCCAGGCCTTCAGACTAGGACCAAATTACACCACTGGCTCTCTAGCTTGCGGACAGCAGATTACAGGACTTCCTAGCCCCCATAATCATGTGAGCCAACTCTTCACAATAAGTATCCTTTCCATAATAAGTATGTATTTTAGTAAGTATACTTTCAATAAGTATATATATCCTACTATTTCTGTTTCTCTGGAGAACCCTAATACACTCTCTAAATGAAAGAATAAGTTTTAGCACCTTTAAGTTTCTACCACTTAAAAAATAAGCACAACATTTGTTAGGCCTCTTTGTGTTTTGGAAGCAGCATATACCACACTTGGAAATATTGCCCGGATCCACTTATTAGATAATACGGAAGGCTTCCAATTTTGAGTGAGGCAGAGAAGTAAAGGCTATCAAGTAGGTCTAGGCTATAGTACAAACAGCCCTGCTTCATGGGTCTTTTGATTGAGTAGATCCCATGGTTCTAGAGGAATATGTCATGAAGACGTTACATGCAGTCTCTGGCAAGATCTAATAGGAGAATCACAGTGCAGAACCCAGGTTTCTAGAACAACCATCTGCAACCAGGTACTATACACCATTCACAAAGCAGCTTCTGGTCTACTACTGGCCCTAGTAGAGATTGGCCATATGAGCATGGGACATCAAATGACTACATGACCAGAACTGCCCATCTTGAGTTGGGTGTTTTTAGACCCACTAGTCATAAGGTTGAGTGGACCCAGCAGTGATCCGTCATACAATGGAAGTACTGTATCCAGAATCAGGCACCAGAAGGTCCACAGGGCACGTGTAATTCTGAGAAATATGTGGGTCAAATCCCCATGTCACCTATGCTATGGCAATAATGCTTCTCCCATAGTTTACACCTATAGCTTCATGACTAGCTGATAGAGGAGGAAAAAATCTTGAGCTTGGTTCACAGATAGATCAGCTCAGTATGTTGGTTTAGCAAAGTCCATTTATGGATGGCCCAGAAGGATAATGGTAGAAAGTACTTCTTCCAGTGCTCAGAGCTTTGGGCAGTGTACCTGGTTATCCTCTTTGTGTAGAGGGAGAAGTGGCCCTATGTAAGGACTCACACAAACTTCCGGATGGTAGAGAATGGTTTTCCTGTTTGGTCCGGAGTCTGAAAGCAGCAAGATTGGAAGACTGAGGACAAAGAGGTCAGGTTAGAGGCAGTTGGATGGACTTATGAGAGTGGGCACAAAGTGTTGGGATCTTTCTATTGCGTGTAATGCCCACCAGAGACCATCCAGTGGTGGATCAGGTGGATAGGATGACTCACCCAGTGGATGCTAGCCATTCTTAATCTTTGGCTATCACAGTATCTTGTCTTTGGCTACCAAAGTGTGCCCATGAACTGGGTAGATATGGTGGCGGAGACAAAGGCATATGTTCTTCTAACTACTGCTGCTGAATGTGCAATTTGTCTGCAGCAGAGACTCCTAATATAATACTAACCTTCAAGGACACCAACCAGCCTCTTAATGGCAAGTTATTTATATTGGACACTTTTCATGGAAAAGGTGGTGATTTGTCATGACTAGCATTTACATGTATTTCCAGGTATGAATTTTCTTTCCTGCCTGAAGTTCCTGAACTTCCCTACAATCCAAGGGCTCACAGAGTATCTCATTTATTGACGTGAGTTCTGGTAAAACATTTCTTTGAACCAAGAGACCCATCTTACAGCAAAGGAGGTGTAGCAATGGATAAATGACCACGGGACCCCATCTTACCACATGTCACATTGTCCATCATCCAGAAGCAGTGGGCAGATAGGGCTCTGGAATGGTCTCTTGTAGGCATACCTAAGGCACCAGCTTGGAAATGACACCCTGTGAGTCTGGACCACTGTCCTTTAGGATGTAGTATATACCTTGTGACAGTTATTTTTATGTGTCAATTTTTCTAGGCCACAGTGTCCAGATATTTGGTCAAACATTATTCTGGATGTTTCTGTGAGGGTATTCTTGTGTGGGTGAGATTAAAATCTAAATTGGTAGGTTTTGAGTAAAGCAGATTGCCTCCCATAATGTGGGTGGGCCTCATCCAATTAGTTGAAGGCCTGAATACAACAAGTCAACTCTTTGAAAAATTTCCAGAGCAATGGACTACTTTAGACCCATTTTGTCTGAATGACCATATCCTTTTTTGGGTCACAGAGCCCTTTAAAAAACTAATAAATGTGCTAGATGTTCTCACTAGTGAATTGTATATATCAACCATACATGGTTTACTTTGCATATAAATTCAGAATGGATACTAAGGGAACTCCCTCATGAGTCTGCCAGATTAAAAACCCTTTTCTGGGGGCCAGCCCCGTGGCTGAGTGGTTAAATTCGCACGCTCCACTCCAGTGGCCCAGGGTTTTACCGGTTCACATCCTGGGCGTGGACACGGCACCTCTCATCAAGCCTTCCTGAGGCGGCATCCCACATAGCACAACCAGAAAGACCTACAACTAGAATATACAACTATGTACTGGGGGGCACTGGGGAGAAGAAGAAATTAAAAAAAAAGACTGGCAATGGATGTTAGCTCAGGTGCCAATCTTTAAAAAAAAAATACAACAAAACTCTTTTCTATATCTTCCTTCAGTAAAAGAAGGTCCCGGTTTTGTCGTGGAAGCCAAAATATCCACAGGAAGTCAACAGATGGAATTAGTTAACAATGTAGCATCAAGCTTTGGACTAAGACATATCTCCCCCCAAATTATCTTATCCAATCTTCCAGAAGACTGAGAGATTTAAAATGTGCCAGAAATATTTTATTTGATTTTTTAAGTAGTCACTAAGAGCCCTAAACAGCATTATGTTTACCATCAATGAAATGCTTCCAGTTTTAGTTTCAGAACTGTTTTCTTATCCAGCAAGTCCCTTCTTAAATGTCGTTCAAGGAAGAAGTTCTTAAGTACCCAGTATCTGAAGATATTCCATAATCTCTATCATAATGTCCTCTTGATTTCCTCTTTAGCATATTTAGTACTAGCAATTGTGTTACTGATTGATTTACTTGTATTTGTTGGCTATCTCCAATAGAATTGAAGCTCCATCAAAGGCAAAGACCTTGTTTACCTTGCGTATGGCTGCATCCCTAGTGTACTGTGTCGTGTCAACCATAAGTTAAAGGAAGAAACATTTGTTAAATGAATGAATAATACATTTGCAGAGTTCATGGTAAGACTCAAGCTTATGTAATTTTCTTGAAAGAGTGCTTATGAAAGATACCTGGGCCATTAATTGTGTTTGTAATAAATTCTTGCTGCTGATGAAGACTGTTGTCATGATGAAGACGAGAACATTAGCTGCCTTTGCAGCTGCCGTGTGGTAAACTGAAGTGGATTGACCAGAAGACGTAAGAAAGGCACGCTGAAGCACAGCTTCAAACAATATCCTTTGGTCTCTGATTGTTGGGAAGACCAGCCACAGATAATCTAGCCTGCTTGCTGGGATCTGAAGGGAGCTGGCAAACCATGAACCAAGTCAGCTTTTGAGGAAACAAAGGCAAAGTCACAGCAACAGGTATTGCAAACTGGGGTCACCGTTGCTAACGAGAGGATGGGCCTGACGTGTATAGAGAACAAAATGTCCAACTCTCTTCTTACAGGCTTTCCAACTAGTCTTTCCGACTAGTCTTGGGGAGTAGTCCTGTCAACCCTACTGACTTCCAAAGAGAAAGACTGTGATGTCACACTTACTCATTTCTAGCTATTTTCTTATACATGTCCAGTTTATCTAGAAAGACATACAGAGACGTTTATTGCAATTAGTATTTATGCCATTTCCTCCATTGTTGTTGTTAATGCTGTCGAGTTGATTCCGACTCCTAGTGCCCCTGTGTACAGCAGAGCGGAACCCTGCTTGGTCTGTTTGCGCCATCCTCTCACCTTCTGGTGCTGTACCCGACAATGCTCCGCTGCTATTCCTAGGGTTTTTGTGGCCAATTTTCTGGGAAGTGGGTGGTCAGGTCTTTTTTCCTAGTCTGTCTTTCCCCTATACTTTCGCGTCTATTTTATGTAAATTGAAAGTCCGTACTACGTCAACAATGTTTTTTTCACATGTATGTTACATGGTAAGTCACAGTTTATTATTTTTTGGATTGTTCATTTTAAGCATTAGGAAACATGCATATTTCTTGCTATTTACAATTTTAAACAGAACAAAATCTCAAATTAAAAAAATTTATGGTGCTGGTCCCGTGGCTGAGTGGTTAAGTTCGCGCACTCCACTTTGACGGCCCAGGGTTTTGCTGGTTTGGATCCTGGGCGTGGACGTGGCACTGCTCATCAGGCCACACTGAGGTGGCATCCCACATAGCATCTACCAGAAGGACCTACAACTAAAATATACAACTACGTACTGGGGAGCTTTGGGGAGAAAAAAAAAAGATTGGCAACAGTTGTTAGCTCAGGTGTCAATCTTTTAAAAAAAACAAAATTTAGACACATGTTTGTAAAGTCCATCCTACACTTTTGTAACCAAATTAGCACCAATACCCTTATGAACACACATACTCAAGGAAAAGAAAAGAAAGGAAGAAACATGGCCTAGAACTTCTTGTTCTGTTTTCCTCTGACTTGATTGTTTTCCTGGCCCACATCTAGAACTGGAAAGTGGTGGCTTGTTGTATCTGAAGCTAAGCTTTTGGCCTTTATTTCCTGCTTCCACCAGAACCAAGATATCCAAAGAATATGCTTGGAAGGACTTGTGTTTTAATGATTTCTAGTTCTGTGTGTCAGTCGCAGAGCCTGGAGGGGTTCGGGCAAACTCTACAAAACAACTTCAATGCGGAGGACCTCAGCCGGTGAGGTCCTGTTGACACATTGCTATTTCACGGAGTAGGTGGCAAGTTCTCAAAATAATTTTGTTTGTGAGATACAAATATTTCTAGGACGTTTTCATAGCCAGCTTCATACAGCAATTAGCCCCAGAGTGGGACTGTGCTAGAAACTACTGAGCCCTGGGCAATGACTGAATTAGATGCGAAGGCGCTCTGGGCTCCTCTCCATCATGTAGTTGAAAACAAAAAGTGGGGATGGAGAGGGTGCTTGTTCTCCCCTTTCTTCGCCCACTGCATTTTCATTTCCCCTTCCTCCACCCAGAGGTCTAATAATGGACTCTAACATTCTCTATTCAACAGAGCTTTACACATCCACGCGGGGTACAAAATTGTAGTAAGAATTTGGGATTTGCTTTTCTTTTGGGTTTAAGATGACTTGCTAGGTCGGGCCGACTTTGTAAAATATTCCTTAAACCACAGGATCATGCAGGCAAATTCCCGCAGGGGAGAGTCGTTGTGTGAGTGCTCCGCTTGCCTGCTTCCTCCCTCTGTCCCATTCAGGTATTAGTTGTTCAGACAGCCGAGCTTCTGCCTGGTTCCCCAGGTCCCTTGCTCTATTTTAATGCGAGCCAGTGATGCAAAGTCCCCAGCTTGGCCTGTCAGAACTTGATAGCTCTGTAAACATTGAAATCTTTGTTGCCATAACACCAGGAAAAATAATATGGGATCCTGCGTATAAATATAGCGGAGGCCTTGGGGAATAGGAGCATTTCTAAATGACTTGAAGCTCTGTCACGGCATAATCTCTTATAAATAAACGTCAGCGTCGTCACTGAATGCAGACTGGATTTTTGCCTGCCTGTGGTGCTCAGCCTTCTAGACAATAGTTATGCTAAGGGATTATCTTTTAACATAGTGCAGTTATCTCCTTTGTTTGTTTTCCTTTTTCATTATTCACATAAGCCAAGGGAAATGAAAAGCATCTTATTTCAGGCAAAAGGGCCTGTGAATGATTAACTCTGGTTCCATGCACTGGGACTTTGCATAGCAACCCCTTGGCTTACAACTAGAAAAAAAGCTCAAGGCAGCAACAGCAGTCCAGGGACTGGAGAGACGAGTGTTCTCAAATGAAGGTGGCGAGGAACAGATTAAGTCTAAGCATTGTGTTTATGAGGGCAGTTCTCTGTAGCTGGCTCATTCAATTTTGCATTGGTTTTATTGCCCTTTTCTTGGTGGAGATTTGCTTTGCTGACCTTCACTTTTACATTTATTCTTGCTTTTGGAGTACACTTGAGGATCCAAGTGAAACTTGGCCACGATTATGACTTAATCTGGTTTATGCCGCCATGTTTTGTGTGTTTTCTCCCTACTACTACCCCAAACTGGGCTAACATTGGCTATATTTTACTTTAAAAAAATGGAATTAACAGTTTCATAATGGCCTCAAGTTTTAATTTTAGCTCAATGAAAATTTTGTTGGTAAATTTTGACACTCTTAGAATTAGATATAGCACAAAGTATTACATGAGAGAAAGAAAAGCAAATGGTGTGATTATATGGTTCCAATTAAAAGGACATGAGTGTGTAAAGGACCCACATTGTACAAATATGAGGAATGAAATCAAGACCAATTCCGTATCTTTTTATGGACATTTGGTGCTTAAACATTTATATAACAAGTTTCATTTTCATGGAAAACAAGACCCGAGTTAAAAGAGCCAGAAGAAAATGAAGTGTAAGCTAAGGACAAAAGAAACACTGGAGAATTTAGCAAAATGCAGTATAGTTAAAATAGAGCCAAAATATTTAGGACACTTAAATTTAGACTGCAAGTCAATCCAGATGTTTATTTATTAATGTTAATAATGTTTCCAGTCTTGTTATAGAATACCAAATCCCAGGGGCTCCTACTTCTGAGTTTAAAGACAAATGCATGGTCTTTATTCTTTTCCAGCTCTGTTTTAATTTTAGGGGTTTTCTATAGCCCTTATTTTCCTGTAAAAGTGTTTGCAAAATCTTGAGCAGCTCCTGATGCCTAGCAGAAAGCCTGAGTGAAACACCGGTCTAGCAAAGCTCTCCCCTTTCTGCATTTCTCTTCTTGCTTCCATGACAATAAAGAAAGGAACTTGGCATAAGAATATAATCTGTTCCTGCCTGTTTCTCGTCTGAAGTCATAAACCTCTGCCATCCCACCCAAGACTAGAATTTCATCTGGCATGAAACAGCTGTCTGCTTACAGGTTTATTCCGGTAGTAACCAAAGACAAAACTATTTTAATTGAAGGCCCTCGGCTGTTCTCCAAACCCTCACAATCTCTGGGTCATCCCCAAGAGGAAACCATTGAAGAAAAGGTACAAGTTGCTTCCTTTCTTATGGTTTTTGACACACTGTATGTTTATGAAGTTGAGAACATTTTGCCCTTCTCATTTCTCTGGATTGGATGCCATGGAGAAAAGGAGGGGTCACAAACTCGGAAGCCCTAGGGCTCAGGCACAGAAGCGAAGTGAGCCAAGGGCAGGCTGCGGCGTATGGGGGAGGCAGTGTCGCATCCAAAGTGGTGGCTGCTGCTCGGCTTCCTCTATAGCTGCCACGTGGGAATGTGGAGCCCAGGTTGCCACTTATTCTGGTTTTTAGGTGAATTCTGCACAGTTTTAAATGTTGGCAGTTAAATTTTTAGAATAAAAGTCAGACGTTGTGAAGATCAATGAGAACATGGCTGTTGAATGTTCGGGGCTACTGGGATCCAGCCCTCAGGCTTTGCTCCTGATTTGCTGGGGGTAGACTTTGTAGTCAGCTTTCAGGTTCTCACACTGTCAGGTGGAAGAATTTACTTGCACATGTCGCTTTTTATTCTAGGTAGTGCAGCAGAAAGAAAAGAACACAAGTTTTGGAGTCAGGGAGATGTAGATTTTACTAGTTCCAGATTTTACCAAACTGTGACCTGAGCAGCTTAATCTCTTGAAGCTTCTCTTATGACAAGTGGAAGTGAAAACTTGTTTTCTAGGGTGTTTGGAGGATTAAGTAAACTACTATATCTAAAATGCTTAGCCGGTCCATTGGTGCTCTTTGACTGGGTGTTACCATTCTGGTGATTGCCAGCAGGTAATCCGCTTTTGAAGACACACGGCCCCCATCTGAGTGAGTTTTTCTCCGAATAGGGAGAAGGGCCTCTCTGAAGGTCTAATATGCTATGCAATAGAAGGAAAGTGAATCAAGTCATCCCCAAGGCCTCAAAGAATTTTAGAATTTTGGAACTAGAAGAGATTTGAGGAAACAGAAACTCCAACAGCTAGAAATTAATAGAAACATCAGTTTTATCTTAGACATTAACATTTGGAACCATGACAAATGACTGCTTTCATTTTAATGCAGTATCATGTTAAGAACATGACTTGTTAGGAAAATAAAACCAAGGACCATATCTGGGACTATGTTGTGAAGTAAAAGAATGTAGGTTAAATTCTTTCCTCCCGATTTCTCTGGGATTATTTACTTTGACACGAATGGGTGAATGCCACTTAGACTATTTATTTCTTTTGTATCCAGGCAGGTTTGCTGTTAGGGAGATTTCTTCTCTCCCAGCTCTAGGTCCATGATCTGTGTGTGATGGTGGCAAGGGGCCACTCAACCCATTGGGGTGTGCAAAAATGGAGTTTGAGTTGATAACTCGTATTTCCTCCTTGCTTTCTATTCAAAATTAAATGCAAGTTAAAGCTTCAGCATCCAAAGGAAGAGGCTTCCTTCCTTCCTTTTCCTGGAACAGCTGCAAGTAATAACAGAAAATAAACAAAAACAAAACATTCAGTCTAACAAATAGTTCAGTGGTAAAACTAAAACAGGGTAGTTATGTAATATGGGTCAGTATATCTGGTCTCTTTCATATGACATATCCTCTTGCTTGATAAGAGCTTTTTGACAGCATGATAGGGAGTGGTGTGGCTGTGTGATAGATTATTTGAAGTATTCATCTATGAACCATTGATATATTTAGCGACAAACTCTTCTATTCCTAAAACTTATGGCTTATGGTGGTGCTCATATATGAGTCTCAAAAACTATTGCTGACATTTAAGAGTTGTGATGAATAATGATAATATTGCCATCTACTATGAGAGAGGAACTATGCTAGGTACTTAATGGATGTTGTTTAAGATGCTCAACATCCTTTATGTAGGTCTTTGTCTCCATTTTACAGAGGGGTGAATTGAGTCTCAGGCATAAAGGGCTTCCTTCGAACCACATAGATGATTAGACGTGGCTAAGATTAAGCCAGATTTGTTGCTCTAGGCCTTTCTACCTCATACTTTCTCAAATATTTTAGAGAGTAAATTGCCCCACCTCTGGGGAGTGTAAGTTACCTAAAAATCATCAGCAATGTCGGAACACCTAGCAATCCAAAAGCAAAACCAGAAATAAAGCAAGAGCACTTGACACATATCAGAGGGATCATTACTTAAGATCTCTTGCTATTTCTTACAAGAGAAAGAAGTTCTCCCTCTCTTGCTTATTGTATATACAACATTGAAAGAAAATGGGAGGTGGGATAAGTAGTAGAATAATAAGTCTGGGTCTGACAAAAACATATAGAAACTAGCCACCCTCCTTTTTTCCCTATAAACTTGGTCTCCTGAAATGAATAAGGGGCTAGTAAATTTGACTGTAGATATTGGCAAGGACTAACAGTGTCTGCCATTCTGTAGACAAGAAGTGGTCATCCAATAAGTGGTGCATGAACAGGTCAGGTCTTAGGTAACTTTCTTTGCTTCCATTCTCTCTGGAGACCTCTTCCCCCAAGTACTTTTCTCAATCCTGGTTTGGCCATCTCCACCTTATGACTATGAAATGACAGATTAGTTAAAGGGACATTCTGGGTGCAGAAATAAATCCTCATACATCCCCAAAGATAAATTAGCATGACAAAACACAATGTAAAAATTGAGTGTGATGACCCTTCACCCTTTCTTTTCTTTTAGTAAGCGGTATTAGGTTGTTTACTCATCTAAAAAATCAGTTTACTTTAGAAGGTCAGGAGGGGACTCCAAAGGAGTGGGGGAGCACATGTGGAGTGCAGTTCTATGACAAGAGGCAACATGAGGGCAAAGCAAAAGCACAGAGTACCAGTCTTATCACTTACGTTAGTTCGTTCACAGAGATGGACTTCCAGGCTCCTTACCTTCGCTGTGATTATTGATGTCACTGTCTCAAGAATCCTTTAGACCAGCGGTTCTGAGCTCCCCACAGAGGTCCTGAGTCTGAATCCCTGGGGGGAGGGAGAGGCAGATCTTCTTCCGCAGGCAGTTCTGATCTGCAGCCCAGGTTAGATGGCGGACTTCGATCCTTTAGGTAACTCACTTCAGGGTTCCTGGGTTTGTTTTTTCTTATTCCAAATCAATATGCATAACTACACTGTATTTATGTCCTTTACCCAGAGTACAATAATGAGGGCACAGTAAAGGGATTGCCAAAAGAAAACTTGTATCAAAATATACTCCCCTTCAAAACGCTGTGATTTATGAACTAGATGTAATAAAACGGAGATAGACTATTGAAAGAACACATGTAATTAAGGTTAAAACAATATTAGTATAGTTAGATCCCTGATCAGAATTCGGGAGTGAGGGTTGGTTGAAAGTCACTATGTTAGTGTGTCTGGTTTGACCCTGGCGATTTTTCATCCAAGAGGTTAGGGATGCTGGCAGCACAGTTGCAAATAAGCTTGAAGCTTTAGAGAAAATAAAAATTTGAGTGAGTGAGAGAGGGGAGCTCCAGTATGAACTGACGGAAAGTGAAAAGTGAATCTGCTGGCGAATTCAAAACAAGACCTCTATTGAAAAGAAGAGCAAAGAAGGTCTAGAAGGAACTAGGAAAGAGCCAGTGCGTGAGGGATGCTTCTAAACTGCTGAGGGATATGATCTGAGAAGGACGATTATGCTGAGCATGTGCCCTGGAGGTCAAGGCAGAAAAGGACCGAACAATTGCAGGGAGTGACAAGACCTGCCCCAGGAAGTGAAAATAGAAGAAACCCCCCAAGGATCAGAGTGAGGCGAGTTGCCTGTGACAAGAAATGGTGTAAACCCAGGAAGGGCTTGGAAGAGACTAATGCTGTAAACCTCTGCCAAGCCGAGTAACACAGAGCCACATATTTGTAACTTCACTCATCTGGATATAGTTTGTATCCTAACAGTCCTTTCTATTGTAGTAAAAATAGCTGCATACTTGAAAGGACTGTGTGTGCTAGATCCCAGTTGACATGCTAGGTGTGGCGAATGGCTAGATCAAAGAAAGCGAAAAGTTCAGAGGCATGGTCTTCGGAAGAGAAAACTAACCCCCTTAAAAAGTTGTTGTCTGGTGGTGGCTGGAAGTTATGTGAGAGAAGGAGTATCTGGAAACCTAAGAGAACTGTCCATCAGAGGATGCGACCTGCAGACTAGACCAGTGGGCTCAATAGCTCAGAGGACAGAATTGTAAAAAGATAGGAGAGCACGTTAGTGAAATTTTGAGAGGAGGAAGCTTGAGAGAACTCGATGGAGATAATCCATAATGGAAGGGCTGAAGCAACACGAAAGCAAGGGCAGGTTATAAACAGAAAACAGGAAAGCGGCTGTGAGGGAAACAAAATTCAGAAAGCACTTTTGAGAAAGGAAAGATGAATGTGGAGCTTAATGCCCAGAAGCAAACTAAAGGCTAATCAGAGACCCCCTGAAAGGACCACTCAGGGAGATGCTGGCTGAGGTGGTGGTGGGGAGCCGCTCAGACACCATTTTGACCTGAAGAGAATTGGGAGGTCTGGGGCCAAATAGATAAAGATCCCATACTCAGGAATCTCAGAATGGGATTATCAGCTTGGACTCAGGGAAGGAAGGAGTTGAGATTAGGTTGGAAGTTTACAAAGAGGAGCCTTTGTGAGACATAAAATAAAAGTAGTACAAGAGAGCCCCTTGTGGAACTTTTTGAATACCCAGTACTGTTGCCAAGTAGGGACTATTCTGTAAGTCAAATTTTCTCGCAAAATAAGAGGGTTAAGTACATGTTAAGCTATCTACTTGTGTGGACTGTGGTGGGGTGGAGGAGGGGTAACACCTGGAAATTTCAGAGAGGAGTAAAAGGCCGTAGCCGAAGGGATGTAACTCCTGGAAGAGAAATTTCTCTTTATTGGCTATGAGATGACTATGTAAATTCACTCTGGTTTAGTGAAGGGGGAGAACATAACAAAGAAGTCTTTTCTGTAGAGTGTGGCCTTGACAACAAGAGTATTTTAAATGAATTAGTTAAACAGCATAAGAAATTGTGTAACCTTTGAAGAGAGAGAATGTGTAACCGGCATCTGTTTAGTTTCAAATAGGGACATAGCATAAAATACTTTTAAAAATTAGTACAAAATACCCAGAAGTGATATTTGAATACCACTGGGGTTTTCCAGTGGAAGGAGGAATTTATATTGAAAATGTCAATTTCACAAAATGAAGAAAAATTGTTTAGAACTGTTCATTGTTATAGTCAGGCACACTCTGTCAAAGATGGCGTATCTCAAGCAAGAAGAATTTGTGGTGGTTTGGGTAAAGAGAACACTGTATCTTTTTTATAAAAGGTGCTCAGTATGTATTTGTTGAATGGATAAAATGAGTATATGTTGAGTAACTAAACAAACTAATGAATAAATGAAAGACATTATTGCATATTCCATTTGCGAAGTCTTTCTCCAAGATGGGTTAGCTGCCCTTCCAGGGGCTCCCATACTGTCATGTACATCCCCTATCTTATCTCACTGTATGCTATGCTCTCCTACTAAACTATAATCCACTTGAGTGTAGGAACTAATTCTTATTCATGATAACTCCAGCACTAACCACAATACCCTGTACATAGTAGACATTCAAGAAATAGTTGTATAAATGAATGACATTATTTACAAGAATACTGGCTTAATTCAAATGTTAAATTAGAATTATACATGGGAGATGAAAAGAAGTTACTTTTTAAAAAAGTACTTGAATAATATCTAGAAAGTCTGTTAAGGAGATAATAAGACAGGAACAGAAGGACGGACAGAGTTATTACTGTAATTTGAACATATATTTAGACTGGAAAATGGATTATAATGATGCAGAATGAACACTTCCTTTCTTGGAAACGAAAGGCTAAAGAATTGAGAATGAGGACACGCTTTTTACCGAAAACACAGTAAGAAAGTGTTCTCTCCCCACCCCCCAGCCCCCTACCCCCACCAATCATCCAGACTGTCAGATTAAACATAGATTGTTTCTTGAAAAGATTTTCCCAGAGGAAATCCAGCATCTATCTCCCCCTACTGGTGTCATATTAAGAGTGATGGCTGCCTTTTTTTTTTTTAACTGAGAAATGTTCTAATTAAGATAAATATTTTCCTTTGTTACTTGGGGAAAAAATCTTTTATTTAATATAAAGTCTAAGCATCTTATAATGGAGATTTGTGTTGCAATGAGCTCTATCAAGATTTGCCGTATAAATTGTTCCATCACAGATGAGGAATGGTTAAATATTGTTGCTAGTTCATCTGTAATTAACAGATTTATAAGACAGTGGATTATAATTGGCTGACGGAATGAAAAATTTTAATGAGCTTTTTATTACAGAAAATTTCAAATACACACAAAAGTAGAGAGAAAAATAATGAACTCTCATGTACCCATTATTCAGCTCCAAACAAAGAATTATAGCCAATCTTGTTTCTTTTATTGCTTCCCCAAGGTCTCACCTCCAGATCATTTTGAAGCAGAGTACTAGCATTGTATCACTTTATCGGTAAATACTTCAGTGTGCACCTAAAAGGTAAAAATGCTTAAAATATCCCCTTAATATCATTATTATGCCTCACCAAAGTCAGCAATGGTTCCTTAATGTCAGCAAATATCCAGTCCTGTTCAAATTTTCACAATCGTTTTAAAATTTATAATTATTTATTTTATAGTTTGTTTGAAACAGGCTTTTAATAAGGGCTATATTGCAATTATTTGATATGTTTCTTAAATCTCATGAAATTTACAAGATTTCAGTTTCTCCCTCCATTAATTTTTCTTTTGTAATATTTTTGTTAACAAAGCTGTGTCATTTGTTCTGGATAGTGTTCCACAATCTGGAATTCTGCTGACTAGATCCCCACGGTGTTGTGTAATACATTCCTCTGTTCCCTATATTTCCTGTAAATTGGTAGCTAGAGCCAGAGGCTTAATTTTATTCAGGTTTGATTTTTTCTTTTTGGCAAGGTCCTATTGTGTATTTCTATCACTCAATGTCTAGCAGCAGTTGAAGTTCATTGTCTAGGGTAGACTCTAGAGCAGCACTTCCCAACAGAAATTTCTGTGGTGATGGAAATGCTCTATGTCATTACTATATTCTATATACTATGTTCTATATCTATACTAAATGTTCCTTATCTGTTCTGTGTCTGAATATGGTAGCCATTAGCCACATGTGGCTCTTAAAATGTGGCTAGTGTGCTTGAGAAGCTGAATTTTTAATTTTTAAAATTTTAATAACTTTAAATAGCCAGATTTAGTGGCTACCATATTGGTTCGTATAGCTCCAGACCCATTAATTCATTAAAGGCTGCAAAATGGTAACGCTATTATTCTTTCATTTTTTTCTTTATTATTTGGAATATTTTAAAAGAGAAACTTCCTCTTATCATTACATTGCTACCATGAGCTTCAGTTTGTACAGGAAAGGCAAAAACATCGCTTCATTCTTTCCCAATATTTATCAGTTGTCAAAGGGAATGAGTGGGTTCCCTAACAGTCTCCAGAGGCTATGTATGAGGGTATTTTGTTGTTGTTGTTGTTATGTGGTTATAATTTGTGTTTCAATTTATTGCAGTTATTCTTGTTGATGCTTAGATTGGTCCATCCTTGGCCAGCGGAGGTCTATTCAAACTGTCTCCTGAGTGTTATTGATATGATCCTACGTATCTGGTAGTGTCCTGGCTTTCTCGTATGCGATAAGGTGTTCCAGAAACCATCTTGTACATTTGCTGCCTCATATCTGAAGTGAGCTATTTTTCCAAAAAGTCCTAGTTCCGTTTAGTGGTCAATGGTATTTCAAGAACATACAATCTGGGCAGTAGGGGTGATCATTGCTATTGGGTTGGTCATTGTTTCTAGCCTTTACAAAAATTAGTTAAAAATAAAAATAAACTACGTTATGAGTTCATCTTGAGACACGCAATTGAAATCAGGGCAACAGGGTTGCCTCTGACTTTAGGGCATTTTTTTAATGCTGAAAATCCAGTTTCTTCTCAATGACACCAATATAACTACCCATTTCCTCTATTCCCCAATACACATACACAATAATTTCAGGATAACAATACCAACACTACCAGCAGTGAAATTACTATTGAAAAGTGCACTTTTTTCGGTTGTGTTTTTGCGTGTCTTTTTAATCCCTAGAGTCTCTCTCACTGTTGACGTATTGTGTTTCAGGTTTACTTGAAATAGTTCTTCCCTGTGTGGTTTTGCCACAAACCGGATACGTATTTCTATTTATTTGTTTCCTTTTATTATTAGGGCCTCTTTTTTAAAAATGTAGTTTCATTTTATAATTATGCAAATACTTTTGTGGTCCCAGAGTCAAATGTACAGAACAGGGCGTACTCAAGGAAGCCTGGCTCCTCACCCTGTCTCCTTCGCCTCATTCCCGCCTCCCTCCCTCGTCAGTGTTCACTTTCTGAAAAATTATGATTTAATCCTTCATTTATTATTATTAACAAGGATGTGTATATGTTTATATCTACTCTTTCTCAGATGAACCCTTATAAACTCTACACACTTTTCTTCACCCCCCCCTTTTTTTTACTTAATAATGTTGTGTGGAGATCACTGAGTTATATATAGAGAGAGCTCATTCCTTTTAGAGCTGCCACTAGAATAGTATAGTATCCCACTGTACAGATATGCCATAGTTTATTCAATAAATCCTTTATTGATGGACATTTTGGTTGTGGAAAGTTCTTTTTTTGTAATTTAAAATGATAACAGCAGCAGCGTAAACAAATGCATTACGTTTCTCCATAATTTTCATTATTCACTAAGCTCATATAGATATTCATAAAGATTAAAAGCATGAACAAGTTATATTAATAATCTAAGACAATACTGATGAGAAATTAAGGTTAATTTACTGAAAGTTAAAGTCTGAGCATCCTAGAACTCATATAAAAACTTTTCCTTAATCACTCCTTTTGTGCCCTGCTGATTACTTTTCTGATCTTCAGACTTCCTAGGATAGAGCTACATAAGGTCGGGAGAGTAAGGATGATTACACTGGAGAGCTGTGAATGATTGAAGAATTATCTCTTAGGATGTGAAATGGTAATTCTCATCAAAGAAAATTTATTTTACCTACCGTTATTTGCCTATAAGCTTTGCAGGAAATTTGTATAATGATAATATACTAGATAATTACTGTTTCGTTATTTTGACCCATGGTTGAACTGGAGGTTTGAAGATAGCTTTTGGCAATAATTCTAAATGTTCTAGCCTCTTCTTTGTTCACTCTACCTCTTTCATTATCTACTTTTCAGGTATTTAGAAGGTAAAAAGCAAGTAGCAACTGAATAACTTCAATAAATCAGCAAGTAAGGAGATGCTCTGTTTTATTTAGGACATTTTCACATTTTTTCTCTTCCTGGGACAAGATGTAGGGTTTCAATCTGATCTGCTCTAACAGTATTTTTCTTATTTTCCCCTCAACTCGGTTTGGAGATGAGGGGTTCCGGCTGTTCTCACACATGCTCATTTATTCGTTAGAAGCTGTTATAATTTTGATGGTAGTACTGTAGTGCTAATAATTCCATCATGAGTTGATTTTGCTTATGCAGTAAATAAATACTTATTCAGACTACTCTCCGTAACTTTGAATTGTACATCAGGAGAGTTGTATCTATGGTAGATGACTTAGGAGAGAGCTATCAGTTGGAGGTATGCATGTATACGGGGGAAATTAAGAGAATGTTCTCAGGGGCTCTAAATCTCAAATCCCATAACTCCCCCACATTCCCACCCCTCCACTGTCAACAGGACAGCTCCATACGGTGGGACTTTGAGTTCACACTCTGCTGCCTTCTGTGCGGACAAATTTCACAGGAATGGCCTCTGAGACAGTGCCTACGCAGAGTGGGGAAAACTCACTCTGGACAGAAGCAACACCAGGGAAATCAGGCATTTCCAAGGAGTCAAGAAAGGATTTGTCTTTTAAGAAAGGCCAGAAATTCAACTTAAAATGTACTTGGTACTATTTATGCTTTTCCAAGCAGGCTGCTCTTCTTAGCCTGTTAAGCAGTAGGTGGAAACTGAGGTGTCCCAGTCTGCATTTTATAACACTCGAAGATTTGCCCATGAAATGGAATGGCCATACCAAATATGGTCCAGTCATACCAAGAAGGCAAGAAAACCAAGAACTAGCTGCTGGGTTTGTCAGTATTGTATTAATATATATTTTTTTCATATATTACCACCTTGCCTATAGAGATGGTTTTTCTACTTCGAGTTTTTATAGTATTAGGCTGCTTGTGGGATTTGTGTGTTTAAAATAAAATTTAGTATCTATTAGATATTAATAGATATCTAATACGTATTAGCTATTAAATTTATATTTAATTAATTAAAAACCTTCCTCTGAAACCAAAAATCCTTTGCATGCTACTACATGGACAAAATAGCTAATGAAGTATTTGAATTTTTTTTAATTAACTGAGGTGTGGTGTTGTGTAGATATAGGCAGAGTTTGCAAATGTTCAAGAAAAAGTCATCTCCTCAGTAGGAGTTTGTAGAATTAATCAATAATAATTGAATGCTACCTGCAAAGGATGTTATAGTTTGGAATTGATAATTACTAGACCAGGTGGTTAGTATTTGCTCATTTTCTCAAGAGGTGGGAAGAGATTAGAGTTTTCAGTGTAGTTACAGTCACGGAACATAGCAGAAGGTCCTGGTAGGGATGTGTGGTGGTGGTGGTCAGAGAAGGGAGGAGCTGGAGGAGAGGAAAGCACAGTCATCTTATATGGTTTTTTGGTTAAAACTAGGAGAGATTTGTGGGTTTCACATCAGTCAACTTTCATTATTCTTGTTCCCGTCTTCTTTGATTCACATGGTTTCAGTTTCTTTCCAAACCCCTTTGGTTCACAACTTTATGGTTATGAAACAGAGCAGTTGAAAAAGGTTTTGGAAGCAATCATTGAATTTTGTACAACTTCACTAGCAGTTATTTTTAGTGTGAAAAATGGTGCTTTACTCTATAATAAATGTGGGTTAAGAATGTTTATGTCATTATCATGTAGCCACCTAAACAGAGAAGTAAGACCATAATGTTATATATGTTTGTAGAAAATGGAACTTATTGGAAAACTAAAACGTAGAGATTTTATATATATTCCTTAAGGTACTGAGCATACTTTATTGTGTGGAAAATAGGATTTGCCTAAACAGGAGGAGAGGTAGTTTTTTTGCATACCACTAACTTGTACTTGATATTCGATTTAAAAAATATTAACTTAAAAAATTTCAGAATCTCTCTTGAAGCCCAGACATGGGTTTCATAGTGACATGAAATAGGATGAAACAGGAAAGTTATTGGGAGATAGGCTTGATTTTAAAGTGAAATAAAAGCATATTTTCTTGTAGAATCACATTTGTATGGACAGTATAAATGTAATCCTTTGACTTACTTGTATGCTAATCCTATGATAGATAAATCTATAATTTAATTAATTACGTGCATTGTATATACTAATTCATTTGAGGAAAATGAGCTACCATCATCATCCAGAAGTATTTATGGGGTGACTAAAAGTCAAGCTTTACAATGGCAGTAAACAGAATTTCTACTTTCCGGAATTTAGAAAATTTAAAACAAAAAAATAACATGCGAAAAAGGATAAGCAGACAATAAGTAATCATGCAAGATGCATACAGGATATAATAGAAGCTGGATCATCAACTGACGGTTCATTAATAACAGCCTACCGAAGCGAGGAAAAGGAAAGAAAATGTATTGAGTACCAAGCATTGCCAGACACTGTTACAAATATTCTATGTTCTCTCCATTATGGTCAAACGGACGGCATGAGGCAGAGTCCTCCAGTAGAAATGTGTGCACATGAGGGAGGAGATTGGTTTGCATTCAGGAGGGAATGGCATGAGAAATAGGGAGTAGGTCATTTGGACAGAAGTGGAAGATTTTTAAAAGGTAATTTTGGAACTTGGCTAAGCTGGGGCTATGTTGTGGAAGACCCTTTAGGACAAGCTGAGGTAAGCTCACTTTTTTATGGAGGTAAAGGAAATCTGAAATGCTTTTGAGCAGAGAGTGATCCAGCCAAGAGCTGTGAGTGAGTGGCAAAGTCGCCTGAGTGTGGGAAACAGTGGGGCTGCTTTGCCTTACAGAACGAGAGGTGGAGCTGGCTCAGCTATGAGGGGGGCGTTCTTTTAAGACTCTCTATATGGAAGTGTTCCTAGAACAGTCCCGAATAGCAGTGATTTTATTGATTTAATCATCAGTAATTCAGAACCACAAATATTTTCTCTGGTGTGCTGCCCATCTAAAAGCATTTGATTGTGTGAAATAAATGTTGAATAAATAAGATAGATGTTTAGAAAATGCTAATGTTTAGTGACAGTTTGTGGTGACATTTGAGGAAAAGCAAGCAAGAGTGTTCCTCTTCTCTTCTTCCCATTAAAGATAATTTCTTAAGAGTGGGATTTCAGGAGGTCCTTGAAGGAAGGAAGCATGAACATGTGCGACGACTTCGAAGGAGTGAGGGCATTTATTTGCTCCCTCCATTTCCAGTCCACATAAGCCCTTCTTAAACCCTTGCAGTCATGTGACCCCTCCATTCCACTTAAACCACTGTCTCGAAGATGTCTAATGAAACCTTTTTTTCTTCCTTATTCTGCTTAAACCCCTTGAAGCATTTCACACTACTGTTCGCCTCTTCTCATCTCTCCGCCGCATTTCTGTTTCCATCTCTAGATCCTCTTCATCGTCTTACCTCCTAACAGTTGCCAGCCCTCAGCCATTCTCACATCATTAATGTTGTTAAGGGATAAACAGTTCTAGAACTTCGAGAAGTCTCATATTTGCAAAGACTTCTAAAATATATCATTTTCTCCATAAAATATAATTTTTGAACTGACTGAGGCATTTGCTGAAACACTCTTCTTTCCATGTGGAGTACGGGTCCTAGCTTCATTCAGGTAGGTATCCTCTGACCTGTAGGACAATGTCAGGCTCCTTGGTGATATGGTCCTGAGGCCCCTGTATTCCTCTTCTATAACACTCATCTTGTTTGAATTTGGTTATTTGTAATCATTGAGGACATGAACTGTGTGTTACGTATTCACAACTGTACCTCTAAGACTTAGCCCAGGCATGTATTAGGAACTCAAAGAATACTTTTTTGTTGGTTTATTGATTGAATGATTGTGGGGCTATTCATTTCAAGTTCAATAGTATGTACTTTACCTACTATTTCACCCTAAGGAACATCGTTTCCTCAGATATTCTTGCTTTTGCTTTATTTCCTCATTCACACGTCTAGTTGACTTCCTCTCCTAGGCCATGTTTCTTTATAAAGTAACTTAAAAATAATGTAACGCTATGAGCATTACTTTGTGCAGAGGAGAAATCCAGAACAAAAAAGCTCTGCTGAGCAATGCGTGTTGGACTTGAGGCTCGGCTCACAGGCCACTTAACCTTCCAATCTCAGCAAAATTTCAAATCATCGTGTCTTGGGCCTTCAAGTTTATTCACCAGTGGTCACAACCACAAATTTTAAGACTACTCTTTTTCAGATTAAATGTACCCTATTCATGTGTTCTTTCTTGGGAAAGTTAATGGCTGCAACTCTCATTTGTGTATCTCTAAACTTCTCCCTCTAACTCAGCCCTTTCATGTGAATCCAGCCCCATATCTGGTTGCAGCAGGATGTCAGCTTTGGCTTGTCAAGTTTAGCGCCTAAGGATTGCCATTTAATGTTGACAGGGTGGAGGGAGATGTGAAAACTTGGTTCTAGACCCGGTGCTGCCCTAACCCTCTAAGTGAATTTGAACAGTCGCTTGGCTTCACCAGGCTTTCCTGAGAAACCCGGAAGACTCTCCAAAGCAAAGTTTCTCCAAGAAACCTGCTGAAGGCATTCTGAACTCTGCTGAGTACTTTGACTTGCTTTGTGGTTCTGTCTCTACCAGTCCGACACGGTAATAAAACAAAGTGTGGATGCAACTTTGGCCCTGGCAGAACCAAGCAAAACTGAGATAATTCTCAGATTTACAAAAGCTGGTGTTGCTGCCAGAAGCCTTCGTAGTTTGCTTCTCTTCAGCTCAGGCCTCTTGGAAGATTGGTCCAGTTAGATTAATATTAATCGAGCATAAGTACAGGAAAAATGAAACCCAACTGCTCTCCTTTCTAAGCCCGCAAAGAAACAGTAACTGGGTTTCCCTGAAGAAGGATGAGGTCAATCTCAGCTTGCTCAGATGCTGGGTGAAGTTTAGGGGAAGTTAGGGGCTTAAGTGGTCACTTGAGGAATTTTCTTTCAAAATGTGGCTTGAGCTTACGTAAGCATCCTTTGTAAGACAGAACACCCCGGAGAGTTTGGAACACAAAGGCAATAGGACCACATAGGGTGGCAGAATAACTGTTTTCTTGGTGAAGTACACAGAGCAGAAAGAGATTTATGCTCTAGTCAAGTCTATTCCTCTCATGCTTGGAGGGAAAATCAATATTCCATATTCATGGTCTCTGACATAACGTTTTGCTAGGGTGGTCAAAATGGATTTATAGTATTTGTTGCAAAAGATCACAGTGTTATTTTTATAAGGATAAATCAGAGTGGGGATGGATTCTTAGGTGCCACCTGGTTTTTGCACTTTTGGTGAAGTAAAATTTAATTGAGTTTTCAAAGGCAGGAAAATATTCGGTTGCTGGGAAATATAGCATAAAGGATTTCTGCAAGCTTCCTCTGGATTTTTCTTGCAAGCTTTAAATGAGAATTTTCTGCCAATTTTCTGGCAGAAGCAGAGGAGACATAGCACTTTTGCTGGTGGTTTTGATTATGGATTGTCTATATGGCATCAATAAAAATAACTAGACCCGGGTCTGATGGGCACTGAACTTGCTTAAAATGCTAATAAAAATTATAATAGGAGGGAATAAATCTTAAATTTTAAATATTTTTTCTTATAATACATATGGAAAGACTATTTCTCAGTATTTTAGTGTTAAAAGTACAATAACTGGAGAAGAATATGTTCTCTGCAAAATGCCAATAAAAATGCAAAATGTCATTTTCCAGTGCAATTCGGCTTGAAATCAACCTGTTTTATGGTCATTATGGGCTCTGGCACCAGAACATAGTAGAGCTTTAGAAAGCTTGAATGAGTGACTAAGTCCGACCTCCTTAAAGGTGAAACATATGAAATGATTTGTGTAAAGTAAAAACCAGAGAGCACTGTCACCCTCCCCACCCCAAAGTGTGCATAAAGCTTCACGAATGCTGTTGGTAGTCATATCAGAATGAGGGGGTGGGTGAGAAAAATATTTTCAGGACAGTAGAAATAATGTAGGAAAAGCCTCTTATGTGGTGGAAGAGAAGCTTCTTGTAAAGGTATAAAGTATAAGAAAGAGATGATGATACCCAAAGTGGGTGAAAAGTGCCTTTTATTGGCAAGATTCTACTACATCATATGAAAGGAAAACCATACATATTTCTCATAACCACTGCGCTGTCAGGCGTAAGGACCCAGTAATGCATCAGCATATGCCACAGGGCAGCGTCTCAGGAGGTGGCCACTCAAGCCAAGAGGAACATGGCAGGACTTCTTACGTTCTTCCCTTCTCCAGTGTAACCTGAGCTCCTTGTGGTACAGGTGTCCTGGCATAAGTGTTGTCTTAGGTTGGTTTTAGTCTGTAAAATGGGAGAATAAATAAAAACATTTAAATGTTATAGTGTTCAGATGTCCCACGTTAAACACCCAAACAGAGTAGTGGCCAAATCTTCCGAAGTTTTTTAAAAATTAAAATTATAATATGCATATGTTGAAAGTGTCAATTTTTCTATGAATTTTATTACACAAAACCATTGTTACACAAATTCCCCCTAAACTCTCTTCCCTTTTTCCCCTTCTCAGAGGCCATCATTTTCAACAAAGTAAGCTGATTCTTTGTATTTATTTCCACATCTTCAAATGACGTGTTTCTGTTGCTGCTTCTTAATATTTCAGGTTTGGTGTTGCTTGTTACTTCCTCAGAGAGTAAGGAGACTTTAGCTGTCTCTCACAAACCCCGTCACCTACACACACCCACTTTGGTCCTACATTTTTTTTCAATACATTTACTTACAATTTTGCTTAGGTTCGTACCGGGAGTTTACATTCTTATGATCATGTAAATACTATTTCTGACTGAACCATGCAGTTTTTTACGATTACTCTTCCTTTCCTGCGCAACGTTTTATTTTTCCTGGAGTTAACCATTGTCTTCGTTTTCTGGTTGTGTATCTGATTGTTTTTCTGCATTCTTATCAACAGCAAACTCTAGGTCATTTTTCTAATTCCCCCTTCAGTACATGCTAACATGTATTTTGTGGAATTCATCTTCTTGGAGAATCTCTCTGGGCCTGTGGCTCTGCACTTGTTATTTGTGATCACTCACTATCATACCGTGAATTCTCTTTGATTCTCTCTGATGTTAGACTTCTTGTTCCCTGGAAACCACATACTCCTCTTCCTTGGTTTACTCTCTTGTTTTGGTTAACACAATTTTCAGAATGTGTTTGGAAAAGGGTGCATCAAAGGTACATGTTTGGAGAACTTGTGTGTTTGAAAATAATTTTATTTTATCCTCCTACTTTACTGGGAGTTTGTCATAGAACTCTAGGTTGGAAATAAATGTCTTTCAGAAATTTGATGCCATCGTGCCAGTTTCGACTTGCTTCTAATGTAACACTAGAGAATTCTGGGGCTATTATAACTCTTGAGTCTTTGTTTTCGACATGTCCCCTCTACTCCATACTTTAGCATATTTTGTCCTCAGTATGTTAAAATTTTATGACAATATGTCTTAATATGTACCTGTTTTGTATGTTTTGCTGGGCACCCAAAGGAATATTTCAATCTGAAAAATCATGTCCTTTATTTTTGGTAAATTTTCTTTGTTCTCTATTCCTAAAACTCCTATTAGTTGAATGTTAGTTCTCTTGGACTACCCCTCTGATTTGCTTATCTTTTTTCTTCTTCTCTGTTTCAGAGTCTCTCTCTGTCTACTCTCATGTTTATTTTTTAAATTTATTTTTCTGGTAGATTTTCTCAAGTTTATATTCTAACACATCTATTGAGATTTTCATTTCCATTCTCAGATTTTAAAATTTTTCCCAAGTTCTTTTAGATTCTGTGGACACACCTGTTAAACGATTTTTGTTTCACAGATACAACATCTTTTCTTATGTCTCTCAGGATATTAATAGTTTGGAAGTTTTCTGCCTGTACTGTTGCTGTTTTTCCAAGCTGCTTTTTCCTCCTGTTTTTGTCTGTCTACATCTTTCATGATAGAGATTTTCCTCAAATGTCTGATGATCTTTGGTTGTGTATTCATATTAAAAGCAGGGCACTAAAAGCTGACTGGAAACAATTTTTTCCTCTAACATGATATTCCAGGGACCAGAATAAACTCTTCACCTGAAAACAACTTAAAATGATAAATAAAAGTCTTCTTGAATGCATCCATGTGCTGGCAACCTAAGAAGGTGTTTAGAGCAGGTACTGAGTGAGAGCAGGCACTCAGAGGTAAGCGCAGCCACGAACATGGCTTTCACCCTGAAGGTATTTACTGAACCTGAGCTCAGAGGGTGGGGGCCAAAGCCCAGGCCTCCCCAAGTTGTCTAAGAGGAGGGGTATCCACAGAGTCGAGATACCATAGGACTGCACCATTTGAATAGGATGAATACAACCTTCCTTGTCTCCCCCAACCCCCAAATGGGAACTTCAAGAAAAACTACCTGTCTCAAACTTGGATTCTGAATGTAAGGGGAAAAAAAATCCCTGAGAATTGGTAGCCACAGCCCAGCCCCTTTGCTGATGTGCAGGCTGAATCCACACAGCTGGGGGGAATAGTATCTTCTGAGAAAATAACTCTCAACCTCGAATTCTGTATATAGTGAAAACTATCGTTCACAAATGAAGAGAAAGACGTTGTTAGGGAAAACTGATGAGTCTCTTCACAAGCAGTACACAGCTTTTCAAATAGACATAGGACATTTATAAAAGCTAGCCACACATTGGGCTATAAAACGTTTCAATAAATTTTAAAGATGGATGTCAGACAGACCACATGCTCTGACAACAATTGTTAGAAATGATAGCAAAAAGAAAATTAGAAAAACTCCATAGGTTTAGAAATAAAGAAAAATACTTTTAAATACTTTATGAGTCAAATAAAAAGTCATGATGCAGTTTAGAAAATATTAAGAACTAAACATTATCGAAAATACTACATATAAAATATTGTGACATTCAGCTCTAGTGCTACTTAGTAAGGGATTTATAGTCTTCTTTTTTTTTTTTTTTTAAAGATTGGCACCTGAGCTAACAAATGTTGCCAATGTTCTTTTTTCTAGCTTTTTCTCTCCAAATCACCCCAGTAAATTGTTGTGGGTCCTTCTAGTTGTGGCATGTGGGATGCCGCCTCAGTATGGCCTGATGAATTGTGCCATGTCTGCCCACGATCCAAACTGGTGAAACCCTGGGTCTTGGATGTGGAGTGTCCAAAGTTAACCACTCGACCACAGGGCCGGCTCCAGGGTTATAGTCTTAAATGCTTTTATTATAAAAGAAAGGATAAAAATTGATAGAAAAAGCTCCATCTCAAGAAGTCTAGTCAGGTTAAGCAAGGCAAACAGGAGAGAAGGCACAAGTATCCAATGAAGAGTATAAAAAGGGTGACAGGTTTCTGATGCTGTAATAACAACAAATAATCAAAAGCTACTCTCAAGAACTTCATGCCAAAAACTTTGAAAACTTAAAGTGGCCAAATGCTCTTAAAAACTGACTCAAGAAGAGATAGAAAACTAACCAATAAAGATTTCAAACCAGTGGCTAAAAACTCTTCCTACAAAGAAGTCTCAAGGACCAGGCTTTTTAAACTGGAGAGTCCTTGCAAATACTTAAAGAATTAGTAATTCCAATATTGTGCAAATTATTCCAAGGTGTCTAAAAAGTGGGAAATCAGTTACTCATTTTAGGAGCCTAGTATAATCTTGACAACAAAAACTCGACAAAGAGGGCATAAAGAATAAAGATGACTAATCAGACTCATTCCTAAACATATACACTAGATTCTTAAGCAAAATATTAGTCAGCCAAACCCAACAATGTGTTAGAAAAAATTTCATGACCAAGTTGGAATTTGTCCATGAATGTAAGTTTGGTTTAGCATTAGAAAATCAATTAGTGTCTAACAGATTAAAGAGAAAAGTCATATAAATCATTTCAATGCGAGAGAAAAGGCATTTGATAAAATTCAACATCCTATTATGGCAAAAACTCTTAGCCAACTGGGAATTAAAGGCATATTCCTGATAAAGGGTGTGTGGAAAAAAACTATACTAAATATAAAATACCAAGTGATGAGGTATTGAAAACATTCTCAGTACTATTGGGAATAAAAGAAGGATGTTTTAACATTGTATCGGTAATCTTAGCTCAGTAAGGCAAGAAAAAGAAATAAATTTTGTAAAGATAGGAAGGAAGAAAGAAAACGGCTACTATTTGAAGATGATTTAATTGTGTACCTAGAAAATTCCCAAGAATCCACAGCTGAATTGTCAGTTTATAAGAAAGCATTTCAAGATTGCCATTTATAAAATCAACTTAAAAGTAAATTTCCTTTATATAAATCAGCAAGCATTTAATAAGTGAAATTTAAAAATGTCATTTACAATAGTGTGAAAGTATCAAGTACCTAGAAATAAATCTTGTAAAATAGCGCAAGGTCTTTATGGAAGAAATTATAAAATTATATTGAAAGACAAAATATCTCAATAAAAGGAGGCATTTATCATGCTCAAGGATTGGAAGAATCAAACTTCCAATAGGTTTCCTTATTTTAAATTTGACAAGCTGATTCTAATATTTATGTACAATTGCCAAGGTCCCAAATAGCTATGATATTTTTGATGAAGAATGATGTACACTGCCCCACTACATACCAAACTTATTATAGTAGTTAAGTCAGTTTGGTATGGCTAAAGAATTAAGCAGATCCGTGGAACAACAAAAAAGAGCTCAGAAATAGACCCAGACACACATGGATACTTGATTTACTGTAACAGTGGAATGGTCCTTTAGTAGGGAAAGAGTATCTATTTCATGATTGGTTACAGAATGAAAAAAATGAAATTGAAATATTACCTCACACCACACACAAAAGTCAATTCCGTGTAGATTAAAGATCTTAATCTTTAAAACTTTTAGAAGAAATATAGGAGAATTCTCTGTCTCTCTCTCACTCTCTTTGTCTCATCTTCTTTTTGAAAGGACGTTTTCTGTGGGTATAGAATTCTGGGTTGGTGGTCTTTTCTTTCATAATTTTCCATCTATTCCATTGTTTCTGTTGAGAATTCAGCTTTCGTTTTAATTATTTGAAGATACTTTTTTTTTCTTTGTTTGCTTTAAAATTTTCTAGGCCTAGGATAATGTTATCTTTATCCTAAAAGTATTTGTATTTTCTTCATCTAGGCATCTGTAGCCACTAGCAGTCAGGGATTACTCCAATTCAATTTTGGAAATTGAAATTGTTTGAAGGATAACTTTAGTTCCTATGAGGCCCTATTTACTTCTGATACATCCTAATTGTTAGGATGTAGTCCTTTAGCAATCCAGTCAACAAGGGAAAGATTCACTGGAATCCATCGCCCCTCTTTTTTTTTGAACTTGGTTAGCGCTGAGTTAACATCCGCTGCCAATCCTCCTCTTTTTGCTGAGAAAGATTGGCCCTGAGCTAACTTCTGTGCCCATCTTCTTCTATTTTATATGTGGGATGCCTGCCACAGCATGGCTTGATAAGTGTTGTGTATGTCTGCACCTGGGATCTGAACTGGCGAGCCCCTGGCTGCCGAAGTGAAGCACACGAACTTAACTGCTACACCACCACGCCGGCCCTGAAATCCATACCCTTTAATCGCTAAGAATTTGGATCTGTCTCCTTAGCCCTTCATACTGTCAGAAATAGTTCCATCTTGATATTCTGATCACTTATTTTGAGTGTATCTTAGTATGGCTTTGTTACTTCTTGTAAAGCTCACACATAGTCTTAAAAACATTTTGTTCTCAATTGTGATACTCAGACATTATTTTGCAAATTTTTTTGGCTGCACGATATTCTGTCATTTAGTGTCTCATTAACTGTTCCCCAACAGTCGAACATTTACAATGTTAGATTCCTCATTTTTCACTAAAATAAATATTTCATTGAACTTGCAAATTAAAAAAAAAATCATATTTCTCCTCACTGTTTTTCCGGATAGACTCTTAGGAGTATAATTACTGACTATTTTAGGGATCATGACACATACTGTCACTTTGCTTTCCAGGAAGGTTTCACTTATTTGCAACCCAGACTAGCAGAGCCTGGGAGCGTCGGTCCCACCGTGCATGTACGAGCTTTTAAAAAGTGTTAGCCAATCTAAATGGCCAATCTAAATCCAAGTGGCCAATCTAAGAGGTCCAAAGGCATCTTGTTTCATTATAACTTGTTTTTCTTTGATTATTAATGAGGTTAAACACTTTTTCATAAGTTTAACTATTTGAATTTTCTCTTATGTGAATTCTCTTGATGTCCTTCGCTCTTTTTTGTTTTGTTTTGTTTCTCTTATGATGTTTGTGTTTTTCATCTTCTGACTTTCTAATGTGGAATATAGCTACCAGATGGTTTCCTAACAGCACATCCACCCACCTCTGCAGGACAAACAGATTTCACTAATGGCAGAGTACCAGCTATAGGGGAAAAGCGACTCTTTTTAAAGCTTCCACTGCAGTTGGTCCTAGGACGGTTTTTTGTGTTACAATATTTTCTGATGATGCTGTACTACCTAGGTCACAGTAAGGAGTTTGGATTTCAAGTTTGAGGAGAGTTACAGAAGGTTCCCTTTAGTTATAACAAGTCCTCCCATCATTAAAAACCTTCAATTGTTATTGTTCTTTGAATACCCTCTATACTACCTAGCGCAAACCTGTATGGTCTGACCCCAGCCCACCCTCTGCAACCCCGTTAGGAGTCACCCTCTTCCTTGCTCACCGTAACTCAACAGCATGAGACTTCATGTGTTTCTTAAAACATACCTCTTCTCAGGCTCATGGCCTTTGCACATGCCATTCCTGCTGCCTGCAATGTACTTTTTACTTACCCTTTGCCTAGCTAACTCCTCATATCAAGTCTCAAAGTAAGCATCACTCCCTCTCCTGCCTCCTTTTTTCTCCCTCTAGGCTATCTCTTAATGATCATATATTTATTGGTGATACTATTTATGTGTACGAATTTCCCCTCAAACCGCAGGTAGGCTCCATCAGAGAGGGGCAGCTTTTGTTTTGGTCTCTATGTAATTTCTGTTACTTTGAGTAGTGTCTGTCTCATTTGAGACATCTAGCAAATAAGAAGATAATTGCATTACTGACAAGCTGACCAAGTTAAAATGTATAACCTTTAGTATACAACTATTTAATTGTAAGCCTGGAAGCCAATTAGAGCTCCTATTATATCCCAAACCATTGTTCTTACCACTAAGAAATTAGTTCTTATGTATGCGCAAAATAAAATATTTGGAAATATTTAAAATTTTTCTTTTTAACTTGTACTCCTACTGGTAACATGCATTAGAGATGTACATTTTGATAGATATAATTTTCTCTTGAGGATTAGATCCAGGTTTCTCTGTTCTACATTAATAAATTTCTTTCTTGCATGGACCAGAATCCATTCATCTTTTTGCCTTTTCTGTAGTATCTGGAGTGGATTGTGTCATATTTTGCTAATTCTTGTTTGACTAGATAACTGGCTTCTAACGAATTTATTGCGATTGATATGCCAGTCTATGGGCTCTTCTCAAACAGATGCAAGAAATTGACTTTACCCCTGATGGAAACATTTTGCTAAGGGCCAACAATAACAAATGTTTGCTTTTTTCTCTTTTTTTGCTAGCAAAGAAATAAACCTATATGGAGATTTACACATCACTCTTGGATAAAACCTTTTTAACTGACTAAGAATTGTGTCATTGGATATTCTTCATTTGTGGGGGGACCAAATCAGGGAGAAATGGCTTTTTCTATGCTATTGTAGTTTGGCCACTGGTAACAGTACAGTTGTTTACCTGTCAAGTTAGTTCACATCCAAAGATTGTTTCTGATCAGTTTTCTCTTTTTGGCAATACAGTGTTTCTAAGGAGCAGGAACTTAAATTTGCTGGTTAGTACATAAGAAGCTCAAAAACCAATTATTCAAGTTTTGTTTTTCTGCTCAATTACCAGGGTTAACATGGGTCTGTCTTTTGAATAAATACATATGCAGCAAGGTCCCCCAATTTTTCATGGATGCTCGTTCAAAACATTTCCCAATGAGGAATAAGTTTTGTTGGCTGGATCAGCTCCTAGGATCTCTGAGTTTTGGGAAAAGTAGGGATAAAAACTAATGAAAACAGGCTAAGTAGATCTATTTAATTAATAGAACAGGGGCGGGATTAGGTCTGGGTGTCTGTTTTTGACAGTTAGTTGTTGATGGTATGAGATCAGGAGAACAACTGCAAAGTCTGTGTAGAATATTGACAAAAGCAGTAATGAGGACAGAGGATTTTTTTTTTTTTGGAGGATTCCTCCGTAAAAAGAATATAAATTTCCTTCTGGTCTTTCTTTAAAAGATTGAATAAAGAACTAAAACATTTAAAAATTTTGGCTGCTGGACTGTTTTCACCAAAATGGTACTATATTGAGATATTATATGGTGCCCTAGGTTTATTTGGGTAACATATTTTTAAGCTTGGACAAGATGATTGTTAAAATCCTTTCTTTTTCTGAAGTCCTGTGGAGGTGTGATATCTTTAGAAGTATACGATGGAGCCTAGAAGTTTCTTACTCAAGTATAAGAATCCATGTTATATTACCATTAGTAATGACATTTTATTTTTATATCTGAGATGAATATGCTGTTAGCTCATCGACACAGGCTCCTATTATATCTTCCAGTTTTCAATAACAGCTTTGTATTTACAGGATCCTAAACTGGACCTTAGTTGGGTTTTTGTCAAAATCTGTCAATTTTGGCTGGCTTTGGTTACATCTCAGATCATCATTTTATTGACATAATCTGGGCAAAGTAATGGAGTGAGTGCTTGAATGGTTAGTGTGATAGAAATGCTCAGAATATGCCTCTTCCTACCATATGTTGATGTAAGAAATTAAAGGGCTGAATGGTGGTAAGAGAGGGGTGTGGGCTAGGTGAATGGTGGTGATAGTGGTGGTGAGGCTGAGAGATTGCAGAGAGCAATGGGGTTCCCCTTTGACCTGTGCATCATACAGAGGGAAGAATCCTCAGGCTGTCCTATGGCTTACCGTGACCCCGGGTCTGTCTTTAAGACCACATTTTTGATGTGTGATCTCCAGGGAGTCCACTCTGCCTCTGGAACTTTGCTCAATAGGATTCTGGATGCCAACCAGATCTTGCTAACTAGATGCACTCGTGTGATATTGAGAAGAGGGGAAGTGAGGCAGAAGTCATTTGCTGCTTCAAATGTCAATCAAAGTCATGGAGATATGAATACCAAGAGGCATTGTGAGTGGCTGGAATCAGTTTTTCTGGCTCCATTGGTCCCTAAGATTGAAGTAGATGGGCAGCCTACTGAGACTTTACTTGACCTGTAAAATTAGAGGTCAAAGTTGCAATGGTTGTAGAGATGCACTCAGTGTTCTCGTGTCTGATCACCACTTTCATGGGTGTTGAGAGGCAGTTGCTGAGGCTTCCTGATTTCCAAAGTAGAGCCACTGTCATATGTTCTTGAATTCAATGTTTCCAGAGGCAAACTCCTAACTCCTGGTATTCTAGACTTTCCACTGATTTCAAAAGTGTCCTAGTCCCCGAATTAAATATTTTGTTGCTTACAATAGCTAGAACATTTTTTGTTTCTTGAGTTCAACCTCCATGGATACCATATTTAATACTAGGAGTGGGGTGATGGCACTAGGCCTTTAAAGACAGAAAATTGGGATTGGTTATCTGAGCTGGTTGGATTTGAATGCAGTTATAATCTGGTTACTATTGGAAAATGAGATACCGGTTGTTCATGGCATGTAGTGGCAAAGCAGTTACTTAAAGTATCGCTTGTGATATCCTTGAATCAGGTGCTGTGTGAAATGTGTGTTTTGTCAGACCAAGTGTCTGTTGTTTCGTTAGGCCGTGAAGGCAGTAATGAAAAATTCAAGATGAGGTAGGTTAGTTGCTTCCCGTTATGCTAGAGAACTTAAGGAAAATAAGGACGAGCTCAACGTTCTGATTTTCTGGCTCAAGGCACTGGGTCCAGGGAACTTCTTTGACTGTTCTAGATGAATCTCTCATATCTTGTAGCCGAAAGGCTAAGGTAGCTGAGAGAAGGGGTCTGAGCCTAGGGGTTCCAACATAACATGAATTCATATTCTTGCCAGATTGCTTCTAAGAAATTGAAATGTTGATAGGGAAAAAGTGAACCAGAATCTCCTTGAAATAACAGGGGGCCAGATATTCTTGAAGATTATTCCTCGACTTTTTCAATGTGCAAAATTGTCTGTTATCTTTATCCTTGAATGACAGTTTGTCTGGGTGAAAAGTCATAGGGTCACTGTCTTTCCTTGAGGAGTTTCTGGATGTGGCTTCTCTATCTTCCAGATGTGGTACAGCTACATTTACACTATCTTCTATCATAAGTGGGCTTCACTATGTTTTAACCCTATCTTGCTTTTGAGAAATATGTGAGATTGACTTTTTCTCCCTTGTAAATCACTTGGTGTTTTTGCCTGGCTTCTCAGTGCCTATTTTCTTGTCTTCTTTAAATTTTACCTGTTGCTATTTACTTGTTGACAGTTATGGGCTAATTTTTCTTGGGACACACTGTACTCTTTAGCATATAGATTCAAATTCTCTGTCATTTCAGAAAGTTGCTTGAATTATATTTAAGAATATGTGTGGTTCCATTATTTTAGTTTTCTTCCTTGAGTTGTGAAAAATTTCTTTTCACTACTTTCTCTATCTATAAACTTTTTCTCTAATCCTTTTTATCTCTTTATTTCCATTTTTGGGGTTGATTTCCTCTTTTTATCCTCCAAGTCCTTTGCTGTACTTCAGCAGTGTCTATTTTCCCTCACACACCTTCTTTTCATCTTCATTTCTGGATAATCATGTTTTTTCCTCTGTTCCTTCCTTAAGCCATATGTTCGTGTTTCGTTGCCTCCTGTAGCCTCATTGTTTCTTGAGTTCTTGACTCTTGTACCTACAGCTTTGTGCTCCAGCATCATAGAAGCTATCACCTCCTTGAGGTTTTCAAATTAACGGTGAAAATGTCTAGTCACAGTATTCATCTCTTCAATGGCAAATTTTTCTGGAGACTAGTCCGTGTCTGTCATTTGTCTGTGTCTGTCATTAGTATTTGTAGCCGCCTCTGATGCAGGAAGGGTTAATAATCACTGGAAAAGGCTTGCCAACAAACTGTGACCCAGAGGTGAGAAGGCTGGTCAGCCAATGATGGGTAAGACCTCCAGGGGGAGGCAACCTAAGCCGGGCGCGGTTTCCTGGGGGCACAGATGGAGACACGATATTGATATCAGGAGCAAGAGGAGCAGTTGCCTAGGAGGACTTGCCTGCTCTGAGATAAAATATACAAGCACAGCAATAACATGATAATATCAAAACAGAGGCCAAGGGAGGGCACCTTGAGAAATCACTAAGAATTCTTGGCATCCGCTAATTACATTGTCCAGAACACCTGTGTATGTTTAATAGCTGTAAGCTATGTATATATTGAAACTCTGGTTATAATAAACTCAGAGTGGCTATCAGCCCTCTCCTCATCTATCCTGGTGTGTACATTGGATCGCGACACTGACAGTATTTCTGCTCCTTTACTCCTTTTCTGTGAAGTAACTTTGAGTCGATGTTGTAAATGTCTTTTTGGGTAACCTGTATTTGAATGAGATGAGTTTTTATGGGGCCAGGTACCTGTAGGAGGCTCACACTGGGGAGGGGTCAGGGCTTGTTTCAGGACAATTGAAATTTGTCTGATAACTCAGGCTTTTGTGTACAACTTTGGTTAGCCTTTACTTTTCCTCAGGAGATGGGCAGCTGTCTAGGGAGGTCCTCTCTGTGTGTATATGTTTGTCTCTTTACAGTACAAAGTTTTCCTTTTCTCTTCCTTGCTCCCTGCAAATATGGCCTGTTTGTGTGGCTTCTCATTGATCCCCATCTTCTTTGCTTCTTGGAACCAAACCAGGCACAGGGAAATTCCTAAGACCAGATGGAACACGTTCTTTCAACTCTTACAAAAATCGGGGTTTAGGTTTTGCACCATAGAGTGTGCCCCTCGTCTCTGAGAAGACTACTTTGCCGGCTCTTTCTGTCATCCTAGAACCCTCTTGGAACTTTCCCCTCACCTTTCCTTGATCCCGCCTCCACTGCTTTTGGGAATCCTTTCACATGTTTTGTGATTTGGGCTTTAGCGATCTCCCAGTGGTGCTAAGGTGGATTTTGTATTTTGGATCTCATTCTCTAAAAGTCAGTGTTATGTCTTCACTTAATTCAACTCATAATCACTTAGCATGTGCTGTGTGCCAGTCTCTGGACATTGGGGCTCTAAAGGCAAATTCTTTGTTTTTGAGGACTTTCTATGTAGGGTGTTGAGAAAAATCAACAATGACCAAAACCAAAACAAAACACCAAAAAAGGCAGAACGTATTCAATGTCTAAGCAGAGGTTCAAAGTGATGGTTTAGAACAAACCTGGGGAGCAGGAAGACGAGGCAGTTAATAACAACACCTTGGGGCGAGGATCATAGGACTCCGCATATGGTAGGTGCTCAATAAATAGTTAACAGCTCTAGAAGAAGATTCATTTTCAACTGAGAGAATAGAGATCTATAATAATCCTGCTCATGGCACAATTTCTGGAGGAAGCTGCACACACAATTTTAAGATAGTTTGGTTCATGTAATTATTGCTCATTTTTCTTCATCTAGGTTTCCTTCTGGAACAGGTCATGTCTCTCACAGCTGATATTCTGTTCATTAACTCTGTTGCCTTTGAGGTAGACTTTGGAGAACGGGTTTAATGTTGACAGATGTATATAAAAGGGAGAGAGTTCTACATAAAACACATGACAGGGCCAAGACCACGTGAATGGGAAATCACGGCACCATGGGAAACGTCTGGAAAATTTATTAGGGCCACATTATTAAAGGCTTAGGATACCAACCTCAAATGCCAATTAGTTTTCTGATAAGCAACTTTGTTTCAAATAAGATTATAAGAAAACTAGATGAATTTCCCATAAAATCCCCCATTATCTATGTCTATCTTGAAAGATAACAAGATCTAATTATATGTATCTATTCTTTAGAAAATTGACAATGTGAGGTTCAGTTTTATAAAGTGCTAGCTTTCTAATTGGTAACAGCAAAATATTTAGTCATTCATTGTTGATCATCAGTGTCATTTATCCTTTTATTCTTTTAGTTTTATTTGTTTATTACTATAAAAGCTTCAGTACACCCTTCTCCTTTTCTTTGTTCCTTTCCCCACTTCATCCCTCTCCTCTCCTCTTCTCCACTTCCCTTCTCTGCTCTTTTGTTCTCTCTGTAATCAATTGATTATCAATCAATCAGTTATTCATGGGGGCATATACTAGATGCCAAGTAGCAATGATTTTTTTTTTTTACATGAGGTGCCTGGATCTTTACCATTTTAGGCACAATGCTGTATTTTTCATACCATATGGTCTTTGAAATGTTTATAATGCTTTCTTTTGGTAAAAAGAATTTGTTTACAGATGTTATAAAATCAAACATTACTCTTGGCTCACATAATCATAATCACCATCAATACCACCATAATAACAGTAACCTTTGGGTTGAATAGACCAATCAATTTTGTAATCCGTTATACTCGTTTTCTGATCTTCACTGTCGTGGCTTTTACGCATTTGTGAAAAAAAAACAGAGAATAGAAGCTTGGTAGTTTACATGCTGTAAAAATTAAGAGGACATGACTTAAGATGAAAGGAGGTAATGATTTAATTCTGGAGTTGCTGAGCTGAGCTCTGGTGGTCTGGGAAGCTCTGGGGAAAATCCAGATATTGCCGTGACAGATTTGGGTTGGAATATTTTGTGAATGCAATAGCAGATGCACTTATGGAAGGCTTTTCCAATCAAGATGTTGCCTCACATGACCTTAAGACATGATGATTCTTCCAAGGCTCTAGATTTGACAAGAAGTTTTCTGTTTAGCCAAAACTTGAAAATTATTCCTCTTCATATGTTATTTAAAAAGACATTTAAAATTACATGGTTTGCAAAAACTATTAACAGGATATAAATATATGGTCTTTAAGCCAGTAAAATCTATTTATAGTCTTTAGACAGCTTGAATTAAGGTAAATAGCCTTTATGGTAATTTTTCTGAGGCTATAAATATGGCATATGTGTCTCTGTATCTTCAGTTCCACTGATGAACTTGAAATAGCAGTAACTGAGCCTTTTTTGAGACTCTCTATGGGCCTTTCGTGTCTATTACACAGGTTGTTAAAAGTATACACCTTGGAAATTCCCAAGGTTCCACCTAGGTGTTAATAGTCAGATTTAATACATTCAAAAAGTTTGAAAATTTGTCCGTGTGGTCTTTGATCTCTTGAACCTTTGATACTGAGGCACATTGATTATCTTTACACACTGTAAATTCGCTTGTAATTTTTTTTTTTTACTTTTAAGCACTGCTAATAAATAATATGCATCATATTTATGACCACGTGTCAGTCGGCCCAATTCAAAATTAACCTACAGGAACTCTGCTATCTGACAAATATAATTGAATCCCATGAAACTATCTTATTAATCTTTTATTATAAATTATATATAATTTTTTAAAAAATCAAGGATGGATTTGAAAAACATGACAATTCTAAAAGTTATAGGATTAAGAGAAATTTCGATTATTTGTTTGCATAATGGGAGCTGCACATTGACAATAACTATTCATACTTGGTACCAAGATCTTAATTTGACATGATGGTATGTTTTAGTTTTGTTTAGGTTTACTGTCAAACCCTAAAAACATTAGTAAATGGTACCCGCGCTTTTAAATCATAAAAGGAAACCTAGATTTGTTTGCAGTTTTTTAATCTGTTGTTAATAAACTTGAAAGAACACAGCCCAGTCTAATAAACACATCAAACTAATGGGTACCAGAGCAGTTCAGAAGAGTGTTTGTTGTTTGGTGTTTAGATTTCAGTCAGAATTAATCAACAATGGATGGGGCCTGCTGTATTTATTAGCAACTCAAATCCCTGTGATTTAATGCCAGGTCCCTTTGACTCATTCCAGTGAACGCTGGCAAGGTTACAGCACTGATACATACTTACATCCTCGGGTCTTAAAAAGAAAGGGAAAAATAGAGCCTAAAATCAGACCACAGGATTGGCAGGAATTTCCCGAGAGCCATTTTGAATTTAGCCCTATACAGCGAGCCTGTGAATGGGAAGCAATTGATTCAGGAACACTGGAGCCTCTTCTGCCTGAAGGAGCCTTCAGCTGTGCAGATGGTTTGCTGGCGTAATCCAGTCTGCTTTTGTCTTTTATTTTATATATTAGGCTACTTTCTTCTCACACTCTATATTGCTTTTATTTTCTCCCTCTACTCAAGCCTCTAAATTTCGGGGGCAAGGAGCGGTTGCAGGGCTTTCGTGAGGGTGGCTGCAGTCTATATGCACTATTTCCCCCAGATTTATGAGTACATTGCTGGCAACGCTGCTTGCTCATCACACTCAGCGCCAGGGCGTTCTTTGTACAAAAGCGTCAACTTTTGAATGAAGTCTCTGGAAACAGATGTACAGATTAATCTCTAGAATGCATTTTTATGAGGCTCCAAAAACGTGCCTACTCGTGCAATCGCCCTGGTTCTAGACATTTATTTTTTCAAAGTGATCTCATTTCTTAATTACAAAGACTTACATTCTTTACTGTTCATGTTCAGAAAATTCCACAGCCGTTAGCCATTCTTTCTGCTTCCCATGTCTGGGGGCTGCCTTTCGAGAGCAAATTATTTGTGGAAAGATATTATGTATCTGGAAACTCTTCAGTGAAAACTTGATGGAGTCACTGTTACTCCAGGGACCATCTATCTCCCTTAGAAGATAAGATTTGCCAGCACTCCCCTCCTACAACTTCCTATGGGAAGATAGCGGACTTTTGGCCTGATAAGCAGTTTCACACTGAGTGAGTTCTTGCTGTCTCACATATCCTTCCACATCCTTCCCAGAAACAGAGTTTTCTATCTTGCGCTAGGTCATACCATCATTTTTTTCTCATTTGGAGGTGACTTTTGAAGAAGGGATATACCCAAAATGGACATTTGTTCAAGTAGTTCCATGTTATAATATTAGGATATATCTGAAAGTGTTCTGAAACAAATCTGTATTTTAAAAAAAGAAACACTGAGAATGTTAATCACATACCTCTGCTTTTTCTTTAGTGCTCTTCTGCCCAACGACATGTTTCCTTTCAGCAAATAGAAGACTTTGTGGGAATGGTGTGGGCTTTTTTTTTTTTTTTTTAATTGTAAACGTTCCACACACAGAGAATAAATACCACAGAATCCACCACTTTGGAATGACTTGATACTGAGTCAATGTCCTTGTTTTCCCTCCTTAAAAACTGTCTCTTCTATTTATAGGGGAAACACATGCAGAGAGTTCCTCTTTTCTTATCATTAAACAATGTGTGTAATGCATTTCAGCTGAGATTTTAAAAAAGCTCTGGTTCTTTAAACGTTTGTATATGATCGGCAAACGTCCTCACATACAGTAGTTTTTTTCACTGTTGTAATCATTCTCTATACACTCAGCACTTTCTTTGTGAGGGACATTTATTTTAGTACTTCTGTACTTAATTTTCTTATAGTATCTTGTATCTTGAGGGCATTGCTTGTAAAGAGGAACTTGGCTCTCAAGTGAAAAACGTTTCAATATAAGACCAAGTGCAGATTTTTGACTAAAGATGGCGGAGGAAATGGATTTGTATCCCTGTTTATTCCTTGGAATAATAGACAACAACATTGATGAAAAACAAATCAGAAAGGCCATCTTCAATGAAACTAGGCACATGCAAACTTTGCAAACCATGACAACAAAATATAGGTGCCCAAAACAGGGAAATTAGGACCAAACTGAGATAGCTTCAGCCTGCTGGCACATACATCTGTGATCTCTGGCAGTAAGTAGAGAGCTTTACAAGTTGGCTGTCCAGTCCTAAAAGGCCCAACCAAGCATCTCTCCCTGGAATGACCAAGTCTAGGTGTTTGGACTGGCTGCAGGAGAGTCATTGAATTCCAGTTTACACAGCCAAGGAGGAGCAGGGTCAGGGTGTAAACACAGAATTACCCAGACATACCGTTTCATCACAAGTAGGTGACCACTAGGAAGAAGGAAGATGTTAAAAGGTAAACAGATTTGTTAGGGAATCACAGACAGCTGAAGACTTCTGTGGTCTGCTGGAGCCAACTCATGTCTGCTCTCTAGAACCAATTAGTAAATTTTTGAAATTTTGCAAGCTGATTGTTAAACACAGTTATTATTAAAAATTAAATTATAAACTTACCATAAATTACGTTAGAAACAAAGGTAATAAGTACTCAAGACTCATCACTCCTTAATTACCATATTTTACTCTTATCTATGTTCTTGAGATATTTACATCGATTGTATCTGATTGGTGAAAATATTATGCAGAAGTGCCCCACCGTGCATTTCTTCCCAACCCTGGGGTCAATGAGCTCATGTTGGTGGTTTGAAATCAGCCATAGTGGAAGTATTATAGCATGAAAATCTGCAAATGCTACAAATCAGCACTTGATTTATTGTTTTGTTTATTATTTAAAGTGATGGGAAATATGTTAATAATGCTGATTAAAATTAATAATGAATGCCTGTAGCACAAAAAGTTGAGGAAATATTCCTGTAGTGTTTTAATCTGTTATCTGGTTCAGCAAATAAGTTGCTCAAGTCATTGATGAAGAAGTGAAGTTCCCAAGTGTACATCTTTGCTGTTTTACTTTCATCATACTCGTTAACATAAATGAAAATGTCGTCCAGTGTTTACGTCAGAACCACACGTTTGTCAGTCACAACCATAGATGGGGTTTGGCAAAACTCATTGAAAGCACTCTGGGAGAATCAATCAGCTATATGGACTTTACAATTCCTTTTTTATTATTATTTTGTAAATTGTGTGCTATACATCTTTTATATTTGTAAAACTTACAAAAGCTTATGTATGTGTATATAAAAGGCAAGTATGCAAAAATGTATGTGTATATAAAAATGCATACATTATTTTTAGGATAGTCAGTTAAGTGGTTATGAGGACCCACAGACGCTTTGCAAATGCCCCAGCAAGATGTCCTCTTCATTCTGTGCTGAGGCATGGGGACGGGACAAATGGAAGTTTAACAACTTGAATTCAGGGAGCATGTAAGTGGAGATACACGTAGACCTCAGAATTAGTGAGAAAGTGCTTGGAGACAATATATTTGAATTCAAGATACTTGCAGTCCCAGTTCTCCGCCTTGGCTCCTCCCATACCAATCTCAGCTGGTCCTGAAAGAACTATCCGCATTCAAAGACATTTTCTGAAAAGAATGAGCACGGGATCTATACACAGGTGTTAAAGACAAAAGAGGAATGGGAGCTAATCCGTGTAAACTGTCACCTAGAAGGTGCTCCACAAGTTATTATTATTTTATTATTGCTGCTTTTATATAGGGCAGATGATTAATTCACATCACAATAAGGATTATGCCCCCAAGTAGAAAAACCATTTCAAACATACAGTTCTTCACACTATCAAATAGATTAATGACAATATTACTTATGTGAAATTATAAGGTCATAGAAGGAAAACAATGAATCGAAGAAGAGAAAGTTATGAAGGAAGGAAACTGTTCCCAGAGAATTTGAGAATTTTGGACCAAGCCAAGTTGTTTGAGTATAAAGGACACAGACAGATCATTTCAGATGTGAAAGAAGGCGAGGAAAAGAATACCCATGCATCTTTCTTTAAAAATGTACATGATGATGAAATCTAAACAATATATATATACAAATTCCTTGACTTGAAATCAGAGAAGATGGTCTCATTCTAATGCTCTTAGAATCTTAAAAACAAACAGACAAACACATATCTGGGCACAAAGAAGCCTCTCAATAAATTCTATAAACTAGAAAGAGTGCATAATATAGTAGTAGATCATAGTATACTGAAACTAGACACTTATTACAAAAATAAAATAAAGTCCCAACCATCTAGATTAAAAGCAACAATCACAACAAAAACAACTCCCAAACAATTTTTAGACCAAAGAGAAAAATCAGAACTGAACTCACAGAGCATGTAGAAAATAACAATAATAAGACACTGCATATGAGAACTTATGTTATAAGCTGAAGCCATGCTCAGGAGACAATTCATGGCCTTGAGCACAAGTGAAATAATCTTTTAACAGAATAAGGTAGGAAAGGACCTGTAAAACTATCTTTAGGAAAGCAGAAGTAAAGATTTAATAAAAGTAACAGCAAAAATTAGTAAATTAAAATACAAGAAAATGGTAGAACTAATACATAAATGAATCTCCCAGTAACACAGATAAATCCCTAGCTAATCTAATTAAAAAGAAAAAAGAAGATAGTAAAAACACACAAAATTAGAAACCAAAGGAAAAATAACCAGATGCAGAGGAAATTGTGAGAAATATTCAGGTTTTTTTCACAAATACATTTGAAAACCTGGATCCATCAATGATTTTCTAGGGTTATGCATATGACAAAAATCAATATCAGATGAGAAGGTAAACTCAAACAGAACAATTGCAAGGAAGAAAATGAAAAAAATTATGAAAGTGCTATCTCTTTAAAAAAGATCAAGGCTCATGGTATTTTAAATGTGAGTCTTTCAAACCTTGAGAAAAGATATCGAAGCTCCACATACTGGAGCTGAGTAGAGAAAGGCTTCCATTTTGTTTTTACAAAACTACCACAACATTGAAACCAGATGCTGAAAAAAGAAAATTTCACACCTAGCTTACTAAACTGGAAATAACCCAAAGTGAAGTTGAATGAGAGTGGAATACTATGTAGCCATTAAAAAGGAAATTGTATATATGAATATGGAAAGATCTTCAAATATATTATGAAATAAAAATGGAAGGTTCAGAACAGTGTATATAATATGTGTCCAGCTGAGTAAAAATATGCATAAATTTATGAATGGTGTGTTTGATGAAGAAACTGTTGATGGTGGTAAGTGACATTAGGACTGGGAGAAACTATCAGTTTTCATTGTATCTCCCTTTTGTATACTTTTCTTTTACTTTTTAAAATTGTATTATTTGTATTATTTTCATTAAATCATTCATCAGATCCTTAACAACAAAATAGAATTTGCACAGTCAGTAAATTGCCCAGCTCCTACGCTGAGCATTACACACATGACATTTATCTTAGGTGTGTTTTTCACAAGATATCAAATAAGAGTTTTTCCTTTCATTCTTTTTTTTTTTTTTAAGATTGGCACCTGAGCTAACAACTGCTGCCAATCTTTTTTTCTTGTATGTGATTTTTCTCCACAAATCCCCCCAGTACATAGCTGTATATTTTAGTTGTGGCCCCTCTAGTTGTGGCATGTGGGACGCTGCCTCAACATGGCCTTGTGAGCAGTGCCATGTCCACGCCCAGGATCCAAACTGGTGAAACCCTGGGCCGTTGAAGCGGAGTACGTGAACTTAACCACTTGGTCACGAGTCCGGTCTCCCTTTTATTCTTTATTAGTTGGAATTTACAAGTGGAATCACTGCTCAATATTCCATGGAAAACTTGACCTTTCAACAAGGTCATTTCAAATCATGAGATTTGAAGTGCACTGACCCAGTTTTCTCAGAAATGTCCATTACTTTAAAGTGATATTAGTCATTCATTTTCATCATATAGTTCCAGGTTTTTTTTTAGCTACTTAAAGAAAGTCACTACTGTACTGAACTCTAGAACAAAAACCAGCGTCAAGAGGTCTCACTCTTTTTTCCCCTTAATAAGTTAGGAATCTTGACCTTCCTTTAACATTCAAATAACCAAGTTTCTGGAAATCTTAGTTATCTGGCAACTGTACAGTTTATGTCAAGTTTTTATGTTGGTGGGTTTGACTGTTCAGTCTAGTGGGTACTATGTGAAATGCATCTGGGAAAATTTGTAGAGGGAGTCCTGTTCTCTTGCAGGATGCTCTGGAAGCAGATTCCACATGCTAATAATGGAATCCTCAGGGAGATGATTTTCTTTTTGTGAGGAACAAATGTTTCGAACTGTTTTATGAGAATTTCAGTGCTTGCAACGTTCAAGGTGTTGTACTATGACTTGTTGGATTAAACGGTGTAAAGGCAACAGGAATTCTAGTGTACAGAAAGTAGAAAACACCAAGAAGTTATTGTCAGAGTCTGTGATTGAGGGCAAAGTTTCATTATTAAGGATTTTGGAAACACAGGTTGCCAAAGTTGGTCTTAGACCTGATGCCCACTTCGGTGCATTATTAAAGGAAATTTTGGATATATGATACCTGGATATTAAAATTTGTCCTACCTTACTATGTTTATCTAGCTGACACCAACTTTAGAATTCAGATATATATGATTTTGGGGGATTGACTGACCATTGGAGCATTTACAAAAGTGGTAAGAAAAATGGAGGAGGGGCCGGCCCGGTGGCGCAGCCGTTAAGTTCACACATTCCGCTTCTCCACAGCCAGGGGTTCGCAGGTTTGGATCCCGGGTGCGGACATGGCACGGCTTGTCAAGCCATGCTGTGGTAGGCATCCCATGTATAAAGTAGAGGAAGGTGGGCACAAATGTTAGCTCAGGGCCAGTCTTCCTCAGCAAAAAGAGGAGGATTGGCAGTAGTTAGCTCAGGGCTAATCTTCCTCAAAAAGAAAAAAAAATGGAGGAATCCTCTTAGTTTCAGTCTGGGGATGCTTCCCAGGTCCAGGACTCTTTTCCAGCATTCTTGAGCCAGGGCTAATGAGGTGTTAATGGAGTGTTAGCACTGGCTACTAGACCAAGGCATCCAAGAGACAGGAGGGTAAACACTCTTTGAAGTGTGTGCCTAATCCTTTGAAGTGTGTTTCTAATGGGAAGATAAGCACTTTTCCTGTCTTAGAGATCCTTGGTTTGATGTCCACACCCTATGGCATAGATTCTAGGCCAACACATTTGCTCTTTTCAGGAGATACTTAGGGAAGAAACTCTGTTAGTGGGTGGTTCCAGGACTTGGCCATCTTAACGTTTGATCTGGCTGACAGGATCTCATATAGGAAACCTCCGAATAATGGTAAACTGGCTTAGGTGCCTTTTCTTATTCCCCACCCCCAAGAGGCAAATAAAGCTATAAAGTAGGTGCAACCAGGGGCATAAAAGACCAAATGCCACTCTAAACTTTCCTCCTCTTTGACTTCCCCTCACTCCCCCTTTCTTTCTTCAATACCCTAATTAAATAAGGTCAGAACAGTCTCTTACTGGTCTTTTTGTCCTCAGTTCCCAGCACAGTCATTTGTAGCTTGTAAGTACTGAAGCTATTTAATTAATGCACATCAATAAATTGATTTATTACGGGACTAAAACCCTGAAGAAGATACTCTACTACATAATTCTTAAAACTAAAAGATTCTCAACTTAGCAGAAAGTCATACATAGGATGATATAATACTTTATAACCTTTAAGTGTTTAGATCTTATGCATATTTTGTTAGGTTTATGCCGAGGTATTTCATTTTTTTGGGATATATGGTATTTTTAGAAAAGTTTCAAGTTCCATTGTTCTTTGCTAATATACAAGAAAGCAATTGACTTTGGTATATTAACCTTGTGTTCTGCAACCTTTCTGTAATTGCTTGTTAGTTCCGGGAGTTCTTTGTCTGTTCTTTCAGACTTTCTACATAAATAGTCATGTCATCTGAGAACAAAGACAGTTTACTTCTTCCTTCCTGATCAGTATACCTTTTCTTTCCTCTTCTTATCTAATTGCGTTAGCTAGCACTTCCAGTGTGAGATGAAAAGGAGTGGCAAGACGGAATAAACTTTCCTTGTTCTTGCTCATAGTGCGAAAGCTTCTAGTTTCTCACCATTAAATATGATGTTTAGCTGTAGGTTTTTTGTAGATGTTCTTCATATCAAGTTGAGGATGGTCCCCTCTATTCATAGTTTACTGAGAGTTTTTGTCATGAATGGGGTTGGATTTTGTCAAATGTTCTTTCTGCGTCTATTGATATGATTATGTGATTTTTCTTTTTTAGCCTATTGATATGATAGATTGCATTATTGCTTTTTGAATGTTGAACCAGTCTTGCATACCTGGGATAAATCCCATTTTAATAAGTCATAATATGTAATTATGTTTATACACTGTTGGATTCAATTTGCTAATATTTGTTTAGGATTTTTACATCTATGTTCATGAGAGACATTGATCTGTATTTTTCCTGTAATATCTTTGATTTTGGTATTAGGATAATGTTGGCCTCATAGAATGACTTAAGAAGTATTCCCTTTGCTTCTATTTCCTGGAAGAGATTGTAGAGAATTGGTATAATTTCTTCCTTAACTGTTTGATAGAATTCACCAGGGAAGCCATCTGGGCCCGGTACTTTCTCTTCTTTAATAGATATAGACCTATTCAGACTGCCTATTTCTTCTTATGTGAGTAATGGCAGATTGTGTCTTTCAAGAAATTGATCCATTTCATCTAGCTTATCAAATTTGTGGGCAGAGAGTTGTTCGTAGTATTCCTTTATTATCTTTTTAATGTCCATGGGGACTGTAGTGATGTCCCCTCTTTCATTTCTGATATTAGTAATTTTTGTTTTTTCTCATTTTTTTTTTTAGTTATTCTGACTAGAGGCTTATAAATTTTATTGATCTTTTCAAAGAACCAGCTTTTGATTTCATTGATATTCTCTATTGATTTCTCCTTTTCAATTTCATTGATATCTGGTCTAATTTTTTACTGTTTTGCTTCTTCTGCTTACTTTCCATTTAATTTGCTTTTCTTTTTCTAGTTTCCTAAAGTGAAAGCTTAGTTTATTAGTTTTAGATGTTTCTTCCTTTCTGCAATTTCCCTCTAAGCACTGTTTTCACTGCATCCCACAAATTTTGATAAGTTGTATTTTCATTTTCATTTAGTTCAAAATATTTTTCAATTTCTCTTGAGATGTCTTCTTTGACCCATGTGTTATTTAGAAGTGTGTTGTTTAATCTCCAAGTATTTTGAGTTTTCCAGCTACCTTTCTGTTAAATGTTTATTTTTAGTCTAAGATATGCTCAATCTGGATTGTTCTTTCCACTTCCCCCAAGTACCTTTGTCTGGGGAACAGGATGTTCTAATAAATTTTTCTGGATATCTTCTGGATGAATCCATCTGATTGACTCATGGGCACCTCATAGTTAACAGGCTTCATCAACTTATTTTCTTTTATCTCAAACACTTCTATCTCTATTATGCTCAATATACCTTAATGGCAATTCTGTCCCCACCCCTTCTGTAAGTCAGAAACCTGGAGATCCTCCCATATTCCTCTTAGTATCTCAGCCTCACACATGCAATTGGTAATCAAGACTTATCAGTTATACATTTGAAACATTTCTCCATCCCTTTCTCTCAATTCCAGTTTTTATAAAGTTCAAATCCTCCTCATCTCTTACTTGAACTACTGGAGTAGTCTCCTAATTCATCTTCCTGCTTTTACCTTTATTTCTCCCATCTGTCTTGCACCAATTTGCCATATGTGTAATTAATACAGTATTAATTATAACATTTAAGCATTATAACATTAATATAATATTAGATATAGATAACATGAATATCCATTCATTTCGTATGTGTATACATATAAATATAATATACATATGTGTTTATCTACATATATATGTGTGTGCATATATATCTACGCATATATACATTCATTCATTTTGTTTAAAGTTCTTCAGTAGTGTAAAATTCTTCCTAATGCCTAGAGGATAAAGTATAAATCCTTTTACACAGCATATTTAACTCTTTTAATTTGACCTTTTAAACTCTGGCTCTTGTCTTCATTCCTAGAAATTTGGTTGCTGTTCTGTAGGAAGAAAGCAAGCATACTTCTGGATGCTCCTCAGCGGTCACCTTCCTGTGAGAGCTCCCTGGAAAATTTCTCTCTCCCCTCCTCCGTTTAAATACTCTCTCCCTTGTTTGTCCACAGTTCCTTTCCTTACTCTCAATGCCTCCCCCATCTCATTTCAGGAAACTGTTTATGGGTAGGCTTTCCTGCTGTGAGCTCCTTACCAGTAAGGCCTGTATTTTGTTCATCGTTATTTCTCTTAGCCCAGAGCCTTGCATGTAGTGGGTGCTCAGCAAACGTTTGTTGAATGAAGGTCAAATGTGGCAGAGCTGTGTAAGAATATGGTTAAGGCCTCATGGTGGCTTCATTAAACCTGAGCCATTCAGACCACCAAAGGAGCTTTGTCTGAAGGGAGAGTGGCACCAATTAGTGTAGACTGTTGCAATTAGAATGAAAATAAGCTAGAGAGAAGTTCCAGTCTCATCCAGTTCCCTGGGGACATATAGTTGATTCCTTTCAATGAATATGGTTTAAAATTTGATTCATATGAATCTTTATTATACTTCTCACAGATTTTTCTCAGAGCTGTAAACACTTAGATGTTGTTAGATCAAACCCTCTTCAAAAAAAGAATGCCATTTGTATTCTAGTTGTTTGGAATTGTGGTCCCTCTTTATTTTGGAATTTTATGTGCTTTTTGATCTTTCAGTTAGCTGAATCTCAAAATGTCAATGAAACCTTTCTTTGGTAATGTCAATAACTCCTACTCTCTTCCTAACCCTCCCATTGCCTCTGCCTTTTGTTTTCCCTGTTCTAGTACATCAGTAGCATTTCCCTTTTATGTCTATGTAGGCTTGCGTTGACTTCCTCGAGACTATGAGTTCCCAGAGGACAGTCACGTCATCTCATAAGTGTTCTCCTGCATGGCCTAGTAAAGTGATTTGCATAATATAGATGCCCAGTAAGTATTGGGTGAATATGTAATTTAATAATGACAATGGCTTAATAAAGGCTGGGTAGATGGACACATGATAACCTCAAAAGCGATTCAGAGAGATTGTTCTTTGACAAGATTTGAATAGGTGATATGGTTTAGCCATTGTATCATCCAAAGACTCGACTTTCTGTGGCAACCATGTGAGGTTAAGAGGACATTCTGTGCAGTTTCAGCAATTTGAGGGAAGCCACAGCTGGAAAGGGGAAAGGAACCAGTGTTTGGAGGGGGCAGTGGAACAGGATAGGAAATCCTCAAAGGCAGTTATCCACTTGTGCTCCTGGAAAGAGTGGGGGATGGAGGGAGGGGAGCCTCCTGTTGCAAATAACCCAACTTGCCAACCACTCACAGAGCCAGCCACAGTGTTTGTGTGGGGAGGGTAATTTCTGATAAAAATAGAGGAGAACTTTTTTTTTTTTTAAGTTCAAGCACTTTAAAAGCAACTGTGGAAAGTTTTAATCATAGGGTGGTTCTTCTCTGAAAGAAGAAAAAGATGTTTCAATTTTAAATTCAGGGGCTTGAAATGATTGTGTCACTTCAGCTAGCGTGGAGCATGTCAACAAGTGGACATGTTTGCATTGTGGAAAATATGACTTGAAGATGTAACATTTTAAATAAAAAAGGCAAATAATTTCTGTTGTGGGTTTTCTTCCTCTGCAGGAACAGTTAGAACTTGACTGCATTTAGAAATAAAAAGTAAAAATATCACGCATCATATTCACCACTGTCTTAGAAATAGAAATCTTATTATGTGGGCTGGGTTTCTGAACATGGTTAAGATATACTGAAAACAGAACAAAGGTTGTCTCTTAGAAGGTAAACTTTGTTTCAAGGTATCTTGACAGATTAGACTGTGGTTTATTTAAATATTTTTGCTTATATTTGTTTTAGATGGGAGGATATGTGTATATACATAAATTAAGGTGTATAGTTTATAGCTTCTTTCTAGATGTGCAGAATTGTTTTTTCTCTGTAGAATTTTTATTTACAAACCAAGATGCTTTGTTATTAGTAACAAATTGTTTATGCCTCAAAACTGATGGCCCTGCACTTGAAGCGTGGTGGAAAATAGCACAGACATCATCGTTTCTTAACATAGATATTCTGAAGAGAATTAAAACTAGTTTTGTTTTTTTGTTTTGTTTTATTCATGACATTTGTGTTCAGGGAAGCCTTTTTTGGGTTCTTTTTTGGGCTTGAATTGCCTCATTAAATGCATGCTTTCAACCCGGAGTTGTTCTCTTTGGTGGAGCAAACTTGTCCCACTCAGGAGCCTGGATTCTGACTGCCTGGGTTCCAATTCCAGTCCTACCATTTATTACTTGCGTGGCTTCAGTTTACCAACTCTACTATTGAACCTCTCTAAGCCTCAGTTTCCTCATTGGTAAAAGGGGGAAAAGAATAGTAAGGCTGTTTGAGGACGAAATGCAGTGCAGTTCAGGCCTTTAGTGTGGTCCTCGTGGTAGCATGTCATAAGCATTCACAAAAGATCGGGGATTATGACAGATGGAGTTTGTATTTCTTCTCCTTTCTCAGCCTTCCTTCTTGTGTTTTTCTTTTTCTCAGATCAACTCTCTCCTTCAACTTTTCCAAATATATTTCTTTTTCCTCTTCTGATTATTTTATATAAGAGGATACAGAGCAGCTTATAAAGTAGTGGGACTAGTTTCTATGTGAAGTTTTGGGAATGGATCTCATTATAATTATACCTCTTTTACAATAGGTATGGAAATCACTTATTTAAGCATCAAAATAATACTTTACATGTGAAACAAACCTAGGTACACTGTCTCAGGAGGAGCCCTATGTGCTCCTATGTGCTCCCGGTTGTTCACCATCTTGTCCTCGCACGTTTTTACAGATACCACTGCACATGCCTGCTCCTCTGCTCCTGCTGGTCTTCTTTCTCTGTTTTCTAGCTATTGATGTATTTTTCCCTTGCCTTGTATTAGAATTAACATTTCTTCCAATATTGCTTCTTTGTGACGCTCGTTAGCCTTCTATTCCGTGTCCCAGATACCCTGTATTCAATCCAATGAGGCTGTAAAAGGAGCAGAGTTAACATTAATTCAGGGATGGCAGTGGGAGGAGAAAGAACAAGCTGGTACTTCTTCTCCACCCCCCACTTTCTGAGGTATGGACTCACAACTGTCCTGTGTGCTGGTGACAAGGGGGCAACAGCGACGGGACTGGAGGAGTTTTGTTTTCTGGGTACTTCCAATACCCACTGGGTGGCATCCAGGCTCCTCAACATGGTGCACATGTTCTCTGAGGCCCAGGCCTCTTCAGCCTCATCTTCCCACTTTTAAGTTTATACCTTGGTGATGCTCAGTGGCTTGTAGTTGCTAGCACATCCCACCTTGCTTTGGGCCTATGTGTCCTTGCTCACACTCTTTTGTAACCTGGAATGTTCCTCTGCCCATCTCAACCTTGCTAACTGCATGTCCCCAACCCATCCTGCAAAGCTCAGCCTGGGGATTGTTTCTTCTGGGAAGCTTCTGGAACAGCCTTTCTCTTCTTCTTCTTCTTCTTCTTCTTTTTTTCTTGGGAGATCTCAATTCCCTTCTTCTTAGTGGACCAAATGACCTCCTTTTCCATGGATGCCACCACTTGCTGGGAATAGCTCCGTCATTATGTCCTCCCTTACTTTGAAATGATCTGTTTATGGGTCTGTTTTCTCTGCTTGGCTAAATTTCATGACAGCAGGGACCACGTCATATTCATTTCTGTATTCTTACCAGGGAGCATGGTGCATGGTGCAGTGTACGCAGCCCAGAGTTATTCTGTAGAACTCTTAAATTGACCTCCTTGGGATCTGCAGTGATGGAGGCAGTGCTGCGGTAACCCTTACGTCCTTTCATGGGGTTTGCCTAATAGTGGCCTCAACATTAGAATTCCTTCCAGGCAGCTTAGCCAGACAGATCATCTAACCCTTCTCGGATTTGTGGTCTTATTCCAGAAGTGACGATATATACGAACTTGGAATTCTTATCTTTACGTTATTTGTAGACGTTTCTCTTATGCTGTAATATAGCTTGTTTGCCAACAACATGTATTTCCCATTTAGTCATTTCTTCTGCAGAACACTTATAAAGATGACGGACCTTCTAAACGCATGAGACAAATGCCTATGAAATACTTGAAACAAAATGGGCCATGCAGCAGATTTTCTCATAGAAGAAACCCGTGGGCACATAATAGAGTGCTTCTCAGTACAAAAACAAACAAGCAATTACCTGAGCTGCTTCCTGTGGGAAACTCAGCATCCTACCACCCATGGTGATGACTCCTGTGATTTTTTTGGCGGTGTTGCATCATTCTAAGGAAATTCATTCATGTTTCTCAACAAATGCACATTTTATTTTCTTGGACTGAAAACTGTATATGTCTTTGTTCAAGTTTATTTTCCTCTTTCTACTTTGCTCCTTTTTTTAAAAAAAATAAATATTAAATATGCAATTTTGAAAGGCAGTACAAAAGATTGAATGGTGGTTGTCATAGGCTGAGACGTGAGGAGACAGCTGTGGATTCAAAGAACATCTGGAAGGTTTGTGATGTGGTCATTGCCTGCATTGTCTTCTTCTGGGCTTCAACATTAATCGATGACTTCTAGAATTTAAGCGAGTCAGGATATATTTAAATAGCACATGTTTCTTATTGTTAGAACAAATCGTATTTGATGACTCTACTCTTGGTTTCTCTCTCTGTATTATAATCCCTCTTTTTCTCTTACATTAATCTAAAGTTTTCAAGAATACTATGAGAATGGAACCTTGGAATAAATTATATTTGGAAATATCAGTGAGAATAGTTCTTGCAAATTCATCAGGTGAAATAATATCTAGTCTCAGTGGATAAAAGTCCACTACGTGAATTGATAATTCTTTATAATTTTTATAGTAACAACAGTCCTGATTTTGTATTTTCCACTTTATATTAGATAAAATACTAGTCATTTTGAAGTTTCTATTTGTAGTTTGCCCTAAAATTTTAAACATTAAAAATCCTCAAGTTTTACTTTTCCCTGAAAATTGATGTATTTGTTATTTTAGGAATGGTAGTTTAACCTAAATAGTTTCATGAAATTTGAAGTTTAAGAAGATACTGCTAACTTTGATAAGTATATTTTTGATATATAAATTAGAGACAAATTCTGAGATATTATGCACTTTCCATCCTGAAATAACTACAAGATTTTAGTAGAAAATCTTTCACATTTCTTTTCATAAATAATATTTTTAAGTAGCTACCAAAAACTATCTTACTAATGCTGAGAAGAAAACTCTTTAAGGGGTCCATGATTATTAATTATTATTCTCTATTATATGGTTTGTTTCTCATATCCTCCTGTTACTTGATAGTAGAAATAAAATGAGATCTTTTATGAGGTTAGATACCAAAAAAGACTCATTTTCTGGCCACTGCTCATAGAGATTAAGAGGCGAAATTTTACTCAGAGAGTTGTGGTCTGATGGAGACAGGGTATTCAGAAATAGCAACTTTGGATTTAAAGTTGGAGATTGTTGAGTTGGCATCTCTGTCCAGTTTGGTTGAGTATCTGAAAGCAGTCCCACATTTCTTCATCAGGAAGTCAGGCTGACTCGTGATGAAAGATGATGAAGACAAATCCTAAACAGGGCTTCCTGTTTGTTTAAACCTCCAACCCAAGAGAAAATTGCTTCCAGTTTCCCTCTACAATTATGGTAATATATTTTCCTTTAGGATTGTTAGCAGACTGTCAGCTTGTACTTGGCATTTCAATCATGGTGAAAAAGGTGAAACCCAAAAGGCTCGGTGAATTCTCATTAGGAATCTGAAATTGGATGACCTTTGAAATTAACCTCTGCTTCTTGTCTTTTTCTCTTTAGTAAACACATTATTCATTAATTTATATTAATTGATTATCTGCTCCATGGACAGGTTAGAAATGGTTACCGTGATGAATATAAAGGAAGGAAATATAGCTTCTGTCCTCAGAGCTCACTTTTACCAAAGAAAATCAGGTTAGAACATAGATGTAAATTTAAATTTAGAGGTGCTAACTACTCTGAAAAAATGATTAGATTATTCCCCTTCTAAGATGAGTACTTATGCAAAGTGAGATTTTTAATTTTGGAAATGATTTTGGTGATATAAAACAGGAAAGAGAAGAGGAGTTGGGGAAGAGTACAAACTTTGGGGAAAGACTTAGATGCTTTTCCTAAAATCCTGGGACAGCCAAACCATGTTTGGGCAGGGCATTAAAAAATAGGAAATTGATCTCAGCTTTATTTATACGGGAAAAATTTGATTTAAAGAGCTGGGCTAGAGATCACTAACTATTATACCTCATGAACTGGTTCGACTGTTACTAAAATTTCTTCCTACTATTCTGTATATTATAAACTTTATGACCAGTATTAAAAAATTTTTAAGAAGGAAGAATGGCAAGATTTCAAATCTAGAATAATCCATTTTTAGCAAGTAAAAGATGAAATTATATAAAATGGTAATGTAAGTTCTATAAATAATGCAAATAATTACAACACCTTTAAAGGTAATTACACTGACTAATGCCAATAGCTAACATATATTGAATATCTACTTCTCTCTGGCTATCTTGCTAATGCTGTACCTTCATTTCCTCATTTATCACTGGGAAAAACCCTATAATATAGATGGGATGCATTTTATAGAAGAAGAAATTGGGGCAAAGGTTAAGCAGTTTTTCCATAATCAACCTCAGTGTCCATGCTTTAAATTTTTGCTCAAGTCTTTACTTCTAAAGAACGTTTTGATTTCTTCTTTGCTTTCCAAATTTTCTTCTGCTTTCATTTCTTTTTCCTTTTCTCATTCCCATCATCTAATTTCTCCCTTGATTTCTTTAACCCCTCTTTCACTCTTTCATAACACATTCCTGGCCTGTCACAGATTTTCTTGTTTGACAGATGGTTCACTGAATACTTCTGTTGCTGTTGCTCTCAAAATCAAATGCTAGGATGGTAGCTTTTTTCATGTTCAAAGTCTAATGTGGATATGAATATGGTGGGTACATATATTTTGTTTGATTAGAAATTGAAGTAAATCTCAACTGAAGCCTGACATAATCCTTTTTCATAAAGGGGCAGAAAGGATATGAAGGAGTAAGAAGTTTATTGCTTAAAGCATTTGTTTGTACACACATACACACGCACAACTGTTTTTCCTGGCAAACAAATGTTAGAGGTTCTGCCCATAAAGGGTGGGCAGCATGTTTGGTCATATTTCAAAGAAGCCCAGCAAATTCTACTTACCACAAGTTAACCACTTATTAGAACACAAGGGTGCCATGTTCTTTTCCATCAACTGGTGTCAGTCTCTGACATCTGCGGCACCAATCTTCTGAATTCTTATCCTACTGAAATGTACCAATAGTCTATCAGAAAAGTCTCTTTAGAACATGACGCTATCTTTACACTTTAGAGTGCTGGTGAAACTCGGTCATACTCAATCAGTTACTCAGACTCTTAAACTAAGATGCTCTGTAGGGGACCCACTGTTCTTTATGATGCTCATTATTTTCAAGTGGAATTATGACCAGGATGGAGGCCAGGCTGCCACTGGAGAGAATATGCTGAGTAACAGTATCATTGGGAAATTATGCTCTGTGTGGCCATACAGGTAATTCAAAGATAGATTTTCCTGCTCAGACCAGAAAAAAAGCTCAAATTGCTCTATTTATCTCCTTAGTGCTTCGAAAGCCTTGTTATTTCAATGATTACATAACAATTTGGCATACGTGAATTATCTGACAAGGTTCAGAATCTCAAATTGTAAAAATACTTTAGTTCAGGATCCGGAGTGAAACAGATTGGCAGGGAAAGTGTTTTTACATCATGCCTGACCCTTGCCAGGTAGTCATTAATGATTTTGCCTGATATGGAATTCTGAGCCTAATGATTTCTCTTCTGACCGTCTAAGTAATTTACCTAAAGAGGTTAAAAAATGTACAAGAATGTTTTTTAATTGAGCAGTAAGCGATATGTAATGCCATATGTTCCTTCAAACGATGCAGCAGAAGTGGTTTTCTTGACCTACGTTCTGTTGTCTTCCCTGGGCAGTTTGAGTGGGGGGAAGGGGTGGGACGGCGTAAGTGAGGTGTAGGCCATCGCCATCACGTTATTTTAATATAGCTAAGCTTTTATTGATTTTTTTATACATTGAGGTCCACATACAATTTTACTGAGAAAATAATTCTGCTGCTAAAATTGTTTAAAAATTCACTATAGTAAATGAATATTTGACACCATGGAAAATGTCCACTTTATGTAACTGAAAAAAAAGCTGATTAAAACTAGAAGATGAAATCGTTTCTGTAAAAAAGAAAAAATAAAGCAAAGAAAAACCCAAAAACCCAAAAAGGTTGAATATATGTATAAGACTTTTTTTGTGTGTGTATAGGCTAAAAACTGAAAAAATAGACACAAAAAGTGTGAATAACACGTTTGTACTCCTCCATTTGGCCAAGTTCTTAAAGGTTACAGGAAAAGAGTGTATTATTACTTAACATGATGAGAATTTATATTAAAAAAAAAAGAGCATGTGAGCAGGAAGGGGAAATTGCCTCATTAATTACCTGGTTATCTTATCAGGGCTCTCTTTTTGGTTTTCTGGAATGCGGAGCAGCCTTCACAAGCAGTGCAGAGTTGCTGGGGCAGCAGTTATCCAGGCTGAGTGATTTGTAACATTCTTTGTTCACTCTGCGCTTGTATTTCATAAAATGAGCGTCTGCCTGGGTGTGTTTAGTGCCACTCAGTGTGAGAGACCACTTCTTTCAGCAGAGGTCCAAGGAAGGGCCAGGCTTCCTCCAGCTGTGCTTTTGGTTAGTGCTGTGGGCCCTGCTTCCATCCTCCAGGGTGGGGCCGTGCCTGACTTCAGCCCTGCTCCATAAGGCGAGCTCTCAAATCCAGAGCAACTGAAAGGGAACGAGGAGGAAGAGATGACACTGGTTGAAGCCATTTTCCTCCAAGGTAGTTTTGAATGGTGTAAGCTCCAAGTGTTCAAGGGCCTTTCCTTCAGTCCAGGAACTTACACAGTGGTTACCTCTCAGGGGTAGATTTTATTCTCTTTATTTATCATTTGTAATCATGTAGAAATTTTATAATTCCAGTAAAAAGCCCACATAATCTGTATTTAAAAAGTGAAGTAAATAATGCTGAAATGCAACATGGTATATGTAGTTAACAATATTCATAGTCCCTTGAACTTGAAGGAAATAAATTATTGTGTGGAGAATATTTATTTTTTAATTTGACCACGGTTTGAATCTTAATCCTATTATTCTCTTCCCTGAAACCTCTATGTTCAAAACCTAATTTCTATTTCTTGATCTGTCAAAGCTCTGATATTTGTGAATTCAATTTGTACAACTTCTGAATGATGCAACTGATAGCACAAATTAATATAATAAATTGCAATGATTTTTTAATATCTCATAAATCTTCCTTTGATCTTAAAGGATGAGGCTTTAGATTATCTAGGTTAATGGCTAGAAAGGGAAATAATCCATATACCACAATAATAATGATAAACAGGACAATAAAAATAGTAATAATACCATAATAATAATGAAATACTCCAAATTTTGTATTCTTCGAAAATAAAATATAGAGGAGGAATACTACGTTTCTTCCTCTATTCCCTCCTATGAGTTTCATAAAAACGTATGTTTCAAATATGACACTGACACAGCCTACCTGTGTCAATATTTCACCACAAATGACAATTGCAATCAGATTTCACCCACCGGCATTATATATGACTATCTATATTTTCTAAGATGTTTATGTTTTAGAAAACTGACATAAAATTGATAGAAGACAATCCCGGTAAGTAGGATTTGTGATCCATTTAACGAAATCTACACTGGATGAACCGTTTACCCTGGGTAGCTCCTTGATGTTGCTGGCCAGTGAAGTGGGACTGACTGCCAGCTCCTAGTCAATGTTATCAATTTTGGGTAATATTTTATATAATTTCACACACATTACCTCATTTCAGTTGCATATAAACCCTGTGAGATAGAAGCAGCAGAGATTACACATTTTCACACGGATGAGTAAAATGAGATCTTAACAGGTCAGGCAATTTAACTAAAATCAACGCTTCTAAAAGTGATGCAGAGCTAGGATTAGGACCAGGTCAGCTGCCTTCGGTCCAGGGCATTAGCAACTCTCGCTTCCTTTTGCTGAGCTAGTGGGCTCCTTCTGCTTCGCCCTGTCCTTGATCTCAGCAGCTGTGCGGTCACCTGCAGCCCATGGCCTGCATTGCATTCTTCCCTCCCCTCTCCAACACGCTCAAGTTTCGTAGAAATTCATAAGAATTCCTCTTCCAAAAAAAGTTAAGAATTCATTCTTTTCTGAGCCCCTTCTCCTTCAGACAGGGAAACTGAGACCCAGATGTGAAAAGAGGATTGGGCTGCAATCCGAGTGCTCTCTCCACTCTACCACGTTGGTTGACATCAGTGTGGCAAAGAGAAAAAGCATGCATTTTAAAACACAGCTGATTACAGCTACATCTCACCCAAAAGGAGGGAAGCACTCACTGGAGGTGATGGATTTTTATTTAGAAAATCTTGTTGTGTCCTTTGAATGAAAAGGCCAGCCCTCCATTCCCCCTCCCCTGACTGTGGTGGTGCTAGAGAGTGTGAGCATCAAGACAGCTGGCAAGGGGTTGCCTGCGACATGCCAGCCAATGAGAACGTTGTGTGGGCTAGGGTGGCAGAGTACTTTTAAGAAGAGGCTATGTCATAATGCGTATTGATCTAAAGTGCTGTGATGGCACCTCTTTGGTGAGCTTCAGCTTCAGTGAAATCTGCTAGGTAGGTGATCCAATGCTTTCAGTGAGTGGTGTCTGGTGGGGGTAGGGGAGGAATTGAAGAGAGGGGACGGTGGCTTACATCTGAGTCTTCATTGGAAAAATGGAAATAACAGCTGCTAGTGGTTAGAGTAGAGTCTAGATTTCAGTGGGCATAAGCCACATAGGTCTGCAGGGATTTTGAGAAGGGCAACAGCCTTCCCGTTGGATGGGAATTTGCCAGTTTGATGGAACTCTCAAAAGCTGTGGCGACTTCAGCTGATTACTTGCTTATACAAAGAAGAGGCAAAAAGTCGTTATTGATTACTCTCAAGAAACCTGGGAAGAGGCCAGGGCCAGTCAGGCATCCTGAGAAAGCTCTTGAATTTATGGAACTGTAGAAATTAAGAGACCATAAACATCAGCTGGCTCAACTGTCCTCTGCTTCCTTCTTCTCATCTTTTTGGCAATAAAGGAATCTACACCTAGATACTTGATCCAATGTACCCAAGGCCAAATGGCCTGTGAGTGACCACAGATATAAGACTACAATCTGACTGAAGATTCAGAGCCAGAAGCCCTGGGTTCCAATCTTTACTCCATTTCCTTATTTTTCTTGCCTTCTTGAACCTCAGTTCCCTCTCTGAGGAACCGGGAAAGGAAAATCACATCTCTCAGGGTGTTTGGCGGACCAGAGAAGTTAACGTGGGATTAAAAACTGCAAGGAATGTTCAAACATTTATTGGTTTACTTAGGAGGTTGTGTATGGGGCCAACAATTAGATGGAGAGGATTATTTCGGGTTTCCTGAAAAAGTCAGAAGACTGTAGCAGTGGCATGATTGAAGTGGCTTCATGGTTCCGTGTGCATGCACAGGTGCAGGCTGAGGCAAGGGGACAGGCAGTGAGGTATAGAGGGTCTTCTGGGATAGGGATCTTTTGTGTTCTTGGCAGACTTAAATAACATTGATTTTCTTTAACTTGTCCTTTTTTTCTGCAAGAATGAGAAGAAAATCTAAAAATTCTCACTTTCTTTAAGGAAGTTAGGCATATTTCTAAGTAAATCCAGGAGTTCAAACATACTGTCCATAGCAGCTTGAATTAAACTGTTGTGTTGTACTGTGCCTTTTGAGAGTCAAAGTCCAGGGGCTGTAGGTGGCCCAGTTCTGAGGAATGGCAGGAGCGCCACATGCCCCCAGCCTAGAGGGGCTGCTACAGCCACAGGCTGCCTCTTCGCTCCTCGCCTCCCTTTCTGTCTGAACAGGACCAGTGGGAGCAAATTTGGGGGGATGGAGGAAGAGAAAGAGGGTACAGAACATAGGTTGACATGGTACCATTCGTGTGAGAAAAATCATCAGATTCACTTTTATCTTCCCTACGCACTTTTGTGTTTGGTAGGAAAAATGAGAAAGTTAAAGACATTATTTATAATGCTCATTCTTCAAATTTTATCTTGACTTAGATGTTCAGTTTCCAAAAGTCTCTTCAAGCTTCCAATCTTTTTAAACCTGAGTGTTAGTAAACTCAGAAGGCACGTTTCTTCTGTTGAGAGGGGTACTCCCTAGTCATGTTTGCCTCGAGGGCCTGAAAAGAAAAGAGTCTGCTTTTCACCCTGAAGCAGAGCTCCCCCAACTGCCTTCCGCTCGACGAGTTATTGGGAAGCATCTGCCCCTTTAATCTCAGAGGCAAGAAAATACCAAAGCAGATGACTTTGGCGGGTTTGCTGGAGGCTGGCGGCAGGTTGGCCAGGACGGCAATCAGTGACTTCCAGAGTTCAGCGTGACAGGAAGCTGGGGGCTGCCGCTCAGTCTGGTCATGAGTTCGGAAAGACCTAGGCTGGTGATTAGTCTTTGCAGCACTGGGGAATGTACGCCTATCTGGCTCAGGGGACAGAGGTCCCAGAACATCCCAGACATTTGGTCGTCAGCCTTTACATTCCCCCATCACTCAGGAAGTTAGAAGGAAAATAAAAACAAATTAAAAAAATACAAAAGCACCCTAGTTGTTTCTTTCATTTTCCATTTCCTTTTACAACAGGGTTTTTCAACATTCCAGTGAAATGCTAAGTCACAGATGATGCGGGGTCGGTGAGCCAAGGAGTCGAGAGAAAGATTTCTCAGACTCTCAAGATCTGGCAGTAGTGCTCTTTTATTTAGAGAGTAGAATAGCATGGGGACAGGACCCACGGGCAGTCAGAGCTCCTGCTGCTGCCCCGAGTTGAGGGTTAGGGCTAATTTTATAAGGCATAGGTATATGATTCATCTCTTTACAAGACAAAGGAAAGAACATGAAAAAAAGTTAAAATGGTATCAGTGCGGGTGGGGTCTGGTCATTGGGTGATCCCATGACTTTTAGACAAGAATCAAATCGGATTAAGTAAAGGTTAGAAAGGTTAGACGCCACCACCCTAAACCAGTTACATGAGATTGCCAGACAGCAACCAACTTAAGTTCTTGCCTTCTCCATTAAGAGCTTCTAGAGATAAGACCATTCCCCCTTCTTCCTGGCACAGAGAGGGAGGCATCTTCACAGATAGAGGTTTCCCTTAGAAATGTAAATGTTTCCCAACAAAGGGGCAAAACAAATTCCACTCCTTGGAGCCTGAATCTCATCTGTAGTTTTAAAACTAACCAGCCTAAAAATCCTCATCATAAGCCATTTTAAAATTAAGCAGCCTAAAAATCCTCATCAACAGATATCAGGGTGTTGAGAAGTATAATTTCATGTTTCACATCAGCCTTAGCCTCCTCTGGGCGTGAGAAAACCAGGAAATAGTTCTGATTCCATTTTCTCAATAAAATAAATAACATTAACAAAATATCAATGGATTTGTGATCTTCTCCGAAAGGGGAGGAATAACTATGACAGTCAACATTTTCTTGAGGTGATAAGGAGAAAGGTTGCTGGGCGGACTATAGGCCCTTGAGTCTTGCGAAGTGACAACAGCACATCAACACAGAATTAAGGGTCAGGAAACCAGCCCCCTGCAGTGGTGGCCACTTCCTTCTTCTGTCTGCTTAGCTGTTCTCTGCAGACACACAATAATCACCCCAGCGGGTCTAGGGATCGAATGACTGCACTGCTGAAGGATTAAGAGCAATTCTATCCTCTTGGCTTGGACTTTGGAATTTTCATTAAAATGACCTTGGGTGTGGTGAGAAAGGAATTCAGGCAACAGGGATCAACGCTTAAACATCTTACCTGGGAAAACAACCAAAAGGCCCCTTTTAGAAAGAGCCTTCTTTCTGGGCCTCAAGCAGAGCTGTCACACTTGTTTATCTAAGTGTTTCTCACATGGGATTAGCCTACAGATATGTGAAAAGTGAGGAGTTTAAGGGTCTTAGGTAGGCAGAATGAGGGGAAAAATAAACTACAATAAGCTAGTGGCAGGCTAGCCCTCTTACATTTTCCAGGATCGGTAATGGGACTTGTCTGGGGACTGGCCTTCTTCCTTTGCTGATCCCTTCGCGTTCAGTGGAAGAGCTGGCGTTCCATCTGCTCTTCACGACTGGTATTATGAAGAGTTCTGTCTACATGTAGAAGCTGCCTTGGTCTTGCAGGGGCAGGAGCTTGAAGTCCAGCAGATGTGGACAGATTGGCTGCAGGCCTGAGACTTAGAATGATAAACTGGAGAAAAGGTAGAGGTCTCAGGAATTTAATGGTGCCCAGATAGGAGGACTCAGGAGAAAAAGCAATCTGGTGATTGATGCGGGGTCGGTGAGCCGAGGAGTCAAAAGAAAGATTTCTTGGACTCTCAAGATCTGGCAGTAGTGCTCTTTTATTTAAAGAATAGTGTGGAATAGCACGGGGACAGGACCCATGGGCAATCAGGCTGTTGCGTGGGGACAGGGCCCACGGGCAGGAGGAGCCGCTGCTGCCCTGAGTTGAGGGTTAGGGCTAATTTTATAAGGAATGGGTATGTGAGTCATCTCTTTACAAGACAAAGGAAAGAACATGGAAAAAAAAGTTAAAATGGTACCAGTGCAGGTGGGGTCTGGTCATTTGGTGATCCCATGACTTTTAGACAAGAATCAAATTGGATTAAGTAAAGGTCAGAAGCCACCACCCTAAATCAGTTACATGCGATTGCCAGACAGCAACCAACTTTAGTTCTTGCCTTCCCCATTAAGAGTTTCTAGGGACAAGGTCATCTCTCTTCTTCTTCCTGGTACAGAGAGGGAGGCGCCTTTTACAGATAGAGATTTACCTTACAAATGTAAATGTGTCCTAACAAGGGCAAGTTTCCTTGCCCAGAGCCTCCCTCCCTGTCCCAGTTTATCAAAAGCAATCAGCCCCAAACAATCCTGATGCCAAAGAGACATATCCTGGGGTGGCCAATTTCAGGTCCCTACAAGGTCATCCCCCCTTCCTTCACAAATGCAAATATCTCTCATAGAGCAAGCAAATTCCAGTCCTTGGAGCCTGCTTCTCATCTGCAGTTTTAGAAGTAACCAGCCTAAAATCCTCATCAGTGATGACTAACACAAGTTTGTGAAAAGAGAGTGGATTTTTCAGAGTGACTCCTGTGTCTATGGGCTTGTGGGATGGGATGCTGAGGGAGGCTAAATCAAGGTTGTCTGATAGGGTCACTGATGAGATCAACAGACTTAGGCTAGGAAGTGGGAAAGACCAGAAACTGGAATAAGGTTAGACAGTAGGGTTAGACAGAATTACAAAGAAGATTTGTTGGTCTTTGTCTATGCCTACTTTCTCAGTCAGCCGGGCTGCCAAAGCAAAACGCCACAGGACTGGCTTGCTTAAACAATGGAAATTTCTTTTTTCACTGTTCTGGAGGCCAGAAGTCCAAGATCAAGGTTCTGGTCCATTTGGTGCTTGGTGAGCACTCTCTCCTTGGCTTGCAGATGACTGCTTTCTGGCTATGTCCGCATATGCCTTTCTTTGGTGTGTGTGCATGGAGAGAAAGAGACAGAGAAATCTCTCTCTCTCTCTTCCTCTTCTTATAAGGCCATTAATCCTATCAGATCAGGGCCACACACTGATGACCTTATTTAATCTTAATTACCTCCTAAAGGCAATATTCCAAATACAGTCACCTTGGAGGTTAGAGCTTTAACATGTGAATTTTAGGGGGGACACAATTCAGTACATAGCACTCATCAAGGTGGAGATCTTGGCATCTACCATGTCCAGAATTAGCCGTGCTCAGTTCTTAAATTGATGGGGCTCACCTTGATCCTGTGAAGGGTCTTCTTTTCCCATCAATAGCTGAGGCGATGAGGAGGTGGGACGTGGTCCTATACTGGTGATCAGAGCACCAGCAATTAAATTGGGCCCTTGAGATTCATGGATGATTATGGGGCAATATACTTCTAATCTAACCACTGCCATTACCATCATCATCATCATGAAATGAAGCTACATAGATGATAAAATCTGTGCTAGATAAAGACATATATTTTTTGTAATCTTTTCTGATTTGGGAGACAAAGGAAGTGATATCCATCTGATGACGGAAGCTCTAAAATACTACAGTTCAAGAGTTTTTTGAGGCCAGATTTTCAGCTCTGTACATCAGAGAGCTAAAGAAAGCATTTTATAGAGTGTGAGAGAGAAGAAAGCAAATTACGCAGACAGACTGGAGAAGATGGCCAGACAGTTATCAGGACTTCCTGAGCCACAGCCCCAATTTTATCTACAGGTTTTGTGAGACTTCATTTTTCTTTTTTTTTGTTTTGTGAGGAAGATTAGCCCTGAGCTAACATCTGTGCCCATCCTTCTCTGTTTTGTGTGTGGGATGCTGCCACAGCATGGCTTGATGAGTGGTGTGTTGGTCTGCACCCAGGATCCAAGTCGGCGAACCCCGGGCTGCTGAAACAGAGTGCGCAAAGTTAACTGCTACACCACTGGGCTGGCCCCAAGACACCATTTTTCTAACAATGAAATTTCCTTTTTGCTTAAGCTGCATAGATGTGTGACACTTGCATAAGGGAGTCTGAACTTATATACATTAATTAAGTCTTTTTGTGAAGGAAAATTTATGAAGAAAGAATAAAGTGATTGTAAAAAGGGTTAACAATAAGAGGATGTAGAGAAAAATGGCTTGCCATTCCATTCTCGCCTAGAGCAGAGCTTCTCAACTTGTTTTGGAATGAGATAATTTTATCACCAATTGCAAACCAAATTAGAAAGACTATATATCCATACCTAAAGGATTGTTTTCCAAAATGTCTCTGACTGGGAATGCTGAATGGTTATGCATATACATATTATAACATGTATTGTGCTATGTACTGTACTACTATATTATATTATATTCTTATACTATTATACTATACTGTAATAGGCTTCCTTGCTTTTCTGAAACTTGGGAATGTCTATACCTTTCTTTCTCCTTCATTTTTGTAAATTTGAAAGAGGAAGGAAGTATTTGGCTGTTTTCTGTACTACATTTCACACTGTGGTTATGTAATAATAGAAAATTATAGCTTGATGAAATCATTGTATTATTTTTTTTCCATCCTGGGGGAAGGAATTCAAAATTTCTATTAAAAACAAAGTCAATAGCCACATTATTGTGTACTTAGAAAATCTAGAAGAATCTGTACATACACTTTTATAAGTGAATTTAGCAAGGTCACTGGATATAATATGAATATCTAAAAATCAATTATATTCCTATATACCAGCCAAAACCAAATAGGAAATAAAATTCTAAAAAATACTGTTCAGAAAAGAGTTAACACAGAAGACTTGAGAATGCTTATCCCTAAAACGGCCTGCTTGCAAGCTTGGCCTTTAGTGTTGTCTGGGAACTTGGATTTCGGGAGGGTTCCAATGACCCTAACCGGTAAGAGTTGTTCACTGTGCCTGAACCGTGCAAACAATGGGGTTTATTCTGAACGTCTGCTTTCCTTCCGAGGGTCTGAAATTTTGCTATGGTGGGCGCTGGGTCTATAATGAACTTCCCTGGTAGACAACGTTTTGCATGTATTGTCACAACTTATTGCTGGGGGAATCAAGCATGTCCTGTAAGACTCTCCTGGAAGAGGACCCTGGGAAGCCTGCACTTGGCTTTCCCTGGACTTTGCTCCGTGAACATTTTCCTTTTGCTGATTTTGCTTTGTCCCCTTTTGCAGTTATAAATCATGGCCATGACTGTGAACATATGCTGGGTCCTGTGAGTCCACCTACAGTATCGTTGGACATGGGGGTGGTCTTAGGGGCATGGGACAAAAATATAATTTACTATGATAACAAAAAACATATAAAACTAGGAACAAATACGATAAAAGATATGCAATATCTCTACATTGAAATCCTTAAAGTATTATTGAGAACAGTCAAAGAAGACCTAAATGAATGCAATGTTCGTGGGTTGGAAGATTCAACGCTGTTAATATTTCAATTCTTCCCAAACTAATCCATAAAGTCAATGTAATATCAAAAAAATGTGAGTAGGTTTTTTTAAGAAGTTGAATTTGATAAACTGATTCTAAAATTCACATGAAAAGACAAAAGCCTAATAAGAGCCAGGGCAAACTTGAAGAGGAATAAAACTGGAGTATTTACATTATTTTATATAAAGATTTATTATAAAGATATAGTAAGCAATTGAGACAGTATGATATTGGCATAAGAATGGACAAACTGACCATTGGAATAGAATAGAAAGCCTAGAAACAGACCTATACATATATGGTCAAATGGTCTATGACAAAAGTAACCCTGGAGTCTAGTGGGGAAAGGATGCTCTTTTCAATAAATGATGCTGCATTAATTGGATATCCATGTGACAAAAAGTGTGTCACACACCATATATACAAAAACCAATTCCAGATGGACTGTAGATCTAAATGTAAAAGATAAAATAATAAAACATTTGGAGGAAAATATAGATGAACATCTTTCTGACTTTCGGGTAGACAAAGTTGTTGAAACGGGAATCAATAACCTTAACATAGAAGAAAATAGTGACGCGATGGGGTATAATAAAAGTCAGAACTGTTTATCCAAAGGCATGATCAGAGACTGAAAATGTGCTTGTAGTATGTGTATCTAAAAAGGAACTTGTACTCATAATATATAAGGAAATCCCACAAATTAGCAAGAAAAAGACAACAGCCCAATAAGACAGTGGGCAAAAGCTTCATGAAAGAGAACATTCAAGTGTACAATAAACAGATGAAAAGGTGCTCAACTGTACTAAACATTGTGATATGTAGACTAAGACCACAAAGGGATACCACCAAAAAGGCTAGGTGAAAATGGTGGAAAATGTAAGGTGTTGGTGAGGGAACTGGATCTCTCATGTAGTGCAGGTGAAGAATAAATCTGGTGCAAAATGCTTAGTAGTGTCTACTAAAGGTGAGCATATGCACATCCAGGACCTGGTAATTCTACTCCTAGGTATATACCCAGCAAACGTGCATTCCTACGATCACAAAAAGGTATGTGTTAGAATATCATTGCAGTTTATTCATAATAGGCAAAAATTAGAAAATAACCAATGTCTATACACAGTAGAATGGATAAATAATTTGTACTCTATTCAAATAATGGGTTACTATATGACAATAACAATGAATGATCTACACAGTATGCACCAATACGGAAAGGTCTTGCGATGTTGAATGAAAAAGCCACAAAAGAATGCATACTAAGGGGCCAGCCTGGTAATGCAGCAGTTAAGTGCGCACATTCCACTTCGGCGGCCTGGGGTTCGCCAGTGCGAACATGGCACCGTTTGGCAAGCCATGCTGTGGCAGATGTCCCAAATATAAAGTAGAGGAAGATGGGCATGGATGTTAGCTCAGGGCCAGTCTTCCTCAGCAAAAAGAGGAGGATTGGCGGCAGATGTTAACTCAGGGCTAATCTTCCTCAAAAAAAAAAAAAGAATACATACTAAAAACTTGATGGTTCCTTCTATAAACTAGGGAAACAGGTGAAACCAATCTATGGTGTTAGAAGTGAGGACAGTGGTACTTCGGGGGTGAATAGGCACTGGGAAGGGAGTATGGAGGGGCCAGAGAGTTTGCGATACTGGTAACGATTTGAAGGCCACTTGCATAATTGTGTTTAATTTGTGAAAATTCAGCAAGCTGTACACATATGATAAGACTTTTTCTTCTTGTATGTTTTTTCTTCAGTGAAAAGCTAAAAAGACAGTCTTAGGACCTTTTAAGTGCTCTGTATTTGTGTCAGGATCCTGATGTAGCAATCTAATTAGACTGTAGAGTGAACTTGAGGAGTCTTAATTTCTCTCATCGCTTGTCATTATACACTGTCAGTCTCAAGGTGAGGATCTATTCCCTTTTGGACCATGAGCATCTTTTTTGCAAACCTCAATCCTTGTGAAGCTTTTTAAAAATTGTTTTCCTTTTCTCCTTTCATTCATCACTAATATATTCATTCATTCATCATTAACATAATTCTTTCTATAGGTAAGACATGGTACTAAATGATAGAAATTAAAAAATGAGTACATATAGTCTCTGACATAGTGGAGTTTTTAATTCCTTGTCATTGAGATATACTTACTTATAAATCATTGCAGACTCCAAGGTGGCACGTTCCGAGGGCTGTGGGAGTATTGAGAGCAGGATAAGTAATCCTGCAGGGCAGGAGCAGGCAGTTGGGGAGTATTTCATGGAGGGCATGATATTTAAGAGGAACTTTGAGGGACCAGGAGGAGCTTATATAAGCCAGTGACTTTTTGGCTTTGCCCTTTGATATTATTAATTTTTAAGCTTGGCTGCACATTCAGATCACCTGGGCAACTTTACAAAGTTTGATCATAGCGATCCATCCCAGGAATTCTGATTTAGTTGATCTGCAGTTAGGATCTGGACATCAGTATTTTTTCAAAGTTCTCCAATGATTTTAATGTGCAGCCAACCAAGGCTGAGAATTACTGATAAAGGCAGACAAGGTGAGAAAGGCATTTCAGAAGGAGAGTAATGAGACGCAATGGAAGGAAACTAAATGACTGAGCGAGGCTGGATCCCAGGATCCAAGTGGGGAGGTGGAGAGAGATGGTTAGGAAGATTCCAAATAAAAAACTTAGGAATCAGCCTATGAGGGCTGGATCATCTTCAGTAAGCAAAGGGGAGACATTGGAGTGTTGTAAACCCACAGCTGAAATGATCAAATTTACAATGAGCTCTTTAAAAAGATCACACTGACTGAAGTCTAGAGAATAAACCAGAAGGGGCAAGACTGCTGGCAGGGAGATGAGACTTTAATTAGCCTTCCTAACACCATTTTGCAAGTTTTTGCATCCTTATAATTGTCCTTACTTATGAGTCCATTTTCTTTTCCTTTTGTGTCTTCAAGCATGCCTTTCCCTTGGCGTGGAATGCTCCCAGCCTGCCCTTTTGTACAGCAAACTCCTGTTTGTCTTCTAATTGCAGTTTAAACATGACCTTCTTTGGGAAGCCTTTCTTACCTCTTACAAGAAAAACTATCCAAAAAACAGAAATAAGACAAAAGAAGAGCAACGTTAATGTTAATAGCATTGTTCAGCTGTTCCACCCAAGGATGATTTATCTCGAGGAGAATGCACTTGTGTCAGCTTTGTTATTATTTGATTAAAGTTTAGACAACGTGAAATTACATATTAACTTGTATATTTCTGTGTAGTAGAAATGATAATCCAAAGATCATAGTTTTATTGCCATCTAGGACATTAACCAGTTTTGTTCCTAACTAGCAAGACTATTTTAAATCTCTCTCTTAAAAATGTTTGTGAATACCTAATTCTTCAAATGCTCTTTGAAGCAGCTTTTCCTCTTACTGGTCCCCTCATTAATGAGTTAATTAAGACTTTGACGTCTATTTATTCTACAATTATATGAGAATCCTGTTTTTAGCTTTTTGAAAATTTTACCTGACAGCCTCTGATTCATTGTGTAATCCCATCGCGGCCTGAACTCTCTGCTTCCAGTTGCCAGAACCATTGTGATCACTCCTAATCCTCTTGATCTGCCTTCACATTTTAGAGTCTAATGTTGTAGAATCATGTATGTTTTAATTTTTTTAAAACTTTTAAACAGCAGCTCTTTTGAAGTCTAGGGCAGTTGCCTGAATATGCCTCACATTTCTTTTCTTGACTTTCATGAACTGTAGGGTGACCAGATTCCATTTTAACTTCGCCTGAAATTTTTCCTTGTTGACTAGAGTTCTGTCTAGAGTAATGATTGTTCTAGTTGATGCTTAACTCTATAAATTTAATGTAAGGACTGGCTTTGTAAAACTTCTTGGGCCAGCCCTGATGGCCTAGTGGTTAAAGTTCAGCATGCTCCACTTTGGCAGCCCAGGTTTGGTTCCCAGGCGTGGAACCACACCACTCGTCTGTCAGTAGCCACGCTGCGGCTGCAGCTCATGCAGAAGAATTAGAAGGACTTACAGGGGCTGGCCCAGTGGCTCAGCTGTTAAGTGTGCATATTCTGCTTCGGCGGCCTGAGGTTCGCCAGTTTGGATCCCGGGTGCAGACATGGCACCACCTGGCAAGCCACGCTGTGGTAGGCATCCCACATATAAAGTAGAGGAAGATGGGCATGGATGTTAGCTCAGGGCCAGTCTTCCTCAGCAAAAAGAGAAGGATTGGCAGCAGATGTTAGCTCAGGGCTAATCTTCCTCAAAAAAAAAAGGACTTATAACTAGGATACACAACCATGTACTGGGGCTTTGGGGTGGGAAAAACAAAAGAAAGGAGGATTGGCAACACATGTTAGCTCAGGGCCAATCTTTCCTAGCAAAAACAGAGAAATAAACAAACAAAACTTCTAGATAATTGACAAATGAGTTGTTAGATTCTCTGTTGATTGAATCTCTGTGTGAACAAACCTGGATGAGAGTCATCTCAATAACACATAAACATTTTAATTAAAAAAAATCACACATGCTGTTAAAAGAGGGATATGAGGAAGAAAAATGAATCAACCATCGTTCTGTTGCTCAAAGAAAACCATTGGTTGAAATTGAAGTGTTTTATAGTTTTCTGCTATACATAATTTTTCAAAAGATAGTTGTAATCACATTGTAAATACAATTTTATATCGTATATATTTTTCATTTAACATTACATTATGTCACTTTTCCATGTTACTCTACTCATAATTTTTAAATAGCATAATTCATAACCCTCAAGGAAGTTAAACAAGGTTCTTATTTATTGTTCTTTCTTGAATTTGTTTGATTTTGATTGTTTGATTTCAATTGCTTATAAAATTAGCAAATTGTCACTCAAAAGCTCAGTGAAAAACTTCTTCAAACTTTGTGAAATATTTAATGGCTTAAGTATAAATTCTGAGCCACCAAAAAAATTTGGGGTACTTTCTGCAGTATTCCACTACTATGATGTTCTTACTGTTCTGAGTGAGCAGGTTGACTCCTTCCTTTCCTGTGCTCCCAGACATTGCAGGGATTAAGGAAGAGTTATAACCAGTGTAATTCTGAGTGCATGAAGGTTATGTCACATTTCCAATCTCTCTTCTCCTCTTTGGTATTCCTTTTTTTTTCTTGAAGTTTCAGTTCCCTAATTCATTCTGAGTCTTGTCTTAACTATCACCCAGGGTCAGGACTGGAGTCAGGCTAGAGAGGTGCCTTGAGTGCAAAATTTAAGGAGGCATTCACTCTCAGCGTCATTCAAGTGCAAGGTCAATACCTGAGACTGAGTGCCTCTTGAGATTTTGTGCTTTAAGAACTGCCCTTGTCTTGATTTTTCCTATTTAAAGAAATTAAATCCCTGGGAATCAGGACATGATGTTAGCCGCCTGACCCCTGATCATGAGTAATAATCCATCTGGGCTCCAGACTTCTGCTACTGTAAGTGTGGATTTGAACCAGCAGTACCACCTAAGAGCTTGTTAGAAATACAAAATCTGGAGCCCTACTCCTTCCTTTCCTGTGTTCCCAGGTACTGCAGGAGTTAAGGAAGAATTATAACCAGTATAACTCCGAGTGGATGAAATTTATGTCACATGTCTAATCAACCTTCCCCTGTTTGGTATTTCTTTTTTCTTCCTGAAGTCTCAATTCTCCAATTCATTCCAATTCTTGTCTTAACTGTCTCACGTGGTCAGCATGGTCAGGACTAGAATCAGGCCAGAGAGGTGCCTAGGATGCAAAATTTAAGGAGGCACTCACAACACAAAATCTGCATTTTAGGAAGATCTTTGGTGATTTTTATCCAAGTTAAATTCTGAAAAGCATTGCTATAGAAAATTGTCATTGTGATAGATGTTGCTGCCTCAGGCAGTGTCTTGCGTCTATGGGCATCACTGACCCTTTTCAGGATGTAGCAATTGTGATGGGAGAGGTCCACAGAGTTTAGAATATTTACACATTTTGCTATGGGTTCGTGTATGTTTTTCACAGAAACGAAAACTTCAGGTGGTAGGCTGCTCTTCAGCATTAAATACTTCTAGCTTTGGAAATGTCTCCATTTACCTATGTGGGTTTTTTTGTTTGTTTGTTTTTCTGACTTTACTATTGGCTTCAATAGTTGCATTATTTTTCAAATATATATTTCTTTTTTGGCCCCACGTACTTGGAAATGATATGTAAAAAGCTTGCTTATTTTCACCCGTAGTTGTCAGCCAAGATGAAAATGTTAGATTCCCTTCCACCTCTAGTATGGATTATGTATTCTCTTTACACTTGTAGGTAAGAATACACACACACACAAAATAGAATTCTGGCTTTGTTATACCTACAAGAAAACATTCACGGAATCAAGGTAGAACAGGATTAAATGATGTTACTAATTTCCAAATGAGACTTAGCTAGCCCCGGTATCAATGATTTTATCTTCCCCTTTTTCTTATTCCCAGGTTTATTTCTAATAAAATAAATATGATAGTTTTAGTTATAGTGTTAATCCCATCTCTGGCAATGTAGATTATATTGGTTTGCTTCACCCATTTCATAGATGTCAGATGGGAAAATTTTCTCTTCCTTGGATCATCTTTTATTTCCATTTACTTATTATGCATATGCTTTGATAATTATATTTCTTTGGTGTTTTAAGTCAGAGTGGAGTTGGGTTTCAATTCCGCTGAGGGCAGAGTAGCTTGTGTCAGACTTACTCTCCTATACATAACAATCATAAACTCTGCACAAATATAATAACCCCCTCCCCCATTATTTGAAAACCCTGGAGAGTGACCCAAAGCAAGTGTAAGAGGATAGACTTTGGGGCTGCAAAGATGACTAGAATTTAGGGAGGAAATCTTTTAAATGAGTGAGCACTAAATTCTATGTATAAAGTCTTTCAAATCCTTGTCTGAGCTTTGATCTTAATGTGCACAGCAGAGACTTTAAGGAATCTAGTAGAAAGAAATGCTAAAAGGCTGAAAGAACTGAACAAATGTTTTAACAGAGCCCACCAGAGGGGAGTCATGTTTTGGAGTTTGAGTCCTACTTATGTAGAAAAACTTGATAAAGACCTTGGGCTTTTTATTAAAACCCCTAAAGGACCACACTTAGTAGACTAAGTTCTTTAAGAAATTTACTTTAGTACAAAGGGCTAAACTTGTAAGACATGACCTAACAAAGTCTCCACAATTATGGAAGTTCCCTAAAAGTAGTCTCCTCAAGTTCAAATTCGTCAACCAGTAATTTAACTGCAAGCTAGAACAAAAATTAATACTCTTCAGAGGAATATAATAAAATCCAGTGTCTCTTGAATATATCATTCACAATGTATTGTATGCAAGAAAAATTTTTTATACTTGTGAACAAATGGGAAAATATGACCTTTAGTCATGGGAAAAGGCAGCTAGTACAAATGGATTGAGTTGACATAAATGTTGGAATTAGCAGACAAGAACTTTGAAGTAGCCATATATGTTCAAGGACCTAAAGGAAAAGATGTTCATAATGAGGAAACAGATGGGGAATCTCAACAGAAGAATGGAACCTATGAAAAAGAACCAAATGTAAATTCTAAAATGGAGAAGTACAATAACTGAAAAGAAGTATTCAATAGTTGGGCTTAATAGCAGATTGAAGACAGCAGAAGGAAGGGTTAGGTCAATGAAATTGATTAGATACAAGTCAATAGAAATTATCCGTTTTGAAGAACACAGAGAACATATACTGAAAAATAAATGAATGGAGTCTTAGTGACCTATAGGGAAAAGGTTAGGTAGGCATCCTGCTGATTATGAAAGATTCTAATTCCCTAAGTTTGGTGTTTCCCTCCTATATCACAACCCACTGCATGTGCAGGTATCGCCCGGCTCTCTTTACATTACTCTGTGGGAATTAAAGCTCAGGGAACTGGCATAAATGCTGATACTCTGCCTACTATTATTATTATTTTTTTATGAGGAAGATTGGCCCTGAGCCATCTGTGACAATCATCCTCTATTTTATGTGGGATGTCACCACAGCATGGCTTGACAAGGAGTACTAGGTCCATACCCAGGATCCGAACCTGCAAATTCTGGGCTACCAAAGTGGAGCCCATGAACTAAACCACTATGCCAGCAGGCTGGCCCCATCTGGTTGCTATTATTGTTGTAGGTAATAAAGTCCTTTGTCTCTGACCTAGGAATCTAGAATGTTCTACCAGCATCCACAAATTCGTGGCAGATTAACTTTTTAGCTTGCAAATAAAGCAAATTCTCAAATCTTTCACAGTCCTTGACAGTCCTCTGACCACAGTAGAATTAAACTAGAATCCATAACAATAACATAACCAGAAAAATCCCTGAATACTTGAAAATTACAAAAAAATACTTCTAAATAACTCATGGGTTGAAGAAGTCACAAGGTGAATTAGAGAATGTACTCAACTAAAGAATATATGTCAAAATAGTTTGGGATAGAAATAAAATATTGTGTAGAGGGAAACTGATAGCTCTTACGCTTATGTTAGAAAATAAAAATGTTTAAAGTCAATGATATATTTCCACTTTAAGCTAGAAGAAGAAGAAATTAAATCCAAAGTAATTAGAAGAAAGATAACAGAAAGGTAAGGTTAGAGACCAATAAAATATAGAATAGAATAGCAAAAGGAACTTGGCGGATGTGCTTAAATTAAAATTTTGAGATGAGTGGTTATCCTGGATTATGAGAGTGGATCCTAAATGTAATCATGAGTGTACTTGTAAGGGGGAGGCAGGGGATATTTGACTGCAGAAGAGAAGAAAACGTGACAAAGGAGGCAGAAACTGTAGTGATGTGACCACAAGCTCAAGAATGCCAGTACCCACTAGAAACTGGAAGAGGCAAGGAGTAATTACTTCCAGGAGCCTCCAGAAGGAGCCAGCCCTGCTGATATCTTGATTTTAGCCCTGTAAGACTCATTTCAGGCTTACAGCTTCCAGAATTTAGAGAATACATTTCTGTTGTTTTAAGCTACTGCATTTGTGGCTATTTGTTTGTTATAGCAGCATTGGGAACTAATACAAACCCCTAGCAAGACTGATCAAGAAAGAAAGACAGAATACATAAATTACCAGTCTCAGAATTAAAAGAGGGTGTATACCTGCAGATTCTAGACACTGAAAGAAGAATAAAGGGATATTTGAAATAATTTATGCCAACAACTAAGAGGAAATGGACAAAGTCCTTGAAAATCACAAATACCAAAATTGATTTCAAAAGGAGAAATGGTAAAGCTTAGTAGTCCTCTATTTATTATGGGAATTGAAATATTCATTAAAAATTTCTCTCCAAGAAAACTAAGACCGAAATATCTTCACTGGTAAATTCTATCAAACATGTAAGAAAAAAATAGTACCACATTTACAAAAAATTTCAGAAAAGAGGAAGAATTATTCCTCAACTCATTTTATGAGGCCAATAATAGCCTGATAAAGAAAACAGAAAAAGACATTGCAACAAAACTACAGACCAGTATCTCTCTTGAATATAAATGAAAATACTCTCAATAAAATATTAGCAAATTGAATCCAACAATAGATAAAACGGTTAAGGCATCATGGTCAGTTGTGGTTTATCCCAGAAGCAGAAGGTTGGTTTACCATTTGAAAAGAAATCAATGCAATTCACCAAATTAACAAAATAAAGGAGGAAAAAATAGGATCATCTCAATAAATACGGCAAAAGCATTTATCAAAATTCAACCTCAATTTTTGATAAAGTCTCTCAAGAACCAACAATAGAAGGGAACTTCCTCAATTTGATAGTAAGCATCTGTGAAAAGCCTATAGATGGTATCTTAGCATCAGACTTACATTTCGAACACTTCTCCCCTAAGATTGAAAAAAGGGCAAAGAAATCTCTGTCACCACTTCTATTTAACATCGTTCTAGAAGTCCTAGCTTGCAAATATGCAATAAACAAAAAGACAAACGGATAGAAAAAGAAGAAATAAAACTGTCTTTATTTGCCAACAAGTTGTTTACCCAGGAAATTCTACGACGTCTTCAAAATCATTACGAGAACTGACAAGTGAATTTATCAAGGTTTCCAGATATTAAAAAAATCAATGGCATTTCTTTATAGTTGTAGCAAACAATTGGAGAACGTATTTTTAAAAATTACAATCGCATTAAAAACATATGAAAAATAAAGAACTTTGATTATTACCTTACAACAAACATGATCTTTTATTCCTTTATGGATCATAGACTTAAACGTGAAAGTTAAAACCATAAAACTCCTAGAAGAAAACACTGGAGAGTATCTTCAGGACTGTACATGCACAAGATTTTTAAAGTTCCACAATGCACTAACCATAAAAGACAAAATAAGTATACTCTTAATAAAATCAAAAACTTCTCTTTATCAAAAAAATCCTAAGAAAATGAAAAATCAAGTGACAGACTGACTCTCTATACATATCTCTTACAAAGGACTTGCAACCAATATTTATAAAATAATCATAAAAATAATAAAAAACAGAAAATTCAATTCGAAGTGGCCAAAATACTTGAACAGAAACTTCACAAAAGATATATCAATGTCCAAGTGATTGACAATGATCTAAAAGATGACAGTCTATGATCACTAGGAAAATGCAATTTTTTTGCAAATAAGATGTAAATAAATGAGATTGCAAAATGATGTGGCATTTTACTCTCTGTAGAATGAACAAAATTTAAAACAACACCAAATGTTTGCAAGGATGTGGAGTAATTGGAACTCTCATATACCACCAGAAGACATAAAAATTGTAGAATTACTTTGTAAAACTATTTGGCGATTTCTTATAAAGTTAAACATACATTTGCCTAAGACATAGCAATTCCACTAAAAGGTATATATGCAAGAGAAGTGAAAATATTTGTTTACAAAATCTGTTGACAAGAGTGTTTATAGCAGCTTTATTTATAATATGCAAAGTGTGACAGTCATACAATGGATATTATTCAGCAATATAGAATAATAAGCTACTCATATTACAACAATATAGATTTATTTACATATTTAGACTCCGTTGATAGGAAGTTGCAGACCAGGCACATCTAATCTATGGTGATCAGAATCATTAAAATACTGAAAACTATCAGCAAGAAACAATTTGTTAAGATTCTCGTTTGCCTTTGATCTTGTAAATCTTATACATTCATACATCTTATAAAAATTATTGAGGGGTTGGCGGTGCAGTGGTTAAGTTCGCACGTTCCGCTTCTCGGCGGTTCTGGGTTCACTGGTTCGGATCCTGGGTGCAGACATGGCAGCACTTGGCATGCCATGCTGTGGTAGGCATCCCACATATAAAGTAGAGGAAGATGGGCACAGATGTTAGCTCAGGGCCAGTCTTCCTCAGCAAAAAGAGGAGCATTGGCAGTAGTTAGCTCAGGGCTAATCTTCCTCCAAAAAAAAAAAATTATTGATATATCCACCACTCTACCCCTCTCCTCCCCAGATAACTCTGACTTGGTTATATATAATGTTTTTTTCTCTTTTCTTGCTATCCATTCCATGACATTTCCACGATTCTGTTTACTTGGGTACCAACCTTTATTTCATTCTTACAATCAGAATGTCCTCTGCATTCACTGATTCACTAGTTGGGAAACATCTCAGGTTCCCAGGCTAATTATGGAATGCTAGTTCATTGAATAGAGTCCAAGTTCAGTGTGAAAGAGTGTTGGATGTGAAGTTCAGAAGAAGACAAGGATAAAAGCAATCAGGTTCAATTTTAGGAAGGATGCTTTTTTTCAAATTGGTATTAAGAAAAAAACCCCATTGCCCTACCCCCAACTTTTTGCCTTGCTAGCTTTTTAAGGTATTCTTCTTGCCTTTAGGTTGCTGGATAATGTTGGACACATTTCTAAGTCTTTTTCAGCTGCACTCTCATCTCTAAAGTCAGTACGAAAACTCTACGTATTTTAAAAATACGGTATGACAATGAGGATAAAATAAAACCAAAATATTTGTGAAATCATGGGGTTAATTTTTAAAACTTTCAAAGTGGGATAATAACAGGTGATTCTTTACTTTTATTTTTGGGAGAACTGAGGTAATTAGCCCGGTTGAGATTTTTATATCCATCAGGAGAAAGATTGATTTGTCAGGCTGTCTTGGTAACTTCAGGACTTAGAACTCCTAAAGAAAATAATTGTGTCTTCTCCTCTAAAATCATAAACTTTAGGACCCTGTGGGAATCTTTGGAAAGGTCTGTGCTCCCGTGTTCTTACACAGAGAACAGAGGAGATGCTGTGATAAATAGCACCTGATTGAATTGTTTTGAGCAGTCCTGGTTTTATAGTGATGGGTTTAATATCAGTTTTGTTCAAATTGTCTCATGGTCAACTTGCATGTAAAGAAATAGTAATATATTTGTAGAATTTAAAAAAAGAAAATATTCCTCAAGTATTATTGATTCTAATTCCGTAATATCACATATGGCTCAGAGGTGAAGTTACTTGCTGACACATAGTTAGGATGTGCTGCTCTCCAAGGGTAGTGGGGAGCCATATTGACAATTATACCAATGAGGAAAGGGGTATTGAAATAAAGAGAAGCAGAATATTAAGACAGCACATACAGGAGGTCCAGCTCAGCTAAGAGAGTTTGGAGAATATTTCTCAGAGGCAATGATATATGCGATGAGTCTTGAAGTTAACCAGGTGAGAGCAAGGAAAGAGAGGGAGGAGAGTATATTAAAGGAACCAGCATGGCCTGGGGCGGGCAGAAGTCCACTGTCTCTCAGATTTACTGCCCTTCACTCTTCATTTTTTAAAAATTTTATTTTGTTATGGTAAAAACACAACATGAGATCTATCCTCTTAGCAAAATTTTAAGTGTACAATACAGCATTGTTAATTATAGGGACAATGTTGTACAATAGATTTCCAGAACTTTCTCACCTTGCATAATTGGTTCTGCTCTCAATTTTTAACCTTACTTCTTCACTCCCCACTGTCTCCTTGGTTCCATGCTTAAGCACCCACAGTCACCTCATTGATCCTTTGTTTTGAAGTGCTTTTGGGGGTCTGTGATCCTTAACACTTTCTATCCTTGTATATACTTCACTACTTGCCCTCTGGCTTTATGTGCTTGCTGCCTATCCCAGCATTGAGGTCCCGACTCAAAGAGCCAACCTGCCTAGGGAGAGGATGAATGTGTGGGAAGCCCAGGAGGCGAAGTTGGAGAAACAGGTACCGTTTGGTTCTTAAAGTCCCTTAGAAACCATGATAAGGTGTTTGAAGTTTATCTACAAGGTTATCGGAGCCATTGAAGTATTGTAATTCCAAGAGAAACATTATTAGATTTATGCCGTATAAAGATTGCTGTGGGAATGATGGATTAGAGCGGTCAAGTCTGATGGCAGGAAAAACAAGTGTGAAGCTATTATAATTATCTAGACAAGAAGCACTGAGGGCCTGAACTAAGGCTGCAGTAGTTGGGAATAGAGGGAAGGGGGTGGATCTCTGATTATTTGGGCCAAATAGAGGGACCTTAGTGACTGATTATTACTAATGAAGGAATCTTTCAATTTAATTGATGAGTTCAGGGTGGACATTTTATTCCTGTTCTTTCATTCTTGGTTAAATAACATAAGATTCAGGTTCTACATCTCTAGCAGCAATGTAGCTAAAAGAGCCCAGCACATATTGTGGTACTCTTCAGTAAATGTTAGCTATGCAACAAAGAGGTAGGAGATTCCAATATTCTTATCACGTAATTGACTTCCTTTGGGAATAGTCCCACTTCTAGTAATTGCAGCCAGGAGATTGTCTGGTTTTAAGAACTTCAGAGAACTTACATTCAGTTTGATGAAGCTCTTTATATGAGTAAATGCAGGATCAGAACTCGTCTTTGAGAAGCACAAAACCTGGAAGAGCTGTTCTGAGCCTTTCGTATCTACGCTCTCTTCATGAATAGCTGAGTAGGCTGCCAGAATTGCTTCTCAACACGCGTGGGTGGTAAAGAGGCAGGATGCTTGATTGGTACAAAGGGAATTTATTCTTTTGTCCAAGATGAACCTAGGAACTGACCCCAGGTCAATGGACCCCATCTTCTTTGTTCTATTTTATCTATATTTGAAACATTTTTTTAAGGCTCTATTCAGAAAAGTTTTGGGTACATGTTTCATAGGAAGCATTTTCATTAGGGAGGGTAGTTGTAAAAATAAAATACTGGGCTCCCATAGTTGACCTGGTGTAATTTTATTGTGTTGTTAATGGTAAAAAATGAGACCAACCAAAATCTTTCTAATGGTAATACTAGAACAATCCTCCTTTACGGAGGAATTTGTAAGGGAGAAGTATTCAGTTTAAAAGATGGTTTTAGTTCTCTGTTCAGGCACATTGTTGAAAACAAAGCTGAAAAAAATCCCATAGGCACAAAGCCAGCTTTGAAAGTGGGAACCTACTGAGTTCCAACCAAACCCACTGACAATGCACCGCAGGTGGACACCACATGGGAGGATGAAAAAACGTCATTGTGAGGGCCATGCTGACAGTTCCGTGTCCATAATCTATTCCTCTTAAATTTGATCTGTGCATCTGGTACATATTTATGCATGTGTTTTTACTGCAGGAGCTTAGAGTTCTTTAAGTAGGTCAAGAGTGTCTATGCTACAAAACCTCCTGTCGGGGAGAGATGACGAGGCAATGTGATTGGGCCTGCAAATATTGGTGGCTTGGATTCTGCAGGGCTCTATTAGAGTGTTTGAGGTTGATTGAGGATCCCCACCTCTGAGTGTAGGATTATTAGGGACTGTACTTCAAAAAGGACTCACTTCCTCTAAGCTGTAAAAGCCAAGGAAAGTTTCACTGATGCAGATTCAGTTCAGGACAGTAGTTGAAAACCACATTGTTAGCACTAAGCCAGTGGTCCTCTGCAGCCAAGATGAAATAATTTGATAACGGAGGATCCAGAGACTCGTGAACCAGATAACCATTGCTTGCAGTGCAAAATCAGTTCCACTCAACGGCACGTTTCAGGGTTAATTTCTTAGCTTGTTAAGTCACTTCTCAACAAATACATCATATTAGTAACTTCTCAAAGCATGATTAACATGGATATTTGTCCACGTTTTCATCTTTGTGAATGGTGAAGGAGCCTCTTAGGGAGAATCGCTACATCTCTCATCTTTCCTAGTGGAATGTATGTTTTAGAGTCTTATGTCAGGAGACGTGGCTTGAGTTTAGGAAGTGTGACGCAGAGCAAGAGGAGTTCCTGGTGGTTCTTCACCTCAGATCTAACCACTGTCTGAATTTCAGGGAGGAGCTGATTGGATTGTTTCAGCAATTTCAAAGTTCCCTTCCTCATGCTGAGTCCTTTCACCATCCTACTGTCATCATCCAGTTACATTGATAGAGGTCTGCTTTGTGTTAAGACATGTCATATGTCTTTTCTTTTCTTTCAATGGTGAGGTTTCTAAAGTTGTAGTTTAGCATTCTTTATGCCATTTGTCACTCACTCAGTTCAGCCATTTTGTTGCTGCTAACCTTGGGCAATTTATTAACCTTTTTGTGCCTTAGTTTTCTCATCTGAAACGTGGGGAAAATAAATGCCTTGTAATGTTGTTTTGAGGATTATATGAGCCAATACATGCAAGGCCCTTAGAATAGCATTTAACACTGAGCAAGTGTGTTGGCTCTCGTTTCCTTTTCTCATATTGAACTGAAAATCTATGCTGGAATTTTGTGTCAACAAATTTGTCAAGGGTCTTCTATAATTACACCAATGTTTTGGTTTTACTACCTTGGAACAGCCAAGCCCAAGTGTAGATATAATCTCAAGCTATTAATTAATAGGCTTTTATTAGTCATCTGTCATCTGTGTTGTAGAACCATGAGATTCTCAGGGCTATCTCTAGATAAAATTTGCATCCATGTACCCAATGGTCCCAGGTGGGCATATGATGGTGAATGTGTTGATGTAACTGAGTCTCCTGGTTGCTGCCTGGTAGAAGTGATCGGCGATTTGCCCCATCCTGCCTTATAGAGTGTGAGCCTCACTCAGACTTGAGGGTGTATCAGTGCCCTGCGAGCACCACCACAGCCAAGCAATGGGTGAAGTTGGGAGTGCAGAGCATGAACCTGACATTGCAAGTTAGATTTACCCCTAAAGTCATCCCAGAGGCCATAAGCAAGCTCCTCCAAAGAGTCAGATAGTCCCTGAGCCACCACTAGAGGGTGCAACATGGACATAGCTATGAATTGCGCTCAAGATATGTGACAGTGATTCTTAGTTCATCTAAGGCTGGATCTGGAAGCTCTTTGACGAGGTGCGAAAACTGCTGAAGAACTGGAATGACTGGGGAACCTAGAAGGGAAAATTCTTTGAGAGAAATAAAAGTGATAATAGCTACCATTTAGTGAGGACTTATTAAGAGACAGGAATGATTTAAGTGCGTTTACCTCCTTGTATCCTCCCAGTCACCCAGTGAAGAGCTTTATTGTCTTCATAGGACAGGTGAGGAAATGAAGGTTTGGAGGAATTTGCCCAGGGTCACACTGCCTTTACCTGGAGGAGCTGCTGTTTAATCCAGCACTATCTGAATCCAAGGACTTCTTGGCTTGAAGTCTTAAATCTTACCCCTGGTATGCTCAGTGAGGAAGGACTATGGTTGTCCCTGAAGGAGAGCAAGAAATAACAGCAGCCTAGATGCTAGGAAGGATTTCAAAAGTCGTCCGACTCTGAAACGTATCTCAGCTCTTCTGTTCCTGGTGGTTTAAGCAAAAGATTTAGGTTATAAACTCTCATCCTGAATCTATGGTCACAGAATGGGTTTCTGTCGAAGCTCATCCATCCAGAAAAGGGGTCTTTGCTGGAAGAAAGAAGTTAAAACAAGAACCTAAGAGAATTTGGCTCTTTGATTTTCTTATCATTGAGTTTTCATAGATTCTGGGAGCACGGAGAGTACATATGTTGGTACATCTGTCTCAAGGATACTTCTAGACTTGAGACATTAGAAGTTGTACCACACACATTCACCCAAGGGCCACTGCTTGAGGGCAGCATCTCCAGGTTGGGATCTTAGAGGCCTTCCCTTGTGGCTGTGAGAGTTCCATGGTTGGGAGCACCAGAACTATCTCATTGGCGCCCCCAGTGAAGTCTCAGGAAGGGCATGGTGGCTGGAGCAGAGCATCAGGCAGAGATAAGGATTTCCTGGCTCAAGTTCTGTGCAGATAACGTGTTCTGCTGCACAAGCTTGTTATCTCCTTTTGGTCAAGTTTTTATCAAGATACTTTTCCTCTGTGACTGAAAACATCAGGCTCAGTTAAGACTACTGGCAACTTCTTTCAGTCTCCCCTTCCCCCTCAATTTGGTAATAATTGTATAATAGTATGCTACAGCCACCTCAAGTATAAGTAAGACTCTGCAAAGAACATAAAAAGGCACTTTACAAAGCTAAAATAAAATTTGCTCTTTTTGATCAAATGGCAATGATTAAAAAGACTAACAACATTCAATGCTGATAGAAATGTGGGGAAATGGGTACTCATATATTGATAGTGGGGGTTTTAATAGCAAAACCTTGGGAGGGTATTTAATAGTATCTTTTAAAATTAAACATACTTATTCCCTATGGCTCAATTCTTCCACTTCTAGGAATTAACCTTTCATTTCTTTTCCTTTACTTGTTTCTGATTTTTTTTAATTTTTCCTTTTTCTCCCCAAAGCCCCCTGGTACATAGTTGTGTATTTTTAGTTGTGGGTCCTTCTAGTTGTGGCATGTGGGATGCCACCTCAGCATGACTTGATGAGCGGTGCCATGCCTGCACCCAGGATTCGAACCAGCGAAACCCTGGGCCAGCAAAGCAGAGTGCGTGAACTTAACCACTCAGCCACGGGGCTGGCCTGTTTCTGATATTAATGGGAATACTTATTCTAGTGTTTCACTATTCAATATAACTTTTGCTGAAGATTTCTCTTTTTTTAGGTACTCATCATCTCTTTCAGGAAATATCCTTCCATTCTTAGTTTCTAGTATGATTCAAATTTGAGTTTTATTGAATGCTTTCTCTGTATCTATTGAGATGGTCACACTTTCTTCCCCCTTAAAACTATTAAAGTAATGAGTTTTATTGATAGAATTTCTAATGGCAAATCGTTCCAGTACTTCTGGGGTAAACCAAACTTGGTATAGCATGCTATTTTTATTAATTACCGGATTTAGCTTGCTAATGTTTGATTCAGCCTTTTGCATCAATATTTGTATGTGAAACTAGCCTGTAATGTTCCTTCTTTATATATCCTTCTTTAGTTTTGAAATCTAAAGTCTAAAAGTCTCATGAAATGAATGGAAAACTTTTGTTTTTTTATTTCTTCCGAAAAAAATATGCATAATATTGGAATTTTCTGTCTCTTGGATGTTTTGGTAGAACTTACTGGTAAAACTATCTGATCCCAGTTATTTTATTTTTCCTTCATGATAAATTTTTCCTTCTCCTTTTTTTTTTACTCAATTTATTTAATGTTATAGGACTATTTTGGCTTTCTCTTTAAACATAAGGCAGTTTTGGTAAAGTACGTTTCCTATGAAGTTGTCTAAATAACATTCTTTTTCTTAGTATTCTCTAATTTCTCTTGTATCTAGTAATGTTGTCCACTTTCCATTCTTAATGTTGTGTATTTGTGGTTCTCTCTCTACTTTTGTTATTTTCTCTCTCTCTCTCTTTTCTTGTTTAGTATTACGAAATGATTTCTACATTTCAGGGCTTTCCTTGACATTTGTGGGGCCCGCTGTAAAAGTATGAATGAAGGTCCACATATCGTTTGTTTAAATATTTAAAAATTCTAAGTTAAACTGAAAAAATGTTAAGTAAAATATGTTATATTGTCCTACTTTGAAAATATACCTTCCTAATGACCAGGAAATTACATTTGAGTTTGGAATTCTTGAAATTCTTAATGTTCCATGCCAGAACGTGGCAGCATAGGGAGACCCGGCCCCTGGCCTATGGCCTAACTATTCTTCTTTTCCCATTCCCCAACTCAATTAAAAAGTGTTTATAGGGGGCCAGCCAGGTGGCCTAGTTGTTCAGTTCTGGTGCTTTGCTTTGGCAGCCTGGGGTTTGTGGGTTCGGATCCTGAGCGCGGACCTGCACACTGCTTATCAAGCCATGCTGTGGTGGCATCCCACATACAAAATAGACGATTGGCACAGATGTTAGCTCAGGGACAGTCTTCCTCACCAAAACAAAAGGAAGTGTTTATAAATTAAAGGCTGTGAATGAGGAATGTTTAAATTTATGATACATCCACGCTGTAGAAATTTATAAGTCTGTCTTAAAAAGATGAGTCAAATCTAAAATATTGACCTGGAAATACCTTCATGATATATTAAATGAAAAACCATGTTGAAGACCAATATATATAGCATAATTCCATTTTTGTTAAAAAAATAAATAGAACTCTATATGCGATATATGTGTATGATTATGAAGATATCAACATAGGTAAAAATTGAGGAAAATATCACACTATTAAATACTATTAATATTTGTTTCCTCTGGAGAGTAGATCTTAAAGGGTAAAAGGGGACTTAGATTTCTCACTTTTTTTTAAGTCAAAAAATTTTGGATGGGGAAAGTAGGAGAAATTTATTTATTACAAACATTTGGATTTTGTTTTGCAATGAGGAGGTATTACTAATATAATTGTAAGGAAACCCAAGATTTTATGCATCCATTTACATATATATGTGTGTGTGTATATACATATGTTTGTGTATAACATATATTATGTATGAATAATATGAATCTATTATTTTAAGTAAGCGACCAAACTCCCTCAGAAGAGACAAGATGTACAGAGAGGTTCCTAGGATTGATAGAGAGAGAAGGGAGATGGCACTAGTAATTAAAATGCAACCAGTGTGCACTTGTATGGTAACGAAGCGTTTCCTGTTTTATACATCTTCTTCTTATGGTCAAGGAAACAGCTTTCCAATTTAGATGAAAAGAAAGAACATTTTCACTTGATTACATTACAAGAGTGTCCTCGGAGGAGCTATCTCTGGAGAGGTAGGGCTGTGCAATACTGGAAGCAGATTATTAACAAGTTATGTTCTTAGGGGCAAAAGAATGAAAAGAGGAAGATGCCCTAAGGCACTCACTGAAAAATGCCTGACAATCAAAGACATAATCTCTCGTACCAACTTGCATAAGAATAACAAAATCCATTGTCCATTATTTTATTTTCTTTCCTTTTTGTTTTATAGTATTTAATTTTGTTTCAAATTTCCAAAAGCGATCTTTGAATGTATCCTATGTACCAGGCATGCTGCTATGTGCTTCCACGTAGAGACAAACACATGGCCTGCCTTCAGGGAGGTCAACCTAGGGAAGTCACGGAAAACAAGCAGGAGCAATATAGTGATGTGAGCACTCTGACAGATTTGTGTCCAGGCCCCATGACATCTCTACTGTAGGGATCCTACACCACGATTGGGGGCAGGACTGAATCCATGTGCATCTCTTGATGTGCGCTATTCACCTTGAATTCCCTGCCAATGGCACCTCCTGAAGCCCATGTGAAGGTTGCTTTCTGGAGTTGGGTAATTAGATGTCCTGGACTGAAGTAATCTTAGAATGAGTACTAAAAAATGAATGGAAAATAATCAATGAATGGGTTAGGAGGAGGGGAAAGACAGCCCACAGGAGGGACTCTGCAAGCACAAATGTTTCCATAGAAGGAGAAGGCCCTAGTCAGATCGTGAAGGCCCTTATGTGCCTTATTGAGTGGCTTTAGATTTTGACCTTATGCTGAAGGGAAGATACTGAGGGATGTTTAGTGTGAGAGTGACAGGAATCGGATTTACTTTTTAGGAGAATGGGTGTTGTAATTGGTGAGAAATAAAGATTTATGCTCTGGCTTAGGCACAGAAGAAATTATGAGGATTCTAATGAACATGTGTATGTTGTCAAGGAGTTAAAAGAGAGGCGTAGAACCAGGGAGATTTAACTACTCATCCTTCAACTTACTGTGACTTCCTCAAAGCCCGGTGTAGATTCTTTTGCTTACACTCTTATTGCACTCTATACTTCTGCTTCATTAAATTTATAACAATCTGTAACACTAATGCATTTATGGGGAAGTTTATTTAACCTGTTTTTCTGTCACTAATCTGTAAATTCTACAGGGGTAGGGACTTTATATGCTTTGTTCACTATTTTATCCCAAGTATATTGCACAAGTACTGAAACAAGGGAAATGAAAATATGGAGAGTTGTTGAGTGAATAAATGAATGAATGAACGAATAAAAAAAGAGGCAAGAATGACTCAGATTTCCAGCTTGAGAGTCTGGTAAATGCTGTGCCATTTACTACATATGTAATGTAGGGTGACTTATAGGCTTATGAAAAATGGAAGTTTGAATGTGTTGAATTTGAAGTATTTGTGGGTGCAATCTCTAGCAGGCATTGTATAAAACGAACTGAAATTTATGAGAGTTCTGAGCTGAAGATGTTGATCTAATGCTTATTGGTATGTAAGTGTAGATGAAGTTGTGGGAGTAAGAGGGCTGGCCCAGGGAGAGCAAAGACAATGAGAAGAGAGAGGGCGCCTGGACCACAACCATGGGGATAATCAACATTTAAAAGGCAGCCAAAGAGGCTCCTTGAAGGAAACTTAAAAGAGGCTTCTTGAGAAGAAGAAAAAGTGATGCTACCAAGACAGAAGGAAGCATGGTAGACAAACACTGCCAAGAAGTCTACTAAGATATGAACTGCACAATCTTCCTTAGATTTGTCAACTCAGATCTTGGCAAGAACAATTTTAATTGTATGAGCAAAACTCACATTATCCTGGGCTGAGGTGTATGGGGGGGAGAGGAAACGATGAGCGTGGATGGCTTTTTCTGGACACTCCCTTGTGAGATTATAGGAAGTGCCGGTGTGTATTGTGAGGATATATATGTTGAGGGCGGAGCACTCCTTGAGGGTTCACAGCTAAATTGTGACTTAAATACCCTTGGTTAAGGGAGATTATAAAATACTCCTCCTGAGCATTATATCCAGTCTAAGACTTCACGGTTTGTGAAGATGAAGTTGGGAACGGTTCTGAGGAGAATCACACAGATGGTTATTTGATCCTAAAATAAGACTTTGAAGAGCGTGACTATTTGTACTTTATCTCCCCCAAGAAGACAACATGGAAAAACACTTCGGCTGCAACTTGAGGAATTTAATTTAAAATCAAGATTTCCTGACATTGTGATGGAACGTTCAAACAGGTTACAAAAGGTGGTATGAAATCTCTTCTTAGAGGTCTCAGAAATTTAATATTAATAGTTTTGAAATAAGACATTGAGGAGTAAACACTGACGATTTTGATTAATCCTTTCTGAGAAAGAATAGTTGGCTGATGGCTACAGTAGCTGGGGGACTGTCCGCGTACCTCCCCACAGCTGCATGGTGAGTCTCTTGCCAGCTAAATTGAGCTGATTTGACAAAAAGCTGTTATTTGCAAGCCCCTGAGAGCCCTTTCCACATTTCAAACCCTCAAGCTGCTCACACTATTTCCTGTGGGCTTCAAGTTTAGACCTTAGTAAACTTGAAAAACCCATCTGGCGTTGGCTAAGTCTAGAATTCTGGAATGTAAGATAATCTGGACAAAAGCAGAAGCAAAGTGGAAATCTCAGAGGACGATATGTCCCTGTGAAGTTTGGAGGACTAGAGCCCTCCTTATTTTTCTGTTGCGTTGAACTGAACGAATGAACAACTCATTGTGGGTGGTTTATGTGGTTCACATACAAGTCATCTTGCAGTATTGTGAGACCCAGGCCACTCCCACCACCAGTTATATTTTTTGTGTGTGTGGGAAAAGGATATAAACCAACCACACTATCTTCATTCAAGCTCCCTTTTATTCTCTTAAAAATTTATCCTTGTGTAGGAAACATTTTGTTACTCCGTTAAAGGAATGATTTCATGAAATATCTTTACAATGACATTTGTCTCAAATTTTAAAGCTTTCGTTGGTATTATAATTATTGGGTCTCTAAAGATCTGTGTGAAAATGTATTGAGATAGATGTTATTAAAGTCAGATAGGAAAAAAGAGAGAATTTTTACTTAGTATCTGCTTTGGTATCATGGTGGTCCCCAAGTTTAAAATTGTCAGAAGCTTAGAAAGGATGTTGATTTTTCTTTTACCTAATATAAATTGTTATTTAACCAGTAATAAACAAGATAAGTAGCTATTTCCATGGCTAGTTATGTTTACATGTTTATCTTTGTATATGTTTTCTATTCCATCTCCCTTCTCAGATTGACTAAATGCTTAAACTAGTTACTTTAGGACCTAAGACAGTGACAATGGCCAGAGTAAAAATATATGTGACTACTGAATAGAATAACTAGCTACTGATCTAGATTCGTTAATTCATGGTATATTCACTTAACTCATTCATTCTCTCATTTATTTATTCATTTGGCGGCTACTGTGTGCCAGGAGTCATGCTTAGCACTGGAGAGGAATAACACTTGTCTCATGCATTCCAGAAGCTTGCAGTATGTGGAAGGAAAACAGGCATATGAAAAAATATGGGTAATTATGTAGCTGGAACTCTTTAGATTGTACGTGACAGAGACCCAACTTAAACTAGTTTAAGAAAAATGGGGAATTTATTGGCCTATAGAATCCAGTGAAGGTCTGAACAAACAAAGCATGAAAAGACAGGGATGCAGCCAAGCCTTGAGGACAACTGGCAACAGTAATTCCCACTAGGACCGAATATCCCTCTTTTACTTCTGTGTTTTTCTTCAGAGTGACACCTTTATTGTCCCTCATTGCAGGCCAGATTTATTCACGGTGGTGGTGAGCTCACTACTGCAACTCTTCACTATCAGGGCTGTGATTTCCACAAAGCAGAGGGATCAATTATCTTTTGAAGCTTCAGTTTAAAAAATTCTTGAGGTATTCTTTGATCATCTTGGCTTAGACCAGGCGTCCAATTCTGGATCAGTCAAGAGCGGCCATTGGGAAAGGGTCATGTAAAAATTCGGCTGCTTTTGAAATAGCTACATGGATAGAGATGGGGAGGGCAGTTCTGGAAGAAGAGCTCCAGACTGCCAAACTATATAAACGATGTATATCCTAGTATCATAGGTGCCATGGCAGAAATCTGAACAGATATCGGTGAGGGCATAACATGGGGCTTATTCCTCTTAGGGGAAACAGTCAACTCTAATAGGGAAAAGGTAAGGCTTGAGCTTGGCTTTGAAACATACATAGTTATTCTCAAATTTGATATGTGTATATAAACTTTGTAATGTTGCTGTGTACTGTTCCAGGTGTTAGATATGTGGACGTGATACTAGCGTCTGACTTTTAGAGGAGAGAGGAGGAAGGACTCAAGGAAAGGATGAAAAGCCTGGGAAAGTGGGAAAGGCCAGAGCTAGACCAAGAGGAGTGTTGGAAACAATGGGCCGAAGATAAAGATCTGGTTTTAAATGAGAAACAGAAGCCACTTCCAGGAAGAAGTAGTGCTAGGGACAGAAAGGATGGCTCCACATGTAGGTAGATATTTTGAGCGGTGACAATCAGGTTAGGGGGTATTTCCAAGCATATAAATTAATGTCAGAATACTATTATTTGAATCAATTGAACTCGAGAACTGGAATTGCCAGTCATTATATTAAATGATTGCATGCTTATTAAGCTCTTTGACTTGGCGTTTACAAATATTAGTAACTGTGCAATTAATTTGGCAGCAATCATGAGGATGGGGGCCTTGTCTGTTATGTCTTTCAATGTGGCTGCCTCAGTGTTGAGTGCATAAAGAGATTGACTTATTGATTGATTTCTAGTAATTTGAGAAGTGTACCTCATGGGGTATTGTAGATATGTATAGGATATATCTTCAGTAAGACACATTTAAATTAAGCAATTTCTCTGCCAGAGAACTAAATTTAAGTAATCAGGATTTTCTCTAACTTGTGGACCGATTTCTTACCTTCACAATCAGTGCTGTGAATCAAGACTGATAAATAACATAGTGTGTGATTAGATATTTGTTTTTGGTTTGGGGAAGATTTACTTAAAGTGGAGCAGATTTCAGAACGACAAAACAAGTTCCCCTGGCAAGTTTGGTATTAAGCTTTTGTCTTGTTATACTTGATTATGTACTTTGGCTGCAGAAACCAACCATATGTTCCAGTCCCATTTAGTCTCTGCTCAGAGTGATTCTCCTTATTTGTCCAAAAGTTTCAGAACTAATTTTTTTGCACTTACTCTGAGCATTCAGCCCCTCTGTATTTCAAGGACAACAGGCACCCAGGGATTTGGGGCTGACTCACGACTTTTATAGTGAAGAAGCAGGCCATGCTATTTTAGTCATTTTAATGGTGACGAGTTGAATGCCAGATGTTGCAAAGGATAAAGTATCTTACTCTTATGGAACCACATGCAGTGTAGATTGTTTTCTGACATAGATGATAGAAAAGTCACTTAGACTCCTATATGCCATAGTTTAAGCAAAATGCTTCCTGTTCACTGTCTACACTTCCAAAAATCTCATGTCTTTGATGTAAAAGTCTTTAGCATATTCTATACTTTGCCTAGGAGAAAAATGCTTCTAGAATCTCAAGGTATACACTTATTGAAATGGAAGAACAACCCAGTCTTTCCCGCTTGTTGTGGGGAAACCCAGTTCTTCCCTACTGTGTGTTTCTTCCCCATGTGTCTCCTTTATTGCTCACACAGGACACTTCACTTCTGACACTTCTGGTCACCACATTTGTGGAGGTTTTACTCTGACACCAATGAGCAATTCTCTGTGACACCTGCTGGGTGTCCTACAATTTAACTCAGTTCTGACACTATCTACCTGGAGATAGTGTCAGATCCCACAGAGTAACGGCTCAGACCCACAAGATTGCCACCCCCCCCACCCCGGCCCCCGCCGGCTTTCAGATGCCAGTTGCAAACCCAGGTTATCACCTGTGCTTCTGACCAACCCGCTGTAGATGGGAGGTCCCAGTGACCCCCTCCTTGAGTTTGATTAATTTGCTAGAATCGCTCACAGAATTCAGGGAAAAACTTACTTACATTTTCCAGTTTATTAAAAGAGATGATAAAGGATACAGATGACCAGCCAGATGAAGAGATAACGTAGGGTGAGGTCTGGAAGGGTACCAAGCACAGAAGCTCTGTCCCTGTGGAGTTGGGGTGCATCCCCCTCCCGGTGTGGATGTGTTCACCAACCTGGAAGCTCTCTGAACCCTGTACTTTTGGGACTTTATGGAGGCTTCAACAGGTAGGCATGAGTGATCATTAACTCCATTTTCAGCCCTTCTCCCTTGTCCCTTCTCAAGAGAATAGGGGGTGGGGCTGAAAATTCCAAGCTTCTAATTCTGGCTTGGTCTTTCTGGTGACCAGCCCTCATCCAGGAGCCATCCAAGAGCCCACCCAGAGTCACCTCATTAGAACAATAGATGCTCCTATAAACCAGGAAAAACAAGGGGTTCAGGAGCTCTGTGTCAGGAACCAGGGGCAGAGACCAAATATAAGAACAAAAGATGCTCCTAGTCTCTTATCACTTAGGAAATTTTAAGGGCTTTAGGAGCTTTGTGCCGGGAACTGGGGGCAGAGACCAACATATTCTATTATCCCACACTTATTTAACACAGCTCATGGATTCAAATGGTTGACATAGACAGTGAGCAATTTTAGGTAAAAAATAATTTTCACAAAAGATAATGACATTATATGTTAAATTTATAAAACTATTTCAGAAAATCATTCAATTTGGATAACAAACTCAAGTCTTTTGCATGAATTCTTTCTGGATTTGTTTAACGGTTTTCTCAATACTCCCTTCAGTTGTGTGAATCACAGGATTCCCAATTATTTGATAAATGTGGGGTATGAAGTTTAATATATTTAGACTTGACAAAGGTCATCCAACAAGTGAGTCACAAGTGAGAAATAGCCAATACAAATATGCTATTTCCCCACATTCTGATTAAGAAAAAAGAAATATGTGCTTAATGTTTTTTTCAATTATTTTAACAGAGTCAAATATAAGAGTTGGATAGATAGTTCCTAGAAATTATCTTGTTCAAGTCTTTAATTATCAGAAGAGAAAGGCAGATCTAGACAGCTGACCTGGTACGTGCCCATTCATTCACCCAGGGAAGTCAGCCAGTCATCTCCCAGACAAGCCCTGGGATAGCCTCCTGCAAGGACTCCTGACCACAACCACCATCATTTGTACATTCGGTGGTGCCACGTGCTAGACACTGTACCAGTGTTTTATTTAATCCTTGCAATAATCCAGTGGGGTACTTAACATTATCATCCCTGTTTAACAGGGAAAAAAAGAGAGGGAGAGAACATTAGAGGGGTGAATTTACTCCCTCAACTAAGTGATGAAAGAGCTTTGAACTCAGTTCTCCTTGACTTCAAAATCCAGACTCTTTTCAACTATTCTACCATTAAATAATGGTGCTATAGTGAACCAGTTGCCAAGTATGGAAGGTTTAAAGCAAGTGTGTGACTAGATCAACGCAGAATTTTTGGTGGAATAAGCTGAGTGTGTCTAATTCTGGAGGGGAGGAGGCTATCTTTGTGTCTGGTGGCGTCCCTTTGAGTGGAGAATGTCGCAGATCTCGTACTTTAGTCAGTGGCCCCTCTACTTTAATTATCCTGATGCCTGTCCTGAGAGTCTTTCTTGTTCTCCTCCCTGCCATCAACCCACATTTAGAGGGGGGATGGAAGAGAGAAACAGGTGAATAAAAATAACAGTCCAGGAAGCTTTGCACTGATTCATTCTACGAATAGTTATGAGTAAATAAATACATGTGCCAGGCACTATTCCTGACCTCACAAAGATTACACTTCTGTGTGTGTGTGTGTGTGTGTGTGTGCAGGATGGACATAACCAAGGAACTTTATTTGACCATAAATAACTTTTCCCAGTAGTAGCTCCTCACATGAGTGAACACATTTGGGGAATACTGATTAATATTTAGATTTTTTTTTTTTAAAGATTTTTTTTTCCCTTTTTCTCCCCAAAGCCCCCCAGTACATAGTTGTATATTCTTCGTTGTGGGTTCTTCTAGTTGTGGCATGTGGGACGTTGCCTCAGCATGGTCTGATGAGCAGTGTCATATCCGCGCCCAGGATTCGAACCAACGAAACACTGGGCCACCTGCATCGGAGCGCGCGAACTTAACCACTCAGCCACGGGGCCAGCCCCTAATATTTAGATTTTTTAAAAAAAATTTTCAATAAGTTCCTACTAAGTTGGGAGGCTGCGAGTTTGTTCTCAGAAGATATTGGTGCTGATCTCTGATCTCTTAATTGGTCTAAAGCCTTGCAGTACTAAAATGGCTGTTCTCAAAAAAGTGTTTTTAAAGATCTCTAAAGCTCCTTGAACACTTCATTTTTGTACATGTTATAACTGCTGAAAAATCAATCCTGTAGATGGCTAAAAACTCCAGAATATAGACTGGGTGAGAAAAGTGAAATAGGATGTGGTATGAAAGTAAATGGCAAGCGAGGGAGAGGAAAAAACTCCCTAATTTTCTTCTGCTTGGAAATAAGTATGCAGGAAACTCTTATGTCAATGGCAACTTTGGCTTTTTTTTTTTTTTTTTTTAAAGCTATGGAGATATTTAAAAAAACAAAAACAAAAACAAACTGCATCTGGAAACGTTTCGAGCTAAGACACTGTCAAAAATGTGTTGGATGATATATTGGGAGAAGAGTTGGTTTAAAGTAACACTGAAATTCAAAATGAGATAGTTTATGCCTCTGCCATATGTCTGGAGGAAAGAAGTACGATGCTATTAGCAAGGCTGCATTCCACGAAACTCTGAGGGATATAGGTGCCTCTGAGCTTGCTGTTTCACTACGCATGATCTCTCTTAAGCTCACCTTATGGTCCAAGAAGGCTGCTTTAGCTCCAGCCATCATGTCACATTTCAAGTGGCAGGAAGAAGGAGAAGGAAGGAGATCAGCTCACCCTCTTTCTTTAAGGATATTTACCATAAGTTGCACATATCACTTCTGTTTACATCTCTCAGGCCAGAATTTAGACAAATGGCTACACCTAAATGCAAAGAGGCTGGGAAAAAGAGCCTTTATTCCAGGAGGCCAAATGCCCAGCTAGCTCAGGAATTCTATGACTATAGAAAACGAAAGGATGGATAATGAGGGACGACTGTAGCAGTTTCTGCCACAGATGACTCCCGTTCTTCTGTCTGCCCCCGAGTCCTACTTGTCTGTAATTTTAAATGCAGAATGAACATGCCTTTGATGAAACCTATTCTTTTAAATTTGTTTCTGTGATGCAAAAACACCTTTTAATGCCCTGAGACACATTGTGGGCTGAGGTTGGTATTAAAAAAGGGGAATGTCAAGTGGATTTGCAGCTTGCTCTGGGTCCTACTAAAATTTCACAGGAACAGTAGCATCGTCTCTGCATGACCCCTTCCCTTCATGAGGATGCCTTTAACGTGGCAGAACAGTTCAGGTTCCTTCATATACTTGGACTGCTGGTGCGCCATTGCCTGACTCACTTCAAATGGAGAAACAGTTGGGACCTTGGACTGCAGCTCCTGCTGCCTGACCTCTGGAGGATTTTCCTTTCTGGAGTTTTAATAGGTGTCATCAGCCCAGTAGGGGAGACTCTTGGCAAACCCGAGGCTTTCTCCTTCCAGAAGCTCACTGATCCTGCCTCTGTGAAAGGGCCAAATTTGTCAGTGGGAAAAGAATTTTAAGAAGTATCATGAAGTAAACTGTTTTGCTATGCTCTGAATATTGACCCTTAGTAATAAAAGCTTCTTACATTTTCAAACATGGCATTGAATCATCTCTTTCAATAATTAGCAAGTAAGGAGAAGATGCAGGAATTCACTTAGCTCTTTGAAAAGGAAAACTTTAGTAGACTTTGGTACATCGGGAAAAAGTGAATCAAATAGAGGCTCATTCAACTTCTTATAGTTGAATACTGGGATTATTTTTCCAAAGATCTTGTATGTGAACAAAGGAGGAGTTTCAAAGCCTTGCGTCTGCCCATATAGATGAGATTTACTTTTAGGCATTTTTTAAGTTAAATATTTATTACTACTAGAGAGTAACTCTGGTCTCCAATTATTTTTTTTTCTCAGTGTCTTCCCTCACCTACTTTAAAAATAATCCAAATGTTCCATTCACTGAGTGTGGGAAGACACAGAGCAGAAGGAGGGAAAGAATGACAGAACCTCAGAGAAAGCCGTCGGAAACCTCTGCCAAGAAACGTCTTGAAGAGGTTAATAATGCTCAAATGGTTAATGCTTCTGAGTTACCTTTACCTTGAAGACACCGAGCTACTGCGTGGCGTTTCAATTATCTATCTAAAAGCAGCAATTAGAATTTTAATTGTTTACTCTTATACATAGAAATAATTGGCTGGACCAAGTTAGTTCTCACATCTTGGTCAGTTTTTTGAGTTTTAAAAAGTGTTACTCATGAGGCCACGTGGAGCCTCTGTTCCTTGTCCTTTAAGGCCATGGTTATATCAGTTTCCAAATTCAGAGCTGTGACAACATTCCAGTAGGGTATCCAAAGTTGTTTTTACAGTCTTTGACAGAGAAGAAAAGAAAACATATTGGGAAAAGTATAAGAGGGTTTCTCCTTCTCCTAAACTTCCTCCCACCAGAAAGAAAGAAAATTAAAAACAAAGGAAGCAAAAAATAAATGTGTGTCTGGGAATCCGAGAGATTAATTTCCTCACAATATACCTGTTTCAGTAAATGCTTACAGGAGAAATGTTTGCCTGTTCCCCGAATGTCATAGCTTTCCTTTGGTCTGTCTTGGTGGATCCAATTTCTCAGCAGTACGATGTATTCCTTGTTGTTTCTAGTATTTTCAGTGGACAAGAATCATCTGGTACATAATCCACGGCGGGGCTGGAGGCTGTGCACAGCTGGCCACAGCTGTGCTGGAGTAGCCTGAGAACTGAACTGTTCGTATAAGGTGGTTTAAGAAGGTATTTGCGAGTGGAGCAGATAGTGGGCTCTCCTCCAAAGCTCAGCTGGTGATGGGGTTAACTTTGGGAAGGAGTTAACGTGGTCCTTGGTGGCCACAAAGATGGAGGTGAACAGACAGTGGAGTATTCACTGCCCTCCTGGCCTGTTTCATAGCTGAGTCTCAACCTCTCTGTGATCAAGGTCAAGTAAGTGTGCCTAATATAGTGAAAGCTGTGCCCTTTCATTCCCACCTTTTAAGGTTTTCACCACAAGTTCCTCTCTGGAGAAATCTTAACAGCGACACCACATTTTCTTTAATATTGGGGTGTGTATTTGAATGGACTCTTTAGATAATTTGTGTGTGATTGGTTCTGAGAAGTATGTGATGTCTTCTGTTTGGGGAGTGCTAGTCCTTGTAGCATGCAAACTCATGCCCAACTATCCCTTTGGGAAGCAGTAGGACAGGAATGATTATGATGAGCAAGACAAAAAGTATGAATTGGCAGGAGGGGCTTATTTGGTTTTAGACAGACTAAGGGAAGGAGTTTGAATTCATAGTAGGGTAGTACTGGATGTCAGAGGTTAGAAGGAGAAAAGGTCAAGTCCAGAGGATAAGCATCAGTAGCTAGAATTTTTCATCACTGAGTTATCAAAATAGGTGGGGTCCAGGCTCTGGAAGATAAGTGGTGCCAGAACGGAGGAGACACTGAGACAAGCTTTTGGCAAAACAGAGGATGTTTTCACTTTTTCCTTTTATGTACTTCTGACTACGTGTGGGTGCTTGTTGCCAAAGGGAGACTTGTGGGCTGTCCCCTCCTGATTTAGCAATGCCAGGGGTAGTCAACCTTCTGGGAAGAACTTACACACATCTATCCGAAGTTGGTCATGGCTCTATGGTCATCACTTATTTTGAAAATTTGCTGTCAAGTGAAGTTACTTTAGAACTTTACTTAACATTTTCCCCAAATATAAGCAGGGGCTAATTTGAAATCATTTTCAAAATTCAAAGAAGTAGTTAAATTAAACATTGTTACCCTACTCACTGTTTCTTTTGGGATTGAATAAGAAAGCTTAATAGTAAAAATTCAGGACTAAAATGTTAGAGGACTTTCTATTAAGTTTAGTGTCTTCTGTGGTACTGTAACACAGCATTTTCCTGACAGCTAAATAAGTCATGCAGAATTGGCATGGAAAATAAAATAGTAGCAGGGTATTGTAGTTAAGGAAAAAGCCATGAAGATAAAGGCTGCCTAAAGTTGAAATTTCTTGATGGCATTAATGAAGATAGTGCAGCTTTTACTAAATCTCTTAAACCAAATTGGTAGACCTGGGCTATGTTGTGTGTGTGTGTGTGTCTGGGGGGATGGGGGCTATTCCTTTCTCTCTCTCTTTCCTACGCTTCTCTCCCTCTCCTATTCCTTCTTTCTCCGTCTCTCCTGTCTTTATTCATATTTTCAGGGCTGTTGACAAATGAATATGATGAGTATGAGAGGAAGCTTGCCCTGTGGTTCTGGGGGTCCAAGGAAACGATCAGCAATCCAGACCTGACTTTGGCATCTTCCCTGACTAGGTCAAAGCCAACAGACATAAAAGCCAAGGCCACCTCTCCCCTCTCAATGGCTGGCAGGAGGGTCCAGGGCCTCAGGTAGCTCAGGCCAAGAATTTCCTCCCAGCATGCCTCGTGCATGTACGTATAGTTAAATTCTATGGGCTGGCTGTACTGCTCACTGGCCCACAGCACTTTTATTGCTTCACCATACTGAACCCTCTGCGTCTGTCCAAAGAAAAATTTAACCTTCCTTTCGAGTTCCTGCCTTAGAAAGTTATGAGAGTTTCATGCATTTTAAAAAATGAGTACTCCTTGAGTGCCTTTGTGTGCACTGTACCAAACTCTGACCTGTGGCAGTAGGAAGAATTTAAAAGACACGACCCTTGCCCAGGAGATGTCCTTACAGTAATATTGAGGCATGCATGGTAGTGTACGAGCTGTGGAGGAAGTAATTATAGCAGAGCCTGAGCTAGGGAAATTATAGAGACAGGTTTCTGTGAAAAGCAAACATTGTACAGACCAAGTGTTCATGGACTCCAGTGCCCGATGTTTTCTATGCACCTTTTGTGATGGTATTTAAGCCTTAGAGACCTAGGCATGGGTTGATTATGCGCTTATGGGTTGCTGGTTGCTATACACACTTATTCCTTTCCCACAGTTGTTTTCTCTTAATTTCATGAGGACATCAAAACTAGTGGGAAAAGGCCACTGAGGAAATTCTTGAGGGAAAAAATAAACCACACATAATGTTTGCATTTCTAATGAGAAAGCAAAAGCAAAAAAGGTACTCAATACCCAGAGGATGCTGGCAAAATATTTTACTAGGATGTGGTTTTGACCAGGTTACCGTTTCTGCTAAGACAGACTGTGTTTTATTATAATTTTCTGATCATCTCTTGATTTCCTGTATACACTCTCCATTATGGCCCCTTTTCTGTTCATGGAAAACTTGTGCAGAAATACGTATTATATGCTATTCTGTATTCCCATTAGGCTAGCTGGGAGAGTTTTAGGAGGAACACATGCAATTCTCCCACTAGACCTTGCTATTGAGATCCCAAGAATTCTTTTTCTTTGTCCCCAGATGTGAGTCTGAAGGCTAGAAGCCTGACTATTGACACATTACCAGCTTTCATGGCCTACGTAGTCCCTAGAAATGAAATAAATACGTTTTCCATAGACACATGAATCAAACATGAGACTTGGTTTTACTCCTTATTTGGAGACCACTTGATAATTTTTTCATTCTAGGTGATATGGCTGACTTATATGCATGGCCAGTGCATTCATTTTATATCTCTCATCCTCACTCTTCTACCTCCCAAAGTATGAAATGAACATGACAGAATTATCTGATGGTTGCTGTAGATAACCAGATTCTCTCTACATATCTTTGCAATAGAAAGGCCCATCAAAGAATTATGCCTGGGTATTTCTGTCATTTGGAGCAATTATGTTGAACGCCCCTTAGCTTTGGTTTTGGCTTTGTAACCTAATGCATAGCCAAGATGTCAATACAGTGCCTAGGCGGAGTCCAGATATCATTCTGCCATAATGACTATAAGATTGTGTGAATGTTGAAACCAGAAAGTTCATTTTTGAAGTCTGAAAGCAGCTGAGAAGAGATGAGGGTAACAGAACAAAGCTTGCTTCCAGCCTCTGCTGTTGCTACTGCCAGGACATTCTTCTCCCATTACTTCACATGGACCAGATAGGAACAAAGATGCTCTGCAGACATCCCCGTGATTCCTGCTAATACAAAGAGCAGGAGATCAGCTCACACACTTAGTGCAACCACATATCACCTGTTAAAAACTTGCTAGTGATGTTCAGCTCTGTAAATTACAGCAGCTTCTCAAATTTTACTGTGTCTGCAAATCCTTGCAGATTTAGTGGGTCTAAGGGGGAGCCCTGATATTGTGCAAATTTAGCAAGCTCCCAGGAGATGCTAATGCTGCTGGTCTGTGGACCACACTTGGGTACCAAGGAACTAGAGCGTGATGCTAAAGTGGCCTAGATGTCAGGTCTAATAACAATACCAACAAGTTAATTTAAGTCTGATTCAAGGAATTGACTGCATTCTGAATCTTGGTTAACCTCTTTTTAAACATTTGTTGTTGGTCAGCAGGAGGATCTAATGTTAACAGAAGAATGACAAGATCAGGGCTAGAGGGTATAAGGACCGGTCTCAGGGTACTGGGATAGACCCCAAACTCCCATTCTCCCCAAATTGCTTAAGCCCTACCACTTAGAGAGTCATTTATATTAACAAATAGTCCCTTCAAAATCTTAGATCTTAGATTAAATTGGCTTCACTAGCTGGCTTGCTCCTAATTGGAAACTGCTGATGGGGGAGATGGGTTATTGAGGGAAGCCTGGGATAAGACTAAGAGTTTAGGGACTTGTATATGAGAAACACTCCTGTGTGTTTCCTTTACTCTCACACTACTGCCACATTTCACTTCACTTCTGACACTGCTTGTCACAGAATGTGTCTTATTCCCCCCGCTTGGGTTTGATAATTTGCTAGAATGGCTCAAAGAACTCAAGGAAACACTTATATTTACCAGTTTATTATACAAGGATAACTGTATCATTCTTTTATCATTAAAATAAACAGATGAACATCCAGATGGAAGAGATGCACGGGACAAGTTCTGAGGGAAGGGACCAAGAATTTCCATGCCCTCACCAAGCACGCCACCCTCCCAGTCCTCCATGTGTTCAGCGTGGAAGCTTGCTGAACCCCATACTTTGGGGTGTTTTAATAGAGGCTTCATCACATAGGCATGATCAATCATTAACTCAGTCTCCAGTCCCTTACCCTCTCCTGGAGGAAGAGAAGTGGGTCTCAGAGTTCCAAGCTTCTAATGATCATGGTTTGGCCTTTCTGGTGACCAGCCCCTATCTGAAACTATCCAGGAGCCCACCAAGAGTTGCCTCATTAGAACGAAAGACATTCCTATTATCCAGGAAATTCCAAGGAATTTAGGAGCTCTGTGTCAGGAACCAGGATCAAAGACAAATATCCTAATAAAAAATGCTCCTAGTATTCTTATCACTTAGGAAATTATAAGGATTTTAGGAGCTATATGCCAGGGACTGGGGGAAGAAACCAGTCTATATATATATACCCGTTTTTTCCTATTATTTCACAGAACTGGAGTGAATGAGGAAAGGTAATTTTGGAGTATGTGGCATTTCAGAGAATAACTGATCTGTGAGGAGCAATGGAAATTCCAGGAGAGAATAGGAGCATAGGTTGGTTGGCTTGATGGGGATTGGGGCATCCAGGAGGCCTAGTTGGGTTAGTTAGTCCTGGTACAAATGGGTGACATCAATAATGACTAGCTTAAGACACACATTCCTTTGATAATGAACCAACTGTACCATCTTCCTTTATGGGAAACAGCATAATTTTTTAAAAAACAACACTCTGAAGGAAACATTTTCCACCTTTGTTTTCAGGTGCATTCCTCCTGGTTTGGCTACCAAGAAAAGATTTCTCACTGTGTTTTACCTGCTGCAAAATTGGGAATTCCAGAAATCTCACAGTGTCCAGATGAATTTTTCTTTCTGAATCTGGGATGCAGCACCCTTTTTTGAAAGACAAAGAGAGGTAAATTCTCAGATTTGTGTATTTACATTGGTTTTATTTCAATGGTACCAGGATGACTTGAATGCTTGAAAAAGATGTAGCTTTCTAGAAACTTTTGGAAGAAAAACAATTTAAAAAATATTTTGACCTTGTGTTGCTGGGATTTTTCAGTCTCAGTGGATCTGGTATGCTTAATGGACATGGAATTGTTCCAGTTGCACCATAATCTTCCACTTCAAATAAACTGATTTTTTTTTTTACAGTAAATTGTGGGAATGAGAAGCTTGGAAGGGGCAGTGGTGAAATGATAGGTACTATGTGCTTACTTATTTTAACATTATGTTTAATCATTATAATTACATTAGTGCGTAACTTCCCTAGGATCAAAGACTAGGTAATCTAAAGGAATAAGAATTAGGAAATCAGGACCCTGACTACAATTTGAATTTCTACGATTTATTTACATCAGATATATCACAAAACTTTATCTAATGCTTGGTGAACATGATCCATGATCCCTAGTAACTATGTTTTAATAATAATGATTTAATAGTAGCAGTTAGCATTTATTGAAGATAAACTCCACGCCTAACGCTATGTTAGGCATATTAAAATCTTAACTCATTTACAACTTTCCAAATAACTTTTTCCCTATAAAATGATTATAATAATGGCCATTTGTTATGGTCTACATGTATATAGCACTACCTAGTTGTAAGATACTATCTTTATATATTTTCATGAACCTATTCAGTTCCTTATGAAGTAATTTTAATTTCCTGACACAGGATTTTGCTGAGATTTCATTGAATATCTTGACTATGAACCAAAACTTCTTTGCTTGTGGAGTGGAGAGAAAAGTGAAGGTAGCATTTTCTTTCCTATCTCTCAAATTCCAACTGTGAAGAGTGAGACAGAGGCGTCTATGTGGAGCCATTGGGCTGAAGATTTTCATCAACAGCATCAGCCGTATGAACTGGGTATTCAGGTTTCCTTCCACGTTTTCCTGTTTGTATTTTGGCTCTACACGTAAGTTTTTCCCTGTCCATATTGTACTTTGTTCTTTCATTTTGTCTTATTAACTTTGTTTAAGTCCTGTTGGTTTAGCTCTTCCGGTGGTTGACTCATTCTTGACACTGGTTTTGGCCATCATTTTAAAACTCTCCTAATATTGAAGGCAAATGCAGCTACAACTTAGATGACAAATGGCAGAGTATTTCACATAAGTAGGCCTGGTAGATATCTGTTATTGAGAATTTAATAAAATTACCTGTAATCGTATTGGCAAAGCAGTTTCTTAGGGCCATCTGCTTATTTATGAAAATGATTTTTTAAAATATATTGAACCAAATGGTTTTCAAGTAGGATTTCACCTCTTTTGGCCTATTTTCCTTAACTCTAAGGTATATTTTGTATTATCTGTGTACCCTAACCCCATATCATCCTAGGATAGGATCCCCCAGAGTAGAGATATCTCCTTTACTAAATCACTCTGCCCATTTTTCTGTTTGTTAAAAAAAAAAATCACTGTTTTTATTAGAATGTTAAATGAGTAGTCACTTTATACCTGCCTCTGTAGAAGACATTTAGGTATGGACCTGAATCAAAGAAAAGAATGGTCCTGTGTTCATGGGGATTAATGTCATTAATGATATTTTCTTCTCTTAAACTTTTATTTTCCCCCAAACAGAATATGATGGACACTGTTATGGTGACAATGAAGAGGAAAACAGCAACATGTCAATTCCCCACTCGGGGCAGTCAGAGGTCTCCAGAGAGGGGACAAGGGCAAGGAGGAAAGTGAAGATGCAGTCCGCTCTGACTTATTTAACAGGCCAGCTTGAACAGGGCAGTAGATAAGCGAGTGTCACAATTCCTGGTCCTTGGTTTCTTTAATGCCAACCATTTATTTGAACAGAGGGCAATTTGGGTAGGCAGCTACATGATTTATTGCCATGCTGACCTGATCAGGGACTGCGAGAAGAGCAGTAGTTCTGAGGTGTCCCAGAAGTTCTCAGACCTGCATGGATTTTGATGGTTGAATTTACATATTTCTGCATAGCCATAAAACACTCCTTCCTTTGTTCCTACTCAAGATTCCGCCCAGGTCCCTGCCCAGTCCCTCCCTGAGGCAATCTTAGGGAGCTGCCTATCAGAGAACCTCAATGGGATCACGTTATGGGGTCCTTTCATTATCATATAATTATACCCTGGGAGGCCCGGTGGTCCCTTTACGTTTCAGTTCTCTGGTGACATTTCATGTTAAGTTCAACTGTGTGCTTCTCACTGTCCTTGTACTTTTGGTTCTGGTTTTTGACGGAGGCCCATTTTTCTTAGAATATTTTTTACTTTCATTTTCTTGTTTCTAAAGCAGTATGACACCTACTTTCTATTACTTCTTATTCTCCATCAACGTCACTTAACAAGAAAGCTAAAAATTAATGTATGCTTTATATATTTAGTTTGTGTGTTGACAAATAAAAATGGCAAGCAATAGGATATATTGGAGAATATGAGGAAGCCATTTGGTATAAACCTAATCCCCGCCCTGTCTTTCCAAAAGGGCCTGACCGGCTGTTGAGCATGCATTGTCTATCTGCTTTAGATATTCCCTATGGCAAGAACAAACACCCTTGAGATAAAGGTGCAACTTCCCTCCCACTCCCAAGTTGGCATTCCCTTAAGGATTAAGCATCTTTCCTTAGGCTAGGAACTGATTGCTGCGCTCACCTGTGACCACCCAGCTCGAGACAATAGGCGTGCCTCCTGCTATGCCCGCTGAGATAGCAGACTCACTACCTGCTGTGTCCATCAAGTGCTGTGCCGACAGGGCAATCTTGTGACTATTGTGGGAGGGACATTTCAATCATATGTGAAACGTCCTGGTTGGGGGTATACAACCACTCTGTATACCTCACTTCTTTTGTGCCCTTTCTTCCTTCTGGAAGAAAGGCCCTGGGCCATGGTCCTCAGATTTCAGCTCAGAATAAACTCACCGAAATTTTCATTTATAGATTGGTTATGGATTATTTTCATTGACAGCGTCTTTTTTCTTTTACACGTATTTAATGGAGCAGATAGGCGAAGTAAGAATTGGGCTGGAAAATAACCATAGGACGTAGAGAATTTTTAAGGTGAGAAGAGGTTTACAGAAAAGAAAGTTGAAAGAAGAATACCAGAGTGGAGGTGGAGAGAATTGTTACCAGCCAACAAATGTATGTGTGTGTTTCTGACCAAAGCCCTTTTTCCAGAATGTGTAGAGAACTGTGTAAAGAATTATTTAAAAATAAAAAAGGACCGTCCAGTAGACAAACATGCAAAAGACTTGAATAGATACTTCTTAAAAGTGAGTATCCAAATGGCTAATAAATCATATGAAAATGTGCCCCACATCATTGCTCATCAGGGAATTTAAATTAAAGCCACAATGCAATAATACTACACCTCGACTAGGAGGATGAAAATTAAAAGACAATATCCAATGTTGGTAACGGTAGAGCAGGTGGAATTCTGGGGTGCTATTAGTGAGAGTGTGAATTGGTATAATCACTTTGAAAAAATATTTGGTAGGCTCTTTAAAAGTTGAATATATGCAAAATTTATGAGCCAGAAATTCCACTTGTAGGTATGTATTCAATGGAAATATGTACTCACTAAAAGACATGTATAAGAGTTCATAACAGCACTATTTATAATAGACCAAAACTGGAAACAACTCAAATATTCATTAAAAAGATTATAAATTATTAGACACTTCACGAGCCAGGTAAATAATCAGCATGGATCCAACAGAAAGATAGCTGGATGACAATTCTTTGTGAACCTGGACATGGCGTTGGTGTTAGAAGCCTGGGGTCCAGCTGAGGGTGTAGTTGGAGCCTAAGTGCTATCAGTTACCCTTTTCACATAAATGGTAGGTGGCATGGCTGATGTGCCACCTCTGTCTTTGTGAGATGTCTGAACATCCTCTTTCAATCTTTCCTACAGTTTTTCCCTCATGAGGACAAGACCCAGAATTGCAAGCATCTGGTGGCGTTTAAATGAACTATCTGTCCACCATTTATTTCATGGATTGAGAATAAGCAGATTGTCCTTTAAAAAAATTCTACTAAGTGCTATGTAGTACCCTGGAGATCTTGGAATAGTACAAGGGCATTAGTGGAAAAAATTGGTGGTTCGAATAAATTCTGTGGTTTAGTTAATTGTACTGTACCAATGTCCACTTCTTAGTTTCGACAAATGTACCATAATTCTGTCAGTGTTAATATTAGGGACAACTGGGTGAAGCCTATAAAGGAATTCTTTGTATTCTTGCAACTGTTCTGTAAATCTAAAATTATTTCAAAATAAAACAAAATATTAAACAAATCCCAGCCCTAAAGTTGAATGCCTTTTTTTAACCTTCAAAATTAGAAATTTATTATATGTTTTGAACACAACATAACATTTTAACATCCTTGGAATTTTATTTTATTTCACAGTTTTTCTGTTACTCATTAGTAGAGAATATTCACCAATCATACTTATTAAATATAGGATAGCTTACGAGGATATAATGCCAAAATCTTGTAGAAAATGCCCATGAAGTTTTTTCCATACCCCTGGATTATATCAGCTAAACATTTGCAACATCTTGACTTTTCTTACTTTAGTTTTCTTTTGTGTCATGTTCCAAGCTTCTCAAAAAACATGTTAAAGAATTGAACACAGATAATAGATAAAAAGTTCAACATATGGGTTTAATGTAGAGGAAATTTTAGACAGTATTAAAAATGTGTAGAAACATGGATTCCAGAGGAAGAATATGAGTAAGTGGGGTGCCTGGTGATTGACAATACTGCTGGGTTTGGATAATGTCCTCCCAGCGTCTGTATTACTGGTACAAACTGAGAGGAGGAAGTTTTAGAACGCTGTAAATTGGGTTCACAACCTTATTTTGTGCTCCTACAAAAAATTTGTTTTCTGCTTGGCTTAAGATGATAACTGTGGAACTTTAGATTTCAACTGACAGGTGAGTCAGATATTTATTTTGGTGCAGGAGATTTCCAGGGTCTTAAAGCACATGCCTGAGGCAGCGTCTGCTCTGCAGCTCTCACTCAAGTCGCAGCCTCTGATGGAAACACTGAGTGATAGATGCAGAGACTGAGCACTGGTTTTTGTCCATGGGAGAGAAATCTCTTCCCACAATGTGAAGAGTTGTGGCTAGACACAAAAAGATAGGAAAACTCCTAACATCCTCAGGCATAACCAGCCATAACACTGTCAGTATCTAAGATGAGAAGGAGTATTCTATAGTGAGACTGTCCTGGATGCAGCTGTCATTGTGTTAGGAACTCGATCCAATGACAGCTACACGTCTGATCTTTACTGCCACATATTCTATTTCATGACCAACTATAAGCTAGAATAACTGATGAGAAATTATGAGATCTTTAATTAACATTAGTCATTTTTCACTGTGAGCAAAGATTTTTGAGTCAAAAAGAACTGGATTTCTGTCCTCACTCTGCCATTTGCTATCTCTATGACCTTGGGTAAGTTACCTCCCATCTGAGCGCTGGTTTCCTTACTTGTAAATTGTAAATGGTAACACCTATTTCATAGGATTGATGTGCGGGCTAATGAGAGTGAGGCACCAACGCCAGCACATGGCACATAATGAGAACCCATGAGAACCCGTTATGTATTCATTCTCCCTACCTACTTCTCCTAGTTCTCTGTGTATAATATAGCTGAGGAGCATGAATGGCTTCATGTGTACACAAACATACATGTGTGTGTATATAGACAACTTTTCCAGGCTTTGGCCACATATGGAGTTTCCATTCTATTTCTGATTTTCTCTGAGACCATTTTCCCTCTCCTCCTCCTCCTTCCACTTCCTTTCTCCTCCCATTTCCAATACCTCCCTTCTCTCCTCCTTCTTCCTTTCTCTTCCTCTCCCCACTCCCGACTCCTCCCCAATACTTTCTTTCCCTCCTCCTTTCTTCTTTCTCCCATTTCTCTTCCCAGAGTTTTCAGACTTCTTAACAACAGGTACGATGGGGAATGTTCACACACACAGAGGCAACTAGGATTCAAAGTCAATGCTTATTTGAATTGTTGAAAACTCCAGACCTTTCTTTCACTATAAAAGCTGCCTAATGCAACATCAGAAGCAAATTTAGTCCAAAAGCAGCCCAGTGACTGTAAGTAACACAAAAGCAAACAGCACTCTCCTCCCCTCCAACCAAATGGCCGTTCAAAGGAGGATGATGTCATGTCCTTGCTATCTGTGGAAAGACCCAGACCACCCCTTGCATAGCCACAGGCTGGACTATTTTCAGAAATAGTATGGTAGTTGATTACTTTGATCAGATTTTTATTCTTATTTTCTCACATAGCTAAGGGTATCATGATCTCAATTTTAGGGGAATGGGGCAAGTTTTCTGAAGTATTCTTATTCTCTGATGATTCTGAAGGCTTCCATGATCCTTATTTCATTCCTTTAGTTAATTTTTGATTACAAAACAAACACCCCTCCCTCCAACCCTCCAAAACTAAACCATAAAGCAGATTACAGGGTTAGGGGGAGGTCATTAGAGAAGAAAGCCCCATGTATAGAAGGGAGAGGGCTCAGGGAAGGCAGTCTCATTTATGGGGTGACTAGCTGACCTATGTCTGATGCAGCAACAGGTCCCGGACACCTGTAGGACTATGCAAACTTAACTTCTGCTGGGCTTTTAAAATCCCTGATACATTCTGAGCTCACAAAACTCTGATATTTACTTACTAGAAAAATTTGTATTTCAGAAGAGCTCAATTCATTCTCCAATTTCCAAAACTGATTGTAGTGGGAGCTCTGGTTAGAAGTCGTTGCCCCAGTTCTAGATGTCTCTTCGGTCTTCAAGGAATATGGACTGGATGTTTGATATGGGCTGAAATGATGGTGCTGGCCTCTTGATGCATAGGTCAAAATTTTAAAATATTATCAAGTGTTAAATGCACTATTGCTCTTTAAGATCCTTACAGGTAATGCAAATAGAGAAATTAAGACCATTCAGATGAACAAAAATATAAAATACATACACTTGTAAAATAATAGACCTTATCGCAGAAAAAAATATAGGTGCTTTTAACAAGTTTGTGAGTGCAGAGGGAGAAAGTATGTGTTTAGTTGAGATAGAGAAAGTAGTAAATGATCAGGGAGGGGGTACTTCCAATGCTAAAAAGCCAAGAAGTAGGTAAACTTCTCTGAGAATGGAGGGCGTGGTGGCAGCGATTGTGACTTGGGAGAAGGCTCAAAGAGATTGGGTACTCTGTTATGACTGAGAGGGCCTGATGATGGGAAGGAAAGGGAGCTACCTTTTGTTTTTCTGACGTCATGTGCCAGGCTTTTTGTGGTGAATGTGGAGATCGGGGGCCCAGATCCTCTTCAAATGAGTGTGTTGCCCAGCTGCTGGGAGAGCTGTCCACTGGCAGCCTTCAGCTGTCAGCCCCTCCAGGGATTTCCTCAGCTGCACAGAGCCACCTTGCCTAAGGTCAGCCCATTCCCAGGGTGGCCCACACCCAATGACTGATCAAAGGGTAGGTATAAAAGTCCAACCGTTTTGGCTTTACCTGGGGAAATCTGATTGCCTGTTTTAGCTCTAAAACTCTCTGAGGAGTCAGCTGAAACTGTTGTCAGGCCTGGGTCAAAGCTCAATGTTCCATCTGCCCAGTCCTGCTTCCTTCCCTACCCTGCCATGGGTGCTGATTCTAAGAGCACTCTCTAATAAACATTCTACATTCCAACTCCTTCTCAGAGTCTGCTTCTTGGAGAACCCACCTGTGACCCGTTTCAGTATATTATCTTATTTCATCTTCATAATGACTCCTGAGGTTGGTGTTATTAGCTCTCTTATACAGATGAGAGGTTAAGATTTAGGTTAAATAACTCACCAGAAGCCACATATGCTGGCATCTGCATTTTGGTCTGTTTAACAACAATATCCACGCTCTTTTCAGTATGTCATGTTGCTTGCTAAAAGAATTAGTAGTAGACACACTGTTTCATGCATGTATGGTTTGCATGTACTGTAAAGATTGGATAATTAATTGTGCACCCTCATTCAGTCAACAACTATTTACAAAATAACTACTCTCCAGTGTACCAGAAATTTTATAGTTACAGAAGGAGGAAACATGAAATGTGAGATACATTTGCTGTCTACACAAAGGCTTTGTAAACACAAGAAAGAATCTTCTTTCTGTTCTAATGCCACCCTACAAGTCTAAGGACAATTTTAACAGTATCTTTGAAGATCAACTTTTATCAGGTATATTTTCTTTTGGAATTGAAGCATTTAATTAGAGATTAAAGAAATTAGAATATGAACGCGAAACAAACAAGAAAAGCGTTGCTTTGAAAGAGTCAATAAAGATAGATACTAAAAAAATGCTGCCAAATTAGTTGTAACCAAGACAACTGTAAAATATTGGAAGATGTTGCAAACATCTAGGAAAGATATGTACTTATGTTGCTTCTCAAATATATTTACATTTTCACTTTAAAGAGCACAAATGGAAATCTTAAATGATACATTTTGTATTTGGTTCATGCTGGACAGAAAAAGGATGGATTCAAACTAAAAAAAAAAATCTGGCCCAACATCAAAAGATTGGCAAATGAATATACATTTATATGTTTTGAGTTAGAACGAAGTATTTAAGGTATGTGTGCATCATTTTTTTGGTGATTCTCTGCTTTAATCAATTTTTTCTGTTGGCTACAATTTCTGTTAAACTGTGGTCCTCTACCATGTTTATTAAGACCATGTATACCTAAAATAGTATCTCTCTTAAATAACATATTTAATAAAAGTTTACTGTATGAATGAATCACCCAAAAATGTATGAGAGGAAAATTATTTTACGTGATATATCATGTAGATTATATGCAAGTACCACATGTAGATTTCTGTACAATTTCTAGTTTGCTTCCTTGGGGACAATATCCAGAAGAAGAAAGGTCATACCCAATCTTTCTTTTTTAGTGGACTGCTAAATGGATTTTGCTTTTTCACTTTTATTGCATTAATTTTCAGTGAAGCATTTTAAATAGTTATATGATGAGGCAACATATTTGGGAAGACAAATTGATCTAAAATAACAGTAGAAACTTCCTATTTATAGGCTAACGTTGATCAGAACCAGAGCAAAAACAAGTTTTTAATCTCATACAAAACTGCAGCTATTTAACCTTCCTATAAATATACTGACCCTTAACCTATAGTTAACGGCCACTTTACCTTGTCTCTTTTGTCTTTGACTTTTCTCCCAAATCTCTGAATAGTAACAGCCTTCATTTCCAGTGTGGCCTCATCATACTTTCCCACACATGTAATATCTACTTTTAAAACTGCTCCATTTTTAACATGCAACTACATAGAGGATATGCTCTCTTGGCTTTCCCTAGCTTTGTATTGATTTTCCACACATAGTGGAACTAGAAAGCAAACAAGGAGTCACAGAAACTCTATTTGTTTTGGTGACTAAATGGCTTGGGTTAAGATCACTAGACGGAATTTCTTCCTAGATCTAAATTTTTGGAATTTTATCATATTTGGTGAGAAAAGCAAAAGTAACACTGATAGTAGTTGTTATTTCTATTCTACAAAGGTAGATTTTTAAAATAAAATTTACAATATCAATGAGTATAAATTTTGACTACTTTGTTTTGTAACATAAGTCAAGATAAAAACGAGTCAAATTTAGCGAGATAAAATCCTTTAGTAATATGTTGTTAATACCCTCACTAACATCAATATTTGGTATGATTATTTATCATTGTAAAGTTAAGTAGAAAACTACCTTCATTTATTCTGAATCTTTTCTTAGGCCAAAGCTTTTCATGGCCTATAGTTTGATCTTAGTTGATGATGGAAGAGCATAAAACTTCAGAATAATTCAATTTCTTTTCAAAGCTTTCCAGCCTAGCTTTTGAATCTTTGTGTGGTCTGACTACAGCCACCACAGAGTGCTAAAAATATGGGATTTTCATGCAATGGCTAAAGCTCCTACATGCCTATTTACATTATAAGAGAGAAGATAATTTCCGTAAAGCAAATCAACATATAGTTTTTGAGTTATTATATTTTTTTAAACTTTTATTTTTTACATTTATCTTTTTTTGCATCAGGAGTTTATTTGTGTGTATGAAGTAAGATAGGGGTCCAAATTTACTTCTTACAGCAGGATAACCAGTTGAACCAACACCATTTGAAGATTTTATTTTTCCTTCTTCTCTCCAAAGCCCCACGGTACATAGTTGTATATACTTTTAGTTGTGGGCCCTTCTAGTTGTGGCATGTGGGATGCTGCCTCAGCATGGCCTGACAAGCGGTGCCATGTCTGAGCCCAGGATCCGAACCTGTGAAACCCTGGGCTGACAAAACGGAGCATGCAAACTTAACCACTCGGCCACGGGGCCGGCCCCTGAGTTAATATTTTGTGTTAGATGCTATGTCAGATGCTATAAGGTATATGAAGACATGGAGACATATGATCAAGGAGCTAATATTTTAGTTGAAGAGACAGACTATATCAAACTGCTCATGTTTTAAATAAAGAAATATGTACTTTAAAGTCAAATTAGATGTTCTACAAGTACGGAGGGAGGAGGTCCTTCAGAATCCAATGGGTAAGAGAGGTCAGGTTTAGCTGAATCTCAGGGGCCAGGTAAGATCTGAAGGGTGGGGAAAGAGGCGTTGACATTCCAGGATTGTCTAGGGAGTGGATTAGGGGGCTGAGTAGAAAAAGTTGAAAAAGTTAAAGGTAGAAAATGTAGAATCTATTCAGAAAATGATTAATAAATGAGTTTAGTAGAGGTTTTATGGAGGAAAGGAGACAAGATAGTGCACTAAAGGAGATTTTGGTCAGATTAGAGTGTTGAAGTAAAGAATGTCGGGTTATGAATCAAGGAGCTTTGGCTTTAATAGGTACACCTGGGTTTTTCAAATCTTGTCCTACGGAACATAAATTTTGAAAGTTTTGAAGAGAGGTAACTTTGTAGGGAAAAGAACAATTCCAAAGGCAATTTCATTTGGCAAATATTGAGTTAAATAAATTAAAGTGTATTCTTTTAGGAATTATTAATCTCTAATATACTAACATGTACCATAAATTTCCAAGAAAGTAGGGGATATAGTGTTTTATAAACCTATGGAAATGAAAAGGAAGTCTCATAGAATAAATATCTTGAAGGATAAATTGATGGAACTTGGTGACTAATTAAATATATGAAGTAAGAAAGAGTGTAAACAAAGATAAACCATATTGAAGCTGAGAGCTTATAAAAGGTCATTTTATAATCATCGCTATCGTTTGTCGAGCTGCTATTACATACCAGGTACTGCAGATGAGGGATTGGGACTCAGAAGTTTAGGTAGTTTGTCCAGGGTCAATATGTGGTTGTCACAATAGTGTAATCACAGTATAGGGAAATGATGGATGGAGAGACACCTAGACATAAGTGAAAGGATGTGAACTTCCTTTAATCACAAAGGATGTAGAAGCTTATGGTACCAATTACACAAAGCAGGAGGCCACAAAGTTTACTCCCAGATGGAGGTGCAGGTGCAGTCAATACATGCTGCAGAGGGTGATGATTCTGCCAGATGAGCTTTTTTTTTTTCAATCTGTGTGACCATCTGCAAGTCACTGGTACAAAATAACCCTAGCAGATTCTTGAATGGTTATTGTGGAACCAGGTGAATCAAAGGTCAATTTCCCCAGGAATGCCATTTCTTAGAAGGCCCAGGCTATAGTCCTATCTGAGGTTCATTCTCATACATAATAACTGGCAGAGCTGGGATTTAAATCCAGATCTACTTTATTTAAAAGCCCAATTTTTCCCTCTGTACTTGAGTGTTGATTTTGCGTACCAATGGAAGAATGGTGAAGCAATTTAGAACACCATTGTCTGCTAATATTCCTATCCAGGTCTATTGAAGAACTTGACTTCCTTTGCGTCATAGCTTGGGCATCAAACTGCCCCTGTGGCTTAACTTCCCTTTTCTCAGTGCTCCATGCAAAAGAAAATCAGTACGTGTTTTCAGGATTCACTGGGTATCAAACCCCTGGTTGGTTTGTTTAGAGCAGAGGTTAATCTGTGGTTATGCATCTTTGTTTTATGTTCCTAAGGCTTTGGTGTTATAACACGTACAACCTATGCTTTGCCAGGACAGGCCCTCTTAAAGGAAGATCATCAAGAAAATTTTTGACAGGTACTGGTGTAAGTCCTGATACATCCTTCCTCATTTAACCTCACAGCAATGGGATGAGGGATAATGGAATAATTCTATCAGTATCCTCATTTTGCATCTCAGTAACACAGAGGAGAAGTAATTTTCCTAAGTGCACATAATTAGTAAATGATAGAACTCAAACTTAGGGAGTCAGACTTTAGACTCTATATTTTTAACATCTATTCTCTAGTGTAACGGCTATGAAAATCACGCTGTAACACTGCTGTTGGTTTTGATTCATTCCCTTGCCACTTTCTATTGCTGCTATTACTTTCTCTGCCTCTTGGAAATCTTATGAGGCTATTTCTCATCACTCTCATCTTCATCTTGAGGCTTTCTTTTTTTTTATGATGTTAACCTTGAGGTGCTTCATTCTATGACAAAGTCTGTCTTGAGGGCTCCTTCATTTGGTCAACAGTCTTATGGATGTGAGAGAGTGTCCTCCCTTCTATTGTCATGATGCTTTTGCCTTTTTTCTTAATTTTTTAACCATGCTCATGCTATCACAACTTTTTAAAGCTAATTGAGAAACTTTCCTTCTGTTGAGAAACTTAGACATATTGTATTGGGAGGTGGGGAGATTTGGTAAACATTAAAAATTGTCCAAAATCCTCTCTGCGTTAATAATTTTGATTGTGAATATTTTCTTCATTCTCTGAATTGCATCTCCTTTTTTCCTTATGAAACCGTCTATTGAGCTCCTACTATTTGCTAGGCACTGTGCTGGTAACATAAAGATAATAAGAAAATGTCCTAATCTTCAGGAGCTCAGTGTCTCAGAGGACAGTTGTATACAAATTAATAACTGGTACAATGCGATAAGTGCAATGCTAAAAGAATGTTAAAAGTACCTGGAAATAAGGAAGAGCTAGAGAAAAGACACGGGATTTGATCTGGGGCTTTGGGAGGTGAGCAGAAATTCACAAGTTGGGAAAGGTAGCAAAAGGCAAACCAGGCAAAGTGGAGTGTATATGCAAATGCACAGAGTTGTGAAATGCACATGGTGCATTTGAGGGATAAAATGACTTCTGATATGCATAAAGCACAGGGTGTATGTGGAAGATTGGAAAGAATTGATCACACACCAGCCTTATATGCCATGCTAAAGGGTTAGGGCTTAAGTCCGCAGACAATGGGAACCCCTTTTTCCAGGTTCAATCTTTGTACTAATACCTTCACCTCTCCCAGATCCTCCCTTAGCTCCTACCCTGGTCATAAAGCTAGGCAGGCTCAGCAGCCAAGGCGGCTTCTGATTTCAAGAGAAAATTTGATTCTCTTACCTCTCAATATTTGAAAAATCCTCAGTCTTTACTGATCAAACCAGTAGTGGTTGTGGTAACATTTGTCAGACCAGACCGGTTTCTCTACCAATTGCATTGCACAGTTCTCAGAATCAATCTGACTTCCACACATGGAATCCTGGTTTGGTGAAGATGAGGGCTTATTAACCAAAGCCTTTTTCTAAGTGAGGGCCTCTCTAGGTGACATTTGGATACAGTCCACTTCATGTGTATTTGAATCGTTGAAACAATCCTTGCCCTTCCTCAAATCATCAAGTGTCTGTCTGGGTATAAAACTGCTCCCACTCTGAAGCTATGTACACTTTCTGGAAAGATTGGTCATTTTCTTTGCAAATTTATGAGTAAACATTTCTGCTATTTTTTCCAAACTTTATCTTGATAATGTCTTTATTAATCCATTTCACTGCCTGTCCTGCTCACACCCGTTTTTAGGAAAACTTGTCCTCCTACAGTCCTGGGAAAGCAACATGATCCCATGGCCTCTTCCAACTTCCCAGTCATTGAATGAACATCTGACCTAAGGCCAATCAATCTCTCTGCTGATCAATGATAAAGCAAAATCTCTTTTTTGAGATTTCTTTTTTTTTTTTTATTAACAGCGCTACAGCCTCTAGACAGTAATGTAGACATTAATTCTTCCTATCCATTCTCAAGTTGGAATAATCTTCCTTAAATTTCTTCCATTCTAGCTTTTTTAGACTCAACTAACTGACAACACACACACACACACACACACTCACAATATTATGTTTTTCTGATGTCTATTCATTAATTTAACAGATAGCTATTTTTGTTTCCAGGGCGTGTAGTGCTGAGTTGACTGTCATAAACCTTTGTCGTCTATGGCATGATGTGAGTAACTTCTGAATAACCCTTATAAAATGTCTATACCCACTTTTCCAGGGTGGTGGCACTAGAACAGATTAAGTACTTCCCCAAACCGCTTATATTTACCATGTTATTAATATGTTGACTCCCTATTGTCTGTCTTAAATCAGGCATGATTGTTAGCTTTGTATCGTGACCAAATAAATGGTGCGGTGGGCTTTCTGCCAGGTAGAAGGGATGTACGCAGCACATGCTCACAAACACATGCACTCACTGTACACTCACACTCTGATTCTTCTAAAGGACAAAATATTAATGACTAAAGGCAGCTGAAATGAGCATGGCCTGCAGGTGTTGCTTAATTTATTTTTCTTAGAACATATGTGTATTTATGTAATTCCAAGAAATTAAGTGAACACACAAAGTTGCTAATGCCTTGAGGCCTTTTACACAAATAAGGAACCGAAAAGAAAGGAGTTAATTCATGCCTTTTCTTGGTGTTCAAATATCCTGGTTGCTGCAGCTGAAATGATTATATAACAATTTACTCAGTTGTGCTGATGGTTCTAGTGTTCTCATTCCTCGTTTATGGACAGCTAAAGCTTGTTTTTTGGACGGTTTGAAGGAGAAGCATAGGATACCATTTTATACATACGAGCGATCTTTGTTTTTGTTTTTGCTGAGTGGAAGCAAAAGCTGGAGTGTTCCACTGAGCAACAACTTAGATTTAGTTGTTTCTGTTATTTCCTGAGAGTGCATCTGGGGCATTTTAACTTCAACTTTCCAAACTGTTTTCTTTCTTTTGATTTATGAACTCTTTTCTTATACTTCAGAGATTTACCTAACAGGGACATGCTATGCCCTAAGGTCCCAGTGGGTTACGGTGTGAGATCAGTAGACAAGCCCTGTAACCTACCCCTGCCTCATGGCGAGCTTGCAGTGTAGACGGCATCAATTGCGTGAGACGGCATGCAAGACCACATAATAGAGGGGATTAGACAAGAACAAAAATTTCTTTGCTTTATTTATAGTATCATTGTGGAAGGATGAAAAGCTATAAGTCAGCTTCGCCTGGGTGTGGACTGGTAATAATCCACTCCAAACTTTGATTGTTCCCTTGACTTTGCCTTGTAAAAGCTTCTGTGGCTCCTGTGGATTATTACTTTATAATGCTTGGACAAACATCAATTAACATACATCAAACCGTTTCCATTTGTGTCCCTCTATGAATGGAGGAGACCCAAAAGACACAACGGGGTTGGAAACACTCACATGGAGATTACAGGAGACCAGGCTGCACAGAGGACACAGGTGTGCTGCTAGATATGTGTTGGAAATATTGCATTTCTTATGGAGCTTGGAGTAATTATCAAACCAGACCTCTGAAGAACAGCTTACTGGAACCTTGGCTATTATAAGGACTATTTTTTTAAATCTATGAAATTAGTCGTTGAAAATCAGATGAAGCTTGTGAATCTGGCTGTTGAAATTGGAGACAGCAGAAGTTATATTAGTTTTCATAGTCACTTGAGAACCTTTTAATCTTTTTCAAAGGTTCTCAGAGAACTTAAGATGGGACTTCTTTCAAACAATATGAATAGAGATGTACTTAACGTAAACGTTTGAAAATATTTATATAATAGTCAATGTCCAAGAAAAATATTCCCATAGCATGCTGTATTATGGAGTTTTAAATATATGCCATTTCTTGCTATCTAGTTTACTCTCGTAGGGATATTTCCTACCCATGATGTCAATACTATATGCAGCTGGAAAAAATTCACAGGCAAATTGTTGTCTTTATTGTCACTTATAAAAAATTGACAACAGATTTATTCTCCAATGTGAAAGCATTACATGAACGTCAACTCCAAATATCTTGCAATGTGCGTTTATCTGATAATAATGAGTGTATTTATGTGGCAAGTCCTCAGAACATATTAATGTTGCTATTAAATACCGTGAATGATTTGAAAAAGTACAACAGAATGAACCAAGAATAACCTCATTTTTAGGATTATTTTATGTATTATTATGTAATGCCAAGGGCTAGTTCCTAGGGAATTTCATTAATAAATTTCAATAATCTTATCAGGCTGATTTGCTGTAATGCACAAATCTGCCTGGTAAGAGAGATATTAAAGCATACTCATTTTCCTAGATTGTCTTATAAATCAAACTGAAGAGTTCCCTTTTGCATTAATTCCTTTTGTGAATATTTGTTTTAGCAAAAATTGCAATAAGATTCTGGTGTTAGGAAATAAATAGCAGTAACTGGGTTCTGCTCAATAAGAAACAAGAAAACTCTCCTTTTGCATATGAGCAGAACTTTTCAAAATGCAAGAATTGTTTATTGGGTCTATTAAGCTAGGTAAATTGTCAGATGGTCTGTCTAGAGCACAAGGAGAAATCTTGGTTCTCTGGAGGGATGGAGCCATGAAAAGAGCCACGTATAGTTTACGTTCAAATAGAGATGGATCTGACCTTGAAGACACGCATTATTGTGAGGTGCGATAGCACAACCCTGGTATCTTTCACATTCGTCTGACATTCCTCAGCCCCTGAAATGGGGAAAGTTGGCATCATGCCCTTTCTCGCTCTTGGGCTGGCCACCTGAAATATGTGATTCAGGCAAAGGCCTCACCTGCGGCTGCTTGTGCAACCTCTACTCCCTCTCCACATTCAAACACCCTGAGACTAGACTTCTGCTTTTCTGCTGTGTATACACGCAACTACAACCACAGGCGATCTCTTTCCGTGTGATGGTTTAAGTCAATTAGCTTCTATTATCTGTGTGAGCGGGATCCTATTCCATAAAATCATTGTATCATAATTGTGTGAGTACAACTGACCTTTAAGAGATATTCTTCCAAATAGGGAAGAAATTGTCTTCTGTATTTTTGGCTCTTTTGACTGCAAACCTGTTTTGCTCAATCATTTAATTCAACTGGAACATTGGAACCCTGTACCTTTTTGGAGCTCCAGCGTAGGCCCCAAAGGAAGGAAATTGGGCATGGTGGAAAAAATGTGGGTTTTGAAGTCAGAGAGACCTGGCTTTTGATGCTGTCTCTGCTACATATATCAGAAGGTTGTTACTGACAAGGAGGATTAGTGACAACGTATGATGTGTCCAGCACCTTTTTTGGCATCTGGTAGAAGCCCAATAAGAAGTAGCGTTATGGGAAAATAGTCACATTTGTCCCATTTCAGCTCCCTAATTTTTCGGTTTTAGTTCCATTTATCCAGAAGTACCAGGTGGCTTGATCATCTCCCATTTACTTTATCTGACTGTGGATCTAGAGGGAGCAGAGTAGGAAGAAATAACAAGGATGAGAAAAAACGTGGAGAACCAATGAGATATTACCAGATTCATAGCCATTTATTTGTAAGATTCCTTTAAGACATCTCACAATAGGGAAGTACATTTAATTTAGCCCAACAGGCAGCTGTGTTTCTTGGATGTTTATTACTCTATCACATGAATAAGGGGTCACTTTGATTATCACACGCTTGGGTGAAACTTTCCTATGCTGCTTTGAGGAGGCAGCCTCGACCTGGTTAAAATTATAGTTTAATCTATTTTGATAAAAACATTTATTAAAAAAGATATTATACTTCCAAGGCCTTTTTCCATCAGCTTGCTTTTTTTGGTTGCCTATCACATGGCTATATCATTTTTAGCCACTAAATGAAAAGCATGTGTAACAGCGCAGAAATGTGCTCCTAGTCCATGTTACCATGGGCAACATCCAATGTGAAATATGGATTTTCTTGAGGTAGAACACACTACTTTAATTATTACATGCAGTTTGGAAACATGAATATTTATACAATTAGAAACTTGGAAGCATTGCACAAATTCTTTTTAGTTGGACTCTGACATAGGCATTTTTCCTCCCAATCTGTTCTATAAATGCAGACCAAAAGACGAAATACTGTGGCAGCCTCAATGTCATTAGCTCTACAAAAAATTGCCACAAAATTGGTCACATGCAATAAAATTGTTTGTTAGCACTGAGCCTCAAAGTTACTTGGATTGATTTTTTTGGTGTCTATTTTCACTTGAGTGATCGTAAGTGTTTTGTTATTCATAACTTTTGTTCTGTTCAGTTTTGTGTGATGAAAATGAAATCATACAAAGGACTCAAGTGACTTGGAATATTTGAAAAGTGCACTTAAGGTTGTAAATCAGGTCTTATTATAATCCCCTCTTAATTGATTTTTTCATATTTTTCCCTTTGGGTTCGAATTTTTCGGTGCAAATATAGCTCTTACATATTTTCAAAAATTTGACACATGTGGAAGCACAGAAAACCTATCGTCTTCCTTTTAAAAACACATGCATATACATACACAAGCACACGTACAACTAAAATTCAAAACATAAATCATTCTTAGAATTTTAAGAACATGGGATGACTCTGGCTTGTCCTCATAGAGAATTGTAACTCTGCTAAGGGTTTCATTTTTATATTTTTAAGATAAAAGTAGTTAAGAGTTTTGAGTCTCTGCTAATTTTATATGTTGTCTATTAATTGATGCTAAAATAAATTTATTTGAGTTCTTGTGGGATTTTGTATAAATTGTTGCACTGGACTTTAAGATTTATAATTCATCTTAAATTAACAGTAATTATCTTATTGGGTATCAGATTGGTAGTATTATTTAAAAGGAGGAACTCATGGGAGAGCCTGAATTTAATTCAGTTTATTAAACATCTTTTGTACCCAAATCACTGGTTCTTCATGATAGTTTGGTGGTGAATCAGCAAAGGAAAATAATCATTCTGCTTGAAAACATCATTCAGAACCATCAGTGGCTACAAATACTGAAGTCAGATAAGATGTTCTGAGTACCATCCGTCCTTGTTCTCTTTGGGCTTTTCTGTAGTCATTTTGGTTATTGCCAGTATCAGGAAGGGGAAAAGAAGCCCATGATTAGGGGACAAATTTCATGCAGTAAGTTAGTTATCATAAGTGCCTCAATGAACACTGATGACCCTATGTTATTTCAAGGACTTGTTATTCTAAGTCTGTAAGGGATGTTGCAACCTCATCCTTTCCATCTTCACTCACCCGCCTCCAATCAGGACTGTAGCTGATGGAGAGTTTAAAAAGATAGGAAAAGGAATTTAGATTTGAGCCATTAGGTAACAACACAACCTGGCACCCATCTCCTTAAAAATTTTGTCTTCCTGATTGCGTATCCCAATATTTTGGAAAATGTGTATGTGTTTCATTTACATCAGTACATTTTTGTTTTTGACTTAAGACATTAAAGAAATCTGAGACCCTTTGAGGCTTCCTGTCTTAATCAAATGCTTTGAAAAGATTTCAGAGAAGATAGGTTCAAATAATTGCTGCAGAGAATAAAGGTAGTGTGATGGGAGAGTTTTCCCCAACTTTTGTAGCTAGAGAAAATGTTTCAAGAGAAGGACTTTTAAGGAGAGCCATGAGTAGATAGATAGAAGAGGCTTACCACTGAGAAGAAGGGAGGCCACCTGAGACACATGGCAGTGGGACAGACAGTATGTTGGACTGGAGTGATAGGGAGAATAATCCCTCCTTCTGCTGATCTTGAATCCTGCCTCCCTTACCTATGCTCCTTGGGAATGGAGAACAGCTGCTCACCATCCATACCATTCCATTTTTTAATCTGCCAACTTTTTCTGGGAAAGAAATAATCCTGATTCTTTTAGGCTTTCATCACGGTGTCTGTTTCCTAGATCTTTAATCATTTTCACTAAGTTTTTCTCCAATTCTTTTCATCACAATTATGACTGGAAGCTCCAGAGGGGGACACCACTGCCGGGTGTAATGGGAACACGACTAAAACCACCATTAAAAGCATCCTCCATTGGCACAGCTAAATTACTGTAACATCTTACTTTGTTGATTATATCATCTGATTTCAGTAACTGGGTTTAGAGGAGGCATTGCCTAAAGAAATGGAAATCACCATTTTTTTTTTAAGAAGAAGATTAGCCCTGAGTTAACATCTGCTGCCAATCCTTCTCTTTTTTGCTGAGGAAGATTGGCCCTGAGCTAACATCTGTGCCTGTCTTTCTCCATTTTATATGTGGGATGCCTGCCACAGCATGGCCTGATAAGTAATGTATAAGTCCACGCCCAGGATGCAAACTGTGAACCTGGGCCACCAAAGTGGAGTGCAGGAGCTTAACTGCTACACAGCCCAGCTGCCCCAGGAAGTCACCAATTTTAATTGATTTTTTCTTCTGAAAGCAGAAATTTCAGTAGTGCCAGAGACACAAGGGAAACAGAGGAGGGTCCGAGTGTCCTTGCACATGTTGTTTCTTGAGTGCCTTTAATTAAAGATAATCAATAAGCCAAAGTGGTATATTTTAGGGTGACATATTCTGGTTTCGCTCAGTATATATCTCTCCGTATATATTTGTGTAGATATTTTAATACTTTCGATTATAAACTCCTAACGATATTTCCTTTTGAGGGGACTTTTCTATAGTCATGGTACAAAATGAGGTAAATCATCTTTAGAGGTATCATATATATAATATTAGCAAACTTACCTTAATCTCATTTTGTGACAAATGCCCCCAAATCTATCATTTACTTATGAATACATTCCTTTACAATTTAATATTTATTAATTGAGAATCTAGGATGTTTCAGGCACTGCGCTGTGAATTTTGTGATGAAAACAATATGGTTCCTGTCTTTGAGGAGCTAGCATTCCATTGTGGGAGACAGTAAGAAAAAATATAATACAATACAATAAGTGCTCTAATAGTTATGAACCAGGCACTGTGGGAACTAAATTTAAGCACTTTCATTGGATTCATGGGTCAGAAGTGGCATCCTGGAAACAAGTTTCTTATGTTTGTTGGATCATATGAACAGTACTGGACAAATTCCAATGTTAAAGTCAAAATTTAATTATGTAAGTTGACATAAAGTTCTCTTTTGTGAAGCCACTAAAATAGAAGTTGCTAGTACATTTACTGCTCCTCTTAAAATTGTCAAATTATTTTATTTAACAAAAAAATTATGATACTTTTTCATCAGCTGCCAACAAAGGCTTCTGCTTGTATCATATTTCTGAGGAAGTTAATCGTGTCACTAAGTCTGTTTTGAGGACAAATTAAGTGAATGGAATTCATCAAGCCCTAATTTTGTCCCTTTTATGTTTTATTCAAGCAAAATCAGGATTCTTCTTCCTGGTCATTTATGAAACCTAGTATCTTGTTAGCTTCATAATCATATCTCATTAACTTCCCTGAGCACACAAAAATTCTCCAAGAAACTGTACATTTAAGCCCTACATAAAAAGAAAATTGTGTATTTTGACACAATTAAATATGGTTGACATTTATTATATAATATTTTCTTCTTTTATTATTTCATCTGTTAAACCTTTAATACTTTCAAATCTTAGCAAAATGATAAAGACCTTGAAGGAAAGTATCATGTAACTTTATATACACAGTAGCTATTCAGATATTATTGAATACAGGAATACAAATGTATTTTATTAAAAATATATCTTGTAGGGGACTGATGTCAGCATCATGGCAGAGTGACCTCTACTGGGATCTCTCCCCTCCACGATACAATAAAAAAGACATTCCTACTCCAAAGAGGACATTCATGCAACACAAAAGATGTCTGAGAGAACCACGCAGCCATACATTGGAGGGTGAAAAGACTGGAGCCCCCCTTGGAGGAGGTGGAATGGGGTAAGAGAAAATTTCACTCCCTCTGCAAAAGATTGAGTTTTGGAACTGCATGCAGCTGCCAAGAGGGAAGGAAGGAGGGATGGAGAGCCTGTTAGTGCAAACATCAAAGATCCACGTAGCCTAGGTGAAACCCCCTACTAGGTGAAATCTATCACGAGGGTCCACTTCATCAAGCCAACACCCCAAGAGAGCAGATAGTGAGGGCAGAGTGAGTAAGCTTGTGAGAGCATGCAGAAGAAAGTGCGCTTACCCCTAACTTGCCCAGGGTTGGCTCCAGTGCCTGGGATCCCAGTGGAATGCAGAAAATTACATTAAATCTCAAGACCAGAGAGAAAATGACAAGTACCCAGAAATCAGTCCTGAAGACATGGAAATATGTAACCTAAATGACAGAGAATTCAAAATAGCTAACATCAAAAAACTTAACAAGTTAAAAGAGAAGGTAAAGAAATAATTCAATGAGTTCAGGAGCTACTTCACAAAAGAGATTGAAACTATAAAGATGAATCATTCAGAAATATTGGAGACGAATGAGATAATGGATGTGATAAAACAAAATATGGATTCCTTGAACACTTGAGTGGACATCATAGAGGAGTGAATCAGCATAGTCGAGGATCCATATATTGAAATGCTCCAGATAGAGGAGGAGAGAGAACTAAGACTAAAAAGAAATGAAGAAAGTCCCTGAGAAATATCTGACTCAATTAGGAAATGCAACCTAAGAATTATAGGTATTCAAGAAGGAGAAGAGAAGGAGAATGAAGCAGAAAGCTTGTTCAAAGAAACAATAGCAGAGCACTTCCCAAGCCTGGCGAAGGAGATGGAAATCCATGTGAAAGAAGCTATCAGATCTCTTAAATATGTCAGTGTAAACAGACCTACTGCAAGGCATATAGTAGTGAAATGGGCAAAAGTGAATGACAGAGAAAATACTAAGGGCTGCAAGGCAGAAGAAAATATCATAGACAGGAAGCCCTATAAGGCTTTCAGTGGATTTCTTTGCAGAAACCTTACAGGGTAGGAGACACTGGAACAACATATTCAAATCTTTGAAGGACAAAAACTTTCAGCCAAGAATACTCTACCCAGCAAAAATATCTTTCCTATATGATGGAGAAATAAAAACTGTCTCAGATAAACAAAAGCTAAGGGAGTTCATAGCCACAAGATGCCTCCTACAGGAAATCCTCAAGAAGGCCCTCGTACTTGAAAAAAAAAAGGGAGAAAGTGGTTACAAAACTTACAAAGGAGTAAGGAGATAAACAGGTAGACAAAATCAGAAAACAGGTTAGCAAATACTCAAGTATATCATTAAAGATGAAGAGAAGGAAATCACCAAAAACAAATATATCTTGTCATTTTAACCACAAACACACAAGATGGAATAAGATGAGACAGAAACAGGAGGGGAAGAGGAACGAGACTGAATCAGTTTAGTCCACGGAAGTAAGAGGTCATCAGAAAATGGACTATCTTATCTATAAGATTTTGCATACAAACCTCGTGGTAACCACTAAACAAAAAAGCGTAAGAGAAACACAAATGATAAATAAGGAGAAAACAAAGAAACTCAACATAAAAAACTACATAACTCAATTGGTAGAGCAAAACACACAGGATAAGAAACAAGAGAAATACAGGAGAATGGGAAAACGAGTGATAAAATGGCATCATTAAGCCCTCATATATCAATAATCAAGCTAATGTAAATGGACTGAACCAATAAAAAGACAGAGTGGTGAGATGAATTAAAGAACAAGACCCAACAATATGCTGCCTCCAGGAAACACATCTCGGCTCCAACGACAAGCACAGGCTCAGAGTAAAGGAATGGAAGATGATATTCCAAGCTAATGATAAACAAAAGGAAGCAGGTGTTGCAATATGTATATCAGACAACGTAGACTTCAAGATAAGACAGGTAAAGAGAGACAAAGAGGGGCAGTATGTAATGATCAAAGGGGCACTCCATCAAGAGGACATAACACTTATAAATATCTGTGCATCCAACACAGGAGCACCAAAGTACATAAAGCAACTAATAACAAACCTAAAAAGAGATATTAAGAATAACACAATCTAGTAGGGGACCTCATCACTCCACTCACATCAATGGATAGATCATCCAGACAGAAAATCAGCAAAGAAACAGTGGAATTAAATGAAAATCTAGACCAGGTGGACTTAATAGACGTATATAGAACACTCCAATCCAAAACTGCAGAATACACATTTTTCTCAAGTGTGCACAGAACATTCTCAAGGGTAGACCATATGTTGGGAAACAAGGCAAGCCTCAATAAATTTAAGAAGATTGAAATAATAACAAGCATCTGTTCTCATCACAATGCTATGAAGCTAGAAATTAATTACAAGAAAAAAGCTGAGACAGGGACAAAAATGTGGAGACTAAACAACGTGCTGTTGAACAACAAATGGATCATTTCAGAAATTAAAGGAGAAATAAAAAAATATCTGGAGACAAATGAAAATGAAAACATACTATACCAATTTATATAGGATGCAGCAAAAGTGGTACTAAGAGGGAAATTCATCACAATACAGGCTCACCTTAACAAACAAGAAAAATCCCAAATAAGCAACCTCAAACCACACTTAACTGAATTAGAAAAAGAACAAACAAAGCCCAAAGTCAGAAGAAGGAGATAAATAATACAATTCAGAGCAGAAATAAATGAAATTGAAACAAAAAAGGCAGTAGAAAGGATCAATGAAACAAAGAGCTAGTTCTTTGAGAAGATAAAAAAAATTGACAAACCCCTAGCCAGACTTACAAAGAAAAAAAGAGAGAAAGCTCAGATAGATAAAATTAGAAATGAAAGAGGAGAAATAACAATGGATGCCACAGAAACACAAAGGATTATAAGAGGATACTATGCAAAGCTATATGCCAACAAAATGGACAATCCCGAAGAAATGGATAAATTCTTTGATGCTTAGAACCTCCCAAAGCTGAATCAAAAAGAAATAGATAATCTGAATAGACCAATCATAAGTAAAGGATTGAAACAATAATCAAAAGCATCTCTCAAAATAAAAGCCCAGGACCAGATGGCTTCCCTGGAGAATTCTACCAAACTTTCAGAAAGGATTCAATACCTATCCTTCTCAAGCTATTCCAAATGATTAGGGAAGGTGGAATACTTCCTAACACATTCTATGAGGCCACCATCACTCTGATACCAAAGCCTGACAAGGACAACACAAAAAGGGAAAACTACAGGCCAATATCACCGATGAACGTAGACGCAAAAATCCTCAACAAAATTTTGGCAACCCAAATACAGCAATACATCAAAAAGATCATACATGATTATCAAATGGGATTTATTCCAGGTACATAGGGATGGTTCAACATCTACAAATCAATCAATGTGATACACCACATTAACAAAATGAGGAATAAAAACCACATGATCATCTCAATAGATGCAGAGAAAGCATTTGACAAGATCCAACAGCCATTTACGATAAAAACTCTTAACAAAATGGGGATATAAGCAAATTAGCTCAACACAATAAAGGCCATATATGACAAACCCACAGCCAACATCATACCCAATGGGGAAAAACTGAATGCCATGCCTCTGAGGACAGGAACAAGACAAGATGCCCGCTATCTCCACTCTTATTCAACATAGTAGTGGAGGTTTTGGCCAGAGCAATTAGGCAAGAGAAAGGAGTAAAAGGAATCCAAATAGGGAGTGAAGAAGTGAAACTCTTGCTGTTTGCAGATTACATGATCTTATATATAGAAAACCCTAAAGAATCCATCCGAAAGCTATTAGAAATCATTAACAACTACAGCAAAGTTTCAGGGTACAAAATCAACTTACAAAAATCGGTTACAGGGGCTGGCCCCGTGCCCGAGTGGTTAAGTTCGCTCTCTGCTGCAGGAGGCCCAGTGTTTCGTTGGTTCGAATTCCTGGGCGCGGACATGGCACTGCTCATCAAACCACGCTGAGGCAGCATCTCACATGCCACAACTAGAAGGACCCACAACAAAGAATATACAACTATGTACTGGGGGGCTTTGGGGAGAAAAAGGAAAAATAAAATCTTTAAAAAAAAAAATCTTTAAAAATCGGTTACATTTCTATACCCTAATAACAAACTTACAGAAAGAGAACTCAAGAATACAATTTCATTTACAATCGCAAAAAAAGAATAAAATATCTACGAATAAAGTTAACCAAGGAAGTGAAGGACTTATAAAATGAAAACTATAAGACATTATTGAAAGAAATAGATGATGACATAAAGAGATAGAAAGAGATTTTATGCACATGGATTGGAAGAATAAGCGTAGTTAAAATGTCCATACTACCCAAAGCATCTACAGAGTCAATGCAATCCCAATCAGAATCCTAATGACATTCTTCACAGAAGTAGAACAAAGAATCCTAAAATTCATATGGGGCAACAAAAGACCCCCGAATTGCTGGTGCAATCCTGAGAAAAAAGAACAAAGCTGGAGGCATCACAATCCCTGACTTCTAAATGTACTACAAAGCCATAGGAATCAAAACAAAATGGTACTAGTACAAAAACAGGCACACGGATTGATGGGACAGAACTGAAAGCCCAGAAATAAAACTGCACATCTAGGGACAGCAAATCTTCGACAAAGGTGCCAAGAACAAACGATGGAGAAAAGCTAGTTTCTTCGATAAACGGTGTTGGTAAATCTGGACAACTTCTTGCAAAAGAATGACAGTAGAGCATTGTCTCATGCCATATGCAAAAATAAATGCAAAATGGATCAAAGACTTGAAGATAAGTCTTGAAACCATAAAACTGCTGGAAGATAATATAGATGGTACATTCTTTGACATCGAACTTAAAAGGATCTTTTCAAATACCATGTCTTCTTAGACAAGGGAAACAAAAGAAAAAATAAACAAATGGGACTTCATCAGACTAATGAGCTTCTTCAAGGCAAAAGAAACTAGGATCAAAACAAAAAGACAAATCAATTGGGAGAAAATATTTGCAAATCATATATCAGACAAGGGGTTAATCTCCATAATATATAAGGAACTCACACAACTGAATAACAACAACAAAAAATAGCCCAATCAAAAAGTGGGCAGAGGATATGAACAGACATTTTTCCAAAGAAGGTATACAGATGGCCAATAAGCACATGAAAAGATATTCAATGTCACTAATCATCAGGGAAATGCAAATCAAAACTACACTAAGACACCACCTTATGCTGGTTAAAATGGCTATAATCACTAAAACTAAAAATAACAAATGCTAGAGAAGGTGTGGAGAAAAAGGAACACTCATACACTGCTGGTGGGAATGCAAAGTCGTGCAGCCACTATGGAAAACAGTATGGAGATTCCTCAAAAAACTAAAAATAGAAATACCATATCACCCAGGTATCCCACCACTGGGTAGCTACCCCAAACAACTTGAGATCAACAATCCAAAGTAACTCATGCACCCCTATGTTCATTGCAGCACTATTCACAATAGCCAAGACATGGAAACAATCCGAGTGTCCATTGACCGATGATTGGATAAAGAAGATGTGGTATATATCCCACAACTAGAAGGACCTGCAACTAAGATATACAACTGTGTACAGCGGGGGTTTGGGGAGATAAAGCAGAAAAAAAAAAAGAAGATGTAGTATATATATATATATATACACACACAAAAGAATACTACTCAGCCATAAAAAAAGACAAAATCATCCCACTTGCAACAACATGGATGGACCTGGAGGGAATTATACTAAGTGAAATAAGCCAGACTGAGAAACAGAAATACTATATGATTTCACTCATACGTGGACTATAAACAAACACATGGACAAAGAAAACAGTTGAGTGGTTACCAGGGGAAGGGGAGTAGGGAGTGGGCAGAGGGGGTGAAGCGGAGCACTTATATGGTGATGAACAAGAGATAACGTACAACTGAAATTTAACAATGATGTAAAGTATTATGAACTCAATGAAAAAAAATATATATCCTGGAGGGATTGGCCTGGTGACATAGTGGTTGAGTTTATGCACTCTGCCTCAGTGGGCTGGGGTTCACAGGTTCGGATCCTGGGTGCAGACCTAGCACTGCTCATAGAGCCACGCTGTGGCAGCATCCCACGTAAAACAGAGGAAGATTGGCACAGACGTTAGCTCAGTGGCAATCTTCCTCAAGCAAAAAGAGGAAGACTGGCAACAGATGTTAGCTCAGGGCCAATCTTCCTCACACACACACACACACACACACACACACACTGGCCCAGTGGCATAGTAGTGGATAAGTTCACGTGCTCTGCTTTGGCGGCCTGGGGTTTCCCGGTTCCGATGCCATGGCAGCATCCCACATACAAAATAGAGGTGGACTGGCACAGATGTTAGCTCGGGGCCAATCTTCCTCACCAATATATATATCCTCCTAGAAGATTTTCCAAACAAATTGTATCAAGATAATCTCCAGGAATATTGGAGAAGGTGCTCCTTCAAGGGCTCTGCATGTATTAATTTATTTAATTCTCCTAACAATAAGGTAAGCCTTGTAAATTCGTTCTTTGCAAGATCTCTAAAATACATGATGTCCCCTCTATTCTTGAGTCAACTTGTGTTTAAAATACTAAGAAAAAATTTTCCCAAACTTGGAAGTAAGACAAAAAGATAACTGTGTGACTTGCGTTGTAGCTATGGCTTGTCTAACAAGCTTATCTAAAGGTCATTTGTCTTAAGAATGTAACTTTCCTTGACTTGATGTTTACTGGTATCCATACAAACATTTTATAACTTTGTAAGCACAAATCTTAACTTGTAGAAAATGGAGAAGTTTCACATGTTTATTTTTCTGGTAGTAACGCAAATGTTTTCAGCCCAGTAAAGAAGATAATCCAAAATTTATGATTTCTGGTCCTCAAGGAAAGTAATCTTTTTTATTGTTGTTGTCATTGTAATTTAGCAATCTCATTACAGATTTCTTTTCTTCCTTCACTAATTCTACATACATTGGTTAGTAGGTTTCAGTATAACTAATCGGCAAGATGATCTAGTTTTGCGTCCTGCTGATTTACTTATAAATAAATCCGTAAAACCCTGACTATGTATCTGTGTGAGAATTATGTTGTCTTATGACTTTGGAAATAATACATTTGACAATAATCTTCCGACCTCTTTCTTGAATTATTATAATAGCTTATTAAAAGGTTTCCTTCCCTATAATTCATGCTGTAACTCTCTATCAATCTTGTATCCCATTTTTTTTTTTAAAGATTTTATATTTTTCCTTTTTCTCCCCAAAGCCCCCCGGTACATAGTTGTATATCCTTCGTTGTGGGTCCACCTAGTTGTGGCATGTGGGATGGTGCCTCAGCGTGGTTTGATGAGCAGTGCCATGTCCGTGCCCAGGATTCGAACCAACGAAACACTGTGCCGCCTGCAGCGGAGCGCGCGAACTTAACCACTCGGCTACGGGGCCAGCCCCTCTTGTATCCCATTTTTAAATCACCTCTACAGCAAAATAAAATAATTGCCCACTAATCTAGAGCCTAGACTCAGTGTGGAACTCAAGGCCCTCTTGATTAGTTTCCTAGGGCTGTTATAACAAACTACCACAAGCTAGGCAGAGTGAAACAGCAGAAATTTACTCTCTCACAGTTCTGGAGGACGAAAGTCTAAAATCAAGGTGTCGGGAAGGTTGTGCTCCCTCTGCGGGTTTCAGTGGAGAATCTGTTCTCTGCCTCTTCCAGTGTCTGGTAGCTGTTGACATTTCTTGATTTGTGGCTGCAAAATTCCAATTTCTGCATCAGTCTTAATCGTGCCTCTCCTCTTGTCTGTACCTTCTCCTTGGTGACAGATCTCCTTCTGCCTCACTCTTAGAAGCTAACACTTGTCATTGGGTTTAGGGCCTACCCAGATAATCCAGGATGATCTCCTCATCTCAAGATCCTTAACTTAATTATTCTCGCAAAGACCTTTTTTCCAAATAGGTTACATTTACACGTTCTGGGGATTAAGATATAGACATATCTTTTGGGGGGCTACCATTGAATTTACCCCACTATATCCAGCCCCAGCTCAACTATCCATCCTTACCTCCCAGTGCTTCTCAACAGTATTTCTGTTTATTTCTTGATCCCTACCCTATACCTATCCTACAAGCTTTGATCATTTTAACTACTGTCTTTGTTGTTCAAATGGTTTCTCTACCTAGCACCACCTCCCTTTCCTTTTTATGTGTTTGGTGCCCAAGCTTCCTTCAAGTGCACCCTCCGCCCACTCTCTTTCCTGGAGGAGTCTTGTGCCTTCCGTCTGTGCCTCACTGCACCCTGAACGTGTTTCTATTACTTGCTGAATTTTACTGTCTTTTTTCCCCATGTATATGTCTGTGTCCCCCGTAGACCTTTTTTGTAAAGAGTACGGACTCTGTCATCTTTGACTTTCCACAAGCTCACCCAGTATCTGTAAATGATAGTTATTCACTAAGAGTGGGATATGAGTCAATTAATCTCTAACTCAAGACCTATTTGTTCTTAAAATTTAACAACTTTTTTTTGGATTCTCTAAAATCCAATTCTATTCTGTACAATCTAGCACTTGGATTGCAGATTATTTTCTGTTCTGGTAGTTAGTTCTTCATCTGCCTTGCTTGGTTCACCTAAATTATACACCTTGAAGGCTAGAGTTCATGTCTTCTGTGGTGTATGTATTGGGAATATGGAAATAACTTGTCAAAGACTTGTTAACTTAATCCCCAGTAGAAACATCTAGAATATAAGCATATTTTTGGAGGAAGATAACTTGGCTTAAAATTTAAATTTTACTGTTTTCCGGGGCCAGCCAGGTGGCAGAGCGGTTAAGTGTACACGTTCTGTTTCGGCAGCCCAGGGTTTGCCGGTTCAGATCCAGGCGCGGACATGGCACTGTTTGGCAAGCCATGCTGTGGTAGGCATCCCACGTATAAAGCAGAGGAAGATGGGCATGGATGTTAGCTCAGGGCCAGTCTTCCTCAGCAAAGAGAGGAGGATTGGCAGCAGATGTCAGCTCAGGGCTAATCTTCCTCAAAAAAAAAAAAAAAATTTACTATTTTCCCCCTGATAGGGAATCAAACTCTACTTCTCAGCAATTTACTAATACTTTAGAACTAAGATAAATTATGTTCCTACTGGAATTTCTAGTTTCTGAGTTTAAGAAAACTGTTAACTTTCATGAAGTCAGTTTATAGAATTTCATTTTACTTCCCTACCTAATGTCTTCATCACAACCACAGAATAAATAATCTGTTGCTTCAAAACCTCCATTCACTCTTACATTTTATTCTTATTGACCTTGGCTTATGAAATTTGGATGGAAGGAATCACTAATAGGAAAGGAATATTTGAACTTTGATTCTATGTTTCAAAGTCTTAACTGAGACTTCAGCCACATGGAAACATGGAATTATTATATGCCTGCTTTGGGGAAACCATCAGTTTAAAGTACAAAGGAATTGTATGGTATGATAGCTTCCTTTAGGAAACTTTATTTTCTGTCCTTAAGCTTCATCGAGTGAATATATGGCCTACAGAAAATTTTTATTTTCTATAACCTTATAAAATTTTAGCATCAAAATCATTAAAAAAAGTTCACCTGGTCTCAGGTGTTGTTAAAAGCTCTATCCTTGTGCCAGATTCACTGAAAAACTTGGCCCCAGATACAGTGAAGAATTAGGGCCAAGTTTTAGGCAAATTTGGGTATTTCTTTATTTTAGATGGAAACTACATAAAATTCGATGGAGTCTTGCACTCTGACCTAAAACCAACTAAAACTCAACAATTTGGCTATGATTTCCTTTGAGATTTTATATATTTTTTCTGCTATGAAATCTGAACCCAGGTTAAGAGGCATATACCAAAGCCTGAATTTTAACAAAAATATATTTATGAACTAAAAGGGAAATATTTATGAGAATTCTGTAGACACTTGGTGGCTGAGCAGAAAACTTTAAAACTTACACAACCAACTTAGAATATTTGGGAGGATTGAACATTTCACGAAATTTACTCTCTTTTTTTCTCTTCTTTCCATAGTTCTAGCTATAAAGTTCTGCACACATTCCTCTATACCCTTAGAATCTTTTGGTGGGTTCTATAGAGGAACTTTTCTTAATCTCTTTCCTTTTCTTTCAATGTCGTGATTCTTTCATGCAAATCACTCTTCTATTTTAATCCAAAGCTCTTCTTTCATGGGGACCTTAGGGTTCCTTTAAGGACTGAATCAGAAGATGCAGTAAATGAAACCAGTAATATTGCACTCCACAGTCCTCTTCCTTGTGAACACTGTTTTGAGCGCTATCTCTGGACAAGGACATGGCTCCGAGACATGCCCCATTGAAGGATGTTTCTTGTGTTTTATGAAACGTGTCCCAAGAGGTGAAGAGGTGGCTTCTATCCCTCGCCGCTTGTCTAGTCATCCCAGTCTTTGAACTCACAATCATTTCCCAAGCATTTTCACACTGTTCTTCCCAGGAAGGTGTTGAGTCCTTATACGAATAAAACCTCTAGAGGTCTGCCTAGGCTCCTGAAGATCCTTCATGTGAAGTTCTTCTTTCTTTTTCTCTTTTCCAATAATCTCTTTACTTTCCAATGAAAATTCCCATGCCTAGAACAACATTTTCCTTGTGTTGAAGAGAAAATAGAAGGGTGAGGATGTCTGTCAATCCTGTTTTCTGATGATTTCAATAAAACATCATTTGAACTATTTTCTAACCCCATCATCTGTCCCTTTAAGCCTTATCTCCCATCCTTCTATACCTTTTCTATACCTTTATATATATATATATACCTTTTATATACCTTATATACCTTCTATTTATATATACCTTCTACTCAAATTAGTCTCTTTGCTATCATTCATTCGTTCAATAAATATTTATGAGTTTCTACTATGTGCCCAGCACTGTTCTAGGTTCCAAAGATACATCAATAAACAAAACAGACACATTTTGTGCTCTCATGGCCCTTACATTCTGGCCCCTCCTGGGCATGCCCAGCTTTGCATGCTTGCTCATCTTTCGTGGTGCCTCATTACATGTTTGCCCAATCCCAACTTTATTTGATATTTCTTCAATTGGTACCTGTACTTCAAAGCTGAATTCAGATTGTCCTTAACCCATAAAGTGCTTTCAAAACTAGACTTGCTGTTAACATTTACAAGGCCTAGGACTGAAGTGTGAATGAGATCTACATATCCTTTGTCTAAATGTTTAAAAAACATAAATCTAGCTGGGGACCTTGATAGCTAGGTAATGTGAAAATTGAAAAATGTGGAAGACTATGGTGTTTATATATCTGAAAATTGGCATAATACCCAAGATTACTAAATTTACTATTATCACAATACTATTATATTCTGTGTTGATCAACTGGCATTGTCTGGATAAGTAATGAAATAAAAACACGAGTAATAAATTATTATGTATTTATTTCTTAAATTTCTTTTCTTGTCTTCATTTCAGCAAAATCAGTAATTTTGTTATAATCAAGGTTTTTTATGTAATTATGATATATTGGCAGTGATGCCAATTTAGACAACATTTATTGAGTCATCACAATTCTGAGACTTTTGTGATTTTTTTCTTTTTAATTGTGGTTAAATACACATGACATAAAATTTGCTATCTTCTCGATTTTTAAGTGTAATTCAGTAGTGTTAAGTACATTCAGATCATTGTGTAGCCAACCTCCAGAATTCTTTTCTTTTCTTTTGCTTCCCCTGGGGTTGTGTATTTTCAGGGCTTGTACCTTTATTGTTTTATTTTAATTTTTTATTGAAGTATAGTTGATATACAACATTACTAGTTTTAGGTATACGACATGGTGATTTGACATTTATATACACTACAAAATGATCACCATGGCCAAGTCTAGTAACCATCTGTCACCATACAAGTTATTATAATATTATTGACTGCCTACCCTATGCTGTACAATATATCCCTGTGACTTTTTATTTTATTACTAGGAGTTTGTTCCCCTTAATCCCTTTCACCTGTTTCTCCTATCCACCCACTCCCCTCTCCTCTGGTGACCACCAATTTATTCTTTGTAACTATGAGTTTGTTTCTGTTTTGGTTTGTTTGTTCATTTGTTTTGTTTTTCAGATTCCACATATGAGTGAAATCATCTGGTAGTTGTCTCTTTCTGTCTGACTTATTTCACTTAGCATAGGACCTTCTAGGTCCATCTATGCTGTCATAGATGACAAGATTTCATTTTTTCATGGCTGAGGAATATTCCATTATATATATATATATATATATATATATATATATATATATATATATATCTCGCATCTTCTTTATCCATTCATCTGTCGATGGACACTTAGGTAGCTTCCATATCTTGGCTTTTGTAAATAATGCTGCAGTCAACATAGGGGTGCATATATCTTTTCAAATTACTGTTTTCATTTTCTTTGGGTAAATATCCAGAAGTGAAATTGCTGGATCATATGGTAATTCTGTTTTTAACTTTTTGAGGAACATCTATACTGTTTTCCATAGTGGCCACATCATTACATTCCCACCAACAAGGTACAAGGATTCCCTTTTCTCCACATCTACACCAATATTTGTTAGTTCTTGTGTTTTTGTAATAGCCATTCTGACAGGTGTGAGGTGATATCTCATTGAGATTTTGATTTGAATTTTCCTGGTCATTAGTGATGTTGAGCCTCGTTTCATATGTCTGTTGGCCATCTGTATGTTCTTTGGAAAAATGTCTATTTAGGTCCTATGTTAACTTTTTAATCAGATTGTTTATTTTATTGATATTGAATTGTATGAGTTCTTTATATGTTTTAGATATTAACCCCTTATTGGATATATCATCTGCAAATATCTTCTTCCATTCAGTAGGTTGCTTTTTCATTTTGCTGATGGTTTCCTTCACTGTGCCAAAGCTTCTTAGTTTGATGTAGTCCCATTGTTTATTTTTGCTTTTGTTGCCTTTGCCTGAGGAGACAGATCGCCAAAAAATATTGCTAAGATTAATGTCAAAGAGCTGGCTGCCTATGTTTTCTAGTTTTATGGTTTCAGGTCTTACATTTAAGTCTTTAATCCATTTTGAGTTTATTTTTGTATATGGTGTAAGACAGTGGTTCAGTTTCATTCTTTTGCATGTAGCTGACCAGTTTTCCCAATACCATTTATTGAAAAGAGTGTCTTTTCCCCATTGTATACTTTTGCCTCCTTTGTCATAGAGTAATTGACCATGTAAGTGGAGGTTTATTTATGGGCTCTCTATTCTGCTCCGTTGATCTCTGTTACTGTCTTTGTGCCAGTATCATACAGTTTTGATCACTATAGCTTTGTAATATAGTTTGAGATCATGGATGATGATACCTCCAGCTTTGTTCTTTCTCAAGATTGCTTTGGCTATTCAGGGTCTTTTGTGGTTCCACAAAAATTTTGGGATTCTTTGCTTTAGTTCTGTGAAAAATGCCATTGATATTTTGATAAGGATTACATTGAATCTGTAGACTACTTTAAGTTGCATGGACATTTTAACAATATTAATTCTTCCACTCCATGAGGATGGTATATCTTTCCATTTATTTGTGTCATCTTCAATTTCTTTCATCAAAATCTTATTATTTTCAAAATATGGGTCTTTCACCTCATTGGTTAAAGTTATTCCTAAGATATTTTATTCTTTTTGATGCAGTTGTAAATGGGATTGTTTCTTAATTTCTCTTTCTGATTGTTCATTATTAGTGTGTAGAAACACAACAGATTTCTGTATATTGATTTTGTATCCTGCAGCTGTACTGAATTCATTTATTAGTTCTAATAGTTTTTGGTGGAGTCTTTAGGGTTTTCTATATATACTATCATGTCATCTGTACATAGTGACAGTTTGACTTATTCCTTTCCAATTTGGATGCATTTTACGTTTTTTTTCTTTATCTGATTGCTGTGGTTAGGAATTCCAATATTATGTTGAATAAGTGTGGCCAGAGAGGCCATCCTTGTCTTTTTCCTGATCTTAGAGGAAATGCTTTTAGCTTTTCATTATCGAGTATGATGTTAACTGTGAATTTGCTATGTGTAGCTTTTATTATGTTGAGGTATGTTCTCTCTGTATCCAACTTTGTTGAGAGTTTTTTCATAAATGGGTGTTGAATTTTATCAAATGCTTTTTCTGCATCTATGGAGAGGATCATATGATTTCTATCTTTCACTTTTTTAATGTGGTATATATCATGTTGATTGATTTGTGGATATTGAACTATCCTTGAATCCCTGGAATAAATCCCATTTGATCATAGTGTATGATTCTTTTAAGGTATTGTTGAATTTGATTTGCTAATATTTTGATGAGGATTTTTGCCTCTACGTTCATCAGGGATATTAGTCTGTAATTTTTTTTTTTTATAGTGCCTTTGTCTGGTTTTGTTATCAGGGTAACACTGGCTTCATATAATGCATTTGGAAGCATTCCTTCCTATTCAATATTTTGGAAGAATTTGAGAAGGACAGGTATTAACTCTTCTTTAAATGTTCAGTAGAATTCACTTATGAAGCCATTTGGTGCTGGACTTTTGTTTGTTGGGAGTTTTTTGATTACTGATTCAATTTCATTGCTAGTCATTAGTCTGTTCAGATTTTCTCCTTCTTCCTGATTCACTCTTGGAAGATTGTATGTTTCTAGAAATCTATCTATTTCTTCTAGGTTGTCCAGTTTGTTGGGGTATAATTGTTCATGGTAATATCTTATGATTCTTTGTAATTCTGTAGTGTCAGTTGTAGTATCTCCTCTTTCATTTCTGATTTTATGTCTTTGGACCCTCTCTCTCTCTTGTTTTTTTTTTTGGATGGGTCTAGCTAAAGATTTACCCATTTGGTTTATCTTTTTAAAGAACCAGCTCTTAGTTTTATTGATCTTTTCTATTGTTTTATTTTTTTAGTCTCTATTTCATTTATTTCCACTCTGATCTTTATTATTTCCTTCCTTCTACTAATTTTGGGCTTTGTTTTTTCTTTTTCTGGTTCCATTAGGGGTAAGGTTAGATTGTTTATTTGAGATTTTTCTTGTTTCCTGAGGTAGGCCTGCATTGCTATGCACTTCCCTCTTAGAACTGTTTTTGCTGTGTCCCTTAGATTTTGGAATGCTGTGTTTCCAATTTCCTTTGTCTCAAGGTATTTTTTGATTTCCTCTTTGATGTCATCGTTGACCCATTGGTTGTTTGGTAACATGTTGTTTGGTAACCCTCCATGTGTTTGTGTTTTGTCCAGTTCTTGTAATTGATGTCTATTTTCATACTGTTGTGATCAGAAAAGATGCTTGCCATAATTTCAGTCTTTTTAAATTTATTGAGACTTGTTTTGTGGCCTAACATGTGATTTATCCTGGAGAATGTCCATGTGCATTTGAAAAGAATGTGTTTTCTGCTGTTTTGGGGTGTAATGTTCTGTAGATACCTATTAAGTCCATCCGGTCTAATGTCTTATTTAGGGCCAATGTTTCCTTATTGATCTTCTGTCGGGATAGTCGATCCATTGATGTGAGTGAGGTTAAAGTCTTCTACTATTATTGTATTACCATCAATTTCTCCCTTTATGTCTATTAATATTTGCTTTATGTGTTTAGATGCTCTTCTCTTGGGTGCATAGATATTTACAAGTGTTATATCGTCTTGTTGGATTAATCTCTTTATCATTATTTAATGTCCTTCTTTGTCTTTTGTTACAGTCTTTGTTTTAAAGTCTATGTATTCTGATATAAGTATTGCTCCCCGAGCTCTCTTTTAATTTCCATTTGGATGGAACATCTTTTTCTATCTCTTCACTTTCAGTCTGTTATGTCTTTATATCTGAAGCGAATCTCTTTTAGAAAGCACACATATGGGTCTTTTTTTTTTTTTTAAAGATTTTTAAATTTTTTTCCTTTTTCTCCCCAAAGCCCCCCAGTACATAGTTGTATATTCTTCGTTGTGGGTCCTTCTAGTTGTGGCATATGGGACGCTGCCTCAGCGTGGTTTGATGAGCAGTGCCATGTCTGTGCCCAGGATTCGAACCAACGAAACACTGGTCTGCCTGCAGCGGAGCACGCGAACTTAACCACTCGGCCACGGGGCCAGCCCCATGGGTCTTTTTTTTTTTTAATCAATTCAATGACCTTATGTTTTTTGATTGCAGCATTTAGTCCATTTACATTTAAAATACTTACTGATAGATATGTACTTATTGCCATTTTTAAAATTGTTTTCTTATTGTTTTGCAGTTCTTCTCTGTTCCTTTCTTCTTCTCTTGCTCTCTTCCCTTGTAATTTGACGACTTTTTTTAGTGTTATCTTTGTATTTCTTTCTCTTTCCTTTTTGTGTATCTATTATAGGTTTTTGGTTTGTGATTACCATGAGGATCATATATAACAACCTACGTAGCAGTCTATTTTATTTTGATTGTCACTGAAGTTTGAGTACATTCTAAAAGCACTATATTTTTACTCTCTCCCAGTGTTTTATATTTTTGGTGTCATATTTATATCTTTTTATTTTGTATATCTCTTTCCTAATGTAGATTTAGATGATTTTGCTACTTTTGTCTCTTAACCTTCAAACTATCTGTATAGATGGTTGTACCACTACCTTTACTACATTTTTGCCATTACCAGTGAGATTTTATTCTTGCATAATTTTCTTATTTCTAATTATGGTTTTTTATTTTCCATTTAAAGAAGTCCCTTTAACATTTCTTGTAAGGCCAGTTTAGTGGTGATGAACTCCTTTAGCTTTTGCTTATCTGGGAAACTCTTTACCTCTCCTTCGCTTCTGAATGATAACCTCCCTGGGTAGAGTATTAAGGGTTGTAAGTTTTGTCCTTTCAGCACTTTGAATATGCTACTCCCTTCTGGCTTCTAATGTTTCTGCTGAAAAATCAGCTGATTGTCTTATGGTGGCTCCCTTGTATGTAACTAGTTGTTTTTTTCTTGCTGCTTTTAAAAATCCCTCTTTTTCTTTAACTTTTGTCATTTTAATTACAATGTATCTTGGTGTGGGACTCTGAGTTCACCTTGTTTAGGCCTCTCCGTACTTCCTGGACTTGGATGTCTGTTTCCTTCAGCAGGCTGGGGAAGTTTTCAGCTGTTATTTCTTCAATTGGTTTTCTGTTGCTTTCTCTTTCTCTTCTCCTTCTAGGACCTCTATAATGCAAATGTTAGTAAGTTGATGTTATTCCAGAAGTCGCTTAAGCTGTTCTCATTTTTTTAAATTCTTTTTCCTTTTTGCTGTTCTGATCAGATGATTTCCACTGCCCTGTCTTCCAGATCACTGATCTATTCCTCTGCATCATTGAATCTGCTGTTGATTTCCTCTAGTGTATTTTTCACTTCAGTTATCGTATTCTTTTGATTGAGTCTTTTTTTATATTTTCTATCTCTTTGGTGAATGGCTCACTGTGTTCATCCTTTCTTCTCTCAAGTTTGGTGAGCATCTTTGTGACTATTATTTTGAACTCTTTCTCTGGTATTTTACTTATCTCCATCTTACTTAGTTCTTTTTATGAGGTGTTGTTTTGTTCTTTTGTTTGGAGCACATTCCATTGTATCCCCATTTTGCCTGTCAGTGCTTCTTTGCCCAGAGGAAGTTTTGACAGATCCCTGCTCCTCTGGCACGTGTCCTAAAATCGGTTGATGAATCTCCTTCACATATAACTCAGGTATTTTTCAAACTACTGCCTGTGCACTGGGACTCAGAGTGATTAAGTTTGTGTGTGTGCCCTTTAAGAGCAGAGTCTTGGTTTCCTATAGCCCTCCAGCTCTCCTGGACATAGGCCCCACTGGTTTTCAAAGCCAGACATTATGGGGTCTCATCTTTCTGGTGCAGGTCCCTTGGGCCAGGAAGCCTGTTCTTGGGCTTGGACCCCTTGCTTGTCTGGGAAGACCTCTGCAGTTGTGATATCCCTCCTGCTTTTGTGTCACTGTGCTGGTGGCATGGGTCCTGACTAGACTGTGTCACCACCCCTCCTATCCATCTTGCTGTGGCTTTTTCTTTATATCCTTAGTTATGGAAAATCTGTTCTGCTAGTCTTCAGCTCTTTCTCAGCAATAGTTGTTTTTCATGTAGTTGTAGTTTTCGTGTGTCTGTGGGAGGAGATGAGCTAAAGATCTTCCTACTCCGCTATCTTGATCTAATCCCTCCGAGACTTCTGTTTTTTCAATTTGGAGAAATCTATCGAGGGTATCTTAACTGGAACTGCCAACAAAATTCTGAAAGCAGCATTTAATTCTAAATGATCATGAATTTTACACATCACATTCAACCTTTTTAATGGTTTAATGGAAGTTTATGACAAAATATTACCATCATAGAAAATATTTTAACTTCCTTGAATAAAGTACTATCAATAGTATATTGATTTTACCATCTTTTAAAGCAATATCTAAATCCATATGGTAATATAAAAAAATCAATAGCACAGGTCATGCATATTACTTCTAGAGCTACATTTACTAAAATTTAAGAAAAATGTGAAATGTTTAATATTGAGAACTGTTCTTCAGCTTCCATGTGCACCTATTGCAAATATCCTAATTTACTAAAGTAGGAATATGTTTAGATGTCACACCTGGAACATAAGGAGAGGAAAATGCACGCTTAGCAATACCTGGGGGAAGATACTTCATTATGCAAGAATCTATTGCATCCATGCTGCGAAGGACATGACAAGTTCATTAATTTGTGTTTTCTCTTACCTAACTGATTCTGATGCTCAGTTCTTTCCCACGTAATGAAGCAATATCATCTCTGAAGTCGGCAGTAGCTGACCTGGTGACACACCATGGCATACAGATACAGTCATCTTTTGTTTTGGGGACAAATAGCAAGTGATTTGAAGAAGTGATTATTTGGGAACTGAAGGAGGTTTGTCATGAGAGCCAGTGTTTAAACTTATAGTTTGGGCTGGATCAGCTCTACCTACTGGATGCTAGGTGACAGGGCATTCATGTATTCTTTTATAGGTTTGGTTTGTGTGTTTATAATGCACAGGACTTTCTAAAGTGTCGGGCCCAAATGAGGACATCCTTCTTACTCAAGTGTAATACTCTCTAAAAGAAAGTGTACTTAGGATAAGAGTGATCTCTACTTCTGAAATCTCTAAACACTTTGCAATTTTTCCTAATGCCTGGAAAAATTTTGTGGTTCAGAAATTACAGTGATAACATTTGCCTATGTGATGATAATCAGCATATTTCATAAATGTTTACTATGTGTCAAGCACTCTATTAAATGCTCTATACATTTAATGCTATCAATGCTCTAAACATACCAGTTTATTTATTTCTGAGAACAATATGAGATTGATATTACCATGATCCTTCTCTTTGAAATAATATAAATGAGGCTTTGAGATGGTTACGTGCTAACATTTCATTGCCAGTAAGTAACAGAACCAAGAAGTACACACAGGTGTGTATGACTGCATAGTCTGCTCTTTATCACTAAGGGCATTGGAAGCCATGGGGTTGGACTCCAGCTCCTTAGCAGAAGGGAAAGAGAAATGAGAATAAAATGACACAGGGAATAGTACCATATGGGAGAAGGAAAGGGAGCTTTATTAATTAGTCTATTTAACTCATTAGTGAAAGAAATCCCACTTGAATTAGTTTAAACAAGAGAGAGGATTTTAATCGGAAGATAAGTTATGAAATAATTGGACAACCACGACTGGAGAAAGGCCACAATCTCTCATCACTTTGTGAATCAAGGCCCAGAGTATCAGGCTTCTTTCTTGTCTCTTAGACATGCTTCTATCTCTGTGTTAAGTTCGTTCTTCTCTCTTTCTGCAGAGTGGTTTTATCCATATGGCAAGAATTCGGTTAACCAAATGTTCCAGAATTTTAGTTTGTGATTTCAGCCAACAAAGGGACACTGAAAAGATTCTCTGGGTCTCAAGTCCAAAAATTCTGGTAAGGCTCTAATTGGCTCAGGTTAAGGGCTGAGCCAACCCTGGTCGTCTAGTGGTTGAGACTCGGCACTCTGACCACCGCGGCCCAGGTTCATTTCCCAGTCAGGGAACCACACCACTTGCTGTTGTTGTCATACTGTGGCAGCTGCATGTTGCTCTGATGCTGAAAGCTATGCCACTGGTATTTCAAAGACCAGCAGGTTCACCCATGGTGGAGAGGTTTCAGTGGAGCTTCCAGACTAAGACAGACTAGGAAGAAGGACCTGGCCACTCACTTCTGAAAAAAGCTGGTCATGAAAACCCTGTGAATAGTAGCAGAACATTATCTGATACAGCACCAGAAGGTGAGAGGATGGCACAGAAAGACTGGGCAGGGTTCTGTTCTGCCATACATAGGGTCACTGGGAGTCAGAATCCACTGAATGACACTAACAACAGTGCCAAATCAGTTAGGATACTTTTTGTTGCATGTCAGAGAAAACCTAAATAACCCCTTATTGCATATTTTTCTCACATAACAAGAAATCTGGAGGGAGATGGTTCCAGAGCTGGTTCAGTGCTAAATGATGTCAAGGGGCAGAATATCTAGGATTCTTTCAGCATTCCACTCATTATAGAAAGATGGCCGCTGTTACTATAATAATCATATCCTTATGGCAGTGTCTGAAGCAGGAAGAAAAGAGGCAGAAAAGAAAGCTCTCTGTGAGAAATTCTGTTTTGGTCAGGAGAAAAACTACCACATTTCAGGTGTAGCGGGGCCTCAACTAATAAAATTTTCGGGATCTTATTTAAGAAAAAAAGAACAATATTAAAAATACAAGATTAGGCGTAGGGCCTTGGCCTGGGTCATTGTGAGTATGGGATCCTAAGCTCAAGCTTCATTAACTTCCTAGGAAATAAGTCTCTATTGCACTTCCTCTCACATCACAGCAGCTGAACTGAGTCATGTGGTCACTCCTGGCCTCCTGGAGCTTGGGAAAGCAAGTATCCAGATCTTTCAGCAGTTAACTTTGGAGATGGATCTCTAAGACTAGGGAAGAAGGGGACAAGAATGGCTATTGAATGAGCACCAATTTGCTTCCACAGATGTCTATCGTTGGAATATTTATGCATAGCCAGACGTATAGAATCATACTATAAAGTGTGCTTGATTTGGAAGTCACTATAGTGGGATAAATAGTGTCTCTCCCAAATTTGGTCACCTTAGAATCTCAGAATGTGGCCTTATTTGGAAATAAGGTCTTTGCAGATGTCTTTAGCTAAGGATCTTGAGATGAATTATACTGGATTTAGGGTGGGCCTTAAATCCAATGACTGGTGCTCTTCTAAGAAGAGGGGAGACACACAGACCCGCAGAGAAGAAGGCATGGGAAGATAGAGGCAGAGATTGGAGTTATGCTGCCATAAGCCAAAGAATGCCTGGGGTCACCAGAAACTGAAAGAGGCAAGGAAGTATTCTCCTCTAGAGCCTTCAGAAAGTGCATGACCCTGCTGACACCTTGTTTTCTGACCTCTAGCTTCCAGAACTATGAAAGAATAAATTTCTGTTGTATTAAGCCTCTCAATTTGTGGTTATTTGTTATGGCAGCCCTAGGAAATGAATACAATGGGATAAAGGGTAGTTATCAAAAGAAGGGGATGTGGTGCTGATGTCCATTGTAGATTTTATAAAAGGAGTTTACAAACCTGTAGAGTCGTAGATAGAGGATGAGAGCCAGGTTGGTGTATTCCCTTGATGGTCATGACAAGGCATGGGAATTTCAAAGCCAGGAAGAGCTAGCAGTGTGAAATCCAGACAACAGAGTAGGGATAATGAGACAGGGAGTTGAACACTATCTCTCTTCCATCTAGATAAACTAATTCCTAAGCATTTCTACCTCTTGCCTGACTCTCTGTGCATGAATGCTCTCCATCTGAAATGCCCCTGTCCCCTACTCTTGCCTAATTCACTCACTTGCCTAATTTGCTTCCCTTCTCTCTGTGAAACTGACATGGAAGGCACACCTCTCCTTTCAGTCCTACTTGTCGTTGGCGTGGTGGGGTGCGTGTGTGTATAGAAGGATATGTTCACAATGTTCACAATTTTTAGATAGGTGATAGAAACATAATCTCTGTCTCTTTAGTTTTGTTTTCATGGTAAAATATTCTTGAAGTTGTTTAGGAAGTGCTTAAATAAAGTTGATGGCAGGTAAATATATCTTGTGGAGTATGAGCTTAAGAAAAGTGAAACACTGATATTAAATTCTTATTTATAAGTCTTTTGTATTTAAATACAGCAATTAAAAAAATTTGTTCCTTGGGGTCAGTGAGGTATTCCACATTATTTTAGACATAAAGGAAATCAGATCCTCTGAAGTACCTACATTTCTAATTTTATATGGTTTTTATGTGAATATGACTTAAATGTGTTATACACGTCCATAAATTCTTGTATAGACCATATCTTTTCCTTGATGACTGAGGATCAACATTATGTCCATCCATTATTTTTCTGTGCTCTATTGCATGTTTTGGGACCTCTGTCCTAAACGCCCTGAATAATCACATTGCTGAACCCTTGCTCTTTTCTCTTGCTAGGAGCTGGCCAGCTGTGCTTCTGGTTGTTGCCAGCACTCTCCTGTACCTCAGCACTCTACTCTCATGTCTTTCTTTAATGCACTGTTTCTAATCCAGTGTGACCTGGGAATCCAAATAACACAGATTGTTAGAATTGATCTTAATGTAGGAGTAAATGTCCCCAAGTGAGCATCTGTAGCAAACTCCCTCAAGTGAGTTTCTTTGGGAATCTATTCTTTGAGTTAGGTGTTAGAAGTTTTAGTGCATGGATGGCCAGAGTAATTTTTTCTTTGCTTCTGAACACTTGAATAGATCCAGCTGGCTGATGAGGAGCTTGACAGCATCCAGCCAGTTCTCAGTAGGAATTGATTTTCCCCCTTTACATTGTTTTCCATTCCCTAAGTTATTTTTAAATATTATATGTGTGTTTTTGTTTTATTTTAGGATATCAATGGGACAATATTAGCTTTAGAAATAAGTCTTTACTTTTAAAGCCTCCATCAAGGGGAGTTATCTTGGCCAAACTTTGGATCATGATAATGTGTGGCTTATTTTAGACCATCTAGGAGTCTGTGTTGTTAGTGAGTGACACACAGCCACCATGTGTGTCAAAGCTGGGGTTAACTAGAAAGGAAAAACTCTCCTAGAGCAAACTGATTATGCCAGGAGGTAATATTTTAAATATATGCAGCAGTAACAGAAGTCACAAGAGGGGAGCCAGTGTTTCCCGGGCTGTCATATTGTTTATGAATCCAGGTGCAGAATGTCTTTGAATCTTGAGATGCTATTTAAGACAAAATGGCAAAAGGAGGAATTCTGAGGTCAGAATCAATAAGGTATTTGGGTCTTAGTCATTTGATTTAAGAAAACAGAGTTGTTGAGCAGACCCCATTTCTCTCAGTCCCTTCCCCTAATTATCCTACTCTGCTCAAAAACGTTATGTACAAACTCTTGCTGTGAGAGAGTATGTGGTGAGGGGCATAGAATACATACAAAAGTGGCAAGAGCTAAGTGTAAATAGTCACAGCCTTTAAAAATAATGCAGGTTTAAGAAAATGAGTGCCTCCATAAATCACGGGAAAACTCGATGATGATTCTAACTGCAGATGGGCTTTTAAACAAGTGTGTAAGTTTGCTGCTGCTTCTCAACTCCCAGTTGGATACTAAAAAAAAGGCTCTTTCTCAATTTCCTGTGCTTGTGCCTTATTAAAATCATTCTGTTGCTTTGACCTCCGCCCCTGCTTCTTTTTTCTTTTCACATCTGTGTTTGTACGTGGAAGATGTTACCCTAGTTCCCGGCCACGAAGAATGCATGAAAGTCATGAGGATGAGATGGTGACCCAGCTACAGTGTGTGTGAAATGAGTGATGGGAAGAGAGAGTGAGCAGTGGTGCAGGGTTATGAGTTGTACAGTTATTTCTAGCTTTGAATTGTTTCCAAATCTCATACATTCACAGACAGCCTCGCCAAAGCCCACAGCTGTCATGCATTTTCAACAGATTCCACAGGGCCTAGATGAGGTTTGAAGGCATTCCTTTGCTCTTACACATTAGCTAAAAGGAATTACCGTAACATCTGATATTGTGGAAGTGGGATATCTGCCATCCTGACCTTGCCCAAAGCAGTCCGGAAATAGGGGTCCAAGAATGTATTATTTCATACGGCCTCTAAAGGTCATCAGGGGCCCCTCGGCGGCGAGCTAACAAAACCCAAGCACCCAACATGCTCTGCGTTTGGAGAAACTGTGCTGTTTTGTATGGACACAGTGGGCAGACACATGTTCCCGTTGCTCTTTGGATGTTTGTCATAGGAAAGGCATGTTCCACTGGAGAAATTCCCAGCTGTCAGTAATGTGCTGATACACCACAGCCAATCATCAGAGGATGAGCCAAATAAACAGGATGTTCACAATGTGTGTGATTGCATGAGTGTGTAACAAAACTGCCCATTTCACAGCCTCATAATGGGATTGACATGCATTGCTCAATCTGCATCTGTCTGTTTAGGGTAGAAACACATAAACACCATGGAAACAATGTGTAAGAGAGCTCTTTCTTTGGCTATATGGGCTGTTGATAGGATGGGCTGAAATCTGGTATAAATTGGGAATGAACATTGCTTTAATATTATGAGGTTACTTGCTGGGAAGTGCCTTCAAGTCATCCAAACACAGATGAGAGGAAATGATCAGATCATCAGTGGCTATTGTGAGTTGACAAAGGGGGCTGAGTCTATACGAATATTTTTACATACTAGTGGAGTCATCTTCATTCCTTCTTATTGTAAGACACTCATTAGCTGACATTTATATAAATGTACAGAAACAAGTCAAAATTATGTCATTGCCCTTTTTTGTTTGGAAATGCTGCTACTGTTAACTATTAGTGTTTAAACATATTCCCCAGGCAGTAATTTGGGAAGGGGGAGTAGTGGTTCCTACTACATTCATGTGTAGAGTGTGTGCTTTGAAAAATAACGTTAAGTATCCTGTTAGGTGTCAACCTCTTATCTCCTGGGGATGCAAATTCTTTTTTCTGAAGTTGCTACATCTATTCATGATAATAATAGTAGATAGCATTTGTTGTAGATTTCTTAAGTGCCAATACTGTGTTAAGCCTTTAACATACATGATCTCTTTAAATTCTCACATAAAATATATAATGTTGATATTACCAATTATTCCTCTTTTAAGTTAAGGAAACTAGGGTTCACAGAAGTCAGTAGGCTTTTCTAAGAGGATAGAGCTAGTGAGGGAGCAAGCTTGAAGCCATGTCTATTTGAGTACAGAACCCACGTACGTAACCACTTCTCTATGTCACCCTGTGTGTCTCTGCTTCATGTGAAATCTGATTCTATTACAGCCTCTGATGTTAAGCTCCATTGAAATGTGACTCATGTATCTTCTTCCATAGGCTCAATGTACAAGGATGCTTTGGGTATTCTAGGGTCTATCCATTGAGAACACTTCACCATCCCAGTAGGGCTGAAGGTTGAGGACCACAGCATTGAGCCTCGGTAATGATTTTTCTCTTATTCAATTTTGATCTTTTAATTATGATTGTTATACACTGCTCTTGAAACTTATTGCCCAGGATGCATGGATTAAGCCAAAATCACATCAGGATGCAAACTCCTAAAAATTTTGACATTCTTTCGGTAGTCTCTATACAATAAATGTAGTGGGAAAAAGAAAGAGTTTTAAATGCGCAGAATTTGTGTGCTTAATTTGGTTCATGAAATCATTATAGACTTGTGCTACAATATCATCTGGCAGAAGCCAGTCCTGCATAGTGATTAGAGCACAGACTCTGTAGTTTCATTACTTACTATCTCTGTGAACTTGGGACATTTAATTAATGTCTCTGTGCCCACTTTTGTTTCCCATCTGTACAATAGGCATGAAGAAATAACAATCGCATAGGATTTTTGTTAGGATAAAATGAGAGAATATATGTCAAACGTGTGCCCCCTAATAAGTATTCAATATTATGCACTGAATTGCACTTTCCATCACCAATCTTTGTATTATTTTTCTCCGTGGTCCTCATCACAATCAGACACACTGAATTTTATTTGTTAAACACTATCTCCCTGGACTATAACGTAAGCTCCATGAAGCCACACATGTTTTGTTCTCTGCTGTATCCTTATTGTCTAGAACAGCACCTGACACACTGTAGGTCCTCACAAATATCTATCAAGTAAATGAATGTTATCTATTATTATTATTACTATCATTATCATCTGTTCCAGACTCAGATACCATGCCTAAAATAATCCTCGAAATACTGCGTGAGGTTGAATAGTCACCAAGAAGCTTCAGATATATTTCATTCCTAATCATAGAATTTAATAGCTTACAGGAACATCAGAGCATAAGGACTTTAACTTCTTCAATTTACAAAAGAAGAGAACCGAAAACACGCTGAGGCCCAGTGATATTAAGTGATGTTTCCTTAGTCAAGAATCACCTAGTGGCAGATAAGAACTGGCATCGAGGCCTCTGGCTCCCAATCCAGTGCTCTCTGTTCTGTGCCCCACTGACATCTAATTCAGGTAGCCACATGGTTCTCCACCCCTCAGCGGACCAGGCCTCAATCAAGGTGAAAATGTTGGCCCTGTTTCATCATTGTGTTTTACTCCAAACTTCTTATTGCCTCTGGCTGAGTGGTCATTGCTATCTTCCAGGTTATTCACAAGGATGAAATTTCTGCCTTTGGATGATGAACTGTGCCGTTGTTTCAAGTCATATACAGAAATGATTGAGAACGGTGAGGGGCTAGAGAGAGCTGCTCCTCTACAGATCACTCAGTGAGAAGTTGTGTGCCTTTTTTTTAAAAAAGATTGGCCCTGAGCTAACATGTGTTGCCAATCTTCTTCTTTTCTTCTCTCCAAAGCCCCCCACTACATAGGTGTGTATTCTAGCTGTAAGTCCTTCTAGTTCTGCTTTGTGGGACACCGCCTCACCATGGCCTGATGAATGGTGCCATGTACATGCCCAGGATCTGAACCAGCAAAACCCTAGGTTGCTGAAGCAGAACATGAGAACTTAACCACTGGGTCATGTGCCGGCCCCAAACTTGCACACTTCTTATCAGCTCTGTTTGGAGTCTCTCACTGGATTTTGAGATCTCCTGGTCATTCCATTTGAGGAGAAAATCAGAATAAATAAAAGCTATAAAGGTCATTGTTCCTCTAACTCTAGAGCTGTCTAGGGGAAAAGAAGGTAAGAATTCATCCAACAAATATTTATTAAGCGATTAGAATATGGTAAGCAACGTGTATGGGTGTGGATGGAGTTTATAAATATTTTTAAGTTGTACTTTTCTCTCTCAAGGAATTGACAATCTAGCTGAAACACAAAGTATCCAAAATAAATCCTGAAATGCATAACACAATAGTTAGACTATGTAGAGAGGAGATGAAAATAAAATTTTGGTGGAGCTCAAAGAGGAAAAAATCACTTCCAGGGGGTGAATTGGGATGTTCACGGAACAAGCAGCATCTTAACTAGACTTTCATGGATCAGCAGTATTCTTCAAATTCCATGCAGCTTAGATGAAATACATTTTACAGTTGATTACTCTGGGTCTGTTTTACCTCATATTTTATATTCTCACGTATGCTATATAATAGACATATGTATGCAACATAATGCAATCACCATAGCTTATTTCTCAAAAAGAGGCTTTATTAGAGGCATTATTACGTGTTTTTTGCATAGCCACAATTAGAAACATTTACGTGAGTTTACAAATGATAGCACACTGCTGAAAGGAAAAGCTTTTTACCTTGTACATACACATGTACAATATCCGGAGTCTTTATACGTAGCCAAGAATTAAACAACAGACGCCTTTTGAACATTGCTGTTTTGACTTACCTGACTGATGATGGTTAAAACACAAAAGGTTTCCAAACCAAAGTCCGTTGTGATTAAGTGTGGAGTATTAAAAGGGACCCATGAGCTGAACCCCTGATTTTTATACCAAAAGTCCCAGAAAACATTTCCGATTGCCTTCGAAGCCCTTCTTTTTCCTTCTGGGTGTATCTTTCTACTTAGAATAATTCGCTGCACTTATTTTAATAGTTGATCTCTTTCTTGATCCTTATTTTCAAAAGTAAATATAATGCTGGTAAATAAGTATCTTTAGTTTTACTAAATATTTTACAACACGTTAAGCACTACATGGTAACTAGAAAATTGAAAGTTTCTTTTTTCTAAGGTTATTTTTTTGTTAGTGCCATTGAGTGGATTCTGACTCCTAGGGACCCTGCGTACAGCAGATGGAAGCCAGCCTGGTCTTTTTGCGCCATCCCCTCACCTTCTGGTGCTCTATCAGACAATGCTCCGCTGCCATTCATGGGGTCTTCCTGGCCAATTTTTTTCCATGGCCAGGTCCTTCTTCCTTGTCCGTCTTAATCTGGAAGCTCCACTGAAACCTGTCCACCATGGGTGACCCTGCTGGTATTTGAAATTTTTGGTGGCATAGCTTTCAGCATCATAGCAACATGTTGCCACCACAGTGTGACAACCAACATATGGGTGGTGTGGTTCGCTAACTGGAAACGAACCTGGGCTATGGTGATGAGAGCACTGAGTCTTAACCACTAGGCCACATTTGTTGCAGTATAGTTGACATATAACATTATTTTAGTTTCAGGTGTACAACATAATGAATTGGTATTTGTATGTATTGCAAAATGGTCACCACACTAAGTCTCGAAGGTTTTGATTAATTTTGTTAATTCAACCATATACTATATTTTCCATTTACCAATCTAAAACTAAATAAATAAAAATAAATTATAGAGGAATAACAGGGAATGCGATTTGCATCAGTTTAGTACAGTGATGGCTCTTCATTTTCCAATCTTCCCCAACCTTTTCACTTTGCCCCGTTGCTGGTCAATGAGGAGCTGTCTGCTCTGGGGCTGTCTCTCCTTAGTGTCCATGCCGTTCGCCTGTCGGTTTTCTGACTTTGAGTTGCTCTAGCTACCCATTCTGCCTGCTAGCTCCTAAAGCTATGATTGCAGCCTTAATCTTTTGTTTCTCATGTGGAACATGCTGACAGATGTGCTCACTGAACATTTTAACCAGCACACTTACCCTGGCTGCTTCTGAAGCTGATGAAACTACCAAAACAATTTTATGCTCCTCTGAAGAACAGAGGGAAGGGAAAAATCAGGAAGATGGATCAAACAGAGCCACTATGAAAGACGTCTTAGTGCTTTAACAGAGCATGAGAACAATGGTGTTCAGTGGCTTTTGGGTGCCACATTCTCTCATGTTGAGAATTGAATGGGAACAGCTTATTCAACGCCTGTGTACTGTGTCCTGTTATAATTAGTTTTTACATTAGTATTGGATCTTAGACTAGACTAGCCATTGCTATTTGTGTAGACAAGTCAATCAAATTTTTGGAAATATCTCGGGACAGGTTTCCTGAGGGCATGAAAATATGAATGTGGTAAGAAGAATGATTTATTACCAAATATTTATTGAGCTGTTATTATTTGAAGGAAGTTTATTTAAAGGGTAAATACTTATGCAAGACACAGTCCCTGCCCAGGCGACCTTGTGCACAATTGCTGAAACTGGTGTTGGGCCCCTACGGCTGAAGGAAGTCAACAGTGTAATTCAAATTAAGAGGATTTTCCAGTCATAGGTAGAATATTAGATCTGAAAGGCTTTCAAAAATCATCTACTCCTCGCATCTTGTTCTATGAGTATGATGACTGTAATGGTGACTTGCCCAAGATCATCCAGAAATTCAACAGAAAGTCAGATGTGAACATACTTAATCTCCCCTAAATCTCGTGATTGTTTTTCACGATATGACATACATATTTATACAAATTTAAGTAGGTCAAATTTTACTTGTATTATTTTAGTGCTTATTGTTGATTGCTTTAATTCTAATGTACTTAATCTGGTTTTCTCTCTGATGTATATTTTAAGCTACAGGAGAGAGGCAAGAGGAAAACCTCTCTATTTTGCCCCTTTTTACCCCCATTTTCTATTAGCACTATTTTGGAACTTTTCATTATGTAAGTAATAGCTGTTAATTGAATAAAACCTGAAAATGTAGGTAAGGAAAAATAAAATTATATTCAATTATAATCCAATCCTCCAGAGAGCACCACTATTTTGTATATACATATGTTCTTTGAAATAAAAAATGGGATCACATTTAACCTACTGTTTTATACTCATTTTTTTGTGTAGCTATTACATGGACATTTTCCATATGACTAAATATGTTTGGAATACCACTTTTATTAGGGCTGCAAAATACTCTGTTTTATTTATCTTATATTTTTGGACATTTTACTTATTGTTAATTTTTGGACACTTCGAGAACAATTTTTCTTTGTTGTAAATATTCTGCAATGAAGGTCCATATAATTACATGTTTATACTTAATTATTTCCTTTATACTTTCAGAAGCAAAGTTCCTGGATCAAAGGATATACATATATGCAAGATTTTGATACACAGTGGGCCCCCCACCAACATTTCTTTTCCATTCCTGATTTCAAAATTTATAGTTTATATTCAGTGCTGCAGGGCTTTAAAATCTGGCAAGGGTAAACAGGTATATTAATCAAAGCAACTCTCAAGCCAGCCCTGATGGCGTAGTGGTTAATGTTAGGCACTCTCCACTTCAGCGGCCCAAGTTTGCTTCCCGGTTGTGGAACCACACCACCTGTGTGACAGTTGCCGTGCTGTGGCAGCGGCTCACATAAAAGAACTAGAAGGACTTACAACAAGGATATACAACTATACTTGGGGCTTTGAGGAGGAGAAAAAAAACCTCTCCAGCAAGACATACAGAGTCACAATGGCTTAGCATCCACACAGCAGGGCTGTCCTTTCCTAAAATATATTAAATATGTGGCATTGATCAGACACCGATGATAAGTGTTTGAGACAGACATCTCCTCACTTCCATCTTTCCAAGGCAAGAGGATGTTGATCCTAAACTTAGCAGTGGCATCAGGAGGTGACTTTTGTCACATGTCTGTACCTCCTTACCAGAGATCTCTGTCTGACATTTGCTAAATCTGGGATGTAAAATGGACATATGGTTCTCTAAGAACTTGAAAGCCTTCAGACATTAATTAAAGAAAAAATATTGTTACCACCTAGAGGATGCTGTGACTGTCTTACTTCTTGTTTGAGTTTGTTTTCTGTGTGTGATTACTAACTAATATGAGAAAAAGTACTAGTTATTTTTTAACTTGGTTTACTAAAAGCTTCTGAGTGTGTATAATGAAGATACTAAATTCAATGAGGTTTGCATGCACCTTTTAGAAGTAAGAATATACATTCTAATATAAAAATATTTTCAAGAGAAAAATGTATAAATAGGTTTATTTTTTGCAACTATAACCTTTTATGTTTTGATGCCTTATGGAGTACATACTTTTTGGTTTTCTTGGATGAGAAGATAGTTGTAGCTAGTTTCAAGCATGTTGCTTTGAGATAATGTTTTGAGATAATGATGTTTTGTGATAATAGTTGTAGATAGTTTCAAGCATGAAGTTTGAACATAGAGACGAACTTCTACCTCTGTTTCTGAAGCAGTCTAAAAATTCAGGAGAAAACATTATGGCATTTGATTGTTTAAACCATCTATGATTTCAATTGTTCATATCATAAATTATTATAATATATCCCCAAAGGTAGAATTTTTTTACAATTAAGTATTTTTGCTATCTAAGTAAATGCCTATATAATTTTAGATTATGCTACAACTCAGTTCATAATGGTTTCAATAAATATATGTGCAATTATTTCACCATCTTTATCACATATCTCAAGTATGTGTTAGTTCATTCTTTGGAATAGAAAATTGTCAGTTTTCAATTTTTATTTTTTGTTTACAGGTTCTATTTATTCTGATTAGTGGATTCTGGGATAGCTCTAGGAAAATTTTGAAGTTTTTATTACTACTTTTTTGGGTAATTTGGATTTTGGACTTCATAAATACACTCCTCTCACATTAGTAAATATTATTATGTCAGACAAGCTTAGTCTGCTTTAAAAATGGAAAAGAAGATATTGCAGTACTCGATGTGGGACAGGCACAGTTTGATGGAATGGAGAGAAGTGAGGGAAATAAAAAAGCCTGCAGCACAGATAACTCTGGCTCAGGGCAGACTCAGGTATGGACTATTTGAGAGTTCTGGGTAATCATTAGGTAGAACAAGAATCTTGAGCCTCTGCCTGGGTGGGTATTTGCCCACATTAACAGCCATGTTCCACTTGACCTTGATACTTCTTGTCAACCCAGATGTTGGCTCTGGATAATGTCTTTCCTCTGCTTCATCACTTCCCTTTCTCTCCTTCAAATTATAGTTTAGGGCTCACTTCTTCCAGGACAATATCTCTAAGATCCAGTGACCTCCAAACCACCAACACAATTCTGGATCCTCTCGACTACTCATCACTTTTGTAGTCATTGTAGCTCCTACTTTTTCTTTTCTCTTTTTTATTTGTTTCCTTTTCTTCTTCTTCTTTTTTTTTTTTTTGGAGGAAGATTGTCCCTGAACTAAATCTGTTGCCAATCTTTCTCTTTTTGCTTGAGGAAGATTGTTGCTGAGCTAACATCTGTGCCAATCATCCTCTATTTTACGTGGGATGCCACCACAATGTGGCTTGACAAGTGGTGCTAGGTCCATGGCTAGGATCTGAACTTGGAAACCATGGGCCACTGAAGTGGAGCTTGTGAACTCGACCACTACACCACTGGCTGGCCCCTGTTGCCCCTATTTTTATAGATGGTATGTGTGTCTGTGCTGCTTCCCTTATAAAACCATAATCATGCATCTGGGACCACATCAAACCTGGACTATGTTCCCTGAAACACTAAACAAAATAGTTATTTATCTGAGCATTTCTAAATAAATATAGCCCCAAGGGGAATTTTATACCAGTTTCTCAACCGGTAAGTTGAAAATACTTTTGTTAGTTGGATTAAAAGGAAGGAAAGAAAAAAGGAGACAAGTCTGAGCGTTAAGTAGCTACTGGAAGACTTGCTTCATGCTGAACCTTTTTTTTTTCACATTGCTTCATACAATGCTCACCACTGCCCACCTGGGAGATACTGTTAAATTCATCTTAGAGATTAGGACGTGAAGAAGGTTTCTCTGCTGAGGCTCAGAGAGTTCAGAGACTTCGTCTAAGACACAAAATTAATAAGTGGAAGTGTTGGGACAAGAACCCAAAAATGACAGGAAACATTCATTCTCTTAGCCAGTTCTGACATCTTCATAGCCATTTTCTACTGGGCTGGGTCTAATGAAGTAAAGTAACACTTTGAAACTTGTCTTTTATTTTAAATTTTCCAAGCTCTGGCACTGAAGGTTGATATTTCAGTAATTGATCCTACTATATGAATCGAGAATTTTAGGGCAGATCGTTCCACGATAGGTTCTTTACTCATCTGATCGACAAATATAGGACCACTGCCTTTTTAATCTGGAAAGGACTCTAGGGATCAATTTATTCTGAAAGACCCTTATAGGGCTTCTCTGCTTTTCACAAAAATATCCAAATAAAAACTGTTGTGAAAATAAGGGGAGTCAAAGGTCTTTCATTCCAGAAAGGTCCAGAAAGAACTTTCATTCCAGGTCTTTCATTCCTGAAAATATTACTTCTTAAATTGCCATTACTATTATCATTATATGGTCTTTGTAGGCATGCCAGCTAATACACTTACTTGTCATTGTATCTTATACGGAAATAGTGACTATTATATTCTTTTTCCTTTACTGTATCACATTTGTTTTCAAATGAAGTCTGACTCAGATAGCCAATTCTAGTCAAGTAATGCCTAAATTGTAATATTTTACAATATTAAACACAACTTTCTACCAGCATGGTATACAATGTAATATCAAATATTTTTGAAATGCAACCCATGGAGAAAAATTTTGATGGTTGCAGAAAGACGTCCTCAGAGACTAGGCCAAATTAACCAACACAATGATTTCCTACCAAGTGCAAACATCCTATTTAACAGAAAGATCTGCTTCATAATGTCATAAACATATTCTTCCCTGGAGCAGTATTGATAATTAATGCCACATATTCATGGTGAGAAATATATATGAGTTCTGTCATAAATGTTCTCATGCATATTAAATGTCAATAAAATGAATGGCCTTTATTATTTGAGAATGATAACTGGTTCCCAGACACCACTACTTTGCAGGGGATGATGACTACCTTGGCACATAATGAAGTATTATGGGAACATGCCTTAAGCATTTGTCAGACACACCCTTAGCTCTGAATCAATGTGGTGAGGGCAGGATATAAGGGCACAAGGAATATGCTTGAGGAAATCCTACTCCTGCCCTGGCTTCCACTTACACTCCCATAAATCAGTCTAGGTGACCATCTTAAGCTCAGTTAGAAAAAATGTTTCAAAAAGACCATGGTCCTCTTTCTTTGGCATGCAGGGCAAGTGCTCTGTTCATGGTCACCCCTGCTTTCTAGAGACAGATTTTATTTATGATTTTAGAAAATCTCCAAAGACTTGTCTTCTGTGAGTGATTTTGTTCCACATTAAGAAAGAAGGACTTCTGTGTATTCTTATTCCACAGCACATTAAAAACGTGAGACTGACACATAGGCAATGAATAAGAGAAGTTAGTTTGTGCAATAGGAAGAATTATCAATTAAGTAGAAAATTAAAAATAAGACTTCCAATTTCAGTTTCAACAAAGCTTGAAAGTCATCACTCTTGTCCTTAGAACAATGAAGCTAAATGCACTTAAAATTAATGACTTTTCTTGGACCATTCAGAGAACAGAGGCTGCAGGGCAAACTCTCACCCCAAATTTTGGTGAGATGGGCAAATCCAGAGTCACAGCCAAGATCTACTTACCTGGAGCAGGAGTTCCTGGTGCCATTATCTGGTAGAGACACTTTCATGATAATTTTATGGAAATATACGAGGCTCGATATAGACTAGCATGAGATTGAGAAACTTGTGGAGGCTTCGGTTTTATGGGCCCCCCTTGAGCTTTAAAGTCCAGTAACCCCACTGGATTTTCACAGTGAAGATACAAGAAAGATCCTCTTGTGGCTTTGGCATGGAGAGGGGAAGAGTAATCATTGTGAAATATTTCCAGAGAGTTCTCCATAACAAAGGCATGTGCTAGAGGAGATAAGACTTTACCAGAGCCTTGTCCCAGCTAGGGGGAGGGTATTCTCACTGCAGATAGCCTTCTGGGCTCACCTAAGGGGGAAGAAAGTTTTTCCATGGAGAAGTACTTGGTCACACCCAGGGGCCCAGGCTTACTAAAAACTGAGATTGAACCATAAGATTATAGAATGCCTCCCTTCCTCCACACTATCACCACTCCAACAGGGCTCCAATGTAATGATAGTGGATTATAATGGAAAGAGCTGTAAAATGCACACTGTCTCTGAAGAACAATACTTAGGGAAGACCAAAGTCAACAGGAAAAATAAAAACAAATATACTAGAGGAAATGGAATACTCTGGCACCTACCTTTATAGCAGACAATAGTATAATACGTCTGATTTTCAAAAAAAACTTACAAAGTACACCAAAAAGCAAGAAAAACACAGTCTGAAGAGACAAAGCAAGAATCAGAATCAGACTTGGATATGACACAGATGTTGGAATTATCAGAATTTAAAATAACTATGGTTAATAAGTAAGAGACTCTAAAGGAAAAAGCAGAAAACATGCTAGAACAGACGAGTAACATAAGTGGAGAGAAGGAGACTATGAGAAAGAATCAAAGGAAGTGCTCAAAATCCAAGACAGAAATGAAAAGTGTCTTTGATGTGCTCATCAGTAGACTGGGCATGCCTGAGGATAGAGCTAGTGAGACTGACGACAGGTCAATAGAACTTGGCAAATTGAAAGGTAAAGGAAAAAAAGAACAAAAAGTTCCAGAACATCCAAGAACTGTGAGACAACTGCAAAAAAAAAAAAAAAAAAATGTAGTAGATGCATAATTGGAATACCAGAAGGAGAAGAAAGAGGAAACAGAGCAGAAGAAGTATATGAAGTAATAATGACTGAGAACTTTCCAAAATTAATCACAGACACTAAACCACAGATCCAGGAAGCTCAGAAAACACCAAGAAAGATAAATACCACCCTCCCCACCCCCTCATTCCCCCCCCAAAACAAACAACTACCAAGTAACTACACCTAGGGGTATCATATTCAAGCTGCAGAAAATTGAAGACAAAGAGAAAATCTTGAAAGAAGCCAGAGAAAAAAATGCACTCTACTTATAGATGAACAAGGAGAAGAATTATAGTGGTCTCTTCAGAGACCATGCAAAGAAGAGAGTGGAGGGAAATATTTAAAGTTTTGAAAGAAAAAACATCAATATATAATTCTATATCCAGCAAAATTATTCTTCAAAAGTAAAGGAAAAATAAAGACTTTCTCAGACAAACAAAAACTGAGGCACTTTATCATCAGTAGACCTACTCTGAAAGAAATATTAAAATATTTCCTTCTCAGGGAAAAGGAAAATGATATAGGTCAGAAACTCAGACCTACCTGAAGAAAGGAAGTATATTGGAAATGTAATACATCAAGGTAAAATGAAGTCTTTCACTTTTCTCATTTTTAATAGCACTAAAAAGATAACTATTTGTTTAAAGCAATTATAGCAACAATGTATTGGGTTATTATAAGACACGGATAAGTGAAATGAATATATGAATAGAGACAGGAGGGAGAATTGGAAATACTCATATAAGATACTTGTATACACATGTGAAGTAGCATAGTTATTTGAAGGTGAACTTAGATTGGTTAAAAATGCATATTTGAAATTCTAAGTCAACTACTAAAAGTACTTAAAAGGAAGTATAATTGATCTGCTGATAGAGGAGATAAAACAGAATCATATAAAATGCTCACTTGAAACTGAAGAAGGCAGAAAAAGGAATAAGAAGAAACAAAGAATAAAAGCAACGATTAGAACAGTTAAACATGATAGATATTAATTCCACTATATCAATAATCACTCTAAATGTTTTTATACATCAATTAAAAAGACAAATTGTTGGAGTGAATTAAAAAAATTAACATGGAATTGTATCAGTAAGATAACGGCAGCTGCTGTAACAAATAGTCTTCACAATTTCAATGGCTTAACACAATACGAGTTCTCTTCTTGCTCACATAAACGTTGATCAGGTGTTCCTAAGTAGTTTCAGGGACCAAGGTCTTCCACACAGTGCCAGGGACTGAGGCCCGTCTACTGTACAGCCTTGTCTTCTCTAGTACTTTATAAATTATGCATCTAAGTGGTGCAAAGGGGAAAGAGAGAGCAAAGAATAAGAATTTACAGATGTATGATTCATAAATATTTCTACAAAACATCTTTGAGAATGACAACTTAATTAAAAGATATTTATATGTTTTAAAGGGAAGTTATAAGCCACTAGTGATTAGAGGAAGATATCCTTATGAACGTCGATTCACGACACTCTGCTACACAAATGTAAAGTATAAGTTCTAAAATAAAAATGGAGTATTTTGGATGAATTTGCCAAAGAAACTTTGAGATTTAAAGAAATGGGGAAAAAACCCTTGAATTATGTTTTAAAAAAATTATTTGGACAATTTCTGGAAACCAGTCTCAATAAATTGTTTTTTTAAAAAAAATTTTGGCAAAGAAGTTTTATTTTCGATGTTAAAAAGTGTTCCAATCTGGAGAGTGTCCAAACCTAAACTGGTTTAAATGAAAATGCTGGTCTAAAATACTTACCTCTTTCTTAAATTTATGACCCTTGTTTCCATTCAGTTACCACATATTTCCATGTGAATGGTCTAGTAGATAATTAGACTCATATGTTCAAAATTTAAAAACAAAACATGAGTCTCCATTAAAAAACTTCCAAAATTGTGAAGAGAGAATAAAAATAATTCAATTAATTCATTAGATGTCAGGAAAGGAGAGGAAAACAAAAAAATAGAATGACGCATCACAAGATGGTGGAGAGGAATCCAAATATAAAAACTCCTCAATAGTGGCAAACTGATTAAACCTTGGACCAATCAAAGCACAGAAATTTTTATTTATTTTTTAAAAATGTATGTACTTTGTAAGAAACAGAGCAAAAAATGACACAGAAAGGTTGAAAGTAAACAGATGGAAAAATGTCTTAGACAAATACTATATTAATATCACACCAAATAGACTTGAAACCAAAAATGCTTTGCTAAAGATAAAGAGGATCATTTTATAATGATAAATCTACTATTTCCCAAGAACATGTAGCAGTTTGAACCTGTGTGCAACTAACAACATAGCCTCCAACACATTATTAGCCAGAATTGAAACAATTTCAAGAAGAGATTAATAAATCCACATAGAAGATTTTAACACAACTCTGTGAAGTATTGGTATCGATCATACACATTTTGTTACAAACACAGACAAATTGAGTAACACAATTAACACATTTGGTCTAATGTGTGTATACCAAATCCTTCACTCAACAGTTACAGAATAAAAATATTTTTTTCAAACACTCATGAAACTTAGACAAAAATTGATCATATACCAGGCTACAAAGCCAATTGCAACAAGTATCAATGAATCAATATGATACTGTCTGATCATAGGCAATAAAGTTATATAACAATATACTTTGAATATCTGAATATAACTCATACATTTTGAATTTTAAAGCAACACTGTCTAAAATATTTCATGGATTTAATAATGATAATGTTGAGATGATGATGATGGCTCCAGCCAATTTAGAGTGCTCAGCATGAGTCACCTACTGTGCCATCTGCGTTATATATGCTTCAAAAAACCCTAGGGGTAGGTTCTGCTCCTGTTCTTATTATTTGGCTGATGGGGAAACTAAAGCACAGATCTGATGAACGATGGAGCTAAGATTGAAAGCCCAGACAATTTGATTTCAGATACTATGCTTTAAACCATGCCAATGTGAGGAAATCAAAATGAAAGTTAGAATTAAACAGTAATGAAACGCTACATATTAAACCTTGTGGAAGGCAGTTAAAATGATTTGTAGGGAGTTTTATTCTAAATTCGTATAGTAGTGTAGCAGACATATTGAAAATTAATTTTCTTTGAGTTCAGCACCAAAAGTTAGAAAGAGAAAAGCAAAGTAAACTCAGGAAATAAACTCGGGATGTAAGCTCAGGAAATAGAGAAGATAGAACAAAAATTAATTAAATACAAAACAAAGAAACATAGATCTAAAATCTATTTCTTTAGGAAGAAGTTTCTCTGACAAAATTTATTAAGAAAAAGGAAATAAAAATACTGTGAATAAAAAAGGAACAAGACTACAGGTAGAACAGAAACATTACAAATGAATGGTAAATTCAATAAGGAACTTTTATACCAATACTTGGGTGAACTGGCCAATTTTCTAGAAAACTACATTATTGAAATTGACAGGAGAAGACATTTAAAAAAATCTAATTAATCTATAGTCACTTAGTCTGCACTCAAGAATCTACTCATAAAATGGTCACAAAACCAGACAATTTTTAAGTACAAGTTTTACTAAATCTTTGCAGGATAGATAACATCTATTTTGGGCACACTTTCAAAAGTTGAGGAATAAGGAAGTTTCTCTACTAACCAAAGTCAGAGGGAAGGTGGGGAAAGCAGTACATATGCTAACCTGTTTTATAAGCATAGATGCAAAAACTCTAGATAAAGAATTAACACAAATTAACAAACATTATATGTTTCTATAAAATATATAGCATTTAATTTTCAAAGAACGCAGATGAGTGTTTTATAATTGACACACAAATTGTTTGCAGTAACAAAATTGCATAATGATGAAAACATTGCCAAACATCTGTTTTCGAAATTCTGTCTTGATAGCAGAAATTATTTTCCAAAACAATCATTTTCTCACTTCTTATTAAAAATGCCTCTTTTACATTGGGACATATTAAGGGCGTGTGTGTGTTTAAATACTGCTAAGCAAGCATTTTTAACCATAGAAAAGTTCAGAAATTTGGAACGGTTGTTTTTTTGTAAGAGAAAAACATGTAACTCATGTTGAAATTCTCCAACTTTTTAAAGGATTTTTCTATGAGACAACCAGTCTCTTTATGGTACCTAGAATTTTCACGTCAGTTCCTCATTTCAGTACAAATTGTAAATATTTTTCTACTCAATGTAATATAATCCTGAAATTTACTATAATATAATCCCTAAATTTCTCTGACCTTTAGGTTTGATGATGGAACCAGTTTCAATCTGTATACTAAATATTAGTAAACTTAGTTGCTTTCTTACTTTTTAAGTTAAAAATTAATATAAAAGGACCACCTTGTGTATTCTCTGGAATGCACGCACTCCACGTGAGAAACTGCTGCTCTAACGAAACAGGGTAGTCAGAAATCTTTCCACATTGGGTATGGCTGTCAAGTGAGTTTTTCGGATGACTCCCCAAAGATGGGAGCAAGACATTCTATCTCTATGTTGAGGACTTGTGATTTCAGACAGAAAGGTCAATACTGCCATTTATCTATACCATGTAGCTTGGTACACAACACTATTTCAGTGTTCTGCTCCAATCATATATTCTTAAAATATATTTTGAGGCTTTTCTCAAACTTGAAATGTTTCTAGATACAGAAATATGTTAATTCTAACTAATTTAAATACCAGCAATACACTCATTCTGAAAGATATAATATACAGCATTAATTATAGAGCTACATTTTAAACAGCAAGGCTGAAACCACTTGAGAAAATTGCTGTGTTCAGCTTTCTGAGATCTAGCTCAGAGCTAGTTGGAGCACTATGGCCTTTGGATACACTAATAGAAATTTCAACTGTCTTAACACTAAGCCCCTTCGAAGACTTTTTAAAAGAAATACTTTTTCCTGTTTTAACAGTGGATCTAGACTCCCTAAAAGTGAGTGAGTTATACATTAGAATATCAATTACTTTTATTTGCGTTCATTAGTGCGGCTATTGCAAATAATTTGTCTGAGTGGAGGAAGAGACTGAAGTCCTTCAATAACCCCTCTCATTAATTCTTTGTGCAAACAAACTCTAGTTTGGTATAAAGCAAGATAGCCTAATGGATGTTTTGTAGAGGATGTGCAGCCACTTTGTTTACCAGTTAACTTTTATCAAATAAAAGGAACCAAGAAAAGCCAAGAAAAGTTTGCAGCTCTATAAATCTCAAGCTATATTTTGAACATTCCTGAAACACCCAATCTCCAGACTTCAGCTTTGAATAGATTTATGAGAGTCAAAGGTCACAGTTCTTGCAAACAGAGGAAACAGCACATAAAGTTTTTGTTTATTTTCTGTCTCTTAAAAAAATCAAATATGGCCATCAAGGACATAAAATACCAGTACTCAACTACTGGTAGCAGAAGTTGGGCCAGTGGATGTTGTTGTCTCCTTGGTTCCCATGTGTAACAAAAACAAATGCAGGATGACTTCCAGGTTTTCTCTATCTTGCTTTAACCAAGGTTTTAATACTTTAATATTTAGTAAATGCTAGAAGAATTCCATGAAACATCTGCAAGGAGAAGTCAAATCAATTTTGTTGCTCATCAACTTAAAAATGGGGACAAGACAGCACATAGTTTGGTATACTAGAAAGATTTCTTTGACTTCAAGTGGCAGAATATCAGTTTTAGTTCTAAGATTTCTATTTATTAGGTCTTGGAACTTTGGACAAGTTATGCAAATTTCTGGAGCCTTTTATGCCTCATTTGTAAAGTAATTGATATCCTCTCTGTCTCATAGTGTTATTGAGAGGATTATGAGAAATTATTAATAAGGAAGCTTTTTTTTCCCATTTTGTTTATTGTTGTTTTTTAAAGTTAAAGAATGAATAATACAAATTCAGGGGCTTGCAATGTTATTTTGTAGCTGTGAGTTCGTCCCGGCCTCGCCTAGATCCCTGCCTGGCGTCGCTGGCCTGCTCTGGCTGGAGGAAATGGAGAACCTAGCACAGTGTCATCAAAGTGAGCCACTGTTGTTTGATTAGCAATATTTGTCAGAATTAATTTTCTATTTTTTTAAAATTTCATTTTAGAAGACCCTGTCCCAGCAGTGGCAGTGACTTTCCATGGCCTTATTTGACAGATGTATTTACAATGGCAGTTGCCCTGCTATTTAGCATGAAGCTTTTCAAATGAATCAAAAAGTAGGCAATGAAAATGTCATCTCTCTTCCTTACTGGTAATGAATATGAATTGTTCAACCCTTCCAGATTCTTAAAATTATTCATTTTGCCTTTAACTTTAAATTCTAAACATACATAGAGAGGATACATTGGGCAAGTATCCTCTCTAATTCCTCCAAGTAAATAATTGATTTGCAAATGTTGCTTGTGAATAATATTTATATACAACTAATTTTCCATGTATTTCCATATTTCCAAAATTGATTTTAGGCTCACGTAGCTAAGTTTTTTTTTTTTTAAGTCAGAATGTTAGTATTTGCCAAAGCTTCCGTGTAGAGCTAAGACAGCTTTTGGTTATAGGTGACTATTACCGAACCGTCCTACTTTATCTTTAAATAGTCTCCAATTACCCCTTTCTCTTTTTAAGCTATGCATATGAAACCCTTCTGTTATTAGTAGCCTTAATTAGAAAACTCTAAGTGCCTTTAGTTTATTTCCTTTGGGTCTGTTTGATTGCCAACCAGCCTGGGAGATGGAGGTTTGGAAAGACTGGGCTCTGATTACAGAGTCTCAGGCTGCAAAAATCCTGCTCGCTGTTTAGAGCTATGAACTGCTCTAGGATTGAGGTCCTAGAGCAGATTTCAAAGTTTGCAGCCAAATGCTTGAAACAATGAGTCCTAGAATGACTTTAATCTTCCTAACCTAAAGGTTTCCCAGGGTTAGACAGATTCTTATGCCGAAATACATAGCACAAAATCCACTGACGATCAATTTCTTCAAGATCATCTCCTTTACTGTTTTAGCTGGACAACTTCCCAGAGTCAGTTATATCCTGTTTATGGGCCGCCTCTGTTGATATTTTCTCTTGCCCATTGTCTTCTCCATAACATCTTAAGATGTATCAATGCCTCTTGATTTCTGTAGCTTGAGTAATAGAAATTAATATTTGTGTAACATTGGATTCAGCACTTAACTGAATTTAAATAATATAATGGTATCAGCCATCACCACATCCTCTTAGAGCAATAAGAAAATGGATGTTAATTTTGAGAAAAGTCTTAAGTTCTCAAAATTAACATGCTTTACAAAAATGAGAAGTGAAGTGCCTGGTGAGGATTAAATTCTGGACTCAGAGGACACACCACAAAATGAAGGGAATTCTCATTTCTGACCAAGAGACCAGCTCTTTAAGCGGTCTACAACAATTTTTATTTTATGTGCCAAAGAATAGAAAGCAGAATAAGAAACGATCCTTGCTCTAAATAGTTTTTAAACTGTGTGAGGCAGCAAGCCATTAATCTTGCCCTTGGAAATTCCTTCTGGATACCCACATAGTTGTGGCAGTGGTGGAATGTATGGGGCAATTTTTTCCCTATCATTTGGTCAATTCTTGTTGTGGGGATGGTCAGCCATATATTGCATCCAAAAGGATGTCCATTCAGGGAATGAAAAAATATTTTTTTCTTCTGTCCCAGGTCATCTTTCTAGGTCCAGGGAATATTTCACTTTTCCTGTGAATTCCTCCTCATCCCTCAGACTTTCTACTCCAGAAGCTTTGAAATACCTTTGTTATAGCACTCATCAGTTAGTATTACAATTATCTATGCATGTGCTTTTTCTTCCATTAGACTGTGAACTCTTCAGGCATAGAGAACATGTATATTTGTCTTTGTTTTATGCTGATAGGTTTCATTATATTGTCAAATATACATACAGAGTTAAAATGTGTCATTTTATTTTATGTATTGTATTGTGCATATTGTACAATACTGTATATTTTGTATGTTATAATTTGTACTTATAAAAAATTTTAAAAAGTTTGACTTTATTTTCATCTGGGAAAAATATATAAGAGGAAACTATGATTTATTATTCCTTCGGGCATGTAGTTATTGATAATTCATTAGATAAGGTAGCATTTTCTTAGTGGAGGCAGGTATATCTTTTGTCTTTTAAGACTCTCTAATGTTAATATTTTATAATGTAAGCACATGCTTTTCTGAATCATTTTCAATCAAGTAACTTGTTTTTGACCTCTTGATTTGGATAATAAAAGATTAATGTGCAAATTCATATTTGCATTTTATATTGCAATCTTGACTTCTCTGGTGACTTTTAGTGAGTATTCAATGCATGAGAGTGATTACTGGGTACCAATCACTGCTTTATATAAATGATTTTATTGGCTTTATGAGGGAGATACAGTTTTGATCCTAATTTTATGGGTGAGGACATTTTGAGAGATTAAATAATTAGCTGGTAATATAGCTGGGAAGTGGTCTGGCTGGATGTCAACCCAGCCCACTCGTTTTAAACAATGCTCCGCGTCGCTTCGCTTCCCTCAGCCCCATCCATTCGTACTTCTCTCCTGCTCCCCCATCCCCTAATCTACTGACCTCCCATGTTGTTCCACCTTGTTGCAAAGTGGAGTGAAGGTCTTAGAAGATCTTGGTACACATGGAGTGCACCAGAGGTTATCATCACAGAGCGTGTTTATTGCTTCGCTCAGCCAGAAGGTTCTGGCAGTTTTCAGGACCGCAGAGGCCTCCTCTCAACACAGAAGCCAGTGTAAATACACAACAAAGGGACCACACCTGAGGAGGGTTTTCTGTCTATTTAAGTGACTTTGTTCATGGCTCTGGGCCACTGGTGATCCTTCTCATCAGTCAAATATTAAATTTCCCTTTCTGAAACTTCCTGTAGGCCCGTTTGAAGTTTTTTCCTTCCCATGTTTTATGGGGTGATAAAGATTTTGAGCACTTCAAAGACAAAGCTGATATGTACTTTTTAGATGACATTGTCATCATAGTTATATTTGTCATACTAGTTAGAATTTTCTTTTAAAGAACTAGTTACCACTGCAGTTCCGACCCTACCTGCCAGTTGTCAGAGTACAAGACAAATTTGGTGATTAAGCGTTGACAGTCACAATCTATGCAACAGGAAGCTGATCAGGAATTAGATTTCTGACACATGATGAAAGCTATACAGTTTAGGGCTAGGCTAAATCAGATTGAACAAAGATCTTTCTTTCCTGGTTCCACTCTCATGAATATCAGTTAGTAAATATTTTTGAGTGCCCACCAGGTACCCATGCTTTGAAGAACACAAGAAACGAGTGACAAGATCCACATACACAAGGAAGTTATTATTAAGAAAGGATTCAAGCAGACTCTGAGTCATCAATAGTCTGGAGGCACATTTTTGCTTTTGTAAACTGAATATGAAAAGATGACAGTAAATAAAAGATGGTTGAAATTTGCAAAGAGTGGTGTTGTTTGACAGATGAAAGCTTGGAACATTTTTACTTTGGTGAACCTACGAAATGCTGAAGGGCCTAGTAGAATTGCACAAATCGAATCTGAAATTTGGTTCTCAGTGCACACATTGCAGGGCTTGAGGATCCGAGATAATTAATAGAAATTAATCTTACACTTGCTGTCAACAGTTTCCAAAGAGCCTGCTGACATGACTTGGTGCTGGGGAAGACAAAGCTGATGGCTAACAAAACTGAAGCTAGTTCTTCCTGCTAAAACGTTAGGAAAGTTTGCTTATTGAACAGAAACGATTACTAAAGCACGTATATACGTACATAAAAATACCCACAATAGATTTTTACCAAGAATCAAGGCAAATTCAACAATGAAAATTTCATGTGTCACTTTAAAAGTACCGGTTAGATATAGATGAAACTGTTTTGCATCCTTCTCTTTCCTAAGTATTTAGTTTGAAGATTTATTTACCTTCCGGTGTAGCTTGATTTTATATTTGATGTATAAGAAGGTGGATCAACTTTTCTGTGTTGCAACGTTTTTTTGGTTAACATTTTCAACATGTACTTTCAGTTTAGCTCATTTATAATTACCGTCTTACTACTTTATTGCAGTGTTTTATTCCTAATATAACGTGCTTCTATACCAGAGGGTGGAATGGTGCACAAATGTTGTTAAGCATACAAACTGATGGCATGACTTGCCCTTGACCTTGGATCTTGGCAGTTGCTAGAACACTGAGAGGACAGCTTTTCTTTGGTCACTTGGGAGACGACCAAAAGCATTAATTTTAAAACTAGACTGGAGTAATTACCATTACATTTATGTTAAAGGTTAACATTTGTGTTATTTCCTCTTATTGCCTGGCTTACAGAATGTTATGCCCCACTGCTTTTATTAAATCCAGGTAATAGAGGAAATAACAGTGTTATTAACCTCTAACACTGATGAAAAATTAGTCTTAAGTAAAAACATGGTTTAAAATCAGAGCAATTGTGTTAGTCGTCTAGCTGCTGCCCTGGCAAAGCACAGTAAGGCTTTGTGTACTCATTGTGTCCATATTTATTATTATAAAAGTCAAAACAAAGTATAACATGAAATAAATCTCCGGGGGAATAGAGATTAGGTTTTAATACATACTGTACTTTCTATAATAAATGTTATAGGTTTGCGTGACATTGCACGAGTAAGGACTGATTTTAAGAAGTACCATTCTTCTATGATTGGAAAAGGAATTAGTTTTGGTAACTTGGCAATTTTCACAGAAACGCACTTAGAAATTTAATATATAATCATTGACCCCATCAGAAGTCTCCAATGGGATGCTTCTAAACGTAAGCATTTTTAAGCTGGGTATTGCAGTAGAAAAATCCTCTTTTCCATGATCGTTTGCATTTTAAACATTAATTTTTAAAGTAATTTTTGATATTTAGGCAGAGAGATGTCGTGCCTCCTGGGTTATACTATATATATATATATATATATACTTGGTTTTGTGGGGATGTTTATTCTAATTTAGACATTGAAGTAACTGTCTCAAATAATTATATTTAGACAAAAGTGGAAATATAAACTTAAATAAAGTTAAGGTAATTATACGAAAATATTCTTTGCAGAGGAGTTTTATAACAGTCTATTGATTAGTTATAACTCTAAATGTAATTTATGTTTTGATTCATAAATATTTTATTTAAATTTAATATTAAAATAACATATCTACTCTTATCTAGTAAAGGATATATGTATCTATGTAAATAAATTTAAAGGGCTTTTTTCGTTTGTCTGATTTTTAAATAAATCTTTCTGCCTAACATTTATTAGTGAATTGCCAAGTTGTTTGAAAGTAATTTTTTTCTTGTGGAATAAAATGTATCTTTTAATTGCAAGCATATTGTTTTCTAAATTACTCAGTGTATTTACTACTATGATTTTTAAAATAATGGAATACTAAGAGATTTGTCTTTATTATTTTTAGTTTAAAAATAGAATTAACATAATTGGCTAGAACAGGTATCGTTATTGAAAGGGAACATTTTGTTTATGTATTTATTCAAAGAACTATATGCGAGAACTTTAATACAGCTGAGAGATTATTTTGTGAATTAACTGAAACTATATATATATATAAAAGTGTTTTGCAACTATGTAAATATAAACTATTATATAATAATATTATTCTTATGACTTGTGGAAAATATATATAAACATCACAGTACTCAAAGCGTTTCTATAGTATGTATTTGTCTAATAGAAAATAATAAAGACAAGTAAGCTCTGTCCTTCTTAATCTTTAGGTAAATATACGTCCCAGTTGCATGAACAGTCCTAGTGAGGCTCAACAACCCGTTTATCTTTTAAATTAACAACCACTTCAATGGTTAATTGAGTATTTCTAAGCCAATAAATTACCCTTCAACATTACTGACTAGACTTAGTTAGTATCCCAAACAAGCCTGCTTTTAATGAACTCATTCTCCAACAAAAGGAAAAGGAGGCATCAAATCTGAGCTGTGATGTGTTCGGTTCCCTTCCTCTGAACACATTAGTACACTGTGTTTTCCCACCTAGAGAAGCTTTTGTTCACCGAGCATGTGGCTGTTTAAATGCCCCAGCGGGGCATCCAGAGGCTACAAAAAAAGGAAAAATTATTTGGAACAATTTGCATTCGTTCAAGGGCAGTGTTAAGCATTTTACAGCTGGTTTATTGCTATTCTTGTGCTGTTCAAGCTGCCTTTCATGTCAAAAGTCCTTTCCTGCTTACAGATCCTCAGGAAGCATTCTGCTGGGTGCTGTTTGCCTAAGTTCCACCAGGGCTCTGGGCCTTTGATCATGGATACCGTCTGCAATCTGGTTAAAAATAGGAGGCTGCTGAGATAAGCCTGGGTCCTGACAGTGAGGAAAGCGCCCTTTCCTCGTTCTTTTTCTACTTTGTTCTCTTGTTTTTTAGTATGGGAACCCACAATTCCAGCACAGAGGAATAATGTTCAGGAATTAGAGCACACTCAGAGTGGAAGAACTGAAAAGGTACGGAAAGTTTACTAAAGAGTTCAACTTCATGAAAGCAGGCTCACTATTTCAGTAAAAGTTTTAAAATAAATGAGTATGTGATTTTTCTTGGGTCTCACACGAGCAATCCTGGCTTCTCTTACATTTAAGAAAAACTACTTGTTGCATAGTTTTCTACCTTCTACTCCCAAGTAAGGCTTTTAAACTAGGAGAATATCTTCTTAGTGGAAAAAAAGTTACGATGATGATGGTTGTTAGCAAACCTAACATAAAAGAGCAATAATATAATTGAAATCACAATTTGATAATGATAAGGATAAAGCCAGAATAAAAATGACCCACATTTTTATTTTTTATTATTATTCATCAGTACTTTTTTTAAAGTTTGTCTACTTATGGGAAACAAAACCATGAGGATTTATTATACATGGTTTTATTTAGTTTCTCTAAGGATTTCTAGTAACATAATTTTATCAATTTTTATGATGTAGGGAAATGGTGACTTTCATTATTGTTTGCTTAAGCAACAAATCAAATGTGCCACAAGCCATGAAATTGAGACTTATTTGGAAATGAAACATAATCTAGATGATAAAAAGTACAACAACTTTGAATACTAGAATGTCAATATGATACTCAGTGTGGAATATTTAGTATGAAATGAAATGTACTAGAAGGGGTCTTGGGAGTTTAATGAATTTCTCTGCCAGCAGGCAGGACTATTTATTTGTTAATTTACACAAATAAAGATCTGTGCAAAGCCGAATCCTGTAATGCAAAGCAGGGTATGAGAGTGCCATCAAAGAGGCTAAAAAGATGTTTGTTTTAACGCCACATCCATTCCTGGCCGTTTGGGAGCCTGTATATATTTTGGAAGGACACAGAGGAATTAGTCAAAAGAAGAATTGTGGGAATAAATTTGGAGAGTGGGGGTTCTGGTGAGATTTAAGGTAGAGAAATCAGTTTATATGGATTTCAGGATAAAAGAGGTTTTGGAGAATTTCTGAGGCTGCAGGCGATGCAGTTATGCTTGATGGGAGCACTATGTGATGGGAAGTGTGGTGGGGGTGGGGCTGGGGGCTGGGCTGAGAGTGGAGGCTGGAGTGGAGTTCACAGAGCTGGACAGGAGTCAGATCACGGAAGACCATATGTCCTGTGCAGATCGAGTTATATTAAGATTTTCTCTTTAATCACAGTGTCATAACTTTTGCTGCTGGATTTGCTGTGTTACTTCATATTTTTAAAAACTCCCGTTTGCCTAACTTTAAAAACAAAGAAGGAAACTTTACAAGTTGTTCTTGTTTTTGTGTTTAAATATCACCAAGTGTGATAGCTTACGCCAGCAGACACAATACTGTGGTTTAAGCAGACCGAGTTTTACGTTACAGTTTTATGTATAACAAATGTTCCAATCCATAGCTTTAGAGTGGAGACAGTCCTCTCTGTAACCGGCTCCTTCTTCCTGCGAGTCCAACTCAGAGGGTTTTGGAGCTTGGTGTGTGATCATGGCTGCTTTGAGTGCCTGACCCGCGGTATGGTCACCCTTGTTCCTCTGCAATATCCTAAGATGGGCATTTTATATCCCTGTCTAAAAAGGGTAATGGAGTAGGAATACCAGGGGAAAAGGTCAGAATTTCACTGAAAAGATGGAATATACATTTGCACTACAGTCTGGAAAGTCGACTTGCTCCTAAATTTTAAAGTCCTATAGGAGAAATCAGTGAAATTTTTGCAATACCCTTTTATGATACATTCTGGTAAAGTCATTTGGCCCCTAAGCCTTGAAAGGTTAATTGGATCTCTTGTAATGACTGACTGCACCTAATCACACATGGTTTGGGAATTTATTAATTTAAAAATTGTTATTGTTCAGGCAATAACATTGCGGTACTAAATTCAACTCTCTTTTATTGAGTGGGATTGTTCTAAATTTACTAGTTTTATGGTTTCTGTAATGAAAATTATTAAGAATGAGCACTAAGGGTCAACTTAAATAAAAAACTACCTGTGTTGTTCAAATATGTTTTTCATCGATGTGTCTAGCAAATAACTTTTATGTAAATCTGAACCTGCTTTGAGCTTTTCGGGACAAATACAATAACGCTGAATTGGGTATTTGCCGTGTGTGAGAGGTGGCCACCAAATGGTAATTTAGTTGGTCAAAGGAGTCACTCTTAATAACAAGGAAGCTGTAAGAAAAGTAGAAGGAGAGGTGGGGAAGGTATCATTTGACACCATTATGCGATTAAGAAAAGGAGAAAAATATTTTGTGAGTAGAGTTCTATATCTCATTTTCCTCTCTTCATTTTTTCTTTCCTTTTTTTTTTTTTTTTGGTGAGGAAGATTGGCCCTGAGCTAACATCCATTGCCAACCCTCCTCTTTTTGCTTGAGGAAGATTGTCACTGACCTGACATCTGTGCCAATCTTCCTCAATTTTATATGTGGGATGCTTTCACAGCATGGCTTGATGAGCATTGTGCAGGTGTGCACCCAGGATCCGACCCCACAAATCCTGGGCTGCTGAAGCGGATTGCAGGAACCCAACCACTATGCTACTGGGTTGGCCCCCTCCTTTTTCTTTTTTTGTCCTCCAATTTTGCTTTTTTCTTATTCTCCTTTGCTATAAAAATATATTTATTGCTTATTTTAGCACTTAATAAATGTCATATACATATAGTTTTATATAGTGGAATAACTTATTACTTTTCCTAATGGCTCATCTTTGAAGGAAAATTTCTTCCAAAGAGGCTCATTATATAGGTGTGTCAAGAATTCATGATATCTTAGGTGGCACTTTCCAAGGAAGAGAGAGAAAGATGTTAATTATCGTTACTACAGTATATCAATGTACTAAAACAGGTTCTGTTAAGAGATTAAATCTTCAGAAAAAGACATGAAGGGATCCTAAAAGTGGCTGCTGTACTGGACCTCACAACTGTAGACTGATCTACAAAGATTTCTTTTGCTTTAATCATCTCGTCTCAGATTTTCTCTTGTTTTACGATGTTCTCTGTCTTACCGTATTTGAATTCGCAGATTTTAGCATACCGTGTTTCTGGGGAATGGAGAGCTGTGGAGAAGCTCAAGTACTTTCCTTAAGAAGCTCTTCAATACAGTCGAGGAGAGATGATAGGAAGGTGACCTCACATTTAGAAGATGAGGAAGTTTCATGCTGGAAAGGGTGGGCTCTCAGACGTTTGAGAGAGAGGTATATGGGGCCATTTAGGGAGTCCATCCTAGAGATATAGACCAGGACTTGAAATATTATCAGAGGCGGGAAAAGTTCATGTGGACGCCTAGATGTATTCCTTGTATAATTTTGAGTGGAAGAATCTAGGACTTAAAATATCAAAATTTACTAGTACACAGTCCTTAGGAGTGGCAAACGTTTAGCATCAGACAGTTCTCTGAGAGAACAGTCCTTTGTGACATTCAGTCAGATCCCTTTAAAAACAAAAAAAAACCAAACCAAAAAAAATCTCAAATGAATCTCAATCTCAAGGGGAGGATAATATGTACACAGAATTTTCCCAAGGGAAAAAAAGGTACATAGAATCTCCTGTGTCAGGGCAATTTCCTTCAAAATAGCTATGTGAGAGGTCCTAAGAAACAGAAACCTTTTGGTCCCGGCAAATTTAGGAGACTTTGCAATTATTAATCACAAGATGTCATTAGTCAGAGATATCCCATGAGTAAAACTGCTGTAAATATTCAATGCATAAAATCCCTCGACATTAGGCATCTGCAGATATTGGAGAATTCATATATGAGAGCAACCTTATAAATGTGAAAAGTAAGGCTTAAGATGACGCTCAGATATTGGAAATCATCCCAGTTGATCCAGAGAAGAAACCCTACATCAAAATGTGAGGATTCTTGTTTTCTAGTTAAGAATTTAGTTGCTTTTGACTTAGAAAAAGGCTGTGCGATGTCAATATAGCTGAAGGCAGGATGCGTCCATCGTGAGGACGTTCAGTAACAGACTGGCTGACACAGGAAAGTTGCAGGTTGGCAGAATCTATGAGAGAGAACATAGAGCATGAGGGGAATACTTCCACCTAGGAAATATCACACGTGGAAAGAGATGCTTGTTACCACTGATACGAAAATCATATAACTTAACTCTGTTTAATCTGGTTTTATGATCACCTTCAGATTACAATTTGACTTATAGGAACTTGCTAATTAAAAAAGAAAAACTACAGAAGATGTATCTCATCTTTTTGGTAGTTTTTTTTACTGTTTGTTACTACACTAAGGTGTGTGGATTATACACAGTCTCTTGTGGATTATATTAGTCCAAAGCTCTAATGTGTAGTTCAGACCACTTGTGACACTGGCATGATTACTACACACATTATGAACTAGACCCAGGATTTTGATGACTACCCTATGAGCCTTCAACCAGGGCTAAACGACACATCTCTGCAAGCTGGAAAATGCTACCCCTTCCTCTGAGAAGACATAGCTTTGCACCAGGGAAGATCGCTTGGTGAAGAAAGGATGGGTTGGATCTTGTTTCCTGTTTTCCTCTTGATCGGTGCCCTTGTTCAGTGAACAGCCAGTGCAAACACATCATTAGCCCTGATTGCACCAAGTCTCCCGGCAGTTAGTAAGCCTGATGACATTCTACCTGGTTTTGCTTGTGTTTTTTAAAAGCATACTGTATGGATCTTTCAGATTTGTATTCAACATGCTAAAGTGATAAATTAGGGGTGGTTATTTTCATTTCATTTTATTTATTTATTTATTTATTTATTTATGTATTTATTTATTTTGAGGAAGATTAGCCCTGAGCTAACTATTGCCAATCCTCCTCTTTTTGCTGAGGAAGACTGGCCCTGAGCTAACATCCATGCCCATCTTCGTCTACTTTATACGTGCGACGCCTACCACAGCATGGTGTGCCAAGTGGTGCCATGTCTGTACCCGGGATCTGAACCGGCGAACCCCGGGCCACTGAGGAGCGGAATGTGCATGCTTAACTGCTGCACCACTGGGCTGGACTTATTTTCATTTTATAAGTTTATTTGCTTTACAGTATGGCATAAAATTATTTACTTAAATAATTTTTCCCATTATTTAATTTACGAAACAGTTTAAGAATGCATCTAATAGTTAAAATATATTTAACTTTAAAAAGTTCTTGTTTGTTTGTTAAGTCTTGCAAAAAGCAAAATATAGATGATCTGTCTTCAGCACATCTCTCTCTCAGCTTATCAGAACGGCTACAAGAGGCAAGGTCTATTCTCTTTTTTTCCTTAGATTTAGGACGTTTTGAACACATATACACGCAAATATTTATGGCGGATTGTACTGTTGTTCCTAATTATTCATTTTCTCCTTGCTCCTAAGAGGATAATACATTCTTGTCCCTTCAATTTGAGGCTAGGCCATGTGACTTGTTGAGCCCAGGGGGATATGGCAGCTCTAAGAAGAAGTGCTTTCACTTCTGGCCCCTACCATGAGAAAAGCATGTGTGACACGGCACTACTCCTTCACACTGGATCCTGGAGTGAGAAGACGAATGAAGCAGACGCCATTGACCCACAGCCTACAACAGAGCTACAGCCAGCCAACAGTCCTCATTTACCGTGAGTGGGGAATAACTGCTTGTCATCATTAGTTCTGAGATTTGGGGGTTATTTGTTACCATAGCAAAGACTATCTAGTACTTGTTTTAAGTATTGCCATAATAACTATTGTTCTAAGGTTTACAGCAATCATCGTTACTTTATACTTTTATAGCATTGGAGGTGATAAATGGCTATCAAATAGACGACCTCATTTGAGACTCACAGCTGTATTCAGATTGGGTGAGGATGGGGCCGGCTGGGTGTCATAGTGGTTGACTTTGTGTGCTCTGCTTCAGCGGTCCGGGGTTTGTGGGTTTGAGTCCTGGGCGTGGATCTGCATGCTGTTCATCAAGCCATGTTATGGAGGTGTCCCACAAAGTGGTAGAAACAGATGTTAGCTCAGGGCCAATCTTCCTCACCAAAAAGAAACGAGTACGTAAGTTGAAGCTAAGAGAATTTCTTGAGTTCTCCCAAGGTCAAAGTGCTAGTAAGTGGAAGGATAAGATTTGAATTCAGATCTTATTTCACATTGTCATTTTTCTGGACCTTAGTTTATTAATCTCCAATCTGCTTTACAAACTTCTTAAGGGTTGCATGCCATCCCAATTATCCATCATTCCAGCTCATGGTGCCCTTGTCTGGACAGGTACTTCATATATACTAATTCCCTAAGTAGCATGTCAAAACTCTCCCACAGACTCAGGGGAAAGATTAAAATCCTTAGTATGTTCCACGCAATTCTGAGTTGTCTGCGTGCTGCACTTTTTCGTAGCTTCAAATTCTTATTTAGTCCTCTCCTTAACTGCTCCCTGGCCTCTTGCCACACTGGCTTTATTTCTGTGTCCAGTGAAAACTCATGCTTCCCTCAACCACAGGGTTTCGTGCATGTTACAGTCATGTGTCCCTTAAAGACAGGGATATGTTCTGAGAAATGTGTCCTTAGGCGATTTCATCAGCGTGCAAACATCGCAGAGTGCGCTTTCACAATCCTAGATGGTATAGCCCACTACACATCTAGGCTATATGGTACTAATCTTATGCTGCCCGTCATTGACTGAGACATCATTATGCAGCACATGAATATTCTTTTTCCGCCAAAATGCCACCTCTTCACTCTAAATTCCCACCATGTACCATCCTCTTTCTCCTCACAATCTAGGTCACTCCTGTCCTTTCTGTAGTCGAAGGCAAGGAGACCTCCTCTGACTTTCTGGATCACGTTGTACTCCAGGCTCTGAAAGAACATTTGCCTCTGCCTCTGTTGTGACGGGTGTGGTTCAACATGTATAACGTTTCTAAGTTTCACTCTTTTTCCCTTTATTTTTATTTTATAAGTGTTTATTTATTTATTTTACTCACTCTCGCACGTAGCACACTATTTGGTACACAATAAGTACTCAACAAACATTTCCTAAATCACTGAATATTCAGATGCAACACTAAATCTTAACTCAGCAGCTCTTGGTGCAACTGAGCTGATAGAAGTGGGCTAGAAGTGTCTTAGGTTTTGATAAGGAAGGGGTGGAGTTGGAGATAGTGATGAGAAGGAAATTTGGTGAGAGAAAGCCAAGAGGTCATTGGTGGCCCTTGTAACATCACCAGGTAATAATCAGAGAGATAGTGGGAAGCATTCCCACTGAATGTTTCTACACAAGGCTCATCACTTTGAGAGGGCATATGCCAAGAACTCACTTACTTCCCTTTAGTGGCTCAAGTCTTCAAACTTTCCTTCCAGTTTTCACAAAGGTTTTGTTTCCAGACTTGACAATCAGTGAAGCTTAGAGGTTTTCCTGTGTTTTGCTAGCCCTACGATATTAGGAAGCTTTTATTTCCTGAGATCTGCTTTTCTCTGTAGGTTTCATCTCTCCTTCTTCTTTTTCTTTTCTTTTGCTTGAATAACAGCAACTTTTAGGCCAAACAGAGCAGAGGATGAAGTATAACCTGTAAATCTATGAATGGCGCTAGAGTTGGCCCAGTTTTGGAGCACTTACTCCTTCTGGTACTATTGTTACTAATGAGGGCAACCTCGCTTATTCTTGCCTCTTATCATTGTACACCTTTTCCTTTCCTATTCTGTTATTTGTAGTGCAGATCTGTTAAGGATTTCCACTCTTTCACTGGGGCTGCTTCCTAATCCTATTTCATAGACAGCAATATAAGATTTCTACTTAAAAACAAGCAAATAAACAAAAACCTTCCTCCAGATTTTCTGATGATAGATGTATGTGTGGGTATTGGTCTTACATTTTTGAAAATCAGATGTTGGCTTATGATGATCAAAAGAGGGAAGTGGGATAGGAATAGAAAAAAGTAGCAATAGTTTGCCTTTAAGAAACTGAGATTAGATGCAAAGATTCAATTCAATTTGAGAAGGATGAGGGAGGCATGAGTATTGATGTGGGCAGAGAGCAACTGACTGTGAGCGGCAACATCCAATGAGGCTAGCCAAGGAAACATCTCAATGGGAGATCCAGGGAAAGCTAAGACCTTGTTGCAAAGCTGGGTGAGTGCACAGAATGCATTTGAATCTCACTATACATGTTTAATCTCCCAACCTAGTTCCTCCATTTTAGTCAAGAGTACACCCAGGTCATCCCCAGTATAGACTTACCACTGCGTGACCCAGAGTCCCGTAAGCTCCTCAATTATTTAAAAGTCTCCACTCTTCTGGGAGGTCAGGGGCTGGTTAAGATGGCTTAACATTTTTCTATTAAAAATGGCACACAGTGGCTGGCCGTGTGGCTGAGTGGTTAAGTTCGTGCGCTCCGCTTCGGTGGCCCAGAGTTTCGTGGGTTCGGATCCTGGGCACGGACATGGCACCACTCATCAGGCCATATTGAGGCAGCATCCCACATGCCACAACTAGAAGGACCCACAATTAAAATATACAACTAGGTACTGGGGGAATTTGGGGAGAAAAAGCAAAAGAAAAAAAATGACACACATGCTTTCTCCCCTTCCATGGCATCTACAGAGGATTACATGTAGTTAGCTGGGTTTAGTTTAGAAACAATCCTACCACTTCCCCAATGGGTGGCCCATGTTTAGTAACAGTAGTAAGATTAGCTACTGTTTGCAATCACATGCCATTAATTCATCAAGTAAATTCCTGTTCATTCTAGGTTTGAACCAAGACACCAACAATATGTGATTCCATGACACTTTCTGTCACCAACTTGGCAATGCCCCCATCTGTCCTCCCCTTGCTTGCCATCATGCCTATTTGGGTCTCCTGACAGAGGTCTACTACCCACATTCCAAAACTTTTGATTTTTGATATCCTATCTTTCATTCATTCTGCTACTATTCCTGCTTGTCTGATCTTTTCATAATTCCTTTTCTCCACCATCCTTCTTAAAGGAACTGTGCCGGTATCCTCATCCACCCGCATATAATCTACCCATCTTCATTGTCAGTTTCCTCGTCAGCCTCAGCCAGAATGTGATGGTACTGTACTTGTTTACCACGTGTTTTTAATTGTAACATAAAATGTTAAAGGCATTCAATGATGTTCACACATTTTTCTGTATTTAAAAAGACTTACACCACTATACTCATTTTTTTACACAGGTAGATCCACCTTCCCTGGCGTCTGCTCATCACCTTGCTGGAGAGTAGAGCATTTTGTCATAGAGATTTTCCCCATGACTAAAGACCACCAAAATCTAGGCTTTTACATATGGGAGTAATAATAAATACCTTCTGTGCAGCAGCCTGGATTTTGAGTAGGGACAAAAGATGTATCAGTCTACAACCTCTATATGATTTTCTGGAAAATGTAGAAGAAAGATGAGTTAAATAGGGTTTTCATTATCACAGGTTCTGAGTGTCTCTGTAATGCACTTGCCAGATGGTTTGTCTCTCCCTTTTGCTATATAATCTCCTTTGGATTATTCTGATGCCCCCTAAAAGTAAGAAAAAAACCAATTTTCTCTATTTCTGGCAATAAAGGAGCAGAAAGTTTCTTTAGGCATCTTTATCATGGACTCCTTTTCTCTTTGATCCCAAGCAAAGGAATGGAAAGATTACTTTATTAATTATAATATAGAATTATGAAGCCTTATAAAATAGTTTTATATGATCCAGCAATTCCACTTCTGGGTATATACCTAAAAGAATTGACAGCAGGGACTCAAAGAAATATTTGTACACCATTGTTCGTAGAAGCAGTATTCACAGTGGCCAAAAGGTGGAAGGAACCCAAGTGTCCATCTATGGATGAGCGGATAAACAAAATGCAGTATACACATTCAGTGAAATATTGTTTAGCCTTGAAAAGGAAGGCAATTCTGACACAGGCTAAAACAAGGATGAACACTGAGGATAGTATGCTAAGTGAAAGCAGCCAGTCACAAAAGGAAAAATACTGTATGAATCCACTTATATGAGGTACCTAGAATAGTACCTCATATTCATAGCAACAGAAGATAGAATGGTGGTTGCCAGGGGCTGGAGAGAGGGGGAACAAGGAGTTATTGTTTAATGGATGCAGAGTTTCAGTTTTGCAAGAGAAAAAGACTTCTGTGGATGGATGGTGGTAATGGTAGCACAACAGTGTGAATGCACTTAATGCCACCTAACTGTACACTTAAAAATGGTTAAGGTGGCAAATTTTATGTTATGTGTATTTTACTGCTATTAAGAAAAATCCAGATTTCATCTCTAGTGTGAAACTAATTATAGGTTGCCTACTACATGCCCGATGTTGCACTAGGTACTTTATATACATTTTTTTCTGACAAACATTGTTTTCATTTTACAAGTGAGGAAGTTCATAGGATTTGAAATAATTTCGTGAAGTTATGCCATCAAGCAGCAGAAATGAAATCTGAATCCAGGTCCCTGTAGTTTCTCCATTATCCCACACTTCTGCTACCCTTATGGCGCTAACACACTTGTGCAAACACACACACATTTCTGTATTTTCGTCTTGGTATGTAATATGTATTATTCCTTAACTTAATTAATTGTGTTAATTACTATAAATACAAATGTTGAGGCTAACCACTCAATTAATATCGAAAAGTTGATCCACATAATCACTTTATAGTATGTGGCATGGACCAATTCTCGTTGCCAAAAGAATCTGAGATGAAGAACCGCCCAAGCACAAACAGCTTTACTGGTTGCCTCAGGAAGCAGAGAATTAGACTGATTGCTTAGGCTTCAGGCTTTGCAATTACAACCTGGCATTTTAGTAATGGCAATTTAAAACCTAAGTTCCAAAAATGTTTGAGACCAAGTCCATCATCTGACATGTTTTTCTCCCACGTTTTTGGGAAAAGAATGAATTACTAGAAGATTTTTCTAAATGTTTTTGGTCTCTGAGTGAACTTAATATTTGTTCATCGTGTAACAAGAACAGTCTGTCTGGTACAGGCAGAAACTGCATCGTCCCGGTTAACAAAATGGCTTCAGCCTTGCTCGAGCATGTATTTCCTAAGTAGTGGGCACAGAGGCAGGGTAATTGGCTACCTCCTGGTTGTAAGTATAGGTATGTTAACTGTGGGCCTGAGGGGAACCTCCATTTTGGGTTGTAGTTTATTACTAGGTGAGGAAATTACTGGACACCTCCAGCTGCCATTAATCAGCCACAGAGTCAGACTGGAGCCAAGCGAGAAGCCTGTGGGTGGATTCTGCCCAGTGCTGTGGAAATACAAGAAGACAGAGACAAATGTTTTCCAGCCTAGCAGCAGTAAACTCTGCCCTTTCACAGTCCTTAACATGCATGTTCAAATTGATTTCGTCCATTTACCCCCTCAACCTAACCATCTATTTTCCTTGAAGACTGACATTTTTATGTGTTGCTACCATGTTATTATGTGTTGCTGCTCTGCCGGTAGCTATAGTATTTCAGAAACATTTACTTCCAGACACAAAGGATGAGTGAGGAGGGGGGTGTAGAGAAAGGGGGGGTGAGGTCACATCATTTTAATTCCTTTTTTATGGGGTGCAAAACGTGCCCATCATGGCACCAACTTTCTCTCTCCCTCTCTTTTCTTTCTTTCTTTGCTGTGTCAATGATTTCCATGAAAAAGCCTTGAATAAAATTTCCCACTTGAGAAACACATCTGTCAGGTGATGTCAACGCCTGGCTTACTCCTCTTCCTGTTGGGTTGCAAACATGGCATTCTCTCATGGTCCTGGAATGCTGACATGGTTGAGTGGCGAAAGCCAAACACAGGTAGGGTCAAGCTGAAAAAATCAACGGGGGCTTTCTGTCCTCAGCTTAGCTTTGGAGGATATGGGAAGAATATAGAAGCAATTTATTGTCTCTGCTGCTATGTGAATTCAGAAAAGGGGGATGGTGAAGATAAAAAGCAAGACAGCAAACAGTCCCCTGTCAGCTGCAGGGACGTCCGTCAAGACATTCCAAGTGCTTGTCCAGTTGGAGACGCTTGCCTCAGGATAAGCAGGAATTCAGATCTGCCCCTCACCCTCCACATTTTTGGAACTGGATGAAAGTGCCTTATCTGAACATGTAAGAATATTTCTGGCACTGAAGGCCAAAGACTAAAATTCAGAGTTAAAATAAATACTCAGAGAAGGAAAGGAAACAGTGAGGTTAAAGGTTTGATCAGATATGAACCGCTAAGCTCACTGACTTCACCATACTCTCGTTTTACTCTATCCGGTTTTCATGGGCTAATCTATGCAGCAGCAAATAGGGAGACAGTCCTTTTACTCTTCCTGTTTTTGTACTGAAGAGTAGAAGAGGAGAATTCCATTGATTTATGTAGACGAATGCAAATGAAATAAGCAAAACAAAATTAAATAAGCCAGTTTGAAGTGTGTAACCAGATACGAGTATTTGCCACAATTTCCTGTGCATCAGTATTTAGTTATGTATAGTATCTGATTCTATTGAGTAGTCATAATTAGTACCCAGGTACAAAAATAGTACCCTAAGTATGCATTTGCCGTTTCAGGATGAAATGGAATCTGGGGAAGGACATTGAGTGAGACAGACATGTTTACACACGTATACACACACATGCTTTTTTTAAGAAAAGAATGTTATTACTCTAGCATAGATTAAATTTAAAGATCAGGGTTTTAGTCATCTAGTGACTTTCCAGGTAGCTCCTCTCTGGGCTGCTGGAGGTCACGGGGAGGACCCCCGAGTGGGTGTGGAGATGGCCTTTGTGGTAATCCTTATATCACAATCATTTAGATGACAATCCCTTGTTTTCCCCGCAGTTCTCAGGGTTTGCATGCTTGGCTGTTCCTAATCAGAGGTCACCCCAGTGACACACTGAGTTCCTCTGAAGCAGGGCACCCGTAGGCCCTTAGGGAAACGAAGCATGTGGTTACTTTAGCCAGACACTCCGTCTCCATTTGATGGCTGTGGAATGACAGAGAGAGCCTTACTCACATCCACTGGCTTTTCTTCACCTTTGTGCTCAAGTATTGTCGTGGGCTGGGTGCTTGGAGCATTGGTTCAGCACTGCCTTTTGAGGTTGGGGGTGGCCAAATGATTTATCTGTCCTGTTTTCTCCAACAACTCAATTTTCTTTGATGGGAGCCATGCAAATACCACTTGATGACACAAACGTTCTCAGTATGAAGATCTGATAGATCACAAAACTACTGCAGGGAATCTTTTCTCCTGACAGTGACCGTTAAAAGTTATTTAAAATAACTCTTTAAAGCACATGAGAACATATGTACACAAATTACTTAGTCACTGTAAAAGTTACCTACCTTTATTTATTGTTTTGGAAATACGATGCAGAAGCTTTTCACGTTATTGAGAAGTGGGAGATTGTATGACCATTTGTTCAGAATCCAAAATTAGGACATACGTTGTAAAACATTTAGACTTTCTTTATGGGAACCACAGAACAGACTGTTTAAAATCAAGAATGTTCCAGAAAATTGGAGAAAGTGATTGCCACAGTTATTAGCTTAAGTAATTAATGTTTTGGTAGCTTTTAGTCATTTTATCTGTGTAAATCTTTTCCCTAACAAAGAGAAATAAAAATGATTCAGAAAAAACATTTCTGTTTGAATTATCCAAGGAAATCTCTCAGGGGTCAGAGGAGAATCAAGATAGACAAAGAGCTGATAAAACTGGTCATCTTAATCTACCACTTTCTTCCTCCTGCCAAAAGTTAGCAGGCCAGTGCGGCTTCCTGGTGCAGAAACGACGCTTGAGAAGATCAGCAACGTACGAAAAACCTGTAATTAAAGACTTGGAAGGTTTCTTTATCGGCTTTATCTTTTAAAAAAAGTACACCTGTTCAACTGCAAGCAAAACTCTCAGAGGCTATTTTTATTTGAATAAAATTCAGTGCCTAAAATTGCTAGAACATGCAAGTTTTTATATATTTTAAATTATGTTTTTGCATGTGTGTGGCCTTGTTATCAAGTATTCCTTCGGAAGATGCGAATCATCAAAAATGTTTGTGGGATGGTAGCTAGTGGACACAGGGGCAGATGGAGAGTAACTGAACAAGCGAATTAAATTTTATTCTCATGTGTAAATCATCATAGCACAAAACGCTTATGTCTTATATTCCTTCTAACACATAATATTTGTTGAAAGAGCCAATCTTTTGCCTTTTCTTATTTTTCATTTTCCTGCAGTTCACTATTAGATATAGAAAGAGAATTGCTACTTTTGACCGAAGGAAAACGGCCCTGGCTTTCCTTTAGGTTCAACAAATTCAGAGAGCTAATTGTTAAGGCTGATGTCCCCTACTTTGAAGCCTTAAGGGGAAAGTCTTTTTGTCGTAAAGCCTTAAACTTCATCTTGGTTAGATGGTAGTACAGGGTATAAACAAAAGAAAGATGATCAGGGTAAAGAAGCCACTGAGAAAGAATACCTATCACCGGGTAATTAATATTTTTTAGTTAAATATGTGTGACTGAGTTGTGTTTAGACTACAGGAGGAGGGAGGTGATTTTGGAAGACTATCAGTGCAGACACCTGTTATCAGTTATATCAAACAAGGTCTTTCACAGCATCAACACACGGTAAGAATACCGATTACTCTCCAGAATTCTAGAATTCTGACAACCCAGTCAGGGTAGGTGGGTAGTGATTTCTCTGAGTTATTTTGTCATCCTAAATCATGCTATTCCACATACTTCAAAATTGAGGGCAGGCAAGTACAAGAGCTGGCCACCATGATTCCATCTCATTATTTTATTCACACTACGGCTTATTCGACTCTATATCTCAGTTTATATTTTTAATGAGAGCTTCCATGCTTGCCTGTCTCTTCTACTTACTTTACTTTTCATTGTCTTTCTTTTTCCTAATCATTACAATAAGTATGGGTATGGCTCCTTTCCAAGCAGTTCCTGAATGCCTTGGATGCCTCCCCGATGCTGCAGGAGGGTTTCTGGAAGGGCTGAGTTAGAAGGGAGGAGTCCTTGGAAATATTTTTTGATTTCCAGTCTGGAATTTAAATCCTGAACTTTTATATCTGACTGTATGCAATACCAAATATTTATCAATAATTTCTCCACTCTAAACCATGCTGCTCAGGAATGAAAGCTTGAGAGTTTAATGACAGAGCAGTTTGATACACATATATATAATTTATATATAATGATATATGCAGTTGTATATCGTTATATATAAATGTATATACACATATGCATTATATATAAATATATATGTATAATTTATATACGTGCACACTCTCCCTCTGTGTGTAAATATATAACACAAGAAACCAACTTGAATAGCTTTCCCTTGTTCTTAAAAGTTACCATGCTGGATTTAGTGTAATTCCACAAACATTTATAGAAAAACAACTATATACTAGATGTTAGCAACAGAGAGAAAATAAGATATGCAGATTTTTGTCCTTAAGGAACTTATTTATGAGACTGGAAAGTAAACAGAAAATATTATTGTATGACAAGGTAAACAGCAGAAGTGCTACCAGGCTGCTAGGCACAGGTGTACAAACTGCTCTGGGGGGTTTCAAATGCAGAGAGAATTGTTAAAATTTGACCCGCAAGTTTGCATTTTGATTTGAGCTTCCCTTTGTGGATGATCATCAAATTTCTACAATAACCTTAAAACCCCACAATGCTTTTCTCAAGTATTTCCCTGACTAGATATAATTTTTTCCCTTCCAATTTCGACATTTTGTTATTCTGGGATTAAAGAAATTTGGTCTAGCTGCTTGTTTTGTAAGGAGCAGAAAGTCTGAAGAATGGATAATGCTCCCTTTACTCCCATTCCTAATTTTTTTGTTGACTTTGGTGAATTTTATAAAACTTAGCCCCATATATGTTAGAGACAGTTTCAGAAATTTTGTGAATCATTTAATAAATTATTACCTTGGTATTCAACTTTGACATATTGATCATTACATAAATTAATGCTTTCAAAACTGCTGAGTTTTGGTTAACTCTAGATTATAACAATGTGAATTATGACATATTTTATCTCCTATTTTAGTTATCAAAACCATCCTGGATTAGCCTGCAGGAAATCTGGTCAATTTTTGTGATAAATTGGCTTGGCCATATCATGCATAATTCAGCTGCACAGCTGTATAGTCTGGTGTGGTCTCTGAGGGATGCAGCTTTGCATCAAGAAAATCTACTCCACTAAGTCTGATTCCTCTCTCAGAAACATATAAACATCTGCATACTAATTTTTAACACAAAATCAAATTGTAAACTTTATTGTAAATACTGCATTTATTTTTTTTTCCTAAAGTTCACATGCCACGTTTTCAAGAACCGCATGAACCTTTTGTGGATGTTTTCTCACATCATTCTTGTAATAGATCCCTTATTTAGAAAAATTCTTTTTTTTTTTCTTGTCGTAGTTCCAATAAAAATGTTCCTTAGTGAATATTTAAAGTAGGTGCTGGATTTTTTATCATGAGGAGGCTGGATGGCATAGTGGCTAGGAGCATGACTATTGAAGTTGTAGGCTGCAAGTGTTCTTTTTCTGTTTTTGTAATTGCTGAATGCCTCAGGATGAACAAAACTAATATATACAGATACATGTTTTCTTTCACCCCATCTGTGATTGAGAAAAGGACAACAGGGAAATGTAGAAATCACTCTAGCATGGATCCAATCCCCGTGAAGTTGCCATCCTGGTTTAACTTAGAAATAATACATATATATTAATAAAGACAAAGGATTAATGTGAGTCTTGAAGGTACTGAGGCCACCTGAGTTCAGTGGTAATCGATAAAAAGACTATGAAACTGTATGGAAGCTGTTTGATGACAGGATTGATTCTGAGGGCTACGGTAGGTGTGCTAAGGGGAGTTTCCATGAACTTTATTAAAATATACCTCTTAACCATGAACGGCCCAGGGCACCCTCCAAACTGGAAGAGACCTGCGTGGATATAGCTCCAAAGTGGAGAATATCTGTTCCACAGTCATTAAAATAAAATTTCTTCATCAAGCTTCAGCAATGTGTAGTTCTTAAGGTTTTAAAAGGGAGGCAAAGGAGTGTTTCCAGATGTTAGAAAAATATCGTTTTAGGCAGAACGTTTAACAAATGAGTTTTTACTTTGGTTGTGCTTGCTTCTGAGGAAGTTCAGAAATTTCAACTTAAATAGTGGACGTGAAGTCCATCTTGAAATTCAATTTCAGGTGAGTATTATGTTCCTTTTAATTTCCTCTTTTACAAGACTCCTTAACCAGCTGGTATATTTCAGACACTGTTGGACACAGCGAGCAAGCTAGTTGCTAAATATTCTCGACTTCTTGCTTCTACTTTATTGTCATTTTTCATGGCGATTATCATTATTTATAAGCATCAGAAATAATGAATGGAGATGAAGATGAAATTAATACTATATTTTAGGTCCTTATTAGGATATTAGAATGATTACTTGACAGAAATATGTGTAAATTAAATGTCAAATGTTTTCAAGATTTTATATAGATGCTTGCTATTACATAATCATTTTTGTGAATAGGAACATGTTAAAGTTCCTGGGAAAATATCAAGTAAAGATTATATTAAATGCTGTTGAACTGTTTTATGTATTTAGCCTCATTATAGGCAGATAGCTGAAACCCAAATTTTGCTGTGGTAACTATCTCTCAAGGTTATGATACCATTAGAACATAACCTGTGAACCATATAACTAAATTTCACCGATCCTTCAAAATGTTAAGATGGTCTAATTTTGTGAATTTATGATTGTTATATTTGTCTAGGATAATTTTGAAATGTAGATAATTTACTAAAATGTCATTAGTAATTTTCAGTAGCTCTTAATTCTGACATTTTGGTGTGTACTTTCCCTATTTCTCCCAGTACTCTAAGATTTTCTCTATTTCTCCCAGTTCTCTAAGATTTTCTCTATTTCTCCCAGTACTCTAAGATTTAGGAGACTGCAGAAGATTACTACCCATTCATGCAGAAAAACCCAAGCTGGAAAATGAACAGCACAGCTGGAAAGGCTAATGAACTTAGCTTTAAAAATGCTTGTAGAGGCTCGTAATCTATCCCTGGATCCCAGAGGTGGCTCTTTTTGATATAATCAATCCAATCCTGAAACTTCAGAACCATTCAAATATCACACTGGTGAAATACGTTTGTCCATAATGAAACTTCCACGATTTTTCCTCACAATTGTCTTTCACCACTCACCCTTTGCTTCTGACAAAGTGCATTTCTTCTATTCACTTTAAAAAGACAAGTTGCTAATTGACCGGCAAGCTAGCTGGCCTGGGTTAGAACTCTGTTATTGAATTCCTATAGTGGGAGTGAAAACAAAAATACTGACGGATACCCATGTTATGCCTACAATTAACAGAGTAAACATCTTAATAGGCATAGAAGACACAAACAGATGTTCTAATTGCATGTCTGTGAGAAACTGATGTTGACTAGCTCCACTCTGGCTTGGCCTTTGAGACCTCAGGAAGTTTCCCTCCCAGTGGGGATTTCAGTGATTTATTGATTTCAGGACAATGAATATTTCAGAAACTAGCAGGATTTTTCAGAGGTTAAATACATCCTTACAAAGGTTAGCATTAATTCATGCTTGGAGGGGATGCTTACTCTGCTTTAACCTGGGGACGGTCACATCTGCCACATTCCTGCCTAAGTGGGAGGGAACATGGGCCGGCGAACGGCAGGACTATGCTAATAGAGAATGTAGAAATAAAACATCAGCACAGATTTCTTTTTCCCTTAAGCAGAACAAAAATGACGGAGATATGAATAATGGCAGACTCCTAAAAATTCCTAGTTGAAACACTGATTAATCTTGATCAAAACAGTAAAGATGTATTTTAGGCTCGTATTTGAGACACTCAGAATTGAATAGTGTTGTAAGGCTCAGAAACCTGAAAGTTTTTAAATGCTTAAGAAATGCTTAATTTACCACTCACCTCCTACATTGAATTTGCAAATATATTCTGATGTAATTATTTGGCCGGTGCTCACCACAAAGAGTCTAAAATGTAATTGATGGGTACTTTGCACTCGTGTGCTTTCTTTCCTCTTAGACCCACTCACAGACATTGAGAAACTGATATGTCCTCAGTGGTATTAATAATGATACTCAATACTGCCCCAGAATTTACTTCATGCCAGGTACTGTGTAAGTGCTTTAAACAAAGTATCTCATTAAAAGAATGCCATTACATTAAATGAATAAGAAAGAAACCATTGACAGAAGATTTCATAATAAATGCAAACAATATCTTGTCTTCTTAGCTTCTCTTTCAGGTTGTGTTCCATTATTGGTTATTTGCCATAGATCTGACTAAATGTTTTCTTCTTTTTTTTTTTTTTTAAAGATTTTATTTTTTCCTTTTTCTCCCCAAAGCCCCCCGGTACATAGTTGTGTATTCTTCGTTGTGGGTTCTTCTAGTTGTGGCATGTGGGATGCTGCCTCAGCGTGGTCTGGTGAGCAGTGCCATGTCCGCGCCCAGGATTCGAACCAACGAAACACTGGGCCGCCTGCTGCGGAGTGCGCGAACTTAACCACTCGGCCACAGGGCCAGCCCCTAAATGTTTTCTCCTTGAGATTAAAAAAACTAGCAGATCAGTATTTTGTGGTGGAAGAGATTTCCTGCTTGAGTGTTTTATGGCCGCGCGTCGCTGTTGGGCGCCTGAGTGTCACTGGTCTTAAATGAAGACATAGTATGCAGAAAAGAACTTAAAATATTACCTTAATATTTTTATATTGATTACATGTGAAAATGGTAATATTTTGGACATACTGACTTAAATAAAATACATCATTAATTTCACCTGCTTCTTTCTACCATTTTTAATAGGGCTACTAGAGAGCTTAAATTTTAATAACCAGAATTACATTGGGCATTGTGCAGTTTCTCAAATCTTGGAATGAGATTGGATACCACCAACTTCATTTCCTGTTCCATACTGATTTTTGCATGGTACTTGCTTTTTATCAAAGCAACCATAGAAATCCCAGTTTCACAAAGATATGACATCATCAAAAAATGTTGTATGATCTAACATTGAAGTTGTGAGCTAACTTGATCCAGCAGTTCTCATGGTGTCTAGTACATGTTGAGTATTGCTTTGATTTCCTCAAACGTTTAAAATACCCAGTGACACCTCTACGTGTTAATTGAGTTTCCTGTCTGTGCTTTGGCACACAGTTTGGGAACTATGACCATATACTATTAGAAACCTGACAATTTTCAGTTTTGTACATATCTCTGTAGAATTATAAATTCTACAATGTTATCAGAATATGTAATTGAATTCATCTTTATACTCATTCGTGTATCCATTCATTAGTCATTAATTTAGTCATTCAGATTGTTTTTAAAATGTGCAAAACACTGAGTGCTGGGTGCTGATGATATAATAGTGAGAACACAGACAAAATCTGTCTCAAATGGAGTTTGCATCTTAATAAATTGAAACAAAGAAACAGATTAAAAACCTCTAAGTAGACAAATAAAAAGGTAATTGCAAATCACGTAGGTGCTATGGAAGAAATGATGTCATGGAGCATTGTGGGGCAGGGGTGGGGGAAAGGGCAGGGCACTGGGGGCTGGTACTTTGGATGGGGTGGCCAGAGAAGCCTTCTCTGAGGTGAGGTTTGAACAGACACCCAACACAACACAGAGAATAGCCAGTCTGAAGAGAATCGGAAAAGAGCAATTTGGAAAAGGCAACATCAAAGACCTTGAGAGTGGAAATAACTTGGGGCGTTTGAGCAGCAGAAAGGAGCCGTTGAGTAGGGGAAGGCTGACATGAGAAGCTGGAGAGGTTGGCAGGAGCCAGCGCATGCAAGATTTTACAGGCTTCAGCCATCAGTTTTGATTTTTGTTTTCCAAAAGCCAGGGTGAAGCCACCTCGCACAATGCTTTGTGTGTAACAGGTGCCAAGTAAATGTTGGTTGAATTAATGTAGTTAGGCAAATAATGGGTGCCTAAAATGGATACAGGGTCCGGCTTAGAAAATAAGACTAAAATACCTGGGACACAAAGAACTTTATCTCATCATTCGGGCCCAGAATATGCCTGAGTCAGGTTTTTTTGATCTGCCCTACCAAAAAGTCAGAATTATTTTTCTAGTTCTAAATGCTTCCTGGTTTGAGCCTGGCCTTTCTTGTCTGCGGCGAAATACTTCCCTCTTTGACCTTCAGTTTCTACTCCAGGCTTAAAGTTATCATTCCTGGGAACCCAAGCAGTATGCCGCTTCTGGTTTCTAGTTTCTACTGACTTGAAATCATTTCCCTTTTCTATATCTGCTTCTTCCTACTCAGCTTTCTAAGTTTCTTTTTGATTTTTTACTATTCTTTCAGAAATAGACTTGTTTCTTTCCAGGGAAGATAAATGATCAATTATTTATTTTCTGATTTGCGGTTGATCATGGTTTACATATATGACGTTGTGGGGTTGGGGAGGCTCCATGTGGGGACCAGCTAAGACTAAAATCCTGTTGTTTGGGGAGTTACCTTGATTCAGTGGTAGGCTCCACGTCCACTCTCGGGCAGATCATTCTAGAGCTCATGAAACAGAAAGATAGACACACCAAATGAAGATGCTTGAATTACAAAGTTTACTAAATGAGTTGCAAATACACAACAATAGCAAAGGAAAGGGAACTGAGTAGATTAATTTAGCGAAGAGATGGAAGGTCCACACCACCCAAGACCTAGGTTATGTCATGTTTACACACTCTGGTCTTCCCTGCTAACGGTGGGTACTAGAAGCAGGTATAGCAGCTGGAAGGGCCCCCAAAACATGTCTGTGCTGTAATGCCCAGAACCTGTGAGTATGTCATCTTATGTGGCAAAAGGGATTTTGCAGATGTGATCGTGTTAAGGACCTTGAGGGAGGGAGGTTATTCTGGATCATCCAGATGAACTCATTCTAATCCCATGTGCCCATGTGCACTTAAATATCTGAGAACATTTCTTGGCTGCAGTCAGAGACACATGCGAGGATGAATACAGAAAAATGTGATGTTTGTTGTTGACTTTGAATTTGAAGGAAGGGACCACTAGCTAAGGAATGCAACTGGCCTCGAGAAGCTAGAAAAGGCAAGGAAATGGATTCTCCTCTGGGGTCTTCAGCAAAGAACACGGCCCAGCTGGCATCTTGATTTTTGTCCAGTGAAATTTATGTCAGACTTCCAACCTACAGTACTGTAAGATAATAAATTTGTGTTGTTTTAAGCCACTCAGTATGTGGCAATTTGTTACGGCAGCAGTAGCAAACTAATACAGGAAGTGAAGCAAGGGGGCTAGGTAGGTAATTGGTGCCTTCGGCCAGCGCACACTTGCTCTCTCAGTGAGACACAAGAGCAAGGGTGCTGGCCAGCAGCTGGCCACAGCTGTAGCTTGCTGAGCATCTATGGCTTTTATGTGCATTCTGCAAACAGAACACATCTGGGGAACGAATTGGTGGCTGCACCCAAGATACCATAGGTATCAATCTGAGGTGGCATGAGCTCCTATGAATATTTAAGATTTGCTGGGTCTTTCCATCCCTTTCTATCCGAAAATAAAACTTTCATGTGTTTCATTATTTTTATCTATATTAAGCACCATATATTCCATTTATTTAATCTTTAATATGCGTGACTGACTTACTCTCTGACATTTTATAAGTTTTATCCATCCCATTTTTTCCTGACTTCTGTAGCAGATTTGAACACTCCCAAACAATGCAGCAAACCTATGGTAAGAATCCCACAAAAGACAGTCCTCCATAGGTGTGAACAATTGGATGTGTTCAGTTGTGTTCCTCTGTTGAATACGTTCAAGGATGACTTGTGACCTTGATGAGGTCTTTGCCTCACACCCCCCCAGTGGAGGATGTCTTAAGAATTTTCCAGCACTTCAAGTGAGACAGACTTGAAATAGATGTGCAGGCTTTTCCAGTTGAGAATTTGTAAATTCTCTGCTTACAGTCTGAAAGTGAAGTAAACTGTTTAGTTATGCCAATGCATCAGTGGGGGCTTTGTGAACAAGGACAAACTCTATCTGTAAACATTGGTTCTGCATGTAGCGAACAGAGGGAAGAAATCGATTTGCGCACTTGAGGGATCACATACGATGACAATTGTAGGAGAAGCAAAAGCAGTTTAAAAACTATATTTGGCTTTTGTTTCAAGTTTTAAATATTAAAAAACAAACAATAGATGATTTATGTTTTCAAAGTAATAGATCAAGGAGGCTATTGTTTGCCTAACTAGTTCAGAAAAATGTGGCTTTTGATAAAGTTTTGAACTCAAAATTAGAGACCAGGCTACTTTGACTATGTTTTCACAAACACTGCTAATAAGTGATTGGGTTTGTCTTCATCCTTCCTCATTTTAAAGTTGTTTACGGTGGTTGGAGATGGTCTGAAAGACGAAGTTTTTTCCTGATGTGGAAAATCAGTTAATGCTCTCTTGAATCAAAATATTTGTGGTACTACAGGTGAAGCCAGGTTTCTCGTTTCGAGAATCCTCGGTTAGTGAGAAGAACAGCCCATTTCTGAAGAGCAGGAGTCACTTTGCATTAACTGAATTTAGCTAATTGATTCCATATTTTCATTTATAAGTTCTTTTTCTTCTCAATTTGTATTTGAAGGATAGGAAGGTATTATTAATATTTAGTTATTTTACCAAGGTTTTACATGTGAATACAGAAGTCAATGGCATATTAAGCTCTTCAATTATATAGGAACTATTTAAGAAGCCAATTTCTTTGAAAACTCAGTTTCCATCCATTGTTTTCTGGAAGAATTGATCAGTGGCTAATACAATAAAATTAATTTCTTTGGCCTGGAAAAATTCAGTTATACTATTCAATTTCATAGGAAGAAAGCAGTTTTTTCAGCAAATGTTATAATAATTGAACTGGATAAGCATTAATTTGATTCAGATTTACTAGGATCAGCCAAGTGGCCACTATTTGCTGGTCTGTAACAATGAGGGCTTAACATTGAGTTTTCCTGCTGTCACCAGCTTGCAATTTTCTCGGAGATCCATCCTCAGAGAATTAAACAAAGGCCATTTTAACAATTAGTCCATGAAGGTGTTAAAATTGTCTTATGGCTCATTAGTTCCACTTTGATGTTGCCAGCATCTATTAAATAAATCAGGGTTTAGGCAGTAGGGAAGAAAGATCATTGTAATGGAGACCTTGTTGCTACTGAGAATTACAAAAGATGTTGAGAAGTCATAAAAAGCTTATTTAATAATGACAATAACATGAAACCTGAAAATTATTTTAAAATGTCATTTAAGGACTTTTTATTAGGAGATGGTATGGGAAATAGGAAGGAACAGACTGAATTTTAACCCATGGTAAATCAGTGATGCAGTGGGCATGCGTGCACAGCCCCCACTCCAAATAAACAACAGCTATAACCAAATAGAGTATGGATAGCTCTATACCTCTATTAAGTTAAACACTAGATAAGTTTTTTTAGAGTATGGGAGCCTTAGTATTAGGTCTCAAAATTAGAATTCTAAAATCTAGAATTGACAGCTAGCTCTTTCATTTTAAAAAGGAACAAAGCTTAATCTTGTAGCTCAAACTGGATGGAGTAGAAGTTCAGTAAGGGGCTGCAGATGTGGCTCTTACCTTGGGCATAGTGACGACCATTGCCAGTAGTCCACATGGTTTCCTCCTCTCACTTTAGTTTGGGAGGATAGGAAGAGGTGAGAGCCAGTGGGTGCCCTGGAGCCTTAGGTAGAGTGGACAAAGGGAGGAACCATGTCAGGGAGCTTCTGTACTCTACGGTCCCCTATGTCTGTCCCATGCTTCTAGTCCATGTTGTATGGACCAATTCAGTAGCATCTCAAATCATCTTCTCACTCCTACCCTTTTCCTAATACACACAACACCAAATTCTTTTCCTGATTGAAGCTCCAAGATTATTTTTCTCCCATTCCAAGAATATCTTTAATTACTTTACATTGTATTGAATTGATTTAAATGATTTAATTGACTTGTGGCATCTAAGGCTTCTGTAACAAGAATGTTTCCCCTAATTTCAGTCATCATGTCCTTGAAGTTTGCTCTTCAGTCTTTTAGGTACATGAAGGGAATGAGTTGCTGGAAAAACTCTCAACCTACACGAAGGCATTGGAATTACTACCGACATGACACAAACGTAGGGTTACGTGAAAATGAATTTACAGCCATGGTTTTAGTGAATTTGTATATGATATTATTAATATCACTTCTATAATGTGCTATCTCAATTTACCAGTTGTGCTTGTGTGACACATCTGATGCAAGATCCTCTATTTTGACTGTCCATCATTGTTGTTTGCATTATGGGAAAGTTCCCGGGAGATCCATTGTAATTGCAGAGCAGGCAACTTTTGACTCCTGTTTTTTCCTTGCATATTGAGTGGTCCCATGATGTCTTTAAAATCCAAGAGTCTTGCCTCTGTAGAGACAGCTAGAATGTACTCTCTACAGAGAGAAGAGGTGGTTGGCCAGAACTACACCCACAGAAGTTTTACTTCTTCTGAAAGAACACCATGTGTCTAAACAGGATCTTATCGAGCCTGATACAAAGGCAACTTTCAAAATTTAAACTCCTTCTCTTCTAATATTGCCACTCTATGCTCTGAATCTCAGTTCCCATTTTTGAAAAAGTAAAATAAAAACCAAGATTAAAGATATACTTAAATAAAAAAATTTGGATAGTCGACCAAAAAAACTTTGTCAATAGTTATTTTTTTGAGAACTAGCACAAGTCCAAACCAGGGAATGAGAAGTAGCATGGGGTGAAGGAATTTGTATTTTGGCATACATAAAGACAGATGTTGATCATTGAGCCCTCACTAAAAAAACTCTATGGAAAGATACTTTATGTAGATTCACAAATGCCTTGTAATTATTTAATTCTAGTTCAACGTTTTCACAGTTTGGGGGAAGTGGCATGGAAAATTTAGTAACAACCAAGAGCTAGGAATGAAGATTATGAAAGTGGATGTTTCTGCTTTGAAACTACAAATATTATTTTTCTTATTCTGAAAATAGGTCAAAGATAGCTTTCAAATGTTATCTCTCTCATGGAGACTGCTGAAAATTATGCTTTAATGAAAATACTTATACTTTTTATTAAGATAAGTGATAAAAGACAAGCCTCTGCTTTGAGGTATCTATTAGGTGTTTAGACACATTGCTTTCTATTTCTTTTTAAAATATTAGCTGATCTTCCAGCAGAAATGTAAATATTTATTTAGTACCTTCTAGGTATTTTGTATGATGCATACCAGGTACCATGAAGGATACAGAGGCATTTAAACTGTAACAAATATAATATAGTAAAAATGGCGTCTAAGCCCCAGTTGCCCAGAAAACAGAGTCTGTGGTGAAGCTTATGTGCTAATTTTTCTTGGAGGAATTGAATTCTGAGGGAAGCAAGGAGGAGGGAAAAAAGGGTGTAAGTCAGAGAAGGAGGGAAAGTAAACACAAATGTTACATTACTGCCCCAGCCAGAGCTTAACAAGAAAGACTACATAAACATGGCGTCGTCTCAGGAGAAGCAATAAGGGACCTTGTGCACTCAAATAGGTTCGAAGGAAGGTAGAACTGAGAGAATTTATTTGCCAGCTCTTCTTTCCTATCCCTCCCTCTCCTTCTTTCTCTTTTGAATTCCTGTACTTCCAGGTTCTGCTCTCCAGCCCCTGTGGAGGTCCCAGATCAGCCAGAATCAAAATGAGTCCCACTGGGTAGGACATAGGCATTGGGGATTGTTTGGCTCCAACTGTCCAGACGCAAAGGAGGCTATGCTGCTGGTAGATGAAGTGATTCTGGGACAAGTTGTCCAGGCTTTTAACTGTGGGGAAGCAGGGCAAGTGACAGAGGCAAGGAGGGGCAGATGAGAATGGTCTGATCTGGGAGGTGCATAAACTGGGCCTCGGCAAAAGTATTTACTATTGGACAATTGTTTTAAAAAGTGCGTCAGGTGTTCAGAGAATGGAGAGATCTCTAGCTCTTTTGGAGTTGTTTTTGAGCCTTCATTTTAAGAAACAAGAGGAAACAAACATCGAAAGTATGCCTACACAGTGCCAAGACTAATTTTTTTAAAAAGAAAGTGGAAATAAACACCGGATACCCAAACTTTGTAGTGGAGAATAAGACATATTCAAAAAGAACCTTTGAAAGCAAGAGCGAAGCGTCGTTTGGAAAGAATACTAAAATGGATTTAATCATGTTTAAATAAAGATTTGTACAAATGGTTAGCCAGATAAAATAATTTATGTCTCACATTTCATAGTTCTGATGTCAAGAAAAGATCCTCTTTTATTACTTTGACGATCTCTCTTATGACACACAAGAGAAAAATACAAAGTCAACCAAAAATAAATTCCTAGTTGTCAAGCATGATGGTGAACAGAAATGGCTAGCCTTTGTTAAGGTTTCTGACTTTATTACATACTTCTCCACATCATAGGAAACATTTTGGTCACTTTTTATTGTTCTGTAAGGATAGAAAAACATTAATACATTTTTTTTTAAGAAAATTGTAACTTCAAAGAACTGTAGAAAGAGCCAGAGACTCAGGTAATGTTACAAGTAGATAATTAATAAGAATGATCCTAAACTATAAAAATAAAATAAATCATAAGGTCTATCTTACTGTTTTAGGCTCACTTTCTTCTTCCTAGAAAATTTTATACCCTATCCTTTAAGATCGTGCTTTTTCTAGGGTAAAACATTGTTAATATTGAAATATGTAGCAAAATCTATATAAAAAGCATTTTGTATAGATAAATAAGAAGTAATTCATGCTTTAAAGAAAACCTGTAAAACTAGCTGCTAATGCCAAAAGGAACGGAAAAGCTGCGATTTTTGTTAGGTCTGCTTCTAGCGAAGTAGCCTCGCAGGTGGAGGCAGGGCTGGCGCGAGCAAGTGTGGAGGCTGGGCGGCAGCCGGAAGTCATCGGCCCTGTATAATAGCATAGTGCTCTCTCTGTAGTGAGTTTGGGTAATAATTATTGATCTAATTATCTTTGGTTTCTGCTTCTCAGGGAATTCTGCTTTTCTTGGACTTTGTATAAGCCGTCCTTAGGATTACCTTTACCAAATTGGAAACTGAAGGTCAAGCATTCTTCCCTTTTCTGCTTCCATAACCTGCACGTGAGCAACACACACTGCAGGGAAGGGAGGGTGACGTGGGCCCCTTGAAGTGCCAACTTAGAGTCGTGGAACTGCATGCTTCACTTGACGGAACTGCCGTGAGATTGTGGTGCGTTCTTTTCAACCCTTCCCGATGGAGCACATTTGTGGTAAAAATCACAGAAACTCTTCAAAATGGCACAGCGTAGTCCTCGTAATTCTGAACATAAGAAAGCTAAATGTCTCTGAGGCTTTCAAACACAGAAAACCAAGTCCATATGTAACCTCTATACTGCTGGAGCAGGCTGTCTGTTGAATAGTCTTTCATAGGACTCGTCTCACTCCATAACACGACATTAGCCTTTCTCAACCAATCGTCTTGTTGGTTTGGAATGACTCGTCCCTTCTAGGCAGTGTTGGAGCTCGAGAACCTCAGTCAGTGGTACAAGTGGTTCTACAGCTGGTAGAACTCACAAAATATTGATGTGCTGATACCCCAGTTTGCATAACCAAGATATTTCGCAATCTCTAAAAACTTAACATTACTAATATTTATTTCTTTAGGACAAAAATACTCAATGTTATGAACTCTCACAATACATATAATGCCCACAAGCATGGACACCTGACATCCAATTTGTTACCATAAACATTTGTTGAACATCTTATTTGACCCCATGTTAGGTCAGGGTGTATAAAGATAATTAAGTTAACACACAAAAAAAGAGGCAGAAAATCTACAAGAAACAAAAAGAATCAAATAAGATAAAGCACAATCATCTTTTAATGTAGGGGCAAAGAGTTCTAGTCTCATTAGACCTTGAGGGCATTATTATATAGTTTTTGAGCCTGGAATACCAAGAAAACTATCTTTTTTTAGGCATATTATGTTTCAGAAGGTATGAAACACAGGCATACATATGGCAAAATCCACCAAATTGTATAAGATCTATACTTTTTTTGGTATGTAAATGATAACTCAATTAAATGGAGGCATAAAAGTGTGTATTACATGACATCCAGCATCATTAAAAAAATGTGGGGCTCATTTCGATAATCCCTCACCCATTCACCGACTTATTCAGAATATTTATCATCTGTGGGTTCTGCGTAGCTTAGGCTTTCCATGTTCTAATATATAATCTGCATTAGCATAACATTAAATTCCTTTTTGTTTATCTCATCATCACTTTGGGTGAATAATTCAGCTTCTTCAGCGTGATCCCTAAATACCTGCTCATTTACCTAATTTTTTTTCAACATATACAATTCCCATATTATATGAGTACATTCTTCAGTCTCATGAGAAACACTAAATGCTATAATTATAAAAAGAGCTTCACATTGTGTCATGCTTTGGGGATTTTCTAGAACACTGGACTAGGCGCGAGCAATTTTCCACCAAGGCCCCAGATCTAGAACAGATATTCTGGTGCTCTGCAGCCCTGCAACACCCTCACCCCAGACTCCAGGGTTGCAGGTCTCTATTTTCAACTTTATAAAACTTCCTACTAAACAATAGACAAATGGATTTTGTGGTCAGAAAGCCCGTGTTTAGATATAAGGCAGGCTAAAAATGTGAATTTATGCAGTTTGAAGAAGGCATAGAGATAATGTCAACTTTAATTCCTGTTTTTTTCCAAACACAGAGAGTAGGCCAAAGGTCATGGGTGGAAATTAAAGAAAAATGAAAAACAGATGTTAGGAAGCTCACTATAGGAATGGAAACACAAGCAGCACTGAATATTATTAAAGAAAAAAAGACCACTGCTTAAAAAAAAACCCAGAAAGTGAGGATCTTATGAAAGTTCTATTTTCATAACAGTATTTTAAAAATAGTTTGACTTTTTAGTATTTTACTAAAGTGATTTAATTCCATATATTCTCTTCCTTACATCTAGAATCAATTTGCAAGCAAAAGACGATCCTAAAATCTGCCCATTATAAACTCCCTCTATAAAAGTAAAGCCTGGAAAACAGTCTTTTCTCAACAATTGAAAATACAGGTGCTCCACCCCTCAATCCCAGCATCAAACTTCAACAAAAAAAGTTTTTCTTTTCTTTCAATTGACAGTGGTTGCTACTTTTCAAAATATATTTATTCTCAAAAATTATCTTTCCGTTAGGACACTTGAATAAGTTTCCTTGACATTAATAAGAGCTGTGCAGATTTAGATTTAGGTGAGAAATAGGTACTTAGGCAGAAATTCATGTTGTTTTTTTATTTTATTTTATTCTTTTTTGAGGAAGGTTAGCCCTGAGTTAACATCTGCCACCAATCCTCCTCTTTTTGCTGATGAAGACTGGCCCTGAGCTAACATCCATGCCCATCTTCCTCTATTTTATATGTGGGACACCTGCCACAGCATGGCTTGATAAGCTGTGTGTAGGTCCACACCTGGGATCCAAACCCGCGAACCCTGGGCTGCTGAGGCAGAATGTGCAAACTTAACTGCTGCACCACGGGGCTGGCCTCGCAGAAATTCATTTTAGCTTATAGAACACATCATAATGACTCTCAAATGAATTGTTGACTTTTTTTTGTATTTAAAGAAGATCTACGTGTTTTGACACGTTTTGACTTTTATATATTATCTTCAGCTAAAATGAAGAAAGATATTGCAAGATCCATAAAAATGCATAAATGTGTGTATGATGTCTTGAAATCTTATAACTAATAACAGATATCTAAAGTCTGTCCCGAAACTTTCTCCTTTGTTGACTTTTAGAAAGTCAGATAAGATTTATAAAAATGAAAAAGAGGCGTTGTACCATGATTAAAAAGCAATTCTCAAAATTTAACAGCACACAAAAAGTTAAGAGAAATTACTAAAAATATATATTCCTTAGCATATGTTTTGATTCAACAGCCCTATCTCTATGTATTTGTTTTGTTTAGTATTAACTGATGGACTCAAACGTAGACAAAGGGGAGTTGGCACGCATCTGCACAAGGCATGTAATTAAGAGGATGTAATTAAGCATCATTGCTGGATGCATTTACATCAGAGATGTAATTAGGAAGAAAGGAGAGTCAGTGCAACAGCCAAGGAATCAATGCCAAAGTGGACTTGGAAATGCAGAAACTGAAGTGAGTGCCTTTGCAGGAGGAACTGCCACAGTGCTCCCAGTCGAGGGCTCTAAGGGCAGTAGCAGCAGTGGAATAAGGAAGAACCTGGGAACCACCATGTCCAGACTCATCGGCCTCTAGCAAAGCATCTCCCCTTGTCCTCTCTTGCTCTCATCCTACCCTGCCAAGCGAAATCCATGGCATACCATTTTTATGTGCATTCTTATTTTCTTATGAGTAGACACATTAACATGATGGGTTTAACCATAGTTCATCTTATTTATGAGCCTCTGGTTAAATGTTAATAACCTAAAGTCAAGTATCAAACACAAGAATTTAGAGCTAAGATCTTGCAAGCAGTACTTACTAACTATCCCACAGGATCACAATCCAGCCAGTCCTGGTTTTTCTTTAGCTGTTTTAATATTATCAACAGTGAGCACTTACCATGCTTGTTAAAGGCCAGGCACTGTTCTAAGTGCTTTAGATATGTTAACTCAATCTTCATGATAGCCACATGAGGCAGCTATTATTATTATAATTCCCATTTTAAATTTGAGAAAACTGAGGCACAGAGAGGTTAAGTAATTTGCCCAAGGTCACATAGCTAGTGAGTGGCAGAGCTGGGTATGATTCTCAAATCTGTGCTCTTCACCACTACAAGACCATGTGTGCCTTTCCACAGTTGCCTGACAAATCATCTTATGAGCATCTTTTATTGCTGGAAGGAGGGAAAATTATTGGATTGGAAGTGCGCTGAGTTGTTCATGCTGTATAAATAGTGAGGAGGAATTGTCCCCAACTCTATGAGTCTATTTTATGTGTTGAATATATAGCTTGCACATGCCACTTACCCCGATATACTATCTAATATCACTATGTAAATTCATCATCATCCCATCTGTAGTGTGAATAACTCATAGCCTCAACATTAGCAAGATAAACTGATTCACAATAAAACAAGATAAGATTAAGTTTGAAGACTAATTAAAAAGAAGGAAGCTGATCTCATGTCCATTAAATTTCTAGTTTTGGTCTGTTTGGAAAACATCCAAAGGGTTAATATATGTGTTTGACTAAAGAATAATGAAAATTCAGGACTGGCGGGAAACTAGGTAAGGATGAAAAGAAAGGAGGAAACGCAAAATATGAATAAAGAAGACTTGAAGGAAATAATTCCTGTTCCCTCACCTTATACAGAGTCTTCATACATAAGAAAAGGTTAACCTTAGATCCATCTTGCCCTGCATATCAGTAATCTTTATTATGAAGACACAACAACTTTATTTCATAATCATTTTCTTCCGGCCAACCAGCTGTGGTTACTCAAGGCAGATTAACTAGAACCTGATGGATTTCAGCCCCTGTTCGGCAATGCCAGCCAAATACTATAATTACACAGGATGCAGGCTGAGATAATGTCGACCTTGTACTTAGAGATAGTCCTAGATAAGTTGAACTGTGGGATTTGCAGGTCAGGCTTTTCAGTCACGGGTTCTGTATCTGTTCAGGGAGAGAGACAGGAAGGAAAAAAACCCCTCTCATCATTTCAGCTGTCCTGAAACAGGGTATCTAATAAAGACTAAGCCTTCACGAGAGAGGAGTAGATTCACAATGTAAATCTTACAGAGCGGTGTGGAGGATGTGCCTGTGCTGAGGTGGATGTAATCTATTCATCTCTGAGCCCACATATTCTGTGGGAAGGACGGGTGAGGGCCTTTCCATTTGGCTGTTTGCATGGCGCGCTGCCGATGTTATGAAATTTACATTAAGTTGGAAAAACAGTCCTTGTCATACTTTATCCTTTTGGAGGAAATGAACTTCCTTAATAAGAACACCGCTTTATTTCCCCCATGAATTCGGATAGGGAACACATTCCTGAAGGGCGTTCTACCAAATAGAGAGGCTGCGAGGGAAAGGCTTATTATTCTAAAAGCTTTAATGACCCAGAAGCAAAATATTTTTGGTCCTTATATTATAGAGATAATTTGTTTAAATTCAGATGTCAAGTGCCAAGAACTCTGAGATATGACTGCTGGAAATCCACCAAGGATGAGGGATCCAGGGGATATTCCTTAATGTTTAATGAATAAGTCCCGAAATGATTTGGTTTTTATCAACTAGTTCAAAATACCTCACTTCTAGGTACTTGTAACCATATTAAACTATGCAAAAGTTTCCTTGCTTTAATCAACTTTAGGTTAAATAGGAAAATAGTTTACTACATCAAATGTTGGGCCACGTCTTTTTGTGTAGTTTAATGCTTTCTGAAGCTCTGCATATTCAGATATTTGTGCCTTTGCCCATTGACGTTCTTTTTCGAAGGATGTCTTTTCCCCACCCGCTTTCTCCTAGTGAACTCCTACTCATCTTTCCAAGCCTGCATCAGCACTCCACTATGTCTGGCATTTTCATTACCATGTTCCTTTTCCTTTTTTCCAGTAATTAATTCCTCCTTCTCCTTTGGGTTCATAGAATAATGATCCTGCCTCTATTATCCCATGTATCGCATTTTATTATTAGTAGGAATACTTAATAGGCCATTTCTGCAGCTAGAGCTCTTTAAGAACATAGAGGCTTATTCGTCTTGGATCAGTAGCACAAAAGAGCCAGCAGCATGATAAGCTTTCAGTAAAGGTTTGTTGAGTGCATGGGTGCATGCGTCAACAGTAAACCAAGTTAATCTAAAGAAAGAGGTTAGTCCTTAATATAGCTGCTAGTTTTTTATTCTTTCAAAATATCAAAGAAGCACGATTGTGTTTTCCAATATGTAAAGCCAGCTGTAGACTAAGAGGCCATTGAAAGATGACATTGCTCTTCCAGGTATGTTAGAATTCGTCTTCACTATTTGTCATTTCCTCTTCCTAGAAAAGAAGAAAATTCCTCTTAGCTCTCCAGAAAAAATTTGTAAAAGAAGCATTTCTAGTTTCTCTCCACCCCCTCACTTACTCTCCTCCCTTGACTGTTGCAAATGAGGATGAAACAAAGCAGAGTTGGCTCAGTGTTTTCTGGGTCCTCCTGATAGGTCTGCTGCTCTGCTTTCTACCCTCTGGCAGCATAACAAGGGACGCTCGAAGGGCGGGGTGGAAGGGGGGCTTTGAGAGGTGAGGTGGGGAGGTGTGCAGGGTGGTGAGTATTTTTAATGCAGGGGTTATTTATTAGGCCTGCAGAAGAATGTGGCTTGTCAGTAACAAAGCTGATCATCTTTGTCTTTATGGGTAACAAAGGCACTATCTGACTTCCATTTGTTTGATGCTTTTGTCCATCCTTCCTAAGTATCCAAACTCAGAGAGATTTATTGCTTGCCCCCCAAGTAACTCCAATACAATGTTTCTAGTTGTGCATTCCCAGAATATTGTGGCATTATAAAATTTCAGTGAACTCATTATAAGGACACTGAACTTAATTTAAATTCAATTTTTTAAAATACAAAGTTAAGGCACAGATATTAAATACTCTTGTTTGCCCCCAAAATTAATTCAGAATCATTCAAAACTTCTCTTTTTTTTTTCACAGAATGACATCAGACTTGTAGAGGTCTAAACCCTCCTCCAATACAAGTTTTGGACGCAGGTCACCTTCGGGGTTGATTAGGCCATATTGTTTCAGCTTTTTAATATATTTCCTTGAAATCAAGGACCATATGTCTTTTATCTGCATACCCCCTTCCCTGCTTAATGTTAATAAAACAAACATCTTTTGAGTACCAAGCACTGTGCCTGGTGTTGTTCATAGAAAAAAAAACGTAAGACATGGTTCCTTTGTCATAAAGGATACATGTACATGTAGAGAAATGCTTACAATCCATTGTGTAAATTGCTGCAATGAAAACATGTACAGAATGCAAAGGCACTCAGAAAAGGGGCTATCTAATACTGCCTAGGAGAAGGGGCTGCAGCATAGCCGCAGGAGAAAGGGTATTTGTGTGAGTCTTAAAAGGGGAATTTTTCAAGTGGAAAAAGAAGGGAAGAATTTTCCAGTCAGTGATATTAGCATGTGCAAAGGCACACAGGGAAAAAAGATCATAGCCCACTTAGTGAACGTAAGTGTTCAAGGAGGCTGAAGGATGGGTGAGTGCGTAGAGAGTGGTAGATGAACTCAGCAGTGAACCTTATCAGAGAATAAAGGACTTCTCACACCCTGCCAAGGATAAGGACGTTGACCTATAGGTGAAGGAAAGCCATTGTAAGAGTTGAACAGGAAAGTGGCTATATTAGATATTTTAGAAGAATCACATAAGCTGTTGTATAATGGAAATGGGATGAAATTAAAAGCAGGAAGGCTACTTAGAAGGTTTTTGTTTCTCTTTGATTTTTGCAATGGTTCAGCTGACTACTGAATCAGAGTCAGTGGGAAGGGAGGCGAAGAGAAAACGATGGATATGAAGGATATTTAGCCTGTAGAATTAAATAAAATTTTGTGGCTGGATGAAGGCGGGGGAAAGGTTTTGGGAGTAAGATAAGTCTAGCTTTGAACAGATTTGATTTCTTCAGAGTGTTCAAGTGAAAAAGACAGAAAACAACAAATATTACAGCCATGAATCTTGGGAGAGTGTTCTGAGACTGATAACATGATAGAATTGAAATTCTTTAACAGATGAGTAGTACTTGAACCACAGGAATGTGCGGTGCAAGAAAATGCCAAGATCAGGATCCTGGGGAACATTAACGCTTCAGGAACTGCCAGCGAAGCAGACTTAGAAGGACTGCTCAGAGAGGTAAGAGGTAAACCAAGAGAAAATAGTGCTACAGAAGCCAAGAGAGAAGAGATTTTTCTGGAAGTAGGGAGCATTCATCATTGTCAGAGGTCACAGAAAGGTCATGTTAAACAAGAATTGATAAACTTCTGGTGGATTTCTTAATTAAGCCGTTATTGATGACCTTTACTCAAGATTGGAGTGAGTTGAGATGGTGAAATAGCAGAGATGCTATATTCCAGACAGTGGCTCAGCTAGATGTTATATAAATAGTTATATTATATTATAATTATATAATATAAAATAAATATATAAATGAAGAATATATAAATACTTGGGCTTCTTGGGGTCCTCTATTTGTCTACTTGGCTTGTTATTTTGCCTCATCAACTTTTGAAAAAGATGTTAGGCTGAATGGATTTTAATATCAGACTTCATATTAAGATGGGAATATTTGAATCATATACCCACAGCAGGGTTTATTTTGTGGATCTGTTTTCTACTTCTCTTTTCCTTGACTATGTAGAACTAAGTGAGATTTGCCACTGTTCCAGGCATAATGGAGTCAGTGTGGCCCACCCTGCTCACTGCGCATGGGAGGCAGTGTGAAGACATCATGAGCTCCACCCTGCCCTATGTTTGCCGAACAGCTGTCACTGACCTCCCACCTGAAAGGTCTGCAAAATATGAGCCGCAGAAATATTTACCTCCTTGAATATAAAAACCATAATGTAAAGTATGCTATCAGAGTGTAAGTTTCCAACTGCGTATAAAATTCTTTACAGAAAGATATAGGTAGAAATTAAAGAAAAAAAATAGGATACCATCTAAGTAGTTTAAAATACTAGTCTAGTAAATTAATGCAACTTTAAAAGCTAGAGATCAAAAAGCAGAAAAAGATTCAGTAAGGACTATCTATTCTGTACTTTATAGAATTATTTGATTGCAGGATCTTATCAATAGCTTGAGAATGATAATAATAGAAATTTCTGCAAATTAATTGCATTTGAAATAAATACTGATATTTTCTCAAATTGCCAAGTAAAGCTCAATTTTACATGTTTGTTTTGGGCTTTGTCAGCTGGGGAAAAAAAGAACAAGTTAAATTTCCAGGAAATTAGGTTTTGTTAAAAGTACCGTAATGTAATTATCTTATCATTGTCCAGGATGATATTCAAGAAAATGGTGTGCCATGTAAGATGTATTGCTGGCTATTCTACAACTCAATTACATCCATCTTTAAGGGCTGAGTGAGATTGGCCAGAAGTTATATTTAATTTCACTGCAACTTTCGACTTCTACTTATTTTCAGCCCGATTTGGTAGGAATTGGCTGGAGCTATTTCCATGCAAGCAATCCTTATTTTTCTTTTTTGACCCTATGATCTCTTCTTGAAAATAAATCTCTTCAATGACAGGCTCGTTTAGAGCTGCTCTCAAATATTTTCCCCATTGCCTTTGTCTTCAATTGGAAACCTGCCTGAATGGCCCCGGGGAATAACAAGCTTCTAACTGCATTACAAGATCCCTCCTTTTTGGAAATATATTCTGGTATCCATAGTTTTGATTTCCTATTAAGCAGTTGATTTTGCCATTAAGTTATATCTGTTATGAGTAGATACTATTTTATTTTTTAGAAAATCCCCATAGCAGGATTTCAACAGGACAGATGCTCATGTATCAGTTATGGAAATAAAATCCGGGGGTAAACACTTAGGGTGAGCAGCATGGTGCTGCATGGTGTCAGAGGCCAAGGCTTCTTCAGTCTTGCTGCTCCACCACCCTCAGCATTCTACCTCAGGTTTCTACCTCATGTTTCAAGAGTACTATTCTTGCTGCCACCATCTTGTCAGCGTTCCAGCCAGCAAAAAGTAGGAAGGGGTGAAGAAAGGTAGGCCCCCTTCCACTAAGGAAATTTCCAGGAAATGACACACAATGTTTTCATTTACATCCTCTTGGCTAAAACTTAACCACAAACCCACACCAAGCTGCAATGGAGCCTGGGAAATGTAGTCTTTATTCCAGGTGACCACATACCCAGCAAAACCCTGAGAGTTCTATGATGAAGGGAAAAAGGGGAGACTGGATCGTGCAGAACAACCAGCAGTCTCCGCCACAGTTTACTTCTTCCTTACTCCGTCTGCCGCACGATTTCTTCCATTAAATCTCAGTTTATGATCTTCCTACTTCACTAAAGCTTTGTTGGATATTAGCCATCTGTTTTCTTCAGTTGTTAGAAAAATGACTTCTATACTCTTGTCTTTATATATTTATATTTCTGCTCATGAATTTTTCTTATCTACTAAACAGTATTCCTTAAGGACAGGGTCTCATGGATCCCAAGCTTAGTGCACGGCTATGCACCCCAAAGGAATTCAATAAAACCGTGACTAAAAATCAGAGGCACACAAATTAGAGATGAAAATAAATATCAAGTACTACTATTCTTGCCAGAAAAAGGTTCTTTTAAAAATGTCATAGAACCTATCGTGTCTTCCTGGAAAGCTGCTCTTCTCCGGTGAACAAGTCTCCTTTGTGATGGACTGAGGAGCTCCCTTCTCTGTCAGAGGCACTGTGGTTTTCCACTCACCAGTGAGATCGGAAGAGGTCCTGTGCAGCCTGCAAGGTGAGATTCGAGGGACAATGTCCTTGGATCTAAACGGGAAGAGTGATTGGAAATATCTATGCATCCTAGCAACCTCACCTTTATGATCGGATGCATACTTCTTCGATCTCTTAATGTACGGGGGAGAGATTTGAGAATGAGAATGAATGTGAGTGACTTGTGAAGTCCGACTTGCACATTTAGTAAACTGATAAATGGAAGAATCATGCATCTAAAAATAATGAAATAGCTAATAGAAATAACTTTTCTGGTGTTGCCACTCTCTTTACTGATAAGCTGTTAATATTTATAAAGACCTCTAAACTCCTGGAAGCTTACGCTTTAAAACGTTCCTTTGTACGTATATATTTACTGATTGACATTTCCTAAATCAAGTTATGACTGTTTTATGTACAAGTTAAAAACCCACGTTTGTGGTAAAGATTTTAATAATGGCCATTAATTAGTGCTGTAAGATAAAATAGAGGATGCCCAATTAAACTTGGAACCAGATAAAAAGTGAATTTTTTTTAGCATGTGTGTATCTTATGTAATATTTGGGACATATTTACACTAAAAAAAAATTGTTTTTCTTCTGAAATTCAAATTTAATTGGTTTCCTGTATTTTTTATTTGCTAAATCTGGCAACTCTCCCTTTAATGACTCATGCCTCCCCCGGCCATGCCATTTTGTCGTATGGCATTGTGACTCCTCTCTCAAAAGGTTGAGCCTATTTCTTCACTCTGGGAATTGGCCTTGTGACTTGCTTTGATCAATAAAATGTGGCAGAATAGACATTGTGCAAGTTGTAGCACCCAGGTCTAGGCCCTTGTGTGGCTTCTCCCGTGGGAATAAGCAATTGTCCCATGACCATTTATTGAATGCACAACCTTTTCTCACCCATTTTCAGTTACCTCTGTGTCAAACATCAACTTTTGTAAATATTTGGGTCTGTTTCTGGATTTGGGGTTTAGTTCCATCATTGCAGCAATACTGTGTTGTCTTAAATGCTATAGATTTATCACGAGGCTCACTCTCTAATAGAGCCAATACCTCCTTGAGTCCCAAACAAGAAGGGCTCTGCCCCAAGTCCCATGCTTTGGATGACCCACATATCACAAATACTCAAACACGAAGGTGTTTTGTTATATTTTCATCTTGGTGTCCATAAAGTTTTTTTGAAGGTTGGCTAATTAATTGAGCAAAAGAGAATTATGAGAAGAATTCATGAGCCGAAACAAGCCCCCAAAGCCGGAAGATAAGGGGCCAAAAGCCATGCGTGTATGTATGGGAGGGAGAGGATCTGCTTTGCCCTGAAAACCACAGAACAAGCGTCTCCTTTTGTTTAATGTTGACCGCTCCAAATTTCAAAATAGTGTCCAAGCAGACTGGGCTCTCCAATTAACTGTGTTTATTTCTTTGCTTTTGTTTGGGAAGTAGCTTTGAAAGGCATTAGAACTGCAAAAGTTCTAACTGCCAAAATACATGAGCCCTTTATGGAAAAATAACATTTGCATGACAATGAATAAAAAACTTATTGTAGTAGTAAGATAGACGTTAACTGTCTGAACTAAGGCAGTACCAGTAGGTACAGAGAGCAATCAGATGATGTGGAATATTCAGAACTTGATAACCAATTGGACAGACAATGAAGTCAAGGAAGAAACCCAAGATGAGTCTGATGTTACTACTCTGAGTGACAGAGTGGAACTGGATGCCATTAACTGAGATTGGAACCGCAGGGTAAGTAGGATGCAAACAAGTGTGTGTGCATGGGTGTTGTGTTGTGAAATAAGGGTTAGGCGATGGAAATATACAAAAGTGCAATGGAGAACACAAAGATTTGGAGTAGTTTGAATTTTGAATACCTGAGGAGCAACAGGTAAGAGAGTCTTAGATGAGCAGAAGGCTTTTGAGGATCTAGAGTTCAGGGAAACTAGAATATAGATTTTTTTTTAAAGGACACAGGAATAGATGAATCTGTCCAGGCAGAAGTGAGTAAAGTGATGAGAAAGGAGGGTCAAAGGAAGAAGGCTTGGAAACAACATATTTTAAATACATTTCTCTACATTGAGTAGAGAAAGAAGAAAGAAAGAGGCTCATGGAGAGTGCACACTCTGCCCAAGACTGGCTTGCCCTCCATTCTTTCTATAGCAATTCAAAATGCTGTGGACTTCAACTTTCCCTCAGTGCGTGATTTTATCGAATGTCTGTTTAAGCGTTGTCAATGAATGAATGAATGTGCAGTTTAAAACCTTTTGCTTTTGTAAATAATACTCAGACCCAAATAATCTCCCAGTCCACTTACTTCCCTCCAGTGTTGTCATATAGTCACCCTTTTAACATCATGAGAAAAGACATTTTTAATTTTGTAATTTAGACAATGCCTTATATGGTGCCATGTAAGCAACTGATGCTTAATAATGAGTGAAATGCTCACTTGGATATTATTTTTGCCTCAATAGTTATCTCAGTGTATCAATACCTTAAAAATAGACAGTGGCTCTGAGAAAATAGTGTGTTTTGCTTCCCTCCGGATGCCATGCTGTGGGAACTTTTGCCACTTGGCATGGTTTGGAGTCATGGTGAATTTTGAAAATGAAAGCACGAGGGTCCTTTTTGAAAATATCAGAATTATTTTTTTTCTATCTTTCCTGAAGCTATTAATCAGTCATTACTTTTAAAGACAGAATCATGTATTTAAAGCTCCAAAACTCTACATAAATACAGTATAGATGAGCTCATAACTATAAAAGGTTTTGGATTTACTTTTCCTTTTATTATTTTATTTTATAAGTATTTTTTTTTTTTGAGGAAGATTAGCCCTGAGCTAACATCTACCACCAGTCCTCCTCTTTTTGCTGAGGAAGACTGGCCCTGAGCTAATATCCATGCCCATCTTCCTCTATTTTATATGTGGGGTGCCTGCCACAGCATAGCCTGATAATCGGTGCATAGGTCCACACCTGGGATCCAAACTGGCTAACCCTGGCCTTCCGAAACAGAATGTGTGAACTTAACCACTGTGCCCCTGGGCAGGTCCCAGTATTTTTTGTTTTTTTAAAAAAGCGTTTGAAAAAATTGACAAGGGAAAAGAGTATTTAAGCACATTTAACTGAAGCAGAAGCACTTCTTCTCAGTGATCTAAACTTCCAAAAAAGGAGTTTGGATAAAGAAGAGCAAATTAAACACAGAGTAAGGAGAAGAAAGAAAATAACTATAAAACAGAAATCAATTAAATAGGAAAAAGAGGGCAACAAAAGAAACCAAAAGCTGATTCTTGAAAATTTATAAAAATCTAGGCAGATTGTTCAAAAAGGAAAGAGCTAGATAGAGATAGAGATAGAAATAGAGAGAGAGAAAGAAATAGAGATAGAGGGAGAGAATGGGTGTGTGTGAGAGAGAGGTGAATAAATGAACAATATTAGGAAAAGTGGGACGCCACTACAAATATTACAAACATTAGAAAGACAGAAAGACAATATTATGAACAAACTGATGTCAATAAATCTGACAAATTAGATGCAGTAACAAAATTCCTTAAATTCCTTGACAGACACAAATTACCATAACTCACTTAACGCCATAGACAGTGGATGGTGCGCTGGAGCCAGCTCATATAGGCTACAACTTTTCTCATTTTTTCCACATTCAGGGACATAAATTGATAGCTTGGAATCAGTCATGGTAGGAAGATTTATAGCACAGAAATTGGCAACCACTGGTCAGAAGCATCATCATTTAGCAACGGGAAGGAACTTAGATGCAATTAGCCTTTGAAAGACAACATGTAATTCTCACTCACCATAGCTAAAAAAGTTGATGAACTGTTTGATGTTGTTTAAAAATGGGAATTGATTAATTCACTTGAGTCTAAGGTTATTAGATATTATAAGATCTGAAAAAATTTGAATGTAAAAAAGGAGAAAGTAAATTTCTGTTTGGGGTGATGAAAAAGTTTTGGAAATAGATATTGGTGATGGTTGCACAACATTGTGAATGTAGTTAATGCCACTGAATAAAATGGTTAAAATGTAAATGATATGTTACATATATTTTACCATAGTAAAAAAGTAAAAACAAAAAAGGAGAAAGTACAGTTGAATTACTTCTAGTTAAATTTCAGTAATACACGTTAGACCCATAGCTTGGATTTCTTAATATAATAAAATTCTGTGTGAAAAAAAGTAGATCTTATTAGTACATTTCCATTTGGTATGTCCTTTAGGCATTCCTTGTTCAGTCCTAGTTCAGGATCTGTAGAGTTGCATAGACACTGCTCATATGGGCATTACAGAATAGGAGCGAATCTGGACGCTGAGCCTTTGCTTCTGTGTCCGACCCCCGTCCCAGTGGCTGACTGACTGTTTAGAACTGCTTTGACCTGACTGGTTCAGTGGGTCCCTCTCCTCTCCCGATTCGAACATTGTCTGAAGATGACCACCAATTCCTGTGTCCTTCTCTTGAGCCTTGGAGTCTGCAGTTTTGCCTAATTTGCTCATATTTATCCATTCACTTATGAATATTTACTAGCAGTGGATTCACTTATGGTCACTAGATCTGTTTCTTTATCTGTGTTCGAAAGAGTTGGACTACTATATACCATGGTGACATTTTCTGTCTGACTGTCTGATGAACCACCCCTAATTAGCAATGTAAGACAATAACCATTTTATTATGCTCACGGATTCTGTGGGTCAGGAATTTGGAAAGGGTGCAACATTGAAGGCTTGACTCTACTCTGTAATGTCTGGGGCCTCAGTGGGGAAGACTCAAGGCTGGAGCTGCCTTGAGGAGTAGAAGCTGGAATATCTGAAGGTTCGTTCATTCAAATATCTGGTCCCTGGGCAGGAAGGACTGGAGAACCAAGACTGCCAACCAGAGTGCTTGTACTTGGCCTCTCTATGTGGCTTGGCTTCTTAATAGTATGATAGCTTCAGGGTACATGCTGGCTCAGGACTCCAAGTGCAAGAGTTCTAACAAGGTGGAAATGGGACCACCTCTTCTGACCTAGTCTTGGAAATTGTGCAGCTTATCCTGCATCTCATTCTATTGGTGCCAAGTGAGTGTGAAGCTCACTCGTATTCAAGGAGGTGGTTCTTAGACCCCACCTTTCGATCAGAGTAAAGGTCATGTTGTAGATGAGAATGTGAGATAGGATAGATTTTTTTGAAAATCCAGTCTGCCACACCATATGATTTCTAGCTATCTTCTCATTTGGCTGTTGTTTCTATAACCTGGTGTGACTCAGGAATACTTGAAATAGAATTTTAGCATTCACCATCCCCACTCTACTTTCATTTTCATCCCTATGGTGGCCTCCTTTACTTTAGCCATATTTTTTAGTTATAAGGCTAAGAACCAAGTGGAATGTCAACTTTTAAAATTACATACTTTTGTGTGTGGATGTTTATTTTTTATAACTTTCCACAGGTGAAGAAGGAAATGTTTTGTTATGACTTTAAAGACTTCCTGCTGGATGTCCAGATCCTTGGGAAAGTAAAACTGAATATAGAAAGAACATTGCTAATCAAATCAACAAGTAATATTCATTTTGACAGAGTTTGATAACCAAGAAATATTTTTCTCCCTTTAATTGTAAAGTAATAATCCTGGCTTAGATTCAATAAATATGAGTTGTAATAAGCCACTTTAAGAAAAATATCGTGTACTTTTACGAGTACATTTCATGATGTGAATTTCAGTTGCAAATTAACTTATTTGACCAATCTTTGTTGCGTACCACCTATCCTTCAGACACTACATTAGATACTGGGTCTGCAATGGTGAACAGGACCTAGAATGATGCCTTCTTCAATGGAGCTTCGGGTCTAGCTGGATAGGAGATGTGAGAGTGGGTAATGAGAGTCATCATATGAGTAAGCGCATAAATGAACGTACAATTACAAGTTATGATAAGTAAAGAGAACGGAAAAGATCAGGTACTACAAGAGAGAATAAAAAGAAAAGCTCGTTTAGATTAGAAGAATGAGGGGAGAAACATTCGAGAAGGTGAAATTTAGCTGATACCTAAATGATGGTAATTAGTGTGACAAATGTAGGAAGAAAAGTTTTTTAGGCAGAAGAAAGAACTTTTTCAGAGGCTCTGAGTCAGATAAAACTTTGTTAGATTTTGTTTTATTTGATTTTAGGCACTGTAAAGAGAGAAAACATTGATGAGCTTTAAGAAGAAGGAGATGCCCACATTTGCATTTAAAAACGGAGCTCTGGCTGCTCCTTTGCAGAAAACAGATCAGAGCAGGGCAAGAGTGGAATTGGTTCTTTCTTATATGTTTGTGAGGATGAAAAAAAATTACCTAGGGAAATAATTTATCAAGGAGAAGAAATAAAGGAGCTTCCCAGATTCTTAATTGCACAGAGATCGCAAAACCCATAATCTCATCTGAGAGTTATAAAGGATTTTATGAGTCTGTACACAATACCACAACAAAATTCCTCATGCTACTTCTTGCATGCTTTCTGAGTTCTTACCTCCTGCCTTTGCACATACTGTTAATTATAACTCCGAGTGAAAGCCCTCCTCTCTCTAATTGTTGAAATCTTAACTATCCTTCAAGTTCCAATTTAAATGCTTCCTTCTCCAGGAAGGCTGATGCCTCAACTAGGTATTTCCTTTTTCCTGACTTCAATTCTTTTGCACTTACTTTTAAATGTTTCTTATGTCATTTTTCTGTTGAGTGCAGACCTGAAGTTACTTGTGTAGTGCTCTATTCTGGGTTTGATTTATGTTGTAGACCTCAGTGCCTAGCATGGTGGGGAAGGAGAGGTGGTATTTAGTACACGTTGGATGAATGAATTAATGGGCAACTAAAATTTACATCCTGAGACTTAATCACAAAAGCACATGATTTTCTATTTTTTTAAAGAGTGGATTACTAGGACCCCTTTTTTCATAAGCCATTTCCTACCATCAACTCCCCAGCATCTCTCTTCAACAGTGCATAAATCTTTATTAAATTAAATTTAAAATTAAATATGACTCATTTTTTCAATTTACTTTAAAAGTGACTAAATAGGATTTACTCACCTACTTGGATTATATGTACTCTTTTCTTATCGCCAATCTATAAGAAAATTTATATTGATAAAACTGCATTAACAATGACACAAACTCACAATACAAGGGTAAAATCAATCTCAAATTTGTTATTTTCCATCCCCAGATATCACCCAGCCAAGTAAATTAGCTAAATTATCGTCCTTTTATGAGTTTCAGTTAATCATTCTATCAATCTCTTAACTCCTTTAAGTCTGTTTTTATTATTTAGATCTCCAGTTCCACTGAATCATTAGAGGGATTACTTGCAAGTCTAGGGTTATGCAGTATTGTGTAATGTCACTTGGTGTTTAGGAATAAATCAATGTACGTTTAAGAGATTAAAAAGTAATGAGAAATCAAGTAGTACTTAAACAACTACAATACAAAATATATTGTATTTGAAATAAAATGGGATGTTTAATTCAGGGAGACGTAAAATTCACGTGCTACAAGAGCACTCCACATGGTCCATAAGGAGCTGTGACTACTTGACACATCCACAGAGCATCTTACTGATGTTGGTTCAGGGCTTATTCAGTATAATCTAAGCACTACAGAGCTTCTCATAGATGCCGTTATGAGTGTATCTTACAGTATACTTCCGGTATTCACATTTTCCTCCAAATTTGTTAAACTTGAAAAAGAAGAGCGACAGTGCTTATGTTTGTTCAGTAATAAGTAAGCAGATGAATAACAGGCTGATTCAGATCTCTTCAGAATTTCTTCCTTTTGCGTAAGTACTGTTTGTAATAAAGAGGGATTTGGCTCATAATTTCTAGTTATAGATGTTTTCACAGTTCAACTTTGTGATTTTATAATGGCTTACACATAGCAGTACTCAGTTCTGGCATAAAAATAACCAGCTATTTAGTGGAATAAGGGTTGAAAAAAACCAATGTAATAAGTCACATGATTCTAATTTCTTCCTGGTTCCCTCTCTCCCAATTATGTAATCTTGAACCCTTTTTTTCTATGGTAAAGAAAGAATAGAACACAAGAAGACCTGTTTGCTTCTTTGTCAGTTATCATGTCGATGGATCAATTAACCTTAGTGTTTGTCTCCTCCTCTCTTTCCACAGATTGCTTCCAAGGGCAAGAAATGACAGAATCAACATTCCACTGGGTCACCAGCAATACCTCAAGACTGATGTCAGTGAACTCATTTGATGGTTTGCTTTAAAATTACGGTTATCATTCAGTTTTATTTTTATCTAGGCTGATTGCAGATTAGTGTATTTGGAGGAAGGATTAAGTATTTTACCTGCTTGCATCAGAACTACGTAAAGAGAACTCCTGGACAATATCAGGTAATAGATAATTAGTTTGGCAACTGACCAGAATGAAGTCCAGGCAGGAGTATTTTATTGCTCACTAACACAAGTGAGCATTCAGCTTTTGGGTCAACTCAGATACCTGAAAAACAGCTACTCTGGCACATTTACAACCTGGTGAACAAATTTATGCAATTTTACGTCCCTCTGCTGATTTACCTGGAAAGACCATTATGTAAGATAATGAATTTAACAGATGAAAATCGGTAAATGCTTTTGCATGCTGTCATTTTATATTATAAGGGAAGATTTGGCATTTTCTCACTTAGGCTTGTCCATCCTCATGTGATCTCCATATTAGAGATGTGGCCCTCCTTTTGGATAGAAAATTTCCCTTGATTAATTTTCCCTTGGATATTGTACTTGTTTAACCAGAGTATTTCTAACCTGAGTCAAGTGCGTGTATTAGCCAGGCATCTTCAAATCTTCAGGCTAAACTGGCAATGCAAATACAGAAATTTTTTCTTCTTTCCTCTATTTGCCCTTTAAAAGACAGATGAAACTCTAACTAGTGTATTCCCTGAGATGGGGTTACGGCTGGGGTAAGAGTGGAGGTTGGGCTTGAAGTGAAGTGGCAAGTAGGGGGTATTTTCTTCTTTTGATATCTTCCACTTTTTCATGACTGATGACCCAGATTATTCATTTTGACATTATAAGATTCTCCAGTAAACCTGAGCTAGCTAAACAAACATAGTATCGAGAGAGGGATAGTTGGAACGAACCACAGAAAAGACTAACTAAGAAATAGCCTAAGAGGAGTCAAATAATAAAATTTCCAGAAGAAAATAACACAACAGATACATCAACAGCAATTGCAAACCAGCAAACGCAAGAAGACCGTTACGAGTAGGAACACAGAAGAAATTTGAAAGAGATGCTTAAAGACCCCTTTGAAGAGAAAGGAAAGAGAAGAGTGAAGACAAGGGAAGGGAAGAAACAAAAAAGCTGAAATTTTACGATAGACCCAAGTTATTTCATTAAGGAGTAGCTTTGTTTGTGCCATCTGTTATTGGGATTGATAACCTTGTGATTTTTTTGGCTACTTTGTCAATGTACAAAAACTAAAATGAGATTTGTAATCACTTTCATCTCTGAATGTCACATTTGACTTTTATGATTTTTAAATCATCATAAAATAAACATGAAGAGTATGCTGTCAGGGAGACAAGGTGTTGGATTTGAATCTTGGCTTCACCACTTACCAGCTCAGGATGCTTACATTTCTATGCTTTAGATTTCTCATCTGAAAAATGAGGAATGACAACATCCATGTCTTAAAATTACTTGTGCTTTAAGTGAGTTAACACATATTAAGGTCTTGGAAAATACTGCTTACAACATAACGCTATGTAAGTCATTATTTTTGGAAAAAGTCCTATAACACAACACATATTATTATCATCTTCTTCAGAATCAAATAAATTACTTTTTCTTCATAAGGAATCTCAAGGAATTTACAAGTTGTAAGGTATTTCCTTGATCATTTGTCATCTTATATTTTGAACTGAGGGGCAGTTGGTTTTTTAAAATTGTTTAAATTCTGGAGATGATGAGGCAATCATTTTGAGGAGTTTTGTTGTACATAACTAGAAACAAAAGGAGATGGTTTGGGATTGTCAGCATAAAATCTTTTAAACATTTTCTGAACTCAATTTTCTTTACTTGAAATCTCCTGGCCCAAGAGTGGTCAGGGAAAACGCTGGGAATGAGTTTGATTAGAAATTGAAATAAATCTGCTGAAAATCTAAAATTCGTGATGGTTTATCGCATTCCTTCTATAATCTAATGTGCCTCGAGGAGTGATACTGGATGATTAGAATTGCTGGTTTATGAAAGCAGCTGGTGTGGGTTTAACAGTTTAAAAGTGCACTGAGAGCAGAAACCAGCATCGCATATGTTTTAGCTTAATCACATATGAGTTAGCTTAATCTCTTGATATGAGTTGAACTTATTTGGAAAGAGTTAATCAGAAGTCACGATGCATTCATGTGCACAACAGCGATTGGCCATAGCGTTAACTGACAAAGAGAAGAACATTATTGAGAAAGAATGTTATATGCAGTTTTTGTTTCTGGAATTCTCCATGTGACTGGCAACAAAAAAGTTTTGCTTTTTTTCTCTACAATAACAGTAAAAAAGGCATGACGGTTAATACTACTGTCTTTGGTACTATTACTTCTGTCCAACCGACACTACAACAGTAATAGCCTTGGTTAAGTGGCTACTATGGCAGCTCTATGTTAAATGCATTTGAGATATAGTTTCACACAATTGTTACGAGAACTCTCTGAGGTCGTCACAAGCAAACCCATTTTGGGGGGATAAAATGAAAGATCAGAGCTGTTAAGTTATTAATCCAAAATCATCCAAATAGTAATTAATAGAGTTGGGGTTTGAATCCACTCTCATATGACTATCAAACCACACGCATTTTCTATTGTACCAAAGGTTCCCTTAATTTCGGACTTCACAGGGCTTTAAAACTTCAAAGAAATTTCAGACTCCTTTGTAGACTTGAGTCAGGATATTTTTAAAAATCACGAATTATAACCTCAGAATCACCTGAATCTATCTGGCTTTTAATTTATTTCTCATATTTATATTTTAACTGAGTATATTCAAACTTATGACTCAACACATTGTCTGTATTTCTTATTTTATACCTACTGCCGTGAACTCTTTTCTGGATTGGCATGGGAATAATGACTTAACATTTGGGATCACTATACGACAGTATAGTGACTTGATTGCTTCTAGCTGTAGGTTAAATCTGTGTTTTACGTTAGAAGAGTTATTGAAAAAGTTGTGTGTAAAGTTCCTCTGCCTTTGTTAGACTAAATTCTCTCATTTATTTCTATTATAAGTTGAGAAATGTGTTCCTGTGGAAAATAATTTGGCTCTAACCCATAATTACACACGATACTTAAAGATCCTGAAATCCTTGTGATTTTCATAATGTGGGTTGATATGCATTTATTTTTAATCACTGCAACTTGGTTAAATAAATATTCCATCAATATGATTTTGCATGCTCCTTTTAAAGTAAATTATTTTAAATGTTAGCATTTCGAATGTTTATTTTCACTTTTAAGAAGTTTTATTTGACTTCATGTAACTTGAATTTGCAAGTAAGTTGGAATAAAGGCATTTCACTAAATTCCTTTATAGTTTTTCAAAGGGTATATACAGACAGCACTTGAAAATTGAACACATAAGTGTACATTGTTGTACACATAAATGAAGTGTTTTCTAAAGTACTCTCTGTACAGATAGAGCCTAGTACATTTTTATGATTTCGACCTATTCCTAGATTTTCTGACTGTTCCTAGATTTTCAATACAGGATTCCATGTTCCCTTCTACCATCAAATACTACTACATGGAGTCAGCTAATTGGTCTTTCTCAGAGAAGAGGCATAAAAGGACTAAACTATGTCTACCAGCCTAAGGCCAGTATCATATATGATTTAAATACTCCTAATCTTTGCTCAATTTACCTCTGTGTGGACTGGATGTTAGTGTTCCCCTATCCTCCAAATTCATATGCTGAAGCCCTAGGCCCTGACATGATGATATTTGGAGATGGGCCTTTGGGAGATAATTAGGGTTAGAGGAAACCAAGGGATCAGTGCCCTCATAAGAAGAGGCACCACCTTGCTGTCTCTCTCTCTCTCTCTCCCTGCCATGTGAGGACATATGCAAGCCAGACAGAGAGGTCTCACCAGACCCAACAATGCCAGCACCCGATCTCCAACTTCCAGCCCCCAAAACTGTGAAAAAATACATTTGTGTTGTTTAAGCCAGCCAGGCTGTGGTGTTTTGTTATGGCAGCCCGAGCAGATTAAGACAGCCACTAAAATCTGGCTCCTCCTTCTAGTAATTGAATGTTCATTAATCTTAAACTTAAACTGTCCTAAATTTGGGAATAAAAATCATTACAATAAACATTGTCAAGAAAAGGTCTTCAGACACTCCCTCCTGGCAACTAAGAACTGGGGTGTTGGTGAATGACTTCAGTCTGCGCCACCAGCAGGGTCACCCGCCAAGGCAAAGTTGGGCAGTTGATCAGCAAACCTGCTTCAAACTCTTATTTTCACTTTTTAAAATGTATTCATTAGGAAAGGAAAGAAAAGCATTTACTTAAAGAGAGTCTTAAAAATAGTGAAAAACCTTTAATTTATTTTGTTTTATTTTATTTTATGTTATGATTTTGGAGAGGGATATAGTTTAATGGCTAATAGTAAGCCTCAGTGAATTTCAGACAAAAACCAAATTAGATTTTCATATCACTTAGTATATGAAAATGGTCTTGATATGTCTTTACACATTTTTTTAAAGTGAAAACATGGCTTAATTTTTTAAATGCAAGACAATTTGAATAACAGGAATACCCTTGTAGTGCTTACCGTGTTCCAGAAATTTATATACATTTACCTTTCACTGAAACCTAACAGCTAGGCCTGATTATTATTCCCATTTTATAAATGAGGAAACGGAGGTTCAGGTGAGTTAAGTAACTGGTGCCTGGTCACATTGACAGCCAGAGGTGCAGCTGCAATGTGACCTTGGGCCGTCTGGCTGTGGACTCCGTGCTTTAACCGCTATGGCACTGCACCTGTGTCTTTTGTTTGATTGCTCACTTTTCTCTGTGCTCCATCGTGTGGAGTAATTCCTTACATTTTTTTTCTGAACATGTTCTGTTTGGCATCAGCATCTTTTTTTTTTTTTTTGACTGAGGAAGATTATCCCTGAGCTAACATCTGTTGCCAATCTTCTTTTTTCTTCTTCTTACTCTTCTCCCCAGAGCCCCCCAGTACATAGTTGTATACTCTAGTTGTGAGTGTCTCCCTCTGGTTGTGCTATGTGGGACACCACCTCAGAACGGCCTGATGAGCAGTGCCATGTCTGCACCCAGGATCCAAACCAGTGAAACCCTGGACCGCTGAAGCGGAGTGTGTGAACTTAACCACTTGGCCACAGGGCCGGGCCCTGGCATCAGCATCTTGATACTATCTTTTCCTATTATGCTGCTGCAGTTTTTTAAAAAATATCATTTTGTCATTTATTATTTTAAATATTAAATAGACTCATCCTTTTTCTGTTAACTCACGTCCCATAAATTATTAATTGATACTAAGTATTGAATGTCAAAGCCATCCCTACTGTAGAAATAAGCAAGGGGGTGTGGAAATGGACTTTAACCAGTCTGTTCTCATTGGTAAGGCTTTCTCTGTTGTTAGTTGTATCAGGGCATGTTTTCCTGTTGTCATTAACTGTCAGATTTTAGAACTGACTTTGCTCCCTTGTATGATGGTCACTTGTCATTTTTTGGCTTTCTGTTTAGGAAGATCAGGTCAGAGCATCCCACTGTGCCCAGGGAAAGAGGATGCCATCCTGACATCAGGTATCATAGTCCATGCCGCAGTTACTTATAATTATAAATTAATTTACAAATTACCTGATTACGATATGAATTTCTAAGTAGATGTGCCTAATAACAAAAAGTATAATAGTAACCAACTCATGGGTTGTTGTGAGGGCTTAAAGAGCTAATCCATATGATGTGCTAAACAGTGTGTGGCATAGTAAACACTCAACAAAAATAGTAGGTGCCATTATTATCATTGTTTTGGAGAGAAGGACTGGGCAAGTGACTTTTAGTATGTTGATGCCTATGATAGCTTTTTTTTTTAACAATGAAATATATACATTGGTATTCTGGCTTTTTAACAAAAACTTTAAAAAATAACATTTAATTTTCATAATACCATATAGGCGTATGTTCTGCATAGGTCAATAAGACCTGTTAAGACCTGGGTATTGCCATCACAGACTTTTCAATAACATTGGGGGAAGATATAACAAACTCATATGAACCATAAACACCGTATGAAAAAGTGTGCAATTAAATCCTCTATTGTGGTCTAAGGACTGTGTGGTGTTCAGAAGAGACAAACCTCAATTGGGGTTGAAAAATTCATAAAGATTTTAGTCACAGTAATGCTGGAATACAAGGGAATACAAGTTCTCCCTTAAAGAAAAGGCACTGTCTAGTAGAGGAGGAAAGATACAAGCATAAATATCCACCCAGAAATAAGCATGACATATACCTGTGGAAGTTTGTAATATTAACTGGTAAATCATCATTGTTTCTTATGCCTTTCTCTTTGCTTATAACAGGCGCTAGGCAAAACTTTTTCCCATGAATGAGAACATAATTTTCAAATGCATCCCAGATCATTGTTTCTGTCAGAGTCAATGTTACTTTCTAAGTAAATGCTAAAACTAATGGCTTTATAATGATATTTTTACAGACTTTACTTATTTAAATAATATCATAGCTATTAAATTACTACATTGGATCTGGCAGATGAAAGTAGCTGTGTTTTGTGTTACAAATTTGTATGAAGGCTGCCTCTTCAAAAAAGAACAATGACCTTAGGGTGGCATGATCATGCCATCCCATTCTAAATAGGTCTAAATTTTTCACTAATAATTTGAAAGGGCAGGGTTGTGGACTCCAATGCAGAAAAAGTTATAATTCATTATTAAATATCTAGTCTGACATTCGTTTGTGAAAAATATACAGAAAAAAACCCCACATGGAAACATTTACAAATGAGAGGAGTGCTTATTTAGAGGGGTAGAGTAGGTACATATGAATGGATTTGCACCTCTCTCTTCCCTCATCTTGCCCCCTCCTTCTCCTGTCTTTCTTCTTTGTGTCTAATCTAAATTATTCTTATTTGAACATCTACTAACTTTATTTCTAGAGGTTAACCTCCACAAAATGTTCCCCAACTCAATCTGGGAATTCCTCAGGTTTTGGCTTCATCTGTGCTTAAAAATAGACTTTGAACCTGCTGTGCTCCTGCCATCTTGCCTTACCATGTTTCCAGGTAGCCAACTAGTTCCTTTTGTGAGTCTGGCATTTTACTGGAAAAGCCATCTTCCATTATTAATCGTTAATCACCAGAATGACCACCACCTTGGTCTCGGAGAAAGAAACACTCGTATCCGATAGGATAGTCCTGTTTTTGTAATTTCCCCTACATGGAGACCATTTTTAACAGAGTTTATGGAAAGTTAAGGAATAATGGAAAGAAGCTACATCAAGACAGTAACTTACAGCTACTGCCCAGGTCATGGCTTGCTACCAAACTGTCTCCATGTGGGGAGTTGCTTGCCTCCCATGCTTGGGACTATTTCAAACATCCACAGGCCAAACTATTCTAAGCTCTTCTCCAGTTCAAGGTTTACTGCTTACATATTCATTTTCTATCACAAGTTTGATATCTTTCCAGAATTTTTGACAGCAGGAATTACTGTTCTCTTTTATTGATAGGACTTCCTACAGTGTATGGGTGTGTATCTGGGGTAGCCGTGGGTACCTCACCCTACCGAAGGAAATCTGCTCTTCCTCTTGGCTCCGAATAAGGCCACCTTACAATAGTCCAACAATAGCATGTTTTCTATGTCTGGGTTATCCAATCTTATAAAAACCACAGGAGGAAAGCAACTGGGTCCAGGCTAGCCCACACCAAGTTCAGTCCAGTCCCTCTCCCATCTTTCCTTAGCAAAGATTAAAACAACCTTTGTGTCTAGACCGAGGTAGGCTTACTGGATACACGTATGCAATGTCATCTCATCCCGTACAGAATTTGAGGCAGCTTAAAAAATATGGGCAATCTAAAGCAAAATAAGAAATCAGGCCAGAGAAAACAATTAGAGAAACAAGAAATGGATGAGAGCAGTGGAAAAAATAGTACACAAATATTCATGTTAGAACTTTCTAAGGTTGAGCCACAAATTTGGCTATGAGCTTTCTGTTAGGCAAAGAAAAAGTGTAACACGATTGTTGGTTATTGAGGTGTTAAAGAGGTTACTTGCGTGGACTTTCCTAAAGGGAACACTGAGTAACAGAGAAGTCACACAAGGGATGCAGGAAATTATGTTTTTATTAACATCCCCAGAATAAAGTTACCATTTCTCATCTCCTCCTCCATCAACACTCTAGTCCAAGACTCCATTATCTCATACCTGGATTACATAAAACTGCCTTCTTGTTAGGCGCTCTTTGTCTACTTTTATAACATTATTTGTATGGCAGCTTTTTAATAGTCTCTCTTCAAAAGTTCAATTAGATCACTTGAGTCTTCTGTTTATTGGGAAATCTTTCTGATGGCTTTCAGTTGTGAAACAAATGTAATCCAAACTCTTAACATGGTCTCAAGTACCCTGTATGATCTGGCCCCTTCTCACCCCTTCAGCACCATCTCCAACCCCATTCCCTTCACTCACTCTGCTGAGGCCACTCTGGGCTTTATTCAGTTGCTAGAACATAGCAAACTTGCTGCTTCTGAAACACTAAGCTCCTGTATTCACACAGCATGCCCCCAAACCAAAGACACGAACTGTAGGTTTTTATCATGATAGCACTCACATTCAGGTACCAAAACTTTCCAGTTATCTCCTGCTGCATAGTCAATCATCTCCAACTTAGTATCTTAAAACAGTAATCATTTATTTAGCTCACAATGCAATTTGAGCAGGTTTTAGCAAGGAAGGCTTGTCACTGTTCCATGAAGTATGAGTAGAAATAAGGTTTGACATAATTCGGTAACAATTTTACACTGAAAACATTCAGCCAACAAGGGAATGAATTAAAGGAACTTCCCCAACCTGATAAAGGGCATCACTGAAAAAAACCCAACAAAACCTAACCTCATGCTTAATGTTGAAATAGTTAAAACCTTTTCCCCAAGGATCAGGAAGATGCCAAGGATGTACGTTCTCACCACTCCCATTCAACATTGCAGTAAATGTTCTAGAAAGAACAGTAGGGCAAGAAAAAGAAAGAAAAGGTATAACAACAGGAAAAGAACAAGTAAAATTATTGTTATCTGCAGATGTTATGATTGTTCACATAGAAACTCCTATGGAATCCACAAAAAAACTTACTAGAACTAAGAAGTGAACATAGTAAGTTCACAGAATACAAGTTGTATACACAAAAATCATTATGTATTTATATATTTGTAACAATTAGAAAATGAAATTTAACAACTATCATTTTCTGCAGCATCAGAAATTATACAATGCTCTGGAATAAATTTACTGTAAGAAGTGACAGACACAGCCTAAGTTGACCCCAATATGCTATGCTCTTGGATAATTCCCCACATCGCCCTTGAGTATGGGCAGAACCTGTGACTGGCTTCTAACCAACATAAGATGGCGAAGGTGATGAGATGCCACTCTCTTCATTAGATCACTCTGTCTTGCCAGCACACACTGGAAAGATTCTCCTGCTGGTCTCAGAGGAGCACACAGCCGTGGAGTTCACTCCTCCATGGACTGCTTATGGAGAGGGCTACATGGGAAAGAGCTAGAGGTGGCTTCTAAACCTGATCTAGAATAGTAAGGACAAGTTTCAAAAGGAAAACATAAAGTTGGAGTACTTACCCTACTTGATTTTAAGACCTACTGTATACCTATACTAATCAATAGAGTATGATATTGGCATCAAGACAGACAAATAGATCAAAGAAACAGAGTAGAGACCAGAAATAAAGCCCCACATAGGTGTCAACTGATTTTTGAAAAAGGTACCAGGGAAATTCACTCAAAAAAAAGTTAGTATTTTAGACAAATATTGTCAGAACAACTAGAAATCAATATGGAAAAACATCGATCTTAACTGTGTCTAACTTTTTACTCCCCAACTTTTTTAGATGGATCTTAAGTCTAAACATAAGACTCACAACCATAAAGCTTCTAGAAGAAAATGTAGGAGAGTATCTTTGTGACTTTGGGGGATGCAAAGATTTCTTCAAATGGTCAAAAAAAAAACCCCATTTTCACTAACTCGAAAAAAAGATAAATTGAACTTCATGGTAATTAAAAATTTATACTCAATCAAAAACATCATTAAGAGGGCTGGCCTGGTGGTGTAGTGATTAAGTTCGTGCACTCTGCTTTGGTGGCCTGGGGTTCACTGGTTTGGATCCCAGGCACTGACCCACGTACTGCTCATCAAGCCATGCTGTGGTGGTGACCCCCATACAAAATAGAGGAAGATTGGCACAGATGTTAGCTCGGCAACAATCTTCCTCAAGCAAAAAGAGGAAGATTGGCAACAGATGTTAGCTCAGGGACGATCTTCCTCACCAAAAAAACCCAAAAACAAAACAAAAAAATTAAGAAAATCAATAGACATGCCACAGATGGGAAAAATATTAACACACATGTATCTGAAGAAGGAGCATATCCAGAATATACTAATTATACCTACAAATCAATAATAAAATAGTCTATTTAAAAATAGGCAAAATGTTTGAACAGATATTCCATAAAAGACTAGGTGTGAATGGCTAATAAACGTATGAAAAGGTACTCACCATCACTAATCATCAGGGAAATGCAAATTAAAACTACAATAAACTCTTGCTTTTCCTCTTTGCTTCTGGTCTTGAAAACGTTAGCCCTAAAGCCATTAGGTCAGGTAGAACACAAAACGCATTCACACCAACAGAGACAGGGAGAGCTAAGTTATCTCAGAGGAGGGGTCAGAGTGCCATTAGAGCGTCAAGGCATCTGTGAGGGAAGGTGGCCAGGCATTAGATGTCAGAGCCTGGGCAGGGAGACGAGGCACCCACGGAGGAAGGTGACATGTCATGAGGTTTCAGAACTCAGGCAAGGTGAAGAGGACATCTACATGAGGGGAGTCGTGGCTTGGGATATGGAAGCAGGAGTGGGTGACCGTGTGGTGACAACCAGCCCCACATGGGAGTTTAGAGCCTGAGTAGGGTGAGGAAGGCGTCTGTGTGAGGGAAGAGGTTCTGGCACCTGGGTGATTGTTACGTATGCGGGATTACTCACGTAAGGAAATTTACTAAGGAAATAGGAGCCAGGTTTCTCCCTGTTGGAGAATGGATTTACTAAATATTGGTGGCAGCTATCAGGGTGTATATGCAATTTTAAAACTCAGGGAATTGAACAATTAAGATCTTTTTATTTTGTTGTAACTTGATTATACATTATTATTATTATTATTATTTTGTGAATACTTAAGTCAAAGCATGTGGGAGAGCTAGAGAAGTCTAAAATAGGCTATCTATACCTTTCTCCAGCTGTCCAGGAGTCATTTTCTAATGCTGTCTGTATGCATCCATATTGTTGTGTGGCTAAGAGTTATTAGTTGCAAACAGTTGAAGTAGATTCCACTAGATAAAAAAGAAAGGAATTTTTTTTCTATTTTGTTTGCACACTGAATCTTCAGGAGAGCTGGAGAATTAGACTTGCAGGTTTCTGGACAGTCATCACTCCACAGAACTGATCCCAGTAAGGACACCCACTACCATCACTGGGCACAGAAGTGGCAGTTCACGCTCCACACCTAGACACTGCTGCTAGAGCAGTATTATCTCTGCCTTCAGACACTGGATGTAGCTACTGTAGCCACCACTCTGAGATAGAATGGATCAGTCATAACCTTCTCTTTGACTTACTAGCTCCTAATTTAGTTTACAAAGAATTTTGTCAAGAACAGATTCCATTAACTCTGATTAACTTCACGATTAGAAAAGTGATCTAAAGAGAACAAAAATGAGACAAGATTTGTGAAGAGATTCCTTTGGAGGTGAGGAGTGGTAGAACGCCACCTTCTTCCCTTCAAACCTGGCTTCCATGGAACCACTCAAAGAGTTTGCAATGTGTTCTCTAGAGATGGGAGACAGGACTGGAGCTTGATTCTGGGCTGAGTAAAGGAAAGTGGTTTCAATGGTAAAAGTGGCTGTCCTGGCATCAGCTTAACTCCAGGGAAATCTTTGAAGCAAAGGATTCATGGGGTACATGTGGGCCAATGAGAGAGTAAGCACTCTGGGTCCTTGGTGGAGGCAGAAAGGATTGAAAGAGAGTATCTGGAAGAGAGCGGCGTCTGTCTGTGTCGTTGGAATTGGGGAAGAGATTTTTTCACAAGAGAGAGTTAGCTTTGCAAAATGGTCATTCCCAGAGATGGGAAGAAAGCTCATTAGAGCATCCTTCACCCCTTTCATGGATTGTGAGGGTAGGGAAATGTGCTAGACAGAAGAGAAGATGCTAAGCATCCACAGCTCCCATTCCCACCTTGGTCTTCCAGGCTTCCACCGAGAAGCAAGCCTAAATGGTGAAGGGGAAATTTTGCATTAAATCAAATTCACAATTGTGATTAATACTTTGGAATAAAATTTCAACTTCTTAATTGACAGCGTGTGACCATTTATTATCTAACAAAAAGGATAAAAGCCATGGACCTAGCGGAATTTTCATCTACGAACAAAGAAAGTAACTCCATTGAATAAATACTGAAGAAATAGTGAAAGATTTTAAAAAGTTGTGTCTTAATTATGTGTATGCCTATATCAGCTGGCTATTGTTGTATCACAAACCACCCCAAGAATAGTTTAAAACGGAAACAATTTAATAAATTTCTCATAATTCTATCAACTGGCTGAGTCTTGATCCATCTGACTGACTTGGTTGCATTTAGTTGAGGGCTTGCCTGGATCTCAGTTGAGATAGCTGAGACGGCTGGACTTCTCTCTCTATGTGATTTTTCATCCTCAAGGGGGCTAGAAAGGGCATTCTCACATGGTGGCAGCAGCTTGTAGGAGTACAAATCCTAATACACAATTGCTTATCAAGCCTCTATCTGTGTTACATTCAGTGACATCTCATTGACCAAAACAACTCATGTAGCTCAGCACAGGGTCAGTACAGGAAGGAAATACACACGAATATGGATACTAGGAGGTGTGATACCTTGGAGACCATTCCTGTAGCAATCTACCACAATCTACCTTCTGATCCCAGTGGTTCTCACTTCTCCCATGTGCAAAATACACTTACTTCCTTTCAAGCCTGTAAAGTCTTGAAGTTTATGATTTTGTGAATTGTATCAGGTTTAGAATGGACAAAGCTTCCTAGATGTAGTTCCTCTCAATTCCAAGATCTGTGAATTAAAGACAGTTATCCTTTCCTCCTGTCCCCCAGTACACAGTAGTAGGCAAAACAGGAGCAGGGCAATCATAGTAGACACTGTTTTTTGAGGTAGGAAGAAATGGGAGCCATCTAACATCACAGGTCTGTAGCAACTCTAAAATCTGGCTGAGCATATGTCATTAGGGCTTCCTACTCTGGATGCAAAGAATCTTTCTCACCAAAGCTCAGTTTTGCTCCCTGGGAAGAATACGTATTCTGGGTTCTTGACTTTGCCATCTGAGAGAATTTTCCCTTTCCACAAGAAGGTTCCTTGTTCACCACCGAGTAGCTTCCTCAGCCTGGTTCTTGCCTGTGGAGCAATTGGAGGCCCTGACACCGCTTTTCGTCTTCAACTGTATCAGTGTCTTTAAGTCTAAGCTGGTAGTGCTTTCATTAATTCCATTCTCTTGAAAATATTGAGAATTTTCTCTGAATCTTATCAGAGTTTACTCCACATTCCACAGCCATAATCATAATTCTTTTCAAGAATTTTTCATGGTAAGCAGAATAATGGCCTCGTAAATTTGTTCATCTATAATCCCAGACTTGTGGATATGTTATATTACCTGGTAAAGGAGAATTAAGGCAGCAGATAGAATTTAAGTTGCTAATCAGATGATCTTAAAATAAGGAGATTATCCTGGATTATGCCAGTGAACCCAATGCAATCACAGGGATCATTAACTAGAAGAGGGAGGCAGGAGAGAGTGTCAGAGTGATACAGTGAGAAGAAGATTTAACTGGTCCTTGCTAGCTTTGCAAAGGTAGAGGGCCAGGAGCCAAGGAACGTGGGCAGCCTTTAGCAGCTGGAAAAGGCAAGAAATTCCTTCAGGAGGGAACACAGCTCTAATAACACCCTAATTTTAACTCAGTGAGATGAACTTTGCCCTTCTGACCTCTGGAACTGTACGATAATAAATTGTGTTGTTTTAAGCCACTAAGTGATAATTTGTTACAGCAGTAATAGAAAACTAATGCGTTAGTCTGTATTTGGACTACCTAGAAATGCTTTTATCCAAACGCCACCTACTATGGGTCAATCTTCGATACTGGACCTTAGAAACTAGAAGATGGGATCAAATGATTTCATAGCAGCCTTGTTCATGGTGGCAAAATCCTGAGAGGAATCTATAAACCCAGTGTTAGTAGAATGGATGAATAAATTCTGGAATATTCATACAATAAACGTGTATTTTTAATAACAAAGAGTAAATATCTATGGCATTATCATGAAGGAAAAAAAGTAAGCCCTCCTTGAAAACATAAAGTATGAATCCTTTTATATAAAATTCAAACGTAGTGTGTTGTATGAGGATACGTACACATGTTCTAAACAGCAGGGAAGGAGTTACCCAGAATTCAGTATTGGTGGCACCTGGGGGAAATGTGATCAGGAGGACAGCACAGGGCTCTCTAAGGTATTGGTGACATTCTACTCTTTAGACTAGGCGGTGAGTTTAAAAATGCCCATTTCATTATTCTTTATACATTTATATTATCTAGACCCCTTTGTATATAAAATTCACAATAAAAAGTCAAAAATTAAGGAAAGAAAGTAAAAAATAGGAAAAATATACTGAATATTTCCTAAAGAAAGCTGATGTTGCAATATTACTATTGAACAAATAAAAGGCACTGTTAGCAAATAAAAGAGGTCCATTAAGCATAATAAACAATAATTCACACAGGAGAGACAATATTCCATAGCTTAATTTTTGATATATTAATTCTTAAAATTCTCCAATGAGGGACAGATATTGAGAAAATTTGAGATTTACAGTAGGTTTTAAAAACCAAATAGTAATTTTGTTGTTGTTCTCACATTATGTTGGAGGAAGTACTCATGTTTGTTGAGGAAGGCATGTAAGAAATGATAGAGAAGTATTTTCAGTAGAAGATTATAATACTAATGAATACAATTTTATAATTTTAAGTAGTTTATTCTGTAAAAACTTTTTGAAATGGATAAATTGACAATCATTATAGGTGAATACAATTTATATTTCTCTATTATTTACAAAATGAGTGAATAGTCAAAACACAAGTATCTAAGACTGACTTATAGTAGGTGGTGTTTGGATAAAAGCGTTTCTAGGTAGCTGAAGGGTGTTGTCCAAATGCAGACCAATGCATTAGTTCAATTGTCCTAAATTAAACAGCCAAAGAAGAATACTCTTATGTTCTTTTGAAGACTTAGTTGGTAAAACATAAAGGAAAAGAATTCAGGAAGATGACTTGAAAATTTTTGATGATCTGAATCGGATAGCAAAAGCTTTAACATTATTAATAAATACCAATTTCACACCAAAGACGTGTCTTAGGGCTTAGTGTGGACTTTACTCGCTTCAGAAAACAGGAATGTGAAAATGGATATAAAATAAATCAAGCAACCAGATTTGGGAGCCCTTTAAGATTAGATTAAGATTAAAGTTAATTTGTCATGCATGTTTTAGTTTTAGTCCTAAATGGAAGCCAGACAATGGATGACGGCCAGCACCCCTCCAGTCTCCTGGCTCCTCTTGCTTGTTTTCTATCTGCTGCACCGTGAGGCTCTTGCACAAGTGTCTGTGACCTACACTATGACGTGGGAGAATGTTCAGGAGCACCCACTGTGTTTGGCATGGTGCTCCATTACTTACCATCCTCTGAGGAGCTCTGAATGCAGACTCACCCATCATCGCATCAACATATCACCTAGAGCCGGGCATGTATTAGGCACTTAATGAATGCCTATTCAGTGACTGGTTGAAAAAATGCATATTAATAAATAACAATAAAAGATACATAGTGACTTTTGAAAAGCAGTTGTATTTATCTTACTATTAAAAAGACATGCAGTTATTTAAATATTATTTAATGTTAATGATATGAGGGCTTTGTTGTAGTTCTGCCACTGACTTGCCGTGTTATCTCACATAAGACACCAAATTCAGACAAGCAAATGAACTGTAGACGGGTTTTTATATCTATCATTATTTTTCCTCGCAGTTCTGAAATTTTACAACTCTTTTTGCCTCATTTGGCCTCCTTTTGGAAATTTCAATATGTATAGCTTTAAAGGCCTATTTATTCTGTCCTTAGATAGGTAGGAACTAATTTAATGATCTTCCATTTCACATTTATAGAAACAGAGAAGTTAAACGACTGGACCAGCTTAAGCATGGTGAAAAGAAACAAGACCAGACTCCACAGTGGACATAAATGTGACAACACCTGATGTTTCTGTGGTTCTCCTAGCTTTCTGCTCTTTCTTCAGGAAAAGAGCATTTTCATCATTTTCTAATTAGTAAAGAGATACATGGTGAGTTCAGAAAACATAGGGAACAGAAAAACACAAACAAAAATGTTCTTATACTTCAACACACAAATAGCTACTTTTAAGGATTTTACTATATCTTTTCTTGGCCTCTATCTTTCTATTTTTGCATATATTTACAAAATATATATTTTTGTACATAGGATTTGCTATTTTTGTTTATTTAGCAGTATATCAGCAATGTTCTCAGGTCTTTAAATATTTAATGCATAATAAATGATGCTACTTAAATAATTTAATTAATATTTAATTACAGTAAATTATAAAGATTACAACAATTCACTTAAGTAAACCTCTCTACTTTTAAACATTTAGGTTGTCTTTCAGTTTTTATCATTATAAATTATTATTGCATTTGGAAACCGATTTCATTCACATAAGAGATTATTTTTAAAATCTTGATGATGATTTGTAGATATATATATTGGGTATGTACCAAAGTTCCCCACTTCAACTTTTATATTTTGCTAAAATCTGATTTTTATTTTTGGAAGGACAGATTTCCACGTGCTTATCTCGACATGATCTGGTTTATCTGAACTTGGACACGAGCAGTGACCAGGTGATCTCACAGGTTACAACTAGATCTTCATGCTATTTTTTGTCACTTGGACAATTACTTAGTGAGGAACCGGGTGAGGACTGCAAATGGAAATAATTACAGACATAACTCTTGCCCCGGGTACCAGGTACTCCCAACCTTTAATTGGTTATTTCCACCCATTTCAATGAACTTGAGAATATTTTTATCCTACTTCCCAAAAAAGGCCATTTGGAATTTTTATTAAAATTGTGTTCAATGTGTTATTTAACAAGAGGAAATATTCACATCTGTAAAATACAAAGCCTTCCGATCTATTCCTGAGCCTATTTATAAGCATATTATATATCATCTAAAACATTTATCTACGCGTTATCTAAAATCCTCGAATTCTGAATGTACTCAAGTCATGTAAGTCCTTTAGTAAAATATTATCATTTCCTTTCTATATGCTCTGTAAATAAACTGTTCATGTCTCAATTATACTGTCAATTACTCAGTGCTTACTGGATGCCAAACACTCTACTGAGCATTTTACATGAATGATCTTATCTAATCCTCGTGACAACCAAATAAAGAAGGAACAATTCTCATCCCAGATACACAGATGGAGAAACTGAGGTTTGAAAAGGTTATATATCTTGCCCAAAGGGCAATACATCTCGTAAGTGCTGGAATATTTTGAAACCAAATCATTTGGAAATTTTTTAAGTAAATTTTTTTTATTGAAGTGTAGCATATGTAGAGAAATGTACAAAATAGTAAATGTGCAGCTCAATGAATTTCTACAAAAAACCATAGTCGTGTAATGTCCATCCAGATAAAGATAGAGAACATTACCAGCACTCCAGATGCCTGACCCAGGCTCCCTTCCAGTCATTATTCCCTCTAACCCCTAGTCTAACTTTTATCCCCACAAACTAGACTGCCTGATTTCAAATGTCATGTAGCTGGAATCATAATGTATGCTTACTTCTGTGTCTGGTTTCTTTTGCTCAACATTATATTTCTGTTTTGTTGTTGGGTTTAGCTACAGTTTGTTCTTTTTAATTGTTGTACAGAATTCCATTTTATGTATAAACCACAGTTTATCCATTCTACAGTGGGTGGCATTTGAGTTGTTTTCAGTTTTGGGTTCTTACAAACAATGTTGCTATAAACATACTTTTATATGTCTCTCGGTGTATAGATTTCTGTTAGCTCTGTACTTAAAAGTAGAATTGCTGGGAATGTGTATGTTCAACTTTAGCACATATCCTAGATTTCCGAAGTGATTACACCATATTCCACATTTCACTGCCATTTGCAAGAGTTCCTGTTGCTCTGGAACTTTCGTTCTTGTGCTTTTAAACTGACAATTACTAGTAGAATAGTAGGCTATTTTATTCGGTATTTGATCATTATATCTATTCTTCAGTGTCTCCCTTATACTTAAAAAAAAAAGCTCCACAACTCCAGTATATCTCCATTTTATTTTCTAATTTTGAGTATTTATACATTTTTATCACACCAATAGTTTTGTCTATTATTGGTTTGATTTCTAGGAAAATATCTATGGGGAATACTTATCAATTCCATTCTTTCACAGTTTAAAAAATTCGATATTTTCTTTCATCTTTATTAATTCTTAGTTTCCCTTTTCTTAAGTTTATTGTGTTTTATTTTCCTAACTTCACTAGCAGAATGTTCTTTTAATTTGTTTTTATTGTATAATAGTAAATTATCCCTGCTGATGGAGTGATCGAGTTGAAGAGAAGTCTGCTGGAGGGATTCGGGCTATAAAAGATATTTTCAGTCCAAAAACAAAGAGCCCAAGAGGGAGAGGTGAATAAGGAATTAATTATCCTTTTCCTTCCCCAGGACATTGCCATGTCTACATGTGTGGATGAAAAGTGTGATTTTAATCTTGCAACCAGGCGGGGAGTTAGCCACAGGGAAAATTGAGGGTAGAAGATGAAAGACACCTTGGTCTCTTCTGACATCACAGAGTCAGTGTGTTTCTTTCAAACTTCCTCTTCTTAAGGATCAAAAAAAAAAAAAAAAAAAAAAGAGAAAGACATGTTTTCTCTGATTTTTACACTGTTTTGAGTTGTGCTTTCTGTTATTGGTCAAAGAATCCTGATTCTCTACCCATGACTTTATTCATTTTTGTTTTGCCTGATTTCACATGGACTGAGAGGTACGATGAAGTGGCCTGCTACTGTTGTTATTTTCCTTTTTTTTTTAACTAGTTTTTGATGTATATAGCTCTGTATTTTATTATTCAACCTGAAGTTTTATGAGTTATAATTTCTTGTCATAAAATTATATTGTTCTCTCCTACTATATCCTTTTAAAAATATAATCTATCAATTTGTACTCAGCATCTTATTTTAAAGTATTATTTTCATATTGTCTGATGGTTCAATTGCTTTTCTTTCAAATATTGTTCAAATGTACATTTTGACATAATATTGTTACAACGGTGGCTTATGCTTAACACTACGTTTTAGTATTTTCTAGTACTGGCTCTGTTCATACACCATTGTTTCCGCTTATCTCGTGATAGAGGTAGACTTTATTTCACTAAAGTAGAATACTTTCTTTAGTTTTTTGGTTGTTCTTTTCTAGGACAAACATCTGAATGATATCCTTTCAGTCTTTTACACATGAAGCAAAACTTGAGTGACTATAGAACATGTAGCTTAGAGTTTGTTCCCCTCATGCATTTGTAGATTTGTTTTCCCGTTTCTTCTGGCGTTTAGTGGGTAGAGAAGAGGGGCTCAGGTTAATTGTTCCTTCTTTCTAGATTATACTTTTCCCAGCCTCTAGGCTGCTTCTCTTCCTTCTCTTTCCACCAGGATATATCCAGATATTGTTGTTTTATTCCTCAGATGTTACCTCTTTAAATCTTTAGATTCAATTTGATTTTTTTTCTATTAACTCTTCTTTTTGGTATTTTTTCTCTTTTCCAGAATCATTTATCAAATTTGGCTCCTAGTGTCCTGTCCTCTAATTTAATGCCCTCTCTGTTATTTCATCTTCATTTTCTTTCTTCTGCCATCTGGTAGAGAGCTTCAAAGTGGTTCACCAGACATCTAACTCAGTTTTCCACATTAATGCTTTCTCTGTATTGTTATAATTAATTTTGAATTGTTTTATAAATTTTATAATTATAGCATTGTTTCCTTTCTTTTTTAGCTCCATTTTAATTTTCTCCTGTTTGACAGCCCTTCTTTTTCTTATTCCTTTGAACATATTGACCCCATACTGAAAAGAAGCATTAATAGAAAAGAATTTTTGAACTAATTGACAGATTTAAAGAGGTTGCATATAAAGAGTAAGGCACCAACATCTGAATATACCCTGGTGAAAAGAGAAAGAAGACAATCTCTTTATCTCTTCTATCTTTTGTTTTGGAGCTGTTATGTGGATTTTGTTGAAGTTTAATAGATTGCCTTATTGTTCTCAGTTCTTCACCCTTTCTTGCATGTATCCCCTAGCTATGGCCTCATCATCATAGATGGAGTATACTCCCTCCATCTCATCTCTAGGCTTGCCTATGTGACCTGCTTTGGCCAATGACATATGGGTGAAGGTCACAGTGTGTATTCCAAGACCAGGCCTTGAAGACTTCACATGTTTCTACTTTTTCTCTTGCATCTCTGCCAGTGCCATGAGAAGAATATACCATGGATATTCTCGGATAACATGCTGGTCCCTGGGGAGGATAAAGAAAGATGTGGAGCAGAGCCACTCTAGCTAAGTAATAGACATGCAGTGACAAGAAGAGCCTCCCAGTTGAGCCCAGCCTAGGCCAGTCAGATGCACAGACTTGCAGATGCATGAACAACAAGAAAATAGTACTCTTATTGGAATGGTTTGTTAAAAAGCAGTAGCTCACCAATACAATAATTTTTCTTCTATTCCTTCCAACAAATCATTTTTAAAAGTAATTCTTTCTGTGCTTCTTGCTTATTATTTTTTTCACAGATCTTACTTAAAAAAATTGATTTATTATTGCCTTGAATTCCTTATTGAAAAAAGATTAATAGATTTTTCTTGAATTGTCTCTCTTTAAATCTAGATGAGGCTTCCTCTCTCAGACCTCAGGTGGGAAGATGGCATGCTTTCTCAGCAACCTGGCAACCTGGAGTGGGAGGGGAGCAAGCTAAGACCCTAATCAGAAGAATTTCACCCCTGCGTAGTTTCTTCTGCTTGCTTGGCAAACCTGCTTTGCTAGTAAGCAGATGCGGTATGACAATATCTCCCTGTGCCCACTGTTCATGCTCTTAGGGAAGATACTCCTTAGGATTTTGGTTTGTGTTTGGACTCTTCGGAAGCAGCGGCCCTAATTTTAATTGACTTCATTACTAGTTCTGCTACCTGCTCTCCTAAAGAAAATCTCTGCTGTTTTGGGGAAAGCCAGCAGCACTGCTGCCAGCCATCTTATTTGCTTAGCCTCTGTGGGAGAGAATGGCCAGCCACTCACAGATCCCACTGTGTCTCCCACTTGGATAGCCAGCTAGATTATATTTTTCAGTTTCCTATGCCTGTGGCCGTGTGTTTTATTTCTTGGCAATAGAATGTGAATAGAAGTGACATTGTCACTTCTTGGTCTGTCTTATAAATCTTTGCATTCATGATTCTTAATTTTCTTCCTTCGTCTACCAGCTGGGTGGAAGGGATTCCAGTGGCCTAGATGAGTATGGAATCACAAGATGGAAGGAGTCTTGGTCCCTGTATGGCCAGCAGCAAGGCTGTTCACTGACCAGGAACACCCAATGTGACTGCATACAAGTGAGAAATAAACTATTATGCAGAGTCACTGAGATTTGGGAGATCATCTGTAACAGCAGTTAGCGTCACTTAACTAATTCAGAAATCAGTAGATTGAAGCGAAATGCTGAAACAATAAAAACTCTAAAATATGTTCTATTGGATTAATAGTCAGGTTCCAAGGATAAAGTCGTAGTAAGCAGGCTTGCTGGAGAATGCTCTTAGGCCATGGCAAAGCATTTGGTAAAACTGATGCCTGCCCATAACTTAGAAGACTGACCGGATGCCTGGTAGGAGATCTGATTTGTAACAGGTATAGGAATGAGGTGGGCTGGCATTTTTTGCTGCCTTTGGTGATTTATGACAAGAAAGAATTGACTGATTTTCAAATAGAGATTAAAGAAAATGGAGAAGGCCCAGTGGATTGCTTAGGACACACCATAGTAAGAAATAAGCAAAAAATTATTGTAAGACAGAGATTTATAAGACGTTTCAGTCAAACAAAGTGACTATCTTTGCTGTAAAGATCAAATTAAGGGAGGTGCAAAGGCTTACTGGTTTAGCAGCAAGTATGTATCACCCTAAATAATGCAGCCAACTGTATATCAGGTCTTTCATCATCATCATCTCTGAATTTAACCACGATATTTCCATCTTCTGCTGACTGCTGCATCAAGGTAGTGTCCTGTTACTTTTGTGTAATGCTCCTCTCACTTACTCACAGCCCTACACCCTCCTTGGTTCAGGTTCCAGTGTCTCTGTGTCACTAACTGTGAAAGGAAGGAGGGGGAGACAGGCTTGGGCAGAGCAGGAAGTACAACTGTGGTGCATCGAAAGGGCGGGGTGCTCTGGAGTGAGAATTGCCATCCAGTCAGTTCCCTTTGGGGCCAAAATGGCTGGTTCTTTGTCCCCTGTTGGGCTGAAAATCAGGCCTTTGTATTTCTGCCTCAGTCACCACAGCGGCTACTCCTAAATGGGAGTGGTCGTGACTAAGGCAGGTTTCTACAGCTGAGGAAGACCAGTCACGAGCCACAGCTGGAAACTATCTGCTGACCTCCCTCCCAGGGGCTGGGCCGTGACTTCTCCCAAATTCCTCACACAAGCCTTTGTTTTTTTTTTCCTTTCAATCTTTCCTACCTTCTAATATGCCGTCCCCCCACTATACTATCTGGTGTGACTCCTAACAGTCCTGTTTTCCTTTTCATGAAAAGAAACCGGCAGTGCTCAAAATCTGTGCAGAGGAGAAGTTCCTTGGACAAATAGCTTTTGATCATCGAATAATTACTTAAGGAGTTGGTTCCCTTTACTTATCAATTTCATTGGCAGGCCTAATGTATTTGACATCTGAAATGAGTGATTTTTTCATATCCTCTCCTCTATTTAATAAAATTACTTTTAGTATATTTTATAATATGAAATTAAAAGTAATGGACAGATTTTTAAATTGAACTTCATATGTATAAACATGTCAGCTTAAAAACAAAAAGGAATTGAAAATAAAATAATTAAAACACAGATAAACCAAAAAATAATAAATAATAAAATGGAATGAACAAAACAAGACAAAAAATAAAATTATAAAGAATAAAAAAAGAACAAAAGCACAATTAATTTAATGGTTTTCATAGCTACATAACAGTTTGAACTTTTAGTTACAGTCTTATATAATAATTCTGTAACATTGTTTGGTAACTAATAAATGAGTTATAATAAAAATAAAACATCTGTAAAAGATAAAATTTAGGCAACTACTAAGTCACACCCTTGATGTAACATTTTATCCTTATAATTTAGTCATTATTTTGAAAACAAACAATACGGTTCCTTAAAAAGTTAAACATAAATTTCCCATATGACCCAGAAATTCCACTCTTAGGTATTTATGTGAGAGAAATGAAAACACACGTCCATTCAAAGATTTGTACACAAATGTTCATAGCAGCATTATTCATAATAGCCAAAGAGCAGAAATGATCCAATGCTCGTCAACTGGTGAATGAATTAACAAAACATGGTATATCTACACATGGAATATTTATTGACAATAAGAAAGAATGTTGCACTGATACATGCTACCACATGGATGAACTTCAAAAACATTATGCTCAGTGAAAGAAGCCAGATGCAAAATATTGTATAGTGCATAATTCCACTTACATGAAAGGTCCAGAAAAGGCAAATCCATCGAGTTGGAATGCAGACCAATGGTTGCCTGGGGTTGGTGGTGGAAATGGAAATTGACTGCAAATGGGCACAAGAGATCTTTTAGAGGTGATGGAAAGTTTCTAAAACTGGATTGTGGTGATGCTTGCACAATTCTGTAAATGTTTTTAAAAACTTTGTACCCTTAAAATATCTGATTTTTATGCTGTGGAAATTATACCTCATTAAAGCTATTAAAACAGCACAAACACCAATCAAAAATGAATAAATTAAAATTTTAAGTAATTAAATTTTATGTAATTTAAGTAATTAAAATTACATTTTACAATCACCGTGCTGTCATTATTTATTTTGAATCTGCTATTGAAACACGAAATTATGCAGTTAAGGAACTGGAGACACAAACGGCAGCTGAAGTGAGCATGGATGGTTCTGGACCATTTGACCTTATGCTTTACATGAATGCACGATGCAGAGCCTGCCTGTGCCGAGCATACGCTGTGGCTGACACTCTTTTAAGTTAGCCTTCGTGTAGAATACAAGGTTTATTAAATGACAAGTAATTAAATGTGCTTGTTTAAAACTTCTGTTATAAAAACACAACTGTTTTCACAGCAAATTGTTTAGAACTTAACAGTGCATCATGTTAATAGATAAAAAGAGAAAGAAAGCATTTCAATAGAAGTCAGAGTATCACTTTTTATTAAATCTGATATCGTGATTTAAAGTATAATAGGAAGAGATGGATATGGTTTTACCATAAAAAATAGTTTTTCTTTGAAAGGAAAGTTAACATTTAATGCTCATTCATTGAAAGAATGATTATTTTAACTTCTGTGATGATTTTAGTCTATACAATTAGCAAAAAGAAAAGAAAAAAAAGTCTAAGGTCTATACCCCAGTGTGTGTGTATATATATATATGTGTATATATATATATATATATGTGTGTGTGTACATATATCATTATTTCCAGTTTACAAAATTGGATTGTTAACCAAGAAAATATGAGCCTCAATTAAATAATTAGTCACCAGGAAAATTCAGAGCGACAGTTATTTTCAAAATTGTAAATTAAGAAAGAGAGTTTCTCTGTGTGCAAAGAATAGCCTCGTAGCAAATATAATTGGAGGAATTTTTCCTTTACAATTCCAACCCCAAACATAAAATATCTAGAAATAGGCCAAATAAATGAAGTAAAGGCAAAAACTTTCCAAGAGACATAAAGAATGACTGGAATAGATACAGAGATACCCTATAATCCTGAGGAGGAAGAATTGGTAATATAAAGATCTCAGTATACCTTAAGTTCTTTGTAAATTCAATATGATTCCAATTATTAATATAATGCCTATGTGATATTTTTATTGATAATCTAATATGAAACTAGTCCTGAGGAATTGACATGCAAGGATATTCAGGAGAATTCTGAATTCTGAAAAAAATTAATATTGAGGAAGCAGACTTACTATTTCTAAAATACCTCTAACATAGCAACCAAAGGTGAAATTTCTTAGTCTTTGTGAGTAAGTAGCAGCAAAACACAATCCTGGAAGAGCCCCAAACACACATGGAAGTTTAATTTATAGCAAAGTAACTAAACAGTTAGAAGAAAATTAAGTACACCTGGATCTTTCTCTCGCTCCTTACACAAAGTATTTAAACACTTGAAATAAAAACACAAAAATTCTACAAGAAAACAATAACTTTATTTATTGTTTTAGAGCAAGCAGAGACTTATAAAGAGTTCTTGAACCCAGAATTGATAAAATGTCCATGAGAATCCAAAAAAAAAATTCATTCATCTAAATAAAATAAACTTCTGTCTGGTGAAGAGAATTGTCAACAAAGAAAACACAGCTGACATTTTTTTGGGAAAAAATTGCAATACATATGGCAGGAAAAAAAAGTTTAACTTCCTTGATTTATAAAGAGCACTAACAAACACCAGTATATTGTAGTCAAAATCAGATCATTTAAATAAGCAATGAATTAGCAATATACATTCAAAAAAATAATCATGGACCATGAAAAAAGAAGGCCCCTAAAAATGTTAACATTGTTCAATTTTCATCATTTTTGCTTTTGTGTTCCAGCTTATGCACCAAAGATTTTCCTCTGCACCTCAGATTGCTTTCTTTCAAATGTTCCTGCTTCCTTTATTTTCTGAGTTGCTACTTTCTCATTTTTGTTGCTGATTACAAAACAACTGAAGGATAAGAAACATATGTTTTCTCTATAGCTGTTCTTAATTAAACTTTCGGTGAAACAAAGATGATTGTAATTACTCTTTGATTATCTTTAAGAATTTTCTCAAGCTTCCTCAGCTTCTCAGATTGTTCTGGGCAGCAAACGAACAGAAAGAGGAAGCTTTATTAACTGGTGGCTGGCTGACCGGATTAGGCGCTGCCTGTGCTCTGTCTCGAGGCAGTTGTTTGAAGAACACAGACTGTAAATCCTTCATTTTAAAGAAACTTCTCCAATCTATTGCTGTTGCCTTATCTTCCTCATATTCCATCTCTGAAATCCCCACCCTTAGGGTAAGGAGTCTGGACGCAGAAAGACTCAGTGATGTCCTTCAGGAGACCCAGTGTGCGCTACAATTTTATGTAAACATTTGGTGTGCTTTCTTCTGTACGTTTTGTTCCCCTGGAGAAAGGAATATAAAGGTTTTATCAGTTTTTTAAAGTTGTCTTTAACATACCTCTTAAAAATAATTTAAGAACCCTGCTTAAAAATTAGAATCAGAACTTTGGCGCTAGTAATAAAGATTCTTAATATCTCGTAGGCCATTAGGTCTTACTTAGGAAAATAAAGTCTCCACAGTGGGAATCTAGAAAGTTATAGAAGAGATTTTTTTTTTCCTTGACTCAGTGATTGGTGAATGCTACAGGCAGTCATTGGACGGAGTCCTGGAATACTAGACATCCCGCAGTGAGAGGGGTGGCCTATATGAGGAAGAACTCTCACGTTCCGACAGACACTCAGAAGGCCCACCAGATATTACTGTAGATGAAAATACTGTAACGATCTGAGCACCCACCTAACTGTGTTTTACATAAATACATAAAATAAATTTTAGTCGTTTTTATTATACATTGAATATATGAGAAATGTAACTCCATTTATCTTTGCTGCATAACAAATTGCCATACATTTATCAGCCTAGAACACATATTATTATTATATATCTCACAGTTTTTATGGATCATGGGTAGTAGTCTGGGCTCCCTTTGCTGAGTCCTCTGCTCAGGCTCTCACAAGGTTGCAATTAAGGTGTTGACCCAGGATATGATTCCATCTAAGGATTGGATCCCCTTTCAAGCTCATGTGGTTGGTGGCAGAATTCATATCCACGTGACTGTAGAGGTAATAGAAGCTTACTTCTTCAAGGCCAGCAATAGAGTCTTCGCCACTTTGAGCCTCTCTGAAATCTAGACTCTCATTTAAAGGGCTCCCCTGATGAGGTCTGTCCCACTCAACATAATTTCTGTTTTGATGAATTCAAAATCAACCGATTAGAGATCCTAATTACATCCACAAAATCCCTTCATCTTTGCCACTTGGGGAGACATAATCACCAGATTGATAACTCATCACTTTTGATGCAGTTTATTGGTTAGAAGCAGGTCACACACAGGTTCCATCTGCCTTCAAGGGGTGGGGGTTACACAAGGAGGAGACTGATTTGGGTCACTCTTGGGTGTGTCTGCTGTAGCAACCATTGTATAAATCAAAGAAAGCTTGAACCCTGTTTGTTTGGGAGCTTTACTAAAGTTGTTCACCATTTTGAAGAGTGATGTCATCAGTAGCAACACCACCTCCAGCAGTCTGCACTTACAGATGCTGTAGTCGCTGTAACTCCACACGGAGGCCGAGCGGCTGACTGCCGCACTGTCTTCTAGAGTACACAGCTTGACACGTAGAGATGTTTTGTTTTAGATAAATAAATTTCTCTCTTATTTTCTCTATATTATGCTTAATTCATTGTACAGACTTTAAAGATCATGTTTATAGGTGATTTGTCGCTTACAAATTTAAATTTTGAACATAAAGGCAGCATTACAAAATATTTGTTTAAAAAGGAAAAGGTGCATCTAGTTGGGTTAAAATGCATTGTGATAAATGATTATAGTTGAAAATCTCCTTTTTTACATGAATAATTGATACTCTTTTAGCCATAACCACAACCCATTAGCACAGAATCATTTATCAGGTAAATTTGAAGATATGGGATGACTACCCTTGAATGGATTAAATAGAATAACTAAATCTTGAAACTGGGAAGAGAAGAGAATATGCACAACGTAGGATGAGCTCATGGATTATCTGACAGCCATGGGCTTCTCACTGAGGCAAGATGGAGGAATGGGAAGTGGATACTGGATGTGAGAGTTGTAGGCAGAGATGGAGCCCTTGCAAAAGAAACACAATAGTGGACTTCCTTATTTGACTTAGGGTGACACTGAATAAAACAAGACTAATTCGGCAGCTTGAAATGTTGTATTTATTCAAGTTCTTTTTTTGATGACCAGTTTATTCTGAAATTAAAGAGATTACTTGCATACTAATACTAATTGACTGGGATTATTAAAAGGCTATTTTCCCCCAAAATAACAAATAACCTCTCTTAGTCTCACTCTCTTTCTCATCCACCCTCTCCTTCATCTTTGGAAAGATCAACAAAGTGTAGCCAACAAGTTGGCATTCAGGCCACATTAGGCACAGCAGACTACTTGCATAACAAGACTGTCAGTGATTTGCCTAGTGGGCAGACAGAGTAACTAGGGGTGTCCCTCTGAAAGATGCAGTTACTCATTACTGCATTGCATTAGTGCTCATCCCCACCTGCCTAGAATTCCAGGAAGCCTGAAGGGGTAGGCCCTCTTTACTCCGTTGAGAAAGCCATGGTTCTGGCCAGTGGTGGTGTCTGCCTCACTTACTGAACACAATGGATTTGTGTTGGGGAAAAGCTTGGGAATTCTTATGTACAGAAAGTGTTCAAGACTTGAACAAGAAGTTGGTTTCTTAACTGTGGGATCAAAGCAAGGGTTGGGAAGGGTTTGAGGGTAAGAGAGAACATTCGGAATTTTCTGTCACAAGTTCTCATATTTAACTTGAAGACAGCCTCAGAAAGGGTGATAAGATTGTAGTAAACTTTAGAAACACACATTCAAATCTCCTCATTTCTTGAAGCTTGGGTAACTAATCAGTAAGTAATTAATATGGTAATGGAGAGAGTAGCTGAATTTGGCCATGTCATGTGACCTATTGGGTAGAGGATTTTGCAGTGGAGGGGCCTCATTAATGGCATTTTATGTAAGTTTAGAAGGCTGATATTTTCTACAAAACCAAACATTCTAGTCGTTTTCCAAAGATGAGCTTAGGTTCTGAATGTGAATTTATAAATGCTGTAAACCTAGGAAGGAGGATGCAAAGCAACTGCATTTTCCATAGTCATTTTTGGTTATATACATTTTCAACTAGGAAAACGCACTGCAGCTGGGCATGACTGTCATTCTAGTCCCCGACTTCTAACAGCCTCTCTGAGTGCTTTTCCTTTTTCTTTGTTCCTTATCTTCCTACAGTGGATAATTCAGAAGGTAAAGATGAGACATGTATGTTGCAGGGAATTTTCTGTCCTGCAACAATGATAATGGTGGTTTTCGGTCTGGCTTATGATTCTTTGATGTGGTAGTGAGATTGGCTGCAGTTGTGTGTGTACAACCAAGTGAACTTTTAGATCTACTAAGCATCTTTGGCAATAAAGATCAAATGTTCAAAGGACAGTTTATGTGATGACAGATTCAGAGATTGAAAACTTGATCATATAAATTAAGTCCGCAACAGCGCTGGCAGAAAGCAAGGGGAATTAGGACAGGATGTGTGTGTGTGCGTGTGTATCTGTGTTGTACGTATGTGAGTGTGGTGTGCATACGTCTCACCCATAAAACTTAAGCACTTCTCAGAGGCCACACATGATTTGAAGCTCCTTGACACAGTTATCTACTGCCCTCAAACTCTCTCGCACTCATTGCTTGATGACTGCCTCACTGTCATTCTCCCTGATGCCCTTCCTATCACAGTTCTTGGGATTTCACATCCACATAGATAATCCTTCCAATTGTCACTTAGATTCTTGACCTCCAACGATATTATTCTCTACTCCACCTCAGCCACTCTCTCCTATAGACATACCCTTCATCTTGTTCTTAATAATGGAAATACCACTATCATCTGAATATCATTCATCTTCCTCTCTGACCACCTCTTTCCATCTTTTCAGTTGAATGCCTTTCCAACTGTGACTCTAAAAATAACCCTTAGACTCCATTGGGGAATAAAAACCCATTGACTGTACCACCTTCTCACTGTCCCTCATCCCTAGTCAAATCCCAGATCTCTCTTTACTTGCATGGCCCGTGATCGTAATCCTTCTCTTGCTTAAATCCTCAACTTCCTTCCCATCTTATTATTCACTTGGTAAAGCTACCATCCTGGTTACAATTAAATCCAACTCTAAGCTGTTCCCACATGGCTGAAAGTGGCTGGAGAAAATCTTATAACCATGATGACCTGTCTAACTTAATTCCTGGCTACTGTGCTCAGCTCTTAGAGTTGCCCAGCAATCTTGCTATATTTCCCCACTGTCTCTCATTTTCCCACTTTCCTAGATGAGTATTTCATGCTTTCTTCTCTCTTCCCACCACTTGTATCACCTCTTCTTCCCAGCCTCATGCTCTGCTCATGACTTTGCTTCTCTTCTCTCCCTCTCCCCCAGCACTGAAGCAATCAGAAGAGAATGTCTATGGCTCCCACCTCAGCTCTTTCTTTCCGCCTGCATCTGCGCTCTCCAGCGCACACTGGTCTTCTCTCTGTCACTATGAATGAATTGTCATACTCCGGCAAAGTCAACAATCCCACTTCTACACCAGATCCCCTCACTTCTCACCTACTAAGGCACAGAAAATTATAGAAAACTCTCCCCTTTCTATTCGGCAGTGTCATCATTTCCTCTTTCTACTAGATCCTTATGAGTCAGCATATATTCATTCTCCTATTTATCTCATTTGTAAACAAAAAAAGAAATGATCATATCCGTTTCCCTTTAGCTATTGCAATACTTCTGTCTCTTTTTATAGCAAAACGACTCAAGTTTGTCTTTTTTCACTGTCTCTCATTTCCCTTCCTTTAATTTTCTCTTGAAATCATTCCATTTATGCTTTTGTCCCTATCTCTCCACCAGAACTGCTTTTGTTAAGGTCACAAATGACCTCCACTTGGCTAAAATTCAACTCCAATTCTCTTCTCTCGTTTTATTTTGCTGTTTTTTTCTTGGTTTCCAGAACATCACCCTCTGTTGGTTTACCTCCCTACCTCACTGACCATTCCTCCTTGGACTCCTTTCCTTTTCCTCCATCATGCCAATCTGTTGATATTGGAGTGCCCAGAGCACTGTCTTGCATTTGTTCTCTCTTCTATCTACACTTGATCCCTTGGAAATACCATTCATTCTCATGGCTTTTAAGACCGTTTATACATTATGAATCTCAATTGTATTTCTTCCATCTGACCCTCTCCTGTGAATGTCAGACATGCATTTCTAACAATCTACTTGGGGTGACCACTTAGCTATATAATATATATCTCCAAGTTAACAAGTCTAAACCTGAGCTTCTGATATTCCCTCATCCCAAATCTGTTCCTATTATGGTGTTTTCCATATCAGTTAAAACAAGCCCAGCCTCAAATTACTCAGACCAAAAGCCTTAGAATTTTAATGGACTTCTTTCTTTTTCACATAGTTCTCTTTCAATTTATTAGCATATCGTTGGATGTCTAACTTCAAAATATAGCTATAATCTGACCACTTCTCACTCCACCCACTGCTTCCCAATTGGTCTAAGCTACCATCAAGTCTCACCTGGATCATTCAATAGACTTCTAGCTGCAACCTCAATGTTTGTCCTTGCCTTGCTTTAACTTGTTCTCAACCCAGCAGTCAGAACAACTGCTAAAAATATAATTCAGACTACGTCACTTCTCTACCCCAAACCATCCACTAGTATTACATTTCAGTCGTAGAAAAAGCTAAGTGATTGGTCCCTCATTACCTCTCTGACCCCTTTGTTCTGTTCCAAAATTCCCAGCCTCCTCATGACTCCTGACACACACCAGGCGCATTCTGTTTTCGGAGCCTTGACACTTCTGTTTTCCCTGCCTGAAATGCTCTTCCTCAAAACACCTTCATCCTGTCTCCCTCACCTCCTTCATGTCTTTCCTAAAGTGTCATCTTCTCAGTGAGAACTTCCCTGATGATCTTGTTGATATTTGCCACCCTCGACCCTACATTCCCCTTATGTGCTTCAATTTATCTGCTTAGCATCATTCTTTATCTAATGCCAATTTAACCTATTTATGTATCAGTCATCTAAGTCTGTCTGTACATATGTATCTGTCTACATCTATTTATCTAGTTTATTGTCTGACTTCCTCAGAAGATTGAAAACTCCTTGAGGAGGGGTGTTTATTTAGCTGTTCATTTGCATATAACCAGAGCCTAGAATAGTCCCTGGCTCATATTAAAATGCCCAATTACCCTTCATTAAAGAAATAAAGGAAGAGATTGCTAAAACATCTATTGGTAGCTCTATGTTGGGTGTCACTTGTTCCTCAGCTCATTATTGCTTTCCATTGTACAGACACTTCAATTGTCCTTTTTCTTTTCTTTTCTCTCTCTTTCTCTCCCTTTTCAGAATCAATTGCCTTACTTGGCTTGAGCAAAGCAGTTTAGAGATCATTGTGCTGCTTGAGGATTCCCTTGGATTCTCGCTCCCAACTCTAAGTAGGTTTTTCAAGTATTTCTTCAAAGCAAATATTGTGCTCTCCCTAAGGAAGATAAAAATCCTCTACTTTTTTTCTTAGAATAAAACAATAAACATAATTAGTTAGTTAAGTAAACTGAAGCAAGTCAAACAATAGTGAGAAATAAGGATTATATTAATCTTCAGTTTCCACATTAGTCGTCTAAACAAGTTTCTTTTTCCAAAAGTCTTTCTATGTATATATTTTAGAGAAGCTGGGATAACTCCTCACAATGTTTTATTTGTAATATGTGTTCAAAATTTCTTGGGAATAGCATACAAAATGAGATTACATTGAATAATGTTGACCAAGGCTCATGGTACTTTAAAATACAATGACTAATGGAACATGTTTCAAGAGAGTATTGGGACCCATTTGTAGAGACTAGATTATGCAAAATTACTATTAGAATGATTTGAAGGAAAATGAGGAGACATATAAATGGATTTAACAAATGATATTACGTTGTGAGATGTTGTAAACACCATCCAGGTCAGAGACTTCAGGCAAATGGATTCTAGAGGATGAGAATACAGACAAGAAATTTATAATTTAATGTGGACAAAATACAGATAAAACTAGAGTGATAAAAGTAATACAAATGGCACAAGTTTGAAAATTAGTTCATAAAATATTAATTCCTGGAGAGACTTAAATATAATAACATTATAGTGAACCAGAAATGAATATCCAATGAAAGTGCTCTGTGTCGTGGGAAAAAAGGACAGCTCTACCTACTAGCATTTCAGAATTAAATGCCCATTCAATTTGTCTGATGAAAACATTTCTCACAGAATACGTTCACACCCATTAAGAAAAATGTACAAATAATATGGAAAGACCATAGCAGTCTGGGTCTCTCCCATGTATATGTGTTATAAAGCTTTGTTTGATTTTCTCCTGTTGTTCTCTCTTATGTGAATTTAATTCATTGTCCAGCCAGAAGGACCCAGAGTGGGTAGAGAAAATGTCTTCCTCCCCTGCAAGGGGGAGCCCTGGACCGCAGTTCCTCCAGCAGCAGCTGTTCTTCACCTGGCTGGATTTTGCCTGCCATATGGCAATAACTTCAGGTATTTCTGATTGCCATGATTGGTGGTGATGGGGGTGCTACTGGCATCTAGCAGATAGAGGCCAGGGGTGCTGCTAAATATCCTACAATGCACAGGATGGTCACCCACAACAAATAATTATCCTGTCCAAAATTCTCTAAAGACTTTGGAGCTGGAGAATTTACCACTCTCAGAATCATCTCCCTGGATTATTGTTTATGAGTCACGGGATGAGTTTCTTTGATAGAAAGGTCTGGTAGTGATAATTTGGGAGCCTTCTGGGAAGTAAGAGTGTGTCAAGGAGTACATAGGTACTAGCAAATAAGAAGACAAAGAAAGAACCTGTGCAAATATATTTATTGAAACAAGCTAATAGAGTAAAAAAGTTCTGTACCTACCACCATGGCCACCTCTATGTTTTAAAGTCTACAGAAAGGATTAGGAAATTATATAGGGCAAGAAAAACATGGCTTTGACTTCTCAAATCTTCAAAGACTAAAATGCAAAAAGAAAGCCGTGATAATTGTCAGTCTATTAAATGGGAATTGTAGGGGTTAATATCTAAGTTTACTTTATTTGAATGTATTTTTCATAATTAAAATTATATGTCTAGACTGCTACAAATGTATTTTTGTGAAAAGAGTGATACTTATTCCATTGGTCTTAACTCTGTTCTTTTATTAGAATAACAATTCTCTTTAAATGTTCTAATAGCAAATTGGATTCAATTTTGGACCAAAATAAATGTGGGAAGAACTACAAATTTAGTTGGAAAATCGGGCAATCTGAATTATGTAAGTCAATATTTATACATTAATCTGAAAACAATTGTAGCAACAATGTACTTAAACAGAGCTGACCTAGCCACATAGTCATTCTGGGCAAGAAGGGGCCTTTTCTTCATAGAAACCAAAACCACAAGAATTCCCAGTTCCAAATTCTTCCTTTTTCTTTTGTGGCTAATATTGATTGAAGAAGGACAAGGAATGCAGAAAATGCCATTTCCTGAATAGCCTTATTTCTTTTTCCTTGTAAAGGAATATTTATTTTTTATGTAGATACATACACAAAAGATCAGAATAAAGAGTTTTAAAATGGATTATTGGATTTAAAAATGGATTGTTAACAGCAACTGTAACTTTTGGCCTCTGATTTCAAACAGAAGATGCAGATGAATGACACCCCAATAAAGTATTGTGAAATTCAAGGATGTGTCCTATGGACGTCTTTTGAAAGATTGCTCTTTACAGTTCTTTTTATCTTACTTCTAAATGTGAAGTTTTTCAGATCACAATACACACAGGCTTGAATTTGCCTTCTTTCATATTTAACTAGGGTTTTGTTGTGCTTAACTATTTAACAGAATAACATTAAGGTGTTGTTCTTTCTTCTCCTCATGTTTAGAATGCGATTAATGAATATTTAATTCATAGCACCACTCAAGAGATCTTGGGTTCATTTAGAAAAGACTGAGCCTCATAACTGTATTAATATCTGGTGAATGTGCCTTATCACAGTGTGTCTGGGTTTTTGCTGTTCGTTTCCTCGTGATAAGATTCCTGGGCAGAGCAAGTCTTCGGAAGTAAGCCCACAGGGCTGCCTGGCAAGTTTATTTTGGGAAGGAAATAATCAATTTAGAGCTATTACTGCAAGAGTCCTTATCGAGCTCATTTCCTCATCTAATGCTTCACAAGCTAATTTTACATGTTTAGTAGCAACTTCAAAGGAACAGAACTGTGCTTTGTAGGTTTTATTAATGTGAAATTTCTCTGAGGGCACCAAGTGTTTGCCATTAACATGACTACAATCCACAGACTTGCAAACATAGGTCATAAAAGCTGTACCCAACCTCAGCTGCTGTAGCCCAGGACTCTGTTAATACGACTCTGTTGCTGTGGAATTACAAGGGCTGGGGCTGGGCGGCCGGGAGTACCAGGCCCACAGTCTCGATTTTTCTGCGCTTCCTCTTCTCCATGACAGTTCAATGTATTGAAAATACTGATTTAGCCTAAGAGCAATATAGTCAGAACTATGTACTGAGAGCGTCTAGTCCACACCCAGGGAACGATAAGGGGATTGTTTTTTGTTTTTGGGTTTTTTTTTTTGTATGACACATTGAAATGCAGGCCCTCATCCACACAGAGAAGCATTTAATGTTCCAAAGTAGAATAGCAGGAAAAAAAAACACATTTAGGCGTGGCGTGTAAGACGCTTGAAAGAAGGAAAGAAGAGAGTTACCTTCAAGGCATGAGTCTTGATCCTCCCCCAAATTCTTAATTAGAAACATGAGTGATTATAGATACCTGCCAAATCAAGATGTCTCAGTGGCCACTTCAAGACCCTGTAGTACGATGCCTTTTGACCCTGATTTTGAGAATATTTTTCTTTGTTACATATTTGACTAGACTCAGAGAGCAGACTATTCTCTCTGTCAGCAAATAGCAAACTCAGGTTGGACAGAAATAAGGACATCGTTTTAATTAAGTGTTATCTTTACTTTCTCACATAACGGCCCACTTGAAGCCGATTTCTTTTCCATTTCAATTTGCTACCCTTCCATTCCCTTGCAACCACATCCTGAGGGCTTCTTTCTCATATGTTGATTAAACCAGTTCCAGAAAAGTCAAGGAAGAGATGTACCAGTTCTCAGCGTGGGTTAGGCTGTGTGAAGAGAAGTGCCCATTCTCAGGGTGGGTTAGGCTGTGTGAAGAGAAGTGCCCATTCTCAAGGTGGGTTAGGCTGTGTGAAGAGAAGTGCCCATTCTCAGGGTGGATTAGGCTGTGTGAAGAGAAGTGCCCATTCTCAGGGTGGGTTAGGCTGTGTGAAGAGAAGTGCCCATTCTCAGGGTGGATTAGGCTGTGTGAAGAGAAGTGCCCATTCTCAGGGTGGATTAGGCTGTGTGAAGAGAGGTGCCCATTCTCAGGGAGGGTTAGGTCGTGTGGACACTCCCACTGCAAATGAGCTCCAGCTGCACACTAGGCCTGGTTCTAATGGCCAGAGTGAGAAAACCAAAACATCCCCCGGAATTTGGCTAGTGCTTTAGGAAAAATAGGATAAAAATACGGAAATTATATGAAAATCATTAGCAGTTGTTTGGTTATTTTTCTGTGTCAATAGACTTTTGTTTAATATTTTAGATATTTGACCAGTAATGTAAGGGCTTTTGTTTAGTTTCCCTGACATTAAAAACAGCAAGTTGGGCAGCCAGCTTTTCAGAGTAGGATTATAAATTAGGAAAAGAAGAGAGAAGAAAATGACATGGAACCTCTAAGTTAAATAAACTCTCTTATCCAACTTGAAGTTCATAAAGGGGAGAGAGACATCACGAGGGAGACATTTTTTTGTCTTACACTTAGCTATCAAAATACCTCTATGATGATTAATATTTGTTTAGAACTCAGAAACTTATTAAAAGAGGGATATTTGCAGAATATCAGGGATATTTTCTTTCCAATTAAAACAAAAGTTGTAAAACCCTAAATAAAATCTATGACGGGATGTTAAAGACAGGAAATCACTTTTTTTCTTCTTTTTACAAATTGTTATTCTATATTTTCATATACTCTTTTAAAGAAGGAGTTTTGGGATAGTCGTTTGAAACTCAAATGTCATAGAACTCTAGTATTGCATAAACCAAGTCGTTCTACTGTGGAAGTCAAATACTGGGCAATTTTTGAATAGGAACTATCAAAAATGAACTTATTTTTCTCAATTTTTCTTTGTTTAATCACTTGTAAAAATTTCCCCGTACTGAAATCCAATGCAATATTTGATTTAACTCAGACACGTATTTAGTTCAAGTTTCATAATTATTTGGTTTAATAATTCCATATTTCATGGTGTTCTATAAAATGGCTCACAACATCCAGCTGCTCTTCCACCTGAACACAACCGGGAAATGAGCGCCTGTGCCTGTCTCCCAGGCTCTCCATTTCTTAGGCTTGATTATATTTGAGTCACATGGGGCCTGTAAAGAAATAATAGCCTTAAGTCAGCCCCCCAAAATCCTCTAGGAACAAGCAGAGAACAGTTTGAAAAGAACCGCAGCCCAGGAGTCTGGGTTTGATCCTGAGCGTTTCCCAATTCCTTCCGTTTTTGACTTTCCCTTTGAGTTTCCTCTAAATCTTAGTGTCACCACTACTCCCAAGCTCCTCCTTTCTTATATTTATACAAATTTATATATCTTTAAAGATGCAGTTATTTTCCAGAAACTCTTTTCCTCTGATTTTCTTATTCCCTTTCTCTCCCTTTTCATTATTTTTATCCTTGACTTTTTCTCTTGGAGCTGGTAAATGCCTCTAACTTCTATCCTATCTTGTCGTGGGCTAACAGATCTACCCACCAAGTGCTTCGGTGGTGCTGGGTACAGGAGAGAAGATACACAATTTCCACCAAAAATGGAAATAACTACTATTTTTTCAGAAGTAGGTATGCATGTCATTTTCTAAATTTTTAAAATCCACTGTAGGGTATATTAAGCTATTATAGAAACTGCCATTTTTGTAGGTAAAAATGGCCAAATATTGCCAATTTCATAAGGGTCATTAATTATAATGCCACATCTGCATTTATCAGAGACATTATACTGACTTCCATTGTTTTTCACTTCAATAAACCCCCCAAATAAATATCTATTTTGAAACAAATATACTTAGAATCCTCCCCATTCCAGCTTCCCGAAAAAAAAAAACACTAAAAATAATTAACCTCATTTTAGATGTTTAATTCCCTGATGCACCATTTCACAATTGCATAAGATTTTTCTAAAACTTCAATTGCTTTCAGTTATTACCCCAAATGGATGGAAATTCATAACAACACTTGCCGATTTTAGCTAAAGTTTAGTACCAAAGATACTGGAGAAAAAAAGTATATAAATTTTACTAGGAGATAACTGTTATTGACATGAAAGCAAATAAATAGCCTGCTGTCTTACCAGCAGAATGGGTTTATTTGGGAACTGCAAAGAAATGTAATTTGGGACCTGCAGTGTATGGCAAATCAGCCAAGTCCAAAGAAAACAAAGGAGAGAAACATTCTTCTATGAAGCTGAGACGGGCTGTTGTAAAAGAAGTGTCCATTGGAGGAGACAGAGTTTGAAGCGTGCCGCCTTTCATTGACTGAGTTACCGCAGTCTCTCATTGGCTGAGCTGTTGCTGGGCAAGGAGGAATTTTCTCCTTCTGCTGGGGTAGTAGTAGTATCACTTCCTGTCAGAGACGCAAGGTGTGGCTCCTTTTATTGAAGTCTGTTGTGTGCATTGAGTGGCACGTTGCATGAGAGTTCTCTCTTCTGGCCTCTTTGACTCCATTTTAAATGAGGTTTCTGTTTATTAATTTTTACACTGTGAATGTTTAAGCATCCTAGACTGGCTTGTCTGATGAGGCCACTTTTTAGCAACTTAATGAGCAAAGTCCAATTTTCTCCCCTGTGGTTTTGATGATTCATAGGTCTCTTCCTGCCTCTGGATCAAGACCATATTTTACCAAAAGTCCTGTTACACCTTCCCTTGTTCTGTAGAGAATTGCTTCCAGCAGTGTTCTTTTTCCTGTTAACACCTGTACTAAGCTGTTGAGGAAACAGTTTTCAAAGCAATCCTGGAAAAAGAGATTCTTGTCTCTTTACCTTAATGGAGGGAACATTTCATCCAAACAGGAAAGACATTGTGTATAAAGCCAAACTTACTCATAGTCTCATCTACATATTTAATTTTAGTTATATTAGTAAGATTAGTTACGATAGTGAAAATTTTTCGTGTGCATAGCACACTGAAAATTGAACCCATGGTTCAGTATATCTTATTTTCACGTCATTTATCACAACATATTCATGAGTCCAAATATTTCCTACACTTGAAGGAAAACAAAATTTATTTATAACATTTTTTGTATTGGTACCCAATATTTGTAGTTGCTAGATTATTATGAATAACTTCATCTTTGAGAATGGCCAAAAGTAGTTAAGAATATATTAGATATATTCATCCATCCATCCATCCATCTGTCCTGTCCCTCTATCATCCATCCTTCATTCTGGATATTCTCTATGTGGAGATACTTGAGACTTTGAGAATTTGAAAAGAACACATGGATTTTCTGCAGAGCTGCAGAAAAGGCAGGCAGGTTGGTATTAGCCTGGGAAATGGAGGTCGGAGCATAATTCTACATCAGTCTCTTGAAGGATGCAGTCATTAAAACTCAGGAAAGGGGAAATAGAATTTGTTGAAAGAAAATCCACTTAAAAACAAGAATTACTGCAATTTTACTTTTACAAACAGATGTGAAATGCATCACAAAGGTATTCAGTAATTATTTCCCTCCAGAAATAGCCAGTATGCCACACAGAAGGCCTCTATCTGTCTTCGCTTTTCTAATACGACATAAATCTTAGTAACAGCTGAGAGATAAAGGAGAGATCTTAAGAAGAGTAAGTATCCAAATCAATATCTATAGAACGAAAAAATAAACATAGAGAAAAATAAGAAGTTTCTCTAGAAAAAAGAGAGGACAGATGGAAAAAACAAGACACATTTAAAAATGACAATAAATATGAGATTGATTCAAGAAGGAAAAATATATGATTTGGACTTAAATAGAACTGGGTAATAATCTCCAGCTTTGTCTACCTTTATACACTCAGGCAAATTATTTCAATGTATTCTAACAGATATTTTCTCGACTGCCAAGTGTACCTACATGTTTTCTTGAGAATTAAATGAGGTAATGTATGAAAAGTAATTAGGATTTTGTGTGAACCAAAAAAGGCACTCAATATTTATTAGATTCCTTCCTCACGTTCCTTTTGGCATGAATCTCAGGACTTCTAGTAAGCTTTGGTCAACATGATTGGGCACACAGCAGCCTATGAAGCTTGCTTCATAAAATTATTGAATCCTCAGGTTTGGATTGCTATCCTAGTTCAGACTTTCAAAAACAAATTCAAGAACACCAATAACTTCCTTCCCCAGCTTCCTTCCCAGTCAGCTTTCTTAGTTGAGGGTGTGTATGTGTATGTCTGGCGAAGGCCGGGGATCTCAAATATTTTCTCTTCTTGCCAAGAAATCTGCATTCCTCATATTGTTCAGGGTGGAAAAGAGAGGCAGGAAGAGGAGTTTGAGAGAATGCCTGCTTGAATTCTTATATGGTGGCTGCCTAGGGAAGGGCTGGGATTTTGACTTCTTCCCTTTAACTCTTGGTCCTGGAGCTGAGTCAGAAGGAGCAGAATAGAAGCTTTAGAATCCTTGGTCTCTTCTTGTTCCCACTTCCTCTTATTCTCGTACCAGTTCACCCCTGGCTGTGGGCTGTGACGCTTTCCCTCATCGTACCAAAGGAGGTGTCGATTTTTTCCCAACTCAAATTCTACTGACGAGTGCAACATATATTTGTTGCTCTAATAGTAACTTGAATCATTAATTACATTTTATATTTATGTAAATTATTTTCCTAAATAAGCAGAAAAGATATTTTTCCAGGCTTCACCCACACAGTGACTACCACAGAATTCTGTACATTGTGTGAAAATATAAATATTATGCACACAGTCTCTTTATTCATTCTAACTTAATGACATAAATATATGCATCTATTTCTCGTTTTCAACTTAGTTTGGTTTTCTTTCTTGATTATATTTGGCAGCTTATCCTTTTTATTAGTTTAGTTTAAAGAATCAGTACACTAGATTTATATGTATTTCTGCTTCTCAATTTATCAACACTTCCCTTAATGTTACTATATTTTTTATCCTATCCTTCTTCTCTGAAGATTGCTTCTTGTTGCTTTCCAAATTTCTAAAATTGAATGCTTATTTACTTCTATTCATTCTTTCTCTCTCTCTTTTAATCATGAAAATTTTTGAAACTATGACTTTGTCTTTAGGATCAGGTGGGCCTCATCCCCCTAAGTTTCCTGAGAGCATGCTCGCTTTTGCTATGTTTCAGCTTGGTTTTGTTCTTTGCTTAGTTTTCCTTTGGTCCTTTATTGCATCGTGGCCAGAGGAGAAAGACTGTACAAATTCTGCTTTAGGTCATTTATTTGAGATTACCTTTCTATTCTACGCACGTACTTGCTATCTGTGACATACCTGTCCTATATTTGCCAGAGTCTTGGCGTTCTCATATTTAATGTTTATGGTGATGACATTTCTGAGTGACCTTGGAGTTACATAAAATATAATATTTTTCAATTTTTCTGAGGTATAAATTTGAACTTAATATGTTATAAAACTAGAGGACAAGGAAAGGGTAATTAGGAAGTCAATAGACCTAGCTGTCTGCTGAATATCCTGATTTCAGCGGAGGCAGTGGCTTTCCAAGGGCTGTCAAGCACCCCATAGTTCTCATTAAGTGTTCAGAGTTACAAAATATTCTCAGTTATGATAGTATAGTTTGTGAAGGAAATGATATCTTACAGGGCTTTTATTTTTTCAAGTTTAGAGAGTAAGAACACTCTTGAAATTGTGTGTGACTGTAAAATAAATCATCAATTTATTATAACTTTCTAAGTGCATATTCAACTTGTTCATTTGCTCTATGTTTCAGATATTTCAAATCTCCCTCAACAATGGTATTAATGTCAATTTTTCCTTATTTTCAAATTGTTTTTGTTTTATGGATAAAAACCTATATGATTCATAAATACATAGTACAATGTTTCATTACTCAATTGTTACCTGATTCACAATTTCCTTGAGGATTATACCTTTCAACAATGCAAAATAACTCTTTTATTCTCAATTATTTAATTGGGTCTTAAATTCTACTTTGTCTGATTTAATGCTTCCTTTTGGTTTTCTTGTTTGTGGGTTTTTTTTTTAACCTCATAAATGTACTGGTATGCTTTTCTTGGTAACTATTTATATATCTTTTTAAGATATAATTATTGTAAATAATTGATAGTTGGATTTTGTTTAAAAATTAATCTGTTTTGTTTTTTAAAAATTTTTAAATTAATTTTCTTTTAATGAGCAATGCATTCAAACAGCGCAAAATCTAAAAGGTGCACAGTGGTTTATACTGAAGAACCTTCCTTCTGTCTTCTGAATCTACTTTTTCTGTTCCACAAGGGAACTTTGTTGTTGTTGGGGAGGAAAAATTTCTCCTCCACTCTTCTAAATTCTTCTGGTTTGTTTAAGAATTAGATTGACGTGTGACAGATTAACAGGAGAAAGTCAAATTTAATTTGGTATGTATGAGAACCCCAAAGATATGATGTTCCCTGACAGTCAAGCAATTGAGGTTTTTATGCCATCCTAAGCCACATACTCCTTCTCCTAACTAAACCAATTCATTCATCTCACCAGATGGAACCATTTCTCAGCTTCTTGTCCATGCTTTCTGAGACATTCTGTGCATTTATAAGCATTTTACATACCATGTGTCATGGGTTCTAAGGTGCGTAATTTCTTCATTTTTTAAGTGTGAAATTGAGATGCAACATACAATCAAGGGTTCTTAAAATTGAGTTATTCTAGAGAGGATTTGCATCTGCTTCTGCTAGTCACATGAGGTGCTACCAAGCTGAAACTACTCCAAATTAAATTATCTAGGTTAAAACTCTTCTGTTTTTGAACCACGTTGATAAAGCGAATCCACTCCATGAACCTGCATGAGTACTGGCTTGTGGTTCCAGGAGAAGATTATTTTTCTCTCTCAAAGTAGAATCAAGTTTGAGACATCCTAGTCTTCCTGCTCTCTCTGCAAGCTGGGTTTATTTTTGTTTTACGCTTTAGTGACGATATAGGAATTTGGTGATTCAGCTGTGCAGGTGGGTCATCAATTAGATTCTCAGTCTTGGTTGTTTATCCTTCCTCCTTATATAAATTGCAAATTGCAATTGACAGTCTTTTAGGTTTGATGAAAGTGCTATGTAATGGAATTTCATTCAATGGGAACATTTGTGTTTTCTTCTCTGTTGTGCTCTTTGGGGATCAAAAGTTCTGCCAAATTGTTGGTTCAAACAGAGATAGCAGGCACCATTCACATTAGGAACATTCTTTATTCTCCACCATTTAGTCTCAGACATAGGCCATCACCAGTATGAATCTCATCAATAACAGTGAGGACTATTGACTTTCATGTGCTTGAATATTGGCACATACAAAAGGGGGTGGCCTTGCCGTACAATCTGGACTTGCTGCTCCCTTCACAATCATCCAGGGTGTTCCTTTCCCTCACTGTCTTCTTGCGTTGGATCCATGTTTACTATCGCTCACGTATTCTTCTTTTGTGGTCAGCTTTTTTTTGGTGGAGCATCCCACAAATGCTTCCCGGAGAGGGAGGTGAGAGAGAACCCTTCCAAGAGAATTTATGTCTCAAAACGTCTTTTTCGAATCTTCTTCTATTTGATTGCTTTGTTAGATAAGTATAGGAATCTAGGCTGGAAATAATTTTCCTTCAGCGTTTTGAGGGCATTGCTGTATCTTTTGTTAGTTCTTGGTGGTGATGTTAGAGTGGAAGCCTTTCTGATTCCTGATCCTTTCTATGTGACCTGCTTTTTGTTTGCTTATTTTTTTTTCATTTTTTGCCTGGACACTATTAAGTTCTTCTCTTGGTTTACATTTGTGTAAGTTTCACAGTGGTGTGCAGGTCTGCTTTTTTTGGGCACTAAATGAATCCTTCTGTTTTAGAAATTCATGTCCTTTAATCCTGTGGTATTATCTTGAATTGTTTTATTAATGATTTTCTCCCTCTCATCACCTCATTTTCCTACATTCTTTTGCTTTCTCTGAAACCCCAATTATTCAGGTGCTGAACCTTCTAGAATGATCCTTCAAATTTTTTATATTCCTATTTTTCATCTCTGTGTACTTTTGCTCTATATTCTGGAATAATTTCCATAACATTATGTTATTTATTTAATTTAGTTTTTAATTTTAAAACATTTTTTATTTCATTTATCTTGTTTTGTTTATATACAGTCAACCTTCTTTATCTGTGGTTCTGCATCCATGGATTCAACCAACTGCGGATCAAAAGGCTTCTGATGATTGAGTCTGTACTGAACACTTACAGCCTTTTTTTTCCTATCATTATTCCCTAAACAATATAGTATAACAACTATTTACATAGCATTTACATTGCATTCGGTATTATAAGTAATCTGGCGATGGATTTAAAGCATATGGGAGGATGTGCATAGGTTATATGCAAATACTAGGCCATTTTATAGAAGGGACTTGATCATCCACAGATTTTGGTATCTAAGAGGGGGTCCTGGAACCAATCCCCCTCAGATACTGGGGGATGAATGTATTTTGTTTTTAAATGTTTTAAATACTTTTTCTATGTGTTGTACATTTTAAAAGCTTGTTTTTGTTCTCTAAATACTTCTTTTCTTGGAGGATGTCCATCTTGCTTCATGGCTATAATTTATTATCTGTCTGCTGATATCAATGATAGTTTTCTTTTTTTTAAAGAACCTGTCTTAAAAATATACCTGCATAGTTCCATTTCTTCCACTTTTATTTTATTCCTTTTGGATGGGTTGGTCTCTGTCTTCTACGGGAGAAGCTTTTCTCACATGGTGATTCTAGGATATCCAGTCATGATTAAGAAAGGGAAGTGAGGGGCTGGCCTGGTGGCTCAGAAGTTAAGTGTGCCCATTCTGCTTCCACTGCCTGGGGTTCACCGGTTCGTATCCCGGGTGCGGACATGGCACCGCTTGGCAAGCCATGCTGTGGCAGGTGTCCCACATATAAAGTAGAGGAAGATGGGCACAGATATTAGTTCAGGGCCAGTCTTCCTCAAAAAAAAGAGGAGGATTGGTGGCAGATGTTAGCTCAGGGCTAATCTTCCTCAAAAAAAAGAGAGAGAAAAAAAGAAAGGGGAGTGAAAAATGACTGGAGGCATTGGACCTGTGGATCAGGTTGCCAGCTTCAAACTTCATTGCAGTTTGATCTAGGAGGCCTAATGATGGTATGCACGACATGTAATTTCATAGTTTCATTAGGTACTCAATTGTTTCACTGTGCCTAGAATCCTCTTTTCCAGATAATTGCCATATTGTTTTCTCCAGATGTTAAATCTTAGGGTTTCTTCAGGGATACATCTAAAGTCATGGAGTAGGAGAAGGCATCTTGGGCTTAGGGATCTCAAACTTCTTAAATGCCTTTTTTTCATCTTTCACTTTAGTTTAACACCACACCTTTCATCCCGATTCTAAAGGTACCCAATGCTGCTGCATCCTGAGCCTTTTGGAGATTGTCTAGTTTAAACTGGGGATTGTCTCTCTGCTCTCCCTACTACTGGCCTTGGTTCCCACTGCCTTGAATCTTCTATAGAAGGTTTCATGCAGTCATCTGATTTCTTGATTCTAAAATTTTCTTGTTTTACTCTTTCTTTCCCATTCTTTCCATCCTTGTGGGTTTATTTCTTAAAAAACAAATCACTTTAATGAAGTTTAATTTTTAAGAAGAGAGATTAAATGCTAAGATTTAATATGATATCAACTTGAAACTTGCCTTTTGTTTTTTTTTCTTTTAATGAATGAAATTTTAACTATTTACTTTCCCTGTAGTGTGGCAGGCTGATAATGACTGCCAAAGTTATGGTCATGTCCTGATCCCCGAAACCTGTGAATGTGACCTTATTTGAAAAAAGGTCTTTGCAGGCAAATGTAATTAAGTTAATGATCTTGAGATGAGGAGGGTTTCCTGGATTTTCTAGGTGGATCTTAAATGCAATCAACTGTGTCCTTGTAAGAGGGAGGCAGAGGGAGGTTTCACACAGATGGAAGAGGAGAAGGCAATACAAACACAGAGAAAGAGACTGGAGTGATGCGGCCACAAGCCAAGGAATGCCAAGAAATGCGGGTAGCCCCCAGAAGCTTGAAGAGGTAAGGAATAGATTCTTCCCTTGGAGCCTCTGCATGGCCCTGAACACACCTTGATTTCAGCCTTATGTTCTCTAGAGCTGTGAGAAAATACATTTCTGTTGTTTTAAACTGCTAGTTTGCCGTAATTTGTTACAACATTCCTAGGAACCTAACACATATTTTAGTTTATATATTTAAACTTAATCATTTCTCTCTCTTTATGCTTTCTACTTTTGTTTTCTTACTGATTTTTGATTGTTTTATGTTTTCCTGATAAGATTTGTAGGCTTTTATCTTGTCTTTGGACTTTTACTATTTTTTAAATCTTTATTAGTTGGACAGTATTATTTTATTTTTATTTTTTACAGTTTCATGTTTATTTTCTACTTGTCAAAATCTACAGTGGTGCCACATAAGAGGAAGCTTTTGACACAATTTTATTTCTTATTTGGTCTCCCTCTATTCTCCTCTTAGATTTTGTTAATATAATCTGATAATTCATACCAAGACTATTGTTAACTAAAGGATTGTTTTTACATTATATATCTTCTACTTCAAGAAAAAATTGACCCTTGCCTTCCGTTTCGTAATTAGATTTCTGTGAATTTGGGGGTCTTATGCTCCAATGGTATCATTGCTTCCCAACAGATTCTTTATACCATGACTTCTGTGTACTAAATACTTTTGATTTAACTTCCAGTTGGCAATAATGTGCCTTCCAGTAATATTTTCATGAAAGTTGGTGGTTAATATTTTTTTAAGCACTCATATATTTCATAATTTCTAACTTCTTGTTTCACATATGAAATAACAATTAATTATTAATAAAAAGCTTAGATTAGAATACTTTTCCCTAAAATCTTCTAAATCATTAGTCTACTGCCTCTGACATTCCATCTAACAGACAAAAAGTATGACGCTCCACCAAGTTTTGTTTCTTTGTTGACAGTGTGTCATTTTATTTCCTCCTAGATGCTTGAGGCTTTCTGCTGTAATCCTACAAATTCAAATATATCTTTTTCTCTGTATTTTGGAGGAAGTTTTCAATTTTGTCCTCTATGTCGTTGATTCCATTTTTTACAGTACAAATTATAGTCTGTAATATTCATTTTACTTGAATATTGCATTTTATTTCTTTTTTCCCCTCAGCTTCATTGAGAGATAATTGACCTACAACATTGTATAAGTTTGAGGCGTACAATGTGTTGATTTGGTACACTTACATATTTCAAAATGATGACCACCATAGCATTAGCTAACACCTGCATCACATGACATAATTACCAGTTCTTTTTTATAGTAAGAACATTTCATATTTATTCTCTTAGCAACATTCAAGTATATAATTGGCTATTATTAGCTTTAATCACTATGCTGCACATTAAATCTCCAGAACTTATTCATTTTATAGCTGGAAGTTTGTACTCTTCGACCATATGTCCCCCTCTTCCCTTCCCCCACAGTCCTTGGTAACCACAATTCTAGTCTCTATTTCTATGAGTATGGCTTTTTATAGGTTTCACATGTAAGAGATAATGTACAGTATCTTTATCTGACCTATTTCACTTAGCATTATTCCCTCAAGTTCCATCCATGTTGTCACAAATGGCAGGATTTCCTTCTTTCTCATGGAATAATATTCCATCTTGTATATATATATATATATATATATATATACCACACCTTCTTTATCCATTCATCCCTTGATGGGCGCTTAGCTTGTTTCCACAGCTTGGCTGTAGTACAATGATTGTGCAGTGAACATGGGAGTGCAGCTATCTCTTCAAGATCCTGTTTTCATTTCCTTTGGATATATACACAGGAATGGGATTACTGGATCATATGGTAGTTCTATTTTTAATTTTTTGAGGAACCTTCATAATTTTTCCATAGCGGCTACACCAATTTACTTCTCACCAACAGCGCACAAAGGTCTCCTTTCCTTCACATCCTTGCCAACACTTGTTATCTTGTCTTTTTGATGATAGCCATCCTAACAGGTGTGAGGTGAGAGCTCATTGTGGTTTTGATTTGCATTTTAATGATAAGTGATGTTGAGCACCTTTTCGTGTACCTGTTGGCCATTTGTATATCTTCTTTGGAAAAAATGTCTATTCAGTTCCTCTGCCTATATTTTAATCAGATTGTTGGGGAGTTTTTTTGTTATTGAGTTGTATGAGTTCTTTGTATATTTCAGATATTAGCCCCTTATCAGATATATGATTCACAAATATTTTCTCCCATGGCATAGGTTGCCTTTCCATTTTGTTGATGATTTCCTTTGCTGTGCAGAAGTTTTTTAGTTTAATGGAGTCCTATTTGTTTATTTTTGCTTTTGTTGCCTTTGCTTTTGGTGTCAAATCCAAAAAATCATTGCCAAGACCAATGCCAAGAAGCTTACCCCTTATGTTTTCTTCTAGGAGTTTTATGGTTTCAGGTCTTATGTTCAAGTCTTCAATCCATTTTGAGTTGATTTTTTTGTGTGTGGTATAAGACAAAGGTCCAGTTTCATTCTTTTGCATGTGGCTGTCAAGTTTTCCCAACAACCTTTATTGAAGAGATTATCCTTTCCCATCTTTGAATATTGCATTTTTTGTTTCTTTGCCATCTCTTCTCACCTCATTCTCTTTAATCTCTCTTAATTTCTTTTTAATCTCTTCTCATATATTTTCATTTCAATCTGTTCTCTCTGTAGTTTTCTGTTTTTGTCACATAACAGTTATATTTTCTTATTTCCCATTAGGATTGAACAAAATTCTCTAAAATTTTCTACTGGTTTGGGTTCCTCCAGTCAATAATTTTCAGAGTTATGCTAACCTTGTTACATTTTCTTCTCCTTATCCATTTTTCCATTGTCCTCATGTACATATTTTATTTTTTATTCTTTTTCAAATAATACATGCCAGTGTTAATTTGCCATCAAAGAGTGTGTATGCTCTATCTTTGGCCCTATTCACTATTCTTTTGCGTCCTCGTCGTGTCTTCTTTTACAATCCACAAATGGATGATGTGCTCCAAGTTTAGTTACCAGTACTGATATAATAGTGTTTGGCAAATAGACAGGGACTTCCATTACTCTCACTGCTGTGCTTTCTAACTCTGGACAAAATTATTATGAAGAAAGCATGATCATGGCATCATGAATCTTCCTTTCTCTGTCCCTCTGGATGGCTCTTTAGTGGCAAGATCTGCACATCAGTGTCAACGTGCCATGCTCCTCTACCCTTGCCCAACTTTTTACCCTGTTACTCTTTGGGTTTTCAGGCTCTTAAGAAAGAGGTTTATTGGAAGAGATATTCAAGATGGTATGAGACAGCAGCATTCTAGCAATCTCAAGAAGCAAGATACATTACTACATTTTTTTTTTGGTTCAGTTATTGCATTTCTGATTCAAAGGATTGGTAGGGTGGTAAGGATGAAGGATTTTTCTACCTACTTTCAGCTATATAGGCTGAGTGGGCCATATTATTGTTTTTTTAAAATCTAGTTCTATCAAACTTGCAATGAGTAAAAATTCCTCTTATAATTTGATAACTCTTTGATTGCTAGTCCTAGGTTTTGATTAATTCCATTAATGTCATAGTGTACAAAGATAACTTAGAAGCTGGGAGATGTTTTACCAGGATCTGGTAAGTAAATTCTATATTAAATTGGTAATTAGGTTCCTTACATCTGTATAAGTTAGTAAAATTTAGTACTTTTTCCCTGATTCCATCACCACTTCATGCCTCTAACAGGAGCATATCCCTCATGTTAGTAGCCAATTAGGATGTACTGGTATAGCACTAAGGTGAAACCCAATTAAGAAGCTTGCCAATATTCCAAAAATAACTGATGGCGATAGCATGATGTCAGATGTTCTCAATTGCTTTGTACCAATGCCATAGAATCATGGAATTGTAGAAAAGTAGACTTTGAAGCACATCTTTGTTTTATTGATATGTAAACTGAGGTTAAAAGAGTTTAAAAGAAGGATGGAAAGAAGCTCTTTAAACTAGTTTGATATGGAAGAGACTAGAAGTTAGAGCTCTTCACTGCCTGTCTGATATTCATTTCACAGTGCCATGGTATGCTTTGTACAGTGGAAAGCAGGGAAGGGTAAGCTTTGCTTGTGGTTTCTTCATAATTAAAGCAGAGACTTACTCATTAACTAACCCAGTATGGGATTCTCTTTGCAAGTGGATGAGTGATGACTAGGGCATGACAGCCCAGAGCTTGAGACTCCTTTACTGAAGAGTTGAAACTTAAAGGCTTTAATCTCTTTTCCAGTGGGGACCACTCTGAGACAATTCAGGGAATGTATGGTTCAGGTCTAAGAGGAAAGTCTTGGTTCAGGTCCAAGGGGCCCAGCTTATGGCTCTCTGTGTAGAGAGAAATATTGAAAAATTCTCTCTTATCTTTCTCCTTTTCCCTTTAGGCTGCTGTCCAGTTGACACATTCAGAGCACTGTAAATAAAATCCTGCTTTGCTCAAAACACCATGAGTCTTCCATTCTGACCCCAGTTCCTAAATTCTCAGTTGAGCTACAATATATTGTTTGAGGAAGAAAGTCAGTTCTAATTTATCCTGATTTCCCTTTGAATAAACTTCAAAATTGCTAATTTTGGATATTAATTAATTAATTAAATTAAAAAAATTAATGATAATTTTACCATAGATCAGTCATGGAGATTTGCTAAGGGGGACATCTAAAAATCAGACGAATCCATCTTGATTTGTGCTTTCATTTGTTTTGGTCATCATGACCATCTGTCCACAACTTTCATAATTTGGAAATAAGAATTGATTTCTCTTTGAGGAGAGGAGCAAAAGGGGAAGCAATTAGATTGTATGATTTAGGGAAAGGGAGAGAATAAGTAATTACCATAGAACAGAATTGAAAGATAAGAGTCCTAGCATTTCTGTTACTGTTATTTGCTTGTTTACTTTAATCTTAAGGCCATTTGACTTGGATTGGTGTGTTCAAAGCTTTGAATGACAAAATAATATATTTGGCAAGTACAATTTTTAAATGAAGTCATTTTACCGATTCTCTTTTCTTCTGCATGTTATATTCCAAGACATCCAAAAATTCTTAAGGCTTTGCTTACATATTTTATTTTTTATTCTTTCTCAAACAATATATACCAGTTTTAATTTGCCATCGATGAGTGTGTATACTTTATCCTTGGCCCTGTTTGCTCTTTCAGAAATGTATGGATTACAACAGGCCAAATATTAATTTAATTCTATTCATAGTTTTTAATTAAAAATATGCATTCTTATATTCATTTTAACAAGCATATATCCTGATGGAGCACTTCATCAGATGGGCCATGCACTTTGCTCAGCATACAGATTTGACTAATACATTGCTCTTATCCTTAGCAAACTGATAGTCCAGCTGAGGAGACAGCAGCTAAACAGATAATTCAGTATAAAATGATACATTTAGAAGTTTATCAGTTACAACTTCAATTGTACATCATAGAAAGTGGTTTAAGCATTGTAGGGGAGGAAGACATTTCCTCTACCCTCTCTGGGTCTTTCCGGCTGGACTACAAATTAAATTGACATGAGACAGAATAACAGGAGAAAATTAAACAAGACTTTATAACATGTATACATGGGAGAGGCTCAGGAAAACTGAGCAACTCCCCCAAATGGTGGAAGCTCTCATCTTAAATACCATCCTCAGCTAAAGACAAAGGAAGATGTTGGGGGTGGGGGGAGCTGGTTATGGGAGATGACCAGAAAAGTACAGTAAACAAGAGTAAGGTTATTATGCAGATTTGTCATTACCTTCTGCGTTGATAAGAGTTTTTAGAGGATAAGTTCACCGCCCTCCTTCTTCCTGGTACAGAGAGGGACACACCTTTATAGATGGAGATTTCCTTTACAAATGTAAATGTCTCTTACAAAGGGTAACTTCTACTTTTCTGAGTTTCTCTCATGTCTGCAGTTTTTAAAAGTAACCAGCCCAAAATAATCCTTATGCAAAGAGACATATCTTCGGGTGGCCAATGCCAATCCCCCACAGCACAAAATGGAATTTATTGGCTCTTATAAATGAAATGTTCAGGGGTATGTCTCCTTTTTTCATGGCTCAAATGCATTCACATGAGCTCAACATCCTTAGGTGCCACAGAGTAGTCCTGGCTTTGCCAGGCTAACATTATTATCACAGCATGTCTATAAGAAAACAGAGACTCTGCTTTCCTTATAGCTCGAACTAGACTAGAATCCCATCATCTTGAATTGGTCCGATTTGTTTTGTGAATGCCTCCTTTAACCTAGAATTGGTGTGCCCAAGCACACTGGGTTCTGTGATACTACTGGTATGCCTTGAATGAGTTGTACATGTGGTGAGGTATAGAATCTCTTTTGCCTTAGAGAGCAGTCAGGCAGCACCTGGGGCAGCCAGAGACCTGGGCTATTCATCTCTGGCACGAACAGCTTCATTCTTTCATCTCAATGTGGCATTCTAATATTATCTTTTTTTTTCCCTAGTAGACCATACTGTGGACAAAGATTGGGAAGTGCCGCCTTAACCAGTTTTATCGCTAATAATTGGTTCAGCCCATCCTTGAAACTGGATGGTGTTAATTTTATGTGAATTTTATGGATGGAGAGGGAGAGGAAGGGTGTGGTTCTTCTAGGACACATTGAGGAGGTTGTTAGCAGAATTGGGGAGCATAAAACAACAAACGGTTACTCCATGCAATGGTAGATAGAGGTAGCTGTCTGTCAGGAGATTGGAGCTTTTCTTTTGCTCTAGAAATAAAATATTGCAGAACTTAAGTTTGAAATGTTTCTCAACGAATATATTGGCAAAATTTTCATAAGACTCTGGCTTTTTACATTACAATGATTAAATCTTGGGATGTCTTCAAGAAAAATGCCAGTTATTGCAAAAAAATAAGCAATTTACATCAGTTGAAAGTAATAAGGGGAAGATAAAGAGAGAGAGGGCTCGAGGCAGCATTTTTCAAAGAAAAGTCACCCCTGTGTGCAGGCCTGTGCTCCATGGGCAGGACAAATGCCCGGTGATTTCTTCATCGCCATCAATTATAGGCCTGGGACATGCTTTTAAGTGTCTAGGGGACTGCTAAGAAATTGGTTCCTGAGGGTTATTGCAAATAGGAAGATCTGATTAGTCAATTATTCCTTTGTCTGAAAGAGGCCATTAAATTTGATGAAGGAAGCTGTCAATGCATTAAAAGGTACAGCTGAGTGAAAGGTGAGACCAAACGCTGACAAGTATGGTCAACATAAGACACACCTGACAAGACACAGGACGAGCCAAGCAAATGGCTCATAAAGCTGATTTAGCAGGAGGATAGTAAAACCCTTCCTTTCAAGTGATCTGACTTTTTACTAAGCATTTATATGGTGACAGGGTCTACTAAGGAAGGGGGACTACATGTTTTTACTAGATCTTGCAGACATCAGCCTTGTATAAGCATTCTTTATTATAACACTAAATCTATTAAGTTCTTAGAGTCTTTTTCCCTTTACACAAACATTTTCTCTTACTAAAATCAGATATTGACCCTTTCTCAACAGCAATAATTGTTTTTGACAGGCACTCTTCTATATCTCTTTTAAAAGTCAGGCAGAATCGGGTTTCTGTTGTAGCGAAGGTCGACATAAGGCAATGATTTAGAAATAATTACAAAGAGAAAGTGGCCTGAGGAAGACCCAACAATTTCCCCCTCTAGTAAGAAATTTTATAGCTACTGCTTTATAACTCCTCTAGTTATAGATGATTTCATCCTATAACCACTATAATAATAGTCGTTATTAATATAAAGGCCCCAAAAGGGTTAGAGGTTTATTTTGCTTTGAAATAAGCACCCAGTCATTTGGATGTTTATTGAAAGTTTATCTGAACCTCATTGGTCTGGAAAATGGTTAGATTTGTGAACATTTAGTAGCTTCTTGCAAGATTTGTAGCTTTGAATCACTTTGGAAGACAATGAAACCAGACTTCTTGGTCACTTTTCACAGTAGTCTGATACTTTCTCAGCGTCCTGTCTAATGAGACATCTACATGGCTATTGTTTTTTTAAGGCTGTGGTCAAATGTCAGTAATGACTTGTGGCTTGGCCATCACTGCTGCTGGGCAAAGGCTGCTCTCTAATTTATACCCCTTTATTAGCAACGTAATGCTAGCTGCTGAAACAAATAAAGCCCAGATTCTTTGTGGTTTAACATAATAGAAAGTTATTTCTCACTCGTATCAGGTCTGAGTGGCAGTGGGGACTCTGCTCCCTGGAACACAGAGGGACCAGGCTTAGGAAACGCTTGGTGTCCCTGATCATATGCAGCCTCAAGTCCAGCCTGCAGGCAGGAGAAGAGAGAGCAGAGAATCTCATAGAAGAATTTTTTAAAAAAATATCACTTCGGCCCACTTTCCACTCCCCGGAACTGAGTCTCGGGCCCCACCAATGTAAAAGGTTTTGGAAAATGTAGGTCCTCACTGGACAGCTGCTTCTCAGTGACAACCACACCCAAGGGGAGAAAGGCACACATGTTTAGTGGGCAGTTAACTGTCTCTCCACAACGTCTGCGTGACGCTTCACTCTGGAGCTACAGTACTTATGATGTGAGCGTCTGAATGACGAACTGCCTTGGAAATAAATCTTCTCCACCTTTCAGTGGACCTGCAGTTTAGGCAGCCAGGAAAAGTCCCCTCCAAATCTCTTTTTCCATCCCCAAATTTCAGATACAGTGAAAAGAAAGTTTTCAAATTCCCAAATGCCTAATGGTTTTAGGATTTCATACAACTTCTGAGAACATTTGGTTCTCCGTATTGACCAGAACTTACAGTGATGACCACGGTCCCAGTCCACATGACAGTCCACCCAGAGTTGGGGAGTGCTTTTTTGGCTTTCCAGTGACCTGAAAGTCTCCCTGAATTCTAGTTACTTGCTGGTATGTGCTGAAGATTCATGTTAAAGTAACTACCTTAGGCAAACAAAATTAACATCACAAATTTTAAAAACTATAAAGCTTCCTATGACATGAGATTTTTGGGGGTTTTTTTTGGTGAGGAAGATTGGCCCTGAGCTAATATCCATGCCAATCTTCCCCTATTTTATGTGGGATGCCACCACAGCATGGCTTGATGAGTGGTGTGTAGATCCATGCCCAGGATCTGAATCCCAGTCCGCTGAAGTAGAGCATGCGAACTTAACCACTACACCACTGGGCTGGCCCCAAGATTTGTGTTTTTTGAATAAGCCATATGACTATTTTCTCAGCTCACTCAGTAATAAAATGAATATTATTAATAGTAGTGGCATGACCAGTTATATAGGGCCCTGCTCAAAGTGCTTTAGAAGTGTTAGCTAGTTTAATCCTTACAACCGTGCTCTGAGGTACCATTACTATCCCCTTTTACAGATGAGAACACTGAGGCACAGGGATTTGCCCTGTGTTAGATTTCCAGGAAGTGTCGGCATTCTGAATCCTGGGAGTCTGGCTCCAGAGTCCAGACTATTAACCGCCATGCTGGGGTGCCTTGCCTTCAGTTCCTTTATAAGATGGTTAGGTCAAACTCATTGTTATGGTGAACATTCATTTTCTATTTTATAAGAAAAAAATTACGTGTGCTAAGCTGGCGCCACAATTAATAGAAGGCACTAATACTTCTTACTCTGGGGCCATTATTATGGTTTAAAGGATTTGGTGGGAATCTGGGACTGGAAGTTGCTAACTGGACATTTGGCTGGAGATAGGCAAGACAAGGTCAGTATACCGTTGGGAAGGGTCAGCTAAAATTGGCATATATGCGCATATATAATATAAACAAAACAGCCACTGGCAAGATGGTATAATTCCTTGAAGTTAAGGTAAGGCTATGAGTACATGATTCTCATCCCCGCGGCACCAGCCCTGCACCGCAGTTGGATCCCTGCCTGCCTATCCCATCTCTGCCCCTTTATCCACACCTCTGCATGGAATATCTTTCTTCTCTCTTTCTCCTTTCCAACCCAGCTCCTCCACAAAGTACGGTAGTCCATTTTGGTATCATGCTCCCTATTGAATACTTCTATGGCTTATTTAGAAACTATCATTCAGATGTTGTCTTTAAAAAATATAAATGTTCACATTGTTTCTCTCAAACTAGATCCTAAATGCACTGAGGCCAGAGAACACATCTTTTACATCCTTTTTATCTCCTTACATCACTTAGTGGGATACTTCATTCCTAAGTTAATGAAAACCACGATTAAGTCTATTTACAGAGAACCACATAAAGTGAAAAACCCCATCTGTGTTAGAGCCCTATAAAGATGTTAATTTATGTCAATTCTTTCTAAAATTCTTACTGGACTACAGTTTCCCTTGAGTCAGTACTATCAGCGCCTTTCTCAGGTGCCTGAATCTAAAAAAGCACACACCTCAGATCAAAAAGTTTTCTAGTCCAATTGCTGTACCCTTGTTTACTTCGTCGACTGGAAAATGTTCTGACTCACCCAGGCAGGCATCTCTAATGGTCACGGCTGTTAGACGCAGGATGAATGAATAAGATCAAGATGCTTGGACATTTTGCAGGCTCTTAGAGAGGGCAGGGTACAGCAGAGCAGGGCTGAGTGGCCACATGTGTTCCAGGAGGGCGTGGGCACTGCCTGCCACACCACAAGTCGAGTGACCAAGTAATCACTGCCAACTTTGTCCCCACTTCTCCAGACTTGGGATGCGATTCAAAAACTTGTTTAAAATTATCATAGATTGTCCTACTTAAATTTATTTTTCATCCTTATATTTCAGAATATTTGACATGAAAAATAGCTATATATATTTTTTAGCCAGGTAAACAACTACATAAAAAAGGTATAACACCCTGGCAAACATCTGTGAGTGCATTTTCTTCTGCTAATTGGTTACAGGACACAAATCCAGTGTACTTATCAGGGCAAATATCTAGAAAATCTTCTGGAAATACCATACCGATGGAGTCAATTACTCCTCTCCTACTAATCTAGGAGTTATCAGATAACAATTTTCTGGGAACCCTGGGACAGCATCTTGGGGATTCATCACTTGACACATTTGGAACATCTTTGGTTCTACACGTCCTGAACCACCTTTCTCCGTTCTTAATAGTGTGGGATTCTGAAACAGGACTATTCACTGATATGCACCACAATTCCTTAAGAAAAGTTCATCTTCTTCCACAAGTTTTATTTTTGCTTTTGGAGTAAAATTAAAGAACAATAAATGTCAATATTGTTTCTTTTTAGAAACTATTTCTGTAAATATTTTTGCACGTATATTTCCAAAATTATCTGCAATTCCATACATTATAAAATTAAGTCAAGAGTTATTTGGGCAACCAAAGTTCAACTTGCATAAAGTCCTAAGGTCATGTTTTTCCCCAGGGGTGCGCTTTTCACACACATTCATTCCTTCAGCAAATATTTATTGCGTGCCTACCACATGCTAGGAACCGGTCTAGGTACATGGGGTACATGCTTGGAAAAGGAAAGGCCTCCGTCCTTGTTGAGTTGATTTAGTAGAGAAGAGAGAGTGACTATAAATAGTAAGCATAATAAATTGTAAATTGTATAGTCTGTTAGAGTGTGATACATGCTATGGAAAAAAATTAAGTGCAGCAAGTAAAAAGAATCAAGAGTGAATTGCTGAGTGGACAGAGTTACAGTTTTATTAGGCTGATTTGAGTCAGTGTAATTGAAAAATTGGCTTTTGAGCAAAGCCTTGAGAGAAGTGAGAGGATTGGCCTTGTGGATATTTTGAGAAGAGTGTTCTAGGCAGAGGAAACAGCGTGTAAAGGTTTGAAGCAGGAGCTTGCCCGGCAAGTTCATAGGGCAGCAAGAAGGCCAGTGTGGCTGGGGCCAAGTGAGCAGAGAGGAGATGCTGGAGAGGGAACAGCGAGAGGTGTGAGGGACAGGGCAGCCCAGGAAGGGCCTTGTCAACCACTGTGAGGACCTGCTTCCACGCTAAGTGAAGTGGGCATCTGAAGGCAATTGTCACATTAGCTTCACGCGACTGCCTTGGTGCAGGTACATGAAGTATTATCACTTTGTCTTATGGGTGAAGAAATGAGCTGCCAAAAGTTGAGGTAACACGAAAAATAATTTGCTTTCAATAATTTATTTTCTTATGGAAAAGAAAGGAATACATTTGTAAAAGTCCATTTTCTGACAGACACTCTTCTTTAAGCCTGCCACTGTTCCTATTTTCATTTCCTTTTAATCCTTACAGATAATCGTGTAGGATAGACAATATGTTTCCTGTTCAATAAATTAAAAAATGGAGGTTTAGAAAGGGTATAACAGTCACACAGCAAGTAAACATAGATTCAAGGTTAAGTCTCTGAATCCAAATACCAAATGTGTTGTAAAGTTATATTAAAACAGTTTTAAGATTTCGACTAGGAATCATGTCAGGACACAATATAAAAGCATCCACAGACACCTCCATGATTCAAAAGATATTAGCCTTTTGTTATATTTGCTGTAGATCACATTTTTTGTGTGCATTTAGAAAATAAAACATCTAGAATTTTTTCCCATTTGATGGAGATAAAATGCTATGTTGTCATCATGTTAACTGGAATTTCTTCGATTATTGCTGGGGCTAAATTTTTAGGTGTTTTTATTAATCACTCAGTTTACCTATTTTGTGAATTGCCTGTTCATATACTTAGCCTATTTTTCTATTGTCTTTTTCTTATTTACTTGTAAGAGCTCTTTATATATTCTAGTTAATATTCATTTATCTGTTCCAGCCCTTGCAAATATTTTCATGCAATCTATGGCTAGTATTTTTTTCACCATTTATTATAAAGTATACAAAAGGTTGGAATATCCTGGTATTTTATTTCTTCTTGAGTTCACTTTGGTAAGTGAAATTTTGTTGAAATTTTCCATTTTTTGACATAAATTTCTTCATATCATATTATCTATTTAATATGTACATCAATAATAACGATGTCCATTGTTATATAACTGATATTTGATTTATTTGTGTCTTCTGTTTTGCTTCGTTAATCTTGCCAGAAGCTTGTCAATTTTATTAGATATTTTTAAAAACCAACTTTTGGCTTCATTGGTCCTTTCCCTAGCATGCTTATTTTCTATTTCATTAAGTTTTGCTTTTTACCTCTTTATTATCCTTCTTTTTTATTTATCTTTTTTGCCTTTTTTTATACTGGCCTTTTTGTACTTCACCCAGATGGATAATTAATTTTCACTCTGCTGTGTTTTCTTTTAAACATATGCTAAGCTATCAATTTTTCTTTAAGTCCTGTTTTGGGTGCATCCCAAGGGTTGGCTTGTATTTCAGTTAAGAATATTTTCTAATTTTAACATAAGGTTTAGAATGAGTCAAAAAGGAAAAGCATTTCTTAGTGTCCAAACGTAAGAGATATTTGTAGTTTTTTTATTGATTTCTAATTTGTAATCGTAGAAAATGGCTTGCATGATTTAAATTCTTTGAAATTTGTTGAATATACTTTTTAGCCCAGGATATGGTTAGTTTTTATAAATATGCACATTGTAAAATAAGGTACATTCTACGGTTGTTAAGTGGGATAGTCTATAAAAATCTACTAGGTCAAATTTTTTAATTGAGCTATTCAAGTTTTCTGTATCCTTATCGGTTTTTTTTCTTTTTATTATATCCTTATAGAGAAAATTTTGTTAAAGTCTCCTGCTCTGATTTTTGATTTGTATTTTTATACTTCTAATTTTGTCCATATTTGTTTTTTATTAGATACAGTAAAGTTTAAAATCTTATAACCTCTTGGTGATCTCTGGTCTATTACATATTTTCTCATTGTGAAGTCACCCTGTTGAAATACAATAATGCTTTTTACTGTAGCGTCTCTTTTTTCTGATATTTCTATAAAATCCCATTTTTGAAGGGAGTTAATATTTGCAAGGCACATCTATTTCTAACTTATACATTTTTATTCTTTCTGTATCCCTATTTTTAATATACATCTTTAATAAAAAGTGTTTATTTGATTTTTACATTTTAATCTATTTTATCTTTGCTTTTTAATTATAACATATAGCTCATTTATATTTAATATAATTGCTGATATATTTGGGTTAAAATTCTACCATATTTTTTTGTGCTATTTGTATGTGTTGTATATTGCTGTGTCTTATTTTTTCTGCTTCCCTTTGAGATTGTGTTATTTCTTGTTACTGCCTTTTTTCCCATCCTCTAGTTGGAATTTATAACTTTTTATTCTTTAGTGGCTGCTCCACAAAATACATGACAGTTCATTTATCAAATACAAAGTTATTCAACACATTTTTTCTGAGGAGGAGTTTGGATTAAAAAACAGACAGTCGGCCTCCAGAGTCTATTCTTTTACCACTGACTTCCATTTGTAATGGAGATTGAGAGATTAAGGTCACATCATGTAGCTGAACTTGAACTCTGCTTTTATGATGCTCTAGGTCAGGTACATTCCTCAATAAACTAGAACTTCCCTCAGAAGCCTCACAAAATTGTGGGAATAAAATTCACTACTTTGAGTTTTAAGCGGTTCAAAATCTCCGATTTGATTCATTATAGGATTACTTCAGAATCCCATATGTTGTTTTGGTTTGAGTCGAATCTGAAATATATTAAAAAATACCTACTGCTGTGTGGTCTATTTGCTTTTCTCTTTTCAAACGTCCTATTGAGAAGTGCTGCTGAAATTTTGTCCTGACATGTGGGGGCCCATCTATTTCCTGCCACACTCAGCTTGGGGGACATAGCCTCTGGCTTATATTCTTTTGAAATTGTCCTGCTGAAGTGCATGTTTTGATTTTGGCATTTTCCAGATGCTTCATAAGCAGGTCCCATGTGTTAAAATTTGTGGAAATTCAGCATGTTTCCTAATGTGAGGCATCTAAGTCGTTCACAAATTTAGAGCAGTTACTCTATTAGCTGCGATGAGGAGATTGCTCTTTAATTTCACTTCATTCTATTATTTATGCGTTGTATGCTTATTCTTCTATGTTTTATGTCTTACTTTGTGTGGGATTTTAAAGAGTCTCTACATTTCACATTTTGAGCAATTTGATTTTTATCTATAATTATATCCTCCAGCTACTTAAATTGATGACACATTATAAATGTAAAGCAAATTAAGGTAGATAAATGTATGATGTGTTGTTCCCTTCTGACAGGAAGTTATCCCTATGCTAAAGTTTTCTGCTTATTTCAAGTCTCAGAATCATAGCATCACGTAATGTTAAAAAATTTGAAAGAAATTTAGATACCATGTCCACAGACTTTCTCATTTTACTGATGAGGAAACTGAGACCAAGATTATTTAACAGATGGATAGTGGCTGAATTAGTCTTAGAATCCAAATTCCCTCATTTCTGACATCAAGCCCAGACACATAAATCATATGTCTTAAACATAATGATTTCAAACATTAATGAAATGTGACACTGAAATATGGCAATGTTCATATAAGCCTAAAATTTTAGTCTGTGCTTAGGCATCCAAAAGTGAATCTTGTTGTCTTAAAATTTCTTATTGGGCTAAACCACTTGCCAATCACTTTGATAGGCATCAGGGACGTAATGGTGAGAAAAACAGATGTGATTGCAGCCTTCAACACGTAACAAATTCTACAATAAATGTGAAATTGCAACTTATGTGAATACTCATCTCTTTTCCCAACATGCTCCAGTCACCTTTTACAGATCTGTCAAACCTCAGCCCAAATTTCCTTTCCTGAGAGAACCTTTCAGACTAGATCAGGTCTCTAGTCACATGTCCTCCTGCTACTGTACATGTTTCACTCACTCTTAGGGGAGGCCGCATCTATTTGAGGTGTGTGAACTGGACCATGGAGGGTGTTATAGGCCATAGTAAGGACTTCTTGGGTTTTTAGCCTTACATAGTGGAAAACCTTTCAAAGGCTTTAACCATATCTCTGTTTTAAAGAGTTTCCTTGGCTGCCTTCTTGTAAGGCAGTGAGAATGGCTGAAGGGAGTCCAGTTAGAAAGCTGCTGGGGAGTCCCATGGGAGGTGATGATGACTTATTCTAAGGAGTCTCTCTGATGAGAGAAATGGATGAATTTGAGAGATATTTAGGTGTTAAATTGAAAGGACATAGGTAGAGAAATGTGCACGTTGTAAATAGCGAAATAGTGACAATATTTGCAAGTCTTCCCAATAAGAAGTGAAGCCTTTCTTGACTTTGTTGAATGTGGACTGGCTTTGTGACCAGCTTTGGTCAATGGGCAGCAAATAGAGGCTTAAAAAGTGTTTGCATATTGGGGATCTCTCTCACTGAGCTTCAAACTGAGCCTTGTGAACAGTCAGGCTGGCCCACTAGAGGATGAGAAACCACGTAGTGAGAAGCTCCAGTTGATCCAGCCAAGACCCTTGAAGGAGCTTAGCTGAGGACATCAACCTGGAGCATACTGGGAGGATGCCAGGCTGAACACAGCCCAAACTGCTGGCTGACTGATTTTTGAGCTGAATAAATGGTTGTCGCCTGCATGCTGTACTGTGGTACTATGTGTGAAAGAGAGAGAAGTTCATGAAATCAACGGCATTGAGATTTTCAAAGAGATGTATGTTATATGAGGTGTAAGTGTAAGATCTGTCTCCTCTGGTCTTCGCTTCAGTAGCTCAAATTTAACTAGATCCACCTAGTTAACAGTCCATTTTATATACATTGATTCCATTAGCCTAATCAGTTTTTCTTTCAAAGTTTTATTTTCGAATTTATCTTTTATTTATCGCAATTTTTTCCCTGAATATAGATTTTTTTTTCGTATTCTTGGTTTCTGCTTAGCTTTAAAAAGAATCAGATGTAAATATCAGTGATTGGAAATACGGAAAATGCTTTCAAAATGTAAACTACATATATATATATGTGTATATGTATATATCTCTCCAAGTAGCTAGGGAAATATTTCATTATTGAAAAGCTTTGATGTGGGGAATCCTTGATGCATATTGTTGTTAATTAAAAACTTCTATGTATAAATCTGAACATTGTAATACAACTGCATGACATGATGGAAACTTCTAAAACTGTAAGGAATGCTTTACGTATCTGAATGCAAGAAAAGGCATTGTGTTCATGTTAGCTTTCAAATTAGTTGTAGATCCCACACAAAGAAGAGAGAAAGTTGTGTCCTCTGAAACATATTCCTTATAGATCTGGGATAATATTGGTCAGCTGTTATCTCTACCTGAGATAAGTGAATGGTTTATTTTCATACACAATAAGATTTAGCAGGAAAAAATACGTGTCATGGAAATAAGTATTAGTTTAAAAAGATATAGTTGTCACTTTTGTTGAAGACAGCAAAGTTTTCTTCACCACCACAGACAGCCAACATCAAAAAGTTATAAAACTACTATTTCTTTTTGTGTGTAGATTTTTCAGACTTTCATAGAAAAAAAAGAACTTTGGAAAGGAATATGGGTATCAAATCAACCTTAACGTCTTTGTGATTTTACAGTCTTGGATATTGACCAGGTTCCTAGTCTCATGCTGCTAAAATCTAACTGAAAAACCCATCGAAGGTTTTCGATTTTCTTTGGCTCTGAGGGTGATATCAAACATGAAGTGTGTAATTTACCTCTTCACTCTAGAAGTGGTTAAACCAAACCACGCATTTACTGCAGATTTCAATAATGTGACAATGCTTATCTTACCTTGAAGTGACAAGACAACTTTAGAGTGTCACTTTATTAAAATTGGTGTTAAAATGCTAACTGGCAGAATTTTAGTTATATATGAGGTCTGGCTATTCTGGACTCAAGAATGCGTTCTTAAAGCTCTTAATGTCGTTCTGTTCAAAAGTTGCCTACGACCCCACTTTCCCTATTTATACTTTCATTAAAAAAATCACATCATGCATCACATTAAATTAAATAAACTTTCAATTTTGATGGTTATGTTGTTTTGAAAACAACTGATAATGACAACAATAGCTATCATTTACTGAGTGCTAACCATATGGTATGCATTTACATATGTAGCATTTTATTTAATTTCACAACCTATAAGATGGATTCTATTATAGATGAGGCACATGGCTAAGTAATCTGATTAAAGTGACATAGCCAGTGAGCAGAGGAGGTGGGACTACACTGAGTCATGCTGACACATTGGCACAATTTTCACCTTGAAAACTCATTACAAGTAAGTGACACTGCACTATAGTCTCTGTCCCAGTCAGAAGCTGAAGAAGCTAGAGGCATGAGAAATTTATGTTTTGCTCTATGGTTGCACATATTTAAATAACATTGTAACAAAAATAGTTTAAATCAACATGGGGGCTGGGGGAGTATGAGCTTAAATAACTTTTTCCTTTAAAAGTCTCCACATATTACTCAGTTTTGACACACGCTGTACTGGTCTCATCCAAGTTCAATATTCTCTGATTATGTGATTCTGTTGGCTGTGGATCTTGGGCTTATAGGAACCATTTCAAATTACTTCAGTGGACATCGTGTAATCCTACTATACTAGGAAAGAGTTAGGCTCTTTATACGCCATAGACTGAGTTTATTAAACTCATCCACACCCTGTGGTGTGTTTTTATGCACACTCCCTTTGTCTTGTGAAGGAAGTTTCTGCATGTGGGAAAAGGGTGTGAAGTAAAACAAAATCCTGGACTCTGCCTGTGTGATGATTACAACGGAGACACAAAAACATCTGCTGGGTTAAAGGCACCAGCTGTTGGCCATGCAGAGCAATCACATATGATGCTGTTGGTCAGGAAATTAAGAAAACCATGGTGTCAGTGGATCAAACTGTGAAGAGTTTTAGAAAGACTAAATATTGCTAGCCACACTGACACTTGACCAATACAAAGGATTTAAATAAAATATACTTTTTTCAAGACAATTTCCTTTTCATCCCCTCTATTTTTATCACTCATTTTAGTTAAATACTTTTGAGCCATTCTCAGAAAGGAATGACTTGAATGGTGTGTAAAAAGCCTGACCTGTGATGAAAGAGGTGTTTGTATCTTTAATTCGCGTGTTTTTCTTACCATCTCCCGAGAAACTTTGCTGATATTTCACAGCAGAAAACACTTCTGAAACTGAGGTAGCTTTCAGCTCATCACTATTGATCATCCCTCTGACTTTCCTTCCATCTGTAGCCCTCATTAAGGACAACACAGAGTCTAAATGGCAAAAATCATATGTCCTTATTTATTTTAGAACTTGTCAACAGTATTTTTGTAAAATCAGTGGGCTATGCTTGTATTGACGAAATACTCATGTCCCTGAAGGGTTGTCCTTTAATGTGCCATCAGGATAAGTCACATTTGATTGATGACTCAGAGTGGAACAAGTCTTATGATTTCTTGAAGTGTAAAAGGCTTAAATTTTGTAAAATAATGATTCTGAATTTATTTTATTTGATGCACTATTTGTATTTAAGTACAAATAGCTGTATCAGAGAAGACTATTATAATCAAGCAAATACACTTAGCTTTAAGCTTCTTAGAAGCTCTGGAAAATGCAAAAATATAATTGTTACAGAACTAATTCTCTAATCAGAGGCAAATAAACAGCGTTTTTGTGGGTCTTAAGTATTTGGGCAGAAATACTTCATTCTGGTGCCTAACGTTTCCACCCATTTGGAGGGGCTTCATTGGTGTAACATACCTAGTTTCTCATCCCCCCTTACTCCTCCCAGGGAGGTCAAAGGGATCACCTGTTTGCTGGGCATCTGGCATTGGTCCACTGCTTCCCAGTCAGATGGAGGTGATCTATTAGATTCTTGTGAATGGGAGGTGGCCTCTTGTTTCTCCTTCTCTCTCCATCAGTTCCAGAGAAAGGCAGTGACCTACGTAAGTGTGTTTGCTCTGCAAATTCAAAATCTACTCTGGGTATGTTTTTCAAGACCAAAGCAGTCAAAGTGGGAGCTAGCTCTGCCTCACCAAGCAACCTCCTCCAGCTCAACATTCATGAGATGAGAGTTTGGCTGACCCTTTTGTCTTAATTCACAACGGGTATAGAACCTAGGTGAATGAGGAGGACGCTCCTTATCAGGCCACCTTTACCCTCTTCTTGGCATATTTGATTCATTCATTGGGAACCTTGTGAAACAGAAGACAAAACATATAATTTGGACATAAAAATACACATAGAGAGGCGTGGGTAGGATCAGGGCTTCGAGCCTCGCATTTTAGTAGGAGCCTCTGTGCATCTTTAACTTGGACAGTGTGACATGGCTCATGTTGTGGAGCGTGGCTGGGTTTTCAGGCAGTTTTAGGATTTAGGCATAAGCCCTGTGAGATTTTCACCTTGAAAGATCATTGCAGCTTATGGTAAGTGATATTTTTTTACAGGCAAGTATCAATTTCCATAGAGGTGGTAGGACTTGAGTGAAAGAACAGACCTCAATAAAGGCACGAGATTGTGCAAACACAGGTGAGTCTTCAGAAATGCAGCATACAGAAAATTGGCTGAGAGAGCTGGCACAGCCTGAGGATATGTACAGGGACCATACAGAGCTTAGCTGGAATATCACCTTAGCTTCAAACGCTATACATGTCACTATCCATGAGCAGGCACGGGATACATAAAGTCTTCATGCACAGACAGTGAGGGGCTTAGCCACTGTTGGCTGTGTTTGCCATGTTTTCCAGTTGAATCTGCAGGACATTCTTAGTGTCAGCTCTAGGTAGGAGGCACTGTTTACTGTTGCTTTGACCTGCCATTGGAGTCAAGAGATGGAACAGGGAAGAATAACCAGGGATTCACAGGGCCTGTACTGAGCCAAGAATCGCTTCCCACTATGAAGGCCTCCATTGCTCTGGATTTCTTCATTATGTAAGCTCTAACCATGGCATGAGATTTTTCAAGACACAAACAATGAATGACTTCTCTCAAAGAAGAGTGGTAGATTTTATTACTAACTCAGTAAAAGGAACAGGACCTTTTATCATAATTTAGTGATTTGATCCATTTTAGAGTTTCCCAGCAGCAAAATTTTCACTCACCAGCAGAGGTTCTGAAGGTCATCCGAAGAAGCAGGGCTTGGTATTACGGAAGAGATTTCATGGAGACAGGAGCAGGAAGGCCCTGATCTCAAGATTTATCTTTAGTATTTAGCTTTCTTCCACCAAAAATGTCTTATTCTGTCAACAATTATGTGAATACATCAACTGTCTTTATACTTTAAACAAAAATCATCAGAGTTTGGTAAACAAGTTTCATAATAAAATTAACAACTAATAGATTCCTGCTTTTTTTAAAAAAAAAATATTATTTTGGCCCCTTTATTTAGAAAAAGATCCACAATTATACTGCTGTTTCCCCGATACGACTTGAATCCTGACTTAGAGTTTAAAGGGAGGTGTGTATTAATGTTTGGAACTGAATTTGTTTCTTTTGTGATGTAACTGAATTTATCCCACGTCTGCAAACAATAATTTAATTAAGTCCCAAAGTGCCGTAGGGTGAAAGAGGACAAGATTTAATGACTTTGGAGGCATTTCAGAATAACAAAAGAATTTTAAGACATTGTTCCCCCACTGAAGGAGGGCCTTCTAGCACATCCTGCTTGGAGGGATGCTAAGCTAACAATGGTGGTGCTATTCCAGTCCAGAGTTTCCAGGTTGAGTTATGTTAGCAGGGACACCAAAGCCAAAAGGCATTAATGACTTATGCCATCTGGCTTGTCAGCAACCAGTTTCAGTGACGTAGTTAAGCAATGCAATCATTATTTATGTATTTTGGCTCTATTATTCATTTTGATATATTTTTCCGCTGTTTCCAGGGATCTGGACCCTGCCTGTGTCTTCCTGAGCATTTCACTTCTGTAAAGATTTTGACTGGAGATAATTTTGTCGTTCATTTGAGTAGAAGATTCTTTTCATATAAAATAAATGATGTATTTTCTGTATTTTGGTAAGCTATTTAGAAATGAGCTACATAAAACATTTCATAAAGTCCCATTGTTAGGTTAAGGTTTGGATTTATGATTGGCAATATTTGGAGGCAGAAATAGTGTAGAGTGCTACATCATTTATAATTTCTTCTTTCTAAATCGTACTCAAATTTTGGTGTGATTATGATGGAAGGTCGTCTCTTTCTGGATATCTGAAATCAGTTGAGAATGCATCCTTCTTTTGAATATTATAGTCTCATTCTCATCAATTTTAGAGCTTGAGTGAATCTAATCGGAAGGTAGGCAAGTTTTCTTAACATCACCCAGTTTTTCAGAAATAGACTGATCTAAAGACTACCTTTGGCTCCTTCTAGATTTCCTTTGCTGAGTCCTTCTTTACCAAACTGCCTTTAAATTTGGAGTTTCTCAAGGGCCATATCTTCATTTCACATTTCTCTCTGAAGCAATAGAGAGAGATACAGAGAGGTTAAGCTACTTCCCCAAGGTCACACAGCTATTATTAAGTGACAGAAGTAAGATTCGAATTGAGGCTTCATGAGTTTCCAGAGTCTTTGATGTCACAATTTCCTGTACAAAGGCCTAGACCTTGAAAGATTCCGATTCAGCAAGTCTGAGTGGAGCCAGGGAATCTGTTTTTTTAACAAATAGCCCAAATGAGATGATTTTCCTCATCAGGAAAGTCTGGGGAACTTACTCCAGAGAGTAACTGTACAATGTCCATCTTGGCAATAGCAGAAATTTTTAAAAATAATTTTAGTTTTGCTTAGAAATGAAAATACATCTCTGTAAACTTAAAATTGTGTATGTTCTCTTCTGGGTTCCAGATTTTTACATAACTCTCTTTCTTATGAGTAACTTGGGAAAAGTTGTTTTTCATAACTATTCAGGAAAATAACCTGAGACTAATAAAAATGGCCTAATAGAAATTAGGCAGTAGGTCTGAAAAAAACTGGCCATGGGCTGCTTTGCAAGAAATCACTGAAAAAGGAACCAGCCAAGTAATAAGGATAGACATTTTTCCTTTGTTTAGACGCTTCTGTGACCTGCTGGGTTGAGCCAAGAACAGGAAATATGAAAGTCTCTGTTTTCTTCCAGGACTCTCTTTGGCTCACTAGATATACAGGAAGCGGTAAAAAGCTGTATGGTGGCTCCGTAGGAATTGAAAGTCCTTGAGCAAATCAATCAGAGCTGATGCCGTGCATCAGCAAGCCAGGATAATAATATTGGCTAAACTTACTTGAATCCCATCTGGATTTACTTACTGGCAAGTGTAAAGTGTTTTCAAAATACCGAATATTATATAGGGCATCCAAGCAGCTTAAATTTCAGTGGCCCCATCCTTTCCCTTCCTCTACTTCTGGGTCCAGCACTCAGTGTGCTGGGGTATAATAAAACCCAACTTTCTGGGCTCCCAGGCCCTTGCTGTCCTCAAAAGCTGCTTATGCTGGGCTAGGCCTGCCTTCAGGCCACCTATTCTCTATTAACCTCCAACAACAATTTTGGCAAGCCTGAAGAAACATATGAATACTCTAAAAATACAAAAACTAATTGTTACTGAAAATTTTTAACTTTCCCAGCACATAATTTTGGCAACTATTTTGCCCCTCCAAAGCCCAGCCCTGTCACACCATGATAATGAGAATACTTGGAAAATAGTATGTGCCTCTCCTGTTTTAATTTTGTGGGCGTTACAAATCACACAAGTGATCTTAGATCCCTCTTTGCACCGGCTGCTAGAAAACTAAGGGCTCCACGTGTGGCTTACTCAGGAACTTAGTCACATTTATTTCATTTATATGCCTCAATCCTAGCTTGATTTTATATTTCCTACTTTGCTTTTCCTTTTGTTCTGTTTTTCTCATCCAGTTAACATTAATATTGTGTTTTAATGTGTCTACATTAATATTGTGTTTTAATGTGTCTTCAAGTTGCCTTAAACTCTTCCGGGAATAAAAAGCATGATTGAAGAAAAATTTATTAAAAGAAATTGCTTTGCAAATCCTTACATCCATCCTCCAGAACTCCGGATGCATAAAAACATTTAAAGACTATCTCTAGTTTTCCTGCTGTGCATATTTTTTCACTACGTACCACAGAAATCCTTATTTCTTGACTCTTTCTGAATATGTAGTGTATCTGGGAAAAGCAACTTTGTGCATCTGTAAGAAATTTCCTCAGATTTGGTCTTCTTGGGACAGCTAAAACGTTTCACATGGACTTTCTCATGTTGATGGATTCAAAATCCACTTGATTTCTAGTCTCTGGGAAGCACTTCTCCAAAGCAGAGAAGCAAAGGTAAAAAAAACACTGGATTAAAAAAAAAAACAAGTGAATACAGGTTGAGGAAAATTCTACTTTACGACGAAGTTCCTCCATCTCATTGCCTCATTCCCAAAGCCTGTTCAGTACTTGGAAAAATTCGTAAGCTGGCAAAATAAAAGCATTCATTCTCCTCCAGGCTGTAAGCCAAATCAAACCATTCTTTTTAATTACAGGTGAATAATAACACCCTTAAATTTCTTACAAATAACGTCAGCCTCCTTTTGCTTTTTGACTGATGGAAGGTGATGAATGAAGACCTTTTAATTCAGCACAGCTGGATGTCTTTTGTTGCACTTCCTCTCAAAGGTTGCTGTGCAGATCTGGCCTATTTTGTCAGATGTGCTAAAAACAACCCGCCTGACTGGAGGTGGAAACAGCCTTCAAACAGAAGACATTTGTGTGATTGAAGACCCTGTCGGGACGGCAGCTGTGGCAGTCAACGTATGAGGTGGAAGATATGCCATTTGTTTGAGCGCGTGTGTGCGTGCTTGTGTGCAAGTGTGTTTTGGTTGGATGGTTCTCTCAGGACTAGAAAGGCCCCTCTAGTCAAACTTTGGAGCTGGTATGAAAGCGACCTTAGTATCGCTGCCAATTTTGAGGCTGCCCTATAAAATAGAGGGCCTACTTCCTGGACCTGAAGTCTTTGTTCCCGGATGGATTTCAGAATGCCCAGTAAGCCACGACTTCCTTAAGCAGTTCAGCTCTGTGAGCTGGAGGCCTTGGTGACATCTGGATAAGGAGTAGACTTGACGCAGGTTGCAGCTTACCCATCCTCTTCCAAGAATGGACTCAATGCATTTCCCTGGGAAGATGGTGAAAGAACGCAGTGGCCACCCTTCACCACTTCCCTTGCTCACTGTAGGCTTAACTGAAATGAGTGATCTGTGACAGAGTACATATGGACTTTATCTCAGTAGTGCCGCTCTGTGTCTCCAGGGGCATGAGTGCAGTCGCCTGCAGTAGACAGCTCAGCACAGACTCCAATTTACTGGGGCTATATTCTTCATGCGCAAGGATCAAGTCACAGGGCCAGCAAACCAGTTTCCCAAGACAGAACAAAACGTTGGACTAGCTAAATTCTATCTTTGTCCTAGACTAGGCGGAGGTGTTTCTTACCACTTATGAGGTGGGCATTATCTCCATTTTACAGATTAAAAAAAGAGGCTTGGAGGAGGGCTGAGAGTGCAGTATTGTGAATTTAGGAAGTGAAAGATCTAGAGGTTCACACCCAGGTATAGCTTGAAACCCTGTGCTATTTGCCAAAGTTAACTTCATTATCATTTTATCAGTGTGTCTAGTAATGCTGAAAGAGATCACTTGAAAAAGGAAACCACACATTGTACTTTAAGAAATGTGTAATGATTTTGTGCAAAAGGGTTTAACTTATTAGGATTTATTTAATATGCAAGCATAATTTGCTGGATTTTCTTTTTACGCCTTCCTATCCTACTCCTCCTAAATGAAGATAACCCAACAACGATTGCTTGTATGGTATTTGTGCACCAGGAGAGAATGAGGTAAAGGAAGACAGTTTGTAGGGGAGACTCCCTTGTTTGGAACTCTGGCTTCTTTCCAATTGCCTTTAAATTTCTCATTGTGGAATATTCCAATTGTGGAAGTGTACAACATGATTAATTCACTCAACAAACTCAGTGATTGATCATCAGCTCATAAGTACCTCGTATGAGCTTAGAGAGCATAACACTTTAGGTTTGAATATAAATGTTGTGTTTGGAGGAACTTTGACTATGGTAAAGAAATGTTACTAATCAGCTGAAACTCTAAGTAACTGAAGTAAACCCTATATGTTTAAACTTCATTGCCTTAGCACTAGAGATATTTTGCAATGGACAATTCCTTCTTTTGGGGAACTGTGCTGTACAGCGTAAGATTTTGAGTAGCATCCTTGGCCTCTATCCACTAGTTAGCAGCTGCAGCCCTCTCACAGTCATAGAAATCAAAAATATCTCTAGATATTGCTAGATACCTCCTGGGAGACAAAATTGTCATTGGTCAAATACAATTGCTTTAAAAGATGTATGACTGTATAAAGCAAAAATTAAATTAATTTTGGATATATGTATATCTCTCCAAAAAAAGCACAGAGAACATGGGATGGTAAATTGAATGACATTGCTACAAGTTTCCTCTATACTTTATATGAAGCAGTTCAATATTGACTCTACATAATTTATAATAACTTAAAGACAGATATTATAATTCCTAGAGCAACCACTAAAAAAGAAAAATGCAAAGAGTTATACTGAAAAGTCAATAGAGAAATCAAAATGGAATACTAAAAGTAATTGATTAACTTAAAAGAAGGGTGGAAAGGAGAAACAAATGAGCAATAACAACAACAAAAACATATGAAAAACAAGAAGAGATAAGGTACAAAATGGGCAGACCTACATCTATTCATATCAATAGGTGCATTAAATGTAAATGGACTAAGTTTTCCAATGAAAAGGCAATTAGTATCAATCTGTATAAAGCAGCAAGACCCAACTACATGCTGTCTCCAAAACATGCATTTTAACTAAGGAGGCATAAATAGCTTGAAAGTAATAAAAGTGAAAAATTATATACCATGCAAATACTATGCATAATAAAGCTGAATGACCATTCAACATCAGTCACAAGGATGAATACATCAGGAAGAATTAATTTAAATGTGAATGTGCCTAAAAACAGAGTTTTGACATATATGAAGCACCACTGATACATAAAAGGGGAGATATAGGCAAATCTACAATCATATTTGGAGATTTTTAACACTTATTTCCAAGTAATTAAGCAAATCATAGTAAAAAAAGAAAATATGAATAATATTATTGTATTAATCAGAGTTCTCCAGAGAAACAGAACCAATAGGATCTATATAGGCATATACAAGAGGAGATTTATTATAGGAATTGACTTACATGATTATGGAGATCAAGATGTCCCACGATCTGCTATCTGCAAACTGGAGAACCAGGAAAGTTGGTGGTGTAATTTGCTCCAAGTCTAAAGGCCTGAGAATGGGTGTGTGGGGGGGCAGGTATGGGATGGTGGCAGCTCATGGTGTAAGTTCTGATCTGAGTCCAAGAACCTGGGAACAGGAGCAGAGATGTCTGAGGGCAGGAAAAGATGGATGTCTCAGCTCAAGCAGAGAGAACAAATTTGCCTTCCTCTGCCTTTTTGTTGTATTCAAGCGCCTAAAAATTGGATGATGTCCACCTGCATCGGTGAGGATAATCTTCTTTACTCAGTAAACTTTACTTATCAGTCTACTGATTCAAATGCGAATCTCTTCCTGAGACATCTTCAGAGGCACATCCAGAAATAATGTTTTACCAGGTATCTGGGTATCCCTTAGCCCAGTCAAGTTGACACATAAAAATTAACCATCACAACTAGCAACCATCTTTACCTCACAGAGATTCATAGAACATTGAGCACAAGTTCAGAATCCACATTCTTTTAATGGGCACATGAACTATGAACCAGGATAGATCATACTGGGCCATAAAACAAGTCTCAGTGAATTTCAAAGGATTAGAGAGCACTAGTAATTATGTTCTTTGACCATTTGGAATTAAGTTGTAAATAAATGAGATATCTAGAAAAGTTACAATACTTGAAAATTAGTCAACTTCTGAATAATCCATGGATCAAAGAAAAAAATCGCTAAGAAATTAGAAAATAATTTGAACTGAATGCTGATGAAAATACAACATTTCAAAATTTGTGGCATGCAATTTAGAGGGAAATTTATACCTTTAAATGCCTTAAATATTAGAAATTTAAATACCTTAAATATTAAAAAGGGATAAACAGTTAAGATTAATGATCTAAGTTTCTACCTTAAGAAGTCAGTGTGATTAACTTAAGATTATCATAAGATTATTTTAAGAAACTAGAAAAAGATGAGAAAATTAAACTCAATAGGTGGAAGAAATAATGATAAGAATAGAAATCAAAGAAAGAGAAAAAAGATGCAGTTGAAAATTTTCTCAAAACCCGGAAATGGTTTTTCAAAAAAGTCAATAAAATTTATAAACTTCAGCAAGACTGATAAAGATAAAAAGAGAGAAATCACAAAATTCTAATCAGTATTGAAAGATGGGATATTACTGCAGATCCTACAGAAATCAGGAGGATTTTAAAGAGATATTATGAACAACTTTATGTGCATGAATTTGGCAACAGAGATGAAATTGACTAATTCCTTAAAACACACAACTTACCAAATCTGATACCAGGTGAAATAAGAAATATAAATGCCTTATATTCATCAGAAAAGTTTAGTTTATATCAGAAACCTCCACACAAAGAAAATTCTAGACCCAGAGGCTTTTCATAGTGAATTCTTTCAAATTTAAGGAATATGTGATACCAATCTTACACACTTTTTCCTTTTCCAGAAAATAGATGAAGCATGCTTCCCAACTTGTTTTAGGATGGCAACTTAACAGTGATACTTCAAAAACACATTGCAAGGAAAGAAAATTATAGACTGATCTTTTTCATAAAAATCCTGAACAAAATATTAGCACATCAAACCCACTATAAAAGCATAATGCGTAATGACCAAGCAGGGTCCATGTTAATTGTCTAGACTATATTACTTACTTCATGGAATCAGCTTAAATTATTGCTTAGTCTTTTATGTTTCAAATTCCCTAGTGCCTGGTCAGGTTCCTCGTGCAGCTTTGTCATTGCCAGTAATTCATGGTGTTATTCTTTGCTTTTTTTATCCCTTTTTAATCCATGGTAGAACATCTGCTTTTTGTAGGAGGTCAAATTCAGGGAAAATAAAAATGTTTACTAGCTTCATTTTTTTTCCTATTCAAAATGAATACAGCTTTTAAAAAAAATTCACTCCAGGAAAATGTCTAATCTTCCACATAGACTGTCTACTTTATTTAATAGAAAAATTCCGTGAGAAAACTGGCAAGACTTTCAAGCATCCTAATGTATTTAGGCATTTTATTTGAGAACGAAAACAGGAACACAGCTTCCTACTATTCATCTCTCACATTCCTAAAATGCTGTCTAGATGATAAAACAAATTCTCCCATTTTCTCCTTGAAGCTTCCTCTTGAGGCAGGAGTTATTTTCATCCACACTATATGGCTGGAGGAAGTGAGGTTCAGAACAGGGTAAAGGAGGCTCACAAAGGGTTATAAGGAAGGCCAACGACATATTTGTCAAGGACCTATTTTGTATTCAGAACTGCATTAGTCTCTGAGGATAGAGATATCAATAAGATGCCATGGAACATAGAGATGTATTTTCTCTAAACATTTGAAATCATTTTTCTCAAACTACCATTCTCTTTCCCGTTTAACGCTTCTAAGATAACATGAATTTCCCCCCTGGATGACTATTGCTTGATTAAATCAGTCAGGATAAATCCAGACTCACAGTAACATGATTGTAAGCAACAGAAGGAAAAATGTTATCAGATTCAAGGAGGAAATAGTAGAAAATAAATGTGGAATCTTATAACTAAAAGAAATTCAATTTAAATAATAGCAAGAACAATTTTTGAAACATAGTAGATAGTTAATATTGATTACGATAACGAATGAGCAGAACAACAGTGAGACAACTTTTTGTCTATCAAGTGGGCAGTAATGTAAATAGATAGATAATATAAAGAGGAAAGAGGTAAGATAGATAATAGACAGGTGAATGATAGATAGATAAGATAGATATAAATACTGATAGTATGACCCGGTACTCTTGAGGGTATGTGGAAATTGGCATTACTGTTCATTGTTCTAGGCATTGTAAATTCAAACAGTCTTTTTGGAATGAATACAAAGAATGGTCATGATGTCATATGCTTTAAAGAAGTAGGTTTATTGTAGATAGTATATCCAAAAGTAACCATCCAAAATAGGGGGAAATATATGTTTATGGAAAAGTGTTCAGAGTAGCATTAACTCATAATAGATAAAAACTGGAAACAAAATATACATTCAGCAGTAGGGAGAGGTTAAATATTTATATCACATCCATCCCGTTAAATATTATGTCACTCAAAAAACAGTGATTATGAGGACGATGTACTATTATCAGTAATGATTGACATGGTGTTCTTCGATCTTAGATATTGAAGGTTAAGTTAATCATCTTCAGTTTATGGCACATTATCATTGTTGGTTTCCTTGTTTTACTTAATCATTATTCATTTTTATTCCTATATCCTGCTCTCATTTCCAAAGTCTCCTCATTCTTTTTAATGTAAATTTCTGCTTCTATGTATTTTATAAAATGTGTATTGCTTTGTGTGCAAGTATTTTTAATTTATGTAAATGTATTGCTTTATTTTATCTACATAAATGGTATTGTATTAAATATCTCAATCTGTTTCTTTTTCATTATACATTGTTTTTAAGATTTGTCTATGTTGTTACGTGTATATCTAATTCATTGATTCTATTTTCTACGTAAAACTTATGTCATAAATTATACGAATTATATGAAAAAGCAGAATATGGATATATATAGTTAAGTATATATATTTGTACTCATGGGATATATATAGTATATAATTGCAATCATGGGATATATATGGATAATACAATTATAATCATGGGATTACATATATATGTAACGTATGTGTGTAATTGTAACCCCTTGATTATAATTATATAACAACTCCCCTAAATATGGTAATAGGAAAAACTGGAAATAATTTCACCGGATTTTTTTTATACAGCTGGCTTGATATTGAATAACTTTTTCTATCTTTATAATAAAAACAACAGCAGTCACATTAAGCACACCTGATGCTTTTCTTTTAGCAAAATGGGGCTTTTGGCAGACATTTCAGTATTGAAGTTTCTCAATTAGCTTGTTTCTGTATCATCCATAGTTTTCTGTAGAGTTGGACAGGATATACTCTAATAAAGATTTCGCTTTTTTAAACCATCACCAAATGTTTTCTACTATGTGATTTCCACTCAATTGTATGCTTTCGAGACATAGAGTATTTCTTCCATATTCTTTCAATTAAATTTGTTTCTTAAAACTATATAGTCTTTTAGAGAAATGTTGTAGTTCTAATTTCATTTCAGCAAGTTTGCTCTAATACATTGCATTAAAATATTTTTTGGTTTCTTATGGATATACTTTACATTGCTATATCAACAAAAAATACCTCATAAAGTTATTTCTGGTATTATTTCATGCTATTTTCTTTTCTTTTCTTTTTTTTCTTCCTGCTTTATCTCCCCAAATCCCCCTGGTACGTAGTTGTATATCTTAGTTGTGGGTCCTTCTAGTTATGTATATTTCTTCATAATTACTATAGTTCCTCCATTCTTTCTCTTCACTTCGTTTTGTATCTGTAATTATCTGCTTTCTTAACAAATTTAATTTTAAATCTTTGAGTTCACTTAGGCTGGAGATGCCTCAGCCAAAAGTCTCCTTCATTAGTCTTGTCAGATGGTCATTATTCCTTGCTAATCGCTCATTTCTCTCAATTCTTAAAGCATTGTCCACAAATCCAATTCTTGCCCTTCAGAATCAGTTATTAACTTTCTATATCTTTATTTTCTTTCCAAAGAAATCAATTTCAAGTGGAGAAGGAGAGAACATCCTGTCTCTTTCCCTAACCCTTCCACTTTCTTACTCAGTTTTTAAAAGTTGCTAGAGCTAAATTCCAAATTTCTTCTGGGGTTGCCATTTGAATTAGTAAAAACGGGTGGATTTTTGGCCAAAGAAATATTGTTTGTGCTATCATGAGGGTTTGTATAAAAAGAATAGTGGTGGCAGGATGCAAATCTAAATCTTAAGTGTATCTGTTGCTCATTAGGACAAATTGTTTACCACTATATGATAGAAAATGTTTACCTGTTACAAGATGGGTGTTGTTTTCACCCTTTATGGTACCAAATGAGAGATGGGTCAATTTTATGAAAGGAAAGGTTAACTAGATCAGACTTCTTTTAATGACTTTAGTTTTTAGAGTAGTTTTAGGTTTACAGCAAAAATGAGCTGGAAGTACAGAGAGTTCCAACTAAATCCCCTGCTCCCACGTATACACAGCCTCTACCACTATTAACATCCCCAACCATAGTGGGATATTTGTTACAATTGATGAACTACATTGACACATCATTATCACCCAAAGTCTACAGTTACATTAGGATTCACTCCTGGTGTTGTACTTTCTACAGGTTTTGACAAATGCGTAATGACATGTATTCACCATTATATGGTCTTACAGAATAGTTTCACTGCCCTAAAAATCAGGAGCTCATTGAGCAAGCCATGCGATAGAGGGTGGAGAGAAAACAGATGACACCCATAGGGCACATTGTTCTGTTCTGATTACTAACCGCCTCTGGTGCAGTGATGACATTTCCAGGAGCATTTATATGGAACACAAATATACAAAGCCCATTCTCAATTATTCCTGTCACCGATTATCTAGTATTCTTTCTTCCAACTTCCTAAGTGTTGGCCAAAGTATTAGCCAATTGCTTATGACTCAGTTCAGAACTGCACCTTAGACCACTTCTCCTTTTCCAGGAAAAAAGGACAATGAAATGTGGTATTTTATGTTTCCACCTTTGGGGATAGATTTCCCTCCTCTGCTGTCCTTTAGGGCCACTTCAGTAGACTATAAAACAGTAACAGTTCATTTATTGTTGGTACCAGCAATCTGAAAATCAGGCTTGTATTTTTTTGCCTTCTCAATCAACTTGTCTTAGGTAATTTTCTCTGAGAACATAGATGTGGGCTGATGAGTATGTGTGTGTGGGAGGTGGCAGTGCAGCAAGAATCTGCCTGTTGGTAGTATAAGCCACCTGGTCATGAAATTTACAGTTGATATCAGAATGAAGTAAGACCTGTTCTATATATTTCTACTTTTACTTTTTAAGGGAATACTTCTGTGTTTGTCTTAGTTTTTGGCTAAATGGATCAGTTAACCCCCACTTCTTGACGTATAGCTCAGATTATACGACCACCAATAATGTATCATTATGCTTCCAGTCTCTATCAGGGTTGAAGATCAGGCCAAGCTAATTTTTGCCAAGGGAAAACTATTTGTTGATGGATTGTATCTGATTCAAAATTCTGGGCCTCCACTGTGATATCTAACCAAGACTTGCTACAGGATACGTATGACGTGTGATCTACTGCAGACAATTCAAATTCTGTTGTATCAGGTGTGTTGTAAAGACCGAGTCTGAGTTACTTGTACTCAAGCCTGGAGTCTGTAGGGAGCTCTTTTCCTCAGTCCACTCAAATCAGTAAAAGTAGCAAACCCAGATATGATACATGCTATCTCCAAAGTTCAAAGGTGGCCACCAGTTTTTATACCTCTTATTAGTGGTGGCAAGTTAAAGAGATGGCAATCTTACCTTCACTTTTTCTTTTTGTTAACTTTATGTTTTAAATTGGGATATAATTGACATATAACATTACATTAGTTCTAAGTGTACAATGTATGATTTGATATATATATATATATATATAGCAAAATGATTACCACAAAAGGTTCAATTAACATCCATCACTAAACATATCTACAACTTCTTTTTCTTGTCAGGAGAACTTTTAAGATCTACTCTCTTATCAACTTTCAGCACAATACTGTATTGTTAATTATAGTCACCATGCTATACGTTACATCCCTGGGACTTATTGGTCTTATAACTTGGACCTTTTAACCACCTTCATTTTGAACTTGAAGTCCTGACGTTCCCCCAAAGGCTTCACTGAGTTCCCTAGATCTTCAAGTGTGTTGTGTGTTATTAGGTCCACATCTATCTACTAATGTATGTAGGAAATCTGCTGCTTTTCTTTTGAGTACCATCTACAAGATCTCATCTGTGTAATGGACCCACATGATATCGTGCAGGATGCTGAGATAGTAAGGTCATGGCATTTAACTGTTTTGATAATCTTCCCATCTGCCCTAGCTGGGCCTGGAGCAAGCCTCTGAGATTTGCCCAAACTCTGCTCCCTCCCACCACCTACATGGAGATGAGCAACATCTTCCTCCTTCCCTATTTATTATCAACATCCCTTCTCAACAGATGGGATTTGTGACAAATCAGGTTGACTTTGGAACAAGGTGCTTAACTCAAAACACCTCTTGATACCTTTATTCTAAAGGAGCCAGTTTCACTTTCCTCGGATAAAAGATTTCTGTAGCTGGAGACTGTATCAAGGCTGCTGGTTCCATTTTACCAGCTTTCCACATGGGTTTGAAGTACAGATATTATACTTCGGTCACTCAGAAGTTGTCTTCCTAGGGAGTTCAGACAGTGCCAACGTCTGAGTCTTCAAAGACAATACACCAGTCACCACGACTTTTTGGCCTCAGGTAAGTGTTAGAGCACGTGGGCATTTCTGGAATCCTGAATTCAAGCACAGATCTTAGGTCCATCTGTTGGCACCCTTAATGCTCTGTTGACTAAAAGGAATCCTCCTGAGTGGTTAGGTAGGCTGGGCTAAGGCCAGACTCAAAGGTAGCAGAGTGGTAAGATTGCATGACCAAAATGAAGTAGGTGTCCACAAAACTATCCAAATGGCCAGACAGACCTAGGTGCTCACCAGTGGACATCAACCTATGGACCACATCAGTCTAGCCATCTCTCTACAGAGAGAAGGCACACGTAAATTGGAGACCTTCTATTCCCTTCTTCTATGAGCTCACATGGAAACCCTTCCTTCCCCCCAACCCCACACTAGACATTGAAGTACACAAAACTGTTTAAATGTGAGGATTTTGAGATACCATATATTTGTAAATGAAGCTTCTCCCATCCTTCCCATCTCCTACTACTGATTGCCAGTGCGGCTGTACGGGACAGCAAGATGATGATTAGATTAGTTAAGAGAAATAAGAAAGCTACATTTCCTTTGCAAATCAGAGTAAAGATGTTTTACATCTGTGAGCCTAATTTGCAACAATCTCCTCTAGGGTGAATGGGTGAATAACATGTCACATTCCTTTAATTTGATAAATTTAGTCTCCTCTGAGAGTCCCTCCCCTTTCCTGATTCAACATTCAATTTCATAATCATATGAGAATCTTGAACTTATATTATTAAGGGCTCAGGAATAGGTCTGAGTCCCCAGTAATTGGAAGCTACCATTTCCTTGATTCCTTATGCTACTGAATGTGTTTCCGTTAGTGCTTTTCAGCCATTCCTCCAGTACTCTGCTCAATCAGACTCGTGTACTCATCCAAGACATCTATTACCTTGCCTACAGATGTGCTCACAGCTACCCTCACTGCTTCTTTACCAGGCAGTTCCTAATGTCCAATCTCTCCAGACTCTCTGCTGCAATCTCTTATGCAGGGTCTCATACACAATTGTGTCTTGGTCTCTGCCCCCACTGCCATGTTCCCCCACCACACATCCCTAATCCCTTTGTCTTTGTGAGTCTCTGTCTCACTCAGCTTTCACTTCCTTCCATGTAAGACTGAGTATTGTCATCTTCCAGTTACTTACTTTGGTTGCTGTAACTCAGAATTTGTTAACCATTGGCTTCAAAGGCGCTATCTCAATGTACTCAAAGATTTCTTTTTTTGGAGGAGAGGATTGGAAGAAAATCTTCACTTCTATATCAGTTAGGAATTGAATTGGGCTTAAATAGTTTGAGTTTATTATTCGTACCTAGAACAAGGCTAGTGTGGTAGCACCATAATGCCTTTTGGGACCCAGGCTCTTTCTGTTACCCCATCACTCAGAGGTTATGAATCTTGTTCCCATGGTTGCAAGACGGTCGATGTGTCTCTAGCATCATGTCCATATTTCATGCAGAAATAAGTAAGAAGAGTGGAGGGCAACGGATGTATGTCATCAATTCATTCAACGAATTAACGATAAATGAGTCTTTTTTTAATCAAGAAATCAACAGCTTTCCTGAAATCCCCACGCAGTATTATTCTGCTTTCATCTCATTGGCCAGACGTCTGTCACATGGACCATATCAACATGCTAGAGAGTCTGGGGAGGTAATTAGTTTTAACTGGGCACATTGACATGCTAAAAATAATCAAAGTTTTGCTAGAAAAGAAGAGGGAGAGGGATGTTGGTTGGTATCAAGTAATATTATTACTGCTACCTTCCTTGGAAGGCTATAAAGAGACTACCACAACTCAGACAAGATAAAAATCTTCCAGTTCTATCTTATTAAAAAAAAAGTGTAAGAAGTAACAATAAAAAAATTTCAACTATTGTTTTGAAATACTGTAAAAGAGGAAACTTAAGGAGGCATTTTAGACTTGGAGATAGGCAATCATGAGGCATGGTGTTTTCTCTTTCCTCATCCCCCTTCCTTCTTTTCTTCTAAAATTATAAATGTTTATGGTCTCTCTTCATTGTCTAGTACGTTGTTTGTCAAACTGTGTTCTGAGGCACCCTCAGCCCTGGCCACAGGGAAGCTGGACCCACAGCAGGGCTCTGCAAGTGACGCTCTGCTTTAATCCTGGTGGCTCCACCGTTGGAGCGTTTCTGTCAGGGCATTTTGTACAATGATTGTATGGCTAAAAGAACTAGAAGACCACCAATTCAAGTCCAATTTTCTAATTGTACCGAAAAAGAAACCAAGCAAAAGTTAAGAAAATTGACTAGAGGCCCGAAGGAACATCAGGCTAGGCCTTGCTTGTATTTATTTTTCTTAGTATTCCCATCAGTCATGTTCTAACTCATCTTCATTGTCGTTAATAAGTTATCATTATGGCTGTTATTTAAAGAAATGGGCCTATTAAGAGGCTTGGAATAGAAATTCACCTCCTGAATTTTAATCCAATTAATTGCTATATAATATATGTTTTGCAAAAAATGTCTTTTCACGACAGACTCATTATCTCAGATTGAAGTTTTGTTTATGCAAAAAGGTTACTATGAATAATATGTACCTGCATTTTACTTATTTCTCCAAACATTAAAATTAGGATGCGTGATTTATCTACATAACAACATATTTTGCAAAACTATATTACCAGACACTGTGTTTGGCTCTTGTAGCCTCTGTTCTAGGGAGCCCAGAACTTCTTTTGTGCCTAGAAGGATGCAGTACCAAATATGTGGTCATATAATCAGAAAACATTTTTCTGTATTTTTCACTGATTTTCTTTAGGATTTTGGGTTGAAGTGGTGAAGATTCTTGTTACTAGGCACTATAGTCATGATAACACTTTTCTAAGAAGAAAATAATTGGATTCATTATTTTTAATCTGCCTTGGCCAAAATAATTTCTGCTTAAAACCACAATGATGAAGCTAGAAAGTATGACATTTTCAATTTTCCCACCAAAATCAGTTTAAAAATCTTGTTTCGAATTTGAAATATCTCGTGATGATGAAATTCTTAATGCTTTTAATTTATTTGACTTGTGATTTTAATCATATGTTCATTTTTATAACAGCTTGCAACTTGTATTTTGTCAGGATAGCAAGCAAGAATATATGTGTCCCTTCATAACATTTGCTCTGAATTCTTTGTTTATTATTTTTAATAACTTCTCAAAAATCTTAATCAGAAATGAGTTATAGAACAAAGAACTCCAGCCTCAACCATAACATGAGGAACTGATTTTAGCACTCTGAAAACATGCTGAAGGATGAGACCAGCAAAAATAGGGTGCGGCTTCAACAGACTCCTTTCTGTAAAAACAACAGCTGGATGTGTCTGTTGCCACTGATGGGGGAAGGTAAGGATGGAAGAAACATTTTTTTTTTAGTGTTGGAAAGTTTTCAGTGAAATCATGATGTCATCAGGATATGTTTTGTCTGTGACTATAATTTGCATAAGTTCCTTCCCATGGAACTATGTGAAATACAAAGGAATGTCTCATGGTACATTTTGTGTCTCTGGTGCCAATACTTTTAAGAGTCCATGAAAGAGACATCATGTACAAAGAATTTCTTTTGTAAACTCTCTCAAAGGAAGACCTAATGAGAAAGGAAAGAAACAGGGCAAGCAAATGCTACAACTTCACACTGTACTCATAGCAAGACCTGGATTGTTTTGCATTCCTGATCATTGACTAAAATTTTAAATTTTTGAGAAGAGGATCCCCATTTTCTTTGATATTTGTGGCTTGAGATATGTCCTCATTTTATTATTCTTCCTGTTATAAGTACCTCATACATTTTGTCAAATTCCTACCTTTGAAAGATTTTAATCATCAAGCAAAATGTATTTGGGGCACATTTTTAGAGATTGATTTTAATATCACATTAAGGAATGCCTTGCTATAAGGCAGAGATATTCAAGTATCAAATAAAATGCCTAGTAATGAAGAGCCATTGAGTTTTTAGCATTCTACACAGGAATTTTAATTCCAAAAACACTATTTGAAACTTGTGGACATGATTCAAGTTGGCTTGTCAGTTCCCATGTAAATCAGAGGATATAAATAAAATAACGGGGAAGGAGTAGAGGCAGGTGAAGTGGGTAAGTATCCATGTGGCATCTCTAACTCCCTCAATACTTTTGCAAACTTAATATTGAAAATTGTTTTTTACATTTATCAATGACTTCAGTTTCTGATAATATGATTTGACTACGTTATTTGAACCAATACTCCCACTGAAAGCAAGTAAAATATTTTGGGTAAAATATTGTTTAAAAACTTATTAAAAGCACCAAATAACCAAAAAGATAAGATTTCTCAGGACAACTTCTAACCAGAAGCAGGCACCTGGAGCAGTAAGGCAAAGACTGAAGCCACTTTTATCCCAAAGGCCTTTTTTCAATAAGGTGAACCCGACCTTCAGTTTTGAGCTTGGAACTGGGACAGAAAGAACTGAATTCAAGGCTCATGCTCTGCCCAGGGTGGGGGAGTCAAGCCCTGCCCCAGAAATAGAAACAGCCAAAAGCTACATCCTCAAGATAAGGGTGAAGTGGAGTTAAACCACCTCCTTTCCTTTTTTACCCCTGGAAGAATGCAAAGAAACTTGCCTTGACCCTGAGCCTAGCTGGAGGGAACAACAACTTCCTGAGAATTGTAACCACATGCCAGCTCTCTTGTGGATTTGTAACACCAATTAATACTACCCATGTTATTATACACAGCTTAAACTGTGAATTTAACTTTAGATAATTCTTTAATCCTTAAATGATTGATGGTATTCCCAAGTACCTGGCAGAAACAAATGAGAATACTTTCTGGAGGAATCTACAATTGTCTTAGGCTTTAGAACTTGTCACAAATAAATTTTTTTAAAAAGTGCATGTCACGTAATCAAAAATAAGCATACACAGGAAGAAATTCACAGGAGCCAAACAAGTGGAAAGAACAGACAATGCAAAGATACCTACAGAAAATCTCTCCTGGGGTGGGCCCCATGGTCTAGTGGTTAAGTTCAGTGTGCTCCACTTTGGTGGCCTGGGTTCAGTTCCCAGGCATGGACCTACATCATTTGTTGGTGGCCATGAACTGGTGGTGACCCACCTATGAAATAGAGGAAGATTGGCACAGATGTTAGCTCAGGGCAAATCTTCTTCAGCAAGGGGAAAAAAAATCTCTCCTACTCTTAAAGCAACTACGAGAAAGAAAAGATCCTAATAAGTCTTACTCTCCTTATACCCTCTGGCAGAATATCATCATGGTATTTCTCCTTTCCATCACTTTCTTTGTTTACAAGAAGTCCTCCTGTCCTGAAAGAATAACATTTTCTTAGGACCTCCTTCAAAGCCCCTTGAGGAAAATAGTGGACATAAACAGGTACTGGGAACCTTTTGAGTTTATAATGCAGAATAATAATTCAACTTATGTGTGAAATAGGAACTATTAAATTGAACCATATAAAATTGCCATTTTTCCAAGACCAAAGACTGTTGAATGAACATCAGCAATTTCATGTGGTTCAACCTAATATATTAGTTGAGCTAAGGTGCTGTTTCAAAGGGACCTTAAATAGAGGGTATCAAACATTCTAGTTTAATTTTCTTTCAAGTAACAGTCCAGATGTGATCAGCTCAAGGCTGGTGGAGTGACTCTCTCATTCTCAATATATCTCTTTCAAGTTTGCTCTAATTTTCCCCATTTCCTAGCCATCGAGCAGAGTGAAAGACGAGGCCCAGGGCAATGTCTTTCTCCAAAAAGAGGTAACACAGACAGTGAGCACATGTTGTTTGCTTATGTCCCAAAGGCCTGAAATTAATTAAACATGGCCGCCTCTAATTTCAAAGTTCATGCTCTCAGTAATTCTCTCATCTTGTCTTCTTTTTCGAGGTTTCTGTTCTGATAATTTTTTGTTTGGTTAGAATTCATTGTCTAGTAATTGCCTTCAGTGGACTGCACCTTTTTTCTATTTTTGAATCCTTGCGTAACTACACATATCTTTCTTTTCCACGCTGGAAATGATCAATTCCCTTCTCACTTCCTGTGTTGCAGATAAGAAGTTCAGTGCTAAATATCATTGTCTTTCCATGCAAATAACAACTTCTTCTGTTTGGAAGCTTATCCAGATGTCTCCTTGGAATTCAGGAATTTTATCAGGATATATACGTAGTATTAACATGTGCCTTTTCTGATGAGCCCTTCCTGGAACTCTGGGAGCCCTTCTAATCTGAAAATTCAAGTCTTTCCCCTGCCCAGAGAAATTTTAAAATGTTACTGGCTTAATGATTTCCTCTCCAACTAATTCTGAAACAGAAACAACATTTGTCTGTTGTTTTTTTCTCCTTCTGGAACTTCTATTGTCCCATTTTAGGTCTCCTTGCAGGATGGACCCTACAGCTGGGGTCTCCTGGAAACCCCTGGGTAACTGTGCAGCCTTCAAGAAGGTAATTACCTTCAAAATCAAGCTGTGTTAGGCTGTGGAGGCTGCAAACATGCATGGACAAGCTGTTTCAGGCCAGAGGATTGAGTATTCTACTGTAGCAATCATACTGTGCATTGTGTACCTCAAGATTGGTGAGGTACACTTGGCCCAGGTGAGGAGGTCTCCAGCAGGTTTCCAGACAAGGCTCCATCCTGGAATGCTGTAGGCCTGTGTGTATCAGGCCAGGCTTCAAAGAGGACAGGTGTGCTCTCAGACAGTCTGATGTGAACTTGATTCACTTGGATGCTATTAACTGAAACTGTGTTGGCTTTAGTAAGACTTTCAGAGCCCCGTAGATTTGCACCTTCTTGAAGAACGTTATTGATCTCTCTTCTGTCTACTCTGGTTCTTCTGATGTTCTTCTGAATCCTTTAGATGGGATTACTCTAGCAGTTTTGGCTCCTGTGCCTGATCTTTCTGTCAATTATACCAGTTGTGGACATTTGTCAATATAAGAGTCATGCCCTCCTGAATCTGTCATCCAATTCTTGTATATTTTCCTGTATGTTTGCCATATATTTGGATTTCTTCCCCTATATTATTAGATCTCCCTCGGACTTGGTCATCCAATTTCATTCTAATTGTTCGCTCTTCTATCTGCCAGCAACGTTTTTTTAAATTTAAAAATCATGTTGTTGTTTTCTAAGTCCCAGAAAGGTTATAATGTGTTATAATGTGTTTATGAGTGTGGGTATGCACATGCTGTCATTAAATTTCTTGTGTGTTTTTGTTATTATTTTATGAGCCAATTGTCTTCTGTTTCCTCCAACAGTTCAACAGTTCCTCCAACAGTGTGAGCTACCAATTCTGGGTCATGTGTTTGTTCTTCCTCTAGCTGGTTACTGCATCTCCTTAGATGCATCACAATTATTCTTTGCTTCTTCATCAGGCATAGTGCTGGAACCATAAGTGGCAGCCATCTTCCGGATGGTGGTAGATGTAGCAGTCTCTTCTATTGGGGGTAGGTGATGTATTTATCAGGAAGTGATCAGTATCCTGTTGAGGTCCCCTGAGAATGTCTCTATATTCCTATTCTTCACAGCTGTGAGTGCTAGTACTCTTCTTGGCTTGACCAATCTGTGACAACTATGAAAGCATGCGCAGAGACACAGATGGGGACAGATTCTTCGAGAAACTCTCGTGAGAGACAGCACCCCACTTCCTCTCATGGGACCATAGATGTCCTCAAGCCAATCTCTTTCCAGGATACGCTCTGATGTGGTCCTCACCTCAGGCCCTCTTTGTCTGGTACAAAGTGAGGGAAGTAATGAGCTTGACCCACTTAAGCTACCACAGAATCTGAAGTGTGTTCATGCTCACCAGCACTGCTGTGCTGAACCCTACTGGAATCTGAAGCACAAAGAAAGTTCAGATAATACTAACCATGCCTTTATTAAACATGCTGATATTTTGTTCATTATGATTTTTTGCATTAATTTTGATTTCTTAAAATATTGCATTAAAATGTTATTTATTTTTGTTACTGAGTTTTTTGGCACCCACTTAACATTTAGACCTGGGGCGAGGGCCTCACTTCCCTTACCCTAGTCCGGGCTCTGCCCCCAGGTCCTGCCTGCTCCCTCAGCTCGGGGGCTCCCCAGGCTCAGGAGGATGGCTAACATTTGGATTGGAGCAGGAAGAGGAAGGCAGGCGCTTTGAACCACCATCTTGGAAAATATTGAAAAGTTTCAAAAAAGGGAAAAAATGTACATAATTTTTAGTTTCATACTTAATGTTCTCATTCATGTTGTTTTCAAACTTAGATAAAATCAACTTTAAAAATTAATCCTGTGTGTGGAAAAACTCAAACCATGCAGACAGTTTTAGTATAAGATTGATTACTCTCTTTAGTTTTGGGAAATCTTATTTTATTATTTCTTTGAGTAAGCCCCCCACGCACACTTTTTTCTTTTCCCTCTTTTAGGAACTTAACTGTTAGATTTCAGATCTCCTGAATTGAATTCTCCTGTGTTGATTTTTTGCTTTGTCTCTTTGCTCTCTGCTGTTAGGAGTTCCTCAAATGTATCTCCCAGCCCTTGTGTTTACTCTGGCAATTGTAGGTTTAATTTCCATTAACTCCTTTTTTCCTGCTCCTTTTTCTTTCTTTGTTTTTTTTTTTTTTTTGGTGAGGAAGAGTCTCCCTGAGCTAACGTCTATTGCCAATCTTCCTCTTTCTGCTTGAGGAAGAGTGGCCCTGAGCTACCTTCTGTGCCTATCTTCTGTTTTATATGTGGGTTGCCACCACAGCATGGCTGATGAGCGATGTAGGTCCATGCCCAGGATCCGAACCTGTGAACCCCAGGCTGCCCAAGAAGAATGCACTAAACTTAACCACTACTCTGCTGGACAGCCCCTCTTGCATTTTCCTGACAACCTGTTCTGGTTTAAGAATCAGTGATCAAAATAAATAAAACATATTACAAATAATAGTATGAAAATATATACAATCGAGAACTGATATGGTTTGGGAGGTAGGGTATGGCTTCCTTGAGAAAACAACATTTGAATGGAAATCTAAATGATGGTAAGGAATGATTCTTAACAATGAGGAATTACCCAGTCAATGGGAGGTGGGAATAAGATGGTTCAGAAATAGGATTGCAAATGGACCATTTGTCTGTTCAAAGGCTTCTTGAATAGCCAACACATTTACAGTTGCGATTTCAGCTCTGCACATAGCTTTGGGTAGCCCATAGGCTTAAAATATAACTCTCTCACCCCTGGGGTCTAAATATTTTTTAATTGTAATTATACATACCTCACTGGCACTAGAGTTATTTAGGGACAACTTTCAGGTCTGTATGTGTTGCTCTCTTTTGTTGTCTTTTTTTGTGGGCAACTTATTAGTTTATCCTGTATTATTTGAAAATATATTATATTTATTTTCAGTATTTTAGAATTAATTGAGCTTTTCCTTTTCTCCTATGATAAAACAACATTTGTAAAGGTACTATGGAACATCAGTAAATAACGTATTCAATTTAGAGTGTGCTAAGTGCTATGTATATCTGTTATTAAGCAACCTTATTCAGATTACATATATATCTATATTTTCATTTATTTTGGGCCTACCTAAACCATAAAAGATTTAAATATATGTTAAAAAGTGCCCACTACAATATTAGTAGGTTTATTTTCTTCATTTTTTAACAGTTTTGATTTTGAATATTTCTACAAAATATTATTCTGCTCGTAAACTTTGAGAACTGCTATCTCTTCTTATCAGTATTAGATAATCTTCTCTTTCCTGTCTAACATGTGTATATTTTTTTACCTTGGAATCACTTTCGTCTGAATTGATTTTATAACCTTTACCTTTGCCCAGTAAATCTTACTCTGGCTTCTACTTTTAACTACTCTTCACAACTTTCAGGAATTTGTGCTGTAAGAAATTTAAAGTTTTTTTTCACATGACATGAGAAACTTTATTATTTTAAATCTGGATTAATATACTAAACTGTTAAATTTGAACTTATGTATTTACCTTTTAAAGACACTTTTAAAATCTGTGCCCTCAATATGGAAGGTAGATTTACAACTGTTTAGAATTATCTATAGGGTTAACTGTTTCAATTATGTTATGTCATCCATAGTCTTCAGTTCTTAATTTTTATTCATCTCCAGGTCCTCCAGGTATTTTAAAAAACCACCTGTGTCATATATTTTATGACTCTGCATGTATATTGCCTTCAAATACAAAGGACGCATTGGTTATTGTCTTTTTCTCTCAAAACTATGCAGTCATTGCTCCGTTTGTTTTCTAGTATTTTGTGTTTTAGGGAAGATGTCTGAGACAACCCTTATATTTTTTCTTTATAATTAATACAATAGCTCTGCCCAGATGCTTTTCATAATTTTATGTATACTCATGCAAAAATGTGACTGAGCCTTATCTGGGTATAAATATTTTTTCCTGGAGTTCATGGTAAGCTCTTTCAATATACATTCATAAAAAAGGAAAAAATATATATTTATGTACACATTAAAAATATGTTCTTCTCCAGCCAGCCCCAGTGGCCTAGTGGTTAAAGTTTGGCATGCTCTGCTTTGGCAGCCTGGGGTTGCTTCTCAGGTGCAGACCTATACCACTTATCAGTGGCCATGTTGTGACAGTGACCCACATACAAAATAGAGGAAGATTTGCCACAGATGTTAGCTCAGGGCCAATCTTCCTCAGCAAAAAAGAGGAAGATTGGCAACAGATATTAGCTCAGGGCCAATCTTCCTCAGTTGAAAAAAAAGAAAAAGAAGAAGAAGAAGAAGAATATGTTCTTCTCTGTCATATGTTCCTAGAAGCAGGTTAGTGAGTACCAACTTAATCATTCTAACCCTCAGTTTCCTCTTCTCTGAATGGAACTAATACAAACTAACTCAGAGGATTCTTTTAAGAATTAAATGACATAATTCAGCTAAAGTATTTAGCAGAGTGCCAGGCATATAGTAAGAGCACATATTAAAAGAGAATGTTTTTCAGTTCAGATAAGCTTCCTTGATTATTTTTAATTCCTTTTGTTCAAATTATTCCCATTTCTCTATTCAGAGATGGCTAGAATTCTTATTTTTCTCTCCATTCTTCTCTTCTTTAGGTCTATTGTTTATCTTGATTTTTTTCTACCTATTGTTTTTTCTTAACATTCTGGCAAACTCCCTCAAATTTGCGTTCAATAATTTGTGGGAAATTAATGTTCCACAGAAGACAGTTTGGGACATAGAAATCTAGAGCATGCTTGCTCTGTTGAGGTGGAACGTGCCTCCCTGACCCCCCATATCTCTTATTCCGGTTCTCTGATACTCTGAACTGAAAAGACCTGACAAATGACATTATGTAACATGTTCAGTTACCAGCGCTGTTTCTAAGTCCACTTGCCTGATGTGTTGTATTCGTGGGTCTAAGCTGGTCTGAAGGTACCTCTTTGCTGGGAGTCCACCATGAGACCCTGATGTCTGTGCCAGGGTAGCTGTGTTCTCACTAGGCTGGGTCACGTCTCCTTTGCTGCTGTTGGTTGGCGGAATTGCAGGTGCACTAAGATCCCTTGTATTCTGGAGCCCTCGGCTCGCGGAAACCATGCTGTTTTCCATGTAGTAGTGGGGAAACGTACCTTTTCCTCTATAATTGGAAATATATCCTACCTATCCCATGCAAGCATCACTGGATCTCTAAATGTCCCACGAGGGTTTCAGAAAAACTGTCATTTGTATTTTTGTCTCTGTTTTTACACCGAGCTAGATTTAGACATAAGTTCATGGGACAGATCTGATATACTCAGACTTGGCCTCCTCTGACAGCTGAGAGAGCAGGCACGCTGACTCAAGAGCCTGATTTTCTCTTTTCTTAGGGGGCATTTTTTCTGTAAAGATTCCTTGGTCCCATATGCAAAAGCGTTCCTGGTGGCTTTGCCACATCAAACGTTCAGGCAGGCCCATCTTCTTGATCCTGGGTGGACCCTCTCCCAACTTGCTCCTCGGCAACATACCTTCATTCCCCGAACAAGCACGTTATGGAGGCTTTCTCCTGTGTGGAGAACAATGATAAAAAGTTTTCACAGCGGATTAACGTCACAATCCCAGAAGCTTTGATGTGGACAAAGAAGACCATTCAAAGAAGTGAAGTGAGTTTTCTAATGTGATATAGTCAGTAGCAACTGTTCTGGGACCAGAGCAGTTAAAAACTACGGTTTTTAACTCTAGATCTCACTTTTAAAAAAAAAAATATTTTTTTTTGAGGAAGATTCACTCCGAGCTAATATCTGTTGCCAGTCCTCCTCTTTTTTTTTGCTTGGGGAAGATTAGCCCTGAACTAACATCTGTGTCTATCCTCTTCTATTTTGTGTGTGGGATGCCTGCCACAGCATGGCTTGACAAGCGGCGTGTAGGTCCACACCCAGGACCCGAACCAGGGAACCCCAGGCCGCTGAAGCTGAATGTGTGAAATCAACTGCTGTGCCACCGGCTGGCCCTAGATTTCATTTAAATTTTTTTTTGTAATTACAAACCACGCCACTTCTTTACTTCTTTTCTGTTGGCCAGTAGTCTACCCAGTGCACATAACACGCATACCTTACCCAGACACGATTCTGAAAACTAGAATATTATAACAAAAACAATAATCTTTTTCTGGACCGAAAATAAAATCAGCACATTGAGAATTTAGACTTTAAAAACTAAATTAACCATAAGAGAACTTCAAGATACACGATTAAGCTGCAATGACTCATTTCTAAAAAATTGCTGCAAGTGTCAACAACAAAACTCTAGTGACAAATGACTATTAGTCTTACGAACAGAAAGTCTTAAAATTTAGCAAAAGTAAAAAGTTTTCTGACCACTACAACACCGTACAATAACAGACTGCTCCCAGCGATATGTCTGATGAAGAATTAAGGGTGACGTACCTTGTGGGCAATGAAAGAATTGTTTCTTTGGCTCACTGTTATTTTTATGAGAAATGTCTCATGCTATTCATTCACTGAATATTTTAAACAGAATTTTACTGCCCCACAATCCTTCTCCATTCAGCTATGTTTTAAGATACTTAAAAGGAAGTGACAACACAAATCTCATTCCTGTCTTGTAGCTGAATATCCTTTTCATTCTTTCCTTTCTGTGTGTAAAATTTCTTAAGTAAATACAACCCAGAGAAAATAGGTGCATCAAAGGGGACTAATTCTGCTAGTTTGGGGTCTTTTGCAAAGTGGGGCTGCTCTCTTTGAAAACAGAATGTCTGGAAAACAAGAATGCTTAGGCCAGGCCACCTGCTGGGCAGGACACACAGGGAACAGCCTGACAGCTTCCCATTGCCACTGGCAACCAGAAAAAGCATTTTCTGCCCACTGCTCTCTCTTTGTCACAGTAGTTTAAATGGTAGTACAACTCTGCTTTCAATAATGGCCAAGGCTTGAAACACATTTCTATTCTTCAAATTGGAGATTCTGCACCTAGGAATCTATATTTAAAAAATTAATCTTAAAGATTTGAAAAAAAAGTCATGAGTACGTAATGCATAGTGCAATGACTATGACTATAGTTAATAATATTGTATTGTGTATTTGAAATTTGCTAAGGAAGTAAATCTTAAAAGTCATCATTACAAGAAAAGAAAGAAAAAAATTTTGTAACTGTGTGGTGACGGATGTTGATGACTTATTGTGGTGATCATTTTGCAATGTATACAAATATTAAATCATTATGTTGTACACCTGAAACTAATATAATGTTAAATGTAAATCATAGCTCAATAAAGAATGTTTTTAAAAAGATAAAAGTGAAAATAAAAGATATTTCAAAAGAAAATAATAGCCAAGGCTTTGAGATGTATGCGGAATTAGGATGAAACACTAGTTGGTCAATTTCATGTCAATTTAAATTAAACACAAATTGAAGCCGTTGGCTACAACATTTTTATGCCATAGATCATCTGTATATGAGGTGTCAGAAGATTTATCCAAGGTAAAGATTAATTACAAGACATGGAATCTACACCCCAACACAGGGAACCCATTGTTTAGATTTACCCTATCAGCCAGTTTTCCCTTATTAATTCCAAATGTGTTTTAAATTTTGGTGGATGTATTAGGTTGCTAGGGCTGCCATAACAAAATACCACAGACTTTGGCTTGAGGAACAGAAATTTATTCTCTCACAGTTCTGGAGACTGGAAGTCCAAGATCAAAGCATCAGCAGGTTTGGTTTCTCCTGAGGCCTTTCTCCCTGGCTTGCAGATGGCCACCCTCTCACTGTGTCCTCACACAGTTTTCCCTCTGTGCATGTGCATTCTTCGTATCTCTCTCTCTTCTTATAAGGACATCAGTCACGTTGGGTTAGGAACCCACCTTATGAACTCGTCTAACCCTAATTATCTCCTTAAAGGTCCTATCTCCAAATATAGTCCCTTTAAAGGTTAGGGCTTCAATATATGAATTTGGGGAGGACACAATTCAGTCCAAAACAGTGGGATATTTTTGCTTACTGGCCAGAGTATCAGAGGAGATAAATCTTATGTGAGGCCAAAATTTCTTCAGACGTTATTTTTGCTAAGAGATATCTTATGAGTTTTTCTGCCCAATGAAAACTTTGGAGGCTCTTGCCTACTGACTGAGACGTGTTCTTGTGCTTTTGCCCCCATTGTTCTCCTTCACGTAATTAACACGAAAAGAGATTCAGCGACACTTGGAATTTCCATTTGTGGAGTTTGTACTTGAAAAAATCCTTTTATCACTGCTTTACCTCACAGGTAGCAATTTTGAATCTTGTAGATTTATTTCTGCTTTTAAGTTTTGTTGGTTTAAACGTTAGATCATGTGGGGGATTGGAATTGGCCACCCCAAGATAAGTGTCTTTGGCAGGAGGATTATTTTGGGCTGGTTATTTTTTAAAACTGCAGACATGAGAGAAACTCTGACAAGTAGAAGTTACCCTTTGTAAGAGACATTTACATTTGTAAAGAAATCTCCATCTGTAAAGGTGTCTCCCTCTCTGTACCAGGAAGAAGGGGGATGACCTTATCTCTAGAAGCTCTCATCAATACGCAAGACAAGGACTTAAATCTGCATAATAACCTTACTCTTGTTTACTGTGCTTTTCTGGTAATCTCCTGTAACTGACACCCCCCTCACCCCCAACATCCTCCTTTGTAGCTGAAGATGGTATTTATGATGGGAATCTCTGCCATTTTGGTGAGTTGCTCAGTTTTCCTGAGTTTCTCCCTTGTATATATGTTATAAAGCTTTGTTTAATTTTCTCCTGTTATTCTGTCTCAAGTCAACTTAATTCATAGTCCAGCCAGAAGGACCTAGAGTGGGTTGGGGAAATGTCTTCCTCCCCTACAATTGTATGTATTACATAAAAACAATATTTTCTGGTTTTGGTGCTGGTCTCTAAGATGGCCCCTGGTGATTTCTGCCTCCTGTTACCATGTCTGTGTATAATCCTCTTCCATACTGAATCAGAGTTGCTCCTACGTGACCAGTCAAATACGAAAAAGTGACCTGTGATTTCTGAAATTTGGACATAAAACTCATTGTGGCTTCTGTTCTGTCCTCTTGGATTTCTCACTTTTGGGGAAGCCAGCTACCATGCCACCAGCCATACACAGTTAGACAGAGGTAGAGAGGCTCTTGTGGAGAAATGGGGCTCCTGGCCAACAACCAGCACCAGTTAGCAGCTGTGAGAGTGAGCCACCTTGGAAAGAGAGCTTCCAGCCCCAGACAGGTTTTGAGAAGACCCTACTATTCCAACTGACATCTCACCTTAACAGCATGATAGACACCCAGGCAAGAACCCCTCAGCCAAGCTCTTTACAAATTCCTGACCCGTACAATATGTGAGCATAATAAATGTGTGTTTGTTGCCACTGAATTTGGGGTAATTTTCTGCATAACATTAGATAACTGGAAGAGGATGAATATTGTAAATATAATTTAACTTCATGATTTCTTAAAGTTATCATTTCATTACTTTAAAATTCATCAAATGTTGTTTCTTTGTTCTAAGGGATTGAATTTATTATATCCTATTTCCCCCTGTATTTTAGTCTTCAATTTGTCCGAAAATATTTTCCTCTTCCCTTTCTTTGTCCCTTTCTTACTCTCCTTCCTTTTTCCTTCCCTCCTTTATTATTTCTTCTCTCTGTTCTACAAATATTAATTTAATACCTGCAATGGAGAATGGACACAAATTCTTTGCAACTCCTCCCATGAAGAAGTAGAGTCTATTTCCCCAGGTCCTTAATGTAGGCTGGCTTCACAGCTTGCTTTGATAGATAGAATGTAGTGGAAATGACGTGCCATCTGGGTCTGAGCTTTGAGAGGTCTTGTAGCTTCTATTCTTGCTCCCTTGCTGCTTTGGGGTCCCCGGATGAGGAAGCCCAGGCTAGCCTGTTGGAGGACAGTCAGGAGATGACCCTCTCTGCTCAGGCTCCTAGGACAACCAGTGCCCAGATGACCCACAGCTGACTGCAGCCTCCTCAGTGACCTTGTGAGTTAGTCAGGAGAGACTTAAGGAAGACCTGCCCGGCTGAGCCCCCTGAACCAGAGGCAAATAGAATGGTCGATTCTTTTAAATCCACCATGTTTGGGGATAATTTGCTCTGCAATAACAGAAAACTAATACAACACCCATGGCAGTCGTTGCTAGTTTTCAATCCCAACATCCATTATTCCTTCTTCCTGAGTAAAAGAGCTTCCATTTTTGTCTGGGCACTGATTGCCACCTAGATGAGAAGGTGGCACAAAAACTGCCAGAGGCCATAGCATTCGGAGTAGTAGAGAAGATGCCCAGTGTCATGGTGGTTGCCTTGAAGTGCTTAGAATAGTGCAACAGAGAGAAAGGAACTCAAGTCGGAGTAGCCACTCAGCAAGCAGAAACAGAAGGATGTGCGATTTTGCTGGGGGGAGTCGGTATCTTTGCCTGATGTCTAAATTGCCCAAATGTCCTCTAATTTGAAATCCTGTCTGGTCAAAAAATCCAACTGTTTGGTACCCTGAATTGAAGTAGTTATAAACCGTGAGTGTAAAACTGTGGAGATAAAAGTAGGCAGTAAGCAGTGTGTCGGCAGAGATGAAGTTAACTGTGTTGCCTTTCCACGCCAGACCATTATTTCAGAAAGCCTCAAATCGGCAGCCGGTACGTAGAGCAACAGGGAGAATGAGGGGAGAGAGTCTATTATTTTATTGTTTTATGAGAGGCTTTATGTTTCCAACCATTTCTGGAATGATCCTTGGCTGTAATTATTCAAACATGGAACTGACTTGAAGCCAATTAAAAAGACTTCTACTGAATTTTGGAGAGAATTATAGTGCCAAACAACACCAAACAAAAGCCAAAAACAGGCCTGGAGCCTGGTGGAGGGTAGCTCGGAGCTTGGAGCTGCAGGAGGTAGGCTTGCAGAGGTGAGTGGCTCGCAGAACCCCAGGGTCACCCAATTTGCACCTCAGATGTGGACAAGCAAGAATCTTCCTTACGGCAGAGCCGTAGGTCTCAAGGACCACTGATAAAGAAGAGTGCGTTAGTTTTCAATGCTGCCTAACAAATTGCTTCAAACTTAAAGCCACACACATTTACTAGCTCAGTCTCTGTGAGTCAGGAGACCAGGCGTGGCTTAGCTGGGCCCACTGCTCAGAGCCTCAGAAGGCCACAATCAAGGTACAGGCTGCACTGCGTTCTCACCTGGAGACTTGACTTGGGGAGATCTGCTTCTGATCTCCCTCAGATTGTTGGCAGAATTCGCTCCTCTGTGGCCGTGGGTCTGACAGTTTCAGGTTATTGCTGGAGCCAGCCGCCAGCTCCTAGAGGCTGCTCGCTGTTCCTTGATATGTAGGCTTCTTCAAAGTGGCCATTTACTTCATGACAGCTTGCAGTGGAGAGAGAACATAGAGAACAAGTCAATCTGCTAGCAAGAGGGAGTCTATATGTCATCATGAGAATGACATCCTATCATGTTTGCCATATTCTTTTGGTTAAAGGCAAGTTGCAGGTCCTGTCTACACTCAGGGTGAGAGGATCATACAAGAGTGTGGCCACCAGGAGGTGGGGTCATGGGGGTCATTTTAAAGCCTGTCTGCCATGCAGAAACTTTCTAGAGAAAGTAGCTAGAGCTTCTAGATAGGCTAGCTAAGAATTTATTCTACCACCAGGGGGTGGAGTCTTTGCTCTTCCTGCCTAACAAAATTTGAGAATTGTTATGGATCAGAGACTATTGCTCTTATGACTTCTTTGAATTTAGGGGGTGTCTTTTACTAAGATTATTTTGTTCTTTCTTTACTCTGTTGTATTGGATGTATTGGAGATAAATACCTTGCACTTTAGTTTATAAATCATCAAACTACGAGAAGTGTGTTAGAACTAGAGAGCTCAAAATTGGGTCTGAATGCAGTAAGTGAATAGACTGCAGGGTTGTTTCTGGGGCGTGGAGTGGATGTGTTCCACGGGTGGGGAGAAAATGATTGTTTTGGTAGCCAGGGACAGGTTTTGTCGAGGAATATTAGGTCTGTTCCACCAGATCCCTTCTCATCACCCTGTCCTCTCAATTTTTAGCGGGGCCCATAGAATTTGTCATGAAGACAGTGAGTAGCCAACACAAAAAACTAATCAGCTTTGCTAGATGCCTGCAGGCACAGGGCTGCGCTTCACAATAAAAGGTTGTCTCACAGCCCTCTTGACTTTCAAATATCACTCCCTACATTCAGGCCTATGAGAAACCTCTTTACAACGATTTGAGCCCAAACTCTAACACTGGTCAAAAATAACCTTAAATATTTTTGCTTGATTTTGATATACTTTGTATTCTCCAGAAATGTAACTACCACGTAAATTGAGAAACGACTGTATTTTTCTTTGTTTAGAACTTGACCAAGAGTAGATTATATAATCCTTTCAGAAAATCATATCACTGACATTAGTGCCCCTCACATGTTAAAGCAGCCAGTACTGCTTCAGTCTGTACCTCTAACAGCCACTTTCATATTATGCTAAGCATAGAAACAGGCATTTGACTGTTTCATTATATCCTCTAGTATAGTCATGGTCATATTGAAATCTGTAATATGCACTATTTCTTCCTCACACTGCAGCTTGCATTGAAATTCTTTGTCAAGGCAGATTACACTATCTAGGAAGTCCACTTCAGGATAGAAACGATATCATAAAGTATTTGCTATAAAAAGGGAACAGTAGGGGCTGGCTCCGTGGCCAAGCATTTAAGTTCTTGGGCTCCGCTTCTGCAGCCTGGAGTTTTGCCCATTCGGATCCTGGGAGCAGACATGGCACCCCTCATCAGACCATGCTGAGGCAGCGTCCCACACAGCACAACCAGAAGGACCTACAACTAGAATATACAACTATGCTTTGGGGTCTTTGGGGAGAAGAAAAAGAAAAGAAAAGGAAAAAAAAAAGGAACATTAGGTCTGACAGAGTTGAAATATACTGATTTAAGTAAAATAACAAACTAAACACTTGTGGCATTTATCTCCACAGCCATCTGGAAAAAGATCATCTTTTGGAAAAAACAAAAGGCACAATTCCTGTAAAAACAACAGCAAAAGTAGCCACATATTTTAGTGCCCACTCTGTATTGGGTACTCTGCTTTACACACGTTATCTCAAGTAATCCTCACCCTAACATTGTTAGTGAGAATGTGGCACTGAGCTAATCAAAGGACTCAGGCGGTAAGTCCTGGTTCTGTGGCTTACCATCCATCACTCGGGGGAGTCAGATTTTCCCCTAAGCCTCGGTTTCTTTTTAATAAAATGAAGGAAAACAATAAATGTAACTCACAGGAGGAAAAGAATAAATGTACATTGATGTGAGGATTAAATGAGACGCTACTCTGAAGATGGCGTATCTTGTGGGTTATTTTAGATATCTGCTCTTCAACTTGAAAGGTAATAAATGACATACCTAGATATAATATAGCTACTATTGCCCAACAAATCCTTGTTTCTCAAATTGCTATTTGAGATCTCTGGACTTGAAAATGAATATTTAAAAATTCCAAAGAGTTTCTAAAACTTTGAAATGAATAATATCTAAGAAAATTAGAAAATTGAAGAAGCTTGTAAATAGATTACTAATTTAGTACTGAGATGTGCTTGTCAGTAAAATACAAATCTACTGGCTAGTGGCTTTTGGGGAAAATAAAATAATATATTAAGATTGCACTTGGGGGCCAGCCCTGTGGCTGAGTGGTTAAGTTTGCGTGCTCCACTTTGGTGACCCAGGGTTTCATCTGTTAGATCCTGGGTGTGGAACACTCCTCATGAAGCCATGCTGAGGCAGTGTCCCTCATAGCAGAATTAGAAGGACCTACAACAAGGCTATACAACCATGTACTGGGGGGCTTTTGGGAGAAGCAAAAAAAGAGTACACATGAATTAAACAATACATTTGTAAATAACTTATGGGTCAAGGATGATTACACCATGGAAATCTTAAAACAATTTTGAACTGAATGATCACGAAAATACTGCATGTTGAAATTTATGGGGCCAGCTAAAGCCATGATTAGAGGGAAGGTAATACTTTAAATGCTTCTATTAGAAAAGAGAAAGCTTTACAACAATGAGTTAAGCTTTCACGTCAAGAAACTGGAAAAGAAAAAGCAAATAAATCAAAGGAATGCTGATAGAAGATACGAATAAGAGTAAAAGCCGAAGGTAATAAAGTAGAATACAGACACACAATAGGAAAATCAGCAAAGTCAAGCACTTGTTTTTGGAAAAGATTAATAAAATTGATAAATGCCAAGCAAAACTGACCAAGAAAATAAGAGAAAAAACCCTCCAGAACTTACCAAAAAAATTGAATGAAATAGATGACATTACTCCAAATTCTGAAGACATTGAAAGGTAATGTGAAGATATTATGAGCAACTTTACACTATTGCAAGGCAACTTCCATAAAATTGACTTCTTTTTTTTTGAGGAAGATTAGCCCTGAGCTAACATCTGCTGCCAATCCTCCTCTTTTTGCTGAGAAAGACTGGCCCTGAGCTAACATCTGTGCCCATCTTCCTCTACTTCATATGTGGGATGCCTACCACAGCATGGCTTGATACGTGATGTGTAGGTCCACACTCAGGATCTGAACCAGTGAACCCCGGGCTGCCGAAGCAGAACGTGCAAACTTAACTGCTGCACCACTGGGCTGGCTCCAAATTGACAACTTCTTTGATAAATATTTATTAAAACTGACCCAAGAAGATATATAAAATCTAAGTAGATGTACATATATTATAGAAATCAAATCTATAATTAAAACTTTCCCACAAGGAAAACTCTAGGCACAAATGGCTTGGTACGTTAATTCCAGTACACATTTACAGAAGAAACCACCTCACTCAAACTTCTTCGGAGAAAAGAAAAAGGGGGAGTATTTCCAGTTCATTTTATTAGGCCAATATAAATCTGATACCCAAATCAGGCAAGGACATTGTGAAAAGGGAAAAAAGTGCATACCAATATCCCTCATGGACACAGAAAAAAATCTGAATAAAATGTTAATAAATCAAGTCCAGTTATAGTAAAAGAACAGTAGTACATCATGAAGAAGTTGGTTTTATCCAATGAGATGTGCTGGTAAATATTTAACAGCTGGCTCTCCAAATGAAAAAAAAAGTATATATATCTCTATATATACATATATATGTACACATATATACACACACAGACACACAGACACACAGACACCACACACGTTTACTACATGATCTACAAATCACAACAAAATATAGATTACTTTTTATTGTCAATTCCACATAGGTACTGAGTCTCATTGATTTCTTTTATTGATTTTTACGGAACTATATTTGTAGACAATCTACGGTTGCAACTGATGCATAAGTGCAGTTTCAACATGAATGTTGGTTGATATTTTGGTTTATGTCAATGAGTAAGACCAATGAAAATGAAACAACAAAGATGCATAGTAGGACTTCACTCATTCATCAATAATGTGAGCAACTTCTTTGCCGAATCAGTTATTGGTTTTCAAATACTGGAAGATAATTTAATCAATTTTGTATTATTCAAAATATAATGGCGACAAACACACTTTTTTTAGTTAAATCAGTATTATTAGCTTTTTCTCTCTCACTTTTGTAAGTATGGATGATCAATAAAACAATAAATCAAGCTTTGATTTGTAGCATTTGCTTATTTTCGTGGTGTGAATTCTCCCAGAGTGAGAGTTTAAGCTATCAATGTGACATCACTGGACAGATTAGGGAAGCATGCTATTATATAGTATTTCCAACATACAGATAAAATAGATATAAGTAACCTCAAGAGGATAGCTAATAGTAAACTGTAATAAAACAATTAGAAAGTGGTGAATTTTGAGCATTTGTTTCCTTGGTTTTAGTATATTCTCTTTACAAGTTTATATAATTTAATATTTAGCAATGTCTGTATTTAAAAACTGGCTAGCAGAATTCCTGAAAATTAAACAATCAGCTCCTATGTGTTGGTACAAGCTGACTTCAGCAGAACACTAGTTTAATCCAAAGAATGCAAGATTGATACAACATTTAAAAATGAGCAAAGTATTGGGGCTGGTCTGGTGGCCCAGTGGTTAAGTTTGCACGTTCCACTTCGGTGTCCTGGGGTTCTCCAGTTTGGATCGTGGGTGCGGACCTATGCACTGCTTGTCGAGCCATGCTATGGCAGGTGTCCCACATATAAAGTAGAGGAAGATGGGCATGGATGTTAGCTTAGGGCCAGCCTTCCTCAGCAAAAAGAGGAGGATTGGTAGCAGAGGTTAGCTCAGGGCTAATCTTCCTCAAAAAAAAAAACAAAAAACAAAAAAAGAGCAAAGTATTAGCAGGATAAAAAAAACCCAAACATATAGTTATCTCAATAAATGAGTAAAATCATTGGATACAATTCAATGCTCATTCATAACAAGAAGTCTCAGCTACCCAACATTGGAAGGCAGACTCATCATTTTGATAAAAGGTATCTACAAAAATCCTGCATCTATCATCACAATCAGTGATGAAAACCACGGTGAGATTCTGACGAGGCACGGTCAGTTTGCCGTAGTACCAGCAGACCAGGCCAACATGGTGGAAGGGCAGAACAATGAGTGACTTCCTGGCAGTCATACAAAAGTTAAAAGTTACAGCAACACTTCAGAAGCCTCAAGCTTCATAAAATTAAAATTTATGTGAAAGGCATGGTCTTAGAACTCCCAGGAGGTGGCATAGAGACTTATGTATAAAACAAGGATCTGCCCAAGAGCGAGAGGCTCAGATGTGCATCACCTCAGACCATGCAGGCAAGTTCTGGCCCCAACCAAGGATCAATAGTTTGGCATTCTAGATCCTGCAGCCTCAGCTGGTCTGAGACGCTGTTATTTTTCTTTTGAGTCTGGGAGAATTACTGCGTTGTTAGAAAGGTAACTCCAGGAAATTATAAAAAGCAAAAGTTAGCAAGAATGAAAATGATGCAAAAAAAATTAACTCCGTAACCTTAATGTAATAATATTTTTGTGTGGGTTTTTTCTTCTAATTATGGTGTTTAAAGCATTTACGAGAAATGAGTATGCTAGATTTAAAGTTTTAATGAAATATTTTGAAGAATTTGATTAAGTAATTTGGCAGACAATGGGGAAATTTAATGTAAGTCTATAAATTTTCATTTGTTAATTGTATAAATATTGTGGCTATTTAGAGGAATCCTACTCACTTAATGTTAAACAAATGTTAGTTTATTAATAAAATCAATGTGTTAAGCGTTAAATAAAGAAGGTCATAGTGAATCTCCGTATCTATGCACGAAAACCCCTCAGACATGAACAATTCCATCAAGAATATGGACAAATGTTTAAGTTCAAGGATGCTCATCCAGAATTACTCATAATAGTAAATAATGTCTAAAGATCTAATTAAGACTCTGGCTGAGCAGATTATCACATAGCCATTGGATACTTATAAAATAATGTATGGAAATAATATATAGCAGATCTTACTGCCCATGGGTCCTGTCCCCATGCCACTTCATGCTATTCTCTGAATAAAAGAGCACTACTGCAAAAAAAAAGAAATAGTATATAAAATATTCAACATAAAGAACTGTGTGAAAAGAACACAGAAGAAAATAGAGTGTATAATACTTAAATGTTTATTATATACAGATGTTCAACATTTTATTCTTTAGTTTAAATTAAAATAACAAGAAAATATGCATCCTTTGTAGAAATTTTGTCGTCAGAGAATAGACTATAAAAAGCTAATAATACAAAATTTTCTATTTGTAATTTTTAAAAGCTTATGTTCATGACAGAAAGGTTAGGTCTGGAAATAAGTGAGAAGTGCAAAATTTGTTTGTGAAGTATTTTTTTTAACTTGGAAACATTGGCTTATGGTACAAACCCCCCCAAAACTAAAATCTCTTATAATTATATGTTACATGTATATGCATAAACATATATAACATATATATACGTATATACATATATATGAATACACATAAAAATGGAAAGTCATTTGATAAAATATTAATAGTAATTATTTTGGATTGTTGGACTATGTATAATTTAAATATTTTTGTTTATGCCTTTTAATTTTTCTTCAGCATGAAATTTTGTGGTTAGAAAAGAAAAACATAGTTTATTAAATCAACCAAACCAGAAGAGCTATGATTTTTTTGTAATTTTATTTAAGAACAGAAATCTAAATATAGAAAAACATTGGGAAAGAATCTCAAAAATCCAATGAGACAAATGATTTAATAAATTTTGTTAAACTTTGTGCAACTATTAACAGGATAATAATTAAAATTCTAATGATATACTTTTAAATGAAAATGGTGTATAAACCATTATGAATATTTCATGATTTTAATTTTATACAAATTCTGTTTGCATTACTTTCGATCGTGGGCGTTATCCAGAATGTACATGAATATTTTCCTTATAGTGATTGTTAGTGTTTTTGAAGATCTATGTTAGAAATATGACTGTGTATTAACTTCAAGTATTTTTCTCATTTTCTCTGAAAAAGAGTCATCTTCCTACTTACTTCAGACTCTCCAGCAACTGTCCAAAATTTGCTTGGATTTTCATGTGTGCACAATTCTATTAACATAGTGTTCATTTATATCCCTATAAAATGAATTTAAAGATAAGACTGAACAGCCTAGATCTTGGGAAATGTATGAATATTCAATCATATATTATTTGATTGTCAAGACTGCTGGGCAAAGTGATGACTATTTCACTGATGATACGATGGTACACGTCTAACCCTTGGGTAGGAACTTAGGAGACTTTTGAACTGAGCAAGGGAGGAAATTTGGGGTATGAATGGCTAAGGCATGGGTGTCACTGAGGATTCAATGTACTCAAGTATAAATTGAGAGGGGCCATCTCAAGTAATCTATAACATCTTTATCTCCTCAAACTCTCCAAGATCTTACTACAGAGAGTGGCAGCTAAATGGATAAAAACACAGAAAGACATCATTTGTAAAATAATTATATATTTCTATTATTAGCTTTGTGTTCATCAATAAGCATGGGTAGTGTGGATATGACTAAGAAGCTGAAAATAGCCTTATCGTATTGAACGGGCCATTACAATTACATTTTTTAGTATGATTTTTCTCTTTTCCTTTTCCTTTCTTTCTTTTTTTTTAACCTCCTACCATCTTTACTTTGGACTCCCATTTGGTTAGGCCATCTATTAGTCCATTAGTTAGGTAGCCCATCATAAAACGTCAAGTTTTCTGTACAAAGAATATTTGTATAGACTTTAGAAAATGTTCTTGATAAATACATGCTGCACATATTACTTATTTCCAGCACTTCTAAAGTACAGAATTTTACCAGTTAAAATTGTATATGTGTGACTTAAATATTTGTACTTTTGTTCATTGTACTATTTGTGCTGGTAGATCGTTATAGCCTTTCTCTGACATGACAAGATTCTTCCAGTAGGTACCTATTTTCTGCTTAGTGTTCTTTGACTTAAACCATCTCTTTGAAAACCCCATCTGTGTGTGACTGGGTCACTCACTAGCCCACAAAGGCTCTACTACTTTAGTTCTGATTTCAGGATTCTAGACATCCTGGAACTTTTCATTTGTCATGTTGTTTATTTTAACTCACCTGAAGTATTTCAGCCTTAGGTATTGGGTTTATTTTCTAAAAACTAGTTGAATTCTAAAGACTTTAAGAAGGTCTAGGAGAGAAAATAAGGAGCATTAAAAGTGTGGCTTTCCCTGCCCATCCCCCCACCATGTAATCATGTCCTTCCAGCCACAGTAAACTGAGCTTTTCTGGAATTGCTCCCATCAGCTGACTTGTAATTGCGGCGTTGATGTTTTCATCAGTTGGTTGTCAATTCGCCCACCTAGACTGTATGCCGTGTGAGAGCAGAGACTGTTTCATGTGGCATTGTATGGCCTGGGCCTGGCATAGTGCGTGTCCCACAAGAAGAAAATGATTAGTACTTGTTAAATCAATGAAAGAAAACATGAAAATATTAGACAAGCATCTTCTTTGAAGAAATGGGAAAGAGGTTTGGCTATATCAACTAGAAAAGAAAAGGCTAAAGGAAGTCTCATTATAATAATTTCAATGTAAATTAAGGGCAAAAGTTATTAGATATTCAATATATTTTTGGCTAAATTTGGGGGTGTTATAATTTATTTTGTTTATTTCTCACAAAGGACCCTCAATGTTCAGTTTTATTTTTTCCACTTTACAGAACAGGCGACTAAAGCTAAGAGAGTTAGAGAACTTGCCTGAAGTCACACAGCTAGCAGGAATTTGAATCCAGATATGTTGGACTACCATGGTGTTAAGGACTGAATTTTATCTCCCCAAATTCCTATGTTGAGGCCTAATCCCCAATGTGACTGTATTTGGAGACAGAGCCTGAAGGAGGTAACTAAGGATGAGTGAGCTCATAAGGGTAGGACCCTAATCTGTTAGGACTTGTGTTCCTATAAGAAGAGGAAGAGACAGAGGGCTCTCTCTCACACACGTAGAGAAGGGGCCGTGTGAGGACACAGTGAGAAGGCAGCTGTCTACAAACCAGGAAGAGAGGTCTCACCAGAAACCAACCCTGATGGCACCTTGATCTCGGACTTCTAGCCTCCAGAACTGTGAAAAAATAAATTTCTGTTCTTTGAGCCGCCAGCCGTTGTTATTTTATTATGGTAGCTTACGTGGACTAATTCAAGTAGAGAAAAATAAAGAGATAAAGAAAAAAGAAGGAAAAGGAAAGAAAGAGAGAGAAAGAGAAAAAGGGGCAGAGGCATAGACGGAAGAAGGGAGAGAGGAAAGATGGAAAGAAGGAAGGAAGGAAAGAGGAAAGGAAGGAGAGAAGAGAGGGAGAGAAAGAGAAAGAGAAAAAATAGAATTTAAGCTAATAGCAAAAAATAAGTTCTTTGTATAAATTTGGAGACAGATATTTGTGGAATCTCTTCCTTTGTACAATTTTAAGAATAGGCTAGGCTATTATTTATCTTGTATGGTTTAGATTTTATTCTTCTTGGAGGCAGTGGCATGAATTAGATCATCCATTAAAATAGCTGCTGGCCTGTGTTTCCAGGGACTAAAAGAAACAAAAAAGATGGTTCTAATGAGAATCAGACCTTAATCTTAAAGGGAAGGCACTTTATTTTCTTTCCTTTTTCTCTCCCACTCCTGGTCCTCCATGCTCTTTGTTCCTCACCTTTCTGAAACCCTGTCTTGGTGGTGAGCTTCTGCCTTAGAAAAATTAGCAAGAAGTTTTGCTGAGTAAAAAAATATTTTATGAGAATAAAACAAGTTGTAATGTGGGGAAAGAAAACTAAGAGATTTCTAATGTGGGCAGTGTGAAAGGAAACTTATGATGGGTCAAATCAGCAGCCCATCTTGGCCCTTGCAGAAGCGTTCTGAGTTCCCAGGTGGGGACTTGGAAGACTAGGGCTCCCTTGCCTTTGCAGCCTCAACAACTCTTGGGGCTATGTGGACACAGGAGCTTTACAATGGGGCAATTACTATCTTAGTTAGGCTGAGGAGTGGGGGTGTTTACAGAATTAAATTTCTTTTAGCTCCTCTTGGGTCTTTCCATTCGTAATCAGCAAACTAACTTGAGCAGAGGGCAGGGCAAATGATTTTATCAATATGGTGAACTTGCCTCCCAGGCCATAAGCAGAAAGGATGCCTCTTATCAAAGCCATATATGTCTAGCAGTTGTCTCTCAGGTGTAACATAGTCTAGTGGAGACCAAAGTTCGTGTAATGTTCATCCCTTGTGGCAGCCACAATAAGTAGCACATTTATTTATTCATTCATTCACTAACTCCTTTATTTACTTGTTCGTTTAACAAAGATATTTAACCCACCTACTTTGTATCAGGTATGTACTAGATAGTAGGAACACAGTGATTAATTAGCAAGAAGACAGTCTCTGCCATCATGCAGCTTGCTTTCTCATAGGAAAAAGATAAAGAGACAAGTCAACACCTTCATATCTAAGTAATTACAGATTGAGAAAGAAGAAAAGGAAGTGTTATAATAGAAAATAATGTCAAGCATTGTCTTAAGTTATATAGGATAGGGTTCTCGAAAGACTTCTTAGAGAACCAAATTCTTACATTATTCAGACATTTTTCTAGCAATTTAACCATCAGATTTGGTGGACACATTGTGTGACTCACAACCAGATATAGGTAGTCACTTAAACAGCTGCCTCAGCACCTCATTCTTCCAGATAGTGCCCGGACAATTTTACCTTGCAAACCAAGACTTTTGGCCATTTGATCTGTGATAATTTTTGCTTATCTGGAGAAAGGAGGGCTTGATAAACTCTCACTAGATATGTAGACCACGGTTCCAGAGTAATCCAAGGATTGCAATTGTCTTCCATGTTCAAGATCCTTACTTCATCCTACCTCAGCCGTTTTCATATGTTAGGGTCTCCCATTAGCAGGAGAACACTTCAGTTACACTTTCAATATTAGGACACTGTATTAGAATAGGCCAGGATTTGTTAGGTAACAAAAAACCCCGATATCAGTGGCTTAACATAGCAAAGTTTCACGTCTTACTAAAGTCGCCTACAGTTGAAGTCATCGGTCATTATTGTGTAAGTGGTGACTCGGCATCCAGTTCCTTCCTTCTGGAGATGTTGCTAGCTTAATTACGTGGCCTCAAAGGTTCCCACAGAAGGGTAAGAGAGAACATGTATGGAGTTTTATGATCGGTCAAAAAAAATGTACATCTGTTCATGTCCCATTGGCCGGAACTGTCACATAGCCCCAATACACCTGGAAAGGAGGCTAATAAATATAGCTTCCTGTGTGCCCAGTAGGAGAAATGGAATCAGTGCGTGGTTAGTCAGTTTCTGCCACAGTTCACTCCTCAGATCACCAAATAGCCATTTCACTCTTCCTCTCTGCCTAGAGCACATATTGACCCCTCCCACATAGTGCTGTCCAGTTACTAAATCCAACAGAAGGTTTGTAATATTCAGGTGTAAGCGTCAGGATTCTCCAGAGAAATATAACCAATTGAATATGTTCATATATTTAGAGAGAGATTTATTTTAAGGAATTGCCTCATGTGATCGTGGAGGTTTGATAAGTCCAAAATCTGGTAGGGGAGTCCGGCAGGCTGGAGACCCAGGGAAGAATTGCAGTTTGAGTCCAAAGGCAGTTTTCTGGCATAATTCTTTTTAGCTTGGGGAGGTCAGTCTTTCTGCTATTAAGGCCTTCAACTGATTAGATGAGGCCCACGCACATTACAGAGGGTAATCTGCTTTAGGAAAAAAATCCACTGATTTAAATGTTAATTTCACTTAAAAAAACTTCACAGAAACGTTCAGAAAAGTGTTTGACTGAATACATGGGGCCTGTGGCCCAGCCAAGTTGACACATAAAATTAAACATCATATCCGGTAATAAAGCACTTTGTTATTGGGTCGAGAGATGGTCCCTCTCCATGCAGTCACCTATGAATTAAAAGACAAGTTATTTAGCTCATTTCTTTGCTTTTTTTGCCTCCAAGCCTCTCTCGTTCCACTTAAGGACAGCTGCTTCAATGTATCTGAAGCGAAATGTATGAGGAGGACATAGCCTGAATGTCATCTTTTCCTTGAATCGCTTTATTCGATTGAGAAGTTTTTTACTGGACAGTTGGTACTTACAGCCTTCTTAAAATACATTTCCCATTCTTTGAGTGTAGAAGGAGCTAGGCTTTCCAAATTTACAATGTCCCAAGCTCTTTTTCCCTAAGATAATCATTTGCAAACTAGATAATTCTTTTCTAAACTTATCCTTTCCTGTAATAACTTGTTAAACACAGCCAATAATAGTCAAAACACACTAATATGGTATTTTCCACCCTTTCCCCTAGAGTTTTTTACTCAGCAGGCACATGGTCTGCCTCTCAAGTTATTGCATGAGACAGCTTATCCAAATATTTTGCCACTGTGTAACGCAGATCATCAACTGTTCGGTCCCTCATATCAGTTCCTTTGCTTGTTCCACCTGAGTGCCAAGTCAATGCCCTGTATTTTAGGTTTGCTACATCAGCACTCAACTTCAGGGTATCAGTTTTTGGAATAGACATGATAGAATAGGCCATGCTTCAATAACAAACAAATCCCCAAATCTTGGTAGCTTAATACGATAAAGTTTATTGCTGGCTCATTTCACAGCTTGAAGTGGGTTGGGAGGTTCTTTTTGGCAGGTCTCCTCTAACAGTGACTCTAGGCTTCTTCTGTTTTGAAGTGCTGCCATCTTAAACATACAGCTCTCCAGGTTGCCACAGAATGGAAGACGGGGTGAGACACAGAGCTTAGAACGGCCCAGCCTGGAAGTGGCTTACATCACTTCAGTCCACATATCCTTGTCTTGATCCTACTAAATGACTCCAACCCAATTTCAAAGAGGGATGGGCAATTTAGACTTCCTATGTGCCCTGAAAGAGAAAATGAGATAGGAATTTTCACAGATATGTTTAAAGATGATAGAAAAACAGTTTATTTATTTATTTTCTCTCTCTCTCTGTACGTGTGTGTGTGTGTGTGTGTGTACGTGGGAAAGAGAGATAGAGATGGAGAGAAACAAAGAGATAGAAATAGAAAAGAGAGACAGTACTAAAGAGAATTTTCTCTTACTGTTGGGCCTGTTCTGAAATCTGAAACTGAGGGCACGTGGTAAGTGCTGAAATATTCTAAAGAAAGCGATGGACACATCCCCATCAGATCAGTGAAGGCTTGGGCAGTCTAGTTGTTTGGCTGTCCATCTCCAGCACACACTGGCAGCCTGAATGGCAGAAGCTCAGAGGTCCTAGATGAGAGTATATGAAGCGATTTGTGGGAAGAGAGTACTGTGGTGGAGCAGAGTGGGCGTGCTTCCCATTCTAACCTTCAAGCCAAGAACGTCATGGCAGGAGAACTTCTCGGAAAGATTCGGGAAGACTGGCATCTTACTCACGAGAACACTTTTTTGAAGCCCCTAATTTGACTTGAACCAGGTAAGAACTCAGCTTGATATTTCTCAGCGTGTTTCAGGGAGACCACATTAGGACTGTCCATCGGAAATACCCTTGACATAAAGTTCTCTCTCAGTGTGCTGCATCCCCCCAAACCACATTGGGGTATTATTGGAATTACATTAAATTTATAGGTTAATTTCAGGGGAAATTACACCTTTGCAACATAACATTTCTGATTCAGAAATATAATATGTGCTGCCATTTAATCAGCAAAACCAGACCGACCGGTTAAAAGTCTCTAAGGTTTCACCCTGAAGTGTCACAGTCTCTGTTGGTTTTTGAGAAATACTTATTTGCAAGTTAAGAAGATTGACTTGCTAGGAGTCTTTTTTTTGAGGAAGATTAGCCCTGAGCTAACATCTGTGCCCATCTTCCTCTACTTTATATGTGGGATGCCTGCCACAGCATGGCTTGATGAGTGGTGCTAGGTCCACACTCAGGATCCGAATGGGCAAACCCCAGCCCGCCGAAGCAGAGCACATGAACTTAACCACTCTGCCATCAGGCCAGCCCCAACTAGGAGGTTTTTTATTCCTCACTTGCAAAGAGTCTGTTACAAGGGACAAGCACTGCATTTTTCCCGTCATATCGGCATCCATTGATAAGGTTTTCTCCATTAATCTAGTTATTCTTATGTATTATCATCAATTATTTCTTAGCATGTAAAGACTCATGAATGTCTTTCTTCCAGATAGTGTCTTGTAATATTATAAAGGCCCAGATTTGTCTATCTGCCTGTCTGTCTATCTATGTATCATCTATCATCTGTCATCTATTCTTTTCCCCTTGAATTTGACCATGGCAGGCTCTCTTGGCAGGCCTCCTGTCCCAGATGCGTGAATTCACATGTTGATTTTCCCCAGCTGTAGAGAGGAGGGAGGGATATATGGACAGGTAAGCCTGATTTTGGATTGTACGTGCAGGAAACAAGACGACAATACAGAAATCTCTTCAAGTGAGAAGCAGGGAAGGACTAATCCGAGAGATAAGGAGGTTTAGTGAATTTTCCTGCTCTGCTGAGCCTCTTTACTTTCCGATTTTTATTGTGTCTCATCACTGATCCATTTTAGTAGCCTGCAGGGTATTTCTGCCTTCCTCTCCGGCCTCATGCTAAGAATCTTCATGGTGGCTCTACCACTCTACTTTGAGATCTTTCTGTATTTGAAGTGAACACTGTGGCCAGAAGTTTTACACATGTTGACATTGGTAGAAAAGTCATACTACGGCACCACAGCCCACGTCCTGCATGCATTTCCAGCCTTTGCATGTTTGCATCTGGATTTTTCTTCAAGACTTGAGTAGAAAAAAATTTGTGATAATCTATTCTTTTGAAGATTTTCTCGATCACAAGTTCTTTATTCCAGTTGTTTTTTGTTTATTTTCTTGTTAATTTGATCCCATCTGCTTTATATCTTCCAGAAATTCCACTAATGGGTCCCTTCTTCATTTACAGCCCTAATTTTAATTTACTTTTATTTTTCTATTTCCGTTTGATATTAAGAGTGAACTTAGGTAAACTTATGGGTTCAGTCTCTCATCTCAGGCTATTTTTTATTTTATTTTTTTTACTCTTTTTGGATAAGTGCAGAGAGGTAGGTTAATCACATACTTCAATTGAAGACCAACTATCATCATTTTCTGTGCAAGATTCCTTTTGTTTTTATTTTTTTGTTTTATTTATATATGTATGTTATTTTTACCCTTCATGAAAATGCTCACTCCGACTTTGTACTTCCCTCATTGGTAGCACTTACCAGACTTTTCTTTTCTTTCTTTCTTTTTTTTGTTGTTGTTGTTATTTTCATGGTTTATTTACTTCTCTCTTGCATCTTTGACTCTTCTAGAATTGAGTCTTGGGGAAGGGGTCATGGTATTTTGTCATTTCGTCAAATAGAGAAAGTGGGAAAAACATTTACATCAATACAAATAGCTACATAATTTAATTATTTTGACTTTGAGGTTGTTACAGTGTTGCTTCCCCAAAGACATAGTTTATTCAAAAGTGGGTCATCAGATATGTTTAAGAAAAATATTTTCCTTATTAGACTGATAGTTATTATTTTGGAATGTTCTACCAATGGAAGAAGGATCTAGAAAACAAAGTTTAATAACTTTGATCTAGTGTATGAAAGAAAAGACTCAAAGAAATTAGAACCTGATGATTCTTAGGGAAACACATTGTTGGAGCATCTCTGCATTCTGGATGCATGTAGAACAGAAACTCCCGGAAGTCTCATTGACTTTTGTGATTTTAACCCTGTTTTCGAAGACTGTGTAAAATAGACTCTATTTGACACAAATTTAAACCTCACACATGGTGTTGGCTCCTTGTGCTTTATGAACTCAGAAATATCCAGGGACAGTTACATGAAGGATATGTACTATTATTCTATTCTTAATGAGTCAAACACACTAGCTGTAGAGTCCTTCACATGAGGTATTACGCTGTGAAAGCCTACAGCAGCAATTTACTAAATAGTACCTTAGAGACCTAAATTAATGAATCTCTCAAGTGACTAATTTGCTAATCCAAAAGAAACCAAACTGTGTCTACGCTAGGCAAATACTGCATGTCTGGAGTGTTGAAGTAACTCGTTTGAGTTTGCTATCTACCGAGCCAAAGAGAGTTATTCCTTAGAATTTGTTCTTTAGCTTTGGTTAGAAATGTGCATATAAATCTGACAAGCCTATTAACAAATTTGATTAGCCATTTTAAAACTTCTAATTGAAATAACAACTGTGTACTTCCCTAGTTTATACATGATCTTCATGCCAACAGAATTTCTAGAAACTTTCCTTTTGTCTGGATTGAGTTGATACATAAATTCCTTCAAGTTTTGCATTATGAATTCACAATTTTTGTAAGTGTATAATATCTGATGCCCTTGGATGTCAGACAGAAAGGGAAATCTATCCCCACATTGTAAGGTGATTTTCTTCTCAGTAGCAAGATTACTTTTCTTATTGTTTTGTGGCACTATCACAGTTAACAACAATAAAAGAACAGCCTTGGAGTACATTAATCAGCAAAATTACTAGTTTGAATCATTGCAGTCAGTTCTCCTTTCAAGTTTCTCACACAGTCTGAGGAAACTATAACTTTGCTCTGTATACTTTTAGCTCTTTTCCATTTGCCATCTCCTTTTAAGATAAACACTATAATAAAGACACATAGAATTTGTGGTTGACAGATATTTTCACCCCATCAGAGAGAGTAAAGTAATGAGCCTGAATTCAAAAAGAACATAGACTCATTTTGCTTTTTTCCTTTCCTTTCCCTCACCTTCTTCTGTTTTCTCTCTTTTCTTTTCTTCTCTTTTCTTTTCTGTTCTGTTCTTTTCCCTTCCCTTCTTTCCTTCTTTCTTACTTACTCTTCCTTCTCTTCTTTTTTTCCCATCTCTCCCTATTTTTTCTTTTCCTTTCTGCCTTTTTTTTTTCTTAAATAAAAAAGTCCAGGGGCCAGGACCATGGCCAAGTGGTTAAGTTCCTGCGCTCAGCTTCAGTGAGCTGAAGGGTTTTGCCGGTTCAGATCCTAGATGCAGACCCAGCACTTCTCATCAAGCCAAGCTAAGGCACCGTCCCACATAGCACAACTAGAAGGAGCTACAGCTAGAATATGCAACTATGTCCTGGGGGGCCTTGGGGAGATAAAGAAGAAAAAATATCCCCCAAACATAGCAGTGTCAGCTGGGATGGTGGTGCTGGTACATGCATGCCCATTGCCCTCACTGCTCGGGGAAGAGCTGATGTTCTTCAGGATCTGTGCGTGCTGCAGGGTCCCAGTTACTGGAGGTGCAGCTCCTGGGGCGAAGGGCGTTCCAGGGGTTGGAGCCAAACCAGCAGTTCACTGAATGGCCTGAGCCTGGTGGTGAGCTCACAGTTTCAGAGCGAAATTGGGAGGAACTGTGCTGTCAACAACAGGAAGTTGGTGAAAAATGAAAAATGCCCTTGGGGAGTGAAATGAAGAGCAGATGGCTTTGATTGTTAGCCTTACTGTGACAACTGACAAGAGAAATTCTGCTCTCTTGACGTTTAAAAGATACCAGAAATACCAAGGACCACATTCCATAGCTTCTTGAAGGTTTCCATGTCAGGGAGTTCAAACTCCTCTCTAGTCTCATTATGGAGCAGTCCATAAAAACTGCAGGTGATAAGGTTCCTGATGGCCTGACCCTCTAGCAGTTTGATAAGTCACTGAAGTGCACACAATATATGGGAGTAGGAAGCCATAGGCGGAGGGGGGTGCCCATGCAAGGAAGCTTTGAGGGATTTATATGCTGCTTCAAGGAAAATAAGCCCACCACTCTGGGGGAAAACAACAGCCACTTCAATAAGTCCACTAAATCTTTTTATTCCTATGACTGTTTGTAGAAATCCAGTTTAAATTTTTATTTGTCATCTTGCGGAATAGTCCTCCCTCCAAAAAGGAGGTAAAAGATTTCCATGGAACCTCTGAAGAAATGAAGTAAAAGAGAAATGAATGTTGACTCAGACATATGCTGCCTGATTTGCACAACCCATCCTATGTAAAAATCAGATGGTGGAAGTGTAGAAGATGGCATGTAGAGCAGAAAATAAGTAAATACACTCAATCCTGAGAGACAGAGACTCTGTGTGACATCAATGTATGCCTATTGGACCGAATGTTCCTAATGCATTCGAGATATTAATGACTCTCATTCTTCCCCAGGGATATGAAATAAGAGCATTTCACCATTACTAAAATCTTATTTTAAGGTCAAGTAAGACTTAAATGTGAAAAATGAGTATTTTTTAGCCAGATGCTACAGCCCCTCGGTAACAACTATAACAACTCAGTTTTCTAGTTTTTCGTTGGGATTTGGTGTCTAAATCTTCCTGCAAGCCCAGCCCTGGATGGGATAACACTAAAACATCTCTTCTGCCCTGGCTCCCAGAGGGCCCACCGGGACTGAGCTCCAGGCACCCACACTGGTAACTGGCCTGGAAATGAATGCTTTACTGGCCTCACCTCCTACTTGGACTGAAATCTTTGTGTTAGGCCTGATTCCGGAAGAACCCAGAATAAAGCACCTTCCCTGATGTACACGCCCATTCCGTGCAGTCCGTCTGCACCGAGTTCCCACGTACCCTCTGAGATCGTTCCCACCACACTCTGTTTTAATCATTTGTTTATTCACATCTTTTATTGCACTTTTTGAAGTTACAAACTGTGATTTAACACTCCATATTTAGATCCAAGCAATGGCTGGCACTTAGTGCTTATAAATGTTGTTGAATGAGTGAAAATTTCTTCCATCTCTGTTGTCCTTCTGATCTACTCAGTCACAAGTCTTCGCATTTCTTCTTTCACATCTTCTGTCCAAACTTGCCACTTCCTTCACCGTCACCCTGGCTCAGACCCCTATCATTTTTTGCACAAGCTATTGCAATAGTTTCCTACCTGCTCTCCTAGACTCCAATATTCGGTCTCTCTATTTTACACCACACTCCAAGCCACAAGACAACAATCTTTCTGAAAATGCCAGTTTCCTTTTGTCTCTCCCTTCCATAAAACATTTAGTAGTTCCCACCAGCTTTTTATCCTAGTCTAGCATTTTGTAAAAGTTCTCATCCATTGTGTCTTCTCTCTAGCTGGATAAAAGTTACAAATTGGACATGCAGTGTGTCGTAGTGGTTAAGAGCAAAGCAGTTAAGGGCTAGAGGCAGACTGCCTGGTCAAATGCTAGATCTAATCATGTGTTGGATGGAATGATGGCCCCTAAAAGATACCAGGTCCTAATCAATGGAACCTGTGAACGTTGCCTTATATGGTAAAGTTTTTGCAGCAGTGATTAAGGACCTTGAGATGAGGAAATTATGTTGGATTATCTGGATGGGTCCTAAATGCCAGCACAAGTGTCATTATAAGAGAGATGCAGAGGGAGATGAGATACACACACACACAGAAGGGAAGGTGTTGTGAAGATGGAGCAATGAGAAATTTGAAGATGCTGGATCTGAAGGCTCAAGTGACGTGTCCACAGACGAAGGAATGTTAGCAGCCACCAGAAATTGGAAGAATCAAGGACGAGATTCACCCCTATAACCTCTGGAGGGAGCACAGCCCTGCTAGCACCTTGACTTCAGCCCAGTGATACTTATTTCCGACTTCTGAGAGAATAAATTTTTGTTGTTTTACAGTGCTAAGTCTGTGATAATTTGTTACAGCAGCTAAAGAAAGCTAATACATACCCCTTACTAGGTGTGATCTTGCGAGACTTCTTCAAACTCTCCAAGCCTCAATTTTCTCATCGATAAAATGGTTACCTCTTAAAGTTATCTGAAGACTGAACGACTTCATGCTTTCACAAAGTCCGTAGCAGAGTGTCTGGCACATCCTGAACGCTCAGTAAATGGTACTTATAATTTTAGAGTACTTTTGGTATTTGCCTATTCACTTTATTCTCTGTTTTGAAGAAGCTCAAAGACTTCCACATATACTTTAGCATTGCGTAACATTTCTTAGTCTTAGATATGTTATGATTAAGCTTTAATTTAACAAATATTAATTGAACAGCATCTATTTGTATGACTAGGTTCCAAGGATACAGTATACAGTAAAATATGATGACTGAAATCAATGACTTTAAAACACTACAACAATTTTAATTGATTTAGGATGAAAGAAAAAAATTTCAAACTTTTTCCCCCCTAGATTTCAGAACTTAAATACTAAACTAGCACATGCTATACGTGGGTGTGAGATATATATATCTTTTCTCTTTCTTTCTCCAAGTATCAATGAATTGACCACATTTGAAATATATTTATCCTTGCCCAAAGCAAAATAAATATTCTTTTTATTTTTCCTTTGTATGTGGAAATTCTACAGCAGAGAGGGATGAGGAAGATCAAGTACTTTCATCAATTATGCTGCAATTTTCTGGTTAGTTACCTGGGTCCACCATTGAAAGTGAGCATCAGGATTTCATACTTGTCTGACCCCATGCATGGCACTCTCTAGCATTCAATATTTATTGAATGCATGAACAACACTTTTAAGTACCTCTGGGTGGGTGTGCTATAACTTCTCAGACCCTGGCCAAAGAATACCAACGGCAGATGCAGTTGTCCCAAGTGGATTTTAAAAAAATTCCTGCTTTCCTATTTATTTCTCGGCTGGCCTTTGATACTGTATGCAAACTTTGAAAGCAATAACTTTGAGGAAAGAGAAGCTGAGGATCCCAGCACTGACATGGAAACACTATGCCCTAGCATTCCTAAGGCTTAATGTTGGTGACTATCAGGAAAGCAAATATTTCATGCAAGGGTAAGCCCTCTAATTGCGTTTGTGTTGAATGCCTGCCAGATCTGCATGTAGAAGGTTCTATAAGCATATTTCTGATCTCACCCTCCCATCTGAGGCCATTTCAAAAGTGCCTGTGGGTGGAAGGAAAGAGAAGGAAAGTCAAAAGCACAGGAAGAAAGGCAAGAGGGTAGAGGGAATGGAGGCAAGAAAAGGAACAAGTGAAACCCTCTTGGGAAGGGAAGCTGTGTTTCATTTAGTTGCTTGGTTTGGAAGGAAGCCTGCAGAAGATTGAATAACATAAGAAAACATACTGCTGCCCTCTCTTCTCATGTTCTCTGAATATACATAGAAATGCATTAGTAAAACCCAAAATGAAAACTCATGAAATTATATTGTTTAATACTCTGTTTAACTATTTATAATTCATGCCAAAATATTAATTAAAGAGCCATGTAATTTCACCCTTGGAAGAGGCAGCACTAAATTGCTTTTTTTCTTTTTTCTTTTTTTTTGAGGAAGATTAGCCCTGAGCTAACATCTGTCACCAATCCTCCTCTTTTTCTGAGGAAGACTGGTCCTGAGCTAACATCCATGCCCATCTTCCTCCACTTTATATGTGGGGATGACTGCCACGGCACGGCTTGACATGGCTTGACATAGGTCTGCACCCAGCATCCGAACCGGTGAACCTCGGGCTGCTGAAGCAGAATGTCGGAATGTAATCCCTGCGCCACCGGGCGGCCCCCTAAATTGCTTTTAATCTGTTAGCAAAGATTCATTTAAGTTAGGTGTTTGCTAGTAATTTTTCTTCTTTGCTTTTTGCCAGTATATTAGACAAATATTTGCGAAAATAAATGTTTATAAAAAGAAAAAAGAGCAGGAATAATGCTCATGTATCTTTTAAGTTCCATTCTATAAGATAACAACAACATAAAATAAGTACTGAGAAAATGCTTTACCCCATGGACAGTTTTACATGAGGTCTCACATCTTGCTTGATAATTGGATTATGTGAATTTGGACATGACTATTTACTAAGCTTCATTTTTCTGATCGCCAAACTAAGAATACTAATTGTATCAATTTCATAAAGTTTTTGTATATGTTAAGCGCACATGACTTAGAATGCAGGCACATTTTAAGTACCCAACAAATTTCAGTGTCATCCATATCTTTAAACGATTTCAACCTAACTAGGAAAAAAGAGTCACAACTGAAGACAAATAGCAAATATTATGGATTTATTTATCCGTATGAATTTTTACATATCTGACGGACAAGCAACAGGTCTCTGAGATAATGTTCCGTTTATTAATCCAATAAATTCATTCAGTATTTATCGAGCAGCTGTCATATGCTGAGCATTGTTCTAGGTGCTCAAGTTCTGGTAAGTGACAAAATGGAAGCATCGCCACCTTTATAGAATTAACGCTTCGTGATGGAACACAAGCAATGACCCAGTAAAAACTGAATGACAGATCTATTACCAGATGGTACACCAAGTACAAAGTACAAAGATAGGATAAGGGAATAGTTGGGAGGGGTATGTTACTATGTGGATAGCCAGATTTTGCAAAGGAAAAACGATACAAGACTCTGAGTTAAATTTTATTTTCACATAAATAACAATTTTTTTTTTAATTCTAAGTATGGCATGTTGTACTAAAAATTCTTTGTTGTTTATGTGAAATTCAAATTTAACTGGGCTTTCTACATTTTATCTGGCAATCCTAATGAGAGCTGAGGATCTGAAGATGAAAGGTATTTTTTTTTCCAGCTTTATTTAAGTATATTTGACAAATAAAATTCTAATATATTTAAAGTGTACAACATGATGGTTTGACACATGTATACCTTGTGAAATTATTCCCACAATCAGGTTAATTAGCACACAGCTCCAACACCTCACATAGTTACATTTTTTTTTTTTGGTGAGAACACTTAAGCTCTATTTTCTCAGCAAATTTCAAGTATACAATACAGTTTTATTAACTATGGTCACCATGCTGTACATCAGATCCTCAGAACTTATTCATCATATACGTCAAAGTTTGTAGATACTTTGATACAGATCTGCCTTTTCTCCTGTTTTCCGTGTGGAGGTTGAGGTGTGCGCTCCAGCTGTCATGATTTCCCCTGGCTCACATAGAAGGAAATCGATACTGTGCCGTGGCCACACAAATCCAGTCCTATTTTTCTCCCTAATAGTGTAGATGGAGTGTAAAGAAAATTTCTATGTCATCAGGCAATAAACTCAGAGGCCATGTCCGCCTATCCTGAAAAAGACAGCATGCTACTGCAGGAAACAGTTATTCAATGCCTTTTAAAGTTTAGTGTAAGGATTTCTATAAAGATTTTCTTTCTATTGTCTGGAGTAACTTCATTTCATGGAGGTAGCCTACATAAGAAGTCACTGCTGGTCACAACAGGCTCTTAAAGGTACAATCTTTGGTATATTTGAGTCAGGAGTTTCTCTGGCTTAAGAATTAAATGAGCTTGCAGTAAAAGGTTCATACAACATCAGCCTGGGATTGAGTCCTGAATTCTCAGTCCTCTCCCTATAATCAACTGGGTTTATTACTCCAGTGAGTCCGCAAGCACCAAAAGCCAGAGAAGCTCCGGACAGGCCTAACCCACTGACACCTGGAATAGGACCGAATTTGTGTGACCGTGGCCTGAAGTCTACACTTCTGAGTGTGAAGAAAAAGCCAAGTGAGGAGGTCAGCAGGCAGGAACTGGGGTAAAATTGGCACCTGTGTAGCCTGGGAGTTTGAGGGTTTTCTTTCTGTTCCTTATTTTTCCAAGAGAAGTCTTTCAATATGAACGTCTTTGACCTGAGGACACGCTGGCTGTTTTGACCTGCTGGACATTTTCTAGGGTGTGGGAGGTGGGGAGAGAGAAAAATAAAGAGAAGAAAGAAGGAATGAAAGGAGAGAAAGAAAAATAGTGAGAAGAAGGAAGGAAGACATAAAGGCGAACAATAATAAATTAGATATGTCTGCTGCATTAAAATACTGAAAATGAGCCGTGAATGATGTATGTTAAATTGGAATTTTTTTCTCATTATGGGGGACAGAAGGACAACAGAGAGCAAAATAAGAATTCAAAAGTGGTGTCTAGGGCCAGATGAGGGGAATTTCCAGGCAAACTTTAAGTACTGCTTTATTTTGCTTAATATAAATACTTCCCTTTAGGAATTCAAGCTTTGCATTTTTACAGCAGCTTTTAGAAACTACTTCTCTATGTTACAATCTTTTTTATTTTGAATGAAAGTGAATTCTGATGGACTTCCTTTCAAAAGGAATACATTTAAACTTTTTGCCAGTTTAAACTGGGAATTAAACTATTCCATTTATATTCATATATTCAGTTGTTTTTTAAAAAATAACTAATTCTTCCTTCCTCTTGCAATGGTGTCCTAATCATCCCCAAATTTCACCGTTGTCATCACTCATTATTGCTCATCACTCGTTATTGCTGTCATCCTCATCCTCAACGTCCAGTCTTATTCTCAAGGCTCTTGGGCTGAGTGGATGACCGCATCAGCACTTCCTCTCCCAAGGTGGACCTTTATATTATGTTTCTCAGGCTGACCATTAGGAGACTGAATTGATCAGTTGTTAATGCTGTTAATATAGAAACTGTCTTTTTTCCCAGGCTGGAACCTAGGTTGATTTCAGAACTCTCTAACATCACGATCTAGTGACAGGAAAGTCTGTTTTCCAGCAGCCTCTGGCCTTTACTTATTTCTTTCACTCTCACCAATTTATCTCTGCTGTTCTAGGGAATATTGCCAAATTCCCTCTAGATGGGGGTAAGCACTGTAAATCCCTAATTCCCAAACTAATCTTATAGCAGGGGACATGTTCTGGGCAGCCTTCCCACTCTGCTAACACCACACGTACTTTTTCTTCCTGAAATGTGTTCTATATCCTGCATGCTTCCTTATCCAAAAGTTAATTATCTAATTTAATGTATATTTTTAAAAACACCGGACACCTGAACCTGGGACAGCACACATTATTTTTATTATATGAACTGAGAAATGAGCTTGAATTTTTATTTACTCAGTAGAGACTAAATTTCCCTAGAACTGGAGCCATTTGAAAGAGTTGGGTTTAGCATATTCAAAGACGAAAGAGTCCCTGCAGATCGTTCAGAGAATATCACGAACATGTGCCAATCCTCGGTTATTCAGAAATGGTTATTCAAAAATGGAGATCCAGGGGTCTCCATTTTTAGAATTTTCTTCCATGTCTAGGTGTTCTACTTTTGAGGACTTGCTGATTCTTATAGTTTCCATCAAAAGAATGGAGATTGGGGCTGGCCCGGTGGTACAGTGGTTAAGTTCGCATGTTCCGCTTCAGTGGCCCGAGATTCACCAGCTGAGATCCTGGGTGTGGACATGACACCGCCTGGCAAAAGCCATGCTGTGGCAGGCGTCCCCTATATAAAGTACAGGAAGCTGGGCACGGATGTGAGCTCAGGGACAGTCTTCCTCAGCAAAAAGAGGAGGATTGGCAGCAGATGTTAGCTCAGGGCTGATCTTCCTCAAAAGAAAAAAAAAAAGAATGGAGATAAGTTAGGTAATATTCAAGTTCAAGCAAGTTACCGTATGATTCATCAGCCAGTACTTGTAGAAACAAAGAACAAATTTTTATATAATTTGAACAAGAAGTATAACCAACATAATAATAATAATAATAAAATTTAAAAGGCTGTGAAATTTTAATGGGCTCTGAAAAAATTGCAATCTTATTACTGTTTATATATATCTTTTTCAATTTTTATGCAAAAATTGTTTTCAATTTCAATCTTAGGATATACTTCATTTAAAATAGTTTGTAGAATTTATAAAATATTGATCAAGTTTGGCTGATTATACAAATATGTTGTTAAATATTGCAATTACTGTCATAAGGAATATTTTCTGGCATCATACCACAGGAATTTTTAAATTTTTCTGTTACTACGAATAATGAAGATTAGGTTTATATTTTAGAAATTTTAAGTGATATTTGAGAGAGAACATGAGGCATTCCACAATAATTTGGAAATGACGTGGTACTCTGAGACTTAAACTTTAAATAATGGATTGTAACAAAACTCTGTAAAATGACTAAAAAAAAAAAAAAGAAGAGCAAGAAGAATGGTTTCTAGGATAGAGGGGCTAGACAGGAACCTGTCTTCTCTAAAAAGAGGGGATGTCAACCAGAATGAATTTGGTTAGCCATAGAAGTCTCGAAAAATCCCATAGAGCTGTAGAGACAGAGGTGGCTGTGACTATCTGGAAATAATAATGCCTATGAGACCAATTTGCATATATTGGCCATGATGTCATAAGGGAGCGTCTAGTATTCGTTATATGATGGAATCAAGAAATCATGCCCATCTTGTTTCTTGTTCTGATACTTCTGACCTAAATGTGATCAAACCGCTTTGGGCAAGTGATGAGAGAGCTTGGTTGCTGCATGGTTATATTTCTCATCATATATGAATGAATCAGTTTTCTGGCTTAATACATGATTCTCTGAAAATTTCCATTGAGGACTAAGTATTGTGAAGTGACAATTCTTTCAACTGAAGTTTAGCCTGTGGCTGTTGTGATGCAAATAATGACATGGCTCGGCATATTGTAACTGAGAGTTTGCACAGTATTGGGAAAACAAAAGTAAAGTTGGTAATCACTGGTAAAACTTTCTAATTCTAAGCTGGGCGCCAACTCACAGGCCTTTTGGCTGATATCCAATAATAATTCAAGCATCAAGACAGTTGGGAAAAATCCCTGTAGGTAGTACTTTCTCAATCTCCTTTCTCTCCTCCCTCCCTATCTCTCTCTCATATCTACACAGTATTCTATAACAAATTACTTTGCTACTAGACATTGTTCCTTGCCCACCAAAATTTAAGAGAATGTATTGTCTGCATACAATACATAAATACTGGGCAGTCTTCCATAAAGAAGCATGTGATCTAAAGGGATAATCACATTCATGAAAATAATAAATAAATGCTATTGTTCATATTCTCATACAGGTACGCATTTATTTCATCCACATGGTGAATGAAAGTCTGGGAATATTATTTATAACACATATGATATGAAGAGTTTCATATCAATGATATACTAATAACCTTAAGAAATTAAAAACAAAAGTAAACAACTAAATAGAATAAGATGTCATAGAGCTTGAACACATAATTTCCCAAACAAGGAAATACAAATAGTCACCAACATTTTGAAAATGTCCCAATTTGACTAAAAATCAAAGAAATGCAATTAAATTAAGCAATGAAATATCACATTTTACCTATGAGATTGGAAAAAATTAATACTCAGTGATGGCAAAAGTGTAATGAAATGGGCATGTTTATGATTCAAATACCAAAATGAATAATGTAATCCTATTTTATAGACATGCAAAAATGCTGAATGAAATAAAAACAGGTTATAAAGTAGTCTGTACAATACAGATGCTTTATCTTAAAATTTCTACCAGGCTTTGTATCTGTCTATCCAAGTATGTATGACACAGATAGGTATAGATAAACATATCCAGCTCAGAAATAGACAGCAGTTTAGACATATGTTTTCTCAAATTTATTTGTGTTTATTTCTTGGTGATAAGGTTTTTAGGTATTTTTTTTTTTAACTTGGCTATGTTGTGTAAATTTTTACATGGAGCGTATGTTTTTCTAAACTATGACTTTAAAATATAAATTAAAAGTAAATGTACATACTAAAAAACATGGATAAAGGATGGGGAATGTGCACTTATTTCCAGGAGAAACTGGATTTGGGGTTCTTCACTTTCTGTAAGACACTCCAATAGGTCAGGTTAATCTTTAGATATCGTGAGTGTAAAAGAATATGCTTCTTTCTCAAAAGTACGGTTTTATATTTGCTATTTTTTATAGCATGTGAGTGTTTTCTTTTGTATGCTCCACCTCCAGGAGGAATTTTCAAATGACCCGCTTTAGAAATAGGCACGTGGTAAGCTTGAGTCAGCCGAAATTACCTTAAAAAGCGTATAAAAGTTTAACGTCTATTTTAAATAAATAAAACTTTACATACGTTCAGATTACACACAGTTTTATTAGAAAAAAATTCTGAGAATATGGCAATTTTTAAGGATAATTTATGGGCAATAAAGGTAAATATAATGTCTAGCCATGAATTATGAATTCAGTTTAAGTAGAAAGAGTCAGTTGTTTACAGATTATTGTTTGAAGAGAGAATTAAAATTACCCAGACTGCCCTGTTATAATCAGTCCTACACCACCTCCCCCAACACGAGCCAGGTTTTTGTGTGTCAAGTCAACCTTGCAATTGGTGTTAAATATACCTTTTTTCCTTTCCTTTCTCAGTATAGTTTAACTGTCCAAAAACTTAAGCCACTGGAAACTCTTCCTGTTGGCAGACCCTCTGTTCAGCTTCCTGGTTGCAATGTTTCATCCCCACATGCTCTAAGGACTTTATCAATGCCTATGTTTTCTTCAGTCAGCACTCAAAGCAAGCAGGTGCTAGCCTTTTGCATCTTCCTTGGGGAACGGGCTGGAAAAAGCCAACTAATTGAAGAGTTCTCCTGGGAAATCCAGCCAGCCAGCAGCTGTGCAATGGCAATCCACCGTGATGTGCACTTTCTGTCAGCAGGGTCCTGAAGGGTGTGGCGAGGGGCCGCTTTCCCAGATGGTCTGCATTCTATGATGACACCATAACTGCATGACGCCTCTGCTCTGAAGATGGGACATTTGGCCTTCGGATAAATATCATTCCCAGAACTTTGAGCAGACTAAACTACTTTTATTGCTTGGAATGTTTTTCTTATCTGTAGTTAGGCAAGAATAAAAGAGCCTTGACCATACTTTTTAAGTAGCACTCACTTAAACATTACTGTCAGAATAAACTGTTTTCAAATTGTTTGATTTCAAATATTGCTTTCACTTGTGTAAGTGTGATGAGGGAGTTGGGGAGAAAGAAGGAAGCAGGGTAGGAAACAGAAAGATAAAGAGAAGAGGCTTCATTAAGAAAGAAAACGATTAAGAATTATATATTGTTGTAATGTCATAGAACTTCACGCACTCAATGTTAGACACATAGCTTTTTTTCTACTCCCTAATCAGTCTGTCTAAGCCATCTTTAAAATTCATTAAGGCTTCGAAGTCGGGACACTGAGGGTTGAGACATTGTTTTGGACTTCTGGAATCCTGTGCTCATGCTTCTTGGTCTTTCTCAGATTATTGGCCATGATTCCCTATCAACAGTGCCCCAGAGATGCATCTGATAGTGGCTGTGATTCGCCTGTCTTTATCAGAACTGGGCAATCGCCACATAGCTGTAAATTATAAAACTCCTCATCAAGTTCACAGAAGTACTATACTCAAGTTCCAGCTTATATGATACATTATATAGACTGGATTACCCAGTCCTCAATCCCTTTACTCATTCGATAAATATCTTTTGAATACCTACCAAGTGTCAGGTGCTGTGTGGGGATATAATGATGACCCTTAGTAGAGTTATTCCTTGTTCTCTTTTGAACATTTTCTAAGATCTCTCCCTGTTCAAATTCCTGTGCATTCTGATTAGATTATGTATATTTTATATTATTTTCAGGTGATTTATACACAATATGTAACTCATTTGTCCCAACCCAGTTTTTAATATCCCACAATGCTTAAAATCTTATTAGACACAGAGGAAATATTTGACAAAAAACATATTAAATAGAGAAAAATTCTGAACTACCTTCACTGAAAATAGGTTTGCATGAAAAGTTTAAATAAGCAAAAGAAAATAAAACAATTGTCACATCATATATGTCTAGCGTTGAGTCACAATTTATTTTAGTAACATTTTGAGTATTGTCTTAAAATTGAGCACATATAAAGATTTATGTCAATGAAAGTCAGACATAGAGAAGCAGTAAAAATTGCCTGAGTATCTTTTTCTCTTTTGCTTCTGATTAATAGAAATTGGCTAGGGGGTTTCTTGGGGAGTTATATAACCTATTCTAAGATTGTGTCTGGGTTTTTATAGTACCAAACATTTCAATTAAAAAGTGAGAAATTGAACAGATGCCTTGGTTAAACATTTAGATAATTGGTACACTCAGATCACAGACTAGACTTTTCTCTTTCCTTTCGATGATAAGCTTGGGACTGGTAGGAATTGGAGGGAGTTCCCATGAAAATACGCTGTTAGTGTCGTCCCTCTTGAACGCTTGTGAGAAGAGGGAGAAAGAGAGATTTTTAGTTAGAAAAATAATGCATGACTATATAATCCAGTTTCTTCCTATATAGCCCTTCAGGCAACAGAAGAAAACTAAATTTCACTTGAGTCACTTTAATAAGACTTCTTAGCTATCTATTTTGTTTCTAAACATTCTGTTCTTTTGGAAAACATGCTTTAAAATTTCTACGCAATGGAAATTTCATTGTGATAGTACCCTTGCCAAATTTCTAGGAAGTAACATATACATAAAACTCTTTATTGCTGCCAAATTCTTCTACTGAACTATGAAAAAATCCTGTATTGGAAGTAAAATGTCTGCTTGGTTATAACAAAAATGGTCTATACTGCAATCCTGCACTTTCCTTCCACTAGGCAATATGCACGGTCGCTGACTTGCTATTGGCTGATATTTTGACTTTTAAGACAAAGGTTTTCAGAGCCTCAGATGAAAGACTTTTTTTTTTTCTAAACTGTACATTACCCAGGATGACATGGCTTGCCTTGGAAATTTGTTGGGTGTTACACGAGCTAAGTTTTTCTCTAACCAAATTTTTTTACGTGGTCCAGTAATAGGATTTAAAGTGATTGATTTTTCTTTGTTCTTTTCCAGGTAAATCTTTTGGTAAAAAATGACTTGGCAATGAAATTGTCAAAAATTTAGCAGGAAGAAAACAAAGAAAGTAGAAAGAAAGAGAAGGCAGGGCCCTGTTTAATTTTCAAATTTAATAATAGTCTGTGGATAATTGAGAGTTGGCAGATATAATGTTTTCAGTCAAGCCTTGCCATCCAGAGAGAAGTATTTCATATCTGCACCATATATAAACCACAGATAAACACTGTCCAGGGATGCTGCATGGAATTCATCTCTTTCCAGGATTTCAAAAGTACATAAATCCATAGTGTTTTGAATGGCTGTGTTTATATTGAATTTTCCCTTCCTTTTTTTTTTCTGGAGGAAAGTCAGTCAACCCTATCTTCATCCGTTGCTGTCACTCGTGGCTAGAGTATGAGTCCAAACAGAAATATGCACTTCAGTAATTATCTGTGATCTCAGAATATATTTATTTTAAGATCCAAAGGAGAAAACATAAAAAATTAGAGCAAAGAAAAAGGTAAAAGTGGAAAACAGGAACACTCTATAGTGAATAATAAATACATTTTTGCTCACTGGAGGTACTTTACATTACAACACTTGTATTAAAAATTGTTAACAAGCATACTTAACTGAGTAAATGTTATACTTGTAACATTTATTTGACAAATAACGTCATATATTCAGCACCATGCAGACTGAATCTGTGTTGTCCTCACACTGAGTTTAAACAAAATAGGCAGAGCAGATGTACCTAACTTTAAGGTTGTTTAAAGGAAAAGATCAGTTTTGTAAATTTCTTTGCACACTTGCTGGGTGTAATAAAGAGCTCCATAATATTAGCTTAAAATGTCTTATAAAATCAATAGTCTTGATTGTTTTGTGACTGTACGATAAAATTATACTTTCAAATAGGCCCAAGATTGCCTACTATGATCAGATTGTATGTACTGTGATATTATTATTCTTTTTGGTGTGTTGTATGTTGCAATTTCAATTTCACTTAAAAATATGAAAGAAATCAATTAGAATGTATACCGTGAGCATTATACTGCAACAATAATTAAATTGGGACATATACCTATTCACAATATTATAATACAAATAAGGTATAATGCATCCTTAGTTTATTTTCCAAAACATGTATTTTTTATGTTAAAAATATGTAGATTTTGTTTACTTCAATACAACAAAAACTTGGTGATGTTCCATAGAACAAATGGAAAAATGCATTGAAAATATTTTAAGATGCAGTTATTTTATGCCTTTTTTTTATTTTTTAGGGGAAAGATACTTTGGTTCAAAGTCTGATTGCCAAATCAAATTTCTTTGGTTAATAATTAAATATCCTAATTTCATTTTCTCAATCACTTAGATGAATATTTAAGGTAAACTTTACTTCCTTGGTTCTGCATACGCAGAATTCTCAGGGATGTATTAACTGTTCCCCGTGAAGAGGAATTAGTCTCTTCAGTCATCCCATGATTGAGTATATGCTTAGAAATCAGCATCCTAACATCCGGCACACAGAATTTATTCAAGATATATTGGATTAATTGTAGAGCCATCAGTATCTGGAAGAGTTTGGATAAAAAACAGCGGCATAAAGCTGCACTCTTCTCAGTTTTAATGAGTTTACAGGTGCAGCTTTAGACATCATTTAACGTTATTTAACATTAACATCATTTAGCATCATAATTTGGAAGAGGGCTTTTGAAAGAATTGTCTTTTATGTTAAAGTGGGTAGTGCTAAAATCTAAAGAGTGATTACACATGAATGTGCATAAACCATTTAATGGTTAAAACAGGTAGAATGTAAATTCTGTATGAAATACAAAAGAGACACACTAAACCTTCAGAAGGAAAGAAGACGTAAACAACTGTGAAATCTTACAAGAAAGGTTAGAACAAAATCATGTTTTGTTTACCTTACTTTGTATGCTATGCAAAAGTAAATGATGCGGGTGAATATTAGCTTGTAGACCCTCTTGATTCTGATAAGACCATACTAAAATGTTATCCACAGTATTGCGACGTCAGTTTTTAAAAGGATCAAACAGTTGATGCGAAAATTAAGAAAACCTGTGAACAATTAAGGCAACGTGAAGGTACTGAAATTTTACACACAATTCAAGCAAACAAATTTATTTGGGCAATCAAATATTAATCGTCAGGGCTCACAAAAAACAGATCTCATTTTCGAACAAAGAAACCATGACCGAAATAGCAACAACACTCAGTACATCCTGTACAATTAAGCACATATGCAAACAGTGAAACTGCTGACAAAAAGCATCTTCTTGTGTCTGTGTCTATATCCAGGTTGTTTCCGGAAGAATGACTAGGGGAAGAAATAATTGATAAACTAAATATCTAACATACAAACAAACGTATTCTTTAAAATGTTTCTGCTTCCCAATTTATCAGAAATCAGAAAACTTTGATCAGATTTATCAGAAATCTTTACCAATGAGGATAAAGAAAGGCTAAGCTCCCGTTGTTTACAGTGGGTTTAAAATTCCCTCTTAGGAGAAAACAAAGGATATTCTTGGAATACTCTGTTAAAAAAGTTTTCAATGAGAATTCCAGAGCAGCCACGATGTTAAACAGACGTATTATTTTCCAAACTTAAAGTAAGAAAGAGCAATAATCATTCTACATACATACAGAATACTTTTAATATTTATTGTTTTCCCAATAAAAATGCAGAGATAAAGCACTGGGGGTAACACTGTGTTTGAGATGATAGAGTGGTCAGCAGTTTATTAAACTTTAAGTCTTGAGTTCTGATTAAATTAGTGAATTCAGTGATTTTAAAAAATGTCATTTTCAGAGTAACTTTGGAAATGATAATTTCTAAAAAAATTTTCATGAATCAGACTGAAAGAAAATCTTTCTTATGTCTTTTTGATCTCCCTTTGAAATCCATTTCCCATGAAAATGGGTATGTTTTGGGTTCTTTTGGTTTCAACATTATCTGTGAATTAGCTAATCTATACAGCAATTTACAGCATTGTAATATCAAAGTGGAATGAATATGAGAGTGTCAATATTTCTTGGAGATCCTGATTTAAATTCTTTTGGATATTTACACACAAGCGGGATTCTTAGATTATATGGTAGATCTATTTTTAATTTTTTGAAGAACATCCATACTGTTTTCCCTAGTGGCTGCACCATTTTACAACTACCATGAAAATAAATACTAGCCTAATTTTCCCCAAGCTGTTTGTTTTAAGGAATTTTCACCTTTGCCCATTCTCTGTTCTGGGATTTATTGAGTATATTGAATAAGCACACAAAAGCTTTGATTTGGTGTCTGGGCAAATTCCATTTTCCCCATGTTGCCAAATTTTGATGGTTTTCATATAGTCTGTTACTTTTCTGATGGTTGAACAGGGCAGTGATGGTGCTGTTGGGAAGGGCAGCCTGGAGAAAGGAGTCTTTATCTTTAGGTTTTTGCAATGTATCCTTCCTAAATGTCTTGATATTGTCATCCGACAGGGTTACTCTTCTTTTCATTTTGTTGAAAACTCTGAAATCGCTGCCAAAATCTTGCCAATTTCATCAGGGATGGAGAAGTTTTCTCTTTCTGGTTATCCTTTTCCTTCTCTCCCTCCAGGCTGACTACCTTCCATACTGAATTGCCACTCAATATCATTTCCAGCATCTTGTGGAGGTCCACCCACCTTAACCTGACTGTCTAAAATGCATGCCCATTGATTTTCTGCTTACTGTCTTATCACTAGAGAAATCATAAGAGAATTTTGGAGTGTGTGTGTGTGTGTGTGTTCATTTATTTGCCTTAACAACTTTGGACACATAAGCGATCTAAGCTATTGGTAAGTAGTGTTTAATTTGCTAAATAAAATAAGAAAAATCAATGAAGACAATTGCCTTGAAATGTTAAGCAGGGCCTTAGACTTAGAAAATGCAGTTTGGCAAGTGAGGTGACGTAGGCCATCCTCTTCATGTCTAAGCTCAGTTATGTCACACAACCTGAACTTTCACTGCACATGGCAACATCGCTGGAACAGATAGTTTGGGAGAACAAATTACTGCTAAACAAAACCTTTTTATATGTCCAAACAAATTTATGCCTTTATTAAGGGCTGCAGTTTATTTTTTTAAACACATTTATTTTGAGAGATCCTGTTCATGGCGTAATTCATTTATCTCCAGCAGAAACACAAAGTGGCCCTTTTGGTCTATTTCTCTTTTTGTTGATTTTGTCACTTATGATCCACATGCTTCTAAAGATCACCAATTACTGGCAGATGATTAAGGTATGACCCCACAGTCAGAAATAAGATGTGCTAATGAAAAATCCCTGATCATCGACTGTGCATTGGGGATAAATAGACACATAGAGATGGGGTTGCCGAGATGCATGAAAATTAAAATACATAATTGCTCACTTTGAGGAACTCATAATTTGTTATGATGATAAAACCAAATAATAATAAAGGAAGCATTAGTTATTAGCTTGTATAGCCAATGGTTAAGAAAACAAGCAAAGGAAATTTTTCTGATACATTCATTCCATTCCTGTTATTGTGTACGAAAAAAGGAAATTGAAGTTTTGCTGGTTGGTTATTCAATCTTCATTTTGCTTCCACATTATCTTGGAAGACACATCCCAGGATGCTGTGGAGTGACTGGAGTGTGCCAATGCTGGGTGATGTGACCCCGATTTGATTGAGATTAGAGAAGCCTTCCACTTTTTACATCACTTTAAGTTCTTCAAATTAACCTAAATAATAACCCTCCATGTGGCACACATGGTTGGAATAGTCTTTGTTTAGATTCTGTTTAAAAAAAAAATCAAAATTCCTGTCAGACCCTTCCTTCTCATAATGTACTTCTTATTACGTACATTCTATGTACAGCTACATGGTCATATTGGCATTTATTATCAATTCTTCCACCACCAGGGTATTGCTGAAATCTTTTGCCAGATCTGTTTAACAGAACTGTCATTATCTTGGCTCTGTCTTGATATTTTATTTCTTCTACTCTCTGATATCTACCAATTCTCCTTTTGTCTCAGGAATCCCATGCTGATTCATGTGAAGTTGGTTACTTTCTCATATGAATACCAACAAATTCTATAAGAAATTCTCAGTCTCACCATCAGCAGTTGCTCACATTTCAGTCTTTAAGATACAGAGATGGCAACAACTACCCTTTAATTCATGTTGCTGTTTCTTCCTTTCCTGCTGAATGCAGCCTGCAGGTTGAGTTGGTACAGCTTCTCTCAAAACGTGTATTCTACAACACTGCCCGATTCAGCTACCCAGGGATGAATCCGTTCTCCAGGACAGAAGCCAGGGAAAGGAGGAGAAAATTCCTTAGCTTGTGATTTCAAAAAAAGTCTCATAAAGTAAAAATCCTGTTCGGAGAACCTCATTTTGCGATGACTTCTTGAACCACACCATCCAATTTCACCCTCAACCTGTGTCATTTGAGGTCTTGCTCTCTGTCATTTTATAGTCATACGCAGGCCCACAAGATTATTGTCAATAGCAGCATTTAATATGGGGCTAGGCAGCTAATAATCCTTTCTATTATTTAGAGCCAAAGTAACTTTTGAAAATTAATTTGCAAGTTTCAGATTTTAGTTGTCATATTGGGAAAGAAAAGTCATTGAACTGATTTTATAACAATGAAAAGACTACATCTTTTCTTCTTAATTGTAATAATAACTGAATATCCAAGAAATTGATCTAATAGAGTTAAAATTGGCTTCTACTTATTCATCTATTAAACAAAAGTTTATTGAATGTGTTTTATACATCATGCTGAGTTTTGAGGATACAAACAAGCAAAACCAGGTCTTTCTCTTCAGAGCCTAACAGACTGCTGGGGAAGAAAGACTTGAAAACCAACAGTTATTACTTATAGATATTATACCAGAGCAGTTATTCTTACCTAGGGAGCCACAATAGAAACATTTGAGAGTTTCTTTTCTCATTATTTTTTTTCAAAGCATGCATGCTTGATTGTGCCCTTCAGGTATATGAGTTTAAAAAAGTTTTACTTTGATTCTAATATGCAAGTCTGAGTCAGAGAAAGATGATGCTAGCATTCAGGACAGGCAATGACTGACTCAAGCTCGGAGGCAACATTCGGTCTAGGGCAACTTTCAATCTGGGTCTTGGGAAGTTCCTAGGTAGAGAAAATGAAAAAGGCATTACAGTCAGAGAAACAATAAATGAGAAGGCATATAAGTGTGTTTATGTATAGAAGAAAGGCATAATGTGTAAGGATAGCATGGCATGGCAAGGACTTGTGGAAATCTGTGGCAAAAAAACAAACAAAAAGCACAATAAACCTAGACCTATGTTGACCAATCACAAAATAAAGTGTCCTTGGAAGTAAACGTGTCAACCAGAATTTGAATCAAAGTCAACGATTGTGTCTGTGTGAGAGCAAACTTTATTTTCTGGCAAGGAAGGCACCACTGCACATGGCTGTGGGCGAGGATGACAGTATGGGAAAAAACGTTGTTTCAAAACATTTGTTCTCTAGGCAATATCCTCCTGGACGCATGTCTCAGATGAAACTGCCTTTTCTTGATTAGCATTCTTTCTAGTTCTGAATAAATCAGAAATGAGTTAGAAATAGGCATGTGAGGTCAAGTCTGTAAGATAATATGTGTGTATATCTGCAGCACATTGTGCTAAGTATTCTTAAAACATTCTTTAATCTTCACAACTATACGATTTATTAACCTCATTTTATTGATGAAAAAAGCTAAGGCTTTAATAAGTTTAGTGGCTTGTCTAGGATAACTTGGTATTCAAACCCGAACAGACTCCAAAGTCTGGCTTCTGATGACTCTGCTATATGGTTTACTTTTATGGTTTAGAGACACTTTTCTCATAAATGCTCAGCTTAGAAGAAGGAATACGGTAGAAAACACTTATTAATGCCACAGACCAAAGTACGAAGTATTGTATACATGACAGAGAAAGAACTGTGAAGCGATAAAGGCTTCACCGGCAAGCATATGTTACTTTCAAGTGTCACCTTGAGAATGTAAAGGAGAATCGATAACTTCCATGACTTAATAGTCAAAATTTGAATGCATTTTCTTCAAATTGAACTTCAAGATGAAACAATCTGTATTAGAAAGAAATTCTTAAATGGAACTTAAGAGGAAGGATCAGCACAGCTCCTAAGTGTTTACTGCTTCTTTGTCCCCAGGTCAGGAAACAGGATCGATGTCCTCCTTTCTCACAATTTACACGGTCGGACCATTTTCTTTCATGGACATGTAAACCCTCCCATTTGTATATGCTCAAACATCAGTATATTACTCTCTCATTCTTTTTTTTTTTTAAAGATTTTATTTTTTCCTTTTTCTCCCCAAAGCCCCCCCGGTACATAGTTGTGTATTCTTCGTTGTGGGTTCTTCTAGTTGTGGCATGTGGGACGCTGCCTCAGCGTGGTCTGATGAGCAGTGTCATGTCCGCGCCCAGGATTCGAACCAACGAAACACTGGGCCGCCTGCAGCGGAGCACGCGAACTTAACCACTCGGCCACGGGGCCAGCCTCTACTCTCTCATTCTTCTGAGACCTATGATCTCCTGACCCTTTGTCAGTTCTTCCCATTCACTAAAGTATTTCACGTGACTTTTTTCTTCACCTCAAATTTCTGATATTATCAAGATGGCTTCAAGAATTATTGAGTCAATCAACACTATGGCCTTTCATTTTCTGTATCTCCTCCACTTCAGTCTTGAAATCTGGACTAACAGCTCCAAATTCCCAACCTCACCACTCCAACTTTCTAACAGAGTGACATCCTTATCATTAAGCCAATAGACTTTATGCTGTTCTTCTTAATTGGATTGTTTGGCAACTTCTTTATCTTTTAAAATGTTCTTTTCCATAAGCTTCTATGACACCACGCTATCCTGACTTTGTTTTTCTTTAAACTTTCTGCCTGCTCCTTTTTGATCTCCATCATGAGTTTATTTTCCTCTCCATTCTTTTAACATCAGTGTTGTTTAGATTTTCATCCACAACTTTTTCTTACTGGAAATTTAATCTGTGAGTAATCTCATCCGTATCCATGATTTTAAGTCTATTCTCTACCTGGACTGCTCCAGCTTAGATTTGTCTCCTGGAGACATTGGAGATGCATATAGCCAATCATCTGCTGGACATTTTATTTGGAAAGATTTTCAGGAAAAGAGAATCTGTGCAGAGGCCAGAAGCGGCAGAGAATTTAGAGGATCTCAGAATGTTTCATTTTGAGTTAAACTGGAGAATAAGTGAAGCTGGAGAGAAATGACAGATATTATTCATGGAGATCTTTATGAAATATACTAAAAAGTGTGAATTTTATTTATTTTCTAAGCAATTTTATTGGGATTATAATGGTTTGTAACACTGTGTAATTTTGGGTGTACATTATTGTTTATCAATTCCTGAATACCCTTCATCATGTTCACCCCCAGTAGTCCAATTTTTATCCATCAGCATATATATGTGCTCCTTTGTCCCTTTCTCCCACCCCCCAACCCCTTTCTCCTCTGATAACCGCTAATCTGTTCTCTTTATCCACGTATTTGTTATCTTCCACATATGAGTGAAATCATGTAGTATTTGTCTTTCTCTGTCTGGCTTATTTTGCTTAACATCATGCCCACAAGGTCATTGTCCCATGTTGTTGCAAATGGGACAATGTTGTCTTTTTTATGGCTGAGTAGTATTCCATTGTATATATACACCACATCTCTAAGAAGTGTGAATTTTATTTTAAGAGCAATATAGAGCAAATGAAATTTTCTCATCATAGGACTGACACTGTGATTAGAAAGATTACTCTGAAAATAGGATAGAAAACTGAAGATTGATGATAAAGCAGTGGAAAGTGACCAGTTGGGAAATTTTTACAGTAACTGATGTGAGAATTTGTAGGAGTCTGAAATAAGATAGTGTAAATGTAGAGAAATGTTCAGAGAAGTGTTTACTAAAGTAAAGACTCTTTTAGTCAGTAGGTACTAGTCCTTTAGTTGATACAGAATGAACTTCTTTCACATTGAAATAAATTTAGCAGAGTGTCTGAAAATCATATTTGGGAATATCACCAGGGAAACATTTTAAGTGGATGTATATATATAGTTGAAATTTATCACTTATAAACTGAAATAGGTTATATTGTTTTCGTATGATTGTACTACCCAGATCCATAGTGTACTACGTAGTTTTGGAGTCATGGCGCTGGATAGATGAAGCAAGCAATGAAGTTGCTTTAGAAAAATGGTTCTCCAACAAGGTTCCTTTCTGTATTGTTATTCTCGCTGCTATATCTTTCCACTAAAAAATATGTACAATATAGTGGGTCCGTTTTTCTCAACTGAGCAGATTAGGTAGAAAGATGGCAGCTCTGGTCATTAGACTGCATGTCTCCTAATAGGGAACAAAGAGGACTCTCTTCTCTCCTTTCCCAGGAAGATGTGTTCTCTCCTTTCTGGCCTTGACTGAGAGAAGAGAACTCTGTAAGGCACATAGAATCAATAATTATGGTGGAGACGCCTGGAGGGAGGGTGCTGTGATCATCCTATTAAATGTGCTGAAATTTCTGATCTTTGAAAAGCCTAAGGTACTTTGCTCAGGAGGCATATTTTTAACCTTGGTGGACTAAACCACAAATTCCAGCTACTTAATTATGTTCCACTTAGACTGTCCTCCTGAGTGTTCCAGAACACATGGTGGTTTTCATTTCCTATCCTGAGCTGCTCGGTTGTTGTGCTATTGTTATTATTTAACATTCCTGAGAGCAGACAGATGCACTGTTTGAAACAGGAATATATATTTCCTATTGAATGAGCTAATGATCTAAAATCTGGTTGCCATGTTCTATCTCCAAAGCTGAATGAAAGAAATGCATTAAAGGAAACATAATAAAAGGAAACAGTGAAAGAAAATACAAGACCAGGCATCGGTCCTGGTTAAAACCCAAAGCAGCTGATGTGGAGAAGAGGCCACTTCGTGAGTTGGAGTCTGGCTGGTGTTCTCACCAGAGCAAAAACAATAAGACACTTGTGCTGGTGTTGTAAATGGACAGGGTTATTATTTTTCTAATAAAATGACTTCAATTTGAAGGAAGGATCACAGAAGGATGGGAAATTTTCTTACAGCTACAGCATTCCATTTAAAGTAGCTATCGCACACTGTAACTCTTTATTCTGCCCATCCTCATTTCTTTCAAATCAGTTTATACGGCGTTCACATTTTTTAACACTGTAATTCACTTATTGTTAGAATCACATTACATGTTACAAAAAAAATCACAGACTCAAAATTTTGACAGCAGAGCGGGCAGTGTAGCAATGATTGATTTTTACAAGCCGCTAGCCCTTCTCTTCTGTTTCAATGGAAGCGACCTCATCTTTTAAGACAAATCCCTTCAATTGTGCTTTGATACTATTTCCTCTGCCTTGGGCCATTCAGCCTACCAATTGGCTCTCTCTGGGCTGACTTCAGCCTACTCCTATGAACTTTCCCTTTACTCTTAGCATATAAGCACACTAAGTCTCTTTCATGAGAAATGATAGTGGTATTTTTAAAAGAGAGGAATATTCTTTTTTCTCTTGCATTTCCTGAGTAGGACTTTGCCCCAGTTCTGCCAGTTTGCCTTGGGGAGGACTGGAATTGTGGACTGGATTGCACTGAGTCAGAGGCAGTCACGGCTCAGCTTTTGACATCCAGAATGAAATATTTGAATCGACTACAAGACCAAAGTTTTGAAAACCAGGCTTGGTTGGGAAAAAAAACTTTTCTTCTAAAATCTTCTAGCTTCCGCTAATGTATTAAGTATTTGGCTTGTCACTCCAGATCATAGATATTTTATATTTACCAGGGATAAAGAAAAGTCAAAATAAGTCCTGAAGAAAGTCTGCCATAAAGGAAGGTGGGGATGCCTCCCATTAGTATTGCTAGGCCAGGTGGGTAAAGTATATGATAAGACCCACATATCCTGATTGCCCCTCTTTAGGCTATGGTTTCAAGTGTGACACATGCTATTAAGTCTAAGGAAAAGCCAAAAGTGGAGTGAAGTTGATACCACTTCCTGTTTGGAACCTTGGGAGGAGGCACGCAGGCAGGTTCCCTCCCTAACAGAGACCACCCCAGGCTTCCTTCAATGGAAATCAACATGGGGGTGAGCATCAGGCCTGAGGGACTTTTGCCCAACTCCTTGAAGGATATGTTTTGCTCCAGCCCATATACCATCTTGGGAAGGAAGAAGAGAATGCAAAGAACAGTTCTGATGGGAAACGAACTTTCAATTGATTCTTTGTCCACAAGAGTGTTTCAAATAAAAAGAAACTATTGAAACCACATAAGGCTGAGGGTGCATCTTTCTAGTAAGTTTAAGTAAGCTTTCGCCTCCCTAAACAGAAGGATGAAGTCGTGGATATTGATCGGATATTTTTGGATGCCAAATATCTGTGAGACATCCTTCTTGTTTTTAGAGAGTTTGCCACATTTTGAGTACAGCCTGTGCTAGAGAGAAGCCAGAACTTATTCCCCAATCTTCCTTGTTACTGATGCGCAGACTCTCATAAGACGTGCTCAGATAAGACTTTGGTTCAAAAGTGAGCAAAACTCCACAAACACGGTATCTGGCTTCTGACATCAGGCCCTGCTCTTATTGGCAGGAGCTGGGTCTCCAACAGCATCAGAGTGGACTGCATTATCACTACCAATGCTCAGCAATGATGGTAGAGTGTTTTCATTGGACTAACGCCATCTCGTAGTTGGCTATGTTTCTTGGTGCATGGCTTCCATGCTTGACTCTCCAACCTCAGTGATACCAGGAGCTACCTATTATACTTTAATAAAGTCCTTTTCTGTTTGAAAGTCATTGATCACTAGGAACCATAACCAATAAAAGCTAAATTTAAGTGCTTACAATGTACTGTACACTGGTTTAAGCACTTTGCCTGTTTTATTTACCTCATGTAATTCCTCTCAGCGATGTTTATAAAATACATACTATCATTATCTATATTTTACAGATGAGGTAACCCAGGTAAAGGCAGATTCAGTAACTTGTCCAAGGTTAGTTAACCAGTAAGTGGTAGAACCGGGGTTTAAACCTGGCAGTGTAACCTCAGAAACCACATTTTTACCACTATGCTTTAGACACTATAATTAATTTATATTATAAATCTCTCTCTCTCTCTCTCTCTATATATATATATCTCATTTATATATATATGTATATTTATATATTGGCCTATTTATATAGTGCATAAGTAAATCACTAGTTATCTACATATCTTGAGAAAATCTTCCGCCTATCTCATTTCTGTTTATCAGCACTGCTGTATTTCCCATCCTTCTCATTACTGGATGTGTTGAAAGAGTGGCTTACTTTTGCTTTTCCTGCTTCATCCCTACCTTCCACTTCTCAATCACTGAGATACAACCTCCTCTCCTATTGTTCCCTGGGGCTACTCCTTGTCAAGGTCCCCAAAGCTGTTGTCAATAGTCTCTTTTTTCGTCTTTATTTTTACTCTCTCTATAGCATTCAGTATGGTTCCTCACTTATTTCTAAATTCTCCTTACCTATTGATTTCTGTGCTATTTTTGTGGCCTGGTTTCTATCTAGAACTCTGGCTACTGTTTCTTGGGGCCTTTCATGGGCTCAATTTCCTCTGACACACCTTAAGTACCTTTTACAGTTCTCAGTCTTATTTTCCTTTCACATTGTTTACCTTCTCCGGATGAACTTATAGATAATCTAGATACAGGAACATTGATGAATCCCTAATCTATACTTTAGCAAATCTATTTCTCCTAAGATCTATAATTATGTATAATACTGTCTGCAAAAACTCTCCCCTAGTATGTTCCAAAGATGTCTCAAGTTCAAATTTAATATTCCCCAAATTAAACTCATCTTTCTTTTCCTCCCTAAATTTCCCCTCACCCTTCTTTCCCATTATAGGATAATGAAACAACCACCAACTTGCTCAACCAAAAAGCCCACAAGTCATCTATTTCCTCTTTTTCATCTTCATGTCCCATCTCCAATTATCCCTGAAATGCTAGATAGACTACCTCCTTAAGAACGCTCATCCATCCCATCCCTACCATCTCTAGCAGCCCTATTTTTTATCCTTTTGTCTTGCTTACTGAAACAGCCTCCTAAATCCATCTGTATGGGATTTCTTCTCTGTATTTTTCACCTCCTGCAGAGTAAGCTTTAAAAACCGTAAGGGTAATTGTTTTACTTCTCATTTAACATCTTTCAGTTGGTCCCCATTTCTCAGGATACAGTCTGAGCTTCTCAGCCGGTGACTATTTGATCTGGCCTCACTTATCTAGATACTTTATTATCATATAACTATCCGTCTACAAGCCACATTCCATCTAACTGATTTATTCACAGTTTCCCCTAATACACATGCTCTCTCAAGCACCTGTTTGCATTTGCTGTTAAATTCATCTGATACAGTTGGCTGACTGTCACTCATCCATCAAAACTCATCTCACATTTTATGCTTATCTTCCTGTGTGCTCCTGTTAATGATAACAGTGTTAACTCTGTGATATTGTCTTACTCACTAGACTGTGAACTTTCAAAAGGCATTCACTATATCTTTTATCTCAGAACAGTCAGGCCTTCCATGATGACCGGAATACTGTAGAAACTAAATATTATTTTATCAAATGAATTAGTATCAAAATTAGACATATTTATTTGAAAGTTGAGCAAACAGACTCAGAGAGTTTAAGTGATTATATGTACTTTTTACTCTCTAAATGTGCATGTAGTTGGTAATACTGAATAAAATCAAACTAATATTAAGATACTAATAAATTTCATGTGAAAAAGCAAGAAAACATTTCCCAGATTTATAGTAATATTTTGAATGCCTAAAATATTCCTAATAAGAATGTTCTTCTAAATTAGTAAAGCAATAGAAATTACTACACGTGGGAGGCAGAATTCAAAGATTGTCCCCATGATCTCCATCTTCTGTTGATAGGTCTTATATAATCCCCTTCCTGTGAGTGTTGGGAAGACCTGTGATTTGCTTCTAGCCGCTAGAATATGGAAAAGGTGATGAGATGTCATTCTCCTGATTCTACTATGTATGATATACGACTTCCTGTAACTCACTAGAATGAGAGGATCTCCCTTGATGGCTTTAAAGAAACAAGATATCAAGTTGTGAGAGGGTCACCTGACAGGGAACCATGGTTGCCTCTAGAAGCTGAGAGCGGCCCCCAGTAGATAGCCAGCAAGAACACAGTGGACTCAGGTCTACCACCACAAGGAATTGAATTCTACCAACAATCCTGTGAGCCGGGCATAGGCCCTGAGGTTCAGAAAGGATGTAGCCCAATCTACATCTCAATTTTCTCATCTTCGAGAAAGGACCCAGTTAAGGCACGCCTGAACTCCTGAACCCATGGTAGCAATGAGATAATAAATACGTGCTGTTTCAAACTGCTAAGTTTGTAGTAATTTGTTAATGTATCAATTTAAAACTAATATACTACAGGTTACTCTTCATTATATTTATTATAACAAAACTTGCTATAAAACCTCTAACATTTCAAGAACAAATAAATGTATTAATGAAAAGCAAAGTTTCAAAGCATTAAAAGGAGGGAAAATCTGAGGATATTTTAATTAAATAATTTGGATTTCAAACCATGGCATACAATTAAGCTGTTGTGGGAAAAATACATGATAAATCAATTGAGAATAAATAGTAATGTCATATATCCATTTTAATAAAATAGAAGACAATGGAAAACTATATGCTTCTCTTGAGTTGAAATCAGTATTTACCCATCACTTTCTGTTTTAAAGTATTTTGGGGCTATTATTATTTCACAAACTGTGGCAGTTGAATCTCTGTTCTATTTAAGAAAGCACAATTATGTCAAAAATTCTTAAAAATTATACAAAATAAGCAATAATTTTCAGTGAAAATATTGCAAATTTCAAATCACTCTAAGATTTTTTACTACTAAATATCAATTATGTACTTCTCTGAAATAATTGTGTCTCGTAAGCTGGTCCTTTCTCAAACTCTTTCTTTCCTTCATAGGATATAAAACACATTGACTTGATCACTTTCAAAAATAACTCCTTTTTTTTTTTTACTTTTTTTAAGATTGGCACCTGAGCCAACAACTGTTACCAATCCTTTTTTTCTTCCCTTCTTTTTCTTCTTCTCCCCAAAACCCCCCAGTACATAGTTGTGTATTCTAGTTGTGAGTGCCTCTGGTTGTGCTATGTGGGACGCCATCTTAGCATGGCCTGATGAGTGGCACTAAGTCTGCACCCAGGATCCGAACCGGCGAAACCCTGGGCTGCCAAAGCAGAGCATGTGAACTTAACCACTGGCCGGCCTCCAAAAATAATTTCTAACTCTTTAACTTCAAGTATTTTTCACCTTAAGTTTTAAGAATATAGCAGATAAAGCTTAAACAAAACAAACATTTAAACAACCAAACATTTAGAAATTTTAATTCCTGATCTCCAAAACGAAGAGGGAAAAAATACAAATGGCCTATCCATATTTTAGACTGTTACATTCAATTTAAAAATTCAGCAAATGATGGAAACTTAATCTGGAAATCTGGAAGGCAGCATCTGCCAGGGTTTATCACAACAGGGACAGGAGAGCCAGACATTGTTAATAGGCTTTGGATTTTCAGTGTTCTATTTAAGAAATGTGGAAAATTTAAATGCTTAAAATTTGCTATTTTGAAGCACATGAAACTCAAGCAATGATTTTTATGGCTGCCCAGCTACCTCTTATTTGTAATTTAAAAATATTAGAATTACTGATCTTAAAAATAATTAAATGATACCCTAAAAATTTCCCTTCCAACTATGTGAAAAACATAATAGTTTACGTTACCGTAACATACTCTATTTTCTTAAGTCTTAGCAAAGACTTTCTTATTTCCAAATCCCCAGGTGTTCTGAGTTTTAGCGACATTATCATTGTGCGTTTGTGATAGGATGACTAGCCATAGGTAGCTCAAAGAAATTGTTATTCATTTCTTGCTTATAACGTTCTGGGTACAATATGTACCAACAATTTTTTCTCTGTTTTCCTTCCTGCAGCTGATCTGATATTAAAGTGCTGGCTTTAATAAGTTTCCACTTCAGTCTAAAATAGATAATTGAAGAAATCCAGAAAGCAGAGGCTGCCAAAGCTCACTGCTTCCTCAAACCAGATTGTGTTTTACTTCTTCCATTGTGAGAAAACCCAGCTTCCAGCACCTGCCCCACCTCTTCCTCAGAGGAAATCGCTGTCTGTGCTCCAGAAACTTCACTGAGGAAATGCTCCATGTGAAAGGCTATCGTCCCGTTTCACTTCTGATTTTATTGTTTGTTTTTTTGTTTAAATTTTATTGCTTTCACATCTGGATGGCACAGCTTTCATGTGGTATTAAAAGTATGTGTTCAAAAATGTGTCCCAGATGAACATCCTGTTTGCCTTTTGATTTAAATTTCTGTTTAGTAAACCTTTGTGGTTTGGATATAGCAAGGAGTAGTTTCGCCAGAACTCCCTACCCACTTCCTCAAAAATAATAGCGCCGCTATCCGTTCCTCCCTCCCTCCCCTCTGCTCTGCTAAATTAACATTGTCTATCAGATACATTCTTAGGGAGGTTTAAGAACATTACCTCATCTCTCCCAATGATAAAATCTATGTCGAAAGCATTACTGTTCTAGAAGTTCTTTCCACCAAAAGGTTGTTTTACATGCTATGCCGTTAGCAAATATGAAGTTCCCATCAGGCCCTGCTAGAAAAATAACCAATTTTTGAATTATGAGATACTTGCCTTACAGAAACATAAATAACTGCTTTTTCAAAAATAGTTTAACAACTGTATTTTTCTGGTCAAAACCAGAAAAGAAGTATGGTTAAAGCATTTTTAAAGTCTTTCCTTCAAATTGGTCATAGAAATCCTATCAGCGATGAATAGATTGACTCGACATAGTGCATGAAATTATTTTTTAAAATAACTATTGTTTCAGCCAATTTTTTTTGAAGCAAAGACATTTGGTTGTTCTTGGCATTTCTTAATTTGCTTACTCGGGGGTATGTTCTCCCCAAATCCACACATATAATTTCCACTCCTTTAAAAGGGGTTACGAACACACATCTGAAGGAGAATTAACCACTTGGTTTTTGATGTTCTAAAGCCAACTAAAGCATGAACCTCTTGCTTCCTTTCCCGTCCCAGTCCTTTTCAATGAGAACAATGCTTATGCAAGATTTCCTAGGGGGATTTTGTGGTTTGAGGTTTTAATAATCTAGGCTAAAATTCAAACAGGAACCACAGCTGCTTGGATAAGACTCTTAGACTTCTTTATTTGAACTGCAGTGAACTTACCAGAATTTTTGAATGTTCTGAGCACTATCTGATATGTAAGAGTGACATGTGGTAGCTATATTTCAGATATAAGAACATGTCTATACCTGCAAATTGCATGAAAATAAAATAAAATGACATGTGTTTTCCTTGAACATTGAAAAATATGTTTAAAGAGAGATTGGACTCTTTGCTGTCCCGATTCCCTAAGAGGAAGCTATTGAGAATACTTTGTATTTTCTATCTCTTTGTTGGAATTTTTGCTTTGTTCAAGCATTGCTCTCCTGATCTCACTGAGACTCTTGACCCTTATTTTAAATTCTCTATCAGGTAAATCATTTCTCTCCATTTCATTAAGACCTGGTTCTGGATATTTATTTGTTTGGAACATATTCCTTTATTTCTTCATTTTCCTTGACCCTCTGTGTTGGCTTCTATGTTTTAGATAAAGCAGCCACCCCTCCCAGTATTGGCAGAGTGGTCTTGTGTAGGAGATAAATCTCATCCACCAGCCTGGTCCGAGCTCCTAGTGTCTCTCAAACTTTTGTGATTATCCAAACCTTCTTCATTGTGCTCAGTGGCTCTCAGTAGTTAAGGGAGTGCCAACATCTGTCAGTGTCCCAAGGGAGAGGATCTCGGCCAGCACCTAGATACAGGCTGGTTAGAAGCTGGACTCTCAGACAGCAGCTGAGGAAGTATGTGGTTAAGACTCTTCCACGGGGAAACTGAGAGATGGGCATTTTTACCTGCTTCCTCTCTCCTGGAGGTGGATGTGTAGCCCCCGGAACTGTTGCTATGCCCATTAAGATCTGGTTCTGTGTTTATCACAGTCCTGCGGGACTTGTGAATGCAAGCCCCGTTGGCTACTAAAACCAGGTAATCTGAGGTCCTGTCCCTCGGGTGACTGCTGCAAAAGCTGGGGCACCGGATGTGTGTTCAAGCTCCTTCCCGGGAGGTATCAGTGAGGTGGAGGGGGTTGGAAGAAGGTGAGGGGAGGAGTGTCCTCTGGCTTCCCTGGTCTCCAGGGAGGATGTGGCCAACTCCTAGTGCTCACTAACTTAGGCAGCTGCTTATAGAGTGTGTAGATAAACCTCTTTCAGGGAAAGACTGGGAGATAGACAATTTTGCCTGCTCCCTCTGCCCTGAACCCTGAGGGGATGGCATGCCCAGGGGGATAGCAGTGACAAGTGCTCCCATTAAGAATCCCTTCTTTGTTTACTATGGCCTTGTGGGTCTCCTGGACACAAGCCCCAGTGGCTTTCAGAATTAGGTGTTTGGGGAGCCCATTCCCCCACAGTGGGAGTCTTAAAAATTAGGGCACTAGATGGGGGGTCCAAACTCTTCAATCCTCAGGGAGAAGCTGGGAGCTGCGGGTTCCCTCCCAATTGTATGGTGCTGTGCCAGAGGTGGGTTTTATGGCCAGAGTGTGTCTAGCCTCTCCTACCTGTTTCGATGCATTTCCTCACTTGTCTGATGTGAAGCGGTCTCTCAGCTCTCTTCCATGTGTAGCTGTACAGTCGGTGCCTGTCGCCATCTTTATTCCATCTCCTGTTGCACTTCTTTCCTCTGCTTTTGCTCTGCCCAGATAGGAAGCAAGTGCCAATACCTCAAGAATCCTTTAATAATTAGATCTTTGGGACCATTGAAGTAGAACCTATTTATTTTCTGGAATAAAAAGCTATGTTTTCACTGTATTACTCCTTGGGGGAAACGATTTTAAAACTGACTTTTGCATACTTCTAAAATAGTACTGTGTTTAAAATGCAAGATCTATTGAAGGATCTGTTAATAAAGTTCCTGAATTGTGAAATATATAGCCTTTAGGTATACTTAATGAGGCCCCCAATATTCCTATAACAGGTAAAAATTTCAGAATCTATCACAGGGTTATTGCGTTGTGGGGACCTGGAATTGGCCACCCCAAGATATGTCTCTTTGGCATCAGGATTATTTGAGGCTCATTGCTTTTGATAAACTGGGACAGGCAAGGAGGCTCTGAGGAATGGAACTTGCCCTTTGTTAGGACACGTTTACATTTGTAAGGTAAATCTCTATCTGTAAAAGGCGCCTCCCTCTCTGTACCAGGAAGAAGAAAGGTGATGACCTACTCTCCAAAAACTCTTAATCAATACCAAAGGCAAGGACTTAAAATCTGCATTTTATTGTGCTAGTCTGGTAACCTCCTGTAACTGACTTCCCTCCCCCTCCCAACTTTGGCATTCCTTAAGGATTAAGCATCTTTCCTTAGGCTAGGAACCGATTGCTGCTGCACTCACCTGTGACCGCCCAGCTCCAGACATAGACTTGCCTCCTGCTACGCCCACCGAGATAGCAGACCATTACCTGCTGTGTCCATCAAGCACTGTGCCAACAGGGCAATCTTGTGACTATTGTGGGAGGGACATTTCAATCACATGTGAAACACCCTGTTTGGGGCTATATAACCACTCTGTGCACCCCACTTCTTCGGTGCCCTTTCTTCCTTCGGGAAGAAAGGCCCCGGGCCATGGTTCTTCATAAAGCTTTGTTTAATTTTCTCTTGCTATTCTGTCTCATGTGAATTTAATTCGTTCTCCAGCTAGACAAACCCCCATTTGGGGAGAGGAAATGTCCTCCTCCCCTACACGTTATTTAAATGTTTACTTAACCAATAAATGACCACATATTAAGGTATGTGCAAGCAGAGAATATAACGGAGCAGAAGATTTATATATGATCCAGCGCTAAATTTATATAAAGGACTACTCCAAAGAAAAGAAACTTTTTGACCTGGAAGACCTTAGCTTTGAAGCACATTTCGGGGCCCAGAGTCTTGCAGGTGCTGGGCCTGCTGGCTGATGGGCATTTTTCTAGGCAAACAACTGGGAAGGGTACCACACTGAGAGTCTTCTGCTGTTGCTGGGCGTCCGGCCCATGAGTCCTCGCGCACAATCACTCTCGGTGGCTCTCATCTAATCCATCAATTTTCAAAGTTCCCTACAGAATCCTGTGAATTTACAGTGCTGTATAATGGACTTCCAAAGGGAGAGATGGGTGCTTCCTGTTGGGGGCAAGTGGGCTGTGGACACCTCCTACAACTTCTGCCAAAACGGTTCCATATTTTATCTGCTTTATGTTAATATTCTGGTTAGGATTTAGTTTAAACCTATCTGAAAAATTTAATCTCCTGCATTGTCCAAGATATTTAAAAGAGTCTCTGTCTATTAAATTTTCCACGAACTCTGACTCTTTGAATGTGAATGGTTAATAGGTTTCTTATGCCACATGTGGCCAAGGCAGAGTCTGTGATGCTGAGATGACTAAAGCTGTGTTCTGACATTTCAGAAGTGGATATTGACATTAAACCGATGGCAAATAGATGCTAAAGGAAAATTGGCACAGGTGAGAAATGGCTTCTTAAAAAGAAGTCAACTAAAATCTTAGAAGATTTATCATCCCAGCAATTACAGATAAAATCCAAGTATATCTTTCGTGACTTTGTCCTATCTAGGCCTTCTGTGTGGAATTCTCTTCTCTCTGCTCATCAATTTACTAATGCTTACTCACCACTCAAGGCCTTGGTGGACTGTTTACTGAGAATTCAGTATAATACTTTCTATCAGAAAATATGAAATCAGTTGTTTCATGATCCAGGCATACATCCTAAAGGTGAGCAGGAGTCTCTGCTCCCTCTGAAATGCGCTTCTCAGAATGACAGGCATGCATGACACTCTTTGCACCATTTTCCAGTTTGTGAATCCAGAGACAAATGAAGAACAGCACTTTCCAGGAACTGGTCATCTTTGAGGGGTAGTTTTGAGAACTGCAGGAACTCTTGGCAGGAGCACCCCATTCGAGCTCCCGCCCTAAGAGACTTGACCAAACTTTAACATGATTTCCAGTAGCCTATGGCCCTCCCTAGGAAGACTTAGCCTCCTTTTGAGTTCCTCTCTGAAAACACTCAGGGCTGTCAAAGAATTTTAGTGTTTGTTCTAGCCAACACCTGACCATAGGCCACTGACCTCCCTTCCTTAGCGTATTTACTAAAAAAAGCTTACAGTGTGAATCCTTCCTCTGTCATCTTGAGATGTATGCATATCTTCTGTAGCTCAGGAGTGTCCTTCTCAAGGACCTGAAAGCCATTCCATTAAAATGCGATCCTCTGGAAGGATAGGGCCCAGTCTCAGTGGAGGGATACAATCCTAACTTTGATAATTGCCAGCTAGCTGACACAGCTGGCCTAATCAAATTTACACTGACCAACCCCTTGTAATTGTTCACTTTCCTGACTCTGTTTAAGCCCTTGCTTACTCCCTTTCCCTACTCTCTCAGTCAGTCACTTCTGTGCAAATCAGAATGGAGCTCAGCTCTTTCCCCTACTGTCAGTAGTTATTGAATAAAATTTGATTTCTCTATTTTAACTAACATCCAGCTTTATCTATCTTTGGCAGTTTTAAAACAGGAAACAGGGCGCTGGTTCTTGAGGGAGGTATGTAGAACAGTGAAACAGTGAGGAAAGTGAAATTTAGCATTGAAGGGACCTGGTTCTCAGGAGTTTGCTAGCAGCCCTGGGGAGCAGTTCAGGAAGTAGTCGAGGTAATGGGGCCATATTGATAAGAATCCAAAGAATGTGTAACTTGATATAGACTAGGGGCATAGAATCTCAAACTACAAGGGAAAGGAGGCCTGGGGGAAGGTGAGTTGGTAACCAAGAATGCATCATCACCCCAGTTCTACAAGGATGGATTCATTTGAGAATTGTTGAGAGAGTTCAGCCATATTTTGCCCCCTCAGACAAGAGCTCAGGCCCCAGAGGGAATAGGAGGACTTCATCTTAAAGGAGCTCGGAAAGGGTTAGCCCTGGAAACCCTCTGTGAGTAGGCTAGGAGAATCAAGTTACAGAATCCACCATTCCATCAGCATTGCGTGGAAATCTCTAAAAGAATCACAGACAAATCTCAACAAAGTTACAGTAAAGAATAGGATCGTTAAATATCTAAATCAGCTATATCTATTGAGCAAAACAAAAAGAAATATCATGTCCCATGTCCAATAGATTAGAACTTGTCAATTCCCCCTCCACTGTCAGGCAAATATAAGTTATACTTTTAAAAATATTTTTGCAGAAGATCACACCCACTATTGTACTTCTTTTAATAAATCGTTTCAGCCTGGATTAGAGGAAATGTAACGTTAAACACTGGGTATGAAAAGCATGAGTAGTACTTTTTTGATGGATAAATACTGCTGATAGGATTTTACTGGATTTGTACTAACCATATCTAATCTTACAGTCTTACAATGTTATTACTATGGTTTGGAAAAAGAGGATCCAGTCACAAATTTTGTAGCAAAAGTTAAGCTCCTCAGAGAAGTGAACATTTGTAGCTAAATTTCAGAACAATTTAACGTGACTATGTAAGTAGGTAAAATGATATGATGACCAGATACCTAAAATAAATTAAAGTGTTATACTTTATATACAGATATAAAACCTAAATTATAATCTATTCTTATATATAATTCAAATTTGATATATAAATATATAATGTGTTGTATTATACATATTTTTTTTGTGTATATATATATGCATGTGTGTATGAATATATATGGTAATTGTAATGGAATGTTGCAAAGTAGAGAAGAATTAGTCTTACTTTACCAAATCTATCAGGTGGAAAGGGACATTACTGAGTGCAAATAAACACTTTGAGCCTAAATGGTAAAACCAGTTTTCAGCCAGGACCCTGAAACTTCAAAGAATGCTCAAGATAGAGGGTGGAAATGACCAAAGCTATAATTTGGGAAAGTCCAAGATTAAGCTATTAATGATCTCAACTGCATCTTCCTCAACCTTCTTGCAGCTTCAATCTTTCCTCTTTCTTGCAGCGCTCCTCTTCCCGGTTCCCCATGGTAGGCTCATCTCTTCCTTCCCAATCATCAGGCCCTTTTGCTGTGCTGCCTCCTCTTTTTCTCACTCCCCAAAGCCAGCTGGTCCCTGAGGTTCTATTTCCAGTTCTCTTCTTCCACAGGCTCCCCTTTGACAATTTTATTTCTTCGTTGCATTATATTTGTTAAAATAAAGCATCCAAAGCCCTGGCACTGTCCCCAGCACATGGTGCGGGTCATTGGAGGGGAGCAGCTACAATTTCTCCCTCTTCTATTTCTTCTACCACCACTATTAGGACCGGAACAGCTGCTCCCCCTAACCACTGTCAACCTGCCTCACAGGTGGTTGATGTAGACGTCACCCCTGCGGCATAGGTGTAACATCTCTCTCATAAGATCAGCTTGAAGATTGAATGAGTTAACACATAAAAAGTGGCCTACCAGTTTGCTTGGAATAGACTAGGTTTTCAAAAAATTTATTTCTTTTTTATATTTTATTTCTTCTTTTTGCCTATAACATGAGGATGATTCTCAGGTTTTTCTCCACTCTAAATCTTCTCATCTTTCCTTTTTTTTTTTTTTTTTTTAATAGAAGAAGTAGTAAATGTCTAAATTGCTATTGGACATGTCTAATTTAAGGTCGTTTTTAAAAAACTAAAACTTTCTCTTGGGTATCCATACAATAAAATCATTTCAATATGCTAAAAATATTTCACAATAAAAAGGGGAATAAAAAGTCAAAGTAAGAATGTATCTTTCCACTTATGTCAGCATCTTCTCTTGACTTATCTTTTTCTTTTGGGAGTCCTACCATCTTCTGAGCTGGCAAGGATTGATAGCTCAGATTTATATATTTTTAATGACATTAATTTTTGTTATTATAAAGCAATATACATTTCATTATAAAACATAAAATTTATAAGATATGGCTAATGGAAAAATCTCTAAAAATGCTCCTGAAATTTCACTAGCCTGGGATGAAATTTTGATGTACATCCTATAGACGCATGTAATGTATCTGTATAGCGAATACGTTGTTTTATAAACTCCTTTGTTTCACTTAAAACATATAAAAATACTATCTACATCATCAAATGGGCTTCTAAAATTATTTGTGTAGCTGATTCTGATTCCATTTTAACTCATTTCTTATATTACAATGAACTACCTTATAGCAAAGTTTATCAGTGTCTTTTTGACCTTTTGTACTTTTTCCCCACAATAGCTTAGTTTTGTTTGGATTTTATTTGATATATTTCTCACACTTACATTTTCTTTTCTACATCCACTGCTATCCTGTAATTCATGCCTTTGTGTAGACTACTAAAATAGAGTAGTGAAATTGAGCTCATTTATTGAGCACCTACTCTAGGCCAGGTATTATGCTAGCAAAGAAAAATGAATAAGAATAAATTCTCTCTTAATGTACTAGAAAAAGAAACAGAAATGGAACTTTTAGTGCAGTGTGGTGTATCCAAGAAGAAGGTCTTTCACAAAGCAATTATTATGGGGAAATGAATAGAAATTCTACTCAGAAAAATACATTTTATAAATTATAATTTTATGAGACATAAATTTATAAGAATTGTGGTCTGCTATTAGTTGGTCTAATATTATTGCTATTGTGGTCTAATTAGTTGGTCTAGTTTGAACCATCAGAATTAGATATTAAATATTATTATTCAAATTATTAAATGTTGAAGATTAAAAACTAAATCTCCCCAAATTAAATTTGAAAACTATTGTTAATATTAATGAAACACATCTACAGTCATAAAAGAAAAGTGTTCTGGAATGTATTTTCAAATAGAAGGAGAACTGAGGCTGCACATACATGGACACACATGGAATCAACACTCACCCTAGACTGAGGTGAGGTGGGAAGGGGGAATATGGAAGACTTCTGCAAAACATCAAATGTGAGCTAGCTGGTTTATCTGAAATTCAAACTTAACTGCATGTCCTGTGTTTTTATTCACTGCATCTGACAACCATAAGTCAGGACATTCTCACTGAAAGTAGAAAATCTGACCTGAGACCTGAAGGATGAGAGTGACTATGAGGAAAGTAAGGGGATCACAGAGAATAACAAGTGCAAAGTCCTCACTGCAAGAAAGAGCTTGGCTTGCTCTTGAAAGAGAGAAGACGTGGGTGGACTTTGGAGCAGTATGGACAGGAGCAGATTGGAGAAACTGCACACACGCACACATCCACACAGCCATAAAGAATATTACAAAATAACAATGTACTTACCCTTACAACATGAAATACTCTAACATTTTCTGTTCTAGTCTAGTCTATTCCCTTTTGTTAAAGTCATTGGTGATTATCCACTAATCAGCTTTCATGCATACAAATGGGTTGTGACAAAAGATTGAAAAATGTTGTCTTAAAATGAATTTAGAGTAATATCAGCCAGTTGACAGTCTAGGAAGCTAGAAGAGTTCCTTCTTCCATAGTTCAGAATACTCCTGCATTTCACACCAATTGAAATGAAAGGAGAGTAGACAGCAACATGAAGCTGTGTGAGGATATAAAGTTCTTTGATAAAGGTAAATTCATGGACAAATATAGTAACCTGTACTGTTGCAATTTTGGCTTTTCAATATGGCTAGGACAATAAGACTGAAAATCCATAAGGAAATAGAGGGCATGAACAGCACTGGATCGATTGGACCTAACAGACGTACACTACACAGAACACTCTACCCAACAACGGCAGAATATACCGTCTTCTCAAGTGCACATGGAGCATTCTCCAGGACAGAGCACATGTTAGACCACAAAACAAATCATAGCAAATTCAAGAACACTGAAATCATACCAAGTGTCTTTTCCAATCACAGTGGAATCAAACTAGAAATCAAAAGCACAAGGAAACTGGAAACTTTCCCCACAAACATGTGGAAATTAACTAATGCACTCAGTAAACTAATGCATCAAAGAAGTCACAAGGGAAGTTAGAAAATACCTCGAGCCAAACGAAAATGAAAACACAACATACCAAAACTTATGTGATGCAGCAAAAGGAGTGCTAAAGGGAAAGTTTATAGCTGTAAATGCGTACATTAAAAAAGAAGAAAGATTTCAAATCAACAACCTGATTTTACACCTCAAGAAACTAGAAAAAGAAGAACTAAACCAAAAACCAGAGAATAAAGGACTAAAAAAATTAGAGCAGAGACAAATGAAATAGAGAATAGAAAAACAATAGAAGAAAAATCATTGAAACTGAGCTCATTTTTTAAAAGATTAACAAAACTGACAAACTCTTAGCTGGATTAACTAAGAAAAAAGAGAGAAGACTCAAGTAACTAAAATCAGAAATGAAAAAGAGGACATTACAACAAATGCCACAGAAATAAAAAGAATTATCAGAGATTACTATGAACAATTGTACACCAACAAATTGGATAACCTAGAAGAAATGGATAAATTCCAAAAACACACAACCTACCAAGATTGAATCATGAAGAAATGGGAAATCTGAACAGACCAAAAACGAATAAGGAGATGGGGTTGAATCAGTAATCAAAAACCTCCCAAAAAAGACAAGCCGAGGACAAGAGGGCTGCACTAGAGAATTCCGTGCTCACTCAATGATGCCAGCAATACCCTGACAGCAAAACCAGAAAACTCTACAAAACAAGCTACAGACCAATATCCCTGATAAATATTGATGCAAAAATCCTCAACAAAAGACTAGCAAACTTAATTCGATAGCACATTAAAAGGACCATACACCATGATCAAGTGGGATCCTGCTATGCAAGGATCATATCCAACATATGAAAATCAGTCAATGTAATACAGCACATTAACAGAATGAAGCGCAAAACACTAAACAATCATCTCAACAGATGCAGAAAAAGCATTTGACAAGATTCAACACATTTTTGTGATTAAAAACCCCAACAAACTAGGAATAGAAAGGAACTGCCTCAACATAACAAAGACCACTTATGAAAAGCCCACAGGTGACATCATACTCCATGGTAAAAGACTGAAAACTTTTCCTCTAAGACAAAGAATAAGCCTAGGATTCCCACTCTGGCCACTGCTATTCAACATAGTATTGGAAGTCCTAGCCAGAAAAATTAGCCAAGAAAAAGAAATAAAAGCCATTCAAATTGGTTAGGAAGAAGTAAAATTATCTTTGTTTACAGATGACATGACCTTATATGTAGAAAACACTGAAGATGCCACAAAAAAATTATAACAAAAAATTTTTTAAATTTCAGCAAAATTGCAGGATACAAAATCAACACATAAAAATCAATTATGTTTCTGTACACTCACAATGAGCAATTAGAAAAGGAAATTAAGTAAACAGTTAAATTTACAACAGTTTCAAAAAGAATAAAACAGTTAGGAATAGGATCCAAATTGGAAAGAAAGAAGTAAAACTGTCACTATTGGCAAATAACATGATTTTATATGTAGAAAACCCTAAAGAATTCACCAAAAAAATACAAGAAATAATAAACAAATACAATAAAGTTGCAGGGTACAAAACCAACACACAAAAATCAGTTGCATTTCTATATGCTAACAATGAAATAGCAGAAAGAGAAGAATACAATGACATTTACAATCACAACAAATAGAATAAAATATGTAGGAATAAATTTAACCAAGGAGGTGAAAGACCTGTAGACCAAAACAATAAAATATTATTAAAAAAATTGAAGAAGACAGAAATGGAAAGATATTTCATGCTCTTGGATTGAAAGAATTAACATAGTTAAAATGTCCATACTACCTAAAGCAATCTACAGACTCAATGCGATTCTTATCAAAGTCCCAACAACATTTTTCATGGAAATAGAACAAAGAATCCTAAAATTTATGCAGAAAAACAAAAAACCTTGAATAGCTAAAGCAATCTCAAGAAAAAAAGAATAAAGCTGGAGGTATCACATTCTCTGACTTCAAAGTATATTACAAAGCTGTAGCAATCAAAACAGCATGGTGCTGGCAGGAAAACAGGTATACAGATCAATGGAACAGAATTGAGAGCCCAGAAATAAAATGACACATTGATGGACAGCTAATTTTTGAAAAAGGAGCCAAGCTCAAACAATGGAGAAAGGAAAGTCTCTTCAATAAATGATGTTGGAAGAACTGGACAGCCACACGCAAAAGAATGAAAGTAGACTACTCTCTCACACCATATATAAAAATTAACTCAAAATGGATTAAAGACTTGAATGCAAGACCTGAAAGCATAAAACTCCTAGAAGAAAACAAGGGCAGTACATTCTTTGACATCAGTCTTAGCAGTATCCTTTTGAACAAGTCTCTTCAGGCAAGAGAAACAAAAGAAAAAATAAACAAATGGGACTACATCATATTAAAAAGCTATTGCCTGCCAAAAGAAACCATCAACAAAATGAAAAGACAACATACCAACGCGGAGAAGATATTTGCAGATCACATATCCAATAAGGGGTTAATATCCAAAACGTCTAAAGAACTCATACAACTCAACAACAAAAAAAACAAAGAACCCAATTAAAAATGGGCAGAAGATCTGAATGTTTTTCTGAAGAAGATGTGCAACAAGCACATGAAAAGATGGTATACTACTCAGGCATAAAAAAGATGGAATCTTGCCATTTGCAGCAACATGGAGGGACTTTGAGGGTATTATGCTGACTGAAATAAGTCAGAGAAAGCCAAATGCCATACGATTTCACTTATGTGTGTAAGATAAAACAACAACAACAACAACAAACAAATACATAAGTACAGAGAATGGATTGGTGGTTACCAGGACAGAAGGAGGCTATGGGGAGGGCAAAAGGATAAAGGGGCACATTTGTATAGTGATGGATGGCAACTAGACTTTCAGTGGGGAACATGATGCAGTTTATGCAGAAGTTGAAATATAGTGACGTACACCTAAAATGTATATAGTGTTATAAACCAACGTTACCTCAATAAAAAAAAAAAAAAACCTAGGAATAAACCTATGAAGGAAGTGGAAGACTTGCTCACTGAAAACTACATAACACAGCTGCAACAAATTAAAGACACAAATAAAGGGAAAGACATCCTGCATTCATGGATTGTAAGACTTAATATTGTTAAGATGTCCATACTATCCAAAGTGATTTACAAATTCAGTGCTATTTCTATCAAAATCCCAATAGGAGTTTTTGCAGAGATATAAAAACGTGTCCTAAAATTATATGGAATCTCCATCTGAGCAGCCGAAACAATTTTGAAAAAGAACAAAGCTGGAGGACTCAAACTTCCTGATTTCAAAACACATTACAAAGCTATAGTAATCAAAACAGTGTGATACAGGTATAGAGACAGACAAACAGACTAATGAAACAGAATATAGAGCCCAGAAATAAACTCTTGTATGTATGGTTAAATGATCTACATCAAGGATGCCAAGACCCTGCAATGGGGAAGGGGCAGTCTCTTCAACAAATGGTGTTGGGAAAACTGTATATCCACATGCAAAAGAATGAAATTGCACCCTTACATTACATCATATATAACAGTTAACTCTAAATATATTGAAAGTCTAAAAGTATAAAACTCCTAGAATAAAACACAGGAGAATAGCCTCATGGCATTGGATCTGGCAATGATTTCTTGGATATGACACGAAAAGTGCAAGCAACAAAAAGAAAAATAGACAAATGGGAGTATATCACACTTAAAAACTTCTGTGCATCAAAGTACACAATCAACACAGTGAAAAAAACCCTATAGAATGAGAGGAAATATTTGCAAATCTTATATCTGGTAAGGGATTTGTATCCGGAATGTAGAAAGAACTCCTACAACTCAAAAACAAAAAATCAAATAACCTGATTAAAAAATGTGAAAAGGACTTGAATAGACATTTCTCCAAAAATGATGTACAAATGACTAACAAGCATATGAAAAGATGCTCAACAACACTAATCAACCGAGAAATGAAAATCAAAACTACCGTGAGATAGCACCTCACACCCATTAGGATGGCTTCTATAAAAAAAGAACAACAGGAAATAACAAGTGTGGTGAGGATGTGGAGAAATTTGAATACTCGTCCATTGTTGGAGGAATTGAAAAATGATGCAAGCATTATGGAAAACAGTGTGAAGATTTCTCAAGAAATTAAAAATAGTAATACCATATGATCTGGCAATCCCACTTCTGAATATATACCGAAAAGAATTGAAAGCAGGGTTGCAAAGAGATATTTGCATGTCTGTATTCATAGCAGCACTGTTAGCAATAGCCAGTAGGTCGAAGCAACCTAAAAGCCCATCGACAGATGAGTGGATAAATAAAATATGTTATATACATACAATGGAATATTATTCAGCTTTAAAAAAGGAAGAAAATCCTGTCACATGCTAAAACATTGATGAACCTTGAGGATATTATGATAAGTGAAATAAGCCAGTCACAGAAAGACAAACACTGTATAATTCTATTTGTGTAAGGTATCGAAAGACATCAAATTCATAGAAACAGAAAGTAGAATGGTGGCTAAAAGGGACTTGGGGGAGGGGGAAAAGGAATGTGCAGAGTTTCAGATTTGCAGGATGAAAAAGTTCTGGAGATCTGCTTCACAACAATGTGAATTTACTTACACTACTTAACTGTGCACTGAAAAATGGCTAAGATGGTAAATTTTTTGTTTTCTGTTTTTTGCCATAGTAAAGAAAAAGAACCAATTTATCTTATGTATTTTCTTATACCCAATGGTATCCTTCAGTTCTCTACGTATCTTACGGCAGTCATGGCATCCTCTTTTCTACCATAATGTGATTGATAATTTATTTGTCTCCTAAATATCTCAGATAGACAAGAGAAGGCAGAAATGTAACATAGTATCTGAGATGTACAGGATATTCAATCAATACTTCCATTTACTGACGCTACGACACATTATCTGATTTACTTCTCATAACAACCTTAGGAAGTATTTTAATTATTTTTTTACAAATAAGAAAGACAAAGGCCCAGGAAGATAAGTAACCTGTAGAAGATCTCACAGTTTCTAATTTTTGAAGCCAGGATTAGAGCTCGTGCTTGTCTCAAAAATCCATATAAAATCCGTAGTCTTTCCAGTATGCTATATTTAATGAACCAACCCTCATCTGCTCCCAAGCTTGGTATTAGGGGCACTTTAATGTAAATAGGGAAGGATATATTACCTCCTCATATTAATTTCCAAATCAGTGATAAATCTGATATCCCAAATATTAAACCTGAGATCCAGAGGAAAAACTTTTTTTTCAAGCTTTCTTTACAAAAGATATTTAACTGATAACTTTACTAAGAATTGATTTTTTAAAGATTCAATATGTTTTAGACTAATGCTCATTGCTTTAAATATGATATTTTATTTAATGTGCGATATCATGCCTGCTTGAAGTTCTGAAGGGCTAGACTGAGGGCCCACAGTAAATAATATGATGGGTTCTCAAAAAGTCTTTTCTACCATCCATCTAGGCGGTTTCTGACTCCCATTTCTTCAGCTCATCCAATAATATTGGAAACATTCAATTTCAGGTATTATGTCCCTTGCTTCTTGAAATGCCTACGATTTTTTCTCTTTCATATAACTAGTCTTGACTGATAAAGGAAGGAAGCATCAAACTTTACTAGTAGAAGTTAAGTCAAGATGGTAACCCAACTACAAACTCTAATCTTTGGTAAATACCAGTCTTAGACCTGTGCTAAACATCCCTTGATAACTTTTAATCTGTTTTCCCCAAGTCTTCTCAACCTAGGTAGACTATCTCATTAGATTTATGAGTTCCAGGTACTAGACATCCAAGAACAAAGAAATTTCTTGAAATACAGAATAAATGTGTACCATCCTCAGAATACTAATGGTTTGAGAAAATGAGGAGGAAAAAACAGAAGTAGAAGATCCATTTTGTACACAGGCTAGTAACTCTCTCAATCCAAAATTTCCAATTTGTCATACCTGCAAATAAATTTAATTCATTACAAACATAAATTAGAAGAAAAATAACCAAAATAGTTCACAACCTGTACTTCTATATTTCCTGAGAATGCCAGCTTATATTTAGTGAGAATCAAGAAAACTATCAGAAACCTAATATGGTGCTTTTTGTTTGTACAAAATTCCAGTCTCATTTTACTTGGAATATTTTGGATATAATTTTGACTACCGCATTTCAGGAGACCCATGATAATGATATAAATTGTCTATAAAGGCAAATGGATTGGATGGATGAAGTTTTATCTAAACAGATTAAAACACTAAAACTTCTGGAAAGATGAAGAATGAACAAGATATGATGGAATATCACAAATTAACATGGTGCCTGTACTCAGTAAACGTAGCTACGATTATTCTTTAAAAAGTAATAAAGAGCTAATCCTAAACTCTAACCACAACAGAAAGACTAGGACAAGGGGATAATGCGAAAGAAGGCTTAACTGTGAAAAATAATTAAACATTACCTAACTTTGTAAGTTATTATCTCAAATCAATACAACACAGATCTTGTCAATGTCTCTCCACATGACCCTTATGTTTTTATACAAGTTTGTGAACAAAAAAAGGATACTCCACTAAAAGTAAACATACATGTGATTTTTAGAAGAATAGATATTTATATGTTCCACACATTGAATCAATTTTCAAACTTGAGACTTTTTAAGTGCTTTTGGAGTAGAACACATCCTGTGCATGTTTCATCCGCTTTCTTACCGTAGCTTTGCCAAGGCATTCACACAGGCATAAAACTCACCTTCTTAGAAGCAGCCTGCTTTAAGACGAAAAAATGACCAAGGGGGGTCAAAATACAACTCTGTGAATGACCTAGTTATCTAATTCGCTTTCAATGTTTCCAAATCAAGGGATAGAAAATGGCTGAGCAACTAAGGAGAGCAGCTGAGATTTAACAGTTTGTTCAATTTCAAACTTCCTATTAAGTGGAAAATAGAGACTACATGTTTTTATTGCTTTAAAAAAGATCAAAAATGACATTTAATGGCATTCTTGAGGAGGATCTGCAGCTGCATGGAATGCCTTGGAAAATCAACTTTAATTGCTTTGTTGCAATAGTCGTCTTTCTTTCAATTCGGTATGAATTTAAACATTTCAAATCCAGATGGGCAGCACATGACAAATATGGGTAACCTCAACCAATGAAACAGAAGTATTTTTTTCTGTCCTGTTTAATGTGTTACTTCCTCCAAGAAACAATGGAAAACAAATAGTTTTTTAAAAGAAATAAAATACCAATAAATCAAAAAAATTAAATGGGAGATAAATTCCCAGAAAAAATTATGGTTATGTTCATCAATATTATATCATCAGTAATATTTAAGGGGCACTCCAGAACTGGATAGATTTAAATGCCCAACTGAAATTATAGTCAAATATTAATTAACCATTTTGATTCCAGAAAGAGCATGAATAAATACATGTCACAGAAAGTTCTTAAGCTTTATTTAACTTTATTTTTCATCACTCTGTCTCCTAGATTTAACAAAAGATGCCAAATGTCTAACTGATGTGGAAGCGGTGAATTCAGATGTGAGCGGGAAGACAGAGGATAAGTAATGCATTCAAAGAATCTATTAACTTAAAAATAAGTTTTTAAAATACAAGTGAAAAGATATTTGCTTTGTGACCAAATCCATTTGACATTATGGTATCGCTTTAATGCCACAACTGGAGTCACTTCTCGGCATTTTTTTTTTGTTTGCACAAGTGGTATTTTATTATAGACAACAATCTAATTTACAAATCTTTATACATTTTAAGGCAAACATTCAGGCATCGTAAACAGAAAAATTTAAATATGCAAAATCAAATATACAACAAAAAAATAGAGACAGAAACTTATTTTTGAACTATGTATTTATTGCTGCACTCCTTTGCTAGTTCCTTATCTAGAATCTGAAAATGTAAGAAAGTCCTAAAAATGTAGCAGAAGCATTTCGGCACACTGATATCCATACTCCAGTTTGTGCAGAATGGTCTCCTTAACATTCCTAGAGCACTCTTTGGAAGAAAGAGGCGAGGACTGGCCATTTGGTGGCCCTTGGAAATGCAAGCTTTCTGGGAGTCCAGAAACAGCTGCAGTGCAAGCAGAGTATAATGAGACACAGCTCTTGCTGGGAAGAATGTGTCTTCCATCAGAAAAGGAGAAAACTCCAATTCGTCGGGCTTATCCAACTACTGTCTTCTACAAGTAGGTCATTTCCAGCAAGAGTTTTCTGTGGATCTCTGAGTACTTTCTATTCAACTCATCTGTTGGTGGGTCATAGATGAAATAGCTTTTCCTATAAAGCCGATGATATTAATTGTAGATGTCTTTTTAAGTATTTTTTCCTACCTCTTCAAGTTTCTCTTTTTCCCTTCTGTGTATTTGTTTATTCTGGTCTCTCTTTTATGTTGCAGACTTCTCTCAAATGAAATTTTGTTCTGCATTGATATTAAACAGGGAACTGTAGAAAGAGGTTGGACACTGTGTGTCTCGGTGGGCTTGTGAATGGGGGTCTTTCTTTACAGGATGGTTAGACAGTAAACTGACTTTTTCTTGGGAGATTTACAAATGCCAATATTTAGACATCATTTTTATGAAACCCTGATGTTTCTCCAGAGAAGAATCATCTCTTCTTGTGCCTGGAGTTATTTTCCTCAGCAGCTCACATTCTGAGAGAAGGATTGAAGAAGGTGGATGGAGGTCCCAGTGTCAATTTTAACGACAGTCTCATAATTTCCCACTTGTCATTATGACGCTTATCACTATTCTCTCCTGTGCCTACTGTCCCTAAGTTTGGAAACTTCTGTTTCAATTTCTCCAAATAATAGACTTGTGATCTCCTGAGGTCATAGGTAGAAGAGAGGTGAAGGGTGTGTATGTACCTTGGGGCAGGGGAGTTTTAAGAAAGGATGGTCACTTAGCTCTACACATTGGGAAATATGTGGATGTTGGGAAGGGGGATGGAGGGAGTGACCATTGTTCCATGTACAGATTTTCAAGCAGTCCACCTGTCTTCAAGTCTGCATCTTATCTTGTGTTCTTTGGCAATTTATTACCTCCAAGCCTAGAGTTCTTTAGGACAAAATTATCTTCTTTCTTTTTGATATTCCTCTCTGTGGGCACTTAGTTTGTAACTTCTCCTCTGATAAAATAATCCCATGTGCTTTGCGTCTTTTAAAAAATAGTTAAATAGTTGTCATTTGTAGTCCGTGTTTGGCCCCTCTCGTGCTTTTTTCCTGTCTCTCTCTCTTTCTCATGCCCTCTCTTGTTCTTTCCTCCTCCTGCTTCCTCATTTCCTTCTCCCTCCCTTTCCCTTTCCTTCTCTCCCTCTGCTAGCTTAGCAGGATTTGAGAAGGGAGAAATGATAAATGCACATGGCTGCCTTGATATTCAACCAGACAGCCAGACTGAGGATCCCAATACACTCCCTGCTCTATGCGGAGGAATTGGTTTCAGGCTAGGCAGCCCTGAGGCTGGAGGTTAAGGCCTGAATGATTACAGCTGAGCAGCATGAGTGCACTAGGGGCTGACATTTGCACTCAATTGCTTGATTAAATACTGTCCTTTTATTAAAAAAAAGTTATAGTATTTTTTTGTTTGAGTCATATCATTGATGTAACTGTGGGTTTTCCATTTCTTTGGCAGTACATTTTTTGGTCAATATGATTTAGTTGATTTTAGCTTCTATTTTAAATCTCTTGGTATTTATCATGTCAAAGAAACATAGAGGTAGACATATCCTTCCTGCAAATCCCTTCCAGACTTTTCTCTGGTTTACATCGTAGACTTATCATTCTGTTATATCCAACTGCTTCAATCACAAATACCTATGCATCCCTCTGTATGCGTTTCAAAGCTTTCCGTTATGTGACCCCAACTAGTCAACATCATTTTCTGTCATTCTGTAGACCTCTTGGTCTGGCCAGGTGAAACTTCTGTGTCTGCCAAAACCAAAGTGGATCCTGATGCTGCTTCTCTAGAACTCCTGTTCCCAGATAAAACTGGTACCCCTACCTGGTACCACACTCATCACTGCCTTTGCCTTCCCTGGAATGTTCACTTCAGTACTCACCATCTTCTTAAAATCCTATCTCATCCTCAGGCTCCAATTCAGTGTCCTACTTTCTTTCACAACTTAACCACTTCTTGTTTTTTGTCTTGTTTAGTTAATCGTTCCTCCAAAATCATTCTTATATCCCTAAAATGGATTTTTAACTCTGAGAACAGAGACCGTTTTTCATTTCATTCCAAGCCTCATAACGCATAGCCTCTTTCTGAGCACATATCAATCAATGGGCCAGTCCAAAAGGTTGTCTCTTTCTATTTGTCCCTTTTCAGTAGTGGTTTCATAGGTCAGTTTTATTTTTTGTTGATGTATTATGAAAACTAGATTCTGAGAATTGGGAAGTTTAAAAGTTTTCTTTAGTTGAATCATCTGGCTGAGGAAGGAAAGTTTTGTTTTCTGCTTATGATATATTTTGATGGTACATTTTGAAATATAACTAAAAACTATTTGGATTTACTATTGTTTATTTAAATTTTTTAGCTTGTTTGTAAGAAGATAAATTAGCTACTGATATCATCTACCCCATTTTTGAATTCTCTTTTGCATACGATTTCTCAGTTTCTTTCTCGAGTCTTCCCAAGTTTAATTTTCTTTTTTCCTGAGGAAGATTCGCCCTGAGCTAACATCTGCACCAATCTTCCTCTATTTTGTATGTGGGTTGCCACCTCACCATGGCTGATGAGTGGTGTAAGTCTGCACCCAGGATCCGAACTCTTGAACCCAGGTTGCTGAAGTGGAGCTTGCCAAAATTTAATCTCCATGCCATAGGGTGGGCCCCTAAAAATTATTTTTTGATATCTTTGTAGAGATTTATTTATTTATTTATTTGTTCGCATTATTTTGTATTTGCATCTGGTACGTTTAATAAAAGACCATAAAGTAATTTTCTTAAAGTTTGTTCGAAGTTTGTCCTGTGTTTAGTTAGACTAAGTGCCAAGCTGTGTTTGGCAAACTTGAGAAAGTAACTGCTAATTAAGCAAAGTTTATTTAGTGATAAAAAGAAAGCAGGAGCACTCCTTTAAACTAGGTGTGAGAAACTGATTCGAGCATGTTGAGCCCTGCCAAGTGTTGCAGACTCCTCAGTTAATGATTTAATTAGTGACAAACTGTCATCAGCCTAAGTAAATGCCTTAACACCAGGTTCTTTTAGTCCATCCCTTGTGACTTAGACCTACAACTTCTAAGTCATTAGTGTTTTGCTGTTATTAGCATATGCTAACATAAGACTTCATTTGGTTGACTTTAGAGAAGCTATAAAAGTAAGCTCTTTTCCCCTCTTCTCTTCTAATTACTTAACCTTCACATTTTTATATGAGTTTCCTTGCCACTGGTAGGAAACCATAGTGCTCCACTTATAAAGACAATTATTACTGCAATAAGTTTTAATATTTTGGCCACCCAGCACCAGAATTTAATTTGCAGATGTTCCTCTCCTCACTGAAAGTCATCTTGGTGGAACGTGAAATCCATGTGTCTGCCCTCTTCTTCAAAAGCTGCCTTCAGATCATTGGAAATTCTTTCTGCATCTCCCCACCCTGGCAAGGCCAAAGCCTTTGAAACTTGAGAAGCATGAAGCAAAGCTGGAAGAATGAGTTGGATTTCATCCATTCCCCACGAAGTTTGTCAAGCAAGGCTTGCTACCGAGACTGGTTCTGGACAGGTCAGGAACTGTTCATCTTCAGCCTTCCCTCTGGTCTGTAAGCTCCCTCATGTCTTTCAAATGGAGTCACTCTTTGTAAAGTCAACCTAGAGTCTGGTTTTTTGTTGTTGTTGTTGCTTGCAAATGAAACAACTGCTGTGATATACTCACTACTATTATCGCTGTCTCTTTCTGTATATGCCAACATATAGATACAGAACAAAGCTACATGATACCCTTTATTATTGATTAGAATTTTTTCTTGTTATGATTTAACATGTATTAAGTATTTAAAAAAAACTCTCTAATATTATGCCGTGTGTCCTGGTATCTGAAAAACCTGACTCAGGTGAACATGAGACAGTCAGAATGCTGACATATCCAGGAACAAGAAAAACATGAGCAACCGTGAAAATAGAGTCTCCCACGTTCTGAGGACGAGAAAGTTATGGAATAGTGAGAAAGAGAAGGAATGTGAAGGCAGTTTATTTTTTAATTAAGCACATGATGCTTTGATGAGAATATAATCAAATTATCGATTATACATTTGGAGTAGCAGATAGAAATGTAAATAAAAATACCATTTAATTTAATGCAATTTAAAAATGAGACAAAAAAGAAAAACCTAAAATTTTCTCTATGCCTGTAGAAAAATGATATATACTTGATAGAGTTATAAAATATCTTTGAGGAATAAAACAAATTACAGTCTGAGACAAGTCACATGATGTAAAGGGAAATTAGAGATCATTTACTGGAGACTCCACAAGTCATTGATCATGTTCTTTAGTACTTCATGGTACTTTAAGTTTAATACAGGGTGCTGGGTCAAAAAGCCAGTGTCACATACTCATCCCAGTGGTTTGGGTTGCCTGTTTCTGCCAAACCTAAATCTTGACCACTCCCTCCCTCCTTGGTACCAAACCTGTTAATCTCAAATTCATATGCCCCATGCCCAGTAAGCCAAACACTGAGACATTGATGCTTGGAGATGGAGAAAGGTTTATTTGAACTGGCCAAAACAAGAAGGTGGGAGCTTAGGTTCTCTCAAATACACTTTAGCAAGAGCAGAAAGCAAGGGGTTTTATAGAGCTAAGGAGCTTGGCAGGAGGAGTTTTGGAGAAACAGAGGGGTCGCTCCTGATAAGCCTCTGGGCAATCTGACTTCTCAGCCTCAATGACAGCTGGGGGCCAGCTATCCGTGATTGCAACCTCCCCAAAGGCGTTCTTTCTTCTGCAAAACAAACTCACAAATCCTCAAGACCCAACTCACCCCTCAAGTTAAACAAGAGAACAGCAAATTGACAAGATTCATCTCTGTCTGTGTTAGGAACAAGGTCAAAAGGCAATCATGTTCTTGTTGAATATCTACAGTAACACTCAGGTACCAGGCTTCATCCTCAGTGACCAACAATGACATGTCATCACTTTGTACCCAAATAATGTGTATTTACACAACTCTCTGACCTTCTCTTTTTTCTCATAGAACACTAAACATTTTGAGAAGTTAAAAATAGATGTTCTTCTGGAGGAAGTGGGAGAATCCTCACTGAATCCTCATTTCACAGATGAAAGTAAAGATTTCGAGGACATTACATTAGCAACTTCTTTTGCTTAAAAAGAATTAATCTATAAAAAATGCCTTAGAAACTAGGTTATTTGTGTATGCAATAATTTCACTGAAATTCTACCATATGAGACATCTGAGTCCTAGAACTAGTTTCGATTTCAATAAATTTTCTTTGAGAAAACTATAATGGCTCAAAGTGAGAAGTTCAGTTCCATTGAATTTATCTCATAATTTTATTTTCCACTCAATGACTTCCTCCCATGACTACCTCTGTCTTTAGGCAAACATGTTACAAATAAAGCTTGATTAAATTGCCACTCTTTTTTTTTTTACTGAACTTAGATTTTTCTGGCTTCATATTTTAGTTTGAGTTCATTTTCATCAGCTTCTTGGAGAGGGAATTTCTCTCATAAAAAGTATGTGACCCATGTCCTCATAAAAGTGTTTCTGTACTTGGGACCTTATTGTTTTCCCTGTGTTACAGCCAAACCCAGTGAAAGATTTGCTGATACATTTTATTTAGTTTTCAGTGAAAAGAGGATGTTACGAATTTCTTTGGATTTTATTTCTTGGAAATACGTTTTCCACGTGTAGTCTGTCATTAGGGAAAATAAAATATCATTTGAAAGTATTATGATTAACAAGAAAAGGATGACAGATTTATCCTTAACATAAAATAACTTAGTCAAGTTATTGCAGAAACTATGTTTCAATCAATACTACTCAGACATGCATATGTGTCACTTCTTCTAAAACTAAACTCAGGGATATAAAAGGCACAGGAGATAAGATGAAATAAAACGTGAGAAATTCAGCTCACTATGTGTCAGATTTTCATACTGATCTTTGTGATTATGATAATGTAGATTTATGAATAAGGATTCCATTGGGAAAGGCATATTTGTACTGCTAAATATCCTGATATTTCAATACGAAATTATGTACCACAGAGCTACTTCTTTGCCAAAGATGTAACAAACCCATAGCCACACACACACACACGAAGCACTAATTTAGAACAAGATGGTTGGGTTAGATGAACTGGATGATAGCAGTTCCCACCGGATGGAAGTCCTCAAGCTCAAATGAATGTCTTCAGAAGGTAGGGAGGAAAGAAAAGTCAGAAGAGTGAAATGAACATCAGAGAAAGAAACCCTCAGCTGGTGAGAGAATCTTTCGCTCATAATCTACTCTCGTTTTTTCCTCCTAGTCTTTTATCTGCTTGCTGATTAGTCATAGAGACAAAAGCTGTAAGCCATTATTTGATTCAATAAAGGATCAAATCCAAAACATAAAAATTTAGGTAATTATCATTTCTTTTAATTAGTTTTATTTCAAAGTCCTGTATGAAATGTACTTTAGAGGCTTCTGTTGTTTAATAAACATACCTTTAGAAATATTAGTTGTTACTTTCAAATGCACTGGATCATTAGTGATTTCTTTTTTTGAGTGAGCCAGATTGGCCATGAGCTAACATCCCTTGCCAATCTTCCTCTGTTTTGTATGTGAGATACTGCCACAGCATGGCTTGATGAGCTGTGTGTAGGCTGGTGCCCAGGATCTGAACCTGCGAACCCTGGGCCACCGAAGCAGAGCATAAGAACTTAACTAGTACACCTCTGGGCTGGCTCCTGGTGATTCTTAATTGTATATTAGTAGTTGCCCCTTTCAATCTGGTTGAAAGGATAGTTTACATTTTTAGGCAAGATAGACTTTTCCTTGGAATATTTATGTGAAAACTAAGAAAAACTTGGAATCGTTCAAATGTAGTGTAAAGATTCAGACCAAGGGAAAAATTTGACTTGTATTACCAGGCAGAGAGTGAAGTGAAGAACTAGGGAAGCGGGATGCAGAGATGGACTTCTGCCTCTAAGGCTGGTACTTTCTATTTTTTTTTAATTTATTCATTGCTTTAAAAAAAGGAAGAGAAAAAAGTAGCTGAATAACTTCTGGTTGGTTGACTGGATGCTGGTATTATTTTTATTGGCAAGAGCCTCTGAGTGGCTGAAAGGTGGCCATTAACACCCCGACAGAAAGTGCTGACAGGGTGATTATAAGATTAACACCCTATGTTATATTAAGAGTGTCAAACCTCACTCTTACCTGTCAGTGGAAAATAACAGCGTGAGCAGAAACGTTACAGAAACAGAACTATTTCTAATGTTAAAGTACCATGCTTTGGTGTATCTAAACTTTTTTAAATGCCCATGTTAGCTACTGAATTTAGGTGATGGTTGAAGGCGTTCTTTTTTGACTCACTAAGGTGGTTTCAGGAGTGCAAGCTTTGTCAGAACTGCACAGTATAGGCGTCATCTTTTGGAATGAAAGTTTCACCCGTGATTTAGTCAGAAGAAACTAATTAAGAATATCTTTTCTTTTATAAACCCAAACTGTGTTTGGTAAACAATTCTTTACCTCAATTATGAAGAAACATTTAACAAACAAGCTATTTTCCAAATTGCCTCTACAATACTCTATAGCTCAAAGCTGAAAATTCCCTGATGTTCTGGTCCAGAAATCCCATAATCAGGAAGTTCCCCTTCAACAAGATGTTTATTTGTTTGGTTGTTCACTTGTTCATTCTTAACCAGAAGGGGTCAGAGAATTCCTCCTCTGCATCACACTCAATACTCCATTAAATATACGTAAACGTAAAATATCAGTATTAATTAAACCATAAAAACCTCCAGGATTTTCTTGTCAAGGAATGGCTATTCAGTGTCAAGCTGATTACGTCAACAATTGCAGGACAGGGACCGGGCCTGTGGCTAAGTGGTTAAGATTGTGCGCTCCGAGGCCTGAGGTTTTGCCAGTTCAGATCCTGGGCAGAGACCTAGCATCGCTCATCAAGCCATGTTGAGGTGGTGTCCCACATAGCAGAACTAGAAGGACCTACAACTAGAATATCCAACTACATACTGGGGGGTTTTGCGGAGAAGAAGAAAAACCAAAAAAAAAAAAAAAAGCAAGATTGCCAACAGATGTTACCTCAGGGCCAACCTTTAAAAAAAAATTAAAAAAAGAAAGAATTGCAAGACAAGGGAGAGCTTGGAGAGATGCTTAACCTGGAGGTGCTGAGTTAGAGAAGTGAGGCATTGAGGAGAGAAATTGTCTATCTCAGATCACTGGGGAGCCTAACCAGGTCAGTCCCATTTGGGGTTCTAATAGATTTAGGTGGTATCCAGGAGTGTTGGGCTCAGCCTCAGTTTCCATCCTACTCTGCCCCAGAAAATCCATCCATAGGATAAAGATTGGTCCAGGACACAGCCCAGAACTCCTGAAGCTTCAGTGATGCAATAGAAATCCTCAGGGAGCAGGGGGAGAGGGTAGGAGGACAGGAACTCAGACATGGCTGTGGGCCTAGCTTTCTCACAACCTTCAAATATTTAGAAATATGATATATCAACCTCCCTATGGAGTCTTGCCCTGTGTGTGGGCCTCACAAAGTTAGGGATGGGCCTGACAGGAGACCATTTCTACCAAATATTTCTGTTTCTCATCCAAATAAATAATTCTCAAGTAGCCCTATATTGTGAATTCAATTCACTAGTCATATATTTTATAGGTAGAATATTTATTCATGATTTTTTTTAATGAAGGCTAGTAACTTCCATTTCAAACATTGGGTTAGCTAAACCAACTCATATGTCCAAGAAAGCTCCTGAATTTGTGTGACAGGCTTGGAGAAGAGGGAAAGTCTGAGCCATTTTACCCAGACATCATAGAACTCCACTGGAAGCAATGGAGGTATTCCCATGACTTACGCTAAAACTCATCATAGAATCATTTAACCTGGAGGGATGGTTTCCCTAACAAACAATGCAGAGTGATTGTAAAGACCACAGTGGCAGAAGCCCTAGATTCAGAATCAGGATACTGAATTAGTGCCAGCTCTGCCTTTAACTACAGCTCTGAACAACTTATACTCTCTGAGCTTCAGTTTTCTCAATTGTAAACTGAGAAAGTTGGAACATACTGGTGGAATCCTTTTGACCCTACGCAACCTCTCAGGACCTGTATGGGGGTGAGTAGCGCTCAAGGAATCCCACCTAGATTCAAGGCAACAACTTCTTTAAAATAATACACACGCATATATATATATATATCTTTGTATAAGATGTATCTTTAGTAAATAATTCTGCTGTGTATATACTAACAGTTTTCAAACCACAGACTAGATAATACCAAAAGTCCGTTCTAACTGAAAAAAACCCTCTATGGTTTTAATTATGTAGAAAAACAAAGAAAGGCTTTGAGTAATCAAACCTAAGTGAAACTCTTCTTCTGTGACATTAAAATAAAAAGAACAAAAAATCTAACAAATTGCTTTAGGATACTCATTTTCCCACTTGATAGAATCCCAGACTAGTTGAGACACTAATTTTTTAGCCCTTGAAATTCAGAAGGGCTTATTTTTCAAAATACGTATTCTCTGTTGGATCTGTCAGTATTCCCACTTGAATAGACCAGTTGGTGAGAACAAAGAGACAGCAGATTTGGGCCCTTGAGGAACTGAAAACCAAAAACAAGAAAGTGACTTTTATGAAAATAAGTATGGGGAATTGCTGAGAGATTTTTAAAGAAATGAGTATCAGGAACTGAATGACAAGAAATTGAAGATAATCTGAGCAGGAAAGTCTTAGGTGGATTGGAAAGGAGAGATACAGGAGGCAGGGCTTGTAGGAAGGAAGGTAATGGTAGTCCAGCTGTGAGATGACCAGGGCCAGATCTGGCACAGGGGACAAGGGGAGAGGGAGGACCTGCACATAACTTGCCAAAGAAGACAAGTCAAGTAAGTGTGAGAATGGGAAAGGAGCCAGCATCCCTAGGCGTCCCATCTACAATCTCCGTTCACTCGAACACAATTTCTCTTTTGGGAAAGTAACCTTTGTCCTTCATCCTAAGTACTTTCTAATCATCCACATCCTACTATAAGGTTACATTTTAATGGAAGTCAACTTGGAGACTTCTCCAATGACATGAAACTGTTTTCTTTCACTCTGTGGTTTAACAGTTTCTCCACAGTAACAGGGCAGTCTTTTTATTACCAGAAACATGGACCTTATTTGTGGTCCTTAGCCATGGCAAAGTTCCCATTAAAGCCAGTGGGAGTTGTGGCTAAGTAAACCTTAGTGAATAATGTTCATTTTTTACAAGGTTTGGAATATGAAGCAATCAGAATTGTTATTTTCTTATTACGCGTTGACTTTAGTTCCCATGAAAACATTACTGCAAATAGGATGTAGGATTATGTCTTGCTTTAGGTACACAATATGAATCTTGAAATCCTGAACAGAAACCTTACATTCTTCAGGAAGGAAATATATTTAATTTAACTAGCTCTTGATTACTGATTTATGAATTCTCTTTTCTTTGTCCAGTTTGGTTTAACACTTGCAAGTATTTTTACGGCATATTGTTTCTAGAAAAGGAATCATTTTTTCATTCTTTTACTACTCCTAACCAATTCTTTGAGTCGCATTCCACCATGAAAAATGAGAAGTGAGAAAAGCATAGTTTCAGAAACAAGCAATATCATTTACACAATGCTTCAGAAAAATATGATATAGTTCCTAAATATTTTATTCCTAAATAATTTACACCAAATAATCAATAGCGCTGTTTGTATTAGAAATTTTCTTGCTGCAGCTCTGTGATCTGATGTGGAATGGAATCACAAAATCGGCACCAGTCAATTGAACCTCACCATAGCAGTATTTGATTGCATTATAATGATCACCATGGCAGTATACTGTCATACTCAATAATTGCACGCTATCTCCACTCTTCCTCCTCCTAATTTTGATAACATGTGATTGGCACTGGAGGGAAATCACTACTGCAATCCATTAATTGAGCACAACTAATAGTACCACTTTAAAATTTTTTCTATTTTGGACTATCTTAGAAAATATGACATAAGTTTGACGACTTACTGAATCATTCACTCCTCGATGGAGTTACTTAGACAATCTTAAAACCCAGGGCACTAATGACCACTTCTTCTGGAAATATAATCTTTCCTTTTCCAAGACTCAGCTCTTTGCTGATTAATTTCCTATGTGTCTGACTATTCTCTTCCAGTGTCTTTGATTATCTCCTCTTTCTCAGCCTTCTACAAAAAAACTCATGTTTTCCTCCTTCAATTTTTTTTTTTTCTGGGTGAACTTTGCCACATGCACATCTTCAAGTACCACCTCCACTACGGGTCCACAGGCTGCTCATTGTTTTTGCAAATTAAGTTTTATTGGAATATAGCCACACTCGCTCACTGTTATGGCTGCTTTCTCACTGCAAAGGCAGAGCTGAGTAGTCGTGATAGAGAACGTGTGGCCCATCCAGCCTAAAACATTTACTATGTGGTCTTTTAACAAAAATTTTGCTGACATCTGACCTAGAACGTGGTTGACTCTCCATAAAGTTGCAGCAGGAGGTTGAAAATTCAACATTTTCAACTAAATTTTTTGAATGCTATTGTTATCTACGTTTTATTTCATTGAATACTTGAAAAGTGTCTTTATCTAACTTTTTCCCTATAATTCAACTTCTAGTAGGTCACAACAGTCTGCTAATCACTCTTACCGCCTGTTCTACTCATTGATCTTATCCATCTCTTGCCTGAATATTTCAGTATCTAATCTCATATTCAGCATCTATTCCTCTCAAAAGGTCACATACTCTGTTGCCAGTAATCTTAAAGATCCATCTGTTCATGCATTTGTTGTTTAAATTCCACTGATATCTCCCATTACCTCACGACAAAGTCCAACTCCTTAGCAAGCCATTCAAGTCCATTTGCTGTACGTTCCCATCCCCTACTGCTACGAGTACTCTCTGTTTTCAAGAGACTATTTCCCAAGCACTTGATATCCTTTCCATCTCACGCATGTCTTTGTTTATTATTGTCTCTCTGCTTGAAATGCTTTGCCAAGTTTTCTTCTTTAATCCTACTCACTTTTTTTTCGGGCTCAACTCAAATGTCAAATTCTCAGTAAAGCAATAAAGACGTTCTCAGCAGGCAAAATTAAATGTTACATCATTCTGCTCCTACTTGGTTTATGATGCATTCAATCTTCCTCTATCTTTAGAAAACTCTGAAAATAAACATGGTAACTTTTCCGATTGAATCTACATATGGTCTTACTGTCCTTTTCTGGAAGTTAGTATCAATCAACTCAAGGTGTTCTGAGAGATCATGTCTGTGTCATAGCATGTGCATTTTTTATGAGCAAGAACAGCAACTTTATATGTTTATTCCAAGAACTCAGAACAGAAGTAGCCTCTTAAAAATTATTTAATCTACTGAGTTGATTTGAACTGATTTAAATTGAGATGGAAACGCTAACGCAATATTCCAAGTTAGCTGTTAAGGAGGAATCTCCATAATTTCAGGTATGACTTAAGGCTACTTATAGACAAATACTTAATCTGATTTGAGTGCTGAGGGAACGTCAGTCCTTTGACAAGATGAACTTTATGTCATCATAGTAATAAAATGATAACAGTGATAATAATGATCATTTATGGATTATTTTCTAGTTATCAGGACCTTTATATTTTATCTAATTTAATTCTAAAACAATATCATCATCATCATCATCGTCCCCCTCACATAATCTCATTTTATAGATAAAGAAACCAAATGTAGAGAATTTAATTGATTTCTTCTAAGAGGCAGACCTGGGATTTAAGTTAATTCTGCCTAACTCCAAAGCCTGGGTTCTTAACAAATACAATGTGTTGGTCCTCTACTTACTTCTAACTCTACCGTTTCCATGAGAGAATGAGTGAATGAATTATTCTTCTTTCAAACAGTACACAGAGAACGATTACAACATGGAAATCTTCCAGAAGTGCTTTAGAGTTGGGTATATTTGGAATGTCTTCGAGTAGTTGTTGCATAGGCATTTCAGCTGAATCTGTTTCAGTCTATAGTCACAAGAGAATGTGCTAAGTGGTATCAGGTTTGCAAAGACTATCTTCAGTGGGTTTTATTAGAAACATCCTTTAAAGCTTGAGAATTAGGACAACGGTCCTATTAGGACACTTTGAAAAGATATTGCCTTTGCCTTCATCTTTCAGTTTGCTTAATGTAAAAGCTATTTTCTTCATGTTGTCAATTATATTCACTATTTCCAATCCCTGTGTATTTGAGGCTTTATCTCTTAGCTATAAGACATTTTGTTCTTTCTAAACCTTGCTGTTTATGTCCTATACTTAATGTATGCATTGTATATAATACATCATTATACATATGTCCTATCTTCCCACTGAAGACTTTTAACTCTTATTTTCCTTTTAACTCAAACCTTTGCCATTATCCTAGGAAATTTCAATATTCAAAGAAGCAGCACATCCACCTCTTGGTTCATTTACCTTCTCTACCATGAACTCTCAAAACCAAAGCCAGGAAATTGCCATCACCTGAAATTATTTCTCTCACAAAATCTATAAATCAGCTGCCCACTGTCAGAAGACAAGTCTCCATGGTTGTCTTACATTTCTGCACATCTTGAAAGTGAGGTATTGTTCCGAACTATCTCTAAAAGAATGGATGTATGCAAAATTACTTCAAAGATAGAAATAGAGTCTTCCTCCAGAACAAGGGGCATATTTGCCTGCAATCTTGAAAGATGGATAGTGTCTCCCTCCAGGGTGAAGGAGAGTTACGTTTACCATCCAGTATAATAAATGTGGTATCTTCTACCAGAGCAAAGGGACAGGCATGCTCACTGACCATTGGAAAACATCCGGGTTCCCTAAACTCAAGTTTCCTCTCCTGTAATCATCCCACTGTGTGTGTAGGTGTCATCCAGCCCTTTGTTGTCCTGTGGAAACTGGAGTCTGGAGAACCAGTATAAAATTGTTAATATTCTGGCTAATTTTGTTCCTTTGAGTAATCAACCATTATTCATCTCGGAGCTAAGGGTTATGTCTTCTACCTATATGTCTGTGAAAGTGTGGCAAGCTAGTGGGTTACCTTGAACAAAAGGTAAAATCTCAAGTCCTTCACAGTTTGGGCACCCTCTCTCAACATACAATCTGTTGGATATTCTTCCATTTTGCCTGCAAATTTTTTCTGCCTGCCATCTTTCTCTTGGGCACTCTATTTGCCTCAAGTGCAGAAGCCCTCTGTCGTCTCTATTAATTTCTAGTCAATACCCTGAACCACATTCTCAGTATGTCTTTTCATTAACTATACCTGGAAAAATTCTAGTTTTCATGATTCTAACTGTCTGCTTTCTTTCTTCCCAAATGCAGCCTGCTGAGCACCTCTGGGGGAAGATAAAACAGACAGCAGATTGGTATCAATAGAACTTAATGATCGACAATGTCAACCAGTTCCTTACTGTTTTCTAGATATATATCTCTTAATTTGGGGGAATATCTTTTAAACTCATCCCATTCTCTTCAACTTCAGCACTATGCCTGAACTTTCTTAATTCTTAGCAACTTTTATTGCTTCCTACTTCATAAGGAAGAGAGTAGCCATAAAATGGGATCCACCTAAACTTTCCATCACTAAATGTATAAATCTGTGTTTTTTACATAAAATATCATTTATGAATATTTCTCCTTGATAAGAGAATAAAAGTCACATATTTGATTTAAAAAGCCTTGAAATTAATAAATGAATCCTAAACATATCTCAATGGTTTTATTTCTGTTGTTTATTAAATTTTGTCTCTTTAAGCAAGATAAACCTTTTGATCCAATAACGAGTAGGAAATGAGTCAAGAGAAATGAGCTCCTGCTTTTGACACAACACCCTTGGGAGAGATGGAGCTATTAGAAAGCTTAACCTGCTCTCAAGTGCATGAGCTGGCAGAGGAAGGGGAGGATAAGATCTTTACAAACGAACTATAATGGGATGAGACTGCTGTAGCTCTTCTTGTTTGAACAATGCCCTCTGACCCAACCTGATCCTTGTGAATTTCACTGAACACAAGCTTGGCAAAAATCCCATGCAGTGAAGCCAAGGTTCAAGATAAACTACTAACAGAGCATCTTACTTCAGGCAAAACAACAGGGAAAGAATGCCTGGACTATTAAAACATCCTGCGCCGAAACCAGGTTGGGAAATAGGAGGCATGGGTACTGATGCCTCATCTTTCTTGACTCAAAAAATAAGATAGCACCCACTTTGTTAAAAAATATGTTCTTGATGTTAAGAGTGGATTATATCTAGACACATGAGTGGATTAGAGAGGGTTAAAGAAAGCTGTTTTTAATTCCTCTAGAAGCAATTTTGCCAAAGCGTTCCTATCTAAGGTCAATCTTGTGTGTGCTTTGGACCACATCCTATTGTGCCGTTAAGCAATCTTGTATGTGGCACTCTTCTTTCTGAATCTCCACACTCTCCTCTGAAGACTTAGCATCAGAAATGAAATATGCTCAAGACTATTGCACACTATTAGATCCAGTGACCTCCCTTCAGTCTGTCTTACTTGATCTCATTGCATTTTTAATGTTGTGGACTGCTCATCTTTCTTAAATAATTTTTCCTTGGCTTTTATAAATTGCACTTTCATATTTTTTCTCCTACCCTTCTTTCTCCTTATTCCTTGTCCTTTTCTCTGGCTCCTCCTTCTCGAATTTGGAGTTCCTTAGGACTCCCTTCTAGGTATTTTTCTTTTTCCTTGATAGTCTGTCTCTAATTAGGAGATCTCATCCACTTTGAGAACTCCAAAATGAGACTGTATGCTAACGACTCCAAAATCTCAAGTTGTAGCATGCGACTTTTCTTCCAATTTTCAGGATCTCATATTGTAGAACCTACTGATTTTATCTGTCAGCGTCACAAACAAAAATTTACAAATAGATATCATAATTCCACACCTTAATCTCTGCAACTCATTCAAACACTTGTACATCTTTAGGTTTGTATCTAAAATTTTTGATCATAAATTAGATATTTGCAAAGGATGTAGTTTTTAAAATGTTATAAAGAGTGACACGTAAAACCACTACCATTAATTTCTGTTTGCAGCCGTAAGGGAATAACAGGTATCAGTTTACCTTTGAGCAAATGAGTATAAATCTGGAAAAAATATATGAAGCAACTGTTTTTAAGAATCGGAGCCCAAATGCTCAGGGCTATGATCCTTGAAAGAAAGGAAACATATGAAGTGACCTCTAACATCACCCTGGCTTTCTGCCTGGGGACACTTTCCAAGTCACGGCAGACATAACTGGAACACAAACAGAGTGGTGGTCCCTCTGGGCAAGAAAAGAGTGAACGGCATTTGGTTTTACTAAAGGGGCTGGAGTTATCACTAGACTTATTATTAGGAATATAATAACATAAAATCAAACAAAACAACATTACTATATTGCAAGATTTGATATATCATATTAAATATAAGTAAACTATTATTAGAAATGCATTTTTAAATGAGATGAAACACTGTTTTCTCAATTATTTATTTACCTGTTGATGAATAGCACCTATTGGTAGAATCCTTCTCTTCCTAGTCTTAAGTTTTATAAGCAGTTAGTAATTTAAAAGACTTAATTTAAGAAAGTAAGTATACAAGCATACCTTGGAGATATTGTGGGTTTTGTCCCAGTATAGAACTGAAAGTCCTTCTTTTTAAAATTTCAATGTCTCTCATACTAACCTATATTCTAGAAGTCACATAGTGATCAATCACAAAAAAATTTATTAAGGATCTCTCAGCTGATAACTAGTGTGTGCAAATATAATTGATTATATCCATCCACCTTTCTAAACTTTCCTATTATTTCTAATAGTTTATCTGTAGTTTCTTTGGGTTTTCTATGTAAAGAATTACATCATCTGCCAATTATGACAATTTTATTTTCTCCTTTTCATTCCTTAGATAGTAGCACTCTTCTCTTGCCTTTTGCATTTTGGACTCAAATACAAGGTTGAAGAGAAGTGATGATAGAAGTACCTTGTTTATCCTAATTTTAAATAAAATGCTTCTAAAATTTCCCCATTGGAAATCATATTTGCTGTAAGTTTTTCATAACTGCTTTTTATCAAGTTGAAGATGTTACCTCCTATTCCTAATTTACAAAGATTTATTTTAAAGTTTAAGCATGCTTTTACACTTTTATCAAATGTTTTTCTGTACTTATTGATATGATGTAATCTATTAACGTTAATATGAAGCTGTCTTTATGTACCTGGGACAAAGTGAATTTAGCAGGAATGTAGTTTTTACTATGCTGTAATACTGGATTTGCTAATACTTTGTTTAGGAATTTTTCATTTCTAATCATTAGGTAAATAGGTCTATAAAGCTCCCTTCTTGTATTATCATGTCCTGACTGTTTTACAAGATTATACTGGCCTCTCAGAATAAGCTGAGGGGTGTTCCTTCTTTCACTCTTTATGAAAGAGTTTACATAAGTGTCAAAACATCAGACCACCACTCAATATCTCTAGCCAAAAAGTTTAATTTGTGCCTTATTCAATTAATAGGGAGCTACAGTGGTCAAGTATAGTCACAATGGGCAAAACAAGTGTTGATGACATGTAGTTCTTTTGGGAAGATTTGTTTGGGGTTGTGATGTATATAAAGACAAGAGTGGGTTAATGTCAATGTTATAGAAGCTTGGTTCATGATGGTAACAGGTGGGAGTGGGATAATATTAGTCTTAGAAACACAGCTTGGAGTGAGTCCATTGAAAATCGGCTGACTTTCATAATGTGAGGCTGTCACTGATTAGTTGGTTTTCAAAGGCGTGTTCACAGAAGTTGTCACTGATTAACTAAACAGGTTTAAAAACACTTCTTATACCAATTCTCTGACACCAACTGGGTGCCCTACAATTCATTTCAATTCTAACACTAACTAACTGGAGTTAGCATAGACCCCCACAGCTTAAAGAGCTCAGTCCCACGAGACTGCCTCCACTTCAGACACCAGTCGAAAGTCCTGGGTTCTTAGGCTACCGGCACTCATGTCTGACTTGCTCCAAATTTGGGAGTTCCTATGCTCCCCCCCCCGCCCCCGCCCTTCAGATCTAATAATTTTCTAGAAAAACTCACAGAACTCAGGAAAGTGCCATACTCAACATTACAATTTTATTATAAAGGGTAAAACTCAGGAATAGCCAAATGGAAGGGAGGCATAGGACAAGGTTGGATGGGGGAGGCGGGGGAAGTGCTTTCACGCTTCCTCTCTCCTGGAATCCAGGCACACCACCCTCCCAAAACATCAATGTGTTCACCAACCTGGAAGCTCCGTGATCACCTTGTTCAAGAGTTTTTACTGAGGCCTCCTTACGTAGGTGTGACTGATTGCATTCTTGGTCACGTGGTTGAATTCAGTCTCCATTTCCCCTTCTCTGTTCCTAGAGGTTGGAAGGCGGGGCTGAAATTTCTAAGCTCTTATTATGTGTTTGGCCAGCCCCTCTGTTGAAACATTCTGTCGGGCCACCATGAGTCACCTTGATAGCATAAACTCATAGTCTAAAGGGGCTTGTCATGAGTAACAAAAGATACTTCTATCACTCAGGAAATTCCAAAGGTTTTTGAAGCTCTGTGCCAGGTACAAGGGCAAAGATCAAATATACATTTTCTAGTATACCACGCAAGCCTGTAGATCAATCAACAATTTCTTAGGAGTGTGGGAGCTTATGAAATTCTCAGCTGCCCGTTTTTGTTTTCTGTCAAGCAAAGCTGCACATGAAACCCTCAGGGACTGTCCAGATTTCCACCACTTTTGTTGATTCCCCTTTGAAAATGCAATTTTGTTTACAGAAGGCTGATTTTCCATTGAATTTCAGTCAGCATGACTTTATCCTGTTCTTGGCTTTCAGTCATTTGTTGTGCCATCTATTGGGACAAAGGTTGTGCAGATCATTCAATGCTCTGGACAACAGTTATTAGATAACGTTAGATGACTGTGAGGAAATAGATATAATTAAAATATTATAAAAAAAAGAATTGGAAGACTGTCTGGAAGATTGCCCAGGCCTGATCAGGGAAATAAAGTCACAGATGAGGCATTAACTGGTCCTATCTTTGCTGCCCTAGAAAATATCTTCTCTTAGTGTTTGTTTATTAAGAAGGCCAGTGTGTCCAGAATATGATGGGTTGCCTCATGGAAGTTTGTCAAGTGCCAATTTGAAACTATCTAGTGTTATCTTAATCTCTTGCATTTTACAACTTGATTTTTCCCACTGCCACTTCTCAGAATGTGGGGCCAAATCCTGAATATCTCCTCGGATTTGTTTTTCTGCTCCCTGAGGAGTCCTTGCTTAAAGACTTCAGTCAGTACAACCTGTTAAGATAAATGATCTGCTAGCATGGTTTTTCCAGCTTCCCTATGAAACAGTCTCTTACATGTTTAACACAAGACAATCCAGGGCAAAACAAAAACACGTGAGACTAGACTTTGTGCAGACAGTCAAACAAGAGAAAAAGAAAAGAATAAGCAGATTACCTGAAAAAAAATACTTATCAAATATTGCAACAAAAAATCTAATGACTTTATACAAAAGCCTATATATAATTTTCTTTACCATGTGATGGCTCTCAAACCAAAAGACTTAATTATCCTATACCATGATTTAAGCCTAATTGCTTTATATAAAGACCTATTGGTTATATACTCTAGTGTAAAAAAAAAAAAAATGTTAGTTATGGGGCTGACCCAGTGGTGTAGGGGTTAAGTTTGTGCACTCTGCTTCGGTGGCCTGGGGTGGCAGGTTTAGATCCTGGGTGCAGACCCATACACTGCTCATCAAGCCATGCTGTGGCAGCATCCCTTATGTAAAGTAGGGGAAGATTGGCATGGATGTTAGCTAAGGGCCAATCTTCCTCATCAAAAAAAAAAAAAAAGTCAGTAACAACAATGCTACAAATCAAGAGAGTGCTCATTTTTGATCAGGCTTACATGGCAACAAATTTGAAGGACAAACGGAATTTGAGCACAAGGTATCTGGTTAACACGCTTATTGGGTCTGAGGGTTCCACAAAATGTTACAAAGTGAAGGGCTATGAGAATCGTGTGTGGTCTGGTTGAGAAAAGTGAACTTGCTGCTCTTATATAGGATTTTGGCAGAGTCTGTTTTATGTCATGTTGGGCATAGGGGTAGAAGTGGGCTATTGTAATTCTCAGAGCATGGTTTATATTGGTTACTGAAGCAGAAGCGGGTTGCTATCAATCTTCGAATTGCGTTTTCTATTAGTTACCTCAGTGTGTTTTTTTGGTGTTATTGTTGATCACACAGGTAGGGGTAGGTCACTGTCAGTTTTAGAAGTATGATTTGTGGTAAGGCTGTCCTTGCAGGACATTTAGTCCTGTCCCAAATGTCCAGAAGACATTTGGTCCATGCCAAAAGGTCCTTGATATTTGGTCCTGTCCAAAACCGTTTGGCATGGATCAAATATATTTTTGGACGTTTTGGACAGGACCAAAGATAACTAGATATCAGGATCTTTTGGCATGAACCGAATGTCTGATGGATGTTTTAGACAAGACCAAAGATGACCACGTATCAGGACCTTTTGGCATGGACCAAATGTCTTCTAGACGTTTTGGACAGGACCAAATATTCAGGATCTTTTGATGTGGACCAAATATCATCTGGACATTTTGGATGGACCATATGTCAGCTGATTGAGTCTGTTGCCAAATGACTAATGTTCAAAGTGTAAGGTTGTCACTTGTTGGTTGGCTTCCAGAGACAGGTTGACTGAAGTGAGTTGTCATTGATCAACTAAGAATGGTTAAACCATTTCTGATGTCTACTTGTTATCATGGCTATAGCCCAGTCACTTTTATCCTAGGAGTGTGGACTTCCAATTTTCGTAAGTTTGGGATTATCCATCCTTTGAAAGATTATTAAAATAGCCAATGAGGCTGTCTGTGCCTGAAGTTTATTTTGGGGATATTTTAAACTACTACTTCAATTCTTTAGTAGTTTCAGGACCATTCAGGCTTTTAATTTCTTCTTGATTTGGATTTGGTAAATTACAGCTCTCAAAATATTTGTCCATTTTAAACAAATTTTCAAAATTGATAGCCTATATTTGTTGAGGAACTGGTCCATGTATTGTTGTTGAATTGGTTGTTCTGCGGGAGGAAGGAGGATCTAGGGCTTCGTATTCTGCCATATTGCTCACATCATCCCTATTCTAGCCTATCTTTGCTTTCTATTTTATAATTTATGCTGTTATTTTTATTTTCATTTTCTTTATACTATATTTAAGCATATTTTGTTCCTCATTTTCTAAATTCATAAGTTGGACACTTGGCTCATTAATTTACATCCTGTTTTACTTTCTAACTCATGAATTGAAAATAATAATGTTCCCTTAAAGCATGGCTTACACAGCCCTGTACATTTTGATATGTAGTGTTTTATTATCATGTACTTCTAGCTCTTTTAAATTTTCCATTTTGATTTCTTTTTAACTTGTGAGTTATTTGGCAATTTTTAAAAATTTCCAAGTACAAGTTAATTTTATTTATATTTTTTGTTATTAACTTCTAAATTTATTGCTTTGTGGTCAGAACATATGTTCTCTATCATATCTGGAAAATAGAATAGAAAGAGTAGAAGAGAGATTGCAGTTCCAATTTCTACCAAAATGCTGAACCAGCAGGGACCACAGGCTCCACCTCCTTTCTCCCTCATGCTTTTCCAGATAGATTATCCAACAATCCTAGGGGAATGTGATCTCACAGGCATGCGGAGACACACTTAAAGAGCACAACTATAAATAAATTGGAATTTATATTACAATGGAAGCACAGAAAGTAGAATAGGTGACCAAATAATATAATAACTATAAGAAATAAGAGAAATTATTTAAAACACGCAGCAAATATAAGTAACCATAAGAAGAATCATGCAGAAACATCATGTGTGAAAGGTGTAAGAGATTAAAGAATCTAATAAGTGGTGTAAATAAATAATCCATGAAGCACAGAATTGGAAGTTTCAGGAAACTTCCAGAAGGAATCAGAAGAAAAGGATAAATAAATAGAAAATTATAGAAGTGTGAAGTGATAAGTGAGAGAGAAACATAAATGAAACATCCTAAATAACACCCTTGGAAAGAAAGACAATTAAAAATGGATAGGAGGAAATACTTGAAGAAGTGATGAAGAAACAATAAAGAAACACTTCTCAGACTTAATGAAAGAACGGAAATCTCAGATTGAAAGGGTCCATAGCATGCCAACGAGGGAAGATAAAGAAGAAAAACCTACGTCTGGGCACATTATAGTGAAATTTAAGAATATCAAAGAAACAAGAAAATTCCAAAAACTTAAAAGAGAGAACATAGCACATCCAAAGGAGCTAGAATACAGTCCAGACTAAACTTGGGAACTTCAGAGTTTGCGGAAACTTTACGTCTGATTCTGCAAAGGAGTTTAGACTTTGTTAATTGTAGAAGTAAAACAAGGAACTGGACTTTTTAGGGAACTTGGAAAAGAGAGGTTTGTATCGCTGTCTGTGACTAAGCAACTTGGATCAAGTGTAAACCCTCCAGATTGTTTTCACTTTAATAAATATGTTCCAGCTACTAATATGATTTGTTGGTGAGTTGGCCACACCCTTTCCAATTTGCTGGAGATTTCTGCAACTCCTTACTTTAGACTTTAGACTTAACTAGTCCAATTCACACGCCTATATTGCCTGCCTGGGCCTGTGGGCATTTACATGTAAATCTCTGTCATGATGAAGATCTCAGATTCTAAAGTCAGCTGCCTGGGTTCTAATCCAAACTCTGTCACTCACTGATTGCATAATTTTGGGCAAATCACTTAACTCCCCCATGCTTCAGTTTCTCTATCTATCAAATGAGACAATATGGAACCTACTTTCTAGAGTAGCAGGGAGAAGGGGATGTTCAATGCGTGTGAAACACGTTAAACAGTGCCTGCTAGAGACATTGCTATACATATAGGTAAGCAATAGATATTGGCTACTGTTACTATTATTATTGATATTAAACCATTCGATGAAGGCTAAATTGCTGTAAGTTACTATTTAAATGAGACAATGGTGAAAACCAAAGGGTCAAAGAATTTTATCCTGAGGCCAAACAGTGACGTCAGACTTTTTGTGGCAGTCAAAACCAGCAGCAGTGACATCCTGATGTCTGTGCTCTGTCATAGCGTCAGAAGTGGTGCCACACGCCTTCCCGGGGAGGTGCGCCCACCGCATAGGCCATCTTTCTGGGCTTCCATCAGAGAGTGATGTGTGATTTTCGTTCTGCTTGGCACCCTCTCGTCTCATCTTGTCCCACAGAAAAGAGCTTCTGCCGACTTCCTACTTCGAGTTGTTTCTCTGATGTGCTTTCCCTGACTTTTATTCATCTCAGCCTCTCTGTACTGCTGAAACCAAGCAGAGCAGACATCTGAGCAACCTCGTTGAACATCATAAATTCACTTCCAGGTGAGGGGTAAAAGATTTAGCATAGTAAGAACAATATGGCACAAACTGAACTTTGAAATGTCTGTTTGAAATGTTTGAAATTTTGGCTTCTGGCCCTCCTCTCTTGTTTTTCATTATAGGACTATCGAGAGAGTCCTGGAGGGAAAAACAAATTCTGCTGAATCCTGAAGTCTGGGTTGTTACTTAAAAAAATTTCCTATTGGGGGCCAGCCCTGTGGCCAAGCAGTTAAGTCTGTGGGCTCTGCGTTGGCGGCCCAGAGTTTCACCGGTTTGGATCCTGGGCTCGGACACGGTACCTCTCATCAGGCCACACTGAGGCATCCCACATAGCACAACTAGAAGGACCTACAACTACAATATACAACTGTGTACTGGGGGGCTTTGGGAAGAAGAAGAAGAAGAAGAAAAATTTCCTATTGATAGATAAACCTGGTAGTGGGTGTGGATCGTGCCCTTAAGGACGTCCAGAAATGGATTAAAATCGTGTGTGAGGGAAGGAAGAATCTCAGATGATGACCAGATTTTAACCCTAGCAACTAGATGAAATGAATGGTAGCGCTATTTAATAAGATGGTATAAACTTCAGGAGGAACCGGTCGGGGCCTGGATAATGATGATCCTAAACTAGTAAACAAATGCTTGAGTTTATTAGTTTATTGAATAACTTGATTATATAGTACACATTCTCTGTACTAGAGTTAGTGAAATTCAAATCAAGAAATACTGAAAATGGAACTAGGCCTGGATCCACAGCTTTCTACTCTTAAATCGAATAATAGCAAATTAATTTATGTAAAACACCTCCCTTGTCGCATTAAATTAATGATGCCCATTTATATAATGAGGGTTTTTTTTTTAGTTTTGTAGCACTAAAACTCTTTTCATTTTTATAGTTTTATGAAAGTAAAGTATATAAACAGAAGTTTTCATTTTAATTTGTATATAATGTTTTCTTCTACAGTTATCACTTTTTGCGTCCTGTTGAACAGGTCATTGCCTACTACAAGGTCTGTCTGCGATGATTAAAATGTTCTCTACTGCACTGGCCCATGTAGTACTTACAAGCCACATACACTTACTGAGCACTTGAAATGGGACTAGTGTGACTGAGGAAATGACATTTTAAATTCTTTTTCAACATTGATGGCTAGTGGCCATTGTATTGGACAGCACCACTCGAAGAGCACTATTGTTTTCCTTTTCACTTTAACTTCTTCTGGACTTCTGGACTTGACCTTTGTGTACGACATGAGGTAAATGCCAAGACACCTTTTCTTTATATAGATATCAGTTGCTGAATCACATTTTTTAATAAGACAATGCTTTCCCACTTTGATTCTATTTCCACTAACACTTGTAGCACGTTGTATAATTAGTAAGGATTTCATGAAGATAAATTTCATTGTAGTTACTATCCTAAACTGCCAGTTTTCTCCAGAGCACTATCTGTTTTGTCATATTTATGATAGGTTCAAACACTTTATTACATCGTATTTTCAATGTTTCCTTGATTAGGAAGGATAGAAATAGTGGAAAGTCTGGGATACAGACATTGTCATTAATAAAATGACATCCTTTGCTTAGGATCATAGAATCTTTTGATATGAGGAAGAGATATAAGACTGGGTGTAGAAAGTCACTAGTAAAGCATAGAGATTGAAAATTTTTGGAGATTTTGAGAATCTTAGAGATCTTAAATTTGATATGGGTATTATAGGTACCATTGACTATAAAACAGAAACAATTATTTCCTTAAATATTGAATTCAATGCTTTGAAAATATTTAGTTGTGATAGCACCTGTTAGGAAAAGGAAAGATCTTTAAATTTTTGAACTGAAACCTCTTTGCAAGGGGAAGTTTGAAACAACCCTCTCTATTAAGCTGAAATGCACAGAGAAGGCACATAAAATACTAAATTATTGGTGCAGATAGAAATTATTGATGTTCTGGACTCTGACAAGTCTTATGCCATTTTACTTGTGTGTCATTTTCTTTTGGAGAGATGTGTGAGGAATTAGATTGTTTCTTTAAATAACTGTCACCTTGGAAAGACAGCTCTTATTTTCAACTGATTTTTCTTTGGGGACAGACAGCACACTTGTGTGAGAGAAGTTTGTGAAGAAGATCTGAAACCTGCTGAATAGTGGTTAGAAATGGTGACAATGTACATTCTAGGAATCAAGTTTTGATTTATAATTGTTGATATATTCATCAATATTTTCCATGTGTAATTAACAGCAATACTCTTTCAATGGGTATATAAATGGTAAACATAAGAGAAAACATAAATAAGAAAATGACTGTATTTTCTCCGTAAATTAGTTCCTACTCTCATGTATCTTATTCATGCCCAGTGTGCAAGTCTTGTAATGTTGTTCCTCAGCAAACAAGACAGTAAACCTCACCGTGCACAGTCCCAAGTTGTATTCCATCTGTTTAGGTCATCATCATCACTTTTGGGAAAGCTTAATTGATTTAAAAATATAAGCAAAACATTCCTTTTACTTTTCTTTAGTGAATTTTCATCATATTTCTGATTTAATTACAAAAGAGGTAAAAATTCTTTCATGGTAGACTAAAAATAACCCAAACTGTATCCATTTCTATAAAGCATCATACAGGATGTGTATGACTTTTTTCTTGGGTGTTTAAACATGCTGTAGTGAGAAAACCATAGGAAGGAGGCAGAAGACCTTGGGTTTATCTTTGTGGAGCCAGTATAAATTTGACACTGAAACACTCGAGTAAAGAAATGCCACCTTCATTTACTCTTCTAAATCAAAATAAAAATTCTCCAAGCTTTCACCCTTCTAACTGTCAGGTGATCTAATCTTAATCATTATCAGGGCCTATACAGCACCAAAAACCAGGGATGGTACTTGGTCTCTGTTCTCTGATGGCTACTGTGCAACTTGCTCAGTTTATTTCCCTGGAGGTAGCTATGCTCTCTTTATGCCAAGCCCAGGTACCAGAAATAACATCAACAATTTTTTTCCCTAAAAAAACAAAATTAATATGTGATGTGCTTAATTAGATCTAGAAAACTAACCTCTTAGATTTAGTTTTTTTTCTCTCATAAAAATGAATATCAAAGGATATCAGAATATGGCCCTTCCTTCTTCAATTTCCACTGAGGTCCCAAAAAAGTGGTCATATATCAATGTGAGAGATAAACCTGCGTATGAAAATTTTCATAGGAAATAGGCAAGAACCTATTACTTACTGATTACTGACTCTTTTCACCTGCTAGAAAATACACGAAAGTGCAGAGGGGAGAGAAAAGGAAGACTTGTGAGTGATACAGAGAGAATGCTGAGCTGGACCCATCTCTTGACCAGGAAATCTTGAGAGCAAGTAGAAGGCTGACAAACTGTGTGAGGGAGCCTTTATGCAGGGGAGAACCGCATGCCCAGAGTTTATATAGATTCACTGGGCAAGAGATTCACAAGTGTTCCCTAAACCCAGAAATGGGCCATGCAAGATAGAGGGGCCATTTGGAGTATCGTTCAACAGGGCAGTGTGGAAGAGGGAGGAAGTATCAGCAGAAGGAGATTGGATGGGAACAACTAGACACCTAAGAATGAGAAAGGAGTCTCAATAGGCCAGGCAGGGGAAACAAGACACATCTGCCACGGAGAGCAGGATCCTGCTGGATTCACATTAAGAGCCCTGGGAGGGTCCTCCTGAGAGAATCTGTTTTACTATCTGCCAAGCCCAGAGGATAGAGGGCTCTCAGTGTGGAGTGAGAAGCGTCCTACGAGCCCCAGCTGATGCTTTACTTCCCAACCACTGGAGATCCTGGTTGGAGCGAAACGGAGCATTGGAGTGTCTCAGTTGTGGAGCCAAAAGCAACTGGAAGCAGAAGGCTCATGCCCTCTGCTTTGTTAGCTTCTTCCTGAAGGCTGGTTTCATCTGCAAAAGGTGAGGTTAAAAGCTAGGTTCAGTTTGGAGTGGCACTCTGTACTGAACTGAGGCTGTACTTGCAACTTGTTACCACAGGTGTCTTGTTAACCAACAATCAGCAGAAAAGCCTTGTGACTAACTGAAGTGTTCACTCTGGGGTTTCATTCTCCACTGAATAAAGTGGAAGGACCGAAGCAGACAGAAGTATAATGGAGTCAAGCATACTGAGGATACCAATTACATGGATAATATAGCTCCCTGCCTATGTCGTATGATTGTTTTATTTAAATAAGTTATTATTCGCCAAAGATTTTTTTTTTTTCCTTTTAAATACAAGCTCACTGTATATTGGCTACCATTTGGAGTGATAATTCAGGCTAATAGAAAATATTACTTTATCAAGCACCTATAACATGCAAAGGACTGACCAGTTTTAGTTGGTGTAGAGCATAGACTACGTGGAAAAGGGAGAAGGAAATAAGACTATAGCAGCAAGTTTGGACAAGAAGGAGAAGACCCTTAAGCGTGACACCCAAGGTGCAGAAAGAAATAAGTGCCGAACTTGGAAATAACATCATCAGAACTGTGTTTTAGGAAGATTATTTTGACTGCAATTTGTAGAATTAACTGGTGCAAAGGAGAGCTTAGAAAATTATATTTCATGTTCATATTTAAGTGTTACTTTTCTTTGAAATTTTTCCTGCTCTTTCCTCCAAGGAACAGTTATAGAGTTTTTCCTTCGTTGTCTTATACGTAGTTTAGTATTTTTTGGATTGTATTGCAATTGAGTGTTAACCAGTTTTCAATTAAATTTTACAGAACTCTCTTTCTGTAAGAGTTTTGCCTTCAAAGTGGTTTGAAATAATATACACTAGATCTATCTGTTGAAGAATCCCCATGCATAACAAATGTTCTGAATGTTCTAAGAAGTGCAGTTAAGAAATCTAACTGGCTTTGACTCAAAGTTATCCAAACTTACCTAATAGTCAATTTTTTTATAGACATCTGTTTTTTTCCCAGCTTCTGAGATCCACGAAGACTGAGGCTATACTTTATTTAATGTATAAATATATTTATATGTATATATATATGTATGTATGAATATGTGTACATATTTTCTTTTTGGTGAGGAAGATTGGCCTTGAGCTAACATCTGTTGCCAAACTTCCCCTTTTTGCTTGAGGAAGATTGGCCCTGAGCTAACATCTGTGCCAATCTTCCTCACTTTGTATGTGGGACACCACCACAGCATGGCTTGTGGAGCAGTATGTAGGTCCACACCCAGGATTTGAACCTGTGAACCCCAGGCTGCCAAAGTGGAGCACACGAACTCAACCTCTATGCCACTGGACTGGCCCCTACTTAATGTATATTTAATAAATGAGAAGTTATAACTGTAACTTAAATCACAGTTGTGTTCTAGAGAAAGTAAATAACATTAAAGGGTAAGATGACATCGTTCGTCAGAGAATCCTGGAAGGTTGAATAGGCACAGGTGAATGTTGAGCTGAATTTGGAACAAGATCTTGGAGAGGGTTGAATGCTTTGCCTAGTGGAGAGGTCAGAAACTGTGATTCCCAGTGCCAATTCCGAAAGGGTGGTTGGAAGGAGGAGTGAAAAATAGGCAGGGAAGTCAGAGCCTGAGTGGGCAGAAATAAAAAAGAGAACTTGGAAGGAAGAGAATGTGTAATATATTCTTTAAACATAATTATATACTGTGATGTAAACCCCTTTACCTTTCTAAATCACCGGAAACATCTACAAAGTTCCACGTGATTGCAGGGATTGCTGTGACTGAAAAAGGGGAAAGGGAAAAATTCCTTCCTTGTCGCTGAAAAGTTTGTGGAGATGTAACTAAAATAATTTAACATGAGAAGGTCTGTGTTAGAGGCTGGCATGGAAAGTCAGCCCTATAACTTTGCAGAATATGTCTTGCAGAGAGGCTTAGCTTTTCTTCAGGACTCAGAATAGGACTTCAAGGCACTATTATCCAACATATTTTATCGAGGGGCAGGTTGATTTTTGTTTACATCTGTTAGCATTGCGTAATATTTTACCTGACACGATAATGTATATATAACTCATGTAATATATACATATAAATGTAAATGAGGATTTAAAATGTTGAAATTGGGGAAATCGCATATCTATTTAGTAATTTTTATTTACACAATGCATGAATACATTCTTCTTGAAAAAACTGTTTAGAAATTACCTAAAAATCCTCTCCTATCACCATTCCTGATCCTGAGTCCTCATGGAAAAGACTTGTTAACTTTCTCATTATTTCTAAGCATAGATTGAATCATATGAAATTACCTTCTTTGTAGGTTAAAAATAGCTGAATATCAGCAATTTCACATGGTTCAAACTAACATTTTAATTATGGGAATTTTAGAAAAGTAAATACTACTATACTCTACATATCTATTGGAATGTTAGTTTTTCATCATTTAAATGCCCTAAAAAATCCTTTCCATCATGGCTCATAAAGAATAATTCTTTTTAATAATGAATGATATTCTGTGATATAGAATTAGCCAATCTCTGAATAACTTTAGTTTGTGCTACTCTTTTGACTATAACTTATTGTACACACTTCCTTGAACAAATGAGCAAGTATTTCCCTAAGGTAAATCCCAGAAGGAAATTGTTAGGTTCAAAAGAATTCATATTCTTTTTTACTAGATATCACCAAATGTCAGTACTGCTTTACAATCCCAGAGAAATGTGAGGTGCTTGATTTTCCACAATATTAATACTTGATATTTTCTCACTTACATTCTTTGTCATTTTTAAAGTTAAACAGCTTTTTAAATTGCTTTAATTTACATTCTCATTAGTACTGGTGAGATTAAGCATTTATACTGGCTATTTGAAGTATCTCTTATAAATTGTGCAGAAAAATATGGTCTTTCCCTTACCTAAGAAATCCAAGACTTTTAAATATGAGCATTTCCTAAATACTCCAAACACTTATGTGTAAAAACGAACAGGCTCTTAGATGTAAGGCCTTTACTTTTACAGATGATTTAAGCTGTTGAATTCTTGGCAAGTGCTATTTTCAACATTTCCTCCCCCCCTCTTCAAACAGGATCAGTTGTAATTTATTAACTCAATAAGCATTTGAGGTCTTAAATGTGTTTCCTAAAAATGAATTATTTCTCTTTTAAATAAAACATTTTCATTGTGGGCCAGAATATAATCATTGAATTTCACATCTGCCCTGTATTCACTTTAAAATGAACTTTTAATGAATTTTGATAACTTTCCTAGAAATGCGTTAACATGGGGATGTAACACAAACCTTCTGTTTCAAACCCTTGAGTTACACAGGTAGGTTTTGTTGCTTCCTGAACTGGAGGGGTGTGCTAAATAATACTTCTTGGCCCCTAGAATGTTCCATCACAAGTGCATCCTGTGCTAGTTAAAAGAAGGCGTTTCACAGATTTTAATACCTGGGCTCAGGTTTCAAAACTTAGACTGAGAAAATGGAGTAAGACTGACCTTTAGTGGCCACTCTGAGTATCACAAAGGGATATAATCTGTCTCAAGGGAATAAGTGGACAATTCTGTGTTTGCAAGACCACTTAAACAGAAACATAGTAAGTTAGAACTGGCTAACCATGACACCTTTTATGCCATTCCATTCTAACAGAAGATCAAAACCCTGTGAGTCGCTGTTCAGACAGCTGAAAAGGTGCACTTTTAACTGGTAAGTGGAAATCTAGTCACACCTATTAATCTGAGTTAGGAACTTCAGTGCCTAAATCTCCCACACAGATTGGAAAAGTACCATTGAATCGAGGCAAAATCCTTTGCCTCCCATAGACCGGTAAAAGCCACTTGGTAATCTTTTGAACCAGGGAACTAAGCAGCAGGAGAAAGACTTACTCTTTAGCAACACGTTTGATCTTGGAAAAGAGAGCCCTCTCCCACTTAGAGCTGAAGTCACTCACTGATGAGAATTAAATGCTCAAAATGGACTTTTAGTTTTCCTCTTCGTTAAAAACGTTTCTGAATCAGTGTCTTTTAGGATGGCCCATTCTAAAAATGCATGCCAGTTATAAAATACAAAAGATGGATAAAGCACTGTGGTCTGATGGAAAAGCCGTCAGATTGAAAATTAAGAAATTAAATTTTTTTTTAGTCTTATTTGGCATACCAGTTTGTTTCCAGGTATTTGACAAATGAGAGCACTAATTAAATTAAACAACAATGTGATCTTTTTGAAAATTATTACAATACTACATACATATATGATCTTATAAATTCAAGATAATTATAACTCAAAAATTGAGTGGATAATTGAAATCTATTTTAGATATTTCCCTTAAGGCACACACGCATTATGTATACACATTTGTATGTATGTATGCATATATATATATATACAAACAGATATAGATACAAATTCTGACTCAATGATTGTTCTGCTATTTATTACAGTGAAATGAATCTCCCCAAAATAGGGTAACATAAAACAACAATTTTATCATGGTTATGATTTTGTGAGTGAGACATTTAGCAGAGCACGGCAGTGATGACTTGTCTCTTCTCCAGGATGTCTGGGGCCTAAATTGGGTAGCTCTAACAGCTGGAGATGATTGAGTTGGCTTTACTAGCACCATATTGATTTTGTCTGTCAGTTGGTTTCCTCAATTCTTCCCCACATGGCCTCTCCATGTGACTAGCTTGGGATGCTTCATGACATAGGAGTGTCACACTGCTTATGTGGTGGTTCAGGAGTCCAAGAAGAAATGTTCCAAGAGACACATCTGTCATTGAAGCATACTAAATTTACAGTGAGGGATGTAGACCCCACCTCTCGATGGGAGGAGCGTCAAAGAATTTTTGGCCCTCTTTAATCTACCACAAATATGAAAATTTTTTATCCTTGATAAATTTTAGCTACTCCACATGGCTGGAGGAATGCCAGGGGCCCATTTCTGCTCTTATGTCAGAATTTATAAACTAGGTAGTAAACCAATTCACTATTTCCCTTACTAACAAAAACATTTAAGGCAATGTGATGGTAGAATGCAATAAAATAAATCCATAGATAAATAAAAAGCTATGATTGGTCTTCAGAGATTTTTATTTATTCTTTTAGATTCCCCTCTTCTTGTTATCTTTCCCCTGGATTCCAGATGTTCTAGGACTAAGCATTAAAATATCATTCTCTGCCTTTTAGGAGCTTCAGAAACCAAAGGCCAAATACCAACAACCCACTTTCACTGACATTTTTGTGGCCATCATCAGATATCCGCAGCCAGTTAATTGAGCAATAGCATCTGGAACATAGGAATCAGAACATATGCTCCTTTATTTCCATAATAGAAATTTCTGAGATTTGAAGAACCAAAGGAATAATGTTACTCTTTCTTTTTCCCCCCCACCAAATTTGGAACACCTTATGATGTAAATGTAAGAGTCAGACTGATGAGATTAAAATGTCAATTTCATTACTAATAAACTTAAGTAAAAAATGTGGCTAAGTTAAGCAGTCAAATCAGCTTGTTCTCCTACATCCTCGTTGAACTAGTCCCTGGAACTTCAGGTCTTCTTGCCAAGTTTGTTGCAGCCAGAAGCAAGTGCTGCATGGCCAAAGGACAGATCTCAAAAACAGAGAGGGGAGCTGAGCTGTGCATGCCCATTCTCTTCGCCCATATTCAGCAAGGGGGAAAATCACCCTGGGAAAGGGTGAGTGAGGGGCTGAAAAGAAATCACAAGGGTTATTCTGGGGAATAAGATTTCCTTCCATGTTATTATTGGCAGCCAAAATCTAAAACAACAAACAAAATTTCCTAGTATCCATTTTCAAAGTTCTCTCTTCATAGCACACCTTTGTTCTAAAAGCAATTATTGTCTTATTCACTCTTGATATGGATCCTATACTCAAGAAGACTTCACACTGAGGTCAAAAATTTGGGTCACAGGTCTTTTTTTAAAGGGACATGTATAATTCATTTTTAGGTATTAATATCTCACAAAATAGCGTTCAAGCTAAGAAATGATCAAAAGAGGCAAAGATGATCTTCATATACTAGTAAAATGAACAATGAAGGAGGAAGATACAATGGTTCATCATGATGGCCTATTCCATAATACAGCCTCAAAATATATAAAGCTACAGCTAACAGAAATGCATAGAGAAATAGATATCTTAACCATTCTAGTTAAAGATTTTTAATATAACCTTTCAGAAAATAAGAAAATCAAGTAGAACAACAACAACAAAAAGAAAAGCATAGCTGATATAAATAATGTAATGTATAAGTTCAAACTGTTAGATATTTATAAACCTCTAAATCTAGCAAAGAGAGAATATGCATTTTTTTTTAAAGATTTTATTCTTTTCTTTTTCTCCCCAAAGCTCCCTGGTACATAGTTGTATATTCTTTGTTGTGAGTCCTTCTAGTTGTGGCATGTGGGACGCTGCCTCAGCGTGGTTTGATGAGCAGTGCCATGTCCGCACCCAGGATTTGAACCAACGAAACACTGGGCCGCCTGCAGCAGAGCACGTGAACTTAACCACTCGGCCACGGGACCAGCCCCGAGAATACACATTTTTATCATATGTGGATAATTTTAAAAATTGACTTCTACTATTGCTCAAAGGAATCTTGAACAAATTCCAAAACATAAATAGAATACAGACTATATTCTTTGGCCACAATATAATGAAATTAGAATGTAATAGCAAAGAGATAGCTAATATAATTTCACATTTAAGGAAACAAAAATCATATATCCTTTAGATCAAAAGGGAAATAATATAGAAAATTGTGAAATATTTAGAACAAAAAGACAAAACGTGTATGACAGCTAAACGGTAGTTTGATGAAAAATTTTAGCTTTATAAACACACATACTTTTCAGAAAGTAAGAATTAACTCAAGGAAATAAGAGCAAAGGGAATGATAAGGAGTATTGTGAACAAGGACTTGTTAGTAAATTTTAATACTTAATTAAAGGGAATAAATTATGGAAAAAATCTAAGATACCGAGAAGGAATAAAAAACTTTGATAGAACGTGAGTGTTAATGAAATTGAAATGCTAATCACAATCTGAGCCTCCCAAAAACTTCTCAAAATCCAGATTGTTTTACATGTGACACTTCTCAAACTTTTAAGAAATAGTTATCTTCTATATTACATACCTGTTTCTAGAAAACAGAAAACTGCAAAAGTTTTCCAGCTAATTCTGTAGGGTTAGCATAATCTTGATTCTACAAGTAAGTAAGCGTGAAAAAAAGGTAAGGACATATTGGATAAATGTTTTTAGAAAAACAGAGGCAAATATCCTAAACAAAATATTAACTAAGTAAATCTAACAATATGTCACAAAATATACTATAGTCAAGTGGCATTTTAATGTCAGAAGTGAAAAGATGAAACCCTTTCAGAGTAAACACCCTCATTAATAAACTGAGTGAGAAAAATCATGAGTATCTTAAAAGATGGAAAAAATAATTTGTTTAACATGTATTCATAATAAATAATTTAAAAATCTAGGAATAAAAGAAAATCTTCCTTACTTACTTTTTTAAAGATTTTATTTTCCTTTTTCTCCCCAAAGCCCCCTGGTACACAGTTGTATATTCTTCGTTGTGGATCCTTCTAGTTGTGGCGTGTGGGACGCTGCCTCAGCGTGGTTTGATGAGCAATGCCATGTCCAGGCCCAGGATTTGAACCAATGAAACACTGGGCCACCTGCAGCGGAGCTTGTGAACTTAACCACTCGGCCACGGGGCCAGCACCAAAATCTTCCTTATTTTTGAAAAGATTTTGTATACCAAAGCAACAGTAAATAATATTATCCTTGGTGGAGACCCTTCAGATGTATTTTCTTTAACATTAGGGCTACATATAAAGCAAATATATCCTCTATCAAGGTTTAACACAGGATGAAGTTTTGGTCAATACTCAAGGTAAACAAAAAGGAAATAAAACAAGAGGTGCAAGTCTTGGAGGGAAAAAGAAAGGTACCATCTTCATACATGTGATCATCTATAAAGAAAAGTCAAAAGAATCGTTGGAAAAAATAGAATAAGGGAATTCAGTAAGGTTTCCAGGCACAAGATTGACATAGAGAAAATCCCACAGCATTTACCTTTTCCAGCAATAGGCAAATGGGAAATATAAACTGTCCATGAATTTGCCTAATAAAGAACATAGAAGACTTCTATGGGGAAAAAAATTTAAATTTCAGTAGAATAATGGGCAAAGTGTTTAAGAGGCAATTTACAGATGAAGATTACAAAAGGTTAAAAAGCATATGAAACATATACTCAAACATTCATATGTACCAAAACGCAAATTAAAACAACAATCTGTTTTATAGATATATATTATATATTATATATTATATTACAAATATAAAACCACATTAATAGATATCTATTTATTTAAACCATCAGTTCCGCAAAATCTTGAAAGCTGAAAATGCAAACTACAGTAGTTATGTGGGCTTACAGTGATCCTCCATACATTGCTGTAGGAGTATAGGCTCCTACCTCCCAGACAACAATTTTGGAGAGTAATCTGGCAATATTTAGTTAAATATTGGAAATGCAAATGCATACTCTATGACCCATCGATCTTGCTTCTGGATTTATATTCTGGAAAATACAAAGGTGATATGTACAAAAATTTCCACAATTGTCAGAAGTAATTTGGTTGTCCTTGACTGATAGAATGGTTAAGCAAAATATGGGGGTGTGCACTCTAGAATACTGTAGCATCACTTGGAGACCTCAGACTATATATGCAGGTAGAAACAAACACGAAAATCTTAAAAGCATAGTAATGAGTAAAATAAATAAGAAAAAAAATGTATGTATATTAATATTTATATGTCAAAATACATGAACAAAAAATAGCAATAGATATTTTACATTAAACACGTTAGAATAGTTGCTTATGCTAGGTGGTAGGGCAAGGAGATAAAAGAGTAAATAAATAATACAAGAAAGGAGACATCTATGGACCAGTGATAATGTGTCACACACAGAGGAGTATGATTCACTTGAAGCTATGCGCTTGAGGTCTCAGGGAGAAAAAAGACTCTGGATAAGCAGTGAATCTCTACATGGTTAAAAACGAAGAGATTTTTATTGCCACTTTTCATCTGATACAAAGTATTATGGAACTTTATTATTTTAAATAATTGAATCTAAAAATCCATTTAACAGGAGTCACATAAGTGACAATATTCTGAAAGTGAAGAATGAAGAGAGGACGATTGTGCACCTCTGTGGAGTATGGATCCCCCACTCTTCCTTCAAGTGCTTATGTAACTATCAGGCATGCAGACAGAGGAGGGCACCAGCATCAATCATGTATTAAACGTTAGCACACTTTCTTATAATTCTGCACCCAGATGGGTCATCTTGTGCACACCTCACTTTGCAGACTACTGTCCTAAATAATTATCAGCTAAGTCGATGAACTAATTCAAAGACTTTGATAAATAATTTTACATGCAGCTCTCTACGTGAATGTATATATATAATCATCCACAAAATAATTTCATATTATAATTTTTTAGAGAAATACCAAAGAATAATTCATACTATTTCTTTCTGCAAGTGGTACCTTAAAAATATGTAATTATTGAGAAGTGATTCAGAGATTCATAAGAAACAAGAGTGAAAGTGTGTGTGAGAGAAAGAGCTTGAATCAGAGAATAAGGGGTAATCATGGCCAGAACGTTCTGATGTTGCTTCGTTTTGAATGACAGACTTTCAGCTTGGACCACGTTAAGAGGATAATTAAGTCACTGCACTTATCTGGGAGGTTTTTGCGTTATGGTAATATCCTTTCTGCTTAACATCTTTTCTCCTTACTTTGAAAATTTTACAATTAATTCAGATTATTAATGAGATAAAAATTCAGACAGGCACACTGGCAGGTGTGTGTGTGCACATACACATATGAGATAACATCTTGAAATATTCTTCTTCGTCTTATTTTTTTCATTTCCAACCCTGACAATCAGAAGTTAATACATTGCTTTGAATAGGATTAAGATTGTCATAGCAGAAATGCCAGGAAAACAGAACAGTTAAAGCACATTATTTTTCCCCCTAAAGTGGGCTCTTGGAAGTCCAATGGTAGAACTTGAACAGGGCAGGGCGTAGAGAGTTTGCCTTAGCAAAAGATGTAAAAAATGTAAAGTGGGAGAAGCGATCAATATTTGATTGTGACATGAGACTTTGCTGAGCTATAACTAAATTGCTCCAAGTGGACAGCCACATTTATGAGGTCTGTACAATTATAAGCCAACCCCGCTGAACCCCAGAGGGGTGGTGGTGGTATAGGAACATATAAGAGGTTTTCCTCGTACCTATATTTGAAATGGACTTTACACTGCTGAAAATCTGCTCTGATAACATGTTTAGATTCATATCAATATGCGGATGAATATGTATATATATGATGCACAAGTGGTCCACCCCCCTTGATGGGAGACTCCTTGATGGAAGATTGTGCAGAGACTTCAAATGGAAGAAGATACCACAATGATTGCCCTCTCCAGTATCTAACCCGACCTCTCCTTCTGGTCCCTAGCCTGATAATTACAGTCAAATCTTTACCGTTATCCAACTGGGAAAGTGCTGCACCTGCCAAGTTAGAAGAGAGACTATAGCCATAGGACCTGCAGGACTGCGCATCAGGTATCCCTGGAAGTGGATCCTCAGGGTGCTGAATCAGGGGGAGTGGAACATAAGACTAGAAAGTGGAGATTTGGTCAGAATATGGCAGTTTCTCATAATTCAGAATTTAACATCCTGTCAAAGACCCCAAAGGATAACAACTCATGTTGCATAAGTGTCTTGATACATACAAGGATGGCTCTGGGGAGCTTGGAAGTAGGATGACCCACACTCAATGAAGTAAAGATGCCAGAATTGCCATACTCAACTATAGAAGAAAGGATTAGAAAGCTCAAAGAAGTGGCCATGCTAGCTTGTGTCTACTATAACAGACCAGAATACTTGTGAGTTGACCATGTTTGTTGGATGGCATGGGGGATATTCTGCTTATCAAAATAATAACTGAATGTGTTAGTGAGGAAGTCATCAGTTCAATATTGGTTCTCAGAACTGATAGTAGGAGAAGCTGTTACAAAACCATGCTCCCTAACAGTAACGGGATGATGGGTCTTGACTGGGGTGGCGATTACCCGAGCGTAATACATTTGTCAAATTTCATTGACTTAAAATATGTGCATTTTATTGTATGTTAAGTTGATGTTAATAAAGTTGATTTTAAGCAAAACAAAACAAAAACTAACTCTACGTTGGTCAGCTTATGTGAATAGATCTTCTCTCTTTCCAACACATCACATTGAACTATCCTGTTCTGTTAAAATATGTTTGTTCTATATGCTTCAAAAACTGTTACACTTTGTAGAATTAAGTTATCTGGGGAAGCTGGCAGTATTGACGGAGAAGCTGTGAAGACATTCCCCATGTCTTAAAAACACCAAATGATATATAAATTTACCTCTTGGATGAGATTTTTAGTTTTAGTAATACTGGTCTCAATGAAATGCCCTCCAGTAGCCACATTTAAAAGGAAAAAAACACAAACCCAGGGTTTAAGGATGCAGAATCAACTGTGGACTTTGATTCTGGTTGCAAATATCTGTGGAGATTTCTCGAAGCTGCCATTGTTACTGAGATTGTTGTTGTTTAATGATTGCATTGCAAACACAAAGATTTGCCTGGTTTGCTTCTAAGTCTATTACACACGTAGATCCTGTTAATTTTAGTGCAGGATTTTGTACAATACAAATTTTGTTTTTAGGATTTTGTATAGGATTTGTAGCAGAAAGATTTATTCTAAGATCTTTCAACACTTTTTGCTCTCTTTCAGCATTAATAAGAGGTTCCTTACAACTGCTTTGTTTTTAGTTTTACATTAGGAAGTTGTTAATAAGTAGGTTATTTATAAAATCAAAGACATATCTTTACATGCTCTGATAAATATTTCAGCTGCATAAATGACCTGATAAAATCTAAATCTTTATCAGTATCTGGATATCAGATGTCTTTCAATAGTAGTACTCAAAGAAAAATACCCTGTACTGATCACATGACGCTTTAGATTTCTTTACTCAGTGTCAGTACAGAATAGTGCCACTTTATAAGGCATAGAAATTACTCATGTGTACTTCTGCATTGTGTCTTTTATTAGGCTACTGCCTTCACAGTAATAGTACGACTTTTGAACATTTATCTTAGCAATTTTTCTTTCTCATATCCTTTCACAATATAATGAATTGACACTGACTAAAAATAAAGCCAAGAGTTTTCCTTCTGTGGATTCTTCCCCGCAGTGTAACACGTTTTAACACAGGTCACAATTTGGACCTAGTGTGCCTCACAGTATTCCTTGATGGCAGCTGTTCACCATTAACAGAATGGTAGTTCTTCCTTATTTCAGTAATTTCTTATTTTTTTCTCCATGAATTTTTGAAATTTTATCTAAAGAGGTGAGGTATGCAAATTACCACTATCGCACTGGTAGCATCTGGTCAAGAAAGGTCCCCAGAAAGAATACTGATGAAACCCAGCTCTATGTCAAAACTCAACTCAAGTCCAGGCCACTTTCACAGACACACTCAAGTTTACCACTTCATATTTGATATTCAATGACTTGTCTGAGATATGTTTTTGATGAAATATCCATTTGATTATTTGAGAACACTAAAGACTTCACATTACTCTGGTAGCTCCGTCATTCCTGTCATCATTTTTGCTCATCAGAAGTAATGTCTATTTTGAGCTTAATAAATGCTAGTTTTATAAAGCTGTTTAACGAAGAGAACAAGTTTAAACTTTATTTCCTCCTTTATGCAACCAGAGGTTATGTTTGTTTAGAAAGCTAACATCTACCCAGATTATAGCCTCTCACCAGTGCCAGGCCAAAAAACACAGGCCCCAAACCACTCATTCCATAACTCCCTCATTTTCTGACCTATGGCTGTTATTGTAGGAACTGGATCTATTAAGAAATTGCCTCTGGTGCAGGCAGGGAATGTCATGGCACCTTGTGCAATAATTTGCAAACAGTGGCTTGAGAGAGAAGTGGTATGAAAAAAAACACATCCCAAACCTTGACCTTTCTACATTGTCACAGTGAATGTTTAAATGGGCTTGCTTCCAAAAAAACACAAGAAGCCTGAGAGCTAGGTGAGGTTGGAAAAACATGCCAAGCAGCTAAAAATGGCATCATGGCAGGCAGTGAGGAGCTCTACCTTCAGTCTTAGGCATCAGGAACACGTGAGGTCAAATCCCACCTCATCTATTTAGCATGTGAGCTTGTGCAAAATATTATACTCTTTAAAACTCAGTGTCTCTATCCATAAAATGAGAAAACAATAATAACTGTCTCGTAGGTTGTGATGGCTCAGAGAAAGTCCTCAGTAAGTGTTTGTTGAATAGGTGTTTCAACAAAGTGTTTATTTAATTATATAATCTATGTAAATGAACCAGCCAAGTGCTTGACACATGTTTAATATCTTTTTATTGTTGTTGTTGTTATTGATCTTATTTTTGTTGTTTCATGATGTTTTACTTGGTCTCAGGACAAAATGACTGGGGTGAAATGAGGATCATGTTCCAGGGGACAGTCAGTGACCACAGTAGAAGTAGCCACTGTTACTTTAGTACTGGGAATCAGGGTGCAAGAAGATATCTTCTTAGCTCATTCGGAAGATGCCCCTCAAAGTCCAGAGTGGCTAGAGAAGCAGACTCTAGCCTTGATCTTCCTTCTGGGACAGTCAGTCTGGAGGATGATGACGGTGCACATGAGTTTATTTCAAACTGAGGTCCTCTGAAAGACATTTCAGAGAGTGGGACATAAACTCCTATGGGGTGTCCACTTTAGGCTGCTTTGAGAAGACTTTAATATGGCTAAGCATTTGCATGGTACGTGTTCTGATGCCCACTGAAGGACTGTGTATATGTGGTGACTTGTAGCTGTTAAACAGAATAGTCAACATATTCAACTATATTAAATATTTTCATAAAACTTATATTATTTTCAAAAGGAGTATCCAAAAGTCTATGCCAAAGTCTTAGAATTCTGAGTGAAAGCTTTAGAAAACAGAGTGACTTGGCAATTTCTAAAGACATAGCCCTTTAGATTGCAGAGGATATATACAAAGCTCAAAGTCTTTAAATGACAAAAGGAAACTGTGATAAAAGGAAAATAAAAATAATAATGAGAATAATAATAATATAGTGGACTGTATTTTTATAATAAGAAATTTGATCAACCTATTGTTCAAAATACTTAGATTCTTCTTTTAAATTTTCTCGATAAGACATGCAAAATAAAGCACTTTTATTATAGATAGCCTAGTGAGATAGAAGATAAGTTTTTTATCCTCTTTGACAAAACATCTTCTAGATTTAGTTGTTACAATTGAAAGATACTTTTATGTAAAGATTTTTCCTCACTTAGTCCTGCGGAATCCATTAACATTATCTGCTCAGGGTGGAAGATGCAAAAGCTGAGGCAGTGTCACTTGGTAAACTCACCTTCCAAGATGGGAAGCCAGAGGGGAATTGAGCCTGAGGACCCTGACTTGTTCTTCTGTGTCACCACTAGATCCTTTTCTTCTTTTTAAACTGTTTGAAAGTACAAACGTACACACGCAAACCTCAACTACCTGAATATTGTTTTATTGCTTCATTTATCTTCCCACGCTCTTCTCTCTCTGAACAATCATTCATGATATTTGGAAAATGATTCAAAAAGAACACTTCAAAGTATTGTGTTGTGGTGCAGTAAAATAATACCTCCCTGTCTTTTTGTCCTTGGCTATCTTTGACAAAAGTGCCAGACAATGTATATGTCACACACACATCATTGCCTTTATATACATTTCCAAACCTTCATTCATTCTTCTTTTTTCATGACAACACTTAAATTTATCTAAACATGATGGAAGAATATTTTTTCTGTCTTTAGTCTTCATCTTTAACAAAAAGGAAAGGAACACTGAAGATTTAAAATAATGTAATAGTAAAAAGAGAGAGAAAATTTTATTTTCGTAAAAAATTGACTTCACCTGAGCTTTTAAGACTTGAGACAGAGGACTGCCTCAGCATAACTACTTGTGATATATTTTGAAAGCAATATGCACACACACGCATGCGCGCGCACACACACACACCCTAAATGTATACACAAGTACTTTTCAGACTTTTACTTTTGAACTATACTTTGTATGAAACAAAGTTGTCAGATGCCAAATAGAAGTTAAGTATATGACGTATCAATAAGCTATTACAACAGCACAGGAAGAAAGAAAGAATGCTAGAGTCATTTGAGAGTGCCATCGATTTGAGTAATCAGAATGGATTCATGGAGGTCAAAAATTTATCAGCATTAGAGGTAAAACATCTTTGGTTTGGTAAAAATTTTTCATTTATGACAACATGGACAAATTGAATGTGGGAGGTAAGGAGAGAAGGAGAGATAGAAGGGCTTACTAATTGCAAGTGAAGAGTAATAGCTACTAGATCTTTCATGCCAGAAATAACCTGGACACTTTTTGGAGGGGGCACTTTTCAGTAAAAGTATGCTCCTATGTTTATATCAAATCTGTGTGGATATACTCAAAACACAGAGTTCCTAACATGATCTGCTTTGACTTGACTTCCATTCTGTATAAAAATTTCCATTCTCCATATGATCCATACACCCTTATTTTCTCTTCTGCATTAACTTTCTAAAGGAAGAAATTACATTTATAAATTGCATCCTCATCTGAGGATTCTTTTCTGTACCATTTCAGAAGATTTCATTCTAATTAACACGTTAAATCATGAAAAAAATAAGACCAGTAAATGCAATGGGAATATGGATTATAGAATGCACTTTGGGAGAGGAAAACATTCAGATAAGGTAAATCCAGTTTCTTTTTTATACTTTAGGCATGCATCTTGGGAAAGTAACAGATCTATAAGCACACAGATATAATTTCTTATACATTTTATTTATATATGATACAGGGTCAACCAAATTGGATTTGGAGAAATAGTCTTATTTGAAAAGTTTACTTCAGTCTCCCATTCATTCATTTCTTCAACATACATTATTTGAACACCTACTATGCTTTTTGTAACATTCTAGATCCCTGGAGTGAAGGAGGAAGTTATTCTCTCTCATAGAGCTTATATTCCAGTGTAAGAGACAGATAATAAGCAAATACAAATTTACAATAATATCATGTAATGATTAGTGCCATTAAGAACAGTAAAGTAGGCTCAGGGAGAGAGAGTGATGCTCGAAGAAGATATTTAAATGGGATGGTCAGGCAAAGCCTCTCTGAGGAAAAAGTATTTCAGCAGAGGCACGCATGAAGCGAGGAAGGGATCCATGGGAATGTTACCAGAATAGTAATCCAAGTACAGGGAAGAGAATTTCAAAAGCACTAAACTGGGGACAAGTGGCCACACTTGAGACACAAGGAGCTCAGTGTGTTTGGTACTGAGTGAGAAAAGGAGAGAATGGAAGAAAACAAGACTGGAGGAGCAGCTCTGGTGAAAGGTCAAGTAGGATCTTCTAAGCCATGGACACCTAACTCTTTATTTGGAGTAAGATAGAAAGCCCCTAGATGTTGAGAAAAGTGAGTAACAAGATCTGAAACTTAAAATGATTGCTCTGTCTACCTATGGAAGATTTACTGAAGGGTGAAGAGTAGGAGAAAGGAGACCCATGAGGAGGCTATTTTAGTAGCCTAGTGAGAAATGGTGGATGGTGTGGATTACGGCACGTGGTTATGGAGATACATCATTCATAACTCCTATATTTTAGTTGGTATTGTGGACTAACTAAGGTTTGGAAGTCTAGAGATGGGAGCTTGACTGAGGGCAGTTCAAGATTTTGAATTAAAACAGGTTTTGGCCAGGCCCAGTGGCACAGTGGTTAAGTGCACGTGCTCTGCTTCTGCAGGCTGGGGTTCGTCAGTTCGGATCCCAGGCGCAGACCTACACACTGCTCATCAAGCCATGCTGTGGCAGTGTCCCATGTAGAATAACTAGAAGGACATACAACTAGGATATCCAACTATGTATTGGGCTTTGGGGAGAGAAAAAAAAAAAAGGAAGATTGGCAGCAGATGCTAGTTCAGGACCAATCTAAAAAAAAAAAAGAAATTGCCCTGCCCCGAAATTTGTTAAAAGTTTTGTACTAGCACAAGTATTGTGATTAAAATAGATTTTGTCCCAGCACACGTATTACAGAAAATATAGAAATAAGAAATAGACAGAGATGTATGGAAATTTCATCCATTGTAGAGGACTCATTTAAATTTTTAGGGAAAAGATTCATCACTTAAATGTTTTCAGAAGACTTTACCATTTAAAATTAAAGTGTTATCTCTGATGACATATTTATTATGACAAAATAAATTATAGATCAAACATACATACATATACAATAAAACCATAAAATTGCTTGAGAAAACACAGGAAGTTTTTTTGTTAACCTTTGGCGGATGGTCTGCAAAGATGGCTGCTAATGATTCTTCCCATTCCTGTATTTTTGCATAGCTCTTCTGCCACCCAAGCTTGAATCTCCTTCCCCTCCATTTGAATCTGGGCTGGCCATGTGACTTTCTGTGGTCATTATAATGGGGGAGAGTGAAGCTATGCCAGTTCTGGACTTAGCCCTTAAGAGTCTGGCAGCTTCTGCTTTCTATTCTCTTGGTGTTCTGGGAATCATGTGATAAGTTCAGTGACCTTGCAGAGAGGAGAATGGCCCTGTCCATCCTCAGACATTCTGGCTACCCCAGCTGAAGCAGCAGACATATGAATGAGACCATCTTGGATGTTCCAGCCCCAACTGAGCTCCCGGGGGAATGTAATCAGACGGTTCCGAGGAGACAGTGTGAAGGGGTCCTTGTGGATGCTGATACACTGTAGGTTTGCTTCACACCAAACCAAATCTTTCATAATTAGCTGTAAGAAAAATCTGCTCTACTCTATGGAGGGAGATACTATCTTTGTTATCCTGGACAGTAAATGAATCTTCCCTCTGCCTGGGAGAGTTTCACAATCTCTGTTTCCAAAGCTGTTTACTATGCAAACAATCTTGAAAAGATAGTCAGAAACAAACGAGGCCAGTGTCTCTGCTCCCAAGATGGAGAGTTTGTTGGGTTTAGTTCAGTTTGTCCCAACAAACTCAGGAGCTGGAACTAAACTATCTCAAGTCTGCTCCCTCGCTCTCTGTGATCTTGTGTAAGTTAATGAATCTCTCTGCCCCTCAGACTCCTAAAATGCAAAAATGAAAGTAAAAATACTACTATCAAGAATTGAATTGGTTGGGCTGGCCCCGTGGCCGAGTGGTTAAGTTCTCGCGCTCTGCTGCAGGCGACCCGGTGTTTCGTTGGTTCGAATCCTGGGCGCGGACATGGCACTGCTCATCAAACCACGCTGAGGCAGCATCCCACATGCCACAACTAGAAGGACCCACAAAGAAGAATATACAACTATGTACTGGGGGGCTTTGGGGAGAAAAAGGAAAAAAAATAAAATCTTTAAAAAAAAAAGAATTGAATTGGTTAAAGCATTAAAACAGTGCCAAAATCAAACTAAAAGTTTAAACATATTAGCTAGTATTATAAATGTGATACATTCATACAACTGAACCCTCTTCATCAATTTTATAAATGAATGAAGCACTGCTGTGGAGTGATGTCCAAGACAGATTTTAAGTTGAAAAAAAGCAAAGTGAAAAGCATTCTAAGCATGTTATCATTTGTTTTAAATAAAAATAATACATAAATACATGTATATACCTAAAGAACTACACACGTAGGTGCTTGTTGCATATTCCTAGGCTGTCTCTAGAAGGGTACTCAAGTACTAGTAATTGGGGTTGTCTCCAATGAGACAGCTCATGGCTAGGGAAAAGGTTAGAAGGGAAACATACTTTTCTTTCTATAATCTTTGGTAACTTTTGAAAATTGAATTATGTGACTATATTATTTCAAAAAATTAATAAAATAAACTATACCAGAAGTGAAAATGTTCTTGTTTATGAAGAAACTCTAATTTATATGTTGAGATTTACGTTAAAACAGATATGTTATTAAAACACTAAATTATTTTATTAATGTAGAATTTGAATGGGTTATATAAAATTTTGAACAAAGAGCTTCAACTTCAGGGAAATGCAAACCAAAACGACAATGAGATATCACCTCACACCTGTCAGAAAAGCTATTTTCAAAAAGATAAGACATAACAAGTATTGGAGAGGGTGTGGAGAAAAGGGAACCATCATGCACTGTTGGTGGGATTGTAAATTGGTGCAGCCACTATAGAAAACAGTATAGAAGTTCCTCAAAAAATTACAAATAGAACAACCATATACTCCAGCAATCTCATTTCTGGGTACATATCTGAAGGAAATGAAATCACTATCTCAAAGAGATATCTGCCCCCCAGGTTCACTGCAACATTATTCACAATAGACAAGACATGGGAACAATGTAAATGGCCATCAATGGATGAATGGAGAAAGAAAATGTGGTATATATAAAAAATGGAATATTATTCAGGCATAAAAAAGAAGGAAATCCTGTTATTTGTGACAATATGGATGAGACTTGAGGGTATTCTGCTAAGTGAAATAAGTCAGACAGAGAAAAACAAATACTGTATAATGTCCCTTATATTTGGACTCAGAAAAAGCCAAACTCATAGAAACAGAGAGTAGATTGGTGGTTTCTAATGGGCTGGGAGATTGAGGAAATGGGAGATATTGGTCGAAGGGTACAAACTTCCAGTGATAAAATGAATAAGTTCTAGGAATCTAATATACGGCACAATGACTATAGTTAACAACACTTTATTGTATATTTGAAAGTTGCTGAGAGAGTAAATCTTAAATGTCACAACAATAGCAACAAAAGGTAATTATGTGAAGTGATGGTTATGGTAACTAACCTTACCAGGGCAATCATTTTGCAATATATATGTATATCAAAGGATCACACGTACATCTTAAATTTACAGAATGTTATATGTCAGTTATATCTCAATAAAGCTGGGAAAAAAAGGTGATCTTCAATATCAGGTCAGGTAAAGAGTAGGGTCGTGAGCAGGATTGTGTATTTGGTAGTTTCAAGTTGGATGAACTTGGTTGCATTGATTCAGTGATTTTGAGTTCTTGTGAATTCAACTCATTAAGCTTCCTTTGAAATTTCAGTATTGTCCTAGTCCAGACTGTAAAATCTCTAAGCCAAACAAAACCAGAACCTTTTTTTAAGGCTCTATTGAATTTTCTCTGCGTTTGTGAAGGTCTGTGGTTTTTATCATCAAACCACAAAAAAGCAGGATTAAGACATGTGGGCCTTACAGTGATGGTGAAAACTTCACATTAATTATAGATGAAAGGCCCAGCAAAGCCAAGTGAGTTCAGATTAAGTTTGGCAAATTTATTATTTTCCAGAAAACTAGCCAAGCATTACAGAGGAGAATACCCATCCTCTCCCCTCCGCCACCACATGTTTTCCTTTGCATCATTTGTGACATTGAAATTTTGGCAATTTTTCTCTCAATTTATGGGAATTGGAAAGAAGACTAATAGGCAGTAAACACTTGGGCTCTCTTTATGGATATCCATTCCCAGGGAAGTGTGTATTTTGAAATATGCTATTGCTGATATCTGCCTCTTGTACTAAATCTCACCCTTAAAAAGTTCCAGATCTTCTTGTGATATGGCTAGCTGTCTCAGAAAGATACTGCTCTTGCCACATAGCCAAGAACCCTTAACACTGATATAATACTTTCCTAATAGTCACTGCTTGTTCCAAAATATTGCAAAAATAAGTTTCGTTATATATAACTTTTCAAAAGTCCAAGGATGATCTATAGGCCAGTCTTTATCTACCACCCTGCATGGTGACATCTATGGATACTGGCAGTTGAAAACTTGGGTTCAAATCTGGATTTTACTTACCTCCCTTACCTGCTGTGCAAGCTTAGAAAGTGATGTCACCTTTGTAAGCGTTGCTTTCTCTAGAAGAGATTGGGTTTATCATAGAACACATACCCATGTCAGTCAGAGACCTGGGAGGAAAAAGAGAGAACATTCAATAGGGTTGATGGAAAAGGGTTTAATGGATGGACTATTTATAGACTCGTGGGTGGGGTTAAAGGGAAACCAGCAAGGCAGTGAAAAAGCCCATTCTGCACCAGCAGGACGCCATTACCATCCTTACACCCGAAAGGGCTGGAGGGAAGGGAGTGGTTACGGAAGCTGCAGGAATTGGAGCTGTAGGTAATGGCTGTCTAGGAGGAGCTTAAGGGAGACATATTATGTGTAAAGTGTTTAGGAAAAAACTAGTTTGGGTACATCTAATATTTAGTTTAAAAATAAATAAAATATTCGCAGATAGAAAAAGTGAATTTTGTACAGATTAGTTGGCAACTGGTGATAATAGTAACAAGCTTTTCCTTAGAAAGAAGGCATAACAAAAAGGACATTCCCTGGGACTTATGAAAACATTATAAAATTAACATTTACAAACCAATGGAAAGGAATTGATAATTCTAAACAAAGATAAATGCATAAAAGGAGTCGCAGCATGATAAAAACTACTTGGGGGAAGATGCATTATTCAATAAATTTTGATTAGAAAATTGGTCAACAGTTTGAGAAAAAAATGGGTTGCTTATCTCATACTATAACCTAGAATAAATAAATGTCAAAAGAATGCTGTAAAGGGTTGGAAACAATGAATTATGTAAAACCAAAAGAAAAATGTGTTTACTATATAATTGCATCTATATTTGCTATATTTTCATTATTTAAAATTTCTAAGTGTTTTCTAGTTTCCATTATAATCTATCCCTTATCCCTTGATTTATTTAGAAATTTATCTTTTCCTTATTAATAATATGATTTTTAAAAATTATGCTTTTTTGTTTCTACCTTATTTATGACATGGGAAGAGAATATGTTTGCATATTAGGTATTTTTAAAAACTTATTGAAACTTGCTTTATAGGCTGTTCAAGGTTAATTTTTATAAATGTCGCCTGAGTGCTTGGAAGACTGCATTCTCCATTTGTAAGGCAAATGTGCATTATGTGTATCCTTTCAGCAGTCTTTAAACCGAGATTCGAAAGTTTTCAAAAGGTAGGTAGGCAAGAATTAATTTTTGGAATCTTCATTTATTTAAGTCTTTATTTTAGGAGTCTCTTTTACTCAGCCCAAATACATTTTCTAATTGAAGCTTTATCTTAACTTTTTTTAGGGGAGAAGAGTCCTAAATACTGCAGAGTTGTGTCAAAATCTCTCAGTGAGATGGGAGATCACTTAAGTCCTTCCAGAAGTTCTGCCTCTTTGAGTTGTCTGTTTAGGTCACGCATCTTGAGGCTACCTGACGAGGGGATGAAGTTTAGAATAGTTACATCTTCCCGAGGAATTGACCTGATTTCATTGTGTAATGAACTTTATTGCTAGTGATTTTTTTTCCTGAAAGTTTTTGTCTTAAATTTTATTTCATTAAAATAATTATGTAGACTCTTTGTTGTTGTTAATATTTGCCTGTCTTTTTCCTTTTCCTTTCCACGTTTTAGGTACATATACTTTAAGTCTTCTTTCAAACTTCTTTAAGTTTTATTGAAAAGGATATACAACTGAGTTTTTTTAAAAGGGTTATTCTGAAAAATGTTTTTGTCTTTTAACTGAACAGTTTAGTTTGCTTACATTTATTGTAATTATCTATATGTTTGAATGCGTTATCTCATTTTATGTTTCCCTATGTCTCAATGTGTTCATGGCTCTTTTCCCCTTGCAGCCTCTTGAGTAGATTAGAAGGTATCTGCTCCCCCATCTTCGCTACAGTATTATTTACAATAGCCAAGATACGGAAACAACCTAAATGCCTATCAATGAATGAATGGATAAAGAAATGTGTCTAAAATATATATATACACACACACATACACAATGGAATATTATTCAACCATAAAAGAGAAAGAAACCTTTCCACTTATGACAACATGGATATGGACCTTGAGGGCATTACGCTAAGTGAAATAAGTCAGACAGAGAAAGGCAGAGAAAATACAATGTCACTTTTGTGTGGAATCTCAAAGAAAAAAAACAAACACCAAGCTTATAGATATAGAGAACGGATCGGTAGTTGCCAGAGTTGGGCATGGGGGTTGGGTGAAATAGGTGAAAGGAGTCAAAAGTTACAAATTCCAATTATAAAATAAATAAATCATGGGGATGAAATGTACAGCATGATGACTACAGTTAATAATGCTGTATTGTGTATTTGAAAGTTGCTAAGAGAGTAGATCTTAAAAGTTCTTATCATAAGAAAAAAAATTCTGTAACTCTGTGTGGTGATGGGTGTTAAGTGGACTTACTGTGGTGATCATTTCCAATACATACAAATATTGACTCATTATGTTGTACACTTCAAAATAATATAATGTTGTATGTCAATTATACGTTAATAAAAAAAGGAATCACTCAAAATTCATGGGAATTATATTTGTCTTCAAACATTTTAATGAATCTAAATATTTGACAAAATTTATTTACTATCTGTGAACTATGTCTTTTTTCCTCCCTGCTTTTTTCTCCCCAAATCTCCCCAGTACATAGTTGTATATTTTAGTTGTAGGTCCTTCTTGTTGTGGCACGTGGGACGCCACCTCAACCTGGCCTAGTGAGTGGTGCCGTGTCTGCACCCAGGATCTGAACCCTGGGCCACCAAAGCGGAGCATGTGGACTTAACCACTCGGCCATGGGGCTGGCCCCTCAACTATGTCTTTTACAACTGCTCTTCTGTATTTTGAGCCATATAAGTATTGTTTTTGATTCTAGATAATTTAACTTTATTAGAAAGGAGTTAATGATTAAAATCACTTAGTGTAAATATATTGAAGGTTTCATTTTCCCAATTTTAGTATTATTAATCTTTGATAAACACACACACACATATACAAGACACAGGATGGGGAGAATACTGAGAATGGCATGTTCTTCTTTATAAAGATAAAATATCTCTGGCTCTTAAAAGCCATGGAATAATATTTTTCATGCATCAATTTATTTCCTTTTGACAACATAAATGTAATTTCTAGATCATCTTTTCTAACATACACAAAGTTTGAAAATAGACTAAAATTCAAACCTCAGAAGATAATTATGGCATAACTATCTGGAGACCTTCCTGACCATAATTTCAGTAATGGAGAACAATTTCAGGCAGGGCTGAACATTATTTCAATGATGGAGAATTACTCAGGGAAGGCATGATACAGGGATTTCAAGAATTTACAGATAGTTGATATTTAAGTAAGTTAGTTCAGAAGAGGCTGAAACAACAATTTTGAGAAGAGCCACAATAATACATAAGATTCAAAAGACCAACATACTTTCAGAAGTTGAGAGTAAATAAATGTAAATATATAAATTACTTCCCCTTTGAAGTTAAGGGCTTGACAGGGTTGATTTGGTATTTGGCTAATCAACAGTAATGCAAAACCAATATTTGAGAGAATAGATGTGAAAAAAAAAGTCACCTACTTTAATCAAGGTATGTTGCATAATCAAAAATAAGTTGCAATCTTTGTAGAATAATTTAGAAAATGGGGAACAGTAACAGAATTACATAAAACTAAAATAGTGTAGTATTTAAGAATATAAGCTTTAAAATGAGATTTCCTGGATTCAAATCTCTGGTTCCACCACAGTTAATGCTGTTTGACTTTGGGCAACTTATCCTCCCTTTGCTTCATTTTTCTGTAAATTGGAGATAATGGAATCTACCTCATAAGATTTTTTTTAAGAATAAATGGGTTAATTATTCTAAAATGCTCGGTACAGTGACTGGCATGTGGTGAGTGCTCAATACATACGATATATTATTGTCATTCAGGATTGCTGTTATTACAGTGGTCAGGAAACGCTTCTGTTATGCTATCTTATTTTCTTGCTCTTTTCTGAGGTTGATTATATATATAACCTCTTACATATATGTATATATGTGAGAGTGTGTATTTGTGTGTGTGTGAATTTTTACTAAATTGTGCTTCAGAAAAGTCACCAAGAAGATTTATATTTGGAGGTCCAATTACAAACTAATATTAAGAAGTCAGTGTAGCATAGTGGCCAGGCAGACAGCTGACTTAAAAGCAGACTGCCACTTCCTAGCTGTGTGACCTATCGCAAGTTACTTAATCTCTGTGTGTCTCAGTTTTGTCATCTGTAAAATGTTAATAATAATAATATTTTCCTCTTGGAGGTGTTGTGAAGATTAAGCAACTTTACACATGTAAAATACTTAGAATGGTGTGACAGTAATTATTTAGATATCATTATTACTAGGTATTAAATAATGATTATGTGTTTATTTTAATTACAATTCTACCCTCTTGAATATTTTATTGTACAAACAAAATGACAATGTAGTCACATGTACCCACAGGTATATTTAAATGTCATGAAACCAAATTCAGCTTTCTGCATTAGGATTTCTATATAATCAGGACTCATTTAAGCTACACATGATTAACTTTTAAAATAGATGTAGAAACCACATAGGTTGATTTTCTATGTTCTTACCTACTGCAAATGCCACCCAGCTACACAACATTTAGTCGTTTCTTTTTTTCCTTTCCTTCTTCTGCCTTCTTCCAAATACAAGGGAAATATTTGTGCTGTACTTTTTAAAACAGTGGTCATTCAGCCCTAAGAAAATAATATGCTTAGTATAGTTTTGAAATGTTATCCCCACTAAATCTTTTCTCATCTACATTCCTCCATCAATGTTTAACCTTACTTTGAGATTTCGAAGATATATACACAAATAAAATAGATGAAAATTTAATAATTTCTTAAAAAAAGTTTTCTTAAAGTATGTTAAAGTTTTACAAACAGCGATGTGTCTATTTGTGTTTTGTTTCAGAAAAAATAAAAGAATTTCAAGTATAACTTTTTGAGACTGCCTGTGAGGAAAGAATATACCATTAAAATATGATCTGTATGTAGCAAACTATTATTAGTAGCAAACTCTTGAAACTTCATATGCAATGGCTAAAATTAGCTATACTCTTAGATGAAAAACTCAAGACAAAATAATTGAATTATGGTAAACAAATTAAGGAATAATTTTGTTTGTGTGTTGCTGCAAATAAGATACTTATCTGTGCAATAAACTGATCAAAAATCAAAGGAGGGTTTGGCCTCATGGCCTAGTGGTTAAGTTCGATGTGTTCTGCTTTGATAGCTTGGGTTTAGTTCCTAGGTGCAGACCTACACTACTTGTCAGTGGCCCTGCTGTGGTGATGACCCACATACAAAACAGAGGAAGATTGGCATGGATGTTAACTCACGGTGACTCTTGCTTGAGCAAAAAGAGGAATATTGGCAATGGATGTTAGCTCAGGGAAAATCTTCCTCAGTAACAATGACAAAAAATCAGAAGGAATATGAATATGATATTCATAGTTAAAGATATTTTATAATGTCTTAAGGTAAAATTTATTTCTTCCAAAAAAGTCTATTTGCTCAGATAGTAAGTATAATAGCAAATTTGACTCTTTCTAATGGTTTTTCACATACAATTTCTTTTGATTGCAAACCATCCTGTTATATTATTATTTTCAGGTAGATGACAGAGGGGAGATATGAGGCTAAGACCAAGCATTTGAAAGTACAATTTCTGACTTTAAGCACTGAGTCTTCTGACTTCACTCCTCTGAATATGGAGGAGAATTCAATGCTTTAAAATTTGGAAATTGTAAACCATTTCCTTTAAATCAACTTTACCCATCCTTTCTTTGGCTGTAGAGCATGAATAAATTTTTAGAATTTTTATATCCTACAGTGTATAGCAATTGCAAATATCTGCACTTTAAGAGATAGTGACTGAAAACTTACTATGCTTCTTCCTTAAGTATTCACAGTCACTTATGGGAATCTTTATGTTGAAAAGGGAAGGAGGGGAAAGTGTCTTTTATTTCTTTTGAAGAAGATTAGCCCTGAGCTAACACTCACCACCAATCCTCCTCTTTTTGCTGAGGAAGATTGGCCCTATGCTAACATCTGTGCCCATCTTCCTCTATGCTTTTATACGTAGGATGCCTGCCATAGCATGGCTTGATAAGCAGTGTGTATGTCCACGCCCGGAATCAGAACCTGTGAACCCCAGGCTACTGGAGCAGAGCACGCGCATTTAACCTCTATGCCACTGGCCCGGTCCCAAGGGGAGATTGTCTTCTGATTTGAAAATAATATGAGCAGTGTCTAGCTCACTGTTCTACATGCAATATGTAATGCTGAAAGGAAAATAAACAGTTTTAAGCTGTGATGAATAACTCAGAGATAATAGGTGTAAAAGTATTGGGAATTTACTCCTATATTCATACATTTAAGAGAGCAGCCCCTGTAAACACTGTCTTTCCGACCAAAGGCAATGTGAGGCTCAAAAGGCAAATGCCACCAAGCAAAAGTGATTAACCATTTAAGCAGGTCCTGGTTGGAGTTCAGAAGTGGTTGGTTACAAGAGAGCTTGGTTTGGCCCACGGCTAAGCCTTGAGTCCATGGTTGTATTGGGAAGACACGGTCACAAATTTTGGCATCAAGATTTTTTTTGTTGATTCTGATCCATTCCAGGAAGCAAAAGCTCTGGTTCCCTCTTAGAGGGCTTTGGCTCCTTGATCTCTACACCCTCTAGGCTAAAGGCCGTTTCAAGAGGGAAGCTTAAACACACATGCTCAAGGCTCAGTGGAATGTTCTTTGTCAACGAGAATAAAATTCCCTGATTCTGTTTTACCCATTCTCTGTCAAATAAACCATGTGATACTGGACCACCAATGATGACCTACTTTTAGTAAGAGTTGGGTTGATCTTAATGATTCATAAGGTGAATAACAAATCTAGAGACAAAGAGACATTGCCATATTTAATACAGTGAGAGCTGCTAACTCCAGAGAGAAACAGGGCAACCAAACCCTATAGAACTTAAAAGTATTTTTGTTTGTTTGAGGAAAGAAGATGGGGGACTGCCAAGTTCATATTATTACATCATTGAGGAAAAAGGCAAATGAAGATTGGATGACAATAAAATCACCTGTTTTTTGTGCTTTCTGGCCAAGTTGCTACTAGAAGATTGTTTTCATATTAAAAAGAAAAAGCTAAAGCATGGGGAGTTAAAGATCTTGCTACTTTGGCACAGGTGACAACAGCAAACCTGTACATTTTCTTATACAGGTAAATACACCTTTGGGGAAAACTTAAATGATTGTGCACAAAATGCCCTGTAAATATGAACAGAATAATGTAATTCTGAGTGCACTGGAGAAATGTGCAATGGGGTTTTGTCAGTTTCCACAGGTACTTGCTGTGGTTCAATGAATCAACGTTGAGTAAATAAATCTCACTCATTGTTAGCTTTGGAAAAAGAAAGCAAGAAAAACACCCACCAAATTAAAAATATATGGTTTTTAGGGTTTTGTCTCCCTCACTGCACCTTGGGGAATGATTTGAGAGATAATGAAACATTCTAGTTTTTGCCTTTGGGAAAGGTCAGAGATATAAAAATTTTTCTAAGACAGAATGGGGAGGGTCTGCTTGCCTGGGGCTAATCGAGTGCGTTTGATTAGACGGAAAAGAAACCAACAACAGAAACAGCCTTTAGACAGCTTTCCTGGAGTGTTGACTACTCACACTAATCGTCAACACCTCACTGCACACCACTGCCGGGGGAGAAGAAAGCACCCCTCTCTTTCATTTTTCTTCCTTTAAAAGGCCAAACATGCTGACTTTGGATAGATTTCAATCCTACTTTAATTCATTAAAAAGTGAAACAAAATCACCATTTACATCCTTGACAGCTGGCAGGTTTCATGTGTTCTTACTGCTCCTGCCAAGTAGCAAAAGTTTCATTCAACTCAGTCACGGATCCTTGGAGAGCTGTGAGTGTGGAGTCCATCAAAACACAGTGGTAACAATGGCATGGGGACCTGCAGGCATGGGGGTATTATGCCAATGCACCGGTGTGTAGGAAGCCATAACTTTTTAGAACTTCAAAAAGAAACTACAACAAAAGCTTTGAGATGGCCCAGGTCATGGAGAGTTTCTGTGACACTTGGAGTAGAAACGTATCAAAATGTTGATTATCTTTAAAATGCTTTCTAGATATGTAAAGTAAGAAATGTATTTTTAAGGAAACATGCATCGTAAAAGGAACCAGGGAATTTAATTACCTCCCATTAAAAAAAATACAGAACAGTGGAACTTGTAGTGGGTGAATGGAAATAAAACTGAGAATTGGAAATATAGCAGAATATTAAAGGAAATATAGCAGAATATTAAAGGTTTAAAGTACATTTGCTTTGATTAAAGAAAATAGCACTGGGGGCGGCCTGGTGGCGCAGCGGTTAAGTTTTCAGGTTCCGCTTCAGTGGCCCGGGGTTTGCCATTTTGGATCCCAGGTGCAGATCTACCTACTGCTTATCAAGCCATGCTGTGGCAGGCGTCCCACATGTAAAATAGAGGACCATGGGCACGGATGTTAGCTCAGGGCTAGTTTTCCTCAGCAAAAAGAGGAGGATTGGCAGCAGATGTTAGCTCAGGGCTAATCTTCCTCAAAAAAAAAAAAGCACTAATTTCCTATGAGGATGAGGGTGTGTTGTGGGTGGAGTGGGGGTAAAATCATGAATTATGAGCTTCTCAATGTTATTTACTTGAGGAAACAAAAACCTGAATTAAAACATCCCCATAAGAAATGACTAGTTATAAATTAGTTAATTATGATAAAGTTTGGATTTCTCTTTCTAACTGTAATTTTCTGTTGGCTTAAACAGGATCTTGGTTAATTATAACCATTTCTAGCCTTGCAGTGAGAGATAATGTAGGAACAAGTAGCTAAGCAGTAATTGCATATTGTAGCCAAGATTATTTTCCATAGATATGAAATGATACCAAAGGAGCTGCATAGCCCAGGGTTTAGAGATCTACTTTTGAAGTCCGATTCCCTGAGTTGCTATCTCATTTTTGCTTTACTAGATGTGTGACTTCAGGCAAATTACTTAATCTCTCTAAGCTTTAATATCTTTATTTACAAATTGGAATAAAATAACAGTATCTACTTCATAGTTACGGTGAAGATCAAATAAGACAATGATATAAAGAATACTAACCAAGTTACATTATAAGCACATGATAAGCACTCAAAAGTGTTAATGGTAATTATTACCATAAGCTAAGGTATATGTTTATTTACTAGTCTCCAGAAGTGCCAGCTTAAATAATATATTCAAGTGCCACACTCACGAAGTAGGAGTTTGTCACCCTTGGCCATGAGGGTCAAATGGTTGGGAGACTAGATATGGATGCCACTGCTCAGCTTTGTTCTTACTGCTTTAGAATAGAAGCAGAATTTTAACTTAAATCCCTATTTTTGGTTAAGACTTAAGACTTTTTGACTAAATGAAGAGGGTAGAGACAAACCTAGAATCAAATGGAGTATATGCTTTGCTTATCTTTTGATTTTTTCATTATATTTTAATACTTAAATGTTTTACTTAATCAATTAGTATGCAACAAGTGTATGTGTGTGTGTGTGTTTGCATAACCAGCCTTTGAGGACAACATCACCACCATTACCAATGGCATGTGGAAGGGATCCACAGTCACTTTCATAACTGAGTCTCAATCCAGCTTGGGAGTATTGCCAAATTAATATGGCTGGCTTTATTAAATTAAACAACAGCTTTAGGCATAAGAAACTATTTGCCAATCTTCACTATATTATAAAAAATAGCTGTTTTGTCAATCGTAGGCTGTTTCTACTACTTGATTGTGTAGGTTTTGTGTTGTTTCAGTTAGTTATTTTTATATGCCTGTAATTTTCTGACTACTGCTCCTTATCTCCGGTAGGAGGAATGGTTCAGAGCTGCAACTAAAGCCCAGAAAGAGGACTGCTGTTGGCTCTAGAACAAGAAAGCCAGAGGCACTGACTTTTCCTGCAAAATGTAATCATTATGGCATGTGTTCAGCCTTAGGTTGTTTCATTTATTAAGCCAACAAATTCTTAAAACAACAACCTCCTTTTGGAAAATCATCTTGTTGCTTTTTGCCTGTGCAAGATCCTATTTGTTACAGATATATATATTTTTTTTTTAAATATAATCTCAGGACAAGTGTCAGCCACTAAAGTTCATTTTCAGAAAAACAATGAAGGGACTTCTGGTCATTATTATTTTTATGTTCTTATTTATCTCAGTGTGAAAAGATGAGAGACGTATTTTGTTTCCAGCCAGACTTTATAGTGAGAAGTTTGGTGGGTAATGAGTTTTTGGATACATTTTTAAACAGCAGGCAAGACCAAGAAATGTTTCTCTAAAGGTCTGTGAGTCTTCCACTTTGTAAGTACTGATGTTTCTGGACTGGCATAGAATTACAAACTTCAATATATGTGAAAGATATTGGACAGAGTCACAAAAGATGTCATAGCCATTCTCTGTGAATTATTGATTTCTCTAATAATTTTAGCTATAATTTTAAAGTCTATTGTTTTGTAGACATGCATACTTTATGAAAAAGAGAACTGTCATAATAAAGACTTTTGGTCCCTAAGAAAGATATTTTCAACATCTCAAAGGCGAAATATTTAAAGATGCAATCTTACTCTATGAAATACTTACTCCTTGTAACAGCACCATTTTTTATAAGTTGTTAAAATACTGTTTCCAAAAGTTAAAACATGTTTCTCATACAAATATAAAATAAACAATGTCAACAACTGTGTTCAACTCATTCATTAATGAGGGAACCGGCCAAATGCTAATAATAGTTCAAAGAGCTTTCGAGAAGCTGAGTATCTAAAGGCAATTTAAGAAAAGACAGTTTGAATAAGATTGTAAGTTTAGATACAATGCTGGTTAATCTCCTAAAGGGCAAAAAACTGTAATCCTTGGGGTTATCTTTTATTTTGCATGAGAATAATTTGCTGATCTACCTGACAAAAATCTACAAGTTAAAATGTAACTTCAGTAAGTCTGACACTTTAATCAGTTCTAAACAGGGAGTTGAAAAAAAAAAGTATATTCTCATAAGTACTTAAGTAATTCTTGGGGGGTCTGGGCCACCCTCATCTGCCATTGAAAAGACATACCATTTTCTTTTTTTTTTTTTTTTGCCTTATTTTCAAATTTTAGATAATTTTTCTTAACAAAATAAAACCATGATTTTCCATGGCTAGGAAAATGGTACTTCTCTCCCACCACTCAGGCTGCACACTGAATCCCGTTGATGCTTCTTTCACAGTAAGTCCAGTATAATATTCCTAAAGCAGATTCCATGGAACAAATGGGATTCATGGGCAAACACACTTAGAAATGTTGACATGTTCTTTTTTCCATTACTGGTGGAGTTACAATTGGACCTTGGATATCATTAGAATTAGTGGCGAAGAGCAGAACGTTCTCTGTTTCATGTATAGGCTTAGAAAGAACTTGATACAGATCATGGACGAAAGGGCTACCACACTGGAATGCAACTTTAGTTACAGACAGCTAAAAGATTAAAGTTCTTTTTCTTTGTCAAAGGTACTCTATGCATTTAATGTTTTTCTTTTATTGACATTAGGTCAGGAAAATGGATAGACTTTGTCATACTTGGAAATTAGACACTGTCCAACCCCAATTCCCTTAGAAGGTGGAGCTGAAATCAGGAGAAAGTCTGAGGAAGAAGAAAGAGATGCATAAAAATGTCTCTGTTAATATTAATTATGGATCAAAATACGGATCTTGGGCCTCCAAATCAACCCCAAAGAGAAGGAATTCCAAGGATCAAAAACCAAACCACTAGAACAATCTAAGCATTTCCTTAACTATATGGGAGTAATTCTTCGCTGTATCTTGGACTAAAATAAGTTATTTCAGAGTAATGTTACTATTAAATACAAATAATAATATTAATAATGAGTACCTCTTGTGTGTGAGAATTTCTACTCACTCTTGGTTTTAAGTATTTTCCCATATCTCAGCTCAGTTTCACAAACCTATCATATGTAGCTGATTTTTAATTTTTATTTTTTGAATTTTCTTATATTTTTATTTTCATTGAGATAACATTGATTTATAATATTAAATTTCAGATATATATCATAATATTTCAATTTCTGTGTAGGCTACATCACGTTCACTACTCAAAGACTAGTTATGAGTCACTGTGCACACGTGCCCTATTACCCTTTCTGAGTCTTCTTTAAGAAAGAAGTTCTTATAACAAATTGGATTAATTTTCCCATAGATTGCATATAAGTGTTGATGATTTTCCCATTGTTTGAGTTGACTATTAGTAATACTTTTGAAAATCAGTTGTGTCACAAGAGTTCTATTCTTGGGAAAATAAACCAGTAAGAGCTGGAATTGCATAAAGAAAGTATAACACTGAAAGTCTAAGTATTTATTTCTAAATTTTGAAATGTATTTCAAACAGAAGAAGTGCTAGCAAACTCATTTTTATTAATACTTTGTATGATATATGTTTAATCACTAAAGTAATCTTTCTGTCCTGTTGGATGACCTGATTTTTTCAAAATTGCAATTCCACTATGTCTTCAGAATCTTATAATATAGACCCTGTATTAGTTTGCTCAGGCTATCATCAGTAAGTACCACAGACTGGGTGACTTAAACAACCATAATTTATTTTCTCACAATTCTGGAGGCTAGAAGTATGAGATCAAGATGCCAGCAGGGTTCGTTTCTTCTAAGGCCTTTCTCCTTGGCTTGTAGATGGTCGTCTTCTGTACCGTGTGTCTTCACATGGTCTTACTTCTGTACATGTCTGTGTCCTAATTTCCTCTTCTTGTAAGGACACCAGCCATATCAGATTAGGGCCCACTCTAATGACCTCATTTTAGCTTAGTTATCTTTTTAAAGACGTGAGACGATAGAATATATTTGTATTGGTCTCTGCCTCCAGTTCCTGGCACAAGGTTCCCGAAACCCTTGTAATTTCCTGGGTTATAGAAGAATCTTTGGTCTAATGAGGAGACTCTAGGTGGGCTCCTGGATGGCTCCTGGATGAGGGCTGGTCACCGGAAAGACAAACCCAGGATTAGAAGCTTGGACTTTTCAGCCCCATCCCCATTCTCTGAGAAGGGAGAAGGGCTAGAATTGGAGTTATGATCATTCATGCTTAGGTAATGAAGCTCTCATAAAATCCCAAAAGGATGAGATTTGGAGAGTTTCCAGGTTGGTGAACACATCCACGAACTGGGAGGGGGATGCACCCCAACTCCACAGGGACAGGGTCCTGTGCTCAGGACCCTGCCAGACCTCAACCTATGTATTTCTACATCTGGCTGTTCATCTGTATCATTTACCATATCTTTTAATAAACCGCTAAATTTAAGTAAGTGTTTCCCTGAGTTCTGTGAGCCACTCCAGCAAATTAATCAAACCCAAGGAGAGGGTCATGGAAACCTCTGATTTGTAGCTAAGTTGGACAGAAGTTGTGGGTAACCTGGGGACCTACTGCTTGCAATTGGAGTCTGAAGTAGGAAGCAATCTCGTGAGACTGAGCCCTTAGCCTGTGAGATCTGACATTATCTCCAGGTCCATAGTGTCAGAATTAAGTTCAATTGTAGGACACCCAGCTGGTGTCAGAGAACTGCTTGGTGGGGGAAACCCCCACACATCTGATGTCAGAAGTGTTGTGAGTGTGGTAGTGTGAAAGTAAAGGAGACACACAGGAGGAAGGATTGGGCTTTTTCCTACTCAGGAGGAAAAGGCTGAGGTTTTTTCCTACTCTAGCTACTATCCCCAAATGCAGTCACAATCTGAGGTTCTGGGAGTTAGGACTTCAGCATACAAATCTGGCAGGGTACACACTTCAGCTCCTAACAGACGTCAAATCTGCCCAATAGCAAATTTCAATCTTAAACAGTTGTGATTGAACCAGATTTGGCAAAGAATGACTCAAGTCATATTTTCCAGTCATCTAAATGTTTAAATACATACTGCATATGTATTCCACCTCACCTGTTCTCTTTGCCCAGTATGCATTAGATTTAGTTGTCACTCCTTTGATTTCCAAAATTGCACCACCCAGTTCCACAATTAGCTCTAATGAAGTTAAAAATCACCCATGCTAATGACTCTCTTTAGAATTTAATCACTGAACTTGTACTAAGATTATTTTTAATATTTTAGATCCAAATATACTGAAACACATAGAGTTCAGTGAGTGTTGACAAAATCTCAATTTTTATATATTTACTTTCTGATTTTCTTGGTGAGAGAAAGGGAGGATAATGAATTTCCAGAAGAAAACTAGAACTCTCACCCTGACAAATGCAGGGAAGGGAATTTGACCCTTTAAGAAGGTGGGAAACCATAAATGGTGTAACTGTGTACTGAGGAGACTCAGCTTGGTGGGGATAATAATCACAAAATTATTTTGTGTCTTAACCATCACCACCTACAAAATTGTAGAATGAAATCTCTCTTCTCTATTGGATAACATTTTGGGCAGATTTGATAATTTCTTAGGCAATTTCAATACTCAAAATTTTTGGCTACACCAATTTATAACTTCAGTATAGCACTTGCTAAAATGATTTTTCTCTCCCCCATTACCAGAAACAAAAAGTTCTAAGTATCCCGTAATATAAAGTAAGTTGCTAACAAACTGATGACATTCTGTCCGGCCCCCGTTGCCGGCCAGTTCTGAAGGCTGGTGGAAGCCTGCCTGTCTCTTTTACTTCCCCTCCCTGCCCTCACCTTGGAGCACGGGCATATGTGTGCAGAGCACAACTTAGTTACGCATTACTTGGCTCCTTCTACCTCCTGCTAAATTTGTTTCCTCTTGTCTGTAGGATCAAGGAGAAAGTTCAAAAAGAGGGCATGTCATTCATGTCTTTTCTGTGGCTGTGTTGAAATGTTGGATGTCTCCTGGGGAGGATGTGTGAGTTCAGAGAATCCAGTAAGAATGCCCCCCGCCTTCCTCACACATACACACACACACACACTGCACGCTGCACAATGCGCAGACAAGGGAGATCAAGCCTCACTAAATCCCTTTCAATTCCTCTCAGCACATACCCATGCTGGTAGATCCATTTGTGCTTTCTTCTCAATTTCTTTTCCCCTAGCCAGCATCTCTCTTATTGGGGTTGAGGTAAGATAGCTAAAATCCATCTACCTTCCATAGCCTTCACTTAATCCACAGAAAACTCATAATTTTTGCCATGACAAACAGTGTGAGTGGATAATATTCTACTTCTGCCTCCTCTCTCCACCCTGAGGTCAGTCCAATCTCTTGATTTCCCTCTTCAGAGACATGTAGGGAAGACTATAAGTGAGTCTTTTGGAGGACCCCGTCAGTTTGGTTTTGTGCTTTCTCCTACAGGCTGAGTCATTCTTCTTAGGCTTCTTCCAGGTGATGGTCATACAAACGGAGAGCGGAGGAATGGGGCTGGATATGCTGACTGGTGGCTCTGGAGGAAGAAGGTTATCTGTGGATTTCTTTAGATCGTGGAATACTCAGAATATTTTGCCTTCGGTTCGTAGCTGTAGTTTCCAATTCAAGGCTCTCAAGATTCATTGGAAAGCAACTGTAGTGGAAATGGCCAACGTGTAAGACACTGAATTCTGACAGTCTTGGGATTTCCTTGGAAATCTAATTTTTTAAACAATGAAAAGGAGAATTGAAGAATGCTCTTTCTAAATATATTTTCTCAATTCTTAGAAGTTCTAAACATAAGCTTATTTGTATGGCAGATCTGCGTTGATTTTCATAACACATAGTACTCTGGGTTTATATCCCTGATTCCTAAATGCCATTTGTTTACTATTAGAATCTTTTTATCTCTGTGGTTTTAATTTCCCAATATTTAGAATGATAAAAATTCTTGTCCTATATCCAAGTACCTTTAGAAACGACAAAGACAAAAAGGGTACGTAAGTGTTTTATAAACTGCAAAATGCTAAGAAATACAAAATAGTATTGTGGGATTTTTTTGGTCCTACTCAAAACTTATTTGTGCATAAAAGTGATTTTGCAAAGAAGAAGTGCAGGCTTTGGAAGGAATAAAAAAATCACCCAACCCAGTCTTTTTTCTCTCATAAGACCAGCGAAGAGGAATAATGAAAACCAATCACTTAGACTCCGAATAGGAGGGGAGCCAATTCCATTGCTGTACCCTCAAGCCCCGTGATGGAAATGGGAAGAGCAGCCACTAGCCTCTGAGCTGGAACTAAGATTTGCTCAGGTAGGTTTCCTTCAAGAGGCAGTGGTTCAGAATAAGAAACTTGTATTTGGATGGTACTGGGTTCCCTTCCCACTTACATGTAGTATGATCTTGGTCAGGTGGCTCACGTGTAAATGAGCATAATGATTCTACTACATTGGATGGATGAAAACACTTGTAATATGTTAGTGTACAACATGGTCTTCACTATTATACATTATTAGCTCTTGCTGGGCATTAGCATTATTTGAAGTGCTTTACATGAATGATATCATTTATGTAGTTCTAAGTGCCTGACATACATTATGTGTATTGCATGCTTATATGTACTACCTACTTTTTAAGCTAAATAGTTAGCTGTAAGAAGGGCTAGCAAAAGCAAACTTTGTCCAGTTCTCCATAAAACTTTTGTACTTTCAACCATGAAATTGGAAAGCATGGCAACATTAGGGCAATAAGCAGAGAGCTGGAAGGGCTGTAGACCACAGAATACGGGTTTTCACTCTGGCCACATAATTACTGGCAGCTGCAGGCACAGTCTTTTGTGCAGGTTTTCTTGGACCCATACTGCATTACTATTTAACTGATCTCTCTTCAATACTATTCCACTGGACGTAAAGTTTGCTCATTTCATTCTCAGTATGTAGTTGCAAGATTGAAGAACTTCAATTTCAAGTCTGGAATGGAAAATATACTTGCTGTCTCTCAACAGATTATATAAGAACTCCTCTTGATAAACTTCTTTTTAATCTCGTATTTATAATATGGTAGGCCTTAAAAGGATGTTATACATAAGCAAGACCTACATTTTTCAGAGGACTCTGCAGAATCTAAATATATGTTCTGAGAAGAAAAGGATCCCATGGTCAAAATAATTTGGAAAACATCCGTATATATAGATTAAACAACTTTCTTTAGCAAAAGACTTCTAGAAATCTGTAGTACTTTAATGTGCTTTCTAAGTCTGCAAGAAGGGAAGAGTCCTGGGCTCCCTTTTCACCCACATAGAGTGTGATCTTGGGAAGTCGCTTACATGTAAATGAGCACAATGATACTATTACACTGGGTGGACGAAAAAATTTGTAATATGTTGGTGCACAATATTATCTACATTATATATCTATTTTATAGAGAATACAGTGTGTGTCTATCTGCCCAATAACACTTTTCATGGAGATTCTCCTGGGAATAATACTCCGTGGAACACAGTTTGGGAAATAATTATCTAGATCTACCATCCTCATTTTTCAGATGAGGAAACTGAAGCTTAGAAAAATCACCCTGAAAGTAACTGGAGTATTAATGTGAGTCTACATGAAAATTACCCCCATTCTTTCCCCTTCGCTCACCACATCAAAGTAAACCTTGAAGTGTCCTATTTGAAACATATCTGGCAGCTCCAATTTGAGTAGGTGGGCCATTCCATGTGAAGTCCTTTCAGGGTAAAGCACAGTCTCTCATGCTCCCAATTTTTCCTCATCTTTTCACAGAGGTGAGAAAATCACATTTCAATGTTTTTGTCTGATATTTTATTTCTAAACTTAATATAGATGCTATCTACTCTGTAGATAGTGGCCTTTTATTTACTTCTAAATTCATCCATCTGGCACCCAGCCGCAAGATTCATTCATAAAAGCTTTCTATGAATCTAAGAAATAGAATCTCTTTTGAACATCATTTGGTTTAGTTTAGCCAAAGCAAAGATTAATGGCTGGGGGTGGGAGGTGGGATAGAACCTTTCTAATAATTAGACCTCAACTGAAGCGTGCAGTTGTCCTTAAGGGGAGTGTTTGGTTGGAATTAGCAGCCTCTGCTGCAAACCGCTTACCACAGACTCCTATTACTTTTGCCGTCAAATTGCCCAGTTTGCTTCTGTCTCTGAGTGTAACTCATATTGGGTGTTGTCTCTGTTTCTGTGTGTGTGTTTCTCACATTTTTGACTTTGAGGGATTAAGACCAACAGACAGAAACCGGGAAACACATCATACAGATGACTTATTTATCCCTTCTCTAACATTCTTTCTCAAAATACTGTCCATATTATTCTGATACTGAAATGATATCAAGGATTCTTAATCTATGGAGAATTCTCTTGAAAGGACAGAGATCCTCAAGGACTCCAAAGACTTTCTGGAAGTTTGTGTCTTAAGCCATGTGTGTAAGCACCATATTGTCTTATGGGAACTCTTTCTGGTTACTTTTTTATTATTATTTCATTCATCACAATGTCTTGAGAGAAACACATACCTGTGACTTGGACAATATTTCTGAGTTGTGTCAAATCTGCTGTTTTAGCTTTATACCTCCAGGAAGAAGCTTCCAGCATCGCCCTCTGATTACCATCGTATCTGTTGATTTAACAGATCTATCCTTCATGATGGTTTTCCTACATGTGGGTGTTAGTCTACTGCAAACTGAAGCACTTGCCTCTTTTTTTCATTAAAGTACTTCATAAAGTTCTATCATTCTTTCCTCACTCAAATTTTTATTCATTTAATTTTTATTTTAATTTCTGTCATGGCTTCCTCCTCCTTTTTCATTATTTTCAGACCTTAGATCTCCCTTCCTAGAATTCCTTTCCCAGGCCTCTAGCTTGATCACCATTTAAGACTTTGTGAGCCTCCACAATCTGAGTTTAGGGACTAGAGACCACTTGTATAGTTCTGCTTGTTCAGGACAGAGAAGCTCCTTTGTTTAAGTGAATTATCCACATAAGACATTTTACTTGTGACACTAAATTGTTCTTAATGCAATATAAATTTCATTAAGTTATAAAGTTTTATAAAATTTGTGGAAGACATAAAATTGGACAAGTGTACACATCATATATAGATATGTGGCAAAATTCTTTATTATATAAATCTTAATTTAGATCAGTGGTTCCCAATTTGGAGTGGATTTACCCACCAGGGGTATTTGACAATTTCTGGTGACATTTTGGATTGTCTCAACTGAAGGGATGCTGTTGGCATCTAGTACCTAGAGGTCAGGGATACTGCTAAACATCCTACAATGAAGAGGAACAGCCCCCTGCAACAAAGAATAATCCATCCCAAAATATCAGTGATGCCTCCGTTGAGAAACTCTGATTTAGATGATAAAGGAGCACACTGTAAGTGCTCTAGCTATAGTGGAACATTTGTTAACATATTATCTTTGTAAAATACGCTCAACAGATGAATGGAAAGCCATGGAAGACTAGCTTCACTAGCAAAACACTTGAATCTTACTATCAAATAAAGTATTACTGAAGTGTCTAAGATTTTAGTACAGAATAGCAAAGGTTAATGGGAATAAAGTAATCTTTCCTTTCTTTCACTTTTTATTCATATTTTCTTATGCAACTATGCTCTTTGACATTTCCTACTTTCTTCAGAATGAGATGGTTTGGCCTTTTGTCTATGACTCATTTGTCCTTAGACACCAACTTTTATTTAAAAGCAGTTTCAAACCTTCTAACCTCAAGCCAAATGTATTGGCAGGTCTTTCCAATGCCTCCAGATAATCCATGGTACGGACAGCATATTTTCTTTAAAGCCTTAAATCCCGGGTTGTAAAGTACCTATAAATGAATGTTTTCCTTGTGGTGGGAAAATGTCTTATTTAAAAATTGTTTAATAGCCTGCCACTGTCAAAGGATAACATTTAGACACTCAGCCAAGATATTGGTGTTGATGCTAATTCCCTTCTGCTTTTTATAGCTCATGCATGACTCTCACACACTCAATATTTTAGTTGTGTGCTACAGACCTTCAAGTAAAGCAATTCTTGGAAACAACATGATATCACGAGTCTGTTATAGCTATTAAGTCATGGCAGCTAGAGTGGAAATGAATACAACAAAAACAATTTATATAGGAATATGTTTCTCAGTGGATCAGTTTCAATATAGCTCCCTGTGGTTGAATCAAGTTTATCCTAAAGGCCAGTGTTTCAGCCAGCGTCCACATAGACATAAATAACACAGTGATGACAGAAATTTTATTTCCTTCAGTTTCAGTTTGATATAAGTGCATATCTGAAACTTACTTGACAATAAATCATGCTATAAGAGAAGTTAGGAAGGCTAATATTATGTACCCTTATCTCCCAAGAGGTCATTCTCATTTTTTGCTCTTTTCTTCTGGATATTTCTATCCTTGAGAAATCTCCTGTCATTCTGCAAACAAGTTTTAGCATGAAATCTAAAGTTTGATTTTATAATGACTGGTGCAGCCGTGCTGTTCTCTCCAGATGACGTTACAGTACAGTGCCCTCACGTCCTGTCTGGAGTGTTCAAAGGCTTCAGGAATTCGCAGAGAACTATTGAAGCTATTGATGCTGCATGCAGACAACTGTCCTTTCTGTCCCCTGTCTAGATAGTTGCCCAGTTATCTGCCAAATCTTCACCTTTCTTTCTACTGTGCAAACTCCTCAGCATTTGTGAGGCATAAACAACTTCTTCCACACGGATGACAGAAGGCCCTGAACACTTAGGCATTTTTTTTTAACCTGGGTGAAATTCAATTTACTCTCTTGTAGAGATATAACTTTACAACATATATCTGCATTGATTATACTGTGGTTTGGAGTGCCAGAAGGGTAAAAATGGATTGAGGAGTGATGATAACAAGGAACTTGTAACTTTTCAACAAGAGCTGACCAAGGCAGTGTCCAGGGAGGGAAAGGCAAAGTGTATTTATTTTGTGATATTTTTCCTTACCTAAAAGAAAAAGAAAAAAATGACAAAGAGAATAAGTAGACAAGTATTAACCTTACTAAAAAAAAAAAAAAGCATATTTTGAAGTCATATCACATTTGCTCAACAAAATACCATGCTAACAATGTACCCTTGCATGTTGTTTTTATTATTAGCAGTAATAAACCATAGAAAGTTCTTTATTTGATGGAATTGGCTTTGATAATTGGTTGGTTCATGGAAAAATTCAACGAATTGTAGTAATCATTAAAAAAGACACCTCTGTCTAAAAATTTTAATTTTTATTGTAAGCATAAAATGTATTATCATTTATCAATCTTTTGATATAGCATAATTTTCTTTTGTTTTCTAAGTAGAGACCTCTTCTGTGTCATTTGTCTCGAATCGTCATCACCATTGCTACTATTGTCATCCTTCAAGCTATATTCTAGCTGCCACAGGTCCCAAAACTTGGTAGTAATTGATAAATCTTGACCCTTAGCAAAACTTTAAAATATTCAGAATTCAACCATTTCTCAACCATTTGTCTCTACCACTTTAGTCCAAAAAGGATGAGCCTCCTAACCAGTTAGCTTCTGGCTTTCATCTTTTCTACCCAGCAGCCAACGTGATTCTGTAAAAGGAGGGCAGATCTGGCCACTTTGCTCAAACTTTCCAATGGCTTTCACCTCACGCAGAGAAATACTCAATTCTTCTCCACGTTCTGCCACATTCTACATGCTCTGCACCTTCCTCTGGCTCTCTGACTTCACCTGCTTCCACTCTCCCCTCACCCCCTGCTTCCTAGTCACATGATCTCCCTAACTAAGGTTCCTAAACTCACATCCTTGGCACTTGCTGACCCCTCCATGTGGGAAAGTTTTGCCCTCACACAGCCATGTGGCTGTTGCTACCTTCCTTTGGGGGTTTGCTCACATGCCATTTTAACAGGTCTTCACTGAGCCCCATTTGTAAACAGCACTCCCTTTCAGTTGCTCTGTCCCCGCACACTGATTCATACACCATCTCCAGACACATATTTAGAGGTTCATTGTCTATCTTAGCTGTTACTATCTCTCTCTCTCTCTCTCTCTCTCTCTATCACATACACACACACACACACACACATACAGTGTTTGTCCTTTAGCCTTTAAGCATGATATTGAGTGGGTGGCTCAATCTGGTCACTTTTATAATCTCTTCTAATACTGAGATGATATGACAACACACTCTTATATCTGTATTTTTCAATGCCATTCGCTTTTCTTCTTAATGGCATCAATTTAATTTCTTTCCAGCTCTCTTAAGATCCTTCTTATCCAAACCCATGGAATTTACTCTTCTTTTTGCTTTGTTTTACATTTTGAAATCTATTTTTACAAATATTTCATGAAATTTTTACTTTTCACCATAAAACATTTTCATATACGTAGGCTTATATTCTCAAATAAATTTTAAGCTCCTTGACTTAGGACCATATGCTGGACTGCCTGCCTCTCATTTCACTGGGCACTATTCTGGTTCTGGGCGCATAGATATCACTCAGAAGATAGTCATTAAAATTGATAATTTTGACAAAAAGAAATGACTGTTAATTTTTTTCTAGAACAGAAGTTCTCATGTTTTATGGCTCTTAAAAATAAAGAAAAAACATACTCAGAGACAAACTATAATCATAACTCTAAATAATCTTTAGTTACTTGTAAAAGGAATATTTTAATTTTTTCTTTTTCTTTAAATTCAAAGAGAGTAATTTAAAAAAAACCTTAAAGATGGTTAACTCACGGGCTTTTGCTTGAATGGCCCCACTGAAGATCATGTTGAAAAGGCTATTAATCCACGTCCATTAAAATCATTTCCTATGAGTTATCCCAGTAAATATTAATATATAACACGAAGAGATTCCTGTCACATCTAATGTGTTAATTAAGAAATAATTGTATATTTATGGCTTATGCCTTTTTGAGTTAACGAGATAGCAAATCATTTCCTAATCAGGGATTTGAAGAGTATCAAATTGAAGAGCGATTATCGCTATCTGATTACAGTAAATTACAAATTCAATTGGCATACCAATTTCAATTTAAATTAAGGTGTCTGCTGGGAGCCACCTGTGGTAACCCTTTCTCTGACATCCTTTATGATTGTTTTCCTACGCGTGGATGTTAGTCTACTGCAAACTGAAGCACTTGTCTCTTTTTTTCATTAAAGCACTTTATTAGGTTGTGAGGTGAAAAATACTCTTGCAGCTTGAAATAGATTTTTCAGCACCACAACAATTCAGTAGTAAAAAGCTATGTAGAAAAAAACAAAAGAACGACTGAGTTCATCAAGCTTTAATTCAGGATTTTAAAAATTATGTTTACTCATCTCTAGAACATTAAACTAAAAAGCAATATGATAGAGGCATTTTTCATATATATTATTTTTATTTTTATATCTTTTAAGATACAACAGTATCCTTATTCCTCTTCTTTAGTTGTAAGATTACTCAGATGCTTCTGAGTAATTTATTAGTTTCATAATTTTGTATCTATCCTGTTAATTATTTTCTTGTAACAACTCTTTTTTGTAATATAATTATAGGACTGAGTTTTGCTTAGTAAGCCAACAAAGTATTATTTTTTCTTCCTTATACCATTTGTCTTTTGAGAATCATCCTAAAATATTCTCTTTTTTAATATTTTCTCATTTTCACTTTTGGACCATGTTTCATATTGAAGGTTTAAATTTTCCCTTAATTTACTCAATTTAAGGATAATAAAATAATAAATGTTATCCTTCTATTCTACCATAATCATATATATTTCCAAATGCAGGAAATCAAAACTTATTTATAAGTGTAAATGTCAAACTTAAAGGTAAAGCTTCATTTGAAAATGTCTGTTTTACTATACAGTACTAATTCCATTTCCCTTCAAAATATAAAAAGCAAACTAAAACATTAGCTGAAAAATAGTTAAACTTATGTTTTAAGTTAGTACCTAAGCTTTAATGGAGTATACAAAGTTTAACTGTGTATGTAAAAACTTGTTAAATCATTTTCTTTCTGCTGAATTTATAAATGGCTTAGAGAAGCCAATTTAACTTGACAATATGGTCATAAGTTTCAAGGTTTTGTTGACCCACTTCATGTTACCTATTCTACTAAAATTCAGTGAGAAAATCTTGGGATTCAACAATGAGAGAAATGACGCATATGAAGCAGTAAAAACTACAAAATGAAACCATCAACAAAACGACAAAGCAATCTACTGAATGGGAGAAAATATTTGCAAATCATATATCTGATAAAGGGTTAACACCCAAAATATATAAAGAACTCATACAACTCAATAGCAAAAAATCCAGACAATTTGATTAAAAAATGGGCAGAGGATTTGCATAGACATTTTTCCAAAGAAGACATACAGATGGCCAGCAGGTACTTGAAAAGATACTCAACAGTACTAATCATCAGAGAAATGCAAATCAAAACCACAATGAGATATCACCTCACACCTGTTAGAGCTATTATCAAAAAACAAGAGAGAACAGGCGTCAGCAAGGATACGGAGAAAAAGGAACCCTTGTGTACTGTTGACTGGAATGTAAATTGGTGCAGTCACTATGGAAAACAGTGTGAAGCTTCTTCAAAAAACTTAAAAATAGAACTACCACATGATCCAGCAATTTCACTTCTGGGTATCTACCTGAAGCAAATGAAAACATTAACTTGAAAAGATATATGCATCCTCATGTTCATTGCAGCATTAGCGTTATTTACAATAGCCGTGATATGCAAACAACTTAAGTGTCCATCAAAGGATGAATGGATAAAGAAAATGTGGGATAAAGAAAACACAACGGAATATTATTCAGCCACAGGAAAAAATGAAATCTTGTCATTTGCAACAACGTGGACACATCATGAAGGCATTATGCTAAGTGAAATGTCAGATAGAGAAAGACAAATACTGTATGACGTAACTTATATGTGGAATCTAAAACAAAAACAAACCATGCTCATAGACACAGACAAGAAACTAGTGGTTTCCAGGGGTGGAAATGAGAGGTGGGCGAAATCGGTAAAGGGAATCAAAAGGAACAAACTTCCAGTTATAAAATAAATAAATCATGGAGTTGTAATGTAGAGCATCGTGGCCACAATTAATAATACTGTATTGCATATTTGAAAGTTGCTGAGAAAGTAAGTCTTAAAAGTTCTCATCACAAGAAAAAACAATTCTGTAACTATATATGGTGACGGATGTTAACAAGACTTACCATGGTGATCATTTCATAATATATACAAATACCAAATCACTATCTTGTGCACCTAAAACTAATATAATGTTGTATATCAATTATACCTCAATAAAACATAAAAAAATCTACAAATATACTCTGAGAAATTTCAAGAACAAGTCACGCTTTAATGTTAAAAAGCACCCTTTATCTTTCAAGCAGAAAACATTGCCTTCCTGTTACGATGCATACATATCTTTTCCAGCACACTAAAAATGTTACTCCCTCCTTCTACTTCCCACCCAGAACACTCCCACTTTTGCTTTTAATTTTCTATGCAGTTTGGTAGGAAACTGATACCTGAGGAAAAAACAATAAAGCCTCTTGACTTTCTTTTAGGAAGACACTTCTCCCCCCCTGCACAATAAGAACTAGAAAGGGTATCTAAGCACAGTCTGCCTTTCCTATGAAATTTCTCCATCTCCCTTTTTTAGACCAAGTCCTATTCAAAAGACACTTTGAAATGGTGAGAATAGCAGTTGGCCAAAAGAAGTATAGTTTTTATGTCATGAATGTCCAGTCAACCAATCACTATACCATAGTGTCACTGCAAAAACGGAAAATGGCTATTTTTGTACCCCCTACAGAGAAATAATCCTGGGAAAATAGCAGCAACATTGGACTACCCATTCTTCAGTGCTTGGGCAGCACTCAATCATGGTGTTTTCAGAGTACAATCTTCCAAAATGCAACAATGCAAATCTTGAACAATATTTTCAGGAAGTCAGGACCTCAGGAAGGCAGAGCTCTCAAAGAAGGGTCTCCTTTTGGAAAGGAACAGCACGCCTTATTTTTACTCACACACCTTTTTCTTTGTATGTGAAACCTGCTGAAGGGGAACATGATTTTACTTCCAGCCATATCTCCATGCCAACTCTCTTATTCAACTTCTTGGTCCCATATCCATATTCAAGCAATCTTCTCTGACAACGATTCTGTCAGCTTGCTCTCCATCCTTTCCCAAAGTGGTTACAGGTCAAGCTTGAATTCCCCTTTTGAATTCTGTAGTTCTCTAAAGGGCCTCTGGATGGTTTCCTAGCAGTACCTAGGACCTGTTTGACCCATCTCCCTCAGCCCTTATTTCTCCAGTTGTTACATTGTCTATTCTTTCACTATGGCTCTGTGTATTGAGAATCACACTTGTCGATCAGGTCATTTTGCCCCCAATAACATCAATGATAATTTAGATTGAAAAAAAGGAAAAGTGGTTTGCTACTTTTAGACTCAGCCCCTCTGATTCTGTACATAAACAGGCCTACATCATTTTGAGGAATCATGCTGTCGGGAGATTTAGTTTGACTCCTATTCGTCATGTTCAATCTTCTGGATTGTTTCCTTGTGCCACAGACATTTGGAGATGGAAATGAGAATGATCTGAAATAGTTTCACTTGAACTTAGGAAGTGCAAATCACTTAAAATCCTACCCTTTGCTGCAGAGTAAAAGCAAACTGCCTGAAGGACTACAGGAGAAGGGCAGGGATTCCTGGACGCAAGGGGAGGTGTTTGAGCTTAAGAGGAAGAAAACTCCTGTTCTATTCCCACCCCCTCCATGAGAGGCCCTCTGTGGCCCCGAGACGGCTTAGGGATACTGTAGCTTACCCAGAAACTTTTCTACTGTTACTGTTACTCCACAAGCACAGGCCAGGGCAGAGATTTCCATTTTCAATTCCAACCCCACAAAGACAGAATAAACATGTCATGCTAAAAGTACAAATAGTTGTTTCTTTGGCTAAAGAGTTTGTGAATTACTGTGAGTTTATCGACCTGAGTTTTTATGTAGCAAAAACATAAAAACTAATTTGATATTGTTTTTGTTTGATTTTCATATTCAAATAAAGCTCAAGTTGAAATAATATTTGGAAGAGACTAGAAGTAAGGTAAATTGCACTTTTACTTGATCTCCTTCTAAATGGAAGGCCCTGTGGGGGGGTGTGTGTGAGAGAGTGTGTGTTTTCAGGATATAAGAAAAAGAAGTAATATAATGTAGTGGTTGTTCTAAGAGGCTGATTTTATGTTTGTGTGAAAGTAAACTGAAGGAAATTATGAAATTCCTTTCCCAGGAGATCTTTAATAGTATCATGGGTTGCATCTGCTGGGATCTTTATGACAAATTCAGCCTGCAGGCAGGGTAATGGATTTTGAAGACCTTTCATGGAATTTTATACTCCCAAGAGTATGTGAAATTGAGTTCAGAAGTTGAAAGGAACAAGGATTCAGAAAGTCTATTCCCTTCAAGTAAGTTACTTTTCTGACCTTGAATTTCAGTTTCTTCATCTGGAAAGTGATTTGAGTTAGAAGAGATCAGAGATTCTTAGCATTTTTTGTTGTATAATACAATCCCGTGGCAGGGTCATGGACTTTCTGAAACCCCATCCATTAACTCTCTGGGGTCCATGGGCCTTATGTTAAATACTAGAATTAATCATTTCTAGGGTAGCACATAGAAGTTCGATTCCTATATTTTAAACATTTTGAGAGTATTAAAAAAATAAATAGAAGACATCTGTTCTTAGGAAAGTGACAATATCGTGTGGAAGACAGTGTGCACACATGTAGAAAAGACCTAGTGTGCATCACGTGATGGGTGTATCACGGGCTCGAATGCCTACGGTCAATATGAGGACACAGAGCACAGAGTATGGAGTCAGAAAGAGGAAAGCAATATAAGTAGATTCAAGTCAAGGAAAAATTCTGTTTCAGGTAGAAGCAAGGAAGAACAGGAAAGTGAATAGTCAAAAACTCAAAAGTACTTTAAGAAACATCAGGCACTTTTTTCTTTTAACTTAAGGGAAACTTTAGTCTTCTTTTTAAAGAAATCTAGTTTTGAAAAGGAGTTATGGTTAGGAGAGAAGAAAGATCATGAAACCTTCTAATACAGTCAGACAGACAGGCAGGAGGGAGGATGGTACTGGTCAGAGACTTTGTCAGATCTTCCCCATCTTGGAAATGGAATGTCACAGATTCTGGTCAGTTCCTCTTTTTCTTTAGTCTTCTGCTCAACAGGCTCCTCCAGCGAGTGGATGCGAATCTGCTCCTTCCTCAGGCTCACCTGCAAGGCCAGGGCCCCTGCTTAGGCCTGGCTGCGGACCTGGGCATCTCCTCCTTTGCCAATTTGAGTTTCTTTTCTGCATGAGCCTTCAGTGCTTCATATCTCTGGTCTTCTCTTTCAAGTCTTACTCTGTAAATCTCCTCTTCATTCTTGCAATGATAGCCTTGGATCATCACCTCCGTCTGTTTCTCAAATCATTTGAAGAAACCAGAGAGAGACTTTTCCATGGAGTTCAGGTCTAAAGTAAGTTGGTCTTCTTCTTTCAGAACCCTCTGGACCTCAGTTTTGGCAAGCGCCTTCTGTTTCTGAGCCTCCTGCATCGCCTGGGACACTCTCGCCTCAAACCCATCCCCGGTCTCCCCATCTCCAGGTTCTTCCTGCGGAGCATCTCACACCTGCTCTTCAGCGCCAGTTTCTCCTTTGGTGTCGCTTCCACCGTCATGTCCAGGTCCTTCTGGCTGTCCTGCTGCACGTCCACGATGGGCCCTGTGGGCAGCCGGGGACCCAGGCGAGGACACATGAGCACGGGAACACCGGGGCTCCTAGGCCGTCCAGTCCCCCGCGCCACCGCAGGCGGTCTTCCTGGGGCACGTGCGTCCGCCCGGTGCGCCCCGCTGCTCCTCCCGGGCCTGGAGCCGTCTCAGAGGGCATCCTTCAGGAGCGGGTGCGACCCAAGTGTCAGCACTGTGTCCTCAGACCGACTTGGTACACCAAGAAGTCCTGACTGCACAGGACCGTCCCCCTCGGCCAGGCCTGGAAGCCCCGCGGTCCCGCGGTGCTTTCCCTCGGTCCCCGGCGGTCCCTGCAGGGGCGCCGGGCCGTGGCCTCACCGACCGACCGACGGCCGTGGGGTCCTCGTGGCCCGCCGCCCCGCGCCGCGCCTGCCGCCGGCTCGGAGGGGACGCCTCTGAGGCTGGGGACCCGCCGCCTCCGGGAGGTTCGGGGGCCGGGCCTCTCCGCCCCCTCGAGCAGGTTAGTTAGAGTTGGGGTCATCCAGCTTGTCCCCGTCCAGCTGTAAGATCCCCCGCCCTGGGGAGGGGGGACGGGCCCCTCGACCACCTCCTCGCCGCCTTTTCCTGCCTCCCCCAGGGACGCGTGCTCCTGCCCGGTGTCCTTGGTGGAGGCGGCCTTTTGCTGGTGGCTCCGTCACAGAAGTCCAATGCTAGCTTTCTGGGCCCATTCCTCCAAGAGTCGGCCATTGGCCAGGGGCCTCTTCCTGCTGGGGACTTGGGGCCGTGGCCTTCCAGCCTTGGCAGCCCAGCGGGCGAGTGGGGTCCTCACCCCCGGAAGCATCCTGGCTGCGCCAGGCCTTGCCAGGCAGATCTGTGACGGGCCTGCCTCCTTGAGGGACATTTTCTTGATCAAAGCAAAGCCGTCTAAAAGAAGAAAGAGAACAAGGTCTTGAAATTTCTCTAAGCTCCTGGCAGAAGGGCTTACTTTAATTGCCTCACAATGAGGTGTTACTATTCATTGCAAAGACAGGATGATGGGAAGTACTTCTGGGGAAGATAATGCTGAATAGACAGGAAAAGAGTAGGAAAACATACCATGTAGAAATCTCTAATGGTCAAGGGAAAAGTGCAACAATAGCATACTGAGTGATGATTTTATGCCTTCAGAATTAGAAAAAATTGCGGGTCTGAAAAAGATTTTTGCAAGTAAGAAGAGAAATGTGGTAATGCATTAGAGAAAGTGAAAAGGTAAAAACCAACATGTGCTCATAATTTAAAATTATAGGAAGAATCTAGATGTGATGAGAACTTTAGATCGAGGTGACCCATAAGTGGCATAAGCTTCAGCTTTTGAAGCGATAAGTTCCGGAGTATTGATACCTGGGCACTTCAATAGTGAAATCTTGAAGCAACTGGAGCAGAAATGGAAACTCTTTGAGGATTCAAAACAGTCAAGACACATATGTCTATCAGAAAGCTGATTTTTTTGTTTGACATTCTTACTGCTCCAACACATGAACGTAGAATTTGTTTTGGTGTTCATGTTTTTGCCCTGTAAAACAGATATTGTTTTCCTAGAATTGAAGACTGGTCAGTTAGTCAGCTATTCATCCCTTCTAAGGTCTTAGAAAAATAGACATTCTCCTTGCAATGGGAATCCCTTCAATTTATAATCGTTTGCAAAATAAAAATAAATTAAGCTTTCTGTTTTATAGTGAAAGCATTAAGGTACATAAAATGTTATTGGGAGAAACTTTACTGATCTTTAAAGCTGGAGAGTTAATTTTCCACATTGATTGTAAACTGGGACAAATTCTGCCATATGATAGTTATGTCTAGTTTCTGACATAAATTGAATATAGTTTTGAGACCAAGGGCATTCTTCAGGGAGTAGTAATTCTATTCAAGTGTGTGTTGAAAATATCCATATTAATATGAATATATATATAATGAAATAACAATATCTATTTCTTGATGTCTTGAGGACAGTCTTCAGGGCTTTCTTGAGAGCAAAGATTAAGGTTTGCTAGATGGACTACATGTGATAAATACAATCTAATGGGTAGGATTCCCTAAGTGTTTAAATTCTTTCCTCAAACTAGTCTAAGGAATTTTTGACATCTCCATTTTTTGTAGTGCAGATCACTATTGAGTCCAGGTTTTATTAAAAGCAGCCAGGCAAACAAATTAGAACCACTCCCAGCTGCTTGAACTTGCATATTGAATTCAGACTCTGGTACATGCAGGTATGTATAGATAAACTCAGCTCCATCTACACTTAAGCTCTTCCCTATTTGATCTAGTTCCCTGAGAATCTCTTCCCATATGCATCCTCCGGATTTTATATGTATATATATATATATATATATATATATATACACACACACATGTATAAAAATTTAAAATCTGGCAGTTATTTTTGGATGCATAAATCCTCTCTTCTCAGATTTGACTTTGTAATTGGCCCTCAGGACATTCTGGAAACTGACTGTAGTTAGAGACCTAGATGGGCATCAGTGTTTTGTGTTGGCCAGAGAGGCTGATGGGAGTTTATATATTAAATTGGGTACCCGCTTTCAATTGGGAGCGTCAGAGTCCAAGTAATGGGGCAGAGACCTTAGTTACTGAGGCAAGGAGGGACAGCTTATCTCGTAGGCAGCATGACTGGATGATAATCCAAATGCATGCCCTTGAGAGATATTTGATGATGGTCACTCAGTCACCAGGGCCTTAAGTTCACATCAGGGAGTAGCCCTCTAAGATCCAAACTGAACTGTACAAACACAAATCTAGCCTCTTCCCCCTTTTTCACATCTTTCCTCAAATGTCACCTTCTCTCTGAGACCATCCCAGCCATCCTATTTCATATGTACATACCCCTGTCCAGAACTTTATATTCTCCAAAGTGCATGTTATATTTGTCTCCCTTGATATGATAGGAACTCCTGGAAACAGAGAAATTGAATATCCCTGAGGATGAACCTAAAGCAGATCCAACACTAGTGGGGCATTCTTCAAGGGCACACAATTCAAGGGGACACTATAAAACTCAGTAACCAAGATAGAAGATATTTTAGTGCAATAATTGAAAAACATCATTAAGGCAAAATAATCCATGATGGATAAAATCTCACTATTCTAAATGAAGACGGGATTCATAATCATACCACACTGAGCCATATTAGAAACTGAGGCAAAAGGAAAAATCCATAATACTGATTCACTGGTCTGGGTTTTCACAGTGAAGGGTGAGTTGCTGTACATTATTCCCAGACCACTAAGAAAGAAGCATGATGTTTGGATAACATCATTAGATTTTGGAGAGGACATGTACCTCATTTGGGTGGATTTCTCTCACCAATGTACTGGATTTCTTCCAAAGCTACCAACTTTCAGTCAAGCTCAGACAAGAGAAGATTTCCAACCTGGTTCTGGCTGTTCATGCTACCTATGTCTTGGTAAATTGATGGTACTAATAGGTCTGTGGCAGAGAAGGATCTCCATGGAGTTTGCAGCAAACCCTGATAGGAGAAAAGTAGCAGAGGCTCTGGGTTTTCAGAGCAAAACCACTAATTTTTGGTGAAATAATTATTCTTCCTCATCTCTATCTCTGAATTTTGACAATGCCCATCTCCCAATTTAGAGATGGAAATGCTGTATACAGACTTTTCCAGCCTTACATGCAGCTAGGATGTGTGCACGTGAATTAGGATTTGTCAATCAGATATCTTCACTCCAGACTTTGATTTAGGATATGATGATTGAAAGAGGTAGGTGCCATGTACAATTCATTTTACTGTGGGAGGAGGGAACTCTTTAGTTTCCAGGGCCAATAGTAGCTGAAATTCTAGTGACAATATCAGAGTCTGCTCGTAACATTGGTGGCTTTGCTGCACAGTTATACATTATGATGTCAATTCTATGTGTGTACATAGCCTCCAAACCTGGTTCTCTGGCCTTCCTGAAGGTTGTGTGAGCTATCCAATGTACTATAATTTCTTTTTTTTCTGATTAAATTATCAGGAGATTATTTCTGTTACAACTAAGAGCCTTGACTTATATACCAATGTATGGATCCTACCAAATGAAGGATAAATGCCAATTTTAATCTTTGGTAAAGTAGATTGTCCTCTTAAGAGAAAATATATTTAATTTTTTTCTCTTAAATAATTCCTGGAAACTTACTTATGCATTTCTTAACTTATCTTCCTTCTTACTGTGCATAGTGACTTGCACATACAGTGTGACTTACATAAATACTGTTGGCTGAGTGAACAACAAGACTAAGACTCATGTCATTAAATAAATCACTTATTTTGGTATATCCTAGATCCTTAAATTACCACTTATTCTATATAAACGAATAAGGAGAAGTGAGCATTTGAGCGAAGCTAGAGTGATAGTCATTTTTATAGCAATGAGAAAGTAACCCAAGACAGGTGGGCATGTATAAAATAAGGGAAATATGTTCCCCTTGGAGGACCTGACCATATTTTAAAATGTAGTTTAGAATCTAGGATACCTTTGAAGCAGTAACCAAAGCTCCACAGAGTTGAGCCTCTTTGAGAAGTTCACAATTGTCCTGTGGTTCACTACGGCTCACTAGGTGTGAGGAAGTTTTGCAAGCACCTGAGATGAAATTGAAGCCACAAGTCCCTGCTTAACCATAAACACCCTTTCCTTCTACCTGCCTCTAGCAGATCCCTGTGGGCTTGCTCGATGGCTAAACCTGCCTGGCCTGACTTTCCCAGGATGGTGTGATTAAAAGGAATAGATGCCAAGGAGAATAAAAGATGCCAGCAGGGATGTTGGAGGCAAAGGTGAGTTCCTTGATGGTGAATGAATTCATGTGTCTGCTGCCTCAGTGGCGTATGCATTTTGCACTGAGTGAGGAAACTGTCTGGAGAGTATCCTAAAAATCTTCATGAAGACAGACTATTGATTTCTGTGTGCTCCTCCGTGTTTAGCAATGGATTTCAGGAACAACACAACTTCAGAGGCTGTGGCAAATAGTGAAGCTACTGGTCAGGTGGGCCAAGGGAAACAATAGCACATAGACCAGTCCATAGAGAGTTTTATGCAACTTACAAATGCGTCTCTCCTTCAGTGTCCTGTTCCTTTCCAGGGAAAGAAACACCATGGTTCTATGTAACTAGGACCAGAGGTGAGTGTCCTTCTTCTTTCCTCCCTGGGCAGGAAGAAAGGAAAGTTCTGTTAATGCAACAAATACTTCAACAGACACTGAGCTTTAGATAAGTAGGATCTATCCCCTAACAGGAAGGGCTTTTAGCCAGCAGTTTTAAAAGCAAAGTGATACACTGCAAGGATGGTAACACAAGTGACACATTCACAGGTGTGACAAGCATAATAAATCCATCTTTTTGGAAACTCCACCCCAAGAATAATAGGCCTGGGGGTGGCTCCTGCCTGCCTCTGCCAGGAAAGGCTTTTCCCTCACACCTTCAAATGGCCAACTTCAGTCAGCAGTGGTTGCTTTTGGTGATGTTTTTGCAATTGCCACCCCAAGCCACCCCCGTCTTCTCAACGACATCAAGTCAACAGCATACAGGATAATCATTGGAATTCAAAGCTGGCATCAGAGCTGGGAGATCTCCTCCTGCATCCTCTTATCCCTGCCAAAGCAATCAAATTAGTTCTGTTAACAGCTTGCCAAATCAGCCAGCCTAGTGAACTCTTCTGTCTTAGAAAGGAAATCTAGACATTCATATTGGTTCATATTGTTTTTCTCCCCTCAGTGTGATCTTGGGAACCTGGCCAAAGGGTCTAATGGCTGTCGTCTGATGATGCCATGTGAAGTCTTTAATAAGCTGACATTTCCTGTTGCCGAGCTGCCATGTCTGAAGGCCAAACCAAACAGTGTTTGGGCTCTTTGGATCCCAGACTCTGTTTTTGTCTCTTTCTCTTCCTTCTCCAGACCCAGTCCTCAGCTCTGCCCTCCCTCTGTTTCTTCATCCAGCCTGTGTAGATGAGCAATACAAAGGTCAGATGGCAGGCGCTGCTTTCCAGACAGACTGAACCTACTGAAAAACCCTTGAGAGCAGAGCAGCCTGGGCTGTGATGCTGGCTTTGTCAGGAGGCACAGTGGGTAACATTGGCTGGAAGCGTTTCCCATGAGAGGGAGAGGCTGTTTTCTGAGAAGGCAAATGGGAGCTTGTTGGTTGCGTTAGAGAAGGAGGCAAAAAGCTTTCCTCTTTCAAAGCTTTTGTGCCTGTTAATTGAAACATGAGTAAAGAATTAAAATGCTGAAGTTAAGGAAGTAAAAGTTGGGAGTAGGAAATTAAGAAAGAGCATTGCCAGCTCAACCAGCCTAAACGGTCATTTGCAGTATCTCTTACTATATATTACAATCAATGGTAGATTATATCCTCAGACTAAAAAAGAGAGTCCTGAAGAAGAATTTTAGAATTTGCTTCTTTTCTTAAGAGTGTGAGTTGGTTCACACTGGCAAGGATGCTGGGTTGTCAGGTCGGTAACTGCTCACCTTTAGGGAGGCAAATGGTGTGTCTAGAGTCAGGCAGGCATGGCCTGCACAGCGCTCTGCAGCAGCCTAGTACACAGGCACTCTAGGGTCAAGCTGTTGATATCTTATGTGATGTTGACATCACAGGCAAATGTTTTGCTATGTGTGTGGTGGGAGGTGGAATGAGGTGACGTGAAATACAGGAAGAATCTAGGGTATAGTTTCCTTCCAAGATTTTGATGATAGCATACCTACTCTATAACATCTTAGACAAGGTATCATAACCCTAAAATGCGAGCAACTATTTATGATTATCCCTCAACACTTTTCACCAAAATAGCCCTACATAGGGATCTTCAGATTTTTCTAAATCCCTTGTTTTGTTTTCTCTTTTTTGGTGCTTTTCCAAGTGTCAGGAAATATATTTACCTTTATTGCCATGAGAAATTAGTATTTCTCTTGAGGATGACCATTTTTCCAGAACTAATTGAATCTAACTCCTTCCTCTGTGTGGCTTCATCACAAATCTGTTTGTGCTCAATGTAAGTGTCAGCTGAGTAACTGAACAACTCACATGCTAAGAATGCTAAGCAGTTTTCTCTAAATTTATAGTCTAGTCTGCAATGATTGTTTTTTCTTTTTTTTTTTTGGTGTTCATTTTGATGGAGTAGCAAACCAAAACACTTAAAGGGTCCAAGCAAGTAACGTAAATTAGTGAAGTAAGTTACACATAAAAGACATGGAACACTCAGCACTGGGATCTGTAAACAGTAGATAGAGAACAGTCTCAAGGGATCCACATATAAGCAGATACTCAATTCTGACTTCAGAAATGTCTATACATAAGAGTGAGAATGCTAATCCCCAGAGGAGAAAATTGATAATGAGCCATATGGGAACAGATTCATGGAAAGGCTGCAGACCTAGAAGGAACTGGGAACGTTGGTCAAGCAACGGAGCAGAGGAGAAAGGAGAATGCAGCCAAAGCCAGTCCAGGATTTACTGATTATTGAGCCTCAAACGCTACATGGGAACAGGACTCATTTCTGATTCGTGGATCCTGAATCTGATCATCCACGAAGAAGGCTTGAGTAAGTGTGGGGCACGTGGGCACCAGGAGTGAGACTGAGCAGCAGGATTCGGGGTGAGTGAGCTGTCGCGCATTTTCATGTTCTACTCTATGGGTGGGTAGAGAAGTCAAGCAGATGTATTTTTACTGTTTCTTTGGTCTGATTACCAATTTAATATATGTTAATTATTTTTTAAGTAGAAAATGGAAAGGAACAGAAGGAAGAAAAAAATTATCCAGATCTGTATTTCATACACATCCCACAGACATTTCAAACACAACATGGCCTAAATTAAACTAACTTTCCTCAAATCTACTCTTCAAAAAGATAGCCCCTGGTCTTAATTAATGATACTGCTATCTAATCATCTAAGCCAGATACCCAAGGTTCATTCATGATTTCTCATTTTCTCCTTCTTAGTCACCACCAAGTTGTATTATTTAATTGTCTAAATTCTTCCGGAATTCATTCTCTCCTCCCCATCGCCCTACTACTGCTTTAGTTTATAGGCATATTATTTCTCACACAACTGATTACAATAGTCTCTAATTGATCTACCTGCGGTAAATCTTTCTCCTCTAAATCCATTCCAGCCAATATCACTGGTCTATCTAAAACACAATGTTGATTATATTTCTCTTCTAAATATACTTGTCTTTTTGTTAATTGCCTAGAAGTCACAAACTAGCTGCCCACATGCTTAATACATCAGGGCATTATATGTTGTTTGGCCTGAGCCAAACAAATAAATAGGATATACAAAAGCTTGCATCATAAAGAAAATACTGCTTAATTGGACTACATTAAAATTAAATACTTTCAGTCATCAGAAAACTACATGCAGAGACTGAAGCAACAAGCCACATAGATGAAGGAGATATTGGCAATTCGCATTTCTGGCAAAAGGACTCATATTCAGAATATATAAAATTCCCCTAAAATTCTATTTTAAGAGGCAGTCTACTTAATAAATAAAACCAGCAACAGTCATTGCACAGCAGAGGACATCCCAATGACCAATAAACATATGAAAAGCGGTTCAAATTAAAAACACAATAATCTACTACTAGCCACCTATCAGAAGGGCTAAGGTGAAAATTGCAAATCAAAGAGAACACGAAGCAGTAGGAATGTTCATACACTGTTAGTGGAACGTAAATTAATAAAACCCTCCTTTCCCAATCCATTGCATGGCAGTATTCCCTAAGCTGAATATATGCATTTCTTACAACATAGCAATTCTACTCTTGGCACACAATAGAAATTCATTAAAGTGTGTATCAAAGACAGTCTTAATGTCCATAAACAATAGAATGGTTAGGGAAATCATGAAATATTGTATAGCAATGAGAATAAGAAAATTGCTGTTATATTTCAAACAGGAAAGAATCTAGAAAACGTAATGGTGAATGAAAGAAATCAGATGCAAGAAGAGTCCATGCTGTATGGTTTCACATATGTACATTTCAAAACAAGACAAAACTAGTCTGTTGTGTTAGAAATCAGACCAGTAGTTACTCTTCTAAAATGGGATGGGTAGTGATTAGAAGGGGGCGGAAGGGAACTTTTTTTTTTCTGCTTTTATCTCCCCAAATCCCCCCAGGTACAAAGTTGCATATCTTAGTTGCAGGTCCTTCTAGTTGTGGCATGTGGGACGCTGCCTCAATGTGGCCTGATGAGTGGTGCCATGTCAGCACCCAGGATCCGAACTGGCAAAACCCTGGGCCGCTGAAGTGGAGCACATGACCTTAACCACTCGGCCACAGGGCGGCCCCTGAAGGGAACTTTTTAAGGTACTGGTAACATTCTATTTCTATCTCACTCCTTGTTATAGGGGAACATTCACCTTGTGAAAGTTCATTGAGATTCATACTTTGGACTTTTCATTTTTCTATCTACAGTCATGTGTCGCTTAATGACACTCAACATTCTGAGAAATGCAGTTAGGTGGTTTCGTCATTGTGCAAACATCATAGAGTGTACTTACACAAACCTGGATGGTGTAGCCTACTACACACCTAGGCTACGTGATACTAATCTTATGGTACCACCACGGTATGTGCAGTCCGCTGTTGACTGAAACGTCATTGTGCAGCACATGACTATATCCTTCAATAAAAAGCTGTAGAAAGCATCATTAAAAAAATGGATAAATGAATACAGGCACACACTTTAATGAGACAGAGAACTCCTTCAAGGAAGTTAATCAAAACCAGTTTTGTCTTGTCTCTAGACTATATTTTCTTGGTACTTAATTCAATTTATGTTTTACAATTTTATCCATACTAATTTATTTTCTTACATATGTGTTACACTACAGGACTTTCAAAGACCTTTACATGATCTTCTGTTCTTTTCACCATGCGTTTGACAATGGAGAAGTACCCACTGAATGGCTGATAAGTTACTTAAGCATGCTCTCTTCTTCTCTATAACATATCACCTAGAAAAGGGGAATTTTATAACCCATTAACAGTTAGGTACCCACCGAATGTAATTATGAAATCTGTATTCACAGGGATTGTGTCACTAATTTGTTCTCACTGATACAAAAAGTTGAACTATTATAAAAAATAAATGTTTGTTCTTGGGTCCTATATAACACAATATTACTGAACAAATGAGAATATATATCATGGTAATTTTGTCACAATTTATTTTCTTTTATATTAAAATAAAAAATGATATGTCAGTAAATAATTAGTGTAGTATTTATCAAGAAATGAAGAGTGTGGAAAATTAAAGTTATTGAGTATGGAACACTCGTAAGAAGTAACTTCTCTGAACTGGAGTTGATCAACTTTAGATTAATAAATGTGCAATTCTAAGTGTAAAAATTGAAAAAATATTGAGTAAAATTTTACTTTTATTCAAGATTGTTTAAGAGAAAGAAATCCTCATGCAATTATACCCTTCCTAGGGAAAGAGTAATTTCTGGGTGTTGTCAATGACTTATCTTATCATGAAAAGATATTTATTGAATAAGAATAAGTTTATCCCTGTTTCTAATAATAAACTTAAAAAGTATATAAAAATTCAGCCTGAAAATTACTGGATAAAGCATAAAAAGGTCAGCTATAAGTACTGAGAAATTTTGAAGAAGACTTAGCAGCAGGTAAGCATCAAATACTACTTGTTGCATAAATGATGTTTTATTTGTAGAACTTTGTGAAACATTCATAACAAAATCTGAGACTCACCTGGTTTCGGTTTCAAATAAACATGAAACTCAGGGAGGTTCAACAAAAGTTTTGCCAAGGTTTATGAACTTTCATCAAATGTGGGCTGATTTTTTTTGGAAGCTGGACCGGTCAATTTTTACCATGTTTAGACTAGATTTCTTTAAAAATGAAAACTTGTAGATGAAAGCCAAAGGAAGCTAAAATGCAAACAATCTTATGCTTACTTTCTATCAAGGTAATCTGGTGCAGTTTTTCTCCACTTTTAAAATTGTTTTTAGGTCAATTTTGGCAGAGCAAAAAATACCTTGGTTTTCTATTCTATCTTTTGTGCACAGAAAACCCACCGGAAGTAGTATTACCTGTGATGCTACTTTCCATGAAAAACCAAGGGGAATGAACATAAGTGCATTTGTATAGTAATCCCAATGTTTATTGTTCAGTCACTGTTTTAAATGTCTTACAAGTATTATGTGATTTAATTCCTACTACAAATCTTCCTCAACTTACGATGGGATCACATCCTGATAAGTCCGTCTTAAGTTGGAAGCATTGTAAGTCAAAATGCATTGGATACACCTAACCTACTGAACATCATAGCTTAGCCTAGCCTACCTTAAACGTGCTCAGAACACTTACATTAGCCCACACTGTGGTAAAATTATCTAATACAAAGTCTATTTTATAATAAAGTGTTGAATATCTCACATAATTTGTTGAAAACTGTACTGAAAGTGAAAAACAAAATGGTTGGATGGACACAGAATAATTGTAAGTGTATTGGTTGTTTACCCTCATGATTGCGGGGCTGACTGCATGAGAGAGGATCATACTGCATATTGCTGGCTCAGGAAAAAATCAAAATTTAAAATTGGAAGTGTGGTTTCTGCTGAAGGTGTATCACTTTCACACCATCATAAAGTCAAAAAATCATCAGTTGAACCATCATGGGTCAGGTACCATCTGTACAGTTCACTGTGGTAGATCCTTTTATGGACAAAACTAAGGTCCAGAGAAAGGTTAAATAATTTGTCCAACGTCATGCCATTAATAAATTGCAGAACAAACAATGTAAGCCAGAGAAAATAATTACAGAATCTAAGTTCCTAATCACTATAATATTGTGGCAGTCACTGCTAGCTGCCTACCCCAAATCTATTCCCCCCTTCTTTTTTCTAAGATGCCAGCAGTGATGGTTGAGCAGAAAAATATGGGCTTGGGCCTTTGATTACTTCACTGATCCCTATACCCACTAGTTCTTCCTACTTCTAGATTTCTTGTTACCCTAAAAAGTAAATGCCTTTACTCATTTAAGCTCCACTGTATCCATTTCTAAAGGGGCTAATGATACTCCTTCTCACATTGTTTTCATTTACCTTTCAATTCCACATAACAAATGGGAATATTTAAGAATACTATTTACAGATTTGAACGACCTTAAATGTATTATTCAAAAAAATTCTTCGATTTTTAAAGATGACCTATATAATTAAAAATGAAGCAGCTAAGAATAAACTTTCACAATTTTAAAACAACAGGCTCTTGTGACTACCTTTGGACTTGAGTTTTAAAACTTGAACATTGTGTTAAGAGGTATGTCGTTGGAACTTTTTCTACTGCTGTGAAGATTTCGAATAGGAGGTGTATGAAATGGTTAATACACCACGCCTCAGCAGGGCAACTATAGAAATTCACAGCTGCCTGAACATGAGTTCAGTAAGGTTTATAATAAGAAAATTATAGTTATTTACTCAGGAAATGAAACTAGCCAAGTGGCAGGATAGCTCTCTAAAACAGATGCATCGCTTCAGTCTGCTATTTATTGCATCCGTATTCCCATTCATCATGGTTTCCTGGGCCCTTTGTAGTTCAACCCCGAAGACCGTAAATCGGCAGAAAAGATGAGAGACAGTGGTAAATCAAAGTGAAGAACAATTACTTAAATAAGTGGAAAACACACTTGGTATTGTGGTTACAAACAATTGGTATAGCATTTAACAGGAAAATAGCACAGCCTCTGATTGTGCCAAGAATATAACTGATAGCATTTTCAAAATCATAAGACCATTTAGAAGCCTTTTTAAAGGAAATTCCTTAATCTTTAAAACTGTTTCTCATTCTTTCGCTTAATCAATTCCTGCTTTTGGTAGAAATTTCGTCTTTTACCAGTCAGTCCTATCAGTAATCTTGGGTTCCATTCATCGAAGCTGAAAGCATTCTGTTCTTGATACTGATCCAGTTGCTTAGCCTCTACCCTAGAGGATTTGTGCTAAATGTAACATTGTTGTGCACTGTGAAATTTCTCTTGGTTTAAACAACACTTGAAGCATATCCTGTATGTAATACACCAAAGGTAAATGGTGGTCAATCATGTGTTCTTGAAGACTGCAGGTCTGTCAGTCTTCAATTTAATCACAGTGAGTGTCTGTACTTCCTTTACTTTTATGCAAGAGAAGCGTTCTGAGCCTACCTCTGGCTCAGTCAAGTTACAGGATGTATACTACGTGGCTTATTTCTCAATTAAGTACATTGAATCATTAATAACAGTCAAAACTAGAAAAAATAAATAGTTTAAAATCTTACTATAAAATGTCTTCTCTTTAAGTCCTGAGTTTTATAGTGCTAAGATGTGAGACCGAGTCAAATTGTTGTTTTGACTTATCATGAGTATCCTGCACATGTCGTTCTTCCAGGATTTTCCGTATCATTGGACAGGCTTTTTGACACTTTGTTTGAAAAATATAACATAAGCTTTGTGATAACACATGAGAAACGAAATCAGTGCAAATACCACCTATATAAACTTGACAAGTTCAATTCATGGAAAAAGCTGAAATGTCAACAAGGTCTTGGTCGGAAGGTTACAACGCTTCTCTGCTCTAATTATTATTATTATTTTATCTCTCTTAGCAACAGATTGTGGTTTGTTTAAGATAATTCTTTAGGAGACTAACATTGAGGTGATTTAGTGCATAATACAGCTTGTGCTTGTTAAACTACAAAGAATTAATCCCACTAGATTTCACAAATAGCACCTGCTCACGCCTGCTAGTGTTGTCTGTCTGCATGGAATGCATCAGAGCAAAATTTGGCAGGCCCAACAGACTGAATTATCAAAAACTGAGAATATTTGCTCTAAAAGAAACCTCCTCTCTTTTTACCACTGAGTCTTTCTTTGGAAATTAACCCTGAATTAGTCACAAATCTTATAAGAGGTATTCCTAAAGAACTAAGAAGAAGAGGAATTAATCACAGTGTTCTTTCAGTGAAGCAATGTTATACATATTCCCTCTCAAATGTAAATGAAATGCTTTCAAATGACTCAGTAGTCACAACATGATTTTAAACATTGTGATTTATACAATAAGCAGTATTAATTGTTCTAATGAGTTTCCTGAAATATCTTTTAAGAAGGACTCAAATTCTTCTAGAGTAACTATGGATAAAATAACCAGTGCATCACTGGTATAAAGAAACATTAGTCAGCTTGGATGTAAGTAATTTTGCAGGTTCACTAAATAGCTTTTTTTCAGTTCATGCAGTAGATTAACCTTTCCTCGGTGCAAACTCCCTCCTGTCTCTTCTTATAATGCCCCTAATCCCACCATGATGGCTCCATTCTCATGTTCTCACCTAACGTTAATTACCTCCCAACGACTCCATCTCTAAGTACTATCACATTGGGTGTTACAGCGTCAACATAAGAATTTGAGGGGGACACAAGCATTCAGTTCATGACAGAGCATATGCATGTATTTGATAAGAATATAAGTATTAGAAATAACTAAGTTAGCAATGAAAATAGAGCTTTCAAAATATACTAATCTTCAGGGTGTTTAATCAATAATCATAATGTTACAGCATTTTTCTTATTTCTTCTTATATGTGTCATTATTTTTCTGTGCAGTAAATAATGTTCTGCTCCCTGAAGCTCTGTCACTAACAAATACTTGTAATAGTTTCATAGGGCAAATGAATACTAGAATAAAAAAATTCAGTCTAAAAAGTATGTTTTTCTATAGTTTCTTTTTTCCTTTCTAGACTCAGAGAAAGACAAGCCAAGTGTTGTTACTTAAGTGTGGCAAATAATACCTGCATTTTCATTTTATTGATTCCTTTTTATGAAAGAGAGGTTAGGAAAGGTATTGAAACCTCTGCTAGAAATTCTGTGTAAAGTCTTCCTTCTCTTTGGCTTATAGTGTAACCAGTATGTAAAGAAATATTGAGACTGAGCACTTCTAATATGTTGAGCTCTGGTGATTCAATGAACCATATAGTAAATAGTTTCATTTCTATGTGAGAGGGAAAGTTTTCAATGTTAAACATAAAGATGATTTGCTAATATGTGGTATAAAAAAATCCTGTGTCAAAATATATTATGGCAAGTCTATTATCAAATGAAAGATCTTAAAAGTATAAAAATACCAATGTTATTATCATAGCAACTTCTTTTGCTTGTTTTATATAAACTTTGTTGATTAGTTATTAGAGTCAAGTTTGTTTTAATATTTGCAATTTATCTAATTCCATATATTTGAACTGTGGCACATATTTTAGGATATTATAAACTTCTGCATAAGAAAAGTTATAGGTTCTTAAAAACAAAATAAAACAATGTACAAAATTAGCCCCACCATGAAAGCACATGCTTGAATATTTTCCTTATAAGTAAGTATTATCAATCAGTGAATACCTTGGGAGATATATGTTCTACCTACTTATGCTATCCAAGAGCACTATAGTATATCTAGAAGAAGAAATAATTTAGATGAGACATTAGTACTTTATAAGAAAAAGGTTTAATTGTTATAATTCATGTATCATAAAGTTCACTGTTTAAAACTGTGTAATTCAGAGGTTTTTAGTATATTCACAAACTTGTGCAGCCGTTGCTATTATCTATGTACAGAACATATTCATCACCCGCAAATGAAACTCTATACCCATTAACGGTCACTCCCCAGTCCTCCTTCCCCTCAGCTCCTGGTAACCACTAATCTACTTTGTGTCCATATGTATTTGCTTATTTTAGACATTTCATACAAATGGAATCATATAATATGTGTGCTTTTGTGTCTGACTTCTTTCATTTAGCATAATGTTTTCAGAGTCCACTTATGTTTTAGCATGTATCAGTACTTCATTCCTTTTTATGGCTGTGTAGTATTCATGGTGTAGATCTATCACATTTTATTTATCGATTTCATTAGTTGCTGGACATTTGGGTTCTTTCCATTTGAGTGGGGGTGCTGTAATGAATAATGCTGCTATGAACATTCGTGTACAGGTTTTTGTGTGGCGCTGTGTTTTCAATTCTCTCAGGTCTATACTTGAACTTAAAATTGCTGGGTCATGTAATAACAGGTTAAGCTTTTTGAGGAGGGTCAAACTGTTTTCAAAAGTGGCTGCACTAATGTGGTGACATCACTGATTAGGCAGATGAGGGAATTCTAGAGCTTTGTACTTCCACAAAAGCAACTAATAAGCTAGTAAAATGGTCAGAATCAACTTTTTCAGAACTCTGGAATCTTCTTCAAAACTTATCATAGCCAGGGGAAAGCTTAATGAAGAAATAAGCTGCTGCATTGGGGTAAGAGAGTGCTCTGGCATTTTAATTTCCCTGCTCATTGTCTCTACTACAAGATTGGCAGTAGCTGTGATGCTGGCAGCCTGAAATCCTGGTTTAGGTTGCTAGTGCCAGAGAGAGTAATGTAGACCTTATTCTCAAAGAATTGTGACTACGGGTTTCAACTTGTTCGGCAGCTCCTTGAAGGACCAGTGCAAGGGCTTGCCATTGTTTTGGCTGATTTGAAATATTCCCAGGGCCAGGGTGGCTTCCTGGGTGGTGTTTGAGAAAGCATATGAAGGCAAAACTATTGGCCGTGGCAGCCTGGGGCAAGAGTTTACAGTCAAGACTAGCAATGGACAGACCAAAACGTTAGGAATCAAGAGATTGGGAAAGGAGGTCTGTGGGGGAATGAGGGCTTTTAAAAGTTCCTGAATGTAGCAGACAATCAGGGAGGCCATGCACATGCCCAGGACGGGCCACACGCTCAGAAAGGGCCTAAAAAATACCTTAAGCTTTCACCCCTGGCTCCACTTCAGGCTCCACACAAGCACAAGTGACAGCTAAGGCAGAGTTGTAAATAGCCTGGCTAGTGTTGAAGGAGCACCCTGACACAGAGCCAATATATAAAGACTGGGGGAGTTTTTTTTCTTTTTCCTTTTTCTCTCTTTTATTTTTGATGCCAAGTGTTTAAGAAAATTGTTAAAACACTAGGTGACCACTAAGCTAGTGGAACACAGATTTCAGTAGTAACACATGCCAAAGAATGTAGACTTTACCAAAATAGTTTGGAAAAGTCACTAAACAAACAAATAACCCACTACAAGCAGCAGCAACCCTGGGGATTGAGAATGATCTGATTTCCTGTGCTATAACATTATAATATTCAAAATGTCCAGCTTTCAACAAAAATTACAAGACATACAAAGAAAGAAGAAAGAAAGTATGGCCTTTTCACAGGGGAAAAAAGACGTTAATAGAAACTGTCTCTGAAGTATCCTGAGCATTGGAGATGTTAGACAAAGATTTTAAATCAACTATTTTAAATATGCCCAAAGAGCTAAAGGAAACTATAGAAAAATAATGAAGGGAAACCAGGAGAATAATGTTTCACCAAATAGAAAATGTCAAGAAAGAAGTAGAAATTATTTTTTTAAAAAAGAGCCAAATAGACACCTGGAGCCTGAACATACGATAATTGAAAAGTTCACTAGAAGATTGCAACAGCAGATTTGAACAGAAAAAAGAAAGAATAAGTGAAATCAAAGACAGGTCAATTGAGATTCTCCAGTCTGAGGAGCCAAAAGAGAAAAGAGTGAAGAAAATGAATGGAGTCTAAGAGATCTATGGGGCACCATCAAGTGGACCAACATGTGCATAATGGGAGTCCCAGTGGTAGAGGAGAGAAAGGAGCAGAAAGATTGTTTGAAAAAATAATGGCCCAAAACATCTCTTGTTTGATGAAATATGTAAATCCATGCATATAAGAAGCTCAAAGAGCTACAGGCGGAATAAATTCAGAGAAATCCACTCTAAGGCACATTATTATCAAATTATCAAAAGCCAAAGTGGCTGCATTAGTTTACTTTCCCACCAGTAATGTATGAGTGTTCTGATTTCTCTACATCCTCACCAACACTTGTTAATGTCCCTCTTTTTTATTGTAGCCATTGTAGTGAGTGTAGAGTGGTATCTCAGTTTTTTTTAAATTGCATTTCCCTAATGACTAATGATGTTGAGCATTTTTTCATGTACTTATTAACTTTTTAAACTGACAATTGGAGCAAAACGTATCAGCCTTTTATCCAACTAATGTGAAGATGATTCAAGTAGCATTCAATAAGATAGATTCACTTAGCCACCAAGTGCAGTCAAGGATAATTCTCATACCTATCCTGCTGGCAAAACTGGACCTGAGGAACTCTGTCCTCATGTGAGGACAAGTCGATGAAAAAGACTTAGAACCTGTGAAGAAATCCTACAGAAGAAAGGAAAAGAAACATCATCCAAAGATGTGGGAAGCATATCTCTGGGACAAAAGGATTTGCTACAAAAACCAGCATAACATTTTGGAGGCAGTTCTGCACTTTTAGAATGATATAAGAAGGACTAAACTTTATAAAGTAGGAAAAGAAAACTATACTCTGAGAACCAGTTACAATGAAAGTGTGAAGAAAATGAAAAAAAAATTGATAGAAATAAATATTTCAAGAGTAATAGAATTAAAATCTTCATTTGAGGGAATAAAAAAGCCCTTAAGTGGCAGTACAGGAAATTCATAAGGTAAAGAAGAAAGATAAGAAACTCTCCTTGAATTAGTTTGAAAGTGACAAAGATGTGAAATGATAAGATAGTTCAGGAAGACTGAGGAAAGAGACAGGAACCAACAAAAAAATTATAGGCATAGCTAAGAAAGAAACCTAAACAACCTTTTAAAAAACACAGTTAAGATGATATTAACACATCTCTAGGTCACCTCTCCCCAACTCCTTGAGAATTTTAGTTTCTGGTTTATTATCATTCTCTTCAACACTACTCCTTCTCTCATGATTCTTGATTCTTGGAAATTGCAATTTTCACATAGATGTTACTTCTTACACCCTGGTCTCTTAGTTCCTTATCAACCATCCAGTCCAATATTCATAAATGATGATGTAAAATTATCTGAAGCACTCCACTTCTGTGACCTCAGATTTGGGAATCTTGCTCTCTTGCTCTAGCTCACTCCCTCGAATACACTTGGGCACAATTCTTCCTCTGCCCCAGCAGTCTACGCTCCATAGACTTTGTCATATTTTCACTTTCCTCCTCAGGTACTCCCCTTCCTTATTCCTCAGCTTACATTCTGGTATTAATCGTTATAATCACTCCTTCTGTACCCCATCAACTCCTGACTTCCCTAAACTTTGTCATATTTACATGGAAAAACCCAAACTTTTGTTAAACCTAACTTTCTGTCTATGGCATTTCTATATCCATGAAATAGAATAGTTAGTACAAAATGCGAAATCATGCTGACTCTGTCTCATCTTGAATTTCTAATATCAAATTGGACTGCTCATAGAGCTGCCTTACTATCTTGGTCATTTCATTCTCCCTCTTAGTCTAAGGACAATTTCACACCTTTCTACTCAAAACTCTGATAGATCCTTAACATGCCCACTCTCAGCTGACCTTGATTCATATTTGACTAAAAAATAAAAATTGAAATAATCAGAAGGGACCCTCCATCTACCCCACCGGCACTTCTTCACATCAGCCTGTATATGAATATGCTCTGCTTCCCTCCTTTTATAATATATAAGCTATTATTGCTCCCATTTAAGTCCATCCTTCCACTTTTATAATAGATCCTAACCCCTCTCACCTATTTTAGGCCCCTTTTCCAACAATTGCCTACTTTCTCATCTTAATTTTCTGCTCCTTAATTTTTCCCTGTCAGTTGAATCATTCCCATCTGAATACAAACACGCCATATTTTCCATCTTTAAAAGAAATTCTTTTGTCTCTACAGCCTACTTTAGCTATCAATCCATCTATCTGCTTACCATTACAGCAATATTTTTTGGAAGTATTTTTTATACTCATTTCCCTGATCTTCTCTATGGTTTCTTAAACTCACTCCAGTCAAAGTTTCTCCACCAAAACAACTAATGAGAAGGTCACTGGCGACCAGATTGCTAAATCCAAGGGTAAACTCTTAGACTCATCATGCTTTACCTATTAGCAGCCACAACTGGTATCTTCTCCTTGATGCACTTTCATCATTAACTGTCACTCTGTTGGCTCCTTCTCCCTCTTCAGCTGCCCCTTCTTAATCTCTTTGTCAGTAATTTCTCAACTGCTTTACCTCTAAACAATGGAGTGCTTCAGAACTGAAGCTCTGAACTCCCCCAAAGTGATTTCAATCCAATCGTACACCTTAAAAATTATCTACATGTTGCCCATCTCTAAACTCCAAGCTCAACATCTCTATATGGAAATCTAGTGAATAACTCACATTTTCAAAACTGATACACTGGTTTATTTTCACTTAAAATCTACCTTTCTTGCAGTCTTCCTTATATTCCACAAGTTGCTCAGACAATGGAGTAATATAATAAAATTTGGGTTTTAAAAGATCACTTTGTTAACATCATGGATCAGAGGAGAGTATGAGCAGATCTGAGCATATCGGTTACACAGCTGCGGAAAGCAAATGCAACCAATGAGGAAGAATACATTATTCCAAAGAAAATGGTTGCAAGCATTATTTTTTGAAAAAGATTGTGTTAGATCTTTACTTCACTATGTAACAAAATACATCTCAAATATATTTAATAAGAAAATGGAAAAATAAGATCATCAAAATATTAAAAGTATTTTGCATCCAAGCAGCATTATTTTATATTTATTTAAAAATAATATTTACTAAGAATATTTAACAACACAGAAAAGAAACTAATGACATTAAAAAATTAGATGTAAAATTGTATATTGCATATTTTTTGTTAATCCAATATTTTCATTTTTCTCTAAAAAATACACCAAAATATACAAATTAAAAATTTGTTTCTAGGTGAAGTATTTCAGTTTTTAAAAAAAATTTTCTACCATTCTTTGCCAAATTTTCTATTTTGAATTTGTAAGAATTTTAAAATAGAAAGTTTGCATTATTGCTTGTAAGGGAAATGAGTTTTTAGAGAAGAATGAATTTTTTAAGGCAGATTAAATAGAAATATGCGTAATAATGAGTAAATTCCCAGCGTTACTCTAGTTAGTTCAATGTGTGAGCACACTCTTGTTTTAAATGGGACCAAGAGGAAGTGAGGCTGACTCCTATAATAGATGCTCAGGGAAGATTTATAATCAGTGAATTAAGGTGATTGGAAAACTCTGTTAACTTTAGAATTTGGGGAACGATCACAGAGTCCCTTAGTGATTCTGTGAATGAGAGGTATGAACAAATGAACAGCGTTAGGAAAATAGAGAAGTTTTCCTTCCCTTCAGGAAAGAATAAAACCAAAGCAGCAATTTGAATTCATATTCCGGGTTAGTATTCATTATGTTTTGGGTTCTTGGAAATTAAAGACAATTTATCTTTCAGAAGAAGATGATAAGGAAAACTCTGAAGATAAAGGGACTGGACTTAGCTCTTCATGGGGCAGATGGGGAGACATTCAGTGGCTTAACTTTAGGTTATTCATTTCTGAAAGAATATTTCTTCCATACAGTGCAACCTTCAAGGCACGTCATTTTCCACATGTCCTGAGATGTTAGGAAGAAAGTAGACAGATATAATTTAGCAATAAATTATGATTAGCAAATAATAGTAGACCAATTTTATTTTCTTCTTTATGGGAGATTAAACAGTAGTCTGCGATCATTCCTTATTCAAATACAACTTTTGACTCTTCTACCATAAAATTGCATTGATGAACTACTAACACAGAGCTCTCTAAGGCAGGGGCTATGCATTATTATTCTCTCATCCATATTGTCTGGTACAGATCTTATAACATGCCTTAGATTTCCAGTCAACACTATAAATCTAGTGAATAACTCATTTTCCCTAAAAATGGAATTAAATCTACTGTGTTGTAATCTATCTAAGTATACTTATTGTTCTGAGCATTCCAGTTTCCCAGTTCCACAAAAAATGAGCTGTTGAAAAGTGAAAGCCCATCTATCCCAATAGCAATCAATAATCTTTGCTAAGTGCACTTAGAATTCCCGGTCCAGATGTGTTCTGAGCACACCTCTATCCCACTGCCCAGGCCCAACCCCTTCCAAGGAAATAAGATTAGGTTGTCCAGGGAAAACATGCCATCATGGTGTGTCCAGGGCCTGAGGAAAGTGCTTACTCTTAGTCACACTTCCTAGATCTATAACTTACTCTCCTTCCTTTCCCTCCCTGTCCCTGCCTCCTACAGCAAAGTGTAAAGAATTTAGCACATTATGTATTGATTTTAAGTTGATATGTCTCTTTATAGGCATCATCATCATGGTGATTGATGTCTTGGAAATTATAAGAGACATTGCCAGACACAATGTTTATCTTCTCTTCCCCAACACCTCCCCAGTCGCCTGTACTGCCAAAAACATATCTTATCAACACTTGTCTCTAGGCATAATACATGTCCTGACAATTACCATGAATATTCATTGTACATTGAATCTGATCAGTCAGATGAGTTAAAAAAGCTTCCTGATCCCAGGAATTCTGATTTTCAAAGTAAGATTTCAATAAAAAGAAATATAATTTAAGTAACTTGAAACTGCTGAATATGTTTTATTCCATGAAATATGCTGTGGCCACAATTACTTAAATGTGTTCTAGTTGGAAATCTTTTTAATCTTGAACTTCGGATCAGGATAACTTTAGATCAGGAAAAGACTGGGCAAAATTATCTATCCACACACAATAGCATTCTCTAATATTATTTAAAAGCAACTGCAATAACACCAACAAAAAATCCCCTGTAATTCTTATTTTTAATGGCAGCCCAAATTCTAGGAACATGAAGATCTTTAGTCCAAAACATAAAATCAATACTTTAAAAAATGAAAGCAAACCAAAAATAAAAAGAAAAAAGGAAAAGAAAAATCCCCTAAACTTCCACCATTTGAAAAAGTATTGACTTGGCCTTCCTTCAGTGCTGCCTTGACCTAAAGTACATCCTGTGACTCATATTCCAGTTGCTGTCACAGTCTTTCTAGTCCAAATTGCTAGGAGGAAGAGAAGTGCTGCTACAGACACTTAAAGTGATTAAATAACCTAGTGTCAGAATCGTATAAAAGCTGCACCCTCAGAAAGATGCAATGTTTCTCATTTCTTTGTTCCTGTTTCACTTTTATGATCCCTTCTTGGAAGGAAGGTACATTCTGTCTCTATTTGAAAAGACATTGAAGTAACAATAACATTACCAGTGTTTGAAAAATGTGTTATAGTTGCTTTCCATACCCTCACCATGAGGCTGGCTTATTCTTTAATGTAATTGTACTGGGTCCTTATACAAAATACGCTACACTCACTTCTCTTTGCAAGCAGGTGAGGATAACTGTGCCATCCCTTATCTGCAGGAGATTCAATAGTGGATTCAGCATTCATTTCCTAAGGCCGTCAGTGATGCCTGCCATGAGGAAGAAGGCAGTTCAGTGAATTTAGAGCTGCCCATTGGTAGCAAGACACATCAACTTTAAAATGCCTTTTGTGAAATCAGATGGAAAATTCTATGAGATGAAAGTTCAAAGAAATTTTTTCCAGCCATTTTCAATTTTAGATAGCCCTTGTTATAATCACTTGATAGGTTAAAGGTGTCACAACATAGATTTTTCCCCAAAGTCTCTTATTTTTATGTCATAAGTGTGCTTTGTTTTAAAAAATTCGGCCAGAAAATTATCACAGAAAATGACAAAACAATAACAACAAGGAAAGATCTTTATTTTAATAAAAGGGTTCCATATGGTTCTCTAAATAGATATCATGCATTTAGGTATTCAGCTTTCAAAGGCTCAATTTATATGCAGCCATTCAGCAAAGCAACTTTTGTATGGCTCAATGTAAATCTTAATTCTTTAAACCAAAGCTCTTCCATAAAGGTAGCTTGTACTCACATATTTTAAAGAAATATTTCAAACTAATGTTTCATCCCTTTTTGAAAGCAGCTCTTTTATTACTAGGAAATACTAATTATTCTCTTTTAAACATTATTTTGAATATTTCTTCCACACATCTACTAGGTTATTTCTAACTGATTTCATTAAGATGCCAAGTGGCTGTCTGGAATAGATTATTTTATCAAGCAGCAATATGTGGGTTGCCACTAATAAAGTGATCTTGGGAGTAGAGAAAAATACTTAGCCAGAAGTACAGGGTTACCGTTTGTTTTTTGTTGGTGATGGTTTACTTTAAATTGGGAGTTTGTAGAAAGTGAGGAATCAGGAAAGTGCAAAAAATATATATATATGTTTTATAGCAGTTTTTGTGTCAACTCCCACAGCTTCTTCAAGGTGGAGGCAGATTCTATAACTGCTGTTCTGTTTTCACCCAAGCAGTCGCACTCCAAGGAGAGAAGAGAAGCAGATCAAGGCTTAGTTGCTGCCACGCTCGTCAGTTTTTACAGGCTTATCCTAGATGGAGGGATATACGCAATTTCCGTTTTGTCTGAATCAAAACTAGTTCGGTCATAACCTTTGTTGGCTGTGTAACAATAAAGAAGATCTTATTACCTTATTTATTTTTTAACAAGTGTAAATGCAACAAGATATAAACCAATTTGAGTTTATTATTTTAAAAAATCCTAGAGACACATATTTGCATGATTTGTACAAGTAGAATTTCTTTGCCAACATCTCTGGGATACTCCTAACTATTGGTAAGGCTTTTAATAAACAATTTTTAAGGAGAAACTGCATGCAATTTTGCAGGATTTGTGCTGCCCCACAGAAACTATTCTGTCTTTGGATTCTGAGCCAGGCCACCCCCAGAATGTCCATTCGAGCATGAGAGGGCTGTCATCAAGCATACTGAGCAAATAAAAGCTGGTTCATTTGCTGTAATAGTAGGAAATTTCCTATCATCCTGGCCTTAGCAAGGAGAAATCTTCTCTGAATATGTTCAGTGTGCACAGACCTGGAAATACTATCTTCTCTTAGGAATGAGCTGGAAATCGGCCAGTGTACATTGTGGGGTGGGGAGGCTGTAAATAAGAATTTAGCGAGTTTAGAAAGAACAGGAAAGATGAGTGGATGGGACTATAAACAGAGCCATTGTTTTCACACACGCCAATGTAGGAGATGATGATTCTGTAACCTCCAAAACTATACATGAAAATAATTCCATTTGTGAGAAGAAGAGGAGGATTATGTTACACCTTGCCAGTCTGTAATAGGAAAGATCTCCCCCAAACACATTTGATGTTCATTGTAGAAGAATCGTGTCAGTTATGATAAAAAGTTATGATATCAGTAGACGTTGGATCCTCTAACTTCCTTGGGACTTGGAGCTAAGTGTTCAAACAAGACACAGCAACTTCAGGTGTGGCTCTTAAGACTGAAGTAGGCCATCGGCCAGGTTGTGAAACTCAGCAGAGTGTCAGGCACTCTTTCCTTCCACTGCTTATTTTGTGTTTCTTTTCCTTGATGCTACTTTAAATTATCCCACGTCCCAGCTTGTTAAGGGCTTCGGGCTCGTCAGTAGGCACTATATAAATTCTGAAGATTGATGTCTACCCACAGGAGCTTGTCCAACAACACTCCAAAAAGATCATACGATTCATTACCTGTCAGCTGGTATATATATATTTTTTGACTCTGTCAGCTGTAGACCTGAAAGTATTTATTTTTCATTGATTATTTCTTACTAATAGCTATGTTCATCTTAGAGGAAGCATTTTGTACTTTAAAATGATATATAATGAATTTTATTGTTAATTACTCATAGAGACTCTGGTCCCTTTCCTTTTAATCATAATTTATTTTCTGATGTTAGCAATAAAAAAATAACTAACATTTATTGATTAGCTCAATGTGTCAGGTTCTTTTCTAAGTCCTTTACTTTTATTAATTAATTTAACCCCCCCTCATCAGAAGTACAAATATTATCTCCTGTTTGCAATTAAGGAAATGGAAGAACAGAGAGTTTAAGTAATTTGTCCGAGTTCATTCAGGTAGTAAGTGGTAAAGTCCTGAATGAAACTCATAAATAGTGCTCAATCACATTAAGAACTTCTTAACGTTGTCACCTACTATGGAGATATTCTATAGTTATTCTGACTTAGATTTGACTAAAATGTTGGATTGTGTGTTGGTACCAGGGAAAGACCATTATATTTGGAATAATAAGAATGACTAGTAATTATACGTTTTATGCCAGGTAACTTCTAAGTGTTTTATGCATATTAACTAATTTAATCTTCACAACAGTTGTATGAAATAGGTTCTATTAATATCTCTGACAAGGCCCAGAGAAATTAAATAACTGGTGAAAATTCACACAGCTAATAAGTGGCACAGCTGGAATCTAACCAGGTGATTTGGTTTGAGTCTATTGCTTTAACGTCTATGCTATGTGTTTCTCGAAAGTCATAGGAGCTATAACTTCAGTTTAAATTAGGGTCTTTCATCCAAGCTCCTGTGTTTACTTCATTAACATTTTTTGTAATGTTAGGGGCTATATCTTTATTTCTATATTTCTAGTTCTAACAAAATCCTTGTCATCTATTAAGCAATCAATAAATCTCTAAGTAAACAATATACATGATATCTGTGATATAAGATTGTCAAAATAATATGTATGCATTGAGAAAAATAATACTTAAACTGGTACCACAGTGAGTTATCTAAAATTCTTGTCAAGGAAAGTTACTGAATGGCTATACTGGATGATTTTTTTAATGACCTATTTTCCAGTCAGTGGTTCTCCTCTAGCTTGTTGTACCTGGATTTTGGGTCCCTTTGGGCAGGAAGTGTTCAGGAATCCCACTGCCATTGAAATTTGGCTCAACCACAGATTCAGAAAATTAGCAGCATCCACCGCAGGATGCTCAGAGCAAATGGCGAGTTCGAAAGGAATCCCTTCCCTAGCAGCTTGTTGTTGCTTTCCTAATAAATACTTCTTCACTTCCTTTTGAGGGATAACCTTAAAAGTAGAAATTTGAAAATTTTACAAGATTCACAGGATAAGCTCTCTTCTAAATCAATCATTTTAGACTATAAGCAATGAGAAAGCTTTAGTAAGGGCAGTTTTAAAGACCCAAAACTTTAAGATAGTTTAGATAAGGTTTGGATAAGTAGCCAAATGTTCTGAACCAAAATTCCAAGCCTGTTAGTAATGATAATATTATTTAGCACTTAGATAATTCTTTGCAGGCAGAAAGCATTAATCATTGGTGTCCCACTGTGTACTATGCAAGTTTGAAGATTATCAGTTTATAGAGGCAAATATTGAAGTTGAGACGTGAAGACTGTGTTCAAGGTCATAACCTGGGTTATTACTTGAGCTGGAATTTGACATGTAGTTTTTCTGACTCCTTATTCCTATCATATTCCACAAGCCATTATTTTATTTTTGTGCCAAGATTACTTTATGTAATTACCTGAAGACACAAAGTCAGTCAAACTCTGCTGGCAGTACTTAGGTTGTGTGAAGGAGACAGTGGAAAGGAGTTTAAGACCCAGGTTGGATTCCTTACTTAAACACATACTAGTGTGGAATCTCAGGCAAATCTCCAATTTTTCTCAACCTTCGATTTTCTTATCTGCAAAATAGGACTAATATTTCTCACCTCATGGGGATTTCTGAGAGTTAAATATAGCAGTATATATGGATAATTATTGACAACTGTAATTTGTTGCTTATGCACTATATCTAAGTCACTTTAGTTCAAATTCTTAGCAGCCAATTTACTTTTAATCTGATTTTATGGATTTATTCATTTATTTGTTCAACAGATACTTTATTGAATGCCTACCATACACATTGTCTCATAGAGTAATAAGTAAGACAAACTTCCTGGTTTCATTGAGCTCACAATCTTTATGGGGGGGTTATAATAAAACTAATTAATGAACAAATATAAATGTGAGGTATAAATTCCATATGGGATAAATTGTGTGATAAATTCCATGAAGAAAAATAAAGCCAGTAGGAGCAAAGGGGAGTGATTTGGATGGGGTGTTATTTTCTAGAGGGTGGTCAAAAAAGTTTATATGTAAACATGTTTGAGGAAAGGTGTGAGGGAACCGTGGGGGATGGTCTTGTGCTATTGAGGGGCAGGTGCTTTCCAGGTAGACAGAACAGCAAATGCAAGATCCCTGGGCTTGCTTAGATTTTTCCAAGACCAGCAAGGAAGCCAGTGTGGCTAGAGTGAAGCTAGCAGGGAAGAGAATAGAAAGGGCAGAAGGATAGCAGACTGCAGATCATGTAGGACTTTATAGGTCATGAGAAGAATTTTGGATTTTACTCTACAGAAGACTAAAAGACTTTAGAGGGTTTGGAGCAAAAGAGTGACGTGATTTAATTTATGGTTTTGAAGGCTGGGAGGAAAGCAAGGAGGCAATGTAGAAAGCTATTGCAATTGAAAGGTGGTGGCTTGAAACAGGATATTGGCAATGGTGGCCTGAAACTGTGTCAGTAATGGAGGTCAGATTCAAGACATGCTTTGACATGGTTGACATATAATAAAACATCAATAAATAAGATTACAAATGAAGGTGCAGATTTAAAAGTTACCAGCATGTATGTAGACATTAAAGTCTTGGGATTAGATGTGATCACCTGGGAGGGAAGCATAGAGGGAGAAGTCCGTGGAAGAAGTCCTGGAGTATTGCAGCTTACCCGGGGAGAGGACGAACCAGCCAAGGAGACTGAGGTCAATGGAGGTCCGAGCAGGACAGGTGAAACACTGTTTCGAGAAGAAAGGAGTGATCGATGATGTCAGCTGTTGCTGAATAGTTGGATAAAATGAGTGATATTTGACCATGTGATCAGTCAGTGTAGTGGTCACTACTGACTTTAAAAAGATGGACATGTATAGACTAAAACCTGGTGGTCTCTCATCTGAACTACTGCATTAGCCTTCACTTTTTTAAAATTTCCAACCCCTTCTCCAATTTGCAGTCAGAATTGCTTTCTCAAAACACAAATTTAATAATGTTCCTGCTGCTTTAAAAATCCCGGTGACTTTCGATCTCTTTCCAGATAATTATGCAAAGCCTTAACTCGTTCTCTAAAGCTTTACTCTCTGGGATTTATTCACATTGTGTTTATTTTAGTTCCTTATACTTCTCCCTGCCCCAAGGCCTTTGGACAGGAGGATCCCAATTTCCTTTTCCTCTTCTTCTAGTTACTCCGGATGTTAGTCCAGTATTATTCTTTCAGGGAATCCTTTTCTGGCCACACTATGTTAGAACCCCTTAGTACAGACGACTATAAGACTCCATAGCACTCCCTCAGAGCACACTATAGAGCTGCAATTTTACATATGTTGATCATATAATTAATGAATGTCTCCCCTGACTGATGAAAAGCTCCATGAGGGCAGGAACTCAGCATGATTTGTTTAACATGTATCTCCAGCACTAATGTCACAGTGCAGTGTAGATACTGCATCAATATTTGTTGAGTGAATGAATTCAACCTGAGTTTCATGATCCTTTTTTGTCTGGGAATTTATATAATTTCTTTTAGGATCCCAAGGATAACGGCTCTTTGATAGGACTATTAAACATGTACCGTAATTATTTACTAAAACTCCATACTCTGATTATACTGGCACAATTAAAAAAAATCTTAAAGAATAACAGAAACATCCAGACTTTCCTCCTCTCTAATTGTAAAGTAAAACATTATAAAGTGATTCAAGAAAAGTGAGTCTTCACAAATGCTAACCTTAGACATGGTCACTGACAATGCTCATAACATAATGACTTCCACCCAGCAGGAGTGACTGTTAGGGAGCAAGGAGTTTAGGTAAGAAAATGCCTCTCTTTCCTTACAGCTTTCTCAGGATGCTCCCATTGCTGATCTCTCCCCACGGCCAGCCTCACACCAGGTTTCTCTGTTAGATTTTTTTCACTAATTAAATTTTCTATTTAGCAGAAAGAAAATCTGAAACATTTAAATAGACATATTTGTTAAATATAGCCCTTTTCTCATGAAGCCATTCAAATGTTCTTCACTTTCTGGAGGCATTCATTATATCACATTCACCATTTTAAAGAATGTGTCTTATTAGAAAAGGTAACAACAAAACCGAACAGTGAAAAGAAGAAACAAATGCCTATCCAGCACAGTGTATTCAGCTAGACCAGTTTCCTCCAGAAAATGATTATCTATGACGCTTACTTACCTCAGCCCCATCCGCTGAGGGTTTTCTCTGCAGAAATGACTGGGAAGTCACAGAGCATGACACAGTGCTCCAGAATGTGGAAGAAGCAGAATCAACGTATTAGGCAGTTTGTCCAGAGTTATACATACAAAACTACGAAATTTGTTTAGTCTTTCAGTAAATCTCTGAGGGTATCTAATTCATCTCTTTTTGTTTTTTGGGTTTTTTTACTCATAAGTATCATATCCCGTATGGGGTTGGGGAGAAGGGAGAAGGAATTCAAATACTTGAGGACGAACTTCTTAGAGAACGTTCCAAGAGAAACCACATACCTCAGGCTACTCAGAAACAGAAGTATTTTACAGTGAATAAGTTACAAAAGAATTTGTTAAAATAATCATCTTTACTATTCAGTGATTTCTATAGCAACCACACAATGACTCACATACGAAATCAGGCTTTAGAGAAAGGAACAGCCAACTAACTGTGCCAGACTATTATATATCCTATCTTCTTTCCATGTAGGATTAAAGTTGAATGCCGCATGTAACTATGTTCTCGGGCCTATTTAACAAGCATTTCATGCGTTATTTCATTTCGTCCTCCCACCCGTCATTTTCTCCATTATATGGATCAGGATAGAGTAAGAGAGTTTAAATAATTTGACCAATATGACAACACAAGTAAATGTTAAAGTTTTGTCCAGATCTGCCTAACTCCTCAGTTTTTAATTTTTTCTAGTATTTCACGCAGATGAAAGCCCCTCTGAGAAGAGGTTGTTTCTAATTATTTTCGTTTAAATACTACATTTTTCAAGTCACAGTAGAAGTAGATCATATTTTACCAAACAGGATCTAAGTAATACAGGATATGGAGGTCTTTGCTGGGCCTTTCCTTACTGTCTGTCAGCCAACTGACAGGTAACTCAAGCAATAGCCTGTGGCGTCCAGAGACACTGCGTATGTTTGCTTCTCCTGTGTCCTGCACAGGGACAGCTAGCCAGGTGGGCAGGATGAGCTAAAACTCCAGAAGCACCCCACTTGCCGTGCTCTGGGTCTCGCCTGGGAGCCTGCCTCAGGCCAGAAGAAAGGAAAGGGCACTTTAACTGACCTGCGCAGGGGGGCACCTTTTCCCAATGTTTCCCATTTGTGCCGCAGGAAAGAGCCCCTTTCTAGTTTGCACAAGGACCTGCCATTTTTAGCAGCAGCTTCAATATAAACTGATACTTTTTGCATATTAGTATTCTTAAGAGCAAGAATGTTGCTCTAGTCTGTACTCCCTTGTTTGTAGGGACTCCATGAGATTGGAAAAAGCTCGTTGACAAGCAGCAGAAAGGTGCTAACAAAGGCCAGCAAAAGACAAAGAAGAATTCTTAGTATCTGAAGTCATTATGAATAAACTTCGTTATATATTGGGAAGACAAGAAGACAGGTCATGATATTGAAATCAATGAGAGTTCCATTATGTTCTAGATCTTCTATAATGAGAAGCTCTCAAAATTACTTTAAAACTCATTCTATGTACCTAAATTACTTTCAAGGGACCATTTAAATTAATAACTTGAGTTTTGAGGGAAAATATTTTATATCAAATCACTCTGATTACAGGAAATCCTAATATGAAACATAGGAATATACTCTCTAGGTAAAGGTACTCCATAGCTTAATATATTGCATATCATATTATTGGATGAGTAATAATTTATCAAATAAATAAACATAAAGCATTGCAAAATATAAAATCTGACTGGCAATTTATTCTAGACTTCTATATTTTTAGAAATTACCAGAAATGCTTATTTTTTAAATTAAGGTGTTTTTGTCTGTTTGTTTTCAGTTTTTGTTGTTATTTTGGTCTTTAGTTTGTTACAGGTCAGGAGAAATGAAGGGCTTGAGAAGATAAAATCCAAGAATGTAGGGCATGAGTTAGTCGCTTCTTCAAAATATATATATTTTTTCTCATCAAATGACCAAATTTTGATTTCCTTGAATTGGGCATTTAAGGCTGTTTTGAAGAGGAAATTATTCCTTTGAGCGACTCATGCCTTTGATGCCCGCACCAGCTTTGGCCCACCATAATGGAAAAAATTAAGACCACAACCTTGGTGAAGTTTGCTACAAATAAATGATCTTTTCCCTAGTGGCATTTTGTGACCTGTGCTGATTTTTTTTTTTTTAAGCTAAAAGAATATGCCATTGAAGGTTTTGGATAATTTCTGCTGATTCAAGCTCATGGTAATATAAATCACATGTCATAAAGCAAACACATAAATAGAGTTCATAGAGGAAATCAAAGTGGTTTCAGAGGATCCTGATAGGTGTGCTTACACCGGTCTCCAAAGCTCTCAGTGTTTGACAGGCCTCATGAACATTTCAGCTACACTTTTCCAGATCAACTGCCTTTGAACGATTTTCAGAACTCTGAGCCATTACTAAATGCCAAGGAAAGAAATTAAGCAATGAAAAATTGGACAGACTCTCAGGAAAAGTTTCCTAATTGTGAAACCTATTAAAATGTGGAATAAATATCCTCTCAGGGAGAGGATGGAGGCCCATCTTTGAGGCTGTAAAAATAGGGCTAGACCAACTCTTAGAAAAAAGAATCGAGGGCAGAATTCATTACTGGCGGGGAAGTGAGCTGGGTGACGTAATGGGTGTTTTCCCTCTCTCCTGCTAAAGCTTCTTTGATGTTTTCACTTAAGTCGTAACTTAGTTCTAAAAGCAGATATTTGAATGTGGGTGTTGGACTCAGGTTTCAATGAAAACCTCAGCAGAGAAAGTCAGAGATGAAGGCCACCATTGATCATGATCAAACTTTTATATGTGACCACGGAAGACCATTGGAAAGCCACTTAATGCATTACCTGGCAAACTCCTATTGTGGTTAGTCTTCTTTATCTGTATGTCTATCTTGCTCAGTCTGGACTTCTGCTTGTCAGAAAAATAGGTTGCATTTATACAGGACTGCCAGCCTTCTGTTTTTCTTGCCTGCTCTGCATGCATGCTTATAAATCCAATGTAGCTGGGTGGAAGGAATATACCGGCAGCTCTTTAGTATTAAGAATGTGATAGGAGAAATTGAGGTAGATGTGAACTGTCACCATCAATCAAAGTCAGTGAAAAGGCAGCTTTCCATGTGGAACAGTGGCCTCTATTTGCTGGTACTGTTTTTTTCTTTTCATCAGGGAACTAATGAGAGAAAAGTATGAAGGATTTGAGCATGAAACGTGAACAATGAATCTCAAGTGAGTGGATAAAAATGTTGTAAGTGGGATTTGATTGAACGTAAAGGCCTATCCTCTTTTCTGTTTTTGTTTTTTTTTAAATTATTTAATTCTTTAAATCCCAGCACTCTTGAACTTTGCAGACCGCCTTATTTGATTTCTTGTCTTGGGCCAGCCGTAAGTGATGCAGAGCTTCCCGAGCACTCAGTCGTCTGTCCCTTATCCTTTTCTGAGTACATATATGGATGAAATAGTGTAAAAACATGAACCTCAGTATACTTTGTCTTAATTATTCAGTTATTAAGGTTAGGATTTTTAGCAAAAACACTTTGGATATTTCTGACTAGTTAACATAAAAGTAACAACAAGTCTTTTATAATTCAATCGCTTATAAATATATGTTATTGTTTGCTTAGTTTTTATATCTGGGAGAATCATAACATGTGTGTTTGTTTCTACTGTCACTTGCAGCTCAACAGAACCCTGTAATATGCATGAAAATTTTCTGGAATTTATGAGATGGGCAGCTGCTTATCTCATATTCCCTTTCCAGGATGAAAAGAACACCTATCACAAAGCAATATAAATAACTGCTAGCCCGTAGCATATACATTTATACAAAGTAATGACAACTATTTTATATGGCAACAGGCTAAATATAACATGACTCTCTAGTTTGGAGTAAGGTGAAATATATAAATCTATTATAAATTCTCAGCTCTCCCAAATGTCTCCATCATGCCACCAAGAATTTCATAATCCAAAGACCAAGATAGAAAATATGTTTTTTCTAGGGACTTGCGTTACCCCAGAGTATAACTTTAAGCCCAGATTACTTCAGACCCCTGTAGATCTGATCTGCCCTTGGGACAAGAACCAGCCAAAATACTTTTTCTTGACGACAGGGTTGAAGTTCAGGATAGAAATGTAAATCTGTTCAGACACGCCGAGGAACAAATAAATCATACTGAGGACGTGGAGAATGGAGCTGCCAGAGGGACAAAATGAAAAGACAGATGCTGAGCAAAGGCACAAAAAGGAAAAAAATATAGACTAGTTAGGGCAGTGTGGACTTGTCAGACATGGAGGAGCTCTCAAGTTATAAATCGCTTAGAGAAATTAAAGCAGTATTTTGACATAATAGAAAAAGGAGCCTATCTGGCATATCTGTACCCACTAGACAGGAGTTCAAGTTCTGGCTCTGTCCCTCACTGGTTGTGGGATGTTGGGTAGGTTACTTCTCTGCTCCAACCCTCCTATTCACATCTATGAATTAAAAAATTTGAATTGGACACCCAAGCCCACTTTAGCTTTCGATCTTAATCTGCCATGCCAACCTGGTGGGTTATAATTATAAGAGAGTCGATAGTGGGTAGTACACTGAGATCATTTGTGTTGGAGTTTTCCCATTGGTATCTGTCTTATTCTTAGTCATTTTGTGAGAACGTGGAATGTGAATGGCACAATCATGGGCTGTGAAGATAAGACCCAGGATATCTGGCAAGATCTTGGTTTTCAAAAAGGACCTGAATGTTGCTTATTTGCTTAAACTTCTGGTGTAGAGAAAGCATTAGTTTCAACATTATGAGCTCTTAGCATATAGGAGAAGAAGTGGATTAGAAATAGAAAGACTGGGCTGAGTTAGTGAAATACTGAGTTAGTGAAGTACTGAAAGCTAGTAACGCTTTCCATGATTATTTAATTTGACTAATCTAATGAAAATATTGGCAGTTATGGGAATCTTCTGAGTTAAAAGCAGCTAAATTTTCTCCTTAATATACTGTTATTCATGACATTTTGTTTCAATTGATCTTCCAAACCAGGAAATCTTTCTAATATATTTAATTATTACAAAAGGAAGAAATAGGATTGATTATCCTCACTCATTTTCCAAGCAGGAGATTTTTCAACTATATACACCTGTGTACATATATGCACCTAAATTAGCCAATTGAAAGTTTTGTGAAAGTCCAGGTTTCCTAGCTTTCTGTCAGTAATTTTCAAATGTGCTGGTTGCCTCAATGGGTTAAAACCTGGGTATCGGAACCCAAATACGTCTTCAGTTCCAATGAATTTTCATTAATTTCCCACCTGAAGCACTGCATGCACCATCAGCCTGCCAGACGGAGGACAAAGTCTTCTGAATGATTGTTGTCCTACAGAGGGGACAATGGCCTGTTTTCTAAGTTAGCTGTTCTGAGGGGTTTGGTTGCATGGACATAGCTTTAAGAGACGTGTCTTGATTGTATTGTAGCTATGTAGCCTCCTCTTTCAGGACTTGGCTGTGATGCAAGGCTTCAGTATAAGTTCAGATGGACACAGGGCTCTTTTTGAGATAAAACTTGACATTTGTTGTAGTGACATTGAGGTAGGATTTGTTATATTCTCTTTACAACTCATAGTCTCAACAATTCTTTTGAAAATTCTCTGGCCTCCTTTCTTTAGTTAGAAACGTTTTCCAGCTGGAAGATATATACAGTGACTTTTGCATGTCATCCTGCTAGTTTCTAAACATAATAGTCAGGCTGATATCTGTGATACAGTTTATTTAGTCTTTTCCTTTGAATCTGTACCTTGTTTTGTGCCTGTCTTGCTTCCTAGCTCAGGGGAACAAAAAATGTCCTGGCCAGCTGCCATCTGGTGAAACAGCTGCTTTTGGCTCCAGGGAACCTGCAAGTGGGCCTGGGCAGTAAAAATGGAACGTACTATTCCTAAGACTTGAACACTCCCTTTGCTATCAATAGGGCAAATGAGCTTCAACTGGGAAAAACCAAGTTGAATGCTTTTTATTTTTACATTCCTTCATTTTACTGACATTGCTGCCGCATTTGATACTGTTGACTCAGCTCTCCTTAAAATTATTTTTCTTGGGCTTTTTATAACTTTACTCCTACCTAACTTACTGATGATTCTTTTTGTGTTCTTCTTAAAACGTGCTGTTCTGTACATTTTATCCTTCTTCTTTAGTCTCTTATTTAGCTTCATGCTCTATGCTTTAAGCCAGTGGTTCTCAAACTTTAAGCTGGTGGCTTTCAAATTTGGCTGCATGTCAGAATCATTTATGAGACTTTATCTAAATACAGATGCTTGGGCTATTGCTCTGAAAATTCTGAGTCAATATTTTTGGTGTGGAGACCAGCATCTATATTTTTAAAATATTTCACAGATGTTTCTTATGAGTTTTAGGTTTGAGAATCACTGATCTCTTGAATTATCCATACTGTCAGCCAAATAGGCTACTGATTTCTGAGTTTTATTCTGCTCCCTAGCATCTTACCTGAGCTCCAGACACATAGGCCAAATCTTCTAAGAAATATCTTCACATGGACTGTCCACAGTTATTTCAAATTTGATATACTCAGTCAAACTCATTATTCAACCCTGTTGCTTCCATTTGCAGCCTATCTCTTCTAATAATGACACCTCCTGGACCAAGTGGAAAACCTTATTCATCTGCAGCTTCTTGCTTTCTTCATTCTTGTTCTTTCCTATCAGTCTTAATTACATACCTGTAATGATTAATTTTATGTGTCAACTTGGCTAAGCCATGGTGCTCAGATACTTGGTCAAACATTATTCTGGATGTTTCTGTGATGGTGTTTTTGGAAGAGATTGATATTTAAATTGATGGACTTTGAATCAAGCAGATTGCTCTCCATAATATGGGTGGGCCTCATCCAATCAGTTGAAGGCCTGAATAGAACAAAAAGATTGACCTCTCCCAAGCAAGGGACAATTTTATCAGCAGACAGCCTTTGGACTTGAACTGTAACATCTGTCTTCCCTCTGTCTCCAGCCTGCTGGTCCACCCTCCAGATTTTAGACTTGCCAGCCTCCATAATCTCATGAGCCAAATCCTTAAAATAAACTTTTATATATATATATAAAATAAACTTTTATACATACATATATTTTACATATAAATATATATATATATTTATATATGTATTCTATTGGCTCTGTTTCTCTGGAGAACCCTCGCTAAAACATTTATCTCTCTACCTTGATCTCTCTTTTAAAATCTATTCTTTCCTTCTATTTCCATGTTTCTCCTTGGTTTTGGCCTCCATCAACTTTTGCCTTGGATGACCCTAACTGGTGCTTCAGTGTTACCAGTCTCCTTTCATCCATGGATTCTCCACGCTGCCTTGAACATGATCTTTCTAAGTAAGTAAGCCTGTTTATATTGTTATCCTACTACTTAGAAACCTTGGGTGTTTCTCTGTTGTTTCCTGAAGGATTAAACTCTAAGTCCTTTGCATGCAAAGCATTTCACATCTGTGTTTAAGCATTAGCCATATTCAATTCCCAACCTCTCTCTTCTCATACCAACACACACACACACACACACACACACACACACACACACACACACACATTTCTCCAGCCAGGAAACTATTTGCATTCCCTTAACTTGCCATGCTTCTTCTCAACTCAATGACTTTGTGCAAAATTTTTCTTCTCCCTGGAATGTGCTTCCCTTGCCTCCAGTCTTCCCAGTGAGCTCTCTCTCATCTTTCAGACCTGGCACAGATATTACATTTCTTTGTACATCCACTTCCTGGAGTTAACCAGACATCAATTGACTTTTTTACTTCTGTGCTCCTATAGCACATCTAAGAGCATGATTGAGCTCAATGGCTGCATTTATTGAACATTTGCTAAGAGCGAGGTAATGCATTACCTCATTTAATCCTCATTATGGTCTTCCTTTAGGGAAACAGAAGTTTGGGGAAGTATAGCAGCTTGATCAAGATCACAGAGCTGGTAGATGACAGACACAGGCGTTGAAAGAATCCAGTCTGTGCTCTTGGTCACTATACTCAGCTGCCTTCACTGCATCACTGTGCACCGCATCTACCGTATGCTGCTTGTAATTACTTCTTTAGAGCATGTCTTCTGACTGAACTGCAGGATTCCTCCTCTATCACCAAATGTATGGAAGAATAAATGAATAATTGGATTAACGATAATCGGTGGTGGTATTCGTCAGGTAAAGAGTGGAGTAAGTAAAAGGATTATTTAGTCATAGCTAATAGATGCCATATCAAAGCAAAGGTACCTGAGTTTCCTTTATCTAGATTATCTTCTACTTATAATTTTAGAAATGTGTTAAATTCTCCAAAATATTTTGGGCCTCAGTACCATATTGCTTAAAATATTAATGTTAAAATATATTCCATTATATTGTCTTTTATGTACATTTTATTTATTGCACAACCCCAATAATAAAAGTTTAATTCAAAACACTTGTGCATATCTCTTACTAAAATCTATTTCCAAGTTACCTTTTGGGATTTTTGTGTTGGATATCACTTTATGAATATTAAGGAAACCACATTGATAAAACCATAAAAAAAAGTAGACATTACTTATTTAAATACATTTTTATATAGCCAAAATCAAGTTCGTTATTCAGTTTAAGATAGGATATTGCCCCTTTAAAGTGAGAGACTCTCCTAATCTCAGAATATTTACCAAATGGATAATGGATAAGAAACAATTCCCACTTCCACTCAAGGGGTCAGTCACCCACTGTTTAAAACTCTCCCATTGCCACAGACTGAGGGAAAGCAAAGCCTCATGGCACTCTTTCAGTCCATAATGCTCCAACCAAAGTAACTCCAGTTCCTTCTTTAAGCTTTAAACTTACTCTACCCTCCAGTGAAATTCCATAAGATCTTTCTCTTCCAAAAATACCAATCACAACCATTAAATCATTCTGTTCATTTCCAGCTGTGGAATTCTGTTAATTTCCTGCACTGTTGTGTTTATTCCGAAGAAGGTAGAGGGAGGAGATGGTAATTACTTGATGAAGAAACCCTACCGTGGAAAGTTTCCCAATTTGCATATTGTCTACAGCAACATGTAGGCTTTGGGTATTTATATGAGATGAATAGACTGGCCAAATTTGAGGCCCAAGAAATGGATCTCTCTCTTACTTTTCGTTTCCAATTAGAAACTACAAGCCATGCATGAAGCATTTCTCAGGGCTGAATACAAAACCCAAGGGAAAATGTTCATATTGAAAATACTACTTTTTGTTTTTTTCTCATACCACACACTATTTTACACAATCTCTTCATTATCCATTTTGCAACATATCAAACAACATTAAATTTCCCTTTAATTCCAAGCCGACCACTTTACTCTTCTCAGGCACCAGACGTATGAAAGGTTTAGCCGTGTTTTATTTATGCATTCATTTATTTGGTTAAAAGACAAACTTAGGAGGAACCTCTGAGTTCTCCTTTCACAGCTGTGATTATAGAAAAATGAAAATCTGAAGCAAGAAAATTTATAAACTGTAAATCACATTCCATTTTCAGAGTCTGAAAAATTATGGAGATTAAGAAGCTTGATGAAGAGATGTTCATAACTTTTTCACAAGGACATTCTTTTAGTTGGTCTACTTATGTTATCGCAAAACTTCTGGGGGTGCCCTACTGGGTCACTCAGATGTCTCCAGACTCACACATCTCTTTGAGAAAGCAAAGGTTAACAACAACAGGTGTTACTGGAGTGAGCTATGCACACCAGGATTGCTGAAAATGCAGTCTTATTTCTTTGGAAATCTTTGACTCCTCAAAAAAATATGTGAAAAGCAGCCCCCAAATGGTTCTGTGCTCCAATTTGATTTTATTTTAGAATTGCTTATGTTACTAGGACTTCTGCGTGTGGCTTCTCTGAAAGAATGGCACATCTATCAGCTCTCAGGGTGGACGTTAATGGAAATAGTGTGCTTTTACGGACTCAACCCTCTCCGAAGCCCTGCCTCAGGCTGTTTCACCAGAACCTCTACGTTGTATCTGGAAAATCACTAACAGAGAAACAGACAGAAGGGGGGGGAATCTGTTTTTTAAATCTTCTTTCTGAAACTTCCTGTGCAACTTTCCTGCTAGGAGCTTGATTCCATGGAAGCGGTAGGATATCGGGGATTTGCATTTTGGAAAGTTATCCTGTGTGTTATTTATATTCTGTATCTCTGTTGCAGTTATGTGTGCAACAGCTGCATTCCACATAACCATAAAGGAGTTGTCAAAAAGCAAACACTTTTTATAGAAAAAGACTTAGAAAACTGCAGTCAAACCTTAATTATCCAAAGAAAGTCATGAGGTGGTTAATGTTCTGAAACAACGAGTAACTTCTGAATATTTGACATTCATAAGCCTCTTGTGATTTCATACAGAAGATGCACCTTTCAAATAAAGTTGAAATTAGTGATTAAACGTAGCTGATCGACCCTGAATACAGTGGTGGAGAGGTAGGGCAGAAGCCTTGGGGGGTGCTGGGTGGCACATCCTAAAACGTGCAACACCTGCAGACGACCAAGACGTGAGTGTTCCTCAAAGGTTTTCTTCATCATCTTTTGGGTTAAAATATTCACTTCAAATGCACATTATTTTTAGTCCAAAACAATTTTGTTTTTACTTTACACATTCATATCTATTTGCTGAGAATCGTTGAATCTTTCATTTGTCACAAATCTTCCTCACAATTACCTCAGTATGTTCTCAGCCGTCTCCGTTCTTTCCAGGGCTGAGTTCACCAGCTCAGAACGTGACTGGTCCCGTGAAGAGTAACTTAACCTCACAGCCTGCTGTCACGGGAGGTTAAATTTATGGTATACATGTCTCAGGAATATTCACTCTCTGTCTTAGTTAAAAATAAATGTTAACAATTACTTGAATTAGGTATAGCTTTTATTTTTTACATGTAATGGTCTTTATTTCTCATACTGTGTATACCATCATATAAAATTTATACTATTAAACAAATCCAATAAAGTAATTTATGCAAAATTATAGAATTATAATTTAGAAATACAGTTGTCTTTTTCTTTTGTCCTCATATAACATGATTACTATACTATTATATAATAATACCTATCACATGGCTGAGAATTTGAGGTAAAACATACTATGTCTATATTCTGTTTTAGGAATCATTTTTCTCCAGTTTATTTATAAAATGAGAAGTTTGGTTTAGATTCTTATTATTTTCTGAATTTCGTCTTACCCTCAAAAAACATATTGCAAAGAAAATTGGGAATTTTGGCTGAATGAAACTCCTTCTTTCCTCTTCCATCTTTCCCTACTGACAACATGAGATAACCTTGACTTGTTTTCCTTTACTGAGTGGCTTCAAGGTTTCTCTTTCTCAGCTAAAAATAATAATAATCATTAGTTGAATGCATTCTTTGTATTAGTGCCTGTTATGTGTTGGGAATCTATGATATCTAGGTGTTTGTTTTTAAAGCTGTACTTTTTTGTTTTTGGTGAGGAAGATTGGCCCTGAGCTAACATCTGTTGCCATTCTTTCCTCTTTTTTTTCTCCCCCCAAAGCCCTAGTACATAGTTGTACATCCTAGCTATAAGTTGTTCTAGTTCTTCTATGTGAGATGCCTCCACATGGCTTGATGAGTGGTGTGTAGGTCCACGCCTGGGATCTGAGCCAGCAAACTCCCGGCTGCCGAAGTGGAGCATGCGAACTTAACCTCTTGGCCATGGGGCCAGCCCGTGATATCTAGATTTAACAAGCCAGAAACTTGCCCAAATTAATGCCTAATAACTCAGAGATTATCCTGACTGAGTCAAAGGAAATAAATACAGATTACATTCTACTTCCCACTGTGGAACCACTGTCTTTCCTTTGTAACTCCCCTTTAGTTTGAAATTACTGAAGAAAATGAAAGGAAAATATATAATTAGATGGTAAAATATTTTCACATTTAACAGTCACTTTGCCATGACTTTTCACTTATTAACATATATACCATATCTTAGGGGAAGCAGCTGTATAATTGATTACTTTCTGCAAGTTCTGACACATGGGAAAATTTTACATATCCTGGTGAAAAAGAATCTTAACCTTAACGAAAAAAGAATCTTAACCTTAATGAAGGAGTTGCTTAAAGTGTAAATGAACTTAAACTGTAACTGTGTTTCCATGTGTAACGGGGGGAATAGTGACTTCCTAAAAGAGATGTTCACATCCTGTTCCCTGAAACCTGTGAATGTTATCTTATTTGGAAAAAGTTATTGCAGATGTAATTAAATTAAGGATCTTTAGCTGAGGAAATCATCCTGGATTATCCTGGTGGGCCCTGAATCTCATGACAAGTGTCCTTATAAAAGAAAAGCAGAGGGAGATTTGTGACAGAAAAGGAAAAGGAAAAAGAAAAGACACAGACAGGGGAAAGCGATGTGAATGCACAGGCAGCCCAGAGAGTGATGTGGCCACAAGCCAAGGAATGCCAACGACCACCAGAGCTGGAAAAGGCAAAGAACACATTCTCCCTTAGAGCCTGCAGATGGAGCAGCCCCTGCTCACACCTTGATTTAGGACGTGTGACCTTGAGAAAGGTGAGAGATAAATATTTGTTGTTCTAAGCCACCTAATTTATGGTAACTTGTTACAGCAGTGCCAGGAAGCGAATACATCATGTGAGTTCAATAATGTAAACATGTGTTCATCAAAGCCACTAACTACAAGTTCCACGAGGGAAGAGACCACTTAGGTTTTGTTAATGGCTGAGTTTTGCTCAGCCAGCTTGGTGAGGCCGAGTACCTGGGAGGCAGGGTATCTAGGCACATGGCTGATGGGAAAGAACAACAGTGTTTCCCAGTCTCACTTGCAGCTGGATGTGGCTGAGGGCCTATTTTGTGTCAAAGAGATAAAAGCACATGAAGTGATAACTACAGGGATGTGCCCCTGACAGGAGGAGGCATCATAATGGATAAGCAAGTGCCACCAACTTATATAAGAAATCTATCTGTTTTGGTGCAAGAGGCAATGTCTGGAGGAGCAATAACATAAAAGTGCTATGTGATTCCTCCATGCTTGCACAGACTTTTCTATAAGAGAGAGTAAAAAAGCACTGCTGCTTTTTTTAATGCTGCGGGCAGGGTGGAGTTCTGTTCTGCAAGTTATTCTGGAGAACAACCAAACTTAGTTCTGAGTCATACACAAAATAACTGGCCCTTGTTGAATGAGTTGAATGAATTTATATAATTGTTCAACCTAAACTAAGTATGTTATATCAGATAATAATTGTTTGGAGAAAACGAGAACAGGAATTTTCTTGGAATATTCATCAACTGAAATATTTTTGTACTCTATCTCCCATTTATCTGCACTTGGGGATAAGAAGTGATCTATTTACAAGAATTTAAGGGAAATATATATATATAGTGCATTTATATTTCTCCACCTCCTATATGTAAGCCATGAGATATTTTTATTGATTGCTTTTAAAATGTTCATTATAAATGCTTAAGAGCCAAGTACCAACACTAATTCTTCATCTGTCACGTTACTAGATCATACATTTTTACTTAAAAGCATTGTAATTACATCAATGCTTGTTGTCCTTTCAACTCTTTGGAATTAAACTTTTGCTACATTAATTATCCATAAACCCACCTTGTCCTAGAACATTTGAAAAAGGAACTACATTTGAAAAATTAAAAAAAAAAAAGAGGACTTCTCGATGCGTTCTGGATAACTGCTATCCTCCATAAAAATACTCACTCTCTAGAATTCAATTTCCTTACTCACATCCATTGCTGCTCAGTTAATGTCCGCTGCATTGGTTCGTATCTCTCAATTAACCCCTAAGAGACTTTTCTCCCAGCAATACTAGGTAATTGTGCTTGTTCTGGAATGTATTCTATCATCTGCAGTTCCTCTTGTTACCTTTATGAAATGCCGCCCTAATGCATTCCTGATAGATGACGTTTTACTCTACATTTTCATAGATTTTTGAAAGATCTTCCTTTTCAATTACCTGTTCTTAAGGCAATTTTGTCCATATGGATGCCAAAAGTAAGACAACTAATTGACAATTATTAGTCAAGTTTTTGTGGGAAGGCCTGGAACATAGATGATCAAGCAGTTTTTCCTTCTTTCTTGCCTTTTTTCTCCCCATGTAAGACTCACAGACGTCTCCTCATCCCCACGATTCAGATCAGTTTTCTCTCGGTGAAGAATTTCCCAATACGTGCAGGTAGAGTCAACCATCTCTCTTTTGTTTCACTACTGACCTTAATAGTAGCACCATTTTTATAAATTTTATTTTTGTGTGAGAAATTAAAGACACAGAACATTCATGGCCGTTCTGATGTATGGTAGTTTCTAGAATCTACTGGTATTCCTGAAAAACTCACTTTAACAGAGTCCTTAGTGCCTGATGAGGCCAAGTGAGCCAAAGAGTGGTTTCTAAAAGCTGAGGGAACAAGGGAAATGGTGCCAGAGGTGCTTGAAGTGTGAGGATGAGGGCCAGAGAAATAGCCCGAGGCTGTCCTGACAGGTAAGATGTGTGGGCAGGATGTCTAACACACATGTTGGGGTAGTCAATGTCTGAGTAGATTTGATGGGGGTTAACTCTATACAAATGCTCAGCTACACACACAAAAAATTGATAGCTCTAAATAATTGAAGCTTCGTAGAAAAATTGGCTTGGATGGATTCACTTATTCTGGATAAATTTTAGAAAGAAGGAATCTCAACTTCTCCATCCAGTGTTTTTAAAGAGCATAAAAGGCATGTTTGAACACATGCAGAACGTTAGAGCCCTGTAGAAGAGACTAGAGAGTGTTACAGTGAGGCATGACCTTTTTTTGCTCTCTATATTGGCTGAAGTTACTAGGTAGATATTAAGAATGGTTGTGCTTAAAGTATGGCCTTGAATTCCATGATTTATTCCTTTTTCAGCTGTTTTTTCTCAGGAGTTTTCCTGTGTGCAATCAGTATACTTGCCACATTTTGAAATATATTAAGACGGTATCCTTGTCTGATTTCAGCAATCTGTCTCACACAATTAGTAGTAATTTTTATTTCCCATTATAGAGCCATGGATTCTTTTTCCACATCAGTCTCTAACTGAACTGGACATTAAAAACCGATTCTTGTTGAGCCACACAAAGTAATGTTGAGAGTTGTTTTGCAGCAAAGCCCTGGTGATGTTGACCTTGTTTAGTGCTCAATCGCCTTAACGTAAAATTCAGAATGGTCAGTTTCATAAAAATCAGGGCAAGAGCTGCAGACAGACTGCTTGATTCACTGCTGACCACAAGAAATGGACATGCGTTTTCAATTCCAGCTCAGCATTTCACATCTGCACGGTAGGGGCCTTCCAAAAACCTGACAGAAATGTCATCAATGAAACTGAGAAGAAAATATTTCTGACAGACTTTTTCTTTGGCTTTCCTGATATTCAATTTGCCAAATTTATAAAGAAAAAAAGTCTTGCTCTTCTGTACTTTCCAGATATTTACTTTTTAAAAAATCTGGGGTCAGTGGCAGAAGATGGGATTGCAAAAAGAGCTGCTGTAATCATCAGAACTAAGGAATCACTTGCATTCTTGGCCACCACCTTCACCTAGGGTACTGAATTGGCTCTGAAATTAGAAGAGAAGTGGAGTGAGGGGTCTTTAACAATATCTAAAATTCCCTGAAGTACTTGATGGCTTAAAACGTCGTCTATTCTCTTAGGGCAAAAGTTTAAGTTATGTGTGTGTGTATATATATATATATATATATATGTATATTTAAATTCAGGAGACAGCATTGAAAAATTCTTCTTCATCTTAATGAGATGGACCTGGTCCTTCTTCAAAAGGAAACTCTGGTTTCCTGTTGTATGCTGTATCTAGGCTCTTAGGGTAAAAGTTATTTATTAGCATAACCACATAACCACGTAGCTGCTTTACTGTATAGTCCCTGCCATTAGGCGGCTGCCTCACAGCTATTGAGTTTCAGAGCTAGAATGTGAACCCAAGTCTTAAAACTTAACTCCAGAGCCCTTCTGCATGATCACTGCAACATTCTGATCCAGAGGAAAAAGTGAAATGCATGTGCTAAGGAGTAATGTGAGCAGAGGGTGATGTATGTTGGTCAATAAATAGCCTGTCAGCTGAGTCTCCCACGTCTCCTCCTCCACTCTGCCCATTCACCCAGGCTCCTTCCCATCCATTCATTACTCTGGAGCCAAGAAGAGGCTTGTAAATAGGTACATGAAATTATTTTACCCTTCTGTTTATTTTGTTATTGTTTATTGTGAAAATTTCAACCATATCCAAAAGAAAACTAGTATATAATGAACTCTCAGATATGCAGCTTCCGTAACTACCAACTCATGGTCAATCTTCACTCCATAGTATTTTGAAACAAATACCAAAAAGCATATCATTTCATCCATAAATATTTCAAGTTTTATCTCTAAAATGTAAGGACTTTAAAAATAACCCATAGATACAATGATATTTATATTAGGCTAAATAAATTAATAGCTTTTCCTTAACGTCATCAACTAGCTTGTCAGGGTTCAAATTCCTCTGATTGTCTCAATTTTTTTTCAAAAGTTGATTGGTTTGAGACAGGATCCAAGTAAATTCCGTATCTTATTATCTTATTTTTGGTTTATGAGTGTCTCAAGTCTCTTTTATGTAGGTTTCTTCTCAATCTCTCTCTCTCTTTCTTGCAATTTATTTGTTGAAGAAACTGGATGTGACTCGTCCCACAGTCTGGATTTTCTTGCCTTCCCATGGTGTTCCTTTGTTCTCACTATTTACTGTAAATTGGTAGTAAACTCTAAAAGTCTTGATCGAGTACAGATTTGACAAAACTACTTTATAGTTGCACTTGTGTGTTACAATGGGGAATTACATAGTGGTTGATGGTCTCTGTTGTGTTGAAGTTGAGTCATTTATAATCACTATTTGGATCCATTAACTCATTGTGGATTTCCAATAGTGATATTCTAATTCTCTCAGCTTTTTTTTTTCATGTATTAGGTGGTGAATGTGTGTGGGTATGTATATATATGCGTGTATATATATTGTGTATATATTATATAATATATATATTACCATCAGGAGTTACATAATGTTTGATGGTCTTTCTTGCGTTGTATGTGTATAATACACCACATACACACACACATATAGTTTGCCTCTTACTATAATATATGGAGATCACTCAGTAGTAGTATATAAAGATTTTACTTGTGATGTGGTTCCTCAATTTTATGTGTCAGCTTTACTGGGCTACCAGTACCTGTTACCAGATAACTGGTAAAACATTATTTCTGGGTGAGGGTGTTTCTGGAAGAGATCAGCATTTGGATCCATAGCCTGAGTGAAGATCACCCCACCAAAGCAGTAGGTATCCAATCAGTTGAGGGCCCAAATAGTCCAAAAAGGTGGAGGGGTGAATTTTCTTTCTTAACTGGAGCTGGGACATCCATATTCTCCTGCCCTCAGATATCAGCTCTCCTTTGTTCTCAGGCCTTTGGACTTGGACTGAATTACACCACCAGCTTTCTTTGTTCTCCAGGTTGCAGCAACAGATTGTGGTACATCTCAGCTTCCATAATCACATGAGCCAATCCCCGTAATAAATCTCCTCTTATATATCCATATCTATATTTATCCTATTGGTTTCTATTCTCTGGGAGAACTCTGCCTAATACATTCCTCATTTCTTTTTCCAGCTGCATAGTACTCCATTATGTGGAAATACCACAGTTTTCTCAACCAGTTCCCTATTGATGGACATTTTGGTTGTTTCTAGTGTTTATCTATTTCTAATAGTGCAGCAACAAATAGCCTTCTGTGCTCAGTTCATTGTGTTCTTGCCAGTGTATCTTTGGGGGTGAAATTCTTAGAGGTGAACTTCCGGGTCAAAGGATAAATCTATATGTATGTCAATCTGAGACTAACCCCCTCTTACACACTGAAGCTCTTACCTTCAGTGAGTGTCTATCGCCCTTAGGGGGTGGGAAATAAACTCTTAACATGAATAAAATGTCCCGTACAGTCTTCTCCTAACTAGTTTCCCAGCTTCAATGCCACCGTGATCCCCTTCATTCTCTGTTCCATCCACAGTGGCCTTCTTCATTTCCTCAAAATGGCGTGTTCTCTCTCTACATATTCAGATTAGAAAGCTCTCCTGCTTCTTTTTCTGTGGCTGATTAACTGCTCCTCATCATTCAGAGCTCAGCTTAAAGGCCGCTACCTCCGGGTAGCATCCTTGACCCTAGAACCTCTGAAAGTGGAGTGTCTAGGGGGCAGATGGGCACATAGCTGTGTGCTGCGCAGATAGGACTGAGTGGGAGAGAAGGATTGGAAATCATTATTCTTTCAAATAGTTGAAGTTGGAGGGGTACATATGATCAGCAGGGAAAGCACCTCTTTGTGCTCCCATAGTACCTGGTACTTCACTCAATTTAGCACTCAGTTATGATTGCCTTGGCTCCATATAATTGTCTTTTCTGCATTTACCATTAGACTGAAATCAGCATGAGAGAAGAAACTTTCTGTGTCTTATTTACTATAATTCCATTTACAATGCTAAGCTCTCCCTAAGTATTTTTGAATGAATAAATAGCAAGAGAAATGGTAGGAAATTCAGAGGATTCTGCTACCATAAAAATCCAAGAAAGAAGAGTTAATTGACTGCATAAAATATTTTGGATGAGAAGAGGAAGACAAACCCTTCCCTCGATGTTAGCAATAATGGGGATATTGGCGACCTTAGTGAGAATAGTTTTAGTTGGTGACAGAAGAGGAATAAGATTATAGCATAAATAGGAACGAATGGATGAAGAGCAAACTGAAATATATATGTATATTTAATACAGAAGAAGCTTAGTAAAAAAGATAAAAAGAAGGCAATAATTAAAAACGTATTTGGGAACAAGACTTTTTATTGTTCTTTGGTGTATTTTTATTGGTTTAGTTTTCTTTTCTTTTCTTTTTTTGAGGAAGATTAGCCCTGAGCTAACATCCGTTGCCAATCCCCCTCTTTTTGCTGAGGAAGACTGGCCCTGAGCTAACATCCGTGCCCATCTTCCTCTATTTTATATGTGGGACGCCTACCACAGCATGGCTTGGCAAGCGGTGCTATGTCTGCAACCGGGATCTGAACAAGCACGTGCGCCCTTAACCGCTGCGCCACCCCATCGGCCCCTAGGCTTTTTTTCTTTCTTTTGCTTAGTTTTTAAAGACAAGAGACACGTGAAGAGAAGAGGCAGTAGAGCGGAGGCCAGTGCAAGCCTTCAGGATTCAGAGCACAGAGGCTGACTTGGCCTGAGTGACAAGGCGAAGGGAGGAGCTGTCCAAAGAGCCGGTCAGGAAGGACGCCTGGATAGACTTGTATGTGGATCACTTTATGGGGGGGCGGAAATAGAACTTTTCAGCTTAAAGGCCTCTATCTTCCTATTTCCAAAGAGAAGGCAAAGTCCATTCCCAAAAGGAAGGCAAAGTATTGGGTTATAACAACTGGAAAGTGTCGAAGGGCATCACCTAGTTTTATTTTGAATGATACCCAAGACATGGTGGTCATGAACTCTGTTTACTGTTTAGGGAACAGATAGCAGAGGCTTAGCAGTACACAGACTTAGGAGTTATTTCTGTGGTGTGTTCAAATTTCAGGTCCTCCAATTACTAACTTTGAGATCGAGCATGGGTTATTAACTCGCTGAGCCTCGGTACCTTTTGCTGTAGTCTATGTCCCTTATTGGTTTGCTGGAGGAATTAAATGAAAATAAGTAAAGCACTTTGGTCAGCCCTTGACATATAGCTGATGCTGTGTAATATAAATAAATACTCTTCTTTAGAAATACCTCTAGAATGAAATTCTGGAAAGAAGGATGTAGTCATGGGTGCCAGGATTATCTTGGTCCAATTTCAATTTGAACAGCATACGTTAGTCTAGAGTTCTAGAAGATGAAAGAGAGTGAGAAGAATTCCAAAAGCCCAGAAAGTTCAGCACTTGTTTGTTCATTTTTTTTTTGAAGATTGGCACCTGAACTAGCAACTGTTGCCAGTCTTCTTCTTTTTTTTTTCCTGCTTTTTCTCCCGAAATCCCCCCAGTTCATAGTTGTAGGTCCTTCTAGCTGTGGCATGTGGGATGCCACCTCAGCGTGGCCTGATGAGCAGTGGTATGTCCATGCCCAGGATCCAAACGAGCAAAACCCTGGGCTGCCGAATTGGAGCGCTCAAACTCAACCACTTGGCCACAGGGCCAGCCCCAAGCACTTGGTTTTTAAAAATACTAGAATTATTGGGGCCGGCCCGGTGGCGCAGCGGTTAAGATCGCAGGTTCCGCTTTGGCGGCCCGGGGTTCGCCGGTTCGGATCCTGGGTGCTGACATGGCGCCACTTGGCAAGCCATGCTGTGGAAGGCGTCTCACATATAAAGTAGAGGAAGACGGGCACGGATGTTAGCTCAGGGCCAGCCTTTCTCCGCAAAAAAGAGGAGAATTGGTGGCAGATGTTAGCTCAGGGCTATTCTTCCTCAAAAAACAAACAAACAAACAAAAAATACTAGAATTATTTGAATCTAGTACTGAAAGACTGAGTAAACTGTAAGGTCCTGTGATTCACTTAAGGTAACACAAAAATGGTGAAAGATCTAAAATGTAAAAATTCTGCTTTGCAATTCTTGGACTATTCCATAGTGTCATTGTAGTTCCCAGTGAAAGGAACTATGCATGTGAAGAAGAATCTTTAGAGACAGGTTGCATTTATCAAAAAAAATCTGGTCCACAGAGAAACATCCTGTTATTACTAGATCATTGCACAAGTTCCCTAAATTTGCATCTGTTGGAGGGAATGAGACAGGTTTTCCAGTGACCTTGACCTGAGAGTCTTCAATCGGCTGTGCATGGTGCACAGCTGTAGGTTCGTGTTCCAAGTTTCCAGTTTGTCATTGAATTATTTTTTGCCAAATACAAGATGTAATCTTGATAGTTTATCAGCCTATAACATTAGCCAGAAAACACATTATGATAAGAAAAAAAAATCTCACTTTTAACAAAATTTCATCTACCCACTCAAAATAACTTGGATTTCTTATGACCAATGCATAACTTTATTAGTTGAATTACAGTTGTGACTTAGAATTTATCTCAGGTCAGAGAATATAGGATGTAGTATTTTTAATCGGAGAACATGAGGGGAATCCCACCCTAGTGGAAGGAGTGTGGGCTTTGGCGGCAGAAGACTCACATTAGGGACTTGATTTTGCACTGTGCTGGCACTGTGATCTTGGTCAAGAAACTTGACCTTCCCAAGCTTTCCATGTTCTCATGAGCAAAACTGAGAAGATAGCAAACACGGTTTAAGGATTTGTGACGATCACAAAAATATGTCAGAGTTCTTTGAAAAGAGTAAATGCTCCCATTTGTAATCTAATTATATAGTTATTTACTACTATTAGCAATGGGGTAGGAAATAATGCACTTAGCATGAATATATTGAAGGACAAAATATATTCTCTTTTAAACATTATATAACTATGAATGAGTTGGCAATACATGATTAAAAGTGGGAGTTTTATTATATTTTAACAGAATTAATAAATGTCAGCTTGTATCACTTTCAGAAGAAAGTAAATATTTATTTCCAGAAAGTGATGGAAGCCTTTTTGAAATTAAAATGACAATAAATGTATGTTTACATTTCACTTGCGTAATGTTAGATACCGTATATAATAGAAACTACAGTTGAAGAAACCTGAAGAAAATCTTATCGGTTTGAGAATATGACTAATAGCAATAAGCCTTATTTCAGAAAGAAATTATTTTATAGTAATAAGATTATTTACCTAAGGTTATTGCAATTTTCACACTACTTTTGCTTATTATAATTATTTATGTGCAGCTCTAGCCAAGGCTAATCTTTTTAAGGCTAAAATAGAGATATGCCCTTAGGTTACTTCAGGGTTATTATTCCTTACACTTTCCAAATTGATCAAATATGGGGAGAATTAAACATTTTGATCAATGAGGAGATGGGACATTTTTAGCCAATCTATGAGCTAATAGAAAGTATCAGTTTGCCAAGTAAGTGTAATACAGCATACCTAACCCCTTCCCCATAAACCCAAAGTAAAATTCATTCTGATTTCTACTTATAAAAGCAAATACAAAACAAGAAAAACTGTAAAATATTTATTGTACTGTCATGCGCCACATAGCAATGTTTCCATCAATGATGGACTGCATATACGACAGTGCTCCCATAAGATTAGTACCAAAGAGCCTAGGTGTGTAATAGGCTATATTATCTAGGTTTGTGTAAGTACACTCCATGGCGTTGGCACAATGACGAAGTAGCCTAATGATGCCTTTCTCAGAACATATTCTCGTTGTTAAAGTTTCATGACGGTGCTTCGTTTTTACACATCAAAGACAAAAAATCACAAAAAAATTAAATGATGGAAGATTGTTTTGTTTTGACATTTAAAACGTGACATGTAACACGATCCAGCACACTGTGACATCATTAGGGATATCTTCCCTACTACTCTAAAAAATGTTGGATAAAATATAACCAAATTTTTAAAAATACCTACTTGAGGTGGAAGTTAAGAACATGAAATTCCTAGATTATAGACACAAAAGGGAAAGTAAAAGCTAAAGAATGAGAAAAACTTAAAGCTGAGTATTCCACAGTATATTGAAATCAGATATTCAAAGTACAGTCTCAAACAGTGCTTCAGTAATGCACAAATGTTCACAAATGTGAGTCCTGACTCTTGAGTTGTGAAAGATAATAATCCTAATTCAGGACTGAATGTACTCATGTAGCCTAGAGATGCTGCCTTTGCCTAGTTTATGGCCAGCAGCTGAACTTGAGTACCCTACATAGAGGCAGGAGCCTGTTTTCCGTGAAACAGGAGTCAGAAAATCTTCACCCAGTAGTGCCAAGATGCTGCAAGAAACAGAAAGAGAGCTCACTTTTTATTCAAGTCATAGCTGTAGAATCACTCACCCAGAGAGAAATTGGAATCACAGCCAAGCCTCTTGATGCAATGCAATAATGTCAAACTGAGTAATTAGATCAATAACCATAAAAAGCCCACTGTCGAGAAGAGAAATATGTTAGATCCTGAAAAAGGCAATTGTAAAACCACATCATAGGAATGCCTCCCTACTCCAGAGAACCTGTAAATCTCACTATAAACTCTTTGAAGATGAGCTCAGTAAAAATTTACAAACAACCAAGAGGGCAATAGATAGAAAAAGGCAAAATTCGCACACAGAGAATTATAGATAATAGAGACTTTCTGAAAGAGAGACTTTTAAGTAAATATATACAGATTTTTTATAAGAATAAAGGCATGAAATCCATAAAGCAAAAGATGGACGTTATGGGAAAATAACAGTTGGATTTGCAAAAGAATCAAAATAAGGGTACAATAATGGAAAATATAGTCATTAACATAAATTAAATATTACAGTAAAGCAGAAGAGAGAATTGGAAGATAGGTCTGAAGAGATGACTCCAAATAGATCTTTTAAAGATGAAAAATAAGAAAGAGAAATTAAGAGACATAGAGGATAAAAATGAGTGACCATTTAATTGGAGATACACATTTAATTGGAAGTTCAAAAGGAGAGACAAGGGAAAGAGGAAAAAGAAATATCTGAGGAAATAGTAGCCAGTGATACCTATCTAAAGGGAGACATGCATCCTTAGATTTAAAAAAAACCTGAAGCCCAAGAAAGATTAAACAATTAGAATTATTACACTTAGATACTTCAAATGAGGGAAAAAAATTGTTTCCAGGCTTCAAAAAAATAAGAATTTTTTCCACTCATGGGCACATGACAAAAGCTACTAAAGGATGTATTTCAGCAAGAATAAATTGGAACTTGGAAGGTAGAAATTGAATATAAAAAGAAATGTAAGCAAATTGGTAGAATAGGTTTGTAAATTTAAATAAGTATTTGAGGTAGAAAGAAAATAGTGACTGGTGGACTTCCGGTTCAGAGCATGACGGGACAGCTGGTATCAAACCAGCTCCCACTGAAAACAACTGTAAAAGATGTGAAGACATGAAAGAGCAGTTGAAGCAAGTAGGTCTTGAGGTTCAAGGATCCTTGACAGGAGGAAAGTTGATGAGATTAGCTCAACAATTATGCTGAGCTTTTCTCTCCTCTCCTCCAACCTCTTCATCTCCAGATTTGTCTGAGGCATGATCACTTTTGCATTATTTGGGTCTATAAGGTTTATATTTTTTTCCGTGACCCTAGTTAAATTTTTCATGCTGTGTCTGAATGCATTTAAAGTGATTGGCAATTATAAGGTTAGACAGGGATATTCCACTGGAAGAATACTGTTTAAAAAAACCCAAGATAAACAGATTATTTTTGCTTATGATTTGTCAATAGTTCAAAAATCATGTTATATTTTATGGGGTTTATTGTTATAGACTGAATGTTTGTGTCCTCCACAAATTCAAATGCTGAAATCTAATCCCCAGTGTGATGGTGTTTGGAGGTGCTGTCTTTGGGAGGTGATTAGGTCATGAGAGTGGAACCTTCATAAATGGGATTGTGCCCTTATAGGAAGAGGCGAGAGAGCTCACTTGTTCTCTTTCCTCCATGTGAGATAGAGGAGAAGTCAGCAGTCTACAACCCTGAAGACATCTCTCACCAGAACCTGACGGTGCGATCATTCTGGCACCTTGATCTTGGACTTCTAGCCTCCAAAACTGTGAGAAATAAATTTCTGTTATTTATTAGCCACCCAATTTAAGGTAGTTTGTTACAGCAGCCAGAATAGACTAAGACATTTATATTACTCTTGAACTTTCTAGAAGGATAACTTTTTCTTTACATTCAATCAACACTCATTTGAAGATATTCTTCATCTTAAGATCTCTGACTACAATTTCTAATTTAGAGTAATTTTATTTTAGGCTTTGTTGCAACGATATTGTCCTGAAATTTATCTTGTCACTTTAGGTTTGTGGATTTCATAGCTTCCTGCTTCCTGGACACACCATTTCTTTATTTAGCTGGAGTTGTTCTCAAATGATTATTTTGTTGTTGTTTTTGAAAAACCGTATGAAAGGCAAATTTTATGAATCCTATCATATCAGAAAAGATAATGATTTTACCCACAGAACTGACAGACAACTTGGATGAGTAAAGAATTCTAGAATCAAGAGTATTTTTTGTCCAAACATTGAGATTATTACTTCATTGTCTTCCAGCATTTGGTGAACCTGATGAGGAATCCAATGATAATTTAGTTCTTATTCTTCTCTGAGTAATCTCTTGTTTTCTGCCTGAAAATTTTTGCAAAGTTTTTTTTCCCTTGGCTTTTGAAATTTTGTGAGAATTATCTAGAAATACATGTAGTGGTTTCTATTTATCTTTTTTGCTGCTTGTAGAACACTCATGATTTTCCTCGGTTCCGGGAAAATTCCTTTTACTGTATCTTTGATTATTTCCTTCCCTGGTCCTTTGTCCTTCTTATTTCTTTTAATAGCTCTCTAAATGCACGTCAAAAAGGCTGCCTTGTCCCTCCCTTGGTCTCAACCTTTCATTTATAAGTTTCTTCCTTCCTTCCTTACTTCTTCCTTCCTTCCTTCCCTCTTTCTCTCCTTCCTTTCCTCTTTCCCTCCTTCCCTACTTCCTTTCTTCCTTCCTTCTTTCCTTTCTTTCTTTAGAATTTCTTTAACTGTCCTAGCCAATTCTTCCAGTAAATCTTTTATTTAAGCTATTATATTTTTAATTTTTACTAACACCTTTTTAACTCCCTAAATGGTCTTTTATCAAACAATCTGTTCTCCTTTATGTATTCAAATCATCCCACATCTGAATAGAATTTCAAAATGTTTTTGCGTTCTCTGAAGTATCTGTTTCCCCTAGCATCATTCATCCTTTCTGTGTTGTTTGTTTCCCCAAATATCTGGTAATCCTCATTGGCTCATTCAAATTAATGAACAAATTACTAGGCTGGTTGATTTATAGACTTTCTTTCACCAAAAGGTCTTTTCTCTGACTTGAGGATTCAGTGTGTTACTTAGGCATATGTGTACAGGATACTTAGAGTGGAAGTCATCGCTTGGGTGTGTATCCACAGTATGCAGGCAGCCTGGGTCACCCCACATCACCAATGTCAAAATAAATGTGTCCTTAATCTGGAGAGGGATACTGCATAAAATCGCTCTGGCTTCTTCTAGTCAGTTTGTTCCATTCCTCCAGAATGATTCCCTAGTAGTTTCCTAAGGGTGTAGTTCTGTGTGTTGAGTTGATGGCCTTCTAGTTCAAACTCACAGATCCTCCTCCCATCGTCCCCCATCCCTCACATATCCATTGAAAAGACACTTAGAAGTACAACTGGGAGATTAAATTTATGATTCCAAACCCATAGAAATTTGTTCTTTTCATTTTGGGGGCTGTAGAGATAAACATTTATCTATTTTTAATCTGAATGAAATTTGTACTCCCTATTATGTTATTTTTCATTTGAACAATAATGGATATAGTTGGAATATAGTTAGAATCAAATATGTTACCACAAATTCTTTGAGATAAATACAATTTATAATCTCATCCCAGCACCTAACTCTTAAGCTACATGCCAGATATCTTCTTTTTGGCACTCCCACCCCACATTCCACCCTGTTATCTGTTCTGCTTTCTGCCTTGGGAGGGTGACCTTGTAGACCCCACTAAACACTGGCTTCCTGCCAGATTGATGCATTGAGGTAGCTTGGCAGTCTGTTGGAGAGAGGAGGGAGTGAAGTCAGGGTATTCATTTATTCTTCTGATTCCCTTTCTGCGAGGCCATCCCCGACTGGTATGTTCCTGCACCTTACTACACCACTGTTCCTCTCCAGGTGGCTTCCTCTGTAATATAGTCATACGTTCCTTAACAACAGGGATACGTTCTAAGAAATGCATCATTAGGCGATTTCATCATTGTGCCAACATCATAGAGTGCACTTACACAAACCTAGATGGTGTGGCCTACTATACACCTAGGCTATGTGGTGCTAATCTTATGGGACCACCGTTGCATATGCAGTCTGTCATTGACCATCATTATGTGGTGCATGACTGTATTCTTTTCCAAGTTCTTGTGATAACCACTTTTTCTCTCTTCTTGTTAAGTGTATTGGGTGTCTCTGCTTCACTGTAACTGACTCCAGCATACTCAAGAATCCTCCTATACCTAGCCCACACCTTTGTAAATTCTTTCTTTGTAAATAAACCATCCATCCTCAAATTATTCTGATTTTAATATATGATTTTTTTCCTATTGGGACCCTGATAGATCCACCTTGGAAACAGATATTTATACTCTGGAAGAAAATTTGGCCACAAATCCATTGACTAAAATTATTGGAATAAAAATCTTATAAAATACCCTTTTTAGGTTTGTGATGTATATGATCTTTGGTGATCAACAAACAACTATTAATTAATATTATAGTTGAAAATGGCCCTGAAGTGTGTGTAAATTGTGTAACATCTTGGCATCTTGGTCTTTTCATCAGTCATATGAGAGGGTTACAGAAGTGAATTTGTCACCTGAGCCGAGTGTCATCATGATCAATAGATATTTACTGGAGATCCACAAGTTGTAGAATCCTTTTGATAAGTGCTAACTATGCATTAAACAGAATAAGACTCTCTTATACTTATGGGTCTTACAGTCTAGGTGCTGATAGAGCATGATTATGAGCTCCTTATGCTTATCAGGAAAAGAGATGTGAGCTAAAATTTACTTTATTTTCACAGGCTTATTTGTGGGGAGGAAGTAAAATCGCTTCTCCAGACGCTGTATGCCCTGATGCTAAGTTTTCTTTAAAGCCAACTCAATTTAAAATTTGTAGTTCTTAATTTTTAAGAGTTTCAAAATTATGACTGTGGATACTTACGTATTTATTTTGCATTGCATAACAGATCCCTTCTGAGAATACAAAATATATTACTATCCAATCCCTTACAAACTGTTAATAATGTCCATATGGTGATGGTGGGACAGCTTTGTTGCTGCAATCCCTACATTACTGCTATTTATTCTACAAACTAAACCTATTTGGAAAACAATTTGAAATCAATTCTACCTATAAATGTATATTTTACAAGTTCTTCAGTGCTTTGGCTTCATCACCATACTCTGCTGGTTGATGTCAATAAATAAAAGGATTATATTTTCAAAATGTTTGTCACAGATCCTGTTGAATTAAGAGTCAAGATAATTTGCCTGCAATCTGTATGTATGTGTGCTGTAGGACTTAACCTTTTCCAAAGCATGTTCATCCTCTTATCCTTTCCATTAAAAAATAAATAAAAAAGATTACACGATCATTGCTGCAGTTTGAAAACTTGTGAATTCCATTCTTTATCAACAGGGATTATCTATTGTGCAAACTCCAGTCAATGTTAGTGGCTGTCTTATAAAGATACCTGATCTAGTATCAAGGATTATGGGGATGCACCAAAAGCAGTTCTAAGAAGGAAGTTTGTAGCAAAACAGGACTACCTCGAAAAATAAGAAAAGTCTCAAATAATCTAATTTTACATCTTTTTTTCTTCTCCTCCCCAAAGTCTCTCAGGATGTAGTCAGATATTCCAGTTGTAGGGCCTTCTAGTTCTGCTATGTGGGATGCCCCTTAGCATGGCTTGATGAGCAGTGGTAGATCTGTGGCCAGGATCTGAACTGGTGAAACCCTGGGCCACCAAAGTGGAACACATGAAGTTAACCACTTGGCCACAGGGCCAGCTCCTAATTTTACATTTAAAGGAAGTTAGAAAGAACAAACAAAGCCCAGAGTTAGTGGAACGAAGGAAATAATAAAGATCAAGTGAAAATAAATGAAATAGAGGCTAAAAAAAAAATAGAAAATATTAATGAAAATCAAACAATAGAAAATATCAATGAAAATAAAGTATGTGGTTCTTTGAAAAGAAAAAGAAAATTGACAACCTTTAGCCAGATTCATCAAGAAAAAAAGAGAGCCCAAATAAATAAAATCAGAAATTAAAGAGGAGAAATTACAACCTATACCACAGAAATACAAAGAATCATAGGAAAATACTATGAACAATTGTATGCCAACAAATTAGACAATTTAGAAGAAATAGGCACATTTCTAGAAACATACAATCTTCCAAGACTGAATCATGAAGAAATAGAAAATCTGAATAGATTGATTACGAGTAAAGAAATTGAATCTTTATAAAATAAAGATAAAATCTCCCAACAAACTAAATTCTAGGTCCAGAATTCTACCAAACATTTAAAGATGAGTTAACACCCATATTTCTCAAATTAGTCAAAAAATTGAAGAGGAAAAAACACTTCCAGTCTCATTTTATGAGGCCAGCATTATCCTGATACCAAAACCAGAAAAAGACACTATAAAAAAAAGAAAATTTTAGGTTAATATCCCTGATGACATAGATACAAAAATCTTCAACAAAGTATTGGCAAACTGAATTCAACAATACATTAAAAGAGTCATACACCATGATCAAGTGGGATTTGTTCCTGGGATGCAAGGATGGCTTAACATTTGCAAATCAATCAATGTGATACACCATAGTAACAAAATGAGGGATAAAAATCATATGATCATCTCAATAGAAGCAGAAAAAGTACTTGACAAAATTCAAGATCCACTTATGACAAAAGTTCTCAACAAAGTGAGTATAGAGGGAATGTTCCTCAATGTAATGAAGGCAATATACAACAAACTCACAGCTAACGTCACAATGGTGAAAAGCTGAAAGCTTTTCCTCTAAGATCAGGAACAAGACTAAGATGCCCATTCTCACCACTTTTATTCAACGTGGTACTGGAAGTCCTAGCCATAGCGATTAGGCAAGAAAAAGAAATAAAAAGCATCTAAATTGGAAAGGAATAAGTAAAACTGTCACTATTTGCAAATGACAGGATGGTGTATATGGAAAACCCTAAAGATTCCACAAAAAGCTATTAGAATTAATAAATGAATTCAGTAAAGTATCAGGATACAAAATTAATATACAAAAATCTGTCGCAGGGGCTGTCCCCGTGGCCGAGTGGTTCAGTTCGCGTGCTCCGCTGCAGGTGGCCCAGTGTTTCGTTGGTTCGAATCCTGGGCGCAGACATGGCACTGCTCATCAGAGCATGCTGAGGCAGCGTCCCACATGCCACAACTAGAAGGACCCACAACGAAATATACAACTATGTACCAGGGGGCTTTGGGGAGAAAAAGGAGAAAAATAAAATCTTAAAAAAAAAAAAATCTGTTGCATTTCTATACACTAACAATGAAGAAAGAGAATGAAGAGAAAGAGAAATGAAAAAAAAAATCTTATTTACAATTGCACCAAAAAGAATAAAATACCTAGGAATAAATTTAATTAATGAAGTGAAAGAGCTGTACTCTGAAAAATATAAGGCACTTATGAAAGAAGTTGAAGATGACACAAATAAATGGAAAGATAAACTGTACTCATGGATTGGAAGAATTAATATTGTTCAAATGTCTGTACTACCCAAAGCAATGTACAGATTCAATGCAATCACTATCAAAATAGCAATAGGTTTTTTTCACAGAACCAGATGATATAATCTCAGAATTTGTGTGGAACCAAACAAGACCTCGAATAGCCAAAGCAGTCTTGAAAAAGAACAAAACTGGAGGTATCGCACTCCCTGACTTCAAACTATACTAGAAACCTATAGTAATCAAAACAGAATGGCACAGGCATGAAAACAGACACATAAATCAATGGAACAGAACATACAGCCCAGAAATAAACCCATGCTTGTATGGTCAATTAGTTTATGACAAAAAAGGCAAGAGTATACAATGGGGAAAAGACAGTTTCTTCAGTAAATGGTGTTGGGAATACTGGGCAGCTGTATGCAAAAGAATTACTGGACCAGTTTCTTACACCATACACAAAAATCAACTCAAAATGGCTTAAAGATTTCAAGGTAAGACATGAAACCATAAAATTCCTAGAAGAAAATATAGGCAGTCAGCTCTAGGACATTGGTCTCCGCAATATTTTTGGGTATATCTACTCAGGCAAGGGCAACATAAGCAAAAACAGGACTATGGAAAAGTTTTGCACAGGAAAAGAAACCACCGACAAAAGGAAAAGGCAACCTACTGAGTGGGAGAAGATATTTGCAAAGGATATACCCTATAAGGGGTTGATATCCAAAATATATAAAGAATTGGTATAACTCAATATCAAAAAAACAAACAACCCAAAACAGTTCAAATAGACAGCCCTGAGTTTTGAATTTCTATAGATTCATCATAATATTATTAAATTTTATTGGTCTGCTCAGCTGCTATGAGAAAATACCACAGACTGGGTGGCTTAAACAACAGAAGTTTATTTGCTCACAGCTCTGGAGTTGGAAGTCCGTGATCAAAGTGCCAGCAAATTTGATTTCTGCTGAGAGCTTTCTCCCTGGCTTGTCGAGTCGCCTTCTCATTGTGCCCTCGCAAAGCCTTTCCTTGGTGCATGAGTGCAGAGGGAGATAGAAAGTGAGCAGCCTGATGTCTCTTCTTATAATGACACTAATTCCATCAGATCAGGACCCCTTTTTATGGCCTCATTCAACCTTAACTACCTCCTCAAAGGTTCCATCTTCAAATATAGCTACATTGAATGCGGGGAGGGGGGTTAAGGCCTCAACATATGAATTTGGAGGGGTCACGAACATTCGGTCCATGACACTGATTTATCACATTGCTCATACTAATTAGAATTATTTTTTATATGCTCTTGTCCTTTATTCTCAGCTAGACTATGAGTCCCACGTAGCCTGAAATAGTGCCTTTTTCATTTCTCATGAAAATAAAAGTAAAATTCCTACTTCTTATCCAATTTCATTTCCTCTTTACTATTATTATGTAGTACATGCAAATTGGGGATGAGAGAATTACAAACGCAATTCAGGGAATGAGAAGGATGATAATTACCCTCAGGTATGAAATAAATATGAAGGTTTATAAAGACATGGGATTTGGGAAAGGAGATAATTGAGCAGGCAAAGGGAAAAAAAATAGATGGGAACTTGGATTTACATCTGTTAATAAATTGAAAACAAAATTGTTGTTGTTTTCCTTAGTAACATTCTAAATGAGTCCTGGAACATGAAAATATGTTACCCATATTTTCCATTTTCAGAGAAATGCAATTAAGAAAATAAGACATAAAGAATATAGTATTTTACCAAGTGCCTGCGTTTAATATGAGGAAAAAAGACTGATTCGTTTTTCCTCTTTCTCTACCCACCCAAAGGTGGTAGACTCAGGCGAGTCTATCACTTGAATGTGCAGTAGAGGTGGGACAGAACAACCAGATGTCATACAGTCTTGGATATGAAGAAATCAGCAAATGATGAGTCAAGAAAACAGTACTGCACAACTTTACCTAAGCAAGAAATGTAGTAGGTATAGAATTATTGGAATTTTCAACATATTCTCTAGATATGTATTATCTTTAGTATGCTTTCAAAGCAAAAAGAAGACACAATGCAGACTGAGCAAAGAAAAAAAGCCTAAGTGAAAATAAGCACCTAGTTTAAAAAGAAAAAAAACAACTGAATTGAGCTTCTCTAGAACTTGCAGAAATGCTACATTTGAAAGCAAAATAGTCCTTAGATAAATTATTAAGAGATGACAAACTTTGAAATAGCTGAATTACAGAGTGCAGACAACGAATGTTACATTGGAAAGAAAAAGGAAATTTTAAAGATTGTTATTAGAATGTAAAGCGTGCTGGTGTAACAAAAGATCATCACCCTAAGGGTTAGGAGTAGAAAACCAGAGGTAACAGAGCAGGGAACCTGCCATATGCTCCTGAAGAACAAGACCATCTCATTAAACGATGCTTCCAAGAGTTGGAAGTAGCAGTACTTTTGGGGAACAATTGGAGAGAATGGATTAATTTCTTATTTCCATATTTTCTTGAGTATTTCTTTATTAATTGTGAGAGCCCCTAGGAAAAGCATTTAGCCAATTTGGAGGATTCTTGGTACACATAATGCTTTGAAATGAGTAAGATTTAGAGAGGCCAGAAGTATGAAGAGCATTCCATGAAAGGGGGTAGTTTTTTGACGTAATTGCCAGACAAATACCAATGAGTACTTTTTTTGGTGAGGAAGATTGGCCCTGAGCTAACCTCTGTGCCAATCTTCCTCTGTTTTTTGTATGTGGGATGCTGCCACAGCATGACTTGATGATCGGTGTGTAGGTCTGCCTCCGGGATCCAAACCCATAAACCCTGGGCCAGTGAAGTGGAACGTGCAAACTTAACCACTATGCCACCGGGCTGGCCCCACCAATGAGTACGTTTCATTAACAATTTCATTAACATTAACAATTTCACTAACATTAATGATTTCATTAGCCATTCCAGTCTTTTCTCCTCTTTAAACATTTCTGATTCTCAAGAGGGGATATCTACTCTGAAATATTTATTAATCAGTTCCGATTTTGAGTTTCTTACTTGTCTAAAACTGAGGAAGGTAGAGCTCAAGGCATATCTCCTAAAACCAAGCTTTGTAGCCACCAGCACTCTTGACAGCCTTGCTTGTTTGTGTCCATCGTGCCAAGCACAAGGACTCATTGATGGTGGTGAGACCAGCAATGTTCCTTAGCTGCTAGTTAGTTCTTTGCTCTTTCCTCTGATCCAGTATAGATGATCTTTGTTTCCATGAGGGAAAAGTGAGTTAAAAATGATTCTGAGGCAGGGAGAGAAAAAACAGCTTCCTTCTCAGTTCCTCTCCTTCCCACAGTCCCAAGATTTCAGCTTTACTGGCCTAATGCCCAGCATTTTCCCAAGCTGCACTGATGTTGCTTTGGTAGGGTGCTATATTTGGATGGGGGCCCACTCTCAGTCCCACCTCTTGATGAGAACTGGCATTGCCCACAAAACTGTGGTGAAGACGAGGGTCTCTGATGTAGACTCTTGCTTGAGGTAAGTTTCTTCTCAGAGCTCTTCAAGCCTATGTAAACGAACAGAAGGAAGTCTATGAAAAGAGGTGTACCACTTGGCTCCACTTTGCATTAGTCAAGTTTCCAAATCCAGTGTACATATTGAGAAAATGGTGAGTCTCACGCCCTTACCCACATAACCTATCTGATTGCAAAAGAAAAGGGACACCCATGTAAGGACAGAAAAAGCTGAACTACAATGGTGTGTGAGGAAAACTAGAAGCAGGGCAGTGTTATTACTAGTGAAGTGTAGGACAGGGAACGAGAGAAGGTGAAACTTGAGAACCAGGTAGGGACCAGGTGATAGACAACCCACATATCATGTAAAGCTATCTGAACTTCAGTCCATAAATACTATAGAATCATTAAAACATAGATTTATATTTTAGCAGGTCTCTCCAGTTACAGTGTGGATTATGAATATAAGGAGGGCATAGATAGCACATTCTAGGTAGGAGACTCTTTAGCACAAAGACGTATTCATGACCTGAATTAGTGCTATGATAAGTTGGGATAGTTTTTATGGAAATGAAATGACAGGATTTAGAAATACTTAGCATGTAAAACAAGCAGCATTTAATGATTGATCAGATGTGGGGAGTGGTGAAAGAAAGAAGTTTAGAATGGCTCGTGTGTTTCTGGCTTGAGTACCTGGGTGTCTGTGGAACCAAGAATAGCAGGAAGTGAAATATGTCAGCCTGAAGTCAAAGGAGGATGATTTATTTGAATACATATTCAGTAATCATTATTACAAGAGTAGATAAGATCATCCAAGAAGAACAGGAAAAAGATGAAGAGTAGGGGATCACGGATGGAACCCTAACCCCAATCTGTTCATTTAGGAAATCCTCAGCACACCCCTGATGTTCCCTAATTATTTCTAGAATCTCCAATGAATGCTCCCATGCTTCACACAGTATCTCAATGTCTTGAGGCCATGGGCCACCTTTCAGCTACTTGTCCATACTCCAGGCTCTGAGGTTACTAGAGCTGTTTTATTATTCAGCTACTCCTGAAAGCTGCCTTTCTGGTCCACTTTGCTTCTTCCAGCACTCACCTCCATTTGAGAAATTGCTGAGTAGTTTTCCACATGGGGAAGAAAGAGCTAGTCAACTTTCACAAAAGGGAAAAAAATTCTTCTCAGGTCTACCAACACATACCCCAACACACATTTATATTATTCTCAGACTATTTAATAGTCAGCTCTGAAGTATGAGCATTTTGACTATTTTTAAAGTCTGAGATCTCCCCAAGACAATAGGTACATTTTTATTGTATTTCTCTCTAACCAAAAGGCCTTTCTGACATATTTCATAAAATAAAGAATTTATCTATTAAGCTGACGTGTTGCCTTTGAAATTTCTACTAAATTTGAATGAAGATATCTCTTAAAATATATAAGTAATTAAGTAAACAAAATAAAATTCTGGCACACTTAGCACCTGGTGGAACTAGGAACAACAAATTTTAAGAGGCGTATTGAGAGAAATCTTACAAGGAGGGAAAGAAAAAAGTCAGATGGATAGGAGAGGGAAAATGAGGAGAGGGCGCTGTTCAGGAAGCCAAGTGAATAGAGGGCAATTGTCAGAAAGTAGAGAAAACACTTTGTAGTGTGAGTGTGTGGGGCGTGGGGGTTGTAGCTGGTGGGAGGAGGGCAAGAGTGAGAAGACATGAAAGGGAAACGTTCTCTTAAATGCAGTGCAGTACGACTGCAAGAGCGATAGATCCGAGACAGTTCCATTTGTTAAGAAGTGTCTTCTGTCAGAGGCCTTGCTCTCATCCCAGGTTGGATAGTTGTCTCATGCCTGAAGGTCTGAGAAAATTTCAGAGGAGCTCCAAAAGAACTAAACACCAATAACTAAACAAAACACCAGAAGAGAACATTTCACTAGATTTTGATTACGAGTTAACTTAGATTTAGGAAAAAATATTTGGAAGTCATCTTTGATTTTCAAACATAAAACAAAATATTTAGGTTTATATGTTAGAACCCAAAACTTTTGAGCCACAGCACCGCTACCATTTGATATCTCTTCAGGAGAAGTTCACATACCCATAAGAAGGTTTTGATTATCTCAATAATTTATAAATATAATCATAATTGTTCTTCAATGAAATATATTTCCATGTTGAACAGAGCAAGATAAACTTACAGGCTAGCTTTAGTGTCATCAAATCTTGACTACTTTTTTAAATTAAAAAAACTTTAACTTTTAGAGACATTTTAGGTTCACAGAAAAATTGAGAGGAAAGTACGGAAACTTTCTGTGTATCTTCCATCTCCCTGAAACACACAACCTCCCTCACTATGTACCTCGCACACCAGAATTGTACAGTCATTACAATTAATGAACATGCACCGACACGTCATTATCACCCAAAGTCTATAGTCTACGTTAGAGTTCCCTTTTGGTGTTGTAGATTCTATGGGTTTTGACAAATGTATAAAGATACATATCCACCATTGCAGTAAATACAGAATTGTTTCATTTCCCTAAAAATCCTCTGTGTTCTACCTATTCACCCCTCCCACTCCCCTAACATGGCAACCACCAATCTTTTTACTGTCTCCATACTTTTGCCTTTTCCAGAATGTCATATAGCTGGAATCATACAATGAGCAGTCTTTTCAAATTGGCTTCTTTCACTTAGTAACAAGCAATGAAGTCATCTTCATGTATTTTCATTGCTTGATAGCTCATTTATTTTTAGCCCTGGATAATATTCCATTATCTGGATGTACCACAGTTTATTTATAATTCACCTGCTGAAGAACATCTTGGTAGCTCCCAAGTTTTGCCAATCATGATAAAGGTGCTATAAACATCTGTGTGTAGGGGCCAGCCCTGTGACCTAGTGGTTAAGTTCAGCGTGCTCTGCTTTGTCAGGCTGGGCTCGGTTCCCAGGTGTGGACTTACACCACTCATCAGCAGCCATGCTGTGGTGGTGACCCACATGCAAAATAGAGGGAAAGTGGCACGGATGTTAGCTCAGGGTAAATCTTCCTCAGCAAAACAAAACAAGCAAAAAATATCTGTGTGCAAGTTTTTGTGTGGACATGTTTCCAATTCATTTAAGCAAATACCAAGACAGGTGATTGCTGGATCATATGATAAAAGAATGTTTAGTTTGGTAAAAAAATGACCAATTGTCTTCCAAAGTGGTTGTACCACTTTGCATTCCCATCAACAAAGAATGAGAGTTCCTGTTGCTTCATGTATTGTCACCATTTGGTATTGTCAAAGTTTTGGATTTTGTCTATTCTAATAGCTTTGGGGTGGTATCTCATTGTGGTTTTAATTTGCAACTCCCTAATGACATATGATGTTGAAAATCTTTTCATATGCTTACTTTCCATCTGTATATTTTCTTTGGCTTTTGACAACTTTTGAAATATCAATTAATAAATCAACTTAACTGAACTGGATGTTTGAGGTATTCACTTAAGATTGAGTAACAGATATATTTCACTAAGAATACAGTCACTATAATAGCAATTCATTGTTGCTATGTTAGCCTGCAGTATCCTCAAAATAAAGAATATTTAATATCTTCCAAAATATAAACAGTAACATGAATCATTTATTTTTTCCTTATATTTCTGTCTTCCCTGGAAGTCTTAATGATAGTCCCCTCTTTTTATTGCAGGAAAGTTAACATAGGAAGAAATTTTAAAATACTAAAAGATCTGGTTTTCTGTCATATTCTCCTCAACAGAGCTATGGAGAGCAAGAGTATTCTGAGGGCCGACCCGGTGGTGTAGTGGTTAAATTCGCATGCTCTGCTTTGGCAGCCTGGGGTTCACTGGTTCAGATCCTGGGTGTGGACCTACGCACTGCTTGTCAAGCTGTGCTGTGGCAGGCATCCTGAATATAAAGTAGACTAAGATGGGCATGGATGTTAGTTCAGAGCCAGTCTTCCTCAGCAAAAAGATGAGGATTGGCGGCAGATGTTAGCTCAGGGTTAATCTTCCTCAAAAAAAAAAATAAAAAATAAAAAACAAAAAAAACAAGAGAATTCCGGATAACTGATTAATTGGGTTATTCATTTTCACAGGTAACTTATCAGGTACACTTATTTAGGGGGAATTTATGTTTCCAAAGAAGAGGCCCTATGGAATACTCATACCACATATCACTGGAAAGCATTGTTAAACCTGGCAAATATTTGCTATTTTTTTTCCTTTAGATACTAAAATGCATTTGTACAACAGCTGAAGGCAGAGAATGGTTAGACATTCTACTTGATACCTGTATTTATGTGTTTAAAACTATGTTTACAGTTTCAATGTTTTAAATTAAATTAGGAATACAATGAGTAAAGTTTATTTCTCATTTCTAATTTGATTTAACTGTTTTTGGTGATAATAATGATAATATTCACCATGGCATTAATTTCAAAGAAAGTAACTTCTCAAGTTCTTCCCATGTTTCTTTAAAAGAAAAATGCCATAGATCTACATTCCAGATTCAGTATAAAGTTCATCCTCAGCTCTGTCACTCATTAAAATACACATCTCATTTTCAAAGTTGCATTTCATGAACAAATTTAACTTGTTTAACAGCATGCCCAATTCTATCATACACAGTCATTGTATGGTATAGTCGATTTACTTTTAAACATAAATCAATTTTAAGAGGATAACTAAAATTTCACTGTCATTAGAGGCAGATGGAAATTGAGGCAATTGAATCAAGGAGAAACGAGACACTGGTCTTGTGGCTGCACCATCTCTTGTCTTCAATAACCCTTCTAACCCTGTTCTGTTGGCTTTGAATAATGAGACTTCAGGAGCATAAGATTATCTTGGTTGAAATAGAGCCAGTTAAATTGAATTATGACAGTATTTACTCAGTGCCTATTAAGAATACTAAGAATGAGTGGGTATGGATTTGTTTATTCCAGCAAAAATATTTATTGAACATACAAGAAACTGTGTAAGCTCCTGCAAGTTCACCAGTGCAAGCTCACTGGTGGAAACTCACCAATGATTTAAATGGGAAAGGATCCCTGTTTTGAATAGGTGCATCATATTTCCTTCAGAGAATCAGAAGCAGCAGGAGAGGTATAGAATAAGGGACTACATCCAGGGATTAGATCTTGCACGGACTTCTTAACAAACTCCTATGCTTGCTTGTTTCTCACTGCCTCTGAACTGGGTTACACGGTGACCTGAAGGAGATGCTGATACCATTGGCCATGGAGATGCACATATACCTGGCTCAGAACTTGAGAAGTTGAAGGAGCTGAGGGCCTGTTAATATGGCTACCCCATATTAACAAGATGAGCCAACAGATCAGCGACAATTCATGTAGCTACAACAGTGCCTGGCCCTATACCAGTTTTCAGAGAGAAAGAGACTTCTGCTTTACTTCTGTCTTTCAAATACTACACAAATTTTAATTTGGACACATTCAGGGAAAGGGATTCTGGGAAATGTGGCACAGCTTAGTTAATGTTCCAAGAGTACAAAGCCACTACAGTGATTACAAAGCTGGGGGAGATGTTAATCAAATAAGCACATAGACGTGTAGAAGTGTTCCTATTACAAGTGCAATGGAAAGAGGTACCAAGTGCCTCGAGATAAAAGGATGAAAGGAGTTGAATAGTCAGGGAAGTTAAGAAGAAGTGCTTGAGCTCTCATCCGAAGGATGAGAAAGCTTTTCCTAAGCAAACTTACCAATGGAGAAGCTTTTCAAAAATTGGAACGAGTAGGTTCATCAGCAAATTCCAGATGAGAAGGTCCATGGCACCTGTAGGTAGTCTGTAGGTAAAATTTAATCTCAACTTTGAAATACTAAATTCTACATCTAAATGTAGACATATAACTACATGCAAATAAAGTTACAGACATCAACGCATCATATATAAATATAGATAAATATTCACAGACTGATTAAACCATTTAATTTGTAGACAAATAGAAAGGTAGATGCATAATATTCACAATGAAAACAACTGATCAGCTCATTTTCTAAATGTATGCATTATTTTAAATCAAGATTATTTGCCAGTCCTTAATCTTTAGATTGATTTTAATAAACTAACAAAAATCAATCTACAGAACAAAGCAAATAAGTAATTATTAAGTATTTCAGTTCTCTCATTTATTTAAAATTGTTTATCCTATGCCTACCTACAAAGTGCCAGATTATTCTAGCAGGAGCTGAGAATGCAGATATATCAAAATATATATAGGTATACATATAGGCCAATTGACTCAGAAAGTCTGCAGCAGAAAGATATATGAAAATAAACAATAATACAGTGAAGATATGCATAAAATACCATTAGCACAGGAGTGCATTCATCAGCAGGGGAATAATATAGGAATGGTTAAAGAATGAATCATTTAGCAGCTGAGCAAGCATTAGAGGAGTTTCAAGACAAAATGAGCTCCACCCGCAAATGTCCTGAAAAGCAAATGAGCACATTTATTTAGTCCAGAGAACTCTGTGCAGCCTGATACTGTTTGCATACAAAAAATGTATGGAGAGAGGCATGTGCAGGGAAAGGACAGGAAGTAAGGGTCAAATAGGGAGAGCTTATACATATGTTAAGAAATTAAAGCTCTATCCCAGAATTGAGTGCCTAATAAATTTTGACAAGGAAAGATAAATTATTAGATTTTTGTCTATAAAAAATAAACAGTAAGATTAAAGATAGATTGAAAGTAGACAATAGCAATATAGCAATATTTCTACCAGGGTTCCTTTTTCATTTCTTACTCTCGAGTTCAATTCTATAAAAAACATTGGACTGACTTCCTGCCTCCCTTTCTCTTGCATTCTTCCAATTAACTCAGTTAAGACCACCTAGTCTTACTCGTGGGTATTGCCATCTCTCAGGTTTACAGTATATAGATCTAGTCCTTTTCATTTATTCAATAAGTTAAGTATCTGCATTATGTTCAGCCTAATGATAGGTGCAGCAGACAATCTGGAAGAGAAAATGGAAAAGAAAGAAAGAAAGAAAGAAGAAATAAACAAGCAGTGATATAAAGGGAAAAATTGACTTAGGTGATAAATGGGGGACTCTTTAGTATGTAATCTGCAGAATGGGAAAGAGAACCATGAGAGAATTGGGGAGGAGGGTAGGAAGAGAGGAGTAGAGAAGGAAGAAGAACATGCACAAATGTCTCATGCATTCCAAGAACTAGAAGACCAGGAGTGCTAGAGGTGTGAAGTTAAAAAGGCAGGGCTTAGAAGTCACATTGAAGAGGTGGATTGGGTTCTGTATACAAGGGAAAACCATTGAGCTGTCGTATTTCTTTCTAGTAAATAAAAGACAAAGGGAGAATTTAAATAAACTCAACTGGTATCTCTACAGCTAAATAACAACCCAGCTTTGTTGGTCATCCTCGTTAGATAGAGTTTTTAAGAGGAGCATCTCCACTCTGCTCTCTTTCTCCAGCTAAGAAATTGCGCTTTTGCATTTTTCTTCATGGTCAATATCTTATTCACACATTCAGTAAATAGTCGGAAAAACAAGAGTTTTGGACACTTTCCTTCATTTAATCTATATTAACGGAAAACATACAATGCAACATGCATTATGCTGGATTCTAGGGAGAAAGCATTAAACAACACAGAAACCATCTAACCTCACTGATCATGTGGTCAAGTGATAAATCACAAACTATGGTGCATCTGGCTTTTCTTTTATCAAGTTGTGTATGGCTTTGGCCAGGTTGTCTATGAGTTTCATATATAAATACGATTAGCATAATTTTACCTCGTAGAGGTGTAGAGAATCAGAGTAGTATATATCAAGTACCTAACAGGTCATCTGAAACAAAGTATTCATTAAATAAATATTTTATTAAAAATTGCTATTCCTGTGGTCAAATACTTGATCCATATGTCTTTAGTGAGTATACAGACTTTAGCCATAATATTGAGTGGCTTTGGTGTTTCAATTCCCACAGTTAAGTGATGTGTGTGTGTTTGTGTGTGTTGGGGCAAAAGAAGAGAAACTTACCTTGTGTGTCACAAAGAGATAAATATCTGTCCATCAGAACAAATATGTGCGATGGATACTAAAAGAGACTCTGGATTCAGACCCTTCAGGTTTGACCCTTTAGGTTTCTACCACTTACTAGCTATGTGAACTTGTTCACATTACTGAATTTCTCTTGTTCCGGTTTATCATATGTAGAACGAAGATGGTAATACCTGTCTTTTAGGGCTGTTGCAAGAATCAAATTATGTAAAACATGTAAAGTGTCTAGAATGGTATCCGATCTATACTAAGTATTCAATCTTCTTATTCCTGTTCTTCTACGGTTTGGGTCCTGCCTTGTTTTGGTAATTTATTACCTGGGACCTGAAGAAATAAAAAAATGATATGGGCGTTTGGTGTAGAATGTTGTAAGAATTAAAAACAAAAATGTCGTCCTAGGAAAAGACGTATTGTTGTATTGCCATGGGGAAAGAAATTAACTACCAAGACTGGTTTTCTACCTGTCTAATGAACCAATGATCATTCTATAGCCATGGTAACAAGTAAAACTCAGAACTGGATTTAAATCAGTCTAATTGAGCAATGACAACTTGCTTCAGTGAACATACCCGAGAAGGCCAATTAGTTAATAACCTCATGCCTTGAAAGTCACCCAACTGGCAGTCAACTCACTCCAGTGATCATGCTTCTAAGACTGACATTGAACCACTATTGCCTCTGCAACCAACACAACACATGCTTCTGTAACCAACACAAAATGTGAGTCTAAGGTTGATGCCAATCCACTCTAGTTCCTATACAAATACAACCTGAAACCATCTCCTCCCCCAAGACCAACATAAAATTAGCAGTTTGCATTGCTCAGTGAGGTCACATCTGATCAACACAGTTCTCTTTTACGTAAGTCACCAATAAGTTCAGCTCTTTGGTTTAAGATTTTGAGTGGAAGTCTCATTCTTTTACAATTATGTAGTTTTCTCCAAAATAGTTTTGAAGGACCTTGCTTGAAAGAGTAACCTAGGATCTTTAGACCAATGAACATGCCCAGGGCTCTTGTACTCAAATTTCGCTTTTCTTTCAGATTTCCTGCCAGGTGCAACTGTTTCAACAATCATCTGATCTCTTACTTCATAAAGCTCTTTGCTGAATTTATGTTGTTATCTTAGAATTTGTTTCTAAGTAGTTTTATTATGTGAAGTTATTAGATGTTTTGGTTTGAGGGTGCACTATTTGTTAAATATTTATGCCACTAACATACTGACTTCAGTAACTTGCTTTTTTTTGAGGAAGATTAGCTCTGAGCTAACATCTGCCACCACCAATTCTCCTCTTTTTGCTGAGGAAGACTGGCCCTGTGCTAACATCTGTGCCCATCTTCCTCTACTTTATATCTTTATATATGGGACGCCTGCCACAGCATGGTTTGACAAGTGGTGCATAGGTGCACACCCGGGATCTGAACTGGCAAACCCCAGGCCAACAAAGCGGAACATGTGAACTTAACCACCATGCCACCAGGCTGGCCCCAGCAGTTGGCTTTTAATATTTTCTTTCTCTTTATAAAAAGACGTATCACGTGGTTTTTGTTTTTGTATGGATTGTCTTGTGTCTGGTAAAATGAATCAAGGAATGCTCCATAGGGAATGGTGAATATCATTTCTTTCTGGATAAATCTCCAACATAATCTAAAACTGGCCCCAAAGAATGATAGTTGGAGTTCCATTAGACTATAGGTTAATTTGTGCTAAGATGACTGGTCAAATCATGCCTTGGCTGCCCTCAAAACTCCTGAGTTCACTTGCTATTGTGTCAATTTGTGAAAAAGATCACTTAGTTTAGTTCATATCCCCAGATCAGTGATTATTGCATCATTTGCATGGCCTCTTTCTAGCCTTTGCTAGGGCTGGGTAACAAAATACCATTGATAAGCAAAAACATGTTACAGACTTCAGAGTTTCTCTCTTGTTTATTCTAGGCTTATTTACATCAAAACTGTAACATCTTCCTGACAAAATTCATGCATCTTTCTTAAACTTCCACTATATTTCCAGATACTGTGTTTCCTTGGTAAATGGTTTAGATATTAGAAAGAAAAATCATTTTGAAGAATTTTAATCTTTCACAATTATTACATTTCTCAGGAAAGCCAAAAAAAAAAGAAAATTAAAAATAACACCAAATACTCCATAGTCAGCTCTTTAATTGGTATTTGAAGCCTCAAAACCAAACGCTACCTCCACAGCAGACTACTTTAAACCTTCCTGCTTCATTTCTGCTCAAATCTTCTGAAACCTTTTTTCCTTGCATGTCTCTTTACTTTACCTTCACAATCTACTTATATCATTTTACTCTTTCCTCTAACCTCTTAAATGTGCTACATTTTTGCATTTTTCTCAGAAAAAGAACGATCATACTGCACAATGTCCCCTTAAAATTGCACGACCAGAAGGCTCATTTACAGAAGCTGATATAAACTCTCATCTAGAATCAAGTTGAGGTCCATAAGTAAAGTTTGTTTTTCTTTTAAAGTCAGGAAATTAGGCAGAATTTTCAAAAAAAACCTTAGAATTGTTTTAAGTATTTATTTCCCTAGACTGCCTGATATGTACTAGCAAATTTACTTAACTGTCAGCCTCTCATGTAAGGAAATATAGTCAGAAGTAGAAAAATGGGAAAGACTAGGAGGAAATTTGAATAACCCAGTTGTGAACGATTTAAAAAATATCCTTGAAAGATCAAGGAAGAAACGTGAAACATAGCTTATAAGGCAACTTCAGAATTCTTTCTCTTACAGTAGATTGAATAAAGATAAAAAATTCCAAACAAAATGAATCTGAATCAATAGGAGATTTTAAAATTAGACAAGTTTTAAAATAATGCTCAGTGATAGATACATGAGACAAAATAGATGGGCCTTTTTCTCTCTTTTATAACTAAGCTCACATCTAAAATGATAGTAATAAACTGCTAGATGCTCTCCAACATTTGGATGACATTTTTTTAATGAGCCTCAGAAAGTGAATGAGCCCAAATCAAAAATAATTATCGTCCTCAAGATAAAACTATCAGCCCCCAAAATAAAAATAAGACCAAAGGTCCTCTGATCTCTTAGAACTCAGTCTATGGAGAGACACAGACAGATTTTGTAAACAAAAAGACTGTTGGAAGAAACAGCCTCACACACTTGCTGAGAAGCGGAAGGGTGGCTATCCAAACTCTGCCCAGTGAGGTCACTCAACGGGGGAGACTCGTTTCTAACACTTCTTCATTTTTCATCTAAACTCCCAAGGAGAATTATCTATAAATATAGATGGGCATTAATATCTTTAATAAGGGTGTCATTATATATTTTATTAATCCCATTGCCATAGAACATCAGATCCCACAGGGCAAAATTTCAAATGTCTAAAACTAACGAAATATAGTAAATTGAATGGTGGTAAGTATAAAAGTGAGGAAGAGGTAGTTTTGCTTAAAGCAAAAATGTCTGATTGAGCTGGAAGATGGTCAATGACAGCCTTGACTATATATAGTAAGTAGTACAAGGCTACAGAGTAAGGACATTTTTTGCCTTCATTTACAAAAAACATTTAGTGAAATTTCTACAATCCTAAATCATTTTCTTCCAACCTATAATTGTTACTTTGAGATTACTATTATAAGAACACTACTTTATTCTCTCTTACACAACTCTGGCAGATTTAATAAATGGATAGGAGTCTACTTTTTAATCGGACTGCCAGATAAAATTTACTGCAGAAGGATTGTTTTTAGAAGTTCCATGTTTAGCTGATACGGACATCAATATATCTACACTATGCATAATTCACGATATAACCACAAAAGGGATTATAATGCCAGGACAAAAGGCAAAAAGGAGAAAAGAGCTTATAAGAATCTAGATGAGTCTTTCCAGATTATCATAAACTTTTCTTTTGTACGTATATGATATGTTAGGCCATGTTCTAGGACTATCAAGTAAAAAGCTTGGCACAAATGAAAGACAAATGCTTGTTATAGCCTATGTATTGATCCAGTAAGCAAGGTTTACTTTACTCAGAATACCTGTAGCCTCAACTAAGCAAATCAAAGTATCTTCAGATTTTAAATGAAGACAAACTTTAAATATGAGGGCTCCACATACAGTACAATCTCTCTTGCTAAATGAAAATATTAAATTAGTTTATTGTCTACTATGAAATCTAATTTCCTCCTCATATTACCATCAACTTAATGTTTTCTATACACTGACTCTACTACTCTTAACCAATGAAGGAGAACCCATTACTATGTTTCTCAAGTTTAAGAAGTATTCATGAACAGAACAGATATTTTGGATAATCCCATGACCAATCCTGACTTAATAGTGTTTGTTGATGGGTCTTATTCTAAAAATAAAAAAGGGAAGATACAAGGCAGAATATGCAAGAACTACTCCAGACACTCTAGTAACATCCAACCTTTTACCAGAAATCAAATTGTCTCAAATGTCCTAATTTACAGCTTTCTATAGAGAATAACATGTTCTTTTAAAAGGTAGGTAAATATATAAATACTGATAGTTATTTTACTTTACTTATTCCTCACTCTGAAATGCTATGGGGGGGGGGGAAGAGAGAGACCACCCAATCAAAATTACTGATATCAAGGTAGAAGCCCACAGTAAAAGACATACCAGTAATAAAGTGATCACTGCTCTAAACAGCCTACTCCGATTAAGATCTTTATTTAAGGATCTCTAGTAGAACAGAAAGACAAGTCCATGGGAAGATTTAAGAATTCCATCATAAGTTAACAAACTTGGCACCCAATTCTGAAAAGAAACTACAATCTGGATATAAAGTATACATAAAAAAATGCCTGGCAAAGCCAAAATGCTACCTAAGGCATTAGATAACATCAAAAGGACAGTTTGCAAGAATTTTCCCTGAAATAATCCATCAAAGTAGTCTCTTAAGTTTGGAAAACTTAGTCTTCTTAGAGCAGCATGATCAACGAGTTAATTAAAACAAGTTCCACTTGGATAGTGTGAAACGTAGAAAAAAATTTTTTAGCTTCATTAAAAATTAATGCAATGAGAGGACTTCTACTTGTTTTTTGTAATAGAGTAAAAGGTACTGTACTTGCCCTCCTGCCATCAATAACTAGAAAGTAGACAAAACATACGAAACGACTGTATTACAATAATGGACAATGTGAAGAGCTGGACTGTGATCCTTGAGAAAAGGGGAAAATAAAGTGTACGATGTTCTCCCTGTATTTCTCTCTGGGGGCACTTATAAGTCATGTTGTAGTGGGGCAAGCCAAGCAGCATGCCATTCTCACTAAGTTGGGGAGATAGAGGTTAGAGTTCAGAGAGGTTGTAGTGGTGGGGTTTACAGAGGAGAGTAACGGACAGTAGGTAGTTATAGAGAATGAGAGTTTAAATAGTCTGTATGGGGTTCCCCTTAAGGCTTTTGCTGAATTCTAAATTGCATGTTTGTAGGGCAAGACACCATGAAGCCAGGCAAAAAATGACTGTCAGAGAAAGAACTGTCGGGAAACTGTAAGTACAATAATTTCCACAGCTTCCAAAGGGCTGAGTGATGATTGAGTTTAAAATGGTCAGAGTAGAAAGCACTAGTTAAACATCCAGAACGATCAGTAGAGATCTCGAAAGGTCACAATGTGGTGCTAACTTAAATTGGCTAAATTAGTCTTTGAGTTTAGACTATTCTGGACATGCCCTAATAAAGCTTAAAAACAAGTCTGAAAAGGATCAAGTAGATCCACAAGTAACATAATTCCCTGCTAAAAAGTAAAGTTGAAGGAAATGTGTATCATATGAAAACTCAAATCTACAGAAAGGAGTGAAAAATATCCAAAATGGTCAATATAACAAGAGTTTTATTTTTTAATTTTGTTTAGAAACAATTGACTGCATAAAGTAAAAGTAAATGCAGTGCATTTTTGAGTTCATAAATTATGCAAATGTAAAGATTATCACAATGTTAGCATTGTTATAGGAAAGGAGGGATAATTTATGAATATTGTTGGAAGTTTCTACATTTTAAGTGAGAGTGAAACTTTATCTGGAGACAAACTGTAACAAGTTAGAGATGCATATTTTAAACTCTAGAGTACTCACTAAGATAATAAAACATTATAGCTAATGATCCAAAAGAGAAGATAAAAAGGAATACTAAAAATACCCAATCCAAAAGTAAGGAGAAAAATAGAAAACAAAAGGAACAAAGAAGAGTTAGGATAAGTAAAAGAGAAGTAGCAAAATGGTATACTTATACCCTGATCATATCAATAATTATATTAAGTATAAATCGTTAAAAATATAAGACATAACCGTACACTGTTTATAAGAAGCATCTTTTAAATGCGAAAACTCAGTTGAGGGGGCTGGCCCCATGGCTGAGTGGTTAAGTTTGCGTACTCCACTTCAGCAACCAAGAGTTTCACCGGTTCGGATCCTGAGTGCAGACTTGGCACCACTCATCAAGCCATGCTGAGGTGGCATCCCACACCGCACAACCAGAAGGATCTACAACTAGAATAGACAACTATGTACTGGGGGGGCTTTGGAGAGAAAAAGAAAAAAAAATAAGATTGGCAACAGATGTTAGCTCAGGTGCCAATCTTTAAAAAAAAAAAAGACTCAGTTAATATAACAGACTAGAAATCAGTGCAGATGTAGGAGACTGGAACAATACCATCAACCAACTTGACCTAGTTAAAATTTTTAATATACTCAATTGAACAGCAGAAGAGTACACATCCTTTTCATGTGCATCTGGAACATTTACCAAGATAGACCATATGCAGGGGCATAAAAATGTCTCAATAAGTTTAAATAATACTGAATATATTTTTGTACCAAAATAACATCAAGTTGGAAATTGATCAAAGAAAACTAATGCAAATATTTTGAAATTTAACAACTACATGTTTAGCTGTTGACCTAACTGTGGCTCTGAAAACTTACAAATAGTCAGGAAATATTTTGAAGTGAACTATATTTAATATACAATATAACAGAATATGTGAGATAATGCTAAAGTAATACATAGAGAGAATGTAATGTCATAAATTGCTTTTGTTAAGAAAAGAAAAAAAGTAAAATTAAAGATTAAGATTACAACTTAGTGGGAAGAAGGAAGAGCAAATTAAACCCAGACTCAGCAAAATGCAGAAAACAATAAAGAAAGAGTAGTAATCAGTTTGCTAAAAAATAGAGAATGAATAGAGAAAATAAACCCAAAAGTAAATCTTTACAAAGATCAACGAAATTGGCAAACCTGTAAGTTGACCTGATTATAAGGAATGAATAGGTGACAATATTAAAAATCCACAGGCATTAAAAAATAGTAAGCAAATATATTATGACCACTCTTCAGGCGCAGGCTGGATTGCTACACAAAATTTGCTTCAGATATCAAGACTGATGCTTCCTTCAGTATCGAAGGAAGGAGTGTGCAGGCTTGCTCATTGGCTTTCCTTGATATGAGGCAGAAGGAAAAGACACAGCACTGAGATTTAAAAGCTGTCAGCACTCAAACGTCAAAAAATAGAGTCAGACTTTTTATTATAGAATATTATGAACAAATTTATGCCAATATATTTTATAACGAAATGGAAAAATGAAAGATTCAAATAATCAACTTATAAAAGAAGCAATAGAAACTCTGAATAATATTGTGTATAAGTCTATGTGTGGAACCAAATTCACAATGAATATCTTCTTACAAAGAAAGATAGCTTTACTGTTGAATTCCTTCAAATATTTCAGAAAGAAATAGTACCAATCTTATGCAAACTTACTGAAAAACAAAGGAGAAAAAAATACTTACCAACTAATTTTTTGAGACCAGCATTACCATGATGCCAGAAGGAGACCAAGACACTACAGGAAAAACCCTCTGCAGATCTTGTGAACATAGACACAAAGTCCTTAACAATATTTTAGCAAATTAAATCTAATACTATATAAAAAGGATAATACATAGATGATATCAAGTAGGATTATCCCAAAGATGCAGATTTGGTTTAACATTCAAAAATCAATCAATGTAATTTATCATATTAACAGAATAAAGGAGAAAACTATAATCATTTCAATAGATGGAGAAAAAGCATTTGCTGATATTCAACACCCATTTATGATAAAAAGGAAAAGAAAACTCTCAGCAAGCTATGAATAAAGGGAGCTTCCAAAATCTGGTGAAGGTCATCCACAAAAAACCTACTCCTTAGATTGTATTTTATGGAAAAGTATTGAATATTTTCTCCCAAGCGAAGTAAGACAAGGATGTTTGCTCTCATCACATCTATTCAATATTGACCTAGATGTTGTTCTTGCCAATGTAGTGTAGCAAGGACAAGAAACAATAGAAAAAGAGTTTGAAAAGGAAAAATAACCTGTTGTGATATCTAGACATTGAAAATCCTAAGAAATATACTAAAAGCTTTTAGAAATAAGTATATTTAGTATAGTCAAATGATACAAGGTTAATACAGAAAAATCAATTGTATTTTGTTAAGTATGAATATTGTAACTATTCATAAATGAAATGTAAAATAGAATACATGTTCCCTTTCAATAGCATGAAAGAAGATGAAATATTTAGGATAATTTAATGAAATATGTGCAAGTCTTGTACATTGCAACCTAAAATGAATTGGTTGAGATAAATTAAAGAGGTCTATATATGGAAAAGTATATCATGTTCATTGATATCCTACCAATTTAAATCCTACCAAGCTTTTTTTTTGGAAACTTACAAATTGATTTTAAATTTATAAGGGAATACAATAAGCTTAAAATAGCCAAAATGATTTTGAAAATGAATAACATTGGAGGATTTACACCAACTGCTTTTTAAAATTTCTATAAAGAAGGGTTTCTTAACATGGACACTTTTAACATTTGGGGTTAAATAATTCTTTCTGCTGGGGAACTTTCCTGTGCATTGTAGTGTAGTTAGCAGCATCCTTGGCCTCTGTTCACTAGATGCCAGTAGCATCTCCCACTCCCTACAGTTGTGACGACTGAAAATGTTTCCAGACATTGCCATTTGTCCCCTGCAGTCTAGATCATCTCAGTTGAGAACCACTGCTATAAAGTTACATAATTATGACAGTGTGGTACTAGCCAAAGGATAAAAATAAAGATCATTGGAACAAAATAGTGTAGAAATAGAGCAACACATAGAGTCTATTGATTTATTTTTACAAAGTGCCAAAATAAATTGAAGGGGAAAAAGATAATCTTTTCAACAAATAGTTCCAAACAACTGGATGTCCATATGGAGAAAAATATATTTCAACTCTTACTTCACAGCCTACACAAAAATTAATTTAAAATAGATCACATTCCTAAATGTAATACCTAAAACTCTAAATCTTCAAGAAAAAATGTATGAGGAAATATTTATGACAATGGAATAAGGAAAGATTTTTTTTAAAAAATCCAATCACTAAAGTGCATAAAGCAAATAGAAGCTTCAGAATTAATAATTTCTGTTCTTTAAAAGACTGTTAAGAAAATGAAAAGCAATTCTGTCAGACTGGGATAAAATATTCATGATACTTAGAAATGTCAAAAAACTTGTGTCAAGAATATATATTAAAAAATCACAGTGCTTACATATGAACATGTAAAGAATATGTAAAGAGCTCTTACAGTTGAATAACAAGACAAGTAGCCCAAATCAAAGAAGAAAAAGAGGTAAATGATTTGAACAAACACTTCACAAAAGAAGTTAAACAAATGGTCAAGATAAAAAGATGTTTAGCATAATTAATCAAAGACTGCCTAATTATAAATGCAATGAAATGCCACTAGACACGTAATAGAATGACTAAAGTTAAAATGACTACAATACCAGGTATCCATGAGAATGTGGGGCAACTGGAATTACAATGCATTATTGGTTGGAATGAGAGCTAGTACAAGTACTTAGAAAAATAACTGGACAATTTCTAATAAAGTTAATGAGCATCTTCCATAGGACCCACTGATTGTAATGATAGATATTTACTCAAAAGATATGAAAAAATATATCCAACCAAAGAGTTGTATATAAATTCTCTTGGCAGCTTGATGTGTAGTAGCCCAAAACTGAAATGACCCAAGTGTTCAACAACAGGTGAATGGATAAACAAATTGCAATATATTCATATAAGAGAGTATTCCTCAGCCATAAATAGAAACAAACTCTTATACATGATATACCATGTGTACATTTCAGAAACACCATGCTTAGTGAAAGAAACTGATCACAAAAAAGTATATACTGTATGATTTCATTTATATGAAATTCCAGTACCATAGATCTATTTGTAGAGGCATGTAGGAACATTTTGGGGTATAGAAATGTGCTAGAACTTTATTTGGATATTCCTAAGTTGAGTGAATACATTTATTGAACCACATTCTTTTAAAATGTGTAAATTTTATTGTATATAAATTAGATCTCAATAAAACTATAACACAAAGAGTTAAACGGGAAGAAAAATAAATTTTTTCCCCAAATTTATGTGAACAACCTGTATACATTTAATATGTTCTCTGGGATCTAGCCCCAAAATGGATTTTCTTTTTTTCTTCCTTCATTTCTGATTCTTCACAGATAATACAAAATGAGAGGGAAAGTTTTTAGAAAATTTCTAACAGGAGGCATGCTTATTTTGAATTTTAAACTGTGTAGGTATTTTTTATATGTCTTTAAATAATATGAACATTCTTATTTACTTATTTGATGAAAAAACCAATTTCATTATTCTCATTGTAATTGAAATGACTTGACTTCTTTAGACGGGACCGCAACCTTATTGGTTTCTCCAACAGCAAGTTGTATATATATTCTTTTAATTTCTGTTTTTAGTTATCTGTTTTGAAAAATGCTACATCAAAATATTTATAATAATAAATATATCTAATTACTCACGAGGCACACATATATATAGTTATACATAAGTTTTTTAATAAAAACTAAGAAAGTTAAGAAACCTATGCAATAATAATTATGCAGAAGCAATCTGTGCAGAGGCTGTACTGGGACACTACGCGTTTTCATCGCTGGAGTTCTACTGCCCTCTGCTGATCACTACATCCTTATCGATGGGGAAATGGAATTCGTAGGAACTATGTGACTCCTTGCAAATACGCGAAGACTAAACAAAAAGAGTAATAACCTTAGAATTATCCTCATCAGTTGATCTCAATAAATTGTATCATATCCGCTAAAGGAGAAACACGAATCTGTGTAGGGTTAGGATTGCTTGGAATGTAACTCTTCAAAATGTGAGGAGACCTTATAAAAGAGATGCCTTTGGGATCTATTGAAGTCAAATTTGAGGCTCCCAAAATGGAAGTGACTTTATCCAGTTAAACTCAATGATCCAGTGATGAATCCAGAAATAAAATATAGAGCTTGTCTTCATTTAAACGAAGCTTAGCCAAAATTCATCTCTGCTGAATACATTATCTACATTGTCCAAATTATTTGTAAAAACCAGACAGTAGAGAATAATATTAAAAAATCCTTAAATGTAGCAACTTTTTTTCAGGTACCCTTAAATACTATACACAAGGGGTATTTTTCTTTCTCTCTTTCTCTCTGTTTCTCTGTCTCTTTCTCTGCCCCTCTCTTTCTCTCTCTTTCTTTTTCTCGGTTTGAGTATAAGAACACTAATTACTGAAGACACTGATTATGCCTGATGGGGACAGCATGGGGTCAAGATAAAGAGCCTGAACTTTAGCATTAGATAAGTATTTTAATCCCATTTCTACCATTGATAAACCACATGATTCTTAGGCAATTTATTTAATCTTCCTAAATCTCAATGGCTTCATCAATAAATTGGGGATGGAAATAATGGCATGATATCATGCAGAGATTGTAAGTATTAAATAAAATTGTGAGTGCTCAATTACATTCATTTAAAAAATAAATATTATAAATAGAAAAAATAGAATTTGTGCAAGTACTAATCTAGTACATACTGAGATCAATAAAATATAGGTATTAGTATTATTACCCCTACTCCTATGCTACAATTTAATCCCAAAGTATCATACTTACTGTTTCTTAATATTCATTATGGCTGGCCCAATATTTCATAGCTAGTATGTTTCACAAAATTTCTCTCAAAGCCAAAGTGAGATCTGTGAAATGTCTAAGTGATATGACTAAAGGATATTGAGAAGTCCTTTCCTTTCTCAAGATTAGTGCTCCCATCAGTCATATTAGACTGCATAAAAGTCTCAGTGTGCCTTTGGATGAAATATTGACAATTTCATTTTAATGCAATTTTTATTTGGGAGGAGGACCACACAAAGCTGCATTATTCTCTATTGATGCACATATTATAGACATGAACCATGTAATTAAAAAAAAAAAAAGGTAGGGAAGGGAGCTATGGAATTGGGTACCGATTGGAGAGATGGGCATGCAGCTCAGGTCAAGATCTTGGGATGTAGGTGTGTTCTTTGCTACCGGGGTGTCATTGCTTCTAAGCCCTTCAGCTGACAAAGCAAGGAAAATTTGTGTGCATACCAACTTGTTATATCCTCATCTATAAACAATCCTTATGTAATCATCTGCATCTGTATTAAACTAAACGTGAATTCATACCGGTCTCAAACTCTAATCCACAACCACATGGATTATTCTAGCTCCCTCCTCTTGCTTATCTGTAAACTCTCACTCCAACAGTGAGAAATCTGGCTGCCACCATCTGCCATTGGTTTACTTAATAGTTTATTTCCAGTAAGCATTAATACCAGCACCAAAATTACTAACCCTGTACCCCCATGGAAAAGATCTTGATCAACTGGAGTATAGTGTTTATGTCCATATCTGTTGCCTGAAGTCTTGCAGACTCCATGTATACCCAAAGTTACTTAGGTCAGCACCTTTTCTTTCCATTCCCTTAAGTGAGACTGTCTCCTAAATTCGTAATACAGTTATAGTCTCTCGTCACAGTCTGGATTCCGCCCCAGGCTCCACAAATCCCCTAAAAGATTTGTTTTTTAATTTGCATACATTAAGGTTAAATCTTTGTAGTATAAAGCTCTATGGGTTTTGATAAATGAGTAATGTCATATTTTCACTATTATGATATCATGCAGAATAACTTCACCACCCTAAAACGTCCCTGAGTTTCACCTTTCAACTGTTCCTCAGAACTCCTGGCAGCCACTGACTTTTTCATTGTCTCTATTGTTTTGCTTTTCCCGAACGTTATGTAATTGGACAGTCAGTCTATAACCTTTCCAAACTTGCTTCTTTCATTGAGTTATATGCATTTAAGGTCCTCCATATTTTTCTGTGGCTTGATAGCTCATTTCTTTTTTATCACTGAATAATATTCCATTATATGGATGTACCACAGTTTGTTTATTCACTCATCTATGGAAGCTCATCCTGGTTACTCACACTTTTTGGTGATTATGAATAAACCTGCTAGCAAAATTGACCAGCAATGAAGGAGAGTTCTCGTTGCGCCACATCTTAATCAGTATTTGGTTTTGTCAGTTTTTTAGATATTAGCCATTCTAATTGGCATGTAGTGGTTTTAATTTGCAACAGCTGAATGACCAATGATGTTGAACATTTTTTCATATGCTTATTTAACAGCTGTGTGTCTTTATTGAGTTATCTGTTCACGTCAATTGCCCATTTTTAAATTAGGTTGCTTCGTTTACTTATTATTGAATTTTAAGTGTTCTTTTCAACTTTTGGATACAAGTCCTTTATCAAATATGTGTTTTGCAAATTTTTCCTAGTTGATGGTTTGTCTTTTCATTCTCTTAACTGTCTCTTAACTGACTTATTCTGTCTTTTGCAGAGCAGACATTTTTTATTTTAATAAAATCCAATTTAATTTTTTCTTTTATGGATCATACTTTTGGAGTTGCATCTAAAAACTCATTACCACACTCAAGTCCATAAAGATGTTCTCCTTTGTTTTATTCTAAAAGTTTTAAAGTTTTGCATTTTACAATTATGTCTGTGATTCTTTTTGATTTAATTCATGTGAACAGTTTGTATGTAGGTTCTTTTTTTTCAGCATAGGGATGTCCTATTGTTCCAGTAGTATTTGTTAAAAGGCTTTCCTTTCTCCATTGAATTGCCTTTGCTCCTTTGTCAAAGATCAGGTGACTATATTTTTGTGTGCCTATTTCTGAACTCTCTGTTCTGTTCCATTTATTTTTGTGTCCATTCTTTTGCCACACGTGGAGCTGTCTTGATTACTGTAATTTTATAGTAAGTCTTAAAATCAGGTAATGTGATTCCTCCAAACTTATTGTTCTTTTTCTGAGTATTATGTTGGCTATTGGTCTTTTGTCTTTCCATTTAAAGAATAACATGCTGAGATTTTGATTGGGATTGTATTGAATCAATAGATCAAGTTGATAAGAAGAACTGATAGCTTAATAAGTCTTCCAGTCACAAACATGGCATATTTCTCCATTTACTTTGGTCCTCAATTTCTTTCATTGGAGATTTTTGTAGCTCTCCACATATAGATCTTGTACGTGTATTATTAGATATACACATAAATTTTTTTGGTGTTATTTTAAATCAATTTTTAAAAATTTCAAATTTCAGATGTTCATTGCTGGAAAGCAACCGAATTTTTTACATTAATCTACTATCCTGTGACCTATAACCACTTATTAGTTCCATAAATTTTTTTTGTCAGTTCTTTGGGGTTTTCTACATAGATTATCATGTCATCTGTAGCAGTGTTAATTTTTCTTCATTCTTTTTACTTTTTCATCAAACTGGATAATTTCAATCGATCTGTCTTCAAGTTTGCTAATTCCTTCTTCTGCCAGTTCAAATCTGCTATTGATCCTCTCCGATAATTTTTTTTTGGTTTCAATTATATTGTAATTTTTAACTCTAGAAATTTTTTTTATAACTTTATCTTTTTGTTGATATTCTTTATTTGATGAGACATAATTGTTATGTTTTAATTTTTTAGTGTTTTGAGCATATTTTTAAGAGCTAAAGTACTATCTTTTCTACCAAGCTCAACATCTGGGTCCCCTAAGAGACATTTACTATTGGCTGCATTTTTTACTGTATATGCACTATAGTTTCTCTTTCTTTGCATGTTTCATAATTCTTGTTGAAAAGTGGACATTTTATATAAGATATTCTAATAACTCTGGTATCAGATCCAGTCCCCCCTTCAGAGTTGTTGTTTTTGTTGCTATTGCTGTTGTTTTTCTCATTGCTGCTTATTTGTTCAGGATCTTTGCTGGATTAATTCTATAGATGCTTTATGCACTGCAGTGTACCCCCATGTCTCCTCTCCTAGGTTTTTTTGTGTTTTAAATTCTTGTTTTTGTGTTTAAGCCTGGTTTTCTAGGAGTCATCCCCAAGTCAGTATAATTTAGTGGTCAGTAGTGATCAGTCAGAAGATTCCTAAATGTCTGAGCCACTGCTTGCTAAGGAGAACTGTAGGTGAAGTCATACCTCCAAACTTCAGGCAGCTTACACGTCAACCTTAGCTTTCACTTCCTGCCTGATGAGGACCTCCAGTCAGCTAGACATAAGTGACAGGGCCTTGTCTTTTCATGTGTCTTTCCTGGTTGTACACAGACTTTCATCTGCATGCAGACTTCTAAATCCTCAGAATATGTGATGGTTTTTCAAAGTTGCCTCTGGTTATCTCTTTCTTCCAAGTTTTCCTTTTAAGTGTTTTGTCAGGTTCTTGTTTGTCTCAACTGAAATCAGAGCCAGAGGCAGCTGCAATGTTACCAGCAGACTGTTATTGTTTTCAGTTTTTCAGTAATGCCCTGGGGATGGAGGGTTTTTTCTTTTTTAGTTTTGTTTTGTTTTTGCAGAACTGAGCTCGGAGTCAAATAAAATAATGACAACACTCTGGGAATGGAAAATTTTCAGGAAGCTGTTAGTTTGTTCAAACTATTGACTGCTCTAGAGATATCTTTTAATGGAGTCCAAACGAGGTCAGTCCTCACTACTGGCTGCGAGGCTACCAGCTTTTCTCGACCACCATGCCACCTAACTGAGGAGGGAAGGAGGATAGGAATAGCCCCAACAGAAAATCATGGACTCCACTGTTCTTACTGAGGTTTAGCAGTTTTTCTTGAAGAAACAATTTCAGTTTGTTCTGTTTCTTTAGTGAATTCCAAGAGTTCTGGGATGGTTGTTTAATTGTTTAGTCAGTATTTCCATTGTCTCTGTGTGAGAGTGGGTTCATTGAAGGCTTTACTCTGTCATTTCAGGAGTCAATATTCCTGAAGTTCATATTTCCTAAATCTTAGTATACCTAGTCCTTTGAGCCTTGTCTTTTTGGTTCATCACTATGTCTGTGATAGTCATCCATGTTGTTAAGTGTAGCAATTGCTCGTTCTTTATTGCTGTGTAGTGTTCCATTTTATGAATATACCATAATTTATTCTATTGTTCATGAACATTTGTGCTATTTTTTATTTTGGTTGTTATATTATTAAAATTCTTATGTTTTTGACAGACATAAACACTTCATTAAGTATATACTCAAAAGCAGTAATACTGTGTCATAAGGTAGGAAAACATTTTGCTTCCGTAGATTTTACCAAAGAGTTTGTCTAATTTATTATAAGAATTTGCCTCCCACCAGCAACTTACGTCTATGTTTATATTCTTTGAACAACTACCATTAATTTTTAACATACATATTTCAGTCTAAATTCATTTAACAAAGTTTATAGCAATTCAGTATATTTACCCTTCTCTTGGAAATGATGCAGACCTTATACTGCTTTAACTATCAATTAAGTTGTGCAATTTTGCTACTTAGTCTTTTAGATTTGTCTATTTTTAACAGTCACATACACAAATTTTTTTTGATGGTCAACAATAAATTAAGTTTGCAAATAAATTTTTCGCTGTTTCTGTTGTTGTTTGCATCTTACTCTGTCTTGCTGGGATCACTATTCCTTGCTGAAGTACATTTTTTGTGTGTGTGAGAAAGATTGGCCCTGAGCTAACATCCATTGCCAATCTTCCTCTTTTTGCTTCAGGAGGATTGTCATTGAGCTAACATCTGTGCCAGTTTTCCTCTATTTTATGTCGGATGCTGCCACAGCATGGCTTGGCGAGCAGTGCTAGGTCATGCAAAACTGTGAACCCTGGGCTACCGAAGTGGAGCACGGGCACTTAACCACAACACCACTGACCCGGCCCATAAAGTACATCTTTTAATAGGTATTTTAATTAGAGTTTATGGGTTCCAAGCAATCACAGTCTGTTTATACTTTAAGGTGATTTAATTTTGCCCTCATTCTTTAATGGTAAACTTATCTACTCTGTAATTCTTGAGTAACAATTATATCCCCTCAGCACATTGATTGTATTTCTCTATTTTCTTCTGGCATCTATTATTGCCACTTATAATAAGACTCTGCTAGTCTAACTCCTGTTACTTTATAGGTAGTCTGTCTTTTCTCTGTTAGCTTTTAAAATACTTCCTTTTGTCTTGAATGTTTTTCAGATTTATTATGATGTGTCTGTATCTTTCATTTTGCTTAGTAATCAGAATACACTTTTATTTGTAGTATTCATACTTTTCTTTAATTCTAAATATATTTTAAAGATTATCTCTTATTTGTCATTCCCGGCTTTTTTTCTGAAATGGCAATAAATTTCTTCTGAAATGTCAATTAGTTTATGCTTCTCAATATACCTTCCACGGATCTTGACGAATTATTTTTGTATCTTTACAAATCTTCATGTTTTATTCCTGCTGGCATCTTCATTGCTGTCGTATAGTCACTAATTTTCTCTTCTCCTGTGAACTATCTAGAGTATATTCCCCTTTATGTGTGTATGTGTTTATTTCAATGATTTTGTTCACTATCAAGATTTTACATTGATATGTTTTGTTGCTTCATTTCTCATAATGTATTATTCTTCAATAAAATATTAAAGATGGAATAAATTCCTTCATTTATCACTTTGAGGACTTAAATATACTTAAAAAAATTTCAGTCTATTCCATACAATTATTTTTATATGAAGTTAATTGATGTTTTAATTATAGAACTTTTGACTGTATTTATTGGTATTCTGTGTCTTCTTACATTTTGAAATTTTGGTTTCCAGGTTCATTTTGACAGGGCAGTATTTTTGTTTGTTCATATTCTCTCCTCCTTTGCCCCTCTATATAGCAACTAGACCCTCAAATGAGAACCAGGACTTATAATTAGTGACATCTTAGTGCTCCTGTTTGTGATTATATTGAGTATGACAACAAGTCAGCATGCAGTTTAGTTCAGTTCTGTATTTGGAGGCTGTGTCTGCTTCCTCTTGCTCCCTTTGGCTTACACCTCGCTAAAATCTTTACATGGTGGTCAATAGCAGTTTCTTTGGCTCACTTTCATGAGAGGAATTGAGAATGCTACTTCCACAGCTCCTGGTTTCTCTCTGTCAGCCTGGATCCAGTACCTGTGTCATCTGGGACAGAGCTCTCATCGCTTATAAGAGCTGAGTTATCTGTCTTGACGTGTAGTTTAGCTCCACATTTCACTTTGAGTATTAGTTCTATTTCTTGTGCAAAGAACTATTTGTCTTGTTTTTGGATACTATATATACATTTTTACATATTTTATATATTATTTATACAAATTAGAGTAGGTACTGCCATATATTATCTTACTCTCTTGGTTGCCCTAATATCTTGCACTGAATTTAAGCTTGATTCAGCCATTCTGGCTTTGAGTCAATTTCCAAATTTCAAGTCATTTTTCCTCCCCCCTTTCTTTTTTTTGGTGAGGAAGATTGGCCCTGAGCTAACACTTGTTGCCAATCTTCCTCCTTTTACTCGAGGTAGATTAGCCCTGAGCTAATGTCTGTGCCAGTCTGTTTCATATGTGGGACACTGCCACAGAATGGCTTGATGAGTGGTGTAGGTCCATGCCTGGGATCTGAACCCATGAACCTCAGCCACTGAAACAGAGCCCACCAAACTTAACCACCACCAGGTGAGCCCCCATTTTTCCTCCTTTGAATGCTTGTCTGCTTGCTTCAGTTTTTCACTAAACAAACATTTCTCACAACATTAAATTAGTTATGGTACAGAACATATATGTGTTGAAGTACGTGAAAAATGTAGTGGCTTACATAAGACAGAGCTTATTTTTCTACTATGTAGCAATCCTGAGGTAGGCAAGAGTATTAAGATGGACAGGTGGCTCTTCCATTCTCAACATTTGGCTTTCACTGATAGATTCAGGTATCGTTGCAGTGGTGTGTCATCTTCTAGCCTTCAGAAAGTGGAAACAAGACTAGAGGGGCATTCTTTAAATTTTGCTGAGAATCGGAACAATATACTTTCTTATATCTGAGCCAAACAATTCGAGAAACAAGTATATTTTCCTGTTTTTATGATAAACATTATTGGGATTATCAATAAATAAATTAACAAATTGCTTCAGGAAATAATTACTTCTGAGAGATAAGACAGTAAGCCAGTCAAATTACCTTACTTATGAAGTAAACAACTTTTTAGTCAAGTCTTGCATTAATATCCTTGTCTTGGTTGTGCACACCAACCCAAAGTTATTATGCCATCAATATCGCCTTATTTCATTGATTCTTTGCCTTACAAGATCCATGTTAAAATCATCCCATCCCAGCCCCTAAAGCCCCTAAAAATTCCCTGGATTCTCCTTAATAAGACACTACTGTTCAGATGGTGGTGTTTCTTGATGCAGTAGGTTTAATAAACTTAGCCTTACTTGATTAACAAGTTTTTCTGGTGGTATTGTAGGGAGTCTATGGTCCTTATTATTAAGGACAATAGCTGAAAATGTCATAGATCAGTTCTGCTGAAATCCATAGGCCAGAAGTTTGTCACATGTCCATATTTAGGTCAAAGTTGGGAACTGTAGTATTTGTTTGTGTAGATCTGTTTCCAGTAATAAAAATACATTATTGTTGAAGAAAGATAGAAGGATTCTGGGAGACTATTAGTAGTGTGCCATAGTCAACCATTCTGATCATTGAAATATTCATATTTATTCTTCTTACCCTTCAGTCACCATTTTCCAAGGAAGACTCACAAAATCCCTAGCTAGCTTTTATCCAGCTCATGCCATATTATTTGGGTAATATTCAGAATTCTCTGTTAGGTCTGGATATGAATCTAACATTGTATAAAACAGCAGACAATTACCAGTAATCCTTGCTTTCCATATTCAGTAGTGGATAAGAAATAGGCTAACTATAAACTCCCATTTTGAAAAAGGACAAGTGGAAAAAACACGGTCATAACAATAATGGTTCCTGAGAAGCAGAAATTGTGAAGACTCTGTCGAGCTGGTAGAATAAATTTTTTGGTTAGTACCTGTTTCTACACTCTGGGAAGAACTCCCTTATCCATTGTTCTCCATCAGTGCTGAGGCCTCTTCCCTGTCCATTATTGTCTCTGGCCACATCTAAACTTTGCCATGGGGAGTATGCATGCTTTGGGTGCTACACGTTCTCTTTTTACAGGTTGGGGGCTCAGGGATTTCTTTAGGAATAGAGCAATTATAAACTTTTGTAATATAGACTTACAATATCTTTGTCAACACAAGTAGCTCAAAACTAATTGATTTGCTTGCAGTCAATTTCATGTGAATTAACTACAGCCAAGGATCGTGTCTAGTCATAGATCTTAAACTCACCCAAATCTTTTTTTTGAGTTATTGGCCTCTGGAGGCAGCCCATCTCTTTCCCCCTATTTAATAGCAGTTACCTTGAGGCTATCTGCAACAATAGGGATGAAAGCAGTACCTTCAATCTGATCAGTGATCTGATCTGCATTCCATTGTCTGGCCAAGATCACTTGAGTCAGACACAAGGTCCTCTAAAAAGACCCAGGCCTCCATCTTATCTCACTGCGGTTAGGGTTTAGGTACTGTGGCTTTCCAACACTATGAGGGTCAAAATTACTTGCCTCCCCTCACAGTTTATTTAGATTCCAGGCTGCAGGCCAAGAGTCTCCCTTATCAGAACGTATTTTTCCACCATCTCTACTTGAAACTTCTCAGAGTTTCTCTCTTTCTCTCCTATTACTTTTCTAAAAGGTACAAACCATCAGCCAACATACACCAATATTCTGAATCTTTCTGATGAGTTCACTAAAGTATGAACTCTACCGACATTAGATTTTCTTTCCATATTATCAGAGGTAACAGTTTTAACATATTTGGTTAATGACTATAATGTAATAAGGATAATTGGATTTCCAGTTATCAATTTCTGCAATTTCTATATTCTCAACACTTGCTGCTTGCCTGCTAAGCCAATTTCACACATTTACCTTTATATTACTTCAGCATCTTCCTTTTTGTACAAATCTTTGCTTTAATTAGAAAGACATCAAACACAATGCTTTATTAAAAAGAAAGATAGATGTTTATTTCCCTCTCATGTAGTGGTCCAGATGTGGCAGTTTATCCAGGGTGGGTAGACATCTCTGCCATCCTCAACAAAGGGGATCTACTTAAGGCTTTTAGACAGCTTCTCTGGTTCTCACCAACTCCCAGCCAGTAGGAAACGGAAAAGAAGCAACAAAGGGCACTTACAATTGTTTCAAGGGTAAGAATCAAAAGTAGCACCTATCTCCTTTGTCCACATCCTATCGACCAGAACCTAGTCACATTACTACAACTAGCCACGAGGAAGACTGAGGAGTTTATTCTTTAGTGGTGTGGCCCTGTGCAGAGCTATGACTCTAATACCATGAAGAAAGAGGGAAACGAATACCCAAGGTTAACTTGTATTAGCCAGTATTCCAGAGGGAGGCACCACGGTCCGTGCAAAAAGCACAGACCCTGGCACGAGGAAGCTCTGGTTTGGTGTTAAGCATTTCACTTGGAGAAAAGGAAATTATAAGGATTCCTCTCCACTAAATCCCCCTTCTAAGAGTAAAATTTGTATGACAGCCCCTAGATTAGGAAGCCAAAAATATCACCTAATCCTGGCCTCTAAAAACCTGTATTGGGTCAGGCTTACCTAACCGGACCAATAAGATTACTTTTTTCAGGAATGGAGAATTGAAACAAGCTTAAGGTGAACCAAGCAAAACCTTTCTCCCATAATTGAAAACAGAATATGCTAGAGTATAATTGTGCGGAAGAATCATTGCCTGTTGATAGAAGTGAGCTGATGAAAGGGGCAAAGACAAGAGACCATGCATATCATGCAGAGACGGGACAGAAGAGAGAGGTTGATGACCAGTCTCCAATTTTCATGTATCCTGACTCTATTTTCTGGGTTTTGTTTCCATGAGATTTCTCTAAATCGTGCAATAAACAGGTTTTTTTCCTTGAGCAATTTGTTTTTTTCCTCATCAGCAAACATTCTCTGATTTAGGAATTATTACTGCAACCTCAAGATCTCTCAGTCTAACTCAGAGAAATATACAAACAAACAGATGTTGTAGTTCAGCTACTTATTACAATGCCGCCAGAGAGAGAAACACAATTTATCTCAGAAGAACAGGGAAGCTTGACCTTAAAGGTGAGTGGATTTTATCACTTGGAGGAGGAAAAGCAAGAGAGCCAGAGGGTAGGGCAAGATTTCTCAGATGAGAGCATATTTATGGAAGAGAGTAATTCCATGTGCCCAGAGTTTTATTTGTTCCATAAATCTCAGTGAACACTGAGAAATGTCTCTTCTTAAAGCTCAGAATTTGACACAGCATGGATTTCAGATTTCTGTCCCAAGATGTTTAGTTCCTGGAAGTATTAGAAATGTCTTTATTAATATATAGTGCAGTGCTGGTATGATGTTGAAGGGCAGGCTAAACAATGTATGTCAGTTTCTACAAGTCCCTATTCCTTCTTGTTTTGTTTTGTTTTATGTTAGGTGGAGTATTTTATAGGAAGAAAAAAGTGTCCTTGTTTTTTCCTAAAAAATTCCTCTCTGAGTTTATTCTAAATGCTCTGACCATGTTACTGCTTGTAGAACTGTGTGGCAAATAATGTATGCATTAAAAAAAAATCCATTTTATTATATCAATGGTTTTGTTTTCATTAATAGGAAGAAGAGGATTCATTTTGGAAGTCGGAATGACTTCTGCTTCAAACAGACAAATCTCATCATTAATTGGCAGGCTGTAGTCAATTAGTATCCAGTATGACAGATCAGTTGGCCAGATCCTGGAATAAGTTTCAAAAGAAAGTACACAAAGTAAATATGTACCTTCCCATCTGGCAAACTGAAAGATTTGGAAGAGGTGCCAAACTGGTTATGGGCTTAGTGTTAGCCAGAAGATCACGGTTGTTTAATGTACTGTATTAACTATAGTTGTGTTCAGTTTGTCTTCAGAGATGCAACTTGGAACATTAACATAATAATTAAATCTCAGTTTCTGATAACTACTGTGGAAATAGGTAGGTTTGTTGCCTAAATACCAAAGAAAATATAAACGTGTTTCAACTTCTTCAAAGTTTGCCTTCAAAAAAATATTCACTCACATGCTGGAAAGATCCTGAAAGACCTTTCTTCTGAGCTTTACACTAAGACATACAATCGCCTACTTGATATCTCCACTCGTCTCTTTCACTTAACATGTTCAAAACTGCGCTTTGCCTCTGACTCATCTACAGCAGATCCAATGTTTTTCTCATCTCAGTAAATGTTTCCTCCGTGTACCTAGGTACATAAGCCACAAGTCTGCAAATAATCCTTGATTCCTGTCTCTCTTTATATACACATTCATTCTATCTCCAAAGGCTGTTATTCTCCCTACAAAGCATTGTTCACTTCTGCACGTTTTTCCTTGTTCATGGCCTCCATCTTATTCTAAGCTTCACCTCTCTCCAGAATTACTGAAATAGCTTGCTACTGCTCCACTTCCATTTTTGCCAATCTCGGTCTAATCTACACACAGTTGTCAGAGGATCTTTAAGATATTTTTGGATCAGGTTTATTTCTTATTCAAAGTCTTTGATGGTCATATCATTACACTCAGATAAAAGACAAAATTCTGTGTGCTGTGTGTTCTGTCTCTTGCTTGCTTCTCTGGGCTCTTCTCATTGTACTGTCTCCCTTCCCCTCAAGGGTAAATTTGGGGGTGGAGGAGAGTAATGAGAATTTAAAAGAATTTCTTGAACAAATTGTTTATAACCAGAACTCCTTTGAAATTCCCACCTGCAACCCTTCATATCCTCAGCACCCCATTATGGACATTCTTAGACTTTCAGATCACTTTGTCATGTTAACTGAGAATTTTGGCACTGACTGAAAGACTTTCTTTCCTTGGGAAATACCACTATCCTTGTGGATTTTCTGTACGCTGGTTTTTTTCATATTTGTTGACTTCATGAACTCTAATACATATTATGGATCTTCCAGTTTACTAACTTGTACCCATAGCTATTTGATAAAATTTCGTATATATTAATTAGTAAATTTAAGTATCTTCATATTTCTTCCTGGTATTTTATTCCAACCCTCCTTTTATTCTTGTTCTATATATTTCGCTAAGTTCTCCAATTTATAATGTCTCCATTTCTCCTGTTTTTAAGCTCTGTTTTATGATATTCCTTGCTCACCAACACTGAATCTCATTTACAAAGCTTAAAAAACTTTTTCACAAAGACCCTCAATATTCTGGTAGAAAAACAAAAATGTGGACCCGTATTTCTTCTCTGTTAGGCTTATAGCTTTAAGTCACTCAGTACTTGATTATTCCATAGTCTAGCTTCTGTTCGCTGCTTGGACTGCTTATTGCAACTGGGAGAAAATTATTACTAAAAATGGTTGGTCTAAAACTTCAGCGAAACCATCCAATACCTAACCCAGCCTTTCCAGTCAGTCCTTGTCCAACAGTCCTAAGGTTTAATGTGCAGCAGAAATTGGTCCATCGAACTATTGTTACTGAATGCGTTATTAAAATTATGATGTTCTGACTATGTAAAAATATCAGAACAAATCAATAACAGTGGCAAAATGGTGTTTAAATATCCACGTTATCCAGCTTAGACGGCCACGTGAACCACCAAGTGTTCTAGGTGAATTAACATGTTCTCCATAGAGAAATGTTGTTGCATACACACATAAAGAGTTGATGATCAAAGTGATATCTATAAACCTGCTGAGAAATGCCTTTTCTGTTCCTTCCCTGCGGCTTCAGGAAGCTCCCTCTTCCTTGAATAAACCTGTTGACGGTGGGCAGGTTGGCAGGCAGCTTCTCTTAGGTGCTTGGCCTAGGCAAGCACCTCTTGTAGTTTACTTTAAATTTGGCTGAGAGAAGATGGTTTTACATTTGGGCTAGGGATGAAGGGAGCTTCTGTTTCCCTCTGGGGCCCTGTGAAGGATGAGAACATCTACTGTGTGTGTGTTTTTTCCCCCTTCCCTTGAGAATAAATAAAACCACATTGTGCTGTTGCTCCACCTAGCTCAGGTGTGCAGAGCCAAGAAAGCAATATTTACCTCATTCATCCTGTCACACGATGCTGGGAATAAAAGCTGTTACAAAAAGCTTGATTGGTTCCTGATAACCCAGCAGTGGCATGTACCCAATAACTGATTTTACTGTAATATTCCTAAAGTCAAAAGTGTCACCTCTACTTCATATTACCACAGCTTTGGCACAGAATTAAATCTTAATTTACTGAGACTTCAGATAAAGATAATCCAGGCATTTTGTCTAAATTATGTGCTGTTTTAAAAATGTTAGTACTTGGTAAATCTGTATAACAAATATCACAAAGAAATGTATAAAAAATATAAAGAGAAAGTCAGTATTTTAACCATCAATCTGGAATAAATTTTAAAGGAATTGCCTAAGGAAAAAAAAGGTCATCTTACATACCTAAGGAAATTTACCAACTTTGATTTTGGCTTCCTGTGCAGCTCCATATAGCTAAAACAGGATTTTATAGAATTTTTTTTATCAAGTTGGAAAATTGCTTTTTGGCTTTCTTGTTGTTGTTGTTTAACATATCAGGTTACATTCTCAGCAAAAAAATGCTATAAAGAATTTTAAAATGCCTGAGAACAGTGATGTGTAAATAAAACCACGAACAGAATACAATTCCATTGCAGAGGAAAGGCATTTTAATATGTAAATTCCTTCAAACATTTTGTTAAATTTTCAAATATTTTATGGTTATTTAATATTTAAAATGAACCAATTCAGGTTTCAAACATTTCTTTATTATTTGTTGGCTGCATTATGTGCACGATATGCTCAGCGTGATGCCAAGCACATAATGGACAAGAAAAGATTTTGGATTGATTGTTTAATATCATTGATATAACCTGTATTTTTATCTTATAATAGTCTCAATGGTAATTTTTATTTTAGCTATGCCTTTATATTTTAATCTTTATTTAAAGTAAAACAAGATAGAAAATGAAGACTAAGTGAAATTTATAGGTTCACTATTAGCAATTAATTTCTGACTTTATACCTTCCATACCTTTTACTTTCCTTTTATACTTGGCAGAAGTTTTATGAGTATAAATTTTAAAGTGGTAAGGGAGATTGTATAAGTAAAAAGAGAAACTTTAAGTAATGAGGAAGTTAATTAGAGAAAAATGAAAAAAATATTTAAGAATGGGCCTGGAATGATAACCTCTAACTAATGGAAGTATTTTATCTTACGGTGTTTTGATTTATTTCCCTAGTCACACACTCTTAATTAAAAGAAAATGTTATTCTATGATTTTCAACAAGTGATAATTATATGTTAAGCAAACACTAGGGATGCCACAATGTGCTAAGCATTTTGAAAACTCTGAAAGAAGAGTTGGGCCCACTCTCCTGAGCATCACTGGGTGTCAGATTCTCTGAGCTGGTGGGTGGAGTTTGTGTGGTGTATACGTGGGTGAGGGAGAGGGCTGGGCCCTGGTTCCAGCTTGAGGCCACCTTTCTTCTTCTAGGATATGGAGTTATGCTCCACAGACCTGGATGGAGTTTTCTTTCTTGCTTTGCTCATTTGTTCTAAGAAGTATTTTACTTTTACAAAATAATTAAAATCCTATATTTTTCTCCCCCTTTGGAAGGATAAGGACGGGGCAAACTGAATTCATCATCCCAAACCGTAAAAACAATTGCTTCTGCACGTTATATTTGGAATGTGAACTCAATTCAGTGTTGTGAAATGTGAATTTTTTCTTTCTTGGATTGAATGCAGAATCTCTTTTCCTATTGGAATTGAAACTATTCTTTTTTGCTGCCATATTGGAGGAAATCCAATCAAAACCACATGTTGATTTCAATATGAATTTCACAGCTTAGAGAGGAGTCAAGAAGTAGCAAGGGGAACCTTAGATTAAAATCCCAAGAGAAACAAGGATTTCAAAACCCATGCTAACTGGGCGCTAGTGTCAGTGAAGAATGCCTCTTGCTAATTGACCTGAATTAAACCCAAAGATCTGGTATGTTTTAGTTCAACAATATAAAATGGAAAGTAGTTTTATTTTATATATTAATATATATTAATATTTAGGTCCGCATTTGCCCCTTACCATCCTGGATTATAACTGTTGTGCTGACGCATTTGTTGAGTACTTCTTCTCATGCTCAAAAGTGACCTATTTTAGGTGATAAATAAGGCTGAATCTTAGGAGTAAGGAAGGTAGAGCATCCAGATTGATTTAGGGATCCAAGAACAGGCATCCATTATTGTCCACTTAATTTGGAAGGTTGCAAATCCCCTAAAGAGCCCCTGTGCCCAACCTTGTTCTATGACGTGAGTAGGTAGTGTGGTGACTGTATGGGGTTCGTCAGGTAGATGGACCTCAGAGGTGGTCCTTGTTTCTCAGTATGGTATGAGAGTATTTTCCCACCTCTGAAAGTAGTAAGGACGTGACACTGAGATCTCAAGGTCCTGAAGAGAGACCATGTGGCCAGGTAAGGAGGATGCAGTAGTGAGGTGAGTGGAACAAAACTGAGGGCTAGAGAGAAGGTGTCCATCTCAGCCAATGAGAATACAGGGTGGATCAGGTCCTCCCCTACTGACCTCGTGCTTATCTCTTCAAAAGGGTCCTAGAATTTTTAGGTAGATTATAAATTAAAAGAAATCAAGTTTTGATATCTCAGAGAATTGAAGACATTTATTTTTACAATAAGGCTAAATGTGGACTTAAGGAAATTTACTTGAGTAATTGAAAAAACAAAGAAAGCTACATTTCTTTCACATCTAAATGTGCAGACTAAATTCTATTCATAACAGAGGTCTGTTTTTCCTTTTCCTTTTTTAGATCCACTAAAGAGATTTTGGAAAGTGTGGTGGATTGTTTCTTAAGGACCCCTCCCTAACTAATTAAACTTTGTGGATTATTGCTCTAATTTTTAGAAAGGTTACCTATTTGTTTTTAAAAAAAGGGAGTAATTTTATTAATCTCTATCCTTCCCACTTTTAACATCAAGGAGATGTAATGGCATCACAGAGAGTTCACATAGCAACACTTCAAAACGGATATTATGAAGTGGAGGCTTTATTTATATTTCCAGGCCTTCATTATTCCATAAGGTACCTGGGTCCCTGTTGTATAGGCACAATCACAACTGATGAATTCAGTAACTCATTCCTACTGAAGTTTTAGTTCCTATTATCCACCTAGGCATTTTAAAGAGGGATTTTGCAATTAGGGAGTTATATGACTTTACAGAATGCTGCCATCATCACTGTGCCTCGGGACACAGAGAACCAGATACAGCTTCTCGATGTTTTTCAAAATCACACCACATAACTTGTCATTTATATTTAAGGAAATCTGTGAATTACTCAGAATTTTGAACCCAGCTTGAGCCATGTGGGCAGCAGAACCTTCCCTATCAGACAGCAAGTCAGAGTGGCCATGCTTGGCTGTATGTTTAAAGGAGAAGCATCAGTGATTCTCTGCTCTATCCTCACCTTTCCAGATCCATTCCTTACTCTGTGTCCCGGGGACCTGAGCCCTGAGCGCTGTCTCCCTCTAGAGATTTTGGGCTTTGAGTGGTCTTGATCTACGAGTGACATAGTGTCAGTGAGGAAGGTTCGGGACATTTATTTGCTCCCCGCCTCCTCCCTTGCCAGAGTTCTGGTAGCGGCTGTGCATAACTATGGTTCTTGTTGCGGAGTCCACTTCCACTACTCAGCCTTTGTTAAACTCCAGTTTCACCCTTCTGTTATCTTGCCCCTCAGGTCTGGAGAAAGTAATGTTCTCCCTCTGTCACTTGTCCCTATGCACATCACCATCCTTTGTGGGTTCCATTAATAATGCCCACACTTCTATAAGTTGTCCCTTATTTAAATTATTTTGCTAAAGTCTCTGAGTATGTCATTCATGCAGGAACTTGACTGATCCAGAAATCTATTTTGCATCTACTGCCAGCCTTCCCAGGCTTCCAGAAATGTCATGACTGCTTAGTGTTAATAATGACCGAGGAAGTTCATCTCAATCCAATCAGCACCCCACCGTTAGACCAGATATACTAGGTTCTACAGTCACAACATTCTTCTTCCCTATCTATCTCTTTTCTCCTACAGTTGCTCACCCTACCCCTCACAACAGATGCATCTTTTGTGCGACATTCTGTGACATCTACTTCTTTTGTACTCTCCATTATGTCTTTCCTTAATATATTTTTAAAACTACAATTCAGTGGGATAAAGATGTTAAGAAAGAAAGGAATCAGATCACTTTGATCTTTTTAGTTTTGTTAACTGAAAACCTGAATCATACTAGCCCAGGCATTAAGAAATCAGCTTGACATCCAGGGTGAGGCAGATTTGAGGTTTGGGTAATTTGCTTGCTCAACAGTGTCACCTGGTACCCAGGCGCTATCTGTTTCTCCTTTCTACCATGCATGCATTTACTAGATACCAATGCTGGTCTACTTCATGATTCTAAGATGGCAAATAGAGCAATTATATGTGAGAATGAGAGTTTCCTCCTGTGGTTCACTATTAAGGAAAAAAAATCTAAATGAGTTTCTCCTTTTTTTTTCACTTTGATCTGGAGAATGTATTCTTACTTACTGGATAATGCAAGCTAAGAAAAAAAGAAAGAATTACCATGACTGACTTGGAAGATTCAAGTGAAGTGGTATGGATCGGGAAATTAATCACAAGTGTCACCTTAGTGGGACTATTTGTGCTTCTCCCTACGCAAACACTTAAGAATACTGTTGAGGGTATATTTCCACTTCTTTGTAAATTAGCTGAACAATTTCAAAGAAATATATATATTCCTCTTCTCTTCAGGTGATCCGTACTGAAGCACACTTTCTATTAATTTGTCCTTCCAATATGTTTGCTTCAAGCGCTTGCCTAAATGCAGTGAGGTCCAGAGAGTTCAAGCTATTTACTGAATAAGGGTTAGAATCATAATTTTGTCCTTGGTAACACCTATAATTAGACACAAATTATTAGTATTATCTAATGTTTGAGAAGAAAATAAAATTTTGAAGATTTGTATTTTAATTTCTCATATGATATTCCTTCATAATTAGCTGTGGGGGCTTTCATAGTTTATTGCACATTTTTTGGCCTTAGATTTATTATGTATAAAATAAGTCAATTGGAGGTCGATTTCAATTCTCTGAAATTACTACATGATATTGCTAAGTCTTCTTTGGGTTCTTTTCTTTTTTAATTCTCTAATCTCAAGAAATATAGTTTTTAAGCAAAGCGTGACTAATTATTTCCTTGTGTACAAAGAATAAGGATAATAAGGGTGTCTACACAAGGTTTAAAACTAAAATAGTGTGTAATTTCAGAATTCCCATATAGTCTGTAAATGACTTAAAGGATGAAGTCTTGCTTCTCAAAACATGAACTATGCCATTTCTAACTAAATCCAGTCTAATTAAATGTCAATGGGACTTAAAACCTATGAAAGTGTGAATACTCTTCCTACAATTAAAAATAAAATCAAAATAAAATATTTCTACTTCAAATAATTATCATTGTTATTTATGTGATTAAGCTACAAAGATGGATTGTTATCATGAAAATTCCCAGGAGGCAGCAACACCTGAGCAAGTTATTTAAATTTAATACTCAAGTGTTTTTAAAATAAATCCTCAGTCATCACTTTAAAGCTGCTTAGATCAGTTCTCCTTTTCATCTAGAGTTCACTGGAAATCAAAGAAAGGAAGGTCTGAAGCCACAGCCTGGAAATTTCTAGTGGACTTTGAACGTTTATTTCCATACACTTTCATTGTTAATGGATACCTCTGGGACAAATTGCACCAAGAGCATCTTCAGATTTAGGTTCATTTGAAAATAACATAATCAGCTTCCTTCCCTTTATGCAACCCTGTCCCCAAACTCAGCAATTTCTGCAGCACTGCTATAATCATGCTGTGTAATAACTTCTCCATAACCTTTTACTAAGAATACCCATTTATTCATTCAGTAACTCATTTATGGTCAATCTCACTGAAGGAATAGTTCATGTACAATTCTTGTTTCCATCTCTTCATCTCTTATTCACACAACCTGCTACAGTTTTATGTCTGCCTTCACTCTGTTGAAATTCCTCCCACTAAAATAACAAGAGCCAAATTGCCAAATATAGCGACCAATTCTCAATTTTTCTTTAACCTTTTTGACATTACTTTGCTACTCAAAGTATCATTTCTTCTTTCTTTGACTTTCTGACACCATCTTCTTAGGGTTTTTCTCCAGTTTCTCTGAAAACTTCCTTCAAGTAATCAGCTAGTCAGCTTGGGCAGACACATCAAATGTTGGATTAGGCTCCTAAGTTTAATATGTTCAAAATTCAACTCATTTCTCTCCCTCAACTCTATCCTAGCATATTGCCTTACTATTCCTTGGTTCTATGTCCAGATCTTAAAGTCAGAATATAGGAAGTCAAACTTGATTCTATACCTCAGCAAATACTTCAGCATATCTTCTTATTCCTAACTGTTTCTCAATAACTATGCAATTCAAAAAATTATTACTTGTTATTGGACTATCAAAGTTATCATTATACTTGTTTTTTTATCTTCAATCTCATTTCTTATAATCGTTTTGCAAATTTACCATTTAAAAAATAGGTTATTTCTTATTACTGTGTTGAAATAATTATTTATATATTCCTTTATCGGACACATGTATCGTGAGCATTATCTTCCCATTAGTGGCTTGCATTTAATCTCTTAACAGTGTCCATGAAAGAGCAATTTTTTTTTAATTTTGAAAAGTCCATTTTTTTCATTTTTTGATGATTTCTGCTTTTTGTAGTCTATCTAAAAGATATCTTCATGAAAGTCTCAAAGATTTTCTCCTATGTTTTCTTTTAGAAGCTTTATAGTTTTAGTTTGTTATATTTGGATCTATGACCCGTTTGGAGTAAAATTTAGTATGTGATATGAAGTAAGGGTGTGGGTCTATTTATGGACTTTTTATTCTGTTCCTTGGATCTATAAATCTACCATTTCACCAATAACAAATTATCTTAATAACTGTAGTTTTATTGTAAGCCTTTAAATCAGGTAGAGAAACTCCCTTAAATTTGTTCTTTTAAAATGCAACTTTGGTTTTCTGGTTTCTTTGCATTGCCATACAAATTTTAGAATTTATTAGCAATGTCTACAAAACTATAAGAACTGTTGGGATTTTTGTTGGGTTTGCGTTGAATTTATAGGTCAGCTTGGGGAGAATGTCTTCTTAGCAATATTCAGTACTTGAATCCACAAACATGGTGTCTCTCTTCATTTATTTAGAAATTTCTTATTTTCTCTCAGAAATTTTCTGTAGGTTTTAGAAGAGAGGATCTATAAATAATTTTTAAATACAAGATCCAGTACTCAATCAGATCACCAGGCACATATGAAGATAAGAAAAATGAAGCAAGAGCCAGAAGAATGAGCAGAACCATAGGATAGTTCAGAGGCAATATTTTGGAAGACAATTAGAGATTCCTTTTTTCAATACAGACCCTTAGAGACCACAGATAATGGCACTATAATATATACACTACATAAGAACTATACTTTATATGTTAAAAGAAGTAGAATGCAAGCTTGAAAATGTCAACAGATATTTGGAAATTATAAAAGATGATATAGTGGATTCTAAATTGGAAAAAAATATAAATTCTGGAACTAAAAACTACAATAACCATATTTAAAATACAAAGAGAAGTTTAACAACAGATCAGATACTCCTCTTTGGGTGAAGATAAAATTACTGATCTGAAAAGTAGATCAAAAGAAAATATCTAGCATTAAGCTTAGAAATAAAAAGGGTAGAATATAACAAAAAGAAGGTAAAATATAGAGCTAATATATTGAAAGATCTAAAATATACACTTATTTTCTTTGTAAGGAAAAAATAAGACAAAACAATGTTAAAAAATACTGTCGATGAGAATTTTTGTAAAGTTATGAAAAATATTAAGCCAAAAGGCCCAACAATATCAAGCAAAAAGAATCAAAAATTGAAACCAGAATGAAAAAATTCCTCCACTTAGATAAGTGCAAAAAAAAGAGAGACACATTTCTTTCAAAGTTTGAAATTCATATGAATAGCTGTTATCTTCATTGCAATAATATAATCCAGAAGACATTGGGAGAGCATTTGGAATATACTAAAAAGATAAATTGCCAATCTAGGATCTATACTCAAGAAAAATATCCTTCAAGAATAAGGGTGAAATAAGCGTATTTCAGGCAAACGAAAGTTGAGCAAGTTTCAAGCAGCAGATGTTCTTCAGATGAAAGAAATATACAAAATAAAAATATGGAGATGCAGGAAGGAATTAAGTACAAAAAAAGTGTTAAATATGTGGGTACATATACAATATAAATGTATATTGATGTATAGAACAACAATAATTATATCTTGGAAGATTTAAAAATATATTTCTATATGTAATTAAAATATATAAAAATAGGTCTTTGGCTTCCCTTCTGTTTCTGGGAGGTTCTTGCACTTTGCAAGTTCTAGATTCTCTTTGTTCTTCTCCAGTAGAAGAATCCCAACGGGGCTAATCAGTTTTTGCAGGTGTAAGACCATGGTATATGAGTGACATCAGCATCATGGTGGAGTAAGCTCTTCCCTTAGACTCTCCCCCTTAACATACAATGAAAAGGACACTCATAAACCAACAGAGGACATTCACACAACACAATAGACATCTGAGAGATCCATGCAGCCATACATCTGAAGGTGGAGGTGCTGGACCACCAGGAGGCAGTGAAGGAGGTAAATGGATCTCTCCTCACTCCCTGAATGGTACCAATCTAGGGTGCAGGACTGAGCACAGCTCTGAGAAAAGAAGGGGGAAAGGGCAGCCCTCCATGGGAACACCTTCACTCTTGGAGTTGCCTCCCAGACCATGGGAAAGCTCCATATTGAGGAGGCTAAGCAATTGTGGAGGCGTCTTCACCAAGCTGAGCAGCCTAAGCTGGCAGACAGTAAGTGCAGAGCAGGAGTGCCCCCAGGATCGCACAGGTAAAAGAAGCACCCCTCTCCCCCCTTGGCACGCTAGCTTGTCCAGTCGGCCAGGGCAGGGGTCCTCCACCAGAGCACCTGTGCGTATGTGTATAAAGCAGCAGCAGCTAGTGGACAAATGCAGATGAGCCCTATCAGCACAGCTTCCAAAAGACAGGCATAGCTGCCAGCTGCTCAGAATACACAACTCCTGCCCCATCCCAGTGGAAGGTGGAATATGTGGCCAGATAATACCAATATGTGAAGGCAAAAATCTATCCTATCAAATAGTATGAAGAGGTATATTAACACTCCAAACCAGAAGGAAAATGACAAGCAACCAGAAATCAATCCTGAAGGTATAGAAATTTGCAATCTAAATGACAAAGAATTCAAAATAGCTATCATAAAAAAACTCAGCAAGGAAAATTCAGAAAGACAGTTCAATGAAATCAGGTATACAATTAATGAACAGAGGGAATTCCTCACAAAAGAGATTGAAACTGTAAAAAAAAATAACAAATGTTGGAGATGAAAAGCACAATGAATGAGATAAGGAAAAATCTGGAGTCCTTAATAATAGAGCTGATATTCTGGAGGAAAGAGTCAGCATTTTAGAGGACAGAAATATAGAACTGCTTCAGGTGGAGGAGGAGAGAGAACTAAGACAAAAGAAATGAAGAAATTCTCTGAGAAATATCCAATTCAATTAGGAAATGCAACATAAGCATTATAGGTATTCCAGAGGGAGGAGAGAAGGAGAAAGGAGCAGAGAGCTTGTTCAGAGAAATAATAGCTGAGAGGCCCACACCTGAGGAAGGAGCTGGAATTACAAGTAAATGAAGACCATAAAATTCTTAATTACATCAATGTAAAAGACCTTCTCCAAGGCATATATCAGTAAAACTGGCAAAAGTCAATGACAAAGAAAAAATATTAAGGGCAGCAAGGCAGAAGAAAATAACCTACAAAGGAGCCCTTTAATAGTTTTCAGCAGATTTCTCAGCAGAAACCTTACAAGCTAGGAGAGAGTGGAATGATATATTCAAAATTCTGAAAGACAAAAACTTTCAGCCAAGAATACTCTATCCAGTGGAACTATCCTTCAGATATGGTGGAGAAGTAAAAACCTTCCCAGATAAACAAAAGCTGAGGGAGTTCATCTCCACAAGACACCCCCTACAGGAAATGATCAAGAAGGCCCTCATACCTGAAAAAAAGGAAAGAGTTTACAAAGCTTTGATCAAGGCGATAAACAAGCATACAAGATCAGAAAATTGCAGCTCTGTATCAGAACAGATTAGCAAACACTTAATTATAACTTTAGCCAGACTCACTAAGGAAAAAAGAGAAAGCTCAAACAAATAAAATTAGAAATGAAAGAGGAGAAATTACAACAGATACCACAGAAATACAAAGGATTATAAGAGAATACTATGAAAAATTATATGCCAACAAATTGGACAATCTAAAGGAAACAGATAAATTCTTAGACTCATACAACCTCCAGAAACTGAATCAAGAAGAAATAGAGAATCTGAATAGGCCAATTGCAGGTAAAGAGATTGAAACAGTAATCAAAACCTCCCCAAAAATAAAAGTCCAGGACCAGATGGCTTCTCTGGAGAATTATATCAAACATTCAAAGAAGATTTAATACCTATTCTTCTCAAACTATTCCAAAAAATTGAAGAAGACGGAATACTTCCTAATACATTCTACTTGGCCAGCATCACCCTGTTTCTAAAGCCAGACAAGAACAACACACAGCAGGAAAATTATAGGCCAATATTGCTGATGAACATAGATGCAAAAGTCCTCCACAAAATATTGGCAAACTTAAGACAAGAATACATTAAAAGGATCATACACCATGATCAAGTGGGATTTATACCAGGGATGCAGGGATGGTTCAACATCCAAAATCAATCAATGTGATACACCAGATTAACAAAACAAGGAATAAAATCCACATGATCATCTCAATAGATGCAGAGAAAGCATTTGAGAAGATCCAACATCCATTTATGATAAAAACTCTTAATAAATGGGTATAGAAGGAAAGTACCTCAACATAATAAATGCTATGTATGACAAACCCACAGCCAACCTCATACTCAATGGGGAAAAACTGAAAGCCATCCCTCTGAGAACAGGAATAAGACAAGGGTGTCCAGTCCCACCACTCTTATTCAACATAGTACTAGAGGTTTCAGCCTGAGCAGTTAGGCAAGAAAAATAAATAGAAGGTATCAAAATTGGCAAGGAAGAAGTGAAACTTGCTGTTTGCAGATGATGTGATTTTATATATAGAAAACTCTGAAGACCCCATTGGAAAAGTGTTGGAAATAATCAACGACCACAGTGAAGTTTCAGGGTACAAAGTCAACTTACAAAAATCAGTTGCATTTATATACTCTAATAACAAGCTAAAAGGAAGAGAACTCAAGAATACAATCCTATTTACAATTGCAACAAAAATAATAAAATATCTGGGAATAAATTTAACCAAGGAAGTGAAAGACCTATACAATGAAAACTATAAGACACTTTTGAACAAAATTGATGATGACATAAAGAAATGGAAAGATATTCCATGCACATGGATTGGAAGAATGAGCATAGCTAAATGGTCCATACTACCTAAAGCAATCTACAGATTCAATGCAGTCCCAATCAGAATCCCAATGACATTCTTCGTGGAAATAGAACAAAGAATCCTAAAATTCATATGAGAGAACAAAAGACCCCAAATAGCTAAATCAGTCCTGAGAAAAAATAACAAAGCTGGAGGTATCACAATCCCTGACTTCAGAACGTACTACAATGCTATAGTAAGCAAAACAGCATGGAACTGGTATAAAAACAGGCACACAGATCAATGGAACAGAATTGAAAGCCCAGAAATAAAACCACACATCTATAGACAGCTAATCTTTGACAAAGTAACTAAGAACATATAATGGAGAAGGGAAAGTCTCTTCAATAAATGGTATCGGAAAACTGGACAGCCACACGCAAAAGAAGGAAAGTAGACAATTATCTTTCACCATACACAAAAATTAACTCAAAATGGATCAAAGACTTGAAGGTAAGATGTGAAACCATAAAACTCCTAGAAGAAAATATAGGCAGTACATTCTTTGGCATGAGTCTCAGAAGGATCTTTTTGAATATCATGATTACTTGGGCAATGGAAACAAAAGAAAAAATAAACAAATGGGACTTCATCAGACTAAAGAGCTTCTGCAAGGCAAAGGAAACCATGAACAAAATGAAACAACAACCCACCAACTTGGAGAAAATATTTTCAAATCGTATATTTGACAAGGGGTTCATCTCCAAAATATATATAAAAAACTCATACAACTCAACAACAAAAAATAATTGACCCAATCAAAACATGGGCACAGGATATTAACAGGCATTTCTCCAAAGAATATTTACAGATGGCCAACAGGCACATGAAAAGATGTTCAACATCACTAATTATTAGGGAAATGCAAATCAAACTACAATGAGATATCACCTTACACCTGTTATATTGGCTATAATTACCATGACAAAAAATAACAAATGTTGAAGAGGATGTGGAGAAAAGGGAACCCTCATACGCTGCTGGTAGGAATGCAAACTGGTGCAGCCACTATGGAAAGCAGTACGGAGATTTCTCAAAAAATTAAAAATAGAAATACCATACGACCCAGCTATCCTATTACTGGGTATTTATCCAAAGAACTTGAAATCAACAATTCAAAGAAACTCAAACACTCTTATGGTCATTGCAGCATTATTCACAATAGCCAAGACATGGAAGCAACCCAAGTGCCCACTGAATGATGAATGGATAAAAAAGAGGTGGTGTATTTATACAATGGAATACTACTCAGCCATAAAAAAAAGAAAATCGTCTCATTTGCAACAATATGGATGGACCTTGAGGGTATTATGTTAAGTGAAGTACACCAGACGGAGAAAGACAAACACAGTATGATTTCACTCATATGTGGAAGATAAAGAAACACATGGAAAAAGGGAACAGATTAGTGGTTACCAGAGGGGAAGGGGTTGGGAGATGGGAATGAGGGATAAAAGGGCACATATATTTGGTGACTGACAAATAATAATGTACAACTGAAATTTAATAGTATTATAAATTCTTATGACCTCTATAAAATTTTTTTAAAATTGGAAAAAAATATATAAGAATAGCATGCATGTTTGGAGTTACTATTTTAAAACTTTCAAAAGTTTTAAAAAGAAAAGGGTAAAAATTTCAATTAATACCCATAGTCATTTCTAGAGTAACCACTATAACAATAGACAAACAGTATAAAACTTTCACGAAAAATAGAAAGATAAAAATACTCTATTAACATAAGAAAAGTAAGGAGTGGGGAAAATAGAAAGTATAGTGAAAAGGTAGCCATAATCCCAAAATATATCACCAAATGTACTTATTTAGAATAAATTAAAGTGGACTAATTACTACAGGCAATCTAATTACCTGACTGGATTAAAAGGTTCTAACTAGGTCTACTTAGGTGGTGGCCTGGCCCTCTGGCAGAGGAATATAAAATAAGTAGAATAGGTAAAACTTAAGCACAGAGAAACACTGAAAATAAAAGGATTGAAAACTCTTACTATGCAAACACTAAAGGGGAAAATCATAGTAGTTATATTAATATCAGAAAAATAGATTTTAACGTATAAGGCATTATTGCATGAAAAGAGCATCACGGTATGATGCTAATAAATTGAATTCAATGATTAGATGCAACTGTTCCAATTTTGTTTGCACCTAACACATGATCTCAAAATATAATGGAAAGGTAGATAGAGCTAGAAGGAGAACAGACAAATCCTAAGCCCAGAGTTGACTATTTTAACCCTACTCTCTCGGTAATGGATGGAACAATAAGACAAGTATAGCAGAGGCTAGAGAAGACTTGAGCCATATGATTAACAAATTTGGACTAATGAATATGATAAATGCATACCTTTGACTACAGAATACACATTTTTTTTTCAGGTGCACATTGAAAAATTGACCATATATGGAGTCATAAAGTACATTTTAACAAATTTTTGAAGTTGAAATCATGTAAAATATATCCTCTGATCACAATCATGTTATGCTAAAAAGCAATATCAGGAAGATAATTAGAAATCCCAACATTTTTTAAAATTAAGAAATACATTTTAAAGTGACTAGTATAGCAAAAGAGAAATCACAAAGTAAATTAGAAAGTAACTTGAGCTAAATGGTACTTAAATATTATATTTCAATACTTGTGGCAGGTAGCCAAAGTATTTCAATGTACACTTTTAATGGAAGTGTGTATTCAAAATTTGAATGCATATATTAGAAGGACAGAAAGGCTGATAATTAATGACCTAAACATTTATCTCAAGGAGTTAGAAAAATAATAGCAACTTTAACTCAGAGAAAGTTAAAAGAAGAAAATTATGAAAATAAAGGCAGAAAAGGCATTAGAAAACATACATATAATAGAGAAGTAAAAACAAATATTTTCTTTGAATAAACTAATAAAATTAGTAAATCCCTGGTGATACTGATCAAGAAATAAGAGTCAACACAAATTATCAATATCATGAATTTTTAGGAAGGATAAGCCTTTAAATCCTTCTGAAAGAAGATTATAAGATGATATTAGAAATGATTTTATAACAATTAATTTGTAATCTTAGATGAAATGGCAAAGTTACTAAAAAAAGTACTTCTATTACCATTTATTTTTCTAGCATAAGTAGAAGTAAGAAGTCTAAATAATCATAAGTAGTAAGAGATTAAATTTGTAATTAACACTTTCTCATAAGAAATCTCCAAGCCCTACTAAATATTTGAGAAAGAAAAATTGCCAGTTTTACACAAATTCTTCTAGAGAATTACGTATGTTTAGCAGATACACCTGACATGGTATAATTGATTTAATGATCATTGTTACAGAGTTAGTAAATAACTAAGGGAAGATTCATTCTCAGGTTTTTCTGATTCCAAAGTTTTTAAGATCTTTGCTATACTTTCTCCCATAAACTATAGTGTGGATCCATAGAGAAATCTATAGATGCCTTCCTTTTAAATGTGTCCTTATTTCCAATTTAGTCATATTTGAAAAGGAATAGAAAGCCAGTGGATTTCCAGCTCCACTAAATGTGACGGCTCCTCAAGATGGGCTGTGGAATATCACGGAAATGATAGCAGAGGCTCATATAGAATGTGTTTAATCTCCCATCTTTCACTGTCTAAAGTCAGGAATGGCTGCATGGTTTTGTGCCCTTAATTAGCAGCTTCAATGTTTCCTACTAACCAGGTCATAAGAACTTTCTTTCATCACTAAGATCCATGTCATAATGAAACCACACACCTGGGAAATCTTGAAGTCTAGGTGAGTGTCATGGGAAAGAAACTACCTCCACGGGCTTTTCCCCGAAACATTTTATCTCAGGTACATTAACAGCAAAAAGCGTTTACAATGAAAACTCCTCTCTCTACATATGTCCAGCTCCCATTCATGTGTACCCATCACTCAACAATTAGTCCCTTTAGAGGAGTCAGTAGCTCCTCTGGTCTGAATGCAATGAGACAAAGCAGTGCTGCTCTGAGGCTAACAGTGTTCAGATCTGATCGTCTGGGCTGACATAAGCACTTTCAACTAGTTGTAAACTTTTAAGCAGAAATAATGGATTTGAAGTGTTTTTTAAAAGCTGTTTCCAGTCTCAGTGGAGTGGGCCAGTGGAAGAGAAGAAAGAAAGAAGTGGATTGGAAGTTAACTTTGTCCCATCAGAAGAATGAGGAGTGGAAGGATTCATGCAATTAGTGAAGGTATGTGGCCTCTGAAAACATTTTACAAGTTACTAGAAAAATGAAAAAAAATTATTCACCCAAACCAGAAAATGTATAACCTCTGTTCATAATAGCTGAGAATATTTCTCATGATCTTGTAGTGCTTCTCTTTTCAGCCTCATCTCCTGTAGTCACCTGAGTTCTATTTAATGCTTCAAAATCAGGAAAACAGGCTGTTTCTAACCGCCATGCCACTAGTCACAGTACTCTGTCCCTCTGAACTTCTTTTTCTCCTGCGCTCGCTAGGCTGGTGTCTGGTTATTCTCCAGGTCACCTCTCAGGTTTCTCAGCCTTTCCTCACTGGCTCAAGATGGGTTAGGTATCCTTCCTCTATTGCAGAATTTATTATCGCCCTTGCTCTTACCCTAATGAGTTTAGTTTTCAATTTAGGGGTCTCTGTTTTGGGATATTATCTTAGTCATCTTTCCAACTTAGCTCCCTGGTGCAAACCCTTACATGCACTATCTACTCAATAAATATTTGTTAAATCAATTAATTACTAGAGTGATGAAAAGCAGTTCATTTCGCTTCTCTGGGCATTCACTTTCTTATCTGGAAAATGAGGAGGGCAGCCAACATCATTTCTAACTTCCCCTTCACCAATAAATTCCTATATTTCTCGGAGCGGGGGCTCTGGTGTAGGCTTCTCAGTTTGATGTTGGAAGGAGGCTGTTAGTATGAAACTTCACATCGGAAAAACAATAAAATAAAATAGTGTGTCTTACAATTGTAGGCCTCACACTCACTGCAGACATCCATCAAAGGAGACTTTAACGAACACGCATGCTCCAAATATTGCAGCCTTCTTGCATCCTGATGTCAATAATACATTTTTTAGTATCTTTCTCATGTAGCCTCTGTATCTGTGATCTAGGTTTTCTTTAATGGAAAACAAAGTTAAGGGAGGATTTTATAGTCCAAATTTTCCTTATGTTAAGATTTTATGGTTTTATATACAAATTCCACTATAAAACTAGAATTAAAAAAATCAAAAGCTCAGTGAGTTCCTGAGGTTTTTTCTGGAAGCGAGGGATTCCTATTGTCACAAGATTGCATTAAATTAAAGACAAAAGCTTTCCATTTGTTTTCATTAATTTATGCCTAATGGGAAGATAGTTCCATATTAAGGTTCAGAATAGATGTGAGTGGACCCCCTCTGAAAAGATTTCTGCAAAAATTAAGTTATGTTTTAATACATTTCTACTCCAAAGGAATTGAGTTTCTTATAAACTCAGAGTTGTGAAACTGCCTTTTCATGAAGCATGAAGAGCTATGCTTTTAATCTTAATTAAAAAATGAATGAGTATAATAAAAACAGGTTACTTTACTATTGTTACTTCACCATGGTTACCTCAATAATACCTTCAGGGATTGGTACCAGTAAAGTCATGAATTGGATGTTTGGCATCTGACATTGCCAGCCAAAATGTCGTGCCTTGGGCTATATTGAATAACTGTACCATCAATGCTCTGTTTTACTCTTGTGGCAGTGAAGAAAAACAGTATGAAGATTCTGAATGCTCCAATATGGCTTTGTTATTTATTCCCATGTAGATTCAGAGCAAGGCATGTAGACAGTGGACCTGGCGGATTCTAAGAAAAAGTGTTAAGATGGTGAAATGTGGTGGGAAAGCAGGCATTTCTCTCCATTGATATTGGTGGTTAGAAGGGATTCTAGGTGACAAATAATGTTACATCTGATTTTCTCTGAGAATCTCCTGTCCTGAAGCAGACCAGCGAGCATGCTGCATTTGGATTGCCAGCAGAAGAGGTGCGGAATCCTCAATTCTCTAGTAATACACCTACAGTTCAGCTCCATGCACTAAGGATGAGAAGGCTAATGAACTAGGAAATTTTTTTAAATGATGAAAAATGACTGGAACAAGGAAACAATTATAGGTAGAATATTTTCGTTTAATTTCTCAGGCTAAAGTTCCATGCAGTTTGCTTTTGAATTAGTAACATTTGAAAACTTAGAAGACCTGTTCAACCAGATGCCACAGACACTTCAGCCCTTTTCAGAAGCAGTATCTTATATTCCAGTTTGATTTTTCAAATAGAAAACCTTCTTATCTAAAATGTCAGAAATATTCAATAAAGCAAATGGTAATTTCCTAAGGAGAAGACTGAAGCACTTTATAGCAGATTATTCACGTGATTAGGCACAGAAATGCTTTTCTCAAACCACTTCTGTCAGAAGTAAACAAAGTTTACCATGAAAAAGATCAAATATATAAACACACTGGTTTAGTCTTCTCAGGTTACTATAACAAATTACCATAGAACAAGTAGCTTAAGCAACATTTATTTTTCTCAGTTCCAGAGGCTGGGCAGTCCAAGATTTAGGTGCAGATAGATTTGGTTCTATGAGAGCTCTCTTCTTGTTTGCAGACTGCCATCTTTTCATTGTATCTTCAAACGGCTGAAAGAGAGAGAGCTCTCGTTTTTCTCTTCTTATAAGAACACTAATCTCATCATGGAGGTTCCACTGTCGTGACTTAATTATCCTCAAATGTCCCATCTCCAAACACCATCATATTGGGGGATTAGAGTTTCAACATATGAATTTTGGGATGACACAAACCCAATGTACAACAGGTATTTCATTATATCATAGGTTCTAAAAATTATGTGCAAATATTTTTTTCAAATGGAGAACATGTTTGATATGTGCAAAGAATACAGGTCAAAACTTTCATGAATCCCTGAATTCTCTGTCTCAGTTCGGTATAATTTACTTTATTGAATGCAGTAAGTATAACTCAAAACTGTGCTATCCACTCTGATCTCAATTAGAGTTAATGCCCATCAAACTCCAGATAGTGGGAGGGTATCTAATTTCACTCACTGAAAAAATATGTACTGTACACCAGTCAGTCCTATAGCCAGAGATTCATATTCATACATCATGGACCTATGGGTTCATCTCCGATGTTCCAACTGTGAATGTGAATTCTTCAGAATACTAGGCTGCACTATGTTTCTATCACACTAAAGACATTTACATTCTGGGAGAGATGCCTGAACTGAACCTGCCAGCTTCAACGTTATTCTCCCACAGAAGGAAATGCCTTCACCGTTCTTGGGTATATCTTTCAACATATGTTTTGGGCCTGCATGGCAAGCCTGAAGAAATCCTATAGGAGAGGAGAGGCTCAGCAGTTCCTCTTTAAATACTCACCCCAAACTACTTTCCAGCCCAAGTTACACACTAATGGAAACTAATGAAAATTGTTTGCTCTCAAGTGTGGTGGTGAAAGGTGTGTAACTCCCCCCAGCAGCATCTGTTCTCTCACCTCCCTTGCCTGTTACAGTCCCCAGGCTCATTCCTCTGTATTCACAAATCCCGGAAATTAAAGAACAGTGAATCTGGTTCATAAATCAGCCTCCATGAGGGAGAGCTATTAGTGAGGACTCAGGCTGAATGCTGACTGGAGGCCAACAGGCCAGGGGAAAGCTTAGGGTCAGAAATTCAAAACCACGAAGAACCCCTGATGTCCTGTAGACCAAACCATCATGTTACAAATTACAAAAGTGGAGTTCAAAAAAAGTTGAGGGTACCTAAGACCCCACAGATTGTAGTAGCAGAGGCAAGTCTAGAACCCCCTTTTCCTGTGTTTTACGTGATGAGGTTTATCCAGAGCTTTGTGCCAGGAGGAGAGTGTTTTACGCAGAGAACTGTGAGCAGTCACAGCCTTGGAGGAACCACAGCGAGGTCCAACGTCCAGTGTTAATGCTTTGGTCAGTTGGCCATGCTTTGAGCAACTATTTGCTGGGGTGCTTTATAGATGGCTCCTTTTAGCTACATCTTCACTGATTTTTCAAGTATAGCACAGAAGTTTTGCCAGCAGAGCCAAGTGGAAAACCAGGATTGGCAGCAACAATTTATTTAGCAATTTCATTGTTCTGCAAATAAATTGAGAGCAAAGGAGAGATGTGTCAGCATTTTTGGGCACAAAGTTATATTTACATATAAATATTTTGAAATACGATTTGCTTATGCAGTGCATTTACATGTTGAGTAGGATTTAAAGTTTTTTTCTTTTTTTCTTTTAAAGTATTAACAATAGACAGCTGGCCAATATATTTATACTTTAAAATGGCAAAAGAGTTGTATGACTCAGTCGCATTTTAATTCGCTAACATTGATTTGAAAAGTATCAATTTATTAATTTTACTCACTTATAAGCAATAAAAACAATAAGTAAAACAATAAGTAAAACAGAGTGAAGGATTGATTCTTATCTTAATTAAATTTATGGCAGTTAAAAACTAAAACTTCTTATAAGGAAGATGTACTTAGAGTACATAATGTCTTTTTATTGGGAAATATGTCAGGAAACAAATAAGAACATTGTCTTGCCACAGGAACAACAAAGAGTTGAGAACAGGCTACTGTAATGCCTGTCTGTTTAGTTAAATGATGTATGTGAATACACTCAAGATTTGCAGACAAAGAAAATGGGCAAAAAATAGAAACATGTAGTTTGATGATTCTGGCATCAGTTGAAAGCACACGAAGTAAAGGAAGCATTTGCTCACATCATAAGAGGAATTTGTCGGATACCACTCAGCGTGCTCTTACTCAGGAGAGAAACTTTCCCACACTCATATCCTCTGACCTTCAACATGTGGCAAGCAAAACCTCAAATCTGGGAGGGTTGGTTAGCTTACGCCTTCAGAACTTTGGACACTGAGCCAAAATATCTAAAAGCTTGCCCAGCTGGGCAGGAACATTTGTTAAGCAGATTTCCTTAGAAGATTTCCTGATCGTTGTGGGAATTTTCTTTATTTTTTAATGTCTGCTCACCACAGTGTCTTTTCCTTGATTATCAGAGAGTTGACTTGCTTTTGCATTAAGGTCTCGCTAAAATAGTTGACTTCCTGAAGGATGTCTCCTAACCCCTTTATCTAAAGTAACGATGCCCATCCCCTGCAGTCACTCTTTATCTCTTGCCCTGGTTTATTTTTGTATAATGCTTATTACTATAAAAATTATATTATCTTCCTTTTATTTGTTTACTTATTATTGTCTGTTTGTCCCTTTTTAGTGAACGCTCCTCAAAAGCAGCAACTTATTCTGCCCTGTACTAGTAAAAAATTAGCATGTAGAACATGAATAATAAAAACATTTGTGAACAAATGAACGAATAAATCATTGAAGAGAGACCTTGCTTGAAAAACTAGCTTTAAGTATCTGCCTTCTAAAATCACATTCCATTTTATCATCTTGTTTTATTTTCTTCATTGCATTCTCATTCTCTAAAATTAGAAATCTATTCTTTCATGTGTTTCTCCCAGTTAGAATTTAGATTCCATGATGGCAGAGACATCTTCGTGCTTGGACTGGATCTTGGCCCATAGTAATAGTTAATAAATATTTTTGGAATTAACATTTTAATAACTTTCTATATCATTGTCCTTATATTTAAGTGAATAACACTATTGAAAGTTAATAAATATAACCAAAATTATACTCATTCATTATTTTATTTAAAAAGATCTGTGAAGTATATATTATAATTCTAATTATGTGTTGAGGAAACTGAGGTTCAATTCTCATTGTACCATACTTACCACATTATGCACAAAAAAATACAATTCAGTATAATTTTCATGTATTAACAATAATAAGTTAATGTTGTAGGATAAATACGGAGAGTTATAGAGGTCCAAGTGAAAGAGTGAGACCACATCCAAGGGTATTATGTAGCAAGCATTGCTAAGAGAGTTGTAAGGAACAGAATGAGACCAGGATAACGTTAGGGAGAACATTGGGAGTATTCAAAAAAGAGTAAACAGTCCAATTTGGTGTGAACAGCATGCATGTTGAGAAACAGTTATATGTGAGGATGGAAAAGTAATTGGCATCTGGCTTAGAGTCCCTAAAAGTCAAGTTGACAAGAATGAGCACAACTAGAGAGAAAACTGGAGCCCTGCAAACCTTTAGACAGTAAAATGATGTAACTCAAACTCTCCTTTAGAAGCATTTAGAAGGTAAACAAATATAGCATATGTATGGTGGGTTGGAAAGGGAAAGTTTGGAAATAATTTAGAAGAAAGGGACCAGAAATTAAAAGTCTCACATGTTTTCCTTCATTAAGCATGGGTGATACTGAGAGTAAGCCTTTGTAATGGAGATTTACAACTAGGCCACCATTTTGGGAAGCGTTCTACTTGGCCTCTGGAAAAAGCACACTTTACTACCTACTTTACTATGTCACTTCTCTTACTCTAGTACTAGTTTCTTCCAATCTGGTTCCTCTTCCTGAAATGTGCTGCCTTGAATCCCCATAGTTAAGGTGGTCAATACGAGCGTGTCCACTGGGGCATCCTTATAGAACTTGACCATCCTTCCTACATTACAGCATTTTACCTTAGCTGAGGCTCGGTACTCCTTCCTATTCCTGAGCTTTTCCACATCAGTCTCCATGGAAGATGCAGATTCAGATTCAATCACTTCTGAGGGAACTTGAAGTTGGCTAATTTAGGACTGAGAGAACATAGACCAGCTTGTAGAACAGGAGTCTGTTCTTATTAGTTTGTGTTTATCAGTGTTTGCTAACTCCACGGTTATCAAAACTTTAGCATGCATCGGAATCACCTGAAGGGCTTGTTCAAACACAGATTGCTGGGTGCCACCTCCATCGTTTCTGATCTTATTCAGTGATGGGACTGTTTGTCTGGGGACCACATTTTGAAAACCACTGCTTTAACAGAAGACTGAACTGCATCCTCAAAGCTTCCTTTTACTGATTTCTCCCGGATTTACTAGCAGGGAAGTCAAAGGCACATATTGTTTTCAATGGCTATAGATGGTATGAATAGACAATTTGTCAGCCAAAAGCTACATTGAGTAAGAAATTCATGGTCTTTAGGAAATACATCTGTTTACTATTCATACTTTCAAGAAGTAATAGGATTAATTTTTGAGTGTCCTTATTAAATAAAAATTGAATTCTAGCTGATATCTGGGAATAAGAATGCACAAATTCATGAGTTAAAATTGTGATTATAATTACATACTCAAAGCTTTCTTAGGTAAAAGGAATTATATCTTATGAGTGGTAGCAATGAAAATGTTGGTTGAGCCTTCATTACTACTTTATAACTATTGTGAATCTAAAATATCATTGACATTCAAATAGGTTACTTTTTATTCTTGAACAATAATGACTTTATTCACTTCAGCTGCAAAGTGATTAGCTTTCATATTACAGAGGTAACCACAACCATGATTAATTCATGCACTCATCACTCTTTCCTGCCGTGGATGGTGGGATGTGTGACTCTTCAGACTGATTCTGCAGTATGACTTCTATATATACGGAAATAAGTTGAGAAGACAGAGCTGTTTGTGTAGAGAAGCACCAATCAGCTAGTAGTTTAAAAAAATACACCTCAAGTTTGCCAACACTACTCAACTTACCAGCAAAGGAAATAAACACACTATTTGTCATCCATACAATATCCAGGACAATTTTACCTTAGATTATTAGCACTGCATGTATTTTCAACATATTTTAATTAACAATTACATTAGTCACTCTAAATCCTTTTTCCTGTGTTTTACTTCTTATAACTATTTTCACAGCAAGTCCTCTAAATATTCCTGTAGATATTCAGAAATTTTAAAAAATTTTTTCTTCAGCAGGGAGCTCCACTGAAATAAAACAATAGCACACTTCTTTAAGATGGTATGGAAGATGGAAGTTCTGTTTTGGTTTTGACTGATAGCAAGCTGACAGATCTCTTTTCCTCCTATAGGTTAGTCAGAAAGCTACGGTATGGCTCAAGGCCAGGAAAAGAACTATTTCTTACTTCATCCTAAGACTGTTTTTCTCAGTGTAATCCTCCCAGTTTAAGTGAATTTCAGAAGCATTTGCCTTGACTATATACAAATGAAAATCTAAAAATATATCACAAGATCAGTCCATTATGTATCCATTTTCAAAAAGATAAACTAAGGCCTTTTCTTCACACCATACAGAAAAATTAAATCAACATGGATCATAGACCTAAACGTAAGAGCTAAAATTATAACACTCCTAGATGGAAACATTGAAGAAAATCATCAAGACTTTGTGTTAGGTAAAGAGTTCTTAGATATAACACCAAAACTAAGAGCCATGAAAAGCAAAAAAATTGATAAATTGGATTTCATTAATACTAAAGATGTTTGTGCTTCAAAAAAGAATTAAGAAAATAAAAATACAAGCCACAGATTGGGATAAAATATTTGCAAATCGTATATCTGAAAAACAACTTGTATCCAGAACTCTTACATCTCAGTAATAAGAAAACAAACAACTCATTTAAAAATGGGCAAAGCTTGAATAGATATTTCAACAATGAAGATATATGGAAAGTTAATAAGCACATGAAGAGTTGCTTGACCTCATCAGTCAGTAGGGAAATGTACATTAAAATCACAGTCAGACCACTACCTACACTTTAGAATGGTCCCAGTCAAAAAGACAGACAATAGCAAGTGTTGGCAAAGATGTGGGAAATCTGTGACCCCCTCATACATTGTGGATGACAAAGAAAAATGGTGCAGTCACTTTGGAAAACAGTTTGACAATTTCTTAAATAGTTAAACATAAACTTACCATTTTATTGAGCAATTCCATTCCTAGGAATCTACCTCAAAGAAGTGAAATCATATGTCTGCACGAAGGCTTGCAGATGTACATGCATAGCAGCATTGTTTGCAATAGCCCCAAACTGGAAATGATCCAAATGCTCAACTGGTGGATAAACCAAATATTGTACATTTCTCTAGTGGAACATTCTGCAATGAAGCAGAATGGTACTGATACGTGCCACAACATAAATGAACTTCACAAACTTATGGTAAGTGAAAGAAGCCAGATGCAGAAGATTTCATATTGTATGATTCCATTATATGAAATATTCAGAAAAATGGAATTTATAAAGACAGAAATAAGCTATTGATTGCTTGGGGCTAGGAGTGGAAGCTGAAGTTGACTGCAAAGAGGCTTAAGGGAAAGTTTTTAACATGATGGAAAGTTCTAACATTGAATTTTTGTGGTAGTTACACGATTCTAAAATTTACTAAAACTTTTTTGAATTGTACACTTACAATGAAAGAATTTAACAATATGTAAATTATAGCCCAATAAAGTAGCAAAGAATATATTGCAAAGTCAGTATAAAATGTAAGATTAATTGCAATTTTTGTGAACTCACAACTCTGAATTGGGGCCAGCCTGGTGACACAGTGGTTAGTTCTCATGCTCTGCTTCGGTGGTCTGAGGTTTACCAATTCAGATCCTGGGTGTGGACCTATGCACCACTTGTCAAGCCATGTTGTAGCAGGTGTCCCACCTATAAAGTAGAGGAAGATGGGCACAGACGTTAGCTCAGGGCCAATCTTCCTCAGCAAAAAGAGGAGGATGGGCGGCAGATATTAGCTCAGGGTTAATCTTCCCCAAAAAAGAAAAAAAAAAAGAAAAAAATTCTCTAAATTTTTTATATAATTGGCCATTCAAATGACCAAGTCAGTGATCCATAGACCTATTTAAGATTTTTATTTGTTTATTTTTTTGTTTTTAATATTATATGTGTTCTTGGGAAGTCTTCGTTATAGTGGCATAACTTCAATTAATGTTAGTAATAAGAAAGATAAAAGGATATTTCCAGAATAACATGCTTTATATTCATCAATTCAACTAATATTTATTGTTACTCACTATCTTGGTCTGTTCAGGCTGCTATAAGAAAATACCACAGACTGGGTTGCTTATAAACAGCACAAATTTATTTCTCACAGTTCTGGAGGCTGGAAGTCCAAGGTTAGGGTGCCAACACAGTTGGGGGAAGGAGGCTAGGGAGCTCTGTGGGGTCTCCTTTATAAGAGCACTAATCCCTTCATGGGGGCTCCACCCTCATGATCTAACCACCTCCCAAAGACCCCACCACCAAATACCATCACACTGGGGATTAAGTTTTCAACATATGAATTTTTGGGGAACACGAACATTCAGGCACTCCTATACACAAGACACTTTAGAAATTGTGATCATACACATCTTTTCCAAATACGCTTACCTTGGCCCTTCTTAATTGTGTTTTCGTGTGTGTGAGGGTGATTAATACTTAATTCAGATTGAAAATATGGCTGCACTCATGATCTAACACACTTAGAAGTCCCGGTCCAATCACAAATGGTAGACCATAAGACAGAGACTCCCTGCATACCCTTGCCCACCGATCAATACTGAAGTTGAACTCACAGGCTGGGTGGTAGTGGGTGTCTTGAATGCATAGTATAAATAGATAAATGAAACAGCATTTAATTAGCTGCCAGTTCATCAGAAAGACAACTATTTCCAGGATAGTTATTGGCAGCACAATAGTCACACATTCCATCTTTGAAATAGTTGACCAATGTGGAAGTGAAAAAACAGAGGAAAAAGCATGTGCCAATTATTTGCTCACCCAATTAGTACACATTCTTTTTAGGTCCCTGACTCAACCTCTTCTCATACTCTCAAAATGAAGAGACTGATTTTCTTGGCTTTAATTTCAATGACTTCAATTATGCTACTCTTTTACTTTAGGCTCTCTAATTAGAATATTAAATATCATCTTCTGGAAGAATAAACTTTTCTCTAAATCAGGTCACTTACCTCCAATTTTTTCGCAGTGGTCAAAATGATGAATTAACAATGAACTCTGTCGTATCCTGAGTCCATTATCATTTTTTTAAAGTATGTTATTTATATTAAATCATTTGTTTCACCAGTGAAATCAATCAACAAACCAACCAATTAAATACCCAACTCTGTCATTTGCTAGTTTGAAATTAAATATATGAAGCATTTTATCAGAATATCATTACAAAGGTATCTTCATTGGTAGATAAATATGTATTATACATATACATTTACAGACACGTGAATAAATGTCTCCCTCTATATAGATAGATGTGGACACCTATATTTTCATGCCCTGGTGTCGTCTCTTTCCCTTGAGTGTAGGTGGGACTCTGACTTGCTTCTATACCAATAAAATAAGGCAATGGTGATGGAATGCATGTAATTACATGCACATGATTAAATGATTATATTATGTAAAATTGTAGCACCTGTTAGACTGGAGTCTCTCTCTCTTGCTGGCTTAGAGGAAGGAACATTTCATAAGACAAAGAACTTCAAGTGGCCTCTAGTAGCTGAGAGGGATCTCCAGCCAACAGCCAGCAAGAAATTGAAATCTTCAGTCTTACAACCAAAAGGAAATGGATTCTGCCAACAACCTGAGCAAACTCAGACGCAAATCTTTTCCCAGTAGAACTGCAGGTGAGATCTCAGCCCCAGCCAACACCTTGATAACAACCCAGGCATTACCATCAATGCCTTGCATTGTAGCTTGGGACCAACTATGGCACGTCCAGGCTCCTGACACATAGAAACTGTGAGATAATAAATGTACATGGCTTTAAGCTGTTAAATTTGTGGAAATATTGTTATGCAGCAATAGGTAACTCATACAAATTTTAGTACCTGGAAGTGTGATGCTTCTGGAACAGACTGAACTAGAAAGTGTGGGAGTTGTTTTGGAACCAGACACTGGGGAGAGGCTCTGGAAGAATTTTTGAGGAGCATGATAGAGAAAGCCTTAATGTCCCTTAATGTCAGGCTGTTAGTAGAAATCTGGACTTTAAGTACACTGCTAGTAAGAGAAGTTCAACTATTTTCTCATCTCTGACACCAGGATTAATATATTCAATTATTTTGTCATGAAATCAAAATTAAACATCTGAGACTACTTATTATTAAAGTGTTCTTTTTTTCAAGGATGCCTAAAAATGTTCCTTCTAGTCCAAGAATAACTAAAAAGGACAGCTTGGCTTGGGCAAGACATACCACAGTAAACTGAAGTTAGGTTTTCATCTGTAAACTGAAGCAGTGATTAACTAAAGCAGTGATTTCAAAGATTTCCAGCAACTGATTTCTCTTTACAAATTAAAACTGGTGCAGAAATGCAGTAAGTGTTGAGGAAGCATTGGGCAACCCGTGTCGCTGCCCACTTAGCCCCTTTCACCCTATTCCGTGGCTCCGTGGCCCCTAAGGATGCTCCTTGGAAACCAGATTAGTATCACAGTTGGGAAACTTTTAAACTACATGATCCAAAGTCAGGTAAAATGTCAACTGACTCATTCATAGGTCTGTGTGCAGAGGACAAACAGATGCACGCGCACACACACACACACACAAATACACAAATACACACACACGCCATGTGTGGATCATTTAATACCTGAGTCAAATGGTCATAAAAAAGTGTTTGTTATCTATTTACAAGTATCTAGCTTACCCCCAACCTGGAGCAGCTTTAGGAAACACAGTTTGCAAAAGTGTGCAAATGGTGTGTCTGAAGAGCTCTTCAGATCAAATGACAATTCAAAGTAATTCTGAACCTCAGAGTCAGACTGGAAAAGATGTCAATTCTCACCTTAAAAATTTGATCAATAATTCTGGCAAAAATGCCTTTCTCTAGGTCTAGAATATTAATCTTGTCGTCACATTCTGTGTCTTAAGGAAATTCTGACAGGTTTATGTGTGACACTAAGGTCACCTGTAAAGTGGGAAGTCTATAATTATATGCTTTGCAGTCAGCTTCACCCTTCAGGCATCTGCCCTTAAAATGAATCAAGAAACCGTCCCCAGTGGGCCTCTTGCTCTTATAAACTACTAACCTGCTAAATATGGAATTAAATTATTCTGTTGTATTACTACCAACTCAAAAAAAAAGCCTCTTCTAAATAAGAGGGAAAGCCATAAAGCTGGGACCAATATATACTCATGTAAGCCTTGCTTAACAGTGGGTGAATAGGAAAAACCTTCCCTGGAAACTGTCCTTTTCTCACCCCTGCCCTGTGGTTTATGATGATGAGGTAGCTGGGTACTCAGCATGGAGTCTACTGCTTAGTCCTCATGGTTGCATTGCATGAAACTGTTGCTATAAACATTTTACACAAGAGCAAACTGAATCTCAGAGAAATGAAAAATCTTGCTTAAGTTCACACAGCTGGTACATGACAGAGCAAAGCTTTTGATTAATCAGAGTAAAGAAACCAACAAATAGAGAAAGGAAAAAGCAACTTTGAGTATGTCTGAGTGTGTATCTGTGGCTGAGACTCTGGCTGGTTTGATTTACATAATACCTATGGCTAAGACTCTGGTTAGGTATTACAGAGGATTATATAGCTCCTCCATTCATTCACCATTCATTCATTCATTTCTTCGATAAGGACATACTAATCACAGCTATATTCCATATTAAATGCTGGGGATTCCCTGGTGAAGAAGACGTGATCCTTGATTTCACGTAACTTAGATTTTGGTTGGAGAGAGAAAAATATTAAACCAAATTAGTCATGACAAGGTGTGACGATTACTGCGACAACTAGTGTCCAGGATGCCTGAAGAACACCAGCATGGACACAAACTTGTTTGAGCATAATGTATTTGTGACAAACATATTAATTCACACATACATACATCCACAAGTATCTAACAGTTTTCTATTTGCAACAGTTGAAGTGAGAATGCATCTCATCATAGGAAAATTGCTCCTTTGGATTCCTAAATGACTTTAGATAAGTGTCCTGCAAATTCATCTAAGGGAATCCGAGAGAACCGCTGTCAATCTTAAGTTAAAGGATGGTTACTGTGAGGCTATCTACTTGTACTGCACAGCCTTGAGGAATTGGCTCTATGGCCATCAGCAATTAACACCTCCTGTTGATCAGTGAAAAATTGCCTGTGGCATCCCAATTGCCTTCTGAAAACACATTCCAAAATATCCTTCTGCATGCCCTGCAAAGAGCAGGGATGGGTCTTCATCCAAAAGCCATGGGGACACATTGACATTACTACCAGGTTTGCATTAATTCATCGGTTCACACTTTTGTGAATGTGGGATCTCATTGTGAGTGATTCTGAGAATCTTCAAGGGTATTTCACATGTGTTCATGGTCTACCCAAAGAGGCCCCAAGGCTCATGGTGCTCCTTTGAACTGTCTGTCCTGAGGGCCATCCCCCGACAACAGTTTCCTGGTGATATTCTCGCCCCAGGGACAACTATCTGCCCTGAAATATGAAAGATAATAGTTTTCTTACTTCTGTGTCATTTATTCTCCAAGGTTTCGTCCATTTTAACTAGATTATAATTTTTACTTCCCACATACAGCTCTTTTATCACCAGGGCTTAGGTTGCAGGACGTTGGGCTGACCACTGCCGTGTTATGAACAAGAACATGCTTTCTGCTCAACCTCGGAGCGTCTCCCTAGACCAGAATTTCTGAGTCCCTCCCCCTTGGTGGATCCTCTCCGCCATGTAGAGGCTCCACACGCCCTTTGCATTTTTGTTACTGTGTCTCCTGTTTTGTTACTGTGTCTTTAAGGTCTTCACAGTCTCACCTCACCTTGGGATGTGGTCCTAGGTCTTTACCTAAGAGGTTCTTCAGCCATTATGTAAACTAAAACAGAGAGACAGAGAACTCTTTAGGCAAGATACTTTGGAACAGTGGTTCTGCCCTTTTTAGGACATCCTATTCAAATAAGATTTCTGATTGTGGAAAAATTAGTGAGGACCTCAGCATCAGGGGTGACAATTCTCAAAATTCTTCATTTATATGCATTGTGAAGAGAGACTAATTGTTAAGTTGCAAAAAAGGAGGAGGAAACTCTGAGCTGAGAGACGTGACAGGAAAATGTGGAGGATTGTTTAATAAGAACACCGGCTTATTAAAGAGTGATTGCTAGAAAACTAGGAGAAAAGGAAAAACAGCAACCCAGCAGGAGGTCACAGCAGACTCTAAGATCAAAAATGAAGAGGGTGGGGCCGGCCTATTAGCATAATGGTTGGTTGTATGCTCTGCTTTGGTAGCCCACGGTCCACAGGTTTGGATCTCAGGCAGGGACCTACACATGGCTCGTCAAGTCATGCTGTGGTGGCATCCCATAGACAAAGTAGAGAGAGATTGACATGGATCTTAACTCAGGTTGTTAGCCCTGAGCTAAGATCCATGCCAATCTTCCTCACACACACACACACGAAAAAAGTGAAGAGGCCAGAAGTAGCATTTTTTCTCACTACCGGAGAGGAGAATGAGAATGCAACTGCTAAGCTCCACCTGCTCTGGACCTTCTTATCTCTCGGACTTCTGGCACCCGCTCCCCCTTGCTCACTCTACTCCAGCCACAGTGACTTCCTTGTTCTTCCCCAAACATGTCAGGCGTGTTCCTTCCTCAGACCCTTGCTTGGAATACCTTCCCCTTCAATATTTCCACGGCTAACTCTCTCACTTCCAAGGCTTGCTCAATTGCCATCTTCTCAATAAGTCTTAACCTGGAAACCATTTTAAAAATTGTGACCAGCCATCTTCCTAGCTCCCCACTCCCCTGCACCCTGCATTTATCACCCTCTAACATACAATATAATATCTTTATTATTTCTGTTGTTTGTATCTAAGCTCCACAAGGGCAGAGATTCTCATTCCCACTCACCTCCCTTCACTGACATCTCCCAAGAGACTAGAACAGAGAACATACAGTGCTCAATAAATATCTGGGGAAGGAATTAAGGAATTTCTGGGGCAAAAGTCAGATGTACTTTTATAGTCACAATCAGAAGGCTCTGGATGCTAAGAGGACTGAATCAGACCCAGTCCTCTTGACAGATGACTAGCTCAGATTTCCTGGTTTTGGTTGACAGGACTTTTAGGGGACACCTGGATGTATAGTTGTGGGCCCTGATATCTATTCTCCTCCCAGCAAAGACCCCAGCGGAAAGGTCAACAGTTCAAATTTCCTTGATAGTTTTGAGGAATTTGAAAGTGAAATGGACTGTTATGGCAGAGACAATGCTACATGGTCATCAGACTAGTTTCTTCTTCCAAGGCACATTTCTAGGTTATGTTTCCTGGCTCTCTTTCATCTCACTGGGGGTTATGTGATTAGTTCTCACCAATGGAGTGTGAGTAGAAGTGGTGCGTATCATCTCCTGGCCTTTTTGCTGAGGGGTTAGCAGCCAGTGACTTCCTGCTCTCTTTTTCCTTCACCTCTTAGTCAGTTACAAAGGATCCAACAGAGGTCCCCACCAGATGGAAGGATTACATATCCCTGAATGGCTGCATGAAATAGAGCCCCTCACTGTACACATGATTGTGATGTGAAACAGGAACAAACATACATTTATTGTGTTACTGGCCTGGTTTTGTGGGATTATTACTCAGACTAATGCATCTATTCCATATAATCTGGGGGAGGTGGCAAGCTATCAGAAAACAACTTGCTCTATGGTATCTGGCATAGTTTATAGCGCTCAAGAGTCCCACACTGAGATAAAAGTCTAATATACACCACAGTGTGACCATGAAGTAGAAATTAAGCTTGCTTATAGAAAAATAAAATTGCATTTGTCAATCTTCTGAGTTTCTGGATTAAGAGTGTGGTAGTCATCCCTGGTTCTTAGATACCTTTGCTTAGATAAGTCTATATCTGTCCCTCCATACTCTACGTCTGTCCTTTTATGCTGATATATAACTGAAATGGAAATCTAACATTAGAATGTCAACTCTGCCTAGAAGACCCTTTATTTGGTGAAATGCAATCTTACTACACAAATAGCTTACAGGCCAAATATATAGACCACCCTTGAAGAGAGAAGTTAACTTATTAAGCAATAAGATCAGTGACTCATTCTCATCAAAGATTACAATTTAAGCTCTAGCTAGAAACATAAGACACCAGACTAACAATGTGTAAGCTAAATACAAAAAGAAAAGGTAAACTTGAAACCTATGGGAAGTCAAGATTAGAAGATCCTAGAGAAGAAGCACCCTGTTGGTATGTGTCTGCTCTTTTTGATGCTATTATGACATTAGTTATCTCTGTAAGTGGATAGAGGGCTACACAGTGTGTGTTGTGTACCCTACTGAAGCTTACTCTTCAGCCTTGTCTGGCTTATAAGACTGTCTCCTGCAAACAGGTTTGACATTTTTGTTAATTGATCCTCTAGAGCCGGGTCAGCAAACCACATCCTGCGGGCCAACTCCCATCTTCCTGTTTTTGTAAATAAAGTTCTATGGGAACACAGCCACACCCATTTGTTTAGGTATCGTCCATGGCTGCCTCCACACTACAGCAGCAGTGTTGAGTAGTTGCATAAAGCCTAAAATATTTACTATCTATTCCTTTCCTAAAAAATGATGCCCACCCGTACTCTAGTGCATGTTATTTGTACATTTCTTGCCAGCACCCTCTATTTAGTGCACGAATAGTGTCCTTATTTGTCTTATCCTTTGCATTGATTTTAAGTCGCTGGTAGAGTCTGTGTACTTATATGTGTGTCCCTTTTAATATCTTTCCACAGAAGAAGAATGATAAATATTTGTTAAGTTGAGTTAAATTGAATGTAAATCAACAACAAAATCTTTTAGTTTTCCTTGAGGAAACTTACATATTTTGGATGCAATATTTGTTTAAAGTTTCTGCAAAGTGCATGCAATGACCTTTTGTGGCATTGTGTGTTCTCCATTTAATCAAATAGGCAGCCCTGGTGGTCTAGTGGTTAAGATTCAGTACTCTCACCACTGTGGCCCGGGTTTGTTTCCCGGTCAGGGACCCACACCACCCGTCTATTGGTTGTCATACTGTGGCAGCTGTGTGTTGCTGTGATGCTGAAAGCTATGCCACTGTGCATCTCAAATAGAGTCACCCATGGTAAACAAATTTCAGTGGAGCTTCCAGACTGAGACAGACTAGGAAGAAGGACCTGACCACCCACTCCCAAAGAAACTGGCCATGAAAACCCTATGAACAGCAGTGGAGCATTGTCTGATAAAGCGCTGCAAGGCGAGAGGATGGGGCAAACAGACCACTCTGCTCTACATAGGGTCGCTAGGAGTCAGAATCAACTCGAAAACATCACCAACAGCAAACTTTAATTTATTAATTATTATTAATTAATATATTAATTATTATTAATTAATTTATTAATTAATTAAATCTTTTAACATTTTTCTTACTATGGCAATTACAGCAGGCTGTAATTCTTATTTCACTTCTCCCAGTGTAGAGTTGTTGGGAGCTGTTCACCTAGGACACTTGAGTGTGAGTGTGACCATGTGACAAGGTCTTTTCAATAAATACCACTTCCAGGCAAGCACTTTTTAAGAAGTTGGTATACTCTCTCCACTCTATCTTTTCCATTCTGCCACCAGAGTTCGGCAGATCCCAAGGCCTTAGGAGGATGGCAAAGTCACAAGATGGAAAAGAGCCTGACCAAGACATTTGCACTGGATGGTTACATTCCTAATGAATAAATCCCCTTATGTTCATCCCGTGAAATGTGGAGGTTGTTTCAGAAGCTTAGCTACGTGAATGAATCACATTTCTTAGGCAATCACATTTTCTTCTTTCCCAATAATTGACTATCCTCTGAAATATAACATTCATTAACTCATTAACAGGCCAGAATTTTTTCCCTTTAATCGACATCTTGTGTCTCTGGATTAATTTGACTCACATGAGAGCTAGACAAGAGCAGCAGAGCAGAAGCCCTTCAAACCCGAAAGGTGTGGATGGAGGAATTGTCCATTTCCAGACAATGCCCAGCAGCCCCTGGGGCTCACACATTGTCTTTCCCATTAATAGGGCAGGTATGTAACATATCTCTACGCGCATAAGTATCGGTGTGAGTCGGGCCCCCCCGAATCTTCTGTAACTGAACCAGGCCCAGTGTCAGGCAGACGGACATAGTTTTTCTTCTGAAATATCTCGTTTTCCTTAGTTTTCTTTGCCATCAGTATATTTAATTAAGCCGCATGTCATAACATCAAAATGAATGAAATAACAAATCCAGTTAGACAACTTTACTTTTTTTATATGATAGCTGCTATCTAGGTTTAATTTTTTGACACAAAATTTTAATTTTATTTTTACCAAATTAATCAGATTGTCATTTTTTATTGGCAAAAATAAAATCCTTACTCCTATGTATACCAAATGATGTTCATTTGACTATATTTAGTAACAGATGTTCAAATGTCTTTTTTAGCTGCAGAACTTTTTGTTACAATGAAAGGAGCTGCCCCGTCTGAGGAAAGGATGAACGTCTGCATACTCTGGTTGGAAGAGGGGAGAGTGGATAGAGTGAGACCATTTTTCCACGGACAGGGCAGAGGCCCCACACAGGTCCCCAGAGAACTCCCAGCACTTTGTAGGACACAGTTTTAAATCCATTGAAGTATAGATTTAAATCTCTTAATGAAATTTCTGTTGAACAGTTGCATATATTTCTTTCGTTCAGTATCCAGCGTTATACATTTAAAAAACACTAGCAGGGCCTGATTCAAAAGAACATGTTTTTAGCTCTGGAAACTTCAAAAAATATTTAAATACCATTTACCAGAAAATCCAAACCATTACTCACCTTACATTGCTTATGGATAGAATCAAGACATTTCATTTTGCAATACTTTAACTTTTAAAAAGCCAAATTTCTAAAAATCCAGATAATTCCTTTAGTCAATGAGGAGAACAGAAAGTTTGCTGAACGGTAATATGACCCAGAAATAGCATTATCCCCTCCACATATTGGTTTGGCACATTTTTTTACCTTTAAGTAGAAACAGAAATGAAAGTGCTTGTAGCCGATTCTGAACCTTCAGTCAAAGTTAAAATTATTTAAGTTTATGAAAGTTTTTTGTTAGTTATATAAAATAGGAATATCTGGTGGAATAGCATTTTATTTACTATTGATCTTATCACTATTATTATATCATAAAATATTTATTTTATTATAATTTATTTAATTACGTATTTATGCTTACAGTCATAAAGCAAATCATAGCAAGGTACATGGTTATACCATGTAGGCATAGATGATCACTTTTGCTGTTCTTGTTTATAATAATTTTACAGATAATCAGAAGTCTGGAATTTGAAAATAAATGGAGCAACACAATATGCCCTGCACCAAAGAAACCCTTAGCCACATGGGGCTCTTTCCATAGAAATAAAAATGGAGGACTACTCCGCCATCTAGTGGACATCTTGAGAAATGGAAAAGTATTTGTTTTTATTGTTTCAAGTAGAGTTGTATCAAATGTCACCAAAATTTCACTTGCTCGAGTTTTTCTGGAGCAAAGTCACACCTGCTCTCTTTATGACTTTTGGCAGGCCTTGTGAGGATTTCTGCATGCGTGGGATAAGAGAGTGTTCAGAAATTGGTTTGGAAAAAATGGGATTTAGGATTCCAGGATAGAAGCTAGAAAGTGTGCAGTGCAGAATGAATATTTTCATCTATGGAGTATCACAAAGCTAGAGCGAGAGAGAGAGAGAGGAAGGAGAGAGAAAACGATCTCTTTACTGAATTGTTTAAAAGGGGAACAAGTGAAAAAGAAGCTTTGTTTAGCAAAGTGTTAAAGCTTAAAACCAGAAGTCTCCAGGGTTCAAGGAATAATTCTTTAGTCTAACATATGGAAAGTTTGGCAAAGAGAAAATGTCTTTTGGAAGAAGTTCCAGTGTCTGGGAAGAGGGAGAGAGGGGCAGATGACGAACAGCTGCTGAAAGGAAGCCCAGCGCGTCTGAGGAATTCGGAGCTCCACAGCCGCGAGAGCATGGCGGCTGCTGATGGCTCCCTCACTTCACCTGAGAGTCCTTGGGTTGTGGTGGGAGGGGGACCAGGAGGGAAACGTATAATTAGAGGAGAGCTTTCAATAACCTGGAGGCTAGCCGTTTGTATTACCTTGTTAGATGAAACAGTATCTTAGAAAACCAGACTGCCATGTCACTTGTTAGACCAAAAGGTGAGCGTTTAAGCCGTGTGCCCTCTGCCAATCCGCTCATTGCCAGGCCTGCCAGTTGGGCAGTTTTTGATGCGCCTTATGGGGCTGTGCTATCATAAAGAATGAAGAGGTTACTAGGAGAAATGGGCAGTTGGATATTTTTAAACTTTTGGTAGCCAAGCCCATGGCACTAATAATTCTCAGCACATTAGAACAGTTAGCCATGCATTAGATAGGAAAAGAGTTCCTCTGTAGCGAGGGAGAGAGACAAGGTGAGGACCCTTAGTTTGGGGCAATATTCTTGGGCTGGCCAGTGGTGAGGACAGATTGCTATCTGACTCAGTTCATTTGGGATTAGTACCAAAGTCTCAGACAAGTGGGTGAGAGTAAATAGGGAATAAAATAAAATTGGGATTCCTAACATTGCTTTATGACATGGAAAGAACATCTTTTGAGACCTAATAGGATGCTGTCCTTCTGGCAGGAAAAAGATACCCCCCTATCTCACCTTCTCCTATTTATAGCCTTTTGAAAGGAAAAAAGAACTAATATTTCATGGAGCAAATGAGATGGAAGAATTTTACAGTAGCACACATATTTTTGGGCTGCAAGCGTGTAGTGTGTTCTTTAGAAGAGATAGGGACCTAGACATACTGGGTGTAGACAGAGGCTTCCAGCTGCCTCGGAACTAGAAAGGCAGGTGGCCTTGTGGAGGTAAGGCTAAAGTTGGTGACTGCAGTGGGACCCCGGAAAGTCCTCTCTGATAATGTCCCATTGTGTTACAGCAATGTGGCCCTGAGTGTTGTTTCTGCTGTGTGACTTCTTCCCTTTGGATATGAGTGGACGAGATGTGGACAGCTAAGCAACGCTGAGCCCATTAGCTTTTCTCTCTCAGAAACTTAGAGTTGGGACCACTTCTAACTTAGACCTGAGGCCACAAGAGGCTAGACCTCCAACATATAAACTGGGAAACTGTGCTTCGTCCATGGTTTGTCATATGGACAAAGGAGCAGAAAAAACCAGTCTGCAGAGAGACAACGGGAAATACATGGCAAAGGAGGAGCAGAGATAAGAGATGTTGAAAGAAATATCTGAAAAGTTCTTAATTATTGGTTCAAATGTCTTTCTATGGCCCAACATTATTTCTGCCATTGGACTTCATTAGACACCTCTACATCCTTATAATACATTCCCATTAGACTTAAGGATGCTTAAATGAATATCTATTACTTGCACAAAGATGGTTAACCCATCCAATAATTGTGCTCCCACATTGCTCAAATTCAGCCATTTGAACCAGAGAGGAAATTTGAAAATCTGGACTTTTATCAGTTCCTTAGACTCCAGGAAACAGGGACCTTAATCTGGGTGTAGCCGCAGGAACCCTGGCATTTTGAGTGCTTCTTCAGTTTTTTAGCTCCCTCCCCAATGCTTGGGACCATCAGGATGCTGCAGCACCGTTCAGGAAAAGCACCTTGGTCCTAGTCTCTGTATCTCACCTTGGAGAACTTTCTGACCCCCTATGACTCTAACCCCCAAAACACTGTGGGTCTGTCAATTGCCTAGAGGGGCTCCAGCATTAATGCCATAGGGCTCTCCTGGGGCTCTTGGCTGGGCCCCCATTCCAGGAGGGGGGCCTGGCAAGTGGATGTGGGGTGGTGGTTGGGTGAGGAAGTGCAGTCGGGCACCCCGAAGGAAATAATCTCTTGCTGGAATTTGAAGCTTGAGCGGGAATACCCAAATGAATGGATACAGATTCTCCTAGTTAAAAAGGCCAGCCAATACAGAAGCCCTGCGTGCTTTTAAATAAATGAAAGATTTCCATGTTGACAGGGAGACAAAGATAGGGGAAGAGTTAAAAGGAATAAGGCAAGAGACAGGCTGAGTTCATCCTCTGGAGGGTCTGACGAAGTTGGACTCTATTTTCAAGGCAATGGTAAGGCATGGGAAGCTGGTGGTACTTTCTTTGTGTTATAAACAGTTGCTCTGGTTGCAGAGTAAACGGGAGCAGTCAGGAAGCCATTCGAAGGCGGTGGCCCTCAGATGAAGAGAGGTGGCTGACACTTATGAAGGATACAGCTGATGGGAGTGATGATAGATGTGATGAGAGTGAAGAAGGGATAACCTCCGGGCTGAGCTGCTAGGTGCCCAGCAGGACCACCTCCTGAAGAGCAATTTTGTATGTCAGGCCGGAGGTGGAGATGGGGGTGATTTATTCGAAAGAGGGAAAACTGAGGTCAGGTTGAGTTTAAGGCGCCTGAGGGGCTTCTGAAGGGGAGATGTACAGCGGGAAGTTGGAGGCGCGTGACTGGAACGTCCGTGATGAAGTCGGCCTGTTCCCCCACGGGCGAAGCCATGTTATTTGGCTGCATTCTCCATCTGGAGAGCAGAGCATTGAAACTAGACACATGCATTCTCTCTTTAAAAATGGCTTTCAAATCCAAAAGAGTAGACATGCAGAAGCAGCTGATATACACCAGAGCAAATACTTTACAAATTGACTTTGTCCCAGGCTGTGCCTCAAGACATAATTCAGAAACTTCAGACATGATGAGCAAAGGAGTTTTACACAAGAGTGTTCCTCTTACATTGACAGGAGAAATACATAACCTTGCCCTTCATAAGCCATGGAAATCACCTTCAATGTCTGCACTTTACCTTCCCTAACGAGGATAGGAGAAATGGCTCCTTACCATTATATTGGGCAGTCATGTTCCTTTAAAGAACATATCTCTTGTCCATAATATGCATTTTAATATAGCTATCGAGCTGTACAAATAACCACACAGACGTGCTGATATAAAATTAGTATATTTTTGAATTTATTGAAACATTTCTCCATTTCCAGATGTCTTCCGAATTTTCAGGCTGACTATCCAAAGTAAGCAAATCAATGTATTTTTTCTCCATGCTGAGAGAAACGTTGACCCTGGGAAAAGTGAGAGAGTAGCTCAAGGAGAATTTACTTAAAAACTGTGCATCATCAACCCAATCAAGAAAAATTGTTCAATTTTGAGTTTTCCTTCTGAGTTTTTGTTTTGTTTTGTTTTGTTTGTGAGGAAGATTGGCCCTATGCTAACATCTGTTGCCAATCTTCCTCTTTTTTTTTTTTGCTTGAGGAAGATTGTCACTGAGCTAATATCTGTGCCAGTCTTCCTTTATTTTATGTGGATGTCACCATGTGCCTTGACAAGCAGTGATAGGTCTGTGCCCGGGCTCCAAACCCGTGAACCCCAGGCCACCAAAGCAGAGCGGTGCAAACCTAACCACTACATCACTGGGTCTGCCCCTCCTTCTGAGTTTTTTAAACTGAAATGTTAGAAATTTAAATTAAGTCTACAATCGACCTCTACAAATATTAAATAGCATTATTTAATATAGCAATTTAAGTGGCTGGAAGGCGTATGTTCTGGTATTCTTTTATGTGATAGGGCATACACGAAGGGACTTCCTTTCCATTTATTTAATGGTTTTCATACTTCGATACTTCAGAGGTTACAAAAAGTTCCTCTTGACCTAAAATCTGATTCTGCGCCTCTGTCTGTGGGCATCATGTTTGCATTGCTTTGTCTTGGACTTCGTGTGCCTGTGAAAATATAATATGTGAACTTTCATGCTTCTGTGTGTCACGATCCTTCCAATTCAAACTCAGGGAACAAAGAGGGGAGGGAGCCAATATTTACAAAACTTACTCCATTCCAGAGACTTTCGTATACTTGAGTTTATTGTAATAATTCTTTTAGCAAGGGATTTGTAACCCCTTTTTTACATAAGGAAACTGACTCTCAGAAGCGGTATTTGTCTAATTCACACTGCTAAGGAAAGGGTAGGAACAAAAGACTCATCTTTCTGCCTCAACATTCACACTATTTCCACTCTGCCAGAGGTTTCCAGATTGGGTTCCATAGAGCCCAGGATGGGAGGAGATGCCTTGCAGCCACCCAGGGGGGCAGAGTGCAGGAGAATGTGGAGAAGGAAGGCTGCCCGACTAGGTCCTGGCTCCCCGTATTCATTTCAAGCAGAGCAATTCTCTTTTAGTTGTTTCACTCATTGGGTTCATTAAAATTATTACTTAGGAAAATGACTTCTACTACTTAAAACTTATTTATAAACTATTGCACCATAAAGTTCACTCTAATGAAGCCAATAGATGATAAAACTAGAGAGTTATAAGGTAAAAATAACATCAATTCTGGGCATAGTAAACTCTACATATTACCATTTATATTTAAAATTATTTTCATGTCTTTTTCTCCAGTGTTTACTGACTAACGACTAACAGGGTATTATTTTCTCATCCATGTTTTTAAGATGAATGTACAGGATTCTGGAATGAGAGCTTTCTAGAGATGCTTGAGAGAGAGCTAATAGATAAAGACTACTATGGAGCGTAGCTGAAATGCAGCCATTTTCCAGAAAAAGATCAAAAAACTGTAGGTTAACTAACCTTGGATCAGAGTCCAGAGAATGCATTGAATGAGATCATGATTCTGGTTTAGAGAAGCTCTCAGTGGATGTCTGGACTGGAGGAGAATTCCAGCTTTAACCTAGCTTTTAGTTTTTAAACAGCTTTATTGAAGTTTAATTTCTGTGATGCTTTGTTATTTCAACTTCTACTTCCAAGGAAACTGCTTCTTTTACATCCGCTGCAGAGGGAAGCAGCCCGAGTTATTTCTTGAGAAAAAGATGAGCATAGTTTGCTCTTGGGCGGGTTTTCTAAGTGTGGTCCTCGGAACCACAGCATCATATCACCTGGGGGCTTTCCATAAATGCAAATACGCGTGCCCCAGACATTGACCTACCGATGGGAAACTGTGCTGGGGCCCAGCAACCTGAATAAGCATCCCAACTGATCCTGGTGCATGGCAAAGTTTGAGAACTACAGTAGGAGCTGGCCTTTGACCAGGAGTAGCCAGTCTGGAGACTGGCCAGAGGAGGGTGGTATTGCCAAACTTGTCCCAGAGGAAATGCTAATAAGCAAAACTATAACTTCTGGACCTGGAATAAGAAAACCGGAAGAAATCAACCAGCTGTTAGCAGAAAGATGCAGAGAAGACATTTCTATCGAAGCAGAGACCAAGAGCAAATAGTCACCTCAAGGGCAGGATGCTAAAATTCCTGCTGATGAAGGGGAGGGGGGTGGGTTTGTGTTTCTCACTTCCACACATATTCTTACAGTAAGCTTCCGTTACGTGAGCTATCTTACAACCAAAATAGCTTAAAGCATCTTGTCTTCTGCAATTTAGATTCTACACAGAAGGGAGAAAATAACGTAGTAATTGTTTGAGCCAAGAAGATGGAGAAGGGGCACAGAAGCATTCTTCATTTATATACTGAAAAAAGAGTGATGTTAATACACAGAAAGTTCAGATGAACAAGCTCTCAGATAAAACATCTCTTTCAGGTATACAAATGCCTTCTGCAGAGCAGGTGGCCAAAAGTTACAAGTCTTAAGGGCGTGGACTAATAAATAATATGTATTGTATGCTCACTTGTGTGGGATACTCTTTGGTGTGTTTGTGTGTGTATATATATATATATATAAAATATATAAAATATATATCTGTTTATGTATTATATGTACATAATATCTGGATTCACATAATAACTCAAACATGTTTGTATTATTACTGTGTTTGTTTTATAGGTCTACAGATAATAACATTAAGGCAGGGGGAAATTAATCACCTAGCCCAAGGACACATACGTAATCTGTTATGGAGTGACGATTTGCTCCCCCGCAACCTGACACCAGAGCCTGTGCTATCAACCGCAACGCTATATTGCGTCTTGATGGGAGTTATTAAAATTAATCCTCTAGGTTTGAGATTCTATAAATTGCTTGTTTGTCTCTATGGCAACCATATTCAAAGCCATGTGCTTCCCGACTCTCATTTGAAATTACCACTAACCATAAGAACCACATGGCTCCTGTGTGTCCCACCAAACATGTGCATGTGATTACGTTTTATCTATGGCTCCTAACATCTCCGTCACATGAACATTCAATACTGTGAACCCTGGTCTCAGTTCATAGAAGAATTGTTTACATTCGATTTCCTAGTTGTAATCTTGAACAAAAGAGTGAGGAGGGGAAGAAAGTAGGGCCTGTCCTCCCCTTTCTGGATCATGAACTATTTGAAAGTTTTACGGCGGAGCAGTATAAAACCTCAGTGGTTTTCCAAAAGATACGGGGAGGCCCTCATCTCCATGAAGACAGTCAGCATGCTCCCAAATCAATCCTGAGAAAGGCCTGGCCCTCCTAAGCTAAGTTATTGCTAATCAACACTTGTATGTTCTTTTTTTAATACACACAGGCTAATTCAGGGAAATATATATTATACATATATATGTTAATTGTATGTTTCAGCTCAAAAATGGCACAGTGTTACATAGCAACTCAATGGGAAAGCAGGGGCAAGTGGCTGCATTTTTCTTTTTGTTTTACTGCGGTCGTCACTGAGCATCTCTGATATACTAGGGACTACATCTATACAGGGGATACAGGGAAACGCTTTGCCCTCTGCCCGTCATCATCCTGTCCTTATCTGGAATTTCTCCAATGAGGTGGCATCACTGTTCTCCTCAGGGGGGCCAGGGAGCAGGCGCTGTGCCCCTCGGGCAGCAGCGGGATCAGCAGGGCTCTGAGAGTAGACTGCCGCAACTCTGCCTTCCCAGAGCCACGTGGCAAGAGCTTGATGACTCCTGCCACCTGGAAGCCCCAGCAGGCTGTGGACCTCTGCCCGGTCCTGGAAAGGGGTAAAGAACACCCCCGCCAGGAGTGATGTCTTCCACCAATGTCTAGGCTCCAGCCTTGGGTGCCTTAGAAGGTTGATTCTGTTAATCCATCTCTTTGGTCTGAGTTAAAAGGCTGAGTGTATTCCGGTCGTAATCTCAAAAGCTAGGAAAACTATGTGTGTGTGTGTATGTGTGTCCGTGTGCACTCACAGGCACATGGATGTGGGTTGGTGAAGGACTGGAGGAGATATCGGGGAAGGAAGTGAAGCAATTGAAAGTACAGATGAAAGAAACTGAGAGTGTGTCTGGCTCCTGGCTCCAGCCATGCTTCTCAGAAGTTCTGCAGTGTTTAGAAGCCCTGCCTGACAGGTGAGGCCCCCACATTTTCCTAATGCTCTGACCCAGTGGAACTGCAACGTGCTTTCTCACTAGCCGCTCAGGCTGAATCCCTAAGCATCTTTTTATTTGTCTGGTAAGCAAAATGTGTGATATTTCAGAAATCCTAATTGACATTTAACAAGCGCCTATTTAATCTAAATATGAACCATGTGTAATTACAACTTTTCAAATGAAAAATAACATATTCTGGTGAAGAAACCAGGTGCCGCAAAGAGCAACCATTTGCAAATAAAAAACTACCGAGAACCTGAAACAGCGATCACATGGACATTGCTTCATATAATTTATATTGTGGACTCATTAGGGTCATTTCCTTCAACACAATATTAGAGGTTATACAGGCTGGCTAATGGACTCCCTTTTTAGAAAATTTTGTCATGTACATCTCTCCACTTCCTTACCTTTAAAGAAAGATCCCATTTTCTTTCCATTTCACATAAATCAAATAAAAGCATGATATTAAGCACTAGAGTAGACAGGTTATATACTTAAAAAAATGATGGAAATTACAACTTTATTGAATAATATTATTTTAAATAGAACAGAGGTTTTTTTAATAATTTTATTAAAACAATTTGAAGAAAAACAGTAATGCCACGAATAGAAAGCTAAATGCTAGATTCAAACCGTAATATCAGCTGAGGGGAAAGCCACTAGGTGGAGCCCATGGTTTCCAAGATGTAGGGTCCATCTCGTCAAGCAGTCCTGGGAGAAGTATTTCCCAGCTATCGAACCACGGTGTCATTAGGCTGGTATATTGCACAATCCTTTGGCTACTACAATTAGGAATTGGGAGAATCTGAGGCTGGGGTAATCCATTTTTCTTTCTGTACAAGTACATGAAAGAATGTAAGTACAATCAGCCCATTTCTGGAAATTAACAGGAATTTAAACTGATTTTCTGGAAAAGGATATTCAATAATTTGATAATCTTACAGCAGAGAAAATTAGCCAAGGAGGAGATCTATTGAAATGCAGTTTTCTCTTATTACTGGGCATCAAATCAAAAAGAGTTTAAAATTTTATTGAGGAATAATAGACTGTATATATTTAAATTGTATAACTTGATAAGTTTTCACACACACATATATACACACAAAAGCAACACCACAGTGGCCGGCCTGGTAGTGCAGCGGTTAGGTTTGCATATTCCTCTTCGGTGCCCAGGGTTTGCTGGTTCAGATCTGGGGTGCAGACATGGTGCCGCTTGGCAAGCCATGCTGTGGTAGGCATCCCGCATATAGAATGGAGGAAGATGGGCATGGATGTTAGCTCAGGGCCAGTCTTCCTCAGCAAAAAGAGGAGGATTGGCAGCAGATGTGAACTCAGGGCTAATCTTCCTCAAAAAAAAAAAAAAAAGCATCACCACAACACAGATTGTGAACACATTCATCTTTCTTAAAAGTTTACATGTGTTCCTTTGCAATCACTCCCTCCCTCTCTTCGCTGCTCTCCCCTTCCCCATAGGTAACCACCAACCTGTTTCCTGTCCCTATAAATTAACTTACATTTTCTATATGGATTCATATAGTATGAACACTTTTTTTTGGGGGTGGCTGGCTTCTTTCACTCAGAATAATTATTTTGAGTTTCACCCACCATGTTGCATGTGTCAGTAGTTCATTCCCTGTTATTGTTGAGTGGAATCCCAAGGTTTTGATAGACCATGATTTATCTGTTCGTCTGCTGATGGACATTTGGGGTTTTTTCTAGTTTGGAATTATTACAAATAAAGCTTCTGTGATCATTCATGTACCAGTTTTGTATGGACATATATTTCCTTTTATGTTGGTTGAATGAAATGGTCATACAGTAAGTATCTATTTAACTTTCTATGAAACTGCCAAGCTGTTTTCCAAAATGGTTATGCCATTTCTTCTTATCTTACTTATAATAAAGCACATATCTCTATTTTATGGATATTAATAAAAACAACAGGGGCCAGTCCCACGGCCCAGTGGTTAAGTTCGCGCGCTTTGCTTCAGCAGCCCAGGATTTCGCCAGTTGGGATCCAGTAGGGCACGGATCTACACACTGCTCATCACACCATGCTGAGGCAGCATCCCATATAGCACAGCCAGAAGGACCTACAACTAGAATATACAATTATGTATGTACTGGGGGACCTTTGGGAGAAGAAGGGGAAAAAAAAGATTGGCAAGAGATGTTAGCTCAGGTGTCAACTTTAAAAAAAAAAAGAATATCTTGAGTTACTTAATTTAAATTAAGAGAAAAATTTAAATTAGGAGAAAAAAGACACCCTTGCTTTCTTTCTGTTTAACGCTACACTCTCTAGTCCGACAATGCTGAATTTGTCTCCTGTGTACTGTGGAGGGGCAGGAATAAATCCATCATCACTATCTTTATAATACTTGAGGACCATAAGTAAGTTAAACATCATTGGACAATTTAAGGGGGGAAAAAAGGAACAGATAAGACTTTTATTTCCCCTAAATACAAACATGAGAAATGCTGTAGACCTGTGAGCAGTTTGTGTAGCCTCATAATTTTGTCTCTTTGGGTTATGATGAATACACATTCCAGAAAAAAATTAGAGCTGTTTCTGTTTCAATGTTCTATCCTAAATTCTGGCCATGTGTTCTTACTCTCTATTGAAAAAAATTCAATCACTGTATTTCCAGCAGAAAATTTTCTCATAAAACTTCTCCAGTGTATTAACTTCTCCAGTAATAAGAGCTCTTGTCATACTTGTAGCATGTCATGGGCTTTATTCAAATAAGTTATGCTGGCTATGGTTTAAGTTGCACTTTATTATCTTTTTGGAAAAATAGCTTTATGTTTTTAAATTAATGAAAGTACACTGTAAAAAAAAAAGGTGTCAGCTAAATATTCTGAAAATATTCCATTGTTTGTCAGCTATGTGACCTTATCTAAACTACTTAATCATCTATTTCAGCATCTGAGCATCTGTGAAATGATGATAATACTTCTGTATACATCTTTTCTTTTGAGGATTATGGAAATTAAAACATATAAAGTACTTAGAAAAGTGCTAGCCATATAGCAATTACTCCGTAAATATTAGTTTTTATTATTTGTAGAGGTCTCTGAATATATTTGATAGTGGTACGTAAGTTTGTATTGAGAAGAACAAAAATACGTATAAAGAAATATGTTCAGAAACCCTTCCTGTCTTCTCATCTGTGGATTCCTATGAAGACCATCCCTATACTGCTTTTAAAATAGAGTTGAATCTTTTCTACATCTCTAGATTCCCAATGCCTGGAACAGTTTCTTAGGTTCTCAAAGAACTCCTGTGATTTCTTTGATGGTTTCTTAAGTCAAATATGTTTCCTGACTCACTGTGAACAGTTGATTAATGTGGTTCTTTGCTGATCCCCTGAAATATGAAGATTACATGTGTAAAATGAACTACATTTAAATCTATTTAATATAGTATTTCTTTAAATGTGTGACTATGTATTGCTTTGGTTAGAAGGATATTAGATACTTTTTTTCAAAGACAGAATAAGCCCATGCATAATCAGTTTCAAAGCTATTGGATTGATAGATACAGTATTTGTTTAAGTATTGATAATTAAATGAATGAAACTCTTCAAAACAAATGAAAAGTCTCTGCAGCCCAGGAGCAGCAGGGATTCTAAGCAGTTTGTGTAACCAGGAAACCCCTGGTGCTGAGGTGGAACTCAATCCTTGTGGCCTCCAAAAGCTAACTCCGGATGAGACCTGGGGCTGGGACTTCAGGCTCAGGCAGGGGGCAACGGGGGAAAACACCTCACCCCTGACTGACCCCCTGACTGAAGTTCCTGGGCCATCAGCATCTCAAGTCGTACAATTTTTAAAATATAAAATAGTATTACTGCATCATTTTTGCAACTATAATTGAATTCCATTGTAAGGTGATGTCATGACAAGGTGAACATCCAAATTAAGACTCTTCCATACTGTTGAAAAAGGCAGCCTAGTGTGGTGGTGAAGAGCGCAGACTGCAGAGTCAGATCGTCAAGGATTGGATCCCAGTCCTGCCACTTGTATTGTGTGACTCCGGGCCTCAGTTTGCTCCTTTGTACTATATGAATAATAATAGTACCTACAGCATAGGGTCGTGTGAGGATGAAATGAGAAGGACTTGGAACTCAGCCCATAGCAAAGACTAAGTAAGTGTTGTTACTATTAGTGAGAAGAGTGTGCTCACCTTATATATGTGAAGCATCCTATACAGGTTAAGCTTTTGGAAAATTGATGGACATGAAATACTTAGTTGGCTACTTTCATATTCAATGTTAAATATGCTTCTTCCAATTTTTTTTTACAGACTTCTATTCCTACTTTTGAACAGCTAAGTGCAGTGATGACCCTGGATTGAAGTTGAAGGAAATACAGACATCACCTTTCAGAGTTCAGTGAGGAAGTTTATGCATAGCTCTTAACCTTTCAAAAATATATTTCTCTTGGACGGAATTCATTAGTTACAGAAAATTGTGAGAAATTGAGAATGCAAGTCCCTGAGAGGGCTTTGTTAACCCTAAAACTTGCTTTGCCTCTATTCTCTTGTAGGTGGGGCCGTCACGCACCCAGTTCCTCATGCTGAAGATCCAGGCATTTCCTTGCAGCTTCCTTCTTCCTCGTCCTGCCCTATCCAATCACCCATTCTAAACCCTGTCCATTTTACTTCCAAATGTTTTCTATTCTGAACCCTCTTCTTCATATTACCGCTATCCTCATAGAGTTTCTCATCATTCCTCAAATGGCCAATATTCCCAGCCACCTAACGGGGCTCTCTGCCAGCTGACCTGACCCTCGACTCCATCTGCCTCCCAGCTGCTAGCAAGAGCTCTCCGAGACAAAAGCCTGACAGTGGCTCTGCACGGCTGCTGTGGGAGAAAGCTTCATCTCTCTCTTGCAGCACCCAGACTCTTTCTCCAGCTTCCCATGTGCTGCTCCCCCATCTACTGGAAATGAAAGTTACCCACACTCTGTGGTCTTTCTCATGTAGGTGCCTTTTCTCATTCTGTCAGTCGGGCTGGAATGCCTTCACCTCCCCCTTATACTCTGGCTATGGTCACCCTGTCACCACAATGCCTAGCTGATTACTATGGGTCTTTAAGATTTGTTTCACACGGTGACTTCTATTAAAAAAAGTCTTCCCTGGAGCTCCACGGTGGCTTAGGTGCCCTTCCTCTAGGCTCTAGAGTGCTTGGGCTTTTGTGTTTTGTCCTTGTGAATAATTTTTTTTCTGATAAAATGGCTTCCAGACTAAGCCATTCTTGATCCTCCTCCATAAATTAGACTTAATGATTTGAATATAATATGCTAGACTTTGATGCTTAATTATAAAACACAATGCATGATTAGCATTTCAGTAAAAGCCTTTAATATATGCAAATGAGAGTTCAAAATATATAAAGAGTTTACATGTTAACGCTGTTTCTATATATTTTAAATGAAAGAAAAAATATAGTGTCAACGGTAGCATCATACTATGATACTAATGAAATGTTTGTTTGTTTGTTTGTTTGTGGAGAACAGGGGAATAATGAAGAGCTCCAACAAACTGTAGGAATGAAACTGCTGAAACAGTTTCTGGCTCTGTCCTCTTCTCCATCAGTCTGTCCCTCTACCAGTAGCTGCAGAGAGGGCCAGGCAGCCGGGGCTCAGTGATCATTCAGATACATCACATCACAAACCAGTAAAAGCCAATCTCTTACCTCCTCTACGCTCCTTCTCAGCCTTGTCCCTGTGTTAGGAAGTGTGGGGTAGAATGACAACTTCAAACCGAGGAGAGGGAGGGGTTGATAACATCTTATGAAGGGTGTTGGAAGAATTTGATTCTGTGAGCTATATAGCAAGAAGATATGAAATGCATATAATTAAGCAGATTTTGTTATTTAATATTAATTTGAAGAGGGAAGAAGTTCTAAAATGGCTTCCTGTTTGCCTCATTCTTCTACAAAAAAGCATTGACTTTTCCCATGTTGCATTCTATTTTCAATGTTCGTCTGTCTCCTGTCTACAGCAGGAACTATGAGTGGTTCATTCTTGTTTTCTCACTGCTTTGTCTTGTGCTTGTGCATAGTAGGTACTCAGTTTGCTGAGTAAATAAAATTAACAAATTAAATGCATGAGTGATTTATTAACTCAATTGATCTGTGACGCTTCTTTAATGAGAAATCAAACAGCCCAATACTGCGTATGTATTCATGCCAGATAGCGAACTAAGTGCAGAAATTTCAGAAATATATTCAACATGATCCCATTGTAGTTTCACTCCACACCTTGAATTTGCCAAACTCTTCCTTTAGTGTTCTTTAATCCAAACAAGTAATCGTGATTTTCATATTTTGAGTAAAATTGGAAAGAAAATCCTTAGATGTTAATTTCTACCATCAATTACTTCTTTTTCTAAGTTATTCTTTGCCTAAATGGAAGCTATTATAAGCAGACACACCAGCCTGGGGGAATTTTAGAGCTTCTAAATTGATATCAAACTTAAAGCATACTCAGTCCAAACTTACATGTTGAATCCTAACTACAAATGGCTCATTTCAACATAAAATAGATTAAGATTTCAACTGACCTTTGCTCAAGTTTTTAAAAGATAGTAAAATGTTGCTCATCTTGTGATGCTATTTCTTCATTTCTGTGTAGCTGAAACAATTAATTCAGGACTTTATGAGATTTTCTTAAAATTGTATACATTTAACAATATACTTTCTTTTTTTGGTGAGGAAGATTGGCCCCGAGCTAGCATCTGTACCATCTTCCTCTATTTTGTATGTGGGATGTGGCTGCAGCATGGCTTGATGAGCAGTGTGTATGTCTGCCCCTGGGGTCTGAACCTGCAACCCTGGCCACTGAAGCAGAGTGTATCAGCTTGACCACTCTGTCACCCCGGCCAGCCCAAACAATGTACATTTTTTTCTGTTGAATATTAGATGATAACTTTTGATTCCCCCCCCCCCACAAAATCAATTCGCTGATTTGTTTGGAAGTTATAAAGATTTAGTAAAAGCAGTTGAAATGCTGTGGATGATCTAGTATATTTTGAATTATTACTGTCCAAGATGTTAACAGAAATTATATGCACTCATGAAACTTTCAAAAATTTTGGGTTTTTGTTCATTAAGAAGGAAAGAAATTATGTTACTGGATACACTGAAAAACTTATCTGCACTCTCCTTCTTTGAGAGATTGGGGAGTTTGAGTCAATACGATAATTAATAGCATGTATATTTCTCTTCTTAAACATACTACGAGTGACTAGAAATTTGGATATTTATTTATAATTTAAAAGAAAATCTTACTAATATTTTAACTAAGTCAAATAAATGACTGAGGACCAAAAACAAACCTTTCACTCTTTTTGAATATTTAATTCACCTAAAGAATTACATAATTTGCTTCAAAATATATCATCATAGCCTAGATTAGGGCTCAGTTGAATTAAATAATCCTTAAAGTCCCATCAAATCCTGAGAGTCTAGGAACCGATGAGCACTATATCTGGAAAATCCAAGTAAAATACATTCAGGCAAGATGGACATATCTGGGATTTTCACTCAGTTATTTCATATTCCTAACTAAACAATTTCTCCATGTTTAAATACTACTTGTTTATGAATTTGGAATTTGTCTCCTTGCAAGTAGTAGAATATCCTACAAACGGTAGCTGAAATAAATACATCCAGAGCTAGACCTTCTAGAGCTGGTGTATTTGTTCGTAGCCACGTTCCCTCTCTCTCTCGCTCTGCTGTCCTTAGGGGTTCATTTGTCCTCCTCTTGCGAAGGGCCTCAGACCTCTATCCCTTATCACTCTCTACTGCTGATTACCTCCAGCTTCATTGAATCATTTTGAATTCTTCAATCAGGACAAGTTTATCTCCAAGCCTCTGCCCTACTTTTCCTCTTCTCCTCATATCTTTGTCTGGCCAACTCCCACTCATCCTCCAGGTCTCAGCTTCGACAATGCTGCGTCCAGGAAATCCTTCCTGACTACCAAATTCTGAGCTCAGTGCTCTTCTAATTCTTCATCTTTCATAGCGCTGTACCTGCATTGCCTCATTACTTGTCTGTTTGCCACACTAATCTGCTTGTTCTGTGAAGACAGAGAGTGTGCTCGTCTTGTTCACTACTCTGCCCCCGCTGCTTAACCAAACAGTAGCACATATTTAGGGATTTATTTAAATATATTCTTACTTTGTAACATTTGGAGTAAAACTCTAAATAGGGACTCAATAATTCTGAACTCTTAGTGGCTTTGATTCACTCAATCATTCATTCTTCATATCATAAATATGTATTGTATACCTATCATGTGACAGGAAGTCTGTTTAGCATTGGGACTCATGCATTGTGCATTAAGACAATAACCAATGGAGATACATACAAAGTGCTAGAAGAGTCTAAGTAAGTAGTCAATAGCTGTACTCGGGGAACTCAAGGTCAACTCTCCAGAGTAGGGAAAATTTAGGTCAGAAGGGTGAAAGTTTTCCTATCTTGTTCATCACAGAATCCCCAGTGTATAGAATAATGTCCAACATGTTGTAGCTGACCAAATCTTTGTTAAATAAAGGAATAAATCATTCAAGAGTAAGAGAGAAAGTGGAACAACTTCCACATTAGCACATAAACTGCTTTGTAAATATAAATCTCTAAAAAATTTAGGTTAAAATGTACTTACTTTGATTATATAGATGTTTGAGGCAAAGATGTGTCCCCAGTTTAAGATACCTGGATAATTCTCTACTCTACCTTTTGACAGAACTGACTTTCCGTGCCTGTTTCCAGATTATGGATCTATGCTATAAAAAATAGTGGTTATGCTTGGTAATATTAACGTTGTTTTTTATTCTGAATTTAAAATCTCCATGAAAAGAAAAAACTTTCTAATGTCCTATTGACCAAACCATCCTTGTGTTAGTTACTGCCATGAAAGAATTATCAGGTTAATAGGAATAGTGTAAAGGTCAATTGGAGGCATTATAAGTAGTGAGTCTTAGATTGTATGATTTAGAAGATTGATTTACAAAAAGGAAACTAGAGAAAAGAGCATCCAAAGTAACTGAACACACATGTATGCTCACTTATCTGCACATAAATACATCTGGATTTATGTATTAGGACATACAGATTAATAGCCAATAGTATAATCAACACAATAGTTATTTTTAATTGTGCAAATTCATGCTGCTTGGGTGAGGCACAGAGTTTACATGACTTTTCCATGGTTACATAATTAGTGAGTGACAGAGATACTTGACTTTTAGACTTCAAGTTTCATTTATTATTATTATTATTATTATTTTATAAAAACAGCCTAGTCAGGGGCTGGCCCCGTGGCCGAGTGGTTAAGTTCGCACGCTCCGCTGCAGGCGGCCCAGTGTTTCATTGGTTCGAATCCTGGGCGCGGACATGGCACTGCTCATCAGACCACGCTGAGGCAGCATCCCACATGCCACAACTAGAAGGACCCACAGCGAAGAATATACAACTATGTATGGGGGGCTTTGGGGAGAAAAAGGAAAAAATAAAATCTTTAAAAAAAAAAAACAGCCTAGTCAACTCTTTTCTGGAATTTACTTTTTTTTTTTTGATGAGGAAGATTGGCCCTGAGCTACCGTCTGTTGCTAATCTCCCTCTATTTTTTTTTCTCCCCAAAGCCCCAGTACATAGTTGTATATCCTAGTTGCAAGTCCTTCTAGTTCTTCTATGTGAGATGCCACCATAGCATGGCTTGATGAGCAGTGTGTAGGTCTGTGCCGGGGATCTGAATCCCAGGCCACAGAAGTGGAGCAGGCAAACCCAACCACTCGGCCATGGGGTCAACCCCCCACATTATTTTTAATACACTCTGCTGACCCAGGGTCCCTGGGGAACTCACTGCGTACACCTTCCTTGTGCAGTCAAAGTGGGTAGCACTCAACTGTATTTGCAAGTTGAGGTCTGGTGAATTTTCCTGTATCTCTGTATTGAGATCTGGCATCTCTACTGCTGAAGGAGAGAAGCCTTCTCAGCTTCAGGCTAAGCTCAAAAAGCTCGAGAATTAGGCTTCTTGGTCAGTGAGCAGTAGGAGGGAAGGGCCTAACAGCTGGATACAGGGATTGCAAAAGTTCAAGGCCTTTTGTATTTTTTTTTTCTTCCCTGCTCCCTGCGCCCAATCTGTCCCACTATTAACATGTTTTAAAGCTGTATAAGCAGTCCTTAAATCTTGCTGGGGAATTTCTGGGCCACTCTAAGTCTACAGATGAAAGTTCAGAGCTGGGAGCTGTTGAACATTTTCTGGATGAAACAATTCATTGCTTTTGGTCTTGAGCATAAACTCAAGAGAAAATGGGAGGTTCCTCTTTCCTCCGTACTTGAGAATTCATATTCCCTGAGCAGAAGAGAGAAAAGAGTACTATATGAGAGAGAGACTGTAAAAGTACATTCTTTTATTAAGCGTGAGTTAGAGTTCAGGGTTATGTTCGGAGGGTTTTGTTTCAGTATTTTGAAATGTGTCCTGAAGAAGGACAGTTTTATTCTAACAATACACATATGTTTGTACTTGGGATATTGAAAAGATTATTGAGAACATTTGGTTCAAGGCACCGAGGTCTTCAGAAAGACAGTGAGAAGTCCAAGCGGACATTGGATAATCACATTAGGTAGTTCGTTGAATGAGTCTTATTCATGTGAGTTTCGCAAGATAGTTAAAAGTACACGAAGCCTTCCCAAGTGCATTTTCTCAAGATTTCTTGAGATCAAATTCCAAACAGCATTTCCTACATTAACGTCACTTTTCAAGCCAGTTTACCAGGTGTTTCAACTGTTCTTCAGGAAGTATGATTCATGTGGGGATGTGTGTGAACTCTTCTTTAGTCATTTTATGTTTAAGACATGCTAGGGTTTATTTATTTATCATTTCCTCCCTAGTTTTTAATAAGATTCTAGTAATGTATTTGGGAAAATGAGTGTGTCTATTTCTCTTCCCGCAAGCAAATCCAGTTTGTGGGTAATTTCTGAATCATTCTCTCTCATTATTCAATAAATTATAGTTTCACATGAGACAGAACATTGGAAGAAACTGTTTTTTCCAGAAAATATATGACAAAAATAGAGAGAATCCTGTGGCCTTAAGGCTTAGATTTTTAATTCGTTATTAATTTATCAGATAATAACTACTTTGTATTTAGTACAAATTCAATTTATTACAAGTTAAGGTACTACTAGGCCTATGGGCAGACAACATGATAAACTCTAAATATTATTAAAAATTTTCAACATTAAGCAGAGTGTACCGATCAATAAGCCTCAGGTAATTTCTGAAAACAGAAATAAACACTAGAATTTAGCTCTTTCTTGGGGGGGTCTATCTTAGGAACTTATATCAAATGTTCGGAAGTTTTAATGAGTAACGATGAAAATGTTTACAAATAAAAATAGAAAGAAACCTTGTCTGAGTGGAGTGAATATTCTTGGATTCCAAGTTATGATCCCTTTTCTCAGCTATTTAAATAGCTGGCGGAAGAACTTAGGGCAGGATTTAAGTACAAACACCAAAACATTTATCAAAAGCCTACTACATGCTAGCACTGTCAATGATACTAGCTCAGTGAATACTTCTAAATCGTTATCATGGCTTTCAAATTGCTGTTTCACTGACAACTATTACCTTCCTTTCCTTTTCATTAACCTCACATTTTCCAAATCCACTATCTTCTCTCCATTGTCTTCAGTGTTATTCCATGACGTCATGGTCTTTCCTCCATATTCATGACTCTTTTTACTCCTAATTCACATCATCCTTTCCTTCTTACTTCATCTTAGAAGACTTTAGTGTCACTATTAATAAGATTGTTACTGTTATAAGTACATAGCTACTTAATAGTAAACTTAATTCCATTTCCCAAACCATATCCTGATCCTTGTTATCACCTCTGGAAAAAAGAAATTGAAAGTCTTACTGTCTGACCATGGCAGTGGTATGCTGCTAAATGTTTAACAATCAGCTTTCTGGGGAAAAAAAGCAAAGAGAAAGACTGATTTATAGTTGTTGCTGATTATCATGGTGTAAATACTTCTAGTGTGGCTGATTTCAAGTTACCACCATGCTTTCCCTGAATGCAGAGGTGGGAAGAAATACTCACAATCGACTCTCTTTAGCTGGAACTAGCTGTCTCTAGCACCCCATGGATCATAGATTTGTGTTTCTACACTGCCCCTGTTTTTTTCCCTTGTTTTTCTAGCTTCAAGTTTCAAGTATTGCTGTCCTCTCTCAGTTGATCATCCTATCTTTTTTTTCTTCTGTATTAAAGTTTATCGGCAATCTCTTCAGACATCTTCCTGAAGAATCAAATTCTCCAGCCCTTCCCTTTCTACTATACACACCCATAAAATCTAACCCAGAAGCAAATCAGGTTTTTTGGTTTTTTTTTTTTTTTCATTTCTCCTGCTCTTTCCCTTGGCAGTAAAGGAGACTAAGGAAAATCCTGTATCTTGTGTCTTATGCACAATCTAAATTCTAGTGAGTCTTTTATTATTCCTTTTGGTTGTTTTGATCAGTTCCATCCATCATTCCTCATAATGGCTCTTACAACCCTTCATCTCTCTCCTTGGGTCTCTTGCTTTAGTTCCACTCTTTCAGTTCAACCCTTCTCCAAGAACAGACAGCTCATGAATGATGTCATACACTCCTCTCAACTTTACTTTTGTTCCTACTCATCCCTCCCTACTTTCCATCAACCTTTTCAGATATAAATACCCCCTTTTCTTTCCAAAGCTTAATCTTTACTTTTGCTTTTTTGAGGGAATTTCCATCTTGTTTTCGTTATGTGCCTTAATCCATCCATTATTACTCCAATTTCCCCAGGATGTTTTTCAATCTCTCTCTTACTCGTTTTACCCTCCACTTTGCTTAACGTTTCTTGCCTTAAAACATGCCTTGCCTTGAAACTAAAACAGAACTTTTTTCTCAACGTCTTCACATAAAACCAAGAAATGTTGCTTCATTCCTTTATTGCCACCCTATAAAGACTTTCTGTGCCTTGGATTTCTGCTTTCCACACCATCCATTCTTTCCTTCCTTCACGGGACTATAACATCTATGGGTTTGTAGGTCTATAAACATCAGAAAGGCTGACAGTATGTTTGGTTCATAGCACTTTGAACTATGCCTAGGCAATCAATAAATATTCATTGAATAAATGTATGCCATCACTACTCCTGAAACTGCCCTCACTTAGGTAATCAATAACTTCTTGTAATTGACAAAATGAATTTTTTAATACTTTCTGTATGGCTTTCTGCAGCATGAGATCCTTCTAGCAACTTTTCTTCTCAAAACCCTTTTATTTCTTGATTTCCATGTTCATACTGTCTTGTGTTTTCTTTCTGTCTTTCTGAGTACCCTTTGTTTTTCTCTGGTAACTTTTCTTCTATCTGCTCCATAAAGTTTGATGAGTTCCAGCGTCATTTCCTTTCTCAGTTTTATCTTTTCCCTGTGTGGTTGCTCTTGATATATATGAAGAATATATGTGTATCAGCTTGTCTATACATCAATGACCAAATCTATACTTTGAGATTTACATTAATTAAGATAGTGTGATATTGATGTAAGGGTAGATAAATGGATGTATGAAACAAAATAGAGAGTACATAAATGGATTCACCTATACCAGTTCAAATAATTTTTGACAAAGGCACTAATGCAATTCAATGGCAATCTCTTTAGGAAAAGATGCTGAATCAACTGGATAATCGTATAAAAAAAGCATTAGCCTTGATTCCTACATTAGAACATACAAAATATTAACTTGAGATAGATTTTAAACTAAAAAGAAAAGGCAAATGATTTTTAAGCAAAATCTAAAAATTACTAAACATAAAAGATTAGCTGGACTTCATAAAAATTAGACATCTGCTTCTCAGAATTTATCATTAAGAAAATGAAAAAGTCTATGAGGAAATATTCTCAATATACATATTCAACAAAAGATTCCTGCAAATCAATAAAAATTAAAAAACAATAAAATTAGCTAAAAGGCTTAGACAATTTAAAAATAAGATATATGAATGGTCAATAAGCATGTGAAAAGATGATCAGCATCACTGGTCATAAGAAATGCAGATTAAAAATCACAGTGAGCTATTGCTACGCATCCAATAGAATGGCTACAATTAAAAGATTAACACTAAATACTATGTGTTGGAGAGGATGCAAAGCACTGGACCTCTCATCCATTGTTTTTCTGAATGTCATATGGTGTAATCTCTTTGAAATATATGTTGAAAGCTACTTACAAAACTCCCATACTATGATGTAACAATTCTACTTTTAGGTATTTACTCAAAAAGAATGAAAATATTTGTCTCCTGAAAAAACTCATATAAGAATATTCACTGCAGCTTTACTTATGGTAGCGAAGTATTGCAAACAACCTAATATCCATCAAGAGGAGAACTGATAAACATATTAGTACATTCAGACGATGAAAATTACTCAGCAATACATTAAGATTGAACTCCTAATGCACATGGTTAAATGTCAAAAACTTCATGTTGAATTAAAGAAGCCAGACATAAAAAGTCTATATGATTCCATTTATATGAAGTTCAAGAACAGGCAAAACTAACTTATAGAGATAGAAATCAGAATAGCTCTTGCCCCTGGAGGAGGAGGATTTTCTATGAAGGGGCAAATCTGACCTTCTAAGGTGATAACAATACTCCACCTCTTGATCGGGAAATTGGTAAGACAGTTGTAATATATTGTCAAAACTCTTGAACCCTATACTTAGAGCTATATATTTTATGCCATTTAATTACACCTCAATTAAATTTAATTAATATTTTCATGCCTTATCTCTCTCTTGAAATCCAGACCTTTATTACTTATCATTTATTGAATATCTCCACCTGCATATCTCTATTTCAAATGTAATATATTCAATAGTGAAACTCTGTATTTTTTCCAAGTTCACAACTTTGCTTTTCTTCCGGCCTTCACTCTCTTGGTTGATAACATTCCCGTAACCTCAGTTAGTCAAATCTCAGGAATTTTGAGCCATTCTTGTCTTCTCTTATCTTCTCTCTATTCTGTTTTTTATTATGTCCTATTGGCTTCCACTTTCAAAGCATACCTTGTATCTTATTATCTGCTTAGTTTTACTCTCGCCCAATGTACTAGGCTGCTCTTACATCAAGTGTGATTTAAGCCTCTTGCTTTGAGTATCACTTCTTTCTATCTATCTTTCACACAGCGTAGGCAACATCATGTCAGCATGGGCCTATAAGCGGCGATGACTTTTTATTGTCTGCAATGGAGTTTGAAGACTGTTGCCCCCAAACTGGATTCAGTCAACCAGCTTGTTTGGCACTCATGATTGGTTTCAAAACATTTGTATTTGTTGCTAACACTTGACAAATTGGAAGACCACCCATAAAAATATTTTTCAGCTTCTCTGAAAAGATCAGCAGGTCTGACGATCCTGTAGTTGAATCCTCACAGAGCCCCAACTGTCAAATGCTAAGTTAGTTGCTCTCCTCGTTTAGGTGGGGGCACACACTAGTTGCTCTCCACTGTACCCCTCGCTCCCTATGACTGTTCGGCTTCATTCAATCACCTTACTTGCTTGGTGTTTAGTAAGACATGACAAAAAAGAATCTTCACAAGTTAGCCCCAGTTTTCTTTCTAATATATATTCACACGCTCCTTGAAAGTTCACAAGATTATTTGATTACCCTCCTCCCTTTCTGGGATCCTCATCTTTCTTCTTTACGTCACTTCATCTTCCTTTTCTTCCTATGTACCAATTCATCTTCACAGATGAGTTAAAATTTAAATTTTCTCTCATTCCTCTCAGAAAATTACTATTTTATTATGTTTTATACATTACTGAAATATCTTAAGTCACAGCATAATTTTGGCCCACTGCGATATTGTGATTTATAAGAAATACACATTTGGTCAATTAGATGACCAAAATATATTATTCACATATGTTTGGTCTTCATTCACTGTTCCTGGCTTACAGCTCCCAAAACCCTTGGAATTTCCCTAGCAATACGAGCAGTGGAACCATCTTTTGTTATAATATTTGGTCTCTTGTCGTCAGTTTCTGAAATCCCTTCAGAGCCACTCCCCTGATTTCCAGGGAGAAGAGAGGGGCTGGAAGTTGAATCAATCACCAGCGGCCAATGATTTAATCAACCGTGCCTATGTAATGAGGCTTCCATAAAAACCCAAAAAGGAGAGGATTCTGAGAGCATCTGGGTTGGTGTGTCAGAACACTTCTACGTGCCACCATGCCAGGACCACACTCTATAGAGACAGAAGCTCCTTTGCTCAGGACACAGACGTATGTATCTCTTCTTCTGGCTGTTTTACCCTTTAATATCCCTTGCAATAAACCAATAATCTAATAAGTATGCTTCTCTGAGTTCTGTGAGCTGCTCTTACAAATGAAGCGAACCCAAGGAGGGGCGTCTTGGGAACCTTTGATCTATATCTGATCGGTCAGAAGCCCAGATAATGATCTGGGCTTGCAACTGGTGTCTGAAGTTTAGGCTGGGCGGTCTTGTGAGCCTGAACCGTGAAGCTGCGGGATCTGATGCTGTCTCCTGGTAGATGGTGTCAGAATTGAGTTGAATTGTAGGACGCCCAGCTGGTGTTGGAGAATTGCTTGTTGGTGAGGGAATGCCCTCCACCTCTCACACTGTAATTGGGTATAGAACCTTTTACCCACATTTCGGATTTCTCTGCTAGACTGAACACTGAGAGAAGAATCATATCATGCCTGTTCTTAGATCTTCAGGAGCTGACACCTGGTATGCATACTATGAATTAGCCCTCACAATCAGCCTCAAATAATCCTCAAATGGGTGTTATTGTCCCCATTACAGCTGAGGACACTACATCTCAGCTCATATATCTGGCCAGTAAAGAATGGGTCTCTCTGACTTGAGTTGCTGTACTTGTTCCATGAAACCAAACTGCCTCTTTGAAATCACAATGAAAGACATTAATATAATAATTTTATTCAAGAGAAACTCAGGAATGAATGTAAATAATAATATTATTACTTAAGTAGATACATTTTTATATAATGAAAATTATTTAAGTTCATGTCAGAAAGTTTAGAAAGAAAATACATTTGATAAAAGGTAAACCGTTTCCTGTAAAGTAATAGCCCCATCAGCAGAAGCAATGGGCTCTCTGAGGGTAATTCAGCTACCTTCTTCTGGGATCTGGCACTTGAGCCCTATTCGGCCAAGGAAGCTGCTGGTGTGGAGTGTACATCCGAACTGAAGTTTAAGGGAATGGTCTTCTTTTTAATTAGCCTTCTTTGTAATTAGGGCGCTGGGGTAAAAATGTCTTTTTATTCTCTTTCTCTTTTCTCTCCTCTTTTCCCCTCTTCTCCTCTCCTCTCCTTTCCTCCCTCCCTACCTCTCTCCTCCCCTACCCTCCTGTCTTCTCTCCTTTCTCTTTCTCTCTCACTCTCTCTCTCTCTTTTTCTTTCATTCTTTCTTTCCCAGGATCTAAACCCCGTTCTTGTATTAGAGGACCTTACCATGTTCTAAAGCTGAGTCCCCCACACTAGCCATGAGTCTGAAAATCACTTCCCTTTCCAAGCTCTTACAGCCAAGCTTGCCAATCAGACACACCCACCCTAGGTTTTGAATCAAAGGCTGGTTAACCTGGGAAGCTGGGCTCAGCAGAATCCAGTCTGTAGAGGGTGGGGGCAGCGACAGTCACTCTAGGGGCAGCACTCTGTGTTGGTAGCCTGTGGGACAAGCTGCCCTGCCTGTGCCAGCAACCGTGTCAGTGCTGGGCTCACCAGAACAGATTTCCGGCATGATTTTCTCACTGTTGCTGGTTGAATAGTCTCCAAGTCTGTTCTCTGGCCCTTTTGGGAAATTCTGAGAGCTACCCAATATCTTACTAATGAATTCTTTTCTACTTAAATTAGCCAGGGTTTGTTTCTGTTGTTACTAAGAATCCTGATGACTATAGCTCTGAAATGGCAACCTTGGGCTCTCCTTCCAAAAATTCCCACACACAGAGGGGGCAGGCATCTACGTTGCACACACAGTACACATGTGGGTTTGTTAGCTCCCTTCAGGAGGGTTATACACAGGTAATGGGTATCTTACTCATGTACTTAATTAAGTAAAACTAAAAGAATTGAGTTAAGTAGGGACATGACAATTTAGTGGTAGTTTTCAGTTTACTCTGACAATAATGTCAAATAATGCTACAACTGCTTTAATCCACCACTACTGGAAACAAGCATAGAATGGTTTTAATATGCCTATTTAGTTCTGAATCCATCCTTTGTTTGGGCAACGAATGTGTAAGATTTTCCAATTTAAGAATAATATACATTTAGGGTCAAAATGTAGTTTTCATAGAGAAACTTGAGATGACTATAATACAAAACCAGTGTCCAAATATCTTAAGTGTCCGATCATCTAATCCAACACACTCCATTTCTTATATTATTTTGTTCTTCTCATTCCAAAAATGTTTTTGTCTATAGAGGCTTATAGTTAATTTAAAGACTTGAAGTAAAATGAAAGTTATCTCATGAAAGATTTTATATTGTTTAATGAGATTAAGATATTAATCAATGATGAAAAAGCATATATATATTTGAATATATATGTATATGTGTGTCTATATATATTTGCATGTGTGTACATGGTTATATATGTGTTTATATAGATAATAAGAATTAGAGAGATAAGTACACAATTTAGAGCTATGGAATCCAATGCAGTACCCACTAGCCACACATAGTTATTAAGCTAACATAGCTTATATAATAAAGAATTGAATTTTTAAATATATTTAATTGTAATACATTTAAATATAAAAAATAAAGCAGTGTAAAATATTTTTCTGTTTAACACAGCTGTATTGTCTTGTTAAGACTACAGTTTTCTTTAACCAAGAATGGCCCGAGATATCCTAGTTATGTTGTAGTGCACATGCCAGGTGTGTGTGGTTGATGCTATTATGCATAAGCATGTCATTAATTTATTTGGTGTCAACAGATTGGTTCAGTTCAAATGACTTTCTCTGTGTCACATTACAATGTGATTTTTGTCAGGTGTTCAAACAATTCCTAAGCAACAATATGATGTGGACCTGCCAGATTTGCTTTCCCCATTTCCATAGATTGGATCTTTAAGGAAACAGCAAGCTTAAAGAATTCAGACAGTTTATTTGTAATGGTATAACAGGCACAACAGGGGCTTCCTATTCTCATTGGTCCCCTTTGTCATTCAAGTCCCGTGGGGGCAATGTAGAGTAAGCTGAGGTGGACGCAGAACACACAGTGGGTGTGTTTGACTGCTGAGGAACCCTGAGCTTAGGAAACCCCTAATCTTACGAAGGGGGCTGCTAGCAAACTGGCCCAACAGTTTCTCTTGAGGGAAGCATCTGTTAGCCTGGTCAGGAAACAACCTTCCCTCTAACCCAGAAAGGGACACCACTTCTAGCTTCGAGGGCTGCTTGCTATACAAACATCCTTGAAAAGTTAGTCTGGGACAAAAGCTGTCACAAGATGTGTAAAACAGCTATGGAGAATCACCTCAATATTTATTTCAATATTTATGCAGACTGTATGAGCTACCGTGACATCCACTCAAATCATAAATGGTAGATAAATTGGAATTCTTATCAATATCTTAATTAAAATATAATTAAATTATTTTTCTACTTTGAAGAAAGTATGGACAAATTTTAAACTTAAAATGAAGACATCTTTGATGCAGAATGAAGTGGAAAGGAAGACGATATTACTATGTCTAGAAAAGTAAAGGAAAAAAGAACCTGGAAAAAGTCATGTCACAAATATCATGATTGGCCGTTCATTGCAATTGGCTGCAGAAGAGCAAAACAAAAAAACTACAGTATTGTGGTGTTAAAAATGATTGAAGGGGCCAGCCCGTGGCCGAGTGGTTAAGTTCGCAGACTCTGCTTTGGTGGGCCAGGGTTTCATCGGTTCGAATCCTGGGCACGGACACAGCACTGCTCGTCAGACCACGCTGAGGTAGCATCCTACATGCCACAACTAGAAGGACCCACAATTAAAAATGCACAACTATGTACCTGGGGGCTTTGGGGAGAAAAAGGAAAAATAAAATCTTAAAAAAAAATGATTGAAGATGATGTAGTGGGCAATGTTACATCAGCAAATACGTGGTGACTTTGATGTGAAGTTTTCTCTCAATAGTCAAAGAAGAAACAACAAAATTAGTCACATAAAATTACAATTAATATCCAACAAAAAATTTTAAACAATATTTAACAGCACCTCACAGTATAACTGGACAGGTTTAAAATAGCTTAGATTCTTGCAGACGCAAACAAGAAGACATTTTTTGGACAGAGAGATGGTAAAAGAAAGTCTACTTTCAGTTATGGACATTTCGTTAGAAAACTATGAAATACATTATTAAAGAGATATTTTGCAAAAAGTGAAAGATCTCAATTAAGCCATTATCCAAAAGAAATCTTTCTGATAATATCAAAGATCATTTGATTAAAATTTAAAACTTTGCAAGAATTTGCCTTTAGCTTTAAATTAGTCATATGACTAAGAGGCGCTGCCCAGTGAATACTTAGTGTACATTTTGTGTGGAAAAACTTCCAGACTTATAAAGAAGTGTCAATTCACAGACTAAAATATCAATTTATAGTGTAGATTTTTAAATTTTCTACTACTATCAAAGAAGAATTTTAGCTGGATATGGAAACATTGGTTTCTATCATGACTGATAGTCTTGCATTTTACCTTTAGCTCTGTGATACATTTTGAGTTAATTTTTATGAACAATGTGAATTCTGTGTCTAGATTCATTATTTTTTTTTAAAGATTTTATTTTTTTTCCTTTTTCTCCCCAAAGCCCCCTGGTACCTAGTTGTATATTCTTAGTTGTGGGCCCGTCTAGTTGTGGCATGTGGGACACCACCTCAGCGTGGTTTGATGAGCAGTGCCACGTCCGCGCCCAGGATTCGAACCAACGAAACACTGAGCTGCCTGCAGCGGAGCACGTGGACTTAACTACTCGGCCACAGGGCCAGCCCCCTAGATTCATTCTTTTTTTTTTTCTTTTGCATGTGGATATCCAATTGTTCCAACACTATTTGTTGAAAGACTGTCTTTTCTCCATTGTTACCTTTGTTCCCTTTTCAAAGATCAATTGACTGTATTTATGTGAGCCTATTTCTGGGCTCTGTATTCTGTTTCGTGGATCGGTTTGTCTATTCTTCTGCCAATACCATGCTACCCTTATTATTATTGTAGCTTTACAGTAAGTCAGTGCTAGTCCTCTGACTGTTGTCACTGTTGTCACAACAACAATATTGTGTTAACTATTCTGGATCTTTTGTCTCTCCATATAAACTTTAGAATCAGTTTGTTGAGATCCACAAAATAACTTGCTGGATCCAAACCTTTTGATTAGGATTGCATTGAAATTATAGGTCAAGTTGGGCAGAACTGATATATTGTCTTCTTATTCATGAACATGAAATGTCTCTCCATTTATTTAGTTATTCTTTGATTTTTTTCATCGGTGTTTTGTAGTTTTCTTCATACAGATCTTGTACGTATTTTGTTATATTCATATTCAACTATTTATTTTTGGGGGTTGCAAATGTAAATGGCATTGTAGTTTTAATTTCGAATTCCACTTATTCATTGTGTATGTAGGAAAGTGATTTTCTTTTTATATTAACCTTGTATCTTGCATCTTTACTATAATCACTTATTAGCTCTTGTAGTCTTTTTGTTGATTTCTTTTGGATTTTCTGCATAAATGATCATGTCATCTGTGATCAAAGACAGTTTTACGTCTTCCTTCCCAATCTGAATAACTTTCATTTACTTTTCTTTTCTTATTGAATTAGCCAGGACTTCCAGTACAATGTTGAAAAGGAGTGGTGAGAAGGGACATCCATGCCTTGTTCCTGATCTTAGCAGGTAAGCTTTGAGTTTCTTACCAGTAAGTGTTATGTTAGTTATGGATATGTTGTAGGTGTTCCTTAACAAGTTGAGGAAGTTCCTCTCTATTCCTAGGTTACTGAGTGTTTTTGTCATAGATGGGTGTTAGCTTTTGTCAAATGCTTTTTCTGCATCTATTGATATGATCATGTGATTTTTCTTTTTCAGCCTGTTGATGTGATAGGTTACATTAATTGATTTCCAAGTGTTGCACCACCATTGCATACCTGGGATGAATCTCACTTGGTTGTAGTGTATAATTATTTTTATACAATGTTGGATTTGATTCGCTAATATTTTCTTGAGAATTTTTGCATCTGGGTTCATTAGAGATACTGGTCTGTAGTTTTCTTATGATGTCTTTGTTCTGGTTTTGATATTAGAGGAATGCTGGACTTAGAGAATTAGTTAGGAAGCATTCCCTCTGCTTCTCTCTTCTGGGAGAGACTGTAGAGAATTCATATAATTTCTTCCTTAAATGTTTGGTAGAATTCACCAGTGAACCCATCTGGGTGTGGTGCTTTCTGTTTAGGAAGGTTATTAAGTGTTGATTCAATTTATTTAATATATATAATTCTATTCAGATTGTCTATTTCTTCTTATGTGAGTTTGGGCAGATTGTTTCTTTTAAGGAATTTTTTCTTTTCATTTAGGTTATACAATTTGTGGACACACAGTTCTTTATAATATTCCTTTATTATCATTTTAATGTCCAAGGAAACTGTACTGTGTCCCCTCTTTCATTTCCAATATTAGTAATTTGTGTCTTCTCTCTTTTATTCTTAGTTAGCCTGGCCAGAGACTTACCATTTTTTTACCTTTTCAAAAAATTAGCTTTTGGTTTTGTTGATTTTCTCTATCACTTTCCTGCCTTCAATTTCATTGATTTCTGTTCTAATATTTATCATTTATTTTCTCCTGCTTATGTTGGATTTAATCTGTTCTTTTTTCTAGTTTCTTAAAATGAAAGCTTAGATTATTGGTTTTAGATCTTTCTTCTTTTCTAATATATACATTTGATGCTCTAAACTTCCCTCTAAGCACTGCTTTTGCTGCATCCCACAAATTTTAAGTTCCTTTTTCATTTTCATTTAATTCAAGATATTTTGAAATTTCTCTTGAGATTTCTTCTTTGACCTATGTTTTATTTAGAAGTGTGTTGTTTACTATCCAAGTGTTTTGGGATTTTCTAGCTATCTTTCTGTTATTGATTTCTAGTTTAATTCCATGCTGGTCTGAGAGAGCATGTTGTATGACTTCTTGTTTTTTAAATTTGTTAAGGTGTGTTTGATGGCCCAGAATGTGGTCTGTCTTGGTGAGTGTTCCATGTGAGCTGCTGTTTTTGGGTGAGAGGTATTGTACAGATGTCAATTATATCCAGTTGATGGATGGTGCTGTTGAGTTCAACTATATCCTTACTGATTTTCTGTCTGCTGGATCTGTCCATTTCTGATAGATGTTTGTTGGATTTTTCCATTTCTCCTTGCAGTTTTATCAGGTTTTGCCTCACGTATTTTATCTCTGTTTTTAGGCATATATTTATTAAGGATTAGTCTGTTTCTTTAAGAATTGACCTCTTTATCATTGTGTAATGCATCCCTATACCCTTAATAACTTTCCTTGCTCTCAAGTCTGCTCTGTCTGAAATTAATGTAGCTACACTTGCTCTCGTTTGATTAATACTAGCATGGGATTTCTTTCTCCATCCCTTTATTTTTAATCTATATGTATCTGAATATCTAAAGTACTTTCTTGTAGACAATATATAACTGGATATATGGTTTTTAATCCACTCTAATAGTCTGTACACTTTACTTGGTGTATTTAAATCATCAACACTCAAAGTGATTATTGATATAGTCAGATTATCTACCATATTTGTTACTGCTTTCTATTTGTTGCCCTGTTCTTTGTTGTCTTTTGTTTTTTCATCTTCCACTCCTTTTCTGCCTTTTGTGATTTTATTGTGCATTTTATATGATTTCATTTTCTCTCCTTTCCTAGTATGTTGATTATATTTCTTTTGTTTTACTTTTTTAGTGATTGCCCTAGAATTTGAAATATACATTTACAACTAATCTTAGTCCACTTTCAAAGAACACTACACTACTTCACAGGTAATGCAAGGAAGAACTTTATAATAACAACATATTCTTAATTCTTCCCTTTCGTCTCTTGTATGATTACTGTCATTCATTTTACTTATACATAAGCATATATATACACATAAGCATACATAATTGTGAGAAAATATGTAATATTGGTCTCTGTTCTCAATTTCTGGCACAGAGTTACCAAAACTCTTGTAATTTTCTAAGCGATAAGAGTACTAGGAGCATCCTTTGTTCTAATATTTGGTCTTTGACCCCAGTTCCTGACACAGGGCTCCTAAATCCCTTGGAATTTCCTAAGTGATAGGAGTGTCTTGTTCTAATGAGGCAACTCTGCCTGGGCTCCTGGCTGGCTCCTGGATGGGGGCTGGTCACCAGAAAGACCAAGTCATGATTAGAAGCTTGGAATTTTCAGCCTCACCACCCCATTCTCCAGAGAAGGGAAAGTGAAAGTGGAGTTAATGATCAATCATGCCTATGTAATAAAACCTCCATAAAAATCCCAAAATTACAGGGTTTGGAGAGTTTCCAGGTTGGTGAACATGTGGAGGTATTGGGAAAGTGGAGTGCTTGGAGGGGGCATGGAAGCTCTGTGCCCCTTCCCACATACCTTGCCCTATGCATCTCTTCCATCTGGATGTTCATCTGCAGCCTTTATCACATCCTTTAGTAATAAACCGGTAAACAGTAAGTAAACGGTTTTCCTGAGTTCTGTGCCTTAGCAAATTAATTGAACCCAAGGAGAGAGCTGTAGGAATCTGATCTATAGCTGATCAGTCAGAAGCACAGGTGAAAACCTGGACTTGTAATTGGTATCTGAGAGTCAGGAGTAGGTGGGCCAGCAGTCTTGTGGGACTGAGCTCTTAACCTGTGGAATCTGATGCTACCTCCACGTACATAGTGTCAGAATTGAGTTAAGTTGTAGCACATTGTTGCCATTACTTTGGGAAAAAAACTGTTATCTGTTAGATCAATTAACAATGAGAATAATAAAAGTTTTTATTTTACTTTTGCTTATTCCTTCTCTGATACTCTTCTTTTCTTTATGTAGATTCAAGTTTCTGACCTATATCATTTTCCCTCTCTCTGAAGAACTTCTTCTGACATTTCTTGTAAGGCAGTTCTACTGGCAACAAATTCCCTCAGTGTTTGTTTGAGAAAGTCTCTATTTCTCTTTCATTTTTGAAGGATAATTCTGCAGCATACAGAATTCTAGGTTGACTTTTTTTCTCTCAACATTTTAAAACATTTCACCACACTCTCATATTGCTTGCATGATTTCTGAGAAGTTGGATGTAGTTCTTATCTTTACTCCTCTATAGATAAGTTGTTTTCCTCCCTTCTGGCTTCTTTTAAGAATTTTTCTTTATCCTCGATTTTCTGAAGTTTGAATATGATATATTTAGGTGTAGTTTTTTGGCATTTATCCTGCTTGTAGTTCTCTGAGCTTCCTGGATCTGTACTTTGTTGTCTGACATCAGATTAAGGAAATTCTAAGTGACTATTGCTTCAAATATTTCTTCTGTCCTTTTTGCTCTTTCTTCTCCTGATATTCCCACTATGCATATTTTACACCTTTTGTAGTTGTCCCCCCATTTTTGGATATTCTGTATTTTTTGTTTGTTTGTTTGTTTTTTCTTTTCTTTTCAGTTTTGGAAATTTCTGTTGACATATCCTCAAGCTCAGAGATTCTTTCCTTAGCCATGTTCAGTCTGTTAATGAGCCCATCAAAGGCATTCTTCAATTCTGCTACAGTTTTTGATCTTTATCATGCCTTTTTATTCTTGGAATTTCCATCTGTCTGCTTACGTTGCTTATTTGTTCTTGTATACTGTCTGCTTTGTCTATTAGAGTTATCAGCATATCACTCATGGGTGCTTTAAATTACAGTCTGATAATTTCAACATCCCTATCATATCTGAGTCTGGTTCTGATACTTTTTCTGTCTCTTCAAACTGTGTTTTTTGCCTTTCAGCATGCTTTGGATTTTTTGTTGAAAACTGTCCATAGCTTACTAGGTAAATAGAACTCCAATAAATAGACCTCTAGCGGTGTGCTGATTAGATGTGAAGGAGGGGAAATATTCTATAGTCCTATGATTATTCTCAGTCTTTCGGTAAGCCTGTGCTCCGGTTCTGTGATCTTTAGAAATGCTTATCAGGTTTTTGCCCCACTTAGGTGGGACAAGATGGCTATAGGAGGCTGGAGTTTGGTAATTTTCTTTTCCCACGTGCAAGACCAGAGGGGGCTAGACTTGGATATGTTTCTTGTCCTAAGTAGAAAGCTAGTGTAGGCAGGAGTTGGATATTTCCCTTAATCCAGATCATTAAGCTACGATAAAACCACAGTAGTTTAGTCTCTGGTGATGTAGTTTCTCCGAGGGAAGCCCTCGTTAAGAAAAAGCAAATACTCTGGCATATTTCAAAATGGTTACATTTCCCCTCCCCTTGCTGGAAGCACAGGGGTATCTTCCTCTGATCGTCAATGAGAACACTGAGGAGCTCCTGAGGGTGGAAGTCACAAATGTCTGTGTCCCCCATGACTGGGCCCCCTGAATTTTTTTACTCTCAGACTTGTTGATACTGAGCCCCCAGCAATCATCAATTGCAATTTAGGTTTTCCCACCTCGGTACTTGTTCCCACAGAGGTTTCCGCTCCGGTAATTTGTGATTCTCTGTATCCACCTGGCTGACTCTGCAATTTTGGGTTCATTGGTTTGTCTGTGATCTCTCATCTCTATCAGGTCTAAAATGAGTTGTAGATTTTTCAATTTGTTCTGTTTTATAATTGTTGTTAGGTAGATTGAAGATTTCCAAGCTCCTTACATGCTGGCCCAGGAACTGGAAGACCAAATTCTTTTTGTACTACTGTATTGACCCGAGTGAGTGAGTTTGCTTAACTTGGAAATACCTGATTTTGAAACTTATGGGTTTCAAGTTTCTTAATGCTGCTGTAACAATTTGCCATAAAAGCAGTGGATTAAAACAAAATTATATTATAACATAATTATCTTATAAAATTTATATTATCTTAAAGTTCTGGAAGTTGGAGGTTAGAAATGGATTTTGCCATGATAAAGTCTACATCTTGGCAGGCCTGCATTCCTTCCAGAGGCTGTAAAGGAAGTCGTTTTCCTTGCTGTTTTCAGCTTCTAAAGGCCACCAGCATTCCTTGGCTAGTCGCCTCATTTTTCCATTTTCAAAGCTAGCAATGTTGGGCAGAGTCTTTGTTAAGCTACCGTCTTTCTTGTTCTCTTATCTGATTTTCTCTTCCATTTTTAAGGACTCTTGTGATTACATTTGACCCACTGGAATAATCCAGGGTAATATATTTTAATGTCAAGTGATTAGCAACCTTAATTCTATCTGCAACTTTAATTCCCCCTTTGCCACATAATATAACATATTCACAGGTTCCAGAGTTTAAGATGTAGACATCTTGGGGTGCGGGGCATTATTTTGCCTACCACGACTGATATATTCTTGCTTTAAAGGCAAATGTGAGAAGAACAGACCAGTTTTATCAATGTGCATACAAATATTTAGGGGAAATTATTTGGTGGAGGGGAGGCTGGGGTCAGTATTTGAAAACATGTAAATATTTTTGGAACAACTTGAGTACATCAATTTATTATTTCAATTATGAATTTTGTGAAATCTAAATACAGATCATATATTCCTGCTAAAAATTTACCACCTCAACTAAGATTTATTGTAAGCATAAAATATATACTGTATTACAAAGACTTAGTATGAAAAAATAATATAAAATATGTCCTTATAATGTTATATTCATTATAGTTTGAAATTATTAGCCATATGTTGGGCTAAATAAAATATATTGTTAAAGTGAATTTCATCTGTTTCTTTTTAACTTTTTCTAATGTGGTTACTAAGAAAGTACATAGCAGTTTGTAGCATATTTTTACTGGACAGAGCTGATGTATAACCATCACTGTTATACATTTGCTTTATATTATTACTTGACTTGCCCCATACTAACTCCGTGTGTAATAGTAAGAGAGCTGGAATGATGACTGGGCTGCAGTGTGTGAATGTGCAGTGCACAGCTGGCACAACTGCTATTGGCTGCTCTGAAGGAAGAAATGTTAGAAACAGAGCACGAAAGTCAACAAGTCTACTCCATGTGCTAGATATTGCCTGTTGGCAGCCAGAATCGTTATCCATTATCTTTAATATTTCCTTTATATTACATGGATTGAAAGGTTGGAAAGTAAATTTTCCAGACTTCCTGGCCACTAGGCTTATGAATGTGATTGAGGTTCTGCCAATAAGATGAAACTGTGTAATTTTTTGGAAGGCAAAAAGAAGGCAGAGGCCATTCCCCTTCCTGTGTCAGTGTTTTTGGGGAGGTGGTAATCCACATTTCACTCCCTACTCATCAGCTCTCTGGGCCGTGGCAGCCATTAAGTCGGTAGCAGTTCTCTGGCTCTTTCTGATCTCTGGATGGCGATTGTGGTACAATTCCTTTGACACCTACTGACAGCCCTCTGATCTCCCCATCTCTAGCCCTTCTAAACATGTTACAAGCATTTAATGATTTGTATAAAGAACGTCTTTGTTAAAGTGCCTAGAATGGTTTCTATTTCCTGTCCTAAATGCTGCAAGACTCCTCATTTTCAGATGAAGAAAAGGAGTTTCTAGATGGGATTCAGGGTAGAAAAAAAAGCCCATGGCAGGAATTGGACTAGAATTAAGCTCTCCTATTTTCTCTAAAATAGTCTACATCTGCAGATAAAAAATTGAATAGTGCAATAGAAAATGAATGCTTAGAATTAAGTAGACTTCTGTTTGAATCCCAGCTTTTCTACTTAACCAGCTGTGTGACTTCGGGCAAGTCACTTATTGTGGTTACCAACGGCTTGATTAGCATCTCAGTTTCTTCATCACACAAGATTATCATAAATATTAAGGTAATATTAATTAAATTTCTTGTAAGAAATTAATAAATGCTCAGCGGTCTTTTCCTTATGTTATGAATTTGAGCAAGAGATGATTGCAACACTCTCTTAGAAATAAAGACATTAAGTGAAATAAAAAGATAATAAATGGGGTTCCACGATTACTGAAAAGTATTTATATACAATGCAACCCATATAAATCTTATGCATTGGGCGATAAAAAGACAATGTGAGTCCTTGTAAATTATGTTCATAAGGCAAAAGCCTCCCTTTACTTTTAAAACAGATGGTTCCCAATATATTTTAATGTAAAGAAATTCCTTAAAGGCCCTTTGTTAGCTGAGGTACCCTCAATTAGATGTTATTAAACAAAAAATATTTGCATTTTAGTAGTATATTGATACTGGTTCTCATGTTAATTCTGACTTCCAGACCTTTAAAGAAATAATATTTATTCACTCAATATGTACCTAGAAGCCTCTAAAGTTTTTTTGGAGGACAATGACATTATTAAAACTGTTCTTGTCATTATTTGGACCAAGTATTGAAGTGTAGAAATTAAAACCATAAAGAGCAGATTGGAGATAATTGCAATGGTTCAGACAAATCATTACAAGTATTTAAACTAATGTGAAGAAATGTGAATGAAAAGGAAAGACTAGAGTTGAGTGAAATTTTGCAGTAAAAATTGACAGAAACTGGGGCTTACTAAGCACGAGCCATTGGGGAAGGCCAATGATGAGTCCAAGTTTCCAGGAATCATATTTCTTCAGATGGCAGGTGGGTCATGAGGAGTAGGAAGACCAAGAATGTTTTCACAATACAGGAGTGGCAGATATAATGAATTAAGTTTGTAGTTGGTTGAATTTGAGATTCTTATGGAATATTCTGATAGATATTCTTGACAGGAGCTGCGAGGGAACACAGAGAAGAAAGACAACTTGATCCTGAGGACCATAGATGATTCTGAAGAAGAGTAGGCTTAAAGAAATAAGGGAATATGGCCAAAGCAAAATCTTAGTGTCTTATTCATAGTTTGGAATCCAGATAAAGTAAACAACTTGAAAAGGAGGCAAAAAGAGAGTGGCTAGAAACACCAGAGAGTAGGACCTGGGGTAATGAAATGTTACAGGTGCAGGAGTTGAAAGAAAAAAATAAAATGAGATCTTGTAGAGAAATGAAGAAAATAGGACTTGGGAAATGCTAATAGATTTAACAAAAAGAAAGTGAATTTCTTTTGAATTCTGAGAGTAAAAACCCAAATCTAAAGGGTAGAAACAAGAGCAAATGGTGACTAGAGGCACTACTTCCAGACATTTCTGACTTTAGCATTTTTAATAGGTTAAAGTATACATTATGACTTTTTGGACACTGCCAGTACTGGGCATTGCACATCTGGATATCATAATTATTTATGTCAGCAAAGTGTACTTTTTTTCATTTGTTCACAAATTACAGTCACAGTGTTAAAATTTTTGTCCTTCCTTCAACTTCAACTGTAGTTACGCCTCCATAATGGGAAATCAAGAAAAGATCAGTTATTTTTTTGAAATGCTATGTGAACCAATAGATTTGATTTCTGAAATCTAACATAATTTATCAACACTAACAATTTTCTAAGCTAATTGACTTCAATTTCAATCTCTTCCCTTAAAAAAAGCTCTATAGCATCCAGAAAGTAGTCATGGAGAAAAAAGAGAAATGTCCAAATATCCTAATGTTTCTACCTGCGGGAGTTATTTGTTTGATGTGGGGTTATTTTAGGGAAGAAGGGGCATAGAAAAACCAATAACGCAGGACTAACAGAACATATTTCTTTTCCATTGTGTCTACTGGTGACACAGCTTATCAGTTTAAGTCATGTCATATTGTCATATCACATTTATTTCCACTTGTAGCCTTAGGCAAAGCTACCAAATACCAAAGGCTTATATTACATCCCTATTCAGATATGATTCTCCTAGAAAGGAGCAAGAAACAAAGACTGTAATGATATCCTCAATTTTCTGAGAGAATGTCTGGATTGAAGAGATCATGACTATTATTTTTTAGGTTGGAAATGATAAGCAAACACTTGCATATGTTTCTATTTATACAGCTAGTAAATAGGATTAATCTTGATGTGGTGACGTGACATTTCAAAAACATGATTCCCTGAGAGGAAAATCATGAAAACAAAAATGAAATATAAACTGAATGTATCATATTTTTAAAATTGAGCTCCTACACTGTCATATTTTAAGTCATCTAAACAATACTTGAGGGGCTGGGCTGGTGGCGCAGTGGTTAAGTTCTCACATTCCACTTCAGCAGCCCGGGGTTTGCCGGTTTGGATCCTGGGTGCAGACGTGGCACTTCTTGTCAAACCATGCTGTGGTAGGCGTCCCATGTATAAAGGAGAGGAACATGGGCATGGATGGTAGCTCAGGGATAATCTTCCTCAGTAAATAGAGGAGGATTGGCAGCAAATGTTAACTCAGGGCTAATCTTCCTCAAAAAAGAAAAAAAAAGAATACTTGAATGATTGTTAAGACACAGAATCTATATTTAAATGTTCTGATTAACCCTAACCAGAGATTTCAACTTTCATTATGCTAGATAAGTAAAAGAAAGAATATATTTCACTTTTTTATGGCTGTTTACTCTTGCTGCAGTGTTAAGCTATTTTATTTTTCTAAGAATTTGTCACACGCTATGGCTTTAGAAGGAACCACTTTATGGTGAGCAATATTTATTTTGTGTAAATATGTGAATTTAAAGAATTAAATGAAAATTATAGAAGAAATATTGGTTCTGTTTAAATTAATACAACTGCTAGCTGCTAACTCACCATTTTATTCCACTATTTCTAATCAGATAGGATTAGAGTCAGTACCTTAATTTTCTTACACAGATAAGAAAGAGTATAAACTTTGTACAACCGTAGTTCTGCAAAACATTAAACTATGCAAAGAAACCACTATTACACAACAGAAGTTCATCTATTTTTTTAATATTGGGACTCTAAATGTAAGAAAAAAAGCTCATATGAAATTGTGTATGTGATATTTGGGTACTATCCAAGATTTGACTCAAAGGAAATTTAGGTGTAAAATTTGTGTTTAATAAATCCAAATGTTAATGACACATTCCTAACACAAGATAAAAAGCCAAGTTTATTTGAAATTACATTTGATTTTATATTTTTATTAAAAAATAGACACTAGGAACCTTTAAAAGGTACAGCAGGGCATTCCACAAACTTTCAGAATAAGAATGTATGTTATCATCTCTAGAATAATCACTGAAAGAATAAAAACTAAATAGCTAAAAGTTAGGATAAAAAGTAAGTAATAAAGTATTTGATTAATCAAAAATGAGGGAAAAAAACACAGGAAAGGGTAACATAAAACAGGCAAATCAACTTAAAAACTATAAGAAGATTAGTTTGTGAATCCATATGTGTCAGTAATTACATTAAAGGTAAATTGACTACTCTTAGTGGTAGTCTAAGATGGTCAGATTAAATCAACAAAACAAAACCCAACTCTATGGTGTTTTAAAAAGTCACTCTTTATAAGGACATAAAAAAATTGAGTATTAAAGGAATGAAATATACAATGCAAATACTAACAAAAATAAAGGTGATAAAGCTATATAGTAATCTTAGACAAAATAGACTTTGGTCAAAATAAACAGGGATATTTCATAATGAAAAAGGATCAATATAACTGAAAGATACTATGAGCCTAAATCTGAATCATGCAAAATATAACGTTAGAGGATACAAAGCATAAATTGACAGAAATAAAAGAGAAATAGACAAATCAGTGAACATAGAGAAAGATTTCAATACACCTCTCTCAATAGTTAATGGAACAAATAGAAAAAAAATCCACAAGAATATACAAGATCTAAACAAAAAAATTCTGAAAATTTGGCCTAATGGACATATGAAGACTATCACATCCAACAGCAATATAATTCATCCTGCTTTTCAAGTACACTGTAACATACCATGTTTTCAAGTACACATACAACAAATACACCACATCTGAGGCCATAGAGAAAGCCTCAATCAATGGTGACAATGAAATTAAGCTAGAAAATGATAAGAATAAGTAGAAAAACACTAACTTTCCCAAAACTGGAAAATTTGTGTGCTATATAGTCACAAATATATAGTTTTAAGTGAATACGTTAAAAAGAAGAAAGATTGAAAATCAGTGATTCACAATTTAATCTCAAGAAATAGTAAAAGAAAAACAATTCAAACATGAAAAAGCAAAGAAATTATAAAAATGATTATGGAAATCAATGAAATAGAAAACAAATATTCAAAAGAGAAGTCAGTAGAGCCAAAAGTTAATACTGGAAAGACTAAAATTGATAGAGCTCTAACCAAGCAAGACTGATCAAGGTGTAAGCAGAGAACAGAAGATTACCAATATCAAGACTGCAGATTCTACAGATAGCTAAAATATAACAGGAAAATATTATCAACAACTTTATGTAAATAAATTTAATTTGACTAAAATTGGCAAGTTTTTAAAAAAATACTACATGCCAATGTTGGTTGAAATAGAAATAGAAAATACGAATATTAGTCTTTCTACTAAAGTAATTCAAACTATTCTTATACCTTCCCACCATGAAAACCCCAGGCTTGTATTGTTTTGCCTGTGGAATTTTCCACAGTTTTAAGGACTAAAATCAACAAATCTTGAACAAACTCTTCTAAACAAGAGATGAGCGAACCATATCTAACTGTGTCTAGGGGATTAGTTTACCTCAATTCCAAAACCTGTGAAGGATCTTAAAAGAAAGGAATATTATAGTTCAGTCTTGGATTAGAAGGGAATTTCCTTTATATGATAAGGAATATCTACCAAAAATCTATAGCAAGCCTTCTACTTAATGACAAATATTGAAAACATTCCCCTTTGAGTCTGGAAACATGAAAAAGACTGGGTGTCTACTATTACATTTTATATTCATCATTATATTGGAGATCCCAGCTGGTACCATAAGGCAGATAAGAAATGAACTGTAAAAATTGGAAAGAAATAAATTAAGCTGTCATTATTTGAAGACATTATTGTGAACCTAGTAAGACTATCTATTTGAATAAACTATCAGAAAATTGAACATCTTGCCTTACATACAAAGTCAAATTATAATATCTAATTTTATTCTTATGTATCATCAAAAACTAAAAATGGAAATGAAAATTAAAATGCCATTTAAATAGCATAAAATATTAAATAATCTAGGAATAAATATATCACAAGGTGGACAAACCCTCTACACTTAAATCTACTAAACATTATTAAGAGAAATTTTTAAAAACTTAAATAAATGGAGAGATATACCGTGTTCATAGATTCAAAGAGAATATTGTAAAGATGGCGATTCTCTATCAAATTAATCTATATATTGAACTTAATCCTGGTGAAAACTTCACTTTTTTCTGTGGCAAAAATTGACAAAATTTTTCTAAAATTTATATGGAAATCCAAAGAACTGAAATAACAAAGGCAATATTGAAGAAAAATAAACATAGAAGATTTACCAATACCAGACATGATAACAGCGTGGTATTGGACCAAAGATAGAAAAACTTAGCAATGGAACAGAACAGTTAAGAAAAAGAAACTACAAAAACACCATAATACTATGAAAAAAAAAGGTAGCTTGACCTTTTCAGTAAGTTGTGCTCAGTCAACCGACTATTCATATAAAAGAAAGAATTTCCAGCTCGATCTCACACCGTTCATGAAGAAACTCAATCCTACTTTGAAGTCTTAAAAATAAAAGGTAAAACAATGCAATTTTTAGAGGAAGGCATTGGAGAACCCAAAATGTGCTTATCAAAAAGAAATTGTAGGTGCTGACCTGGTGGCATAGTAGTTAAGTTTGCGTGCTCCACTTTGGTGTCCCAGGGTTTGCAGGCTGGGATCCTGGACAAGGACCTACACACCACTCATCAAGCCATGCTATGGTGGTATCCCATACATACAAAATAGAGGAAGATTGGCACAGATGTTAGCTCAGAGACAATCTTCCTTACCAAAAAAGAAAAAAAAGAAATTATAGGTTTAATTTTATTAAGAACTTTTGTTAATCAAAAAACATGAGTAAGAAAGTGAAAAGGACACCCACAGTATAGGGGAAGATACTTACAATACGTGTAACTAACAAAGAATTTGGATCTAGAATATTGAATAAACTCTTAAATGAATAACAAAAGTTCAGACTATAAAGCAGAAAAATGGACCAAAGATTTCAACAGGAACTTCACAAGGAAAGATGCTCATCATTATTTAACAGGTAACTCAAATTAAAATCACACTGAGATGCTACTACCCATCCATCAGAATTGCTAAAATGAAGAGGCTGAAAATATCATGTGTTTGTGAGCATGTGGAGCAAACAAAACTATTGTACATTATTGGCAGGAGAGTAATTTGGTATAATCTGTGTGGAACGTTGGCTGTTACATGTATAACAGGTATATTTCCTATAATGCAGCAATTCTGTTCCATTGTATATATCCTGCACAATGAGGACAATACAAATACACATGTATTAGAATCCTCATAAAAGTACCATGCCTAATAGCTCAAAACTATGAAAGTATCCATCAAGAGTAGAATAGGTTAATAAATTTTGGTATACTCATATGATAAAATGCTATACATTAATGGCAGTGAATGCTCAACAATGATACAACAATAAAGATGTATCTATAAATGTGATGTTGAGCAAAAGAAGCTAGACATGTAAGAATATATAGAGTGCTCCCATTTATATAAAGTACACAAAGAGGCAAAACTGGTATGGTCCTCGAGATCAGAATAGTGCCTGTCTTTGGGTGGAAAGGGGGTGTATGTGGGTATTTCTAGTAATGAAAGAGAACATGTGGAGAACTGGTAGGGCTGCTTCCAACATTATATTTCCTAATCTGGGAGCTGGTATATGGGTGAATCCCATTTGTGAACATTCTTTGTGCTGTACACTTGTTACATACGTACTCTTGTAAACGTACATTATGTTCCAATAAAAAAGTTAAAAGAAACTCAATTTTGTTACTCCAGTAGCAGTTGGAAAATGTAATTTAACAATAAACTATTTATTAGAGGAATTTTAAAAAATAAATTACCTGGGAACAAATCTAACAAAACATGTCTATATTCTTTATTGAAAAATTAATTTAAAACCTTCATTGAAAGAAACCAAAGGAGGCCTTTCCTGGAAAGGAAAATTCAATATCATTAAACATTATTTTAAAAAATGATCTGTGTATTCAGTGCAACTCAAAATCTCAACAGTTTTGAGTATAGATGTAGAGAACTCAATGAGCTCATTTTAAAACTTATTTGAAGGAATTAAATTTCAAAAGTAGCCAAGATATTCCTTAAGAAAAACAATGAGTAGCTCTATCAAACAATGAGTAACTGTATCAGAAAGTAAAATTTCTTATAAAGCTTTAAGAATTAAGGTGGTATTGTATTAGTGTAAGAAGAAATAGACCAATAGAACACAAAGTCAGAATCATGAAATGAATCCTATTTACACATGGAAAATTCATTTATTCTCAAAAGGTATTGCAGAGCAGAGGAAAAAGATGAAATATCCAGTAAATGGTGCTGGAAAAAGTGGTTATAGTTGGAGGAAAAATGAAATTAGATTCCTATCTCATATCATTAAAAATAATTGATTCCATTGATTCCATACTACTCAGCCATAAAAAAGGATAAAATCGTCCCATACACAACAACATGGATGGACCTTGAGGGAATTATGTTAAGTGAAATAAGCCAGATAGAGAAAGACAATCTCTGTATGACTCCACTCATATGTGGAAATTAAATACGTAGACAAAGAGAAGAGATTTGTAGTTACCAAGGGAAGGGGGGGTGGGAGGTGGGCACAAAGGGTGAAGTGACACACCTACAATATGACTGGCAAATAATAAGGTACAACTGAAATTTCACAAGGTTGTAAACTATCATAATCTCAATAAAAAGTAAAAAAAAAATTGATTTCAAATGGAGCACAAATTGCAATTCCAACTTTGTACAAATTACAAATATAATTGTGACAGAAAAAAATTAGGGGCTGGCCCTGTGGCTGAGTGGTTAAGTTCACGTGCTCCACTTCGGTGGCCCAGGGTTTCACCAGCTCGGATCCTGGGCGTGGACATGGCACCACTCATCAGGCCACGCTGAGGCGGAGTCCCACATGGTACAATCAGAGGCACTCACAGCTAGAATCTACAGCTATGTACTGTGGGACTTTGGAGAGAAGAATAAAAAAAGAAAAAAGAAGACTGGCAACAGTTGTCAGCTCAAGAGACAATCTTTAAAAAAAAAAAAAATTAAGTCCTCTGGAAAATACCTTATCCTAATCTTAAGCTTTGGATAAGAAAGTAGAAGTTCTTGAAAAAAATGTTTTGATTGCAAACAATAAAGAAACATTGATTAATTTAAACGTATTAACTACATTCAATATAATTGTTGTATTAAAGTGCTGTTGTTCATAAAAAGATAACATAGAGAATGGAAAGGTAAATCACATCTGGGAGAAGAAACTTTCAATACATTTAATTGGCAAAAGTTTCATGTCCAGGGGCCGGCTCCGTGGCCGAGTGGTTAAGTTTGCACGCTCCGCTTCGCGGCCCAGGGTTCGGATCCTGGGCGTGGACATGGCACCACTCATCAGGCCACGTTGAGGCGGCATCCCACATCCCACAACTAGAAGGACCAGCAACTAAGATATACAACTGTGTATGGGGGGGTTTGGGGAGGTAAAGCGGGGGGGAAAAAAAAAAAGATTGGCAACAGTTGTTAGCCCAGGTGCCAGTCTTTAAAAAAAAAAAAAAAGTTTCATATCCAAAATGAAGAATGCATCATAAATAAGAAATAAACAAATTAATAGTGAAATTAGCAAAAGACATAAAGATATCTTTCACAGCATAGAATATGCAAAGAGCCGGGAAACATAAAGATTCTCAACCACATTAGCAATTGGGTAAGTACAAATTAAAACCAAAATAAGATATCATTTCATACAGAACTGATTGGGAAAAATGTAAAAATCAGACAAAACCAAGTGTTGGTGAGCACTGGATCAACAAGAACTATGGATAGAGGTATACATTTACCACCACTTGGGAAACGGTATCACACTACCCAGTAAAGTTGAATATGTACCTTCATATCCTCCCACAATTCCACTCCTTTGTATATTCTTGAAACAGTAAAGATAGGTCTTTAGAACATTGTTGTAACATTGTACACTTAGCAGCATGATTTATGGCAAAAACCTGGAATCCACTCAACCTTTAAATGCCAGTATGAATAAATAAATTGTAGAATATTTATACACTGGAATTATTATATTTCAACGAAAATTTTCAAAAGACTAAAGTTATATGCAGCAATTTGGATGAACCTCAGAAATGAAACTGAGAGAAAAGAGGTAGCCACAAAAATAATTGATATGATTCTGTTTTTTAAAATTCAAAAATGACAAAAGTAAATGCTATATTATTTAGAGATGCTTATATATTTAAAAAAATATTTTAACAAGTGATTGACACAAATTTCAGAAGAACTGCTTTAACAATTCTGAAAACATTGTTCTATAACTACACCTATTTTGATTCAAATATATGTAATCTATAAAGACATATTTCAGATATGTAAGGATGCAGAAATCTTGTCCCTCTGCTCTCCTTCTTAGGGAGTGATTAGAGGAAGTAGTAATGTAAACCAACAAAAAGATCCTGAAATGAGTGACACTAACCCAGGGCAATGGAAGAGAAGCCTCAGGATGACTGGGAGTTGAGTAAATTTCTAAAATAACCAGGGCAGTTTTTAGCTTAGGGAAGAAGGAGAAGCTCCAGAAAAACAAAAAACTTAGTAAATAGATATGAGAGGTGTTTGTTGGTGACTATTGGTGACTTGGTGGTGGTTACATAGAGAGAGAAAGAGAGAGAGAAAGAGAGGAGGGAAGAGGAGGAGATAGGAGGAGAGTACAGAGAGGGGAGAAGAGAAAAGGAGAGAAAGTTAGACAAGCGGAAAAAAGGAAATTGTTGATTTAAGGAAAACAAGTTTGTGCAATAAAAAACACATTCATAGTCTAATACTTGGCTCTGTAGTCAACGATAATATATAGTTATGATGACATAAACACTGATCGTTTAACTTAATAAATCAATAGTTATTTAATTATATGGCAGGACGGACGAAGGCAGATTGAAGACAGAGATATAGCTCCATCTGGCATAATAAAGAGTCAATAGACAGAAGCCAAATTGCCATGCACTAACTAGCAATGTAAGCATATTATTTAGAAATGTGGAAGTAATTACTAGAAGAAACCCTTAAAATTATTTCCTCTGGAAAATTGTCTGAGAGATGGGAAGACATAGAGTTACTGACCACACTCTTTAATATAAGCCTTTTGGTACATTAGAAGAAAAACTTTGTGTACCAATTTTTGACATTTAAGAAAATTAACTAAAATCATAAATAAAAATTGCCCCAGTTATAAATTTTCAAGTTTTTACTTTATTTTTATTCTGTAAAACCCCACTAATGTTGATTCATCTTTTTGATAAATAAATGGTCTCTAACCTCAAAAGTTTACAAGACACACATACAAGATAGCGATTTTTTTTTAAATGAAATTTACTTTGCAATGGGTCACAAATTGAGAACGTACTCTACCATCCAAGGCTCAGATCTGCATTAAACGTTCTATAGAATAGATTAATTGAGTGCCTGGTAGGACTCTATAGATCTTTCTGAAGGAGGAATCTAAGCTTGAATGTTCAGTATCTGCCAGAAAAGAGCTGCTCTCTGAAATTGCTCCTCCCTGAAATTGCTCCTCCACGCTGGCGCCTTTACCAAAGTACTTCCTTTCCATGCAATTTTTCCATGCAATCTTGGTTGTGTGATGGATTAGAAGCCCTAAATGGTTACATTTACTGTTGTTTATGTTTGTTGTCATGGTTACAGCAACTGTAACTACAGCAGGCAATTAAACTGACTTCATGGGATGCCTTTGCTGCAAGACAGAAATTCTAATTTTCCAGTTGTACTTGGATCTGAAATTTGGCTTGACATGAGTTCAATCTGTCCCAGGGCACAGTGAAGCCAGGTTTGCATTGTGTATTAAATGGCCCCGTGGTTGACACCATTTTTTCAAACATGACACATATTTTATGGACTGGAGCATGATGGTATGGTAATAAAACTGTAAGATTTATTTAAAAGGTTTTTTTTTCTTTTCTCCTTGTATCCCAAAGTCTTTTCTCTAACATTAGATTTTCCTTTGTTTTTCGTTTGCTATCTTTTATTCAAGAAGGAAAGCAAAGATATCTTAAACTCTGGAAAGAAGAGTTCAAAGATAAGAACTAACCAATCTCTAGTAATTCTTTCCACCCAATTTGTTTATTTCTTTTTAAGCTTCTCACCATGAGTCTCTGCAACTTTAAAATCAGAGTACCATTGACCTTGTATAAAGAACTGCTATCTTTAACCACAGAATTTCTAGATGTGAGGTAGACAGTTCTGAAGTTGACATAAGGAACTAGAGCTCCTAAAAAGATGGAATTGCCATTTACACACTAATTCTAGTCTTGTCTTAGACGTAACCACTTGCTACACTCTAACCGGAAAAGTTGGCTAAACTGTTAAGAACTAAAATTTGATTTTAAGTGCTGTTATGAGATTAGAGTACAACTGGACAAATTTAGTATATCTAATTATACCCACTAGATGTCAATTTGAATTTGTAAGTGACAACAAGGGACCTAAAGTTACTTGAAGCCATCTACAGACATTCATCACTATCATGATTGGTGACCTTAGAGCTTCGATTGAAGTTAAATCTATACATATGCCTGCTAAGTTATCTGGTACTTTCAGAAAGAAAATAAAACAAGATGCAAAATATTTTTTTAAAAGGATGAAAAATAAAGTGCCAAAGAGAAAAGAAGATTCTCAGTTTGATTGTTTTCAACCCAGGATATTAAGCTTACCAGTAATGCTGGGTTGAGAGGAATAGAGTGATGAGTTTTCTTGAAGGTTCGCTTAGTCACACCAGATTTTATCTGATACTTTTTGGGGGGATGTCAGCACTCATGAATGACAACTGTTGTGTGCTTGTGCATCACACTCAATATTGGAATCCAATTCAGAATTAATGCTGCTTCAAAGATCAAATTGGATGGACACTACAGTCCTAAAGCGAACAGTCCTTATAGCATGAGGAGCGTCTGGGGAATAGTCTCATTGCCAAAATGAGGAGGAGAGAGGGAGCCATGGTCACCCCTACACATTCTCATTAGTTCTATAAGGACTGGTTAAACTGAACATAGGTCATTAACTTAAAATTCAATATATTAGCCAACCCAACTCATCATCTCAAGGAAGCATATGTCTCTTTCCACGATCAATTACACTGCAAATGAGCCCACCATCTCCCAGCCAGTCAAACTTGAAACCCGGAAGTAATCCTTGATGTTTCATTCTCCCTCATATTCCACATCTAATCATTCATCAAGCTGTTTTTCCTACCTCAGAAATATGTCTGGAATATTAAGATTCCTTCTTATGCCATCATCACTGAAATTCAAAGAATTATCACTGTGGAAGATTTCTAACCACTCTCTGCATGTCTATGTTGCCCTTTCTAATTCACTCTTGACCCAGAAACTGAAAGAATCTCACTGAAAATACAAATCTAATCTTTCCATTGCCATTCTTAAAACTGTGCAGTAGCTTCATTGTCTTAAAATATCCAAAATCCTTACAGAACTATCCACAGTCTGGTGTCCATAGGTCCAGCCTTATCTCATGTCACTTACCTTTGGCCTTTATGCTATAAATCTTCTGACTTTCTTTCAGATTTCAAGCATTATTTACAGAATCTGTTGGTTCCGGGATTGTTTGCATGAGAATATAACTGTATGGGACGTTATCACTCCTTCATCCTCACCCTATTCCTATTCATCCTTTTGTAGCTGTTTAAGAGTTAGTTCATTAAGGAAATCTTTCTCATTCTTAGACAAATTTAAATCCTCGTGTTTTAACCCAAAGCCTTTGTACCCTGAACTTCTTTCCTAACGTACTTCACACTTCAATTTCCAGCTCAAAGCCCGTACTTGACTCTAAGCTCCATGTCTACAGGAGTTTATCTATCTTGTTTATACTTGGCCTCCTCATTTCTACTATAAAGGCTGGCACAGAGCAGAAGCTTGCTAAATACGATTTAATCAAATTGAAGGAAATACGTCAGAATGCTTAAAAAAAAAAAAGGTAGCAACTTCCCTTAAAATGCTCAAGACTAGAAATTTCAAAGCATTCTACCTATATTGTCAAAACCCACGTTTTACTTCTTTTGGTTTGTACATTAAAATTATTTGTGAGTATATGCATGCGTGTGTTTGTGTGTAGGTGTATGTTAAATGATGGAGAGTGAAAAGAAATAAGATATGAGTGGCAAAGGGAAAAAAAATAAAAATCTTTTTGGCCAGGAGTGTGGAAAGTGCTGTGGGGGAAAACTTGCCTTCCTTGTATCAAAGACCTTGCCATGTTCTCCAGGCTTGTTGGTATGCTCCAGAAAATCCTATATATCAAAACAAAAATGGTTATAAAATGCAAATAGAAATCCCCTGTAGAATAAATCATAGCATACCCTGATACCTTTGTCTTCTTTAAAGATGTGATGATCTGAGAGAATATGTAAAACCTAATCCTGTCCTGTGCTTTTAAGAAAATATTGGGAACAAAATACATGGAACCCTTAGCAGATACTTGAAGTTACTCGAAAGTAAATGTTTCTTCTATCTCATGTAGAAAAAGTGATTTTGTGACTCTCTGCTTTTTAAAATGAGCTAGATTTTTTTCAAAGACCAGTTCATTGAGAAGTATATATACTTTAGAAGAAGCCTCCTTCTCAAATTCTGTACGTTAGAATAGTATTTCCCTTGAGGTGTTTGTAATTTAAAAAAGCAAACTCTAGGGGTGGGCCTGGTGGTGCAGTGGTTAAGTTCATGCCCTCTGCTTCGGTGGCCTAGGGTTTGCTAGTTCAGATCCCGGGCACGGACCTATGCACCGCTTGTCAAGCCATGCTGTGGCAGGAGTCCTATGTATAAAATAGAGGAAGATGGGCACAGATGTTAACAGGGCCACTCTTCCTCAGCAAAAAGAGGAGGATTGGCAGCAGATGTTAGCTCATGGCTAATCTTCCTCAAAAAAAAAAGGAAACTTTGCATCTTTTGGGGGTGGATGGGTTACACTGCACTGTCATGTTGTTAAAAATTTTGAGAAGTATTTCTGTAAAGAAATTTGAGCAATGTAGCGTAGATTTTACAAACGTTTTATTATGCAACCAAACTCTGGGTTTTTTGTTTGTTTGTTTGTTATGAATACCTATTAAAATCTGAGTCACCCAGAAAAAATTGGTCAAATTCTGGTGTGATGGAAAAACAAAATCAGTTCCAAACTAACAACCTTATCAGTCTCTTTTACTCCTTAAATAACCTAGCATCTCCTAGCCTTAGTCATCATTTGTAAAACGACAATAATCACATCTATGGCCTAGATGTACAATGAGAATTTAATGAGAAACACACACCAGATTTCCTGCTCAAAAATCTCATTTGATCTTCTAAGCTCCAAACCACAAGAGACAAATTGTGACAAAGCATTTTATATGAAAAATATGTAGCAGCATTTAGTAACTAATATTTCTTCAAAAAGGAAATATCATAATTTATGTTACTGCAATTATAACACTTGTGTAAATCCTTAAACTGCGATGTTTTTTGCACTGGGGTAACTTCAAAGTAGAGGTTGTACAAATTCTTGCTGTTGCCATCAAATGTCATATAGCAGAATGGCAAACAGTCCCCTGTGTGTGCACAGGGAGAAGCTGACTGGCACTACAATCAAAGCTCAGGGAGATGCATTTCACAAATGGGCAAAGCAACTGCGGAAACACTAACTCTGAACACTTTCACATTCACGTCACTCTCAGCGTGTCTGCACATCATAAATGGGCTTCAAAGAAGAAGAGTCGGAAATTGGAGCACGTAGCATCTGGGTTTCTAGACAAGGCTAGGTGTGGAATTGAAATGACTGAATCTGAATTCCTTGTCAAAATTGTGCCTGCACAGGAATCTGACCTCTATCCCCTCATCACTTCCTTCTCCCCACCTAATCTCCAACACCTGTGTTTGAGTAAAGGCAAATTCAAGCTAAGAGGAAAACTCAAACGCCACAGGGCAAACGCTCACAGCATCCTCCGCCTAGAGTCACGCTTCAGAGAACAAGTGATTTTTCCCCCGAAGAGAATTGCTGTTAGCAAATATATGACAGTTCACAGGGTTTCACTTTAGTGAAGCAGACTAGAAATGGAAATCACTGAATCAGTCTGGAAATGCTAATTATCTTCAGGAGTCTCAGTTATTTAAAGTTTCAGTGATTTCCGTACATGTATTTTTGCTTTAAGAAAAAGGAAAATCAAACCATGATTTCTCTTTTAAAAATGCAAGAAAATAATACTAAAATTTAAGGCTTTGTTATCATATACACTTTGTTTGGTTAATCTCCAATTTCCACAGATCTGATTGCATGTATATTTCTCCATTGCTCCTCAAAGGACAGAGCAGCAAATTAGCAAATAGTGCAGATCGAGTATAGATCTTTGGAATGGGTTAAGCTTCTTTCATTTGGTATGAAGGTGAGAGGAAACATGAAGCATAGGAAACATGCTCCTGTCCCTGGTGTGTTGGAGGAGGAGTTCAACTGGACAATGAAATGGTTCAGCTTCTGAAGCTACCATTTGTCTTTAAGGAAGAATCACAAACGATTCATTTATCTAAATTACATTTCATTGTTTGTATTGATTTTTGGTATATGAAAAACTATCGTCATTGGCCCAAGGAAAGGATTCTTTTATTATTTTTGATTTATTCACATTTTTAGTTACTCATTTAATAATATAATGAATCTCTGTGAAACTACTGCCCAAACCAAACACTAAAGTCTTACTTCTAAGGGCGCCTCTGTTATACTGTTTCTCTATCTTCCCCACTCCCAGAAGTAAATATTATTCTGAATTTTGAATTTATTAGTAGTAGTGGATGCCGAGGTTAGCTGCCTGGATCATTTATTTAAGACTGAGGAACTTATTCAGCCAAGTGCTGGGAGTGTTGGTGACTGACAGGTCTTCCCGCATCTCCCCCTTGGAATTGCCTGAGAGCCTTCTCACTCAAGCCACCCACTTCTCAGAGCCATCATGTACCCAATCAGTGTCTGTGTGTGTGGTGGCGGGTGTAGAGGGTCAGGGTGGGGGTGTGGGGGAAAGGTATATAGGTACATCCATCCCGACTCTGGAGCTGTCTGTGTGGGCTGCTAAAGCTTTCTGTTTTTTTGAGACTCTCTCACTCAGTCCAACGTCTCCTTCTTCACTTTCTACACAGAAATATCCCTCTCAGATTCTGTTTTCCAGGGCACTCAATCTTTGACATTATTCCTACGCTTTTCTCAACAAATGATGCAGAAGCACTTGCACATCCCTAGGTAAAAAGAATAAAGTTCACCTTCACTCCTCATACAAAAATTAACTCATAATGGGTAATGGACTCAAGTGTAAAATGTAAAATTATTAAACTTTTAGAAAATAAACGTGGGAGAAAATATTTGACACACAAAAGGATCTTCAGCATCATTAACCATTAGGAAATTAAATTAAAACTGCAATGAGAATCCTTACACACCTATCAGAATGGCTGAAATAAGCAATAATTAAAACAACAAATGCTGGCAAGAGCGCAGAGAAATTGAATCGCTCATACATTGCTGGTTGGAATGTAAAATGGTACAACTACTTTGGAATATAGTTTAATATTTTCTTATAACACTAAACATGTAATTACCTTACAACCCAGCTATTGAACACTCAGACATTTATCCCAGACAAATAGAAATTCATGTTCATTAAAACAAACAAAAACCCCATTCAGGAAGAATAGCAGCTTTATTCACACTAGCTAAAAATCGAAAACAATCCAGATGTCCTTCAATGGGTGAATGGTTAGACAAACTGTGGTATAGCCATACTATGGAATACTCTTCAGTAATAAAGTGGAAAAACGATTTAAACAGGCAACAACAAAGATGAATCAACAGGGAGTTATAGTGAAAGAAGTCAATCCCCAAAGTAACACACTATATGATTCCATTTATATAAAAGTCTTCAAATAACAAAACTAAAGAAATGGAGAACAGATCAGTGCTTATCAGAGGTTAAGGATAAGGTTGAGGAGATGTGCTTATAAAAGGGAGAATGAGGGATCCTTGCGGAGTTGTTCTGTGTGACTGTGGGGCTCCATACACAAGCCTACACGTGATAAAATTGCATAGAACTAAATATACGCACAACGATGAGTACAAGTTAAACTTGGGAAATCTGAGTAAGATTGGTAGTTTGAATCAATGTTAGCATCCTGGTTGTGATATTGTCCTATGGTTTTCAAGATGTTACTAATGGGAGAAACTGCAGAAAGGATACACAGGATCTCTCTGTATTATTTCTAACGATAGTATGTGAAGCTAAAGTTATCTCAAAATAAAAAGTTTAATTTAAAAATACAATGCTTGTTTTAAAATTTTATAGTCATATACACTATATATTGTCTTTTGGGACTTTTTTTTTCCTTCTTTCAGATACTCTCCAACTCATTTTGTGTCACAGGTTAAATAGCAAGATGTGTCAGTCTCTTGCATGTAGCTTTCTTTCACTTATTTTTACTGCTGTTTAATATTCCAGTGTGACTATAACACAGTTTATGTGGATATTCTCCTATTGATTAGCACTTGCGCTTTTTCCAGTTTTTGTTACTATGGGCCGTCTGTGAAGAGTCTTGCCACGGTGCACATGGTACATACGTGCACATGTTTCTAGTTCATTGGTCTGCTACCATCCTTCCTGCTAATTTGGGATTTATTCTGTGTTCCTTCTATAAGTAAATTTATTATTTTTCAACCATTTTATTTCTAGTGAAGGGGAGTAGAATTTGTCACCCCAAAATAGGCTTCTTTGGCCTGAGGATTATTTGAGGCTATTTTTAAGAAAGAGCACACAGGAAAAGCTCTGCAAACCAAATGGAAGTTACTCTTTTGAGAAAGAAATTTATATTTTTAAGGGAACTCTCCATTTGTAAGAGAGTTTCCTCTGTACCAGGAAGAGGAGGATGCTTACTGTCTAGAAACTCTTATTAATGGAGAAGGCAGTGACTCAAATCTGCATAACAACTTGATCCTTGTTTATTGTGCTTTTCCTGATAACCTCCCATAACTAGCTCACCCCCCCCTCAGGATTCTTTTGTCTTTATCTGGAGATGGTATTGAAGGTGGTGGTTTGGGCCCTTTTTTGGAGTTACTCAGTTTGCCTGGGTATCTCCCATGCATACTGGAAGTAATCATGTAAATAAACTTCTGTTTGTTTTTCTCCTGTTAATCTGTCTCTTACAGGGGTGTCTTAGATCAGAAACTAGAAGGGTAGAGGGAAAATTATTTTTCCTCCTCTATGCCAACATAAAGATTTAAGGCTACACATTTCCTTCAAAACATTGTTTCTGGATTTTCCCACAGAGTTTGATGTACAGTGTGGTTATTTTTAGTTAGTTCTAAGTATTTTTCTTTTTGGTGAGGAAGATTGGCACTGAGCTAATGTCTGTTGCCAATCTTCTTCTTTTTACTTGAGGAAGATTGTCCCTGAGCTAACATCTATGCCAATCTTCCTCTATTTTGTATGTGGGACGCTGCCACAGCATGGTTTGATGAGCAGTGTGTAGGTTCGTGCCCAGGATCCAAACCCACAAATCCTGGGCCACCAAAGCGGAGTGTGCAAACTCAACCACTATGCCACTGGGCTGACCCTGAGGTATCTTTTTAAAGTTTACATTATACCAACTTCCTTCACCAGAGGTTGTTTAGATAAGTTTTTAAAAATTTTCCATATATATGGGAGTTTCTTTATTCATCTTTTATCACTGCTGTTCTCTTACATTTTTAACTGAATTGCATTGTCCTGAGAGAACATATCTGCATGATATCCATGCTTTGAAATTTCTTACCCGATTCATGGCTTAGAAAATAATCAATTTTGCGAATGTACCGTATGCACACAAGAAGAATTTGTGTACCCTAATTTGTGGGCACAGAAATCTGTGTATCCCTATTAGAATAAATTTGTTATTTGTACTATTCAAATCATATCTTTAATTTTTTTTGCCTTTTTGTCCTTTCAGTGGTTAATAATAAGGATGTTAAACCCTCTCTCTATGTAGGTAGATTTACCTAAACTTCCCAGTAGTTCTATCAGGTTTTTTGTTTACATAATTAGAAGCTAGCTTATTAGAGACAAATGCAGCTAAAATTGCTATCTTTTGGTGAATTTAAACTTTGATCATTGATGTAGCAACCCTGAAGATGTATTTTGTCTTAATGTCTATTTTTCTGAAATCATTACAGCTAAGTAAGCTTTCTTTCGTTTTCCTAGTTTCCTAAGAAAGTGAGCTAGTTACTACAAATGTAGAAAATTTTATTTCATTCCTTCTGAGAGTAGAAAACAATCAATGACCAGTACCTTGGCTTGGATAGTCATGCATCTCTTAATGATGAGATATGTTCTGAGAAATGTGTCAGGTGACTTTGTCATTGTGAGAACATCATAGAGTGCATTTGCACAAATCTAGATGGTATGGCCCACTACAAACCTCGGCCATATATGGTACTAATCTTAGGGGCCCACCGTTGTATATGCGGTCTGTCATTGGCTGAAAGATTGCTATGCAGCATGTGACTGTACTGGGATTATCACTTGTGGTTCAAGATGCAACATAATTTATTAAAAATTTTACAGTAAACTTTAGACTTTATTATTTCTAATATTTGTTTGTAAGGACAATGCATTCAAAAAATGTACACAGTTTTTAGTCATTTCCTCAATTATTTATAAATCATCTATGATACAGCATAAGTCCCCTTTTTTATTACCCTCTAAGCATTTTTTATGTGTGTGAAAGCAAACAACTCTATCTCCTAAAAAAGTAAGAAAAAAAGGGCTTGTTTACTTTAAAATCTTTGTAGATTTTGACTCTCACTCTGTGAATGAAGAATCTCCTGAACAGGGAAAGTTAGGTAGATCTATGCACAACATCACATTCTATATTCTAAGAAGTCTGCTACCATCTTCGTGGCCCTGAAGCAGGCCTTACTCTGTCCCATGTTACTATGTACATTTTAAGCAGATAAATATAGAAATAAAGATATAAATAAGGTCATTGAGAGGAAAAGACAACAGAATAAACACTTAAGTGGATAAGTGCCTAACACATTAATAAATGAAGAAATAAAATGGTCATCTTTTCCAGTAAAATAAGTCAAATAAGTTAGAAACATTCAAAAACAATGTTTTGAGCACTGTAAAATATTTAGCTGATGTCATTAGGGCCTATCCCAGCTGTAGAATACTGATCCTTTTATGAGTAACAAATTTTGGTCTCTTAACAAGTAATCAGAATATTCTGAAGCTTTCCACTTTGGCAAGCTCTCAGGAAAGTCTCGACAGAAAGGAAGGCCATTCCTTTCCCCATTTAGTGGATATTTAAGGATTCAATAAAATTTTTGACTTTGTTTTATTTGGGGCATTTTTTGGACATTTGTTTAAACTGTTTAATTTTAAAAGAAACCTAATGGAAACACAACACACATTGACCGTGGATATGTGTCTAGTTCAACCTGCATTTCCAAAGCAAGATATTTTACAAGGTTGACAGTATTTACTGCTCACAGCCTTTCAATTTTGTCTCCTAGGCACATAGCTTCATCTATCTTTCAAAAGTATGATTCTAATCATATAACACCTTCCACTTCCATCTTAAAAAAAATCAATGGCTATCCATTAATTTCAGATCTATCCTGGCAATGTTTGACCTATCTGCCAAAGCTAGATCACCTCCTAACCAGGTCTGAATTCCTATTTACAAATTCATTTCACACTCTTTCCTTTCATATGTCTATGTTCCAGCCAAACTCAGGGATGGTATGTAGTCTGTCTTTCAACCATGCTGGCTTCTCTTCTTAACCATGCTGGCCTGTCTTAACCATGCTGGCTTCTCTTCTTGGCTGGTCCTTTCCCTCGTCCTCTACCAAGGATGGTTAACATCCTTTACTGTTGTGCTCAGATGGGATTTCACCTCTTCAATGAACCCTGCCTTAGGCCCCTCTAAGCCAAAAATATGCTCTCCTTCTTCTGAATCACATATTAGTACATTATATGGAGAAAATAGAAAACATGATTTCAATTATATTCCGTATTTACATGTCTCCAATTTTCCAGCAACCTTTCACCAGCAGTTGATCAAGTGAGTACTGTGCTAGGAAAGGGAGTAGAATGGCGAGCCTCACAGCACTGCATGTGGACAAAGTGCTCAGGCGAGAGTGTGGGCAGACTAAATTTTCCCTGAGACAACAAAGGGTAGTTCAAAATTATGAATGGTAAGCAATAGGCTGATCACTAGCAACCTGTCTAGGGTTTGTGTAAATGAAGAATAAAACCTCCAATACAAGACTGTTAACCTCCATCATCCAAAGGGACAAAGACAGTTAAAGAGGTATATACCCCAAGTATCCTCTGTTCCAGCTTAGACTTTGGCTGAAGAATATTACAATGTGTCAACAAAGCAATGTGTACAAAGCTTTCTAATGAAGCAGACTTTCCTTCTAAAGAAAAAAACAATACGTAAAGGGTTACATACATATTTAAGGAACTGGCCTCATGAGTTCAAGGAGTTAAGATTACAGATTTGGGCTTCATTTTGTAGCCTAGTATTTATGAGACTAAGAGGGCTGATACGTTCTCAGGTGTTTGTGATTCTAAAAGAGGTTTTTAAAAGTTGGTTTTAAAAGTTAATTAATCATCTAAAATTAATAAGAATATTCTGGTTTATTTGACAACCACTTAAAATGCCGGCACAGTTGCTGGCAACCTACCTGCTTCTATTCCACCGCTGCTTTCCTTGCCTTTTGGTACAGTAAAGGAAATTTTCCTGCATCTGTCATGGGCTGAATCCTTCCTGTGTGCCTGAAATATCATCCTCTTTTGCTCTCCAATGACTTCTTGCTGCAAGAAGTTTTCTTTTCTGATTCATCAGTTTCTTCCTTTCTATTTATTCATTTCTACCGGTGCACAAATATGATCTTTTGTCTCCTAGCTTATAAAATCCCACCCACAATCCAATGTACCCTTCTACATATTATCCTAACACTCTGATTCTGCTCTAGAAAAAAAATCTCTAATGATAATACTTAGTTCCTGTCTCTCCACCTTATCACCTCTCATTCTATCCTAAATCTATTCCATTTGGACTTCCATATTCATAATTCTACTACGACTGCTCTTGTGAAAATCACCAGTTACCTCCACATTACCAAATCATGCTCTATTCTTCACCTTACCCAAGCTTTCAATAGCATGCAGGAGAGTTGAAAAATCACTCCCTATTGAAACACTTACTCCTCTTTGTTTCTATGAAACTCTACTCTCCAGGCTTTCTCTTATGGCATAGCCCCCCTAATCTGCAAGAATTTAAATGTGGGTATTCCCCAGGGGTCAGTATTTCTCCTCTCCTCCCTTCTGCTTTTTCCTCCTCTCTTCCCTCTCCTTTTCTATTCTCATCTCGGTTTTCTCTGAAGTTGATTTAATCCAATCTCATTTCTTTAACCATCATCTATATGTTGATAACTCATAATTCCCAAGTATATACATTTAGTCCTGACCTCTTCAATCAGCTTTTAACTCATATCTTCAAATGTCAGCGTCTTTACTTGAATGTCTCAGTATTTCAAACTTAACGTGCCCAAAGTAGAACTCTTCATTTTCCCCCTCCAAACTTGTTCTTCCCTACCTCTTGTCTACCTTCAAAAGGACAACCTCATTCATCTAGATTTGTAAGGCCAATTCCTCTTTCCCCCACTTTTTATATCCAGTCCATCAAAGATTCTGCTAGTTGTACTTCCAAAATTTGACACTCATCCTTGAAGTTCTTTCCACTTCCATTCTATCCTCTCTAGTCTGAGATTCCAACTTATTTCCCTGCTTCCTTCTTGATGATGTCGATGAGGAGTTTACATCAATTTTCCACAGAGCAGCCAGAGTGATTTTTAGAAAAGAAATATCATATCACTCTGTTGCTTAAAACATGTGAATACTTGTGCCTTGTACCTACACTAACATCTACAATCTTCACCAGTGCCTTCAAGACTCTCCAAAATCTGTCCTCCAATATCCTTCTCGTCTAATCTCCTGCCACTCGCCATCTACAATGCTATTCTCTCACTTAGCTAGGGTGCTGCTTGATTATATCCATCTCCTGCTTAAGAGTCATCTCCTCAATAAGGAGTTTCCTGACCACTCATTCGAAAGTAGAAGCGGCACACTGCTCACACTCTAGCCATCAACCTATGCTTTATTTATAGTCTTTATGACTATCTATAATTATCTTACTCATTTTGCTCATGGATATATAAATTTCAAGAGTGGAGATTGTGCCAGTCTTGTTTCTGACCAAGCAACGTCTGGTGCATAAGAAATACTCATTGAAGGCAAAAAAAGAAATGTTGACAAGAGATTGCAATCTTTCTCAAAATGGGGGTCTAAGTAACCCGAGGGCCTGTAAAAATATTCTTAAGAGTTTATGAGTTCTCAAGTTTGATAAACATCGTTTTAGATCATGGAGACCTAATGAGAATTTATAAGTTGAGAAGTATATTCATTTCCTAGGGCTATTGTAACAAATTGTCATAAACTTGGTGGCTTAAAACAACAGAAATTTATTTTCTCACAATTCTAGAGGCCAGAAGTCGGAAATCAAGGTGTTGGCAGGGCCACACTCTCTCTGAAGACTCTAGGAGAAAGTCCTTCCTTGCTTCTTCCAGCTTCTGGTGGCTCTAGGCATTTCTTGACTCACGGCTGCGTAATTCCAATCTCTTCCTCCACCTTCCCATGGCCTTCTCCTCTTCTCTGTATGTCTCTACTCTGTGTCTCTTATAAGGATATTTGTCATCATATTTTGGGCCCACCTGGATAATCCAGGATGATCTCATCTCGAGATCTTTAATTACATTGACAAAGGACCTTTCTTCCAAATAAGATGGATATATATTTCCATATATATATATATGGATTTTTATCTTTTTCTTTTCATTTAACACATTAAGAATGTTTTCCATGTCATTAAATGTTCCTAGAAAAATAGCAGTGGCAGGGAAATATTCCACCACTCGTTAGATTATAAGTTATGTAATGCTATCTGCTTTGATGAGTATTCAGGTTACTTCAGTCTTTGCTTGTGCTGAGAAATAAAGTTTGCTCTTCTTTGCCATGATTTATTGGAAAGCAACAACTTAGAGACAGAAGTGATGCTACTGTCTCTGGCATAAACACTTCAAGGGTTTATCAGGACTCAGATTCTAGAAAGGGAAATTACTGCTAAGTCACGTGGAAATAGACATGACATTGTCACAGTTACCGCCTCTTAAACATAGAGCAGAGATGTGTTCATTCAAAAGGACAGGTCACAAGGGACAGGAAGGACTGTGTATCTTAAGAGGGTCTTTGGGGAATGGAGTAAGGTGAAGGAATTCACTGCTAATGAGTCATGGCATGAAACTCCATATTCTGCAAAGCATCCCTTGACCTAATATCTGGTTTTAAAAACAGTTATCTTTTGTATAACTCTTTAGAATGTTTTCACGTATTATTTACTTGCTTTAAATTAATAGACTTTGTTTTTTAGAGCACTTTTAGGATGACAGAAAAGTTGAACAGAAAGTACAGAAAAGTCCCTTATATCACTTCTCCCCCAATACAAAGTTTCCCCTGTTAATGACATCTGAGTCAAATAGTGTGGTACATTTGTTACAATCTAGGAACCAGTATTCATACATTGTTATTAACATCAATAGTTTACATTAAAATTCTCTCTTTCTGTTGTATAGTTCTATGCATTTTGAAAAATACATTGTTCACTTTTTGTCCCATACATGATATGTCAAATGTGTTATCCATGAAGATGTAGAAATAGATTTAAATTTACAACAATACTAAAAAACCCCTAGAACAGTCAATGGGTAGGATACCAGAGAGATTTTCATTACATACAGAGCTGAATAAGTTGGATTGAGAAGCACAATGTTACACAAACTTTGCCTCTGAAACAATAATACTGTGGCAACCAAGAAGTCTGAGGATATTCTTGACAGAATGACTCCACAATCTAGACAATCTGGATAAATAAGAAGGTAGGAATAGATAAGCAATTTCTTTTTCTTTCTTTCTTTTTTTTTTTTATTTGAGGAAGATTAGCCCTAAAGAGCTAACTACCGCCAATCCTCCTCTTTTTGCTGAGGAAGACTGGCCCTGAGCTAACATCCATGCCCATCTTCCTCTACTTTATACATGGGACGCCTGCCACAGCATGGCTTTTGCCAAGTGGTGCCATGTCCACACCTGGGATCCGAACCAGTTGTTCGCCAAGAAGCAGAACATGCGAACTTAACTGCTGTGCCACTGGGCCGGCCCCCAAGAATTTCTGATTAAAAAAAAAAAGAGGACTGAGGTGATTCAGAGTATAATAATTTAATTTAATATTATTAAAAAGTAACTTTCTATTTCAGTGATTTAAGAGAATTATTCCCTAAATATTAGACTAATTGGCTGGCTGTTAGTGTAAACAAAATTTTGGTTAACTATTAGTGTAAACAAAATGAATTTATTTTGTGACCTCATTCTGTACAACTAAATAACTTCTGGATTCATCAAAGAAGTTAATTTTTAGACAATAGTTAACTATGAAACAACAAGCTGACCAGTTCTTTACAAATTATTTCAAAAGCAGAAGAGAGGGAACAGTTCCCAGCTCATTATATGAAGTCAGTATTACCTTGATATCAAAGCCAGATAATGACATCATAATAAAAGAAAACAACAGACCACTATATCTAGTGAATGTAGACACAAAAATTCTCAACAAAACACTAGCAAATAGAATCCAGCAATACACTATGACTACATTATCATTATAATGATTATACCTCACTACCAAGTGGGATTGGTTGAACATCTTGAAAATCAATTAATGTAATACACCACATCAATAGAATAAAAGACAAAAATCACATGATCATCTTAACAGACACAGAAAGAAGCATTTGACAAAAATTCAACATCCTTTCATGACAAAAAATATTTAAACAAACTATTATTCCATAAGGGAACTTCCTCAACTTGATAAACCAAATCTGCAAAAACCCACAGGTAACACCATACTTAAAGATGAAAGACTGAACGCTATTTCTCTAAGATCAGGAACAAATGACTCTCACAATTTCTATCCTACAATGTACTGGAGGTTCTAGTGAGAGCAATTAGGCATGAAAATGAAAGAAAAGGCATCCAGATTAGAGAAGTAGAAGGAAAACTTCCTTTATGTGCATGTGATATGATCTTGTATATAAAAATATACTAAGGATTCCACTAAAAAACTATTAAAAATAGTGAGTTCAGAAAGATCACCAAAATGTAAGGTCAATGTACAAAATCAATTGTACTTCTATACAGTAGCAACAAACCCACCAAAATTGAAATTAAGAAAGCAATTCCATTTAATTGTAATTGTAATTCCATTACAACAACATCAAAACATACTTAGGAATAAGCTTAACAAAATAAGTGTAAAACTTATACTCTGGAAAGTAAAAAGCACTGTTGAAAAATATTTAAAATAACTTAAATAAATGAAAGACATCCCATGTTCATGGATTGGAACACTCAATATTGTTAAGATGGCAATACTCCTCAGATTGGCCTATAGATTCAACACAATCTCTCTCAAAATCCCACCTGGCTTCTTTACAGAAATTTGACAAGCTGAATCCAACATTCCTATGGAAATTCAGGGGACTGAGAACAGCAGCAACAACACCAAAAATCTTTAAAAAGAAGGAGAAAGTTGAAGAATTCAGAGCTCCTAATTTCAAGAGTTACTAATGAAGTCACAGTCATTTAGATGGTGTGGTAATGTAATAAAGATAGACATAATATTAATGAAAAAGAATTGACAGTCCAGAAAGAAATGTTCACAGTTACATTCAATTGATTTTTATGGAAGTGTCCAGACAAATAAATGGGAAAAGAATGTTTTATCAAAAAATGGCACTGGGAAAATGGATATCCACGTGCAAAGGAATGATGTGTGGACCTCTACCTCACACCATATACAAAAAATTATTTCAAATTGGATAAAAAAACCTAAATGTAAGAGCAAAAACTATAAAACTCTTAGAAGAATATATAGGCATAAATCACTGTAACCTTGGACTAGGCAGTTTCTTAGATATGACACCAAAAGCACAAGCAACACAAAGAAAAAATAGATAAACAGGATAACATCAAAATAAATTTAGAATGCTTTGCTCTTCAAAGGACAACATCAAGAAAGTGAAAAGACAGCCCATAGAATGGGAGAAAATTTTTGTAAATCATCTATAGACTTGCATCTATAATGCACAAAGCACTCTTACAACCCAATATTTTATAATTATTATTGTAGTATTATAATTACATATTAAATAATTATATTTATATATATAAATATATATAATTATATAATTATAATTCTTTTAATAAAAATAAATAGCCCAATTTAAAAAAAGGGCAAGAAGACATACAATCACCAAAAAAGCACATAAAAAGAAGCTCAACATCATTCATTATGAAATAAATGCAAATCAGAATCTCGTTATGATACAATTTCACATCCATTAAGGTAGCCATAATCTAAAAGACAGATGATAAGAAGTGTTGGCAAGCATGCAGAAAAATTGGACCCATCATCCCCTGGTTGTGAGAATGTAAAATGGTGCAGGTGCTTTGGAAAATAGTGTGGCAGTTGCTCAAATGATTACACATACAGTTACCATATAACCTAGAAATTCCATTCCTAGGTATGTACCCAAGAGAACTGAAAACATACGTCATGAATGTTTGGAGAAACCTTGTTCCTAATAGCCAAAAAGTGGAAACAATTCAAGTATTCATCAACTGATGAACAGATAAATAAAATGTGGTTTTATCCATGCAGTGGAATATTATTCAGCTCTATAAAGCAACAAAATGCTGATAGATGCTACAACACGGATGAACCTTGAAAACATGCTAAGTAGAAAGAAGCCAGTCACAATGCAGAGTGATGATTAAAGTGTGTGGAGTTTCTTTTGGGGATAAGCAAACAGTTCTAAAATCAACTGTGGAGATGCATCATATACTTTAAAAGGGTGAATTATATGGCATATGAATCATATCTGAAAAAAGATGTTAAAAAGCAAAGCAACAGGTTAAGATAGCTGTCACTGTTTACCACTATGTGTGAGAAAATGTTCTAAGATTTTAACCATACGAGTGGAGTAGGGTGCTGGCTTATTCAGGAGAACAGAAACCTTCCAGGTATTTCAAATGAAATGGATTTAATACAGGGAGTTAGGGGCATGTAAAGCATTTGGGAGGACCAGGGAGGCAAATGTGTAGCATCTGTCATAAGCTTTTAGGCACCAATACAACTGTGATCCAGAAAGTCAAGAAGTTGCTGCCACTAGAGGTCAGGAAAAGGCAGAAAATGACTGCCAGCGTCTCAGCCTCCCCTACAGCCTGAAAGTGGGTGATTGACAGAAGAAAGGATTCAGATTTCCCTTGTAAGAACTCACATCTGCCAGAGCCTATGTTGCTCTCACCTCTGGCAAAGGAAAATTGGGTTCTATGTTCTGCCTTTCAAATTACGTACAAGCCCCTCTCATTGGCAGAATCTAAACCACATCCAGAAACACAGAAGCATACTGTAGCAATTAAATGAATGAATGAATGAACGAATGAATAAATAAATAAATAATAAACAAGGCACTTGTCTAAAGGCCAGCATAGCACAGATGCCAGTGGAACTGTAAGTGGTAATTTAATTCCAAATTGAACTGAGGCTGTATTCATTTGAGTTATTCATAGCCTTGTCAGAGGGGTTTACAGGCTAATTTTTCCGGGGCACAAAAGCCCCAGCTACAATCTAGGAATGCCTTGCTCTCGTCTTAGAAGAATAGATTTAAATGTCATTAATTTCCCCTAATGATTCAGAGTTGATTTTTATTTAGGTCTCAGTTAATGCCAAACAAGCATCCACAGGATTCTCAAATCTGTTAGTCATGATTTGCATCCCTTTAAGTGGTGTGATCACCTGCAATAAACTATTCTTTTTACTTCTTTGTGATGCCTGGGGGTGTTTGTGTCCCAGCTACCATCTGGCATCCACTGCTAAGCCTGTGGCCCCTTTTCCTTTCCTCAGATTAGACATCATAGGAAAGTGCAGTGTTCATATGAATGTCTGTTCTACAAATGAATGAAAAGGAGCTGACTATGCTCAAAGACAAAGATAGGAAAATACATGAGATTACTTTCAGAAGAACTAAATAGAATTTGAATAAAAGAAGGTCTAGTTTTACACATAACTTCCCAACTTTTACATAATCGCCAAACATTCTTTTGTGCTGTTTTATTTTCATTGCCTTTGATAATTCGTTGGCTCTGAGTCACTTGATGTCTATTTATTTCTTTCCTTCAGTCACTCACCTCTTTACCCTCTGACCTTCCGTTTTTATGTGTCTCCTTCCTACTTGTGCATGTTTGGCATACCTCTGTGGTTCTAATTTTCAGTAAGCGGATGATTTTCTCAATAGGATGCTTTTTAGTATTTCCCTGACATTGTTTAGCATCCTATCCAGAGTGTCAGCTTGCATCCTTGTGGCTCTGCGGTACAACAGGATATACTCTTGGGTGAAGTGGAAAGGAAACTCTTGTCTGGTAGGCAGAGACATGAATACCAAGGCAGACTTGAGGGTGGTATGGAAGTTAAGTAACTGGTGCAGCTTTTGATCCTACCTGCCTATGCCAGGAGGATCATAAGACAAAAGAATAAATGAGACAGAAGGAAAGTCAGAATGAGCTCTGTTTGTGAAGAGGTGTTAATTAATGGTTTCCTGAGTAGAGAACTGGCACACAGAGCTTTTGATCTTGGCAGATCCTAAGAGCAAGATAGAATTAAAATTTCAGGTGGTAAGCACCTAAGCAACAGGGGACATCTGTGCAACTGCCTTTGTCCAGCCTAGGGCCATATTTGGTTGGTCACTTGGACTGATATAGAAAAAGGCTTACAGTTGATTGTAAGAGTACATCCAATAATACCTATATTTGTGATGCTTAGGCAATACCCTAGATTTCTCTCTCTCTCTGCTTGGGAGCAGATGATACTGCCTATATTTATGTAAAAATGTATTTATAAGGTTAGCATTGATAAGAATGATTCAGGCTGCTATCCACATCCCAGTGAATAAAGGTATTAAAGGTAAAAAAGAAAACCAAGAAATCATACAGGGAAGGAAATTGAGCAAAATATTATGAGAAAAGGATTTTCCAGTTGCCAGTCCTATTCTTTTAACCCTAATTTATTTATTCATTGCCACATACTATATTTTGTTATGTTCTTGCCAATCTCCCCTGCAAAATTGTAACCAACTTCAGGTTGGAGGAAACTAGATCCATATGCTATGATATTGACCAGAGAATTTTGAGTAGACTTAACCATTTTAAACCCAACCTATGCTAAATGCTAGTCATAATAAATAGACATAAATAGACAGCAAATAGTAGAACAGTGACAGAAATTTTGGATAGTAGTACAGATAGTGCAGGCAGGGATTTGGCAAAAGATAAATCCATAGGAAACAGGTCTCCAGTTTATTTTCTCTATCTTCGCACTCTTACCTCCCTCACCTTTGTTTCCAACTTAATGAACTCTTGAAGACAAGAGGTCTTCATCTTCAGGAAGATGGGTCTTGAAGAGTAGATAGCACTTCAGCAAGCAGGGACAAAGATGGGGATGTTATTGGAGGGAACAACCTGAACAAAAATACGATTATAATTGCAAAGTAGACCAGAATGGTAAAGAAAATCAGAATATGTAACCCCAAAATATGCCTCTGACATAAAAATGATTTTGAGCTGAAGGCAATTAGGAAGTAGCAAATGCAGGTAAAGCTCTCTCTATGCTCCCCTTTTCTGCCTAAAGTCAGGATGTAAATTCTCCTTTTCCTAGAGACGGACTCTTACCAGCCCAGAGGTACCAGAGGAATCTGCAAACAAACCTTACTCCATTTGTTCCTTCCCATATATTTACCTTCCCACAGTTTGCTGTCCTCAGTCCTTGGAACCATAAAACTACTTTCCTTTCTCCTGTCGTTTCTCTACAGATGTATTGTTCTTCATTGAAGACACTATGTAAGCCTGAGTTCCAGCCACCACTTTGAGTTACTTTTGTCAAGATTTTTCCCATATCATGGGCACAGCATGTAGTAACAACCTGTTTTTCTCTTTTAATCTGTCTTTCTGATAAGGAGCCCCAGATAAAAACCTAAGATGAGTAGAGATAAAGTTTTGCCTTCCCTACAATGGTTAGAATACAGGATATATAAGAAGAGAATGAGGCATAACCTTGGCAAGGTGGTTTTGGACTATATTATGGGGGTGAGGGAGTGGGAGAGTAGAGGTTAAATTCTCAATTGAGGAGTTTAAACTTGATTCAGTAGGCAACGAGGAGCCATTGTAGATTTTAATTGTAGGGAAGTGACCAGCTGAGAGTTGTGCTTTAAGAGGTTTACTCTGGCAGTGGTGTTTACTCATTCACATCTCTTTATTGGCCAATTATTTTAATAATAAAGAAATGTACATTAAATGCTGTGAGAGACAAAGAAGTCAACATGCTAAACCTGCTTTAATGAGAGTGCAATTTAGAAAGCCATTACAAAATGCACACTATAGCTATTCTACCTTATACAAGCAATCAATATCCTAAATGTGCGGAAGGAATTGAGAAAAGGGAGAAACTACTTCTAGGCATTGGAAAGACCAATTAGGAAGCTAAAACAAGAGAGCAACCAAGAAGAATTTAAAATTTTAAACTGCTAAAGTAGTTGTAGTTAGACTAGAGAGTGCAGAGAGAGCTGTGAAAGTAAACCCAAGAGACTTGCCCATTATTTTGGTTAGTGGGGAAATGGAAAGAAGAGTTACAATAGCTGAATTTTTCAAGCCTAGAGAACCAGAATTCATCCATCAATTCTCCCATTTATTAATCTGGCACATATTTATGTAATGATGACCACATGCCAACATTATTTTAGTTGTTATGAGAGAGGGATGAACGAACTAGTTCTTAGGGGACTTATTATCTAGTAGGAGAATGATAACATGAGCAGAGAAATAGTGTTGTATGATCAAAACTGGGAACCAGGAGGCAAGGTTGATTGTAAAAGAGGATTTCACTTATTTTACAATATTTTGAGTTTGAGGAGCTGATTAGATTTGAGTTTGACAGAGAAGAGGGCCAGGGAGATAGATTGTTATTTGTTGAGTGGAAATAGGTCAGGCTCTGAGGATAAATGAGCTCATCAAAGGAGAGTACAGAAAGGCAAAAATTGGATTTAGCATAGACTCATCGGGAACACCTATATTTAGGAAATGGAACCTTGAATACGAGTCAATTAAGGAGACAAAAGAAGAGGGACGCAAAATTTGGAAGCAACAGTGAATGCTACAAATATCAAAGAAGAAAACATTAAAAAGGAAAAACAAAACCACCACAGAGCTTTACATTGTTCAATTCAACAGAAAATGTGAGGCTGTAGACTGACAAACATAGCAGCTATAAAACAGCAGTGGGGCAGAAGCCAGATTGTAGGCCAATCTTAGATGTGAAAGGAGATAGAGACACTGGATAAGAGCTTGAGAGAGAGGTAAATTATGGGAAAGTTCGTCTAAGACTGATAGTCATATATGGTCGCAAGTAGAGAAATAGGACTTTTTAGAGCCAAAAAGGAGAAAGCAATGTGCGGAAAGAGCTAATCAGTCAAAGAGGAAGTATGAGAGGGTGAGATTGAGCACATGCAGAGCCTTGGCAAGGGAGATGGGAACCCCTTCCTCAGAAGTGTATCAGGTTTGCAGAAAGAGATGGCAAATCTAAAGAACAGGAGCAGCCAGAGGGAACGCTGAGGAAACTGTTTTCAAACAGTCCTGATGTTCTTGATAATTTACCGGCAGAATGGTGTACTGATCTGGAGGATGTTGGGTTCAAACTTCTAAACATAAAGAATGGAGACAATTTCAAGTAACTACAATAGCAAACGAAATTATGACTCAGCAAGAGATGAATCAAATGATTACTCACCAGCCAAAAGGCTCAGTTGAAATTAGAGAGCATTAATCTGGAATGGACTGATATATATGATTTTATGATTTCCTCTAGTAAGCAGTGGCTGCCTGATGGCAGAGAAAAAGTCTGGGGGATCCCAGTTCCCCTGTCTCATATTCTATCAATCTTGCTACTGGCAGGGACGAGTGTGATCCATCTGGTGTCAGATGAGATACAAAGGGTTTTTCTCTTCATGTTCTCCATGGTTTGTTTTACCTCTTTGATGAAAAGAAACTGTATGCCAAAGGGAAGAAAGCAAAGTCACCAAAACATAAGCTCACTCATCTATCACTGACAGTGTTTCAGACTAATTCAGCCCAGTTGTCATGCTGACGAGTGGGGACAGAATTGCCAGAAACCTGAGGAGAAGAGTTCTCAGAAAGTTAAACCAAGTGGGAGTAATTCATTTTCCCAAACATGGAGGGAAATGTCTCTCCAAGAGCAGTAGGAGGTCATACACAACCTTCTTTATTGCATGGCAGGAGCCCCCAATACTTTCTGTCACTTTTCTGACTCCTCCTGTGACAGCCTGGAACACTTGATCCCAGTCAATGCTAGTTGATCCTTGTGGACATTTCCAGCTCCAGCCATCTGTGGATTTATAGAACATAAAGGTGTTGAGCTTTAAGATGCCTGATTGTGACTCAAATCTTTGGCTCAATCTCAGAATTCCACCGGGAACAGGGTGAATATAGTCTCTGATTGTCAGAAGTGAATGAGTTAAAAATATATAATTCATATAATAATTTAGACAGCAAAATAGTTTTGCTTTTTTTTTTTTAACTTTGAAAGAGACCATTTTGACAATACAAGCCTGAAGGGAGGCACATATTCATTGTAATCCATCCACTTAAAATTAGGAGAAATCTCTCACCAAAGAACTTTTAAACTACTATAGTCTCTCTTTTCACAGTTAATTTTGCTAATGGTCAAGTTCCTCAGTGAGCAATATCACTCAAGCTTAGCTCTATTCTTTCCCAAGCAAAGGGTCTGTTGAAAGGATTCCGTCAGAAAGCAAAGATAGGGCTCCTTTGTGCCTTTGGATGGAGTGAGACAGCATGGCATCAGATTGGGGATAACTTTAAGTGCTATCGCTGCTACATGAGGAGATAAAACAGAAAGCAGTCAGTGTCTTTGAGGTGTTTTGAAGCAGAAGCCTGTACTTGAGCAAGGAATATTTGTAACTGGAACCGACTGTAGTCTGAACTAAGAAATGCTGTTGGCTGTGAGTAATGAATTCTGTGGCTGAGGTCTGCCTTATTGCTTCTGTTACCCAATATCTTGGTTCCAAGGCATGTGCTGTTGGACTTGGGCACATTTATAAAAGAATAGTAGGGTATAAATTTCTAGAACTGATGGAGACAAGGCAAAGAAAGGACGGCAGTATGAAGCACTCCAAGCTACTTCCTCTCAAGGGAGGAAAGGAAGCAATCTAATAGGTATTAATGACTTTTTGTGCGTCTGGTCCTTTCTAATATATCATCATACCTCTGCAACTTAAGGATATTAAGCTCATTTTTAAAATAATGAAACTAAAGCTAAGTATTTAAGAACCTTGCTCAGTCACATAGCTGGAAGTAGCAAAATCAGTAATTGAGCTCGTCAAATTCATCCTGCTTAGTTTGCCTCGAAGTATGGACTTTGGACCAGCAGCATTGGCATCATCTTGAAACTTGCGAGAAATGAAAATTCTGAGGCCCCATCCCGGATCTACTGGATCAGAAACTCTGAGGGTGGGGCTCAGCAATTTGGTTTAACAAGCTCTCCACGTGATTCTGATAAATACTAAAGTTTGAGAGCCACTGGACTAGTAAAAAGTCTATGTTCCCTCCCAGTTTGTCACTCTCTGCCCACTCTATGAGACTATTAAGAACTGGAATATTGAACTGGTATGCATTGAGGACACTTTGCCGTTTTACGTGTCTATAATTCCATCATCCACTTAGCTGTTTACTTATGCATTCTTTCATTCATTCAACACGTACTATATAGAGTGTTTAATACTGACAGCAGATATATAAAAAGATTAAGACAAATTGTCTGATGTTAGAGAAATAGGGCAGGCACACGTGAAACAGTTGTGGAACAACATGATGCAATATACAGTAACTGACGGAATGGGGAATTCATAGAATTCCTCAAGATTTTGGATGAGAAGGAGATGAGGAAATTGTCATAGTAGGACCTCGTGGAGAATAGAGGACTTGAGCATGATCTTGAGAGAATAAGAATACAAAAAAGTGATAGTGATGCTGGCGTGGTGGTGGAGTATTCCAGGTGGGTAAAAGCCCAGAAAAATATTTTTGATAATTTCCAGAGCAGTATCCTGCTTTCTTAGATAAGGAAATCGGCACAATGGTTTAAGCATTCACAAGAGGCAGCTGATGAAGAAAGAGTCCTGGAATCAGAATGGGGAGACCTGGGTTCTATCCTCTCACAGCTGGTGACACTTGGTAAACCATCTATTTCCTTATGTGTAAAGGAAATTTATTCATTATTTCAGGAATTTCAGTTCAGTACTTGTTGACAATATTGCTGTAAAGATTAAAGGAAATAATCCCAAAGTGCCCTTCATGTACGTCCTAGAAAAGAAAAAATTCTGTTTTCGAGTAAATTTGGAGAATGATGGGTTAAATTATGTGTTCACGAGATCACGACTTTCTCAGAGGAGATATCAGTATGTGCTGCACCCCAAACGTATTGTGACATGGAATTCCTTTATTTGAGAAGAAGCTTTCAACATCTCCTAAGACAGCATTTCAGAGACTACAGTCTGAAAAATGGTGAGCTGTATCATAGTGTCTGGACACAGAGTTGTGTGCACTAAATGTTAATTTAACTGAATTTAATGCAGACCAGTTATAGTTGATCTTAGATTTCAATGTACAATAATGGAAATGGCTCAGCAATATGAACACAATGTCACCTATTCTAAAGTCCTACGACTATAGGTCCGCTACTTTCTATAGGTCTTAAAACTTTGACCAACTTAAATCTTGCACAGAATGCCTTTTAACATTTTGAAACCTGAAAGATATAATGAAATAGCCAAACAAATATATTTCATGATTGATCTGGTCAACTGATACATGTAACCTGTCAAGGTTTCATATGTGATGAGCAAATATCTACAAAGAAAAATAATATGTAATGTTACACACACACGTATACACATACATGCAATATGCTTTATAAAGAGAGCTACATCCAAGTGAGTACTGTGATTGGTGTACATAAATAGGACAGGAAATGTATATTGTATTTAGTAGTCAACAAATATTTTGCATTCCCACTCTGTATGTCAGACACTGGGCAGGCAAGTTCATAGAAGGAGGAATACTATTGGGACTATTTAGGGGCAGACAGAATGTGAGGGAATAAATGTCCTCATGCAAAACTGGTTGAGGTATAACTTTGCACCATCTTTCTGGAGGAAAGTTTGGCATGTATCACAATGTGAAATATGCACTCTTTGACCCAATAATTTCATTTCAAGATATTTTCTTAAATAAATAATAAGATATAGTTGGACAAATAGAGACAAAATAACTAAATGGTTGGCAGAAAAGAGACTTTGCAAGATTAAATCAAAATCTTATAGATATCAATCCCGCTCAAATTCTTTTCTTTTCTTTTGAAAGAACTGAGCAGATTCTGTGGTTCCTGGTGTTATTCTGAAGTATAACAAACCTCCAGGGAGAGATTATGGGTATTATAGAGAACAGTGAGCTAACGAGGGACCTTTGTAAAATTTGGCTTGGAGACATGGAATTCGAAGTCACAGCCCCTCTTTTCTCTTGGGATATATTCTGCAACCATGGAATACTCAAAAAGTTGAAGACTACTTGGAATTGTAATACTGCATGCATTTTAAAAATACCATTCTCGCCTACATTCAAGGTTATTAACCCAAGGTCAGAACTTTGAAATTCAAATTTTTGTGTGCATTTGTTTGAGTTACACAGCTTAAGGCAACAGGCATTATGTCATTTAGTATGAACCTGTTTATTCAACAGGCAAACACCAGATGCTTGGCACCTGGTTTCCAACAACCAACCTGCTGCATGAGTAGGTAGCAACGGAACCACGTCACCTAGATAGCACTGTGAAATTTCAAAATCCTCCGGTCTTTTTTCAAAGACACAACTAAATAAAAAGTGAAGTCATGAGATCAGAAGAATTTGAACTTGAAAGGGACTAGAGTGTATAACCCCCATGGTGAAGGAGGTTGTGGACCAAAGATATTTAAATAACTGGAAGTGTTTCATTCTCTTAAAATGCTATCTCAGTTGTTAAAAAATAAACACAGTGAACATTCTCCGTACTTTAACATCCTCTAACTGTGTCTCTTAACATAGCTTTCCCACTCATTTGAATTTCTGCCAGTCACTGTCTTCGGCTTCTTAATATCTTTTCTATTGAACTCGGAGAAACTTCTAATCTTTGCATTTCTCCAAGAAATACTAATGCCACACAATAGTTGTGTTTCCTCTGTATGGAGGATAGGAAGCAAGGAGCCTGCAGTAAATACTTCTAATTAAAGCTTTTCTCTGACATGTAGGAAGCAGCCCTTTCCTGACTTTGCACCCAGGGCCATTTTTATCCATGTAAGGGGATAACCAAAATCTCACCAAGAATCTAATATAGATGTGCACTTCCTACCTGAATCTGAGATGCTGTGCTGGGTTTGGACATTTTAGATCCAGATACTATTGGGCTATGTTTGGAAGATAAAAATTAAAATGGTAAAACATTAATAAGACAAATGTATAATATTTTAAGTTTTGTTTCATTTTTTTAAATCTAGGATGTCCCTTTCAAACAAAGGAGTTATATCAGTCAGAGATTACTTCTTGTCACTGACGACTAGCACAGGACATAAATCCAATTCAGAATCTTAACAGTTAATTTGGAGAGGCAGCAGAGATGGTTCGTATACGCTCACCAGCACATCTGGTCGGCTGCCATGCAGCCTCTCCTATTTCTTTCTTCTTATTTTGTCCAAATCACATTCACTGGGAGAGTTTGTCATCACCACCTGAATGCCACCACTATTGCCATCTCTGCTGGGCATCATTATTTCTTCTAACAGGATCTGCCCTCCAATATTTATTTCCTTCTACTATATATCAGCTTGTCTTTGAATCTTTATATCTTCTGTTTGAGCTTGTATTTCAAAGAGGAAATAGTTTCTCTAATTTCACAGAGAACGTGCAGTCAAAAATGTAATCTATTTCCTGGAGAAATTCCTCTCATTTTCTTCTATTTCCTGTCTCTCTCATGGTTGTTATTTTTCTTTGTTTCTCGGTATGTTCTTTCTTGACATATTTATTTATGGATCCTGTCATCAATGTTCTCTAGCTATTCTGATTATGATGTGTGGGAGCTTTATTTCAGGACCACCTATTGACTGGCAAGGAGCTGGTCTACTAGCAAGCTTGGATGCAGACTTCTTGTCTCAGAGCACTTCCTTCCTAACTTTATTTGCAATATGGAGCAAATATTTCTTAGCGTAAGCAGATAGATGGATGCCTGGCTGGCAGTAGAGCCCGGAACGCTACCAGTCGTTCATGGAGAGATTTGATGTCTACTTCCTTTCAGAAACTTTGAAGATTGTTCTCATGTACAATCCCTCCTTTATCCTGCTTCACTAATAGTCTGCTTTTTGCAAAATGCTTGTTTGAATGAATGACTAAACAATGATCCCTTGAGGATGGCAGTTTGATATATTCCTCCCAGACATGGTTCTCTGTTACATTTCTCCCAGTCCTTTGGTATCCATTGGGCTATTTTCTAACTTAAGGAGGCATCATAACCCACCCCCTACCCAATGTGGAAAGCTTTAAATCTCATGTACTGCAAATCTGAAACAAAACTTAACAGAGCATAGGGCTACAGCAGCATAAAGTAAAGGGGAAATATTTGCCAAGATTTCTACCATTTTGACATTCTTCTGTGATTTAGATTTTCTAGTTATCTTCACGAGGCTTTTCTGAGTCCTGTGTTCACATAGTCCAGCAATAAGCATATTGATGGCCTAGATCACTAAACCTGAATTTTAATTAAATAATAATTGTTAACAATTATAGAGAGCTTACTACATGCCAGACACCCAGCTAGTGTCTTTATGTGAATTATTTTTTATTTAATCCTCATAACAACCCTGTGAATGAGTATAACATAGGAAACTGAAGTAAATGCGTAAGCTAGTAAATGGAAAACTCAGTCTGATTACAGAGGACATCACATGGACCCTTACAAGACGGTATCTTCAAATGTGGAAGTAAGGGCATTGGCTTTTTCAATGTTAAGTAACAAATTGTTTTAACAGTACCTTGCCTAAACCTGCACTAGTTTTCCATACTCACAGTCAACATTTTCTCGTTTATTTAGAGTTCTTTGGTTATGCTTACATTTCTTTATTAAATCATTTATAAAGCATCATTTTAAACACACACATCCTTCTAGTCACTAGCTCAATACTCATACTCAGGAGTTAAAGTAACCATTAGATAATATTTTCTCAATGCTCGCTTTTATATCAAGGGAAGCATAGGCAGATATTACAAACAAGTCCTTCCTTCTGTGTCCTTTGTTTTAATTTGGTTTATTAGGACAGCCAAGGAATCACATACCTGGGTGCACTTAGACTCAGAACCCTGCTTTGTCAAACACCCACAGCGTTCAACATTCACTCAGGACCAACTACGTGGAAAGCAATGTATCGGGTGCTACACGAGAAGGAGGCTCTAATATGACTCCCTGTTGGACTCAAAGTCAGTCCAGAAAGACAGACACAAATGCAACCCAGTGTAATCTGGCGCCATGACTCTCAGGTATACCACATGCTAGGAAGGTTCAGTCATGAAGGAAAGCGTTTGTGCTGCCTGGGAGTTGTTTCAGGAGAGTTTTACAGAGTGGGTGACTTTTGAGCTGGAATCTGAAGGATGAGTAAGAGTTTAAAGGGCACAAAGGAAAAGTATTCTAGGTCCCATTAGAAAATGTCATTAAACTAATTAGAATCACCTACCAGAAAATATGCCCTTGAACATAGCTCTCTTGAGAAAAAGTCAAATTAAACATCATTAAAAAACAAATTAGGATTTTTAAAATGAATCTAGATTTTTTGTATCTGTTGTGAACATTTCTAGATTTTCTTTTATTTTGATAAAACAATTTTAAGTAGAAATTAGTGTATAGTGGTTAAGAGCATACGCTCTAGAATCAGAAGGAGATGGCTTTATTTAAATCCCTGGCTCAGGCGGCCTGGGGCCAAGTGATTAAGGTCACGCGCTACGCTTCAGTGGTCCAGGGTTTCACTGGTTCGGATCCTGGGCACACACATGGCATCACTCATCAGACCATTCTGAGGCGGTGTCCCACACAGCACAACCAGAAGGACCTACAACTAGAATATACAACTATTTACTGGGTCGCGGGGCGGGGGGGGGGGGGGGGTTGCTTGGGGAGAAAAAGAAGGAAAAAAAAAAAGATTGGCAACAGATGTTAGCTCAGGTGCCAATCTTTAAAAAAAAAATCCCTGGCTGTGCGACACAGTTGTAGTGGGTGAGGTTATGAAAAGTACTTAACTCTCTGAGTATTGGTCTTCTCCACCAGATAATGGAGAGAATAATACTTGTCTTACTACACTGATGTGTATAGGGTTTGACATGTGGTTGGTTCTCTAAAATAAAAAAATTATATATATATATATATATATATACACACACACACAATTAGATTACTAATTACCAAGAAGAATTTTTAAATCCTCAAAATAGGGAAATGTCTCACATCTTTCTAACCTCACTATGCATAGCAAAGCGGTCAAAGAGTGCTTAACATTAGAATGAATGAATGGATGCATAAGTGCATGAATGACTAGAGGGAGTGAGGAAGGAGTGAATTTGGCAGTGCTTGAATTCTGCCACTTATCTTCTTCAAAAGAAGAAAGCTTCCCTTGGAGTATTTCTGTAAAGTCAATAATTTATGTTTTGGTCAGTGTATATTGCTGTGCTATGAAGACGTGATATTCTGATGCTCTGAGGATCTTTAGCCAGATAATCACAACTACATGATCCTGTCCTACTCTAGCTGTCCTCTTTTGGAACCCCCTGAAATTTTACTACAGTTCAATTGTGTATACGTAAAAATTATATGAATATTTTTCTTTAAAACCTTATTTAGTTTTAAAATGAGGAGGTGGAAAATGAAAGACAACATTTTGGGACACACATAGCTAACATTTTAAAGTGGCATATATCAAAAAGGTGGAGTCAGCATTAGGCACAGAATCCTGGTAAAAAGACTTTTTTTTCCCCAGGAAAAAAGTGGAGAATTGCTTTGTGGAGAACACAGCCGATACCTCAGAAGGGTCTCCTGCAAATAGGCCTAAAACATTATATTGCAATGTTCCCCAAGGAGCACTGACATGTTTGGGTTGAGGTGTATAACTTTCACGGAGTGCTTACTACCCTAACTGTGTGTATTGTTGTTATATTCCCTTTTTTTACCTTAGTTCCTCCTATGTACCTCCCTTAATCATGTTGACAGGAATGTAAGGTGAGATAATTTTATGCGGCACCAGACAGAAAGATAATGGGAAAGATATGGGCAGGAATGATAGAGAATGAAATTTATACTGAGTATAAAGCTGCTTGCAAGAGGAAGATTAGAGCAGCTATGGATTCATTTAAGAAGAAAGTAACCAAAAGAATTAAAGATTTATGAAAGTTAACCAAGTTAAAAGACTGAAGAAATTAGATAAAGTATGTGTAAAGGAGGTGCTGAGTTTAGAATTGGTGGAAATAAATTAAGACTTAGGTGGCTATGGAAGAATAGCATTATCTGTATAGTGGGGGGGGGGGGTCAAATGTGGAGCCCTATAAGAAAGGGTCAAGAGTTTGAGTGTATATAAAAATCAGGGCTGAAAACAAACTTGCCAAAATAAGAGTTAGAAGAAAATTGGATCATTAGTGTAAAGCTTTGCCTAAGGAATTCAGTGACCAAGCCAGGCCCTTAAAATTAACTTATGTGTATAGAGTATGCATTCTAAAATTGATAGTGCCTTAGCTGAATATATTTTGCCACCTAAAAAGCACATGATATGCTGATGACACAACCCTGGGTAATGTATAAGAGTACGTGATTGTGCTGCATAAGAAGCAACGATGAGTGAGTTCTTACCAAGAATAAATATCCTTCTGTGGGTTTTATATGTATTCTTGTATTTCATCTTCGTTACAAGCCTATGCAGCAGGCATTATTATTTCCTCATTTTGTAGATAAAAATGGAGGAACCAAGAGTTAAACAACCATCTTCGGTGGCCGGGCTCATTAGTTAAGGACCGGGTCCAACTTCAGCCTTCAGGACCTTAACCATTAGCACACTGCTTCAGAGGGTCCCTTGTGGCTACTGGTAACTTTCCTTTCATTTCTGTGCAGTGAGAGGCTGCCCTTTGTACATAATAATGACATCTCCTTGCACACGTGTGCAAATGTGAACTCAGGACTTTTCTCTGTGCTTCTTTTCTGGGAGAATGCCAACACCATCTACTCAGTGCCCAAAGCCCGAGAAGTAGCAGTCTTTAGATACTTCTTTCTAAACTTTTCCCGTTACCCAATCCTATCAACATCCCTTCTTTTAGATCTTTCGAATCCACCAACTGCTATGTTTCCACTGCCTCCAGCTTTTCTCACTTGGGCTTCTGCAATAGCTTTTCTGTTTGTTTTTTCCTAATTCTTTCTCACTGACCCCCAGTACATTCTCCACTTTGCAAATTGCTAAATCTTTTCAAAATATTGATTTGATCATATGTCTCTCTGTTTAAAATCTTTAAATAACTTACAGTATTCAGTAAGTATAAATGACTTACAGTACAAACTCCCTAGCATTACTTGGGATAAGCAATCTTAGCAAAGATCTCTCCAACATTCAGCCACTTAAAGATGAAGTTTATTCCTCTCCATGTTACAATCCAAGAGAAGGGCTCCAGGTTGACAGGGGATCTTCTGCAAGCAGTCACTCAGAGTAGTGCAACCACCTTTATCACAAAGCTTCCAAAGGCACCCTGCTGTCATCACTGGAGCCCACAGGATGGGAGGTGAGTGTGGAGAGCACACCCAATGTCTCAAAATCCTATCTGGGATATAGTGACATCACTTCTACTTGCATTCCATTGGAGAGGAACTGGTCATGTGGCCACACTTAATGCAAAGGGCACTGGGAAATGTAGTCCCTGGCTGGGCAGCTATACTCTGTTACTCTTGAAGCTCTGTTAAATTGTAGCTCTCTCTGGCCCACATTTTCCCTAACTTCATTCTCTGTCATCATCTATCTGGCTGTCTACTCCAGCCACAATTTTACATTTGCATGTGAACACATTATTTGTACCCAGTTATCTCTTAGTCATACTGCATGCCAAAGATTACTTTCTCAGAGAAATTGTTCCTCATCTGCAGATTACGTCAGGTCCACCTGTGCAACACACGGCTTATGCTCCTGTCTTTCAGCACTTAGCATGTTTTAATTTTTCCATTTTGTGCGTGATTGTTTATTTAGTATAGTTCTTTGTTTCTAGATATTAAGCTCCTCATAAGCAGGTACCCTGTTGACTTTTGCATATCACTGTATCCCTGCCTCGCATGCTACCTGAAGAGGTACATAGCGACTCATTGTTTCATTACTGTTTTTGAAGTTTCCCATAGTAGTTTTGCCACATGATGTTATGTTATTCTTTTTATTACATTACATTTTTTACCACAACCTACATATACTTATTCAATAAACATATGTGTTCTACTGCATTTGGCACATGCAGGGTAATTGTGAGGAGAAATGGAAAAATGCGGTCGTTGATCTGAAAGTTTGTATTTTGTAGTTAGGGAAAAGGTACAAAAAGTCCTTGAATGTAAGACGACTGAAAAAAGGTATCACAGAATAGTATAAGATTAAGTACTGAATGAGTGATACTGACACAACGTATTATATAATCTCAGGTTAGTTGAGTGAGGGCTGCTGTGCTGATGGAAAGCTTCCTGGAGGAAGGAAGGAATGGAGGTGTAGAATCAGAACCCAGATGTTTTGAACACGTGGGTTTTCAGACAGCAGCTAAACACCAAACTTGGAGCCTGGGGTAGTCTCATAATCCCCAGTAAGGCCTTAGGGATCAGAAAAGTCCTTAGGGAACATCCTTTGACCTCCTGTGACCTCTTCCAAGAAGCAGCTCAGAGTTTGGACTAGAGACAGAAACCATTGGTTGTTCTGGCGTGTGCCCAAACAGTTGTGTGTAGAATGGTTGGCATTCTATTTAGCCCAGAGGCCCACTGCCTTGGCCTTAATGGGAGATTAAATCTCCACAGTTTTGTGGATTTGTTATAGCTTGGCCAAAGTCTGTAGCTCAAAGGAACTTTCATCAACACAAAAATGTCTGAAATTTTTCAGACTCTGGATGAAGATTTATGGCCATTGATATTACTAGAGGGTGAGACCAAAAAATATAACATACAAATGGTGAAAATACAGACATGCTCACAAGCATAAAGATACACCCAAAGGAGGAGAAGAAACAAAGATCTCACCCCATCAAAGTAAGACGCAGCAAATGGATAACTACTTTTTCCCCTTAATAAATGACAGAGCTTCGTTGCTCACCCACATCCCCTTCATCTTTCCTGTCAGAGCCCACCTCCCAAGTTAGAGGCCGAAAGTGCCAGGCACAGCATCCTGGGAAAGCTTGCTGCTCTAACATGACGTGCAACCAGTGCTGACCAACTGGCACCTGAATGGGGGGAGGCTTTGGGAAAAGCTTTCCTTAGTAACAAAAACAGACCCATGGAAGAGATCACCTCCTCCTCCTTCCTTGGAGAGGTTGTGTCTGCCTGTTCCTCTTGGAACTATCACAGCTATATTGAGATCATGAGGGGAGATGATGCTGACATGCTGAAGATGGCAGGGAATTTGCGTGAAAAAATGATGATGGCATCACTGAGCCAGGGCTTCATCACTGAACTGTTCATCCCTGTCTGGTACCCTGTTAATGTGAGATCGTAGGTGCCCTTATAATTTATGCCGCTTTTACTTGGGTGTCCTATTATCTGCAGTCCAAAGCATCAGTTCTGATTGAGTATCTAATCGAATGAGATATAAAACTCAGTTACATAAAAAAGGTGGCTTAAGGATCAAAGTAAGGACTTAAAACCTGATTTATAAAAACACCTATTTCACATTGTATTTGCTTATACACTAAGTTAAATCTATCGAGGTGAGATGGTGCTGAAACATCAGAGGCTGACAAATACCAATTATAGTTTTCCTCATGTATCCACACAATGGAAGTAGTATTATTCCTACTGAATTTTAGTTTGCAGCATTTCAAAACTAAGGAGTCAATTTTCTTTATGAAATACATTAAAATATCCTTTTCAGTCCTCTAAAAACTTCGTTGAAACGTCATGTCCTCTTCACACTGAATGTAGACATTTGGCCTCCATAGAGCTGGCGAGAAAGTATTCCACCTGCAAAATCCGTCAATAACAACAAAGTGTGCCAAGGAGTCATATGCCTTCTTCCTAACAATGTCTTTATAAATCATATCTTTGATGCCATTTGAAAAGGAATCCAGATTACAAATGCCGCATCAGGTGTGCAGGGCCTTCAGCTTCATTAGCTTCATGGTGCATCCAACTCTGATAATCAGTTTTGAATGAAAAAAAAATATCAAAAGCTTTGATCTAATTCTCTAGATATTGATATCAATTACACCTTTTACATTCTAATCTTAAAAAAAAACAGAATAAACATCATTAACGTCAAAAGCTAATCTACAGGAAAAGGTGGTTGGCTGAACCAAGCTTGAGGCAACTTTCTTCTTTTTTTAAAACTCTGTGCCCCATAATTTTTCTTCCTACAATGTCTTCTGTCTGAAGTTTAGTCATAAAATCCGTTCCCGACAGAGGAGAGAAATGAGGACATAATGGTATGATCTATGCTTCCTGCCAAGGTCGCTACTTTGGCGATGGAGGCTCTTTGTACCCTGTCGGTTATTGGATTACAGCCTCTGTTCCTGCCCCGAATGCACCGGGAAGCCCGGTGCCCTGCCTTTATTTCGTGACCTTTGTGTTTACACTATTTCCCTCTGTGCAGTGTTTTCCTCTGAGCTATCAAATACTTTTAATTCCTATCCACAGCCTCGGTGCTTCCTGCCAACTCCCAGAGGCAATCAGGACCCTCCTCACTTCTTCGGCTCTGCACGCCACACTTCCTGCTCAACATTCAACTATTTTTCTACATATATATGCAATTTCTACGCCACTACCAAAACATTTACCCTTTCTAACTACCAAAATCTTTTTTTTAATGCAATGTCTTTCAACTCATTTAGAGCTAGTCTCAGTGTCTGTATTCTTCCAACATGATTCATTTTGAAGTGGAAAGTTTTCAGGAAGACTGGGTAAACCTCCTTCTACACTCAAACCTTATATTTTATTCATTTGGAATGGACTTTTTAAAAATGGGTTTCTAATTTATTAGGCTTTTTGAAAGTGAGCTAAATAACTCCGGCTCCTCTTTGCTCCCCCAGTACTCCATGTCCTTAGCCCCCTGCACTTGAATTGTGTTCTCCTCCCTCACCCACCACAGGGTCTTCTCAGGGCAGGCCCAGGGGCTTGTATACTTCAGCACATGCTTAGCTCCTGGCCCAGGGACTAGAGTGCAGTTGATGCTTGATAATTCCTTGTGTTATGAAAAAAAAGTTGTCTAGTTTCTTTTTAAGAATACTGTTCTTGATCATTAGAGCAATTTCTATTACAAAGATAAATTCTTAAAATATGGAAAATTTAAATATTCTGCATAATCAGAATTTTTGTTCAGATTTCCTCCATATATGCAACTTGAAGGCATAAATATATTTTTAAATGTGTTTAAATATTTCATTTACTGTCTAAAATATGAGACTGTTGATGGCTCATTTTTATAAAGTTCTACCCTCATGGTTAATTTTTAAATAAAATGCATTTTATTTGTTATATGTGATAGAGATGGCAATTTATTATTTGAATTTTCTTCTTAACATGTCACCTACATCTTTCTACACTTATGTAATGTCTCTGCTCTTTTCTTTCTTCTCTCTTTAATTTTTATCACTAATATCACAGTGTTAAAATAAAATCTATGCATTTCTTATTTCCAACATGTGAGCCTCTCTTGATGTATTCTTAATTGTCAAATTCAAGTCTAAATAAAAAAGTGTGTGGATGCCAATAATGAACCCTTACTATTTTCACCAAATTTCATGAATTTCATTAAGGTATGTAATAAGAAGAGTGAGATGGTAAGTTCCACACATGCCATCTAAGAAAGAAAAGAATTGGAAAGTTTTAAACACCCTTGGCTTCAAATCCACCTCTGATGTTTTATAGCTGGTGATCTTCAGCAGTTACTTAACTTCTCCGAACGTCAGTTTTCTCATTAGGAAAATGGAAAACGTGATGACTTCATTCTTTGTTGAGAGATTTAATGGTATTAAAATATGTAAAGCACCTAAGGCATAGTAGACAATATACTGTTATTAATTCTTTACCTTTCAATGCATCCTTTTATGGAGCTTTTTTAAAGTCAGACAGACAACCTAACTATAAATATCAGAACTTGATTTCAAAAGGGAAAAGGAAAGCTATATTTAAATAATCCATTCCAAATGGCTTGTTTGTATGTAACTAACTTTAGAGATTAAGATTATTCACAACTTCATGTTCTTACATAAGGTTGGTATTTTATAGCTAAAATGTGAAATATATGTGTTTCTATGTGCATTAAGTTATTATCTCTATTTACAAAGGAATTTCTAAAACTGAGGAAACTACTTAGGGAGACCAAGATGGGAAATGCACTTCTACGTGCTCTGGGTGGATGGTGCAGGCATAACCAAACCCACGTGTAATCAGAACAGGCAGTGCCTGATGTCATCACTTTGAAGTTTTAGAAAGCTTGGACATTTTAAAAGAATTTTGGTTCTACATTATTGTTTCAAATTTTAGCATGGATAATTCTTGTTTCGCTTGTGACATTTCAATTACGCAAGTGTGGCAAATGCTATGGATTGACTATTCCAAAGTGGTTGGCAACCACTTTCTTATCTTCTGCTACTGGGGAAGCTCCAAAGCTAGAGTTAAAATAATCATGTTCTCACACTCACTTCCAGTGAGGGATGACCACATGACCCAGTTCTACACAAAAGGATTAAGTTGAAGTCACCAGGCTTACCTGCTGAGAAACTTTTTAAAAGGGACATTTATAAAGGACACTATCCTTGGGCTTTTCTCTTCCTACTTCTTCCTGCTTTCACTTGGAAAGCAGATGTGAGTCTGTGAAGCAGCAGGCATCTCACAGCCTTGAGACCACATCTGTGAGGACCTACCTGTACAGACTGAGAACTGAAGAGAAAATGAGGATGTTCCCCGGAGCACTGGCCTGCTAACACCTGACTTCTGGCTCTCTGAGATAAATAACCCCTATTTGTCTAAGTCGCTGAACAGACTTTTAGTTGTTTAAAGCTGAATTTAATCCTAGCTGATACAAGTTTCCACTTGAACACAGAAGAAAGAAAATGATATAAAGACTATTGTCTCAATTCTCTCAAGGAAGGTAAATAGTACCATTCTAGAGGCATTGAAGTGAAGTGAATTCATACATAAAATGGATGGTTAGGGCATTAGGACCTACTTCTCTTCAAATCTGGTTGAGAAAGGATGCACTAAACCATTGCTGTATGAAATATCCTCTGCAGCAACAGCATAGGTGTCACCTGGTAACATACGAGAAATCTAGAATCTCAGAATTCTAGACCACTCCGCCTACTGCAGAATCTGCATTTAAAGCATGATCCCCAGGTGATTTATATGTACATTATTTTTTTTTAATGCTGGATAAATTGTGAACTCTTTCAAATGAGAAGATGAGTATTTTTTTTAATCTTTTACATTTTTATTTCCTGGTGCAATATCTAGACAGAACACAGTAAGCCCAAACAAATATTTGAGGAATGAAACATAACACTGACTCAGCGTCAATCACTAAATTTTGTTACAGATTTGATTATCAGAAATCTAATCATTGTTTGCAAAGCAGAGCTGATGGGCGTGAGAAAATGAGTGATGCGATAGATATGATGTGAAATAGGAAAAGAGGTTGAAAATTTACAAAACTTAGGATGAAATACATAGGCTCTAATTGTGCACTGAAATTAAAAGTTTTAAAGAGTCTGGGCCCCTCTAACAGAAAGAGTTAGAGAGAGAAAATTGAGGAGTAAGTCATGGAGAGATGTCCTTGCCAATATTCATTATTTTGCCTAGAGCCATCTTGATTTGACTATTCCAGGTCACTGGTGCTCCTATTCAGCAGTGTGATGAAACACTTCACTCTGAGGAAAGCTAAGAATGCTTTTCCAGGAAAATGCATTTACACACACACACAAACACACTTCATACAGTTTCAGCAGGTGCACAGACTCCCTAAAGTCGACCCATCAAAGGTACAACGGACTTCAGATAGAGAGTCCTTCATGGAATTTGGATTTCCTACATTATCAGTTGGGTAGTACGATGGTCTATGAAATGGTACAGAAAAATAGATTGAGGCTACCTCTTCACATATCCTAAATCCTAAATTCTTTCCCAATTTAACTTTTGACTGAATGGAAGCATAATCCTTCTACTGGACTCTGCCAGTCTTTCTCTGTGGGCTTGTTGTGGCTAAGGAATAAGCCAAGATTATGTAAGAAATGAACTCATGGATACACTTAGCTATTGGACTGAGGAACACTGACTCAGGCACAGAGAAAGTGTGCCTATCTTAAGAAACATATGCAGTGATATGCTAGGGACTTCATTTTGTTATTATAAGGCTTTTAATGTTAGTGAGTATTATGGATTAAATTATTTCCCCCTCAAAATTATATTGAAGTCCTAACCCCTAGTACCTCAGAATGTGACCTTACTTGAAAATAGGGTCCTTGCAGATGTAATTAGTCAAGTCAAAGCCATACTCGGGTAGGATGGACCCGTAGTCCAATATGACTGGTGTCCTTATAGGAAACACAGAGACAGACATGGGAGGGGAGAACATCATGTGACTACAGGGCCAGAGATGTCAATCAACTGCAAACTGCTGTAAGCCAAGGGATTCCTGGGGCAACCAGAATCTGGAAGAGGCGAGGAGGGAAGGGTCCTCCTCTAGAGGTTTAGGTGGAGTATGGCCCTTCCAATATCTTAATTTCTGACTTGTAGCCTCCAGAATTATCAGGACATAAATTTCTGCTGTTTTAAGCCATTCAGATTTTGGAAATTTCTTACAGAAGCACTAGAAAACTACTAGAGTAGGAAAATCAAATCTTCAGTTATAATAATTTATTTCAAAATGTCTGCCCTGGTTATTAACAAAAGCATTTACTGAGCAAGTATTCATTGATTTCACTATGTGTAAGACACTGCCATTTAGGATATCAAAATAAAGAAACAGTAGACTCTATGCTTAATATCTCAGTCATGAGCATGCTGGTTGTCCCATTAAAACTCCTTTGTAGTGTGTTCCTCTCTAGAGTTTTAATGTGGTGCAAACTAATGTTCATACGTTCACATGCAAGTGCATACCCACCCTCATTATAGTATTCTTATTCTTAGAGAAAATATAGCCTAATTTTTATTCAAAAGTTACTTGGCTGATCTGGGTCTCAGTTCTTTCATCAATAGAATAGACATTAATTATTAAATGTCAAAATTTTCTCTGAGTTCTAAATTTCTATCAGGTCATAGATCATAATTGATTGATAGTTCATTTGCTGGGAATTATCTAAAATGGTCTGTAAGTAAAGAAGAGAAAACTCAGGGGAAAATGGCCCTTTTCAAATGGCTGAAAAGCAATAAATTGGAAGAGTAATTGCTGCATGTGGCTTCGAATGATAAATAAGGACTGGTAGAGATGGAACTGGACTCAATATATGGGAGAATTTGTTAATAATTTTAGCTTAAACAGTGTATTCTGATCTTAACTTAATAAATTCTTTGTCAGAAGAATCATTTTCTTTAAACTTATACAACGCTGTATGTCAATTATATCTCAACAAAACTGGAAAAAAAAATAAACATTTATGTCCAAAAAAAGAATTGTTCATGTGGACAACTGTTTGCCAAGATGGCTTTAAGGCATTCCAAGCATTCCCACGTTGGTCAGTGGTTTCCTGGATCACATTTTCCAGATACTATGGGATCCAGGAGGGTGCATTTGAAAAATCAATCACTCTGGAGATAGAATGGAGTTCAAACCCTGTATCAGTCCCTTAGCAGCTACGGAAACTTAATTTCTGAATCTCATCTTCCTTGTCTGTAAAATACAGATGTTAATGCCCATACTAAAGAATTGGTCTGAATTGCAAGTAAAATAATGCATGTGAAGTATCTAGTCACTAGTCAGCACTTGATCAACGCTGCTTCCTGCCTTGCTTTGTAACTCCATGTGTGTTTACTGTGTTGGGGTACAAAAGAAAAAAAACCTTTAAAATGAAACAAGAGACCAATATTAAGGAATATTTTTTAAAAGTTATTTAGAAAAACAAGTAATAAAGTATATTCCACCACATGTTACTATTTATAGTTGTAGAGAGATAGAAGTATGCCACTAATCACTCAGATTTGTTTGACATGTCATCCCTAAAAGGATCTACAAGGCTCTCACCAAGGCATTTGGAATGGTAAATCATTGCTACCAAACATTTTGGAGATGGAGAAAAAGAGCAAAGGTTAAGAAATGTTGCTAAACTCTGACCTAATGAGGTACCAAGAAGTTCTGAACAAATTGAGAATAAAAATAGCCTCTGATTATTTTATCTTTCCAACAATTACTCCTTCATGACAATTATTCAAATGTTTTAAATGTGAACAAACATTTCCTTTACAGTGAGAAAATCTGGAATAGTACTCAGCTTCTTCAGTGAACTGCTGTCTGGTATAATTCTGTTGCTATTTTATATTCAGCTATCATGTTCCTGATAGGCGTGTTTCATCAGTAATATTCTCCATTTCCCTGCTAGAGTTAGAAGGTTTGCCAACGCATTCCTGAAAGCAAAATGAAAACAAGCAATAAATAAAAGTCTACCAAGGATCCTTTGCAGTATTTACCTATTTCCCATGGTTTCTCTACATAAAATAATGCCAATAATAAAATATCTTAAAATTATTTCTACCCTTCTGTGTGTTAAGTTTTATTTTGGTGTAGTTACTAGACTTTTCTTATTTAAGAATATTTTTAGTCTTGATTTAAGAAGTTTTAATTTTTTCTCACTAAAACATTGATGTTAAAACATGCGATTCAAAAATGCGTGTGTGAAAAGTAAAAGAAACGTTGATTCAGAATCTTAAGATATGTGTTCAAACTTTAGCTCAACTATATACTAGGAATGTGACTCTGGACAAATTACATAAATTCTCTGAATTTTGTTTTACTTATTTACAAAAAGGAAATTTTATACTCTTTCTTCAAATATGAGTGGTGAAACTCAAATTAAGCGTATAACATTTCTGTGCAAATTACCAAGAGTTATACTACTAAAAGACTTTATAATTTAATGTGTCCTTATATCTTGATCACTAATTACCATATTTATGTTTTTCTGTCATGCCTATCTTCTGCAATTCTTACTCAGCACCTATCACACTGAGTGTTGGACTTGATTCATTTTATATTTGGTTTACTGTCATTTTGAAAGCCTTAAGAAAGCAAAGATCCTATTTCACCAAAAGAGGATCTACTTCCTATTCAACAAATGCACACATTCAACAATAATTATCAAGCACTAACTATGAGTCTAGAAGTTTTCTAAGTGCTGTGCTCACAACAGTGAAAAATATGGACCAAATTTTGTCTTCATTCAATTTACATTCTACTGGGTGAGATATAAAATAAACAATACAGATATGTAAACACTGTATGTGAGGTGATGATAAACGCTAAGGAGTACAAGTAGAGCAGGAGTGCCTGCTTGTGGATGCAATTTTATACAGGGTGACTGGGAAGGTCTTGCTGAGACGGTCGTATTTGAGTAAAGATCTGACTGATGAAATGAGGGAGGGACCTACACAGCTATCTGGGACAAGAGGGTTACAGGCAGAAGGACCAGTGAGTACAAAAGCTCCAAGGCAGGAATATATTAACATATTAGAGGAAGAGAGAAGGCCAGTGTAGCTGGAGGGAGTGGTGGGAAAGAGAGCAACAGGAGATGAGTTTGGAGAGAGAAGTGGAGGAGGCAGATGATCCATAGACTGTAGACCATGTGAGGATTTTGACTTATATTTGAGATGAAAAGCCATCGAGCGATTTGGTATAGAGGAGAAACGTGATCTCACTATTGTTTTAACATGATCCCTCTGGCCACCCTGTTGTGAACAGACTGAAGAAGATACGATGAGACAAAGACACCAGTTAGGAGATGATTCCAATAATTATTGGAGGAATTGGAGGAATATGATTGTACAGAGGTGGTAAAATTGGTCAGATTCTAAATATGTTTTCAAGGTAGAGTCATCAAGGTTTGCTGATGGATTAGGCATGGAGCGCAAAATAAAGTGAAGAATCAAGGATAGCTCCAAGAATCTTGACCTGAGTAACTATAAGAATGGAGTTGCCATATTCTAAGGTGGGAAACACAGGCGAGAACTTTTTTTAGAAGGTGATCAGCCTCTATTTTGGACATTAAAACTAATTATTCAACATCATGTCCACTCACCTCCTCCCGAGTTCTCACTATTAACTTAGTGAGACAGACAAACATGCTGACGAATTCTAGTGAGAAACCTCGGTTCAGTGAGTAGGAGAGTCCCCAAGGCAATAGCAAATATTTTACCATAAGGCCAGGCTGTCAGCTTTCACCACATGAATAACAATCTCAAAAACAGTAGTTATTCTCCTCTCAAGCCCTCAACATACAATCCCTGACAGCAGGAGGGAGATGGCCGGAGTCAACTACTCACATCCTCTGAGAGCCCAATACCTCGAAGTCAGTAATTTGAGGTAACCTTGGAAAAGTCAGAACTCTCTGATCTCCAACTGTAAAATGGAAATGATAACACTTACTGTGACCTACCATTCTTAGAGGATTGTTACAAGGATCAAAGAAGATAAAGTATACAATTATAATATATATGCATAGTAGCCATGACTCTGGTTAATGACAAAGCCATAGTGAGACACTATTTTGTTCCAAGTAGACACTTTCCAACTGTAGATGCTGGAATTGGAAGAATGTAAGGTGTTTTGAAAAATCAGACAATGATCAGCTCCAAATACTTTATTTTTACCTATTAAAGCCAAAGATCACTAGTAACCTTTTCTCACTGAATAGAAGACATTAATAAGATGAGCAGCTTTTGGCAGCAGGACAATAGAATGCTTAAGGACACCATATCTCCGGCAGTTCTTGGAGTGCACATACCTGGGCAGGAGCAAATGGAAGTCAAATAGCAGAGCGAGAAAAATATTTGCATAATATCTATCCACTTGAACTTTGAGGATATGTAAAGGGGTTGAACTAACTGCAAGAGAGATCAGCTACAAAACAAGGAATTACCGTCTCAGGTAGACTGCCAGGGACAAGTGTGAGGCGTAGATTCATAGGGCACACTGGATCGAGGTCAGGAAGGAAGAGACTTTGGCCTTAGTCAAGGACTTACCCACAAGTGACCCATGCATTTCATCAGTTTCCAAATAAAAAAGAATGGGAGTGGCCGGCCTTGTGGCCGAGTGGTTAAGTTCGCTCACTCCACTTCAGTGGCCCGGGGTTTAACCCGTTCAGATACTGGGCGCAGACCCAGCACAGCTCATAAGGCTATGATGAGGCAGCATCCCACATGCCACAACTAGAAGGACCCACAACTAAAATACACAAGTATATTTTACTGGGGGGCTTTGGGGAGAAGAAGAAGAAGGAAAAAGAAGATTAGCAACAGATGTTAACTCAGGTGCCAATCTTTAAAAACAAAGAAAAAGAATGGGATGTAAATATTAGAAATACAGGTAGAGGTACTTGTGGGTTTTGTGTGTGTGTGTGTGCACATGTATGCTGTGTATCACTGGTTCTTGGCCCTATCTAAAATTTCTAGACATCCCATTCCTACAACCTCCAGCTATTTTAAGCGTGTCCCCAGGGATGTTTCACTGAAATATAGACAATTCTTTTCAGCTGATTCAGAGCATCAGCCATTTCTTCCTGCGCTCCAGAGAGGGCCACTCTCTGCTGGGTCACACTGTGTGTTCCAGGTTCTGCTTGCACTGGTGCCGGGTATCCTCACTAATTCTGCTTGGCACCTCTACCTCTGCTGTGCAGAATAGTCCCTCTTCCTGGCTATTACGATGTCCATAGTTTAGCCTGCTCAGCTAATGCCACTGTCATTCCTGTTGGGAGGCCTTGAAACAAGCAGCACACTAATATTTCCACTGCATCTAAAGTGTTGTTTTCAAGGTGGCAAGATAAGACTGTTTTCCAGAACCTCCACATGATGAAGCTGTACCACGTTCTCTGTAAAAGTTCAGAGAATGCCTCTCCGTCTTCTCGCTCAAAGAACAAAATGCTGCAATTCACAAAATAATATTTGATTTAGTTCACATTAACTTACATGAGACACATATGTCATAAAAAATCAAGGAGGAAACATCATATAAATTAAGCTCAAATGCGTTGTTGAAATTTTTTTTTAAATGCCAGGAATCACTAAGTAATATAATAATATAATATTATTGCCATATTATTCCTAACATCATAAAACATGAAAATAAAGTTTACAGTCAAATCGCAAGCTTTTAATCAATTCAGACCACATTTCAGAGTGCCACTGTGAGCAGCCTGCACCAGCTGTCTTGCAGCTGCAATGAATTTGACATGCTGTGAAATCACCATGGAATGCTCCAGATCCTTTAGAAATACAGAGCAAAGCCTAAGGAATTAAAATGGTAGCCTGGGGGCTGGCCCACAGCAGAGTGGTTAAAAGTTCCACACACCCTACTTCAGAGGCCTAGGTTCACGTGTTCAGATCCCAGGCATGGACCTATTCCACTCATCAGCCATGCTGTAGAGGCATCCCACATACAAAGTAGAGGAAGATTGGCATGGATGTCAGTTCAGGGCAAATCTTCCTCACCAAAAAAAAAAAAAAAAAATTGTAGCCTGCCATGCTGGACAAAATCAGAAAAGACACGTTTTAATAAGTATGTGTATACAATTATTTTAAAGAATTCCAAATATGAGTATCTGTAGTATTTAGAAGATTTAATATCATATACATATATATAATATATGCATATCTCATACATGCTAATGACACTATTTTTCAATGATTTATTGCAAAAGTTTTTGAACATAGAGAAAAATTGAAATAATTTTACAGTGAATATCTTTATATCTACCACTTACTATTAACATTTTACTACACTCACTTTGTCACATATCCATCCAAGTATTCTTACTTCTATCAATCCATCAATTTATCTTATTTTCTATATAGTTTTGACTTTCTTAAGTTTATGTAATATGAAAGTACACAATTTAAGAAGAGTCAAATGTAATCTTTTGGAACATAACTGTTAGCTCCTAATGTGAGAAAAATGGATTTTTAACACTGGAAGATACCGTTAAAATCCCTTTATTTTAACACCTTATTTTTCAGCTATAGAAATTGAGGCATATTGATTTTAAAGAGTTTGAATAGTAACACCCATCTAATCAGTAACTAAGCAAAGATTAGAATTCTTACTGTGTACTTTACATAAACACCTATTTGGATAGTAAGAGAAAGCTGTGAGGTGTTAGTAAGATGAGGAGAATCATTCAAGCCTGCTCTTTGTTAGAAAAGTGAAGTGACGTTAAGTTAACAGACCAAGGCACAGCTGAACTAGCAGTGAGATTTCGGAAGAAAGCAGAGTTAAGTGAGTTAAGAGCTGAACATCTATGAAAATCCTCCCACTGTGTAACCAAAAGAATAAAAATCTGCTAAAACAGCCCTACTTCAAGCATAAGTCTTGTATGTGTGCCCAGTTTCTAAAATTATGGAATGTCACGGGGCTGAAGAATTAGGGCTAACTGAGTATTGGAAGCAGGGAATTTGAGTGGGAGATGAAGAACATCCGAAGCTTGAGTCCAGATTGACAAACTCACAGACCGTCACAGTAAGCACAGTTTAGAGAGCGCAGAAGGAATATATACTGTAGCTGACACCCCCGCTTGAATGAGAGATCCATTGGGGAGGCATACTTAAAATTGATCTTCTTATTACCCGCAATCAATCTGTGTTGTGTCCAGGTATATGCTTACAGAAAAGTCACAACTCTGTTCAGAGAATGAACGTGTCACAATTTAATCTCCTGGTCACTTTTTCCATGTCTTAACATTAGTTTTTAAAGAAAATTTGAAATCAGTGGGTGATTAAATGTTAGAAAACTGTTAAAATTTAGAAAAGGTAAAATCTTTAGATTTCAATTCACGCTTCAAAGTTGGTAAGGCAGAAAATGCAGGTCTCTCTCTTTTTTTCCTTCTTCCTGTCACATCCTTTAAATCTTATCTTCTCCAGGACTATTTCCTCCGACTCCAGCTGAGTGACTAATATATTTTCCCTGAGACCCTAGTTTCAGTGATTTAGAGTATTTAAGACCTTACTGGGAAACGTTTAAAATTTAGCCTCTTGAGTCCTACCCTAATGGAGTCCAACCTTCTCTATTTTTAACAAACTCTCCAAGTAATTCTTCAGGTGCACAATATTTGAGAACTACTGGTATAAAGAGTTCAATATTAGAAGTCAAGAGATCTGGCTTCTAGTTCTCGTCTTATAATAATTATTGATTTATTGAGTGGCCACACGTGAGTCACTTACTTCTGGGATTTATTCCCTGTGATGCAGTAGATTCCAGACTCATGTAGGAGGATAAAACAAAACTTATTTTTATCTTATGGGGCTCTTCTCTGGCACTACAAACTATACAATAATAATAATCTTATAGGACGTTTGCAAGACTTAAATAAAGCCATGTATTTAAGAACCTAATGTGATATCTAATACTTAGTAGGGCTCAATAAATGACGGTTATTATTATAATTACAAAGTTGTTAATATTATTAAGAAACAGGCACCAAGCTCATCTGCTATTCAAGACTGGCCCTGCATAGCGCTGAATTGATTGAAGTGTGTATGAACAGCAGGGTCACCCTCTCTCTAAGGGCTCCACTGATCATCATTTGATCAGATTACTCACTCAGTTTAGGGTACCATAAATGAGGGGGCATTTGGTCTGCTCAAGGAAAGCAAAAGATAAGAAAGTGTTTGTGTCAATAGGCACAAGAGAAAGATCACAGGAAATGAATACATTTAACCTCAAAAAGATAAAGTGAAGGGGGTATTGTCTCTTTGACTCTCAATTTCCTCATCTTTAAAATTGGGTTAATGATTCCTGTTCTCAGGTCCAGGAATCAAAAGCAACTGTAATCAAATTCTGCCATGCACTAGCTGTGCAAATTTGGCCCAACTAATTTACCTCTCTGAGTCTTAATTTCTTAATCTGTAAAATATAAATAATGTTGAGAAATACCTAACAGACTGCGAGAACTCTTGGTGCATGATACACACTTAGCACTCAGTGAACACTAAGCTAGCGCCAAGGACTCATCTACTAGTTCCCTAGGGTGGCCCTAATGAAGAACCACCAACCGGGTGGCTTAAAACACCAGAAATGATTGTCTCATAGTTCTGGAGACTGGAAGCCCAAACGCAGGGTGTTGATAGGGCCACACTCCTTCTGCAACATGTAGGGGACTACTTCCTTGTCTTCCTGGCTTCTAGTGGTTTGCCCGCAATCATTGGCATTCTTTGGTTTGCAGCTATACGACTCCAGTTTCTGCCTTTGCCATCATATGGCATTCTCCCTGTGTGTTTCTGTCTTCACATGGCCATCTTCTTATAAGAACAAAGTCATGCTGCATGAAGGGCCCACTCTACTCCAGTATGTCTTTGTCTTAACTGATTATATCTTCAATGACCTTGGTTCTAAATATGGCGGCTTTCTTAGGTACTGGAGGTTAGGACTTCAACATAATTTTTTTTGAGGGAGACACAATTCAATCCACAGCAAGGCATCACTATCTACTTTATCAGGGTTATGATGAGCATTGTGTGAGATGACAGATGAAAGCACTTCATGCATAAAAATATAAATGTTATATGCAGTGTTTTCATAACAACCTTCACATAAATGAAGCAGAAGTTTTGGAATGAGAAGGAATACCAATTGTAAATATATTTAAACTTAACCAAAAAGAATTTAAATGACACGTTAGATAAATGTGATAGTAATGGTGGTTCTGAAATGACAAGATGTACCCTTTAGTTGTCTTCCACTTTGGAAAGATGTGGTAGAATGCTGGAGTTGAGTTAAGTGATTTATTTAGTATCAGGAGATTATATTGGTCTAGAAAGAGCAAGGACAACTCTAATATTCGAAACTGTAAAGTTCGTGTCTTATTCTACTAACTACATGTAATAAATAAGGATAGTATTTTATAGGTATATAATGACTCTCGTTAGTGATATGAACAAAATTTCCTTTGTGCTACAAAGAATAACTATTAGCACCCCATCTCTCCCTCTTCTATAAAAATGGGAAAACTTATATGAAAAACCTTGTCCGCAAGTCTGTGGTTAGTAAATAAAAAGACTGCAATTCCAGCTCATCAGTTTGAATGAAAATCTTGTTTGTTTTTCTTCAGTTGTTTGTGTGTTTTCGTTTTTGCTGTTTTGTTCTATTCGTAACACCAATAGTACTAGAGACAAAGTTCAGTTGTAGCAACAACAAAGGATATGACCAAGACCCTCAATGTAATTATCCGTTGTTCAGAATTCCACACAGGAATATAAGACCATGCATTTGTAGTCTCCTTTCTGAACATAAATGTTTCCTGTAGATTTGTTTTGTTTCTACTACATTTTCTAAATTAATCTCCAATTACCTTATAAGAAATGGAAATGATTCTGTGATAATTTGTTCCATTGAAAAGATGAAACATATATATACATACATATGTGTATATATAAATATAAATATATATATATATATATGTAAAGCACCAACCATTTCATTTGTGTGCAGCAATCAATTATAAATGACTTTGGATTTGCTTGAATCCAAATAAAAACTCAATGGGATATGAGCTGACATCAGTAAATGTCAGGTGCAGGTAGAGGAAACAGCATGTCAACTTAATTCTGCTTGTTCTGCTGCTTCCCTGGAGAACACTCAACCAGATTTATGCCATAATTTTACTGTAATGGGTTGACTTAAGAAAGACCTTTCCTATACCAAAACAAAAATTTTATGTTTGCCTTGGGAAAACACAAAAGTCTGTCTCCAGAACCTATTTCCAGCTGGCCTTCCCTAACCAAATTCCAGTGATTGGACCAAAGATACGTGTTATATGCTAAAGATCTAGCAGAAGGCCAAACTTTCAAAGTAACATCCGCAGAGAAATTACAAGCCAACATAAAAACATGTTTATTGTTATTGAAATTGTGAAGCTTGCATCCTTTTGAATTTTTCTGCTTCAATGAGTATTCTTTATTCATAACCTTTCCAAGGCATTTTCTTCGGAACACAAAAGGATGGCTCATATTCTATTTTTTTTTATTCTCATAAATTATTCGCTAGTTGTCAAAGTCTAAAGTTCTACAACGATGTTTATTTCCTTTTACACCCACTCACCTAAACCTGCAGTTTCAAAAGAGAGCAGCTGGAAAATTTATACGCTACATATTTTCTACATTCCTAAAGAATTGATTACTAAAACACTGATTAGATTTAAGAAGGCTCATGTGATATGTTTGACTATATTTATGTGATTTGGGTAATTTTGCTTAGCTAAAATGTCAGAGATTAAAGAATGTGACCCAGAGAGTCTTAGCTTAGAATAATCTTCAAGTTCCATAGATCTAGTTGATTGTCTTGCCTTCAGGTGGGCTTCACCAAAGTTACTCCATTTGACTCGCTTGAATTCAACAAATGTGGACTTTCCACTTACTGGGTACCAGGAGTTACGGGGACTTCAAAGGAAGTAGAAGTCATGGTCTCAGTCTTAGGAAGCTGAAAATCTCTATAATGGTTACTTTCTTTTTCAACAGTCAAAACATGTAAACATATTTAAACAAACAAACAAACAGAAACAATTCAAACTCCTGTGAATATCAACCCCCTATGATGAAATGCCAAAATACACGGTGCAGAAGACAAATGTCAAAGGATTGATCTTCCTTAGTTCCAAGCTGATACTTCAGTGGTTTAAGTTTACTTTTTATGTTCTAAAACAATCAGTGAAACATGTTCTATTTAATTCATTAGTTATCCTTACTCAAAAACGCTTCCTTATAAATATTTAATTTATAAACTTATTTGGGAAAAAGTTTTCAGTGTTGAGCAACTGGACAAAAAAAACATTTCAAACCTACATTGAAAAACCAAAAAGGATTCTTTTCTCCACTTCATACACGTGCATAATTAACAAGAGTGAAGAGGAAGAATATAGGCAAGACTAAATTAACTCTTCTGAATCTGTGATATTTGTAGTTTTAAGGCTTTCTGCTGGCTTTTCACTTTTCAGTGCAAGAGAATAAGTCCAAGATATAGACCATCTATTTCTTCTAACCATCTCTTAGCATGCCAGTCATTTAGTCTCCTAATTCTTGATGCAAGGGACACGCTGGAGGCTGATCTGAGAGGCAGCACGGAAGCAAATTTAGTCTCTGGCTGTTTTCCTCAATAAGAGTCCTATATTTTCTTTCAAAAGTGTCTACAAACTTTAGATATCTGCTTAGTTTTGCCTTTCGTGGTGTTCTGCTTTATTCATTCTCACTCAAGTCCAAAGTCAACCTCTTCTATTGTGCTTGGTTCTCGTCAGATAAGAATGACAAGTAAGGAAGAGTTTATCTCTAGACCTTAAATCTTCTTTTTCCATAAACACACACACACAACCCCCTCATATATCAAGAGATGTTTCCAGCATTTAATTCTTCTGTTTCTTTCCTATACCACTCCAAAACTTTCCCTTAAAAAAAAGAGCTGATAAATTCACTCTCAATAAGATGTTACTGACTGAAAAATCCAAGTTCCCGAAAGTTCAATGATTAAATTTGAATTATGCCTCTTTAGAACAGTGACCTTGTCTGTGTTACTCACTACTATATCTTCAGTGTCTAGCACAATGCCTGCCATTGAATATATGCTTAAAAAATGTTTATTGAATGAATACTTGCATTGAAGATAAATTCTTCAGTGAAAGGAATTGAACAATTGCAGGCATCAGGCAAAAATTTCTAGCTTTTTGTTGTCCTTGAAATACCATTCTTAAAGCTGCTTCCGGTTTTGTACAGGGCCATGCTTGTAGTGTCCTTCTCTACCAGCTGCCTGCCCACATGCCCCTAGCCTGAAACTGAAGAGTGGAAATCTTCACCTCCACCCCGACTCTACATGCCGACATTAGAAACCCCTCTGGGAATATTAGAAATGCCGCATATAGTTGAGTTTGGCAAAGACTGAATTGCTAATCCTCTGAGCTCCTCAGCCCCACTGAGTCTTCCAACTGCTAAGAATTAGGCTCTTGAGCAGCATAGAAGAACCCTCTGTGGGGGTGCAGGGGATTGACAAAGGAAAAGCAACCCAGTGGCCCTACTAGGAGCACCTACATAGAGTCTAAATGTTTAATCAACTGCACTGCAGTGGGACAACACTGAGGCAGAGAATGTGGGAGCTAAGCATGTTTTTGGGTAGCTGGCTCTTGACTCCTGAATTAGAGGAGCCTAAGGGAGGGAAATGTTAGGAAATCTCACAGCGTGGATCCTCCCAGGTTGTGTGAGGAACTTTTACCACCGTTGTGTAAGCAGCAGCGTGCAGTCACGGGACTGGCAGGCACTCACAAAGCAGCCCTTCATCTCCATACTGACTTCTGGAACTAAACTCCCCCTCCTGCGCCATGGCAGGACCTCCAAGAAACAAAGACACTAACAGTAAAGTTCAACGTCTTCTGGCTCAGATTACAGCCAAGTGACCCAAGTTTTCTTTTCCAGGACAAATTCTAATCTTGAGTGTCTACTCACCTTAAAAAATATATATATTTATATTTATGAGCCCAAAGAGTTAATCCTCCTGCCCAATCTAGCTTTTAGTCAGCCACTGACACTCCCTTCCCCTCCTCTGCATTGTCTCAGGATTGACAGCAGGAGCTCTTAAACGAAACCATCTCACACACACAATGGAAAGCCTTGAAGTCCCTGAGTGTCTGTGTCCACTTTTGTCAGGGGGAACACAGCATGTTTGTAAACATGTGGCATGGAAAGAAGATTCTGGCAATGACAGCAAGCCTGTGGCCCACAGATTTCCTGTTTGTCTCTGACAGTATGTTACCCCTGGCAACTAACAGGGGAAATAATCTCTGAGAGAACAGCACTCCTTTTCCTTGTTATAAGTCCAGAGTTTGGCAAGTAAAATGAAATAAAATTTTCTAACTGCCTTCTTAATTGTGGAAAGTTTTTATGTCCCTCTTCTCTTCATTCACTTCCCTCATTCCTTCTCTCCCGAAAAAAGGGAAAACATATATATATATATATACTGTATAGAGAGAGAGTAAGAGAAAGTTCAGTTTCAGTATTTTGATCTGCTGAAGACAACACTGCATTGAGTTTATACAGGAGAAACTTTCGAAAAAAATCACACAATAGTAGCTGCAGAGTTCAACTTCCACATCACAAAAAGCAACACAGCTGGGTAGATCAATGTGGCGGGAATGACTTTTATTTATCATACAGACAGACCGAAACAAGTGACATAAATCCAACCATTTATCCAGTTGGCATGTACTGCGTAGGAAGCACTATACTGGACATGCACATTCTTATTCCACCCCCCTCTGAGGCAGAGTTGAACCTGCATGGAAACAGAACACTGAAATGGGGAGGTAACTTGCCCTTGGTCATATTCTGGCCGATTCGGTGCCTGTCTGTAGGATTCTGGAGCTGGCATGGTACCCAAACTACAGAGTCTCTACACATTGACATGCCTAGCGTCTGAGGTAGAGCAGAGACAAAATGACAGAGATTTTGACAGCAGTAAACCAAAATAAGGGCAGTTTCACTGAGAAAATTGAGCAATTAAGTACGTAACTGTCTCGTTCACTGTTCTTTTAAGTAGCGGCAAGCAAAAAACAACATTAGAGAGTGGTGGCTAATAATGATCTTTCCGAATCTAGCACATATATTAGCGTAAAATGGAAAGAGAATCTAGTAAAAATAATCATCTGACCCATTTTTATGTTTATATTCATGTCACACAAAACAATGAGCAAAATCTTATTTTGGAGTAGTGATTTTCAGGCCAGTGTGTCATTACACACTTTATATTTTCCATCTCATGGCAGCCACTGCTTATAAATGGCAGTCAGAAAGATTCCACTTAGATATCAATTTTTTCCTTGTATATGTCATGTATATATCATCTCTTCGTCAGAAGTCCTCAAACAATATTGCTATATATATTTGAAACTTTGATAGTCTTTGTTCTCTCTCTTTTTTTTTTTTTACCATCTCAGGATTACCTTCGTATTCTAAAAAGAGCTCAGTTTTCTCATTATGCTAGTCAAACACTTAAACATTTTATTAGTTAATAGGCCACTTGTTTTACAACCTCAGGGGAAGGTAATGCCTTTTAAATTTTTTAATTATTAAAAATTTAATTTGGCGAACTCATCCTTATATTAGCATCCACTAAATTTTAAAAAAATTACTTGGGCCTGCCCCATGGCCTAGTGGTTGAGTTTAGTGCCCTCCGCTTCCACGGCCCAGGTTCAGTTCCCAGGCATGGACCAACACCACTTGGTGGCAGCCATGCTGTGACGGTGACCCACATACAAAATAGAGGAAGATTGGCACAGATATTAGCTCGGTGTGAATCTTCCTCAGAAAACAAAAAAAATTACCGTCTCTTCATAAAAGTCTTTTTCTCATAGTATTAATGTTACAATTTACACTTCATATTGCTACAATACATGTGCTACTAAAATCAACCCGATTTACTATTTATTACATAACAAAAGAATGCTCATCAGGATACACCTTGATTTCTACCCATTTTAGTATGCTAAATTTTACATCAATCTGTAGCTTTATTAGTTTGTTAACTTTAGCAGAGATGAATTTACCATGATTTAGCTCTTCACTACCCAGGCTCCTTCCTGGAAGGGGCCCTAGTAATGTTCACAAGGTCATAATAATTTTTGTGAAATTTGCAATGGTAAGACATTTTAACCATAATTGACGAAGATTGCTCTTTTTCCATCCTGACTTCTCCCCACGTCAGGCCATGTTGGAGTGGCCAGAAACATGTCTGGAATCTGGCTGAAGAGAAGTCACTTTGAGTTTGGGTTTAATGGGACATATTTATGAACATAGGTAAATTTAGAAACCTTTCTAAACTATCAAAACAAGTTTGTGTTATGCTAAAACAGAATTTGTGCTATGTTATAACAAAAACCTATGCTAAAACAAAGACTAACTTATCTTATTATTCTCTCTATAGAAAATATTGCAAAATTATTGTAATGTAAAAAGAGTTTACAGAAAAAATTAGGGACAGACAATAAATTGATAAAAATATTATCCTTTTTCTGGCATTTTGATAGTTAGTGTATTTGCAACCTTGGAAAAACTTGGAATTTATTGCAATTTTCTTATTCTCAATATTTACATATAGCTAATTTTGTGTTTGCAATTTTTTATTCTTTTTCTCTAAGGGATCCCCAATTGTATGCATTCCCTTACCTATAAAACCTGGATTCAACCTTGTATGACAAGAAACCAAAATAATTTAATTTATTTTCCTAAGAAGATTACATATTTACTTCCAATTAAATTGTCACCAATAAAAAGTTTTGTTTAAATTTTCTTCCTCTTTATCTTGATTAGATTCTACCAAGAGGAAGGACATTTAAATAGCTGCTCTTCATGTGACAATTCTGCTACGTGGCTTCATAACCTCACAAACTAAACCAAGCAAATGGTTTAGAAATTTACGAGGACTCCATTTTGCCGTTTGTTTAATGACAGTAATGAATTCAATTGCCTACTTTCACTTCCCTATCGACTCCTTGGTTATACGTTTTGCTAAGTGAGAAAAAAGAGACAAATATTCATTACAATTAATATACAATAATTTATATGTTTTGACCTAAGACAGGCTTCCAAACTCTCTGTGGTTTAACTTTTGCAAAAACAATGTGGGACCATTGCTACATGCCTCACAGTGAAGCAGAGAGGGTTAGTAACATAATACCAATAAAAAGAGTTTGGAAGAAAAGTGGCCTCTAAGAGTGAGGCTGTATTATACATGATGTGTCCTGGGCAAATTGGATTATTCCAGAATGGCTGTAGGCCCTTAGTTTCATGAATAATCCTTTAAAAGCAAAGAGATAAACCCTTGAGATTAAGTTACAGCTTGATGAAATACTTGAAGTGACTAAAGTTGGAATTCAGACTTTGTTGTGCTTCAGAGATATGGAACAGCTACAACTACCATTTCTTACACTTGTCCAGAATAACGTTTCATTCTTCTGTCCTCTGTCCATGAATTGGAGCTTATTAGGCTAAGCAACTTCTTGCATAATTTCTACAGGCATACCACGGGTGGCTGTCACCAGATAAAAGGGGTACTGAATGTTTTCCTGCACTGCTGATCACAGCCTTAAATTTTGAGTCATTTGTATTTCTTTCTTACCAACTCAAAATCTTTGTTAAAATAACAAACACAGCAGTTAACATTTTAAACATTTACTCATATTACTTATATATTAAAATGGTAATACTGAGAACAAATTTCAAAGAAGTAACATCTTTTAATACACTTTGATTTTTACCAACCATTGCAAATTTAAAACTTTTTCTAACTCATTCAAGGCATTTTCCTAAATTCAGTCATTCCCAGACACCCTAAGGACTCCCAGTGCTAGTACTTGGTTGCTTTAGAACAACCTTGATAGAAATAGCCGTCATGGAAAGCTCTCTCTAAATTTATTTGGGAAGTTTTTAAATACCGTTCACAGCTGATCAGAGACAAGGCCTTAATTGGCCTCCTTTCAACTTATTAGCTCTTAGCTCACTTGGCCTGGGACTCCAAATTCTTACAGCTTCCTGTTCCATGTGGCCTCAGGTAAAAGAGAAATAGCCACCTCAGTATATAAATCTTTTCAGGAGGCAACTCCACTCCCAGATTTGCCCAAACCTCTCAGAGGTCTCTTTCTGGTAAGGTGTTCGTTTCCTCTAATTTTCTAAGAGACTCCTAAACTTTAAGATGACCAACTGGCATAAAAGCTAATATACACTAAAGTACTTTCTTTTATATGTTCATCAGGCTGCTTCTACTTTATAACTATTCTTTTCCAGAACCTTCCGGCACCAACTTACTTCTTAAAGGGACCCTAGATTTTTATCATAGCCTTTATTTTAAAAATGATTTGGACAGCATACTCAAGTTTTGAATAGTTTATAGACTCTTCCTTTCTTAACTAAAGCACCCATAAGTCTAAACAAAAACTCAAGTACAATGGCTTTCTCGATAGCCAGAAAAATTATATTGCTGGAAATTGTTTAAATTCTACTGATAATGCAAGCCGTTCCCAGCTAAATAAAATGAATATTCTTATGGATATTCTGTTATGAAAATGGGTTTCCTTTTGTCTTTCTTGGTAAGTGTTTATTGTTTTTACAGGTTTTGATAAGAGAAACACAGCTACATGTATGTATATAATTTTCTTCGATGCAAATTTCTCTTCTGTTATTTCCCTTACCTCCCATTTGCAATTATGTGTTGCTTTATGGAGCATCCGTGACACTGTTAACTTTATTTCTTCATATAAACAGGGTCATTTACTCTAGTTCTGCTCCAATAGCTTGAAAGTCCTCATTAAACACCCAGGTATCTTCCTAATTGAAGCAAATGCTGAACTCTTCAAGGCTCATTGGAAAATTCCTCTGATGTTTGACACTGTGGGCAAATCAGCAATGAGGACCTTCTGCTTAAGCTTCCCTAAACCACTAAGGCATTTCTTAGAATGTGAGCCAGGTACTTAACTGGTGTAAGTTTTCCAAAGAATTCCAGAAGTAACCCCCAGCTTCTTGAGTTGGAAAAAGATCTCTTATTTATATGAAGAGTCAAAAGCTATAAATAAGACCTTATCTTAGGAAATTACCCTGGGAAGCTTACTGCACAATGTTTTGTTGTACAAAAATGCAGTTTCAAAGAAAAAAACCATCCTTAATTGGAACAAACCTTAGTGTGGATATTGAAAATGATCTATCCTGAAACTCTTAAAGGGGCAGCATCTCAACCAGTATTTTTTTATTAATTCAAATAGCCATGACCTCTGGCATAATCCCTACACACAAAAAGCTTTCCCTCCTCCGCATCATATAGAAAATTTATAAATGTCATGTATTTCTAAAACCTATTGCACAATGCCTTACCTAGTTGTTTAAATGTGTCTCTGTCTTTTCCACTGATCATAATCTAAACACAGTTCTATATTTTAACCATATCTATAGGATCCTTTATACTTCCTCCCAGTACTTCCCCATCGAAAGCCTAGCAAAGAGCTTTGCACATAGGATTTTAAAAATATTTGCTACTTAGTTGAATGATCATTTCATAGCTGCTTCTAATGGTCATTTTCTATGTATAAATTTAAAAAATTAGAGTACTTGAACGTACAAGGAACATTTTCACTCATAAAAAGTTCACTTGTGGTCTTTATCTGGACACTAATCCCATTTACGAAGGCTCCATTATCAAGACCTCATCTAATTCTAATTACTTCCCAAAGGTCCCACCTTCTAATACCATCACATTAGGGGGGAAGGTTTCAACACATGAATTTGAGAGGGCTACAAACATTCAGGCCACAACAGAGAATAAAGTAAAAATTAAGTGTACTCCCACTTTCGTCCTCCATTCCTCCTTCCTGGAGGCAACCTTACCAGTTTCTGGTGTTACATAGTCTCTCTCTCTCACAGAATTGATCTTGGTGTTCTGTTTTAAAATTAGAATGTTTGCTTGATTTGGGAGAAATATTGGTTTCCCTTTGTTCATCTAACTATCAGTAAAATCCTTCAAATATTATGTGCAAAACAAGTAAGTTCCTAGAGTGATGATGTCCATCTTTGTCCTCACTGTCTATGTTCACACATATACAGTTAGAGGATATTTGCCCTCTCGCGGAATTTCTGTAGCAGACAAAATAATAAAAAATAGAATTATCTTTTGAATGTTTACAAGGTAGCACTATATCGGCAATCTCTATATGTTATATTATTTAATCCTCATAGCAAAGATAAAGATCATAGCTTCTCATCCATGGACTAGATGCAGATTGAGGTTTAGGATCGAAGGACTGGCCAGGAACTGGACCGCAATTCACCATAGGTTTCTCAGACTCCAATTTCAAGTAGAATCTGGAACTGTGTGATCATGTGACCCCATTACTTGGCTCTATCACTTTCTAATTCCTTCCTTCCTTCTTTCCTTCCTTCCTCTCTTCTTTCCTCCCTTCCACCCTCCCTCCTTCCTTCCTTCACAGTTAACCAATATCAAGTTATGTCATTTATATATATTTCAAGTTGCTATAGGATTATCATCAAAAACAAATTTTATATAATTCGATGGGTATTTATAAATAGTTTGGGAATAAATAGAAAACAAAAATGTTCTGGATGAAATTATCCTTAATATCTCACTCCTCCATTACAAAATCTCTCGAGATAAATAAAAGTCTACTAGAAATTTAGATGCAGTAAATTTCTCCTAAGAATTTCAGGGTTGCAGGCTTGTCACAATAGTAGCATGAAAGCTGATTCCTTATGAATAAACTTTCAATAAATAATAAATTGATAAAGTCAATAAACATGCTCAGAAAAGAAAGACTATAGTAGAAAGGAGTTGAGCTTTGAGGTTTTTGCTTGCTGAGTAATTGACCCAGAGTTCTTGATGAGCTCTTCTTCATGTCTTCCAACTTTTCAGTTATCATGTTGAGATATATTTTAAGCTTTGTTCTTTTAATTTGAAATTTAACAGCCACAACTAAATGAGGCATACACCTAATATTGATGTCTTTCTCATCTCTCTTTCTCTTTTAATATAAGGCTGTAATTAAGTAATTTTATGTTGATTTAACAGATATTTAGAGACTAAAGGCAAGACAGAATGCTAGAAACTGTATTGAGTTCAGTCTCAGAATGTGACATGGATTAAGCCTTTCTTTACATTTTTCTATACTCCCCTAGTCTTCTAATTTATTCATTATATAAATAGACAATCTACTTGGAATATATCATTATTATGTATTTTTATGATTCTTGTTATTATTTTTCATCATGGTCTCTTTATCCATAGAGAGCATTGAGCCAGCTAAGCAATCTCCAAGGTCGTTTCAAGGACTAATATTCTATTCGATTTTTGTCTTGAAAACTGATGTTTTTAGACTCTGTGAAACCTGGGACTGCTGGGAAGAGTGAGGATTTTGTTAAAGGAGCATGTGGAACTTCCCAGGGGGTGGTCTTCTCAGCTTTACAGTTTCCTTGAGTTCGCAAATTGTGCTGAGGACTGAGTCCTCCTTGTTGCCTGGTCTCTGATTAAAATAATACCTCTGATATTAGAGGAAATGAAGAATAGAGTCTGGCATGAAAAGCATTTCACATTTCCTTTGGACATTTTGGACTTGGAGTGAGTTGTGGCCACCTCACCTCTGGTGATTTGATGACATCATCCATCCATTTTAAACAATATCATTCTCTCTTTATAACACAGCGCTACAGTTCAGGACATTGTTGTTTTATCTTAAAAAACTGTGAGTGACTGCCAGGATTAGCTCTGTTTTGTTATATGAAACTTATATGAAAGGTTTTAAATAGTTAAATTCAGATACTGTGGAGGACTTCCTATAATTACCACATCTGGTTAATAATCAACGAAGAAATGTTGATGGCAAAATATATAAAACCTATTACTATTGTAATAGTTTATTCGTCTAAATAGTTTGCATATGAGGGGGTAATTTTGAGAGGAGTCAAGACATTAATTTATAAGACTAAAGAGATTTGACCTTCTTGGTTCTCTGAGCTGGCAAAACAAATCATTTAGATATATGCTTATTCAGCAAGAACTAGAACATCCATGGGAGAAATCACTTTCTTGAGGACGAGATTAATTTGCAACACATCAAACTCTAGCACTGCAAGTTTGCCACAGGCCTGGGATCTTTCTTCACATATTTTATACTATCTTTTATCCATAGTTGGAATGTTCTGCCAAGCATTTATTTAGTATCATTAAACTGATAAATGGTCTTTAAGATATTTTCCACAATCATTCTGTAAACTCTGCTGAAACAGCCTTTCTCAGGATGGATAGCTGTGAAAGGCATTGGAAAGCCCATCAAATTTTAACAAAAAAGAGTGCATACATTTAAAGCTATAAATTCTATCTGCCAAAGACAATTTCTTTTTACTTTTTCCTTTGGATTTCTTGGTTGTCTTTGCTGAAAGATACTTGTATCAAAGCTGTTGAAACATAATAAACTCAAGTCAGTGTGGAGGTGTAATGGAATTATGCTTTAAATTTAATAATTGGCTGGTCTTCATGAAGTTACCATGACAAACTCAGAAGCTAGAAAGCTGTGTTTTTTCTATTGTGTTTCACTGTGTTTCCTTCAGTGCAGTTTGATTTTTATCAATAGGGTGCTGACATCATTTCCTTTCTAAGTGGCCATTGTTTAACTCTGCTGCAGAAGAACGGAAGAGGGCAATATATTTATTTATATAAAAGGTTCTGCTCAGGAAAATGTTTCCTTGGGTTCTTTATTTCCTCATTGTCAAGTGTAAGGTTCTTATGAAAAGAAACGCCAGTGTTTTCCATCTAACACAAAAGCACGGTCGTTTGCTTCTGTAATGGAGCTTTTACTCCCCTCTGCATCACTTTTGATAGACATTTTTTATTTTGCATTTTAGTTTTTATCCTCTCACAAATTCCAGAAAGATATCTTGACATTAGGATCCCCTGAAATTAAAGAAAAGGAAAATAAAAACAGAAATCAAATACACTTATGTTTAGTGAAGATTGAGTTGTTTTCTATAATTCAACAGTTGATTCTTAGGGCAAATCCAGCTAAAATGGAAAGGATTAAACTCTGAGTTGATCAAAAGATTGAAGGAGGCTGGGGGTTTCAGTCCGACTTAGAGGCTGAGTTAGAAGCAGAGAGAATGCAATAAGAGAAAGAATATGATTCCCTGAAGCATGCGTTAATCCCTTTTCTCTTTTCATTGCCATGGTCTCTTTTTCAGAGATGGAATTCAGAAAATAAGGGCAGAATATAAGCTTTTGGATCAGCCTAGAGGTCATTTTTCTCTATATCTTTAATGATAGTGTAGCATGAGACATTTCCTTGGGTGTTAGTGAATCTAAGGTTAACTTTTTCACTTAATATTAAACATTTATTGATGCCGACTATGTTTTAATCACTCAAGTAAGTACTTTACTTGCATCAGTCATTCTATCCTCACAACAGTGTGAGAGGTGGATTCGATTATCAACCCCTATCATGGGCTAAGGAGCATGCAGGCTTGCTGGGAGCATGCAGCTGGTAAGTCATAGAGCTGGGACTTAAGCCCAGGCTGCCTGACCGGGGAGCCTGCACTCTTAAAACTGTTACACTGATTGCCTAATGTGAGATGCTATTCACCAAACATTCTTGTCCTCGATGAACATTACTTTAAATATATTTAAGAGAAGATGACATATAAACATATGGACTCCCATCGTCAATAGCACCTCTATCTTTAAGACAATAAAATATTTGTCACCGAGGTTCCAGGCGCTGTGCTAAGCCTTAGAGATAGAGGTGAATCGTATAGAGATTTTTCTTTCTTCCATCTCAAAGTCTAGTGACGGAGGAAACTACTCTATGTACTCACTTATTGGACTGTATGACTTTTAATGTTACTTTTTTTTTTAAAGATTTTATTTTTTCCTTTTTCTCCCCAAAGCCCCCCAGTACATAGTTGTATATTCTTTGTTGTGGGTCCTTCTAGTTGTGTCATGTGGGACGCTGCCTCAGGGTGGTTTGATGAGCAGTGTCATGTCCGCGCCCAGGATTCGAACCAACGAAACACTGGGCCGCCTGCAGCGGAGCGCGCGAACGTAACCGCTCGGCCACGGGGCCAGCCCCTGGACTGTATGACTTTCAAAATAATATTTGCAGTTGATCTAAGATAATAAATTGGAAAAAGTTCAAGAATAATTCTTAAATAGAGGCATTCCTTGGAGATATTGCAGGTTCAGTTCTTGACCACTGCAATAAAGCAAATATTGCAATGAAGTGAGTCACATAAGGTTTTTGGTTTCCCAGTGCATATAAAAGTTATGTGTGCACTATAAGGTATTCTATGAAGTATGTGGTAGCATTATATCTAAAAAGCAATGTACTTACCTTCATTAAAAATACTTTATAGATAAAATATGCTAACCATCATATTAGCCTTCTTCGAGTTGTAATCTTTCTGCTGGTGGAGGATCTTGCCTCGATGTTGATGGCTGCTGACAGATTGGGCTGGTGGTTGCTGAAGGTTGGGGTGGCTGCGGCGATTTCTTAAAGTAAGACAACAATGAAGTTTGCTGCATCGATTGACTCTTCCTTTCACAAATAATTTCTCTGTAGACTGTGATGCTGTTTGATAGCATTTTACCCACTGTAGAACTTCTTTCAAAATTGGAGTCAATTCTCTCAAACCCTGTCACCATTTTATCAACTAAAATTTGTGTAAAATTCCTAATTCCTAGTTGTCCTTTCAACAATCTTCACATCATCTTCACCAGGAGTAGATTCCACTTTCTTTACTCATCCACAAAAAGCAGCTCCTCCTACGTTAAAGTTTTATCATGAGACTGCAGCAATTCAGTTACATATTCAGGCTCCACTTCTAATTCTAGTTCTCTTGCTATTTACACCACATCTGCAGTTACTTTCTCCACTGAAGTCCTGAACCCCTCAAAGTCATCCATGAAGGTTGGAATAAACTTATTACAAACTCCCTTTTTTTTGCTGAGGAAGATTTACCCTGAGCTAACATCTGTGCCATCTTCCTTTATTTTGTATGTGGGTCGCCACCACAGCATGGCTGCTGATGAGTGGAGTAGGTCCATGCCTGGGACCTGAACCCAGACTGCCAAAGTGGAGTGCACAGAACTTAGCCACTTGGCCACAGAGCCGGCCCCCCAAACTCCTTTTAATGTTGATATTTTGGCCTCTTCTCGTGAATCATGAGTGTTCTTAATGGAATCTAGAATGCTGAATCTTTCCAGAAGGTTTTGAATTTACTTTGCCCATATCCATCAGAGGAATTGCTATCTATGGGATGTATTTCTTAAATAATAAAACTTGAAAGTCAAAATTTACTCCTTAGTCCATGAGCTGCAGAGTGGATGTTGAGTAGCAGGCATGAAAATACTAAGCTTGGTGTACACCTCCATCAGAACTCTTTGCTGACCAGGTGCCTTGTCAACGAGCAGTAAAATTTTGAAAGAAATCTTTTTTTTGAGCAGTAGTTCTCAACAGCAGGCTTAAAATATTCAGTAAACCATGTTATAAACAGATGTCATCCAGGCTTTGCTGTTCCATTTATAGAGTATAGGCAGAGTAGTTTAAACATAATTCTTAAGGGCCCTAGGATTTCTTTGGAATGGTAAAGCATTGGCTTCAACTTAAAGTCACCAGCTGCATTAGCCCCTAACAGTAGAGTCAGCGTGCCCTTTGAAGCTCTGAAGCCAGGCATTGACTTCTCTCCAGCTATGCAAAGTCCAGGATGGCATCTTCTTCCAATAGAAGGCTGTTTTGTCTCTATTGAAAATCTCTTGTTGAGTGTAGCCACCTTTGTTAATGATCTCAGCTAGATCTTCTGGATAACTTGCTGCAGCTTCTACATCAGCTCATGCTGCTTCACCTTTCATTTTCATATTATGTTATGGAGATGTCTTCTTTCCTTAAACCTCATGAACCAACCTCTGCTAGCTTCAGACTTTCTTCTGCAGCTTCCTCCCCTCTCTCAGCCTTCACGGAATTGAAGAGAGTGAGGGCCTTGCTCTGGAATGGGCTTTGGTTTAGGGGAATGTTGTGGCTGGTTTGATCTTCTAGTCAGACCACTGAAACTTTCTCCCTGTCAGCAATAAGGCCGTTTTGCTTTCTTATCTTTCGTGTGTTCACTGAAATAGCACTTTTAATTTCTTTCAAGAACTTTTCCTTTGTATTCATAACTTGGCGAACTGGTACAAGAGGCCTAGCTTTCAGCCTGTCTCAGCTTTTGACATGCCCTCCTCACTAAGCTTAATCATTTCTAGCCTTTGATTTAAAGTGAGAGATGAGTGACTCTCCCTCTTACTTGAACTCTTAGAGGCCATTGTAGGGTTATTAATTGCCATAATTTCAATATTTTTGCGTCTCGTGGAATAGGGAGATGTGAGGAGAGGGAGAGAGATGGGGAACAGCTGGTCTGTGGAGCAGTGAGAACACACACATCATTTACCGATTAAGTTCAGTGTCTTTTATGGGTGTGGTTCATGGTGCCTCAAAACAATTACAGTAGTAACGTCAAATATCACTGATCACAGATCACCAGGACAAATATAATAATGCTGAAAAAGTTTTAAATACTGAGAGAAGTACCAAAACGTGACATGGAGACACGAAGTGAGCAAATGCTGTCAGAAAAATGGTGCCGATAGACTTGCTGGACACAGGGTGGCTGCAAATCTTCAATTTATAAAAAATGCAATACCTGTGAAGTGCAATAAGAGGAGGCGTGCCTGTAGCTTTACATGTGGACATGAAAATCTTATTTTTTATGCAATAAGTATCAGTGATGTCTATACATGATTGCATAACAAGAAATTATTCATACTGTTCCATAAATAAAACGTCCATGCCATTTCATCAAGCAAACTATAATAGCTGACTGACAGGGGCATGATAATTTAATCCCTGTAGAATCTTAATGGACTTTCCCTTTAGTTCATAGTGTTGATGACACCACAGGTACTGACGAAGTAGCCTTATTACATGAAAAGCATTGTAACTGAATAGAAAACAAATAAACATAGGCTTGAGGATCAGAAAGTAGTGTTCCTGTACCACTTCTGACCTTACAAGCCCTAGGACTTTAGGCTCTGTCCTCATCAAAATATAGACATGAGTCTCCTATCTCATGGAGTAGGGAGTTTTTAGGATGAAATGAGATATATGTAAAGCATCTTAAGTGCAAGTGGCTAGCACATGTCTGTCACAGCCTGAGGTCTCAGTGAACACCAGGCTCTGTTGCTAAGCCTCAAATCTCTCGGTATTCATGGTAACATCTGGGCTGGCTTAGCAGAGTTTCCACGAGAATACTCTTGTTACTGCCATAGTGGAGGTGTATTGGATGGGAATACTATTGTAAAGTCAGAGTAGTGCAGACTAGGTTCAAGTCTTTCTCTTGTTTTGTGTTCTCTCCAGACGCCTAGAGGAGAGGCTGTCCTCTACCCTCCTGCCATTGTGTCTTCCTACTGGAATTTCATAATGGACAAATGGTTACGCAGCTTGCTATTCCTGGCATCTGGGGCACATGGACAACCACTCTATGTGAGTGTTTCCTGCACAGATATGATGCTTATAAGGAAAACATTTCAAAGAAAGAACATTTCAAAAGAAATTAAAGAACACACACCAGGAAAGCCCCCACCAAAGCCCCTCACCAGATCATTCTTTCTCCTTGTCTCTGATCACTAAAGTCTTCTCTAGAGCTTTAAAAATCCAACTTCCCATGAGAATACAAACCCAGACAGAGAAAATGTCTTGTTCAGACCCTGGTCTGTGACTCAGGTGTCCTCACTTCCAAACCCTTGTTCTTCCCAGGCAACACACTGTCAGCAATGTCTGTGTAACTGCAGACGGCTCCACAGACCTGTAGCCTAATCTCTGTGCTGATTCACGGTTAAGAAGCTAGCAGTTCAATAACCTTGAACAATCATATGCATACCTTTACTGTGGTTTTTCCTTCGGGAGAAGTTCAGAGGATTTATAGGGTACTTAAGTCAGTATGACTTCTTAAAAATCACGTGGAGACAGTCTCCCATCTCCAGAGTTTAATCTCCATGACAGGAGCTAAGACTGTGCTCAACTCCTACCCTCAGCTCCCATGCACATGGCCCCGCCCTGCTCTTCTCTCTCTCCTACTCCTCGCTCACGACTGCCCCATTCCCTCTAATGGGAAGTGCCATCCTTCTCTGATGCCGATGCTTTTATCGCAAGGAACACCTCCAAAATTAGGGGACTAACGTCCTCCAATATCTTCTTATGTTGACTTACTTATGATTTTTACATATTTCAACTCTCTCCTACAAACTCTTAAATATTAAAATAAAAAACTAGTCAAGTAATTATTTTGTCATGCAATAGTCAGGGAAATTCTCCCCACTGACCTGGAGCCACTAAAATCTCACCTGAATCATTGCTGACAGGGAAAAAAAAAAAACCCAGGGTCTAAGGGCCTAGTCAGGGTTACTAGGGCACAGCTGGTTTGGAGTCAGTACAACTTACTGCATTTTCTCTTTATTTTTTTGGTTGTCGTTTTTGGTGTTTGTTTCCTCTGCTAGACTGTGACGTCCTCGGGGCAGAGCTGTGTCTTATTGATTATTTTGTTCCCTAGGCTTGGTACCTCACCTAGTATAAATTGGCCACTCAATAAATGTTCAGGAAAGAATTAATGGATGAAAAAATGAAAATGTCTGTGGAAACTAATTTTTTTGTAGGTATCGATTACAGGAGACAGCAAAAGGAGAAAGGATTGCCCAAATCCACTGCCCACTAGCCCTACCTAGGTCTTGGCAGAACTGAGAGTTGAGCTGGATTAAAGATGGCTCCCTTCCCGGTCTCAGCCCACTCCTCCGGCTTTAAAACGAAAACTCCACGCAGGGACGGCAGCCCCGCAGAGCCGTCTCTCCACCGCCTGGGAGCGTCAAGACAGCTTTCCTCTCTGGTCTATGCTTAGAGTCAGGGAAGGCTAACAGATCCCAGGGCTGGTTCAGGACTGTAATCCTCTTTGCTGGGCTCTCAGCTGTGAGACGCTGCTCAGCAAGGCCAGGTGGGGAGCCTTCATGTCCTCTCCTCTCAGCTGCCTGTTTCCTGGAAAGCATGCCAGGTGTCCATCATCTTTCCTCTGAATAAACAGCTAGTCCAGCCGGCCAGCAAATTCTTTAGATTGTGCACATTACATAGTGTCAAAAGTAGCACAAATCTGGGTCCCCCACACCTGATCTTCTTCCTCCTCTACCTCCACCGTCACTAACACAAGGTCTTTCTTTACACGAGAGCAGCCAGCTGTGCAAAGGGAGATAAATTAGCAGCTCTCTCCAGCCAAACCGCTCAATAAGGGTGAGAGCTTATTGACAAGACGGACTGCGGCTGGAGCACATAGATTACAAATCCAGTTTTGACATCGCAATGGTGCTTTAATACCATAAACAAACACTATAAACTTTAAAAAACTCCCATCTCCCTTATGTGATTGAGGCTGATCCAGGTTATCTCAACAGCTAAATGGTGATGTATTTTAAATGAAACAGGAGGTAAATCTAGATACTTTACATAACCACGAGAACAGAATTGAGGGGGAAAAGAGCACCCTGGTGCCTGATCTCACTTGTGGAGTCCCTAGAAAAAATAGTGTTATTCTCAAAGAAATATTTTAGCTGAGTGGCCAGTTCATACTTGTATGGCTTTTAATAATTTATGTACCAAATTTTAGTTTTAAAAATGCAACGAGAGGGGCTGGCCCGGTGGTGTTGGGGTTAAGTTCCCATGCTCAGCTTTGGTGGCCCAGGGTTCGCAGGTTCAGATCTTGGCTGCGGACCTACACACCGGCTTATCAAGCCATGCTGTGGCAGCATCCCATGTATAAAATGGAGGAAGAGTGTCACAGATGTTAGCTCAGTGAAAATCTTCCTCCAGCAAAAAGAGGAAGATTGGCAACAGATGTTGGCTCAGGGCCTATCTTCCTCACCAAAGAAAAAAAAAATCAAGATAAATTTGATTTTAAAATTAAGTATAGTTTGAGTCAAGATAAACTGATAAAAACACAGCAAGATAACTCTCAATGCTCTCAAATTGCTTTCCACTGATATCAAAATAAAAGTAAGATTGAACATTCAATAAACTAAATTGAATTTATAGCATTTCATTCCCAAAGAGGCATTCTCCTTTTATAAATGAAGGACTAGCAGCTGCATATTTACCTTGTGATATGCACTGATGTGATTTCAAGGATTTCTCATCTGGACGCATAGCAGACATATCCGGCCCATGGGAATTCCCAAGAAACAGGTTTTCTGTCTCCTATATTTTACCCTAGTTTAAAGGTAACAATGCTGCATTTTTCAAAGGCAGTGGTTCGATGAATTAGCAACTACCTACATTCAAAGAAAACTGTTATTGAAGCATTAAATGCATCACATAGACATTATTGAAGAGACAGAATCCAAAAGGCAATAATTTTTAATGCCAGAATAATCATACTCTGCTACAGACTGGTTTACAATCACCTGCCATGATTCATAGTCATTTAGATAGTATATCACATGCCTGATAAATTTATGAATCATCAAATGTACAGCATAAAGCAAAACCTATCTAATTGAAAATAGAATTAATAAAAACCCAAGGTATTTTGTAAATGTTGGTTCAAAGAGATTTTGATCATTTTATGTTTTTCTAAAACTCTTTGGAAACAAGAGTATTTGTAAGAACAACTTGTGCCATATGCAGTGAACATGAATAAATATAAAGACATTTGATTTGCATGCCAGGTAGATCACTGAGTAATTTTAGAGAAATGGTGCAAGAGGAAAATGAATATTACAATCTTGAATAAAATTCACATAAATACTTCCAGCATATTAAATTGCTTACAAAATCTTGCATAGTAGAAAGGACTCCAAAATACTAAATAACATCAAGGAAATGTGTATGTAACATGAATTCTCCACCCAAGAGTCTGAAATTGACCTATCTAATCAGTGTCATAATTCTTTCACTTGATGGTAGCTAACTTTTCACATTAACTTGATTCTTAGCTCTCATCTTCAGGTCTTTTTGTCTCTCCTCTACCTGCTGTAATCCCCTTTAAGACAGTTTCTCAATTCAGATTCTGTTGTATTCTGCTAAAATAAACACCTCTATTTGCTGTCCAGCTATATGACTTTTTAAATGATGCAGTAGCTCTCAGGGCCAATGTTCTTTTAGGCCACTGCCATCTCTAAAACATCAGCTGACAGTTCTGTGGCTTTCCGGGAGTGTTATTCTTCATATTGATATCCTTGAGGTGGTACAAGCTTCTCAAATATTTCCGTTTCTTCTCCAGTAAGCATTAATTGCCTGATGTGCAAAGGCATAATATTGATATTATCACAGAAAGACTAAATTACTTTTAAAGTAATAATTAAGTAAATCTTAAACTATAATTTTTAGAAAATGCAGCCAAAAACATGGGAAAGGTATCTTCAATCCCGATGTTAATCAAATAAATGGAAAGTTTAAAAATGAGTTGCCATTGTTCAAATATTCTCAGTGATTAAACAAAATGCTGAGTTGAGGAGCATCTGGGATTATCATAATTAGCCCAGTTTTCTTGAAGGTTTTGGTCTTATAGTTTAAAAGCACTAAAATGCCTGCTATCCTAATCCACAAATTGTATCTCTAGGAATATTTTCTAGGGAAATAAGAATAGGTATGCAAATATTTATTTATAAGAATTTCATTAAAGTTTTACTTATAATGCATGAAAATATCTATTTATATAAATTATGATTCATTTAAGAAACAAAGTGATAAGATGCTATTAAAATAACAATAACCAGTAAATATATATTTCCTGGTAAGGAAGGATCTTTATATTTTATTTTGATTGATGAGTAGTTAATAGCAGTTGGCAAATTATAAGCAATTTGTATAAAAATTGTTATACGTATATGGGGAGGTGTCTAAAATGTATGCACTAAAATACTTACAATTGTTTTCTCTGAGCAACTGAATTATAGAAGACGCTATTTTTCATCTCTGTTTAAAAATATTTTTTAATTTTATACAATAACTATGGAAGGTATGATTTTTTAAACTTTATAAAATAAAAATTCACTTAAAAACTAAGAATTTATTACTGGCATATTTGTTCACCATCTACTCATCAAAGATAATAAGCAAAAATATTTCATTCTCCAGCTAAGCTTGAAGTAAATTCTGTAAATACTCTACACGTGATATTGCTCCCCTTGTGTGACACCCACATCCCTCACTTCTAAGGAGCATCCTTAAGTTCTCTTCTTCCAGGTCTGTGTGAAACCATTGACAGGAATTTCCATTTATAGTTGGAAGGGCAGGGAATAGCCAAAGTAGATGAATCCTGAGGAATTATGAGTGATTTGAAGGACTTAGCTAGCACAGGGAAAGGAAAACATATTTTGGGGGCCATGAGGAAAACTTTACAGCTGCCAACAGTGCTACAGTGACTCTCTGACACATTTCAGTAGAAGAAAGGCCACTGTCACTAATGAGGAGGAAAAATGGTCCAATCATCTTGGAAATGAGAGTCTTTGTTCGATCAGTCCAAATCCATCTTTGTTAGTAAAATAAGAGCACACGTTCCGCATGTGGTCAGCATGACCCATGAAGTAGAGCGTGTCATTCTCTCCTTAAGCATTGTTCCTACTGTTCCACCCACTGGATGGAAACTCCTGAGAGACATTTTCTCATGATGACACGTGTTTTTCCAAACAGAATCCATGGAAAATTGATACGTAAATGCAGAGCTCACCTCATTTCTAAATCATGGCACTCTTTGTCCAAGGATGTGTTCCTATGAACTGTAATCTATATATTTAGATTATTCATCTGAAAATATGTAAATTCTACAAGAAGTGGAACTATGTCTTATCTACCACTTTATGTCTACTATGAGGTACAAAGAAGACACTCGGTTAATACTTGTTGAATGAATGCATGAATCGAGTGAATAATCAAGGAACACATGAATTAAACAATACTAATTGAAAGTGAAGTGTTTATACATGAATAGTCATGAAGAACGATGAAATTATAAGACCTCAGTTAGACTCAATTCTACATAAACATTTAATATATGATGAATATGATGTAAGAAAATAACAGGGAATATTAAAATTATTTTCTAAAGGGTGCTAGGTTAACCCAAAAGCAATTAGATACAGTAGTTTAATCCACACTATATACCATACAACAAAATTCCATGTGATCTAAAGTGCCACAGAAAAAAGAAAATTAAGTATTCATCAACTCTCTGAGGAAGAGTTAATGAATATGTAAGCCAGGAAATACTTAAGTTTCCCAAGCATAGAAGCAATAGGAGCAATGCTAAAGGAAATAATCAACATTCAGCTATATAAAAATTCTGAACTATTGTAAAATTTTAAAAATGGCAAAAATAGCCAGAAAGATATTTACAGCTAATATGAAAAAAGGTTATAATTTTTTCTTTTTGCTCAGAAAGATTTACCCTAAGCTAACATCTATTGCAAATCTTCCTCTCTTTTTTTTCCTCCCCAAAGCCCCAGTACATAGTTGTATATCCTAGTTGTAAGTACTTCCGGTTGTTCTATGTGAGCCACCACCACAGCATGGCTACTGACAGACAAGTGGTATGGTTCTGCCCACGGGAACCAAACCTGGGCCGCTGAAGCAGAGTATGCCAAACTTTAACCACTAGGCCATCAAGGCTGGCTCTGTATTTTTAAATATAAATTGATTGGAAAATTGAAAAAAATCCTCTGATGACTAGATATAAAATATGTTTAGTCAATTTCCTCAAGAGAAAGTGCACTTAGTAACCCAACATATTGAAAAGTCTGCAATAATAATAATAAACAATAAATAAGCAATAAATAGAAAAAAGCAGCACAGCACTGTTAGCCATTAAAAACAGTAACAGCTAGTGTTCTTTGAGAGCATCCTAACAATGGTAAAGTCAGTCACACTTTGCTGATAGCACTGTCCTTTTAGAAAACGATTTGGCAATATGTTTCATGTTTTCACATGAGGACAGGACAGCCTTATTTCTTGCTTCTTCCATAGTGTTGTCTGGAATAGAAATTTATGAGTTCCGGAGGCTTCTTTCATCCTGAGGGGCAGGTTAGCACTAAGGGACAGCTCAGCCCAGAGCTGGAAATCTGAGGTCCTGAAGACCTAATGGTGTTACTGCTCCAGCCCCGGGACAATTACTTCAGACGACTTCATTTATTTAAGCCTCTGATGTCTGGACTTTTCTGTTATTGTTTGTTTGTTCATTTTTGCTGTAAGCATCTGAACCGAGTCCTAGCAAATAGGTAGAAAAGAAAATCTAGGATTTATTCTATACTTAGTATAAATAAGCAATTCCAAGTTTTAATTAAAAATTTAAGCTAAATAGTAACATTTTTATTCAGAAGATAATGTGTCATTAAATACCATACAGTATTTTTAAAGTGCCCTAAACATGTTATTTATCAAGGTATTTACCAAAACCTTGATACAAAAAGATGGTACACTGCCATATTTTGTCATTATTAATAATCATTAAATTCAAAAGTTTTGAAAGTCCTTAAAGTGATTTGATTCATACTTTTTCTTCTGTTTCCAGTACATTTCTCACCCTAACAAGGGGAACAGTCCTTTATTTTCAGCTTTTTTCTCTTTGTTTCAGAACCATCATGTTCCTCTCACGGGAACTGGCTGACTCTGTTTCGTTTTGGCAGTCACAAAATATGTTCCCAGGACAAACGGCCCGTGGACACTGTGAAGCGTGTACAATCCCCAGTTCAGAATAATGCTACATGCTAACGAGCAGATGCGGACAGCTGGCTTTTTAAAAGACTTGGCAAAGTTTACTCTTTGTTCAGCCTTCTTAATCCTTACAGTATTTTTCCAACTATTTCACACTGGCCGTATTTTACACAAGAACATTTAAATTAAGAGGAAAGGAAAATTGAATACGTACACAGGAGACATATACAAAAATTAAGTTCCAGGTTTTTTTTTTTGACTTGGGTCATCAACACCTCAGTTTTGATGTGTCACCACTTCTGGAATTAAATATTGCAGATGCTATTTATAACAAATTAAGTATAATGAGACATTAAGAAATGTCAGAAATTTTTATTAAAATAATGTTGTTAATGGAATACAAAGCAAAAAGCAGATTTTATTTTGGCAGGCTAGCTCAAAAATATGTGAACAGGAAGAAAAGCAAAATTTTCAAAGTTTACATTTGACTACACACAAAAAGAACAGCAGGTAATTTTAAATATTCTGTCCTACACGGTCAAGAGAAGTAACTTCTTAAGGCTTTGTAATTGGTCACAGCTCAAAGAGATGGAAGAAAAGAGGAAAAGAGAGAAGGAAGGAAGGGAGGGAAACAGGAAAGGAGGAAGGCAAAAACAAAAAAAGACAGATGCAATGCTATGTTCAAGTAATGTTGCAGTTAATTTCTCGAGCAAACATACATATATACGTATATATGAACCTTTATGTATATATATATGTATATATATATAATTTTTAAGCTAAAAAACCTCTTTGGAAGAACTGTAAATGCACTGCTCATCATTTTTAGGTTATATAAATGAGCAACTTCAAAAAGAGGTTCAGTGCTCAATATTGGTCCATGAAGTATTTATTTTGTATTGGGTAAATTTTATCAAAATTGTACACAAGGGTTGAGTCAATTGATTCTACACAATTTTCATGATAGAGTATTCACCGAGAAATTATTCACTAGGAAGATGGATAACTCAGTAGTCACTATTTATATCAAGCTAGTAGCGTGACAATTAAAAAATTTTCAAAGCTATAATAGGGAATATAGTCAGAAGAAAGTAATACACAGGACAGTATATTAAGGGTTAAAGTCACAGCTTCAACTCAAATGACCTCTGTCCTAAAATGCCTGTCTTAACAGCCTGACCTGCTTCCTCTGAACAAACATGGCAGTTGGTCTGTGCCTCTGGTACGAAACCTGAACCTTCTAGCTCATATTGTAAGCTCTTCCTCCAATTACAATAGGGTTATGTCATGATAAACCCATCATAAACTGAAAATATCCTAAGTTGAAAGTGAATTGAATACACCTAACCTATTGAACATCATCGGTTAGCCTAGCCTACCTTAAACGTACTCGGAACACTCACATTAGCCTACAGTTTAGTAAAATCATCTAACACAAAGCCTATTTTATAATAAAGTGTTGACTATCTCATGTAATTTATTGAGTACTTTACTGAGAGTGACAAACAGAGTGGTTGGATGGGTCCAGCATGGTTGTAGGTATATTGGTTCTTTACCCTCGTGATGGTGCGGCTGTCTGGGAGCTGCGGCTGCGGCTGCCCAGCATCACAAGAGAGGATCGTACTGCCTATGGCTAACCTGGGAAAAGATCAAAATTCAAAGTACGGTTTCTACTGAATGCCTCACTTCTGCGCCATCATAAAGTTGAAAAGTAATAAGTCGAGCCACTGTAAGTCAGGGATTGTCTGTAATTATTCATGTAATTTGATGTGGTTTATTACCCCAGTTTCCTAAACGGTCTCTCTTCCTCCAATTTTGTTCCTCTTTAATCTAGTGCTTCTCAAACTTGAGTGTGCATGGGAATCACCTGAAAGTCTTGTGAGCCCATGAGTAAGTCCCTACCTCCATGATTTTTGACTCAGAAGCTCTGGAGTAGAGTCCAAGAATTTTCATTTATAACAAGTTCCCAGATGACACTCATCGTGCTGGTCCTGAGACCTCTGGAAGAACCACTGGTGTAGTCTTGTCACCACCAAGGAGGCTTTAAAAGGGCTTTAAAAACAAATGCCCAAGGGTGTTTAAAGAGCTCTAATATCTTAAACAGCCTTTACTGCAAGGTGCTTGCAGTCATACTGCGCTTCCCTGCTGAAGCCTATTTCTTACTAGTCTTCTCCTTCACACTCCAGAATCAGTCATATGAAACTTTCTTTGGGATTCTCAAATGTGATAACCTTTCTTTCTCTTCAGGCCTTTGTGTCTCTTCCTGGAACACTCATTTCTTCCTCTTCCTGGCTAACTTGTACTCCTGTTTCAGAATCAGATATTTCTTCTTTCAGGAAGCCTTTCTGTCTCCAAAGGAGGTGTTGCTCCTGTGTGTTCCTTAGTACTCTCTTCCTATTCTAGCCTCACAATAATACAATATCTCCTCCCTCAGCTATAGTCAATGATGGACAGAGGCAGCATCTATTTAGTTCACTAACATCTAGCACAAGACTTAGTATGTACCAGCTGTTCAATAACAATTTGTGGAATGAGTGGATCACTTAATGAATGAATGTCCTGGCTAACCTCTCAGACTCTAAGCTTACCAGATAAAGAATTTGGTGCCTGAATCTTTGTCTTCTTCATAGCATCCAGAATAGTTATTTGCACCTGGTAAGACTACATAGCAATGATTTGGCTAAAAGAAGAGATGGATGGATTTAGGGATGGACAGGGAAAGGTTAGTGGGTAGATGGAAGGGGGCAGCATAGGAACAAGACACACAGTCAAATACCTAGAAGCAGGTACAGTAATAGAAAAAGCTAAAAAGGAATCTTCTTATATTTATTAAGATAAATAAAGTCTCTGACATAGATTGACTGAAGCTGGACCATAAAAGGAAAGCAATGGCAAATATCTATCACGGAAAATTGAAAAATGAATTTTTTGAGGGGGTGTTCCATCATCTGAAAGATCAGGATTACAAGACATTAAGCTTTACTAGAAAAATATTCATGTGAGATGGACAGGGAGAGATGTTCCCAGCAGAAATAGCATCCATATTAACAGAGGAAATGGCAATATCGCATTACATTTATGTAAGTAAAAATCCATAACACAAGAATATTCAGACGCTGGCTTCAGCTGTGGTGCCATCTGGTAGGTCACAGTGTGGGAAAAACAAGAGCTGTGACACAGGGGAATAAATCATGGGCCTGGGAACTGGAAAATCAGAATTCTGTTCTTGATTTTGGCTGCTGACTTGTTATATGAACTTGAACATGCTGACATCTTTAGTTTCCTCATCTATGAAGTGGGGTTAATAAAATCTCCAGTAAGACAAAGCAGGGGTGAGCACATATCTGTGAACACTGAGAGCCTTCTGGACATAGCACTATTTTGAGGTGACCTTGGTTCTTCCCCAGCCTCAGTTTTCCCCTATATTCAAGCATAGCTAAACTTCCTGTTATTTTACAGTTTTATGGAGTGTGTGTTTTATAGAAAACTGCATTTCCCAAGCTGCTGAGTACAGTGATTATTCTTGCCTTCAGTGAGAAATTCTGCAGATAACAGAAATAATTGGAATTGAGCAGCTGCTAGCTTTCCTATTTTTTAAACAATTATGAATGGTTTCATTTTGTGGATTATTTGCTGCTCTCACATTCTCTTTTTGTGCAGCCCAGAACTAAAGACTTTCTGTTATAAGCCTATAGAGATTAAGAAGATAATTAAGAAGCAACAGAACTTGTAGTTGGTGCAATGTCCAGCAAAGATAGCAAAAAAACACCACTGAGCAGGAAAGACAACTTAAACCAGCAACTATCCTCCGGAAATGCAGTACAAAAATGGCGGAAAAGGAAACCTGGAGAAATACACACACACACACGACTGCCACATGCAGGGGGAACTCAGCAACAGAACCAGGCAAATGGAGCCAGTATCTAACGTGGGAAGATAACCGTGGGCTTCTCCAGACACCTCTAACAACTCTGTGAATGTCTTTGGCTTCGTTGCTATTCAGGTTGGTGAATCTTGCAGAGCGGTAACTCTCTACCAGGTAGAACTTGTCAATAGTGGCTTAGCTCGTGTGATTCCCTCACATGAAATCCATTCTTTCTACTTCCTTTCCCCGATTTCTTCAGTGGAGATGTCTCAGACCCTTCTCCGGTGGAAATATCTGTTCTGTCCTCAAGTCTATAATGCAACAAAATCTCATTGTATCAAAATTATTTATTTTATCTCTCCAACCTTATATGAGCTTCTTGAGTAAGGATTTTCTCCTCTTCAGGTCTGCGCTGCCAGTTCCTCACACCCAGTGTTCCTGCTACCTAGTAGATGCTTTATAAATGTTGAATGGCCTCTCAGCCTTTGGATAAAAGGACCATTTTTAAAAAAAGGAATGTGTGACTCAGGGCCACCTGACATCATCAGGTGTCGCCCTCATGACCTGACGTAAGACTAAGCACATTCCCCTTTATCAGAGCATCATCTGTGTTTATGGAAGTTTGCTTACTGCCTCCTTCAGAATTCATAAGAAGCTGTTCTCCCCTCATATTACTACAAAGTCAAAGCAATAAAAGTATCTTACATCACAGACTTGGCATGAGATTAGCTCAGTGAGAGCGTTTTCTGTATTGAGATCAATGAAGAAAAATCCAGAGCAATTACTAATTAAATGGAGAGAAAATGTTCTTTCTGATTCAGAGCCAGTTGATTATTTTCATTGCAAGATGCTCTGGCATCTCCCTCCAGCAAAGTGACCTGATTTTTAAGGAACTAAGGAGGTTGAATTTTTAGAAAGACCTGGGGAACTCATCTAAGAGATGGATTTGGGGCAGGTAGATGTCCAGTATTGGGGGAGTACAGTGCTTTGCTTTCTGTAGTAGGCGCTCAACAGACCTTTAACAAATAAATATAAGGTCTAAAGGATACAAATCTTTAGAAAAAAATCTGTTTTGGCCCTGCTAAATTAATCTGGGTGATTTCAAATTGAAGCAACCAGATACATTACATTCTTCAGCCAAGTGACTAACGGCACTGCACCATGCCAAATGCTGAACTGTAGAAATTATGACGCTCATTTATGAAATGATACCTGCTAAATAACGCCCTGGTTTTCAAGAATGACTAAATAAACAATACCACTGGCAACTTTACCAAATTTGCATCCTATCACAATTTGTCAACATTAAGAGACAATTTTATAGAAGTAGAAAATTTTGATAATATATACACTTATGAAGAAGAAAATGACACTCACTTATAACTACCACCCAGAAATAAGCACCATTAGCATTCTTCTGAGTACTATTCTTGCCTTTTTCCTAGAGTAATGAAGCTTCTTGCAAAAATCATATCATATCATACATACTGCTTCACGCACTTCATATCACATCATATCATATTGTATCACACATACAGATAGACATACATAGCCATACTTGTGTCATTAAACATACTTCTGTGATTTTATTTTAAGTGAATGTATAGCTTTCCATTGTAGACTTTACCATAATTTGTTTCTTCTCTCTGTGGAGGGTATTTAACCAGATTCCGTTTTCTTCTATTATAAACAATGCCCTGTAGAACATCTTGTTAGATAAATATTTACCCTCATCCTTAATTAGTTCCTTAAGGAAAATTCCTAAGAATGTAACTTTGGGAAGCCAATAAAGTGCTTACTTTTAGAGATTTTGGTAAATGCTGCTAATTTTCTCTCTAAAAAAGAGGAACCATTTACTTCCATTTCTATTCAATTTGAGCATTTCATTACTTTTTCTTCTTTTTTTCTTGATTTATACTAATATTGCATTTAAAAATTACTTTTATTCATTATTTTTGTTTCTGAGTTGCAAGAAATGGTGGAGAATTTAAATTTGTCCATGATATTTAGATGCTGAGCAAACCTATTCTCAATATATATGCTACCTAACGCAAAATTAATTTATGTCTTAAAAATGTTGTTAATCTTAGTATGCATAAAATAACATAATTGATTTAATTCTCATATATTGGCTATTAGCGTCATTGACATATTTTCCATGTGTCTATGGCATCTTTGTATTTCTTCTGTTGGAAATTCCAATGCTGCTCTTTGCTTCTTCATCTGCTAGTGCATTCATCTTTTTCTTACTGATTAACAAAGTTCCTATATATTAAAATTATTTTCTCTTTGCTACTATATATCTAATAATAATTTTACTGGTTTTTCATTTGCCTTTACATTATATTTATAGTATTTTTAATGAAAAAAAGACTTGCTGAGTATTATACAACTTTCCCATTAATTTGAAAAATATTTTTATCATATGCTAGCATAGGTATTATTACGTAATACTAGCCATACTTGGTTCAGTTTCTGGATTTTATATGTTCTATTTTATTTTCTGTTTTTTTTATAGTAGTACTCGAAATTGCTATTATTTTCTGTTTGTTTTGTAGAACAGTACTAATCTGTTCTAATGATTTTCGGATTTATCAAATGTTTTACTACCTGTTAGTGCATTTCCCATAACTTTATTAAATACTTAAATTTTTTTGGTTATTCTTGCTCATTTATTATTCCAAAAAAACATTTTTATAATTTTGTATAGAACACCCTTACCAAAGTCATGTTAAAATGTTGATTTGTACTGCATTATCCTATAAGACAGTTTAAACAGAATTGATACCTACATGATATAAAGTATTTATTTCTGATAATACATTATGATTTTTCATTTATTCAAATACATTTTTATATAATTTAATAAAGTCTTCAGTCTAGGATTTTTGTTTTCACTTTAATATTCTCTTACAACTAACGTTTATTCTAAGGAGTATCTACCATAGTACCAAAATAATCTGTGCAAATGCTCAAGATTACCAGCAAAGTTGGCCAGTTTTGATATTGTGAATGTATCACTATAAATCCCTTATTGTTTCTGCTCAAATCCCACGAGAATACAAGAGTCACTAGTAAGTGTAACGTGACTATCATATGTGAACAGTCACAAGTACATAAAAGTCATAGAAAGTCCCCTATTCATAAAAACTTAAAAAAGTCACTGAAAAGCTACTTATAGATAAATGTTACTTTTTCCAATGAAAATAACTTATTTTACAAACATCATTGAACAACATTGTCAGACCTTAGGATTAGTGCTGATGGTATAAATATGGACGAGAATTTAATTCCTATTCTGGGTAAGTTTTAAGGTAAAGGAAGGAGAGAGAAGATAAACATTCAACTTAGAAGACAAGTGTGCTGAATGCTGCAACAGAATAAAAGCGAAATGCTGTGAGTACAAAGGGTGGTCCCAGGTTAGCCAAATAAAGCTAATGGACCCTTTAAATGTTCCAAATATTCCAAAATATGTGGAAAATGTTCTACATTTATAACAAGAACTGACAAAAGTCATCATGTTGCAATACCAATAAATTTTTTTAGAAAGAGAAAAAATTAATAAAGAGTAAATAGGATTTTCAATTTAATTTGGGAATCTAATGCACTTGGAAATGCTGTTTTAGTTAGAGTCAAATATGAGAGAATTAGGAAGAAATATATTTGAAGATTTTAAGATTTGAGGTCTCCTCTGCATCAAAATTCACAGCAAGGTAGGAATTTACTTTCATTACAACCTAGTGATCAGATTTATCAGTCACAATTAATATCAAATTTTGACATAAATATAACGAAGAGAAATGGAAAAGGAGAGGTAGCAGCTATTAAGACAATTAACCAAACATTAGAGGAAAGGAGAAAAAAAGAGAAAGATTAAAGAGGAACAATTGTGCTTCATAAGATTATGCAAAAAAGAAAGACATGCTCATATATACAGTATCTTCAAACTTGTTGTCTATTAATATCAACAATCCTTTCAATTTTAAGGTTTGGATGTGTTTTCATTTGTTGGAGTTCACCTCATTCTCCCTGTAATTTAGCAAAGTAGATATGTTGTGACCATTAAAAAAATCCAAAAACTCAGATTCGAAACAATGTGACGGTGCATGACCAAAGTTCCCGAGCTGGTAAATGGTAGAGTCAGTGTCAGATCCAGATCTGTGTTCCCAAGTCTATTAGTTTCTTACTGCTCACAGCAGCCTGCAGTTCTGGAAAATGAGTTCTCAGGGTAATAGAAGAATTACATGAACCCCTAGACTCAGTAAATCCATTGACCTTTCTCTTGCACTAATCTCTCTTTACATATTTATAATACTTGCTTATATTCTGCACAAATTTTCAATAAACTCTTCAGCACACAAAAAAAATTCAAGTATCATACTATGGTAATCATTCCACCTTTCTCCACCTCTAGATCTGTTATAATACCTTGTGAAAAACTAAATTAATTTCAAGGAAAGTATTGTCTAATGCTGGAATTGTATTATTGATTATTGCCTGATCAGAAAGATATGATTATTTTGAGAACTGAAATATTTTGACTGCTACTTTGGTCTTCCGTTAATTCACCAGCATCATAGAAAAAGACTTTCAGCGTACTGAGGATAAGGGGCTGGTGGGGCATTTTGTTCAAATTTCTATCCTATTGTGTAGCTCCATACCTGGCACAGAGTAGACACTCAATAATTGTTGAATGATTGGATATATTAATAATGACTGATAAATGTGAACCAATTGTAATAAATTATTTTGTAATTATAGCTATAACATTAGTGATAGTCTACTTAGAATCACATTACTCGTTTTTGTAATTATATTCTCTGAGCATGAAAACAAATAAAAATCCCAGGTGGATGACGATGTGCTGAGGAAGCTCAGAATTTGGATCTCATTTTTTGACATGTTCACTAGATAAAACAAGTTTGAAGCAATAGCTTGTCTGTTCCTGTCTCGTTTGGGTTTGGGTTTCCCAACTTCAGGTGAATTACTATTTATGTCATAGAAATCTTTCTACAAATCTATATTCTTATTGACAAGTCTATGATTAATATAAGCAAGTAAAATTTTTGAACTGAGGTAGATGTTTTTCATCTTTTTTGTTTGTATTTTTGCTGAGGAAGATTTGTCCTCAGCTAACATCTGTGCCAGTCTTCCTTTATTTTGTATGTGAGTCAACACCACAGCATGGCTGTCGAGTGGTGTAGGTCTGTTCCCCGGATCTGAACCCACAAACCCAGACCCCTGAACCCGAGAGCATCAAACTTAACCACTATGCTACAGAGGCCAGCCCCTGGATGTTTTCCATCTTAATAAATAAATAAATAAATAAACAACCTTAAACTTTTTTTGACTTTTCATCAAAAAGTATAGCTATCTTAATAGATAATCCCTAAATTAAATCTCAAACCATCAGTTGTATCAATTACAATAAATGTTTTCTGACCCCAATTGTTTAAAGTGAATCTTTCCTCCCATACTATTCCTGCCAAGCAGATTCTTGTTCTGGCCAAGAAGGGTAAAGAAACCACCATGAATATTTTAGATATTTAGGTCACAAGAAATATACAAAAAGAGAAAGAAAAGTAAAGAAAGACCTTTCTACTTATAATACTTTGATTATTCTCTAAAAGAGAAGGGAAAACCCCCACGACAACATATCTGCTTTCCAAACACCTCCCCAGTTTATACTTTAACTCAGCACACGCATGCTATGTGCTAAAAGAATATGCTGCCTGAATCCTCACTCCGCATTCCCAGAGCCCCGGTGAATTTTGATTTCGTTTTCTTTATCTCTCCCATGGCTAAATTAAAAACAAAACAAAACTCCGCCTTGCAATCTATTTTTCTTTTACAGTTCCTTTGCTTGCCATCCCAATTCCCATTTTCTTAATCTTTACCAGCGCAATAAATACTTGATGGAAATGCAAGGGGACACAAGATAGAAAAAAATAGCAGGATCTGCTTTCCTTCTCCACAGACTGCAGAACAGGATACATTGGGAAATTAATTTCAGTTAACTCATGTGATCATAGCTTTTGGGAAGCTGTAGCCTAGAAATAAATCACTTCCCCTAAATGTAATGTGAGAAGATTCCACCGAGAGACAAAATGCCACTATTAGAATGGCAAGGAGCACAAGGGTGTCTGGATGAAACCTGCCCGGAATCCCTAATGCGTCTGACAAGCCCAGTGTTGTTCAGCAGCCTGAGTCGGTGGCTAACCTGAAAGGATTAAAGCCTGCATTGGAAGCTCCCAGAAATCATCTTCTGGATGTGTCATTGTTGAAAACATATTCTTTCCATTCTCTCGTTTAAAAAGAGCTGGCAAACAACAAGAAGTACCTCATAAATCAAAGGCAGGGCACAAGTTAGTCAGGCCATTGTGATAAGAATTTCCACAGCAAAAACCCAGTTCACCAGAATTCAAATGGATGAATGTAATCATTAATGTGAGCACTTACAGACAAAACTCTTCTGATTTTTCAGTTAGTGCTTTCACTCAGAGTTAAACCTATTGTGAGAATACGCATCACGCTCCCACAGACTCCATTCACATTATGACGCATGAATAATCCAGCAGGAGAATGAGATGGGAGCTTTGCCTCTCAGTAAAGAGCACAAATTCTTGTCTGTTTAATCTAAACTCTGTCACTTACTGAAGGAAATTAGCAGAAGCAATTTTCTTCATGTCTCCCTATCCCGAAACACAGGAAAACACACAAGTAAAAAATTAAGAATAGCAAAATCTGCATCATCTCCCAGGTCAGTTGAAAAACTGCCACATGCTGCTTACATGTTTTATCTTATCAAGGGCAGTAAGAACTCTGGGAACAGCCAGAGAGCGAGGCAGTGATTCCAGCAACCTTGGCAACTGTAAGAGGATGGTTACAGCTTGAAGGTGGCAGGGCAAGTAGGGTAAGTTCAAGAAGTCCTTGAGGACCTGCCTGTCTATCTGTGCACTGCAGTCACCTCTAAAGAGAGACTAATGGAACCTTCCATTACCAGACCTGAGGTATACACACAGTCCTATTCTAAACCAGAGGTCAGCAAATATTTTCTGTAAGGAGCCAGATAGTAACTTAGGCTCTGCCACCCATATGATAACTGTCTCGACTATTCACCTCTGCCATAGACAATATATAAATGAATGAATGTGGCTGTGTTCCGATAAAACTTTATTTAGAACAGCAGGTGGCAGACCACGTTTCCTCTGTGGGTTACGGTTTGCTGACACCTGTTCTAGATTGTTTGTCTTGAAGACGTTTCATAGAGCTACTGAAGAAGAATCTTTATGCATTTTGTCCGTGTATCATAAAGAGCAGAAGAGTGGGGATTCTACAGAACAAGTCCCGGGACCGAGGAGAGCATGGCTGCACACAGAGGTCAGATACTAGAGAGACAGAGCTATGGCACCTCACAGCCATTTCCAGGTTATTAAACAGAGAATAAAAACGTTCTGTAATGATTAATAAGGTTTTTAAAGCAAGAAGCTGCTATCTTAAATCACACGTAACAAAAAATTAGAACACACAGTGGACTCTATCCTGTTCCATATCTATTCCCTTAACTTCACGGATTGAAGTTTATCAACAGTTTAGACTCAGAAATTAGAGACAGATCAGAACACAATATCCATCATTCATAGTTAATTGCATATGACATGTAATAAAATATAGGTCTTATCAGAAGTTTCTATTTAGCCATTCTCATTTTACTATTTTTTAAAAAAATTCTGAGTTAAAAATCCCCTTCAGATATTGTTAAATATTAATATTAATTATAATTATAATTAATATTAATTAATATTAACACTATAAATATTGTTAAATATACCCTCCCCACCTAATAGAGAAAAGATTTTGAAGCCTAAAATGGACAAAATTGACAACAAATTTTGTTAAATTGTTCACTAATGTTTTACTTTCCTTCTCCTTAGCTCATATTTCATGACCCACCACTATAACTACTTCCATGGAAACATCCTTGATTAGCCCTCCTTCTTATGAACTCACTTTGCAAAGCCCTAAAGTAATTAAAGTAATTAAATCTAACTATTTGCTTACTCTACAACTGAACATGTTACACAACAAGATATAGCTAGAGAAAATTTTGCATTTTGACTCTATGCCCTCAAATTTAAGAGCAAAATCTCAAATAAGCACAAGCTGCCTTTTAAAAAATCTCTATATAGATTAACTCTGTTCTGCTCCCGGTGAAGCGCATGAATTACCAGAGGAGTAGCTGTTGCTTTAAGGGCTATGCCCAGCAATTGGGCATAACACAAGCATGAAAAATAAACAGCCCACATTGTCTTGTAATGGAAACAGTTTGATAGTTTTAATTTCATGTGGGAACAATATATTTTCTAAAAGTGATCACAGTACTTGGAGAATATATTTTGTGGGCATTAGATAGCTGTTCTCTTTGTAATATTGCATTTACAATTAAGCATTCTCTCCCATCCTGCTTTTCTTCTTACTCTTGACCCTCCATTTCCCTAACCCAGTCCACAGGGTGGAGTCAAGCAGAGTTCTGAGTTTCCGCTTTATGGTTATGCTGAGATCCATCAGGCACTTATCCAACAAATAACTGCTGGAACTTAGAAGATGGATGTAGTGTTTAGGCTCAACACATTCCTGGGATGGCTTCCCTTGAAAGAGACTTTCTGGGTAATAGAAAGAGGATCAGAGAAAGGAGGGAAGGAAAGGGAAACGCTTCCATCTAAGCTAATAGAAACTTCACTCAACCTAGCCTGTTGGAATTCCAAGCAGGGGCTCTGGATCTAGACTGCCTGTGTTTGAATCCTGGCTCTGGCACTTTTTTGTGACCTTGGTCAAGTTGTTATTTCTTTGGCCTCAATTTTCTCATCTGTAAAATAGGAAGAATTACAGGGCCTATTTTGTAGACATGTTATCAAGATTAAATGATCTAATATTTGTAAAGTGCTTAGAACAGTACATAGCAAGAATTAGGTTCCACTTAAGTGTTTGTTAAATAAAATAAATGTTTTTAAGCAACACAAAGTGATAGCCTACTATAAATATTATCCTTCTTATACAATAAGTAGGCAAGAAAATAAGGCTCATCCAAGTGAATATCAGTTGTGAAGAGCAACCATTGCTATATCCCTGAGTCCTAGAACAATGTCTGATAGATAATAGGTGATCAGTGGATATTTGTTGCGTGAGTGAGTGTGATCCTAAGCCTTGGGTTTGGGGCAAGCAGCTGCTATCTAGTCTGAAGATAGAATTAAAATCATTCTGGTAAAATAACAGAAGTGCTACTGCATCTAGGAGCAAAGTGCTATAGAGAGATGTTAGGACTGAGTAATTAGAACCTGTGCTACCTGCTGTGTCACAGGAGATTACTACGAAACCAGGCAGGCTCAGGAGTAGGAACAGAAGGGAATCAACACTGGGAACCAGTCAGGACAAAGTGAAGTCTGGTGTTGGATGCATGGTAGTCAGTAACAGACACAAAATAGTATAGTCTCAGTATTTATAGGGACTCAAAAGGTCATCTAAAGTGTGTTTCTCCTTGTTCCTCAGGCAATGTAGGCATATCCAAAAAAGTAGTCATGCCTCCTTGTCTTGATTCTGTCCATAGATGGGAAAAATTCCATCGTGGGAGTTACGGGAGCATGAAATATGCTTTATATTCAGATAATTTTAAATAGTAAATTATTCTTTGTTTTAATATGCTAAACCCTAACTCTATATATTTAATTAACTCATTTTTCCTAGTTCTGTTCTCTGAAGCTTCAAAATGTAGCAAATAACTCTTCTACATAATTATCTTCCATATGTTTGAAACCACAAGTATATCCATCTTGTTTTCCATGAATCTTCTCTTCTCTAGGCTAATTATTCCCTCTTTATTTAAGTGTTCTTCATTCTACATGGCATCTTTGCAGACCATCTACCTTTCCCATAACTCTCTTCTGGATAGTTGTTAACGTGCCTAGCAAAATGTGGAATCCAGAATTGAAATTGCTAATAAGGATAAAACCAAGAAACAATGCAAAAAACATCGGTGGCTATTTCTTCCCTATATGCGGATTCTCTATATGAATTAACAAATACTATTTGTATTAGATTAGGGGCCAACACAATATTTCTGTAAATGGGCAGACAGTAAATATTTTAGGCTTTGAAGTTCATAAGGTTCTGTTGCAATACTCAGTTCTCTTGTAGAGTGAAAGCAGCCACAGACAATATGGAAATGAATGAGCATGGCTGTGTTTCAACGAAACTTTATTTACAAAAACAGACAGTAGATTTTGTTTTCCTAATTCCTGCATTAGATATTAATATACTTTGTCAACTAAAATTCCTAAATTGTCTTCATATCATGCTTCTAAGCCATAGACCTCCACTGTTTACTTTAAAAAGACTTTATCTCCATTAAAATCTCGTATGATTAGATTTAGCCTGTACATCTAACATGCCACAATCGTTCGGATTTTCATTCTATTAGTCATTACATGTAAAGGCTCCTCTTCACTACAGTGTGCCACCTGCATATTGATTAATATGTTCTTTCTTCATTCTAATGCAAATTATTGACGAAAACATTGAACAGGACAGGGCTGAGGAAAGAATCTTTTGCAATGAAATTCCGAGTTAATAGAAATTGATTAATAAACATTCTTTGGGGACATTTCTTCAATCAGATATTATGGATTAATTTCACCACCCAGCCCATATTTTCGCATCATAATAATAAGAATTGTCAAATATCTTCATGGACTACAATAACACATCTACATTACTCTTCTAATATTGTAATTCTTTAACTCAATGAGAGAATCTAAATTGAAGTCTTTCTTGTAACCTAGTATGAAGTTTCTCAGTAGTCTTGTATGTAAGTTTTTCTGTTTTCCCTACGTACTTAGGGCAAAACTAAGTGCAGTGTTTGAAATTTCAAGAAGTCAAATTGCATCTTATACAAGGAACAAGTTTCTAATACATATTTGGAATTGGAATGGGTTGTGTCATAAGGAAATGAGGTTTCCAGTCATTGAATATATTCAGGTGAAGGATAAAATTTGAAGATGACTTAGAGAGATTCATGTATCAAATAAATAGTGGAATAGATAACAAAGAAGGCCATGTCTATCTCTGAGAGTCTGTGAAACTAAAAGTTTGTTCGACCAAATAATTATCAAAGACTTAGCAAGGAAACAGGCTCTTGTCTCTCTGCTGAAATCTTCTAGCTGGGCAGGAGATTAAATATACAGCAAATAGCTATAGCTCATGCCTCACTTTCATCATCAATCCCTTGTTATCTGCCGCTCCTGAGACTGTACTGGCAATGGCCCCAAAAGACAGGATATGGAACAAGATTGAATTTCTGACAGTCTGAAAGTCATGAAATATTTATTTCTACACAGGAAAAGAGGAAGTGGAATGATTCTTTTACTACTTTTATTAGAAATCTAGCCTTTTAAATTATGCCCTTAGCCTAAACAGAATCAATCCACAAAGGATGCCAGATATTCCCCTCTCTACTTCATTTAGAATATTTCTGAAATCAAAATTTGTTTCAAGGATATTGCACTATTTTAATTAATAGCACTATTGTCTGAATTGTGTGTAACATTTTGAGCTAAGAGAATGGAATGAGGTAAATCTTTCATTAAAATGTAAAATGTTAGCTTATGATTATGCATGAGAATCTAACTTAGACAATTATTTCTCAAAGCTATTTTCATCAAAATCCATTCACTGGGTGAAAAGAACTTTTCCTAAAAGCAAAATAAACAAAGAAAATATGCAATCATTATCTTCAAAAGCAACAAAGCAACATGATTAAAATGCAGTCATGAATATAGTTTTATTAGAATTTCTAACCAAAAAAATTTTGCTTGATTGCTTATTTTTGAATTAACGTAATATGCTAGACACTTGGCAGCATATCTTCTACCGTTATTTTTATTTTTTACGAAAAATCATGCTGTGCATTTCCTGATGGGTAAAATGCTATTTACTTTGCTCTTGAGTATTTCCTTCTCCTCTCACCAGAAGCCCCTACATCAAAGCTCTTCAGTGTTGCTACGGATCAGAGAAGTCATCATTTATAAAGTTCATAGATAGAGTTTGGAGTCTGAAGAGTGTTATAATAATAATCATGGAGTGTGGAACAAGGAAGAAATCAAAACAGAATGAGAAGACTATATAACTTCTCTACTGATTTTTCCACATCTTGAATGACTAGAACCTCATAATTCCTTCCTAAGAATGGTGAACCTGACTCTGTGAGCCTGTATTAGTCTGTATGTTCAGAACAATATTGCTCTACTTTGGGAAACTGTTTCTCCCTGACTCTAATTATGTGGTCCAGGTGGAGGCTGCCAGGCACAGTTCCACTCCTACTTCCACCTGACCGTTTGGCTGGTACAACCAAGAGACTACATTCTCTTACCCTATTGATAGTATAAGACACAGGTAGATGACTCAGGTTCTGTTGATCTGAATTTATTCTAGAGTTTATGAATTAGGAGCTACCTTTTCAAAAAGAGATCTGAGGTCAGAACTGGGAGCCATGAATTATACTGAGTGGAGAAGGGTATCAGTTAAGTTGCTTTTGGTTGCAAGGCAAAGGAAAAAAATTAATAAATTCTTATATATAAGGTGGCAGATGGCAGGTGATATCATTGGGAAAGGCAGAGTAAGACCTTCCAAATATTCTTTGCTCAATAAAAGCAATAAGAACACTGACAAAAATTTTCAAAATCAACTTTTTTAGAACTGTGGAAATTAGCCAAAAGCTTACAACAATCTGGGGAGTGTTTATTTAAGAAAAATGCCTCAATCTAATTAACAGCAGTGAGCCTTGTGGCATTTTAATCTGCCCTATTTCTAGCCTCCCCTCCTAAATTCCATGGCAGCCCTGAAAACCAACAACCCCACTAACGTGGTGATAACTAGCAGTCTAGCAGATACTGAAAGGGCCAGAATGGAGCTAGAGCTTCTTCAAAGTTCCATTCCCAGATAACTGTCATTATCTGATCCATCTGGAAGTTCCCTGGAAAATCCCATTGCAAAGATTGCCTTTATTTAACCTGAATAAGAATTCACCCAATGTGAACAGCCTTTTTCCTGAGAGTGTTTTTTGAAGATAAGCAGCAGCAATTGTTTAACATTGCAGTCATCTGATGTGGCAATAATAATTGGGGCAAACAACAAGATGACCAAAAAACTCAAAAGAAAAATCTGGAGAACAAAATGTCTATAAGGGGCTTTTAACACATTCCCAACATATTCCTGAGAATCTAGAAGGCTGTGCGTATGCACAGGTCTTTATGCATGCCCAAGAAAGATGAAGAAGGCTCTAAGAACTCACTTCTGGCTGACCTTGATGCTCTACATGAGCAGGAAAAGAAGACTAAGGCAGAGCTGTAAACTGCCCATCTGAACACTGAAAGTATGCTCCAACATGCATACAGGGCTACCCAGCAAACTAGGAGCTTTAAAGAAATCTCTTTCCAATCATTAGCTGGCAATTAAATTAACCATGCAAAAACTTCAGAGGATACATACAACAAGAAATATTGATGTTAAAAAGTTAGTTCAGTAAAGTCACCAAATAAATAAATAGCCACAACAACAATAAGCAGCAAGAACAGTAGATTCTGCAGATGAGAGTGAATCTAATTTCCAGAGTTGCCACATCATATTATTTAAAATGTTCACCTTTCAAACAAAAATTATAGGACATAAAAAAAAAGCCAAGAAAGTATGGACTATACACAGAAAAATAGGTGACAAGTCAATAGAAACTATACCGGAGGAAACCAAGACATTGGATTTCCTAAACAAAGATTTTAAATCACTATTTTAAACATGCTCAATGAACTAAAGAAAACCATATCTAAAGAACTAAAGGAAAATATGGGAATGATGTCTCACCAAATTTAGAATATCAATAAACAGATAGAAATTTTAAAGATCAATCAATTGAAATTATCCAGTCTGAGTGCCATAGTTCAAGTTGGGCTGCTATTAAAAAATACCACAGACTGCGTAACTTATGAACAATGGAAACTCATTTCTCACAGTTCTGGAGGCTGGAAGTCCAAGATTGAGGTGCTGGCATGGTCAGGTGATGGTCCTCTTCCAATCACAGACTTCTCATTGTACCTTCACAGAGTGAAAGGGGCTAGGGAGCTCTGTAGGGTCTCTTTTATAAGAGCACTAATCCCATTCATGAGGGCTCCACCCTCATGAAGTAGGTACTTCCCAAAGACCCCACTTGCTAACAAGATCATATTGGACATTAGGATTTCAACATATGAATTTTGGAGAGATGAAAACACTTAGGCCATAGGATTGAGAAAAGTCATAGCCAAAAGTGTAGAAAATATATATTTAACATAACAGGAGGCAATGATGGAGGAATATAAGATCAAAAAGTGTATAGAGAAAGAAAATAACAAAATGGCTCACAAATTCTACCTTGTCAGTAATTACATTAAATGTAAACGTATTAAAATCTCCCATCAAAAAGCAGAGATTGGCAGAATAGATAAAATGAAACATTGTTCAATCATATGCTGTCTATAGGAGACACATTTACTTTAAATTCAAAGATACAGATAAGTTGAAAACAAAAGGATAGAAAAAGACGCGCCATGCAAACAGTAACTAAAAGAGAGCTGGAGAGGCTATACCATTCTCAGAAATAACAGACTTTGTGACAAATTGTTACTGGAAGCAAAGATGGATATTTTATAATTATAAAATAGTCAATCCATCAAGACAACCTAAAAATTATAAACATAAATGCACCTAGCAACAGAGGCCCAACAAAACATGAAACAAAAGCTGAGAGAATTGAGCAGAGAAATAGACGATTCAACAATCACAGTTAGAAACTTCAACACTACACTTTCATAACTAATAAAGAAACTAGACAGAAAATGGAAAAAGAAATAAGAGATCTGAACAACACTGTAAGCCAACTAGGCTTCTATGGAACATAATCATCCATAGAACAGTTCACCCAACAACAGCAGAATATATGTTCTCAAATGCACATGGGACATTTGCAAATCATCTATCTGATAAGGGACTAGTCTCCAAAATACATAAAGTACTCATACAACTCAATAGTAAAAATACAAATAAGCCAATAAAAAAGGGCAAAAAATAAAAATAGACATTTCTTCAAAGAATATATACAATGGCCAATAAGCATGTGAAAAAAAATAATCACCATCATTAGCCACAGAGAAATGCAAATCAAAACCACAATGAGATACCATTTCACATCCATTAGGAATGGATCAAAAAGATGGACAATAGCAGATATTAGTGATGATATGGAGAAATCAGAACCCTCATACATTGCTAAAGGGAATGTAAAATAGTGCAGCAGATTTGGAAAACACTTTGACATTTCCTCAAAGTTAAATATAGAATTACTATGTGATTCATCGATTCAACCCTTTTGTATATACCCAAGAGAAATGAAAATATATGTTCACTCAAAGACTTGTCCACAAATATTTAAAGCAATATTATTTATGATAGCCAAAAAAGAAAAAGAACCTCAAATGTTCATCAACTGTTGAATGGATAAACAAAAAGTGGTATATTTATACAACAGAATATTATTTAGCCATAAAAAGAAATGAAGTATTGATGTATGCTACAACATGAATGAAAACTTGTGAAGTTAAAGAAGCCAGACTCAAAAGATCCCATGTTGTATGATTCCATTTATATGAAAGGTCCAGAATAGGCAAATTCATAGAGACAACAAGTAGGCTAGTGATTTCCAGGGCCTGAGAAAAGCAGGGGAATGGAGAACGACTGCTGATTTGTAAAATGCTTCTTGGTGATCTAATGTTCTGAAATTATTAGTGGTAATGGTTATATGAGCCATCCCTGGAGGCCTAGTAGTTAAGAGTTGGCACTCTCACCACCGTGGCCCAAGTTCATTTCCTGGTCAGGAAATCACATCACCCATCTGTGGGTTGTCACACTGTGGTGGCTGCACGTTGCTGTGATGCTGAAAGCTGTGCCACCAGTATTTCAAGTACCAGCAGGGTCACCCATGGTGGGCAGGTTTCAGCAGAGCTTCCAGACTAAGACAGACTAGGAAAAAGGAACTGGCCACCCACTTCTGAAAAAATCGGCCATGAAAACCCTATGAATAGCAGTGGAGCATTGTCTGATATGGTGCTGGAAGGGGAGAGGACGGCACAAAAAGACCCTGCAGGGCTCTGCTCTGCTGTATACAGGGTCTCTAGGACTTGGAATCAACTCCACATCACTAACAACAAAAGTGATAGTACAACTTTGTAAATATGCTAAAAAGTACTGAATTGCACACTTTAAAAGGTGAACTTTTTGGTATGTGAACTATATCTCAATAAAAAAAGGAAAAATAAGCTTATACATAAAAGGCCAATGATACAAGAGGCGAATAGTAATCTGAGGCTGGCAATGTTATCAAGTACATAATTTTGAATCCAGGCGTAGAGTTAGCATCTCAAGAACCATTTGGATTATCAAGCAAATCTATAAGAAGCTGACGTGGATGCTTGAGAAAACAAGGTACAAAGAGCCTGAAGAGCACGTACAGCTAGAAACAGAGAAAGAGATGCAGGGAGGGGATCTGAGACTGGGGCTGAGTTCACTATTGCTTTCTTTTTCATGGCTTAGTTATCAGAGCCAATCAAGTCTCCATTTTCTACTTAAGCCTTTGGGTTGGATTTCTGTCACTTGCTAGTAAAACCCTGGAATAATAGCCGTATTTAAAGAAAAACACTACTCAAAATGACTTAAACCATTATAACCCTAAAAATAGGAGTATATTGCATGGTGATGAGTGAAAGTGAAGATACAAGCGTGCTGTCTTTCAATATCATTGGCCAAAAAGTCGTTAGTGGGTAAGTTAAGCTCAAATCCTTAATGATCCTGAAACTTGAATAAAAACATCTTGATAAGATCAAAGCTCAAAATGTTCGGGAAGAATATGATTGTGAATTATCAACCCTGATTGTTATGAGCAGCCTGTGCTTGACTAATCTCCATGTTTTAATGCTGTGAGCAAGCTCTTGTATTACTGCTACTGAATTATTTTCTAGGCCACAGAATAAAGTATGCCAACAGTGGATTTTTTCCCACATATAAATATGGCTTATATTTCAGTTTTTTTGAGAAATGAAAATTCATTTTCCACTGACTCTTACTTTCTTTACTGAATGGTTTAATTTGACATAATGTTTTAAAATCTCAGATATTTTTGCTATTAATAAAATCAATTAATCCAGTGAAATAATGCCAGAAATTTTCATTACATTTCCTCAAACAATGTACTTAAGGGTTCATAGTTATCAAATTCTTTCTTTTAGTATCTATTAAAACATGCCTGAGGACAGAAATTATACATTATTTATTTATAGAGTAATTCTTCTTCTGCTACACAGCCACAATTAATTTTAAAGGATAAAATAATTGAAGTGAATTTTATGCCCTTACCTCCAAGAGGAACCCATAAAATCTTAAATTGGTCTATTAAATTAATTAAATTAAAATCTTAAATTAATTTTCTAGTAATAAACGGGTATATGATAACTTCACATCCCTAAACAAATAAATAACAAAAGAAATGCAAGAGATGAGTGAATTATCTTAGCTGACAAAAGAAAATGCACAGCATACACAACCATCCACCTGATTCTAAATGATGTTTAGAGTACACAATCACTGATAAATTAATAGATTAATACACAGAGACACACAGAAAACAGAGGCAGATCTGTTGTTGATAAAATTTTAATGAACTATGGAAGTTCTATAAAAGAGTATTGCCATTCAAACATATCCAGATTAACTAGAGATGGAAATTTAATTCCCTAAGAAGATAGGCATGTGAGTGTTTGAGAGAGAGAGACAGAGACAGAAGCAGAGGCAGAGAGAGACAGAGGAAGAACAAAGGAGATAGAAAAGAGACGTAGTTTGAGAAATAAGGTTTTCACCCTGGGCCCTATGGGATGGAAGTTACAGGACTCCTGGATGGCAGCAGGGAGTTTCTGATAATAACAGTCAGACAACAGTTGGCAGACTAAAAGTACAAAAGATCCTTTACTTTTTGTAGGTAGAATATACTGCAATTTGGGGTAAATACATTTTCTTAATTTTTAAAACATATTTGAACACTTTCTTCCTGAAATAAAGTTGCACAGCGAATATAACAATACATCCAAAATACATGTAGCAGTTACTTACTACGTGCCACATAAAATAATTTACTGGTATCTTAGGAGTCCTGTTCCTATTTAAATGGCTACTGAATCTTTTTGTATTGGCTGATTCATACTAGTTATTTAGTAGTTGGCTGATTTTTATGAAATTGATGGACCAGTCTTCTGTATATTAGTCTTTAATATACATTTAGAATATTTCTATATGTTTTATTTTTTTGGTCAGGAATCAGATTTAATTTATATATTTTGTCCTCACAATAAGCTTGCTCACCCAGGATCTTCAATAGCTAGGCTGACCTTGTGTGGTAGGCCCATGGTGAGCCTAATGCAGCAGTAAAAAATTGCACAGCATGTGTAGCGTAGAAAAAATGGGGTTACATATTGGTAAGAAGAGAGTCGAGTGCTAAGGTGTTCCCTGTCCCAAACTAATGGCTGAAACACCTTCATTTTTGGCTATCATTAGTGAGCAGGGTCCTTGATGCTTATGGGCTGCCAATTCCTAAGCCAGGAGCACGTCTCCTGCAGAAATGCAGGGCAGCTTTGCAGAGCCGTTTCCAGTCAATTATGCGTATCTCATTTCATGCAACCTTTGCACTACTTGGTTGCTGCTTCAGTGGTAACTGAAATGAGACACCACTGAAGCCAGTCAGAATTAATATTCTTGCCAATCTTTAAATCCAGTCCAGCACTTTGTGGTCTAACTCAGATCATTTGCCATTCCACAAAGTAAATAGGATTGGTTAAAATCATTTTGTAGTCCCACTGCTTTTGTCACAGTTAAGTTCAGATAAACAATCACAGGCTATATTAAGGATAATAATCACATAAATCTAAATATACTTTGATGGAGCGAGTTATATAAGTCATACAGAGACAGGAATACGTGTATCTAAGAAGTCTTTAGTATGCTAGATGCATCTACTGGTGAAAACCAATTCTGTAGTCTTGACATCAACAACACGAGTCAATGACTGACCACAAAAGAAATAAGGCAGCATTGTCTCAGGTTTGCCCCTGTAATTTAGTAAGCATGAAAATATTCCTAGAAAATCTATCTCCCTCAAATTACCAACTACCTAATGCATAAGAGGCAGGGATGGCTAAAGTCTCCTACTTTGTGGATGTTTACACATAAGTATAGGACATTTGTACAGAGGACTTATACTCAGGATATTTATACACATCCTCAGGGTCCTAGAGTAAGCCACAACTCAAATCATAGGTCTCCTTCTGAAGCATCAATTTTAATCAAATATTTGGTAGCGAGTTAAATATTTTACCTTGCCTTATATATTATATATCAAATATTTTCTCATCAAAATCAGCATAGATATATGTGAAGTAGAAGATGAAATTTATTTGAATTTTAGAGATAAAACAGATAATTTCAAGAAAATGCCAGACAATCAGGGGACAGTTTGCCTTCACGATATCCACTCCCATCTTATGACGTTAGAGATACACCAATGAAAATGTTTAAGAAGCAATAATACAGGATTTTAAAACTATCATTATCAAAGAGTAATTAGTAAATACTTCTGTCACTCATTAGAGAGACCAGAGAAGAATGCATCACATTTAGTAAAATAGACATTGTATTAGCTGCTGTTGGCACCCCACTCAGACGCTATTTACTTGGACAGTGAACATCCTGTCCAGCTTTTATAATTATTAGCCACTAATAGCTCAGGCTGCCTCTGACTGTGAATTGCTTTCAGCCAACGGCAGCCATCTTCCCTGGGATGTTACAGCAGCCCCAGCAATGGCTCACTGCTAAGGAAAGACCGGCTCTGTGGTGCGATTCATGTTCCGGGACTGCCCCTGGGGTCAGGCTGAAGCTAAAGGCTGAAGCTAGACTCTAGCTGAGACCAAATGCATCGTTAACTTTCTCTTTTCCACTAACAGTGTGAAATGCTTAAATCATTGTAGTTTGTCCTTATTGTGCTCGGCCAGTGCTTTCTGAGCTTTTCCCTCCCCTTTGGTTGCATCCCTCTGAACTCTTTCCCCTACAAAATTGCCTGGGTCCTGCATAGTTTCTTTATCACCCTGTCTTTGACTTGGCTTTCCCATGCTCTTTGGATTGGGATTGGAGGGGACATTATCGTTATGGGCCTGGAAAGGAACTTCAGAGATAACTTAAGGCAGATGAGTATCTAAGTGTATGGAAAGTCAACACATCAGTGTTTCATCATCCTTAAAATTAGCACATTTGTCTTTATGTCCAATTAACATTTACCCTTCTTTACTTCACTCCCAATTCTTGGTTTTGAAGCTGGTCTTTTGTGGACAAAAAGAATAGCTCCTGAGCAAGTCCCTCATAAACAAAGACTGCTCAGATAATCTAAGACAATAAAAACTGACCCACTGGATCTGTGTCTAGGTCATTTCACCAGAAGCCAGTCCTTCAAAAGTCAATTCACCAAATAGGCAACCCTCCAAATGACCAATTTGCCAAATACTTGTTTCTCTATTTAGTTTTAATTGGCTGGTTCTTATTTGGCTTTCAAAACAGGCCTAGGGACCCAAACAAATAGAATATTCCTTATACCATTATTATGAGGCAACATGCAAAACAGTTAACCAAAATTAAATGCTTAGAAGAAACAAGTAATTAATGATTGTATTTGGCTTCTGGGAAATTGTTGGCTAACTGGCTTACATCCGCTAGGTATCTAGGCTAACTATTCTTAATTTATTTTGTATTTCCAAGTATTTTTGCACTAATTTCCACCCATTCATAATCATTTAAACGTCCTTAATGTTGAAAACATTAGGAGTTAATCAGTCCTCAAATAAGTTCAATTTCCTGACATTTTCTCTACTTATTTATATACAAATCATTTCCACATAAATTTTAGTACAGCCTATAAGTAACTACTTGAGAAGTCCAAGGTATAGATTTTGCTTTCTCTCTTAAGAATTTTTTTTTTTTTTGAGTTGGGAATGATGCGCTTGTCCACTGATGGTGGGAATAAAAATTACTGCCAACTGTTTTGAAAACTGCTTCAGAGCATGTATCAAAAGATTTAAAAAATGACCTGCCCTTTGAAACATTAATTCAACTTCTTAAAGAAGTAATCGGATTTGAGGACAGATTGCTGAGATATTAATTGAAGCATTTTTATGAAAATTTAAACGAAAAGAACAGAAGTAGGGTTTGTTTCAGAAATACATGGACTCAGAATTCAAAAATTGCCCCCAGGAATTCAGTCTTTCCTTGCCTCCACATTCTGTTCTTCTTCTTATTTTTTTGTACGGTGGTCCCAGGACGATATTCCCGTGTCTGCCACTCATTGCTCAAATTTGTTCAGATGTTCTCCCCTGAATAATTCTGTGGCAGAGGAGCAGATACCTTGATCGGCTTCAATTAAGTTGACTCTACCTCTGGCACTTAGAGTAGAAACAACTCCACCCAAATCATAAGTTGAGTGAAGGAAGATTGGTGGTTAAAGGAAACTTTATGAGAACAGAGAATATTTTCTAGGTGACAGAAACTAAACGTACCCCCTCAATAATGATTTGAAAATGTGATAAATTACTGTGTAGTCATTAACAGTCATATTGTTAAAAATATTTAATTATATGAGAAAATGCTAAAGATAAAATATTACATTTCTAGGCTGGCCCTGTGGCCAAGAAGTTAAGTTTGCCTGCTCCGCCTCAGCAGCCCAGGGTCCACTGGTTCAGATCCTGGGCGCGGACCTACACGTCGCTCATCAAGCCATGCTGTGGTGGCATCCCACACAGAAGAACTGGAATGACTTATAACTAGGATATACAACTATGTGCCGGGGCTTTGGGGAGAAAAACAATGGTCACATTTAAAAAGCTGGGGGAATAGCAAATGTGAGTGCCTGAGGGAGAATCAGTTTTGACCTGCGAAGCATGAAGAGTTATATGAGCTCCAGCATGATGAAGGAGGGAAAAAATCTTTATAAACAAGACCAGAGATATAGGCAGAGCTCAGATTATGAAGTATGTTATAGACCATAGTACTCGTTTTATTCTTTTCCCAAATTCAGTGAAAGATATCATAGGGTTTTTAGAAAGAAGTATGCAGGAAACAATAAATATTTTTAAAGAACAATGTGACAAGTGTATAGAGAATGGATTAGAGGGGACAAGCATAGAAACGTAAATTAACAAGACTTTCCTGGGAAAATCCACACTCTTGTATGGTTCTATATTTAATCCAGATTCAATGATCTCACCGCCACTTCATTACCTATGTTATGCCATTTGGCACTCCACCACAGACACATTAATTCCTTAAGGACAAGGACCACGTCTACACATACTTTGCATCTCCTCCTGTACCTGCGATATACTAGGCAATACATACATGTAAAATCTTTATATGTGTGAGGTTCAAGGCAAAGTTCAAGACTGCAAAGACTTTATCAACTTTCTCTGCATTTTATTAAAACCACATACAATATATTTTTTAAATTTTTCTAATAACAAATATCACAGTAAGTAACAAAATGATTCTGCCTTATTAAACAGATCTTTTCGATCCTAAATTATTGATTCTGTAATTTTTGTGGAATTGCTGAACCCAGAGTATATTTGTGAGAACGCTGTCATGAATAGTTTAAAAATAATAGCTTTCATGTAAAAATTGACTTGAGTTACAATGTTATCCCTGATGTTTTTCTGTGATTGATGAAATTTTTATAGACAGATCCAATATAAAATCACTAAAAACATAAACAAAATGGTTATTTTTCATTGGTTCTCAGAATGCTTAGGTTGTTTCCCTGGTATTTTAACTTATTCACAATTGATTTTTATTACTTCTATATGCAAATTTGAAAACAAAAAATTTTGAGTTTCTTCTAAATGAAAGGCACTGGGCATTTAATAGTTAGCCAAATCCTCTATAATAGATACTATTATTCCTATTCTAAAAACAAAAATGTAAGAGATAAGGAAATTGCTGAAGTTCATCTAGCTAATTGGCGGATTTAACCTTGATCTGTACATATATTGACAAATCATAATTTAAAATGTCAAAATGTTCTTGTTGTGGTTTCAAATATTTTCAGTGAACGTTAAGCATCTCGTGTTCTTTAACACTGCATTAGATGCTTTTCTTCTGAATCCTTATAGCACTTTATCCATATGTCTGTCTCCACACTCCTTCTACTGTATTTAATAACCTATTTACTTGCCTATCTCCCAACAAGATCATACACTCCCTGAGAGTGAGAATAGGGTCTTGTTTCTTATGCACATGGTAAACATTTAATAAAAATTTAAATAAATTATTTAAAAATTTTTTTTTTCCGTAATAGCAAATGGGAACAGCAAAGCCTTGTCACTTATGGAAAACCTTCAGTGAACTAGAATAATATAATTTTCTAGTACTACTCCACGGAAAGAAGACTTTGGAATACATTTAAATACACACACACACACACACACACACACACACACACACACACATGCTCTATATGGCACATTTTTTTTGAAACATGACCGTTCTGGTACTGCTTTAAGGAAGCCTCCTTGGGACTGATCTCAAGTATATGCTCTTGAAGGAAAAAAAGTGGGAGTGGGGGGATGAAGTGCATATTGGCAAATTGGCATCATTTGTCCTTGTATAGCCCAAAGAGACTGAAGACTGCGCTGACATGGCCAAATACCGTGTAATGCCACTTGTGGGCATTTCAAGAATTTCATGGAAAAAACACTTCTCAAGTTTCTTATTTAATAACATGGGAAGTTGCCAGTCATAAGAAAATGCCAAAGTATCTCAGTTTTGAGGTTTCAAGACCTAATTTACTCAAAATCAAATCTTATCACATCCCCTGAAAATAGTTGCTATTGAAGCCTCATAGCAGTGTGTTACTTACATACACATTTATACTTGCAGAAATAATGCTAAAAACTTATTTCAACTTCAGTAGTGTTTTGTTTATGTAATAGAATTAAGTTTAAATGGGTTTTGGTTTCTTAGAAAATATATGACATGTAAGAAAAGGAAAGGGGAATTGTCTAATGGGATCCTAGAAAACTTAGATTTTGAGTTAGAAGGCACAAAATTAATTTAATTCATTCAACAAATATTACCAAGCAGTTCACTTAAATTGACTACCTGGTAAATTGTTGCATTTCTGATTTAGTCAACATATGCCTTTTAAGTACTTACCTGATTCTTTCAGTACTCAGCAGAAAAGTTGTTGAGATCGTAGAACTATGTCATCCCAGTTTTTCACCTATCTATTGGTGATTTTGAATGGGTCTGATTTTTAACTATTGGAATAAAGTTGGATAGACGGTTGTTTATATGGATGTAATATTTTCCCTCATCAAATAACAATCAATCACATTTATTCCTCAAACTACTCTGAGCCAGAAAAAACTCCCATTGAAACGTTTCCTAGTAGCTTCTGAGGAAATAATTGGTGGCATTCAACTTCTGTCTAACACTGAAATTACTTGATTCTTTCCCATTTGCATTGAAGTTCCCCTTTCTTCCTTCGCCCTTTTCTGCTCCTAGCTTTCCAAGGTCTTTGGTTGTTTGTTTTCTTTATTTACCTCTTCTCCTCCTCTGTGTTAGGATTTCTGGGGAATCTCAGATTATACTAATTGAAATGCTTCCTATGAGGTACTATAAACAGCATGGACTGACCAAAATCGTAAAGTCATTCAACAGGCAAAGTCTGTATCTGGCATGCTTTGGTTTGCTCGATGCTTCCACAAGCTATCAGTCTTGGGATGGGGCCCCATAATTCTCATGCTTTCTGTTCTTTGTCATTCCTAGGAGTTTCTCTAAGCTAATCCCACTTAACAGACCATACAGACTCAATTTCAGAACAGACTTCTTCAGAGTTAATCAACTTGAGCTAAGGCCACCTAGGAGAAAATTATAGAAAATAAAGCAAATGGCATTGCTCTTTTTACCCTCTCTCTCTCTTATTATTTACTAGTCATGATGCACACAAGCCCCCAGGACCTTTTGTGCAGAACTAGGCTCAAATTCCAGCTAGCCTCATCCTGAAATGGGCATTGAGTGTTTAACTACATATCTTAATTTTTATCAACTCAAGTCTCAGTTTGTCTGAAGCAAACTAATCAGGACACAATTTCTTCTTCTATTTATTTAATAATGTGTTTACTTCTCTTATTCCCAGGACACATACACAGGCACACCCCTCTCCTAATGTTTTTACCTTTAAAGCAACCTACCCATACAACAGCGAGTAACCAAAATTTCTTGCAATCTTAAGTAGTGATCTGTGGTCCCTTGAAATGTTAGGGCCACTGGAATCTTTGGAGGAACAGGGATTCTCTGGGTTCTCCCACTAACTTTCAAGAGATGTCTACTCAACCTCCAGAAATTGCCGCACACATCCATCCTCATTTGTTTGGTGGTTCATTCTGCTAGCTTCCATAACATCAGCCACAATTCTGCACAGTACTCTGACTAGGACAGTTCAATGTATTTTAACAGTTGCCTTCTGGCGATAGAAGTCTCAGTTTTGATTTTGAAACCAAAGGAGAGGTTAAATTTTTTTTAAAATTCAGTGCATAGGAGGAGAATTTTAAGGCAAGCAAAATTCATCTGTATCTCTTTAAATTTCATCAGGTCAGCTATAAATTACTAGTAGTCATAAAAGTAATAAGTATATTAATTATTATTCTAAGGTTTTATAAAAGGTTCAGAAAGAGTAATATGACAAATACGAGTAAAAATACTGAGCTGCAAGAAAGAAATGGAACATCTCCAAGACAAATGCTATAGCAGTAGACTTACTAGCTTTTAAATTTAAGTTGCTTAACTTCTCAGACCCTCAGTTTACTCAGCTGTAAAATGAGGATAATAGTTGTAAAGATTGAAAGAAATCATTTTTATCAAAGGCCCTGAGTAAACTAACATAAAAATTGTTTATTGTTATTTGGCAAGTAAGTTTAAATCACCAGTACACACAGAGGACAGTGCTAGCCTTGCTAGCAAATAATATAAAGAAGTAAGCCAAACCTCTCCTCTATGCACATATTACATTCACACTAGTGAAAGAGACAAACTGTGTAAAGTTTCTCAAACATAATACAAGACAAATGTAGAGGAACTCTTTCAGATGTACCATAAACTGCTATGGGAACTGTGGCTTGGAGAGAGTTATATCATTTGGGGTTCTGGGAAGGTTCATGAAGGAGTTAATTCTTTATCTGAGCCTTAAAGGGAAGGAGGTATGGGGTGGGAAGTTTATTTACATAATGACAATTATAACCAGTAAGCCAGTAATATCAAAATGATAGGAGTCAGCTAGCTGACCGGCTCCAGGCAGCCAACATACTGTCTTTATTATTTTCAGGATAGAGCTAAGACTAGCATAAGGGAAAACGACTGAATTGAAGAAAGGGTTCACTCGTGGTATATATACACATTGCATTGTGAAAAGAATCAACCAGTATTGATAGAGTTAGTAGAAATTAGGTTCCCAAATTTAGAAGAATATTCTTATAGAAATTATTTGTCGTAATAAAAATATCATGCCATTAGGTCATATAGTAGAATAATTAAATAAAATGTAGGTGAATATGTATATGTGTGTTTTTTAAACTAATATGTTTATAATGGATCTATTTCTAGCCTCCACTCTGTGTCCACAAACATAATTTAGGCTATGTGGGGGATCAGAATTGGCCACCCCAAAATGAGTCTCTTTGGCTAGATTATTTTTAAGCAGAAAAGACTCTGAAAGTAACTTTGATCTCCCCCCTAACTGCCTAAAAGAATTTAAGATAAAAGGCCTGTCCCCAGGACAGGATATCGCCATAGATAACTCTGGGTATCAGTAAGCTGTGAGGATCCTTGTTAAACCCCTTCTTATCTACCAAACATCTGCTATTCCATTCCCATGTGAATTGCCTTCCTCCCTATTGAAGTCCCAAGCCTTTACCCTCAACATCCTCCTTTGTCTTTAGGTGATCACGGTATTTAATCTGGCAGCCCCTGCCATTTTGGCTAGTTATCCAGTTTTCCTGGGTTTCTCCCATGTACACATGCTATAAAGCTTTGTTTGATTTTCTCCTCTTATTCTGTCTCTCATCAACTTAATTGGTAGCCCAGCCAGAAGTAGCCAGAATGGGTAGAGGAATTTTATTCTTCCCCTACAGCTACTGTGTCTTATAGCCAACTGAATAAATTTGCTTAAAAATTCTTTGTTTAAACTAATTTTCCAATTGAAGTATGCGTACAGTGATTTCCTTTTCTTCCATGCTGAACTTCTCTCTAAACTGTTTGCTAAGAAGGGACCTTTTTTCTGATTTTCTGACAGTCCTGTCTTGGCTTACACAACATCTCTCCTAGCAGTCCTTGAGTTCAGACAATTTGAATCCCACATGTGGAGAACATGATTATAAGTGAAAACTGATCTGCCCCAAAACAAACCGAGCAGCACAGCAAGTCTTCAGAGGAAGAGGGGAAAGCCAGGCCCAGAATGGAGGTGGGGCTCTGGAAGGCTGTTTCCAGGGGGCAGCCAGCTATCGATTCCAGAATAGACACATATGTCGGTGCTCAATATTGTCTTAGGTCAGTGTATCCAACATATCTCGATGCATATGACATCAACAGGTGAAACTGGACACAGAAAAAGACTATCCTGAATCAATCACTACTCCTTACTTTGAGGAGAGAGGAAATGCTGTGATCTAAAGTTACGCTGTTGTCCCAGCTGGGTTGGAGTGCATATGGAGTCAGAAATCTAGGCGGATGCAGCCTCTTTTCTTCGCTTGGTGTTGTTGGTCAAGTTATTTAAAATGTACAAATCTCAGTATTCTTACATTATTATGGGAATGATATTTCCACCAGTATAACAGGGCTATTGCAAATACTAAATGGCATAATATGAGCAAAACTCTTAGCACAGCTCCTGGTATAATCAAGGTAAGTAGCATTATAAAGATTAATTATTAAATAGAAATACCATTTTAATGACAGTGCATAAATGCAGGACCTAAATGTTGGAAAGATAGGACAACAGAGATAACTTTGGGGAAGTTGTCCAGGGAATGACAGGTGGGAGAGGCATCCACTGACACTACTATTGAAGTGGACGATATGCATCAGTAATTGACCAGAAGTAGATGTCTGTCATGCTTTAGTTTTCTCTTTCTCATCACAAAAATTGTATAAATTTTTTGTTGCCAATTAAATAAATAATTCTATCTGTAAAATGTTTTTAAACTAAATTCTAGGGAAATAAGAACATCCCCAGGAGTGAGCTGTAGAGATGAAGCCACTAACTTTCTCTTTGACCTTGAGAAAATAACTGTGTTCCAATTTCTTAAATTATGTAGATACATAACTAATTCTAATAACTAATAATAATTGCAATATTTCAACGACTTTTGTTATTGTTCTGGTTTAAAACTATATAGTGTCTCCAAATAGTTACAACTTATTAAAGGCTTTAGACTTCCCAATGCGTTTCCTCAAAAAAAGCAACGTTCTCAGAATGAAAATGTTAATGCAATCATCATTAACGTCTGAGATTCTTCTTGAAAATTAGGAGAGACAGTGTGTTGAAAGTACATTAACTAGGTACATCTCATTCATTGTTGCTTAGCAGACATCTCAGGAAAAAAAAAAATGACAAGAGACCTGGCTGACTGAAACATTGAGGGAAATCATACACAGAGAGAGGAAGTGTTCTATTTCCTTTGTTCTTTATGTGTTCTATAAATATTTCATGTATTTATTAAAGCTATGTTATTGCTGGAAGCCAGCCTTCTCCCTTGTTTAATTCTTCCTCCATCCTTAAAGGCTAGAAATGTTTGAAATATGGAGTGTCTGCATTCCATGTGCGTGTTTTGTTAATAGACAACACATGAAAACTAGAGATGAAAATTTCTTAAAAGGAGGAGAAAGGGAAATATTTAGGATGACTGGAAAGAAAAATGTCTCACAATACCCTGGACATGACCTTGGAGCAATGCATTTATCAAAATTCTGTGAATTGAAAATACGAGCAGTTCCAATAGCAATGAGAGTCAGCTTTTCCTTCTCACAGCTATGTTTGTCTTCTTGGCCCGTGTGGCAGGAAAGTCATGGTTTGAGCGGCTTCATTAGAAAGCTGCCTGTGGTGGTTCATCACCAGTTATATTTATTTCAGTGCTAAAAGAGCAGATTTCCTGTTTAAATAGTTTGCATCTTTGACGGCAGGGGAGTGCTATTGGAAACATCAACAAAACCATTGGGTTCACTAACTTCTTAAACCCAGGAGCTGGAATAATGAAAGGAATCAATAAATCAGAAGTCAACAAGGAGTTCTCTTCCTTTGGGGACCCTGATGAGCTTGTTGTTTCAATTTCATCTGGGCTGGAAGTGAACAGAAACAAGTAGAAACATTCCATCTGGCCTTTGGAGGACACAGGTTTCAGCTTCTCTTTTTGTCTCATGAACTTCACAGTGGGACTATATGCCATTTTATTTCATCTCAACATAAAGCTAAATGTGTTCTAAAACAGAGCATTGATAAGTTGAAAAGGTGTGATATGCTTCACACTGGGGGAAAATGATGCAATACAAAAGTGGACACCAGAATCGATCCTCACAAATTAAAAAGTGCCGAAATCTGTGACAAATTCCATGCTGTGTTGTGTCTTCTGTAGAAAGTATCTATGTTGTTTAATATGTGCCAGACAATGGGATAAACATTGGACATACATTACCTCATTTATCTTCAAATAATTTTCTGAGTCTCCATTTTTACTAAGAAAGAGACCGAGACTCAGAGAGATTGAGTCCTTGTCCAAGTTCACAGAGCTGGTACATATGGAAGCCTGAATTCCAACCTATGTTGTCTGATTTGGCACCTGAGCACTTAGCCGCTACACATCCTCCAAACAGAAATTATATGGCTCTACTTGTTTGAGAACAAGGCTGGTTCAACCCATATTACCAAAGTTCTACTAAAGATATTTGTCTTCCCTGATTGGCACACCCATATCCTGGAATCATAGAATCACAGAAGCTCAAGGGTATTTAATGCTGGAGTTATCATAAATGCCCAGTCTTCTAAACTGGAATACTTTTGTAAATTTAAGAATATGCTAATAGTACTTTGCTAAGAAAACAGGTATAAACCAGGACTGGTCAAGTACTCTGGAATGTTTGTTCATTCTGCTTATGGATAATCATGCCTAATCATCTTAAGATTCATGAATTTTCCAGCATTATACTAATATTAAGAACTGCAATTTAACGCTTGCTGCTAAGATCCAAATTTGTTTGCATAATTATCTCTATCATCTACACCAATTCTTCAAGTGGGAATTATTATCCCCACTTTACAGAGGAGAGAACAGAGATTCAGAGCAGACAGGTGAGTTGCAGCAGGGCATTTAATTATAAACAGGCAGAACTGGGGTTCAATCCCAAGTATTGAACACCCCCCTTCGTTGCTTTTTTGTTTGATTTTTCGTCTCCTATATGCCTAGGAAAATTTGTCAACAAATTGCTGTCCAACCTATTTCTCAAAATTATTTTAGTCATGTAGAATTCATCAGTTCTCGAGGGGAAATTGAGTAGATAATCCATTTAAAACATTGTCTCAAGATGGCAGAATGAACAAATGTGATTATCTTCCTTCCCGCTTCAAATTCCTAGAAATAATAGACTGCAGTTTTTTTTTAAAAGGAATAGATCAGTATTATCACTGGTAAACTACGAATAGTGCCACAAGTAGACTAAACATTTGGGGGACTTATGAGAAAATACAGAGTAGATGGTGTCACTGAACCAGGTTTGTTTTGCCTGTCACACAGAATTGCACAGGAAACCAATCACCAAAACAACGAGGTTGCAGCAGAGAAAGGGTTTTAATCACAAGGCAGCCAAGCAAGGCGGTGGGAGAATGATTCTTAAATCCACCTCCTAGAAAATGGGGATTTAGGGCTATTTACGGGGTAGGAGACTGGTCTGAAGTATAGAAATGGAAGATTGAAGGCAAGAAGGAGTGAGATATTCTGATGGTCTGTGCAGGTATAATCAAACTTCATGCCTCCTTATGGGATGCATGTTCACAAAACGGCAGCACAGGCATGGTCTGAGGTGGAGTTTTTAGTGCCCTGACATCAGGAGCTCACTTATAGCGCACCTGTGCAGGCTCAGTTGGTGAGTTGGTAGTCTTCACTGGCCTGAACCAGAGGAGAGTCGACTCCTAATTTTTGAAAAGCAGCTCAAGTATCCATTACCATAATGACTCAGGCGCCAGGGAGATGCTTTTATAGGAACCTAGTAGGAGTTGGATAATATATTGCCTAAGCAGCACAGCTGGCAATGGGCAGGCCAACATCTAAAAGCTGCAATTAAAACTTTAGTAAAATTTTAGTTACTAGCTACCAAATCATTAGTAGCTAACTGTTCACCAGTTTCAATGGGATCAGATTGTCAAAAGAGCCACAGCTCAAACCATTTTGGGGAAAGGGCCAGTATCTCCTCTTATGTGTTTTTGCTAAATAACAGGCAGCAGAGTTTCCATTTCCACTCTCAACCCCCTAATTGCCCTCCACTGCCCCAGCCTCCTAATATCTCTTCCGGGACCCTTAGATCTCCTCATGATTCAGTAATCAAGCAGTGATAGTCTGGCGCTACAAGGGGCTACAAGACCTCAGTCTTGTGCTCTGGCCAGTGTCCATTCTGACTGCTCAGTACCTGTGCCATACAAAGTGGAGAAGATAGTAACATACTTCTCAGATGTTTGCTTTCTCCTCTTTCTCAGTACATATCTTTTTATGGTTAGATGTGGCTATATAACTTGCTTAAAGCCAATACAACGTGTAAGGAAATGACATGCATCACTCTGGGATGGAAACATTTAGAAAACGTACTCTTCACCTTCCAAGCTGAACCCTGAAGCCTCAGGTTGAAATCTTAGACTCACAACCTGCTGGCACCCCTGTCAGCTTGGGTGCCCGAGGGACTGTGTAAAATATTTGTTGTTTGATATCATTGAGATGTGGGAATTGACTATTAAAACATCAAAATAAAGCCTGGCTTCATCTACTAGCAGTTACATACTTTGTAGCTCTCCCTTGGTGGTACCTCATAGCTGGTGACATCCAAGAGGAATGGGCTGTCCACTCACCCAGAAGCCAGAGTCAGTGCAATCAGCAGCCCACTCTGCCCTTTCCTTGAAATAACCCTCAGAAGTGGCATTCACTGATGATCAGGAGTTCTCTAGTATAAAGATGGCCAATGAGAAGAGATGAAAAATACACGGAAGGCTTAATAGTCTTTAAGGACAGATTTGAAAATTCCAACATCCACTTAAAAGAGCTCCAGAAGGGTTGAACAAAGGATATGAAGGGGAAGAAACAATTCTCATGGCTCAGATAAAATCTAAGTCTTTGACTTAAAATGACTTGCTAGGAGCTACACAAAATGAATAAACAAAGACAGGCTCACTTACACATTCTCAAGAATTTCAAAACAACAATGATAGAAAATCTAAATGCTGTTGAGGAGCCTAAAAAAACTACAGGCTCAATGAAAAAGAACAAGCTGTTGTTGATTGGTTTTTTTAGTTATTATTGGAAGTTCTAGAATCTAAACAACAATGGAGTATTGGTTTCAAATTTTTGCTGAAAAATTTTTTTGATCCTAGAAATCCGACCCCAATGGTGATTGCTAGAGAGCCACTGAACTTAGCAGAAATATGACTTCAGTGACTTAACTAAAATTTTCACTTAACAAGATATATCATACTAAGGCAACAACTTTTCAATAAGTATTACTATCCCAGCTCCTTCTATCTAAAGACCACCATCTTTAGGATCTGATTTTTCACCTTCACAGGTGTCTCACAGCTCTAAGATGATTGATCATTCTTGTTTCACATCCACATTCTAGGAAGAAGAGGAGGGAAGTGACAAAGGGAAGAAAGCCCAACCTATATTGGCAACTCTCTTCAATATGGTACCCATAGTGAAAAGCAAACTTTCCCAGACATCCCAGAATACTTCCACCTACAACTCTGTGGCAAGATCTGTGTTACATGCTACCCCAAGTTTCAGTAAAGCCTTGGAAATTAGCTTTTAAGAAGACATATTTCTGCTTTAAATACAATTAGGGTTATAATAACAAGAGAAATAAGAGACTGGATGTTGGGTAGGAGCTCAGCAGCGTCTGCCTGCAATTTTCCTTAGCGTGACTCAGCAGTTCCGGTCCTCCTCTCCTTCAAGGCACACACTATTCAACAAATGTTGAAAGGATGACATGCACATTTGGAAATAAGTGAAGTTACATGACAATCTCACAAAATATATATAAATAATTACTTTAGAATCATGAAGCGAAACATAAAATTATGAAAGTATTATAATTTTAACATTAAGGATTTACTAAAAAGACCTAAACTCAGAATGCTTAAGTAAAAGGATTGACATTGTTAACATTTACAAATATAAAACTTCTCTACAACAATAAAAAAAACCCAGAAAGAACAGTAACGTGGAATGTTGAAACAAGTGTTCTCACATTCTTTTCCATGTACCTGTCATTATTTGAGTATTTTATTAAAGAGGATGTATTCTCGCATTCTTTGTGTAATTATTTTAAATACAAAACAACAGATATACAAGCATTTTATTTTACTAGGTATGAACCAACATCTTTTTCCACCATCTCATCTATTTCAGATATTTGATCTACCACCAGGTCAGAACAAATCCAATGTGTCTTCTACATGGCCATCCTTCAAATATTAGATAAACACAGTTATAATATCATTCCTGAGTTTTCCTTAGTCCGAACCAAACAATCTTAATCTCTTCAGTCATGGCTACAGTGGATGGTATTGAATTGCTCCACTATCGCTGCCTTCTCCGAATGTAGCAGCTCCACCTCCTAAACCATGGTGCAAACTAAAATGTCACATGTGACATTTTTTGTCGGGCAGAATCAATCAGGAGCGTCACTCTTCCAAGTACAGATGTAATGTTTCTATAAATGAAGACTAATCATACATTTCCTTTGTAAAGCAACTCAGTCATACAGTTCATATGTAAGTGTTACTAGTTTTGCCTTAAAGTTCATTTTCTAGGTGCTGCTAATTAGCTATGCCTTTTCTTTGTATTTTTCTTCACGGAGAATGTGCTTTTCTGCCTGTCCTCAGCTCCTTGATGAGGATTCACTGCTCCCTCCTACCTACTTTAGAAGAAGCCTGAAGGCCAAGTTTCTTCTCATTAGAACTGGGCTTGCCACACCCTCTGGGCTCTGTGCTTACATGTTTTGATGTTCCTTTGAAGTCCATATTTGCATCTGCACAGCTTCTGATGTCACCATACTTATCAAGTTAGGTTCTAAATCCTTGACTTTTGTTCGCTGCTTCATCTTATGGTGTGAGCCATCTGCGTTGCACCCAAAACAGGCTAAGCTATCACTTACATATTATCTACTCACCTAACTGGACGTTTTTACTTTTAAGTACAGGACCTTTTATTTATCCCTGTTTAATTTCATCTTTTTGTGTCAAATGCTTGCAATAGGCAGAGTTTCTTATTCTTTATAATTCCCAGCCTTGTATCAGGCCCAGACTTGGTAAGAATTTTCTATGTATTTACATCCAAGTTACTGGAATAAATTCTGAGCAAGGCAAGGCCAAAGTCAGAGCCCAATAGCACACTCGTCAAAAGCTTTCTGCAGGAGAACATGTGTATTCTTATATGAATAGGTGTATATTGAATTTACATTTTTGTGTTTCTTTTTTCTATTATAGGAGAGCAACTGAAAAGGGTTAAACTTCTAGATTATATTATGACTTCCATCAATATGTGTGCTAGGTTTTATTAGGCAAGCTGTTTTGGGATAGTACCCAGCTCCAAATTGAATAGTAACTTCAAGACCTAAATTTGCCTATTTTATGATAATTCTGCTTTTGTAAACTCTAAAATAATGATTAAAAAATGGATCTAAGTTTTCAATGGAATTTTCCCAATCATTTGAAAAAAAAAGATTGAAACTTTGTACTTAGAAAACAGACAAATTCTGTCAATTGTTAAAAAGTTCTCAGTATAATTTTTTTTTTTTTAACTAAGCAGCTATTTTCACATCGCATGGAGACAGCTAGATTCACCTTTATGTACATCCGGAGCGCTTAGTCTAATTAATTAGTTACATGCTTTGTTTTGTTTAACCCTCACAGAAACTTACAGTGAAGCAAATCACTCAGTGGGGTAAAGTAATTTGTCTAAAGTCACACAACTCATGAGGGAAAAACTAGGGTTTGAATTGAGGTGGGCTGATATCAAAACAGTCACAATTAATCACTAAACCATTGGCCCTTTATGTATGTTATTTCCATTAATCTTTAGAACAATTAAGTGGGATTTTGTTGTTGGTTTTGCTTTTTGAACATTTAAGAAACTCTCTGCTGGAAGAATTCCTGACCCTCTGAGTCCTGATGGAGACAGACAGCATTCTTGGTCTAGAGGAGCTGAACAAGCCAGAAGTTCTCTTTCTAGCCTTTTTGGCAGCCTCCCTCCCAGCTTCCCCACTCACATCCAGCCTCACCAGAGCCTGACTTAGGGTGGGGAGCTTTGTCTTTCTCTGGGATGGAGCAGTAACAATGGTTACTGATGACATTGATGGTGGTGGAGGTGGAATTGTATGTAAGTTGCAATGGTGTAAATTTACAGGCTGAGAACTGGGGTACGGTGGCAGCAGCAACAATGTCTCTATCAGCATGGTTTTGAGCATTGCTTCTGGCTGCTTAGCCTTGAGCCTAATATTCCAGTGCCCCTGATATTTCTGTGAGTGATCCAATATTATTTTAATAAACTAAAGACTCAGTTTAGAGCATTCATTAAGAGATCAGGTGTAGATCTGCCGCTTCCCAGCTGTGTGATCTTGCTTAAGTAACCTAATCCCTGTGTCCTTCAGTTTCCTCATCCATGACAGAGAATAATAATAGTGTGGGGACTCAATGAGTGTGTGTCATTTTGAAGACTCCGTGGCACATAGAAAGCACTATATAATTGTCCACCCTATTACTAGACTAATTTTCTCATTAATTACTGAAAGTCTGTTTTTCACAACTAAGAACTATGACTGATAATTTTTAATATTTCTAATTTTAATGAGGAACCTGGGGTTCAGAGGAGTTAAAGTTATAAACTTAGAGAAAAGTGGATGCAAGAATTTTAGAATAACATTTAGGTTAATCTGAACTCCAAACTTGGTTCAGCTCTTTGCATTTTCCTACTTGATACAGAATGTCTTAAAATATCCTCATAGCAAACAAATAGAAGTATCTTCATTCAGATGCAGTTGACTGGGAAAGAGAAAAGGGTTGGACTAGAAAAATTTCCTTTACTCCATCATTATTACACTTAGGAGACCTTCCACCAGACTGAAATTCCAATCCCCAATTAAACCACAAGAAAAATGTGTCTGTGTATATAAGATATAGCATGAACCCAATAACTTAATAATACTGTTTATTAAAACTGTCTTGAAGTTAATCCTATTATAGCTATCTAGTGCCCTGGAAGCAGGCAAGATTACTAAAATAGAATGTGTGCAGTTTTTCTTGAAAACTTTTTTTTCTTTCATCTTATTTTCTTGGCTTCAGAATTCAGTAAGCTGCAAATCTCCACTTTCTTTCTGATACTAAATGTAGCAAGGTTAGCAGAAACTCTTGATATAAGGGTTTATCTTTCACCCTTACACTCACCAGGCAGAATTTCATCTCTCTTGCTGTGGCTGCAAAATAAAAATGTTTTTTCCAAACAAAACAGTCAAGCATTTCACAGTTGAGCTAAGCTTCTTTTGCCATAGTAGAAAACTCCTTGTACCTTCATCAAGGAAGTCATCAGAAACAGGGCAATCATTTTCAGCCTGATGTTTTCCTTCGTATGGCCCCGGCTCAAATGAATGTATTTATCTTTTTTAAATGATGCTATAATTTCTTTCATGTCTCCAAAGCTAAATTTGATGATTTGATGGGAAACCCAGGATATAGTCTTTGATAGTACACATTATAATTGCATTATTTACATACTTTTATGCAAAGCTGATCATTGAGCACCATATACCAAAGGTCTTTTAAATTGTTTCTTTTAGAAATTGGGACATGGTTGGGCTGGCCCCGTGGCCGAGTGGTTAAGTTCGCGCGCTCCGCTGCAGGCGGCCCAGTGTTTCGTCGGTTCGAATCCTGGGCGCGGACATGGCACTGCTCGGTCAGACCACGCTGAGGCAGCGTCCCACATGCCACAACTAGAGGAACCCACAACGAAGAATACACAACTATGTACCGGGGGGCTTTGGGGAGAAAAAGGAAAAGATAAAATCTTTAAAAAAAAAAAAAAAAGAAATTGGGACATGGTTTTCTTCTTTTCTAGTTTAACTTCACATTTTAATTTTAACAGAATATCAAAATATAGCATTTCCATTTTTATCTAATTGTGTGTAATTCTGAATATGTTTTAAATGGGTATGCATATTATTATTTGCAATTTCTCTGTGTCATGTTGTCTTATTTTTCATTTGTTCTTATAATCACCAGTAAAGTATACATTTGACGACCAAAGCTGATAAATTCTCAGCTTGTTAAACCAAGCCAAAATATAAATTATTTAAAATATTAATCTTCATAAAGCAACTGTGAAACACATTTGTGCAATATTTGATTAAGTAATATTTCTGAAATACAGTCTATTGTCTCTTTCATGACCTTGAAGTTTAAAAATACATAAAGTGCTTTTACATTGATTTTCTCATTCGATTCTAACAACTGTATAAGCTGTATACAGAGGGTTACATTATCGGTTGAGAAGATGATGTCTAGAGAGGTTAAGCTGTATTCCACTGCAGGAGGGGACGGGTGGCGGATGGCGGGGGCAGAAGGAGACAGGCAATAAATGGCAGAGGTGGGACTGGAATCCATTATTCTGAAGTGCCATCCAGTGTTCTTCCTATTACAGCCATTTCTCTCATTCTCTCGCTGAGCTCTTGTGAGAATCTGAAAGTGAAATCAGTTGATTTATCTCAGGAAACTTGCTCTGGCTGCCAGCCTTTCTGTAGAATCTGCAATACTATGGCTCAGCCCCACGTGGAGACAGGCCCCTATCCTGGCGTCCCCAGAACACTTGGAAAGAAGCTTCAACGAGGATCCAAAATGTTTGCCGGAGGCACAAGGGACCCTCCCGAGCTCTGTATCACTGAGAAATTATTTACCCGGAGAGGCAGTTTTATCACACATAAATGAGGGGCATGACAGAGACATTTAAAGATGTTCTAATGTTTGTGGTTGTTGGATGGCGGTTTCAGAGCCCTAGTCAGTGTCTCATTTTACCCTACAGGTGACCACTCTTTTACCCTTCGATGATTGGGCATTTTTGTTTATTTTTTTCCCCACACTCTTCTTCCCCTCTCACCTAAGCAGTGTGGAGCTTACTCTGGTGATCATTGTCTCTGTGTCTGTGGAGCGCCCTGAAGACCAAAAGCCTCCCATCTGTTTAAATCAGTTCTTACCACTTTTGCAAAAGGACACTGCAGGCTAATTCGTGCGGATGGGTTTACCTGACTCAGTGAGATAATTTCTGCACCAGAAAAGTGGTGTTTTATTAAAAGGTGGAATTTTGAAAATGAACTTACTGATCTTGGCACTGCTTTTGAGTTAAAAAAAAAGACAACAAAACTACTCTTTCTTTTAACTTAATTTTTGGATGAGTGATACAGCTTTTTGCCATAGCTGAAGAAACATCAGCATTAGCGGCTGTAGCATCAAAATGTAAGAGAAGTGGCTTTTCTATTAGGCCTTTGAGATAGGAAGTTGCCTCTGTGTTTGGAACGGTTCAGGTATTTAGATTGGCCACAATAGCACAGGAATTGAATAGGATTTCAAGTTTAGCTTTATAATGAATCTGACATTCTGTTGTCTGGCAGATAGATGTAGAGATAATAGGAACAGATTTCTTATTCCTGGAACAATGGTTTTCTTTCACGTCTTTTTATCCCTATAAGCCAGCCAGGGTTCTATTTCTTCAACATATTTTCCCTTCTGCTTCAAAAGTGAATCTTCGTGTGACATATATGAAATACCAAATTTTAAGTTATGTTTGCATTATCCTTCCACAGAATCTTCCGAAACAAAACATATACAGTAGTGTCCCCTTAGCCTCGGTTTTGTTTGCTGTGGTTTCAGTCACCTCTGTCAACCAGAGACATGGTCTGCTCCTGACATCCCGCCATAGACATCGCCATGGCTCAGTGATCCTCCTGACATATCCCCAGAAGGTCAATAGTAGCCCAAAGCTATGTTGCAATGCCTGAGTCATTCCCCTCACTTCATCTCATCGCGTAGGCATTGTATCATCTCACATCATCATAAGAATAGTAAAAAGAGTACAAAAAGATATTTTAGAGAGACAGAGCACATTCACATAACTTTTACTATAGTATATTGTTATAGTTGTTCTATTTTATTATTGTTAATTTCTTACTGTGCCTAATTTGTAAATTAGGCTTTATCATAGGCATATTATGTATAGGAAAAAACACAGTATATATAGGATTTCATACTATTCATGGTTTCAGGCATCTACTGGGGGTCTTAGAACATATCCCCTGTGGATAAGGGGAGACTACTGTAAGTCATTTTCAGAAGAAAAACAAACAATCTGAAATTATTTCCCTCCTTAACAAAGAAAATAGCTTATAATCGACAGATCGCTTCAATGGCTAAATCTATGAGAACTAGGGATGAAAAGGTAAGAAACTTCAAATGACACTTCGGACTCGTATGTATCTGTTATGAGGTACACATTTAAACCATTATGCTTATTTGAAAATTTGCTTTAAATGATTACACGGAGTCATGAAACAATAGCTAGTTGTCTAATATAAAAACTAGTGATTATTTATATGTATTGTTCTGACTGACACACAAAATTTTCTTAGCCTCCAGTTTTCTTATCTATAACATAAAACCTTAAACTAAATGATTTTTTTAATCCCTTTCAAATTCCAAACTACAGAGATTTCTCTCTCTTCCAAGAGAGGCAAGTTAATTTTACAAGTAAGTTATTTTCATCTATGGTTTCTTAAATGCTTCCATGAGACGTCTCATGTACTCTTGAAAACCTCACGAAGCCTGTCATTCATCTGATAATCAACAAATATTATAATGTGTTACTTTTGTACAAGACACTAGAAGCTACAAAAGACCCAAAGAAAAATAAGAAACCCTTGATAACTTTAAGAAGCATACAATATAATTTGAGAGACAATGAATATTGGAAAAGTCAACACCATACAATCATGAGGTAAATGATGTCATGAGGGAGTTACTGAGTACTGTCTGATTTAACTGTACGTGAACAAGAGCTGAGTTCATAAGATGAGCTATTTGGGGCTGAATGGAACTAGAGATTCTTCTGAAAAAGTGATTTGATCTGTGTCTTGAGGATGGGAAGAATTTGAACAGGTAAAAGGAAGAGCTGTGGTAATCATGGCTACTACCCTTAGAGCTTTTTGAGTATGATAGGTGTTTTTACACGGTAACTTGACAAGATATTACAGTCATGCGTCACTTAACAATGGGGATACCTTCGGAGAAATGCATCTTTAGCTGATTTTGTCATTGTACAACACCATGGAGTGTACTTAAACCTAGGTGGGATAGGCCTACTACACACCTGGGCTACACGATACTAATTTTATGGGACTGCCATCATATACGTGGTCTGTTGTTGACTAAATGTCTCCATGGGGCACATGAGTATATAAATATCCTTATTCATATTTTAAATGAAGAAAACAGAACTATACAAACTGAAACTCATATTCTGGTCTTTTGACTTCCAATCTTCTTTTCTTACCTCTACTTTAAGTGGAATTCTGAATATGCATTATTTCTTTATTCTACCATTATTTTGTTTTGTTTGAGAAGGGATTAGAGGATTAATTAGTATTTGCGTTGCTAACTCGTATTCTACATTCTTTTTCATATAGGTGACTATGATATTACTATTCTTAACTTAAGAAGAAGTTGAAGCCAAAGAAATTCTAGGCAAGGATCAAAATTGGACATGTGGAAAACTGCAAGGCATTAGACTGTGAATTTTGTCTTAGTTTATAGAAGGAAAAACTTCCGGAAAAGCTGATTGTGCAGCTTTTCTTTCACATATGGCTAATTATTATCCTTTGACCCCAAAGAGTTCATGAACCTTTATACATCCTTAACGTACACAAAGAACCTAATATACCTAACTAGGAACTCTAATTGCTATTATCATTTAGAAATCAATAAGTAGTTTTTAAGTGCTAGCCTTTGTGCCAAATGTTAAGCTCATTGCTCTCACATCATGAAGAAAAATAGAGTTAATATTTTTGATAATTATTTATCCGTATGTGCTATAATTACATGGAAATTTCAGTTTTAAATATCAGCTACGTAGTAGGAGAAAAAAATCTTTAAATAGCAGACAATTCTCTCTTATATCATCAAGGGATTCTAAAGGTCAGATTGCTCAATGAGTGTCTGCCTTCCTCCTGGAAAACAAAGTGTGGGTCCTGGAGGAGGAAGTGTTAGCAGCTATTGTATACATTTACAGAAAAATACAGGAAGGGAATTTCATGAAATCAATAGCTGAACTCCTTGAAAATCCTAATGAGGGACTAATGAAATTTCCAGGCCTCTCTTCAATCAAAAGAAACAAAGCAAGTGTCACATTGACATCAAAAACTAGCTTCTGTATCCTTGAAACAGTTTTCTTATAAAAGAACACAAAGCAGGAAATGGAGAGGAGGCTGGGGAAATGGATAACAAAATTTCTGCAGTAGCATGTGATCCATTTTAACCCTTCTAGGTATTTATGATACCAAAATTTTATTTCATGTTATTTCCCTGACACTAAAAGTTTCATCATGTACTTTTATAATTTTGCTTGGAAAAATTAATGTATAGTATAAATTTTCTTTCTCAAATCAACAATTTCTTTCTCTAATAGAAAACACATTTTTCTCTGCCCGTGCTCAGGTCTACCTATCAATGAGAGCTTTCTTAATATGTTTATTCAAATAATAAAAAAGACTCAAAATGAAGTGGATAAGGCTTTTATGTTTAAGGATCTTTTTAATACTCCACTTGCTTTTTTTAGCAGCACAGAATTTGGTATACAGCACCTTAGCTTTAAAACTTTACACATAATGGTGGGCCAGCCCTCCTGTGGCATAGTGGTTAAGTTTCATGTGCTCTGCTTCAGCAGCCCAGGTCCAGTACCCAAGCGTTGACCTACAGCACTCATTGGCAGCGGCGACCCACATACAAAATAGAAGATTGGCACAGATGATTAGCTCAGGGTGAATCTTTCTCAGCAAAAAACAACAACAACAACAACAACTTTACACATAATGTTCAAAAATAAGAATAACATCTCCTTTTGTGCAACTATATCAGAATTATAGGGCAGTACTTACACACTCATGCTAGCTTGAAAAGACACCTTTTCATTGCAGAACTTTTTACACTAGGTATTCCGTCTAATTTTGCAAAACATGTTTGGGTATGAATAGGAACTTTCAAACAGCCTATATAGATTTCTTCCTGCATAAGCTTTGGCAATGCTGCCTGACCTGTTTGTCTGTGGCAGCATTTCTCAGACATACTGGTCTCCGGACTCTTTTATACTGTTAAAAATTATTAAAGATTTTATGTGGATAGTATCTGTCAATATTTAGCATGTTATAAAATAAAAGAGAAATATTAATTTAAAAATAACAATAATAAACTCACTACAAGCGAATATAAATAACATAGTTGTATGGAAAATATTTTCCAAAACAAAAAAGAATATTTGGCAAGAACAGTGACTTATTTACACTCTTACTATTTCTACGTGTTTATAGATCCTTTTAAATGTCTGTCTTAACGGAGGACAACTTGTTTCTTATATCTGCTTCTGCATTCAATCTATTGAAATATATTGTTTTGGTTGAAGTATATGAAGCAAATATGACCTTGTATAGATTTCTAGTTGGAAAAAGAGGTATATTTTAACAGTCTTTTAAGACAATTCCATATGTTCTTCTTCGCTACTTCACCAATACTGACAAGCAGTAGTTTCTTAAAAGTTACAGACTATCAGTAATCATATCAACCAACTTTTTGAACTCACGTTAAATTCATTAGTTTAACTTTGAATGAATATTTTATTATGTATGATTTTGTAAAATGATACATTGGTCAGATGGAAAATTTTCTGACATATACAGATCTTCCTGATGTTGACACATTTTATTATGCAAGATAAAAAAGTTCCTTTATTAATATTATTATCAACCTTGTCAGAAAAGTCTTTATGTATTAGAAGCTGTGGAGCTCACAGTGGTGAATACAAGTCTTCCAAAATTCTAAATTTTACTTGATAGCTTGAATTTCTTCACTGGCAACAAATGCTTTCAGTTTTTTTCTTTGAAATGACAGGTTTACTTCATTCATTTTTGAGACAATATCTACCAGAGACAGATGTATAAGTCTGAATAATCATAGTTTGTCCACCTCATTAATTTAAGGAAAAATGGTGTTCCATGAAAAAGGAGCTTGCAACTCAAGCAATTGCACCAGCACTTCTACTTGTCCAACTATTTCTTTGTAGGCACCCAGTGGAAGTGTGTTGTATGCATATTCCAATTGTATCACACAAATGTTTAAAAATCACAGGTTCTCATGGATGGAGATTTAATAAAAATTAATCCTATTTACTGGTGCATCAAGAACATCCTTAAGTGAAACCAACATGTTTTAAAATTGTGATTGTGTGCCAATGAAGAATACAATAACTACACTACAAATTCATGCCACTGCTTTGACTTGCCCGAAGGCACAGCACTTTTACACATCATTGCTTTTGCAGCATCAGTGCAAATGTCAACACAATGAAATAGGAAAATGATGTCATATTATTATGAAAATAGTCTTGAACTCACTCTTCAAAATGTCTCAGGAACTCCTAGAGGTCCACAGATCATACTTGGAGACTGCTGATCTATTAACGTGAAAATATTATAACCTCAAACCTTATCATTCAGTGTTCATTCAAGGAAGTGTATGAATTATATATGAGTTAAAAGTTTTCCATTTATACCTATACAGAGACATATAATACCTGCATTAATAATAGCTCACATAATTGCACAGGGATTGAAAATTTTATGAGCCAAAATGCAGTTAGACTTATTTAAGTTTGAATATATCTATTTATTATTTTATTAGGATAATTTTCATCTACAGATAATACTTCCTGATTTTTTCTTCCCATTATAAAAAATACAGAGCAAAAAAGTGTTTTCTAAGATACCCATGACTGTCCATGCTAGAGAGTTAAATAGAATATTATTTACTACTAATTAAACATAAGTGCTTCAGATACTAACTAAATATTAGGAAGCATATATATGGAAGAGCTAGATCATTCCATATTAATGATATTATATTTATTTTTCAGTTATCAATGAGGACTAATTTCATAATCTTATTTTAATTCATTCATTCAACAATTTTTTGAGACCTTGAGCCAATGGAAGGAGGTGTGTTTAGTGTTCAGAAATAAGGTACAAGCTCTGTTTACTGCTATACAGTGTTGGACATTAATTTAAGGTGATAGGTGCTATAATAAAACTAAAATATAAGGAACTGTGGAAATACAGAGTAGACTAACTCTACATGAAGAATCAGAGACAGCTGCATAGGTGATAAACTTGGAGTTTATTCTTGAAAGACAAGTAATTAAAATAATAACAAGCATTCCACTTATTATGTGCTAGGCCCTGCTCCAAGCAGTCTACGCTTATTTACTCCCTTAGTCCTCGTAATAACCCAATGAGTAGAAACAATTATTATCCCAATTTTACAAATGTGGCATCTGAGTGACAAGTGCTTCAAAGACCTGCCCATGCTCGAACAGCAAACAAATATTTGGAACCATATTTAAACCCAAGAAGTGCATCTTCAGAGTTTGTGCTTTTGATCACTGCACTGTTCTGGAATCTAAAACCACATGGAATGTTTACTCAGTACTGGGTTCTATGTATTCTACAGTAGCATCCATTGTGTGTTCCCCGGAAAGGGCATGCTAAACAAGACATATGCGGAGTCTGGTGAGTGTGTGCCAGGTCCTGCCGTGTGTACACCATGAAATACGAGGCAAGGTCATCTTCCTTGGGAGGGTGGGGTGGGGAGACGGTGAATGCTGGACTTGAGTAGATACTTAAAGATTGGGAATAGCCACAGTATTGTACGTAGAAAGGAAACAGCTCCTTATAAATACAGCTAAAGTTTAAAACCTTGCATTTTTAGTGATCCAGGTCTACATTGTCGTTGGTTTTTTCCCATAAGATCTCAGAAATTGAGATACAAGAAAATTATTTGGATTGGTCCAGGGTTAAGAATAAAATAGGATTTTAGGATATTTTGGAAGGAGTGGCTAAAATCATGGACTTTGGGGTTTAGATTGAATAGAAATGCAGAATAAAATGCAGAGCTCTGCTATTGTATTTCTGACTGTTCTACCTGTGAGAAGGACGTTCTGGAAATAGCAGAATAACGTTGATAAAAAGCTACTGAAGCCCAAGATAAATGGCAAGACTGTTATGAGTGCACAGAGTTTCCAAATGAACGTATGTTGCCTGTTGCAGAAAAGAAAAGAAAATTAGAATCAGTTCATATCAGTAGGCTGACTGCTGTGTTGAAATGCCAGTTCTTGTGATAGTGGGCAAATTATTTAAACTCTCTGCGTCTGCAGTACTGTATCTATGAAGGAAGATGACAGCTGCAATTTACCTCAGTGTTATTATACGGACTAATCAAGTTAAAGCATGAAATGCACAGATCGGTGATTGCCCAGAATAAGTACTTAATAAGTGCCCTTTTCATTACGAATATTGATATTGTTATTATTATCATAGACTAAATGAATAAACATACAGAGTTTCTGGATGAAGAGTTCACTATATGAACAAAGACTCTAGTTTTGTTTCTTAAGGTATGTCAGAGTTTGAATATTTCAAAAAAATTTTGAGTACGTCACTCAGGATTCCTGATTTCTAGGTTCTTAAAGTTTGGTGTTGGAGAGGAACCTCTTTATAATTTCTCTGAGTTAGGTTGTATCAGTAAATTTTAATCTTGTACATAATTTATTAGTTGCATACCAAATAAAAATGCCAAGTTATTTTGCAGTAATTCTTTAAAGTGTATAAAGTTTGTCCCCTTTATAAAATAAATATAAAAATAATCAGAAAGCAGCATAGTGAACAGGTACCAAGTCTGACCAGACTGAGCAAGTAAAAGTAACCCCAGTATTCTGGAATCTCTGTTCCATAATCACCAAAATGTCCTACATCCTCAGAACTCTAGCTGAATAACATACCCCTTATCCTGGGCTTAACTAAAACCTGGTTCTTCCCAGATTTGTTAGAAACTGTTATGTGCCAGGACAATTGTGAATCAATGTGCAATCTAATCATCCCTGTGTTTAATCAGTGAGTCTCATAATATCAATAAAGAGGCAAGGATTCTTTATCTATTTGACTGACTTTTTAAAAAAATTGTGTAAAATGGTTAATGCCCATAACTGCAAAGTGGCTAAGACAGAAAGCTGTTAGAAAGTGAATAGTAACAACACAGTGACTCATGATTAACGTTTACAGTCTACCAGGTAATATTCTAAGTAATTTACATGGATTGTTAGTCATTGGTAAGTAGGTACCACCCATTTGTCTCATCTGGTGAATCTGAGAGAGATTATATAACCACCTAAGGGCACACATCTAGGTTTTAGAGGAAAGGAAATGTCAGGATTTTAAAATGTGATTATAATTACATCCGTTGGGGATAATCTTCCTGTAGTCTGAATTTCTACTATTATAATGGGACCAAGGCCATATTTTTGGTTTTACATTAAAATATGGTTGGTATGAAAATTCAAATAAAAATTAATAACTTCTATTTTTTAATGGCTTCACAATATCCCAACACAGAAATTTCATTGCCTTTTTCTTTGGGTAAACTTCTTACTACTACCATCAGTGACTTGAAGTTTCTTTTTGGATCAAATCATCAGGGCACATTCCATGTGGAGTCTTCCAAGACATGCTCAGTTACCAAACCTGTCCGTTTGCAGACTGTTTCCAGGGAGATATGTTGTAGGTAAATATGAAACCTCATCACTTTCGCAAACTTATCACTCTTGCAGAATTCTGCTCTATATATCCGTAGTGGGTAGGCCAGCTCTTCTCTCTCACCTGAGAGACTTCATTCTACATATTCTTTGCTAGAGTAGAGCTTGTCCATCCTCAGCTAGAGGTAAAACTGTGCTCTCAGCAGCTACTCACACTGAACCTAATTTTTTTTCACCCTTTGAATCCCTGACAGAATTATTTTATTAGGGGTCTGTCTTCAAACTTTCTGACTCTATCTGGATAAATTCTCTTCAGGAGCAGCTCCTGATTTCCAAGTTTAGCTGACATTGCAATGATCATCAGAGAGAAGCCTCTCTCACTGCATGCTACAGCGCTTCACCCTTAATAAAATCAGACCACTTTCTGAAATGCAGGTTTCCATTTCAATGCACCACCATGTAGAAAATGGAGTTGCCAGTAAAACTAGATAAGCTAAATATCTTTATATCAGTGGTCATATGCAGTGTTCAGAAGAAAACAGCTGCTTCTTCTGTTTCTTATGTAAACTTAACACTTTAAATAGTCGTTAGATTTCCTAAATGTGGTGAGATAAGCCTGTGACTGTTTAGGGGTTTCTCATGAATAGTTAGACTCTAAACAAGGAAGTTGAAGTAAGTAAATCAATTTTCAAAGTTATGCACTCTTTATTATAGCTAATATCCGATGATTTATGAGGAAATTGATTCATATATTGGGTCTTTATACCTTTAAGTAATAATTAGAAATATTTTTATTTCTATTTCTTGAGTTTTACTCTATATTAGTTAATATGATAAGATTAATGGAGAATCCAAGCCACAATACTAATTAATAACTAAAATATAACATATATGAAAACTTAGAATTAAAGTTCAGATACGCTGTCTTCCACTTTAATAAAAGCTATCTTCTTACCTCTGCCTTTTGACAAAGTATAAATTATTTTTATAAGTGAAGTTTCCATAAGGTAGTTTATTGAATAGGAACCCAATAGTAATGGAAACAATTTGAAATTGGATGTTGTGACTGTGAAATTTGGAAAAACTACAGTCAAAAATCTTTCTGTATTTATTTATTTTTTGAAGAGTATTGACCTTGAACCTAGAAAATATAATTATTATGAATAGCTAATGCACAGTAAACTAGCAAAAGTTAGCACAAGAGTTAGAGTGTGAGCAGCATAAAATCATTATTCCCATTGTTGCTTTCTATGAAATAGGAATCCAGTGATCTATAAAAACATCAATTAATTGCACTTTATCAAAATTAAGAATTTTGCAATCTACAAATTCAATGCAATCTCTATCAAAGTCCCAATGACATTTTTCACATAAATAAAACAAGGAATCCTAAAATTTATATGGAACAAAAGACCCTGAATAGTCAAAGGAGTCTTGAGAAAAAAGAATAAAGCTGGAGGTATCTCACTCCCTGATTTAAAAATATACTACAAAGCTGTAGTAAGCAAAACAGCATGGGACTGGCACAAAAACAGACACACAGATCAATGGAAGAGAATTGAGAGCCCAGAAAGAAACCCACATATCTATGGGCTGCTAATTTTTGATGAGGGAGCCAAGAACATACAATGAACAAAGGAAAGTCTCTTCAGTAAATGGTGTTGGGAAAACTGGACAGCCACATGCAAAAGAATGAAAGTAGATCATTATCTTATACCACACACAAATTTAACTTAAAATGGATTAAAGACTTGAATGGGAGACCTGAAATGATAAAACTTCTAGAAGAAGACATAAGCAGTATTCTCTTTGACATCAGTCTTAGCAGCATCTTTTCCAATACTGTCTCACCAGGCAAGGGAAACAAAAGAAAAAATAAGTAAATGGGACTACATCAAAATAAAATTTTGGCACAGCAGAAGAAACCATCAACAAAACAAAAAGACAACCCAACAACTGGGAGAAGATATTTGCAAACCATATACCTGATAAGGGGTTAATATACAAAATACTCAAAGAACTCATATAACTCAACAACAAAGAAACAAGCAACCCAATTAAAAAATGGGCAAAGGAGGGGCTGGCCCTGTGGCCGAGTGGTTAATTTCACGCACTCTGCTGCAGGCGGCCCAGCGTTTCGTCGGTTCGAATCCTAGGCACGGACATGGCACTGCTCATCAAGCCATGCTGAGGCAGTGTCCCACAGGCCACAACTGGAAGGACCCACAACTAAGAATATACAACTAAGTACCGGGGGGCTTTCGGGAGAAAAAGGAAAAAATAAAATCATAAAAAAAAAAAATGGGCAAAGGATTTGAACATTTTCCAAAGAAGATATACAGATGGCCAGCAGGCATATAAAAGATGTTCACCATCACTAATTATTAGGGAAATGCAAATCAAAACAACAATGAGATACCTCAGTCTCATCAGAATGGCTGTAATTGACAAGACAAGAAATAACAAGTGTTGGAGAGGATGTGGAGAAAAAGGGAACCCTCATACACTGCTGGTGGGAATGTAAACTGATGCAGACACTATGGAAAACAGTATGGAGATTCCTCAAAAAATTAAGTATAGAACTACCGTATGATTCAGCTATTCCACTTCTGGTATGGTATTTATAGAAATAACATGGGTATTTATCCAAAGAACATGAAAACACAAATGCATAAAGATACATGCCCCCCTATGTTCATCGCAGCCTTATTCACAACAGCCAAGACTTGGAAACAACTTGAGTGTCCATCAATTGGAACTATATACTAAAAAGGCTGAACTTTGCCATGTGTAAATTATACCTCAATTTTAAAAACTCAAGAAAGAAATCAAAATCACAACTACCAAACTCTCTAATACATGGGTCAATCTAAATATATCTACATAATGCATTTTTTAAAATCAAATCTATTATTCCACAGCCTATTATTTAAAGCTAGAGAATTTGTTCTGGAAATTCTAAACTGAAAGCTTGGTCCTTATTAAGGTGCTGAGACAGAAGCTGTTCACCTGCTTTAAACCCCATCAATGTGATTATGAAAACTTTAATGACTGTTGAATAACTTTTTCACTGAATGTGACTCTTTCAGAATAGAACTTTCAAAGGTTTACCTTTTAAAGTAAAACTGTCCTCCTGACTGGGAGCATTCCATACAGAGGTTGGATGACACTTTGTTGGGCTCCTTTGTAGGGACGTGTAATCTTGTAGCAGTATGTAAATTAACTGGGTGTTTTTCAGTTCTCCTTTATACTGTTCCAGAATGGTCCTAGCCAATGGCTATATCAACCTGATGCTCAAAGAGTTTATTTAGAAGTCAAAAGTTATCTTTGCCTATACCAATGAAAGCCACATACTTATTTTGGGCTGCCTGTTATTTCACTGTGATGAAAAGATTATAAATAACATTTGCATCACTTCTTTTAATTAAAACAATTTAGGCATATAGGACTTTAATTGTGTGGGGAGAAAATGGAGAAATAGCAGCAATATTTCAGATTAAACCTTCGCTGAAACTTAGCATCTCTTTTCTATCCAGTAAAACTGGGCTTCTAACCAACGGTCTTCATTTTTTAACTTTTTATCAAGTATTCTGGTGTGGTCTAGACATATGTAATTTAAAAAATTAATAGGACATTTTAGGTAAAACAGTGAAAAAGTGATGCTTAATGCAATTCCACTTATGTGTATGATCAAGACGAATTTCTCATAAAGCAGGTTGAGAAATTATGCTATAGAATAAGAACTTGGTTTATGACCTTAGTTTCATTCATTCTTTATCTATAATGAAAAATATATTTAAGGTCTGAGTCATGGGGTTATGTCTCACCCCCAATAAATTAGAACAGTGATGTGAAAGACATCAGTTGGCCAGCCATGAGAAAGCTGAGCCTGGCAACTTTTTTTTAGGAGCAAATTTCACTTTTACCAATAACAGGAGAAAAGTCACACATAGACACACAAATCTTACAGAAAACTTTTGAAAGTTAAATCGGGATCACAATAAATCACATTGAATTTTGGGATCACTGTTTTTTCCAGTTTTGAAGTAATACAAAGTAACATCTATCTTTAGGCTTACTACTAGCTTCAGGAGAAAAAAATGTGCACACACAAGCCATAACTTTTAGGAGGAAAGAAATAGTAGGGTCTATAATTTGTATGTAATAAAAGACCTTGTGTGATTTATCATTCATTGAGAAAAATAGTGCACCATCTTAGCTAGAGATTTCAAATAACCAAGCAGAGTTTTGAGATCACTGAAAGAAAATGCTAACTTAATTAAAATGTGTTGATAGATAGATGGTGGGTAGGTACATAGATAGACACATAGGTAGGTAGGTAAATGGAAGTAAAGGTAGTTTGACGTATACATATAAACTTGAAATATTTCACTGGTCAGAGTTTTTCTTCAACAGTCAATTAATAACTAGTTAAAAATATCATAATGAAGTTGTTTTTGTGGTATCTGAAGGGATTTATAGCTTTCTTCCTTTCTGTAAGTTTCTTAAACAGTATAAGCGAAATAAACTTATACTATTATTCTGGATACTAGCCCACCTCCTAAACAGCTCCACTCTGGCTGCCTAAAGAACATCGGGTTATATACGGGAAATGACCTGAATGGAGCATGGACTGCCATTTGTTCTGCCCTTTCCCTGATTCAAATCCTATAAGCGTTGCCTAACAAATAAGAGAATTTGCACAGTCATTGGTACCAAGAAATCTTTTGGTTTCCATTAATCACCAGTCAAGTAGTCTTTCGTGAGGGAGAATTACACCCAATAATCTCCTCTTCCCCCTCCTCCATGTGGAACCCTGTATTCTCTCAGTCTTTCTTGTAATTTCCACTGTTATAAAGACAGGAGAAGCTAAAAGACTGATCCTTCTGATCTATAGAAGACAAGGATTCTGGGTAAATCATCTTCAGTATTTCCAAAAAGCACTTGCCAACAGTCTTGGAAAATCTAATAGAAGTAGTAATCTTTTTATTTTTTTGCTGTAATTACATCAATTCAGGGTGGTTGTCATAATGACAGACTAGATGGACAGTAAAAAGATGTATCTCTGAAAAAGAAAAATGAGGAAACTAAGTTTAATCAAATAAAGACATTTTATTAGGCAGAGCAGATCTTTCAACATATGGAGTACATTTGGGAAAACAAAACAACACAAGAATCACTGATGGTGAAAGTTTGGAAACCGTTTACTAGACCATATTCCTCTTTCAAAGAGGAAGTGTTGAGAGATGAAGTTTATAATGTTGAGTAGAGGAGAGTTAAGAAAGGAAACTTCAGACATCTATGCTTCCTTGAATTAAAGAAGTCTTTCGGAAGATTTATGGAAGAGTTTAGCCTATGCTATTATATTTTTAAATGTCTAGTGAATCATCTCAAATTTGACAGAATCAGCAAAGAGCTTAATTATTTTAATTATTCTTAAGGAGTTTGAAGCTATTTGGTGTAATTTGGATGTATGCAATGTATTCAGTGTCATTTTGTAAGTGTCAGATAAGTTGGAAATGTCATTAGCCAAATTATCTAAAATGTATTTAATAAAAAGTAAAATATGACACATCTGTAGACATTTTATTCAGAAGGCTTTGATATATAGTCACCAATTATACATCATGTAATTTCTTTTAGCTTCAAAAATAAATACAGTTAATATGAGCAAGTTCTTTGTGCCTTAGGTTTTCAAACAAAACAAAAGCTCAAATATATAGTAGCAATATTTTCTAACATCTTTTCTGAGATAAAATTGACTTTCAATAAACTATACATGTTTAAATTTTAAACTTTCATAAGTTTTGCTATGTGTATGCCCTTGTGAAATTACCATGATGATTAAAATAATAAATGTACTCTGTCGCTCCCATAGGTTTTCTCAGCCCCCTTTGAAATCTCTCCTTCCTGCTCTTCCTTGTGCCCCACCATCACTGAGGAACCATTGATAGGCTTCAGGTCCAGCTCCATAATTTGTAATACAAAATTCAACACAAAATTAAAATGTGAAATCACTTGTTCAAAAGCCAGAAAAAATTTTCTCTTAAAAGTACTAAAATATAAAGCTTTTTTCCTTCTGCAGTCTCTCTCTTAGCTCCTCGTAGTGTTTTTATTTGCTATTTGATGCCATTCTAAGTATAGAAAAACTAAATTTTTAAATTATTGGCATGAATTTTGCTATTTATCTTTATATTATGCAATGCCAATTCTACATGCAAATATGAGGGCATTTAGCTCATATACAGAATTACCAAAATTGCACAATTCAAATTTAGTAGTTCCTACATTCGTATATATTTTGTTCTTACTGGAAGAGTGGAAATGAAGCACAAAACTTAACTGAATTATTTTTATCCCACTTCTTAATATATGCATGTTTTACCGACACTCTCAACCTTCAGTTTACTGATGAATAAAGATTAAAAGAACATGGAACTTTGGGTTGCCCTATCTGTCCCACTATAGTGTGGGCTAATACAAGGAAGGAACAGGAATAAGAAAGGATGTGATGGAGTTCCTTGATTGGTTGTGTTTCTGACAATATCATTGCCTGCTTTCTGTGTTTAAAGCAAGTTCTGGTCTTTTTTGTAGTTTCCATTTATCTTTTTAATATGTTCAATTTTTTTCTACCTCCTTAAACGTATGGAATCTAGTAATGATAACGTATAATTTCCTTATTTGTTCTATTATTTGTGTCATTTCTGAGTCTTTTTGATTAATTGATTTTTCTGCTCATTATAGATTGTATTTTTCTGGTCTTTTGCTTGCTGAGTAGTTTTTTTATTGGGCACCAGACATTGTGAATTTCACTTTGTTAGGTGCAGGTTATTTTTGTATTTCTATGAATATCTGTGGGTATCTTGAGCTTTGTGCTGGGGCACAGTTATTTTACAAATTTGATCCTTTTTTTTTTTTTGAGGTCATATTGGCTTATAGCATTGTATAAATTTCAGGTGTATATCATATTTCAATTTCTATCTAGGCTGCTTTGTGTTCACCACCAATAGTATAGTTTTTATTTGTCAACATACATAAGTGCCCCTTTATCTCATTTGCCCTCCACCCCCCCACCTCCTCCTCCTCTGGTAACCACCAATCTGTTCTTCTTATCTCTGTGTTTGTTTTATATTCCACATACGAGTGAAATCATACAGTATTTGCATTTGTCTCTCTGTCTTATTTTGCTTACCATAATACCATCAAGGTCCATCCATGTTGTCACAAAAGGCATGACTTTGGCATTTTTATGGTGAGTAGTATTCCATTGTGTATATATAACATCTTCTTTATCCATTCATCCATTGATGGGCATAAAAGTCTTATCCCTTTGAGACTTGCTTTTAAGCTTTGTTAGGCAGGACCAGAGGTGCATTTATCCTAAGGTTAAGTTTTCCCACTACTGAGGGAAGACCCTTCTTTGTACTGTAACTAAAACCTCTGAATTTTAAAGTTTTCTATTCTGATTGTTGGTCCAGCCCTATGTGAGCTGTGGCCACTGTGGGTGGCTCTTCCCTTGCTCTCAGATAGTTTTATCACATGCATGCACTAACCAGTACTCAATGGACTGCTCAAGGAGGGCCCTCTACAGATCTCTGACGTTCTCTCTCCATGAACTCTCTCCTGTCTGGTAGTCTGCCCTGTACAAGGGAATCCCTATTTGTTTTCAAATCAGGAGACCACCAGGCTCTGCCTAGGTTCCTCCTCCCTATGCCATGGCCTAGAAACTTTCTCCAGACAGAAACTAAGGCAATCTAGGACTCATGCTAATTGTTTTCTAGCTGTCAGACATCACTGTCCTTCTTTTTCTGATGTTTAATATCTTAAATACCATTGTTTCATATATTTTGTCTGATTTTTGCATTGTTTCAGGCAGGAAGTCAAATCAGGTCCCTGCTACTCCATCGTGTCTAGAAGCAGTTCAGGTAATCTTGATTTTTTAATTTATAGATAACATTTTTGTTCTTTCTTAATTTCCTAATAAGTATATGACTGAAATTACAGCTACTATTTCTTGACCTTCTAAAAATTAACTGACTTACAACGTTAAGAAATGTTGTTTATTATTTTTACTCTGTGCCTTGCTTTTCTTTGTTCAGAGTCTCTTAAAGCATTATACTCAGTATAGCCTCCTGACTAAAAGCAGTGGGATCGCTAGGGAGTGTGTTATAGAAGCAAAATCTCAGGCTTCCCTTAACCCACTGAATAAATATCTTCATTTTGAACAAGGTTCTCAGATTAAAATGTTAAATTTCAAGAAGTACTGAATTACAGAGTATTTCTTCAACAGGCACCTAGATCTCATTTGTAGTTCCTTGATGGGAGTTTCTCATCAAGGTTAAGGACCTTAGCCTTTACACCAGGGCACCCTTCTTGGAACCCAGCCACTATGCATTTGCTTTCTAGCTTTGACAATTCCTAGATGTGTGAATTTGGATAAGGTAATTTTTAGTCTCAGTTTCTTCATCCACAAAGCAGAACTAATAATGTCTTCTTCATAGGAATGCTATAAAATCAAATTAGATATTACATCTAGTATCTGGCACATAAGTTCTAAACAAACAGTAATTATGATTATTATTAGGTTATTATCCTGTCAGTTTCTGGAAGGAACAGGTCATGTCAAGTTTCTCGGCATCCTTCACAATATTTGAGAGACTATATACTTAATAAAGGTTGACTGACTGATTGAAATGATATTTGAATACTTCTCTAAGTAATTAAGAAAAGACATAGAAGTTAATGAAACTACTTCTAATGAGTAGATTATATGACTCACTGAGCAATCATAATCACTGAAGGAGAAAATAGACTCTCTACTTCATTCAGGTTTAAGGGTGGAACATGTTCAACCCATTGACTTTCAATGCTCATCAAGACAACTTCACATGAAATTAATTTCACGTACTTCTTGTTCCATTTTAAGCAGCAAAGTCAATCTGCCTTAGTGAAATTTTTTATTAAAGACTCCTGCCAAACTTACATTGAATGTGTAATGACCCTCATTGTAGTGCCACAATTCACCTTAATTATATGGTCCAAATGATTTTCTTGGAGAAAATGACAATCCAAATAAGAAAGAAAGGAAATTCATCCCACCACATCATGATTCAGTGTGTTACTCTTTAAATATAAAGACGATATGACTGCTCTACAATTTCTTTGACACTTACTTAACGACTTTGTTCCTAGACTTCCCCTCTCCAATCCAATTTTGATGGAATATTGGAGCTAATCTACCAGCACTCTTTCAGGCTGTCCCTCTTTTATAATACATGGGAGGCATTTTTAAGTGGTTATTGAAAACTACACATATAATTGGACACAGTGGAATGAAACTGTGATTACAACCACAATAAGAAAACAGTCTGGGACTGGCCCCATGGCTGAGCGGTTAAGTTCACACACTCTGTTGGTGGCCCAGGGTTTCACCAGCTTGGATCCTGGATGTGGACCTAGTGCTGCTCATGAAGCCATGCTGAGGCGGAATCCCACATAGCAGAATTAGAAGGACCTACAACTAGTATATATAACTATGTACTTGGGGGCCTTGGAGGGAAGAAGAAGAAAAAAAAAGATCAGAAACACATGTTAGCTCAGGGCCAATCTTACAAAAAGAAGAAAACAATCTAATGAATGGCCTTTTTCAGGTCAGAAAAGAAATTTCTTAAACATTATTCAAAATCTATGTACAAAATAACATATAAAAAATGTCAAGAGAAGAAGTGTCAAGATAGCAGCATTGACAGATTCTGAACTTACATCTTCCCATAGACACAACCAATTTACAACTACTCTGGGAACAATTACCCCTGAGAGAGAACTGAAAACTGGATAAACAGAACACCCATAACAAGGGACAGTCCTTACTGAGGTGGAGGAGGCAAAAAAAAAAAAGCCACCTTTGTAAGCCATGGTGCTTCATGGCTGGCTGGGAGCAATCCTAAGGTACACAGCCTTCCGTGGAGGAGTGGGGGACCTGAATGGGGGAGTGTTAATGCTATAAGCATCTTTTGGAGTCAGCACAACCAAGATGAGTTTCATAATGTCTGGCTTTACTGCCTATTAACTACAACAGGGAAGACCCCCAGAAAAGCTACCACACATAAGGGGAAAAAAGCCTGCTTTTAAATGGCCAATGCAAAAATTCACCCATGTCAGAAAGCAATCTAAACTCACCAGAAAGAAAGGTACACAGTCCTTTGGTTAAAAGAGGCTCACTTGATAGGATATGGGTGCATCTCAGTGAGAGGTGAGACTTTTCCAGGGATTGAGACATTGGTGACAGCCATTATTGTGACCTAGTATAGGCCTACTGAAGCAGAGGTTGGCAGATGCCACTGGAGTTCTTCCCCTGGCCTGTCAGTCCAGGGTCTGCCCCACCAACTAGAGCACTGATTTAATCCAGCTCAGCCAGGGCAGGCAGCCTGCACTAGGGACTTGCCCCACCAACAGCAAGTCCTCGGGCAACTTGTGGGCCTGCATAAGGCGGGTTCCTGGATCCTCTGCAGCCAGGTGAGTTGGTCAGCACCTGTAGGGCAGGGTGTGTACAAGGAGTGGGTGGAGTGTGTGGGGCATTGGTGGACTGTGTGGGGCCTCTGTAGTGGGGTGACTGGGTCTGCTTCAGGGGGTTGAGGTACACGCATGGAGCAGGACTGTGTTGACAGTGTGTGTGGCCCTGTGGGTAATGGGGCTTGTCAGCTGCAAAAGACTTCTTTTTCTCAGACAGACACATAGGGGATTGGCCCCACCTTCCAAAGACTGAAACAATTGGGTTCTCCTGTGCCTAGGCCCAGCCTCACTCAGCTACAATCCTGAGAGCTGACAACAGCCTTGCAGGTCAGAGACATACAGCAATTGTAGGCCCTTGAGCCTAGCAACCAGCTACATATGGGGCCTACTCACTTAAGAGAAAAACTGCAACAGGAGTGTGCTATTAGACGTTGCAACTGTGCTGGGTCTCCTCACACCTGATAAAGAGAGTGAAGGGCCTATAGCAGCCACACACAGCTGAGAATTACAACCAGCTGGCCAGGGGTACAGCCTAGCCTACATGGGCACCTGCAGCAAGAGCAACACTGCCACAACAGAAGGGCATATGTAGCTCACACAGGGGTCACTCCTGGAACATTTGGAGCTGGTGACAAGAGGGAAGCACACTGCTAGGCTTCATAAGGCATCTATTATATAAGGACACTTCTCCAGGATCAAGAGATGTAGTTGACCCATTTAATAAATAGATATAAGCACAGAGAAAGAGGCAAAATGAGGAGATAAAGGAATACATTTCAAGTAAGTGAACAGGACAAAACCCCAGAGAAAGAACTAAATGAAACAGAAATAAGCAATTTACCTGAGAAAGAGTTCAAACAAAAAGTCATAAAGATGCTCACTGATCTTGGGAGAAGACTGGATAAAAACAGTGAGAACATCAAAAAAAGAATTGGAAAATATAAAAGAGAAACAATCAGAAATAAATAATACAATACTGGAAATGAAAAATTCACTAGAGGGATGCAGTAGCAGAGTAGATGATACAGAAGAATAGATCAGCGAGCTGGACAAAAAACTAGAGGAAATCACTCAAACTGAACAGATAAAAGAAAAAAGAATTAAAAAGGAGAACTGTCTAAGAGACCTCTGGGATAACAACAAGTGCACTAGCATTCGTATTATAGGTGTTCCAGAAGGAGAAGAGAGAGACAAGGGGGCAGAGAATCTATGTGAAGAAATAATAGGTGAAAACTTTCCTAACCTAAGGAAGGAAACAGACATCAAGGTACAGGAAGCAGAGAGAGCATCAAACAAGATAAATCCAAAGAGGCCCACACCAAGATACATTATATTGAAATGTCAAGAATTAAAGATAAAGAGAGACTCCTAAAAGCCATAAGAGAAAGGCAACAAGTTACATACAAAAGAAACCTCCATAAGGCTATCAGCAGACTTCTCAGCAGAAACCTTACAGGCTAGAAGGAGTGGCATGATATACTTAAAGCACTAAAAGGAAAAAACCTACAGCCAACAATACTCTACCCAGCAAGGTTATCATTCAGAATGGAAGGAGAGAGAGTTTCCCAAAGAAGCAAAAATTGGAGGAGTTTATCACAAAGAAATCAGTTTTATGAGAAATGATAAAGGGACTTATGTAAGTGGGAAAGAGCAGACCACAAATAGGAATAAGAAAATTATCAAAATAAAAAAAAGAAAGAAAAAAGGCAATAACATCACTGGTAAAGGCAAAAATACAGTAAAGGTAGCAGATCCACCACCTATGAAGCTAATATGAAGGTCAAAAGACAAAAGGGCTAAAATTAACTATTTCAATGATAACAGGGAAATGGATACACATATACACAAAAAGAGATTAGATGTGATGTCTAAAACATAAAATGTGAGAGGAGGAGAGTAAAAGAGTAGAGCTTTTAGAAAGAGGTCTAATTAAAGAGACCATCAACTTAATATAGATTGCTATAGACGTAGGTTATCATATATGAGCCTCATGGTAATCACAAACCAGAAATCTATAATAAATACACAAAATATTAAGAGAAAGTCACCCAAACATAATATTAAAGAAAGTCATCAAATCACAAGGGAAGAGAGCAAGAGAAGAAGAAAAGAATAGAGAAGAACTACTAAAACACCCAGAAAAAAAAGTAACAAAATGGCAATAAGTACATACGTATCAATAGCTACTTTAAATGTCAATGGACTAAATGCTTCAATCAAAAGGCATAGGGTGGCTGATTGGATACAAAAACAAGACCCATATATATGCTGCATACAAGAGACACACTTCAGACCTAAAGACACTCACAAACTGACAGTGAAGGGGTGGAAAAAGATACTCCACGCAAATGGCAAAGAAAAGAAAGGTGGGGTAGCAATGCTTATATCAGACAAAATGGACTTTAAAACAAAAATTGTAACAAGAGGCAAAGAAAGGCACTACATAATGATAAGAGGAATGATCTAACAAGAGAATATAAGCTTGTAAATATCTATGCAATCAACATAGGAGCAACTAAACATAAAGTTATTATTAACAGCCATAAAAAGAGAAATAGTAACACAATAATAGTAGGGGAGTTTAACACTCCACTTACATCAATGGATAGATCATCCAAACAGAAGATCAATAAAGAAACATTGACCTTAAATTACACATTAGACCAGATGGACTTAGTAGATATATGCAGAACATTCCATCCAAAAGATCATACAATATACATTCTTTTCAAATGCAAATGAAACATTCAGGATTGATCACGTATTAGGCTACAAAATAAGTCTTAAATTTAAGAAGACTAAAATAATACCAAACATCTTTTCTGACCATAATGGTATGAAACTAGAAATCAAATACAGGAAGAAATAAGAAAAGCCACAAAATAGGTGGAGATTAAAGAAAATGCTGCTGAACAACAATTGGCTCAACTAAGAAATCAAAGGAGAAATAAAAAAATACCTGGATGGTGCTGGCTAGTGGTGAAGCAGTTAAGTTCTCACATTGTGCTTCAGCGGCCTGGGGTTCACTGGTTTGAATCCTGGGTGTGAACCTATGCACTGCTTGTCAAGCCATGCTGCAGAAGGCATCCCATGTAAAGTACAGGGAGATGGGCATGGATGTTAGCTCAGAGCCAGCCTTTCTCAGCAAAGAGAGGAGGATTGGCAGAAGATGTTAGCTCAGGGCTAATCTTCCTCAATAAATAAATAAATACCTGAAGACAAATGAAAATGAAAATATGATATGCCAAAAGTTATGGGATACAGCAAAAGCAGTTCTAAGAGGGAAGTTTATTACAATACAGGCCTACCTCAACAAACAAGAAAAATCCCAAATAAACAATCTAACATGCACCTAAAGGAACTGGAAAAAGACAAACTAAGTTCAAAATCAGTAGAAGGAAGGAAATAATAAAAAAGAGAGCAGAAATAAATAAAATAGAGACTAAAAAGCAAGAGAAAAAATTAATGAAACCAAGAGCTGGTTCTTTGAAAAGGTAAACAAAATTGACAAACCTCTGTCTAGACTCACTAAGAAAAAACGGGAGAAGGCTCAAATAAATAAAATCGGAAATGAAAGATGAGAAATTACAACAGAAACCTCAAATACAAGAGACTGTAAGAGAATACTACAAAAAAGCTATCCATCAACAAATTGGATAATCTATAAGAAATGGTTAAATTCTTACAATCATACAACGTTCCAAAACTGAATCAAGAAGAAATGGAGAATTTGAATAGACGAATCACCAGTAAGGAGATCAAAATAGTAAACAAAAACATCCCAAAAAATAAGAGTCCAGGATAAGATGGCTTCCCTGGTGAATTCTAACAAACATCCAAAGAAGACTTACTACTTATCCTTCTCAAACTCTTCCAAAAAATTGTAGAGCAGGGGAAGCATCCTAACTCATTCTATGAAGTTAACATTACCCTGACACCAAAACCAGACAAGGACAACACACAAAAAAGACAATTACAGGCCAATATCACTAATGAACATTGATGCAAAAATCCTCAACAAATTCTAGCAAATTGAATACAGCGATACATTAAAAAGATCATACACCATGATCAAGTGGGATTTATTCCAGAGATTCAGGGATGCTTCAACATCTGCAAATCAATCAATGTGATACACCACATTAGCAAAATAAAGAATAAAAATCACATGATCATCTCAATAGATGCAGAGAAAGCATTTGACAAGATACAGCATCCATTTATGATAAAAACTCTGAATAAAATGGGTTTAGAAGGAAAGTATCTCAACATGATAAAGGCCATATATGACAAACCTACAGCTAATACCATTCTCAATGGAGGAAAATGGAAATCTATCCTTCTAAGAACAGGAACCAGAGAAGGATGCTCACTCTCACCACTCTTATTTAACATAGTATTAGAAGTCTTAGCCAGAGCAATCAGTCAAGAAAAAGAAATAACAGGGACCCAATTTGGAAAAGAAGAAGTGAAACTGTCACTATTTGCAGATGACGTGATTTTGTATACAGAAAACCCTAAAGAATCTATGAGAAAACTTTTAGAAATAATAAATGAATATGGTAAAGTTGCAGTATAAAAAAATCAACATACAAAAATCAGTTATGCTTCTATAAACTAACAAGGAAGTAGCAGAAAGAGAAATTAAGAATGCAATTCCATTTACAACCGGAACAAAATGAACAACATACCAAGGAATAAATTTAACCAAAGAGCTGAAAGATCTGTGTACTGAAAACTATGAAACATTGTTGAAAGAAATTAAAGAAGACTCAAAGAAACGGAAGGATATTCTTTGCTGTTAGATTAGAAGAATTAACATAGTTAAAATGTCCATACTTCCTAGAACAATCTATAGATTCGATGCAATCCTTATCAAAGTTCCAACAACATTTTTCACAGAAATAGAAAAAAGAATACTAAAATTTATATGGAACAACAAAAGACCCCGAATAGCCAAAAGATTCATGAGAAAAAAGAACAAAGCTGGAGGTATCACACTCCCTGATTTCAAAAGAGACACACAGATCAATGGAACAGAATTGAGAGCCCAGAAATAAACCCACACATCTATGGACAGCTAATTTTCAACAAGGGAGCTGAGAGCATACAATGAAGAAGGGAAAGTCTCTTCAATAAATGGTGTTGGGAAAACTGGACAGCCACATGCAAAAGAATGAAAGTAGACCATTATCTTACACCATACACAAAAGTTAACTCAAAATGGATTAAACACTTGAATGTAAGACCTGAAACCATGAAACTTCTAGAAGAAAACATAGACAGCATGCTCTTTGACATCAGTCTTAGCAGCATATTTTCAAGTATCATAGCTGACTGGGCAAGGGAAACAATAGAATAAATAAACAAATGGGGCCACATCAAATTAAAAAGCTTCTGCACAGCAAAGGAAATCATCAATAAAATGAAAAGACAACCTAACAATTGGGAGAAGATATTTGCAAATCATATATCTGATAAGGGGTTAATATCCAAAATATATAAAGAACACAAACATCTGAACAACAAAATAACTGACAACCCAATCAGGGGATATGCAGGGAAATGCAAATCAAAACTACAGAGATATCACCTCACTCCCATCAGAAGGGCTATAGTTGACAAGACAGGAAATAACAAATAGTGGAGAGGATGTGGAGAGAAGGGAACCTTCATACACTGCTGGTGGGAGTGCAAACTGTTGCAGCCACTACGGAAAACAGTATGGAGATTCCTCAACAAATTAAGGATAGACCTACTATACAATCTAACTATTCCACCCCTGGGTATTTATCCAAAGAACATGAAAACACCAATGTGGAAAGATACATGCACCCCTATGTTCATTGCAGCATTATTCACAACAGTAAAGACTTGGAAGCAACCTAGGTGCCCATCAAGGGACAAATAGATAAAGAATATGTGGTATATATACACAATGGAATGCTACTCAGCCATAAGAAATGAGGAAATCCAGCCATTTGTGACAACATGGATGGACCTTGAGGACATTATGCTAAGTGAAATAAGTCAGAGGGAGAAAGTCAAATACCATATGATGTCACTCAACATAAAACAACAAACAATCACATAGAGACAGAGATTGGGTTAGTGGTTACCAGATGGGATGGGGGGAAGGGGGAGGGCAAAAGGGGTGATTAGGGGTGATGGATGGTAATTAGTCTTTGGGTGATGAACATGATGATAATCTACACAAGAATAGAAATATAATGATGTACACTTGAAATTTATATAATGTTATAAACCAATGTTACCACAATAAAAAAAAACTGTACAGCCCTTATATTACATTAAATAAATAAATAAATAAAGGAACTTTAGCAGGAAAGACACAAAAAGAGAAATATCAAAATGATTTTTTTAGTTAATGTAACCTTTAAAGTTATTTTCTAAAAGTTATTTCTAAAATAAAATAATTATAAAATTATTTTAAGGTGGTGTAGTGGTTAAGTTCACACGCTCTACTTAGGCAGCCTAGGGTTTGCAGGTTCAGATCCCAGATGCAGACCTACACACCACTCATCAAGCCATGCTGTGGCAGCATCCCACATACAAAGTGGAGAAAGATGGGCACAGATGTTAGCTCAGGGCCAGTCTTCCTCACCGAAATAAATAAATAAAATTGTATCTTCTAATTGATGTTGGGAATGTTTTCTTTCATCTGAGAAGTTATCAGCTTTGAAAAAGATGAGAAATAAAATTTATCGTCTTTAAAAGAACAATTGGCAAGATAATCAGTAACTATCAAGTTTTTATATAAAAACTTACTCTCCTATAAATGTGAAAAACATGTGAACCAAATTATTTAAATAGGTAAGATTTTAAAGAAAGAAGTAAGATGCCATTAGTGGACAGCTTAGTGGGGAAAAGCATGACTCAGCAGCCAGACTTCTCAGGGTTAATTCTGATACCTCTACCAGCAAGCTTTAGGACCTTGGGCAATTTTTTCTTTTTTAATTTTCTGTGCCTTAGTTTGCTCATTTGTGAAAGTTGTGATAATAGTAAAAATACTTCCCTCATTTGGTCAGTATAATGATTAATAGAATTACTATATAGAAAGAACTTTGAACAATGACTGGAACGTTGCACACACCAGATAAATATTAGTAAATACTATGATTATGAAATATAAATTCTGCTTATACTAAAAAAGATCACTGTTGTATTTATAAGAACATACCCATGTTCCTCACAATAATATATGTTAAATGTTCCAATTGATAGATAGTCTTAAATCTCAATAAAATTTGAAAATATTTAAAGATGATTAGAAATGTGAAAAGGATAATAACACTGCCGGTGGGCAATTTGGGTAGTGATTTAAAGCATAGATTTAGAAGCCTGATAGTTTGAGCACGAAACCTGGTTCTGCCATTTACTACCAGAATAACTTTGGTCAATCTCTACCTAACCCTTATAAAACTCAGTTCCCAAATTCAGAAAATGACAGTATTAATAGTCATCATTAGAACTATTATGAAGATTAAATGATAGAAATTTCCAGTTTCCAGTACATGAAATGCAGCAATATTTAATTTCAACCCATTATATTTAGAATATAAATATTTGTTGGCTTTGGTCTCTGCCTTAAAAAACATTTTTAATTATATTGTTTCAATAAGATATGCTCCCTAAAAATGACCAAGGAGGCAAAGTAATCTACATACAATGATAAATAAGTAGTACAGCCAACGGTGACATTTAGAGGACAGAGGCTTTTCTCCTTTCATTACCCTTCCTTCAGTTTCTCAGGCCAACTCTGGGAGGGAAAGAAGAGACTTTAAAAACACATAAATAGGAGAAAATCATATGTGGTCCAGATTGCTTATTCTAATTATTCCACTTTAATTAAAGTTAAGTTCCCAACTACATATAAGAAATTATATAAAGTGCAGATATTAAAAACCAAAAATTTAAGAATACTACATTATACCATAGATAGATTTTTACCACAAAGAAAAATCTTTGAGAAAAGATTTGATGTGGCCACCTGAATGCATGCACATCCCTTCCCCTGTCCTCCCAATTTCTTTGCAGCTCCTAAGTCTAACGGCTGTTAGGGCCTATGGGCTGCTGAAAAATAGGGGGCTCTGAATTCGAAGAAGTTCTCCAGAGGGTAACTAAAACTCATGTGCTGCTTTCTCCTAGATGGACTGATTGAGACCGGAGACCAGCTTGAAAGGGATCCTACACAAATGCCAGAAAGCAGCACATCCTGGGAAGATCCAACCCTTCCTGTCCTTTGGGCTGAAACAGTGTTAGGAGCCCGGGAGACAAATCCTTCTTCTGAGCCCCCTGGCAGCAGCACTGGCAAGCTTCCTGCCCATGTACTTCCAGCCCACAAGGGAGTTATTTCAGCCATCCGTGAGACCTGTGCCATTCCGAGTCTTCCAACAACCAGCTGTCATACTCTGCCAGTGAACTAAGGAAAAAACCCGGCCATGGAAGGAACCCCAGCAAACAGACTGATCAGTCAGTGTCTCAACCAGGGTGCAGTTTTCGGAGACAGAAATCACACCAGTATTTTAACAGAGAGAATGTGAAATAAAGGATGGTGCATGATGTCTAAAAGCAATGTTAATTAGGAAACTGAAAGGCAAAAGGAGAACTGCGAGCTTTCATGGAGATAGCCACTTCAGAGGGCAGCTACTACTCCCAAGGCTCAGGGAACAAAGAAAAGAGCTTAGAAATATTGCAACTTGGAGGAGAGACCCCACAAAGCTAAAATTCAGACCTCTGACGAATGGGCCTTACTGGGCGGGTGTTGGCATCTTTGAGCTGGAGGAGGCGTCCAGTGGGGCTGGACCCAGACTTCTGAGGAGGGAGTGTCAGCTGTCTGGTGCTGGTGTATTTGAGGCATGGTGAGAAAGCTGGCCTTGTCAGAATTGGAAGGACTACAAACAAGATTCAGCTGCTACTAAGGGTGGGCACAGCTGCTACCAGGGGGAAGAAGCATTGCTAGGGCGACTGAGAAAAAAAGAAACTCAGAAAGCAAGAGGAAGCCTGAGGAAGAAAACAGGAAATAAGAAGTTCCTTCCTGCAGTCTCTCTCCCCACCTTTTCTCTTTCTAGTGCCCCCTACTGATAAAGCCTAAGGGAGAGCTGCTGACAGAGCAGAGCTGCGTGTAGTTGAGTCCCAGCATCACAAAGTGCGGTATAAAAGGGTAGTTTTGGAGCTGAAATACAATAACTTAATAACTCACACAGAAAAAAACAGGAAACACACACACACAAATAGAGCAGTTGGTAGAGACAAGTGGAAATGGAAAAAGTAAAGTGCTTCTAATGTAGGAAAAAAGAATCTTTCTATAGATTAAACAAATAATTTAAAAACACGATATCCTAAACAAAACACCAGATGAACTGAGAGAGAGCAGTTGCCACTGAGATCCAAATTTGTGGTATGGAAAATCAAGTGAAATAAGCACCATAAACCAGAGGACAAAAAAATAAATAGATTGAAATAATAGCCAAAAGAAAAAATAGAAGAGATGTGGAGCAAAGATCCAGAGAGCTAACGTGAGTCATAGGAATTCTAGAAGAAGTAAAGCGAACAAATGAAGGAGAAGAAATAATTAGGCAAATAATAGAAGAAAATTTATATAACTTTTCTTTTATTTCTACCATACTACACTGATGGTAAAACCTAGGGATAAAGTCCTGAACTTAGGAAAAAGGGAAATATTACAAGTTTACAAGTGTATAGAAAAATTACCATCAAGAAGAAAAAAATTAGAAAAAATAAAGGGAAGAGAGAGAAAAAGCATTGGGCTTGCATCAGAGTTCTCACCCAAAACATACAAAGCTAGAAGAAAATAAGATTCTATCAGCTGATCATGAAGAAAAAGGATCTTAACTAAAAAAAGAAATCAAATAATTGAGGAGTAAATACAACTGCAATTGCTCATAATAAAGATGCAATGATAAACACAATTTTAGCAACAAACAAGTAAATAAACAAGATCAAGAGTTACCTAACGGTGAACTATTATTATCTAAAAGTTAACTAAGATGGATTCTCATAGACTAGTTGGAATCTGATTTCTCATGATAAGAGAAGCAATAAGAGAAAATCTAAGAAGGAAAAACACAAATTATATCCCAAAGGCTAATGTACATATCATTAGTGTCATTAATGTATTGATTAATGTCACAAATGTTTAAAAAAAAGAAATCCAGAAATTTATGCAAACTTGTAAGTATATCAGATGTGGGAAAATTCTTTTTCATTTGCTGAGGAAGATTCATCCTGAGCTAACATCAATGCCAATCTTCCTCTATTTTTTAGTATGTGGGCCGTTAGCACAGCATGGCTGCTAACAGAGTGGTATAGGTCCATGCCTGGGAACTGAACCCAGGCCACCGAAGCAGAGTGCTCCAAACTTAACCACTAGGCCACTGGGGCTGGCTCTGGAAGAATCTTTTTAATAAGAACAGAAACTCAGAAAAGAAGAAAAATGCAGGCACACATTTACTCTTCTATGAGTAACTCTTTTATATAAAAGATGAGAAACAATGCACGGAGAGTCCCATTTGGATGTAAAGTTACCTATAGAAGCCGTTTACAACAAATACTCTCAGACTTTAAAACATCAAAATTAACCTCTAAGCAAAATTTGATGAGCAAGTTTGGTTCATTCAAGGTCTCTTAGGAGAAAACTACACAATCTTTATCTACATCATCTTTTAGTTCCACTCAATTTACAAACTAAGTGGAAACCGTAACTGCTAATTCATCCTAAAAAACAGTTCTAGAATAAAAATGTGCCATTTTCATATAGTACAAGAAATCACTAATCTAGGTCAAAAGGTTTTTCTACCAATGAAGATATAAATATAAATAGCATGGACAATGTGGAAGAATGAACCAGGCCATTTGTAAGAATGTGCCTAGAATTTATTCTTTATTTCTCTACGTTCGAGACCTCCACCGGCTATGCCTTGCAGATAGGCACTCAATAAATACTTGTTGATGATGGTAGCTTCTGAATTTTTGTTTTCCTTTTCTACTTTGGGACTTCAGCATCAGATTCACTAGTTAAAATATGTTGCCATTTAATATTTATCGAATTATTGAATGAAGGAAACAATCAAACATCAAAATAAATGACAATAAAACAAGAATCATTCGTGATAATGGTTATTAGGTATCACTTCATATTTTTTCTTGAGCCAAAAAATATCAGATCTGTGTGTGTGTGTTTTTTCACTTTTACCTTTGAAATTTGTCACTGAAACCCAACCTCAGCTTTTGTTTGTTTGTTTGTTTCCTTCCATGGTCTGTGAAAGTTTTTTAACTTAGTCACCACTCTCCTTTACATCTTCCAATGTCTCTCTAATTTTATTCACCACTGTTTAGTTGTTTAGTTGTTTAAACAGGTGTAGAAACAGGAACTAGGGAGCCGGGGTTAGCCGCTGTATTCAGGCACATAAATATGTGAACTGGAAGGAAGAGATTGTTCATTCACAATTGCTCATTGCTGAGTACACTATGCCAATAAAAACATTCTCAATCTGGTTTTTAAAAGATTTTTGTATGAGGTTTGTTTGTTTTGTTATAAATGAAATGCTAAAAGATGCCTACTTATCTAGAAGTATTGCACAGAAAGAAAAGAATAATTCACAATCTTATGAATACAAGTTCAAGAAATTATGTTTTTAAATTATATGTGAAACTTGGGGGAAAATAAATGAGAAACTAAGCAGCAAAGGGCTGCAATGTGACAGCCATACTTATTGACCAGCTAAGCTAAGAGTGTTATTTATAAGGTGCCAAGGGCAAATTGTGAAAAGGAATTCTGCCTTTTCCATTCTCTCTTCATCTATTAGTTTCTTTTCTTTGTAAAGTGTGTGTACTTACATGCCACGTGGAACAAACCAAAGCTGTCAGAAAAACTAATATTAATTCCTAGATAATCCACCACTGTAAATGGTCGGCCATTCATCTCTGTCTTGGGCTTTAGCCTTGGCTTTCTCTGTCTATCTCTCTATCAGTAGAAGATTCAGGGACATAGGATATGTTTTTGCTACACTTTTATTTAAATTTTTTGCACATAATTAACTTCATTTTTAAGAAAATACAAATAAGCAAAAACAATAAAATCGATAATAATTATACTTCATTAACATTGCCAAATATGTCATTCCAGATTTGTTTCTAAGCTCATGGACATACATAAATGAATGACATATGAATAAATGAGTAAATGAGGAATGAATGAATTAATTAATGATAACTAATTTAATAAAATGAGAACATGTATGTGTGTGTATATATGTATATATAAAATCTATTTTTCATTCAACAACAAACTGATCATTTCTTAATGCCAGTAAATGTAGAAACACATTATCGTTAGGAGGTACTGTTAATGGTAAAGAATCACGCGTATTTTCTGAACTGCAATCTTGCCACCTCTTACTCATGATTTAATTTTGCTTGATTTAAAATATGCAGTTTTTGTAGGTCTTTTGAAATGTTAAATAAACTATTCAAAATCCCAAATATTTACACTCTCTCTTCATTGAATTCATAAAACAGGAACTTTTTATTATCTAGTCCAGGAATCAGAAACCTTTTCCTGCAAAGGGCCAGGTAGTAAATATTTTAGGGTTTTCAAGTTATGCAGCCTCTGTGCAACTTCTTGACTCCACCATTGGAGTGTAGAAGCAGACAAGGACATTGCATTAACAAGTGAGCATGGCTTTGTTCCAATAAAACTTTATATACAAGCATCAGCAGTGGGACAATTTGGCCAGTTTTGACACCTACCCTCATTTTGCTGATAAAACCAAAGTCTTGAAAGCTTCACGAACTTTGCTCAAGGTCTCAAAACTAGTTAAAAACACAACAGCTCCTAGGATATTTTTCTATAAAACCGTAGGCTGGTGTTCCTTCCTCATCCTGAAATATTAGTTTTATTTTTTTGTCCTTCCCAATTCTAATGCAGCATCATCCAAAAAAACTATAAATATACATTTTCATTTCTCCTATTTGAGTCATCAATTCTATTTTCAAAATATCCTTAGAACTACTTCTCAACACCTCCCCTGCTGCCCCCATGTCCCACATCACCACCTGAGGCACTGGGTAACTGTAGTAGCCTTGCATCGCTGTCTGTGCTTCAGCCTTTGCCCCCTTTCAGGCTACTTTTGACAAGGAAACAAGTGTGATTCCTTAACAGATGAGTCAGGGCACTCCTAAAACTGAATAAATCATTATCATTGCGTTAAGGAGCTCCACGATCTGGCCTCCCATTGCCTTCTGACATCATCCCCCACCGCAACTTCCTTACCTCTGCCCCAACAACCCCGGTCACCTGTCTCTTCCCCAAACACTCCAGGCACAGGCCTGCTTCATATGCACACCCCTCTTTCCCTCATCTCTCCAGATGTTTACTCAAATGACACAGTCTTAGTGAGGTCTTCCCTGGCTGCCATATCTAAGCTGCAACACGCCTCACACATACATAACACACACATGCACACAAACACTTTATGTCTCCCTTCTTGCTTTATTTTTCCTCTTTGCGTTCATATCAGTGTATTTTTGGGATTTGTATCCTTCTACCACCCACCAGATTATAAACTCCGTGAGTGGACGGAATTTCATCTGTGTTGTTCACCATGTATCCCCAATGCTTAAACCAATCTGCGGCATGCGGTGATTGTTCAGTAAACACTGGTATAGCGAATGAATGGGTATAAAAGTCTAGTTAATTTACAACTAACTTTGAGTGCTCAGCATACTGAATTTAAAGTTCAAAGTAATTTTGCATCTGTTTCCCTTAATGGTCTAAGGAAGAGTTGGGTTTGAAACCACTGTTTACTTACAGCCTAAAGAGGTAAGAGAATGAAGGGTGTGGCTAGCTGCCCTCAAGGCAAACATAGACGTAGGTAGGAGACCTCATCAGATGGCAATAGAAGGCCAGACCACGGAGAAACTTAATGCAATGATAAAGATTTATTCAGTTAATACATATAAAACATTTGAAAAAAGTCTCCAATGTCAACTGTTTCTTCCTTAAAAATACTTGAAACAGTAAGGATGATAGAATGGCAAGTTCATGCTGAATCTCCAAAAAATTTGAATTCTTGGACGCGCATACATAATCCTTAAGAAGATTGTTCACTGAGAAGTAAAGGGCCTTTCTCCTTAACTTTTGAACCTATATTTCTGCAGATCTAAACATTAAAGATTAATTTGAAGGATATAGGAATCTTGAAGTTAGATTTGGAAAATAATTTCCTGAAATGTGAGCTAAAAACATTACAATGATCTGAACACAATTTGGCTTTGGGGATAAAGGGGAGGGAGGCGTGTATAGAAATTATCCTGTAATCTTATACCCTTGGTATTTTGCCACATTTAATTTTGAAGGCATTTTCTGGCATCCCTCTCAGCTTCTTCCACACACCATATTTACATTAATTACACTAAGAGACATAATTATAACTCATGCCTAATTTGTTTTTAAAAAGAAGAGAAAGAACCCACAACAAAAAGCACGTTAAAAATAACACTGAGAATATAATTTAAGTATTAAACTTAAACCATTTAGTGTCAAAATACAGGCTTCCATTCCCAAACAGCTTTAAATCTACATCATTACAACATGACTCGATTTGTCTGACTAAAAGACTAAACTTTCACAGGAAGTGATCCTTAAAAACGGTATGTTTTCCTATGCATGTTTTGAGGAAAATGGTTTACTGCATTTGAGTGGTTTCTATCTATGCACAACTGTACCTTTGAAAAAGATTCATCACTGATTATGCTCATTCTTAAATAAACTAGTCAATTTCTTCCCTGAAATTAACAGATGAATTTTTGGATATGGAAATAGTTCTGCACCAGTTTATGGTAGAAAAGTACCCTAGCCACTGATGTTTTAAAAGTTATTCAAAGTTTCAAAGATTTTTGGAAAATATCATAATACGAAATAAATTTTTAACTTTAAACTCATTGCATGATAAATTTTTAAAATCTTGATTTAAATGTCATTGTGCTACGTTTGTGGAGAGTAAAATGTTCTGTTTATTTTTTACTTATAGAAGTTTTAAATTTTATATTTTCACATTTAACGATTTAGTATTAATGTTTCTAATTGGATTTAATATCTATGGTTTTCACCATATTCATCTTCAGGACATTTAGTCATAAATATCAATATGATACATACCAAAATGTTATGTTGTGAAAAGATGCTCTAAAATGAACTAATAGTCTTGATGGCCCAGTTGAAGATTGTCATACATCTGACGCCTGTTGGTTGGAAGTGTGTTCTTCTATCAATGGACCCATTTGAACTACTACTTCCTGCTGCCAGGTAACTCTTGTATTTATCCCTAAGTGGACGGCCTCTTTCCTTCATTCTAGAAATTAAATTCTGAAAAAGTTTGCTATCCTTAAGTATAACTTCTTCTAAAACTATAGTGATGTCTATATGTGCACACTTATCAATGGAATCCCTGAAAAGTCTGATTAACTGAAATTATATTTATTATCAAAATGGGTTGATAATATAATAGTTCTGACATGGTTTTTAAAAAGTTGTATATAGTATTACAAATATAAAGATATGTGTAGTAGATACATAGTGAAAATGCATATAAATTGTGTTGATAAAGCATGTTTCTTTTCCTTGAGAAAAATTAAAGTGCAGTGTTTTGAGTATGTTATGATAAAACTGCTTAATCTTTATAATTTACAAGGAATTTAACTAGGTGTATTTTCTAGTTTTTCAGATCCGGAATAAGGAACTCAGGGTACCAAGTGATCAGTGATAATGAGCATTACATCAGCTGAAAGTAGGTATGTGTTAAAAATTACAGAACACATGAGGGAAACTTTAAGACAAACTTGAAAATATTCTTGAATGAGATGTAATGGCAATAAACCACATGGCTTGAATTCAAAGCTATCAGGTTAAAAAGTGAAATAGAATTCAACTAAATAAAGGTCAGAGGGCTCTTAGCGTGACCACAAAAGAGATGGATGAGAACATTTTGTGTAAAAACAAACATTCTTAAAGCTGTCCAGTCAGGAAGGGTGCTCTGTGTGGATGTTGGTGAGACAAAAGAACCAGGAAGCAGTGCACACTGAGGCATCTCTGTCCATGGTCACTCTGCGCATCACCCACGGAGTAGTTGAGATGGTGTTTGAAGAATTGACATCAGCTCAAGAGAGAAATTTGATTGATCTAAGGATAAATGTATCCCCCCACACACACTCAACCGTCATTGATTCATTTAGGTATGAGCATGTGCCCTGATTCTGACCAAAGAGCTATGAGAAAAAGTTTCCTGCTGATTTCTAGAAAGTTTTTTCCTCAAAGACAACAATGGGAAGCCTTGAACTTTTTCCCACTGTACACAAAGAATGAGGCTCAGACTCTAGTGCCATTGGTAACAATAACCATAAAGACATTCGGCCTTAGGATAAAATCAACATTGCAGGTAAGCAGATCAAACGTCAAAAGAAGAATCTGGGGTGGTTCATGTTTGAACTAAACGACCAACTAATCCTAAAACCAGACCTCCTCCTGGAGTACTAGTTACCTGAGTTCGAAGTGTGTGTTCTGTTGAAGTCAATTTGATTTGTGTATGACTTGCAGTTGTAGGCATTGTAACTGATACAGAACGTGGTAGATGTTTGGTTTGAGGATAGAACTAAGCATGAGTTTGCCAAAGCTATAACCCACAAAAGAGAAAGTCATAGTAACAATTTAAAAATATCTAGAATCAGTACAATAAATATACTGTGAAGGCATATTGTCATTCCTCTCTGTAGACAGTCCTGGAAAGCGACTTCAAGCACCAGCTGCCATTTGATCCTTAAGCGATCACCATTTCTCTGGTTACGTCCTATCTGGGATTTAGGATGCAGACTCAACCTCTAATCTGGATGGGAGGGAGAATTCCATGGTTTAAATTTTGAACTTTGCTTGGAAACCTCTTTGAAGATCAGCCAGAAGATTATGGTAGCGCAAACAAGCTGCAGAAGCTCGCAGCTGTCCTCCCGTAGTTCATGCTGAGCAAGCAGTCGTGTTCCCAATGGGATAAAAATCACGTTACACCAAACATCACCTTCTACAGGTTATTATATTCTCATCTCCCAAATGCTCTAATCTCCTCTCTAAGTTTTCTGATTTTCACAGCAGGGGAATGTTAACCCTGCATTTTCCTTTTAAGAAGTGTATACGATTCTTACTAAGAATGAAGTGTTCTTTTTCATTTTGGGTTCGACCAAAATAAATGGCTCTATAACACTTGACACTTGGTATTTTGTTTTGCCTGATGTACAGGTGGTTGGTTATAATATAATTTCTATTAAATGTAAGTCTTATAATGATTGTCTTTAAGGAAATGTTATAAATTTTTTCTTGGCACAATTTTGCTTTCAGATTGAATAAAAATGCATTTTTATTAATGTTTAAGTATTTTTATGACTATAAATTTCTTCAAAAATCACTCCATTTCTAAAGCTGAAATTGTGTGAGCACAGAAAACCATTGAGTAGTCACAGTGGAACATGTTTAACAAGTGTAAATCCAGAGTTGTTTAAGTCTAATTAAATTAGAACAAGTCATGATTAAAGGCAACAAGTCCAATTAAACTTCCAAGTAATTTCAATCACCAGAAGAATGTCCCTTTAATTTGTATCAAAACCAAATTAGTCCCTTCAATCTATGTTATAAAACAAAAGATAATTTAAAAATTAGTAATTCCTACTCTTAGAAATATCAGGATAACAAATAATCCCTTGAAAAAACAAAGAAATGGACTGTTTATTTTCATAAATAAAATATTGATTTTACACACACATTCAGCTTTCAATGACAGAAAATGAGCATATTTCTATTCATACTTTATTTTAAAAATAGATTATTGAAGACTAAATTTACAAAAATTACTATGCATAGGAAAAGTAAATGAAAGAATACAGTTACATTTGTTTCTATTATACAGCTCCTATGTTTTCATTTTTTTTCCTCTCACAGCACTGAACGTGGGACTTCATTAAATCTTAGCATTTATATGTCACTCATGTAAATACTATTTTTCATTGTGAGTTACCAGTTCATATTAGAATACTGGGGAGGGGGGTGTTAGCACATTGTAAAGTACCTGGGCATTGTTTCTCTTCCTTGAAAATAAATTTTAAAAATTCTACAAAATCAGGACTGTTCTCTCCAGTTCCATTAAGCACTGGGGAAAAAGTCACCTGAAGAGCTATTTTGAATTGTAACATTTACCTCTAATTTGGAGAAAGACAGACTCCATAAATATGAAAAATAGATATTAACACTAAACAATTTTATGTTGCCTCTTTTATTAATCAATCAAAAGTAATATGTTTCATATATCAAAAATTAATTTATCTTAGGAAAACTGAGACATACAGTTAAAAATGCAATAAAACAATAGAAATTTTATAGGGCATTACTCATAAGAATAAAAACAGTAATTTGCTTACATAGGAGGCCCAAGTTACTTATTCAACCTGAAGCGCCATGTCTTGTTCTGCCAGTTTTGGCCATGGGTTTCATCCATCATTTCCCACAGGGACACCTATACTCACCTGCATGCAGAATGGCTGGAAGTGGTTGTATATTCGCTAGCTATTTTCCCCAGGTGAAACAAATTACCACATACTGTTATCAAATCTATATTTACCTCAATAATACTACGCACTAACCAAATGATTGAAGCAGTTTAGAGTTACACACACACATAATTCCAACCACATCAACAAATAAAATGCACTACTTAATCATTAGATATTTGTTTAAACCAAAAACATATGGGTACTATGGAGAAAACAGGTATAATTGAAAACACCAGCCATTTCTTGGGGAATGGCTATAAGGAGACATTTTGAAGGGAAAAAAAAGAAATTACGTGCACAATGAGTATATGAAAAGATGCTCGATCTCATTCTGTTAAGAAATAAAATAACCTTCCATATTATCAAAAATTTTAAAATTTTGTAATATCCAGTATTGGTTAGGATATAGAGCAATAGTCATTAACACACACTGTAAGTGGGAGTCAAAATTGTGCCATCGTTTGGGGCAGACTTTGGCTATACAGGAAAATTTAAAATAGAGATTCCTTCATTCGTATCTTGCAAAGGTATCACATATCTTCGCAAAGAAATCTTTGCAAAATTATGCCTAAATGCATGTATTACGTATACTCATTTCAAGATTGTTTAAAATAGCAAAAAAATGGAAAAGTCCCTGGTGAGAGTTTTTCCTCCCTTTCATTTCTTTCTTCCTTCCTTCAGTGTAAGTCTCTACCTTTCTTTTACTCATCAAACATTTAGCAGAATGTTTACTCTATGTCAAGCATAACGTAATCTCACAAAGAGTCATTGTAGGGTTTTATGTAGGGGTCTATTTTTTTTAATTTTGAATTTTTTTAATTTCAAAAAGATCATTTCAGCTCCCGTGTGGACAACAGATTTGAGGAAGCTGAAGATGGCAAGGGGACAGAAATAATGCACATGGGCAGAGCAGTTATACAAAATCAAATCTTGGAATACTGTGTACATAATAAAAAGAATAAAGTAGATCTCTACATGTTGATTTCAACAAAGGGCCACATTATATTAATGCTATAAAAGCCAAGAACAAATATACATAAATGCATGTGGAAATTTGAGGCATTTCTTTTCAGGAAGCATGGCAAAAATTTTAATGTTAATTACCTTTAGTGACTGGAAGTAAAAATTAAAGAAACTGGAGAAAGTTAAACATTTTATTTCTTTCAATTTCAAATATTTCAGTATTTTTCACATTCTTACAATGTTTTTGTATAACTTTCACCATTTTTTAACAGAATTAACTAGTTTAGGAATATAGAACATTTCATTTTCTTTACATATTATAAATTAAAAGTAACTATAATTACGATTTACAAAATGTTCTCTCCAGTTTATATTGTTCTTATAATTTGTCTAAAAATTTTTTATAACTTTTAGAATGTTGTGACCATATTTTATTAGGCTTCCTCTTTGTCCTTAACTTTCCTTTCCCTAATAAATAAGAGATTAACAGCAATACTTTAGAAAATACAACTTAAACTAGAAAAAAAAATACCTAATCTAAAAAGTAAGAATTCTCATTTAACTTCCTTTAAAGTTTTTTGAATTATCCAAGTCTATGGCATATTTACCCTCAAGGCGGGCATTTCTTTTTGCGAGAATTAGATTTTACACAGTCCCTGTAGTCCTACATTTCAGATACACATCTTATTTTTGCCTGAAAACTCAAGACAGCACAGTAAATACCTGGAGTGTATTTTAGTCTACTAGAATAGAGGGGCTTGAAACAGGAAGGATTGGCTGAGAAGGAATTTGGTGTTTGGAAAAAGATAAAATCCTAATTAAAGAAATAGGCTATCTACAAGAATCCTTGCAGATCTTTTAGGGTATCATTTTTGACTGTTTTAAAATTAATTTCAAACAATATTTGTCCTTTTGTGATTGACTTATTTAACTTAGTGTAACGTCTTCAAGTTTCATCCACATTGTAGCATATGTCAGAGTTTCTTTCCGTCTCATGGCTGAGTAATATTCTATCGTACATATTTACCACATTCTGTTCATCCATTCATCCACTGATGCACACTTGGGTTCCTTCCACTTTTTGGCTACTGTGAAAAATGCTGCTATGAACATGGGTGTACAAATATCTGTTCGAGACCCTGCTTTCATGTCTTTTGGGTAAATATCCAGCAGTGGAATTGCTGGATCATTTGACAACTCTGTGTTTAATTTTTTGAGGAATCATATGATCAAAAAGGTAAATTTTTTGTCATGTATATTTTACCATGATATAAAGGAATTAATTCTGGCTTTATATAAAGATTCTTATTTCACTGAAAGCCCCCAAACTCTGAGTGTGCCTCAGAGGATTTCTGACAATTCAACCAGCCCAACCTACACTTCACACACCACCTGTACCGGCTCTTCTCAGTCCTCACCTGGACATCTTTCAGTTCCATCGTGTTTGCACTATACCGGTGTTCCCCATCCCAGCAGGATGTGTGCCCTAAGGCACATACAGCCACTTTTTGACATAGAGAGGGTTCCACCTCCTCGGTTCCAGGCAGTTTGCTGTTTATTGTGGTTTCTCAGATTCAACATAGTTTAGAAGTCGGAAAGCCTGGGTCCAATTTCTGTCTTTGCCACTTACTCATATTGTGAATTTTCAAAAATAACTTAACTTTTTTGATTCACTATTTGCTCATTTTACAAAAATGTATTGAGCACCAATGATTTTCCAGGAACAAGGCCAGGTGCTAAAAATGCAAAGAGATCATGACATACCTCGTCTGTCAAGAAGTTTACAGTTACTGGACCAAAAATAGCTGCCTAACACCCTTCACAGGGATAAAGTAGAGAACTTTTCAAAAGTAATCCATGAGAAAGAGCTTTGTATATTTTCAAGCACTAAATGCATGAGGTGTGATTAATATCACTCACACTGGCTCCCTGTCACGCTTCGAATACTCTCGAATCCACACAAGAAATTGAAGAAGGAGGTTTTCACTGTAAAGTAAAATAATAGCATCCCTTATTTGTACAGCAAAAACAACGCCAAAAAGCTGCTACTAGTAATTTATGTATTTTTTAAATGTTAAAAAATCTAACCCAATTTAAAATATTTGACTTACCCAAATTCTTGTTCCCTTTCCATGAGCCACCTACTTACATTTACTAATGACTCTCAAGATGTGTTGACATAAAAGGAAAGGCTTCATAGCTTTCTCTCCCTTTAATTAAAAATGAAAACACCAATTAGAAAAAACAGTAGAGGAAATAATCCCTGCCTTATAAGGACATTCAACACATCAGAAGAGGTCCTACAGGAAACCGTCTATCAGAATTACCCTAACTGACCTCATACATCAAAGAACTGAATAAAGAGGGTGTGTTTGATGATAATGCTGAACGAATCAGCCGATATTTCTCATTCTTAATTAATTTCTAATAAACACATTTTCTTGTGTATTTTTTTCTATGCAGCCCTAGGCTAAATGGCAATATCAGCTGCACATGAATATCCACGATGAAAGAGCCATTAGACGTCCTGTTAGCTTAGTCTCGGGTGCTCTACCAAACAATGCAAAACTAAACCAGCACTGGTCTCTGTTAAAATGCAATAAAACAATTAAATATTTTATCCTGCTTACTACATTGTTAATAAATAGAAGTGCCTTGCCACTGAGAAACTTACAAGCTAGGATGAAACAATATAACTTGAATGAGTCAAATATTGAACCAGCTTGCAAGATAATATAGGGAAGCAGTTGGGGAAGTCGAAATGTTAGTGGCATTATTCAACAGAGAAATGTAAAGAAGAATTTGCTACTGGATTGCAGTTTCAGGAATTAGCAAGATTATTTGGAATAATCATTAGAATGTCTGTACTAAAACAATAAAATATCCTTTAGTCCTGGGGCTGGCCCAGTGGCGTAGCGGTTAAGTTTGTGCGCTCCACTTTGGCGGGCCAGCCGGGACCTATGCACCACTTGTCAAGCCATGCTGTGGCAGGCGTCCCACATATAAAGTAGAGGAAGACGGGCACAGATGTTAGCTCAGGGCCAGTCTTCCTCAAAAAATAAAAATGCTTTAGTCCTGACTGATGTTAAAATTTATCCTCATTCATTGAACAAATATTTCCTGAACACCACCTCTATAGTAGAATGGGTGTCACATAGGCTGCTGTGGAAACACAAGACTGGGCATATGGTATAATCTTGGGAATTCAGGGAAGGCGTCACGGAGAAAGGGACATGCATACTGTGAGGAAAAGAGAAAGAGTTACACTGGCAAAGTCAGAAGAGTGGGAAAGTGCTTCAGGCAAACACATAACAGCAAGTACAACGGACAAAAGGTGAGCAAGAAGGGACACGCCTGAGAAGGAGGAGTGACTCAGTATTTGACTATTGAAAGCAAAGAGGGGATATTTCACAGACAAGGCTGGGGAGCTGGGGAGTTATCAGAGAGAGCAGATCAAAAAGGAGCTTGCAATCCGCTAAGGAGTTTTGACTTCTTCCAAAGCAACATGAAAGTCTCAAAACATTTTAGCCAAGAATGACTTTAAGTGTTACAAAAAGAGTCAGACGATGATGGTGTTTTTTCCAACCATCTTTGAAATGTACCTGCTAACCTGAAACCAGGAGACCAAAGCTGCGGTCACATTTCAGTGTCCTGTGGAGATGGTCATGTCAGAGGTACTGTGTTTGGAAACTAAGTGTGTCCTTCCCTCCAAAATAACAGAATTTGGGCCAGAAAATAAATCCCTCCTCCCACGACACAAAGAAACAGGAAGAAACTGCAGGACAGAACAGTAACCAAGGGCTGCCAGAGAAGCACATATTAGAACAAGTTAAAAAAGAAGCCACAGAACGGCAAAGATGTCTTTCCAGACATATGTGTCAGACACGTGGTAGGTGTTTAATGAGTACTTGCTTGCTGGATGTGCATTGGTAGGGCCCGAGGAAAGGAGAAATTGTAGAGGAGACAATGAATCCTGTGTCATAGAGTGAGGGTGGGAAGCCTAGAGTAAGGGAATGATGTTAAAAGGAGGAAAAAATAGAGACAAAGAAAGGAGTACTGAAAGAAAGCTGGAGGGAAAGGAAATGTGTAATCGTGACTTATTCTTGGAGCAGCAAAGTCCTAGCAGAAGAGAACACTCAGAATTTTAGAGGGGCTGTAAGCCAACCACAGCACACCCAGGAGGGTGTGAAAGCAACGTAGACAGCACACCAAGAGACCGGAAGAGCCTGACCGGCTGATGGGAAATCTTACAGCAAGGAGGGACTGGTGCTCAAAATGAAGCAAATCTGAATAATCTAATAATCTATTCGGATTTAATGTAAGTGTGTGGGAAGTCTATTCTTCAATTTTCCCATGAATAGATTAAATTTATGCCTAATAACCAGTTTTTGTGGAAAGTCCAAGTTTTAGAACTCTAATCAGACTTTGTCTCAAGCAGAAATATTTCAATCTGGATAGATTTGATGGGCAAATTGACTTCCTATAGTGTGACGAAGCACCCTTGTTCTGCCACCCCAAGTGGCCACGAAGACAGCATGAGCAGTTGATTTTGACCCTGAGAACAAGGAAATCCATCACTCTCCATCATGTGTAGGTATAATAATTATGGAGAGGCAATAACACTGACAGGATAGATGGTGGGAGAGAGAAAACATTTTCTGAATAAGGGTACTACTTGAGAACTATAAAAAAACTCATATTTCTACTTTATAATGTGGAAACCAATTCTGTACCTAGAATAAATTAGCGAGAGTCTAGACGACTTGTTAAATGGATTCTTTCTTTCCAGAGAATTTTTTACTATGTTTTTTTCAGGAAAATTCAAATATTAGTGTTATTATCATTGTTTCTGTCATGATCCTTTATCAACTAAGAATTACCAAGTACATACTATATTATAAACTATTTGTTAAGTAACTTTCATTATCTCATTTAATCTTTATAATCTTGATATAAAGTAAATATTAGTGTTAGTCCCATTTCAGATGAGGCTCAACTCAACTCCTACTTCACTTCAATACCCATGTCATTAAATCTTATTATGCTCTACTTCCTTTTTTCTGCTTCCTTGAATTTTAAAGAAAGACACAACTTGCTCTATTGCAAGAGGAATTGAATTGGATTTCATTGTTGTCATCATTGACCGGCAAAGGCAGTGTTGGGCGAGGGGACATAAATAGATTTATTGAGCATCAGCTTTGCACTAGACATCACTTGGATGCTTTCTATACTGTGTGTCACTTGATGTCAACAACAATCGGAGGAAATTATCAGAACTTACTACATTGCACAGATAAGGAAACTGATTTGGTGAGTCTGACACTTGCTTAAGATCCATCAGTTACTAACAATGGAACTGAAATTTGAGGGAATATCTTACTTTAAATCCCACTAGTAGAACTATTGGTTTGTATATTTTCTCCCAAATTATTCCTATCACATACATTTCTATAGAGTATTCAAATTAAAATGCTCTCCTTAATATCCTGAATCCCCATCCATTGATTAGATTTGTCTGTTTTTAACATTTTTCTCTAACAAGATTAGTAGATTTCATCCACACCCTGAGGCCATCTCATTCTCCATAGTTACCAGATGTGTTTATTTTATATGTCATCTTACTTCATAGGAAGTGACCAGAGCAAGAAGTTTCTGTATCTTTTAGACAAAGAAACAATAAATTTGTAAAGAATTGACAAGACCAAGGGGTTTGGGCTAGGGGTAGTAAGTGATGAAGTGTTAACTAGGAAAATAAGGGCTAGTTTAACAAGGTTTCTTTGTACTGATTTCTTGACCCCAAATTCCACTCTCTCGTGAATGTCTTCTTTCCTTCTGGTACAGGGAGGGTACCTTTCATATAACCTGTTTCAAGGAAGAAGTGGGGGGATGGGGGGCAGGGAGAAGATCGGAGTACTCTTCCTGCTTCTGACATTTTCTCAAACTCCTTCAGTTTAAGATACTGAATGTACCAACGTGTCATATTTTGGGGTAATGTGTCCTGAACCCCATCACTGGCTTACCCGCCTCATCTGTTCCTTCTCCCAGAAACCACAACCAGGGCGCTTGCACACAGTTCTGCTTTCTTCCTCAGCCTTATGACTGAACTCGAAATTTCCCCTGAGCGGCCCTGTGTGGCTTGCTGAGTTCTTCCCAGAAAGCTGTGAGTTTAACAAAACCGTAGAACAACTCTTTCTGGCTTCTCTCTTGATCTGCATTTGTCCTCGCCAAGCCTCACCCAAGGAAATATGTTTAAAACTCCTGCCCTCTACCCACTAAAAGCCAGGAGGACCCCTCCCCCTCCTAATCATGACAATTAAAAATATTGCCAGACTTTGCCGAATGTTCCATGGGGGACAAAATTGCCCTCATTTGAGAACCACTGGTCTAAAATATTTACTATCAACATCTGACCTTCTCTATTGCTTTCCTGATTCCTCAGCTCCTCCAACAATAGCGTAAGCACTTCATTCTAGATTAAACTTTTAATTTCTGGCTGACACAGACTAGTTTCTGTTTTCCTAACCAAACCTGGCTGAGATATGTGACGTAACTGATCAGTTTTTTTTTTTACTCATGTAATCCAAAATGTATTTAATTTGGTCGCATAAAATATTTAAGAACAAGAAGTTAATTCACATGGCTTATGATATAACTTGTTCCTTTCCCAGAGATAATTTTTCAATATAATAGAATCTTTACTTTTAAAAGAATATTATTTTAATTTCCGGAAAAATATCTGTCTCCTGCAATGGATTGCATTTTGAAGGAAAATGTGACCTATTTGGCAAAGTTATTTTTTGGAAGACAGTTGCTGGTTTGTATTTTTAGAGTATGTTTATAAAACAGTTAGATTGTAATTTGCTAAAATGTTAAGTATAAAAAGGTCAGCCAAAAATAAAAGTATTTGATGTGGTTGTGGTATAGAGTATTTTGTACTATGGATGCATATGTAACACACATGAGGGAGAAAGTAGTATTTTCCCTTAATTGTCAATGGTCTAACTGGACCAGAGCCAAGAAGAAGCAAAGAGAAAGAACTGAGACTGATGCTCCCTAAACTTGGTTAGGTCCATTTGACGATACATTTCATTGACAAAACAAACAAAAAGGACCTCATCTTTTTGTTTGTTTATTATAATTTCACCTTCAATGCAGTTTGATTAATCTTCTCACAGATAATAGTTTCAAAAACTTATATATTTGTGAGCCTTCACAGGCTTTGAAATTCTCCAATGAAGGATATTATGGAGGCGCCAGGTAACTGGAGTTACAATATAAATCTTGACTGAATGTTTCAAAGTATAGAATTTCATGCCTTTCTTCTCCCATCTGAGCTCTAATCCTGCCTCTTAGAAACAAAGCATCAGGGGCACTTCGCAGTGTGGTGCAGAAAATATAAATAAAACTTAAAAAAAAATCTCTTCTGCAGTAAGTCAGCACCCACTGAAGTCGTGCCAGCCTGTGAATTATAGTTTGCTGAAGCTTTAGAAATGAGGATAAAATTGCAGGATATTATGTCCCATGTAAAATGAAGAAATGTTTTTCCTTGCATGTGCTATATAAGACAACAAAACTCTGATCTAACTTGATTCACTTTCTGACATACTGTATGTTTCTCGGCCTCCAAGATCTTTCATCCGTATTCATCAGTCTGCCGTGCACGTTTTGTAACACTCAAGCCATGGACTGAACAGGGTCCCAACCACAGTTCTGGGTGTGGCTCTTGCCTGACCCAGGAGCATATGCATTTTAAGCTTAAGAAGGAGAAACAGTTGCAGCATGTTGAAATTTGCATACTTATTTTGTCCCTGGAACCCATTAATATATTTGTTGCTAAATGCATGGTGTAGGTCTTATAGACTCTGAATTTGGATGAATGATATAAAAACACCATGACATGAAATCTCTGCTAAAGGTATCATGACCAATATTCTTGACCTTTAATAAATCAATTGTAAAAACGTCAGTTGCCTTTGGCTTGAACATTATCTTTTCCTCTTTATCTATCTGGCAAATATGCTTTGTGATATATTCCCTATAAGTCCTTCCTTCCTAGCCCTCTCAATTGTTTTCCCTTTTCTGTGTTTTTATTTATTCAAGAAATATTTACTTAGTTTCTACTGTGTGACTGGTTCTGTTCCTTAAGTTTACGAAGAAAAAAAAGACATAGTCTCTACCATAAAAGAACTTACACTTCAGTGTAGGCTATGAAGAGTTGGCAAGATAATATTTTGGGGTAATATTGTTATATATCAGTCATGGCATTTTCCCCCTTCATGTAAGTCTGTGCCTTCCCTACAGTCCAGACATCATCCATTACATCAAGGAAGTGATATTGCAGCAGAATCAGAGAAAATTATTTTAATGTCAAATAACTAGGCCTTGAGAAGCGTTAAAATACAAAGAGTGTAAAAGGAGTAAGAGAAGAATTCCCTTTTCTCCCAGCCTAGCTAAAGTTTTCTGAGAGGGATCTAGGAGGAAGTAGACATTATGAATCCCTGAGGAGGCCCTCACCCTTGTCTGCCCTGGAGCTGAGCCCTCCACCTGTCCTCATGGGGTATGCTCAAATTGTTTGGGGAAAAAAGTGAGAAAAAGAAGCCCAATTGCCTTGATTTAAATAGAATCCGGTGAAGAGCAAGAGCTGGATTATCTTCCCACACTGTGGTAGATAGTGTGATGGGAAGAGTAGAGTATAAATAATCTACCTGAGACAGTCTTCCAAATTTTCCCTTATCCCCATAAGACAGAGGAAGAACAACTAAGAAGTATTTTTTAAAAAGCTATAAGTAAACCTAAAGTGGAGTTAAATGGAAATATAAAGATCCATTAATGAATCTAAGAGAAAATAGAAGAGGAAAAAGAGGCAAAGAACAGCTCAAATAGAAAATATCGAGAAAATTAGTATATTTAAATCCAACCATGTCCATAATCACATTATATATGAATGGTCTAAGGACATCAATTAGAAGAGAGAAACTGTTAAGTTAGTAAAAAAAAAAAAAAAATCAAGACCCAAATATAGGCTTTCTATAGGAAATCCACTTTAAATATAAAGATGTTAAAATAAAAGAATGTGAAAAGATATACTAAAAGAAGGCAGGAGCAGCAATATTAATATTAAAATAATCTTTAGAATAAAGTATATCACTAGTTATAAAGACATTCCATAATGAAAAAGTAGTCAATTAAACAAGCAAGCATAAACATCCTAAATGTGCATGCTCTCAACAACAGAGTTTTGAAAAACATAAAGCAATAACTGAAAGAATTGAAAGGAGAATTAGACAACTCCACAATTACAGTTGGAGACTTCTACACTTTTCTCTCAGAATCAATAGAATTGCTAGACAGAAGTTAGGCAAGGATGTAGAATACCTGAACAACCTATCAACCAAACTGAACTGATTGACAATTACAGAACACTCCACTAAACATCATCACCATGAAAGTTCATTTCAATTGCACATATAAATTAACATTCATAAAAGAGAGACCATATTCTGGACCATAAAAAAAAATGTTAAGGAATTAAAAGAACAACTTGAAACAAAACTGATTTTAACAAAAAATTAATATAACTAGAAAATCCCCAAATATTTGGAAATTAAATAACACATCCATGAATATCTGAGTCAAAGAGAAAGTCACACAGGCAATTAGAAAATATTTCTAACTTAATAAAGATGAAAACACAACGTACCAAAGTTTGCGAGATGCAGCTAAAGCAGTGCTTAGAGGGAAATTTATAACATTGATTGCTTCTATTAAAAAAGAAGAATCAATGAGCAAAACTTCTATTTTAAGAAATTATAAAAAGAAGATAAATTAAGCAAGTGAAATCAGAAGAAAGGATATGATAAAGATAGAAACAAAAAGAAAATTGGGAAGAGAGTAACAATACAGAAAATCATTTAAACCAATAGCTGGTTTTTGAAATAGATCAATAACTTTGATAAACCTCTAGTCTGACAAATGAACAAAAAAGAGAGAAGACATAAATTACAACCACCAGGAATAAAAGAGATGAAATCACTAGATATTCTACAGATGTTAAAAAATGAACAATCCTATATTAGTTTGCTGGAGCTGCCATAACAAAGTACTACAAACTGAGTGGTTTACACAACAGAAATGTATTGTCTCACAGTTCTGGAGGCTAGAAGTTCAAGGTCAAGGTATCAGTAGGTGTCATGCTCCTTCTGAAGGTGCTACGGAAGGGCTTTCTCCTAGTTTTATGGTTCCTTGGCTTGTGGCAGCATAATTCTAATCTTCACATGGCCATCTCCCCGTGTGTGTGTCTCTGTCCAAATTTCCCCTTTTTATAATAACACCAGATATTCTGGATTAGGGGCCTAATCCTTTCCAGCATGACCTCATCTTAACTAATTACACCTGCTAATACTCTATTTCCAAATAAGCTTATATTTGATAGTATTGGAGATTAGGCCCTTGCTATAGTCGGAATGTTTTGTCCCCCTCATTCATATGCTGTAATCCTAACCTCCAAAGGTGACAGTATTAGTATGTGGGGCCATTGGGAAGTGCCTAAATCATTAGAGTGGAGCCCTCATGAATGGGATAAGTACTCTTATAAAGAGATAAAAGAGGCCCCACAGAGCTCCCTACGTCCTTCCACCTTGTGAGGATATGTGGAGAAGTCTGCAACCCTGCAGAGGGCCCTCACCTGGCCATGCTGGTCGCCAGCCTCTAGAACTACGAGCAATAAATTTCTGTTTTTTATAATCTACCCGGTTTGTGGTAATTCGTTATAGCAGCACAAGTGGACCAAGACAGACTTCAACATACAAATTTGGGGAGACATAATACAACCCATTTCACACATTATGCCCACAGATTAGACAACTCAAATGAGATGGAAAAATTTCTCAAAAGACGTAAACTGTCCAAGCTCCCACAAGAAGAGATAAGTAACCTCGATAGTCCTATATCTATAAAATAAATTGAATTTGTAGTTAAAAAATTTTAAACAAAGTAAACCCCATGCACATTTAGCTCTGCTGACAGTTTACCAAATATTTAAGAAAGAAGTAATGGTAATTCTACAAATTGTTCCAGAATAAAGAGGAGGAAACACTTCCCAACTCATTTTATGAGTGAGCATTACCTGATACCAAAACCAGGCAAAGGCATCATAAGAAAAGAAAATTGCAGACCGACAGCCCTCATGAACATAAAAGCAAAATCTTTCAAAAAATGCTGTTAAAACAAATTCAATAATATATAAATAGGATAATACATCCTATTCAATGATTTGGATATGATATGAATACATCATATTCAAATGAGGATTATCGGAAGAACTCAGGGATTGTTCAACATTCTGAAATAAATTGACTTAATTCACCAGATAGCAGACTAATTAAGAAAAAACATATGAATTCTCAATTGAGAAAGCAGCTTTTACAAAACTCACCATCCATTCATGATAAACATTCTCAGAAAATAAGTGCGTATGTAGCATATATGCATACATATATAAATAAACTATAAAATTCTCAAAATGTGGGGGCCGGTCCTGTAGCTGAGTGGTTAAGATTTTGCACTCCACTGCGGTGGCCCAGGGTTTTGCTGGTTTGGATCCTAGGCGTAGACATGACACCACTTGTCAGGCCACATTGAGGTGGAGTCCCACATGCCACAACTAGAAGGACTTGCAGCTAAAATATGTAACTATGTACCGGGGGATTTGGGGAGATAAAGCAGAAGGAAAAAAAATTCTCAAAATGTAATAATAAGAAAACAATACAATAAATAAATGGGCAAGAGGTTTGGATACTTTCCCAAAGAAGATATATGGATAAAAAATAAGTACACTAATTATTAGGGCAGTATAAATGTTAAAATCACAACGAGATATTACTATATACCTAGAAGAATGGAGAATGTGAAAAAAAGGGGAGGTTAATACCAAGTTACTCTGTTCACCAGGATGCAGAGCAACTGGATCTGTCATACAATGCTGATATTATTGTAAAATGCCATGGCTATTTCAGAAAATACTGGCAATTTCTTATAAAGTCACACATATGCACCATAGAACCCAGTGATTCCACTCCTAGGTGTTCACCGTGTAAGTTGAAATCTCATGTCCACACCAAAACCTGTATATAAGCATTTGTGGCAGTTTTATTCATAATATCCCCAAACTTAAACAACCTGAATGTGTCTCAAAAGAGAAATAAATAAACTGTGCTACATCTGTGTAATTGACTACTATGCAATAATAAGAAAGAAAGAACGATTGATATAGTCAGCAATATGGATGAATAGTCCAAGCATTTTGCTAAGTGAAAAAGTCCAGATGCAAAAGGCTACATACCATATGATCTCATACTATATGACATTCTGAAAGAGGTAAAACTATTAGAACAGAATTCATATAATTTGTTGCCAGGGACTGCGTGTGTGTGTGTGTGTGTGGTAGGGGCGGCCACAAGGCCACATAGGGGAATTTGGTAGAGGCGGTGGAACTCTTCTGAATCATCTTGATCGTTGTGATGGCCGTTACTCAAATCTACGCATTTGCCAAACTTCGCAAAAATGTACACTAAAAATGGAAAACTTTACAGTATATAAATTATATCATAATTTTTTAAATTAAAAATAAACTATTGGAACATATAGAATGGGCATCCAAGTTAGTCCTGTTCACAAAGATCTATCCCAGGACATAGTTACTGTACTCACTCGGCTTTTCTGCTAAACACTGAGCTCCGGGAAAGTAGAGATCTTGCTTCCCTCATCCCTGCACCCCAGTGCCCAGCACGGTGTCTGACAAAAGCAAAGTTCTCAATAAAAGTTTGTCATGTGTATAAGTCAAGTGGTTCAATTAAGAGTTTTAAAGCTGAGCCAACAGATCTGATTGACTGATTCCATGTAATCAATATCAGAAAAAATTAATATTGATACAAAATAAAAATACACATGGATGATAGAGGGGCTAAATTTAAGAGTCTCACATGGCCCTTGATGAAAGGTTTATTACAGGCATAGTGCATTTATTTTTTTAAAAATCGGGATCTGTCCCATAAGATTGATGTGATTAACAATAAGAGTGAAAAAAATGGCTGTAGCTCAAGTTGGGACACGGGAGAAGGGAAATTGCATATCTTAACATAAATTATCAAGATCCTAGGCGGTCTAAATGAGTCTTCTTGCAACTAGAAAGGAAAGAATCGCTCAAACACAGAAAGGAGAAAGCGTCCCTGTTCTCCTGGGACGCTGATAAGGAAGAGTCTGAAAAGCTCAAGCAGACACGGAGCTTGATGAAAGGATTTTCAAAGGATTTTCATTTGAACCATCTTAAGCGCAACGTGGTCCTGTGAGATTCTCACTGCTCCAGCTGTCCTCTTCCCTCTCAGCACGTTCGATGCATGGGGTTGTGCCTGGAGCCCAGAGCTTTCAGATGCCCGCTCAGGAATGCATGCAGTTTTCCCGGCTCATTTGCTGACAGATGTAAGAGTGCTGTGAGTCGATTTAGTCCATGTGAAGCACTTTAGTAAGTGTCGTTTTCTGGAAACACACATGAGAGGGGAAAAAAAAATTTTACTTGATAGACATTCAATAAATAATTTGCTGAAAGAATAAATGGATGAATGAGTGAATCAATAAGTGAATGAATAAATGAACAGGGCTATAATTTGTATTTGATGCTGAAAATAACAGAAGCTGGGAGATTAACAGTAATGATAACTTGTATGAAGCAGCCTTTTAGAATTCAAACCTGCCGTTCACTAATCCCCCCCAACCCACCCATTCACACGTGGATTTCCTGGAGGCACGGTTCATTAGCTTCTCCTGTTTTCAGTTGCCAAATTCTAGATACGGTTGTCCTTTAGGAGCTCTTTTCTGATAGTCTCCTATTCCCTGCATTTCTCTTTGTCTTTCTCTCCTATAAATATGTTCTCCTCACACAGCTTTTCAGCAAGAAGACTCATGCCTTTATAAACCCGTAGGCTACTCTTGTGTTTTATTCTTAGGATCCAAGGAAAACAATAAATCACACTTATTTTCTTGGTATTTTATTAGAGATTATATCCACTATCTATGTGGTAGCATTCTCATTTCTACAGCTTTAAAATAAAATAGAAAGCAAAAGAGCCCCTTTTTACTAATTTACTAACTTTGGGATCCCATTTCATTTATCGAAAAGACAATAATGGATTACAATAGAATAGATGTACTTAGAACCGTTGCCTAAAGGGAATTCTATTTACCTCCTTGTGAGTCAAAGTTCAGGCCATATTACTTTGGCATTAAAAGACAAATCATGAACTGAAATAAAGTCAATGCCTGCTTGAGACAAGCAACAGAAATACATCCTAAGCAACACAAATTGACTTTGATACCATCTAAAACTACAGTATGTTAGAACTTCCCAAAATAGTGTTTGCATTATTGTTGAATATAAGAGACATTACTGTTGGAATATAAGAGACTATGTGTGTGGTGATTAGAGCAGTGAATCGGAAAGTGTTGATTTTTGTTTTAATTTTATGATTTTCTAGTCTTACAAGTTGATAAGGAAGTACAACCAGAATCCTGTAGTACATTCAAGAAATTCGGTGCTATTTCATTCAGTTAGTGATTTATCACGAATGACTCACAACTTCTCTCTTCAATTTCCTTCCATTACAAATAGATGATAAGCCATGCAACATACTCACCTCACAGAGCTATCAAGAAGATTAAATAAACAACACTTTGAACTCACTGGAGTGTACCTTAGGGGAGGAAAGTATGATGGATGCTACTTAGATCGTGATCCCCCAATATTTTAAGCTCTGATTAGATGTTAGTCAGTTGAATCACTTGGTATTTCTAACCTATGAGCTGAATTATATAGAGATATTGGTATTCCTAACTTTAGGCTTTTCACATGATTCTTCATGTCCAGGTTTCCATAACAACCTAAAGAAGTAAGTATTAGGTTAAAAAAAAGAAGTGAGACTCAGAGACGAATAAGATTGCTCAAGTCACACAACTGGCAAGTGTAAATAACCAATTGCAACTGTTACCTCCAAGTGTATCCACCTTGCAAAGTAGTGAATAAACAGAATTACCAGTATAATCTGAGGAACTACGATGATTTTAACACTATCTGGCCTTTTATAGGGTATTTTTGTTCCTAAGAAGTGGCATGGGGATTGGTGTTTATAGTGGAGTGTTAATTCAATATACCAATAAGGGCATGTAAGATTACCCTTAGATCTGATTTTTTTTCATCTGGTAATAGCATGCTTCCACATTAGAGTACTGAGGAGTTCTGGAAGATATTTTTGTCTGTGGATTTGTACAGTACAGAGAATCATATTCTTTCCTATAAAATTTGTGACCACTGGAGCTTTGATCTATTTTCCTGAAAACCTGGGAATTTTCAAGAAATGGTCTTATGCAACTCATTTCAAATGGTGAAGGAAGCAGGCCTACTATTCCCCTTTAGAAATATCCCCTAAAAATCTAGAAAGAATTTTACTTAGTGGAGTTTTACAAAATGTGGGTAGTCCAATTCCCAAAGAGAGGAAGTATTTCTGAATGTGGAGCTAATAAACAAACTAGAACTCTTATAATTTCTAAAAAATGATACAAAGGAGTGACATCAGCATCATGGCAGAGTGAGCTGTTCCCTTAGTCTCTCCACCCTAAGTTACAACTAAAAGGACATTCATTAACCAACAGAGGGTAGCCACACAGCGCAACAGGACATCTGAGAGATCCATGCAGCCATACCTCTGAAGGTAGGGGTACTGGATCCCCAGGAAGCAGTGGAAGGAGGTTAGCAGATCCCCTCCCCATCCCCAGTAGCAGCAATCTAGGTCATGGGTCCTCACACACCAGCTTTTGCACAACTCTAAGAGGAGGTAAGTGAACAGGCAGGCCTCTGCATGAACACTTTTGCTTTCACAGTTGAATCCCAGCCTGCAGGAATGCTCCATCTGGAGAGGCACAGCTCAGCCACTGTGTGGGCACCCCCCCAACCAAGCCCAGAAGCCCAGGCAGGCTGCCCATGAGTGCAGAGTGGGCTCACACACATGCAAAAGAAAGCAACCCCTCCCCCACCTGGTGCACCAGCTCAGTTGGTCCCCAGCCAGGGCAGCGGATCCACACCAGAGTGATTGTGCCTGCAGGTGCAGCCCCCTAAGCATGTGGCCACCAGGCAAAAACAGATGAGGCCTATCAGTACAACTTCCAGTGGACCTGATGGGTTTAGAAATCACAGATCCTTGGGGATGGCCCAGTGGCCCAGCGGCTAAGTGTGCATGTTCCACTTCGGCAGCTGGTGGCTCACTGGTTTGAATCCCGGGTGCAGAAATGGTACCACTTGGCAAGCCATGCTGTGGTAGACATCCCACATATAAAGTAGACGAAGGCAGACACAGATGTTAGCTCAGGGCCAGTCTTCCTCAGCAAAAAGAGGAGGATTGGTGGCAGATGTTAGCTCAGGGCTAATCTTCCTAAAAAAAGAAAAAAAAACATAGCTTCTGCCACCCCTAGTGGTGGTAGGTGGCATCTGTGACTTGATACTACCACTATGCACTGGAAAAGGTCCACTTCATCAAATATCATGTATGAATACATTAACAATCCAGAGCAGAAGGAAAACAACAAGTCTCCAGAAACCAATCATGAAATTGCAGAATTTATAATCTAAATGACAGAGAATTCAAAATAGTTATCATAAAGAAACTCAACAAGTTGCAAAAAGACTCAGAAAGACAGTTCAATAAAATCAGGAATAAAACTAATGAACAGAAGGAATTCTTCACAGAACAAATTGACACTCTAAAAAAAACAAAACAGAAATTCTAGAGTTGAAGAACACAATGAATGAGTTAAAAAAAACAATTTAGAAACCTTAAAAAACAGAGTTGATGTTATGGAGGGCACAATTACTAATTTAGAAGACACAAATATAGAAATGCTTCAGGTGGAGGAGGAGAGAGAACTAAGACTTAAAAAAAATGAAGAAATTCTTCGAGAAATATCTGACTCAATTAGGAAATGCAACATAAGGATTGCAGGTATTCCAGAGGGAGAAGTGAGGGGCAAAGGAGCAGAGAGCTTTTTCAAAGAAATAGTAGTTGAGAACTCCCCAAACCTGGGTAAGAAAATGGAATTACAAGTGTATGAAACCAGTAGAACTCCTTATTACATGCATCCAAAAAGACCTTCTCCAAGGCATATAATGGTAAAACTGGCAAAAATTAATGACAATGAAAAAATATTAAGGGCAGCAAGGCAGAAGAGAGTAATCTACAAAGGAATCCTTAACAGGCTTTCAGCAGATTTCTCAGTAGAAACTTTTTAGGCTAGGAGAAATTGGAATGATATATTCAAAATACTGAAAGACAAAAGCTTCCAGCCAAGAATACTCTATCTGGGGAAACTATCTTTCAGATATGATAGAGAAATAAAATTTTCCCAGATAAACAAAAACTGAGGGAGTTCATTGACACTAGATCTCCCCTACAAGAAATTATCAAGAATGCCATCATACTTGAAACAAAAAGGCAAAGGTTTACAAAGCCTCCAGCAAAGAGTTAAATAAACAGACAAAATCAGAAAATTGCAGCTCTCTATTAGAACAAGTTAGCAAACACTTAATTATACATACAAGATAAAGGGAAGGAAAGCATCAAAAATAACTATAAACACTTCATTTTAATCACAAACTCACAACACAGAAAGGAATAACTTATGCAACAATAACTTAGATGGTGAAGAGGAAAGGGATGGAACTTGCTTAGGTTAATGGAGAGAAGAGGCTACCAGAAAATGGACTATCTCATCTACGAGATCTTTTATACAAACCTCATTGGAACCACTAAACAAAAAAAATCAGAAAAAAGACACAAATCATAAAGAGAAAAGAGAAAAGCATCATGGAAAATCACCAAACTGAAATGACAGTCAGAAATACATGGGAAGAGAAATAAAGGAAATATAGAACAACCAGAAAACAAGAGATAAAATGGCAGTATTAACCCATGATATGTCAATAATCACTCTAAATGTAAATGGATTGAATTCTCCAATCAAAAGACACAGAGTAAACAACATGTTACTGAACAATCACTGGATCAATGAAGAAATCAAAGGAGAGGGGCTGGCCCCGTGGCCGAGTGGTTAAGTTCGTGCGCTCCGCTGCAGGCGGCCCAGTGTTTCGTTGGTTCGAATCCTGGGCGCGGACATGGCACTGCTCATCAAACCACGCTGAGGCAGCATCCCACATACCACAACTAGAAGAACCCACAACGAAGAATATACAACTATGTACCGGGGGCTTTGGGGAGAAAGAGGAAAAAAATAAAAAATCTAAAAAAAATAAATAAATAAATAAATAAAAGAAAAAAAAAGAAATCAAAGGAGAAATCAAAAAATATCTGGAGAAAAAGAAAATAAAAATATACCATACCAACTCATATGGGATGCAGCAAGTGCAGTTCTAAGAGGGAAATTCATAGCAATACAGGCCCACCTCAACAAAGAAAAGTCTCAAATACATAATCTTGAACCACACATAACAGAGCTAGAAGAAGAAGAACAAATAAAGGCCAAAGTCAGCAGAACTATACACCAAAAAATTGGACAACCTAGAAGAAATGGATAAATTCTTCGACTCATGCAACCTCCAAAAACTGAATCAAGAAGAAACAGAGAATGTGAACAGATCAATCACAAGCAAAGAGATTGAAATAGTAATCAAAACCTCCCAAAAAACAGAAGTCCAGGACCACATGGCTTCTCTGGAGAATTCTACCAAACATTCAAAGAAGATTTCACACCTACCCTTCTCAAAGTGTTCCAAAAAATTGAAGAAGACAGAATGCTTTCTAACTCATTCTTTGAAGTCACTATCACCCTGATCCCAAAACCAGATAAGGACAACACAAAGAAGGAAAATTATAGGCCAGTACTGCTGATGAACATAGAGGAAAAATCCTCGACGCAATCTTGGCAAAACTGAATAGAGAAATATATTAAAAGGATCATACACTATGATCAAGTGGGATTTATACCAGGGATGCAGGGATGGTTCAACATCCACAAATCAATCAATGTGATGCACCACATTAACAAAATTAGTAATAAAAATCACATGATCATCTCAATAGATGCAGAGAAAGCATCGGACAATAGCCAGCATCCATTTGTGATAAAAACTCACAATAAAATGTGTATAGAAGGAAAGAGCCTCAATATAATAAAGGCCATATATGACAAACCTACAGCCAAAATCATACTCAATAGGGAAAAACTGAAGGCCATCCCTCTGAGAACAGGAACAAGACAAGGATGCCCACTATCGCCACTCTTATTCAACATTGTACTGGAGGTTTTGGCCAGAGCAGTTAGGCAAGAAAAGGAAATAAAAGGTATCCAAACAGGCAAGGAAGAAGTAAAACTCCTGTTGTTTGTGGACTTCATGATCCTATGTATAGAAAATCCTACAGAATTCATCAGAAAACTACTAGAAATAATCAACAACTGCAGCAAAGTTGCAGGTACAAAATCCACTTAGAAAAATCAGTTGCATTTCTACAATAATAACAAACTAGAGGAAAGAGAATTCAAGAATACAATTACAACAAAAAGAATAAAATATCTAGGAATAAATTTAACCAAGGAGGTAAAAGACATATACACAGAACACTATAAGACATTATTGAAATTAATTGAAGATGACATAAAGAAATTCAAAGATATTCCATGCATACGGTTCAGAAGAATAAATATAGTTAAAATGTCCATATCACCTAAAGCAATCTACAGATTCAATGAAATCCCAATCAGAATCCCAATGACATTCTTCTTCACGGAAATAGAACAAAGAATCCTAAAATTTATATGGAAGAACAAAAGACCCTGAATAGCTAAAGAAATTCTGAGAAAAAAAGAACAAAGCTGGAGGTATCACAATCCCTGACTTCAAAATATACTACAAAGCTATAGCAATCAAAACAGCATCATACTTGCATAAAAATAGGCACACAGATCAATGGAACAGAATCACGAGCCCAGAAATAAAACCACACACCTGTGGACAGCTAATTTTCAACAAAGGAGCCAAGAACATGCAACAGAGAAAGGAAAGTCTCTTCACTAAATGGTATTGGGAAAACTGGACAGCCACATGCAAAAGAATAAAAATAGACCATGATCTTACACCATACACAAAAATTAACTCAAAATGGATTCAAGACTTGAAGTTAAGACCTGAAACCATAAAAATCCTAGAAGAAAATATAGGCAGTACACTCTTTGACGTTGGTCTTAGCAGCATTTTTTTGAATACCATGTCTACTCAGGCATGGGAAACAAAAGAAAAAAAACAAACAAATGGGACTACAGCACACTAAAGATCTTCTGCAAGGCAAAAGAAACCAGGAACAAAACGAAAAGACAACCCACCAACTGAGAGAAAATATTTGCAAATCATATATCTGACAAGGGGTTAATCTCCAAAATATATAAATAACTCATACAGCTCAACAACAACAGCAAAATAACCTGATCAAAAAATGAGCAGAGGATATGAACCAACATTTTTTCAAAGAAGATGTACAGATGGCCAACAAGCACATGAAAAGATATTCAACATCACTAATAACTAGAGAAATGCAAACCAAAACTACAATATCTCACCTTACACCTGTTAGAATGGCTATAATTACCAAGATAAAAAATAACAAATGTTGGAGAAGATATGGAGAAAAGGGAATCCTCATACGCTGCTGGTGGGAATGCAGACTGGTGCAGCCACTATGGAAAACAGTATGGAGATTCCTCAAAAAATTGAAAATACAAATACTATATGATCCAGCTATCCCACTACTGGGTAGTCATCCAAAGAACTTTAAATCAACAATCCAGAGACTTATGCACCCCTATGTTCATTGCAGCATTATTCACAATAGCCAAGATGTGGAAGGAACCCAAGTACCCATCAAGTGATGAACGGATAAAGAAGATGTGGTATATATAAACAATGGAATACTACTCAGCCATAAAAAAGGACAAAATTGTCCCGTTTGCAACAACATGGATGGACCTTGAGGGTATGACGTTAAGCAAAATAAGCCAGACAGGGAAAGACAAACACTGCATGATTTCACTCATATGTGAAAGATTAACAAACACATGGATAAAACAGATTAGTGGTTACCAGAGGGGAAGGCGGTTGGGGAGTTGGTGAAAGTGGTAAAGGGCACATATATATGGTGATGGTTAAAATTAGACTTGGTGGTGAGCATGATGCAGTCTATACAGAAACCGATAAAATGTACACCTGAAATTTAAAAAAAAAAATTATACAGATGGCTTACTGTTATGCATTATCCTAAAATGATGTATATAGTTTTCAGGATTTATAATGTGTGCATTCAACAAAAGTTAATACCATCTTAATTTGCTAAATATAGATAGTAAAATGGGTAAAAGATTCAGAGAGAGTTTTGTGACTCATCAAATTCTCTGATGGTAAAAGATTCTTACTGTGTCCATGATGCTTTGGATCATATTTTGTCACTCGGTCTTTTCATTGCCACACATTTTCAAGTTTGGCTATTGAAAAAATGATCACTTCTTGTTTTAATGCTGTAAAGATTTGAGAGTTTTTTTCATACCATGTCTTTTCAGTGGTTCACTCTCAGAAAAATTAGGCATGTTACAGCATTAGAGTTGAGTTTACATTAAAAAATAGGTCCTTTAAAAACACTTGGATAGGGGTATGTCAAAGGCCACAGGAGCCAACTAAAAGAGCTCCAAATGGCCAAGGCTGGAAGAATCTGAGCAACAAAATATAGTGTTAGATTATAATGCAAAGCATGAAAATTAATATCCATGAGTTCATACTAATATGAATAAATGATTGAATAAATTAATAAATGAAGGAGAAGAGACAATCTCCCTTGAAGAAGATTTTCAAACAAATTATACAGATACTTCACCACAAAGGAGGTGGAGCATGACTTCCTACTTTCTAAACATGTGCTTCCATCCAAAAGTGACTTCCATCCAAACAGTAGAAACTGTTAGGTCATCAAAAAAAGGAAAGTCTGAAAAACTGTTACAGTCAAAATACATCCTAAGGAGACATGATAACTAAATGTAATTTTGTATCCTGGATGGGATCCTGGAACAGAAAAAATACATTAACTAAAAACTAAGGAAATCTGAGGGACCGCCCTGTGGCCAAGTGGTTAAGTTCAAGTGCTCCACTTCAGAGCCCGGGGTTCACCAGTTCGGATCCTGGGCACCGACCTACACACCCACATTAGGCCATGCTGTGGTGGCACCCCACATAGAAGAACTAGAAGGACTGACAACTAGGGTGCACAACTATGTACTGGGCCTTAGGGAGAAAAAGAAGAGAGGAAGATTGGCAACAGACGTCAGCTCAGGGCAAATGTTCCTCAAAAAAAGAAAAGAAACTAAGGGAATCTGAATAAACTGTGGACTTTAGTTAATAATAATGTATCAATATTTGTTCACTAATTGTAACAAATGTAGCATACTGATGTAAAAGGTTAATAACAAGTGAAAATGTGTATATAGAACTCTGCACTATTTTCTCAATTTTCCCTTAAATCTAAAACTGTTCTAAAAATAAAGTCTATTAGTTAAAAAAAAAAATTGGATCATTTGACCGGGTGAGCAGAGCGAAACTAACAAAATGCTTTTAAGTTCTGGGGAAGGTTGAAGTCAGAGTACTCCACAGTGAAGGAAAATCCTAATTATGTGACAAACTACTTAAAAATTATGTCTTCTTGCTATAGATTTTTAACACTTCCTTGTTACGTGATTTTTAAAATCTTTATAAATATATTTTTATTTTATTTATTGCAAGATCACAATATAGTGACACTAAAGCTTATTTTAAATGAAATAGAATAAATATCTCCTCCTTGACTTTTTCTGACATCCCTTTTCCTTGTTTCTTTCAGTTTTTATTTATATGCATATATTTACAAGGTTGTCTTAAGTTTAGAAATGTCTAGCTTGTTCACTTACATTATGCATTTCTTTGTTGTTATATATCCTTTAGATTTTGGGCGGTTTTTTTTAGATTTTATTTTTTTCCTTTTTCTCCCCAAAGCCCCCCCGGTACATAGTTGTATACTCTTAGTTGTGGGTCCTTCTAGTTGTGGCATGTGGGACGCCACCCCAGCATGGCCCCATGAGTGGCGCCATGCCCGTGCCCAGGATTCCAACTGGCAAAACCCTGGGCCGCAGTAGCAGAGTGCACAAACTCAACCACTCAGCCACGTGGCAGGCCCCCAATGTATCCTTTATAATTATAAATTAAGTGGCTGAATAATAGTCATTCCAGTTCATTTAAAAACTAAATTATTTTTGAAAACTTCAATAGGAATAAAGTGAACTGGAAGGATCATGGTAGCATTCACAAGTGAATTTTATTTCATATGATTCTTGAAAATAAAGATGACTTCGTTTCCTAAGATAATTTTTCTTTTATTTTTTACTTGAGTTAAACTACATTAAACTCATTTTCTGAATAACTAAGACTGGAAAAAATTCAGAAGCAGTGATGGTTTTATTTACTATAGACGCCAAAACATTTGTGGTTACTTTGAACTACAACCTTACTGCTCTACTAAATAATATTGTAATCTCCAAAATATTCTTGTATTTTTAAATCGTAGGGAAAACTCGGTTATAGTCAACTTAAAAATATAGTGAATAAAACAAGAAAAATATTAAATCAAGCCAAAAATACATCCTCAAATCTGTGATTTTTAAATCATTGGGCCTCTATTCATATTTTCTGATCTGGAAGAGGTACCTTTGTGCGCATGTTTTACTTGGGATAATATATTATATTTCAATTCTTAAACTGCATTCACTGTTTTGCCATACTATTTATACACCAGAAACTAAAACAGTGGTCAAGTTCTGAATGCCAGATGCATATTTATTTCAACACACAAACCAAAACATTCATTTTGAAGATCTTCTTTGAAGGCGTATTTTCAAAATGCAGCTTTTATACCATTTGATATTGGATGTTTTTAGAATTTAAAGAGCAGAAGTGTGAATCTTAGAAGTTTCATAATATGTCATAAGATTCTATGCTGCTGTTAGTCAAGGACATTTTTACATTATCCTGTAGCCTTCCAGAATTTATAAAAAGTAATAAAACCATTTTTAATACTGTGGCAGGCACTCTGATAAGGGTTTTTTAAAATATATTATTCTTTTAAATCTGACAACAGCCTTGTAACATCGGTACTATATTACTCATTTCATTTTACAAACGAGAAAGCTTAGGTTAAGAGGGCTAAGTCACTTTTCCAGGTCAGAATCAGAGAAGTGATTTCACAAGAGACCGTGTGTCTCTAGCATTTATATTTCCTTACTTCCCCAAATTTAAACTTTGTATAATATAAGTAGTTCTGTTAAATTAAAAGATTTATAAAGAGGGTCTGAAAATGGCTGGGCTCCCACAATTATACAGATCACTGCAAAAGAGGTCTTGTCTTTGTGACTGATCAAAGAATGAGTTTAGTAATCCATTCTTAAATTGTTTCCCTGCTATTCAATCTTATAGCACACAATTTTTTTCTTAATCACGCCTTTCATATTGTTAAATTCTATTTTGATTATTTTGTTTAAGGTCTGGTCTTCCACATTGCTCTGAAAACACCAGGAGGGTAGAGACCATACGTGTTCTGCCCACTTTTCTGTTCCTATAGCCTAGCGAGTGCCAGGTCAGAGCGATCCATCTCATTTATTAGGACGCCTTCCACTTCAAATGACACGCTAGCTTCCTAATGGTTCTTAGATGATACAGACATTTAATTATTTTACATAACAAGAGGACTAGGGCTAGAGATGGGTTTGGAGGAGGAGTTTGGTAGCTCAAGGATGTCAGTACACTGGCCGAGCATCTCTCTGTGTGTTAGGTAGCAGGTGCAAATGTATTTTAATTTGAAATATTAGAAAGGGCTGACAAATGGTGTCCCAGAGAATGAGAAACTGTGGGGCAGTAGAGAGTCATGGAATCTTGTCTTGAGAAGGGACGTCAGAGATCAGATGGCCGTATCCAGCCTCATTCATATATTATCTTTTGACAAGTTCCTATTCCAGACAGCCTGTGTTTCATCTCTCTCAATTCAGTGTCCAGCAATGTGCTACTTCATAAGTAACCCATTCCATTCTTGAACGATTCTATGTGTAAAAAGTCATCACATCAGTTTGGATTTCTTTGATCTCATACATTTCTGACCCTTCTCTTTATTATCTAAACTCTTATTTGTAACTTCTAAGCTTGTCCCCATGGTACATTACTTCACTCATGTGTTTGCAAGCAGATTAAATTTCCTGTCCCCTTGTCTCTCTACCATAATTGTAACCCCTTGCAGAAATTTTGAGATTGAGCAACATACAACATAAATCAGTCTGGAAACAGATTATTACTATAGAACTATGGGAGAGTTTCTCCATCATAGTAAAGACAGAGCAAACTCTGAACTAGTTAACGAGACACAGCTTTTATAGAGAAAAAGCAGGCACTTTTAGATTTCATTACATCACATATCATGTGATTTAGCTGAATTTTCACACATGTGCAACTCAAATTTTGATTACAATTTTTAAAAGAAAACGAATGATGTCTCATTGATTAACTTGGAATTGTCTGAGGTTTGCAGCTGGACTTGAACAGACAGATGTTGTGACCAATAGACAGAACATGTACAGTGTAACCAGCTGAGCTGCTTTTGAGCCAGTAACTTGAGCTAGGAAAGGAGGTTGCATTTTTCTTTTAGAAAATGCATGATTATTCTTTAAATGGGGGTTAGGAGGAATGTCTCAATTCCAGATCTTCTGACTTATTTTCATATTTCCCAACATGTATCCCAACACCTTTATGTTTACACCCAGGCTGCTGAGAAGTAAAGGGTGAAGTCAGTACTGAGTCATGATTTTAACCTGAGCCAGGCTCCTCAGCGATGCCCTAATGCCTCTCACATGTCCTGTTGTCCACCACGGTTATTAAAAATGTAACGTCTTTACTCATGTTCCCTACAAAACTTCTTTATCATTAAGAGAGAAAATCAGAGTTTGTCATTCATTGAGAAAATTGATGCTAAAGCATAAAAATTCCTGTCCCCTACCTAAAAATAGTGATTTTGTCCTCACCACTCTCAACCTGGTGTCCCTGAATGTCGGAGGGACAGAGATAACATCACCCACTGAGGGTTAGTGGGATCCCTTCTGGTTTGTACCTCAGACACTTGACGATAAAGTACCTCTTCCCTCTCTAGGCGCTCAACACCTTGCTCTGCGTGGGATTTCTTCCTTCCACATATATAAATGCAAACATGTGGCTCCTATCTTAACAAATATTTATACTTGTTGTCTCCAATTTAATCATTGGGCCTCAATCTTTTGCCTCCACCCTCCCATTAAAATGAACCTGATCAAGTTCATAAATGACATCACAGGTGTTAAAAACAAAATGCTTTTTGTAGTTTATTGCTCAGTAACAGTTGGCACTGTCGACCAATCTTTTCTTGAAACTAGCACCGCTCTGTGATTGGGTGCTAGCCATCTCTTCATTCATCCCACAAACATTTTCTAAACACTTACTTTCAGCAAGGGACTGTCCTCAGCACTTGGAATGTGTCACTGAACTGAATGGTTAAGGATTTCTGCCCATGTGGAGGTTATATTCTATTGAGGGGAGACAGAAGCAATCAATATTTATAATGAGTAAATAACTTTATAGTATTTTGGAAATTGATAAGTTTTATGGAGAAAAAACATAGAGCAGAGGAAGGATGTCAGAAGCATGAAGGATGAGATCAGCTGCAGCATTAAATTGAGGGGCCAGAGTAGATATTATAGAAAAAGTAAGATGTGAACAAAAACCTGAAGGCTGTGAGAGAAGTATCCAGGAAGAAATATGGAAAGAAGAGCAGTCTAGGAACATGGAAAAGCCAGGCAAAGACTCTAAGGAGCATGCCTGTGTGTTGAGGAATAACAAAGACACAGTGTAGCTGGACTGGAGGAAGCAACAGAAAGAGAAAGAGAAGAGCAGAGAATGATTTGGGCCAGAGGATGCAGAGCATTTTAGGCCACTGTAGGGACCATGACTTTTCCTCTAAATGAGAAGAGGACATGATTTGACTTTGGCTTTAAAATTTGCACTCAGCCTACAATGAGAATAGATTGTAGTGGGTAAGACCTATTTTAGTAATCCAGTGAGAGATGGTGGCAGCTTGGACCAGGATGGTAGCAATGAAGATGACAAGTGGTCAGATTCTGGTGTATTTAGAAGACAGAGCCAACAGAATCTCCCGCACTTAAATTTTAAGAGAAATTGGGAGATCAAGGATGAACTGAGGGGTTGTGGCCAGAACAACAGGAAGAATGGAGTAACCATCAAATGATATGGTGAAATCTTCAGTTAGAACAGATTTGACAGAGAAGATCGAATGCTCCTTCCCCACCTCCTGGATATGTAAAGTTGACCTATGGGCATGGCAAACAAGCAGTTAGATATGTGTCTGGAAGAGGAAATAGTATCTGAGCGAGAGATGTGTATTTTGGAGTCATCAGCACATAGATGAGATTAACAGTTGTGGGACTGCCCTCAGGTGTTTTCTTCATTTAAACAACTCTACAGAGGCATAGATCGGGGGTGGGAATGAAGGAGGTCAAAAGGTACAAACTTCCAGTTATAAGATAAGTAAGTTCCAGGGATGTAATGTGTGGCAAGGTGACTGTAATTAACATGACTCTATTGTATATTTGAAAGTTGCTAAGAGAGTAGATCTTAGAAGTCTCATCACAAGAAGAAACATTGTAACTATGTGAGGTGCTGGATATTGAAAAAACTTACTATGGTAATCATTTCACAATACGTATATACATATATCAAATCTTTATGCCATACCCGTAAAACTAATACAATGTTATATGTCATTATATCTCAATACAATTGAAAAAAAAATCCTAAAAGCACTAATGATTTTACCTGTGCATATCAATAAAACAACAAAAAATAAAACTCCACAACCTACTTTCTTTCATTCAATTCTATATTGTTTTAAAGATAAAAGTCAAACTTATTGTCTATCTATTGTTTGTTTGATCACTGTGTATTACATTATTACATTTTTATGGATGTTGACAGTGCTGTGCTAAATGCTGGGGGTATATGAATTCCTGAAAGTGGAAGTGCACTAAAAGCATCCTCAAATGCAAACGTTACATGCTATATTTCCTAGAGTTTAAAATTTCCTTTTACAATTTCAACTTTTCAAAATCAGTGTCTTGCAATTTATGTTTACATTTTTGACATAATAATGCTTTCGTTTTTCCAACAAAAGCTGTTTTCAAATAGATGGTGAATCTTAAACTAAATTAGTTGCATACTAGAAGCAAAAAATTCTTGAGGATTATCTCTAGGGAGATAATAATAATAATGGTTAATATTTATTATTCCTTAGGCAGCATGCTCCATACTTTACAGATTTATCTCATTTAATTCTAAGTATGACCCTATGAAATAGATAATGTGATTACGACAATTTTACATATGAGAACTGAAGAGTAAAGAAGTTCCTTTTCCAAGATTATACAACTAGTAAATATCAAAGCCAAAAATTGATCCAGATCTTTCTGAAACAAGTGTATGCTTTTAACCACCATGAGTTATAAGCCATTAAGAGACTAAAATTTCTTACAGGGACATTTGTAATCATAAAGTCAGAGAAGCACTACTATGTAATTTCTGCTATCAAATTTCCAATTGATCATGAATAATAATTTCTTAACACTATATTACCAGTTTCCTTTTAAATTCATGGACCTGGAGAGAAAGCATCTTTTTACCCTTCTCTCTCCAAAATTCTTTCATCTATCTTCTTCTGTTGAGCATCAATTTTAAATGTAGGGTTTAATTTATATATTTGTAATAGGTTTATTTTATACATCAGTATGTACCTATGCACACATACATCATATATAGAGAGATGAATTTTTACATCCTAATTTTTCTCAAAAGATTTTTCAAGGCTTATTCTCTTGTTAGTACAGCCTATCTATGTTTACTGACCATCTTTATTCTTCAATGATTTCAACTTTACTGTAATAACTTATATGATTCTGTGGCATAATATAAATCAAATCCTTTAAATGGAAATCATTTCCTATTTAGTGCTTGAATTTTGTTGCAAAATTATTGACAATTTTGTCATGATCATAAAGAGTTATTGTGATTTCTCGTTACTGAACCAAATGCGGCAATTTGTTCGATGCCTTTGTTAAAACTTGTGATTGTGAGATGCACACCAGACAGAAGAATAAGGTTTTCTCAGAATACTCAGCTAATACAGTTTCAGGCAGTCGATGCAAAAGAGATTGTAGCATAACTCAAATTCTAATTCAAAAGCAGAAATTGCCTCATGTTTACATTTTTATTAAGTGGCATTTACCTTTTACTTACACGTACCAGTTATAGTATTTATAGTAATTTAAAAGTAATGTGGCTTTTATGCCCTCTAGCTCAAACCTTCTACTTCATCTAATGGAAAAATTGCAACCTGAAGCATACGGAGAGAAGTGAGTGTATTTATAGTGAAGTTTTTCTCTTCATCTAGATTTTTAATTATGGGGTTGTAAATGACATTGTGGGAATAACCTCAAATGGTTACCAAGAATAAGCACGCAAAACTTATTGGTTATTCAACTATATGAAGCCCTTTCATCTAGAAATATAGATGAAAACTGTAGGAACCAGATTATTCAACAGTTAATCCCTCCAAATTAGTTAGAAATAGTCCACGCATGGATACCAAAAGTTGTTTTTTTCTTTTTTCCCCTTCAAAATCTAATTAAACTCTTTTCAAACACTGGAATATTTTAACTTAAAATATTGTTGTTAAATTGACATCTTTATGTCTTAAGGAAGTTATTATGAATGAGCTAAATCTAGAACTTTTAATGACCTTTAGTCTTTGGACTCAACAATTCAGAGATAATTGAAAAGAGAAAATTAGATGGAATTTTCTTAGAAATCAGAAAAATAAACATAATTGACTCTACCAATGTACCAGTTACGGAGCTAAGAAAGCATATTTACTCTTTGAATGCACATTCACTTAAGAACATAATAATTACCACGCTGGAATTCACCATGTAGAGCCCAAAACCCTTCAGTCACTAGGAAGGATATATTGATGATGACAGCCACCTTCACCAGTTGTGAACGTTTCTGGGATCATGACTGATGAATGAGCACCCAGTTTTATTAGAATGCTTTATATTAGGGTTCTTTTTAACTTAAACTAAAGACTCTATAATTGATCTACATTGAGGTAAACTTTTTATTTTACAAAAAGCATTAGTATAATTTGAATATTTTGAGATTCCACCGAACAGATGAAACTCAATTTAAAATATTAAAAGAGTAGTTCTAAGACTAATCCACGCCAATTTTTAGTTCTCCATCAAAGTGGTCTATTTATTCCTACTCGTATTAGGTAAGATTAGATTCAGCAGCAGGGGCAGGAAGCTCAAAAGAGCAGCAGATTAAACAAGATGGTTCTTTTTGGATGTAGGCAGTCCTGACCCACAATTACCAGGACGCAAGGCGCTTCACATCTTGCTGCCTCCTGTTCTCAACAAGTGGCTTCCATTCTATAGTTCAAGATAGCTCCTCAAGCTCCAGCAATCACAGCTAGTTTCAGCCAGAAGAAAGGAAAAAGGGACAAAGAGAGACATGCTTCTTTCATTTAAAGACACTTCCCAGAAGCTGCCCACAAATTCTGCTTACATTTCATACCAAAAAATTAAGTCACATGTTGATATTTAACTGTAGATGAGGGTGGAAAATGTATTCTTTATTCCAGACAATCATGTGCTCTCGTAAAAATCAGTTGTATAACCAAGGAAGGGAAAAATAAATATCAGATGACAATCAGCAATATCAGCCACTTCACTCTGTGCTTGTTAACTGTAGGTCTGTTGTATATCTATGATAAACTCTCCCTCCCCCATTTCAACGATGATTTATTACTCAGAAGTAATCATTAATTATATGGCATTGTATATATGTTTATCCCTACCAAAACTGGTCCAGATGATGAAATAAAAAGGATTTTTTTCTTACAGAAATCATGTTGAGTTTATTTTAGTAACATTATTGTCACATCACCCCTATGTTGGACAGAGTGTAAATGTGTGCCCTTGAGTAACAATAGTTTGTGTAAATGGATGGGTGTGTGTTTCCACCATGTCCTCCTGAAGCTTGGCCTAAGATTAGTTATATGTGTGTTTTATGTAACCAGTGATCTAGCACTTTATTACACATTTCATCAAATTGCATGATACTGAATTAAAATTCAGTAATAAAAGAACTGTAGAAACTTCCCAGCAAAAGTGTTCATATGATTGCCTAACACCTGGAAATTTGCTCTTTCTCTGATATAATTAGTCTTGTTATAAGTCAATCAATTGCTACACATCACATCCAGAATAAATACATCAGCATCCAGCCACTTCTCAAAAATCTGTACTGAGAACCACCATCATCTCTAGCCTGGATTGTTGCAAAAGTCTTCTAACCAATCTCAGTACTGCAGTCTAGTTTTCAATATGGTAATGAGTTATTCTTTTAAAACATAAAATAGATCATGTCCTTTCTTTGGCCAACCCCCTACTTGGACCTCCAAGACCATACCCAACCTGTTGCCATCACTCTCACCCACACAGTCGCACCAACTCTCAGACTCTATCTCCTACTTCTTTCCTCCCGCTCTATGTGCTACAATTGAGAAGGACTTCCTGTCATATGTCAGGCATATTAAGCATACTCCTACCTCAGGGTCTTTGCATATTTTTTCCCTCTGACTAGCGTGCTTTTATCCCAGTTATTTGTGTGTCTCAAATCATTACTTCTTTCAATTCTCTACTCAAATGTCGCCTTACATGAGATGTCTTTCCTTACCATCCTAGGTAAAAATATAAGCGCCTAGCTAAGACACCACACTCCCCTCACCTTTCTTCACTGTTCTCTATCACATATATCATTATATGAAATGCTTTATCCCGCTTCGTTGATTGGTTTGTTTGTTGCTGCACCTGTGCTGGAATGTAAGCTCCATGAGGGCAAGGACTTTGTTCATGTCACTGCTGTATCCCAGGGTCTAGAACAGCGCCTGGCATGCATTAGTGCTTAAAGATAATGAATTATTAAATGAAAAAATTAACATACATCCTAGTATTCTTTCAAAGTCCATGATAGGACATCATCTGATTCTACTTATCAACAACTTCAGTGAAGAGATAAGAAATATCCTAGGTTTTCTTCACCATTTGTTTTAGGAGCATTAGCTGAGTACTTCAAAAGACAATCAAGAAATAGAAATCTCCAGACTCAACAAATTGTATCTTCTTTGTATGTCAGTTATACCTCAATAAAGTGTTTTTTAAAAATCACAATAGACTATACTCTTTTATGTATAACGACTAGGAAAATTAATTTTAATTCCATAGAATGTGCTTCCACCATATGTGATTGTCAACAAAGAATACAGCTATGTAAATTTCCTCATTGGAGGTGTATAATGGTCTTCATTGTATGTTTTACTTATATATAAAAATCTAAATAGAAAATCCTAAAATATTTACTGAAATAAAAATGAAAGCAGAATAAATATCTGCTAAAATTTTTTTCTGTATCTTTTTTCTATAATTTATTCTTTAGAACATAATTTAATTTTTTGAGAATAGTAATGAATTCTAAATTTTTTCTTGTCCCATATACAACTAGATTCTATTGATATTCAGACAATTGTGTCTTAGTGCCAACTACTACGTACCCAAAAAGTGTTGATTAATCCTTCCATATTAAACAGGAAAGAATGTTCTACTGAAAACTATAATGACAGGCCCTTTGCTTTATAGTATTCAACAAAATTTAGATTCGTTTGTAGTTGAAATCCTCACTAAACTTGAAGATGATGCAACATTTTTATTGCTCCCTGAATGGTAGGTGCTATACTTTATTTCAGTTGATCTCTACAAAAATCTTATCAGACCTCAAATTATGCCATGTTAAACCTGGGAAAACTGAATCTCAGCTAGGTTAACTGGGTTGCCCAACATCATACAACCAGTAAGTGGCCAGGTTGAATGAGGGTAGAACTCTGTTTGATTCGACTCCATTGACCATGGTTGTAACCACTGCTCCAGAACTCTTCTCACAAAAGGTAGTAGCTTTTGCTGAAAGCAGAGGCTGAGAAAGAAAGCAGAAGCAAGTTTCAAAGCTTGCTCCATAAACCATAAAGCATACCGAGTTAGGACACTTGGGTTTACCCCTGGCTCCAACAATAAGGAAGTATGATCTTAGTTCACTTAGGCTTCCAGTTCTAATAAAATGGGATGATAGTGTTAAATAAGTTTAATTAAATATTCTCTAACATCCCCTGGCTTAATAGTTCTATGAATTATTATTTTAAAGAAGTTAAGAAGAATGCATGGCAAGGTGATTTATATTGACAAAATAAATCTGGATGTTTACATAATCACAAGTTCAATATGAGTCGATAGTGTAATCTGGTTGCTCAAAATTAACAAATCTTTAGAGCTTATGAATATTTGGAATGTGTCTAGAAAACAGGAAGTGATAGCCCCCCTGAACTGTGCACAGCTCAGGCAGCACTTTCAGCGTCCACTAAATTCTGGACCTGGGCAAATGGATGACCTACAGATATGTTGAGCTGGAATTTCAAGAGTTAAGTCAGGCTACAGAATTTGGATAACACTGGTCCAGAACTATGAATGTGTGATGGCTCATTTTATGTGTCAACTCCATTGGGCCAGGGGGTGTCCAGATATTTGGCTAAATATTATCTCCAGGTGTATCTGTGAGGGTGTTTCCAGATGACAGTAGCATTTGGATTGGGAGACTGAATACAGCCGATTGCCCTCCCCAGTGTGAGCGGACATCATACAATCCACTGAGGGCCTAAACAGGGTAGAAAGCAGAGGAAGCGAGAATTTGCCTCTTTGCCTTCCTGCCTGAGCTGAGACATGAGTCTTGGTCTTCTCCTGTCCTAGCACTGAGACTTACACCACCAGCTCCCCTGGTTCTCACGTCTTCAGACTTGGGCTGGAACTACACTACTGGCTTTCCTGAGTCTCCAGCTTGCAGACAGCAGATCATGGGACTTCTCAGCCTCCATAATTTTGTGAGCCAATTACTCATAGTAAGTCTCTTAGATAGACAGACAGACAGATAGATAGATAGATAGATAGATAGATAGATAGATGGATGGATAGATAGACAGATAGATAGATGAGATATATATTTCTCCTATTGGTTCTGTTTCTCTGGAGAAGCCTGACTAATGCAGAAGGTGTCAGGTAAAGTGGAACTACAGACCAAATCAAGTCTCCAAAAAAGGTTTCATCCTGGAGGACCAAGGCTTTACAAACCCAGAGTCAGCCTTGTCTGTCTCTTACCAGAGACACATCTGGAGCAGGAAAGTGCACAATTGCAAGACTCAATAATTCAAAATGGAAAAGGAAGGAAGGAAGGGAGGGAAGGAGGGGAGGAGAGAGGAATGAAGGAGTGGAAGAAGAGAGAAGTGAAAGGCTAAACTGAACAATAAAGAACAGATTGCTTGGGAAATAAATGAACTCAAAAAAAAGAAAAAATGGAAAAAAGAGAAAAAGAAAAAGTAGGTTTGGCAGATAGCTTGGCACATATCATATGCTTTGGCTACAGAAGAGTATTTGCTAGAGAGAGCACGTTGCCTTCAGAGAAATGCTGGGTGAGGGCAAATGCTCGGAAAGAAAGGAAACTTCTTTCATGAGTGCCAATACAGATCATTCCAAATCTTTCCATGACACATAGATTACAGATATTTTGCTAATAGCAAACTTAATTGCCAGGAAAAGAGAATATTCTTTGTGTGAAACAGATAGCTAAACACGCAAAGTTGCACACTCTTCTTTAAAAACATTTCAGAGACTCCTCTGGATTAGGAGATTGCAGCCTTCCCGAATTTTTGTTTCTCCCTTTTGAAAAAAAATATTAACACCACTCACACTATCTTGTGTGGTCTGACACATGGAATTACTGGTATCTGTTAGCACTTGCGCTGGGCTAGCAAACAGCGTCTCTATGCATGGTTCCCCTAAGGCTGAGCCAGATGGTGTTTCCTGAGAAGAGCTTGGCAGGAGCGTCACCAACAGCAAGTTTCTTGCCTCTCCTTCGGTCAAGAACAAACCTTGAAAGGTCCTCCACTGACTGCATCTTCTCTAACTCTCCAATCGCATCATTCCTTTCTCTCTCTGTCATCGCTCCTCTTTTCCTGCAAACAAATGTACTTAAGTTGCCACACACTCAGTCTTTTTCCAAGACTCCTGTCTAGAAAGCCCTCTCTTTTTGTCTCTCTCAACCCACAGAATACCCCCCTTTTAAAGGTTTATTCAATATGTATTTTCTCTAGAGGAGTTTGCTGACTGATTCCATGAGACTCGGATCATTCACAAAGTGTGCACTGCTGCAACACACATGGGCAGTCTGAATGATGTTGTTTTGTCATTTTGGATACATGACACTGTGTTGTTCTTGTTCTCTCTGTTATTTTCTTAGGCATACGCTCTAAAAGATGCACGACTCATGCTTTCTTTTTGATCTCTTCTCTTTCTTTTCTCATCATCCCAAAACATACACACACACACACACAGAGGCACACCCATTCTGCCTGGTGTAGTAATTTATCCAGGGAGCATGAACAAATCAGTACATAGGATTATCACGATTTTCCCCACTTTTTCTATAACAGAGATTGCATCACCTCAATATAGAATTACTCTCCACTATCAGGAGGACATTGAAGGAATATGGTATTTGACATGGTTCATCAGAAAAAAAGAAAAGTCTCCTATTGGAAAAATAAGGTCTATTACTTTGCTTAATTCTCAGGAAACTGGATACTTTCTGTGTAAGAGCCACAAGATGACACACCTCACATAGACACTGAAAGAAGTATCTTGCCTTCTCCCGGACAGCCCTCATAGGAACTCTCTCCTCTCGGTCACGTCATCACAGTGTCTACTAGCAGATTGGAGACTCTGGCCATTACAGACGCACAACGTGATTAATATCACATACAACTGGGAAAGCAAGTAAGTTTTCTCTAAATTCACTGTCTAAAATGAAGAAAATAAAAAAAATAGTTTAAGGAGCATTCCTAAGTCACGGGCACTTTCAAATGATTAACTTCTTCAACAGCATGAAGAATATTTCACTCTCATTCTTTTCCAGGTCATAAATGGAGTCTAAAACAAGTTACCAAAGTGTCCCACAATCATACAGATGGTTCAGTGCAGGAGCTGAGATTCCAACCTATTCTTTTTACTCCAAGCTCAAGTGTCCCCATCGTAATCACAGCCACCTCAAAAGAAGACGGAGTTATAGTTTCATGACACATCTTAGACAAACAGTGTGCCTTAGATTTTGCTGCTCCAACAAGGATGTGGTAAGACGATTAGATAAGAGGCACATACAGGTAGGCTGCCATTAAAAAAGCAAATCCAGAAATGTACAGGAAGTCAAACATAGAAAAAGAAAAAAATATACGGATTGGAAAGATCCAAAATTAGAGAAGTTAAAATGGTGTTTTACATCAGACTAAAAGGTGAATCCTCCTTAGAAAATAAGAAGGAGGAGTGGATTAAAAACAGATACCTCTGTCCTACCATAGTCTGCCCATTACTGCCAGACACCCCTTTCGGTTTTTGTCACCATCGGCCCCAATGCCTCAGCTGGCTGCCTTTGAAGATGGTGGATGAAGCACTACCTGGTAAATGTGCATTCTCTGTCCGCCCTAGAAAGATGGCAGAGATGATGCCAGAGTGGTCCCGGATTTCTCATTTTCTCTAAGCCTTCACAAACTAGGTCTCATGGTATCATTAGGTTTTCTCTTGTCTTCACTGAGAACTCAATTTAAATACTCTTCACAGAGGGTGACTGAGAGAAAAGAAGATGAAATCCAGGAACATTGTTGGGATGAAATATATGTGGGCAGGGGTGGGGGCGGATGGGGGTAAGGCATAGAGAGTTTGGTGATCTTTCAAACTAATAATTTTAAACCCCAAAAGGAGTAGAAGTTCTTTGGGAACAATTATCATTTCCTCTATTTTTCTGAAAAATCCTGGCCCCAAATTTGGACATTCAGCAAAATGAAGGCCTGTAGTTAAACGGACACAGCTCCCTCTGGAGGCAGGCAACTGGCTGTGGTTACTAGAGCATAACTGTTGGGGGAAGGAGGCTCTCTCTACTGTCATTCTCTCTGAGAAGAATTATGTTTAACAGAAAATCCTTAACACCCTTATGTTTCCAGCAATGATTAGTGCTCCAACAACGACTTAGCAACTTTTATAGATGGAAGCGTAGGGAGCTGCCAGGCTGCGTCCACCCCTTAATCAGCTCCGGATACATGGCTGTGCACATAAGCCCTTCTTTGTGGGGGAGGCTTGTGTAAGCCCAAGTAAGTGCTTATGAATCTTAAAAACAGATTGATATGAAGAGGTTTTGAGGTTTTCTCATTCATCCTTCTTCACTCTTCCCACCTTCCCAAGGTACAGGTGATGCCGCCTTGGATCTTATCGTCACCTCTAACTGCTCCACTCCCCAAATCCCTCACTCAAACAAACTTCCAAGACCACATCTTCCTCTTCTTCTCCTTGCTTGTCCAACAACGCCCACCATGAGCATTGGGTGTGAACTGAGTCCTCCAGCTTTTTGATCTTTTTATTCTTTCACAACCCGTGTCCCTCCTCATTCCACATGGATTCCATGGTGCATCATTGCAACAAGACTCTTGACAGTATTCTAAGATCCTTTTATGTAATAAATATGTCTATTTTTTATCTTTTAGCCTCTCAGTTTTTAGTCTTGCTTAAGAAGTTCAACCTCATCTCTAAATTGTACCTCTAGTCTACTACATTTTCTCATAAAGCTTTTATACTGTTAATTTTACACCTACCTCTTTAATTCCTCTGCAACTTATCTTCATTTATTGTAAGATAAGAGTTAATAGTATTTTTATCCAAGTGGAAATTTACTTTTGCAAGCATTCATTATAAAACAATAAATCTTTTCCCAATGAATTTAACTACCACGTGTCATACTTTAAATTCTCGTATATCTTGGATCTAATTCTGGATTTTCTATTATATTCTGCTGAGTCTAATACCAGGTGAATACCATATTGATCTGTTTATAGTGACTTTCTTGTATGTTCTAAGTCTGGGAGGGCATGTCTTTCTGTTATTGATTTTCAAAATGTTCTAGACTAATCTTTAATATCTGTTCTCCACACAAATTTTAAGATTGTTTTATCCAATTTTACCTACACATACACAAGACACATATTATCAGAGTTCTACTTAATAGTTCCTTAAATATATGGCTTTCTTTTGAGAAAGTTACATACTCTAATTTAAAATCACTCTATCTAGAGCATCAGGCATTCTATTATGCTTACTCAAAGACACAACTCCATTTCCTCTCCCTGTCCTCTCCTGAATCATCATTTTTACCATTTTGGGGGGATTATTCCCATCCATATACAAATATTTTACCTATCTTGAAATATCAACCCCCTTGATCATGATTCCCCTTCAGTTACCACTCCATTTCTCCATTCTTCTTTATAATATAACCCCTTCAAGGGTTTTCTTTTCCCTCTCTCTACAATTTCTTTGTTCTCCTTCCCCCCAAACCTCATTCTAATCAGGCTTTATTCCCTGTGCCAGACCATGGACATAGTTCTTTTCAGGTTCACCAGTGACCTGCAAGTCACTAAATCCATTGTCCAATCTTTGTTCACATCTTACTTGCCTTATCATCAATATTTGACATGACTTCGTTTTTCTCTTTTGTTGTTTCCTTTCTAGTTCTTTAACCTCTAAGAGCAATGTGGCTCATTTCTTGAGTCTCTTCTCTTGTCTAAATACTCCCACTTTGAAATGCAAATCAAAACCACAATGAGATATCACCTTATGTCTGTCAGAATGGCTTTTGTTAAAAAGACAAGAAATGATGTGTTGGAGAGGATGTGGAAAAAAGGCAACGCTTGTACACTGCAACCTGCATGCCCATCAACAGATGAATGGGTAAATAAGATGTGGTATATATACATATACACATATGCACAACAGAATTCTACTCAGCCTTAGAAAAGATGAAATCTTGCCATTTGTGGATGGATGGACCTTGAAGGTATTATGCTAAGTGAAATAAGTCAGAGAGAGAAAGCCAAACACTGTATGATTTCACTGATATGTGGAAGATAAAACAGCAACAACAACAAAGAAACAGCTAGATACAAGAAGAGATTGGTGTTTACCAGAGAGGAAGGGAATTGGGGAGAGTAAAAGGGGTAAAAGGGCACATTTGAACAGTGATGGATGGCGACTAGACTTTTGGTGGTGAACATGATATAGTCTATATAGAAGTTAAAATATAATGATGTATACCTGAAATTTATATAATGTTATAAACCAATGTTACTTCAATAAAAAATAAATAAAGAGAAAATTTAAACTTAGAGTTACCATAAAAAAATCAATCAATCAATGTATCGATCAATATTCCCACTTCCTTAGTGCTCTCATGTTTGAGATGGTGACTTTAAACACCATCTATATTATGAAGATTCCCAAATTTATATATCTCCAGCATGTACCCACCCCAGATTTGTATATCTAATTACCTCACGATCTCTCTACCTAAACAGATAATAACATCTCAGATTCAGCAATCCCACTAAATTCTCCTGTTAACACAAATCTGATCATGAGAGCTCACAGCAATCAAAACTTCTGTTCTTTGAACTCTACTTACCTGATGAGGCTTAGCCCTCTGTAGTTTCAGCCACAGTCATCACTCACCGTACGCCAAACATTTTCGCATGTACTCCAGTACCTCCAGGCTTGTCTTAATCTATTCTCTCTTCATAAAATGACACCTCCCCCTTCACCATTTCCATCTGTTGAATTCTCCCCCCTCAACTCTATCTCTTGCAACCAAGCAATGCTTTTTTCCATTAATCTCTCTCTTCCTCAAATTCTAGTATTACTTATTTTGTATTTCTTACTATATTCCATCTTACGTATGAGTGCTCTGTTTTATTGAAGTGATCTACGAGCTCTTGTGGAACGTGGAGAGGAGCTTTATCTTTCTAGGTTTCAACATACCTACCTCAGGGTTTTGAAAGTAGCAGTTGCTCAATAAATTGAAATTAATTTCTTACAGGGTTTTTATTGATAGTGCAGAAATATTTGTCTCATTTATATAAATAATAAAACAAAGTTATTTAGAAGACGGTCCTTTTTTCTACACATTTCAATGACCTACCTAGAAGCTATGTAAATCAGTTTTATTAGAAGCAGAGAAGAGATAGCTGTATTGTTTAACATTATTGTGGTAGCTCACAGGACAGACTGTTTAAAATTCTGTCAGTTGCCCATCCTTTCTCAGTTAATACCACCCACGGTACATCACAGTGTAGTAGGAACCATGACAAAAGCAACAAGTTTCTTGCCTAGTGTGTTTATAATACAAAAAGGGATATTTTAAATGATTTAATAAAACATTTGGCCAGATAAGTCACTGCATTATAATGACAATAAGTATCACAGACAGCCCTAAAATCACAACTTCTCACTAGGAACCAGTGTATTTTTGGAATACATCTAAGCATCCATGCCCACAGATAGCACTGAATGGGACCCAGGGCAATTTCTGAGCACATACGTTCACTCTCTCATCTGCTTATCCGTCTCCTTTTCAGCTTCCGTTTTTTAATATCTTTCATTAATATTGCCCCCTTATTTCTTCTCCCTTTCTAAACCTTGGCTTGGCTAGAATACACATGGGTGGCTTCAATGCCCCTACGTGTGCTCAGGGTCAGAGATTGTTGACACCCAATTTAAGTGTCTATTGTCTGATCATCTTTCATTGTTCTCTTTGGTATCTATCTGAGAGTTATCAATAAATTGTCTCAGCTATTAAAGTTTAAGTTTAATAAATCAAAAAGTTCAGCAAGTGGATTATTCCAGATTGGTTCAGTGCTCTCATTAACAGCAAATAAAAGAATTCTTGACACTCTATTTTTTATAATATAATGAAGGTTAGTTTACTTTGCTGCCTTAGGAAGTAGACTATATTAAACAAAATAGACTCTTGTTTTTGAGAAGTTTACATGATCTAGTATCACTAGTTAGGGCATGTATGTAATCATTATAAACTAAAGAGAATAGTGGGGTGGAAAGGATTTTTCTGAATAGATATAACATCAACATATGCTCTAAAAGTTTCTGGTAAAGATCTTAAAGTAAAACTTTGATGTAAGCTTATTTTTTGTGTCCCACCTCATTTTTTCAGCTTTTTGAGAAAAAAATAGTTAATTAAGGGTTCCAGCTAGATGGGTTAAAGTTAACGAGGATTGACTGTACTGGAACTAAAATTCTTGAAATGACACACATAAACTTGGTTAACTTGTTTCTTTTGAAGCCATATATTGCATTCAAGTCAGTGGTTAAATAACCAATCCATGAAAAAAATGACAGTTCTCTTTGCCAATATTATTTTAATTGTAAGTTTCAATTTCTTCAGCATTTTGTTGTTTGCCGATATGTGACCAACTTATATAGCACCTTGGTTTGCTGTTTCAGGTAATGTGTTGGTTTTATCTCTCATTTGTAATTAAATTCAAGTAAATATAGCCCCCAACCTATAGCTTATAATTAGCAGTTAAGTATATGAAATTTTCCATTAGTTATTTTTCTATATTTTTAAAGTCTTAATATAAAAAATAAAGTTAGCCATCCATTCCTAAAGGTCTAATTTGTCAGATGACACATTTAATGTAAACTCAAATCCTTTTATCAATAGTTATAGCTTTCGCTTTATACCATATAAGTCATTTCAGCTTTAGGGACAGAAATTCCAAAGCTAGTATTATTTTACATAAGTACAACGTACAATTTCCAATTTTTCTTTTCCTTTGTCTCCCTTTGCTAAATGTAGACACAATCGCTATGTATTTAAATAAACAATGGTTAAGAAAATAGTCTTGAGTTTCTCTTTACTCCATTCTGCTATGTATTTTGGTGTAAAATATGCTTTACTAAGGAATAACAGTGTTCCTTTCTCTGCAAGCAAAATGAATATGACACAAAAATATAGATTAAGTTTTTAGTTAGCATATGTGACAAAGTGACAAAAGCCCATCATGGCTGAGGCCAATGATACAGAAGGATGGCTCCCTCAAAAAGATCCAACATCTCATCTGCTGCTGACTTCAGTTGATTATTCAACCATCCAACTGGCACTACCCAAAAATGGAAACTCCCAAGGAGGGGCTGGTATGTGTGCAGAATAACCAGTCATCTGGCATGCTGGTTTTAAATACAAATTCACAAAGCTGACCTCTAGAGTTTCTGATCAGAAAGCCTGGGGTAGGATGGGGTTAACACAACTGTAATAACTTTGTTACACCCATTATATCTACCACATGTAATTCTGAAGCACTTAGAACATGGAGCAGACTCTGAGGAAAAATGCACTAGACATCATGCTTCTCAGTTGAAATCTTTTTCTATTCTTCTGGCTAAAATGGTCAACTAGTAGCAATTTCATATGATTCAAACTAATATTTTTCCTGCCCTATTTATTATATTAAAGCATAAAATTATGTCACCCATGGGTAGGGGAATTCAGTCTTGTGGTGGAATAATATTTTGAAGTATTAACCAATGTGTATCCTCTACATTTTATGCCCCCCTGGATCCCTTGGCATGAGGGCAGTTAAACTATTGGCTCCTGGAAGAAATGCACTCATAGAATCAGAGACTACTTTATTGAAGATCAGAAGCCTACATTTCCTATGGGCAAAATCTAGCCAACAAGGGAACTCAAGGCACAAAGATACTAGTTGTCTCAAGTGAAATTTTACTCCTTCTGCCCCAAGATGAAAACTAGCACCAAAAGCTGGGGGGAAGAAAACAGTGGGAAGGAGCTCTAGGAGGGAGAAGACAGGTAAGTTCTGAGGTGCAGACACTCATGCTCGGCTGAGGAAAGTCTTCAGGGACTTCTGTCTTAAGGAACAGAAGGACCCCAGATATTTTGTGGGAAACGAGTATAGAAGGATTCTTTGCCTCATTTTTCCTGGTAGAGATGAAGAAAGAGAAAAGTCTTCAGAATGGGACTGGTTTCAAATATCTCCGGGAAGCCTCACACAAACTCTTTACATCAGGAGTAAATTGTTTCCTTTCTCCCTAGTAATCAGGAACCGGTGGAGAGTCCATGGGAAGCCTTATTGGGTTTCTGTGGTCTCAACATAGACAAGAAGAGCAGAGTGATTTCTGTGCACCCAAGAGGGGCTCAAGCATTAACTAAGTCATAACATGGACAAGATTAATCTCTGGATAAGGTTAAAGGGTGTCACAGGTGCAGTCTGCCTGGGTAAGCACTGAAAGCCAGACTAAACAAGCCTGCTGCAGGAGATGCCAGGGTGGAGAGAGCAGCAACCTGGAACAGACACCATCCTTAACCACTTGGCGCTATGTAGACTCCTTGAAATATTATAGATTCAACCTCAGAGAAAGGAGAGCGGGTAATTTTTTGGGTGGGTGGAGGAATGGCCACCTAGTGTGATTAGAGTTCATGTTAGATATGTGAGTTGGAGAAAATATTTAAAAATCTATTTCTTAAACATCTGACTTTGGGGGCTAAAACAAAGACTTACGAGAATCCAAACTGTACATAATTGCAATACATTTCAAACCAAGATAGGTGATTAAAGCCTTTAACTGTCCCTTTCAACCCTGGATTGGCAATGCTTTTAGTCCATAAGTCGTTCTAGGCCTTTCTTTGAGAAAAGCAGTTGTACTTGCTCTGTTATCCTTACAGTCCATCCTCCAGCCCAGGACTGTACTTACATCTTAGTCACACGAGGAGCCAGTGAAATAGGTTTTCTTTGTGACTTTTGATGAACACATGGCTTCTCTCGCTACTTCAGTGAGTGCCGTAAAGTGCTATTGCTCAAGAATCCTGTTTTCTACCCCTTATTTTCTCCTGTATTTTCAATTTTTTCTCACAGGCATTTTTATTAGCCCTTAACTCATTCTTCACTCTCTTTGTTCTGACTTCCTGTTCTGTAATAACCAAATGGTACAATCCGCTTTGCCCTCACATTTTCACCAGAGCTTCCTTTCATCTTTATCAATCCCTTCTCTCCAAGCAGCATGCTTGTATGTTACTCTTTAATCTAAAATATATGTGGCTGATATTTTTACCTTAAATTCGTGTCATATCAGATTTTCCAAAGGTGACTGTAACAAGAATTCCTGCCCTATGCACTTTCTTGTAATGTGACTTCTCCACATACCCATCAAATAGTAGAGTGTATTTCCACACCCCTTAAATCCTGGGACTGCTTTGACTGATATAATATCACAGAAATGACACTGTGCCTCTTCTGGGGGCAGCCTTTAACTGCCATGACAACTTCTGTTTCTTAACTCTTAGAAGCTAGCTGCCACAGGAAGTGAAATGATTATTCTGTGATAGTCCCAGCTACCCGGAGAGACCCTGGAGGATAAAACACCATGAAGAGAGCCCAAGAGGCCAAGGAGGACTGAGGCTCCAGATGTGTGAGCAAAGTCATCTTAGATATCTACCCATCAAACCTTCAGATGGTATGAGAGAACCACCCTGCTGAGCCCAGAAAACTTACACAACCATAAGAGAGAAGAATAAATTGTTGTTTCAAGCCACTAAACTTTGAGGTGGTTTGTTTTGCAGCAATAGATAACAAAAATAAAAGCCCATCATCATCTTGCCCTATTAGCTTACCATGGTGAGTGAGAGCAAGGGAAACATTCCCTGAGGAAGCCATGACTGAGCTGAGGTATGAAAGGGAAATAGTAGTTAACTCAGAGAAGTGGGGAGGAAAAAGGGTTGCAGAAGAGAACAGAAAGCAGGCCATTGATTGGAGAAAAGGGAGCAAGAGAAAGCATCGTGAGCTGGTGCGTTGAGGCCATGGCCTTCATGCCTCTCAAGGTTTGTCGCTTCCAAGAGAAACCACTCAACCCATAATGCTCTTTTTCTTTCTCTCAGGGGCCGTTGCCATTCCACTCATTCAGAATGTAATGATATACTTTCTTGGGAGATTCAATATGCAGTTTTCTTTGCAATCATGAGTTTTTATTTACTTCCAGCATATTACTAAATATCCCATGTGTTTATATCACACTAAGGTTTAAACTGAAAATCATATTTTCTTGTATAGCAAAAGGTATTTATAACAATATGTGTAATGGTATTATGGCTATATTAGGTGCTCAATAAAGATATATTAAATTAATTAAATATATATTGTATAGCTGTCAGTGAAATGAGATGTGTTTTCTAAGCATGAATATATCACTTGTCCTTCAAAGGCTAAATCTCTTGGCACTACAGCAAAACTATTCAAAATTCCTGAATATATCACTTGTCCTTCAAAGGCTAAATCTCTTGGCACTACAGCAAAACTATTTAAAATTCCTGTTATTTATGGCCCTTCTTCTTGTGTTTATAATCAGCAGGGGCCCTAAAAAAATTGACCTAGATATTCCTTTGGCAGCTTCAATAAGTTGTGGTGAACTAGTCATGGAATATTTCAATCACTCTGGTTCTGCCAGAATGTGAAGACTCACATTTTGTAAATTCTCAGAATAATATAAATGAATTTTATCTGAATATATATCTACCGTAATGATATACTTTTTTAAATAAAGCTTCATTAATTAGGCACAAGGGGGATCAGATCTCCCTTAGTTTTGAGGAGTAGAGTGGTGGAGGATAAAGAATGTAGAATTGGTGACAACAAGCCAGCGACCAGGAGATAAAACAATTAACACAAGAGTACGTCTCTGTAAGTTGTTGCTCTAGGACTAGACTCTTGTGTCCTTGGCCACATCTTGCTGTTTGTTTCTCATCGTTGCTATCATTGATGAGAACTTCACAGCAGAATTGGGCCCAGAATGACCAGAGAAGAGTTTTGCTTCCATTGTTCTTCCATATACCTGACAAAATAGCTTAGAGATGAAGAAAATAGAACCGAGTACATGAGAATAGATTTAAAGAGAGAGGGAAAAGGGAAAAATGGATTGTCCATATTCTGTTTTCAGTTAGAACTCTGTAAACATCCAAGTAAGTGACATTTTTTTCACTAACACATTTGGGCCTGGAAGATTACTTTCAGTAGAAAAACATAAACAATCAAAGAACATAATTTTTCAAATATTATAATTGTCACTATATCTAAAAATAATTCCTAGCCTTCTCAGTGTTGAGAGAGCAGAAATAATCAATGGATGTGAATAAACTAATAAGATTACCAATAAGCTTTCTTTGGTTTATTAGAAGTCTAAACAATGAGTGGCTCATTTGACTTTTGTAATCCAATATACTAATATATTTTCAATATCTATATCTTTTGATAAAGTTGATTATAATTCCAAAGGAATTAGAAAAAATACAGACTATTTTATTGACCTAATATCTCTGTTTTTCTGAAGTATAACATTCAAGATTTTCAACCTGTTTGGAATTAATAATTCTACGGAGAGTATCCTAGGGGACATTTTGGCACCAGCAGTTATAACAATGCTTTGGTATATGAAATGTTTATCACAGAAATGTAATTATTGTTGATTCTATGGCTCTACATTTAATCAAAAAGAATTGACTCATCTCAAATTCATTTCTAGTCTCTTTAGTATATATACTTTCTTTGTGTTTTTATCATATTTTTCCATATTGCTTTACTTGGTATAAGTCCACTTCTATCAAAGATACATAAATACAATTATGAGAGGTCCCGATTTTCAGAAATGAATGTACAAAAATTCAATTTACACACGTGCTATGAAGAAGTTCTTTTTGCCTGTAATTTCTTAACAGCCTGCCTCTTTGTAATACACTGTAAAAGAAACAATTCTTGCCATTCCATTGAAAGGATGGCTCTGCACAGTAGATCACTGCCTCTGAGCTAATAAAAAGAAATCCTAAATATTCCTAAAATAACTGCTTTTTTCTAAGAAGATACACAAAAGGGTCTTGTTTGAGAGTTGTTGCTGTTGTCATTGTTGTCGCTGTTTAGTGTCCCTGGAAGAACATATGGAGCAGGAGTTGGCTCTACTTAATGCTTGAAGAAACTAGAATTCAAAAAAGTTAAAGAACTTCTCTGATTTGTTGTCACAGAATCAAAATCAGAGACATGAAGCCAGCTCCTGGAAGATCTACTTGTTCTGGATCACACCCAGTAAATTCCTCTTCTCCGTAAGAATTAGCTATTGACGCTACTTAATTCCGTGTAGCATTAAGTATTCTAATCGGATGTCTTAACTTCTCAACCTAATCAGTGGCAGCCACCTAGCCCCTATCTCTCTCTGCTTTGGCACAGAGGTTCTACAGGAAAGCTTGACCGTAACCTCACTTTGTCAAAACCTAGTGTCTCCAGCAGTCTAGACTTGTGGGAAGGGCTATATTGCCTGGTTGTAATAGAGACATATAAAAATCAAAGAAGATATTCAAAATTTCAACTAGATAATCATCTTTCTCACATAAAACTATTTTTTGCATGTCTTCATAGGTATATAATTGTCTTTGCATGTACTTAAATATTTTTATCAGGTGTTGCCTAGCGGCAAATAAACACTCGCATGTCTAAATTAGTGCACAGAAATGACTAAACAAGCCTAGGGGGATAGTGAAATTGTATTTCCAACATAATTACCTCTATAATTGTAAGGCCCAGCTTAGCCTAGGTATCTAGAAATATAATTAATTATAGTTTATTAAATATTGCTTAAAATGCATTATTCTTCATTTCCTAAAAGCTGAATTAGAGGAAAAATTCAATTTTAAAATGCAATAATTATAAAGATAGCAGCAATTGCCCAAATGTAATTTTATAAAGAAAACATCAGACAATATAAAGGAATATAAATTACAAGAAATTTAAAGGCCTGTTTATATCAAATCAACTCATAATAGAAACATTCCTATTTAGATAAATAATCCAAATATTTTTAAAATCAACAAATGCTAATAATAATTTGCAAGTTTATTGTGATAAAAAACATATAACATAAAACCAAAAAATATACCATCTTAACCATTTCTAGGTGTACAGGTCAGTAGCATCAAGTACATTCACATTATTGTGCAGCGAATCTCCAGAGCCTTTTCTCTTGCAAAACCAAAGCTCTATTCCCACTAAACAACAACTCGCTTCCCTATCTCCCCTCCCCACCCAGCCCCTGGCACCCACCATTCTACTTTCTGTTTATGAATCTAACTAGATACCTCATATAAGTGGAATCATAAATATTTGTCTTTTTGTGATTGTCTTACTTTACTTAGCATAGTGTTCTCCAGGTTCATCCATGTTGTAGTATGTGTCAGAATTTCCTTCTTTTTTAAGGCTGAATAATATTCTATTGTGTCTGTTTATATATATATGTATGTATATATATATATATATATATATATATATATATATATATATCACATTTTGTTGATGCATTCATCCACTGATGGACTTTTGGGCTGTTCCCACCTCTTGGCTATTGTGAATCATGCTGCTATGAACATGGGTGTGCAAATAACTCCTCAAGATTCTGCTTTCAATTCTTTTGGATATATACCCAGAAATGGAATTGCTAGATTATATGGTAATCCTATTTTTATTTATTTGGAGAACCACCATACTGTTTTCCATAGTGACTGTGCCATTTTACATTCCCACTCACAATGCACAAAGGTTTTGATTTCTCTGCATCCTCGACAACGCTGTTATTTTCTGGGTCTTTTTTGATAGTAGCCATCCTAATGGGTATGAGGTGATATTGTTTTGTTTTGCATTTCCTTAATTATTGGTGATGTTGAGCATCTTTTCACATGCTTATCAGCCATTTGTATATCATCTTTCAAGAAATGTCTAAGTCCTTGGCTTAGAGATAAATTTTTTATCAGTCTCATATATTCACTACATTTCTCAACAAAAGATGGAAGAAATTCTTCAAAAAACCCACCAAGTTTAGTAAGGTTTAGTGTCAAAATACAAAGAATTCATGAAATAGTTCACAGCAAACTTTGTTTTGTCTTTTAGTTTGTCTTCAGAACTAACTGGTTAATAAAAGAAAAGAAGAATAATTGTGCATTGGTCATTCAATTTTGTTTGCTGAAAATAAAGCTGAAAAAAAATCACATGGACCTAGGTATGATGGATGAGGAAATTCTAGCACCCTTTGCCAGGGGTGGGTCACAGAGGTGGCTAAGCAGTAAGTAGTAATACCACAGCCTTGAGTACTTTAGGACCAGCAGAGGGCCCCACTAGCCCTGAGGCTGTGGTCCTTTGAAGACCACGAGAGGTTTCAGGGAAGTCCTGAGTCACCTCAGTTTCAAAGCCTGAATGGCTCACTGGCCTTACCTTGATTTCCAAAGATCAGTCTTGTTTGCTCTTACCTCAGTAGCCTGATAATTTCCTAGGCTTTTGTTGTGATCACTTGAACAGGATACTGCTTGATTCTTCTCTAGCAGAAAAATCAGTCCCAACTCTCTTCCCACATTCCAGTGTCTGCATTCTCTTCCTTGCCCTGGTCCCTCCTGCCAAGGAGTCTCAGTTTGAGCACAGTTGATCATTTCTCTTCGCATCCTAAGTTGCATTACCTACCTCTACTTTTGTTTGCTCCACAGTCCTAGTCCCTTTTTCTGGGAATTGTACCCCTTTTATTTTCAAAGGCTATCTTTCTCTACTTTAACTTGAATTTCTAATGACTACTGACAGTGATAGTATCCTACCTTCCTGGTCAAAGTTGATTTATCCAAGAGAGGGCCAATCTGAATTCTTCCCTAGGAAGAGAGGAAGTCCCTCTCTAGTGGCAGTTTTATGAGATTGGAAGACCCCAACCTGTGAAAGAAGCTAATCTACCAACAGAAGAGAGACAGTCAGAAGGGGTCCAGTTCCTGAGTTCAGTACCCATGAGGCTAAGCTGCAACCTGCCATTCTGTGGTTAGGCAATCCAGCCTTTCAATAAAGTCCCCTCTTTGCTGGAAGTAATTTGAATGGATTTCTATTACTTGCAAACCAAGACTCGTGATTAATATATTCATCACCTGTGACCATTGAACCACCTTCCTTTCCTGAGATCCTAATTCTGGCCTGGTCAGGCCTCAGCTTCTCTTTGCTTAGCGTGACTTTACTACAAGGCTTTACTGAAATCACCTGAAGCAAATATAGCACAGTTGTCCTGTGAAAATGTCTCCTAGGAAGTAGGTTTTCAAAGATGAAATTTCAAGACAATAATTTTTCCTTTCAGAAGGTATTTGTAACTAAAATTGGCCCTTTATCATCCAGTTTAGAAGGCCTTACACATATCTGTACTCAGAATTTCTGATGAAGAACCTATGTACGTCACCCTTATCCTCTCAGCCAAACAGCGAGTTCATTTTAGGTCTGGTGTGAGTGGCCTTACCTCTCATCTTCTTCTAGGTCCCTGAGAGTTGATCTGAATTTGGGCCCTCATTGAAGAGGACTTCTATTCAGATCAGCCTGGGGCATAAGGGTAAAGATAAGAGCGCATTCTTAAAGGGATGGTTTCAGAACTGTAGGATGAGAGTGGGTTTGAGGCGCAGGGGCCATTTTGGTCTCATTATTAACTTTAAGGTGAACGCATGTCTGTGAGTGGTAGGGCAGAGCACGGGACAGTTCTGTAAACAAGTCATATATCCAAGTAAATTCGAATGTGAAGTTTACAATGAGTCTACAACCCAGGGACTTTGAGCAGCTCACTTCACAGAGCTCCAGCCTCACCGCCTAGCCCCTGCCCTGATTCTGACTTAAGGAGATGGTTCAAATGTTGTGGGAGAAATACAACTCTGTATGTGTTGAGAAAATCTTTTGTATTCTTTGCTCCCATTAAGGGTAAGCCAAAACAGACCAAAAAAACCCAGGGCAACACCTCTAGTCATGAACTAATAATTACTTTACACCTCAGTATGTTCATGGCTGCTTCAGGCAAATTGCCATGAGAATTCTAAACGTTTTGATTGCTGGACAAAATGCAAGGGGGCTGAGCAGCCACAGCAGGCCTCCCCAAGTGTGAATTCCCAAAACCTACTTATTTGCCAGCAGCTGCAGTCTTCTGATCTCCAAAGTTACATTTGCTTGGAGCCCAGCCTTTGTTTAGATCAATTAGTGCCCGGGGCAAAATGTGTCTCTCTCCCTTTAATGTACTTTCCCTCTGTGCTGCCTGCAATGTATTTACTCTAAAGAGAGCCTCACCAATGTGAAAAAGCTTATTGGGGGGATTAAAAACAAGACTATGAGGTTCTAGAAATTCAACTTTCCTCTCACCCTTTTATTCACGAATTGGAAATGTCATTGGAACCTTCTTTGGGGGCATATGTTCTTGAGTCCTGTGTCAGTTGCTAATCAAAATATACTATTTCATAGCAAAGGAGATACAAGCAGTTTTGGAGGAAAAGATTATATTTAAAGATTTTGCCTGTTCCTGTTTGGACTGAGCTGCTTCTGGAAACATATGCTCTTTTCCAGTCTTATCATAATTAGGGAGGGTTTTGAAAGTATTTGGTGGTGCCTGGTACAATGTGAAGGGTGGGTGTGGACTTGGATCCAAATGATCATGCAGGCTTCCAAAAGGTCGAGAAAAGACTGAGTTACAGAACGGAAAACACAAGGCACTATTGCCACGGTCCAGGGCTATAGGGAGGCTGACCTGAACAGAATGCAAACAGGGTATCGACTACTGTCATTAAATTAAATTCCCTTTCAACATTTGCAAATGTTTTTTAAACTTTCTCTCTTCATTGTGGCCTGCTTGCTTTCTTCTTTGTAAATGTTTGAGATTTCAAGTCACCTGGTTATTGGGAATATGCTGGAATTGATGACTACCCAAATTTAATTCTGAACATTTTAATTTTATTAAAATTTAGGGATAATTTTAAATTGAGTCTCGAGTATTAACAATTGCCAGTATTTCAAATCTAGATACAATATTTCCCATTTTATGCTTTGTAAAATATTTTCATAAAATCCTGTGAAAAGCTGGAAGAACAGGAATTATTGTTTCTGATTTAGAGATAGAATAGTGGCTCAGGAAGTGATGTGGAACAAAGAACAGAAAAGATAGGTGACTTTTCAGGTCTCCTGGAAATTCCGAGCTCTTTCCACTACCATAACCACGGGCCCAAAAGGACTAGTTCAACTGACCCCATCTTATCAACAGAGTAATTAAGAGCTGTTTTTCAGGAACTGAGAGTTGACCCCTGAACTGGAGCTCAGGCTGGTTGAGACCACCAACTCATCAAGCGGGCCTGCACAAATGCCCGATAAGTGACCCTTTTGACGTCAAGGCACCGAAAACTCCACCCTCAGATCATGTTAATTTTGTGAACAAGTCCTATGAAGAGCCATGAAGCCTGACTATGCTTGCACAGATCATCAATTACCTCATTTCTCCTTACTGATATCAACCCTGATATCAGTTTCCCCACATTAAACCAGCATATATGGGGTTGAACCAAAACACTCATTCCCTGCTTACTCTCTGGCTTCCTGGCTCCAGAATCCACTATCCTCCATGGAGACAGACACCCTCAAGGACAAGCACCTGGATTATCTCCTCCCCACAAAGAGATACAGACTGGTGGGAAAGCTGCTGACAAGCAAGGTCACAGGCTTCCTCCTCTCTGCAAGTGTCTCAAGGCCAAAGACAGGCTGGTGGGAAAGCTCCGACCAGTAAGGCCATATAGCATATGCCCCCTCCCCTACCTAAAGCCCCAAATAAAAATCCTTCCTTTTAGCTTTTCGGGGAGTTTGGGATTTCAGCGTTAGCTGCCCTCTCTCCTTGCTCAGCGCTGTGCAAAAATAAAATTCCTACTTTCTTCCACCACACCCGGTGTCAGAGATTGGCTTGCTGTGCAACGGGTGAGCGAACTCACTTCAGGTTCGGTAACATTACCTCCAATCATCTACCTCTACACTTCAGACCTCCCTGCCCCTCATCCCATAAATTGTGCCCCAAGCCCTGGATTAGGAAAACAGATCTGACACCTTTTGCCTCCAGTCTCCTTGCAGGTCTACCTCGAAATAAAGCCTATTCTCTTCTCAAAAGCTACTGCTATGGGGCCAGCCCCATGTGGTGTAGTGGTTAAGTTCACGCACTCCACTTTGGTAGCCTAAGGTTTGTAGGTTCAAATCCTTGCACAGACCTCCAGACTGCTCATCAAGCCAAGCTGTGGTGGCATCCCCATACACAATAGGGGAAGATTGGCCAGATGTTAGCTCAGGGACAATCTTCCTCACCAAAAATAAATAAATTAGTAAACTAATTTTTTTAAAAAAAGAAGCTGATGCTGCAATAATTGGCTTTTTGGTTTGTTTGTTTGTTTTGAGGAAGAGTAGCCCTGCGCTAACATCTGCCTCCAATCCTACTCTTTTTGCTGGGGAAGATTGGCCCTGAGCTGGCATCTGTGCCCATCTTCCTCTATTTTATATGTGGGATTCCTGCCACAGCACGGCTTGATGAATGGTCTGTAGGTCTGAGCCCAGGATCTGAACCTGCGAACCCCGGGTTGCCGAAGCAGAGTGCGTGAACTTAACCACTATGCCACTGGCCTGGCCCCAATAATTGGCTTTTTTTATTTGCATCAGGAAGAGAATCCCCTCTTGTGTGGTAACAACTTATCAAACACCATTTAAAAAAATTTCTCCAAAAATTAAGCTGCCAAGGCTATGGTCCCTATAGAAAGCTATGAAATGAAGTTTTCGTTGTTTTGTTTTTTCAAGAGTTCTACATACATTAATATTGATGCTAAAGATAATTTTGCCAGAAGTAAAGCATACGTGTAGGTGCAAGAGGTTTTCCAATTTAGTATTTGAATCCTTAGTGGATGGAATTTATGTTTCATGCCAACAGAAAGCACAATGCCATTAATCCTCAAGTTTCACTACAAGGCAACTACTAGCAATACCTTATTTAGTCTTGCTAATTGATGGATCACTGAAAAAAGGGAGGAACACATTTTTTTGTTGTAGTTTTAAGGAATAAAAACACTTTCAGTTGTGGATTGGTTTGTAGAGGTGTTTTGTTGTGTTTGTTTTGCTTTGTCTTGTTTTGTTTTGGTAAAGATATCGAGTTTGTATCATGGCCCTGTTCCCAAATCAGTTTATATATAATAGTTTATCATATTTTCATCTTAGTTCTTTCCTACATTCAAAGATAACCAAATGCCTGAGGCAACAGTTCCTCTTGCTACGTATTCAAAGCTTTGTTGACAACAAGCCAGCGTCTCACTTTCTGAAATATGTTGGGAATCCCCCTGGAGGGTTTCCTGGCCACCGAAGGTCTCTGCACACAAATTTCAGAAAACAAGAAACTCACATGATCATCTGGTCCTTCTTTCTCTTCCACTAGTGCATCTTCAGGCTTAGTAAACTTTTCCCATCTCATAACCAAAAGATAATAAGAGATAATAACGAAGACATCATTTCTTTCCAAATCCTTCCTACAGGCAGATCTTTTCCATCAACATGTGAGTTTTTATTTTTAAAATTTTTTGAGGGTTGTCATCCTTAACTTAAATTCTTCCTATTACAAAAATTGTTCGTTAATACTAAATATTGTTTTTAACGTAAGTTGTCCTCTTTTTTTCTTCTTCTATATGCAAGGTACAGAATAACTCTTTAACATTTTCCTTACAGATTTTATAAATTTGGAGGTAATATTGAGTCACGCTTCGCCTTTTATTTTCCACATTTTACAGTCTCAGTTTGCTTGACTCTTGTCCATAGACCCTAAATTGCCACCTATTTCTTCAGCTTTTCCTTCAACTTAATATGCAATAATGACAAATACAGAATCTTGGCTCAGTCTTTTTACTTACTTTGTAGACAATGAACAAGTTACTGTAACCTCGCTAAAGCTATTTCCTTAATTCATAAAATCTGAGTAGTAAAACTTATTTCATAAAGTTTTGTAAGGATTAAATGCAAAAAGAATTGTATATAATGCCCTTAGCACGGCGCCCGGCATACGGCTAGACTCCTGGCAGCTCCCGGGACGAGGCGGAGGGGAGCACCAGGAAGGTCTATAACTTCCCAGATATTTCCCTTTAAAAAAAGAAAGAAGGGGCTGGCCCCGTGGCCGAGTGGTTAAGTTCGCGCGCTCCGCTGCAGGCGGCCCAGTGTTTCGTCGGTTCGAATCCTGGGCGCGGACATGGCACTGCTCGTCAGACCACGCTGAGGCAGCGTCCCACATGCCACAACTAGAGGAACCCACAACGAAGAATACACAACTATGTACTGGGGGGCTTTGGGGAGAAAAAGGAAAAAATAAAATCTTTAAAAAAAAAAAAAGAAAGAAAACCACTAAATGAGCCTTTTACCAAAATTCATGGACTCCCCAGGAAAGGGTATTCTCTCCAGTCTGGTCCGTTCACAAGTGCTGCCTGTCCTTTAACGACCCACTGTGAAGGTGTTAGCTGGGACAGGCCCTGTTTCTGCCTTTGCCCATTGGCCTCGGCCTAAGTGGGCTATTTCTTTGCAAACTTAGCCTTTGATTGGTTTACACCGCTGTGTTCTGCCTGCTGTTCTCATTTCCCCAACTCCTGAACTGATGTTGCTCTTCTTCAAATTGAGGGCACCCTGAGGAGGAAAACCTGCGGGGCAGCAGAATGAATTTAATCCCATTGTTAGTTTCTATTCTAACCCGCTCAGCAAGCAAAGAGCAACGCCTTACAGAGTGTGTTGCTCTTGAGAGTGAAAGGGTAATGAACTGTAAAACCAGATGGCTCCACCCCCTCAAGCCATTACAGGGTTAACTTCCCACAAAGAGAGGCGCAGTGAGGGTGCCAGCTCCTGCTGATCATCCCCTCAGATTCCCAGTATAATCAACTCTGGGTATTAAAGGAAGTCTCCTTTTCGTGGGAAAAATATTAAAATTTGGGAAGATGAACAAGAAAAAAGAAAAATTCTCAGTTCCTTGTTGTAGAAAACTGATAGGTTCTGTCTAACTTTCTTCCCAGCAGTTCCAAAGAGTTGATACATTAATCCGGGAAGGTAGAGGGAAATTTTTGCCTGTGGACTGAAAGAGAATACAAATACAGGTTACACTTTCAACAGTGTGCTCTGTAAGAAACTATATGCCAATCTTTCTCTTTTTCTTCTTACCTTTCCATCTATAACTTTTTTTTTTTTATTGAGGAAGATTAGCCCTGAGCTAACATCCGCTGCCAATCTTCCTCTTTTTGCTGAGGAAGACTGGCTCTGAGCTAACATCCGTGCCCATCTTCCTCTACTTTATACGTGGGACACCTATCACAACATGCCAAGCGGTGCCATGTCCGCACCCAGGATCCAACCTGGGCAACCCGAGGCTGCCAAAGCAGAACGTGCAAACTTAACCACTGTGCCACCGGGCCAGCACCCATTCTATTTTTTAAATAATTTTTTAGGGACAATGACAGGGACCATTTGTGATGTTATATTGATCGATGTGGTTCTCAAGACATCTTCTTTCTCAGAGCTTGGTGAAAAGTGCCTTCATCCAATAAAGGCAAGATGAGAAGAAGAAGAGAAAGAAGCTAGCTTTGTTCATTTGGTCCATATTCCAATTTTTGTTTTCCTCTGACTCTTTTGCAAATTGGAATACTGTGGTAAATCAAACACAACTACAAATCTTGCAATACTATTTCCATTATAGATTGTTCTCAAAGGTAACTGTTTTGCTTATGACATGAAATTTCAGAAGACTTCTTCAGAAATTTATTGGGAGACCAAACGTTCTCACTTTGAAGAAGTGTGTACAGATGTCTCACCTGTAAACCTTGACTTTCAGCTATAAAGCTCATGACTAGTTTCTACAAGTTCAGCAATCTCTTCATGGGAAATCCCAAACAAATCCACGGTTCCCACCAGAGGACCTAACCTGCAGTCTATTTTCCTAAATAGAACGTTTCAGAGTATTTATTAGTCTGAAGAGAAAGCTTATTGCTGACGCTAATTTGGCTTTTAGTCTGCTTTATCCATTTCTTATTTATCTCTGCTTTACCTTTCTTACTGACATGGCATTGATCAGGTATAAAACTGTGCTACCTCTAGTTGCTAAATCAAAGCTTATAGCTGTATACACTACAATTAATCCTGATTAGTCAGGAAAAAATGTTGTCGGGACACAAAAATCCCTTTAACTGTTTTGATGCAATTAACTTGTTCCAAGAAATCCACAAACCAGCAATGTCAGCATTTTATGAAGGAATATGCTGTTCCTTTAAACATCCATTCCGTAGATTGAACGTACTTAGGCTGTGTCTGTAGTCTTAGTCACAATACCAGAAACGGTAAAAAACTTCTATGACTAAAGAGTGAAATCAGAACTATTCACACTTACTCAGATCATCAACGGCCATGAAAGTCATTAATGAATGAATAAGGGACAGATATTTGATGCATCAGTTAATTTAAAATATCACTTGCTAAACTTAGCAAGTCATGTGGGAAAAAAAGAAAAGGCAACTAACATCTGCTCTGTGCCTCAACAGCTGTTGTACACGTTCAGTCCTTTCATCTTCGCAACCTTGCAGTGAAGGTATTATTACATTCATTGTTCCAAAAGGAAACTGAAGCTAAGAGAGGGTAAGTAATTTGCCTAAGGTCAGAGTGTTAGGAAATGGTAGATACTCGATTTGAAATTAAGTCTGACTAAAAAATTTCACACCTTCCCCGAGGCCTGCTGCCCAGGCAGGAAACAGTTTCATATCCTTAGCTAATTCATGGAGTTGCAACCAATGTCCGAGAAGGAGGCACTGCCATGAGTCATCTTGGCGTGGCTCCCGCCTGTGTACAAATTTGCAGATGGGGCCAACTTATGGGCAGGAAAAAGATTCAATGGGCCCCTAACGAATAAATCATATTTTAAAATATTGAGCAGAAAAGTAAATTTAAAAAGTCAAATTATTCCATTTCATTGGCATTTCTTTTTGAACTGGGAATAAACTCAGTTCACGTGGTAAATAAATAAGAAATACCCAGTGAAAAAGTCTGCCTGCACCTTGGCCCGGTGGGTCAGCTCCCATCCTCCCCCTCCACATGTAGCCCATTGTTTCCTGCAGATCTTATTGTCATCATTCTTATGCAAAAAATAGCATAAGATACACATTGTTCTGCACCAAGCTTTTTTCTCACATGACAAAATATCTTGGAGATCCTAGTGTTAGTACATAGAGCGCTTCCTCATTCTTACTTTAACAATGGTGGTGTTCCATTATATAAATAAACAATAATTTAGTTAATCAACGTCCTACTGATGGACATGTTTTTTCAAATTTCTTGCCATTCCGATTTTTGTTTCTTTACTGTATTTTTGTTTGTGCTGGGTAATTCTCTCTTTCAATGAATAAACTTGTCCCTTCATCATTTTAAACATGTATAGGCATATCTGTAGGTAAGCTATCAAAGTGGGATTTCTGGATCAAAGAGTAAATGAATTTGCAGTTTTCTTACATAGTAAGTAAATTGCTTTCCATGGGGATTGTAGCAGCTGGTGCTCCCACCTGTGGTGTATGAGCATGCCAATTTTCTCACAGATTTTCAAAAAAGAGATTTTAGTTTTTTTCCATTCTGATAGACCAAAAGAAATGCCATTTTTATGTATTTCTTCCGTTGTATGTTCACTTTGTTATTGTTTGTATATGTGAAAACTGCTAGAAATACGTATTAATTGTGTGCTCACTGCTTTATTGAGATTTCTCATTGCTGATGGTTTTCAGTTGATGCAGTTGGACTTTTCCAAGTTTACGATGACAGTGTCTGCACAGCGTGATAACTTTACCTCCTTCTTTACAAACTCGCCTTTTTTTTTCTTTTTCTAACTGCATTGGCTACTAACTTCAGAACAATATTAAATAATAGTGGTGATACTAAATTTTCTTGACTTATTCTTGACTTTAGTGGGATCTATCACATATTTCTTCCTTAAGCATAAAGCTGACTTTTATGCCGAGAAATGTAAATTTTTTCCTTTTTCTGTGGTGTTTTTATCAAGAACTATTGTTGTAGTTTGTCAAATGTCTTTTCAGCATCCGTGAAGTGAAAGTATCTATGCTTTTCTCTTCAGATATGTAATGAAAAGAACTACTATATTAATAGCTTTTCCAATGTTAAACCATGCTTGAATTCCTGGACTAACCCCATTGGTCATAATAAAATATTTTTTAATGTGGTGTGGGCTTCTGGTTGCTGAGATTTCCTTAGGATTTTTTGTATCAAAAATCATAAGTGAGATCAGTCTATTGGTCTCTTATTTTCTTTTTTATGTAATCTTTAACATGTTTTGGTGTCAATTTACACAGGCATTCCTCGCTTTGCACTGTAGTGTGAAACTGAAAAAAATGGCCATGCCTATTGAAATCATGCAAAGCAATCTTAATAATCCTTGGAATCTGGGTGCAAATTGCACAGCAGCGTCCTTATTTGTGCTAACAGTTTCATCAGATAGCTTAAGATTAATCAATTCATGGCAACCTTGAGACAACGAAATCAACCTTTACTGACAGTAAAAGATTTTTTCTTCAGTCTCCCCATAATCACTGTATATGAGTTCAACTATAGCGGTTTCCTGTCCTTAGTACATTTTAAACTAAAAGATGTTAAAGCAACTTGAGCTTTTTTTTATATTCATCAAACATTTTTAACACGGTTTGTACCATAGCTTCACACAGGCCTGCATCACAACCTATCTTTCTTTGCTTTGTCATTCTCAAATCTTCTAAAGACATCCAATTTTAATCCAGCATCATCAATTTTCATGTCTTTGCTACACTTTAATCTTTGTTGGCCAATTTCCTCTTTCAATTATCCATTTTTTTGTTACGTCACAGGGGGTTATCACCAGGAGACAAGGAAGTAACAGCATTGCATGTTTTGCTGTCTGTGCATGAAATGAGTAACAGATCCTCAGTGACAAATCAGTAGCAGACTTGGAAATCGGTGACATTATGGTCATAGATCATAAAGTGTATCTGCTATGTACATAGTGATTTGTGGACCGAAGAGCTGGCAGTGAAGTTTTTACCTTACACAATTATTCATGGTTAATGTATCTTAGTGACCGGAATTTGAACCCCATTGTTGAGGGACTAGTGTTATTTAACTAAATTATAATAACTAAGATTCACGCATATCAGAACCACGCAATATGAAGACTGCATGCAAAGTATTTGAAAGTGTTCTTTTTCCACGATGTTTTAGAAAAGTTTTAAAAACATTAGAATTTTCTGCTCTGTGTCAGATAGAATTCCCCTGTGAAACCGTCTACTCTTACTTCCTTTTTGTTTTCTCCAACGTAGCTCTGTTCCTTCTATGGAAATAATATATTTTAGATTTTTAAAAAATTTTTCTGGGGTCAGTAATGGCAAATTATATTTTCCATGAAAATTATTCATTTCATGCAGGTTTTCAGATTTATTTGAGTAACATTAAACAGCTCTTGAGGTGTGCATCAGATAAAGGTTGGTCAACTCAGGTAAATCCTTAAACTTAAGAAAAAGTATTTTTGCTGCATCTTTTCATTTTCTGAGTTCTGCTGCCATTGGGTCATCTTGTTAGCTCTTTCCCCTGAAACAACATTTGCTGCTTTTCATCCCAACAAGCTCCAGAGACACTCTTCCTTGTTCATGGCAAACCCTAGCCTGTGATAAGAGTCTGCGAATTGTGTTTGTCTTCTAATTTCACTGAAAAGGCGGCAGCAGGTTTTGTTAGTGTTCGTCTTGTTACTTTTGCATAATATCCAGAGAGAGAAAAGGGAAACTGCTGCCTTGCTTTTCATGTCTATACTCGAAGTAATCACTGGCTTTTCAGCACAAAGCTAAACAATTTTGTCATTTAATGTATACATTTAGCTCAATAGAGTTGAGTTTTTAAAACCAAATTATTTGTGAATTCTTTGTCATTGTAGCTGCCAGGGGCTTGGTTTGGGGGAAAGTGTGGTTATAAAAGGAGAGTGTGAGGGGGTTTTTTTGGGGGTGATGGAACAGTTCTACATCCTGATTGTAGCCATGGTTATATGAATCTATGTGTGTGATAAAATTTCATAGAACTATAAGAAAAAAAGAAAAAACAGTGCATGTAAAAACTGGGGAAATACAAATAAGATTTATAGTTTTTTATAGTATTGTTCCAATGTCAATTTCCTGGTTTTAGTATATGTCCCATGGTGATGTAATATGTTATTATTGGGAGAATCCAAGTAAAGAATCCAAAAGAACTCTAAATAATTTTTGCAAGCTATAAATCTTGCACTTGAGCAAATTCTTGCTCTAATTCTTAGATCAATTTCTTCATAAAGAAATTAGACCTTTTAGATATTTAGATATACTTATAGATAGTAGAAAACTCAATAATATTGATTAGTTTGTGCACATCCAAGATTCATATGTGTTTCATGTATCTCATGGTTGTATTTTCATATAGCGTGATCATATTTTTCCACTTGAAAAATTGGATAAAAGATTGCTCACAACCGGGATATACACTGCTATTGTGGACTCCCTCATTGGGAAGGAAGAAAGTCGGAATAATGAATGTGAAAAGTGAAACGTAAAATTTTAGAGGGTGAGGCGGGGATGGGAAGTCATTCAGCTTGGATTAAGATCTGACTTATGATTGAGACGAAGTTTTCTGAGTCATTCTGTTCAAGAAGGAAGTTGAGCTAGATGACCCAAGGCAGTCCTTCCCATGCATGACTGATTTTCAGAAAATTCTAGGAAGCTGCTAAAGTGCTTTGGATGGCGAGCTGGGTTTGGAAGTCCACTGATCCAAGATACATTTTACATCAAAAATTATTGTTTTAAGCAGGACTATAACAACATCCACTGAGGAGATAAATGATATTCCCAACTAACAACTGATTGATTGAAAAATTGAGAGTTCTTAAACCAGTGCATAGATGCATTTTCAGACCTCAGAGAAATAGTTATTCTTATTTAAAATTGCTTTTTATCCATTGGAAATTCTGGATTACCTTCAATTCTTCATTCTTAAGCATCCCTTTGACAGTATGTTTGACTGAAATATACCCTAAATAGCAGCTTTAGTGCAATGAAGTCAAAATTTCCTTTGAGATGTTATGAAGTATTTCGTCAGTAGGCAGTAATTCATAATTCACGATTTGAATTGGGCCACTGCAAAAAAGGGAGGGACTACTTCAGATAAAGTTTCTGTATGACTTTACAAGTGATAACACATTTCTTGCTTGATGTAAATTTTATATTCTCACTAGCTTTTCATTGCTTAATTTTCAACGACTGGCTGTTTTTCTTTCTCTTAAAATATGTTTTTTAAATTAAGTAGAACAATTTTAAAGTGTTTAGATAGAAGCATCTATCCACATGGGACTAATTGCCTGTAGTTCTGACTCTCACTGCATTCTATATTACCATGTGATTCAGTTTAAAAAAAAAAGTTTATTTTCAGACTATTTTTTTCTTTAACGCTAATTTTTACCCTTAAGCCATTGATACGTTTTTAAAGCAGAAACCAAGAACTGTTTCTTCGAATGTTCTTGAGAGGTATATTGCAAGAGAAATAGATGCAGGCAGGATCACTGGGGACATTGCCCACACTTGCCCATCTTCTCCATTAAGGTTCTAGGGTGTCACTCTCGGCTCAAGTCCCACACTTGTACTCTCATCACTGCCCTGAGGGAAGGGCTGGGACCTACATTGGCAGAGTTTGGCTTCTTTCCTCCCAGGAAGTACCTGTGAGCTTGGACAGAGAAGATGCCTGTATCATATATACTAAGGTTTCATGGGGAAAATATTTCAAAGCAGGATGGCCACAGTCTTCTTTCCTTTTAGGAAACTGTGAAAGGCCCAGATGCTACTCTGGGGACTGACACCAGAGAACTGCCCACTGAGTGCAGTGTAAGTCCTCCATCGCTAAGCATGAAGCTGATCTCTTGGTTGAATCCCAAACTGAGCTCTGCCTGATCTCCACATATTCCTGCATCTTTTTCATAACCGCATTTATATAATTCTTCAAGTTCTACCAAACAAATGGAGGCACAAACTGACAAAACATCTGCCCTGTTCTTGGTGTAGTAAGCCTGCCTGACCATACCAGCGGGAGATTACAATCGGAGTTTGAGGACACCTCCAACACCAGCACCAGCACCACCCTACGTTCTCTCTGAACTTCCAAAACCCAAATCTCTCAACTATGTGTCCCTAATCTTATCCTCTAGTCCCTTTGAAACTGAGTTCTAATGTTTCGGACATTGGTTGGCTTTCTGTTCATCTTTGGTTTGAATCGGACATTCTTCTATCAATATCTCTTTGCCCCTCTCAGCTCATCCTCTGGCCTTGTTGGTAGACAGTTCTCCAAAGGTCTCCCATGTATCTGCCCATCTTGTGACATCTTTTGTTCTGGACTGTCTTTTCAAGGATGTTTGTGTAGCAAATAACCTTAGAAATACGATACCTCCTTTCAGCGCAGAGGGCAGGTTTCTGTGCTGTCCAAGAAAATAGACAAATGGTTCTCTCCAGGGCAAAGGTCAGGCAAGTTTGCCAGCAGCCCTTTACAAGATTGAGAGTTCCCCAGGCTCAGGGTTCCGTAGTTGTGATACTCAACAACTGCACATGTAGCATCCTTCTGGGCCTGCCTCTGCATCATCCCTGTAGAGCTTGGGAACAGGAGAATCAACGCAAATATGAAGCTCATGCTGCCTGTTGCACTATGAGTAATAAAGTCCTTGTCTCTGACTCAAAAGTCTTGTGTCTTCTGCTGGCGTCTATGAAACTGTGGCAGGCAGACCTGTGAGCTTGTAAGTGAGGTAGAATCAGAGCTGTCACAGTTCTTGATATCCTCAGTTAACATAAGCAGTACAGCTGGCATTTTCTACCTGGAGTTTCCAAGCATATATTTCCCTTTCCTAATTATACTCTGATTCCCTATTGGATACTATCTCAGGGATGTAAGGAGATGTTCTGTCCTGTCTTAGCTAAGAGATGGGGGCATGACCCAAGCTAACCTCCCTGGAACTTAAACAGAATGACAGAGACAGTGAAAATGATTGGCGTTCATTCATCTCAGCTTCTTAAACAAATATTTCCTGCTATTTTTGCACGTCCTTTTTCTAGAATCTATAGATAACTTGAACTCTGCCTATGTCCAGGCCAGTTTCCTCACATTTCCCATGAATTTTGTGAGCTATCTATATCCCCAAATACACTTCCTTTGGCTACAGGTCATTTCTGTTTCCTTCAACCAAAGAATTCTGGCATTATCAGCCAATCTAGTCTAGTACCCTACCGTCATCTTGTGCTTTATGCATGTTGGGGTTGCCTTTTCATAGAGCATGGCTGTGCTTCTCTACAGTTTGGGGACTAGAAACCAGACGCTATTAGACACATAAATAAAAACCATAAAACACCCTAAACTTCTAGATTTTGTAGATCTCCTCTCTTGTTTCAAACCTATTTTAAAGCATTTATTCATTAATTTAACTAATATTTACTGAGCATCTTCTTTATACCAAGAACTGCTGGGACTGTGGCTGTGAACAAAAGAGAAATGTCTCTTCTCTCATGGAGTTTACGCTCTGATTCTATTCTATAACACATTTCTACTTTTTCTTGGAAAAGAGACTTAAATATAAATCTTTTATGGGTAGAAACTTTGCTTTTTTTGTTTATCACTTTCTATTATGGTGACTAGTAGATATTAATTATTCCATAAATATTTATTGACTAAATAAATGAATCTCACTTCCAATGGAAACTTGCTGGCACAGAAATATCTGCATTTATTGGTCAAAAATAATAGTCCAAGAAGAGATTAAAATCGTTAGAACCCAAGGGAATGAGGAGATAAGCGAAGTTCTCTTTGTATTTAAATGAGGCCAATCTAATAGTTTTCAGTTAGTATCAATATGACAAATGAATTGTCAATTTTCAATCAACACTAAAAATCGTTCTTTATTAGGTAAGAATTTAACTAGAAAGTAAACATTATTACAGTTACATAAAAAAAGTAATGTGAGAGAAATGTAAATGAAATAACAAATGTATGAATAGAATTTAATTCATAGTTTAATGAAAGAGTATTCTTTTCACACAAATCATATGAGATATAGTCCAGAGCTTTAAAATAAGCCAAAATCATACTCTTCATTGATTGATTTTTGTCATCTCGTCTTGCTTTCTCTTTTAGAGCCCCTATTTTTTTTTTTTAAGATCACATTTTATTTTTCATCCCAGTACACATTTTCTTCTTTTATTTCACCAATTTGTGTATGTGTATGAGAAAGATTGGCCCTGAGCTAACATCTCTTGCCAATCTTCCTCTATTTTGTCTGTGGGATGCTGCCACAGTGTGGTTTGATGAGGGGTGTGTAAGTCCACGCCCTGGATCCAAACCGGCGGACCCTGGGCCACTGAAGCAGAGCTTGTGGACTTAACCACTATGCCACCAGGCTGGCCCCGATTTTACCAATTTTATTTCATTTTTAATTGTCTATTTGCCCCACGGATCCAACTATTTCCATTTCAGTGTCTATCAAAATTTGTATCAAATGAGTTATTACCAGGTCTCAGATCAGATGCCTATTATTATTGCACCAGAAGAACTTAGGATGGTGGATTCTCAGAGAAAGGGTTCATCTCCCAGGAAAGTGATATGTTTGTGATGTGGCATGGGTCTGACAGCCTGCATTCACTCTTTTTGTATCCCTGAAAACTACTGGTTTTTCATGCTTGCTGGATAATTAAAAGACAAATGAATATGTTTTCTTGACTTTAGTGACAGCTACTAAGTTCTTCTTAAAAGAATCAAGTGAGTTCACCTTAATTGTCTGTAATACAAAGGGGTCAGGTCAGGTTATCAGCTAAAAGCAATCAAGCAGTCAACCACACATGTTCAAACGAATGAGCGATGAATAATTGGTTTGTTTTTCTGTTATATTTAATACAAACTGAGTGAATAGAACAGATGGGAAAGCAGGGATAAGAAAATATATGCTGTTCGATCCCTCTTTGAGCTTGGTTAAGCCGAGAGGATGTTTTAACAAGTGGCCTAAAATAGCAGAATTTAAATATTTCTCACTACCGTGCAGCTGCTTCTGAATGAAAAGTAAGTACAATAAAAAGAATAGTAATTGAACACGTACTATGTACAAGACAATCCAACAGATACAAAGATGAGTAAGACTCAATTCCTATCTAAAATAAGATTGCAGTGGGAGAAAAAGAGACGATGTGTTAAGCATAAGGCAGAAAAAGAGGCATGAAAGAGTGATATCAAATACAACAGTCATTAAAAAGAAGTGCTCTCTGGTGGGAAAATGGAGACAAAGATCAGTGGGAGCAGAGATATACAGCTGTGAAGGAGCATGAGGTGTTCTAGCAATAGCAACTATGTCTCTGGGGGCTGGGGAGCAGAGGGTCTGGCGCATGCCTGGTGGAGGGGGAGCGGTAGAGGAAATGGAAGCAGCAGCAGCTGGAAAGATAGGGCAAAGAGTGTCTGTGGACAGCTTCTTGTGCCAGGCATTAACTGTACCATTCTGTAAGAAAGGAGAGCTATTGAAGGTTGAGAGCTGGGAGTTGACCATCATCCTAGCGCTGTTCTGAAAAGATAATTGGTGGCTACGTGAAGGACAGACCACAGAGGAGAAAGACTGAAGGCTGGATGAAGGGTCTGGGACGTGATGAGAGCCATGCTTTTAGAAAATTGATCTGCTGGCAGTTGTAGGGCTGCGGAAGGCGCACAGAGGAGAGGACTGTGTGGTTGACAGGGGTTCTAGGAGACCAGGCAAGGCCCTAAACAAGGATGGGGGAAGCAGGCAGGGGAGAGAATAGGAACACCAGAAATGCAGGCTTTAGCTTTGGATATACTGAATTTACAGTGTTTTTAGAATATGCGGGTAGACATTTTTAGTAAGTACTTGGAAATGCATAAATTGCCTTTCCCTATGAGAATTAATCACAGTTACAATATTTACTTTGATTTTTTGACACGTATACAAGAGCGTTTGTGTTTATTGTTTCTTTACCTACTGAAATCTGCTAATGAAATTATTAAATCACTATCAAATCTCGTAAAATTGCATGGTTTATTTTAACGTCTACCTTCACAATAAACATGATTTTCAGACCCAGGAAGTTTACATTTAGATATAAAAGATACACATAGATGCAATGCTTTTGTCCCCACTACAAATCACAGAGAAGAACAAACAGGTGCCACCCTAGTAAGGATGCGCACCTTTTGTTGAAAACAAGTCTCACAATTATAGGAATAAGAAAATAACTTCAATGGAAAAGTCTTGAAACTCTATAGAAAAATATCTTGAAAACTGTCATTTCTTTGGCAATGACAGCATACCATTCTGTTATACATCCTTGTAAAGATTTTACACCATCGAGTTGTAGTATTATATTAGAAGTTTCCTCTAAATGAAATTGGGTTTTCCATTTATTTGGAGGAAAACAACTAGTTTCTCAAAATAATTTGAATCTCCTTGAATGCTAATGATTTGTGAGTGGGTGTATGAGTTTGACCTGTTATTATCATACCTAGTGAATAGATTCTCATGTTGGATGTGTGTTTTGTGCATACACATACCATGTGTTACTTCGAGAGCTCCATGTATTGAGTTGAACACTCATGCATATATAGTTAACATGTGGCTTCTCTTCATATATAATTTATCAAGGTGAAGACAATTACAGAATTCAATTTATATTATCCTTTTTGATGCTGTCTGCCTGGAAATTCTGATAAAAATGTAATGTTAGTAAGAACTTCTCTTATTTCTTATGGTTAATTTATCTCCTTCTTTCTCATGTTCTCAATTTTTTAAAAAAAAATTTACTGTATTAGTCAGGGTTCTCTAGAGAAACAATGTATAAGATATATATATCTTATTCATATATATGTATATACATATACAGAGACACAGAGATATTTTAATAAATTGGCTCATATGATTGTGGGGGCTGGCAAGTCTGAATTCTGCGGATCAGGCCAGCATGGTGGAAGACTAAGAAAGAGTGATGTTGCAGCTCAAGTCCACAAGCAGTCTGGAGGCAGAAATTCTCCCTCTGGAGAACCTCAGTCGTTTTCTCTTAAGGCTTTCAACTGATTGGATGAGGCCCACCCATGTTATGGGGGGTAATCTGCTTTACTGAAACTCCATTCATTTAAATGTTAACCTCATCTAAAAACTACCTTCACAAGAACATCTAGACTGATGTTTGGCCAAACAACTAGGCACTATAGCTTAGCCCAGTTGATGAACAAAATTAATGTCATATGTAATAACGGTATCTTGTGTCCATGTAAAATCCATCCTGAAATTCTTAAGAGAAAGAGTTCATACTCAAGGCAATGTGCAAATAAATAAAATGCTCCAAGTCCTAAACTATTGAGCTAGGCTAGATCACAAAGGCTAGTCATGGTTAAAAGACTGACAAGAATGATGAATCGCCTCAGTTTATCATTGCTATCACTTAGATTTATTACCAAATCAGTCGATAAGCAGTTCTGGATGTACTCAAGATCAAAGATGTGAATGGACATGAATACCCAGCAGCCATCCCCTCACAGAGAGGCATAACGAGGTGGTCTGTGTAACCACAGGGAGTAGGGGACTTGCACTGTCAGAGGAGCTCAGAGCCGCACAATCACCTTTCACAATACTGGTCTGGAAGAGAGCCACACCCACATTCAGTGGTCTATTTTAGTATAAGGAATTTCTTGCTGTGCCACCTGTTTTCATGTTACAATTATTATTATGCCCTGCCATAGCCTACCTTAACATTTTAAAAAATAGTTTAAGTGTGGTGACAATAGTCAAAACTTTAGAATCTGTTAATATTGGATACACATCTAACTCCTCATAACTTATCACTGATAATCTTTTGAGTGAGTCCACAGATATTCCTTAAAGTTTCACCCCCCAAATTATATACTGTTGTTTTTAACACAGCATATTATTAAAAAGCAGATTTAAATGTGAGTGTTTTTACAGAGGTTACAATTAGGTTCACAGTGTTGAGTAAAGATAATCAGATAAGTGACTGGAATCTTTAGGAAATTTTAAATAGCTTGCAGCAAGCAAGATTTTAAAGAATTATTTACTAAGAATTTTAGCTTAATACACTGAGAAAACCTAAAATACAATATTATTTTCGCCACAATGGTGTATTTATCAAGTATTTTTGGTAGTTGCTAGAATCTTAGGTCTAGAGAATCCTTTCACCTAGCATTTGGGTATCTCATAATACATAAAGATAGAGCTACTTTTCATTCACAGAAAGACAGTACAGTCACAGCGTTTAGTATTGTAGGCGCCAAAGTTAGACTGTGGGGGTTCACATCCGGCTTTTTCACTCATCTACTGCATGCTATTAGATGAAGCACCGAAACCGCACTGCAAACTTTGGGTGTCTCATCTGTAAAATGATTACCCTTATCGTGAAGCTAAGTGAATAGAATATAAAACATTCAAGCTAATTTGCAACTTGAAATTTCATAATTTCAATACATAAAAACATATAAGATTCTCTTGAAATAAAAAGCATGATAATTAGAAATGAAGAATTCTTTCAACAGGATTACCAACAGACTGTACACAGCATAAGAAAGAGTTAATGAGGGGCCGGCCCAGTGGCGCAGCAGTTAAATGCACACATTCTGCTTCGGCAGCCCAGGGTTCACCAGTTCAGATCCCGAGTGTGGACATGGCACCACTTGGCAAGCCATGCTGTGGTAGGCATCCCACATATAAAGTAGAGGAAGATGGGCATGGATGTTAGCTCAGGGCCAGTCTTCCTCAGCAAAAAGAGGAGGATTGGCAGCAGTTAGCACAGGGCTAATCTTCCTCAAAAAAAAAAAAAAAAAAAAAGAGTTAATGAACTTGAAGATGGTTCAATAGAAATTATCCAAATTATAAACAAACAGGAATAAAAATAGCAAAAACAAAACCACAGGACAGAGGATCAAATTCTGGTACAACATTGAACAGTCTAATATATATGTAATTGTAGTTTCAAAAGGAGAAGAGAGAGAGGAAAGGGGGCAGAACAAATTTGAAGATAATATAAGACAAGAATTTTCCAAAAGTAATGGAAAAAAACAAACCATATAAGCAAAAAGCTAAGAAGGTTCCAAGCAGGGTAACAAAGAAAAAGACACTTAGAGACATTCTAACTAAACTACTAAAAATCATACATGAAAAGTAAATCTTGAAGTTAGCCAGAGGTTGCAGGGGAGGGGTGCCCGGGGGAAGTCTGAGGAGGAATTAAATACAAACAAAGAATGACAGCTTTTGTCCCACCAGAAACTTTGCAGACCAGAGGACAATGTGCTCATCTTTAATGTACTGAAAGAAAAAAATCAACACAAGATTATATACTCAGGGAAAACATCTTTCAAAAATAAAAGTGAGGTAACATTTCAAACAAATAAAAGGTGAAAGAAATCATCACCAGTAGACATGGGCTATAAGAATTGTTAAAGGAATTCTTGAGCAGAAGAGATATGATAGTGGATGGAAAACTTGACCTGAAAACAAAGAAATGAAGAGTGCTAGAAATGGTAAAAAAAATGGGTAAATATAAAGGGTTTTTTCTTATTTTTATACCTTTAAAAATAGTTGAGTGTCTAGAGCAAAAATGTTAACAATGCATTGTGGGGTTTATGTCATATGTAGACATAAAATATATGACACTAATAACACAAATAACATGGAACCAAAAAATAATACTTACTCCAAAACAAAACAGGAAAAGAGAGAATAAAGGGACAAAGAACAGATGAGACGAACAAAAAACAAATAGCAAGATGGTAGACTTAAACTCAATCATATCAACAACTATATTAAATGGAAATGGTATAAATATTCCAACTGGAAGGCAGAGATTGTTGACTGGATAAAAAGTAAGAACCAACTGCATATTATGTACAAGGAACCCTATTTATAAAGAAATAAATAGGTTAAAAGTAAAAGGATGGAAAAAGATATACCAGGAAAAAAGACTTTAAGAAAGTTGTAGAGGCTGCACTAATATCAGACAAAAGAGACTTCAGAATAAGGAATTTTGCCAAAGATAAAGGAGTACATTGAATAAAGACAAAGGGTTCAATTCATCAAGAAGGCACAACGATTCTAAATTCTTAAGCAAAATCTGAAAGATATGAAAGGAGAAAGACACTTAACCACAACTATAATTAAAGACTTTAGAACTCCCCTCACTGATTGATAGAACAAGTAAACAAGAAAATGTAAGAGGGAGCTGAACAACACTTAATCAAATTGACATAATTGGCACATATATAACACTTCATCCAACAACAGCATAATAAGTATTTTTTTCAATTGCACATGGAACATTACCAAGATAGATAGATACATTCTGGGCCATAAAACAAACCTCAACAAATTTAAAAAGACTGAAGAAATTTATATAGAGTATGTTCCCTAATGCCATGGAGTAACTAGAAATTATTAACCAAAACACATCTTTCCAGAAAATATTTGAAGTAATACCCAAATATTTAGAAAACAAACAATACATTTCTAAATAACACGGGTCAAAAAGAGAAATCAGAGGCCAGCCCAGTGGCATAGTAGTTAAGTTTGGGCACTCTGCTTCGGTGGCCCAGGGTTCACTGGTTTGGATCCTGGGCCCGGACCTACCCCCTGTTCACCAAGCCATGCTGTGGTGGCATCCCACATACAAATTAGAGGAAGATTGGGACAGATGTTAGTGACAATCTTCCTCAAGCAAAAAGAGGAGGATTGGCAACAGATGTTAGCTCAGGGCCAATCTTCCTCACCAAAAAAAGAGAAATTAGAGGGTAATTAAAAAATATTTTTAACTAAATGCAAATGAAAAACAATATGCCATTTGTAGAATGTAGTTAAAGCAGTGCTTAGAGGGAAATTTATAGCATTAAATTATTATATTAGGAAAGAAGGAAGATCTCAAATATTCTAACATAAATTTTTTCTATAAATGGCAAGACAGTAAATAATTTTGGCTTAACAGGTCATACAATCCCTGTTGCGACTACTCAACTATATTTTTGTAGAGTGAGAGCAGCCATAAAGATTCTGTAGAAGATAGCTGTGGCTATGTTCCAATAAAGCTTTATTTACAGAAACAGGCAGAGGACTGTGTTTGGCCTCCTGGCTGTAGTTTGCTGACTCCTCATCTCATCTCCCACCTTAAGAAACTAGAAAAAGAAAATCAAATTAAATCCAAAGTTAGCAGAAAGAAGGAAATAATAAAGAAAGAGCAGAACTCAATGAAACTGAAGACGGAAAATGAAAGAAAATCAGTAAAATCAAAAGCTGATATTTTGGGCGCTGGCCTGGTTGTGCAGTGGTTAAGTTTGCACATTCAGCAACCTGGGGTTTCACAGGTTCAGATCCTGGGTGTGGACATGGCACCGCTCAACAAGCCATGCTGTGGCAGGTGTCCCACATATAAAGTAGAAGAAGATGGTCATGGATGTTAGCTCAGGGACAGTCTTCCAGAGGAGGATTGGCAGCAGATGTTAGCTCATCTTTGTCAAAAGAAAAAAAAAAAGCTGGTACTTTGAAATATCAATAAAATTGACAAACATCTAGCCTGGATGATAAAGGAAAAGGAGGGAAGACACAAGTCACCAATATAGAAGTGAAAGAGAGGACATCACTACATATCCTACAGATATATGAAAAGGGTAATAAGGGAATTTAGGAACACTTTTAGGTCAATAAAGGTGATATTTTAGGTCAAATAGAAAAATTACTTCAAAGACCCACAGCTCAAGAAATAGGTAACCTGAATAGCCTTACATCTATTCTTTTTAAAAAGTATTTATGGTAAAACACTTTCTTAATAAAGAAAACTTCAGGCTCAGATGACTTCACTGATAAATTATACCAACACTTAAGATAAAAAAAATACCATTTCTACATAAATATTCTTCCATAAAATAGAGGAGAAAACTTCTCTACTACTTTTCTGAAGTCAGTGTTACTCATACCAAAACCAGTCAAAGATATTTCAAATAAAGAAGATTTCAGACTTATATTCCCTATGAATAGAGACACAAATGCAAGTCCAATCCAGCAATGTATAAAGAGAATAATACATCATGATCAAGTAGGATTTATTTCAGAATTGACTGTACGATCATCTCAGCACGGGCAGAAAAATCATTTTACAAAATTCAACATTCATTCATGATCAAAAATTCTTCACAAACTAGGAATAGAAAGAAACACCCTATGTGATTAAACGCATCTACAAAAGATCTACAGCTAACATCACGGTTAATGGAGAAAGACTGAAGGCTTTCCCCCTAAGGTTCATAATAAGGCAAAAATTTCCATTCTTAAAACTTATTCAATATTATATTTAGGGCCCTAGTCAGTGCAATAAGGCTAGAAAAAGTAGTAAAAGATGTATAGATTGTAAAGGAAGATATTCACTTTATTCATAGATGACATAATCATCTACATAGAAAATCTCTAGGAAACTACTAAATATCCACCAGAAATAATGAGCGAATTTAACGAAGTCAATAAACACACATAATGTTATTTCCATATACTAGCAACGAACAACTGGAAAAAGAAATTTTAAAAAAACCCACTATTTTACAAAAACATCAGAAAAAATCTTGAAATACTGAGAGGTAAATTTAACAAAATACGTGCAACAACTCTTGCACTGAAAACTACAAAACATTGCTGATAGACTGATATATTGTCTTCATGGATCAGAGGACTTCAAATTCTTAATGTCAATTCTTTCAAAATTATCTATAGATTCAGTGATATCTCAATCAAGATCCCAGGAGGCTATTTTTTGTGGATATTAACAAGGTGACTTGAAAATTTACATGGAAATGCCAAAGACTTAGGATAATCAAAACAGTTTTGAATAAGAAAAAAAATTGGATTTACCATAAAAGTAATCAGGAGAGTGTGGTATTAGCATAATGATAACCATACAGACCAAGAGAACCGAAGAGTCCATGAATAGATCTACACATATCTGTTCAATTGACTTTCAACAAAAACGCCAAAGTAATTCAATGGTGTAAGGACAGTATTTTTATCAAATAGACATTTGTGTCTAAATATACAGAGAACTTTTACTACTCAATAATATGAAAACCTAATTTCATCCTAACTGAAAAATGGGCAAAATATTCAAAGATACTTCATCAAAGAAGATATAGAGATGGCCAACAAGCATGTGAAAAGAGGCTCAACATTAGTTGGCAGGAAAAAACAATTAAAAAATCACAATGAGATTTAACTATATAACCACTGGGATGGTTAAAATTTTAAAAGACTTTTGGTCTAAACAAGGTGGTGTGGACTCATTTCCCCTTGTTCCTCCCTGCTAAGGACAACTACAAACTCTGGACATAAGGCAAGAGGCAACCAAAGTAGAACTCTGGAACGTGGTGAGAGGAAAGCAAACTGGTTTAGCTTTCCAGCCTGAAAGTACGACACGGCAGTACAGTGTCTTACAATCCCCCAACATGACACACAAAGGCAACCCAGGCCTGGCTTTGCCAGACACCCAACCTAGGAAGAGAAGACAGCCCAGGTAGGCTCGTTTCCCTCCCTCGTCAACAGTCTCACTGACAACCCCAAGAACAGGCAAGAGGGATTGATCCTGGGCCCCACTTACATATATAAGTGAGCAAAGGTAGAGCTCTCCTTGCCCAGGGGCCTGAGACTTCTCTCCCCAGCCTTGAAGTGGAGGGGGCCATTAGCAGGGAGGGTCACACCACAACTTGACACCCCAGGAAGTGTTTGTCTCCTCCCCCACTGAGTCATGGGAGGGGGGACCGTGGCCTGGGGAAAACCCTTCCCACCCCTCAGGCAGCACCAGCAGAGACCAATGGGAGCCCCAGCAGGTTACACTGAGAAACTAGTAAACCAGCAAAAGCAAAGAAAATTAACCCAAAGCAAGCAGAAGACAGGCAATAAAGATCAGAACAGAATAGGGGCTTCAGCAGGCCCACTCAAGAAAACAGAAAAAGAAAAAGAAACTGAAAGCAAGCAGAAAGAAGAAAATAATAAAGGTAAGAATAGAGATCAATGAGGCTGAAATAGAAATCAATGAAGTTGAAAACACTAACAATAAAAAAGGTCAATGAAATCAAAAGCCGATTCTTCAAAAAAAATCAATATAGTAAGTTGATAAACCTTTAGGAAGAACGACAAAAATAAAACAAAGGAAGACACAAATCACTAATTCAAGGAATAAATCAGGAGTGATAACTGTAGATCCTGCAACCATGAAAGAGATAATAAGGAATACTAAGAACAACTTTACACTTGTAAAATCGACAACTTAGAATAAATGGATCAGTTTCTTGAAAACTACAAACTACCAAAGCTCAACCAAAATGAATTAGATGCTATAATCATTAAAAACTTTGAATTCATAATTAAAAAGCTCCTGAGTAAGAAATCTCCAAGCCCAGAGTTTCACTATAGAATTCTACAAAACATTCAAAGACTAATTAACATCAATTTTACATAATCTCTTCCAGGAAACAGAAGAGGAGGGAACACAGTCCAACTCATTTTATGAGGTCAGTATTACCAAGACCAAAACTAAATAAAGACAATACAAACAAAACTACACACTAATATCTCCCATGGGCTTAGAGGTAAAATTCCTTAACAAAATGTTAGCAAACTAAATCTAACAATGGATAACAAAATTTATACGTCATGACCAGGTGGAATTTATTCCAGGTATGCAAGGCATTGGACAAAATCTAACACTCATTCATGATTTAAAAAACAACAACAAAAAACTCTTTAGTAAGGTAGGACTAAGAGGAATTAACTCAACTTGATAAAGAGCACCTACAGAAAACCCTATAGGCAACGTCATACTTAAATGGTGAAAGACAAAATTCTTGCCCCTTAAAATCGCAAACAAGACTCAAATACCTGCCCTCACCTCTTTATTCAACATAGTACTGGATCATCTAACCACTGCAATGTCAAGAAAAAGAAATAAAAGGCACACGAATTGGGAAGGAACAAATGATACTGTTCCTATTTGCAGATGGCATGATTCTCTACACAGAAAGTCCCAAGGGATCAAGGGGGGGAAAAAAAAGGAATTCAGTAAAATTACACATAGAAATCAATATACTAACAATGAACATGTGGAACTTGAAATTAAAAGCACACTTTCCAATTGCTACAAAGAAAATGAACTACTTAGATATACATTTAACAAAACATTTAAGGATGTGTATACAAAAAATTACAAAATGCTGATGAAAGAAATCAAGGATCTAGATAAATGGAGATACATATCATATTCATAGATTGGAAGCCTCAACACAGTAAAGACATCAGTTCTCCTCAAATTGACGAGGTTTATGCAGGGGTATGCAATTTCTATCAAAACTTTAGCAAGTTTTTTCGTTTTAGAAGAGCCGATTCTAAAATTTCCACAGAAAGGAACAGGCTCTGGAATAGCTAAAATGTCCATGGAGAGGCACAGGTCCTAGAAAAGCTGAAACAATCTTGGAAAAAAAAATATGGGAGGAATCACTCTACCTCAAATTAAGGCTTACCATATATCCACTGTAATCAAGACAGTGTGATACCGGCAGAGGGAAAGACAGATAGACCAAAAGAACAAAACAGAAAACCCAGAAATAGACCCACACAAATATGCTCAACTGATTTTTGACAAATGTGCAAACGCAAATTAGTGAAGGAATGATAAACTTTACCAAACAGTGCTGAAGTAACTGGACATTCATAGACAAAAAAAGGAACTCCCCCTAAATCTCACAACTAATACAGGAATTAATTCAAAATGGATCAAGGTCTTAAAATGTACAAACTGTAAAACATTTAGAAAAGAAAGGCTAAAAATCTTTGGGATCTAGGGATAGGCAAAGAGTTCTTAGAGTTGACAGAAAAAGCATAATCCATAATTAAAAAATTGATAAATTGGACTGCAATTGAAAACATTTGCTCTGCAAAAGACTATATGGGGAAAGTGAAGACAAGCTAGACTGTGAGAAAATATTTTGCAAACCACATATCTGACCAAGGACTAGTAGCTACAATATATAAAGAACTCTCAAAACTCTACATTTAAAAAAACAAAGACCTCAGTTAGAAAATAGGCAAATGATACAAACATTTCACTGAAGAGGATCTATAGATGGCAAATAGACACATGAAGAGATGTTCAACACGTCATTAGAAAAATTCAAATTAAAACATGATGAGGTGCTACTACACACCAGAAAGGCTGAAATAAAAAATGACAGCACCAGATGCTGGCAAGGATGCGAAGAAATTGGAGCACTCATACATTGGTAATGAAAATGTAAAATGATACAATCACTCTGGAAAAGTTTGGCAGTTTCTTATAAAACTAAACACGCAATTACCATGTGACCCAACAGTTGCACTCTTGGGCATTTCTCCTAGAGAAATGACACCTTATATTCACAGAGAAACCTATACACAGATATTCATAGCAGCTTTATCCATAAGAGCTCAAAACTGGAAACGGTCTGGAAGTCCATCCATGCGTGAACAGAAAAATAAACCGAAGTATATACATACCATGCAATACTACTCAGCAATAAAAAGAAAAACTACCATAACAGACAACTTGGATAAATCTCAAGGGAATTCTGCTGAGTGAAAAAAGCCAATCCAGAGAAGCTACATACTCTATGATTCTATTTAACAATTTTGAAATAACAAAATTATGGAAATGACGACTAGATTAGTAGTTGCCAGGAGTTAGGAATGAGGGGCTGGGTAGGAAGCAGGTGAAGGTAATTATAAAAGGCCAACCTGAGACATCCTTGTAGTCATGAACTTTTGTATTCTGACTGCTGTGGTGGATACAGGAACCTATACATGTGATAAAATTGAACGGAACTAAATACATGCACGCACACACACACACATAAATGAGTACAAGTAAAACTGGAGAAATCTGAGTAAGATTGGTGGATTGTATCAATGTTCATATCCTGCCTATGATACTGTTCTATAGTTTCACAAGATGCAACCATGAGAGGAAACTGGAGAAAGGTACTTAGGATCTTTCTGTATTATTATTTTTTTTGAGGAAGATTAGCCCTGAACTAACACCCACTGCCAATCCTCTGCTTTTTGCTGAAGAAAGACTGGCCCCGAGCTAATAAGCATGCCTGTCTTCTTCTACTTTATATGTGTGGAGCCTGCCACAGCATGGCTTGACAAGTGGTGTCCAGGTCCGCACCCGGGATCTGAACCAGCGGGGCTGCCAAAGCGGAACGGGTGCATTTAACCGCTGTGCCACTGGGCTGGCCCAGGATCTTTCTGTATTATTTTTTACAACTGCACATGGATCTACAATTATCTCAATTAAAATTTTAATTAAAAAGACAATACCAAATGTGGGTGAAAAGGTGGAGAAACTGGAACTCTCATCCATCATTGATGAAAATGCAAAATGGTACAGTCACCTTGTAAAGAGTTTCATCAATTTCTTAGAAATGTGAACATATACTTACCTTGCAACCCAGCAATCCCACCCCTAGGTATTTATCCAAGACAAATGAAATCATGTCAACACAAATGTCTAAACACAAATGCTCATAAAAGCATTATTCATAATAGCCAACAACTGGAAACAACTCAAAAGTCTATCATCCTGTGAATGGATCAACAAATTGTGGTACAGTTCTACAAGTAGAATACTGAATACTATTCAGCATTAAAAGCCCTGCTACTCATACACGCTACAACATGGATGAATCTCAATACCATCATGCTAAGTGAAATAAGTCAGGCACAACAGTGTCTACATATTTTATTTATCAGACATTTCCAAAAAGGCAAAACTATTAAGAAATTAGACCAGTGGTTGCCAGAGGCTGGGGGTGTGAGAGAAGGGAATTCATTTCAAAGGGGCATGCACAAAGGAACTTTTTGGGGTGATGGAAATACTCTACATCTCAGTTGTGCTGGAGTTTATACTATATACAGTCATCAAACTATCCTTAAAAAGCATGAATTTTATCATATGTAAGGTACACTTTGCTTAAAGAAATAAATTTAGCAAGACAATGATAGTGTGTACTGAAAGAGTAGAAATCTAAACATGCAGTACATTTCAAATGACTCCATTTCAATATTGGATTATTTTAATTTTATAGGAAGACAGGCAAGGAGAGGCCCTATCTCGAAAATAAGAATTGTGCAAATATTTGCATGATGAATGAAGTTTTCCCAGATATTCAGGAATCTAAGCCTTTGGTGTGCATCTCACTGTTAGTTGGAATCCTTCCAACTGCTAGGGCAAAGGAGTGAAAACGTTAGTCATTGCCAAGTTCTCAGTGTATTTCCATGGATCACCACGTAGAAAACTCTGTAACATAGTTTATTTAGTCAACCAGTCTCTTTTAAAATTTTTCTATGTATGTCACCGATTTGTGTTTAAACATTGTTACTAAAAATTTTTAGAATAAAATTTTTATTAATCCAGCAAATTTATAAAGAATATAACGTAATTAATTACTGCAGTACCCTGTAATTATGATAAAATTACCTAACAGAAAATACCATGCTGACCTTCTTAGAAACCTCTCTTTCGTATATATATTCTATTACTATTCTCTCATATATACACATATATGATACTGAGTTCTAGTGGGGAAGCTGAAGGTCAGGAAAAATTGACTCAACTTAACTGAGTAAAGAATATATAGACATTTATTTAGAAAATGAATAACAACGTTTGTGATAAAACTCCAAAATATCAAATGTAAGATGGCCACAATACTCTGATGATCAAGGAGCACACATTCACACAATTTATTGGATTACTGCAATTTCAGAGGCATGAAACCTGACATGGTAAGATATAGTATGTTATCAGTCAGGAAAAAAATAAAAAGAACATTAAGTCCTTATGAAGCTTTAGGAAGCTATAAAGGCTAGATCATTTTGTCTTCTTAACTGCCTTTGGAAAGTTCTTATATCTCATCTTTTTCTTTGTAAAATGTTTCCAAATTCATTTGTTCAGTATTTATTTAAAATAAGTAAGCATGTCATGCATGTTCTATTGAATGTTCAAGGATAAAATTAAAACAAGATATCCTCTGTAAAGCAAATATATTTATTATGCACTTTCATATACATAGGGATTTTTGCTTAATATAATACAAGGAATAAAATAAACTTTTACAATGTGAAATTCAATGTACATTTTAGGCTATTTACATACCCAGAACCAAGGGAAAAATAAAAAGAAAGCATTTGTCTGCAACTACATTTGCTGAGAAGCGTAAATGGAGGACATCAAGCAAAACAAACATTTGCATAGCCAAATAATATTGAGAAAAGTATTTACTCCTGTTTTTTAAGTAGTGAACTATTTTTAGTGATGATTCTGGTGGGGGTGGGGGTGAGGACAAGGGACAAGGACATCGGTTGTATTTTGTATTTGTAGTACACACTGAGTTCTGCAATTTTCCTTCCAAAACCTTTCCTACAAACATTCAGAGTTTTATTTTTCATAACTACATTTTTTGTCACTTCCCTTACTATCAACTCATGACTTTTAGGGAATGGGCACAGATGGAATGTTACAAAAATGTTGTAAGCACATGGCGTCACAGGTGTGTAGTGGTATCAGGTGATTTACAAAATTTAAATATTTTAGTTTTTATAATAGTTATTTAGGAGTTTTATATTTGGGGGACTTATTTCTACTCTTCTTAGTGGAGCAAGAGCCATTTTCAGTCATGGTCTTAAATCCCCCACAAAAACAAACAGGCAGAGCAGGGCATTATCCTTATCCTAACGAAAAGCCACTTCTGTCCTATTCCAAAACATAATCAGTATAAAAACATCCAGAGGAATACTTACTTTTGAAAAATCTTATTTTTCCAACAGGTTCTCTTCCTACCAACTGTTTCAAGTTTATATAAAAATGGATATGAAAACATTTAGCTCTTTGAAAAACATAAATCCCTTATGTAATGAGTCATATCTTTGCCCTTTGGCCACAAGGTGCATTTTTGTAAAAAAACAATAAAATTAAATAAATACAATTCCAATAATTCAAGGTTAATAGAAAAACTGGCAGCTTTCAGGGTTCTCTTTCTAAAGAAAAATACACCTAATAAGAAATTACAGCTTCTTCCTCTACAGTAATGTAAATGTACTGTATTTGAGATATGAGTAAGATTGGTTCTAATAATAGTATGTGTTCATATTTATTAATAGAATCATCAACACTTTTAAGGCTACTTTGCAAGAGTCCTATTAAGTGTATTTAATAAATGTCCCATAGGGACAAAAATTCAATACTTGAAACATTCACATTCGAGTTATCAATATTGCCATGTCACCTTAATATCAATTGAACTTATCTCCTATTCCTGAAATGACTTGATGACATAAACAGAATGAGTTTTGCTGACTTTGAACAACAAAAGCAAAAATAAAAGCCTTACATGAAGATTCAAGTGAAACATTTATCACAACCAATTACACCTTTCTACTTCTGTGAGCAATGCATCACGTGTGTCCTTCACATATGAAGATGACATTACTGACCTCTATTACTAAGACAGTTTTTAAAGATTTTTTTGCCAGTAGTAGCAATGGTTTTGTGCTGAATCTCTAAATTCTCTTTCCTCACTCCTCCTTCTCATCAACAGCACATGGAAAAAATAGAATTTCTGGGTTTTGTAAGATTCTCAGGGCTTATTCAAAGATCAAACTTGGCTTCTAAACGATGAATCCGAACCTTTCCAGACACACACACAACCCATCTAAGCTACCTTCACTGGTTCAGGGGCCACCCAGGAGGCCAAGGATGTGGGTCACATTTGAGCAGTCAACTTTGTTTCCCTTGGTCACAGATTCCACCCTTAACCCTGGCATTCCGTCATCCTGCAAGCAATTGTCCAAAGAAGAAAACAGAAGAGTATGTAGACAGAAAAATGCAAATCCGTCACTATTATTTATCAAACACCAATAAAAAAATACAAATGTGCTATAAGCAACAGGTTAGTGGTACCATCTGTGAAGGACAGCAACGTGTTACATTCATCAAGAATATTCATCCAACTAACCACGAAAATTGATCCAATTGATTTTGGGTGGGGGCTATTTTAGTCATGAAGAGATTTACAAAATACAAACAACTGAAAGAGAAGCAGCATTAAAATTTACACTGGTAAATTACTTTATTTAGCTGGATGGACGAGATAAGGCTAGTCAATGAATTGTTCAGGGATCAAAACTCTACCCTCAGATAGACAGGTGCGTCTCCCTCTACACACACAGCACTGAGGCTGGCCTCTGGCCCTGAGAATGCTCACGCCTCAGGAATGACAGTCCGTCTGCTTGGAGGTGGAACGACAAGCGAGTGGAAGGTGAAACTGTACCCCAGGGGAGGAGACAGAACTTTGTTCTGCCCAGAGTCTGGGTTTGGGTTATTTTGACACCTTTAGCCGGAGATTAGGAGGATTCTACCGGGAAACCCAAATTTAAACTACTTAGAGCAGCTCCCTAAAATACTAGAAGTTATTTTTAAAAAATCTGTCAAGAAACCATTTTTTCACCTCAATGTGGCATTAAATAGAAAGTCATTTTTAACCAATGCTGAAGGTGTAGGAACATAAAATAGTTGATTTATTTTATTGAGCAACATTTTTAAAGATACAAGAAACAAGCCATACGCTACAACAATGCAAATGGGACTGAAACAGTATGCTCACGTTTTGTTTGCCACAGAAAGAAAAAAATAAATACAAGGAACACTGCCTTTTCATATATATTTGATCATGGCACATGCACATTTATCAAATCTTAACTTAAAGAACTTTACTCAAAAATTTTTTCAGCTTTTATCAGGGAACTGCAGTATATACCTGCACTACAAAAAAAGTGCTTATTCTTGTGTAGTGAATACAAAGCACACAAAATAAAACTGTTTAAGCACAGAGGGTTACACTGAGAAGGCAGCCTTACTATTGAGGCACATTACAGTAAGTAAGGTAACTGTACTGCAGATAGCACATTCTTCATTTTTTTTCAGCAAATCAACAGGCATTTTATGCTTCCATCCAGTAGCTGAAGAACCACTCCAATCACAACGTCTTCTGTTTCACGGACCAGGAAACTAACGCAAAAGTTAAAAAAAACAAATTATTTCTACATTATAGTTATTATATAACTACATACAGTTTTAAGATGCTATATAAGAATACATGCATATTTTTTTACTATGTAAAACACAAAGTAGACCTATCTATTAGAGATTCATTATTTAACTTATGTCACTTTCAAAGATTCCACAAATGTTTACTTTTAATTCACATGTTACTGTTTAATATATATTTACACTTTGCCTTTACAAATGGTATCATGAGAGTTGGAGGGTTCTGTCATCAGAACAAAATATTTTTAAAATAAATCACATCGGAGAATGTATTAACTACTTTATAAAAATTATTTTTGAATGAGATTTGATCAGTTTCCAGAGATTCACATTGAAGGGTGCTTATTATTAGAAGGTATGGGGAATTTATTCACTACAACGTTGCACCTAAAATACTGCTAAAATATATCTCCAAAGACGAAAGAAGTAAAAGAAAGAGATTTCAGTTTCCTAAAGGAAAGAGTCTGATTTTGTTAGAGAATGAAAAATGACTAAGCAAAGTGTGATAAATATACTGGTAGCATAAATTAGCAAAGATTCCTAATGAAATCTTTGTATTTATCGCCAAAACGAAAAATGTGCTTCTGAAAAAGTATCCATGATATAAAATTATGTATCTATTTTCCCACTAACTTCCCCCATGTAACTAGTGAAGCATCCATTGTGGTGGAAAGGAAAAAAAAATGTTTTTATTTGACAAATATGACTTTATTTTGAGGCTAACACATTTAATTCCTATGTCTAAATATACTGGACCCTAAATACCCTCTTGCCACCTATTCTTGGTGTGTGTGAACTTTACTTTGAAATTTCTTAAGAGGTGTGTCATAATGAAAATTACCTTTTGCTGATTAAAGCTTCAACTTCTTCCAGAGTGAAAAGGAAGGAAATGAACATTTATTAACCATCTACTAAGCGCTATATATATGACTTTATTCAAACCAAAAAGATGAGTATTACAAAAACAGCCCCTCCCTCTGTTACCACTGAAGAACTTTTAAGAGGGAAAATGACTGTAGACAGAATCCTTAATCTGAGACTCATAAATAGTATAATCATTCCTTCACTTATTCAACACATTTTTACTGAGAAATGACCATAAGTCCAAGCAGTATTCCAAGTACATGGAATGTATCCGTGAACAAAACAGATCAAAGTCCCTACCTTCACAAAGCTTACATTTCAGTTGGGAGGAGACAAATAATGAATCTAACAATAAGTAAAATACATAAGGGATGTTACATATTAAGTACTTTGGATAAAATGAAGCAGGAAAGGGAAAACGGAGTGCCGGAGGCAGAACTCAAATTCAAAAGCGTGACAGGGGAAGGTCTTGCTGAGAGGATGGTATCTCAGCAGTGATTAGGTGAGGAAACTGGCCACGTAACTATTAGGGAAGAGTATTCTAAGTAGAGGAAACTATATACTTTTGATATTTTATCCTTTAAGTTGATGCAACGTTACCTTTTATAATGGTGTTTCCTTTTTATAGTTGAAGCTCGGGTCAGAACCCTCAATCTGAAGCTTCAGGGCTTGTTTAAGGCTTAATTCCGTCTCTGAGGAAGGATACCCTTCTAACACTTCCTGATGCCCTCGATCTTGTACTGTTCGTGGGACCGAAACCCTACCGAGAAAAACCTGGTTGCTCTGAAGATGATAATTTGGATTTGTCATTATTCCATTTCTCTTCTTCTGCTCCCCACTTTGTTGGTGAATAAGAAATTGCTGTTGAGATCGACCAATTTCTTGCTGAGTTGAAGGTATCATAATTTTGCACTGAGATTCTGCTGGCATTTGCTTCAGCGGGGCGCTAGTCCCAGATTTGGCTGTAGGCCCTCTTTTATCAAACTGAGTCATTTCATATTCTAAAACTTTTGGCTGTGAAGAGTTATTTTGTTTAGCTTTTTTCCCAGCTGACCCAGATTTACTGGAATTTTCTGATTTCCCTCCTTTATGTGTTTTAGTTGACTTCAAACTGGGCTTTACTTGACTCCACTCAAACTCACTACTCGGTGAATTATGGCTCTGTCCCAAGGACTGCGTTGTGGAAGACGGGGAAACAATCGACTGTCGACTTCTACTGCGTGGCAATGAATGCTGCTGAATTTGTTCTGTAAATGACAAGTTGTGAAAGCTATCAATCGGCACTGTTTGCGCCGTTGCTGTAGATGAAGTAGTTCTCAAAGATGAATTTTTTGAGCTTTTCAGGGAATTATTTGACAATGATGACTTCTGACGATCTACAGTAGAATCTGGAGATTCTGAAGGAGAGCTGAACGCATGAGCTGGCCCATTAGGTAAACCACGCAAGGAAGGCTGCATATCCCCTCCACCAGTACTACCAGAGCTGTTTGATTTAATTGTTAATGATTGCATTTTTGAAGACACTGATTGCAGAGGTTTTTGCTCCATTGTGTGAACAGGAGATGGCGAACAGCCATTCAGACTAGATGCACCATATTTTTCTAATAACTTAATTATTTGAGAATGTCCATTTTTGGCTGCAACACGCATAGCAGTGCGTCCAAATTGATCAGCATGGTTTGGATCAGCACCATGCTCTAATAAAACCTGCACAACGTCAATGTGTCCTTCCTGGGCGGCAATACACAGTGCCGTGGCGCCCTGATTACATGTGTGGTCAACTACGGCGCCATGCTCAATCAGCAGCTGAACCACTTTGACATGGCCCTGCCATGCTGCAGACTGCAAGGCAGATCGCTTCTCGTTGTCTGCAGCATTGATGTCAGCATGGTAGGTTATCAGAACCTGCACCATTTCCAAATGGCCTTGCCAGCAGGAAACATGAAGTGCTGTCCTTCCTTCAGCATCACTTGCTTCTACATTTGCACCATTTTCTAAAAAGTACTCAGCCATTGTAAGTTGGTTTTCTAAGGCCAAAATATAAAGTGTAGGCCTACCATCGGCATCTTTGTAGTTCACATCAGCTCCATGGCTAAAAAGCAATTCAACAATGTCCCTGTGCCCTTCTAATGCAGCAACCCGCAGTGCATTTCTTCCATCATAACCTCTTTGATCAATGTTAGATTTATTTTCCAATAATATTTGAACACAATCATAATGACCCTCTTGCGAGGCTAATATGAAAGGTATTCGTCCGTCATTATCGATCTCATTTGTTCTAGCACCTTGTTCAATAAGTGCTTCACATATTAATCTGTGACCTTCAAAAGCTGCCATGTGCAAAGGTGTCCATCCAGCATCATCTCTGTGATTTTCATCTAACCCTCTATCCAGCAGAGTACGTACTACCTCAACATTTCCTTGGGCTGAAGCTATGCTGAGGACTGTCCTACCTTCACTATCAATGCTATCCACAGCTGCACCCCAAAACAAAAGTGTGTTTACAACTGAAGCATGGCCCATAGAAGCTGCTGCTAAGAGGGGTGTACGGCCATTGTTATCTGTGTGGTCCACATCGGCTCCCCCCTCTAAGAGCAAGTCAACCACATCGACATGTCCTTCATAGGCAGCTACTAGCAGTGGAGTCATGCCATCTTTATCACAATGATCAACTTCAGCACCTCGATCAATTAAAAGGCTAACGACTGATGCATGTCCTTTACTTGCAGGCACACAAAGGGCAGCTACAGAGAGTGCAGTCCTGCCATCAACATCCTCATGATTCACTTCTGCTCCATGGTCCAGCAGGTGTTCCACAATTTCTCTATGTCCCATGTATGCTGCTGCTATCAAAGCAGTTCTACCTTCATTATCAGCTTTATTGACTTCAGCACCATGTTGTAGCAAATTCAGTACAATATCTTCATGTCCTCCCCAAGCTGCTGCTCTCAAAGCTGTTCGGCTATCAGCATCTGCACAATCCACTTTTACGCCAGCATAAAGGAGTGCAGAGACTACCTCAGTGTGGCCACCCCAAGCAGCAGATCTTAATGCTGTCCAACCATCTTGATCAGTATGATTAATATTTGCTCCACACCCAATCAAACAATTGACCACCTTGGTATGTCCTTGTCTAGCAGCTAGGGTGAGTGGTGTATGTCCATGAGCATCTTCTATCTCTAAATCTGCTCCCCTAGAGACAAGTAAATTCACTACATCAAGATTGCCACTGTATGCAGCATTAGCCAGTAATGTTCTTCCATTTGAATCACACTGATTTACTGAAGCTCCATTATCTAATAATGTCCGAATGGAATCCTCTCTTTCTAAGGCTTGTCGGACTATGCATGACGTACGATCATCTTCGCTGTTGACATGAGCCCCAGCTTTAACCAACAGCTGTAGCACTTCTTGTTCCTTGGGTATTAAAGTAGACAGGGAGTCTCTGACAGGTGTACCATTCCAGATCATCCACAGAGCTAACTCAGCTGTCTCTAACTGTAAGTTTGAATTAATTAAGTGCAATGCAAATTCTTGTGCTTCCAATGGTGTTAAATTCTTGGCTTGACAGGTATAACTCATAGCCAACATTCTGTGTCCTTCTGCTGCATTACATAAATACTTCTGAGTGCAGTGTTTCACATCCAGAAGCCACTCTGCAAAACTATAGTGAAACAGTATTTTCGTATTTCCTAGTCCATCAACAAGCAGTTTAGAGAGCACATCTAACTTGCGTTGAAAGTCTTCCAAAGTTAATGACATATTTTTGGTCCATACTGCATGATACAATTCTGTTATAGTCAAAGGTCGGCAGGCTGCAAGAATCACATTCAAAATAGGCTGAACCTTCGCAAATTGTTTTCTTACAAAAAGTCTTTGACAGAGCCAGAGATACAGACCATTCAGAGTTCCTGGGATGTCACGAATCTCTCTCAGCATAATAAAATTTTCTACAACTCCATCTAGGACTCGTTCTAGATAAAGAAAGCATCCACTGCTTTTAATGTGCAGTTGATTTAACATCTCTGCAGTTTCTTTTGTGAGGTGTTGTCGCAAAGCTTCTTCTTGATCTAAACGATGAAGAATGTACTGCTGAACATCCTTAACAATATACGCCTTCCGAAGGTCATCTAAACTTATTTTTCGAAAACCTACAGAAGAGACAAAAAAGCAGATGCCATCAGTTGAAAATGATTATAGAAGTTGCCATATACTCAAAAAAAATGTCTTTAACATATAATGTATAATAAACTAACAAGCAAATAAAGCAATATTAAATCAGCTAATACTAATAAATTAATATCTATTAGTATATAAATCACTTTTCTTCTCCTTCTGTAAAAACACACTGATGGCAGATAAACTGCTTCATTTTCCTATCTACAAGTGGAAGGATTTCCTCTTCTTTTATGGCTCAGTTCTCTTCTCAACTTCAATAAGAGAAACTAAACTAAGCAATAGACAGTCTTACATACATATCCATAAAAGCACCTTGTCAAGATTTTCTGAACCCCTAAATGACTAGGAGAGAACGTTGCAGAAGATATAACAAATAAAGTTTGTTTGTTTTTACAACCTGGTCTTTTTCATATGACAAATTTACATATTTCTATTTACATACCTGAATGTACCCTAGCTTTAATTATGGGCATGAGTATTTACATCATCACCTGTCACTGCTTTTAAATTACATTATTTTATGTGTTATAAAATTAAAATAATTAAATCTCAGACTGTCAATAAATAGCTTGACCATTAAGATGCAACTTGGTCAAATTAAGCTAACAAAACTTCAGCACTGTAAAAATAAAGCAACTTAAAACTCAAAGCAACCTAAAAACATACTAGTCACAGCTATTTGAAATTCACTTTAACTTCTTTACAGGAAACCACAATTTCATTTTCCAAAGGAAGATATCCTGATTTCTAAACACGAATTTATTAGACAATTGTGTATTCATCTTACAAAAGAAAAAAAACGCTGAGTGAATGAACTTCCTTTAGAGATAAATCCAGAAATCAAGCAAAGATTAGCAATGTCAATTAATACTAAGTAAAATATCCTTTTACCCATTGAATAAAACATATATATATCACAAATATATATATTTATATCACCTACTATATGTCAGTATGTCAGGTACTAGGTGAGGAGATTAGATTTTTATTTTGTCATAACAAGTCAGTGAGGAATTTTGATCAAGGCAATAAAGTGACCAGATTTTCATTTTTTTACTTCTTTTTGAGGAAGATTAGCCATGAGCTAACATGTGCTGCCAGTTCTCCTCTTTTTGCTGAGGAAAAGTGGCCTGAGCTAACATCTGTGCCCATCTTCCTCTACTTTATATGTGGGACGCCTGCCCCAGCATGGCTTGATGAGGAGTATGTAGGTCTGCACCTGGGATCTGAACATGTGAATCCTGGGCTGCCGAAGCGGAATGTGCAAACTTAACTGCTGCACCACTGGGCCAGTCCCCAGGTTTGCATTTTTACAGATCATTCCAACATCACTAAACAGGAAGAACTGGAGTAGAGACTATAGGCAAAACCTTTTAAAGATGCCGTGATAAGGTCTAGATAAGAATCACTAAGGGCCTCAACAACCACAGCAGCAGCAAAGATAAAAATAAACCATGGATTCAGGAATTACTGATAAAAAGCTAAATTGCATAGAGCTTAGTGAGTGTGGAGAAGGAAACAGAAGAGGAGTGAAAGCTGACAGTAATTTCCCGCTTGGCCAACACGATGGAAAAAAAGACCACTGAAGGATAAACAATAGGTTTGGAGAAAAAGCTGATAAATTCAGTTTTGTGATAATGAGTTTGAACTGCTTAGATGAAATGGGACAAATTTATTGAAAAATACAACCTACCAAGAATGACACATGAAGAAATAACAAATCTGCATAGCTCTAAATCTATACAAAAAATGGAATCTGTAATTACACACACACACACACACACACCTCTTTAACTGATTATACATGTAACTGGGCATTTTCCACAGAATTAACCAAAAGATAAATTTTAATTATGAAAAAAAAATTCCTGACACAAAGAGAGTTTAACACATGCTTAGAAATTCATAATAATCTACATTTACAAGTGATATAAGATAGCTTGCTTCCAACCGTTTTCTGTGTTCATTTGCTTTTGGCTTTAAAAATTCATTAGAACAATTTAAGTTGGAAAACACTTGGCATGATGCTAATAAAAAGCATTTTTAAAAACAACGGCTATCTGACATTATACACTGTTTTCAAGTTTCCAAAGTGATCTTGTAGATACTGACTGATTCACATGAAAGATCCTATTACCTACTCTAAGTAAATACATATAATTTAAACCTACTTAACTACGATATCATGATTGAAACTTGAGATAACTAAGACAGAATCTAGCCTAAGCCTCCACAGTAACAGGTTCTGTTCCTGAGAAAGAAACAATGGAGATCAACATGTACTGAGAATCAACTATTTTTAAAGCAGCCCGTCAAGTACTTATCATATCTGACTTTTCTTTAAGTCAGGCTTATAAGTTTCCCTGCTTTAAAAATGAAGAAGTTAAAGCTCAGAAAGGTTAGGTAAATTGGCCAGAGTAACACACCTAGTAAACTATAGATCCAGGATTCTGCCTGTTTTGACTTTAAAGTTTGCTCTCCATAGGATGAGAACAGGCATAGAAAGCTGTGAAAGAAAATGCGAGTGCTTGATAGAGGAGTAAGGGGTAGAGGGCCGGGGCACCGGATGAATTCCAAAACGAAGGAGAGAAAATGTCACAAAGAACAGACAGAAAAGGTTTGTAATTTAAAAAATAAAGCTTTCCCAAATCTAAATGCTTAGTAATATGAATTTGGATAGAATAAATTATTATGTTTCTCATTAAGGACAATTATCTGCTCATTAAAACAGAACTAAGAATATCTGTTAATCAACAATTTGAATATCTTGAGTTAAAGTTACTGAAAATAATCGCTTTTTTTAAACTGTAACTTATACATGTAACTCCCTTATTATGAACACGCACAATTTAACACATTGCTATCAAAGTGCTTTAAAAAATTTCATAAGAAAAGGCTGAAAAACGCTCAAAATTTTTAGGGGAATAAAAACACGATTTAGTGAAATGTTGGGCCACATTTCTATCCTTACTTAAAACATTTCTCAGGGCATGAGACCACTCAGCGGTGGTGAGCAGAGTGAAGGAATGATAGGCCCTGTGCCAATATTTATAAACCGGTGCTCGCTGCAATTCTTCATTATCCTGAAGAGCCTGTGGGGATGGGGACCAGGACAATAAAACCTAAGAGCGCACAGTAAGAAAGGTCACTTCTGGCATATTGATATACTAATAAATTATGCAGCCATTAAAAGAGTTATTAAAAAGACAACAGAGTGACACTAAAAGGCTTATAAATGTTAAATTTAAAAAGCAGGAAATCAAATGGATGTAAACTATGATCTCAACTAGGTAGTATAACATATACAGAATTTAATACAAAATGTTGGTGGTCAGTTATTACTTTATTTCTGAATGATGCAATATTTGAGTAGTTCTCATTTAAAACATTTTCTATGTGGAATATGTATTATTTTATAATCAGATAAAATAAATATATACAAAAATCTTCAAAAATTTTTGAGGGTTGATTTCTTTGTGCACAAAATGTTTTCAAATGGGCTGCTATTTCTTCCAGGACCATAACAAGTACCAACTGCTATTAGCCTATAATAATACCCTCACGTATTAGTCAAGATTCTGCTTAAGTGCCAAAGCCATTTTCATTAAATTAACTCTAACCTGAAATGAAATAAAATTTTTATTTAATGAAAATGCTACTAGTCAGTATAGTAAATACATCAGGAAAAACAGAAAATCTGTTTCCAAAAAGTTACATCTTCAGATATGAGTAGATGAAACTGATTTAGAGAAAGTAAATATCTTAATGTTACTGCCCTATGGTGATACATCTGTCAATTTTAATTTTGAATGCATATATCTCAATTCAAAATCCAAAGATTTCAACTTAAAATAATAGCAAAAAGCAGAAAGAAATGTGTAACACATATATAAGGAAAACTGAAAAATCTAAGAAAAAAGTTGAATAAATGAAAAAATATGCTATGTTCACTTATGAAAAGAAAGCATATTTTAAATGTCAAACATTTCCTAAATTAAAATAAAAGTTTTAACCAAATTAAAAAATTTCTTTGTTTATATCATTGGTAGTTATAATTTTAAAAAAATATGCTATTAAAGTCAACCTGGAGGAATAAAGGTAAAAATATATAATTTAGAACAATAATATTAATGGCAAAGAGGGCTGGGAAGTAACTGTGTAAGAAAATTAAAAATATTAAACCAATGCAGCATTTGCTCAAAAATGCCAACAGATAGTTTAGAAGAGGCGACAGTTTAGAAATATCTCAATAACACACAGACACACATATATGCACACATACCTAAACTTAATGTACAATAAAAGCCGCATCACCAACTAATGGCATGGGGGCCAGTAAGGAGTGCTGAGAAAATTTGTGGTTTGATAAATTATACAAGTTAGAGCCTTATTTTACTCCCTTCAGCGGAATACATACTACATGGATAAAAATCACTAAATGTAAAAATAAGAACAAATATACAACAGTGCAGGACAATACATTAGATTACATATAATAGACTTCAAAAGAATTACAATAACTTTAAAAAGCTGAAGAAAGTAGTTGCAAAGAATAAAAGAATATAAAACAAACGACCTCTTACTAATCAATAAGAGTATCACTAACTTCCTGAAGGAAATATATGTAAAGGTGAGAAAGTACTAATTCACAGGAAAAAAAGAGACAAACTGACAAAATAAGCATAAGGGGGAGAGAGAGAATTCAACAGTAAGTAAGAAGTGCAAATAAAAATGAGGTACTATTTTTCACATACCAACTTTGCAAATATTAAAAAAAAGATATAGTTCAACAGTAGAAGTTCAGAGAAATCAACACTCTCAGGTAGGAATATAATCTCTTTCTTTCTGGACAGTAATTTAACAGTATGTATTAATAACTTCACTAACATTCTTCAGTGTTTACCCCTAACTTCCACATCTATCATCAACAGAAATGAGGTCAAATGCTTATGTACGGCCCAGCATGTTTAATGATTAACAACAACTGAGGGGAAGGCGCAGGGTAAGAGAATCTGACCATAACCCAGTCTTTCCTGATTCCTCCCAGTTCACTGATTTTTCCACCAAGACATGGTTCAAAGAAAATACAAATTCACTTATTCGCAATAACTGAATGAGAGCTTTGTTCTAAGCTCTTGTTCTAGATGCTGGGGAGACATCGCGGTGGCGAAGACGAGCAAAATTCCCATTCTCGTGTAGGCCACGCCCTAGTGGAGGACACAGACAAACAAACATAACATAACATACAAACAAACGTTCAATAGTAATAAGACGTATTAATAAAACAAGATATAAAGAAAGAAAGCATGTGACTAAGTAGCTGGGGAGGCAAAAATAGAAATAGAATAGAAAAACAGAGAAGCCTGTGTGAGATTGATATTTGAGCAGAGAACTAAATGTTAAGACAGTAAGAGGCTCAGGGGAAGAGCATTCTAGTTAGAGGGAACAGCACGCACAAGACCCTAAAGCAGAAAAAAGCAGATGTGAAAATAACAAATGTTGACGATGAGAATGTAGAGAAAAGGGAAATCTATATGTTGCTGGTAGATGCATAAATTATTTCAAGCACACTAGATAGCAATTTGGCAAAATAAACTAAAGTTCAAACTATACACACTGTAACCCAACGATTCCATGTCTAGGTTTATAATGTAAACCTTTGGCACATGTGCACAAGCAGATGTGCACAGCATTTTCACGGAGTGTTTTTTATAATAGCGAAAAACTAAAGTAATCTAAATGTCCATGAACAGGATAATGGAAAACTTGGAAATTTATTCATGGGAAGGAATAGTATACAGCAGTTTAAAGCAATGAACTGAATTACTTAGCAGTAATAGGAGTAGTGCTCAAAAATAATGTTTGCTAAAAAAAGAGGATATAAAGATAATGACAAGAATAATAGCAGCAATATGTTTATGAAGCACCTACTATGTATTAGGCACTGTTCTAAGTGCTTCACATGTAATCAATCTGTCACTTAACCTCACAAAAACCCTATGAGGAAAGTAACAGGAACGTATAATCCCTATTTCATGGATGAGGAAACTGAGGCACAGATAAGTAAGTTGTATAAGATCACACAGCCAGTGAATGGTAAAAGCTGAGATGGTCTATGCAGTGTTTCATTTATGTAAACTATAAAAATATACAGAATATAGCTAAGAGTTGGAAGGATATAAAATAAACTGATACTAGCTGCCTCTAATGAAGAAGAGAAAGGAACGGGATGACAGACCAAAAGGGGCTTCCACTTTATCTGTGCCTGCCACATTAAATGCTGCATACGTATTAGCTATTATCATTCCAATCCCCAAACTTTTATCAACTGCAGTTTTATCACTAAAACAAAACAGAATACTATAATGGAGACCAAAAGTACCACCATTAGTAGCAGGGGAATCTAAAAGAGACAAGCCGACAGAGGGAACAAAGCTGTTATAGGAAATCATTTTAACAAATTAATAAGGTTTCACCACTTGGGAAAGTGTATACAACGATTTAAAAGTGATATGACTAATTAACCAATAACTTGATTATTCTCTCTCCAGTTACACCATAAATCCTGTGAGTGGTCCTTGTTTTACACGTTTTTTATTTCCCAGAGCAAAAAGAGTGTTTTACAAAATCTAACAGGAGTCACCACAACTTTACTGTGATAGGAAAAAAAAGAGTAAAAAAGTCAAGTCAGAAAAAAAGAAAAGTGAAAGAAGGAAAAAACCTGATCATGTATTTTTACATATTATATAGACTGTTTTCTCACACATCAGAAAAGGGTTAAAAAAAGAATGTATTTCAAGAGGTATCCTCAAAAGCTATTGACTCTGTCTCTCCTCTTACACAAAAAAAGGTCTTAGAGTAACTGCCATTCACTTTTTTTTTTTAAAGACTATTTTTTTTTTTAAGATTTTTAAATTTTTTTTCCTTTTTTCTCCCCAAAGCCCCCCGGTACATAGTTGTATATTCTTCATTGTGGGTCCTTCTAGTTGTGGCATGTGGGACGCTGCCTCAGCGTGGTTTGATGAGCAGTGCCATGTCCGCGCCCAGGATTCGAACCAACGAAACACTGGGCCACCTGCAGCGGAGCGCGCGAACTTAACCACCCGGCCACGGGGCCAGCCCCTGCCACTCATTTTTTTAAAAGGCATATTCACTACTCTCAAGATGCTCGGAATAGTTAGGAAAAATATTAAACTGATCATGGACACAATAGCATAATAAATGCAGCCCTACAAAAGTACAGCAAGCATGAAATACTCCTAACCTTTACTAAGGAAGTTAGGGAAAGAATCTTGAGAAAAAGGTAATGTCGAATGATCTTAAAACATTCTATGGCTTGTTTTTAACACAACTTAAAAAACTACAGTTGAGATTAGCTAATGGAACAGATAGAATAGCTGACTGAAGAGTAGAAGCAACAATTAGATTTTCAACCGCGTACTCTCCTCTACGAAAGCAACGCACACACTAGAGTTCATCAATGAAAAACATTTGAGAATAATTATGCTTACCGGTGAACATTTTAGTAACAGCCTTACTCTGTTTTCGGGCAGAACAGAGAAGCAGGAGCCATGGCGGGAAGAACTCATGGTGCCCAGCTAAAAGCTCGGCAACAGTCCCAGATAAGCTGGTAGATGTCTGCTCCCCTTCAGGAACGTTACACCCTTCATCAACAGAATCGACCAGAAGATACAGGCTTTGCTGGGGAGGCTTCATTCCCAAAAGAGGGAGAAGAACGCACCTGTAAAACAGAGTCACAGGAGCATTTGCAATGTTACTGGCGATGATGTTAAAACTTATTATTCAAACACTAGTATTACAGGTTATAAATATGTTTAAAGAAAAAATAAATTAAGATTTTAGAATAAAAATATTGTACAACTTCCAATTTCTTACTTTAAGGAGAACTCTGGTCCTAAATAGTTTACATTTCCAATAACAAGATTTTCCACAACAAAATGTGTGTATGTGTGTGTATTAGTAATTCAGCAAAATTACAGAGAAGAGCAATAGGAACTTGAAGAAATAGATTTCAATATTCCCTCCCCAATGTTTTTCAATCAACAATAAAAAAGCTTGAATTGTTTATAATGAAGCTGAAATGTGTTGCAAAGGGAAAAAAAACCCCAACTTCGGGGATCACTTTAATAAGAAGAAAAATATCAATGGTTATATAGAATTTAGACGTGTTTTGTCATCATTTCTCTTAGAAAATGACTGCACCTTATACTAGCTTGTTGCACACAAATTTTATTTTAAAAGATTGCACAAAGATAAACTAGGTTAGGTCCCATTTGATGTATGTTCAAATTTCAATGCAAAGAATAAATTATTAGGTTTAATTCCCACTGAACAATGCATTTTCTACTCATATAATTTATATTTCAGTTGAATATAACTTTTTCGTAACTAAAACAATGCTCATTCATTTTCAACAAATATTTACTTGAGGCAGGCCACATGCTGAATCAGACTGAAAGATAAAACAGTGAAGAGGTCATAAACCATCTAGTTATGAATCTCAGAAATTTGCAGATAATCCTTTCTACAACTCTCAATCTTTCAATCCCATAGCAACCAAGATCCAATGTATCACTATGTCCTCTCAAAATTTCTTTATAAAAATCTCTCAAACCCACCTCAGTCTGTAACGTCATTACCCTAGTCCGAACTACCATCACCCCTTTCACTGGGCTACCTAATAACCTACATGCCTCCAACCACTCCCCTCCAGAGCTCCTACTGCAGCCAGAGGAACCTTTTCACAAGGTTGCTCCGGCCACACCAGCCTTCTTTCCATGACTTATTACAGACAGTTACACAAGGACCTTTTCATTCGTAGCTTCCTCTGCCTGGTTTGTGCTTCCCTTCTTTCTTCATGTAATTAACTCCTCCTTAATCTTCAACTGTAAGCTTGAGTCACTTTCTCCATGTTAAACTTCTATCATATGCTTTCATAACATCAAACGTTTCTCTTTCACAGCACTAGGCAATTTGCAATATTATACTTACTTATTTAATATCATTAATTTTTATTTCTCCCTTTAGATTGTAAGTATCAGAGGACAGGGACTATGTTAGCTTTGCTCATGAGCATACCCCCAGAGCCCAGCATACTGGGTTTTTTAATTTGAATCAACAAAAAAATCTACTATGGGCATACTGCCGTGCCCATAGTAGATCCTAAATAAAGACTTGACGTTGTTGTAGTCTAGAATGGAAAACAAATAACTTTAATGCAGGGTGCTCAGTGCTACGATAAAAAGCAGTAAAATTACTAACGTGGTAGATAAGAAATGATCAAGGGAAGTGGACAGGAAAGGCAGAGGATGGCAAAGAAATATTCAAGTATTAGGTGTTCAAGATGAACTAAATTTTGAAGAACCAATTATAATTTTCCAGGAGTTGTAATAAATTTACAATAAATTTTACAACAAATTGTAATAAAGGGAAGGCAAGGCAATCCTGGCAGAAGGAATATGCTAAATTTGGGAATATTTACTTCATTGTATCTTATGTATTCATCTCCTTTACTACGAGAACAAAGAAGGTTGATGAAAAACCAATACTATAGGAGAGCAGTACTACATTATATATAGTATATAATATACTATAGTAATATACTATAATCAGTGCCACTTCAGAGAGAACACACAGTGCTGCGGGAGTACAAAGAAGGCCAACTAATCTACTTTGATAGGGACAGGGTGCAGGCAGAGGTCAGGGAAGCCAGAAGGAGGAGCTGAGTCTGGAGAAAAAGTCAGAGTATGGGAGAACACAAAGAAAAAATAGAATCTAGTTGAAGCAACAGCACATGCAAAGGCTTGGAGAAGAGAAAGACCAGTGAACAAAGCATGGAAGAAAAGAATTAGGAAAATGAGTGAATGCTGGGCTCTGTAAACTTTGTTAGGAAATGTAGACTTTGACCTAAGGGGACTGAGGAGCCACTGAAGTATTTGAAGCAGGAAACTGTATGTTTATATTTGTGTTAAAAAGACAACTGGCTGCATGTGAAGGAAAGCCTGAAGCAGGGTAAGTGTAGGAGGAAAAAGTGAGACAGGAGGCTACTGCTCAGAACTTTAAAAAAAGAGAGAGAGAGAAAGAAAGCAACCAATCTCCACCCTGAACTAATCGCCAAGACCACCACTAACTTTAATTCAGTGCTTTCTATGCTTTAAGCACTTTACACATCCATTAACTTATTCGATTCTCACAGTAACTCTTTAAGATGGGTACTACTCTAACACCCATTTCCAAATGAGGAAATCAAGACACAAGAGGCTAAGTTGCTTGTCTGGAGCTAAAGGAAGGATTCAAGTACAAGGTCTGGCTCCAGCACCTACACAAGGGTCGACCATTCATCCTGGTTTGCCTGGGACTTGCCCAGTTTTAAGGACTGAGTCCTGGGAACCAGCTGCCCCTCCTCCCTGTCTGCTACTCCTCCCCCCCACCCCACCCTCACCTCCCCCACCAGTCCCAGGCAAACCAGGGTGAATGGTCATCCTGGTCTACACTCATCCAGTATGGTCTACTGACCATCTGTAACCAATATTTTAAATAAAGTAGTAGCAGCAGGGGTAGAATGAAGTAGACAGATCTGAGAAAAAGCTGGTGGATGAAAGCGACAAGAGTTGATGATTATTTCCTTTCTTTTGCTTACTCCAGGTTGTTGTTCTTTTCCTAGTTTGTAAAAACAGAAATTGAAATTACTGTTTCATATTTTTCTTCTCTTGCTATATAATCCTTTAATGTTATGAATTTCCCTCTAAGTATTTTCAATATCACCCCATTCAAAATAATTTCCCTTTGATTTCCTTTCTGAAACATAGGTATTTAGAAGTGGGTTGTATAGCTTTCAAATATTTGGGGATTTCCCAGGTAGTTAATGTCATTGTGTTATTATCATTATTTAATTCACTTGTGATCAGATAACATACTTTGTATAACTCGCATAACCTTTAAATTTGTTAAGACTTGTTTTATGGCCCAGAATATATCTTCCTTAGTAAATGTTGTGTGGGCGCTTGAAAAGAATGTGTATTCTGCTATCGTTGGGTGGACTGTTCTATAAATGTCAATTAGGTCAATTTGGTGATAGTGCTATTCAAATGTTTTATATACTTCCTGATTTTCTGTTTATTTGGTCTATCATTTATTGAAAGGGGAGTGCTAAAATATCTGACTGTAAGTGAAGATTTGTCCTTGTATTCTTGTAATTATATTCTTTCTTTTTTTTTTTTTTTTTTTGAGGCAGATCAGCCCTGAGCTAACATCTGCCATCAATTCTCTTCTTTTTGCTGAGGAAGACCCGCCCTGAGCTAACATCCGCCCTGAGCTAACATCTGTGCCCATCTTCCTCTACTTTATATGTGGGATGCCTGCCACAGCATGGCCCGACAAGCGGTGTGCAGGAGCACACCCGGGATCTGAACCAGCGAACCCCTGGCCACCAAAGCAGAACGTGTGAACCCAACCACTTCACCACTGGGCCAGCGCCAGCAATTCTATTAGTTTTTGATTCCTATATTTTGAAGCTCTGTTATTAGTAGAATAAACACTTACGAGTGTTCTATCTTTGAGGAATTGACCCTTTTATCACTATGAAATGATCTTCTTTTATCCCTGGTAACAATCTTTCCTCCAAAATCTACTTTATCTGAAATTAATGTAGCTACACAAGCTTTTCTTCTCATTTGGGGTAGCATGGTATATATTTTTTCATTCTTTTACATTTAAGCTATGTGTCTCTTTACATACAAAGTGCATTTTTTGTAGGCAACATATAATTAGATCTTGACTTGTTACCCAATCCAACAGCCACTTAGAGTATTTACTATTTACATTTAATGTGATTATTGCTATGGTTCAGTTTAAATCCAGCATGTTGCTGTACATATCATCTTGCAGTGTCCAAGGACATCTGGAGGATATTTTCCTAGCATTAGAGTTGCTAGGATAAGAGGCACGTCTGTGTATATTTTGATAGATATTGCCAAAATGCTCTCTTTAGACATTATGTAAGTATACATTCCCAACAGCTGTGGAAGAGTGTCTGTTTCCACAGCCCTCCATAATAGTGATTAACATTCTTTAATTTTTCCACAGATACTTGAAAAATAGTATCATTATACTTTAAATTTACATTTCCTTATCATGAGGTCAATCATGATTATTATATATGCCTAGGAGTCAAATTTCTTCTTTTTAAACCATGTCTTCATACCCTTTACCAATTTCCTCAAAGATGGTTAATTTTTCTCTTTTTTAGTACTCTTCAGTACTAAAGAAAATAAATTTGGGGCCGGCCCGGTGGCGCACCGGTTAAGTTTGCACGTTCCACTTCGGCGGCCTGGGGTTTGCTGGTTCAGATTCTGGGTGTGGACACTGCACCACTTGTCAAGCCATGCTGTGGTAGGCATCCCACATATAAAGTAGAGGAAGATGGGCACAGATGTTAGCTCAGGGCCAATCTTCCTCAGCAAAAAGAGGAGGATTGGCAGCAGTTAGCTCAGGGCTAATCTTTCTCAAAAAAAAAAAAGAAAGAAAGAAATTTGTTGCTAATATTTTCCACCATTTGTTATTTTTCTTTTCACTTTTTCCAGGTGTTTTTTTTTTTGACATGTACAATTTCTTTTTTTAATTTTTATGGAGATAATATCTCAGGTTTTTTTCCTTTATGACTTCTGAGTTTTATGTCACATTTCTGAGGGGCCTTCTCAACTCTAAGATTAAAAAACATTTCTTCGTGTTTTCTTCAAAAGCTTTGAACGTTTTCATTTTATTTTTTAATCAAATTAATTTTGACATAAGATGTGAACTAGGGTTCCAATTTTTTCCCACATGGCCCCACAGCTATCCCCAAACTACTTACTGCATTATGTGTCTTTCTCCTGGTAATTCGATATATTTCCCTTTTCACAGAGTAAATCCTTATACATGTTTTGGGTTTGTTTCAACTCATTCTGTCTCACTCTCTCTTCTCCAAGCACTTATATCTCTGCTTCATGCAATTGTTTAACTCAGGCAATCGCTCACTATGTTTTCATTTAAGGCAGTATGTTTGGCCACAGACTTCCTTTCGTACCATGGCAACATTTTTCTGGTGAGTGTTTCTTGTGCTGTCTTTCAGATTCCTTCCCCATTTTGTTCTTGAGGTATGTTTTGATGTATCTTGTGACAGCTCTTCTTCAATAAGATACGTTTTTTCTGGACCAGTAATTGCTGGTTAGTATATCCAGTGCCCAAGCTTGTAAGAATTTCCCTTATGTCTCAGAGTTATGAAGATGAACAATTTCTTTGAGCTTCTACTTCTCGCCAGACAATTAAGATCAGAAGCTGTGCGGATGTACATAAGGCAGGAGTTCTCACCACAACCCCCTCCCTTACTAGCCCCAATGTCTGACTGTTTCTTACATATGGCTCATCTATGTGATTATTCTTCCTTGCCCTCTTTGTTCTTTCTTTCTGCTAACTGGGTCCAGAGAAACTTCTAGAATAGGTCTATAACCTGTCTCCATGGTTCCAAATAAGAGCCTTTATGCTTTTGATGGTATGCACTTACTTTAAAGAATACATATTCTGCCAGTTCTATCTGCATCTCAATTTGATATCAACTTCCACATTATACTAAAGTTTGGGTTTACAGGTCTCTCATAGGCTCACTGTCTTGCTTTGCGACTATTTCCTAGGCCTTACTCAGTCGTGTTAGAAGTCAATCCATGGTTTTGAAAACGTTGAGCTATTTTTCCTCACCTTAACTTCACCCCTAAAGTCAAAACTGAAAATCCCCAAAACTATTTTTCTGTCATCTCCCTGTAGACGTCCTATAGTAAGCCAAATTTAACATGTTTAAAGAAGCATCCTCTCTCAATTTATCCCCCAAATAAGTTCCTCCCCGTTTGTCTTCCCCATGTCAATTAATGGTATGCCATCATCCCGTAGTCTTAAACCAAAACCCTAGGTTCATTCCTGAGTCCTTGTTGCAGCCACACTGTTCCCCTTTCAGTTCTAATAGCAAGCTTTCTTCCACGCAGGGCCTATGCACTTGGTCCTCCCTCTCCCTAGAAAGCTCCCTCAGGAAGAATTTCTTATCTTTCAGGTTTCAACACAAATTTTACTCCTGAAAGAGGGCTTTCCTGCTCACCACATCTAAGCAACCTTCATCATCACTTACTGCTGTCACTCTAACAGCTCCTCCCAGCAGTTTCCTCTGCGTGCTTTTCATATTCTCAAATGAATTTAGGGCATTATTTGTGTACTGTTTTTGTTCTAAGGCTGGAGTGAAGCTCCTCCACCTCCATACCCCACCCCCAGGACCACGCCAGACTTGCGCACTGCTGGAGTCCCAGGGCTCAAAACCATTCTTAGCACCTCAGAAACACTCAATAAGTTTGCTTCATGAATGAATGGTAATTAATAGAAAACCTGCTACTTTAAAACACTAGATAAAAAATTTATGAGAGTCAGAATCCCATATTCAGTTCTCTTTCAATGATTCCAAGAAAAGCACCCATATGAGGACACCTATACATCACCAAGTAACATACAGATCCACATTTTCTATGTGATTTTAGTTTATCATTTTATAAAATGAAATCTCACCCAAATATGCATACACAAAGCATGAATAATTTTGATAGTCTAAAACAGATTTTCCTCTGTTTGTGAATATTTACATATATAATATATATGCATTTTATTATCATTCAGAATGAGATAATGTAATTGTGCTAGGTTACCACAATCATACAAAGATAATCACCATCTTTAAAAGCAGCAGTATACTGCGGGGTTTTACCTTTGTATATATACATTATTAAATGTCTTACATTTCTTAGCTTCCTTATTAAAATTAAGCCAGTATGTATTATATTCTTAATGTTTTTACTAATTCAATTTAAAACTCTTGAGCAGGATTTTCTCCTTTTTTCAATTCATCTTGAATATGAGTACTGGCAGCATAACCCCTCTGTAGCTGGCCACCTGATTTCTTGGCAGAAAGGCAGCTGAAAGACCATTCGTCCAATTCTGAAATGAAAGACGTTCTTTTTTGGGATACAGTGAATTTACTTAGCGCCTCTTTTAGGAGGCTAATTAACTTTTAAAACCTGCTGTAAGTATTATAAGGAATATACTGTTAGATAAATAGATAGATGGATAGATAAAGACTATATGTACAATAGTTTCCTTAGAGTTAAAAACTGTTATTGTTGAACATCAGGTTGCAGCTTACTCACTGGCTCATTGCCTCAGGTGCAGAGAACTAGAAAGAGTCTCTCTTCTGGCCTTACAACAAAAAAAAGCCAGACAAGTTGCAAGTTCAAGACTTTTCTTGAACCTGTGAGAAAGCCTTAGGTCACAGGGTCACCAACTAGCCCAAATCTAAGGAGAGACAGACATCTGCAGGGAGACACAGAATGCGAGCACCTGCTAACCTGGGGCAGAGGCAACTGAGGCTGGAAAACGACCCAAACGAAAAACAGGCAAAAGACCTGAACAGCCACCAAAGAAGTACACAGATGGCAAGTAAGCATCTGAAAAGATGTTTAACATCATATGTCATTAGGAAATTGCAAACTAAAACAAGAAACTACTACACATATTCTAGACTGGCCAAAATTCAAAACAGTGACACCACTAAATACTGGCAAGGATGTGGAGCTATAGCAACTCTCATTCATGGCTGGGGGGAATGCAAAATGGTACACCCACTTTCAAAGATAGTTTGGTGTTTTCTTACAAGACTAAACATGCTCTTACCATACAAGCCAGCAATTGTGCACCTTGATATTTACCCAAATGAACTGAAAACTCATGTCCGTGCAAAAACTTGCACACATGGGGCCAGCCTGGTGGCATAGCAGTTAAGTTCACGAGCTCTGCTTCGGCAGCCCAGGGTTCATCAATTCGGATCCCTGGTGTGGACGTAGGCACCACTTATGCTGTGGCAGGTGTCCCACACATAAAATAGAGGAAGATAGGCACAGATGTTAGCTCAGGGCTAATCTTCCTCAAAAAAAAACTTACACATAGATGTTTATAGCAGCTTTCTTCATAACTGCCAAAACTTGGAAGCAACCAAGATGTCTTTCAGTAGGTGAATGGATAAACTGTGGCACATCTAGACAATGGAATATTACTCAGCACTAAAAAGAAATGAGCTATCAGGCCATGAAGACACGAAAGAACCTTAAATGTATACTGCTAAGTGAAAGAAGCCAATCTGAAAAGGCTACATACTGTACGATTCCAACTGTCAGACATTCTGGAAAAGACAAAACTATGGGAACAGTAAAAGGATCAGTGGTTGCCTGAGGTTATGGGGAGGGAGGGATGAATAGGCAGAACTCACAGGATTTTTAGGGCAGTGAAATTACTCTGTATGATAATATAATGGTGGATATATGTTATTATACATTTGTCAAAACTCAGAGAATGCACCACATCAAGATGAACCTTAATGTCAACTATGGACTTTAGGTGATAATGATGTGTCAATGTAGGTTCATAAATTATAACAAATGTACCTCTGTGGTACAGGATATTGATCAGGGGGGAGGCTGTGTGTGCTTGGCGACAGGGGTACAGTTGTCCCCCTTATCTGTGGTTTCTCTTTCAGCAGTTTCAGCTACCCATGGTCAACTAAGGTCCAAAAATATTAACTGGGAAATTCCAGAAGTAAACAACTCATAAATTTTAAATTGTGTGCTGTTCTGAGTAGCGTGATGAAATCTCATGCCATTCTGCTCCAACACTCCTGGGCTGTGATTCATTCCTTTGTGCAGCGTATCCATTTTGTATACAGTACCCACCAGCTAGTCACTTAGTAGTCATCTCAGTTATCAATGGACTCTAGCAGTATCACTGTGCTTGTATTCAAGTAACCCTTAATTTACTTAATAATGACCCCAAAGTGCAAGAGCAGTAATGCTGGCAATTTGGATATGCGAAAGAGAATTTGTAAAGTGCTTCCTTTAAATGAAAAGGTGAAAGAAAAGAAAAGAAATTCTTTGCTGAGGTTGCTGAGATCTACGGTAAGAATGAATTTTCTATCTGTGAAATCATGAAGAAGGAAAAAGAAATTCATGCTAGTTTTGCTGTCACATCTGAAATATGTATGATTAGAAAAAAAGAGGGTTCGGTATCGCCCATGATTTCAGGCATCCACTGGGGGTCTTGGTTCCAGTCTTCCCCATAGATAAGGGGGCACTACTGTAAATGGGAACTCTCTGCACTTTCTGCTTAAGAGCAGTGAGCCTCAAAGGACTCTACAAAACAAAGTTTGTGAAAAATTGGCTTCCTATATTTATGCTTGTCTGTTTCTAGATTCTATGTGCCTATCTTTTGTAATACCATACTTTTTAAAAAAATAAATGCACGCCAATTTTTCACAACGTTGCAAAGGCAATTCGGTTGAGAAAGGAAAGGTTTTTTTAACAAATGACACTGAATAAATGATGGCAATCATACATCCACATGTAAAAAGATGAACTGCAACACATCGTTCATGTCTTATACAAAAATTTACTCAAAATGGATCATAGACTTAAATGTAAAACATAAAACTGTTCAACTTCTTGGAGAAAATATTTGTGATCGTGAGTTAGGTAATGAGTTTATAGACACTACATAAAAAGTAGGATCCATAAAAGAAAAAAATTGATAAATTTGACTTTATTAAACTAAATTGTATAGTGTCTACAAAAGACATGCTTAAGAAAATGAAAAGACAAGTTGCAGACTGGCAGAAAATATTTGCAAAGTAAATTTCTGACTAAGGACTTGTGTCCAGAATATATAAAGAATTCTCAAAACTAAATTATAAGAAAATAAATTTAAAAAAAATTTTTAAAAGAGAGAAGGTTAAATAAATAAAATCAGAAACATAAGAGGAGAAATTACAACAGACACCACAAAAATACAAAGGATTATATGAGAATACTATGAAAAGCTATATGCCACAAATTGGATAATCTAGGAGAAATAGATAAATTTTTAGAATCATACAACCTTCCAAAACTCAATCAAGAAGAAACAGAGAATCTGAATAGACCAATCACTGGTAAAGAGATGGAAATAGTAGTCAAAAACCTGCCAAAAAACAAAAGTCTAGGACCAGAGGGCTTCCCTGGTGAATATGACCAGACATTCAAAGAAGATTTAACACCTATCCTTCTCAAACTCTTCCAAGAAACTGAAGGGGACACTTCCTAATTCATTCTACAAAGCCAACATTACTCTGATACCAAAACCAGACAAGGACAACACAAAAAAAGAAAATTACAAGCCAATATCACTAATGAACACAGATGCAAACATCCTCAACAAAATATTAGCAAATCAAATACAACAATACATTAAAAGGATCATACACCATGATCAAGTGGGATTTATTTCACAGATGCAAGGATGGTTCAATATCCACAAATCAATCAATGTGATACATCACATTAACAAAATGAAGAATAAAAAAATCACATGATCATCTCAATAGATGCAGAGAAAGCATTCAACAAGATACAGCATCCATTTATGATTAAAAAAACAAAAACTCTCAATAAAATAGGTATAGAAGTAAAGCACTGGGGCCAGCCCCATGGCAGAGCCGTTAAAGTTCCACATGCTCGCTTAGGCAGCCCAGGTTCTCAGTTCAGATCCTGGATGCGGACCTACTCCACTCATCAGCCATGTTGTGGAGGCATCTCACATACAAAGTGGAGGAAGACTGGCACAGATGTTAGCTGAGGGTGAATCTTCCTCACCAAAAACAAAAGCAAAAAAGTACCTCAACATAATAAAGGCCATATATGACAATCCACAGCTAACATTATACGCAGTGGTGAAAATCTGAAAGCTATCCCTCTAAGAACAGGAATAAGATAAGGATGACTACTTTCAGCATCTTATTTAACATATACTGGAAGCCCTAGCCAGAGCAATCAGGCAAGAAAAAGAAATGAAATGGATACAAATTGGAAAGGAAGAAGTAAAACCATCGCCATTTGCACATGACATGATTTTATACATGGAAAAGCCTAAAGAATCCACCAAAAAACTAGTAGAAATAATAAACAGAGTAAAGCTGCAGGGTACAAAATCAACATACAAAAATCAGTTGCATTTCTATATACTAACAATGAAATAGCAGCAAGAGAAGACTACAATCCCATTTACAATTGCAAGAAAAAGAATAAAATACTTAGGAATAAATTTAACCAAAAAGGATAAAGACATGTACACTGAAAACAATAAAATAATGTTAAAAGAAATCAAAGACGACACAAAGAAATGGAAAGATATTCTATGCTCACAAATTCAAAGAGTTAACATAGTTCAAATGTCCATACTACCTAAAGCAATCTATAGATTCAATGTAATGCTTATCAAAGTCCCAGTGACATTTTTCATAGAAATAAAACAAATAATCCTAAAATTTATATGCAATATAAAAGACCTCGAATAGTCAAAGCAATCTTGAGAAAAAAGAATAAGGCTGATGGTGTCACACGCCCTGATTTCAAAATATACTATAAAGCTATAGTAATCAAAACAGCATGGTAGCGGCACAAAAACGGAAACACAGATCAGTGGAACAGAATCAAGAGCCCAGAAATCAACACACACATCTACAGTCAGCTAATTTTCAAGAAAGAAGCCAAGAATGGAGAAAGGAAAGTCTCTTCAATAAAGGGTGTTGGTAAAATTGGACAGTCACAAGCAAAAGAATGAAAGTAGAACATTATCTTACACTGTACACAAAAATTAACTCAAAATAGATTAAAGACTTGAATGTAAGACCCGAAACCATAAAACTCCTGGAAGAAAACATAGGCAGTACACTCTTTGGCATCAGTCTTAGCAGTATATTTTTTAATATCATATATCCCCAGGAAAGAGAACAAAAGGAAAAATAAACAAATGGGACTACATTAAGCTAAAAAGCTTCTGCATGGCAAAGGAAACCATCAACAAAACAAAAAGACAATCTAACAACTGGGAGCAGATAACTGCAAATCATATATCTGATAAAGGGTTAACATGCAAAATACATAAAGAACTCATACAACTCAACAACAAAAAACCAAACCACCCCATTAAAAAATGGGCAAAAGATCTGAACGGACATTTTTCCAAAGAAGATAAACAGATAGCCAACAGGCACATCAAAAGATGTTCAACATCACTAATTATTAGGGAAATATAAATCCAACTACAATGAAGATACCTCACACTCATCAGAATGGCTATAATTAACAAGACAAGAAATAACAAGTAGATGTGGAAAAGGGAAGCCCCATACACTGTTGGTGGGAATGTGAAATGGTGCAGCCACTATGGAAAAGACTATGGAGATTCCTCAAAAAATTAACAGAACTACCATACGATCCAGCTATTCCACTTTTGAGTATTTATCCAAAGAATATGAAAACTCTAATTCGAAAAGATATATGCACTCCTATGTTCACTGCAGCATTATTCACAATAGCCAAGACTTGGAAACAACCTAAGTGCCCACCAACAAATGAATGGATAAAGAAGATGTGGTATATATATACAATGGAATACTACTCAGCCACAAAAAAAGATGAAATCTCGCCAATTTCAACAATATGGATGAAACTTCAGGGTATTACACTAAGAGAACTAACTCATAAGCAGAAAACCAAATACAGCATGATTTCACTCATATGTGGAAGAGAAAAACCACCACCACAACAACAAACAAATACATAGATATAGAGATTAGACTGGTGGTTACCAGAAGCGAAGGGGAGAGGGAGGAGGGCAAAAAGGGCATAGGGCACGTGCACACTGATGGATGGTAATTATTCTCTGGGTGGTGAACATGACGTAGTCTACACAAAAATCGATATAATGATGCATACCAGAAATTTATGTTATAAACCGTTACCTCAATAAAAAATTTTTTTCGAAAAAGAAAAAAGACTGAAGTTGACTAGAAAAAAAATGGACAGAGATCAGAATAGACACTTTAGAAAAAGTAGTATATGTGTCATATAAGCATATGAAAATATGCTCAACATCATTAGTCATTAGAGAAGTGTAAACTACCCCACAGTAAGATACCACTAGAAACCTACAAATTTCTGACATAAATGAAAACCCTGAAAATACCAAGTGCTGGTACTAATGCAGAACAATGATACAGTCATTTCCAAACAGTACAGCCACTTTGGGAAAGTTGGGCAGTTTCTTAAAAAGTTAAACGTATACCTACTCTATGACCCAGCAACCCCACTTCTAGGTATTTACCTAAGTGGACTGAAGATCTACGGCTACACAAAAATCTGTACGTGAACTTTTACAGCAATTCTATTCACAAACCTTTAAGGCAACGGCAATCAAAATTACTGATTCTCCTCTACTGGAAAACAGTCTACTAATTCAAGCTGCTCTGCTTTCAGAAGTTGGCAATAAACCAAAGTTCTCAAGTACTAAATACGCAAAATCATACACATCCTGAAACACAGGCCTGCATGTCACTGAACCAGTAGATAGGTTAAAGCAGGTTGGCTTTCCGATGGCAGAGGATTAGTTAGCATGATGTAATGCATTTGTTTTCTAAATCAAATATATAGATAATGTGTGTTAATTTATTTTCTCTTTGGGAAACCAAACATTTAAAATACAAAAATGGGAAATAAACATCCTAAGATTTACTGTGTGCTTACTATGTAAGAAGCACTTTGCCAAGTAATCTCTATGAACTTGACTGTTTATCCCTCACAAAAATTCTGTAAATACTATGATCATTTCCACTTAACAGATGAAGGAACAATGTGCAGAGGCAAGGAGCTTGCAAACCTGACACCTGCTAAGAGGCAGAAGTTGGACTAGAAGTTGATAGGTTTCAAAGCTTCTCTTCTTGATTTTTATGCTAAATTGCTTCTGAAAATAAAAAGTTACATAAGAGTTTGAGGTGCAATATAAACAAGAAAGTTATTAAACAACCTGACTACACCAGGCAAGGGAAGTTAATCTTTTAGCAATTAAATTATCTGAAAACATTTTTATGGAAGAAACAAATTATATGTTTTAAGGTCTTCTAACTGAATATGCTACTTTTCCAATTTTACTTTCCTGAGAGTATTAACATTCATGTTCCTTTGCTACACATTCTGTACTAAAAGTTACTTGTCTCAATACTGAAATTCCAGAAAATCAGTTGATGGTAGGTGTTCCTAATAATTCTGCAGAAATTATTATATGATTATGTCAAGGGTTTAAGTATTTATGGCTCCTGAATTCACTAAATTGAGATATGTAGTTGATTTTCTGTGATGTATCAGCATACTCTTTCAATACATAAAGATCATTCCCACGTGTTTCATTTCATTCAGTCACCTCATTATACTACGCTAGACAAAGCAGAATTATGAATCATTATTGCCCAAAAAGATACCCTCAGATTTAAAGCTTTTTAATTACAAGTATCCATTTGTTTTTCTACATTCACTATCACCTACCTTGATACTTAGGGAATTTTTAGAATTAAATTATACATAACATTACTAGATTACCCATTTTGAATTCTGAAGCCTGAAATCTCACTGCTATCTGATGAAATTTAACATTAAAACAACTACAAATTTGATCTCTGCCTCTATGAGTTTGGTTTTTTTAAGATTCCACATATAAACAAGATCATACACTACTTGTCTTTCTCTGACTTATTTCACTTAGTATAATGCCCTCAAGGTTCATATATATTATCACAAATGGTAGGATCTCCTCCCTTTTTATGGCTGAGTAGTGTTCCACTGTGTGTGTGTGTGTGTGTGTGTGTGTGTACACACACACCACAATTTCTTTATCCATTCATCCTTCTGTGGACACTTAGGTTGCTTCTCTATTTTCTTTTCTTAGGAACAAAATTACTCATCCAATAAATTAAAGCATGTGAAATAGGCGGTAAAAAGAAATGCATAATCAATATCTCTAATCAGTTAAGGATCAAATATTAAACACTCTAGTAAGAATAATTTATGACTAAAATCAAGTCAGAAGTTTGGCCAAAAGGTAAGGCAAAATTTCTCTCTGAACTTTTGACCAAGATGGTGTAGTTAACTTCACGCTTTTATGAACTGTCACCCCTTAGCTAAAAATATAATAGGGAAATACGGAAAGAAAAAAGAAAAACATAACCAGAGTCAAAAATAAAATAAAAACATTTCAAAGTATTGGAAAAGAAGCATAATGTTATGAGTGAGTCTAAAACTCTAGCTTTCCGAAAAAGCATTCGATGGCGGTCTGCAGATTAGCTGGTGGAGGTAGAAGGGACCACAGGTTCTCCTGCCTCCAGCACAGGATTCACACTCACTGTGTGAACTGGGGCTGGGGCAGGGGCTCTCCCTATTAATAACCAAAGAAACAAAAAGCACCGTTGACCACCGCCTAAGGCCACGGCTTTTAAGAAGCAGCAAGGAGGACACAAAGCCAGACTCAACAGAGACAGAACCCGAACCTGAAAAGATCATGGGTCACTGACTAAATCAACAAAATTGCTAGCAGCATCTTCCAGTAGGAACTTCACATCTCAATTATTAGCCCTCGTTCTAGAGCACTCTGAGGGTGGGGAGTGGTGGAGGCGATGAGCAATTAGAGCAGGGAGAGCAAGGTGGTAGAAACCATGACAAAAGGAGGATCCAAAAAGGAGAGTGAAAAGAAATTACTTACGAAACTCACAGTGCCTAGAAAGAAAGCAGCAAACTCAACAATCAGAATATGTATTCATATCCAAATGAAAGTAATTTCTAAAACTACCAAAGAATTTAAAGAAGACATATGTGTGATGTTCAGAAAAATAAAAGGGATAAAATTCATTAAAAAACAAAAGAAATAATTTAATAAACAAAGGCACAAATCAAATAAAACAGGAAAAAACCAGAGAACTCTTCCTCATTGGGACTTCCACTGCTGGATAAAATGCAGTAGGTGGCAGCAGCCCAAAACTCCCACTGCAACAACTAGAAAAAAATGGGTAAATTTCAAAATCTATATTTTTAAAGACATGAGAGGGCTGTTGAAGCAAGAGAACAAGCTGAATTAGAAGTCCAGAGGATGGGAGTTTTTTCAAAATGAGCAAAAATATCACCTGCTGATCTCTTCTTGGGCTGATTTTAAGTATACACTGAGAATCAGGCTTGTCCCACCCTGAGGGACTCCACCAGAGGAATAAAGCCAGCAAGGCCTATAAAGGTCAGTCATTTCTCTGTTAGACAGCAGAGTGCAAATTTGAGGTGTCCCAAACAAGAAGCTGATTTTCCCTAAGGTACACTTGCTAAATTCTGGGCTGTGCTTAAAGAACTGGGGAACTAGTCCAAGTGTGTCTAAAAACCAGCATGAAATCTCCCATAGTCTGTACATTAGAGACAAAATTCCGCTTAAGGGAGGGTGCTTACTTTAAATAGAAAACCCTTCAAGAAATTTGTTATTTGAAGCTATAAAGGGCAGGAAGCTAAAGAGCTAAACATAAACATTTCTTGGGGAAGAACTGAACTATCAACACCTCTTCAGAGCTCTCAATCAAAATCTTAGAACAACCATACCAAAATAACAGAAATAAACCTGCAGTCATTAACATTTACAAAGAAGCCCCAGTCCAGCCGGCTCTGGCTCTGTGATTGCATCAGTCCTCACCCTACCTGCCAATGAAAGGGAAACCTTATCTGATGAAAGACATCATCTGGAACTTTACAAACATTTAACACACTGTCTGACACAAACCAAAAATTATGAGACAGAAATATGTGATTGATAATCTAGAAGAACAAGAGACAACAGATGCAGACTCAGAAACAATTCAGATATTATTGCTGGCATAGGTTAAAATAACCATGATTAACATGTTAAGGAAAACAGAGTAGATTGGGGAAAAACTGGGTAAAAGATGGTGAATTTCAACGAAAAAACTCAGAATCTATAAAAATGAAGAATTAAAATTGCATTCCAGAACCAAAAAAAAATAATATTTGATATTAAGGACTGTGGATATATTCACTACCACCATGATTACAATGAAAGACAAGATTGCCAATTCAAGAGAACAAGCGGATAGAAAATATCCAAACTGAAACATAGAGAAAAGAAGGATAGAGAAAACAGAACTGAGTGGAAAAGACATGTGGGACACATTTAAAAGGTATAACATACATGCAATCATGGTCCCCAAAGAAAAAAAGTATCAGTTTAAAGCAGTATCTGAAGAAATAATGGATAAGACTTTTCCAAAACTTACAAAAAGTATCAGTCCACAGATTTAAGAAACTCAAACTCAAAACAGAAAAAATACCAAGAGACCACACTCAGGCACATAGTCACACTGCCAAAAAAAAGCAAAGTCAGAAAATCTTAAAAGAAACCAGAGAAAAAGGCATTATTGTCAAAGGAGCAAAAATAAAAATTCAGGAAATTTTTCAACAGAAACTATAGATGTATAAGGCAAGTTAAAGATATCTTTAAAAAGCTAAAGGAAATACACACACACACACACACACACACACACACTTCCTCACAAAATTTTCTAAACCTCTAACTCTACACCATGTGGGAATACCTTCAAAAGTGAAAATGACTAGAGAATAACAATTAATGAGTGAATTTAGCAAGGTTGCTTGTTACAAGGTCAATATACAAAAATCATTTGAATCCCTCCACACTAACATTCAAAAATACATAAAATATTATTTACAAGTAATATTATTTACAATAGCATCAAAAAATACCAAATACTTGGGAATAAATCTAACCAAAGATGTGTTGGACCTGTACACTGGAAACTACAAAACACTGCTGAGGAAAATTGAAAAATCTAAATAAATAGAGGGGATATACCATATTCATGGATTAGAGGATTCAATATTGCAAACAGGTCAATTCCTAGAAATTAATCTAAAGATTCAATGCAAACCTAAATAAAATTCCAGCCAGAATGTCTGTGCACTCAAGTGTCTCATGCGGCCTCTGGAAAGCTCCACCATCCCCTCAAAAGAGAATGGAAGTGAAAAAAAAATACTGTGTGAATATTATTTTCAAAATAATTTTGATGTCATAGGGTCTCAGAGATTTAGGGTCCCCATACCACACTTGGAGAAACACTAAACCATCCATTACTCTACTTGCCTAGATGATCATTTCACACTTTTTTCTTCTCAAACTCCAATTTCTCCTTGTTCCCTACCCTCACACCCAACTATTGACTTTCTTTCCTATCTAACAAGAAAGCATTTAAATAAATAAGTATAAATAACATATATAAATATCTGCATACACACACACTCCTATGTATTATTAGAAGAGAACTTCCACATACTCACTGGAATATCTATTCTCCAACCCACCTATATTTATATCTACATACTCTGCCTTCTCTCCTCTAACTATGGATGAACCATCTGTGCTCCTATCCCATTCATTTATTTACCAGATCTTACCCTATCTCAGCTACTCAATGACATACTGCCAGCAACTTACCCTTTGTCCCTTGAGTCACCAATCTCATCTCTTCTTTATCACCCTCACACCCATATCCTTCTCCAGCTACTCTGCAACTTCGCTGCTCCTCTTTACAGCAAAATGCCTCACAAATTCTGCCTATATTTACTGTCTATTTACTCCTCCCATTCATTCATGATCCTACTATAATCAAGCTTTATTTTCCACTCTATCAACATCCCAAGACTTCCATGTTGCTATATTCAATGCTTAATCCTCAACTCAGCAGAAATATTTGCCATAATTTATCTCCTCTCCCTCCTTCTAGTGACTCTTTCTTCACTTCCTCACTTGGCTCTCCTCCTATCACACTAGCTACTCTTTTCTCATATCTTCCCAACCTTTGAATTTTGAAGTACATCAAGGTTCAGATCTTCTCTCTTCTCCATTTACATTCACTCCTTACAAAAGCTCATTAATGCACTTAAATATCATCTTTATTCCATTGAAACCAAATTTACATATACATACAGCCAGCACCTGTTCTCTGAATCTAGACTTGTAAATCTAATTGCTTCCTCAGGTTCTCTGCTTAGATGTCTAATGTTGAACATACTCAAAACTAAACCTCTGACCTCTAAGCCCCATTTTGCTCTTCCCTTAGTCTTCAGCTTTTCAGTAAATGGCAACTCCATCCATCCAGTTTCTCAGGCCAAATATTTCAGAACTGTTCTGTACTCCTCTATTTTTCTTAGACTCTCCATCCATGTGCTATCCAATCAATCTTAAAAATGATCAGAAAACAACACTTCTCACTACCTCCACAACTTCACCAAAGTCCAAGCATCACTGCCCCTCATCTCCATTACCGCACTAGCCACTTACTGGTTTCCCTGCTTCCACCCTCACCACCCTAGTTCTCAACACAGCAGCCAATGTGATCCTTCAGAATCTTAAGTCACATGATGCTACCTCTCTGTCTAAAAGACTTCAGGGCTTTCGATCTAGTTAAAGTAAAAACGAGCGTCTTCACAACAGTCTCCAAGTCCATACATTGTATGTATGGCTCCTGACTACTTTTCTGCTTGTTTCCTACTACTTGCCCCTTGCTCATTCTGTTCCAGCAACACAGGCTCCCCCTCGTTTTTCTAGGATAATGTTAAGCCAACTCCCACCTCAGGACTTTGCACTTGATAGTTCCTCAGTCCAGAACACTCTTGTCAGAGACTTCCTTTAGAATGTCCTAACCTCTCCTATCTAAAACAGCAACCCCTCTCTCCCAACCTACGCAGCACATCACTCCTGTCTTCCTTACTCTGCTTTGATTATTCACACAGCACTTATTGCCAAGTGATCAGCTACACATTATGTTCTTAACTTTTCATTTTTCTACCAATCACCCAATCCAACCCTCAAAATGTAAGCTCAATAAACACAGATGATATTTGCCACTTTTATTTACGAATATTTCCCAGTATTAAGAATATTATCTGGTACATTCCTGGTATCCAATATATATTTGATAAATCAAAAAATGAATGAATAAACCAAAGAAGAATAGAGAACTCAGAAATACACACATACCTGTGTAAAGGGTAGTTTGGTACTATCTCATAGAGCTGAAGATGAATATACATACCCTATGATCCCAAATTCATATCTAAGTATGCAATTTGGCATCACCCTTCACTACTTTACTCTTAGTATATGCCCATGAGGGTATCCAAGAATGTTCTTAGTAGTTTTGTAAAAGTTAAAAACTTGAATATATCTTAAATGAGCATTAATATGACAACAAATGAATTATTGTATAAAGAATGGAATTACATACTGTATAGTAATTAAAGTGAATCATGTAGATCCACATGTAATGACATGGATAAACACAAAAAAACCATGTTACACAGAAAATGTTGCAGAATAGTGCTGGCACCACAACACCAGTTAGACAGAACAATGGTTTTCAAAGTGTGGTCTGCGGATCCCTGGGAGTCTCCCATAACCTAAAAACTTTCAGGGTCCTAATAAAACTAAGATGTTATTTGCCTTTTTCATTCTCATTCTCTTTCAAGGATACACTGGAGTTTTCCAGAGGCAGCATGCAGAAGCAAATATGATAACTCAGCTGTCTTTTATTAAGCCTAATATTAAAAAGATGTGCAAAATATGTAAAACAATGCTACCCTTTTAAATGTTTTTTTGTCTTGGACAGTATTGCTATTGTTTCATTAAACGTTATTTATGTTGATATATAATAGATTTATTATTGAATATATTAATACATATTTTTAAAAATTTACAATTTAAATTTCAAATACAGCAAATATTGATAGATATAACCCACATAAACAGAAGTTCTTTGGGGTCCTCAATAATTTTCAACAGTGTAAAGGGGATCTGGAATAAAAAAGTTTGAGAACCACTGATACGGAATTAAAAATGCACACAACTAGAGCATATAACAAGTATGTATATTTACGTATCTCCGTATGCAGTCAATCTGCGTATAAACTATCAGACCACATAGACATAAAAAGTAAATTCACAGGAGGGCTCACTTAGTGAGCTAAGAATTAGGAAGGGATACCAGGGTGGCTTCAAATGCGGATTATTTTTTCTTTAAAACAAAACAGAAAACCCAAATTCAAAGCAAATATGGCAAAATGGAAAGGTACACGCATGTTCATTTTCCTATTTTATTTACTTTTCTGTATAACTGAAATACTCCACAGGTAGGAGCAATCTATTATTTCCTCCACAAATTTTTTTCTACAACCATTTCTTCCCCTTTGGTATCATTAATTTTTCCCTTTCAGTTCCTGTGAAGTCCATGGCCTGCAAGCTGCTTCTCTCTATAAAGTAGCAATTTAACAAATACATTAACTCAGATTTATGCTACAAAAGCTTTTTCTCCTTTTCAAATGAATATGAATTTTAAATGACAATCTCAGAAAAAATGATAGGAATTCCAGAGATGAAACTATGGATTTATAGAAGAGAGGCAAAAGACGACTCCCTATGAGTCACATCACACAAATCTGATACTGGTAACAAAATTTTATTTGATAAAAATTAATTTTAACATGAATTATAAAAGATATAAACAAAATAATCAAAAATACTGGTTTAAAATGGACCCTTTTCATCTTTAACTATATAATCTATATGTATAAACTGCTCCACAGAAAAACATGGACTACTTCAAAACTGAATATGATTAGAGGAACACAAATTATCAATGTGACCAATATTACAATGTTTTAAATTAAAATACAGTTATTAACTCAAGAAGTAGTTACTGAGTCCCTACTATATTGTAAGCCCTGGGGATACAAAGGTGACAGGACAGGCTCGCTTATTCCAACAGGCAGGCAGAAAGTCAAAGTAAGCAAATGCACAAAATAATTCCAGATTATGCTGGACACTGAAAATTAAGCAATAAAAAAAAAAATGGGATGATGTGATTTAAGAAACTGGGTGGAGAGACTTCTAAAGATTCAGTGGACAGGGAAAGTTCTCTGAGGGGGTGACGTCAAAGCTGGTGCTAAGTGATACCAGAGCAAGCAGCCATACAAAAATCTGCTGGCTGGAACCTGATCTATTTCAGAAGGTACTAAGGCAACGTGGGTGAAGAGCAACGAACAAGGCGGAAAAAGCCATCCAGCCAACGTCAAAGGCTAGGCAAGGGCTGGACCCCGTAAAGCTCAGATTTTATTCTAAAGGTACTGAGAAGTCACTGGCAGGTTTTAAGCAGAGAATTAACATGATCTGATACTCTTAACTGCTTTGTGAAGATAAGAGGGCCCACAGAGACCACTGCAGGAGTTGAGGCAAGAGACAATGGGAGCAGCAGCAATGAATGGGGACGGAGAAAAGTGCAGGTTATTTGTTTTATCTTGGACATAGAACAAAACGAGCTGATGGACTGAGCGCAGCGCATGGGTGAAACTGAGGAATCAATGATGACTCCTAGATTTTTGATAAAACTAATCATTTCCTATTTGAAATATCATATCCTTAGTTTTTGTATTGTTAGCTATTTTCATAATAGTGGTATATCATCAACCATCCCAAACCCAGTGGCTTAAAACAGCAATCATTTATACTTCTCCTGTGTCTCTGTGTTTGTTGATCTACCCTAGGCTTGGAGTCAAGCTGCAGGTGGGGTCCGCTCTGCCCCACATCTCTGTCATCCCCCTTGGACCAACAAGCTAGCCAGAACATGTCTTTCTCACAGTGATGGCAGAAGCAAAGAGGACCACTCGTGCACATTTTAAGCCTCTGTTTGGGTCATGTCTGCTAACATCTCACTGGCCAAAGCAAAGTAAATGGCTGAGCCAAAATCAAAAGGCAGAGAAGTATACTTCTCCTGTACAAGGACCTGCGACATCACATGGCAAAGACGAAGGACACAGAGAGAGATGAAGAACAAAAGCAAACAGTCCAACCCATCCATACAGTTTCTATGTATTCAAATCATGAGTCATAATTGTAAAAGGTCACGAGTTTCTGGAAAGCTCCAGACCATTCTTCAAGACAACCACAAGCAGAATATAATTAGTCCTCTGAATTAACACTTATTTTTATTAAGCAATTACATGAACATTTTCAAATTCTATTTTATTACCAAAGACTATAGCTAGCTATACATGTATATAGTAGGAAAAAAGTGACATTAGGAATATTTCTCAGATTAGGATAACGTGAAAGAGAGACACTGGTTTAAAATTTAAGACAATTATCTATGGTATGGTCAAAGACATCACTAGAACTACTACAGGGTACAGACAGGCAAACCATCCGAATATACCTCAAAGATATTTTTAAGGGCAGAAAAGGAAGTACTTACTTATTTTAAAAACCAGCAAAACTGCTAAAAACAAAGTGAAGGGCTAAAAAACAAACTGCAAAAAAAAACTACAACACATATAGTAAACAAAAGGCCTACATCCTTATTATATATATATGAAGTTCTTACTAAATACTAAGAAAAACAAGAATATTCTTACTTACTCATATTTCCTACCAGCTTTAACACTGTCTCATGTGCTTAAAAATATTTCTTGAAAGAATAAATGAGCTTAATGTGCTCTGATGAGGTTACGGAAATGTGATACATGCTTTAGACAAAGCAGAACTAAATTGTCGAGATTTTAAAGGTAAGCAGAGAAATTTGAATTCATTGTGTAGGTTATCACAGGCTCAGAGGAATGACCTCAAGAAAGTATTGTTTTACTACGGTTAAATTGGCCAACTGCGAGCAAAATGAATTAGAATATAGGGAGGATAAAATTAAGTAGACCAACTAGGAGTAGATGAACAGAAATTCTAGATTAGGGTAAAAGAACTCAAGAAACCTTCCAAGAAAAAGATTAAATACCTTAGAAGAAAGTAATATAATAGAAAACTCTAGAATCTAGCCTAGGGCAGTGCTTGTTAAATTTCAATGTGCAAGGATTCGCTTAAGGATCTGGTCAATAAAAGGCAGATTCAGATTCAGCAGACCACAGATTCTGCAGTTCTAATAATCTCCCAGGTGATGCCAATATCCTTGATCTTAAGATCACACTTTTAAGTAGAAAGGGTCTAGGAAGTAAGAATAATTATGGAACAACTTAGATAAAGAGAGTCGGTTTTCCCAGAATTCCAGATAATGACCAAATTTCAGGTTATTGCTTTCTTACCATCCTGTGTCCCTTCTTCTTGGCACTTATCAAAGCTGCCTTTTCACATTTATTTTTGTGATGATTTGTTCAATGTATTTCTCCCCACTTAACTGTGTCCTGTTTGGCTCACCACTTTAGTCCTCACACTTAGCACACAGCTGGCACACAGCAGGTGCTGAATATTTGTTTAATAAATGAATGAATGAGTCAATGAACAGAAATGAGGGAAGACATGCTGGTTTGAACACAGGAAAGTTAGTGAAGGACACTCCAGTAAAAAGATATATGTTGATCAGAATGAAGATAAAGGCTGCTGACGCAGGCTTGATTGATATTATATTAGATATGAGCATGAGTAGCCATCTAAGTAAATAAAATTATTGAAGGAGTACATAAAAGAGAAAAGATATAAGTAAGCTTTGTTGGACAAAGATCCAGAGAGAAAACAGAGGAAGGGGCACCAAAGAATGTAGTCAGACAGGGGATTCTGAAAGGAAGCAAGCACAAATAACGAAAAAGAGGTAAAATACATCATCTAAGGCTAGACTGAGCAGCGAGTTCAGAAGCTACACTGCATAAACATCCTTCTGTGAATATACAGGGAGAGAAGCCACAATTGGGTAAGTTGAGAAGAAATGAGCTGACAGGGAAGAAGAAGTAGCACTTGCAGGCACAAATTTGAGATAATATGAAAGCAAATTTGGGGGAATATTAAAATAGTGTTTCTTTTTTCAGAGAAATAAGAAATATGTTCATGTTTGAATATGCCTATAGGAGCCAGGCTGGCATATATAAACACATAAAGTGGTCTTGGGAGAGAATAACAGAGTGGTGGGGACTGAAGCAAGTTAGAGCCTGGAAACCCCATACAAAGACAGCAGTGACTCAGCTCCACCAGATTACTGCTTCAAAGCAATGAGAAGCTAATACTGACAAAATTCCCAATGTTTTTCCAGAAAATCCAAAATCTGGATATGTGTGTGAAATTTCTTCAATTGGGTAAAAACATATTCAACCGATAGGGCACCACTTTACTCTCTGGTCTGAAAAAAATCTGAGTTACATAAAAGAAGGGCCGTGCAGAACTAAGACCATGGCTGACACACAGTATAAACATGGAGCAGTGTGTTTGCCCATTATGGCAGTAGTGATCAAAGGCTGAGGATGGGTCAGTGAATGACAAGGAGCACCAGGAACCAAAGGAAGCAGTGTCTGGATATGAAGCATAAAAGACAGAGCCCATCAAGGGTAGAAAGAAAGCCTCTAGGAAGGGAAAGTGGGAGAGTTTGAATGAATGCAAGTTCATCTTAAACTAAAAATAACACAGTTACAAGTTGGAAACAACAGACAACTCAGTTTAAAGAGACAATCTTAGACCAAAAGAAATGCATAACTTTGATTATGAATAATATACTATTTTATTCAAAATGTGAACACTAAAGACACTTTTACAAGATCTTTTAATCTGACAACATCCATTTAAGAATCGATGACAGTGATCTTAAATAGCATTAGTTATATAAAACAGATAACAGAAAAGAGAATATTTTGCCTTGAAAATACCCCACAACTGAGGTACAAAGGGAGCACACATTCCAGTCCCATTCTGTTCTTAGCCCCTTTGTTGAGTTTGCCAAAAATATCTGAAGGCAGTTGAGACAAGATAGACATCTGGCCACTTAAAGCTATCTGGACCAATGCCATGTTCATACATGCTAAAAAGCAGACAGCGGGTTAATAAATTAATAATCACTATACCAGTCTAGTCTGCCTTTACTAAATGCTCACATTTCACTTTCCTTTCTCATGCACGAGCTTCAGCTGTCCCTCAATTAGGTTCAAACATATTCTAGATAGGTAAGTGGCATTATTCACTCACTCAAATGGTAATCATTTAGCACTTACTACATGCAAAGTGCTGGTCAAAGCACTATGGTGAATATAAAAAATTAACCAGTCATGGATAATGTCATGGAGAAACATATCCCTAATAGAGGAAATAGAAAATATATGCATAAATAACTACAAAAGAAGCTAAAAATCTAAAGATACAAGTAAAGAACCATAAATATTTGAGGAGAGAGATGAAAAGATTAGAAAGAAGATTCCACCATACAAGGATTCCTATTCAACATAAAAAACAAATGTCAGAGTTCAGCCTTCCAGTTTCCAATCTTCTTCTAACAAGCCGTTGTTGCCTTTCACCATTAACACAACTTTTCTGCTGAACTCTCAAAGTTTCGAGTCATTCATTCTTAATTCTTCATCACAATTTTATTCCATTACACTTAACTTGTGGAACCCCTGAAGATGTTTAATTCCTATCAATATTATACAGAACAAAATCTTTTTACTCAACTCGGGAAAAGCAACATTACACAGAAAACTCACAACTGGTCTTGCAGGTTGTTGACTAGAAACAAAAGTTAGGAAATTATATCCACCAGGAACAAAGATTTGCATTTCCAAGCTCCACATCATCTAAATCTCCAAAAAGACCCTTGGGTTCAAGGACCACTTCAGTAAGGTTCAGAAAGGAGTTTCTGGTTGAATGAAATAACCATCTTCATTTGTGCTTGTAAATCAGTCACAAGACGTAAAACCACCACCCTCTCCCTCATTCCCTAACTTAGGTGCCTTGATCCTTCTGTCAAAAACAAACAGAATTTGTTTCACAGTCACAGGACTACTAGGAAACTCTAACTCTAACTCTAGAAAAGACAAATTCAACACAAAATATACAAAGTTTTGTAATAAAAGCCTGAAGGGGAAGGCAGAAAGAAAGATATCAGCCTTTGGTTTTCAAAACAAGTAAAAATGTAATTGTCGTAAAGTTAGTTCCACCACAGAAATGGGGAAAAAAATATTCTAAATGTAACAACAACGGCTTTGCGCTTTAATTAAGAAAGAAAAATGGAAAAAAATTAATGTATCTTCATTCATCATTCCCTTTAGCAGATCATATAATTTTATTAGTGTTAAAATATTCATGTGTTGCATGAACACTATAACAAGTATTTGAAAATAAGATCAATATTAGTGTAAGAATTTAAGCCCCATGAAGGCAGGGCATTTTGTCTGTTCTATTCACTGATTTATCCACAGCTGAACTCTAGCTAACGCACAGCAGGTTCTCAATAAATACCTCCAGCTTAACTGTGCTTAATACACAGAAGGTTCTCCACACATATTGCTGTAACAATGAATGAATGAATGTCTGAAGACATTTCACGACAGCTACATCTAAGAATCAACAGAGTATACTACACCATGTCAGAAGGGAAAGAAAGGAGCAATATTTAACTAGACTAATATGAAGCTCCTTTCACTCTTTTTCAATTATCAAGAAGAAAAAATAATTTCAAGAGACTGGTAATGAACAAGTTACCACTGAGCTACACGACTTCATGTAAGAAGTTAGCTTACAGTACCACATACTCTATCTGCTATCATTAAGGGAAGCAAAACTGAAGGAGAGTGGATAAAAAGCATTCATTACAGATCAGTCTGCAATTTCACCAACTCTAGATCTGTGAAGAATTAAGATTTTTCTTTACCAATTTTCTATTACTACTAAACTGTTTCACACATGAATATACGCAACCATCAATATCATCAAGTGTAAGCTGTTAAGAAAATAACAACACAATGACATGATCTCCCATTATGTTATAATTAGCTACTTGCATCTCTGTCTCGCTCAAAATATTGTAACCCCTTGAAAGCAATGATCTTTTGCCCCACAGTCTACCTGTTGAATTACATATGCTGCCTAATATAAAATACATTCCTATTAAATAAATAGGGGGGCCAGCCCTATGACGGAGTGGTTAAAGTTCCGCACACTCCAATTTGTCGGTGGCCTGGGTTTGCAGGTTCAGATCCCAGGTGTGGACCTGCTCCACTCATCAGCCATGCTGTGGAGGCGTCCCACACACAAAGAAGAGGAAGACTGGCACAGACGTTAGCTCAGGGCTAATCTTCCTCAAGCCAAAAAAGAGGACGTTTGGGGCTGGCCTGGTGGTGTAGCAGTTAACTTTGCACGCTCCGCTTTAGTGGCCCAGGCTTTGCTGGTTCGGATCCCAGGCGTGGACCTATGTACTGCTTATTAAGCCATGCTGTGGCAGGCGTCCCACATATAAAGTAGAGGAAGATGGGCACAGATGTTAACTCAGGCCAATTTTCCTCAGCAAAAAGAGGAGAATTGGTGGTGGATGTTAGCTCAGGGCCAATCTTCCTCAGACACATGAAAAATAAATAAATAGGAATGTTTATTCCTATTTAAATAAAATACATTCCTATTAAAATTCTCTAAAGACTTATTTACTAAGTCAATCACTAATAGAACCTACAATAAAATCTTAACTATTTTTACAAAACTAGAGGCCTGAATCATCTAATGCCATAGGCTGGGTAAAAATATTTCTTTGTAACTTTCAGTTGTGTTCTCATATTTGCATTCGACTATGCATTACAGTTTCACAGTCTGAGAGGAAATGCATCTTTACGAATTATCAGAAACAGTTGTTCAAATACCAAAGTTACCGCTTTTATTTAATGATTAATTACTTTAAGGACGAAAGAAGGTGACTCAGGTTTTTGAAAGATCCAATAGGAGATTAAAAGCACCAAAATGGTACAAGTAGAAAGACTAGGTTTTCCCTACCAGAGTAGAGATGGAGCTACAAGGGGATTAGCTCCTTCTGTCAATCAAATACCAGTACTGGTGTGGTTTCTACATACAGCTCTATGAGCTTCTCAGTTCCCTTCAATTAGTTCGTAACTAAAATTCACATAGGAGAAAAAAAATAATAGGAGGACCATCTGAGTAGAAGGATCTTTTTTCAGGAAACCTATGATACTGTAGAGAAAGATGTGTTCAGGCATCAGAATATATCAAAAATATACAGTTCTCAAAAATGATTTTAAATATTTAAAGGTATTAGGATTTATATACAAATCCAAATAAAATAAATTGTATAATTACATAATTTAGTTAGATTAAGTTCAATTTAGTTAGACTAAGCTCTTTGAAACTAGTTTTCTAAGGTGTTAATAAATTCAAATAGTTTATGAAATGACTTATAAAAAACGAAAATTCAGCTCTTCAACTAGTGATAGTATCTTCAGAAAAAGCAGTAAGTCAAGATGAAAAGACTTGCTTATGTAGAGAGTTTAAGTCGCTTAAAAAGTAAAACTTTATATTAAAGACTACATTATTGATTCCACACACAGTGATTCCATATTGAAGACCGTCCATCAAACCTGGCATCTCATGTTTGTGCCACAGACGTCGTGTAACACATTTCCTCATTAATTTAAGAATGATATAACAGTGTTAACCTGGATTCTGATGGCTAACAGCAAAAGAGAACAGATTTGCCTGGAGTTTTTGCACTGCACTTAGACACTAAAAAGCCTACAAGAACATCACACCTCTCAAGGACACATCCCTTTAACTGACTTTAATAAACCTCTCCCATGTCTGAGTTCTATACCAGTATCCATAAGGAAACTTCCAGACCACCACTCTCTCTATCACCTATATGGGAAATCTGAAAACTACACTCAAACCACAACTGTGACACACTCTCCCGTCCCCCAACTTTACTATAAACAAATCTCTAAACTACTCCTCTTCCAGTCAACTCCTTCAGAGAATTTCTACGATTATAAACCTGTATACATACACAAGTATTTCAAATCCCAGCTCTGCCACTTACTGGCCTGTAACCTTGGACAAATGACTTTGGCTTTCTGTGCCTCAGTTTCCTCATCTATAAAATGAGAATAATAATAGTACCCACCTTACAAGATTAAATGATTTCATATATGTAAAGCACTTAGAACAGTGACTGACACATAGTGCTTGCTATTATTAGTTTAATATTTTCAATATCATTCAAACTTCATAGATTTCATACCGTTAGATCTGAGGACAATATAGGAACAAACATCATTCTTTTCATAGCAATTCAAAGCCTGCTCAAATGACTCCTAAAGACACATTCAGAGAGATAGACACACACACAAACATACACACCCACACACCCACACACACACACACACACGAACCTTCAGTGCATAGCATACCTGAATCTTTGGGAAACAAACTTTTGCCTCCTAAGAACTACTTATCGTAGAGGAGGAAAAGAATATGGCAAAATGAGTCATTCAAGCAACAGGAAGGCAACAGCAAGCACAAAATAACAATTTGCCTGTTTCTTTTACAATGAGCAGAGCGGTGATACACAAAAAATTATTTTCAAGGAATCGTATTTTCTTGAACATACTTTGAATCTGGAACCACTCTGAAAAGAAACTTGCTCACCTCTTAGACCAATCCATTTACCATGGAGAAAAGCTTAACCGAGGTTAGGGAAAAAACTGGTTTTTGTATCACTCACTAAAAGTACTAAAACAATGTTAAATTTTCATTATTTTATAAATATCACATATTTCAAAATATCATTCAACTTTTTATTTACTTGATAGGAGAATAAATCCCAAAACACATTAGCAGATTTTCTTCAGATTCTCAATGGCCAAAGAACTCTTTCAAAGAGAACTTTCCTTATTTAAAGAAATAATAATACTATAAACAAAAAAGACAGTAAATTTGATGCTGAGCGTTCCTCTACATTCAGCACCACGTATACTTCGCCCGCCCTGAAAACGTAGCCTGGTTTCCAGACAGCTAGACGTTCTTCTCTACCAGAACAATAAATTTCCCTGCCAATTATGGGTAACAGTAGAAAAGTAAACACATGTCATAAATTTGAGCAAAAAAATTAAGTTTCTGAAGTGCTTCCCATTCTGTTATTAAAGTAAAAGAAAACACATACTTTTAATACAAAGCTTAAATTTTGTTTCCTTCAATATTCAAAGTAAACAGGTGTATTCACAACCATATATTATCCCCAAATGTACAGGAGTAGTAAAGGTACCCCACAGTCAAAAAAACAAAAACAAAAAAACCCACTTATTTTTGCACAGAAACCAGAACTCCATGACATTCTTATTACCTTTTAAATGCTTCGGCTGGGTTTCTCTCACACTCCCCAGGCTGTAGGAGGCTCTGGACGGCTGGGTCCCTTAGCTTGTCCTCATATCCTTGGAGTAGTCCACTGCGGCAGATCTGGGCAACCAGACCTCTAACAAACCCTCCAACACACAAAGTATCAGAGTCCTGGGCTTTGCAGAAATGAAAGGCCAAAGCCTGGCGATGTAAACCTCTCTGCAAGCTTGTAGGTGAGCTCGGCCACAAGAGCTCAGTACACAGAGCTGTCTTGCCACTGCCAGGCCCTCCCACCAGTAACACACCCCAGGCAGCTCCTTTTCCAGAGACAACACTAGCATTATTCCCAGAATTCATGACAAGGGACGGTGTGTTGACAGTACTATTGCAGCAGTTAGATTTCTCCTGGAGGCAATGCTGAAGCTTGTGGAAAACCCACTCCCTACAGTAAAACTGCTTCCCCTGCAGTAAACTCGTTTGAGCCATTTTGCAGACTTTCTCTTCCCAAGGATTAGTCATAATAGGTTTCTTATCTTCAACATTTGCTAGAATCTGGATACATCAACACAGGTCTTTACATCCATTAGGACATAACTTGCATACTAGGTTGACTCTGAATGACAGAGTAACCAGCTACAGTAAAGTTCAACAGCCCCAGAGTCCACTTGCCAATAGAATGTGCATGACTTTATTTGGCTCTTTATTCTTGATTATCAGCAGAGAATGTACTAGTTTAATTGTTGAACTGGTGGAAAGTTGCCTGGTTCCAAAGCTTGGCAACCCTTTTCCTATATCTTGATGGGTCACATAACTCCATGGTTACATGTGGAGTTTATGTGACTGTGGATGTTTCAAGTATGCAGATGAGACAATACATCTGGAAAACTAAAGAGAAAGCCCAATCTTTCAATTTGTACAAGACGCTTCTCCAGATTCCAAGTGTTAATTCTGTATCTGAAAATTAGATGCAGAAAAGGTGTCCATTATAGTAAGTGTCATCACAAAGATTACATTTATACAGTAGGTAGGTAGCTCTGTACTTCTTGTTGAAGGACAGTCACTCAAAGTACTAGACCTTGCCAGTTTCAGACATCTGGGCAAGTGAGGGAACTCTCAGATTACGGTCTCTTATGTTGCAGAAATGACAGACCACCGTGAACACCTTCTAGCTCAAAGCATTCAGAAAATGCATTTTTTCAAGATAGTAGATTCTTAATGAACCTGTTCACAGGTTTCTCAGTTTAAGATGTCCGAGTAATCAAGAATTTCCATAAGTAACTAAAATAAAACAAACACAAATATCTTAGTGCAAAACATCATATGTTAAATAAAAGCTCACCTATCAAAGGATGCAATTTACCAGTTAAAATAATCCCAAAAACCCATATACTTCATCTTTGGCACTTTGGAAAAGTTGGATAATTACCCAACATCGTAATTAACATTTTCCTGTCTGTATTTTTCTTCCTCTATGGTTATACTTCCCAAACAGCTACATATTAATCAAGTTACCCTAGATTTTTAAAACCTCACTGTAGTAAGGGGAAAAAAGGACTTTACGTACATACAGCAACATCCTTAACTCTAGTCAAAAAGCTCTTGCCGACTAGCTTGGTAGAACAGCGCCAGTTAAGGAAGCTTGATTAACTTACACAGACCAGCCAGTCAAGGATTCTGTTTACTGGACCAGCCACACGCTTCTTTGTTGATAGTTTGCAAAATCTAGGGGATGACTACCAGCGTTGTGGCTGGATGGGAACAGGTTAAAAAAACAAAAGAGGGGAGGAGAGGGATGATTACAGGAGTGGTAAATCCAAACACAAATACAACGTGAATCCTCCCTTCCTCTACGCCAAAGGTGAAGGTTTCGGATGGGGGAGAGGAGAGGAATCTACTACTGCGGCCGGAGAAGAGGCTGCGGGGAAGAATGCCTTCCGAGGCAGGAAAGGATAAGGAGCAGAGGGCTTCGGAGCTGAAGGGTGTTTGCCTACAGTTCCGGCCTCGAGTTTCAGCTGAGAGACAAAAGGAACTCCGGGACTCCCAGCCACGGGAACCACCTTGGGTTTGAGCAGCCCCAAGGAGCCACAGGGGGGCCACCTCGCAGAGGCCACGGACGGAGGTGCAGCCTCCACACTGAGGTCTTCCCTTCCAGAAGGCTGGGAACGCCTCGACACCCGCCCCGCCCCGAGATCGGGGTGTGTCTTTAGCAGGGGGAAGGGGGCCCGAGGTCTTTGCCAATCGCTAATGAGGGGTCGCCTCCCGGTCGGTGTCCGGCTCCGCGCCCCCTCCCCGCGCGCCGCTCCCGCCCCCGCCCGGCCCACGGTGGAGCCCGGGGAGAAGTCGGGTCTGGGGCCGGAGGCTGGAAACGTGGGTGGGTGGCTGAGGTCCAAGCCCCAGCCGTAGCCCCCGAGCTCCCGACCCGAGGGAGGGGCCTCGCTTCCCCCGCCGCCGCCGCCGCCGCCGCCCCCCGGTTACCTCGGCCCCAGCCGCCGTGGCCGCCTCTCGGCTCAGACACTTGCTTCGCTGAGCAGCCGCCGCCGCCAGCGCTCCCCGGACGCGCGCTGCAGCCGCCTCCGCCGCCCGGCCTCGAGCACGCTCCCGGCTGCAGAGCCTCCTCTCGGCCCCGGCAACTGCCAGCTCCAGCTGCCCCAGCAGCCTGCCTCGCGCTCCTCCCAACCCCCACCGGCCAACCGCCGCCGCTGCCGCCGCCGTCAGGGCACTGACTGTCTCAGGCAGCCCGGCCCGGCCCGCTCCGCCCCGCCCCGCCCCACTCCGCGGCCCCGCCCCCGGCCCCGGCCCCGCCCCCGGCCGCTCGGCCTTTCTTCGCCCGCCGGCCCCGCCCGTGGCCCCTCCTCTGGCCCCTCCCCTCCCTCCCTGCGCTGGCCCGCCGCCGCCCGTGCCTGGGCGTGTGCGGCCGCCTGGGACCCGCTGCCAGCACCGCGGGGAGACCTTGCTGGGGACGACCTTGGGGCCCCGCCTTTCTCAGGGAGGGGTCGGAGAAGGGGGCGGGGGCTGCGTTCTCACGTCCCCGAGCTCACGCGAGTCGCTGCCCCCACCCACCCCATCGCCGCTCGGCCCTGAGCTTTCCTTTGTCTTACAGGCCGCAGGGACTCGCTGGCTTTTGGGGCCGCATCCGCTCCTGGGAGGGGCAGTTGAGCTGGGGGAGTTGGCCCTTGCCTCTCCGTAGACCACCTGGCCGCAAAGGCCGCTCCAGACCTATCCTACTCTTCAGTTGTCCGGGTCCCCTTCCAATCCTTTAAATTCCGCTGATGCTTTTACTTTCTTAGCCTGGGACTAAGAGAAGCAAGGAAAGGACTGGGAAGAATGTGAAAATAAAAATAGTAGGGGTATAGGACAGCGTTCCCACCGCCTCATGAAAAGGACGTGGCCTTCACCAGATGGGGGTTGAAAGCAGTTGTGATTGGGTCTCAGGCCCCTGACCTGGACAGTTTGATGACCCGCGGGGCCGCTATAGGAGAAAAAGTTCATGGGCGAAGGCAGAATATAGAATCAGATGAACTGCCCTGGAGGGCCCGACCACAGGCGGTTACTGTTGAACTAGACAGGCCAGTTGTTCGCAGTCACGTGGACCTGGATTATTTAGATTCCAAATTTCTGCTGGGAAAGTAAATGTACTGTCAACTGATAGAATAGAAAATGTGCTCTCTATTATTTTATTGCTTATGGCAAAACTGTGAGCTCTCTATCTCCCATTCTCCGTTAATTTGAATGGGTTTTTTTCCCCCATATATTAAGCCAATCTCCTATTTGGTTTTAGAAATTTCAAAGTCTAGCTATCACCCTTCACTAGAAAAACCGACAACCAAATAGATTGTGCTTGTGCTTACTTTTCATTCTGTTCATTCTCGGCCTGGCCATGGCATTTGTAGCTTGTTGATCTTAATGTTTAATTTACTGTGAATTCTGAGATTCTTTTCCAAAACACAAGCAAAAGACAGAAGAGTATAAATTCTCCAAAATTAGAGAGATGAAAATTGATTTTTAAAAAACTACAATTTTGATTTTCATTGGTTTAAGCAATTTTAATTACCACTTAGCTTGTTTGCCATGACGCTTTATAATCATTGACTCCTTCAGTTTCATGGTTGTAAAATTACATATATAGAGAAAATTTTTAAGAAATATGTATATCATTATCATTTCCATTAAACTCTTTGCTAACACGATAATTAAAATAATTTCTGCCCAATAGAGAAGTTACAGAAACTTTTGGTTTCATAGGCCTGATTTTTAATGACAACTATCATGGAATGCTGTTTTAAATAAGATCAGTCATAACTAAGCAGTAATTCGTCTTCAGACGCATTTAGAATTTTTCTTGCTTTAAGGTTTATTTCACTTTTCATTTTTATGGCTTTTTGCTTTCCCTAAGAGAAAAACTTGTGAAGAGCAGGGACTGTGCCCCACACATCCTTGTATTCCGGACACTTAGCAAAGTTCCCTGCGTTTAAGGCTTGTCTGTTCTTTCATTTGCCATCACTTACTCAGAGACTTCCTATGCGCTTGGCATTATGTTGAGAACAGTGGCTGGTTATAAAGATGGATGAGCACAATTTCTTAAAGTCTGAGATGCTATTGCAGGGCAAAGGAAACTCGGGATTGCTTTAGCCATCCTTCCTTTTCAAAATATCCATTTATCTCCCCAATTTTTGATATGAAGCTGTGATTTTTTTAAGCCCTTTCTACCTCCTCTCAACGAAATTGCTGCCTTGAAGTCCCTCTCACCAAAAGTCTGAAATCTCCATTGTTGAAAAGAAGAGGAAAAAAAGTGGGCCTATTTATTAGCCAAACCGAGGCATTTTTTCAGAACAAAAAAGAGAATAAAAATAATTAAAATTGTATAATTGTGTAATTCTTGGATATACTTATTTGTTAACCAGAAACTTATATTTGGTATAGATAAAGAATGGTTCTATTCAAACATCATTTTCCAAAAAAATGACAATAACAGATCTCTTAACACGTAAATTTTATGTAAAAAATTTTACAAAACATCTTTTTATCAATCACCCAAATGCTAAAAATGGCATAAGCAGAGTACTTACTCTGGGTACATATTCACAGTTTAATCCATTTCTTAGCATATTTTCTCTAACACCACAGACTGGTATTTTTCCAAAGAATGCATTTTTTTTAAACTTGATTTTCCTTATTTTTAATTTGTTCATAATAATTGCCTGAAGTCTTCCTCACATTTGCGTGTCTGAATTTGAAATATCCCAAATCTTTTCATAGGTGTGTCGTTTTTTCAACTTCACTCAGAGTAACATCCTTCAACAAATATTTTTACAAGACAAAGCTCACCATATAAATTTTCTTTATTTATGTTTATTTTGATGGTTTAATCAAATTTAGATACTGCAAATTATAGTTCTTCTTGTTTTTAATCCATTTGGATACAAAACATGATTTTATCCAATTAAAAACAGCAACTCCATCAAAAGATCCTCCACACGAGTTGAGGTATTCCAAAGCACAATTATAAATTTGAAAGCTGGGTCTTTTATAATATTTGTACTCTTATCATGGAATATATTCAGTTCCTTCCTTGATTAAGAGATGTAAATTTCAATATCTTCCCATTTGCAACCTTTGTTTTCAATGATTACAATACCTAAAAGCTGCAAAAGTCAAAAGCTTTGATTTTAGAGTTGCGATGATTTTAAATGAAATGCTATGAAAATTTAGAGGACTCATTTTAGTCCTCTAGTTTAACTAATGTAGGTCACTCAGGTTATTTACAAAGTAATTCTTTAAATAGTTATCGCTGGCAATCTTTCAGATTATGCCACAAATTTGAGGAACGCTGTTCACTGTACAGAAGTGTTCAGCCGACTTGCTGTGTGTTCTGCTGCCGGGTGACAGTCTCTATTTCACATATTTCAGATACACCTTCCCTTTAATCTTCCACGTTCACCACTGATTCTCAGAAGTGGCAGCCTGGTGAGTTCATGTGTGTCAAAGACAGCAGCAGCCCAGGGCATGCCTGACTAGTACACCAAGCTCCCAGGATCAGCAAGCTTGAAAGTTTCTCCAACTACTACCAAGACCAGGGTTTGCTGTACCTAACTTCTCATATCAAGCTGTATTGGTTTTTTCAGCTAGTATGCTGCATACTATTCTTGAAAAGAAGGGGTTAGTTACTTTGCATCTGGAAAGAGTCCAGAAAAAGAGTTGTTGCTGGCAGGCTTTCAGATTTCCCCACAAATTTAAAGAACTCTGTTTGTTGCTAATGCATCTCACTCACTATTAAACAAGATCATGGCAGAAGCTGGAAATAAGTATGAGAGTCTACCAAACCCATTCCAGATTATTTTAATAGTACTCTTAATAACAGTAATTTGTGTACACAAACTTGCACGAGTCATGTTTGTTATGTTAAGTGGACTTGCTGCGGTCCTCGCTATAGAAAGTCTTTGATTGACATAGTAAGCATAATGATAGGAACATCCAGCTGTGGTTGCCCTCTTAAATACCCTTTTCAAAAGAATGCTTATTTAAGCCTTACATTTTAAAAGTACTGTTGCCAGCTGTATTTGTTCTTGTTCTTGAAAACAAGCCTAAAAATAGTTTTTGCTTATAAAACGTGTAAGGTATAGGCCTTTCCTTCAAAGAATTAAACGAACTCCAAAATAAGATGTATTTTGCAGAATTGCCAGCCAAGGGGAATAAGACTCACCAGCTGTGGTTATTGAGTAGCTGGTTACAATGTTCCCCCTTATCCTACAGGCTTCTAGATAGAGCAAAACCTCCCAATAGACCCCAAAATTATACCTACAGTACACATGATAGTATGAATCGGAAGTTCACATCTTTGGCCACCTCTCCAATACTATAAGGAATTTAAAAAAGCAAATTGGGATCTTCTAAAATAGATCCCTCTATTGGATTCTCATAATTGCTTTTTCCTACCTTTTCTTCCATAGGCTTATATATACTTTAAATGCTTCTGCCCAACCACAAAGTCACCATCACACTTTTATCAAATTTCTCATCCTGATAAAGGTCATTCAGGAACTATTCTCTAAACCACATTTTAAGTATCTGAGAGCACCTGAAACTGACTTAGCAATGTTACATTCCTGACTCCTGTGTCATATGGTCATACGTAAAGATAGCAATAATTACATATAATTATAGTAATTTGAAACTAATGCTAAATGACATTTATCAAGGTGGACTTTCACAACTTCATTATATCCATTATGCATTCTTTGACCAGATTTCAGTGGAGTTTTAGATATAATCTCTTGATTTGTTGCACATGGTTTGTTAACGTAATAGGTTCCCAGGTAAATGAGAGATATTTATATTTTATTTGTTGTCCTCAGTCTCTCTGTTCTTCTAGAACCACACCTTATTTTTTCTTTTTCCAAACATTAGCCACCTCTGAGAGGTAGGCTGTATTAATTTGGAAGATTAATACTATGTACTAGAAAGCATAAAAATAAACTGAACAAAGAGTCTGTGGAAGTAACTCATCTTAGGAGACGGTTTCCGAAGGTCACAGAGGCTCCAATGACTCCCACACTTCTCATCCTGCACACATTACCAAGGAACGCGTTTATTTTGCACTGTAGTGATGGTGGAGGCAGGGCCAGTCATACAATACAGCAGTACCCAGGGGCCTACGGAAGAATGGTTAACTTCTCAGAAGTTTTTGTTTCGTTTTTTTCTCTTCAGGCTGGATGTTAAATGACCTCCATGAGGTAATTCATAATTTCCTTACTCGTCAGTTTCAGCTTGATGCCTATATTTCTTATTAGCACTCTTTAGTTAGCCTAATATGTGATCATTCCCTTAGATCATTTATTTTATTATCATTTAATTTTGATTATGCCTCGTCTATTTCGAAAATTCTTCTCCTTTTATTTTTTGAAAATTCTTCTGACAAATAATCATAACTGAAATCCCATGTCTAGAACTGAATTGGTCGAGGAACACCATATGCCAACGTTTTTCACTATGAGCTAGCACCCTATCAGAGATGATCGCTATACTAGAAACATACTGAAAATACGATTGCAAAATTATTTTCTGAAAGGCTCATGTATAGATCCCCACACTCTTAAAAAAGGAAGCCATGTTTTTATGCCTTTTTTCCAACTATTAATGCTACCTGTCATAGCTCGACTCCAAAGATGCCCCAAGGAACCATGCCTGATGAAATTTACACCCTTAAGCAGTAGCCTCACATTGTATCTGGTCTGGCCTATGACATGCATTAACCAATAAAATGTGGCAGAAGAGCTGCTATCCCCACTCCAGGCCTAGATTTGAAGAGGACTGGCAGGTTGTGTGCCATGCCTTGGAATGCTCACCTTTGGGAACCACTGTTGAAGAAGTCTGGGTACCCTGCTGAAGAGAACATGTGGAGAGACCACACAGGAAGCCATGTGGAGAGGCCCAGCCAGCCCTGCATCCCAATTGGGCCTTCTGATGACTCCAGCCCCAGGCACCACTGACTGCAAACTCCTAAGGAATCCCGAGTGACGCCAGTGGAAGAATTGTTCAGCGGAGCCCAGTCAAACCACAGAACGATAAGAGATAGCAAAATGCTTGCTATTTTAAGCCTCTAAGTTGTGGAGTGGTTTGTTACTCAGTAGTGAATAACTAAAATGCTACCTGATGGAAATAAGAAATCTTCTAGTATACTGCAAATACTGCATGTAATTTCTCTGTCCCTCTTTTCATCTAGTCTCTTGGGCAATTGAAATAGCTCTGGAGAACTGAAATAATGTCTTTATTTATACCATCCTAGTTTTCTATGGTATATCCACTATTCATTTAAGAAATAATTAGGGAAATGAGGCAAAAGTTAAATGAACTTTTTAAGATCACATAGACTGAATGAGAATTTATTTTTATTCTCAACTGTCTTTTCTCTCCACTGCATGTTTCTTATCACATTATACCCCTTTATACAACAGAGACATCTCTGACTTGTCTATCAGACAGCCATATGACATTTCCAAACATATAAAACATGTGGTTCTAGCATACCGCCTCATAATAAATGAGAACAGAAGCTGTCCTCTCAGTTTACCTCCAAAGTTTTATATCTAACTGGGGTGATGTGTTGGGGGAAGGGCAAAGGAGAATCTAAACCAGAAGCACATTACCTCAATAATGTTGATTTAAAAATGCCTAGAGTTTGCTTCAAAATTTAAAAGAAAAAACCGTTATTTTTGTTTAACATTAACCATAAATAAAAGCTTTTGTTTAATTTTTGTTTCTTTTTTCATAGAAGATTCTATATTTGCTAAGAACACATTAAGAAACATGAATAAAAGATCTAAATTTTGAATGATTTAGGTGAACAAGCTCATTAATAATTTATTCCAAATTTTTTTTGTTTGTTTGTTTTCTTCTCCCCAAATCCCCCCAGTACATAGTTGTATATCGTAGTTGTGGGTCCTTCTAGTTGTGGCATACGGGATGCCGCCTCAACATGGCCTGATGAGTGGTGCCACGTCCGCACCCAGGATTTGAACTGATGAAAGCCTGGGCCACTGAAGCAGTATGTGTGAACCCAACCGCTCAGCCATGGGGCCAGCCCCTCAAATTTCATTTTTAATACTAGAATATTTAACATGGAGGCAAACTAGTTTACCCAAGGATGATACCTTTATATAAGAACCCTATCAAATTTATTGTTACAATCAAAGAAGGATAATAAAACTAAATAGTCTTCGATCAATTCAGGTGGACTAAAAGCCCAGAGGAGGTGGGAAGAGAAGCATGCAGCTGAATCCTTGGAGAGGTACACTTTGAAAAGGAGACGTCATCCTTTTCTCTGAGACCACATGGAAGAAAGAAAGGGCATATGGTTTGGAGATTTTTGAGAGGAAGTGTATCTGAGAAACAGCATTGTCTCTAAGGAGAAGTCATGGTTGGAACATTAGGAAGTTCACGGCTTTAGGAAAGTATAGTTTCAGCCAGGGTCACCACGTCAGTCACCACGTAGAGCTGCACAACAGCAGGTGACATCATGATGTACTTCACATGGACCAGAGCCTAGCAAGGTAGTGAGTGCAGTTAGAGACTGTGTTTGAGCATGTCTAACGAAACCCACATCCAATGATTTGATACATAAGGGCTGATTTCTCTTGTGTAATAAAAAGTCTGGATCTCATAGCCTATACAGTAGCTCTGCAGTTCCATTAGGAACCACCCTTCGATCTTTCTCTTCTGCCATCCTAAGTATACATCTTTCATTTTCTTTGTAATCTCATAGTAGGATGATCAATTTGTCTCAGTTTTGAAACTGAAAGTAACATATCTAGGAGACTTTCTTAGTCCCTGGTAAATCGAGACAGTTGGTCACACTGTACAGGGTCTCCAGATGGCATTCTACCTCTAGCTTCTCATCTCCAGTGGGGACAGAAAGAAGATGAGGAAAGAATTAGGAAATAAGAGGCAGATGGAACCTGTATCAGGAAAGTAAAATTTTTCTAGTAATTACCAGCACACATCTAATTTACCAGAACTACACAAGGTTGGCTGGGAAATAGATTGTATTAACTAGACACATTGCTGCCCTGAGAAAAATCAGAGTGGAGAAAGAAATCAGAAGTGGAGAAAGTTCATTAGGAAGACAATTAGCAGTATCTGCATAATTTTGTGACTTTCTTCAGGAATGCTCAGCATGCTTGGAGCAGGAATGGAGAAAGCAAACAAGGAGAGCAAACCAGGGTTGGGGATTGTCAAAGAAAAGTATCAGAAGGCTAAGGAAACGCATTATTTTGGTGTATGCATATTATTATTGAAATGGTTTATCATGCAATGCATACTGGAGAAGAAGTTCAATAAAGCTAGGAAGGATGTCACCTACTAAGAAAAATGATAGAAGACTAGAAACTTAGAATAAATATCAAGATTCTTTTTAAATCCTGGAAGAAAAACCTTTATGAGAAAGTCAATTATTTCTCACATTTTATTAGCATCAGATTATTTGCCTTTAACTTAATATTCACCAAGTAGCTCCATTTTTTTTTAATTTTAATATTCTGAACTTTGTGGAGGAAATTTTATTTAAATTTGTCTTAAAATTATAATATTTCTGTTACACTGATAATAAATCAATAAAGACATTAACAATGATACTCTAGTAGAAAAACAGGTTATGAGTTAATAATTAAAGGATTTTTTAAAAGTTTATTTTAATGAAATGCATGTGAAGCTAAGCACTTTTATCCACCTGACAATTGAATAAATCAGGGATTGAAAAGCAACACCACTTGTCTGTAAATCATCAGTGACAAGTGAATTGAGACCATCTTCTGTTTAGGTTAGACCACATTTAAATTCATATTGTGCACATTTATTCATACCTGAAATAAACAGGGCAAAAAAAGATATAGAAAAGATGATATAGGTATGTAATTACTTTTTAGTCAAGACACAGTGACCATAAAATTATCAATTTCTCGGTGGGAGAAGCTTCCCTATGAGAGTTTTTAAAAACTCAAATTGGAGATTCTATATGTTTGCATAAAGAAGGTCAAGAAATTCCACTGACAATGTTGCAAGAATTTGGGATGAAGAAAAATGATAAAATAAGCTTACTAGGCAGCTAAAGAAAGCAATGACCAGTCACTAAGCAATAGCTGCATGCTGGTTGGCGTCTGCTGAGGCAGGTAGCTCTTCTGCTTCTCCATCTAGAGCACAAGATTTCCAAGATTTGGGCTCTATTTCCTGCATTGGCGTAGACCAGTTTACCCCCAAAAGACTTCTTACTTCTCTATGCCAAGGAGGAAAAATCAACAAACAGGAGAAATCAGACAAATATTACCTGCAAAAGTGGCTGCCTAACCCTGAGAAATCGAATATGGATTTAGGCCTGTGAGCTCTTGTATTGATAAAATGATCCCGGAAATTTTGACTTCTTCAAAGAAAACAAAATCTGTACATAATTTTTATTTAACGAAATTAATTCAAAAATATCTTTTAAAATTACAAAAGTATTGTAAAATAATACATTTTTTTTCCTGAAAATATTACCTCCTTTAGACTTAGGGAGTAGAAGAAAAATATCATTAAATTGTTGATAAAAAGTCTCTCTTTTTAGCACGTTTGTCATAAAGGCTCTGTGGTAAAGGCAAAAGTATTTGAAGGTAAACTTGTTCTTTGCTTCTAAACCAGCTTTTTATAGAGTATTGGATTTTCGATGTATCAATTATCTGTTGTTACATCATATATCATAATCTAAAGCTTGGTGGCTTAAAACAACGCTAATTTGTTATATCTCACAATTCTGTGGATTGGCTGGGTGGGTCTTCTGCTGTTCTCACCCGGGCTCCCTCATGTAGCTACATTCAGAAGTCTTCACTCCCATATTTGGGTCACCAGCTGGGTTGGCTGCAAAAAATGAAGTGGCTGGGGCTTCTCCCAATGGCTTCTTCACAGCAAGGTGGTCTCAGAGTTCCATGAGAGCTAAGGAGGAATTTGGGAAGCCTGGTGAGGCCTTGCTCTGGAATTCACCCAGTGTTACATCTGCGATAATTTCTAGGTCAAAGCAATTCACAAGGACAGCTCAGATTCAAGGGGTAGGAAAAATAGACTTCACCTTTTGATGGGATGAGGTACAAAATATTATGGTCATGCTTTTTTAAGTACCATAAAAGGAAGTCTTTGAGAATTTAACCAATGATATAAATTCTACACCAGAAAAAAAAATGCACACATACACGAAGTCTGTGTTAATTTTACAGGAATAAAGCCCTTCTGTGTCACAGGACTCCAGATTAAGAAACCCTGATTTAAACAGCTTCCCCTAAATTCAATGTGCCACTTAACATAAATAAACAGGAATACAATCAAAAGATAAAAAACATATGTTCATCTGCACCGACATTTTTCTCAATGTTAGGTTCTGTGTTTATTAAAAATCATGTTTTTACTAAAGATAACAGGACTTTGAAGAGTTAAGGCTCAGAAAAGTTGGATTTCAGAATTGAACAGAGATGGATAATTTGTTTGACTTTAAATGAAATACTACTTATATGCTAAATTAATACATATAAAAGATAATCTCTTTTCTAGTTCTATAAAAATTTCTGATTTTAATCAACTTGTCACTCTCTTTCTGATTAAATTTGTTTCACCTAAGGAGGTTAAAAGCAATTTATTTTTATCTTCTTTAGTCATTGGTGGTTGAAGGAACTTCCCTCAAACAGGAAAGTGAAATAGAGGTTTTGCTTAGTATTAGTTTTTACTTAGTTTTAGTTGACTATTAGAAAAAACTAACTAGTGTGTGTTGCAATGTACATCAAAATTAACATTTTTCAAAAATAATTTCATACTTAATAACTGACATCAGTGATATCAAGATATATTTCTTATTTAATATAATCTTTGTAATGTGAACAAGTATTGTAATGTAGTTTAATGTAGTTTAGTGTGGCTAAATTCCAATTAAAATGAATGAAAAACATTTTATTTTATAACTTTATATACGTTCATTATTTGCTTTCAGACGAATTTAGAAATGTCACATAAGTAAGTGCCTGGCATTTCAGTCTATAATCTGTAATTGATAAGATAAAAGCAAGACTTTCAGATAGGTACGCAGGTTACGTAAGGAAACCCTCACACATTTCCTGAAATTAGAGAGGAATAAGGCGATGCCATTTGATAACAAGAGCTAGAACCTAGAGAGAGGAAAACATTTTAATCAAGTTATACTCTCAGACTAAGGCAGAAACGTTTATTGAAAAGTTCATTGTGCGGAGGTTATGTAAGAATCAAAGTCCACAAATTATACACTAAACAGAAATGAAAAATCGCAGTTCAAGCCTCACAATAGAACTAAACTCAACCATAAGTGACGATTTTCAGGTGGAATATTTTTTTTGGTACAAAGAGATTTGAAGCACAAGGAAGATTTGATGCACCACTATTGACTTTGAAGATGGAGGGAGGGCCATGTGCAAGGATCGAAGAGTGGCAGCAAGCAGTTGAGAGCGACTCCTGGCCAACTGCCAATGAAGAAATGGAGATCTTAGTCCTACAGCTGCAAGGAACTGAATTCTGTCAGTAACAAAAATAAGCCTGGAAGCAGACCTTGAGTTCCAGATGGAAACACAGCCGGCCAACCCCTTGATTTCAGCTGTGAATACCTTGAACCCACTAGAGCCTGCCTGGACTTCTGAAGTACAGAAACCTTGAGATGATAAGTGGGTGTTGTTTTAAACTCCAAAGTTTGTGATCATTTCTTTTATAGCAATAGGAAACTAACACAGATTTTGGTACCCAAAATGCTAACATAAGAAATTCCCAAAAACGTAGAAGGGGTTTTGGAATCAGGTAATGAACTGAGGCTGTTGGAATTTTGAGAAGCATGCTAGAAAAACCCTAGAGTGCTTTGAAAAGACTGTTAGAAATATGGACACTAAATACGCAGCAGGTGAGGGCTCAGAAGGAAGTGAGGAACATGTTACCGGAGGAAGGGAGCTCCTCGTTAGGCAGTAGCGGGAAGTTTAGGAAAATTGTTTCCTGCAATTATGTAGAAAGTAGAACTTGTAAATGATGAACTTTGCTACTGAGATGAGGAAATTTCTAAGCAAAGTGTTGAAGGTGAGGGCTGCTTTCTTCTTTCTGCTTATAGTAAAATGTGAGCTAAGAGAAAGAAACGGAAGAAGAACTGTTAAATAAAAAGGAAACAGGACTTGACCATTTGGGAAGTTCTCAGCCTATAGAGATGGCAAAAGATGCTAAAATTGAAAGATTGCTCCTGAAAGTGTGGGACAGAGTAAAAGGTATGGTGTGGCTGTACAACCTTTTGCTGCAACCCTGGAAAGCTCAAAAGGTCAAGTATTCTAGCACGAGAGATTAGAGGTGTGCCTCATAGATCTCAACCAAAGCAGACAGCCTCAAAGATGCCTATTAGGAGGCTCCCTCAGCCATCTCAGCTGAAGCCAATAATAGAAAAGGAATTATCTCAGAAAAAAATCTGTGGATGAGCCTTTTGACTAGTGGAGTGAATCCCCCTGAACTCCACATAAAGCCACAAGGCCCTTGGGAATATTTTATCAGCAGGAGCACTGCCAGCTGGGACTGTAAGGGACAGAAAGAACATGAAATGAAAGGAGACTCTCTGCATCCCCAAATTCTCCTGGCAGGAAGCAGGAGCTGATAAAACCACTCAGCTACAAACAGGATCTATCTTTCACGAAGAACGAAGGATGACTCAGAGCTAAGATCCCAGAAGGTGGAGACGAAAGCCACAGAAGATATTCCCAGGCCTTGAAACCTAATGGAGTCTTCCCAGCTGGATTTAAAACTGATTCCATTTTCCCTATTTTGGGACGAGAATGTTTATAGCCGTGGTAGTGTTCTATTGCCATGTAACCAATTACCGCAAATATAGTAACTTAAAACAATACAGATTTATTGCCTCCCAGTTCTCTAGGTCAGAAATTTGGTATGGCTCATCTGGCTTCTCTTCTTACAGTCTCAAAGAGAAAATCAAGATGGTACCAGGCTGGAGTCATGCATTGAGTCTCTGAGGAGAAATCTGCTTTTAAGCTCATTCAGGTTGTTGGCTGAATTCAGTCCCTTGCAGGCCCCAATTTTATTACGGGCTGTCAGCTGGGGACTGGACTTATCTCCCAAAGACTACACACATTCTTTTGCGCATGCCCTTTTCTTTCTTCAGAGCCACAAAAGCATGCCCGAATCCTCCTTGTGCTTTGAATCTCTCTGATTTCCTCTCCTTGATTTCAAATTTTGTCCTGGATTTGAGTATATGAGCCCATTTTAATTGGAAGCAATGAGAAGCGCCCATTACCTCGATGATGCACATAAAATCGGTCCCCACAGCGGAAGTCAGGAGCACAAGCCAATGTTTCTGCTGGAACCACTCTTTGGCTTTCTGTGTCCATTCCTACAGACACACCGTTTTTACATTACCAAGACTGGATGTTATCTGAAGAGTACTGACGAAATAAAATGACATACTGTAAGTGGAACTCTATTTTATTGGTCCTTGGGATGAAACTCTGTTGGATTCTCTGAGAGAGCAAGGCCTATCAGAAGAGTAAACTAGAAACCCAGATATCAGATTTTTCATTCCCATCTTAGACAAATTGGTTAATTTTTCATCACGGGATTTTTTTTCCCAGTAAAGGTCCTTAGAAAAAATTATTGCTAGATAAGTAAAAAGTAATGTTTTGTTACTAATTATTATTTCTGTAACACTGCTGCCACTGCTGCAGCTTTCCCAGATAAAATGATTGTTTCTATATTTTTTAGAGAGCCCTGGCCTTGCATCTCTCTTTCATGATTACCCCACTCGTGTTCTCCGTCCTAGCCATATATACTGAATATACACTACCTGCAATTCCCTGCACATGCTGTCTGCCCTCTCATGCCTCTGGACCTGCTATTTCATCTGTCAATTTTTTCATCTGCACTTTTCATCATTTAGAAATCAGATCACTAAACCTTTGACACTTCACCTCATATTAGGCGCCCCCAAAATTCATATGTTGAAGTTTTCATCCCCAATGTGATTCTATTTGGAGATAGGGCCTTTAAGGAGGTAATTAAAGTTAAATGAAGTCATAAGGGTGAGTCCTAATTCAATAAGGCTGATGCCCTTGTAAGAAGAGGAAGAGGCACCAGGGATGTACATGCAGAGAAGAAAGGCCACGTGAGGACACAGCGAGAAGGTGGCTGACTGAAAGCCATAGAGAGGGACTCCTCCAGAAACCAAACCTGCCAGCACCTTGATCTTGGACTTCCAGCCTCCAGAACTGTGAGAATAAATTTCTGTCGTTTAAGCCACCCAGGCTGTGACATTCTGCTATGGCAGCCCTAGGGGGCTGATACAGTGCCTATATCACTCCCTTTTTACAGCTCATCAGTTGTTGGTTTTCAATAGTAAAACCAAAACTCAACAACAACAACAATATCTGCTTATGAGCAGAACTAGAAATGTGAAGGTGAATTGTTGACTTGTGTCCTTAACTTCAAACTTCAAGAAATACTTGACCAAGCTCGATGTTTCTAATTTCTCACCTTCCATTTTCTCTGAACTTCCCTGTCACCTAGCTTTTATCTTCACAACTCTGCCCACACTGTCTGCACTTATGTCATTAATGACCGTCCGGTGAACCAGTCCTCAATGCTTATTTGATACATCCTGCTGTGTCAAAACAACCATGCTGAACATTCCCTTACTTCTAAGTCATAGGTCTGTTGGTTTTTCTCACAAACCTTTGGCTGTCTCTCCTAGTCTTTTGCTGGTTATTTTCCTCTATGTTTCCCTTAAATGTGGCTGTTCCCCAGGGTTCTAGTCTTTGTCCTCTTCTCTCTTTATGTATTCTCATTCAAACCTTCAACTTCTGCTAGTGTCTGTATTTGAAGGGACCCCCCACATGGATATGCCTGGTCCAAATTCTCTTTGCCGCACGATGTCTCTACTGCATATTTCCACTTGGATTTCACACATGATTTCAAACTCAATGTGTTTAAAATTGAATACCAACAATCATTTTAAAATAGAGAAAAAATTGTGCACTGAGAAAACAGAAGGGAGATAATGTAGATCTTAGAGTTGGACTACATATTTTGAAGTGCAAGCTTGCTAGAGATAAAGAAATCTAAAGCAAAATGCAGTAAGCCCTCAAGTGTGCGTTTCTGAGGAAGAAGTGGGTGGGCTGGATGACTGCCAGTTAAAGTGGGCTCTAGATTTTGTTATACTCTTGACTTGATGTTAGCAGGTCAGAACTAAAATTATGACACCCAGTATTATGGAGACAGGTTGGACGGACACCCTTATGTGTTTTCGAGTAAACTAAAATGTAAGTTGTTAATATCAGTCACATATGTATTTTTTCCTCCAGATTATTTATATCAGTTCTTAAGTTATTTGGTCTCAGGACACATTTACGCTTTTAGTAATTTCTGAAGAAGCTAAGGAACTGTGTTTATGTAGGTTATATCTATTGATATTTACTATATTAGAAATAAAAAATGTAAAGGTATTTATTATGTTTAAATAATCATGAGCCTACTACGCATTAATATAAATAACATAATTTTATTAAAAATAATTACACTTTCCAAAACAAAAAAAAATTTATGAGAAAAGATCAATGTTTTACATTTTGCAAATTTCCTTAACATCTGGCTTAATTCTCCTATCTGCCTGTGCATGCACTCTGTTGATATGCTATTTTGGTTGAAGTATATTAAAAAAACTAGCCTCCTACAAGTATGTAATTGGAAAAGGGAGGATATTTTAATAGCCTTTTCAAGTAATGTTTATTCTCTTTTATACTACATCAAAACTTGGCAAATGGTAATGTCTTACAGCTTCAGTTTCAATATGGAATCTGAATCCATATCAATGAACTTTTCATACCCTGTTGCAATAAATATAATTGGTGTCTTAGGCTGTTTGGGCCACTATAACCATAGCATGGAACAACCCAGACTGGGTGGCTTATAAACAATAGAAATCTGTCTCTCATGGTTCTGGAGTCTAGGAAGTCCGAGATCGAGGCACCAACAGATTTGGTGTCTGGTGAGAGACTGCTGCCTGATTCATAGACAGCAGTTTTTTCACTGCATCCTCATATGACATAAAGGGCAAGGGAGCTCTCTGGGCTCTCTTTTATAAGGGCACTAATCCATAGAGATGACCTAATTTTCTCTCAAAGGCCCCACTTCTAAATGACAACACATTGGGGATTAGGTTTAAACATATGAATTTTGGGGGACATAAATATTCAGTCTATAAAAACTGGTTTATCTCCAACTGTGAATATCTTTTATCCATGCATAATTTTGTAACATCATGCATTAGTCATTTGGAAAATATAAGTTTACTGAGTTATGCAAACGCATTTATTATACAATATTAAAATATCGCATTTGTTAATATCACTGCAAATCAGAAAAGTCAGTCAAGTTCACAGAGGTGGAAGGTAGTATTCCAAAATTCTAATTTCAGTTTGAAAGCTTAAATTTTGTCATTGGCAATAAATACTACCACTTAGTTTCCTTAATGTGACAGGCTTACTTCATTCATTTTTGAGAAAATGCCTGCCATATATCCAGATCTGAATAACTGTAGTTTGTCTGCCAGTATTCTTTCCATTAAAAATGGTGTTCTATCAAAACAAGTGGCCAGTTCAACTTGCAAGTCACACCACACACAAGTGCTTTGCGTTGAGTTAACCATCATACTTTGTTATGCAGCAGAACATATACTCAACCATGAAATTTCATAAAAATAACATTTTTTTTACTGCTCAGTCACAAATATTCTTAGGTGAAACTGGCTACTTTTTTGTTTTAATTATGAGTGTGTGGCAGTGAAAATGCAGTGAACACTAGCACAGTTTGGTGCCCCTGCTTCTGTATCATGTCAAGGCACCTGCAGTTTTACTCACTATTGCTTTTGGACTTATCATTCTAAATATCAACACAGTGAAAAAGTCAAAAGATTTTTAGTATTGTTATGAAAGTAATTTTGATCTTGTGAATCCCTTGAAAGGGTCTTAGGGACCCTTAGTGATCTACAGACCACATCTGAGAATGGCTAATATATATTACTCTGTGTCTCCAGAGATTGGATTACACTAAAAGACAGGAATAGAGATTGTATTCATTTTATTTTTCCCTAAACTGGCTGCTCTGCCCACGGTCCCTATCTTGTTTAATGGTACCATTTGTCAGTTAAGGTCCTGGCAGGAAAATGATGGCATACTCAAACTGAGTCATCTAAAGATCATAATAAAGAGGCTAAATAGAAATGTGAAGGCAAGATTTGTGGAAACAAAGAAAGCATAGTGCAGTACCGTGAGGTTAGCATCAGCAGAAAGTATTACCACCTTAGGCCAGAAGGGACAAGTGGAGAGTAGTTGCTGGAACCTGGAGGGAATGGCACATGAAGAGGGCTGCCTGAAGCTGGCCTTCAGTTCGAGGACAGAACCAACCTGAGGTGAACCCTCAGGAAGAGACCTGAAGGAATACACTGACATCCTGTTCCTCCCTTCTGCTATCTTTTCTCCCTACCTCCCACTTGCCTAACTCAGTGTGAGAGCAGAGGGCAAGAATGGAGTCCAGACAGACTAGCCTCCAGGGACAAGCCCACAGTGAATAGTGGCCAGTAGATCTGCAAGGGCAAAAGGAGGACATCCAGGGACCCAGTTCAGCCTTGGGTGGCATTCTGCACCTCCTTCATCAAACATATAGTTTAAGCATTCACTAGATGTGCTGTTTTCCCTTCTAATTTTTTTTTTTAATTTTTTTTATTTTTATTTTTATTTTTTTTTTAAGATTTTATTTTTTTCCTTTTTCTCCCCAAAGCCCCCCGGTACATAGTTGTATATTCTTCGTTGTGATTTCCCTTCTAATTTAACTCAACCTTTTTCACATTTGATTCCGCTCATCATCATTGCACTTTTTCTATTCAGGGTTTCCTCAGTTCTTCTCTGGCCAAAAGCAACCATCTTTACCTTGATATTTTCGCCCCTATGTGTATTTGCATGTTATTCCTACCACCTAGAATCTCCTTTCCCCCCTTGTATCTTATTGAATTCATACTTACTTCACTTTTCTTCCTTCCTCTCCCTTTTCCTTCTCCTCTTCCTTCCTTAATGAAGCTGATAAACTAGTTTTAATTTTTTAAAAATGTATTTATCTATTTGAATAGGTAATACATTTACAAAATTATACCCCATGGAAAGCCTTCTCATCCTCATAATTCAACTTAACAGAACATCCTCTATAACGCCTTCGCTTAGCTTCGCTCCCCCTATCTCATTCCCCAACCCAACTCTGGTAGCAATAATTCCTCCCTTTACATTTCCTGAAGTTTGCGTGTATATCTAAGGTAGGATCCTTCCTTGATTATCAATGGATGTGCCTCATTCCTAGTAATTCCTTTTATCCATATAGTGGGTTTTCTGTTCTAAGTAGATAGTGAGCATCCATTGCTTTAAGGGAGGAATGATTCCACAAAAAAGGAGGAAAAAAGTCGTTTTTGTTTCTGAAGCAAAAGCTTTTGATTTATAACATCTTAGGTATTTGAGCTTCTAACGTAACCCTTGAAAGATGCAGAGTATAAATTTCATGCTGGTAAATCATAGACTCAGAGGAATGTATGATGATACAAAAGCAAAATTTCCCATTCTAGGGGAAAGAAATATTCTGTGCGCTGGGGAGAAATGGGAGAATCAGAATGGAGGTACAGAGAATTAGATGCTCGGGCTCCCTGAGAATACACCCTGAGCCCTGTCTCCTTGGACTTCTCTCAGAGGAAAATACAACAGGAAGCCTAGGTAGTTTCAGGAAGATGGTGCACGGGCACAGAGAGGACATGTGCTTGGTTTCCAGGTGGAGCTCTAAGAGATTAGAGTAGCAGAGGAGAGATGAAAAAATAGAGTGGCTGGCTAAGCAGAGGTGCCTGAGACCGGCTCCAGAGTTTTCTATATGCCTCAGAAGGGCTCATAAATACTGAGAGACCTGGTCTTCTGGATTAGAGCTGAAGTAAGATTAAAGAGGAAAAGGGAGAGACTTTCACGGACCAATAATTAGAGAACCAGTGAGAATATGGACATTTTGGCGGAGACCAGTGTGAATAGAGGATGACAACTGCTAATCAGATTGCCTCTTTTCTGTTCCCCACTGCTTTTTCCTCTGCAGTATCTGGGCACTGAGAGCTCTCTTAGAACCTAGATATAATTCCAAGGATCAGTGGGAGGGTGAACTTTGAATTGACCCAGGAAACGGTGAATTAACTAAGGGATTCAAAAGTTTTCCTGAGGCTTTCGTAAATTGACTGAGATTACGAGATTAAATTTCTGTTATCTAGCAGAATGGGAGTCAAATAGAAATAGGATGAATTATAGAAAAAATCAATTCACATTTGTTGCACATGGAGTTTTTTAAGACATTTTTTTTACATGCTGAACATCTAATGTGGGTCTTACAATGCTTTATTTCATTTATTTGTTTGCAAATTTGGCTACCCATGCCACCCCGGATAATAAATGTTTGAAAGGCAGGAAATAGGTGTCATTTATTTTACTATTACCAGTGTCTGCTCACTACTTGCCCACAATGGTTCTTAAATGTGTGTGGGATTAATATAAGATCTTTGATTCTTTCATAAAGAAAAAAAGCTATTTCTGAGTGCTCGCTATAATGATTTAAACATATAATGTTTATCTCCTTTATGCCTTCATTTCTGTCTTCCATTTTGACTGTACTGCTAACATGAAGAAAGGAAAGTGAAAGAATAAAAAGAAGCAATTATGGTTTAACGACATAAAAATTGGATTCTAATCTTCAGTATCCATACATACATATTGAAATTAGACAGTGAATCTCTGGCTCTCCTTATGAGTGTGCTGTTAGCCTTTGAGAGTTAATTAATAGAGACATAAATTAACTCCCTGTAAATGAAAAAGAAAAAAGATAACAAATATAGTTAAATCCTTTCATGCGGTAACAGTGAGTCAGCAGAAAAGTCTAAAGGATCTTACTCTCACTTCCATCATATATATATCTTCACATTTTTAAGAAATATAGAAAAAGAGTCAAATGTCAAACAGTACAAGATAGGAAAGAACAATGAGCTTGATTATGAAATTGCCCTACAGCAATTCCTTTATCATTTACATGGCCTTGGGGGCAAGAGACATTAGTTACAATGTGCAAGCATTTAACAAAGTGTGTATGAGTCTGTGTTTGTGTGTCCTCATGTGTGCATGCCTGTATATATACACAGAAATATCAAATCTCTTAAATTTTAAATATCATATCTCTTAAACTTTAAATTGAGAAATATGAATTTATAAAACTTGACATCAATTAACCATCCAACAATGTTCCTTTAATTGTCTACTCTCGATTCTATTAAACTTTGTGGGAGAATACAATGTTAATTGAAAACATACTGCCTGACTTGAAGTCGTTTATCCTGTACTGGAAAAAGAAAATTTGTCCTGATAAAATACCCAAAGATTATCTATAGGATATGTCACAAAATAAAGTCACCTCCACAATTGAGACTCTGTTATATGATTTGCAAGTTGAAATCAAGAAAAATGCCTTACCATCAGTTGCATCTAATTTAACTTTATAAATTCGGTATGATCATAGCAGACAAGTTATTCACAACAAACATTTGATAATTCGAATTTCTTAAATGTTTCCAATGTAGACAATAAAGAACTTTCTTTTTTTTTTTAAAAGATTTATTTTTTCTTTTTCTCCCCAAAGCCCCCCGGTACATAGTTGTATATTCTTCGTTGTGGGTCCTTCTAGTTGTGGCATGTGGGACGCTGCCTCAGCGTGGTTTGATGAGCAGTGCCATGTCCGCGCCCAGGATTCGAACCAATGAAACGCTGGGCCGCCTGCAGCAGAGTGCACGAATTTAACCACTCAGCCAGGAGGCCAGCCCCAATAAAGAACTTTTTTACTTTAATATATACATCTATTTTCCACAGCATTCAGTAGAATTATGGTCCTATGTTTCTAAATTGCTGTTAGAGAAATAATATTTATATAATGTCAAGTCATTTTGAATTAAATATATGCACTATTAACGATGACATCTAATGGGGAAAAAAATGTGTTTGTACTAGACACCTCAATGACACTCATAGCTTGTAATGAAAACGTACCACTAGGTGGCCATATTTTCTATCCTGAGACCCCCGCCCTCCCCATATGACTTCAGCTGACTGGAGTAGGAATGAGCAGCTAACCCAAGTCAGGAAATTTATAGATGGGCCAGGAAGCCTATAAGGTGAACGAGCCTGAAAAAACTGGGATAAATTGGGCCAATAACCCAGTATATGCTGGAGCGGATTTTAAGATCTACAGGGAAAATCAGGCAGGTAACAGCAGGAGCTAGAAATTAAAGGACACAGAGAGCCCATGAATTTGAATAAGGATCATGATGGAGCATGTTAAGGCAAAAGTATGAGAATGCAGAAATGATCAATAAGCATAAAGTATAAAGTAAAGAGAAGAGAATCATAAAATCAGTTTGCAGTAGAAACAAAAGAAAAAGGAGTCAAAAAAGGAGGCGTGGGAAGGAAAGTAGTGGGATCGTATTCATTGCCTGTCTCTTAAGAGAAGAACCATAAACTCTTGCTTCTGAGGTCACTACTGCTGCATTGAATCTAGTCCTAATCCCCGCATGTCCTGACTCCACTCTGGATTTTTCTCATATATTTCTGCGTGAGCCTCATCTCTCTTACTGAACCTTCTATTAAACCTCCATTACTGGAGCTTGCTTAATGACTTTGTTCCTTGCAATCAAAAGAGCCTGAGCAAACACTCAACACTCAACACTCAATGAGTGCATCTTGTGTTCCAGGTACTTGGGATACAAAGATGTCTCTACAGAGTTCAGTCACCTGACGTAGAACAAATATTATAAATAGGTGACTCTGAATATCTCAGAAAGACTAAATCATTTTTGCAATGGAGATCATGTATTGGTTTTCATCACCCTGCAAATCTATAAATCCAGGCCTAAACTCTTTCTTCACTTTTAGTTTTTGTTTATAAAAGGCTGCTAGACAGCATTATTTGAATGCCTCATGGCATTCATCCATGGCTTATCGTTATTTTCTCCTAAAACAAGAATCTTTCCATCTTCCCAATCTTACTTAATGTCACGATGATACACCCAGTAATATTGGTTTGATATCTTAATGTCACTATTTATTTCAGTTCTGTCAATTCCAACAATCAGACAAGTCCCATGGATTGCTCTTCCCCTTGTCTTCATTTTCCCATACCAGCTGACTTTTTTCTAGGTAAGCCCTGATAACCCTTTAAATGGCGTCCTTGCTAAACCAGCTTCAAAATTAATCTCAGAAACTCTCAGTAGATTTCCACTGCTATTAGGTCAAGTCCTGATTCCCTTGCCTCTTTCAAGGTCAAATTGTGGTTTTCCAACATTACTGTTCATCAATACTTTAAATATAATTTCCATGTCAGTCAAACCGGGTAACCTCCAGAAGTTTCTGTCTGGCTGCTCTCCCTGCCCGTTTTCTCCCCTTCACTTCGAATGCCTTTTGCACGTTTTCTAACTATCAAAATCCTTTTCCCAGGACCGGCCCTGTGGCCGAGTGGTTAAGTTTGCGTGCTCCACTACGGCAGCTCAGGGTTTCTCTGGTTTGGATCCTGGGCGTGGACATGGCACCATTCATCAGGCCACGTTGAGGTGGCATCCCACGTGCTACAACTAGAAGGACCCACAACTAAAATATTCAACTATATACTGGGGGGATTTGGGGACAAAAAGAAGAAAGAAAAAAAAAAAGAAGATTGGCAACAGTTGTTAGCTCAGGTGCCAATCTTTAAAAAAAAAAAAAATCCTTTTCCCTTCAGATACTGTTTAAATACTATCTTTTTTTTTAAGTATAATTTCTGAAACTTGCCACCAAATATAATCTCTTTCTTATCTGAATTCTCATAGTAATCACTTTGGACATCTCTTATGATACAAACTGATATATTGCCATCCTCCTACTCAATTATAAGCTCCTGAAAGGCCGGGACTATGCACATTCATTATTGTACCATCCACCCCCACCTACTAGCCTGCCTTGGCATTGTTATTCTTCAGCAAGAGTGTTGAATAAATAAATGTATATGACTAATACAGAATACCACAGAGCTACTTTTATAAAAAAGCAACCTCATTTAAGATACCCACAACATGATATTTTCATTTTAATTCAAATGAACATATCTTCCCATCCCACACAAATCTGTTCCTCCTCCTGGATTCCCTCTTACTGTTTGGCTACATTATCCACTTGATTGCCTCAGTTGAAAATCTAGGAATCGCCCTACACGTCTTCCTTTCCTTTACTCTTCATATTAAACTCTATTTTTTCTCCTAAATATCTTTATATCTATCCTTACTATTCATCATTACTATTTAGTTCAGATTCTCATCTCTCTCTTCTGGTCTTCCTACTGCCAGTTTCAACCTTCTGCAATCCATCTTCTATGCTATTGAAAAATTGATCTTTGGAATCCAAAAATCTGATCATCATGTTCCTTTGTTAAAAATTTTTTGCCCATTGGCTACCCTCAAACTTTGTAAGAGCTTAGCTCCTTTGTATAGCTCTTCATGATATGGCACCTAACTAGCAGTCCAAATTCCCTCTCAACCTTTTTCCCCATGTACACTTGTGTATACTAAATTACTTGAGCTCTTTATACTTCCATACCTTTGGAAGCATTCTAGAATGCTTCCTTCTTACATCTTCAATTCACCAGAAAAACTGCTACATAACCTTCAAGTTTCTTTGTGAAACCTTTCCTAATTTCCTCCAGCAGTCTACGTATGTGTATTAAAGAAGAAGGATGAAGGAGTGTCTTTCCCTGGGATGATACACAAATTTTTATGCCATTAGCAAAAACTATATATCACGGTAGTAAGAAGTATTATACTTGAATAAAAAGTGAATACATTTTATACTGCAACAGTTGAATTGGGCAACATCTCTCTGTGGTTCCCACTTCTTAGATCAGAAACACTAAAGTATTTTAGAGAATTAATAAGCTCCGTAAATCTTACTATCATCAAGTTATAACCTTTATTTCTCCATTACAGCTAAATTTATATTCATTTCACATTCTACTTTGCAGGTGTAAGTCAGAATTTTAAAGGTGATTAATACAATTAACTTTTAAAGATATGTCAATGTATCCATTATTCAGAGTTAAGACAGGTTCTTTGACATCCAAGTATATATCCTAGTGTCAACAGTTTATGCCAAGAACACTAGAAGAAAAAAATGAATAATAGGAATTTTATTTATGTATTTATTTATTTTTGGTGAGGAAGATTAGCCCTGAGCTGACATCCATTGCCAATCTTCCTCTTTTTTAGCTTGAGGAAGATTACTCCTGAGCTAACATCTGTGCCAATCCTTCTCCACTTTACAGGTAGGTTGCTGTCACAGCATGGCTGACGAGTGGAGTAGGTCCACACCCAGAATCCAAATAAGTGAACCTAGGCTGCTGAAGTGGAGCATGCTGAGCTTAACTACTACTCCATGGGCCTGGCTCCACAATAGGATTTTTTTTTTCCCTTTGGTGAGGAAGCTTTGCCCTGAGCTTAACATCCATTGCCAATCCTCCTCTTTTTTTGTTTGAGGAAGATTAGCCCTGAACTAACAACTGTGCCAATCTTCCCCTATTTTTTGTATGTGGGATGCCTCCACAGCATGGCTGGTGAGTGGAGTAGGTCCACACCCAGGATCTGAATCCGTGAACCCAGGCCGCTGAAGCGGAGTGTGCAGAACCTTAACCACTCGGCCACAGAGCTGGCCCCCACAGTAGGATTTTTTAATGAAAGAAAGCACCTTGATTTTAATGTTTGAAAAGAAAGGCTCCAATATAGTACACTGTGAAAGATTCATTCGGTTCTAAAATGATCATGAAGTAATATGATACTCAATGATTCAGCTGTTTGTTTTATAGCTTTGTAAATCAATCATCTATTAACATAAAAATCTAATTCTTGAGTTTTTACTGCTAAGAATTGTGGTAGATCCTACAAGTACATTATTTTAGTTAATCATCACAGCAATTCTCTGAAGTAGGTATTATTATCACTATTTTACCAATGAGGAAACTGAGGCATAGACGAGTTAAGATACTTTCCCATGGTCGTGCAAGGCGATAGTGGATTTGAAACCAAATCGTCTGAATCCAATCTTGGAACTTTATTGCTCAGCTTTACTAGCCTACATATAATTTTATTTTAGATCAACATTGGAAAGTGTTCAAGAGGAGAAGTACATAGCAACCTGGTAGTGATTGTATATGGGAGATTAAACATTAATTGGAAATGGAATTAAACAAAGTTTAAGGGTGATTCTATCCTTGTGATTCCTCGAGGCTATCGTTGCTTTTGTTGTCACCATAGTCTCTCAGCTGGACAACATCTAACTGCTTATCTGCTCTCCCTGATTTCACTCTGTCCCACCTCCACTTTGTTTTCCACACTTCAGTTAGAATGATCTTTCTACATCTGTGGCACTTCATAATTAAAAGTTCTGAAATGGACAATAATACTTAAAATGATTTATAAACCCAAAATAGGTTAACTCCTGCTTAGCATTCCAACCTCTCCTTACACTATTGTCATTCTTTTCAGCCATACTTGCAGCACCATTGCTACGGGCCATGAAAGGTAACCAATGAGTAAGTCCAAGGGCACCTTTCACATAATCTACGAAAGAGTTGTGAGCACCAATTAAGGTGAGCACCATGATTCCTTCTGTCAAAGGGCCTTTGCAAAGAGCGTTTCTTCTGCAGAGATAGTTATCCTCTCCACTCTTGCTCACCCTTTATATCCAAGTTCACTTGTCATCTTCCAAGGTTAACCTTCCTTGAGGCAGAAGTTTAGAACAGGTTCCTTTCCTCCAGTATGCAACTATAGAATTGGTAATGTAATTACCTGATTAATGTAATTCTTACATATTGGACTCATGAGAACATGTTGGCATTTGCCACCACTGTATCCTCTATACCTAGCAGTGCAAGACATAGTAATTGCTTAATAAATATGTTGAATAAATGACGATATTACATGAATTTAGGTCCCTTCCTCTATGAGTTATGGAGAACATATCAAAGCATTTGTTGAGGAAGAGTCTAACGCAAAATGTAGTAAAAGGGATAAATTGGTTCAAAAAAAATTCGTCTTGAATAATATGTATCTTGAATATTTCCAAATGTAAATGGATTTGTGAAACTGTCTCTCAAAATTATTTATATCTGATACTCACCTTTATTTAAAACTTATACTTAAAAATTATAAAAGGTAATGTTTTCAGAGGATTCAGAAAAAGTGGGTGATATTAGTGTTCAAATCTATAGAAATAAACATGACAAATTTGATAATTCATATTCATAAAATATTGAGATATTGCTGATGAAAAGGTGACATTTTTTCATAAATTCAACTTCTCACTTAACCCTTTACCTAGGGGAAGAATTTAAAATATTTATCAACCTCTAAAATATATGCATTGGCCAATGAGAACAGATACTGACATACCCCAGGGCCAACTGAAAGTAATTGCTTCAAGTGTACCTATGCATCTTTGTTGATTATTGGCTCTGCCTATATTTCACATCTTCTTGGTCGAAGTAGGACATCTTGAAGCAAGTCTTTTGACATCGTTGTATTCTTTAATCAATTCATTCACTCAGTGAATATTCTTTGTGTCAGGCATTGTGCTAGGGTTAAAATTGTAAACAAAACCATGTGTACTTCTTGTCTTCCTGAAGCTTATAGTCCTCTGGCACGACTTCCATGACTCCCTGCGTTCTAGAGTCCAGCCTGACCATTCTTTAAGTCCTTTCTGTCAGCCTGTCTGGTAAAGAGTCTGTCTTGGAGATCCAGGTGCTCTCTGTCTGTCTCTTTGTCTTGCTGGTTCTTACCCCATCATGCCCTTTTACTCTTCCTAACTCCCCCTACCCCCTAATGCACTGCTAAACATGCAAGTCCTAAAACACACATTCTATCTAAGGGACAGGAGGCCTCATAGTCTCGCATTGTCCATTATATTATGCTTGCACAGTCTAATAAAATTAGTTTCCTTTTCCATTTGGCTAATGATCCTGTGAGTATACTCCATGGGTCTGAACTTTAAGGGGAGATTGAGTGAGAGATGCATCAGATTCTCAAAGATTTCGGGATATATTCCCAGGAGTAGAAATTCTGGCTCACACATTTTGCATAGTTTTGAGCCTCACTTCCTGAATCCACCTCTCTACTCCCACTTTTCGTCTCCGTGACTTCTCAATCTATTACAATCTATTACAATTTGACTTTCACCCTTACTGAAATGGTTGTCAAGATCATCAATGATTTTTTAATTGCAAATCCCACAGCTAATATTCAGATCTCAGATGAAATGACTCACTCTCAGTTTGAGAAATTCAGTCTTTATACTGTTATTCGTGACACTTCAAAATCATGCCACAATCTATTTTTAGTCTGTTTAAAATCTTTCCAACTCTTTTTAAGTCATTTTATTGTTTCATCCTCCTTAGTTGTCAGTTGGCAAGGATGTGAAGAAAAGGAAACCCTTGTATACTATTGATGGGAATGTAAATTGGTATAGACATATGGAAAACAGTATGGAAGTTCCTCAAAAAAAAAAAAAAAAAATAGAGCTACCATATGATCCAGCAATTCCATTTCTGGGTACATATCCAAAGGAAATGAAGTCACTATCCCAAAGAGATATCTGGATCCCCACGTTCATTGGAGCATTATTCATAATAGCCAAGAAATGGACACAACTTAAGTGTCTGTCGATGGATAAATGGGTAAAGAAAATGTGGTGTATATATAGAGAGAGACATAGATAGATGAGGTATATATATATTATATATATATCTACTATATATATAAATGAGCTATATATATAAAATATATATGTAATGGGATATATATATGTATGTATGTAATAGAATCTTATTTAACCTTAAAAAAAAAAGGAAATCCTACCATTTGTAACAATATGGATAAACTTGGAGGACATTATGCTAACTGAAATGTCAGAGAAAGGCAAATACTATATAATTTCATATGTAGAACTGAAAAAAAAATCAAACTCATAGAAAAAGAGAGTAGAAGGGTGGTTACCAGGGGATGGGTTGAAGGTAATAGAGAGAAACGTTGGTCAAAAGGTACAAATTTTCAGTTATAAGATGAATAAAGTTCTGGAGGCCTAATGTACAGTATGGTGACTATAGTTAATAATAAAGTATTGTGTACTTGAAATCTGCTAAAGGAGTAGATCTGAAGTATTCTCGCCACACAAAAAATGGTAACTATGTGAGGTGATGGATTATGCTAATTTGCTTGATTGTGATCATCATTTCACAATGTATATCAAAACATGTTGTACACTTTAAATATATACAATTTTATTCATTAATTGTACCTCAATAAACCTGGAAAAAAATTTTAAAAAGAATGAGCTAACTTTATACTTCATAAATAAAATAAAAGCTATTGGACAGATGCCACCTCAACTCTCTTCTTTTCCTTTCCTGGACCACCCTTTCTCCCCACAAATTCACCTGCTGATGTGTCAAGGTTTACCTCCATCCCACTACACAGTGGAAATGGCTTTCTCTTTCTGTCTAAAGCCAATTCTTCCACCATCTTTGCAGGAACTTCACTACATCATCTCCCAACTTTTACCCATGGAATTTCAACATTTCTCTCACTGGCACATCTAAATTTACTCAATGTATCAGAGCAAGAGTTGTCTAAGACCTACCCAAGCTCTCTTGGAAATCCTCCTAGATACAAGACATGGGATGGCATAGGGTGGGGAAACTTTTGGTTTACCAATGTATGGAACACATATATGTCAAGCATCTCCTATGCAAAAGGCACTGTTCTTGGGTTCTACTTGAGATGAACTACAGAAACCAATCAAATCAAGTTTGGGATTCACTGTCCTAGAAAAGGTATGATGGTCAAATCCTTTTGGTGAAGTATTTTAGTGTAGAATTCTAAACTTACAAGGCAGAGTTATAGCAAGAATCCTCTCCTACTTATGTGTAAAAGCCTGTTAATTGTTACTTGACTTGTATGCGTGCCAGCTCCTCTCTGCTAAGGAGGAAGAGGTCTTAAATAATAATCCATAGTACCTTAAAAATCCTTACTGAAGGAAGAGATGCCTGCAATGAAAACCATGTATCACTATAATTTATAGAGTGAGTCTGACTAATAAGGTCCTTACAGTGCTTTTAAAAACACGTTCGAATAAACTAGTTTTGAAAGAAATCATGTTAAAGCAACCACCTTAAAGAATCTATCAGTGTTCTTGTATATCATAAAAAGAAATACATTCATTTGTTTCACAAGGACATGGCTTATAGAACATGGTCCTTTGTTTATTGTAATTAATAATTTTTGAGGAATAATAGTTCTGCATGAACAATGAGGCAATGTTTTTTGTTTTCTTTGGTCACACTTAATATTGGATCTCTGATTCTTACTAGTTTGTAATTTCTGCCACATAAGGTTTCCATCCTGCTAGATGGCACGCTGCAGGAGATGCTGGCACCTGGGTCAGGACTGGTCTGTTCAGGGCAGAGACCTCTTGGGGACATCGCTATGCTAATTGCTATGAGTAAAGATTTTTTAAAGAAGGTCTATCAATCTTTTCAAAAAATCCCATTTAGCTAATAAAAGATACTGGGGTCAGTGAACTGTGTTGACTCAGGAAAAATTAAAATCTAGTAATTTTAATGGACTGAGCAGAGCAAGGACAGCTTGTAAGAACTGTTCCAGTGACCTGATTCATATGGTGCTAAGCTTTGTTGTGACAGCTTTGCACAGAGTACATGCCAAAAGAATATGCTGTTACATATTTTCTTAAGAAATCTGTGTTTGTATTGTGTAAAAAGAAGAAAAGATAATTTCTCAATATGACTTTAGAAGATGAATCACCCAGATGTAGTTTCTTTTTCATAAGCCCACTATGTGGGAGAAATGGCAAAATATGCTTGATGAGCGACTGGAGCTTTCAGCATCATGTGTATTTATAATTTTATAGTTCCCTTTAGCTTGGCAGATGCATTTAATTAAATCAGTGAATTAGAAAATAAAACAATGAAAGCTGCTCTCCATGGGAAAGGCTCCAGATGAGAAAATGTACGCAAGGCCGTTTGCTTTCAGTAACAGCCACGTTTCAAAAAGATTGTGACTAAATCCATGTTACCTTTTCTTGACTCCTTTGGAAGGTTTCTGACTTTTGTTTTCTTGATAGGAAAATAAAAATCCAGTATATTTTCTTTTTGCACTTGAACTCTCTTTTCTATGTAGTCAATAAGCATTCTTTGGTTTCCTAAAGAAAAAAACAAGTTAAATATGGTCCACACACTATAAACACAACTAAAATTCGAAAACATATCTAAAGTGATGTCATCCACAGACAGCACAGCCACTCAGTGATAAAGACGTGACATGGTCCCATTTGGTCTTCATGACTCTCCTTCCTCTTGGCCCAAGCAACTTCCTAGGGTGCTCTGATGTCGATAATCTTATCTTCCTATTTTAGGCCAGATGTCCTTTTCAGCTGGTGTTGTACACTATTAGCTTTATAATTAATTTCTTTAAGGTCTGTATGTCAGCAGTAAGAATAACATTTAAACTGCTAAATATGTTGCTGCCAATGTGCTAAAAAGCAATCTTTAGGGTTACCATACTATACCTCTCTCTACTCCAGTAAAATGTGTCCATTTGTAGAGTGTTTTTCGGAAACAAAAGGGGAAAATGAAGCAAACATTTATTTTGAGGTTCTGTGCCAACCTCTGTTCAAATACATTAATGTTGGCAATCCAATACAAGGACTTTCCAGTCATCTACGTTGTTTGGGGGAACCAGGGAAGATAATGCGGAAAATGCTTTGAGGTAGGTGGGAACTATCAAAGACTACGATGTGGATTACCATCTACTCTGCCAAGAGAACGATTAGTTTATTTAAAAAATTTAGTAGTAACTGCTCTAAAAGCAGATGTTCAGTCCATGATTCTTTGTTGTAAGTTGTATACAGTTGAGCATTTTATTTTCAAGGTCTGTGTTATAAAACACCAATTCACATCTTAAAGTTATCAACGCTCAGTTCCTGGTTTCTAATAGCTTATTTTACTTGTTTATAAGAGATATGCCACGGAGATCGCTTTTTCTCCCTTTTTTAGTAGCCTTGAGCACATAGCGGAGAAAAAGCCAGAGAGGCTCTAGCAGTGGTATATGTCATCTTATTTTTCCCTAGCTCCCACTTCACCGCAATTTTCATGTTGTCAGAAAAATGTTTTAACATGGGGATGACCTTTTGTGTAAAATAGTGCTCACATTTATTTTCTGTATTTTAGAACTTCACCGAAAAGATTTCAATTACATCACTATTAAGGACCTTTCGATCTCTAGATTAGAAAAGAGAAACCCAAAGTCCTTTGTGTATCACATCAAGAAAAAGCTTTAAGTAGGATTAGTAATGGCATTAAATGAGTGATGCAATGTGTTTGGAAAAGGAAAAAACAAAATCTCAAGCCAGTTCCATTGATTTCTCCTTTTAATTCCTAGCCTACGACACTTCAAATTTGATTAAACAAACCTTTTGTTTCTCTCTCCCTTTAACTCCATTTTTGTTTGCAAATAAAATTAAACTTATATAAAATCATTATTTGAAACCATTCTCATGGTATAAATGGGGCCACAAATACATTTTAAATGGAAACCTGAACTAGGTAGATTCCTTTAAATTAGATTTCACAGGATATAACTTTATGGGATTTTTAGTTCAACTCACAAGAAATGTAAATGCCAGGTGGATTTAACATGAAGCTGATGAATCTTAAGCTTCAAGTTTCCTCACTTGCCCAGTCCCCTTCTAACACGCAGTTCCTCTTTATTTTTGAGTAATATTGCCCATTCCTATGAGGACAGCTATAATATTGAGCACATGGTTTGTACCAGGGAAAATGTCCTGCTTTTTCACCAGTCCCTATAGTTTTTAATTTTCTGTCTATTTTACACCTCTCATTCAGAGAGCTTCTACATCTTTTATCTCACAGAGACCATTAAAATTTTTCTTGATTTGGCAATTACATTTTTTTACTTTAAAAAGTTAACTTTAGGAGCCGGCTCCGTGGCCAAGTGGTTAAGTTCGTGTGCTCCGCTGCGCTGGCCCAGGGTTTGGATCCTGGGCACGGACATGGCACCGCTCATCAGGGCACGTTGAAGCGGCGTCCCACATCCCACAACTACAAGGACCTGCAACTAGGACATACAACTGTGTACGGGGGGGCGGGGGGGCGGTTTGGGAGATAAAGCAGAAAGGAAAAAAAAAGTTAACTTCAATAAAGCATAATTTGCACATTATAAAATGCACAAATCTTAATTGTGCCACACTGACAAAAGTATATACCCATGTACCCACCACCACAATTAAAATATAGAGCATTTCCACCACTTGGAAAGTTCCATCACACCCATCTGTGTGCAATAGTACCCCTTCCTCAGGCAAACAATTTGGTTTAGCATTTTATTATTTTAATTTGTTTTTTAAAAGATTACTTTTTTTTATAGCAATTTGAAGTTCACAGCAAATTTGAGAGGAAGGTATCGAGATTACACACACGCCCTCTTCCTCCCACAGGCATGTCCCCCATTATCAAAATTCCACACCAGAGTGGCACATTTGTTACAACTGAGAGAATCTACCTTAACACATCATAATCACCCCAAGTCTGTAGCATAGATGCCCTTTGTTAGGTTGTAGATGTGTCATTCTGCTCCAACTTCACTGAAATTTTTTGGCATGAGTGTTGAATATTTTCTATTGTGTTTTTTCCAAATCTATTGGAAGAATCAAATAACTTTTAATCTTTATTTGACAATGTGGTGAAATGTGTTGATTGATTTTTATAAGTTAAACCAACCTTGCATTTCTGGGATAAACCCTATTTATCCACGATGGGCTATATATATATTTTAAATATTTATATATTTGATTTACATTGGCTAATGTTTTGTCAAGAATATTTTGTTCTTGAAGAATATTCGTCTGTAATTTTTTAGTCTTGTAATGTGTTTGTCTGATTTTGGTATCAGGATAATTCTAATTTTATAAAATTATTTAGGAAATGTTCCCTTCTCTATTTTCTGAAACACTTTGTGTAAGATTGACATTCTTCCTGCCTTAAGTGTTTGATAAAATTCACCAGTAAGTCTACCTGGTTTTGGAGTTATCATTATAGGAGAGTTTATAATTATGAATTCATTTTTAAAGATTGGATATAGAACTATCCAGATTTTCTATTTTTTCTTGATTCAACTGCAATGGAAACAATAGGAACTGTAAGAACCCAGAACTGTATTCATCATCCAAAACATTTAATTAGCAAAACAGATGAGAAAAATACTCATTTCCTTAAAACTACAAATCACAATATTAAAAAAATACTATATTTTGGCTAAGTTAGAATAGTTAAAAAATGATGAGGTAATTTTTCAGGTAATTAAAAAAAATTGTATTAAGAATTATTTACCATGTATCTACTTTTTGAAAGTACTTTGCTAGTTCTGTTAGGGTAAAAGATGATTATTTAACATAGCTCTTGCTCTATATTCAGGACTATATACAGATCTTTAATGTAAATATTTTGCTGTTTTAACATATAGTTTTGTTATTTTTTGTAGTAGAAAATGCTACTCTTTCTTATATTTTCATGCCTATAACTACAAATCTGTAACAAAGATCATACCTAATGGCATTTTTTCATAATTGTAGGCAAAAGAGAAAAAGGAATACAAACGCTAGACTTGCAAAATTATGTATATAAAACCACAGTAAATATTATGGTTATTGCCACTTTAAATATAAAACTATAATGTAAGCAGATTTAAATTCAGATGAGAGTAGGAAATAAAAATTATACATCTTTTCTAAGAGTAGCTGCCTTATATTTGCAATACTAATTCAAGACTTCTGAAATCAAAATACCTATTTATTAAATTCATTTTGCTTATGAAAGCCTTTACGAAAGAATTAATAGCGAATTTTTCATTTAGAATCACATACACATATCTTTCAAATATTATCTTAGTGTTACCATTAATAATTTTTAAGCCTTTTTTATTTCTATGTGGTATAATTTTAAAGATTCATTTTGAAAATCAAATCTTACTCATCTCAGTATTCAAGGTGATGTTTCTGCAATTGATCATGATCATGGTCTGCTGAGCTAAACTAATATGCTTTTCAAGTTTCCTGCCAAAGATTTCGTAAGATGTATCAGCTTCCTTCTCCTCATGATGGTAGAGCTAACTAGAACTTTCCCTGTGATGACTAAAAACAGCCATTAGCAATTGAAATTTTAATTGATTTTAATGCTTTGCAGCTACTATGTGTAGCTCTTTCAAGCATCCAGTAGGTAAAGAGTAAACTCTAGGAAGAACTGTGATGTGGATGGTTTGTCTGCAGCACTCTACCTCTTTCTCATGACTCTGATCCCATTTTTATCGGCAAGTTCTTTCTCAGTTTATTCCTCTGCCTGTCTAGCAACCGTTGGCTTCTTTCTGGATTCCACTGGAAACTGGCCTTCTCGAAGAGCAATCCCTACTTTCCAGCTCATCTATCCAGTCACCTCTCCAATTCATTTTCCACTAAAAATGATTTATCTCTTTCATTTCTTCAGTCTTAATCTTTGCTACAGGGAAAAAGAAAATCATTGATGGATAAAGGGCTACCTACTCCACCTGGATAGCACACACATTTATTGAGGCTCTTGCAATGTAGTAGAAAAGGTAATGGATTTATAAATTAGCATTACCTTGTATAGTTTTTAAATGAGATAATACATATAAAACCACTACATAAGTTTTTCTATTTATAAGAATTTTTCTTCTAAGACTAATATTAAAAACACTCATTAAACACTTTATTTTGTTCTTCTATGCTCAAAAATTTCATTTTGGTGCTGTCCTCTGTAGCAAGAGTCAGCCAACTTTTTATGTAAAGAGCCAGATAGTTAATATTTTAGGTTTTGCAGGCTATATGATCTCTGTTGCAACTACTGTCTGCCTGCATAGTGTGAAAGCCGCCACGGTCCATACTTAAACAAATGAGTGCCGCTGTGTTCCGGGAAAATCTTACTTACAAAAACAGGAGGTAGGTCAGATCTAGTCTATGGGCAAAAGTTTACCAACCCTAGTCTATAAAATAAAGACTAATCCAACTAGCAGGCTATTGATGACTCTTCCAAATCTGGCTGTAGCCCACTTCTCCCTGGACATGCTCATTAACTCATTTCCCTTTTTGTTTAAGCTATTCTTTATCTTTCTAAAATACCCTTTGCCTCCTCCCTTTCTGTCCTTTCTGACAACTGGCTATCAAATGCTTATGTTCTAGGCAAGATACCACATTCTTTGTGATCCTCTGTACTCTCCTCGGTATTTCTTGAAGATTTTATTCATGCTTGTATCACAATGCTTTTTTTTTTTTTTGCAGTTACTATCACTGTATTCTTTCCCAACTTTATTGAGGTATAATTGATAAATAAAATTGCACATACTTAAAGTATACAATGTGATGATTTGATATACACAAACATTGTGAAATGATTACCACAATCAGGTTAATTAACACATCCACCACCTCATATAATTACCTGTTGTGTGTGAGTGTGTGCATGTTGTGTGGTGAGAACACTCAAGATTTACTCCTTTAATAGATTTCAAGTACACAATAGAGTATTATTAGCTATAGTCACCATGCTGCACATTAGATCCCCAGAACTTATTCATCTTATAACTGAAGGCTTATATCCTTTGATCTGCATCCCCCCAATTACTAGACTCCTGAGCCCCTGGTAACCACCCTTTTACTCTGTTTGTATGAAGCTGACTTTTTTAGATTCCACATGTAAATGCGATCATACAGTGTTTGTCTTTCTCTGACCTATTTCACTTAGCATAATGTCCTCCAGGTTCATTCATGTTGTCACAAATGGCAAGATTTCCTTCTCTTTTTAAGGCTGAATAATATTTTATTGTGTATATACAAATATATATACCACATTTTCTTTATCCATTCATCCATCAGCGGTCGCATAGGTTGTTTCCATAATTCAGCTATTGCGAATAATGCTTCAGTGAATGTGGGAGAGCAGATATCTCTTAAAGAGAGTGATCTCATTTCCTTTGGATAAATATCCAGAAGAGGAATTGCTGGCTTGCATGGGAGTTCTATTTTTAATTTCTTGAGGAGCCTCCACACCATTTTCCACAGCAGCTGTCCCAATTTACATTCCCGCCAGCAGTGTAGGAGGATTCCCTTTTCTCCACATCCTGGTCAACACATCTCTTATCTTTTGATAATAGCTATCTTAACAAATATCAGGTGATGTCTTATTGTGGTTTTGATTTGCATTTGCATTTTCCTGATGAGTTAGCAGTGGTGAGGCTATGCTTCCAGCCTCTCTCTGCCCTTCAGTCATGCAGATCACCTCAGCGTTCTGGATGAGACAAGAAAAAATTGGGCTTCTCTGTCAGCATCTCCACACAGGTGGGGAAGTCAGATACTCATAAACTCTCACTTTCCTCCATGGGAGAAATTTCTGGTAAGGGGTTCTCTCTCCACGTTGAGTGGAGCCACCTAAGGGGAGGGGGGACATGGGTAAACAGAAACTCTTCCTCCTACCCTCTTCATTCATCCAGTCTCAGATTCTTTTTGCTCCAGTGGCATGTTAGAACTTCTTAGCTGGACTCTCAGACTCCTAAAAGGTATTCTTGTTCATGGGTGATTGTCAAAATCAGTGTTCTTTTGGAGGAAGAGGGTAGAAAACTCCTTTTCCATCATCTTGCTGATGTCACTCCACAACTCTTGAATACTTATTAGGACCAGATGAACTAGCTTTCAGACTACACAAAGTCATAAGAATAGACAATGCATGAGTGAAATACCTCAAACTCTCATGAATCAGTAAACAATTTTTAAAAATCATCTATTATATTGAACTATAATGAGGAAAAGACGCCACATTGTGGCTAATACAGAGTGAGAAAGCTCATTTGTCTTGCCCATCAGATATAGAGCTCAATAATTAAAATGTTTGATTCAATAAAAAATCTCTAGTGTTTCACATTCAATAAGAACGTGTAATAATTTAGAACAATTATAAAAAGAAGGGACTACTGAACAACTTGAATTAGACTATAAATAAAGCATTGCTTGATTTATTCTTTACTTGAAAAAAATAATTTATTTCTATTGCATTTTTGCCCAGTTTTGTAAACAGTTTAAAGAGGTGAAAAATCATGAATTGTTCCTCATGGGATCACTTTAAGAAGGTAATTCTGGTTGATTTGTCAAAGAATAGGGAGAAGAAATTCCAACATCTGTGTTAATCTACTGTGGAAAGAACAAACTTTTCTGTTGACACTCTTGGAATGTTAGATAACATCTCCAACATATCTTTTGGCAAACGAATTGATGAAAATAGCATTTAATGAATGACCTGACTCTTAGGTGCATGAATCAGAGTTTGAAGAGACTAACCATTGTTAACACAGTTAAACGATTTTGTAAATCCTGATGATAATATCAGACAATAATATAGTGCTAGGCACTATTCTAAATACTTAACATATATTAATTCATTTAATCCACAAATAAAACCATTTCACAGTTGAGGAAACAGGTACAGAAAGTTTAGGTAAGTAGCCCCAGATCACACAGGTGCCAAGAGACAGAGCCAAGACAGAAACTGAGCTAGTCTGGCTCCAGAGTCTATGCTTTCAGCCACTATGCTTTCTTCTTTAGGCAGGGTCATCATCAATGATGTAACACACAAGGCTGGGCTTACTGACCTAACTGACTACATGCGGCAGGTAATCTAATTAAATATGTCAAATCAGTTTCATACTTGCTGAAATCTTCTCTTCCTGCCCACATACTCTATTGATGAGTTAATTGATATTTGATTCTCTATGATATTACTTAGCGGTTTTTAGAAGTTCTGCCCTTTTTTTTGTTTTTCACAAGACCATGGAAACTTCACATTCAGTGGAAGTTCTTATTCAAGTTCTAATTCTTTTGTTGCACAGTGCTTGGAATTTAGTAGATGTTCAATAGAAGGCTTGTTGAATACGTGAATAAATGATAAAGTGCAAGGTATAATATTAAGGTGTCTGAGAGAGCTCAATAAGTGGATTCAAACTTCTCTTCTTGAGTTCTGAAGCAGTGACAAAAAAGACAAAAGATTCAGTGTTTAGAAGGTAAAATTTCACCTCTGCTATTTCAAGCTGATATTGGAGAACATAATTTATATCTGCTTAACAGATGTAAAATATAAGATGTAGAATACATAATCATATTAATTATCTATTGCTGTATAAAAATTATTTCAAGACTTAGCAGCTTAAACAGCAATAAACACTTATTATGTCAAATTTTCTACAGATGAGGAGTTCAGAAATGGATTAGCTGGATGGTTCTGCCTCAGGGTCTCGTATGAGGTTGCAGTCAAGATGTTGGCTTGGGGTAAAGTTGGAAGCTTGATTGAGGCTAGAGGATATGCTTCCAAGAGAGCTCAATCATATTGCTGACAAGTTGATGCTGGCTGTTGGCAGTAGGCCTCAGTTCCTTTCCACTGGGCTATTTGAATGCCTTCACGGCATTGGTAGCTGGCTTCTCCCGGAGGGAGTAACTCATGAAAAAGCAAGATAGAAGTCACAAATTTCTTTTATGGCTTTGCCTTGGAAGTTACACACTGTCATTTTTGCATTATCTTAAACGGTTTTATAAGTCAGCCAGATTTGCCGTGGGAGGGGAAGGCAAGAATACTAGGAGGCATCAATCCTTGGTGGCCTTGTGGGAGGCTGGCTACCGAACGTCCTGTTGCTAGGAGTCTGACCTGGGGCAGGCCTATTCCATCAGTCGTTGAACCTGCCTCTAGGAGAACACAGCAGAGGAAATGCATGTCTTTCTACAGAGCTCACTACTAAAAAAGAGAGAAACAAGGGCCTAAACTATGTGGGTCAGGTTTTTTTCTCCAAACTCAACAATCTGATTAGTGATCCCAATTCACCTGGAGCAGAGAGAGTGAGAGAGTGGCGAGAGGCCAGGACTGCCACACTGGAAGACAACGTTACAGGTGTGAAATAATAGTTCCACCACTAATGCATCATACAAGTTTATGAGCATCAATCCTTTAAGCTATTGCCTTAATTCATAGAGTTTTGGTGAAGATGATCTCAGTAACTGCCCAACTTTGTAAAGTTCCTTGCAGTTAAAAAACTCTCTATGCTAATTTTCTCATTTAATTCCAACAATGTATTATAATCCTCATTTTTCAGATGAATAAAAACAATAAAGTTAAATTACAGATTTAGTGTATAAGATGTGGTAATACTAAGGATAAAATTCATGTCAATTAAGTGCAGTGCTTTCATCATTATATCTGGTTTCTCGGAATCTTTGAAACGGATGTTCCTCTCAGTGCAGGCAGTACAGGCTGTCTGAAATAAATTTGAAAAAAGTAGCTTTGACTTTACTGGTGGAACTGAATAAAAGTTGAGTATAGAACTTCAAAATACATTAGACTGAAATTTTAGAGTAGAATGGGGAGAAAATAGCCACTACAGCATTTTGGTAAACCAGTACTGGAAGCGATCAACGCACAAATCCTTCTCTTCAGTTGCTGTTTACAGCATTTCTCTGTTCTGAGGCTAAACAGTCCAAGAAAATTAGAGGGTTTATTTTTCTTGAGGTATTAATTTAATCAGTACAGTTAATTTTCCATGTTCCTCTTCATAAGAATTATTTTGAAATTTTTAGAACATGAGTTTTTGTCTTTCAATCAAAGATGAATTTTATCAGCCACTATTTCTTTGTCTGTATTTCTTACTTTCAGAACATCTCTCACATGAAAAATATTTAAGTTGGACATTAATAAGCATGGCATTATAAAATAATCCCCCAAAGGTACTGCTGTGAATTATCAGTTGACATTATTTTGCATTATATTGCTTTAAATGGTTTAAATGGGGTAGATTCATGTATGCATACAAGTGTGTATAGAATATAAGTTCTGAAGCTATGAAGAGAATACTTTCTATCCACAGATGAACTTCAGAAATTTCTGTGTGAGGATGTGGATCATGACCACATTAATTTGTTCATTCAAGATTCAGCCAGAGTGCACTGTACGAGGTCCCATGCTCAGTGGTGCTCAAGGCAATGGGTCCCTGATCCCTGCAGCTTATAATTGAGTAGGGGAGGAAGCCATCTCATAGGTAAACAAGTTATTAAGTGATGAAAAATTGTGATAGATACTTGCTGTAGGCTGAATCATGTCCTCCCCAAATTCATATGTTGACGCTCTATCTCCCCCACCCCTGCCCGCCATGACTGTATTGGAGATAGGGCCTTTCAGGAGGTGATTAAGGTTAAAGGAGGTGCTAAGGGTGGAGCCCTAATCCAACAGAACTGGTGCCCTAATAAGAAGAGAAAGAGACACCACAGCTCTTTCTTCGCCATGTGAGGACACAGTGAGAAGACGGCCCTCTGTGAGTCAGGAAGAGATCCTTCACCAGAACATGCTGGCACCCTGATTTCAGGCTTTCAGCCTCCAGGACTGTGAGAAAATGAATTTCCATTGTTTAAGCCACCTAGGTTATGGTATTTTGTTATGGCAGCCTGAGCTGACTAGTATAGTACTGTACAAGAAAAGTATAGCTTTGTTTGAGAGAATTAAAGGGCCTGCTTTAGATTGGGTGATCAGGGAAGGCCTCTCCAAAGAGATTTTAAGGCTGCATCTGAAGAATGAGTAATGACCAACTGAGAGCTTTGCAGACAGAGGTCACAAGGTTAATAAAGATTTTCCTCCATTGGGTTTGACCCTATATCTGTGAATGTATGGTTAGACAGAATAACATATTTGTTATCTCTGTTTTGAAAGCCTTTCTGGTTCTTACCATGACATCACTACATTATTCCTGTTAGAGATGTTGTTACACAGAGGAATAATATGCGAGTTTATATAGGCCTAATATCAAAACATAAATCTATCAGAAACATCCAAAAAACTTGTTGTTCCCGACATACTTTCTAGGCCTAAAATTGGATGATTTCCCATAGAATTTGAATTAATGTTCAAATGAGTTAACTTGGTTAGTGAAGTTGTTTTGCAAAATGTCTTTAACCTGACCTTGGAAAGCAATCTAAATCTGTAAGTCCTTTTATTTTCACCTATACAAGTCCTAAAAGAAAGTCTCTATGTGTACACATTCTTAATTAAAATAAATTCTTATGGTCATTTTATTTTTTAAAAAAAATCTTAAATTCAGCTCTGCATTTGATGCTTTTAATACAAATAAGCTCTTAACAGAAGATAAGCCTTGGTTTACCTTGTTTATAGCATGTACACCAGGATTTTAATTTTTCCATTTTCCGTATATATTTTTTCAGAGGCTAGGTATCGCCTTTTTCATCTCAGCATTCCCAATCCCTAGCATGGTAATTGACACATCACATGATGAGTGTTTCATGTAGGTTTACTGACATGTCCTTGTTGACTTAAAAAGGTACATGATGTTTGATTGTCTTTTTGAGTCAAATAAAACTTATTGATGGTGGAAAGGTGACTTTTAGGTTTTGATACCAAATAACTGAATGAAAAATAAGCTTTGGTGCCATGATTGTCAAATTTGGGTCAAATTTCCCTTGGATGAAATTCAAAGAAGTATTTTTGATTTATGATAACTATATTTTCTTATGCTGTGGTATTTTGGTTCAAGGAGATTGGGTGACAGCGACAATTAAGAAGACAGGCAGGGCAGTGAGGGGTATGGGAGTTTGTCTAGTAATATTGTAGTCCGTGGAACACATCTGGGAGATTGTTGGAATAAAACTTCTTAATTAGGAAAGTGAAGAAAGTCACATCATCTGATCTGAGTTTCATGGAGTAGTAGCTCTCTTCCTTTTCATAGAGTAAGCTTTTCCTGTTGGTACACAATAATAATAGTCCTACGTAATTTGACTGAAAATTATTAGGATCATATTGTGTTTTGGAGCCTTTAGTTAGAAACATGTCAGGATCATTGACTGTGTGGCCGAAGTAAGAATCCTGGCTTTAGCATTGACAAGCTGTGTAGCTTTAGACAAGTTAGTTACCCTTTCTGGACCTCTTTTCTTCACTTGTAAAGTGGAGATAATCCTAGTGCCTGCTTAATAGAGTTTACTGAGGATCCAAGCGCTTTACATATGCAAAATACTGAGAACAGAATCTTGCACATAAAAAAAGTGTTGGTTTAATAAATAATAATAAATATTCATATTAAAATACAAATGTATTACTAAACCAGGGAATTGAAGAATCTTCATCAAGTGCTCCTAATCATTGAGTGGAGTTCACGGGAGAATAGCTCCAATCCAAAGCTTCTGCTTTCCAAGCCTGTCAGTCATGTGGGTGCTTGCTTCTTTCTAATTCAGCTGCACAGATTTAGAAACTCTCTGCTACACAGGGCTGGGGTGTGAGAAGAATTATATACGGCTCTGTAACGGGTAAAATCAAAGATCTTTGACAAAAGCTGATCTGTATGTGTAACATAAGAGATACTCTCAGGAATGTCATGGGCTGTCTCACTGTGAGCCATTGTGAGCCACATAGAAATGCATGTGACCTCTAAGAACGAACAAAAAGCGTTAGGGAAAAAAGTGTCCAGCTCATAGGAAAAGGACATAAAATCAGACAAGTCATTGAAATAAAAAGTGATAAGCTATTTGCCACTTAAAATTCCTTTTGGAATGAGCAAGATATAAATCAATGGCAAATGGATCAAATTATTGAGGACAAAATATTCAAAGGATACTTTTTGAATATATAAATTAATGAAGACTTTGAAAAGGTCAGAACAAAGCAAACAAAGAATTCCTCGGCCAATCTCGACAGGTGTGGATTGTGGGCTGTGCTGATGTTTGGCCCCTGTGTCATGAAGCTTGAAGACCCAGAGCAGGCATTTAGGACCCATGGAGCCAGATGGAGTTGCCGAGGCTGAGACCTCACACTGAGAGGCTTGTCTGACTGATGAAAAGAACAGCTTCCTAACTGCTTACCTTGACCTCTGCTTGTCGTTTACAATATTGTAAAAAGTATAATGCTACATTTCAGACATGTATTAGAATTCATGAGATACCTAAAGGACGTTGAGGTATCGACTATTACTGTCACAAAAAGAGTGAAATACATAAAAAAAAATTTATAATGATTCTTGACACGAGGTATGAATATGTTGCCTTCTGATATGTGGAAATGAAGATGGAATTGGAATTGGGTCACATCTGTCACCCATGTCACTAGCCAATTCCTAGTTATTGAATTTGCCTAATATTCTCTCTTAACGTTGCTTTCTTAAAATCTTTATTCTCCAAATACGTTTTGGTGTCTGTGGGTTTTAATGGCCTCCATAATCTTACAAGCTAGCACAGGCTAGATGGACAAAAAAAGAGACAAAATCCAGTTTAAGTGTTGAGGAGTTGTTTTAGTATAGGTAGCTCACACATTATTGAACTGGAAACGTTAGAAAGCTGAATAATGCCAAGTGCTGGCAGAGATGTGCAGACAGGGGGACCCTGGGCCATCCTGAAGAACAGCCTGGAACTATTTGGAAAACCTAAGTATAAACACGGCTTATAATTCAGCAGTTCCACTCCAGGACCCATACACCAGAGAAGTTCTTACATGTTTATAATGGGGCATTGAGGAGCATTGTCACTGCAGCATTTGTGCACATGTGAGGTGAGTGTGTATGTGTGACAGTGTGTGTGAAAGTGTTTATTATGTGTATATGTGTATGTATGTTCACTTATGCAAGTGTATAGATGTGAATATGAGTGTGTATGAGCGTGTGTGTGTTCATGTGTCATGGCAGGTTCATCTAGGCAACCCAAATGGCCAGCATTGGGAGAGTGGACACATCACAGACTATATATAGCAATTAGATACATATGGAGTCAGAGCAACACAGATGGATCTTAAATATAGAGTATTTAATGAAAAGTAAGAAACAATGAGAACTTTAAAACAACACATTTCCATACATTTAAAAATACATGTGTTCAACCTATATACATTTTGTAAAAATGTACAAATAAAATGACTCTCACTAAACAGAATGAATAATTGCAACAGTTGCATATGGTAGAGGTAGGGATAGGAGTGAGTGAAGAGCTAAAAGGTAATAACCAAACATCCACAAGAGAGGAACTTTCTTTGGACCCCTGACGAGAGCGTGGCATGGAATAAGCACAGGCATAGGGTGGAATACATAAATAAGGAAAATAACTGTCATGAGGGGCATCCCAGAGGACGTGGAGTTTGAGATGGGTTTTGTAAAGATGAATAGGAGTTGACCAGGCCAAGCGGAGGAGAGGGAACTTACCAGAAAGAGGAGGACTCAAGTATGTTTAGAGCAGTTGGAGCTGCAAATTCAACAGTGCAAAGTCGATGCTTACCTTCTATTGGGGCTGCACAGCGTTCTGTGTCTCAAGAGCAGAGACTTTAGAGTGAAGTCGTGGTGAGGTGAAGGCGCAGAGACAGAGACCGGGCCCAGATGATGCAGGACCTTCTATTCTGTGTTTCCACGTTTGCATGGGATTCTGAGGGTTATAAGGAGGATTTTTAACTAGAGTGATATAATCCTTTTTTATATTTGAAAGCATTCTCTCTCTAATTTGGGGGAATCTATCCATAGCTAAGGCCAGTTCAAGTCTGATTTCATCCGCGAAGGTTTTTCTCAGTCCAATTCCTAAAGAATTGTATATAATCTCTTCTTTTGAACTTCTGTTCAGTACTTTCTCATGTACTTAACTTATTCATTCTTATAATTATGTGTCCTTTCCTTATCTTTCCTTTTGATATCTAGTAAAGTAGACAATACTTTTATAGATGGTAGAAAATGACAAGTCATCCTATATTTAGTATGGATCAGAATGAGTTGAGTCACATGGAAAATGGTTCAAAGGTAAGAGAGGAAATTCTGCTTAAATATGGTGGCTCAGATTTAGGAACAAACGATGTAGGGAAATGTAGTAGGGTTTCCTTGGCATGTGTTATCAAAGAAGAAGGCAATTATAGTGAGGGGTAGAGGGGCACAGTGAAAAAGAAGGAGAATTTTGTTCTCAAGGAGTGACTTTTGATTTCAAAGAGAAACTTCTAGTCTTTTGAGATTTGTCTTAGGCCTCATGAACACAGGCCCTGGGTTTTCATTTTATCTTAATAGCTCTAATAATCTCGATTAAAAAATGCAGCAATTACTGAATTAATTGTCAACTACAATGTCAAGACAATGTCTGGATTTAGCATTGGATAGGTAATACAACCTTCAAAAATATGAAATGCACAGTCCAGCTGTATACTGAATCCTTTATTTAAAATAAAATAATCCTTGTGATGAGATAAACATAATAGAGGAAAAGTTTCATTATTTGCTCAAATTTAATTGATTAGATTACATACTATGAAAATTTTGGAATCCATAACTTTAAACATTCCTGCTGAAGTCTTTTATAAATAAAATGAATATCTGGTCGATCAATTTCTTAGCTGAATCTTTCCCTTCCAGCTCAACTACAGAATTCAGAAATAAACGTGAATTTCATGTCAAAATTTTCCAAAAGATTTTGTTAGTGCAGTAGTAATTCCCGAATTATTTGGCAACAGGCCCATGAAAATGTTTATTAGTTATCTCCCCATGTCCCACAGTTCCCACCATCTCTTCCTGCCCCACCTCCTTCTCCTCTAAACCTTCCTATCAGCTAGGAATTCTCATGGGTTTTCAGTGGGTTTCTACCGAAAATGTTTATAAAAGCCTGTGTGTAGTTGTAGTGATGTAAGCATTTTCAAAAATCCGTGTTTGATCCAATATTCCTAGCAGTGATATTCTCTGTACAAGTATTTGGAGGAATCTAGCCCCTTTTGACTACATTACGTTTGCCAGTACAAAGGCAGCCTTTGCCAGATTTAGTTCCAGCAAAGTGAGGGGCTGCCCAAGTGTTTGCTTCATTTGGAATATTCTAGTAGTCAAATATTTACATGGAGCCCCCAAATCCTCTGGCTTGAATCTTTCATATTATTTCCAACTCACTGTGTATTTACAAAACCATTTAGTTTGGATGGTGGTGGAGACCTGGCTTAATTTCCGAGGGGAAGCAGTGGAAGCACCATTATTGGTCACTGTTAAAACAAGATTAGCCAACACATTGGGAGTTGTACAAACAGAAGAAATCTTACCCATTCTAAAGTGTTCTTGTTTCTTCACAAATTTATCTTTGAAATACACTGAAATGCACTGTTTTTTTTTAAATTAGTTCTTGGAATGTTATTCTGCAAGTTTCCTGAAGTTGTGACCGATAAGGGCTACTTGGAACTGTGTTGAAGAATTTTAAAAGAAAGGCAAAACTTAGCTGTTTAGAAATCTATGACAGAAAAGTTAAAATATTTGAAAACTTGCACGAATGAAAAGGATCACATTTTAGTTAAAGACCTATTGCTTCAAATGTAATTATCTTCCTGATACCACAAAGCCAATATGCACAGGCAATCTGTACACAAGGATTTATTATGTGGAAGAAAGAACAATGTGTTTTATATAACGTTTTCTTTCATATTCTGGGTCAATACGATAGACAAGTTCTAAGTGTTTTATGCCAATTAAAAGTATAATTCACATCGATGAACTGATAGTGTCCGTTTAGGTTGATGAGCTGATTTAGGTAGCGTTGATGCACGAGAGATTTACGGACTAAGCAAAGTTCTACCCTGAGGACAGAAGATCACATTTAACTGCATAAAACGTACTTAATTACACACATATTTTAAGCAGTGAGCATACCAAAATATATCTACAAGCATTAAATTGTATATTGTCCATATTATAGTTTATTTTGGTGCTGTTTCCTTTATATTGCCAACCAGGTTTGCTGAACAAACAGTTTAATGATTGCTGCTTGGTCAGAACAAAGAGTCACTAAGAGATACTGTCTCTCCAACAGAGAGCCATGTGTCTGCATAAAGAAAATAACAACCTTGGCTTTATGACTTTATATTTTTCTTTAGAAATGCTATTCAAATATGCTAATAGATTTAATGAGTTTGCAAATTATTATTTTTTAATTGTACATTTGGATTTTTAAACTAAACTCTGCTTCTCTTTGTCTTGAACAATCTTCTAGGTGTAATCATTTGGTCTTCTTTGGCCATACTCTTTCAATAATCCTGTAGTATTTTGCATGTGTTTCCACTGTAGTGTATCATCATCTTATATTATAATTTTCTTAAGTAAATCTGCTTCCAGATTACAGAGTTGAGCTCTCTGTTGCAGGAAACAGTAAATTCATCTCTTATGTTCAATTTAGCACAGGATCTGGCATATTGTAGAAATCTGATACATATTTCATAAACGTTGAATACATATTACTTTGCAGAGCACAGCTATTTCCTGTTCAAATATGCATATAGATAGAAAAAAAAACCATTAATTGCTTCACTGATTTAAATTTGATGTTCTCTCATCCGTTAGTTTGTGTCAAAGAAAGTGAAATAAATAAGGAAATGCTGATACCGGTTTGATCTGCTTTTTCTTGAAATTTCTAGTAAATTTTACTCTCAAAGTTTAGACAAAGCAGGTCCTTGAAGCAATAGATTGTCAAAGTCATTAAGCATTAGACCCAGGAAACCTTACATTTTCTGCAGAACAGTAAACTTGCTTCACTGATATGCTTAAGACAGCATATAAATATTATTCTTGGTTTCTTTGACAGCCTTGAAGTGCACAATCCATGCCTTGCTGTTCTTTAAGCATTTTAACAGATATTTCCACGGATAACTTTGGCTTTTTCCTTTTCTGTCTTATAAAAAAAACTTGGCACTTCTTAAAAATAAAAATATCCTGTGCCCCACGTTAAGCATTTTTTTAGAGGCCCAGAAATTGGGATTTTTTACAAGTCCCTTAGATGATTCTTATTTTAATCAACTTTAATAAACCCTGGATAAACTGATTTAAAAGTCTCTCTCTTGTGTTTTAAATGTAGCTCCTTAGTAGGCAATTGGCATCTGCTTATGTGGAAGAGAGAGTGGGGAAAGGGAGAGAGCGAGGTTGAGAATGTATCCACTATCATGGGGGCAAAGGAAAACATTGTCAAGCACAAACACAGTCGGTGATCTTCGATCTGCTGTTACTTGGCATAACCTTTCTGGAAGATGTATAAACACAAATCAGAATCTTTAAAATGGTGTATATATTTGGACCCCTCAATTACTTTTCTAAGAATTTATTCTGAATCAGTCATCATGAAATTATGCAAAAATTTAGCTACAAGGATGTACACTGGAGTGGGGTTTTTTTTAATAGCAATAAATGGAACATTGGAAACGAGCATATGATTAAAGGAAGTATGTGTCAGCCCTAGCATTCTCTTTCCTGACCCTGGAATAGTTTATGTTCTATCCCTTCTTAGCACTGTGCTCTCCTTAGAACTCAGCATACAATGTTCCTTTGTTTATATTTGCTTTTCTCATTATATTATAAACCTGGCAATGGCAGAGACTGGGTTATGACGTCTGCAATTCTTAGAGTAAGATTTGGAAAATAGGCAACTCTAAAAAAATACGTATTGAATGATCAAGAGGAATCATGTTGCCAGAAAATATTATAGAAAGATATTTATTATCTCAGAAAGCTAATGATGTTTTCAGTTTTGAAAAGAGATATAAAACGGTATTTACATTATTTTTTGCCTTAGGAAAAAAGACATGCATAAAAATTTGGAAGTTTAGTTACCAAAAAGATATCAATGGTTACATTTTAGGCTTGTGCTTCTTGTTACATTTTGTGAGGTTTTTTTTCAACTTTTGCTTACTTATAATTTTTAAATTGTCTCTAATAAAAACATATCACCTTTGTAATTAAGGTAACGAGCACTATAACATTTCAGTCGATAAATTCTGCTGCCTGAAATGAGATATTTAAAAAAAGACAAAGAAGAAGATCATGCTAGATCCAACGTGTATGATTTTTCTCACACACACTGGGCTTGTGTGTCCATGAGGAAGCATGTATTCCATGCCAACTTTCCAAGAAGCTCACAACACAAAGCAAGAGGTGAACAGTGCAGTCTTGAGGATGCTCTATGAGAAGCTATCTGAAGCCTGTTGAAGTTTGCATGGACTTGGTTGCTGCAGAAGAGGCTGGAATGAAGAGGTGGAGCTGCGAGGATTTGAAGAGGCACATGAAGTGTACAATTTGCAGACACTAGCAAAACACAAACTGAAATTACTCTGTAATTCTAGGCTTCCGCTCCCCATCACACATCCATATATTTAGCTGGATTACTTACACAAATAGTCACATGACATAATTAGGGGCACTGCTAGCACATACAGAGCTTCTCAATAAATTACAGAAAGTGATCCTGTTGGTAGATGAAATACAAAGACGTCCCTTTCTGTAGACACCTCAGTCCCAACCCAAGGAGTAAGTTTTCATAATGTTCACTTAAGGCAGCAGCCCTAATGATATCAAAAGATAAGGCAAAGAGTATTAAACTAAACAAGTGATGTGAAAAGAAAAATGTCTAGATTTAAATTTATAATTCCTATTTATGAGTGTATAAATTAAATAGATTCAAATCCTATTGCTCTAGCTTCTATTAGAATACTAGTGAGATGTTTTTTGTAGCTTTTCAATTAGGTTGTTTTAAAATTAGTTTGTATATGTCAGCCTTCTTCTTTCACTAGATTTCAACAAACTGATAAAGTCATCTTACTCTGAATTTAAGTCATGAAATGTGAGTTTCTCTCTTTCAGTATCAGTCAAGTACTTCTGACTCAGGCTCAGAGAATGTTCTCTTTAAGAGGATAATGTTTTAATGAACTGGCTACTAAGAGCCTCTACATTCTTAAAAGGCTTGATGTTTTCTTTGTTCATATCTGTATTCAGAAAGACATTACTAAGTAGTCTCATCAATATATATGCCTATAAAATGTTTTTTTGATTGTTGAATTTAGTTAGATATAATAAATAAATCAGTATATTTGAGACGGAACTTAAAAGGTAATCATTATAATTTTAGAAAACTATTCTCTTGTTAATAGCTGGCACTGGAAGCAAAAATATCTATTATTCTACTGAATATTTAAAGGATGCATGTTACTGTTAACTCAACATATACTCTGGATCCAAAATTTTTAAACATCCCTGTACTTAGTTGTCTCTGCTCTCTCTTTCTCTCTCTTAATACGTGTGAACTGTATGTGTGTGTATTTCCATAGTTATCTAAACATGCACTTTAGAAAAATATGAACTCCACTAATGACTTGATGGAAGATGGAAGATGACTTCATACACTGTTTGAACATTAACATTAGTGATCCCTCTAGAAATTACCGTTACTTCTACATTACCTTACCAGCTGCTGCTATGATGATAAACAGGAATATTTAGTGGGATACACAGAATCAGTTCTCCAACTTTTTCTTATACGAAAAACAACAATTTAATCCCAGAGACTACTAAATTACCTTCTGTGTATGTGTGTGTGTGTGCGTGTGTGTGTGTGTATGTGTTCCTTATAGGCATTTTTACTAAATATGATTATCTTAATAACACTGGAAAATGATCTTCAATATTTATCCATTAAAAGATATCAAATTTTAAAAAGCAATTTTAATTATAAACACCGATATTTGTAGGTCTTGTCACATATGTGAATCAAAGAAGACATGACAGTTTGTGTTTCTAAATATTACTTATAAATCATTAATATATATAAAACTCTCACGCAAATACTAAAACTTTTGTATACCTGAAAAACCAGAGTCCCTTAATCTTTTAAAATATTTGCCAGCAGTTTACATTTACTTCATTGCAATAAAATAGCAATTGGCATGTGGTTTTTGAAATTAAAAATTTTGTGAGATAATATGTTTATGAATCCTTGCAAGAAATTATAATGCCGTGAAATGGAAAGAGTAATGACTTTGGATTCATAAAAAACTGAAATGTGGTCCTAACTCTGCCTCAGATCAGCTGGGTGAGATAGGAAGTCACTGTATCTCTCAGGGTCATTTTCCTTGCCTGTGAAGGGGTTGGTGTGACCAACTCTAAGGCCCTTTCAACTCTTCTTCACATTTCCTTGGTTCTGACAGGTGCCTAAAGTTGGGGGTAGTTAAAGAATAAGGAAACGGATTTCAGTGACTTGACTCTGTTCCATTTCTCTCTGACCTCACGCCTTGCTCTGCCACTAATAATAACAATAATAGCAGTTATCCACTGAGCGCTCAATTTGTGCCAGGCTCTGAGTGGAGCCCTTTATTTACATCACCTCATTTACTATCCCAGTGGCCCTCTGAGTGAGATGCTATTAGCGCTATTTCAGACCTAAGTAAACTGAAGCACAAAGTTAAACAGTCCTCTGAAGCTTACACAACCGTGTTAGAACAGGGCTGGGGCTTGACATCTGGTTCAGAACCCATGCTCTTAATGGTTAACTGGGGGGCCCTTCACCAGCCCGGGGGGCAGGGAGGCAGCAGCCCCCACAGCCAGAAAAGCCTCTGCCCTACATCTCTCTTAGACAGGCTTCAGTTGGAAGTCCCCAACACTCCACACTCCAACACATGGCAATGCGTTGGCAAAGGGGGATGTTTTAAGAGGCCAAAAGTTTGAGGAGAGTGCTTCAGAGACAGTTTCTGCTTCCAGGACTATGGACGTGGCTGCTCTTGAGCTCTGGGTCAGCCTCAAAACAACTGGGCGATCATCCTGCACCAAAGTTGGGAAAGATATGAATGGCAACGAAAGCCAAATATTTACAGTTTTCCTCCGGTCTGTTTTCTATCCCTAAGGCTTTTAAAGCTCTGGGACCTTGACCTACTAGTAGGTTTTGAAATCAATTTAGTGGTTTGCCACCAGCATTAAAAAATAGAATCGAATTAAAAATTCCACAATTCATCGTAAACAGTAAAGATACATACTGTCTCTGGAAATGCTTGTTTCAGGTGTGTGTGTATGTCTGTGTCTGTGTGTGTGTGTCTGTGTGTAGTACTGGGTCTCAATGTAAAAAGTACTTCTCGTTGTGGGTAGAATTCAGAAAAGTTTGGAAACTATCATAAAGATAGAAAGGGGAAGAGTGTGAGGATGGAGCTCAGTATGTTTGTTTTACAAGGTGATCAGCAGTGTTCTATTTATACATCATGGGAGTTTAAATGTGAAGCAATTGTGCCTTCTCCACCTAGATTTAAATTCTCCCTCAAATGAAGTCATTTCAATGATCTTGGCCAAGAAGAAACAAAACATTATTATTCTCCTACCAAGTGGATTTGTAGGAAGATCTCAAAACGTCACTCTCCTTCTAATCCATGTTGCCTTGAAGAGAGATTCTTTATTGTTCCAGGTAGTTTTCTCTTTTGATTTTTGTTTTGTCAAATTTTTATATATATATATATATATTTCTTTTTTTTGAGGAAGATTAGCCTTGAGCTAACTACTGCCAATTCTCCTCTTTTTGCTGAGGAAGACTGGCCCTGAGCTAACATCCATGCCCATCTTCCTCTGCTTTATACGTGGGACGCCTACCACAGCATGGCTTTTGCCAAGTGGTGCCATGTCCGCACCCGGGATCGGAACCGGCAAACCCCGGGCCTCTGAGAAGCCAAACGTGCGAACTTAACCACTGCACCACCGGGTCGGCCCCAAGTTTTGTCAAATTTTCCTGTCATTTTTTCCCAAAGTGTAATAGCATATAGCACAACTTCCCCTAAATATTATTAATCCTGTACAGCAGAAATTTTACTAATTATTTATTTTAAAGCAAGAAAAAAATACATGGAAATGGCATGTGTTGGAGTCCAGGATGATTTATTTCTGAATATATCTGTTCCACATGTTAGCTGTATTACCTATATAATTTTCTCAAGCCTCCCAAGCCCAGTATCCTCATCCAGCAAAGGTCATAACAATCATTGTCCCACCTCCCCATTTATCAGCTAAGTCCCTGCCTCCAGATCTTTCCTTACTGCGCTAGCCTCCTGACGGCATCCCCGATTCTACCCCCACCCCCCTCAGGGCACAGAGTGATCTTTTTAAAACATCAATCAGATCACACTAGTTTCCTGTTGAAAACTTTCCAATGAATGTATTCATACACAATTTAGTTTTGATTATGTCTGCCATTGTCTCCTAACTCTCGCCCTGGCTCGTTCTGTTCCGATAATTACTGGCCTTCTTCGTGATCCGTAAACACTCGGAATTCATTCTCACTCTGGGGCGCTTACGCTTCTCTCTACCTGCACCATTTTCTCCCAGATATTTTCATAGCTCACTCGCTCACATCATTTCTGTATCTGGTAAAATGCCACTTCCTTAAAGTATACCTCCTCTTCCTTCACTCTTTATCCCATTACCTGCCTTAATTTCTTCTGAGCACTCATGGCTAACTAACATTATGTCAAATATTTGTTTGTTTAGTGGTCTATCGTCTGCCTTACCTCACTAGAATGTAAGTTTCATGAGGGCAGGGACTTTGTCTTATTCACTGCTGTGTGCATGGCCCCCAAACCATGCCTGGCACATTGTGAGTGCTAAATAGTTGCTGAATAAATAATAAAAGATTTTTAATCCCTTACAAGATTAATATGTGGATTAAATAAAATAATTGATAAAAAGTGTCTGTGATAATGTTTCGCACAAGATTAGCATTTAATAAATGACAGCTATCTTTATTGTAAAAGCTAAATTTTATTTTCCCAGGTAGTACGTACTTATCATCAGGATAAAACACACAAGACATATATTTTTTTTTATGTATCAGTTAGGATGCTGGGATGATTAATTTTCTGTATCAACTTGTCTGGGAAATGGTCTCAGATATTTGATCAAATATTATTCTGTGATGTTTTTGTGAGTGTATTTTTGGATGAGATTTACAATTAAATTGATAGACTTTGAGTAAAGCAGATTGCCATCCATAATGTGGACCTCATATACTCAATTGAAGGCCTGAAACAAAAAGGCTAACCTCCCCTGAGCAAGAGAAAATTCTCCAGCAGACCATCTTTGGGCTTCATCTGCAACATCGGCTCTTCTTGGTTCTCCAGCAGACGGCGTTTGGACCTGAACTACAACTATTTCTTGAGTCTTCAGGCTGCCACCTACCCTGTCATATTTTAAATTCTCCAAGACTCCACGTTGCATCTGCCAATTTCTTATTTATTTATTTTTTTATTTTTATTTTTTTTTTGAGGAAGATTAGCCCTGAGCTAACATCTGCTGCCAATCCTTCTCTTTTTGCTGAGGAAGACTGGCCCTGAGCTAACATCTGTGCCCATGTTCCTCTACTTTATATGTGGGACGCCTGCCACAGCATGGCTTGCCAACCGGTGCCAAGTCTGCACACAGGATCCTAACAGCAAGCCCTGGGCCGCTGAGGTGGAACATGCGAACTTAACTGCTATGCCACTGGGCCCTCCCCCTGCCAATTTCTTAAAATAAATCTCTTTCTATATATATAAAGATGGCCTATTGACTCTATTTCTCTGGAAACCCTGACTAATACGGATGTCTTCAGCTGCAAGTACGATTTATCACCTAGTCTTTACTATGTCTACTATCTCCAGAGGCTGAAACGTTAGAGATTGTTTTCTCGTAATGCGAGGTGTTTGCCTAGCAGCTCGGGGACGGCAGGGCTGCAGGTTAGCTACTCTGCCAGTCTTGGTGTTCCCTTCATTCTCTCAGTGTGGTAGCTGCACTTCCAAAAATTGAGTCCTCACACAACCACATCAAAGGCAGGAAGACGCAAATCGTGCTTCTCCTCACGTATTTCCCTCTTTTATCAAGGAGAAAAACATTTCCCAGAAGTTTCCCAAAATACTTCTCTTAAATTCTACTGACTTGAATTTATTCACTTTTCCATACTTTACCTGCAAGGGAAGCTGGGAAAATACTGTGGTAGCGAGATTGGTGGGAGAATAGCTCTTGTTAAGCAGCTGCCGCCCTGGCCACGTGCCATGAGAAAATCCATTGCCATATAATGGGAAAAGTGTAGGATTCTAAATGAGTCACTTGGTGTACAAGTTTTTTATTGCTGCATAGCAAATTACCATGAATTTGGTGACTTAAACATTATACATTTATCATCTCACAGTTTCTATGAGTCAGAAGTATGAGCACAGCTGAGCCAGTTGCCTACTCAGGGTTTCACCAGGTCAAAATCAAGGTGTGGACCAGGACTGCAAGCTCATCCTCAGCTCCAGATCCTCTTCCAAGCTCATAGGATTTTGGGGAGAATTCTGTTGCTTGTGGTTGTAAGATTGAAGTTGCCTCTCCACACAGGGCATGTGTTTTTTTAAGACTAACAAGAGAGCACCTGCTGCTGCTGCTTCTGTCTCTTACTTCTAGACTCTCTTTTAAAGGCCTCTCCTGATTAGGTCAGGCTCATCCAGGATCATCTCCGTTGTAATTAACTTTAAGTCAGCTGATTAGGGATCTAGTTACATCTGCCCAATCCCTTCACCTTTGACATATAACACAATATAATAGCAGGAGTGATGTCCTATCACCGTTGCCACGTGCTATTGGTTAAAAGCCAGTTATAGGTTGCTCTCACACTGGAGGGGAGGGAATTGTATAAGGTGTGGATCAACGGGGATCGTCTCAGAATTCCCATTACTGCACATGGCTTCACACTTCAATTCCGTTACTTTTATCTGTGTAACTTTTACCTGGTTACTTTTCTGAGGTTCATCTTTTCCATACAGTGGGCCCTCCATATCCACGGTTCTGCACAGTTGGTTGAATCTGAAGATGTGGAACCTGTGGACACAGAGGGCTGATTAAGGGACTTGAGCATCCCGGATTTTGGTACCACGGGAGTCATGGAACCAATCCCCCGCAGATACTGAGGGAGGACTGTACATAAAATGGAATCACTTAACTTATGGGATGGCTTAAGTATTAAGTGCCACAAGTATTCAGATATGTTGGAGGGAGTGGGGGGTTGGGGGTGAAAATTCCAATTCTCTAATCACATGGGTGACTCCCTTGGCACTTGGCCCATCCTTAGGGGCTTTCTAAAAGCCACCTCATTAACATAAACTCTGGTGTGGTTGAAAGGAGCTTATTATAAATAACAAAAAGACACCCGTTTCACCTTTATGATCTGGAGCTATTTCAGGAACTGGAAACAAAACTAAATATTATAACAAAAGACGTTCAAACTTGCCTCTAAGATAGGAAATTAGAAGGATTTAAGGAGCCAGGTGCCAGGAATAGTGGAATAAGACCAAATATGTATGTCTGATTATAAATCACAACATCATACATGCCTAGCTCAGGAGTTGGCGTGTGGAATGCAGATGTTCCTCTCCTGTGTCATCACCCACAGAGTTGTTAAATGAGGTGAACTAAGCAGAATACTTAGCGCAGTATCTGCTCCATGGAAAGAAGAAAGCAAATGTCAATTTCCTCTCTGTTTCATTTTTACATCATGCTGATTTTAGAAGGCATAAGGTTTTTTAAAATGAGGTGAGCATCATAAAAAAAGATTTACAGTAAATTTCTGAGCCAATTATTTGATTTTTATGAGTTTTTAAAATTGTAATTGTATCATAAAGAAAAACTGGAAACACTAATCTGTTTCAATCTTAAATTGAAAAGAATTTTTTAACAATAAGATTTCTTTAAAAACTACAAAATAGTCTGAATTTTTATAAAGGGCTCTTCATTCTATATGGCAAAATTCCTGAGTGTTTTCAATGCCTAAAGATAATCTGATAAACAACTTGGAAAGAAAATATTATTATAAATGTTAACTATTGCAAATTTTCAGTTACATTTATTTATTTGTTTTTTAAGATTGGTCCTGAGCTAACATCTGTTGCCAATCTTTTTCTTCTTCTTCTCCTTCTCCCCAAAGTCCCCCAGTACGTGGTTGTATATTCTAGTTGTAGGTCCTTCTGACTCTGCTATGTGGGATGCCACCTCAACATAGTTTGATCAATGATGCCATGTCTGCACCCAGGATCGGAACCGGGGAAATCCTGGCTGCGGAAGCAGAGCATGCAAACTTAACCACTCGGCCACGGTGCCAGCCCCTCAGTTACATTTAAAATATCACCTACTTGCAAAAAAAAAAAAAAAAAAAAAAAATTGAAGCAGCTTACAATAAGAATAAACAGTAGAAACATTTTTAAAAAAGATTTAAAAACAGAAAATCAGAGACCATTTATTTAGAGAAAAAAAGACATAAATGTCCCCAGAAATTTGATACTGGAAGAGAATACAAAATTTAGCCCTGTATTTCTTTACAGTGAAAGTAAAAAGGAAGGAGCAATGAATCAGATCATTATAATCATCATAAGAAGAAATACATATGCATCTTTAAACTCTTTTTGGGCAGGGAGCCAAATGTTTTTCCACATTAGTATCCCTTTGGCCTGTCCTAGTGCCTTGGATCTTAGGCCCTAAATACATACTCGTTGAAATGAACTGAACACTCACCCAAACTATCTTTCATATGACAATTAATAAAGAAAGATATTGCATGGCTACTGACTTAAATATTCACTTTAAACAAATAGCCAGCTATTTCTCCAGTAAAAATGAGCTTACTCGGGCTCATGAAGGAATAGCAGTTCCAGATGTGTGACAGCGGCCAGCCACATGCAAGTCCCCCTCAATGAGGAAAGGATAAACTTATAGAGGGGAAGAGGAAGTTGGAAGGGCTGTTGTAAACAAATAGTCCATTGGAGGAGACTGGGAGTTTGAAATGAAGTAGTTTTTCATTGGCTGACTTGTTGCTGGTCAAGAAGAGAAAGTCTTTCTTCTTCCTGTTGGGCTCTGCAATCCTCTAGGGTTGAAAGCTTCCCCTTCTGGCCTCCCAACTCCATTGTAAATGAGGTTTCTGTTTATTAATTTTCACACAAAGGGCTCTGATGAATATAATGGGCAAGATATTCCAATGTACTTTTGAGAAGATGCAGAAACATTCTTTGTATAGTAGTTTCTCCTGCATACTGTATGGAATTAAAAATAAATAAAGCCATTTCTTTAAGGGGCTAAGCATAGTCTTAGAAAATCTTACTCAAATACAACATTTCAATTGAATGTTTATTTACTATTACGATTGGCTAAGATATGGAAGATTTAAATGTTTTAGATCTGGTTCCTGCATTCCAAGAATTCACAAGGCAACTAATTTGGGATTGGCTTCTCTGAGAAGCTCTGAAATGTTGACATTCTGGAGAAGTTTGACTAAAGATAAGGGGATCTAGTTTGTGTCTGTTATTTTGTTAATCAAATCTTGCATATATTTCACCCAGACTAAAAAGGGCCATCCAAATTGTGCGTGGAAGGCTGTGCCTGTTGGTGGGTCCAAGATTGTCCACAAAAAGATGAAATGGTTTGAATTCTTGATTTTGATCCCAAGATATGTTCCAGAGAGAATAAAAGGGAAAATCTGGCCCAGCTGTTGAAAGACCGGGTGTTGTCAATTGGCTGCTACAATCATTAAAGATTGTCAGTATGACTCCCAAAGCAATTGCTTTTGAATAATATCATATAGTGATGATCTTACCAAAATAAGTCAGTAATAGCATATACCTCCACATTCAACCTGAATTACTGGATATAGTGTTAGTATTAAGACTTGAAATTTGAAGAATATGGAGTGCAAGTCAACAATTTTTGTTGCTGTCCTTTTTGCCAGCAAATAGTCAAACAGGTTTGATGGCTTCTGAAGGACTATTGGCTTATAATAGTAAAATATGTCAACAGCATTGAAGAAAGAAGTCGGCCCGGTATGGTCGACAATTTCTAAATGGCTCCTAAGATTCCCAGCCCTTAGTTATTCAATTAAACGCTAAATAGGTACCACTGTGAATTGATTTTGTAGATGTAAATAAGGTCCAAAATCAGCTGATTTTATTATAGGGAGATTATCCATGTGGGCCTGATCTAATCACACAAGGTCTTTAAAAGCGGAGCGTTTTCTCTAGCTAGTTGCATTAGGGAAAGTCAGAGAGACATATTTTATCTAGCTTGGAAGAACGGCAACCATCCATGTTGTGATGGGCTGTAGCAGCGACATGGCAAAAAACTGCAGGAGACATCTAGGAGAAGACAGTGGTCCATGGTCAAGAGTTAAAGGGAAAACAGGGACCTCAGTCCTACAACCACAAGGAATGACTTCTGCCAAAACACTATGAGCTTCGATGGAGACCTGGAGCCTCAGATGAGAAATAATCTGACTATCATCTGGATTTCAGTCTAGGGAGACCCTGAGCAAAGAATCCGTTCATGCTGTACTAGATTCTGACCTACAGAAACTATGAGGTAATACATTTGTGCTGTTTTATGCTAAGTTTGTGGTGATTACATAGCATGCATTTTAATATAAACTAATACAATATGCATTTAATTAATCTTAAATAGAACTGAATTGTTAGATACATTAAGAGAAGGAATAATAAGATTCAGTTGTTTTATGTTTTTTAGAATTTGTGCCTAAAACATACAAAGGTAATTTCTTCCAATTTTAGCTCTACCCATAGTAATGTAATTCTATATGAGGAAATGCACAGAGCATATTTAGAGAACACCAAGTCGTCTCATTAAGTTATGATGCGAGGTGTTTGAAAGAAAGTAGTTGTGAACAATACCAGAAATTAAAAAAAGTAGTGTGAGGTCATATCAAAGGGGACTGGCAATGGAGCTTGTACATTATTCAGTGATAATGTCAGCCACAGAACATTTTTGAGTGGTTGGGGAGGTTAATTAGCATTGTGCAGCAACAAGACTGCTCATCTCTCAGTGTGAGGCTTAGACTGGGAGTTGACCAAGAAGCTATTGTAATGCACCATATTAAATGTTGTGCCATGAGACTTCATGAAGGTAATAGAATGGATATGTGGGTTTGTGGTCTCACTTGGTAGTTTTTAAGCCTGAGCGTGATTATGGCAGTTGTAGGGCCATTAACAAAAGTATGTAAACCACAAAGTAACAAGTTTTAGGGTGAAGAGGATGAACTTAGTCTGGATAAATCAAGTTTGAAATGCTGGGAAATCATCCAAATGATGGGATGGACAAGCAATGGGAAATGGACAAAAATTCCAAAGGCAGAATGATGTTGCAGAAATAGATTTGAAGTTATCATGATATAAGATTTTAGTAGGTGCCCCCTTCAGCGAAAGAAGATAAAAAGTGGAGGAGACAAAAACACACAAGTGAGAAAATGTTATATTTAGAAGACACGAAGCTGAGAAAGAATTGAAAAGGCTATAAATTTTATAAGACAATGTGAGAACAGATATCATGATTGAGAAATGAGATTTTTTAAAGAAGATAATGGTAAATTCAGCTGCTCCAGGGGTACAGTGTGATGAGTAATGGTAAAAAACGTTTGAATTTGGTAACTGGAATGTGGATAGTGAACTGCAAAACAGTTTCAGTAAAATAATGAGAGAAGAGAAATTTGCACGGAGTTAGAAGACACGAACTGCTTATAAACTTTCTACAAATGTGATGTTGAAAGGAAAGAGAGAGATAAGATGTTAACAAGAACGGTCATTTATTCATTCATCCATTTTTTTGCTAGTAAATTCCAAGTATAGTGCTGAACGTGTGCGTCAGATAAGAGTAAAACCAATTTACATATATACATAATGATTAAGTTGATATTTCAGGGAGGCTTCTTGCAGGATTGCAGTTCAGTGCATCCTTTTCAATGTTATACATACATAAACACATACACATGCATATGATATTATACATTTATAATATATGTATCTACATATGATATTTGATCTAGTAAGCTGACTTAATAATTTGGTTTTTGAAACATTCAATTAAATTATCTATTTAATATTTTTCCTGAAGCTTCAAAATATTTTGCAAATATCAATTCATTAACAGTTGCTGTGATTTCTTGAAAAAATTATAATTTATTATCACTAGTAATAATTTTATTCAGTATAGAAATAGACTTAACCTCAGGCCTATCTCTTGAATTTTTATGAAACTAGCAAATGAATATATTTTTTAAAACCGCAAACATAATGTATTTCCATTGAAAGAGTTAAAATTGTAGACTGTTTTTAATCAAATCAAGGTTATGGCCAGCATAGATTCCATTGCAAAAGCACTTAAATGATCAACAATGACCGCGGTAAATTCATAATGGTCTAAAGGACAGACACTTATATTCAAGTTCTCTGTAATATATTCACATAAATCAAATACATTTCCATTTCCCCTAACAGAATGGAAAGCTTTTTCTGACGCTGTGTTTGAAGAAAGCCTATTCATAGTGTCAATGAGCAAAGACTGCACTCACTGAGGAGCATCTATGGAGCAAGAGCAGGAAGCATCCTTCTGCTAAATATAGCACAAAAACTACATTCAGGAGACAATTTTTAGGTTCATAATGTAGTACACAAAAAATGATGGCTGAAAGCTTGAGAATCTGGAGGAAAAAATAGGGTATTGTGTGTGAACTTTAACTCAAGGCTAAAATGGGGATTTTTAAAATACTAAACCTTAATGATTTTAAGAATGCCTATAATCAGAAAACCTTACAACGCATTACTGTTCTGAATTAACTCCTCTGAGAGAGACTTCTCTTTGTTAGCAATCCAGGGTAGGAGTTTTCATTTAACTGCAGAACTCATCTACCCGTTCATCTCAGTAGGTCTCATCCCCAAACCTAACCGGGAAACAAGTGAAGTTCTGTACAATGTGCACCAGGTCAGGGTCTCAAACTCTCATGGGCGTCACATCGTTAGTTTTTTCTGAGGTTGCTTTATGCTTTATGATAGGTACTCAGACTGCTGGTGACACTTCACCTTCCACTCCACTGATGAAAATCTGTAGGCTTTTCCACACACTTGCTTTCCTTTCCAAGGAGATATGGAGAATTTATGATGGCTGTATCAATGCTAGTGTTCACTGGGAAGGTTACACTTATATGAACTTTCAGAAAGAGTCCAACGTTTCCCAATACCAAGTATAAAGATTTAAAGTCCTCATATAAGAGTAGTTGTATTTTTATATACACTGATGGAAGAAATCCACATCACCATATGGACTCAAGGATCCCTTGTAATAACTCATAGTTCCTGTGGTTCAAAAACCTCAAAGTCAGAAATCATCAGTTCAATCTAACCTGTTTTGTATTTGTAAGAACTGAGACTTGGAGAGGGTTAGTAACCTACCAAAGGTATTCCATCTAACTGGGCTAGAACCTAGGACTCTTGACTCCTAGAAATGTGCTAATTCCATGGTAACACTCTACTTTCTCTGTTTCATGATGGAGTCAGCAAGTGTAATGGTAATGTCAAAGATGACTGGGAACACATATGTAGTCGAGGAAGTTTCTGCAGCAAAAGAGAAGGCATGTCATAAGGACAGTGGGATGTCATGGTAAGAGGCAGTAGAGGGGTTTATTACAAGATTTGGGGTTATGCTGTGTGGTTCTATAGAGGGTTAAAGGAAGTTGAGTTCCTTTTGTCTTGGGTGCTGTCTGGAAGCGGAGATACTTGGTAATGGGGTATCTTGGTAATTTTTATCTAAAAGGAGGGAGTACTGCAGTGGGGTTGGAGTTATCTTTGGTAAGGAAAATAGTCATTTAGTTTAGTAAGAACAGAGGTATGCTTAGTCTGTGGTTGCAGAGTCCTTGTCTCTATCTTATTTCAGACACGGTCGCTGTGGGGCAAAGTCTCTGCCTTGTTCCATCACAGTTGTGGCTTGCCTTGTTTAGTCATTGTTTATGTTGTTAATATTCTGTGATTGTGTTTATGTTCAGTTGGGAACATCATGGTTTAGCTGTCAGGTGCTAGAGTCATGTTTCATTTTCTCAGTCCATGTATAGGACAGACTATGTTGATTCAACAAGCTCATTTGAACCAATAAATAAAGTTGTCAAAAGGAACATTCCAGTTCAATTCAGCAGACAATTTGCCAGCTAAGAATGAAGTAAATTGTCTCTCAAAGCTGTGCATTTCCTGCCCCTGGAATGATCTGTAAGTCAAGATCCTTTGGTAGGGATGGTTAGAATAAATGTTGTCTCCAGCTCTAAGATTTTATGCTTTTAGGTTGAATCCATAAAGTTGCCATAATCATAAAGATTTGTGGCTCTGTTGGAAGTGACAGTCATGGCTGAAAGATTTATTGTCAGGTTATAGTTGTCAGACATTAGCTTTCATTTCACACTTCCCAGGTAAGTTATTTTGCCTTTGTAAGGGCTTGCACTGTAGCTCAAATGTTGGCATTAAATCACACAGGATTTTGTTTCCTACTATCTTTACTTCATATTTCATGAAAAGGAGATCTTTGTGTAGAACGAACATTTACTAAAATTAGAAGAATCACAGAATGTTATCCGGGTCCATTGCACAATGAAATGTACATTCATAAGAAATTAACTTTTTTGAACATTTCCAACTCTTTCCATTCTCCATGCATTTGCTTAAGGTAGCTTCTCACCTTCTCCCATCTCTACCTGTTGAATTACTATCCATCCACCAAGATCCAATTCAAGAACTCAGACGTAACTCCCAGAATGAAGCCTTCTCAGCTTCTAACCCTTAGATTGTGGTAAAAGACCTAAAACTAAGGCCCAGTGTTATGCACTGCTTTGACACCTGGTGAAACTGAGAGGTACTCAAGTGGCCTAATTGAAAGTTCTCCCCACTCTGCTCCCATGGATAAGGTCCCCTAGCCAAACAGCCCTCCTTATTCTTGTCCAACAACTCCTCAAGGCAGAGTTCCTCTTTGTCCCTGAGTAGCTTGTTCCAGTTACCTGATAACTCATGGAATTATTCAAACCAACCAATCACTTCCTCCCACAGGAATCATGGGGCATCTCACCCTCTTGATACTGTAAAGCCTGCTTTCCACAGCACCTCATTGTCTACTCTGTCCCTGAATGTAACTTCTGTGTGACCCTGTATGTTGCGATCCCCCAGGCTGTGAGTGTATGTGACTAATAAATTGCTATTGATCTCATCTGTCCATTGTTGAGTGTCATGTCGTTGGCCATCCCCATAAACCTAGGACAAGAATCCCTCCTTCACCAACAGAGTTAAGATGAGGCAATTAACACAGAGACCCCTTCACTTCCCCTAAAGCAAGAATGAACATTTTTCCATTAACATTTTGTGTTCCCTAGTACTGACTATTTATCATATTGTGGCTTAAATTATAGTTACTATTTTACAACTGTGACTCCTTAGTGTAATGGGGACAGAGATTTGAGTCTTACTCAACTTTGTATTTCATCTAGGGTCTATCATGGCATCTTACAAGTAGTAATAAGTTTAGTTCATGCTACATTAGTAAATTTTTGCCTCCTTTCTAATTTAGATCAATTTGTGTCTAATTTTTGATCATGAGAACTGTTTTTCTTTGTATAATTGAAATGGTTTTCACTGTAAAAAAGGAGAAGCACATTAAAGAGAAATTTTTTACTGGATCAGTCTTGAGGTTGTCAATAAAGCTGCAACAGAGAGCCACCTAGCAAATTTCATTAGTTCTGTGTCCAGCCAGAGACTGATGCTAAGCTAGGTGTCCCTTCTTTCCACTGCCAGCCCTACTGGGCTGGCACATTTCTCATTAATACTCCTTTATTTTGATACTCCTGCATGCCATACACCACTGATAAGGCCAAGAATATAACTGCTACATCATTGTTAGAAATTGAACCATTTTTATAAGTTTAGGCCATCTCCAGAAATTGTGGTTGTTAGTTGCTTTAGTGGGAAAAAGTAATTTCGACATGCACACACCTGGGAGATCAGGCTCTTAAGCAGAGAAATGGTAGGAGGAAACGCAACCTTTCTGGAGATCATGATGGATCTTATAGGACAAAGGAAAAGTAGTACTAATGTAATAATCTCTAAGTGAAGGAATTCAGGCCTGTGATGCAATGATATTGAAAAATAAAGCTGTCTCTCAAATGTCTAGCCAACCCTGCCTTAGAATTTCCCAGCAAACTTCCAGTTTATTCTGACTTTTCCCCCTTTCTGATAGTCACATATTCCTCACCAACCTGTTGAATTTTAAAATTTTAACAGTGTTATATAATGTTCTCTAAATATTTCATGTGTATATGCTTTGTTTCCTCAATAATATTGGAAAATTGAGAATATAACCAAAATTTCTTTTTCATCCTTATAATATCTAGAATGATGTAAGTAGAGATTTCATAAATTCTTACTGTATTTGAAAAGGTAAAATGGATTTTGGAGGAGTTTGAAGAATATATTTGAGAATGGAAAGGAGAAATATTTATATAATATAAACATATATAAACATATCTTTGCATATATACAGTTATGTACATTCTATTATAATATATATTATATATAGTCTATATATGTTTAAATACATAAATATCCTCTCTCTATATATATTTCTATATATACTAGAAAGAGTCCTAAAATACTTCTTATATGTTCTTTCAATTGGTCTTCACAATTATCCTGTGAAATACTTGTCTCTTTTCTAGTGGAGGAAACAGGCTTAGAGAATTTGACTTCTGTGTAATATGTAGTGAAAACTGGAACAAACCCAAGCTGGGCTGACTCCATGATGTCTTATCAAGAGACTAACAATGGATTTTACTGTCTCCATGTTATTAGATTATTATGTCATATATTATTACTCTGTCAGGACTGTCTCTTTTCCCAAAAGATATAGTGCTTTTCATATTATAATTTAAGTAGATGACAATTTGGGTTACCTTTTGCTAAAATGATGTGGGGAAAAAAATTGTAGGCAACTTTATTTCATAGTTTAACTTCAGAAAACTGCTATAATCACAGACTTATGCCATTCACACAGCTGACCATGAAAGCTTAAGGTCCTAGAAGTTAAAGATTTCCAAAATAGAACCACATAGAAGTCACAAAATCTTTTCACTGGCTTGAAATTCTACAATGTTCTGCACAACTATTTCTTGAAGGCTCACATTTGCTATGTGAGAATGGAAGGGAGAAATATATATATATATATATATATATATATATATATATATATATACACAACACTATACAACAGGCTCACATTTACTATGTCCAATATGGGATTCAGAGCTTGACACTCCAGAAACACGTTGAATTGAACCATAATGAATTAAGTGTGGACTGTGATCGATAATGAATAATTATAGGGCACTACCCTGTTTCACAAGAATATTATATTGTCTACCTATAGTTTTCATCATCCAACTTATAGGCATACATTTTCCAGATATTAACTTATCTCATTACTAAACTAGAAGCTTTATTTTTTTTGTTTGAAAAAGATATATTGAGCATTTTTAAGAGTCTTCAATTTTTAGCTATTACAGTTGACTTCCGAAATATTGGAAAAATGAAAAATTTGATTATATATATTCCCTGGCATAATATTTAATCTATTTGTGCATTAGTTTGCCTATTATAAAATAAGAACTGGCACATACCTGCCATGTAAGTCTATTTTAAAATCCGAGTCATTTGATTTAACATTTAAAGATTTAGGAGGATGGATGGCATTAATGTAAATATAAATTATTATTATCATTGCTATTTTCAGGTTTTAGTTGGGCTTGCAAAAAAATTATATAAATAATCTTGTCTGCCTTGCCTTGCTCTGTAATCTTAAGTATTCTTCAGTACCAAAAAAGAGGAGACAGTAAGAATGGCAACTGACATCACTGAGAAGAGAAAAACCCTTCGATGCGTTCCAGTTTCTCTCATTTATTCTGCCAGCTGAGCCATGTGCTTGTTTCTCAGATTGGATGCAGGTGTGTGTCCATCTACACTCTTAAAACCACATAACAAATGGAGAAAATGAAGCACACCAGCATACTACTCAGAGTCTTTCAGAAAGAAAAATGCCCAGCAATGAAGTTTATTTCATTTTCCTTATATGTACACCCAGTCAGCCTTCTCAGTGTATTGAATTAAGTCATAAAATCCTGATTTTAAGATTGAGACTTCTTGTAAAGAGAGCCCAGAAAGCTCACATCCCTGATGGACATTCTATTTGATGGCTTCTTTTAAATGCATATCATTTTTTACTTTTTTTTTGGTATCCACAAAGGCCAGGCCTATTTCATTACTATTTTGCTAACTATAATGAGCCAGGTTCACTGAAGGGTAAATATTTTATGTTATACATGACCTTGAACTATTGATATTCTCCTATTCTATATTTGAGGGCTTTTGGAACTTCCCCCATTTTGGGGAGAGAAAAATCATATTATGACTGTTTCAGTACTCTCAAAAAGCACTTGCACATGAAGAAACCAGAAGAACTCATCGTGGTTTTATTCCACTTCAGAGTTCACCAGCTTTGCTAATAATTGCACCAGTCATCTAATTCTCTGAGCACATAGTGCATTGTTAATTTCTCATTCCATTTTCCATATGGCACTGTCATTTTGGTGCCATATGAAGGATGTGTCAGATGTTTTGAGTAGGAAGCTTTTGAACAGTTAGAATGAGTTATTGACATTTATATTTCTGTAAGTTATTAGTCTTTTAGTGTAATTTGGCTCCCACTGTATTTCTCAGTTATATATTAGAACTCTTTATTTACGTTTATTTTTCTTTTATTTTGCTTTTGGTGTCTTATTCCAATTATGGATGATAGGTTTTTGGAGTAGATCTAGAAATAGTTAGTCATTTAATTAAATATTTTCAATTATGTACCCGTGTATGTAAGACAACTTGTGAATGGTGTTAAAGAGACAAGAGAAATAGAAGAGATAACAGAGGAGAACAGGATTTTCTTTAACAGATAAAGACTGTAAGAATGGGTGGATCATCTGGGCAACTTGCAAACCACACCCTCTAAAAGGCTATTGAGAATGATACAAAGATTTAATTTCTAGGGTGTTTGTACATGTTCTCTGGTAAAGTTATAAACTGCTCATTCTAGCTGAATGTCTACCTTTCTCTCATGGAGTCATATCACATGCAAACTTTGCTGCAATTATGCGTTCTTAAATTTTCATTTACCAGTCATTTTGAAAATAATTTAACATTAATCCTATTCAAATTATATATAAATGTAATCTGCTTTTTAAATGTACTTTCTTTCTGGCGGACACTTGTTAAGATCGCTCACCATCAATATTTTGGTGCCAACTCAGCAGGCTGGTTATTAATTTGCTTGTCATTCCCAAGTACAGTTCCACAACTGACTTTGGAGAATCTGTCACTACATTATACTTTATATTAACTGTATATTAATTGTACATTATTTATCACAGCTCAGAGGTTGGACTATATTAGTTTTTTTATCGTTGATATTAGGAGAAAGAAGACAAAACCAACATTAGTCCAGTAGACCAGTGATTTGGGTCTAGAGCTAATGAATTCCACTGATTAATGAATTCTAATTTTGAGCAAAGAGTTTGGAAATTTTGTTCATAATCTTATGTCCTAATTTGGGATGTAAACAAGTGAGGATGTTGACCTAAAACTGAATTCTCTTAAGGAAGACACTGAGCCAGTAAAGTCTAGTGTGGTATGAACTGAAACAGCTAATGAACATCAGTAAATACTGGTTTTAAAGATAACATGTTTTAGCAAAAGGAATGACAATAGAGTAAAGCCTAAAACTATGCACTATCATATGAGAAATATATAAGGTGAAAACATCTTTCATCTGGAAAGTGTGTCATAGTTGGCTAGTTTTTATAAAGCCTACGCATTAAACTCTGCGTTTGCATCACTAATGCAAGGAGAGGCTCACCTGTTGTGTTCTGTCACCAGCACTTTACTAATGTCTTCGCTCTTGGTCTTGATCTCTTTGATAACGTCTCATTATCCTGTGATGAGGACTGATTTTGCTCACTCAGGCCGAAGGTCTAAATATGAATGTTAAGTCTCAGAATGGAAGAAGCCGGAAATCCTGGACTTTATATTCATGTCTTAACTGTGAAAGAAACCCAGGTTTGCTTCCTACCAGAAGCAATAAGTTTTGTAGGAGTTGAAAAGGAAGGAAAGAAGAATGGGAAGGAGAAAAACATGGGATGGTGGCAGGAAGTGGAGAAGTATTTAGCAAGGGAACAGGCATTTTAATAGCATGGGTGCAGAAGCATACTCTGATTCATTCTTTGTTTGGATGTTTAATTTCTTTTGCTGATAATTAAATTCACCAACACGTATTTCTTGATATGGATGTTTAATTTTTTTTCATGTATAACCATTTTATATACTTGTGCATTTTTATTCTTGTTGAAATACATCCTTTAATTTTTTTCGGTGGAGATTTTATGGTGTTTGTCTGAAAATATCTCTTTTCTCATACTCCTGAAGGATAATTTAACTGTTTATGGAACTCGGGGTTAGCAGTTTTTCCCCCTCTGTACATTGATGATTTCAGCCCAATGTCTTCTGGAATCTATTGTTACTGATGAGAAGTCAGCTGCTGTCTGTCTGAAGACAGTTTCTCTTTTCTCATTGGTAGCACTGAAAATTTAATTTTTATCCCCGTGTTCTCCAGGTCTCTGTAATATGTTAAGGTGGGAATTTTTTATTTTGTTTACTCTTCTCTGCACTTTCAAATAAAGGACTTTTTATTATGTTGCTTTACTTTAATTCTTGAAAATTTTCTGGCACTTTTTTTTTTTTTAATATTCCTTCTCTGTCATTTCCATTATCTTCTTCTTGAACTCAAATTAGAATTATGTTGGAAATTCTTTATCCTACCTCTTTTGTTTCTTACTAGGTTTTAGGTGGGTTTTTCTTCTTCTTGGCTTCTTTCCAGTAAAATTCCAGAGTAATATGTTCTAATTTGTTAATTTTTTAATATCCATATGTGGTGGACACAATCTAAGGTAACCCCAATGAGTCATACCCTTGTATGATCCACTTCCCTTGAGTGTGGGCTGAACCTGTGACTTACTCTTAATCAATTGAATCTGACAAAGGTTATGGAACATCACTCCATTGATGAGGTTATGTTGTATAAACTTCCGTCCATCAGATTAAAGTGAGAGGCTCTCCTGGTGGCCTTGAAGAAGTAAACCACCACACTATTGATTGCCTATGCAGAGGACCACGTGGTAAGGAACTGTGGCCAGTCCTTAGGATTTGGGGGCCTCAGTCTTACAACTGCAAGGAACTAAATTCTGCCAACAACCACATGAGTTTGAAAGATGACCCCCAAAGTCCACAGAGGCCACAACCCAGCCAACACCTTGCTTGCAGTCTTGAGTTCTTAGCAGAAGACCTAGCTAAGCCTTGCCAAGGCTCCTGACCATGGAAACAGTGAGAGAATAAATATGTGTCATTTTCAGGTGCCAAATTTGTGGTAAAGGGTTACACAGCAATAGAAAACTAATACAAATGAATGTTTCCTACCTAATGTTTATAATTTTAAATATTTTTTTTACATCAATGAATATATATTTTCTTTGCAAGATTTCTAATTCATTGTTTGAACATAATATCCATATCTTTTTTTTAAATTTCCACTTGGTTTTGTCTCTATTTTATTGCTCATTTTTTAGATGTTCTTCTTTCGTTGACCTCGGTGGAGATCCTAACAATATATACCTTAAAATCATTTTCAAGAACTAGCTCTTGGTATGGCAGCACTGAGACCTCTTTTCTGGGTGGTTCTGGAACTACCACAGATTTATTTACCAAGTCAACAGGCGGCTCGGCTCATTTCCTGTCTTTGATCTTCCACCTCTCTAGACATTCTACTTGTTCTAAATGATAAACTCATAGCAATTAGTAGAATCTTTTCATGAGAAGGAAATTGTATCTGGTGTCTAGTTTCAAGCAGTGAGTGTGGTTCCAGTCTCTGCATCTGTGTAGCTCCTTTAGTCCACTTTACCCGAAGGCCACCAAAATCTGCTGCTTCTACCTACTTCTCCTGGTCAACCTAAGACTTTAGCCCAAATTGAATTATTAATTTGCATTTCTGTTTCTCTTTCGATCTACAAAGATATTTATCTTGTTTTGATTGTGACTTTTTAGTCTTTTTTTTTTAACTATTAATTTAGCATTGTGGGATATTTGAGACTGTGCTCTGGGGAGGAAGGGGAAAGGGACATTTCTTTCAGCTATTACATGTCAGTGTATACTTTTGAGTGAGCTAGAAATTCATTTCTTTAGAACCATCTTTTTTTTTAAAGCACATTGTGTGCATCTGTTTATATTTATATTTTTGATTACTTAGGCTAATGCTCTGTTCTTTTAATTATACAAGCTTGTGTTATTAGGAATATTAAATAATTTGGCATGGCAAAAATTGAAATCATACACAGGATAAGGTTTAATAATTTCAAATTTGTGCCATATGGGGTTTTTTAATGGATCCTGTAATGATTAGAATTTGACTAAGAGCAGGAAATATCACGTATTGACTCCAGCTCTCCTTCCTCATTTACTGCAAAGCTGGAGGGAGGTAAGAGACTATTTAGGGTCACTTCTGTTCTAGTGTGCTGCCCCTTTTGGAAAACTGTGAGCTTCGACATTCTCACTTTATTTAATAAAAGTATCAAATTATATAATAAAAGTCAATCACAAAATTAATTAAAATGTAGCTTTCCTAACTTGTCCTCTATCTTCAGCTATTCCTGGATGATTAGAGCAAATTATTTATTCAAGACTTCCTCTGATTATAACAATGAGGGCAAGAAGTACATTTAATTAGAAGCCCTCTGAATTCTTCTAAATCCCTGGCTTTTCAAATTTCTCCGTTAGGTTTGCAGAAGAGGCACTCTGTACACTCCCCGTGCTCCTCTGGTATCTCTTCACAGGATGTTTTGTGCATTGCTAGCTCTGTTGCCTCTACCCAAAGGAAGTGGATAAATCCGAGAATGATGGGAGCTGTACAAAAGAGTAGGGTGAGCTATCCCACTGCTGGGTATATATCCAAAGGAAATGACGTCAGGGTCTTGAAGGGATATCTGCACTCTCATGTTCGATGCAGCATTATTCACAATAATGAGATATGGAAACAACCTAACTGCCCATCTATGGATCAATGGATGAAGATGTGGCATATATATATATACAATGGAATATTATACAACCACGAGACAGAAGGAAATCCTGCCATCTGTGACAACATGGATGGAACTTGAGGGCATTATGCTTAGTTAAAAAAGTCACACAGAGAAAGACAAATACTGTATGATACCACTTATATGTGGAATATAAAAAAGCTGAGTTGTAGAATGGTGGTTACCAGGGGCTGAGGGTGGGAGAAATGGGGAGATACTGGTCAAAGGGTACAAACTTCCAGTTGTAAGATAAGTAAGTTCTGGGGATCTAATGTAGTGATTATAATCAACAATACTGTATCGTATCCTTCAAAATTGCTAAGAAAGTAGATCTTAAATGCTCTCATCACAAAAAAGAAATGGTAATATACAGTTTACAATATATCTGTATCAAATCAATACCTTATATATCTTAAACTTGTACAATGTCATCTGTCAATTATTACCTCAAAGCTGGAAAAATCTATTGAGCGGGGGCAGTTGTGTTGCACTTGGCACTGATTATATACGTATAAATGTCTACGTCTTCTCCTCAGTCCTCTACTTTTCTGAATCACCTTTTCCTTAAACAGCAAAAGTAAATGGCTCCAAATCCCATTCCACACATAGCCCAGAGCTGCAAAAAACTCTCCCTCTCCTCCCAGAGGAAACGGCATCCACTGTCTTTAGAGCACATGTTATTCTGTTCCATCCATGTTGTTACAACTTCTGTGTTGTCACCTGCTTGTGATTTTCAAGATTATTTCCTTCTATGTGTGAAAGATAAAGCCCTTTCTACCATTTACTGCACAAAGCACTGCTGAAACGAGGCTAATACATAAAACAGGCCTTAAATAAACTATCATAAGCTTAATAAAAAGTCAAAAAATAAAAATTAAAAAAACAGGCCTTAATGAAGTTTTGAGGTAAAGGAAACCAATTAAAACAATTAAAATATGGAGTAACGCATTATAGCTTGATCCCCCAAATGTGCTTTTTCCTATGGAATTTTTCGTGAGCTCTAGTCCCCAGCTATGTTGCTGAAATTCTACCATCTCTGGACCTTTTTCTTCTATGCCAGGATTTTGTTTCTTTTTCCAGGTACTTAGGAAGTATGGACACTTTAACTATGTTAATTCTTCCAATTCAAGAGCATGGAATATCTTTCCATTTCTTAGCTCCAAATTGCTTGTTATTATTGCTCATCTAAATGGCACCTATTTGGCTATATCTAATAGACCTTGTCTTTCTTAAGTGATTAATAAGACCAAGACATTTGCCTATTAAAAGAATCATCTCTTTTGAAGATAAATTATTGCCACTCTCATAAAAAGCATATACGATTATGATTAGCTTTTTAAAAATACTAAATTATTTCCCCTTACCTATTATTTTTATATTTCCAACTACTTATAGGCTTTACCTCTTGGATGCCCTATAGGTTTCTCAAATTCACAATGTTAAAAACTAAAATTCAAAATGTTAAAAACTAAACTCATCATAAAGACCTTCAAAACCTGTTTCTCCCTCTGTGTCTCATATCTTAGTGATCAGCACCCACCTGATTGTCCAGACTTGTAATCTGGGCATCATCCTAGATTCTTCCCTCTTAGTCAATCCCCAAATTCAATCACTGTATTTTATCCATTTACATAGTGGAAATTTCTGGAATCTGAAAAACTTTTTCCATCTACTATACATCGCAATTCCATCCCTCCATTATCTTCTCCCTCCCAGTGAGTGAGATTCTGGTAGGCAGAACTTAAGGTTGTCTCATGAGTTCCAGCTCCTAGTGTTCACAGCTTGTGTAATCTCCTCCCCTTGAGTGTGGGTGGGATCAGTGCTTTGCTTCTAACCAATGGAATATGGCAAATGTGATGGGATGTCACTGCTGTGATTAAGTTACGTTATAGAAGAATGTCTTTCAGACTCACAACTCACACTCTCTCTTCATTACTGGCTTTGAAGAAGAAAGCTGCCATGTATCCTATGGCTGCAAAGAAATGAATTCGGCCAACAACCTGGGAAAGCTTGGAAGAGGATCTTTCTCCTGCCAAGCATGTGATGAAAACCCAGTCTTGGGATATCCTAAGCAGAGGACTCATCTGAGCCATGCCTGGATTTCTGAACTACAGCACTGTGGAAATAATAATGTATATTGTTTTAAACTGCTAAGTTTGTGGTAATTTGTTATACAGCTGTAGATAGCTAATAAATATTCTTTACCTAAATATTCCTTACATAAAATATGTAATCAGGTTACTCCTAAGCACAAGAAGCCTATAATTGATATCATTTCCTCCAGGACTAAGCCAGAACTCTTAACAAGACATTTCACTCTGTGACCCTCACCTGGAGTTCAACGAATGCTGGACTTCCTCCAGCTTATTGAATGAGGTGCTCTCCTTCTCCTCTCCAGGTCTTTGCAGATATTCTTCTTTATACTTAGATTATTCTTCTCCAGCTGCTTCTCTTTTCCTAACATCCTCCCTTCTTTTGTTAACTAATTCCTATTCATCAATTTAAATTCTAGTTTAGATTTGACCATTTCTGAGAAGCTTTCTCTGATCTAGGAAGTTGGGGCCACCCTCTCCTTACGTTTTTCTATCATAATGCCTTCCATACATCATTATAATTGCAGTTTAATTGTCTGTTCTTCTCACTAGAGTCAACGAACCATGAGAGAAAAGATCATGTCTGTCTTGCTCCTAAATATATCCTCATCACCTGATCCAGAGTGAGGGTGCATTAGTTATCTGTTTCATGAATAAATGAATGGCTTACTACCAAATAGGGAGTTAATTTGACAAATACCACATGCAGTGCCAATGATTAGAACCACAGGACACTGTCTTTGTGGGGACTCAGAGGAGCTTTACATTATGCAGCCCTGAGGTGACTCCAAAGGCTCAGACTGGTTTCTCCTTCTCTCCTTTCTTTCCCTGCAGTCTCGGCTAGCTTTTATCCCCCCTTTAAAGCTTCTGTATCCACTCTGTTCTTTGGTGTTCTCCCCACTAAGATAGTATCCATTTCTCTCACAAAGGAGTGTCCATACATCCTTTTCTTTTAAAAAGGCAATTATCAATAGCAACAAAAGTTGGGAAGTTGTAAAACTTATACTGTCTAATTTACGTAGTTCATACAGTCATGGTTCATGATCAGAATTTACTAATTCTCTTTTGAAATAATAACTGAAACTTCTAGAAATTCCTCATCAAGTCCCTTTTGGACTTCTAACTTTTGAGTCTATTCCTAGGGACAAGACTCAATAAAACACCCATCTTTAAATTTTGACCTCAAAGACAAAGATACACTGATTCTTTTTTCCTATCTTTCCAATAAGAAATTGCAATGAATAAATGTGTCCTTTTATCTTAATGGGTAATTTGCATCTCTGAAAATCTCCCTTTTATCAGGACCTCTGCTTTACCTAGAACAATCCTTTTGAGTAATTTTTCATGGACATTTCGTGGAATTACTGCTCAAATTTATTGCAAATGGCCTATCTAATCAGAATATATTCAAAATACTTTGAATAAACTGTGATTTTGGTGATAATAACTCAATGATATTATGATGATGGACTAATACTAAAGAACACAGAAATTAACCAGCATAATTAGGGACAGATAGAAATACTAAGTCAAGCTTATTATTTTTTGCCTAGAGGTTAGAAATTAGAGGGCTACTACATTAATAAAATGGTTAATTCATATTAGAAAACAATAACAACATACACTTCTATAAAATATAAAGCGAAAAATTCACATTTTTGTTGTTTGTGCAGAATGAACTATTCTCCGTTAGGTAACGAACTTCGATGCTATGACAAATCAGGTGTGGGAAGGACGTGTTAAACCAGAACTAAATAAAAATTTCATTACAAAGAATTCCCTTTCTGTAATATTTGAAAAATAAAAAGAATCATCTTAATCTTCTAAAGCGTCCAGGGTTTCAGACTGCAAAATAAATAAAAATTAGACATTTGTTTTTATGGCTGTCGTTGTTTCATTGATGACATTTTTGAATATTATTTTTCTTTTTGACAATTATCAACATCTGATGGCCTAGCCAGTAAGATATTACAGTTTCCTCTTTCCTGCTGCAATTGTCAAATATGGAGATGACTATTTCAACTTGCCTTTAATATGAAAGGCCTTCTATGTCATGATTTATTTTATGTATATGAAAAAGTCTTGACCAGACCATGAGGATCACATTTTTAAATAACAAAGGGATCAGTGTGAATAACTCTGGTTTTCTACTATGAAAATAAATCATGTGAATTAGACTACTTAAACCACAAGCTAAATTAAAAATATCGTGTCCTGGTAATAGGTATTATATAACATATTGACTTATTTTCAACATTACCACTTTTTTCCTCAGAGGATTCAAACACTCTCAATTGTGATTTGTAGGAAATATGCTTAATATTGATTGTTACTGTTATAATCCATACTCAGAGTACTTGAACATCCATTACCTGGAATCAAAGAAAACAAAAACCCTACCAGAGTAAAATCCATTATCAGATTGTTGTAATGTATTTTTAAAGCAAGACTTCATAGTATTTTATTTGTATATATTCATTGAGCACATATTTTATACCAGAAACTCTGCTACATATTGAAGATTCCAAGCTGTAGCAGACACAATTCAAGCATTGATGGGATTTATAACCTGGAGAAGGAGGGAAATGACTCTGATACAAAGCAGTTGATACCTTATGAGTAGTATAAGCTACACGTGTAGAAGAGAAGGAATGCATCTACCTATGACAATTTAGGGGGTTGCATTGAACCGATGATATCTGAGCATTCACTGCACCTTAAGAGAAGAGTGTGGGGCTTCAACCAATAACTGTGGGAGCAATGACAATTCTAGATCGAGAGAAAGGCTAAGGCAAAGACATAAAGATGGAAGGCTTCATAGAATGGTGGGCTTCTTTAAGTAGTTGACACAAGTTCTCTGCTCTGTGTTCTGTAGTAGCATTTAAATGAACAATTTAAATACAATGAACAAAACCTCATCCCAATGCATAAACAGAAAAGCCCACGTTTTTCACCTGATCCAGGATATTCTGCGGCTTAGTCAAAAGAAATCCATGCTTCCACATAGTAAGGAATCCTTATTTTTGTCTAAAATGCCTACTTAGGCACAATTATAGAAATAGCAATAAGAACTGCAATAATCTATGGACCAACTGGGCATTTAGAAGTCAATAGTTTGGAACTCAAACCCCACTTCTGAATTCACATTCCAAACCTTTCACAGGTTCAGACTAACACCAAGGTCTAATAACCCCAACTTCATTGTTGTGGCCAAACCAAAATGTATGTCAATTGAACAGCTGTCTTGAAATCTGTTACTTTAGAGATCCCAAGGGGCCTTCTGACTCCTAATCTTGCTGAGTTAAAGATGAATACCCTAACTGATATCTATGCTGCCGACTCCCTTGGAGACTGGTTAATAAATATCAGGATGAGGCAGGACCTCAGCTAAAGTCATTAGCTATATTTACAGGATTGGAAAATATCCATTGTTGAGCAGAAGTATGGCACTGTAACCAACACTATTTCTCTCTTCCTTCTTCCACGTTGTAACCTCCCTGCTTTCTCACAGGAAAAGAACAATATTGGAAAATCATGTAAATGGGCTTGTTAAATCTAAAGGGATATGCAAATAAAGAATGATCCATTAAGTGTAAATGTTCATAGTTGTGGTCTGCCTGTGTGTGTTTAAAACCATTTGATGTAGAAAGCCATTCTATAGTAGACTCTGTATAATCAGGAAGTATTCAGAATAACAAAGATTCTATTCAGTTTGTGTTAAAATAAATTGTGGAGATGGACGTAGTACTTGTAAATATAAACTCACCATAGTGGAGATTTTTCAAGTGTTAGAAAAAACAGTTTGTTTAGAATTCCGCTTTTACCTAAGATTTCACATCCACTATACTTTTTCACTAAAATCTATTGCAAATTATTTATGCTAGACAACGTTAATCTATCATGCTCTAGCTGGGCAGATGAAAGACAGACATATGCTTCTCTAAGTAGTAAATTAGCAACTTCTATCTGCCAATGTCTTCTACTCCTGCCTCATCCCAACTTCTCCAGGAAGTACTCATTTTGGCTTTAGGATTCATGTATTTTTCAGCTATGGAAATAAATAACTCAGTTTGGCACGACAAAAAATCATTAAGCTACATTCAGATTATCTAGTGAATAACTCACTTCAACTACATGGACATTAAATTAATTGACATCAGGATCCATGAATCCTTGCTTATAATATCTAACTTAATTAGCATTTTATAGTGAGCTAGAAATATGTATGTTTTCCAAATGGCATATTCGTTCTTGACAAATTCTTTTCATGAGAAAGCAATGTGATTCAGATTATGTTAAATTGAATCAGGAAATAGAATTTTCTGGAAACATTATAATATATATTATGAACCATAGTTTTGCCTGAAAATTTTTATTGCCAAGATTCAGGTTTCAACTTACAGTAAGTGAATAGATTGAACTCTACCATCTTCTTTTTAGTGATTGCAACTAAGAAGAAATTGCTATCCTTTCTCTTCTGCTCATTGTTACTACTCTTCCTGGAGAAGCTATTATGTGTGAGATGATCATGACTGAGAATCTGTAGTTCTCGGAATAGCCAGGGTAAAGGTGATTAACTTAGTAGACATAATTTTCATTATGAAACATCAATTTATGTATTTTAGCTAAGTTATGATGTCCCCTAAGACGAGATTCAAGTCTTGTCTTTGTGACTCAAGTCAGTGCATGCACAAGCCCTGAAACGAGGCAGGCACCTAATTTGAATATTCAAAATACTAGAGTCGCATGTGTTTACCCTATTTCATATTTTCAAATTCCTACAGGCTCAGGACAAAGATGGCAATTGTCTTACTATTGTGATGGCTAATTATGAAGTCATTAGTAAGTGACTTAAAAAAAGAAAACAGTTAAACATAAGTTACAGTCTTTGTTTCACAAATTAGGTATTTTAATGTTTTCTGCTCCTTATGTTGCTCAATTTCAAAGGCTCACTTAGAGAAAAATAGATTTCCTTTACTTCTACTTCAAAATAGCAGCAGTGAGATTCTCTAAAAGTTGGGTTTAGTACATTATTATACTGGCTAAGCACTTGATATTGGCAATGAAAATCTTTGATGAAGTATCAATGGCCTAATGTTTATAATTACCCGTTTCTCAGACAGTGACATAAATTGAATGCTATATTTTCTGGGATTAATAATTTTTATTATAAACATACGGTATTTGCTTGTGAAAAACTGACTTTGAATCTGGTGCAACACAGGATTATTTTTCTGTTTTTAATTTACTCAAGAATTTTAAATCTAATTTCACCCAAAAGAGTATTTTATTGTTATAAATAGGTTGTATCGTATTTCAAATAGCATGTGATTATGATTAATCAAATTTAGTAGATAGAAATTCACTTAAAATTGCTATATTTTTGAAATGTTGTGCCAAGTTATTTCAAAGGATAATTTGCCCTAGAAAATGTGAAAAAAGGTAAAAGTTCATTAATAACTGCATGACAGTTTAATATTCTTTCAGTTTAACATTTTTACTCATCCAACCATAGATCCTTTTATCTGCCTCAGATAAAAGAAAACAAAGTAAATGAACAGCAAAAAAGACAAATTCTTCTTGTTGAATTAGTAGGGAGAGAAAGGTATTTTTGTCCATTTTAAGAGTCGTTAAGCTTAAGGTGTGTTTGTCTTTTTAGTGAATTTCAATAATGCACAGGTTACTGGGGTAGGTCACATTGGAGGCAGAGATGAATAGGCCTCAGTCCCACCAGGTGCTCACACTATAGTAAGGACACTTACAAAAACCTAACTGTATTCACAGGATACTTACAGACATGTAACTATATTAACAGGCAGACTGTTTGGGCTTGATGGAGCCACAACAAATAATGTGAAAATGTGATAGAGAAAAATATGAAGATATTTTAGGGAAATTAGATCTCTCGAAGGATGTAGGATTTGAGTTAAAACTTTCTGTAAGGATGGTCAAATATGGAGTGTGTTAAGCATAGGGAAATTGATGAAAGGTGAAAACTAAGATTCAGATTGGGGAAAAAAACCCAAGTGCATGTATATTCTTTGGGAAAAACAGCAATAAAAAAATATAAATCATTATTTTCCAACACCTAACTTCCTTGGTGATGAAGCAGCATAATTTATTATTTTTCTAGTAAAAAGAATTTGCATGTGGTTGGGGAGGGTGAGACAAGAGAGTTGAGTCACTGTGTTTAAAACCCAATAATTTTCAATAATTGCCACAATTTTCTGCCTGCTTAGTGAATGCCAGCTGAAATCAGCATTACCTATGAAGTACAATGGCGGATAATGTAGTGTCTTTGTCTAATTATTATACTTTAAGCCTTTAGAGAAAAAATTTATTCAAGCAAGTGTCTTTTTACTGTGTGCAGTCTATCCAGAAGAGAAGACCATAGTTCTTAACAAGTTATACTACAGGAATACTTTTTGACTATGATAAGTATGTTATTTGGGCAAGATAATTTTTTATGTACTTCTCTTGCCTTCAGAACTCATGCCTTCTCAACTGTTAAGTAGTCTTCTCTCTCTCTCTTTTTTTTTGCAGGGAAACGTTTGACCTGAGCTAACATCTGTTATCAATCTTCCTCTTTTTTTTTCTCCCTCCTCAAAGTATATACTGGTTGTAAGTCATTCTAGTTCTTCTCTGTGAGCTGCCACCACAGCACGGCAACTGACAGACAGGTGCTGTGGTTCCACACCCAGGAAGGGAACCCAGGCTACCCAAGCAGTGAGCACCGAACTTTAAGCACAAGGCCATCAGGGCTGGCTCTTAAGTAATCTTATGAGAACCAAAATATTTGTCAGTTATTTATTTGACATTTTCCAAATTTCTATTATATCCAAAGATTCATAAATTGTGCCTAACCCCAAAATTACAAGTACCTAGAGAACAAATAAATTGCAATCATTCATGTTAGATATAGAAGATATGATTGCTATTCAATTTTTCCTGGTCTTTAGCCTTTGATGGTACATTGTAGTCAACAGTTTCTCTAATGTCAATAAACCTTAATCTCCCAGCAGGAAGAAAATATGCTCATCCCATTTGAACAAATATAAGAATAATTATCAGCATTCAATATATATTATTCATCTTCAACATTTAAAAAATGATATTGTTGGGGCCGGCTCCGTAGCTGAGTGGTTAAGTTCGCGTGCTCCACTGTGGAGGCCCAGGGTTCAGATCCTGGGTGCGGACATGGCACCGCTCGTCAGGCCACGTTGAGGCGGTGTCCCACATCCCACAACTAGAAGGACCTGCAACTAGGATATACAACTATGTATCGGGGTGGGGGGGATTGGGGAAATAAAGCAGAAAAAAAAGAAAGATTGGCAACAGTTGTTAGCCCAAGTGCCAATCCTTAAAAAAAAAAGAAAAAAAGGAAAAAAAATAAAATAAAAAATGATATTGTTTAGTGTTTCATATGATTACAGTTTATATGTATACACATATATACATACATGCATATACATTTAAATATGTATGTTTATACATTTAAATATGTAGGTATATGCATATGTATGTATAAATCTATTTTAATATATGTTATATGTAAGAATATTTATATTACTTGTAGAAAACTTGGAAAGTCCAGAAAAGCATGACAGATAAAACAAAAGTCATGCATAATCCTATGATCCGAAGATAACCCATCTAGACCTCATATTAACCTGGATAATGCAATTAGAAATCTCAGTATTAGAAATGGTATTTGATGGCACAAGACCAAAAGTGTTAAATCCACTTCTTCGTTATGGATAAAATAATTTAAGAAGGAATTCTGGGTGAATTTAGACTAACATGGACTAATATTATGTAGAATTTCCTTCCTGATAGAAAATTTTACCAGCATCCCACAGTGCCATGATCGAAATCTTTAAGCACGGACCAGCTAATTTTTGATAGACATAATAACACTTTTCTCCCAGCTGTATGTAATTTGTTGTAATGAAAACGTCTGTCTAATGAAAAGTACTTATAACTGAAATGCATTGGCTTTCAAATTTCTCATTATGGCATAATGCTCTTGTCTGTTAGTATCTTATGTGAAGTGTGACACAAGTAATACATTATCAATAGAAGTTAAAATACTTACAGGTACTATTCTAGAACAACTTTAGAACTATTTGACAAAAAATAAGAACAACTTAATACTTTCCTCTAAAATAATGTCACTCTGACTTTCATTCAAGTGTCCTTTGTTGAGTGTGAGAAAATGAGCAATAGAAACAGAATGTAGTGTGATCCACAGCTGGTATATTTATGACACAGCTGATAACATATCAATTATATTGGCAATTGATTATCAATAGTGATAATTAATTATTATAGTGCTGGCCAAAATATTCTGGATATTCTGTTAAAATCTTGGAAGGCTCATTGGATTACATTGTGCTCATTGTGAATATTATGTTGTATGTATTATAGTAGAAAAAAATAGGGATTCACTCCCATTGAGGGCTTTTCAAAAAGATTGAATCTTGAAAGATTCAATACTCTACACTGAACATGGGTTTAGTTTCAGTATTCACCACCCCTTTCTTGTTTCAGACCAAGCTGTTTTAAGTTGTGATTCTAACTGAAATGTGGAACAACCCTGGATAAGAAATAACATTATGGTGCTTTTTAATGTGTTATCTTTTGAAAAGCAGAAATATTTTTGACTTGTTGGTCTTTTGAACTTTAGTCCAATTTTCCGTTATACGGCACAGAAATAACAAGTCCTCCCTCGGTTTTGAAGTAGTGAGACAGAATGTCCTTCATGTCACTGTGTGATTAAATCCCCAAAAGCAATGTTGATTTCATGAGAGGCTAATCTCTACATGAATCAAGCTGAGCCACATGGTCAAACGTAGTCCTTTCTCCTCTGATAAGAGAGGCCAAATAGTGGCCAACTGTGTGTTGGTTTTCTCACGGCATTAATTACTAGTTATCTTTTCACTGTCCCTTAACCCTCAGGCCCCTACTAAGTTTAGTGATTTGCTGGCCAGTGAGTTCATCTCCTTTTCTAATCTTGGGTGTTTTGTTGCACCTTATTCTCCATCCAAGGTTGTATGAATATAAAATTTGAAATTTATTCCTTTGTTGCAAATGATTGAATAAATCAATAGAGGTACATAGGTATGTCAAGATTTTCACTGGATTATCCCAAAACAATGTCTATGTGATTTTGTTTGTTCGGTTTTTGGTCTCTTAAAGAGCACAACTTGGAAGGTGGGAAAGTGTTTCAATAAAGCAAACCAAACTATCTCCAAAGTAATCCCTATTCCCCCAACCCGGGGGATGTTATAAATACGTCGTAAAGGCAGAGTCAGATGAACAGGAAGGCTTTTCTTGAAGGATTCCTATAGCAAACGGGAAATAAAAACATTTTCTGTTTTGTGTGTTTACATGATCTTTTCTATCATATACACGGTACCCTAAATACAATTGGTGTTTCTATTATTCCCTCTGTCTCCTAGACTTAAAATATTGATCTAGAATACGGCATTTGATTTTCTTAGATTTGTCATTTATTTCAAACTTATTCTGAATTGATAGTAAGTTCAGGTCGGTTCAAGAAGTATTTATTAAAAGCCTTTATTTATGTACCAAGTATTGTACAAGATATTGAGTATGCGCTGGGAAGATGAAAAGTGTTTAATTGAACAGTTTAAAAATTATTCCACTGAACATTTTGCAAATCAAGTTATAGAAAAGCTTATGACATATTTGCTATAGTTTTATGATTTACAAGCAGCATAGAAAGAACTCTTAAAAATTGATAATTGGCTGCTTTTTAAGATAGAGATTTACTCAAACTTTGCAGAAATGCAACTGTCCTTAAGTTCAAATACCATTTGAAGCAATTTGGCAATGATTTGACACTTCCAAAGAAAGATTAAATATTTCTCCTTGACAGTTAAAGATTTTTAACTGGAATATCCAAGTTTAGAAAAAGAAATAGTGCCAAACAGCACAGTTCTGAACACTGAGCAGATGCTCCATAAATACTTGTTGAAGCAGACTGCAAATCATCCCCTCTTACATTTACAAGGAGAATATTCCCCAATATGGTCTCAACAACTGTGTTTTACCTCTTCTGTCATCTGTTTTTACTTGGCTAAAACCATAGTTACTACTCAGCCATATACTCAAAATTAGGGGGTGTTCAGAGGCTGAAGAGACTTTCAGTAAAAGTCCAGATGTCACACTGAGTCATGGCTTCCTTACATCCCTCCAATTGGTACTTAGATAACATAGGCCCAGATGTTTCTAAGGTAAATATGATGTGTGAAATAAAGTCCACATCATTAGATCTGTACTTTTGTAAAGGCAAATACATCTCATATGATTCCATATACTTAAAAAAAGGATTTATCAATATAGTCACTAAGTAAAGTGAATTTATAGTCCATTACAGCTCAATTTTATTATTTTAGGTACCTTATATTTAACAAAATTAGTATGAATTATTTTTCATCATATTCTTTCCTTTTTTCTGAATTACTTCTATTTCTTGCTTAAAAAAAAAATCCTCCCATGAAATGTGAATATTTAACACCATTGAACAATGTCAAAAGAAAATACTGTGAGGAAAATTCCAGATGAGAATTTTCAAAGTTATTTGCAAATGTCAAGGGAATACGCGATTAGTGTCCTAAATTAGTAACTGAAGGTAAATTGAATAGGTGTTTGTACGTGTGTGTTGAGTTTTAGCACTTTGTGTACGGATAATGAAAGCAGTTGAAAAGAAAAATTAAACCCATTGATCTCCAAACTGAAATTTGGAGGATGGGATACCAAAATATTTTATGTGAAAAACTAAGCAATTTAAACAGATCTTTCTCTAGAGAAAGGAAGGATAGCTGATATTTATTGTGTGTTGATTATGTCAATGGCCCTATTGTGCTGTTTGCTTTACTTTTTCTATTAATTACAAGTTGATTTGACCTCCGTTTGACCATTGAGGTCTCAGATAGTAGTTTGAGTGCTCATGGGTTGTAGAAGTAACCACAGCCAGTAATTGGTGGGGCCATGACTGAAACTCAATTCCTCGTGTCTCTACGACTCTTGGTCTTTGAAGTATCCCAGGCAGACCCTTGAAATGTGAATACATGAATTATTGACAAGCTTATACTTATTAATAGATCCTGAGGTCTAGGTGTATTAATTTTTTAATGTAAATTTAACACAAAAACTTGAATAAGAAAAGCCTGCAATTAAAACTTTAAATAGATTTTAAAGGCTGCTATCCTAGATTTACAATGCAAAACATTCAGATTTCAATTTTGTCGAGTGATCACAAAGCTCTCCTGATCTGATTATATGAGCAAATTTTCCTGAGAAGAGCAGAGTAGTTAGGAAGTGAAGCAATAGTCAGGACAAGAAATGAAGAATCCTAGAATAACCTTGAAGCTGTATGTGATGACATTGAGTCATGCAGATAGCTGGAAGAAATAGAGTGGCAAGTATTACAATTATATTTTGAAATTTTAACTAAAATTCTTACTTTGTCCGAAGCCAGATTTCTTGTTGGTCTGAACATGCAGGCTTCTGCTAATTTGCCTCTCTCTTGTATTCAGTTTCCTTTCTGGCAAGCTAAATTTAGGAGTAATATATCACTGAGATCATTTCCACACACATAGCATCAGGGAAAATTGTATATCAGTCTGTTTATTGCAAATGATATACCATATGTAAAAAAAACATGCTTTGAAATATTCTGAGTGATTTAGCATTCATTTCATAAAAGTTGATGACTGCTCATGGATCATGCATACACAATTCAAAATTCTATTTCTGTCAGTCTTAATCAATGATGATTTCTTGTTACGGATTGGGATTGTGTAATCCAAACCTAAAAAAAAAAATCATATTCAAAGGTTCATTTTATGGCTACATGAATTGGAATATTTTAGATACTCAGCAAAGAAGTATGTTTTGAAATTTGTGAAGTGTTTGCTAAAATTAGTCGCATATTTTCCAGTTTTAAATTATGTACTGAGTTCATGTTATTTTTCCATTAACTTTGAAAATAACTTTTTTTTTTCCTTTGGTGAGGAAAACTGTTGCTGAGCTAACATCTGTGCCAATCTTCTCTATTTTATGTGGGATGCCACTATTGCATGGCTTGATGAGAGATGCTAGGTCCATGCCTGGGATCTGAACCTGCAAACCGCAGGCCACTGAAGTGGAGTGTGTGAACTTAACCACTACACCACCAGGCCTGCTCCTGAAAATATTTTTCATAAAGTCCATGCTATTTTCCCTATGAGGAATTAATTTCCTATTTTTCTCCTTGTTTTGCTGGAATCATTTTAAACCTCAACACTTTCAGAAAATCCCAGCTCAACTTCATTAATCTCTTTCTTTTTTCTCCTAATTTCTCTGGTGCTTTGCCTGTGCTGTGTTATCAAATTATTAGAAACTATTTTTAATCATATCAAATGGAAAAGTAGAAACTTGAAATAACTTCATCTCACTAGAATAGCTTCTTGAAGAAGGAAGTTTAGGAATCAAATGGGCTATAAGGGGACTTTGTGGGTGAGGTGTGTATTGTTAGCCCCTGAAGACAGGAACATTGTCTTGTACATAATACTTCTCTGGTGTTCAGACTTCTGAAAATGCTGTCTATCCAGGAAACTTTAACCCAGAAGAAGATAAAAAGGTACATTGAAAATAAAGGCAAATAACTGGAGAGAGAAAAAGAGTTAATCATTGGGAAGCACATCATGCTCCAGAGTTTTTGACTTAGATTGTATGACAGTGTATAGGATTTTTGGTTTTGGTTCTCCATTACTCCAACCAAAGGCTATACACAATATTGTGAAGTTGGGGAATGGGGAGGGGACGGTACTTGAAGCAGATCAAATGATTGTAGAGAGAAGTGTATTTGAAGTCTTTGTGGGTTTTTTCTACATGTTTTCATGCAATTATAGAATATCTTCACATTATAGTCATTTTGTGATTACAGTGATGCCAATTTTATAATGAATTATAATATTGTAATAATATATAATATACATTATATTATCATATATTATGTCATATATAATGAATTATAATGAAACATTCAACTTACTTAGATTATACATAATCTTAAAATTAATATTTTGAGTGTTTATGACTCACCAATTGTAACCTTGAGTTACTACAGTTGACTATTTTTGATTGAGAGAAAACAATAGAGATGTAATTATTTTGAAGGAAGTAGCATTTTCTAATAAACTCACTAAGATCTGTGGTGGTATTAGTCACAGTAGAGAATGAGCTGCTATAAAGAGATTCCAATGGATTCACAAAGTGGAAGTTAATTTTCTCTGATGTAGCAATTTGGCTTTTTAGGCTTCTGGAGTAAATGCTCCACCAGGTCATTCAGGGACTCAAGATTCCTCCATTGTGTTGCTCCTGTCTACACCTAGGCCATTGACACCTCTGTCTACTCAGTAGGAAGAAGGGAACAGAAAATGATCTCTGAGAAAAGTCACTTCTTTTCAAGCAAACAATATGAAAATTGTAGATATCACTTTCTCTCACTTTCTGTCGTCAAAGACGTAGTCACTTGGCCACACCCTCAAGGGAGGCTAGAAAACATTTAGCATAACTGGGTGATTATGGGAAAATGAAGAACAGACTGGAAAAAGCTAGCAATCTGCTGAAAGGGATATTGTTCATTTGCCTTTTCTCTTTAAAAAAAGTGGTTACTTCAAGTTATGGTGTTTGAAGTTTGGGTAGAAAACTTGTCATTTATTTCAATTTCCTTTTTCTTTGGTATTTCATTTTTAATTAAAAAGTTCAGATAAATTTTTTTTATATTCTTTGCTTTACATTATGTATATAACTACAGTAGAAAACTAGGAAAGAAAATGGTTACCTGGAAGACTACAGGCTCTTCTTATATATGGAGTCCAAAGTGAGTTGTGTTTTTTTTTTTTTGAGGAAGATTAGCCCTGAGCTAACATCTGCTGTCAATCCTCCTCCTTTTTTTTTTTTTTTTGGCTGAGGAAGACTGGCTGTGAGCTAACATACGTGCCCATCCTCTTCTGCTTTATATGTGGGATGCCTGCCATAGCATAGCTTACCAAGAAGTGCCATGTCTGCACCCAGGATCCGAACTGGTGAACCCTGGGCCACAGAAGTGAAATGTGCAAACTTAAATGCTGCACCACTGGGCTGGTCCCCAAAATGAGTTGTTTTATATCATTTGGGCAGAGGAAAACTTTTAAACAATAAATTTTCTTGGCGAATTGCAATTATCCCTTTAGCTTTAAGATAACCTAGCAAAATCACCATTAAAGGGACATCCTATAATTCTATATTCAATTCTAAAATAAATAATAGGTTATAATTAACTTTTTGTGACTACGTCTTACTGTTAATTGTGGGTGTTTTTGAGTTTGTCTTTGAAGGCTGTAGGTTACCATGCTTTTTGCAGCATAAATAAGAGTCATTTGGCAATATTTCAGACAAAAATGGAAGTTCTAAAATAATAAAATACATTCTTATGCATTCTATCTAATTCTATTCTAATTGCAAAAAAAAAGTGAAACCATAAATAATTGAAATGACATAGAAAAATAGTAAGGAAGAAAATTTGGAAAATTAATAGTTCAACAGAAAATAATCCAATTAGAAAAATCAACAGAATGAGATCTTTTAACATTTAAGACCTGAGAATTAAGCACAGCCCTAAAAATAAATGTGTAACTCTAGGGGCCAGCCCAGTGGTGCAGCAGCTAAGTGCACAACTTCCGCTTCGGAGGCCTGGGGTTCGCCAGTTCGGATCCCAGGTGCAGACATGGCACCACATGGCAAAAGCCATGCTGTGGTAGGCATCCCACCTATAAAGTAGAGGAGGATGGGCACGGATGTTAGCTCAGGGCCAGTCTTCCTCAGCAAAAAGAGGAGGATTGGCAGTAGTTAGCTCAGGGCTAATCTTCCTTGAAAAAATAAATTAATAAATAAATGTGTAACTCTAAAAATGCTTAATGATCCCGATGAAAACTTAACAAAAGGACAGATTCCACATTCACAGAAACTTTTTATTTTGAAATTTAAGGATCATAATCTCCTGCGGTGTATAGTCTACGAGGAGTTCATCATGAAATGTCAAATTAATAGAGTTATATGAGAGAAACTAATCTTAACAAATCAAGTCATTTTAGAATCTTAATATGTGGATTTTTTCATTGCCATACAACCATAAAATCCAGTATATAGCTTTAATGTTGATTTCTCACTGCCAATATGTACATTGATTAAATAACATGAGCATTTGGACATTTATTTAACCCAGTAACATCTGTAATCACAAAATCTCTGTTTACATGATTCCCAAAGAATAATTGTACATAACAACAATCATTGGAATAAATGTACTGCCATGTTTAGGAAATATAAAAAGATATAATACATAGTGGGAAATATTACAACCAAAGAGAGTAAACTTAGGCTTCAGTTAGAGGCAGAAATGACCCTTGGCTATGAGGACTAATGCCCTGATGGTGCCTTCCTTCCGGCTTTCTCCAGTGCCTGACTCAGGAACCTAATCCCACCAGTCAAGCCTCATTCAGGATACTAACTCTTTCGCTTTTTCATTCCTCTCCCTGCGACTTTTAACATGAGTAGGTTCCTTGTTTTCTCAAAATGGAGGACTTTCACTAGATTTAAGCACCATTGTATCAAGGGCCTTCACTGTCTTGACCAACTAGATCCACTGATCACAGAACTCAGTGTGTCCCCATTCAATAGATTGAATTGGTGATATAATCTCACCAGGCCCTCTTTCTTTCTCTTTTGTAAGTAGTAAAACTGCTCAAATGTATGCCAATACCTTCTGCTTCCATTTGTTCCCAACCAATTCATTTCTGAGAGCCCATCTGGTGTCTCTCTTCACCACTCAATGGGAAACGTGTTCTTGGCAATCACCAAAATCCTCATGAGTTCCAAAAGACTCTTCTCAGCTCTCATCCTGCTCAAATGATCCTGCTGTATTTGATATTGATTTTTCTGGATTATTATCTATCCTCCTGCTTCATTCCCTGTAGCTCAGTTTCTGACCTTTTCTTCTTCTCTGTACCTTAGATAACTCAGAGTCTCCTTTATGTAGTTGTCTCTCAAATCTAAATTTCCTGTTCTAATACAAGTTCATGAAGCATCATATATTTATATTTTTTCTACCTAAAATGCTCTCTACCTCTACCTTGCAAATTCTTGCTGCTTCACTAAGATTTAGGTTAAATAATTAAGACATCAGCTTCCTTATGAAGCCTTTGCCTCACAGCTCTCTCAATTTTCAAACTCATAGTTCTATCTTCTACCTTCAACCTAAAACACACTTGAATGTTTTTTCTTTTACCTACCATATCAACTGTGCAAACTTCAAATATATTAATTACTCCACAAATAGTTGTAATTATCTGCTTACAGTCTGTTTTTCTGGATACTCACAGCTTCTTGAGAAAAGCAAGGGTATCTTACTGAATTCTGCATCTTCAGAATATGGTTAGATGTCTGGCACTGAGTAGACACTCAAGAACTGTTTACTGAGTGGAACTTGTTTATTTCTTCCATTACTCACCATATATTTCCATCTGGATGTTCAAATGTCACTTGTCACTTCACTTCAACAATGTAAAATGGGAATAAACATCTACACATCACGCTACCTAAAATTTCTTTATCTCTGTCATCTAAATTATCTAGAAGTAAAGAAGTGGCATCACCTTCCATTCATCTCGTTTTCCCAATGTTTATCCATTCACACTAGTTACATCCTAGTTTAGGGGTTGATCGTCTCAAATTTTAGCTACTGAAAAATATCTGAGTGCCTCTTGCTTCTAAACTTTTCTCCTCTAAGATGGGCTTCAAAATGTTGTGAGAGTAATTTTTTTAAACTACACCTGCAATCCTGTCACCCATGTTCAAAAAATAAAATCATAGTTACCTATTGCTTTCAAGATAAATATAATTTCTTTAGTGTGGCATTTAACATACTCCACAGCCTGACTCCGATGTACAATTCCAAACTCATTTTCTTAGTACTCTGCCACACGAATACACTGATCCAAAGAGAGGTCTCATGTCCTCATAAATTATTTGCTCATTCATTCATTAAAGAAATATCTAGTGAGATTAATGTGTACCAGACATCGGGCTGGTTTCTAGGGACACAGTCAGATTCCTGTACGCACAGAGCTTAGCTTACAGTCAAGTGAGGATGACAGGTAGCGTGTGGTGAAGGTGATTTCCTAGGTGGTGATGCTTGGTGATGCACAGTGATGCACATAAGAAAATGCCTAGCTGCTTTGCCTGGCTCAGAGGAAGAATTCAAAAATATTTGTTGAATTGAAAGCGTTCACAGTGTAAAGGGAGACAGAAGATCTCGTAGAATAGTGCTATATTATTAATGCATATGTAGCACTAACATCTCAGGGTCAAAAACATGAAGATGGCATTGCATAGCTAGCATCATAAAACTGAAAAAAAATCAGTTGTTCTTATAAAGAATTAGAGGTTATTGATGGAGACAATTGGGGTGCCGATGCCCCTCACCCAGACAGAGCTTCTGCAGCTGCAGCCCAGTGTGAGCATGAGAAGGGGCCAATTAACACTTCCTTCAGCGACTAGGAGTTAGGAAAAGATTCCCACGTTTGCTGGCATTTGAGCTGCATTCTAAGGGTATGCCAGCCTTCATGAAGCATAAAGAGTAGGAAAAGACAGCAGGAACAGCTCAAAGATGACAAGGAGGTTTGAAAATACACATCATGTCTGGGTAACGGAAGCAGCCTGGAATGATTGACACAGCCAAGGAGCAGTCACAGATGGGGCTGGAATTTAGTTTGCAACCAGATTTCCAGAGTCTGCAATGTCTTAATAAAAACTTCACTACTGTTTGGTAATGGGAAATCTTGCAGGAGTTTTAAGCAAAGACTTGCATTATCACATCTCTGCCTCCTTTTGCTAACCAAGTACTATTCAAGTTTCCCTTTCTCTAGGATACACCTGCCAGATACCGCAGCCCCTTCCTGGGGCGGGCCTGGTGGCATAGTGGTTAAATTTACACATTCCACTTCAGTGGCCTGGGGTTCGTAGTTTCGGATCCCGGATGTGGACCTACACACTGCTTGTCAAGCCATGCTGTGGCAGGGGTCCCACATACAAAATAGAGGAAAATGGGCACAGATGTTAGCTCAGGGCTAATCTTCCTCAAGAAAAAAAAATAAAATACTACAGCCTTTTCCTTATCTGGAAATTTATAGCATTTATATCAGTAATGCTCTTTAGATATTTAATTACAAAAGGTTTACATAGATTTTAGAGATATCTGTCTTGTTTTTCTTAGCGAATTTTAAGTTCCTCAAGTTTGTAATTCTTAAAATGGTCAGCAAGTTCATATTAGTTTATCAACTGGTATTTCTTGGATAGATTATTTAGTGAATAAATGAACGAAGGGACTCAAATGTTGGCTTCTGCTATTTTTTTCTTACAATATAATATAACCTTATGTATATGAACCACCTATCTCAGGAATATGATGTTAACCAGATCTGCCAAGCTGGGGCCATGCACGCACAGTCACCTCAACTCTGCCTTCCCCACATTTCTCGGGCGGAGAGAGAGACGAGGGAGAGCAGAACCGCAGGACTGACTCATTCTACTCCCTACGTGTCCTAATTCAACCCTAACAGTCAGGTTTAAGAAGACCCACATGTATTTAGCCATTATTCCCACCTGACAGTCAGGTCTTCGTTTCTCTATTTTGTTATTAAAGCTCTTCCTTATAATTTCCTAAGATGTCAGAGGACTAGAATATTTCCCGAGGTGGGAGCAGGAATTCAGTAACACTCAGTGTCCTGTATATAAAAGGAAGATTTCTTGGCCTCCTTTATGTGTGAATGTGTTCATTCTGATTATCAAAATTTCCATGATTGTCACAGCACCCATCATCAGAAAAATTTAGGAATTATTTTCTATACTTCAGTAAGAATTGAGGAGGAGGCTTTATAGACAGATTTGTTAACAAATACAAAATCAGAAATGTTACATTTCACAGTTCTGAGTAAATGCGGGGAGAATCAAGGCCTGCCTGCCACAGCCACAGCTTCCCGCCAAGCTTCCTCTTCCTGGCAGGCTCCCTGGAAGGCTGGGCTATTGGCCTCTCCTGCAGATAGAACAAGATCTTTGGTCGACAAGGCCTCTGCTGCAAGTCTTTCTAGGTGCTTGAACTATAATTCCTTCTCCGGCCCACTTTACCTCACACTGAACTGTGAATCATTTTGTTCTCAACAAAGGTCCTTTGATCTCCTGTTTTGCACTTTTGTCCGCCTTGTTCACATCTATCTGCTGGGTTTTACCATCACAAACACCCTGATTCCAGAAGTTACTCAACTGTATGAAATGAGTCAGAAGCTCACATGCCTATAGGCACTAAGTCAATGATAGAAATGAAGAAATGGGACCCGACTAAGAACAGTGGAAAACTGGAGGGGACATGACTGCACTTACTCCCAACTGATGGTTGCACTGGGGAGTATGGGCCAAACATAGCCAAAATTAAAAAAGATTTCTTAAGTCCTACAGACTCATTAGAACATATTTGTGGGCACATTTAGCCTGTAGCCGTCTTTTTTTTTCTTAATTTGATACTCTGGGATTAATCCTTAAATTACATCAATCACAACTACAGGAAATTATTTCTCAATGCCAACTTTATTTTGGCAAATTCTCTTACCCATATTGAGCCAGGCAATCGGGTTTCTATCTCACTGCTCAAAAGCATTTCTACCTCCATATTTGAATATTATGTGTCCAAATCAATGATTACATACATTAAGTAGAACATAATAAGAGTTTCTGATGTTCTTTTATATGCACCACTTCAATTAATATTCACTTCAGCTCTGATAATAGGCATCACAGTTGGATTTTCAGATGGGCAAAGGCCACTTCCAGTGTCACAGGGCTGCAAGCAGCAATGACGTCCTGTCTGAATCACAGCTCTGAGCAAGGTCTTCTGTTTCTGATCCACTGGGTTGTCAATTACGCCACGGGAGTTTCTCAGCTTCTTTCCAGAGTAATTTACATTTTAGTTAAATTTTAGATATTTTTAATAAAACTTTGTCCTGTAATTCTCATGCCCTTTTTTTTTAGATTTCTCAAAGATTAAGATGGAAAGCTCTAATGATGGGCCTAAGACTTCTGAGGATATTCAAGTCACTGACCCTGGTGATGTGATGTTTACAGATGGAGTTCAGGAGTTCTCATATCTGACAGATAAGAGCAGCACCCCAAAGACCTGATGCATGAAAATTGCTACATCCTTTGTTTGCATGCTATCAGAGAGATTCCTACCAAGAGACTTTCATTTGTAAGATAATATATTAGGCTGGATTTTTTTAATTCCTAGCCAAGAGTAATAAAGCATTAAGTGAGCACCCATTATGTGTAAGGCATATGATAAATATTTTATAGAATTAACTATTTCATCTTCACAACATCCCAATAACTTACGTAATATCATTTTACCCATTTTAAAGATATGAAGACAAAGACTTGAAAAAGGTAAGTAATTTGCCAAAGAAGGTTGCTTGTACCTGGAGCTGGCGAAACCTGAGGGTGAGGGCACAGCCCTCCAGACTGCCAAGCCTTCCCAAGACTTCTGGCACCAACTGCAAGTTCAGCAGTCTCCCCAAACCACCCTCAATTTCTGTCATTTGCTGGAAAGACTCAGAAATCACTGAAACCTATTATATTCACAGTCTTGTTTGTGAGAAGCAAAGAATACCCATGAAAACAAATGTAGAGTGTGGAATCTGGGACTGAGAAGGGGCCAATGTGAAGCTTTTGAGTCATCAGGGCTGCTTTATCGTCCCGGCATCAATACATACCTGGAATATTGCCAACCCAAGAAGCTCACCTGAGCTGTAGTGTCTAGAGTTTTTATTGAGGCTTCATTTTGTGGACAGGATTGACTGAATCTCCGTCCAGATGGTTGAAATCAATATCCAGCCCCCCTGGAGGTCAGGTTGATATCACAGTAGCTCAAAGCCCCAACTAGCTAATCATATGGTAGGTTTTTTTGGTGTGGCCAGCCCGCATCCTGAGACATCTCACTAGCATACACTCTCTGGGGGCCCTTGTTATCATAAACTATCCAGATGTGGTCCCAGGGGCCCACCATGGAGAAAAAAGATGCTCCTATCACTCAGGAAATTCCAAGGGTTTAGAGGCTACCTCCTTGAAACCAGAGACAAAGGTTACCTCCTTGACTCCTCAGCCAAATTCTTCATTACACACTCAGTTAGTAAATATCAGAATCAAGATTTAATCCTAAATCTACTGGGCCCCAGATAGTACTATGTGCATTTTCTTCTCATTTACCTAGTACAGTACCTGACACGTAAGTGCCCAATAAATCTTAATTAAATGAGTGAACAAGCAAGAATTTTTTTTTCTGCACAGACAGCTAGGGTAAAATTTCACGGCAGTGGCTGATACATCCAAGGACTAGATAATTCTGTCATTTTCTGAATGAAATAAAATCTCAGAGACATGTGTTAATTATGAAGCCCTTCAAATGAGCTTTTGTCCTCCTGAAAAAAGCTTACTGTTGCTATCCAGAATCACCAGGAGATGAAGAGGGGGCTGGGGGTGTAAAGCTGGTGACTTATGCAGTTACAGATGAGGCTGAGTATAAACTGGTTTAGGCTATTCTTCAGTGTGAGAATATCATTTCTTATGAGATGTTACTCTCCTGACTAATTCTTGAGTGTGATCGTATGACATTTTCTTTTAAATAGGATATAAACTCTGCCATGTCTTTGAAAACGGTACTTAGATTTAAGTAAGATAAAAGCCAATTAAAAAATCTGTTATGAAAGACAAACAAAGACTCAACCAATTGGGGCTGCTCTGTGTGAGTTCAAAAGAGAAATGTAAATGAGGAAAACATTTTAGGCCAGAAAAATCAGGACTTTTTGAAATCACCAAATTCAAATCTATCTTAAAAATCTCTATATTTTCCTTAAAATAAAGGCTCTGATCCAATTTAATTATAAATAACCTCTATTAAGCCCTTAGTCAAAAATAGATAATGGGGAAGCATACTTTTCTTTTATCTTTTCTCCACTTCATCTCTTGTCCTTTCCATTTTTCTGAATATTACACCATCAAAATGGAATTGACAGAAACAAAGTCTAACCTATTATTCAAAGTAGATGGCTCATTTTATCTCTTTTTTTTTTGAGGAAGATCTGCCCTGAGCTAACTGCTGCCAATCCTCCTCTTTTTGCTGAGGAAGACTGGCCCTGAGCTAACATCCATGCCCCTCTTCCTCTACTTTATATGTGGGACACCTACCACAGCTTGGCGTGCCAAGTGGTGCCATGTTCGCACCCGGGATCTGGACTGGTGAACCCCCTGCCGCCAAGACGGGGAATGTGTGAACTTAACCGCTGCACCACTGGGCCAGCCCTGGATGGCTCATTTTAAAGTAATGGTCTGCAAAGGAGGAAAGATGGAAGGAATAACGTTCTTGTGTGACATATTCCTTGGAAATTTTTCTAATTATATAATCACTAACATGGACAGTTGAAGAGACAATTATCTCTTTGGGTGTATTCCCAGATTCTAAAAGTTATGGTTTTTTATTTTTTATTGTATTGAAATGATTTTACTTATGACTTTGCATTTCAGAATATATCTAAACATAAGACTATACGACTACAATTTTGTTCATTTTGCCAACGACAAAGACTTGAAGTTGGAAATGTTGTGGTTACTGAACCATATCCCTTGCTCAATTTACATAATTGTACATTAACCTACTGATGCTTTCACAGAAACACAATGTAGTAATAGTATATTATTAGGAGGTGGTGAACTTATAATGTCAAAATAGTGTCATATTCACTTAAAACCTCTTGTAAAGACAGAATTGAAAGGACCACATTCATATGTGCAACAACAGTAGCTTTTAGGTCCTTGAAAATGCTAACTGAAAAGAAATACAGTAAGATAAACTTACGTATCATTTTAACCAAGATGAAAGATCTACCTTCCTTTAATATTCAGTATATAGCTTAATGTGTGCTTCCATAACCAGATGATCTGCGGGTGTGCCTTTGTCTCGAGCTTCTTTCCTTTATTTTCAAGAACCACAAATCAGTTCAGGACTGAATCCCTAGGCCTGCCCTTCTGAAATGGCCCCCTCGCTGGCGTCTTTGGACATACCTACCTTCTACTCTCCCGCTGAAGTGGCTTTATAACTAGGCCTGTATTAAGAAAGTCTTTAGTATCATCTCATTCTACAAGAAATTGATCTTAGGAATGTCCATGTCTCTCAACATAGAATTTATTTAACAAATAGTAAGAAAAAATAGCTAGTCATAAAATATTATGTTAACAATTCCCCCAAATTCTTATTAGCTAATGCATCCTGCAATAATGTTTCAGATAACTGCTACCACAGTCTTTAGCCGGTATTTATCACGTAACGCTAGGCATTTTAGAGTACAAAGAAAGATCTGCTGCCTGACTGGAAGGTGCTTGCAAGCTTTACCCTGCTAAAGTATATCTGTCTTCAGTCTGCATCCAAATATAAAAGGGTGGATTCTTACTAGATTGATGTGTGTCTGGGGTAGGTGAAGGCAGGGGCAAACATTGGAGGGATGTGTGTTTTAGCAACTAGGAGTATATGTAGGGTAAGGAAAATAATATCTTTTTCATGTACCTAATTTAAGTTCTCTGCCTGGGACCCTGTAAATTAGACTGTCAAAAGACAGATTAACAAGAGAAAAACAAACAGGATTTTATTAACACGCACATTGCACATACGCATGGGAGCACCCAGTGATGAGTGACCCAAAGGGGCAGTTAAGACTTGGGCTTATACACCAGCTTAGGCTGAACAAAGAAAAAGGGGCCAGGGCTTCTGAGTAGAGTAGGCAACTTATGGGAAGGTGACTGGGAAAAGTACGGTAAACAAGAATGGTTCAGTAAGGTTCGTTTTGCAGATTTGAGTTGGTGCCTTCTCCATGAATCAGAGTCCTCTTTCCGGATCAGGAAAGGGAGAGAAACACCTTTACAAATGGAAATTCCCTTTGTAAATGTAAATTTCCTTTACAAAAGAAAAATGTATGCCCTGTTTTTTGAGCTTTCCTGCGTCTGCTGGTTGTCAATGGTCTTTAGCTCAAAAATCCATATGTCAAAGAGGCATGTTTTGGGATGGTATATTCTGGTACCTTCACATGGAACTAGGAGAGTTGTTTACTTGTTTGTAACAAAAGGGCATAACTGTGGCCCAAACACAGTTCATCAGTTAGAGTTCAATTCATCTTTTTTTACTTTCATTTTCACGACATAAAGAACTTTTAATCTCAATCTTATTTTATGCATTCGTTGTGTCTATTAAGTTTATCTGAATCACTTGAAAGTGAATGGAGCGATTTAGATTCTATACAGCTGATGACATATTCCAAACTGCAGCTGAATATTTAGTGCTAAAATGACCAATGACATAATATAAATGCTTGTGGCAAAGAGAAAGGAGACAGAAAACTTGGTAGTTTCTATTGCAATATTGGAAGCTTATTTTATGTAAAATGTTCAGAGCAGTGTAGGTGCTTAGCAAATACTGGCAAAAATCATATAAACAAAAATGAAAACAATAAATCATATTTGGATCATCACAAGAGAGAATGACACTTCAGAAGTTGCTATTATTATTGAAGTTTTTAACTGTCAGCTTACCAGTAGGAGTAAGGAGATTGATGAATATTGTTACTGAGACAAGGTACAATTTTGGTCATATTAAAAGCATATTCTAGATGTTCAGCAGACTGTATTGTCTGTTCCCTGGTGTTTCTGTTGTAGTGATTTTTCCCCCCTATTTTTCTGTTGCTAAGAATAAGCATTGTGTAACTATAGTCTCTTTGTGACCACTGGCTGTCAGTGCCAATTATAATTTAAATAGACTACACAAAGAAAATTTAAATTTGAACCAGCAAATAGCCTTCATCAACACATTACTGAAACAAAGTCATTTGGAGGACTCAGTGAAGTACATTAACATTCAGACTCAGCAGGCTAAGAATGAAATTAGGCTGAATTTAAAATAACAGTTATTTAGTAATCTTGGTAAATGCTTCTCTAAGATAATTGGGTTTTGATCAATCAGAGTTATTCCTAACGTAGAATACATTCAGGTGGGAAAATAAAGAGATTTAAAATTGCAATATTCAAAAAATGTGAATTAATTCACTTAAGTTTCAGCAAACAAAGCTCAGTTCCTTTACTTGGCCATGAAACAAACAAACAAGCAAACACTGCCTTTACCAGTGCAAAGGAGGCTTGAGTCTATCAGTGGGACTGCCTTTTGCATTGTTGGTCCAGGAAAGTAATGAATTTGCAGTAATTGTCGTCAATTTCAATCCATTTTCCTCATCTTCAAGAACACTGGCTATGGATAAAATCTGCAAGTGGATAAGGGAGAGTGTCAAATTTTGAAGAGTACCTGCATATGCCACCTCCAAATATGCCACTTTGGCATAAGGATTTTTTTGAGTTAAAGGACATTGAAAATGTAACCTTGGGCCCTCCAGGACCAGTCCCACTGACCCCATCTTATCAACATAGTAAATAAGAGTGGTTTTTCAGGAGCTGATGCCTTGTCCAGTTCAGGCCAGTTGAGACCACCAACCCATCAGCTGGGCCCGAATAAATGCTCGACTAGTGACCTTTTGACATCAAGGAGCTAAAAACTCCACCCTCCGATCATGGTAATGCTGCCATCTTGTGAACACGCATCCTATGAAGAGGCATGAAGCTTGACTATGCTTGCCCAGATCATCAGTTACCTCGCTTCTCCTCACCTCCAATCATCTATCTCCACACTTCAGACCGCCCTGCCCCTCATCGCATAAATGGTGCCCCAAGCCCTGGATCAGGGAGACAGACCTGAGAGCATATGTGCCTGTCTCCTTGCAGGTCAATCTTGCAAAATAAAGCTGATTTCCCCCCAAAAGTTGATGCCATAATAACTGGCTTTCTTTTATGCACATTGAGCAAGAGAACCCCAATTTTGTGCAGTAACAAAAACCACAGAGGCGGGAAAAGTTCTTTACTCTCCTCCCAAGTGCCTAAAAATAAAGTATAAATTTCTTCTTTTGTGAAGGAAATTTACATTAGTAAAATGACTTTCTGTTTGTAAAGCTATCTCTGTATCAGCAAAAGAACTACTCTGGGAGACAACACATCACCTGAGAGACTCTTACGTACCATTTATTTCCTCCCCTCACTTTCCCATGACTTTCCCCCACCTGGAAGTCCCTCTTCCTTTGTGTAGCCTAAGATGGTATATAAGCCTCAATCATCTGGCTTCCTCCTTGAGCCTTCTTTCTTTTGCAAACTCCCATGCATACTCACATAATTACACTTTTTCCTCTCTTGTTAATCTGTCCTTTAGCAGTTTAATTCTCAGGCCCCAGCCATTGAATCTAGGTGAGTAGAGGCAAAAGAGGTTAACCTCCTGGACAAGTCTGAAGTACACAGGGTGCATAAAAAAGGGTGCTCCCAGCACATCTCAGAAGGAGGGAAGGGATTCGTGGAGAAGCAGCTGTCTATGATGGGTCTTCAAGATTGAATAGGAGTTCTCCTGAAGGTATGTTAGGGAAGGGTGCAAGAGAAGGGCCATGAAATCACGAAAGAGCACAGTGTGTTTAGAGAAAGATGGGGGCAGTGAGGTGGAGGGATAGTGGTTGAAAACTGGGAAAGTAGTACAGACCTGTCAGGTTATACTTGCTCGTAGGTCCATGGGAAGATGAGAAAGGTCTCCTGATAGAATTATATGTGTAAATGATTATGCGATATGTTTTAAAAACATTTCTGGGGCTGGCCCCGTGGCCGAGTGGTTAAGTTCATGTACTCCGCTGCTAGGCGGACCAGCGTTTCGTTGGTTCGAATCCTGGGTGCGGACATGGCACTGCTCATCAAACCACGCTGAGGCAGCGTCCCACATGCCACAACTAGAAGGACCCACAACGAAGAATATACAACTTTGTACCGGGGGCTTTGGAGAGAAAAAGAAAAAAATAAAATCTTTAAAAAAAAATTAAAAAAGAAAAACTGGAAAAAAATAAATAAAATAAAAACATTTCTTATGACTTCAATATTTGTTATTGTTATTGATTCGGTATTCACATTATTAAGCCTATGTAAATATGATTCAAAGCTGAGCTATGTAATGACTATTTCTTTACTCCTGTACAATTTTTGTCTTTCCCTGAGTTTCTGATAATCAATTTTTGCTTTTTTACTTTCTTGTTTTCTTTTTAACTAAATCATCTCTGCTATTTTCTCAAAAATGTAAATATTTTCTCAATTTGTTCACGTAAATAAAGTGATCTGTAAACTTTTCCTCTCCCTTTTTTTTTTTTTTTTGGTGAATGTCACATCTCTCCAGGAACCTTCTAACTTCTAATGCCAATCTGATGGATGTCTATTCTTTCCTTAATTAATTAATTTAATACTATGAGTTTCTACAGTGAATTAGACACAGTGCTAAATTTTGACAGTAAAAGTGAACGAGATAGATATGGACCCTAACTTCATAGAGCTTATAGTTCAGTGAAGAAGAAACTCAAAAATAATTAAACAAGAAACAGTAGTTTAAAATGTCAAAGGCCTAAGTACCATGAAGGAAACAAACAGAGACAAACACAGACAGAATAACAGAGGTGGGAAGTGAGGACTTGTTTTATACAGAATGGTCAGGCAGGATCTCGCTGAAGGTACTATCACAATTTTTTATCGATGAGAGAAATGAAATTCTGGTGGGTGGAGTGATGAGAAAAGAAACCAATATACTGGAACAGCATATACTTTCCTGCTGTGTTAAACAATATCAGGAACATATTTTCCTTTATTTATGTTAAAAAATGCTGACACAAAGCAAAGATAACTTACGTACTTACTCAAGGAGGTACCCACTCTTAGAAGAAAAGACTATCAACCAACTAAACAACTTACTTATCAAGATAACATTCTTCTTATCAGGATTTGTTTCAAAAGCCCTTGCTTCCTGTGCCCACCAATCTAAAGCTAGTAAATCATAAACTCTACCCAAGCTCAAGCGGTTCTCCCCAGGTAAAGCTCATCTTCAAATCACCCAGGCTACTTCCTAATTTTCCATATTGAAACACTGCTAAGGAACTGTCAAGGTGGTGCCCCCCATGCCAAAATAAATCTAATAGCCTTTGGTTTGCTGGTGGTAGTTTGGAAAGTCAATAGATGACGGTGACATGCCAAAAATCAGGAAATGAGTAGACAGTCTTCATATCCACTTCCATATTCAACCTCAACCCAAAGCCCAACATTTGCCTTTTACTACCTTCTTTCCTTATACCTTTCTCCCACCTCCAAGAAAGTGGTGTTCCTGGAAAATCAACTTCCTTCTTCGCTCATGATTTTATCTTTTCCCAATCCCTGAAGAGACGTTTCTTTGATTCTAGCATCTTCCATCACTTAATTGGACTATTTTTAATATTTACAAACTGCATTTCAAAAACATAAACCTCTTGTCAGAAGCTGCATATAGTAAAATTTCATAGGATGAAATGCAAATTTTACAGACTGGCAATTGTAATATCTATAACTTCTTAAACATGGAGCTATTCTGTGATTCCGACATACTGAAACACAAACAGAGCAAGGCAAGGAATGGAGATAAGTACAATCGGTTGAGTAGGATAGACATCAGTGGGAATTGTGGACAACTGCAGAGTGAGTGCTCCATCTAAAATGGACAATCTTTGCCTAGTTCCAACTGATTTTTGCCATGTGGAAATGAGGGCCAATTTTGTCATATACATTGAGAGCTAGGTAAAGTCTCTGTTTTTTTTTTTTTTAATGTGGGCAACTGGCAAATATTTGAAGACTACTCTGCTTGCCAAACAAAACCCAAGGGTAGGATTCAGCCACCAGTCAGAACCTCTGCCTGCCCAATCAAAATTGGTTTATTGACAGCCCCAGGCAACTCTTCATTCCTGTTTCCTTAGCCTTTCTCAAGATGTTTATTTAACTTTAAGTGCTTCTCTTTCTTCTATACTTATTCAAATATACCATTCTTCAAGTTCTAGGTCAATTTTCACCCCCTCTTTCTGTTTAGTTCCAGCTCTTCAATATCCTGCTTTAATATCACCGTCTGCTGAGAAAATATCTATTTATCACCTGATGATTTAGTTTGTGACTGTATCAACTACTACCTTTAATTTTATCGTTAATCATGCCAGGATTTTTTATTAAGGATAAAACTTTTGCGGAAAAGACCTTAGGACATTTGTAGTCCAATCTTTCATTATGTAAAGACTTGGAGAGGGTAAGTAAATCTCTATCACATCGTTTGTTGATTACAGATTCCATAGGCTTTTTTAAATTGCCTTGAGTATAGCAGGTGTTGGATGCATATATGCCGATTGATTTAAAAATGTCTATCATTGTAGTAAACGCCTTCTTTAGACATTTGTTGTGATTTCCTAACATTTAAACACCAAATTTTGGATTCAGCAATGCAATCCTGTTTTTTACAGTGTTCTCTATAAACTGTAATCTTCCTCTAAAAAAATGTTATGTTTTTATTTCTCAAAAAAAAAAAAACAAAACAATGGTATGTGTTTGCATTCCATGTTAAGCCGAGGAAAATGAGTCTGCACGTTGCCTTTGTTTACAAAATGCAGCTGTGCCTCTGTTCAGTTCTAGAGACAGTTTAAACTGGATTAACCATTTATCCTTCAGACTTTTGAGTTTGCTTACTTATTCAATATGTTGATATTTTTTTAAGGTGATTACTTGGTGGTGGTAGAAATCGATTTTTTTAATTATTAAATATTTCTAATTTGTGGAAAACTATTAAAATCATATCACATATACCCACACAAACACCACTCAGATTTAACATGTTAAGATTTCACAATGTTTACTCCAATCTGGAAAATGTAAGGGGACATTGTCATCCTAACGAATACTATCCTACTACAATATGTGTTATGGTTACCATGGAAATATAATAATATATTGTAAAATAGTAATATATTGTAATATAGTAATAACATAATGGCTAGGCAGGAAAAATTGGGGCTAAAGAAATGATTAGACTAAAGGCAGACACAGCGTTATAGGATTCTCCACCCTTTAAAATCTGAATCTGGCTTTTCTAATATCAGGTACATTCCTCTCAGTTCATGGCATATTAGCATTTTTTTTGTCCAGACCCTCTTTTATTTAATGTACATCTTCCCTTTTATCTCTGTACTCTACTCCCATTTCTCTTCTGCTGCAGGCAACAATGGCTGAATAAAGATGACTATAAATCCCTTGACACCTCTCCCATCAAAAGATGGAGGCTGCTTCTCCTTACCTTGAATCTGAGTTGGCCTATGACTAACTATGTGGTTCTAACTATGGTGGAAGGATGTTATGTAAACTCCAGGACTAGCCTTTAAGAGTACTGGCAGCTTCTGTCTTGCTCTTTTGATCTGACTACCTTGCTGGAGGAACTGCATTGACAGGCCCTAAGGGTATACAATGGAGCAGGAGAATGTCCCAACGGAGCCAAGCCTTCTAGAGTCTCTGCCAAGGTGTTGAAAATGTGAATGGAGAGGTCTTGGACACTACAGACCAACTCAGCTGCGAATATAATACACCAAATGACCTTTGTGGACACCAAGTAAGTACAGACGTCACCTGCTCAAGCCATGCCTGAATTCCTGACTCATAGATTTGTGTGCAAAATGAATGGTTGTTGTTTTTAGCCACTAAGTTTTAGAGAGGTTTGTTACTCATAAAAGATACCTGTAACAGCAACCATTCTATTGTGTTAATGTACATCTTTTTTTTCTCTGATGTGTTTGTTTTACAAAATATGTGTTTGTCTTGTGTGCAGGTATTTTGATTTATTTAAATGTTATTGTGAAATATATCTCATTCTCTTCAACTAAGCACAATGTTTTTGATATCCATCCACATTGCAATCTATACATCTATCTGTTACTTCTATTTATTGTGTAAACTCATGTGTTCATTCAGACATTTTTTCTAACTTTTCTCCCCATGATGGATACCCAGTTGCCTCTGACTCCAGCTGCTACACATGGTGCTGTGATAAATATCCCAGGAAATTCTCTTTACCTACTCATGTGAGAACTTCTTTGTGTATATAGGAGCAGAATGACTCTATCAAGGTTATGTCTGTATCTTATTTGCTTAAGTAATGACAGATACTCTCCAATTTGGCTGTAGTAATCCACCCTTCCACTAGCAATGTATGGATTTTTTATATCATTCCATTCTCTCCAATAATTGAAATTACCCAGCTTCTCATTTTTTCTGTATCATAGTTCAAATTGAACTCTATCTTTAACACACGTTTCTGATTACAATTGATTTTGAACTGCGCTTTTGTGCATGTTGGCCTTTTGTGTTTCCTTGATTATAAATTGCCTGTTCATAGTTATCACTTTTCTATTAGGTTGGCTGACCTCTTCTGTTTTTCAGAAGCTCTTTGTGTATCTAGAGATTAATTCCTTGTTTGTTTCAAACATTACAAGTATCTCGATCCATTCTTTCATTGGTCTATTCATTTTTTTCACCGTATCTTTCCTTGAACAAATATCCTTATTTCTTGCCTTGTATACTTTTGAAGTTTCATTTAAAAATTCTTTCACTGCTGCTAAGTCATAAAGATACTTACCTGCATTCCTTCTATTAACTTTATATTTTTACTTTTTCTCACCTCAATGTTCTCAATATTCTTTCTGCCTAGAAGGCATCCTTAGCTGCAGTGTTAGATTGGAATCTCATTTTATTCTTTTCCATATAGGAAGCTCTTCCCCTTCACTCCCCCCAAAATCTACTAAACAAGGTGTCCTGCCTGCATTGATGGGTGAAGTCACTTTTATCTTATAGTAAATTGCTACATATATAATGATATATCGCTAAACTTTATTGTCTCCCACTAATATATTTTTCTCTTCTTTACTGTTTTTTTTCTTAAGGTTGATTTAGCAATTTCTGGAATGGTATTCCTTCGTAAAAATTTTTGGACAGTTTATCTTATTTCTTAAAAAATTCAACTGGAATTTTTATTTATATTAAATTTACATTTTGTTTTGGTGCAAATTGACATCTTTATAATGTTAAGTCAAGAATATGCAATGCTCTTCATTTATTCAGAGCATTATCTTTGATCTTACATTAAAAACATCTTTCTGATGGGGTTTTCATATTTTCTTCTGTAAGTTTATTTGTAAATACTATATATTTTGTTGTTATTTTGAGTAATAACTTAATTATTACTACACTTTCTGGTTAGTGTACTGGTCAGCATTTGCTACATAAGTAACAACTGGGAAACTGTCTCGGGGCATATGGCAGTAAATATTTATTTTCCACCCGTATGTGTATTGATTGGCTTCGGTGACTCCTTCAGTGGAGGGGCCGGGGCTTCCCAGGGCATAGTCTTCTAATGGAGGAAGTCAGAAGCTCCCAGATGGATGAGTGGAAACAAGCAATGCTCAGAACTGGCACATACACTCTCACACATTGCCATTTCTGCCCATATCCACTGGCCAAAGCACACGGTCTAGCCCAATATCAGTGGAGTGGTAAAGTATACTTCTCCCATGAAGGTAGTTCAGTGGGAGTGAAAATTTGCTGAACAGTGACTGAATAGAACACAATTAGCCAATTAGCCTTCTAAATAGGCAAAATGAGTTGAGATCATCATGCTGTTAATTTAATAAAAAGATCGTTTGAAGGAAAGTGTTTGATTTCAATTAGAGGAATTTCTGAATTATACACATAATTACATGCATTAAATTTAAATAATTTATTCTTAGCTTTATTCCAAAAAGTATTTTCATTTTTAAACATAATGTTACTGAACATTGAGGCAGCTTAGGATATAAGGAAAATAATTTTATGAACTGACCAATCGTTAATTGTGATCTAGTTTTACGTAAGAGCTTGAAACGGTTACTTTAATATTTGCTGCACATTTTAGGATATTTGTCACTGGATGCAGTATTCAAGAATATATATAGAAATTTTTTCTTTTGGGGGAGAGGAGTGAGTAAACATATCTATCACTTAACCAGTATCCAAGAACCCAAGGCTTTCTCAATTTGACATTAGCTTAGTAGACAGAATTATATCATACATTGCCCTATGCTTGAGAAAGTCTACATATTGCTAGCTACAAAGTAAGTACTTTACTCTATTTTAAATTAAATTGAAATAACCAAGATAAATTAGAATCCTAGTAAAGCAAAAAATAGCAATGTTCTTAAATTTGATATAATAAAATGTTATACTTAATAAATTACAGTGCTTGATGGTACCTTCTGACTTTAACTTAATATATTACTCTTTCTTAAATACTGTTGCATAAGAAATTCAATGTGAGTTATTTTATTTGATAAATTAAGTTAAACTGAATTCCTCGGAGCAGTCTTATTTATTGTTCTGATCCTGAACTTTAAGATAATTAATTATTTTATTGTGCCATATAAAAACTTAGAGTCTTTGGCTGGAAAATATTTTATTTCATTTATTTTATTTTTATTTGCCTTACTTATCCTTATAAATAGACATAGTTGCATTTGGCGGTTCTAGAAAGATTCTAGATCCAAATAAAGATGCATTTGGCAATAAATTTTAGCATATTTTTTATGGATAATCAAGAGATCTTTTATCAAATTTATATCTCTATTATTTACAGCATATATGAAGGCATTATCGTATGCCATTTAAGCATATTTTTCCTTTATATTGATATATATGTGTGTGTACATATATAATCTCATATATGAAGGCATTATATGCTTAAATGGTACTTAATAATGCCTTCAAATAGAGAAGACCAGTGAAACATCTTAAAATAACAGCAAACAATTCTAGAAATATAAGCATAGCCTTGAACAACAACAGCAAAGAAGTCTGTCATTGAACTATCAATTGATTTTTACAATAATTTGGGGAGAACTGAAGATGCAACCTGAATCCGTGTGTTTTCAGTTAAGTAAGGCATAAATAAAAGCATAAATTCTAGAAATTAAATGAATTTATTAACAATAATTGTAGCCTGCCAAATTCAAAATCCCCAGAATCTTTCTTGACATTGAGGTTTTGTGCTTCAAAAGTCCCATCTTCTGAGGTAAGTGGACAATGTTCCTAAATCTACAGCCTGTAATCTGGTGACATGAAGGGGAGAATTGGGGGAGATGTGGTTCAAGTCTTAAGGCCTTATAATCTCCTGGAGGTCATATTCTCCGGTAGCATATTATGAAAAAGATCCTTTTTCATCGTCTTATCTTTCAAAGATGCTAAAGATTAGATATGGTTTAACCATAACATTGAATATTCATTTTACACTTAAAAAAAAGAAATGAACACTAATGTATCCTTTAACATTGAATATTCGTTTTACACTTAAAAAAAAGAAATGAACACTAATATATCCCTTAATGGTGTTACTTTCCAGAGAATCAGATGTTATCCTGTTGATTATCTTTGATCACTTTATTTTTCCTAAGAATGATGATTGATGACAATGAACGTCAATAACGCTAGAAACCAAAACTCTATTCATCTATTGAATGGGCATGAATGTTTTAACCTGTTTTAAAAGATCATATGTTAGATCATCTCTAACTTTACTATAGTATTCCTCCTTTATGTTTCTACAGGATTTAATACCAAGTGGAAATCAAGATAATGATAAGCAATCCTTTCCCATAAAACCTTACATAGTATGTCTTCAAACTTCTTCTCAGGCTCAACAAACCACAGCAAGTTAAGATCTAATTTCTCTTTCCATGGAAACATACAACTTTAATCCATATGTACCTTGGGGACATTGCCACTGTCTATGTACTTCATCAGCAACATTCCAATAGAACATTAAATTATAGTATTTCTGTTGTATTATTGGCAGGATTAGAAATACAATAATAAAATAGTGTAAACATGCTGTATATAGGAGTTATTTCAATAGAGCCAATTTTACAGGTTGTTTGTAAAAAATTCTCTTTAGATGTGCAAAATGGTGTTTGTTGTTTCTTAATCTTCTATGCTTTAGGAATAGCTGTGGTTTCTTTCCCTTTGCTGAGAAGCAGTCCAAACTGAAACTGACTTTGTTTCAACACTTCAAAAGGAACTCCACCAAATGGAATATAAATTGAATTGCTCTCAGAAATAAAATCACTTAGCTGCCGTGAATCACAATTTGAGATGTTCGGGAGCAAAGCATTCTGATGAGTGTGTGTGTGTGTGTGTACACGTGTGTGTTCCACCATGTGTTCCTGCTTAAGTACCAGAGGAAAGAATAATACATTGCTGACAACTCTGAAAGTCTCTTGGAATTCCACTTTTGCTGAAGTGGAAGGTTGGTTTTCACTTTGCCATGGCTGGTTTTGACAGTCAGAGATGTTAGTGTGTGATGATATTTTATAAGATTCTTCTCTCTCCACTCATTTCCTAAGCTTTAGTATAGCAATATTACATTATTATATTGTATCATATTATTTTCAAATATTTTACTTATTTGAAATATTTTAGGATCAAATAACTTCAAGCATAACCACTTCTTCCTCCTTGTCAAGTATTCACATAATGCCAATATTCCTTATCTTTTGGGTTATTAAATCCATTTAAACACATACTATCCCCGAATTTGTGAAATACAAATTCTACTATTAATGAAGAATTGGTATAGTCAAATTAGCTATTCCAGGGCCGGCCCCGTGGCAGAGTGGTTAAGTTTGTGCACTGCGCTTTGGCGGCCCAGGGTTTCCACGGTTCCGATCCTGGGCGCGGACATGGCACAGCTTGTCAGGCCACGCTGAGGCGGCATCCCACATGCCACAAATAGAAGGACCTACAACTAAAATATGCAACTATGTACTGGGGGGATTTGGGGAGAAAAAGCACAAAAAAAAGAAAAATGAAGATCGGCAACAGTTAGCTCAGGTGCCAATCTTTAAAAAAACAAAAACAAAAAGATCTACGGAAAAAAAAATAGCTATTCCAAAAGTAAAGTGTTTGGATAAACACTTATCTTTAGAGCAGTTGGAAACTCCTTCCCACTATACCATCCTCAAAGTTATTCTTTCTAACTTTTTCCATTTACTTTCTTGGAAGAAGATTTGGAAAAAATATTTAGAAGAGGCTGTGCTACTGGGAGATCAAGTTGGTACCTGGTTTCATTGCGTGAATTCCCCAAACCACTAGTGCCTTCCAAACACACTATAAACAGAATTAGGTCCTCCCAAATTCTTAGATTGCACTTCAAATATGACTCCCTCCTCATTATTGCTTAAGTAGCTTTTCATGCTTTTTTCTACTTTATAACCTTTCAGGTAGTTAATGAATTACCTACAAATACTATATAACTGACCAAACCAGATCCAGTTATAAAAAATTTTTCGTTTTTTGTGTAAAATATTTAATGAGCTTGGAAATTATATTTATAGGTGCTCATTCTGTTGCATGTTTTTGTTTTCTAACATACACACGTCACCCCCAAACCAGTAACCACGTAGGATGTGTGTATGGTCTTGTGGAACCAACGTCCAAGGTGCTTATTTCAAGTTACTTTTGCACCAGGCAGGATACAGGAAAACAAAAACAGAAGCAAAACATAATAAAACTTTTTATGACATTTTTCATGTACCAATGGCTTTATAAAGTCTATATTGTCTTTTTTCAAATTTTCTCGTGACTACCTGAGAGTCCAGCAACTGAGTGTGGTCAAACCACAATTTACCTCTCTTGGTGACCGTGCATAGCCACACTAGCAAACGCTGGTTTCTAGTATCAACTTGGTTAGGTGTGAGACAAGCACCTGGACTCCTATTTCTACTTATTTGTGTGCATAATGTACCTATAAATCCCCCTTGAGTATACAACCTTTACTTGGCTCTGCTTCCCTCTGTAGCTATTGCTATATTTCTCTGTTTATGTCATTTTTAAGCTGTTAAGTGAGTGGTCCTGCCGGCCCTTTACTTCAACATTCTTGCCATTTACTCCTCATATAAGCAGATTATCAATTTCTTCTTGAATGATCTTAAAGACAACAGAAAAGAATAACAGATTGTTGACTAGATTCTGCAATTCACTTGAAATTCCCACATTCGCTAAAGTGGAAGGTTATATTATCTCTGCCATGATTTTGAGAAATTTTTCCATTTCTTCTAAGTTGTCAAATTTATGGCATATATAGTTGTTCATAATATTCCCTTATTATCCTTTTCATATCTGTAGAGTACATAGTATATTCTTTTTCTTTCCAGAGATTTGTGTTTTTGTTTTCTCTTTTTTCCTGTTAAATCTGGATAAAGGTTCACTAATTTTATCAATCACTCCAAAGAATCAGCTTTGGTTTCATTGATTTTCTATATTTTTCTTTCTCAATTTCATTAATTTCTGTTATTATCTTCATAATTTCTTTCCTTCTGCTTCCTTTGGTTTTAATTTGCTCTTCTACGAGTTTAAGTTGGAAGCTTAGGTTACTAATTTTAAATCTTTCTACTCATCTAATATAATCCTTAAATGCTATAAAGTTTACTATAAACAGTGCTTTAGCTGCAAACTATAAATTTTAACATTCTGTTTTAATTTTTATTCAGTTCAAAATATTTTCTAATTTTCCTTGTGATTTCTGTTTTGAGAAATGGGCTATTTAGAAGCATATAGCCTAATGTCCAAATATTTTGAGATTTCCTGGATATCTTTCCGTTGTTGACTCCCAGTTTAATTCCATTATTGTCCAAGAAAATATTCTATATGATTTCTACTTTTTAAATTTTTTAAAAGTTTGTATTATGGGCCAAAATATAGTTTATCTTGGTGAATGTTTCATGTGCTCTTGAGAATACTGTGTATTCTGCTGTCGTGGGGGAATTTTCTATAAATAAGGTCAATTTGGTTGACAGTGTTGCCCAGGTCTTCTGTGTCCTTACCGATTTCTGACTTCTTGTCCCATCAATTACTGAGAAGAGATTTTTGAAATCTAATATTATATTGAGGATTTCTCCAGTTCTGCATTTAAGTTCCTTTATTCTTTATCTCATGCACTTTGAAGCTCTCTTGTTAGATTCACACACATTGAGGATTGTAATATCTTCTTTGAGAATTGATGCCTTTATCATTTTGTAATTTTCTCTTTATATTTATTATGTAAGTATTCATATACTTATGTAAGTAATTTATTAATAATACCTTTTCAGCTTTCTTTTGATTAGTGTTTGCAAGCTATAATTTTTTTCATTCCTTCTTTTCTAACCTATGCCTTTATATTTGATGTGCATTCTTTGCAGACAGCAGGCAGTTGAATTTTACTTCTTCATCAAACCTAGTAATACCTATGTTTTAATCAGTGTGTATAGATTATTTATAATTAATGTTATTACAATGTGGTTGAAGTAAAACCTACCATCACGCTAGCTATTTTCTATTTGTCCCATCTCTTGATTGTTTTTTCCGTCTATTTTTCTTTCATCTTTTACAGATATGTCTCCTGGGCTTGAACACCATGCATATGAATTTCCACGTACTAAATAATGTTGCGTATTTTGTGTGTAATATTTCCTAATGTGCCAAAGGAAATGCAAATCAAATGTTACATGATGTTTTTCTCAGATTCTCACATGAGAAGCTAATTCAATCCTTCATTATTTTATAAATTCCTGTTTCAATTAACTTTTTCGTAAAATAAAGTATTACAATCTTGACAAAGTAATTTTAAATATCAAATGGCAAATAACAAGAAAAACATCTCTCCCTAAATTCTTAGTCTGTGGTTTACAACAAAACCATGGACTAGTTGAATTGTAAAATATTTATTTTTTGTTTGAAACAAACTTTTTGAAAGAAATAAACTCAGTTTTCTATATTGATGTTTTATAATTTATTTTGTTGGAACCCAAATGCAATCTAAAATAAACTTTACACTATTCATGGGAATTTGATGAGCAGATGCATTCATGGTGGCCAGAGTTCCCTACAGCTTAGACCATTATTACTTGCTTCAGATTAATATCTATCAAATGAGAGCTTTCTGTAGGATAGTTAGAATTGTTTTCACTTACAGTGAAATTGGAAAATTCACTATGTTTATACATTTAATAGTGCCTCAAGATATGATCTGTTTTAGTTTTAAAAAACACACATACACACACTTAGGGAAAATGACTAAAACCATTTCTAATTATTTTTTAATAGCACAGTGTTGGACTGTGCATTCCTTTGCTTGTTGGAACAACACAGAATTGGTATTTTGTTTAGTTTAGTTTTATAAAAGGACTCCCAGACAGGTAGATGAATATATGAGCAATCAGGTATGAGATACGACTCCATTATTTTCCCAAGACTCCCTGTGAATTCTTATTCAACGTAACAAGAAAGAATGCTTCTTTGCTATGCCTAGGTTTTAAGTGGAATCCACCTTGGTATGAATGTTGGACTTTATCATATACAGGAACAATTCCCAGCATGACTTGCTTTTTTGGCTACTCTACCTTCTCATTCGAGCAGATTACTAACGTTAGGTCCCATTGTTTTTCTCCTTTTTCCCATTTTTCTGAAACTGGCTGAGATTTTTAGTCCTGCAGTCGGTATCTGTTGTAGGTTGAGTTCTCCAGAAGCAGATTCTGAGATGGAGCTTATCATACAGGAGATTTACTAGGAGAGCTTCTGGAACCAATGCTTATGGAGAGGAAGGGGAAGAAGTAGGATTGGACACAGGAGAAAGTGGGCCCAGAGGATCATCAAAAGCCTCAGTGAATGCCATGGAGAGATCTAAAGCTTCAATGGTTCTTCAGAGCTGTGACGAGTTGGAATTAGGGATTCGGACTTTATACTCCCACGTTGATTAGTCACTGAATGTGAGCTTCCAGAGAAGAGAGCATGCCCTTGGGTGAGGCAGCTCTCTTTAACCAAGTACCTCTGGAAGAGGACTGACAGTTGGGGGATCTCTGCGTGAAATACTCCTAGCAGGTAGAAGAATAAGGACTTCATTTTGGAGGGGATAACTAGGGGACAGTCACAGCATACACAATATTCTACCCCTTGCACCACTCAGAGTCACATCTTTGTATGAAATTTGGGAGTAGCTCCTTCAGGTTTCTAGGGGCTTTTAATTCTGAAAGATTAGTGGGAGGAACTACAGTTCCCACCACCGCAGTCAGTCTCTGGGCCACAACTGGTCCTCACCATCTCCCTGCTCTACTATCCTTTTCAGATTTCTTTGATCTTAAGGTAGCTTCTCTACTGTTCTTATGGCTTACCTAGTGATATGACCCAGACCTCATCCCTGAAAAGTCTGAGCCCTGGACAGTGTGCTTTTCCCTGCCATGACTGCTGCATTTTTTCTGTTGAGCATAAAAGTTGTACACAGAAATGTAAAGAGGTGTCCAAGTAGATTACATTAGTTGAAACATAGTTTTACCTACTGCCATTGTGTAACAGCAGCCCAACCTGTGATCGGTATCAATTATCCCTTCTAAGATGGTGACTCCTCTTCTGGATTCCTGGTCTCTTGGCACAAGGAGCCCAAAGTGACCCATTTGCAATTGGTCTTTATAGTCAAATGGAACTCTTTTTGCGTCCCCCATTTGGAGTGTTCCTTCTTTGAGAACCAGGACTTCTAAACCCTCACAGTTCAGAGTTGTGTGAATGGAAAGCACAGACTCCCCAGTAATCTCACTAGCAGTGATAGCAGCAGAGTGTCTCCTTTTCTTACCACTTAGATTCTGGGTCCATGTATTCCACCCATTGAAGACACTGCACCATATAAAAGTCATTGATTTAGAGTGTGCACTGCATCATGGAAGATGGCGTCAAATCTTCCCAAGTAACCCTCTCCAAGCTGGTGCTTCATCTGTTTTTGCCATCCTTTTCCATCATGTTATTAGCCCAGAAGCTCCTGGGCAGTATAGCTTCAGTGATTCCTGCGGTCATAGCTCACACCTGCACTTCCTTTGCTGTGAAGCAGTACCCTGTGCCGGTGGTTTAACAAGCCTTAAATCCTCAGATGGTGCTATTGGCTGAGACTTTGCACTCAGAAAGTACAAACCTATAATGAGAATATAAGTCTATTCTTATTAAAATAAATCACTGCTGCTTCCTGGATAGAAAGTGTCAAATGTACTCAATTTGCTACCATGTGGTTAATTGGTGACCTCAAAGGTTTGTGCCCTATGGGTGGCTCATCATTGGTCTCCATCATTGGTTTCGACCATGCATCAGTTGCGGTACTTAGTCTACTGCTGTAAGTGAGATCCAGTGCTGCATAGCCTCCATCCCTGTCACTGTGGCTATTCCAGCCATGTGCCTATTGTTCGACCACTGGCATAATTGATGGGGACAGCTAAAGTCACTGGTTGATAGTTTTGTCTACTTGGTTGTTTAATGAGTGTTCTCTTTCCACACAGTGTGGATGACTAGCTGTACTGCCTAGAGCTCTGCTTTTTAAAGTTTTCCTTCATTACCTTCTTTCAAGGGCAACCTCCAGGCATTTCCAACTTGCACCCATGTAGTGAGCCAAGCTATCCATGAATCATGATTGCTTTCTGCTTCCTCTGTTCAGTTGCTCAAAAGGAGTCCCTCCATCAGTCATTAGACTGTCATCAGCACTCTCAGCAGCTAGAGGAATAAGTCCTACATTCCTGAAGGGAGATCTGGTAGATAAGATATAATATATACTTGAAACTAGGATGATAATTTCCCAGAATAGGAAAATAGAATATATGACTAAGTTTTACCCTCAGAGAACAGGTGCCTTGATGCTTTGCCCCACTGAACACCAAATTCAAGAGATTAACAAGAACAATTATCCTCAAACTAGAAATATAATAAAACACAGAACACTGGGCCTTCTCAGTCATAGCATTTCTGTACTAATATTATTCCTTACCTAAAAATCAAGTGTAAACTTTATTGTTTGGACATTAAAAACTATAGTCTGGTCCCACTTGACATTTCAAGCTAATTTCTTATTTATCTCTGCTTTTTACTGTATATTCTCAGTGCCAGCAATTTTTATCCTCACAACAAACATATGAATTAGATTTTATTATTACCTACATTTTACAGACAAGGAAGTGAAGGCTTGAGGGGTTTGGTAAATTGCCTAGGGCCACAGATTTTTCTAGTGTTAAAAATGGGATGTCTACCATTTTTCACAACTCCAAATTTTTATTCATACACCTTCCACGTTTGACAAATACATGACTGGTTTAGAAATGGATCTGTAGTCAAACGAACAGCCGAAAACAAGTGAACTGTAAAAAAGTAGCTTGTCCCAATTTATTAGTTTGTTTAGCCTTCTAATTGAACTAATGAAAGTCAATCCATTTCAGTAATCTTTTTATAAACTAATATGGAAAGTAACTTCATGAATAAGTATTGCTATACTTTTTTTTTTTTGAGGAAGATTAGCCCTGAGCTAACATCTGCCACCAGTCTTCCTCTTTTTGCTGAGGAAGACTGGCCCTGAGCTAACATCTGTGCCAATCTTCCTCTACTTTATACGTGGGATGCCTGCCACAGCATAGCATAGATTGATAAACGGTGCGTAGGTCTGCACCCGGGATCCAAACCGGAGAGGCCTGGGCCACCAAAGCAGAACATGCAAACTTAACTGCTGTGCCACTGGGCCAGCCTCTGCTATACTTTCTCAAAGTTCCATAATTCAATAAATAGCTGACTATTTCATACCTTTGACTTTATACAATGTATCCAAAGTAAATTCCCTGCAGAATTTATAGGCTCTGAGGTACAGAATGATAGTAGAAAGAGCAGAGGTGTTTTTGTTTCTTTCATATTCCTTAACTGAATCTCTATTTTGATTTCAACTGATGGCAGAACACATAGTCTTGCAATTTCCAGTAGGTTCAGTTTTGAGGGGTTTAACTACAGTTGGTTTACGAATCGTATGCCAGCCCTCTTTTCCTCAGAATGGCATCTGTATTTAGGAGGGTTTATTAGTTTGCTAGGACTGCCATAACAAAAGATCACAAACTGGGTGTTATAGACAATGGAAATTAATTTTCTCACAGCTCTAGAGCCTGGAAGTTTGAGATCAAGGTGTTGGTTCTGAGGCCTCTCTCCTTGGCTGGTAGATAGCTGTCTTCATGTTCACAAGATTTTTCCCCTATGTGAATGTCTGTGTTCGAATCTCCTCTTCTTATAAGTACACCAATCCTATTGGATCAGGGCCCACCCTAATGACTTCATTTTAACTTAATTACCTCTTTAAACCTATCTCCAAGTACAGTCATATTCTGATTTAATGGAGGTTAAGACTTCAACAGTTGAATTTGGGGGAACACAATTCAGCCCACAACAGGTGGGAATCACTTGTAGAAGTCACAGCATTGGTAGGTGATGCTGTGTCTTGGTTGGCTTCTGGGCTCTCTGGCATGCCTTGAGGTGTATATTGTTTAGTCGGACCATCAGCCACTCTTTGAGCTCTAGTTATAAGCTCCACATGCCTTCCTGCTGATACCTGTCCCACCACGAAACCAGTGGGTCTGTGGACTGTCCATCTCAGTCAACTTCTATCCTTCTGGAGTTTGGGAGGTTTGAATCTTCTGCAGATTGCACTGGCTGCAGGAAAACCAGTGACTCAGCCTTAGTCCTCTATCTGCAATACTCCAGGTAGCCCTTTCTACCCTCCAACCCAGTGAGCTCCTTCAAGGCTACGGCCTCCCTATAAGCAGGCACCAGATCCTTTTTGCTTTAAAATCCTCCAAATTGTCTGCTAATGTATTATCTTTCTCTTGGAGTAAACATTGATTAAGTTTGCTTCCCAGCTGTCCTCTCCAATGCTCTCCTTTCTTCCTCATCTCAAAGGATTTCTTTGTTCTTTATATATAAGGGCAGGGGAGGGAATGGGAGAATGAAGAACTGGTTCTCCCTAAATATATAATATTCTGTAATCTATTCTTTCTTTCATCTGGACCATGGCTTTTGAGACAAAAAATTAAGAATTTGCTCCCTTTAAACTTTGGTTCCTCAAAGATAGTAGTTTAATGTCTCTTGACCTGAAACGAATGTCTTAGTTAAAAGAATAGAAGGTAAAAAATACATAGTTTAGTATTTCCAAAAGGGATTCCTCTCCATGATGTCTATCAAAAATCTAGTATTAGTAGTCAAAAGCTCTGGTGTCTAATTGTAGCCCTCCTGGTGAAGTTAGGCCTGCCACTCACTTTTTATGGACCGCAGCTACTCATCTATCAAATAAAGAGGTTGGTGTAGATGATTGTCTGAAGTCCTTGCCAGCATTAAAATTCTATACCTCTGTAATGATATAGCTAAGCTTGCTCAATCTTCTGAAGGGCCACTTTCTATCGGCACTTTAAAATAAATAGAAATAAACTGCCTTATGCTTTTCCAGTTTTTAATTTTGTGATTGCCTGCGGGTTTTTATGAATACTCTTTTTCTTTGTTAGAGTTACAAATGATCATAATTTTATATGACTTTCCAGGCAATTTCCTTGCCCTCAAAATTTTTCATGACCTATCATTTAAGAAAAAAATAATATATTATCAATACATGCAGCTCTGAGAGCTTTTCTCTTTGAGAGAGGCCAGATAAATAAAATTACATGTGGTCAATAATTCCAAAATCAACCTCAAAGAAGTCGTATTTCAAAATACTACCTTATTTAGTTACTTGTTTTGAATATCTTGGAGACCAGCCCTGCTTTTGTTGACAGTATTTCTGAGAATGTTGACATTCCAACAGCAGCACCCATCAATTTGGGGGTAAGTGTTTGGAGTATGGGAGAGTGTAGAAGATTGTAGCTCACCCCCTACAAAATCTGCTAAACTGGTTTTACCTGATTCTAGTTCTTATGAAGTTTTGAAGGGAAAGCCCAAATGTCAGCCCTGAGCAAAATGTTAGGGTTGAACTATAAAGCCTTCAAAAACACAGAATTATAATTAATAATGATGAGTGAAATTTTAAATGGTTGAAGCCTCACTTTTGTGTAAGCACGTTGAAACCTGACGTGATTTATGCCATTTTGCTTGAATATAGCCGGAAAACTTTACAATGTCAAGTTTCTGTTGTCATGTCTACTATTGGAGTTTGCTGGTCCGAGTTGGCAAAATTTCAATAAGAGATTTGCCTGAGTCCAAAAGTTGTCCCTTAGAACGCAGTGGAAAAGTGTAATGAGAACGTGCATTGTGTTCTCCAAGGTAAACCAATATAAAAACTTAACAGTAATGAGTTGACACTTTGATTTTCTTTTGTGAGGAAGATTGGACTTGAGCTAACATCTGTGCCAATCTTCCTCTATTTTGATGTGGGACGGTGCCACAGCATAGCTTGATGAGCAGTGTGTAGGCCCACTTCCAGGATCCAACCCATGAACCCTGGGCCACCGAAGTGGAGTGCACAAACTTAACCACCACATCACAGGGCTGGCCTCACACAGTTTGATTTTATTAGTAAAAATAATAAAGACTTGTCACTTGGGCCTTATTTTTTTCCTCATTTGGAAGCCTGCTTGACTGTCAACTGAAAGGTTAATACGCTGGGCTGCATCGCTCCTCCATGCCTCTGTCCACGCTGGTCCTTCTGTCCAGACCATATACAGCTCCCTTCATCCTTCATCTCTCATTTCTCTGCATGACTAACTCCCACTCATCCTTCAAGATTAATCTGGAAAGTTGCTTCCAGCAGGTGATGACTTTTCCAAACAGACTTTGTTGCGTTTCTTTCTTTTTCCACTGTGTTTTCATAGTATTTTTATACCTGTTTTGTAATATGTGTCACATCATGTTATAATGGATCTCTTTTTTTGCCTTTCTTCCTCACTAGACTGGAAACTTCTCAAAGGTAAAGCCATGTCATTTCCTGCCTTTCCCGTAGTATCTTGAACCTAGTCAACACTCAGTGATGACTGAATAACTTCTTTTGCTGGGATAGTTTGTGTGTCTGATCAAAGACTAGTTCTGCATATCTGTAGGAAAATGGTTAGGTTCGTTACAGTACTGAGTAATTATAGTAATTCCCTGCATAGCGTTGGGGCTGGAAAAGAAGGAAGAACCAAAAAGTGATGCTGGGTATACCAGCTTTCATTCAGTTTAAGTGTGTTTGTGGGCAAGGGAACAGCCTAAGAGCATAATCCTTGAACTTGACATAAATCACAACAAAAGAACACAGCATAATAAAGGTTTTAACATTATATCTATAAAATTCAGCTGAATTCTTCCTTCTGGAAATAGCTTTAAAGTCATTTAATTTATTGTTTTTCACACTGTTTTCCGTATGAAGATGGTTCAGCAACCACTCAGGTGGACTGAGCCTGCCCAGTGGGTGGATATCTGAGCCCCCACATGCATTTCCAATAGAGAGGGCAGCTTTCATTAATGTATTTTGAATGTTAGCCTAGGCTTACCTCCCACTCAAAATCTAAGTAAAATTGGCTCAAGCCCACACCAAGTTAAGAGACTATGGTCATTTAAAACCTGTGAGATATTTTTGAAAATTCCCAGGGTCGTTTCCATCTCTTGGCTCTTGAGCATCCGTATGCTGTTTCTGACCTCCATGTGATAGTAAGATTCATTGATTTAAAAAAAAACACAGGGGCCAAGGCTGGTGGCTTAGCAGTTAAGTTTGCATGTTCCGCCTTGGCGGCCCAGGGTTCACCAGTTCAGATCCCGGGTGAAGACCTACTCATGGCTTGTTAAGCCATGCTGTGGTAGGCGTCCCACATATAAAGTAAAGGAAGATAGGCATGGATGTTAACTCAGGGCCACTCTTCCTCAGTAAAAAAGAGGATTGGCAGAAGATGTTAGCTCAGGGCTGATCTTCCTCAAAAAAAAAAAAAAAAAAAAACCAGAGAATCCAAGCATTTGTGACTATAGCAGTTCTTCCCTCTCCTTTCTTCCTTCTTAGATTATCCTAGGAACATGACCTTATCCTTTACTTATGCTTATGCTTGGCTCCAGCCAACACACAAACCTTCTGTAGGGCTAGGGGAAGCAGAGAATTTTCCAGCATCGGCCGTAGTTTATTTTTCAATAAAGTATGTCTCTCTACAACAAAAATTCCAGCGTCACATCTGAGGGTAATGATATTTTCTTTGCTCATTATGTTGGTTTTCAATTAGAATTCATATTGGGATTCCAGAGAAGATGTCACTTGAAGAAAGGGTTTCACAGCTTCAAAATTTGAGAAGCATGGCTTTAGGAACCACTGGGCACTGGGTTGCATGACATAATTTCATTTGCACGAGATGTGCAAGATGCAGTAAAATATGTCATTGTCTACATAGATTCATTTATGTTGTTGATGTTCTACTTTCCATAAAATCAGGTTTTAATCCATAAATGGGGATATGACATAGACATTCTGTTATATAGGTGCTACTTATATATGCCATTCTAATTAAATACTCAAGCCTCACCCACCTGAGCGCACAAATATTAAAATCCATACTTTGGTTCTCTAGTTTTAGATGTCTGCTAAGGCAAGACCTCAGGCACCGGGAAGGTGTTTTTATATCCTCAGAAGCAAGTCTGTTCATACTCTCCAATCCAGCTTCTTTTGAGGAGGCCTGTTTTCTGCCCACCACTTGCAAGTGGGTTACCCCTTCCACTGGTGCCCTGCATGGCAGTGCTGGTGCACCAGGTGCCCTCATCCATCTGGTGTTCACACTAGGCATAGCAGTTCGCTCTTGCTGAGTTTAGCCCTCAGCGCGTGGGGGGATCTGAGGTGGTTTGCGGAGAGTGAGCCTGCTCCCTAATTCTGTCACATTTTGTGACTTGAGCCAAGAAACTTAGAGACACACAAAATTTCTTGTAAACATCTTCAGTATTTGCTTTAGTCCTTATCCCCACTGGGAATATAAACCTTCTCATGCTGAGTGGGAACAGAGACCAAGTTATTCCCTCAATTCTTCTGCTTTTCCTTCCTTCCCCAGACTAGCTCTAGTGCTGGATGCACACACACACACACACACATACCCTTCTCTTTTCTCCTTCGGCCTAAAAGTAAAATTAGTTTGGGCTGGGTACACCAGGGACATTTTGTGGCATTTATTTTGTTATAGAATGCTATCATCTATAAAGTGCTTTCACACACTCAATTCTCTTATTAACCCTAAGAATACTCGATCCTTATCTGTCACCAATTTACAGACTAAGGAAATTGAGGTATAAAAAGGCCAAGAAGATTGCCAGGGTCATAAAAGGAGTTAACAGTGTGTGATGGTTAATTTTAGGTGTCAGCTTGACTGGGCTAAGGGATGCCAAGATAACTAGCCAAACAGTATTTCTGGGTGTATCTGGGTGTTTCTAGAAGAGTTTAGTCTTTGAATATGTCAACTGAGTAAGGTCAACCTCACCAATGCATGGGGCATCATCCAATCTGTTGAGGGCTTGACTAGAACAAAAAGGCAGAGGAAGGGCAAATTTCCTCTTTCTGCCTGAGCTGGACATCCATCTTCTTCTGCCCTCAGATGTCAGAGCCTATGGCTTTTGGCTTTCAGACTCTGACCAGGACTCACACCATCAGGCCCCAAATTTCAGGCCTTTGGACTCAGACTGAATTATACCACTGGCTTTCCTGGGTCTCCAGCTTGCAGATGGCAGACTGTGGGATTTTCTGGTCTCCATAACCATGTAAGCCAATTGCTATAATAAATCTCTTTTTCTCTCTATATATATCTATATATATCCTATTGGTTCTGTTTCTCTGGAGAACCCTGACTAATACATGGTGCATCTGCAGGTCTCCTGGCACCCTCACACAAAGTCAATCATGACAATGGGATGGCCTTAACATAGAATGGTCTTTAAGGACTAGATGTACTTACATGCATTCTTTTTCCCTTTTAGCCAAGTTTTCTTTTTCCTCTCCTCTCTCCTTGTCCCCCTTCTTTCTTTTTAGGTTCAATCACTTAAGGCATGGTGGGAGGGAAGAGGAAGATTAGAGAGAGGAGAAACATCTGCTGAATCTCAATATTCCCATATCACTTGAATGTGGACTAGGCAGGCTTCTACGACCATTATTTTGAGCCATGAGAGTAGGGCTTTAGTAGTATATAATGGATCCTAAGGGAGTGCCCTTGGAGGAGACCCCAGCTGGTAGTTCCCTATGGAGCGTCTGTTATTGGCAGACACAATAGCTTCTGGGGACGACCTTATCACCAGCTGCTCTGAGCTCACTGGGAGCAAGCACTGTTTCACAGATTTCCCACAGTGCCTTGCACAGTGCTAGGCAAAATAATTAGCTGCTAAGCTAAGGCAACTTAAAAATGAAGCCTGAGAGTGGGTGATGTTTACACTCTCTATAATATTTGGAGAGTAAAAATAGATGGCAGTGAAAATTAAACCAATACATGTTTTCCATTTGTCAGAAATACTACCTAGACTATAAATCTATAGGAAAAAAGTGTGTAACATAAAGGTCTTAGGGAGAGAAAAGTTATTATTTCAATGTGTACTGATTGAATAAAACAAAATAATAAGACGATATATAAGAGATATTATCTCTTTAGAATAAATTCATACAGAAAACTGATATAGTATAATTTCTATTACTTATTCTAAATTAGTTGTTTTTGGAAGCATGTCCACTGAAGATCTGATGAGCAAAAAAATCCATTGGCCAGGTCCAATTCTCAGGTTGCCATGTAATTTCCAAATACTTTTAAGTAAGTACTGATTGTGTGACAGACGGGGCAATTCTTTACTTCTTATTTTGATTTTTCACATAAATAATCCTTATTTAAATAAAAATAATATATGCTCACTCATTATTTAAAAAATATCAAACTATATAGAGTAGTAGAGGGAAAAATCACAGGGGCTGCCTACTTCTCCCCAGTCGTATTTTTCCAAATGGAAGATTTTAGTGAGAAGTCAGAGAATTTTGTAAAGTCATTTTCTTTTTCCAGGGTTGACTCTGGGAGCAAGGAAGCTGACTCAGGGGCCCACACCATACCATCCGTCACATCTGAATCCTCTTTCTTTCCTTAGCTTCGCTTTTTGAGGTTTATGGCTTTCATTTGTTCTCGTTTCCTTATTTGGTTGCTGCTTGTGAAGGAATTTTTTTCTTTTCCTTTTTGATTTCTCTCTTCATTTCAAAACTATTTGTGTTCCTTTTATGAGGAGGAGGGAGGGTGACTTTATGGTGCCGTGTAGCTCAGCTGGTGACCCCAAAACCTACGTTTGTCTCATAAAGCTAAAGTCAGGTGAGGTGGATTGATATTTCCAAAGAATTTTGACCGTGTGTTCTGCCTGTTCCAGGTCTGAGATCAATATAGAAAGATTGGACAAATAAAGGAAAAGGTTACATTTTGTTTCAGTCTAACTCTGATCAGCTGGAAGAACACAGAATTGATCACACCAATCTTTGAGCTCCGTTGTCAACTCGGGAAATAGCTTTCGGAGTTCAACCAATACACGCAGTACATTCAGGAATCGAGTTTCACACGTTGCTTTCTGGGGGTTGTAGTGAATGTGGCAGATACGGTGATGTGCTGCCCAGATCTCCTTTTAGTGAAGGACTTGTGGCCTCAGCTGCTGGGAGTTCTTTCATGAGGTGTCTTCAGCTTTCAGCCCCTTCAGGATTGCCTCACCTGCAGAGAACCACCAAAGTCACCCCCGCCCCCCCACCCGGCCAATGGTCCCATCCAATGGCTGATCTATATGGGAGAATAAATGCCTGGCCATTTCGACCCTATTGAGAATAACTCTGAAGGACTGTTCTAGCTTCAGAACTCTTCATGGGGTCAGTGAAACCCGTTACTGGCCTTGCTGCTCTGCCTACTCCTGCTTTCCTCTCCTCCCTCCACAGGTGTGGATCCGAAGGGTACTTCCTAATAAACATCCTGAATGCTAACTACCTCTTAGAGTTTGCAGCCAGGGAACCTAATCTAGGACAGTGGACATCACATGTTTTTTCATCAACATCCACTCTATCCCTATCCCATTATGTAGTAGTATTTCATTTGGTGGGATTAGGTAAACACTCAGTATTGGGGTGAGTACTTTAAGCCAGTCAGGGTATTCCTATTTAATTTGCCTCAAAGGTCCAGATAATCCAGCGCTAGCAAATCAGCACATTATAGTTGCCTGATCCTAGGGAAGGCCTCAGGAACAGTCTAATCAGTGTGAATCTCAGAACTTCGGTGATAGTAGGAATTAATGCTGCTGTCTTCCTAGAGGTAATCCAGATTGCCTTCAATGGCTATTAGTATCCATCTTCCAACAATGGCGGAAATCAGTTGGTAGATGATGTTAACATACAAAGGACAGAAGAGCTGAAGGCGATACTGAGCAAATGAGCCAGGCCTGGATGGAACTACGCCTGGATCCTGTCCTACCAGTGTGGGCACAGATGACTCAACAGGATGGCAGTCTTTTTCTCCTAAGAAACATTTCAGAAATAGCAAATTAAATGGGTCTGAGTACTCTTAGAGGGTAATTGATTTTTAAAGGGTGAAAATTTCAACCTGACCACGAGTTGGTTTATGAAACCAACCCGTTAGTGTCTAGCATCATTCTTTTTGCCCTATTATTTGAAAGTAGTTAGATGTACATAAAGAAGCATAGAAAAATTGGGAATAACAGCTATCTCAGGCAACTTGACTACACATGTGTGTATGTTGGTCATAATTTTATTGCTTTTAGCTTGAAGCCATTGCAAATGCATGGTGATTACACTAATGAGGTCATGGAAATTTTTTTATTCTCCTTCTTCTACCCATTAAAATGAGCCAATAATTATTTTTAAAAAAGAAAAAAGCCTAACATTAAAAAGTGCAGTATGGGTACATTATAGTAATTTTTGTGTAGTTGAGTGACACTAGAACAATGCAGTATGTCTCATTTTCATTCTCACCTGACTTTTACTTAAATGGAAATGTGTTAATCAGTTTTTATCTTAAAAAAGGAGGAACACAGATACGGGCCTGAGACCTTGGTCAACTTGTGGGAACATTAAGCAGTATTGTATTTTTAACTTTATTCTGTCTCATTTACAGAAAAAAAAATGTATAATACAGATGGAAAATACTGACTGCTTAGTAATATGCAGCTGACAAATGAGAATGATATTTCTGGAGCTCTGGATCATAATTATGTATGTAAATGAATAAAGGACAGAAAGAGAGTCTAAAAGTAGTAGAAAGGTAAAAATATTCACTTATTCTCATGTGTGTGAATGTATGTACATATGATATACATGCACACAAATGATATAATAATCAGCAAGAACTAATCTTGTTTAACACTAGCAAAGAACTAAAATCAGAGAAAGGATCAATAACCCTTGTTCATTGATGATTCTACAGATTGCAAATAACTTTTCCAAAATGAACTTGGGAATTTACAGACAGAAAATGCATTCAGTTATTTCTGAATGAATTCCTATGTGAGCTCTGACATGGCAAGGGAAGAATCTAAAATCCCACTGAATATTGCCCAAGAAAGCTTAAGAGTACATCAGTTGTAATATGTTCTAAGTATCCTACCATTATAGATTTTATTTACATTGAAAAGAAATCTGGTTATCCACAGAGAGAAAATAAAAACTAAGGTGGTATTACTTCTTTAGAAATGTTATGTTTTGGGGGCCGGCCCCGTGGCCGAGTGGTTAAGTTCAGGCGCTCCACATTGGGTGGCCCAGGGTTTCGCCAGTTCGAATCCTGGGTGCGGACATGGCACCGCTCATCAAGCCATGATGAGATGGCATCCCACATGCCACAATTAGAAAGACTCACAACTAAAAATATACAACTATGTACCAGGGGGCTTTGGGGAGGAAAAAGAAAAAATAAAATCTTTTAAAAAAAAAGAAATGTTTTGTTTTGTTACATTTTGTTTGGGTGTCTTACAACAGCAATTTTTTCAAATAAAAATTGGATACACAGTGTGTTGGACAGTAAATGTCAGGAGACTAACCATCATTCATAAAAATCACTCAAGAAACTTAATTTACATTTCGTGTCAGTTTAAAACTGCTGTAGGTAATAAAAAGAGAAAAGATGATGCTATACAATTCCTAACATAGAGACTTTGCACAATTATAGTTAAATATTGCGATTATATTTTAGGTTGGTGAATGAGAAAGTGACATAGGATGGAAGTAATTAAAATAAATGAAAAATAATTGTTTGCTGATGATATATAAAAGTTTCATTTTAATTACATCACTCCATTGCTTATGATCACTCGCTAGCTTCTTACTGTTTATGGGATAAATTCCCAAGTCTGTATGTGGCACTTAAGCTCCTACTTAGTGTATTCCCAATCTAATCTTCTAAATTTATCTCCCTTCATAGATCCTTCTCTTGAGCCATGCTTGTCTGCTTGTTGTTCCCCAAATTGCCCAGTATCTTCTCATCTCATCTCTATGCCTTCGCTTTTCTCGTCTTCTCTCTAGGCAAGAAAGTCTTCTGCAACATCCCAGCCAGAACACATTCTTCTTTTTCCTCCAAATCCCCATTGCACGTTTAACAAGGCGAAAGAAACATTATCTTACTACACCTTCCAGAATTCATCTCAGGAAGATGACTGTCTTTGCATAGAAACGAACAAACTTTGATAAAAATGACTGAAGAAAAAGGTGAGACCCTAATGTTACAGAAATAAATTCAAGAGCTGAAATACTCTCATCAAGAATGAACAGGAAGAGGGAGAGAGAAAAGAGAAGGGTGTGTGTGGGTGGGTGGTGGGCTGGGGTCGGGGGTGATAGAAGAGAGAATAAATCGATATGCAACTTGGTTGATTTGCTTGGAAATTTCAGAAGCCAGAATATATGATATTCTATTTTAGACACTGTTTCTGTAATATTCTAACTTTTAAAATCTTTGATAGATTCTGCTACACACAAAAGGCCTTTTGAGTGTTTTCTTCGTCTTTTCTTTTGAAATAGGAGAAAGAACATAAAATCCACATTTATTCAAATGCCAGCAAGGAGATGAATAAAGAGCCTCAAGATTTAGGGCAAAAAATAAAAACTGAGAGTGAGCAGGAAACAAGAGCAACAGGTGGCTAGAGAAGTATCTTTTCCTTAGGATTTAGCAGAATCCTTAGGGCTGGCCTGGACTTTCCACAAGGCATAAACTGAGGTGATGCCCCGTCTTACCAAAGGAGGACCAGGCATCTCAGTTTGTCCAGCACTGAGGGCTTTCCCGGGATGGACAGTCAATGTGGAAACCGGAGAGTCCCAGGCAAACTGAGATCAGTTGTCCACCCTCACAAAGGACAGAAAGACACTAACTGGCATCCACGTGCCACAGGCACTCTCTCTGGTACACATATGACACCTAACACCCAATATCTTGAATTGTTAGTGATCAAACACTTTGTAAAACATGTGATAAAATGGTAATATAACATTTTGGGGGTTAAAAAAATACTACATACCTAATCTATAATCTAAATCTACCCCCCCACTGCAATAATTACCTGAAGAGACTTTATTCTTCATAATTACCCTAGTAACGTGTTCAGTGCATTTTTGTCATTCTTTTGGAGTTACCTTTAGGTCATTGGTTCTTAACTGGTAGTGATTTTGCCCCCTTCTACCAAAGGACATATGTCAGCATCTGGAGAAATTTGTGATTGTTACAACTTGTGGGGGAGGGGTAGCTCTACTGAAATCTAGTGAGTGGAGGCCAGAGATGCTGCTAAACATCCTACAGTGTACGAGGCAGCCCTCTCCTCCAACAAAGAATTATCTGGCCCAAAAAGTCAATGATGCCCAGGTTGAGAAACCGTGATTTAGATCCTAGATCATATTTTTCTATCATAGCATTGGCAAATACTTGGCTTGACATATAAGGATTTGATATTTGAAAGCCATCAAAATCATTTGAGGAGAAAGTGACACTATGAGAGCTTGTTTTAAAACACACCTTTTCCAGGGCTGGCCCCGTGGCCTACTGGTTAAGTTGGGTGTGCTGTGCTTCAGCTGCCTGGATTTGGTCCCTGGGTGTGGACCTACACCACTCGTCAGCCATGCCGTGGCAGCGACCCACATGCAAAATAGAGGGAGACTGGCCACAGATGTTAGCTCATGGCGAATCTTCCTCAGCAAAATAAAAAAAGAAAAAAAAGTACCCTTCCATGCCAAGCACAGAGGAATGACAGGTAAAATAGTTTTAAAACATCAAAAGAAGTATCTGTAAACAAAATAAAAATCTTTATGGATCAGAAATGGAATAGAAACACACAGCTGTAGCCTGGACTTGCTGGGATTTGGCTCCAAAAGCAAACAAAGGCGGCCAGAGTTGATTCTGCAGGAAACAGCATCCAAAATGCCCCGTGCCTGGCAGGAGAGCAGAGCCAGACTCAGCTTCTGATAGCAGTGTGAAGCAGTGGTTGTTGCAACATTCCATGAAAAAGAGAAAACCTTCCTACTGCCCCTCTGAGCTCTAGCTTTTATAAGATCTGTGTTAGTCGGTGTAGCCTAGAGTGTGCTGTTGATGAGCAGCTCCAGAATCTACTGGTCTAAAACAATGACAGCTTCTTTCTTGCTCAGCTGCCTGAGCACCATAAGTTGATAAGGAGTCTGTGCTCACTGCCATCTGTGGTCATTCTAGTTTTAGGCTGATGAAGAAGCCGCCACTTTCACATGTGCTGACATCCAGGTCAAGGAATAAAGGGCTTGAGAGGGTCTTACATCAGCAACTGTGTGCTCTGGCCTAGTAGGGAAATGTACCACTCAGGCCAAAAGTTATTGGTGGACACCAGTCACTTGGCCTCAGGAAGTGCAACTCTATCGTGTGCCTGGAAAGTGGGTTGACTGCACTGATGACCACGATAAGCTCTTTATCTAAAGTTCTAAGAAAGAGCATAAAAAGCTGAGAACCAGATGTGCCACGTTGCTTTCTTGTTCAATGACTGGATTTCTGATAACTCCGATTTGATAATAGAGTTGAAGCTTAGCGCTATCAGTATGAGATCTGGGCATAATGGGAGAGATCTTGATGAGGCCAGGAAGAAACCGCCTATATATCATTATACACACAGGGAAGAGTGAAGAGACAAAGAAAATATACCCCACTTCAGATCAGCCTGCAACCTAGCATCTCAAGGCACTGGAGGAAACCCAGCAAGATTCCTGGCTCTCCTCCTCCTGGACAAATGGTGGGATTTCAGAGCCTTGCTCTCTTCATGTTGGGGCTGGAATGTGAGGAGAAGTGTTGTGTTTGATTTCCAGGTTGAAGACTGTAAGAGCTGGTGCCTGATTCTCCATGTTCCTTTCTTTCCACCACAGAAACAGGCATATTCCAAAGAGTATAGGGTCTGATAGGCTGGTACCTGAGTGAGGATAATGTAGAGCAGATCTGCCTATAGACTGGAGATGGACACGTAGCTTAAGCGTGGTATCTACATATCTTGTTTTAATCCACTGAGATTTTGGTCTTACGAAGCAAAAATGTATCTTATCCTGACTGATACAGTAGTTACTCAAGAAGCATTTATTGAGCGCTTAGAGGACCTTAAACCTGAGGAGTTAATGTTAAGCTGGACTTTTAAAAGAGTGTAGGACATGAATTGGTGAAGATCATGATGAAAGACATTCTAGACTACGAATAGCAGAGGCGGAGTGCTAGCTAGCATATTGTATTGATGTGGCAGAACAAACAAGGGTGTTTTGTTGAGTGTGAAGATCGCCTGGAAAGAAAATTTCATGCGAGAAGCAATAAGATGTAAATTACAACAAGAAACGGGGCATCAGTTAATGAAGAACTTTTGGTTCTTGTCGAAGAATTCAAATCTTGCCTTTTTGAGGATGATTTAGGTTATTTTAGAGGTGAATGCCACATTGAATGTCAGTTGTTTTTAATGATGATTAATCTAGTAGTCATAGGTAGGATGATTTAGGATCTGGAGAAGTAGACTAAGAAACTATTATAATAAGCTAACTGTGAAACAGGGAGCATAGTTTGGGCATTGATCATGGGAACGGTATAAACCTGAAAGTGATTGACAAAAGGGAATATTAACAGGACATTTTGATTGGTGTACACAGTAGAGTTAGGAGGGGAGCAGGTTTAAGAAAATAAGTTAGAATCAAGGTCAGACACTTGGGGGATGAATAAGGTGTTTGGTCTTTAACAGAAGATGATGGACTGAACATAGATTTTAGGGGTGGAGGGACATCTTATAGTGATATCTGGAATGCAGTTATAGTTCTGTGGCTCTTATGAGAGGTTAGAACTGCAGATGTAGATTTATGTACAAACATTCCACTTATGCCATTGGCTTGGTTCATATTCACTAAACAGACAAGTGAAAGTTAGTGCGTCACTTATGTGATACTCAGGAAAGGTAAGAGCGATGCCAAGTTTGTAATTATGTTGTTAAATTTGTCATTGACAGGCCTTAGAGTTTTAGTATTAAAAACTGGCTACCATGCAGATAAAGGAGAAAAGAGATTGCTAAAATATATGGATATTTTACAATTTATGCTTTAGACTTGCCCCTTTTACCCAGCTTTAAGGAGCTTAACTTTCAGCTCCAGAATTGGCTTCAGGCTGATCTGAAGAACAAATAAGAATTTACTCTGAGAGCTAATCTTTTTTCATTAGCTCCTTTAAAGGTTTTAGGTTTTATGTGTGCATTGGGAAGTCTAGTCATTGTAGCTACTGCTTTTGAAAACTTTGGATCCTTTTATAATTCAACTAGATTTATTGTCATTATAAGTATCCAGAAATAAGCTGTGCTTAAGTGATTTACATTTGAGTTCAGAAATGTTAAAAAGATGAATATTTTCTTTTGGGGTCATGGTATTTTGTGATCTTTACTGCTATGGTTAGAAGCTGAAAAAAACAGCGTTCACTTTGTATAAAATACTTAATGCGAAATAGTATAGTGTTAAAAGTGCTTGCTGCGAACTTGATAGCATGGAACTAATTAAGAAGCATGCAACTAATTCATACGTATTTTGTGAATGCTAACAAGGAACTAACATACATACAGACAATGTATGGCAATCAGTGTTAAAATATTTTCTTATTTTCATAATATATTTATTGGATCAAAACATAAAGCAATTTTCATATTAAGATTTCAGGAATCTTGACAAATGCTGCGCTACCATAAAATAAATGTTGCTGACAATACCGTATAAGCTAAATTATTTAAAGTTTAATAATGTGCCCATGATTGAATGCATATTAATTTCACTTTTGGAAAAAAGATATTTCTGACATGATTATTATGATTAGTGAAGAAGAAATTTTTAAATTTAAAAAATTTTTAAATTAAAAAAATAAGCAAACTATGGGGGCTAGCCTAGTGGCGCAGTGGTTAAGTTCGCACATTCTGCTCTGGTGGCCTGGGGTTCTCCAGTTCAGATCTCGGGTGTGGACCTATGCACCACTTGTCAAGCCATGCTGTGGTAGGCGTCCCACACATAAAATAGAGGAAGATGGGAATGGATGTTGACACAGGGCCAGTCTTCCTAAGCAAAAAGAGGAGGATTGGCAGCAGATGTTAGCTCAGGGCTAATCTTCCTCAAAAAAAAAAAAAAGCAAACTATGCGTGATCCAAGTGTTTAGGATTCCTAATTCAATTTTTTCTTTTTCTTTTCTTTCTTTCTTTCTTTCTTTTTTTTTTTGCTGAGGAAGATTTGCTCTGAGCTAACGACTGTGCCAATCTTCCTCTACTTTTTAGTATGTAGACTGACAGCACAGCATGAATGCTAACACAGCGGTGTAGGTCTGTGCCCAGGAACTGAGCCTAGGCCACCAAAGTGGAGCATGCTGAACTTAACCACTGTGCTATGGGGGCTGGCTCCTAATTCAAATATTTTGCTAAGTTTTTACATATATTAAATTGTACATTCTCCAAAAATGTTTCCACCTATTGATACAGTCTCCGAACAGGGAAACTTCTTGAGGATTGCATGTATTTTTTTCCCCAAATTTCCTAACAAATTTTTAATGATCCATCAGAACAATTGAAATGCTGCTAGACCCAGGTAGACCCTGTTTTGCTCCTTCATAATCTTCTAAGAATTATCCTATTTTCACATAGTCTGGGAATCTGCTTGGGGACTTTTAAACTATTAAGACACAAGTGCTTAAGCCATGTCTGAAAGCAGATGCTCGGAAAACTGATGGCCAATTTCTCATCCTATGTGGGAGAATTCTTTGTGTGTGACATAGGATGAGAACCAGGCCAAATGATCTCAAAACAACCTCACTGGAACATTTTAACTCCATGAAACACATATTTCCAAAGGGAGATTCGGAATACTGTGGGATTTGTTTTTCCTCCTTTATGGGGCAAAGAAAACATTTTTTCTTTTTCTTCCTTTAAAAAACAACTAAAAAGCTGCCCCGCTTGTTTTCTTAGTAGTATCATTTCTCTGATGGCTGAGACCATCCTAAATTCCACCCTTCTGTGCTCCAGGAAGAACATCACTGATTTTATAGTTCAGGTATACTCATGATTTAGCCTTCACTCTGGCCAAGGGAGGAATTTAAAGAATTTTATGCCAAGATGAATTATTATGAAAGTTGAGAATCTGGCTCACTGTTTACTGAGACTCCTCATCTTGAATCGTAAAAGCAATATGCAACTTTGTCAAAACATGATAGCCATACCAATCATGTTTTCCATTGCTAACCTAAAAGCCTGGATATTTAAATGCAGAAGCACTCTGGCTACCGCTGGTTGCCACGTTGATTGGGTAGAAATTGCCAAGACTCAAATCTTATAAATGTAAGAGAGAGATGATGTCTTCTAAATCAGAATTTACCAATGACATAGCCCTTCAGCAGCATTGTTTTAAGCAGCTTAAAATGTTAACTCATAGCAACCCTATGAGATAGGTACTCTTCTTAGCCCCCTTTTAGAGAGGGAAGTTGTGACTGACAGCAGTTAAATAACTTGCTTAGGTCTTACTGTCAGGAACCAGCAAAGGCAATATTTGAACTTGGCAGATGAGCTCCACAGTCTAAGCTCTTAACCAGTGTGCATGCTGCCCCTCAGAAGAAAGCTGAGTGTATCCCACAGCAGCAACTGTTAGGGCTCCTGCTGCAGTCATCCTCTTTTGTTGTTTCTTTTGGCTGAGGAAGATTCACCCTGAGCTGACATCCATGCTGGTCTTCCTCTACTTTTTAGTGTGAGGGCCGCCAGCACAGCATGGCCACTCACAGAGCACTGTAGGTCCACACCCAGGAACTGAACCCGGGCTCCAGAAGCAGAGCTCGCCAAACTTAACCAATGGTCCACCAGGGCTGTCCCAGTCATCCCCTCTAAAGCTAATACTTTGCCCCTTAGTTTTATACAATATAAGGAAAAAAATGCTTTCAAACAATACGTACAGCTTATTTATTTATTTAGAGGAAGATTAGCCCTGAGCTAACATCTGCTGCCAATCCTCCTCTTTTTGCTGAGGAAGACTGGCCCTGAGCTAACATCTGTCCCTATCTTCCTCTGTTTTATATGTGGGACGCCTGCTACAGCATGGCTTGACAAGCACTGCATATGTCCGCACCTGAGATCTGAACTGGAGAACCCCAGGCACCTGAAGTGGAATGTGTGAACTTAACCACTATGCCACCAGGCCGACCCCCAGCTTTTTTATTTTTGATCAATGTGAAAAGAGAATGACTGTCAGTTTTCATGGTTAACAAAGATAACTGAGAATGTGGTAAGGTGGTCTGAGAATTCATCATTCTGGGATATTTACAAATAAAAGTACTATCTACACAGAGAAAAGTCACTTCTAAAGTAAATGTGTTAAGTCCTGAAAATATAGAATTATCCAAGAGAAAAATTAAAAATTATGAAGAAAGTCTATCACCTTGCTGCTAATCTTGACAGAATTTTATTTTATCTGTAACTGATAATGGGCCAGTGGGAAAGATTTCTGCTGAGTTGCCTTATATGCTACCACACATATACTGTGTACTGTACATACGTACACACTGGCACACAATTGCTTATATAGCTAATGTCATACAATGTTTCCCAATTAACTTTCATGGGAAAATTTTGTGACAGAAACTTCATTCTCATGAATATATTACATTGAGTGTTTTGGTTCCAGGGACTGGAGTCTGAATCCATGTGGCTCTTGGATCCTTCCCAGAAAACCACATGCTTTCCAACCTCGCTGAATATTCCATGCTCTCAGCAATCACATTATATGTGAAGCCATAGGCTGAACTATTCAAAAACATCTCTGGATTGAGCAATGATTTATTCAAATAGAAGTAAATATGAACCAGTTATCTCATGGAAATTGCCTCATATATCAGTTGAATGACAGCTAAACAACCCTGCAGTTACAATTCCAGCGAGCTAACAACGCCAAAGCATATATAACATTGTTCAACACATAAGATTCATCAAATTTTTTAAGAAGCAGAGTCCATGTTCTCCTCATTCAATGCAACTTCTCAGAAGTGTGGTTAGAGCACGAAGAAATTCTTTTAATTCCTTTAGCAATTGAACCAAAGAAAAGGTAGGACATATATATACCAACTGCTGAAAATTGTTTCCTGGGAGATCTGAAATGTATTTATTTCAGAAAATTAAAAATAAACTATAGGCTAAAAAAAGTGTCTACAGATGCAACAAATGTGATCCAGCAATGCTTAGTGTGAAAACTGAAATCATATTTCTGCAGTAAATGAGAGTACATCATCCATATTGCTCCCCAACAGAAGCAGGTGTGGGAGGGGGTGGTCAGGAAGAGGGAGCATAGGGTGGTACTGCCGGAAAGGAGACTATTTTCTGCTTGTTTCTGGATTGGACAGTTATTCTTCTGATCCAAAGCTTCTCATCACAGCATCTTGAGATACCATAGATGCTTAGAAACTTAAAGCCTTAAAATGAGAGAAAGATGGAAAACTTGAGGACCACACAAATAGAAAGAGAATAGTGAGTTCTGTGGTTATAAATATTTAGTGACTGGCATTCTGCAGAGAAAATTAGAAGAAGCCACTCCTCACCCACTGTTAAGAATAGAATTAATAAAATCTGTTATTAATATGCACGAATGCAAAGCGTGTAAAAGTCACGAAAATGAAGAATCTCGCCCAGAGATCATTCACCTAGCAACACCATGGAGAGGGAAAAAGAGAGAGACAGAGAGTCTTAATTTTAATTTACTAAGGAGGAAATGAGAAATCAGAACCTCATGGTATATTATCTGAACTTTGTGGTATATGATTTTTCTTATGTTAACTATGCAGTAAAAATCTATGTAGTTCTCTTTTCATTGTGTGGAACCTTTTTCAATGTGCTGCTCAGGGGCCAGACAATATTTTGATGGCACACTCAGAAGGGATAACTGAAGAGTTTTATGAAGGGACTATCTATAAAGTGTGGTAAGGACCAGCCAAAACCAACACTAAATGGTGAAGAACCCTTGTGCAGTACCAGCTGGATGACAAGAAAGTATCCAAAGGAATGAATTTCCAATGTGTTTCTCTTCTTCTGATCTCTTATACACGCCGCCTGCTGCACTTACCCATCTAGAATCAGAGGGAAAGGCAATCTGGTTGATACAGTAATAGAAGTTAGCGTGCCCAGTGCTAGAAGAGGGTAGAGGTCGAGAGCAAATCGAGAGGAGACAAAGGAGAATCTTGGGCACACTCAAAAAGCATTTTTCTAGTTTTCAAGTCCTAAATTAAGACTGAGTGGGTGGGGGAAACTCAGCTCGGTCAGGAGTCTGGTACTCAGAATGTGTAAACCCAGTCATCAGCAACTTTTATAGAAAAACTGCTTTAAAACTTATTTCTTCCCAGGTGTATTTCAAAATTCAAGGGGCATTTTGTATGTCCTGAAAAACTACAGTTATGCCTTAAGTATTCTGGGAAAAAACTTCCGGCTCTAAGGTTTTTTCACACTTGCATCAGTATTGAAAAATATTAATTTGGTTGCTAAAAAAAAATATGTTTGAGCCAATAGAAGCCTTTATTTAGACTGTCAGGGACAAGAAAAGTTAGAGTGAAGGAAGGTTTCTTTTTATACCATTATGAGATCATCTCTGAGGCCCCACATAAATATTTTTATACGAAGTAATTGATGAAGGACTCTGACCTGAAGAAAATTTACTTGGAAAGTACAATCTATTCAATGTTAATATCCTATCCTTTGTAAAGGTAAAATGTGGCAAAAAGTTCTGTATGAGAGACACAAGTACCACTCTCTTGAAAAGCAAAATCCTTTTACTTTTGTAAAGACTGTGTATTACCTCATCAGTATTTTTCAGAAGACACACAAAACTCCCTGAGAATTCATATTTTGGTCCTTTAAGTCAATGTTACTATAGACATTAATAGAGCATTTTAGCAGTCACTTCAAAAAGTGAGAAATTTCAAATAAAATGTGAAGTGATCCTATTCCTGTTTTTTTTAATTCAGACTCTAAGCTCATGTTAATAAAAGATGAGTCGCTGTGGACGAAATGCCTTGAGTCATACATCTTTTCTGTGCTCGTCACTTCTGGATGACTCCTCACTATTTGATAGAGAGTTGTTATCATCTCCAGTTGGGGAAACATGTGGAACATGTTCCTGAACCGTCCTGATGCTTTCCCAGGGGTTCCATGTAGCTCTCTACCGTCCAGCTTAGTTGAAGCGGATGTGATGATCTCTTTCCACTTGGCAATAGCAAAGTTCGGTACTTATTTCCATGTCTTCAAAATATACCTGGCACAATTTTAGACCTTACAGGCCTGAACACCTGCAGAAGTTTGAAAAGAACAATCTTTTTCTGGAATTAATAATGTTTCAGGTGTTTGCTTCCCATCTATCCCCTAAAGAAATCAATTCACTGGTCTCCTCATCGGGAGGGCCAGCTCAGCAATATTCTCTAGATTCAAGCTGATTTACTTTTCATGCATGAAATGGGTATAACGATATCAAAATATTACCTAATATTAACTAGAAATATCCTTGAATATCTGAATTGATGCCAAATCAGAGTGACATGAAAGTAAAACATGACCACGAGTTTACTTCTTAGTCTAAACTCTGCTTTAAGGAAATCACTATGAATTACCGATTGATATGTAGTTGCAATAGAAAATAATAATCATAATATTAAAAGCTGAAACTACTGAGGTCTTTTTTTCCAGGACCTGAGAAGAATCCCCTGAGACCCTTCTCTCTCTCTCTGTAGGGAAGTGAGGCTGTTGCTAAAACAGGTGTTCCAGGTGGAGCTCAGAGCAATACCTTAAAGCTGTGACTCTAAACCACGGTGTTCCTCCAACCACGTGATCTCGGTGGGGCGCTCCAGGCTACAGCTGTCTGAACTTAGCAGTTTTAGCTAGCTGAGAAAACACATGCTCTGAAGAGCAAAGCATAGGCTTCTTTAAACATAGCAGCTTATACTAAAAAAGCATAAATCGAAGTCATTAATGAAGGTTTTCTTTATTTAGACAGGCGGGGCAAATAGAAAAGAACATACAGCAGTGGGAGCAAGTCATACCCACGTGGAAAGCTATCTCCACTTCCGGTTTATAACGGTGTGGGTGTGTCGTGTCCAGGCAGCCTATGTGTGACGAGAAGAGTAAGTTCATTAGCAAATCAATTCCTAGAATCTTTGTAAAGCGTTTATGACAGTCATTAAAGTCCTCAGTGTTTTTGACGCTATATATATGACAATATATAGCTTTCATCCTTACTTAAGGTCTCACGGTTAATGGGTAATACCCAGGGTCAAATCTCCTGTCCCTCTTTCAATGACCCGTATAGTAGCCTTGGTGCCATTCTATTTACATATTTACAAAGAGATAGCAAACACTTTCAAATGCAAATTAAATTCTTTAGGATTTGTAAGTGTAAGCAAGTCCGAGAAAGTCCTGGGAGTTTGGAGGAGAGCTTTGCTTCTTGGGAATTTCTCCCTTTCATCTGTCTGCTCTGATAAACCATTAAAGACGCCTCGTATCTCTTCCTCAGAAGCAGGACCTCTGATTATTCCTATGGCTGTCATAGAGCAATGCTGTGTCTAAGACACAGAATTGATAATGGGAATTATTCAACGTGTCTCATGGTGAAAGAGAAGCAAAGGACACAAGTTAAACGCTCAGTAAATTAAGATAAATTTTTGAGAACTTGGATGTGTGATCATTTAAAATTTAAGTAATCTGCAAACATATTTTTTGTTGTTTTTTTTTTTAGTATTATTCCACACATTTAGATTTGGGGAAACTATTTCATTTCTATTTTTTCTTTCTTTTTTTTTTTCGTGTAACAAATGCTTTAAATCCTAAATTTAACAGAAAGAGCCAACCTCATATTTAACTTCAATGACAAGTTTAATGGAAAATATTTTTTAAATGTCATGTTGTATCATAATTTAATACATTGCACTGCAAACACATTTTTGGTGTAGTGTTTCATATTCTGAAAGACTTAAAGCTGACTGAGGAGAATAAAGGAGAATACAACAGCCTCTCCTCTAAATGAGAAGCCAAGAAAAACGACACAAATGCAGAGATAACTGTAAAGACTTTGTATTGACTGATGTATTGGTTTGCTCTAAATGGAGTCTTTGTCGGTCTGCAGAGCTCACCTTATTTGGCGGGATTTGCTTTTCTCTAGAATTTATTTCAGCTTGCTTACCTTCCTCCCATCCTTAGCACATAATTCAGATTGCTTATAAAGGATTATGTTAAGAAAATACCACGATTTTAGGAAACTTTTTAAATAAGATATAACTCACATACAGTAAAGTACACAAATCTTAAGAGGGCAAGATTATGAATTGTTACAACTATGTGACCACCACCCCGCTCAAGATACTGAACATATCCTAACTCAGAAAGCTCCCTTAGTCTCTTTACAGTCCGCATTCCCAAAAGATAACGACTCTCTGACCTCTGCCACCATCTTAAGGTTGTTTTGCCTGCATTTCAATTTTACATAAATGGAATCACATAGTCTGTAGTCTTCTATGTCTGGTATTATTTGCTTAGCATTATGTCTGTTATGTGATCTTTGAGAGTTATCCCTCACTTCAGTTTTTTTAAGTGTGACTAAGCTTTAATATACTATTCTAATTTTTCTGAAAGTATCAAATGTGAGACACAAAACCACTACATAAATAAAGACTGTGCATTTAGCTGTGAGATTAAATTGACAGTAACTTCATTTTGTGATGGTTAATATAAAGAAAAATGCTTCAAGCCCTCACATTTGCCTACCCACCCCTCCCCATGCCCATATCACAAAATAAGCATACTTAAGCACCAACTACATCGAAATTCTGGAAAGACCATTTAAGCCTTCAACTTGACACAGGTAGAATCTTTACAAAATCTCGATTAAGCTCAAAATTATTTTGCTCATGAATTTAGATAGCGAAAATTTGAACAGAGCTTGGATGGTTGTGATGGTTAATTTTATGTATCAACTTGACTGAGCCATAGAGATGGCCAGATATTTGGTCAAACATTCTGGGAATGTCTGTCAAGGTATTCATGGATTAGAATCAGTAGATTGAGTAAAGCAGATTGCCCTCCCTAATGAGAGTGGGCCTCCTCCAATCAGTTGAAGGCCTGAATAGAACAAAAAGGCTGACCCTCTTGTGAGTAAGAGAGAACTCCTTCTGCTTGACCACTTGAGCTGGGACATCAACCTTTTCTTGCCTTCAGACTCAAACTGAAACACTAGCTCTTCTTGGGTCTCGAGACTGCCAGCTCTCTGGACTGGAACTACACCATCAGCTCTCTTGTGTCTCCAACTTGCCTATTGGAGATTTTGGGACTTCTCAGCCTCCATAATCCCATGAGCCAATTCCTTATAATCAATCTCTCTTTCTACATATATACACACACATTCTGTTGGTTCTGTTTCTCTGGAAAACCCTGACTAATACAAATTTTGGTACTGAGAATGGTTCTAGAGGAATAAAATTTTAAGAACGTGGTTTCTGAATTGACTCTGGGGTTCTGGAATTGGCTGTCTAGTCTGATTAGATTTAAAAAGACACCAATGACTTTCCAGTAGCAAAGAGAGCATTGAGAGTGTGTGGCGTGATCTGGTAATAGAGATACACAAAACATCACCAGTGGATACTCCTAATCAACCATTCATGAGAAGCAAGAATCTGGGTCATTATATATATGATACTTTCAAACATTTTTAGCAAACTAATGAATATGATACGATTGGCTGGTTGCTTCTAATGTTACTGGACAAAATGAGGAAAGAAAAGGATGAGCTCAGAGATTTGAATTCCCAGCTAAAGCACCACAAAAATGTTCTGAAAGCTTCTATGTGTGCCCTGAAGAACATCCTTATTTGCAGTAGCTGCAGGAGTGAGATTATTGAAAATCAAATCCAGAATCTCATTGTGTGAATGGCTTAATGACAACATAAATTGAACTCCTAGCCTTGTAGGGTGTCTACTGTTAAATTGAGGGCATTGCTTGGGAAGGAATGGGATCCTGGAAGCTGGAATGGGGACATAAAGGAAGATCCTGATGAGGCTGGTGACACTGAACCCCTAAATTCTGAATAGTCTTCCTTGTCAGTGGAAGAGGCCCCTCTACCCCTTTTAGGGGGATTAACCCGCGTTGTCTGCAGAAACTGTAATGGCCTCCCCTGAGGCAGTTGTCAAGCAAGTTGCAATGCCCCATCTCTTCAGGACCCACCTTCACCACCCCTCTTTGCTGCTACAGGTTTCTCTGGAGAACCATGACTAGTAGAGTAACTGAAATTGTTTGGAAAACTACATAAAATATTCTTTGACTCTTTTTTACATTGACTGGTAACACACTATAAGCTGCAACATCAAAACAGTTTTCTGAACAATGTTAACAAAAAATTACCAAGTTGGACTAAAGAAGAAATTACTTTTCTAAAGAAAAGCACAAAATTATAGTTGGGCGGAAAGCAAACTACAAAGGCAGAATGGGTTGAAATTTAAACATATGTTGTGTTCTTCCAGCGAGCATCTTTTATGGAGCATTGAAATAGTGCAGTCCATAGTCAGGCTTGAGGTGAGGTGAACTGAAATGCATTGCAGGTGAACTGGAAAAAGAATTGCATTGAAGCGGAAGGGATCAATGTAATGGAAAGAGGGACAGCCACCTCTTTTTAAAGAGTAAATTTCTACATTTGGAAAATTATTAGAAAACAAACTCAAAAATGATATACAGTAGAGAAAATATAGAAATTGGTATTGAATTGAAAAGAGTCAGTAAATTTAATGGATATTATTTTTCTATTAAAAGATTTACCTTCTGAATAGTGTTAAAAAAACACTACATTTGATCAATTAGAAAGGGAGGCTAGTTTGAATTAGGAAAGAAGTCTTAATGAGTTTTTAAAAGTGGACAGTTTTCAAGTATAATCTTAAATCAGAGACGAAAGTAGGATTATTTAACAACTGATAACACATGGTACCCGCTAATCAGGATGGATGCTGGCCATAACTCGGACAGAGTTCCGTGAGTCTCCTGCTCTGCTGGAAATAATCCTTGAATTATTTAGGAAAATATCTGGAAAGTCCTGGAGAAGAAACTATTAGACAGGGGCAGGAGAACACGGGGGCTCCAGGCAACCAGAATGAAAGTACTTAAATATTTTAACAAGTGTTTTGGCCTTATCTGTGTGTCATGGTTGACTATCAGCCCTACTTTAACTTCCCTGTTTGCATAATCCTTTCTGGTATTCTCCTTTGGTCATTAGATAAGGAGGAATCTCTAAAGTTGAAACATTCATTTGCTTTTGAACACAGGTCCTTGAATGTGTTTATTTACTTAGATTGCATAAAACCATCCTCTGTAACTCTGTGTATTCTTTTGAAGCTTATTAGCCTCTTTTTTGTATGTAGTATAAAGAAAAACTTTAGCTCTGATTAGATAGAAACATTGATTTCTCTTTTAGAAAATGCTATTGTAACTAACGTTGTACAGATTTGATCACTCATTCCTATCTTCATCCAAGGATGCATTTGTTCCTGCAACTATTCATGTAGTCAACACACATTGAGTAAAGCATGAATGTCTCTTCAGTGTTGCCTTTTTTAGAATATTTAATAGTCTGCTTTTTCTAATCTCTTTTATATGTCAAATAGTTCCCCAATTACAAAACTAGTGTTTGGTCCATCAGGAAAATATATGGGAAGTACAGAAAGCTTTTAAGAAAATAAAAAACAAATACCCCTGCTAACACTTGATGATATTACCTGATGGACTTTGATATATTTTTAGAAATAAGCTTGTAATTCAAATTGAATATAAAATTTTAAATTAGTATTTCAGCGCAGTCATTTCATGTGACATTAAAAACAGTGAAACCATTATTTTAATGTCATGTAATATTTCAAAGTATGAATATTTTATCTTTTACCTAACTATTCTTTAATGTTGGACATATAAGTTATTACAAACAATACTATGATGAATATATTTGTGTATACATATGGCCATGCATTTATGAATATTTACTTAGGAAGTGTTTTAGATTAGATTTATTAATACAGCATGATGAAAAAAATTTAAGGATCTTGACGTGCATTACAAAATTTATTTCTAAAAGTGTCGAATTAATTCCCATTGTCACCAGTAGGTTATGATTATGCTCATCTTACCATATCCTCCCCAGCTATTGAATATTATCATTGATAAACCTAAAAAGTAACCTTTTGATTCTTTGCTATGTGATGATAATTTTTAACTCTAATTGTTTACAAAGAAAGGTGATTTTTGATGCAGTGTTTTAATTCTTGGATTTTACTGTTTTTGTTTTTATTCTTACCATTTTCCAAACAGCTCATTTCCCTGTTCTTCCCTAGTGTTAAATACAGTGATTGATTTTTAAATTTTCTTCACTAGAGCTGAGCTCTTTCTAAGGAAGGCAGCTTTGTAACTTTGCTTTAACTCTACTCCTTCACACCCAGAATATAAGGCACTCTATATATTTATTTTAAAGAATAAATGAGTTAATGAAATGAATAGGTTACAAACCACCAATCAAGTAACAAGATGTTACATATAACGGTCTGCCTTCTTGTAGTGTAATGTTCCTGCAGGTGTCCAACTGTGAAACAGCAAGAGAGAGCTGGGCTGCTTTAACTTCACCTAGTTCTCCTAGAATATTTTAAGAGAAAAAAATGCAGTATTTATTTACTGCTGCTTTTGAAGATTTAAGCACAATATCATTAGAGGAAAAAAAACCCTCCAGAAACACTGATTCGTAAACACTACAAAGTATCATAAGAAAAATATTTGCATTCCGAAAACCTCGAGTGCTACTTTAGCAGATATTACATCTTCACTGTAGTGTTTATGCTTTCTTTATCATATCACTTCAGGATACTTTGGTTTGGATTGGAATGCAATTGGTACTTTTCTTTATGCTCTTGAAAAGCAACCCCTCCCCCCTCAAGAAAAGGAATAAAGATTACATCATCTCTGATTTCTACCTGTGTTTTAAGGCTTTGTTTTCCTCAGTCATGACAGTTTTCCCCTCCTTTGCCCCAGGCATTTTTAGATTATAAATAATGCTCTTTGAATTGGAACGTCCTGTTTAGCAATGGACTTTCTGTTTCATTCAGAATTTCTTAAAATTTGGACAGTCACTAAAACATACTGAGGACATTTTCATACACAGATTTCATTGTGACACATGGGGAATAGTATTAGTCAATTTTCTTGCAAGTTGCAGTTCTTTGAAACTTGTCATGGAATAAAATTATAATTTTTGAAAAAAATTATAACAACAAACATATAAAGAACGTATGTAAAATATTTATTTCACAAATTAATGAAGGAAGCAGCAGGATGACAAAACTTGTTCAAAAGAGGATACAAGAGACTAAAATGTATAGCCAGTAAAAGAAAGAAAGTTGTAATAAGTCATCTAAAGTAGATTCCAACCTGCTTAATGCCCTAAAGGGCAACAAAACCGTAACCTTCGGGGTTTTTCTTTTTTCCCTGCTGGATAGAAAGCATATGCATCTCTGTTTGTCAACACTTATTTGCAACTTATCCATCTTCTACAAATTAAAATCCAACTTTATAAAATCTGGGCTCTAAGAATAGTAAATGGTAAGTCATACAAAGTCACATTGTCTTACAGCACCTGATAACCCTTAGGTGGGGTTGTTAAAAAATGCTCTTGAAAGATATTGAAAACCACACAGAATTTTTTTGCCTTATTTCCAAGTTTGGGGTACTTTTCATAACATACAAATTAAATGGATATATATAGAATATGAAAAGTGATCCTATTCTCATCTTTGACATAAAGGGTATTTAATATTTTATTTAACGTTTTGAATTTAAGAAACAAACATAGCTGACTTAAAAAAAAAAGCATTCACACTCTTTATAAAACATGCATCTATCTATCTATCAAAACTAATAAGTATTTTTAAAGAGCTTTTTAGGGGCCATTGTCTGAAAGGATAAAATATTGATGTGATTGATCATTTAGCTAGTTTTAATTTTATTTTTAACCATGAAATATTTATATATATAATAATACCTACTATATTACTACATGATATAATAGAAAAATAACAAAAAATTACATTATGTGTTACATAATATAATAGAAAAATAACAACCCCCCCCCCACGTATATAATATAATCCAACTTAAGGAAAAGAATTTCTAATATCATTAAAATTCCCTATATATTTCTTTCCAATCACAACCAGCTCTCATCATTAGGTAACTATTCAATTGAATTTTGTATTTATAACTCTTTGCTTTTCTTTATGGTTTTAATAAAGTGTAAGAATTTATATACGTATGTTTTCAATATGGCAAGTTTTGAACATAGTATAAATGTTACTATGCTGTACACCTTATTCTGACTTGCTTCTTTTCATTTGAATTTATTTTCTTAAGATTATCCTTGTTGAGGTGTTTAGCTATTGTTCATTCTTTTTCATTTGGGTTCTTGCTGATTTTTAGCTGTAACAGTGAACCATAAACAGTCTTGTGCCTGTCTTCTAGTACAATTCCTCAAAGACATAAACATTTTAAGAAACGCATAGAGTCAAAGGTTTCACCTGTCTTCAATATTATTAGAGAACTTCCAATTATTTTTAAGGGGTTATACCCATTCACACATCCACCAGCAATGTATAAGAATGCCTGTTGCTCCACGTTCCCTGCAACACTAGATATTGTCAGAGGTTTTGATCTTGCCAATTTGATGGGTAGAGAATCAGAACCATGTTTTAAATTTTGGGTGGCTACCCCTGTGGGCGAGTGGTTAAGCTTGCATGCGCCACTTCGGTGGCCCAGGGTTTCGCCAGTTTGGATCCTGGGCACGGACATGGCACCACACTCATTAAGCCATGCTGAGGTGGCATCCCACATGCCACAACTAGAAGGACCTACAACTAAAAAAATATACAACTATGTACCAGAGGGCTTTGAGGAGAAAAAGGAAAAATAAAATCTTAAAAAAAAAAAAAATTCTGTTTCTCTTAATACTGAAGTTGGATATATTTTTACGTTTGTTTTCATTCATGCTTCATCTTTTGTTGAATACTTTTTCTTTTCCCTGTCTTTCTATTTTTTTAACTTTTTAATTATTGAATCATAGGAACTTGTGATGTATGCTGCTACTATTTCTTTTTTGTTGGTTATATGCAGCTTGTCTTTTCACTGTTTCCCTAAAAGCATCATTTGATGAACAGAAACTCTTTTTGAAACAATTTCAAACTTACAGAAAAGTTACAAGGGTAACACAATGAATTCCGCTGTACCTTCATCTAATTTTTCTTTAGCCCTCTCTGTATAGATGCACACGTTATTTTTAGTATTACTATTGCTGAAACATTTGCAGTTGCAAAGCTTGTGTAAATGCATCACTCCGGCGATCACTGTTCACATAGATCAGAGTGAAAACAGTGCCCTTTCTAGGTGTGAAGTCTGGTGTTGCTGAGTATGTTATATTTCGTCTCTATGCAGACTCTTGTCTAGACTAGTAACTGCTTATTCTTGTGCAACAGGAACACTGATGATCTGATGCAATGCCAACCTGTAGCCTAATGGGACATTCTGACTAAAATGAAGTTGGCTAAAAATAAGGAGCATGCTTGTCATACAACTTAGTGCATTTCACTAAGAGCTGGATATCAATTATTCCACAGTCTCTCTCTTGGAGGAATTGAATCTGAGCTCTACTGTGTGACAACTATAAGAATATTTCCTTTAGAGCTCCTACTTCTTTATTCTCCTGCCTGCTTTCCACATAGATGTATTCATGATAGCCTATTCCAGTTACCAGATTACCCCAGGAAGCACATAAAGCTATCAGGGAAGTGTGGCTATTGTTTTATTCCCAGGGGGTCCTATAGTCAATCTTAGTGTGCTGTCCCCAGAGTTGAATGATGAAGTGCTTTGGGGTATAACTCACTGAAGTAGTTTATAACCTTCTAAAGGTCTGTTGTTGAAGGTTCGCTTATATTTTGTCTTTCTCTTGGTTTTTTCCCCTTCCATGTGCAACAAAAGAATTATCTCATATTCCCTTGATACCAGATTATTGCACATCTGTGGAACCTTTATCTGAGTGAATTAGAATAAAAAGAACAGCTGGGGAAAATCGGCATCTATTTTATTACTTCCTACTTACAGTAATGTCGATAAGCACTAAACAAAAGGTTATCCTGAGTCTTTCTTGGTGTCCTAGTATTATTAGGGAGAATTTAAATCTAAATGTTTAATTTTTTATTAAGAAAAAAATAAATGACAAAGATACCGAAATCACGAGAGCAGTATTAGAAAGAACGTGATGTGTCAAAATTACTCCTTGTTGATATCGGTGGTGAACTCTGCAGTAATGGTTATCCCCGGTTATAACCACTCATGATGGGCATAAATCCTGTTAGAGGAAACTTGAGCTTGTTAAGTTGGATCATACACTGGCTAAAAAGAGAATTTCTGTCTATGGACCCTGCCTTTCTGAGTTCCATTTCAGGAACATGCTAACGGGCCAGGAGGGTTATGGAAAGTCTCCACCTCAGAGAAGCAGCCAAAGTTAGGGAGAGTCAAATCTCAAAAGTCGTGTTATTAATTTGTACATCACCCTTTAATTAGAAGTTCAAGACCTAAATTTTAGTAAAATCTGCCCCTCACTTCAGATGTCTGCAAAGAATTAAACCGTCTTCCCCTCTGAGGTTCACCCATCGGCGACAGAAAAACACAAGCGAGAGCTTGCCAAGGAGAAAGGAACCAAGCGATTGAAGCATCTTGGGCTTAGCGGGGAGAAGCCCTTGGATAAGTCTCTTCTCCTCATTGCCAGGCTTCGAAAGTCTGGGTTTCTTTCTTTAGGGACCTAGCACCAATTTCTTTATACTTCATAAATAAGATAAAGATCCTTTGTGTTGCCTTCTGAAAGGTCATCAGGGCTGTTAATTCTTCATTGTGTCAGAAAGAGAAAATCAATTGAAATGTAGTTGGTAATAAGGAGAGAAGGGCCTTAGGGGAAGCTGGAATTAATTCCACCCTTTCTTACCTCCTTGCTGTCACCAGCAGATCCTGCTGCTTGCTGTCAGAGAAAGAATGGCGCCTTGTAGCTACTTCCCTATCAGGCAAGTGTTAACACAGAGGCCACGTCACTCAGCAGGAATTGTCAGAGACTGAAACTTTGAAAGGGCAGGTTGGAGAAAGACGATTTGTATGCTCCTCAGTCTGATAATTTTATTTTTGTATTTAAATGCACACAGAAAATGCTGTATTTAATTGAAAGCTTTATTTCTTCTTTAAAACTTAATAAAGATTTTTATTTATAAGATTTGCTTTTGAAAAAGCCTGAATTATTTTGTTTTTATAGCTCATTCTTATTAACATCACACATCTCCCACAAATAGAAAAACAAAACAAATTTTCACAAAAATGCTGCATTTAAACTCAATAAATGACAATAGGAAATCTTTTTGTTGTTTAATGAGTAAAATTGAAAAGAAACTTTTATTGATTGATTTACTATTATTGATAGATTTATTATTATTCATAGGAACTTAATTGCCATAACATAATTTGCATATGTTTCATGATTTAATGGGAAATATGTAAATCAAATATGATGAGAGAATAGGGTTGTTGTAGAAATAAAAATTAATTATGCTATGCTTTAAACACTTTTAAACACATATCATATGGTTGCTTAAGCCAGTGCTCTTAGCATAGACAGGGGACCATTATCTTGAATAGCTGAAAAGATTTACATTGTCAACTGGTAGAATATATAAATCTTTGAATTGCAAAGTTTATTACCTGAATTACATTGAGTTGGGAAAAGTCGAGTTTTCAAAGTATTGGTACAAGGACTTGTTACTAATTGAATACAATTTTGACTTTTGAATTACTACAAGTCCTCCACAGCAAGGCAGGAGGACAGACTCATTAGTTTCACAGATTTATTTCTTTCCTTGAACACCCAACACTCTAAGATAAGCTTTCAGAACATTCTAAAACTATTCTTTTTTGGAACACAATTTGTTTCTCCCTCTCACCAGTCTTTTTTTCTCCATCCTTCTCTTGGCATTTCAATATGTCCAGCCTTTAATGTGCATCAGTTAAAATTTGGACACCATCTTAAATTAGGAAGAAGAATACTAAGAGGAAAAGAAGAGCCCAAGTTATTGTACCCTTTATAGCTCCTTGAGAGCACGAGAGAAAGAATTCCATATTCACTGAACACATGAGACTGATAATGCCTACATTTCCAACAACTATGTTGAATTTAAAGGTGTCAGTTGGATTGTATATTCAGGAAACTTGAAATTTCCATTGGGAGTCTTCAAAACAGAATCATAACGTGCAAGCAAGGGTTATATAGTGCAAGGGATACTTAGTGATTATGTATGCACATCAGTATGTTTTTATGTCTCAGTAGACGTTATCAGTCATTGGCTAGCCAATAACCTCACCTCTTGTAGCATTTCTGCAAACTTGGAAGCCTGTCCAAATTGTACCATTAATTGAAATTAAATGTGTGTGTGTGTACACAACACTTTATTCATATACTGTACAATGTCAAACATTTCAAAGCTTGAGAATTTCCTAAACTTGGTATTGAGTAATGGGGTTTATGTCTACTTATTTGACATTCCAGTTGCAACTGAATTTTGAACATTATTTTTTTTCCCATTTTTGTGCAAATCTTTTTAAAAATAAAAAGAAATAAAGTCCTACAGAACTTTTTATTTATTTATTTATTTATTTATTTTTAAAGATTTTATTTTTTTCCTTTTTCTCCCCAAAGCCCCCCAGTACATAGTTGTATATTCTTCATTGTGGGTCCTTCTAGTTGCGGCATGTGGGATGCTGCCTCAGCGTGGTTTGATGAGCAGTGCCATGTCCGCGCCCAGGATTCAAACCAAACAAAACACTGGGCCGCCTGCAGCGGAGCGTGCAAGCTTAACCACTCAGCCACAGGGCCAGCGCCCAGAACTTTTTATTTTGAAAATAATTTTAGAACCAGAAATCTGTCTCTAGTAAAAAAGGTTAAAAGTTTCAGTGTGAATATTAGCATGTGAATGGACTATCTTTAGGATCCAAAATAGCTGGAAGAGCATTCAAAATAAATGGTTTGTTTCATCTTAGTACTACATATTTGAGTAGCATAGAAGTGCTATTTTTTATTCTTCTCTAAAAATGAGTCTTTGAATTCTCCTAACTACCCTTAGAGAGATATTTTTTGGCAGTGGAGAGAACACCTAGAAAATAGAATGCTTGTAGGTCATATATAATTATCTCTGGAGACATGGATCTCTCTCACAGAAGATAAATATGTGGCCAAGTTTGGCTTATGTCTAAAAATTATGATACTGTGTTTTAGTCATGGTTCTCCATAGAGAGAGAACCAATGGGACAGATATAAAGATATTTATTATAAGAAATTCGCTCATGTGACTATAGAGGCTGAGAAGTTCCATGATCTGCCTTCCTCAAGCTAGAGACTCAGGAAAGCTAAGAGTGTAGTGTGGGGAGGAAGACATTTCCTCTATCTAAACGTGGGTTTGTCTGGCCGGAGAACGAATTAAATTCACATGAGACAGAATAGCAAGAGAAAATTAAACAAAGCTTTATGAGGAACCATGGCCCGGGGCCTCTCTTCCCGAAGGAAGAAAGGGCACCGAAGAAGTGGGGTGCACAGAGCAGTTATATACCCCCAAACAGGACGTTTCACATATGATTGAAATGTCCTTCCCACAATAAATAGTCACAAGATTGCCCTGTCGGCACAGCGCTTGATGGACACAGCCAGGTAGTGGTCTGCTATCTCAGAGGGCGTAGCAGGAGGCACGCCTATTGTCTTAAGCTGGGTGGTCACAGGTGAGCGCAGCAATCAGTTCCTAGACTAAGGAAAGATGCTTAATCCTTAAGGGAATGCCAACGGGTTGGGAGGGGGAGGGAAGTTGCACCTTTATCTCAAGGGCCTTCGTTCTTGCCGTAGGGAATATCTAAAGCAGATACACAATGCATGCTCCACAGCCGTGGTCAGGCCCTTTTGGAAAGACAAGGTCAGGCCGAATTAGGTTTATACCAAATGGCTTCCTCATATTGTCCAATATATGCTATTGCTTGCCATTTTTATTTGTCATACTTATTAACAGTGTGCTATTATACAAGCTAGTGTGCTCTCTAGTCTTCATCATCCTCATCCATATAATAGAGAGTATAATGGTTTCTACTTCCTAAGATTGTTGTGAGGAATAAATAAAACAATCTATGTACACCACTGGGTCTGTTGAGTGGCATTATAAAATGATAAAGAGACTTCTTTACCAAATGTCACTTTTATAGATCTTTAATTTTCACATATGTTATTTAGCCATTTTCCGAATCAAGTTAAGCTTTCACTAGCAGTGGTTCTTAATCAAAAGTGTTCATCAGAATTACCTGATTTTTTTCCCCCAAAATACACATGCCCTAATGGATGAGAATCACTGGAGAATGGGTTATAGGCACGTACATTTTGAAAGAGTTATTCTTATGGGCACCATTTAGGATTCAAGCTAGCTAGAAGAGCGTTCAAAATAAATGATACGTTTCATCGTAATATTATAAATCTGAGGATTATGGAAGTGCTATTTTTTATTCTCTAAAAATGAGTCTATCGATACTCTAACTGCCTCAAGGGAGACTTTTTGGCAGATAAGGCCTAGAAAATTGAATACTTGTAGTAACTTAGATTCATTTAAAACTGAAACTTTTAAAAGTATTTTTACTGTTTCCAAGTTGATAGTACAATTATATACTTCTGATTTATTTGGGTATGATAACATGCAACACTAAAAAATATATAGTTAAAACAGGCAATAGTCAATAGTTCCCTACCATTTCTAATACAAATAGGTTCTTATCAACACACATTTATTTCAGACCTAAGTTTCACTTTAGAGAAAAATGCCTGGGGCCTTGTCAGTGACAGAGAGAAAGAGAGAGAGAGAGAGAGAGAAACAAGGTGACTGCAGAGCCATCAATGGCTTTTGAAGCGGGTACATCGGAAGTCAAGGATATTCTCCAGTTAATATCTTTGACTCTAAATAACCAGATAATTGAAAGTGCATTTTTCTTATTGAATGCATCCCTTGAGGGTAGGCTCGTTTCTAGGTGGACTCTATCTTTACTCTGAAGTTTAGTTTATACTTTAATGCAATTTCATTTTTAAATTTCAGAAACCCCTTGGCGATGTAGAATGGAACACAAAGGCCAGCAAATCCATATTCAATAACAAGTAAAATGAAATGGTACATCTTTTAATTTAGAAGACCTATCACTTTTTATTTTTAATTTATTTTGAAGTATTTCAATTATTCTGGAAAATAAGGAGAACATGGCTTATAGTGAGGCAGTTCAGCATCAGGACAACATTGCCGCTCCCCCCAGAACTTGCTGGAAGGGATACAGGAGGACGGCTGTGCGCCCCTGAGCACCATGGGAGCATGGGCTGGGCTGCCTTGCTGTTCAGTAACATGTGGGTGCCGGGTCCCCTGGTCTCTTCTGAATAGCGCATTGATTCCACTTTCCGTCCACATCTTTATTTTACTCCAGGAGCCCCTTTGGATTTCATGTCAGGTTGATAGTTCACAAGTAAAAGTTTTGAAGCCCCACACTGGTATCGATTCCCATTGTGGCTGAAAGAGCCGTGTCACCAGGAACCATGACTTTTCTTTTCCCCACTATTTTATCACCAAGATCTAGCCGAGTACTTTGGCACATAATAGGCACAGTATAAATATTAATTAAATAAATGACTATATGAAACTTCTGAAGCAAAAATTCTCTTCCTTTGCCAGCACAATATGAACTGTATATTTCGTGGATTTACCCAAGGGTTTGCTGCCCCCGCCCCCATGCTAATTAGATAAGAAATAGCATTTCTGGGAATCAGTGAACATTTCTGTCTTTTTCTATCCTAAGGACCTCACTTAGAGGGAAAAGTAGAGACCGGGTTTTCCTCTTTCACCTTTTACAGCTTTATATGCTAAATTTGATTTTGCTGATAAAAAGTATGCCATCACGACCAAATGAAGTCCTTTGCACATTATTTAAATTAGGGCCTCTACAAAAATTTTGAGGTTGGCATTAAAATTTCTGTTATTAAGATGAGAAACCTAAAGCTCTGAAAGTTGAAGTAAGTTCTCCAAATGGCACCTCTTACATCGTAGAACTGAGATCAAGACTCAAACAGGAATGACTGCCCAGCACATCACCCGCCCCCGCGACGTCGTGGCTCTGGAAAGTGCTCCTCTGGCCAGTGCTCGCCAAGCATGCAGCCATTAACTCATTGCTGAAGGGCTTTTTTGGTTTTTTTTTCCCCTGAGAAGTCTTCAGTGGAGAATGATCTAGTCCATTCCACAACTTTAAATTATGACTACACTTTGTCAAATCTTGATAAGAATCTGCTAGAATAGAAATACAATCTATCTTTGAAATTCCTTCCAAAGGTTAGTATTATTCGGGAAGTTCTTTTGCTGCTTAAAATTCTCTTCCCATTATTTTCCTATTTAAGCTTCTTGCTTGCTATTCTGTTCTCAATAGACACTTCCTAATTTTGCAGTTCCATTTACATAATTCTACAATTTGGATGACAGTTTCAGTTGTCATAACTGGCTAATACACTTCCCAGCCCCATATTATACACAGAAATAAAATAGTTAGGGATAGAAAAACAAAATGCTGTGTTAACATTTTCCACTGGTAGTTTCTCTATGTTATGTAAATCATGATAATAGTTGAGAAGAACAATTGCACTTCATTTTTAAAATAAACTCATGATTTTTCAGCTAAATATTTAAAATGTCACATATAAATTCTGATGAGCCAAAGCTGAAATACAGTCAGTTAGGGCATCTATTGTTAGCTCAAATTAGCTTGAAGTCAAATTTAAATAGTCACGATAAAAGGCAAATGGTTATTTTAAAATTGTGTTATGAGATTTGAGGTCAAACACCATCAAAGTCCAGATTTTTGCCTCCAATATCTCTTATTGACTCAGATTTCAATTTTTAAGTATGTTCTTTTAAATATAATACATCTGCTTACCAACCTAGGTTTCTTGCTTTTTTTGGAAACTGGGCATAGTTTGATATGAGTGTTTCAAGAACACCAAGGTGTTATTTCTTTAGGATTAGATTTAACTCTAGTTTCTTTGTTCTTGTCTTAGGCGTGCGCTTTACAAAATGCCTCCAAAAGACCCCATTATGTTACTTTTTTACTATAAAAATGAAGGTACAAATCAGAAATATATTAAATCTTCATATATTTTACATGACGTATATGCTTATTTAAATTCTCATTCTTGGATTGACATCTGATTTCCATGAAATGCGACCCTATCAGTGGGTGTTGCCTGGTGTGTCTGGAGAAAAGTCAGTACTATGATCTGAGTTTGCAGTATTGTTTGAGGATGTTCAATTCTTCTATTAAGACAAGAAAAACAAATAAAGTATGCTAGGCATAAGATATATAAGTATGGATAATATATGAGGTGGTAGCTTGTGAGTTTATAGGCAAAATGTGTAATAAATGGTAAGCATACATAATAAAAAAGCTAGTAGCTTGTAAAACGAGCAGAATTGATGTAAGTATAAAAAATAAGTTAATAATATGTGAAACATGCCAAAAATAGAGCCAATAGAGAATATTCCAGAACAAACAAAGGGCTGCTGATAGATAGAAGGAGATGGAAAGAACAAGTGCTGGCCCTGCCACTTCTGGGCTGAGAGCCATCCTACCCCAAATCAGCTCCTCATTGAGGACCCCCAACATGTCCCTATTCTGACTCCACATGTGCTCTATCCAAGAGACGTAAATAAAACCCAGGGCTGTTCAGCAGGCTAATGACAAGTTACTCTGCAGCCTCATATGGTAGCTCTCTGATAGAGGATGTATCACTGGCCTGGGGAAATATCTGTCTGTGGGCCCCTTGCTCAAACCTCAACTCTGGTGCTTATAACCACACCTTCTGCAGGGGAAGTTAAGGCATGAGACAAACAGGACACAGGAACTTTGTGTGACCCCACAACAAGGTAGTGTGGACTTTTTACCATTTGCATGCTCTCCTAAGTGTGTTACCTTACCCCATCTTTCTGCTTTTGTTTCTTGCTGTGTGATTAAATTAATTTAATAAACTGTGTGATTTGGGCATTTTAATTGGGTCTGTGAGCATTTTGGTTCCGTGGCCTCTGGAATAGCTTACTGGGAGGGTACTTGGAAGCTACTATTGCTTCAGAGGAATTTCCCACCTGACACTGACCTTGATCAGCTGTGTGCCAGGAAACCTTCAAGCCCTGGACTGAGGCTCTAGGGTGAGCTGGAAGTCTAACCAAGGAAGTCTTCAAGGTCTGTGGTTTGATGGTGATTTAGCCTCTGGGTGAGTCCTGCTCAAACATAAAAGGACCAGAATTACTTATTAGATGAGTTAGTACGCCATCTCCAAGAAAGATCCTGGGGAAAATAGACTTAAATCCAACAATGAATAAAACAGACTTCGTAACTTGCTCCTTAACTATCACTTTGCTCATGATACTATTTTTAAAAATATATCAAATTTATATGCAATATACTATTATCAATAATGTTTCTTAGTTACAACTGAGGCTGACTCTTTGAAAAATAAAAAAAATCATTTTAAATGATTCTATTTTTATAACTTAATCAAATAATGAAAACAATTCAACGTTTCTCACAAGTCCTTTTTTTCTCTCAAGAAGCAGAAAAGTAGGGGCTGGCCTGGTGGCGCAGTGGTTAAGTTCACACGTTCTGCTTCGATGGCTCGAGGTTTGTGGGTTTGGATCCCGGCTGCGGGAATGGCACCGCTTGGCACACCATGCTGTCACAGGTGTCCCACATATAAAGTAGAGGAAGATGGGCACGGATGTTAGCTCAGGGCCAGTCTTCCTCAGCAAAAAGAGGAGGATTGGTAGCAGATGTTAGCTCAGGGCTAATCTTCCTCAAAAAAAAAGAAGAAGCAGAAGAGCTACTTTTCATCTTATTGATGAATTCAAACTAAAGTAACACACGCATTTTTGAAAAGTTTCTGCATAAAGGTAGCTCTTAGCCTTAAGTCACATTATTTTTTTGCATTATTTAGTAGCAGACCTGGTTTCCTTTCTGGAATAAGATTTTTGCTTCTATTATGATTCTTGGTCCTGAGAGACATACAAAGCAGAATAGGGAAATCATTTTGAATTCCAAATATTCAGCTGAGGTCAATGTTACTTTTTTATGAAGTATATAGAGATCGACAATCATAAAGTAGTTGTCTTTGTCCATCATAGCATTGTTGGTGGTGTTCCGTTTAATTTTAAATGCCTCTGGACTCCAGGGCGGCGGATGCTGCACTTCATCCCAATTTCTTCCAGTCCCTGCTGTCCTACTGCTTCACACAGTTCCTGCTTGACCCCAGAAGACATTGGAGGCTGTCACTCTACAACTTGAGGTATATTTAAAGCTCAGTGGGAGCGCCAAGGAAGACAAGGGTGATAAATTATATGTGGGACAGGTTTTACCAAAAAGATGAACTTTGTAATCCACCAGCAAATTGTACATAACAGTGTCCTTATTTTCCTTATCTTAGAGGCTTTGGATTATCTTTATTGTTAAATCTATTTGTAGAGTGCAATGACACAATATTTTAAAATGCATTTTGTTGGTTAGTTTACCCATCATCTATTTTTTCTTACTTTGAAGTATTTTTATGAATACTCAAAAAATATTTCATACTGAATATCATTTGGACTGGACTGGGTAGGGACCCTGGGACTCGAGGACTAACACTGGCATGAGTTCCCTAGGTTTTCTTTTTGGCTCACATATTCCAGAAGCCACTAACCTCCCTAACAAAACCTGCTCTCTTGAGCTGAAAGACTAAGAAAAGGACATTCTAGCAAGAGAGAAACTTTTAGACGACAACCCCTCTACTCCAGCCAAAAACCACAAGAGGCCCCACCATACCAGCAAGGGGCCAGTGATAAGCCTAGCCTTGCCAGGAGCTCCAGTCCTTCCACCCTTTTCCCTCCAGATGTCAAAGAAAGGTGGAGCGGGGAACCAGATAATGAGACCCTCCACCTGCACAGTGGCCTTGGAAACCACTTGGGGAGCCTGGACTTTCATAGGCACCCAGAAGTAACGAGGCACCCCTCCCTCTCCCTGCTGGAACGGCATCAGAGGCGGCCTACGGGAGAGTCATGCCCCTCAGCAAGGGTAGTGTCATTGAAGGCCTAATGGGGACCTGGAACCCCTGTCCCTGCCCAGGAGTAATGAGTCCTCTCTCCATGGGATGCCAGGTAGGTTGATGGGGAACCTGGACTTCTACCACCACCTGGCAGGAAGGAAGCTCCGCCTTCCCCCAACCCTCCTGGAGCAGTGTCAGAGGAAGCCAGAGAAGGACTAAAGAAGATCTAGAGCCTAATAATACACAAAGTGTCCAGATTTCAATGGAAAATAACTCATTGTACCAAGAACCTGAAAAATCTCAACTTCAATGACAAATGACAATCAATTGATGCCATCACTGAAACAACAAAGACTTCAGAATTATCTGACAAACATTTTAAAGCAGACATTTCACCAAAAAGTATGCACAGATGGTAAATAAGCACATGAAAAGATGTTCAATATCATTCAGCATTAGGGGAATGGAAATTAAAACAGCAGCAGGATATCATTACACATATATGGTGATGGTTAAAATAAAAAATGATGACAATGCAAAATGCTGGTGAGGATACAGAAAAACTGAATCACTCATACCTTAATGGTAGGAATGTAAAATGGTACAGCCACTTTGGAAAACTAGCATTTTCTTTAAAACACCTAAACATACCACCTAACAATTGCCCTTCTGGGCCTTTATCTCAGAGAAATGAAAGCTTATATTCACACAAAAACCTACACGGGAATGTTCGTAGCAGCTTTATTCATAGTAGCTAAAATCTAGAAAGAACCCAAATATTCTTCAATGGGTGATTGGTTGAGTATGCTGTGGAACATATATACTATGGAATGCTATTCAGCAATAAAGAGGAACAAACTATGGATGCACACAACAACATGGATAAATCTCCAGAAATTTACACTGACTGAAAAAAAAGTCAATCCCAAAAGGTTATTTACTCTATGATTCCATTTATATACCGTTCTTGAAATAAAAAATTTAAATGGAAAATAGATTAATGGTTATGGGGATTAAGGGCTGGAGGGAAGGTGAGGAGGAGGGCAGAAGGGATTTCAGTGTGGCATGAAAGGGTAACACCATTGATGCTTGTGATGGAAATGTTCTGTATCTTGACGCTGTCAATGTCAACATCCTGGTTATGGTATTGTATTAGAGTTTCACAAGATGTTATCATTAGGGGACACTGAGTGAAGGGTACACGGGATCCCTCTGCATTATTTTTCCACAACTGCATACCAATCTACAATTATCTTAAAATAAATATTTACTTTAAATAATCCAATGGTGAATACAATATGGCTGAAGATTATCTGGTTATATAATTTGTATGTTAACTTCCCCTTTAGTCAACATTAATATTATTATTAAAATGGATCAAATTGACATGTAACATACGATTATCACTTGTATTCATAATTACCAACTAGTTCGTGTAAGTAAACTTATTTTTCCTGATCTAGATTTCTATTAGGAATGGTTGATAGAAAGCGATAGCTACAAATTGTGGTATTTCTCTGGCAACATTGCATCAGTGAAAGGAGAAAAATTTAGCCCAGGAGAAATATAAGCGGGGGCCAAGAAAATGCTGTAGCAGAAGCATCTCCAACTTTTATTCTGCCTCCTGACAGAGAGGACCCTGGTGAATCCCAGAAGCATGGCAAAGTCCAATATAATTACTGAATATAATCAAAACGGGGGGAGTAGGCTAAGAATTAACTTTTAGGAGTGCAGTGCCCCTCGGCTGCCCAACCAAGACTTATCTTTGGGAATCTACTAGAAATAGGGGGAAAAGGTTGAGCTGCTGGGAATCGGGATTGGAAGAAATGGTTTGAGAAATTAGACCCCATCTGGCTAGTGGGAATAAAGCACAGGCCCTACAGCTAAGGGACCTGGTACCCAAAGGCCTGGACAGAAAGGACTAGCCCTAAATCCATGCCCCAGCCTGGGGAGGTATAGATAAGCGGGCTGCGCAGGCCCTGGCAGTTTAGCCCTCTGATGTGAGATAAGAGAGAATTATTTCCAAACCCATAACTTAATTCATAACTTGGGGAGGAAGTGTCAGGCACCATACCAGAATGGAGTCCTGATGGGTTTCAGGTAGAATAGAGCCATTGACATGCTCTGAATCATCTTTTTAAACCAAGGGATGAGTTTAGAATGGAGCAGAAATTGCTTCTCAGCAAAATGAGGCAGTTGGATGAGATGGACCTCAGGATCCTTCCACTTTAGGATTCAATCAACAAATTGATACATCAATGAAATCTAGATAGTGTTTTTTCTTACTGTGAACTTTGTGGAATAAGATGCTTATAATCTGCCTTGCTTTCTTTTGAAAGTTAATAAGGACTCGAAACAAAATCCTTCAAAATAGCACAAGAAAATAATACAAAATAAACATGAATACTGTCTTAGAACAGTAATGCATTTTTAGCCAAATATTTGAAAGATGTAATGACAAAATAAACTCTAAGCCAGGAAGGGCACAAACTAGTCTCTAATGTTTCAGGGGATAACAAAATAAAAACAGAAAATTATCCATAAATCACGATTGTTCTGGTATCCAAAAACATTTATTGTTAGAATGATACTGAAAATTCAAATAATCAATTATTAAGCAGTAAAACTAATTTATAATGTTTAAATACAATATGTAATCTAAGTCCAGGAACTGACTTTGACACACTATTCTATATAATCAATTGCAGGCACTAACTTCTTGCTCTTTTTACTCTGCTCATTTTGGATTCACATTAACTTCCTGTGCTGCTCTGCTATAAGCACAACGTGTTATGATGCAGGATTTATTTGAAAAGTACTTTGTAATTCTTACCAGTATTTATTCACATGGAAAAGTTGAAGAAAAATGAATCACTATTAAAAGCAGCTATTTTAAAATGAAAGGTAAGATTGGATACTATAGGAATGCAAACATACACATATAAATATGTAAAGCAAAATTTAAAAATCTGAAAACTGGCAGTTGCTTCCTTTGACTTTTCAATTCTACTTAATCTTAGCAGAGTTTCCCCAAAGCTTATAAAATGCTGCTGCAAGACCTAAGGGTCATCTTTTATCATGTTTATTGTATCGTTTGACAGTGACACCATGGTTTGTTAGCTTAATTTAGGTTGATGAGCGTAAAGATACTGCGCACTTTTAACTCAGTATTAAGTAAACTTTGTGTTAAAAAGAGGCCTTAGTCAAGAGTTCAAAATTCAATTGTTCTTGTCTCTTTAAATGCAATAGTTAATGAATTAGACACTGAGATTTTTTTCTTTAAAAAGAGCATACTCATAGCAATTTAACTCAAAATGAGAGGAGCTCATAATGCGGCTAACAGGCATTGGGTGCCGTGCCACGCTCTGGGCATTGATCTAAGAGCTTCACGTTTACCAACCAACCCAATCCTCACAACCAGCTCGAAAGCAAGTGCAGTGATTCTCCTTTAACAAGAGAGGGAAAGTCTTGCAGAGAGACGGTATCAGAGCTAGTAAATTTTAGAGTTCTGATGTCTCCCGGCTGCCGGGTAGGCACTTCTGAACCATCAACTCTTCTGTCCATTCCAAGGCAATGCATTAAAAGAAAAGAAAAAAATCTCATGTGAAAGGGTTGACATTTAACTGTATTAACAGATATTTGGAAATCTCTGTCAGGAATTATACTGAAACGTAATATTTTCCTCACCATTGTTGCAGTCAATTTATATGCTTACAGTTTGTGAATGAGATAAAAGAAAATGTTGAGTTGGCCTATGACTAGTATTTTAACTTTTCTCTTGTGTAGTGAAATTAAATAAACTCGTGGATAAATAACGTATCCTGAATGGTTAACTGTCTTTTCCCAGATAAAGGAAAGAGGACTTTGAATATAGGCATAGGAAATTATGTGCGCCAATTGGTCGAGCAGCCAATGATACGATTATGACATCCTTGTCTGCAATCAACCTATGATGTTTTACTGGTTTCCAGTCTGCTGAACTTTTCTTTCCTCTTCTGTTGGTGAAGGTTGTTTCTATTTCTCAGGAGGACACCCGGTGGCAGAAAAGCAGTTTCAATAATTCAGAGCAACTGTTTCAAATGTCCCAGGTGAAGACCTCTCCCAAAGGTCAAGAACTGATCACAACAGCTGCTTAGTTACCCGGCAGAATAATAAATCGTTCCCAAGCCCGGTCTCTCTGTGTGTAAACACACTCAGTCTCTCACTCTTCTCTGAAACATTTTAAGGTGACTTGTAAAGAGTGCCCTTGTTTACCAAGCAGATGTTAGAGCATTAATGGTGTACTATTTACAACTCCTCAGTGGATGTCAAAGTTTATGTTTGCTTGCCTTCAACACTCGTTATCAACACAGCTGCCAGAGATGGTCTGAGAAATGTTGGAAATGTTGAGAGCTGCTGCTAGGAACCACAGTCTCAGCACAGGAATCAATAACTGTGACGTGTGGCTCATGATGGTACACTTAGACACTTTATCCTTCAATCTGTTTTCCCTTATCCAAAGGAATACATCCTATTCATTTCGCAAGTCATGTGAGAGAAGATCCCTCCTTCTAAGATGAAATGAGGCAACTGATGCGTATTGTCTTTGCTGCCTACAGCAATGATTGTTCAATATTTAATGGATCTCAAGCTGTGGGGCATCGAATGCTCTGGCCAAGATAATGAGCACCCTGGAAAACCAGGGCTTGTGTTAAAGCTTTCAGTCTGTTCCACCGAGAAAGAGAAAACACCACAGACTAAGGAATAATGACGGGCCAGCAGTATTCGGGGTGGAGAAAAAACATCAGCAGCCACCAGCTATAATCAGTGAACGAGTTTGGTTTGGAAGGAGAAGGCATTTGCTGTTTAATTTTCAAAGAGAACGCACTGGAATTCCCTCTGGCTCTTCCATGGGAGCGTACATCACAAAAAGCATATTAAGCAACAACTCTTGAAGTCTATCAAAGCTAATATTTTACAATATTCAAACCTTTGTTCAATTGTCTCTGTTTTGAATTGAAGCATTCAGTTGTGCTAAAAGGCATGATTTTGTGAACTTTTTGGATTTCTTTTTTACTGGGGATACTAGTGTATTAGTTTTGTAACAATTCAAGGGACAAAACCTCTCTCATCAGTTTTGTTTTAGATTATAAACATAAAACTATGTGACAGTCTATTAAGCATCCTTTCCTTATTGTCATCATTTAAAAATCTGTTTATTTGTATGATTTCTGTAAAAGCAAGGACAACTAAACGTATTTATTTATTAGAGTGACGTTACAAAGGGGCTCTGTGAGAACTGAAGTTGAATAGATGTGACAAAGTTTCTGGAGCCACTTCCCGTTTAACACAGAATAAAAGTAAAGAGGAAATAGAATTTTTTTCCTCTTTTATTTCTATTTTGATTCTGTTTGTCAACTGAATGAATAGGTTTGTAATGTGATGGAAAGAAAAAAAAGAAACAGTTTTCCATCCATTTTGTTCCCAGGTAAGGAGCTAAACCTGAAAGACAATAACTGAATTTCCTGGTTTCCATAGCTAACTGCTGACCTTTGAGCCCCAACTCCTGGCCCACATCGTTATACATACGTGTGAGCTACACCTTCTTTTTGACCTGGAGTTGTAAGAGTTCTACTGTTCAGAATATCACCTTGGTTACCACTGCTCTTGGTTATGGTTGAAACACTTACCAATCCTTTTGCCAATATTCTGACTTCTCTAGAGTGTTTTTCTCTAACGCTGAAAATTAGTTCATGCCTCAATAAGCCCCAAGTATGTTTTCAGTGTCCATAAGGCCTGGGTTTCTATTTAGGTGGAGCAGGCAGCTGCGGAGTGGCATGATCTCAGAAGCTCCGACTCCTCCCCCTTCCTTGCCCCATTCCAAAATCTGCTTTCCACACCTGTTCACCAACTTAGGACATTCCTTTAACAGGGAACAAAAGCTTTCAATTTATAATTAGAAATATGACTTAGGAAACCCCTCTGCCAGAGAGTTCCAAGCACAGAGGCCCAGGTTACCTTATGAGGTGTCAAATTTCGCTTGGCTTTGGCTGCCGCCCAGAATATTCAGAAAATCTTTCCACCGCACTGCTGGCTAGCCTGCCACCATCTTCTTGATGTGTGAGCATATGGCAGTGATGATGTGTCCGGGAGAAGTTTTATTAAAATAGACATATTTCAAAAGCTGTTGCGCATCTTTCAAGTAATAAATGACATTACATAGAGCCCCACAGGACTATTGCTCAATGTTACAAAGGTTCAGCCTTCCTTAGGGGAATCCTTTGTGAACTGCTAGCACAAAGTCTGAGGTAGTGCCCCTGGCCTTAGCCGTCTGTCGGCATGACCCGCTTCCTTTTCTTTATACATCAGTAGTGTTCAAACGTTGTGAGCGAGGCCCAATTTCAAATGCAAAAGTTTTAGGTGTTTTATTTGAAGAAAGTGTAAGTCTCACACCCGTTTTTTAAATGTTTCAGAAAATTGAAGGGGAAAAAACCCTGCTTTCCAGAGTTTTTGGAAACCTGCAGTCATTTGTAGCGGTAGGCTGCAACGTGAATAGAAGTGTTCACTTTCCTGACTACAGCCTTCTTTGTGTTAGGAAACTAAGTGTTTCAGACTTATCCTCAGGCCTAGTTTGACTAGTACCCCTGTCCACACAGAATTATACCCACCCATTACTGCATCACCTGGTCCATGTAGTTACACAGTACTAGAAAACATGACTTTTACTATTGATCTAAATTTGTCAGCACACGTGGGAAAGGTTTACAGGGTATCGTCAGTGTGGCTGAGAATCCCTGTGGCGTGTATTTCATGAGGAATCCTTGATGTGTTTTTACCAGCTCTCCATGTGGATTGTGATTTTCCAATAGCTCTCTCAATCCATTTTATAGCAGGAATTTCTAATTGGGGTTATTTCACTTTCAACGTAACCACGGTAAAGAAACAGCACCTCTTGAGTCATTGTTGCTCCTCCCTTTCAAGCTTAGAGCTCTTCAGCATCCCACTATAGAAATAAAAGGAGCATCTGCATTATTTGTGCAAATTAGCCGAGACCTTACCCCAACCTGATGTAATTTTCCAGCTCCCCCAAGAAAGGGAAAATCTTTCCTTTCCTCAATAGAGTTGTTATCAGTTTTCTTTGGGCTAACAAGTTTCCCAACTTTTGTTATAATTTCCTCATTAGATACTGAGGTGGAAAAAACAAGTGGATTCTCAGTGAGAAGTGTTTATCGCAGTGGGTACCTATCCCAGGTGAAGATGTGTTTTCAATAGCTCCTAGAGTCTGGATACACTGAGATAGACTTTTATATAAGAACTTGGAGGAGGCAAAGTTGCTATAAATGTTGTGGGTACCCAGTGTGGAAAGATAATAGTTCATTATCATTATTATTAATATTATTGTTTCTGTGAGGGAGCTTCCTTTTGGGGTTGCTGTCAGTTTTCATTTCCTAGAGGTGCAAATTTTGTTTACTTTTGTCACACACACCCTTGTTTTGGGAAAATTACTTGACTGGGTATGCCAGGTCCACCAAAGTAAAGCGAGTGGTCATCAGGGGCCTCTATTGTTTTTAGAGAAAACATAAAATAATTTACACATTTGAATGAAGATTTTAGAGACCAAAATTTTAAGTGTTCAGTTTAGTATCTAAGTTGGGCGAATAATCAGCTAGACTGTTTTTTGTTTTGTTTCATTTTTCCTCTCGTGAATAACTTTCAGAACCACTAGTCACATGTGTATGTTGTATGATTCTCATGTTAATCTTACCACCAGGGTTTTAAAATCTACCAACCCATCAGTTAAAGTTTTTTTCTCCCAGTAATTAAATTATACTGGATTATTAGGGGTTCTATACTTGTTGCTATTTAAGATTTAGTAAGCCAGATTTGGGGAAATTATTGTTCTTTGCATGTCCTTTAGGGGGCTATAGAGCTCAGATCATCTTCTAGGGATTGCGCTGGAAAGCAAAATTGGAAACAGGAGTATTTCCTGAAGGAAGTGAATGTTCCTACCATTCTTCATTGAGCATGCCTGAAACTATGGAGAAGGCAGATTCCTCTTCTTGTTTTGTCATTGAACGGTAAGGAGTTGTTGGGTTCCATGTCTAAATGTCCTAGATGCCTGACAGCAGCCTTCAAGAACCAGGCAGCGATCTTGAGATTAAGGGGTTCCTGTGGGCCTTGGAGTAATTTGTGATATTGATGTAACTGACACATGAACTTTCTTTCTGTTACTCTCTATACCCCAGATAGTCTGGAAATAAACGTTATGCGTATAGTCTGTCCTTGCCTTTGCTTTGAAGTTTTAAGGGCTCCAACTCTGTCCATATTCCCAGTGAACAATAATGGGGAATTGAGTTTAACAACAAGGACAACTCACTGTATCCTGTCAATAATCCTATGAGGGAGGTAATATTATTACCTCTACTTTACAGTTAGGGAAACAAAAGGGAAGAGAGATGAGATAAACTTCCTGTAGGTTGCACAGATGCTGTAAGTGATCTGGAGAGCTCAGGAGCAGCAAAGTTTCACCGTTACATTCTTTCATTCATTCATACATTTATTGTGTACTTTCTATGTGCCAGTCATCATTTGAATTGCAGGGATGCAACAACAAATAAGCCAGAAAACATCCTTGCTCTTCTGGAGCTTATGTCCCATTGGGACACTCGCAGTGGGAGAAAGAATCACCCACTGAGAGAAATTTATAGACTAGAGGATTCTTCAAAGATACTAAGAAATTTCTTGTGTCAAGAAATATGAGAATGAGTGGAGTCGATGTAAATCTGGGCATGTGAGGACTTGCAGATCTAATGGTTTGATACACTAAGATATACATATATGTAGGTGGATGCCCTAAACCACGGGTAGTACCAAACCCTATATATGCTATGTTTTTTCCTATACATACATCACTATAACAAAGTTTAATTTATAAATTAAGCACAGTAAGAGATTAACAATAATAATTAATAATAAAGTAGGAAAATTATAACAATATATTTTAATAAAAGCTACCATAGATCTCAACCTCAGCACAGGATTTTTTGTCTTTCTTTATTAAATCCAGAATTTTCACCTTTTCACTGAAAGGAAGCGCTTTACAGCTTCCCTTTGGCATATGCGAATTACTAACGTCACTACTCCTGTGCTTTGGGGTCGTTATTAAGTAAATTAAGGATTACTCGAACAGGAGTGCTGAGATAAGATAACAACAAGCAATAACAACAGTCAATCTGATAACCTACAAGGCTAAGGGACTAAGGGGCGTCAGTACAGTAGACTAAGGGATGATTCACATCCTGGGTGGGTCGAAGCCGGATGGCGCGAGATTTCATCACAAGGGGATGCAACTTAAAACTTACGAATAGTTTATTTCTGAAAGATTCCGTTTAATATCTTCAGATGCATTGACCATGGGTAACTGAAACCACAGAAAATAAAACCCTGGATAAATCAGAAGTACTTTTACATATATAATCTCCTCAGTTCCTCCCTAAGAACAGTTTATTTGGATGGGGGACAAGAAGGAGAGAGGAGAGGCAAGGTATTCTGGTATAACTGTTGCCATATAGAGACGCCAAGTGATTTTAAGTAAATTTTCCATCCCTTGTGTTTATGACATTTGGCTATTTTCTCTTCTTGAGTGTCTTTCTTTCTTTCCTGGTGAATGATCGTAAGAGTCGTTAGTTTCACATGGCATATTACACTATTTTCACTCTTACTATAGTTTTCCCCTCTGAGTTTTTAAATCCACCAACCTGCCAGTTTCTTTCTCTTTTCTCTGAATTGTTTTTTCCCGAGTGCTTTAGTGGGCTTAATTTCCTCCAGTTCACTTTTTTATTTTGTGATGTGGACAGAGAGAAATTTTATAAAGAAAAACCCTGAATCGTTAGGTAAGTGATTTCTTTTTATTTGCTTGCTACCTGATAGTCTTAAATGGCCTCAACATATGGTAAATACATTTTTTTAAATCAAAACTCTTATGGAAAAAATGAATAGCATCAGGAAATGACTGGAATAGTCTAATTCACAGTAGGAGTTTTTAATGAATTTTCTAACAATTTGATCCTCAGCTCTGCATTCTGCATATATATCTTTGGAGGACAGGAACTTAGTTTTCATAAGAAAAATCAGAGCAGAAATTTCTTTAAACGGAGTTTGCCAGGCTCAGTCAGTGGTAAAAATAATGTATTTACACCCTTTCTAGGTTATGTTTGTGTAACTTGCCCATTTCTCATTAAGGTGCAATTATGCTAGTGTTTCATCTTTTCTGATTCTTAGAACTTACTGGTGGTCTTTTCCCTTTATCACATGGTAGCATGATTACCAACAGTAAATACTCTTCTCTACCAACCTCAGACTCTTAAACTCCATGAATAGCAAATTTATTTTTTCCACTCTCCTAAATAAGATGAAAGAAAAAATTTTTTAAAAATAGAGATTTCAGATATCTTTGATGGGAGTAATAGAGGTTTATCCATTGTGTATAAAAATTGCACTTTTATATAAATGTATATTTAAAGAGAAGTTTAGAAAACTATAAGGAAGGTTCAGAAAACTGTGTCTATTTAGGAAAAGTTCAGAAAATCGTAAGGAAATTCTGCTGGCATTTCTGCTAATGATCATAGCTACAAAGCAAATCATAACTGTGCTCACAGCACAGCATATGGCCAGTCTCAGCGAACACGGCAGGTGCATTTAAAAAAAAGAGTATATTCTGTAGTTATTGAGGCCACGTTCTACATATGTTAAGCCACGTTGATAGTGTTATTCAAATCTGCACACTTACAAAATTTTTGTCTAGTTTCTCCATCAATTATTGAAAAAACAATGATAAATCTGGAGTTATAACTGTGGATTTATTTATTTCTCTCTTTAGTTATGGCAAGTTTTTCTTCTTGTATTTTGAGCTCTGTGTACACATTTAGGATTATTGTATGTACTTAATGCATTGACACTTTTAACGTTATGAACTGTCTCTTCATCTCTGTTAATACTCCTTGTTTTGAAATATACTTTGATATTAATATAGCAACACCAATATTTTTATGTTTAATGTTGCTTCGTATTTCTTTTTCCTTCTACTTTCAATAGTCTCTATCTTTAAGTTCATCTCCTATGATAGCATACAGTTGGAGTTTTCTCTAGGGATTACAATAATCATCCTTAAATTATCACAGTCTACCTTTAATTAATATTATAACACTTTATGCATAATGTTAAAAATGTATCACATCTTTTATGTTATTTTCATTATATATTTTACTTCCACAATGTTATAAACCCCATGACATATTATTATTTTAGCTTAAGGACTCAACTGTCCTTTTTGTTTCCTATTTTTAACTGATTTTCAATAATTCAATAAAAGAAAGAAACATATTGTTGCTTATTTACCCACATATTTACCATTTTTAGTGCTCTTCATTTTCTCCTGTGGATCTGAACTTCCATCTGGTACCACTTACCTTCTGTTTGAAAAAATTCCTTCAGAATTTTTTATAGGGTGGACATGTCCATCAACCAAGAATTCTTACCTTCTGTTTATCTAAAATATCTTTATTTCATCTTTAATTTTAAGAGATATATTTACTTAATATATTTCTTAAGTTATATATTTACAGTATTTTTTTTGCAGCACTTTAAATATTTTATTTCATTCTGCTCTCATTGTTTCTAATGAGGCAAGAGCCATGATCTTTCTTATTTTTGTTCTCCTATATGTGTCTTTATTCTGTGGATGTTTTTAAGATTTTTCTCAAGTGACATCAGCATCATGGCAGAGTGAGTTGTTCTTTTATTCTCTCTCCTTTAAGTTACAACTAAAGGGACGTTCATTAACCAGCAGAGGATTCCCTGCCTAGCACAACAGGATGTCTGAAAGATGCACACAGCTATGCATCTGAAGGTGGGGGAACTGGATCCCTGGGAGGCAGTGGAAATAGGTGAGCACACCCTTTCCCTTCCTAGTGGCAGGGAGACAGGTCATGGATCCTCACACAGTGGCCAGTGTGACTGTAAGAGGAAGTGGAGACAGCCCAGCCTGCACAAACAATTTCAGAGTTGCAGCCTGGCTCAGGGGAGCATCCATCATGCCCTGGTAGTCCTGTTGGTAGGAATGCACTACACCAAGTGGCAGCTGCTCAGGCCTCATGAGGAAGCTGCCTGCTGAGCATAGCACAAGCAAGAAGGTGCCCCCACCTGCTCAGAAGGCACGCCCACCTGCAGAGCATAGGAACCCATGGGACCCACTATGTGTTAGCTCAGCCCCTGCAAGGGCACCCCTTGCACTGTTGCAGTGCTGGTGAGAAGGTACACAACCACTCAGAAGGCACTCCTGTCTGTGGAGCACAGCAGCCCACACGATCCACCAAGTGGCAGCTCAACACCCACGTGGACACTCCTCCCCTGTAGTGCAGCACGGGTGAGAAGGCGCACTGCCCACTAAAAAGGCACCCTGCCCAGAAAGCACAGCAGCCCATGGGTCCCACTGAGGAGTGGCTCAGGCCTGCATAGGCGCCTTTCCCACCTAGTGCACAGAAGCTCAGCCTATCCCCTGCTAAGCACAGAGGCCCCACCTATGGTGCCCAACCTACCCACCGAACACAGAGGCCCTGCTCATGTGAGCACAAACTAAAGACCATGGTGGCCAGTCTGGGCAGATACAGAGTAGCCCTACCTGCACAACTTCCAGCAGATGGAGCAGGATCAGAAAACAGCTCCTGCTCCCCACAGTGGTGGCATGTAGAATCTGTGATCTGATACTACCACAAATGTGCTGGTAAAGGACCATTTCATCAAACACCCTAAAGAACTACAGTGACACATCAGAGCAGAAGGAAGATGACAGGTCTCCAGAAACTAATCCTAAACTCACAGAAATTTATAATCTAAGTGACAGAGAATTCAAAATAGTTATCATAAAGAAATGCAATGAGTTACAAGGAAACACAGAAAGACAGTTCAATGAGCTTAGGAATAAAATTAACGAGCAGAAGGAATACTTCAACAAAGATATTGAAAGTTTCAAAGAAACCAAATAGAAATTCTGGATATGAAGAACACAATTAATGAGATAAGAAATAATCTAGAATCCATAAAAAATAGAGCTCATGTTGTAGAGGACAGAATTAGTGATTTAGAGGATAGAAATACAGAAATACTTTGGATGGAGGAGGAGAGAAAACTACGGTTTTAATAAAATTAAGAAATTCTTTGAGAAATATCCGACAATTAGTAAAAGCAACATAAGGATTATAGATATTCAAGAGGGAGAAGAGTAGGAGAAAGGAGCAGAGAGCTTGTTCAAAGAAATAATAGCTGAGAACTTCCCAAACCTGGGGAGGAAACTGGACTTACAAGTGCATGAAGCCAATAGAACTCCTAATTACCTCAATGCAACAAGACCTTCTCCAAGGCATACAGTATTAAAAGCGGCAAAAGTCAAAGACAAAATATTAAGGGCAGCAAAGTAGAAGAAAATAACCTACAAATGAACCCCTATCAGGCTTTCAGTAGATTTCTCAGCAGAAACCTTACAGGCTAGGAGAGAATGGAATGCTAATTCAAAATAGTGAAAGACAAAAACTTTCAGCCAAGAATACTCTATCCAGTGGAACTATCCTTTAGATATGACAGAGAAATAAAAGCTTTCCCAGACAAACAAATGCTGAGGAAGTTCATCACCACTAGACTTATCTTACAAGAAATGGTGAAGGAAGACCTCCTACTTGTAACAAAAAGGCAAAGGTTTACAAAACGTTGAGCAAGGAGATAAATAGACATATAGAATCAGAAAATTGCAGCTGTATGTCAGAATAGGTCAGTAAACACTTAATTATAAAAGACAAAGAGAAGGAAAGCATCAAAAGCAAGTATAAGTACTTCAATTTAGTCACAAATTCACAACACAGAAAAGAATAATTTGTGACAACAATAACTCAGACGGGGAACAGGAAAGGGATGGAATCTGCTTTGGCTAATGGAGATAAGAGGCTATCAGAAAACGGACTATCTCTTCTATGAGATGTTTTGTACAAACCTCATGGTAACCACTAAACAAAAAAATCAGAACAGAGTCACAAATTGTAAATAAAGAGAAAACTGAGAAAATTGTTACAGAAAGTCATCAAACTGAAATGTCAATCAGAAATACAAGGGAAAAGAAACAACAGAAATATAGAACAATTGGAAAATGAGATAAAATGAAAGTATTAAGCCCTCATATATCAATAATTGCTCTAAATGTAAATGGATTGAATCCTCCAATCAAAAGACACAGAGTGGCAGGATGGATAAAAGAAAAGCAGCCAACAATATGCTGCCTCCAGGAAACACATCTCAGCACTAAAGACAAATACAGGCTCAGAGTGAAGAGAGAGAAGACAATACTCCAAGCAAATGGCAAGCAAAAGAAAATAGGTGTTGCCATAGTTGTATCAGACAAAGCTGACTTCAAGATAAAAATGACAATGAGAGGCAAAGAGGGGCAGTACGTAATGACAAAAGGGACATTCCACCAAGTGGACACTTAGGAATATATATGCACCTAACACAGGAGCACTGGAGGATATAGAACAAATATTAACAGACCTAAAGGGAGAAATTGACCATAACACAATAATAGTAGGAGACCTCAACACCAAACTTACACAGATCATCCAGACAGAAAGTCAACAAGGAAACAGTGGGCTTAAGTGAAATATTAGACCAAGTGGACTAGATAGATATATATAGAACATTACATCCCAAAACAGCAGAATATAAATTCTTCTCAAGTGCACATGGAATATTCTCAAAGATAGACCATATGTTGGGATCCCTCGTCCACTGCTGGTGGGAATGTAAACTGGTGCAGCCACTATGGAAAACAGTGTGGAGATTCCTCAAAAAATTATACATATTAAAAGGAATTTCCTGAATATTAAATAAAATAGGATAAATAAAAATAATTTTGTTATAAAATGTTAAATATTTGTTATCTTAAGGGTATATTTTTTTACTTAATAAGATTTCACTTGACTTGGGTTAAAAATCTGCAAAGTTATGCTAAAATTGACAGCATATTATAAGTCACATGATTGAACATTTTTTTCAGACATCATCTCCTGAATTTTGGCTCAGAAATTACGGTTGCTATAAGCTTTTCTGTTGTGTTGATGAGGTACACAGGAGAAGTCAGAGACTACTTTTCTGAGTTAGTTGGTGGTTAAGTAAGAAAACTAAATGTTTTTAGAAATAGATGAAAGTACATAATTTTGTAAGTAGCTGACCCTCAAAATATTTAAACATGCCTATTAATCTCACACACGCAAATATGTGCATGAGTGCTAAGAACTTGCTGGAATGTTAAGAGTGTCTGGAGCCAGATAATTAATGTGCAAGCCAAAACAACAAAACTAAACAATGACTAAAACAAAATGGCAAGAGCATTGTCAAGAAAGCTTTGCTATAAAGGAGGGAGTGAGTAAACTTTCAAAGTTAGGGATATAGTCTGTGCAGGAATTCTCTTTAGTCAACTTGCCTTTTAGTCACACTTTGTTTAGAAAATTGTGATTGAATGCATGCTATCTTATCTTAAAACACATCCCTGGGGGCATATACTTTAAGAAACGTTTCCTTTTAACCAATTCTGCTAATTTTCTCTGCTTTCCTATATCCTGAGGAATACATTTCTTAGAACGCTCTTATGCAATCTATAAACCAAGGATAGTTTTATCTCAAGGTCTCTACTGTCTCTAGAGTGACATACCTCTGATTGCTTAAGGATTTAATAACATTTGCCACACTCTTACTATGGAAAATCTGGTTCATTTTTCTGATTAATAAATCACTCCAGTGGTTCATGATCTTTTTTCGTTGTTATTGAAAGAAGGGAAATGGAGGGACAAGAATGATTGTGAATCTGCTTCTGCTAATAACACCAAATCCTGAAAACTCTGAATATGATTGTGGGATAATTGTACAAAAAAGAGAATTTTGGGGTGGTGGGAGGGCTGATTAGTTTCTTACTCAAATGCGAACGAATACATCTCTATACACAATAAGCAATACACAGGCACCATAATATGAGAATTCATTGATCACATAGTTCCTAGAACCTTGATAGGATCTATGCTATATTATCATATTATCTTTGCAAATTGGAAGAATGGGAATTACAAGTATTCAGGCTTTTGTCAGAAGGATTAAGGATAAGTGGTGATGAGAGGCATTAAAATGAGCAATGTTCACTTATCAAAAAAGACTATTTGCATTGGCTGTTAAATGCTTTCAAGACAGGCTTCTTATCTACCAAAACAGTATGGAAGAAAGTCTGAGGAGTTTGAGAGTGTGAAAGAATTTGTTCCAGGTCCAGTGAGAAAGTAAGACTTATATAAGAAGAATATTTTTACTTGAGGAAGAAAGGAAGGATTTTTACAAAACATTACTTGGTTTTAATTAAAAAGATAATACATGCTTATAGGATAGGTTGTAATTTTTTATTGTTATTCTTAAGATTTGTCAATTTTAAAAACCATTTCTTAGGAAAAGATTGATTTAAAAAATGTCTGTTATCTGTGCCTGTAATTGCTGTTGAGTGATGGAATTGTTGAGGAGTTTTAATTTGTCTTTAAATCTTCTTTAGGGGCCAGCCCAGTGGCTGAACGGTTAAGTTCGTGTGCTCCGCTGTGGTGGCCCAGGGTTTTGCTGGGTCGGATCCTGGGTGTGGACATGGCACCACTCATCAAGTCATGTTGAGGCGGCGTCCCACATGCCACAACTAGATGCACTCATAACTAGAAGATACAACTATGCAGTGGGGGGCTTTGGGGAGAAGAAGAAGGAAAAAAACAAAAAAGATCGGCAACAGATGTTAGCTCAGGTGCCAATCTTTAAAAAAAAGCAAAAAGCTTCTTTATATTCTATTTTGGCTTGATATAAAATATAAACATTTTATAATGTCAAGTATTTTTATATTATTAAAAACATAAAGCTATTTATTTTTATAGAGAAGCATATACAGTCACGCACCACATAATGACATTTCAGTCAATGACAGACCACATATGATGGTGTTTCCGTAAGGTTGGTACATATAGCCTAGGTGTGTAGTAGGATATACTTTCTAGATTTGTGTAAGTATACTCTATGATGTTTGCACAATGACACATTTCTCAGAACATAGCCCCGTTGTAAAGCAACGCACGACTGTGCACAAATAGATGATAATACATCAAAAGTACTTGACTGACTGACTTTTATTCATTGGGTTGTTATCAATTGGGGATATTTTATACCTTCTCAAGTAAGATAATTATTTAAGCAATTAAATGCATCAGAAATATTATTTTTATCTACTTAATAATATAGGAGTATTTCCCTGGATTTTCACTGAATGAAAGAAATGTTTTGGGTGTTATAGCCATATATTTTTATTCCTGTGTCTGTGCATTTAAATATCTGGCAAAATAACAATGTGATAAGAAGATATTTTGATGTTTTTAGTTTCCTTCTTTACATTTTCTAGGTTTCTTATAAAAATGTCATAAATCTATAGCAAAAAACTTTTTTTTTTAAGATTGGCACCTGAGCTAACATCTGCTGCCAATCTTCTCTTTTGTTTTCTTCTTTTTCTTCTCCTTCTCCCCAGAACCCACCAGTACATAGTTATATTTCTAGCTGTGAGTGCCTCTGGTTGTGCTATGTGGGATGCCACTTCAGTATGGCTTGATGAGTGGTGTCATGTCCATGCCCAGGATCCGAACCAGCTAAACCCTGGGCCACTGAAGCAGAGAGTACAATCTTAACCACTTAATTAGAAATCAAACAAAAGTAAGATCAAAAAGTGAAAAAGGGAAGCTTCTATCTAATGATTTTTGATGTGTAAATGACAGAGGATCATTTAATATGGAAGCATTGGAATGTCCTGGAAAAGTATTTGTGTTTCTTCTTATAGTGTGATCAGGAAGCAGATACTACTAATTGCCCAGTCAATATCAACTCTTCCTTTTCTTTTTTACAAATGGAATCACACTTTTTTCAAGGTGGCAGTGTGTCCTGTTGAAAACCCTCCCTTGCAGGTGACACACCATTGGCAGATGAGATACACAATGTGGAGATCTGGGGTAGTCTTCCTCTTCTCATATAGAGGTGCTGCCTTTTTCTTCTCATCACTGATTGCCTAGAATGTGAAGGCGATACTTGGAGGGTCAATGGCTATCTTGCCACCCTGAGGAAGAGTCACACACAAAGGATGGAAAAGCAGAAAGAGAAAGAGGATGTGGTTCTTGATAATATTCTTCAACAACTGAGTCATCCTCTGGACTTCATGTGGGAAGATAAACACTTTATTTTATAAGTTGCTGTTTCTCACAGTTCCAGTTACATTGGAGATGAACACAATCTTACCTGGTAAATGCTAATGTGGGTACTCCGACAGCCTTATAGTGCCTAAACATCAAGGTTTCCAGAAAATTAAAAGTTCTTGGATTCATTACGGTCCTTAGATCAGGCAAGATGGAGCCCTATGAGCCCCATGGTAACACTTCTCCAAATCTTTTTACTTATGTGCTTAAAATGAAAGGCGGACATGTCTAAACATCATGAAGGGTTTCAGATTGTGCCAGTGCCAGTTCTGTGAAGGACACTACTTTGGACATCAGAGGATATTTGAGCAGTGGAATGAAAGTAATTTAAATAAGAACAAATATAAATCAGTTAACTTGTCAAATCTGGCCTATCAAATGGCATAGATGGTATAGCTTTTTTCCCATATTAAAATGTATTTTTCTCAGTGATACTGAGTATTTATTTTCTTGCTTCTCTTCATAGTCTAAATAATGGTTCTGGAGACTTCCACAAACCTGTGGGTTATTCAAAACTGGTACATATGGGTGACTGAGGTACATTTTGCATTATTAAACGTTTCACATTTCTCTTAAATTTGCAAATATACAATTATGTAAAATTAAAGTATGATACCAGTTCTACATATTGGCAAACAACTATATATTAAATGTTAGAATTGAGACTATTTTTACTTTATAAAGATTTTTAGTAATACTAATGTTTTAAAAAATAAATAAAATGTTCAGCTTTTATTAAAAGATCATAGGTAACAAGTTTATGATAATGATGCTCGCATGGTTAATAAGGCAGAACAGAAGCCAAACTTTTGGCCAAAGAGCCATAGCAGTCTTTGTGTAATGTAGAGTTCATAGTTAGACTTTTTGCTAAAAAAACATGTCCTCAATTGTGCCAGAATTAATAATATTTTTGCAACAATTCAAAGCTTATAGTCTACATTTCCTGGACCTAGTCAAAGATAGAAATCTTAATAAAACTCATATAAAATTTAACCTTACAATTACCTTTGGATTTATGGTTGAAATACCATCTAAATGATATTTTAGCAGACTAGATACAAGATGCACGAAAACAGGTGAAACAACAGATGTTCAACTACATTTAACATTTTGTTAAAAATGAAATTAATTTTGAATATGCATTAACCACATTTTTTGGTATGAACTGTTATTTACAATTATTAGCTTAGTGAAATCTTATGGAAAACTTAGAGATTTAAATTCGGCTATTTCAGTTTTAAAGGGATTAAATATTTTAAATTAAATCTTTTTTTGTCCCTAAGTCAAAATAGACTGCCTGTAAAATATGCAGGAAAGGCAGCATTCCATTAAAATACAACAAAATTAGAACAAGGAAACTAAAAAGTTTGTATTACCACGAAGAAGGATAATCACATGCAAGTATCTCAAAAATATTTTCTAGAAATTATTTTATAACCAATATAGTTCAAGGAATAGTTGTGATTGAGCAGTTTATTGCTGTTTTTGCTTTCTTATACTAGCTAAGATTTTAAAACTCTGAAGGAAGAAGAACTTAAGAAATACTGTGTCTATCCAGACATTGCTATAAGAGATTGTAAAACTAGTGATATTAAGTGACAGTAATTTACATGGCAAAATTAAAATATTTTTCATCTTATGTGGGAAAATGATAATTTATTATTTGGGACCCTACTTACATAAGGTATGTAATCAAACCTCATCCCAGAATCAAAATATCGATTTAAGAATTTTATTGATATTTGCAATTGTTGCTGCCTCAGTAGATCAGGTCTTCTTTAAAATTTGAAGTTAACAAACATGCTATCTACTTAAAGTAATACCTAATAAATGTCTAATTTGGCATTGCTGTTAATAAAATACAAATTATGCTAAGAAAAACCCTTGCTAATAATAACATAACTGGTGATTTTACTAAAATGAAGGCAAGAAAAGAGATTTTGTGGGATAAATATATACTAACTCAAATTATGTTAGCCTTTATTACTTTACTTATCAAAATATTTCAGACTTGACAACAGAACACAAACACGCACGATAATAATTGATTTCAGACTACTCAAAAGTTTGTCAACTTTCAATCCTATAAAAAGCGTACCAAAGTATTTTTTTAAATTTTAAAAGTTTAAAATTTGTTTTTATAAAGTATACTTATACGTGTAGTGTGCGGGCCTGTGTTTTTATTCTTGTCCTGGGCCCTGAAAATATTAGAGAACAGCCCGTCTCCATCACACAAAGAGTCATTTGGACTAAAGAGCAGAGTTAGTATCAGTAAGGAGAGAAATGATAGGAGAAAAATGAAAAATTAGAGAAACAAATATTTGTTGAGCAGCTAATATGTGCCAAGGTCTAATCCACATCACTTAATTTTTATAAATGTCTGAGATTGGTGAGTAGGTCAGTTTCAGAGATGAGGAAATTAAGATTAAGCCATATTTTGTAGTTTTCCAAGTTCGTTTTGCTTGTTATGTGAATGAGCCAGAACGCAGAGCAGGTCACCCTGGGCTCTCTCATTACACAGCCGTTTCTAAACTTAGATTGTGAAAGTACATGAAACGTGTCACAGGAGAAGGTGGACCATAATGGGCATAGAAACTATTGATTATAGAAAATTGGTAGAGATTAAAAACTGAGCAGGAAAAATAAAAAGAGAAAAAAGAATGTTTTGGAGTTTTAGAAATACTACATTTCTAAATTCTTGTAGAAGAATTAAAATGTTTACCAATATCAAAATGAATCTGCAGACTCCACATTCTAAGAATATGCTAGATAAGCGTGATGGGAAGTGATGACGTACTCAGGAAATAATATTGAATATTTACTTTTATTTCTACATTTATAAAAATAAATTAAGATGACTAAAATTTATATAGAAGACATTTAAAAACACGAAAATGAGGACCCTGAAGAACATTTTTGTAGCTTCAGGGTAGAAAGCCTTTCTGAGGTATGAAACCAAGTCAGAAATCATAGAGTCAATAGTAAAATATGAGAGTCCTTTTTTAAAAAAAAGTTAAACTGAGACAATACTGGAAACATTGAGGAAAAACCAGGATTCAGATTATTTATATTTAAAAATCTTACAAATTAATATAACCCCTCCTCAGAAAATGGGCAAATGACAGCAATGGGAAATTTATACAAACAGAAATACAAATGTTACTGGCCCATTGGGAAAGTAACATGTTGTATCTCTGTCTCGCTTTTTGCACTTCATCTGCCTTCGGATATTATCGTATAGTCCCTATTGTGGAGGTAGTATTCAAAAGTTAGCTCACATTTGTTAGAGTACATTTATATTTAGCTGCTTATTAAATCTTTGCTTTATATGTGGTGTGACATTTGCTTAAAGAAATTCATCTTGGAGGGTGGTTATAAATCTCCAATCCAAGGATGGTAACCAGGATGTTTTTAAGGATAAATCTAAAGGTAGGTGGACACTACCAACTTTGTGATCCATATCTAAGCTGGATCAAATGATCACTGACTGGGTTGATTTTTACGGCCCCTAGCAAAGATGGGAGGCAGTGTCTCTGATTGGCATGCAGAACAGAGGCTCACTTCTGGCTCTGGGGAGAGCTTTACAAGGGTCATGCACTCTAACCTCCAAATCACTGATAAGGTTTAATGTTTTTCCTCTTCTAAGGTAATTTGCATTTCAATAACTAATAAAGGATTAGGACAACTAATGAAGAACTAATCAATAATGCTAGGACTTCATGGAGCGTTGAGACCCCTGGGTTAGGCATGGGGGAGGGCCAAGGTCTCTAAAATGTCAACGGAAATGCCTGCTTCCCTGGGCCACACAGATAAGTAGGTGGCAACACTGAAGGTTTCTTATGCTGACTGTTCTATAAAATGAGGACAAAGAGCTCAGATGCCAACGTATTTTTCTATCATTCAGCCACTGCTAGTTCTTTTTTCTCATCTGAGTACTAGTCCCACCCACCTCGTACACCCATCTGTCTCCTTTTGGGGACAATAAAAGTCACACCAAAAAAGGTCCTATAAAATGGCTTAATTCTGTCGATAATCCCAAATTGATTATTTTATTATTTTATTTATTGATTTTGTATATGTTATATTATTTATATTATTTATTTATATTTATTATTTTAGTCCCTGTTGATAATCCCAAATTGATTATTTCAGATAGGCAAATTAGAAAAATCTTATATGTCCTAGCCAACGTCTATTTGATAAAGAGAGGTGAGCAAAAAATAGTGCTCAACAGTACAAATACATCAACTTTTTAAAAAGCCTTTGCAATAACAAAACATTTAAATTATCTACAGACAGTCTGCTTAAGGTCAAACACACATCATTTTTCTAAATAAACTCTGTTCACTGAAGACTCTCGGTGATCTCACTGGCCACGTGGACATGAGGGCTGGGGATTTCTATATCGTTTGCAGACACATTCCTGCTGATAACTTGTTTCAGCTGAAACTTTACCTCTGATGGAGCACTTAGGCAATCAATGTCAGTGTCCTAGAACAAAGCTAAACCTTCAGTAAATCTTCACTGCAGATTCTAGAGCATTTACTGCACTCTTCTGTGATTTGTTTCCTGCAGACATAGTGCAGAGTATTTAAACTCATAGCCATTTGGTCAGGCACAGTGTATGGTTATCAAACAGTATTATGCCATCTCTTAAACAGAATTGAACATTTAGAGTAAGAAGAGAGGTTGGTTTGGTCTCCACTGTTTGCACCACTTATGCAATTAAAGTGTAGGGGCTGTACATTAGACACTAGATCTACCTTTAGAATATAATATATATATATTTTTTTGAGGAAGATTAGCCCTGAGCTAATGTCTGCTGCCAATCCTCCTCTTTTTGCTGAGGAAGACTGGCCCTGAGCTAACAGCCGTGCCCATCTCCTCTACTGTATATGTGGGACGCCTACCACAGCATGACTTGCCAAGTGGTGCCATGTCTGCACCTGGGATCCGAACTGGTAAACCCTGGGCCGCCGAAGCAGAACGTGTGAACTTAACCGCTGCGCCACCAGGCCGGCCCCTAGAATATAATTTTTGTTTTAGTTGAGAGAAAATATTTCTACCTTTTGTAGAAATGTGAAAGGGAGACATACATACAAAATTCATAATTTATCTAAGTATATATTTCTATGTAAATAGAAATATATATGTTTATATATGTATATACAATATCATGAAAGCATTCACCTTAAAAGTTAGCCATTAAGCCACATGCGTGATGTAACTCCTGCCCTTTGCATTTTGCTGCTGATAAAGAATAGATCCAGTTGACAGGGTGTGGTAGAGTGTTTTGCATTGAGTCCGGAGACCTCGCTTCAAGTACACACGGAGAGTCTTCTGTGTTCTCATCTCTAGAAGTGGTTCAAACAGAACTCTCGATTTCAGAGGCCCCTGGGCTCCAATATACTGTAATATATTTTATAATCTGACATTTCTATGACTCTATATCTAAATAAAAGTGAATCCAATTTAAACAGTTCCAAATAATCTTTGCACTTGTGGTGAGTGAAAAGCATATTTTTATTAGCTTTGCAATAATATTTAGGGACTGAAACATAATTTTTAAAATAGGAGAAAATGTCTTCTGAAAACCTAAGCTGCACTCATGCAAAACTATAAGGACCTTATGATTAAACCTACGGAAATACATGATAAATATATAAATGTTTAATGGAAAGAAAAAGTAGAAATCTACCAGGTGACTGAGTTGTGGTGACGGGCTTCTGAAAAGTGAATTTTTCACCTTAATATTCTTTCTACTACACCACATTAAATGTTATTCTAAATGAAAAAGACAAAGAATAAGACTACTTGGGAAGTGTTAAATACCGTGTTTTACCGGAAAGGCTTTGAGACTGGGGGTCCAAATAACACCATGAAAACCCTTCAGGTTAGAAAGTTGTTCTTTACTGTTGTTGAAAAAGAGAAGTTGAGTTGTATCTTTTAACATGGATGCATTAGTATTTATTTTCTTTACAAGAATTTCAGCAGATTTGCAAAAACTGATGATTACTGCCTGAGGGAGACTCCCCCCATTTTGAGGGGAAAGGGTATGCGAGGGGACCCACATGACCCCAACCCCCTGCCTGCCTGGGGTTTGAATCCTAGACATATGTCTGAATTTGTGGAGACTGCCTGAACCCGCGGGGACTGAGGACTCCTTCCCCTCAGTCTAGAGGCTCCGTGGATGTTGTACAAGGGAGGGACAACATTTTGGAGCAGTAAATGAGAATTCACTTGGTTTATATGCCAACACACATTTTTTGGAAAATAATGTTTAGTGATCTCTTGAAAATGTTGACCAAGATGTCATCAATTACACATAAAATAAAATTTTAAAAAACCCAAACTTTGTATTGCAGTTTCTGGTTACCATAACAGACTTTGCGCCATCTGTGTGATATTTACAATTTGAGACCTGAAAAATCGCAGGACTCCAGTTGAAACCTTTGAGTTTTGCCCAGCATTTCCTCAGAATTATTAATTGGTCCAGGTTTGGCATGCCAGTAAAGTTTGCATGAAACTTAACTAGGGCTAGCTAAAATCTTGGCATTTATCCTTGGAAAAAAATCTTCTTGAGTTTGCTTAAAGGTCTGTGAACCTCAAGAAACCTCTCAGTGACCCTTCCTACAGTGTGGTGGTTTCTAGTGATATCTGAAACCAAGAATGTTTTGTGAAGGGTTTGGGTTTCATTTGGAAAGCTATATCTAATCCTAGGTCCTGCCTAATGAATTAAAAGTCTGGTCCTCCTTGGATCCCCATGAAGGCAGTGCTATTCGTAAAAGCCCTTGACTTTTACTACAGAGCAAAATTGTACCCCTTAATTAGTCATTTAAAAATGCCTTTCATGGATTTTTAAAAATGTTCTTTCTACATGTATTTATTTTATCATCACTGTTATCTAAAATATAGGCATACTTTGAGTCTATCATTTGAAGCTGTAGCACAATTTCTGTCAAATAACAGAAAACGATTGTAACAAATATTAATACTATTGCGCATTCTAAAAATATTTCCTGTATTTTGTAGACCCAGACAATTGTAAGAGTAGCAAGTTTTGACCACGTGGAGCCAGAAAAAGTAACTAACCCCCAAGTAACAACTAACTGGCTGGTCCTCAAGGTGTTGAGTGGGGCACTGGTGGATGTGACTTTCTTATTCTCCTTCTGTGCCTTACAAGGATGCACACAGGCCCACATGTACACATTTTTCTGCAGTATATGGGAATTACCCATCCCAAAATGAGAAAAATGACACAGTGGATAGGAGCATTTGATAATAAAAAAATTTCCAAAAGAAATTAGAAAAAAACCTCTATAGCTGATTTCAAGGAAAGTATTTATTATTAAAAAAATGACTAAGAGACACGAATTGGAAATAGTCTCTTCATTTTTCTCTTTGAATCATCTTTAGCAGCTTTTTTGACCTAAGTGAATTTTTCAGTTTTCTTGGTCTAAGGATTCATGTCCATAGTTTTTTATTTTTTCTTTACTGTTTTTATATCTCAAATTCTTAGATAAAATGCTTGAGAAGTTTTCACGTTCTTTATGCTTCTCAATCTGTTTAGGCATCATTATTTTAGGATCTGTTTCTATTTTAGGAGTCAATAGAAACCATTTGGGAAAAGTAACCTATACAAGGATTGTTAAGACAACATATGCATTATATTTCTTTCAGTTGTTCTGAGCCACTATGCAACCAGAGAGAGAAAAATGTTTCTATTGATAATGACTGATTCTGACTGTCAGAGAATTAAGGACAAGTTCTAATAGGGCCAAAAAAGAAAATGAAATCCTAGAGAGGTAAGAAATAGCCTTTCAACTTTGATATATAGGTACTTGATATATACTTCCTTTATACTGATTTTTTTCTTTTTCCTTTTTTTTTGCTGAGGAAGATTGTCCCCAAGCTAACCCCTGTGCCAATTCTCCTCTAGTTTGTATGTGGGACACCACCATAGCACGGCTTGACCAGTGGTGTGTAGGTCCACACCCAGGATCCAAACCTGCAGACCCTGGGCCGCCAAGGTGGAGCATGCAAACTTAACCATTACGCCACTGGGCCAACCCCACCACTGATTTTTGATCCTGTACAGCCATGTATAGTTCATCGTTTAACTTTTTTATTTGAAAATTTTCACTATAAGTTTTAAATAGACTTATCAATTGATACCTTATGACATATGCTCTATATTTACAAAGAGTACTTTCTACTTGGACGTCATATCTGTGGACAGACTTCCCAGGGCACAGTGTTCAATGTCAGGGCCTCCAGTTAGACTTTCTTTTTTGACCTATGAGACTTCGTGAGCAAGAAGAACATCAACATCTCAGGTCATATGGATGCTTCTGAGGTCCGTCCCTGCCTGCCATCTGGGTTATACAGTCTTTTTATTATCATAGGCAGCAGAAGGAAAAATATGTTTCTTGTAAATTTTTAAGGAAAAAAGTACATCTTCCCTTTCTATTATAAGGCAGTTGTTAACAAAGGCCAACACATAGTCAGGTAAAAGGAATGCAGCCTGTGAGCTTTGGACCGTGCAGCTCTCCTGCAAATGCTGGCAGTGGTCTGAGCTGTGGCATCACCAGTGATCTTGTGCTCCAGCTGCTGTTATTACAGATCTTTCTAAACCACCTCTTAACCACTACTCATGTATTGCAGGTCTTTCAATAAGCATTTAGCCTTTTGGGGGGCTTGTCATGTAAATCTCCAAATTTTCTTATAACATCTTAGCTGTAATCTGTATCTTAGTAAATCTCTCTCTTTTTTTGATTTTGTGAGGAAGATTGGCCCTGAGCTAACATCTCTTGCCAATCCTCCTCTTTTTGCTTGAGGAAGATTGTTGCTGAGCTAATCTATGCCAATCTTCCTCCATTTTATGTGGGATGCCACCACAGCATGGCTTGAAGAGTGGTGCTGGGTCCCCAACTAGGACTGAACCTGCCAACATCTGGCCACTGAAGTGGAGCAAGTGAACTTAACCACTACACCACCAGGCTTGCTGCACAGTCATTTTTTATTTTACTTATCATTGATTATATTGTCAAGGCCAATGCTTTGTTCTTCCACACAGAAGTCATCAGTCTGCCTGTCTTACTGCCATTGGTTTCTTTTCCTTTTTTTTTAGATGCAATTTTATTTTATTTATTTATTTATTTTGCTGAGGAAGATTGGCCCTGAGCTAACATCTGTGGCAATCTTCCTCTATTTTGTATATGGGTTGTCGCCACAGCATGGCTGATGACAAGTGGTGTAGGTCCACCTCTGGGAACTGAACCTGGGCCTCTGAAGCTGTGCGCGCTGAACTTTACTGCTAAGCCATGGGCTGGCCCCTGCCGTTGGTTTCTGATACCTGCTACGCTACAACCTCTTGATAGGAACACTCATATGAATTAGTAGTTTAATCTTCTTTGTATACTTCATTTGAACAAGTCTCACGACATATATATATATATCCAATCTTGTCATTAATTGGTTGTGTAGGTCCCTACAAATATCTCAAACTTGCTTTTCTTTATTCTATTAAACACATTTTGCTTATAAGCTGTCTCCTCATAGCTATCTACTCTTGCAACGTGAGGCTAATTGATATGAGTTATAATCCAGTGCTGCATTTTGCTAAGAGACAAAGTTATTTCTGAAGGAAGAATTTTACCATAGAATGTTAGGTCATTTACAGGAATGAAAGTTTGTATTTTGAGGAAAGCATAAGAAGATGATGAAGTATGATGAGATATTGTATAGAAAACAGACAAGCCCCTTTAACTTGTTTTTGATGATAAAGATGCTTTTACTCAACAAAGAATGGATTAGGCCTGTCAAAATGTCAAAGCCAATAACATTATCATTACCTCTTTTTGCAGCCACTAGCATAAGTGATTTCGTTTCAGAAAAAATGATATGAAAAAGCACTATTTGGCCAATATGCTATCATTAAACCATCCAAAGAATTTTTTCTTTGCTCATTATTTCTTCCAGATAAATTCACTTCTCCCTAATAAACATCGTCATTTTTTTTCTCCTTTGACTCTAGAGAATCAGAAACATGATGACGGAGGGACTCAAGATTACGAGGAGCACAATATCCTAGGGTAATTTCCCTGAAGGCAGTGTTCACATACTCACGATGCCAGGTCATCCAGAGGGCAGGGCTTACAAGAGACAGTATCCAAAGTAGCTTTCTATTGGGAGAGTGTGCCTACTGCAGCCTATGTATTTATGGTCAGTTTTGGAGCAAGTTTATCAACACTTCTTGGAACCAAGGAAGATTTGGGGAGGAGTAATTTAAGGACTCTGTTTCTGCTTCTTTTCGGTTTGTTTCTTCTTGTCCCAAGGGATTTTGTGATCTAATAGGCAAAGTATATCATTTATTAAGTGCCTCTAAACAGCAGGCAGAGTTTAGGAGGCTTTTCATACATTTTCTCATTGAATCACAAAGCAAGCTCTTGAGATGGGCACTGACCATCATCGTTATCATCCCCTTTTAGAGACAAAGAAACTGATGCATCAGAAGTTTAAGCAGCTTGTTTAAGGAGATACAATTTGTAAGTTCCAGAACAAGGATTGTCATTTAAATCTTCAGGATTTCACACAACTATAGCATAGAGGAGCAAGACTCTGGAGCTGGACCCTTGGGTTAAAAATCAAAGTCTCTTGTTTTTTAATTGGGTTACTTTGGGTGAATTAACTTTTCTGTGTCTTGCTGTCCTCAGATGGGAATAATAATTATTTAACACATGAAAAGGACTTAGGACTTAATACATAGGAAATGTTTAATAAATAATAATTATAACGCTAAACTTTCTTTAAATAATTTTATTGTGTATTACTTCAGTATGCTGATCATAGAAATTATACTTATAAATACAAGTATTGAGACTTTTATACTTGAAATAATTTTTTAAGAATGACTTTATTATATCCTAGACACAATATATGTCTATCTATCTTTTTATGCTGAATAAGAGAGGAATGCTATGCTCTCTCTGATAATGTAAAATGTCACTTTTCTATACAACATGCAGATGCTTTATTTCAAAAGGCCAAATCTAAAGGTGCTGTCTAGCTTGATTTATTTGGGCCTATTTTAATCAGGACTGCTTTGTCATACGAACTAAACTGCTTTAAGGAGGATCTCTCTCAGGGAAGTGTATTATCATTTTGGCATTGTTCGTCTATTGAAGAGGTCCTAATTTATGCTCACGCAGCAGGATGCTTCCTTCACTGTAATTGGGCTTCTTTTGGCTCCTCTTCTATGAACAGAGCAGGACCTTGGTGGGAAGGAAGGGAAAAGCAAGACCAGACATTGTCATGGCACAAATAGTACCATGACAAAGGATAAACGTGCACAGAGATGCAGGCATGAATGCAAGCTCAAGAGAGTCTGCTCACGTAACTCAGAGTTAGGTTGTCCATGGGTAGCTTCCCAAAGCAATCCAACCTACACTAATGGTTGAAACTGTTGGATTGGAATCATCATGCATAATAAATACTGCACGATGGGCCAGCCCGGTGGTGTAGTGGTTAAACTTATGTGCTCTACTTCAGTGGCCCGGGGTTTGTGGGTTTGGATCCTGGGCACAGACCTACACACTGCTCATCAAGCCACACTGTGGCAGCATCCCACATGCAAAATACAGGAAGACTGGCACATATGTTAGCTCAGTGACAATCTTCCTCAAGCAAAAAGAGGAAGATTGGCAACAGACATTAGCTCAGGGACAATCTTCCTCACCAAAAATTGAAAAGAAAAGAAAATTACATGAAATTTGGTAGAATTTACAACCTCCACGGCCAGCATCTTTTTGGATCCAACATTCTAAGAAATAGCAGCTTTTACAGCTGAGCAAAAGGAGTTTGAAAGTAGATAAGAGACTTGTGTAAGGATCTGTGGTTAGTAGTAGAATCTTTGATTCTAGAGCCCAATTCTTTCCATGATAAATCCTGCCTCTGATCAAAATTACAATTAAAAATGCTTTGGGATCATTAGCCAATGAGCCAAAAATCCCATGCTTAAGGATGAGTAGTAGAATAGGATGAAGAACATTCAGAGAAGATTTCATTGGGCTACCAGTCCGTGAGCTGGCATGGAGCGTGAAGAGGTTACCATGGAGAGACAAGGTAAAGGGCAAAGGTAATAGAAGTGACTTGGCTTTTTGAACTTTGAGAGTTGATTTGGATTAGGGAGGTCAAAGTTAAAATACGTTAGCAGCGATTTGGAAGCAAAAATGAGCATGCCAGAAAATAGTACCGGGGCCAGCCTTGTGGCTGAGTGGTTAAGTTCGCATTTTCCACTTTCATGGCCCAGGGTTTCTCGGGTTTGAATCCTGGGTGCAGACACGGTACCGCTCATCGAGCCATGCTGAGGTGGCGTCCCACATGCCACAACTAAAATGACCCACAACTAAAAATGTACAACTATGTACCGGGGGGTTTTGGGGAGAAAAAGGAAAAATAAAATCTTTAAAAGAAAATAGTAGGGAGACTTGGGTGGCTGGAGTTGGAAGTGCCATTGATGAGTGGTTGGGGAGGCAAGATAGAAGAAGTGGGGCTTTTTTGCTTATTTCTTGGGTCTCCTGCCTTCTGGGGCTCCGTCGGTTTCTTAGAGGGAGACATGGAAATACTGGCAGAATGGATAGGCTGTAACTCAACCGTGTTATCTGGATAAGTAGTAGACATAGCTTTAAAACTTAGCATGATTTTTTTTTCTTATGTGTTTAAATCTAGAAGTAATAGAGTGAATTTCTATGTAAAGTTTGGCAAACACTAAGGGCAAAATAAACAACTAGCAAACATCCCATATAATCGAGGAGCATAACAAGGAAAAAGCAAAGGGAGGGCAGGAAAGTGAATGTAAAGGAATATAATGATGTATCAAACAGTGTTATGACCCAACGTAATAAATGGAGAAAGTAACAGATTTCATATAATGCTACCTCTGAGCTCAAGACTTTGTGGCAGATGGAGTACCTCCCTTGTTCCCTTCTTGCTAGTCTGTTCCTCCTTCCAACGTACAAAATAGAATGAAAGCACTTAGAGAGCAGGGAACAAACCTGGGGAGAAAATGTCTGCTCTCAAAGCCAGACAGGCACAGTTGCTGCTGGCCGCACACATTTCACAGCTTGGTGCTTGGTTCTGCAGCTGCCAAGTATATCTCAAGAGTGACTATAAACACTCTTGGCCCGAGTGGAGTAAGGGATCCAGAAGGCTGACAGAGAGTCCGTGAGCCCGTTGCCAGCAGCGGATGGGGACGTGCCAAATTCTGATTGAATTACACCCGCGCGACACTTCCTACTGTAATCACACTCTCCTTTTGCAGAGGCTAAGCTGGGACTAGAAAAGCAACTACTGTGAGTCAGGGTCCTTAGAGAAGCCGTTTTCCGTGCAGAGCCCCGCCTGGCAGGGAGGAGAGCTTCGTCAGGCATATGCAGGCTCCAAGCCGGGTTTGCTTGAAAGGGCTGTCTAGGCGAACAGATGGAAGAAAGACAAATGTTTTTCCAGAAATATGCCCTGTGCTTAATAATGATTAGATTTTAATGATGTATAGCAGGAACAAAATGCTTTAAAAATAAGAGTTTTAAAATGTCTCAGTGGGCAAAAGCACACAGTAAATACATAAAGCAATACAAGGAGAGAACGATTTGGATTTTCTTTCAACCTCATTAAGTATATGAATAAAAGATCTCAAGTTCAAAGTATTTTCACGTAATCATCTTTCAAATCTTTTTAGTACACATGCTCTCATTTAGGGTTCCTTCCCCTTTCTCTCTAATCCCCTCCTTCCACTGCATTTGGCCTTAGCTTTCTGATACTGGGCAAGACGTCATGAAACCAGAACGTTCCGTCAGCTGGCAAGTGTGTGCACCTCAGGGGCCTTAGCAGTGCTAGACAAGGACCAGCATTGAGTTTATATTTAAGCTCAACTGGGGGTGGGGAAGATCTTTTTCAGCTTGAGGCTCAATCATGAATTAACGCTTATTCCAAAAAGAAGTTTGGTTATGTCAGGAAATGGAAGTACAAAAAACAAGATACAGAGTCCTTAGCTTACAGAAGCATCTGCTCTTGGATTGGCTAGTGTATCAGACAAGCAGTATTTTGCTAAGAAGAAAGGTCCAGGGAAGTCAAGAGATGCATGTTTAATTGAAAGTCACCTTAACGAGATTACACCATTAATGAAAGAAAATAATCTACAGACAACAAAGGGCATTAAAAAAAAAGGCAAATATGCAAATAGTGAACATGAGAAATGGAGACAGAAGAGCAGCAACAGAATTTGAAGGTAAAGGAATCCAGCCTTGACCCAAATAGATGCAGAAATTATAGAGTTTTATATATATATATATATATAAAAACATATGTGCATTTACTTATTATTATATTTATGTACATATATATTCATTGGAAGGTAAAATCTTCGTGATTTTACATGAAATTTAACAAAATTCCAAGTGGAATAACTTCAATGATTGTTTCATGTGAGACTTGAATTTGTCAACCTTCCTTGATGGTCCCAGTAAGCACTCTGATAATCAGAGTGGGCTAAGTTCCTGCTTCTTTGAGTGTGGTTTGCAGACCGGCTGGTCCCTCACAGGACAAGTACAGACACTGAGAGTAAGTGGTTAGAAACTTTTATAGGAATTTGAGTAATTATTTTATATCTGCTGAAACAAATAATAATTTGAGTTTGTTTCATGTGTCTAACGTTATTTAATCTTTTAGATAATTTACGATATTTTACAAAATTATCAATCGATGAGGGACAGCGCATTTTCAAAGTCCTTTTCCATAGTTCCTCGTATAATGGTAACCTAATGAAGCTTTACTCTGACTGTGTGTTCCACAATTACTTGTGCATATATGCATGCTTACTTCAAAGGCCAGTGTTTAAAGAGGAAAATCCAGATGAAATAGATCTCGTCATCTCCCTTGGAAGAAGTTTTAAAGAGCACAGTATCTGCTCCCTAAAGCTGACTGCTGAGCCAGGTCAATGGTGTTGGGGAAAATGAATATTAAACCAGAGGGTCTGAGAAAGTGGTCGCTATTTAATGGTACAAACAACTACCTTTGTGGAAACCCTCCATCTCAGCACCCGCGGACATCATAGAAGAACACGTTATTGGGGAGAAAGCTCCATTTTATACCAATTAAAATCAGAGATATTAATACTTAATGTCTAATGAATATTCCCTTTTTCTGAGTACAAATTGGCTGTACTACTTCTTTAGCAATCCATATTGATCTAACAATACCACCTTTTCCTTCCCCTTCTCTATACTTTCCTTGTCTTGTCTCCCTTCCTTTCTTCTCTGTATCTGTGCTGGGTTCTTGGGAGTTAAAGAATTATGGGCTTCAATTTTTATTATTAACTTCAAATGGATTTGGAATAGATTGTCACTTGCTAAACACATATAGGTGATACATAATTTTACATTTGTATGTCTATAAATATAGATAAATATATGGTTTAATATTTTCCAGTGTCAGTCTTTTGGAAATCCTTGATGAGGAGTACTTGTATAAATCTACAATAATATGATAAAAAGAAACCACAGAAAGTAACAAGATACTCAAGGTGGGAAAATCAGTTTTTCAAATAAAAGCCACTTAATTTCAAGTTAATTAATGAGAGAGGATATAGAAATTTCACCCATTTTGACTTGCACAGATTTGTAAATATGAGGACTTGGTTCTCTACCCTGTTTTGCACAAAGTATGTGGAACCTTGCAGGGTTACTTACTATTTCTGGTCAAACAAGTTTTTCCATTAATGTTCAAATTATCTCCAGCAGTTGTTCCCAGGCTGGCTAATTATCAGAATCACCTGGGGAGCTACCAAATAAAACTCTTTGGCAGTGAGACCTGGGAATCCTTAAACTTAAAATCCTCCTCAGGTGATTTTAATGAACAGTTTAGTTTGGGAAGCCCTTGTCTGGAGTCAATAGTCCCGGAAGGGACAGAAACTAATTTAACACTTTTATAAGCATCCTAATTCATGTGTAGAAAGTTCTATTCCTGCTCAAAGCTCCATGGCATCCTCTCAAGGCATTGGACTAAATCGTGTCGCGTGTATGCTGCGTGGGTCCCTCTTGTAATCTTCTTAAGGATGAGGACACAATTTTCTTTTATTGCTCTCTCCGACATGTTGTTACATTGCACTGAGATGAGGCATTCAATTAAGTCTGCTGAATAAAGTGGCATTCCCAAGAGAAAGTGTGGCTTAAAAAATGAAGAAAGCATTAATAGGAGGTGATACAAAGTTATTACACACCAGAGGCTTCTTTGAGCGATCAATTGCTGGTGGAAATTGTTGCTTTTCTGAGAATTCCTTACTGATTGGAAATTGTTAGGGTTCTGTGTGTGCCATGGAACTCTTAGCTATCTCAGAAGTAGGACACAGAATTATAAGAACCCTAAAAGATTATCCAAAGCATTGTCTTCAGAAAAAAAGCACATTTTAAGTAAAACAGATAAATTTATAACTCATATACTCTAACTTGAAAGATCTCCAGAGAAGAATTCTCAACCCACACAAATACTACTTCCAAGTACCAATACACAATTGTCATTATTAAAAAAGCAGACCATTGAAAAAACACTCAATCCAGGGGCCAGCCCCATGGCTAAATGGTTAAAGTTCTGTGCGCTCCGCTTCAGTGGCCTGGGGTTCGTGGGTTTGGATCCCCGGTGCAGACCTACTCCACTCATCAGCCATGCTATGGCGGCATCCCACATACAAAGCAGAGAAAGGCTGGCACAGATGTTATCTCAGGGCTAGTCTTCCTCAAGCAAAAAAAAAAAGCAACGAAAAAGAGGAAGATTGACAATGGATGTTAGCTCAGGGCAAATCTTCCTCACAAAAACAAACCAAAAAACACTCAATCCTGGTGAATTACACATGAACAACAATAACCAATTGAGATAATCATTTTGAGAATCTATCATAATTCCTAAAGCAACCATAATTTCACTTAATGTTTTATTTGACAAATAAAACTTTTTGAGATCTGGCATTATTGTTTCTACTAAAATGGCAGTGCTAAACTAAGCAATTTTTTATCATTATTTTTAATTTTTGATCACACATAGTTGCTTATAATAACAAAATTAATTATTGCATTGTTTGATGTTGTCACATTCAGCAATTAACTGTGCCCTGTTATTTAAGAATACTTTTTTACAAAGTATTAAGCCTAACTAAAGGACGTTGGTAAGGATGAAAGAATTATATTTCTACTTAAAGTGCTCAAAAAAATGCAGATAGAGTCAGAGTTGTATTTTACAAGTTTCTTCTTTTTTATATCTTTCTAGGATTCTACCTTTAAAAAGTCACCTCATCTGTTGTTCTCATTCCTAATTCAGTGGATTAATTAATTACCAAATATCTGTAGAATGATAGAGCAGATCACACCTTGATGAAAACCAGTCATTCAGCTTTTCCGGCAGTCATTTCCCCATTACTTGACATAATTTAAGTGATAAGTCTATATTCCCCACAAACAGCCTGTATAAAACACCTGACTGATCTCTCCAAAGATTTCCCAACACAAAATTGTAAGGGGGTCTAGTAGTCTCTTTCTTCCTCACTATGCTTCTAGGTCTCCACCCCAGGCAACACACCATCCCGTCTCCTCCCGACACTTAGAATTTTGCCTGTCATGCTTTGAAATTACCTGACTAGTGGCTCATTATATTAACTGCCTAATCAACTTCCTCTGGGCAATGTAGTCTTTGGAGAAGAGTTAAAGTGCTGTACGCCCAATTAGTATATGCATTCTATGTTTTTAAAATGTATTTTTTATGAAAGAAATATAAACATGTTAAGTTACATATTACAGAAGGACGTATAATGGAAGCCAAAAATTCTCCTTCCCAATTTTTCCTCACTTTTGTCCTGCTGCTGAGGGACAACAGTTTTTAAACAGATCAGTATTTAATTTTCTTGTAGCTACCTCCATATCTCCCAAATATACTTTTACAACTATGTTTTTACAAAATTTAAAAACTTGTACTACTTTCCTCTTTTATAAGTGAGGATTTAGTCTACTTCCCCAACTTCAATCTGCCCTAACACCTTTCCTATTTGGTAGTTATTTTACTATGATAGTTCTATTGTTACTTTTCTAAGCTTAAATAACTACTGAAAAATTTATTTCTTGTTCCATCAGAAATGATTTTTGATGCTTAATTTACCCATGAAGGATATAGTCACCCTTATCTTTTTTGACATTTTTCCTCCCCACCTTCTTTTTTCTACCTTCCATCCATCTTATGTTAAATTTTATATTGCTACGTTGATGACGTTTATATTCAGTTCTATAATCCCAAACTGGTTTTATGTACTTTATTTATAGAATCACTTTAAAAGTTGAAAACCAATAAGTTATCTAAGTTGTCTTTTTAAAACTTTTTCTTCCCTTATTGTGATCATGTAAATTTGGTTCACTGTGTAGTAAAGTAGTGGGCTATGATTATATCTTCTTCTTAGGTGTTCTTTGTGTCAATTTTGATATCCCTCATAGGAGAATATTTCTATGATTATATTCAAATGTAATACCTTTATTATACTCCACCAATTATTCAAAATCATATTTGATCCATATTTGACTATGCATTTTTCCTCTGATTTTTTACCTTTTTCCTAGAGTTTCTCTTGCCTTTGTTTTTTCTTATTGGGATGAAAGACATATGCTCTTTCCATTATATTATTCCTAGTATGATCTAGGTTCTTGCTCATTTTATTTGTTTCTTGAGGTGTATTATGTCCTTTTTGCAGTCACTCTTCTTGGAGGCCACTACCTTCCATTTTCCTTTGGACTGTTGTTTTTTAAGCCTATATTGAAGAAATTAGAATCATTCTTCATATTTCAGTTCTTTTGCTGGTTACATGTCTGAATTGCACTTACTTGAAATTGCACATGGCCATGTGACTTGCTTTGGGCAACAACGTATAAGTGGAAGATCCTAAAAGCCAGTGGAGAATATGCCATATTCTTTCCCCCCTCCTACACAGGGATGGGGAAGGACTCCAAAGTCTAGATCCCAGAGTGAGGAGACATGAGCCAGAGCCCCCATTCATTATTCATCAGATATTCTTTTATCAAATGAGATATTTAGAAGCTGGAGATACAGCAGTGATCAAAATGGCAAATTTCTTACTGATGTCATTTTAGATTCTAGTGAAACAGAAAGAGAGTAAACAGATATGTAATGTATCAGGTAGTTGAGAAGTGTGATGAAGATGAATTAAGTAGAGTAAGTGGGACAGAACGAGACAAAGGCCAGATTCTTTCATAGTGCAATTAGGGAAGGCATTCTAAGATGGAAACAGTTGAGCAGAGATAAGAAAGATATGAGAAAGCTGCTTTATTTGGATATTTGGAGGAAGAGTTTCAAGGCAGAGGGAACTCTAAGAGCAACGACCCTGAATCAGAAGCTTGCTTAGCTTGAATTAGGAGGTCAGTCCAGCCAGAGAAGGAAAGCAGTCCTAGTAGCCTTGCAGAAGAGTAGCCAAGGGCCAGACTGTGAGGAGATTTGTGTGCTGTGGTAAGGTTTGGCTTTTGTTCTGTGTGAACTGGGAAGCAAGTGGAGGATTTGAGACTGAAAATAACATTGTTCAACTTGCATTTGCAAAGAGTCACTCCTCCTGTTGTTTGCAGAATAGACCATAGGAGGCCAGGAAGGCATGGAAGGCTAAGTAATTTTCCCTCAGGACTTTAAATCCTTACTCAGCCATGTTTTAACATTCTCTTTTGCTGATAAATTTGATATGTGTTGTTTTCATTCTTTTATTAGGAAGATTTCTTTCTCACCACTGATAAGCTTTTAGGGTGTTATTCTTGTGTTCTGAAATTTCATAATGATGTGTTTTGGATAATGATGTGCTTGTGTTTAAAATTTATCTTGCTCAGCATTGGGTGGAGCTTTTCATTTAAAGACTTGTGTCTCTCTTCAGATCCGGGAACTATTTTCTATTGTTCCTCTGAAAACATTTTTCCTCTCATTTTCCTCTATTCATTCTTTCTAGGTATTTCATTAAAAAAATATTTAACTTTCTGTTTTAACCTTGCATGTCTTTTATATTTTTATTTCCTTATTATAGAGTTAAGAATGTTTTTTGTACCTTTTCCTCTACCAAAAGTAGAAAAATCAAAGGTAGAATAAAAAGACCATATGTTTTAAGAAAAAGTGGGCGCTTCCATAATTTTTTGTGTGAAATTAAATAATATCCCAATGTCTAATATGTATGATTTTAGTGAACCTGTACCAGTTTACTCCTTTCTAATCCCAAATTTATGTTCTTGTTTTTCCTTGTGTTTTAGTTCTTATTTCACTGGGATCTTAGAAAACAAGGAATAAATTTGTCCTGTAAATCTAACCCATTTTAATGATGTCACCACTTTTAAGGGAGAAGAAATAGGTGTTTACTCAATCATTTCAGACAATTCAGATAATACCAGAAGCTTCTTTTAACTAAAGCCATCCCTGAATTTCGCCTCCATGTCTCTCAACTTTGTATCTATCAGTTTGTATATTGTAATCACTTCATCCAATAATTCCTTTTAGATGCCAACTAAATTAAAATCATTTGCTATAAATGATGAACCATGCAGAATTATCTTAGAAGAGAGTTCTCTAGGATTTTGAACATGGGTTTGACTTTTTGACTTCAGATATGAGCTACAGAGTTCATCATTTGCCCAACATTTAATTTTTAAAAAATTAGGAGCAACTCTAAAATCATTACATTGATACTTTTTGAATACTATATAGGATTTTAAAGAGAGTGGGTAAATACAGACAAAGTAAATTCAGGACAGTTTTTTAATGTGAATTAAGCTTAAGAGTACAGATACATATTGCTATATGCATACAACATAGATACGGTTAGTTTATTTGAAACGATTAGAATGTATGGATGTGTAACATTTCATAGTCTATGTCATTGCATCTACGCAGATTTGATTCTGGAGAAAATAAAAAGATTAATTTGCCAAGAATTCCTCTGCTTATAAGAGAGCCTATATTTTAAGTTTGTGAAGAACTATCAAGATAGAACTCATCTGCTGCAGAAAACTGGATGAATGCCTCGAGAATTTACCCTTACGACTTAAAGAAGAAAACTATCAGAGACAGGTGCTGCAGACTTATAAAGCATAAAAATGAAACCAATTCTCTGTTTCCGGTTATAAAAGCAAGGCAGTGTGCAGTTGAGTTTTAATTCAAATAATATAAATATCTATATAATGGAATTAACTCTTAGTGTAAGACGTTTTATATGATTCTATGGAGGGTCTATAAAATGTGTCCGTTTTTGCTAAGTAATAATTAGGTGAAATAATACTAGACATTTATTTATGCTAAAAAACATAATTCTACCTATCTGGGTAGAATGAAGTTGCTTTAAGAATGAACTCAACATATTTCTAAGAAATAGTTTAAGAGATTTTTCAAGTACTGATATTGTAAGTGCATAAAACTCTGGATATCTTTTTCAGATTTTTTGTCTTCATTCTCATAAAAATTATATAAATACATGGTTTAAAGACATCACTCTATAACCCACTCCTCATGCCACATCGAATATTCCATGCCAGTTCCCCTTTATCAGTTTCTCTTTTTATGACATAATCATCGGGCTCGGAGCGTGCGTGTATATGCGTGTCCCAGGACTGAGCAGAAGAGCCCACAGCGGAAGCTGTGTCTGCAGAGGGCACAGCCGAGCCTCCTCCACAGCTCACGTTGCTGTGCACGCTTTGGTCCCACTGTTGTGAGGTTTTATTAATTCCCAAGGCAAGCTTGAAACATGGATTCGTTTTTTCAAGTGAGCTAGGTCATTTTATATCATTTCTTATTCTTGTTTCTTATTTCTTCATAGTACTTCTAATACTGTTTTATTTCTTTGATATCTTAAAGATAATTTTTATTCTATATTTGATAATTTCCATATTTTCAAGAGTTTTTTCTAAGACTTACTCTTTTTAGAGCAGTTTAAGTTCACAGCAAAATTGAGAGGAAAGTAGAGGTATTTCCTATATATATATATATATATATATATACCCCCTGACCCTACACATGCATTATTAACATCCCACACCAAAGTGGTACATTTCTTACAATTGATAGACCTACCTTGCCACACCATAATCAACCTAAGTCCATAGTTTACATTAGAGTTTACTCTGGTGTTGTACATTCTATAGGCTTAGACAAATGTATACTGACATGTGTTCATCATTGTGGTATCATAAAGAGCATCTTCACTGCCCTAAAAGTTCTCTGCTTTCCACCTACTCATCCCTCGTTGCCACCACCTCCTGACAATCACTGATCTTTTCACTGTCTCCATGATTTTCCTTTTCCAGAATGTTATATAGCTGGAATCATACAGTATGTCAACTTTTCAGATTGGCTTTTTTCACTTAGGACTATGCATTTAAGTTTCCTCCACGTCTTTCCGTGGCTCAGTAGCTCATTCTTTTTTAGCACTGAATGATATCCCACTGTCTGGATGTCCCGCAGTTTATTTATCCATCCACCTACTGAAGGACATCTTGGTTGCTTCCAAGTTTTGGCAATTATGAATAAAGCTGCTATAAACATCTGTGTGCAGGTTTTTGTATGGACGTAAGTTTTCAAGTCTTTTGGGTCAATATCAAGGGGCAGAATTGCTGGATTGTAATGGTAAGAGTATGTTTAAGTTTATAAAAAACTTTCAAACTGTCTTCCAAAGTGGCTGTACCATTTAGCATTCCCACCAGCAAAGAATGAGCATTCCTACTGCTCCACATCCTTGTCAGCATTTGGTGTTGTCAGTGTTCCAGATTTTGGCTATTCCAATAGGTGTGTAGTGGTATCTTATTTTAATTTAAATTTCCCTAATGACATATGATGTGGATCCATCTTCTCATATGCTTATTTTCTGTCTGTATATCTTCTTTGGTGAGGTGTCTGCTAAGGTCTTTGGCCCATTTTTAAATCAGATTTTCTTATTGTTGAGTTTTAAGAGTTTTTAGTATATTTTGGATAAAAGTCCTTTATCAGACATATGTTTTGCAAATATTTTCTCCCAGTCTATGGCTTGTCTATTTATTCTCTCATCATTTTCTTTCACAGAACAGAAGTTTTTAATTTTAATGAAATCCAACTTATCAAGCATTTCTTTCATGGAACTTGCCTTTGTTGTTGTATCTAAAAAGTCATTGCCATACCCAAGGTTATATAGGATTTCTCCTATGTTGTCTTCTAAGAGTTTTATAGTTTTGCATTTTACATTTGGTCTATGATCCATTTTGAGTTAATTTTTGTGAAAAGTAGAAGGTCTGTGTCTAGGTTCATTTTTTTTTTTTTTTTTTTTGCATGTGGATGTCCAATTTTTCCAACCCTATTTGTTGAAAAGAGTATCTTGCTTTATTGTATTGCCTTTACTCCTTTGTCAAAAATCAGTTGACTATATTGATGGCATTCTATTTCTGGGCTAGCTATTCTGTTCCATTGACCTGTTGGTCTATTTTTTTGCCCATATCACACTGTAGTGATTACTGTAACTTTATAGTAAGTCTTGAAGTCAGGTGGTGTCAGCCCCCCAACTTTGTTCTTCTCCTTCAACCTTGTGTTGTCCATTCTGTGTCTTTTGTTCTGCATATAAACTTTAGAATCAGTTTGTCAATATCCATCATTTTATCATTTTCTGATGACTTCAGTCATGGTGGCTTATTTCCGTGTGTTTTGATTTTTGCTTCTGGGTTATGTTATTTGAAAATTAATCTGTAGAAACTATTTGAGGTCTAGATCTAAAATATTTTCCTCCAGAGAGGATATCTATATGTTTCTGTCATACATCAGAGGGTAATAACAATTTAGTCATATATGAGATTTGTTGTCATTTCTGGCTTCCAAGTATTTCTGTCACCCACCATCCGTTCAGTCATCTGTTCATATATACAATTTACTTTTTTACCCACCATAAAGTATTCTTTACCATGAGAATTTTTCCAGATATGCAGTCTGTCATATTGATAGAAACAGAAACTGGGGAAAGAAGAATGAACTATTACGATTAGTGAATTTGGGGAAGAGCTAATCACTCAAACTCAGCCTCTTCTGGCCCCCTGGTTGGAAGGCCTGGAGAGAGGGAGCCTGCTGATATTCTCTTTGGGAAATGGTAGGCGTGGTCAGTGCAGGCCCTGCTCAATGTTTGTCCACGCCTGCCTGTGACCGGGTGGAGGACTTTTGGTGCTTTATTTTGTTTTGTTTCAAATTCAAAAGAAGTAGAATCAAGCAATCAAGCACTTTTGGCCAAACTTAGGCCATTTCCTCAAATTGCCTCTATGAGTTAGAAAGCTGACAATTTTATATACATCTCTACCTTACTGACTTCTATATACATCTCTCAACTGGTCCTAAACATGGGAGAAGAAAGGGGTGAATAATTTTAGCAGTATTCTCCTTAAATCTTATTTATTTGATATTAATAGTGCTTATGGGTAAATTTTGATTAACAGTTTTCCATTATATCTGTCCCATTCCTATGTTTAATATTTTGGCATCATAACTTTCAGGGGTTTTTTGGTAAGCATCGTATTTACGGATTTTTAAGAAATGTCATTTGTGTCTCTGTCTTCTAATTACTATGATTAATGCATTCACATTTATTGAGATTACTGATATTTGGACTTATTTTTATCGTCTTATTTTCTGTTTTACTTACCATGATTTTTCTTCACTTAGTTACTTTTCTTTTCTTCCACTAATTTCATGGCTTTTTCTTTACTCTCTTTACTTTTCCCATGCATTTAATTTCTAATAAATTCTTTCAGAATCTATTTTAAAATGTCCTTGTTTCCCTTTCTCTCTTGTCTGAGAATTAAGCTGGGTTTGGAATTCTAGGTAGATAGTTCTTGCATTGTCTTCTGGCATCTATTGTTGCTGTTGAGAAGTCTGCTCTCCTTTTAATTGTCATTCTTGGGAGGTCATATTTATTTTCTCTCTGCTGATTTTAGCATTTTCTCTTATGTTTTATTTTCCGCAGTTTTGCCTCTGTTTCTAGGTGCCAGATTAGTGTTTAGACATCTTGCTCAATACTTACTGTGGTTGTTTTTACTCAATTCGTTCTTCACTTTGAAAAAGTTCTGAGCTGTTAAGTTTTTGTATATTGTCTTCTCAGATGATCACTATTAACTCCTCATGTGTTATTTTAGATTTTTCTCATTCTATCCTTAATATCCATTGATTTTTATTTCATATTTTCCATTTTTATGTCTTATAACTGCATTTGTGAGATCTTTTTCTCTCCTGTTACCCAATTCATAATATATTACTCTACTCTTTTACATGCATTTTAAAAATTTATTGTTAATTTTAATGACTGTATTTTTTATTTCCTAAGTTTATGTATCGTTCTATTTTAAATGTGACATTTTCTTTTTCTGAAAATAGCTTGCCGGTGTCTTATGCTCTTGTTCCTTGCTTCCATCTCTTTTATTTTATAGTGCCTTCAAATTTTTCTATAACCTTTAGTTCTCTCATTTATTGCTTATGCTACTTCTTTCTGTTTTAATCTCACGTGGTTATGATTTTTTGACTGTTACTTAAGTAGAGATTGTTTCCAAGCCCAGGACTCTGGTAGGGCTCCCAAAAGGATGGTTTTGAGATTGACTTTGTTTCAGATCAATTTTTAACATCTCACCACAATGTTCCTGTCTGACAAGAGTAGTAGATCAGTTATCCTTGCTATATAACAAATAACCCCCAAACTTACAGGCTTAAAACAACAGCAACCATTTTTGTATCTCACAATCTATAGGATGGAAATTTCAGCAGGGCTCAGCTGTGTGGTTTTCCTGCTGATCTCAGTTGGGCTCAGTCCTGTGGGTGTGGTTGGAACCCAGGTCAATGGAGGTTGGTTGTTCGGTGAAGTGGTTCAGCTGAGATGGGTGAGCTTTGCTCTACAAGGCCTCTCAAAGAGAGAGAGCAATTCCCAGTGGGCAAGTACCCTTTAAGTTCCTGCATGCATCATGTTTACTATTGTCCTATTATCCAAAGCAAGTTATGTCACCAAGCCTAAATTCGAAGGATAGTGAAATAGACTCTACTTTTTGATAGAAAGAGCTGCAAAAAATTGTGGCCATCTTGCCTGGTACCACAAGTTATGTGAATTTGGCTTCAGAAGAACAAAGTCTTAGAGTTCTGAATTCTTGGGAGTGATTACTTTTCTTCCTACTGCTTTAAGCACAAAACCAGTTTTCTGATAAAGTTTTAATCTCTATTTTAGTTGTAACTCCAGAGACAACTTCTGTTATAGACTGAACTGTGTGCCCTCAAAAGTCATATGTTGAAGCCTCAACCCCCAGTGTGATAGGGGGCTTTTGGGAGGTGATTAAGATTAGAAGAGATCATGAGGCCCTCATGATGGGATTAGTGGCCTTATAGGAAGAGACACTGAAGAGCTTGCTCACATGCCCTAAGGGAAGGCCAATGTCAGCACACAGTGAGATGGCACTATCTTCAAGACAGAAAGAGCTGTCACCACAACCCCACATGCTAACACCCTGATCTTGGACTTCCAGCCTCCCAAACAGAGAGAAAATAAATTTCTGTTGTGTAAGCCATCCAGTCTACGGTATTTTGTTATGGCAGCACTAGCTGACTCATCCAACTTCCCATCCTGCAGCAGCCTGAATGCTATTTTTCTTTCTTTATTTTGGCTTTAGAACTTCTCCTACCCTTATAATTTAACTTTCCCAGTGAGCCACTCCGATTCAGGACCTGTTCATATCTCTGCCTTTGAGTTCCTTCTTCATTTCTGGCATCTGGAGATTTCACTTTTTTGGCTCTAAAATTTGGTTAATAAAATATTTCAATAATATTTGACAATTATTTTGCTAAGTTTTTTGTGTGATTCAAGTGTTTTCTAGCAACATGTCCATTCAATATATTAACTGAAGATCTGGCCTTGCCGTCTTAATTGCAGTTCAGGGATAGTGGATCTGAGGTTTCTAACAGGTAGGTGACACGTAGTCACAGAAAATACATGTGCAGTCAATGCAGTCAGGGAGGTGGACAGTCATTTGGGGAACATCAGCTAGGACCAGGGACTCTCTAGAGGTGCACCAACTAACATGGTAGCTGGTAGCTCTATGTGGCTCTTTAAAATTAAATTAATTAAAAGGAAATAAAATTAAAAATTCTGTTCCTCGGGTTCACTACCACATTCCAAGTGCTCAATGGCCACATGTGGCTATTGGCTGTAATATTGTACAGCCCAGGGGAATATTCCATCATTTAAGAGAGTTCCGGGGAAGTGCTCCTCTAGTGCATTTGTGGAAGATCAGACTGGAAAATGGCATAACTGGGACAATAAATCCACTTGACCCATGAAAGGAGATTAATTGTAAGCCCCAGGAGATAGATGATGAGGAGGGACCTGGATTATTGATATTTTTACTTTATCTTGCTAAACATTGACTCAGAAAATGGGGAGAGATTTAGCCTGACTGAAAGTGACAGCTGTAGATTCAATTATATGGAGCCGGAGCAAAGCAGAGATAGTGTCAAAAAGGAAACCAAACAGAAAAACACCAGACAGAGGCTTATAAACTTCCCTGTCTTTTGTTTGTGTGCTTCTCTGACTGATAATAAAAGGTATGAGTGCTGAGGAATATTTGAAAAGCATAACAACTTCCTTGCCTTCTTATGCAGAATATACTAAATGCATTTTATTTTCTCCCTGATGACTATGAGTCATCATCATTGAGTTATAGAATGCTGCATTTAGAAAAGATTGGAGAGCAGTGTTCTCCCAGATTGTTGGGATATTGAGAGAGATTTAGTGCAGGCATTTCCCCCGATATTCGGTGTCTCTACAGTGTAATTATTTTTTATCTTGTCCTTCTTCTACCTCATCTCTTGTTATCATCTGTCATTCCCTGCATGACTCTCCGCTTCTACTAGCCCCACTGCGGCACTTCCGCTTTGCTGTCTTCTGTAACTTAATACACAATAAAGCATGTTAGAAGTGACCAGATCATCAAACTGAGCAAATAAATTTTAACTTTACTTTAAAAATACCTCTGACCTGCTCTGCTACTAAGCAGAACATATGACTGTTATGTCCGATGGTTCCTCACTCATCATATGCTGCCTACTCAGGAGATTCTCAATAGGCCACAATGGAAAGAGCATGGGAGTTAAAATAAGAAAGTGAGGGTGTCACTCACGACTCAGGTGTACGACTTTGGCCTGGGCCAACCTCACATCTCTATCAAGATCAGTTTCCTCATCTGGCAGTTGTCATCTTCACCATTCTCATCACTAACACTAATGACATTCTTAGCACGTGACAGGCAATGTTCTAAGTACTTTCCATGTATTAATTCATTTTTATCCTCATGATACCCTATGAATTAAGTACTGTCAGGTACTATCTACAGCTTACACATGAAGAAACAGAGATATGAGCAGATTAAGTAACTAGCTCCCATACCCATGTCTCCAAGTTGCAAATGTTTTGTTTCTTTGAGAGACATTTAGTAAGCCGTTGGGTTCATGATTTTATTCTGGTTGTTTGAAATTTTGGGTGGTGAGTTTCTAGATAACAGCACATCATAAAGCACTTTGGAATTTCTGGAGAAACTGCAGAGCAGCACCCACTACCCAATAAATCAAGTGGAAATTCATTCTTCCCTAATGAAGAAAAAATGACCAGAGCAAGGTCGCCTGGGAACAAGCCAAAGAAATTCAATCAGTTTGTCTACAATCTGTTAGGCTTTTGTTAAAAGTGTGTGTGCTATTAATTTAAGCTTGGGATTTGGAAAGACTCAAGACAAGGTTTACACGATAAGACGAGAAAGTAATGCATTGGCTTATGTGCGAAAATCAAGGTTTCATAGAATTTTTGCTCAATTTGCTTTCAAAAAGCATTTTCAAGATTTTATTTTGACACTTAATATTTATGTTAATGTGAGCTCAACAGCCTTGTTCTGGAAATAAACATGACTTTTTAAATGATATTTCTATGGCAATTCTCCCAAATTTAATTTGATGATTCAAGCAGAGTTCTGAGTATCTAAATGTCTTTTAAACTCTTTGCCTCTATATGTAATCCAGGGATTTTATACTAAGAGGAAATCATACCTAGTTATTTTTATTTCCAGAAGGAAAACACTTTGTGAGGAGGTACCATTATCCCTTAGGCAGACATCGTGCTGGAAGCTACCTTTGCTTAGCAAATGACTCTCAATGAAAGTTGGACAAATGGAATTTCCCACTAAACTAATGATCGAGTGATGAGATTACTATCGTGGACTCACATGAGCTAAATGTGACATGAAAGTAATTGGGGAATATTAAAAGCAATAATGATTTTCAAAAAGCTCACTTAGTGCGGTTGCTCAAAGAATTGAAAGTGTTTCATCATTTTCCTTCTGGTTCTCTTGAACCCAAAAGCTCACATCCCTCCCATCATCCTAGCCCTACTCCTCCAAAAATATGCAGACTAATTTTAGCATTCGTAAATTTAAGAAAGCTTAGCATTTTTTAAAAAAATTACAATAGATTTTTGTCTACTATATGAAAGAAAAGTTATATATCAGGTCTAGCAACATTTCCTTCCAAATGACTGTCATAAAATTGAATTCCTCCAGTGGTGAATCGCAGGCATAATTTGCAGTACTCTGTGAGTTTTACCCTCTGAGAGGCCATGAACTTTGCTGTCTTGGGGCCTTTGTTATGCTGTTCCAGAAGACAGATGCCCCGCACCCCCACCTCTGGCTGATCACTTTTTAGGCTTTTTAGGACTGACCACTAGGGCCCAGGCTGGGTGGGAATGGGTTGTGCAATACATTTAGAACAGCTTTCCTCCTAACTCGTTTTCATTTTTATTTTGCAGATTTAAGGGTAGCAGTGAACATGTCAACAAAGCAAGCCTACATTCACTGGAAATTATCAGGGGCTACTGATGCTGGCTGGTACTTCATCTTGCTAGTCTCTCTCTCTTTTTAAGGTGTATGTAAGCTGATAATGATAGGACAGTTACTGCCCAATGAAAGTCACCTGGTGAAGACCTAAAGTACGCAAAATTCAGAAAGATTTAGATTATAGAGCACCCACAGGGCAGAAAAGCTAATTTTTCACTGTGTTAAAATCTTAATAAGATTATTTAAATTCTTTAGGAAATCCTGCATGGAAAGCATAAAACTAAACAATCCCATAAAATAAAGCATGACAATGGGACACAGGAACTGAAGTTTGTGTCAGCAGTGTGTGAAAATTAAAACTCATTTCAATCCTGTTTGTTTACAAGTTTGCATTGTGTTGCTGAAACTCCTGGCTCATGGTTGAATTCTGTGAAGTGAAATATATAGGCCAGTACTTATTTTAAGTGCTTTGTGTTCTGCTCTGTTGTTCTCACGCATACTCTCTGCTTTTTTTTTTTTCATTTGTTTGTTTTTGGGAGTTCTTTTTGACAATGCATCTCAAGCTTTAATTAAGAAAATATGAGCACTACTATTATGGCCATTCCTAGGGATATGCTAAACCTATTTATGAAAAATAAAAAAATAGTTCAAAAACACACTAACCCTTAGATACCAGTTCTGCCTCTTTTTAAACCTATTACAAATAATAGCCTGGTTACATTAACCTAGGCATATAGTTTTATAAGAATCAACAGAATTCTCAAATGAAACATGCCTAGTTCAAACTATTTAAGTATTTAATTTGTTTTACCCTCACTTAACCACATTTCTCCATGTCCATATGAATTTTACATTTTAGCTCTCTATTTCCTTGCATCTGGTCATCATTTCTCTTGCTTCAACTGCTACTAAGGTTTATCCTATGTGGCTACTTCTTCGTCTGCAATCTTTTCATTCAGGCAAGGGTGGATTCTTTCTTCAAAATAACGTGATTAACTTCTTTACATAATGTTTAGCCTTCAAATAAAAATTCCATTTGCCTTCTCTTTGGAGAAGTTAGTATAATGCATTGGGGAGTGGTAAAGGAAAGGAGATATTCTCTTTCTCAAATCTCAGGATCATGAGTTTGGGGGCATTAAAAATTGAGAAAAGAATCTCGGGAGAGTGGTTTCCTTTCATTAGTTGACACCATTTTATAAGACAAAGTTCTGTGAGTCAGTGAATGCATCTGGATTAACAACGTCTGGAATCCAAACAGAATTTATAAGACAGGCTAAGGCTGGAGACACGATGTTAGGGAAAGAGAGTTGAGAAGAAGGAAAGGTGAATACAAATTCTGACAAGTGATTATGAGAGGACTCCCTTAAAGAAAAGATCAGCAACACGGTTTAATGGTTGGACACCAAGAGGTTAAACCTGATTTTATGTTCATAGAAATTATGTTAGAAAAGTGTGGGTAGAATTAAATTTACATTTCCATTCTAACCTCCAATCTTTCCCCTTAGTTCTATCATTAAAAAAAAAAAAAATTGAGAGTGAAACTTCTTTGCCTTCGAATTCAGCCCAAAATGAATTCTTCTCTGCATTCATGATTAAAATTTACTCATCTGTTTTTGCAATCTTTGAATATGGGAAGAAAGAGATTTATCAGATTCACACCATATAACTTGTACAACTCAAAAGCAACTTTCTGCTCATGCTTCAGTCCTGGCAGACAGGTAATAAAGGATATGAACTTGGCCTTGTTTGAAGAAACTTTGTACTGAGAAAACAAAGTATGACACTTCAAAATAATTTTTTTTTGAGGGAAATTAGCCCTCAGCTAACATCCGCTGCCAATCCTCCTCTTTTTGCTGAGGAGGACTGGCCCTGAGCTAACATCCGTGCCCATCTTCCTCTACTTTATATGTGGAGTGCTTTCCACAGCATGGCTTGACAAGCAGTGCATAGGTCCTCACCTGGGATCCGAACTAGCAAACTCCAGGCCACTGAAGCAGAGCATGCAAACTCAACCACTGCACCACTGGACCAGCCCCTTCAAAGGTTTTTAAGAAACACAGAATCCAAGTATATGCTTGATAATAAAATACAGGCTATTCCATATTTAATTCTCATTAAATTTGTAAAGACATATTTGGGATGTCAGCAAACGCGTATTCCTGAAAATCTTTGTGCTCTGAAAACTCATGCACTAAAAATAGCAGGGCTTATGGGAAAAATAGAGCTTGGGGAAAGACTTCCCAAAATCCGTGCAACTTTGTAACCAAAGCAATAATAAACAAAAATAATTGGTATGTCATGAAATAACTTAGCCCAGGGATGCTGCCTTAGGGATATGAAATAGGTACAAAAATAATCAAGTCAAAATGTGGGTTTGGGGGGCCACTGAGAAAATGCAGATGCAAACGAAGGTCTGTGTTCTTTGAGGGAAGAGCACCTGCAGAGAGACAGCTATGCTAAGCCCGGGAGTGCTACTCTGGGATCAGAGCCCCAAGGCAGGAATTTGTTTTTAATTTTCTTATAATATAGTTAAAAATGTTCTTGCCTGTGCAATAGCCAAGCTATGAGCTTTTCCCTTTCCTAACAAAGATTATAATTCTATTCCTGCTCTACCAGCCCCTCTTGCCTAGGAAAATTTGTTTATGAAACTATTCAATTTCACGTTACACTGATGTCATCTCCCCTACTTGCCAATCATGTATGAGCTAACTCATGTTAGAGAAATATGTGTTGTATCAAAACAACAGGAAGCATCTGAAGAGCTTTCTTTATATTTCTGTTACTGTATTCAGCTATTATGTCCATGTCTATGTATTTCTTCATATATTTTATTAATCCTACAGTGGCCATTAAGAACCCCTCGCATCTCTCTCTCTCTCTCTCTAATACATATTTCCCTGGATCTAAGGCCAAGTACAAGTATTATATAAATTTCCACTTTTCATAGCCATCTTTCCCAGTGTCTTGTAGCTGTTTAGCAGTAGAGAAAGATCATGATATAAATACAAAAGTGATGAAGCCACTAGAGAGCTGGAGGATGACCCAGAGTGTTCAGTGACATGGAAGCCAAGGCAGGAGCGTTGGCAGAAGGAAGGAGAGGTCAACAGCATCAGACACAGTCCCGAGTTCATGGAAGGTAACGACTGATGGAGTAGTTGTCTTTGGATTTAAGATAATGAACTTGTTGGTGACCTTAACGAAAACAGTTCCAGTAGAGTAGTGTATCCAAAAATCAGATTTCAAGAGTTTTGAACACTCGACTGGAGGAAATAAGCAAAGGAAAAATGTATAGATGACTGTTTCATAAAATTTGCTTACAAAATAGAAGAGAAAATTAGGGCAGTAGCTAGAGGGGGACGTGGCTTTGGTTACTTGTTTTATTATGAGAAAAGCGAATGTTTAAATGCTTTTGTGGAAGGTGGTGACCCAGAACATAGACTAGAAAATGAGTGTATTATAGAAGGTGATCCAGAGCAGGCAACAGAGATGTAGAAGCAAGGTCGGCAACTTTTACTTTGTAATAGGAGAAAAGAGGAAATGATAGCTGTGTGTGAATAAGATTGGAGGATTAGAAGAAGGAAGTTGAAGGAGTTTTTGTCTACTATGCTCTATTTTATTTGAAACAGAAAAGAAAAGAAGATTACAGTGTTGGATGTTTGTAACAGCTGGTGTCAAGGACAAGAACAAGACGACAACAAGAAAGAAATGAAAGGGCTCACCAGAAAGCACAGACACACCACCAGATGAAGGGTTGCCTTTCCCCGTCATTCCTGGAACTCAGTCTGAACCGACCTACATGGGACACACATACTTCAGGAAAATGATTTAAAGACCTGTGTGCTCCAGAAGAGTGGTCCCTTCCCGTATATAATCCTAATAAGGCCCATCCCATCCAGATTTGGTTGTCACTGGACTCTCGAGGAAAATAATTCTGGAAACCTCCTCAGCAGCTCTGCTGTGCATACTTCAACCATGTGAAGCAGGAGTAACACAGGCTTTGACACAAGGCAGACCCAGATAGGCATTTTGGCTTCATTGCTTCTTAATGGTATAGCAGTGACTTCATTTTCTGGATCTTAATTGCTACACAAAGCAGAATTAAATACCTACCTTTCACAGCTGTTACAAGGATTAAATGAGGCAGTATGTGCAAAGTTCCTGGCATGGATTAGATACCCAGCAAATAAAGGTTGCCTTCCTTCTATAGTTAAATGCTGCCTTTAGAAGTTGTTAGCTTAATAAAAGAGGAGATGACTAGATTGAGAACTTGGAACAAGAGTCTACCAATGTTAAAAGCTTTTCTTTGCTTTTCATGATTAAGTTGTCAAACACTACTCACGGAAGAGGTTAGTTTTATGTGTTTAGGTTTCTCAAGTTAATAATCAGGGTGTATTTGAGAAAGAGGAGACATCACAGTGCTGCTAAACCCTGGCAGGTTGGCACTAATGCCAGGAAAAAAAGAAAACCAACAGTTCTCATTGGGATAAGGATGAATCATACCTATTTTTTTTTTTTCAGATTTCAATTGGCTCGTTCAGGTAGATTAGATAAAGGCTCATAGGGGAGATAAAACTGTATTATCATTCACAGAAAGTTCCTCAAATTTAAATCCCAGAGTTCTGGATTTTTAGTTGATGTATTGAGTGTAATTTGATGAACTTTTCAGACATAGATACTTTTTTGGGTCCACTACCAACCAAATCAAATACTAACTGGAAGGCACAAGGTGGGTCCCAGGATGTGTGAGCTTCATGTCACACGTTAGCTGGTGCCCTAGGGCCTATTTCAATGGATAGATTTATAGCTCAAGAGGTTAAAGATTTAAAGCAGCTTTAGACAGAAGTCGACGTAACTTATACATGTCTGCGCTTATACGCACATACATATATAAATCTTAGAGTTTAATTGCTATTTTTTCATTTTGCTAACAGTTCATATTCACGAGCTCTCAGAAATAGGACCTCATTTTCACTTGCTTGTTTGTGCTTCTGTTGAATGACAAATGCTCTTGGAATAAATTGAAATGAAACTCAACCTACCTATCTCAGTTACTTTACGGACTGCTCGACTTTTTCCGCTCTAAGAAATATTTTTAAATCACCAGAGAAATCAACTTACAAATACAAACAAGGATCCAACAGCAAAAGAATGGTTACAAATGCGAAGATGGGCCTTGTGAGCACTGCAAGGCAGAAATGCCTCCCCTCAACAAAGAGATGGTTGATCGTGTCTTGATTCTTCTTGCTCCCAGAGTGAGAAGTATTTTATTTATCCTACAGAAAAACTCGGGACTGTGCAGCCGTCTACTCAAAGGACAGTTCTTGCAGGATGAGATAGGGGCAAAGAGTCTATATTATCCTGTAAACTTCCTATAAAATGCTTTGAGAGGTCAATCCTGTGAAATAACTTCAAGCTCAGAAAAGATTAACTTTTCAGACTATAAATATCTACCTTTTTCTTTCATGTTTATCAGAATCTTTTCCAAGAGACTGGCCATACCTGAGCTTATAGCACCTATTTCATATTAATGATATTAAGGTGCATAACATGATCGTGCTTAAAAGACATTTCTAAAACATAGAATATTTCTCAAATGAAAAACAGTATAATTTACAAACTGATGACTTGGAATGGAACACGTGATATAATAAATTGCATCTTGAGGACAAATGGACTCTCAAACTTCCCATGACAAAAACTAACTCCTAACCTTGCAATTTACAGTGAAAATATAATAGAAGATACACAAGTTTTAGAGAGGCATAAAAGAAAATAAATGAAAGTATGAGACAGGAGTGAGGCTTTGAACCTGTAACGGCAGCTTAAGAAGACTCAGAAAAGCTATTAGAGGCTATTGTTTAATACTTCCCACTGACCCAGAGCTAACAATGGTAGAAAAGCCTTAAATTATTACTCAAACGGGTAAATGGGGGTCACTCTAAATAAAACAGCAGTGAATGGTTTGGTTCAGAATTTATTTCTATTTCTTGAAGTCAGTAAAAAGCTCCAGCAATTAAAACAGTAGCAAATGAGATGTCTGGGCACTTTTAAGGGTTTTAGATGTTGAGGTCACATTTCTTTATTGTCACTAATTGCACTTTAAAGTGTATTGCTTTTTCTCCCTTTAATACTTGTGTAGAATTTTTTTCTCCTAGAAGAGAATATCACTTAGGATGTTGTTGAAACAGTCCAAATAAGAAGTAGTAGGACCTGAATTAAAGAAGTAGCAGTGAGAGTGGAGAAAAGAGGCTGATTAGAGACGTGTCCATATCTTTATCAATGAGATGTATGTAGTTAATTGGATATTGGAGGCAAAGGAGAATAAAGTTGCAAAGGTGACATAATCTTTTCATTTGGGTGATTGGACAGATGGCAGTGTCTTTCCCTGAAACTGGGTATATAACACAAGAGGGAGGTTTGGAGGAAAAATATGAACTTCACTTTGTAATGTTTAGTAGAACTTTCTCACTCTGTGGGATGTCAAAAAGGCTGCCAAACATATAGATTTGAAGCTTAGTGGGGGAGCTGGAGATAAAAATTTGGCAATCATGAGTGAAAAGCTGGCAGTTGATGTCATAACAATAAATCAGGTTGCTCAGAGAAAATAAGTAGGATGAGAGAAGGACAAAGATAAACCTCTGAGGAAGCGTGAAAATTAAAGAGAGGAAGGGAAATGAAGCCAAGTAAGAAACACCCTAAGCAGTAGTCTGATTATGTTGGAGAATCACTATATTTTAGAGAAACCAAAGGAGGCCAACTTTGAAATGGAAGGAGTGATCACCAGTGAACAGAGCCACAGAATGAACAAATGACACTGGATTTTGCAATTAGGAAAGTGTTGGAGACCTTAGAGAGAATGGTCTCCATGGAGTGGTGTTAAAATTGACCCTGATTATGAGGTGATCAACAGGAGACATAGACTTCTCTTACAGGAGGTTTGGCACACAGAGAGGATTCTAGATGAAAGGGAGTAAAGGGCCAAGGAAGAACATTTTTTTTAAGTTTTAGAGAGCTGAACTAATTTACACACAGAAGGAAATAATCAGTAGAGATGGAGAGGATGAAAACTAAGCCAATGAAAAGTAAACGATGGAGGTAAAGTTTTAGAGCAGACCAGACATTATAAGACCTGGCACAAAAATGGAAGAATTAGATTAGACAGGAGAGCTATGTTTTTCCCTAAGGAGAAAACAAGGGTGTATCTTCTACAGCAAATACCCAAATTCCTTTTACTTTTGATGGACAGGGTTACTACTTTTGTACCTCCAAACTCAGAAAAATAACTACTAAACATTTAATAGATCCTGGTAAATAAATTCAGTCACGCTAATAAAAGCCTCCCAGCTAAGAAGCAGAAAGAGCAAGATCTCCTTCTATCCAGGGGGTTGTGTCGATGAATTCTTTAACTACCATCAATTCCATATAGCAGCCTTAAACCAAGGGGGAAAAGAAAGCTTTAGGCGAAGAGCTGGACGCTAGCCATGGAGTCATCCAGCTACTGCCCCCTCTTCTGATTCCATGTTCACAACACAACATCCTCTTCCTAATTTGGCTTCCTACCACAGCCTCTCTGCACGTGATAATCCAGTGGTCATGTTCTTCCTTTCCCTGGGCAATTCTAATTCTCTTTTCTTTTGCATCTGGCTATTAAGAGCCAGTCCCTGAAAAACTGATCACTACTTGCTGCAATATTAAGAATGGTTCTGAACTTTAAAGCCAGGCAGAACTGAACCTTGATGGAGATGATTTCACCAAAACCATGACACTCCAAGGGGTTCTCTCCAACAGCTGCTCAGCCCCCCTAAATGACATCGCTATCATCTTTGATCTCAAACATCTTTATCAACCCAGATGTTCATGAAATTATACAAAAGAGGAATAGCAGTGAATAATAGAGTTTACACATTTCTTTAAAATCCCCTGCCTTAGGCTCTCCCCAGTTTTAGTTAATGTCTGGGCATGCTAGGCCTGTGCTTCTTTGCATGCCTCCAGTGTGCCCCATAGCTACATCATAACTGAGCCTTGCTAATATCTAACTCAGCCTTTAAAATGCCTTTCGTTTTCTCTTACCCTAGGATTTGTTTTGTAAAGGGAAAATAACTAAACATAATTTCTTTATTTCTCTTTCCAAAGTAAGGGGAAAACCAAAGATTCAGCATGACTAGAGGCTCTCTATTTCACAGAAATTTGATTTATTTGATGATCTGAAAGCTTAGCTCTTACAGTTCAATTACAAGTATAATTGGAATCCAAAGATGAAAATTATATTTTAAAAGCTTTATAAATACTAGAATGGTAAATTAAGTGCAGGGCAAGCCAGAATTGAATGTGCCAGGAAGAAAAGAGAAATTGTTCAGTGATTTTTAAGAAAGGGAAAGAAATTTAAATTTTAAAGGATAGCTGATGCCTTGTGAATGGCAAATGGATGAGAATCAAGAAGATATTTTTACTCTAATTTATCTTTTAGTTTTTTTTCTCACCGACGTTGGATAAATTTCTTATTTTGCATTCATTTGTATCTTTATTTCAGAATTTATCATCACCTTATGGCAATGGCTGGAAGCACGACAACATTTGATATTTGTGTGGGGTACAGCTATAATACCCATTTTGGTGGTTCTCAATTTAGAGACAGATGGCATTAAGTGGAAGTAATTGTGGAAAAAGAAGAATTTTGTTTAACTGTCAAAGTTCACAGCACTTGAACCCAAGCTGTTCATTATCCATTTCACAGCTGTCCCCACGCAAGTAGCTCTGGAAAGTGAGAAGGGCTGGTGGAGAAGGCATCCCAACAAGTACCTCATGGTTCAGACCAAGATATATCTGATGTGTGCACGTGCACACGCACACACACACACGGAGGGAGAAGAAACTTCTCCTCTAGAGTCGGGATTATCAACTGCTAAAATAAAGAGCAGCGAAAGAAAGAATGTTTAAAGAAATAAAAGGTATCCATTTCTTTAGCTCCCCTTTGCAAGCACTGATTTTCAGTTAGTGATAGATGGATGGTGCTTAAATTTTATAGCCCATTTTTCTAGAAATTATTCTGTGGCAATGTTGAGGAGTAAAGAGAGGAAATTGAGAGATTTAACAGAGCCTGATTGTGGGAAACCTAGAGAAGAGTTTGATATTTATTTCATAAGCAATAGAGATACTACATGTTCTTAAATGAGAATGTAACATGAAACCCTAAATCATTATAAGAAAGGGATTATAGTCAAGTTCTCTTGTATTCAGAGGGCTCACCCTGAAGAGGAAGTCATGGAATATTTGTTAATAATAATATGACAATAATGTCAGGAGCTGCCAGATGTCACAGTTCTAAGGCTTATGAAATACGTTAGAATTGACAAAAAGAGGGAGCCGGGCTGGGGCCAGTGCTTGGCTTTGGAAAGAGAGGAAAGAGGTTGGACTCACAAAACCCAGCCTCTCTCCCAACCCCGACCCCAGCCCCACCCCAATTTAGTGTGTGTGCTCTTGTTTATTTGCTGCTTGCTTTTTTCTGCCCTTTCATCCAAGTGGTTTAAATTAGGCTTAAACATCTTAAGTAAGTTAATATCCAAGAGTGGCATTATCCAAGAGTAGTGGATATCCAAGAGTAGGCATTATTCCTAGTTTCAAAAGTATTTCAAGCTTCCTTCATTTTTCAGTGTCTTTCTGGTATTTTAATGGGAAGTTGCGGGGAGGCGTATCAGGCACTGCCTGACTTCTGCCATCTGAACTCAGGAGTTTTTACAAGTTCTGAATTCTCAACCAATCTATTATGTGCAAAATATGACGTGTCTCCAAGATGGGAGAGGAGAGCGACACCAAGTAGATAACTGTGACGTGAGAAATTGTAAGACATGAAAAGGATCATTACTCCAAGAAACAGAGAGTTCAAGATAAAAGCAAACCTTTTCCTTAATAAGCCCTAATTATCAGCCGAGCACTTGCCTAGAGAAGCGTTTTGCTATTAACAAAACGCATTTATCATACTAATAATCAACTCATTTTTTTTTTTAATGTTCATTATCTGGAGTTTGCAACAGAGGATTCTTTATCTTTGTTTTAGCTATTCAAAACTCCTATTACCGTGTTCTGAGATTACTGTCAATGACTGTTCTCTATGATTCAAGTTATGAGGGTGTTTGGGAAGTTTAATCATTATTTTACAGAAGAAAATTCAATTTATAATTTATTTTGCTACATGTAGTAATAGTTTAAGAAAGTACACAACACAGTCTTTATATTTTTAATAATCCCATTTGACTCTTTCCAAAGGATGTTAGTATGAGATTTTCTGATGGTCAGAGCACCATTTAAATACGAAACACGTCTTCTTCTTGGGGTGTGCTGGGAGGAGGCGGGAACCAGTGTTAGTGGACCTGCAGGAGTATTGTATAAAATCCTTTTTTTTTTTTAATTGAAGGAAGCCCTCCAGTCTTTTTTTTAAAGATTGGCACCTGAGCTATCAACTGTTGCCGGTCTTCTTTTTTTCCCCTCTGCTTTTTCTCCCCAAATCCCCCCAGTACATAGTTGTATATTTTAGTTGTGGGTCCTTCTAGTTGCGGCATGTGGGATGCCGCCTCTCCATGGCCTGACGAGCGGTGCCTTGTCCACCCTTAGGATCTAAACCAGTGAAACCCTGGGCTGCCGAAGCGCAGCGCACGAACTTAACCACTTGGCCAAGGGGCCAGCCCCCAAAATCTCTTTATTGCTCCAAATCCCATAGTATTCAGCTGTCAGTATCTAGACATTTATCTTTCCATTTGATGCCCAAGGAAATGTATATTACTTACACTTAAACAATGTTATGTATATTTCAATGTTAGTATTGTGAAAATTCATATGAAATTAATTTTAGTAAATGTATGGAAATAATAAATTGTTTTAGTGGATTATTTTAAAAGTCTCTATCATCATGTGACAAATTCCCTAGCTTGAACTCAAGCTATGTTTCTCTTAGGATCCAGGTATGCCAGGGAAGAGCTGAAGGACTGATGGAGCAGGCCAACCATGGACCATTTGCATGAAAATCTGAGACAGTTTGTCGGAAAGGAAAGATAGGATCAAGGAACCAAAGGTGTTTAGGGATATGTTAGTAGAGAAGGATGATTCTAAAAACAGCTGCGTATCATTTAGTCAGATTCTCTTCTGGTCTGGTCCCCAGAGACTCATGCTTGAATGTTATAGTAAGCAAGTGGCAAAAAATGTATGATAAATGTTTAAAAAGCAATTAAACTTACATCTCCGTGGGACATGAAGAGTGCAAGGTGTCTTCTGCCAGAGTTGCTGGCAATGAACTGCCATGGGAGAGAGCACCTTTGGCACATCAGAACCTTCACATTGCCCCATCAGCTTCTTTGGGATATGAGTGGGCGTTACTAGGCGTGATAGAAGCTTCGCGGCACAGTTATAGCTTTTCACATTGGGAGCAAAAGAAGAAATTACCACAGAAATCACAGTGGTAAAAAGGAACAGTGGATACCAAGTAGCGGTCAAGAAGTTTGGTTTGTAGCTCACAGCAGAGACACCTGTACAGACCTCCAGAAACACTTGGAAAGATTTGTGAAGGAAGAACTTAAAAAGCAGATAAAAACAGAGCCAGTCAAACCTCATATAGTTGTGCGATTTTTTACCACGATTTTTATTTTTTCCAGATTAACTTGGTTTGGGAAAGAGGAGTTAAATTTTTATTTTTTAAAAATTTGATGTCAATTTTATTGTAGATTTTCATCTCTATGTTCAAATAAGATAGAGATGTTAGATGTGTAATCTAAACATTTTCTGTATTATGGAATTACTAATTCTGTACTATGTATTACTAATAACTTCAAGGTTAAAGACTTTTTTAGATACAGCATATTATTTAAAAATAATATGCTTCTAGAATGTATCTTAAAATTGATTCACAGAAACATGTTATACCAAAATCTCCGCCCAGTACGACCCTTGGATAAATACATTACTCTTTGAAATTCACATTCGTTTTGTTAAATGGCTGTGGTAATCTGCTTCAAAATAACTCCCAACTTTCCCCACCTCCTTGTATTCACATCCAGGGAATAAACCCTCCCCTTCTTGTGGGCTGGGCCTAGTGACTATATTCTTTATTTTTATACTTCATACATACATTATATTCTGTTAATTATGAAGATTTTTAAATTTGTCATAGATTGAATAGAAACTAATTCTGTAATGAATTGACGCTGTTCTTTGTAACCTAGTAACTAAAATAAAAGACAAGAAAATTTATGGACTATATAAATCTGTTTTATGGAATACCCATAGCATGTTAGATGTTTACAGTACAAACACATTCCGTCTTGATCTTGGCCATGTATTTATGGTCTAAGAAACCAAGGAGAACAAGCACATTATCTATGTTTAATTATAATTTTGTGGCAAGAGGAAGTTGGAAACATTAATAGAACAGAGAGGTTAACTATCTTATGTTTTGGAGACAAGAACTACCCTTTGACTCTTACTTAATTGAGATGGATTTCCTGGAGGAACTAGAGATTCACAGGGACTTGTGAGTCAAAGAGACTTTGCTGATGGATCTTTCCATTGGGAAAGAACATTCTGCAAATTGGCACTTCCTTTCGCAGAAACTATCTAGACAAAGATCTGACAATGTTCTTCTTTCCATCTTCTTGAGCCCAACCTTGGCTTTGTCAGTGAGTTTTTAGTCTATCATATATAATAAATGTCTACAAGATCCGCATACTACTCCTCTGCAGTCAGTTCAAAAATATTGAAGATTTTGCTCACTGGGGTTTAAAATATTTCTTTCCAACATAAAGCAAGCTGTATTTTAAGTTCCTTGAGGGTAGAAATTTGTATTTGTTTATTTCTCTATTCTCAGCACAAGAAGAGTGCTGTCATGTAGTATGTCCTCATTAATATTTGCTCAAGAAATGCCGCAACCTAAGCGTGTCAGGAAACATAAGAAAGATATTTGAGATCTCTTCATGTGCATTCAGAGCATAATACACCATATCATGTGAATCCTAGCTTGCTTTTCATAATACCACATTCTAAACATGCCCTTCTTTGATGATGATTAGGCAAGAAGGCCTGGCATAATCTCTTTTACTTCCTGGGAAACTTGACATCTAAAATCTTTCATCCTTTTTTACTTTGTTTATACTTTACAGCACTTCCTACTGTCCTTTCTTCCACCTTCCCTACGACTCACTCATGGGCTTTTTATCCCATAAAATCTCAGAAGCTGGAAAAACACTTAGAATAGGACTGACATTGACCATCAAACTTTTAGTGGAAAAGAGAAATGAAGAAAAATTGGACTTGTAAGGATGCTGTGGAACTGGGCAGTAAAAAATTGACCAGGGGAAGCATGGGGAGCAAGGGCCAAGAGTGGATGAAAATGCTGCCTCTCCTTCTAGCCTGCTCAGCCAGCATCTAATCCCCCTGTAGAGTCTAGCTGTGCCTTTAATGCAAAGGGGAAAAGAGGTGCAATATCTGAGAATATCAAGAAAGTTGTTAGCTCCATTGACAAGTCTGGCGTATTGACACTCATTCTCTGGCCTTGTTCAACACAATAAAAACAGATTGTGCTATATTAGAATTCCATCTGCCTCTTTCATAAACTTTGAAATCTTTGAAAAGAAAAAAAATGAGAATGATGTAATATTGATTTAATAGTCTGCAATATTGTGATTCATAAAAAATATATATTTGGTCGTTCAGATGACAAATATATTTCTCATATATATGTGGTCTTTATCCACAGTTTGTGGCTCACAGCTCCCAAAACCCTTGGAATTTCTTGGTTATGTCAATTAAGGTGATTTTTGGACCCCACTTAAGGGTGGGGGCTTGCTGCCAGGAGAGCCACTTTGAGACTTTCAGTGCCATCCCCTGCTCTTTGGGGAGAGGGGAGGGGACTTGAGGCGGAATCAGTTGCCAATGGTCAATGACTTAGTCGATCATGACTGTGTAATGAAGCCTCCATAAACACCCAAAAGGACAGATCATCAGCCTATTTTCAGAGAGCTTACAGGTTGGTGAACACATAGAGGTGCTGGGAGAGCGGCGCTTCTGGAGAGGACATGGAAGCTCCACGCCCCTCCCCTCATACTTCAGCTTACACATCTCTTTCATCTGAATGTTCATCTGTATCCTTTATCATATCCTTTAATAAACTGGTAAACACATTTCCCTGAGTTCTGTGAGCTGTTCTAGCAAATTAATCAAACCCCAGGAGAGGGTCATGGAAACTCCTGACTTATAGTCAGTCGGTCCGAAGTACAGGCACAACCTGGGACTTGCAGCCCGCATCTGATGTCGGGGAAGTCTTGTGGGACTGAGCTCCTTACCTGTGGAAACTGATTCTGTCTGGGGGTAGATAGTGTCAGAATTGAGTTGAATTCTTGGACATCCTGCTGGCACCTGAGAAGTGCTTGTCAGTGTGGGGAAGGCTCCACACACAAGCTTTGAAATTGGGTCCAGGAACCCTTTGTATAATCTGTGGTTAAAGAACGCATGATTTATTTTTAGCAACCATTTAGCCATTTAGTTAAGTGCCTCATATTGAGCAAGCCTTATAGTAGGAGTTTAAAGGTTGTGAGGATTTCAAACCATGAATTTGTCTGTTTGTTGGGGAGGATGTGTGTATGTGAGTACATATATATAAATATAAAAAGTGGTTACAACATAAGGTAATAAAACGTAAATATATAAGGTTATATATATAATATGATACATATATGATATATATGTATACATAAAAAATGAAGTTTATTTTCATTTTCCTTTCTTTACTTAAACCTATTTGGTACCACAAGACCAAATAATAATAAGAGACTATATTTTTGTTTGAGAGTAAGCAGCACCATGCGCTGGGAGGGAGGGAGGCAGTGTGAGAGTAGGGACACATTTAAATAGAGTGGGTCTCTAACTCATTGGAATTCCAGTCTTATTAGCTCAGTGGATTCAAGAGCGCATAAGAGCATAAAGTCTCCACATAATATTTGATATGCTTTATGAAATCAGAAGTGAGTTACGCAGATGTTAGAGCGATAAAAAGGTTATTTAATCTTCTATCAGTTCACTTGAAGGCATTTTATTCAGCCCTAAGATTTTTGTCCCATTTTATCAAATTTTACAGCAATTACATAATGTAAAATCAGGTTTTGTACATCAGACAAACTCTAAAGAGGGTAAGATAAAAGATAGTATACAGTTAATAATCTAGGTTTTCTTGTAGGTTTAAAATTAGAATATTTACTTAAAGACTCAAATATTTGAATTGTAAAATATGATTTGGTGTGAAACAGGACTTGAAAAATAAAATGCAATTTATTTATTTAATCATCTATTTGCTTATTTATCCACTACTTTATTCTAAAAGGATCGGACCCATAAAAAGAAATTGTATGTGAAAAACTGAGAAGGAAATTGCCAAACAGCCTATTAATTAAATGTCATTTAGGTGCCAGAAACTTTCACATCCATCTACTTAATCTGTTCCACAAACTCGGTCAAGCCTATTTTTCAGAAGACACTGAAGCTCATGTAGGTGAAGTCATTTACTTGCTCATTAAGAGAAAACAAGAAAATGGCAGAGCTTGGGTCAAGCCAGGCCTTCTGACTATATTGGTTTTCCCAGTATTTCCCACTGCTTTGTCTTTAGTGAAGAATCATGATCAAAGTTATATCCTTCAAACTGTCAAAGGATTAGACATAAGACAAAGATTTCCTGGTGAATAAAGTAGAAGACCACAGCTTCCATCCATTACCAAAATGTAACAAATCTGAGGTAGGAGGAGTAAAGCCAATATTCCACAAATACCTGTTGGCCTATCTTTAATGATAGGTTTCCCTGCATGTGAATTATATTCCGGGAGCTCAATCACTATCACAAATTATTTTGATTATTCTGAAATAAAGTATATGTGCAAGTTGTTATTTACTGGTGAAAAACCTGAAGGCCAAAGTGTTTCTGGAGACAGTCTCAAAACTGTTTAGTCTGACTTTAGTTCCAGAGCCAAACTGTGGTTAATAACTCGCCGCTCTCCACCACTGTCACCACAGCATTCCACACCTTTTCCCTCTCTTCCCAAGTTCCCAGTCCTATCCAGCTCCCCCACGTTTAGCAGAGAACCACTCCTTCCACCTCTCTGAGGTGTCAGTATCCTTGGGTTGGTTCTCCTTCATCCAGATGCAGCTCTGGCACGGCGACTGTGCTTCAGATGGCTGCTCACCTTTTCCCACCCTCACAGAGGGACATCTGTCTCCCAAGTTTTAAGGTTAAATTCTCTAACGGTGTTTGCAGTCTCTCATACCTCTGTCTCCCCTAGGACCTTGCTCTATCATTTATATCTTTTTTCCACTACCTTCTCTTTTGTATTTATTCCTTTTTTTTCCTCCCCAGAGCCCCAGTACTTAGTTGTATATTCTAGTTGTAGGTCCTTCTAGTTCTTCTTGTGAAACAAGATAGCTATGCCAATGCTGTCACTGTTGGGAAATTATTTTAAAATAAACACTTCACGTAGATCAAGTTCTATAGTATTGAACCAAACAGTGAAGAGTTTCATATTTCTCCCTAATTAACATCAAAATTGACCTTTATGATTGAGTAATGCTCATTTGTCAGCTAAGGACTAGAGTTATAAAACACCTGCATTCAAAAATCTGTTACCTTGCTCCCTCTTTTTCCCAAATACTCCAAGGAAGTCATATCCTCTTTTATCTTCAAAAAGGCTCTTCCTTATCTGATCTAGCACAGAGGTGTGAAATATCTACTCTCTATTTATTATCCCCATGTCAGGTACTTAGATTGCTCATCACAGGGGCAAGAATCTTCCATATTATTATAATAAGGAAGGTAATTTTTCCTACTAGCTAAAACAACTTACATTATCCATGTTTAACTGATTTCATAATCTTAAAAGGCTGAGTAAAAGCAAGTAGGTGGTATGGTAAAATAAAAGTAAAAAGAGAGAGAAACAAAATGAGATGAGATAAATACAGGTGAAGCCTGAAGCAAACGCAAGGGAATGAGTTAGAGAATTATCTCCCACAAGAGAACATTTGTCAGTGGTGGTGGGGTTAGTAATTCGTAGAATCTAGGAAAGGAGAGACTCCCACTCGGGAATCCCAGAGAGATAGAACTAGGTGGTTCCTGCTTAGAGTCTGTCTCTCACAAGGTAGTAATTCAACTGTCGGATGGCACTGCTGTCTTCTGAAGCGTCACCTGGGTGAAGATCTGCCTTTGAACTCACATGACTTGTGACAGAGCCTAGAAGATCAACTTCCAACCTTGCTCAAGTGGATCTCCATAGGGCTGCTTCATGTCACGGCAGCTGGCTTTCCCCAGAAACAAGTGATCTGAGAGAGTAAGAGAGGACCAAAGCACCCGAGATGGAAACCATGGTCTTTGATAAGCTGATGTCAGAGGTGACATCTCATCACTTCTGCCATAGTCCAGTCATTAGAAATGAGTTATTCAATCCTGCCACACTCAAGGGGACGGCATCGCAAAAGGACCCGAATACCAGGAGGTGGGTATTATCAGAGGCCATTTTAGAGACTGCCTCCCTCGCTGAATTTAATACTGTTGCTCAGGCAAATCCCAAACAGCTGTGCAGGTGACCGGAGAACTCAGGTATCTGCCTGTAAATTGATAATAGTATGAAGTATAAACTTTTCTTTCATTGAGGTTTTCCTCTTCATCTCACAATTCAGAAATGCAACAATGACAGAAAAATAAAAATACAGTCCTCTCTTAACGGTACACTGGAATTCTTTTTTAATGTTTAAATTGTGACATCTGATATTTGCTTAAAAATATCTCAATTTAAAAACATTCAAGTTTGGAAGAAACAAGATGGCAAGGAGGAATTAAACATTGCTGAACTGGATTATGAAATTTTGTTTTTTTAAACACTGGCAGCTGAGCTAACAACCGCTGCCAATCTTCTTCTTGAAGACTTCTTCTTCTATGAAAACTTTAAAAAAAATATAACCACAGTAACGTGACATTTAACAAATTTAACAATAATTTCTTAGAATAATGTAATACCTAGGAAATATTCAAAGTTCCTAGTTTGCCTCCAAAATATGTTTTTTACAGTTGGCTTTTTTATCCAGGATCCAAATAAGGATGCACCTTCTTGATTTAGCTGAGTGTATACTTGCAGTGTCCTTTGTGTTTCTCTATTTCCCATATTTTCTGTAAATTTCTTTTTATGTCTAGAGGCTTGACTGGATTCAGGTTCAATTCTTTTGGCAAGAATACTTCACAGGTAATTCTGTGTACTTATTCTATGACATCAGCAGACGTGTAATGATAATTAAATTGATTATTTTGTTCAGGTGTTGCCAGCTTGAACAATCATTGTAAAATTCTCAATCAATTTTTCATCTAATTATTTTAACATTATGAGCATATCCTAGATGACTTCTTTCACTTTTTGCTGCAAAATAGCAATTTTCTAATTAGATGATTCCTTTGACATTTATAAGTTAGGATTCTTCCATAAAGAATAAATTTTTCTCATCATGTCTGTATAAATGTAATTTATACCCAAAATGCAAGATGAATGATTGATTCTTTACTTTTGTTGATCAATTTTCCTAATAAGTTATTGCTCGAGTAACCTCTGAAATTAATCCATGAGGGTTTTTTTTTTGGTATCGTGGGTTTTTATATATTCGATATATTTCAATCCATTACTTTGATTATTATAAGCCTGGAGATTTTATAAATTCCTTCTGTGCCCTTATTTACCTCAGTTGATCTTCTTACCATGTAAGATATTACATACTTTATTTAGAAATTTTCTTTGTTATCTTTCTTCTGTGCTAGAATAAGATTCTTTACAGTTGGGATTCCATTTACTCTACTTATTACAGTGTTTCAGATCTTAGAAAGGTTGTTGTTACAAAATAAATGTTCAATAAATATTTGTTGAAAATGGGTCAATGAGACTAGACAGTCACCTGCCAATTGTGTGTGTAGAGACAGAAAGAGAAGGAGACAGCTACAGAGTTAGAGAAAAATCTAGCCCTTACAGCTCACTAACATTTAAGCACAAGATTTGGAGACAAGAAAGAAATGACTACGAAGAAGAAGGAAAATCAGACAAAGGAGTTTGCAAAAATATAAAAGAAAAAAGTGGTTCAAGAGGAAGGGAGAGAACGGACTATTGGGTTAAAATGTTCCTGAGAGGTTTTGTAACATAAGAACAAAGACTTACTTATGGAATTTGGCAACATGTTGCCAGAGCAATCCATGACTGGGTCTTTAGATCTTTTCTTTGTCTACACTCACTTCCTTGGCAACCTCATCCAAATCTTAAACTAAAGACCATATATATGCAGATGCGTCTCAAATTTATATCTTTATAAATGCCTAAAATCCAGACTGATATATCCAACTCAACATCTCTACCTAGATGTCCAATAAACATCTCAATATTTCCAGAATTGCATATCTGTTTCCCCTACAACCTGGAAACTGCCCTATCCATGGAATTATAGGGAGGTCCATCCTTCTAATGGAGCAAGCCAAAATTTCCTGAAATATTTCTCGACTTCTCTCTGTCTGTAACACCTGGAAGACAGATTGGCAGACTTAGTAGAAATAAAGATACCCACTCTAGTTAGATTTCACCAAGAGTCTCAGTTCTGGAAGAAAGATCCTATTATGCCTGGCTACTTCTCCAACACACCAGATGAGAGTAGAAAGAGATCCAGGGAAATACTGACCCTCTGCATTGTCCATTAGGATCAGCTGAGAGTTATTTGGAAATACAGATGCTGGGGTCCCCACCCCAGACCTATTTTCTGAATTGTGGATGTGAGGCACAGGTTTATTTGCTTAAAAATGTCTTTATGTATTTTTGATATGTAGATATGGATTAAGAATCATTGGTCTAATTACCACTTGATACGAAACTTCTGCCACCTTCCTCTGTTGCCAAGATCTGTTTTTCAGACATCATCCTTATGATGTCACTCTTCTCATCTCCATCCTAGAGTGGCCCTGTCTTGGCAGTGTGGATGATAGTTTAGAGCAGTGCTATTCATAATTTTTGCTCTTGTAGTCCCTAATGATTTTGAAAAATGATAAGCCCTTCACATTTTTCAGATGACAATTATTTTTTATTATAAATTTAAATAGTTGCAAAAGATATAATTTTTGATGATTTAAAAAATTCTGTGATGTGACAAAAATCTTGAATGATCTAACATCAAAAATACCTTTTAATGATAAGCTTATGGCTAGATTAGCCTCTCATTCTCATTGAAAACAAAAAAAATTACAAACCAGTGTGTCTTAAGCTTTCATGTGCATAGGAATCACCTGGAGATCTTGAAGTTCACCCAGCAGGGCCTAAGATTTTGCATTTCTAACCTGCTCCCAGGTGACACTGATGGCATCTGTCCAAAGACATCTCTGTCTGGAGTTGTCAGCCTGTAAGCCTCCTGATTGGCAGAGGCTTCGTTTTCTAGTATTTGAGAAATTTAATTTCTCAAATTGACTCCAATATTTTGAATTGTCCTATTGTTTAGGGCTCTGAAGTTTTGTTTACACTGAAGCAGTGTAGTCTGGTAAGATTCAAGATGGGTATGAGGTCCACCTTTCTTTTAAAAACTAAGAGCCAAACAATTGCAAAGTGATACATCACAGGTCGATTTCCAGCCTGATATGGTTTCTGATAGGGTACATAAAGAAACTGAAGATCTGGAAATGTATTGCCTTAAATTCTCTATTCCTATATACTCCTAGAAAATGCCTATGTAGCCCAGGTGTACACTTGGAACAGTCCTATTCACAAACAGATGTTCAACTGATGCTTGATGAATGAAGAAATATAAATTTTAAATTATTTCAAAAATTGTTTCTTAATTTTTGCCCACAAAGGTGTGCATAGTAAATTTGATTACCCCTCAATATTTTTTTTAAAAAAAATAAGCAAAGCCACATTTACCACCTATTAGATAAAATTCCCAAGAGAATCTTTGCCAATAGCATAGATACTTGATTTGAAATTGAATAGTATTTAAATGAGAATTCCAAAACAGATATTGGACAAATTTGTGTGACTAACGAAAATAAACTATCGTATCTCCACAGTCATTGAACAAAGGTGGCCTTTGGATAATGCTCTTTGGGCTTTAGGAGTAATTTGTTTTTTCTAAGGGAAACAATATAAAATAAACAGCTTTGAGAAAGTAAAGAACATAAAATTCATATCATTTCTCAATTATGAAAATGACTATCACATATCAAGAATGTTATATGTCAACCACATGGATTTTTCAAGACCTGGATCTTTTAACATATGGAAAGAGAAAGAATGAAATGTTTTACTTATTTCTCTTTCTGAGCTTTTCTGCTTTTAAAAGCCACTTCATTATGCCTCTAATAATTTGTAAGAAGTATGAATTGCGAAGTCAATAATTTTGTAGTGAATGCTATTTTATAAGACTGTACTTGTACTTGAACTCTTTCCAGGTTCAATACTTACAGAACAATAAAAACTACATGATTAGAAAACAGTACTATAGCTTTTCATATTTTTGTGTATATTATTTATTTTTAGGTAATCTGATTCACCATGCTTTGTCAAATTTGATTTATATAACGAAATTATGGTGCACTGATATGGAAAAATGAAACTATTCAACCTCATTCTTGAGTGACTAAGTCTTTCTTGGATGGTAAAGCAATACATTCTTTTTTTTGAACTCCTAAAGTCAGTGGTGACTATATATAACTTTTCTCATTAGTTCATTCAATTGGCTTCTCATAGGAAAGAAGAGTAACTGTGTCTCTTCCATTCATTAGAAATGACTCTGGCATTGGGAAAAATAGGATTCATTGTTCGAACGTAACAGAAAATCCTTTCCTTTTTGTCTGGGTGACATTTATCCTAATGATTTGACTTGTTCTGATTTTGCAGCAATCACATTTTCTGATTTTACTTTTTCTCCTTTGTCAGAAGTTGGAAGAGACAGTAACTTTTCATAGGATTCTAACGTAGATGGTTTGATTGCCAACTATTAAAATTGATTATAACCATTTAACTACTACCGACTAGAATGTGAGACTAAAAGAAAAACCTCACATGGAACACAGATTTAATTTGGAAAGGTGCTGCTGCGTTAGCTCGGTATGTAACTGTAGAAGGTAGAGCCATAACATTTGACAACAGCTAGTTTACTACTACCAAGTTGAAAGGACAACAGTGGAGTAACTACCCAGTTGGTTATTCGCAGAGTGGTGGGGAACAGTATTTTGTAACTACTCTTACAGGTTCTGTTGTTTACAACCCGAAAGAAAGTAATGGCTGCCATAAAACTCAGTCTCACACAATCTGGTAGACCTCTATAAAGCTTGGGAAGGACAAATGTATTTGGGCCAGGTGTCAGTTGTCCTGGGGAATGAGCCTTGGCCATCCAATTGAAGTAGGTTATTGATATTGAATGGGAAGTGGCTTTTTGTTGTAAATACCCTTTACTAATTATGGATGTTTACCTGAGAAATCAACAGACATACCTGCTGTTTTATTATGCCATTCCCTCCTGAATTGCTTTTAGTGCTTCTCTGTTTAGTCCAACAGAAAAGAAAAGGAAAATGTGAAAGCATTCCAGTTTGGCCTTTAATTTGAAAGTTACCAACTGACAACCAACATCAAGTGGCTTACTTCTGTGTTCTGAGGCACTATGTTAGCTAGTTAACTTAAATATTGGATTCTACATGCTTTCTTCTCAGCTTGAGATTCATACATGTTATTGTTTATGGTATTACATCCGCAATGCAAAAACAAAGTCCTGGGCATGTTTCTTCCATAAAACTATCTTTGATGAGCTTTTAGATTTACTATTTACTCCCAAATAAACTACAGCTGAAACTTGACGTTAGCCATATTGGGATACAGTTTCTGTTTTTGCCATTTATTTTGGCTACCTTTGATAAACAGATCAAAATAACATGGTCCTTGTTTTTACATAAAATGGGGTTATTCAATCAATGTATCATATAGTCTTTCTCTCTTTTTTTTTTTGAGGAAGATTAGCCCTAAGCTAACATTTATGCCAATCTTCCTCTATTTTATACGTGGGTGCCGCCACAGCATGGCTGACAAGTAGTGTAGGTCTGTGCCCAGGAACTGAACCAGTGTACTGGGCAGCCAAAGTGGAGCGCAGGGAACTTGAACCACTCGGCCAGAGAGCCGGCTCCTCTCTTTTTTTTTAATTGATAATTTTGTAACCTAATTAAAGACCAGAAAAAATATATATTCTTGAGTTTTATTCATTAGAGAGGAATTTCCCCCCAGTAAAATTTTATTAACAGAGCTGATTGAGCTAATGTAATTTTGGTGTTCAAGTGTCAGGAGTTGAGTTTGCTGTCCTTGACCCACACTGAGATGATCCGTACTTCAGCCCAGGGCCTGCCCCACCCTCTGTCTCCTACCTCTATCTGCACAGTTCCGAAGATGGAATCCCTGAGTAAAGTGGGGTTGTGGGGGATAAGAGAATACCAAATTCTTTGGGAAAAAGCTTAATCAGATAGGAGGAGGGAACGGTACAGAAAAAGATGTAAGCATAATTTGTAATTGTCAAAAAAATCTGCTTTATGCCAATAAAATCCATTTTCAAGGAATTTATAATAGTGGGTTAACGTGGGGTGTTTATAGTTCAGAGATTCTTTAGTTTTTTTGTCCATATTAATTATTTGCTTTCTAGTAATCAATTTCCATTAATTTAATAGCTGACTGATTTGCAAATTTAATACGTAAAGGAAAATGCCTTGAAGACTTACGAATTGCTATGTATAAGAAAATACACCTAACTTATCTTTGGACAAAACTGATAGAATTAGTTAAAAATTAAGGCTATTATAATAGTACTCAAGTTTGCATGAAATTTTCAGTCTGTTCATGCTATAAAAAAGAGAAATATATCATCATTCTTATTGACATAAGCATGCTATGGTTTCTTTCTGGGAATTTCAAAGAGTTGCAGGGACTTTTCAAGAAATGGTAAAACTATTTTTGAAATCAAATATGAGAATATAAAAAGAAGAAAAACTCAGGATAATTCTTAGTGACCACAATTATTTGTCTTACGATGCTTTTTTTTTTTAATAAAAACATTCTACTTTATGAGTCATCAGATTTATTGTATAACTAGATTTGACTGATTCAGTTATTGAGATAGGTTCCCACAAAGGGCAGGAGCACACATTCAGAGTCCTTACCTTTATACCAAGTTGAAAATTGCTAATGGGATTTCATCAATCGCTAATTTATTGAAAATAAAATGGAGGTTTCAGAATAAGATTAGGTTCTGGCTTAGATGATGAAGTAGTAGTATCCTAAATACATAAACAAAATAACCCTAAATATGCTTTTTTTATCTAACTAATTTGTGGGGTTGCTATTCACAGTCAGAAATATCCTTAAAAGTGAGATTATCAAATTTACTCCATATTCTACCTTCAATCACTTGTTTAGGGTTTGCTACCTTAGCCAATGGAAAGATACTCAACTTAATGCTTGTAGTATCATGTGTGGGCCAAACACAGCATAACTTGGTGCGTAGTAGATGTTTAGTTAGATGGTGATTGAATGAATAAATGAATTGTTGAGCCAAAGGTTAAAATCAGAATTTCTATAGTAGTTCTTATATTAGCTTTTATGAAGGTACAATATACGTTGGTTTGCATATATAAAGTAAATTTTATATTTATTTGATTCCTCCAGCAGTGTGCAGAGGTTTTTTTAAAAGAAAAAGTTCCTAAAATATTCCAACAAATCTTTATCAGTGTCATCAAATCAAAGGAATAACATAATTTTGCTTTTCTGAAATTGTATCCTGAAAGAAATTAACATACAGAATTAAAAACATCTGGCGTTTCAAAGGGCTGTGAACTATGAATGCAATTTTTATTAGATGGAATTTGAAGGTAGGATTATATCTTTGTTCTTGTGGATTGGAATACTTTTCCTAAGATTAAGTTAGAAAGTAAAATGTTACTTTGCATAACAGGAATTTTATTATGAGGATGAAAATATTTTCTCCAATAATACTACTTTTCATTATGAGGAGGACACAACGTTTAATGGTTACTTCATTTCAAAGGTTTGGTCATGTTGTCAGCACTTTCAAGAGCTGATAGCCAACTGCAGCATACCTCCTGGGGTTCTGCAGAAATAGCTTTACATGTTAGAATACAACTCCCATAAAAATAGTCTGAACAAGCCAGTTTCAAACCAAGGATTCAGGCTGCTGGCTTTCTATCAATGTCAAATATGCCCCACATTTGTGACTCCAGCCTTCACGTTACTGTCGTTGAAAAGGATTTCACGTATTTTTTCATTGCCTCAAAAATGTTGTTGTTATCCAACAAAATAGAAACATATGATTTCTATCCTTCACCCTTATTGTCAGTTTTCCTTGTCCCCTAACTAGCACCCAGGCTCCTCAAACACCCTTAACGTGGGAGTGGCTGCTTTCTAATCAAGTGGTTAGTTCTTCAGACTCACCAGATGATCCGCTTCTTTTACTTTAAAAAGGTAAGAGACTCAGTGCTGCAGTTGGGGACACTGCTAGCAACAGCCTTAAGGGGCGGACACTGAGGGGGCAGAGATGATCAGCAGTGCTCACACGTCACTTAAGTCACGATTCCATTTCCCTAAATGAACAACCTGAGCATGAAATATAAATGACGGAAAATTAAATTTAAGCCATAGTATTTTGCTCTAAGACTAATTGGTAGAACCCGAAGGTATAGTAATGATTAAAACTGTGAATGGTCACATCAAGGGACACTGGCATTTTATGGTATTTCTCTAAATTGAATTCAGAAGCACTGTGGGGTCAGGGTAAGGACTTCTAGAAATAGATGGTGACCTTCCACATTAAATATACATATACACACACCAGGGATTGATGAATTATTCATCACAGTAACAAAGTGCATTACATATTTAAAAAAGAAATGCAAAACCCAAACTTCTTAACATTAGAGCACACACACACATACACACACTCACACAAGTGCAACGCAGTATTGTTGAGTGATACTTTGGGTTGTAGTCTTGATATTAGCCTTCTCCTCAAATATTTTGATAGGTGCCCTTCCCAATTTTCACAAACATTTCTGTGTTGATTATTGATTCCAGTTAGTAAATTTTGAAAGGCTGAACTATATTATTAAAGCTGTCTCAAATCCTTTGTAGATTTGTGAGATTTGAAAAATAAATATATATTAGTGTTAATATAAACCATGATATGTTGATCAATTAGAAATATTTATTATGGGAGTTACTAGCAATTTTGAAGTGTACCCTCCAGAATAATAAATATCATTTAGATAGAAGAAAAAAGAAGTTGGTTAAATATTACTGAATTGCCATTTTTAAAACAGTGTTTTACATTTGAGACAACAAATTTCCCAAGTGACAATTTTGAAACTATATTATACTTTTCATTTTAATTGTCTGTCTTGTCATCTGTGAATTCACCCTATCACTTTCCTTCCTGGCTGCCATGTTCTCTTTATTGTTTTACCCTCAGATGAGTCAGGATTACTGGTTTCTTCTACATATTTGCCATAGAATACTGACTCATGGGTGAAAGCTGAGAGTTTTACTTTTTGAAGAATTCCCAGCAGTCCTTGCACTCTGACAATGTCCAAGTTTAAGATACTTTTTTCTAAACACAGACGTAAACATACAACTTTTTTTTACTTCAGCACTAAAAAATAAGAGGGAAATAATTTCATGTCTCCATCTATAAGATCTTGGGGAATTTGTTTAATTTCTCTGGGTCTCAGTATCTAAGTCTATAAAATGATTGTGTTGGTTGAAGGAAGTGGGAACAATTAAAATAGATTATTTACAAAATTCTATTCAGCTAGAAAATTATGTGACTTTAAGGCCTCGCTTTAAAAATGGCTTGTTCCTGATGTTTATTTAAAAAAAAAGAAAGAAGAAGGAAAGAAAGAATGACAAAAAAAAAACGCAACTCTGGATAGGCCTCTTACATAGCTTAATTCTTTTTTATATTTGTTAGATGAGATCATAAAAAAATGTATACAAGTTATATGAAACTCAGTTGTCAGGATAAATTAGGGTAAGAGAGGCAAGCAGTCCCATCACGACTTAAACCTAAGGTAAGCACACAGTTGCCTTAAGTGAGACCTGGGCTGAAGTATTGACTACTGCTTTGAAGTGGAAACGTGACCATGACTTACTGTGACTTTTAATGGTAGGGAACTTTTTATTGCTGAGGAGGTGAATATATCTTTAAGAAAAAAACTACAATGAAAGAGAATTACAGCAGGCCTTATTATTTTGGTACAAAGATACCTGGTAACAGTTTTGTCTGAATCGAAGAGCTAGTTGGGTCAAATAATTAGTCAGTTAGATAAAGAAGTTAATGATTTCTTTTTCACTGAATTGACTTGCTGTTTTGGTGTCAATAATCAGATTTGGTCTACATTAGATTTAAGGGCGACAGGAGTTAGGTGAGGTGGAATAGGATCAAGTACATTTGTCCCATAAAACATATTTTACATAATAAAATAAATCAAGGAGAAGAATCTTAGAATCACTGTAATTGTAGTGGTTGAGGGTATCTAGCAACTTTGGGTTCATTTACTTTTTATTAATTTGTGTTTTGGGGAAGGACAATAGTGAATTGGGATGAAGAATTAAGTCAGGAGGGAAAATTCAGAGTTAGAGCAGACAAGACAGCACAAGGAATTCTCTATGCAATCTTTGGGAATTGGTGTGTATTGTTCTGTACATTGCACAATACTTTTTTTTAAAGTATATTTCATTTTTATTTTTAGTTTCAAAAATAACACTTTTAATTCATACATGCATCTGTGAAAAGCTACATATACATATAATAATGTTGTACTGCTAAATCTCTGAGCCTGAAAACATCACTTAGCATGAAAATATTGTTTTGAATGCCTTGTGTAAATTTGTCATAGGCTATATTTTAATTTAAGTTACTTTGGTTTTTGCTTTAGTGGTTCTTTCTTTCTTTCTTTATTTTTATTGTAGTAACATTGGATTATAACATTACATAACTTCCAGATGTACATCATAATATATTTTGAATTCTGTGTATATTACATCATGTTCACCACCCAAAGACTAATTACAATCCATCACCACACACATGTGCCTGATCACCCCTTTCACTCTCCTCCCTCCTCTCTTCCCCTCTGGGAATCATCAATCCAATCTCCATTGCTATGTATTTGTTCGTCGTTGTTTTTATCTTCTACTTATAAGTGAGATCATACAGTATTTGACTTTCTCCCTCGGACTTATTTCACTAAGCATAATACCCTCAAGTTCCATCCATGTTGTCACAAATGGCCAGATTTCATCATTTCTTATGGCTGAGTAGGATTCCATTGTGTATATACACCACATCTTCTTTATCCATTCATCCTTTGATGGGCACCTAGGTTGCTTCCAAGTCTTGGGTATTGTGAATAATGCTGCAATGAACATAGGGGTGCAGGTATCTTTATGCCTTTGCGTTTTCAAGTTCTTTGGATAAATACCCAGCAGTGGCATAGCTGGATCATATGGTAGATTTATTCTTAATTTTCTGAGGAATCTCCATACTGTTTTCCAGAGTGGCTGCACCAGTTTGCAGTCCCACCAGTGGTGTACGAGCGTTCCATTCTCTCCACATCCTCTCCAACACTTGTTGTTTCCTGTCTTGTTAATTACATGCATTCTGACTGGAGTGAAGTGGTATCTCATTGTAGTGTTAATTTGAATTTCCCTAATAGTTAATGATGTTCATCATTTTTTCATGTGCTTGGTGGCCATCCATATATCTTCTTTGGAGAAATCTCTGTTCAGATCTTTTGCCCATTTTTTAATTGGGTTGTTTTTTTCATTTTTGAGACGTATGAGTTTTTTGTATATTTTGAATATTAACCCCTTATCTGATACATGGTTTGCAAATATCTTCTTCCAATTGTTAGGTTGTCTTTTCGTTTTGTTGATGGTTTCCTTTGCTGTGCAGAAGCTTTTTAGTTTGATGTAGTCCCATTTGTTCATTTTTTCTATTATTTCCCTTGCCCAGTCAGACACAGGACATGAAGATATGGTGCTAAGACCGATGTCAAAGAGCTGTACAATACATTTTTAATAAGAATTATATTTCAGACATATTTACACAAGACGAATACTTAGAAAATAAAGAGAGGCCAGAAGGGTTGACAATAAAGTGAGGGAAAAAATATACTAGAAAAATGTCTTCCAAAAGACAGTTACAAAATGAATTTTGATATCAAACTAACTATAATTCAGGGTGAAAAACATTATAAGAGCAAAAAGAGTTTGTCCCTAGTCATGGATTGTATGCCTCTGTCTACTGTGGAGATGGTCGGGCCATGGAATTTATATTGGCCAATGGAATGAGAACAGAGGTATGTATTTTCAGAAGTATGTATGATACTTCGAGCAGAAGCATTAGGACCCATTACAGTGTATGCCACTATTCCTCATTTTCCTCTGCCGTGATGTCAGCATGTTCTCAGATATGGGTTATGCTGTGAGCCATGAATACGGCAAGAAGAATATTTGCCACCTCCCAATAATGGAAACTTTAGTATGAAAGATGTGAGATGCACAAATTTATAGATTTGAGTTTAAGTCATAGAATTGGGATGTGGACTTCGGATCTAGGTATGCGTCTTGGATGATTCTACCAGGAATTTGTAGATTAACTACTTGTTCAACTTCTTATAGTAATGTGAATTTTCAAGCTTACACTTTTTTTGCCATTTGAATGATCATACCCTCTTGTTCTTTAAAAAAAATCATAACCCCCATAATAACTTTTAATTGTCTGATTTGACTTAATGAAACACTGTCATCCCTATAGGTTGCATCTGTTTATTCTACTGCCTGATTGGCTCCTGCGTGCTTTTGCTTTACTCTTCTCACTGGCCAACAATCTAAAGCTGTTACACTGAGAATTGCATAATCTCAGAAGTCTTCTTCTAGGGGATGTGGCCAGGAAAGGATGAAAAATTAACAACCTCCTTGAACTTTAACTAGATTGTTTTGAGCCTTTATTCTGTAATTTCTGATTTTTCCTTACTGGGGAAAAGTGGGAGTGTAGTTTGAGCCCGGAGAATTATGCGGACAGGCAAATTACATGTTAGACCTGTTTCCCCTTGTCTGAGAATCTGCTCATTTAAATGCTGCCTTCAGCCTCCACTCAGACCAGTTTCCTAACATCCCCAGCTCATTCTGTTAGTCAGAACTTATTCCTGATTGGTACTATTTTTCATAAGACTGGAATAATTTGACCTGGAACTTACTTCTCATTGGTTTAACTCCTTCTAAGATCTAGTAAGAGAGATGAGAGTTCATCATTTTGGGCACAGATATTTTATCATGCTTAGGGATGAAAGCTTACAAATAAAGGTAACAGAAATCAAAATATGTCTCAGGGCAAGTCACATTGACCAAATGAAAGTTTATCTTTTCATAATTGTTCATTTTGAACCAAAACAAAGGCACCGTATGAACAAAATAAACATTTAGTACTACTTTTTCATGCACAAAAGTTACAATTACCACATAAGAAAATTCCAAAACATAGGGTGACACTGCTTTATCTTTTTCTTCGTTCAAAGTGAGATAATCACAAAACAACCTTAGGGAAAACTCCTTGATACCAGGTAACCCCTACGATTTATGAGATATGTTCAGTATTTGTTCTATCTTTCCCTTTTTTCAAGTCTTCATACAAAGCTTTCCACCAATGTGCAAAGGAAAGAATGGAGTTAAAACACTCAGTTTAATTCCATTTGCATAACAGCAAAGATAAACACCCCAAATTTATTTTTCCTAGTAATTTCATTGAGTCATCTTTGTTTTTAATGAATTTCTTTCTCCTTGAATCTCCTCAAAGTTTGTTGGCACTCTATCAATCAGTAGCAGAAAACAGAGAAATCACTGGATCCTCTCCTGGAATGAAGCAGAGGCAGTATGGAAAATAGTGTTGCCAAGTCAACCAAGCACTCAAAATAGAATTAAAATCTCATGATAACTACAACCACAATATGCCAGGAGGGAAACAAAAAAGAAATTGTTCCCAAATGAAAGAGGAGAGAAAGCAGCGTGGAGTAGTAACACTTTTGGTTCTTTGAATAACTTGCTTTATGTCCTTGGGCGATTCACTTAATTTCCCTGGGTTTTGGATTCCTCTCTGTAAAATGAGAGGATTGGACTAAACCAGTAGTTTCCAAATTATGAAGCTTGGAATAATTGCAAGGAGGCCTTGAATTCATATGTTTTATATACTTCCATAATCATTAGGGTCGAAAAGTCCAGTGGGAGATGAAAAATATTTTTATATTTTTTAAAACAGTCCTCATTTGGAAAACTTTAAGGCACGCTGTTTAAATGATATGTGAAGTCTTTTCAGATTATAGAATGTCATTATTTTATGAGTTAGATATCCAGATGTTGAAGTGTATGATTCTTGATTGAAGTCTTTCTCCTGAAATAGTATTGTTATTGGAAAAACAGTGAGATAGCAGTTAGAAGTGTGATTTTCCACACCAAATTTCATTCATTAATTCTTTTACCCTGAGCAAGTTATTTAAATTTCATTTCCTTCAGTTGAGATAATCAAAATGTTCTTCAAATTTGTTGTCAGTGATGTTGAGTGGATTTCTATTCTTAGCGATCCTGTGTGCAGCAGACAGAAAGCAGCCTAGGCTTTTTGCATCATCAGACGAAACTTAGCTGCCATTCACAGTCATGCCTGATTTTTCGGAAGTGGGTGGCCATGTCCTTCTTCGTAGTCTGTCTTAGTCTGGAAGCTCCACTGAAACCTGTCCACCATGGGCGACTCTGGTGGTATTTGAAATACCCATAGCATAGCTTTCAGCGTCACAGCAACATACAGCCACCACAGTATGACGACGACAGACAAGTGGTGCGGTGTTCTGACCCAAAAGGAATCCGGCCCATAAGATGAGACCAAATCCTACCCACAAGACCCCCCAGGGCTGGCTGTTCTTCAAATACAAGATGGTTTTATTGCTTTTATTGGTCAACCACTCTCAGCCTTCTAATGCTAAATTTACATAGCAGGGGTCAGAATTTGCTGTTAGGTCTGCTTACCCTTGTAGCTGCTCTTGCTTCTTGCTTTCCTTCTTCCTCTTCCATGTTAGTGTGCTATTCATCTCTCTAGTTCTTTTTCTACTCTTACGCTGATGCATTACTTGTAGTTTAAGGATCTTTAATACTTATATGATAACTTCAGCAGTAATGCTTGCTATTTTTGAAAGGGAAATAATGTGGATTTTTATAAATAATTAAAAGCAAGCCAATAAGTTGCCCAGAAATTGAGTAGAATGCTAGTAATTTAGTATTATTTTATATTCATAGAATCTTCTCTCTCCTTCTGTTTGTAAATTTCTGAAATACATGATTCTTTTTTCTCAGCTTTTTCCTTCCGCTGTGTGCCTTTATGTGCTTGTGAGCATGTGTATTTATCTCGCTTTCAGAGGAGTGCTTAGTCAAAGGCTCCCATTTATATTCTTGTCAGTTATTCGTTTATCTCTGAGTCCCTGGTGGTTGCCGCTGTGACCGCTGAAGCTGCTGCTGTCCTGTGAGGTCTGTTCAGTTTGCTGAGGGACCAAAGGAAGTTCACTTCTTGTCCAGTTATTGGATTCGCTCCTTCAGAACTCAAGCCACGTGAGCAGGTAGCTTCACTTGGAAGTGGAAATAAATGGTTATCTCTTAAAACAGAAGGGATTAGGGCTTCACACGTCTGCATGGCCGTAACATCGTGCTTACAGAATTATTAAAGATGCACCTTGAAAGTAACAGAGGGTCCCCAATGCTCACCAATCTTCATCTTCATATTAACTTTTAATCAGTGTTTTAACGATGTCTTACAGACAGGAATGAATATTACAAAAGGTCAACCAACTTAATATTCATTAGAAAATATGATTAAATAAAGGCAATTTTTTTACCTCAGTAAAACACATGAACTAATTTAAAAGGAAGAATGAAAAAGTCCTGTAGAAGCTAATAAGGGGTGAATTTTTCTATGTTCCACATGCTTGGTAAGCAAGCACAGGATTATGCTGGTAAATTGATATGTTCTTCTTTTTTTTTTTTTTTTTTTAAAGATTGGCACCTGAGCTAACAACTGTTGCCAATCTTCTTTTTTTTTTTTTTTCTGCTTTATCTCCTCAAACCACCCCTGTACATAGTTGTCTATCTTAGTTGCAGGTCCTTCTAGTTGTGGCATGTGGGACACCGCCTCAACGTGGCCTGATGAGCGGTGCCATGTCCCAGCCCAGGATCCAAACCCTGTGCCCCCGCAGTGGAGTTCAAGAACTTAACCACCCGGCCACGGAGCTGGCCCCTGATATGTTATTCTTAAACATGAGTAATTTAGAATAACAACTAAAAGTGAAAATAAAAATTTGTCTTGAATAAGAACATGATAGTACTTTGTAGTAGATTGATTTTTAAAGAACTACTTTAATTAAAATTCCCTTAAGTTGAAAAAAATCCTCATTAAAAATAGCACATTTTAGGACATTTTTAAAGGTGGACTGATCAAAGATTTACTGGTGTTCTTGTCCCTGCTCTTAATTTCTTTAGCTTACCTCTCAACCATCTAAATGTAGTACTTATATCTTTTTGAATCTCTCAGAACTTTTCTCCTGATTAAGCAGTGTTGCTATTTTGTGCTATCTAAAAAATGTGCCATTAACATTTTTGTGATAGAAATTTTTACTTGATAATAATGTCTTATTTCAAAAACAACTTATAACTGAAAATGATATATTCTGATATATATTCTTCTCAGCAGTGTATTACATGAATAATTTATGCTACTTTCCTCAGAGTTACTAAAGAAAATAAAAAAAATTAAGAACACAACATGCTGCCTTATCTCAAGGAGGTAACCACTGAGTTGATTACAAATAGAATTTTAGGTAAACCAAGCCATTTTATAAATTAATTTAATCTCCAAATAACAGCCACCATTCCACAATTTACTGAGTAACTATTGGGTTCCAGCGACTGTGCTAAACACTTTACATAATTCTCTGAATTTTTTACAAGAATCTTTGACAGTAATATATTATTAGAATTTCACAGTAAAAGAAACTGGGGCTTAGAGAAGTTAATCAACTTTTAGATTATCACATATCAAGTAAGAAATTGTTCAGAATCACTAGGAGTAAGATGTAACAATGGTTATATCAATTCGACATTATGCATTCATGGGAGCAGCTTCAATAATCTACATAAGGATTGTCTCTCTGGTGCTGGAGGCTGGTCAGCAGGGCAGAGAGTTGGGAAGAGATGATGGATATAAAGTGTGGAAGAACAAGGAGAAACTGGACCCATTATCAATACTGGACTCTGAGGATAGCCTGGAACCAGTGTCAGCCTCTCGTCTTCTCCAAGCCTCCAGTGTTGACGATGGAGGTGACGTGCAAGATGAACCAGTGCCCTCTGTCATGGAGCTAAACACACACCTGGTCTAGGAGATGTAGAAGCAAAAGGAAGATGTGGTGGGAGCTAGAGAAGCCTCAGTGCTGGCTGCTGTCCCATGCAACCAGGTGAGCCAGCAGCCAAGTCACAAGGTACACAATGTGCAACAGCACAGGTACCTTGCACAGATGTTCGCTCAAAAAGAAATATGACTACCTGAGCACCTGCATTGTGGGAAGCGTAGTCCCAGCTTAACAGTTAGCTAAATTGACCTAATACAACAAATCCATGGTGAATCCGTGACACAAAGTTTTTGTAAGCCTATATATATATATATATATATATATATTTTGCTTAGGGAGATTTGCCCTGAGCTAACATCTGTTGCCAGTCTTCTTCTTTTTTTTGGCCTGAGGAAGATTAACCCTCAGCTAACATCTGTGCCAATCTTCCTCTATTTTACATGTGGGTCACTGCCACAGCATGGCTGATGAGAGGTGTAGGTCTGTGCCTGGGATCTGAACCCATAAACCGGGGCTGCCGAAGCTGAGTGACCCCAACTTAACCACTATACCCTGGGCCAAGCCCACAAATCTTCTCTGATACCAAATCTGAGTAACTTCTCTAAAAGGGTATATTGTCCCATTTACTTGTGGGTTATTAAGGTTATTTTAAATTTATTTTTGGCACTGTAACCAAGTGGGCTCCAAAGTTTTCTCACTCACAATAGTCATGTGTAAATCTACACAATTTGGGAAATAAAGTAAAGCTGAAGACACACTGAAATTTCACTGATCAGGAAAAAAAATCTCTAAAAAATGAAAATATTGCCTTATTTTAGTGGCAAAATAAAAATGATTTATACTGAAATCACCTCCCCCTGCTACCCTCCACACCTCTTTTGATTGGGTCAGGAGAGAACCCCAGAATTTGTTCCAAGGAAGACCCACTCCTACCTTCTCCTACTTTCTCCCAATGGCCAAGACACATCTACCATTAAGGAATAACCTTACCATTCTCTTTATTCTGGTTTCTGTCAGTAACCTCATGATGTCCAGGACTACCAAGAGCTTCCTTTTCCCCAGATTAATCCTTACATGGCTCTGTAGCATATTTTTTTGCATCTGTCAGTTGCCTCTCTACAACTTCAGTAGACTTACCATCAGTCTTCAGCAACATTTTCAACCTTTCTCTGAATGAGACCCTCCCTTTCTTGCTATACTAGAACCCTGGCTTTCCCATGAAGACCCAGAATTCCCTACATCCCCCTTGGTGGTGGTTGTTTCCCTTGTGGGCCTGTCATTTCAGTTTCCCTAGGCATGGAGGTGAGGGGGATCATCTTTCTGTTCTACTCAGGCACTTCCAAGCCATCTTACTTTCCTTTTCCACCAGTTCTCAGCTTTGAATTTCATACAATCAGACCATACCACCACCTATCCCTTCTTGTATCATCTACAAAACCCAGTCCACTTTCCGTCCTTCTGTAATGAAGTCTGTTCTTCTCTCATGATCACTTCTCCTATTATTACTCTGTCAAGTTCCTGGTGATTTCACTATGCACTTTCATGAAATATGCACATTTCTAGCCTCTCAGTTCTTTAAACTCTTTTCCCTGCAATAATCATGCCCTTGACCTTACTTTATAAACTCCCTATCTCATGATCACATGTCTTGTCACTATTAATAACTGCAATCACTCCATAATCTCAGTTTTCAGGATCCTGCTTTCAGAACACCAATTTTTCCCCTCTAGCTCATACCTTCTAGACCCTTACTGTGATAATGTCACCGTTATCAGGACCTACAATATATTGATCTTCTCTTCTTGTCTATATCCTCATCACTTGGAGGCTCTCCATCAGTCTCATGACTTCAAATACCTTCTATAAACTGATGATTCCTACATTTTTTTCTTCCTCCTAAAAATTTTCCTGAACTGCAGGTTCACATGTCCGAGTGCCTACTTGACATCCTGTTTGAATGTTCACTAGACAACTCAAACTTAACTGAGTTTCTTATCTCTCCCTTCCTCCCACATAATCCTACTTCTCTTACCATCTTTGATATTTCAGTTAATGGTAGTTCTATCTTTTCAGACAGAACTGAAACTTTCTGTTGCAAAGACTGAAAAACTTGGAACCGTTCTAGATTCTTCTCTCTCTTTTTCACAAGTAATCTGAAGATAGATTCAGTTAGCTGTACTTTCAAAATGTATCTAGAATATGACCTCTTCTCTTCACTTACAATGGTGCCACTTTTATGAAAGCTTATTTTTTGCTTGGATTGTTTCACCCTTTCCACCCTTTGTCTATCAGAACAGCAGTCAAAACTGCCCTATTAAAATATTAGCTAAATCATGTCACTCTTCTCCTTGAAAGTCTCTAATCACTTCCAATATCACTCAGAAAGTAAAACCGAAGTCATTACTGGGTGTAGGAATCTCTGTGTGATCAGTGTTTCCTCTCAGACATGGTTTCCTATTAATTTCCCTCTGCTAGAACTTTTGAATAGGATGTCTCAACTTTAATTCCACCCTCATTCTCTAGAATCTGGGATGTGAATAGTTTCCACCAATTAAATGCACTTGTGAGCAATTTAAAACATGGAAGCAAGGTCGAGGCCATCTTCTTTGTTCTGCATGAGTACTCTGAGGTAATTGCAGTGGTGTCCTCAGCATCCTTGTCTGTCGGCATTTTCAGGTATAGCTAGACAATGTGGTGGTAGAATGGTAAAGTAGTAGCCATCATTTTCTGTTTTATCCATCACAGCTAAGATAGTGACTCCTTCAACTCCTTAAACCAGTAGCAGACCTCCCTGATTCTGTAAACAAACTATTCCCTGTACTAAATATTTTGTTCTGTTTGACATACAAAGAGAATTTTCTGTTTCCTGTATTCAACTTCTATTGATATATGCTCCCTTTCTCACTTAGACCTTTAGGAAAATGTCATTGTCCCAGTGAGACCTTCATGGGCCACCCTATTTAAAATGTCACCTCCCCCCAACACACTTCCTGTTTCCCTTTCATGATTTATTTTTTCTTAGTGCTTTCCACTTTTTAGTATGCAGTCTATTTCACATATTTTACCTATTTGTCTTATTTATTGCTGCCTCCCCAAGAATGTAAACTTAATCATGGCCAGGATTATTTTATGACTGCTGCATATCCAGGGCCCGAGAGCAACAGCTTGTGCATTGAAGTTACTCTGAAAAGAACTTGTTGAATCTTAATTTGGTCAGGTCCTGTGACTCTTATTCTAAACTCCCAGTTGATACTATATGTATAAGTGTGAAAGTGTAAGAATATCTATGTACACATGCTGTTGTCAGGTACCTGAATTATTAATAAAAAGCTAGGTTTCCTTAAATCTTTTTTGTGTCATGGTGTGAGTGGAATGGTATTCAGTATTTCAGCATCACTTCCTTTCTTTCTTAGAGGGTTACAAAGCAGTGCTATGTTTCAGGACTATACTGATAAACTGAAACAATAGCCACAAAATCTGAGAAGTATCCTGCATGGAAGAAGGGGTCCATTGTTACGCTTTTTGACCTCAGATTCCATTTGAAATAACATGAGAAAGGCATTTTAGTTTTCCAGTTGACCCCAAATATTTGGTTGATTTGATCAGGCTTTAAAGATTTTTATTTTTAGTTGCTTAGTTACATTAAATCTAAGTTTCCAGATTTTTCTGAAATGTTCTCTGTAACTTCTTTCTTCATTATATTCAGTATCAAATAAAGAGCAAGGCAGAGGCACAATCTATAGGCTCCCTGGCCTCCGAGCGAATAAGGAAATTAACATTATGAAATGCAGCCTGTCTGCCGCTCGTTCTTTATATTCTTCTTGCCCTCAATGGCTGTTTTCAAAAGCCATGAATACTTCCATTGCAGATAATTGGTGCCACCTCCCCCCACTCCCCCAACAGAATCAGAGACACAAACACACTCAGACATGCATACTCACAGGCCTGCACACAAAGATGCACCCCTCCTCCAAGCACTAAAAAGAACTAAAATGGAAAATCAATACTTGACCTTTCCAAGCAGTGGGGACTTGCTGGCTTCTATTTCTAGGATCTGAGTTTTAACATTTAATTCCATATTTGGAATTAGTCAGAAGAGATCAATGGCTCATTTGATTGTTATCAGGCATCAGGGAAGCTGAAAAACCTCTCCAGGGATTACTTTGGAGTAAAGCATCCAAACACAGACATGATTTTCTGTTGCACAGTTGGGTTGAGTTGAGGAGTTATTCCTTTCTCTTGTCCTACCCGATCACTGGTCATTGGAATTACAGCAAGAAATTTAGTTCCCTTTAGGGCCTTACGGTTACTGTCGCTGAGCTTCTGCTTCTTTCTCCCATTTCTCCCCTAGGTTTGTTTCGCTCTTTAGATACCTTTGGAATCCTCTAATATAATTTTCAGAGAAATGGATCAAAGCCTCTGGAATCAATGAAACCATCAGAAAGTGAGGAAGATTAAGGGATCCTAAAACTGACATCATATTATTTATTTGTTTATTTTGTTTTGTTTTTATTTTTTTGAGGAAGATTAGCCCTGAACTAACATTTGCAGCCAATCCTTCTCTTTTTGCTGAGGAAGATTGGCTTTGAGCTAACATCTGTGCCCAACTTCCTCCATTTTAGATGTCCAACGCCTGCCACGTTGATAAGTGGTACATAGGTCCATTCGAGGATCTGAACTGGCGAACCCCAGGGCGCCAAAGTGAAGAGCGCGAACCCAATTTCTATGCCACCAGGCAGGCCCTACATAATATTATTTTTGGTGGTAGCACGTAGTTATTTAAGAACTTGTGAGTATTACAGGACTAGCACATTTTTATTTTGTAAGGACAATGTTAGGGTATGATGGGTAATTTTTTTTTTTTTAAAGTTTTTTTTTTTTTTTCCTTTTTCTCCCCAAAGCCCCCGGTACATAGTTGTATATTCTTAGTTGTGGGTTCTTCTAGTTGTGGTATGTGGGACGGTGCCTCAGCGTGGTCTGATGAGCAGTGCCATGTCCGCGCCCAGGATTCTAACCAACGAAACACTGGGCCGCCTGCAGCGCAGCGCGCGAACTTAACCACTCGGCCACGGGGCCAGCCCCGATGGGTAATTTTTTTTAAGTAGGAAAATGCTTAGTATTCAGAATAGAGGAATGTAGCTCTCTGCCCATCCCCCCGAACTCTGTCTCTCTGTGCATCTCCCTCTCTCTTTACATATATAGATATATATATATATTTATATACACACACACACACATTTCACTGCTTGATTTTCAGGTTGCCTCCAAAAAGTTCAACACATCTGCTTATTTTTATCAGTTTATTATATTTTATCGATTTTACTTAACAAAAAAGATATTTTCCATCCAAAAGGGGCAAAGAGAATTGATTTAAAGAATAAAGCATGGTCATCTATTAGAAATAGTTTGCAGCAATAGAAATCTCCTAGATAAAATTGTTCTAGGACCAACAAAACTGATTCTTCTTTATGAAATTTTCAATTGGCCCTGAAAAAATCCAGTTAATTAATTAACTAATTAATGTGTCTGTCAATCCATCCAATCATTTACAGTAAGCTTTTATTGAGGATCTACTAACTATCCAATATGATGAAAGGAGAGAAGGATACAAAAACAATGACCCAGTGCTTTTTCCAAGTAAGTCATGTTTCAGCCAGAGAACTTGGCACTGAATTTCATGAAATAGCAAGTTCAACAAGCAGAAGATATGTGAGAACTCAGAGGGAGCATGTGTTAATTCAAGCTTGGTTTTTTGTGTACTTGATATTTAATTTATATTGTTGCCCTTGTTTAAAATCGCAAGGTCTGCCTCAATTAAACTAAAACTTTCCCTTTGGGAATTGTTATTCTTGAGCTTGATAAATTTTTTTCCTTTATAATTGTGTCAATTCACAGTTTCAACTAAAATGTTTCTGCTGTGAATAGAGAGAACAGAAGTGTTGATCTGTTTTGTATAGTCCTGAAAATGTCTGAAATGAGTCTTAATAAAAAGTGTTTTTCTGTGTCATTGATCTCGTCAGAAAAGATAGTGTGATAAGGGTTCAAAAGAACTGGCTAGCCAGTCATGTGTTACAATACAGCGATGACCCTTGTAGGGGAGAAAGACATTTCCTCAACCCACTCTAGTTCCTTCTGGCAAGGCTACAAATTAAATTCACATGAGACAGAGTAACAGGAGAAAATTAAACAAAGCTTTATAACAGGTGTACATGGGAGAGACCCAGGCAAACTGAGGAACTCGCCAAAATGGCACAGGTTCTTGTCTTAAATACCACATTCAGCTACAAAGGAGGATGTTGGGGGTAGAGGGAGTCAGTTATGGGAGGTTACCAGAAAAGTACAGTAAACAAGAGTAAGGTTATTACTCAGATTTAAGTCCTGGGCTTCCTCATTGATATGAGTTTTTAGGGATAAGATCATCCCCCTTCTTCCTGGTACAGAGAAGGGGACACCTTTACAGATGGAGATTTCCCTTACAAATGTAAATGTCTCTTAACAAAGAATAACTTCTACTTTTCAGAATTTCTCTCCTGTCTGAAGTTTTTAAAAGTAAACAGCACAGAATAATCCTCATGCCAAAGAGACATATCTTGGGGTGGCCAATTCCAATCCCCCACACCATTGTTTCATGACAAGGTAATTGTTTCATCAATTAGGAAAGTATCAAAGGACATAATTTTCAACAAGCTCTTTGACAGAAAAACATTCTTAATATGTCCATGCTGAAAATGTATTCTAAAAACTGTATTATTGTTTTAATTTACACTTGCATTATAGCAATATAATATAATCCTATCAATACAATTCAAGTTTAAATTAATGTCCTGCAACTAGAAGGTATACTATTTCAGGGAGCTCTTCTTTTTTAGGAAATGCTAAATTCTCCCCATTCACAATTACGTTACTTTAAGATATTTTTTAATTTATTTTACTTTATTTATTTTTTGGGAGGTGAGGGGGAAGACTAGCCCTGAGTTAACTACTGCCAATCCTCTTCTTTTTGCTGAGGAAGACTGGCTCTGAGCTAACATCTGTGCCCATCTTCCTCTACTTTATATGTGGGACACCTACCACAGCATGGCTTGCCAAACGGTGCCGCGTCCACACCCAGGATCCGAACCAGTGAATCCCAGCCGCCAAGAACTTGAACATGCGAACTTGACCGCTGAGCCACCAGGCTGGCCCCATGATATATTTTTAAAACACACTTGTGGAACATTGGGAATTAATATTGAAGTTGTTCATATTTCTTTTCTTTATCAATTATGTAACATTTGTTAAATATGCATGTGTAAGTTGCAAAACAATAAAAATAATTGGAGAAACATTTATCAACTCTTCTGAATTTTATGTTAATAATTTTATTGCTTTATAAAATTCTATCACATATACTATATATATACTACACAGATATCACAATATCTGAGTAGTATATTGTTTAATTTTGATTGAATTTTACTTTTATAAAAATTGTATGCCCTAGTCTTCTACATTTTAACTCAATATTATATTCATGAGATTCATTAATACAGTTAATTATTTTTCATTGCCATATTTTTCATTGGTTAAATAGACCACAATTTATTTATCCATTCTCATGTCATTGATCTTGGGATGGTTTTATTGGGAGAAGGCATATTATACACAATGCTATTATGAATATTTCTATAAATATTTCCAGGACTATATATATGGAAGCTTCTGTAGAGTATATACTTGACAGGAAATTTCTGGATCATATGCTATGTTTATGTGTAACTTGATAAGTTATTTTTAAAGATATTATAGCCATTTATAATGCCACTGTGAGTGTACGACAGTTCCCATTAACCCAACATTTTTGCCAACATTTAATATTGTCAACCTTAATAATTTTTGTCAATATTTCTTACTTGGATGGGCACAGGAAAATATTTTTTAATCAAATCGTAAAATAGGTCAATTACAGCCACCAACCAATGAACAGAGAATTTCTTTATATGTTAGTATTGGAATTCATTTGAAAACTTGCCTTTTATCTTAATATGTAGTCATTATCTCTTGGCTAATCTTCACAAGCATATAAAATGAAAACTATTTCAAACTTCATAAACCATGTGAAATTTTTAAAAGCTATAACAAATTTGATGCAGAAACTACAAAATATGGTTTTACTAAGTGCATATTTTATTTTATGCCTCATTATGAATTGAACAGGATGGTGAAAGTATATTAATAAAACTGTAATTTTCCAAAAGTTAATTTGCAATGCATGTGTATACCCGTCATCAACTTGAATTTATTATGTAAACATTATGATCCATCTATTTTGCCAGGGCAGAGCGACTCATGTTGATTCTACTGACTACTGAGGAAATTAGAGACCTCTGGCATTCTCTTCTGTTTAAATCAATAGTTGAATTCACAAACATCATACATTTTATAGAAAATACAAAATTAAGGTAATATATGTATATCAAGTGTTATTATTTTTAAGTGCTATTCCTTTGTGTCCCTAACATACATCTGTATCTTTGAAGCCGTTACTCTTACACGCTTTTGTGAAGGATTCAGAAAGGGAAAGACACTTTAGTGAAAATAGGAATGAAAGATAGTTCCCAATAGCAGAAGAGAATGGTCATATGTACAAAGAAAAGTCCTCAAAGCTTTTTATAGAAATATCCCATTGCATTTAATATTTCAAAACTTTGCCCTGCACAGAAAATCAGTTTTGTCCTTTTAATATCTATATGCACCCTGTAAACAAAATATTTGCCTTTCCATTTACAGATAAATAACAACGTCTGTATAAACACTAGGGATTTCTTATATAAAAATATGAGTATCTGAAAATACAGAGGTTCCAGACTTATACTAAAGTGTCCAGGCAGAGAAACATACATAAAGGACAAAGATCTGTTTGAGTTGCTAAAATCAAACTCCTTGTTGTTCCCTGGGTCACATTGACCCCCAGGTGTATTGAGGAGACCATCTTCCCCAAAACAATGAACTCTGCATACTTCTATGAGAATGTCCCTGCCACAAGTACCCTGGAACTCATTTTTTAAAACTGAGAAATGAAATAATTCTTATACACTTTTAAAATGCAAAGGCATTTATTATTGTCAAAAACAGAATAAAGATTTTTTCCCACGAATTACTTACTTTATAAAAAAAAACAGTGGTGATATTTCTCAAAGGTTCACGAAGTGACCATCCTTGTGATCTTCTCACCAGTGACAAAACAAAGAGAAGGACCTTGTAATTTTCCTATAATAATGTGCTCCTGGAAAGCAGTCCAACCAATTGAAGCCAAAGCAAATTTCTCTTAGTAGATTGCTAGATAAATGTATACGCCTCTGTACTCATCATATGGGAAATTTGCCTTATAAAATAAAGCTAGCTAAATGGAGTAGCACAAAAATTTAGGTGATTTTCTTGGCAAAAAGTATCTAAATTTTATGGTTTATTCTTGGTATACAAATAAATATAAAATATAATCCTTTAACATCTAGACTTGTTCCCCCACTGATTGTATCTGCTCAACTCAGATGGTCTATACCATATCCACAAGGCTTTGCTGAGTACCTAATAAGCATTTACTGCAATTTGCATTGATCATGATCTTAGATAAAGAAATAAAGAGGACTGTGGAGGTTTTTCTTTTTCTTTTGAGGAAGATTAGCCCTGAGCTAACATTTACTGCCAATCCTCCTCTTTTTGCTGAGGAAGCCTCATCCTGAGCTAACATCTGTGCCCATCTTCTTCTACTTTATATGTGGGATGCCTACCACAGCATGGCTTGACAAGCGGTGCCATGTCTGCACCCGGGATCTGAACCGGCAAATCCCAGGCCGAGAATCGGAACGTGCGCACTTAACCGCTGGGCCACGGGCCAGCCCCTGGAGGTTTTTCTTGGTAGTCCTTTTTATTTTTCAAATTCTGTCAACCCTTAAAGCCATTAAAAAACAGCTGGCTCATAACAATCTAGTGTGTGAGCACCAAATATCCTTCTATCTAAAACAGCTAGTGGATGTTAAAATGAACCAACCCTGGATTTAACAAGTAGACACAAAGCAATTCCTTCAGTTTTGGATTACTCTATTATGAGAAAATATAATAGTCTATAAGAGTCACTAAGGATTTTTGATGTCTTAAAAAATGTTTGGTAAATACCTTAGAATGCTTAAGGCCCTTCTCAGACTTTTGTTAATTTTACTAAACTCAAAGTTTTAAAATTATTTTTTGGTTTTCATTTAAAGTTCTTTCATCAGATGCAGATAAGCTACCTTCTCTGCAGGCTGATTTTCCCCTCAAAATTAAAAAAAGAAAATTGTATTATTTTATTTTTGATACCACCTATGCTTGAAATTTAGAATCTATATTACCTGTTTGAAAATAGTCAATGTGAATATTTTATGTAAATGCTCATTGAATGATTGATTATCAAGATTTAAAAAAATATATCTAGAAAAGTAAAAATCTGAATTTCCAATAATTTCTCACTTAAAATAAAAACACCAATACCCAAAGGGCACTACACTCAGGTAGTAAACCTGATATTTGGGTCTGCAATATCATTAATTTTTAAATTTTTAAATTTATGAGACTCTGAACTACATTTTTTTGGCATCAGGCATAAGCTTTATAGCTAAATAATGCTGCTCAATTTTTGTAGTAAACAACCATTGTGTTAACTCCTTGAGCTATCGAATCTAGGAATGACAGTTTTTCAAATTCCAAATTTATCATTTATAAGCTTCATGGTCTTGGAAAAATTCCTGAACAATCTGTAAACTGGGGGTGGTTCACAGCGATGCTGTGAGCACCATATCTAGTAGCTTGCAACCTAGAAGGATTTCAAAGTTTTTATAGCCTCTCTAATTTTTTTAGCATAGTTAATAACGGGCACCAGAGATCTCTTTTGAGGGCATAGTCTTCCTAAAGGAAATATTTTGATGATCCAACTGGATACTGAAAGACAGGTCAAAAGGCAGAATGTATGAGGAAAGGGCAGAACAAAGCAATTGCTGAACTGCTATACAAAACAAAATGCAAAGATTTGGTTTAAGGAAAATATTAAAAAGATCACAGAACTTTAAAAGAATGGCAATACACAGGCATATAAAATATTAATATGATATTGATGAAATTATAGATATGTATGGCTGAAGAATTTTTTTGAGCATAATGCTTATAATATTCAACTACTATATTTAATATGTTAAATGTAATGTTCAATTCTAATTTATGCTTTTGAGCTATTATTCCCTCCTCCATAAGCCTTCAGTAAAAGCTTCCTTACAAACATACACAATTATCTTGTTTAAGTGTCCCCACCCCTTCCCCAACTATAGAAATCAAGAAAAGGAGTTGATTAAGCAATTCATCTTGGGTGACACGATGTTGAACAAGGATAACTCTACATATTGGCAAACATAAATCACTGGGGGCCATCCTGGTGGCATAGTGGTTAGGTACATGCACTCTACTTTGGTAGCCTGGGGTTCTTGGGTTCGGCTCCTGGGTGCAAACCTTTGCACTGCTCATCAAGCCATACTGTGGCAGCATCCCACATATAAAGTGGAGGGAGAATGGCACAGATGCTAGCTCAGGGACAATCTTCCTCACCAAAAAAAAAAAAAATAGATATAGATATAGATATAGATATAGATATAGATAAAAAAATATATATACAGGTGTCAGACAGAAAGAAATTAAAATACTGGTACTGCTTTATATATTTAATAGCTGAGTTAGCTGGACTGGAGAACTTACCTTGCCCTATGGCCTAAATCCTGCTTTCTACTGCCTTCCCTTTTGCTCACTACTGTAGGCCCTCCCCTTGATGAAGCAATGCTTTCTCTTATAAACTTAGCTTCTTGAGGGCAGAGAAGAGATTTGTTCTTAGAACAGGACATTTGCAAAGGGAGAACCTAGATGAGGTTCTCCTTACATGCTTCTTCCTTTTCCTGGTCATAGTCTTGAGATAAATCATTTCTTCCTGTTTAGGGAGAGACTAGAATGTCTCTAGGAAATCTCCTGGAAGCATACTGTCAAGAGGACCAGGGTTCTCCCTAATATTACTCAGGTATTTGTTTTCTTAGCCCATGGAGCTTAACAATCAAGGCTCTGGTCTCTGGGGGTGTAGCTATCCCCCTCAGGGGAGGCAACAGGTAGGCATTCATTTTCAACCACTCCTACCTTGTGTTTTCTCTTTGGTCTGCTGGTAAGCATTAGGGGATACGCCTGTTCCCTACTTCTTGCATATTTATAACGGCGAGGAAATTTCCACTCTGCAGGATTAAAAGGTAGGGAAATTTGTAGACTATCTTCCCCAGAGAAGACTAAAGAGACGGGAGAAAACTGGGCATGAGTGCCTCTACCCTTTCTCTCCCAGAGAAGCCTGTGCTCAGTAGGCAGCCATCTCTGCTCATCCATGTTAGGTGGACCAGATATGTTCTGTTCACCCTCTAGCCCCACTCTCCACTTCCTTTTAGCCTAGTGTGCACCCCAGGAGGTTGACTTGGGTAGAATATATCAAGTGGTCCTTCTTGCTCTGGCTTCTGGGTGGACATGGCCAATAGGGAGTTGTGGCAGAAGACAGAATAGAGGCAGAACACTGAGTTCAAGTTGTTTATTGCTCTCGCTGTGGCCCTGCAGGGTTGTCCATCTCCTCTCAAGGTGACCTCTCCCATATGACTCTCTCCTTCAGAGTTTTATAACTGCTCTGTGCCCAGGGCTGGAAATAGCTTGGCTGTGACCAGGCCATGGGTTTTTGGCATTCGTACGCCCTGTCCATACATTTCCAAATCATTCCTTTATTTGACCTTACTTTTTCTCATCCTGAGATGGCTGCTACTCAGAGCAGAGATTTTGGGGAGGTAGGTTTAATTCAGAGGAATATTAGAAACCTGATTTTGACTCTAATTCCATAGTTCATTCTCTAATTCAATTATACTTATAATAAAGTTGATAATATATCTCCATTTCTCTTGCACCAATGTCTAATTTCAGAGTTGGTTCAGAACTCAAAAGAAGAGACGAGTGTTATACATATGTTCCTATGAAACGCTAATGTATTGGTGCATGGCCAGTGAACCTGTGCCTCATACCCACAAGGCTGACGTGGGAAACAAAGCAACCAAAATTTCTGGACTTGTTTTGAGGAATGACAGGAAGACTACTGATAAGAGAGCAGCTTGCTGACAACACCCCTTGCTGACTAAACATTGCACAGGTGCATTGAGAAGCTAAAAAGACCAATTGTAAATATCAGATGTCATATACTAAAAAGCCAATGCACAGAACCCCTCAAATTCACACATGCAAACTGTGAAGAAATATGGAAGACAGTCGTGCCTGCAGAGAGAGAGGACTCTTACAATTTCAGCCCCCAATGTCCTCCCATTCCTTACTCTCCTGATAAATATCCCACACAAAAGCCGCTGGAGGAGAGCTTTGTCTCCTGTCTCCTTGCTTGGCTGCCCTGTAATAAATTCTTTTCTTCCTGCAAAAGACTGTTGCCCCAGTATTTGGTCTCTCCATTGCACATGGGGCAAAAGTACCCTCTTGTGGTCTATAGCACAGGTAACCTTGAAGAAGGGAGAAGACATGGCATTTGAGGCCCAAAAGAATACGTGGAGTATGAGGCTTCTGCTGCCACCAAGGTAGGAGCTTTTACTTCCCAGCAATTAAGATTCAGTTTTCAGTGCTTCAGTTAGAGTGGTCTTGGTTGTTTAGTCTTTTTTTCCCTTTGGCTTATACTGAACTTGTGCAGCTGTGCATATTTTTTTAAAGTAGCATTGTCTTCCGTAAGTCACCTGGTCTTACTATGTAGACTGCTGTGGGTAACCTTGAACCATGTAGAGATATGTGTGGCCAAGACAAGGTTTAGATCACAGTAAAGTCTCAGCTCAAAACAGGCAGCCCTTCAGCATAGAGCACTTGGGCAGTGGTGGGTATGACACACTTGCTCCCTCTCTGCAGGATGTTTCTCTGTTAGTTCTTCAGCTGTCCAGGTATCTAAAGATCAAAAGGCAGTCTTCAGTGTAGAATACTGACTATTATTAGAATGTTGAGTATTATTAGGAACTGGCCTTTATATTGCTAAGGGATAGGCATAAAAAGGTGGCATAAGATTAGCTGACACAGATTTCTCAGTCTTCCTTGGAATTGCAGAAAGGTCAAGGCCAGGGTTATCTGGGTTCCCTTAGACATGCGACCCTTCCTCAGGCTGACTGTCTCTTTCCCCTCTACTCTCCCACAATCTCAAGTCTCGTGTTTACTCTGAGTTATTAATAATACAATCTATGACCACAGTTGTGGATTGTCAAGATTCTGATTGCAGTTTCACTCACAAGGGTGAATGAACAAATAAGATGGAATAGAAATCTCACTAAATAGGAAATATTCCATTTTCTTTGGCTGAGAGAACCATGAATGTATTATTAACCTGAGGTCAAAAAGTGGCCTAAAAATGCTTGAGGTTTTAAGAGTCAGTTTGCTCAGAGAAGGTTTGAATGGGTTTATTGTCAGAATTAGAGAAGAGAAAGGAAAGAAAAACAAAGTGATTCCACTGGAAGAACTGTTTTATTTATTAAGCACATACTATGTTAAGCTCTGTGCTGACAGCAGCCAACAAGACATTTCCCGTCCTCAGGGGCCTAATATTCTAGTGAAAGAGGCAATACATATATATTTAATTAAATTAAGATGCATATATATACAATGTCTGAGATTGATACTTTTTATAAGGAAAAACAAGGCAAGAAGAGTAGAAAAGGAGTTGGGAAGCCTTGTACTATTTTAGCACAAGATGATAGAAAAGAAAAAAACAAAGTTCTCTGTGGGAAGGTGGTATTTGAGGAGAGACTTAAATGAAATGAGGAAGCCAGGCATACAAATATCTTTGGTCATATAATTCAGGTAAAGGGAACAGCAAGTGCAAAGATCCTGAGGCAGAAATACATTTGCTTTGACCAACGTACAGACAAAGGCAGTATTATTCAGGCAATGACTGTGTGGAAACGTGGTGGGAGGTGAGGCTCAAGACATAGCCAAATAAGGCTTTTCGGTGTAATCTAATCCCTGCCCAGCTACATCTGCCTTGTCAACATCTGCTACTTGGGGAGGATGCTGAGGCTGCCTCCATAGGCAGTCCTGTTATTGATCAGCCCCATGACTGTAATACTAGTCACAATGTAAGCTGCTGTGAGCCAGAAAGGTCAAAGACATCAAAGACCTACTTTCACTGAAGCACCGAACATTCTATTTTGGTCCCACTTGAAAATTTAGCCTCTCAGTGTGTAATTATGGCCTCCAAATGATATTCCCATATATCTCCTGGTCTATGTGCTGGTCTATGCGCTAATGAGGAGGAATATGCCCTGGTCTATGCACTAAGGGGGGTGGAATAAACAAAACCCATATCTTCCTTTCTGACTTCTGAGCTAATGGAATCTAGGTGCTGAAATCAGAGAGATGAAGAGCAATCTATCTCCTTTGTGGTTGATGAAACTGACTTGGAGAGAAATCCACTGGACCTGGGGTTACAATCAGTTTTCCTAACATGCTCCCCCTTAGATGCAATTTACCAGCCCAGAGTTGCAGGCCAGCCCCCTGGTGGGGCAAAGCCAGCCCTGGTAAGTTTGTAGCATGGAAGAATGAGGAATTCGAGTGTTCTAATGACAAGTCCCTTGGGAGGGAGAGCCCAGAAGTGGAGCCTTTCCCAATCTCCCGGATCCCTTTATGTAAGCTCCTTCATCTTTATTGGGAAGGAGTGAGTGAGCAAGGGGAAGAGGAGGACTAGAAGCTTCTCTCTTAGAAATCTTCTATGGAAATCTAAGGACATGGGAGCTGAGTCCACTTTAATAACTATACACTCTCCATCTCGCTCCCAGTCCTCCAGAATCCCGGAAAAGAATTTGGGGGATTGAGTTTCCCCCTACCTGGGATGATATTCAAATCAGTTTCATTTAGATCTCAAAGGGAGGGGACCTCAGCTGGTGTCTGCATTACGTTTGTAAAGTCGTCTTTCCCTTTTAAGGAATTCTCTCACACTGGCTAGTTTTTACCAGATTGGATCGAATTACCTTGGATAATTAAAATTATAAACCTAAATTAGGGCTAGGACCATAATTGCATCCCTCACATACTTCATTATCACTGGGTATCTATATTTCTTTCAAAAGAAAGCAATCTGTCATTATAGATTATAGTAGTCTGCCATAAGCAGTAATACCTAATGGACTCATGAAGCACTTACTGTGAAAATAATCACCCCATGAAATGAGAGTTGAATTCCAGAAGGTCCCTACCCCACCCTCAAATGGCTCTATTTTTACCATTAACACATTATTACCACATGTTTTAAATAGCAAGCCATAGTCTGTCACAGTAAAATACAGCATCATAGACTCTGCCATGAGCAGTGTTTTATACATAATGTCCAGTAACTAACCAAAGGAAAAATTTAAACATGGAAGGAAATATATTTCTAAGTGCAAAATTGCCAATGTATGTTTATGTGTGTATGTGTATAATGCTGTAGCAACCTGGGGCTCTTTCTGTTTTAAATATTCTGAAATTACAAGTCTATATTTAAAAACATGCCTCTCCCATCAGATAAAATTATCTCCAAGATTGTCTTAATTTAGAACAGAAGCAGATGTAATGGGATAGAGCTCAGCTCTAAAACTGCTGACAGTGGGAATTAATCTCAAAGGTTTCTTTCTGTCTCCTGTTGTACGAAAGTGTGTATAATCATTTACCATCAAACGCACACACAGACACTGTGGCCCCCAGTGCATGCAGAGCGTCTCACTATGCAGATCCAGTCCCAGCACCTGTGACACAGCAAACTGTTTACCTGGGGAGGTGTGTGTGGCAGTTTCAGGAAGGGTAGATGCACGTCCAAGCAACTGTTAGCCACCCACTCTACTCCCCTGTCTACCTAGCCCCATCCACTGAGACATCTCATCGCACGGCTGGAGTGAAATTTTCATAAAGATTGACAGGTGATTTTTTTCCCCTTTTGAGGCAAACCCAGACAATTGAACTTTAGAGGAAACAAGCAATGAAAGAAAAGTGTAGGCAAACTCAAGAGGTGGCTGCAAACACTGTGCTCCACTTAATTCAGACGCCCCGTCCCTTTTCTGAGCACCGAACACCCGCATAAAGGTTTGGTGTCTAAGGAACGGCCCTACCTTTGGTGTCTATGCTTTTGTTTTAATTGTACAGTCATGCAATTTTGTGTGGAGATTTAGTCTTTATAATTGGTGGTAGAGATGATTGCGAATGAGGCAAGACTCAAGAAAAAGCCCCAGATAATTTGCATAGTGTAACGGATTCTGCTTCCAAACAGCTGCCTCTTTTGCTCCTCTCAATTACCAATTGTCAGGAGGTGCTTATGGATATTGTGTATACAAACTGTGTTCATTTCCCAACTCTGCCCTCTTGATCCCTTTTTCCTTTTATTTTAAGCAGAAGTTGAACATACTGAAAATAATCAAATAATGAATGGGTATTTAATTTTGTTCTCCCAATTTACCAAATCCACATTTTGCCGTTTCTTTCTGAGATCTGTCTTTAAATAAAATGCTGCAGATAAAAGTTGAATCCCTCTGCACCAGCCAGGTGGTGTAGTACTTAAATTTGCACTGTTTGCTTCTGCGGCCTGGGGTATGCAGGTTTGGATCCTGGGCACAGACATACACACTGCTCATCAAGCCGTGATGTGGTGGTGTCCTACATAGAAAATAGAGGAAGATTGGCACAGATGTTAGCTCAGGTACAATCTTCCTCAGCAAAAAGAGGAAGAATGGCAACAGATGTTAGCTCAGGGACAATCTTCCTCAGCAAAAAAAAGTTTAATTCCTCTTTGTACCATTCATGGATCCTTCCTCTCTCCCCAGATGTAATCATTGCCCTCAAGTTGATATCACTCCTATTCACATTTATATTTGCATGGTATATGTCAGATATTCATAAACTGGAAATAGCATTGCTTTTTGTGTTTCTAAAAATTTCACAAATTTTTTCACACTATTTACATATTTTTGCAATTCGCTTTTTTCTTTTAACACTATGTTTTAAAAAAATTTATCCTTGTTGATTGATGTTGCTCTAATTTATATCTTTTAACTGCTTATAACATCTCATCGTATGAATATAATACAATTTATTTACCCATTTATAATAAGCGCTAAAGTGTTTTTCCTATTATAAACAATGCAATGAAGATTTGCACATATCTGCTTTTACACGTGTGAGAATTTCTCTAGGGCATATAACTGGAGACAGAATTGTTCCATCACAGGTTAGCTGTTTCTTCAAATTTCCTAGACAGTGTGAAATTGCTCCCCGAAGTAGTTGCACCAGTTTATACTCCCACCAAATAGTGTGAGAATTTGCCTACGTTGTATTCTCAGACACTTTAAATTTTTGTATTTGATAGGAGGAAAATGCTATTTCATTGTGGTTTTGATTTGCATGACTCTGATTACCGCTGGAGTGGGGTATTTTTTCATATTTATTAGCTGCTCTCTGAATTGTCTGTCCATATCATTTGTCTGTTTTTCTGTCAAATTATTTCCCATTTTTCATTGGTTTGCAGGAATTCTTCATGTATTCCTTATACTGTCCTTTGGTTCCTGTTTGTCCTGGGAACATTGGTAAGACATAAATGTAAATTAATCCAAATGAGAATGACATTCACCTGGCCCCACCAACCAAATTCAAAACATCCTTTAAACTTAAAACCAGTAAGGCCCTAGCAAATTCAAACCAAACTACTCTTTTCGTTACATACATCAGCATATTCTCCACTTTATTTTCTAAGTTTTGCTTTATCAACAAGTGATTGTTCCTGAGAAGATTGTTTTTTATACCAGGCAAACCATAAGGAGCTAGCTTATTTCCATAATCATGAATTGGGCCTGAAAGGAAAAAATGATCGAACATCTCTGTCTTTCAAGTTCAAATTCAGATCTCTAATGTAAGAATTGTGATAAAAATTTGACTCACATTAAGGTATATGATTTATGTGTATATACAATTTAGATTTTGTTTATTGGCTTACAGTAAACCAGTAAACTGCCTTCTCCTAGAGTCAGAACCTACTATATAGTTTGTGGGGACCAGTGCAAAATGAAAATGCGAGACTCCTTGTTCAAAATCTGTAAGCATCTCGGCACAGCAACAAACCAAGTGCAGGACCCTTCTGACCAGAGAGCCCTGTGTGGCTGCACAGGTCATGTGAACATGAAGCTGATTCTGCCCACATTATTGTTTAGTTTATATTTTCTGTACCCTTATCACATTCCATCTACTATCTTATGGTAAACATACTTAACATATGTAATACTTTTCTTCATTACACAATTAACTTTTGTATGTTAAACATGCTAAACTCAATCTCTAAATTAGAAAATTATTTTCAACCATTCTTAGACAAAATGAGAAATTAATAAAATGCAGACATTAGTTTAGGGGTACTTCTGACTGTGAAAATAAAGGGAGAAGTGACAATCATAGAATGCTGATTTATCAAGTTAGTCCTTAGAAAGTGCTAAGTTTATGATGAGGATGTGAGATAGTTTTAATAAAACTTATCCCTATCGTGAGATAAGTAATTAAAGTTCAAGAGAATACTAGCCATACCACATTCCTGAGGATAACCCGTAAAATCTGCTTAACTAAGCGGAGTTGCAACAGGCCAAACAGGGTTGAGACTAAAGGGAACAGAATACTAATGGTAATTTGGGATGAGGGCTGCTACAGGAGGTAGGAGGAAGTCTAGACCTCACGGATAGACAATTTAGCAAATACTTACTGATTACCTCGTATATGCTAGACCTTGAAAATTGGTGATACGCCTGAGAACAAGGCAAAGAACTGACTTTTATTCAGCTGAAAATAGGTGTCTCTGTAGCATAAACAACACTAGGAAACAAAGCAGGTATGTTTTGTAATGCTTGACACTTTTCTCTTCCCATAAGAGGAAGAAATAGCAGAGGTCTAAAATGTTAATGAGGCACCAAACAGTCAAGTGGAGTTAAGCATAGAGCAATTTAGAATTTGCTGAAGTTCAAAAATCTAAGTTGTTAGTCAAACCCTCCATCACAAGGACTGGCATGAGCAGGTGCCAACTCCAGATTTCCTTAAATTCTGCCTGAAATTAGGCCTATGCGAAAGTCTTTGTAAAACCTCCGCTTGAAAATTAGAGCAGTGACGTTAAGTTCCAGGCAAACAGTAGTCGTAAATATCCTCTGTTTGTCAATTTATTTCTAGATAGCTAATGATCTTTGACTTAGATATTTAATTTTCTTCTTAATTGTAAGCATTTTGAATAGAGCTATTTTTCAAATGCTCAGCAGGCTACCTAACTTCTTAAGTGGACTATTTGCATAATGTATATAATTTAGCATATATCTTCACTATGAGGGTACTGGACTGTGTGACACCGCGCTGACATGAGTCAGACAAATGTGAGCACGTGGGTGGGAGGGTCATCATCCCCCGATCTTTGACGTGGCTTTGGTAAATTTGACAAAGGTATTCTCTTCTTCTGTCATTTCTACATGCCAGTCTCTTGGTTGAAAAGAATGACACTACCATATAAAAAATGGTACAGACGTCTTTCTAGTTCTTTTGATTAATCTCCTACCTTATTACTGATTTTCTTCTGTTTCCTTATCACTGCTAAGTTGTCATCTGTCACTTCTTTCTACTGTATGTCTGTCAATAGTAAACTATTTCCCCACTTCAGTTTTCAATATTGATTTTTTCCCCTTAGAAATCAAATGCCTATATTTTTTAATTGTTAAAGTAAAAGAAAATAGATTTTTAGGCTGCCTTTATGAGTAAATACATAAAATTTGATAGATTTTAGTTCTCAAGTTTTTAAATTAATTTTTAATTTTTTAATAACATGCTTATTTTTAATTCAAAATATCCTAGTAGTTTTTCCATTCTTAGTGATTCAATTAAGAGAACTGAAACACTTGGAATTCTCTTCTTCAGTATTTTGGGCAGAAAAAAATGCAGTATACAATTGACCAAGTTACTAGAATGCAGAAAAAATGAATATTTCAATCATATTGAAATTATGCATATTAAATAGCTTATATATTTTAATAGTTTGCATATTATTATACATAATAATATATTAGAAATATATAGTTTATATATAACAGCTTTATTAGCTTATATATTATATATTACAATATTGTAATATATATTACTATATATTAGTTTATCATATAAATTATAAATAGCTAACGTAGTAAATAGTTCATGAGTTGATATATAAATTGCTTATATAATACATTTATTATATATTCATATATAATTATAATATGTAATCATTTTTGCATTATAATTGTATAGTATATATTGTATATTATAGTTTATATGTCATAATTACATAATTTATATATTATACAAAGTTATATATTATGAAGAGCCTCTGGCTTTATTTAGTATTATCCTCGATGTATTTTTTGGAATGAGTACAGTAGCAGCTTACCACCCCAGTAAAACATCTGAAACACCTCGCCCAGGTTCTCAGCCATGTTTGAGAAAACATGTTCAATTTGTCATTGCTCCATTTTCAGTATAGCCATATTGTTGGATAGAGAATCTCTAACAATATTTTCATCTGCTAAATTTTTAAATGGCTTTCTATTTTATTTTTATCTCCAGTTTGATTTAAATAAAGCAAAAATATCTGTATAGTCTCACTGTAGATAGCTTTTTTTGAAGGAGATTGAGGCTTATAACATTTCTTACTTATAGGTCCTGAACGTATCATTTGGTTTCCTCCTTTTGTAAAGCATCATGGCAGAATGGAAAGAGATTCAGTGTCAGACAGAGCTGAGATTAATGCCGGCTCCAACATTTTAAAAATGTGTGGCTTTTTTATTAAAGTCTCTAGAAATACATCTGTTCAAAAGCATGTGCCTGCCTTCCGGTTCAGCCACTGTTCCTAAGGGGTTAGATTCAAGTTTTAATATTTAATATATATTTCCTCCTCTGTGTCCTGGCAGGTACACTTCCTCTGTATGAGTCTGCTAAAATCAAACATAATAGTCCCATATATCGTTCCATAAACAAGAGGATATTTTTATTCTCTAATGAAAAGAAAATATGTTCAATAACAATAATCCATTCATCAGGCAATGGAGAAAGAAAACTGGAGGCTAGTGATAATGTGGCTGGTGGATCTATGGTCCAAGACCATCATGATGATGAGAACAGCTTCTTCCCTTGATCAATTTTATTTTTTCTGTCATACTGGGAGGTGGTCTTCCATGGGCCGTGGAGTCCTTTATTGTTGCTTAATGTGCCAAAAATACAAGATGTTGAGTTATTTTTTAGGATTATGTTTTCAGAGAGCAACCTCAAGGGACGAAGTATATCTCACTTTGGGATGAAGAGAAGCCTTACTGTAAAAGAACTAGATTCCCCCGTCTCAGTGTTCTTCTATAACGCAAGCCACTTTGTCCAGGTATCATCTGGCCTCTCCTCATCACCCCAAGGACTCGGAAGCAAGAGGAACTGAAGCAAATATGCTGATGCTCATGCCACTTGCTCTTTTATGAGTAATAAATTCCTTTGTCTTCTGGCCTGAGAGTCTTGCATCTTCTACCACCATCGAAAAAACAGTGAAACACTAACTTTTTATTTAAGTATAGGGTAAAATGAAATCTCAGACCCAAAAGTTTTCACAATGAGGATATGATGCTGACTGAGAGATGACTTTCTGGAAGAAGCAGTACAGTGCCCCACCAGCAAGGTTCAGAATGAGGAGACGACTACCTGAGATCTGATTGAAAATGCTTTCACCCAAACGGTGGGCAACAGAGAAGACAATAAGGGACCCTACTGTTCCAACTGTTAATGAGACTGAGCAGCAACAAGTAGGATTGAAACAAGCTGCCCAAATGGGACTTTAGTTGTTGCTTATTCTCCTCTGAGCAGGAATAGGAAGAGATACCATGATAATGGGACAGCAAGTCCTGTGGCCCCAGCCAATAGACAAGGTAGCATGGCTAGTAAGACAAAGAGTTCTCGAAGCTGAAACAAATTGGGCCAGCAATGAGCACCTTGCATTTTCATATAGAGCTTTGGATGACCCCAAAACACAGGGGTCTATTTGGTTGAGTTATGCTCAGCTGTTATGTTTCTCAAAATCAAAAGTAAATGTAAGTCTTGCTTACTAGTGTGAACCTCTCTTTCCTATAATACCCCCTGATCACTCCTTCTCTTCTACTTTAACCTCAGCTGTTTTAAGGAGAAAGATCATTAGGAATGGGGCCAAGATCTCCCTCTCCTCAAAAGGGATCAAAGGTGAAATGCACTTGTCAGAGTATGTTGGGGAACTTTGGGAAGGGGTAGGACTCAAACTCTTATGATTCTATTGGATAAATGCACCAAAATCACTATCCTACTCAGTCTGTTAGGCAGAGAAAGAACTTGAACTCAACTGATGGAGTTTGGGAAAAAGTCACAGTGGGACAGGAATACTAAAATGACCTTGTGGATGAATCCTTTCAGCTGATTCAATTCACTATTGCGATGGCTTTGACATCTGCATCATTGAATTGACATGTTACATGTTTCTACTTCTTGTCCCTTAAGTGTTACAGAGAATTCTCCTTTTCAAAGACTGCCACGAGAGGAAAAATGATAGTGGGACAGATCAATCACTTCTACTCTCTCCTTAAACCTTCCTTCCTATCCCCTCTTGGCTGGTCAAATAGAAACAACATGGACTTTTGAAAGAAAAATTATAGTTTTAGTTAAAAACATTCTGGCTGCTAGAGTACTCTAAAGAGGTTGTTTCCCAGGAGAACAGCACTGCCTGCCAGATGTAGGTACTAATTACATCCCTTTTTAATAAAAGACATATTCTAACCTGCTACTAAGCTCTTGTTGAAACTGAACCCATGATTCATGGAAGCCTTGTACCTCTCCAGACAGACATCCTCGTTTTGGGGTGGATCAACTTGAATTCAATGACTAACAAAATGGAAAGTACTCAACAGGCTTTGTTGGTTAAGCAGATATGGTAGGTTTAAGAATGCAACTGGCCTACGACTCTAGGAAAGCTCAGCTTTGCATGAAAACATAACTTCTACTCTTTTAGGGGAACTTTATCCCCCACTTGGTTGTCTGAAGGAAAGTCACTGACTCAATGGGCACCTTAATTCACAGCATTTCCCCTAAATGCCTGGGGCTATTGTCCACTGATATTGCTCGTTGGTGAAAGCTGACGGTGTGCATTGGATAGCAGCAGCAATCTGGCCCCAGTGATAAATCTGAAAGACCAACTACGGTAAAGACTAGTCAGCACAATGGGTTGAATGAAAAACTGTGGTCTTTGCCTTAGATAGTACTTACTCCAGTTGACCATATTATATTTTATATAATCTTATACATAACATGCATATATAAGCCAGACATATTTTTACTAACTCTCAAGCTGTTGCCAATGGCCTAACCATCTGTCTGCAACTTGGAAGACTACAAAATGGCAGATTAAACATGATCCTCTTTATGTCTGCAAAATGTAGAAAGCAATTGTGGCTGCTCATCTGACAGTCTGGGTTACTCATGTTTATGCTCACAGTAAGGGCCTCTTCTCTGATGAGACTGAATGGAATCAGCTGCTGGTCATGCCTGTGTTACTCACAGTGCCATTGCTACCTGGATGCACCATCACACAGCCATGACAATGCTTCCACCATCATCAACTAGACACAACGTAAAAGCCGAACATTACTGATACAGAAACTAACTATATTAAAGAGTCTGACTCCATTTGTTGACGTTTGACTGCTGATAGCTTTTAAGCCTCACCCTTCACTATTCATGTCTGCCCCACATCTGGGCAAGATGATGAGAAAGCCCAGGTGATCCCTCCTTTGGCACTGGTGAGAAGTTCAAATCGACCTTTTCTTCAAAAGGAACCCTTTTGTTGGCTTCACCACCTTACCACCAAAAAGCTACCAAGCCAGTCTCATTTTCTGCTCTCTCAAGCCATTTTAGGACCTGCTTGAGAGCCACCTTGATCTCCCTAGAAAGCCTTATTATATAAGTAATAAACCTTTTTGTACTCTCTTGGTGTGTCTCAGGCATCATCAGTGTCAGCACCCAAACCAAATTTGGGGTGGGAAGATCCGCTGTGTTTCTGTGGAGTCCCCAAAACAATTGTGGAAGAGAGCGGGGTGGAAGTATAGACAATAACCACCACCACTCAGTGTCTTTCTTCTCTTGTTCTGGCATTCTAACTGCTAGTGAGCATGCTCTTTGAGTTGTGTTGCTGCTTGCTGACAAACGTGCACTTTAATTTGAGCTGTTTTATGTTGCATTTCCTGAGTTCTACTGAGCCTCTGCTATAGATTTAACTGACTCAAGTCAGAAGTCTGGGCAATTGGAATTTAGGAACAGAAATCCGAGCCCGATGTCCTCCTTTAAATGCCTCTGGGTTGTGTATCTTGGCCCAGACCTCTCTGTGTGTCTCAGATTGAATTATGTGTCTCCACTCCAGCATAAGCTGTGACTGACACGATGCTCTGGGGAATGACTCTTACTCGATGCCCATGAGTTGTGTGTCTTAACGAGGTACTGGCTCCATTCTGTAGGGGGCAAGGGAAAGACTGATATTCTGTGCAATATGGGCCCACTGGTGGTTGCTTGTGTGGGAGAGGAGGAGTAACTCTGTGGCACTCTGAAGGCACACTCCTAAAAGCAGACTCACTGAAGCTCCACAAAATACTTTTTTTGCTGCTGCTACCTATGCTTCTGTCATTAAAAAAGATCCTGATCTTCAGGGTTATAGGGATCCTCATGATATCCCTGTGGCACAAAGGATTAATTCAACATTGCCTTTTGGAAGGGCTCTAACATTAACAATACTGATTTGGGGCTTTGTGGAGAAAGTTTTAAATATGAGCAACATAGAGAAGATTTCTCCAAAGTATATCCAGTAACCACAAAGAAACAAGAGAAAGGAAGAAAAAAAGACAAAAGAAAGGAAGGAAAGAAGGAAGGAAGGAGGGAGGGTGGGAAGAAAGAAAGAAAGAGAAAGAAAGAGAGAAAGAAGGAAAGAGAGAGAGGGAGGGAGGAAGAAAACTGGATACAAGATGAATAAACAATAAACTGAAATAGAGCTCACAAAATTTGACCCAATGGGATATGCAAAAATGTCCTAACAGAATCTAACAACAAAAAAATAAAGGGGCATTGGTTGGTTTTTGTGCCTCTAAAACATATGTTCTGAATTAACTTTAACATCTGCTTAAGTGTACCAATTGGCAAACCATCATGGCCTTAATTAATAGTAGGACTCAAATTCAGTTATATCTTGAGAGCTCATTAAAGTTAAATAAGATACCCTCATATAATCTCAGGAGAGTTACTGAACATAAATAGAGGACAAATGGGTATACATTACCCTAGCCATCAGAACTGTTACATTGCCTAAATTACTCATGTTTACAGTACACATTATCCTAAGATATCCCATAGTGGGCATGGACATTGACCCAGGGAATGGTAAAATAAAATTAAATTAAGATTTTGGCCCTTACAAATTGGCTTGACAAAATGGATCTCCTTGGATCTCCTCCCTTCCTCAGTCAGAATAGTTAATATGGCCCAATGCAAATTAAAACAGCGCCTTCAAGGATCGAAACCCACTGTGGAAGACCTACCCAGTGAAGGAATCATTATCTCCACAGCTTTTCCATTTAACCACTCAATTTGATTTGTTTTTAAAAGAATGAATAATGCCTCGCCATAAATTACTACTACCTTAAAGCTATGGTCTCACCCATCAAGGAACTCCTACTCAATATTATTGAAATTACTGATTCATTTAACCAGCAAGTAATAACTATTTTGCTCTTACAGATTTAGTTAATATATTCTATTCAGTGCCTATTTCAACAGCCTCTCAGCTGCAGTTTGCATTCGCCTGTCAAGGTATATAGTACACCTTTACCTGACTACTAATGGGGTACCTGAACAGCTCTACCATTGCACAGTCTTTGCAGAAATGTTCTTAACCACATCTAACTTTCTCCAGGAGCATGGATATGATGTTGTGCTGATGACATCCTCCTCTGATAAGATTCATTTGATACACCTATTCAAGACATACAAATACTCACAAAGTAGCTTACGAAAAATGAGATGAGCCATTGCCCCATATATAATTCAAGGCCCTACCACCTTGGTTAAATTCCTGAAAATCATTTGATAAACCAAGTTCTGTTTCATCACTGACATTGTCAAGAAAGAGTTATTGACCATCTCAGTACTAGCAACATCAAGAAAAACTCAACATTTTTTTTGCCTTTTTGGGTTCTGAAGGCAAAATATTCCTCATTTACAAATTTAATCCAGTTATACTGTTACATGCGAATTGGCCCATCTGAAACGGGACATCCTCCAACAAAAGCTCTAAAACCTGTTCAAATTACAATACATTAGGCATTTTATTAGTGCCCCCACCAGAGACACCTTCACTATAGAGGCTCTAGCCACCTCCTTTCATAACTCCTGGAGTCTCTGGAACACCATGATGGTCATAAGTTGCCCATGGGCTTTTGCTGAAAGAAATTGCCCTCCTTGACCCCATGTTACATACCATTAGAGTGACCCTTGCTGGTACATACTGAGATCTCCTGGAAATATAGGCTCTCACAAGTCCTGATCCCATGACCCTTCATATCCAGCTGTTCATTATGCCTTGGGTCATGGAAGCAGCACCCCAAAGGCTCAGCCTGACTACTAAGGACTCCCCCTACAGGATAGAGCCAAATCTGAGCTCCTGAAATATTCCACCTGCAGGAAGGGGTGGCCTTCCCTGCCCTCAGTCTTTTTCTGGATGCCATGGTGTCCCTCTCCCAGATCCCTTGGTTATTTATGGAGTTCCTTAGGATCAACTGAGTGAACAGCAAAAGGCATTTGTAGACTTTACAGATAGTACCGCCACCTTCGCACATGATGAAGCTCACTGAATTCTTACTACTTTTCATTCCTTAACCAGGATATCCAAATTTTTTTTTTGCACAAAAGGGATAACCTTGGATAAGGTTGGCAATGGCCCATGATGCTGTGAAAATGTGCAAGTGGAGCCAATTGTTGACCAGGTCATCCAGTATTACAATGACAGCTTAAAGTTTGGCCAATTGTGCGAACCCCATTCCATAAGCAATACAAAAACCCAACCCGGTCTCTTTTCTCTGCTCTCTTTTTCAGACCTACTGAGAAACTACCCTGCTCTACCCAAAAAATCTTATTATATGGTCAATGAACATTTTCATATTTCTCGACACGTGCCTCCTGCCAAAGTTGGCCCACTTGTCTTGGGATGAAGAAGGCCACATTGCAGTTGGGTGTTGTCTCTACTAGCTATTGAAAAATTGACTGTATTAAACCTTTAATCTTTTTCATTCCCACTATCTGTGCTTCACTGCAGTTGACACTTTCAGGATAGAAATTGCTGTTCTAGTACAAACGGTTGAACCAGATATAGCAAGTGGCCCTTGAGACCCTTGAATATAAATAGCCATGTTTTCAGCTTTCCTGACCATCCACAGTGTGTAATAGCATGCCTTTTGTTGAAAGGCCATGCAACAATGGTATTCAAATTCAATATTCCATGTTCCCTAATATTCACAGGCACTTATTATTATGTATCACTGGACAGTCTCCTCGAAAATCAATGCAAATTTATTTCTAACCATACCTCGCTTACTTTATTCTGATCCACATTCTATATTAAGGCAGTTTTGTCACTGAATGCAGCTGTCTCCAGAAATAGTTTATTGCCTTTAGTCTGCCTCATGGATAATGCGAAGAATGAAAGACGTAGGGAGGTATGTAGAACTATTTTGAAAATTCATGTTTGTTACCCTGACAATTCTTGGGCGTGATGCATCTTTCTTTTCTCTAACAGTGACCCCAGGTGAGCCTACCACTCTAGATCTTCTAGCTGGTAGCTTGACCAAAAGGAGGCCTAAAGAATTCAAACTCAATTTTGGTTCAGCCACCTGGATTCTTTTGTTTGGCTTACATGGTCTTAGATCATGAAGGCTCTGACTATATGATTGAGCACATTGCTCCATAAGTCTTCCTACAGTTGTCCACTTGGGCCAAAGTGAGAAATATGATGGGTTTCGATATATTTTATAAAATTGATCTTAAACCTGACCTCCCTGGACAAAACATGTGAAATGAGTAGAGGATTATTGGAGAAAACGTGCCTTTTTAACACTGGGGTGGGACATACCAATTTTGTAGCCATTGGAAGAAAGCAACTCCAGTGTGTGGGGAGGGAACACCTTAGATCTCAGAGGTTACAAGGAAGGGGAATAATACTTTCTTTGTCACCTAGATTCAGCACAGCAGCCCGGCAGAAGAATCATATAGCTGCCTGAGTAGAGCAGCATCCACCCCTAGCAATCTGACCCTTTGCTGTAAAAATCCATATAGACATGGTCAGTTCTGAACTGTTCTACTGTCCCTGAGGCTATCAGTGTCAACTCTTGAACATGGATGCTCTCCATCATATGTGTACAGAAACATGGGCTAGACCAATCTTGCTTCAGCTTGGCTGATACAAATTCATATCCTTTACCTGATGTCCAGGTGCCTTTGAATTAAGCCGTATATGATGACTGAGGCTGCAAATTTTAAGTGATACTGCCCATAAGTCTTAATCAAACCTATATAATAACGATCCCAATTAGGTTTAAGAACATGTCTACAACAGGAGTGACCTGTGTACATTTGGGTTATATGTTTATATATGGAGATCATGGACCTTGAAATGTCTCTCCACTGGGGATATAGGCAGCTTTTTAGTACATGTGTCTGCCCCTGTACTTATTGGTAATGACATCAAAGGTCAGTTAGTTTCAATTCTCTTGTATGGGTCATAATGGATAATAGACCTGCCCTAAGACTACAACATGGCTGTCTAAAATATAACTATAGATCCTATAAGAATATATTCACAATTGATAGAGTTTGAGATCCTGAGGAGATGGTTGAGGTCAATACTGTAGGGTGGCATCATCCTGCTGCTTGATATTCTTTTTTTAATTTTTTTTTGAGGAAGATTAGCCCTGAGCAAACATCGGCTGCCAATCCTCCTCTTTTTTCTTTAGGAAGACTGGCCCTGAGATAACATCCGTGCCCATCTTCCTCTACTTTATATGTGGGATACCTACCACAGCATGGCTTGCCAAGAAGTCCCATGTCTGCACCCGGGATCTGAACCAGTGAACCCCGAGCCACTGAAGCAGAACTTGCGAACTTTACCACTGTACCACTGGGTCGGCCACTCGACATTCTGTTAACTAAATGCTGTGTGACAAATTGAATGGATTTGGTTGCAGCTTTTGTTAGTCAGATTAATCACAGTGGCCAATGGAGTAGCACAACCATTTGAAATTTTGCTGGAAGTCAAGGCAACATAGGACCAAGTGGTGGATATTGTTGGGAGATACCTATGGGTCTTTCACATCCCAAGAATAAAAGATCCTATCTACTCTTTACCTGGGCCATTTCTCAGGGTTATATTGCTCAAGAGATTGGGTTCTCAAAGGTTTTACTTAAGGGCACTCAAGGGTTGTGATCTTAAGAGTTACCTTGAAGGACGAGGTAGTATGTCTCTCTGGGACAAAGAGGAAGCTTGCTTACTGGTTGCTATAAAAGTGACTGATTCTTCCAAGCTCAGAGTTTTTCTCCTTTATAACATTCCACTCTTTGTGCTGGTGTTATTTGGAGTCTTCTTGTTACAACTATACCCCCTTCCCCACCACCACTATTACATTTGGGGACAAGGAGAACTAATACAAACATGCTGATGCTCATGCCACCTGCTGTGCCTTGAATAATAAAGTCTTTGTGTCTGATCCAGGGGTCCGTGTCTTCTGCCACCGTCCATGAAACAGTAACAGACTAACTTACCAGCCTGTAAGTATAGGGTAAAAGCAAATACTAGACTCAACATGTGCTGCTAGGCATGATCTCTGAAACTAGTTCTTTTCAACTCAGCCATTAGTTGGTCTACAAATTGGATACAATTTCTCCTCCAATCACTAGCATGCAAGAAGGCACGAGGGTAATCAGTTGTTTGCTTCTCTCACAGGAAGAATGTAAGAAATGTCTTGAGCTGGGACTTGTCGCTGAACTACAACTCATGGAAGCAGGCCCGGGCGGCTAATAGAAGTTAGAATTAATACCATCCAAATAATTCAAATCCTGGGGAAATAATACTTACCCATGTTTTCTCATTGTAAAATATTTTCTCAAGTCTCTTTAGGCTGAAAATCAGATTTGTTTTCTGGGTTAAAAAGGCCAACTTACTCAGACAAGTGGCAAGGTGACCATTATGACTCAAACTTTTAAAACAAAAAATTCAAATGTTGCGTATGCATAGGTATTTGCTGAGCTTTTGAGACAAATCTCTCAAGCTCTTCAGGTGACTTTAAAAACAGTATTTAACTTTCCTTTAAAATGGGGTTAAAATATCACCCCCAATAAAATTATTATTTAAACATTTACTATAAACCAGGAGCTACATGTGCAACATGCATATATATTTTTTCATGTATTCCATTAAAAAAATCTTACGAGATAGAGACTGTTAACCGCATTGTCCAGAAGATGAAATTGAGATTACTGAGTTTATGTTATGTGGCGATAGTTCAGAGGTAATGCTGGTAGAATTTGTATTTCTAAATAAAATATTCCTGATATTAAAACCTCTTTCTATAAGCATACACTAGAGAGAGAGAGAGAGGGAGAGAGAGAAATTAAGTGTGGGATAAAAGAGTTAAACTATAAAAGATGCTATTTCAATTCTTGAATGACAAGAGAGTGTGATTCACTGAATCAACCATTGATTTAATTTATAGTTCCCTTTTACTGCATTTCATAAAATAGGCAGTTTGAAAAATTATCATCAGAACACATTTAAAGAGCTGAGAGTGATGTATACTTTTTTAGCCTTGAAGATTTCCTCAGGATGTGAAAATATATAATAAACAGAGATTTTGAATAGATTTTAGAATGAGAGAAAACAGGTTACAGATAAGGTAAAATATTAAATGTCAAAAAAGACAGACTTTCCAAAAAAAAGCATAATGGGGCCTGAAACCACTAAATTATCTAATTTTGCATCAGGTCATGAGAATAGGATCAAACCTTATGTTATCAAAAGACACATTACTGAAATATGATGTGTTTTCAATAATCTGTTACCACAGACAATGGAGAGCAACAATAAAGTCCTAGTCAAGAGAAAGAAGCCATTCAGTTATTTTAACAGAGATAATTTAATACAAAGAATTATTAATTAGGTATAAAGTTGTTAACTAAGTACTGAAAAGGCCTAGCTATGATGGAGCCGGCAACTGCAGAAAGCAGCTTCCATCTTTGGAAAGAGATTTGAATTACTAGCTCTTAGAAGCTTGGTGGAGGGGCAGTGTGGGGCAGCAATTCAGGCCTCTAAGACAGGGACACGCTGACTGGAGCTGGTATCAATGAAGTGCATGACTTTGCTGGCTGTGCAAGTATTGGAAAACCTGCAAAATGGGTTTGATACTTCAGGAAGGAGTTGCTGCTGAGAGTGATGCACACAGGAACGGGGAGCAGTCAGCACGCAGCAGGAAGTGACTGTAAGGAGCACATTCCTCTTTCTCTTCCAACTTTGTAATCTCCCTCCAGTGCTCCCGAGGGACCGAGCCTAATGGGAGCCAGTTAGCAAAGCAGAAATGTGGTTGGTCGAGTCTTAGCTGCAGCCTCATCCAGTAGATGCTGAGGACGCTAGCCTATAGTGGGCGCAGTTCACCTTTCTAGCTGCAGTGCACACATACTCACACTTCTTACACATATTTGAATTTCCATACATAACAACAACAAAAACCCTATATGTTTCTGCCTAACGAGATGCCACGTTTGTTCTCAGACACAAAGACATTCATACTCTCCCGCTAAAATGAAGAATCTCAAAAGTTCCAAGAATCATGTCCATTTCTGGTAGACATTCATACCATTCGTCTCTGAGCTGTGTTAATCATTCCAAAAATTCAGTCAAAAGTCCATCTAGAATGAACCCTGTGAGGCTGAATTAGAGTAAGAGATACCAGTAGAAACACATGTTAATTTTAATATACATATATATTAATATAATATAAGTAGCTAGGGAAATAATTATAGATATATGTGTATAAAAGGATATAAAGATATATGTATGCTTAATTTTACACGTATGTTTTACATATGTTCTTTATATACATGTAAAAATTGCATTACTACGTAAAATGAAACCTCAGTAGCTCTGAGCAGACCCAGACCCCAGATCTTGGTTTCTAAATTCCATTTTTTAATAAAAGGAACCTGGGTCCTTTGGAGAAATGGTTGATTTGTTTGGGACTGGAGAAGGGAAAACAAAAGATGAACCTGGAGCATCTTGAAGTGGCACAAAACAAGGAAGTGTTAAAAAACAAATGAATAAAAGAAATGAGACATATTAAAGAGACACAGGAGCCAATCTGAAAGAGTTCACAACAGCCAAAGATGGAACAATTTAGGCAACAATAATTTTAGTGTTAGATTATAACCTAAAAAATAAAACAAATATCCATGAATCCAAAAAGATAGAAATTATTTAATAAAAAATAATTTAAAAAGTTAAAGAAGAAAAGGGATAAATTTCTCTTTCAGAATAATTCCAAATAATATACATAGACTCTCATCCTCCCAGGAGGTACACTTAAATTCCCTTCCCCTTGACTGTGGGCCAGACTTGGTGACTCGCTTTCAAAGAACAGAGTACAGAAAGAGGGAAAAAAGTAACCCTATAGTGAAGAAGCATGGCAGACACCACCATATGACCAAAGCTAACATCACCAGTGATAAGTTGCTATCAAGTGTCCAGTGATATGATGTGATGAGAAAGCAAACATCATCTTTAGTGCTCTTCCCAGTTAGTCATACCCTCAGTTTAATTGTAAGAAAAAAATCCGAGAAATCTAATATGAAGAACATTATACTAAACACCCAAAGAACACTCTTCAAAACCCAGCCAGAGAAGAGTAAGCCTCCTCTTTGCTGTTGATTCAGTGACACAAGGAACTTATAAATTCTAGGTAGTAATCTCAACATCTGATTCTGTGAAGCAGTTCCTGTATCCCTTAATGGAAGCATTCCATCCCTGGGAACCAAGACCTCCAAATTGTCAAACCTCAAAGTTGCGGGTGTGGAAGAAAAAGTTCAGACTAGAGTACTGGACATACTTGTGAGAGGAGCCACTCCTACTCACATCCCTTGATTCCTTGATATAAAGGCTGACCCATTTCTAGAAGGCATGACAGGTGACTTTAACTTAAGAACTTCCCAATGGCCTTGCCAAACCTTTCTTAGAACTTCTCTGCAGTCTGAAATGCTTCCACCCAATGACCTTCCTCCCCTCTCTTCTGCACTCAGGCTCACATCTACATCTTGGTCTGACACTTCTCCGAGCATCTCCTTTCTTGCTGCTCATTTTCTGTCACAGATGTTTCCCCTAACAAATTTCTTTCCTGTCTAAGCATGTCTTAGTAACTGCTTCTTGTGGAATCTTAGACTAAGATAAAAGGGAAGAGATTTGAATAATTAAAACTTAGAAGCTTGAAGGAAGGGCTGTGTGGAGTTGAAACTCATACCTCTCAGGAGGAGACACTGCTCAGCTGGTAATGATGTCTCCGAGCTGGGAAGAGAAACCCCATAATGCTTTGACCCAGACCTCTGAGCAGCAGCAGCGGCCCACAGGAATTTGTATCTCAGGGGTACATTGAGGCAGGTCCCTCAGGTATTTGAAGAACTGCAGAATGGATTATTTCGCTGCCACAGGAATGAATTGCTGCTGCCAGGGCAAAGAAGCATTGCTAGGGTGATACTCACAGAAAGAAGAAACTGACAGCACGCCACCGGAAGCAAACAGCAGGAGCGAGGCCTCTCTCGCTCCTCCAGCCACACATCTCCCACTGTATTTCGTATTGACTAAGTCTAAGGGAGAGCAGCTGGCCAAGCAGAAACATCATTCTTAAGTCCTAGTCCCCAAAATTACAAGTAAAGTATAGAAGGGGGAACTTTAGAGCTGAGAAACTATAACTCAAGCACGCGAGGGAAGGTGCACACACACGCACATACACATTAAACGTTGTGTTCAAACAAACTAGAATAATTTGAGTGCATAACCAGTGTTGCAGTTAGTGATGTGATCAGCTTTACACAACAATGAATATGGTACAGTCTTATTTTTCCATTTCTGCTTATCTATACTCCTATTTAAGTATAAATATAGCATATTTTATTATTTAGTGCTAGAAATTTCCTGCCTCTTTTGGCATCATGTAGTCAAACTGTTTCTCCTTAAACAACTTGCATGCCTTTGTTTTATTTTGTTTTTTGAGGAATAGCTATTGTCTTCTTGGGAAGGGTTTCTTGAATTCAATGGCAATTTTAGAGCATAGTAGGATGCAATGTAAGACAGTTTGCGTTTCCTAAGAGGTTGATATTTTAAGGTAATATTAAACACAATGCTCAAGAAAAACTATGTGATTAATAAATGCATGCTATAAAGATTAATTGATAAGGTTTATTATAGATATACTATATTGCATATTACTCAGTAATAAAATGTTACTAATATTTCTTAATTTTTATTTTGTTTCCCACACTGTGCTATTAATTCATGAATTATGTCATTCTCTAATGTTACTAAGCACACTCTGTTTCATTCACCGTGCATGCCACGTGTTAGAGCAGGTGATACGACAGACATAGGCTTTGCCAGTTGAAGCGTATAGTTTGCAAGGAAAGAAATCCATTAAACAAATACTTGCTCTGAGTTAATTTCAGTATGTTAATGAAGGAAAGATGTTGCGAGCAGGAAAACCAATGGGACTTAATCTGGAGTGTGTGAGGATATTCTTTGTGGAAATGAAATGTAATCTGAGACCTGAAGGAAGAGTCGATTTGTTTAGGGAAAGGAAAGGAGAGGAGGGGCCAGAGTAGCCAAAGACAGCAAGCATTAGGAGTACAGGCGTCCTGGCAAGAATAAGCAGGTGGCGGATCGTGGGGGAGCACTTCACCCACATCGTCTTACTGCCAAACCACTCTACGGAGCATGTATGCTCAACGCTTAATTATCTTCCTTTTTAAGGGATTCATAGAGGACAACATGAGGCTTAGTGATCTGCACAAGGCCACGAAGTCAGCAAAGTGTGGCTACATTTGAACTCAGGAGTATAAAGCCTGCATTCTTAACTATTATAACACTTTTGGCTTAATGATCAGAGACACAGAATTAATTGCCTGCCTGACCACATCAACAGCTGACACTTGTTGAACTTCATGCTTGGGATTGTTATGCAGAAGGTTTATCAACAAATATTCATGAAACTTTAATTTGCTCTTGATCCAATGAAAATTTAATGAAGGACAAATTTGAGTTTAATCCATTGGTGAGGAAAATGCAATCTACTACAAATTACTGCTAAAAGCTTTCAGATGCAAAAATGTAAAATTTGCAGATGATCACTATCTTTCCTACAAAAAGAGTCTTCAGTAAAAAGCATCATTTTCCATTGTCGCAATTTAGTATTTTTCTCTAACGTGTTAGGTAGAGAAAGAAGTTCAGCAAAACATCTAAACTTTTAACAGGTATCCAAGTTGGAAATCTAGAGATCATTTTTATAGTTCACTAATTAACCCTTTGATTCTTGACACTATCGCAAAAAGTTGTTTTTCTATCTATAGTAATAGTGAGGTTTTGTTTTCCGCACCTGGGAAAATTGAGATAATAATACCAACTTTATAGGCCATTGAGAGGATTAAGGACTAGATGTGTGCATGGAAATGTTCTCCAAGCTGAATTTGAAGAAAGATGAGGAGTAGCAGAGATGAAGGGGCCAATGGAACATCACTTATAAAGCTTAGACACAAGAAAAGCCGTGATGTTCTTGAAAAATAAATTGATGAACCAACACTGATTTGTTTTTAAAGGGTAAGTGCTCTCCTCTTCAGTGACTTGAAGGATGTTCTCGCTATTCAAAGTCTTTACTCTCTCCAGTTTGCTGTAGATAAATTATTTCATACTGTTCCTAATACTATACGAATTATAGCTTCAATAAAAATTCATTCCCACCCCTTAGGAATATCCACCCACTCAGGAAATACTCTTCTTCATACAAGTTTATGACTCCTTCCCCATAAAGACATTTCACAAGAGCAGCCTTCTCCAAGGCAAAAGCTGGGGAATTTTCAGACAAGGGTGTATGGGTTAATCCTCAGTCTCACCATTTTCAAATTGGATGACAGTCAGAAAGTCATTACAGTTTTTTTCATCAAGACAATGGAAATAATAATACCTATCTTACAGAGATTGTGATGTTGAATCAGATAATATGTAAATAAATTGTCAAGTAGAAAACTCTTATTTAACTCTCCTAACATTCTTATAAAAGAAATATAAAACTATCCTTCTCTAACCATTTTAGTATTGCAAAATGGCTGGAATACATTGTTCTTGATTTTGTGTTTATGATTTATATTATCATGATTTGTTTTGTACAGTTTTTTGGCAGCACAACTAGACCAAAACAGCATAATAGCCACAATGGTATAATTCATTGTGCAGAACACATCAAACACATGTAGAGAACACTGAGACGAGAAAAATGATCCCCTTTGTGCATTATGAATCTTATTCATATTAGGATGAAAAGATGGACACATTTTAAAATGCTGAATTATATGAACAAAATGATGGCAGGATCTCTATATCACAGTCAAAAGAAAGAGTAACAGCTTACATAGATCCTGAAAATAGCAATCGTGACATGATGCGGCAAATAACATCAGATAATTTTAGATGATGAATTGACTTTTCCTTATCATACACTAACTGGAAAAAGCAAATCATCTTTTAACAGAAAGTTAGAAAAGAATCGCTGCCAAGAAATGTGGCCCTGCAGCTGTGGAGGCCAAGGTGAAGCAGATGTAGCTGTATAAATATAAATAAATTGTAAAAACTTAAAAGCATATAGAATGCCTTTGACATAGGAGCAAGTCATTGTGTGTTGTAGATCCACATATTTTGTTACACAACCTTTACTTTATTATGAAATATACAGAGTATAAGCTGAGACGTGCAACTACTTATTAAAAGCAACCCCAAGTACATCAGGAAAACCCTCTTATTCTCTTTTTCTTCCAGTAAATGCCATGAGACTTCTGATATCGTATGCTGACTTCTAAGACATTTCCCTATGATCATATCCTCTTATTAAATAGGAAGTTTTGGTTTTAAATAGGAAACTATATGAAATGATCTCCTCTTATGTTTTGGATTTTTTTTTTATAATTTTGGTGAGGAAGATTCACCCTGAGCTCACATCCCTTGCCAATCTTCCTCTTTTTTGTTCTTTTGGTGAGGAAGATTAGCCCTGAGCTAACATCTGTGCCAATCTTCCTCTATGTTGTATGTAGGATGCCACCACAGCATGGCTGATGAGTGGAGTAGGTCCGTGCCCAGGATACAAACCCACAAACCCAGGTCACCGAAGTGGAGTGTGCAGAACTTAACCACTTGGCCAGGGGGCCAGCCCCTATTTTTTATAATTTTGGAAAGGAAATTAATAATAATACTAAAATAATGGCTAGTACTTACAGAACTTCTGGGATAGTCCAGACTTGATGCAGTCATTTTTAACAAAACTTAACCCATTTGGATGTTCATAAAGCATCACCAAATGCTGCAAGTTAGTAGTAGTATCTTAAAATTTTAAATGGTAAAATGCAGGCTCTGAGATTTGCCTGTGTATACAGCCTAGTGTCAGGCTGTACAAACAGGTCTCTGATAACTAGGCTGGTGCTTTGGAGGAATTAAAGAAAAGCTATTAGCATATTTTTAAATTTTCTAATTTAATTATTTAATTTGAAGCTTGTGGATAAGCAAGATAAACCTGCCTTACTCATAGTTCTGTTTGCAAATGTCTCCAGTAGGCAACTCATTCCCATTAAGAAATAATTTTAAATAACTTATGTGGGGATTTTTTAAGTGGTAAATTGGTAGATTTAGCAAACATTAAGGAGTATTTTCTTCATCTTCAGCATCCACTGTGCTCCTTCTAGATAGGAATGTGGTAAACTTTTTCAAGAACTCTAATATTGTTCAGCAACAGCAGTGTCAAGAATAGGACTCCAAGCAAATGTGTGTAAGGAGGTGCTTTTACCTGCTAATCTGAGATTTTTCCATTCTATACTTGCCATTTAAGTTCTTAGGGAAGAAAAATGCTCCAGTTAGATGTTTAAGGAGTGGAGTAGCAAAAGATAAAACAGGGTGCAACTTCAAGGAATAAATTTGTGTATCCAATGATGAGAAGTGGCAAAATATAATGAATGATCTTGTTAACAAAAAAACATTGATTTATTTTTATCACAAGAAGACTAATTTCTCAGGATAAAAGGAGAAGATCATGCAACATTTCTTTTAAAAGCTAGCTAAACTAGGCATTAATTTGTTAATGCCAAACTAATGTTGCACAAAATTCTCCTACCTTTTTAAGTAAAACTTTTCATTAAAGTATTATCATATATAAAGTGCACAGATCTTAAATGTAAAGCTCAAAGCATTTGTATATATAACTGCATTCTTTTAGCTTCGACTCTGACCAAAGACTAGTAGCACTTCAGAAAACTTCTCTGTGTTGTCCTCTAGCCGTTATCGCTAAAAGCAACCGCTTCTCTCCCGATACTTCTGTCCTGATAGATTGCTTCTGTCTTTATATAAATGAAATCCAGCAGTCTTCTTTTCTACTTTGTCTGGCTTTTCTTCAACATTGCGTCTGTGAGAGTCATGCATGATTGTGCAGCAGTAGTTGGTTCATTTTTTATTGCTGCATGGTACTTCATTGTAGAACTACAAGATCATTTATTTATCAGTTCTGAGGAGTATTTACTTATGTTCTAGATTTTGGCTATTGTATATAATATTTCATAAGCATTATTGTACGTGTGTTTTGGCGCACATTTATACACATTAGGAATATTTAATTCTGTTGTGTATATTCCTAGGAGTGAAATAGCCAAATCATAGGATGTATGATGTTAAGAACGCTTTAGTAGACACTGCCAAACAATTTTCCAAAATGGTTCTATGAATTTATACACCAACATTGTAGAAGAGAATGTTGCTCCACATTCTCTCCTCATTTGGTATTATCAGTCTTCTTAATTAGAACTTTTCCAGTGGGTATGGAGAGAGATTTGATTATGGTCTTAATTTGCTTTTCCCTTTCTACTAATGAGGTTGACTTATTTTTCCCCAAAAAAGTCACTGAACAGTGATTTTCAGGTCTCTTGTTTCCCCATTTTTATTATCTGTGTTTTTCTCTTCGAGTTGTAGGAAATCTTTAATATTTTAGAAACCTATCATTTGTTAACATATGTGTTGCAAACTGTGCACATATGTATGGTTTCACTTTTACTCTTTTAAGAGTGACTTTTATGGAAAGTTCCTAATTTTAATGTAGGCCATTTAATCAATATTTTCCTTCATATTTAGTTTATTATATGATGCGGAATAAATATTTTTCTACCCCAAGGACTTTTTCTCTGTGTTATTTTCCAGAAGCTTGATCATTCTAATCTTTCAGATTTGGGTCTAAAATTCATTTAGAATTGAGTTTTAAATATGATATGACATAGGAATCAAGATTTACTATTTTTCTGTGATACCTATTTGACTCCGCTAACCAATCATCTATAGTCTCTGTCACTGGAGATTACTTTCACATGCTCGAAAATTTTATGTAAAACAAAGCGGTTAAAATATGCTTTTTTGTTCCTAGATTGCAACACTTAGTATGCTTTTGAAATCCATTCACGTTGTCGCGTGGTCAGTACTTCATCCGCCATTGTTATCGCAAGGTAAAATTCCATTGTATTACTATACTATAATTTGTTTGGCTATTTACCTGTTAATAGATATTTAGGTTGTGTCCAGTCCTTGGTTATTTTGAGTAAAGCTGACATGACCAGTTTTGTACAAGCCTTTTTGTGGACAACTATTTTTATTTCTCTTAGGCCCATACTCAGGAGTGGATTTGTTGGATCCCATGGTGAAGATATATTTAACTTTATAAGAAAATATAAAACTTTTCCAAAATAACTGTACTATTTTACACTCCTACCAGCAATGCCTTAGAGTCCTATTTTCTCCATATATTCAACAGCACTTGTTTTTTTCCAAGCATAGTTTATCATACTGTTTTTCTTTTACGGTTAGTGATGTTGTGTTATGACTGGGAAATTGTTGCCTATCCCAAGGTCGAGAATATTCTGTCCTACAATTTTCTAGTTCTTGCTTTTGTGTTTTCATCTATGATCCATTTTGAGTTAAACATTGGGTAGGGTACCAGATGACGATTGAGGTTGAAATTTTATCCTTTCCCCTTGTCACCTTTGATGAAAATGACCATATATATGTGAGTCTATTTCTGGACCCTTGATTCTGTTCCTTTTATCTATATATCCATTTTAGTGTCAATAGAACATCTTCTTGATTACTCATTGATTTATAATAAATCTTGATATCAGGTAGTCTAAGTTCTCCAATTATGTTTTTTTAAACTGATTTTGCTATTCTGGATCCTTTGCATTTCCATATAAATTTTAGAAACATCTTACTAATTCCGACACAAAACCAGGTGGGATAGTGATTGAAATTACATTGAAATATATAGAACGAATTGGGGAGAATCCATTTATTAACATAATTACATTTCCCAATCTGTGAAAATAGTATATTTCTCCATTTATTTAGGCATTCTTTCTCTGTCCTTTAGTTCAAAATCTGAGAAAAGTTGTCTGGTCCAACTCAAAGCTTTGAGTTAGAGCACATCTTTTTTTCTGGTCAGCACAAGGTCGGGGTCCTAGAGTTGGCTTCATACTCATCCAGGGCTAAGAGTAGGAACATATTTTATCAGAGGAGTGTGTTTAGGACATCAGATTGTGATGATAATCACATACACATTGCTCACACATAACACACAGGAAGATGGAGTTTGTTAGTATAAAAAGGAATCCTTCATTATCAAAATGTGTACTTATTTTGTAAGCCCATTTAAGGGAACATTTATGTACAAACTCACTAGATTTCACTTGACACATGGTGATTTGATCCTCAGAAAGCCATATATGGTCAACTTAGTCACTGCAAAAGATGGTGCTGTTTAGGAAAGAGCACACATACATACACACACACGCATACGTACATGGGAGATAATACCAAAAAAGGCAACTTTTAAAATTGGACAGAACAAAACCAGCAAAATTTATATCTATTCTCTTAAATTGAAGCTGGAGAAACTTTATCACCAGAAGGACTTCATTTGGGAAACATTACTCTATAGTTTATTGGTCATATAAACTTTGGGATCAGTTAAAATAGCAGTTAGTTACTGGATTTAAAAAACCAGATAGTTAAAAAAGGCAAAAATTGTCACTTCATTCCTTATTATATAGTTTTTTTTCTAAATTTGTTCAGAACCCGAATACTTAAATCATAACTGAACACAAAGAAAATAAATGGTTTCAATATGTTTTTCATAGAGAAATATACTTGTTCCTAGTTGATCAATAGGAAATTAAATATTACAGATATTTTAACACAGTTTATTATGTTGCCTCTTCTAATAACTTAAAACAGAGCATACTGATGTAGTGTTCTAGATTGGATTGGGGATTTTTATCTATTTGGAGACCCATATGCCTTAAGGCTTCAATGTTCCCGATAAAAATGTACAGGTGAATGTAACAAAAGGATAGAGGAACTGAATGGAAGAAGATACTTCCCAAAGACAAACTGAGAGCCAAGGCAAATTGGCAAAAGTCCTGAGATTGGGTCGCAGTGGGCAACTTTTATGAACCCAAAGTTCTTCTTTGATCTAACACATGCTATGTTATTTAAACCCTATTGTACTGTTGCTCAAGAATTGGAGTGACTTGACAATTTCTTAGAAAAATCTGGCTTTGACTGCGTGTACCATAGTGGCCTGTTTCCATTGGAGAAGGGTTGGTCTTCCATCTGGGCAAGAAGAGTGTTCATACTTCGTAACTTTCATATTTAATTGTTATATTTATCCCCGGTCATTTGACTTTGAAAACATATGAATGTGACTTCATTGAGCAGTATAAAATATCATAATATCAGGACATTTTAGAAAGATGAACACCATGATATTTAGTGAAGATTGTTAAGGTACATGTTAGACGGAAGGAAGAGGGTATGTTAGACGGGCCGTTTCCCTAGCATAAAGCTCACATTCAATTTAAGAACTTCACATTTAGACTTTTATATTTTCCCTAATTGAAGTTATACCCTACATCAGAAAAGGGTTTTTTTGGGTAAATATTGGTTTTTAACATAAGAATTTAGATATTTTAAAATCTTATTTTACAATTTATTTTTTAATTTTTAATACTTAAGTTTAAAAAAATGTTCTGAGTTTCTCTTGACATGTGACTAAACTTGTCTAGACTCCTGAAAGTTGAATTAAATTGATTGAGTTCCTTAAAGAGTAAATTTCATGGGTTGTAATTCTGCAATCTTTCATGATACATCACAGCAATAGCGGATCCTGTCCTGTATTTGCTCTAAGCATGCTGATAAGAACAAGGAGGCGGGGCAGCAAAGTGACAGTGTAGCGAGTATTCTGATGTGGGCTCCTGAGTCGGGCAATTGTTATAATACATATCCAAACTGTGTGTCTTTGCTAAGTTTGGTATCTTCATTTTTAAAGTGAGGATTTAATTGTTGCTGTGAAGATTAAATAAAATATGTACATACACAATGCCAAGTGCATTATAGGTGACCTATAAGTATTAGCTAATATAATCATTATTGAGAAAAACATCCATGACTTCATTAGATTCTGTATACATAAATCCCCATACATAAGGAATTTTGTTTAGAATTTATTGCCAGGGAAAAAATCTTTCTCTCCTCCAAGGATGGCTATGCGTCCCTCTTCCAGATAAAAAGAGCAACAATGTAACGTATTTTTATCTTTTTACTGTCACTGCCAAGCAGTCGTGTATCAAATTGAAAGTCCAATTTTAGAAAATGTATTTACCCTCACTCTTGGTATATTTACATTCTTTATCTTAAGATTACTTTCCACTTTTTAATGTATTAGTGATACACAATTTTAGTAGTGACAGATTTCTGATGCTTTCTTTAAAGGGGGAACATATTATTGGAATTGTAAAACAATCTGGTTGGATTCTGAACTTGCTATTTGAGCATAGTTTCACAACTAGTGGGCTAAATTTTCCAGGAAACTTTTGTAGTGAGAAAGAACACATCCCAAGGGAAGAGAGAATTTAGATTCACAATTCTGGTTAAATGAAATAGGTCACATTCCACATACGAAAGCACCTGGAAAGATTTTTTAAAAGTATTAGATCATCAGATTCAACAGTTTATTTAATAGCCATAATTAAAAAGAGCCTGTCACATGACTAAGAAAGATTTAATATCAGAAAAGCTACCAAAATAACTCATTACACTGTTAAATAAGAGGAAAAATATCATACATCAGTTGACTCAAAAAATCTTTTGATCAGGTTCACCTTCAATTTTTCGCTTAAAATCTCGATTACCAAACTGAAATAGAATAAAATTTCTTTTAATTGATAAAGGTTATTTACTAAAAAAATTGTAGCAAATGTTATTCTTAATGGAGAAAGTTTAGAATCATTCCATTTAGCTTAGGGGGAAAAATGGATATCCATGATAATACTGGGGTTTAACATAGTACTGGAAGTGTTGATGAAAGATACAAAGAGTGAAAAACTAAAATAAAAAGTGTAAGGATTGGAAGGAAATGATAAAACTCTTTCTTGCAGATGATTTGATCATCTATCTGTAAAACTAAGCAGGAATCACTAAGCAACACAATTAAAACGAATAGAAACTTTAGCAAAAAGCAGTAACATTTCTTCACGCTAATGCTTTCCTATTAGAAAATAAAAGCTGAAAATTTCTTTATTAATAACTATAAAATACCTAAAATTAACCTAACCTAGTATGCACATGATCTCTAAGGAGAAAACTTAAAACTTTAACAAAAATAAAAGAATCAAATCTGATCATATTGGGAATCTTCAGTGATACTTCATGGAATGAATCAGTAGTATAAGGATCTGGATTTTACGCACATTAATGTATGAATTTAATAAAGATACATTCAAAATTCAAGTCCACTCTTGTTTTGAGAAACTTGATAAATTTTCTCTACAATTAACTTGGAAGCTAAAGGGCCATGAGTAACATCCAATTTTGACTATGACAAAGTGGACTCAGTAAAGAACTAACACTTCCACAGGAAACAACTGTGAAAGCTGAACAAAATTTATTCAATCAACATTGCACGTATTGGAGGACTATCAAACAGACATGACCTAATGAGCTGTAACCCCTGAAAGAACGAGAGTACACAATGAGCTCCATATTCACCGAAGCTTTATTCTTCAGGGCATTGTCCAAATAACAACGTTGGGGGATAGAGCACAAGGAGAGAGCAGCGGCTGACAGGAAGAGAAAACTTGGCACTCTGGGCTGCCAAAGAGACTGGATTCTGAGTGGTAAAATCTCAGAGAGGAGAGAAATGCTGACCCATGTCTCAAAACCTCCCTTTAAGTTCTGACTCTATCCTTAAATTGGACACACCCCAAGACTCTAACACCTCCACCAGGAAAAGCAACTAGGAAGCTCAAGAGCTGAAGAGATACTTGTCAAATGTGGGGGACCGCGAGGAGAGATTGCAGTTCAGGTCCCTCAAGTAGAGGCAGCCTCCGTAAATGCCCTGGTTTTTGAGTTGGGACCCCAGCGAGCCAAGCTTTAAAAACAGGGAGTAAGAACAACATCCTAGAGTAAAAGCTGTAGGAGAAAAGGCAACACTGAAATAGACCAGCCCACCAAAAGTCAAAAAATCAAGGTTTGGAGAAAGGACATATTGCATGTTGTTATTTTAGTTATTTCAGCCACATTCCAGAATGTTATTTTGGCTTGCATGAATCTAATAGACTTCTAGTACAGTCCATCACAATAACATATCTGAATATTTTTAAATGTGATTCTAAACCTGCCATAAACTGCTTGAAGGTATAGATTCTATGTTATTATTGATCACTGTATCAACAATAAGCCATACAGTATTATGATACATGTTCAAGAAAAGCTTGTTAAATAAATAAAATAATTCTTTCAACTCATAGCATCGTGTCTGATGCTTTTAATCCTGCCTACTCCTTGAGACTTTGTCCCCTATCCACCTGACCTTTCTCGTCCAGCTTCACAAAGAATTCTGGTTTTAACTTTCAAACTCAAGTCTTTGCTGTCTACTGCTTTGACTGATAAATTTCTTGACTTGTCATGTCTAAGAACCAAAGTCAGAAGAAACCATGGTGTGCTAGATTATGGTGGTACAATCCTAGTAGGTATGAGTAAATATTGCTTTTGTAACTAAGTTAGTCAATATATTTAAAGAGCTTAGAGCAGTGTCTAGTGCATGGTAACTATTTTATTTAAAATTAATCTAGCCAAAAGGACTCTAAATATTTTCAAAGAAAAAGTAGAGGACATGTGTTACTAACTGCTAATGATTAATATTTTAAATCAAATGAACTATGATAAAAGTAAATACAACATTTAACAACTTTAAAACTATAGCAGAGCCATATATGAAATAGGAATGTTTATCTTTTTGGAGAGCATTTAAAAAATTTATGCTCAGTAGTCTAGTACATAGAATTCTCACCTTTTGCTATTATTATGTGCTAAAAGATAAACTTATGAAGCCACATTGGTAATTCCTCCATGTTATAGTTCATGTGTTGCTTGAATCTTCATGAGAGACATCTAACCGGCTAAGTAGATTCTCATTAATTACAGAGTAGGTCAATTCTTTTCAGAAAAAAAGGCATATATTATTACATATGTAAGATATATAATAATGAAGATGTATATTGTTATTAGAAAACCATATAATAATATATTGAGAAATTAGATAGAAAAATGAAAATGAGGCATCCTGTCCTCAACTTGAACCTCAGCAATCCAATATCATTATACTGAGTAAATACCCACTATCAGTAAGTAATGTGTACATAATAAATGAAAGAAATCCCCTTCCTTTCTTTTTCTAAAAACTGGTGAACAGTAAAAACATAGTTATAATTTCTCTAATTTCTGTATGCTACATTGATGATACATTTCAGCACAATAAACTCGATTGGAATAAAACACTTTTAGATAAAATATGAGTAATATGTTATCCAAGAGCTTTAAAACTTTTCCATTTAGCCTTCTTCTTATGGCAAATTAACTTGTATATTTCTTGAAGAAATTCCACTTTACTAATGAAAAAGTTTCAATATATGGAATACAAATACACATCTGAACATTTTCTTTGTTGTATAATAAATTGATTTTACAAAGCTATAAACTACTCTGAGTTTATGGGCTTTTGGAAATAATGACCTCCATTAGAGTTTGTAATGCATTCTGGGAGATATCATAAAGAATGTGTCAGCAGAGTAATTTCTCCCTCAAAATGATCACCTTCAATGAGTAATAAATTGCTTGCATATATTCATAAAAGGATCTCTGTGGAATATTTCAAATTCATATGCACATATCTTCACTCTAAAATTTTATGAGCAATGGATAGGTTACCATATTTATGACCAGATTTCAGTTACTACATAAAAGAACATCTCTGCTTTGAAAAGTGTGCTTGTGTAGAAAAATAAAAGCACTTATCAGGTGCTTAGTGGACGTGAGTCTACCAACTTAGCAGAAAGCCATTCCTTAAATGTTTATAAATTAAATTATTTGAATACACATAATAACTGGTCTTTCTACTTGTCTCTTATTCTTATATAACAGGCATTGTAGCTTCATATGTTCTCATTTCTTGTCATTAAGGATAAATGGTCTTTTATACTATGACGGAAGATAACATTTCCTACAACTAATAGTAATAAATAGTGGAAGTATTATGGTCTCTTAGTAAATTGCCTTTTAATTACCAATGAATATAAATAATTCTGTTAAATGATATGGCAAGAAGAATATATTACCTGTATATAATGATTTGTAAAATTGAACTATTTTGTAATATTAATGTTTTTCTTGATTTAGGCACAATCACCACTCATTGCAAATATTATAAACAGACTCAGAATATACTCCTTACATAATTTACTAAGGAATTTACAATAGTAGACAGGATAGAAATACCAAAGATGAATCCCTAAATAAGTTCTGAAATTCAAACATCATTAATTCATGCCTTTACATTAAGAACTTTCAGCTTCCGAACTTTCAAACATTTTGTCCCATTGTTTTCATTACTCTCTGGCTTGTATTATCTACCTACCTATCATCTATCTATCTATCATATATATTGTATTATATATGTATGTATACAGTAATCCCTCAGTATCTGTAGTGGATTTCTTCCAGGAACCCTGTGGATACCTCAATCTGTGGATGCTCAAGTCCCTTGTTATAAAGTGGCATAGTATTTTCATATAACCTACACATATCTTTCTTCAAAGAGGATCCTTTAAATCATCTTTAGATTACTTATAATACCTAATACAATGTAAATGCTGTTTAAATGGTTGCTATACTGTATTGTTTAGGGAATAATGACAGGAAAAAGGTCTGCACGTGTTCAGAACATACACAATCACCATAGGCCTTTCAATGCTCAGTTGGTTGAATCCACATATGCAGAATTTGTGGATACGGAGGGCCGACCATAACACATATCTCATATTATATATCTACATATAGATATGAACAAGATATGTATTATATATACATATATGTGTTTATATATAAACTATATAATAAAAGAAACATATATATATGTATAATGTATGCCTAATTTCATCCTCTAGGATGCAAGATCTTTATGGACAGGATCTTGTCTGTATGTCCCTCAGCTGCTAACACAGCAATTTTCATGAAGCAGTTTCAGCAAATCTTTTTATCAATGACTAAATCAATATTTCATCTTACATTTCTATTACTTAAAGGTCAACGAAGTAATAATTATAACCAATATTTATGGGTGGTTTCTATATGGCAACCATTGTGCAATCTGCACAAATCCCTAAGCAATCACAGAATGAAAATGTTAACAAACAGTTTATGTGAATTATCACCTCCTGAAGATGATCTACCCTAATTTTATTTTATTTTCATTCAGTAGAAAATTTTAGAAAAATATTCAAAGGAATAAAATGTGAATTAAAAAAATGAAACATTTATTATTGAAAAGAAGAAGAGGAAAACAATTAATATCAACTTCTTCAAAGTTTGAATTATCTTGGGGATAAAGTTAACCAAGTTTAAGCAAGTAGAAATAAAATTGTTTCCAATACTCATGGTGCTTAAAATTAACTAACTAGATGCTTTCCTGGATTTGTACTATGGGACCAACCCGGCATCATTGTGAAATAAAAGCAGCGTTTTGTGAAATCCACTTAGAAACACATGCCCTGATTCCATATCATTCCATTCTCTAAACATGTAACTACAGAGTGTCTGTAATCTCTGACATTGTAGAAATAGTTGCTTTCTTCAGAATATATTACTTTTATTTATTTTGGTTTTGAAAACAAATAAGACTGCAGATTAATTTACTTAGATTTTTTCAGAAATTAATTATATCATTCACACAATTTAATTTTAATTTTGTTTTATTTTTATTTAAGTAAAAATAATATATAATCTACCCATGACTCTGCAAAATATCACACTTGCATATAGAATGATTTCACCAGAACAGCCTTCTCTTGATTTTGAGACATAAACTATCTAAATTCAAATTCAATGAAAATCAATATCTCGGATTCTAAGAGGCAAATTAATGTCTCTTTTAAATGCCTTATTTTGGAGCAGAATGGAGTATCAGAGCAGAAGCTGAGGAAGTGCTTAAACAAAAACCAAAAAAAAAGGTGTCAAAGCTTTGATACAGCCATTTAAGAATGAAAAGAATAACTCCTCTCGTCCAACAGTCCGCAGGACCGGGGCGTTCTCCATAAAGAGATGACTTTTCCTTTAAAAGTAAAAATGGACGAAAATAAAGGGAAAAATTAACTCCAATATTGTCCTTGTGACTGGCAGTGAGAGTTGCTTTTCCTGCGGACGTGCTGCAGTAGCATATATATTCATTTAAAAGCTGAGACTTTTATTTTAAATGTGATTATTTCCCTCTGTGGCCATAAATTAAGGGCAGCTACTATTAAATTTAATTACTTTCTGTAGCAGCATGCAGCTGGGGAAGATTTCCCTCTCAAAAAGCCTGATTACAAAGAAAGAACTCTTCTACACAAAGATCGGGCTCTCTGGTTTACATTCATTCATATACCCAAGATTGAAAAATTGAGACACATAATACAAACAGGAATTTGGTTTAAGAAAATAAAGGCCAAACTGCGTGGAATACCATGACAGATCTGCTACTAGAAAATTTGAGTATTTTCTTCATGGGAATATATTTTGTGCAATGAGTAACAGTGATTATCATTCTCTGCTGATTTGGAAAACAAGTGATAGGATTCGTCTCAGTAACAATACCATTTAACAGATGATCGTGACTTTCCACACATTATTTTTCCAGTATTTATGTTACAAAACACATATAGGGATTAATCAAAATGACCATGAACAATATTCATAATACTCTTGAGGCAACGAGGTCTTCTTTGTACTGATCTTATAAAAATGAGAAACCATATATATAATGCTTTGGAATAGATAGCCCACAGTGATACAGCTTCAAAGAGTTGCAAACCAAATTAAGGATGATTTTGCCAACTGCAAGCATCACTGATGATCTCGCTCATGCAATTATGTTTAGTTGAACTTCATTCTATTGACAGTGACAAAAGTCTATAGCAAGTAACTATCTTTACTTATTTTATTCAAAATTACCTAAATCTTTGTCTACCTCAGCGCACATCAAATAAAGTAATTCTCTTTAATATCAAGTTGAATAATTAGCCAATGCTTTTTTGGACAATATATGGAAAGCTAAGGACAGAAATTACGCTTACTGTATTAAAACATATCTGTGTGTTGTACCTGTAAATGTGAAATCGTTTTTTTTTTTTATTTTCCATAGAAAATAGTAAGTTGAATATTTAAAACAGTTCAGAGTGAACTGAGCAAGAGCAGCTCCATGGACAGCAAGAGAGAGGATGAGTGTCAAAATAAAAATAACAGATTAATGGAAAAAGTACGGAGGCAATTCTTTATGGTAAGAGCAAAGAAAATAGGACAGATGTTGAGAGGAAGGAGAAGTTTTGCCTTTCTCCTCTGAGAACGTCATGGACAGTTCTGCATGTGAATCACAGTTTTCCAACTAATCCAGAAAGTGAGCCGCCGCTGAGAAGAAGGAGGGTGTGGCAAGCCACCAGTCAGTCAGACAAGCCGGAAATAAGACCCGCCCCTGAGACTACAGGACTTCTGGAGAGACTCTCCAGAACAGCTCTGCCACCTTTCCCCAAGCCCCCTCGCTGCCTTGATAAGATTGCAGTCTCTTCACCCTCAGCACCTGTAATGGAGATGAAATGTATTTGAATAACTGGTGGCTGCTAGCCTAAGGGACCAGCTTCTTGTACCATTATTTTTAATTGTTTTTTATTTAGTTAGAAAGGTGTCACAATTACTATTCAACGATCCATGAGTGTTGCCTTCAAAATTATCACATTGGTAGGGTATGTAGATTTTTAAAAACATTGCTGCCACTTATCAAAATACTTGAAAAGTATGTCTTTTAGAGTTAAACTTTTAGAATGGAGTCACTTTGAAGCCGCATCATCACTGCTCTACGTTCACACCAAATTGGAGAGGGTAGGCTTACAACACAAGCTCCTAGTGAAGGCAACAACTTTGCCTACTAGACGCCAAGACCTGTTAAGCTATCTCTTGGAAAGAGCTTCTGTGCCAACTCATTCACGGTCAGAAAGTCTAGTCCATTTCAAAGGAAGTCCCTTCACTTTCACGTATAAGAGTTTTCATGGTCTCATCACCTCCTTCATTCTTTGGATACCAATAACTCTGGGATATTTCCCAAACTGAAATTCACCTTCAAAGGATGGTTCTCTGCCACCACTTAGTAAAGTCGAGTCAATTAACTTTTCCTGCTCGAAGGTAGACAATAGTTTTTTGACATACCCACAAGATCATATAGGGAAAATATCTCTTATTGATATACCCAAGACCTTTTTTCCCTTTTATTTATTTATTTTTTGGGCTGAGGCAGATTGGCCCTGAGCCAACATCTGTTGCTAATATTCCTCCTTTTGCTTGAGGAAGATTGTCCCTGAGTTAACATCTGTGCCCATCTTCCTCTGTTTCTTATACGTGGGATGCCACCACAGCATGGCTTGAGGAGTGGTGTGTAGGTCTGCGTCCAGGATCTGAACCCATGAACCCCGGGGCACTGAAGCAGAGTGTGAGAACTTAACCACTATGTGCATGGGCCAGCCCTGATTTTCTCCTCTTTTTAATTGTACAGGTTAATTCTCTACATGAATAAAGATATTCAAATCTGTGAATTAGCAGAAAAAATATTAATATCTCTGTATTTTATATAAAATAGATATTTTTAAATATTTTTAGATGTTGGTTGTAAGGTGCTAAATCAAATGTGTAAGACAGTATAGTACATTGTAAAGAAATTTCTCAACATTCTACCTACTTCAATAAAAACAATTATGGTAGCAACATAATAATTTCAAAGTAAAAACAGAAAATAAAAATGTATTCAAATCACTCTCACATATCAGTGTTGAATTTTTTTTATATTGCCTACCAGTGCTTCTCCATATTCATAAATAATTTTACAGAGTGGTAATCATCATTAGATGTAATCTCAATTATATTTTAATAAATACGTTATTATTATTTAAATCTAAGAACATTTAAAAGAACCTTTCAAACAACACCTATAACTTAAGTTAGATAAACCAAAATTTTCTCAAGGGCTTAACTTCTGTAACATTAAAAGCAATGCCAGGAACTAATTTAGAATTATCATCGTAGTTAAACAAAACAAAACTAAAGCTTTGAGAGTTGTACTTGTAACAATTATTCATGGCATTTTCTCTTTACTAATTCAGTTACCTTATATCTATACTTTTCTATTTAACCACACTATAATCAATGTTTCTTATTAACATTTAGTTCATTCGAATTTCTTTTCAGATTGCTGATGACTATGTGTGCTAATGTTTTTCCTCTCAGTGGATTTTTGCTGTCTTTTAAATACTCTCTATATTTTTATAGTCAAATCACAAAATATCAGATCCCTTTTTACAAACATTTGGCTTTATCCACTCTTTGTCTCTCTCTGCTTCGATCACCTCCCTCTTATTCAGACCACACCGTCATACACCAAAAACAACGACAAAACAAAACTACCCATCCATTCGTCAGGGCGGGGAGGAGAGCCGGAGTGTGGTCCCGCATTACTGGGCTGAATTATGAGCCAGTGATGCACACGAGCTGTTTTTTCTGGATCAGCGATCTCGTGGTTCAGGGCTAATTCCACAGGGATCAATGAGCAAGGATGAGAGAAAACGAAACAAAAATGTTCCTGTCACGAGACCATTTTATGAACAATATTTGAAAACCTTGCTAACTTTTAAAAGGCTGCAGCTCTTTGCTGCTCACAAACTGTAAGATTATCCACACAATTTGCTATTATAAAATTTACTCCAGCATTACAGAATTTTATCTGTCTGTGGAAATGGAATCAATAAAGATTTCCAAATGAGCTTCTATAAAATGTTATAGAGAAGCAGCTGGAACAAGTCTCGTTTGTATACATATATATGTGCATTTATGTATAGATACATATCTCATCCCAAAAACTTAAAGAGGGTTCATAAAATCACACAAAATAAAGCAAGATAAAAATTCATTTAAAGCAGGAACATGAAGTAACCAGAAAATAAATGTACAAAAGGAAAATAGAGCTAGGAGTGAGGATAGTAAAAACATTACGTTTATGAAGACTCCATGGCAGACAAGTATCCATTTGCTCCCCCAAAGCTGTTTTGAACCCCCTTCTGTTCTCTGTATTCCTAGCCTTTCAGCTAGCGTGCCATTGACATAATTCTGCTCAATGAGATTGAGCAGAAATATTTTGAAGGACATTGAAAATAATTTTTACTTTCTGATAATTGTGAAACCATTTTATATTATTTTCTGACAAAGACTCTCCTCCCTTGCTTTATTCCTTTGAATGTGAAGTGAGGAAGTGATGTTTGGAGTTCTTGCAATCATTTTGTGGCCATGAGGACAGCAGAGATATCAGCCTCATGCCTTGAAATCATAAAGCTGTTATAGTACCAACAATTATGTACCACAGGCTTCTTGTTAGGGGAGAAAAATGTATCTCTATTTTTGTAAACCACAACTAATCTAGTTTTTGGTTACTTACTGCTGACCACATTTTAATTAAACTATATTCTAACTAAGGTTGGACCACACATTTGACTTTAAGGTTTTAACATTCAACCTGAAGAGGAAAACATGACCAGTTATGATGCACATTCCTCATAAAGAAAAGATAATGTTCCTTAGAGTTCTCATCAATGAACATATTATGTGATGTAGTAAGCAGAATCCTTCTCAAGCACAATGACATTAAGGAGAAATCCAACCAGTGTTTAAAAAAGATTTGATCCTTGATAGAATCAGGGGTTAAAGTTTAGTTTTGAGAGATTAGAAAGGAAAACATAACTTATTACTTTCTCCACCATCATCCAAGAGTCAGCATTCTTACGTGCATCTTTTAGAACACAGAAGTTATCAATTCATGACTCGTGGTGGCAGAGTTCATTTTCATGTCGCTATTTGGCAGAGGAGTCAAGATTTTGGCCAGAGACATCAAAAACTAGTCCTACAAAAACGTTACTCTTAACATACAAGAAAGCAAATGATTCCTTATTTTTTTTCCCCTTTTTTACTGTCTGTGCTCTAGAAATGCAGAGAAGTATGTTTGAAAGAATGGCCTCTCATATCTCATTTACACACCGTAATTACTGGCATAGCAGACAATGAGATTAGCCATTTATCTTTACAAGCAACTGGTTTGCATAAAATGTACTAATCAAGAAGAAATTATTCATCAATTCAAACAGCCAAGATTGTGCTTGCTTAAAGGATGCTTTTTAAAACTAATGTCTGAATGTCAATGGGAGCTGATAAGTGGAATGGGGTAGTACCTCTCTTTGGCTCTTTTGATACGTGACTGATATGGAAAAAAATGAAGACTAACATACAGAACTTATTTATAGATGTTTCCTTGGATAATCAATTCTCCCTTGAGAAATGAAAAATTTTAATATAGACTAAAGAAATAGTCTTTTCTTATGAAAGCCTGTAAAAGTGGAACAGAATCTGCAATTGTTCTTTAATTCATTCCTCTAATTAAGTATTGGAAAAAACAAGAAACTAACATAGATTCTAGAATGTTAAAACTAGAGGGGAACAGAGAAACCATCTAGGCATCCTCAATATATTGTAGGCAAAGAAAGAGGTTTGCATAAAGCTCCTACAGGTGATGACAGAAAATAAATTACAGTAGTTTAAACCTATTCATAGAAAGGTGTAGGTATATCTTTAAGACTAGAAAGGACGTTTTTATCAATCAACAAAATTGAAAGTATCCAAAACACTCAATATAATTTTGTTTGCATAATTTAATTTAAAATAGATTGTTGACACCAACAAAAGATTAATCAACATTTTTTACTTTGTCAACAGTTGGGAAAAGCCAAAGTTAACTGATACTATTTTAAGACTGCTGCTGCTTTCTTCCTTTTAAGGAATTGTCCTTGACAAAAGTTTACTTGATCCTGAATGTATTATTTCTAAAACAACTAACATCTTACATCCGGGACGCTTTAAGTAAAAATTAAAGGATCACTAGATGGCGAGTTAATTCTATGAAGGAACTAGCTCTTTAAGTAAAGACACGGGCTGTCATATTAGAATTAAAGGAGAGTAGATGATATGCACAGTGTTAACAGCAGTATGCGGATCAGTTTGCACGGAGTTTCTTTACTTTTCTTTATAAAGTCACTTCACAAGAATTTGACATTCCTCCTTTACTCCAGCATGCTTTCTTTGAAGAGTAGCGATTCACAGTTTATTTTTTATTGTTGCTGTTTGCTTGTTTCAGTACTCCTTCCACCTCATTTACTTAGGATTTATTTGTGAACTCACTTGGGTATGAATAAGTAGACTCTTTTTTTCCTTCACTTTCCTCTTCTTCATAAACTCAATGGAAAAGATTCTTTTCAGGTCCTCTAAGAATATCATAGCTGACTGTTGAATCAACTGCAACACTAATTCTGCACCTATTGTTTGTCTTTAATGTCCAGGACTATGTTTTATCCCTCTTTCTAATAAATAGCTTGGCTTTATAAATACACGTAAGAATTTATACAATATATCACCAAGAAAAAGTCAGCAATCTCGCGGCCTAATTCCTCCCTCTGTTTTGCATCTTTGTAATTTTTCCCACTTCACTACTCTTACTCAATTTATTCAGGTCTTGCCTGTATTATCCAAACAAACCTTTTCTTAAACCTGTTTTCCACCAATATCACCTTATTTGCCGCAACTTCTCATGCCAACTTGTTTTAGTCTTCAAAAGAAAAGAAAAAGAACAGGAAGAGCCACTTTCTTTCTTCCCCTTTTCCTACTTATTTTTTCAAACAACTACATTAATAATAGGCTCTGCCTGAAATTAACAAAGTTCTAGATGTCCAGTCTTTGTCTTTTTCACTGTCTTCTCTCCAACATTTTAAAATGTTAATCACCTCTTCTTTCTCTATCATTCTAATGGTTTTCTATCATCTATCTTCATTGCCGTTCAACTTCTCTAACTCATCTTTCTCTTCAGCATCTCATTGAACACTTAGGAGTCCCTTCTCTGTAATAGACATAGTCCTTATCACCTTATCAACTTTCTCATTCTGCCATTAAATGTAGATTTCCCCTCAAATCCTGTTTTTAGCTCTTTTCCTTTTCTTCCTCACCATGTTGTTTTTAAAGTCCCTATTTCCTTCCACGCCTTTCAATAGCAACTCCTTGAGAAATTTCTGCGTTCTTACGGAGACTCTCAATGGGTTAATGTACTTTTTCCTTAGACGGTTTGTGCTATCGTTTAAACTCACCTGTCTGTCACTGAATCTCTCATCACAGATTCTGCTCTATCACTTGGTACAGTGCAGCTCCAGGGATAAAGATCCTGAGATCTGCACCCAGTCATCCCTGGGCACACTCCTGACTTTGCCCCTGGTGAGCTGTGGGATAGTGGACAAGGTTCTTACCTGTGGGATATTGGATAAAGTTTCTTACCCTTTCTAAAACTTGCTTTCTCCAGTAGTATGATTGGCATAACAGTGGTACAACTTCAATTTCATCTTAAAGACTAAAAGGAAGAGATTTCAAAGAGGTGGAAATGAATCAGGAAGTACAGAGGAATAAAACCAAATTGAACAGAATGTCCCAAGATATGGATGGTTCACAAAGACAAAGGTGAGATGAGGGCTTTGGAAAAACAATTACATCTGACAGAGAATTTGGCAATGTTTGAAAGTTAGTTTTTGTTTTATCTATATTTGGTAGAATTGTGTCTGCTACTTGCATAAAATTTTATTTTGGCTCATAGCTTAGCCACACATTTTATTTATCTCTTTCAATACAATAATTTGAATTTGAAAACAAGAGGAAATTAGATTCACTCTTATCTTCATGATTCTATCTATAGCAAAGCCATTATTTCATGTGGAAAGCATGGTGGTACTTTAGATTCATAGAGAGATTTGTGCCATAGATATATTTGCTTTGTAATATATAGTATTTTGTGTTTGTGTATTTTAATCTAACTGTTCATAATTCTTATCCCTATAAAACTGGAAACGTTTTTGACTAACAAGTTTAGAAAAGGTAGATGAATTGATTTACTGACTCAAACATGCTATACCAGCCAACATTTTCTTCAGAAATGTTCTGAGACTATAATTGAGTGAGAACAAAAAGACTCCCATTCAGTCTATTGAGAAATGAATTATTTATGAAGTTAAAAAATCCTCCAAGGTACATGAAGTATTGTTAGAAATCATTTTGCATTACAACTTTTTTCTTTGTAAACTATTGATATTTACAGAAAAGATAAATGCACATACTATATAATACATAATAAAATATAAATATAATGATATATAATATAAATAATATAATACTAGATATATACATCAAAATACATCAAAACTTTTGAATTGGTTTTCATGGATGAGGTAACTTTTGAAATCTTAGAACTCGGTGGACGACTACACTTTGAAATAGTGTGAGTAATAGTTCCCTGCTTGATCATCTAGACACACGATGCCCTTTAATTATTTATCCTAAGTACGTCACATTTAAAAAAGGATACTTTTCTAGTGATTTGTTTACATTACCTGATTGATTCTAAAACTACAAATACACATTCCTATTGTCATGAAACTTTTACTTTTTTCACTCCAGTGTTAGTTTCGAGACAATTTCAAGGGTAACAATCACTTATAGACAAAAATCTGATTAAACGGTCTGTCACTTGTAGTTGTTTATTCTCAATTTGAAAAAAAAATAAGGTATCAAAATATTTCAGTATTATTTTTCCCTTTCTCTTAACTTGCCACATGTATTTATTTGTTTTCAATTTTCTCTGATTTCTGTAAAATTGTTTGTGGTGAGGGAGGAGTGTTGGGTTAGATCACTTCTAACATCTTTTTTGGTTTTGACATTTTATTCTTCTACATACTTTAGTTCTCGCATCAGGTAGAGAGGTCACCTGCTTTTACTTACCTCAGCCTTTTCTTCTGTAATGTAGAATATTTCCTTGACAAAGACCTAACACATCACTGGTACTTCTAACTTTTGACTATAATAGCTTTATAAATACGTAAAACCTAAATGATTCTTAGAGATCAAGATTTTTTCTTTTTTAGCTTCTGAATCCTTTAAAGAAAAATTGTGTTGATGCCCACCAGTTGAAGGACTTCACAGCTGAATGATTGCTCTATTGGAAATGGAATGGAGTGGCTCAAAGTCAAGCTGCTGTTTTTTCCTGTTTTATGGGGCCCTGAGAATGTTCTAAAGAGAAAGTTTGAAAATCATAGACAAAACACTGATTTTATGTCAAGCAATTCGTGTGTTTGTTTTTGTACACACAAACACTCCTTTTTAGAATGAAGAGAGAGCCAACTTTCTTGAGATGATGCTAAGTCCATTGACAGGTTTCAAAGAAGACTGCAAGAAAGAAGCATTGCATCTGGAAAGTGATCACTAACAGCAGGAATATAGTAGTCATTACTATTACTTAACTTGCTCTTTACTGATTGTTTTTCAGATCATTTGCCTATGCTAGTACTCAACCTGCCCCCTTTTGAAGTTTATTCATGCCACTTACACAGCATTCTCATTTTTCTCCTCAAAACCAAGACACTGCCTCACCTGTTATACAATCTTAAATTTATAAAATTTTTTCTTAAATTCCAATATAACTATTGATAAATTATAAGAATGTATGTTAAACCTTTATACATTTTGGCGCACAATAATGAGATGGATAACTGTGAACGTACCAGAACTGGAACTAGAACTGTCAATACAAGAACCAGAACACTACCACTACATTCCAAATCTGGAGAAGTCATTTGCCAGCTGTTAATCTAACCAGTTATTGAGCGTTATATTTCAAACAGTAACGGTTTTGAGTTCTCAAGTTCAGTTTCATTCTTTTACAAACATGGTGGTCATTCTTCCCACTCTCTAATTATCTGTTCCTCTTTGTGATTCCATCTTTTACTTCTTTAAGCATAGTCGTATTTAGTGTTATCTATATTTTTCAAATTGTGTCATCATCTTTTAGGGTTGGGAGCGGAAATCTGTTAATTATTTTACTCATTGGTTTGTGTGCATGCTCATTGCCTAATGCTAATCTGTGTATCTCCACCAGGCCTCCACTGGGGATGTTTTCCTCTAGAAAAGAATTTAGTCTGTTTTGCAGACAGCTAGGATTTGCCAAAGACCCAGGGCAACTTTACTTCCTTTCCCAAGAGAAGAGCCCAAATCAATTAGGAGTCCCAAATTCAACCTCTTACCTAAGCAGTGGCCCAAGGCTTGTTGTACCTATGGCTTGGCTACTATGAGCATCTGCCCTTAGGGAAATTCTTCCTTTCCTGTCTACCCACAGTGTGAGGCCCCAGCTCCAACTCCAGGTATGGGAGTTTGGAGGGAAAGACACACAGATAAATTGGCAGGATTTTTCTTTTTTCTTTTCTTTTTTTGCGAACTCCTCTAACTTTTGCAAGTCCAGGATATGTTTTTTTTTAAACTTAGGATCTAGTTTCCTTGAAGCAGGAGGCTTCTTAGACCCCCTAAACCACTGTGATGCCACGATGGAAATTCTAATCTGGACCCCTTTCAGTGCCTGTGTCTTTTAAATGGATGTGTCTATCTGACTGAGAACTTATTCCTGATATTCAGACACAGAGTTCCAGTTTCCTATTTGGCATTTTCATTTGCTTTTCTCTGAAACTAAAAATGTATTTTGAAAAGTATTAAAAAAATTATTTGAAAATGAAATTTGTTTTCTTTCAAAAACTGTTCATTCTCCCTGTCCTGTCCATTTTATTAACTCTGGAACTAGGTTACCACAGCTTTCCATACGAACAGCCCAGGTCTGTTCATCGGCACTCTCTCACATTGGCTCTTGAGCTTCGAAAATACACAAACTTGGATTATATTTCTTTGTGAATCTGACGGAAATGGAGTCATCCTAAAATGTGTCTTTCTGCTCACAAAGAAGATTTTTTAATGCCCTAAACAAGGTAGTGGCCTTCTAGACTTAATCAGATCACTCATGTGTTTTAAACATGATTCTCATATTTCTATATATTGGATAGCTGAATCTGGAGGCTTGATATAAGCCCTTTTGGATAAGTTCGTGGGTCTTACTGTTTTAAAAATTACCTAACTCTAAAATGCATGTCACTTCACCATAATCTGAACTTTGTTTTAGATAATTCTAGAGGACATCAATCTCAATACTTCCAGATTATACCAGATTATAGTCAAATCTTAAAAGCAGCATTCATTTGAAGGATTGTGATAACTCCATTAAATATAAGGATAATATACATAAAAACTTCTTGCAACCATAGCAAACTATGGAATAATTAAAAAATTATAAAATCAGAAACTAACAGCTTATTACAAGATATAACAGCAATGTAAATTAAAACAGTTTAATAAAGTTGGCGAATATGAATTAAATTTTTCTGTAACTCACGTGAGTAAACTAAGTGTCCTTGACAGATTTTTTTGGTATCAATAACTTCAAGTATAATAAGCTGTCAAATCTTTTAGCCTGGAGTCTATTAAGGGAGACATCCTAGCTAGGATGGAAGACAATAAAGATGAGGCCATATGGTCCAAACAAAAAACTCTGTGACACACCTTTGGGAAAAGAAGAAATCAATGTGGGATCAAGGATATCATGCTGTAAGCGTTTTATGAATAGATGGACCAGAAAATAAAAGGAGAATGCCACAAGTTTGCTAATAAAGTGACATTGGTCTAGATACAAGAAGCTGAGGAAAGTGGAAACGCATCAGAATAATTCTGGTTGCAAATAACCCCAAATCCAATTTAGAATGGCTTACCTACCAAAAGGGGACCTACTGACTCTCATAAATACAGCAACGTGTAGCGTTGTTAAGGATCTGCTTCTTTTTTGCTTTGCCTTTGGGGATAAAAGCTTCCACCTCAGTCAAGTCTCCTTCATGGTCACAAGATGCCTGCAAAGATTGATACCAGGGCCAAATGCCTCCTCACTGATATCCACAGAGGGGGTGTGGGAAGAGAACTTTATGGTAGTTCTCTTGAAGAACAAAAGCTGCTTTCCTAAACATTTCACTGCTTCAGTTGAGTCATTTGCCCATCTCTAAATTAATCACTGTGGAAGGGGATGGACTTTGCTGAAAGGCTTAAACCAATCAGGGTCCACCTTTGGGGTTGAAAGGAGGGTCATGGACCCTTCACACTGGGAAAAGGATATATCACTCAATGGAATATTGGGAACATTGGACAGAAGAAGGGGAAACAGTTTTGGCGGATACAAGCAGCAGGTGTCCACCACTGAACAGAAGAGATGATTGAGTCTGAGTGCAATTTTTCCCCAAGTGTGTACTTCTGTTAAAGCCTCAGCCCTACTTCCCTTTCGTGTGCCTGCTTCTTCTCTCTTATAGAATGCCTATATGGCATACTAGTTAAAAGCTGGTCTGAAGCCCAGGTGTGAGTTCAAAACCTGGCTCCATCGCTGCATGACCTGGGGCAAATTACTTAATTTTTCTGTGCTTCAGTTATTTCAAATTATATTGTATATAATAATAGTACCTACCTACTAGAATCATTATGAGGCTTATATGAGTTAGTTCATGTAAATCATTTGGAACAATGTTGATTATATAATTATTATTAAAACAAAACCTATTAAATGGTTGCCATAGGAGGTAGGATTTTGATAATGGTATTTATGAATGTGTGCACAGTGCTTCCCTCTTATCTGTAGTTTAAGTTACCTGAGGTCAACTGTAGTCTGGAAATGTTAAATGGAAAATTTCAGAAATAAGCAATTCGTAGGTTTCCAATTGCAGCACTGTTCTGAGTGACCTGCCTGGGTCATGAATCACCCCTTTGTCCAGCACGTCTACACTGTCTGTATATGCTACCCGCTCCTCAGCCAATTAGCTAGGAAAAACATAGTATGTATAGAATTCAGTGCTATTTGTGGTTTCAGGCATCCACTGGGTGTCTTGGAACATGTCCCCCATGAATAAGAGGGCACTACTATATATGTATCTATGTATTATATATATATAATATAATATAATATGTAGATTATAGGATATAGATTAATCTTTAAAGCATTTGTCAAACAAAAATCTTTCTTTTTTCCTATCATCATTTTGTTTAAGCTTTTTATCTTCGTTTTAGTAATTCATCAAGTTTAAATTGTCTTATGTTGATGCAAGATTAATTCTTAATGTACATATTCCTATTTACCACTCTTCCATTGCCAGCATTGCTCAGGAATTAACTTCTATTGACTATCCTAATATTCAAAGCCTTTTAGAAAATTCTTTCCAAACCTTCATCCTCACACGGTCAAGATAGACTAATTACTGTTCTCCACAGTCACACATTTTCATGACTCAAGGTCATTTCTCATGCTGTCTTCTGTTCTTTAAATGTCTCTTTTTCTAAGTGTGTGTTAAATAACACCTCCTCTGTATAGAATTTCCAAATTTCTGACAACCAGATGTACGTGAGAAGTTATTTTAATACAACTTCAATGACAGAATTTAATTAACTAACACTCTTCATTCTCTCTCTAAAACACTCAGCTATTCCATGCATATGTATCAGCCACACGCCCAAGCCCAAAGACGTTTGCACAGTTGACTCATGTATTTACAAAGAGTGCCTTGTCCTTTTTACTTCAAATATGGCAATTGCACTTGTTATTGTAATTATGAGATTAAATTTCTTGCTAATTGATTAAATTTACACACAAAAACAAAGAACATTAATGTTCAACAAAATTAAGTTGAGTTTTTTTGAAATATAAGGATGGGACTTATATTAAAGGCCAGGAAAAAAGCAAAACAAAAAAAATCTAGAGTTATTTTGCACTCAGATTGTTACATCAGTATTTTAGAACTCTTCGTAGAAATGGAGATAGAAAATTCTAGTTTGTGGCTTACGACTACTCTTTATACAAGGAAGACCTTGTAAGACATAAATAGAATACTCCTACTCACAATAAAGTCCTCATCCTATGTTAAAATGTAGGCAAATTAGTTTCCCTCCCCGTTTAAAATTGAACTTAAATATATAAGGTAAGTATTTTAAAATAATTCCTTGCTATAAAAACATTAGTCAATCAACTTCTTGTACTGATCTCTCATATAAATCACCAGCAATTATTTTATTACATATGTTCTATTTTGTCATACTTAATTTGTTAAACGTTCAAGAGCAGGGGATATAAGAACAGTAAAATATCTCTTCCTTAAATGAATTCAGATTTATTGAAAAGACAAGTATAAACATAACCACAAAGTATTGAGGTAAATGCAAATAGAGATTTTCGAAAACTCCTACTGCTCTGTATCTTTAGCAAATCCTCTTCTAAACTGTGAATTTATTGAAGGCCAGTGTCGTTTTCACTCTATATTCTGCCAAATAAAGATTGTTGAATGGATGAATTGAACTCAAGTTGAGACAAGTTAACGAAGTTGATGAAAGTTTATAACATCTAGAGAGTTGCAAAACGTGGAAATCTTTTGAACCGTGCATAGATAAACAAGAACAGATCGCCTTCTTGAGTGTAGCGCAGCTTCATGCAAAAACTGTAGTTCGACAGTTCCTTACGTTTCCTGTATTGAATAATATTAGACGTTGATTGAGTCCTTACCAAGATCCAAGCACTAGTCTAAACGCTTTACAAGTATTAACACACTTAATAACATTAAAACCCTATGAACTGAATTCTATTATTCACCCCACAAAAAGATGGGGTGATTTGCCGAGGTAACAGAGTACATGCAAAACCAGGATTCAAACCCACACAGCAAGGCTCCAAAGACCCGACCCCCAACTTCTACTGAGTACTTGCTCAGTCAGCAGGCAGTTACTGAGGGAGTGCTTGTTGTCAATTACTGTGCTGCATTTTGGGGTAAAAGAAGGAATAAAATGTAATCCCTCCATTTTAAGAATTTATAGTATAATAAAAGGAGGTAAAATAAACAAATATGCAAAAATGGTACAGGTTTTATTTTAGATAGATTCACGAAAAGTACAAAGCAAAGAATGCTAATCTACTGGGGACATGTGGCATGAAATAGAGTTATATAAATGAGAATCTTATTACCGTGTGAGCTTCAAAGAAAAGTTAAGGAACTCGTTCATCCATGATCATTGACTTAAACAAAAAACAAGTGGAGAATACAGTTACAAATCTATAGATTTGTTTTCAATTTTTAGGGATATCTAATGTGCAAATATAAAATTCCTCAAACTCTCTGTGGCTTTTACAGATAACATGAAATTTTGCAAGCTGTTTTATCACGTGGCCTGGTGCCGCTAAAAAGAACATGCTTCTGTGATATGATGTGTGGTAAATAGATACTAATTTACCATATGTTGATTTATTGTGAATCCACTATAAATTTTAATCAGGGAGTAGAAGGATCCATCTCATTCTCTTAAAACCATGCAATAGCTAATACAAATTGCCTGAACTGGAGGAAAAAAGACTAACTTTAAAATTTATTTATATTGCCAGCATTTTATTTCTCTGTAAAAGATGAATTTTAAAAGGAATGCTATCAGGAGAGCAAAATGCCAAAACATATCTATTTTAAGCATTGCCAAAGGAAGTAAAAATAAAGTATGTGCTGACATTATGCATAAAACTTTACTTTAAAAATTATTTATTGTGCTTATCACGCTGCTTGTGTTTAATAATTATGAAAGAAATGAAATACTGACAATTACTTTCATAGAATATTGTCAAAGAGTTTGAAGCGAAACAACACATGGTCCCAGCTGTAAGCATACACACTGCTGCCATGTACAGGAGGACAGTTTTTGTAACATAATATAACCACTAAGTTCTAACAAGTCAGAAAAATGACCTGCTTTTATTTCACTTTTAAATATAGACATTGTTTGAAGTAAGATTTTCAAACTTCTTGGTGCTAAGCATTTTTAGTGAATGGTAACCCATTGAGTTAATCAAACATCTTAAATTTTATATCAGGAATTGATGTAGATAAAGTTCTAAATGAATTTCACTCTGCATTAATACAACTTAGTGTGCAGACCAAGCATAATGTTCTAAGGCTTCATACATGAATGCAATCTGCAGATACATCGTGCATGTATCAGGGGTTGGAGATGGTTAATGAGCATGTATTTTCATTTTCAGCAGAATGTCTCTAAGATCAAGGAAGACAGTCTTACAGAGTTGGGACTGGGCTTATTGCCTGTGTCACTCTGCTCGGGCTGCCATAACAAAATACCATAGACTGGATAGTTAGACAACAGAAATTTATTTTCCCACAGTTCTGAAGGCTGGAAGTCTGTGATCAGGGTGCCCACATGGCTGGGTTCTGGTGAGAGCTCTCTTCCTGGCTTGCAGTCTTTTCACTGTGTCCTCACATGGCAGAGAGAGAGAAAGAAAGATCTCTGTTTTCCACTTCTTATAAAACCACCAGTATTATTGGATTAGGACCACACGCTTATGACCAGATTTAACTTTAGTTACCTGCTAAAAGCTCTATCTCTTAATACAGTCACATTGGGGTTTACAGCTTCAGCATATGAATTTGGTGGGGGGAGTGATCTCAAAATACAATGCTTTGTAGGATAAATAAGTATAAGTTTATCTCACTTTCAAACCTAGGAAAGGGGGATTCCCATTTAGGTTCCTTCCCTTTCTCTAAAGCCTGGTCATTTCCTATCATCTCCTCTTCCAAGCACCTTGGTCCACGGCTCCATCCTGTTGGTGTTCACACACCAGACAGGGTGAAATGTTTCTTAGCAGATTTGGACAGATCACTTCCCTTGTCTTGTCAATTCATACATCTCTGGCTTTAGCCCTGGGCAGAGGAAGTCTCTCTGCTGCTCAGACTCAGGCTGACTCTAAAGGGAGCTGGCAGTGGGCTCCAGACCTCTGAAGGGGGTGACGGTTAATATTGTTAATGCTGGGATTCCAGTTCAGTCACCTGACAAGTTAGAGGTGTGGCCTTGCTAGTTACCTGAGAAGGAAGCCCAATATCACCTGGGCAAGGCACAGAGGAAGGAGCAAATTATTCCTGTTAGTGTGATTTTGACCATGCACTTTAAGAAGAACGTATTTTTAGAAGCATTTGACTCAATCAGCCATAATAGCTGTAAACAGTGCCAGCTCTAATTATTTCTTACTCATTTCAGTTAACTCCCCTGATAGAAGGATGATTCTGGTCTGGTTCATCCTATCCCACTGTGGATCAAGAATTGGCCTCTCTGTCTTTCATTCTGCCTGTCTCCTTCTGAACTGAGCTCTCGAATTTGTTTCTATGCTCTGCATTTGCTTTTACACTTTGGTGATACTTAAGATATATATTCTGGGGGCCGGCCTAGTGGCGCAGCACCAGTTAAGTGTGCCCGTTCCTCCTCGGTGGCCTGGGGTTGGCTGGTTTGGATCCCGGGTGCAGACATGGCATTGCGTGGCAAAGCCATGCTGTAGTAGGTGTCCCACATATAAAGTAGAGGAAGATGGGCACGGATGTTAGCTCAGGGCCAGTTTTCCTCAGAAAAAAGAGGAGGATTGGCAGCAGTTAGCTCAGGGCTAATCTTCCTAAAAAAAAAAAAGAGAGAGAGAGATATTCTGCACCCTCTACCAGAGAGAAATTTTCTTATTGGGGTGTGAGAAAACAACAGATTTCTCCTTTGTATACCGAAGTGACATTACTGTGTGATACAATTTAGTGTTAACCCTAGATGAGGCTACTTAGGGGACACTCCTATTTAACCATTTGTCTATGACGCATAGGCTATACCATCATCTTATCTCAAGGCAGTATACACTTTTGATTAGATTTTTTTAATACCTTCTTAACATCTTCTTGGCTTCTTTCCCATCAACCAATTTGAATATTGCTACTCAAGATATCTTTTTAAAAGATAGCTTGATTGTGTTACTTGCCTACTCAAAAGCATTCAGTGAATCCCATTGTCCTAAAGATTAAAGCCTTGCTTTTTAGTTTTGGATTCTGTGTTTTCCGCTAACTGGCCCCTCACTTTACTAGCTTTATTTTTCATAGTAATACAAGATAAAACTTCCATTCTGGCTAATATGGGCTACTCAGTCTTTCCAAATAGAATTTCCATCATGATCCACCGCATCTCCTTCCCTTTTTCCTCCTTCTCTGCTTGGTCTTCTTCTTCTTTGGGTTCTCAGACAGTCCATCACACTCCTTCTTTCATTACACAGAGGCCTATTTGGTCTATGCAAGTTTCCACTCTTGCTTGGATTTATTTTTTCCTCATATCACACCTCTACGCCCAGTACCCTTCCTTTTTGCTCATCTAGATATGTTACCTGTTCCGAGTTCTTTACTCATCTTCACTTCCCAGGTCTCATAGCATTTTTTGAACTTGTTTTTCTTAACGGAGTATGTCTTTGAAGACTTATCATAGAGAACCTGCTTATGATACACTTTCTGAGATATTTAGTGTTTCTGATAACAGATTCAGTGTGTCTCCCAATTGATATGATGGTTTGGCTGGTTATAAAATTGTGAGTTTAAAATTTTTTTCCTTCACCAAATGGAAAATATTACTTTGCTATCTTCTTTCATTCAACGATGATGTTGAAAATATGCTATTCTAATTCCTTTGTAGGTGATCTCTAACACACTATACAATTTTGTGTGCTTAATTGTTTGAATTTCACTATAATGTGTGGTTTAAAAAAGTATTAATCTTGTTGGGCTTACTATAAATCTTTCAGTCTGAAATGTTAGATCTTTCTCTAGTTTAGAAGGTTACTGGTCTACATTTATCGAATTTCCTGTACATTTATTTATCTTTTTTTCTCTCTTTATAGGGCACATATTTTGATAAATCTTCTTTTATATCTCATATCTATTAAGTTCTAGTTTGATTTAATGAAATCATTTCCAGGTTTTTGTTTGTTTGGTTTTGTCAGCTGCATCGCTCTGCAATTCACTTCACCTACTGAGATCCTTTTTGAACCGTTATACCTTGAAAACTGTTCTTTATAAATATCTTGTTTCTGCTTCACATGTTAATTATCCATCCTTAAATTTTGAAGATTTTAGTATGCCTATATTATATCCTTTACTTCCTTCTGATTAATTCTGCCTTGTCTTGAATCAAGTATTAAGCTGTGGTCTTTCTACAGCAGAGTCCACATTCCTAATGGGTTGTTATTTTCCCTGTGAACTCATATTCCCCTGGAGGGGTTGGTATCTCAATTGATGATGTGCATTTGGGTAAAGGTTCTAAAGCCTATATCCTACTGTATGCCACCTGTGATAAATTTAGGGTATCTATTAGAAGGAGGAGATATGCCTCAGTGCAGAAAACTCATGTGTTTTAATATATACTTCTGCTGAGATTCAATTTTTTTTTTTCCAAGAGCTTCTCCTTGAATTATAATCATTTACCTCCTAGGATGTGGAAGGACAGAGTGAAAGGAAAACATTCTCAGGGTTGGTCTGTCTGCCTGCACCTGTTTTAAAGTCTCTCTGGCCCAGCCAATGTGAAGTTTCCTCGCTGCCCTAGACTGCTTACAGAGTTCTCACTAGCAGGGCCTTCATGGTGGCAATGGTCCATCCATAGCAATGTGAACATGAAAAAGAGAGCATTTAAAGTAGTCATTTTCCACCCATTAGTACCTTCATCAGCCCAGCAACTTCAGATTTGCAGACCATTGAGAGTCCCAGAGATCTCTCACACGTGCCTATGTTAGTTTTATAAATCTATCCAGCTCTGGATTTTCTGACATCTCTAGCCCATGTTAGCAGACTATCTTATCAAAATCCTACTCACTGCTCAAGGCCTAGCTCAGGAGCTACCATTTAAAAGCCATACTTAGTCAACCACTTCTAGCAAAAGTAGTTAATCAGAATATTTAAAAAAATGTTTATATCTCAGCTGGAAAGTGTGTATATTTAAGCTGAAATAGTGATTAATATTCTAAGCAATATCCATTATAGAAGAGACTAAAATACTTATTCTAGCCAGGTTACACTGATACGTAAGGAAAGGAGTCCAGAGAGTATGTTGGTGCTTAGTTACATATGAAGCCTCAAAATAAGGAGAATTTGGGGATCAAGTTGCTCATCTGTCCGAAGGAGAAAGCCATTTCCCCTGAAACATTTGTTGGGCTCCTAACCTGTCCCAGATCTATAACAGAAATTACTTTAACCTTTGAAATAGGTTGACGAGGTCCATTTCTCCAATGAAAAGATGATAAAACTAGTGGATGGAGAAATCAGATAACCCACGAAAGCTCACAGGGCTAATAAATAACAGTAGAAGGATTTAAATCTAGGTGTTTCATCTCTTTCCCAAGTAGTGTGAACATCCACTAACAAATAGTTCCCTAGAACTGATATGGATCCATGCGAGTCCAAACTTGAGGAATTGACTCTTCCGGCCACTTAATGACCTTCCTCCAGTTGCAGACTGTTTCAGGCTTGTAACAACGTTAACAAAAAGTGCACAGTCAGGGCAACTGTGAGAACTTAGTTCCCTTCAAGCTCAGTTTTAGCTTCTAAGGCAGAATCAGAATTTTGCTGATCTGCCTAAGTCATCTGCTTCTATTTAAAGAGGCTTGAATTTAGCTGAAAAGTAAAGCAGGATGCATGAGAGAGGTGGTTAGAAATGTTCTTTTGTCTCCCTTTCAGAGTCCACCATTTTGTCCAGATCAGGTCTCTGCAGTTAGGGGACCAGATAAAGGGAATAGACAGCCAAATTCTCACTACTATTTCACGTAACAAAGATGATTTGAGGAGTTTAACTAATTGAAGTTGGCATAAGTCATAGTGACATGCATTTTGAGACTAGTGGAAAAAAGTTACATTATTGACATTAATATTGTATTACATTATTACATTTCTGACTTTGAATCTTTACTATCCAAATTTTATTTTATCATAAAATTCAATACTATTCTTGAGTCCAATCTTCTACCACCACAAAAATGAGTTTCTTTAATGCAACTTGTGAATTCTATTACCTATAATAAAAACACATCTGAAGCAATTGTTTGAAAAATATCTTAAGCTAAAAACTATTTTGCATTTTAATTTTAACACTGAAATTCTTCACTATTTTTAGAAACTCTCCATACACAGGCTCATATAATGACAAGTTGCCTGTTTCGCCTGCAATCTCACTATAGGAGTTGATTGTTTTAAGATAAAATGGTAAATATAAAATATAAACAGGAATTTTTGATAATTTTAAAAATCCGTTTTCTGTAATCAGCTGCAAAGGAGATTAATGTGCAAATATAGTGATAACTAGCAGACAGAATTTAGCTGTTGCTCTGTAATGATTACTCGTTGTATCTCTTTATCTCTGATGCTGGCTATTGCAATTAAGGAAGGAGGTTCGATGCCACTCAAGTTCACAGGACCTGATCTTCAATTTTATGGGTTGAGAGACTAAAATCTGTCAGTGTCATCAGAGTTTACCTGTATTTCAAGTCCTAAATCATCCTAACAAAACTCAGTCATGACTGATGCATGCATCAAAATGCCAATAAAACGTGTCTCAATTCCTTGACAAGGGTTAAATGCTCATGTGTAATACCCATGCCATCTCCTTCTTGGTGTCGGGGTATCTGGAGAGCAAACTGTAATCAAAAGGTAGCTTGGGTAGTGGCAGTGAGAAAGGAGAGGGATAAACTGCTCTGCACAAGAAATAAACAGAAATGGAATGGGCGGAAGTGTGACAAAGCCAGGGGGTTTAAGGAAGTTCACATTATTGCAATCAACGGTACTAATTGTATAAATTCTGCTGTATGATTGATTAAATAGAATTTACTAGACTACTGTAAATATTGCTACTTTACTTTTGTCTTTTACCTGAGAAAATGTGTTCAGATTTAAGACAGCAATGCATGCATCCAGGTTATATGTTATGGAATCGCTCTCATGAGAGCTTCAGTTTTCCTTTGTTCACTTTGAATGCTTTGTCTCATTCACTTTAATAATGACATAAAACAATCCAAATATAAAATGAAACTAAAGAAGAATTTGTTCTACTGATTTTCATTAAAAAATGAGATAATCCTTTTTAATTCAGAGACCACATTACGTGATCAGATTGTCTTCACTTCTCTTACCCTTTTCATTGTTTCCTGTGGCCATACAATTTTTCCCTTTGTTTCTAGCTTGATTTGATTTAAGCATGAATACTACTAAAACTCCTTCATTATTTAAAATTGATGCTTATTTTTATTCTTTTGTTCTAGAAATGCATCTAACTCAAAACCAAGCATGTGTGTTATTCATGCCCCAAACTGCCTTATTAGAAATACCCTATTTTCGGACTGACAGGATGCTACACTAAATATGTTATTTGCTCCCTTGCTTAGCTGCATTAAGCAGCAAAGAGCATTTGATTCAGCATAAGGCAGCTGGTGATATGAATGCAATGTAACCCACTATCATGGCTATAAAAAAAGACAGATTAAGTTCATGACTGTAGCCATAACCTTGGTCTAATAAAATAAAACAAAATAAGGCCTATTATAGTGTGTTTATTGCCATCTGTTACTAAATACTTCTTTTGGATGATTCTGGAATGGCTTCATAGCCTTCACACTGAGCCGGCTGTCTATGAAATGCAAAACTCAGAGGAGTTAGAAAAACGTTCAATGAATTCACATAACACATGCAAATCATCTGTGTTCGGACATGCCATACTCTCAATTTATGCTCTCTGAATTTGCCCTGAATGTGATTTCTATCCTGCTGAGAAGCCAGCAAGAGTTTGTGGATGATCCTTTGCTATGTTCTACATTTATACGGAGCCTATGACCTTTACACAATTTAAGCATAGCTATTCTTTATCACTTATCTTTGAAGAAGCAACCCCTCTAGTTTATGGAGGATAAAATTAAAACACAGGCAATGTGCAATAGATTATAGCATTGAGCTAGAACAGATCAAAATAATGTATCTTCATGGTCCCAGGAATAATGGTTCACCAAGAGGGCAAGAGTAGCCTCCGTGACATCCCAGTCACAGAGGAGCCTGTAGACACTGCTTGGTGAGAGACAAGACTGCTGGATTTTGCAGTCATTTGAAGAGCAGTAGAGATAGAGTAAAAAAAAGAGACTAATTTCTTCCCATAAGGAATCTGTGTACTTTCCCCACTTTATTCTGAGCCCCTTGCAATGGACCTTGTCCATTTCCTTAACACTGTATAATGCAAAAATAAAGCCAGCATACAATTTAACATCTCAAACAGGACACTCTCAAGAGTTAAAAGATGGGAACTATTGAAAATTACAATGGGACAAGAAGTTCACACCAAAACTGTTGGGGCCATCAATATGAGATGGATGACATACTGTTTTAAATTATTTTCGATTCAATCTTTCTTACTTTATCCTCACTATTTATCCACTTAACCTTCTAGCCAACTTCCATTTATTCTTCTCTTCTAAATAGAAACCATGCTAAAATATAAGATTTATCAATTTTTGTTCCAAAGAATATTGCCTGTTATATACTCAAAAATTGAAGAAAAGTGAAAAAAAGATAAACAATCATCATACTTTCTTTTATTTAAATTTCTGATTAATGGAAAAATGCACATATGTGTGCATACATCTATGTATGTCTCTGCATGTGTATTAGATATGTGTACACAGAATTTTTCTGTCTTGTATAGATGTCATTGCTTAACAAAATATGTTTCATCACTTGCTAAATGACGTTTTATACTCACTATTAACCTTTTCAAAAATGATACTCTCAAGGTAAATAATTTATTTGAACTCAGGAGTCAAGCTGGGATACCTTCCCAGAAAAAGATATAAAATATTTGTTTGTTTTTTAAGTAGAATATACGATTTGAATTGGGGATGAAAAATATCCAATTACTGGCTCTAGAATCCCGTGGGAAAATAAAAAGCAAAAACAGAAGCCCTGTTGCTAGAACTGGAAAGAAGGGCAGAAGAAGAATAGGATGAAATTTACTTCAATTCTGAGCCATCTGACTTTAAAAATTAATACTTAAATTTCTCCTGATTAAGGACGCAATTGGTCCTGAAACCTGAGACAGATCTGTTTACAGGTGGGAGTCCAATGACTGCAGTTTTGGAGTGAGGATGCTATGGGGCTTGGTGACGGCAGAGTTAGCCTATCGTCTATTATGGGCTATCAAATTTAAATCTCTTTGCCAATTGGCCTTATTCATATTTTTTGAAATTTATTATTTTAAGGCTATATTTAAGATAATTTACATCTCTAGAAGAGATCCTTAGTGTCAACTTATGTGTATATATTATCACTATTATACCACCTTTTGAATTTGCCTGATGAGAAGTAGAAGCAAAAACTTTCCAGTAGACATAGAATGTGAGAGCTGGAAAGATTCAAAGATATAATTAAATCTATTCCTCTTAAGTTATAGGTGACAAATATGATGTCCAAAAGTTTAATTGATTTGCCCAAAGCCACAAAACTAGCTCATGGCAGAACTGGATCCGGATTCTGAGTCTCTGGAATCCTGATCCAGTCCTCTCATCTGTATATCATAATGTATCATGTTGTCCTCATGTGTCTACCCTAGAAGATGCCTCCTTTTTCTTCATCTTTGTACATCTGAAGATATATTTTGTTAGCCTGCAGAAAGTCTGTGCCATTTTATGAAATGCTGGAGCAATGCAAACACCACCCATTTCTAATACATATGTAAAAGCATATATATAAAATATATGTATAAATACATACATTGTATATAATAAAATATTTAATATATATAAAATGTACATATTTTATATTTTATAGGCATATTTTTATACATATATATATAAGATGTAACCACTGTCAATATTATATGATAAGAGCGCCTAGAATTCTTTTAATTTAAAATAATCTAAGTACATTTTTATTATGTTTCCACTCTAATAAAACGTGTCTGGCCTATAGAATTTGTTTTACTTTTAATTTATCCATTAATTCATTCAACAAAGTTATAGAGCTCTTGTTATGTGCCAGATAGTCTTCCACATGCTAACAAAATGGTAATTAAAAAAGAAAAAGACAATAGCTATGCATCTATTTCTTAAGGAACTTACATTCTAATGTTTTTCTCTCTTCTTAGGGGAGGAGGCATGAAATTTTCCTTTCAAAAGGAAAATTGAAGAATAAAAACATAGCAGTTTAAACCATGGCGTAAAAACAGGTAGCTTACGTGATTTTCAGAGTGAACTAGGGTGCCACATTAGATTTGATTTACTAGACAGTCACCTCAGTTTGAAATTTTTAGCTTTTTAATTTTCTTCTCATTTTATTACAAGCATTTTTCTTTAATTTAATTGAAACACATATAATATTTAAATTCATATTAATAATTAATGTGTTCCAGAATCCTCTAACTCCATACTCTTATGTCCACTTTTGCATATTGAAAACACGTTAGACAGTTTGCCATTTTCCTTTGTCATTGCATACAATGGGACACCTTAACCATAAACTGTTTCATTTAAAATTTTTCATATATATTGAAAAATTTTCTATTTACAATATTTCACAAATGAAAATTCTCACAACTTCAGGTTCTTCATTTTCACAAACTATTGCTAATCTATTAGGCATCATCAGAATTCATAAAATCTTATTCAATTTGACAGAAGAAAATGGTTTCTTGCTGTTTTGATTTACATGGTTTTACACGAGTGAGATCAAATACATTTTCATATGCTTATTGGTCATTTATGGTATTATTTTTTTGTTTTTGGTAATCATTTATTTGCCCATTATTTAAGATAAGAATCGTGGTTTTTCAATTTTCCAATCTGTGATACACGTTGTAATGTTTTTTCTTTCCACCTTTTTCTTACTCTTTATCACATTTTTGGTAGAAAATTTAATTTTTTCATGTATGTAATGTTGTTTTCTTCATGAGTTTTTATTTTGCTTAGAAAAACCTCTGTCTCCAATATTATAAACACTTGCATTTGTTTAGAAGTGTCAAATGTTATCACTTACATATTTACCATTTAAATATCATTTGGAATTTATTTTGTATAAGAAATGATACAGGATCATAACTTTTTTCAAATGGAAAATAAATTAGAACTACAGGTTAACAAGACTAAAGGTGTATGATTAATAAGATTAAAGTCCAAATATTCATTCATACTTGAAATCTTTTAACTGAATTAAAAATATGCTTGATATTAAAATTTATTCTTGGGCCGGCCCCATGGCCGAGTGGTTAAGTTCACATGCTCCACTTCAGCCGCCCACAGTTTTGCCTGTTCAGATCCTGGGTGCTGACCTAGCACCGCTCATCAAGCTATGCTGTGGCAGCGTCCCACATAGCACAACGATAAAGATCTACAACTAGAATATACAACTGCGCACTGGAGGGCTTTGGGGAGAAGAAGAAGGAAGAAAAAGATTGGCCCCAGATGTTAGCTCAGGTGCCAATCTTTAATAAAAAAATAATTATTCTTATTTAAAAATGTTAAGCTAAAGAACAAATCACAAAAATAATGATTATTGACTATTACATATTTACTACTGAAAATGACTGGTCATACAGAGGAGAGGTCCCATTACATAATTACCCACTCCACCTGTAAAATGTTCTTTTTACTTTGTAGCTTGAAAAGCTCTAAAGGGATTGAGTACTTTTGTAATCTTGTTACTGTGTAGAAATAAATGGAACAGAGCAAAATTGGTCACAAGAAGTCCATTTAAGAACTTATCCTAGTAGATGGTGTTGAGAGAAGATAATAGCTTGGACAATATTGGTGGTATTGTTGATGGAGAGGAGTACAGAGATTTGTATAAACTGAAAACCTAAAGGTCCTGTTAATTGATTGAAAATGGTGAAGGAGAGATAGAGAGAGAGATAACTGACATGTATATGCTCACATATGACATACATAATATGTTATACTAATGGTGAACATTTAACAATGAGGAGAGAGGTGGTTTATATGTAGAAAGGGGTGAAGAAATCTGCAGGCAGGGATGATATGGTAAGTACAAGTGTAATCATATGTAGAGCATACAGATTGATTTCCAGTGATGAGTTGATACTTTTCTCCTAAGAGATGCCCCTCCAATTCAACTATATAGTTTCTGAAATGCCACTCAGACACAGTTACCATGTTTTCAGGACTCTTTCTTCAGAATGTTAAAAACTCCAGAAAGGCTAAAAATATTGGTTGACAGTAATTAACATTTGATATTCTAGCAAGAGCTATTTTTTCGTGGTAGAAAGAAAATGATGTCATTAAAGCACTCAATTAGCTAAGGGCTTCCTCTAAGAATAAAGTCTAAGAATATACGTTTTAATTGGTTTGTCCTTAAGGAAGCAATTTCCTTATGAATGATTTGTCCTATGGGAAACTTTGGCCTGCAAGAGGACACTGGTCCACGGAGCAGGAGAACAGCGCAATCATAAGTGGATTAAAGAAAGAGAGTTAGGAATCAGAGAGATGTTGAAGAAAATGCCACTTGCTTCATATTGTCCCAAGTCTGACAGTGATTCTAGATTTACAGTTGCTATCATATCAAAATTAGTTATTGAACTATTAAATAAATTAATTATTGAATTAAGATTACATTTTATCATGCACTGAATGATAATTTTTAGCAATAGTAGTAGATTTAACTATTATTTGTTTCCATTTTCATGCATTTGACTCCTGTGATAGTATTTCGATGTCACAAAAGCAGACCTCCACATGATAGCAGTTTACCGTTCATGCCGTGACACTGAGAAGAGTAAGCTGTCAGACTCTTACACAGAGATCAGAGTGGAGGGGAAGAGAAAGTACTGAGATACATCTTTTTTCAAGCACTTAATTTTAGTGCTAACTAGAATAGAAACAATAGTTTAAAGCATTGTTAAAATTTTGGTTTTGTATACATCTGCAATATTCAAGGTATGAAAAACACTTTACAAATAAATTATGTGGGGCTTGGAGAGTTTAAAAAATCAGTCAATAAGTAATGTATATTGGGTAGCAATTCTGCACACATATGTTCACACACTGGCAGAAAATAACTGAAAAAATACATTTTAACAACTTTGCAGAATTGAAAAAAACCAATTCATTCTAGGAGTGAGTGGGGAGAAACAACTTTTCCTATTCGGTCCAATGCAGATAGAAACTTCAAAATCAATGATGCTTTTCTGCATTATTTTTGTGAGAATAAACCCAAAAACTTGAGTTTTCTTAAATATTTGCAGGTGACCATATAATGCTTAAAAAGTAAATACTTAGCATGACCTTGGAAAATGAGCCTTTCCATTCATTCATTCATTCATTCATTCTTTAGATATCATTCTTTTTCTAGAGATCCATTACTCACCCATACAAATATAATAATTATCATGATAATAACAGCTAACACAGGTTTGTCATGTGCCAGACACTGTTACAAACTATTAATGCAGATATAATGTTTCTTTGAGTGTATAAATATATGTAGTAAAGTAAAATTAATAAAATATATAAGCATTGTAACAAATATTGTCCATAATTTTTAACAACCAAAATACATCCTAATAACTCATGATAATCTTAGAGAAATAATAATTTGACGAATAATAATTTTTCTTTTACCTACATCTAAAGTTTTGACCTTAAATATCCTAGGATTATTCTATAATTATTAGTTTATATATGGAGTGCCGATGTCATCTAATCTGGTCTATTTCTCAACATCGATGAAAATGATAAATTTATATACCAAGATTTTTGTTGTTAAATTGAATTTATATTTCCATCCTCAATGATACAAAAATGAATCTGAAATTCACACTTGCTTCCCCAAAACACACACACACACAAACACACACATAATGATTCAGAGTATAGAGGCCATTATCCTAAGCTTTTTGTGTGGATAACAGTACTCTTGGAAGGTAAATTAACAGGTAGAAAGAATACAAACTATTTTGTACTGGAGAAAGTACTACAGCTAAAGACCTAGATAAAACTAAAATCAGGAAACATTGAAAGGCATCTAGAATATGTTGATATTCTAGACATTGATGGTGTCACTAAATACTTGGTAAGCATTCTGAAAATAACTCATTTGTGCATAAAATAAAGGAAGAGCATGTTTACAAAGTTGGTTTAGTTTGTGTTTTATTTTCATGGGAGTAATTTTTCTGACTACCACAAAACGTGGTATCAAACTCCAAAGAATATATAGTTGGCTGTAATATTGTCCAGGTATCTACGCAGATTATACTGAACGTACCATGGACATTTAAGGAGAGTTCTTGATAAAATTAAAGCACATTTTATTGGGAAAGGCTTATAATCCTATATCCACCACCAATTTTTACTGGATTCAACTGCTAGACTCTTAAGCCCTCTATAAAAAGAAAGGCTTCAATTTGCGTGATCTCTTTTCTCTCAAAGTAGTTATTATGTAAAGCAGTCACGACTTGAATCATAGGATGGGGTCCATCTGAGAAAGTTTCTTCATAGTTGGTTCTCAAGCAGTCTAATACTAACTGCATTACTCTCCTGCTAGGCTGAGCATGAAAGGAGAACAGGTAACAGTACCAGGAATGGGAAGATGCTCATGGGAGCCGGGGTCACTGATAATTTGATATCCCAGCATACTGACAGTCTGTGAATATTTTTTTAAGAGACTGAGTGGACCTGAAGACAATGAAGGAATACTAGGCTGCTGTCTTTTAATGGCCCGGGGCAATTCGACGCTAACCCCAACTTGCAAATCTTATGCTGGTGCTGGTCATTGGAAAAATGGGGATCCTACTGGCAAGACATTCTAGAAATGGAGCTCCGGGCATTTCCCCTGCAATTCAAGAGAGCACCATTCCAGCGGCTCTTGTGGAAGGGAATAAAGCTGCAATAAAAAGCAGCAAAAGGAAGCCCTGTGTCTAACAGAATCTACTCCTGGTGGAAATCAAGTTATTGACCAACTACCATCTTGGGCAAGTCTCTGGGGAATCTGATGTTCTAACTGAAGGGGCTTGTCAAGCTCTTCCTTCCGATTCAGTGCTGCTGCGCTCTTCTGGGGAGGAGTTCTGGTAAATGCAATTTTCTCTCGGAATAGGAATACATGGCTTCAAGATTGCTGCCTCAGGCATCTGCTTAGTGACCCACTCCTTAATCCACATCTGATGACAGAAAATCAAAGCTGCTCACAGGAATTAAGTTGAAGTGGAGAGAGAGCGAGAGAAAGGGCAGACACATGTTCTAATGGCAGAATCGAGGATGAAATGAGGGAGCATGACTGGACTCAGGGAGGAAAAGCAGCAGCAAACAGCTCACAAAGCAGCAGTGGAATTGATCTATTTGAATGGAGGGCTCGTGCAATCTTTGAGGCAGAGTCCAGGGGAAACTGATGGAAGACAAGGGTACTATCATTCCAGCGTTCAACCCTGGTTGAATCTGCTAATGGAACCATCTGTTCATGGCATCGTTTCTAGTGTGATGGACAGTGAAATAGTATTGAATTAACAGACATTGAGATCTTTCAGCTAAAAGAAGCATCCATGCACATATTTTGTTATCTTCTGTTTGTTCTGTCGAGAACAAATGTACCATTAGGACAGCTAAAGAAAGGAGTACTAATAGGATTCTAGTCACTTCTCTACTGAGCGTTACTTCAGAATCTAGAGGAACACTTTTGATACAGATTCAAATAACAGGCTGGATACTTTGCAAAACAATCAAGTTTTTAAAGTTATGCTTGTGACTCTGCATATGTGATGCTAAATTTTTACAATGTTTAACTGATCCAATCTCTTTAGTGCAATCATGTGTATTCTTCCTCTCAATATTCATTTTCAGGGTACCCTGGAACATGACAATTTCTCGTAGCACTTGATCTTTGTAATACCAGTTCGATCTCTCTCAAAAGCAGCAAAATCTGACAGCTTACAATTCTTGTAGTGGCATACTGAGAAGTTTAAGTTATCAAGCTTTTAATGCTTTCTTCGAAGGTTCTTTTCTTTTGGGAAACTTTAAAATGGAAATTCAGATTTTAGTAAGTGAATTAATTATAGCCCTTCAGTTAAAGAGCATACTATTGACAGAAGTTTATTCAGTAATATTAACTGTATTTGTGTAATTTAATTCTGAATAAAAGAGTATGATAAGGGAGATTTTAAAGCATAAAGAATGTTATAAGGTAGACAAGTAAAAGCAAATTAAGATATTGAGCTTTCTTATTTCAGGTTTATAAAAAAAAGTAATGACTTCAATTTTAGAATTAGAATTTAAATATTCTTGAAATTTCTTGTAGTCATGATTTCTGATGCTACTTTCAAAGATTTGACCTGGGAATAACTCTTAATTAAAAATAGAGCTAAAAGTTTAGTTTAAAAATATATGATGACAACTATTTTTCTAGTATTGAAATGGAATACCCAGCTTATATTTTATATGTGTGTGTTTCCACCCATTGTTTCAAATTATTAAGTAGGTATTGAACATATGCGATATAATTTGCACTGAAGATGCAGAAACCACCACAGAGAAACATTGTCAATCTGTGCTGGAAGATTTCACTCGGAAGCCACTAGTAAAAACTCTTATCTGCTGTCTATTCATCCTCATGTTCCTATCCTAGCTTCCCCTGAAGTACATGGCTTCTAGAAATGAAGCCCCAGCTTTTTCCTTTGCAATTCAAGGGAGCACCATTTCTAGAGCACCATTTCTAGCTCTTGTGGAAAGGAATAAAGCTGAATGAGCAGCAGTCTGGCGCAATTGCACTGGCAGCTTTACATTATGCTAGAGTGGTTCAAATTTAAGTTCCATTTAATTTTCTTTTTCACTATTAGAATGATGTGAACAGATATATTTTTGGGGAAGTCAGTGATATGGATGGAAGATTTTTCCTTCCAATCTTCCTTCCCAAGTCTGTTCTGCTCATCAGTCATTTAGAAATAGAGAGCAAAATCTTCTTTTCCTGATGCCTCCAATCTTTTTCTGGCGACCTCTTTATTCTGCTCATTCAGTATTATATATTCAGTTTGATCTAGCTCCTATGTCCTCAATTAGTTTAAAGATAATTCTATCTTAAGAAGTACACATGAATCACCTACCATGGGATTTGACAGTCCATGAGACCAGAGACAGTGGAGACTTCTAAAAGACAATAAAAAATAATGATACAAAAACATGTAATCTTTAGTCTTATAAGAGAGATCAGATTTGCAAAGATGGAATAATTATATATGAAATACTTTTAGAAGTACATAAACTAAATGACAAATTAAATATGACCAAATATGAAAGACACTAAATGCAAAGTAAAAGAAAGAAAACAAAAAAGATTGCAGCTATTAGACCAGTGTTGACTTTTGTTGTCCGGAAGGTCGGAAGATAGACGAGGTGATTTGAATTTTTCTTTTGGTTGGGTGAAAATATAGGTATATGAGCCTTCAATTCATTATAAATGTAAATAAATCAGTTATAAAGGACAATTAAAGCAATAAATAAGAATACGTATAAAATCGTAGATTGCACTTCCACAAACCTCTACTGAGAGTCCTGATTTCCAGGGTTCACCAGTTTTAATCATTGCACATTTGCATAATTCTGGTGTATTCTTCTGCAGGGCCAAGTCTATTTCTTGGTTTATCATCTGTAAACTGTATTTCTTGATTTCCTATTGTGGAAAATAAGGAGTATACATAACAATTCTCCATTCCAACCTCCTTTTCCCTCTTCCTCCAATATTTTTAGTACTTTTGTCTTGCTATTGGTAAGCCTTATAACTTAAATCTCTAGTGCTTGGTCCATCAAATTCTGAAAGTTCCTATTATCTCTCTATTAAATACAATGAGGAAACTAGTCCGCCTCCAATTCTCTGGCTAATTTAAACACTCCATTCTGTGTCGTCGTTATTTTTACATTATGAAAATTCAAATTATTTTATACTCTAATCTCTAATCTCATTAAATCATCCATGTTTTATTTACAAGTTAATTCTAAAATTTGACAACTTTGAAACTACGTTTAAAATATTGTGATCATTGGAAGATTAATCTTCACAGAAATAAGTCATGTGATAAATGTCCTAAGGTACCACCAAGGAGGGAAATTTAATTAACAGCGTAACAATATTAAGGTAAAGAATGAATACATTCCCCAAATTCCATCAATTACGTAAAACATTCCCAAATTTTTGTTAGCTTCACATTTTGTTCGTGATTTCTCCACCATTTGTTTACTTTGGAGTTTCTAATCATGTTCAGTTTTGTTGACAAGAATACATCTGTGGAGCCGGCCTAGTAGTGTAGTGGTTTAGTTTGCACACTCCTCTTCGGTGGCCCAGGATTTGCGTGTTCAGATCCCAGGCACGGACCTACTCATTGCTCGTCAAGCAACACTGTGGTGGCATCCCACATACAAAATAGAGGAAGATTGGCACAGATGTTAGCTCAGTGACAGTATTCCTCAAGCAAAAGATGTTAGCTTGGGGCCCATCTTCCTCAACCAACAAAAAAGTCTGTGTCCCATGTGCTCACCTTATTGGTAAGATTATCCTTCTGTTCAGTTAAATCCAATTTCTTCTTGAGGTATAATTCTTGGAGCTTGTTGAATTATTGTTCTAATTTAGATCTGTTTATTTCTTGGATCATCAAATGGGTATCATCATGGGATGTTTTTTCACTGCACATGTAGATGAGGTCCATTGTTTCTTGAAATCCATGATATCTACTTAATTGTAAACTTTTTATTCTTATTGTGTTCTATTAGAGCTTATCCTTTAGTAACTTGTTAAAAAGAAGTCAAAAAAGTAAATTTCTGATTGGTTCTATGAATGAAAATATCTTTAATTTGTCCTTATACTTGTTTAATAATTTTGCTAGGTATTGGCATTCTTGTTTTTTTCCAGCATTGTTACTAATTAGAATTCTGAACCATTCTTATTCTTACTCTCTGCGCTGATCTCTTTTTTATTCTTACTTTTTTTTTCTTAATCTTCTCTTAATCTTGAAGATTCTATGATTTCATCTGCCTGGAGGTGGCTTTTTTCAGCCATTAAGTGGGTATTCAGTGTGACAGTTCCATCTCAAAGATTATATCTTGCATTATTCTTCCAATAATTTGTTCACCTACATTTTGTTTATCCTGAGATTTTGCTCTAATGGATATTGCACTGACTTCCTAGGTCCTCATGACAGCTGTTTTTCTCTGTTGTTTATTTATTTATTTTTTTAAGATTGGCACCTGAGCTGACAACTGTTGCTAATCTTCTTTTTTCTTTTCCGCTTTTTCTCCCCAAATCCCCCCAGTACATAGCTGTATATTTTTAGTTGTGGGTCCTTCTAGTTGTGGCATGTGGTATGCTGCCTCAACATGGTCTGACAAGCAATGCCATGTCCGCGCCTAGGATTCGAACCAGAGAAACCCCGGGCTGCTGAAGTGGAGCCCGTGAACTTAACCACTCGGCCATGAGGCCAGCCCCTCTCTGTTATTCTTAATGTCTGTAATCTGAGTTGTTTCTAGGTCTTTACATTTCATTGTTTCCATTAAAAATTTACAGTTATGTTTTTTGATCTATATAAGATCTTTTGTAGTGTTTGGCCTACTGTAGAAGAATATATTTCTTATTTTATGGATATCTCTCTCTCACATTTCTCTTTCCTAAATTCTCTTTCTTCAGAGATGGATATTATGTTTATTTCAGTGTTTCTGCTTTATAGTGATGTTTTTCTGATTTGTGTGATAAACATTCTGTTTTTCTTTTGCAATTAAGAATAATGAATTAGATAGCTGTTAAGAATTTCTTTTGTTTGGTTTGTCTTTTGTTTGGTTTTCTTTTGGTTGGTTTTTTCTCTACTATGTCTCTCCATTGAGAAGAATGTCTGAGACAGAGCTCTGTGTAAGTGGACAGGCTATTTTAAGTACGCCATGTATGATGAGCATGCGTGCAAGTACTTAGAGTGCAGACCCCCAACTGCAAAGGGATCGAGACCTAGCTTGGGAAAACCATGGTGGGCCGAATTAGGGCTGCCCACAGATGTCCACATCCTGAACCCTGGAACCTGTGAATTTGTTACCTTACATGGCAAAAGAGATTTACACAAGTGATTAAGTAAGGACTTTAAGACAGGGAGATTATCCTGAATGACAATGGTGCATTCAATGAAATGACAAGGATCCTTATAGTGAAAAAGGGAGGTAGGAGTGTCAAAGCCAGAGGTAGAGGTATGACAACAGAAGGAGAGATCAGAATGATACAACTGATGGCTTTGAAGGTGGAAGAAGGCCACGGGTTAAGGACTGTGGGTAGCCTCTAAACCTGGAAAAGGCAGGAAAATAGATTCTCTCTTAGAATCTCCAGAGACAAACACAGCTTCATTGATCCCTTGATTTTAGTCTAGTGAGACTGTTTCAGACCTCTGACCTCCAGAACTATGAGATTTGTATTATATTAAGTCAATGAGTTTGTGGAAATTTGTTACCACAATAATCAGGAACAAATACTGATTTTGGTACCTAGAAGTGGGTTGCTACTATAACAGATAACAAAAAAAATGTGAAGTAGCTTTGGAATTGGGCACTAGGCAGAAGCAGGAATAATTTTGGGGAGCATGATTCAAAAAAGCCTAGAGCACCCTGAGTGGTTAGTAGAAATATGGATGTCAACGACTCTGGTCATGAGGACTCAGAAGGTAGAGATAATATATGCCATACTAAGTCATCATAAACACACTCTTGGTACAAATATGAACCATAAAAGTGATGCTAGTGAGGGCTAAGGAGGGAATGAGGAACATATTATTGGAACTTGGAGGCAATATTATTTAGTGTTGTGTGGAGGCAGAAAGCATAGCTGACTTGTGTTCTGTAGTTATATGGTAAGCAAAAAGTGAAAATGATGAACTCAGATATTTAGCAGAGATTTCCAAGCATAAAGTTGAAAGTATGACTAGTTTCTCCTTGCTGCTTATAGTAAAACGTGAAAGGAAAGAGATGGATTGAGGGAAAAACTATTAATCAAAGATAACCTAAGATTTGATGATTTGGTAAATTCTCAGCCTATCCAGATTGTTAAGATTACAAGACTCATTGCCAAGAAAGCATGCTCCAGAGAGAAAGCCAAGGGTATGACTGGACCACTTTTTGCTAGTGTCTGGGAAGGATTAAAAGATTAGAGTATTCTGTCACACAGAGGCTCTTTGAAGAGATTAGGTGCATGACTCATGGATCCCCTCAGTCATTTCAGCAGAAATCAAAACTAGAGTTGGGATTATCAGGAAAGATCTGAAGGAGCCTTGTGTCTAACTGAGTGAATCCAGCACACATACACGGGAGATCTACGAGATTCCTGAGAATGCTATCCCAACAGTGCCAGCTTGGACTGAAAGGGAGAGAGAGAGGACATAATAAAACAAGGCTATCAGACTCCCAAAATTCTGCTCGAAGAAAACAGGCCGATAATATGACTCAGCTGCAAACACATGCTATCCTTCAAGAAAAAGGAAAGGTAACTCTGAGGGCAGAGACACAGGCTCAGAAGGCAGAGATTTAAGACACAAAAGATTACACTCAGGCCTGGAAAACCAAAGGAGACTGTCCTGCTAGATTTTGAAATCGCTTAGGACCCATGACTCCTCTTTTCTTTCCATTTTCTACCATTTAGAATGTCTACAACTGGTATCCTATGCCTGCCCCACCATTGTATTTTAGAAACAGATAACTTGTATTCTCGTTTCACAGGTCCACATATGGAGAGGAATTTTGTCTTCAGATGCCTTATACTACGAGCCTCATCCATACCTAATGTAGATGATTCAAATAAGATTTGGGGCTTTTGAGCTGATCAGATTTAGGTGAGATTTGAACGTGAGTTAATGATAAAATGGGTGGAAATTTGGGGGGAGTTTAGGATGGAATAAATGTGTTTTGCATGTGGGATAGATGTGAATCTTTGGGTGCCAGAGAGCAGCTTGTGGCAGACTGAATAATGGCTACCTAAAGATGTCCACATCCTATCCCCCAGCATCTGTGAATATGTTGCCTTGCATGGAAAAAGGGACTTTGTGGATATGATTAAGTTAAGGCTGTTGAGATGGGAAGATTATTCTGGATCATCCAGGTGGACCTAATGTAATCACAAGGGTCTTTGTAAGAGGAGGGTCAGAATGAGAGAAGGAAATGTGATGATAGAAGTAGAGGTGGAAGCAATATGGCCACAAGCCAAGGAAGGCAGGTAGCCACTAGAAGCTGGAAGAAACAAGGAGCAGATTATGCCCTAGAACCTGCTGACACCACAAGTTTAACCCAGTGAAACTGATTTCAGACTTCTGATTTCCAGAACTGTAGGACAGGGAAACTTGTGGTAATTTGTTACAGCACAATAGACAATTATTACAAGAGGAGTACTATTTATTGTCCCCATAAAACTCTATTGTATTGTGCATGGCCAGAAACCTTGAGGAATGGAAAAGTCTTGGCATTTGAGGTCCAAAAGAATATGTGGAGTGTGAGGCTTCTGCTGTGGCTGGGGTAGGAACTTTTAAGATTCAGGTTTAGTACTTTAGTTAGTGTAGTCACTGCCGTCAATGTGAAGAATAATAGAATTCTTCATCTGAAAGTATTTATGAGGAAGAAAAAGAATAAACATTCACCAAATTCATTTTTTGAGTCTAATTTAACCTTGAAACAAAACACATGAAATAATAACATGATAAATTATCATCCAGTCTTTTTTTTATCTTAGAAGCAAACATTCTAAACAAAATATTAATAAATCAAATATATGATGATCAAGTAGGATTTATACTAGGTATACAAAGTTTGTTTAATCTCAAAAATCAATGTGAGTCATGATATTAACAGATTAAGGCAGAAAAAAGTTGTATGGTTATTTCAAAGGATGCAGAAAAAGTGATAGCTAAAATTTAACATTTTTTTATTCTCACCATAAAAACATCTCATCACATCAGGAAGTATTTACAAAGATGGGTCCTTAACTTTTACAAAAGGTATCTACATTAAAAAAAAATCATACTTAATAATGGCACATTGAAAATCTTATCTTTCAAATAGGGAATAAAACAAATATGTTCATCATTGCTGCCTCAATTTAATTAACTTTTTATTAGGGGTCTAAGCCAATGTGTTAATATAAGAAAAAAATTGATATGTATAAAGATTATAAAGAAAGAAAGTACTCTTTATTTACCATTTATGTCTATGTAGATAGAACTTTAAAGAATCTATGAATAAATTATTAGACTGGGAATTTAGGAAGACTCTGAACAGAAAAATTACTCTCTCTCTGAAAAATCTGCTATATTCATATCCTAAATTCACAATTAAAAATGAAATTTCATAAAAGATATTAAAAATCAAAACATTTCATAAGAAAAATCAAATATGTGCAATTTCTCTATGAACAAATAGAAATATTTAATGAATGAAATTAACTATGACCAAAAAATGGAGAAATATATAAAGTTCATGGACTGAAACACTCAATATTGTAAAATATAAATTTTTCACAAATTGATCTATAGTTTTTACATAATCCAAGCAAAATCTTTTTCTTTATCTTTTCTATTTTTTTCTTCCTTTCTTATTTTTTAGAACTGGAAAGGCTGATTCTAAAATTTCTTCGGTAATTACTCCTCGGTATGTACCCAAGAGAAATGAAAGCAGATAGCCACATAAAGACTTTTGTACAAATTTTCATAATAACATTATTTATAACAATCAAAATTTTGAATCAACCTGTTATAGATTGAATTATGTTACCTCAAAATTCGTATGTTGTAAACCTTACCCCTGATACCTAAGAATATGACCTGATTTGGAAATAAAGTCATTTATAGATGTAATTAGTTAAGATGAGGTCATCATGGAGTAAAGTGGGCCCATGAGCCAATGTGACTGTTGTCCCTATGAGAAAGGGAATTTTGGACACAGGTATACCCACAGGCAGAATGCCACACAAACACACAATGGCCACACAAAGAAGACAGAGATCAGGGTGATGGGTTTACAAGCCAAGAATGACAAAAATTGCCAGCAAACCAGGTATAGAACAGATTCCCCCTCACAGCTTCAGAAGGAGCCAATCCAGCCAACACCTTTATTTTGGACTTCTACCCTCCAGAAGTATGAGTCAATCAATCTATGTTGTTTAAGCCACGCAGTTTGTGACATATTATTATGGCAGCCCTAGCAAACTAATACACAATCCAAGTGACAATTAACTGGTAAATAATTAAACATATCATGCTGTATCCTGATAATGCAATACTACTCAGCAATGTAAAGAATGAAGCATTAACATCCACGAATACCTGGGCAAATCTGAAAAACATGTTGAGTGAAGGAAGTCTAGCACAAAATACAGCATACTGTGTGGTTCCATTTCCATGAAACTCTAGACAGATAGAATTCTAATAACTAGAAGCAAATCAATGGACACCTGGAGCTGAGATTCAGGGGATGGGAGAGACTTCAAAGGGGCATGAGAAAACTCCTTGTGGTGATATAAACATTCTATATCTTGATTTTGATGGTAATAACATGGTTAATACGATTGTCTGATTGCATCAAATTGTACAGTAAAAATTGGTAAATTTTATTGTATGTATATTGTACATCAATGAAGCTGGATGCTTTGGCTCAAGGATAGAGAAAAATACTAAGGAAATGTAATAGATTTTCTCAAAACAAACCCATGCATGCATGGATACTTTATCTATGACTAAGGTATCACAGTAGAGTGGTGGAGGAAAGGGTAGTGGTGTAAATCAACGTTAGTGGGTACATTGGATAGCCATCTGGGAAAAAAAATAAAACTTGACCCTGTTAAAGATAGTTATTTCCTATCCCTTCTTACAGTTCTTTACCTCTCCAATCTGGCCACAGCTTCCATGTGGACAGAATGTATATTCCTGCCCAAATGATTTTCATCTTGGCCACATAGTTTGCTTTAACCAATAAAATGTGGGCTTTCTCAGCCTGAGTTCTAGGATGAGGGTCATATGAAACAGACCAGAACCAAATCTTCAGTCTAGAGCCAAGCCTAGCTAAACCACTGCTAAACCACACAGAGCCAGAATGACGCTACAGACATATGAATGAAAAATAAAGGTTGCTGTTGGAAGCCGCTGAAATTTTGATGTTGTGTGTTATCCAGAAAAATCTTAGTGATATAGACCTCTACCTCACCATATACAAAAATGTCATCTCCACGTGGGTTATAGGTAGGGTGACCATATATTTTATCATCCAAACTGGGATGTTGTTGAGAGAGAAAAAGGTACAGTTAAGTATCCTGGACAACAGGCATAAAATGGGAATGTTCAAGGAAAACACAGATGGTTACCCTACTTATTGACCTTAATGTGCAATTCCAAGTTATTCTTTAGAAAATTATGTAGGACAGCGTCTTTATGATCTCACGGTAGGATATTTTTCTTAAGACATAAAAAATCTTAAACACAAATTTAAAAAGTTAATTCTTACTCTATTAAAAATGTAAATTTTGTTTGATCAACAGACAATATATTAAAAAAATTAATTGGGAAAACCAATTTATAGCATATACAACCAACAATAGACTTACATCCAAAATATTTAAAGACTTCTACACGCCAGTATGAAAACAGAGCAACTGTAGAAAAATCAGAAGGCTTGAATAACCACTTCACTAAAGAGGAAATATATAACCAAAAAAGATATAAAAAAATGATAAAACTTCAGTAGTAATAAAGGACACAATGAGATGCCAATCTACATTCACCACCTTGGCATAAAATGTTGATGAGTATGTAGATTAAAAAGAACTCTCCTGCACTGTTGGTAGCAGCATGAATTGGTATAAGCTCAGAAAACGGATTGGTAAACTTGGATCATACTCTTTGCAATTCCACCTCTGGCTGTTTACCATAGATAAATACATGTACTTTAGGAGGTCCAAACTTAAAATCCAAAAACAATGATGAACATGCAGATTCTATTCACTGAAGCTCTTTGTGCAGAAGTAGTGTATACAGTAGATGCAAAGTATTTTTTTAAAGTCCTATTTATGTCTAAATGTGAAATTCAGATGGAGAAAATTTTCAGTCATAAAAATGCTTCTGGTGCAAAAAGCCATGTGCCTGAAATGTTAAATAGATATGGTGATATATAGATATGTCACTGGAGTTTCCTACCTGCCTCAGAGTCAGTTCCAGCTCTTCAATTTATGATCATGTGGACCAAGAGATAGATGTACTCTCTCTCTCTCACTCTTGTAAATGAGCAAGACGCAGGTGTTATTTCTGCCTCCCAATATCAAGACTGCAAAAGGATTTTTGTGTGTCACAATCACAAACAATATTTTTAGAAGAGTGGCATACGCTAGCTCATGGCATTTCTTTAATAGAATCACGCATGGAAGAGACCTAGGTTTTACTGAGTCCTAAAACACTCAATATAAATAATAATATGAAGTATTTTAGACACACAAAGGCACAAAGTCTGCAATGACTTGGGAGTCTGTTTTAGTTCTTATCCAATCAAGACAATTCTCTGTATTAATTTTTGAAAGACATTATGTAATCTTAAATTCCATGTCAATTACTGCATTCCCTACCAACATGAAGAACACGTATTCAGATCCTCTTCTATGTTTTAAATAGAGTGATTTGCAAGGTTTACTAACTTACTCATTAGGTTAGGTAACTGCCTCTTAAAAGTTCAGGTCAGCAATCATAGAGAAACTGGCCAAGATTCAATGTAGCTAAAAGATACTTCATCTGTGTATGGAAAGAGCTGAGGGCCCAAAATCAGAAGATCTGAATTCACAACGCAAGATAAGTAATTTTGCTTGAGTCCTTGTTTTCTCATCCATAAACTGAAGGTAAAAACACATGCTCTTTCTACTTCTCAGGATTTTTATAGAATTAAATGAAATAATGTGATTTTGTAAAATTTTAAAAGTTATTCATAAAAGTTTTCTTTTTTTTTTCCGAGGAAGATTAGCCCTGAGCTAACTGCTGCCAATCCTCCTCTTTTTGCTGAGGAAGACTGGCCCTGAGCCAACATCCATGCCCATCTTCCTCTACTTTATACGTGGGATGCCTACCACAGCCTGGCTTGCCAAGTGGTGCCATGTCTGCACCCGGGATCCGAACCGGTGAACCCCGGGCAGCCAAAGCAGAAGATGTGCACTTAACCGCTGCACCACTGGGCCGGCCCCCATAAATGTTTTCTTCTTATTATTGATATTTCATCATTAATATCATGTTTTTGAAAGAGCAATTTTGTGGTTGACATACTCAGCTGATCATCTGTTAAGATATGCAGGTATTTGACTTGTGCTTAAATTCAATATTCAGTTAAAAATATATGTGACTTGTTTGCTAATAAAACGTTATGTGGATAGTGATAATATGCACTGGTTCATGGAGTTATTATGCTGGCATAGGAATATGTTTTTTTTTTTGATGTACTTAGATTATATTGTGTGGATATATTTAATAGATTTGGAGACTGAAAAGATAAAAAACTAAAAACTGCTTCAACATATTAACAGATGGCAAATGTGGGAAAAGAATGAGATATTGGGAGATTAAATTGTTATAAAACAAAGAAAATGCCAAGTACTATATTTCATTATTTTTTTGAAGTCTTTCCAAAAGAAGCAACTTCTCTATAGTTAAATGATGACTTTAAAGATTTAGAGCAAGCTCTTTGTAACTTCTGACCTGAGGTTTTATTTCCTCTTTCGTAATATGGAAATCAAAATAATTATTCCTTAATCACTTTATATAACTTAATTCCACTTTTTAAAAAATCTGTATTTTTATGCAGAATATTTATGAAAAAATAAACTATTCAAATTAATGCAATCTGAATTAAGTTAACTTTTCTTAAAAAGGGCAGGCTATGAAGAGGCAAAAATGGTATTAAGAACGAAAATATAGTATCTATAGTAATAGATGTGTCCTTCCGTAAGCAAACCATGCAAATTACATTTTTGTATTAATACGCCTCTAAAAAATACTTTTAAGATTTTTCCGTACTGTGACGATTTTTAGCCTGATTGTAAGTCTTACTAGTGAAACTCTGAATGGTGTTTCGCAGTTAAAAAGGAGCAGTAGAGAATAGTCAAGAAGCAGAGTTTTGGGGTGAATCTGATGTGGAATGGAATCCTGACTCCTCATTTCCCAAATTGTATTGGGACAAGTTATTTAACCTTTCTGAATTTCAGTTCCCTCACCTGAATGAGAGCGATGACATCTACCTTATGAATTTGTTGTAAACTATACATTAAAAATATGTAAATTGTGCAGGCCATTTTCTGTCCCATAACCAACACTCAGAAACTGGTAGCTATTATTCTTGAAAGTGAAAGAAAGAGTATCCTTTTTGCAATTTACCACTATATATCGATAGATGGGTATAATAGAAAGATACTGTTTAAAATGTTCTTGTTAGCTAATCTGAAGCAACGGTTTTTTTCTGAGTTAAGAAAGATATATAGTTAATATTTAAAAAGTTATCCATTGTCACCTAGTTGAAAATTTATATTCTTAGTATTTCCTTGATGATGAAATATGTAGGAAGTACTTCTAAAAATGTGGTTAAAATGTAAATATGAACATTTCATTCTGCATTAACAGGAATTTTGCCAACCTCACGATGACTGTAGAAACTAGAAAATAAAAATCTGTCTTTGAGAAAGTCTTTGTTACTTATTTACGCAGCTATACTACAACCAAATTGTGATATTGAAAAGTCAACCCTGAAGAAAAATTTCTAAATTTATATTCTTATGACAGCATTCTGGTATCAGAGGAAAATATAGGATTATGGAAATATTCATCTATAAAGCATCGTTCAGTGACACAGTTTACGTTAGTTTTTATGGAATAGTACAAATACAAAATATTTATCACAACTCCTCAGCAAGCATCAGGCATCTGCCTGCCTAAAGGTTAGCGCAGGAGGATATAGTTGCCATAACCTCCACCACGACAAGGCCGGCAGATGGATTCTCTCTGGTAGATGGTGTTATCTACTCCTCCTTTGAGTCCTGAGGGAAATAAGAAAGGAGGCAACAGCACTTCTTAGTGTTTCATGGCATTCTGCACAGCGATACTAATTACATTGTCCTTGACTTATTACATCACTTAGTAGCCATGTAAATTGCAAAGAACAGAGACCAAACCATGTAAATGATTTTAGAGTGTGTGGTATGCTGTTAAAAATGGTCTAATCATTATGAAAAATTGTGAAATCAAACTGAGAGCCTACATAGCTTTCACTCTCCCTGCTTCCCCCGTCCTCTAGAATCTGTCAAATTTTTATTTGCTATTTGTTCAGCAGATAAGTAAATGCATTCTTTTCCTCAGGCTGATTGAGAAAGAGGCTTAAACGATGGTCTGCCCTGAAGACTTGATCCATGTAGGAAGGGTTGACAAGTCGTTTTCTGCCTAAACTTTCTCTTTGGGCATAATGTAAACATGTGACTTGTTACCACAGATTTAAAGAACCATTTTTTTCACCTTGTCTGTAATACAGAGGTCAAAACATTTCTCTTCCACTGATTTTATTACAACTGCAGTTCAAGCAACTGTTATTGTATGACAAACAAAAAAAGATGCTTAGGATATAAGGTTGGAAAAGTGATTTTAAAAAGTAACAGCTTTGTAACCAGAAGTATCTATTGAAGTGCCAATTTAAATAAAATACCAAGAAATATGCGTTTAATAATAACACTTTATGACCCTTTTGTTCCAGGTTTTCTTTCCTCCATCTATTCATTGAGCAGCCGTTAATGACAAATCACAGCCAGACACAAGAAGGACAATGTCTCTGCTGGCAGAGCTATTGTTTTTAAAGTTGTGGTGGCTGCATTTCAAGGGCGATGATTACTAGAGGCTTATTATTACTATTATGACTATTATTGAATTCTTTCAAACAAAGGGCATTTTAGAGGAGTAGGATGTAACAACACAATAAATGTGTACATGTTTTTCTAATATTTGTCATGTGTTGTGAAACACATATGACAAATGAAAAGCTTATTTTTCACTTTAGTAAAGCTCAAGGTTTTCTAAAAAAAAGAGTCAATCTTAACCCGAAATTTCCTTATAATGAGATGGACAATACAGTAGCTTGCATTCTAAATAGAATCTCAGGTCCTTGTTAGTTACCATATGAAATTACTAAAAAGAGGTGTTCTACTTTATATCATTAGACTGACAAATGCAATGGAATATATAGTATTCATTATTAGAGCTCTATATCATTTATTTATATTGCACAGATTTGCTTTCTTGCTTGAAAAATGCTTACATTTTATTTACTGCAATATTAAAAATAACAACAAAAATCATGGTAATGAGTGTTTTGAGTACCTCTATCTTTATAGCATTAAGATTATCCCACTTGATTGCTCTTTATTCTGTTTTTGGCAGTTATGTGTTCTTCCTATACTGGTTGCTTTCCCTCTGTTCTTCCTTGGGACATGCTATTAACATACCTGTAGCAGGCATGCAATACAGGTGAAAGGGGCTGGCGATCCCAACTTAATCTCCATGTTTCTAGTCTCATCTTTCATCTCCAACTTCTGCTGTACTTTGAGTCTCTAAACCCAGAACTTCTGAAGGAGAAATTAAAAATAAACAGCTGTAGAGGCTGGCCTGGTGGCGTAGTGGTTAAGTTCCTATGCTCTGCTTTGGTGGCCCGGGGTTCACAGGTTCGGATTCTGGGTGCAGACCTAGCAATACCCATCAAGCCACACTGTGGTGGCATCTCACATAAAATAGAAGAAGATTGGCACAGATGTTAGCTCAGCAACAATCTTCCTCAAACAAAAAGAGGAAGGTTGGCAACAGATGTCAGCTCAGGGCCAATCTTCCTCACAAAAAATAAATAAACAAATGAAAATAAACAGCTGCGGAAGGGTGAGACAGGTAGGTGTGAGGGAAATAGATACCCCAGGCTACATTAGGGAGAAAGGGAATCTGTGTGTTAAACAACTCTGTTTATAGTCTTGAATCTCTCTATTACCTTGCACTGTTCCTTTAATGCTTCCGAGACCTCGGTCGTCCTTCTAGTTTAAAAATAAACTTCCCTGCTTCTTTTTCTTCTTCTACTCTGAGGATCTTAGGTAAGAACTGTTTCCATTTTTCTAAGTAATTTACCAATTCTCCCCTTCCTACCTGTATTCCAAAGATTTATTAAAATCTCTCGTGTCATCTCCTTTTCTCTTTGTCCTTGTAGGTTTGCACCTTTTTGTTTTATCACTCTCCTTTTATGAGCTTTTGAGAAGCAGACGTGATAATTCTCTGTAGTAAATCTGCCACATTTATTTGATTTCTATTAGAACTTTTGGGTAACTAATTTCAGTGCAAAACGCCCCAGGCTCCTCAGATTCTAAACATTAATAATATCTTTGAACCTGTATACAAATGTGAATTAGTAGGATTTTGGGGGCGAAGACTTGGAAGAAAGTGATGAAGAATGGTGTGCTGTGCTCCTTGTCAGTGAGACCCTTGGCTGCATTTTAACGATTTCTCTCCGACCTTGTGAATGCCTTACAGGGACTCAGCTCCCACGCTCATCTATCCACCTTCTATCTTCAGGGTATCATTGGGATAATTTTTGAATGTTAATGAGACTTCACCCACTAGAAAAGCATTTTTGAAAAAAAAGCTGAAGATACGGGCAATTATATTTTCAGTACAGTTTTACAATCTAAGAAACTCCCCTATTGAAAAGGCAAACACAGTTATTTTCAGTGATTTATTTGATGAAAAAAAGTGAGTTTACCAGCCATTTAAAGAAAGAAAAAGGTGAAGTTCCTATCTTCTTTGCTTTCTTGTTTCTTCACCTTCAGAGGGCAGATAAGATCAGAAGTGAAATAGAATGGCTGCTTTTGTTGCGACAGTAATGAGCTAGAATGGGGCTAGATAGAAAAGACTGTAGATATGGGGTCACAGAGCGGTGAGGCTTCATAAATTTATTCATTGAAATGTGGCCATGTCCTCGTAAAATGTGATGTCATCATCACAAGTGTGGATGGCTTTGTTGCACAATACTGCTGTCTAACTCTGGGGGAAGGGACAATCCAAAACTGGTTAATATATTTGACTGGAAATAGGAAAATTATTAAAATTTCAAAGAGAATAAAAAGCACAGGGTCACTCCTTAGAAGATTTAGCATTTTTGCTTTTTGATAATGTTGTAATAATAAAAATGTCTATTTCTGGAAAAGAAATATGGAATGAGATTTTTGTGGATAAAATGTTGTTTTGAGTTATTCTAAGAGAAACAAATAAGAAGTTTGTTCTAAATCTAAAGAGAGTTAAGTTCCATGGAGCTTTGAGGCTGTCTGTTTCCAATGGAAATGCTTATTTTAAAAAGTTGCATTGATTTGATGTCTTGAGTTGTACGCTATTTTCATTCATCTATTCATGAATTTCTTTGGTAATCTCTAGCACCTTCAATTTCTTATTTTCTACAACCCAGCCTCACAATTCACCAATAGAAATAATAATTATTGCTAAAATTAAACAAGCACAGATTGGAGATAAACGGAAATTAGTTTTCACAAATACTTGAAACTTAAAAACAACGGCAATCATAATTTTGAAGTCTGTTACAATGTTAGATTCCCCCTATCTCCTATGGTTATTACTTAATTCTTCTGAAAGAATATTATTTAGACTTTTATTGCTACTTTCCAACTTAGAACTTTTTTTCATGTGACAGAACTAGCAGACAAATATGTTTTAAAAATATATAAAAACATTGTAAAAACTACATATTCTACTGTATCTTATTTTAAAATATGTGTATATAATTTTTGTTATGCATATTGTAACCATATAGAAAAGTACAGGGAATTATACAACAGATATTCATCAATACACCATATTTGCTTTAGTCATTCAAAAAAAAATTACAAATGTAGTTAAAGCCTACTTGATATCATGTTGGAATACAATTCTCCTTTAGAACTTTACAGAAGTAATCAACAACCTCATGCTGGTTTGTATTCTGCTTGATAGTACCTTTAAAGATCTAGCTACTTCTTATCACTCTTTTACTTATTTTCTATTTTAATAAATTCTTTTCTTATCTTTATTATATTCATTTAGGGTTATTTTTAATTCTATTCTGTTAGTTTATTTTTATTTGTTACTTTATTTTTTAACTTTCTAATGATTAACATATTTACTTTTAATATTTGTTAAAAACACATTTAAAAATAAAGCATGCTCACTTTACCACTATTATTCAACATTGTACTGGAAAGTCCAACCAGAGCAATCAGACAAGAAAAAGGAATAAGAAGCATCCAAATTGGGAAGGAAAAAGTAAAACTATTCACAGATGACATGATCCTACATATAGAAAATCCTAAAGAATCTGCAAGAAATCTACTAGATATGATAAACAATTTCAGCAAAGTTGGAGGGTACATGATAAACAAATGAAAATCAGTTGTGTTTCTATATATGTGTGATGAATAACCCCCCCCCCCAAGTTTTAAAAAGCAACTTCATTTATAATAGCATCAAAAAGAAAAAATACACAGGAATAAATTTAAGCTAGGAAGTAAAAGGCTTGCATGCTGAAAACAATAAACCATTGCTGAAAGAAATTAAAGAAAACATAAATAAATGGAAAGACATGCATGTTCATAGATGGGTGGAAAGATTTAGTATTGTCAAGATATCAATAACCCCCAAAGCGATCTACAAATTCCACACAATCCCTATCAAAATTCAAATAGTCCTTTTGCAGAAATTGAAAAGCTCATCCTGAAATTTGTATGGAATTCCAAAGAGTCCCAAATAGTCAAAACAATCTTGAAAAAGATGAGCAAAGTTGGAGGACTTACACTTCATGATTTCAAAACTTCCTACAAAGCTACAGTAATCAAAACAATGTGGTACCAGCATAAGCATTGAAATGAAATAAAATTGACAGTCCAGAAATAAAATCATATATCTACAACCAGTGGATTTTTGACAAGAGTGCTAAATCCATTCAATTTGGGAAAGAACAATCTCTTTTATAAATGGTGCTGGGACAAGTAGATTTCCCAGGCAAAGAATGAAGTTGAACACCTACCTCATCACTAGCATATAAATCAATTCAAAATGTATCAATGACCTAAATATAAGAACTAAAAGCACGGAGGCTGGCCCAGTGGTGTAGTGGATAAGTTTGTCCACTCTGCTTTGGCAGACTGGGATTTGCAGGTTCAGATACCGGGCATGGACCTACACACCTCACCACTCAGCAAGTCATGCTGTGGCAGCATCCCACATACAAAATAGAGGAAGTTTAACATGGATGTTGGCTTGGTGACAATCTTTCACAAGCAAAAAGAGGAAGACAGGCAACAGATGTTAGCTCAGGTCAATCTTCCTCCCAAAAAAAAAAAGAAGAAGAAGAAAAGAACTAAAACCATAAAAACTTTCAAAGAAGACATAGAGATACATCTTCAAGACCTTGGATTTGGCAATGGATTCTTAGATGTAACACCTAAAGCACAGGCAACAAAATTAAAAAATAAATTGGACTTCATCAAAATTAAGAACTTTTTTGTATTTAAAGACATTGTCAAAAAACTGAAAAGACAATCTACAGAATGTGAAAAATATTTGTAAATCATCTATCTGATAAGAGTTTAATATCCAGAATATATGAAGAACTACTTCAAAAACAAAAGACAATCCAATTTTTAAAATGGGCAAAGGACCTAAATAGATATTTCTCCTAAGAAAATAATCAAATGGCCAATAAACACATGAAAAGATGTCGAACATCCTTAGTCTTTGGGGAAATGCAAATTAAAACCCACTTTACAACTCCCATTATGCCTGTAATAAAAAAAAAAAACATAGAAAAGAAAAATAACTAGTGTTTGCCATTAGTTGGCCAGATGAGGAGAAATTCGAACCCTTGTATATTGCTGGTGGGACTATAAGTGGTAAAACTACTGTGGAAAACAAAATGGCAGTTCCTTGACAAGCTAAACATAGAATTACTATTTGACCCAACAATTCCACTCCTAGATATACACCCAAAGAACTGAAAGCAGGAGCTCAAAACAGATACCTGTACATCAATATTCATAGCAGTATTATTCACAATAGCCAACAGATGGAAATAACTCAAATGTCCGTTAGCAGATTAACAGATAGACAAAATTTGATATATACAAGCAATAGAATATTATTCAGCTATTAAGAAGGAATGAAGTTCTGATATATGATACAACATGGATGAACTGTGAAACCATTATGTCAAATGAAATAAGCTAGACCCAAATATTGTTATGATTCTATTTCTATAAAATACTTAGCATACACGAATTCTTAGAGACAGAAAGCAGATTAGAGGTTACTAGGAGCTGGGGGAAGGGGAAAATAGGGAGTAATTGCTTATGGTTACACAGGTTCTGTAGAGTAATGGAAAAGATTTGGAAACCAATAGTAGTGACAGTTGCACAACAATGTGAATATAATTAATATCACTAAATTATACACTCAAAAATGGTTAAAATGGCTTACTTTATGTAACATATATTTTACCACAATTTAAAAACCCCATAATGACTTTACATTTTCTTCTAAGTCTTATGTAAATAGGTTCCCCCATCTTGTGATACACCATACTCTAGTTGTTATTACATTTTATATATTCTAATTTCCATCATAATTTCCTCTTTAATTCATAAATTACTTAGAAGTGTGGCTTTTTGTTGTTGTTGAATTCCCAAAGTGATAGTGTTACTTTAAAGTGTCATTTCATGTACCAGGCTACAAGATACTCTGAAATTTCCTGAGGTTTTTTGTGAACTTACACATAGTGTCTTAGGAAACTCTTTTTTCATGCTTGAACAGAATAGACACTCTATATATGGCACGTTCCAGGTCTTATAAATATGTAAAAGGCTTATTTTGTCAATTATTTTCTTCATATTATTTTTATCCATAATTATTTTTATCTACTAATTCTGGTGTTATGTTTTACAATTTATCTTTATAACTGTGAGTTATTTATTTAGTTTTAAAGATTTTATTTTTTCCTTTTTCTCCCCAAAGCCCCCCAGTACATAGCTGTATATTCTTCGTTGTGGGTCCTTCTAGCTGTGGCAAGTGGGACGCTGCCCCAGCCTGGCTTGACGAGCAGCGCCATGTCCGCGCCCAGGACTTGAACCAACGAAACACTGGGCCACCTGCAGTGGAGTGCACGAACCTAACCACTCGGCCATGGGGCCAGCCCCAACTCTGAGTTATTTTTTAACATTTTTAAAAAACATATTTTAAGATTATGTTATTAGGAGCATTAACGTTTATATTTGTTAATTCATCCTGTTGGATTGTTTTTGTCCATATGTGGTGTTCTTCATTACATCTATTAAAGCTGTTTACCTAATATCATTTATGTCTGATATTAATGTTGTTACAGCATCATTCTTTCAAACAGTGCTTATGTGCCATACCTTTGCCCATTCCTTAATATTCATGTTTTTTCCAGGCTTTGTTTTTTCAGGCTTATTTCTTTTAAGTTGTATTTAACTAGTTTACTTTTTAGAGCTAATCTGAGAATCTGTCATGAAAAGAAAGCACAATGATTAAGAGTGTAGCTTCTGAGAGTCAGATATCCGAATCTGAGTCCTGACTCTGTTGTTTGCTGTGTTATTTTGTGCTTCAGTTTCTTCATGTGTAAAATAAGAATAATAAAAGTAACTACTTTATATGACGTGCTTAGAGCTCTTCCTGGCATAGAGAAAAAATCAATAAATGTTACAAATTTGCTTCATTAAAAAAGTGAGTTTAATGAACCTACTTTTACTATAATTACTAATATTTGTTTTTGAGACATTATTATTATCTTACTGGTTTTTCCTGTTTCTGTTATTTTAAAAAAATTACTCTCCATTGTCTCTTTCTGTATGGTTCCCAGATATTCTATATTCCTATAATTCTATGTTAATTATTGTAATTTTAATCTTTTAAAATTGTTAACTTTAAATTTTAAAAACACATTTAATTACAAATTTTTCCAATTAGGTCTAGATTTTTTAACATCTCTATCTACTTCTTCAAAAAGACAGTACTATGTTGTGGTAGACAGCTTCTCAAATGGTTTGAAATGATACCCTCCACTCCTTATATCCATGGTCTTGGGAAACTCCCTTCCCTTGAATGTGTGTTATAGCTAGTTACTTGCTTCTAATACTAAAATATGAGAAAAGTAATGGGATGCCATTTCAAGATTAGATTACAAAAATCTGTGACACTTGCCTTGTCCCCATTCTCTATCTCTTGCCTTTTTACTTTCTCATTTTGATGAAGCCAAGTACTATGCTGTGAGTTTCCCTATGTAGAAGTCCACATGGTAAGGTGGCCTCTGGCCAACAGGTCATAAGTAACTGAGGCTCTCTGTCTAACAACCCAAAAGGAACTGAAGCTGGGCAGCAACCACAAGAATGGGCTTAGAGACGAATCTGTCCCCAGGCGAGACTTAAAATGATTACAGTTCCAGATGACATCTTGCTTGCATCTTGATTTTGAGAGTTTGAGAAACAGAAGACGAAACGAAGCCATGTGCAGATTCCTGACCCCTAGAAACTCTAAGATAATACATATTATCGTTTTAAGCCATAAACTTGGGGGTAATTTGCTATTTTGCAATAGGCAAATGGATGGTTTTGAAAAATCTCAGCATTTCCAGATAGCCAGAGATGCTAACATTAAGAAATGACTATGAGTTCTGTCAGAAAAACATGGCATGGATATTAAGTGAAGGGTGTGTCCATACACCTATTTCTTAAGTACTCAAATAGAAAAAGGATAAGAGCATAATTCAGTCATACCAAGGGCCCATTAAAGATATTAAGAGTGAGCCTCACAGATCCTCTTAATCAAATAGGACCTCTAGAAAAGGTTGAGGTCATTGTATCCAGTCACCTATCAGGAACTAGATAAAAGACTTATTATTCTACTACACTCCAGTGAGATTCACAGAAGACCTACAAAGTTTTTGAGAAAACTATATCAGCAGAATCACTTCCAGCTTGCACTGAGAGGAACAGAGGTCATACAAAATAAATAGACACTGCTGGATCCTAAAATTCTACTGGCAGGAAGTAGATTTAGAAAATGACTCACTTGCAAAAAAAGTGTTATTTTTCGTAAAAAATGAAGAATGACTGAGAAGGAAGAACCAGGAGCCCTGAGGGTATTTCCAAGAGCCATGGCCTTGAAACCTAATGAGAAACTTCCAACATTTGAGCTGGATGTCACAATTGCTATTGACTAGTGACTTCTTTGTGCCTCTTATTTTTCCCCTTTTTGGACAAGAATGTCCATAGCTGTTGTTTTATACCTGTCCCACCATTATATATGGATGTGTGTTGGAGGCACATAACTTCTCTCATTAGCTTCATAGATTGAGAGGAACTGTACTTGAGTGGCTCTACTTACAAAACTACTTCCTAGGAGTCTCATTCACACCTAGGCATGATTTAGATGGTGAGACTCTGAACTTTGAGCTGATGCTGTATTGGGATGTAAGTTTTGGAAACATGGGGAGGGTGGTATGAGTGCATTTTACACGTGGGAGTGATATGAATAATTGAGGGCCAGATGTCAGAATGTGATAGGGAAGCTTCTAAAATGGTTCCCAATATTTCCCACCTCCTGGTTTTCACATCCTTGTGCAATTTACTTCCCTTGGTGTGGGCTGAAACTAGTGACTTCATCATAACAAATAAAATACTGCAAAGGCTATGGGATGTCACTTCTAAGATTAGATTATAAGACCGTGACTTCCATTTGGCTGGCTGGGTCTCTCTCTGACTCTTCTCATTTGCTTTCTCTGATGAATCAAGCGGTCATGTGGTGAGCTGCCCTATGAAGAAGTCCATGTAGCAAAACACTGAGGGTGGCTTCAGGCTAACACCCAGCAAGGAACCGCAGTCCTCAGTTCAACAGCTCATAAGAAACCAAATCCAGCCAACAACAATGTGCATGGGTTTGGAAGCAGAACCTCACTTATCTGAGTCTTGGGATGTTGCCCTGGATAGCACTTTGATTAGAGACTGGAAAAAACCTCAAAGCAAAGGGTCATCTAAGTCATGCCATGGTTCTTGACCTACAGAAACTGAGATTAAAAAAAAAAAAGTTGTTTTAAGCCACTAAGTTTTTGGGTAATTTGTTACACAGCAATAAATAATAAATATACATTGACTATCCCCTCACTTTATCCATACTTCTTACCATGTTATCTGTAGTTTGGGTGTATATTTACACCCAAAAAACATGTAAAAACATGAAAACAATATTTGTTTTATTCTTTTAAAATCATTATCATAGGTAATATAATTTAGAAAGGTATTTTTATCAATTTTTGTTTTCATTTGTTGTTTTGTTTTTTTCATACTGTTCATTTCCTCTGGGTTAATTTTACTTATTATTTGTTAAACTGCATGCTTGGTAATTCTTACTGTAGAATCTGTGAGTAGTAAACTCTTTTAGTTGATTATGTCTTAAAATGTCTTTATCTGCTTTTAAATGATGGCTTAGCTGAGTAGAGAAATACAGTTTGAAATCTTTCCTTTGTAATTTGAAAACATAGATTGGCATTATTGTTACTGTGGAGAAATCCATTGTCAATCTAATTGTCCATCTAGAGATCTTCACCCTCAACTAATTTGAATGAGTTTTCCCTTTATCTTTGGCTTTCTACAGTTTCACTATGATGAATCTAGGTAACAATTAAAAAGAATTATCCTGTTCAATCATTATGAGATATTTTCAATATGAAAACTCAGTGCTGGAAATTTTTCAGCTATTATCTCCTTGAGTTTTACTTTTCTGCCATCTCTCCATTGCATTTTTGAACTACTTCAAATTATTCTTTATATCTTTATGAGCTCTTTCATATTTCACATCTCTTTGCCTGTAGTGTTCTTTGCTAAGTTCGTTCCTCTGTATTTGATTGACTACTTCTTTTATATACGGAAACACCACTTCATTAGAGAGTTAATTCCCTTTATATATTATTTTAAATTTTCGTGACTATCTTTTAAAAATATATTTACACCTTTTTTTCCCTTGGACTCAAAATCTATCAGGTCTGCAGCTTCCGTTCTTTCTAGTCTGAAGCATTTATTTTCCATTTTTGCTTCATGGAACTAATTATATAGTTCTGAGCGTGGGAGAGGTTTTTAATTTTTTCTGTTTTTGTACTTTATGTATTATTTTTATTTGCTCAGGTGAAGGATCAGAACTTACAAAGTGTGGCTTTCTAATGCAGTCGACTAGAAGTGTGAACAATTTTTAGAATTTTTTGTGAAAGTATTTGTAAGGGGAGATTTAGAACAGGTGAAAAATCTGGGGAGTTTAAAAAATTTTTATTGTAGTATAAGCTTTTAAAAAATTTTTCAGATAATATTTTTTCACTTTTAGGTAATATGAATATTCTTTTCAGTTATTGAACATTTTTCCTGGCTTTTTTGATAAAGAATTTTTTACTACTGTATCATGTGCATTATAATAATATAATTCCATGAAATTCTTGGCTCAACATAACAATTTATAACATAACAATCATTTCATAACAGTTTGTGAATATAACATTTTAAGGAAAATTAGCAGAGATAATGAGCAGTTTGTTAAAAAATCCTTGAGAACTGCAGACTTTCCTTGGGTACTCTTCACAGGTGACATTTCTGCTTAGAGAACACAGAACAAAGACTTGTTTGTTTCTTGTACCTGTGAAGTGGCTGACTCTACTACATGCTGTAATCAACATGAATTCTCTTTTGGCAGCAGGACTGGCTCCATAGTTACCACGATTTGGAATAGATCATGAGCCATTAAAGAGAGATTGCTTATTTTATTCTTTTTCTGTGAGTGGAACTTTGTATATATAAAACTAGAATTTTGCTTCAAATCATAAAGGGTAATTGTTTTTCAGTTATGCATGTAAAATTCTGAACCACATAAACTCCACTATAAATTTATTTGAAAAATTGCAATATTGATGAATATAACATTATCAACTATTACTATCTATACATTAGAATTTCAAGTTAATGAGCACTAAAAATATTCAGTATCTTATTTACAGATTTTATAGACATATAGTCAACCCATGATTTCCAAAACAATGCTCTAGCATTGTGAGAAGAATGGGAGAAAATGCAACTTTACTCTGTGAATCAATTGGATCCAATGTTCAAGTAATTTAATCTCTGTGTTCTCATGTTCTTCACTATGGTTTTTCTGATGGAACTATTGATGCTTTCAATCTCTCCACTAGAATTGTGTAAGAAAGACTGCTTTTCTTAATCAACTGGGGGGAAAAATAAGAGTCTTTGCTTTTATCACACATGGAAGCATTTACCGTTCAACTAGCTGATGTTGAGGTCGATTTCTCAAAACATTTAGCTTTTAGTCAAATGCTCGCAGAATGAACACTCTTGCACACCAGCATGTAAGAAAGGAAGATACTTGATACAACATTAGCGAGTTTTTTCCCCAGTGTTGTTTTGATTTCATTACTCCCACTTAAAAGTAACTCATAGATTTGAAAATCCACTAAAAACAGATTCAAAGTTATAGTTTAAGGTGAACTCTCAATGAATGCAAAAGCTTCTGCATGAAATAAAAAGAGGAATATATTCTTTGTCGTGTTTTCTAACAAAATGATTCAACAGCAGTATAAGGATTACCAAATGGGAAACCTTTTTTGGTGGCAAACTAATTAAAGTCACTCCTCATAGCTGACTTTTATGATACACTTCACATAGGGCTTAATGGACCCATAACAGTTTCTGGAAAAGATATTTTTTTCTGAGGCATTCTTGGCTACTCAATAAAATAAAAGAAATTGTGGTTAGGTTTCAAAATGAGCTCTTTTTAGACAAAGCTTTCCACGTGAAGATTTAGTAGAGTTACATCTGTTTTAGATAGAGGTCTTTAAGCATCAGACCCAAAGGCTACTTTGATAACAAGCAAACACACAAGAGTGAGAGAACTCACGGCTTCTGATTTCCTACCCCAACTGGGTTCAGTCAAAATGACTGCTCTTTTTCATTTTTGTAGGACATATTTTATTTAACTGAAAGTCAAGCGCTGATGAAAATCAGTTTCAATTGGGAATCCCATCCAATTTTATAAAAAAAGGAAAACATCTTTTTTGGTCAGAATAAACATTTCTCAATTATCTAAAGCTATCCAAATAAAGCATTTGTTTTGAGCCAGTGGCCCACCCTGGGTGCTGATGGTGGGTGGTTATTATTGTATTGGCTTCTCAGTTTGTATGCCTCAAAGCGACAGAAAGGCTGGACTCCTGGGATTTTTAAATAGTGCCATATGACGTGGACAGAAGTTCCTTAAAGGCAAGGGAACTGTGTTTTTAATTTTTTTTTTTTGTATGCTCACTGTCTTTTTAAGAGTTCTACACGAAACTCAATGAATTATAATTACCTGAATTTCTCAGAGTTACATGTCTTTTTGAAAAGTTCTGCTTTATTTACGAATGTTGCTTTATGAATAAATGGAGGATTTTTCTTTTTAATGGATAAACTAGTAAGATAAATATGTTTCTTTTACAATTTTATTCCCCACCCCCACAATGGCACTCATCACCTTCTGTATCTGCCACCCCCAACAAGAACGCAGGATTCATAAAGGCTGAGATTTTTGTTTTTGTTCATTGATATATCCCCAGAGTCTAGAATAATTGTGCATAGCACATAGATGACTTCAATAAACATTAAGTAAATGAGTTAGCAATGATGCATACTCTGGGAGGGGTTAATACAATAGTTTGGATGCGAGCTCATGGAGGGATTGTGAGGAGCAGAGGCAAAGATGAACAGCAAGACCTCAATAAATAGCAGCAATTATTAGTGTCGGATGTTTACGACCCCCAATTTTGCTGATGAAAGGTAACTTAAGAATCTCAGCCTCAGAAGAGATAAGGTGGGATACACTCCACCTAGTAAAAATTATCATGGAAAATGTGCTCAAATACTATTTCTTTCAAAAGGGTCTATTTATTTTTACCAAGTATGTGAAGTCCTTTAAACAAAACAATGATTTTAACATCTCAGATGCAAGCAACAAGAAGATATGTAGATGGATAGATATGCATTTACATACATACAATGCTTTATACATGTATCTATGTATCTCTATCAGTATCTATATCTATGTACCATCTATACATCTATATATATGTATTGTACACATTTTCACCATTGTGACTATCTTTTAAGTCTGATTCTTGCTAAAATTAATAATTGAGGAGTCCACTACAAGTTATTTTCCAGTGAATTCCCAAATTAAGTATAATTATTTTAAATGAGCCCCTAAAAGAATGAGGAATACAATATACACCTCACTTCATAGATTTACTATGAGAAAGCTAATGTAGAATCTTACCAAGGTGATTTGTTTGCCCTTTTATTTTCCAGTCTATGTTCAACCAGTGTTCCTTTTCATTTTAGCTGTTAAAGCGGGAAGCTATACTTTGATCTTTGGTCAATCATTCCAGACCTGTGGTTAACAATTTCATTATATTTATTTAATCAAAATGTTTTTAAATACACTCTTACTTTGGAATAAATATATCTACTTTTATAGTTCAACTTCTACTTTGCAAAAGGTATTCTAAAATTGTATGTAGAAGTAATAAGTAAAAAAGTATTGCCATTCTATCTGAGACACTAACCGAGCAATTTTAAGTAATCCAGTGTTTTTAGCAGAATATGTTAGCAACTTACATGCCGTTGATCATGGTGAGAAACAAAGTAGGGAATATAGTGAATTAGCACAAGCTCCATTTCCTGGAGCTATTAAATACACACATAATACTGTATAACTTAGTATTCTATAAATTAAAAATGTATGCACACCCGCAAAATCCATAGTCTTGCATTACTGATTTTTATAAAAGTAGCAGTAAATAAGTGAATGAACAAAATGACATAAATGAATAAATAAGATAGAATAATAATTTCAAATTCTTTCTTATAAAAACAGAGTTTCAAGTGCTCAAAAATAAGAGACAAATAACAGAAATAAAGTTTTCTCATCAGTCTTTCTGTCACATGCAGGATAAGCAACAGAGATATTCCTTCTAAAGGGATGAAGTCATCTAAGGACTTTCCCCCCAGGAATGATTTGAAGTAAATCTTCTTTGTCATATCTAAAAATCATAAAATAAGGGCTGTGTGGGAACGTTGATTCTGGGGATTGTGTGTTGTGAAGGATTATTTGCAATAATGCCCTAGCTGATCTCTAAAATGCTTGGTGTGAAGTACACAATGATTAAAAGCAAATGTCAAATTTACTATTTTCTTTTTCTAAGCAAAGGGAGAGCAAACATTTAAGATGGAACCATGTAGTGGCATGCAGCCCTAGGTCATCTTTTTCATTGCTGAACAGTATTCTATTATATGAATGTGTAATTTATGTATCCTTTTTAGAATTGATGGACATTTAGATTTTTTCCAGTATTTGAATATTAAAAATAATGTTGTTATGAACATTTGTATACCTATCTATCAGTGCACATATAGACACGTTTCTCTTGGGAAAATATGTTAGAAGTGTTGGGATGCATACGTTCAGCTTTAGTAGATGGTGTCAAATAGTGAGCCCAAGCGACTGTATCAAATGACATTCCCACTAGCACTTTGTGATAAACTTGCTCCTCATTTCACTTACACAACGCATTATTGTTGTTTTTATTTTAACTTCGGCCATTCTGGAGACTGTGTAGTGAGATCTCTGTTTTATTTTGCATTTCCCTAAAGAATGATGAGAACAATCACCTTTTCTTTGCTTCATGGCCATTTGTACCTAATTATGTATTTCAGTTTCTGTCTTGCCTATTTTCAATCCAGTAGTCTTTTTCTTATTGATTTGTAACAGTTACGTATATGTTCTGATACAAATCCTTCACTAGATACATGCTTACAACTTTTCTCCCACTTTGACTTACCTCTTCCCTTTCCTAATGATGTGTTGATGAACAGAGATTCTTAATTTTAGTGAAGCCTAATTTATCAATTCGGTATTCTTAAGCTAATGATTTGTTTTCTATTTAGGAAATTTTGTCTTACCCACAATTATGATGTTGTTCTATACTATCACTTAAGAGATTTATTGTTTTGTCTTTTACAATTCATCTGAAATTAGTTTGTCTATTATTTTTCACCAATATAATTCTGTCTTTCTTATTAGGCTTTTTAATAAGTCGTAATATCTTATGGTTTAAGTCCTCCAAATTTGTTTTTCTTCAGGATTATCTTAATTATTTTCAGTCATTTATATTTCATATGAATTTGAGAATTAATTTGTCAATGTACACACACATACACACGCTCACCCACACATCTTGCTGGAACTTTGCATGAGATTGCATGAATCAATAGATGATTTTTTTTTTTTTGAGAAGATTAGCCCTGAGCTAAGATCCACAGCCAATCTCCTTCTTTTTGCTGAGGAAGACTGGCCCTGAGCCAACATCCATGCCCATCTTCCTCTACTTTGTATGTGGGACGCCTGCCACAGCATGGCTTGATAAGTGGTGCTATGTCTGCACCTGGGATCTGAATTAGTGAACCCCGGGCCACCAAAGCAGAATGTATGAACTTAACAGCTGTGTCACCAGGCCAGCCCCTAATTTCACTAATTTTAAAGAACATTTTTATCTAGAAACATTATTCTTTTATTAGATGTTTTCCTATGCATTTTATTTTTGAAACAATTATAAATTGTATTGTTTTAAAATTTTTCTTATATTTATAATGTATTGGTATATAAAAAGAGTATTTTTTTTACATTTACTTTTATCCAGCACTTTTGCTTAAGTTACTTATTAATTTTAATAGTATCTATATTTTGGGGGGTTTTCTATGTATACAATTGTTTTATTTCTGGAAAATGTGCAACTTAATTTTTTTTAATCCTTATATATTTCTCCCTATTTCTTACTTTATTTTACTAGCCAGAATAGAAGTAGTGATGGCAAGCATCTTTTCGTATGTCACCATTAAGTAAAATATTACATATTAGCTTTTTATAGCAAAGCTTAATTTAATTGAGGAAGTTACTATTATCTGTTTGCTAAGAGTTTTTCATGAAAGGTTGTTGAAATTTATCAAAGGATTTTTTGAATCTGTTAAGCATCAATATATGTTTTTCTTTATTTCATTCATGTGGTGATTGATATAGATTTTGAACATCTTAACAAATTTCTTTGTTTAGAAAAACCCAACTTTCCCCTGAAATCATATTCTTTTACTACATTGCTAGTTATTTGCTAATATTTTGTTGAGGATTATTTGATCTATGTTTATGAAAATAGATCATTCTGTAATTATCTTTTCTTGCAATGCTCACATTAAGGTGGCATCAAGAATGTACTGATCTCATAAAATAGCGAAATATTCCCTCTCTTTCTATTTTCTCTGTAGTTGGTGTAAAAATATTAAATATTGGAATAACTCCCCAGGGAAGCCATCCGGACCAAAGCTTTCTTTTAGAGACAGCGACTGTGGATTCAGTTTCTTTCATACACATAGAACTGTTGAACTATTTAAGGTTCTATTTGTTGGCAGCCAGTTTTCCTCGGGTCTCTCATGTTTCTGAACATCTTGCAAGTAATAGCACTGATGCCTTTGTCCTGGACCAGCTTCATAAATGTTTATGTAGGAGACAACCCTAGAAGAGAGTGTCTCCTAGTGGAGTAAAGGGCGGATGTTATACTGACCAGTATAAGAAAGATAATGTCTGTTTTCAGGGGAAAGTTTTGATAGGCTTGCTTTCAGCTCGTTATAAAATATTTGGCTCCTTAAACTTGTGATTCTTTGGCTAGGTTGTCTTCTGGGAATCCAGTCACATTTCTTAGATTTTTTACTTTGTGACCCACATGTCTCTTACCTTATTTTCTTATTTTACTTCTTAATATGTCTTTGTTTCAGTCTGAATATTTCTGATCCAACTTCAAACTCACTCATACTCTTATTTGCTGAGTCAAATCTGCTTTATTTCATCTGTTTGAATTCTCAATTAGTTGTTGCTTTTTTGTTCTATTTCTTTGAATTTCTTAGATTTCACTTTGTCATATATTACCATGATTATTCATAGCTGTTTCAGTGTCTGGAAATTATAACATCCAGATAACCTGTGGGTCTCTTTTAATTATCTGTTTTTTCTCTTGGTTGCTTATTTTTTTTCTTATTGAATGCAATTTTTACTGAGTGTTGAAAATTATATATGGAATAACTTGCCCCTAGTTTATAATGTCTGAAACTCATATTCCTTGTGAGTGACTGTAGAGGAAACTCAGGAAAATATTGCTGTGATGTTAGAGCTCCATAATAAAAATCTGTCAAGACCAAACAGCATGGCTTCTGCTACTGGAGCTCATTTGTTGATGTCTAATTAAAGGAATCATTTGCAATTGCTAATGAATGTGTTTAGCTTCTGCTCAAATAATTATTGAACACGCATGTGATTGAATTTTAATCTTAATTCTCCAGTGGCTCATTTTTCATGCTTACTTCAATATTACCCTTCAAAATGAGTGTTATTAATGTGTATGGCACTTGTGCATTGCCTTTTCATCATGATTTGACTGGTTTTTTCCTCCCCTTTCTTTTTTACCCTGTCTTCAGCATTTATTTAGCACACTAACTCTGGATGAGCTTATATTCTGGAAAGGAATGCATCAAATTCCAAAGAATCAAGACTCATTTTTCCAAAAATTGGGTGAGCTCCCAGAAGACATTTAATGCTTCATAGTTTTATAGTTTAAGCCATAAAAGAGGGGAAACTAATTCCCTTTCCATTCTCCTGCCCTCCCTTGAAATATAATTGAAACAGAGCCTTCTGTCCTCTTGCTGATTTGTTTTGACATCCATGAACAATCTTGCAGAGGTGCATTTTTTATTCTTTCCTCTGCTATATCTACTATTGATTTAATTAATCTTCTATCCCACATTATACAGCATGAATAGGAAGTTATGCAACTATTAGGCCAAATCAACAAATATTCAAGTGAGAAACATGGTAATTGATAACCAAGAGTGTAAAGTATTTCTGTGAATAAGCAGCTTTTATGAGGATAGAATGCTTCTTATTTTAAAATTATTTCATCTTTATATGGATGTTGAAATTTCGTCTGAAGAACATGGAGGGCTATAATTTTTCATACCAGGAAAATCCCTTTTACAGATCAAAAATCACCAGAAATCAAGCAACATATTTTACTTAGATTTTTTCTAAAACCTCCATTTCTCAAACTGCTATTAAGCATAGAAAATGACTTTTTTGATATTTATTGCCTTTTGGGGCTCAATTTGTATTTCTATGAAATTAATGATTCATTATATAGAACAATCTTAATGAAATTACATATTTGGCCAAAGAATGTGGCATGTGTCAGTAATTAGAACACCAATAATGATTTTCACAGACTTTAGCTTGGGCCCTGCTACTATAACTTTTTCCCATTAATTTTATTTCACTTCATGAAAGCTGGAAAATATGCAGTATAAAGCAAGATGCACAATTCCCAGATCCAAGAAAAGAAGGAAAGAAAAAGAATGCTTTAATTTCATTTTCATAATACTTTTGTATTATTATCACTATTCTGTTTTTCCTGCAGAATCAATTTGTGATTATTTGAAGTAAATAAATGGAAATCCTCAAATAATAATTCTTTGAGTCATAAGAACAAGAGAGAAATCACAGTAACTACATTTATAATGAGAACTTTTAAAAAGCAAATCCAGATTATATGATCTGTACAGAGTAGTTTTATCTTTTTCATCTTCTAAATTTACCATCTCCTATGGAGATTGGAGGAAACCTTGAAGATTCAGGAGAAGATAAAGAAGGAAAAATTATTTTTTCTTTCACTATCCACACATGAGTTCTGACAACATATTGATATTCAGTAATTCTGCTTTTATATATTCATTCAATCAACAGCTATGTACCAAACACTAAAATAGTGCTATGTACAAACACTATTTTAGAGAGCTAACCTTCTGCTTTCAGAGCCTACTTTGTGGTAGGAAGGAAACTGAAAATTACATAAGAACAACACAATGTCTGATAATTATAATGTACTGGGAAGGAAAAAACCAACAGGATAACAGAAAGCATAACAGGGGCAGGGTGAAATTCAACTGAGCGGTCAGGAAAGGAGGAAGGAATGATGTCTGAAATAGAGCCTGGCTAATGAGAAAGAGCTATCCATGAAAGAAAGTTTCCAGGGAGCAGGAAAAAAAAATGCAAACCCCAAAAGTGAGAATAAGCTTAATGTAATGGAACAGAAAAAGAAAAACGTCAGAAATTATGGGAACTATTAAGCAAGGGAGAGATTAATAGTGATGTGAAAATGGAAAATTTAGTTGAGCCAGATTGTGTATGCCATGGTTGGAAGTTTGGATTTTATTAAAAACTTTTTTATTATGGTAAGAATGCTTAAGGTACAATCTAGTCTCTTAAAATTTTCTCTCTTTTTTTTGAGGAAGATTAGCCCTGAGCTAACATCTACTGTCAGTCCTCCTCTTTCTGCTGAGGAAGACTTGCTCTGAACTGCCATCCGTGCCCATCTTCCTCTATTTTATATGTGGGACACCTGCCATAGCATGGCTTGCCAGGCGGTGCGTAGGTCCGCACCAGGATTTGAACTGGTGAACTCTGGGCCACGGAAGCAGAGCGCAGGAACTTAACCATTGTGCCACTGGGCTGACCCCTACTCTCTTAAAATTTTAAGTGCATGATACAGTGTTAGGGGCAATGCTATACAGTAGATCTCTAGAACTTCTTCATATTGCATAACTGAAACTTTACACCCATTGAACAGCGACACTCCGTTTCCCTCTCCCTCAGTGCCTGGCAGCCACCATTCTACTCTCTGTTTCTAGGAGTTGGACTATTTTAGACACCCCATACAAGTGGAATCATGCTGTATTTGTTTTTCTATGACTGGCTTATTTCACTCAGCGTAATGTCCTCCAGGTTTATCCATGCCGTTGCATATTGCAGGATTTCCTTCTTTTATGGCTGAATAATATTCTATTGTATGTATATACCACATTATCGTTATCCATTCATCTGTCGATGGGCATTTAGTTTGTTTTCATATCTTGGCTATGGTGATAGTGCTGCAATGAACATGGGAGTACAGATATCTCTTGGAGATCAATTCTTTCAGATACATACTCAAAAGCGGGATTTCTGGATGATATGTTTTACTTTTCATTCAAGTGAAAATAAAATCCGAACTTTTTTGAGTTTGAATTTTATTTTAACTTAATAAAAGGTAATTAAAGAATTATTAAGGAGAAGAGTACTATGTCTGATTTTCTTTAAAAAAAAAAGGCAACATCTAGGTGTGACTGGGAGATGGTGAGCTGAGAGGAGCAGAGGCAGAGTTGAAGTGTGGGCTGGTCCCCAGCACAGATGAAAGAGAAGGGTGGTTTGATTGGGAGAATATCAGTGAAAACGAAGAGAGGAAGGTAAGAATATGCTTTTAGAGGTAGACTCATGGGGCTTGGGAATGGAGTGGATGACAGGAGGGGGTTAAGAAAAGCGGCTGGAATCTAGAATGCCACTTATGTTGAGTGGATGGTGGTGCCATTTACAGAGAAGGGATAAGATAAAAGAAAAGTTTAGGAGGGGAAGAACTCTGTGAAAGTTTATTTGTTTAAAACGTGACATTCAAAGATGCTTGTTAGATATTCAAATGGAGATATCAAGTAGATCTATAAATTTGAAGATTTGTATAAATATATATGTATGTATACACACACGCACATACATATCATATATGTCTATATACCATGTTTTTATAACATTTTTTGCACTTAATCATAATTGTTTTTATAATTTATTTCCAAAATATAATTTTAATGACCACATATATGTACATTGTGAAATGTAGCATAATTTATATGCAATCATTCATGCATTGCTGGACATGTAATTGGTTTTATGTTCCTGGAGTTTGTTTTTATTACTTATAACTCTATGTTGGTAATCCTTGAAGATAAATAATTATGCATATCTATTTTATTCCCATGAATAAAATTTTCAAAAACAGAATTGCCAGATCAAATACTTTCTATGCTTTTAAAGATTTTGACAGTTACTTTCAACACTGCCCCTAAAAGAGTGTACCATCACAAATTCCATCAATAGTTTACTAGTGTCAGATCTCAGGAGGACCACCTAATGTAATTATTTTTTTGTTAATCTCTGGCATTTTACCAGAAGAAAAATCTTATATTTGATTTGTAGGCTTTAAAAAATATTCCTTTGATGCTATTGAGGGTGTTTTGTATAATGTGTGTAGCCATTTGCCTTTCTTCTTTTGTGAATTAGCTATATATGGTTTTTGTAATTAGTAATTTTCATCTTTTTCACATTCATTTGTCAGAAATCTTTATTAACATTTCTATAAGAATTGAAAACATTCCTCTAACTTTTAATACCATTCATTTTAATTATGGGGGCTTTTGATGTTTGTTCAATATTGTAAAACTATATATCAGTGATTTCCTCTTTGTGATATCTATCTTTGGATGAATGTTTAATGTCATAATGATACTGTCTTCGCTGTTTGGTGTTTGACTTCTGACAACTTTTAAGCCTCAGATCTAACTCTTCTCCTTCTTCCCCATAGCTGGGGAAGCTGATGAGAAAGCCTGGGTGCTCCCTCATTTGGTGCCAGGAGGAGGAGACTCAAACCACGCAAGCCCCTGCTTGTACAAGCCCCACTCTCTAACTACAATAAAATCCCAAGCCAGTCTCCTTTCCTTGCTCTCTCAAGCTATTTTCAGACCAGCTTGGGAAGCCTGCCCTGCCTTTCCCCAAAAGCCTCATTATATGAGTAATAAACGTTTTCATATTCTCTTGGTATGTGTGTGGCATCATCTGTCTGGACATCTGAATTAAATTATGGTTGAGGGTCCATTTTGTTTCTGCACAGTAGCCACAACGGAACTTTGCAACTATTTCTCACTACTTTCTTCTATTTCTTAAAGTGTTATTTTTAAAAATATTTAATTCCTTTGAAAATTAAATTATTTTGGATTATGGTGTGAGGTAGGGATGTTTATTTTTCCAAATATCCCAGTTGTTTTAACACTTCTTGGAAACTATTAGGAGGAAGACAAAAGAAGTAGAAGGAAAAATAATACGTCCTTTAATCCTCTTTTACGTGTTCATGGACATGACCATTATTTTATTTTTAGAACTTTAAGAAATTCTAGAAAAATCCTAAATATAATTTTGAAAGTCACTACAATGTTGAGAATTTAGTTAAATAATAACAGTGCTATCTGATCAATTATTATTTTGCTATCGTATATGACTAAAATGAAAACTATTTGGATTAAAAGGAATTTCCCAGATTAAAGAGAAGATGGCGCCGTGAGTAGTCCTCTTTGTCTCTCTCCCTTCGAGTCTACAATTATTTGGACACTTATCGCTTGACAAAGGATATCCAGACAACATCTCAGGACGTCTGAGACACCCACGCGACTATACATCGGAAGGCGAATGGACTTTCCTCCGGGAGGATGTGGAAATAGGTGAAAACTCTCCGACCCCGACGGGCAGCCTAGTACCCGCAAGCGGCTTTCTTCCAACGGACGCCCCAGAGGATCCACACACATCTAGGCCAGGAGCGAGAACACAACAGAGGAGCGACGGTGGAAACAGGTGACCAGAACCCTACCTAAACCCCCCGCAATTACTCCTAAACGCAGAGGGAAACTTTGGAGTTGCACACCTGAGCCCGCGGGGAGAGTCTCTCCCCGCCATTGGCGGGGAGACCCAGCCTGGTGCTCGGGGCGCCCGGAGGGTCCCAGAGAGAGACACGGAGGGCACGGAGGTCTCCCAGCTGCCGTTGCCCGCCCCGTGGGACTAGGGATTGCCGGAGATCTCGGAGAGGACCGGGGCGGGGGGAAGTTTCAAAGGCCGGTTCTGCGACCCGGAGGGGAAGCGCCGGAGCTCCGCCCGGGCAGCAGACAAAACTCTCTGTCTGCCGTTAGCAGAGGGGCCACGCTGAACATTCACGGCTCCGGGAGAGGCCCGGAGAGAATCCCAGAGAGCGGGGCGACCCCCAGCTGCTGTTGCCCGCCCTGTGGGGCTAGGGATTGCCGGAGATCTTGGAGAGGACCGGGGCGGGGGGAAGTTTCAAAGGCCGGTTCTGCGACCCGGAGGGGAAGCGCCGGAGCTCCGCCCGGGCAGCAGACAAAACTCTCTGTCTGCTGTTAGCAGAGGGGCCACGCTGAGCAGTCACGGCTCCGGGAGAGGCCCGGAGAGAATCCCAGAGAGCGGGGCGACCCCCAGCTGCCGTTGCCCGCCCCGTGGGGCTGGGGATTGCCGGAGATCTCGGAGAGGACCGGGGCGGGGGGAAGTTTCAAAGGCCGGTCCTGCGACCCGGAGGGGAAGCGCCGGAGCTCCGCCAGGCAGCAGACAAAACTCTCTGTCTGCCATTAGCAGAGGGGCCACGCCCAGCATTCAGGGCTTCCGGCAGAGGCCGGGAGAGAAGCCCTGAGGGCGGGGCGACCCCCAGCTGCCGTTGCCCGCCCCGTGAGGCTAGGGATTGCCGGAGATCTCAGAGAGGACTGGGGCTGGAGAGAGTTCCAGAGACCCAGCTTAGTAGCCTAGTGGGAAACCCTACAGGCTCACAGCAGCCTTAGGGAAAGCCTCTGCACAGCACCAGTAGAAGGCACCCAGCCGCCAGCCACAAGGCTGGAAGACCCCAGGGCAAAAGCAGCATAGCTAGGTGTACTAACCACAGACTGTAGAAGATGCCAATAGCTCTCCTGCGACCCATAGAGGACAAGTGAGTTTTGGTGGATGCAGAGAGCAACGGAGCAACAAATATAAGTGATCCCACCCCTGGCCGCTGGAAAAGCCCATAACACCGTTGCAGACCCCAAGGAGAGAGCACATCTAGGTGGGCTGCAACAGTAGGCACCTGCAGCCTGAAGCCCCCCTGTGACGGCCCCCACGGCAGAGGAGGGAATACAAAGGGCCACTGTGGCTACGAAGAGGGGCCCAGGCCCAGTTAGCAACTACGGACAGGGTTCCTGGTAGGTGAAGTATAAACAGCGGCTCCCCCCACCACAGCAGCTGAAACAAGTGAAAGGAGCAACTAAACTCTATCTCCATGCGGAGGCATAAATCAACAACATCAAGCAATATGAAAAAATACATTAAATCTCCAGAACAGAAAGAAGGTAACAAATACACAGAAAACAATCCCAAAGAAAATGAGATATATAACCTAAATGATGACGACTTCAAAACAGCCATCATTAAGATTCTCAATGAGTTAAGAGAGAACTCTGACCGACAACTCAACGAGTTCAGGAGCTATGTCACAAAAGAGTTTGATACGATAAAGAAGAACCAAACAGAAATATTGGAAATGAAGAACACAATAGAGGAGATTAAGAAAAATCTAGATGCTCTGAACAGTAGGGCCGATAATATGGAGGAAAGAATTAGCAATTTGGAAGATGGCAATATAGAATTGTTGCAGGCAGAGGAGGAGAGAGAAGCAAGACTTAAAAGAAATGAAGAAACTCTCCGAGAATTATCAGACACAATTAGGAGATGCAACGTAAGGATTATAGGTATACCAGAGGGAGAAGAGAAGGAGAAAGGGGCAGAAAACCTATTCAAAGAAATAATGGCTGAGAACTTCCCAAATCTGGTGAGGGAGATGGATCTGCAGGTGACAGAAGCCAATAGATCTCCAAACTTTATCAATGCAAGAAGACCAACTCCACGACATATAGTAGTGAAGCTAGCAAAAGTCAACGACAAGGAGAAAATATTAAGGACAGCCAGGCAAAAGAAACTAACCTACAAAGGAACCCCCATCAGGCTATCAGCAGATTTCTCGGCAGAAACTTTACAGGCTAGAAGAGAGTGGAATGATATATTCAAAAATCTGAAGGACAAAAATCTACAGCCGAGAATTCTCTACCCAGCGAAAATATCCTTCAAATACGATGGAGAAATAAAAACTTTTCCAGATAAACAAAAATTAAGGGAGTTTATTGCCACAAAACCTCCTCTTCAGGAAATCCTCAGGAAAACCCTCACTCCTGAAAAATCCAAAAAAGGAAAGGGGCTACAAAACCAAGAGCAGAGGAGATAAGTAGAAGGACAACAACAGAGAGTAGCAGCTCTACATCAGAACAGATTAAACCATGGGATGAGAAACAAAGGAAACTGAAGAAAACCGGAAAACAAGACACAAAATGGGAGTGGAAGGCCCCCACGTCTCAATAATCACTCTAAATGTAAATGGATTGAACTCCCCAATCAAAAGACACAGAGTGGCAGGATGGATCAAAGAACAAGATCCAACAATATGCTGCCTCCAGGAAACACACCTCAGCCCCAAAGACAAACACAGACTCAGAGTGAAGGGATGGAGAACAATACTCCAAGCTAATAACGAACAAAAGAAAGCAGGTGTCGCTATACTAATATCAGACAAGGTAGATTTCAAAGCAAAACAGATAAAGAAAGATAAAGAGGGACAGTATATAATGATAAAAGGGACTCTCCACCAAGAAGACATAACACTTATAAATATATACGCACCCAACACAGGAGCACCAAAATTTGTAAAGCAACTCTTAATAGAACTAAAAGAAGACATCAACAACAATACAATAATAGTAGGGGACCTCAACACACCATTATCACCAATGGACAGAACATCCAGACAGAAAATCAACAGGGAAATAATAGAATTAAATGAAAAATTAGACCAGATGGACTTAATAGATATATATAGAACACTTCATCCAAAAACAGCAGGTTACACATTCTTCTCAAGTGCACATGGAACATTCTCAAGGATTGACCATATTTTGGGAACCAAAGCAAACATCAATAAATACAAGAGAGTTGAAATAATATCAAGCATCTTTTCTGATCATAATGCTATTAAACTAGAAATCAACTACAAGAAAAAAGCAGAGAAAGGTGCAAAAATGTGGAGACTAAACAACACGCTTCTCAACAAACAATGGATCATTGAAGAAATTAAAGAAGAAATCAAATTTTATCTGGAGACTAATGAAAATGAGAACACGACATACCAAATCATTTGGGATGCAGCAAAAGCAGTCCTAAGAGGGAAATTCATCGCAATACAGGCTCACCTCACTAAACAAGAAAAAGCTCACATAAGCAACCTCAAACGACACCTAACAGAACTAGAAAAAGAAGAACAAACAAAGCCCAGAGTCAGTAGAAGGAGGGAAATAATAAAAATAAGAGCAGAAATAAACGATATAGAAACAAAAAAGACAATAGAAAGGATCAATGAAACAAAGAGTTGGTTCTTCGAAAGAATTAACAAAATTGACAAACCCCTAGCCAGACTCACCAAGAAAAAAAGAGAGAAATCGCAAATTAATAAAATCAGGAATGACAGAGGAGAAATCACAACAGATACCAATGAAATACAAGAGATCATAAGAGAATACTATGAAAAACTATATGCCAACAAATTGAACAACCTGGAAGAAATGGACAAATTCCTAGACTCCTACAATCTCCCCAAACTGAATCAGGAAGAAATGGAGAATCTGAATAGACCTATCACAAGTAAGGAAATAGAAACGGTAATCAAAAACCTCCCCAAAAACAAGAGTCCAGGACCAGACGGCTTCTCTGGAGAATTCTACCAAACATTCAAAGAAGACTTAATACCCATTCTCCTCAAACTGTTCCAGAAAATTGAGAAAGATGGAGAACTCCCTAACACATTCTATGAAGCCAACATCACTCTGATCCCCAAACCTGACAAGGACAACACAAAGAAGGAGAACTACAGGCCGATATCACTGATGAACATAGATGCAAAAATCCTCAACAAAATTTTGGCAAACCGATTACAGCAATACATCAAAAAGATTATACACCATGATCAAGTGGGATTTATACCAGGGACACAGGGATGGTTCAACATCCGCAAGTCAATCAATGTGATACACTACATCAACAAAATGAAAAACAAAAACCACATGATCATCTCAATAGATGCAGAGAAAGCATTCGACAAGATCCAACACCCATTTATGATAAAGACCCTCAGTAAAATGGGTATAGAAGGAAAGTACCTCAACATAATAAAGGCCATATATGATAGACCCACAGCAAACATCATACTCAACGGACAAAAGCTGAAAGCCATCCCTCTGAGGACAGGAACAAGACAAGGGTGCCCACTTTCACCACTCCTATTCAACATAGTACTGGAGGTGCTGGCCAGAGCAATTCGGCAGGAAAAAGAAATAAAAGGAATCCAAATAGGTAACGAAGAAGTAAAACTCTCGTTGTTTGCAGACGACATGATCTTATACATAGAAAACCCCAAAGAATCCACAGAAAAACTATTAGAAATAATCAACAACTACAGCAAAGTAGCAGGGTATAAAATTAACGTGCATAAATCAGTAGCATTTCTATACACTAACAATAAACTAACAGAAAAAGAACTCAAGAACTCTATCCCATTCACAATCGAAACGAAAAGAATAAAATACCTTGGGATAAACTTAACCAAGGAAGTGAAGGATCTATACAATGAAAACTACAAGACTTTCTTGAAAGAAATTGACGATGACATAAAGAGATGGAAAGACATTCCTTGCACATGGATTGGAAGAATAAACATAGTTAAAATGTCCATACTACCTAAAGCAATATACAGATTCAATGCTATCCCAATCAGAATCCCAAGAACATTCTTCACAGAAATTGAACAAACAATCCTAAAATTCATATGGGGCAACAAAAGACCGCGAATTGCTAAAGCAATCCTGAGCAAGAAAAACAAAGCCGGCGGAATCACAATCCCCGATTTCAAAACATACTACAAAGCTACAGTGATCAAAACAGCATGGTACTGGTACAAAAACAGGTCCACAGATCAATGGAACAGAATTGAAAGCCCAGAGATAAAACCACACATCTATGGACAGCTAATCTTCGACAAAGGAGCAGAGGGCCTACAATGGAGAAAAGAAAGTCTCTTCAACAAATGGTGCTGGGAAAACTGGTCAGCCACATGCAAAAGATTGAAAATCGACCATTCTTTTTCACCACACACCAAAATAAACTCAAAATGGATCAAAGACCTAAAGATTAGGCCTGAGACAATAAGTCTTTTGGAAGAGAATATAGGCAGTACACTCTTTGACATCAGTTTCAAAAGAATCTTTTCGGACACTGTAACTCCTCAGTTGAGGGAAACAATAGAAAGAATAAACAAATGGGACTTCATCAGACTAAAGAGCTTCTTCAAGGCAAGGGAAAACAGAATTGAAACAAAAAAACAGCTCACTAATTGGGAAAAAATATTTACAAGCCACTTATCCGACAAAGGGTTAATCTCCATAATATACAAAGAACTCACACGGCTTAACAACAAAAAAACAAACAACCCGATCAAAAAATGGGCAGAGGACATGAACAGACATTTCTCAAAAGAAGATATGAATATGGCCAATAGACACATGAAAAGATGTTCATCATCGCTAATCATCAGGGAAATGCAAATCAAAACTACACTAAGATATCACCTTACCCCCGTTAGATTGGCAAAAACATCCAAAACCAAGAACGACAAATGTTGGAGAGGTTGTGGAGAAAGAGGAACCCTCATACACTGTTGGTGGGAATGCAAACTGGTACAGCCACTATGGAAAACAGTATGGAGATTTCTCAAAAAGTTAAAAATAGAAATACCCTATGACCCAGCCATCCCATTACTGGGTATCTATCCTAAGAACCTGATATCAGATATCTCAAGAGTCCGTTGCACCCCTATGTTCATCGCAGCATTATTTACAATAGCCAAGACGTGGAACCAGCCTACATGCCCAGAAACTGATGATTGGATAAAGAAGATGTGGTATATATACACAATGGAATACTACTCAGCCATAAAAAAAGACGAAATTGGCCCATTCACAACAATGTGGATGGACCTCGAGGGCATTATGTTAAGCGAAATAAGTCAGTCAGAGAAAGACGAACTCTATATGACTCCACTCATAGGTGGAAATTAGTATATTGAGAAGGAGATCTGATCGGTGGTTACCAGGGAAAAGGGGGGGTGGGGGGAGGGTACGGAGGGGGAAGTGGTGTACCCACAACATGACTAACAAAAATGTACAACTGAAATCTCAAAAGGTTGTAATCTATCATAACATTAATAAAAAAATAAATAAATTAAAAAAAAAAAATAAAAGGAAAAAAAAAAAAAAAAGGAATTTCCCATTAATGAAAGATGATTGGCAACATTAAAAGTGGTGAACACCCTCCTGATTTACAGCATTGCCAATAGACTGAAGAAGGTAAAAAAGAATTTCCAAGATTAAAGATGTAAAAGACAATGAGATGATTTTCAAAGGCATACATCTTTTTTCCCACTTCTTAGCTAATGTAATTGGTAGAAGTTTTTAGTTATTTGCTATGGATATGAAAACACACTACATACTTTTATTCATTTATCTCATTTAATAGTTAGATGGTGGTGGAAAACAGTATCTGTATTGTATGTATGTATGAAACCTAGGTGTGAAAAAGAATGTATTCCCCCTCTTTACAGATGAGGAAACCAAAGCTTAGAAAGGATACATAAATTGACTAAAGTCAGGCTTGTAAGCCATAGGATATAGATTAGAACTGAGGTCATATTAAATATAGACATTCCAGAAATATATTTCCTTGAAATTATTTCCGTGCATTCACTCTGTAAAATCTACTATTCACTTAAAAGGCAGCTAAAGGAAATGCTAATTAATGTTGTTATTATTGCACGTGCTGAGCAATCTCGAAGTTTGAAGTAATTTTAACCAATAAGTAAGTTTTTATGGAGATTAAAATTGTACACCACCTTTCCTTCCTATTCTCATGAATCTTTATTGGTAGAAACTCGTGAAAGGTATTTGCTACAGGCACATATTGACTTTTCTTACTGTACATAAGGGAGGAACCAATACAAGGAAACCTGAAAGGCATTATTGAATGTCTACTGTGCACCTGTTCCCCCAGGGACTTAAGTAAACCTTGGCAGACGTGAAACAGCAAGACTCTGTGAAGTTCAAATAAAACACGGAACAGGTCAGTCAAAAATATGGTTAGATGCGATACCAAAAGATGAACGTATATTTTGAGTGTGCATTTAACATTACATGTCGTTATACTTATCACATATCACAGTGGTTACTTTAGACGAGTTTCTAAGCTTCGAGTTTTTACTTCATAATTTATGAATCATTAAATTTCCTAAACTTCAATGCTATCCTTCAAGTAGTATCCAATGATAAGTTTATCTTCTGTAAATGCATTATTTGGCATTTTATTGCTTGAAAAATGTCTCACGTACATATTTAATCAACTTCAAAGAGGGATCAAAAGGAGTCTTTTATTTTCTTATCATACAAATGTACTTAGAAAAGGGAAATCTGTGTGTGTGTGTGTGTTTAAAATCTTATTTCAAGTATCACTACAAGTATATTATATATAAGAATGATTTTTCAAGTGTTTATACTTATTATATACAATAAATTGAACCACTAAGAGGTTTGATTTATTTATTTATTTATTTATTTTTAAAGATTGGCACCGGAGCTAACATCTGTTGCCAATCTTTTTTTTTTTTCTCCTCTCCAAAGCCCCCCAGTACATAGTTGTATCTTGTAGTTGTAGGTCCTTCTGGTTGTACTATGTGGGATGCCACCTCAGCCTGGCTTGATAAGCGGTACCATGTCCCTGCCCAGGATCCAAACCAGCGAACCTCTGGGCCCCTGAAGCGGAGCGTGTGAACTTAACCACTTGGCTATGGGACCGGCCCAGTTCTATTTACTTTTGTTCTTAGTTTACATTTATAGGGTTGTATTCTTCCCTGACATCTTTCTTCTGTTATCACTATACTCCCTGTGCTTAATCTAGAACAAATAATTGAATATTTTGGGTTTTATTACTTTTTCCTGGAAATTTTGAAAACTACCTTCATTGTGTTGTCAAAATAGGTAATAGCATACCTTTTTCCTTAAAGGAAAACATATACTTATTTTATGGAATAATGTATACATTATCATGAAAGGAACTCTTGGGAGTTCAATAAAAATGTGTTGATCGACCCATTCTAAATAATAATGAGCCTTGAAATAACATTTATACACCCATCTATCCATGCACACACATATAAATGTCCATATACACACACACACACACACACACACACACACACACATATATATATATATATATACACACACACACACACGCCCGTGTACATGTATTTCCACTTAGGAATACAAAAGAGATGTGGAATAAGTAAGATGCTTTCCATGATAAAAGCTTTTCACTATAATGGCTATATGATAGCTATATATAAATACATATATTTCTGTGTATGTAAGTATAAATTTATACAAGTTGGAGTTATATAAAATAGCTATACATATTACATAACGGCTATAATAACTTTGTCCCTTTTCTGAAATGCAATTTTCCTCTACAATTCTAGTAGCAGACTGTCAGTGAGTACTTACTAAGTTTTCCCTTGATTATGTATAAATCAGTGTGACGCAGGTAAAGAAACAAGTATTGCAGTAACTTAGAACCACTCAGCATGGCCCATTCCACAGCACTTCCTTAGCTACTGTCACTATTGTGACTTTTGAGATGACCATTCTCATGCTTTTACTTTATAACTTTTAAACCTATGTATGAATCTATCGTCTATCAAATTTTCATATTTTAAAAATTTATTTAAATTGACACTTTTTTATTCTTCTGTCATTGTTTTTGCACTCAACATTTTCTTTGTGAGCTTTAACCATCATGACTCACATCTCTGCAGTTTGGTCATTTTCACTGTGTCTGGTTTTCCGATGAATAGGTATACTACAATGTATGGATTTAGTACACTATCAACAGGCCTTGGTTGGATTCCAGTGTTTGTTCTTATAAACAATGCTGCTGGAACATTCTGCCATATATTTCCTGCTGTGTATCTACAAGAGTTTCTCTAGGGCATATACTGAGAAGTGAAATTGATTACATATTGTGTATATTGATTTTCAACTTTGCTAGGTAACAAATAAAAGATAGCTCTTTTCCAAAGTTGTAGTAATTTAAACACGTACCAACAATAAGAAGAATTCCTATTGCTTGGAACTTTCTTGCTAATATGCAGTACTGCCAGACTTTTTAATTTTTGTCAAACTGGTAGATGTATAATAGTATCTCTTTGTAATTTTATTTTGCATTCCCTGATATCTAATGATATTACACATCTTTTTTGGTTTATTGACCATTAGACCGTCTTCTTTCGGCTTACGTTTTTATTTGTAATAGATACATACAACTTCTCTAAAATCTCTGATTACTAGTATTTTGTCAGTTACATGTGTTATCAGTAATATCAAACAACAGCCTTAGTGCCACACACAATAAAGATATACTTACCCCAGCAGTTTGAGAGTCAGCAAGCTAGGCTAGACGCACTGCAGGCTTTCCTAGGCTTGGCTGGGTTCATCCCCACGTGCAGCGGTCTTCTGATAAGATTTAGCTGATCTATCAACTACAAAAAGTCCGTGTACAAATGTATTATTTAGTTAATCAGTCCTCTCTTACTGGATGCTTAGTTTAGTTTCTGATTGTTTGCTATTCTTAGCAGAGCTGGAATGAGTATTCTTATAGAGTACATTTTTTGCACGTGTCTGAATTGTAATTCTTTAGAACAGATTCTTAACATGGAATTGCTGCAGCAACACGGATTTTGACAATTTGTATATTCTGTCAAATCCTCTTTTCTCATTGCAAACACTCAGTATTAGCAATTTTGAATATTTTTACCCAAACAATGGAGTTCAAAATATATCTCATTTTTGTTTCATTTTTTATTGCCAACACAGTTAATTGTCTTTTCCTATTTTCAATGTCTTTTGTAATTACTTTTTCATACTCTTTGCAAATTTATCTATTAAGTCATTTGCCTTTTTCATGTTGATTTGAAGGAGTTTCAGGTTTTCTTTCAATCTGTGGCTTTATTTGGACATTGATTACGATGAATTTTGACACACACAAAACTTTTTATTCAAGTAAATTTGTCAGTCTTTTTCTTTAGAGCTCTTTCCACCCTCCTTTTTGGAAGTCTTTCCACACACTACAATAAATTTTTAAAGACATATACTTATTTTTCTTTTAAAAGTCTTTCACTATACAAAGAACGAAGTCATATTTTTCTAATTGTATTGCTATTTTTGCTACTAGTAAATTTTTCATTGGGATCTTAGATTTACCCAGAATTCGTTGCTATGCATGGGCATGAATTGGAAATGTCCATTACTATTGTCCAACCTATAGAAACAAATCTATGGCAAATTTTCATTTATACGTAAGAATGTCTCTGTACTTTCCATTCCACATAATTCAAAATAATACTCTCAATCCAATCTTGCAAGATTCTTAGTCCCATTAGAATTGTTCATTCTAACCTATTCTCTATTTACATTTTCAGAAATTCTTCCTCCTTTTCATCTGCTAATGACTCCCGTTGTATTTTCCAATATTGCTAAAGATTTATTTTACATTTTATGTTTCTTCTCTCATTCAATGAGATTTTGAAAGAGAATTAAAAAAAATAAATCTGTATTTGTTAGCCACTGTGAAACAAAAATGGATATTTAACTTATATTTTATACTTAGACTTTTAAAATTTTCATATTACTTTATATATTCATAAATTATTTTGAAAAGCAAATAATCATGCCATAATCCACTTTTATAAAAGGATTTATGCACTTGTTAAATATCTATCAAATACCTGGAATTATTAAATACACATCTAATAATCAAAATGATCTTCTTACAAGGTATTTATTAGCTTTGTGGAAAATAGTGTGTGTGTGTGTGTGTGTGTGTGTGTGTGTGTGTTGTGTGTGTCTTTTGTTGCTGCTATTCATCCGATAGCCGTCTCTAAATACCTACTTCCTTAAAAGTAAAATTCTAATTGTCTTTGCCCTACCCTAAATGAATATGAATGGTTTAAAATCTTCCCAGATTCAGGATGCAAATCTTTGTATGTTTGAGCCTTTCATTCTCTTTGCCTCATGAGCTATGAAGATTTTACCCTACTTCTTAGCTAACAAGTTATTCCACCACAGTTCGATAGTTTCTGGTAGAAGGCACATTATTCCTGGGTCAGATGAAGCAGTTTAATACTCACTACATTATCAGTAGCCGGAATATTAGCTTTTGTACTGGTCCTCTGAGCCCCGATCTCCACAGGGGAATGCAAGAAGGGCCCGCTGATCCCTGAACACACAGTGGGGCACATTACAGAAGAGGAACCCTAAACTTAAGGAACCTCAGTCTTCTATGATGCTCAATAATCAGGTCTGTCTTTGCTCCCAAAGGAGACATTATCTCTATTTTCCAAGGATGTAAGTAAACTTATTCTTTGCTCTAGAGGAAAACACTATTTCTTTCAAGCATGTTCATTATGCTAACATCCTTGGAAACAAAGGGCAGTCAGCATCTCTGCTTGCAATACAGGCAGCAACATGAGAGACCCACAGAGAATTGTCTCCCAACAGCCATGTGATCAGATTAGACACAGCATAGGACATAATCCTGGCAGTGGAAAGTGAGGAAAAGTTTGCTACAGGATATTTGAGATTTTCTTCACAGTAAAATAACTGGACACAAGACAGATATATTCTTTATATATTCTTTTTATAAATTCTTTATATATTATCCATTGCATGAGAGCCCCTTGAACTGTGAGAGCAACCAAACTAAGATGCAGGCTAAGATCCCAACAAAGATGCATCAGGCAGAGAATGGCTGAGCAAAAAGAAAGAAGAAATGCGGCACATTGACGCGAAATTGCTGCATCTATTAACTCAGACTCTCCTGCCTCCAGACTTCATGTTATGGGAGACAGTAAACATCTTATTTATTGTTTGAGTCTGTTACTTTCAGCCATAACATGAGTTGCGATAAACCTGTTTAGAAACAAGTTTTCTGACATTCAAAGAGTTTTAATAATTTTTCAAGATTGATACAGATAAAATTACTATTAAAGGTAATAAATCTAGAATTTATATATAATATGTGTATTGCTTATTCTGTAGAGCTATGCTTATGTTTTCATTAAAGATAAATAGTATGTGATTTCCCTGCAGTTGAACATACAATTTTGTATGTCTAAATTCTGTGATGATCCTTGAGACTCGTAGGGGTTGTATTCATATTTAATGGATTAGTTCCACATATTGGCACAAAACTTTTCCATGACCCTTTGTTTCTTGTGTCATCAGTGCAAATGCTCAGGGCCCTCAACAGTCACATCTGTCAAACTTGACTCCTAAACATTGCACCAAATATGCTCAGCTTTTCTCATGCTCACGACTTTATTTATGCCAGTTCTCATACATAGAATGCCTTTGACCCCATGTGTCAAAACCCACACTATCATTCTGGAAGCTATATTTTTGCATTACATTTGCCTATATTCAACAGTAAACTCCTTGTACTTTACCTATATTCAACAGTAAACTCCTTGTACTTTCATAATACCTACATTTGAATAAAATGTCTTTTAAAAATTTAATTACTTTCCTAGGAAAATTAACTAACTAAGAGCCAGCTTCCCACAATGGTTAATAGTAGTCATAGATTTTCCTGCACTTAATATATTCCACATACAAAGTGTAGTAGATGCTCTCTATGCCCAACTCATTACTCCTCTTTAAATGCCTTAATTTCCAGGTACCAACATGTTCATCCTTGTGCCTAGGAGTTTTTTTTTCTGTAAAACTGCTGAAAGATGTAATACTCATGCTTAGAACCCGCCATCATCACCACTACCACTAGATCTCAATGAATTACTGTCAGGAGTTAGTGTTTAAATACCCTAGTTCCCTTATCCCTTGGGTAGAATGATTTTTAGATATATGTTTTTCATCTTCCCTCAGAATTGTTCCATGCTCTAGAGTCACATTAAATAGCTCTGATGCACCTTTAAGAGCTCACCATTTATTGACAGCTTTCTCTTTCTTGTATTATGTTCCCCACTTCCAAAACCATGTTCCCTGCACTTCCAAGAAATTACTTGCACTCAAATTCTTGTTTTTGGATCTGCTTCTGAAAGAACCCACACTAAGACAGTTTGCTGGAAGTGGTGCCAAGAAGGAGTTCTTGGATCGTTCTAGTCAAATGACGGAAAGAAACCCATTGGTTGTTCTGGTAGGGGAAGTAGAGCGCCTGGAATGCAGTAGCGTCACAATTGTAAGCCTCACCTGTAGTGAATTGGGATAGGATAGAGATATGGGGGATCATTGACTATACAGTTTTTTAAGCGTTTGGATCATATGATAATAATGGGAATTTCAAGTATTATGGAGTTTTTTGGCTTTCATTAAGTGCCAGTGACGCAGTAAAGAAAGGAAAGGACAGGTTTAGGGTCGCCACCAGCAATTCAGACCGCAATGTAAGAACCAGAAGTTCTCTATGCAAAAGCCAAAGACCCTTATCTCCTGTACCTAATGGGCTATATGGCCAAAAAACAAAGCCAAGGATCAGATCGTGAGTAAACAAAATTGCATTTTTATTTGTTTTGCATTTTTTTCCACTCCCAGGAGGCCTTTGTTGCTAAAGTAAGAACTATGATACAGAAGTACTGGGACCTTGAAATTTAGTTGAGAACATCTGTGTGAATGTATTTAACAACCCTGAACCTCCAGATTCTGTGAATGTCCGGGACTGTTGAAGTGGCCACTGCCCTGCACTAAGGATAGAAGATCACCCTTGTCTAGAGACCATGCAAAGGCCTCACGTGAGGCAAATGCCTTAAAAATGATCTCTTTGAGATTTGACCCCATCTCCCCTTGTACATTCCAGGCAAATAACCAGGATCATGTTTCAGCATGGCCCAAGGGAAGTATTTCTTTTGCTTCAGAAAGAAAATATTTATGACCGATAGAGCTTAAGGACATGGTTAACTTATACCTACTGCCAGGAAACATTAGAACCTTCCTTGGAATGGATTATAAGGGTGCCTGACTAGGAAGCCTTGATAGAGTACTGAGGAAGGTACAAGAGAGGAAGAGTGAAAGGGTAATTCCCAAAGACCCAATGACAGACCAGCTAACCGTATTCCCTAATAGAGCCCAGAAACACCTACTTTACTATAACAATAACAAGGGGGAGCAGGGCACTAGCATTATCAAGAAGCTCATCGTTGGCCGTTCTTTGTAAGTCAAGATTGACAGTAGGGTAAATCTCTATGGTGTTGGACTCTCTAGGATTAATGGAGATAATACAATTCTGGAATAGTAGGGGTCATGTAGCAGAATTTAACTGTCAGAAGCAAAGTGGATGCCATCTAAGGAGACCTCTCTTGCAAGAACCTATGGTAATAGCCAATACAGCATGATGTTCCAAGAGGCGAGATAAAGAAAAAGTTGACAAGTGTTTAACTTAACTTACATAACCAGAAAAGATCAAGAATGAGAGAACTGAAGGCTGACATCAGTGGCAGCAATGAAAAACCATGATGTCTCATCCCGTTTCCACATATGGGGCAGTTCTACGACACAGAGCTCGTGTTTTAAAGTGGAGGCCAAGTCAACTTACAAAAGAACCCAAACAGTGCAGTGAGTTTATTGAGCAGGGATTTCCTCCAAGATTCTCCAAAGGAACCTTTTGTCACTTACCAGAATATTTATACACTGGAAAAATATTTATACACTGAGCATACTAAAATTTTTAGGATATTTGAATACAGAATCTAAGATGACAATAATACTTGGAGGCTCAAAACACCATCAAGTCCAGACTGTTGGAGTGGGGACATACGGAGGCCAGGTAATAAATGGGATCCTGGCCAAAGCCTATCTCACAGCGTGTCAAATGCTTCTCCAGGCCTACTGAGCTCTTCCCCAGAGTGGACGTACTTCACAGCTAGCTTGATCCACACAATGGTTTCTGTCCTCTGGAGTGAAAGCCATAATGGGAGGAAGGGCCATGAGGAAGCCTTCACACTATTTTCTTTTCCCTGGATGATGTAGTAAATTGGGTGTAATGGTAAAGATTGGTGCACTCTCAATAACTTAAAGGATCCAGGGGTCATAGTACCACTTATCTCCCTGTTTATGTTATTAATCTTGTCCCTAAAAAAGCCACACAGATTACAGCAATGACAGTTAGACTACCATAAATTATTCAAGTGGTAGTCCTAATCACAGCTATTGTGTTGTATGTGGTATCTTTACTATGAGATTCTAAATAAATTCTGGGACTTTGTAGCTGGCCATTAATTAGCAAATGCATTCTTTCAATACATGTCATGGAGAGTCAGAATCATTTACATTCACTTGGAATGAACAGCAGGATAGATTCACAGATTTGTCACAGGATGATGTTAACTCTCACTCTTTGTCACAATAAAGTCAGATATCCTTGACCATCTGGACATTTCACATTACTTCACACTGAACTACTATATTGAGGGCACCATTTTAATATAACCTAGAGAAAAGCAAAAGGCAAGTGCACTGGATGCCCTGGTAAAACCATGTGTATCAGAGGCTATAAGACAAATAAAAAGGTTGTAGGATGTGTCACACAAGTATAGTTTTTAAATGCCTAGAGATTAGAGGTATGTCAAGATATCTCCTCCTAGATCAAGGACAAGCTACTACACCTTAGACCCCATGCCACGAAGAAGAAAAAGGCACAGAGTTTGGTAGGCTTCTTCATATTTTGAATAAAGCATATATCACACTTGAAAATATAGATCCACCATTTATCAGCTGGCTTAGAAAGCTGTCAATTTAAAGTTATCTGACACATTAAAATGCTGGGCTAAAATCTCTGGCAAGCCCCAATAAAAGTGTCATAGCACAGACCCTGGGCATTTTAAGGCAAGGATATGCCAACAGCAGCAAAACGTATTCACTATTTTAAAAGCAGCTCCTGACTGGCTGCTCCGCCCTAGTATATGCTGACACCTGAGCGTGAGGCATTAAGTGACTATGCAACCAGAGCTGCCCATCATGAGCTGGATGTTATAAACACCAACAAGTCACAGAGGTGAGCAGATGCAGAGCAACCCAAAACACAATTGAAATTAAACATTTGGAATCAGGCCTGATCAGTGTTAGAGGGTACAAGTAACTTACAATTCAGGTGACTATGCCATCTATTCCTGTTTCATGGATCCTCTCCCACAGCTTATACCTGTGGTCTCCTAGGGAGGCTCCCTATGACCAGGTATTGGAAAAGAGGAAAACAAAGGCCTGATTCATAAGAGCGGGCTAGATATATTGGCACAAGCTTACAATACACTGCTCTCATTCATTGGTGTTCAGTGACCCAACTCCTTCCCTCTTCAGGAAGGATAATTTGGAGAGCTAGGTTTTGGACCATTTTCTGAAGTTTGCCCCCAACAGTTAACACTTAATGGTTCACCACTTAATAATTCCTCTATTCTGTGTGACTTACCCCATTTTCCTACCAGACTTCTCTGCACTTCCCAAATAAACTACTCATACTTGAATCCTTGACTGAGAATTGACTTTTGGGAAAACCCCAAATAATACTATGCTAGCTATAGAGCTAGATGAATAGAAGATAGCATCCATGCCTGGGGAAATTTATATTTTGGAATTTAGTACTGAGACATAAGAAAATAAACATAGTGTGGTAAGAACGATAATAGAGTTAAGAACAAAATGCTAGGAGAGAACAGAGGAAAATACCCAACATTGTGTGAAAAGCCAAATGCATCAGGGCCAACTTTGTGGAGGAGGTCATACCCCACTAAAGTCACGAAGAAATGAAGAGTAGATAAGACAAGCACACAGCTCAATAGGAAACTCATTTGAGGATAGAATCAAATAAAATCATGTACTTTTTATTCATAACAATTATTCAATCTCTTAAGGTAACTCAACCCAAACTTTGAGAGTCTCCAAAGTGAGTCATTTTCTGTAGAAATTTTGCCCTTGTGCAAAATTTTCTCAAAAGCAAAACTTTCTGCTCCCTTAGATAGCTGATTAGGCAAAGAACCCTTTGCATTTATGCTTCTTGAGCTCACACAACTGCCACTCAGACAGAAGTTAGTTCCCTTCTGTTACTTCTGGAGAGAGGTTAATGGATTTTCTTTGGCATGCTTTTTATGAGCAGGTTGCTGGATAATGAAATTTCCCAATTCCACAGTTCATCACCCTCATACCTGATGGCAGAAATTAGCGATTAGAAATGGGACTATAAAGTGAAAGAAATGCAATTTCCTTCCATCTTTGAACCTGCTCTGGGATGCAAAACTTTTTGCAGTTTTGTGATACGTCTTCTCAAATAATACGCTGTCAATAGCAATGAGTTGAGTAAAAGTAATTTTTTTCCTCATATAAAGAAGTGATCTGAAATATTCACAAGGTAAAAATTATCCTCAAAACAAAATCTATATTTCAATATTTTCTTGAAGATTAATGTTTCAGACACCTAAAATTCTTTTTTCTCTGCTTTCTAGATTTATAAAAGAAGTTTTCTCTATGGGCCTGTTATTTGCAGCTAGTCATTTTTTCCTAGTGTGTATTCGGCTACGTGACATGGCTTATAGAAGAATTTGTTCTTTCACAAATGGCTTGCCTGGTCTGGTACAAAATGATTGTGTATAATGTTTCAATAGCTATTTTTAGACGAATAAAAGATGATCCAATTAAGATTGTTAAATAGTACACCAGCCAAATGCAAATCAAGACTCTGGAAAGAAAGATAATGAGGGAAAATCATTTATGTCTTACTTTCTATTGTAAAAGAAGTAGGTCTGAAAGAGAAAATAATCATTGTTTCTTTCATAACTGATTAATTCCAGGGAGCCCAAAACGTCACTGGGAAACGCTGTTTGTATATTAAGGCCCAGGGACCATCTAGTCCTGAGAAGAGTAATTTTCACTCTTACTTTTGAACTATGAGCCTTCCATTACTGAATTTGCATGGTCTAGCAATGAGACGTAAAAAACTTATGAAAAAAAATGACGTCTTCAGGATTTGGGTATGCATGTAGCGGAGCTGCAGATGAATATATGTTTCTTCAAAAAACTTTCTGAAGTATTTTTCATTTAAATTTTTTGTAATCTTTTTCATAAAATGCTTTTTGTGTGCCCTAGGTTGAAAGAATGAACATGAAGAATATGTAAGTGAAAAATACCTTTCACAGAGATATAAGTAGGGATATTCAATTTAAAAAAAAAGTTTAAAAGGGAAGTGAATTTACTGAGTAGGGTGTGAAAATGTCATAATTTCTTAATGTATGCAAAAAATGCTCAATAAGTCACATGCATTTAAAGTCCCTCAATGTGTGTTAGCCTTAAGCAAAAAAGTTACCTGCAAAAGAACTTTTTCAATAAAAGGTGAATGCACACAGTAGCCAAAGAAGTAATATAAGGACAAAATAATTTTAGGCAGTTCAATTTCAATACCATGAAACTTTTAACATAAGAACCCTTTACCTTATGTTGCTAAGAATTAGATTTTTTCAGGAGGTAGGATTAAACAATGTTAATAACAAACCATAATTTTCAGTTTCAGACAGTTTGTGATTTTTATATATACTTCACAGAATCTGCTGCATTAGCATCATGCCACTCTGAGCACGAGGTGGAGATGATCAAGTGATGGCCGAGTCCCAGCAGGCGTCGGAAAGCCGCTGAAACATTGGAAGTGGCTGAGACTCAGCATTTTATAACCTTGAACATCCCTTGTCTGTAGCATAGTACATTAATCTTTAATATTTTAAATATAATGCAAAAAAGGAACCCAGTTTGGATATGCAGACAGAGTAACAATTGCTCTACGTAGAATATGGCAAGCTTACTGATAGTCTTGGGATACGGAAAGAATCTGAAACCTGAAAAAGCTCGTGCCCCATGAGAGCGAGAACTGTGTCTGTTTCTCAGTGAAGGGCACAGCGCAGGCACTATCGTGAGTGCTTACCGAATATCCCTGAAACAGCGAGGAGAAACAAGAGGATAATAATAATGACCAACAGTCCACGAACAGTGGTTCTTTCTAAAGTATTTTGCTTCTAAGTAATCCTAGGTGCATTCCTTGAGAATAACAAAAATAAATATAATATATAACATACACATGCATATGTAGCATGGCATAATTTGCTCAATAGCTACGAAAAGGGATTATTTTTGTGTCTACAAAATTGTATATTTTTTATTACCTATGAGTATCATATAGGGTTATGAATTCTAAAGTCAGACTACCAGCATTCAAAATTGGAGCCCTACCGATTACTAGTTGTGTGACATTGAGCAAGTCAGTTAACTTCTATATGCCTTAGTTTCCTTACCCATAAAATGGGGATAAAAATAGTAGAAACTCATAAATTAGCTGTGAGGATTGAATAAATTATCACATGTAAGTGTTTTGAGAAGTGCTTGGTGCACCATTAGTGCTATATCCATGTTAGCTGTTACTTATTATAGCTTAAGAAATGAAAATAACGTCATACCCTTATTTGATCTCATCTAAGCTCCTCGAGTATTTTCCCATCTCCAACCCTTTCCCTTCCAAGTCATCCAGCGCACATTGCATTCAAAAAAATCTTTCTAAAACATGTTCTTGTTCATGTCAGACCTACACACTAAAAATGTCAACTGCCCATTAAAAAGTATATAACATTCTTAGCTTGGCATTCAAGGCCTCTCCCAAACTAATTTTATAGTCTTATCTTCTACTGCTTTCTTCCACTCATCTTTTCATATAAATTGTTGAGTTATCCATTTTCTGAAATGATCCTGCACTTTCCCTTCTTTGATTGGCTGTCCTGGCCTTTCTCTTTGCTTACAATATAGATTCTGCATCTCCCCCATGAGTCTTTAACTGAGCCCAATAGTTTGAATTAGTAAATTATAAGAATAAGGATATTATAAATATATTATAAAGATGTATGCATGAGTATGCATGGACCCTTCATTGATACTGAAACTAGTTGTAAGTTAATTTTATGTATCACAGCAGGACCAGTGCTTATAGTACATATTTTAAAAACTAACATTCCTTGACTTATTCATTAATATTCCCCATCTCTCCCTGGATTTATGGATGAAAAATTCTATTTCATCACCTTGGAGACCTTCTGCCACTGCTGTGTGTTGTTTACATTATCTGCAATGTGACATTTTACATTATTGAACAGTCTTTCTGAGGGATATGTTGTCTTTGAGAAGAACTCAAGACCAGCATGCAAGATTTATTTTATGTGATAATTAATTCAATGTTAACTCAGCTTCTGTTAAATCATAAAATTTAGTTTATAATGTTTTCGTTACGGTAAATAATTAGCTGTGTGATCATGCGAGGCTAAATCTTTTGACAAAATGCTTCCTATGTGTTGTAAGTTGCGAAAATAAACAACAGGAAAACCTAAGTGAAATATATCTATTTCAGTGAGGAAAAGGAAGGAGATTTTTAATCAGATTATGAAAAGAGAAGGAGACTTAATTAGAAGGCTTGTATTTGGGTTCCTGTTTGTTTGGCTTGTAGTATAGGATTGTTGATTTTATTTTGTGCTTTCTTTATCTTTTAAGTGGAGATATCAAGGCCTGGGCAGCCTACATAACATAGTTACTGGGAGGAGCAAATGAGACCCGTGCCTCTGAAATTTTGTGCTACACAAACGCAAGGAGTTATTATTGAAAAAGGATGGGATAATTTCTAAGCTTTTTTATATGTTTAAATACAATGATACTATGACTTCACTTAAAACATTAAGTGCATTAGTTTTAATACCTATTCAGTTATTAACTATGAGAATAGAAAATATGATGATAAATTTGCTATCTTTTGTCCACCAGCGAGCCGGGTTTCTCATAAATATAGAAGAAAAGTCTTCACCTTCTCAGAGGCTTGGAGGAGGAATGACCGCTTGTGAACACACACCGTACTGAACTCTAAAGAGCAGGGTTCAGACGTAGCAAGCACCAAAGAAATATGTATTGGTTTTCTATTGCTGCTGTAACAAATTACCACAAGCTATGTGGCTTAAAATGACTCAGATGTATTCTCTTACAGTACTAGAGGTTAGAATTCTGAAATGTGTCTCATGGGGCAAAAATCAAGGTGTCAGCAGGGCTAATTCTTTTGGAAGGCTATAGAGGAGAATTCATTTCTTTACCTTTCCCAGCTGCTAGCGGCCACCTACCTCTCTTAGCTCATGGCCTGGCATCACATCACCTCTTGTCCTCCAGCTTCTCATATCACATTTCCTTCTTCTTCACTTGACTTTCTTGCCTCTTTCTTATCAGGAGCCTTGTGATTGGGCCCACCTAGATAATCTGGGCTACTCTCTCGAGATCCTTAATTTAATCACTCTTGCAAAGGCTGTTTGCCACGGAAGGGAACAATCACAGGTTCTAGAGATTAAGTTGTGGATATCTTTGGGGGGCATTATTCAGCTACCACAGTAGGGGCGCTTCCCACCTTCAAATGGTCCATATATTACTGACTACTACAATCCCTCTAAATTACTGAATTTTATTGTTTCAAGATACTACTAATTAAAACAGGGACAAATTATGTAAATCAAATATAGAAATCACTTCTCTAATTTCAATGCTTTTTTTTCTATGTTTTGTGCCTAGGGAATTCCTAATTCAAGCAATACCTAGGCAAGATGATCAGACTTTCCTTACATTGTATATTCTGATGGGCTTTTTTATAAGCTTGCCCCATTTTACTTTGTCTTCCCTTTGAGTGAAACTGCTTTTGATGATCTTACCATCGTCTGTCCTAATACTCACTCAGATGAAATTAGTTTTGAATCAGAAGGTCAATGATTGAAAGCTTTCAGCTGGGAAAACTGAAATAGGATCAAGTGACAGCTGTAAGTCTCTATTACAATGTTGCCTAGCAACATAGTTGCAGGTTTCCATTATAAGAAATGATGCTTTTATATAAAGGCATCTTAAGAAAGATATGAATGATAGGAAGCTCTAAACTTACAAAGAAGGTATCATTTCAGAGTTAAGAAGACAGAGTCATTGAGCCATCCAGTGAAGGTCATGGAATTAAAAAGATAAACTATGATTTAAAACTATTGAAATTCTAAAATTGGCATCTCCTTATTTCCTATTATTTATGTTCCAATGCTTTGCAGTAATTAACAGCCTAGTTAATAACAGTAGTAACAGCCTAGTTGGAAAGGCAAAAAAAAAAATTTTCAACCACACAAGCATAAACACACAAACATCATGACATACTATTACCAAGATCTACGATAACACTTGTCTTCTTTAAATATTTTGACATTTATGTGAACTTCAGAATGTTACAATATTTTTTGCCTCAATAAATAGAGCTTAAGTACTTCTAAATGCTCATTTTGAATCAAATGAAATGGAAATGTAAGGTAATAATTGGGGTCTGGTCTAAGAAAGGCCGTAAAACAAAATCATACCACTTAATGTCTGAAGAGACAGTTTTTTCAGATGTTTTATTCATGATAATATGTTAATATGAAAGGTGTCATTCATAATGGAAAGAAAACATTCAGGTACTGATTGATATGTCAGTTCCATTTTGCACAGTTCATCAATTTGGGTATTGATGACATTTGTTTATATTAGCCCTCAAAACTTTAAGAATAGACATCATTTTAGGGTACCTACTAAATTCAGGGTAATGGTCTCTCTCTATCTGCTGTTGTGTGAATCTCGCATTAACATCCTTACGATAGGCTCACTGGTTCAGCAGAGGACCTTCAAGTCTTCCAACTGATACCTAGTTTGGTCAGCAAGCTCCCCTGGAGAGTGTCCGTCCACGATTGGGTGTTTCCTGTGCCAGCAAGGCTGGAAGCCCAGTTGCAAATGGAAAGTCTTCCAAATCCATTTGGGAGTCCCTGCTACCTTCCAACTCCTTTTTTAACACGACAGGCAGCAGAAGCTCTGAGCCATCACCTGAAGCACAACGCATAGTGCTTCCTGCCACGACAGCTCCAAGACCCTCTGCGAGTGTTGGGCAGAGTCCAGGGGACTGTGAGCGGCCTGCAAGTGCCATACATGAAAGTTTTTCTAACAAATCAGCTCTAAGTCTGCACTCATTGTCATTTTTTATTTCATTCTCACCGTTATTCAACCCCTCATTATTCTGGTGACATTACTGTGCTTTAGAGACTTTAATCAGCTTTCTCGTGGACACGTGGACTCCAGTGATATTACACAAGCCACAGCCCATTTGCCAAAGAATATCACAACTGTAACGTGAACAATCATGGCAGAAATAACAACCCACTAGTGTGTATAGGTATCTTACCTTATGAATGTGTGTCGTGGTCAAAAAATTGTTTAAAACTGAAATATTATTATCAAAGAACTTTCTGAGTCATTTCATACTAAAATCATGTGCTTAAGTGGTCTTTAGATGGCTCTATTAGTTTCCTAGGGCTACCGTAACAAATCACCACAAAGTGAGTGGCTTTAAACAGAAACTTCTCCCACATTCTAGAGGCCAAAAGTCCAAAATCAAATGTCAGCAGGACCAGCTTCCCTCTCAAGTCTCTGGTGGAGAATCCTTCCTTCTTTCTTCCAGCTCCTGGTGGCTCCTGGCTTTCCTTAGCTTATGATATCATAAATCCAATCTCTGCCTTAGTCTTTCTCTGGGTTTTTTTCCCGTATCTGTTTGTGTGTCCTTTTTTTTCTCTTATAAGGACATTCTCATTGGATGTAGAGTCTACCCAAATCTAGCGTAATCTCACCTCAATCCTTACCTTAATTACGTCTGCAAAGACTCTATTTCCAAATAAGATCACATTCTGAGGTCCTGAGTGGACAGGAGTTTTTGAGGGGCACTATTCAATGCACTAACACGGCGTATGACAAATGTTTTTATGGGTAACTTGTAAGGAAGATAGATACTGTGTTTTATATTTTAAGACAGTTCCTAAACTATTACACATCATGGTAAGTTAAACATTCAATAAAATTATATAATACGATTCTGGTATCTTTGCACAATCTAAATTTCATCCAATGTTCCAGAAGTCCCATAGCTAATGAAAGAACAAGATGGGGGAGATAATTTATCCCAAGCTTCCTAATTACATAGATAGATTATATTCAGCATTCTTAACACCCACCCCAGTGGAAAGAGGGGAGGAAGTAACCAAATACTGAGGTACCAACTTTATTTTCTGCCAGGATTCTCTTAAGGTCCCATGGTGCCCAATGGTGACGTGGTGGCGACTCTCCTGAGACCATGATTAGCTCGCCTTGTCCTCCCTTTCGTCGTTGTTCACAAGGACCTATGACCAGGTTTCTTTTTTCCTAGAGACAGAAGAAGCCTGCTAACAAGTGGTCCATCCTCACCAAAGTTGCTACATAAAAATCAAAATCAAGGACTCTTCTTATTAGCATATACACAGGTAAGTTTCAAGAACCTCATCAATATTTCCACCTTTGTTGCCCCTACAATATGTGACAATATCAACAACTATTGGAATTGTATCATCAGTAGTTATTGACAAAAGTGCGATAACTTTGCTTTCTTTTATTGCAGTGTATTAATATGCTGACATGCGCTCCCTCCCTCGTCTATCAATATGAGATAATCACCAAATGCAAATTTAAGAAAGGACTTTAATGGCCGGTAAAATAATTGAATGGACCTCTTTACATGAATTTGCTTAAAATATTTGAGGCAAGGTCACAGTCCATGTGATTGTTTCAAATTTTTAAAAATAGGAACCAATAGAAATCCTAATAAGGAGTGCCTTTTAATGTGCACTTCTAAATAGATGTACATATTTGAAGGAAAATTGCCTTCCGAATTGTCCAACTTTTCCTAATAATATTGTATTGCTATATGTAGCTTGTTTATTGACAAAAGACACAATCGTCCTTGTTATTTGTTCCATTTACATTTCTCTTTAAAAAGAGACTTGAGGTGAGTTACAGAGACAAGTATAATAAAACAGCATTTAAAAAAAATGAATAAATAAATGAGAGTGAAGGGAAATAAATTTAACAGTGTGTTGAATCCAGGCATGCAATAATTAGACACAATCTATAAAATCAGGCTCTGTCCAGTTGCTGGGGGAGGACTATAGATTGACTGTATGCTTCCTACTTGAAGGGCAGGCAAAGATTCCTGAGGCATTAAACTTCTCTATGATGTTCATAAATTGAAATAAACCAGTAATTATGAGCAGCTTTTCCTTGATATTGAATTATGAAAGATGCATCCCATGTGGATTTTCATAAAAGGGATTTTGGGTTATGTGATGGAATAAGTCCTCGTTAATAACCCTAGATTTAATACAGTAGTGAGTTCTAGATTGATGTTTGTATTAAAACGTCTCAATAGGGGCCACAATGCAAAAGTGCAGGTCAGTGGAAAACAGTGCTAAGAGGTTTTTAAACAATTCAGGAAACTTACGTGCAGCAGCTGCAGAAGAACCATCAAAGCAGAAAGATCCTGGCTCGTAAGATGAATTTAAAAGCACATCTCAACTGTTTGAAAGCTATCAAAATATGCTTCATACCAACTGGAAGTTGTTCAAGTAACAGTTAATATTCTTAAATGATTTTTTATGACTTAATGAGGCTTCAATAAAATAAAGGATATCAATTAGAAATATGATTTGAAATATATACATATTATTTCATGAGAAACTTTTAAGAAACTCATCTAATATATTTAGTCTAATATTCAATTTTTTGTGTCCATTTTATAAAACTAGTAGTAGGAACAGCTAGTCAGAAATGACTCAGGAGTATTAGCGTTGTAGGAGCGATAAGAAAGCACTAAGAAAAGAGGACATTATTTTGACAGTATGCATGGATAAGCCCCAGTTATTTAGGTTGACATTATATTTGAATCTATCATAAGGTGCGGAGTTAAGATGAGAAACCGAAGTTATGTATCTGGTGGAGAAGAGCGTCTTTGGTAGCAGTGTGAATAAGCAATGGATTTGTAAGTGTGTCTTAAATCTTAGCATACTTAAGGGTAGAGAACAGATGATACTAAAAATTTGTATGATGATTTTTGTAAATTTTATGTTTCGTAGCTTACTTGAAAACTGATAGAATAAAATGACTAAATCTCTTGAAATCGCAGGAGAAGAGTGGTGGCCTCTATACACAATCACTGTTTGAACACATCAAGAGTCAAGGTAGGCAGTACAGATTTTGAGTATTTGAGAATATAAAAGTGGAAACAATGTTATATTATATTTTAGACAACTGTTTTGTCACAAAAATAACAAATAAAACACAAATATTAAAAATGTAAAAGAAGTAAATAAAATCCCTGTAACTCTTCCTATCAGAGAAAGCCACTGTTAATATTTTTAGTTGTGATGGTTTTGTTTTGTTTTTTACTCAACAACTTATCAGCATATCATCCAATATTAGAGAAACAATCTAACAGTGCAGACAAAATAATATTTATTACTTATATTATTGGAAATATAACTGAAAGAAAAACAATGTTTTTTCTTTTTTTGGTGAGGAAGATTGGGGCTGAGCTAACACCTATTGCCAATCTTCCTCTTTTTGCTTGAGGATGATTGTCCCTGAGCTAACATGTGTGCCAATCTTCCTCTATTCTGTATGTGGGACACCACCACAGCATGGCTTGATGAGTGGTGTGTACGTCCACTCCTGGGATCTGAACCTGCGAACTCCAAGCCATCGACCGAAACAGAGCACATGAAGTTAACCACTAAGACACTAGGCCAGACCCAAAAGAAAAACTTATGACAGAGATAAATCTAAATGTCCTACAATTATTATTATTATTTGTTTTAATTGCATTTCTCTTTTTCAAGGCCTTGAAAATATCAACTCAAACACTGGGGTTTATGTCTGTTTTTCAAAATCTGCAGAAGTTCTATTAAAATGATTAATATTTTCTAGCCCTTTAGAGTTCACAAAGCACTTTCAAAACTTTGTTTCTCATCCATAATCTCAATGGCACCTGTGACATTTAATGTTCTCTACAGGATACTTACCAAGGCAGAGCTGCGCAGAAGGCCTTGCAGCCTTTGTGGTACGATGGCTCTTGACCAAGAAAACAGAGATGCTTCTGATGCTAACTGCCCGTGGTTCCAACTGTCCGATCTTATTTGATACAATATATGGATCACTAGAGAATTTCACCTTATGCAGAGCACTATCTAGTTTGTGCCACTGGTTGGTGGCCAGTGGTTCTTATAATTTTTATCTCTCCAAGGTCGTTGGAGGATGTATATTTCACAGGACACCATGATACACATTCGCTGATGGTAGGATTTTCTTCTCACTAAACTAAAGCACTGGGAGTAGTGAACAAGGAAACTAAGAGCCCTCAAGAGGGAAGTGTCACCACCCACGCTTTTGTGGAGACCAGCAGCACTCCCGGTGAATCAGCCTGGAAGCTCTCCGTGGTTTATCTAAGCACCGCCAGCAGGAGGGGCTGCACCTAAACTCAGTATCTCAAGGGACTGGAGCACCACCAGCTCTCCAGGTGCTGGGCAGCTGGCATTTCCCAACATTCTCCTGGTGTGTTGGAGTTAAAATTCAGTCTTCTTGGTTCTTGCCCCCCAAACATTTACCACCACCTTCACAAATCCATTCTTGTGCTTGTGCACAGAAGGGGAGGCCACAGGACATTGGAATCCCTCTCCTAGATAGAGTCCGAGGGAACCCCTCTGGGTCCTGACCATGACTGCCTCTCTGCAGGATGGTGAGAGACCAGTGACCCTTCTCTGCCATCCCTATCATCTGTGACTTCCAACCGGCACCACTGACGCCCCACACCTCTACAAGCACTTAGATAAGTCCAAGGCCGTGAATAACGCTGGAGCCAAGAAAATAGTATTTGAATGAATTATAGTGAGTGAGGAGAAGGATAAGTTAGAATAGCAAAATATAGCAAACTGATATCAAAGACACTATACTCAACTGTCATGATTTTAGGAATTAAATAAATAGCTATATGGAGATCTTCAAATATTCATTCCTCTTGTTTGAAAAACATTTGAAGATAATATTGCTGCTGTGTAATGGGTGCCAGCTAAGCAACAGACACCATGCATGTTAAGAACAGAAATTGTCTCTAACCATCCCAATAACCCTATTTTGTAGACACCATTATGCATATCCTCATTTTACAGACAACAGGCCGCGGAGCTGCAGTAAGAATAATTTAAGTGGCTGAGTCAGGAGTGAAGCTCAGGTATGTGACTAACAAGCCCCAGCAAGTCCTAGTGCATCACTCCGACTTAAACTGATGTCTACATTTTCCAGGGGAAAAAAAGTATTTTAACATTGTAGCTGCTCATAGAAAATTAAGAATTTTATATTCAATGGTAATATTTGCATAGGAAATCTACACAAAGTTGAGGGAATGACTAGATGTCGGGGTATATCTGACTGGAAGACGCTTATTTAATTTTAAATGCTACTTAAACTAGTTAAGGAGACACACATGTTGAAACAGTCATAACCATAGCAGATATTTCCGGTTTGTACATACTTCTTATAAAATACAGTTTGCCATTTTAACACATGGACTATCTTAGAAAATCACTAGGAAATTACTTCCAATTCAACGTGAAGTGCTCTTTAGTGCCAAATTAAAGATGGGCAACAAGTTTGGTTTCACTGTCAAGTCAAAATCCAGCAGTTAGGAAAATCAAAAGAAAAATGAAAGCTAATCTGTGGGAAACAGGCATTTTTTTGCAATTAATTTTGTATTTGCTAGTGGGGAAATCTGCAGAGATAGAATTTAGGTATTTTACTGGGATTTTATTACTTTTTCAATTTTTTTTTCTGACTGAAATATTGTCAATCAGCGGTCAAATTTCCTCATCTTCTCCAACTTGAGTTAAGAAGAATTAGTTCGGGAGGTTGCCATGAATCCTCAAATGAGGCACCCTGATTTGGAAATAATTTCTCTTCTTTGTTTAACATCATTACTCTGTTATTTTTTCTACTGCCAGTCTTAGAAATTATTATATGACATAACATATGTGTGAAAATTATATTGATATTAAACATTATATTGATAATATTAAAGGTGTGAAAATACATATAATTTTGCTTAATACTATGTCTATAGCATTAAACACTTTTTTGATAAACAGTTTAAAATCATAATGGTAAGTATTTGTCTTTTTCTATATGCTCTTTTTTCTTCCTCTGGCCCTATAATTTAAAAAAACAAAATTTCATTGTTACTTTTGTTTGGTTGTGATGAGAAAAGGTCATTTAAGAGATGCAAAGAAACTTCATAACTGAAACTTGCTCACCTCTAATCATGCCAAGTATCTCTAGAAATAGAGGTTATTGTAATGCTCCGGAGCGTTTATTGCTTTAGTGGCCATTATGAACTCTAAGAGGAATTAAAGAGGTAAGCTTAATGCAAATTATTGTTACTACCCAAACACAAACACTCACCATCAAGACAAAGAGGCACCAAGATTTAAGTGTGAAGGATGTTACTTCTCCCAAAAGGTTCAGGATGTGTTTTCTGGTTTTATGTTACGTGGCAGTTCACATATAGAAATAAATACGACACCATAAAAAGAAAAAAAAATCCCCAAGTTTGGCCACAAAATATGCTCATATTTTATGCAGGCCTTAGCGAGGAGGTTATAAATCAGAATTTGCTTTTCTGTAATTCTTTAAATATTCTGGATTGTTTAGACAATTTTATTCTCTCTAATTCTTAACACATTCTGGAGGATTGTTTTCATTTCTCTTTTCCATGGGTCAGACTATATAATTCAAGTAGTGTGACTAACTTTCTATGAGTTCTGCTAAAAGGCTGGCTGCAAATATTTACATGGGAGAGTTCTGAATCACCCTTTGTGATGACTGTTTTAAACCCAGTCTCAGCACAGTGCCTTAAAATTTTAATGTTGACAACTGGAAAACTATAACAAGGCAAAGCTGGAGGGTTTGGTGATAACACATTTGGTAAATATATAAGAAAATGACTATAGGGATGTCATTATTTTCCCATCTCATGTAAAGCCCATCATCAATATTTCTGAAGTAGCTCTCTCATCTCTATGGTAGTGCAGATGATCTCACATTCTTTATTGTAATTTAGTTGCTCTGATTCTGATTACGTTTAGTTTTAACTCCACTGAATTGTTGCTGTGTTTCTAATTATGCAAGTGTTTCATTGGAGACACATGGTTTAAAACTAAGATACTTTTTTCATAGTTTTCTATTTTATAAAGAAACCATTAAAACTAAGATACTTTTTTCATAGTTTTCTATTTTATAAAGAAACCATTAACACTATGCATAGAACACAATATTAAAGTTATAAAATTACAAACACGTTTTATGACATTAGCTTACTGGTCCATATTTGTTGTCATTCTGTTTTGGAGTAAACATTTAATATGCAAATAGAAAAATAGATATAAAAGTCAAGATAAGGTATGAGAGAGAAGTGAGACAGAAAATGTATAAGTAAATCAAATACTGACATTAAATTTATCATCTTTTCTTTTTACACAAATACTCTGTATTTGAAATGGTTAATATGTTCTGAACAAAAATAGTACTGATTTTAGCAGAATACCAAGAAATAAAACAGCTTTTGATTTCATGTCAAAAATTAAGCATCCAATATTTCATTTGTACTATGCAAAATTTCTGAGATGATAGGAATCAAGTCATCATTTTAGAATCTTATTTTTCCAATTTGAAATTTCACATCTGAAGTTTTATGTAATTATTTTTGAGAATCAAAGAAAATCCATTTAAAGATAGGTAATATTACTTTATCTATAAATTTTAGTTGTTTACCTACCAGATCAATAGGTTTCACAGTATGACTAATTATAATGTAAGTTTTTAATTTGACATTTCAGATTGTTAAGCCTATTGATCTTCCAGAAGTCTTCAGACCTCCCTCCCAAAGGTCTATTGGGAAAAAAATGCATAAGTCTCTCTCTAAATAAGTTAAAAATACAGACATTTTTCTCGTTTATCTTACCAATGAAATGATGTGTAAATGTTCAGAATGCCACAGAAATCTTTTGTTGGTTTTCGTTATCCATAATCCTCAGTCTCCTTCACTCTTGCCAGCTTTTTGCTCTAGATTTGTGATGCTTTATTAATCTCTTTGTATGTTTTCACAGACCTAGGATACTCTTTTTGTGGAAAATACATTTTTGATCATCTTCAAAATTTTTCCTAGATTAGCGAAGGATATGCCTAAAATTCACGAGGTGGTCATAATTTCTAGTATTCTTGTTTTATTTGTTTGTGTCTCTTATCTGACTTTGCCAAAATATTACCCTTTGAAAATGTGATATATGTAATTCAAAGTCATTATTTTTAAAATGATCTGTAAATCCTGCTGTGTCTCTAATATTCTATAGTTCTGTGGTTTATAAAATATTGTTCTATAGTTTCTTTATTTGATCCCATCATAAAGCTTAGGATGTGGTAGGGGAAGATGTTTTTATCTTGTATATGTTTTAATATAATACATATATTCTATCACATATATAGCATATGTGTAGACCATTTACCCAATAATAAGAAGGAACCAAAATCAAGGGTAGTGAAAGTGGAAAGAATGGCCTCGGGCTTATGTTTGAACCCTAGTTCTAGCATTTACTAGTTAAATGATTGGGGACAAATTTTATCATCTCTCTAAGCCTCAGTTTCCTCATTTGACATGATTAAGATCACAGAATGATTGAAGGGCTAAATACGAATAATCCTAAAACAGAGCAGGGCTCAAAAGTTATTTTCCTCCACTTTTGACCCGAATATTCTTTTCCAAATATATTATTCAGTTAGAAGTTATTGTATTGATAATATAGGAATCTGTACTAATTCTGCAATGAGAAATTACTAGTAGTTTGTTTTTATGCCTTGCACTGAGTCAGTTGGATAATTTAAGTGTTGTCTTTCTCACAGGGCTTCTTCACTAAGGTGTCTTGCCTCCCTATCTCTTGATTTGCCTGCTTTTCCCTATTGCTCTGTGGACCAGGAAAGTCCAAGACACCCCCATCCATCAGCTGGATTATTGAAAGTTTCATTTCATTTCTAAGATGTTTGGTCACAGCCATAATGGGCCTACAGAGTTAGTTAGTTAGTTAGTTAGTTAGTTGGATATCCACTGATTATCTAATCCTGACATATGTATCTAATACTATGATTAGTGATCACTTTTTAAGTCAATGCTAAATTTAAATAAAAAATCTTTATTCTGCCACCATTCCACAAAAAGTGTTCTTGTCAGAATAAAATAACCTCTGCTTTTCCAAAACCCACGGTCATTTCAGAGTCCTCAGCTTATGCAGCACTTAACATGATTGATGGCTTCTTACTTCTTGAAACATGTTATTTGCTTGAATTTTGGATCCCCGCTCTCTTAGTTTTCCTCTCTCATCAATCTCTGGTTGTTCTCTGTCTCTTGGGTGGAGTAACTAATGCGTGCTTTGTTTCCTAATCTGTAATGTTGGAATGGCCTAAGGCAATGTCAGTGAACCTCTGCTATTCTCTGTCTGCACAGACTTCTCAGGGCTTCTCATTCCAAGGCAACTGTGACTTTAACTATATGTATAGTCTGTACTTGAAATTGCAGACTGCTAACCTGGACCTTTCTCCCAATTTCCAGATCTGTATGTCCAGCTGTCTATTCATCATCCCCTCAGGCATGCTCAACGGGTACCCCAAACTTAACAAGAACTGATTTTAGACTCTGGCTATCTTTCATTTTTCCTTTTCTTTTCCTTTTTTTAACCAGCGTTCATTCCCAGTAAATTCTTTTCGTCCCCCTGGAAAAATTGGAAGTGCATTTCCCAGAATCCCCTGCCAGAGTTCCAATATAGATTCTGCTAATGAGAAGCATTTGTCTGGACTTTAAGAGATGGTATAGAAGACAAAGCAATTATTCCTATGGCAGTGGTAAGGAAACATGGGGCAAATGTGAAGTTTAATCAGCAGCTCTCGTGCATTCTCTTGTGAATCACCCACTTTGTCATCAGAGGCATAAGAGATGAATGCAAGCAGTTTCCATGATGCCTGATCTCCTAAAGCCAGCAGGGACTTCCCCTGTTCTTTCTGTCCCCAACCATCCCGTAGTTTCTTTCTAAGATTTTCATTCTGTACATTAAATGTCCTCCTGCTTTAAATGTCAGAGTAGAGATGTTAATCTGAGAAACATCAGTGTGTTGGTGGCAATTGAAACTAAGAGATTGACCAAAAAGTGTGTGCTTTTTGGTGAATCATAAAGGACACCAAAGGAGGTGTTCACAAGAGATACAGAGATGTGAAAATAAACAGGAAAGTATGTGATTATGGAAACTGAGGGAATAAAGATTTAAGAAGGAGAGTGTAATGGTACAATGAGTTATGGTGAGAGAAGTACTGAAATTATCCTTTGAACTTGGCAATTGGGAGATTTTGGGTGACTTTAATGAAAATGATCTCAGTACAATGAAGTAATAGGACACATTACAGGAGGTGAGTTAAGGAAGTAGAGACAAAGCATGTAAGTCACACATATAAGAAATTATATGTGTAATTTTATGAAGATTATGAAGTAAATGACATCAAATTCCACTGGCATTTAAGTGACATCTAAGAGTGGCAAAATTATGAAGTACGTGACTCAAATTGCTTACATCACCTCAAAATATAAGAATAAGCATGCAGATGATGCTCCGAAATAGTCATTTTATGGAATAGAAGAGGGTTTTGACCAAGGACCAGTGAAAATTTATAATAAAGACCCAAAGGAGTTTTTATTTGACACAGCAACAAGTCAGCCTGTCTTCATAAGGCTTCCTCTTCAAAGTTGAATGGGGTACTGGACTAGAGAAGGTATTTTGTAAATTTAGATTTAGAGTTGGGTTTTCCTGGGTGACTCTATTTAAACTATATATTAAATAATATAATTAATATTATAAATAAATAAATAAAGGATATATTAAAATAAAGGCGCAATAAATCTAAAGTTGCTGGTAAGAGTGTAGTTTGCATGACCAACCAAATACCGTCACTAATTATAATGATAACAAATACTCACATACCATTTACAGTGTGCAAGACTCCTCATGGAATCTCCAGAGGTAGCTATTGTTCTTATCCTCACTTAACGGATGAGGAAACCAAGGCACAGAGAGGGGAAATAACTTGTTCAAGGTCAAATGGCCCCTAAGTAGTAAAGCCAAGATTTGGACCAAAGATCCCAAATCTAGACTCTACACTCATAAACGCCAGTAGATGCATGCCTCCGTGGTGGGTATAATTAGTTGAAATCAATTTTGGCTTGTTTAATCAGAAAAGGAGTTTACTAAAGATGAGCCAGAGTGCAGGGCCTGGAGGAGTGTAAAATGGAAAAGCACCAAAAATCACCCTGTAGGGTGGCACAGGGTAGGTACCCAGCTGCCTTTCCAAGGCACAAATGCTTCGGCACAGATAACACCTGTGATAACATAGATAGCATCACAGCGAGAACTGACACGGGATGTTGGTTGCCGTCAGTAGCACCTCAGTCACTGGTTCCATTGAAACTGGATGCAGTTCATGCTATCTTTGGCAGAATGGATTTTATGTGGTGCCAACTTTTCTCATCACTTTTTGCATCACCAGCTTCCAATTTGGCATGATATGTTTGGCTGGAATAGGCTGAGAAACAACCTACACACTAGAGCCTGGGAAAGCAAGTGTCTGGCTTCCAGAAGAGTGACCATAGGTGCATGTTCAAGGGGCTTAGCAGCCAATAAAAACAAAAAGGCAAGTGTCAGTTGCATAGGTGGTCCCAGCTGGCTGGGATGGAAAAGAAGCCAGGAGGAGCCGACATATTGGAAGTAAATGGGGAGCTCAAAGGACTGTTCATGAGTAGAGTAGGAGAGAGATTGTGAGAGAACAAGGAGAAAAACTGCTGTCAACCGAGTGGAATATATTAGTTTAAGACGTGAAGGAAGTGCTAGTCCAGGTGATGACCAGATCCCAGGTCGGACCCTGGAGGTTGTTTGCCACAGTTAACGGAAGTGAAGGTTATCATTTTAAATAGCGTTGTATATTTTAATACCAGCTGGTTAGATAAGTTTTTTTCCATGGACTAAGAAATCTCTCAACTTTATGATAAAATTTAAGGATGCGAAGAATACTGTGCCAGTTCTCAAAGCCTGCAGTGAATGAAAGTTATGGATTTTGGGTGGGTAAGTGACAACAACGAGGAAAAATAGGGAGTGCTGAAGTCTGAACCTTGGAGGGGAATGAGTGCTTACACAGCAGGGGAAGCACCTTTGTCTGGAGGGGAAGGATGGCAGCTGTGGGAGATGTGTATACAGTTGACTGCCCTTATTTATCCTGTCATTCTGTCCCCAGTGATCTCAGCTTTTGAGGCAGTAAATGACCTGGTCTCAAGGAAAAGTTAAAAGCTATAATATGACTCTACTTCAGGAATTCCCACTGTTCTTCATTCTTTATTTCTTTATCTTTTTCTCTCATTCATTAATTGATTCATGTATTCATTCAGCCAGTTGATGGGTAGATAGATAGGTAGATAGGTAGATAGATAGATAGATAGATAGTTAGATACTTAGGTAGACAGATGATAGAGAGAGAGTATTTATAATGAACTAGCACTGTGCTAGGCACTAGGTACGCCACCATGGACAAACAAACTGATATACGTTATATAAAGAAAAACTATAGTACCATGAGGGGAGGTAAAAGGGAAATACAATTTAGATTGAAAGTTCAGGGAGGATCTCCCTGAGGAGCAACTGTTGACCTAAAACCAGAGGAAGAGCAAATATAAGAGACTTCCAGCTGGAGAAAGCATCATGAGCAAAGCCCTTAAGTGGGAAAAACAATGACTTCGTGAAATTGAATGTTTGTGAATGTGAAAGAATGTTTGTGAAATTAAAAGAAATGCAGTGTCTGAAGTATTTATGCTTATGTCTTCTCTAATTCATTGATTATTTATAAGTATCTTAAGACCTGAGACCACGTATTATACATAATGGGATATATACACAATTATATATGCCACGATCTGGTTTGGTGGGTCATGCTATTCCTTTCAACTTAAAGATAGATAATTTTGATACTCCTTTTATACACCATGTGGGAAATCTATAAGGCAGTATGGAGAATGGAGATCTCTCAATATATAAATTGATAATTAGGTCTCAAAAAGCAAGGATTTGTCTACCATCATTTTTGTGTGTGTGTGAAAGGCAGGCAGATATGAAAACATGATATGAAAGCACTGGGACACACCAAGCAAAAAATCAATAAGGGAGAATGCAAGTGCAAAGGAGCAACAACTCTATCTAGGTGGTACAGCTTTGAAAACGTTAAGGGAGGCACAGTCTGCATAACTGAAGAGCTCGTGCTGAAACTCTCTTAGGACAGCAAAGCTCAGCTCTAATATACTCTGAGCAGTGAAATTCTGAAGAGTCTCACTTCAGTAGATCTTAAAGACAATGAATCTTGGTTGTTTTGAAGAAATGCCATCTACAAACTGTATTTACTATTTTCAAATATATGTTTAAAACTGTTTTCTTCCAACCATATTTTCTATGAGACTTTAATCTTGCTTTCTCACTTTCAGAAACCGCAGTACTTTTTGAAAGCCAGCAAGGGATTCATGTCCTTTTTTCCTATCTCAAATGAAATAGTCCTTGGGGCATTAATATTTCAAAGCATTGCATTATAAGGTAAATGAAGTAAACAGATTTTTTGATGGTGAGAACAATAGATAGATAAGACACTTGGTGAAGGAGAAGAGAGATGCTCCTCATTAGAGAAATGGCCCACAATACTCCAGTCAAGGACAGTAAGGACATATTTTACAATTTCTGAAGTGCCTTACCAGAGAAATGATAAAATGTTTGTATGATATCTACTAAATGGATGATTATTATGTTCTTCATCTGCTTATTGAATATATATTTGTTGATTGTCCATATATTTCTATTTTATGGAAGGTGAAAATTGAATACCATGAAAACTGTGACTCCTTGTTTTTGGTCACATACTCCCAGCTCATATTTTTAACAGAAGCATAGCATTTCAGCCCAAGCCATCAGCCATCAATTATTTGATTAAGGTTTATTATGACAAAGGCCATAAAATACGATTACACTTTCTTCTAAAGAAACTTTGATTCCGTTTGTTTTAGTTAGAATCTTTTGTTCATAAAATAGAAACCTAGTGACAAGCAAAACAGGAACTTATATGAAAATAAAGGAATATCTCATAGTGTCTGAAGTCAGGAATACATCTGGACCATAGGAAAAATCTGAAAGCAGAGAACTGAATGCCTTCTAAGTCTTTATATTTCTTTTCTCTCTGCTTCTGCCTACCTATCCCTTTACATCTCAACACATCCACCAGACAGAAACAATCTTTTTGGCTGTCAGGCTCGGGTGCCAGGGAAGAAAACCCTTGATATACTTATAACAGATGTCCCTTTGGACCCATCAACTGTGGCCAGAGGAGCCATGTGTGTAATAAGTACTGTAGGTGGCTCCTGCAATCCTCACATAGATGGAAAATCCTACAGAACTGCCATGGGGAAACCACTCAATAAGTTTCCACCATACCATTTGGTGGAAACATGAAGTGAACTAACATTTATCAACACAATATTCACCCAGCACTGCATGGGTAATCTCTTTTAATACTCATTACAACTCACTAAGTATATGCAGTTGTCATTACTTTATAGATGAAGAAACCAAGCTGAAAGAAATGGAGGGAGAAGCCCAAGATCATAGACCTACAAATTTAATTGAAAGAAATTAAGATACAATTACTGTGCTTCTATTTTGCTAAGCAGTGTTTTAAGGTTTGAAGATTCAAAGGTCACAGATACGATCCATGACCTTGGAGAGCTCTTAGCTAATTGGAAAAGAGAAGAGAAAAAGATAATAATAATATAGTGGTTAAACTTTATATTTTAAGGGGCCGTATGACATTCCAGAGGTTCATGTGTGGGGTATCAGACCCATTGTGACCCAATGGCATCAGAAAAACATATTTGGGGAAACTAACACTTCACTTTAAAAGATGAATTGAGATTAACTGGATCAAGAAGGAAGATAAGTGACTTCAGGCAGAAAGAACAGGTATGTAAAACTTTGGTCATTTAAAACAATATAGCATGTTCATGAAACATTAGGAATTTGGAATAGATGGAATACAGGGAAAAAAGAGGCAGAGAATGTTAAGCAATGAGAATCAAGAGAGAGGTTAGATCATAGCTAGCGTTGAATATAATGTGTAGAATATAATGTGTAGCTTAGTTGTTATAAAGAAGCAATGAGAAGTTGTTGAGAGATTTGTAACAGGGGATTGCCCTTACCTCATTTGAAATTTAAAAAAAAAATCACTCTGGCAAATATAAATAGTTAATGGATTGGAAGTTGGCAAGACTACAGGTTAGAAACTAAATAAGATTCAGTGGCAGAAAACTATGCAAAAGATAGTGAAGTTCTGTCAGAGAGAAGGCAGGGCAGTTGGTGAAGCTAAGATTCTAGTCAGTGTTGGTTGTTTAATTACCCCACACCACCCCCTCCACTGTTGAAAGTGGGGGTGGAAACATGAAGAAGATTGAATTCAATTTGGAAAATTTGCAAATTCCACCCTCCACCACCAAAGCCAAAAAACAAGTTTTTTTTTTTTTTACAATGCTTGTAATTTATTTTAAAATACTTCAGCATAGACAGTAATTGAAATGTGTGTACTCATCAGTTAAGCTACATTCCGGGAACAATTATCTGACTTATTGAGCAATTCACACTCAAGAGATGGTCAGCTAGAATTAGTCTGAAAGGCCACACTTCAGAGTCACTACTACAAGAATTGTTCCTATCCTGAACATGAGAAACTTTGTTAACTTAGTATAGTAAATCTTAGAAATGGGAAATTTCATTAGTGGAATTTGTAGTTTTTTAATGAGCTTAATAGCTGTTAAAAATGAGCTCTCATAGATCATATTAGAGATAGTCAATATGTGGACCAGCTAAAACATTTCAGAGAAGACATTTCATGCTTGCATGGACATGGATAACATTCTAGAAACCTTGTTGCAAGTATCTGAGGGATAGTGCCTGCAGTTCGAATCCTAAATGATGCTGGATCCAGAAGGCTAACTGGTAGCAACTCTAAGTACCATGGAATTTGCCTGTAACATGTTGTCTTGTGATCTGCCAGTGACCCTTCAATGCAAGTTGTGTTTAGGGCACATCAAAAGAAAGGTGAAAGCATCAAGCTTACTGAAGACACGTATGAATGATTTTAATCTCAGAATAAGATTAAGTGGTAGAACAACATTGGAATTTGTGACAAATTTTACTCTGAGATCTCATGTTGTTATTATCTGGCATGGAGATTATGGAAGAAGTGGCTAATCCTCACCCAATTCTAACTACTTTTGGCTGAAAATTTATGCATGACTGCAGTGTTCTTTTACTTATTTGCTCCATCATCAATTCACTGAACTTCCTCAGCATTGGTTACATCCTGGGGAACTGACTTCTGCAAATCCATTTACCTGACTCTTTTGCCAACTGTTCGCTGATTAGCCTTGGCCAGTAAGAAGAACTTGTGGGAAGAGTACCAAGAGAATAATTCCTACAACCAAGCCTTGAGAAAATGGGTGAAAAACCCCAGCATCCTTAAAAGGCTCTGCAGTGATTGTTTTCTGAAGACAGGGACTGGTCTCCGGAGAGGAGACCACTGAAGTGGTCTTTCTGGAATCCTGGGTCACGACAAAGGCCTGTTAAAGTAGCTGGTAATGGTAACAGACAACTCGGGTAAAATTACCATGATGGGCAGGAGAGGCGGATTGGCAATCAGAGTGCTTTATCTGTGTGCATCTCTGACAGAAACTAAGTAATCTTGATGTCCCTAGGAATGAAGTAAATGGGCAGTCTACGAGTGTATTATTGGATCTATACAACTGGAAAAACACCAGATTTGACGAGCAAGCACATCCCTTGAATGGCTACAATGGATAGACATGGTCTGTCACTATCTAATTTTGTACACTCGGAGTCAGTTTAAGCCATTCACTTTGATATAACATAACCCTCATTTTACACAATTAAATTGGAAGCACCATTCTCCATTTTATGGAAGGACGTAACCATCGTTTGCTCATTTCTTGTCTCTCTCTCTCCAGTAGAATGGAAATTCTATGAGAGCAGAGAAATTATGCTATCAGGTTACCACTGAAACTCACAGTACATGATAAACTGATCAAATGAATGACTTGGTTTCTGGTGCTGTTTAAAACATTTATTATTTTGTGTGACTTTATGAATATTTGAATTGGAAAGTGGAAGCAGGTCAGACATCACATTAGTTTCCTGCCATCTTAACTCAGAAGTCACCCAAAATAGCTACACGTTTGTAAGTGAATGAGAAGATAAGTTGCCTTCATATTCAATTACAACAAATCACCCTTTTCTTGATATACTCCTACAGTTCCGCTCAGGCTGACACAAATCTCTCCTATCGTCAGACTAGGAACAATATACAATTTTGGAAAAGATGTGCAGTCTATGATTCTGATAACAGGCCAGTCATGTTATTTGTTTAAACATAGTTAAAATATATTTCTTATTTCTGAGAGAAAAATAAGACATTTTATTGGATATATATGTACACATATATTTATGAAAATATGTACTCTCTATATAAGTTACATATATATTTTTGTCATAAATGGCATTGTATAATATGGGTGATTTAAGAACTGAAGAGTTAAGACTGTCACAGGAATAAATGCTTTTTCCTTAATTTTTTTGTTGGAAGTTCATGTTAATTTCATTATGCTAACATATTCCTTTTCTTAGTAATTCATTAAAATCTCAATGGTAAAGTTTTTCAAAAATTTATATTTTATGAAACAAAAATATTATGAAGTGGGTAGTAAATATTAGATTTAAATCCTCCCAAAATTACAACTTTGAGGAAAGTGAGAGGACATTTCTTTAATTATCTGTTCCTTCTCATGGGTATTTCTCATAAAAGATAAAATCCAGCAATAACCTTGATAGTGTATGTAGAATTAATATTAGGTGGACTAAAACCATTTTTAGCAGAGAACAACATAAATGTTTTAAATTATTTTGTAAAGATAGCCTAAATCCTATCTAAACATATTAAACAAAAATCAAATGAATCTATTGATTTGCTATATGAGCAGAGCTGTAAAATAGTTTTGATTCTGTCCTTATTTTTTCAGTGTCAGAGACAACCTTGTCAGATCCTTTTGACTCATCTTAGATTGTTTTCCTCTGAGACTTTCCTCTGAGATTTCAGCATTAAGTAGTTTCTTAGAATTTTTATCACTCCTCAAAAAGGACTCTCAGAACATTTCACAGTAATGAATATTGGATCAGCTTTGAAAACCTTGCTATAGATGAGGCAGAATATTAAAGTGTATTTGCCACTTTTATAAACTTTTCAAACACTGAAAAATCTTTGGAACAGAAAACACTGATTCAGTAATAACTTCTTAATTTTGTTATCGAAATACTCAGATGTATATATTTTATTATAAACTTTCTTTTTAACTTATATTTCAATATCTCAGGTGAAGTAAGATAATTCTTGTTTTTTATGTAGATCATAGAGTTACTGAAAATAGTTCATTGATTATGAAATTTTGATGACAATGAAAATTTTCATTGATTATGTATAAAATACTTAACAGTAAGTCTGGTTTATATGCTTGTGTGAATGTTATTTCTATCATCATTTTTAATAAGGATAGCTCATAAATTTAACACATGTCTCAAATAGTGTGGATACAGGTCATTTGATATTCATCCCATACATGTAATCTGTGACTCTTGTATGTTTCATTCTAGTTGTTATTAAAGGAAATATAATTCATCATGAATGATAGGTCAGTTCTGATAGTTTCGTATTGCCAAAATGATACATATTAGTTGTAAGGAATTTGAAAAATATTACAGAAACTCTCTTACTGACTTCTGCTTAACTGATTACCAAATGTAACTCCTTTGTGTTCTGATACCAGTTTCCAGTCTCGGGGGTGGGGGGGGGGGTGGTTCTCTTGCAGCCAACAAGCAATTCTCAGACACCAGCAGGGTATCTGAGAATTCAACTCATTTCTGTCACTGCCTACCGAGAGAAAGCATCAGATTCCACAGGTTAAGAGTTCAGTCTTACAAGATGGCCCCCGTGCCACTTCAGATGGCAGTAACAAGCCCAGGTTGTTACCTGTGCTTCTGACAGATCAGTTACAGATTGGAGGTTGCAATGACGCCTTACCTGGACGTCATAAGCCAGTCGTAAGTCCAGATTGTTCCTTGTACATCTGACCAACTGGCCATAAATCAGAGGTTGCCTGGGCTCCCTCCTTGGGTTTGATTAATTTAGCAGCTCACAGAACTCAGAGAGACATTTTACTTACTGGATCACTGGTTTATTACAAAAGGATATAGCTCAGGAAATGCCACATGGAAGAGATGCATAGAGCAAGGAACGGGGAGAGGTTGAGGAGCTTCCCTGCCCTCTCCAGAAGTGCCACATTCCCCAAATTTCCATGCATTTGGCAACTCAGAAGCTCTCTGAACACAGTCCTTTTGGGTTTTTATGGAGGCTCCATTAAGCAGGCACGATTGATTAAATAATTGGCCATTGGCAATTGATTCAATCTCCAGCCCTTCTTGCCTCCCCAGAGGTGGGGGGTCTGAAAGTTCTAACCTTCTAATCAGATGGTGGTTCTCCTGGCAACCAGCCTCCAACCTAGGTGCTTTCCAGAAGTCACCTCATTAACATAACAGAAGACACCTTTGTCACTCTCATCACTTAGAAAATTCCAAGGATTTTATGAGCTGTGAGCCAGGAACTGTGGACAAAGACCAAATATATAGAGAAATGTATTCTGGTCATTTGAATGACCAAATACATATTTCTCATAAATCACCATATCACAGTAACCAAGTCTCCTTTGCCTCTATAATACTCAAGGCTAGTTGGCTTCAAGCCATTGGAACTTTTTGCTTACTAGAATTTGCTGAATATGGGTTCATTCTCAAACCTGTGTGCCAGTTAATATTGCAGTTATACAATGTAATTCAATATTATACAAAACAATGACATATGGTTGTCAGAAAAGAATCACTTTCAGAAAAATTAAATTGAGTACTATGAAAATAATAAATAATAGAAATTTTTCTTGAAAATGAACTGCCAATGAAACGGGTATGGGTGAAGGACCATAAGACATCGGCAGGAAAATTATAAAAATCTTTAAGGATTCTCAACTCAGACTGTTGTACAGATGTCTATAAGGTCTTATTATATGTAAGAGAAAGCAAAACTTGAAATCACAAACATAAAAACCTTCGCAATGTTGAATCAGTTGTTGGTGTTAATTTTGCAGTATTTTGTTTGATTTTCTTCTTTTGCTTCTCCTGGTGATAACCAATCTGAATAAAGACAACAGACTTAGTCAGAGCGAGAATAATAGAAAACTTTCTTTAATGTTGCCCAAAAACAACATCTGGAAACATTAATCTTACTAACCCTTACTAAAACAGTTATAAAGAATTTTTGACGAATAAAATATATTACTTTAATTTTGTAGTAGCAATAATTATTTTGATGACAAAACCCAATGTTACTGAATAGTTGCAAATTTATCTTATTTTCATTGTTTATTTCTCTATGAGAAATTATACTCCTATTCAGAAAGCCAACCTCTATAACATAGGTGTTGCTTGTGCTAAATTATAGTTTATAAAAGTATAGGACTCCAAATATGACATTTTCCAAAAAATATATCCAAAGAATAGAATCAGGATGCTTCTGCCAAAGTATACAGGTCTTTCTATGTCATATTGATGAAGTAAATTAGAATTTAAAAAATTCTAGGGCCAGCAATGAATGAATACCAAAATATATGTCATGCCAGAAGATACAAACTCTATTTAGGCCACCTTTGCACTAAACCATTTATTTAACAAATATTGAATGTAGTGTCCATCAGGCTCTGCTCAGGAATTGGTAACAGAAGAATCGTTAAGACACGGTAGATTGTTGCCCTCAAGAAGTCGTGTGTATACCAAGTAAAAAATGCCACTCTGATGCTCTGCAGGTGTAAGCGTATTTCAATAGCAGTGCAAAAGAGAAAACAGGAAAAAGCAAGCAACATAACAAAAACAGTTCAGCTCTCAAATCTGCAAATTCACTATCACTGGTTTGCACGTTGAAAAACACCATCCTCAAGATACATTCATGTGTTACCACTAATGAATATACGATTCTCAATTGCTCCTTTCTTACCTGCATTTTTTTGGGTGGTCTTTGTAATTATTTCACTCTTGAAACCTTGCCCAAAGCATAGTTTTGTTTTATTTTGGTTTTAGTATATAGGAAATAACCAAATGCTTCTTTTTCATTACATTCAGTTGAAAGCTGTGGAATATCTTGGAAGTGTATCATATTCTTTATTTGGTAAAGTGTCAGAGCAGGATGTTCTCTACTCAAAATTTATACTCCTTATTTAGGTTACTTTATACCCTTCAATATTTATTTCTTTATTATTCAAAGTTCTTAAATCCAGTCAGGCAAATAATTTTTAACCAGAGTGAGGGATCTGTGTTCCTAAGTTTTGTATCAAAATCACCTTTCCAAACTATATCTATGGCTTGGAATCATGGAAAAAAGTGAGAAAATTAGAACGTTTTAGAGAAAGGGCATCTCATATTTCACAACACTAATTACCAGAGAGTGCAAGTGAGGTTTGCCTCTGTATTTTAGAAAGATCATGAAGTATTAAAATGTTTCATTATTTTAAAAATGTAAACCCAATATTGCACATGTAAAGTTTATGAGACTTTGGGATACGTTGACTCAAATTTATTATTTAAATGGCTAAAAATGAAAACAAGAAGGAGACATTATGACACTTTGTATACATGGCTCGTACTTTCATTTTACAGTATTAACAATATAAATTCCCTTATGATTTTATTAGTAACATTATTAAAAATTACTCTATAACATAATGTCCCACAGAACAACTTTTTATATCAGAGTTTCTGATTACTGAGCCCTGGATGATGATTCCCCCTCCACTGTGGAAAGTAAGTTACTAAATCTACTCTCCTCTACTAATGTCAGAAATAGCGTCAAAAAAACCAATATCAAACAATCAGGATTGGCATGGAAGAGAAAACCTATGCATTAATCCAGTATAAAAATACCTTTCAGAATTGCAGTTATTCAGGGTTCTCATTTCTGACCCTTGTGGATTAAGGAGGGATGCCAAGAGTAGACTGCAAAACAAAGGCATTTCTTTCTCTTCCTACAGTGTCACCTGTGTTCTGCATCTGAAATAGAAGGAAAGCTCAACCATGTTGGCATTCGGCCACTCCAACCCTTGACCCTGTTATCCAGAAACAACCCGGAAGGGAATTTTTGCCCTCATATCCACTGTGCAGAAGTGGCTGGTGTGAATTTGGATGTACTAGTGCACGAGGGAGGAGAGGAGTCATATTACATTAGCTGAGTCACACAGAGAAAATGATGGGGGCAACATCTGAAATCTCTCCATACAGAATTCTCGCCTAGCTCTTCTGCTGCTAACTGCATTGACTGTGTGGTCTAGCTGGGTTTTTGTATTTATGTTCTGTGCTCAAAGTGAAGATTAAAAGAATCAGGTGAACATATCATGCTTATCTGATTAAATTTGAGAATAGTTTTCTATACTTCGGTAACTAGTCCAGTGTTTCGTCTGAGAGCCCCGGAGAGGAATGTAAGCCTTATGGAAAAGGCCTCAGAAAAACACCACCCTTACACTGGAGAAAAGGGGTTTGCAGATAGGTGTTTTGAATGCATGAATGCTACAAAATATGCAGCTTTTCTAACCTTTCAGCTATAAAATAATTGTGATGAATTGAGAATTTTTAATATGCCAAGTTCAGTTTTCTCAAACCATACAATTTAATTCAATAATTTTGAGAAAATTATTTAGATTTCTGTTCCCGGAGGTAAAATTTTATTTTACAAACAACTTAATTCTTAATGAAATGCAACATATGATATTATTTGAAGCTTTTCCTGTTTGAAGAAATATCTCTTTGTAGTAAGTGTGTTTTAATACTATGACACAGATATCTTATAATAAACCTGACTAATTCAAAACTCTATTTTTATTTCTAGGCCTGTAGTACAACTTACTGTTAAGAAATTTTAAGATTAAACTTTGATTAAATATATCTCTCAATCTCAGGAGGTAATCAAATAATTTTAACTATAATTATTGAATTAGTGTTATTAGTGAGATCTTAACCTTAGATCGCTCAGAAAAATAAACGACAAAACTCATCACTTGAAATAAAACTATTTATTACATAAAGAGCAAAGAAAGTAAGCAAGGACCAAAAAAGAAAATGCCACAGTTACTATTTTAAAGTTAAATGTAGAAAAAATTAGAAAAATGATCTTCAATAAAATCTGTCTTAATACTTTATTTCTCTTTGGTGGATGTTTAAAAAGCCTTGTTTGTTGTACGAATTTTTATGATATGGCAGTCGATATATGTGAGCGTGGTATGGTGTGTGTTGTGGATGTGTGTGTGTATGTTTTGAAAATTCATTGTGCAATGAAAAGGTTTACATTTTTCATTATGCTATGATTACTTTGTTTTTTTCCTTTGGATTTCTTGCATTCAATATCTGGTATCGATAAATTATTTATTTTCACATTCCCTGCATTTCCCCAATAGAGAATGGATCTTATATTCTGCTACCATGAAAATATGGTACACCTGATTTTCCATTTCTTTCTTGGAGCTGTGTGTTCTTTTCTAACCTTTAATGATCAGTCTTCTAAACTGAGCTCACTTCCTTTTCTGCACTGATGTTCTCAACTCTTTCCAACCTCCCTTTACACCTGCCTAGACTTATTTTTGTACTAAATTTGGTATTGCTTGCTATATTTCAGAGGTTCTTAATATAAAAGCCTGAAAAATGTAGCAAATATTAGTATGTGCATATTTGGATTATGGTATATTCCTAAATCAATGTTTAATCCCTTAAAATATTTTTTTTTTTGGAGATGCAATGGTTACAGAAGCTCAATGATATAAAATCATTAAAAAATAATATTTAAGCAGGAATCTAAAGAGACAAGGGATGATTTCAGGAGTCAATAAGAAAACCTTCAGAAGAGTCTATGATAAGAACAAGACCATGGGGCTGGCCTGGTGGCATAGTGGTTAAGTTCACACATTTTGCATTGGTGGCTGGGGGTTCACAGGTTCAGATTCAGGGTACGGACCTAGCACCACTCATCAAGCCATGCTGTGGTGGCATCCCACATAAAATAAAGGAAGATAGGTACAAATGTTAGCTCAATGACAATCTTCCTCAAGCAAAAAGAGGAAGATTGGTAACAGATGTTAGCTCAGGGTCAATCATCCTCACACACACAAAAAAAATAAATAAGATAAGATAGTTTATAGTATTTTATGGTATTTTCTTAAATAAATATTTATTAAATACTCTATAATAGTTCATTTTTAATTTAATTTCTAATCCTTTTTATTTGATAAATAGTTCATGAATGAATAGTGATATTTGGTCTCGCTTTTGTCATAGTATTATTTTTTCTGTCTTTAATGCTTTGTCTTATACCTTTTCCAATATGGATTGTCTCTTCTTTGGCTTGGAGCATGTGCAGGGGAGATAAGTGTGTGTGTGTGTGTGTGTGTGTGTGTGGTGTGCGTGTGTATGGATGCATGAACATTTACATGCATATGGTTTCTTTTCATTTACAATGATTTTTTTCCATAGAGGTAACCATTATGTCACCTATGTACTTTACTCGTTCCAGCCAACCAAAAAAGATAGACAGGAAGCAGAAGGGCATGGTCCCTCTCATTAAAATACTTCTTCTAGGTTTGACTCACTTCTTTCATCTGTACCTCGTTGTCCCAAACCTAGGTATAGTATCACACTAGAGAGACAGGGGGATGTAAGTTTTTCCTTGGCAGTCATGTACCTAGCTATAATTTTGAGGTACAACTACTGAGGACAAAGGAGAAAGAGATTAGGAAATGATGAGCAAGGAGCCTGCCACAAATGGCTACATGTATATTCTAATAATCTGGAAGTTAGATAATATGCTTTTAATTTAATAACTGAAGATTTCACGAACATTCCTAAATTTGTATTCATTCGATCACCGTCATATAAAACAAAACAATAATTTTTAATTCTTCTGACAAAAGACATGATATTTCTGCTTTCCTTTCTTCCACCTTCAGCCCTTTCAACTTTCCAGTTTGTCTGTATCATCACCTTAGGTCTCAAATCTATTTTTTTTAAATTTTTCTCTTTTTCATGTTATTTTTAGAATAGGATAAACCTCCCTTAGTTGTGGGCACTCCATGTCCTAGCTAGATGTAAATCTAAGCCAAGGGAGGTCATTGGAAATCAAATCCTGTGGATAAAGACAGGAATAAACAACCCATACAAACTATTTGTGTTTCTCAAAAATGTGTGTGCAAGTGTCTCTTTTCCTCAGTGGGTTCCTACCAGAGCGGGGGTGGTGTTTCTGGGTTTGGTTGAGATTCCCCTAATACAAGGCATGAATAAAGCTGAACTTCAAGATTTTCCATCCAAACAGGTTGTCAACCAGTACATTATTAAATAAAATCTTCACTTGCAAGCCCGCATGTGTGTGGTCTTTCCAGTTTCAGGAATCTTTTCCCTGCCTGCTTTATACTTTATTTTTGTTTCTATGGTTTAAAAAAATGCAGATTTACCAGCATTGACTTTTAATCCTGATGCTTATTAGTTACATAAAAAGTTATTTATGTATTTCTATATCTTTTCATCCTCATTTTAACACCAATTATCTCATGGAAAGACAATTATTTTTTCTGACGATAGTGATCTGAAGTGTGTCACTGAGCATTTTCCCAGGGGCTTCGTCCAGGAACATTTGTCTTTTCAAATGCCTGGGTATATCTGAAATGATCATTACTCAACTCTTTTTCAGTGAAAGTTTTGTAAATCCTGTATGATTTTCTTCAGGAATTTATTTTACCAAAGGAAAAATCTGAATCCAATTTGATTTTAGTGTTCTACAGGCAATCATTTTTAAAACGGCTTTAAAGTATTTATTATTATCTCTCTTACTCATTTTTGATCTCCGATTTGTTTTCTTGCATGTTCCCACACCTTGCACAACCCCAAGCAATGGTTGTTCATATCAAACTTAATGTTAGTAGCACATTCCAGAGCTGCACGTGTACAATCTTCAGGCCCTCAGAGTTGGCCCAAGTTCCAATCTCATCGAAAATGCTTCTCCACTTAAATCTTTGATTACTAGTTCTGATACTTAACTTATATTTAAGTGTTCTTGTTCTTTCTCAATCACAACTTAGATTTCTATGGTTAATTTTCTATGTTCACTCACTTCTCTCATACTTTTCATTTCTATTTCTTTTCAGATTCTGGAAATGCTTTGTAAGTCTGTGTTACTTAATGTTAATATGAATTTCTTCAGTATGAATCGACTTTTTACTCGTTCCAGTGAACCTTTTATTTGGCAATTATTTCCCATTGAATTTAATACTTGTCTTATCCAGGCCTGCCTTTATTTAACAGAACCGAAGCTTTCTTTTATATTACTAAGAATAAGAAACAAATGTGTCCTACATTTTCTTTTGTGTCATGAAATAAATTCATTTCAGGGGAGGATTTTCCTCTGAGTCATTACCATTTTATTTCTCTTCCCTGTGTCTCCTAATGCCTTCTTATATACCAGTTGACATCTTCTATTAACTCCAGTGAGAACTTGATTTGTTAATATTTGTTCATGCCATGAGGATGGCTGATACATCTTATTTTAAAGTCCTTCTCCTGGATCTTATTGCAAACGAAGGAAATGATTCATGCCCAGTGTTGGGGGAGAGTAAGGATGTGGGTTTTCAGTTCCCGTTCCACAGGAGTTTTCTGGAAGCTGGCAGAAGCCCCAGTTGACTTGAAACCAAAGGACAGAGCGTCACGTAAAGCAGGCAGCACAATGGTGCCCTCATTGTGGCATTCAGCAAACGCTAGTTTCCTCAGTAATTCTGTATGCCTTTTCAAATTGTTCAATAAATGCAAAGCCCTATGCAAAAATAGGTAAAAAAAAAAAAATTCCATAGGCCTACAGTCATGGTTCAGAGAATAATGAGAAGTAGGCCAGAGGTTATTGATGCTGCCCCCAGGTATTTACCTCACAAGGACTTTTAGCTGTGACTAAAAAGCTGAAAGGCAAAAAAGCACAAAGTACTGGAGACTTTTCACAATGTGGCTTCCCATGTTAGTGTTAGCCAGAGGCAGTTAAGGTCACAAGCCTGGAGAATTAGTTGTGCTGACTTCCCTGGCCAGAGGCCAAGGCACAGATTGTCAGTAGAAGCTGGTAATGACTATTCCTAGTATATTTTGGTCAAGCAAAATGTCAGAGAAGTAATAGAGGGTGATTTTTAATTCTAACTTGTCTGCATAAACACCCATACGAATGTGAAATTTACTTACTTCTTACTTCTCATTGCGAAGATGTTAACCTGTCTCCCATTTCCAAATAGATTAATGGCTCTTTTATTTACAAATAAAACAAAATGAAAACCAGGAGCAAGTATTCCTTCTGGTTCCACTCACTCTTCTTTCCTTCCAGAGGTAAAGCATGCAGAAAATGTGTTTCCCCCAGTTAATACTTCGTATTCTTCCCTCCAGGCACTACAGCAAAACAAGAGCATGGACTCCAGAAAACAAAAATTCCATTTGAGGATCTAATGGAAAGGAAGGAACAAAAGCTTTTCCTGGGAGATGAAGATGAGTAAACACATATTGAGTTTACAGTCCACGGTACCTGCAGGAGACAAAAGGACGTTGTCAGAGCATGAAGTTATTCCTATCACGACGTCACACAGGGCACACTTCCTGTGAGCCTGAGATGACCAGTGGAGGGGAGGTGGCAGCTTACGGGCTTTATCAGCTAGACACTGAGCTCTTCTACACAAAGACAGAAAAATGTGTTCCAGAGATCCAGAGAATTCCTCTGAAATACACATGGAGGTGAGATTTCACAGAATACTGACGTACTGGAAATCTGTAGATCCCAGCAAGGAGTGTGCGGATTGGATGAGCGGCAGGGAGGTGTCAGGTTCAACTCGACACCAAAGGCAAATCCTCAGGCAGAGTCGGGAGGTGTGTTAAGGATTTGGGAGGAGAACTAGAAGCTCAAGGGGGAAAACTGTCAAATACAGATCTGAGGATGAAGCCAAGAACCAAGGAAAACTTAACCAAAGACAGGAAACCACTGTGGGAGAAAATTTACATAATTCTATTAATTAGCTCTCTCACCCAGAGCTAATTTTCATCGTCTGTTCATGCATGCAAAAGTTTCGGCCAGGTGGCATCTCAGCAGTGACGCACAACAATCGACATTTATTACTTTGCCTTTGTTTGTTTTTTTGTTTGATGGGTCATCGAAGGATAAGTAGAGCTCCAGATTCAAATATTCTGAAAATTTTAAGAGAAATGAAGAAAATTCCTCTGAACATCAAAATTACCTTTCTGACAAGGTGTGTGTGCGCATATGCGTGTGTACAGAAGTCAGCTTGCTGAAGAGGATAGTCTAGACCCACGCCATACCGGTTTTGTGGTAGAACTAAAACTTCACAACTTGACATTGGCCTGAGAGTGATTCTTGAGTAAAATATAATAATATAATATCAATATGGTTAAGAACAACACCTAGCATATTGCATGCATTCGGTCTACTAAGCTTCGTAATAGGCATTCTCATATCAGGTTTCCAATGATTCTTTTGAAATAGTTATTATTGCTCCTGTTTTATCCATGAGGGAAATGAGGGTCACAGAGGAGATATGATTGCTCAGACAACTGAGCTTGTAGGTGACAGAGTTGGGATTTTAGATAGGTGTTTCTGAATCTCCCACAACATAGCAGAACATGATGAGTCACCTGAAGTCCGCTGGATCTGAGGTGAGCCATAAAGTTTGCTGAAAGGTTTTTGTATCTCAGCTATCCAGGATACCCAAAATCACAATGGAAACTTTGAGAGAAGAGTCAACATCTTAATGATGCTGGGAGAATCATAAACACCTCTCACATCACATATCCAAAGAACGCCAGTCTGACCATCTGGAAAATGCTTTAGCTCCTTCAGGGCCATACTTGGCAAATTTCCCTTTAGGAACTCTTTTCTATGCCATATTCTCTTGGGAGGAGCTCAGAAAATGGATGGATAGTAGTGGTACACTTAGTCGGAGCTGGATCTGAGCAGGCCATACAAGTAATAGAGAAAACATGGGAAAAGGTCTATGTCATTAGTGCAGTAGGAATCATCATGTGAGCACTAAAGAGCACTTGTCACCTGATTCCTGGCACTCAGTAAAGGAAGAAATGGGCTTGATTTCTTCAGAAAGGCATCCCCTCACGCTTAGAACTGGACTGAAAGAAAGTACATGGAAACAAGAAGGACAAAAAAAGAAAAATCCAGAAAGGGAAAGACACAAATCCCCCTCATGTATGCAGGAGAAGGGAAACTTCTCATAGAACATTTCATGAACCACTCATAGTACATCTAAAGGCAAGCTGCCTCGGAAGAGGGGTGTGGAATCAGAGAGAGCATCGTGGCAGCCGTGTGAGTCCAATATTCCCACCAACGTCAAGGCGACAGCCACAGCTGGGCTTTCACTACAGCTCAGTTTCACCCCAGCCAAGAAGCTAATCCAAACAGAGAGGCCAATAGCTCTATTTTCTGACTTGCCTTTTTTTCAATTTGATTCTTTTAAATATTTCTTACCTTGAATATTTTTCATTTAACCAGTGTTAATTCACCAATTTCACTGTTTAATTAGCTTTTTATGAGTCAATGTATTAGTGACTTAAAATCTCATCAGATTCTTCCCTCTCCCTCAAAATACTGAGTGAACAAATGAAATTTATTAAATTATGGCCTGAATTATCAAGTGCACCTATTACATTAAATAAGAGTAACTCAAGGGATGCAATAAGAAAGCACCTTTTTTGTCTCTAATTGTTTAATTGATTTTTTTCAGTGAGGTTTGTTTTTTTCTTGTCTGTGGACGAAAACTCAAGGAGGACCTACGATCTTTCTGATCCTTCACAGACAATGTAATTCCTTTTTCTCAGTTCTGTTTATAAAATATGTATAAATTCAGTATTTAAAATGCTCAGATTGAGAATTACAGCTTCAGGGCCATAATAGAGAGCTTGAAAGTACGTCACTTCTATCCTTACATGAAGAAAAAAGCTGAATAAAACTGTAAACATCAACAGCTTTTCTTACACCCACTAGAGAAAGGAGGTTTTAAGGGAACCAAATAATCTGAAATATGGAGAAAGACAAAGGCCTGCAGTGGGAAACAGTACCTGATCTTAAACGTAGCAAAGTTGGTGTTAATATAATATTTGGCAGTAAAATTTTCATGAGCTACTTTAAAAAATTCTCTTATGGATAAATTAATAAATCTATTAAAACTGAACAAACTTTATCAAAATCTAACACATTTCCTTGTCTCTTTTCAGACTCATTATTTACAAATATAATAAATCCAGACAAGTAAAAGTTACTGTCTGCTACTTACAGCTTTGCATATCTATTAAGGTTTTGATTTTCACTATCTTCTCTCTCATCTGGCCAATTTACTAATGTACTACACTCAGTTATCTTTAATAAATAAAACACACTCCATTGCCTTGCATACACAAACATTTCTGCTATTACGTCTAGTACAGTCTTAATCGCCCATATTAACTATAATTTGTATTCAAAATAACTACTTCTACTTTACTGAGAAAACTGAGAGGTAGGTGTTTGGTAATTGTCTGTCATACGAAGCTTCTTAGGGGACCGGTAAGACTCGTAAGTGTACGCGGTATGTTGTCCTATATCCACCCCCGTTCCTTCTACATCCAGAAAGGGAAAAAGTGGCAAAAATGAACATATCACTAATATCATCCATAAGAGTAAGGATGCTGTAACGTCACAAAGTAAGAAGCAAACACACTCACAAACACAGGAGTATAATCAATTACTTACTTAGTGACCAAGGTTTTAGTATTCTAACTTAGAAAGCATTAGTTATCAAAAGAATAGCCATAAATTATCTTCATTTAATATTAGTTCAAGGTCTTAAATTAACCAGGGGCCTTGGAAATTACGTTTAAGCTCATGTGCTTCTGAACCACTGCTCATATAAAATGTTTTTATAATTACAAATAAATTTAGTTCAATGAAATTTAATAATTTTCAAAATTATAAACATTATGTTGACATTATCTTACCTTAACTGATGAGTAAACCAATATACTAAGTTTAAAGACTCAACAGGATAACTAGTCTCTTAGTGAAAATGCAAACTTTATTTTTAAAAAAGAATCCATACTACACTCTACACAAAGAAAATCAGAGGGAAAACATACAGCTATTCTTTGGGAAAAAAAATTATTAAATCAGTCTGATTTGTCCAAAGTTTTGGCCTTTCTTATATGTATTTGGATTTTTACATAAAACTTCTTCTGAGCCAGCAGCTTTTGTAAGAAGGGATTTCTTTTTATAAGGCTATTACATTTAAAGAATTCGAAGTTTATTTTTTTTATTTTCTGGGTATTGGTGGGGATTATTAGATTTATGTAGGTACATAAAGTTCTCTATATACCAGTCATAACATAGCTTTTTTTAGTAATAATAATAATATTTAATAATAAGTACGGAAGTGGGAAAATATTTCACACTCACACGCACACAAAGGTAAGGCTTTTCTGACTTATGGGCATCTAGACGGAGCGTGCTTATAGTTTCATTTGCCCAACCCCAGATATGGTCAGAAGTAAACACCAAACATAAAACTAACTGGATCAGCCTGCAAAGAGCTGCTCTCATCTCCAGTTAACAAGAAATATTTTCTTAATTGATTTGAGCTCACAAATAGAGAAAATAATTAAAAATAGATTAGCAAATTGTTTTCTCTATTGTCCCTCATCCAACAGAAAATAATCATCTATTATCTCAATGGAAATCATCACATTTTTAAATAAAAAATATTAGAAAAAGATTGTTAAATTGTAAATGAAATTGATCAGAGGCCTACAGAGCAACAGAACTATAACCTTTGGAATTATCTTGTCAACTGGACAGAAATGTGCAAGTTGACATGTAACCTCTCAGGGTGTGAGCTTGGAGCAATCAGAACACAGGTGTATTCCCCTAAAAAATTAAATGACCCGCAAGTGTTCCTGTCAAATAATGCCTCAGTATGATATGTCCTCTGTTTTGCCTCATTTTCAAGTTTTCAATAAATTATCTAAAATTATAATTTACTATAATTCAGTCTTTCTAGTTAGTGGTCATGGGCAAATTTTATTTTTAAAATATAGTCATACAAAAGGAATTCTTGTTAAATCTGACTAAAATTGGAACATGTTTCTCAATATGTTCATTTTCATGTTCTGAAATTATCTTTCATTGTCTCATTCAAGATTTTATATTTATACATTAACCATTAAAAAAACCTCAAGAATTTGGAACAAAAATTGATTTTAATTTAATCCAATTTGAGTTATCAGACTTTTCTAACACAAAAGACATCAATGTGTCCTGTTTAGGGAATAAAAGATAATTGCTGTAAAATATATGTAGATAAATATGTGGATATCTATATATATATCAAAAATTCTGGCAAACGAATGATACATATATGGTATATAGATATATATGTATAATCTATACCTATATCATATATGTATACATATAAATTAATATTTATGTATGTATAAACTTAGATGTTTAGTATAGTTGTATATATTATATTCAGTATATAAATTTATTATATTCAGCATATAAATTTAATATATTTATATATGTAAATTTGTTTCATACTATTTATTACTTTTATTAGATATTTAAAATTGTTTCCCTTTTGTCATTTTCTTTCATTCAAAATATTATAAATTGAAAGTAGCCAAGAATATTCAATTATTCAAACTCAGTATGTTCACAAAAATTACTTTGCAATATTGACTTTCCTCCTCTCACTGATAACATAAGGCGGTAGGTATCTCTTTCTGTCATTTATGTCTAGTGTGTTTAAGAAACAGAGAAAGAGATAATCCCCAGACGTGCCACCAGTAATGAACACTTGACATGTTTCACATATCATTTTCATTATTTTGTCAAGAGTATTATTCTAAAACAATAGAATCCTGAAGAAAATCTCTTGCCTTTTTGAAGGGAATAGCTTCTGAGACTAAAAGAGCATACGGAGAAGGAATCCTAATCTTTATTTTTATTTTTAGAAGCAATTGTATTTTCTTATCTTAAACTTACACACATAAGGAATGTACTTAAATAAATGACCATTTTTCTTGAGGGTGATTTCCATATTTGGACTGCTATCCTTTTATTCTTCCTATTCTTTTTATGAGACTTGAATATACTGGAAGTCAAGTTAAGTGAAAGTAAGGAAATTTTTTCTGTTAATGTCCTAATTCTAACTTTTTACCATCCTTGCTTTGCATTTCAAATTAAACACTCCCGTGCTTACTTCTTAAGAACAATGGGAAATTTGCTATGGATTGTATATTGGCCAATAATCACCAGCTAAATGAGGGGAGAGAGGAGGAGTGAAGGTGTTTGTCATTTTTTTCTCCCCCAGTGGAATTCCAAGAAAGATGGAGAGGGTCTGAGCTGGAACAAACACTCTATACTTGATTAGTAACAAATCGTTCTTTGAAGGTTTTATAAAGATCAACAATAAGAAGAAAAAAATACACTGAGTTAAATAAACTAGATTTAGAGGTTTACATGCTCTCCCAAGGTTGGTGGAAAATTGCTTTTTCTAAGCAACGCTGAGACATTATTATAAGGTTGCAGAAAGCTCATTAGGCAAGAAATTCTCGGAATCTCTTTTCGGTTTACAGCAATTAGCTGTGTGAATGCAGCCTTACTTTTTGTAGCAATTAACTTTGTGGAAAAATCCTCTGCTAAATTATCTTTGGATAATATTCACAGAACTATCAGCGATTGTTTTCCTATAACTAAGTCTTTGCTGTTTCTTTGGCCCTTGTGGTGGTGTTGTTACAAAATAATTTTTCCATGTAAGAGGGCCAATTTCCCATTGTTGTTGAAGCAAGTCAGAGCCTAGAAAGATGGCATTATAAATGCATTATGTGTGTATTTCCCCTCTGGTGGGTTAGCTGTGAAAGACAATGAGATATTCTGACTGCCACAAATTATCTTGTGACTTGTCATTTAAATACCATTCCCTATGAGCGCCATGTTTCTTAGAAGAGGGAAATCAAATAATGTTCTTTTGAACACTTGACAATTTAATTCATATTCATGAGTCCTCAGAAACTATTTCCAGGTTATTAAGATAGATTGAGCCTGATTCTTCCAAAGAAAAAGGTACGTCTTCTAATTACTGAGACATTCAGGTACAAAAGAATGCTGTAACTCTGTCCATATCCATATCTTTGCTATTTTATATCTATCTACATGCAGCTATCTCTCATGTTTATCAGAGCTGATTCTGGACTCTCTCTCCACAGTACGCCAGTTTCTTTTCCTTTCACTCTTTGTGCCATTATGGCTCCTAGAAAGTGTCAGGGCTCATATCACCTTGGAACAGAGAAGGACATGATGTAAAGTAATTTCCTTCCAGTTGGGAAGCAATGGAAAGCCTACCAGTCCACTTCAAGTGGACTTTGGAAATGAAAGGAAGATGAAATCAGGGCTAAGAGATAAGTTGCCATAGTTTTCTCTCACTATCTTGCAAATCAACCTTTTGTAGCGTGTGTGGAGCTGGGCGATGTCTAGATAAATATTATGAGGCAACTGTGAACATCAAAGCCACAGAGTTATTTCTCAAACACACTTATTTCTTAAACCACCACCAGACAGAGCTGGACAAATGAATCGAAGGCCATGTTCTTGGTTCCCAGAGCCACAGAGGGGTAAGCATTAGTGGTGGTTGAAGTTGCTACTTCTTTGGTGAGGAAATAAGAAAATGCTGAAATGATCAGTCTACCAATGAAGGATCAACATAATCATGAAGGCATGGGGTTTAAACAAAGACAACATAAGGGACAAGGATGTCGCCAAAGTCAACAGGCATCTTGGATCAGGCAGTTCAGCAAGAGACGTCTAAAGTGGGGCTCTGAAGTCAAAGAGAATCTCAGGCAGAAAACATCTTATTGAAACCCAGACAACATGTGGGGCTTCTTCCTCCACAAGATTATAAAAACCTCATCTACCTGAATAGTATCTTGCAGAAGAGGATGGGGAAGCTGAGACAGCCTATCCTTACTTTTCTGTTTAACACAATGCTCTAAAGGTTTAAATGAAATACAATATAACAAATACTTTAATATAATTTTTCATGTATAAATTTGGATCAGTTTTTATGCTGACATATTTACTCAAACTAGTCCAAGACATTCCACGAGGAGGATTTGAATTAGAAGAGACATTTAAACTGAAAGAGACTAAAATATTGGCACATTTTAAAGGTCTCTTCCCCTCCTCAAGCACTACTCAGTGATGTAGGGATCCTGGGAAATATTAAATAAGTTGTAGAAATGAATGGAGCTGCCTTTTCTCTCCCCACCTGAATGGCAGTAAATGTAAATTTGCGATCTCATTATATAAACATAATGTATATGAAACGTTTAGAAATGTACAGATATGGTGGAAGATAAAGGAAGAGATATATTTTAAAAGAAAGTTATTTGAAAAATTGTTTTAAAAATCTCTGAAAGCAAAAGTAACACATTTACATCCTAGAAAATTTAGAAATACAGAAATTCACACAGAAGAAAATAATCTATGGATATATCTTGTAATCTTATTGGGAATAGTGTTAATGAGGAACAGTACTATAATTCAGAGAATTTAATGATTCAAGTCACAAAATTGCTATCATTTTGGTAACCCTTCCATGTTCTCATTTCAGGTAAATTCAGGCTCCTTTTACAAAAGACAATAATTCTGTTTTGAGCTACTTTTAGTTCTTCCTTTGTGTCTTTGCAAGCGCATTTGCTGAGTATGAAAATGCACTCTTACATCAACTCAGCTTCTCTGTGATTAATTAGTGCTGGATTTACAGACATTTCTTTAAAAGCGAAGTCAAATTGTTCGTCACCTATAGCTGAAGAAATTGTGGTTCTATAGGTCACTCAGCTACTTCTCAGATGAGCCAGCGCTACGTCCGGTGTCTCCTGACTATCCTTCAGCATCCTTTCCAACACACTGTCCAGCCAACAAGCTCCTGAAGTATAATTCCCAAGTCCAACCCAAGTTAGAATTCTCTGTTTAAAAAGAACTCAGATGACAGGAGAAATCTGCCCAGAAATAGCCCAAATGCACTGGTATGCGTGCTTCTTTTATTGAAAATTCAGGCTGATCTTTGCAAAGCTGCCAGTAGAGATGAACCAAAGGAAGACACTTTATGTCATTACTTTGTCTCCTTAGACTGCAGGGGGCAGACAGTGTAACAGGCTTTGTCAGTAGGTGGGAGAGTCTCCCAAGCAGAGGTTTCCTCTCCCAAACATTCTAGTTTTCACTGTGGTCCCCACTTCCTTCCTCCTCTGCTCTCTTTCTAGCCCTACCACACCACTTCAATCCAGCATCTTTTTGCTCCTGGGAATACTATTTTCATAGTTCTCTTTATGGGACTAGGGTGCATTTTTGGTATTTTAATATTCCTATTAATTAATATTTATCAAGACTTAACTACACTGTCCCCAGTATGTAACATGCATTAAAATATAATATCTTCATAAAACTTTCAGAGATGAGGAAATCAAGATACCCAGAGGCTAACTACCTTTACACAGCTCACAGACTTATTCGGTGAAGTCAGGTACAGCCCAGGGAGTGAGGCTCAAGGTCAGCGACATTAACTGTGTTGTTCTTATTCTGCCTAGATGTAGCCAGTTTTTAAAGTAACTATAAAACATTACACAAAACATGAAATCTTACATAAAAAGTCTGTATTTTCTTCTTTTAGAGACCAAAAATCCCCTGACTTTACCAAAAAAGGACTATTGGCTTCCTAGTGAAATGAGTAATCTTCTCAGAAGTCTATAAAATTTTAATGAACTAAAATTGCTATTAAATATTATATAGACTCCAAAGTCAATATTTAGCACACATACCTGGGTTACATAGGCGCTCTTTTCTTTTTCTTGATGGGTCAAACGGGTAAAACCTAATAATTTTCATCTTATTTCCATGTCGTTTTTAACACGGCTTCTGGAACACATTGGTTGCTGCTTACAAGATTTAAAGATGATGTTGTGTTGCCAGGCTTGTCATACACATAGTTAAACAAATGAACTAAGAAAGACTGTATTTCTCTCCTGGGCTTACAATATTTTATGGTTCTTTTGTGTCCATTATTGCTTTCACTGGTTTTCTAAGCAAACTTTCCTATATTACATTGAGACATATGTGGGGAAAAGTTTTACTTTCCATGACAATGAAGAATAATGGTAAAGAATAAATATGAAGACATTTAAATAAAGGCGATTTCTTGAGCTGCACAATATCTCTGTTTTGTTTCTTATGGGAAAATAAGTTCAGGAAAAAAGCACTTGTTTCTTGGTAAACAGCTGAAATGCAGAGGATGTTTGAGTACAGAAGATAATATAGCAAACAACACACTGTATGAAAGTCATGTTGCTTTTTTCAGCAGGTGAAAGTCTTAATTGAGCTTATTTTCATAGCCGGTGGTAACCATTTAAAAAATAAACAGTTAGTAGAATGGAGAGAATGTGTATTCTCAGACTTAACTTTTAAGACACGTATTTTAGCATACCATACAGATAAAATGGAAGAATCATGTATATTTCTCTGCGTCTAAAAAAGTCTGCAACTAATGAATGGTCTTCGATAAATTCTTTGGAGGGAGATATTCTGAATTCCCTTTTGGAATTTACTTCCAGTAACTCAACAGAATATTCCTTGATAATGTTAACAGAATTAGAATTTCCATTTAGTTGTTTTATTTTAAATCATCGATTATTTTCCATTCCTATTTTGAACCTGTCCAGCATATGCATTAATCAATTTTGTTGTATTTCACTTCTCTCATATTTTTTACGTTTATTTTAAAGAACAGTTCCCAGTAGATTTGTAATAATAACTTAACCACAACTGTCGTATACCCTTGGCTGTATGTCATAATGTATGATTATTATTTTATTATTTTAATAGTAACTAAGTTCTCTTAAAAATCAATCTATTCACATTTGAATTTATTATTTATTTTTATTTGATTCATGAATAACACGTTTTCATTCCTAAATAGTTTCATTTAACTGCTCTAAATTTCTCTCTTATTCTGATACTTGCCACCCACCCATTTGGAGATGTTGTAAGTTATTGAGGATATGCTCTGTTCTTGGAGAACAACCCAACAACTTTGCAGCAAATCAGCCCTGTGATGAATTTACTAGGAGGCCTTATCAATAGCCAGACAAATAATAGAGACTCTTTCTCTCTATAGATCTATCTATAGATCATTCTTGATACTTTGTTGTGGAAGAGAATTAGATTGGTGTTTGAGGATCTCTTCTTCACAGTACAGTGTTGACTGTCATTCAATAGTTGGTGACCTCACAACGATTCTTCCTGAAGTTACAAAATTGAGAAATGTCTAGAAAATTTCTCCATCCACCTCCACTATATAAAATACCCTATGTGGTGAGGAAAGCTCCTGCTAACTGGCTGCATCGCAGTGAGGACTCTTCTTGATCCTCTTTCTTGTTTGCACCTGGGGAGTTTAAAAGGACTTTTGCAGGCTCTCAAATGATGTCTTTCATTTGGTCAATTAATGGTAAAATTTGATGCAGCGAAAAATAAAAAGAAAATCATCTTTCACCTGTTTTCTTTTTTTATATACTATTGTCTCAGTGTATCTTTCATTTAACTAATTTTTAGAATTCAAAGCATTTCTGTATATTCCGATTGATTTGTTCAGTGGTTCAACAACTATTTATTTAGTATCCACGTGGTAGACACTTATTTTCCAAAATTTAGAGTGTCATGTTATTTCCCTAATAAATCAGTTACTGTAATGCAAAAGAGAACATTAAAAGAAAGATAACACAGCAGGCATTTTTTTGAGGTGCTTACTCAAATCAATCGCAATTCACTGAGAATTGCCTTCTTTTCATATACGCCCTACCCCACTCTCACTCCCACAGGCAATCTTGTAGTAGAGAACCCAGATTTCCTGGTATTCCTTGATTGGATCCAAGACAGATATTTGACACAAGGTGTAATCTGGAATTCGAATTTTAAGATCCAAACAAACTGGGATGGTCATTTGAAGTAGAGTAATAGGTAAATCTAAGAACCCTCTGGGTGCTCAGGTTCACATAGAAGAAGAAAAAACATCTCTAGTAGTTCAAGAGAATTAAGCAACTATAAAGAGATAAGGACTGTTGTAAGATTGTGGTGGATGACAAAGGGACACAGAAGGTGTATTATTAGATTACTGAAGGCTTTCTGGTTCGTGTTTGCACTGTCCTGGGAAGCCCAGGGGTACCTCTTGCCCTTTGGTGGGAAGCTCTCCTGTCTTTCAGATTTACTCTCGGGCTTTTTGTTGCTGTTGATGCTTAAGTTATTTCAAATGAGTTTATGCTTGAGTACAGAAAAACACAGACAATACGTGAGGTGTTCTTCAGACTATTTCAAAATTTTTAAAAAACAAAATATACTGAGCACTGTGCTAGAAGCTCCATATTCACCCTCTCTGATGCTGAGCGAGGTATAACTTTTAGTCAACTTTACAGATGAGGAAATGGACACTTTGTGAGGTAACAGGTGAAGATATAGGATTTGTGTCTCTTTCCACCAATACATAGCATGGAAGTTCCAATAACAATTTTGTTGTTCTCCTTCAAATCTTTAAGAGTCTCCTTGGGGCCCTTTAATCCTCTGTCCATCCTTCCCAACTCTCTATCCTCCTCCTCCCTGCCACTCCTGTTCTAAAGCCAATGCTACTGATTTTGAGTATGTTTACAATACCATCACACTTCTAAGTTCCAAATTCTGTTTTGGTTATCTATGGCTGTATAACCCAAACCAATTTCTTAGGGACTTAAAATAACAGTTGTCATTTATTTGTTCATGATTGTTGGATTTGAGTGGGATTTGACAGGAACAACTTATCTCTGTTCCAAATGGTGTCAGCTGGAAAATTCATTCCCAAGACAGTCTACTCAGAGGGCTGGGATTTTGGTGCTTGCTCTTCTGTGGGAAGACTAATTCTCCTCTGCACTGGTCTTTCCGTGGAGTTGCTTGGGTTTTCTCATAGATTGGCTGCTGGGTTCCAAGAAGGAGAAGCAGAAGGTATTGCTTCTCTTAAAGGCTAGAGCTGGATCTGGTAATATCCCGCTGCTATCAAATTCTATTGGTCAAAATAGATTCAAGAGCTTGGACAAATAGACTCAACTCTTTGTGGGGGAAGTTATAAAGAATTGATCGCTTTCTTGAATCTACTATTGTGTTTAAATTAGTTTTACTTCAACATGTCTCACCTTTCACTAATGCTACAAACATACTTTATTTTATTTTCAAGCAATCTACATCATAAGTAGAACCAAAAATAATAAAATTGTCAATTTGTTTTTAAAAATTTAACACTTGCTTATGAATTCTGCAAACTCAGCAAAATCCATTCGATAGGCAATTATCTGAAAATTTTAAGATACACAATTTTGCACAATTCAATTTCCCATTTGTGGTTGGTGGGGGGAGGTGATCCAATACCGTTTACCTACATTACCTAGCCAAGGGCTAGACAGACCTAAAGGCAGTAAGGCGACTGCACAATGTGGTATCCAGGTAAACTGATCAAATGATTGAGTACCACTTAAAACCATATGCTTTAAATATTTTTTCAATATTTTGTTTCATAGGACTTGGGGACAAATTGTCATTCTATTAAAAATTCTATGTGAGAATTGTTTAATATAACTTGCACCAACTAGTCAAAGCAGGATAAATTGTGGAAAAGAGCCAATGTTTGCTTTCTCCTTTTTTTTTTTTAATATATTATGTTTTTCACTTTCATTTAGAATTTTTTTCTCATTAATTGTGGAATTTCATAAAACGTGTTGGTAGAATAATGTTTCAAAGAGTCCTGAGAGAATTTTATTTTATGGTTGGCTGGGTTAACTCCCATGAATAAAAGTCAAATTATTATATTGGTGTAGAAATGTGCATGTGTGTGCACGCGCGTGTGTCGATTTTAGTAATTTTGAAGGCAATACCCTGGCTCCTGAAAGCTGAAATTACATTTGTTAAAATTGTAAAGAAGTGTAATCTCCTTATCAGTTTTAACCAAACTGTCAGCTATTTTACCTCTAAAACCAATTCCCAGTGTTTCTTTATCTCCTTCAAATTGAGACGTACATTTTCATGATATTATAATCAAAAGTCTCATAGCTCATTTTCTGGAATAGTCAGAACATGTTAAAGGACTCTCAAGTTTATTGGAATAAACCTTGTTGTCTTATAATGCATAACAAAACAACTAAAACAAAGTGGCTTTTTCTTCATAATCTTATTATAGGATTGTAATATAGTTTAATTTACATGGACTATTAAATCTTTGATTGAAGCTGGAAACTCTTCTGAGTTTAGCATATTAATTTACCTGAATGAGATGGAAATTTTCTCTTTGTTTCAAAAGTAATTATCCTGCCTGTCACCCCTGTTTATGGTTCAAGCAGAGTGGTAATTCTCTCCTTTAAAATACGTATTTTTTGTCACAGACAAGTTACATCAAGTTACAGCTGAACTTTTCTCAGAGACTTCTATCACTTTAACAACTTGAGGTTTCAAACAAAATGTAAGAAATTATTTTTAATGAAATTTCTATCAGTGGAAGGACTCGAGATACACTAAGAGCACAAAAATTTCAAATACGCTTGATTCTAAACACTTTATAAATGATGGAAAATCTTAATTTTTTTAGTATATCAACACAAACATTAATTTTTTCATAGGAAAATAACCTTTTCAATTAATGTAATTGCACAATAATAATAATTGTAGGCAAATGCATTTTTTAGAATCTGAGTATAAATGATTTTTTTAAAATCACTCAGTATATTTAGTTTTAAATTCTTGTGATTTTAGTGTCTATTGAAATTATCTGTGAGGCTCAAGATGAAAAATGTTTGTCTCTTTTAGATTTCTTTCAGAAAAGTAAAGAAAAACCATTGATAGAACTCTGACAGAGGATAAGTAGTCATTTACAAAGCGGTGATTCTTAATCTTTTCGGGTCTTGGATCCCTTTATGACTTCTGTGTTCATTCAACACATACGTAGTGAATACCGCTATCTATCAGCTCCAGGGCTGGCTTCGTGGGTGGAGTCACACAAGGCCCCATGCTCACACATGGTTTAATGTTGTGCTGTTGCTGTTTTGAAATTCTCAGTAATTTTTGCACAAGGAGCTCCACATTTTCCTTTTGCACAAGGCCTAGCAAGTTATGCCAATGGTCCCAGCTGGCCCTGTGTTCTGCATGAGCTCTGACCTCAGGAACTTCCAGTCTACTTGAAAGAGACAACAAAGAAGTGGACAAATCTGTAGTTAAAAATTGCAGTAGTAGCGCGAACAGGAAAAAAAAAAGAGAGAGAGTGTTACTATAAAGATTAAAGGGAAAGAACGTTAATCCATTTTAGATTGTTTGGTCTAGAATGGCCTATCTAAAACAGTGAAATTTTAGCTCACACCTGAAGCATGAACAGGAGCCAGTCTTACAATACATCAGAGAAACAGCCTTTTAGGCTCAGGAAGTACATTGAACAAATGCTCTAAGACAGGTGTGGTATTCAGAGATTTTCTTTCAAGCAGCTGCCCACCTGTATGACTTCTCCAACTGTCAACCCCTTCAGAGTCTTCCTCAACCTCAACGAGCCAACCTACCCAAAGTCCATGCCTTTTGCAGGACATCCCAAATCTTGCACACCAAACTCCATCTTAGCTTCTACTTCTGGAGAACCCAAACTGTGCCAGTTCGTACCAGGAGTGGTCCAAGATTTAGGCTATGGAAACTACTCCAGCTCATATGCTGGAAGACATGAAAGCTGATAGCTTTGAGTGGGACTCAGAATAGAAAGTGTCTCTATAGCAGGTCTAGGCTATAGTGCAAGTAGTCTTGTAGTTGGCGCCATAAAATAGATAAGACCCTATGTTGTTGGAGATATCAGTTGTGGGAAAAAGTACTCGTGGAATTTATAGCAAACCTCAGTGAAAGAATTAAACTCATTGTGACTCTGGACCAAAGCCATGACATCTGGATCAGAGAATTAAATACCTTATGAAAAACAGCTGCTGGCGTACTACTGGGCCCTGCTAGTGATGGAAGTTCTAACCGTGGGACACCAAGTGACCATGAATCTAGAACTGCTCTGCATGTGTTGGGACCTGTCAGACTTAATAGAACAGAATCAAGAAGACCCAGGAAGAATCCAGTGTAAGATGGAAGTGGCACATTCAGTTTTGAGCACAAACGGGACCAGAGTGCACAGGCAAGCTGCCTGAGAAGGAAGCCTGGGCTCCGTGGCCGCTCCACCATTGCTGCGCTGAATCTCTCTCCCTCAGCCCATGCCTGTCACTGTACAGGGGACCCACACGAGCAACTGGAAGAGGGAAAAAGCCCAAGCTTGTTTTATGGACTAGTTCACTTGGCATGTGAGTACAAGCCAAAAATGGAGGGCAGCTGCTCTACAGCCTGGTCTTGAAAGATAGTGGCCAAAGGAAATCCCTCAACAGGCCAAGCTTTGGGTGGCACACGGGGTCATTATACTTTGTGTGAATAGAAAACTAGCTTGAGGTATATATGGCCTGGCTGGATAATTATTACTTTAGTCCATGTAATTTAATCAAATATAAATATGACTTTAGAAAAAGAACATTTTTTTTTCATATCGAGGCTTATTCACCATTTCACACTGAGAAAGAACTAAATTTACGATACATACCATACCATACATACATAATTTACCATGTATGTTGAGAACTAAATTTTGCATAAAAATAAATATATATGTGAGATGAATTTACATAATTTAAAAAGGAATCAAATGATTAAAATTGCTGAATTTATGAGCTCTTTGAATTGAAGAAACTTTGAAAATGGCTGATTTGGCAGGTGAGACAATATAGATACAAACATACTTTGCTAGTTACTCCAGGATTTATTGATATTGTCTCTTTTTTTCTTTTTTATTCATCCAGAGATATTCTCTCTTTCAGTTTTTAATGTCGCCAAGCAAAAGTTATCCGAAAGAGGAACAAGCCTCCAAAGGCACTGCCACAAAGAGTAAAATGATAAAATCTCCTGAAATGAAACATAAATAACTCTAGAATGGAAAAAAAATCTTTCACTTATATGGACCTGAACCCCTATTTTATGTAAAACTTTATTTTGAACCAGAATTTTAAACTTCCAATGTGTTGAAAAGGATCACTTTCATGCAGATGACATAAAATAATAAACATGTTTTCCACTTATTCCTTGGTGTATAGGTATACAGCACATATGCAACAGCATGCACTTACTCATATAGCAGAATTGCCTTATACCATTGGCACAGCATTGCATGGGTTTTCATATAAAATAAATTCTGCCTCAAAAGCGTATTACGTATAGAAAAAGTAAAACGAATTATGTTGGTATTAACTTTAATCAGCAGAATGAACGTACATAGACATTTGTTGTTACTGTTATATTACTTGGGGGTTATTGGGTTACTCTTCAGTTAGTTGTATATACCTTTTTTCTCCAAGTTGCCTGTAACCTTTTTAAAAACAGAGGCCAGCTTTTCTATATTTACTGGATTCTTTTCTTCCCACCACAATGGTTTGCACTTTGAAATCATTATCTTATTCAATACCTATAACTATCCTTCAGATAGGTCCTATTAGCATCCTCATTTTACAGATGGCTGAGCTGATGCCTCTCTTAGGCTAGGTCGGTGGCACAAGCTTGTCAGGAGCAGAATGGTGACTTGGACTCAGATCTATCTGATTCCAAAGCCAATATTATTTTCCCTCTATACCTAAATAATCTTCACATCCTCCTCAGTATTGACAGTGGAGCACAGAAAATCAGGCTAGTACACACATTTATTTTCCTCCAGTTTTGGGGAACCTGTTAATCTTAAGATATAACTGCAAAGTCAGATTACCATCTTTCCTTCTACCTTCCTTCCTACATCCAACCATCATTTGAGCATCTATTCGGTGCCAAATACTGTGCTAGAGTGGATGAATTATTTTTTCTGTGTAGGTCCCATTAGGATTTGAAACTGATTCACAAGGTTTGGAAACAAAGCGCTGTGTCTTACACCATAGTTCATAATACACCGTTCCCTTGTGTAGAAGTTAGATTGTCACCTTAATTAGACATCCAAATTTTAAGTTATTTGTAATAGCAGAATTGCTTTGGTTTGTGCACCTACTGTCCACAAGGTTTTCTTTTAATAATCGTAGCATAATATCATTAATTTTTAAATAATTTAATGCTAAGAAAAACATGAGTACTGATAAGTGTTGCTCATTATCAGTATTTTTCTTTGAGTGAATAGTACTACTAGGTATTACTTATTGCACTCTTACTACTTGTCAAGTAGTTAAGATTTTATTATTTCTGTTTTACAAATGAGGAAACTGAGACTTAGAGAAACTTAGCAATTTCCTGAGATTACACAGCTAGAAAATAGTGGAACTGAGACTTGAAACATGGTTGTCTTTGCCAGCCTGTGCCCTCACCCACTGTCCTATTTAGAGCTAATGCAAGGAGTTTCAATGGATTTAACCTAATGTAGTTTTTAGAGCAATAAAGTGTACTCTCTTTAGAACAACAAAGTGTATCATCAAAGACCTAATTATCTAAATAATTCCAAAAATTGTAATGTTGAAACAGATGATATATCTTTGTAATTGAATTAATGTCCTCTCATTATACTTGTAAATTTGTAATTAGAACAAAGACTAAATATATTGGTCATAAATGCACCTTCAAAAGACCCACAATATGATTAGATTTATTTTTCTGGCCTAATGAAGTTGAGTCATTGAGTCATTGACTTTATTGTGTCACATTTGTGAGTTTTGTAATTTGTCGTAAGTTGTTCCATATTTCACTTCAGGGTCTTAGCTTTGTTTGTTTCAGGAGAGAATGAGACTTTTCTCCACACTGACCCAAAGAATATTGTGTTTAATTTCCCTAAGGGGCAAAGTATCCTGTATCAGAGTAGTCACTGTAAGAGAAAATGGTAAGAAGATTGAACGGCTGTTTGTTACTACCATTACTTCTATTTAAATTGGTGTAGGACACTCTGATTACCCACCAAATGCTAGAAATTGTCAAGGTGCTAATGGCTTACCTTGTAAAAACAATATCATATAAAAAATGGAACTATGTACAAGCTAAATTCCTTGAGATTTTTATGGGAGTCAAGCAGTTTCTTAGCAATCTTTATAGCCATCCTTGAACTTACTTTTTTTTTGCAACTTTTTTCTAAAGTTGGTAACATAACTGTTTCCAGATACACAACATCAAAGTCTTAGGCAGCGAGTGTGTCCAAACGCAAACTTGAAAGACTGAGGAATTCAGATTCCTTGGACCATAAAGGACAGCATATCCAAGACCTTAGTGTACCATCTCTTTTGGCAATTCTGGGATTTTAAAACTATCTTGACTCATCAGGGGAGAATAGTCTAAGGGGAAGGTATTCTTGATGGTCATAGCCTTTCCAGTATGACTCAAAGAACCTCTAATACAGGTAATATGGCTTGGTGGTGGTCATTTCCAATATATTGCAGTGACTTAAATCGAAACTTTATCCACCTGCAGTGAGCTTGAGAAATTTGTGAGTATGAATCTTACCCAACCTTCACAAAGGTATCACACTCCTCTGTAAGAACTGTGAAAATTGTGAAGGTTGTAGTCTCCCTAAACAATAGGTCAACAAGACAGCATAGGCTTCTTGTCCTTCCAAACCAGCTAGAGAGATGGATTCTCTTTTGCTGTTCACATCACAATGTTATGAGTCAAGAACAGCTAGAAGACTGAAAAAGACTCATTAAGGGCATGGCTCCAGCTCACATTACCTTTTTTCGTTATTGTTGCAGGAGTAGCTTTTACTGGAAGTACGAGTTACACAAAGACAGATTCTTGCAGTTATAATTGGGGACAGAAAACATTCGTAATAGCAGACAGGAGTAAACTGGAGTCAATCACTATGTAAGGGGATATTTTCAGGACAATTGGATAAATACAAAACCCTTAGAAAAATATCTGAGAACACTAGTAATTCCTTTTGATTATGCATGCCGTAGTTTTTGCAAAAGAACTGCGTCTTCTCTGTTAACTCTGGGGCAAATTCTGAAAATGTACTTACTTGATTTCTATATCTGTTACTTATAATAAATAAATGGCTTTGTAAATGTTTCAAGAGTTTGGTTAGCTCAGCAGAAACAAAAGTTTACCCTAGCAGGTTAGGGATCCTCGACTAGAGCTCTTTTTTGTTTTTTGTTACAGTTAGTTGTTTGTTGTTTGGTTTGGTTTGGTTTGGTTTGTGGGTTATTTGTAAACTACAGAGTTTTAAGTGTGGTTAGTCCAGAGTATTAATTGTAACAACAAAGCATTGTTTTCTTCAAGGCCAATCTTGTTCTGAAGTTAACTCAGTTATCTCAATTAGAAACAGTGTCTATGAAGAAATAGTACTTGTCATTTCGAAAGAGGTATTCTGTGAGTACATTAAGATTATAGATTCTGAACATATCATTAAAAATAAATTTGTGAAACTTTCACTTCTGAAAAAAATCATTTTATATCTATATCATCTGTTCTTGTGTTAGAAAGTCAAATAGAGTAAAAGAAACAACTGTTGAAAATCAACAAATTATACTTGATTTCAGAATCAGAATTTTCTCAACCCATCAGCCAAAATTCTAAGAAAATATTTGTCACACGTTGAAATATTCATTGGAATTTGGAATATGTCTTCAATTTTAAGCCAACCCACTGCTTTCAATATGAGTATGTTAGCAGCTGTTATAAATCTAACGGTATAGACACTGAGAGATTTTGAAATAATTTTATAGGGTTAAAATAATGTTACATAGAAATTACATATCTTTTGGACACTAATAGATTTATTTAAAGTATAAAAATAGATTTTCTTTCTTTAAAATGCTTTTAAAATTGAATTCAGTAAAATTTGTCTTAACTCTTACTCCATCACATATACTTAATTTTTTATTTATGCTGAAATCTTCATGCAGATTTATTATTCATCAGGAGAAATGTAACATTATTTTATGGGCCTTGAATTCCCTCCTATTGCTTGTTTTTGGTGTAAGAAAATTTCTCCTGAACAGAAGAGAATTTTTCTTTTCAGACCACGTGTGCCATGCCTCCATAGAGGAATGTGTAATCTACTATCGTGCTACCATAGTTACCTGCAGTCTTAGAAACAGTGAACGCTGAAGAGCGTCTGCTCATTCTTGATATTCAGGTGCATTTATTTAAGGATATCTCCCAGCTGTAAATCAAATAGCCTCTCACAAACTTTTAAATAGAAAAATAAAGACATAAGAAAATGTTTCTTTCTCTAGCAGCCTTGCAGAGTGAAAATTCAATAGCTTTTCTTGTTACTTCTCCTGAGTCTTAGTATTTTTCATAACTTTTTAAAATTATTTATAAAATAACACAATTTTATGTCTTTGTTCCTCCCCAGGCTGCATGTATATAGTCTGTCTGTACCTCATTACCAAGAAACCAAAAATGCGTGTAATTTCAAATAGGATGAGATACACTGCCATCACTATTTATTTACTTATGTCTATTTGCAACCAGTGGTTTCTTAAAAACTATTGTCACCTTAACATTTAGTATCAAGGTGTCCCAGTCATCTATTTTTGTATAATAAACCATCTCAAACCTAGAAGCTTCCACAACAGTTCATTAGTATCTTTCACAGTTCGGAGGGTTGGTGGGGCTCAGCTGGATGGCTCTCACTAGCGGTCTCTCATGGAATTACACTCAGGAGGAGTGTGTGGCTGGAGCTGTTTGAAGGTTGTAAGGCCTTCATCCAGGTTGCCTTCTTCACTCGAATGTTCGGAGCAGAGCTGTGATAGCTGGAAGAGTTGGAGGCTGGTAAGGTCTCTCTTTTTCATTTTTTTTTTTAATATTTTATTTATTTTTCCTTCTTCTCCCCAAACGCCTCAGTACATAGCTGTATATTTTAGTTGTGGGTCCTTCTAGTTGTGGCATGTAGGGACACCACCTCAGCATGATGAGCGGTGCCAGGTCCACACCCAGGATCCGAACCAGTGAAACCCTGGGCTGACAGAGCAGAGCACCAAACTTAACCGCTTGGCCATGGGGCCGGGCCGAAGGCATCTCTCTTTCTAAGTGGACTCTCCAGGTAGCTAGCTTGACCTTCCTTACAGCATGCCAGTTTCAGGGTTGTAAGAATTATTACATCATTAGCTAAATTCTTCAAGGTGAGTATTCTAAGACACCTAAGCAGAATATTCAAGGCTTCTTGTGTTCTGACCTTGGAAATCACACAGTATCACTTTCCCCTTATTGTATTAGTTTAAAAAAAGTTTCATAGTCAGCCCAGACTCCAGGGAGTAGAGGGGGCACACGAAGAAATGAACACTGGAAGATATGGTTTGAATGTGGGGATTTGTGCCTACATAGGATATGACTAAATCTAAACTCTGATCTTTAAAAACCATTAAGAAACTCAAACTATCTTAATTACTTCCATAATCTCCATTTTGACTAATTTAAAAGAAACTTTGCCTCTCCCTGGTTTATCATTGATAAATTGTAGAAAAGAGCACGAAGTGATTTCATTGAAATCAAGGAAGAACTCAGTTTCCAACTCCTATATGAAGGATTTAGTTAAACACTTAAAAAATGTTTGGTGCATTTTCTTTTAATTTGTAAATTTAAAAAAGCATTTGTTAAATAGTATTTTGAATTTAATTAATTTATTGATGCGGCTGTGTACACACCTTGTTTATTTTGCAGGAATTCCTCAGGGATGCCTTACCCATCACGATCTTTATCTTACTGTGATAGTCGGCAGCTGCTAGAATCAAGTGGGTGCTATTTAGGACAAGAAAAGATGGAAATGTTAAAGATTCTCCCTGTCTCCCAGGATTAGCAAGACTAACCACAGCCTGCTTAGGATAAACTAAACTCACTTCAGGTTAAATTCTTGTGTTCTGGTCATTAGATGAGAGAAAATGCCAGAGTACCAAAAAGTGAAACTAATCCTTCCCAGAAGGCCTTTCCTTTTTCTAAAATGAGAAAAGAGTATTTTTACATTACCAAAATGTGTTGAATAGATAATGTTGAATGGCTCACTAGACACATTAATCATTATAAAGTAAGAATGTTAACTTAAGCTTTTGATAATCAGAGTAAGTGGTAGAATTAGCCCTCTTTTAATCTTTCCCCTCCAGGAAATCAGAGGTTATCAAAGAGAGTTAAGTAATAAGCAAGTGAGCCTCAATTTGTATATATGTTATGAAGAGTGGGAAGATTTGGCCATTGAAGACTGTTCTTATGTCCTCTTGATCCTTGCACGTAGACTCTTACGGGAGAGAGTGATAAGATCCCCAGTTGAACACCATGAGAGTCCACCAAGAGAAATGGAAGAATTCAGTCACCAGGATCCCAGAATAATTACTTGGCTAGTGGCTTGCCTCAAAGATGAGGAGGGCAAACACTATGAAACTTCACGGCATTACAGAACTCTGCTTTCTTATTTCAACTCAAGAAGGTTATGAACTTAACCTTTCTAAGCTTTAATTTATTTTTTAATTATATAGAGACAGAAGTGATACTACAATAATGACACAGAGCATGGAGAAGAGCTTCATGTAGTGGCTAGAAGAGAGTTTACACTAAATAAGTGGTTGTAGTAGCTATAGAAGTAATTAATTAGTTATTTTGTAAAAGGCTGTGCTCTTAAAGAAATATCTATTGTAAAAAGCTGTCTGTTGAAGACTCAGCAAATACCCCAATGTAGACCAAAGGAAATAAATTCACTTTTAAAAAGTTATTCATTTATCTGATACTTATGAATGCCTTCCTTATGACAAGCAGTGCATTTGCTAAGTAAAACAAATTCCCTTCCCTTTTGGAGTGTGCCACTCAACAAAGACAATAAGCAACCGATAAATCAGTTGTAAAGGCCCAAATGCCATGAAGGACATAGATTCTCCTGAAAGAGTAATAGAAGGAGGTTATTTTTACTAAGAGTGATCAAGGAAAGTCTCTGAGTAGGTGCTATTTCACTTGCATCCTATAATTTGAAAATTATCTAATGATAGTTAACTGAAATAAAAGCTTCTACAGGAGCAAAAACTGTATGTTCAAAGACTCCAACAAGAGAAATTGCTGGCATGTTTTAAGAGGTAAATGAGGTCCATGTAGTTGGAATGTGGAGAGAGGGAAAATGAAACGAGACTGGATGAATTAAGATAGGCCAGATCATTCAAGGTCCTGTATGCCAATATTAAAAATTCAGATTTTCTCTGAAAAAAAATAGGAAGCCATTGAAAAACTTTACTAGGATACCATGTGGTCCAATTTGTGTTTTTTAACAAATGCTATTCCATAATTGGAGAATGGGCTGAATAAGAGCAACAGAGGAAGAATGTAGAGACGTGAAAGGGTGACGAAGATCACGCTGGGGAAGATGGAAAGAAATGGGCAGATGTAAGATGTCCTGTAGGGGAAGATTTCAGAGATCTTGATGGACTGGATGTGGGGGTCAAAGTAAAAAGAAGAAAGAACAATTCCCAGAAATATGGATTTTGGAACTGAATGGATGGTAGAGCCATTTGCTAAAATACAGTAGATGAGGCTTTAAGGGTAAAAGCAGAAATTCAGATTTAGAATTTTAATTTGAGACCCTAGTCTGACATCCAAGGGAATTTTCAAGTATATAATTATCTGAGTCTGGATTGTAGATATAAATTTTGGAATCTTCAAATTACAGATGGTTTCTAAAACCACAGGATTAGGAGGACTCAGCACAGGAGAGGGTGTACAGAGGAGGAGAGGAGACCTGGTTCTGAGTCCTAAGGGACGGCTACATTAGGGAGAGGGGAAGAGCTCAAAGGTAAAGAGTGGCCAGAGAGTTGGAAAAAAAGCTAGAAGGAACTGGTGTTATAGGACCTGAGGGAGGACAGTGCTCCAGAAGGAGGGAGTAGTGAATCCTGCCAGATTCTTTCAGGAGATCAAGAAACATGAGGACAGAAAGAGAAGCATATCCACTGAATTTGGCAACAGGCGAAGTAGTGGTGACATGTGCAAGTCATAGGGGACTCCAGATGGACTCCTATGTGGCTCAGGCTTATTTTAGTGACCCAATTAAAAACATAATCATGTTGCCAACAATAATTAATTTAAAACCTTGAAGTGCACTTATATAGGGATATTAAAGGATATCTAGTTCATAACCCAAAATGAAAGTTTTTTTTTTTTTTCTTTTGAGGAAGATTAACCCTGAGCTAACATCTGCTGCCAATCCTCCTCTTTTTGCTGAGGAAGACTGGTCCTGAGCTAACATCCATGCCCATCCTCCTCTACTTTATATGGGGACACCTACCACAGCATGGTGTGCCCAGCGGTGCCATGTCTGAACCCAGGATCCGAACTGGTGAACCCTGGGCCGCCGAAGTGGAGCGTGCGCACTTAACCGCTGCGCCACCAGGCCAGCCCCGAAAGTTCTTAAAATCCCATTTTTCTTTCCATTTCCACTCTCTCACACACCTGAAATTTCTCACATCCTCCAAATCGTCACATCTGCTGCTCACTTTCTCATACTGTCTCAGTTCTTTTTTAACTTCAGTGAAGTTAAAAATCCTGATTTTGTCAACTTCTTTTGTGATTGTTGTTTTTGTTTGGTTTACTTTCTCTATTCTGTTTTGAAATAACAAAATTTTACTTTCCTTATTCTTTGCTTTCTATTCTCATTTTCTGCAATAAGGGAAAGCCAGAGAAATATCTCAACAAATAATACTATTATAATCTTTCCAACTCTTTCTTTTATCTTATCTTTCTCTGCTTATGTTTTCTATTTTCTGTCACCAAAAGCTTGGACTTAGGCTGGCAAAAACAGACCTTCCCTTAGAGGAAAATGGGAGGGTAGTAGAAGGAAGAGGCAAAGGTGCAAAGACAAAGTTCCCATCAATATATAGGAGGAAGAGCCATAAATGTGTCAAAAAATATTCTCTGTCACATGACAATCATGGAGATTTACCACTCTCAGATGACCCAACTCACAAGAATCATCAACGTTAAACTGCTTTGAAGAATCAACTTGTTGTCCAATTCAAGGGGAGAGGAGAGATATATGACCTTTCTTTACAACTAATTCTAATGGAGTACAAATAATAAATTATTCCGAGAACATTTGTACAGTGAATGGCCTTGAATCTGAATGAGGCATAAGTCACTTAAGAAGAAACTAAACAGCAGTCTGGCAAACAATTTGTTGTCAGGAAAGTAGAGCCTAGAAGTAAGAGGAGTATATTTAGAGGGTGTTGCATCCACTTACAGGTTAGAAATATAGCATTTGAAATATAGTCCAAAACTAAAAGCATCCTGGGATTCAGTTTTTGGTTTTAGGTATGTGTTCAAAAATTGTTGAAATTCTCAGAGCAATGAAAAGCCACATTCACTTGGAATGTGATCCACCATCATAAAAATGAGATTTACCCACGGGACTGAACACCGCCAGCCCCTGGACACCAACTAATTTTCAAAAATAGTATCATATTGAAGGTTCTCACGTGAAGTAAGCTGTGGGTGATGTTAGAGTTAAACCTCAGCTGCATCAAATATCCCATTTTGACGCATCATTAGAAATAACATATTCTCCAAACCAAAGATCTAACATTTTTATAGTTTGATTTCTCTCATTTTACAGATAAGAAAATTAAGACATATTGAAAATCAGTGACCTGACCAAGAAAACAAGTTTGTAAAACAGGACAAGTATTAAAAATATTCAAATATTATGTAACTAAAAAAAAAATCATTAATGAAAAAGAAAAACCCAAACAGAGAAATCTCACATAACTACTGTATCCCTATAAGCTTTATAAATGGAAAAGATAGGAACTAGGGCAAGTCTGGATTTGTGATTCTTCTCCACAAGTGTTAACTACATTACTGTTGTTAACCAAGGTAACTCATTAATGATGCTCCCAGATATGTAACGGATCTTATCGTAAATTTCTTCCAAAGTGTCTACTATTATTATCTTAGTAGCATCTGAAAAACAAGTAGCTCAATTTTATTCCTACCCTCATCGATTAGCATTTTGAAGTTCCTTTGGTCCTGATTTTCTTCAGAAGTTTTAAACAGCAATATGACTCTAACGTTGACAGATGTGTGGATTTTACACTTGGTAATTGTGAGTTTATTCATTTAACTCAGTGAACTTTTTATCATCTCTAGCCCAGCATTTCCATTTACAGGAAGGAGAAAAAGACAGTTTGATAGCAAAAAAGAACTATTCTAGGAAATAAATCATATGTTATCTGAAGCTCTATAGTTCTTCTATTCTTAACAAAAATTTGTTGAAAGGAGAAGAACCAGGAAAAGGACATTGATAATTAGTAGAAAAATAGAAAATAGAAGCAGCTCTATAAGTAATCTAGACATTGGATTTAACAGTCAAATGCTGTAAAATAATGATGATGACTATATTTAAAAAATAAAGGAAAAGATACATAAGATAGATGAAAATATTTAGAATTTCAACAAAGTATTGAAATCTATATAAAAAACAAAAACAAAAGGGCATCCTAGAAGTGAAAAACCCAGAACCTAAAACTAAGAACTCAGTGGAGAGTTTTAAAAGGAGACTAAACAAAGCAGAAGATAGAATTAGTTAACATATTGACAAGTTGTAAGAAAATATTTTGACTAAAACACATAGAAAAAGCTAGAAAGAACTGAGCCTAAGAAATGATGTGAGACTCAGTCAAATGGTATAACATATATTATGGAGTTCCAGAAGAAGAAAAGAAAGAAAATGGGACAGAAACAATATTTGAAGGAATGAGTGCAGAGAATTTTCAAAATTGATGGAAGGCTTTTTGTCAATCCATGAATCCAGGAGTTATGCAAAACTCAAACAGAGTGGTTACAGAGAAAGCAAACCCTAGATCCTTTATAGTCTAACTGCTAAAGCCAATTGAAAAAGAAACAAAAAAGCAGCTAGAGAAAAAAGAAACGTTAACCTCAAAGGATCAATAAGAGAGAGAACTGATTTTCAACAAAATCGTGAAAGTCTAAGAAAATGGGATATTAGCATTAAAATGCTGAAACAAAGAAAAATAAATTGCTAGCCTCTAATTGTGTACCCAGCAAAAATATCCTTCAAAACCTAAAGTAAAATAAATATGTTTTAGGCAAACAAAAGCTCAGGCAATTCATCACCAAAAGATCCACAGCAGAAGAAATGTTGAAAGAAGTTATTCAGGCTGAAGGTAAATGAACCCAGAAGGAAACATGCAACATGATGGCCATGGTGAGTGGGTGAGCAGAAAGAATGGGCAGAGAGGTGGAAAGTCACTTGCTCTGAAGAGGAAGGAAGGGGCCATGAGTCAGGAATCTGGTGTCTCTAGAATCTGGAAAAGGCGAAGAAACAGATTGTCCTCTGTATACTCGTAAGAGGAATGCAGCCAACACTTTGATTTAAGCCCAGTGAGACCATGTCAGACTGCTAACCTACAAAACCATATGAGACTAAACTTGTGGGTTTTTCTGAACTACTAATTGTGCAATAATTTGTTAGAGCAACAATAGAAAACTCACACAGAAATGCAAATTGAAAATACAATGGCATACTATTATACATCCACCAGAACTGCTAAAACCACGTTTTGGCAAGAATGTGGAACAACTAAAACGGTTTCATTGCTAGTTTGAGTATAAAAATGATGTATGTACTATTGAAAAGTTTAGCATTTTTCTCCTAAAGCTAAAATACACCCACCCAATGGCTTCGCAATTTCATTTCTGAGCATATATCAATGAAAAATGAGTAAATGTGTCCACAAAAAGACATGTACATGAATATTTTTAACAATTGCTTATAATAGCCAAAAACAGAAAGCTCATCAACAGAAGAATGGATAAAAATTGAGGTATACCTATAGAATGGAACACCATACAGCAATTACAAAGAACGAACTACTGATATACACAATAGCATTTCTCTCTCTTCCCCTGCCCCGTATATATGTATGCGTGTGTGTTTGTGTATATAAAATCAAGGCGAAAACCTAAGATCAGACCTCTTTAAGCACCTTTATGCATTTTTATTCTTCACTAAAAAATGCAATAGTACATTGTCCTGTGGAATTACAACTTAGGCAGCAATAAAATAAATGGCAACAACAGCCCAAAGGGCAAGAGACAATGCATGAAATTAAATCTTGTTAAGTTTCTTGCATGTTTCAGAAAAATGGTAAAAATGTTTATTTAAGGTAGATTGTAATGGGTCAGGGAACTATAGTACTATAGAAATCACCAAAAGAATGAAACGAGCATAGATTACTAAAAGGCTAATTTGAGGAGAAAAATAGGATGAAAATACTTGTTTAATCCAAAATAAATCAAGAAAAGTGAAATAAAGAAACCAGGAACAGACAAAGCCAAAACAAATTGCAGGGTGGAAGACATGAATTAATACATTTTTATTCCACTGAATGTAAAGGAGCCAAACAAGTCTATGAATATTAAACATTTTTGAATGAGTAGAAACTGAAAGTAGATTAAAGTTAGGTATAAAAATATGGCACAGGAAAACTAGTCACAGCAAAAAAATCATCATCATTACGAAGTTGAAGATTGGGGCATTAAGATAGTGGTTTAGCAGGATAATGTTAAACAGTATTCTCATAGACAAAGAGTACAGAATTAAAACAGGAAGACAGAATTTTCCTTCAAAAAGATCATTCGAGTGGAAATCAAATTAAAGTTCTAGAACATGGTAATTTTATGGACAGTCATCCACTATAGTTCCATTTCTTAAAATAGTTTTGAATACCAGCTTTGACTTTCAGAATTGCTTTCATTAGCCTATCTTTTTTGCAATATTGCTTTTTCAAATTGTCTTATATAGGATATGAATAAAATATTAACCCCCATCTTATTCCATATGTCTCTCTTGAATTGATAGTAGATTTATTGTAAATAATTTTTTGATAATTATACTTTTGACACCATGAGGTAGTGCTACATCCTTTGGCAGTAAATTCGGGTCTACCCTGAAGAACTGGATTATTGGGGTTTTTTTCCCAAGTAATTTTATAGGGATTATAATTGTTTATAACATTGTGTAATTTGGGGTGTAGATTATTGTTTATCAATTCCTGAATACACTTCATCATGCTTACCCCCAGTAGTCCAATTTTTATCCATCACCATACATATATGCCTCTTTATCCCTTTCTCCCACCCCCCTGACCTCCTTCACCTCTGGTAACCATTAATCTGTTCTCTTTATCCACGTGTTTGTTTATCTTCCACATATGAGTGAAATCATGCAGTATTTGTCTTTCTCTGTCTGGCTTATTTTGCTTAATATTGTGTCCTCAAGGTCCATCCATGTTGCTGCAAATGGAATGATTATGTCTTTTTCATGGGTGAGTAGTATTCTATTGTGTATATATATATATATATATATATATATATATATATACCACATCTTCTTTATACATTCATCTATAGATGGGCAGTGGGTTGCTTCTACATCTTGGCTATTATGAATAATGCTGCAATGAACATAGGGGTGCATAACTCTCTTTGGATCATTAATTTCAAGTTCTTTGGATAAATACCCATTAGTGGAATAGCTGGGTCATACGATATTTCTATTTTTAATTTTTTGAGAAATCTTCATACTGTTTTCCGTAGTGGTTGCAAGAACTGGATTATTCTTAATGGCAATCAACCAATGTCAAGTGTTGAGACAGGAAATGGAAACATGCAATTCAGGTCTTATATACGTGATGAAGGGAACCTATTTCTATGTCCAAGACTCTTTCTCTTATTTGTAGATTTTGAGGAAGTGGTCAGGTTTTAAATATCTCGTAAGATCTTTACCATACAAGGGAGGCTAGCATCCTATTGGAGCTAGGCAGGACTGCATCCTATGGGAGAAATCAAGTTTAAGATTATAAAGTTTTATATTTAAGCTAATGATCTAGTTATATACTGTGTTCTAGGTTCATTTTTTTTTTTTTGGTAGTTAATGCCATTATTCTTTAGTAATAGCTATTTTTTTTCCAATTATTAATCTTGTGTCATTTATGTCCCTGTTAGTACTGGAGGAAAGCAATAGGGTGGCAGCAGAAATAAGCAGAGAAAGCCACCTAGGGGCTGGGCTTTGGAAATCTAGAGCTGCATCTACAAGCTTCCAAGGACCCTCGGGACATGCAAATTCTCTGTCGGTTACCAACCCTGAGGAGCAGGATTTGATTTCGTGGAGAAATATACTAGTTTCCTTTGCTGGATAGATAAAGGAGATCTTAATTAAAGAGTGAAAGTTGATGAATGATTCCACTTAGCCCAAATTGAAAATTATGTTTTTGAAGGAAATAAAATTCTTCCTCTGAGTCATCTTGAGTAAGACCTATAAAATTGTCATAGATAGAAAAAGGAGGAATCAAACACAAAATATGGAATACCTGAAAGCATTAAGATTTGGTTCCTGACATTTTCATGAGATAGCAGGCACTGATGGAGAATGGTTGAAAGCAGGATACGTAGGGTGATTTAACTGTAATAGGACTGACATCTGTGCTGCGTGAAAGTTAGTGTTTGATGTTATAATATTGACTTAGAAAGAGTTGGAGCGGACAGCTTCTGCTGAAGAGACTTAAAATAATTTTATCTTAAAAAATTAAGCACCCTGGGGGCTGGCCCCGTGGCCGAGTGGTTAAGTTCGCGCACTCCGCAGCAGGCGGCCCAGTGTTTCGTTAGTTCGAATCCTGGGCGCGGACATGGCACTGCTCATCAGACCACGCTGAGGCAGCGTCCCACATGCCACAACTAGAAGAACCCACAACGAAGAATACACAACTATGTACCGGGGGGCTTTGGGGAGAAAAAGGAAAAAATAAAATCTTAAAAAAAAAAAAAAAATTAAGCACCCTGTATGATCACACTCTCATGCCAAAAAACAATCTGTATAGTCTATAAAATCTATAAAATTAATTCATCAACTAAACGTGTCTTTCTCTACTCCATTTTTTCGTAAATAAACACTCAGATTTAGTTTAATGAGAATGTTTTTGCTGACATGTACAAAAATATATCAACCACAAAATTTGTTAAGTATATTTTATGATTACATAGATGTGAGATTTTATTCAAAACGTAGTTTAAATTATAGGAAATCATTTCTTTTGAAAATGAATAACATGTGTCATTATAAGATAAGGGGATGACTCCTAGAATAAGATCTAGAATTCCATATAACATCATAAGCCTTCATTTTAAAAGAAGGGACCTAAGATCCAAATGAGTATATGATTTATGGAAGATCAGAAACTAAATAACCTAAAACCTACTTTTTCTGATTCCCAAACCTGTGCTTTTTATAAAATACTATACTCTGTTAATATGTCAAATCGTTCTTTATAGGTAATGTCAAAATGTATGCTAACTAGGTCCCTGGAGAATTCCTATCTGCTCCTCCTCATGGCCCTGGGAGTCTGACTATTTCTCCCGAATATTATACTTAGGCTGCCCTATAATATCTCTCAGCAACCCTTTCTACCCTCCCAAATGATTTCATCCCAGCTTGCTTAAGCTCATTCTTCCTTCCCAAAATCTAGACTTTAAAATGCAAATGTATTTGTCTTTAATTCCCTCTCCACATGACTTTCTCCTTGACATATCTGTTGGCATCTTGGTCTCTTCCTTCTCCCAGGGTTTTTCGACTCACAGCTCTAACTCCAGCATTATTGGTGGTCTTGGTTTAGGACTCCCAGGTTCAACCTAATAAGCCCCTATGGACTCCTGGTAAACCGCCAAATCTGTGGAATAAGAAGGTTAATGATACCAGCAAGTGACTGTTTAATGATTTAACATGGTGCCATGCTACCTCAAGAACATGAGAATTTCTTTTGATATCTTGTCTTTTCTACTTCACTGAAAGTTCCTTTGGGGCAGAGCCCTCATTTGTGTTTTTTGCTGTTGTATCCTCAGTTATTAGAACAGGGCCTGGCATAGAGTAAACATTCAATAAAATATTAGTTGATGTAAATCTTTGGATGTTATTGCCTCTACTTTGCATGTACTAGCTATAGACAAGTTGAGTAGTTTGCTTGAGTTCTCAAAGCAGTCTTTGGGCTACAAGCCAAAGCCTTGCTTCCCAGGTCATTTATGGAGCAACTACTACATTCTTCTAGAGACTTCCTTCTAGCTCTAGAGACTTAGATGGCAGTGGAGAATAAGACAAAGTTCCTGTCCTGTGAAGCTTGCATATGCCATAGGCAGATAAATATGTATAAAATAAAATGCCACATGGTCATATGTTAAATCAGGGCAAGACAATAATAGAGTGAAGGGCGTGGCTTTATGAATAGGGTGGTCAGGAGGCAATGGGATATAGTACTGTATATTTGTCCCTAAACTGCCCAATTAGCAGTACCTATAACCCATGCCAACCAATTAATCATTTTTTATTGTTTCATAATCGAGTCTGAAAGTATGAAGATTCATTTTAAGGGCTCTATCCTACCTTAAGGCATATGCCAGAATAACTTGTTTCTGGTTGACCTCATTGACAAAAATCCAAATTCACAGAAATAAAAGTGAAAAGTGGTGATTAAGGAACTTACAAAAATATTACTCATGTTTTCAAATGATTGATTTATATAGCATTTTTCTATAAAATGAGTAGCAAGTTAATTCTAGATCTGCAAAAATTATATGCACGTAGGAACCGCTATATTGTGAAAGGAAAGCAGTTACCTTTCAGATGCCATGTAGTTTGCCCTACAAAAAATGACCTACTTACAGCATATTTTACAAAATTGTGAGCAATTATCATAAAATGACTAATCCTAAAGTTAAAAGACACCTCAAAAGTTCAACTAGCTAACCCTTTACTGTGAGAGTCTGAAAGACTTGGCAGCATCCTCAAGACAGACAGCTAATTAGTTGGGGATCATTGAAGGGAAAGGGACAGAGACCCCAAGTCTCTTCCCTTTTATTGTGGGGTCTTAGGACTTGGGTAGATCAGTGCCAGACGCATGAGCTGGCAGGAAATTTGACTTGGACATGTAATGAAAATTACCTCAAAAGGCTAAGGAAGATGCAGCCCAAAAGGCTGTTTTGTTTTGCTTTGTTGCACTGTTTTTGTGTTGTTTGGTTTTTGGTTGAAGGATTATAAGAAATTCTATTTCTTCCTCTGTTCAAGGACAGCATGTTCAGGTGGCGCCTGCTTTAGATTCACACCCTTTCTTCCTCCTTGCATTGTTCAAATTCAATTCAGCATCTTTTCATGCTTAAGCAGCCTACTTATCAAAATAGCTCAGTGCCACACTGAAAAAATGGTAATGTACGTTACCCACAGAGAAATAGTACTTTTATTGTTTTTAAGAATCAAACTGATCATTTAAAAATAGGATTCTAGTTTTTAGTAAGACAAAAAAAGTTAAAATTTAGGAGTTAAATGCAGTTAGACTATAATCTTGAGTGTTACAACTTTTCCATGGATATTTTATTGTTTTTATGTGGAGTTTTCCTAAACAAAAATAATTTATTTTGTAGCACAGTTTGTGAAACTAGAATATACAAATGCAAAAATATCTTTCACTTATATAAAATATCAGATATCATTTATGAAAATTTAGAGAATCCTATAAATTGGCTGTTAAATGGATACAAAAAATATCCCCTAGTATTGTTTTGGTGGAATATTTGCACCCTATGTGGAACATTTCCTTTCTAGCTCCTTTTACTGAAAACTCAGAGATCCGTTTTCCTTCTCTAAATGGAGTCACTCGGCACTGCCCTGAGGTAGGCAGAGAAGGGGTCTCAGACGGAATGGCTGAGCAAGCAGCAGCTGCTCCCCTCCACTGGCTCCATCTCCGAGTGTCACATGTCAGGGTCTTGAACAAATAATGCACCATTGTCCACACTTACAAAACTGAGGGTCTGGCCTTGGGAAGTAGCAGGGCATTAGAGCTTAAGGAATTGTTCTCACACACGCCAGCCCCTCTTCAGTGCCTCGGGGATGAGCTCCAGGGAGGGAAGAGGAGAGCTGGTCAAATAAACCCCTCCTGAGGGTCCAGTCTGGAGTTTCTGTTGTTACTTTCTTTGTTATTTAGTATAATAATAAAAATTATTTAATATCATCGAAGATAGAATAAACATCTTTAATTGATTTGGCTTTCCCCCCATAATATTTGTAGAGTAATTTAACAAGCACAGTCTTGAAGACTAATCCAAACTAGCTACTTCGCTCTTTATACTTTTCTATACAGCTCAGGGTTTCACAAGCAATCATCGCTGAGTGGATAGCTGGAGGACCGTAACGTCTATCCTTTTAAGGGCGGAATGTTAGCTGTTGATAATTTAGCAAACAGACCTTATCTCTTTGACCTAAAAGTATCTGTAACTATATGACAGAAACTCCTGCTGACTGGCAGTATGGTTTTAGAAGCATGTGCTACAATTATTTCTTTTGTTTTCAGAAGCTCATGCAAAATTTGATATTCACAGCTGCTAGGCATCAATTTGGTTGAGAAACAATCTCACTACAAAAAAGCCAGTGAATGATTCCAGATTATTGCAGATCATGCATTGTAGTGCTGGAGAGGAGTCAAGTTTAAGTGCTACAAAAGTAGCCATGACCCAGGTGGGCTATAAGGTTTCAGGGAGCCATGCCAGACTCCTGTCTGCTGATATTGCTTGATAGCATCTAGGAATTCCTACTAGGGGAGTAAGCATAGTAGCTACAATTTTTTTTTTCTCCTCAGACTACACTGAAGCGGACAGCCGATAGAGGAATTAGAAGATTGAAACTAATACTTGTTTGCTTGCTGAGAAACTCAATCAAAATTTCTATTTACAATTAAATAAAATCGAGACTGCATTACAACATGAAACCTATATGTAAGCATGGTATTTACAAACTGATCTGGACTAAGTTAGGAAGTCAGGAGTGTAGACAGCCTGCATACTAAGCCAGAGCATCATGTAGAAGGCAATTCTTTATTATTATTTCAATAGCATCTCTTTAAATATCATTCTTTGAGTATTAGTTAAAATTTTAAGAGGAACAATTAGGTGAGAAAATCATCCCAGCCACATAAAAAGGTGGAAACTCATAATGACAAATAACAAAAAGGGGAAAAGAAGTATTTACTGTTTTCTTTTGTATTATGACAAGAACTCTTGTCAAGAGCTCTTCAAGCATTAGGTCGGTTTTAGGGATTGCTCTGTCCAACTATATGTGTTTGTTGTACAAAAGACTTGTTGCTGTAAAATAGATTAAACATGCTTAAAATAATCTGTATAATTTAAACATCACATCTTTTCAAACTTTAAAATAAGCCTGAATTTAAACGAAACCATTACTGCAAAGATTTCTACAGGCACATTGTTTTGCTTTTGTTCAGTATGGGTCCTGTGCCCTGAGGAGAAGAGATCTGCTTCTTCATTTTCTGTCTTTCTATTGTTACTCAGAGTCCCGTACACTATCGGTACCATTTCCACATGTCTACGGACATTACTAACATATGTTTTCTGTGCTCTCACCCCTCCTTCATTCTAGACATATATGATGATAGCTGTATTTCCATATCAGCTTGTACCTGTGTACTTTCACCTCTGCCAAGCAAGCTTTCTGTTCTAGCAAAATGAGTGTTTTCTAATTCTCTATACAGCCTCTCTTCAGTTATCTACCTACTAGAAACAAGTATGGTAAGAATGTTTAGAATTAGAAATATTCAGAAACTTCAGTGAATCTAGACTCCCAAACTCTGTTGTGCTATGAGTGCCTTGCTTTGAAGGCAGAGTAATATTTCAAAAAAAAAAAAAAAACAAGAAAGCACATGGCTGGATTGGAGGAAAAGGGAATCGGCAGACTAAGGGGCTGCATGTTGAAGCAAGTCAGATTCCTCATGGGAATTTTACATGATGCATGTAAAATGAGGAAGAGGAAAAGATGGTCTCCAAAGCCTTTTCCAAGTCTAAGATGTTGCATATCATTAATTCAACAAACATTCATATGTATACAGCATTATTATGAGTTACAGAATTCAAAGATGATCAAGATATGGTCTTGCCTTGACTAGGTTGTACATATAGATAATAGATGCAAACTTTGATACTCATATGGATAATAGATATAGATATAGGTATAAGTATAAATGTATAGATCTATCTTGTTTTGCCTTTTCCCTACTAGTTTTCTGTTGAATATCCATTGTCTTTTTTCTATGTTAATAGAGACATGATTGTATTCAGGTTTGCAATGTGTCCTGTTAAATTTTCCTAATTTCCTGGCCTCCTTGTTCCTACATATGGCTATATGATGTAATTCTGACCAATAAAATCTAAGTTGAAGACTACTAGACAGATTTTCTTGAAAGCAAATTGTTTGTCATGCTAAAAAATGACAGATCCAGCTAGCAAACATCACCATTTGGAATCTACTTTCAATCTGGGCTATAGAGTCAATGTTTGGAGATAAAGTAGCCATCTTTCACCCAGGAGCAAGGACTTAAGCGGAGTCTATACCTCAGTGACACCGCTGGATGGCTGTCCAGCCCTGGGCTACCTACAGTTGGGATGACTTGAATGAAAATTAAACTTACATGTGCTTAAGACACTATAGTTTCTATTTTTGTTATTTGTGGCTTAATCAATCCTAATTGATATATTACCTTTATATTTCTCAAGTAGAAGTAGTTCTGTGTACAAACACCATATTAGATATCAATAGATTCTTTAGGAAACTTAAAATCTAAATATATACATACAAACTTTTATGCTTTCACTGAGTTAGTAGCTTTTCATCTCTCTAGAGTTTCTTTCTGTTTTCATTCTGTCAATTGCTCTTATACTATTTCTTATATTTTTCTTTCATTCAGTATTCATGGCGGAATTTCTAATTGTCTTACCGAAGAACTTCAATTAGAAAATTGCTGTTTTATTTATATGTTTGCCAAATACTATATCTGTGTTCTAGAGGAACAAGTGGCACCATAATTTGTTACGCTTTTGGTTATCTATCCTTTTTTTACAGTATTGATTTAGTACTATACCTCCCAAATACATTTGATTTGTTAGGCGTCTCAGTTTACACTTCATCTTAACCAAAGAATTATTCATATATTTTTTACTTTTATTTTCCTTGTACTTTATTTTCACACTTATAAGTCTTGACTTCTATTTTCCTATATTGCTGTTTCTGTCCTGTGTAACCTTCCCCTGTGTTCTGATTTCCCTTTGAAATTATCTCTAAGTGATTCTGCTCATCTGCACATATGACCACATTTTTCAATTTGACATTTTGGACGTTCTTATTATGTATATTGTGTTTTAAGACAATAGATGAGCAGAATGTATGTAAACATTCTCCACGGCTTATATACTAAGGAGATTGCTCTTGTACATTAAAGATCTTTGGTGAGTAGCACATAAGCTAAAAAGGATTGTTGTGGTTTTCTATCTTAGAAACATTCCTTAAAAAATGTTTATAAGAAAGGTAGGATGGTCTAAGGTGTATGTCTCTAGAAATTATGCCAAATATTGGGACACGCATCCTTCTTCTGAGAACTATGATAAAATTCACTGAAATTTATTAGTATGTCTCTAAAGTATAGCTACTGATACAGATCCAGTTTAGTATGAAGCAGCAATGCAGAGAATTACTAGAAATTGTTTTACCCTGTATACACATTTACTTTTTAACTTAACAAATTTTATTAACTCCTGCTATGTGTCAGGTGCTATGCAAAACTCTGCTGGTGAAAAGGTAAGCAGGGCAGATGAGGTCCCTGTGCTCATGACACTTAAGTTTAGGTGACACGCATAAGCTAAAATGCTGTGTTGGTCTAATCCATGGGTCAGCAAACTACAGCTCATGTGCCAGAATCTGACATGCTAACTAATTTTTGATAAACAAGTTTTATTGAAACACAGCCATGCTCATTAATTTACATACTGTCTCTGACTGTTTTTATGCTGCAATACCAGAGTTGACTATATGAGAAAGACTCTTTATGGTCCACAAAGCCAAAAATATTTACTTTCTGGCCCTCACAGAAAAACTTTGGTGATATCTTGCCTAACTGATCATATTAGGAATTAAATAACAATAACAGTAACTGTTTTAGTCAGTTATTTAAAATACGATCTGCATGTGTGAAAACAATGAGAACTGACAGATGCAATTAATGCAAAAGTCATACCAGTTTATACAAGAGCCTTTATTCCATGCAACCATTGCTGCATTCATTTGTTAATAACCCTCTCCCAAACATACATTGTCACTCCAAGGATCTATGATTTATCCTCACCCATTTTATGATCCTCCTCTTCAGGCAAAGACACGTACCATAATTAACATAATAACTTGTACTTATGATCATTACATTACATATTCCGGGGAACTATCTAATACAGTTAGTATATGAGTAGAGCACCCTAGAAGAATTCATTCCTCATAAAAGTCAAAATGGTTGTGGGGTGTCTTACCTGTAAAGGTAAGAATATTTGAGGACCTATTCAAATATTTTTGGTTGAACAAATTTGCTGATATTTATAGGACCTTACAGATTCTGGTTATAAAATGTGATTGACAGGAAATAGCCCTTTTACAGAATAAATTCTAAATTCCCTCATATTCTCAGGAATTCTGTAGTCTAAAGTGCATTCTTTTTCCTTCTCTTAGTGATTAGATATTTAAATAGAACTGAGAGAGCCTCTCAGGTGTTCCATCAACTCCCTATTCAATTTTAAAGTAGTGGGTTTAAAAAAAAGAAGACACAGGGAATAACCAATTTTTCCACTTTTTTTTCAAAGGAATGCATGTTTCTACCAGTATTTAATCTTATTTCACATTGGATTTCCACACTTACGCAATTGATAGAAAACGTATACAGGATTAAAAAATAGTTACAGCTTCATTGTCATTAAATAACAGTTGAAAAATTCCTGCCCCAAAAATGATAGATTGTAGCTGATCCTCTGTTTTTTCAAAGAATAAACTATCTGGTGAAATACTTTTGAATTATATTTACTAACACAAAAAGAAATTAACTTTTCACAAATATTTTTGAATCGCTTAAACACCTATGGTTATTTTTTTTCATTATAGAGTGCTGCTATTAATTTTATTGTTCAAGGGCCTATATTCTACCTGTGCATAAGATGGTGTGTAGGAATGCTATATAATTACCCTGGGCTACAAAGGAATCATAAAAATTGACGTAGGGAGGCTGGAGAAAGAAAATAAGAGTAGCTAACATTGGCTGGTTTCTAGGCAAATTTCTGCATCCCTAATCTGTATTATTTCAGGAGTTGGGGAGGAAAAATTTTTCCTCTACACTTCTGGGTTCTTCTGGCTGGTCTAAGAATTAAATTGTTATGAAATGGGTTAACAAGAGAAAATCAGATTTAATTTCATATGTACAGGGGCTCCATAAGAAGCTGAGGCCCATCAACAGTCAGGAAGCTGAGATTTATAGGCCATTTTGAGCTAAAGAGAAGTGGGCAGGGCTCTGGGATTTCAAAGGGGAGGAAGACAATTCACAGGAAGATAGAAAATGCAAATGTTTGGTAAACATTTCTTATGTAAAACAAAATTATCTTGGTATTAGCCCTCTTCCTGGTGCACACTCCCTATCTAAATCCTTTTGGGTAATTAAGGGGCAGGTAAAAAGAAAACCTTCTGGAGGCATTTGTTTCTTAAAAATAATCAGCCTAAAATAATCCTCATGTCAGAAGACATATTTTGGGGTGGCAAATTTTGCTCCCTTACAAATGTGATGAAGACTGATTTTATCTATTCCAAATCTTCACCTTGACACTTTAAGAATGAGAATAAATTGAGTGAATTGGGATTCAGAAAGAGTAAATACCAATAATTTTGGTTAGGAAATGGCAGAGCTAATGCTGCAACTCATGTGATTCTAAAACCCATATTCTTCCCTCCTTAGTATGATGATTACTCTAAATTAATTTAAAATTTTTGAATGAACAGGTATCAGTATACACCTACTATATAAAAAATAAATTTGGGTCTATATAGTTGAGTAAGTATGTGGAGAATGTTTATGCAAAGGATGAGCGGCTACCTATAAGTATATTTGCAGGCAAATCTTCCTCTCTGAATGACATGGACAAAGGGAAGAATGAATGTTCAAGGCATTTGCCAATTACAAAGATCTACGGTTTCTCAAAAAATTAAATTCAAAAGTTGAAAGTCAATAATGCAAGAAGTGGAATATTGGAATTTTCATTAAAAGTGGGAACTCTCACTGTACAAATTCTACTGATAAAATTTTCACTGTACAAATTCTACTGATAAAATTTTCATAATAAAATATATATTCTCTTTACCAACATGTGTTAATTATGTAAAAATATTCTAGAAAACCTCTTAGTTTTTTGTGAGGAAGATGGGCCCTGAGCCAACATCTGTTGCCAATCTTCCTCTTTTTGCTAAGGAAGATTGTCCTTAAGCTAACATCTGTGCCAGTCTCCCTCTATTTTGTATATGAGGTGCTGCCACAGCGTGGCTTAATGAGCGGTGCATAGGTCTCTGGCTGGGATCTGAACCTGCGAACCCCAGACTGCCAAAGTGGAGTGTGCAAATTTAACCTCTATGCCACTGGACCAGCCCCTTAAATGATATTTTTAAGCTTTCTTTTCCCAGAATAGATGAAGATAGGAAGCATGACATGAATAACCCAGTGTCATGTAACTAATATTTGAAATTTGGGATTAGATCCTAGCATGTACTCTCACCAGACAGAGTGATCAATTAGTACAAATTTAGCCAATATACAGACATTATCAATTCCAATGTTAAGTTGTTACCATCTATAATTTATTTTTTAATTATATTCTATGATTTTGGGATTCAGAAAACATTTAGAAATCCATTTGTGAGGTCAGCTTTCTTATTCAGGATTTTCAGTAAAGGATGATGTTATAAATACTAAAACAAAGTATAAGATAAATGGTGAGGTATGTAAAGCATTCTTTCTTTCACAAAATTATTCTAAATAAGTATTTCAAATTATATTATCTTGAAAAACACTTTTTTAAGTATTGTGAATAAAATTGTCTTAAGAAAATACTACCAGATTATAACAAATGATAGCTAAGAGAAAAATTGAAGATATTTTACAAAATAAAATGAGAAACAATTTTAAAGGTAGTATACCTGATAATATTTATAAAATCAAGGAGGGAGTTTATAAATGCAATTTGTCTTTGATACATGGTATACAATATAATGTTAAAAAGAAAAATAATATTAAAAAAAGAAAAATATTGTGATCTTCTCATGTATTAGACTTTTTAAAAGTCTACCACATCCTCAAATAATTAGATTGAACAAAATTTCCATTTTGAGGTTTTGAGAATATTCTTAACACAGACATTTTATCTACACAAAGTAGACACTGAATGAATGTTTATTAAATGCATAAGAATGTAAGAAGACAGAATGGGCAAACAAAGAAAACAAGGTGAGACTGTCAAGCAAAATTAATACAGGGGCAGAAATGCAATCGAGGGAAATATGTTTATCTTTGTCTAACTTTTACAGAACTGCATATATCATCCGTTCCTTTGTCCTTTGAAGGTTGAGGAGTGAGCCATAAATAAATATAACATAAAAATCTCTTTATGTCAACAACAAATGATGACTGGAGAGGCAATCTTCCATGAGGCCCTGCATGTTCTCTCTGAGCATTCCAAGAACGCAAAACCCTGACCACTCTCTACCTGAGCCATTTCTGAAGGTTGTGATTGTGTGAGCAACCTTGAGAGATGAGCGAGCATCTCTCCCTGGTCGGACAGCAGGCTTGTTCCTGCTTGCTGTAAAAGCTGCAAATCCCCCAAGTTCAGTGTTTCTTTGCTGTAATGCAATCAACTGCATGTGCAAGCATCCGTGGCATTTAAAGGGCATGAGGAAACTGGCACAAATGTGAAGCTACTGCTTTTGCTGTGAGTAATAAGGTCCTTTGTCTCTGAGACAAGAGTTTCGTGTTTTCTGTCAGGATATATGAAACAGTAACAGCTTAATTTTATCGCTTGAAGGTAGGATAAAAACAAAAACCCCTCACAGCTCTAGACATTATTACTAAAATTTGTGTGTGTGTGCATGTGTACATGTATCATTCTATGTGTATAATTTCATTTACACATACACACATACATATATATCCCATATCTACTTTTTTAAAAAGTAGCCCTTGTAACATTGTGTCAATGGTATACAATCACCACCCTTTTATTTAAATTCTCTGTCCTCTAATTTCCTCAACTATACATTGAGAATACCACTGATAGAGAACTCACAGAACTGTTAAAAGAATTAAATGGCATAACAAATGTAACATTCTTAGAACAACGTTTGGCACTAACTAACTTTAATCACTCTATTTTATCTTTGACTTCTATTAGTATCTTTTTGAATCCATAATTTTGCAAAGATATTTTGCTGAAAGTATGTTTATGATCCTTCTACAACTATTGAAGAACTTAGACTTTGGGGAAAATAAATGTTACATGAGGTGTAACATCTATATTTGTATGTAAATATAATGACGATTTTTAAAGGAAAATTCCACATTTTGCTTTAAGATTGCTTAAAAATCTTTTTTTTTTTTTAAAGCAGGCTAACTGTGCAAAAGATAAGGCTCACATGTTTTCCTCTTATTTCTAAAATCGATCACTTTTGAGGTTATTCAGACATGGTATTTAAAGACTTTCATAGTTAGGAAATATATCTAAAAGACCACAGTGGCCTCTAGTGATGCAAAAACTAAAATAACAGGATGGAAATTTCTAAACCGTTCAAAGGAAAATAAATTTAAATGATTTGCTGAAATGTTTAGTCCAGTTGATGAAGGATTAATATAGTCTCTCACAGAAAGTGAAAATGACTCTGTTCCCACAGGTAAATTAATATACACACTTTTTAACTGAAACAGGAACTGACATCTTGACTGCTACAGTATGTAAGGGACTATAGATACATAGACATATCATACATAATCACATGAATACTAATTTATTTTTCCAATGCATTTGATTGACAATGATTTAGAACTTTCTTATAAATACTAACATTGCACTAAGATTTGGAAACTCAAGTAAATGTCAATCTATGAATACTTGTCCTGGAGAGAAATCTTCACCTTTGCCTACCCTTCGAGTACAACTACAACTACAACTATCTGCTTTGAGATCTCTGCCTTGGGACCATCTTTACTCACTTTTCTCCTGTTGTTGCTACAGATAACCTCATAACTTGCAAGTCTCATCTCCATGTGTAGGGTGACCATGTAACAGAATTTGCTGGGACATTCCCAGTATATGCTTATTATCTTGGTGTAATTATAATTGGGGCCTCTTTTTAGGCTTTAATAACAAATGATATGGTCTTGCTACTCATACAGCTCTATAAATCACATATTTGGACTCGTTTCCCATACCTCCCCAAACTTCCAACCATCCCTTGATACCTTCTGGGCTAACCAAGGTCAATATCTGAAAATTCCCCTCAAATCTTCCTCTGAATATTCCTTTCCCCTTCTTGATCTAACTACAACTACACTCCCCTCTGAGTATATGTTTCCAGTCCTCTCAAGTAGTGGCCATTTTCAATCCTTACTACTCCACTGGTACGGTGCTGAAAGCATCCTTCTTGGTTCTCATTGTTGCTTCCAGACCCTTCTCTTTTATTATTTCCTGAGAACTCTCACCTAAGAATTTTAAGATATCAGATTAATACAACAAAGATATCCTTCATTGTTGCAAACAGCTACCAACTCCTGGTGCATTCTCCCTCCTTCCTTAAAGATTTAATATTTTGTTGCTTTTACATATCTACAGTCATAATTAGAGAAGTAAGCCCCCTAATGCTTGATCTCTCGGTTTCTGTCCTCTCTACAATAATGCTCTTATCCCCCAACTCAGCTGCATATTCTCTTAGTCTTAAACTAGCCCTTGTCATTTTTGGTAGCTACAACCTCTCCATAGCCACAGTGTCAAGCATCCTAAACTTCAACCGAAACTTCAGCTCGTTTCCCACAGTCTTCTGACTCCAATAATTTGTTAACTCTGCTGGGTTTTGACACTGCCATCTCTCACTGTGTCTCATCCTTTTCATGTTCTCATGTGCCCCTTTATCCAGTTTAACTCTCATGTTCAAGCATTACAATCATTATCTCATATACACTCCAAGTTCAATATTGTGTTTACTCCATGCCTGTATCTATGATGTATGGGATAAAGGAACAAAAATTATAGACCCACACACACACACACACCCTGACCTGTCCCACTTCAAATTTAAGATCACTAACTCAGATTGCCCCCTAATAATATGGTAATCAAGTTTTCCTAATCCACTCACTCTTCTTATCTCCTAAACAACCTTTTCATACTTACTCCCTATTTCTCACTTTCATCTAATAATCCTGCTTCCTGTTCTGTAGAAACTAGCTGGAGTCTCAGAAGAGAACTGCTAGTATCATATCTCTCTACCTACCACATTTAGCCACCTACTCTTCCCACCTCTCTTGTTGCTATATATAAAGTACAGATGTTCCAATTTACAGCAAAACTTCCTCATGTGTACTTTATGACATTAACTCTCATCATTCAAGGATATTTCTCCTCTGGTTCATGAAATTTTCCTTCTTTCTTGAATGCTGTGCTTTCTCCTATCTTTAAGAGAAGAAAACAAAACAAGACAAAAACAAATCCTCTCGATTTCACTTGCCTCTCCAACTACCCCTTCAATCCTCTTATTCCTTTTAATAAAATTCTTTGAAACTGGTGTCTATGTTCACTCTTTCCAATTCCTCACCTCCCCTTCTTTCTTGAAACACTTGAATCAGGCTTTCACCATTACTTTTCTCCTGAAACTGCTATTGTGAAAGTTATGAGTGACCTCCACATTGTCAATCCAGCACTCAGTTCTTAGTATCCACCTTACTTGATTTGTCAGCAGTATTTGACATAGTTGGTCACTCTTTTCTTCTTTGAAACAGCTTCTTCTCTTGGATCCTAGGACACAACCCACTTGCGAATTTCCTGTCATCTCACTGGCTGTGTTTATTCTCTTCTTCAATAAATAACATCTCCTTTGCTTGTTAGTGTTGAAATGGTTCATACCTTAGTCTTAGGCCTATTCTCTCTTCTATCTACACTTACTTGCTTGGCAAGCTCATTCTCTCTATACATGCCAATGACTCCCAACTCTATATATCCTGTGGGAACCTATCCTCTGAACTCCAGACCCATGTATCCAACAGCTCACTCAATATCTTCACTTGGATGGGCACCTCAAACATAGCATGTCAAAAAGTTAGCTACTGGTTCTTCTTACCTTCAAGATCTACTCCTCTTTCAGCCTTTCCCATTTTGTTTAAAGTCAACTCATCCTTCATGTTGCTCAGTCAAAACTTTAAAGTCAACTTTAACTCCTCTCTTTGTATTTCTCTCATTCAAAAAATATTTGTACTATGTGCCTACTAAGTGCTATGCATTCTTCTATGTGCTGAAGCTACAATAGTGAACAAGTGAGACCAAAAATCCTGGTCTCATGGAGCATATAGTTTGAAATTTTAAATAGGATACTGCAGAAGCCTTCACCAAGAAGGTAACCACTGAGCAAAGACTTGAAAGATGTGAACTATTGAGGCATGTGGATATTTATGGCGAGAAGACTCTAGTCAGAAGAAAGACTAAGTGCGAGCATTCTCGGTCAAGAGTGGGTCATGTGTGTTCTTGGAACAGCAAGGAGGCCAGTATAGCTAGAGCAGTGAGTGGAAATGAGGATAGTGACTTAGCTGAGAGCCAGACCATGTAGGGAGTTACAGATCATTGAGAAGACTTTAGTTTTTACAGAGTAAGATAGGAAACCATTGGAGGGTTTGAGCAGAAGAAAGACGTTTGACTTCTCTTAGAATTACACTGTATTCTTCTTGAGAAGAACCTTTGTGAAAGCAATGATGTAATTAGAAAGATAATTTGAAAGCTGCTACAACAATCTGAACTTTATATGCTTCACTTTGTTTAATTCTAATGACAACTCTCTGGAAAGGATATCATTTTTCAAGATTCTTGGTGAAGAAATACTCAAAATATTTAAAGAAGAACGAGTCACAAGCACTTATCAAATCTAAGAGTCACCAGTTTTAATCACCTAATAGAGCCATACCCATGCAAACAAGGTGAACACCAGCCCCGTTGGCTGAAAAGGCATATGTAGAATGTAGGGCCTCCTAGACAAAAGAGATTGGAGCTCTTATTCTGTAATATTTATTAAAATATTTTTCTTGTAAGGCCTTATTATATATAGTCAACCACAGTCCATTGCATAAAGTGGAACTTTCAAAACAATTTTATAATCTCTAGAAATTTAAATGTCCTCTATATACTAAAAAACTAAATCAATTCATAGCAGAGGAAGGGCATTTAGCAAATTACTAATTTTTAAAATTTATCAGTCACTTAATAGAATTGGAATTGTGTTAACTAGAATTAAATAACTATTTAACTTTTAGTTTCATTAACTTATGCTGTATGCTATTATGCATTATATATATAATCACGTATAGGATTAAATGTTTGAGAATTTTAATACACACTATACTATATTCTACAATTTTAATGATTTTAGGGAAGGAGGACTGATTCTCTACATGCTACAATTCCTTGATCTAAATATCATTCCTATATTTAGTTAAAGAAACTCATCTTGATTGTTAGGAACAATAGATAAACACTCCTTGTACATTTTAATTGCTCTGTTTGAAATGTTAATTAGTTGAGTTCATACATTTTGCACCTAAATGTTAATCACACGTTGGTGAATTGCTTGCCTCACCAGAGAATTTGAAGCAACACTGGCCATACTCTTGGTGGCAATCTATAAGTAGTCATATTGCTTTCAAGCTAAGCATGTGAGATTAAAGTTTATGATACACTCAATAGGTCCTGCCTTATCTTTTAACTTTTCTAATATATTACTGTGTTTAAAAATTATATGACATAGCTGAACAAACATATTTCTATACTTTTTCCCATGCTTATAACAAAATGCAAATAGAGATAATCTGAAAAACTACTTTTTCCCGTTACATGATTTGTCACAGTTATTTTTCCAAGTCAATAAATATAAATCTAACCTAATATTCTAAGTAGAAGCATAAAATTTTCTATGGACATTCAGATTTTTCCTTTTTGTTAAAAAAAATAATTTAATTATAGGCTCACACTAACTTATTTGCAATTCCAAAATTAAAATTGTTTCTAACTGATTTGTTAGCAAACCTGACCCAAAGCACTATGAAGCTATCTATAATCTTTATTTAACCCACTTAATTTGAATATTCATACATTTGCTACAGAAATATGAATGTATTTGATTATGAAGTGCTGCGCCAGGCCCCTGGAGGTATTAGTAATATATGGAATATGCTTTGTATTATTGTTACAAAAATTCCCAAAGATCAGAAATCCTAAATGCATCTGGCCCCAAGGGTTTTAGTTAATAATTTGTAGATCTGTATAAAGAATGCTGCAATAAATATCCTTTTACCTATAAAATTAAAGACTGGACTTTCATTTTTATGAATTAGATTTCTTGGAGTGAAATTATTGTACTTGTTCAATTTGCAAATACTCTAAAGTGCTTTCAGAAATGTTATAATTTATACTTCTACCAAATATATGTTAACATGTTTCTATTTTTCATGGTTTCACCAGCAACATTTTGCAAACTTTTAATATAATAACTATGTAGAACTACCTTAATTTCTGTACTGATATTTCCCACTGTGACCCTGCCATGCTGGGATCACCAGGCACAACATTTCATCAATAATCCTGACACCCAGCAGACAATTTAAAAGAGGCAGCCCAGGATGTGTAAAGCCTAAAAGGTCACATCTTTTAATAGTTCTGTTACAAGGAGCTTTCTTCTAATAATTTCAAGCACCTACTTGTTACCTCATTTCATTTATTTTTATACCCCAGATTACCATCCTTTTTATGCTATTGTCTGTTAACCATAAAGTTTAATAACCCACTTTAGTCTGTTATCCTCTTCTTCCTTCCTACTTCTCTCCCTCTTTCATTTCAGTTTCATTTGGAGATGACTCTTCTCCGTGGTGCACCTCAACTTTTGCTGACCTCTATTTGCTTGCTCATTATTCTCCCTACGTGAGCATTTCACCTACTTTGCTGTCGAGCTAATAACCCCACATTTATTTCTCTAGACAAACTATTTTCCCTGTTTCACACACTTGTTGCTACAGAATATGCAGTACAGTGTGTATGCTATACACTCTACTGGAATATCCCAGAGGAGTTTTGTACCCCATCTTTCCCTCACCATCTGCCTTCTTAAAATGCTCGTTTTATATCTTATGTACTCCATGAGTCAGCAATGCCTGGCATGTAACAGACTCAAGAAATGATTCACAAATTCATCAACGAAAAACAATAGTGTATTAAATTTCTATAAAATAATTTCATACTCATTATCCAACATTAAAACACAATCACACTAATTCTTTAATAAGGGCAAGATAATTTCAAAAAAGTTAAGTGGCTTGAAAAAGTGTGGAAGACTCAAATGTGGTAGAAAGAGCAATAAAATCAAGTTTTCTGGTTTTAAATCTCTATCTCTATATATTTCATCATGTGGATTTTAACTAACATCATATTTTTATTCATATTTATAAAATATAAATTGATTTTTTTTCTTAGGAAGATTAGCCCCGAGCTAACGTCTGTGCCGACCCTCCTCTATTTCTTTTCATGTGGGATGCCTCCACAGCATGGCTGGTGAGTGGTGTAGACTAGACTGGGATCCTAACCCATGAACCCAGGGAAGCGGAGTGGGCAGAACTTTAATCTCTTGGCCACAGGCCTGGCCCTATAAATTGATTTTTTGTTGTACTTTAGCTTAAACACGTTGTAAAAAAGTATAAAACCATGCTAGATCACAAAATACACTAGCTAATTGAGAGTGGACAATGAATGTGAAACACTTAGAATTATCATATGTAATATACAAAAGATAAATGTATGTACGTGAGCAAGAATTCTGAATTCCATTTTTCTTGACTTTACAGGCATTTTCACTGAAAATCAAAAGCAATGGCAGAGACCTTTAAGCCAGAAGATGATGTCTTTGGTGTCAGTCTGCCCATGTGGTATCTAAGGATATTGTGGACATAAGTAGATGGATTTGAATTTTCAAAGAGAATACATTTTATTGTATGCAGCATGAGATTACAAAGAAAGATTGCTTTATTTTCATGACTGGTACCTATGAATCATAATAAGTTCTTTGAACTCTTTCAAAGAGGTCAAAATCAATCCAAGGATACAACCCTTTCTTGTTTCACAACCTTCTTGAAAGTGTGTGACCAGCAGACATCATCGTGCCTGTTTCTACATGCAGGAGCACTGCAGCACATCCCATTAACTGGTACTCCTTCTTGCTTCATCCCTATATCGGCTGAGTAGAACTTTCCCACGCTGATTTTCTTCAGATGACTCAGTAAATCTTTCAGCTCATCAGCAAAGCTCTCTCCAGCCCCTTGAGAATGCATGCCTGTGGTGCATACATGTCAGCATTTGATCAAGAAGCTGAATATGGCTCTGTGCCTGGTTTGTATTTTATAGCCACAAAAGTCACTGGGCAAAATGATCATTCTGCAGAATTTTTACCTGCCTGGAGCGTCAGGCCACTTCTGAGATCACTAGGGTTCCAGAGAACTCTCTGGTCTTTTGCACTGACATCCTCTCTGCTTCTCCAGACCGTCATTTCTCAGCACATTTTTAGATATATTGCTCATTAACAACCTCTTAAAAAGTGAGGGGATTATAAAGACATATAATCTCCTCTGCAAATCTGACATAAACTTATTGGGAGATGAAACCTAACCTGACTAGACATGAGGTTATTCACAGTTTTATTGATCCTATTTAGTGTGACTATGTATTCATGTTGCTGCAGAAATATTAATATGTTTGATTATGGGGAGCCACCCAAGACATAATTGGAAATGCTATAATAATATACAGTATGTATATCATATTACCTTCCAAAAATTTTTTAAAAATCTGAGTTTCAAAGCACGTTTAGTCCTAAGGGTTTCAAGTAAAGAATTATGGATCTCTAAATATATACTGAGTTATATCTATGTACTAGCCTGGGAAGATTAGTGCGATATATTAGGTTTTAAAAAGTTTTTAAAAGACATGGATAGAATCCTATTAAAAACAAGTAAATATATGTGTTTGTGTGAATATTTGTGTGTGTTTACATATAAGTATAAACAAAGGGATGACTAGAAGTACATGTTATTCTATTATATATTTTATATTATTTTATACAAAGTAATGCCTTCATATGCAAGTACATAAGTTTCCTTGAGTGGTTGGATTAAGAAGGGGAGGGTGCCTGGGGAGGAGGCAATTGTATAATATTCTTTTACTACAAACGTAATTATTTATAATTCTGCTACTATTAGCAAAAACATTTATTAAGCACTTACTATAAGGCAGACATTGTAATAAGCATTTGCATTTATTATTTAATATTCAATACAAATCTTTGAAATAGGTATTCACATTTAATTTAATACACTTATTACTCTCTGAATTTTTAAGAAGTGACCAAAAAGCATAGCATGTAAAGAATGACAGAAATGTCCATTTTGACTACATAAAATTATAAAATTGTTAATTATTTTAAGCTACATTGAAAAGAGTTTCAATTGTTTAAATGCAGTAAATTTTCCTTGTATATTTATTTTAAAATATCCATAAATAAGAGTAATAAATAGTATTATTTAAAAACTAGCTTGTAGGATGTAAAAGGGGTGAGGAGGAGAAGGGAATGGAAGCCTGAGACGTTGTATTTGTCCATTTTTTAGTATAAATACTCCCATCTCAGTTGATTTCAAGCTCTCTCCTCATGACACCACTGAACACGGGCTTGTGATCGGATACATAGAATTGCCCTTGGGAGCCCGGGCAGGCTGGCTCTAGTGCCCCTCAGAAAGACAACTCAATAACCCCAGAGATGATGAAGCGAAACTATAAATGCCAATGCTAAAATGTTTTAGATGTGTTTATTAAAAAGGAAAGAAAAATACAAGTAAAACAAAACAAAGCAAACAAGTACAAGCAAGATTATTCTAATTAAGTTCATTATATTTTTTAATATACGAATACAATTTTTAGACCAGAGGTCTTAAAAAACAGTAGCTATAATTATTAAACATAATTGCACCTACTGAAAAATCAGCATAATTAACTATGTTCCATAGTTTAAAGAAGTGGGTTCCTTTGAGGTAACACAACACGCTTTGGGCCACAAGATTCAGGGAGTGAGCACACAGAGACCATGTCATTTCAACAGCATTTTTCAAGTTCTCATTCCTTAGGCTATTGCTTATAAAACTCTGAAGAATGTCACCTAGTTTCTCCACAATGAATATTTGGAGGCTTCTTTTGGTAGCTTGAATGAGGTTAGGAAAGAAAAGAAACACTGACTGTCACATGGACTGCTTAAAGTAAAGGTAGAATTGCTTAGATCTTTAAAATGGTGGACATAGAGTCATGAATTTTGGAATTCAGGTAAACTTTTCAAGAGGATTGGTACATAACTGTTAATCAGATATGTGAAAAGTAGAATGCCTTTACTCAGAAATTACTTATGAAATGGCAAAATTTGTACATACTCATTTCTTCTAAATAATAATTTAGATGTAGAAGTATTCATAAGGAATAAGACCTGTGATGGTTAGTTTTATGTGTCAACTTGACTGGGCCATGAGGCATTCGGTCAAACATTATTCTGGGTATGTCTTTAAGGGTATTTCTGAATGAGAATAACATTTAAACGAGTAGACCGAATAAAGCAGAATGCTCTCCCTAGCGTGGGTAGACTTCATCAAATGAGTTGAAGATCTGAATAGAACAAGATGACTGAGTAAGAGAGAATTCCTTCTGCCTGACTGTCTTAGAGCTGGGACATTGGTTTTTCCTTTGCACTCAAACTGAACCATCACCTCTCCTGGATCTGCTTGGACAGCAGATCTTTGGACTCGTCAGTCTCCTGATCATGTAGGCCAATTTCTTATAATCTCTATCTCTCTATAGATAGATACATAGATAGATAGATAGATAGATAGATAGATAGATAGATAGATAGATATAGATATAGATATAGATATCTTATTGGTTCTGCTTCTCTGGAGGAACCTAGCTAATACAATATTTAATTTATTTTGTTTAAAGAAAATCAATGCAAAATATTAAAATAAAGATAAAATTCAAAGTCTTCACTATGACCTACAATGTCCTACATGATTCACCCTCTTCCCCTCTATCAGCTCTCTGACTTCATCTCCTCCTCTTGTTTGTTTCACTCCAGCCACATTGACTTCCTCCTTGTTCCTTGAACATGCCAAACACACTCCTGTTTCAGGACCTTTGTACTTCCACCAGGTATCCGCAGATCGGATATCTGATCTTCATTCAGATAGCCACATGAGAAACTCCCATATGTACATATGTATATATTATATTACATATAATATATAGATAGATAGATAGATTCTAGTGGAGGAGAAGGAGTAAACTATAGGTATCTATCTAATAGCAGGAATTATTCTGTTTTCTTTATTGCTACCTGCCCAGTGCCTAGAATAGTGACTGATGCAAAGTAAGTTGTTCAACAAATATTGAATAAATGAATGACTCCTCCATGTGGCAGATATGTGCTATGTAGGAAACTATGTATGGAACTATATACAACAAATGATGGATGTCTCAACAATATAGAGATTAAAAGAACAATAATGAAGAGACTATTGATTGAAAAATAAATTAATATATTCTGATATATCAACAGGCTAAAGAGGAAAAAACACATGAGTATATCAATAGATGAAGAAAAAAGATTTGATAAAGTCCAATCCCCATTCATGATAACAGCTCTCAGAAAACTAAGAATAGAGGACTTCCTCAACTTGATAAAAAACATCTACAAAACATCCTACAGCTAACATCATTGTTAACGGTTAGAAACTTGAAGTTTTTCTGCTTCAAACAAGGAACAAAGCAAGAATTTTCTTTGCCTTGATAAGAACAAGGTAAGAATTTTTCCCTCTCCCCACTGCTTTTCAATATTGTACTGGAAATCCAAGCTAATACAATAAGACAAAAAAGGAAACAAAAGTATACTCATTGGGAAGGAAGAAATAAAATTGTCTTTGTTCACAAGTAACATAATTGTCTAGGCAGAAAATCTAAAAGAATTGACAAAAAAATTCCTAGAACTAATAAGTGATTATAGCAAGATTGCAGGAAACAAGTTTAATACACAAAGGTCAATGGCTTTCCTATATAACATCAATGAACAAGTGGGATTTGAAATTAAATACACATTACCATTTACATTAGCACCACAAAAATGAAATACTTTGATATAAAGCTTACAAAATATGTATAAGAACTCTATGAGGAAAGCTACAAAACTCTGATAAACTATATCAAAGAAGAACTAAATAAATGGAGGGATATTCCATATTCACAAATAGGAAGACTCAGTACTGATTCTGAAGTCTGTATGGAGAAGCAAAGACCCAGAACAGCCAACTCAATACTGAGGGAGAAGAACAAACTTGAAGGACTGACGCTCCCAAGTTCGTAACTACTATAAAGCGATAATAATAAAGAGAGTACGGTATTGGCAAAAAAAAAAAATAGAAAGTCAGATCAATGGAACAGAATAAAGAGCCCAGAAATACACCCACACAAGTATAATCAACTAATCTTTGAAAATGAAGCAAAGGCAATACAATGGAGCAAAGACAGTCTTTTAAAAAAACAGTGCTGGAAATACTGGACAGTCACATGCAGAAAAATGAATCTAGATACAGACCTTACACCCTTCACAAAAACTAACTCAAAATGGATCTGAAACCTAAATGAAAATGCTAAACTGTAAAACTCCTAGAAGATAACATAGGAGAAACCCAAAGGACGTCGGGTATGGTAATAACATTTTAGATGCAACACCAAAAACATGATCAATGAAAGAAATAATTGGTAAGCTAAATTTCATTAAAATGAAAAACTTTCAAGTTTTCATTTTAAAAGACAACATTAAGAGAATGAGAAGACAAGCCACAGACTGGGAGGAAAATATTTGCAAAAGACACATCTGTTAAATGACTGTTATTAAAAATGTACAAAGAAATCAAACTCATCAACAAGAAAACAAACAATCCAATTTAAAAATGAACCAAATACCTGAACAGATATCTCACCAAAGAAGCTATACAGATGGCAAGCAAGCATATGAAAAGATGCTCATCATCATATGTCATTAGTAAATTGCCAATTAGAATAACAATGAGATATCACTACACACTCATTAGAATGGCTAAAATCCAGAATACTGACAACACCAAATGCTGGTGAGGATATAGAGCAGGACGAACTCTCAATCATTGCTGTTGAGAATGCAAAATGGTATGTCCACTTTGGAAGACAGTTTGACAATTTCTTACAAAACTGAACATACTCTTACTATATGATCTAGCAATTCTGCTTCTTAGTGTTTACACAAATGAGTTGAAAACTTATATCCACACATAATCCTGCTTATAGATGTTTATGGAAGCTTTATTCATGATTGCCAAAACTTAAAAGCAACCAAGATGTCCTTCAGCAGGTGAGTGGATAACTAAACTGTGGCTCATTCAGACAGTGGAATATTAGTTAGCACTAAAAAGAGATAAGCTATCAAGCCATGAAAAGACATTAGGAAACTTAAAAGCATGTTACTAAGTGAAAGAAGCCAATCTGAAAAGTCTACATCCTGTATGATTCCACCTATACGACATTCTGGAAAAGGCAAAACTATGGAGACAGTAGAAAGATCCATAGTTGCCAGGGGTTAGAAGGAAGGGAAGGATGCACAGAGGATTTTTAGGACAGTGAAGCTGTTCTGTATGATATTAGGATATTGGATACAAGTCATTACACATTTGTCCAAATTCATGGAATGTAAAACATCAATAGTGAACTCTAATGTAGATTACGGACTTTGAGTGATTATGATTTATCAATGTAGATTCATGAATTACAAAATATACCACTGTTGTGATGTGGGATGTTGATAATGAGAGAGGTTGTGCTTGTGTAGGGGCAAAGGTGTATATGGGATCTCTCTGTACTTTCCTCTCAATTTTGCTGTGACCCTAAAACTGCTCTATAAAATAAAATTTTTTCATTAAAAAAAGAGAGGCTATTAAGGAGCTATCAACTAAAATATCATCATTCTAGTTTGAAATAGTGACCCTACTATGTAGATTGTTTTTTACTTATTCTTTTATTCTTATTTTCCTCATTTCCTACTCCGGGAAGTCAGAATTCTTTCTAAGCCTCTGGAGTAGTCTTTTAGTATATTGATAGTAGTCTTATAGGCAGAATCAGTCAACTCCCTCCATATTTTTTTTGACAAATTCATCTATGCTGTATATAGCCTAGTAATTTAAGCACAGTGAATATTTATTAAATAACTATTAATTGATTTTATAAGACACTAATACATACAATATGTTCACTAATTCCATTGCTTGATACTAAAGTATAAGTAAATGCCCAAATATGTTTTATACTGTGATAGTCTTAGCTTACAAAATACATTTTAGAATATTAGATTTAAAATTAAATCTTTATCAGTATAACACAGATCCAAAGATCTTCTTATTTCTTTAAAACAGCCTCAAAGGAGGACCTTTGTTTAAATTTTCTGTATCTCATTTCTAAAATTTGGCATCAGCAGCTCCAAGGTTGCACTACATGATTTTTAAAGAAACCCCTAGTTCTATAATGATATAATATTGTGATAATAGAACACTTCACATTCATTTCATTTTAACTAAGCAACTGAGAAATAAGGATTTACTTTACGGAGCACTGTCCCAAGTTTCAGGGTCCATGAACTGTAAGACCAGTTCTTCCATTTATTAGCTGTATGGTTTTGGGCCATCACTTACTTTTATCTGCCTCAATCCCCCGTATGTTGGATTTGAATAGGTTATTTCTAGGGTTCCTCCCAATATTAATGCTCAATTATTCCAGTTTAAGAGAATTGGTATTTCTCGATACTAATCTGCAAACTATGTCAAAATACCATTAACCCAACATAAAAATGTGTATTTACTAAGTTTAAATATCCCAAAGTTTTTACAAAAACCATTTTCTTGTATGGATTAAATAAAGATGTTTGCCTTCGTGTTTAAGAATATTTGAACCTTAAAAATCTGCAAATATTGTGGGTCTACAAACAAAAAGAAATACATTTTTTCAGTGTAGTGAAATTTTTACAGAAAATTTCTATTTCTAATAAAAATATTGGTGTAACAGGTATAACTAAATGGCTATAAATTGTCTGCATTATCCATATATATTTCTTATTAAAAATATATAGTGAACTTCTTTCTTGGGCATAATGTTACTTGACAACATACTAAAAGAAAAGGAAATAAATGTGAATTCTTCTTGTAAAGAAGACACAATCTGGAAGGTTGATGGAGGTATTTTAAACAAAGATAATTAACAATATATACAAGATCATAGAAGAGAAAATGAGTACTAAGTGCTGAATGAGTACTGTACATCTTATATAATTTTAGGCATTGAGAAAGAGACTTTTCACTGTTGTCTTGCCCTAGGTCCTTTAGAAAGTAGACCGCGGGGTTTGGATTAAGTGCTGAGCCTTTATTTGGGAGGTGTAAGCCCAGACAAGTGAGGATGATGGAAAAAAAGGAAATAAGGCACAGAAAGCTGAAATGCAGTATAGCGTGATAAGAAGCTTTGCGGTACTGGCCCCTTCTACCAGACAATCTCTGAGACACAGCAGGTTGTTGGCAGGCATGTTCACGTAGCACAGTGACATCAGTAAAAGAGCTGTGAAATGGAAATACTCCCCAGAGGGGTCCACAGGAGAGAGAAAGCAGGTGGAATTCATCTCCTATTGCCCACCGGTCAAGGTGCACCCCATGGGGAGCCAACTCCCTACATTTCTCACTCGCATTGTGTGGGTCCTGAAAGCCTGCTCAGTAACAGGATCCCAAGCTCCTAGGGGTATATTTCATGCACATCAGCAGGAAAGGGCAACTTGGCTTGGATGGTATGTCATCTGAGAGAAAGAAAAAGGAAGTCAGTAAGGAAATAGGTCTGAGAATACAACAGGTTTGAAAGGTCAGGAAAAACTTCTGGGCTTAAATGTAGGCTTTGGGGTGGGTAAAATTTGGATCATTAAGGAAGACAGAATGTTCTTCTCTTGGTAGAGTTTGGACAGTATTGAGTGTCAGGCTATAGTGTTTGCTGTTTACTCACTCCGGGGAGGTACTGCTAATTCCCAAGCAGGCTGGGAATGTGGTGACTGTGGGATATTCAGAGCATCCATTTGACAGTAGGTACAGGACCAGTGTGAGGAGCGAGAGCATGGCTGCAGTAGAACAATGAAATGGACGTGTTTTTTAAACTACCATTTATTAGCAGTGCTTAATGTGCTAGATACTAGGTTAAGCACTTTTATGCATTATCTCATTTAATTCTACACAATAAACATCTGAGGCAATTTTTATTATTCCCTCTTAAAGACGAGGAAAACGAGGCCCTGAAAAGTTAAGTAAATTGCCCAAGGAAACACAGCTAATAATATCCAACCCTGCATTCAAACCTAGACCAGTTACAAGGTTTATGTTTTAACTGCTGTATCACTGGTCGAAAAATTTTTTATTGTGCATAATTTTTAGTTTAATACAAACATGTATAGCATAAAGTTTAAATATGAAATTTCTATCATATTATAATGGCACCAAAATCCCAAATGCTGGGATCAACATAATAAACCCTCAAAACTTTGATGTTCTAAAGTGAGATGATAGAGCATCTGCTCAGAACACTGTGAATCTGTTTCTATCAGCATCAGCCCGTTACCCGCACCCAGCGTACAGAAGAGAAGACCAAGAGTGAGTTTGAAGTTGAATTCTAAAAAGCCCGCTGTGTGGTGCCTTCCCCAGGCCCTGGCCCACTCCACTGTGGAGAGAAGGGCAGTGCACCATTTCATCCTAGGCTAAGCCAGAGGGAGAACCTGATGTGTGTGCTCTGGAATTTGAGTAAGAAAGAGACGGATCTAGAAAGTCTGAAATCAAGGGGTTGCTTCCAGCAAGTGTTTCAGGAGAGCTCTCTCTGGGAGTGAGCTGTACTTCTGCTGACAGAGAGCCAGAGGCATGTGCTCCATGAGTCATGTGGACAGCTGGGTGAAAGCAAGCAGGCTTGAATAAGATGCATTCAGAAGGTTTTCCTGACAGGAGGGAGGGCCCTCAGCCAAGAGAGCATGAAGGTTAAGTGCAATAATGGGGCAGGGAGCTGGAAGTGACCAGCTGGAAAAAGCAGCACCCACACAGAGAGCTTCAGCTGGAGGCCCACGGCACAGTCTCTAAGGAGGTCCCCTAAGAGGCAGCTATGGACATCTGTCCCCTCTGATTACAATTCTGCTGCTCAGGAAGACTTTTTCTGTCCCTCACTGCTGCTCCTCCCACTCTGCAAACCTGGAGATGATGTAGTCCAAATAGAATGGAATGAAGACAAAGGAAATTGTGAAGCGTGACCCTGTCAGCATACTGCCAATGTGCACATTTGAGGCAGGCCCAAGACGGGGCAACAAGAAATGTTTTAGACCGGTAGAGTCTGGAGATTTTATATTAGACTGGATTGGACTTGAAGATACCCAAACCTCTGCAACTCATCGAGGTTTTGTCCAAATGATTAGACAGATAGTAGACTGCAAATGGGGTCCATGGGGTGAGCAGGCATATGAAGCACCAAGTCGCTTTCTGCTAGCACCTCAGAGACCGGTGCTTTCATTTACTAGCGAATATACCGATCACTTATATTGTTGCTTCTCTTGTACTTTTGCAACTATACTAACATATAAAACACAAAAAATATACATCTTCAATAAGATTAAAGATAAGATCAAAATTAGTAGAAATTCTAACATTGTAATCCCACTTTGAGAGTTAATTCTTTGTAATAATTCCCATATAAGGCAATTAGTATATATTGACACATATAATATATTGTGATGATTCCTATATAAGACAATGAGTATATCGTATTGGTGTATTGGTGGGAAGAGGATGTGCAATGGGAGAGAAGGACATGGCTGTTCGATACATACGTAAGGAAGAATTGACGGTTAGGGAAAATCCCTTTGATGCATCAAAAGGCAAAATCTAGACTAGTAGTAGAGTACTATAATGTACTGCAATATATAGCCATTTGTGAGCTGAATATTTGAAGAAAATTTTTAAAGAGGAAAAGACAACTTTTTCAAAAAAGTAATAGTGAATTTTTAGTAAAATATGTTAAGGGAAAGAAGGTAAATATTTTGTCCTCCAGAGAATTTTTTTCAATTTTCAGCGATCATTAAATGCTGGAACCATGGAGAAAGTGCTACGGTCTTTATCAATGCAACTTAATTCATTTGTGCCACATAATCAGTTTTTAAATTTTCAATTATAGAAAATGTAATATTTACTATTACTTGGTATACTTGTTTCAACGATGGGAATTGCTGTATTGTGTTTTATTGTTTTGTAGATAACATATATTCATGTGTTCAATTAACTTCTACCCTATCTCCGCTTTTCAGTTCTCCCATTTTTCCCACTAAGTTCTCATCTCTAAACCATCAGCTTCATATTTGTTCAGACTACACACCCAGACACACGCAGCACCTACAGTGAGATTCTAGGACGTAACAGGGCCTCATAAATGTTTTGTGTGTCAATAGATGATGAAATGAAGGAAGGAAGGAGGAAATGAACAATGCGATTATATTTAACTTTCTTCATAGTGAACTAACGGCCATTTTAATTTAATTTGAATTCCTAGAGTTTTGTGTATGTCCTCAGGTTGGATAAGAAAAATTGCAGAAAACGTATACTTTTAGCCAGCAGTCTCTGTTCCTCAGTGGCCATTCTTTTTGTGGCTTTTCTTCCCATAACTTCTAGGCCCAACAACTATCTTATTTAACCACTTAGAGTGAATTCTGAGAAAATAGAAAATTCAAATCTCATATTCAAATATTCCTCTACATCTATCCATCTGCCCTGGAAGCACTGAGTAGAAGTTGAGAAAAGAGAGGATTCGCTACCGTGGCATTTTTTCAACCTCCTTTTATTTGTGTCAGCCCCACGATTCAATGTCTCTATGCTGTATTCGTCTTCGTTTTTAAACTCTCGCTATAGTGCTCTCATTCTTTGATGTTTCCAGAGGTAGGGCTCGCTACCTTACTCTTCTTTCTGCTGTTCGGCATGTGCGTGCTTGTCTGTGTGTTTGTGGGGCGGGGGGGAGTGGGGGTGGGTGGAGGGGTGGTGGGGGTGGGGGGGTCCTGGGGGCGGGAATGCACAAGAATAGAAGAGCGAAGGATACCTGGGAAGGAAAAGTGCTTATGTGCTGGGGTATAGTTTCCAAACACTGAACTAACTATTCCAAAAAATTCTGCAAATCAGATGCACTCTATTTTCCCAATTTTCAGATATAAGTGATAAGCTTATGGCCCTTCATTCCTTTCCTTCCTTTTGTTAGTGGTAACAGTTACAATGACGACAGCATGCGTTGTGTGGTTACTATGTGCGAGGCCTCTTCCAAGTGCTCCACGTGCGCATTTTATACAACAACCTTTGAGGCAAATGTTTTTATTATTCTTGTTTTACAGATAAGCAAATTGAGGTAAGGAACATTAAGAAACTTGTCCAGGGTTACTCAAGAATGTAAATAGTAAAGCCAAAATAAGAACCTACCAGCTTTTGTGATATTTGATGCCAACATTCACGTTCTTAAACTCTTATAATACAGGTGATTTTTCCTTTTAGGCAGAACCTGTCTCTGCCTGGGCAAGGAAGTTCCGGCGAGAAAGGAAAGGCTTGTCTCCTTCCCCTGCGGCGACCTTTGGCCGGAGAGAAAGGCCCCCACGTGATATCAAACAGGACTCTCTTTAATACGTGAAATCCTATTTCTAGGGTTTTAGACTACAAAGATGAGTAAGATACAGTGCCTGTCCTGGGTTTAATTCTGTAAACTTTTGGTTTTTACAAATCAGCTAAAGAAAAAGATGGTGTTGCAAAGGATGGTTCAGAAACGGTTGTCCTTTTTTGGTTGAAGTCTGCCACTTTTGGTTAAAGTCTGCCACCATGTGGCCACTTTGAAAAACAACACTTTTCAAAGTGATTTTTCTTAAGCGCTTAGAGCGAGAAGATAAGACAGCATACAATATGAGCTCCCATCACTATCGACCTAATGCAATCAATGTACAGAGTCTGTTTGTGGGAACATTATTACTATGCAAAGCGCTCCACATGAATTATGGATTTATTCCTCATACCAGCCTTTGAGGTAGACACTGACCTCTGTATGGTCTGTAGGCGCTGTTTCGTTCACCTCCCGCGTGGACAGGAATCCTCCGATTCTAGATTTAGGTGTCTAACGTCAACCAACTGTATCGCTTTAGCATCACCTGACTACTGCCTGGTAGAGCTGGATTTTAACCCGCTGCTGTCTGACGTTGAAACTGGATATATTAGGGCCTAAGCTTTTTTTCCCATTCCTTGAAGTTTCTAGCCATTTTTTAGCATGTTAATTACTTTTGTGAAATAACCAAAATACCTAAGCTTTGCTTTGTGCTAATCTGACAAAAATTAATAGTAGTACTAGTCTTAGTATAGTATTAACAGTGGGAGGACCAATATTATCTTATTAAGGGTTAATACATAAGGATTTCAAAGGTTTTTTTCATATTACATCAAACAAAACACAACAAAACAAAAATAAAAATAATGCCTGCTATAAGCATGGTATCAATAAATACATACAGTGTGCTGTTCCATGAACTTCCTACTTATGTGAGATGAGCAACAATCACTATGTAAAGAAGAATTACTGATTTCATGTAACAGCAATATATTTTGATTAAGGATTATTACTAATTGTTAAGATTTATGTTTTGGACTGAAAAACAAATTTTATAAAGTGAGGTTTCCTATTTCTTATCCTCAAAATTATCCACTGCATGGACCACCGTGGTTCCTCTTTTTTCAAAGAATCACATGATCAAAAGAATCTAATTGTATATGTTTTACTTTTCATTGTAAAATTATTTCATTTTTTGTATAGTTTCAGGTAAAGGATCATTCAAGAAAAAGATAATTTGCTATTCTGAATGTTTTTCTTTCTTCTACTTTATAATGTTACATCAGAAAAGAAGAGATAACGGCTAACCACCATCTTTCACTCCCTTCTAAAAATTATAGGTAGAAGAGAGTCCAAAACTTCTTAAATGAGAGTTTAGAGTCTTTTTGTTATCCCCTTTCCTTAAAAAAAAAAATTATTGGCAAGAACTGTGGACCAGAGCTCCAGGAAAAATCTGGGAAATTTGAAAACATTGTTTGCATAAGTCACCACAAAAAACCACCAAATTTCAGACTTACTGTTCTGATTTGATCTTTCTCCAATTTTTTTAACCCTAAAATATACCCCCAGAAAGTTAAAGTACGGTGCTATTAGTATTTGCTATATTCAGGATTTAAGTTAATTTGGCACTAGAGATAGCAACTACCCTCACTTTTTCTTATTTAAAAAACCCCTTGTCATTGCACCTCTGTTTATATTCCATATGTACTACAATCTTCTATAACTGTCTGGAGCTGTCATAGGAAAATGATCTTGAAAGTATTTACACTGCAGGTAAAGGAAGCTTTTGACAATGTAGGTGGGGAGGCTATAACTAGTGATGATATACCTCGTATTTATTCATTTGACATGTTTGTTAAATATTCACTGATAGGTCTTTTTCCTAAGTACTGAGAATAGAACTTCAGTAAGTCAAGGTTCTCGCCCACATGAAGCTTATGCTGTAGTGGAGCAGACAGATAATCAACAAGTGACCAAATAAATATCCTAACTTCGGAGAGTGACAAGTGCCTTAAAGGACATGAAGCAAAACGCTCTAACAGTGAGTGACTGCTGGAAGGCAACGTTAATCACGGAAATTAGAGGAGGGGTTTCTGAGTAGGGAACATCTAGTCAGAGCCTTAAGTGATGAGAAAGAGTGAGTCGTGCAAACACCTGAGAGAAGAGCATTGAGCCAGAAAGATCTAGAAAGTTAAAAGGCCCAGAGGAAGGATCTAATTTGGGGGGGGGGAGAAAGCAGGGTAACTGGATCAAAGAAGCGAGAAAGGCACAATTTGGCTTCATTCACATGCAATTTTTTTGTTTGCTTTTTTTATTTTACTGGTCACTTGGCCAATTGTTTTAAGAAATTTGATGTTGACAGACTGGACTATCACTTCTTAAGGATGATGTAGACAGGTATATTTCAAAGTATTGCTCCAACTTTTTCTCAAACTTTAAGCATCATATCAAAATGCAATTTTCATTCAGTAAACTCGAATATTCCAGTGAGGCGTCCAGGATTCTGTTCTTCTAACAAGGTGCCACTCAAAGCCAGTGCCTCTGCTCTGTAGAACTCCTTCCATAAGCAACACTATAGACATCTGCGGTTCTCAATCTTGTATGTACACTTGTTAAAAGTGAAGATTGTTTCTACTTTTGAGTTCTTGACTCTGTAAGGTGCAAAAACTCATATCTTAACAAGAATTTCAGGTAATTCTGATGAAGGTGATCTCTATATAGTGTTGGGGAAAGCACAGAAGTGAATAACATAAACTTGAATTTTCCTTTTGTCTCTGACGTGCATCTTTAGAGACATTTGGCAGTTGACGCGAAGCTCTTTGGCCGTGCCTGTACCAGTGAACATTTATCAAGATAAAATGCACTGAATGTCCACTCAATAAGTACTGCTGCTTTGCTCTTGTCCTCAAGGCATTCACAATCTGAAGACAGGAAGCTCAAGAGGACCACGTAATTAATAGAGCGTGGATTTTAGAAGCAGATAAATCCATGAGCTGTTAAGTGTATGAAGCCTACTTAAACTCTCTGATTATTCTCTTGGTATTCTCATCAATAAAATGAGAGTATCAATATTACATAAGTCTTACGTAAGGGTTAAATGAGATGATCTAAGTAAAGTGATCAGTATAATGTCTAGCATAAAGTAAGCACATAAATAGTATTGGGCCATTGGGTGTGGGGCATCTGAAGATATCAAATAATTATTTTTAATTTTGTTAAGTATGGGAATAGCATACTAGATATGTAAAAATCACTAGCCTTTAAGAGTTGTGTGTTGAATTCTTGTTAATTAAATGACAAAATCTGGCATTTGTACTTAACAAATTTAAAAAACATTTTTGAAGAGATAGATAATACAAGATTAGCAAAATATTGATGATTTTTTGAAGCTGGGTAATAGGTAAATATTATGTCAATTTTTGTGTATTTTAAAAAAAATTTCCATTAAAAATTAAGAAAGATATATTCTGCACGCTAAAATTGAGCACAATCATTCTAGTACTCATTCACTTTTAAGGAGGGCAAGAGCAGAATTGAAATCTCTGTAAGATTGGCATTAATGTTCAAAAATGAACTGTTTAATATTAGCCTAAATTTACTAAGAATTTTATTAAAAATTTGATGATATATACGTGGTTTCCTATTTGTGCTTACAAACAGAACTCTTTGTCTTTGAGAGGAAGAATTAATTTATGAATTTACTTTTTAAAATACAGATCCTAGTCTGTCCACTGAAAGATCCTAAAGACAATAACACGCAGAAGCAATGAGCACACCTGTACACAGATATTGGTTTCTAAATACAATTTCACATTAAAGGGAACCATAGATCTGTGGAGAAATGGTTGATTTGGGCATCTCAGGAGGGAACGGTCAAGGGGAGCCCTGACATGTTGATGCACCAGAAACTAAGAAAGGACTAAAGGAAAACTGTCAAAAGGACAAAGAAACCAGTTTAATGGGGCTCCCACTGCCCAAATTTGGGACATTTTGAGAATAAAAAAGAATAGTAAGTGTCTTCAATTGTAAAACATTCTACTAATTAAATGTGTATGTTTATAACGATACTTGTAGACAGAGGGGGTTGGGGGAGAGGAGAGGAGAAGAGAAGAGAAGAGAAGAGAAGAGAATTGAACAGAAGAGGAGAGAAATCTATTTTTCACTACCTAAAGGGACTATTAAAATACCTTAATGTAGAAATGCTTAATTAATGATTAAGGACCAGTACTCACTCTGCCTTTTGGAAAATGTATTTCATCTCAAGCTGGTAAGAAAAAGCTTTTCTTTCTAGAAGTATTCTCAATAATAAATGTGAAAGGAACAATAGATTTAGAAAAATCACTTTGAGCAACACCCAATGAAATAGCCTATTCAGGCACGGCTCATCAATGGATGCTGAAATATTTCTGAAATATTTCTAAAATTTTACTTCAAAGATTACATGCTAATTCAAAAGGATGAATAACCTTTATAATGGAAGAAGCCGTGGTCACCACCTTACCTAAAAAATCAAATGTAGCATCATTAAAACTGAAAAAAACCTATTGTTATATGCCTCCTAGTGAGATGCAATATGATGAAACAACCTGGAAATAATAAAGCTTTAACCTATTTTCCAGTACAGATAAAATAAAGAGATAGAGAAATAAATAACAATAACAATGCAATGACAAACAAGTCAGAAAAATCCTGAAAGGCAAGTGGTCCAGTTTCTTAAAAAGTCAATGACTTGAGGGCCAGCTCCGTGGCTGAGTGGTTAAGTTCGCACACTCCGCTGCAGCGGCCCAGGGTTCGGATCCTGGCGCAGACATGGCACCGCTTGTCAGGCCACGCTGAGGCGGCGTCCCACATCCCACAGCTAGAAGGATGTACAACTAAGATATACAACTGTGTACAGGGGGGGTTTGGGGAGATGAAGCAGGAAAAAAAAAAAAGATTGGCAACAGTTGTTAGCTCAGGTGTCAATCTTTGGGGGGAAAAGAAAAAAAAAAAAGGAAGATTGGCAACAGTTGTTAGCCCAGGTGCCAATCTTTGGGGAAAAAAAAAAAAGTCAATGACTTGAGACTTCTGGTTTCCGATCCAGAATGTAAGGAGCTTGGAAGTCACCACTCCATCCTAAGAAGCAGTAAAAAGTTGAAAAAACTGAAAAATTAACAACTCTTCTTAGATTCATCAGAGAAGTGAGGTCACAGAGCAAATTACTGCCCTCAAAATTGGGGAGGTAGACGGGCAGGTAGATGCAGAGAACCACAACTTACCTGAGCAGAAACTTCCCTGGGAATCAGTGCCAGGATGGGAAAACCTAAACTATAATTGATGCATTGCTGGAGGCTCAGTGTGGACAAGAGTGGGAGTTAAAAACCCAGTCACAGGGTGGTCCCCACCCTTTTGTGAACCCACCCTTTTGTGAATTCTTCCTCCAGGGGCTTGACCAGGTTCTCACAGTGAATACTGGAGGAAAGTCTCTTTGTATTTCTGGCAGCGGGAATGGAAGGGTAACACCAGAGCATTCTATTCTTTCTTTCTTTCTTTCTTTCTTTCTTTCTTTCTTTCTTTCTTTCTTTCTTTCTTTCTTTCTTTCTTTCTTTCTTTCTTTCTTTCTCTCTTTCTCTCTTTCCTCTCCCCCTCTCTCTCTTTCTTTCTTTCTCTTTCTTTCTTCTTTCCTTCCTTCCTTTCTCTCTTTCTTTCTTCTTCTTCCTCCCTCCCTCCCTCCCTCCCTTCCTTCCTTCTTTCTTGGAAGATTAGCCGTGAGCTCACATCTGCTGCCCATCCTCCTCTTTTTGCTGAGGAAGACTGGCCCTGAGCTAACATCCAGGCCCATCTTCCTCTACTTTATATGTAGGACACCTACCATAGCATGGCTTGCCAAGCGGTGCCATATCCATACCAGGATCCAAACCTATGAACCCCAGGCCACCAAAGCTGAACGTGCATATTTAATGGCTGCGCCACTGGGCCAGCCCCCATTCTGTTCTTCTTAGCAAGCTTTGCCCTCAAGATAAACTGTTTTATCAGAGCCTAACCTACTGAGGTTTTTTCAGAGTCTAACTGACCTGGAGCAGAGGAAATACTCAACTCCAGTGCATTCTAGCCATTTGCAAGGGTCTGAATTGTGTTCCTCTAAAATTCATATTTTTGAACCCTAATCTCCAATGTGATTGTATTTGGAGATAGCACACTGAGGAGGTAATTAAGGTTTAATGAGGTCATAATGGTTGGGTTCTGCTATAGACTGAATGTTTGTGTCCCCCTAAAATTCATTTGGTGAAGCCTAATCCTCATTTGGAGGATTTGGAGGTGGGGCTTTTGGGAAGTAATTAGGTTATGAAGGTGGAGCCCTCATCAATGGGATTAGTGCCCTTATAAAAGAGGCCCCAGAGAGCTCCCTTTCCCCTTCTGCCATGTGAGGACACAGCAGAAAGATGGCTGTCTGCAAACCAAGAAAAAGGCTCTCAAAAGACACTGAATTTGCCAGCATCTTGACCTTGAACTTCCCAGTCTCCAGATTGTGAGAAATAAATTTGTGTTGTTCATAAGCCACTAAGTCTACGATATTTTTGTTACACAGCTCTAACAGATTGAGACAGGTCATAATTCCATAGAATTGGTAGCCTTATAAGAAGAGGAGAAGAAAGGAATCTCTATGTCATGCACCAAAGAAAGGACATATGAAGACGTAATGAGAAGCAGTTGTCTGCAAGACAGGAAGAGAGCTCTCACCAGGAACCAAATCAGCCTGCACTTGGTCTTGGACTCCCCAGCCTCCAGAACTAAGACAAATAAATTTCTGTTGTTTAAGCCACCCAGTCTGTGGTATTTTGTTTTGGCAGTCTGAGCAGACTAAGATAGATTTTGGTCCCAAGAAGTAGTGTGCTGCTGTAACAAATACCTAGCGTGTGGAGGCGGCTTCAGGACAGGTTAATGGATGAAGGCTGGAAGAGTTTTGAGGTGTATGCTAGAAATATGGACATTAAGGGAGATTCTAGTGAGGGCTCAGAAAGAGAAGAGCAGAGCTAGTCAGAAAGCTTCCATCTTCTTAGAGAATACGTAAATAATCATGAACAGAATACTGGTAGAAAGAGGGATGTAAAAGTCCATTCTGGTAGGTCTCAGAAGGAAATGAGAAACACGTTATTGGAAACTGAAGGAAAGGACAGGTGATCCTTGTTATAAAGTGGTAAAAACTTGGCTGATTTGTGTTCTTGTTCTAGCATTTTGTGGAATGCCGAACTTGTGAGCAATAAATTGGATATTTAGCTGAGGACATTTCTAAGTAAAATGTTGAAAGAATGACTTAGTTTCTTCTGACTATTGATAGTAAAATGGAAGAGAGAAATAAATTAAAGCAGAAATTGTTAGGCACAAAGGAACAAGAACTTGAAGATTTGAAAATTTCTCAAAAATGGGAAAGAATGTTCTGAAGAGACCTCCAAGGATATAGCTGGACTATCACTCTAAAAAGAGTTTATGGGATTACACAAGCTGAAGCACTGCCAGTTTGAACTGAAGGCAATGGGGACAGGACAAAATGAAGGAAGCCTGTTAAACTTCCTGGATTTGACCAGATGGTATTGTTGACTGAAATAAAGAGTCCACGTAAAGGTTAAGTGAAGGGGTTTATTTGATAATCAAGGTGAGAAACTCTAGTCCTGGGAAACAGTCCAACAGAGTATTCTGAGGAACTGCTCTGAGGTCTACAGATCTGAGTGCAGTTTGCATACATTTTAACATAGCAGTGCACATGCAGGAAAGGGCTTACACATCTAATAGTCAAATATTTAAGGGACAGCAAGAACTTTCTTGGTTATGCATCCAACAAGGCTTGTAATGTTGGTGTTAGCCGTGTATGGAGGGAGGCAAGGACCGGGGTTGTCAATTTTTCCCTCAATCTCTAAGAAATGCCGCTGGGAAACGTGAGAGCACAGTACCTATTATCTCTTCCTGTTGCTGATTCATCCTGCTGGCATCTTCAGTCATGAGCTGAGGGGTTGCAACGTCATTTAGCCGTAGGAAGCCCACATGGCTGCTTCACAGTGCAGCATGGGTTCTTATAGTACTGACTTTTAGCCTATGCAGCTTGCTTGTTAGATTCACCTGTTACACCAAGGGGCGGGGGGGGGGGGGGGGGGGGGGTCCCAGTTTCATTCACAGTATGATGGAGCCAATAGCTGAGAAAGCACTCTATTCTTCAAGAAGAGGAAAGAATGACCCCAAAGGCAACTCAGAGATCATCGGGAAAACCACTTCAGTTTAAAAAGCCACATAGCTTCCACCTGAAATTTTGGGAGTGGGACCACCCTGCAGAGACTTGGGGGCAGGGCCACCTGGAATAATCATGGGGATGGAACCACCTAGATAGAGTCTTGGGGGAGACCCACTCAGCAGAACCTTGGGGGCAGGATGGCCTGGCAGAGCTGCAGGGGGAGAACCTTCTCCAAAAAGCCATGAAGATGATACTTTCATCCTAGTGGCCCTGGAGGGCAGAGCATGGAACCAAAGAGGATTAGTCTCAATCCTCAAGATCTGATGGGATTGCCTTGATGGGTTTTGGACTTTCTTGGGACCTGTCATCCCTTCCTTCTTTCCACTTTCTCCCTTTTCAATGGGAATGTTTATCCTATGCCTGTCCTACCACTGTACTTTGGAAACACATAATTTGTCTACTTTCACATGTTCACAACTGGAAAGGGATTTTGCCTCAGAATAAATTATAGCTCAAGTCTCACTCATACCTGATTTAGATGAGACTTTGGTATTTAGACTTTATTGTTGATACTGGAATGAGTTAAGATTTTTGGCTGTTGGAATGGAATGAATATATTTTATATGTGATAAGGACATGAATTCTGGGGCCCAGGAGAAGAATGCTGTGAACCGAACTATATCCTCTCAAAATTCGTGTTGAAGCCCTGATTCCCAATGCGACTTTATTGGAGACAGAGATTTTAGAAGGTAATTAAGGTTAAGTGGGGTCATAAGAGTGGTGTCTCATCCAGCAGAATTGGTGATCTTAATAGAAGAGTAAGGGAGCTCTCTATCTCTCACTGTCTGTATGTGTGTGTGTGTGTGTGTGTGTGTGTGGGTGTGCACATGCACCAAGAATAGGCCATGTGAGGATGTAGCGAGAAGGCAGTTGTCACTAGGAACCAAGCAGGCCAGAATTTTTATCTTGACTTCCCAGCCTCCAGAAAAAAAGGGTAAAGATTAAAATCAGCAAAGGGAAAATGTGCATGGGTGAGGTCCAGGAGAAACTGGGCACAAACTTCCATGTATCACTTCCCAGTGGAGTCACATGGTGAATGCTTAATTCTCCCAGGAATGAGGTGTGAGAAAACGTGTGAAATATCGTCAATCAAGGAAGCTCACCTGAGTCTTGATGTCCGGGGATTTTACTGGGAGGTGATTCATGTGTGCATGAAGCACCTGCATAACTGAGCTTAACTACTCAATCTCCAGTCCCCCAGAGGTCAGCCTGATACAGCACGACCCATGACTTCAGACGTACAAAAACCGGCATTCACCATAAGTCATACTATTAGCATAAACCATCTGATCAAACTGATAAAGTGTGCAAGACTCCAAGCATACAAAGCGCTCTCATCAGAGAGGATGTTACAAGCACTCAGAGGTTATCTCCTGGTCACTGGACCACACACAGTCCTCCTGAAGACAACCTTTCCTTTGAAATGTGCAGAGTTTGAGCCACATTAGCCTGCTGAGTTAACCCTTCACTGCATAGGTATTAGGGTAAGACTGTCCTCATAGAATGTGTTAGAAAGTGTTCCCTCTGCTTCTATCCTGTGGAAGATATTGTGTAGAATTAGTATCATTTCTTCCTTAAGTTTTGGATAGAATTCACCACTAAAACCATACGGCTCTGAGGGTTTCTTTTTTGGAAGGTTATTAATTATTGATTTCATTTCTTTAACAGATATAGACCAATCCAGATTATTTATTTCTCCATATGAATTCTGGTAGTTTGTGTCTTTCAAGGAGTTGGTCCGTTTTATCTAAGTTAGTAAGTTCATTGACATAGAGTTGTGTGGCTCTCCTTCATCACTCTTTTAGTGTCCACAGGATCGGTAGTGATGACCCCTATTTCATTTCTGATATTGATAATTTGTGTCCTCCCTTGTTTCTTGTTAGCCTGGCTGAAGGTTCATCAATTTTATTTATCTTTTCAAAGAACTAGTTTTTGGTTATGCTGATATTCTCTATTGTTCTCCTCTTTTCAATTTTCTTAATTTCTGTGCAATTTTTGTTATCTCTTTCCTTCTGCTTCCTTTAACCTTCATTTGTTATTCTTTCTCTATCTAGTTCCTTAAGGTGGAAATTTAGGTTATTGGTTTTATGTCTTCTTTTCTAGTACATGCATTTGACATTACATTATTTGTTATACAACATTATGTAAATTTTTATAAGCACTAATTTTTCTGCATCCCACAAATTTTGACGTTATATTTTCATTTTCATTCATTTCAAAATTTTTAAATTTCTCTAGAGATGCTTCTTTGACCCATATTTTATTTCAAAGTGTGTTGTTTAATTTCCAAATATTTGAAGATTTTTCAGCTTTCTATTTTTGATCTCTAGTTGAATTCCAGCGTGGTCTGAGAACATATTTTGTATGAATTCTATTCTTTTAAATCTGTTAAAGTGTGTTTTTTCACCAAGAATATGGTCTGTTTAGCAAGTGCCATGTGAGCTTGAGAAGGCGGTGTTGCAACTGTTATTGGATGGAGAAGTCTGTAAATGTCTATTGGATCAAGTTGATTGACAGTGCTGTTCAGGTAAACTATAGTCTTACTATTTTTATGCTTCCTTGATCTGTGAATTGCTAAAAGAGGAATGTTGAAGTCTAGCTACAGAAGTTGTTTCGCCATTGCTTTTTCAGTTCTATTAGTTGTTGTTTCACATATTTTGATGCTTTATTGGTAAGTACACGTGTTTAGGATTGCTAGATCATCTTGGAGAATTAATCCCTTTATCGTTATGCAGTGCCTCTCATTGTCGCTGATAATTTTCCTCATTCTGAGGTCTGTTCTGTCTGAAATTAGTATAGTTACTCTCGTTTTCTTTTAATTAGTGTTAGCATTGTATACTTTTCTCTATCCTTTAATTTTAACTTTTCTGAGTCTTTATATTTAAAATGAGTTTCCTGTAGACAACATGTAATTTTATTCACTCTGACAATATCTGTCTCTTAATTGGTGCATTTAGATCATTCTCACTTAAATTATTGACATGGTTGAGTTAATATCTGCTATGTATGTAACTTTTTAATTCCTTGCATTTCTTCTTTGTTTTCTTTTTCCCCTCTTTTTTCTGCTTTCTTTGGATTTCATTAAGCATTTTATGTCATTTGAATTTTCCTTTCTCTGTTAGCCTTATTATCAATTATACCACTTTCAAAAAAATTTAGTGTTTTCTTCAGAGTTTAGAATATACATTGCAAATTAATCTAAATCACTTCCAAGTAATACTATACCACTTCAAGTGTAATACTACATGTTGCGTAGAGTATTTCCAATTCCTCCCTCCTTCTTTAATGACATTTCTGTCACTCATTTCACTTATCCATATGCCACACTCAATACATTGTTGATATTACTACAAATAAAATTATATTGTAGATCTATTAAAATAAGAAAAATAAAATATTTTATTTTTGTTCACTTGTTCTTTCTCCAACCCTCTTCCTTTCTCTGTTGCAGATCTGAGTTTCTGACTTATATCATTTTCCTTCTCCCTTAAGAACTTCTTTTAATATTTCCTTCAGGGCATATCTGTTGAGTATGCATTCCCTCAGTTTGTGTGTGTATGTGTGAGTGTGTATGTACACACATACACACTCACACATGAGAAAGAGACGTAGTCTTTAAGTACTTTTGAAGGACAGTTTTTGAAGGATAATTTCACTGGGTATAGAATTCTATTTTTTTCTTCCTTTCGATACCTTACAAATTTCACTCTGCTTTTCTTGTTTGCATGACTTCTGATGTGGAGTCCACTGTAATTGTCATTTTTTTCCTCTTTAGGTAAGGTGTGTTTGCTTCATCCCTTCTGATTTCTTCCAAGATTTTTCTCTTTGTCTTTGGTTTTCTGTAGTGTGAATGTGATGTGCCTCAGCGTAGTTTTAGTTTGTTTGTTTTGTATTTATCCTTTGCTGTTCTCTGAGCTTCCTGGATATGTAGTTTGGTATTTGTTATTAATTTTGGAAATATTTTGTCCATTATTACTTCAATATTTCTTCTGCTCTATATTCTCTTTCTTCTCCTTCTGGTATTTCTAATACACACATGTTACTTTTTGAAATGTCCCAAGTTCTTAGAGTTTCTGTTCTTTAAATTTTTTTGTTCTTTTTACTGGCTGCATTTCAGGTTGGGAAGTCTGTTGGCCTATAAACAAGCTCACTGAATCTTCCCTCAGTTGTTTCCACACTGATGGGAACAAAAAGTATTCTTCATTTTTATTACAATGTTTTTGATTTGTAGCATTTCTTTTTGATACTTTCTTAGAGATTCCACGTGTCTGCTTACATTCGCCATCTATTCTTGGATATTGTCTCATTTCTTTTTCAATTGAAGCATTTAGCAGTTAATTTATAGTTATTTTAAATTCTCTTTCTGATAATTCCAAAGTTTGTGTCATATCGACTCTGGTATGATGCTTGCTTCCTCTCTTCACATTTTTTTCTTGCCTTTTGGCATACCTGGTAGTTTCTGGTTGAATCACGTTGATTTAACAAATTGAATCATGTTGTATTGGGGAACAGGAACTGAGGTAACTAGGTCTTCAGTGTGAGGATCTATGCTAATCTGGGTAAGAGTTGGGCAGTGATTAATGTTTGCTGTAGCTGTAGCTGCCAGTGACTTTTAATTCCTCTGAGGTCCTTATTTTTGTCTCCCTACATCACTTTTGGTTTCCCTAAGTATTCCCTCCTCAGGGTCCATCTGCATCTTACATCTTTCAGCAGTGTTCCACCGTTATTATACTGGAATCCAGTGTGTGTAGTGTTAAGGTGTGGGACAGGGGGCCAATGCTGTTGCCTTATGATTAAATCTGAGTCTTTTAGTAGGCCTGCAACTGTGGGCTAAGACCTTGACTGGTGTTTCTATAGATGTTTAGCTTCCCCCATCACCTTAGGTTAGACAGGAAGGCGAGAGTGGGCTGGAGTGGGAAGACTTTCCTTCCCCTACCTGGGATAAGGCTCTGGTTAAAAATCCTTTCCCCTTGAAAAGTAGGTCTTTGTTATGGAGAATGCTCCGGACATGTTTCACAATGATTGCTCTTCCCCTCCAGCTGCCAGAGTCACAAGGTCAGAAATCTTGTATGTTCACTGTGAGAACCTGGTGGGGCTCCTGGAGATAAAAACTGTGAGAGTGGGGGTCATACAAGACTGCAGCTCCCCTGAGTTTTTCACTCACACTGGTTCAAACTCAGCCTCCAGCAATTCATCAAAATTACTATTTCAGTTTCCTTACCAGTTTATGGCTCTAGCGGCTTCTGCTCCAGGTAAGCAGATATCATCTGTGACTCTCTGGTTCTGGCTTTTTCTCCAGATTTCAAGGTAACACATTTTCTTATAATCTCACTTCTCTGATGAGTCCAAGAAAAGTCATTGATTTTCAGTTTATTCTTCTTTTTCTTGATGTAGGCACAAGAATGACATCTTGCAAGCTCTTTGCACATTGGAGTTTAATCTAGAATTCTGTAACATGAATGTTTTATTATGGTGTTCATCAGTCTTCTTTCTATAAGATAGCATCATCTCTATGAGTTCATCACATACAGAAGAATTCCACAGAGAAAAACTAATTGCATAGTGTCTTCCAATTTAGATTTATCAAACAAGCAAGCAGTGCATGTCAATACTGTCAAGCATTTTACTTTAAAAAGTTGACTATCTTTTCATACAGTACTGCAGACTCTGGGTTCAGGAGTCTTGCTGTTTCAACTCCCCATGGATACATAAATACTTAACAACTATGTTTATGGCTCCACCTGCATTTTGCAAATGCTCTCTGCATCTCTAGTTGACCTGCGTTGGAATCAACTAGTGGGTGAAAGACAGACCTCATCAGATCAAACCTCATCATGGACAGTCACCATCTGGATAGTTATCAGTGATATACACTGTAAATGTAAATATGCCACTTTGATAAAGTCCATCGCATATGAATGTTGCTCTGACCTACATTAATGAAGAGCTATAAGATGGCTGCACATAGACACCAGAGAACTTCTGCTTCACAAGCAAGGTAAATACCGCAAGAAGGGAGTGTTCCAGATGGAAGGGTCTGTAAAAAGCATGTGTGCCATTTGTTTACTGCTGGGAGCAGGAGATACAGTCTTAGTTAGGAGCAAAGCAATTTTGCGAATAGAAGGCAGCTGTATTTTTGGAGCTGTGCATGGAGTTATGGTTTTCATGCTGTTAAAATATTCTCTTGACCACTATTGTTTGCACACAGAGCTTATAGACATGTTACAGAAAATGGTTCATAACATGTATCTCACAAAGAAATAAATGCCCTGTGTTACCAATTTCATCAACTCATCATTTTCCTGTTGACCTGTGGCACACCTCATCCTGATGCCTTCAGTAGAGTGCCCTTGGCACTTGACTGTCCTGGCCCAACAGCTTATCTGTTCACAGTGCAAGCACAGCCCCTACCCATCATTCCATCCAATTTGGATTGTTTTTGTTTAAGAAAGTTATTTAAAAGAATGGCCAAATGTTGAGGAGGACATATTGAATTCATCACCAATACACAGCAGGATGCTGTAATTAAATCTTTACTTGGAGCCTAAACTCTGTGTTGTAATCTTGAAATTAATATTACCTCTACCTTCCATTTTCTAGTCTGAAATAATAATATTCATAAATATTAATACATTATGAACTCTGAAGTGCTATGCAATCCCAAGATATTATCTCCTTCTGGTACTTTAGTACTTAAAAATATTATAGTAAAACTTTTTTTCCTAAATATTTTAATTAGAAAAAATTATCTTTCATTATGTAAGGGCAGCAAGGATGTAAGTGAATTTAAACAATGAAATACAGCTCTTGCTTTATGAGTTTTATTCTTATGAAATGTGGCCAGTAGACTCTACGGTGGGCCCCATTATCCTTGCTCCCTGGTATTCGTGCTTTGTCTGTTACCTTCCCCTTGAGTGTGGGTGAGACTTATCAATTGCTTCTAACTAATAGAATATGGCAAAGGCGACATGATGAACTAGATTATGTGTATATATTACAAAAGATTGTGACCCATCTTGCCAAGAGACTCTCTCTCACTGGATTTGAAGAAGTGAGCTGCCATGTTGTGAGGCACCATGTGGACAAGGACATGTGGCAAGGAGCAGAGGCTAGCCCTTGACTTACAGCCAGCAGGAAACTGAGGCCCTCAGTCTGGCAATCTGCAAGGGACTGAATTCTGCCAACAACACTGTGAGTTTGGAAGCTGATCCCTCCCAACTGAGCCTCCGATAAGATCCCCATTTGGCAGACACATTGATTGCAGCTTTGTGAGACCCTGAAGCAGAGGACTCAGCTACACTGTGCTCAGACTCCTGCCCTGGAGAAACTGTGAGGTAAGAAATGTGTGCTGTTTTAAGCCACTAAGATTATAGCATGATTGTTAAGCAGCAATAGATAACTAGTACACTGAGTTTTACAATGTTCATTTTAATTTAAACACTGAACACAACTCCTGAATTTGATTTTATTCATTTGCTCTAAATGAGCACTCCTGTTGAAATTTGCCACATGAATGGGAAAAATAGCCAACCTTTATTGGACTCTTCCTAGGTACCAAGCATGCACTAAGCACTTTACAGGCATTATCTTACTGACTGTTTTCCAGCATGGAAGATACACCTCTCATCATCATCCATTAAATCAGTCATCAATCAATCAGTCTGAAAATCACAATGCACCTTCAGTACAGATAGAAGAGAAAGCACTTAACTCTAAGAAATAGCTGGTAGGCTGTAACAACCAGAATTCACTGAGCACAAAACTCTGTTACTAATAATACAGATTATTGAAAACAAGCAAAATTCTCACAATCTTTGGCAAAATTATTAAAGACAAACTACTGGCTTTGAATCAGTATGACATCGACATCATCTCACTCAACCCTCTTGATAGAATCAATAACTCATCTTGACAGATGAAATTATATGAGAAATGTAATCACCAGAAGGGATGAAAAACAAAGAGACACATGTGCCATTTGCAAGCAGTTGTCTACAATAAGGTCATGATTATAATGTATCCTCCAAGAGGCAAAGATGAAACGTAAATTACCAACGCAAAGATGTTTATTTCAAATCATAATCTTCTTTTAAAGAAAATCCTTAAAAAGAGAAAAATAACATGTCAAAGACCTGCAGACAGTAAAAGAGTTTGAACTATCCTCTAACATGTTGGATGTAAACTTATTACTACCAACCTCCTGACTTAAAAGCAACAAAATATTTTTATAAAATATCGTTCAAATTTAATATGCAGATTCCCAAAAGAACCTCATGATAGGACTTCAGAGTCGTATTTTGGTTACTTAAAATGTAGTAATATCAGTGATGTATTTGCTTTTACAGAAAGTATTGACATGACATTAGAATTTCTTCAAATGTATTTTTTTATTTGGAACCAATAAAACTTTTAGTTTTTCTGAAATATTTGTCTGTGCATTACTATGACTACATATATAGGCTTCTGTTCAACTTGGTGATTTACTGTTCCCTTTGAACTAAATCTTATTAATATATTATCTTATCTGAATTACTTCATTTGAATTGTTCAAATTTGTTTAACAATGAATACACTATTAGTATTTCCTTTCACACAATCATATTATATTTGACTTTATTTTCCTGTAAATATTTTAATATATTTACTTTATATTATTTTTCTTGTTTGTCTCCAAGGTTGGTAGAAATTTACTGTAAATTTTGAAATTTTGTGTATATAACTATGGAGTGCTGTTTTTAAATGGATAAAACTGTTTCCCTTCCATAAAAATTGAAATTATATTTTCAATTTTTCCCCAGTATAGGTATGACTAACAATATTTAACTTTTGTCTGGAACTTTTTCTAATTAAATTGAGATATGTCTCATAACCTGGCAGATGGTAATCAACTTAGAGTTACCACATGAAGTGATTTCTCTCATTTTACAAATGAAGTAGTCAACCATGAATGTTGAAATGACTTACACTTGATCCTACTGATAGTAGAAAGTGGAGTCAGGTTGGATCCAATGATTGTGAGATTCTAAAACTGATGTTCATTTAAGAGCGAAAATTAAGAGTCTTAACCAAAATAACATCCCATCTGTGATGGCCTATATGATTTCAGCTTAACATTGTTTTGTAAATATTAAACTGTCACTTTTTATTTGTTTATTTCTCCAGAAACATCTCCTTAATATAACCATACACACACATTTGAACTGAAAGTAGTTTTTCTATGCTTTGTGTGTTTATTTTGTGTTTACTGTTTCCTTGTGTCTTGTTATGAGGCCACGAGTAGGGTGAGAAGGAAAGGGTTAATATGTTCTGCCCCTCTGAAATTACTACCCACAACCAAAATCATAGCTTAGTTTCTTCTCAAAACACATGTTTGCCATTTTTAATCACAGACTCAGTGATTAAGAATGGAATGAAAAAGAGACATGACTAAGGAGCAATTCAAACAAACAAAGAATTAAGATGTTGTGATATGTTTATAAAGACTAGAGACATCTGGAATATTCCAACTAAATAGTACAGATAATGCACTCTTTCTTTTAATAAGGGCTTTGAGTACCATAAAATATCAAAGTGCTTAAGTATTCCTGAGATCTTCTTTTATTTTTCTTTTGTCTTCTAGTATATGCCAAGTTCTGGGTTTTTCTTTATCCCAATGTGTATTATGTTCACTACTCCTGACTCATATTAGATTTTAATCTTTTTTATTAAAGAGAATATTGTATTCAAATAGTATCATGTTAATCAAATCTTGATGAATTATGCTTGTCATATGATTATTCACTTAGGCTGTCTCTATTCAAAAGGAAGATATGCGATGTTAAATTGGCGGTAAACATTCTGATACTAAACAGAGTTTCTCCTTTATTTGAAAGAGAGTAATATATAAATATGGAATAATTTTTATAATCTGTGACTGTATCAGTCAAGGTCCAGTTGCAAGAACTATTAGGCAATCTAGCTGCTTCAAGAAGCACATTTAGGGAATTAGTGCTTTCAGAATTATTGGGAGGGTGCTAGAAACAGAAATACACTACCATGGGCACTGTGAATTCTGCCACAATCAGTGAGGTAGAGAAATAGGAGGTCATCACTGAAATAACTAACTTCACCAACCCCCCGAAATAACTGTGATCTGGGGTTAGAAATTCCCTGCAGCTGCAAATGGAACAATTGTTGCTTCTCAACACACACAGATTGGACACTGGCACACCAATGTGGATATGCATCCATGGCTTTGCTGGCTGGCAGAGAAAGAGCTAAGCAAAATGAAGACAGCCTCTTGCATCTGTTTAGCTAACAAATTCCATGTCTGTGCATTTAAATAGAGGAATATTATATGAAGAACCATGGATGAGAGAGTGTCTGAAGTTTCTAGAAATGCATACTAGAGGTAGGCTGGAAGGAATAGAAGGCAAGCGTCAAGCCACAATACCCACCATAGTGTTTTGATTTTTTTTTTAAATTTCTCATTAAATATTCTTTGTAGTACTGTTCTATATCCTCTTTTGAGCCCCTGGAATCATCTGTGAGTACCACCTTTTACCACATTTTAGAAAATAATATTTTCAACTGTGGCATTCAAACTACTTATTCCTGCATTTTTAAATTTTTTGTGTGTGTGAGGAAGAATTGCCCTGAGCTAACATCTGTGCCAATCTGCCTCTACTTTGTATGCAGGATGCCTCCATAGCGTGGCTGATGAGTGGACTAGGTCCGCACCCAGGATCCAAACCTGGGAACTCAGGCCACCAAAGAGGAACACATGGAAATTTAACCACTTAGCCACCAGGCTGGCCCCCTTTATTCTTAGTTTTAAGCATCCTATGTAGGATGAAATTGAGCAAACATTTGTTGAATACCATCTGAATTCCAGCTATCACACTAGTTTCAGAGAAAACAAAATTATTTATTTTCCCTGCACCTGTGACATCATGCCAGTCAATATATCCTAATTAAGACAAAGTAGTAGAAGGAGGAGCAGAAAGAGGAAGCTAGAAATAAAGTTTTATGAATACTTAGTCTCTAGACAACAGAAATAATTACAAATTTAAAAGAAAGGTAGGTATTTAGAGAGGAAAACAAATAGTTTTAACAACAATAGCAGCAACACCGAAAACAACATCTGAAACGTCAATTGATTAAATTAGCAATGAACATGAATGATTTCTTTTAAAAAAAGGAAAACAAATAGCTAATATGTGACAAATGTAGTAGAAATACATGTTAAAAGAAGGTACCTCTTTAATCCCCCTTAGGGCCAGGATTTAAGAAGTGCTATATTAAAATGCATTTGTTTCTCTGTTTTGCTGGGAGGAGAGCTCTGACACACCTTGGTTTCGATTATAAATTGGTGCATCATTTCTGGAAAGCAACTTGGTAATAATAATAAGGGTCATTAAAAATTTAAATTCTGTTTAAATTTCTATAATTTGACTAAACATGGCAGAAACTATGTCTATTTTAAACACCACTGTATCTTCTGTAGCTTTTAAAGTACCTGACACAGTTAGTTTTCAATAAATTTTGTTGGATGAATGAATGATGATTATCAAAGCATGAATTTTAAGAGCAAAGTAAACTAGAAAAAGTCTGAATATTAACATTAAAGGAACTATTAATAATTTTTGGCCTATTCATAAGACAACATATTATTCAGCTAATAAAATAATATTTATATAAAATTATAATAGCAAAGGAATGCCCATTAAGCAATAATACAAAATAAGATAGTCTCATAGTAGCCTGTACTCCATTATCTCAAATAAATTTAAAAGAGAAGATATGATAAAATGTCAGTTGTGGGTCAAGGTTATTTGTGTTCTTACAATCCACTCTTGTGGTAGGATTCTCCTAATTCTTCACTCGCCTGTTGATGATGGAAGTTACAGTTCAAATTGTTCTGCATTTTCAAAATGTTTCATATGTTAAAAGTCTAGTAAACCTAGACAGAATATCAGATCATTCTATTTAACACTTCCTGACATGACAAATAGATATATTACATATAAATTAAAGGCATCTATTTTCTTTTTTCTCTTTATATTCTAGCATGAAATTCAATGTCAGATTCATTTTAATGTTAATGCAGTCTTTGACTATTACCCTTATTAATATATTTTTAGTTTGAGGTAAATTGGACACTTATTACTAATAAAGATTAAAATATGACGAACTCTTGACATATATATTTCAACAAAAGGGTAGATTGTCACAAACAGTTGCTGGACTGAGCAGTTTCTCCAAATTATGGTAGGTAATTGCTAGTTTGTGGCAAATGCCACAATATTCAGAAACCTAGTCTCACATTTAGTATAAGCAATTTCCATTCCAGTGGGTTTACTCACATACTCACATGCACTATATTATGAAGGATTTTAAACCTAACCCTTCATTTTGTTTCTCCCATAAGTGTGATGTTAAAAAATATGACTTTAGTTTCCATCGTGTAGTTTCAGATTTATTCACATACACCAGTGGTTCCACCTAATCTTTGGAAATTGAACACTGGCCAGAAAAAAATGGGTAAACATACATATATATATATAATATAGAAAGGAGATATGGAAATGGAAGGAGAAAGTTAAGTATCAAATAATAAAGACTAGAAAATTTTTATAAAAGACTAGAAAGGATGAAAGTTTAGAAAAAATAGCTTTTGCTTCTACCCAGGGCTGCCTTGAGGCAATTATTGCCAGTTTCTCTACAGAGATCAGCAACAGCAGCCAAGACATCAGTGTCCTCATGAAGTAAGTGCCAACTGACTAACCAGTTGCCCTTAGGCATCAAATATCTCATCCTACTCTCTAAAAATCCCCAGGGCTGTGGATTATAATTTTTTCGTGGATTACAATTACAAGGGAGATTGTCACTTCACAATCATAGTACACCTCATAGTTTAAAATTTGAGATTACAAAAGGTCAAAAGGTAAAAGAAAAAAATACAGTTGATGTAAAACAGACATAGAAACTTTGAATCATGTTCAAAATATTGACTTTATATTTATACACATATATGTAAAAAAAGAAAGATTACAAATGGGAATGATCAACAGTGGTCACCTGGTAGAGTTTTCAGTACAAGGCCTATCTCTTACGCTCTAAAACAGAGGTCAGCAAATGCAGCCTGCAGGCCAACTTGGGCCTGCTTCCTATTTTTGTAAATAAAGTTTTATCGGAACACAGCCATACCAAATAATTTACATATTATCTATAGCTGCTGTCACATTACAAGGGCAAGGTTAAGTAGTGTGACAGAGACCGTCTGGCCCTCAAAACCTAAAATATTTACTATCTTGGCTTTTACAGAAAAATTTTAGTCTAAACTCACAGACAGGCCTGGCCTTTTATCCCTCCTCAGCACACATTACCAGCACAGCCGACACCCACTAGAAAAACAGCTCACGAGCCAAAATAACTAAACACATAAGGAAAGCAATATTTCAGAGAAAGACAAACTGGACAACGTAAGCCACAATAAGGAAAGAACTTTAACAGATCAAACCAGTCAAAAATAAGTGTGTTAAAGATAGATGATTGAGTGATAGATAGATATTGTCAATACAAAACAAGAATTAAAATTCATTTAAAAATGAATGAAGTAGAAATATTAGATATGAAAAAGTATGAGTTAGTATAAAGAGAACAAAAGATTAATCAGTGATAGATTGGATAGACCTGAAGGGTGAAATAATGAGTTGGAACATCAGATTGAGAAAATTTCCCAGAAGACAATAAGAAAAGCTAAAGAGACCTGGCTTACCGATAAGTACCAAATAACGAAATTTCGCAAAGGAGGAGAAAAAAAATGGAAAGAGAAAAATATTTGAAGAAATAATGGAGATAGACTTACTATGCTGGTAATATGGCAGTCTATTACTCAGCACTAAAAACAACTAAATTACTAAATTCTAAAATATTTTCTTAAAAGATCAAAGAGCTGACATAATGTGATAATTAGGATTACCATATGAAGTCTAGGAAAAGATGAGAACCCATAGAGGTAAACTCGACATTGAAGTAGCTTTTGCCCTGAGGACATTTGCCAAACTTCACAAATATGAGCTTTGGCTTTTAAGGTGTAGTAGGGTGTGAGAGTGAAGAGAAAAAGCCCAGGCTTCCCCACAGGTGTGGAATCCAATAGGAAACTTCTCTCAAACCTGGAGCCCCCAAATCCCAAGTCTCCTGTTAAGATGACTAGATGCATTTACCCAGTCACACCCTCTTCTCCAAAAGCCTGAAAATAAAGTTGCCTTGGCACTGATTAGACTGAGAAGTGGAGAAGGGGAAACCTGTCCCTAAGAATGTGGAGCCACAAGGCAGCTCTTAAAATCATACCGTTGAGATGGTGCAGAAAAGTCCCTCAAGTTGTGAATTCACCATATTTCATTGTTCTAAGACCCAATTTTCTGGAGGGGGGGTCCCATTTTAAGATTTATCAGTCAGGATGTGTATTATATTTGCTAAAGGCCCAGCAGCAGTTGTGACTTAATCATTGGTTGACCGTACATGAACGTTAAATATGCAGTGTCTGGGGCTGGCCTGGTGTCACAGCGGTTAAGTTCACATGTTCTGCTTCTGCCACCTGGGGTTCGCCGGTTTGGATCCTGGATGTGGACATGGCACTGCTTGGCAAAGCCATGCTGTGGTAGGTGTCCCATGTATAAAGTAGAGGAAGATGGGCATGGTTGTTAGCTCAGGGTCAGTCTTCCTCAGCAAAAAAGAGGAGGATTGGCAGTGGATGTTAGCTCAGGGCTAACCTTCCTCAAAAAAAAAAAAAAAAGTGCGCTGTCAGTATGTCAGAAAAAAAAATCAAAGAGATAATAAAGGAGCACTTTTTCAATAAATGCTATACCACTTTGAGCTGGATTTTCAATGTGAAAAAGATCTAAGAGTACCTTGTTGAATTTATTTATTTATTTATTTATTTTGAGGAGGATTAGCCCTGAGTAACTGCTGCCAATCCTCCTCTTTTTGCCAAGGAAGACTGGCCCTGAGCTAACATCCATGCCAATCTTCCTCTACTTTATACATGGGACGCCTACCACAGAATGGCTTTTTGCCAAGCAGTACCATGTCCTCATCCAAGATCCGAACCAGGGAACCCTAGGCCACCAAGAAGTGGAACATGCGAACATAACCACTGTGCCACTGGGATGGCCCCAAATTTATTTTGCTTGTTGTTTCCTTTTGATACATAGAGATGAATGACACTTAACAACAATCTAAGTGAGTCTAAAAGAACTCTTTAAATAAAAATCCAAAGTGATGATACAGCATTTCTTATGGTTTACTTGGCAGCATTACTTAGTGATTCACAAAATATTGTTGCTTTTTCATTCTTGACATTTATCATCAATGAAAACAGCAGTATTTTCAGACTAATGGTAACTCACAAGCACCCAAAGGAAGAATAATCAGATCTTCTTTATAGGAGCTCACCTATCCTAAGCCTTAAGGAACATCACAAATAATTTGCCAATGAAAATGACCAGTTCATATTCAAACATAACTAATCACACAAGGAAACAAGTTAATATGAGCCAATATCATCAAAAAAATGAAGGCAGAAACAGAAAATTAAATATTTCTGAAATTGGAATTGTCAGACACATATTTGAAACAACATCAAAATTATGTTCAACATTTTCAAAGAAATGGAAAACAAGCTTGCAAATATCTGCAGGGGATAGTAAACTACAAAACATAGCAGGATGTTAAGTTATAAGAATTCAGTAATTAAGCTGAAAATTAAATGGATGATTTCAGAAGTAGGTTAGAAACAGCTGAAGAGAGAATTAGAGAACTGGAAGAAAGTCAGAAAAATTTATTCAGAATAAAGTATAGAGAAAGTAAAAAGGAAAATATTACAGTGATATTAAGACACATGGAAGATATCATAAGAAGTTCTAATATATGTCTAAGTTGAGTTCCAGAAGGAAAAGCAAGAAGAAGAAAACCAGGAGGGTTATTTCCAAATCTAATGGCTGAACATTTTCCAGAAATAATGAAAGAATGATTTGCATCATGAAGACTTTCATTTCCAAGCAAGATACAAAAGCCTTTACACTGACACACACATATCAAAGTAAAACTGCAAAACACCAAAAATAAAGAGTGATTTTAACAACAGTTGGTGAAAAGTGACAGACTGTCTTGAGCAAGAGATAAAAATTTAGAAATAAGAATTGGATGGCAAAACAAAAGTTAAACTTCTGTGTAATTAAACTGTGCTGACAAATATGGATAGTGATGATTCTGAGAAAAAAAATTCACGTGAATTGAACTATCAATGTATAGCATTAGAAACACCCTAATTTATTGCTTCATTTTTCCTTTTTTCATGTTTCCACTAGAATGGCATATGACAAAGAAAAAATCTAGGTCTAAATGATTCTAAAATAGCTTTGAATTTAAAATTTTGTTCTTAAAGAAAAAGTCTTTGAAGAACAGGTGTGCTATAAAATGTTTCTACCAGCAGCTGCTATTCTAAAGGAAATTCCAAAAGATATATTTCAGGCAGAATGTGAGTGGTCCAGGATAGAAAGTATGTGATAGAAGAAACATTGAAAAGCAAAAATTGTGTGAAATAAATTATTGCCTTTTTAAAAATAAAAATGCTATACAAGGTTAAAATAAAATCAAGTATTAACAAGCAACACCAAATTAAGATGTAAGTTGGGGGGCTGGCCCTGTGGTCAAGTGGTTAAGTTCGTGCGCTCTGCTTCACTGGCCCAGGGTTTCGCTGGTTCAGATCCTGGCTGCAGACATGACACTGCTCATCAGCCCATGCTGAGGCGGTGTCCCACATGCCACAGCTAGAAGGACTCACAAGTAAAATATACAACTATGTACTGGGGGGATTTGGGGAGAAGAAGCAGAAAAAAAATCAAAAAAGAAGATTGGCAACAGTTGTTAGCTCAGGTGCCAATCTTTAAAAAAATAAAAAAAGATGTAAGTTGGGAAGTAAATGAATGTATTTAAAATGTATTGTTCAAGAATAAGCCTCCTTTTTCCTTAAGGTATTCAATTATTTTAGACTTTGAGAAGAATGTATTTTGTAATTTTTGGAGGTAAAACTAAAATAGTTGAAACAGAGCATATATCTTCCAAAGTAGTAGAAGAAAGTAAAAGAAATATCTAATTAATTAAAAATAAGGTAAGAATCATAGAAGTAAACAAAAACAGAAAACTAGAGAAAAATAGCAAAACAAAATCAGATAGGAGATACAAACAGAAATATGAGTAGTTATATCACATGTAAATAGACTAAAACTCCAGTTAAGAGACAATGATCATTAGAATGTTGATAAAAACCAGTGAACGTTTTCAAATATAATGCAGGGTCAAAAGGACACTTTTAAAACATTAGGATACAGAGACTATGAAATGAAAAGATAGAAAAAAATCAATCATGATAATACCAAAGAATGCTGGTTACCTGTGCATGTGTCAGACACAAGTATACTTTAAGGATGAGTACATTATTTGGGATAAAGGCAGTCACATCTCAATTAGAAAAGGTTTCATTCACAAGGAATATATAAAAATTATGTGTATTTATTATTTATATATATATATATATATATATAAGTATGCCTTAAAATACAAAACAAGAATAGCTACATAACTATAAGGAGATTTAACTCTGCAATCATAAATGCAGATTTAATATGCTTCTTTTAGTATCAATGCATGAAGCCAACAGAAAATAAGTAATAGTATATAAGATTTTGAATACCATGATTAACAAACAACTTAATGGATGTAGATAGAACACTGAAGCCAAGAGCTGCAGTGTTCATATTCTTTTCTGAGTGTTATTAACTTATCTGAAATCTTGAGACAGGATGAAATCACCAAGGGACTGAGCGCTTAGAAAACAGAAGGGGACAATTTGTCTCTTGAGCCCTCGGGTGTTACATAGTAAAACATCTGAGACTGAAAAGTAGTGGTCCATGAGGCGGGATGGCGTCCTGGGAGAAAAATGAGTCAAGTTAATCAAAGAGAAGGAAGTAATCAAGTGGAACCTTAATAAGAAAAATTTCTGTGCATTACTTTGGGTAAAACTGATTAGAGCCTGTTAGGAAAAGAGAGGAGAGAAATCGGAGACTTCTTTCTATCATAGATTATCCAATTTGAACATAACTCAATGAGTAAGTAGTAACAAAGGGCTATAGAGCTATGTATCAGGGAAGGTCATGAAAGGTAGCAGGGTTTGCTGAAGGAGAGGGCTGTTTATTAGTCTACACATATTTTAAATGTAATTATACATTAATCAATGATCTTGTGCTGCAGAGGAAACTATAACATAAACTGATAAATATTTAAAGGTGAATGTTAATGAAATCACTACGTGTAATATTTTGTAATTAATAGTTTGTAGAGTAAGGCTAATGCAGTACTCTGAGGGATATTTACAGCTTTAAATAAATTTATCAGGAAATAAGGAAATCTAAAATACTGAATTAAACATTTAGCACACGAAGTTGGAAAGCAACAGAGCCAGACCAAAGAAATAAGAGTAAGAGAATTAATACAGAAAAGGACAAAGATCCTATCCACCTGCATCAATGTTATCAAGAACCAGTTACAAGAACCAGTATTAAACTCATTCCAAATCAACGTTGAATTCACATCACTAACGACACATCTGAAATTCAGTCAATCGGCAAAAGCTAGTCTAGTAATTTCAATTCCACGGGTAAAAATTAACCAATCTCTAACCTTTCCCACTTCTGAAAGTTTGCCATCTTAAACCCCATGCTTCCCCAAGCCTAACCAAGATCAATTCTCTTCTTTGCCCAGAAACACTGCGTCCTACAAAGACAGCTCTCTCTTGTGTAGCAGTCAGGTATTCATTTTGGATATGGAGTCGAGGCCTCTTCCTTTGACACTATATATCACAAAGATATTCACTTCCACATGGTGATAATTACAAGGATGTTCATCGCAGACTAATCTGTGATGTGAGGAAGGTGGAGGCAAACTGGATGACTCTAACTCTGTAAGTAGAAAGGTGAAGATTAACGGAGACACACCTTATAGTAAAAGGCAAAAGTCAGAAACGATCATTTAGATGTACACATGGCAACATGTATGAATCTTAACGACAAAGTGCTTGGTGAAAAAGGTAAGAAACAAGATGAGACACATATACAAATAACCCAAACCATTTACTTGGAGTAAAGATACAGGACAACTAAATAATACATATTTTGCAAAAACATGGAAACAAAAAGATACACATTTCACTCATTAGAATGTTTACCTCTGGGAGTCCTGTAATGGGAGTGAAGAATGATAAGGAGAGGAGAAGAGAGTAACGTAGATTAGAGTAAACAGAAGTGAACAAAATATAGTAAAGTGAGGGGAGAGGAGGATGGAGGAGAGGAGGGGAAAGTAGAAAGATTAGAGGAGGGTAGGGAAGAGAGGAGAAGGAGCTGGAAGGGAAGAAAGAAGAAAAAGGAGATGAGGAGAAGGAAGAAAGGGAAAGGAAGGGGAAGAGAAACACAGGGCAAGAAGGAAGAAGAAGATAAGAGGAGAGAGGAAAGGAGAAGAGACAAAGAGGAGGCAGGCAGGAGAATCTTTTTCTGGAACAATGTTGCTAACGCGTCATGAATTGAAGAGTATGACTAACTTAATTTCCTTCACCTGGGGTCTAAAACATGAAAAAAATTATTTCAGGCATTTAATGAAGTAATGATGGCAATGTGTACAGATCAGGATAACGGATTGTTATGAAAGCTATTTGTTTTAATGTATGTTCTAAAATTCAAATGAGTTGTATTCTCCAGTTTCTTTCACGCTTGGACATAAAAATAGAATTTTCCCCCATGGTCTATTAAAATTGATCAATATCTTCTCTTCTAGAAGCATCTAATTTCATGTTTCTAGAAAGCTTTCAGTAATTTTTTTCTCAAAATAATTAAACTTTTGGTGGAAAAGCAATTATAAACTAAACTTTGTTTTTTCGTGCATACAATCTCTACATGTCTTTATTTTCTTTCATTTTACATTTTTAGGGGTATCTTTACTTTTTTATCATGCATCATATTATCACAATTTTTGAAATCCAAAGGAGAAAAAATAAAATATAACAAAGGCTTCATTCCTTGTCTTTCATTAAAATCATTGTCCATATCATACCGTAAGTTTGGTATCTATGCATACGTAGATTGTAATTTTATGTGTAGATTTTACCTATAAACTAATGTGTTACTTTAAAGAAGTTATCATGGAAAGGTTTCACTTATTCAAATAACCACACTATCGTCTAAATCATTTTTGATCATCCTCTTTAAGAATTATTCAAAAAGTTATTTTATGTACTGATATATGCACATTTTCTGTATTCCTTAATTTTGCCATATCTTGTTTTTTATAATAAAAATATATATTATACAGAATGAACACTCCCTAGTCCACAAAATGACTGATTTTCACCTTTCCCCCAATTAAATCCACTCATAAATGCTGCAGATTTAATACTATTGAGACTAAACATGAAGATTATCCCACAGGCTCTCCAAACAGGCAAGCAAACAAACAAAAGTACCTGATCTACAAGTATCTAAATCTTTTCTTTCTACTTCTTCCTACCTGAATGCCTGAATTGTGGAGGATTAGCAAAAACACAGCAACAACAAACAAGCAAAAACACCCTAACATTCTCTTAAAATCACGTATCATACGCATGTTTCGTAAAAATTTTTGGTTCCACTTTAATCTACTTATCTTTGTTGGCTAAATTACACTGAAATAATGGTATCGAGATATGAATTTTTGAGAAAAGGCTTAAAAATGTCTCTGTTTTAAAGGAACGGTTTCCAATGCTTTCAAAAGTTTTCAAGTCCTAAAAATACAGAAATGAAACTTAACTGTCTTGTCTGTTTCCAATTCACTCATTATGTATACACTGTATGTATATTATATGCAGTACAGGAATATGTAGAAGTGAATGTTCTAACCTAAACAAAGCGATTGGTGGTAGCATTTTTAGTATTCAGGTTTCCATATATGGGTTTTGGGTTACAGGCTGTCCGCATCAGAGGATTTGAATTTGCTGTTGGCCCTATTGCTCTTAAATTTTTTTTTTTTACCTTAAATAAAGAAAGGCACCAGGAGATTCCTACAGATCTTTTTTCTTTGCCACTATCCCTAGGCAAGAAGGAGGAATTAGCCTTGAAACCAGATCCTTCTAGTCCCTGTATTTAATTTTAAGTAAGAAATCAGGCGACCGAAGATGTAAGATTGTCAGAGAACAGCAGAGGGCAGTATTTACTCATGGCTGAATCGTCTCCGTGCTCAGAAAAGTTTTAAATTTGGAGGGGTCACCGTGGCAGAAATGCATGACATATGCCCTATATTTGCATTGCTTGGCTTAAATTCTGATTTTCTAAATGGTTTCCCTTAAAGGGGAAAGAATACTGACCTAATTCCTAGTCACATTTTTTATTCTTTTAAAGAAGCGACGCATGCTACCACAAAAACTAGCTACAGTAGATGGCAGGGGAATTAATGGGAGTGCAGTACGTGGCACATGGACATTTTTAAAATTTCATTTTTTTCTATTTCTTTCTATTTTTCTCATATCTGTTCTTTCCCCAGACCAAAAAACAAACCACAACACAACGAAACAAAATTTCATCATGATTCCTTTGGCTACAAAATGTCAAGGGGGAAATACTACAACAGAGATCAAAATTCCAAACTTTGCAACAGGAAAAGATCTCCATCTTTCCAAAGGGCTACCATTGTTATTGTTGAAACTCTAAGGTTTGGCTACCGGCACCTGGGATCCATTTGGGAAGGGAAACAAAACAAACACGAAGTTCCCCTGGCTTTTCCTATAGGAAGTCCAAAGTGCGGCTGGTACCGAGACCTTGGTGTCACCTGGAAGGTGGGGGACGGGGCAAGTGGGTGCAGGTTTAGGGTTCAGCTCGCCCTGGACCGCAGGGAGCTCACTCTGTAGACAGAGGAGGAATGGGAGGATCGGGTTTGGATTCTGTCGGATCCCATTGTACAGCAGCTCCCTCCCCTCCCATCGAAAGAGACGGGGCAGGAAACGGTTAAAGCAAATCCTCGCTGTGCATTCCCAGACAGGCTTTGCTTAATCCTTCCTCCCCGCACGAACAGACCCTCACCCCCCGCCTTTCTTTTATTTCTCTCGACCCCCTTACCCCTGAATTATTACTAGCATAACAACCCAACGGTCTTCCCCCAACCCCCGCCACTAAAGTTATTTATCTGCAAACCTGACCCCGCCTCCATCTATTCTGCGGCAGCTTTTTGCTGTTATTGCTCTGACGCCGGCCAAGATTTGACCAAAAGTAAAAAAAAGGGAAAAAAGTCAGCCCCCCTCTCAGCGCCTCCGACTCGCCGGGCTCCCACACCCGACCGCCTCGGTCCTCCGGGAGGCTGGAGTGATTAGCATCCCGAGAAGCCAGTCGGAGGCCGAAAACGCCGGCGAGCGCTCGCGGTAGGAGTTCCAGGCGGGGCTGCTTCAGCTCCGGCCCAATGGGGCCGGGGCGAGGGAGGGGCAGTAGGTGACAGGACCGGGAGCTAGGGGGAGTCCTGGCGAACTAAAGTGCGGGGATCAATGAGTGGCGAGCAAAGTTTCTGAGTCTGGCTCCAGCTCGCGGTCTTCCCTCCCCCTCTGTTTGTGTTTCGGCGACGCGCTGTGTGTGTGTGTGTGTGCGTGTGTGTGTGCGCGCGCGCGCGTGCAGCAGGGAAGGGGCGGGGAGTGTGAGGGACCCGCCGGAGGTGGAGAGGGGCTCTCTGTGCTCCGGCTCCTCAGCGGTACAACCCTCAGCCCGGGCAGGCGAGAAGGAGAGCGCTGACAGCGCGGTCCCGAGCTGCCGCGGGCGCCGCCACCGCCCAGCGCCGACCTCCCCGCCTCCACCGCCAGCGGGGAAGGAGACCGAAGGACCAACCACCCCCCGCCCCAAACAAAAAGCCTTGTGGATTACAAAGTGAAACTGACACGGGACAATAAAAACAAAGATAACCAGGGCAGGGGCGAGGCGCACGAGAGTGGGCTTCTGACTGGGGCCGCCGGAGAACGAACCCCCTGGCATGGTGAGGGGAGGGGACTCGGGGACCGCGCGCTGCTCCAGCCCGACCCCTGCGAGGCCAAGAAGAAAGGGGGACTTGCGCTCGATTTGGATGTACAAATAATGGGTCGGCATTGCTCCCCAGCACAGGTAAAAATTAAAAAATAAAAAAATGCCAAGGAGCGCTGGATGTTGCCTGCGCCCGACCACGGGCTCGAAGCCGCACCAGGGGCGGCGGCGGCGGCTGCTGGAAGAGAAGGGACGGAGCTGAGCGCTCCCAGGTCCCGGAGCCCTAGCGCCAACTCGAGCGCCAGGAACGCAGTTCGAGAGCTGCTCGCGCGCAGACGCCGCCGCCTGGGCCTCAGCGGCCGCTCCTGCAGCCCTGTTGGAGGGGCGTTGCAGCCTTGTTCTTTGAGGAGTGGGGGCTCGAGGAAATCCCTCGTCTCCAGCTTTTGGGAAAGGAATTCGATCATCTCCCGGTTCCCCATCGCCCTCTTCTCCGGGCGCATTTGTTCGTTCCACACATCGCTCCAGACGCTCGTTCTTCCCTCTTCACTTTCTCTGCCTTGGGTAAGTTCTAAAGTTTCTGAAGACAATTGTTTGCAATGATTCCTCATATACCTTAAATACAGGCAACCTCTCCCAACTCACATCCTCCACCCGGGCGAAAACGCTCAGACTCTGGATTCAAAAACAAAGTGAAGAGGGAAAATATAGGAGGTTTGAGAAACTTTTCAGGGAACTCATCAACGCGCAGGAGTGTCCCGCGGAATGCCGTGCCGCTTTTCGTCCCGGCATCTCTCTCGCACTACGCGCCCAAATGGCTACCTGGAGCCTTTGGATGATGCGACTTGCTTCTGCTGGGCTGGAGGTTCTTTGAAATAGCAGGGCTCTCAGAGCCATCGGCTGCATTTTTGCTGGGGCTACTTAATCCCTGTCATTATCACTCCCTTTGCCTCACCTCTTCCTTCTCTTTATCACACCGTTCCAGGGAGCCAGGACCATGGACTTGGCAGCAGACAGGGCTCCTGGCCGCCCGTGGCTCCCGCTGCCCACTCTGTCAGTATTTCAGCTCTTTCGCATCTTTTGGCTGCTGTCACTGCTCCCGGGGCCGGCCCAGGTGAGCGGGGCAGAGCAGCGCCAGGTTTTCCAAGTGCTGGAGGAGCAACCTCCCGGCACGCAGGTGGGCACCATCCAGACGCGCCCCGGCTTCACCTACCGGCTCAGCGAAAGCCACGCCCTGTTTGCCATAAACAGTAGCACCGGCACCCTGTACACCACCGCCACCATCGACCGCGAGAGCCTCCCCAGCGACGTGATCAACTTGGTGGTCCTTTCCAGCTCGCCCACCTACCCCACAGAAGTGCGAGTGCTGGTGCGGGACCTCAACGACAACGCCCCCGTCTTCCCAGACCCCTCGATCGTGGTCACTTTCAAGGAGGACAGTAGCAGCGGGCGCCAAGTCATCTTGGATACGGCCACCGACTCAGACATCGGCTCCAATGGTGTGGACCACCGCTCCTACCGCATCATCCAGGGCAACGAGGCGGGTCGCTTCCGCCTAGACATCACCCTGAACCCGAGCGGCGAGGGCGCGTTCCTGCATCTGGTGTCAAAGGGCGGGCTGGACCGCGAGGTCACTCCGCAGTACCAGCTATTGGTGGAAGTGGAGGACAAGGGCGAGCCTAAGCGGCGGGGCTACCTTCAGGTAAACGTGACTGTGCAAGACATTAATGACAACCCCCCGGTTTTTGGCAGTTCCCACTACCAGGCGGGGGTGCCTGAGGACGCGGCCGTGGGCTCCAGCGTCCTCCAGGTGGCGGCGGCGGACGCGGACGAGGGCACCAACGCGGACATCCGCTATCGGCTGCAGGACGAGGGGACCCCCTTCCAAATGGACCCCGAAACCGGGCTTATCACGGTGCGAGAGCCCCTGGACTTCGAGGCCCGGCGCCAGTACTCGCTTACGGTGCAGGCTATGGACAGAGGCGTGCCTTCCCTGACTGGGCGCGCCGAGGCGCTGATTCAGCTGCTGGACGTGAACGACAATGACCCTGTGGTGAAATTCCGCTACTTTCCTGCCACCTCGCGCTACGCCTCGGTGGATGAGAACGCTCAAGTGGGCACTGTGGTGGCTCTGCTCACCGTGACCGACGCAGACTCCCCCGCGGCCAACGGGAACATCTCCGTGCAGATTCTCGGGGGCAATGAGCAGCGCCACTTTGAGGTGCAGAGCAGCAAAGTGCCGAATCTGAGCCTCATTAAAGTAGCCAGCGCCCTGGATCGCGAGCGCATCCCTTCTTACAACCTAACAGTTTCCGTCTCTGATAACTATGGGGCGCCCCCTGCCGCAGCGGTCCAGGCGCGCTCTTCTGTGGCAAGCCTGGTGATTTTCGTCAATGACATCAATGACCACCCTCCTGTCTTTGCACAGCAAGTGTACAGAGTGAACCTGAGCGAGGAGGCGCCCCCGGGAAGCTATGTGAGTGGAGTGTCTGCCACCGATGGCGACTCTGGTCTCAATGCCAATCTGCGTTACAGCATCGTCTCTGGCAATGGACTAGGTTGGTTCCATATTAGTGAACATAGCGGCCTGGTGACCACTGGGGCTGCTGGGGGCTTGGACCGTGAACTTGCTTCTCAGATTGTACTGAATATCAGCGCTCGGGACCAGGGGGTTCACCCCAAGGTTTCCTATGCCCAGCTTGTAGTAACTCTCCTGGATGTGAATGATGAAAAGCCAGTATTTAGCCAGCTAGAAGGGTACGATGTATCTGTGGTTGAGAATGCCCCAACAGGGACGGAACTATTGGTGCTGGGAGCAACTGATGGGGATCTGGGTGACAATGGCACAGTGCGCTTCTCCTTACAAGAGGCTGAGACTGACCAGAGGTCCTTCCGTCTGGATTCTGTGTCTGGGAGGTTGAGTACTATTTCCTCCTTGGACAGAGAGGAGCAAGGTTTCTACTCCCTGTTGGTTCTGGCCACAGATCTAGGCTCCCCTCCCCAGTCTTCAATAGCTCGCATCAATGTGAGTCTCTTGGATGTGAATGACAACAGCCCTGTGTTCTACCCAGTCCAATACTTTGCTCATATTCAGGAGAATGAGCCTGGAGGCAGCTACATCACCACAGTGTCTGCTACTGACCCAGACTTGGGTCTCAATGGAACTGTCAGATATAGTATATCAGCTGGGGACAGGTCTCGGTTTCAGGTCAATGCTCAGAGTGGGGTTATTTCTACAAGAATGGCCCTAGACAGAGAAGAGAAAACAGCTTACCAATTGCAAATTGTCGCTACTGATGGTGGCAATTTACAGTCTCCCAACCAGGCAATAGTAACCATCACTGTATTGGACACTCAAGACAACCCACCTGTATTCAGCCAGGCTGCCTACAGCTTCGTGGTCTTTGAGAATGTGGCTCTGGGATATCATGTGGGTAGTGTGTCTGCATCCACCATGGATCTCAATTCCAACATCAGTTATCTCATTACTACTGGGGATCAGAAAGGTATGTTTGCTATCAACCAGGTCACTGGGCAGCTTACCACAGCAAGTGTGATTGACAGAGAAGAGCAATCGTTTTATCAGCTGAAAGTAGTGGCCAGTGGGGGCACAGTGACTGGAGACACTATGGTTAACATAACAGTTAAGGATTTGAATGACAACTCTCCCCATTTCCTTCAGGCGGTAGAGAGTGTGAATGTGGTGGAGAATTGGCAGACAGGTCACAGCATTTTCCAGGCCAAAGCTGTGGACCCTGATGAAGGTGTCAATGGCATGGTACTCTATAGCTTGAAGCAAAATCCAAAGAACCTGTTTACTATCAATGAAAAGAATGGTAATATTAGTCTGCTAGGGCCCCTGGATGTTCATGCTGGTTCCTACCAGATAGAGATCTTGGCATCTGATATGGGTGTTCCACAGCTCTCCTCTAGTTTCATCTTAACAGTTTATGTCCATGATGTAAATGACAACCCACCAGTGTTTGACCAACTTTCTTATGAGGTCACCCTTTCTGAGTCAGAACCTGTGAATTCTCGATTTTTTAAAGTGCAAGCTTTTGATAAGGATTCAGGAGCAAATGGTGAAATTGCATACAGCATTGCTGAAGGAAATACAGGGGATGCTTTTGGCATATTCCCAGATGGTCAGTTGTATATAAAAAGTGAACTGGATCGTGAACTTCAAGACAGATATGTTTTACTGGTTATTGCTTCTGACAGAGCAGTGGAACCCCTTAGTGCTACTGTGAATGTTACTGTAATTTTAGAAGATGTAAATGATAACAGACCTCTTTTTAACAGTACCAATTACACATTTTACTTTGAAGAGGAGCAGAGAGCTGGGTCATCTGTTGGCAAAGTAAGTGCTCTAGATAAAGACTTTGGGCCAAATGGAGAAGTAAGGTATTCTTTTGAAATGGTGCAGCCCGATTTTGAGTTGCATGCTATCAGTGGGGAAATTACAAACACTCGCCAGTTTGACAGGGAGTCCCTTATGAGGCAGAGAGGGACTGCAGTGTTTAGCTTTACAGTCATTGCTACAGACCAGGGGCTCCCTCAGCCTCTCAAGGATCAGGCCACAGTACATGTTTATATGAAGGATATAAACGATAATACTCCCAAATTTTTAAAAGACTTTTACCAAGCTACAATATCAGAGTCAGCAGCCAACCTGACACAAGTTTTGAGAGTATCTGCCTCAGATGTCGATGAAGGTAATAATGGACTTATTCATTATTACGTAATAAAAGGAAATGAAGAAAGACAGTTTGCTATAGACAGTACCTCTGGTCAGGTGACACTAATTGGCAAATTAGACTATGAAGCAACACCTGCCTATTCCCTTGTAATTCAAGCAGTGGATTCAGGGGCAACCTCCCTCAATTCAACCTGTACCTTAAATATTGATATTTTAGATGAAAATGACAATACCCCTTCTTTCCCTAAATCAACACTATTTGTTGATGTTTTGGAAAACATGAGAATTGGTGAACTCGTGTCTTCTGTTACTGCAACTGATTCAGATTCTGGTGACAATGCTGATTTACATTACAGTATTACTGGGACTAACAACCACGGAACTTTTAGCATTAGCCCAAACACTGGGAGTATTTTTCTTGCCAAAAAACTGGACTTTGAGACACAGTCTTTGTACAAATTAAATATAACAGCAAAAGACCAAGGAAGGCCTCCTCGTTCATCTACGATGTCAGTGATTATACATGTGAGGGACTTCAATGACAATCCTCCTAGCTTTCCTCCTGGGGATATTTTCAAGTCTATTGTTGAGAACATTCCCATTGGAACATCTGTCATTTCAGTGACTGCACGTGACCCTGATGCAGACATTAATGGGCAACTATCCTATACAATCGTTCAACAGATGCCAAGGGGCAACCACTTTGGCATAGATGAAGTCAAAGGCACTATATATACTAACGCTGAAATCGATCGAGAATTTGCTAATCTCTTTGAGTTAACTGTAAAAGCCAATGATCAAGCAGTGCCTATAGAAACTAGACGGTATGCTTTGAAAAACGTGACCATTTTGGTTACAGATCTCAATGACAATGTCCCAATGTTTATATCACAAAATGCTCTTGCTGCAGACCCTTCAGCTGTGATTGGTTCTGTTCTGACAACAATTATGGCTGCCGACCCAGACGAAGGTGCTAATGGCGAGGTGGAGTATGAGATCATCAATGGTGACACAGACACCTTCATTGTGGACCGTTACAGTGGAGACTTGAGAGTTGCTTCAGCACTGGTGCCTTCTCAGCTCATCTATAATCTCATAGTTTCAGCGACAGACCTTGGCCCGGAAAGGAGGAAGTCAACCACTGAATTGACCGTCATTCTTCAGGGCCTTGATGGACCTGTTTTTACTCAACCCAAATATATAACTATTTTGAAGGAAGGAGAACCCATTGGTACCAATGTAATATCCATAGAAGCAGCTAGCCCTAGGGGATCAGAAGCCCCAGTGGAGTATTATATTGTTTCAGTTCGTTGTGAAGAAAAAACTGTTGGACGCCTCTTTACTATTGGACGACAAACGGGCATAATTCAGACGGCAGCCATTCTGGACCGGGAGCAAGGAGCATGTCTTTACCTGGTGGATGTTTATGCCATAGAGAAATCAACTTCATTCCCCAGAACACAGAGAGCAGAGGTAATGATTTTGTAGTCATTTATGAATTATTTGTTGATGTGGTTTTTAGAAAGAGCATTCTCTTTATATTTACTTTCTATAACTATTTACCCTTGTTGTTTATTGTTCATTTTATTCACAGGAACATATAAAAGTGTACTATCACAAAGACTAACAAGAAATACATGCAATTTAGTTTTAATCCTGGTCAAAACCAAACAATGAGCAGTTTTTACTTTGTATTTCACCTCATAGCAATCACGTGGAAGGCCAGGGAGAAATCTTTAGTCATTTCAGAAGTGCAAAACAGAAATCCATGTATCTAAGCTAAATCACCACACTAAACTAAACACCCCTCCATAAGGAAGTCTGCTGGAGGATGGGCAGTTTCGGACTTCTAGGGGGAGTGGCAGTGGAGGATGGACTGACAGTTTACATCAGGGCGGTATTATCTTTCACATCCTCAGCAGTCTTGGCAGTTTCTGTATAGGCAGTGACTAATTTTAATGTGCTGAGCCAAGTTTGGGGAGATTCCTGATTTCATCTGCCTTCACATTTTAGGCACTATCTTCTGACTTGGGGTAATCCTTTCTCTTCCCTCTTGAACTATAAAGCATGCAATGTGCTGTGAATGATCAGAGATTAGAAGCTGTTTCTTGAGACAAAACCGTGTTGTTCAATGCCATGGTATAGGTACATGTTCTTCTGTCTGCTGGTGGGTAAGAAATTCTTGTTTCACAGTATAAGCCAAAAGAATTCCAAGCTTGACCTTCCTTAGGCTTGTACTTCCATGTATCATTGATTTGTTTTTTAATTGAACTACCTCCAAAGTTGTTTTGATAATCAACTAGAAATAATATAGCTATACTCTGGAAAGCTCTCATTTGCTGTCTTCTTTCTCTCTCTCCCTGCTCCCTTCAAAGATATTCTAGCGTCACTCAGCCAAAAACACAAAATATCAAATGTGGTTTGTGATACTTGGCATTAACCCAGATACCACATGCTAGTGAAGTTGAGGCTCGTGTGTTTGTTTTCTTGCTTTCTTTTCTTTTTTGGGGAGGTGAGGGGTTTCCTTCATTTAAAATGTTCATTTGCTATTATTATCTCTCTGAATCCCCTGTGATTTTGTTTTTTTCCGTAACGGCTAACTATGTCTGTTCTATGGATGGAACAGCAAATTCATGGCCTAGAGGGTATTAGAGATATAATTAGAGATATAATCCTTAATAGAGATATAATTCTTAGATATAATTCTTAGAGATGTAATTCTAAGTGGAATTCAGTTTTGTCTTATATACATTGCCCTGAAGGGACTTCTAACCCAAATGTCCTCTTTTGCCTAATTAGGTTTTTAAAGATCTTAACACAGGGCTTATATATTGAGCTATTTGGTTTAACTCAGGCCATGATTTACATGTAATTTTATTTGATTTGAGGTTATTCCTATGCTAAACCCACTTCCTGTCTCTACCTTCCTTCTCTGGAATTATTTCTTAGAGGAAGAGATTTAATTAGCTTGAAAACTGAAATATTTATTAAAGACGGGCAATTAAGTCATTATAGACTTCAGATGAATTTGTTAAACTGCAGAACAAATTATGTTATTGGTTGTTGTTTGGTTTCTTACATTAAATTTTATTAGAACAACATGGAGAATGAGGATAAATGTCCATTGTTATCATTAGAATGTATACTTTGGCTTGTTATTTACTCATTAGATATGCAAAGATTGGTTTAGCTTAAATTTGTTAAATAGTGGTGTCTCTGCAATAGACATGAAGATTAAAATATAAATCATTATAAATTATTTTCTTAGTAGAAGATACTATGTTACTTTTTTAGCCTCAAATGATATCAATGTGAAAAGTTATTCATATTTACTGTACCCTATTTATTTAAAATCTGGGGAGAATTCATTATGATGGCTTTTTTATAGGAAAAAAATTGTTTGTCAGGGTATCTTCTGTGAACTAAAGTGCTGAAATTGTAAACCAAGTTTGAGTTCCCAAGCTCCAACCACTCCTAAAATTAAAAGCAAATGTGTTTCTCCAAAGAATATTGAAAGCAGTAGTTGGGGGCTAGAATTTCATATTATTATTGGTTGTATCTTTCAAGTATATACAATAAAGTTCTTTCTTCCTTCTGCTCAAACAATTAATTTACCGTGGTTCTACCTCTGGTTGTCAGAGGTGATTTTTCAACTGTTTGTTTTCAAGTGCAAACTTCACTCCAGTGGATTTTGTACAAATTTATTCATGTACATTGATAGGAGTCTGGGTTGCTTACTCAGGTTTCTGGCTAGAGTCATGACTGATCACATTCGTGGGCAACAAGAGGGTCAGTGGGTAAAAGAGAATGATTTAATCTGCATTCTTTTCCAAGCTCTGATACTTGTGGAGGAGGACTGGAGACTGCAGATCTGCGGATCTTGCTCATTCTAGAGACCTGTCCAGTTGTCCACCTTCACTCACCCTACTTATTGTATCTCAAACTTTCACATGAACAGGAGTGTCTATGAAGGCTTTTGAGTTGCAGACACCAAGTTTATTATCCTTTTATCCTTGTGTCTTTATAACCTCAGAAGGGTCTTGATTATGTCAAATAGCTCACACAAATTTTGTACCATTTTTTCTAGATTCAGCAAAAAAATGAAGATGTAGTACTTCAATGAGCATTTCTGTTTTAATATGTGTTGGATAGGAACATGTTACTTAGGGACTTGGTTGGACCTCATCAAGGCCAGAGGCTTGGTTTCATTGATCTTTATGATCTCGGAGCCTCATATATTACCGGATGTGTGGTACGTGCTCAGTCCAGGTTTGCTGAGTGAGATGGTAGAAAAGCTAAGACCAGAACATGTGTTCTTGTGCCTCAGAATAAATCAACAGAGAGAAGCTGGGGGAATGGTGGAAGTTAGTAAATTTGATGTTGATCATTAATTGAACTAAGGATATGCTAATTATCTCTGTTCTACAAAAGAATTGAGAATTGTCAGAAAACACAAAGAGGAAAGAGGAACTTAGATGGGTGGTCTCACATGGAACTTAAGGTTTAAATGGAAGGAGATACTGTATAAGCGTCCAGGTTGCAGTTCTAAAATTTGTTGGTTTCAGGACCCCTTTCTGCTCTTAGAAATTGTCAAGGACCCCAAAGAGCTTTTGCTTAGGTGTGTCTTATCTATTGGTATTTATCATTTTGAACATTAAAACAGAAAATTTTAAAATATTTATTAATTCATCTAAAAATCACATTAAACATATAACATTTTTGTTTTATTTTATTTAAAAAAACTTTATTTTAGCAAAATTAAAAAAATAATGAGGGGGCTGCCCTGGTAGCATATAAGTTGGGTTAGTGTACTCTTCTTTGGCAGTGAGGGGTTTGTGGGTTCAGATCCCAGGCACGGGCCAACACACTGCTCATGAAGCCATGCTGTGGTGGTGTCCCACATACAAAATGGAGGAAGACTGGTGTAGATGTTAGCTTAAGGACAGTCTCCCTCAAGCAAAAAGAGGAAGATTGGCAAGAGATGTTGGCTCAGGGCCAATGTTCCTTTAGAAAAAGAAATAATAATAATAATGAAAAGAGAGACATTATTTTACATTTTCTTAATTTTTTAATGTCTGACTTAAGAGAAGACAGCTGGATTCTCAAATCTTCTCATTCAGTCTATTGTAATGTATTATTTTGGTTAAAGTCTATGAAAAGAACCCATCCTCACTCCAACATATGGAGTTGGATAAGGGAGAGAGACTTTGATATCCCTTTTCAGATATTTGTGGGTTTTCTTTTGATACTACACCAGAACTGTAGTATCTGTATCTGTAGTATCACAAGTGGTAGTTTCTTAAAACTTACGTGTGATGTGGAATGTGAAACCATATCAATGAACTTCTCATGTTTTGTTACATAAAAATATATTGATCTATCTTGCATTCTGAATGGATCTTTTACCTATGCATTTCTTAGAAATAAAGATCAGGCATTGATCATTTGGAAAACATTGGTATAGCTTATAAGAATCTTATCAAAACAGTCTTTAAATATATTGACTCTCAACCTCATGGTGATGGCTGGAAGTTTTCCAAAATCCAAATTTTCATTTCAAAGCTCAAATTTTATCATAAATAACATGTATTATAAGTTATTTTCCTTGATGTATCAGCCTGCCTTTGTTCATTTTCAAACAAACGAAAAAATGTCTGCCACATACTCAAGTCCAAAAAGCATAGTTTCTCTGTCAGTGGTTCTTTCAGGTAAAAATCATGTTCCATCAATAAAGCAGCTAGTTCAGCTCGCAACTCAATTGCACGCATGCTTTTCCTTGAAATAGCTACAGTACTTAGGTCCAGATTAATGGTTCTTTGTGCACAGTTCACTATTTGTAATACAAAATATTGAAAAGACATCAAGATTTGAGTCTAGATTTAATAAAATTAATAATGTTACTGTTTCTTCAAGGAAAGTTTTTAAGTGAAATTGGCATTTTGTTTTCGCTGAGATGCCTAGCAGTGAAGAACAGTCTGCTCTAGAAGACTAGGGAACTACTGCTCGGATCGGTGCTCAGGCACAAGCAGCTTCCCCCACCATTGTGTTTGCACCTCTAGTGTAAATGTCAGCACAGGGAAAAAGGCAGACGTTTTGCATTATTACGAAGATAATTTTGATTTTCCGGGCCTCTTTAATCAGTTTCTGGTGTGCCTGGAGCCCCAAGTTCCACAGTCGGAGAACCATTCTTCTAGGTACTGAGATTTTTGCAATTCAGTAAAAGAAGAAACCACTAGAAATACTTTATTAAAAGTGTATTTAGAATATTAGGTGAATGGACTATGATTCGTTAAAGATTAGAAATGAGTTTTAGCAAATTAATAATAAATTAATTTATTTTCACAGTGAAATCATCAAGATTTCCAAGAGAAATGATGGCAACATTTGTAAGATCAGTGCTGAATACCAAGTTTAGAAATAATTTTCTTCCAGAGGGTTTAGAATCGGAATTAGCACACCTTAGATTAAATACCTATATAGCTTGTGTATCATCCTTCACAGGCAAACTATGAGCAACAGAACCGGGTATATTATAATAAATAATTACTACTATTATTATTATAAAATGTATTGAGTATTGCTATGTTCAATCATGGGCTAAGTGCTAAGTGTTTTCTTAGTGATTTTGTCATTTGACCCTGACAACAGTAGTAATATCATTCCCTTCAGAGCTATAAAAACAGTCTCAGAAAAGTTAGATAATTTGCTTAAGGTCAGATAGAAAGAAAAATCACATCCAGACTTGCCTAAGTCCATTATTTGTACTCATAGCTACTATTCTATAAAGTCAGAGCAATCTGTGGTTTTAGTTAAGAGAAGGGCTCTTTACTCTGTAGATATGACTTTATATGTATGCTTTTAATAATCTTGTTTTCATGCCCTTGTTTGTTGTTAAAAAGTCTTTGAAAAGTAGTCTTATGTATTGTCTGAACTACGGGAACCAGGCTTTTTCATGCTTCAGTTAAGGCTGTCGGCAGATGCTGGATTCCTATGGGTCAGTTAGTGGCGGTAGCCGTGAGCCCAAACTGGGCACGTGTGGAAGTGTTTCCGGAGCAGGGCAGAAGGATGAGAACATGAGCAAGGGGAAGCAGAGACAAATGAAGAGCTCAGGTACATGAAGTGCCTCTCCTCATCCACAGGACTAGACAATCTGGAAGAAGTTGTTCCCATTTATAAAGGCGGAGAATCCATTTTTGGATTTTCAGATATGAAATCTTACTCTCCGAAGGAATCATGATAAAGTTGGATGGAGTGCGAAGACTATGTTAAAATTAGGAAAACATCTTATTGCTTTCTCTGCTTTTGATCTCCAGAGTGTTTTTTAAAAAACAACCTGTGATTATTTTCTGATTTGGTTTTTTCTCCCTATTGGTGTGTTTTTAAATTTATTAAAAAAAATACTGTGACTTAGAGGGCTCTATAAATTTTCAGGACATGTACAAATGTGGACCACAAACAGGAATATTGATGGCCAATTAAACTCAGGCTGCATGTTTTATATATGGCTTCAAGATGTTTCATTTGGTCTCTGTTTTGGTGATAGATTTCCATAGACCTAAGTTATTGTCTGATGAATTTATTATTGCTTTTTTGCCTTTATTAAAATCCTAATCATTTTAATCCTTTATTGTTTCATTAGATTTTGAGGCAACTACTCTAGGAACAGTTCTGAAAAATATTTATATACTTAGCATTTTGTGGAATCAATTTTTCATCGTGTTGTCTGCAGCTTGAGCTTTGTCATCATTACAATGAAAAATTGCCTAAGAACCTCATTAGTTGTGAGGCACTGTTGAGTTAATGACTATAAAAAAATTCCACAGGCCCTGAGGTGGGTCCTCTAGTCCAAGAATTAATAAATCTAGGGCTCAGCTTTTTATAATACCCATGAAACTAGGTAGTATTCTGAATTAGGAATGGAAATTGAGAGTGGAAATAGGAAAAGAATAACTGGCAAGTGATATGGGCCAAGATAAAAAGTTCCTTAAAATGTCCTAGATATAGATTATGGTAAATCTTTTCTAATGTTTTCAAGCTTTAAGTAGTCTATGATAACAGTGGCTGATTTTAGTAGTACATTAAATACGGACGAGAGAGTATTTTTTTTTTTTATTTTTCCTTTTTCTCCCAAAGCCCCTGGGTACATAGTTGTGGGTCCTTCTGGTTGTGGCATGTGGGATGCTGCCTCAGCATGACTTGATGAGCGGTGCCATGTCCACGCCCAGGATTCGAACTGGCGAAACACTGGGCTGCCAAAGCGGAGCGCGTGAACCTAACCACTTGGCCACGGGGCCGGCCCCAGAGGGGAGAGTATTAAGCATGCATGCAGACAAGTGAAAAAGAAAATTCTATTAGACAAATATTCTTTATAAAATATACACATATAATATATTATATATTAATATATATAATAGCATATATTAATGGTATGCAACCATTCTACAAAGGCTGCTGAATTTTCCCTGGTGTTCATATCCTAAGACAAAATAGGACAATAATGTCATGAAGATGAAACATAATCTAATTGGCAGATAATTTACATGTGGTAATGAAGAATTGACTATAGGAACACAGTCTTTTTCATTTTCTAGACATATATCCATAATTAAGAAAGAATCAGTGAGTAAAAACCAAGTTTTACAGTATTGAAGAAATGTTGAGAGACATTTACAAACCCTGCTTGACAACTGGCTGTTGGGAGCCAATGGCATTGTTACTGACTGTTTCAGATTATTTGACCTTTTTCTGAAATGTTTTATCATTTATACATTCGAAAATACACAAAGTGCTTACATTATGTCAGACACTGGTAAGCATCAGGGACTGTCTTGCCTTCACAGTAGGTACATATGACATCTCATCATTTGACACGTGAGAATACTGAGGCTCAGGGAGGTTAAGTTTACGGAGCTGGTTTGTGGTCGAAGCAGGATTTGAATCCAGCAGTCTGACTCCAGAGTATGTACATTTGATCCCCACACAGCACTGAGTAAGCACTGACATAAGAGTGGTTGATACTTTCATAGTGGTGACTGAAGAAATATAGGGAAAAGTGAAATTTAGGTAATGACCCAGTAGTAGGTTTACTTTATGCTCTTATCAATCTTTATTTAGGTTAGGCTTGAACAAATGGACCTAGAATCTGTCAGTTCTTCATTTTAATTTTTTAAACTTGAGATGGGAATATATTTCCATTCTTCTAGTTACTGCCTCAGTTATTTCCTTCCCTTTTCAGCAAAAGTTTCTTGAAAGAGTTGCCTATACCTGCCTTCTTTCTTCTCTTTCTCTCTTAAATCCACTCCATCAGGCTTGGCTTCTGCCACTCCAGTGAAATTGCCCTTACCCAGGCCACCAAGATAGTCACATTTCTACATCCAGTGGTCAGTTCTCAGTGCTTACTGTATATATACTTCTGAATCATCATACTCTGTGGATGTTTCTAAGTCATCATAATCTGGGTTTTTCCCCTATTTCTGGGACCAATTCCTTCTCAGCCTCCTTCACCAACTTTTCTCCATCTCCTCAAATTCTAAATGTTGGACTGTCCCCGGAATCAGTGCTTGAAACTCTTCTCTTTTCAAGCTACACTTACTGTACACGTATCTCAATCAATCTCATGATTTTAAATAACATGTACACACTAATGACTCTGAAATTTTGTCTCCACTCTGTGTATATCTCCTAAATTCCATATTTGTATAACCAACTACTTACTCTTTATATTTGATTAGGTTCTTAATAGATATTTTAAATTAACATTTCCAAATCTGAGCTCCTGATATCTTCCCTAATAAAAACCTACTCTACCTTCAGCCATCTCCTCAACTGATGGCAATTCCAATCTTCTAATTGTTCAGGTCAAAAAACTTGGAGTCATCTTTGACTCCTCACTTTCATACCCTATGCACAATCGGTCAGTTAATCTTGACTCTCTCTTAAAAATATATCCAGAAACTGATCATTTCTCATCCCTTCCATTGTTAGTTACTACCTTGGTTTAAGACACCGTCATTTTTCCCTTAGATTATTGAAGACACCTTATTGATCTCTAGCATTCTTTCCTACTATTCTCCTCCCTTGCTTATCTCCTTTACCCACTCTGGCTTCTTGCTGTTCCCAGAACTTGCCAGGCACACACCTGCTTCGGAGCTCTTGCTCCTGGCTCTTCTCTTTGCATGGAACGCTCTTTCCTCCTGATATCTATTTGGATAATTTCCTCTCATGCTTCAAGTATTTGCTCATATCTCACATTCCGAGTGAGAATTAACCTTCCTTTACTAACTTATTACCATCACCACCCCCTCGTCCTTTCTGATCCCTATTTCTCTGCTACATTTTTTCCTCTTCCTCCCCTATAGGATTTACCAGCTTCCTTCACCTGCTTCTTCTCATCTCCCTTGGAATGCCCTTGGAATCAGTCCTTGAAATTTTTCTTTTCTAATCTATACTAATCCATTGAGGAGCTTAACCAATCTCAGTATTCTAAATAATACATAGACACTATACATGTGTCAGTGCCTGTGTGATATAACTTACTGATCTGTAATTTTGATTATGTTTTATCTGTCTTCCTTCTACTAGAATGAAATGCCACAAGGGCAAGTATATTTATCTTCTCTGTTCACTGATGTGCCCCACAAGCCTAGAACATTACTCAGAACGTAGTAGGAACAGATAAATTTTTGTTGAATGGTTGAATGAATGAATGAACTGACTTCCCTTCTTCTGTCCTTGACCCCTTCCGTCTAGTGTAACAGCTGAAGTCATCCTTCAAAATGCAGGTCAGATCATTTCACTCATTTGCTCAAAGCCCGTGGCTTTCCATTTCACTCACAGTAAAAGTCAGATCCTTCTGGTGACCTGTAAGGCCCTATGTGACCTGCTTTGTCAGTTATTTGTCTGCCTTCTTTTCCTGCTGGCTCTCCCACACTGAGCTTGCTCAGCAACCACAGCCAGGGCTCCAGGGCCCGGCCTGGATGCTTGTGCCTCAGGGTCTTTGACTTGCCCTACTGCCTGTCTGAACTGCTCCCTTCACGCTTCCTTCACATCTTTCCTCAAAGTCACCTTGCAAAGTTCTCCTTCCCTTAACTTTCCTTTTTCTCTTTCCTTCTTTTCATTTCTCCTTAGTCTCTCTCATCACCCAACATAACACATATGTTACTTCTTTATTTTGTTTATGATATGTCTTCCTTCTAAAATATATGTTCCATGAGGGGAGAGATTTTCATCTGTTTATTACTGCCGTATTCCCAGCACCTTCAATAGGGCTGGCTCAATGCTGACACTCAGTAAATCTTTGATAAACTAAGGAATTACTGTCGAACACACTGCAGATATGCTGCCTCAGTGCCAGGAACTCAGTCAGTGATGCATGCTGAGGGAAAGGGGTCATTTTTCATATCTCAAGCCAAGCTGTGGAGCTTCCTCTGAAGTTACTGAAGCTGGCTAATTGGCAAGGGCTGATTTTCCTGGATAAAATGACAGTGGCTGCATGACTTGACTGGCTAAGAGCCTGGTAACCCAATCTCTAGAAATCTGAGTGTCTTGAGGTATAGCGCAATCACTGATGCTTATTTTATAGGCATTTTGGTGAAGTAGGACATTTTAGGATATATATCATAATGTATGCTACACTATCACTGTGTCTTATTTCCTTAGAACTTACCTAATTTTGTTTTAGGGTGCAAATCTTAGCTTATGGTAAACCACGTTGCTCTTCAGCAAAAAGATGCATATGGAGACACTTCTTAAAAATTACTATTTTTAATACAGATAACTTTAAGTGCCAGCATTCCTCTTTCAAGTTTGCCATCCTTGCTCAACATTTAACATCCATAATATTAGTAAACTTAAGAAAATGCAGCAAAGAAAATATTGCTTAATAATTCATTGTGATCTGTACTTTAGTTGAAAGAGTGTATGCTTTTGTTTTGGAATAAGTTTGATTTAAATGTTTTCACAGCTACTCTCTGAATCTCATTTTCCTCATCTGGAAAATGGGAATGATAATACCTCTTTCGTAGCTTCTTGTGAGGATGAAAAACAGACAGGTACTCTGTAAAGTTTGTTAGTTCATTTTTCTTTTCTCCAAAGTACAGATATGCACAGAACTATTAACTTTAATAAACACTTTCTAGGGGCGAGCCCAGTGGTGTAGTGGTTAAGTTCGTGTGTTCTGCTTCGGTGGCCTGGGCTTCACTGGTTTGGATCCTGGGTGCAGACCTGCGCATGGCTCATCCAGCCATGCTGTGGAGGTGTCCCACATACAAAATAGAGGAAGATTGGCACAGATGTTAGTTCAGTGACAATCTTCCTCAAGCAAAAAGAGGAACATTGGCAATGGATGTTAGCTCGGGGCCAATCTTCCTCACCAAAAAAAGAGAAAAACACTTTCTATTTCTAAAGTGTTTTAGCGTGCTATCCATCTTTTTTCTTGATTTCCCTAAAAGGTTAGTAAGGAGATAGGTCAGGTGTTTTTCTCTTCATTTAAGTAAAATGCAAAGAGAATTTTTTGGTTTGTGTGTGGTCACAAATATAGACTAACATCCAGGTTCTTCTGACTTTGGTCAACATGCTTGACATTAAACCACACTGCCCAGTCTGTGGTTTAGTTGATGCTATTTACCTGTGTACCATTTTATTGTTGTGACATAATTCAATAATAGTTATAGTCTCTTACCGGAAGTAATTTATTAATCCAACAACTTTACTGGGAGGCCTCATTGCTTATGTAACAAGCAAATTAAAATATAAGATTATTTAGTGTCCATTTCATTTTGAAGACTTATCTCTGATTTAGATAGGGAATATTCATCTGTCAATTTTCAGTGATGATGGTGAAATATTGACTACCATGAAATTGCATGTTTATCTGTGAACCTATTTTGAAAATATTTTTTGGTCAACTACTTAATGCATTTCTCTTAATTGAGGTCAAATTGGCTTCATCGAACACAGGTAAAAGTCTTTCTTCAAAACCGCTTTGTTTTTTACAAAACATATATCCTGGTAACTTCTTAAGTGAGAGTTTTCTAATTCATAAGTAAAACATTTCCCTTAAAAGAAAAATGTTTTATTACTTACTGAAAATTTCAAAATAAGCAAATACTCGAAGATGATGGTCTTCCCCCAGCTTAGTATAGTGTTCTGTAGTATATGACTCTTTGTCCTTTAGTTAAAACTATTACTATTTATATCTATATATGCATCCACTTCATTCTATGATGGATTTGAACCAAGTTACAAAAGGATATATACAATGAAAAGATAAAATAGTTAAATGGATTTCTAAGAAGTAAAAATAAGTATAGCTAAAAAATAACCCTGGACTATATAAGATTAGTGTACAAATCTATACGCCTTGGGTGGGTGGCCTGCTGAGTTTACGTTTAGCTTTCTAAACATCAAATCAAACAGAGAAATGAGATCAGGTATATGTCATGGTGTCCTAAGACTAAACAGACATCTACATGCATAAGAGAGTTAACAAAACAAATATAGATTTTCTAAATGCAGGGACCTAAGAGGAAATTGACTCACAGGTACTCAAAAAAGGATCTATTTTCAAGTGCTGATTTTCTCAATGGTACCCTCACCAGTACAATGACAGGTTTTCAACATCTCTTTATTGTGATGTCTGTTAGTATGGGTTTATGGCAAATTGTGAAAGCATGATTCTAGCAAATACTTTATTTATGGATGAAAAGTAATTCCCCATTGGTAAAGTGCTTTTATATGGCTTTATTTCATGTAGTGGGTTAATATTTTCTAATCACACAGAGAGCATTCCTGCTGGGGTTTTCACATTGGCACATCTGCAGCACATCACGGGGAAAACCTGACTATAGGAGTTTTCAGTAAAATTTTAGCTTAATCCATGAGGAGACTTACTTGTATTTTTTAAGGCAGAATTGGTTAATTTAAACACTATTTGATTAAATTGGTTAAAACACTAGGCACCAAGCTAACAATCTGTGTCTTGGATTGTGACCATTTCTTATAAACATAATTCAGCTTTACTAACTGTTACTTGAATTGATTATATTACTTTATTGTACCATTTTTCCTCGCCAGTAGCTGTATGGCAGTCCTATAATTGCTACCAAATGGTGACTCATAGTCTATTTTTTTAAGATGGTACATTAAGTTCTCCACTAAAAAGATTAAAATTCTAATTCATGTGTAGAACCAAGTGGGACAGCACTACCTGTGTAGCAAGGCCACCTTAATATTTTATTATATTACATAATAAAATAGGGAAGGTAATTTATTTATCCATTGAGGTTATAATTAGTTAAAAGTAAGTCAGGAATCCTTAGTATTTCCAGTCCAGAGCCTGGCAGACTTAACACCATTTGACCCCTGACTTGCTGGAATATGAAGGAAGTGGGAGGACACATTTTTTTATAGGACAAGATGGTTTGGGATGGGAGACACAGCATAAGCGTGCCAAAAATTTGGGTCAAACTGAACCCAGATGGCTGTAGCTGATAGAGGTGTCTATTATTGTAATTTCTTCTCATCAGTTTTCTGTGTGTGTCACTGTGTTTATACTTAGCTGAAGAATTTTTGTTGCTCAGCACCAAGAAAAAATACCTTCAGAGAATCCATTTTTGTTAAAAAAAAAAAAAAATTGGTCGTGGTAGATATTAGATAGTGGAGGATGGGGTCCTGTTGCTATTGAGCTGTATTATCATTCAGCAGAAGCGATTTTCCAGGAGAGAGCTGTTTGTTATGCACGTCTAAAATTAAATACATCACATTGTGCACTTACTTCTTAGCGCGTCTCCACCTCTACCTCAAATAGTATTGGAAAAAAAAATGGCCTAAGTAAATGCATTACGTTAGTTAATAATATACGTTATTATAATACACAGGGTAAACACTTGAAGAAGTGAATCTATAACTGAAATTCTATTTTCATAACATTAATTTTTCCTAAGTTGCATTTTTTTCAAACTTTGATTTAAGAATTTAATGTGTACTTCCTTTCTGAGGGAGTTCTATGTTATTCTTAATATTGAGTGCAGTTGTTCACGGCATGGTTAAATACTAAAATAAACATAAATTTGGAAGTCAGAATAATTTTGTTCAAATCCTGGCTTTACCTTTCCATGCTGTGTGACCTTGAAGCAGAAGCTAAACTTCTCTGAGCTACAGTGCCTTTATCAGTTAAAAAGAGAGAATTCTAACCACGTATCTTTTTAAGTGTTGTGACAAACATGTCCGGTACACACAGCAGTGCAGATTTTCCTAAAAGACTGGTTTACTTTTATTGATGCTACATTCAGTTACTTACTCCTTGTGTGGTCCAGAAGGCAATGGTTTAAAAAACAAAAAAATGTAAACAGCTACCGGGCATGTAAATAGCTACTGTTCATGCAGGACTTGCGATAACATTTCTAATGATACCGTGTGGAAGGAAGCAAAACCAAACTTACAAATTCTATTTCCTGGTTTTAGGAAAATTATTACGGAGGCAAATTAAAAAATACCTCTGTGGTAATTTCCTTCATTATACTGTATCCGGAGGAAAATTAGCTTTTAAATGACAGTGATCAGTGAGCTGAAAGACATAACTAAGAAACGAAAGTTTATTGACTAAGACAGGGAGATGGATGTAGTTTTTAAAATATTGATTTTGCGTATGATTTAAGTAAATTGCAGAATTACTTTCCAAACCTTAGTAGAATGCAAAGCCAGAGCAGCATTATCCAATTTGTAGACCGTGTTCTGATAAGAGTATCAAATATTGAAGTCAGTTTAAAACATGGGCAGCCTATCTGGGCATAATAATAAAAACAAAAACTTTATCGAAAGGTAGGGTGAGCGATTTGTTGATAAATATACCAGAAATTAGACTTCAGAATATATTTAGGGCTCTAAAAGACCTTTATTTTAATTTAATACCACGTTTGGAACATTTAGTCGAGAGAAATCTTTAAATATTCCCACTAATGTCTCATCATTGTAAGCATTGCGGTTTTACAAGTTCTATTCTAGGAAGAGTTATTTTGTTCATTCTATTTGTGCTTTTCTGATGAGGAGTCTTCTTTGTGTTGTAATAGAGGAAATGAAACATGATGCTGCTCTTGTAACATGTTTATTCTGATGTCAAGGCACTTACAGTGGAACAATTTTAAATGTACTATGACTATGCAAGGAAATACACTTCAGCAGAACTGGAGTGAGAGGAGGATGCTAGTTTTTGTTGATTTCCAACTTAAGGGTCAGACATTGTGCTATACACTTTTCAAATATTATCTTCTTTAATTCTCTCAAAAATTCTTTGAAGTAAGTAATGGTATTTTCGTTTCATGGATGTGGAATCTCAAGGACTCTGACAATTTGAGTACATTGTTTTGTGGTAGAACTGGATTTTAATTCATTTGGTTCCAAAGATTTTGTTCTTTCCACCACACTCTAGTGCTCTTTGATTACTGTAAATCATTTTCTGTTAATGTAGTAGAAAGAATGAGATTAAAGGGATAAAACATAAATATAAAAGAAAGCATTGAGTGTTGACCTATATCATTTTGTAATAATATTCACTTTTTTAAGACTAGAAAATATAATCAAATAATATTTTTTAAAGAGTTAATAATCTTGCTTCAAAGGACATCAATGAATCATATTAAATTAACCATTAATCACATTAAAAGGCAAGACATGCTTAGAAACCACAGAAAATTTATATTTGCTGAGGGTTGAATCTATAATTAAGTGGATTAACTTAGATGTTAAAATAACTTTGAAGAGGACATCTCCATCATTGATATACCCAAACATATCTCCTAATTAAATACTTAAAAATGAATAAATCAAAATTTGCTTTTAATAATGGCTCTAGGAGAAGGAAAAATACAATATTTAACTTCAGTTTAATAACTGATAATTAATATAGATTTAGTAATGGAAGACTGGGTAATATAGAGTTTTATACGTTAAAACACCTATATGCATGTAACCAGGTATAGTTCTATGTGGGTTTCTTTGAGGATTAGTATTATTGCATGTCAAATTTTCTTTACAAGAGCAGGTGAACAGGAAAGGATTGTTGAATTCAAATTTTGGAAACCTTGGAAGAGAGATAAAACTTCTCTTTCAGAGAGGCTACATAATACAGTGGGAAGAGGAAGGACTTTTGGTACAGACACACTTGAGTACAATTCGTGACCTAGGGGAAGCTGTCTAATGTATCAGAGTATCAGTTACCTCTTTTGTGCAATCTATTTCACTGAGCTGCTTTGAGAAATAAAATAAATGCACCCAGGATATTTACCCAAAATAAGTATTAGTTCACTGCTGTCTCACTATTTTCATTTGCATAGATGCAAATTTTATCTTTGATCGTGCAAGAGAGCAAGGATACAACATTGAGAACTGCACAATGACACCTCATCTGCCTTGAAAAGAGAACAAGTCTGAGCGCTTTATTGCGGTGTTTCCCAATAGAGTATTCAACCTACTTAGGATTTCCAGTTTTCTTCTAAGATGGAAGATGGACGTAGAGACAGAAGAGATGTTAATCCTTTTCCTGGCCATTTGCCTGGCTGTGTATGTTCACCTTGCTAAAATCTTGTTTCTGCGCATTGTCACTTAGGCAATAACCAAGGACTTCTAAATTAGAAGGGATAAGCACCGGGACCTTGATCTTATTTTTCATTGTGAACAGTTTATTTGCCTTGGTATTGCCTTCCCTTCCCATCCTTAACTTGCTTTCCAGTATTCAACAAGCCAGATATAGTGCTTTGTACTGGGGATTCAAATTTGCATTTTCCAGATCCATGCCTCCAAGAGACAAACAGCCTAGTAGGAAGGCAAACATCACATAAACCATTATCAGAAAATGTAGAAGAGTGCTATGATGCAAAAAGCTTTACCAACTGTTTACAATAACTGGTTTCACACAGTTGAGATTATTTATCCTACTTATGCATTGTTTTTATACTTCATAAGGGGTTGTCTGCATGTTTTAAATTATTTGAAGTGAAATCATTTTCTTGGTCTATATTCTGAGAAAACATCTGTAAAACAACACCTACCTTTATTATCTACCCATTTTTTAAATATTTGGTATGAGATTTCACCATGTAACTAAATGGAGTTTGATTTAAAGTATGCCCACCTTGGATTTCGGCCCAGGGACGCTCTAGTGTCTTCTTGGTCCTAAGGTGCCCTCCCTCCCTTCCTGTTTGGATGCAGGCCCGTTCTGCGCTGCTGCATCTCTGCCCTTCAGAGCTGCCTTTGCCCTAAAGTGTCTCGACTCGTGTTTACATTCAATGGCATTTTTGTACATCATGCTCAAGAACTATATTTGTTCATCTGTCTTTCACTTTATTTCTGTCTCTGGTAATAGCTATTAAACAGTAACAGCATGCTAATTAAATAATAATTACTGAACAATCATAACTACCCCTAAAACAATACAAACTATGTTTTATACTTCTTAATTCAAATCTCAAAATAATGTTATGAAATAGATGTTGCTATTACCATTTTACAGATGAGAAAGCTGAAGCTTAGGGAGGATAAATTGATTCCCTTTGAATCATAGAGCCAAAGGCATAGAGCAGGATTGGAGCCCAGACATTAACTCGAAAACTCATAAACTTCCAGTAGCACATCCTGACTGAAGTTTCTAAGAAAGATATCAGTTTGGGAACTTTTTGAAAAGTAATTAAGATTTTAAATATCAAATATTAATATATTTGTATAGGTTTATGTATGTATATAGCATAGATGGTTTTAAACATAGCACTTTAACTCCTTTTTGGAATGAGTCATAAATAAAAAAAATTGAATGTAAAAGCAGAATTTTAATCAAATGATTCTGGAAAAATATTGTTTAAAATATCATTGACATAAAGTAAGGAAATGTATGAAAACATCATTTTCTTCAATATGTTTTTTCTAGAGCTTTTATTGTTTCTGTTTTGTGGATGCTCTATTTAAGCAAATTTAAAGTTTTCAAAATATTCCATTGTCATATAGTGATATATTTTAGTTTGATTAGTTCTCAAAACTCAATACACGTTAGAATTCCTTATGTGGATGCTTGTTTAAAATGCAGATTATTTTTCAGAAGATTCAAGGAAGGTCCTTGGAACATGTCATTTTAACAAGTCCCTCAAGTGATTCTGATGCAAATGGCCCACAGACCTCATTGTAAGAACCCATTCTTGTTTAATAGGCTAGGTTTTATATAAAGGATTAATTATGCTTTTGCAAATTCGGAAACTTCCCTGAAGTAGTAGTGGTGATACTAACAACAGTCGGACCCACCCGTGGAGCACTGGTGGATAGTTACCTTTTCTAATTTGACGGCTACTCAAAAATACTCCAATACTTTGGCTTTAGTTGACAATATGGCAAGTATCTGTAGCAACTAGTAAAACAGTAAAATGTAAATTGGACTGCATAAAAATGCACACCATCCTATTTATTGATTAAGCTCATGTATATGTGTTATAAAGAGCTATACAGCTTTCAGAATCTCCTTGCCGCCTTCTCAGAAATGATCTTTAAAAGGATAGCTTTTATGTATGTATGTATTTATTGTACATTTAGAAAGAAGATGAGAACAATAGCTTGTTGTTAGTATAAATCAAACTTTAAGTGATTAAGACTTCTTCAGAAATGCAATATTATAGGAAAAAAGAACAATATGAAAGAACTGTGTCGTGTTCCAAGTTCAAGGACTGGCTTTATGAGCCATCCCTAGGAGGTCATGTTCAGGAGGAACTAAAATCAGGATCGTTTGCTCAGAACAGAATGTATGTATGAGGTGTTTTTAAATGTACATGAGGTAGCCTGAGACAGTTGATATATGGAAATTTATGCTAATATTAGAGACTTGGGTTTAATATTAAAGATTTAGATTTAGTAGTAAATGATATATTATGGACTTTACTAACTTATTTGAGTAAGGTCTCTCAGTTTTCATATTCTAGTTCTCTAATTCTGGAATTACTGTTAGTATAGAGTCCTAAAGTGTTTCTTATTTCTGAAGTCTTCTGAGAAGCGAAATGATGGGCAGGTAGAGTAATATTCCCTATGAGAAAACTGATTAGTAATTAATAGAATAAAAAAATTAGAATTCCTCATGCTCTCAATATCTTTTTAAGTTCACTTGATGTGTTGCACAGTATCTTTAATTCATATATATTCTCCTTTATCTAAAAAGCATTCACATGATACAGAGAAGAGTATGTTTACCTGCAGCGATCAAGATACAATCAGCAGCTGTAGATGCAACATTCTATATGTAACAGAGTACGAGAACTCTTGTAATTTAGCTTAATTGAAACATGTGCCTAGCCATCTGGAGCACTTCTGCATAATATAAAGACATTTGGCATTTTAAATAAAGGATTGTGAATTAAACCAGAAATCTTTTGTGTCTTCCAAAGACATTGATTTATTGAGACTATGTGTGGCTTTCCCTCATATGCAAAAGATTAATGATTTCCTAAATGTCCTTTCATTCCTTCGTTTTATAAAATGAATACGTACAGTTAAGCAAAATGAAATCTTTGAGGTTCTGTGAACAAAGGTGGCAGGAAATATTGCAAAGTATTTTGTTTCAACAATTCATTAAATGATACAAAGTACAAATTTTCCCAAAGTAAAAAATGAGCTTGGCATTATTGAATGTTGGTTGAATGAATGAATGAGTAAATATATGACTATCTTAATATTATATATGAGTGATTTTTATGAAACACATTAAAGAGTACTATAAAATAATTCTGGCTTTTGATCGATGAACTTCTAAAATTTCAGCATCGTGGTTGTGTTGATAAACTTAAAGCACTGAGCAGATCTGGTCGTACCAATATGAAGTAGTTTTTGTAACGGTATTTTTGAGAGTAAAATGTTTATTAAGCTCAAATAATTCTAAATCTTATAGTTCAAGTGATTAAAAAAATAGCTTTTATATTGTGAAATATGACATTGAAGTTGCTATTGTTCTTATTATAATAGCTCCTGGTATTTTAACTTTTGAATACTATTTTTAGTTTATCAGGACTATGTAAGTGAAACTATGAATTTATTATTTACAGTCAAAATAAGCACCTGAGTCACTTCTTCAGTGGCCTATTGTAATGCAAAATGTTCATGTGGATGACCACCAGAGAGGCAGATTTTTGTTATTTCTGGTCCAGGACACGCACAAATCTCCATAGTCAAATAAATTAGATGGTTTTATATAGTTACATATATACAGGGTTGGGCAAAAGGGTTACGCCAACAAAAACAGGAAAAAAATCATTTTAGGACCACCACCAAAACCCTGAAAACCCACTTGAAAGTGAGAATTTAATCAATTAGTTCTGTTTTGGCTGATCAGAGCTCCCTTTCACTGACTGACATTTATAATATTCTGAATCAGAAATAAAACCATATACTAAAAAAATACTATGTTATCTGTGCATAAAGCTTGTCTTATGATGTCTAAAATAATTAATAGGTGGTTTACCTTATTAAAGGCATCCATTCAATTCACCAATAATTACAATTGTAGTGAGATTCTGTAGTAGTTAATTTATATTCTAAACCAAAGTGATATGAGAATTGCTAAGTTACTTCTTTGATTATATGTTTGCACGAGAAACACAATGATTTGGTGGAAAAATTAATAAATATAATTATATTTTTAAAATAAATAATTAAATGCACTTTTATATTTTGTTGCTTGTTCGATGGAGTAAATGCATTCTAGTAAATACTCTAGTAAACCTGGAGTAGATTTCTAATCAAAATATTTAGATAATTTATTAAATTGCTATATGATTTTTTTAATTTAATTTTACTGCATGCTTTGAGTTCTAATGTAAATATATCTAATTTTCTTTTGAAAACCTAAAAATTGTATTTTTAATATTGACAGCATGAAGTATGTTATGTATATTTAGAAGAGTATTTTTGTTTAGCATATCACTTTTTATTTGATGTATAAAAGGTTTCTCTTAGATTCTTTTCATATTAAAAAATTGAGGTTTTTATGGTTTCACATTTTAAGGCTCCTTTTATGTTTGAGGCTGCTAAATTCCATCTGTGCATTAGATACTTATTGATGAATGATGGCCATATTATCTTTTTTTGTTTTCTGCTTCCAATATCAGGCAATACAATTTGATTTGTATTATAAATCATCTCATTACACTTGGAAAATATTTCTTTTCTTAGGAAGTTTATTCAAATTGTTACTATAAGTAGCAAGGGCAGTGTCCAAGATTGGTTAGTCGAAGTGTTTCATAATTCTCTCTCTCTCTCTCTCTCTCTCTCTATAGGCACACACGTATACATTTATATACACGAACCCACACACGTATACAAATGGCCATTAATTTTAAAAATGTGATGAGTTTTTGTTAATAGCTTGTATTTGAAACCAAATAATCATATGTTTGGCATTGTATTTTTGTTTAGTGTAGGCTCCTGAATTAGAAAGATTACTTTTTTTAAAGATCTTTTCTCCTATTTTTTATTTACTATAAATATGGTTTTAAATACTAAAAATTCCTAAATACTGTATTTGTCATAATTTAATGTGACCATGGCTCACACTTAAAAATTTTGTAGACGTCATCACATACATATAATTTTATTCTTTATAGTAAGAACAATTGGTTCTTAGAAGAAAGAAACAAAATGTTATATTATTCCATAGCTAAGAATATTAAAATGAGATCTAAAAAGCCATTGAGTAAAGCTTTGTTCATTCATTTTCACTGCTGTTTTTATTTTTTAGTTATTATATTAAAACAAGGTTTTAAACAGAGAAATGTTTCATCTCTGTACAATTTTTTGAGTAAATATTCTAAAGAAAATAAATCAATGCTATATAATTTGGAAACTATACATTGGGTTATAATTAACTGTACTAGCTAATATTAGTTGTATGAGCATTTTAGTTACTAGATAGCAAAAGTTCTGCCCAATTTTACCGTAATTTTACGTAGAAGCTATGTAAGCTCTTTGCAATCAATCATTTTGCAGTTTTCAATCCTATCCAGTGGGTTCTTTGAAAAGAAACCTGTGGTTTTATATGAAGGCCTCTTTATTTTCCCATGAAAGCTGAGGTATGTCTTTAAATTCTCTGTGTCTGCTCTTCTGCATACTGATGGCTTGCCCTGCTTCAGCTAGGGCAGACATTTTCAGAAATGTCATGTTTTATCCCAGTTACATTGAACTCTGTGTCTACTGGTTTAAAAGCAATGATGAATTAAGCAGCTTCAGTCCACGGGCTGGTTCCTTTCTGGCTGTCAGAGCTGGAATCCATAGCACCAGGGCCAGAGGTTGCTCCTACTTCACCATCAGTACGTTACCATCCACTTACTGTGCTATTTCAACCCCTAAATCAGTCAAGAATGTTCGTCTGAGTTATAATTCCATTTGGTTAAGAAAAATTGCTGAAAATTTAATTTTATTTCTTAATATAGTATTAATAGTAATGCTTAACTTTATTTATCTCAAACTTTTAAACGTATTTTTAAAAACCTGAGTTTGAGTATTGACTACCTAATTTGTGAAGAACTTCACTGCTCAAGAAAATAAATTAAAAATACATATTGGCTTTTCTCTGACAGAAAATTTGAGAAGCTATACTACAGAAAAAAAAAATGTAGGAAAAATTGTGTGAGTAAAAAAGTAAATTAGTGAACCACATGATTAGGTAGGTTAATTTGAAAGGGCTTCCTGAAGAGAAGTTTGATCTTGGACTTACATGAATTGTTAAACATCAGTGGGCAGGGAGAAAACACCAGGCATATTCCAAAGGCAAATTCAACCCAGGACTGTGTAAAATGAGGACGCAGAACAGTAATTGAACTAGTCGCAGGGCCATGTCATGTTGCAATAGGTGAATTGATACAGATTTGGTTCGTAATGTGAATTACAGGAAGAGGGCAGGGGGAGTGCATTAGGAGAGAGAGGTTTTTTTGCTATATTAAACAATTTATATTTTTAAAGTTGAGGGACCTCTCATAGCGCAATTAGTACAATGCAGAGACGGTTCTTGATAAATATTGAGCACTGCTATAAATTTTATCAGAGCGTATCCAAGAGATATTGTATACAGATTTTGAATAAGATTATATGCTTTATAAATTTTTTATTTTAATATATTGTACTCTTGATTCCCTCTTTTCGTGTTGAATGAATTTCCCGAATACCTTGAAAAATTAGAAGCAAATTTATCAGGTTAATTATTTCATTTTTGTTGTAATCGAACAAATGGCATGAGCATAGCAAGAGTAGGAGGCCTGGTGCACAATTTAATTTCCTTTTCCTTGTGAACTTACTGATGTGGAGATGCTCCATTAGAGCCAAAGTTTTTGTTGCCAGAAATGTCTGGAGCATACCAGTCCCCAGTTTTGGAATACCTAATTGCTACTGTTGGCCTCTTGCTTGGTCTAGTGATGGACATTACTCGCCTTTCCCATATGGAAGATTCCTTCTCATCATTCACGGTTTGGGTCTAGAACACTCTGAAAAAAATCCTCAGTTGCCTTCCATGTAGAATTAATTATTCCCTTCTCCTAAATTCCTTAACATTTTATTCATACCACAAATGTAACGCTTACCACATTGAACTGCAGTTACTCCGCCCTCGGAGGAGGAGAGCACCTACCCAGGCCGCCTGTCGCTACTGACATTTCCAACCCTCTCTCCCACCTGATTAGGACTCCTTTGTGCCTGGCCCATTTCTCACCCATCCCTCTATCTTCAGCGTCTATAGTGGTGCCTGGCATATGGCAATGATAAATAAATGCTGAGAGAATGAATTCATTATAGTGAATTTTATGAATTACTGTGTTTAGCTTTTCTGGTGCTGTTATAGCTGTTATTTTCAGATTATTTCCCTCTTTTGCCTTCAGGAGGTACATTTATAATTTGATCAGATGTGAATTGCTGATAGAAACAAAGATCATCCTTTCTTTAAAGTGCTATAGTAGCTGACACTTTCTTTTACACATTATAGGTGATCAGTAATGTTTGTGAAATTGGTGAAGTAGGTCAATGTCCAGGTGTCCCCTGGAGGAGACAGTGACTGAAGCCGGTCATCGTCCTGCTTGATGGCCACAGTGTGTATTCTTAATCACCACAATGTGATTTTTACATTGGAAAGTAGGACAGTGGGAAAAAAAACCTCTGTAAAAGAAAAATATTGGACAGTGAAGGCGCTAAGTTTACTTTTTTTGTGTTTTTGTTTTGGGGACTCTGTTTGAAATGACGTCACTGTACTTCTGGTTTCTTCCCCTGTTAACCTTCTGCTGAAGGCCAAAGAGAAATGTCCAGGGACCTCTTAAGAACCATTGGAAAAAAAAGGAAAACGTGATGATAATAATACCTATTGTTTTCCTTTTAGAAAATTATTTTCCCTTAATTTTTTTCTGGGATTTTGTTGATGTTGCTATTATAACCATTTAAAGATAGCTAATCTTAAAGACTACCTTTGATACCACAAAAAGAAAAGTGATACATAAATTATGTGTTATTTTTCCTTCACTTTTCTAGTAGTAAGGGAAAGCATAACTTTAGAAAAAATTCTTCTCTCTCAAGCCTATAGGTAGAGTATAGGCTTTTTAGTAGCACTTAATGATTTTTCCTTCTCCTAAATATTGTTCTGGCATGCATTATTAATGAACTCTGATTGGCATTTGCATGTTGGAATTTCTTTTTGGCTTATAATTAAATTAGAATGCTCTTAGAGTTTTAAAAGATTGTAGTTTACATAACTTACATTATTAGCTTTAACTAGAGTTATAGATTTATCCTTAAAGTGAAGTATTACTGATGTCTATATTTGAAGTAAAATTATATATATATATATGGTGCTTTAAATGTTAACCAGGCAGATTTTCCCAGCCAGAGAGCACTGTCATCGGTGTCACAGTTCAGCTGAGCTGTCGTTATCTGCATAAGATCAATCTTTTGAAGAAGGCAATGAAGGTTTTCTTATTTAATTTGCTTTCAACCAGGCTTCTTTTTTTTTAAATTTTAAGTAATGCTTTTAGCAGGTCATTAGACTTTGAGAGTTACTCACTTTGTTAGTCCAAACACTAAAACCTTGTGTCTTTTAACTCTGATTAGTGACACTTTAATAAAGTCATTTGAAGTTCAGTGGACTGAATTTTCCAACTTTTCTGATGTTTCTATGGTCACGGAAAAGCAACCTGTGTTGAAGCTTGTGTACAATCTTTTAAATGCAAATCTTGGAAAGCTGTGTGATTTTGTGTATCTGACTTCAACGCCAACTGCAAAACGTGAGGGATTAAAATAAAAGCGATAGTAGTGTTTTCCTTCTTTTTTGTTTTTCAAGTCGGGGTACAGTCTGTGGTGGGAAATAGAGAAGTTGTCACTTGGCTAAACTTGGGTCTTTGAAGATAAAAATTTGTGGATGAACTCTTATGGCTACTTTCTTTTGACAAACCAGTAGACCAAACCTCATTTTCTTTCACATGATTGGATAGTAGCGGTAATGCGAAACTACTGAGTGAAAAATTTCTTAGAGATAGATCCTTGAGCTATTTTTTTTCCAAAAAGTAAAGGAAAAGTATGTCCAATGGGCTATAATTAAATCATGCACGGTGCACTCACTTTGGAGGAATTAATGCATTTTGTATTGGATTGTGGACTTGAGTGAACATTTACAACACGTGAGAACGGAAAGGATGAAAAATTATGGTTGTCTTTTGGTTCACAAGAAGCCAAGGAGGCAGGTCATTGACTTGATTTTCATGGGAAGACTGACTCTAGTCTGCTCGCATATTCAGGGCCCCGAACAACCTGGTATTGACAGCCGCGGTTTGGGAGGGGAACATGCCGCAGCATTGTGCCATGGTTTGTTGAGGAAAAACAAGGGAAGATTTAAAACAAAGCTGTGAATAGAAACAGTAGTCCTTGTGTCTTGAAGCTGACTGACTTTTCCTCTGTAGCGCTTCATGAAAGTGTTGCCCTTTTCTCTTACTCAGTCCAGACCGTGCTAAGAGAAATATTTAAGTTATAATTCAGTGACTCTCAGGAGTGAAAGGACTTACACTCTTGGAAGAAAATAAGGTGGCAGCCGTTAGTTGCAAATGCCATAATAAAGCATGAGCCTGCGCAGTGTGCTCTGTGCAAGAAGTATGTAAAAATACTAATACTGAGATGTTCATTTTTCTAAACCAAATGAATTAGTAGCCTTGCATTTTTTTGACTTCTAAATCTTGATATTAATAAATTTGGATATTTGTATTATATGTACAATTATGTAGGAAATATAGCTCAGCATTTAGTTATTGCCTTAGTGAATTTTAAAAGACACTTTTTTTCTTTTATATCAACTTAATTCATCCATGGATATTTTTTATGAGTTAATTTTATGGAAACTCAACAGAAATGTTACTATGTAGGCAGGATCTAATAGCAACAATATCAATATGTTCACTAAGGACTTAACAAATGCTGGTGTCTAACAAGTGAGAACATTCATCCATTATGACAAGGTCATGGAGAAGCTTGTCACTAACGCTGAATAGAGAGCTTTGTTGCATTTTTAATGAGTAGTAAAATATATTGTGTGATGATGAAAATGAATACTTATTTTTAATGAGGTAGTCTTCTGAAAACTGGTAAAAGAACACAGGCGTTCTTCGAGTTGATATCTTGTGAGAATAACTGATAAGAAATGCTTTAATTTTGGTTCCTATAGCCTTAATTAATAAACATCAATCATAGATATATGTTAGCAACTGTATATGCAATATATAGTTTATGTCATATATATACATAATATGTAATATATATTATCCCTCTATATTTCAAACATATGAACTACTTTATATGTAGATATAGACATATACATAGAAAAACCAGTTTATTAATAGTACTAATCAAAAATGATACAAAAAAGTATAAAAAGAAAGATAAGCAAAGACAGTATAGTAACATTTGCAGATATTTTTAGAAGTAAAAGTAAATGTCCATTATACTTGCAGGAGAAAAGTAGTCAGTTTTCTAGAACTACCTCTCTTATACCAGTAACTCTTCAATTTGTTGATATTTAAAAAGATAGCTGCTAACACTTAACCAAAAACATTCATTTTGAAAAAGAAAAATTAATTTGTATGTTTGACTATATATTTGATATATAATTTGAACATTAACTATAAAAGTATAGCATTAATATAAATCATGAATAAGTACCACTAATAAATTACATTAGAATTCTCATTTTGTTGTATTTCCATTGGGGTTTGAATCCATTGTTCACTAGATTAAAATAATAATCACATTTATGTTTGAAAATCAATATAGCTTAAAATGCTGAGATGATGTTAATACATACTTCCTAAAATTTTTAAAAGACCCAAGACTTACAATCACTGAACCTCTGGGATATGTAACTGAAAATTAAGTGACTTTTGGATTTGGATATATAAGCAATTCACCTAGCCATTTTAATTGGATTTACCAGTTATTAACAGCTAGCAATTTTACCATAATAATCATATTGATGCATAATAACCTTTGCATCTACTACTTGGGATTTTTAGAGTTGAGAAAAATTATAACACAACGTTAAAAGAGCTGGAAAGATCAGGAATTTTGGAGTCAGAGGACTCAGGTTTCAAATTTCACATCACTCAGCCCCTGAACTAGCTCTATGACATTGATAAAGCTGCTGAATATTTCTGACCCTCAGTTTCTTTATCCACGAAATAATGATGTTAATACCTACCTTATTTAGTTACTATGTGTCCTATTAGTTAACATAGCAGAACATCTAATATAGTCATTTCTATATTGTAGGCAACATGCTTAAGGAAATAATTGTTTATCACAAGTTGGCACATATCCTTTGATATTATAAAATGGCCCAATAAATACATAACTTCAAGGGCCAGAGAAGATCACAGCAAAATATCAAAGTGCCCACATCTGCAATAGAATGAAGCTCTATATCCAGGGTGAACATTTTGGAAAGGTGAGCGATCCTTTCTGTCCTCATTTGTCCTGCTCATCACGGTATCCCCTGCAATGAGTCCAGCACCTGACAGCTAGAGTGCACTCAATAATGGTTTATTGAGGAAGTGAATAAACACCACAGGATTACGGTAGGAGAAAATTAACTCACGTGAAAATTATATTCTTAACCTGGATTGCACCCTGGCGGGGCTGATTTTTTATTGCCATACCATAAAATACCCATAGTACATAAAATAATAATCCTGGAGTATATATATAGATGATCTAAGTCAGTATCACAACTTGGAATGTATCATGTGCTGTCTACATGGATAATCTCAACCAAAGTGAGGTTGATAATGCTATGTTTTACTTGTGATTGAAGCAAGGCATTTTTCCCTGAAATAGTATGCCAAGTTAATTATGAAATTGAAGATAATTTATATTAAAATGATCATATCTAAGAGAAAACTACAGACATATTTTGTGATGCTAAAGAATATGGAAGAATCTGGGAATTCTATATAGATGATTCTCAGAAAATTTAATTATCTCCCAAAATTCCAATTAAATTCAAGAAGAAGCCTGGAAACTAAAATAAATCATCATACAAGAAATAATTAATCTCTGCATCAGGAATATTGTATATAGTCATGGTTGCTACAATCGAGAAAGATACAATGATACTGAAAAGGGGACATAAATTATCCAGAAGGGTTTAGAAGAGTATAATGAAAATATAAAAATTAGTGCTCTTAAGTCCAGGGAAGAAAATAAAAAAGGTATTTTTATTGAAGTTTATAACTGCTCAAACTGGCATTTGTTCAGAATTTCCCAGTACATTAAATATAGTGGCTAACACTTGTAGCTTGAAAGAGATGTATTTAGGAAAGTAATATACAGTATTCTATTATATATACTATATTAATATATATTTTATGAATTGAATTCCACCAATATCACAAGAAATGAAATGAGCTGAGAGTATAATTTTAAAAGAGGTTTAAGTTAGTCTGTGAATGGCTTTCACACCCTTCTGCAAATGGCCTTGGCCTTCCATAGTCAGAGATGGAATATTGGATCTAGTGACCTGAAGTTCTTGAATTCTAGGTTAAAGTTCATACCTAGAGAGATTTAAAGGGACTTAAGCAGACAAGAAATACAAATAGATTTATATATGTAAAATATGCCATGGCAAGATTTAATATATATGCCTACTTTTAAACTTTTAAATGTCCGGCAGTGCATTTTGGAATATAATAAATGAATTCATTTAGAATGTTGTCATTTTGCTTGACATTCATATTTCACATAAATTAGATTTAAATTATATAGAGATGCACAAAGGCTCATTTCAGAAATAAAAGACAAGTAACTGTGATTAATTTTTACAAAGGTGAAGGACTATAAAAACGGATTAAAATCTGTCTTAATACAATTTGGAGTGCTTTCATAGGGCCCTACACTCAATGTGAAATGTAGACATGAATTTACAATTACTGACTACGTTAAATTTATTTTGTAAATATGATGAGGTTTTCATGTGTGAATCCATTAATTTCAATTAAATTTGGAATCACCAAATTTCTATCCAGTAAAGCCTGGTTATTTGGTACTTCATAAAAATGCACATTTCACATAATGAGTGAATAATTTATGTTATGATTTCTCTTGGGTAGGACAGCTTCTTAAACGAACAGTAAATTTTGATTCCAGCAATTCACACACTTTAGAACCAGTTGAATGTTGAAGTAACTCAGTTGTGTTTATCTTTGGTCACAGTGTTTTCTTTCTTTCTCTCAAACAAGATGAGAGATTTGAAGGTTTTTCTCTACTTGGGCCATGTGAATTCAAAGACAATGAGAAAAGCATAGATTTTGGGTTGACCCTATAATCACTGTAATTTTATCTTTATTTTCCAAGTACAAAAAAATCAAAATATCATACCACTTTATTTAGATGATCTTCCAAAGTCCTGTTCCTTAATGCTGACTTAAAAAAAAAATCTGTTTCAATGACTTAGTTTCTTGTGTACAACAGGAAGAATCCAGTTTGGTCTTTGTAAGGAGTGAAAGACTAGGAAGGAAGTATGTGTTGTATAGCCAGTATTTCGAGTTGGTAGTTTTTGCTTTTGTTTACTGTGTTTCTCATTCAGTCCAAATGTCCCTATCTGTAACAGCTTTGGAGAAGCATCTTTGTCTCCAGAGCTGGCCTCCAGGAAGGCCTGGATCCTTACAAATTTGGAGAAATGGGTACTGGCTGTCATCCACAGGAAAACAGAGCGAGTGTACAGAGCTCCTGCTGATTTCCTTGAAAGTTCTCTTCCCCTTATGCACTGCAGTAAGCCATTTACTGTTACCAGGGAGGTATCTATTCATCTTTCCCAGTCAGGCAGTCCATTACATTTGAGGACGAACGCCTGACCCTTTAAGGCAGCGTGGTTCATCATATTTCCCATCCTGACAATTTCAAATGAAAGGACCGTTAGATTGTTATTTTTATTATTGGGTTAGAGGCATGGGGATAGTGGCTGAGGTTTCTCAGTAGAAGATTCCTGACTCCAGGCCTTGTATCACTCGGCAGCGAACCAGACTTAGGGCGTAGTGGACTTGTGTATGGTCGTAGGATGCGGTTGATCATTCAGATTGGAGTAAACTTTGGTTTTTTTGTTTATTAAATTTTTTTTTTTTAAAGATTGGCACCTGGGCTAACAACTGTTGCCAATCTTTTTTTTTTTTTTCTTGCTTTATCTCCCCAAAACCCCCTGTACTCGGTTGTATATCTTAGTTGTAGGTCCTTCCAGTTGTGGGATGTGGGACGCCGCCTCAATGTGGCCTGACGAGTGGTGCCATGTCCCTGCCCAGGATCCAAACCCTGGGCCGCTGCAGCAGAGCGCGCGAACTTAACCACACGGCCACGGAGCCAGCCCCTTGTTTATTAAATTTTGTTTTACTTCATCTTTATGTAATGAACTTACATTCAAAGGCCATGAATCATATGAGTTTCTAATTTTAGGATTAAAATATTTATAAACATAAGATTGTTGCCATCAATTTGGAATTAAAATGTACGGATGAAATGCAAGAACCATCGCCAATACAGTGACTACATTAAAAGGTTTCATAAATTTCATTTTCATGTTGTTTTTGGTCAATGTGCTCTTTTTACATTTAGTTTTACAATTTTAGTTCCAGCAGTATTAGTCATAAATAAATGAGCAAAACAGAATTTCACGTTTTTGAGAAACCATGAATAACGTGATACATTTTCTTTTGTTATCCTCTGCTGTCTTGCTCACAGACTATTTTTGTCTAGTCATATTATTTGTATCAGCCTGTCTGCAATACTATGAATCTTCACATTTCTCTTTTTTATTGGAATAAGTTCAATTTCTTTGTATGTGCAAGAGCTTTTGTTTGTACCACAGCTTTTTAGCTGTTTCAAGTGATAACTTGATTGTGCTAAGGTACAGAAATCAACTGCATATGAAGTTAAATGCTTAATGAGTGAGGGAGAAGAATTTTTTTATAATTTTTCAAAATTTGTCAGTGAACATCAGAAATATTTGTACAAGTTTCCTCCTAATCATGACCCATGACTAAATTTTTGCATTCACAGTTCTTCCTGCCATAAGATAGTCTTCATTCGGAGAAAGATGGATTCTTCAGAATTCCCACACTTCCTATAGAATTCTAGATTCTTCCTAGCTCGGGATAAACTTGTTTTTGAGGGATATCCCACTTTAGGCAGAGGATTTGGTGCATCAATTCAAATCATCTCAGAAAGATAGATACTCCTGTTGCAGCATTTTATATTGAAATTTCAACAAACAGATATATTAAACTTTTAACGTTATTATAGTATAACTCATATTTTATCCAACAAACACTTTTTTATAAAGGAATTTACATTGTTGCAAATAGTTGTTATTTTGATTTGCATGACTTGTATAATATATAAAATAGTTTTTGTGAAGACTCATACATTGAAGTTCTGTGCTTACATATAGTATAATTCTAAGGGATTATATGAAAGGAAATTAAAATATTCTGGGAGCATTTTTGATCACCTCATGCAGTGATTCCCAAACTAGAGTTGAAGTGGCCTCTAGGGCCTCAGGAAACTATAACCAGTATTTCTTTCCCTCTTCACCATTGCAATCAAAGCAGCTCTAAGTTTAACTGTTTTAAGTATTTTCTTCCACCTAACGTTTACTTTTAATATAACAATTCATTTTTCATGACTAGAAAAAGAGTTTGAACAGAATAGGTAATCACTAAGTGTTTTGTTTGAAAATGTACCAGCGAGTGGGTTGCCAACAAATTTGGGAAATACATCTCCTGTGCTTGATGTCCTCTTAAAGAGTTCTTTTTCAATTGTTACTTTTTAAGGCAACACATCAGCATTTAAAGTACTCCATTTGTGCACGTCACAGTAGATATTTTTAAAGTGGGATTTTGGGGTCCTGACTTCAAAGAGTGGTTCTTCAGATTGCTTCCCCATATGAGTAACTAATGAAAAGGACACTTTCTTCTATGAGTGTGGACTGTCTTCTCCTTTGCAGGTTCAGCATGTGTAAGTTGTCCTTCTATGAAATAAAACTGGGGCTTTGCTATGCTTCTTCCACACACTGTAACCTTGACATTAAAGGGAAAAAGCTAGCATCAACTGTATAGGCCATAATCCAAATTCTATTGGATACTGTAGTGGTATTAGAAAAATTAGTCACTTCCATATTGCCTTGTCCTCAGCAGAGGGCTTTGCACATAACAAGGCTTTAAGGAATGTGTTTTAACTCATAATTAGCCGTCTTCTGTACGGTAATGCTAAAATATGATCCCACTCGAATTTGAAGATATTTTCAAATCCTACTGAAATTTTAGAAGTTGGCAAATTTTAGAAGGATGCAAAGGATGCATTCTTAATGGCTAGGAAAGATTTTAAATGACCCAAATCAGATCTTATTTTTTAAGAATGTCCAATTCTATAGAAAGTTTGGCATTCAGTTAGAATGACTTCTTTATTCAAGCAGTTTTACAATAATTTGAAAATGAAAACCAGCCAGCATTTAGTAGTGATAGTCTACAGAAGTTTCACCAAAACATTACTTCATCACAAACAAAGAAACTATTCATTGCCTGTTAGGCACCATCTCAACATCTGTCCACTATCGACTTGTCCATTTTTATATTGTTCAAGAATATGAGGTAAATTAAATTAAAATTTCACTGTTTTCTTTTTAGTTTACATTGTGTTCTGTCCCCATTGAAATTGGCCCAAAAGTGAGACAAACATGTTTTAAAGTAAACCTTTTTCATAATATGTTTACTATCCTTTGTCAATCTGTTAGCTGATCTAAGACTTGATATTATCTTTAAAAACAGAAGTTAATATTTGTCTTTAAAATAAAACAGTGCTGTGACAGAGATTATGGGCACATAGATTTGGAAGGACCATGGGTCAAATTATATGTGTCACTAAGTAAAAAGTCTCAGTGTTGGTGTTGTGTTATAAAGGAGATCTGTTGTTTCTATAATATGACAGGTACACACATCTTCACTTGTAAACGAATATTTGTTACACTGTAATCTTTAGAGTAAAATAGTTAATGGCTGAAAAATTCCGAATGAAGACTAAGTAGAATATGCTTTGGTTGAACTGTGGTGTTTGTGAATTTACGAAGCCATCATTACGGAATTGACCCAAAGGTCTCAGAAATGTTATATAATCAATCATCCTTTCTTCAGACTGAATTAGATTTTAGTCATCATAGGCAGATAGATATCTATGCTGTTATTCAAATCGTTCCAAAGTGAGTTTAATTCATAAAGTGAAAAGGAAATACTGAAAATATGCTATTAAAAAATAGAAATTGATGTCCATGTTTCAAAGACAAAGATGAGAAATTATATTGCATTTTATAATATTTTAGAAAAATCCTATAAACCACTCTAACTAAGGTTGTTTTAAAAGATTTTGCCCCATATTTCCATAGATTACCTATGGAGCAAATAAATTATTATTTTGTCTAATCAGCTGGTGTTAAAATTAAAGGAAATTTTTTATTTATGAGATTTCTTATTAATGAACGTTTCTATTTGTAACCCTCAACATATATTTTATTTGCTTTTGGATAAAGTTTTTGATCCAAATGCAGAAAGGAATAACTAAGATATTTTGAGTTTATGTGTAGATAGTGTCAACTTTCAAAATTCTACACATAGACTCTTTTTATTGTGGTTATCCATAAATGAATTCTGCTTATTTCTTTGCTGATGGAATATTAAGCAAATTATTACTCTCTTTTCTTATCCAATGTATAATAATAGTGTATGCCAAGTAAGAAAATAGAGTCTCAGGCCAATCTAAAATGATGAAGGTCATTCTTCTAGGTCCCGAGAAACCAGGTCAGGGAGTGAAATTAAACCATAGTCTAGAAGGTCAAAGGCTATAACTAAGAAATTAGTGTCAAGCCTCAAATCCAACAGGGAAATATGCATGGAAATCAGAGTGAAGGGAAGATTAGTGAATTGGAGAGTAATGAATAAGCCACGCAGAGCTTAGTGACAGGAACAGATTGTAACAATTGGGTAAAAGGAAAAATAAATCTGAAGTTCAGTGTTTAACTTGATCAGAGTCTGGGACCAAACATGGTGTCCTAAAAGAAGTGTTCAAAGCAGTATTCTTAGAATGATTTCCGAGACCTTCTGAATTTTTGGATTAAGAAATATGGGAGAAAATCACAACAGTGTAGCCTCAACTGTACATTTGTATCATGGCAACCTTTCCTACAATCCACACATTTTTTCATTCAGGTGTGCATATAAAGAAATTTAGTATAGCCTCCACTTATTAATAATTTCAATACTTCACCTTTCTCAAATAATTCCCTAGATACCATCAACAATTTATATTTTTAGGCCATTTAGTTTTAGAGGAACTTCATGTGGTATATCCATACTGACACAAGAGTTAAAGATCTTTTTAAGGAAGAATTCATTTCTAAGCAAATGATTTATAAATACATTTATATGTATCCTGGTCTTGTGGTGATATGATGGAAAAATGATCACAGATGTAGTTTGAATCTCAGCTCTTTTTACCAGCTCTTGGTCAAATTACTTAACTTTTTCAAACTTACATTTTCTTCTCTGTGAAGTGGGGAAAACACATTTAGGATTTGTAAAGATTAAAGGATGTAATTTATGTGTTATTAAGATAGCAATGCCTTTATGATATAGGTAAAGTATTTGCATATTTATCTCATTTGTTTCTGGTGATCTGGTTCAATCTTTTCCTTTCTTTCTGCATGAATCAGCGGACTCAAGTGAATTGGGATGGATGATTTTTGGGGGAGAGAAAAAATATATGATAATGACGGTGATGATGATGAAAGTGATTTCCAGGATTTATTTTACAGATCATCTTGCTACACGGCCATTGACAATTTGCCTAATACTGTTACAGAGAGGCGCAAGTAGTCTCCCCGCACTCAATATATTTGTGTTAGAGGATTTTCTCTATCACAGCTGCATCCCTTGATTGACACAATAATATCCTGTGAGTAGCAGCCCTGCTGTTTGGATCATGTTTTGTTTTCTGTCAGCAGTGTATCACAAGTATTTTCCTCAGTGGGCTAAACAGACCCCAAGTGGGAGGCTGATAAAAGCAGCCTCGTCCTCATGCATCACTTTGAATGATTTCAAAGAGAAAAGAAGCAGCTGTGACAGTGTTCACACGAGCCACTCAGGGTGGTCTTATCTTTGTAGTCTAACAAAAATAGTACACCCTGGCTTGCATTCCTCAGCTTGAGAAGAGCAAAGTCGCCTAAGAGTCATACATTTTTATTCCTTGACATGTCTTAAAATTGGATCTGTGATAAAGGGAATGACATCTTTACCTCCCTGAGTAATTTGTCTTCAAAGTAAATGTAGAGAAGTGCTGCTTATGGATTTATTGGACGTCTGACTCAATATTTATTTTATACAGATACTTGAACTAATATGTAACAGATTGGTATTCATATTCAGTCTGAAATTTTTTTATTTGATTAGTTAAAGGGTTATGAAAAAAGTCTTCTACATGTGCAGATGATCATTATAGTAGTAATATTCAGCTCTAAAATTGTACATCTAATTTTTTTTGCCATTTTATAGCTCATGAGCCATGTTTACATATTTGAAAATATCCTATGTCGTCGTTATTTTCAAAAGTGGCTGAATAGTGCAAGTGATAAGACCAAGTAATACAAGTAAGATATGGTTGAGTTAGAGAATGTTTTATATAATTTGGCCTAATACGATACACATACAAATGGAAGTCACTCACCAATAGATAGAATGTGGGGCATTGCATTAAATTTCCAGCAGTTCTATGTGGAACATTCATGAATCCAAAAATATGAAAATTAAGTTCCCTGAGGGTGTGACTATGTCTTTGCATTTCTGCTACTTCATAATCTAATCATAACCACCCCAAACATCTTCTATTGCCTATCATACAAAGCACATGGCAATAAGGATGAATTAATGAAATAAAAAGTGAATACACCATATGATGTGTTGTAGAAAATACAACATAAAGCAATACTCCAGTGGAATAATTGATTATCAGTGTGCTCAAGTGTAAAAGTCTGTGTTTCTGTTTCTACAAATAAAAAGGAGCATTAAAACCTCTCAGGTGTCGCAAGGAATCGTAGAGTAAAATGCAAAATTTGCTTCTAGCAAGTAAATGTCTGAATAAGATATTCTTTTTTTTCAGGATTTTTTTTATTTTTCCTTTTTCTACCAAAGCCCCCCAGTACATAGTTGTGTATTCTAAGCCGTGGGTCCCTCCAGTTGTGGCATGTGGGACGCCACCTCAGCATGGCCTGATGAGCGGTGCCATGTCCCTGCCGAGGACTTGAACCGGCGAAACCCTGGGCCGCCGAAGTGGAGTGCGTAAACTCAACCACTCGGCCATGGGCCCGGCCCCAAGATATTCTTGATTCTAGCTATTATGTTGAATGTTGGCAGATGTACAATTTATTTCTAATAAAAATTGTCATTCGCTCGCTTAAATTGATACAGATTCCTATAGAGCAAAAAAGACCCATAAAACCAGATCTGGGATAGGTTTATATTTTAACCCAGGCAATTCTGGACCTTTATTATTACTATAATAACAAAACAAAGGAATCCAATGGAATTTTAATAGAAATTATTTTACTAATATGCCCACCAGCATTTAGCTAAGTGAAATATGTTTAACATTCCAGCTGCATTTGATAACATTAGGTTTTCACACAAAGACACAGGAAATGTTATTTTACTGCTCATTCTTGTGGATTTTACTCCTTTCACTAAAGAGAAACAAAATATTTTATCTCCTCATTGCAGCTCAGATTCAAAGTCTAACAACGAAAGCATAAATTGTTGAACCCTGCTGGCATGTGCTCTGCAGATATGTTTGAATCAAGGGTTTTTACAAAGGGTTCAGACCTTCCTCCTAGGGGGCTGTCATTTACCATCAACTCTCTTGTTCATCGTGGGGAATAGCCTCAGAGAACCTCTCAGCGTTGTTTGTCACATCCTATAGATTAAGGAACTGGGCCATATATCCCTTCCTCTTCACGTATGAAAGGAATAGCTAACTGCTTCATAGAGCTGGAAGATTATTTCCTTTGCCCTTTGGTATTAGTTTCTTTTGTAGTTATTTAATCTCTAAATACATAAATTCAACTGGAGTTCTTTTAAGTAAGCCAACAAGGGGGGAAAAGCCCCACTATTGTTATGAGTGTGTAGTTAGGAAAAAAGTAAGTGGAACTTCAGTTGACTAATGTTTGCCCTTTTTTCCTTAAAAGAATGATGTTTAATTTTAAGTCTCTATTTTTGAAATAATTGGGACTTATTATAAACAAATAACCTATTATGTTGTGAGATATATAATTTTCTATTACCAATTACATGCACATTTTCTGTCTTTTGTGAAGATTTGATGTGGGGTTATGAATTTAGGAGCCAAAACTTATATCTATTCAAAGAAAGAAGGTGACTAGAAATGGAAAGTATGGCAGTTTACATTGTACTTTCTTTAGAACCCACAATCTAGGTATTATAAATTACACATACTTGTTGGCTATCTGACAAACTATTGAGTATTTTACCATTATTTTACTTAGAAAGTAGTTAGCTGTGCATGAGTGGTAATCACCATTGTTAATTTGCTTATATCAAATTTATCATCAGACTTAGTAGCTAAATGTTAGACAAATAATAGAAGCAGCAGCACAAACATCTGTGTAGCATTACCAGGTTCTGTTCTAGTGTGTCGACACAGACTAGCTCATTTGATGTCCCCAACAGTCCAGTGAGGTCGGTATTGCTACTCTCTCCATCTTCCCGATGAGAAAAGTGTCATAGACAAGTGGAGGTAATTCACCCAAGGTCATTAAGGCCAAATGAAAAAATCTTCTTACTGTAGTGAATTAGGTTATTTGTTAAATATCCTTGATTTTAGGGCTATTATTGTTTTCCTAATAAATTTATCTGTATTAGAATGCTAAACTGGCAAAAAAGAGGAATGCTAATATATCCCCCAAATATGTTATCTTCATATATCTTTGCTAAATGGGATATTTTTAGACAACACACTGCTTCCATAGTCAAATGCAAATTATTTTACTGTGGCTGGTCATACTCCTACTCAATAAATCAACTAATGAGTAGTATCAGATTTACCAGCCTTGAAAATCTATTTGTAAGATCATTATTTATAATTCTGTTGTTATCTAATTTTCCTTATAAATCAAAAACATGTACCTTCTTGTCGATATGAGTATGGTAGCCCAAAGAGAATAGAAGCTTCAAAGGGACCACTGCAATAGCGGAGAGTAGCCATTAGAGGAAAATCATCTGTGCGTATAAATTAATATTGAAACGTAACCATGAAACCAGCATTCGGAGAATGAATGCCCTTGTGTTTTGCCTGTTTTTCTGTGTTTTTATTTTCTTGCCTGTTTACTTTTCTTTTGCTCATAGGTCCTAACCAGCATTTCTGGGAGAAATAATTACAAAGTTTACACTCCTTAACCTTACTCTCAAAATGCGACTAGTTGACTCTCCACTGGAATCCCCTTACCCACATTCTCTGCATGGATTTTCCATTGGACACATGCACCTAAATTCAAGTGTTCTAAAGTCCTCTCTTTCTCTCCCTCCTGCCATTGCCTTTTCCTCAGTTTCTCCACTTTGATTCAGCTTATCTTTTATTCTTTTCCATTAACCCTCTGACACTCTAAAAGCTCTCATGTTCCTTCCTAGTGTTTCTTCTTTACACATTCCAGCACCAGCCCTCCTGACACGATAGGAATTATCACTTTCTTCCCTCTTTCCTAAATGGTTAAGAGATCTGGAGTCATAATGTCTGGATTCATAGCCCACTTTCACAATTTACTGGCTTTATGACCTTAGCAAGTCGCTTAACTTCATTAAGCTTCCATTTCTTCATCTTGAAAACGTGGATAACAACATTTCCCTCATAGGCTTGTAAGGAGGATAAAATTATGTAATGAATATAAAGGTCTTAGCAGAGAGTCTGGCACATAGATCACATATTAGCTATTCATATTATTGCTCCCACAGTACAACCCCACTGTTAAGTCATTATTTCTCACATAATTACCTAATTCAGGAACTATTTAATCAAGTCTGTTATGTCCAAGGACCTGAGTAGACAGATACTGTCTTTAAGGAGCTCACAGACCCGTGAGGGAGGCTGACCAGCTGAGGGATAATTATATTGCACCTATACGATTTGCATTGACCAACAATGCATATGCACTGAATTGTAGTAATTCCCCTGGAAATACTCACAAAACTCAACATCTTTAGGGGTGGGGGATGGGTTCTAGACATTATATGAGAGACTTGGCCATCTTTACTTCATTAAAATTTTAATTTACTAAAGTAAAGATTGTAAACATGTAAAATATAATTTTGCTTAGTTTTGGGATAAATATTTATGGATACAAGTACACTAATGTGTATGGTTTCAGGTACTTTTCATTAAATCCAGTGTCAAATTGCTAGTTACTATATGGCTAAATGTTGCATTTTTTCCCTATGGAGCAAAGTTCAATTCAATTAGCTGCAATGAATATGTATTAGATCTCAACTCTCTCAGAGAGGTACTGTGATAGATGTTGGAGGGAATTCAAAGGTAATAATAAAAGTGTCTCTGTTCTTTGGGATTTCAGTCAATTATTAGCTAAGCATATAAAGCAGTTACACATATGAAGCAGTTTGGTATAACATGTACAATGAAAGAAATATAACAAGGTGCAGTGGGAATAAGGGGAATGAGATCCATCAAACTGTGGTAATCTGGAAGGCATCGTGAGGGAGATGGCATTTGACAGCATAAACAAAGGATGATGCATTTTCAACAGTTAGTGATTGAGTAGGGATCCGCATGCCCAAGAGAGATTTGGGAAATATAGTCACTGTCTTTCTTTTAAACTTAGGATGGTGTGCAGGCCATAATGCTGAGAGGTGATCTAACAATGTTCATTCAAAACCTACTACCTTGAACAAAGGACTGTGTTAGATGGTATAAAAAGACATGAACTTTACCATAATAGGGAGGATAAGTATTTAAAACAACTGATTTTAAAATTGTGATATTTGCAAACTTAGGGATATTATAAGCCTCCAAAGCTGCGTAGAGAAGGAGTAATTCACTCTGTTGGTAGAACAGGATCTCACAAGGATGGCGTTATCTGACCTGAGTTATGCTAAATAGAATAAGAGAAAAAAGCAGGGGAGATGCTGTGGGAAGCAAGAACATCCATGTAGAAAAGTCATCATTTCCTCCCCTGTAATTGTTGTTGATCCCTTTTCCTATGTCCTGTGTCCGTCATGAGCTCCATTCATTTATCCTCATGTGCAAGTCCCAGACTCTCTGAGATGGATTTAGTCACTCAAGAAGCACAGGGACTGCCACAAGCAGTGGGAGAAAGGGACTGTTGGGTTCAAACCAGACTTTGACTGCTGGGTAGAATGTTGCCCTGTTTATTTTGTTCCTAACTAAACACGGGTGGACTTTGGATCACATCTTCTCACTGAAAGACCTTTGCAGTTTTCTGATACCCAATTGCTGTGAACGTCCCCTCTCTCACTAGATGCACTCTAGATCCATGACCTACTGATAATACCATATAAATTTCTTTCCATTGTTATTCTATGGTATTACCCCCTCTATAATGGGAGTTATTGCTTAATAATGTGTGTATGTGTGTGCCTGTATGTGTGTGAGCACATGCGTGTTTTTTCTTTCTTAACTCCTTAGGGAAATACAGCCTGCATATTTCCGTTAAAGAAGGCAAGAATGTGTAAACTCCTTGAGGCCAAGCATCATGTTCTTTGCAGCATAATATTCTGAGATCCTAGGCAGACATCAGGTATACATTGAAAGATACTAGCTGAAGGAATAAGTAGAGAGATCATTATGACAAGAATATGGACTACTTTATGGAGTTTGATGGTATGATTTTTAGAAAAGAAATGATTCCTTTTTTTTGACTAAGAAGGATAAAAGGGATAAAGCTTCTCAAAACACAGAAGTGAAGAATCTGTTAGAGGAAACCTTCTATGGAGATAAACAGATTTACTGTTTGACCTTTTCGATATAGTTCAAGGAAATATGAATTTATTAGTAAAATATCCGAAATTAATATTGATAAAAAATAATTTGTTGAACTGTATGTTCTTTGAACAGGGAGCTTAGTCAAGTGAAAGAAAAATAAATACAGGAGAACTTCTATTAAATATATAATATCCAAAGTCTATGTGAGTGGATCCAGCGATTATGATCAAGTCAAGAGGAATGATAATCTTTTTCTAGCTTGGCATTAATGGGATGGTTTATACAAAGGTGGTGAGCCTTTTAGAGCTCATTAGAAAAAATTCTCCAATTATGAAAAAAGAAATTTCTCCTTTAGTTAAAAATAAATGACAAACTATTAAATCAAATTTCACAGCAATTGAAATGCTGTACAATGCAAACTATATACACACATATATATCCATATACATCTATATACATAGGAAGGCATAAATGCATACCTTCAAGGAAGTATAAATTACATGCATTAGTCATGTTCTCAGCTGCAATAAAGCAATATATTAAAGGAATTGTGTGCTTGCCCTGTATTTATATATAATTTCTTAGTTCGAGAGAATAAAATAGAAGCATGTATTCGTATTCAACTATATTGAATATTCACATTCAACTATATTCATGTTCAACTATAATTTCTTCTGTTTGGTCCTTGTTTTAGAGTGATGTGCTCAGAGTGGGATCTTAAAATTATACTTCAGTTTTAGGGTCATCATATCACTTTATCTAGTAAAACTAAAATTTGCTTCTTCTTTGGTTACTTCCCTGAATGTTTTCGTTTATATTCTCTCCCTGTTTCTCTCTGCCTCTCCCTCTCTCTCTCTTTTTTTCTCTCCTAAGGTCCCCCTTGCTACAAATGAAATGGATCTTTTCTCAAAGACCTTTCCTTGAACTTTTCCTCTTCTCTCTCCAGTGTCTCCTTAACAATCTCATAGCATCAGCTGTCTGTCACATTTCTGTTGATCTCCTTTTACCTCTTTCTCTTTACTTCAATAGCATCACATTCCAACTATTTGCTGGAAATTTCTACCTGGAAATTTAGCCTTCAACCTACTCCAAGTTCACCCTGTCCATTGAGAAAAACAATTATTAATAAGGTATTTCAATAAATTATGGTGAGTGTATAACAGAAAAACAAGCCCTTTAAGAATATTTTGGAAGAGAACTGAAACTAGACTGTGGATCACTGAAGGAGACACAATGGAAGTGATATTTAAACTGCAGCTTGAAGGGTCACTGGAAATTAATTAGGCAAAGGTCAGTGGTCAGGAGGCTGTGTTCCATGCAGAAAGAATAGCATACGTTAATGCCCTGAGGTGGGAGAATACACAACTCTGAGTAACTGAAGAAAGAGAAGTTGACTGAGCTGGCACATAGAGTGCTGAAATGAAAGAAGTGAGAGATGACCCTGGAGAGTTACCCTGGGTTTGAATGTACGAGCTCCAGAAGTTGGGTTAAAAGTTTGCTATTTCTCATGCCAAAAGGCAAAGCCACTTAAGAGTTTTCATCAAATTATTGATTTGGTTATATTTGTGTTTTATAAAAAGCCTTCTTCCTGAATGGAACCATGTGTGGATGCAAAGAGACCAGTTAGAGGTTGGGAAAATGATGGTTTTAGTAGTTCAGCATAGAGAACTTGGAGTCCTGGACTAGGAGGTGGCACTGAGGGTGGAGATATGGGCATTGATTTGAGGTGTGTTGACAAGGTGGTACTGGTGGTTCTTGGTGATGAATTGGAAGTGAGTGTGGAAGATGATGGAAGTGACAAGATGCTGGGGAAGGTTCTGCCTTGAACAGCTAAGTGGCTGGTGAGTTAGGGAGCACTGGAGGAGGAACAATAACAAAAAGGTGATGAATGTAGTTTGGGTCCTGTCAAATGTGAGGTTACTCTGAGACACCCAGTGGAAATATCAGGCGGGTGGAAATTTGCATGTGGAGCGCTACAGAACAGTCTAAGTTAAAATTTAAATCTAGAATTTAGTATTTGTGAAAGTAGCCACGAAAGCAGATGTGTTACCCAAGGGAGACTGGGTTCTCTTTATATTAAACACCATCACTGCAAGTTCAAAACCTCAACTTCATCCTTTGATTCCTCTCCTTCTTTCTTTCTTGTTCCTTATGTGTAGGTCAGTTGTCAAGTCTTAGCAGTTTTGCTCTCTATTTTCTTTCTTGTTCATATTGCCGTTTCTACTTCCAATAGTCTAGTTAGGTTCTTATTATTTCTCACCAGAACTGTTATATATTTGAGCCTAGTAAGACTGGTTTCCAGGAAATTAGTAGATTACTGTTGTAAAGAAGGACAGTGATGACTGTCATTAGAACAAGGGTATTAGCTGTGGGGAAAGAGGAAAATGGGTAGATTTAAGAAATACAGGATATGAAAGGAGAGAATGGAAAATGAATACTTGATTAAAACCAGCAGCAGGGAAGACATTAGAAATTTCTCAGCGTGTGTGTATACTAGAACTTTTTTCCCTTTCATTTTTAACATAAAAAAAATGTGTCAAATGGTATTAATTTATTTTACCACACCGCTCTACAAAGCCTCATCTAGCAATAACAATTCTTTCAGGTCAAATTGATTTGAAGCAATTTTTGATAGAGCTAGGAATAATTATTTACCAGACATTTTAAAAAATACTTCAAATATATTAAACCATTGAATATTTATAAAAATTCTGTGAAACACTTCTATTATCTCATCTAACAAATGGGGAAATTGAAGAACAGAAAGGTTATGGTGTGTCCGTCCCAAGGTCATTCAATTTGTAACTGTCAGAAATAGATTTGAACCTAGATGTTTTGTTTCCAGAGTCTGTACTCTTATCCAGGAAAATAAGGAATTACACATGTTTTAAGCACCGACTAATGTGCTAAGAACAATGGAGTATACAAAAGATGCATGACTGAATATTTAAATACACGTAGATATTCAAAATGTCTACAAAAACATGGTATTTAAAAACTCATAGAAATGGAGAGTAGAAAAGTGGTTGCCAGGAGCTGGGGAGGTGGGGGAAATAGAGAGAAGTTGGTAAAAGGGTACAAATTTTCAGCTATAAGATGAATAAGGTCTGAGAATCTAATGTATGACATGGTGACTACAGTTGATAACACTGTATCATATAATTGAAATCCGTTAAGAGAGTAGAACTTAAATGTTCTCACCAGAAAAAGAAAGAAATATGTATGTGAGGTGATTGTTGTGTCACTTAACTAAATGGGGAGAAATCCTTTCACAAGGTATGTATATCAAATCACCACAATGTACACTTTAAATATCTTACAATTTTATATGTCAATTCTACTTCAATAAACCTGAAATTAAAATAAATAAATACCCACAGCTTAAGTATGAGGCTGGGAGAAAAAGAGCATACTCTGTAACTAGTTTTAAATCCATACATTATAGAAAGTTAGCAAGTTATATAGTTGTTCAAAATGAGTCATGTTCAATGAGAGATGGTTGAAATGAAAAAGGTTTCCCGTCGGGGAGATTCAAGGGGCCCGTGGCCATTTGCACTCTGACATCTACAGCATTCACCTTCCCTTCAGCAGCACGTAAGCAACTTCTGCAAACTCGGATATCCAGAAATCAGGTTGGATGACTTCTGCCAGCAGATCTACCCTGGTTTTTGATCAGAGGAAAGGGCGTGTGTGTGTGTGTGGAAATTGCACCCTGTCTCAGGTAGATACACATTGTGAACAAAAGGGGAAAACGCAATTTCCTACCTGATGATGTGGAACTCTCTAAATCTGCCAGTCCAGTTCTTTTTCTCTTCTGTTTTAGGTTTTATAGGACTTTCTAAATAGGCAATTTAGTATTTGTTACTCATTTGGAAATTATTTTTCTGGAGCCAGTATGAAGTGTTAAGTATTTATAGACAGAAACTTTGGCAAAGAATATAGAGAATCTTGAAATGGCCTTTCACTGTGGGAGAGGAGCTTGAACAGATTCAAGCGCAAATCCAGATTTGTAGAGAGTTAAGTGTGAGTTTGTGGAAATAAAGTGTATGATTGAGAAAGTTGGTTTTTCCCTTATGACTTAGTGATTATTAAATAGCTGTGTGTTTTATCTGAATTGCTTGGAGGGAAGCTCCATAGCATTTCGTAGTAAACAATTTATGCAGTTAAAATATGAAAAAGACAAAGAAAAGCAAACTGAAAAGACGTTTTAGAGTAGGATGGGAACTGAGCCAATAAGCTTGACTGGTAGAGTCTTTGGAGGGAAGCCAGGAAGTCTGTGATATTTCTCTAGTTAGGATATATATATGTGGCATTGGATAAAAAATGTTAACTCTTTCCACGGAATTTGAGACTTTCCTGATTCTGAAACTCAAAACTGAATGCAAATTAAGATTTTTTAAAAGTATGATTAAAAAATACCACATGCACACATGACATTTGGCAATGGCTTGAATCTCTCTAAAATGTCAAGATAGGAAAATATCCAAAACCTTTTTTTGAGAAAAAGAGAAAGTTGAATTCTAGCCAAATGCCTGCTGAGGAATTCTTATGAGAATTTCTGGAAACTGTACTTTTTAAGGTAATCATGTTCTCCATGCTTGCATGACCCCAAATGTTACTTGAGTGAATTTAAGGTCTCATCTATTTGTGTCTTGTTGTTGGACATCCTTTAGACTTTGGTGGTCAAGTTTCACTTTGGCGAGGTGACAAAAAAAAAATATTGTATTTGGCACTACACAATCTTAGAATACTTTCAGCATAAATATGCCAAGAAAGAGTCATATTATGTAGCTTGAATTATACTTTTCATGTATGATATGTATGTCTCCTTATGTTAGACAAATCTATATCAGTCTTTTGCATTTCCATTAAAATAAATACACATCAGATACCTGATAGACATGTGCTGTGGTTGGAGGGCATAAGAGAGATATGAGGTCAGGTAAACAGTGTAAAATCAGCAGAACTCTCATCTGAAATTAATGTTTCAAATCTTATCAACATAGCTCTTGAAGGGAGAAAGAATGATCGTCTACAATCAGAAATGGCCAAGAAGAAAAATGCCTAACTTTCTTGCAACAATTGGGGAGATTACTATCACCTATATTAATTAATTCATTCTATTGTTTAATATAAATGGTGAAAATGTGGCTACAGCATTGAGTTTTTGTTTTGTTTTGTTTTTTAATTCGGTAACATAAAATTTGCCATTTTAATCATTTTTAAGTGTACACCATCTACCACCAGAACTTCCCAAACTGAAGCTCTGGATCCATGAAACATTAACCCTCCATTTCCCCCTACCCCTAGCCTCTGGCAACCTCCATTCTGCTTTCTGTCTCTGTGAATTTGATTGCTCTAGATACCTTATATAAGTAGAATCATACAATATTTGTCTTTTGTGATTGACTTATTTCACTTAGTATAATGCCTTCGAGATTCATCTATGTTATAACAAACATCAGAATTTTCTTCCTTTTTAAGGCTGAGTAATTTTCCATGTATATGTACACCACATTTTGTTTATCTATTCATTTGTCAATGGACATTTGGGCTGCTTCCATCTTTTGCTATTGTGTGCATTGTGTTTTAATATTATATGACCCTTAAAAAAGGGTGCCGGGAACATAGGAATGAATAAGATCAACAGTGTATCTCTTTTGGGAGGATCAGTTGTGGGGAGAGATGAATGATGACTCGACAAATATATAAATTGGATAATTCTGGATAATGAAATATTTTATGAATAAAACTAAAGATAGGATGTAGTGGAGAATGATGGAGGTATATGGATAATACCCTTTAGATAGAGTCATTTAGGGAATGCCTCTCTGAGAAGGGAGCATCATAAATGTCAATTGTTTAACTCGTCTACACCATGAAGATGGGAATCATGCTTTCCTTGTTGCCTGGTATATCTGTAATGCCTAATACAGAGCCTGGCACTTGATAGACATTCACTAAATATTTGTTGAATGTAAGAAGAATGAAGTGGAATGACAGTAAACAGGCCTTCACCATGTGAAGGAGCCGTCTCCACCTCCCATAGTTCTTTCTCCCCTGGCTTGTCTGCTCTGGATGTTCCTTTTTCTGTACCTTCCCAGTCAGCCTGGGGAAGTGGTTAGTTCAGAATTTGACAGAGGGAAGACAAATAAACACTGTATTAACAAGAAAAGCAAAAAGAATGATAGATCAACAAAAGTGATATCAATAGTAATGACACGGATAAAATATAGTGTGATAATGCTTTGTAAGTATAAATCACTTTAAAAATATTTTAATAGATATTATGTTAGTTAGTGTTTAGAACTGTTTGAAGTAGTGTGACAGGAATTATTAACTACATTTGATGAGTTTGAGATACTTAGATCACACAACTAGTGAGTGGTGGAGCTGGCTTTAAAAAAGGTTGGGGGCCTTCTCAAATAATCCTCTTCTAATATATGGCACAGCGATTCATGATTAATTGTGGTGTTAGTGTTGAGGGTGGAATTTTTGTAAAAATACAAATCACGTTCATTTACATAATAGTAGTAAACTGATTTCAAAGTGTTTTGATATGCTTGTATCCTTACAATGGTCCAATGAGAAAGACAATATTATCATATTCAGGTTTATAGACATGGAAATAGAGTTGAGAAAAGTTGTCTTGATCAATATCATGTACAATAGCAAATGGAAAACTCATGCTTTTAATCTAGGATAGAATGCTAGAAATCTATGTTCTTATGGATTTCTTTATGCAGTCAAAATACTTTTTAAAAAATTCTAAACTGAAGATTTTTTGTTTTTAAAATAATATATATTGGTTTTTTCTTTTTTACAAAATATTAGCTTCTTATTGTATCGAATTTAGAAAATACACCAAAGAACGAAAGAGGAATGACTACCATTAATAATCTAGTATGAATAATCGAACTCCTTTTTTCCTAAAAAATTGCAAATTTGAAATGTGTTTTTAAATTTATGTAAAAGTGAGGGGATGATTTGATTTAAATCTATTATTTAAATTAATTTTATGAGGCTGGCCCCAAGGCCGAGTAGTTAAGTTCACATCCTCCACTTCCATAACCCGGGGTTTCTCCAGTTTGGACCCTGGTTGGGCACATGGCACCGGTCATCAGGCCATGCTGAGGCAGAGTCTCACATAGCAGAGCCAGAAGGACCTACAGCTAGAAAATATAACTATGTACTAGGAGGCTTTGGAAAGAAGAGGAAGAAGAAAAAAACGAAAAAGGAAGATTGGCAACAGACGTTAACTCAGGTGCCAATCTTTAAAAAAAAAAATGTATTTTAGTGAAGTAATAATAATTCAATGACTTGTTCAAGTTAGAATTGCCATGATGTAGTTTCACATACATGAAGCAAACCAACATGAGGAATATTTCCCTATACTTTCTTTCCTATCTTGATTTTATCTGAATTGCTCTAACAAAGGCATGTTTTATCCAAAAGGAGGTGTAGAGATCAGAATAAGGGTCAGAGCTCTAGAAAAGATTGATATTTATTCCTGTGGGCCTAACAAAATGTTCTTTCTAGTAAGTGAAGCTTTATTTCTATAACTAGAATCTATCTTTGTGTGTATGTGTGTGTTGAATATTTGTGTTCTGTTGCTTACCAAAGACACGTCAGCAGTATGTTATTCAATGAGACGAGGGCTAATATCAGCTCTGTTTTAATGAGCTCTGTGTGCTGGACACTGTTCTATGTGCTTCACACCATTTATCTCATTTGATTATCACCACAGCCTTGTGAGCGAGGTACTTTAATGTCAAGGTTACTGATAAAGAAACAGGGGCACATGCAGGTTAAATAATTTTCTAGTCATACAGGTGAAAATGACAAGGCCAGGATTTGGACCCATCAGTAGAGCTTTAGAGTCCATGTCTTTCTTTAGAAATTAATTGAGGGCAAGAAAAAGCTCTTGTTTAATATCTAATTTCAAATAGCATCTAGATGAAGGTAGTAAATGTATTAGAAAATAATGGAGGCTATATACATTCAATTTTTGACTACTTCTACTTTGAATAAATTAGGATGAATGGCGTATTTGTTAAAGGGTGAAATGTTAGGAAAAATCTCAATTCTAGTCACAGACCTCTACTAACCCTGACATCAGGGATACCACTTTAACACTTTGGCGTCAGATTCTTTATTCAAAGGAATCAGATGAGGTGATGTATAAAGTCTTTGCCAATTCTGAAATTCTGTTGTCATCTTCTATGTTATGACTCGATGGTCTGTGAGTCGTATGGGATGGTGATGGTTTCAGTCTTCTCCACGTTTCTCTAGAATCCTTACTTGTAAAAGTGAAACTGAGCGTCGTGAAAGGATGTAAACCTACGAGCATGTTCGCTTATCTTTGAAGCTCTTGCCACATTCCAGAAGTTTGGGGACAAGCTCCTATTTTCAAAACCATGAAACAGTGTAAATTGGTAAGCTTGACAATATTCCACAACAGACTACTAAAAATATTCTTTGGAAAAACTCAGGAAGGGAGGTGCTCTCTATAAGGAGCCATCTTGGCTTCAGTACAAATAAGTTAAATGCAATAAATATCACTTCCTTATTCTACAGATTTCCTGATTTCAAAAGAACCCTGGCCTACTTTTTAAGAGCTTTAGCAAAATGTATTTCACACATTGTAAAGTTCACTCTTTTAACGAGTACAGTTCAGTAGTTTTTAGTATATTCACAGAACTGTCCAGATTGACCCTTATTTTCTCTCGTTGCTTGTTCACGAGTGTCTATCCCATTAAAGTGTGCAGTGGTGGCGTTCTATCAATATTTGCTGAATAAACCACCTAATGAATATAAGGATAGAGCGGAGGGAGCCAGTTAACCCTAGCTAACCCAAGATGAAATCGCAAAAACACAAGGAATAATTGAGTATTCACATATAGATTCCCAGAAGCATGCAAGTGATTAAAAGAACACATTTATTTGTAATATTAGCACCTAGAGAAGCAATATAGGCTTGTTAGCATCAGATCAATTATCAAGTATGACATTTGTCCCTTATAGAGCTTGAGTAACTTTTTGTAGGACTTAAGTTCACGGACACATCTTGGCATCTTCAGAACAAAATGAATTAACACTGAGGAGTTGTTTTTTTTTTTTAAATATATTATCACTTGAGAAAAGGCATCACATTCAGTGGCAAAGTTTGAAATTTTCCTATAGGCCTTAGTGATTTAGCAACTTAAAACCAAGGAAAAGAAAGTTTGAGCACTGTTTTAGGTTCCTTCTTGGTGAATCTAAATTGAAAGTATAGCAAGAAAATTTTCACTGGCAACTTCTTTTGTCTTAACATTTAATGGCAAAACATTTGGGGACATAATTTGAGATTTCTTTTATTGACATGTTTAAAAACATGCTGTCAAAGAGAATGAAAAATATTAACTTGCTAAACTAACTTTTGAAAAGTGAAAGTAATAGATTGTAAAACTCTAAAAGAAACACATTGATATTTTCTAGTAAATAAGTTGTATGTAGTCAGTCTTTCACTTCAAATTTTGAACTTACTTCATACTTGCTGTATTTTAAAAAATCCAACTTCTAACTTATAGTTCCCATGCTTTTATGGAGTTTATTCTTAGGGAAATTAGGTGGGAGAAGATGGTTATCTACTTAAATATATAAATTGAAAGAGGTAAACCTTGGCTTCTTTGAATACCATTAACATAATCAAGGAGTAATATTAACTTGCAAAAGTCAAGTCATTTTTGTCACAATGAATAGTCTATGTTGAGGTTTTTTTAGAAAATCCTTTAAAAAAGAAGGACCTATACAATGTAATGATGTAATGTACAAGTGATTTTTAAGTTTAATGGGAATTTTACGTAGAAATTTGCATAATGCTTTTTCATGTATAATATGTAGAATATTAAAAATTATTGTCAATAAAATCATGAAGATGTTTAATCACTCTTTAGTATTAGTAAAAGAGTTAATAAAAACTATTAAAACTCTAGTTTATTCTCTTATTAAAAGCTATTCTCTGATTAACTGAATAATCACAGGCTCGAGTGTCTAAGTACAACCATTAGAGGAAAGGGAGAGATTTCCTGTGACATTTATTAATATAAACAGACTGTGAGAATTCTATTAGTCTAGACAGGAGAACTGCAATGTTTCTTTTGTCTTCTTTATTAATTTTGACGGATTTGAAGTGCTTGCAATTCTGTACTACCAGGTTTCCATGATTCACCTACTCAGATATAGTTTAATTTTTGCTTACTTACCAGGTGTTTAAAAAATGTGATCGTTTCTTAAATAGGAGTGCAGAAAAAAGCTAATGAGTAATAGATTACACAAAACATTTTTCTTTCTTTTTGGTTTCACTGAAGAGAGCATACCTTTGAAAAATAAAATCAAAGCATCTATAGATATCGTCCTATTCATAGTTATGTAGTCATAAATTGAGAAGGAGTGAGAATGTATTGGAGAAAATCATCAAACCATATTTCATGGAGAGGGTTAGTTGTAGTCAGTAAGTATTTGTCATTGGCATGTCTCTTCCATTACTCTTGAGTCTTATCTCATGACTTGCATAAGAATACAGATGTTTTATCGTATTTTGCATGATTTTTTCTTTCTACTGGGAGAATATTTTTCTGCTGCAGTTCAAAGATTTCTTGAAAGCGAAATATTTATTTGAAAATTTACCTTTCTTTTGATATTGTTATTTTACTAAAAAACTTGGTACTTTGGCTTTGACAATGAAAAATAGAAGACAGCCTTCGATACTGAAATATTTTTTTTGGAAAACTATTTTGTAATTTATTTCTTTATTTTTGTCGTTCAAAAATTTTCCTCCTATTGATTAGTTTTTACTTTGAAAATTGTCAGGGGACCATTCTTAGGACTTTCATTATTCAACGTTCTTGTAATAGTTGTTGGTTCACCCCTGCTCATGTCCTCTGCTCTTAATTTTGTTTATAAAACACCATTCTCTTCATTTGTGTGTATCTAACAACAAAATGTGCTACTGCAATGAGTACATTGGCTTTTTTTTAGGAAGATTAGCCCTTGGCTAACATGGGCTGCCAATCCTCCTCTTTTTGCTGAGGAAGACTGGCCCTGAGCTAACATCCGTGCCCATCTCTTCTACTTTATATGTGGGACTTTATATGTGAGACACCACAGCATGGCGTGCCAAGCAGCGCCCGGGATGTGAACCAGTGAACCCCGGGCCACGACAGCAGATCGTACGCACTTAACCGCTGCGCCACCAGGCTGGCCCTACATTGGCTTTTAAGTCATTGAATAAACATATATTAAGTGCCCCCGTATGTTAGATATTGTACTAGAAACTAAACATTCCATTGAAGCTCAGAAGAGAAACTGTCTTTCTAAGTTCATTGAAATAGTATTTCCAAATTTAATTAAAGCACAGAACATTGTGAAAAAATTTTATTTGGACAATAAGTTCAAGATTTTCAGAAGATATATTTTACGTTTTACATCAGATAAAAACTATATTCATTCCTGTTTATTGATGAGTTAATACTGTTTCTATAAATGAAAATTATTGTTTTGAAATAAAAACCCCACAAAACTCAAAAATGAGACTTTAATCTTACAGTTTGAGATAGTTGTTTAAAATATATAAGGAAATGTAAGCAATATACTGAGTAACTAAAATAAAATAGGATAAGCTATAAGTCAAAACTTCATGTCTTTCGTATCAAGTAATAGAAATTTCTTCCAAGGTGAAGACTAATGTGCAAAATTGAAATGGGGCAGAGGAATTATTTTGGCATTGCAATAATTCCATAAGAAAAGTCTAGCCAAGCCTCATGTGGTACTTGAAAGCCGCTAAAGATGGAGTCTCTGTATTCATGGGGCTGCATTCTCTTGTTGTAGTTGTGCTATTATTGTTCTCTTGTAGTGTTCCCTTTCTTTCATAATTTTCTACTCTTGAGAAAGACAGTCTGATTCACCCAACCCAGCCATGATTTGCTCCTCTTGAGTCAGGTATTCCCACCCGCTTCGCCTAGTCTTTGGATTGTAGGAGGGGGAACTTGAAGGTCCTGTCTCATTTTGAGCTGCCCTTCTACAAGTTAGGGGTATGGCATATTACGTGAAGATGGAAAGTTATGCAGGGTAGGAAAATTTATTAGTAGGCTCATAGCAGTAAAATATCTCACAGTACAGGCATATCGCAGATATCACTATACATTAACTTTTTTCTCTTCTTTTTGCCTCTTATTTTAAACAGAGCACTAATCCATTATTTAGAACATGAAAATTAAGTAAAATAGTCAGTTAATGAATCCATTGTTTTGCCTTGTGTATCTGTTAACTATTGCCACAATCTTGCTGCATAATAAACAGCCACAAAATCTCAAAGGCCTACAGGAATACACATCTATTTTCATGCATCTGTGAGTAGGCTACAGTTGGGCTGACCTAAGCTGGGCTCAACTGGGAAGCTCTACTTCAGATGACAAGTCTGTCAGTTAGCTGGGACTCCTTGACTCAATAGCTGTTGTTTTCCTTGTGCTACCAGGGGACTGGCAGGGACATATTGTTCTAGCGACCGTGACAAGGTACAAGAGGGCAAGTATATTTCAAGTCTCTACTTGTGTCATATTTGTAAATATCCCATTGACCAAAATAATTATTGTGGATGAGCCCATGGTCAAGAGACAAATTCCACATTTAGGGGGAGGGACTGTGTCATTGCTTACAGGGAGGGTGAAGAATTGGGGTCAATGATTCCATCTACCGCAGTTGTATCTTTAATATAAATCAAATTATTTTTCTGTTTTTCAGCAGTCTTAATAGAAGCCTTATGTATTTTATAAAATCCAGTATCTACTGGGCAAAAACAAAAGTGAAGAAAAAAATTGCTGGGATATTTTCATTTGTTTTATGCTACATTTTCCTTTTGATATGTGTCTGTCACATTCAGATTAACATCTATGAAAAGGGTACTACAGGATGCTTTTGCAGGGTGTTTGTTTTGAAGAATGGTATAAAAATTTCCATAAGTTTCATGTGCAACCACACATATTTTAACTTGATCTTTTATTCTGCATTTACTTTTGGGCGTACTTAAGAATCTGTTAAAATGCAGAAATTATGCAGTATTGATTTCAGGAAAAGTTGAAGTGGTTACACATGATTGCCTTTGCCTTAAAAGAAAACCTTATTTGGTTCTAATTTGAACAATATTGAAAGCACAACAAAACTAGCTTTTTATTATGTCACCACACATTTAGCAAGTTATGGAAAGCATTTTGTTTCAAGAATGGAGTTAACTGTGTCTTGTCCGCACTTCTAGCCATTCTTGTAATTTCTGGCTGCTCTCCAAGTCTGCCTGTTGTTACTCACACATATTTCTTTCCTAGTAAGAAATAGATTGAAATCCCAGGAACATATGTTGTTGACTGCTAGAAGAATTTTAGTGGTGAGAGATTAATGTAATTGCTTTTGTTTGAGAAATATAATTGGTCATAGTTACATACATGTAGCTTATATAAGAAATATGTTCTGCTTTAAAACTCATTATGTTTATCTGTGCTTTAAAAAATTAAACTAAAAAGAATCTCAAATGTCTATCTTCCTTCTTTCTTCATATTCCAAAATACTTGGAATAGAAACAGTACAAATTGGTGTGAAACACATACACAGATAACTAAATATACACATAACTTAATTTCAAAATATTTATTAGCCTAAAATTCCAAAAGGAGGAGTATTCTATTTCTAAAATTAAATGTCACTTCCTCAAATATTATCATTATATAATGTTTCTTTTAGAAAGTGTTTTCTATAAAACAGTATAGTAAAATGGTGTTTAGTATGTATAACATTTTAATGCTTATTTTCCAGTAAAATGCAATGGTTTTTCAATTTTTCCTTGCCTTTCTAAAGAAAAACTGCCCCTAAATGCAGAGATTTACTTTCTGATGGTCCCTGACCTTCAGTAGAGTTTGGGCCTGCAATAGACCTGTGTTCTCAAGAATTTATGGTTCACTCACCCATGCAATAGTGCCTCTATTGGTTTTCCCTAATAGGTCACAACTAGCCCTTGCCAGTCTTTCCTAGCGTGGGATCATAGGTCTTTTCTCCAAAATTTGATTTCTCCCATTTTCTTTAAGATTTCAGTTTCAAAGCTTTTAAAGAAATACCGTCAAGATGAGACAGTACACTATTATTACAGCTACCACAGTCTACTTTGAATTAGGTCGGTTATACATCATAAATAAATAAATACCTAAAAGCATTGTTCACAGAGATGCTCGGACCTTGCATACCTATGTAGTCCAAACATTACGGTCCTGACATTTAGGACTTTTTCAATGTAAACTCTTCTTTGCTAGGGCCTTCTCATAACTAAAATATGAGTCACTTGCAAACCATAATAGATTTTGGCTCTGCAACATGATGAAGTGTTCTGGATGTAGTGAAACATTTCACCCAGACTCATGGCAGCAGAATTCCCAGTGGTCACCCAAAATAGGGAAAGAAATGAAGAACAAAATTGAAGGAAATATGCAAACCCTGGCACCATCCTTTCATGGCAATACAGCTCTTTATTGTTGTTAAGAAATGGAATTACTTAGAGTTTAAACCCATAAATGATAGTACTAGGAAGTGTTGAATTTTCTTTTTCCTAATGGCTGAATTTAACTCTAAACTTGAAATTTTAAAAAGGAGTCAGATATATGTTCTACCAAATGAAAATATGTGGTTAGTTCTACAAAAAAAATAATGTAGAATGTCAAACTTTCTGCTGAAATTTAATTAGACCTTCTGCTATGTAATCTCAGTATATACAGGCTTTGACATAAATTTACTAAATAAAGCCTTGTTATTGGAAGCCTAGATAGCATGCAAAACGTGTCAATCGCATTGAATTAAATGAGTCATGTAGCGTTTGGCTTCATTTAAAGAGAGAACACGTGAAGCTATTGCCAAACAGTTTAAATATAAATTTGATTATTTACTTGAGCCATGGTTTTGATATTTCTATCCTGACATCTTTGTTTAATACATGTTGCTCTTGATTCCCAAGTTTAATGTCAAGTCACAGAATGTTCCTTTGCACACACCACCCTGGCTCGGTGATGTTGAGTTGTCCCTTAGCATTGAGCCTCTCACGGCATTGCAGGCACACTCCTACTGCACACACACTCATCGCAGGCAGGAAAGGTGGAGTTTTCCTTTTCAAGGCCAAGGGAAGTGACAGCTCGGGCGTGATGTTGTACTGATCCCCGGGTGGATTTCAATTTGGTGAATTTGCTTTCGACTTCAACTCCTCTCTTGAGCCTCCATACAGAACATTAAGTGGTGGGTCTCAGCATCTTGTTTCACTCTGATGAAATAAAAATTGTTTTGAGTGTAAGATTAGACTTTTTTCTTCACTAAATTTCAGTAGCACCTACACAATATAAACTAGGACATCATCTAGCAAAGTGTTATTGGAGTGACATCATAATGACCTATTAAGGGTAATGTACACTTGAACAAGCTCAGTTATTCTTTCAGGTTTACTCATGACGTTTGTACTGTTTAGTGTAGCTGCTTCTGAAGTAGTGCTGGGCCTTGCTTAGGATCTTAAATACCAATCTCCCAAGTGGGAGATTTTCTGAACAAAATATACATAAGATGTTTTTCTGAAGCTCTTTAAATTTCAAGTCAACATTCTGAGTATGAAGTTATTGAATTATCAGCTATGACTTCATAGCATAAACATTTTACATGCTGGCATGATGGGCACACAAGAACTAAGAAATCAATAAGATTGCATTGGTTCTAAATATCATTGTAATATAGGACAACTTTGATTAATCACTACTTATACACCAGTAATATATCTATTTTATTAAATATGCTGAGCATGTGACTCCAATAAAAATGTAAAAATAACCTGGGTTTGCTTTTAAAACAGAATTATCTCTAGGGGAAAAGTTACATGCTAGGCATGGATAAGTTATGAGAATGGAAATATGAGCAGGACAATTCTTACTTTCAAAATCTCAGAGCCTAGAAATCACTAAATTGAGCAGAACAAATGACCTTCAGTAACCTGAGGATATTTGCAATGACCAATTTCTGCAATATATGAATTTATTAAAGAAATCAGAGCAAGAAAATACTATTACTGAAGAATATTCTTGGCAGAACTGTTAATTAAAAAGTGTATTTGAATACAATCTTGATGGCATTATCATACTATCTTTGGAGGTCATACGTGTGAACTCTAAGCATTATTTTTGGTGCAATGCTTTGTCACAATTTATGTGGCCTAGGTTATAGTATTATTTGAGGAATTTCATTTTGGGGTGTCAGTTCCACAAAAATAAAAAGACAATAGTGTAAATAATTATGTTTGCCATGAAAAAAACAACTAATCAAGCACTATTTACCTTGGTGCATCTTCTTTTTACTATTTTATAGTTGGTGTATTTTATGTCCATCCCACCAAATGATCTTAATCATTTCTGAAAATGAATATTTATGATTATGTCTTTTAAGAAAAAGAAAGCTTTGTAGACATTTTAAAAGCAATAACCTTCACTGATATCTACAGAGAATTTAACTACAGTTTCTTTACTTACAATATATACCCACCACCTTTCTGCCTTGTCATGAGAACTCTCACAGATTAGTTTCCCTTAATGTAAATATGAAGGAACTTAAAAATGAGCAAGAATGTGGTAAAAAGTATATATGGAGTAGACAAATATTAATTTCTTCAAAAATCATTTTTCTGTGGACATCAAATGCATATTTGTATGCAAGATCATTGTCTTCATGCAAAGATTAGAGGCATTGATCTAAGGCATATCATTCAGCTTGCTCCCAGCTCTGGCTCTCTCTGCAGGTCTCTGGAAAAATCAATGGGCTAGTGTTAGGAGGCTGATGATGGTTTTTCTTAGATAGACCACTTGACATTTCAATGCCTCGCTTTTGATTCTCTGTAAAATAAAGGAGATGGACAGATGATATTTAAGATTCCTTCTAAAATTTTTAATACATCTACTTGCAAGTAAATAGATTTCTGAACTTTTACTACTGTAAAGTCTATAATTTCCCAAAAGGAAAAAAAACCCGATTGTTTTTCATCCTTATTTTATTAGGAACCATTTTATGTAGGTTGCGGGAAGGTTGTGAATTAAAAATATGTTTTAGTTTTTTATCTTGATTCACTAAGAACTACTTTATTTAGCTTGCAGAGAGGTTATGAATTTAAAAATATGTTTTTCGTTGTGGTTGAGATAGTAACCACAGTGCAATTATCAGTTTATTAACCAGGGAATGAGCTCATAGTGGATCTTGCTATTTTAGTCAATTCCTTAGCTGCGACTAAAATGTAGTACTTTCATAATATCAATTTAAATAGATGAAATACCATGTTTTATGGTTATATCTACACATATGTAATGATTTGATAATTGCTATTGCTCATTAACAATTACTAATGGATTATATACTTGTAATCTGATTCATTCACTTAAAAAAATAACGATAAATCCCCAAGACATAATATCATTCTTGATGCAGTGCAGGATAAAATGATAGATTGCATATTACAGAAAAAATTTTAAAAGAGGAAAGCCTTGCACTAATTTCATAGCAACTATTTGCACAGTAAGATTTTTGGTTTCTAAATATCCATTTAACTATTCAGCAAGCTGAATATCAAGGACTCTTTTCCTTCGGCATAAGCAAATTTAGTGACAATATGTAAAGCCATATTCTTTATTTAACTTTTACTTTTATTAAACTACCAAAAGACTGACCGTTTTTGAATTAATAGGTCATTAGCTCCCTTAGTCTCTGTCATGTTTTTGCCTCTAAATATAATTGTTCATTTACCAGGGTTTCACTGCCCAGGGATCAGGTGTCTGAGCTGAGAAAGTCATTATTCTGGAGGTACCTAAATGGTGATGGAGGTGGTAGCAGTGGACAATTGGCTGCAGCTGATGTTTTTGTTATGATTAAGTCAACCACAAAGCTGCCAACTGCCCCTGTAATTGTAGCAGGTGAAACCACATATGTTCCCGAAGGGCCAAATAGCTAGGACAAAGGTCAACACTCGATAGGCAGACGTAAAATATGCAACTGCCTTATCTTCATGGTGTAATGTTTCTTTCATCTTGGAGAGTCAATTTTCATGAACTTTCAGAATTGATACCTTGAGAATGCTGCCTAGACTTAAATTATGGAAGCTGTTGGCAGTTTTTATTTGCTTTGTTTTCATTTAAAATACAGCCATTTGTGAAGGGAAGCTTCCGAGTTCAAAATGAGATTTTGTGGGTTTTTTTCAAAGTGAGTATTTTGGTGCACTTATTTTCTTTATTCAAGCCTAAACAAATGTACAAGATAAATGTAAAGCATTAAAGGGGCAGTGCTAGCCCTCAAAGCTTAGCTATGCAGTAGTTTTTGGTTTGTCTTGTGAAAGAATGGAATGTATTTTTCAACATATACATTGTTTACTTTAGGAATTATAGACTATTTTTAAAGAAAGATCTCAGAATTTTAAAATAAACCACTAATAACCATTGTCTGTATTATTTAAAGGGATCTAAATTGTACAGAAAGAAAAGAGTCTTGACTTAATTCTTGTTTCCAGATATCTTCTCTAAACTTTGTTTGATTCCTGTGTTTTATATGATAACCTTTCAAAACAAATCATACCAAATCTTAGTCCAAAGAAAGCATAGTAATGGAATAAGACTCTTAGGTTGGTGGCAGATCCAAGAGTGAGCCAAGCACATGTGAGGATCTGGAATCGTCAGGAGGATGGTAACCGCCAAGGGCAAGATGTAAGCCAGTTTAAAGAATGATCATTGGCGTAGGGGGCAAACTTCTTGGAAACAAGATGTCAGCAATGTGTTTTCCCAAAGATAACTGTAAATGTTTCTATTTGTATATATTTCTATTTTCAAACTTTCCTTCTTCCGTGCAAGGGACCATGACCTCTCTTATTTTCTTCTGTATTTTTAGTGACTAACGTATGCCTATTACGTGGTAGATTCTACAATATTGAATGAATAAACATTGTAATCAGTGACCACTTTATAGACAAACAGAGTCCACAGTCTTGGAATTCTTGATGGGTAGACACATGGCACAAAGGGTCAGGAGAAGTGAAGGGGTTGCAGGATAACACCTACCTGTGCCAATGAGTTCACATCTCCTCTCCTAGATAATTCGTGCTCCAGGAATGGAGAGAACTTAGAGAAGGTGGGCAGAAAGCTTTCCAGGAATCTCTGAGAAATTGTGGAGTAGAGAAGAGGGACTGAGGGACTGGACAATTAAGAGAAAATACCCAGATTTTCCGAAAAACAAATGGAACATGAAGTTCTTAACTTTTTGATTGACAATCTAACACTGATTTTGGGAAAAAAGACAGCCTGACTTATTAAATGGATGACCTATGGTATCCTTAATCAAAAATATAACCTTTGCGTATATCAGAATACCATCATGAAATGTTCTAGATCTGTGTTCATAACTGGTTGATTATGGCCACATTCAGAAATGTTTAGTTTTGAACTGATTAATATATAACTAAATTTATTCTTTCAAATAAAAAAGGAAACACTTTTCTATACCTGAAATGATACAGTTGGCCCAAATCTCATAGAGCATACATGACGAAAGACTTCTAGTGCTCTGCCTAGGGATCACCTAGTCTAGTTTGTGTTTTATAAAAAATTTTGACACAGAGAAATTTATTGGCTAGCCCAAGGTAATATGTTTAGTTAATTCAAATGTAAGTGATCCAGATACCAGACAGCAATAATATGCACATTTATGAAAATATATTTATATAGCTGTGACATATATTTTTCAAGTATGATTCATTGTGTTTATTGAACACACACTCCTACACATGAGAGAGACGGGTTTGTATAGTAGTAAAGAAAATTTACTGACTTATTGGCTCTGTGGCATTGAGTAATTACTTAACCTTTGTACCTTTGTTAACTCATTTCTCTAATGGGGAGATAATATTATTTGCTTTTGACGATTTTATATGTATAAATACGTGTGTGTATGTGTATGTATGTACACACACACATATACCCTAAAACAATTTCTGGCACGTGTGCTAGTTAGTTTGTTATAACTATTAAAATATAGAAGGGGCTCACTCATTTCATGCACTCACCATTTACAATCAGGAGTCTTTCTGGTCTACCCACATGTTTCTAGTGCGTCGTACTGTTTCCTGATGCATCTTTGATGTCATATTTAATTGATGCCAATCTGGATACTCCCTGCTCTCGATTTAGTATTCTTTCCTACATACACACACACACACACACACTCATATACACTTACATAAACACACACTCATATATGCACATTCTCTCATAACTATATTTACAAAATCTCTCTCATGCACACACACACCCAACCTCACACAAGGTTGGCATGTTGATTTCCATTTAGACCAAGTGACAAAATTATGGATGAAAGATAATTGAGAATCTTAAAAAAATTCTATTAAGTTAAAAAGTCAGGGTTAAATTATGAGCTACTTGGATCAGTTGTCTCTTATTCTTCATTTATTTTTCTACTGTATTTTAGGACTATGCAACATCTATGAAAATTCGCACATATGTAATATGAAGATAATTTCTGATGAATGTTAATGATTATATTCTTGGATGACCTTCAGATGAGATTTCAGAGTTGTTGATTCTTAAATCCGAAGTTTTTAGCCTTTTGAGTTACATGTATATGTATGTATGTGTGTATTTCACAGCTCTTCCTGCGTGAAAGCTTAGGACATATTCACCATGTACCAGAGATGAACAGTGAAGTGTACTGGTTGAATTCAGGTTGTAGGACCTAGAATTCTGATTTAGTGAATCCCTTTTCTCAAGGTCTCTCTCTGGCTCTAAGGAACCCATAGGTCTGTCCTCACAGCTTGAAAACCGAGATTAACTTTTTACTGAACACTTTCCTCTGCGATAAGCATTTTGCCAGCATCATTAAAGTTTAGTCTTCATAAAATTCTCTAAGACACATTATTATCCCCATTTTAAGATGAGGAAATTGAGGCTAAAAGAATTAAGTGCTCAAACTTACCCAGCTAAAAGTTGTAGAGCCATAATCTGAACGCCAGTCTTTCTAATTCGAAAACCCACGCATTTACAACCATTCATGGAAGCCGGAAATGCTCCTTATGGCCTGCAGTTGGAGCTATTGTGGATCTACTCTGAAAGGAAGTGTAGAGAATGATGCTAGCCAAAACCAAAACCAGAAGTGACATATTTCTGCATACCGAGACTGCCTGTCTTAACCATTTCCTAGACTAATTTAAGCCATTTGTTATTATTAAAACTCTCCTATTAAAAGGCAGAACTAGAGGTATAATATTTACTTAGTACTTAATTTTGTATATTGTTTTATGGTGGCGTCTTTTTATCAATCCCTCATCCAGTTATTTGCATGGTTCTCCTATGTTCCCATTCATTCTCTGTCAGAGAATAATGACAGTCCTACCTACTGCTTCTCCCTCCACCCCACCCCATTCCCTCTCCTCCTGGAAGGGAGAAACCAGAATTCTTTTGCTCTCTCCTCATATTAGTCCTCATCACTCTGGGATCTGATGGAGTTTTTACAGTACAACTATAAAACATGACATTTCATCCTGTAAGAAAAATGTCCTGGTTATATCTTAGCTAAATGGATGGGTAGATTTTTCTTCCTGACTTAACTTTGTGACCCAACTGGGGAAACTTTCAGTTTTATTAGCAGCTGTCTTCCCTTTTCTTATCAGATATTCAGCTTTTACGGCACCTAGCTCAAAAGAGAAAACACATGGTTTGAAGTTATTATTTAGACTCCACAAATCCTTCCTTCTAAACAATTTTTTCTTAGGTAGAGAAACAAATAGCTTTGACTAGGATCTTCCAAACCTGTTAATATTTACCATCTATATAAACACTGCATCTGAAAGGAATGGTTGTTTAGCTTTAGTCACATTAAGAAGCCCTGATACGAGTGGAAATAGAAAAGAAGACGTGCGTGCGCATTTTCCCCCCAAAGGTTGCGAGCTGGCTTTAAAGGGGAAAACTCTGAGAGTTTCTTAAAACAAAATGTGAACGTCTTTATTTTCCCCAGACATTAGTTGACAATATGTCAACATTTCGGGAAGAAATTTTATGCCACCTCATCTGTGTGTCAGGCAACATTTAATGGTTGAATGACAGACAGTCGTAAGTCTGGACATTTCTTCACTGATGCGCATATCTGGGAATCAAAATGGCGGTTGCTCAGTGGACCTTTTCTAGTATAAACTCCAAGGCGACTATTTAAAATCAGTTACTGTTAACCAGTCAAATGATCTTTACTTGGATTTTATATTTTCCTACAAAGATTTCACAACTTTCTCTAGGGTATTTTGTTGTTTGGATGTTATGTATAAAGATTCTGACCTTTTTGTGGAAGGCCTTGTTGAATGGACTCCTGGTATACGCTTTAATTGGGATCTTGCAGACATGTGGGGCCTTCACGTGTTGTTTCTTCCTCTCCTTGTAGGTAGAAATAACACTTCAGGATATCAATGACAATCCACCGGTATTTCCAACGGATATGCTGGATCTCACTGTGGAGGAGAACATTGGAGATGGATCTAAGATTATGCAACTGACAGCCATGGATGCTGATGAGGTAGCTCAGAGCCTGCTTCTGAATTTTTGAAACCTAGTATTACAGTGATCTATCAAATTTCTACTATATGTTGACAAATCTTATTACCTAATAGTTAATCTTGAGCACTGTGTGCTCTTTTACAAAGAATATTAATTGTTGAAATGTGATACAAGGATGCCAAGATAGAGACTATCTAGAGGTAATTTTCCTTTGATCCGCAATTCACAATTCAGTTAATTGCTGGTTACATTTTAGATTTCTTACCCGAATTATTTTAATTTCTCAAATAATAGAAAATATCTGCAGACATATCCCTATTTTTTATGCCTTTATCATTCCAATTTGCTATCTTATAGCAGCTAAGGATTGATTTTTATTTTATTTGGAATTGAAAACAGTAAATTATTTAAAATTTTTCATTTAATTTGCATATATATATCAAAATATATAATTCAATAATAGACATATATGTTAAGAAAATTGGGCAAGCTAACAATTTTTCAATTATGTTAATAAACAGGAATTTCTTGCCTAGTGGTGAATGTGAAATTTGGGGGTACAATTTCAATTACTATCCTCTATATTTATATTTTAAGTTTAGCTATGTAATCATCATGCTTTAGATGGAATGGCAACTTATATAATTTGTAATTTACGTTTTCCCATGAAAAAAATCCATTGCTTGTTTTCTCTTTCTTGCTAAATATAAGGTTTAATTAATGTTCTGAAGTTGTGGAAAGCGGAACAATGTTCCCAGACACCAGAATCCTCTTTCTCCTTAAGCTAAGCCCAACACAGATGGGCGAATTTAATTTCCTTACCGTCAATTAAACTCAGAATTATCTGAAAACTTGATTTTGGGCCTATGATTAAGATCTTTAAAAATTTATTTCTTTAACTTTAAAAAGATGAATAAATCAGTAAGATTAATTTTAACAGCCAATACGGAAGTGTAATGGCACTTAGTCATAAATTTTGCCAAAAATCTAAGAAAAAGGAAACAAAATACAGCATAAACATTTAAATGATTGTAGTTTTATGTTACAAAAGATTTGGTGTTTTAAGTTTAGTACCTTGTACTCAATTTTATATACAGAAAAGTTTATTCCTAATTCCAGCTACAATTACAAGAGTCATGTGACTGAATATTTCTATTACTATTGATAGATATGAATATCATCAACTATAATTTAGTAGATATTGCATTTTCTTAAAGCTTATCATTATTAATATATATTTAGGTATTTCAATTCATAAAATTTCATTAACTCATTTAGCAGAATAGCAAAAATGTAAGCTCACGCAAAAGACAATTCATGTCAAAGAGTTGTAAATGTAATGACTATTTCATTGGCTATACTCTCTGTAGGAATAGAACAAATGAATCTTATTTATTTTGAGTGATTTATTCTAAGAGTGAAGCAATAATGATGTTAATTATAATATTTATACAGTCAGCTCTCCATTTCCAAGGGTCCTCTATACATAGATTCAACCAATCATGGATGGAAAGGCCTATGCTGGTTGCATCTGCACTGAACATGTACAGATTTTTTTCCTGTCATTATTCCCTGAACAATACGTATAACAACTATTTACGTAGCATCTGTATCGCATTAGGTATTATAAGTAATCTAGAGACAATTTAGAGTATACAGGAGGATGTGAGTAGGTTGTATGGAAATACTACACCACTTTACATAAGGAACTTGAGTATCTGCTAGATTTCATTATCCACAGGGGGGTCCTGGAACCAATCCCCAGTGAATACTGAGGGATGACTGTATACTCTAATAAGGTATAAGACTGATTATTTGAAGGAGATGCCAACATTCAACCCTTTTAATAGTATTCTGTTGATACTGTTATAATTTTATTTCCATCCCTGTTTTTTCTTTTCAAGATATAGTAAATGAGGGTTAATACAAATGCAGTGCTTCCTGCATGTTTATTTTTCTCCGTCTGACTTTTCTATATGTGTTTGTATGTGTGCACACACTTGCATTGCCTTCAAGTTGATCTTTTGAGATATGTTTATATTTATGATGACTTTTGAGGATGGCTTGGAAGGTCCTTCTGTCTCTCTGGATTTACATCAACACTGGTTTTAGTGCACTTTGTTTTATTTCTATCAATATTTGTTTTTTAAGTTTAAAAAAATGTAAATAAAGGGGCCACCCTGGTGGCATAGTGGTTGAGTTTGCATGATTTGCTTCAGCAGCCCACGGGTTTGGATCCCAAGCACAGACCTACATACCACTCATCCAGCTGTGCTGTGGCAGCTTCCCACATACTAAATACAGGAAGATTGGCACAGATGTTAGCTCAGGGACAATACTCCTCACCGCCCCACTCCCCCGAAAAAAGTAACCTTGCGGACGTTATTGTTACAGCACAAAATTGAGGTTCTCTTGCCTCATGTGCATAAAAAAGCCAATTATTATGGCATCGGCTTTTGGGAAAAGAAATCAGCTTCCTTGCTAGATCCATCTGTGAGGAGACAGAGGCATATGCTCTTAGATCTGTCTCCTTGATTCAGGGCTTTGGCCACAATTTATGGGATGAGGGGCAGGGCGGTCTGAAGTGTGGAGATAGATGATTGGAAGTAAGGAGAAGTGAGGTAATTGATGATCTGGGCAAGGGTAGTCAAGCTTCATGCCTCTTCATAGGACACTTATTCAGAAAATGGGGGTGTTACCATGATCTGTGGGTGGATTTTTTAGCTCCTTGACATAAAAAATGCCACTTATCCAGCACTTGCATGAGCTCAGTTGATTGGTTGGTGGTCTCAACCAGCCTGAACTGGACAAGGGCTTCTGATTCCTGAAAACCCACTCAATTATTCTGTTGATAAGATGGGGTCAGTTGAGCTGGTCCTGGAGGACTAGCCCATGGTAGTTACATTATCACTTAGACATCCTACAAAAAACAAATACTGAATGTAAGGTGATGATATCTAGGATATACAAGAAGTACAGTAGAGGTGAGATAGGGTGGGGAATTAAGGGGCAGAAAAGTGCAAGGCTGCAAAGCAGGAATAGACCAAGGAAATGGAGGGATGGTTGTTAGCAATTCAGGGGAGAGAGGAATGCTGAAAAGTTGTGTTGGGTGTGACTGTACCTGAGGCATAAAGATCTATCGCCTGTACTTTGTAATCAGATCTGTGTCTTTGGGGAGGTAGAGGGGTAGGTAGTGGGGGAAGACAGGAGAGGATGGAAGATTAGGAAGTAGGTTCACCTACAACTTTAAAGGAAAGGAGGACATTTCTGTAAAGCTGCTCTTGCACTATTATTTTTTAAAGATTAAGCTCAAGAAGTTGCTTTCCTTCTTGAATACCTTTTCTCTTAAATTTTTTAGCAGCATTTTAATGACTACTGATTATTTCAACTCCTGACATGAGGAACTAACATTTCGTTGGCCCTATGCCAAACAGAATGGATACCTAGGCTTCTTATGGCATTCAGAATTATTGACTGTTCCTTTATTTGAATGGCTTATAATAAATTAATATTGATGGTTTTAGATGAAACTTTATTTTATTTTCTACTCTATTCTCAGCTTCTTACCTCTTAGTTAAATTTGAAAATATGTATATGTATATTTGAAATGCTTTCTCTCTTACCAAATGTTTTCTTTCTTCATCTAATTTGAGTTGGACTCAATATTGAAATGCAAGGGCTTTCTTTTCCTTGTGATCAGCATGAAATTGTCACACAACTGTCCAATGGATTGATTTTGAAAGATTAATAGAATGCTTTAAAATGCTAAGATTACGTAGGTCATCAGCAACTTATGTGTTGACATATTCTTTATTATTTGTATACTTTTGCTTAATTACTAAATCAAACATGAAAGTATTAGTATCTTAAAGAAATTCTGTTAGGGCACTGGAGAATAATGCCTGGCTAAGGAAATCAGTTTTAAAAACAGCATGAACATTTTCAACTTAATTTAAATATCATTTGAAACATGTGTTGGATCAAGATACACATCTTTCAGAAGCACGTGACTTTGTCAGTCTCTTGTTTCCTTTTATAAACAGAGTTATTCTGCTTGTGATGGGACAGGATACCCGAGTTTTGCTTCATGGTATCATACTTGTTTTTGAAAATCCTATTTAAGGTTGTAAATGCATTTGCAATTTATAGCTATTTACTTTTAGAATTCCTTCCACATGCTTTGTCTCTTGTTCCTCAGGAGAGCAGAATGTTTTTAACCAGCATTATTTCCACCGTGCTACAGCTGAAACATGATATTTGTTTCTTGTGGTATTGCTGATACTGCATATTTTGGATATTAAATAAATAAATAGACTTTTCAAAAGACCTAATTAAATCGTTACTCTTGGCCAGACATTTCAGACATTCACTAGAACTATTAATTCACCGCATCAGCTGATTTTGAATACAAAACAGAGTGTTTTATCAACAGTAGTCGATTCTGTTTGGAAAAACTGTCATAACTTTAGGATTATTAACTATCATAGTCACTTTGTATACAGGGCATTTCTAAATTTCAAACAATTTGTGTAATAGCTTTAAATAAGTTTTTGTTTCTTTCCTTCCCCCTAATTTCCAAATACTTACCATTTTAATAGGTCAGAGTTGAACGTAGCTGTTTTCATACCTGGACTGCTTTACTAGAATAATGGAATTCCTTGTGAAACAGAACAGATAGTACAGAATGTGGTCAGATTAGAAGTCTAAAACTCTCATTGAATGTTTTTGTTAAACCATACAATTACAATAAATATGTTAGATACTCCATGTACACCTGAATATACAAGATAAATGCGGGTAGTATGTCAAACTCAGCTGTTCTATTACTAAACTGAAAAATGCTTTGAGGCATTCACTTTACTAAATTTTAATATTGGCTTGGGGAATGTAGTACAAAAATATAGCAAATGCCACTAGATGCCATACATTTTGAAAGAATATTTTTGCCTTCAAGTGTTAGAAATCATCCCCTTATATGTTTGGCCGTGTAAGATAAAATATATTTAATCTATGAAGGAAAAGATGCATGGAAACTGCAGATGCTCTCATATCCCAGCATGTCAGCCTTATATTCCCGCACAGCCTAAATTTATGTTCTTCCTAATATCTTTCCTGAGAATTCTTAGCCTGGATATTTTAATAAGTAAAATTCTAGAGATTGATAATTGCAAAAGTTAGATTTATTCTATATGAGTATATGTAAATCAAAAAGTAATTTTTGAAGTCAACAATTCCAACACACTTATATCTCAGTGTCAAGACTCAATAATTACATATAGTAGGAAATCAGAAAACATATTTTCCCTGGGATATATAGCAACTCTAATGATATTTTGATTCAAATTACTCATTTGGAGACATATCAGTCATCCAATACACTTAACCTATTGTATTTCTCTTATTAAAAAAATAACAAAAATAGGAATAAAAATAACAACTAGTCATACACTTACTATTTCTCAAGTTCATTATATATTTAACTCATTTAATCCTTGCAAGAGTGCTGTGTTGTAGGCAATATTGTCACCCCAGTTGTCCAGACAAGGAAACATAGGCTCATAGAGGTTAAGTAGTTGCCCAATGGCACACAATTAATAAGTAGCGGAGCAGGATTCAACCCCAAAAATATGACTCCAGAACATCAGATCTCAATCAGCACAGTGTATAATATTTAACTCGATATTTCAGTTATAATATACATAGTTAAAAATATCTAAATCAAACTGCTGATAATTTTAACAATATATAGATAGGTTTATAATAGATTTTAAAACACTGTGAAGTTAGCATGCCCCATCATCAAATCCAGATGGGTGCTTTAATTTTAATTCTCCTTAATTTCTTTACTTTTGGCTCTGCTCAAACCTACTCTTTCTTGAAACCTTCCCCTTAACCTCTGTGGCACGCCTTCTTTTGGGTCTCCTCCTGGATCCCTCCTCTTTCTTCCTCCTTCAATCTCTGTCTCTGTTCCTTCTCCCCACTCTTTAAATGTCCATATTCAGGCCTTATGCTGCTGTTCCTTTTTCTATTTATTCTAATTTAAATTATCAACCTATCTTGTGGCTTCAATTGTCACCTACATATGTTGACATTCATATCTTTTTCTCAACTCCCTTCTCAAATCCTAGTTGCCACATAACCATTTCTGTGAAACTACCCTTCAGTCTTTTAACATACCATACACAAAATTTTCCTGTATAATTTCTCCTGCATCAAAGTAAATCTTATCCTGAAATCTTCAGCATGAGTATTTGCCTAATTCCCAGCCAAAGTAATTTGAAATTAAAAAAATCTTTTTGCTTCTTTTTTACTTTTACCCATCACATAGAATTGTTGAAAGAAGGAAATTGAGAATATATGGGAATGTTCAACAAATGAGGACTATTGTTTCTATTATTTCTATATCCAATAATCTCTCAGATCTTACTAATTTGTCCTGTGCATTATGTTGGGTACATAATAAATTTAGAGTCTAATTTCCAGAGCAGGATAGCCAGGGGTCAAACTCCCATATCTCAGTCTCTTTATCTTCAAAATGGGGATAATACTACTTCTCTAAGTGGTTTGCCTTTAAGGATTAAATCAATTAGTGCCCATGAAGTGAGGCGCTCAGAGCAGTGCTTAGCACTTCATAAACACGGAATGAATATTCTGCTTTCCTCAACCTTTCCATTCCTTCTGCCAACTTCCTAGTTCATGCTTCAAAGTTTTTGAGGACCACAACTCAAAGACCTGAGAGAAGATGAGAAATCATCCCTGCTTTCACTTTATAGGACAGGGACTTGGAACCTGCAAAGAAACAGATTGTGCAAAGTTTCACCTGGAGGAAATGAAGCCCCAGTCTCTTGGGCCCAAATTGTGCTCCCTATCTGCCTTCTCTGAACCCTCCCCACTCTAGTCCATCCTACATTATCAAGAGCCTTAAAAGATTGCTTCCAACTAAAACAAGATGAGTGGTTTCTTGGCTGTAAAACTCAGACCAGTTTGTGTTACAATGCAGATTCTTCAAAATGTACCCATAATGTAATATTTTAGCTTGACTTTCTTCTTTCGTTCTACGTTGAATCTCTCCACACTGCCCAACTGTTCAACAGTGAGTAAGCCAAGCGCATCATTCTCCTTCCCTCTGCACTTTTGCCTCAAATGTTTGTCTTTAGTCTTTGCTTTTAAAACATAAAAAATGCCATTCTACGAAACCCAATTCAGCTCCACACACACTCTCCATTATTTCTTCCCTGCATAAATCAACTCAAAATTATCCCTTTCTCTTCTTGGTTCTTATGGTGCTTATTACAAGCTTCCTCCATTTAGCACTTGCCCAAATGAATGACCTTTTCATGCTGAAGCAAGAAGAGCACAAGCTCAGAGTCAGGTAGATGTGGGTTTGAAATCTACACTAGCACTGCAGTGCAACCATGTGTAAGTTAACAAGCATCTCGGAACCCAGTGTCTTCATTTGTGGAATAGTATGTCACGGAGTTGTGAACTGCAGTAGGATAATGCATACGTAGTGCTTGGCACAGAGCAAGCCTTTAGCAAAACTTCTGGTTATGTGGTTAATAGTAGTAGTATCATCTGTATTTTCCACAGTGACAACTTTACTCCTTTCCATGTGTATATTTTCTGAATTAAAAAATTATGTAGCCAGTGTGTAGCAGGCTGAGATTTGAGTTATTCAATGAAGTGAGTGGTGAAAGACTGTGTAATGATGTACTACACTGGACTGTTAGCTTTTGAAATCTTACAGTATCGTATGAAATTAAGCCCCAAAGCCTCATTTTGTCAAATACGTATTCAACATAAGGAGCACTGCTCTTACTGTTCTAGTTCTAACAGTTCACATCCTCATCTTTTCTTCTTAGGGTGCAAATGCTCTCGTCACATACACCATCATTAGTGGAGCTGATGACAGTTTCCGCATTGACCCTGAATCTGGAGATCTGATAGCTACCAAGAGGTTGGACAGAGAACGCCGTTCCAAATATTCCTTGCTGGTTCGCGCCGATGATGGTCTTCAGTCCTCAGATATGAGAATTAATATCACAGTCAGTGATGTGAACGACCACACACCCAAGTTCTCCAGACCTGTGTATTCTTTTGACATCCCAGAAGACACAACCCCAGGTAGGTGATGCACCCGTAAGTGTATTTGTAGGGATCACCTTTGACTACAGTTATGGACTACATTTTGGCTGTTATTAATTAGTTTAATTAGTGACAAGCTTTTACCATATACTATTAGGTATAAAAATTTGTATGCTGAATTTTTGTGATTAACCATCTTTGCTACAATTCCCAAGCAAATTACTAGACTTCTGAGAGCAGATGAAGTTAGCCATCCATCTGATTACTAATTACAGATATTTCTGTTGCTGAAAGTATTTGTAACATGGGTTGGTAATTTTTCTGGCAACCACAATTTTGATACTGTTTTTCCACTTTAAATATGTCTAATGTGATTATGCTGCTGTGTATAGAAAGAGCAAAGAAAAGCATGTGAAAACCTTTGAGTTCTGGTTCTAACACTTACTAGCTAACTCTATGACCCAGGGCAAGTTACTTCATTTCTCTTAGCTTCAGTTCCTCCTTCCGTAAAACAGAAACAATAATTCCTGTTAGAATTATGGTCAAGGTTAATTTAGAAAGCATATATGAGTTTGCTAACATGTGGCTTGAGGATTTAGTAAGTGCTCAATAATTGTTAGTAGAATATGAATCCTGAATTAATTATCTTATTTCTCTGAACATGTTATGTCGTGGTTGTTGAGTTTAAGTACTTGATATCCATGTTCCTGGTATATGTGTGCTTTGTTTCCGTTATTGGAAATTCTTATCTAAAATTTAAATTTTATTCTCAATTACATTTGGAATGAATTTGCAATAATAAGGCGTATGTTTTGGAAACTCCTTTGACAAAGGAATGAAACACTTATAGATGACTTCTCATTGCGGTTTCTCTTCACTCCCCATGATGAGTTGCTCATGTCTGCCATGAAATTCCCATCACATTTATTTCTTGCCCTACTTATAGCAATGACCGTATGAGCTGTCAAGTGGTATTCCCTGGGCATAAGGCTCTCTTACTGCTTGGAATTCCCAGTTCCTGACACCAGCAATGGGCCCCAATATATGTTCACTGAATTCGTCAGTAGTTTGTGAATTTGCAATACCAAGTAGAAAAATAATGTCAGAAGTACTATTAATTCCCCAGAACATTTACATTGCAACATAAGATCTACTGGATAGCTCATATGCTATATGCTTTGTTAGTATTTGGGAATGTTGGTATCAGTGTTCATGTGGAAATCTGAAGAATGTTGTGTTCACTATATTTTCATAGTTATTCTCTAGCTAAAATATTTTACTGTACTAATAAATTTTTTTGGTGTCTTTGTGTATGTTCTCTTAGCAATACCCTTGTCCCATTAATTTTACGCTATTAATTTATTCTTTTTGATAGGTTCTTTGGTAGCAGCTATTTTAGCTACAGACGATGACTCTGGTGTGAATGGAGAAATTACATATATTGTGAATGAAGATGATGAAGATGGCATATTTTTCCTGAATCCAGTTACTGGAGTCTTTAATTTGACTCGAATATTAGATTATGAAGCACAGCAATATTATATCCTCACTGTTCGAGCTGAAGATGGTGGGGGACAATTTACTACCATCAGGATTTATTTCAATATACTAGATGTAAATGACAACCCACCTATTTTCAGCTTGAATGCATATAGCACATCTTTAATGGAGAATCTGCCTCTGGGATCTACTGTTCTTGTCTTTAACGTTACTGATGCAGATGATGGTATGTACTTTATTTTATATATTTAAAAAAATTAAAAATGTCATAGATTTATATTATATTTATTTGCTGCACTCATCTATCACAAAATTTCATTTTGTGAATATAGGTTCAAAATTGAGGAATAGATTTATCATTTAACTATAAAGGATTAAAAAATAAGTACTTTATCAGTTAAATTCTTATTTATAAGAGTTAAGGAGCAATTGTTTTACCTTTAGAAACGTTATCTTCCTTTTTGCCTCTTAAATGCATGGCGGTGTTGCAGTTAAATAACGCACAAGTCATTAAATGGCTTTTTGGTAGGTTTTGTCCATAAATAAAAATATTTGTTTATATATGTTATTTTAACTTAAAAGGATAAAATTTGGAAGAGAAAAGAAAACCAAAGTCTTAAAAAAAAATGCTTAAAGAATGCATAGTTTGACATTTCTGACTGAAAACTGCTCATAGTATTTTAGCAAATTTTCATGCTTAGACTCAGGGCCATCTCAGATCTCTAACTTCTGTTATATGATCAAGTTGAGATTTTTCATTAAATCTCGACTTTACATGTGTTTGACTTTTATTTATGGCAAAAGCATTTGACAAACTTTCTTTTAAAATACGACTTTTCTGGCCTTTCTTCTAAGATCCGTTTGGCACATACGCATATCAGCTAGTATTGCCTTAGAGATAACACTGTACAGATTATCAGTCTTTAACTAAACTGTTTGGAAAATTAATACCTTGTTTTCTCTTCTGTTAGATGCAGCTAAATGTCCTGTCAGTTGAAAAAACAAGAGACAGCACTTTGAAGAGGAAATAGGCCTCTAGCCCCAGGATATGCCTAGTGATTTAGGCATATCAACCTTAATTTAGAATTTCCTGGTCTTACTGACTTGGATGATTTATGTAATCTCAGAATACCATTCTATCTCAACTTTCTGTTCTATATTTAGTTTCCTTTCAGGAGTGTCTAGAAATGTCACTTAGAAAGATAGGAGAGGAAAAAAGCACAGTATTTTATATATATTTCAATTCACAAAATTGGAAATGCTTTCTTTAGGATTCATTGAGTAAGTGCGTTTGAGGTTTTCCCCTCTTATTCAAGTTAGTATTGGACACTTGATTCTAAATTAGAAGTGGCTGTAATAATTAGCACCACTACTATTGCTAATAATATTAACAACAATGCTCAACATTTGCCAAGTATTAGTATGTACCCAGTCCTGACCTAAGAGTATTGCATACTGTATTTCACCTCCATCAATCCAGCTCTGTGATTGGCCCCAGTTAGACGTTTGTACACAATTGAGGTTACTCTCTATTTAGGAAGTTGATTTCTCTAATACAACCTTAGTTATTTCACCTGCTCCGTGGATATGATGTTTTCTTATTTGTCCTTGTGACTGGTCACTACTTTTCAGTAGTGAAGAATTTTCTGCCATGTTTCTTTGTGATTTATTTATTATGTATTAGCGAGAGCCCTTTGTTTCATAGGGTTGTGTGTTCCTCTGGAATAAATTTCATTTATGCTCATACTTTAAAATGTAGAGAACTGGGAAAATAGCAAAAAAGAATCTTTCTTTGTGAAAACCTGCTGGAATATTCCATGCACACGTATCCATAGACCTATATTAACCATTGACTTCAAGTTACTTTTCATAGGTTTTTTTTTCCCCTTTAATTGTGCTAGGTAAAAGTTTCAAGCTGCGTTTTCCCATTGTTTTAGTTTTGAATACTTTTATCAGTGTAATTTCCTGTACCTTGACCTAAAATATAGGACACAATTCCTATTTTCTCTGAATTTCAAGGATTACGATAAGAGTGTACAAGGGTAACCTTGTTTGTTTAAAATTGCCGTCTCAGTTACACTAAATAGCTGTCAAAGTATTTCACAAACAGTATTATTTAGACGTTATTTTAATTAACAAATTCATTTTAATCTCTGATCAAGAGGTTCCTGATGAACTAATATTATAATATTCTTAGATAAAGAAATTTTATGTGAAAATAAACTTAACATTTTTTGTTATCTATATCTAGATTCTCTCAGAGTTTAACCTAAAATTTTAGGTTACATGATCATTTAATAAGAATAAAGCAAATCTATTGCTGTTTTCACAAGATAAATAGTGTATGTCTTAATGTCAAGGCTTCCATACATATAGTTAAGAAAGGATTATATCGAGGCAAAATATTAAAAATTAAAGCTTCATGGAAATATTCTGGCTTTGATAATCATTTTGTTATTATTCTAGAAATAAATTCATATACTCTTCAAAATATTGGGGAGCCATAGAGTGTTTTGAGAATAAAATAATTGTAATTATTGCTGAATAAATTTACCTATGTATGCTACATACACAATGCAGATCATTTGACCTGTGAAAGGGTTTCGTAGTCCATTGCTCTGATGACCTTGTTGGAACTGCCTCATAAAAATGAATGCTGTCTGAAACACTTCCATGTGTCACAGCTGTGTGATAAGTTAGCAAATACTAGTTCATCACAGAAATAGTTAGACAACATTTATGGATTGTGAATAAATGTACACATTTCATGACAGAACTATATACCCACAGTTATGTGCTATATTTCCTGGAACTAAATTATTCATGAGACTGAAATAAAAAACAACAGCAAAAAAACCCAACACAACGCCCTCCACACAATAAAACTGCCAGAAAGAATTATGTAAACTAAATCACTTTCAGAACGTTGAACACAAATAGTTAGAAATATAGACTGTTTTAAGTTTAAAGATCTGGTGGGCTATAAAACCCCACTATATTCAAGTCCCAACACTTATGGGTAAACTATAGAATTTTAAAGTAAGGTATTTACTGTTTCGTGATTTGGATATTTGATGCAAAGAGCAGAGACAGAAAAATAGCCCGAGCTCTTTATTTTTCAGGATTCTACAAATGGTCAGGGAGAATTTTGAGTTTCAATCTGTCTGCATGTATTTTCTAGATGTAGAGCACATGCCCAGAGTCACTTAGACTTGTCAGGAATGAAAAGTCCTTTTCTTTACGGTAACGTAAATACAGCCGGCTCCCATGGCGGGGAAATGCAAAAGCAACGACTCAGTTCCTGAGATTAGAGCTGTTTCTTAGGTGGCATTGCAATATTTGCACAAAAGTAGTTATATTTTTATGTTTATTTCCTCAAAGTTAACGATCGTTATCGTCAGTTCATTTTTAATGTTACAACCTAATATCTCATATTTGTCATTATGAATTTGAATATAAAATCAAATTCTTTTTTTTCATAATTCTAATTAAAGTTTAATACTTCTTTCTTCCTCCACCCACCTACTCCACCAAACTTTTTCCCTAAAGAAGAGGCTGTTCTGCTGTTTGCAATGAGGCTATAAAATCTTGGTGTCCTGTTCTCTTTTGCCTCTGCAATTTAGTTGTTTACTCAAGGAAGTGGCACACACAGTGCGCCAAGGGTGTTCAGATTGTTGACTGAATTGCTTGCATTCCAGTTGATTTATGTGGAAATGCTGGGTGATCACTTCACAGCCATGTGCAAGTCTGTCAGTATTTTTAATTTCTTTTGATCTTGGGCATGAAAAATTTTACAAGCTTGCATAGAACTAAATTTTATATCTCTGTTTGTTAGTATTATTTTTAATCCAGATGTTTTCATAACTTTTTCTCAATTATAATTGTGGCTGAATTTGTTCCTCAAAGAATAGGAATTCAATATTTACTGTTGGATTTAGCCATAAGAAATGCAGAATATATCTTTAGAGAGTAATTTGATTTTAAAAAATATTAAATATATGTAAAATATATATGAACATATATATTTTTAAAGTCAAATTACTTTCTAAGGAAATAGATATATACAAATTACTTTCCAAGGAGACAGATATATATCTATATATCTATATATTCCACTAGCTGATGGAACTTTTTTTTTGCACCAGTGGATGGAATTTTTCTTCCCTAAATCCATGGAATTTTAAGTCAACGTGTTGAAGTATGCTATTGACCTTATTCTATCCAGATCTTAAAATTCTCTGTATCTCCTTCTTGTGCATTGACCTATGGTCTCCATTAGCTTTATTTATTCATATTTTTCCTGATCCTTAGAGTCCCAAGTATTCTAAACTTTATAAGCTCTGCTTTGCTCACTTGCTAATAGTCTTAAATAAACTATGAAGATTAAAAGTCACAACTCATAATGAGGCAGGAAAATCCTACCTATTCGAAGACCTACTCAAACTTTGCTTAGCTTAGAAATTTTGGGGAATAAGCCAGTGCCTGAAAGTTGTCTTCATAACTATTTTCTCTGAAGCAACTTATAGACAAAGGACATTAGGTAGAGACCATCAAATCACAGGAAAAGAATAACTCTAGCAATTTTTAGAAAGAATACGCAAACCCTACCTGGTAGAAGAGAAAATCCCATTACTCAGCTAAAACTTTCCTTTGTAAGGAATTTGATGAGTTAAGAAAAAGTAGAAGCTAACTCATGTATTCATAGAATCCTGAGAAAAGTCTTTTTTCAAGAAAAAAAGAGGAAAGGGTGACCAAACGATTCCAGAAGACTCTTGGCAAAGAGTGAACATCATTTCTGATGACTGAATGGTTGAAATTAACTTCAGAAATATGGGAGCTTTTTGTAAGCAATTTATGTAACTTAAAAGATTTTACCTAGTGTGGAATCCCAGAGTATAAAATCAGTATGTTTCTTATAATATCCTACAATTCTTATACTATCCTACAATATTCTTATAATCTCCTACAATATTCCAACATTGTTATAATAAAATATAAAAATTCACGTGGCGTTATGGACCAGTGAAGAAAACGCTATTCTGGGGAGGAAATCTGATTTTTCTTTCTCTTTTGACTGCTTATCTATTTACCTTTAAATTACTTACTAAAACAATAGACTGATCCATTCTCCACATCTACTCTGTTAGAAGAATCTTTGCAGTCGTTTTCTGAAATGAAGATTTATGTATCATTTAAAGAAAAATTTTAATTTAGCACATGTTCCAATGAAAACTAGATAAAATATTGTCTAAATATAGCCCAATAAAAGTGTGTGCATTTATATTTGAAGCCTATTTTGTATAATTTTATGCTAACATTTCCTTCAAAGAATACTTTTAAAACCCTTTAAATATACGTATACAGTTTGAAAGAGAATTATTTTCACAAAGGCCATTGGCCAATGCTTATTAGGAATTAAAAAGTATTTATTGATTCTGACGAGAAATGTAAAAGTGGACTGAAAGCCTCCATGACTAATGCCATACATCAGAAAATTTTATTACCCTTCTCTGAAAATCGGTGTCGGCCTCAATAAATTACTGAAGTTATAATGTTTGGCTAATAGTGTAGAGTATGGCACTGTTAATGTTGGACTCTCAGGAATTATGTGATATAAAGAGGAAATGTATAGGAAAATATCCGCTCTCTGGAATATTTTTCTCCTCTTTACTTTTGTAATTTAACATTTCAACACTGTAGTAAATAGCAAGCAGTATATAGATCATTTGTTCACCAGATTGTAAACATCCTTTCAGATCAAAAGTTAACAGGGAAAGAATTATGAGTATGTCTTACTGACAAAGAAAATTAACTGTGGCTAAATCCTCCGGAAGGTGTGTTTGGAGGCGTCACATATCAAATATGCAGTTTCGTCTTATGGAATTTTTGATGCAGCTTAGTTTGCAATCAGCACACATTTAAAAAAATTTAATTTTTTCCTTCCATTTTAGGCATCAATTCCCAGCTGGCTTATAGCATTGCTTCCGGTGACAGCCTCGGGCAGTTTACAGTTGACAAAAACGGTGTCCTGAAAGTCCTCAAAGCTTTGGATCGTGAAAGTCAGTCCTTCTACAACCTGGTTGTTCAGGTGCATGACCTGCCACAGCTTCCAGCCTCCAGATTCACAAGCACTGCTCAAGTCTCCATTATTTTGTTGGATGTAAATGATAACCCACCAACATTTCTTTCCCCTAAACTGACGTACATTCCGGAAAACACACCTATTGATACTGTTGTTTTCAAAGCTCAAGCAACTGACCCAGACAGTGGCCCAAACAGCTATATTGAGTACACCCTGCTGAACCCTTTGGGAAACAAGTTCAGTATTGGGACCATTGATGGTGAAGTAAGGCTCACTGGAGAACTGGATAGAGAAGAGGTTTCCAATTATACTCTAATGGTGGTGGCTACAGACAAAGGTCAACCATCTCTCTCTTCGTCGACAGAGGTTGTAGTTATGGTACTTGACATCAATGATAATAATCCTATTTTTGCACAGGCTTTGTATAAAGTGGAGATTAATGAAAACACACTTACTGGAACTGATATAATACAAGTCTATGCAACAGATGGAGATGAAGGTACAAATGGACAGGTTCGCTATGGCATCGTTGATGGTAATACCAATCAGGAATTTCGGATCGACTCTGTCACAGGTGCAATCACTGTCGCTAAGCCTTTGGATAGAGAGAAGACTCCTACTTACTTTTTAACTGTTCAGGCAACAGATCGGGGCAGTACCCCCAGAACTGATACCTCCACCGTCAGCATTGTTCTACTGGATATTAATGATTTTGTTCCCATATTTGAGCTATCTCCATATTCTGTAAATGTCCCTGAGAATTTAGGGACATTACCCAGAACAATTCTTCAGGTCAGTATACTTAAATAAAACAAATATTGTGTTCACTATAAGACATCTAATTTAATTACAGTATGCATGCTTTCCCCACCCTCTTCCTCATTCTCATCCATAAGTGCTTAATTTCAGATATAGCAAATTCCAAAAGGGAAAAACTTATGAAAATTATACCTAAGAACCTATTGATTTCTTTATAGATTAAATATTGCATTTCAATTATGTTCTTTTGTGTACACTCATGTTTGCACACATTTATGTATTTTTGAATTTTGTCTCAGTATAACAGTAATATCTGCACATGGTAAGAAAAAAAGTGATGTAAAAGTTTGAAAACATAGTTAGAAATGTGGTCCTCCCTTCCCTCTTTACACATCCAACTACCTAGATGAAACTGCTTTTAAAATCTTTTGTGAAGCCTTCCAAAAATTCTGTGCATTGATTTTATGCATATTTTTACACAAATAATGCATACTACTCTATACCATTTTTGTCTTTTACTTCAAACTTAAAAATATATCTTTGGAACCTTTTGATATTGGTTCCTATGGCTCCACCTCATTTTTTAAATGATACGTCTTGTTTCATGGTATACATTGTGTTAGTTTTACTCACACCCATGGCATGTATCATTCTCTTCTGTAGGTGGTGGCAAGAGATGATGATCAAGGTTCTAACAGCAAACTCTCATATGTTCTATTTGGCGGTAATGAAGACAATGCTTTTACTCTCTCAGCTAGTGGAGAACTTCGAGTAACACAGAGTTTGGACCGTGAAACGAAGGAGCACTTTGTCTTGGTGATCACAGCCACAGATGCAGGTAAATCTGGCACAACCTTGTCTGGTTGTAAGGAATTTCTTCATAATGTGAATAAATGAAAGTAGTTTTGTTTACCATTAAATTAAATATTTGTTGAAATTCACTAATGCTTGGAAATCCAGTTGTATCCATATAATTTATAGCACATATCACTTTATGAAATTTATGTGTATCCATATAATTTATAGCACATATCACTTTATGAAATTTATGTGTACCTGGTAAGGGCTTAAGGACTTCACAGGCAAAGCTGTATTCCTGTGAGACAAGGTGTGTCCCTGCCCATAAGCCACCTTAGTACTTCTGGGGTGACCCGATATTCCACCACTTGAGCCAGGAGGCATTTCAAGTACATTAGCTTTGAAAACATCCAGATGGTTCTAACTGGTCATGGAGATGAGAGGGGTCCAGAGTTCTAGTTCATTGGCTCTCTAGGTTCTGCTGAATTGTAAGGAGCTATGATAGGCATTTGATGAAGCCCCACAGAGTTCCAAAAAGAGTATCAGTGAGAGGGAGCTCAGGGTTCTTGTTGAGTTAGCAGTGTAATGGACCAGCACAGAAATAATGAAAAATAGTATACATTTGCTGTTAGTGTTTGGAAATAGTAATTACATAAAGTTGTATAGCAGGTAGCATAAATATAATCTATTAAAAAATATTTCTGTTTACCCCTATTTTGTTTTTCATATTATTGATTATTCATAAATATTGAAGACTTCTAATGCAAACTTGAAACAATTAAAAATTTGTCAAGAATCTTTATGCCTTGAAGAAAGTAGGTATTGGTTAAATAGTTGTTGAATAAATGAATGAATGAGTCATTGATTTCCAGAAGTTTTAGTGAATTATGGAACATAGTCCTTATATAACATTCATTTATAAAAATTTCCACAATTTAGTATCTAAATGTTAAAGAATTTAATAATGTTGACATGTTTTTTAAAATTTGTTGAAATTGTTTTAAGCCCAGGCAGATTTGTTGGAACATTACATGCCTAAAATTATTTATGTATGCATTCATGTAGATGTATAAATGCTGATATAGAAGAACAATTCTGAGTTTTTAAATGAGCTGTTTGTACTGTTGTTGAAATGTTTTTGATGAATATAATGTATTAATATTTTTGTTATGTATGACCACTTTCAGGGTATTCAATATATTGTTTCATGTCACCACTTCTCTGAAAAAAGCCAGAGACTTTGAGATTATTAGTAATGATAAATTTATGTTAAGTATTCAAATGATAGTGTCTCTGATTATTAAATGAAGTGGCTCTCTCTACATATTATTTGCCATTTACTTTTGGGAATGTAATTATCTGAGACGATTGCTTTATGAAAGAAAGCAATATTCTGTGTATTTTTTTAATGTGTGTGAATGACTCTGTTGCATTTTATGCAGAGTGTCAAATCCTGAGGAATGGCGAACAGAATGTAATGTAGTGTAATAACCACGTAAAACTTAAATCAAGTTGATCTGAAACATGTTTCATTATGTGTGTAGTCCGTGTTGTGCTTCGTGGTCAGTGGGCGTGGATGGTAAACAATCTCATGTGAAAAATGCAGTCACTACCACATTGCTCAAATCAACCCAGTATTTCAAGAGTCATCTGGAGAGAAGAGAGGATGAAACTGAGTAGAAACTAGTAGAGAGTCAGATATTTAGAACCAAGGATTTATTACTAAAGGATCCCAGTCATTGCTTTTCTCTCCGGTTACACCTGCCTGGAAATGTGGGGTCCATTCTCAGTGCACGCAAATACAGAGGCTTTGTGGAGGTGAAGTGGGTGAGGAGAAACTAGGACCAGGAATCTATTTCCCTAAGGCATCAGTCACTATAACACTTGCTGCTGAGCATGTGTCACATTGAGGTCAGCCCAGGGTGAGGAGTGGGATGTGACTGTGAGAGCCAGGGGTGCATTGCCAGGTGACCCTGATGGGCAGAGGTTCGTCATCAGAGGATGTGTACTTGGGAACATTCTAAGTCAAAAGCCATACCAGAGAAAGAATGTAACCATGTAGACAAGAGTGCCTGTTTTCAGCCAAATAATTCTGAGAATTTGAAAATCTTTTTGTGCGCCTGTGCAGCCAAGGGGGGTTATTGTGAAAGGGAAGGGAATTTTCTTTATATATGGCCATCTGTGTCATGCAGTATGCCAGATTTTACAGATATTAACCCATTTCTACACATTAATTTTCTTCATCATCTGAAAGACTTAGGTGTTTTTATTTCCATTTTACTTACGGTAATTCCAAACTCAGAGTGGTTAAATAATTTATCCAGGGTAGCAGAGTAGGATTCAGACACTAGCATGGCTGCCTTCCAAGTTCAGGGTATACTGAAGATTTTAGTGTGTAGGTAAAGTAAAATTTAAAAAAAAATACTAATTTCCAAAATTATTTTATTTGCAAATCAAACCAAATAATCTATGTAATATAATGATAAAAGCTTTGTATTTGAATTGGTCTCAATATGAATTCTGGTTCTGTCATAATTATCTTTGTGATTCAGACAAGCTGTAACATCTCTCTCAATTTCAATATCTTCCTCAGTAAAATGGGGATAATAATAATGACAAAGTAGTTTATTGTAAGGTTTAGTTGATACAACATATGTTAAATTGCTAAATACGTGTATCACAGTGTATCTAATGATTGCAATAAGAACTGTGATCCATGTACTTTAAACGTTTTAAAATTCTTAGAAATATATGCTCTGTTCTTTACTTATTAAAAGACTTACGGATTCGTTTAAAACTTTTTTTTTTTAAAAAATTGCAGTTCATAGTGCTTCATTTTATACATTACTACGTTAGGAATTTTTTTGTGTGTATCAGATATTTCTTTTTGAACTTCCCAAGAATATATTGCATAGTAAGCATTTAACCATTCAAAAAGACCACAGATTTTAGAAACCGTAGTGCAGCCAAATTATGGTTAAGGAGGATTTTGTGGGCTAGCCAGCAAACTTAAGTACCACTTGCAATACTGTTTCTCCATCAAAATGACAGCATAAAAGGGACATTTCACTAGGAAAAAAAGAAATAAAGAAAACTTGAAATGATAAAGTTAAAAGTATTCTCTTCTGATAGACGTGGGTGAGTCAGCCTTTTAGGAGGAAATTTCGCAAGGAGGAGATTCAAGAAAGCGTTGGTCTAAGTGTGCAGACCGCGCAAGAACCGACTCCTGGTTCCAGGGGGCCACACTGTGTGAGTTCCTGATGCTATCAATCCTGAGGAAAATTGGGGCCCTGGAATCCCTAATATAAGGACAAATAATAGAAGTATAATCTAATTTCTATGAATAACTGTTGCTATTAAATGAGTAATGTGAAGACCATATGTGTGTAGATTCTGCCCAATATGGAGTTGGGAGAGTTATGAGTTGCGGAGAGTGAACATTCAGATTATCAGTAAAAATAAGATATTTGGAAGTCTGTCATTCAGGGCCTTAAATATGATGCTGAGGAGCGTAGTGGTGGGCATAAATAAGATTCAGTGACGCTGGTGCCTAGGTCACAGTATTTTGACAGTTCTGGAAATTAGAGAATTGATTGAACTTTGCCCCAGTGTACAGATTTTTATGAGTGCCTTCTTCTGGGTTGCCCTGAAATGGGCTGGTGTTTTTGAGGCTGCTGGAGTAGAAGTATTCAATTAGGTGTCTGAAGATCGTTTAATAAACATTATGCAGAAAGCAATCAGAAATTGTGAGGGAAGTTGGACTAGATAATCTTAAGGTCATTAAAACTATATGTGACCATGATTTTCTGTGCAATTCCTTTGCACACGTTTGGTATCGTGAATAATCACTTTTATGGGAGAATGTGAGCATTTTAGATATCAGGCTTCAGAATCTGCGGTTTAATCCTGTTTTCCACGAATGAAGGCTCTGACACAAGATTTAAAATACATATTCACTGCTATGATTTAAAAGTCAAATGGGTTTATGACATGAGAAAATTCAGAAAAATATGGCAGCTTTTAGGTCCCAGATGCCATGTTAGTCTCAAATTTGCAGTGTTCTAAGAACCAGGAAAATATCAAAGTGTTCTAAACAAAAAAAAAAGTTTGACAGTTTTATTCCTTAGCTCACAAATCTCTTTTCCTTTGCTCTTTTTAAATTCTTACCTGATGGCAGCCCCAGGGTGGGTCACTTTGGCAATATGGCAGCAATTGAAGCAGCAGCTTTTTTTATCAACAAACCTCTAAATCTTTGAGTTTTTTCGAGAAAACATTGGCATTCCATTATCATCATATTTTTATTTACTGACTGCATGGCTAAGGAGTAGCACATCTGGAAACTCTCTAACTGCTCCTGTCTACTGTGTGAAATGAGCTGCAACCGCACTGTCATATGTGTGTGGGACTGAATGTTACATTGCTAAATAACAAAACGGAACAGAGTGTAATAATTCTACCTCATTTTTTTCCTATAAGATTAATTTACTAAACAGTAATTTAGTAAGTTGAGACTACAATTCAATTAATGATGGTATTTTATTTGATTATAATTAAAACTATGGCTACTCTGCATTTATTCTGTATTACTCATTGTTATTTCTTCTAGAAAGATGTACTGTATCAAGTAGTAATTCCTAAGAGGCTAAAGCTTCAACCTGGGACAGTGATGCAGAGAACCCAACCTATGAGGTTCCTTCTAAGAGGGGAGCTCTAAAGCAGTTAATGTCTTTCACATGGTTGGGTATCCTATTTCCAGGTAGCCTTCCTTACAGAAGTTTTCCTTGCTATATTCTCATATGTGCAGTAAATAAAATAATTCGGGAATATCAGGGAACCCAGAGCAATCTACTTAAAAAAATAATTCAGAGAACTAATTTACAAAATGGAAGCATATCCCAGAGGTAAATACATAACTTTATAGTTAAACGGAGGTTCAAATCCCACCTCTGCCTTTTCCTAGCTACATGACCTTGGGCAAGTGACCTTCATGTTCATATATGTAAAATGGATATCCTAATTCCTGCATGGAAAGTTTATTGACAAGAATAAGAGAATGACTTACTTTAGCTATTAATGTGAGTCAGCCTGTTTGCTGGACATCTCAAGCTTAGTAAGGCCAAACAAAACTTTTTGACTCTCCACCTCTCCTACCCTCCATAATTCTCTGTCCACAGTTTCACAATTGCTGTTGCCATTCTTCATTCCTCTTTCTCTATCCACATTCAACAAGTCCTTTGAGAAGCAGACTCTGCATCAAAAAAACCCAAAAAATGTCTTGAATTTATCCTGTTTTCATTTCCACTACCACCACCTTAGGCTAAGCCATGGTTGTATGATACCTTCCTAACTGCCTAACTTTTCTCCCCCACAGTACGTTCTCCAACAAGCAGTTCATGACCTTTAAAGCTATAAATTTGATCATCATGCCCCATCGCTTCTTTAAAAACCCTTCAGTGGTTTCCAAGAATAAAACCTGAATTTCCTACCATTGACCACATGGCATTAAATGACCGGGCCTCTGTCCCCATCTCTGACCTCTTCTATCAGCCACTGACTGCCACCTTTATCATGCGCCTGCCATGGTGCACTGGGCAGGCTCAACCATGGTCACCTCTCAGCTTAGTGTTCAGCATTTTCATGTTGGTAGGTTGAAATCTGCCACTGTGGGAGTATTTACACCACAAAAATCAGCAAATGCTATGAATTGGGTGGCTTGCCTCAGGAGAGCAGTTGCTAAACATTTACCGCAAATTGCCAGTGCCAGTTAATCTGGCCTCTAAAATGCCAACGTTTTCCTGCCTTTGGCCCTTTGCACTTGTAGTTCATTCTGCCTGGAATGTTCTAGTCTATAGTGGGCTGTTTTTGTTGCTATTGTTGTTTTTTTAAGGGGGAGCATGTTCATGTCTTGGTCCTTTTGTCATTATATCTGGGTAAAATGTCAACTTCTGTGAGAGGACTTATCTGACCACCAACTTAATTGTCCCACTTCCCCTCTCTCCAAGGTCACTGTCTATCACTTTACCTTGTTGTGATTTCTTCTTAACACTAATTTCTATCTAAAATAATATGCTTATATATAATATACATAAGTATGTATAATTTAGTTACCACATCAATATCTATCATCCTTCCAGTAGATTGTAAACGTCTGAAGTCTTGTTCAAAACTGAATTTCCAGAAACACCTGAACAGAACCTGCCACGTAGCAGGTGCATAATAAATATTTATTGAACGAATTAATGATTTAATGTGTAAAAAAAGATGATAATTAGTATCAATTAATTATCATCCTGTTATTTCATACTTATTTACATACTTATATTTCGTTTATTTTTATATATTTATCACTTGCAGATTTTTCGAAGGACCTACCAAAAGGAAAAGTGCCAATCTTTTTTAACTCATGGCTGAAATTCCAGAAGTTTTTGCTACATTGGTTGTGGTCATTCGGATTGACCTCTGCTTTGAAAAGCAGCACAAGTGTTTAAGACTGTGGTGTTTAGTGTGATGTGATAAATTGCAGTCATATGTAAAGACCCACTGAAGCATTTTATGGCTCTAATTCAGTTTCAAGTGCTTAAAATATTGTTTGAGCTATGTTCTCATGACTCTCCCGTGAACCCTCTGGCTCTTACTCAATTCTGCTATCTATTAGATGTTTCTAGGTAGGTCTTGTCTCTGCTCTGTATGGTGCTGCTTACGTTCCGTATCTCCCAAATACCCGAGTACCCTTTTAGCTACAAAAAATATACCCTACAGGTGGTTTTTGGCTTCATGTAGCTTAAATATAATAGCTTGTACCTCTCCACATAAACATAATATGAAAAGTTTTGCTTGTTTTGAATTTTGTTGTGGAAATTTTGGTGTTTTGCTAAACTATTCCAATTAATATATATCTATACAAGTAATTTTTCCAGATCCCTTAGAAAAAAATTTTCTAACTTAAGATAAATCTTATGCCCTCATCAGTAAGTTCAAAGTGTGTGAGCCATTAATATCTGCCATTACTCTTTCAAAATACCGAATTAGTATATCAAAAAGCAGTAAAATAAGATAGTATGACAATAGAGGTATGTTAAAGTTGTAAATCAATGTGTAATATGGAGGGATTTCTTAAAGAGAACTATACATGAAAAAATTCTAAGTTAGAGAAATCTGATTTAAAATTATAATTTTATAACCAGAAGACTTCTTGGAGATGAGCCAGTCCATTTCCTTCATCTTCCAGATAAGAGAATTGAGGCCTGGAATAATTAGGCAGTTTGCCAGAGCTTGCAGACCCACAGAGTGGCAGAGTCAAGAACAATATCTAGGATTTCTGCCTTTCAACCAAGTTCTTGCTCACCTATACTATATTTATAAATCAGGATCTGCTGAATCTTTGAATAACATAGATTTCCAAAAATGCAATTTTAAGGAAACTTTTCTTGCTCTATGTTATTCACTGTGCTTTAATGTATAAAACATCCAACTGTTGTTTTTCTTTCTCCAAATAAATAATGTTTCAAAATATTTTTTGTGAAGTCAAATTAATTGGAATCAATAATTTCAATATTGATCTTTTGAAAATAAGCTTAAATTTAGGTATTGTTCAAATTAAATGCTAAGTAGGAGAAGATATTAAAAATTCATTTGGCTTTACAGGTGGAAGATAATAATATTGCTGGTTATCACTGCCAGTTGTCATTTTGGATTTATTAAAATCAAACTATGATGCCAATTTAATAGGCCTTATAAGTGAATTCTGATTATAGTCCATGAGACTCTTAGGCTTTTATGGGCTGTGTTAATATACAACCAGCATCTTGATATTATTTTGTTGGAAAATATTTACAGAGCACTCTTCCAGGTATTTTTTTAGGTACTGGAGATACAGTGATAAGAAGGGGAGAGTCTGTGCCCTCCAAGAGGTTACATTCTATTCAAAAAGATAGACCATAAACGAAATAGAATACATAGACCAGGAGTGATATGAGATAACTATGAAGTTAAATGAAGCAGGTTAAGTGACTAGGGAGTGAGGAATTGGTGGTGTTATTTTTGATAGCATAGTTAGGAAAGTGAAATGTGAAGATCTGGGTAAACAGTGTTGCTTGCAGATGAAACAGCCTGAGGCAGGGATCAAGCTGGCTACATCCAAAGACAGTAAGATGGCCTGGATGCTGGACTAGAGGAGAAGAGTAGAGTCTTGGAAGAGGTAGGCAGAGGCGAGATCACATAAACTTTTCAGGCCAGGGTAAAGAACTTTAATTTTATTCAAAGAGTGAGGAGAAACCTTGGTAGGACTTTCAACAGGGAAGTGATAGGGGATTTTGGGAATATCTTGTTTTGTGGCAGTTGTGGAGAACAAGGATAGAAATAGAGACGATAAGTAAAAGGCCATTATAGCAGCCCTTTAGAGCGATGATAGTGTTCAAAATTAAGTGACAATGTGGAGGTGGGATGAAGTAGTGGCATATTTTATCCATTTTGAAGATTGAGCCAACTGGACTTGATGATGGAATTGGAGGTGTGGAAAGTTCGGGAAAGAGATGAGTCAAGCTTGAGTCCTAGATTATTGGCCTGAGACATTTGGAAAAGGGGAGAGGAAAGATTTTAGGGCAGATTATCAAGAATTATTTTTTGGATATGTTATACTTTAGATATTATGATATATCCAGTGGAGATGTCAGGTAGATAGATATAATGGTTTAGTTCTCAGGGAACACATTTGAGTAGAGAAAAACTTGGGGAGTTGTAAACTTTAGATGATACTCATTCTGTGCATACTGAGTGCTTGTATGTGCCAGAATTTGTACTATATTATCTCATTTAATCTCATAACAGCCTTGTGACTTGGATAATGTTATTCCAACTTTATGGATTAAAAGGAAAACATAAACAAAACCAAGTATTAGAGAAAGTAAGCAACTTGACTTAGGCATGTAGCTGTTTATCAGTGAAAACAGGATTTGAAGCCAGTCAATCTGCTCAGGGAGAACATTTCCTACCCATTATTCACTGCTTCCCACATAGTAGCTTGTCTACTATATTATATTTTATATGGACCAATTTTATGAGTTTCCTCTCTTTTGATTAATATTGTTTTGTATTAAAAAGAGCATTGGTTTATGAAGCAAAAAACTTGTGATTTTTCAGCCGTTAAAACAGCTCATAAAATAAGAATATTCATAAATCTGAAATTAAAGGTTGCTCTTCATCAAATTAGGGAATGCACATCCAAAGATATTATGAGTGCAGAACAAATGTCAGATATTATACTAAGAGTATACAGTGTGTGTGACACACACACGTACAATGGTTCAGTTGGGCTGTGTGTGTTTGCATTTGATTTGGAGAAGGGAGATTAATCAGTGCACGAATTAAATACATTATTGTTTATCTGTTCTCAGTCTAATATACAAAAGGGATCTAGAGATACTCTGGCTATAGGTTTGGTCAAAAATTTTAGTTATGAAGTGTCTATGTGTCAGCATAATTAATAGGTCTTAGCAGAGAAGTTCATATATTAGCATTTCTAATTAAGGGCATTTATCATCTGACTGAAAGAGGGAATAAACTTCATTCCTATGCAGAGATTGGAAATTACTTTTTAATGGACGGGAAACATGATGCTTTTGCAAAAGTTAATTCTCAAAGCTAAGAAGGCTAATCACCATGCTTTGTTTTCTCCTTGAGGACATGATGACATTTAAATTAATACTATCTGTCATATTGTTTAGTTGAGAGGGTCATTGCATTGCAAATGGCTCTATAATCAAAAGAGAGGTCAGAAGTGTGGAATATGACATTTTACATCTGAAGATAGTTGTTTTTTAAATATTCCAGAAAGATTGCTTTTTGTCAGTATTATTTGTGGGAAAATATTGGAAAAGAGCTTGGCTTGTCTGTTATGATGAACATTTTTAATAAGGAAAATTGCTTGAAAACTTTCCATAAGGCACCCATGATCCCATAAATCAAATAGTGCTAGGATTATCTTCAATTACTAGAAATTAATTGCATTTAACTTGCTTCTATATTTGAGTCTAAAGCAGTTTTGCTTATTTCCAATGGAATCATTAAAAGAAAATTTTTCCACAGACAATTTACTGTTCTAGTAGGCTTTTATTCAGCAATTCATGAATTAAGCAGCATCCAATCTAGCAGATCGAAAGGAGCTTCAAAGAGCTATACAAGGCAAGAGATTTTTTATAGATCAAAGTGAGCAGGAACAAGAAGGTTATATTGGACATTTGCTGATGGGTTGAAGCGGAGTTACTTTCCTTAATGGAGTGAAAGGAAATCTTGGAGCTGGGTCAGGTAACTTGTGTGGAGCAAGCAAGTGCTGATTGGTTGAGCCAGGCCTTGCCTTTCTGGGAGATCCCAGCGTAGACAGTTAAGTTCTGCTTTGCTGACCTGGGACTTAGCATGAGCGACTCCATCTTGGGCTTGATCTGGTTCCTTTAACAGCATGTTTGTCTTAGATAATAATTTTGTTTCCAAGGTTGATAACAGGTGATTGTTTTACTTCCTCTTGTTTCTGTAAGGTTTTTTACCATATCTGTCAGTGACAGATTATTATAAATCACTTATTCAAATAATTTTCTTTAAATCAGCTACCCTTTAGTAGGAAAAATTCTACATAGAATTTCATTTGTATATTTATAAGATATAAATACAAAAAAAGGTGATTTAACTTTCAAAATTCTATTAAATTGGGGCTAGAATTATTATATTGCATAGAATTAAAACTTATAAAATAATTTCTACTCTTCATTTACTTTGCTTAAGCTATAAATCTGAGCAGACAAAGGATCCAGTTTTGAAATGGAAACAAACTATTTGAAATATTAAGGAAAATGTTTCTATTACCTAAAAGGTAAATATTAAATATCATGGAAAATAACATGATCTCATTGTACAGAAATTTTTTTCTTTTCAAAAAATTTCCTCAAAATGAATCCTGTTAAAATGTAATCATTTTCTAGCCAGTTTGGTAATTATTCCATAAATATATAATTTGATGTTTTCACTAAGTAGGCAGGAGGCAGGATGTATTTAGAATGTCGTGGGAGCTGCTAGTGTGTCAGAGTTTCAACATATGTTGAGGGTTCTTTTTTTAATGTCCTTTAAAAAATAATTCCTCATGATGTGCTTTTTGTTGGGGATAAAATATTTAGTTAACGTTATATTTTACTTCATTAAATTTTTTAAAATTGTGGTTGAAATATAATAAAGTTTACCATTTTAATCATTTTTAAGTGTACAATTCTGCAGCATTAAGTACATTCACGTGGTTGTGCAACTTTTCAGTGTCATTTTCATAGCATTATTAAAAAGTTTCTTGGGCCGGCCCAGTGGTGCAGCGGTTGACTGTGCACATTCCACTTCAGCGGCCCAGGGTTCGCAGATTCGGTCCCGGGTGGGGACATGGCAACGCTTGGCATGCCATGCTGTGGTAGGCGTCCTACATATAAAGTAGAGGAAGATAGGCACAGATGTTAGCTCAGGGCCAGTCTTCCTCAGCAAAAAAGAGGAGCATTGGCAGCAGTTAGCTCAAGGCTAATCTTCCTAAAAAAAGAAAAAAAAAATTCTTTAGTTTTACTTGTCACCTCTATTTAATATAAGCATTTCTATTAAGGAAATACAGTGTTTTTGATAAAGTTTCCTGGAGAAATAATTAAAAAATCAAGTGTTACATAAGCGTATATAAACCTAAATTATCCAAATATATTTGTAGAACTAATTAGCAGCAATAAATTATGTTATAAAATAGAATTTTTAAAATACAAAGCTGTTGGTCATATTTATTTATTTATTTTTTAAAGATTTTATTTTTTTTCCTTTTTCTCCCCAAAGCCCCCCAGTAAATAGTTGTATATTCTTAGTTGTGGGTCCTTCCAGTTGTGACATGTGGGACTCCGCCTCAGTGTGGCTGGATGAGTGGTGCCATGTCCCCGCCCAGGATTCGAACCAGCTGTTGGTCATATTTAGAATGTTCCACATTTATTTGTTTCGTACGTTTTCTGGATTCAAATTTAAATCTAACCACATAAGTTTCCATGTTAATGTAGAATGGCTGAATTTCAGTACATTTTCACTGGATGGCTTACTTACTATGAGAAAAACCTGTTTATTCATGGGAAGAAAAGAAGTTAATACTATACTACAACAAACACACACCCAGTCAGGGGACCTATTCACCAAATGTTTGATGTCAAGAATGAAATCGGCTTTGTTGCAAAGCAACAGCTTTCAGTCAAGCAAAAATTCTGTTTCTGCTGAATAGTTTTTCATGTTTCAGTAAAGTATGTTTAATTTATAGGGGCTAACATAGAAAATGTAATCTGCCTGCAGTTTGAACTTTAGTCATTTAAACTCATTCATTACACTTATTAAAGAAGTATTTTCTGATAGAGCAGTTGCCTGAGCCTTTTTTCTTTTGAAAATCTTATTTTAAATTACCTTTATCTTCATTTCGATATGTTTGCCCCTATTAAGCCACTAGTGTAAAACAGCAGTACTAATCCTTTCCAAAATTCACGGGTGTAAAATATAACTCAAAGAAAGCTACCCACAGTAAAATGGACTGTCTGAAGATTAAGCTGTGAATAATCTTTCTGTGTGTGTGTTTGTGTATGGTGTGTGTGTGTGTGTGACTTGGTTTTGCACTCTGAAAAATGCTTTTCGGAATCATATGTATTCTTTGCTAGTTGCTCTAAAAATTTCAGAAGGTTCCTATCAATTTATCTGTTTGTTTTATATTTATATTTGTATATGTACATATATACACACATACACAGATGTACATATATAAAGAATACATAAAATTTTGCAAAATGAAATTTGAGGTTCCATTTATCTTCTGACTTCTACTTGTATTTCGAATGTCCAGTGCACCTTCCTAGCCTCAACAATTATAAATTTCTGAGACATTGACCTTTTATTTCACTTGTGTCTTCAGCTCCTTTCACTGGCTCACTACCTTCTACCAGCAGTCTGTTGTTACATCCTGCCTCTTCTTTCTGGTTGCATCTGTTTCCCACAAATCAATGCCAGATGAAATTGAACAATCTTGTCCTATTGAGCCACTGCCTGTATAATTCATCATTATCAGATCTATCCAGGCTGTACATTGGCCCCTAGTATTCTGATTCTTCTCATGGGATTCAGGATTAATTGGGACCCTCTGTTTATAAGTAGTAGACTATCTCCAAAACTTTGACTCTTGACTGCAGTCTTGTTCTCTGACCCCAGCCTTAGGCTAAGGCCTGTACTCCCAGATGTATATTTCTAGATGTGTTCAGCTCTTTGATCTTTCAGCCATGTAGTCACTAGACCAGATTTTCATATATAGAATCAAAGGAACAGTGAATACGGAGAAAGGGTTAGGCCTAATGGTGTGCATTATAGGTTTATATAAAGATGAATTAAACAATTATTCCTTCTCTCAATTAGCTTACAACTTAATATAGGATATGGCAGAAGTACATTTATAATAATAATAATATAAACATTTGCAATAAGAGTGGCATAGTTTTATCTGAGCCTAATGAGCTAAGAAAAAAAATATTTTTAAGAGTTCAGAATTGGGCTTGCTCTCTGTCCACTATGGCTGAATGTTAATAAATTGCTTAAATTCTTTGAATCTCAAGTTTTTCATTTAAAAAAATTAAACAATAATACCTACTTCATGGAACCTATGTTTTAAATGAGTAATACATATATAAAATACGTATATATGCTATCAAATAAGTGTTCAATAATATGTATATACAAATATATATATATATGTATTTCAATTTATGTATAAATGTATGGGCTAAGTTTACAAAGAATAATTACGATTTCAGTTTTTGACATACTAATGTTGAGGCTCTTTGACAATTTGCAAGAGGAGACAGAAAATAGTTGAATGTATTAGCCTGGAGCCAGCAGAAAGTTCTGGACTCAAGATAAAGTAATAATAAACATCATGCAGCACTTGACATGAGGTATAAAAACAATGTTGGGAAACGAACATAAGCGCCTTAGACCACTTGTTTCCATGGTTAAGAGAAAGGGTCAAAACCAAGGAAACACAGAAAAGCAACAACAAAAACATGGCTTCATCCTTCAATTAGCAGATAAGAGGACATGCTAAGAGTTGTGTGGGCCTCTTAAGAACTGAGGACCTTGTGTCCTTCATCTGAGAAGAGCGATGTAGAAGTAAGACTAACTCACTTGAAGTCAGGGGGCGTTCCCATTTTTCTGCCTTGATTTCATCTTCCTGCCTGAAGCTGAGAGGCCGTGACTTCTGGAGCTCACGCTATCCATGGACAAAGATGAGGCTGGAGTAGGGTGAGCAGAGGTAGGCCCTATCCCCAAGAATAAAAGTAAAAAATATTGGAGCAGTATTCAAATTTGAGGTTAGTCAAATCTCAGCAAAAGCCTTAGAAATTTAGAACAATGCCTTTGTAAGGTTTCCTTGTAAAATTGAAAAAAGTAAATAAGACCTGTGAGTCCGTCCTCTGGGGCAACAAGAAAGTGAAGCTGTGGGAGAGATTGTGCTTCACTCTATCAATTCTTGAAGAAAATAGGAAGAGAAGAACCCCACTGCTTACAGAGGGGGGTGTGGCAGCTAATAAGAGGAGAAAAGGGACTCTGGGGATTGCTTTGACTTGAGAAGAGGTCCTGTGTGGATATGGGATCACCTATGGGCTTGCTTCTCAAGCCAGGACCATCTATTGTGGCTGATGTGCTTTTAAAATCTTCTGAAGAGACTAGACATTTTCTGGGATGAAGGCAGTGAGATTCAACTTCTGAATATTTTCCTGGGTAAACAATATTTTTTTCTTTTTGCTTACTAATTCAGAAACACATCAGCAACAATATTTATAGACAAAGAAAAAAATCACATGTTCCTGACCAAATGACTTAGTCATCATTTTATGTGGTTTTCCATATGTGTGTCATCAGACACTTTAGAATTCCAAAGATGAAATTTTTGCTTGGCATTTACTGGGTTATTTTCTTCTTCTTCTTTTTTTTAAAGATTGGGGCCTGAGCTAACATCTGTTGCCAATCTTTTTCTTCCCAAAGCCCCCCAGTACATAGTCATATAGTCTAGCTGTAGGTCCTTCTAGTTCTGCTATGTGGGACGCCGCCTCAGCATGGCTTGATGAGTGGTACTAGGTCCTTGCCCAGGATCTGAACCAGCAAAACCCTGGGTGACCAAAGCGGAGTGCATGAACTTAACCACTCAGCCATGGAGCCAGTCCCCTGGGTCATTTCTTAACAAGATTAAGTATTGTTGACTACAGAGCAATGTGCATGTCAAAATATTCAGATATTCTTTAAGCTCTCACAGTACATTTTTAAATTTTGCATTTTCGGATTTCCAATTTGTCTTCCACAAAGCTGTGAAAGTTTTGAGAGCTGTGTCTCATGTATTTGTACTACGAAGGAATTAAGAGGAAAAAATGACTCAAAATATTTTCCTGAGTAATATTATCATTGGATTGAGTCAGAAGTTTTGTGGGGGAACAAAAATCCTGAGAACTATGACACAGAAAACCATAAGGTTAAAAGTAGACCTTTTATATGTCAATTTCCCATTTTTCTTGTTTCTAAAACATGTACAAAAACAACCGGTAATATAGAGTATGTTTTAACAACGCCCCGGGCATTATCCTAAGCTTGTTACAATCTCGTCAGTACCTCTGTGTGGTAGATTCTAGTCTTATTATTCCCATTTTACAGACGAGGCGACTGAGATTTAGTGAGTAGAGTGCAAGGTCAGTAAAGATATAGACTAGCCTTCCATCTCCTTCCATCCTTTGCCTCTGGGGCTTTGATTTAGTTATCTCCTCTCTCAGTTCATCATTTGCACACTCTCTTTCCCATAATGTCCCATTTTGCCCACACAAATGCACAGATATTCTTTAGTTAATTTTTTAAAAAATGCAACCAATGGGAGAGATACTAACATGATGCAGGTCATTAACGTCAATTTCACGGAATTGTATATAATTATACACACATTCAAGATTTTTAGGCCAAACATTGATCGTCAATAATACCCCCAAAAATATTTGTTTTAGGTTTAACATGTCCCTTGTGAGAAATTCAAAAGCCGTGACAAGATTATTGTCTCCAAATGCCTCACAAACTTCAACTAGCAAATAGGGAGTCCCTTACACATGGGCCTTTTCCTCCACCTCATGCCTTGTGTTGTTCTCTGGGCTCAGCTTGTCCAGAGTTCTAGCACATCTCACTGAGTGGCACCTGTCCTGCTAGCAACACCTTCCAGCTTTTCGCCAGTGTAAACAGCTTCACATCCCCATCACACAGATCAAATCCCAGCTTCCCCGCTACGTCTCTGGCCTTGAAAAAGTCACTTAACCTTTGCAACCATCAGTTTATTTATATATAAAGCAGAGATCACAGTGGTATTAACTTATGAGGATTAGACAAAGTAATTTATGGGAACTTAAACCAGTACTTGCACACCTAAGGACTCAATAAGTCTTTGCTATTATCGTTATTAATAGCTTGAGAGAGATGTTTAAAGGCTTATTTTGATGTGCTACTCCAAGGTTTATGATACTTCCAGATCTGCTTTGTGTTTGAAATATTTGTGACATCATCTTACCATTGTTTACGCAACTAGTGAAAAGGCATTTTTACTATTTTGAAGTTTGTAATTAATTATACATTTAAGTAATAGAATGAGGACCAATTTTCTTTCCTTTAATGTAAAATCAAACACATAAAAGGTAAGATTTTGGCAGTCATGAATTTAAAAATATGTTAATGTAAACGGGATACTTAATATAAAATATCTTACTGAGAAAGATATATATGGCGACTATTACCAGCATGCAGCCCATATTTAATTGCATAGGTTTCTGAGAGGTGTCATGCCTGGTTACAGTGCCTAGCTCAACTGGTCATATACATTTTTCATCTAACCTAGAAATTGAGTTTTCTTGTATAAAGCACAAAAATAACAGATCACCAACACCATAGTATTTCATAATTTCCTAGTCTGTTGATCTTCGTTCCTATACATTTGAGCATAAAAGCTGATTGGTGCCATGCTATAATTGCAATCTAAGAACACAAAAACAAGTTTGAATAGTAGTAAAGGAAATGTCAGCAAATCACAAGATTATTAGAAAAAATAATATTGGAAGGTTGTGAATCTCAGCACCATTCTGTGATAGTAAAAGGGTGCTCCATAACCATTTTACAGAGAAATGAATGAGAAAATGAATGAATGGATTTATTTACAAATTATTGAATATTAGAACCCAGTAGAATTTAAACTATATAAGGGGAAATAATTTTCTGGGAGGAAAAGTAATATCTTAAATAGAAAAGAAGAGTATTCAGGGCTTTATTTTGTTTTGGATAGATAGAGGTAAACGGATCTTCATGGTTTCTATTTAGAGAAATTAAAATTTGAAAAATGATTTTGAAAGCATAACTAAAGACAGATGATTATGGGACAACCAACAGAGTTTAACCAAATATGGCATCTGACCTTCACCGCAAAGAGCCTGCTAACCTCGTGTGGTCCAGAGAGTGTACTCCAAGGTTTTGGTAAATGTGGGGTTTTCACTATATCTTGATAACAGAGCTAAAACAGGAACTAGAAATAAATTATTTCATATTTTTATTAAATAAACAGCAAATGCAACAAAAATGATTCCAAGTCAGCTTATTGACAATGTTATTTCCAGCAAGTGGAAGATTATAGTTTTGATATATAACTTGAAGCTTTTTTTCCCCTACAAATATTGGCTAGTACAGAACAGGAGATTTAAAGACCTCAGAAACCCAGTTGAAATCTTTGATATTAACATTGATAGTCGCAGATAGGCAAGCAGTTTTGAGCACTGCCTTGTCAGGTGGCCAGCTAATCCATGCCCATGGGGATTCTACAAATGTGACTCGAGCTATTCTAATGTAATTTCAGAGAAACCAGCAGTGCCTCCTTTGTGGCATTTAAATGACATTGTTGTGTTCTACGTTGTCGAATCAACACCTTTAAAATAGAATAAAAGATTGACACACTCTTTGTGCAGTCTCACTAGGAAAGAGTGACATACTAGTTTATAAGTGAAAATATTTTTCATGTAACAAAATTAAAGTCATTCAATGTCTTATCTGTATCTTCAGAAATTTTACTTTAAGATGTTTTCTAAATTCTCTTCGGTAGTATTGTCAACAGCTAATTATTGTTAAATTTGCTATTATTTTTCTTATTTGTAAACAAAATCTGATTTTCTTTTTCTTTTAGGGTCCCCTGCCCTGACTGGAACTGGAACAATCAATGTCATAGTAGATGACATCAATGACAATGTCCCCACTTTTGCCAGTAAAATGTATCTCACCACAATTCCTGAAGATGCACCAACTGGAACAGATGTTTTACTGGTAAATGCCTCTGACGCTGACGCTTCAACAAATGCAGTTATCAGGTCAGTACATTTTCCTTTGTAAATTTTGACTATTTTTCTCATTAAACATTAGTCTTTGGACTAAATGAATATAATGCTTAACTTTGCTAGAAATTCCGTCACGTTAACACATAGCCCTACTGTGGTTATCTATTGCTAAATAACCAACTATGCCTAAAATGAGGATTAAAACAATAATGGTTTTATTTATTGTCCTAAGATTTTATTTTATTTCTTAATTTTATTTATATGCTTGTCAGAGCTCATAATTTTGTAGTTCAGGAATTAGGGCAGGATTCAGTGAGAGATTCTTCTGCTTCATGTGGTTGATTGGTGTCACTTAGTGGTATTTCCTTGGTGACTGGGCGGTCTGGAAGGTCCCAGATGGCTTCATTCATATGCCTGGTGCCTTGGCAGAGATGCCTGGAAGGTTGGGCTCAGCTGAGCCCCTGTCTCTGATGTTGTGGCCTCAGGGCTCCTCACTGTGGTTTCTTAGCAGGGTAGTTGGACTTCTTACTTGGTAGCTCTGGGTTCCAAGAACTTCATGTGAAAGCTGCCAGTGCTCTTTGAGACCAGGCCTAGAAGTGGCATAGCATCACTTCCATAACACTTTATTTGTCAAAGCAGCCATGACCAGCCCAGATTCACTGGAGGAGAAATACACATCACTTCTTGATGGGAGGAGTGTCAAAATATTGGGCCACTTTTAATCCACCACTAGCCCCAATAAAAATATTTGTGTTTCCTAAGTTTAAAAAGTTTATTTTACTCTACTTAAATCCTTTTAAAATGGAGAAGAATAATATGGTACCTTGTTCAGAAAGGATGTGAAAGCAATTGGGTTGTAACAGTTGGTTGATCCAGCTGTGTCCCCTTCTCCCATGCCTATTCTAAACTTTAAGAAATAAAGATTTCCAAATTTCCCAGAGAAAAGTCTCAAAGACCTTAGTATTTTTGTCCACCTACATCATCCCTACCTTCTGTAGGCTGATGGTAAGGAAATTATAGTAGATTAGATGGCTATGAAACTAACAGATCAGAAGAGGCAATCTGAGAGTTCAGAGGAATTGTCAGTCAAGGGTGGCCTATGCATATTGATATAGTGATGACTTGGTTAATGATTTATTTTGTTTGTTACTAATTTCCTATTTAAAAAATCGCTTTAGGAAACTGGCATTAATTAGTTTCTTCCTGCTAGCAGAGATGACTGAGTTAGGTAGGAGGCCTCAAGATATTTTTCATCTAATAAACATTTATTGAGTCGCTAGCATGAATAACGATGATGAACAGGACAAAGATTTTTGCTCTCTTTGAGCCTACCTTTTTTTGAGGTAGATAAGTAAATATAAAATAAATAAGATTACTTCGTATAGTGATGACAGCCTTGAAAATTAAACAAGATAATACAATAGAGAGTGACAAGGAACAAAGGTGTGATTATTGTAGAAGGCCCCTCTAAGGAGGTGACCATTAGGCTAGAAGTACTGGGCTGTGGGCTTTAAGCTTGATGTGTGAACTTAGGTTTATGAGTCTGGACCAGGGTGAGAAAGGGGTCGGAGAGGTCGGCAGGGCCCAGGTCATGCAGGCCATATAAGGCTTTTAGGTCATGCTAAAGAACTGGGATTTTAAAATTTATTTTTAGGTGGGAAACTCTTGGTGGATTTCAAGCAGGGAGCAACATAAACTGATCCATATTTGGATTGGATTGGAGGAGGCAGGACTTTAGGGGGAGGCTTTAGAGAGAGAAATCAGTGAGACCATTTAGGTGTTAATTAATAGAGTGATTCAAACAAAAGATAGAGTGGCCTTGTACCAGGGTGGAGAAATGAAAATTGAGTGAACAGATTTGGAGCATACCTTTGAGATTGTAAGTGGGAATAAAAGAGAGAAATCAGTTATCTCCTAAGTTTTTGGCTTGAACACCTGGGCTTATGGTGGCATGATTTACTGGAGTAGATAGGAGTGGAGGAGAAACAGGTTTGGGAGAAACCAGGAGTTCTTATTTGAATACACTTTGATGACTATTAGTTATGCACATAGAGCTATCAACTAGGACATTGAAGATATGAGTGTGAAGCTAAGGTTCGGGGTCAGGGCTGGAGGCACAGATTTGGCAGTCATCAATGTTTAGGGTACATTTAAAACCAAGGAACTGAATACGAATATTCTAGGAGACAGTGCAGAGAGATAAGGAAAGAGGAGCAGGTAATTCTGGTTACCAAGAATTCTCCCAACACGTGAAAGGAAGGTTTAGAAGGAAGAGTCACCAACGTGGCTAAGAATGTCTAGGAGGAGATACAGGAAGCAATCCAGGAGCAAATGGACATTGACGTGCACTGCATAAGCAGGGAAGGCTACACACAAACTTCCTTCCAGAGTCTGGGACATAATTCCAAGAGAAGAGCTGAATTCTCAGAGGCTTATCCAGTCGAATCATTAAAGATGGGGAAAATTTCTGCCCAGGGTCATCTCTACATGCCTTTTTGGGTCACTGTGCTTAGCACCACCTGAAGATAGGCAGGTACTACTTAACTTCTTCCTGGTGTGACCTCAACAGGCTGGTAAATACCATCTCCTGTACTTGTCCTACACCAAAGCATGGAAATAATGGGATCTATATCCTAAGAATGTACTCAGTGTTCAGCTTAATGTTAAGAGCACAGCCTTGGGAATCAAGCTGCGTAGAGTTGGATCCTGACTCTACTATTTCTAATTGCAGAGCCGCTTATTTAACATTTCTGGGCATGAGTTTTCTTACTCATGGAATAGGTATACTAATAATAAAACTGACTTTGCAGAGTTATTATGAGGATAAATAAAACGTTTAAGTGAACTACTTACAATAGTGCCTAGAATAAAAAATACTGAATACCTGTCAACCTATACTATCCTAATCCATGAAGCACTTATCCCTCTGCTTGTCATCTGTTAGTGCTCAGTGAGTTTCTGACAATAGTTTTGGAAGAATTTCTTATTCATTGTAGTATTATAATCTAATAAATCTTTGTCTGCCATGCAGAGAAAACTGTCTCTAAAGTTAGCACATAGAATATTGCCTGTCAATAGCAGGACAGTTCTCTTGTCTGAGCTGTTTCAGTTTCTGATTGTGAAGCTGCATATTTACAGAATTGATCCCAAAGTCCAGTTATTAGAGTAAAATGTTGTGATGATAGGCTGTTTTCTTCCAGTGTATGTCAAAGTTTTACTGCTAAATGGTATCCCGTGTTTGGGAGAAATGGAGATCAATGTAAAGTTGGTCTGGAAAATTCTGTTCATGTTTTCAGAACGTTTTACAGAGTTGTACTGGCAGGTCTGATGTGATTGTTTTGATTTAATAGTATGTATTTTGGTTGTTTGATTCACTGATTGGACTTTCTTTTTCCTTTAATATCAGAGAATTAACTTTATGCTTTTACATTCACTGAAATCTGTAAAACGCCTCTATGAAAATCTTCAAATGATTATGCTGTCATACAGTCAGATAAAATTAAAATTGAAGCTATTTTTATCTTATAAAAATGATTCAATTCACTTTTAGATTAATTTAAGACAGATAATCTTACAGCTTAAATTTAATATATTTTCATACATAAAGTGAGTAGTTATGCCAACATAAACCTTATTTACGCTGGCCTGATATATTTCAATGGAATATCTATATTAGATGTTAATCAATCCATGCTGTTCATGGGATCCAGGAGAAAATCCTTTCTTTATTCTGGTTAACACAGCTATTTTATGTTAATTTTTATATTGATTATTTAAATATTACATACGTAAGTCATTATCCAACTATCGATGCACTCTCCAATAGCACAACCCTTTATGAGTCATGTAATTCGTTAATTTTCTCTTATGGTCTACCATGATCTTGTATATGGCAGCCACCCAATGAATATTTATTTATATTTTTCTTTCTACCCATTTGATCAAGCTACACATTTTTATGGATGGTGCACTTATTTTGAGTTATACATTTTACTTCAGTTTTAATATTTCCCCCCTGGTAAACCAGCCTGCTTTAATTCCTGGTCTTTATCTATTTTATATCTTTGCTTCCCAGACACCCATTCCAGAATTTAGCTTTTATAGATATGTATCCCCCTTTCTCCCAACTGGATCAAATCTCCATTCAGATCTCACTTCTAACTCTTTTATGTCACAACACTGGAGAAAGTCACAAAACTATCGACAAGGTCGACATTCAAAGGTAAATCCCTTACTCTGTGCTCTTAATCCCATCCCATTCAATTTCCTCCAAATCTTTAATCCAACAGCAATTGCATTTCTCTCTTGGGTCTTCAAGTTATCCCTCTTCTCTGGATCATATCCCTCCAGAAATGCTCAGAATATCTGGTATTGAATTCTGGATCCTTTATTTACCTACCATGACTTAGGAAAGTCATTTTAGTGTCTCTAAGGCTCATAGATCCGTAAGTAAATGTGGAGATAAGAAGTGCTACTTTACAATTTGTGAGAATTAAATATATGTTGACCACCTGCTATGTGTCAAGGAGTATACATGTTATCAGTTAATATGCGTAAGTGTCTTTAATATGATTATTGGGACATAAAAGTCACTAAATGAATGTGTGTTTTTTTTCTTTTTATCCTTCACATATGTATTTTGTTCCCAATATATTCTCCCTTGCACAATGTCTGCAACACAATAGTGCCTGACAACTACGTAAACGCATTGAATAAATGCTTCTAGTATTCTTTAGAATCGCTGCTTTTACTCATTTTTTTTTACACCACATTTTGGAGAGAGTAGGTCACTATCTCACAGTTTTCTCCAGCCATTTATTCCTGAAAATCTTTCAGTCTGATTTTCTCCTCCACTGATTTACTGATTCTAACTGAAGATTCTACTGAAATTTATGAAGTTCAGTGACTTTTTTGGAGTTTTTATTCTCCTTTACCCTTTGCAATATTTGCACTACAGGTCATCCTTTCTTTTTGGCATCTTCTTTTCTCCTCAATGTCTGTGTAAATGTGACTTTCTGTTGTTTCTCACCCTGCTTCTCTGACCACGTCTTTCAATTTGCCTTCTGTATCTCCTCTTTCTCTGCAAAGTAATTTGGACATTCCCTACAAAATTTTTTCTCAGTCCTTTTATTCCTTTCTTTATCTTTGTATGTGTGTGTGTGTGTGTGTGTGTGTGTGTGTGTGTGTGTATGAGAGAGAGAGGAGAGATAGAGTGTGGGAGAGAGAAAGAGAATGATTCATTTCCAGGGCTGCAAGCACACAGAAGATGATGCAGAAAACCTCTAAATCTGTACTATCAACTCTGACTCCTTCCCAGAGATTCCCACGCGTATTTATAACTCCCTGATAGACGCTTCTACCACCTGGAGGTTCTGTTGGCATCAAAAGCACAACATGTCAGAAACTCCTAACCTGTCCTGTGTCTCATCTCAGCATTCTGCTTTCTCTTACTGATGTTGCTTTGCTTTCTTCATCCACGCTTGATGGCTGAGGGTCATCCTCTCCCCTACACTCAGTCAGCAGACGAGTTCTCATGTTTCTTCTTTCTAATGCCCCTGGCGCCCATTCTTTTCTGTGCAATCCTCCTGCCAAGATCCTAGTTCAGTTCATAATTACATCATGCCTGGACTATTACAATAAAAATTAACCTACTTCCCTGACTCTGATTTCTAACCTCTCCAATCTGTACTCCACACTATACTATAGAATTTTTGAGCCCTTACTATGTCCCAGGCACTTTGTTAAATTCTGAAGAGTGAGGGCACTCTAGATCCTGCAAGAAGAACAGTTTAATATAGGGGTAATTTTGTAATCTTGTAATTACAGTGCTTTGTAACAAGTATAGTTTAAGCACAGAATGGATGGAAAGAAAAATGTAGTCACTGCTACCTGAGGAAACCAGTAGATGCTTCAAGAAATTGATTTTTGGAAACACAGAGAAGTAGTTTATGGACAAATAAGGGATGAAAGACATTCTGGGCAAAGTTAATAACAGAGAAAAAGGCAAGGAGCTATGTAAAAGTATGGCATCAGAGCAACCATGCTGTTCAGTATGGTTGGTGTGGGTTAGGAATGGGCCTCGTATACCATAGAAAAAATTCTCATTTCCTTTCTGCATCTAATGGGAAGAACGGCTGAAGTTTTTTAAGCTGGGCAATAACATAACAGTTTCCCTTTTATGATGATTCTTCTCTCAATGTTGTAAGAAGTAATTTGGACAAAGCACAGCCTGAGTCAGTGAATGAAAGGGCAATGGAGTCCTATGAACCTGCTTGAGCCTTCCGTGGCTTAGCTTAACAATGGTGCTCCCTTGCTCAAAATCTTTCAACTTCCAGTTTGCCTGTGGCATAACACCCAGTCTCTGTATTCCAGTCACTTCACATAATGGCCCCAGCATCTTTCCAAGCTTATTCTGCACAAATGTCCAACATATAGCCAAACTTTCAGCCTCCCTGGACCACTTTCTGCTCCTGAGAAAAGGATCTGTGCTTTCCCAAGCCTTATGGTTTTGTTCAAGTCCTTCTGTATCCTAGCCCAATGTTCTGCAAACTGCAGCCTGCAGGCCAAATCCGGCCCAGTGCCTGCTTTTGTAAATAAAGTGTTATTGGAGCATCGCCATGCCCATTCAAGTATGTTTTGTCTATGACTGCTTTTGCACTGCAACGGCAAGTTGAGCATTGCAAGAGAAAGCTCACCACCACCAAAGCTGAAAATATTAACTAACTGTCCCTTTACAGAAAAAATTTGCTGACTCTTGGCTTAGAACACCTTTTTTCTTCCTTTTCAATGCTATTGTAAGATGGGTAGCTCCTGTAAAACCTAGCTTACATTTGTCCTTCTCTAAGGAAGGCTTAATTTTAATCATTCTAGTCAAAAGTGGTCTCTCTGTCTTCTGAATACCTAGAGCAATGCTTCATCACAGTTCCATAGCACGTAAACATACTGCCTTGTTTTGTATTTACTTTTCTATGTATCTTTCTTCCATTTAGGATGTAAGCTTAAAGACAGAATTTTTACTTATTCATGTCTATATCTATTAGTCCATCTATTTATTTAACTAAATATGTAGGTAGATTATAATAGATTATACATAATAGATTATTATATTATAATTATACATGTATATATACTCTGTGATGTATGTAAATCTAGACTTTTAATTCTCATCATATACCAATTACAACGCCAAGTGCATTTCATACAAAATTACATTTAATGCTCAAAACTACCCAATGAAAGGAATACATGTGTGATCAACACTTTATAGCTAGAGAGAAGGCTTAGAAAGGTTAAGAAATTTTACGTTAATTTAAGTGCAATGAGTGAGGTAAAAATTCGTGTCAAGGTAAATTGTGTTCCAAAGCATACATCTCTTAACTATTATTAAATTATTGTATGCTAGCAGCATACAGACCAGTGCCTTATGATCCTAGTACATCTGAGAAAGAGGCAGAAAAGGTTAGAAAAATCAATTGGAGATAATTTAGCTTTACAGATGCAAAAATGATGGGTTTAGATTTTAGATAATGATCTCAGTTTATGCCAATAATTTGAAACGATAATTCTTATTCTTGAATCAGCAAATAAATGAACACATTTACTGATTTGCATTGAACTAAATCAGTGTAAACCAAGTCTACATTGAAACACCTTGAGTCAGAGTCTCTTTTTGCCTTAGCAAGCAGGTACAGTATTTCTTGTCTTCACTACATTCCTTTAGACTGAGTTTTACCTTCTTCACACTGTGGTATAATGGAAAAAGTGCATGTTGAAGTCATAAAGACAGAAGTTCAAACTCTACATTTACCATTTATACATTGTATGCTTCTTTACACAACCATATTAATCTCCCTTAGATTCAGATTCCTCGTCTATAAAATATCCAAAACAAAATCCACTAGGATTGTTCTGAAGTTAAATGAGAGCATATATAAAATGCCTAAGAATGTGCGTGGTGCACACTAAGAACACAGTAGTGTGCTGCAAGTCATTAAAGACCAGTATAGATTTTTAGATGTTAAGAAGTTAAAACAAAACACAACCTGATGAAGTTCATAATTTTAAAAGAGATTAACGTGGACCAGAGAAGCAGGAAAGATATCCACAAAGGGATGAGAACCAAACCAAGACTTTAATAATAGAGGTAGGGAAAACCTGGGCATATTATCTTGGCAGTCTATCCATTTATCCAGCCACTTGTGTTCCTTCTATCTCTCTATTTTTTTTAACTTACAAGTATAAGTTACATGAAACTAGCATGGTAGATATTATGGGACATTAGAGAATACTTCATATTTAAAACACACTTTTGATAACTTCAGAATCAGGTAAAGTCTAGAAAAAAATTAGTCACATATTTACATGATTTATTCTTTAATTTTTAAAAATAGTAAATATATTACTTACTTTTAAGCAGATGATCATATGGGCCATAGCATGTATAATGGCATAAAATAAAGAATAAGAATTTACAGTACAAGATTCCTTTACAGATTATTTAGTTCCTGGACTAGAACTCACATCATTTGTGTTTTAACACATTGCTCTTTCTAATCCACCATGATCTTGCCATATACAAGACATTCCAATCCAAATTTCCATGCACTTTTCATCATTCTTATGTTGTTTTTGTTTGTGAATGCTCAGGGAACAAATATTTGATTGAACCCTGATCTTTGCTGTGATAAAGCTGTAAGAAATTTTGTGGTGCTGTGAATTAATTTTTTTCCCCTATTAAATTATTTGGTAATTTCTACATCCACTGATAGAAACAAGACTTCCCAGAATAAAATCACACAATTCTCATAAACCAAGTTCCTACAGACTTTATGGGAGAAAAAAGGCAATTTGATTATTTCAGAGGTCCTGAATTTTTAACTTTAAGAATTCATTTATAAACCTCTGATATTTTTATTTTGATAAAAGGCATAGATATCTCTATGGACAGCTAATCTTCGACAAAGGAGCAGAGGGCCTACAATGGAGAAAAGAAAGTCTCTTCAACAAATGGTGCTGGGAAAACTGGACAGCCACATGCAAAAGATTGAAAATCGACCATTCTTTTTCACCACACACCAAAATAAACTCAAAATGGATCAAAGACCTAAAGATTAGGCCTGAGACAATAAGTCTTTTGGAAGAGAATATAGGCAGTACACTCTTTGACATCAGTTTCAAAAGAATCTTTTCGGACACTGTAACTCCTCAGTTGAGGGAAACAATAGAAAGAATAAACAAATGGGACTTCATCAGACTAAAGAGCTTCTTCAAGGCAAGGGAAAACAGAATTGAAACAAAAAAACAGCTCACTAATTGGGAAAAAATATTTACAAGCCACTTATCCGACAAAGGGTTAATCTCCATAATATACAAAGAACTCACACTGCTTAACAACAAAAAAACAAACAACCCGATCAAAAAATGGGCAGAGGACATGAACAGACATTTCTCAAAAGAAGATATGAATATGGCCAATAGACACATGAAAAGATGTTCATCATCGCTAATCATCAGGGAAATGCAAATCAAAACTACACTAAGATATCACCTTACCCCCGTTAGATTGGCAAAAACATCCAAAACCAAGAACGACAAATGTTGGAGAGGTTGTGGAGAAAGAGGAACCCTCATACACTGTTGGTGGGAATGCAAACTGGTACAGCCACTATGGAAAACAGTATGGAGATTTCTCAAAAAGTTAAAAATAGAAATACCCTATGACCCAGCCATCCCATTACTGGGTATCTATCCTAAGAACCTGATATCAGATATCTCAAGAGTCCGTTGCACCCCTATGTTCATCGCAGCATTATTTACAATAGCCAAGACGTGGAACCAGCCTACATGCCCAGAAACTGATGATTGGATAAAGAAGATGTGGTATATATACACAATGGAATACTACTCAGCCATAAAAAAAGACGAAATTGGCCCATTCACAACAATGTGGATGGACCTCGAGGGCATTATGTTAAGCGAAATAAGTCAGTCAGAGAAAGACGAACTCTATATGACTCCACTCATAGGTGGAAATTAGTATATTGAGAAGGAGATCTGATCGGTGGTTACCAGGGAAAAGGGGGGGTGGGGGGAGGGCACGGAGGGGGAAGTGGTGTACCCACAACATGACTAACAAAAATGTACAACTGAAATTTCACAAGCTTGTAATCCATCATAACATTAATAAAAAAAAAAAAAAAAAACAATACGCAGAACTTAACTAAATACAAAAAAAAAGGCATAGATATCTTTTACTGTACAAGGGTAGTAATTATGCTTTATAAAGAGTCACTTCTGGTCTAGGAAATATAGTTGGTGCTATCTCTTCTTATTCATTCCTGATGCTGGCATAGGGGTGTGCCAGAAAGTGTTAAAAATGCGAGGGATATCAAGTACCTTATAAATACTGAAATAATTTCTCAACCCACCTCCCTCTCTATTCTTTTTTAAATTTTCCTATCATTTTATAGAATCCCTGTTTTTTAAAATATCGGTTCCCCAACAGTGCATTATTTCTCTAAAAAAGGATGAAAATGCTGAAATGTTTGTTTTAAGCTGTCAACTTCATAGGAGGAATGTATACGCCACTGGCTGCAATGCAGGCTCTTTTCTGCTGTTTCTATTACACACTTGCTGTTGCTATGTTTTTATGGACACAAACCAAACTATAGAAACATGCAGTTAATTCCAACAAGGGCAATTCTGTGTTGGTATAAAGGAGACAACTTTTAAAGACGTCTATTTTCTACCCTCCAACTTTAAAACTTATGGCCCACAGCCAACTTCTGAACCCCCAAGTTTAGCTACTTCTGTCCTGGCTGATCTCTCAGGAATACACAGATACCGTTCCTCTTCAGAAAGAAGAGTGAAGCTATTTTCAGTGGAAACTCCTGCCCGTTAACAAATCTGGTTAACATCAAACATCCATGAAAATGTCATACCTCTCCTGACAACAAGAAAGCAAAGCAACAGAGCCGTATGAGGAATGACAAATGAGAGAATTAGTAACGAAGAATGTCTCTGTATAAATAATCAGTTCTTTAGTTGTTCTGGATAGTCAATATATGTCAAATCCAGTGTTTGTCTTTAAAGACTAAGATCTTCAACTGATCTTCTCTGGTATACTTTGGTACACAGCAGAAAAATGATTTTTAGATTCATTTAACAGATGTTCATTTGTGATCCTGGCCACTAACCACAATATTAGAGCAAAGCCCTGATTTATGCTTTCAGGCTCGCTTATTTAAAACACAGTGGTCTTCTGGGTATATTTTTGGACCTTACGTGATTTAAGAAGTCCACAAACCTTGCAAGGACCTGCTTGAGGTCAACAGACATCTCACAATAAAGATCGTCAGTGTAATGTTCACATGAAATTTGAAATATTTAACTTCTAGCTATATTTTTTCACTGTTGAGTGATCTTACCTGTAATGTTTTTCTTTACATTTCTGTCTCAGCTTTGAGATTATAGTAAATAGATGCTAAATGTACTGAAACTAGAAGAAACAAGCTCATCTCTGCTGTCTGCTTTAGTTACAGGCTCATTGGTGGAAACTCTCAGTTCACCATCAACCCATCCACAGGACAAATCATCACCAGTGCATTGCTAGACAGGGAAACAAAGGAGAATTATACTTTAGTCGTGGTCTGCAGTGATGCTGGATCCCCGGAGCCTCTTTCCAGTTCCACCAGTGTGCTCGTCACTGTGACTGATGTCAATGACAATCCACCAAGATTTCAACATCACCCATATGTCACACACATCCCGTCTCCTACTCCTCCAGGTAACCAAACCAACTCTGAGGTCTCATGGATAAATGTACACTATACGTTGGACATTTTCTATAAATATATTTCTGTTATTCTTCTGTATTTCTGATATAGCTTAGTTTGCAAATCTAAAATTCATCTTGTTTTGCCTCATGAAATTGAAGGAACAGTAAATCTCATAAATTAATTCTTTTATCCTAAACCAGTTGTGCTTAAGATTTTATAATTGCCACATCTTTCCTAGGATTATTTCTTAATATTACTTGAATATTGTTAAATTATTAAAATAGATATGACTTTGTAGTCAAAGAGGGCTCTACTCTGAGATATAATTTGTGTAAGATCCCCAAGAAGAGGGACATCATCTCTCTTTTTCATGTCATATCCTAGCACTTGGAACATTATCTGGGAGGCAAGAGGCATTTAACTATTTTTGTTGGTGGAAAAACAAATATTTACTTCCATGCTTCATAGATAGATTTTCAAAAATGTTTCGTGAATGAATACTTCTAATTAGTTATTATTATTAATATTATTTAATTTCAGTTTTTATGGATGGAAGTTTTTTTGTTAGTAAGTTTATGGAGCCATTAATGAACCACTTTCATATCGACACCATGCTTTTATCTTTCTGCATTTAAATTGAATTTGGTTTCATTTGCTTGTTTGCAAAGACTCATATTCTCTTAAGAACTGCACAAATCATCTGCCATTTGTAATCTTTTTTTTTTGAAAAATTCACCTTTTTTTTTTAAAGATTGGCACTTGAGCTAACATCTATTGCCAGTCTTCTCTTTTTCTTTTTCTTCTTCTCCCCAAAGCCCCCCAGTACATAGTTGTATACTCTAGTTGTATATCCCTCTAGTTGTGCTGTGTGGGACGCAGCCTCAGCATGGCCTGACAAGGGGTGCCATGTCCGTGCCCAGGATCCAAACCGGTGAAACCTTGGACCGCTGAAGCGGAGTGCATGAACTTAACCACTCGGCTACAGGGCCGGCCCCCATTTTTAACCTTTGAGATAAGTTTTCAAACAAGAAAATATACAAATATAGGCCATAATTAATTTAATCTTCCTTGCTTCAAAATATTTTTAATCAGAAGAAAAAATAAACTGATCCAGGATTCATCCTCTCACTGATTTTTCATCTTCTATTCACTTGAGAATGTCTAATTGATACCAATTGAAAGTATAAAATTCATAAATTTTGGTGCCAATTTTGTTTCAAAAGGAAATGTTAATATCAAAGTCATAAATCCCTGATGAAGGCCTTTAGCTGAAATGATGCTGGCGGGCAGGAGTCTAATTACATCCAATGTGTGCAGATGCAATATAGCATCTCCTATATCAAGTGAGCAATGCCTCAGCATCTTTTCCTCATTAGACTTATTAAAATTAATCAGAATCCTTGGCCTTTTTTTTTTTTAATAAAGACTTTTCGCTTTTGTCACGAACTCTTCTGTAGGGGTAGGCGTGAAGGTTTGGAAAGGTTTGTGATTGAGTATATCCAAAACATGTCCTTATGGCAGCTTTTCTGCATATTTCTACTACAGTCTGTTCCTTGGCACTCATCCCAGGTGCTATCTTTTGGAATCCAAATTGCGTCCATTCTTCCTCAGTATTTATTTCTTATCATTTTGTAATTGTTCTAATTGATTTATAGATTTATATGTCTATATGTATGTATATGCTTTATCTCCATGTGATAATAGTTCACAGATAAAATATTTGGTTATGAAACAGTGGGTATAAGGAATCAACAACAATTCTTTAAACATATTATTTTTGGTTTTGTGATTACATATATGGTAATTCAAAGATGTTTTTAGAATAATAGAGAAATTATCTTTTTTTGTTGGGCAGAAGCATAGCTCTTAGCAGAGCTCACGTATTATCATGTTTGTTGGAAGTTGTTAGTAGATTTTTCTCCCAGGAACTGTAATTCAGAATGATTAACCATTACTCTTCCCTGTGCTTCTCTCAAAGGCACACTGAAAAATATTACATCCAGTAGACTGTGTGGGTTTTAGTTAGACAATGGCGGATCAGTCCCTGAAGTCTATCATTAAGTAGATTTGACTTGGGAACCTCAAAGTTAGTATAGGAGAAGCTGTTCTTCCCCAGTAATCATGAGAAAGTAAAGTTATAATAGGTAGCAATATGGTGTTTTATATACATTAACCAAATGTTTTATTCGGGTTCTGTGTGATTATAACTGCACACTCCCTCTTTTATAGGTTCCTTCGTCTTTGCGGTTACCGTCACAGATGCTGATATTGGACCCAATTCTGAACTGCATTATTCTCTTTCGGGTAGACACTCTGAAAAATTTCACATTGACCCACTGAGAGGAGCTATAATGGCAGCTGGACCACTAAACGGAGCTTCAGAAGTGACATTTTCTGTGCATGTAAAAGACGGTGGCTCATTTCCAAAGACAGATTCCACAACAGTGACGGTTAGATTTGTGAACAAGGCAGATTTCCCTAAAGTCAGAGCCAAAGAACAAACTTTCATGTTTCCTGAAAACCAACCAGTAGGCACTCTTGTCACCACCATTACAGGATCCTCTTTGAGAGGAGAACCTTTGTCCTATTATATCGCAAGTGGGAATCTTGGCAATACATTCCAAATCGATCAGTTAACAGGGCAGGTGTCCGTTAGTCAACCTCTGGATTTTGAAAAGATTCAAAAATATGTTGTATGGATAGAGGCCAGAGATGGAGGCTTCCCTCCTTTCTCCTCTTATGAGAAACTTGACATAACAGTATTAGATGTTAATGATAATTCCCCAATTTTTAAGGAAGATCCATTTGTATCTGAAATTTTGGAAAACCTTTCTCCTCGAAAAATACTTACTGTTTTGGCAATGGACAAGGACAGCGGACCCAATGGACAGTTAGATTATGAAATAGTTAATGGCAACAAAGAACATAGTTTCAGTATCAATCATGCCACTGGTGAAATTAGAAGCATTCGACCTTTAGACAGGGAAAAAATATCTCAATATGTGCTCACCATAAAGTCCTCAGACAAAGGCTCCCCTTCTCAGAGTACCTCAGTAAAAGTCATCATCAACATTTTAGATGAAAATGATAACGCTCCTAGGTTTTCTCAAATATTTAGTGCCCATGTTCTTGAAAATTCCCCATTAGGATACACAGTTACACGTGTTACAACTTCTGATGAAGACATTGGTATAAATGCAATTAGTAGATATTCTGTAATGGACACAAGTCTTCCATTTACAATTAATCCCAGCACAGGTGATATTGTCATTAGTAGACCTTTAAATAGAGAAGATACGGACCGTTACAGAATTCGAGTTTCTGCACATGATTCTGGATGGACCGTAAGTACAGATGTCACAATATTTGTGACAGATGTCAATGACAATGCTCCAAGATTTAGCAGACCCTCCTATTATTTAGATTGCCCTGAACTTACTGAAATTGGCTCCAAAGTCACTCAGGTATCTGCCTCAGACCCTGACGAGGGGTCAAATGGACAAGTATTTTATTTTATAAAATCTCAGTCAGAGTATTTCAGGATTAATGCCACTACAGGAGAGATTTTCAATAAACAGGTCTTAAAATACCAAAACGTCAGTGGCTTCAGTAATGTAAACATCAACAGACACAGTTTTATAGTGACATCTTCAGATAGAGGTAATCCTTCCTTACTTAGTGAGACAACAGTTACTATCAACACGGTGGACAGTAATGACAATGCACCTCAATTTCTTGAAATGAAGTATTTTACTCCAGTCACCAAAAATGTTAAAGTTGGTACAAAGTTAATCAAAGTTACTGCAGTAGATGATAAAGATTTTGGACTGAATTCTGAAGTAGAGTATTTCATTTCTAGTGAAAATCATTTGGGAAAATTTAAGTTGGACAATAATACAGGGTGGATTTCAGTAGCATCTTCCCTAATTTCTGACTTGAATCAAAACTTTTTGATCACTGTTACCGCAAAGGATAAAGGAAACCCTCCACTTTCATCCCAAGCAACTGTTCAAATAATTGTCACTGAGGAAAACTACCATACACCTGAATTCTCTCAAAGCCACATGAGTGCAACCATCCCTGAAAGCCATAGCATTGGGGCCACTGTCAGAACTGTTTCTGCAAGAGACAGAGACGCAGCTATGAATGGCTTGATTAGGTACAGCATTTCTTCAGGAAATGAAGAGGGCATTTTTGCAATCAATTCCTCCACAGGTGTATTAACACTAGCCAAAGCTCTTGATTATGAGCTATGCCAGAAACACGAAATGACTATTAGTGCTACAGATGGAGGATGGGTTGCAAGAACTGGTTATTGCAGTGTGACTGTAAATGTGGTTGATGTGAATGACAATTCTCCAGTATTCCTCCCTGATGAATATTTCCCTACTGTTTTGGAAAATGCCCCAAGTGGGACAACAGTTATTCACCTAAATGCAACCGATGCTGACTCTGGAACCAATGCTGTGATTGCATATACCATCCAGTCATCTGACAGTGACCTCTTTGTCATTGACCCCAACACAGGAGTCATCACCACTCAAGGCTTCTTGGATTTTGAAACCAAGCAGAGCTACCATCTTACTGTGAAAGCCTTCAATGTCCCCGACGAAGAAAGGTGCAGTTTTGCCACTGTTAATATACAATTAAGAGGGACAAATGAATATGTGCCTCGTTTTGTTTCCAAACTTTACTATTTTGAAATCTCAGAAGCAGCTCCTAAAGGTACTGTTGTTGGAGAAGTGTTTGCCAGCGACCGTGATTTGGGCACTGATGGGGAGGTACACTATTTGATTTTTGGTAACAGTAGAAAGAAAGGTTTCCAGATCAATAAGAAGACTGGACAAATTTATGTTTCCGGACTTCTTGATAGAGAAAAAGAAGAAAGAGTATCTTTGAAGGTATTGGCTAAGAATTTTGGCAGCATTAGGGGTGCAGACATAGATGAAGTCACTGTAAATGTCACCGTGCTTGATGCCAATGACCCACCTGTTTTTAGTCTAAACATCTACAGCGTTCAGATCAGTGAAGGGGTCCCAACAGGAACTCATGTGACCTTTGTCAGCGCCTTTGACTCAGATTCTGTCCCCAGCTGGAGCAGGTTTTCTTACTTCATTGGATCAGGGAATGAAAATGGTGCTTTTTCCATTAATCCACAGACAGGACAGATCACCGTTACTGCAGAATTAGATCGAGAAACCCTACCCATCTATAATCTCACTGTTCTGGCTGTTGATTCGGGGACCCCCTCAGCTACAGGAAGTGCCTCCTTATTGGTCACCCTGGAAGATATAAATGATAATGGGCCGATGTTAACCATCAGTGAAGGAGAAGTTATGGAAAACAAACGCCCAGGAACTCTGGTGATGACCCTTCAGTCCACTGATCCCGATCTCCCTCCCAACCAAGGCCCCTTTACCTATTACCTGCTGAGCACTGGTCCTGCCACCAATTATTTTAGTCTGAACACTGCTGGAGTTCTGAGCACAACCAGGGAGATTGACAGAGAGCAGATTGCAGACTTCTATCTGTCTGTGGTTACAAGAGATTCTGGTGTTCCTCAAATGTCTTCCACAGGAACCGTGCATATCACAGTTATAGACCAAAATGACAATCCTTCGCAGTCTCGGACGGTGGAGGTATTTGTTAATTATTATGGCAATTTGTTTCCTGGTGGGATTTTAGGCTCTGTGAAGCCACAAGATCCAGATGTGTTAGACACCTTCCACTGCTCCCTTACTTCAGGAGTTACAAGCCTCTTCAGTATTCCAAGGGGCACTTGTGATCTGAATTCCCAGCCCAGGTCCACTGATGGCACATTTGATCTGACTGTTCTTAGCAATGATGGAGTTCACAGCACAGTCACAAGCAATATCCGAGTTTTCTTTGCTGGATTTTCCAACACCACAGTGGATAACAGCATCCTCCTTCGTCTCGGTGTACCAACAGTAAAGGACTTCTTGACTAACCACTACCTTCATTTCTTACGCATTGCCAGCTCACAGCTGACAGGCCTAGGGACTGCTGTGCAACTCTATGGTGCATATGAAGAGAACAATAGAACGTTTCTTTTGGCAGCTGTGAAGCGAAGCAATAATCAGTATGTGAATCCTAGTGGTGTAGCCACTTTCTTTGAAAGCATCAAAGAGATCCTTCTCCGGCAGAGTGGAGTAAAGGTAGAATCTGTGGATCATGACTCATGTGTTCATGGTCCATGTCAGAATGGAGGGAGTTGTATAAGAAGACTGGCTGTGAGCTCCACATTAAAAAGCCACGAGAGTCTTCCAGTCATCATTGTGGCAAATGAACCTTTGCAGCCTTTCTTATGCAAGTGTCTTCCAGGTTATGCTGGTAGCTGGTGTGAAATAGATATAGATGAATGCCTTCCATCCCCTTGCCACAATGGTGGGACCTGTCACAATTTAGTGGGAGGATTTTCATGCAGCTGCCCAGATGGCTTCACTGGCAGGGCCTGTGAAAGAGATATCAATGAGTGCCTGCCTAGTCCTTGCAAGAATGGTGCCATCTGCCAGAATTTTCCAGGAAGCTTCAACTGTGTTTGCAAAACTGGATACACAGGTATGACAATCTTTGACTTTTTTCACTAAGACTTTAGCCCTGTCAAGTATAAAAGAAAGATTTGAATTTTGTCATTTTAAAATAATTCTCCATAAAAATGGGCATAATCGTAGCAAAAGCTTTAAGTGTTTGCTATTGGCCGAGCACTGTTCTAAGCACTTTATCTGTATTTATTTTACTGACTTCTCACAAGAAACCTGTGTGGTAGGGATAATTAATAAAGAAGATTAAATCGCTTGCGTTCAGCACGGCACAGAAAGTGATCTGGGTTTTGACTCCAAGCTTGACTCTAGAGCCTCTGCTCTTTATGTGCGTGTCACACTCCATCGTGCTTTGATTTGTACTTGCTAGAGAGTATCATGGTGAGTCCTGTATCTTCTAAGAATGTTTTGTCCATTATTCTGCTTGATCCTCACAAAAAGCCTATGAGGTGATGTACTGGGCTGAGACTGGTCAGAAACTGAAATTACTTTAGGACTTTAAAGTAGGAAGGTATTTAATACAAGGAAATAGCTTACAAAATCTTCAAACTGGCTAAGAGTGAGGGTCAGGAAAATTCACCAACGACCTCAGCAATAAGGACACCGCAGGTATTGGAAGGAATCACAGCTGATCCTCTTGCTCACTTGCAGCACTGTGTTGAGTGACTCCCAGGAGAATGACCCCTGCTTTGCTTCCACCCTTCAAATATCGTTCAACTCTTGCTCACTGGCAGCATCTAAACTGCAGCTCTGCTGGAAGGGAGTCTGGAAAAGGTAGTTTTCCAACTTCCAGCTCCTACAATACAGAAGGATAGGAATGGTACTGAGTGGCAATATTAATATCTAGCATAGAAAGATACTATTATTACTCCTATTATATGTTGTAGGAAACTGATCCTACACTCTGGTAACTCTAGGTCCAGAGTTGCCAAAGACTAGATTGTAGCCAATTTCTGTAAGGCAAGTTATTTGAAGTTATGTATTAATTTTTTATTCTGACTCTCAGAGCTCACATCAGTTCTATTTGCATAATTAGAGATAATCCAACTGATCAGGAATGATATAAACATACATAAAATTGAACGATTAACATGAATCTTACATTTATTGAAGTCATGGAATTCATTGTTTCAAATTCTAAATGCATAGCCCATCCAAGAAAACCAGCAGATAATTAAAGTCAGATAGTTATATGTCTTTTGTTTTGCAGGAAACAGTATAGCAAAAAACCTGGTGACAAATTGTTAATCCACACACTAAATTAGGAACATATTGTTTGAATATCAGTATCTGTTTAATGTCCTTTGTGAAGGGAATCCCTGAAAGATCATTCTGAGTTACTCTTTCTAACTAGCCTTTACCTGGTAACCTGACTCAGGAAGATGGAGCTAACGTGCAAAAACACCTTCAAGAGCTAATCAGAGCTGATAAACTGTAAGACAAAATTCATACATAAGCATATGTATATCGCACAGAATAAATTTTTTAAAATACTCATTCTAGCTAGATTTTACTTCTGTTAACATTAAGTACAGTGCCTTAGCAAAGCCTTCTTCAAGGCCTGTATATATGCAAATATTTTTTGGATCATCAGAATTATTTTTAAACACCTTTATTTTCATGCACTGTTTACTTTATTTGTGGACTTTCACCTGTATTTTTTCAAAGATTTTTAAAGTCTGTGACATTACAAATTAGAGCTGTGAGATTTTCTGAACTTTCTACTTCAAATGGTCCTCAGCCACTACCCCTCATCACACACACACACACACACACACACACACACACACACACACACTGCATATTTCATGTGAAGTTAGAAATTGTGTTAAAGATTGTCACAGTGAGTGACTAATGAATTGATGGAAACCAAGAGACTTTATCCTAAAAATCTCACAGGAAGTGATTAAGTATTAGCTAAGCAGGGATTCTGTGTGGAAAACACCCTGGAAGGATGCAAGAATGGAAATGAAAATTATGTAACAACTACAAGAAGAAGATATGAAAGGATAGAGTTATTATCGTATTGCCACCAGTTTATTCTGATTTTTAATTTTTTAAAAAAAAGTTATTTTCAAGGTTGTGACCATAGGGTCACCTAATAAATACGGAATAAGTATATTTTTAAATAAATGTATGATTTAGAGGGAATGAATTTATTTGTATAAATATGTTGCTGATCTTTTGTTCTTAGTCACTAGAAAAAGAACAAAAGAAAATTGAGAAACATAATGAGACTTCATATTCAGTTATAATCACTTCATATTCCATTTTTAAGGATGGTTTCCTGTAAGTTAATTTTTATATCACTAAATGGATCTTTGATTAGCTGTAATACAAGATATTAGAAAAGATGAATAAATTTTAATGTAGTATAGGACATGTGAAAAACTAATTTCTAGATTTTCACGAAGTTTAATAATAGAAAAAATTATATCAGTTGTCAATATGCCTCAGCAAACCAAAAGAAAATATCTTTCATATTAGTCATGCCTCAGAAGTTCAGGCCCCTGGAGGAAATCAGCAGCTTAATAACTATAAATCCAGTATTTCTTTCCTTATACAAATGAAAGTATCTTGCATTTCATAGAACACTAATTAGGAAGCACAATTATAGTCAGTAACCACTTAGCATTTGTCTTCTTGCTCCGGGTTTCACTGTTTGCAGCACGTCCTTGTGTTACGTCCTTCCTAGGAACGGCTGGTGGCATAAAATTCAGCATGTGGATAGAGCTTATTTCTAAATCTGGGTCTCGCATAATAGAATTAGTTCATCGCCCTTTAACCTTTCCATTTACTTTCACACATCTGGATGCATTTTAGGTATGGTATTTGGAGTAATGCCGGGGTTTATTACCATATGGAGAGGTTTTCCTATGCTCTCAAGTCCTGTTATTTGAGAGGAGGATGAGATTTGTCCATTCATCACTTTTATGTCATTTGACAGTATAAATAGGAATTTTTTCCCAGACATATAAAATCATACACAGGTTGTGCATGGTAATTTTACTGAGGAACTTGGCCAACACTTGCTTTCACGAAGCTGGAAGTGGTAACTAAGAGTCATTCTTTTACAATCACAGCAGTCGCAGTCGTATATTAACGCTCTCAATGATCATGTGATCAGGAAACTAGAATACAAACAGAAGTTAGGGAACAGATATGAAATGAAATTTTCTGTGAGATACAGAAAAGTGACTCATAGAAGAGAGGATAATTCAATTCTTGTTTTGATTTTATTTCCAAGAGTGGAATTAGACAGTTTACATTAAAATATAATTTACAACTTATTAAAGCATTAATAGCAGGCTTCTAGTAGCTTAAATGCTTCTTATTTCCGCATAAAATAAGCACGTATTTGTAAGCTTGCCATGGATGTTACGAATATCATTATACATAATCATCTGTAGTCTCATTGAGATTGTATTTGTGTGTGTTTTAAAATACAAAACAGTTTTTTTACTTTTCCTTTTCTTACTGGCAGCCCTTGTTTAAACATATTTTTGCTTTGTTTTGATGTAAAAAAACATAATACTATTTGATCAGGATATTTAGATGAGCTGTCTTCACAGAGCTTTTCACAAAAATAGGAAACATTTACTTGGTGTGCAAAAAGCAGCTACTTTCTGCCAAAATAATAAAAGGCTTATAAACGTAAATATTCAGAATAAAGAGCATACATGTATTATAGAATTATATTTGTTAATAAAGTCATCAATTTAGATATAAAATGGACTTTGATAGTTACACATAGTCTCCCTCTCCTCTGTGTATAAATACAAGAGATGTGAAAATCATACTTGTGGTGATCTAATATATATCTGAGCTAAGATATTAAATTGATGCCTACATGAACTATAGGATATCAGAAATCGTCATATCCTCATGGGGTGGCCAAATTTAACAGGTGGGAATAAATGTAGCTCAACTCCATATAATCTAACATTAAAATGTGCTATTGGAAGGTGTGAAACTTGAGTTTATATCCTTGTTGAAAAGACCATAGGTGATCACAACAGATTCAACTGATGTTCAACACTTCATCACAGCGTCTGCCTGTGAACACAAAAATATATGCTAAATTTCTCCTGTAAGTTTAAACTATAATCTTGGAAAGTCTGTGGATACCCTGGCCTCCTATTATTCATTCATTGTCATCTTCAGCAATTCCCATTCTCCATGTGCTAAGAGCTTGCACTTCCTGAAGCACGTCTCCTATATGTGATAAATAACGTATGCCAACACAAGTAATTGATGGATGTCAAAGCAATGAGATCAGTTTATTCTTCTAAACAGCTGCTATGACAGTTAACATGTCTTAATAGAAAAAGGCTCCTTGAGTTCAAGAGATGTGGCTGCTTTTCTTTGTGCAAGCCCGATCAGTGTGCTGCCAGGCCTCAAGGCACTGACAAGTATTGTTAATTGACTTGCAGCATTAATGAAGTTAATGATGCAAGATTTTGTTTCACGGTGCTCCAACACATCAAATTTTCTTTTACCAGAAACATGTTAGAGCAATTCAAACTACTGCATTCTCTGATAATTATTATGCCAGGAACATTAGAAAGTAGATAGATGTGTGAAGAAAAACACAGAATTTGTTGCTGACTTCTAATTGGGTAAGAGCGCAAACTTTCCAAACCTGAGAAATATGTATTTAAAGGCTGTCTTTTGATTCTAAGTAAAATTATGACATCTTTCCCTCACATGAAAGAAAAAAAGTTCTTTTAATAATAGTTCAAATTGCAATATTGAGTTTTCAAACTGTATCTTTGAATCTAGTATGCCAACCTCTTTGAAATTCACTAATTGTAAATCAAACTTACTCATAAAATGGAGTACTCAAACTAAACTTTTGAATGGTAAATAATTTACATACTCTAACATCAACAAATAAGACTATTTTTCCCAAATTCAAAAATAAATTCATTTACTTAACCCCTAGCAAAGTCATTTCTTACATTTTTTGGTAAGTATCTACTAAGGGAAAATAACATAAAACTCTGGTCTAAATTGAAATGTTAAATGAAAAGCTGTTTTTTTTCCTTTACAAATGTCTATTTATATTGTATACTCAACGAATCAGATTCCATTGAGAATTTATTTTAACTTTTAAAAGAAATTCATTCTCAAACTATTATTTTCTTAGTTTGTAGATTCTTCTGCCATTTCTGTAGTTGCTATATGTTTATATTTTTCTTGGAGAGCACATATGTCCAAATATTTGAGTAAGTGTACATGACACTACTCCCTAAATTGGCTAGCCATTGTTTCCCATTTCCAGTCTTCAAGAAGTGCAGTTCATAATTTTGTAACCCACTACCATTTTCACAATATATTTCACAGTATTCGGACCACATCTATAAAGTATATTAATCTATGTACTTAATACATGCTACTTTAAACACAATCCTAAAAGAAACTTTCAAAAAAAAATGAAACCTTAGTCCAATAGTGCATGTGAAAATTAAGTGTGCTCTCACAGTGGAAAAAAATGGAAGGAGTGGGATGTGACTTTCCTGACGGCAAATAAATTATCACAAGTATACCCAAAAGGTTTTATTTATTCTTTATTGGGTAATACTGATATTGTATTAAGATATTGTATTGTATTGTATTAATCCACTTCTCTGGAATGATCTGTCACAAATTCAGCTGGAAAACACCATAGGAGAGAGTTTTCCATGGCCTGGCATCTCTTTGGTGTGATGTTTTGTATAGGCTTATAAGAAAGTTGTCCTGCCTGTTTCTTGAAGGCAACACTTTGCTACACAACTTAAACCCTAATTTCTGTGCCTCTAGACCGGTAACTTGTTTATTTTCATTATTTACCCTTAGAATCAAAAGGTACTCTGAAATTGTTAGTGTTTTGCCTTGTAAGGAGGTTCCCAATTTTATTTAGAAAGGAAAACGTGTTATTTTTCTGACCGTATGATGTAGAGGAACGTGTTTAGTTAGCAGTGTCATGAGATCTGACTCACGCTTATAATTTCAAACCAGAACAATTGTGGCTACATAATCAAACCAGAAAAACAGAACTAAATTAAACAAAAACTTTGACTATGTTGTAAGCATGATAATTATGATGAAATGAATTATCTGTGCTCAACATTAAGTCTAGTTGTGCATATAAAACTTACTTGTTTTCATGAGACATTTAATAAAGGCATTAGTGCAATCATGGTGGAAAGTAGAAAATAGCTTTAGAGAAATAAACTCTAAGTAAATAATTAAACCCTCCTGTCAATGAATGGAAATTAACTAAGAACTCTGTAACATCTCATTTCTCAGAATAGGAAAACTAGAAACTAACAAATGTGTGAAATGATTGCAGTAATTTAAAGTTGTAGAACAGTGGCATTAGAGCACATTTAAGTTTATATAAAAGAAAAATATACCTCCACCACCACGACAAAGAAAACCAAATGGGACTAGCCTTATACTCCAAATTTGGTCGGCCAAGTGATTATTCTGTCATAGCTTTGTGAACCCTAGATATGGGAGCAGACCTACATTGGTCTGTGCTATGGTTTTACAATTTCTTAGACAAGATACTCGCCTCCAAGGGCCTCTTCTCCTTCGTCTGTGAAATGTAAATGTTTCCTGTTGTGTGGCTTAATTCCCCCTGCTAAAATGGAAGTACAATGGCAAGATACTTATCTGCTTTTTTCACTGCCATAGCCCCATTTCTAGCAGGCCTGACCCATAATAGGCACTCAATTGTTAATTGTTGGTTGAACTTAACAAGATGATCTATGAAAAACGTCTTTCTAAATTAACAAATATGCTGGTTAGGTATTATTGTTTTAGAAAAAGACAAAGTATATGTAATCTGTAGCCGAGAGTAAATCTTAAGTATTTCAAAATATATTTGATTTATTTTCTTATTTTTGATTCTACTTTACAACAGATGTGTATAAGGAATATTTCTCGAGAGTGAAAGGATCGTAGTTTGACAAATAAGCTAAATGAGATTGATTCTTACCTTTGAAAGATCTGAGTCAAGGACATCTCTACAGTGAAAATTATATGTAAAAGTTTCAAATCTCCAGTTATAAAATGTGAAAAATGAAGCGACATTGGCAAGAGGAAATAAATTCAGTGAAAACATTTAAATATGTTCACCATTTGTGATCTCCCTGAAAACAGGGGTTCCTTCCAAGATGATTATGTAAATTATTTTCTAAATATTATAATGCACATCTTTACAATAGGAAAACTAAGTAAGATTTTGAATGCCGAGATATTCCAATTTCCTCATGTCAAGTAAAATATTCTTATATTTCTTTTCTCCAAGATATCTCTCAGAATAGATTTTGGGCATGATTATTCAGTAATGGTATTAATATATTTGTATGTAAGATTTTTCTTTAATCAGTTTGATGCTTTTTAGGGAAAATGTGTGAATCTTCAGTCAATTACTGTGAATGCAATCCCTGCTTTAATGGCGGTTCCTGCCAAAGTGGAGTGGAGTCATACTATTGTCATTGTCCATTTGGTGAGTATAGCTCAGTTCTTGATATAAAATATCCATCTGTTTGGCACACGGTTTAGCAATTTTGTTTTATTGTGGACATGGTGATTAAGAAAACGTTAGTTGTTTTACACAGGAGGTTTTAGCAAAATAAAAAAGTTTAATATTTTTCAAAGGTAATTATGGAAATCCCATTGAATATATTGCTTTGATCATTACTGGAAAAATAATCAACTTAACATAATTGAATTCGATGTTGTCTCCTCAGGACCTTCCCCCTAAAATATTTATGAATGCCCTCTTTTTAGCCTAGAACCTATCAAAATAAAAGTCCTTTAGCACGATTTGACATCCCTCTCTATTTCAAATCTTTAAGAATAATTAGTCAAAGTGTTTTTTGTTTTGTTTTGCTTTTACTTTTTATTTTTGTTTTTACATTAATTCAACCACTTCTGTTAAAAGGATTTAATAACCAGAGATGCAATTTTCATGATAAACTTTTTGTACATAACTAACTAATCAAAATTCAGACTAATGTATTCTTTGGAGGGAGAAAGTTGTCAGAATTTTTTTTACACATACATATTTATTCATCATGGTGGAATGAACTAGAAGATTCCTTCCAGGCCTCACCCAAATGTCATCCAGCATTGGGACAGCCAAGGATTATGAGAACAGCTTTGGAGGAAGCTTTCATTTTAACTTCGTTTGTTTCTTAGGTTTGTGATTATTCCATTTATTTAAAGGCTGCTTTACCCCACGGTATAGTATTCATCTCCAGATGTCCTTCAGTAGTGACACCCTGTCCCTCTCTATTAGAGAGGAGATGGATGTTTTTCTCATTTTTCCTCGTCCATATTACTATGCTATATGGAGCCTGAAAAGTGAGTCTCAATGTATAATGAAGAATAGAACTTGAAAGAATGTGAGGTTTCTAGTAACTGGTAAAGTGTACTGTTCATTCATTTTCAAATAATACTGTGACTCTCTCTAGTTTTGGGTTTGTAAAGCACATCAGTAGAATGAAAAGAAAAGCAGAATATAAAAATATCTAATCGTGAGCCATGCATTTTAGCAATGGTTCTGAAACCTAAAAGTTGAGGCCTTTGTCTAAAGTCAAAAAATGTAAACAAAACAAAACTACCCCAAGATGATATAGTGACTAAAACTAATTTTGTTTTCAGTCCAGTATGATGTTTGGAGTACCCTGCCTTTTAAAAATTTCTTTGGGATTCTCACCAACAATGCCCATGAAGCAATGAAAAGTAGATAAAGATCAAAATAACCACAATTTTAGATCTCCTAAAACTTCTTTCTGTGTGATCTTTTATCATCCTAAAGAGTGCTGCTTGCTACAGATAACCACAATCAAGTTTCATGATTTACTGTTTAACTTGTGCTTTGGAATGAAAGATAAGGAGATTGGAGTAGAAAGTGGAAAAATGATTTTTCAAGTGATTGAATAAAGGTTTTTACATTCCTAGAGATTCCTTTGCATTCTAATTGCAAATATGAAGATTTAAGATAATTAATACCAAATAAAAACAAATTGTTGCTGCAGCATAGCTGATATAACAGTCACACCTACTGGGTGAAGTGTTTTGGGGTCCAAGTGTACCTTCCCTTCACCCTTCCAGAGATCTCCAGGGAAACAAGATTAGAAAAACCATTTAAATTAAAGAGACAGATCACATGTAGTTGGCAGTGCAAATTTCTCCCCCCATTCCTTCTAGTGGCAAAGACAAAAAACGTTATATAAACTTAGACATTGTCAGTTGACAACACAAGATTTATAAAAGAAAACAGAGCAAAAGAATCTTGAAACAACAATACATGATTTGAGACCAAAGACATAGAATTAAAAGGAAAAAGTATTTTTCTTTTCAAATTGAATGTGGGTGAAACATACAAATAAAAATGGCGGATGGAATGCCTCAAACAAATAGTTGGAGATAGTTACACATGCGTCCTATAAAGCAACATCTTAACTATAATTTTGAAGTTGGAAAAAAACTTTTGCGCTGTTTACTTTCTCATCAGTGAAAGATTTGTTGTTTGGATTTTAAAAAATTTTTTAGATTTTTAGATTTTTTTCTTTTAGATTATATTTTAGAAAAAACAAAGTGCCTAAGACTTCATAAAAAGAGCTTATATAATTATAACTTCATATATATGTACATAGATACATACAGACACACATGATATCCTTTATTAGAGCAATTTTAATAGTTTATCTTGACCTTTATGTAGATTTATTTCATGGCATTCCATTTGGAAGGAAGTTTTAAAATCCTCATTAAATTTTATTATATTTCAAAGACAAAACCTACCTTTCTCTGGAAACAACAACAGAACTCCTTCAGAAGAAAAAATATTTCATAAATATTTTCATGTTTGAAGTAACAGTAGTAATTTAAATAAAAATGCAGAACCTTTTTCCACTATCTATATACTTTCTATATATATTCAATTTTTAAATACATGTTTTTATTTTTATCAAAACTTAATCAGAAGAGACTTGAGAGAACACATAATACAAATTTTTCTTCAATAATCTATTTCATTTGTATGCTTTATCTTTTATTTTTCTTTAACTTTGGCTACTCTTTCTGCATACATAAGAAGGTGTATATAGTATATAAATATATATTTAACATAAATAAATTAAAAATTTTTATTGCATGTAAATATAAATTATATAAAAATATAAGTATTATATGATAGATATAATATATTTGATATATTATATATAAATAAATGTATGCCATATATAACATATATGATATATATAATTTATATGATTCCTCTAATTTCTTTGCTTTTTTTAACTTCAGTTAATGAGTAAAAATAAATTATATATACTTTTTACTCATTTATAATAGAATAATATCTCAGCCTTGACAGAAAAGGAAAAGATAAATGACACAATCTTTTATAGCAGCTTCAAGGCCATTTCAATTTAAAGAACATTTAGATACATAAAATGTGTTGAAGTCAGAACAACTAGACAATCGGTAGATCTGGCCTCAAATTTTGGCTCTGTCTCCCATGGTTCTGTGACCTGGGGCAAGTTTTTAGTATTCTGTAAAGTGATGGTGTTGGTTCTATCTAGCTGAGCAGTTCCCTGACTCTAAATTTAAGGCATTTACAAGAAATGTGCAGCCAAAATTAAGGAATGAAACCTTGCAAGTTAGTAAGAATCATGATGTATTGGCAGGGGTTAATTTTCCAATCATTTGCTCCAGTCTACTAATATTTGTGGGAAAAGAATTTTGGCATAGCCTTGTAACATCAATAAAACTCATTTTTCAAGTTTGAAAAAGAACCAGCACAAACAAGCGGGAATGTTGGGTTTCAGAAAAACAGAAAGCTCTTTCAAAGTAGCCTGCTATAAATCATACCCAAAGAGGGCATAAAACAAGAAAGAGATAAAAACTTAAGACAGTTATTTCCTTCTCTAACAGCAATGATTCCCTTCCTTAATTTTGTAACCCATGAAAATACCATGAGTACAGAGACAGATTTTTTTTAAAGTCAAAACAAAGCCCACCATCCTCAATTGAATTAAAATTGTTTTTAAGAATTACATATTATAAAGAAAATATCTTGGTTGAAAATAACAGCATGTTAAAACTTTAGAAAGATTGACAAGCTAATTTTGAAAGTATTCTAGGAAGGAAATCTCTTCAGGTATACTCCATTCAGTTAATTCTAATTTTGGAAATGGGGCGTACTTAGATATGTTCCCTAATTGGTCACAGAAAAACAATTACATCAGTTTATCATTTCTTATATGCTTTAAAGATCATCAGTTTGTTCTATTTCAATTTAATTTTAGATGGTATTCTTTGGAGAGTAATTTTAAAAATTTGTTAAAAGCCTGACTTAGTATTGTCACTTAAAATATTTTAATCGAAGTCATTTAATAAAACTTCATTGGAATTTGATGTGTCAGTGTGTCGCTTTTTCCATTTACAGGTGTCTTTGGAAAACATTGCGAGTTGAATAGTTATGGATTTGAGGAGTTATCATACATGGAATTTCCCAGCTTGGATCCCAATAACAACTATATTTACGTCAAATTTGCAACTATTAAAAGTCATGCTTTATTGCTTTACAATTATGACAATCAGACAGGGGACAGGGCTGAGTTTTTGGCCCTTGAAATTGCTGAAGAAAGACTAAGATTCTCTTATAATTTAGGCAGTGGTACATATAAACTCACCACCATGAAGACGGTGTCAGACGGACATTTTCACACTGTGATTGCCCGGAGAGCAGGAATGGTAAGACACTTCATTCCACATTAAACTTTGTTTTATTATATATGCAGTCAATCAGGCCTTCAAATTAAAGCCTGAATTGGCTGCAAAATGTATTAAATTATGTTTATTCCTTATTCCTTATTTAACCAATTTTGTTCTGAACTACAGCGGCAAATAGGTAATATTTTCTTTTGTTCGTGACAACTATGCTTATCTCAAAAGAATACTTGCCTCAAAAACAATAAAAAGAGCAAAGAAAAGAAATATCCTAGTGCATAACCATTCTATTTTATACATTTCCTATATATTTTTAAGGCTATGTCAGAACTGTACTTAAAATGGCTACTTTTCTTTTCAAGTATCTGTGCCCTAACTGAAGAAAGAATTTAAAAATAAGAAGGGAAAACTTTTCTGCAAATAAATTACTGATAAAAGATGATACTTAACACATATTTCAATATAGTAGTCAGTAATCCTTATCACACCAGCACCTCAGTATACTGTCATTTGTGAGGTCTATGACATGAGCTTGTGCTAGGATAAAGTTTTGCTTTTTGACTGTCTAAGGTATTCTCAGAATTATAACTCAGTAACATCCAAGATTTCCATATTATATACCATTTAATTATATGGCTCTCATGTTATAACAAGAATGGTACATATTTATTTAGTACTTGTGTTCATTATACTAGTATTTTTCTTTATAAAGGGAAATGCATGAAACCTTTTCCCTGTTAACATTTGAAATCATTGGACTTAAAGTAATAGAGTGGAAGGGCTTCTTTATTTATTTATTCATTCATTTATCTTCTCAACTATCTCTCCGTGGTTCCTCTCATCTTCAACAACTATCAAGGACTTTTGAAAAAGTAAATGCTAACAAAAGCTATTTCAAAAAATGTTTGGACTTTAATGTCAACCTTTTTAAATCATAACTGCTGTTATGATTTGTTTTTTAAAGATTAGCACCTGAGCTAACAACCATTGACAATCTTTTTTTTTTTTTCTGCTTTTTTCTCCCCGGATCCCCCCAGTATATAGTTGTATATTTTACTTGTGAGTCCTTCTAGTTGTGGCATGTGGGACACCGCCTCAATGTGGCCTGACAAGCGGTACCATGTCTATGCCCAGGATCTGAACCAGTGAAACCCTGGGCCGCTGAAGCAGAGCACACGAACTTAACCACTCGGTCATGGGGCCGGCCCCTGCTGTTATGATTTAAAATTTAAGATTTAAGATTTATGATTTAAGATTTCTGTTTCATCCTACGAGAGGAATGGAATTGGTTAGAGTACTAAATCATGTGTTAAAAGAAAAATTAGCCAAAAGAACAAAATTAATGCTCTGAAATCATTTTTTTAAATGAAGAAATCTGGGCTCTAAATGACTGTAGATTTGTTTCTCTGAGCTCTATGTCAATCTAGGAAACATACAGAAAATTTGGTGAGTTATATATTTCTGAGACTGATCAAAGGAATTATATATTTGTCTGATGAGAAAATATTTTTGCCACTAAATTTTGGGAATACTTTATATTGTTGGACTACATATGAGCAACTTTCAGAAACAACATTGAAAATGTTTCTTACCAGTTTTTTCTGTGCTCCATAATTAATTTTAAAAGCAAAATTTTTGTGTCCTCTATAATTATCAGTTACATAAAGGCATAAGACAGAAGCTACATTATAATATTAAACTTTTTCTGACAAATATGGGTAACAGGCAGTCTTTATGAAAGGACAAAATTCTCCGTTTGTTTTCAAGAATACTTTAAATCCATCTTATACAATGACTTTTCTCTCCTCTATTTTAATTTAACACGTTGAAGAAAATTTAAACAACTTTTTAAATACAAACTATTTCCAATTATGAGAAAAAAAAGAATAGCGATTAGCTCTAAAGATGAGCAAATGATTGTAGCACAAGATTACGTTTACCTGCTCAGATCCATTGATGTCACCACATCCGTTGTGTTGCATTCAGGGCCCTACCAGATTATTAGACGTATGTTATTTGAATACAGGTGAGAAAACAGCAAAAGTACTAATGCAAATCTATGAATCACTTTAATTTTACATTGTCTTCCATTTCCTTATGAACTTGGTATTAATATTATGTAACTAACTTTTTTCTGATATATTTAATTTATAAGGTGTTTACTTAATAAAATTACCCCCAACATTCTGAAAATGAGACCTGAACAAGAATAAAATTTAGTTACAATAGTTGTAATGTAGAGCATTTATGTTCTAAAAATGATCTATGAAAAATATTTATTGAAAAGTACTCATTTGGAGCCCTGATTTGATAGCAATTCAAGGTGGCTTTGTTGATTGCGAAGATATTGGGCAGAAAATCAAAATTTGGTCTATAATTGGGGATAATATCTCCCCATTTCAGTATTACTGCAAAGATTAATATCAATCATACCTAAAGTTTCCTATATTTGATATTAAATAGTGCTTAGTAAATGTTTGTCATCCTGAGTTTCCAACTACATTGCCCCATACAGCCTTTTGAAGTAAACAAAAAGTTTTACTTAATTTCATTAAAGCTTAAATTATGAGTGGTGCCTAAAAAGCTACTCCAACTTCAGTGAATTTTAATAGATTCAGCAAACAAATCTTGGAAATAATAATTTTTCAGCTTAGTAATAGGTTACTGCATTCACTCCTGCCTGAGATTTTTTAAACCAGCATAATACCAAACTAGTGTACTCAGAGGAAAAGCTCTAGGAGAATATGGATTTAGAAAATTCCAATATTTCTGATTATTGATGTACCCACGCATATGCAACCTGACGGAATTAGAACAAACACATGGAGTCTTGTCTATATACGTATATCGGGGCTTACATTAGCCATAATAATTTCCTAATAATGACAGGTGACCCTAATGGGGGCTAGTAGGTAGCACCTCACCCCAATTCTCCAAGCACATGTAAGATAACCATATTGCTAAAACTGTTATGTAGAACAGATGGTTTTATAGGATGACCTCCAAGGTCTCTTTAAAACTCATGAACATTTGATTCTGTCAAATTAGGGCTTGGGAGCAAGAGGAAGAGTGAAGAAAGAGGTACTATGAGGTATGCCAAAAGGAATAGAGAAAAACTTCTTTCAGTTCACTTGTAATATGTGACCACAGTCATCAAGCTTTGAATAATACCAAATGTGGAAAAGTACACCTGGTCATTAGGACTTCAGTCAGAGGAAAAACATCTCTTTATTTCAGAAAACATCAAAATAAGGCCCCTTACTGGATTTTGAATGTCATTTTCTACAGTTCAAAAGGCTATTGTTGGACACTGGCAAAATCATTAACTTCTCAGCTTTGAATCATTGCAGGATAGAAACATCTCAATTGACAGCAGTACTCGTAGAAAAAGTCAAATAAAAGAAGGTACATTTTATGCTGAAGATTAAGTTGCACAAGCTGTTATTCAAATAAGACTTCCCCTCAGATGTTCTTTCTTTGAGTTGTATCATCAAGCTTTTAGAAAATAGGCAAAATGTATTAAATATTAAGATTGACTAAAATATGATACCATTTTCTAAGTTGTTTTCTTTTCTAGTTGAGGCATTCATAAATATCCCTGTGATGCTTTCTAGTTTGTGATAACTTTAAGAATCTCTAGAATGGGTGGCCATTTTACATAGTATACACAGAAAAAATGTGTTAACATTTTGTTTTAGAAATAAATTAAAGGGAAGTGCTTAAATCAAATAGTCAACATAAGCAACATACATTTTATCATGAAAACCTAATAATGCTTTTGAGATTGAATGTCTCTCAATTTTATAGACCACTGGAAAAAAAAGAACTATTGCAAAAGTTAACTAAATGGGGCATGCAAGTCTTGACATAGAATTGGAAGTGTAAATGTTCCCTAAAAATGTTAGTATTTATAATTTCCTTGAGAAGGTGGCAAGAAAAAAATTTACATGGCTCATGAGAGTTTATTGTATGGAGCTTATAATGTTATAATAATTAACTGATAGAAATATTTAAAAATATTCTAGCTAGTAATATTTGATGCATAATAGTTGTAAACTGATCCCATTTATTATTTCTGAAACATGAGGTATTAAGATATTCTTTTACAAATCTCTTATCTAAGTATATATTTTTATGGACAATCTCTAAAAGTTATATGCAATATTGATAAAAATCGGATATTAAGGAAATTAATCATTCCCACACAAAATGAAAGTGACCTGATTCACGAAGACAGAAAACCTGACACCTTTGCATGTAAGTGAGATATAATGTTCGTCAACTCGCTTAACCTCCTTGTCTTATGTTTCATACATTTACTGTGCTTTTATTAAACTTAACTTCAAATGATAACCATTCTCATAAATGAATACTTGCACAGTATTTATGTTTCTGTTACACAAATGGACAAAGTTCAATTAGCCCTGTTCTGTGGCGTTCAAATAATTTAGGTAGAATCCTTTATTGTCTGCATTGGGAGAAAGCTTCCGTCCTCCTGTGCTTCTGGATTTGGGGTTATGTCTCTTCCTATGATTTACTGGCCATGTTCTGAAACACCACACTGTGACTATCATCCTTGTAATTTCACCAACTAAAATCTGCAAAGTTTTGTCCTTTGCAGAATTTTATTGTCATTTGGGGAACTAAGGAGGGGCATCACAACAGTATCGAGGAGCACAGAATGACATGGATATGCCACAACCTTGGTCTTAAACTGGACCACAGCCATCTCCGTGGCCAGTGCCCAATATAGAGAGCACTGACTTCTGTCATATTCTTGGATCTTGTGACTATGACTCAATGACTGTTTTATTGATCAAAAGGAGTATGCATATGTTCTGCTAAACAGAAGGCTTTTTTCTCAGGGGTGTATGCATTCCATAGGATACAAAAACATTTACTGTTAGTTGTGACTTAAACATTAGGGAGCGTTTCTGCTGTATAGAAATATATGATAATACATTCTGATCATACTTAGATTTGCTATAATACGCTATTTATAAATAATGATTTTTATTATATATGAAAAGAGCATCTAATGATTTGTTTACATTATCTCAAATTTTATCTTTAATAGAAGTATTACAATCTTCATAGGTTCCTGTGATAGTATTTACACTGTACTTTCAAAATCTTTTTGTCAATAGTATTGACAGATTATTGGAATAAGACTTGCAAATCAGAAATCAAATGTCTTTTCCTTTGTTAGAATAGCTGTAGAGTAGAAAAAACATGCACAGTCTTAAGATGGTAACCTCAAGAAGCTGTCCAAGACTACTGTCTAATATCCTAAGAGATGTCAAGGGCATTATATTACAGTATAATAAATCAAAATGTTACTGCAGGGGCCGGCCCGGTGGTGCAGTGGTTAAGTTTGCACGTTCTGCTTCTCGGCGGCCTGGGGTTTGCCGGTTTGGATCCCTGGTGTGGACATGGCACCACTTGGCAAGCCATGCTGTGGTAGTCGTCCCACATATAAAGTAGAGGAACATGAGCACGGATGTTAGCTCAGGACCAGTCTTCCTCAGCAAAAAGAGGAGGATTGGCAGCAGATGTTAGCTCAGGGCTAATCTTTCTCAAAAAAAAAAAAAAAAAAAATGTTATTGCAATTTTGAAATCACATCCACATAGAAACAAGTCCCGTGCACTGTCGGCTGAAATGAACAGTAGGGACAGTAGAACCCAAGGTGAATGTTTCCTTCTCTTGCTTTATAGGCAGCTTCCTTAACTGTGGACTCTTGTTCTGAGAACCAAGAACCAGGATATTGCACTGTCAGTAATGTGGCAGTTTCAGATGACTGGTAAGCAAAATTATTAGTTTGATCCTTATTATTACTTGACATTAAAAAGGAAATTACATATGTAAAAGTAGTTTTCTCATATTAGGTATTACATAAAAGTTTTAAGATATTTTATCCTCCCCAAAGGGATTTTCATGCTGTAAAATAAAAAGTTAATAATTAGTGTACGAAATGTGTAAAAAAGGTGTGAAATGAAGTGGTAGAGATGACGATAAAGCTCGAGAAGGGAAGATGAATGTAGCCTATACTCTTTGAGAAGCTTCCTGAAATAGTTGCATGTGACCTGGGTCCTGCAAGGTTAGGGTAAGGACCACACCCCCCTGTTAAACACATTCTCTGAAAGTTGTATGTGACAATAATTGACAGATATTTTTCAGTAGCACTTCAGGGTGAAACACAGCATCACCTCACCTAAAACATAAGTAATTTTAATAGAAATAGAAAAATAAATAGTGACACATCATCCATTGCATTAATCAACTTATTGGCATCCCTCATCTTCTCGTTAGCAAAGGAAAAGTGAAATCTGACATTAATGTTAAAGTTGCCATTACTGCATTTTATCTTCTTGCTTATAGTATGCTGTCTCTTGCTAACTCAACATGGTTATATACATCTCATTTAACTAACTGAAAGTATCATTTCCATGCATTTTACTATTTTTCATACTTTGACAACCTAACCATCCTCTAGGGATCTATTTAGAGGAGATGCATCAATAGGTAATGTTTTCCATTGAAATTTACCGTGCTATAATACATGCCAGAAAAAGTTATATTCACCCTTTTTTAAACTAAAACATTCTACTGAAATCTATCCTGTTGGTACTAACATACTCCTATTTCCTTTCTTCTGTAGGACTCTTGACGTCCAGCCAAATCGAGTCACAGTGGGAGGTATCAGATCACTGGAACCAATCCTTCAGAGGCGAGGACACGTGGAAAGCCACGATTTTGTCGGGTGTATAATGGAGTTTGCGGTCAATGGAAGGCCTCTGGAACCCAGCCAAGCTTTGGCAGCACAAGGCATCCTAGATCAGTATGGCAATTTTATTTCTTACTATTTTAAAGAAACAAAAGCAAAAAGTATACGGTAATTGAGCATCAAAAGGTGAAATTATTGTGCCGTAGCCCTAAAAATACCAAATCTTTTACATCACTTTGAATTTTAAATATTTATTTATAGCTGTGAAATTTTAGAAAAAATATGTATGCAGGCATGTATGTATGTATGTGCTTTACCTTACCTTACAGACTTGTGAAGATTATATGAGTCAATTAGGAAAATCACAAAGAAAGGAACCTGGCACATAGCAATATATTCATATTATTAATAACGTATACAGAAAACTATTTGAAATTAAATAGCTTTACATGTAAACATACACATTCTCCCAAAGTGGATACATCGTGAATGACAAGTAATAATTTTATTAATTGTAAATTGTAAACTGTAAGACTTTTTTTTGCTATTAGATTATTGGTTAGGTTCCCAGCAACTTCTTCGGATTTGTAAAAATAATACATTTTATTTTGAAAATTATTTTTGTTCGTATTGAAAATTTTGAAAATTCAGAAAATTTTAAAATAGCCTGTAAACTAACTACCCAGAGACAGCACTGTTAGGTTATTATCATCTTCATGACTGGCTATTGTTCCATAAGATAGATGTGCCCCATTTTAACTATGGTTGTACACTTTAGTTGTTTCCAAGTTTGTTAATATATTAACAACCCTTTGATTAATTTATTTTCACGAAAATCTTTGCTCATGTTATTTTGTTGCTTGAGATTTCTAGAAATAAAATTACAGAGACAAAGCTGTGTCCATTTCCTAATATTTGTGACTTAAGTATTTTAATACAATTTGGAATTTGCCTTTATTTTTCTATTTGTTATTGTTTATTACAAAATAGTACTGTCACACTATAATTAATTACACAGTACAGAAAAATACAGCTTTCTCATTGCTAACCATTGTTGATCATTTAATCTGCACATCCTTGTGTATCTTTCTCCATGGTCACACAAATTTTTTTTAAATACTGAATTTGTTCACTTTAAAATATGTTGTGAACATCTTTTTAGTTCAAAACATAGAAATCTAAGTCATGTGTGTTTTGCCAAATTACTTTCCAGAAAGGTTATAATTGTCATAAATGTAGATAATTTGCTGCCTCTTTATATGCCATCTTAAATAGAATATTCGTACATTAATTTTCACTCAAATTATGCTTCACATGAAGCATATATTTCATATCTCAGAAAATTTGTAAATTGAGATAGAATTTTCTTAAAATGAAAATATTTAATCTAATTTTTCCATCACTCTTTGTCACAAAAGATTCTAAATTTAAGACTGGAGCTTCCCTGGAAATATTTATTTCATCTTATACATAATAAGTTTGATTTTATTTCTAATCATTTTTTATTTTCATATGATGGATATTATTTTCTTTGTATATGTTGGAATAATATAGGATTTAAAAGACTAAATATTTCAAGGACCCCACATTGGAGGATTTACTTTCATTCTTTCATTTCGGATTTACCTAGTGTCCACAGGGACTAACATTTTTTGATAGCTTACTATGTATCTACATTATTCTTCGTATTTTATCTTATTAGTCTGTTTAACCTTTACAAACATTTTGTGAGGCAGACACTATCATTTTCATGTTACAGGTGAGGTAACTGAGTTGCTCAGAGTTTAAAACACTCGCCCAGGGTCGGTCAGCCAGTGAGTAGCAGAGCTGGGTCCCGAGCTAACACTCAGCCTGGTGCTGGAGGCCAATGACTGGAAAGGGCAGGACCTTGCTCTTGAGAACTTCATAGTCTCTGCATTCGTGATTACTGAGCTCTGGTGAGCTCATCATTTTGCCTGGCAATGTATTAGATTGCACCAGTTTAATCATCTTCCCACCACCTCAATGACTGCATCATGCTCCTCTTTCCACAGACCTCAGACGTCGTCTCCTGCATCATCTTTCTCACGGAGTGAATTTGCTTCCTGACTTGCTCACAAAATTGAAGCAACCAGGAGAAAACTCCCAAAACCTCACTCCTTCAATCTGCCAGTGCACCCGCTAGTATATCTTCTATCTATTATTATGAATGAACGGTTTCCACTCCCACAAAAACCAATCCCCCTTTTTTTGCAATAGATTCCATCCTTCAAAACCTTCTAAAAACAGCACTCCAGCTTTCTCAACAGTATTTCTTTTCTCATTTCAATTCATGCTGTTATTTTATTTTAGAAAAAAAACTTTATTGGCTGTAATGGGTATTTTTTTACTGTTGTATTTTGTGGACTCATTTCGTAGATGAAAACCTAACTTGGCGGCAGGGTGAGGGAACTCTTTCCAATATTCTCAGCTCCTCAGCACTGGCCAGAGGTTTAATAAACCATTGTGTTGTGGAGTGAGAGAAGTGGGGATCAAAAAGATGATCAAAGATCTGGCTTTTAGAGTGAAAAAAAGACCAAAAAACCTTTATTCTTTTCTTTTTTTGGTGAGGAAGATTGTCACTGAGCTAACATCTGTGCCAGTCTTCCTCTATTTTGTAAGTGGGATACCACCACAGCATGGCTGATGAGTGGTATGTATGTCCATGCCCAGGATCTAAACCAACCAACCCTGGGCTGCCAAAGTGTAGCATGCAACTTGACCACTACGCCACTGGGCTGGCCCTCTGAAAAAAATTTTATTAATCCCATTTTCCTCTCTAGCTACCAGCCTAATTCTCTCCCTTTTCTTTGAAAAATTACTCTTTTTCAAAGTGATCAATAACCTGTGTTGCTAAAATCAACAGTCAATTCTCATCTATTTTGAACTTCAGCAACATTACGAGCCGTTCATCACCTCCTCCTCCTAAAAATACTTTGTTAGGCTGTCCACTAGCACATGGTACGCTCCAGATTTTCTACTCTGACTCTTCTTTTCATCTCCTTGATCTCTTCTCTTTTGTATCTATATTCATTCTTTAAATAATTTTTTATAGTCCTCAGTTTTAAGTATTGTATCTAAAGCTGGTGACCCTGAAATGTTTATTTTCAACTTGGCCTCTCCTCTGAACTTTAGACTCTCATACCCAACCACTTACTCCATATCCCACGTGTATTCTATCAAATATCTCAAACTTAAGTTTAAAACTGAACTTCTGGTCTTCCTTCCTGACTCATCCCAAATGGACTCCTTCCACAGTTTTCTCTGTCTCAGGTAATGATAAGTCAGTTCACCTGAGGGGACTCAATCAAAACTTTTAGACTTACCTTTGAGTCCACTCTTTCTGATGTACCTCACCTGATCCACCAGCAACCAGAATGACATTTTAAAAACACAAGTCAGCTCTTATCCTGACTTACAAGGCCTCCATGATCTGGCCTCCCCCTTGACTTGCTGACTATCTTCTCCTTGCTCACCCCACTGTAACCATTTTGGGCCCCTTGGTGTTCCTCAAACATACCAGGTTCACTTTCACATTAGGGCTGTCCCACTTGCTGTTTCCTCTCCCTGGAATGATCTTCTACCAGATACACTTTGCTCTCTCACTTTGCTTAGGTCTTTACAAAAATGGGTCCTTCCTTCACTGCCTGATCGATAGATCCAGCAACCCTCCAAAACTCCCGAACCTCTCTCTCTGTTTTAATTTTCCTATAGAGCTTCCTTCTTTCTAACATACTACATGTTTACCAATTTTTTTGTCTTTCTCCCCAACAAGGAAAAACAAATATTCCATGAACACATGGATATTTTTTTCATCATTTAATCTCCATGCCTGGTGTTTAGTGGGTATTCAATAAGCATTAGTTGCATGAGTTGTCTGGTGGAGATGTGCACTCAAACAAACATGTGGCCTGAGATCATTTTAACCAAAGTGTTTATTTGACCAAGAATTCTGGCTCAAGTAAGAATTTAAAGAAGTTATCACCCCTTTCTCTTTATTGTGTAAGATGTTATTCTGTTTAGTCTTCTCCTTTCTGAATGAGGCAGGCCATGTGTTACAGGACAACTCCCAGTTTGCTTAGCTGCTCCAAATGTAGTTGTGACTTGAGTTTCAAAAAATTAAGTCCATGAAACGAGGCAGGTTAATAAAAGTTTGCATCTAATTTAACAAATTACCCCCCCATCTTATTTTGTGTTTTATGAGTTTTTATTCTGATTTCTTTTAGATGCCCTAGACTAGAAGGTGCTTGTACCCGCAGCCCCTGCCAACATGGTGGCACGTGTACGGATTACTGGTCATGGCAGCAGTGTCATTGCAAAGAAGGACTGACTGGGAAGTACTGTGAAAAATGTATGCAAGCTGTTTCATCTTCCACTGGAAATTATAATAACCATGAAAAGTTTAAATATGTGCACCTAAATATGTAATTGAATCAAAAGAATTATCTTTTCATTCTAAATATTAAAAATATTAAATGGGCAATAATTAGTAAAATAAGAGTTACATTTTTAAATTCTATTTTGTTGTTGTTGTTGGGCAAGATTCAACCTGTGCTAACATCTGTTGCCAATCTTCCTCTTTTTTTTTACTCCCCAAAGCCCCGGTGCATACTTGTATATTCTAGTTGTAAGTCCTTCTAGTTCTCTGTGAGCCACTGCCACAGCATGGCACCTGACAGACCAGTGTTGTGGTTCTGCACCTGGGAACAGAACCTGAGCCACCCAAGCAGTGAGAATACTGAACTTCAACCCCTAGTCCATCAGGGCTGGCTCTAAATTCATTTTTTTAACCTGAGGAAGAGTGACATCATTTCAGAATTATTTACTAAATAAATCTTTAGTTTTCATTTTATAAATATATCTTTTAGTTATTTTTGTTTTACCTATAGTCATGCTAGGTAATTTACAAGGCCAGGAGCTATATACAGGCTTTGGCTTAATGTTATCTCACTTTAGCAGATATTTGATGGTGAATATTTTGTATTTGGTAGAAAAGTATAAATATGAAATCACTGACCACTGAGCTCAAAACATCATACAATGGCAATATAACTTATGACAATTAAAGATGATACTTGAATTTTAATTTGTAGTTACTCAAACTGGTTTTAAGTATTAGTTTGTAAATCCTTTTATTAGTTATTTGTTTTAAACCCTAGTGTAATTGTTAATAAGACATCAATGATGTTCAGGCCATCGTTAGAGCATGGCATTCTCTACTTTTACACTGTACATCTCACTAACTAACCCTAATGGGGTTTCTTTTGTAGAAATTGCTTCATTTTCAAATAAGTGGTTACTACTTAAATCATTGTAGTTATCTAACCACGTTTTAATGATTCATTTAATTCTATTATAATATGAGAATGAATAGAAATTCATGATTAAATTAAGGATATACCATAATCATAAAGATCTTAGTAGCAGAAAATATAATTGTGCTTATTTAGGGTGAAATAAAAACATAGAAAAAGCACATTGTCACATGATTTTTTTTTTAAGTAATGAGTTTTTAGTAAGTAGAAACTCAGTTGTATCTGGAGTATGAAATGAGTCATTAGCTTGAGAAATGCCCGAGTTTCTTCCTTTTTATTGAGATATAACGCACATACTATACAAGGTACTTTTAAAAGGGACAATGCAATGCTGAAATCCTTCTGAGCCCATTTGCTTTATTTCCTTTCTTTAGCTACGTTCGCTCTAACAAACTTCCATACTTCACTAGTGTGAACATTTTATCAGACTATGATAACATAATTATACATGATATTATACATATGATAAATTCTACAATTATTACTAAATAAAGATAGTTACAAACATAAATATTTGATTGTATACTTCTTTGGCCAAATTTCTAACATGTCAGAGAGTAAAGATCACAAATCATTTTAACTATGAAAATATATACTCATTTCTGAATTTTGGAAACACAAAGAAACTTATTATAAACAAATTTTCCAACTGCATATTTTTAACAGGTGGCTCGCTCTTCAGGTATTCCTAATTTATACCATGTATCAAATATTTAATGAATCATTCCCAAATGTTTAATGACTGTCATAAAATGTTTTGCATTTCATGGTTCTGAAATAGATTTAATCATTTGAAATCAACTTATACAATAATTTACAAGTGGATATTATTTTTTCAGGAAGAGGATTTAGGGACATTAATTACAAAAATTTAATATTTTCATTGTCCTTTTTAATAATTTTTTGTTACTTATGAAACCCTGTAAGAATGCCTAATTGACGCATGCATTTTCCCCTCTCTTTGCTGCCTTTCAGCTGTTACTCCCGACACTGCCTTATCATTAGAAGGCAAAGGGCGCTTGGAGTATCACATGAGTCAGAATGAGAAGCGGGAATATTTGTTAAGACAGAGCATACGAGGTGCCATGTTGGAGCCTTTTGGTGTGAACAGTCTGGAAGTAAAATTCAGGACAAGAAGCGAGAATGGCATTTTAATCCATATCCAAGAAAGCAGCAATTACACCACTGTGAAGGTAGGATAAAAGCTAATGGTGACTTCATTTGATTAGACCGCCTGCTGTGTCATGGTTTAAATCACGTCTCCCATAATTTCTGTCCTTTTCTTTACAACCCATTAGAGTTCCGACTAACGCTGGGCACTATTCCAATGTCATCTATCTTAACTATTCCTCAGGCTTTGGCCAGAGTAACAAAGATCTGAATGGTTTGGTTTCTAAACACTTTTGTCTTGGTTTAGAGTAGAGACCACTGCTAGGTAGGAGAGCACAGAAAGAATTTGTTGCGATCTATTTTGTCAGAGAAGAATTTATGTTGTTTTTTTCCCTACTTTTAAACAAAGTAAATGTGTCTTTGAAATGGAAAAATATTTTCCTCCATGAATTTTTCCAAATATTGATATGTATATAATATTTGGCTGGCCTAGAATAAGGAAAAACGTTTTGAAATTATCTGGCTTTATTCTGGAGCATATATTCAATTGACTATCTAGGGAAACCTGGTGAAATTAAATATTTTTGGAATTATTGTAAGTAAAATTATAGCTAACTTCTCCAAATAATTTCTAAATAAATAATTTTTAAACATTATATTTCATGAGAACAATGGATTGATTTATCATTAGGCTTTTACATATTTCTTTTCCTCAACTGTAAATGAGATGCTAAACTGGTGAATAATTTCATTAGATATGCATTTCTCATCAGCTCTTATCTTTCTTAATTTCTAAAACTATTATTCTACTTTCTTTGACACAAATAAGACTTCATCCCTTACCATCATTTTCTTTAGTTAAGTTATATTGACAGCTTTCTATTAATGTAATTTTGTATATTGTAATTCTACTCATCATTTTTATATGAATTTTGGTAAATTTTTAAAAAAATAAACCTAGATTTCCTGAATTCTTTTCACCTATAGATCAATATTTTGAAATTACTAAAATCTTAAAGAAAAAAGTCAATATACATCAAAATTTACTAGATGTAATTCACGTATAATACTAAAAATAAAAACAGATGTTCACCTCTAAGTTTCAGCCTCTTTATTCTCAAAATTTCTCTCCATCAAACCAACTCTTATCTTGCATGTACATATCTTTAATAAGTAGTACAAAAAACAACCTTTTCAGAATTTTCATATTATAATTCCCCTAATGCAGTCATTTCCAACTGGGAGTGATTTTGCCCCCGAGGGACAGTTGGCAACGTCTGGAGACAATCTTTATCGTCATGTTTGGGGGAATGCTACTGGCATCTAGTGGGTATCAGTCAGGTATGCCGTTAAACAACCTCCGTACGCCACAACAAAGAATTATCCAGCCTGAACGATCAGTAGTGCTGAGCTAGAGAAACTCTGCCCTAATCTAGTATAAGAGAATATCTTCAGGTTATAGCTTTACCTCCATTATGGAAACAAAGAGCCCAGTTTCGGAATTACTGAAGCAGCTATACAAAACAGCACGTAAGTCATTGTATAATGCTACTATTTGATGTTTATGATTTTCATTGAAAAGTGTATCAGAAGCGAAGAAAGTAAAGAAGTAGAAAGCCATAGACCTTCATAGTCTACAAGAAAAGGTTTTTATATATGTTGGGAGACTTTGACATTGAGGTCTGTGCGTTATCTGTTAAGCTGCTTCCAAGTTCTCGTGCCATTTAAATGACATATGAAATAGTTCTCTCTGTTATCTCCTTAAGCCAAGAGATACAAAATACAACATGGTTGAAGAAATCAGAGACAGGATTTTTTTCTTCCTTAAGGAAGAAGTTGAATGTCAGGATCCATTTTTGTCACCATACAATCTTGCATTTCCAACAGGACAGCCACATGCAACTTTTCCAGATTTCGTTACATTGGTAGCAAGCATTTACAAAGAGATTTTTTGTTTACTGAAGGGAAAGTAAATGCTAATGAATAAAAATAATGACTAATGCAGACCAAAATGCATATTTCTTTTGTATGAAAATTTTGAAAAACAGCCTTGCAGAGATTAAGGCGCTTGGCAGGTAAACTAAGTAGACTAAAAAAGAAAACCCCAGAACAGCAGAGAAGGAGAACTAAATAGACAGGAAGAGAGTTCCTGTTGTAAGCAGGCAAGTGATTTGGATGACAGGAATACGATCTGCTTATACAGGCTAGGAATTACTTATCAGTTAGCTTATCAGTGACCAAGGCCCCTGGTTTTCTTCTTTCTTTCTTTTGGCTCACTTTCTGACAGTTTCCTTCTCTCTTTCTGATTGTTTTGCATACTCTGAATCAGTCAGTCTCTCTCTCTCTCTCTCTCTCTCTGTCACACACACACACAAAGACAGCTAGAAGATACTTTGTGAAAATGAAAAACAGAGTTGGATAAACGGGATTCCATGTAGTCCGAGGAGAAAGTGTCAGGAGTGGGTAGCAAGAGCAATGTGAGGAGAGGGGAGAATATGTAAAATACATAGGATCTCTTTGGATTAAAAAGGAAAGAAAGAGAGAACATTTCAGAGAGAAAAACAAAAGGAAAGCATACTTGGGTATAACTGTGTTGACACTATATTGAAAGTGTTTCACAATTCTCTCTTCTTTTGTAGCATACCGTGTATCTCCATATTTGGAGTTCTGTCATAATGTCAGATGATGGACTTTCTTTCTACTCAAAATCAGTTCTATTGTTTTGGTGTGTAGTTTTTTTGTTTGTTTTTGTTTATAAGTGAGTCTTCATATATTGTACAGAGTTGGGATGAGATTCAGAACTGCATCAATTCAAAAATAAATGAATAAATGAACAAATAAAACTACAAATAAATAAAACCAAGCCAAAAATTAGCATGATGTTTTGAAAGTCAGAAGGATACAAGAGTTAGGTACGGTATTATCGGGAAGAGGGAAAGCATTAAGAATGTCATCAAGGGAACCTATATTTTTATCCAGCCTACTCTGTGGTATATTCTAAAGACTCTCTCATCAGAAATTGGTCAAATGGAAAGATAACATGGTGTGATCAAGTAGAGGAGAAACACAGATCCGGGAAAAGCCTCTTCCCAAGGCTTTTTTTCCAAAAAGACCTCTGGCTATAACCAAAGAGGAGTTGCTGTTTTTACTGTGTGTTTCATGAGACATTGCCCATTTTATGAAATGTTATTGTCATTTAACCACAACTTTCACTTTTTTTCTATCTGCGTTTAGTACTAAAATATATTACCTGGAGAGACTGCTTTAATAAAATATTACAATATGAATGACGTATGTAAATGTGTTAGGCATATTTTCCACAAAGTAAAAATAACTGATTTTTAGTTCTACCAGATGTGTTTGTTGCAAGTAGAAATAGCATTTGATCTGAGTGACAAAATAAACTGATCCATCCTTTCATTCTCGTCATTTGAGATTCAGTGCCACTTCATCCCTGGCTGAGGCACCAGCTCTGTCTGGCAGTAGTGGTGGGATTACGCTCTCTGAACCAAATGTTCATCCTGCCTCATAAATTATTTCATTTTCTAAAGTGTCTACTCAGAAGACTGGAAACTTGGTAGCTGGAAACCAGAGTAGGAGCATCCCAATGTTCTATTGGGCAAAGTACGAGAAACCAAATATCCCTTAGATAAATTGTAACAGACAGTCAAAGGGAAGACTTGCCCAGACACCTCATTATTAAGAACTCACCCTTTATTCATCATAGCTTTCATCTTAATAAATGATATAAACAATAGGCATGATTTTTTTCTAAAATTCCAGTGTGTAATAGATGACAGGTAAAGCAATTTATTTTTGTCTTTGCTTTTCCGACTATGCTTCGTTTTTAGCTAAGCATCGATTTTTCTAAGTAGTTTTAACATTTTTTGATCACTATGAGTCATATACTAAACTGATGGAATTTTTACACTCCAAATTCCCGTTAAAATGTAAGTAATCAATGCCACAACTAGAAGGACCTGCGACTAAGATATACAACTATGTACCAGGGGGATTTGGCGAGATAAAGCAGAAAAAAAATAAAGATTGGCAACAGTTGTTAGCTCAGGTGCCAATCTTTAAAACAAAAAAAAAAGTAAGTAATCACAAAAAGGTGTAATTTACTTACCTTAAAATCTGTATTCACTCTATTATCTCAATTGTATTCTGCAAAATAATTCTGGGCATCTTGAAAAATTAGGTATAAATGTAAGAATATCTTGAAACTATTAAATGTGAAGGTATATTTAGCCTAAAATTGTAGAGACAATATGAGTAAATATACTCCGATATAGTCAGACCCCTCAACCATTCTGTCTTCTTTAAATTGATCAATGTGTTAAGGTTACATTCCATTTTTATTTTATTTTTATTCAAGCATATCATAGTTTAATTGTACATTATTTTTAATATGTCTTACAGATTAAGAATGGCAAAGTGCATTTTATATCGGATGCAGGAGTTGCTGGGAAAGTAGAGAGAAATATTCCTGAAGTTTACGTTGCAGATGGCCACTGGCACACTTTTCTAATTGGAAAAAATGGAACAGTCACAGTATTGTCCATTGACAGAATATATAACAGAGATATCATTCACCCTACTCAGGATTTTGGTGGCCTCGATGTGCTCACTATATCTCTTGGAGGAATTCCACCCAATCAAGCCCATCGAGATACTCAAACAGGTAAATGCTTGTGTTGAATCAAGTCAAAAAGGAAAAGTAACATGTTCCTCTAAAAGTAGTTGGATATCTGATAATATCTATTATGGATATTCTAAGACTATCATGACATGTTCAGAAAGTTTATTATAAATTATTGGCCATCACTTCCTTTAGCCATCATTCTACCAAGTTCATACTTCAGCCCGTGGTACTTTGATCTTTTTCTTGCCCACCAAGCATTTATGTGTACATTCATTCATTTACTCATTCATTTGTTCATTCAACAACAGATATTTACTGAGCCTTGTACTTGGCCCTGGGAATACAGTGCTGGACTAAATAAATAGCCACTCTCTTCATAGAACATATGGCCCAGTAAGGGAGACAAACATCAATTAAATCATTACACAAGGAAATATATTTTTTTAAACTATGATAAATGATGTGAAGGAAGAATGCAGAATTCTAAGAGATTGGGAAAAAAAAGAGAGAAAGAAAAACTTCCGCCTGGGAAATTGACATTTGTCCTTAAATCTGAACTACGAAGATAAGGATGCGAGCATATGAGAGATTAATTTATATTGATGGAAACTAAAAAAAAAGAAAAAAATGTAGATTAAGATCACAGAACCCAGTACACTGGGGGCTGATGTCACAGGTAAAAGATGAAGTTGGAGAATGAAACAAGGCCTTCTAGACCATGTTGCAGTTTTGGTCTTATTCTCAGAACAATGGGAAATTACAAATAAAATTAATTGCAGGACTTTCAAGGTTCAATATATAGTGATAGTAAAGATCATCAGGCTACAGCATGGCAAATGCGCTGGAGGACAAGAGTGGACATGCATAGATTAGCTGGGAAGATATTGCAATGATCCAGACAAGGTGTTGTGTGAGCTTTGACTAGCATGGTGGCAGAGGAGTTAGAAAGAAGGGGATAAGGAAGAAGTATTATAGGAATTACAATCAACCAACTGCTGATGATTTTGGTAAAATTCGGGAAGGTTTCTGATTTCTCAACTAGAAGAAAGGTAATGTCACTGAGAGAACACTGCAGAACCCTGCAGAAAGAAAGATATCTGTGGGAAACATCAAGACTTTGGTTGGGGACATTTTGAGTTTGGAGAATCTTTGAGAAAGACACCTTACAACTCAGGTGTGGACTTCAGCTGGAAATACGTATTTAGGAGTTATCAATGTCAAGCAGGTCATTGAAGCCCTGGGCATGGATGAGATAACCCAACATAAGGGTATAGAGTGAAAAAAAGCCTAAGGCTTTACCTTGAGTTACTCCAGGAGTCAATGGTTGCTTAGAGGAGAAGGAGACGGAAGAGAGGCTAAGTCACAGAAAGAAAACCAAGAGAGGAGGGACAAGAGCAGCAGATGACACAGAAGCTCATGGAAGAGAGTGCATCAAGGAAGGAGATACCGCTAGGTAGAATGATGCACCGAATAAAAGGAAAATCGAAAAATACATAAGAGAGACTTGAGTTAAGGCATAAAAGTTAAAGCCCAAGTCATAAGTCATTTCATGTATTTACCTTACTTTAGAATGCAGATGATCATTCGTTTGGATATTGTAAGAAAACAAGCGAAAGTAAATCATGCTCTGTTGTTAGCGTCAGAATATATTCTTGAGCTCTGCAACGGAAGCATTAGCAATGTTAGAACACAAATATTTGTCTAACAGTGTTTCTCAACTTATTTTTTTTAATCTTGGCCCTCTAAGGAGCCATTTTAGATCTTTTTTCCTAATCCCTGCCATTCCCACTTCATGAAATGCCAATGCCTCTGTTTTACTCTGTGTCTGCCCCTTGGAGACCCACAACCATTGTAACAGCTAAGATTTTTCTTTCGGTCCTCAAAAACCTATGTTCAACTTCTCGGGAGCAATAACACTTCCACTGAGAATATATGGTCTAATGGTTGAGGCTATTGGCCTATTTTTGTTCTTGAAAAGTATGTTTACAATATATTTTACTTCTATATATGCAATTCTTGGTATTAGACTATAAAAATAGAACCAATACATAATTAAATAAATGACAAGAGGGATAAAGAGAAAATCCAGCCTGTTTGAGTCATTCATAAATCTTCAACAGAGCGGGATCTGAGCAATCCACTCCACATGTTTGTTGTGGAAATCTTACACATCGTCCTAAGTTAGGTTGTAAGATGCACAGATTTACTGCCATTGAACTGGAAGAGGGTTCTGAGACTGTGGTTTTTAAACTCTCATGATGTGATCATGGAGCTTCTCTTTACCAGATTGCATTAGTGCAGGGTTTTGAGCTGCTGGTTTTCTCTAAAACGCCTTACTGCTCTGTCTTCCCCCTGCAGGTTTTGATGGCTGCATTGCCTCTATGCTGTACGGTGGAGAAAGTCTTCCTTTCAGCGGGAAGCATAGCTTGGCCTCCATCTCTAAGACAGATCCCTCGGTGAAGATTGGCTGTCGTGGCCCGAACATTTGTGCCAGCAACCCCTGCTGGGGTGATTTACTGTGCATTAATCAGTGGTATGCCTACAAGTGTGTTCCTCCTGGAGACTGTGCCTCCCACCCCTGCCAGAATGGTGGCAGCTGTGAGCCAGGCCTGCACTCTGGCTTCACCTGTAGCTGCCCAGAGTCGCACACGGGGAGGACCTGTGAGACCGTAGTGGCCTGTCTTGGTGTCCTCTGTCCTCAGGGGAGGGTGTGCAAAGCTGGAAGTCCTGGAGGGCATGTCTGTGTTCTGAGTCAAGGCCCTGAAGAGATCTCCTTGCCTCTGTGGGCTGTGCCTGCCATTGTGGGCAGCTGTGCGACAGTCCTGGCCCTCTTGGTCCTGAGCCTGATTCTGTGTAACCAGTGCAGGGGGAAGAAAGCCAAAAATCCCAAAGAAGAGAAGAAACCGAAGGAGAAGAAGAAAAAGGGAAGCGAGAACGTTGCTTTTGATGATCCAGACAATATTCCTCCCTACGGGGATGACATGACTGTGAGGAAGCAGCCTGAAGGGAACCCTAAGCCAGATATCATCGAAAGGGAAAACCCCTACCTCATCTACGATGAGACTGATATTCCCCACAACTCAGAAACCATCCCCAGCGCCCCTTTGGCTTCACCAGAGCAAGAGATAGAGCACTATGACATTGACAACGCCAGTAGCATCGCCCCTTCAGATGCAGACATCATCCAACACTACAAGCAGTTCCGCAGCCACACACCTAAATTTTCTATCCAGAGGCATAGTCCTCTAGGCTTTGCAAGGCAATCCCCCATGCCCTTAGGAGCAAGCAGTTTGACTTACCAGCCTTCGTACAGTCAAGGTTTAAGAACCAGCTCCCTAAGCCACTCGGCTTGCCCAACTCCCAACCCTCTGTCAAGACACAGTCCAGCCCCTTTCTCCAAGTCCTCTACTTTCTATAGGAACAGCCCGGCCAGGGAATTGCATCTGCCTATAAGGGATGGAAATACTTTGGAAATGCATGGTGATGCCTGCCAACCTGGCATTTTCAATTATGCCACGAGGCTGGGAAGGAGAAGCAAGAGTCCCCAGGCCATGGCATCACATGGCTCTAGACCCGGGAGTCGCCTAAAGCAGCCAATTGGGCAAATTCCTCTGGAATCTTCTCCTCCAGTAGGACTCTCAATTGAAGAGGTGGAGAGGCTGAACACCCCTCGCCCTAGAAACCCAAGTATCTGCAGTGCAGATCATGGAAGGTCTTCTTCAGAAGAGGACTGCAGAAGGCCACTGTCCAGAACAAGGAACCCAGCGGATGGCATTCCAGCTCCAGAATCTTCTTCTGATAGTGACTCGCATGAGTCTTTTACTTGCTCAGAAATGGAATATGACAGGGAAAAGCCAATGGTATATACTTCCAGGATGCCCAAATTATCTCAAGTCAATGAATCTGATGCAGATGATGAAGATAATTATGGAGCTAGGCTGAAACCTAGAAGATACCATGGCCGCAGGGCTGAGGGAGGACCTGTGGGCACACAGGCAGCAGCACCGGGGGTTGCTGACAACACACTGCCCTTGAAGCTTGGGCAGCAAGCAGGGAATTTCAACTGGGACAACCTTTTGAACTGGGGCCCTGGCTTTGGCCATTATGTAGATGTTTTTAAAGATTTGGCATCTCTCCCAGAAAAAGCAGCAGCAAATGAAGAAGGCAAAGGTGGGACAGCTAAGCCAGTCCCCAAAGATGGGGAAGCAGAACAGTATGTGTGAACTTTGTATACTGGCATTATAAAATTATAAAAACAAGAAACACTCAAACCGTTGTAAGGTTGCCGACAAGGGTGGGTCACATTTGCAAAACAGGCCAGTATGGACTGGTGTTGGAGGCAAACTTTAAAAATAATAACCACAATGCTGCTGAAACAGACTCAAAACAACTCTTTAATTTAAATATGCTTGGTTGAATTTATTTTCCTGCATGCATCGTATTTTGTAACTAGTTATGTGGCATGCAGGGTTTGGAGAGATTTTTCTTATTTACCAATGTTTGATTTGTGACTTTCAAAATTAGTACCGTTGCCATTGCAGAAATGAACTTGTGCTTTCACAGTGGGGTATGTGTATTGTTTCCATTGTATTATTATTGTTATGTTTTGCATTGCAAGATCCTTGAGGTTTAACCAATCCTTGTAAAGTGTAGAAAGAGCCCTCTTATCCTTGAATGAAAGACTAAGTATTAACACTTTTCAGAATTCTAGATTCCGTATTTGATGTTTCTCAGAAATGTCTGAATATTTGAATAAGTTTTCCATGACAGTGGGTACTAAAATTAAGTCATTTTTGTTCAGCACTTTAGAACTTTCTTACAAAATTGTGTTTAAACTTCTGAATCTTTTTTGTAAACAATTGCAGTCTTCTGACTTTCACCAGGCTTCCATCAGGAACAAAATGATTGCATGTTGTCCCCAGAACACTGCCACTTTCTTACTGTGGAATGATGTTCTCAGCAGCGCTTCTCAGAGACACTTTTAAAAGTTATTTATTGAAAAATGTTCTATGCTTTTGAAATTTTAAAGAATCAACCTAAAGAAAGCCTATGATTGGACTTATTTTTCAACCACTTAACGTTGATTCCAAGTACCCAGTTTTATAATTTATATAAAGTCAAATTTCAACACTTCTTACTTTCTGTCATTTTGTAGATCATTTTTTTAATACTGTGTAAAAACTTTTTTTTACACCTAAGCTGTGTTTTTGATACTGATATTTTCCTATGCTGAATCATTTTCTTGCTTTCAGGGAAGGTAAGAAAATACTTTTTTTACATTTGTTACTTATGTAACATTCATATTTTTCACATTTTGATATTTGTAACATACTGTATGCTTTCTACTTGTAAATGCCAACAATAGAATTAAAATATTTATTTAAAATACTTTGTATTTACAGTGGGATATTAATTTTTCACCTTTCTATACATTTTTCATGCCCATTTGAGAATAGTTTCTAGTTGTCAATAGGGTATGGCAAGTTGGACTTGGGCAACATCATTTTCTTTTAAAGAATATGAGTATGGATAATTGCCAGAACAGATATTTTAAGGTCGTTTTAGTGCATTCCTACCTGTCAGAGTTCTTGGACTTCCCCGGAGCATAACAAATCCAGGCTAGGTTGGGTCTCAGGCGACCGGCTTTGTTATGAACCTTGTTAAAGCATAAATGTTTGGAAGTTCCCAGGAGAGTATGCCCACTGAAGGCGAGCTTTGGACCGGGCTTAAAGTTATAGGAACAGCAATGAATTAAAGCTAATTATTGGAAAATGTCTGGGTCTTATTTTCTCCAAAGAACCAGCCCCAAATCTCCTACGTCCGCTGGTGGGTAGGAAGGATGACAGTGAAAGTTCAGCCAAACATACCTGTCTTTAATTTGTTGATCACTCTGTTGCACAAATTCTAAACAAATTTGATATGCTATCTCAGCCAAAACAAACGTCTATTTTCAAGTGGTTACCCAAGAGAGAAACAGTTCAGGAGAGGAGACTAGCCCAGAACAAGATCCACTTGTGTATAAATAGTTACATCTGAAACAGCAGGACTTCTGCAAATTACCTCACAACCTCAGAACTTTTTATAATGAAATATCTGCCCGATACCTAGTATTTGATGAAGATCTTATCCTCTAACGTGGACCGTACCGTATTCAATAGGGATTTTAACCATATCGAAAAGTTTTTAGTAAGTAAAAGATTATAGTAAATAAAATATTTTTAAATTAATACCAACATATTGAGATATATGCCAGAATTTTGTCATTTAGTAATGTTGAGAGTATTATTTTTTGTTTCAGAATAGGAAATAAAATGTGGGTTTAATCTAAATTATAATATTCCTATAATGGGGTTTAGAGACTGAGTGTAAGATACTAATCTTATTTTCTTTTGTTTATGTCACTTGTGATGAGCCAACATGTTTTAGTATTTCCCTATGAATTTTAGTATTATGAATTCATGCACCAAATATGACAACATATTGATTACTTTTCATAACTCAAAACAGAGTACATTTTTTTCTATAGAAACTCTGAAGCATCTCAATGTCCTCAAGCATATAACCCTATAATTGAGAACAGAGCTAAAAGTAAATTGATAACCATGATTACAGCTAAGGGTTAAGGGGAAAGAACCTGATGCCGAGATTCTGTATTCTAATTCTCTAAGAATTCTTTGTAAGATAGAGAATTACTATGCTCTTGATTAATCAATCCCAGTTTAGGAATAAGATAGGATTTTTATAGGAAAATTTCTGGTCTTTGGTTCTTCTTGGAAATCTTTTTCATTAAAGCAAGAACAATAGTTATAGCAAAACAAATCAGAAATTTAAGGAATGAAAGTCTTACTTAAAATGGAGATTAATAGTTAACTTACTGATGTAGTGAAGTGACAGCATATACTATGGTCAAGGGAGGGATTATAGGCAAGTTGACAAGGTAAAAATTCCCACAAATAAATGGTTAGTAGCGACCTGCATGTTGGCACATAAAATTGTAACCTCAGAATTTTAATCCAGTCCCTGTAAGGATTCATTGGATTGCCCGGAATACTGTCACTCTTTAGGGCTCTTCCTACATCTGTGTTGTTGAGAAAACATTACTTTCCTTCACATGCACACTGAAAATACTTTAGTGGGTATGTTGTCAGGAAAGAAGCATGTATTCACTCAGCCACAAGATCCGTAGGCCTAGAGTAGCATCTTGGCACAGGACTCTGACCGCTCAGTTCTCAAGGAGCACATTGCTGTTGCTTGCAAGGTTGTTTCAGGAATGTACTAAATTAGCTGATATTGTTGATAGCTTGCTCAGATAAATTAAAATCATTTGGAGAAAATGGAGCATCAGAAGGGCCTAGAGACCAACTTCTCACTTACGTGTTGTTCTCATAGTCTTTACCAACACCAAGGTTGACGAGAACTGCAACTGGCTTAAACTATTGAAAGTGATATGCTTGACAAATATTTTATTTATAAGGGAAAATAAAATATATCACCATGTGGCTTTATTACCTCTAGACATTCTGTCTAAGAACAAATCACTATTTTCATGAAAATGCATTTTTATTTACTTGAATTCAACATGATGGTAAAATTAATCTGTGAAAAGTGAAAATAACTTGAAAATTTTGAATCAGTAATTGAGCAATGCACTTTTTCTTTTCACATTTTATGTCATAGATTCCATTATAAAAGGAGTAAGATTTCAAGATGAGTGAATTTACTTTCCCTTAGGAAAAAGAAGCCTAGAAATGAAATGTATTTTAGCATACATTTATTACAGCTTTCATTGTGAAATAAAATATTAAAGTCTATGATTAATCTAGTATATATTCCTTAAAGATATTTAGAGTGAAATGCCACATCATTCATAATTTACGTGGTTACTACTGAGCCAGGCAGTAGTTTTAATAGTTTATCAGTCCAAGAGTTATAGGCCCGTGTCATACATGAATTCAATATTTTCACTTATTATTAACGAGGGGAAAGGTACTAGTTCTAATAAATTTTGGTGCATGCAATTTTGATGCATACAAATAAATATCAATGATTCAATCCTAACATAACCTATGCACCTATGATAATCATTGCAAATAAATATATTCTGGACTAAAGACCACGAAGTACAATACTCTTCCTCAACAGAAAAATAAACGGAAGTAAAAAGTTCAGTGTCCTGGATAAATCCATTTAATCTCAAACCATAATTAGTACCCTTTACATGCCAGGCACTCCTCTAGTTCATGGGATAAAATGGTGGAGAAAACAGACAAAGCAGCTTTCTCGATGGAACTTAGATTCTAGTGGAAGAGATAGGCAACGAATAAATAAGTACAGTAATGACTATGTAGTATAAGGTTTAGTGGGGACAAGAGCTAACAAGCCAACCAAAACAGGATAAGTTTAAGGGCCAGATGTTGATTTGGGAGTGCATATGCTATTTTAGATAGGTTGGTCAGGGAAGACCTTTCTGAGGCGGTGACATTTGAGCAGAGAGCTGAATGAGGCAGGAGAGTGAGCCACGGGAGCACGTGGGTGATGATGCTGCAAGCAGAGGCGGTGGTATGCGTAAGCTTGGAGTGGGAGAACATTACGTGTTAGAGGAACAGCAAGAGAGTCAACGAGGCCAGATCATCATTAACACACCAGCAAGGACTGCAGCATGAAAACCTCAGAGAGGAATGGAGGTGAAGATAAAGAATAAGAATGACAATTTTACAACAAGCTCAGAAACAGAATTATTGCTGAAGCAAATCTTCATTTATGTATATCATCTTGCAAAATAAGAGCATCTCAAAAAACAAGGCAAAGCTTGAGAATGCGGATATGCACCCATTCCGATATCTAAGATCCTGAAGACAAAAGGAGAGACACGTATAATTGAGATGAATGTCTGTCTTAACATTGACTGATTCATGTTATCCTCTATGACCAGTCCAAACTTGTAGGCATATTAATAGGAAGCATATTAAGATATGTGATAGAAAGGCAATCTATTTCCTTATTGCTGAGGCATTTATGCATCCAAAGTATATGATATCTACTGATAAGAAGGTTAAAGAAATTTTCATTTTAAACGTTGATTTCCATTTTTTATTAAATGGATCAATTGCAAGGAAAGTTTTTCAAATGGAATGAGATAGACTTATAGTGGTGGGAGGGAGTGAAAGAAAATGAGGTCTCTCTAAAATACAGTGATAAACCTATGCCTGAATTCAAGGCGACCAAGGCTTGTCCCAATATCTTTTTTTTTTCAAAGATTGGCACCTGAGCTAACAACTATTGCCAATCTTTTTTTTTTTTTTCTGCTTTTTCCCCCCGAATCCCCTGTACATAGTTGTATATTCTAGTCGTGGGTCTTTCTAGTTGTGCCATGTGGGATGCTGCCTCAATGTGGCCTGATGAGTGCTGCCGTGTCTGTGCCCAGGATCCGAACCAGCAAAACCCTGGGCCGCCGAAGCGGATCCCGTGAACTGAACCACTCAACCATGGGGCCGGCCCCCAATTATCTTTTAATGAGTTTTGTTTGTAATGAGCATAGTTAACCTCCACTTATACATCACTAATAAACCTTTTGTAAAGCATGTTAGAATTTCAGTAAGGATCCGAGTTGATTGTAGTGAATTAGGGTTAAGATATGAAGATATATTTTTGGTATTTACCATAAAAACTCTTGGAAGAGGTCTTTTTATGCACTGTAAAATGTGCATATGTCAGACCCATAATGATGTTAGAATTCATGTATGCAATTCTCACAAATGTGTCATTGACATCATATGGGTAACCTAAGGACTCTGCACTTATGAGAGGAATATGCTAAATGAATGACAGACTCATCAAATCCTCATATAACGTGTGATATATTCAAGCGAGATATACTAAAAACATTTGTGAGAGAGTCTGCGTGTCTGAAGATATATAATTAAAAAGGAAAGACCCACAGAATGTTCCCAAAAAACCCTGCATAAAGGCAGATAATTTTCAGGTGACGCATTTGGATACTTCTAATTTTATTAGTTTATGAATCAATTTGCCAGATCCCCAAATTAGGTTGCAAAGCACAAAGTGCAGTCATCCTGGTATTCTGGCAAAAAGTTGGGATCTTAATCTGTGTACCATTCTAACCCGAATAAAATAACCAGCAATGTACAAAATTCTTTGGCAATGCCACTGAGTTCCCAGTTTCAAATGAAAACCATATTGTGCATGGCACAGATGTTGATCAAAATAAGATTCCGTTTTGCCAGAGCAGTCTGCTTACTCAAGTCATCCTTTTCCTACTCTGTTCGCACAATCTTAGGACAGGGTGCTGCTGAAAACAGAGTTACTGATACTTGACTTTGAAGTTGCAAAGTGAAACATTCTAGGGAAATGTCTCTTCAGAAAAACAGTGTGATTAAGACAATAAGTGCAGCATAACCTACTCCAAAAATATGTTAATTCTTTTCCAGCTACTAGTCTGAGGGAAGAGAAAGATATCATGTATTGAATCTGGGACAATGCTATTCAGAAAATCAGACGGTGAAGTGAACTCTTTATAGGAAACTGATAAATTTGAAAAACGGCTTTGAATAAATAGAAAATGAAAGGAACGCTGCCCTCTTTTGCTTTGGCAGAACTGTCCTCAAGAAACTTGAGTTGACAATCATCTACTATTTAGCAGGAAACCGTTCATGTCTTAAAAATATTGCTTCTAACTCATGCAAAAAGCTTATGACAGCACGTGGCTGCATGCACTGATATGTGGGTCTGGAGAGTGAATCAAAACCAAATTATTTTTTTCTTCTAAGTTTTATGGACAGTGAGCATAGACTAGTGCTTCCTGAAAGAGGATGGTTTGGGCTGTCAGCATTATAACATAGAAAAAAGTATATTTGCATTTGAAATTGTCTTAATTTATGCAGCTTCAGATCAAGAACAGAATGAGGTCAAGAAATGCCCAGCAGTTGTTAAAGTGACTTGATAAAGTCAATTATCTATAATTTATAGATGCTTTCTATCCAAATTAAAGCACAATTCCTAGCCACTCTGCATTTAATGGCCACATTTAAATAGACATTTGTGCCGCATCAAATTAAAAACATACCTATGCCGTATACATTAGCCGGTGAGTGAGGCTTGGGGAACCATTTGTTTTTTAATTTGTTCAGCACTATGTGCCAACCACTGGGGAGAGCCAGTAAATAGAGATGACTCTTGCTTTCAAGGAGCTTGCAATTTTGGGTGACTAGACTCTTCCTTTTCTAAAATACTTCAAATTTTGCATATCTTGTTTTCAGAGAATTATTTCAATATTTCCAAAGAAATTTCTATTCACACTTAATGTGTGTTGCACATGCCGTCTCCTGGACAGTCAATATAATCAATAACTTCCTGAAGTTTGGTAGTTGCCTTTTCAAAAGCAAGAAAATAATAGGTTTAGTGAGTTTTAAAGAACATCTAGGAGATTTGCTAGCTATGTTGTCTAGTTATGTAAGACGTAGTTAAAATTCCTGGTATTTGAAAGCTGTTATGCTGAACTTACCATTACCCACTTTGTCCTAAGATATGCTACCTATTTCAGAGCTGGTCCACTTGGTTTCAGGATTATACTTTTTCACAGAATTTGGTGTCATCCTCAGTAAAAAGTATGGGAGGTTATCCAGTTTCACTATGTTTTGCTGAGTCGGTGGTAAATAAGGCTGAAATATAACTTGGGTAAAATTACTGAATAATTACCTATGACAAGTTGTCTAGCTATCTTAAAGTTCCATTTGCCTTCCAATTCAAATTGTTATTGGATCTGTTTGTGGCTATATTCTGTGGAAAGGAGACATTCAAAACTGAAGGAAAAAAGAGTCACTAAATGGTTCATGTTTTTTAGTGACATTTTTGTTTCTCCAACCATACATTTTTCTAATTATTCTGGTGACACTGAATAAAATACCTCTCTGTGTCTTGGTTTTTTTGTAAGTTTCCTCTGGAGTATTCAATACAATTTCATATTACATATTAAGACTTTCTTTTAAGCAAATTACTCCTTTATCTCCTAAAAGTTGCTGTATTAAATAACTAGCAAAAATATTTTTATAGACTCAGTAATCATCATGAGTTAATTGCAAAATAGAATCTAATATTCTCATCATATCTATCATGATCATTAATGTCACAAAATAAGTGAAATGTGTCTATATATACTGAATTCTACTATAAATAAATTTAGAAAACCAACTCATTGCTACCTTTTTAATAGTACTAGAGAACTTCGTTTTATTTTATGGCTCTACCAACCTTAGTTGTATTTTGTTTAACAAGTAGCAAAGACCAATAACAAATTAAAATACTGTGATAGTTTTATTAATAACACTCTCTAACAAAGACAACACACAGAATAATGAATGGGGTGTCCCAGGGAAATCGGAAGTAAGAAAACATTTTGCATATAACATTGAACACTGAAAAAACTTTTGAAGTGCTTAAAATATTAGCTCTCATGATGTATCCTAGTAAACTCTTTTAACTTTGGGGGTTATTGAGAATTTTGGAGCAATTTCAGAGACAAGTATGAAAATACTAATTTCAGGTTTCATTAAGCTAAGGTGATCTCATTAATATTTCCCTAACATTAAAATTATTTTAAAAATATCAATATATAGACAAGATTAGTTAATATAGAAAATGAAAGACAGTAGTAAATCTGACAATTTACACGTGATATCCTGTGACTGCAGCTCTTTGATGCAGGCACTTATGCACACACACCTTAAGGCGAATTGTGACTTTTTTTTTAATTGAAGCCTCTTGAGTATTTTTGACAATTTGATACTATTGAGGTTGAGGAAATATTCTTATCTTCTCAAAACAAGGATTTAAAGAGAATGAATTTGCAGTTAGTAACTGAGTGTTCTCTCAGTTCAGAAAGGATGTGAGGGGATCAGGAAGGTAATGATAGGGATGGTTAGGGAAGGCCTCTCTGCAGAGGGGCTTTTGAAGCTGTGACTTGGAGGAAAAGCAGTCTGTCAGGTGATGAGCTGGGCAAGAGCGTCTCACATAGAGGGAGGAGAATGATCTGAGCCATCACAGTGGAAGAGTCGCTGTGTTCCAAGAGCTGAAAAGGGCCCCGTGGAGAGAGAATTGAGGACAGCGGAGAAGCAGCATTGCAATCGCACAGGGCCTGTGGTGACATATTTGGATCTTACTCTAAACTATCTTCAATGTTCTTGACAAAACAGACCATTCCAAGGTCAATTGTATCTTTAGTTGCTCAAAGTAACTTTTTTTTTAATCTTAGAAAATACAGATAAGATTTTGATAACAGGATGATGGCACTAGGCTCACAACAAAAGCGACGAGCAGGCGATTCATGAATCAGAGTACTCTATGTATATCTTTTTGAAGAATGAGCACTAGGAACCCTTATTGCAAGCATCTTTCTTTCACACAGTCACTGAATATTCATCGAGCACATAATTTGTGTAAGCTACAGCACTATCAAACCGCACAGTCTAAATAAGGATTAATAATCCAACATTTGATTTCTATTACAACATATCTAAGATGCATGAAATTAGAATATACCCATGAAATTATACTTAATTGTTAATTTGCTTTTGTAGTATGTTTTTTCAATAATTGAAACAAATCTCTTCTCAGTAATTGCAATGGCTATACCAATGTGGTAGTTAAAAAAATAAACAAATAACTTTCTCACGCAATTTACCTTCAGCTGTTTCTTTGATATGCAATTGTAAGCCATTACTCTTCAAGCCTGTCATATTACTGTCATTATCATCAGCATTTGTGACTCTGCCTTTTGCATTCAGCATCATTACTGATTCCTTGGTGTAAAGTGGTGAACTAATGCCTTCCTGCTTCAACCCTGGCTGGCTTGTCAGCTCTTTGTATTTCTCTGCAATCCACAGCTAAGCCAATGTTGACGCTTGCCCTCACTGCTGGCAGCCAGCCCACTTCATCCCGTTTTATGACAGCTGTCCAGGCTTTGCTGTCATCCATTCTCTACGCAATTCAAATGCAATGAAATCATGTCATAGTAAACAAATGTTCACTCCCTATAGCTGTGCTACATAACTACATCGCTATGGACTACAAAGGAATTTCCCCTTCATTTTTATTTGAAGACTCCAATGAATTTGGTTCTTTTAGAATCAGGGTAGGTGCTGACTAAATGTTTGGAGAATAATGATCACTATTCGACCGGCTTGGGCTTGGGCTTCTTTTTTGAATTTTGTTTTGCATTTACTGCACGTTGGCTTGTGCTGGTCATGATGGAGCATATGAGAACAGTGTGAAACAATGTCCAAGTCCAGGGACAACCTGATTTATAGATAAGAGATATTCTGTCAAAAAGTAAAAAACAAAGCAATATTTGGCATTAAGATGTAACCCTTTAAAGTAGATATTATTCTCCCCAATTTTAGTTATAAATACTGAGGATCAAAGAGATTAAGTAACTCCTAATCACCACAAAGTTGGTATGGGTCAGAGCTAGGATTTGAACTGGGTTTGAACTGGATTTCAAAGCTCCTTCTTTTTCTCCCACTATCGAATAATTGGATATGTCTTTTCAGCTTTCCAAGAGTTTTCAAATGAGTTATCTAAGTTGAACATTATCTCACACCTGTGGAGTTGATCAGACAAAAATGATTATCATATTTTACTGAGAAGAAAACATGGACTTAAGGAAACCTGCTCAAAAGTCACAGTTAATAGCTGGTTGAGTTAATACTTCTCTCTAAATAGACTTATTAACCCCATCTGGAGGGTTTTTTTTCCCCCAGTATATTATGATAATATGTGGAAAGAATGAAATGCTAGTGTTGACATCTTCAACATTAAACTGCAGGCAATTGAGGAACATTGGGCCAGAAATTGTCATGCTAAAAATAATGATGTTGGAATATTAATCTGGCAATAGTTAATGTTATTGGAAATTAGGAACCAATACTAAAGAAGCTATAAAGAAAATATGGCCTCAAAAAGCTAAAAATAAAGAGCAATGTGTAGAGAAGATTATCGGAACATGCTAAGCACCTTATGTACATTATTCTATCTAATTTAATGAATTGATTTTATTTGTCTCACAGCTACCATAGGATGTAGTAATTTTATTCTTTGATTTGCATATGAGGAAATTGAGGGTTAGGGCCTTGTTCAAGGTTATATAACTGACAAAGAGTAGAACTGGAATTTAAATGCAGGTCTCTCTGAGTTCAAAGTCAATTTTACTACTGAGTATACACAATGACTTTCAAGTTAGTCAAGGTTCTCTCCTAGTTACTATGCCCTAACTCTTGCCTGTGGTTCTTAACAAGTTGTGAGCTTGCCATGCTCTCCACAACATGGCTTATACATCTGGGTCTTTTCCCCTGTTTGTCTTTACCTAAGAAGCTGATCCTGAACAAAATGTGCTTCCGCCATTATTTCCTCTTTGCTATTCTTCTATATGCGTAATAAGGGTAATAATAATATCTACTCATAAGATGATGTAAAGATTGAATGGGTTGATTTATGTAAAGTGGTTTGAACATAAGGTGCCCCACGTATAGTCAGAACTTCATTAGCAATGAGAAAGATGAAGTTGATCATTTCTCTCCAAACTTTTCCTAAGTACCTACAATGATTTTAATCCTGAGACTGGAGTTTCTGTCATTAGACTAGTAGAATCTGATCTGGCCTCTAGTCGAATGAGTAGAAAAGATACTAAAGTAATACTTTAATATTCCTGGTATAAAAGTATAAGCTTTTTACTCCACAGAAGAGTCAAACAAATTTAAAAGATCTTTCTGATATTATTATAAGCCTCCAAGGCAGTTTATACATAAGGTTCTAAGTGGAAAAGCTTAGGGGTTTGTATCTAGACCACAATGTGAGTGACTGTGATATATTGCTAAGTCTATGCTCATCATTAGACTTGAGGTAATGCATTCTAATTTTCAAATATTTCTTGTCAAAAGTGTATTTTTTTCAGAAGGCCATTTTTGATGCATTATTTGACTTTTCCAAAGCTAATGTTTCTCTAATATTGAGATGAGATTGTTTTCCCTTGCAGTTTGCAGCCAGAAAAGTTGCACTCCAGGCATAAATGGCAACCAGTTCAGTTAACATAATCATTTCTAGAACAGCCAATTTAGTACCTTTCTCAAGTACCAGAGTTATAAATCATCGTATGGTCTCTGGGAGAATCATTGCTCTTGTGAAGGGAAACCATGTGTGTAATATTATTGCTCATCAGTTTTTATTGTGAAATAATAGAATACTTAAAAAAAGCTTCAAGTGAAATATGTCAGATAGAGAAAGACAAATACTGTATGATCTCACTTATATGTGGAATCCTAAAAAAAACAAACTCATAGAAATAGAGAACAGATTGGTGGTTGCCGGGGGTTGGGCGAGGGGGCTGGGGAAAATGAGTGAAGATAGTCAAAAGGTACAAACTTCCAGTTATAAGAGAAGTAAGCTCTGGGGATGTAATGTACAGCATGGTGACTATGGCTAAAAACACTGCATTATATATTTGAAAGTTGCTACGACAGTAGACCTGAAATTTTCTCATCACAAGAAAAAAAAATTGTAATTAAGAAAAGTGATGGATGTTAACTAGCCTTATTGTGGTGCTCATTCCTCAATATAGACATATACCAATCATTATGTTGTACTCCTTAAGCTAATGCAGTGTATTATGTCAATTACATCTCAGTGAAACTGGGAAGAAAAGAAATAATATAATGCCTAGGTAAACAAATGGAAAACCTACAAATGAATCTTCTCTGAAATATAAAGCCTTAAATAGGTTATAAGCCCTTTCCAGGATAATAAAATACTATAAAGGAATCAGTTACTCATAAATGTATAAATGGTTTACCGTTTCCTTGCAGTATTCTATGTGGGCACGGTCATCTCTCAAAAATTTTATTTTTAATTTAAACTTTAAAACCTAAAAGTGCTGATTTTTAAAAAATGCTGCTTTAAGAATACATGATCACAACAAGGCAATGGCAAACTCAGGGCAGGAAAGTCTCCTTGAAGATCTTTACAATAATTAGGTGCAGAAAAATGTCTTTGAAAAGTTAATTTTAATTTGCCAAAATGGTTTTCTCCTTACAACATTCCATGTTTTACAAATGAGTTCCAAAGAATAGAAACGTGCTGAACAAAGAGAAGGTACGTTTTCAGGCAAGTCACCAAAAGAACAATTAATAAGGATTAAACATTTTTCACACTTTGTTCAAAAGTGCATGTTTTGATTTGGTTTTCACTTCAGTAATGCTAAATTATAGTAGTGAAGTTCATATGAGCAACCACTCTTCAATAGCCACATTATCCAGGATTACTGTCATTAAATACTAAATTAGCATTAGCTGACTGCTATTGTTTATAAATTATTTTTTTTTCCTGTTTCTGTGAGTTCTATAAATTATATTGTGCAATCTCCTTTCTCTTAAGGGATATAGGGTGTTACAGTGAAAATAACTGTGGCCTAGAAATAAACAAACAAAAAAGAAAAGCTTTATTTATTACGGATCATGCTCGTTTAGGGAACAGGCATTGTTAGAAAATCTTGAGTTTCCTTGTGCCCAATGTCTGCGAATTGAAAATGTCATCACATTCGAACATCAGTGGAAGCTGGGATTTCTAACTACAAAACAGCATTTATCTTCGATGAATTCTTACAAAGCTATTACAGTATCGTACTGGAGTTCTCCTTTCTCTCTCTTTTATTTGATTATATGTATACTTATTGTGTTGATTTATTTTGCTCTTATTTCTTCCTGAGCATACATAGTCAAATGATGTTTCACAATGATTACAACTACGCCTGAAAAGCCCACCAATGGAGAAGAAAGAGGAAAACATTTGATTCAAATGATATTTGAAGCACAATGTATAAAACACATTCACAAAAAATGCCAGAGCTTCTCCTGCTAAATCTTCTCTCTTGGGAGTGTGTGATGGTAGAGGAGAATTGGGGAGCTGGAGGTGTGCCCCCTTGACACTGCCTATTGGACCCCTCTGCACCCAACACAACCTCTTAGGAGTTGGGGTTCTGGAGCAAACTCGGCTTGAAATTTACTCTCATCTCAAAGCCTCCTTCAAAAATCACATTCCCTGCCTGAGGGGAAGGGCGTCGGGCAAGGGCGAAAGGGGTAAAGGGGCACATATGTATGATGATGGATAAAAACTAGATTGTTGGTGGTGAAGACAATGCAGTCTATACAGAAATGTAGTAATGGACACCTGAGATTTACACAATGTTATAAGCCAATATGACCTCAGTAAAATTAAAAAAAGAAATCTCACTGCTACTATATCTAGTTGCTAAAGTTTTCTGAATGAAAGTGTCTTCCATCCTCCCAATAATTGAGAGACTTAATTAAATAGAATATTAAAAAGACACAAATGTAGACTATAAAGCAAAATGCAATATATTTAGGATTGCCTCACAGGTACCCATTTTCAGCACCCCATTCTTGCGTGCGTAGATTCTTTCTTCTAAATCTTGCTAAAGACTGAATAGATCATTTCTCAATGGAAAAGAGAATAATTTCAGATATCTAACCAGAATTTGCTTGACAGTAATAAATTATATTTTCCTATTTTGGATTTCTTGTGTGAAGAATGGAAGCTACCATAAAAGAATGCATAATGTGATTCTTAGTATATATGGTCCAAAATACAGGAGAGAGAAGATATTTCGAGATGTAGTTATTGTATTTTTTAAAAACTTCTGTTTTTTGACTAGGAAATAGAGATGAATAGGACCCTTGAACAAGAAATAAAGCAGACGAAGAAAGAATATAGTGTGGAGACCAATGTTTACTAGGGTGTTAAAATAACGTTGTATTTGATGTAAATTAAAACACTAATAAATTTTACTCTTCTTCTTATGAGTTTAAAGAGTCAGAAAACATTTCTCTCTGGCATCGGGAGTGAGCTCCTGGGGCCATGTCCTGATTTCAACAAGTCAGTTGCCAGCCCCATTTCTTCGGCTTGGAGCTGGTCTCGATTGCTTTGGGTGATGAATTGGTAGTGTCTCTGGATGACTTCATAGTTGGAGCAATACTTTCTGCTCTGACATTGCTTTGGTATTTAGTAAACTGTGAGCTGTTCTTAAAGTCCCACCAATGATTCTAAAGGAGCCCACTCCTAGGATTAAAATATGGGTTTAATATAAAGATTTCTCATCACTATCTATTTTCTATTTATTTGCAGTAACAGGGAAGCCATAATGCTGTGCCTATTTCCAAAACTTTTCACAGAATTGCAACATGATGCATAAATTTATTTATATATTTATCCATGTTACTGATTAAAAATTCAGAACAGGAAGTGAACTAATTCTCATTACAATCTTTTGATATATCCATATGAGTCTTAGACCAGATCTACAAGCAGAAAGATGTTTTAATAAAAGTAGCTATCCTTTTATGGAAGATACGCGATTATATCAGGTTTTCTGACTTTTAGCCAGTCTAGGAAACATTTAAATACATGCTAGCATACTTTATAATCAGCTATAATATTTCCTCATTTTTCTGTTATGTCTATTCTAAGTCTTTCTGAAAATCTTAAGAACGTAGTTTTAGGACTGGAGAAAGTTTTATCAACTGACTTTAGAAAAATAATTATGGGATTGATTGCATTATCCACAAAATTTTTGCTTCACCTTCTTGCAGGGACTACCCCTGGAGGAAAATTTTATTTCTCATCTCACTGACGTCAGGCTTGGCCATGTGAATTCCTTTTGCCAATTAAATGTGAATAGAAGTAATGTGTGACCCTTCTGAACAAATATTTTAAAAGCATCCTCTAAGTCCATCATCATTCTTTTCTCTCTGCTATGAGAACAGCTTATATGAAAAGGAGGCTGCCCCTTTTGCCTGGGTAGTGGAATCGTGAGCATATGGAGCAGAGCTGCAATGAGCGTTAATGAGAGTGAGAAATAAGCCTTTCTTGCAAGCCATTGAAGTGTTGGGGTGATTTGCTACTGTAGCTTAGCCTATTGACTGATAGAGATAAGCTCATGGAACAAAGACTTGAACAGTGCTGAGCTTCAAGTTTTAGTAATGTAAGATGTTCTTAGAACTAAACTGCAGTGAAGATAAAATGTGGTGCAGAAATTGCAGAATAAGCCTTTATACTTTTTTATTACTTAGATTATTTCACTGAAATATCTTGGCATATAAGTAATGTAAATATATTAAGATAGAAAATCATAATTCTACTTTTATCTCCCAACAGATGAGAGCAAGTGAGAATTAATTTGCCTGCAGTTTTCCAGAGGTACACTTAGCCATCTGTTGATTAAATTATTAATACTCTCACTGAATCTGTGTGTTGTTGTTACTTTTCCTTTGGTAACAATTAAGAAGCACTAGTTTGTAGATTCTCCTTCTTCGTGTAATATAAGTTTAATTTATTCTCTATCATTAAAAATTGTATTACAGAGGAACATATTAAAATATTCAACAGAGGGTAATTAGCTGTCCATGTCGTATATGCAGTAATAAGGCTTGAAACTACTTCTAAATTTAGTAAATAAACTCAGGCTAGAGCAAAACCAACTGGTTGTCTGAAGTTAACAGTTAATTCAGACAAACGAAATGGCTTACGGCCCCCTGTGGACTTGTCGGTTTTCTCCTAACTTTCATATTGCTCAGTTTTCTAATCAATAACAGAATCAAAATTACAGGATTTTCTTTCGCTGAGATATAAATTTCCCTAGTGACTCTCACTGAAGGGCGGAACAATCAGCAATGTTCCAGAAAATCTAACAGATACTGTGATTTCGATAAAAAAGGATGTAAATTTGCTAAGTAATTTTGTTATTTAAAAAGCCAGGGACGTTAAGACATCAAAACTAAAAGGCTTAGAACAAAACTTCGCCAAAAGAGTGACTTCAAAATATTTTGATTAACCGGTCTCTGCTTACTTTTCAAAAAAGAGAATACTTAGAGCCAGAGACTATTTTAATCCTGGTGCCAGCTGATCTTTTTTTCTCCCTCATTTAGTGGCAAATTAATCTCCTGACTATTTTATTTCCAAGGCACGGATATAATTTGAGTCAGCTGAAGTTGTATAGCTCGGTAGCAAACCAGATAATTTTTAAATACATAGTTGTATATTGGCTATAATCATTGCAGGTTTGGGATTCTAGTATCTTCAACTAAACCAGCCTGCCTTCTTGTAGAAAGATGTAATCTTTTCTTCCTCTAAGCAATTTACAAAGGCCAAGAGTTTATGAGGGAAAAGAAAAGAAAGCTGAAGAAAACCTGACATTTTGCACAACACTAGTGCAGCATTGAGAAAAGGTCAGAATAGAACTGAAAATCCATTAAACGTTCTGTATCCTAGGGGATAACCATTGCTGATCTGGAATGCACCACAGAAGTTTTTCCATTACAACTTTTTTGGGATGAGTATTTTGTCTTTAATAGTAACATAGTTTTTGGTGTTCCTGTGACTCTCATTAAGCTACTCAAAGAAACACTAACTCACTATCTTGTATCATTACCCTCCTCAGGTAGAAAAGTCTGGATCTGAGGTTTTTGATGTTTGTTTATTATTTTTTTCTTGTTTTATACTCATTTTCCCTTATCAAGAAGCTAACATAAAGTCCCCCTGATCTCTTAATAGAATATATTTTAAAGGATTACAGTGTCTTGTTTTTAGGTGGGGAATTTCTGTAAAAATATTATTTTTGTAAGACACGATCAAGCAAAAAGACGTTCTGGACTTTTATAACAATTTCATGAGTTTCCATAAATAATCTTGGAGAAAATAATTCCTAACTTTTAGTTCATTAAAAAGAAATAGTATAGTATGACTTTAATAAATATAAAAGATTTTAAAGCTAGACAAAAATAAACAGTATTTTTCGGTAAAAATTTAAGTTAGTATAAAAGCATTCCTTCCAAAAGAGGAAACATTTTTCATACATCATTGTGAGAGAAGAAAATCCTACACTTTTAAACCTGGTATAAGAATCATTCAACAAATAAAATAACGTGGCTTCACTATATTCTTACATTGCTTGAAAACATATTTAAATATTAAAACTTTTTCTTTGCACAAAGTGTAGTTCCTATTTTTCAAATAACCAAATGACTCTTTAAAATCATACTTTAAACAGTGAGTGCATGAAAATTACGTCAAGATATTTACTAAGAAATATTCAAGATCCAAAAACTTGGCTCTACCTAATATATTTCACAGAAAAGAACAGCATATGCATTTTTGTATCGGTACTCATACTTGTATATGTTAAAATATGGTTTTTAAAATTGGACAAGCTCAAGTTCATCACCTTCTGATAGTGATAGTGTATGCTAGCAATGTTTCTACAAATAATTTCGTATAAAAAATTAATAAAGAAGGCCAATATTTGGTCTGCAACAACCAATTGAACACTATGCAGTTATTTGATCAGATGCAAGATTGTAGGAGTAGGTAGAAGAGAAGACCTTTGGCACAAGTTGGTCAGTTGGTCATAAAACCAACTGGGATCAATTTGCAGCGTTTCTGAAAAACATGACCTAATTCCTCCTTGTAATGTTGCCCCTCATCAAATGTAAATCTGATAGAATAATGACCACTCCAATCCTCTGAGCACTCAGCAGTTGGTGATATCATGTTTAGTGGTATGGGTGGTGGGTAGGTTACTTGTGTTTTAGTAATCAGAGACTTAATTAGCACTTTTGAAGAAAATGAGTGAGCCATATCCCTTTGCTTTCATGGATTCCTTGCTACAAGCATTCTATAAAGGACCTTCTGTATGGAAAAAGAGCTAGGAGAATGAAAGATGAGAAAGCACCCAGAGAATCCTACACCCTGGGTACTGAGTAGTATTCTCTTTACATTTTTCTGATAGATCCTGTGTGCAACAAGAAAAATCACACTCCTGAACCAGTTCCCATGTAAACACATTTACCTTCAGATGTTCTAACCCCATCAATCATTCATCTATTTAGCAGATATCTATTCAGTGCCTTGCTTATGCATGAGACAAGAATGAAGAAGAGATAGAGACTCTCCTTCATACATCTTAGAGCCCAGAAACACCACAAATCTCTGAGTCTGGGAAAAGTTTTGTGCATGTTAGGAAATGAAAGAAGGAAGTGTGGCTGCATTCCTCTCCTGTTACTGCTATAACAATCACCACAAGTTTATGAGCTTAAAACACCCTAAGTTTATTACCATACATTTCTGGAGGACAGAAATCCAAAATCAGTCTCACTGGGCCCAAATCAAGGTATCATCAGGCTTGCCTTCCTTTTAGAGTATCTAAGGGAGAATTCATTTCCTTGCCTTTTTCAACTTCTAAAGGCGTCGTGTAATTCTTGGAGTGTGGCCCCTTCCTCCATCTTCAAAGCCAGCGTCATATCATCTTCTCTACTCTCTGGTTACTGCTTCCATCTTTACGTCTTCTCTCTCTGACTCTGATCCTCCTGCCTCCCTCTTCTAAGGATCTATGTGATTATATTGAGCCCAGCTGGATAATCCAGGATAATCTTCTATCTCAAGATCGTTAACTTGATCATATTTGCAAAGCTCCTTTTACGTATAAGGTAATATACTCACGGGTTCCTGTGATTAGGATGTGGACATTTTGGGGGACCATATCAGCCTACCGCAGTAGCCAATGATCTGAGATTCAGCAGTGAACAGTGGTACAAGCAGAAGTTGACAAGTGCGGCAGCGATCCGTTCTCCTAAGTTGTTTAGGCTCCTGTATAAAATTCGGATTTATTACTAACACCATGAGAAATCTTTGAAGATTTTTGTTGTTTTTTTTCAAGCAAGAAATTTATATGACCTAATCTATGTCACCTGCTCTGTGAACAACAGATTGGAGTGGAGCAAGAGTAAAAATAAAGACTTACTTGTTTTCTATATTTTCATGCATTTCTTTGGAAAATGAAGTAAGTAGCAATTAGGCTGGTGTTTGTGAGATAAAATATTTTATTTTACTAGCTTAGTTCACCATAAAAGGAGTGCCTTTAGCCTCCATACTAGAAAAGTTATTAACTGTGAAATTGGGAAATTAAGGCCATACTATGCATTAGATTTTACGTGAGTTTAGAGTTCAGTGATAAACTCTCAGAAAATGCATGGGTTGCTGCATAGTTAATTGAAAAACATAGTTCCAGTGTTATGTAACTAAAATCAATTACTCTAAGACACAATAGTCACAGCATCAGTCCTAACCATCATTTAAAGTACCTCTTTAATTTGAATATGATTGTCCCACTTCCATACTTAGCTGAATGCTCATAAAAGTTTGAAATGCCCTCCTAACTCTTCTTCTCTTGCTTTTGTGAGAAAAATAGTGATACTACAAGTTGACAACCCAAAATATCTCGGTCATGTAATTTATTTGTGGGATATATTTAAGAAAGCACTTTGCCTAAAATTCAGGGATCCTATGAATTCTTGACATTGTTACCAATGATTTTCAAATCCACATCCTTGGAAATAGCCATGCGAGGCAGTAGAAATAGTTACTGAAAGATTTTGATGGCAAACTGGATGCGGCTCCCGTCGCTTCAGAGAGGAATGGTCTGTACAGCTGTAACAATTCTCTCACCTTGTAGTTCTGCCACCAGGTGATTTCTCCCAGGAAAAGCTGTGTTCACGTCTAGGGCATGGGTTCAGCTCAGATCTATGTTAACTAATTTGAACCACATGAAGGCTAATTGTTGACTTCTTCCTAAAAGAAAATAAAAACTCAGTGGTTTTAAAACAGTTTTACACAACCGAAACGGAAAAAACTGAAGAAAAGGCAAGGCAGGTTCTATCATAAAACTCAAATGTGGACTTAAGCTTCAGGAGGGCCACACATTTGCCCTCTAAAAATTCTTACTAAACTCTTATGGCTGGCTATGTGTCTGAATTAACATTCGAAGGAACGAGCCAACAAAGTTCCTTTGCCCATCTTGATTCATCTGAAGCAGTATAAACTTAGTTGCTTCATGCATGAGCCTCATGAACGTGGCCATTCTGTCCTGAACGAATGTCCATCTACATGGTATATCTCCGATGGTAAATACACGCATAGGACATGACACTTAGAAATAATTATAATTATAAAAGAAAAGCTGGGCATGAACAGAAGCCACTGTGGTTGTGTTAGGACAATTTTCCTTTAATCAGCTTTTAAGAAAATCAGAACAATTAATAAAGAGGTCCACTGGGACAAGTATTTTGATACTTTTAAGATTTTACAATGTTCAGCCCATGAATGCAATTTCTTTTTACCTCTCAGCCTACTTTAAGGGGCTCTTGCAGAAAGAGAGGTTAAGAATAATGCAGCTTCTCTTAGTAACCACTCTTTACCTAGTGACTAAATAGTCTGGCTCCAAACCACCCAGCTCATTGTTTTTCTTACCCACAGTGTGAAAGAAAAATCATCTTTGTGCCAACCCCACATCATATAAAAACCTAACAATGTGTTGAGTGTGACTTAAGAGCCCATAATGCATTTTTCATGAAGGTAAGGAAAATCCATTAAGGAGATTAATTTGTGTTTGGAGAGTCTACCTCTCTACAGCCAGAAATATTTGTTCTGTTAACTGTGGTTTGCTGATACACTGTGATAGTCCTGAGGCCTAGTAACGGCATTGTTATTTGTACCATTATATCTTCTGCAGATGGATCACATGAATTATTTAAACAGTTATTTCTCAAAGAGAACTATTGATTTGGTGCTAAACTTTCTCTTTTCTTTTTGGCAATTATTATAGTTAAAGGTTAAAAGAAAAAAGACTATTCTAGGCCTAATAATTTCTTCAGGAGTATTCATGTTTGTGGAATGCTGCTGTTTTACACCCAGATAATGTTCATTTGCTGCTACTCTGCTAGAACTTTCTAGAAATGTAATGTCTATATTACATTGTTTAACTGATTAGCAACATCATGGATTTAGCCATTTTGATAATCTTGTTGAAGAAAGATAATTAATTGACTTGAGTTGAATTCTGTAGTTAAGAATTTTGAAATAAGAAAAAGGAGCTTTTATGTTATACATAATTTAAGTCACACAAACTCATTACAATGAGGTGTGGTCTGAGGGAAGGGAGCAGATTGCATGGTTTTATCCTTTACATTGCCTCACAGCTCAGTTATTTATACACATGGGCAGTGATTCTCAACTTTGCTGGTTGGAATTGAAGCATTTAAAAAATAAACATCCCTGGGTCCTCTTTCAGAGTTTCTGATCTAACTGGTCTGGAGTTGAGCCTGAGGATCAGTTGTTTTCCAAGTTCTTCAGGTGATTCTAATCTCCAGCCAAAGTTGAGAACCGTTAAACTAGAGGAAGAAGAAAAGATCTAAAAGTGGTAGAAACGGGCAGGAGAAATGGAAGGAAGCAAATTCTATTTTTTCTCCAAAATATTTTCATCAACCAGGCTGGTTTCATATTTTCCACTTAGGGCTTTTCTGTGAGGTATTACTGTTGCATAGTGCTGTTAACCAGAAATATAAAGCATGTGAGACATGAGGTTCTCATTTTTTTGTAGCTGCTTCAGACTGCATATGTGGCTGCTGCATATGTTTGTGCAAGGTGTTGACTGCACAAAGACACACACCTGGTCATGAAATCGAGCCTGTGCTCCCCTCTTCAGGCTGCACCCTGATGTGGGACTTTTCCTCTCAGAGGAAGAATTGACCTTCTTCTAATTCATAGAGGTGCTGCACAGGATAGTGGTAGACCTGGAAGAAATGGAAGAAATGGAAGATTCATGTTGTAGATTAGATTTTTGGGTGAGCCAATAGAAGGTGCCCTTGCACCAACCTATATTCTGTGATCTCAGAGAGAAGAGTGGCGTCTCAAAGCAAATAGCAGATCCAAACTGGCCTTGGGCACCCAGACATCACACTCATTCAGCAGCCATACTTGACCAAACTCCCGAGGCCAGAAGCAGGATGGACAAGAATTGTGCAGTGATGGCAAAAAAAAAGAAAGGAGTTGATAAAAACTCCCAATCTTCCAAGACAGCTTGATCTTACTATAGGGGATACCCTGTAATAATTATCCTTTTATATAGGAGTAATAAATTTCATGTTTAAGACAGAGGTGTTTGAGATGGCTACTTTTACTTTGAATAAGCTCATAAAGAAGAAAAGCGATCCTACAGGGCCTTGACAGGAGGAATTAGGCTAGACACTTAGAATACTGTAGGATTTATGGAAACACACACACACACTCACCCAAACACACACCACACACGCACAAACTCACAGATCAAGCACATATTTATTTTATTAGAATTCTTGGATGCTCCAACCAAGCTATGTTAGAAACATAGAAAAGTGAGAGAGATATGACAGCAAAATGATTAAGAATGTGGGGTCTAGAGTCAGATTAAATACAATTTTAATTCTGTATAACCTCGAGAAATTCACCTAACTTCTTACATTCTAATTTCCTCAATTAAATAGAGGATAAGAGTGAGGGGACCTACTGTGTATGGTTGTTGTGAAGGTTAAGTAATGTAATCCATGTAAAGAGCTCAGCTCAGAGCTTAGCACATTGTAAGTACTTAATACAAATTAGGTATTATACTTTTTACTAAGTACTCAATCTAAGCTTAACAAAAGAATAAACACCTTAACATTAATTCTCTGCCAACATATTACAAACGCTTCAGAATTGTCCTCATTACAAAGTAGTTTCTACACTGAGGGAGCTTTTCCTTTTTAAAAATTTGCAGTTAAATACAATCATAAGCTTGGAGAGAGACAGGTTTCTAAAATATTGGCAGGGACCCTGGAATTTTTAAAAGTAATAATAATTCTTATCTCCCTTTCAATCATCTGATCCATTCTGATCACTGCCAAAACACTTCTTTGTTACCATGGAGACCCATAGAGACATTCATATATTAAATAACAAACATTACTCAACAAGAATAGAACTGAGGATGAGCTACTCCTCTTTAAATTCCTGAATTAGATTTAATTTTGCCATAAAATGGGCATGAAAGAGATCTGAACATATGGAGAATTCTGCAAGTTTAATTATAAAGCAAATTTTGTGCCTTGAAATACAGTATAATCTGTACAGTGAATAAGTGGGGCTCACTGAGTGTAATGAGAAATTATATTTTCTTCTCTAATAGTCATTATTACACATGGCCATTCTCTATGGGATAATTCTTGCCCATCTTTTTGAATAGAATTAAGAGATTTTTCTGGATGCTCTCAGGTGACAAAATACCGTTTGGTGACTCTAATCCTCCACCCAGTCTCAATTCATAATACACTTTTAATTTGTTAACATGTTTAGTCCTGTAAAATTGTCAAAATGCTGCACTCCTTTCAAAGGAAAATTTCTTGGTCTCTACTGGCTTTGGGTGTGTATTTGTGGTCAGTGGGTGTCTAAGATGCACAATAATCTTATTCTAAGAAATACCCCAAATTCACAACCCTCCTGCCCTCTCCATCTTGTCATCTGTTATATCCTACAAAGGTGAAGGCATTAAGAGCCAAGAGCCACAAAGGATTTTGCTCCCTTCCTTTGCGTGTCCTGCACAGGCATTCTTGAAACCTCCTTTTGGAATTTGGGAGAAGTTAGTGTTTAATGTTCTTGGGCCTTAGTTGAAATCCTTTCTTTTGTAATACTCTCCTGTGTAAACTGGTAGGCTGTGAGGTGTATCTTAGATGGGACAAGGACCATATATTTTAAGGAAGTATTTTCCAGTTCTTGAACTACTGGAGTGCTCAATTTAGCCATAGTAGCTTTTGTTTGTGTGTTTTCTAATTAGTAAAGTGCCATTTAATAAAATGTAGCCACTCTTTAGTCTAAGATGCTACCAGAAAATGTGAGATGTTACCAGGAAAATTAATACAGCTTCCCCAAGTCATTGGATACTGTAGGTATTTTAAATCTTCCACTTTCTCCCTGCTCTACTTCTCTTCTTTCTTTTTCTTTAACAAAAGTAACAAGAACAACAACTAGCAACTTAAGACTTTCTGTGTCTCAGGCAGTGTCCAGGTACACACAGTATACCTTGAAATTTGGCTAAGCGTAATACTCAACAATACTAACTATCCCCGGATAATGTACATCCGGAAGGTGAAACCCAAAAATGAAACTTTATAAATTTTAGCCAATACTTGAGAAAATTGATTCCTCTGAAATCATCCTATCAGCACTAGTATTTATCAGCTTTCATTTTCTGAAAGAACTCCGGGCCAGTCTGGCAAAGTTGCCATGGGTAATTCTTTTTATTTTGAGAAGAGTGGAAAGGCATTTTGTTCTTGTAAGAATCCGGGAAATGTTTTTGTTCAATGGAAAATATTCCATTCTTTCTTTACAAACTGCAGCAGCAACACCTCCCACCTGTCAGAGTTATATATACACCAACAAGAGGATTTAATCATTTTCCCAAGCTTGTGTGGTGGGCTGAGGCCCCGCGTACAATGTGGAGGGAGGTACATATGCATGAGGAAGAGACTCATTAACTCTATGGCAAGTCTGTGGTTCAAAGTATCTATTTTGTGGAGGGTCAAAAAAGGTTATGTAACTCTCATTTTAATCAACATTTCCAAAATGTTAAAGTAGACTTGTTTTCTTTTTAAAAGGACAGGGAAAAAGAAGTAGAGATAATTCCTCTAATAGTATCAAATACACTTAGAGGCAGACATTTGGGAATAAAAAACGTTATGTTCAGATTTTCAAGGGCTTAAAGCTTTTCAAATAAATGTATGCACCATTAGCATTCACTCAGCTATAAAGGCTTTGATCTTCCTTTAAAAGAAGCTAGGAAAAAAAGAAGGGAGTAAAAGAAAGAAGTGAGAAAGCGAAGCTGTCAGCAATTTGAATGCTGCCAATTATCACCCCACTTATAAAGAGCTAATTAAACACGACTGCTTCCAAGAAGAATCATTTTTACTCTTTTTGTGTTCTCTTTTTATTTGTACTGTAAAGAAACTTGGTTATTGATAAGACCCACGTTGCAAGCTGAACTGGAATGTCTTTCTGCAATAATGGTACCATTCCTCTAATTTACTCCAGTCCAGTCTATTTGGTATTTCTGGTTTAGGAATTCTCTTCTCATGACTTCAGCCTTAAGTTCAGTTTCAACAGTTTGCAAATAAAATGGAGCATTACTAAATTTCTGTCTGTATCTCTAGTTCTCTCTCCGTATGCAGACCGGAACATAAATACAATCTGTTTATTAATATTTCCAGCAATTAATAATTATTGTCCAGCAATACACTCAAGACCTGAAATCATTCTAAATGAAGGCTTTCCTCTGCCTCATCTTCTTGTTTTCAATCATCAGGCATATTTATAACTGTCTCCTGACGATCTCTATCTAAATGGTGTCCTTCCTTTCTGTTTGTACTTCCATTGTCTTTGCTCAGGCCCTCACTCCTTCCCTTGGATATTATTGAAATTTGCTCTCAGTTGCAAATGGTTTCCTCCTTATTTTGAAGACTCTCCTCAACAATGCTTTTCTCAGTGGAACCTAAATAATCTTGCTTTTAGAACATTTTAAATGAATAATGAAGTAAAATAATAAATACAGAAAATTTTTCAAAACAAAATTGTACATCTCATGAATTATATTACAAAGCTAACATCTGTGGAACCACCACTCAAGTCAAGAAATCAAACACGGCCAGAACCCAGAATTTCCCCTCATGCCCCAAACCTCATAAACCTAGTGCCTTTGCAAGTATTTTGCTCACTTTCTGTAGGATTGTCTTGTTCTTATTTGTAGGAGTTCTTTATATATTACACACATAGGCCCCTTTTTGTTCATATGTGTGAAAAATTACTTCCCTCTCTCCTTAACTTGGTTTTTATTCTCATTATACTCTCTTTTTTTGGTTTTGGTTTTTTCTCATTTAAGGAAGATTCGCCCTGAGTTAACATCTGTGCCAATCTTCCTCTGTTTTGTATGTGGGTCACTGCCATAGCATGGCCTCTGGCAAGTGGTATAGATCCACGCAGGGGAACTGAACTCAGGCCACCAAAGTAGAGCGTGCCAAACTTCACCACCAGGCCATGGAGCCGGCCCCTCATTGTACTCTCTTTTAATGGACACAAATTTAAAATTTTGATTCCAATTCTTCAGTCTATTTCTTTATGGTGACTGCTTTTTGTGTCCAGTTTAGGTATCCTTCTCTACTCTTATAGCATGAAGACATTCTTGCATTGTATATTTTGGAAGCTATATTATTTTTTAAATCACAATTCAACCTATGATTTACGTCAACTTGATTTTGTGTGTGGTGTGAGGTAGTGGTCAAGTTTCTTCTGCATGGATTTCCAATTTTCCCAGCACTATTTATTGAAAGGATCATCTTTTCCCCAATGCTGTGCAGTGCCAAATTTATTTTATGTCTTGTCCTTGTAGCTGTGCATCTCTGCCTGGGATCTCTGGTTATCTATTGTTGAATTATTTATCTTATAGTACAATGTCTTAATTACTATAACTTCATAAAAAATCTTAAAATCAATTAAAGTAAGTCCTTCCAACTTTCTGAAAAAATATCTTCTTGATTTTTCTTAGTGCTTTGCTGTGTATCATTTTAGATCTACTTATCAAGTTTTAATTGGGATTGCCTTGATTATATAGTAACTATCAGGGAGAGTGACATCTTTACCCTACTGAGTCTTTTGAAACATGAATATATTGTATCCCTCCATTTGTTTAGGTCTTTTAAAATTTCTATTAATAACATTTTATTCCTTTGCATAGAGATCTTAGACGTCTTCCACATCTTCCGTTACATTAATTCCTCCTTATCTCAGATATTTCAAAACTATTATAAAAGCATGTATAGATAGATAGATAGATAGATATGTACTATCTAAATGTTCACGGATTTTATTTAAAAATACAATAGGCCCTTTCTATTGAGTTTTATCTAACCACACTTTGCAAATATCATGTTAATTCCAATAACTGATTCATAGACTTGAATTTTCAAAAAACTTCATTATCTTCTTTCTCTTAGTTTGTTGGATTTAAATCACTATTTTTTGTTTGTCTAAATTTCTAATTGATTTTTAGGGTTTCCCCATTCCTAATACGTGCATTTAAGGCAAGAGTTGTCTTTAAATATGACATGTGTTGATATGTAGCATTTTACAAAATATTAATTATTATTTGTTTATGAATAATTCCCAGTGTCAACTTTAATTTTTTTTCCAACCGCTGCGTTATTTAGGAATGCATAGTCATGCATCGCTTGATGATGGGGATACATTCTGAGAAATGTGCCGTTAGGTGATTTCATCATTGTTTGAACATCGTAGAGTGTATTCACACAAACCTAGATGGTGCAGCCTACTACACACTTAGTCTATATGGTTCTAGTCTTACGGGACCAACATGATATATGTGGTCCCTCCTTGACCAAAGCATCATTATGCAGTGCATGACTACATTCTTTTAAGAACATATCATATTCTGTAGGTTACCGTTTTCTATGATTTCTTGCTTTATTACATTGTTGGATTAAATCTTCTGTATGATTTCAATTTTGAAGCTTATCAAAACAAGCTTTAGACCTGGCATATTTTGTTTATGTTTTATGTGCACTTGAAAATAACGTCCATGTTGCAGCTTTGGAGATTAGAGTTCTTTATATATCCATTACTTCAAGTTTCCAATCATGCTTTTCAGACATACTATGCTCTTAATACCTGTATTTTTCTACTTGTTCAATCCGGTACTGATAGAAATATCTCAAAATCTCCTGTTATTATAAAATTGGCTATTTTCCTTTTATTTATGTCAGATTTTACTTTACATGTTTTGGAGTCATGTTTTTAGGTGCATACAAATTTATAATTTTTATATCTTTCCATTGAATTTTTTTCAATATGAAATATCCCTATTTCTAGTAATAAATTTTACTTGTAAGTCTATATGATTCATATTAATATATCTATACATGTTGTCGTCTTTTGTAATGTTTTATTGTATGTCCTTTTCCTTTCTTTAATTTTCAGTTTTTCTCTTTATTTTATTTTATATCTATAACATAAAAACATTTAACAAAGTTACTTTTTGTGTCTTATCCAACCCAACCATCCTTTCACCTTAATGGCAGCATTCGTTCTATTTATATGAAATAATTGACATAAACTGAGATCAAACTGCTCAGTTCATGAAGTCAAAGTTGTGTATAATAGCCTCTAGAACACAGTTCAAATTTATTATCATACCACAAAAGTTCCTTTGTTAACTGATTCCTTCATATAGCTCTGATCTTATTTTCCCCACCAATGTATATATCTGTTTATCATCCCACAACTTCAAATTCCAATTGTATCTTGAGGTTGAATATATGCATATATATTTCTGTGTCCTAATTTTATGCTAATAATACGCATATACACGAGTACATATTTTTCGAGATCAATAATAAGCTGAAGCTTTGTATAACATCAATATAAATTAGAACTACATAAGTTTTATTCCAATATGGATGGCAAAAAGGATGTTTGATGGTAGATAACAAACTGAGTTACACCACTGGTACTTCTTGCCTATTTAACACACATATAAGCATACAACTACAAAGAGAGTTAAGGTGTTGTATGTCAATTCTAAATATTCGATTTTTCTTCACACATGATAGAAATTGTTTTCAAGTGAACTCACACACAAAGTTCAATTTCAATAGATACTTTTGGATATGTAGATATGGAACTATACAAAAAATATTTATTTGTGCACACCTATTTTATTTACATTATATAGTGACAAATAGCCTGTGTAAAGTGGGCAAATGAGAAATAGTTCAGTCAGAGAATGTTTAATTATGATGAAAATTGGAGAAGAGGGGGGAAGCGGGAATATCTCTCACTTTTTCAGTAAGATGAGCCTCTCCTGAGTAAATGGGGTTATGAATATCCTTTAAACAATAACCAAACAATAAAAATAATATTATCAGCAACAATACCTGAGTGCTCATTATTTGCGAGGTTCTGTTCCAGGTTCTTTACGTGCATAAACCCATTATTCCCCTAATAGCTCATAAGGTAAGTTATTATTATTATCTTCAGTTACAAATTTTTCAAAAATGAGTACAGAGAGATTAGGTAACTGGCCCAAGGTCACAAAGCTGGTAGGTGTCAGAGCTGGTGTTAGATTAAAGGCAGACTTGTTCTGTTTCAAAGTCTGAGCTGTTAAACATGATACTATGTCACATCAGAGCAAGCAAAAGGGTTTGCATTTGTATCATTCGGTGGTTCCTAAACTGAAGTTCTGGAGGCACTGGGGACCTCACTGGAAGCAACAGACGTCTCTGAACGATTTTTATGTTTCTAAGTAGCATGGTTATTACGTATACATTCTCCTGTGATAAAATGTCTCCATTTCCATTTAATCAGTAAATATTTCTGTGCAGGGCTCTCTTTGAGGTCCTGGTGATACAGCACTGAAGAAAACAAAGTTTTTCCCCTCAATAAACTTACATTATATGGGGCCGGCCCGGTGGCGCCATGGTTAAGTTCACACGTTCTGCTTCTTGGAGGGCTGGGGTTCGCCGGCTGGGATCCCGGGTGCGGACATGGCACCGCCTGCACGCCATGCTGTGGTAGGTGTCCCACGTATAAAGTGGAGGAAGATGGGCACGATGTTAGCTCAGGGCCAGGCTTCCTCAGCACAAAGAAGAGGACTGGCAGTAGTTAGCTCAGGACTAATCTTCCTCAAAAAAAAAAAAAAACCAAAACAAAACAAAAAAAAGAAGCTTACATTATAGTAGGGGAAGAGAGATGTTCAGTAAGTGAACAAATAGCATGGTGGACGTTTGATAAGTAAACAGATATAATATAAAGTAATACAGAAACTGGCTCCGCCACTTTCAAGAAGTGTCATCTTGGGAAAATTAGTTAAACTCTCTGTATCTCTGTTACCTCCTCTGTATAAATGTGAAAGGGCAGGGGCAGCCCTGTGGCCGAGTGGTTCAAGTTCTACACACTTTGCTTTGGTGGCCCAGGTTTGCGAGTTCAGATCCTGGGTGTGGACCTACTCCACTCACCAGCCACACTGTGGAGTTGTCCTACATATAAAAAAAAATGGAGGAAGATTGGCACAGATGTTAGCTCAGGGCTAGTCTCCCTCAGCAAAAAAAAAAAAAAAAAAAAAAAAAAGGTGAAGGGGAGAAAATAATACCTACCTTGAGGTGTTATAAAAATTAAATGAATAAATATTTATAAAAGTCTTAGATCTGCGTCTGGTACCAAGTAAGCACTATAAAAGCATGTGCTAAGTAAATTTTATAAAGCATGTTACTAAATGCTTTTACATAAGAGAAATTAAAGAAATTAAGTATTAAGGTAACTAAGAGAGGAATAACTTGGTATTTTAGGAAAAAAATTCTCAGGGAAGTTGTCTCTAAATAAGTTTCCATGTAAGCAGAGACCTGAGAAAAAATTGAGGAAGTGAGCCTTGAGCTACTCGGTAAAGAACATTGCAAGCAATGGGAATAGCAGCCTTGGACATTGGTTGAAGTGTTGAAAGACCATCAGGCAGGGTTCCGAATGTCTGCAGCACCAGGCGAGGGGAGAGAGTGGTGGAGATGAGATCAGAGGGGTCGTTGTAAGAGACACTGGTACAATCTGCTTTGATGGTGAGCGAGTTTAGAGAACAGAGGAGGGTTTTGAGCAGTAGGACTGACACGATTTGACTCACTCTGTGTAATTTTCACACTAATTGCCACTGAGAGCTGAGAGAATTCATTGCAGGAGTCAAGAATGGGAAAAAATCATTAGTCAGAAATTATTCCCCTGGAGAAGTGATGTTGGCCTGAACTAGCTTGTTACTGGAGGAGGGTGTGGGAAGTGATTGGATCCTAGCAGACTTTTCTGCTTTAGATTTGAACGCCCCAAACTGAACTCTTCAGGTTTCTCCCACTGACGCCTCTCTCCTAACTACTCCCTTAAGGATCTTTCTCATCTCAGGAACTGAGGACTGGACTCCAATCCTTCTTTTGTTTAGTTCAAATATGTTTTCTTTCTTTTTCTTCCACCATTCCATCCTTTCTTCTTTCTTTCTTTATTTTATTGAGGCAACATTGATTTGTCACATTATATCAATTTCAGATGTGCGTCATTATATTTTGATTTCTGCGTAGACTACATCATGTTCCTCACCCAGAGACTAATTATCATCTGTCACTGCACAGGGCACTCCTTTGGCCCTCCCCCCTCCCCGCTTCCCCTGTGGTAACCATCAATCTAATCTCTGCCTCTATGTGTTTGTTTGTTGCTGTTGTTGTTATCTTCTTCTTATGAGTGAAATCATATGGTATTTGACTTTGTTTGCCTGAGTTTTCACTTAGCATAGTACCTTCAAGGTCCATCCATGTTGTCACAAATGGAAAGATTTCATCCTTTTTTATAGTTAAGTAGTGTTCCATTGTGCATATATACCACATCTTGTTTATCCATTCATCACTTGATGGGCACTTAGTTTATTTCCAAGTCTTGGGTATGGTGAAAAATGCTTCAGTGAACGTAGGGGTACATGGATCTTTATGCATTTGTGTTTTCATGTTCTTTGGATAAATACCCAGCAGTGGAATAGCTGGTAGCTCTATTCTTAATTTTTTGAGGAATCTCCATACTGTTTTCCATGGTGGCTATACCAGTTTACACTCCCACCAGCAGTGTATGAGAGTTCCCTTTTGTCCACATCCTCTCCAACACTCGTTATTCTTGACTATAGTTCAAATATCTTAAAGTCATCTGTGACTGCCCTTTCTCTCCAACACCTTGTATCACACTCATGAGTGAATCATACCAGTTTATGTTTAAAACATTCTCGTCTAGCCAATTCTCCTACTACCTTCTGAATCTAAGCTGTCACTATGTTTTCGCCTACATTATTAAAATAGCATTGTAATGGTTCTCCCTTCTTTCATCCTCCCCCTTTAAATATGTTCTCAATAGAATGGGTAGAGAGAGAGAAAGTCTGTTTAGATGCATTAGCTTGGGTCAGTCCTTTCTTCTGAATTCTACATCAGCTCCCCATCTCACTGCGAATGGGAGCTGAAGTCCTGCTGGTGGACTCCAAGGCCCCACATGATCTGCTCATCACATCCTGTACCTGGTCTCCCCTTCGTCTTACTTTCACTACTCTGGCTTCTTAGTATTTCTTGAGTATTCTAGGCACAGACCACCTTAGTCTTTAGTATTTCTTTCTCCTCTGCTTGAAATGTTTTGCCCAGTGAAATCCAGATGACAGAGTCTCTCACATCCTTCAAGTCCTTACTCAAAGTCACCTCCATGAAGTCTTCCCTGGCAACCCAATCAAAAGTTTCACACCCCTACGCCTCCACGTACGCACTCTGCTTTGTCCCTTCTCTACTTTTCTTCTTAGCATGTATCACTATCATTACTTAATACAGTATGCATTTCTCTTAGTTATATTGCTTATTGTCTCTGTCTTGTGTTAGAATTTAGAAAGTATCAGACCAAAAATTTTTTGTTTTTATAACCTCTGTCTCCCAGCATATAGAACAGTGTCTAACATACAATAGATGTTCAATAACTATTTATTAAAGAATGAACAGGTTAATGATAATGAATCTAACTTTCTAGAATAAATCCAGTCAATGGTTGACATAATCTCATCTCTCTTATTAAAATCAATGTCCTGTTTTTCAGTTTGGGGAGAGAGGTGAGAAATTAAAAAAGAAAAAACTGCATGTATGTATCTGCATGTATATACAACAGAAGAGTAATTCAATTTAGCTGATAGTTATTGAACACTTACATGTCTCAAGTCTTTTGCTGGGATGTGACAGATATGAAAATTAATAAGCTATGCTTCTGCACACAAGTGGTTCAGAATTTGTATTATTCAAGTTGCTATTTTGTGAACATTTCATGCATGCCAACAGTGAAGCTATCTCAGTTACTTACATAATCTCATTTTATATTCTCAACAGTGTCATGTGCTATGAAAAGCATAAGCTTGAATTTCATCTACATCACTCTCAAGTTTTGTGAATTTGAGCATATTCCTTACATTCCTAGACCTCATTTATCACATTTGAATAATAAAACAGTTATTGAGCATATTTAATGCATTAATACATGGAAACTGCTTAGCATAGTGGTTGTGAAATGGCAAACTGTGTATTTTAATTATATGAATAATTATTCTACATCTATTCTTAATTATTTAATTTTATTATTAAGAGTCTTTCCAACTAAGGAGTTTCTGAGGACAACTATACTATGAATATATAATTAGAAGATAATATTGTTGAAAACACAAAATTATGCAGTTTGGCAATGATATATGAAAATGCCTCCGCTGCTGGTGGGAATGTTATTTGCTACAACACTTCAGGAAAAATTAGGTCACAGGTATCAAGAGGCTTAAAACTGTGGAACAAACATACAGGGTCAGATAAAATCTAAGAATGGAGAGTTTGTTCAGAAAAAAAATCAAAATAAATTGAGTAGCATACACTTAGACTAATTTAAGGAAGCGTTTTAATCTGAGACTAAAAGCTATGGACTTGAACTGCTAGATAATAGAGAATTATTAAAAGGTTTTTTAAGTTTTATTTTCCTAGGACTATGTATAAATTTGCATTGGAAAAGAGGGACACTGAAGAAATGTAGAGTCTACTAAGTATTTACAGCAACTGCCCAAGTATTTAGTAAAGTGACATTGAGCCAGTGGTAATGTTTAAAAGTGAAAAATTTGAGAAGATTATAAAAGAAGAATTGCTAAAAATTCAAGACTTGAAATTTTTTATTTTTTAAATTTCAGCAACTCTGAGCTCCAAACATTAAGAATCTGTAACTTTCTCTTTACTGAAATTTTGACTCATTTTTAACTAGCAAGGATTAGAAAGATCAATGTCTTTTTGACTAAGGGCATGAAATCAAAAGCCTAAGAACAACAAAAACCTCATAAATCATTGAGAAAATTTCACTAAATGTCAATGTAAATTTAAAAAATAAAAAATAAAATAATAAAAAACAATTATATGGAGTTGTCAGTTGAATCAAAGCCATTAATTTGATTTTGAGGGACTAAATTGAATTATTGAGTTCACTAATTTAATTCAGAAATGGCTTCCCCTGTCATAAAGAAATTATTCTCCCTTTTGAGTAACATAAACATTTTTTATAAATTTGTGTCCCTTAATATCACATGCATGTAAAAATTTTATAGTGCTTAAAATATTTCAAAATTTTACTTTTAATTGACATTTGTTGCCAGTAGCAAATAATTACATGCAAAATGCATTTTTGTTTGGGATACTGGTGATTCTTTATTATGAATGGAAAAATTTAACAGAAGCTTATTCTTATAAGTATCCTCACTCCAATTTTTCAGTTTAATTAAACACAGATGGTTTGTACAAGGCTAAATGTTTATCTTTTTTCTTTGGAATTTATTGGTATCTAAACCAGTTGCTTATCGGTTAAGATTCTTCCCTTAAAGTATGTATTTGAATAATAAACTATTATAACATAATAGGGACAAATGGATGTTTACACCTAAACTGAATGATATATAATTTTCATGGTCACCATTTTCTCTTTTCAAAAGCCTATTTTGGCTTTTTTCCAGTTTCCATCCACTTCATTAGTCCTCCATGAATTGTCCAACATGACAGTTATTTGATTTAACCAATTCAAAGGCATCCTACTGAGTAAGTAATCAGGGCCTGCTGATTCAACATTAGACTGTAGGGAATAACTCTTTCAAACTATATTATCTCTCAGTGTATAACAAAGAACACTTGGATTTTAAATTTGGATTAAACCTGATAATTTTCAACTGAAGCTTCCAACTAGGTAAAGATTATCCACTTACGATTATTATAAATACTAAATCTTAACAATTTGCTTAGAAGACAAGTAAACATCCTGTGTCCTTTTTATATTTTAAAATATTACAAAACTTGAATTTCTTTGCAGGAAAAAGCATCCTAAATAATTTATCAAACTACTGTTAAACCCTGAAATAATATCAATATTTAGCAATTCTCTTCATAATTAGTTAAGGGTTTTTTGTTGTTTGTTTTTTGCTTTTTGTCTTTTGTTTTTGTTTTGTTTTAGTTTTTTGTTTGAGGTTCTGGGCACCATTCCACGTTTCCACACAGTTCTAGCAAGATCTAAAAGTTGAGATGTTTCCAAAGCAACAACTGTATGCATATTATCCTTTTTCTTTGAAACCAGAGAAGATGATAGAAGTGATCTACATATGAATGTAATATCTTTCTACTCAAACCACATTTTAAAAAATAATTATAGAATCTTATGGAAATATTTTGTGTCAATTGGTATCTAGCACATGATACATAATTCCAGCCTTGAGCACATTCCATGTGTGATCCTCTTGCCTCCTAAGCCATCATTCAAGTCATTGTCCACAGCCTTCATTATTTTCATCAGCAGAAAGGGAATTTAAGAGTATTACACAGAAGGAGCAACAATTCTTCCTTCTAGGGTCTGGTTCGGGCTGGAAATTGTTCTTCCCATAAGAAGAAAAACTATATTAAGCCTATTTCCAATACTCTAATAGGCTCAGAAAATAGAGAAAGAGAGAAGAGGTGGCACCACTAAAAATAATCCACAATATTTCTATAACAATTAAAACATAAATGGCATTTTCAGTACATTTGAAATGTAGTTAGTATGGAAATATTAACATAAGAAATAGCTATTTCTGATGTATCTGAAATAAAACTATCCTAACCAAAAGTTTCAACAGAATATGACCAAGAAAAGAAGAGAATTAGGAGTAAATGTGGACAGAGAAAATATTTTTCCCCATAAAGGTTCTAAGAATTTGCCAATTCCTTTAGAGCTGATATATCGTAATTGTATTTAAATATTTGTATAAAATTAAATTTAATTGGGGCTGGCCCCGTGGCCGAGTGGTTAAGTTCGCGCGCTCCGCAGCAGGCGGCCCAGTGTTTCGTTAGTTCGAATCCTGGGCGCGGACATGGCACTGCTCATCAGACCACGCTGAGGCAGCGTCCCACATGCCACAACTAGAAGAACCCACAATGAAGAATACACAACTATGTGCCGGGGGGCTTTGGGGAGAAAAAGGAAAAAATAAAATCTTTAAAAAATAAAAATAAATAAATAAATAAATTTAATTATCATTCCACAAAGTGTGTTTTGTCACTCTCTATCTGCTTTGTGTTTTGTCACTCTCTGTCCTTACAAAGGCATGATTTAAAAGAATCTTTTACAAATACAAGAATGAAGCATGAAATAGTAATTGTAATCAAACTCATGTGGTCAGAAAAAGACAGCCATAACAATTAATACTCCTTATTGAAGGATTTCCACCAGATGTTAGGTATTACTAGATCCAGCTTAACTTTACTTTCTTTGAGAATTATTTCTTCTTATCCATCTTCAATGAAATAAAAATATTCTTAGCATTTATTTAAAATTTTAGGGGGAAATGTTGAAGCTGCTGAATCACTGGTATGGACCAGGTTTCCTTAATTTTTGTTTTTGCTCTTGCCATAACTTACATAAATAGAGCATGCCAGGCATATTGTCACCTTATCAGTGCACATCAGTAAAGGAAATGTGCATATTTGTGAAGTTATTTTTAAAAAAATGAATTTAAATACTTTCCTGGAAGTTTGTAACCTTGAAAGGGGAGGGAATTGAAAGTTAAGCAAAACTTTCTTTTAATATTATGTAAAGAAGATTACATCGATTTTAAAACATCATACTGTGGGATCTAAGAAAAAAGGCCTTGAAACATAAAGAGAGGAAATAGTAATTGACAGAATGATCTATAGAACTTTGAACTTAAAGACCTTGGTTCTGGACGTGACCCAAGCTGTTATCAAAAGAAAATTAGGTGACCACTAAGTTCTAAAAATATGCAAGACATCAACAATTTGTAGTTCTATCTTAAAATAGTGGAACATTTCATCTTTGTCTTTATAATTATTTTCAACTATTCATTCATTCTTTCTTTCATTAGGGAATAACATTAGAATTTAATGTTTTTCATCTGTAGTGAAGTTCTTGAAGGGGTGTTTTCAAATATAGACATAAAACAAACAAAACTTATAATATAGAAATTCCACTAGTATTTATAGACCAGATAATTCATACCAAGTTTTCCACCAATATAAATGGAATATCTATCAACCAATGTTGGGTATATTCTAGGAATGTAGAATAGATTTACAATTCTACATTTATTAATGCAATGACTTACCCAGACATGTATGGATAAAGCATTTCATTAATAAAATGAAGGAGAAAAAACATGGGACTTTCTCAATAGATGATAGGGAAGCATTTGATCCAATTCAATATGCATTCATTACTAAATAAATAAACAAATAAAGCTTCCAGTAAATTAGAAATAAACGAAACTTCCCTAATATGATAAAGAAAAACTACATCATAAGTCATACTTAATGACTTTTCTTTATGAAAAAGGGGAAGGAAGTTAGGTAAGGATACATTGACACCTCATTTTTTCAATATTATGCAGCAATTCCTAGCCAGCGTAAAAATTTAAGGCAAAAAAATAAAGGTTTAAGAACTGGTTAAGGAAAAAAGAAAGTTGCTGTTGTTTACAGATATATTATTAGACATATACAAATCTGAAAGGTCTACAAATAAAATATATAAATAAATGTGTTTAGCACTATTTCTACATAAAGGAGTAATATACAAAAAAGTAATTTTATTTATATATCCTACGAAACAATCCTTGAAAATAAGATTTTAAAGATGGTACTCTATATAGGAACATGATAAAGAAAATAACTAGGAATAAATATAGTGAAAGATGTACAAAGTATCTACAGAAAAATTAAATTTTATTGAGAATAATTTTAAAAATAAAGCGAAAACTATACCGTACTTATAGGATAGAAACGTGTCAGTTCTTTAGCAATTTTTGTGTAGATTCTATGCAATCCCCCCAAAATCTCTACCAGTTCTTGTATGAGTTTACAAATTAATTCTAAATTGCATACAGAAATTCAAAAGGTCAAGATTAGAGAAGACTATTTTTAAGATCTGCAAGATGGGAGAAATTACTGAGCATGATATCTTTTCATAAAGTTACATAAACTATGACAGTGCAGCACTGGCAATGAGGATAGCTTGATAGACCAATGGGTCAGAATAAAGAGTCCAGAAACAGACTCGTTCATATCTGCATGCTTGAATTTTGACTTTGAATATCTGCATGCTTTGAATTTGAATGAAAAACAGTGGAAGGATTATCTTTTCATTAATATCCCCACAATGATGGCTGTAGACATGAAAAATAAATAAAATGTGGCCATATCCTTCACACTGTACTCAAAGTCGTTTCTGTTGGATTATAGATATAAATGCAGGTGGCATAACGATTAGCCCCTAAAAATTAATATTAGAGAATATTTTATGGACTCTGAGTGGGGAAAGATTTCTTAAACCAAAAACAAAACACAGTAACATTAACGAGAGATTGATAAAATGGGCTACATTAAAAATAAAAGATTTTATACATCAAAAGATAGCATTAAAATGAAAATGGAATAAAAAATTGCAACATGTGGGGCCAGCCCGGTGGTGCAGTGGTTAAGTTTGCATGTTCTGCTTCGGTGGCCCAGGGTTCACCAGTTCAGATCCTGTGTGCGAACCTATGCACTGCTTATCAAGCCAAGGAAGATGGGCAAGGATGTTAGCTCAGGGCTAACCTTCCTCAGCAAAAAAGAGGAAGATTGGCATCAGATGTTAACTCAGGACTAATCTTCCTCAAAAAAAAAAAAAAAAAACTGCAACATGTATAACAAAAAATCTCATAAAATCTAAAAATCAATGAAAATAATGAGGAAAAAATCCAGTAAATAATGGGTATGAGATTTGAATAGGATATTATTAACTTCACTAAAGTTATCCACATGAACGATTAATATAGGAAAAAGTTGTTTGACTTTATTAATAATTAGGGAAATGCCACTTAGAACCAAAATGAGATACTATAACATACCTAGAAGGGTAGCTAAAATTAAAAAAACTGTCATAATCAAATTTTGTCATAATTGCCAGTGGGAATGTAAATTGGTATAACCACTTGGGAAATTATTTGGCTGCATCTATTTGATTTGAACATATACAGACCTGATGATACATAGCAGAAACATGACTCCTTTCCCAAAGAAATGAATGCATAAGTGTACATAAGACATGTACAAAAATATTGAGAGTAGAATTATACATTAAGAACATGTTACGACTTGATGAAGAAAAAGAAAAGAAAGGAAAATATTCTCTCTGGGATAATGTACAGGGAAGTGAGTTTAGATTCTTTAGCTCCATACACAAGTAAAATACCAATCTAGATTTTCAGAAGAAGAGTAGAATTTCAAAGTAGAATTAGTTATAGCTACCAAAAGTATCAGAAAATCAGAAGTATAAAACTATCAACTCTACCTCTCGGCACATTACTACTTAATTACTTCATGTGCTTAAGCGTCTTACACATGACAGGGGGAAAATAATTAGGTATATGTTCATACACTTCATCTTGGAGAATGTCACATGCTTCTTTTAATATTATCTGTTTAAAAAAACATTGCCTTGTTGGTAGTCAAAGAGTGATATTATATTCTTTACAGGTCAGAGTGTAACATATTTTCCTCAAATATAAAAATTTTGAAATGTAAAGAAACTTCTAAAACTTTGGAAAGAAAAAATTGGAAAAGAGTTTTTTGAGACTGTTTTCTCTTTGAGACTGTTTTGTCTCGCCCAGCTTCAAGTTCACAGTGTTGACAAGATCTTCCTTCCTCGCCTTGGTCCCAAATGCATACTTGAAATGATACAGGATTACCATTCAATGGAAAGGTCTGAGACTCCAGCAGTCTACTTTCCTGCAAAATAAAGATAATTGTGTCCACATTCCAAGGTACAGTGAAATCGTAAAGCATTACAAGGTACTAAAAAGACTAGACACATTTTGTCTCTTGTTTGAAGTTATTATACTAACAACACTGAATTTTCTCCAAGCGTATGCTATTCATGTATGGCTTTAAGGAAGAAACAACATTTTGAATTAATGTATGTTTTCTTTCATGAAAACTCTAAGTACAGATGCTAGAGTAGGCTGAACTGATGAATATTACTCTATGATAAATATAAAATAGGTAATTTACTTCAAGTTTGAAATTTTCTTTTTGTCTTGTATCTAAAATTGTTCTGAGATTCTCAAAGCATGTAAAAAAGATCTAATTAGCTCCAAAGAAGTAAATTTTATTCAGCCAGGAGTTGTGATTATAAGATGGAGGTACTCTTTGCTAACAGATCGTGTTAGAAATCTTAATTTTTAAAAAATCCTAAAACTGATAGCAGCATGGCTGAAATACCAATATGACTTCAAATATAACTTACCAACTTACTTGGTACAATTTTAAATGTTTTGCATCTTTGGTGAATGTTTTTTGGAAGGAGATAAAGTGAATTATTTTCAAGTAAATTTCTCAATAGATTTTTTTTCATTTTTTTTCTCTTGTATCTACCCAAAGCAATAATATACAAATTTGTCTCAGACTTCATTTCAAAGAAGATAACATTAAGATATTCCTTAACAGGCTTTATTTATTTGAGCAAAACAATATATAAAATACAGTGTCTAAAATTTGGCTTTTTAAATCTAACTTAATAGAGTCTAAGGAATTTAAATGAGGACTAGTATAAAATGAGGATTAATGTACTCATCTTCTATTTAACATGTTTAAAATATTTACTATGTATCTAGCATTGGGTTGATTGCTGGAAATTTAATTCCTTGATGTCAGGATATCAACATATTGGCTATGGTCTGAATGTTTGTGTTCCCCAAAGTTCATGCTGAAATCCTAACCCCCAAAGACAATGGTATTAGCAGGTAGGAGCTTTACGAAGCTCCATCCTCATAAGTGGGATTAGTGTTTTTGTAAATGAGATCCCGCAGAGCTCTCTAGCCCCTTTTGACGTGAAGACACAGGTTGAGACCGTCACCTGACCATGCTGGCACCCTGATCTTAGACTTCCAGCCTCCAGAACTGTGAGAAATAAATTTCCGTTGTTTATAAGCGACCCAGTCTGTGGCATTTTGTCACAGCAGCCCAAGTGGACTAAAACAATAATGAATGTGAAGGTTTATTCACCGACTTACAGTGAGGCAAATAAAAATAATGATATTAAAGTGCGATGGGAGCACAAAGGAGGATTCCACTGTGGCAGAAAAGGTGCTAAGAGTCTGCATGTGTGTGAGAATGAGTCTTCTAGAAGGAGGTAAGATTTCAATTGATTCTAAAAAAATGAATATTTTTATGAGCAAAAATAAAAATAAAAATAAAGGTAATGAGCTAGTCCAAGCAGAAATTAAATTTGAAGCAGAGACATCTGGCTTAGGTAGGGTAATTCATTTCTGCTCACATTTAATTGGTTAAAATCATCTCATGGACACCACTGAATCCAAGAAGTTCTGCAAAATATAGCCCATGGTTACACAGCTACTATAGCAAAAATGACACCAATTTCAGAGAGATTATGGAAACAGTCTGACAGCGACAAAATAGGATAGTTCATTTTTCCATTTGTCTATTGCTGTGTAATATACCTCCACAAAACAGTGTGGCCTAAAACTAGAATTTATAATTATTTCTCATGGTACCGAGGTTTCACTAGGAGCAGATGGGTGGCTCATACTTTGAGTCTCTCTTGGTTACAGTCAATTAGTGACTTGGGATGAAGTCATCTGAAGGCTCAACTGTGCTGAATATCCAAGAGGGCTCACTTAGAGAGTTGGCAGTTGATTCCGACTGCCATTTGGGAACCCAAGGCTCTCTACAGAAGTGCCTGCATGTGGTATTTCCATGTGGCTTTAGCTTCTCACAGCATGGCAACTGGAATCTAAAAGCAAGTCTTTCAAAGGGTAGGAAGTATATGCCGTCAGTCTCTTAAGGACTGAGATGAAAATCTATCACAGTCTCACTTCTGTCTTGTTCTGTTGGTCAAAGCAGTCAGAGAGTCCTCCCACAGTCAAGGGAAGGGCAAGCAGGCCCGCATCTTAATGGGAGAAGTTTCAGAGAATGTTGTCCATCTTTAATCCACCATAGTTTTCCCTCTGGTCAAATATTTTTATTCTGGCCCCCTTCCTAAAAAATACATTCACTCCATTCCAAGTCTCTTAAAATTTTATCCCAATACAACATTAGCTCAAAGTTCTGGATCTTATCACCTAAGTTAGAGCCAGGTGTTACGACGCTCCTCAGGTATCATTTTTTGAGTATAGTTCCTCTCATTCTAAAACTGTGTGAACTAAATTGATAAGTTGTTTACTAGTCTCCATCTCCACCCCTCCCTCCCCAAAACCATTACATAATGATAAGACTGAGACAGGATAACCACAATAAGCATTCCTATTCAAAAAGGAGGAAATTCTTAGGCACATACCAGTCACTGTTTTATACAAACTCTGAAATTCAGCCTGGAAGACGTCACCAGTTCCTTGATCAGGACTGAGTCCTGCTTCCTGGGAATATTTTCTCTGGCTCTTAGCTCTATCCCATGGGCTCTTAGTTCTGTCCTCTGAATTATCCTTCTTGGCCCATGTTTACAACCGCATGGCCTTCTCTGTCTGTTTAGAAGACTAGGAGGCCATAAGCTCTCTTTTCATTTTGTACTCTCTCTGTCCCTTTTAGTCCAAGCTATTGTTGCTTCTGATGATATAATTCTCTTAAAAGTCTTGCAGGTTTTCAATGAATATTATTAGGTCACTTGATTAGATAGACCCTTTTCAATCTTGTGAAAGACCCTGTGTGAAGCTTCTTTGGGACAATGTCTTTAAGATTCTTAGAATCACTGTTTCAGAAGAGAAGATCAATAAAGCAATCCCTTTGGCTTTTGACTAGCTGAAAGGGTATGTTCACCACCACAGATTTTTCTGGGGTCTTAACAAAGCATCTTCCAGCTCCACACTGGATTCGATGTGTATCCTGAAGCTATTTCTTAGTTTGAGAAGTTTTTGCTGAAGAGACCATAGATGAGAAACAGATTGATTTTCCAACACAGGAACTCCTTGCTCCTTTATATTTCTTGCATATTATGCTCAAAAGCTGAACAGTTTTTCCTCTTTAGTTCTTCTGTCTTTCACATTTTCTCACAGGCATCTGAGAGAAATGAGTTGGCACCTTCTACCTTCTGCTTAAAAATCTCCAGAGCTAGATTCATAAGTTAATGACAACCTTTCTATTTTCCCCGTTATTGCCAAATTTACTGCCACCACATTATAAGGATATCATTTCCTCTAACCACCAACTACAAATTCCTCTCTGTCCTCTCAACCCTCACCAAAAATTTCATTGAAACTCTTCCAAATTTTATTAAGAATCTCCTCTAGGCCCATCTAACTTTACTGCCACATGGTCCAAAAGTCAGTAATATTTCCAGATTCCAAATTCCATCTTTTCTTGCACACCAAATTACCTCCAAAATTAGAGGTTTAAAACAATAATGATTTTATTTTATCTCATGATTTTGTTGATCAGAAATTCAAGCAAGGATCATCTGACCAAATCTTTTATTCCATGTGGTGTTGATTGAGGCCATTCCATAATATCCAACTGGCAGATAGGCCAGTCTAGAGGGACCAGAGCAGCTTCCCTCATGTGTCTGACACCTTGTCAAAGATGGCAGGAAAGACAGGCTCAGTGTGGACTAGGAACTTCAGTAAACAATGCATGGCCTCCAAGCATGGTTGTCAGGATAGTCAGACTTGTTATATGGTAGATGAGAACTCCTGCAGAGAAAGTTCCCAGAGGCTGACTTGGAAGCTGCCAGTCTATTAAGACCTGATCCTGGACACTGGCACAGTGTCACTTCATCACTTTGCATTGGTGAAAGTAGTCACAGAGCTTATCCAGATTAAAGATGTGCATGTGTGTGTGTGGGGGAGGGCCGTGAGAACTATAAAGGAATTAGCACCCTTATTTAATCCATCACATGTATATTTGGAAAATAAGGTCATAGGAGTACATAATGAATGGGAGATGAGACTAGAGCAACAGGTGGAAATCAGAATTAATGCAATCTTGAATGTCATGAAAAAGAGGTTGAACTTTAACCCTCAAAGCAACGGGAAGTATCAAAGCTATGTTATTGTCAGAGAATTATAAATGTTAACGTAATTAAGAAATGTGATGGAGAAAGAAAAGAGAAACAGGGCAGAGTCTGGATGGGAAGGTAAACATGAATGAAGGTTGGCAGGTTTTGTTTTGTTTTTAATGGCAGAGGGGACTTACACATGATTGTAGGCATTAGGGAAGGACCTTATATGGGAGGAGAGATTGATACACAGAGTAAGGGGATAATTGATGGGACAAGGTCCTGAGGTGAAGCCAGAGCACACGGGATCACTAGGACAGGTGTTGGGATTAGTCCTGGAAAGAAGTAAGCTTGCTCTTTTCCTTCAGTCAAAAAGAATGTGGTAATTATGGCTAAAATATTAACAAATTTGAATTGGAGTATGTGATAGGCTGAAAAAATATATTCTTTTCTTAATCCCTGGATCCTGTGAATGTTACTTTACATGGCAAAAGAGAGTCTTGGCAGATATGATTAAACTAAGGATCTCAAGATGAGGCCATTACCATAGAGGAGCCAGGTGGGCCCTAAATGCCATCACATGTATCCTTAGAAGAGAGAAGCGGAGGGAGATTTCACTACCCACGAGGAGTTGGCAATGTAAAGACAGACCAGAAAGATTTGAAGATGGTGGCCTTGAAGACTGGAATGATGAAGCCACAAGCCCAGGAATGCTGACAGCCAGCGGATTCTGCCTTAGAGCTTCCGGAGGGAGTGCAGCTTTGCCAACACCTTTTGGCCCTCTGGCCTCCGGAACTGTTAGAGGATAAATTGCTGTGGTTTTAAGACACAAAGTTTATGGTAATTTGTTACAATAGACACAAGACATTCATACAGAATGGATGAGAATTATACTATTATACCTCGGCACTGCAGTTTTTGAAATCCCTTAGATAGCATCTTGCATAGATTTCATTTAAAAATATCCAGAGATAGCCTTAGAGTTTGCTTAGGAATGAGGCAGTGTCATTTGGAGAGAGTTCTGGTTTGAGATCCGGATTCTGCATTTATTCACATAGTGATTCTGGACAAATGAACTCCTCTAAATTCTCGTTTTTTTCAATTGTAAAATGGGACTGAAAATAATAGCTATTTTACAGTGTTATTGGGAAGATAAAAAATGAAATGTAAGTATAGTGACAAACGTTGTTAAAAATAGCTCAGTGTGTTTCTGTGTGTGTGTGCACGCACGTGTGTGTTTGGGGAGGGGTACGAATAGCCTGGAGGCAGTGTGCACAACATCGTGGTTGATTTTGAGCTGTGGGGTCAAATTCTCTAAGTTCAATTTCTGGGATTATTACTTTCTGGACTTTCTGGATTATTACTTTCCCTTAAACAAGTTATTCAACTTCTCTGTGCCTCAGTTCTATTCTTTGAAAAATGGTGATAATTATAAAATCTATTTAAAGGAATTGTTTTGTTGATAAAACAATGTATAATAGTAACCCATTTATAGACTGCCTGGACCTTTGTAAAGACCTAACACCCACACTGATAATTTACTGCAGCTTAAGGAAGGTATAAGTGTTGCTTAATTTTTACAAAGATTCTCTTTCCATTCCAGAACTTTCCATTTTATTTTGAATGATTCATCTCATGCTAATTCTATCTGTTCTGGCTCATATATCAATTTATAGATACAGCCCAAGCCTGGGAACATAAAGGGTCTTACTACTTATATGAGCCAAGTAAAGCAATTGATAAAGCTAATGTGGAATATTAGTACATTATTTTATGGTTTTGTACATTGCAAAATGGTCTTCATCAAAATTTGCGGCCTTCACAGCTTCTGTGAGCTGAGAGATAAGGAACTTCTGTGAGGCTTAAGTGTTTGTGGTTAATTCTTCTCAAACCTGTGCTATTAGATACAAAATTACTCTCAACACTGAGGATAATTGCTCTCATTTTGTCTTCAATCAAACTCTTTATGATTGATTGATCAGGAAATCTTTAAGAAGCATGTGGCTTTTCTTTATTTTTCCCTTTAAATACCCAATCCGTAAGGAGATTTCATTTGAAACGAAATGAACAAATGGATATATTGCCATAATTTTATCACAACCTGTAGCACATAATTAAAAATATGCACGTTACGTCTGATACATGTATATTTCTTCTTAACGAAAACAATGAACTTCAGATCTTGAAAGAGCTATGAATTTGTAAAAATCACTACATCTGCAAAATTTCAACCTGTAGTTCTACTTCCCTGCTCACTATGATCACTTTTATTCTTCTGAAGCACCTGGTGACTCCATTCCACTGGAGGAAGGGTGTGCAAACTAGGAAGAAACTCGGAGAAAATTATCTACATCAAACAGTAAACTTAAACTTCTCCTTTTAGGAAGAGGACGAGGAGTGGGGGAGACGTCATTTTAAAAATAAGGGAGAAAGAAGGGTTAGGTTTGAATTTTTGCTGGTAATGTAGGTACAAATAAATGAATGAGACAAAGAGGGCAAAGTACCCTGAAAAGACTTGGTCCATATAAACAGTGCGGTTTATTAATAGAGGTGGTTGAGGAAAGCACAGTCCAGTCTTCTAAGCTCCGGGGCCTCCCACTGCCAGGGGCAGTTGGAGAAGTTGTCTGAGAAGGAAACTGGGCTGCCCCAGCCACACAGGAAGCCAGAGCAGTGCGGGTGGGTTGGAGCTAAAACAAAGGAGCTGCATTAGCCGACACCACTGCCTTTCAAATATCCCCATGAAAGGAAGGACTCATGAAAGACTTGAGAGCTCCAGGGAGCTGATGGTGAAGAGTAAGGAGTAAAAGGGTCAGAAACACGCCCTTTATTTCTTGGCCTTTAAGTTATATTGCAGTTATGATTGTTAAATGTGAAGTTGCATAAAGCAAAGTAAGCTTTAGCATTTATTGTGTAAGGCAGCAAATCACGGAGCTTTAATTCTTCGAAAGGCAGGAGACAAACAGATCGGTGCACAGCACACCACCAAAGGCTAAACCCTTAATTTGTCCACTTCTTTGGTTAGAAGACCAGAAAAGCACAGAGGAGTGCTTGGTTCCAACACTCTACTCAGAGAAATGCAAATACTAAAGGATTTCTAAAGACAAGATTATGGAAGTGTGAAAATCCTGGCCTCTGATTGAAAATGGAAATCAGTTGGCGTCACCAGCTTTGAAACATATGACTTTCTTCCCTGATGTACCTTCTATAACCAGTGCTCTGTTTTAACGTGTCTTCTTTTCCAAGCAAAGGAAAGCCTCAGAAATCTGTGAGTCTGTGTGGGGTCAGAAGAGATGAGCATGTGTGGTGGCTTGTCAAGAGGACACCCCTGCTTAGGACTTTTCTCTTTACCTTATTATTCTTCCCTTATGAAGTGGTTAGTTTACTTTTATAGTTAAAAATGAATGCCAAGTTTGATCCTTTTGGGAAAGAGAAGCAGAAATTCAATTCTGAGGATTTACAATTCCATTTCTATAAGGGTTTCACATTGTGAGTAGCAATTGATTCTTTTTCAGAGGGTAAATTTTGCTTACATATTCAGAGGCTGGTATTCTTCATTCATTCATTCAAAGATAATTCATAAATTATCTAGATGCCATGCACCCAGCTAGGCGTGGGAGTTATAAGGAGGCAAACAAGTTCCCTGGTCTCACAGATCCTGTATTCTAGTGGGAGAGAGAGACAAGTAAACAGATAACGTCAATTAAATAAATAGAGATTGTGATTATTGTTATGAAGGAAACAAAGAACATTGTGATGAGAAAATAAAGTTTGAGATGGGGTAGCTACTTAGAAAAAGTAATCAAGGAACATCTCGCTGAAAAAGTGATCTTTATTCTGGGACTTGAAGGAAGAGAAAGAACCAAACATGAAAAGAGCTTGAGTGAGAGCTCAAGAGATGCAACCAAGAGGCAAAGGAGGCCCAAGAGAAAGGTCTTGTTTGACAAGTGTGTGGTAAGCAGAATTCTAAGACGGCCAGTGCCAAGAGTCCTGTCACCTTTTTATCCAATTTATCCAATTTTATCCAAAGCAGTAGCACTAACCTGGCTACTGCTGGGAAGGGATTTTTCAGATGTAATGGAAGTTGTAGGTCATTTAATCCTAAAATATAGAAGTAATCTGGGTGGGCTTGATGCAACCAGCTGAGCCCTTTAAAAGCGGAAAGTTTTCTCTGGCTGGTGGCGGAAGTCAGAGGGATGAGCTCTTGCTGTCCTTGAGGAAGAAAGGACAGGGTAAATTCTGAACTGCTGGTGAAGATGGGAGGCCTCTAGAAGCTGAGAATGAACTTTTGTCTGCAGCAACCAAGAAGACAGGGAACCTGGTCCTACAATCACTAGGGAATAAATTCTTCTTGGGAAAGGACCACCAGCCTCAGATGAGGATCACGGCCCGGTGAACACCTTGATTTCCATCTGTGAGACCTGAGCAGAGAAGCCAGCTAAACCTGGACTTCTGACAAATGGAAAATGTGAGATGATAAATGTGTACCGTTTTAAGCTGCTAAATTTGTGGTAATTTGTTACAGCAGCAATAGAAAAACTATTACAAAGCTCTAGAGAGGAGCTTCCTGGACAAGGAGGTACAGCCTGAAACAACATTGGCAAGGTAGAGAATAGGAAACAGATAACATAAGTGTGTTTAATGTAATTGGTATGTAATTATTAATCATCTGTTGGAGTGCACAACAGTGTTAAGCATTATGTGGATTATAACCCGGTTTTTTTCATCCCAAACAATTAGGCCCATTGTATGTAATATCCAATATTAGACGTTGAAGATACAAAGGTGGTAAGTGAATGGTCACTAAGATGGAAAAATTTATAATCAAGGACAGCAGAATATGCACATACAAAAATGGTTCTAATTGGTAGAAAGAGCTATGGATAGGGGCCATGTGTATTCAGACAAGTGGTAGAAGAATTCCAAATGTGACCTGGAGGAGTGAGCCTTGAAAAGTGAGTTGAAGTAGCTCAGAAAGAGATTATATAGTGTATGGAAATACGATAGAAAGTATACAGCACCACCTTTGGAATAGTCTTGCCAAAAAAAAAAAGAAAAGAAAAGAAAAAAGACTTAAATATGGTCATGACTTTAAAGTTAACCACCAGCGTCAGAAAATACAGGAGATGGGAAAACATTAAACAATACCAGGGGGACACCTTTAGCCAGATGCAGAATGTTGAAAATCTCCAGAACAAATGATACAGATTACAAAATAAAAATTTACCCTAAAAGTAGATTTCAGAGATAACCAAGCAATCGCAAAATAGACCTCATTGAGATCCTGATTCAAAAATCTCACTATATGAAAGTATTTTTGAGATAATTGTGGAAAAATATAAACAGAGTAGCTATAGGATGATACTGAGGGACTATTTTGATTTTGGTGGATAAGAGGCTCTTAAAAATATCATACTTATTAAAGATATTTATTAATGTATTTATGATTAAAATGATATGATAGCAAATCTATTCAACTGTGTAATTGAACAGTAAGTTAAAAGGGGAAAAAAGGTGATGAACTGGAGACAGCTTTTTGTTTTTTTAATAAACTTTATAAAGGCATGACGATGTTGAGGGGAGGACTTCCACAGAGAGGTTATTGATAGAGTTTTAGGAAGTTTAAAGTAGGCACGCTTGTGTAACGCTTGAGATTAATTTCAGATTACTATGGATGTATATTTTAAGTCTAGATCCTGAAGTCCTAAAATATTGAAGACGTTTGGGCTTCATGACACATAGGCACTCCCGAATGCTTGGGAAAAGTCTATGACCATTTCTACCGCCTCATTATGACTTTTCCCTCTGGCAAATGAATTTGTTCTTTGAAAAGTCAAAAACATCGCAGCTCAATGCTGAACACTCATCTGCTCTCCGTAGCGCTTGCCTTTTGTTTGTCTCTTAGAGCCTGAAGCTGGCATCGGTCAAATTTTTATCCCCTCTCCTTTCCCCATCTAAGTTACCCCCTCACAGAACCATCCGCCGCTACGGCTTTATGCGTGACTGAGGTTTTAGTTTCCAAAAGTGAATCTAAAGGTGTTATGCTCCCTCCCGTCTGCTCTATCCTGACTCCATCTTTCCCACCTCTCAGGCAAGACAACGCCAAGTAACCAAAGAATCCAGACTTTGCTTTCTCATTCCCACATCTCATTTACTGTGGGATATTACGGATGTTAATTCCAGGGCTTCTCACATAGATTTTACCTGTTTTATTGACTGTCAACCATCTCTCTGAGATATATGATTATTTTTTTACAAGAAATGCCTTACTAATCCCTCTCCTGCTTTCCCCTCATTTTAGTTTATGCTGCTCAAATCTTATAGATCAATCTTTTCATAAGTGAACCTCACAGTTCTCTGCTCACAATGACATTACAGCTGGCCAATTGCATGGAGTTAAGCTCAAAGTCACTAACTCTGCCATTCACGAAGCTCCAATTATTTTCCTGTTATAATAAAGTAAGGACTGCGTATGCATTTGTTTATACTTTTATTAGTAGTGATAATAGTAGTAGTAGTAGTAGTAGACTATTTTCCCCTTTATTTATATTTTGGAGTTCAAACAACCCAACTACAGTATTCCAAATCTACCTTCCACTTTTGAATCACCCTTCAAAGTGTTCTATCAGTTTTCGTTTAAAACTAGCAGACCATGGGGGTTGAAGTTTGGGTGGAATCCTTATAGTAACCTCTCCTTTCCTTCACACCTTCCTGCTTTTCCCAGCTGCTCCTGAGGCATCTTCTCTGAAGTCGTACAGGTCTTCATCACAGTTTTAAAACCACTCATTGTAATCTTATGGCCCCTCCTCTACTGGTGGTATCTCCTATTTGGCCATACAGTCCTTCAAGTTAAAGACTGTCTTAATTTTTTTGTATTATCTTAACATAATGTGGAATAGTGTGTTGCACATAATTAAGTTGATAAATGTTATTTAATAATTGTTATTAAATAATAATTAATAGATATTAAAATATATATAATTTGTCACATTTCCATCCCATTTTATAGCAACTTTCCTAGCTAGAAACATGCACTGACATGTAAAAGGGCAGAGTATAGCTATAGAAATCACTCATTTGATCAAAATCTATAATTTCTTTACATTGGTATACCTTTATCTGGAAATGCACCCTCTGCAGATGTGAAGATTTTATGGAGGGCTCTTTCTTCCAGATTACTTATAAAAATCTTAAACAAAACCAGATCCACTAGTCAAGTGTGGAAGATGTTTGAGGAGTAGATATCAAGAAAAGTTCTTGTTTATTTTTATTTTTTGTTTCATACATTTTACATAATTTTCCATTGTGAAAAAGATCTTTTTATTCATAGTTTTGTGGTAATTTGGTTATATATTAGGTCTGTAAAAACCTTTAAGTATTGTCTTTCTCTTCTACCAAAGCTTTTTAAGAATAGAAATGTTGATTTATAGTCTGCACTTTTGTTTACATGGTGCAGCTACCAGAAAGAATTACAAATCTATATCATATTATTTTTTTTAATGAAACATAGAGTTGAATAACAAGAGTCATTAAATGAATGTCAGAGCTACTTGCAGGAAATTTGTTATGGGAAAAACTGATTCACATTTTAAAAAAAATTTGTGTAATTTTTGATAACACGTAAAGTCTTATAAAGAAAAAATTCAGTCTTCATAATTTATTATTTTTGAACTTAAATCTACCAGGATGAGTTTGCAGGTTGATAATCATATACTATTAGTTACAGTACAAAAAAGTAAAACGATGTACAAGCTAGCTTTCAGTTCTTATAGAAGATAAATTAAAACATTCAAATTTAGAAAGCATAATTTTTGTTTTTCATTTAAAAATCATATTTTATATACTTTAGTGACCATTCTAAGTGGGAACACATAACTCTTTGTTAAAAAGATTTTTTGTGAATCTTTAATAGTCAAAAAGTCTCCACGAGTTTGTGATATCTATTTTGAAAGTGTTATTATTATTATTTTTGTAATTTTGTGGTTTCTTTATCCACAGATTAATTATTTGTATGTACTGCATGTAAATTAACACCAAATAAGTTTTTGCCACTTAAGCTTGCTATAGTAGACCCTTGTTTCTGTTTTTTCCTCTATAATATGTGAATAATATTACCTACCTCACTGTATCATTGTGAGGAATAAATTAATACATCTAAAACCCTCAACACAATTCTTGGGACATAGACTTTCAACAGATATTAGCTATTATTACTTATTGTAATTTGAATGATAGAAAAAAATTTTTCAAGTGTATAAAGTGATGTTTTGAATGTCTCACTTCCCTGATGGACAGAAAACACTGAAAGAGAAGTGCCCATGTCTGTTTAAGTCGTCCCAGAATCCTCTGGCCTAGCACAGTGGCTGCCACCGAGAACTCTTGATGGCCGTTCACTGAGTCAATGAATGGTTTAAAGGCCAAATTGATTAGAGTATGAGAAGACTGCATAAGCTAATAAGGAGTTGCCTCTTACTTGCTATGAATCCATATTCAATATTACATAGTTTGCATTATATTTAAATAATTTAAATTACGGGTTAATAATTTTAAAGTAGTTTTATATACTTTGATTTAGTCTTAAGACTATAAACAACAAAAATACAAATAACTGCATTTCATTGCAGTTTTTTCTTATGCACTTTGATGGCAATCTAGAAGACATTTCCATAGTTACATTCAATGAGTATTTCATATTTTTGGTGAATATTTGTGTTTTTATTATAAAATATATATGAAATAACAATAAAATATTTGTCATATTTATTTCAAATATGCATTATAAGAGATATAAGTAATAACAATTTTAATAAGTTTGTGTCTAAGATTTTACATTCATTTTTCATACTCCACATTTAAAATCTTTTCTTTAGGCTTATTATATTCCCAAGTACCTAACTGTTTATAAGACTATAAACTAAAAACAAAACATTTTTATGAATAAGGAGATATTGTTTATCTTATATTTACCCAATGTATACTTCATTTATCATTTGTGATTATTAATTAATCTTTCAATATTTGTTCCTTTTGTTGACATTAGAAGTACATTGTTAAGCAAAATGCTGTCTTTTAAAAAGCAATTCTTTATATTGCTATGCCTTCAAAATTAATGCATGTCTCATAAGCAAAATATTTACATATAATGTATAAAACCAAGAACTTTCATTTTCAGTATCATCCACATTATAGAAGCCTTTTATGCAACACGACACAGTAAATGTATGTTTGCAAAGGGAAGATCTGCCAAATATTTATGTCACATTATACAGGGTTATCTGATTGTGTAATGGAAAAACCCTGTCACAGCATACAATACTAGTGCTAGTTTCAAGTTGCTGTGAGAACCCAACTTCTGAATCTCCTGATTTATGTAGGCTTCAACATCTCAGCTTAACACTGATATAACTTTGTTACATTTAGACTTATGTGCATGTGATTTGTTAATGAGAGTTATGTATGTGTGAATACATAAGTGTGTGCTTGCATAGACAGGGGGCCTAAAATACACATGCAGCCCTCACAGCCATGGAAATCCATGCATGGATTATCACCAGCAATTGCAGGGAAGACAATCTTATACGAGTACTTGAATTCTAAGGTAGATATTCAAGCTAAAATAACATGAGTCAAAGAGAAGAAGAATATGCTGTTTTTACATATGGAATAGATTAATTTTAGAAAGTTGGCTACAAATGTGTCCTTGCAATCAACTGTCAATCTACTAAATTTTTATTAGCTTCCTTAGAATTTGGCTTCAGTTAGGATCCTCTGAGGCGAACCGAGCCATAGGTCCCCAAAACCCAATTTTCTATCAAACATTTCAATATGTTCTGAAATTCAAACTAAAAACTATATTTCATTGGTTGAATACACCCTTGAGTTAGAAACATCATTTTTGAATCAGAGCCACATGCTGCATTCTCCATCTAGTCACCAGCAAAGTAGCAATAAAGCATTACAAAATTATATTAAATCAATTTTTTCCTAGGTAAATTTGTCATCATTTAAGTTTCTGTTTCTAAATGTCAATATGAACTTGGCCTGGTAGTAAAAAGAACTGTATTGGTATTTGGATTTTTATTTTAAATGATTTCCTTATAGAACTGAAAAGTAAAATCTGTGCTGTTATTTCTGAAAAAGTAAAAACTTTAGGCTGATTTTTAAAGGGAATGAAATTTGAGTTAGAACAAAGCAGACTAAAGACCAAATTCTTCATAAAGGCTTCGTTTATACAATCATTTCAGCAAACATTTCCTGAGACTCTACTGGGGGTAAGATAGCCCAAGTAGTCTCAGATCCAAGAAGGCCCTTTATTATAGAAGAGAAGAAGGGAAAGACAGTTCTGAGAGGGTGAAATGATCAAAGACATCACATATTTCTGGAGACTAAGAAGTTGTGATCTTAAAAATCACTAGGGCAGTGGTTCTCAAACTTTGATATGTCTTAAAACCACCTAGGAAACTTATGAGGCCCTAGTCACATCCTTGTGAAGGAGCCTGGGCCTCTATGTTCGTTATTAGGTCTCCAAGTGATTTGGTTACACAACTTTGAAGATCCAGTGCAACACAGCTGCTGGCACAGTAAAAAGGTGAAGCAGAATTGATACCAAACTCCTTAATCTGAAATTTGTGTGCCCAATGCACAATAAGCCAATCCCTGGGACACCTGCTTGGAGATGGAGGAAGGTTTATTCAGATTGGCCAAAATGAGAAGGTGGAAAGATATGTTCTCTCAAATCCACTTAACAAAAGAAGAAATCAGGGGTTTTAATAGAACTAAGGGACTTGGCAGGAAGAGTTTCAAAGAAACAAAGGGGAAATCTGTGTTTCTTTCACTCCAGATAAGGCTTTGGGCAATCTGACTTCTAGGCATCTGGGGATTGCTTATTTGATAATTGTAACTTCTTCCAAAGCATTCTTTTTCTTCTGCAACACAAGCTGATAAATCCTTGTGATCCTTGAGTCACCCCTCAGGTTAAACAGGAAAATTGACAAGATTAACTTCTTTTCATCTATTTCTGTGTTGGGAACAAGGTCAAAGGTAATCATGTTCTTATTGGATAGTTACAGTAACCCTTATGTACCTGGCTTCAGAAACACCAGCACAAGTCTAAGAAGTGATTGGATGTTTGAACTGTCAGCAATGTAGACAGCTCTTTTGATGTGGAGGTCACTGAAAATTCAGAGAGAGAGAGAATAATGTCATGAAAGTGTAGTCCAGTCAAGAGTAGAATGATGGGAATGACGCTGGGACAAAATAGTTCAGGCAAAGATGGGTGTATGATGTCAGGGAAGAGACAGTAAAAAGAGAGAAGGAGAAAGAGAAAAGAAAGATACAGTGCTAGAAGAGATGAGAGGAAACTGGATCCAGAGCTCCACTGCAAAGATTAACTTGAGAAAGAAGGCCATTTTTTCTCTTGAGGAAAAAGGAAGAAGAAGATGAGTAAAGACAGCAAATTTGAGAAGGTGGAGAGAGAATATTAGGGAATTGTGTAAATGCTTCTCCGTCTGCCAAAGGTGAAGGTAGTGTGAATGTGTCAGTGGGTGAGACACAGTAGAAAGACAGCTGTTGGTTTTACAAGAAGTTGCTTAGTGATATAGCAAGAAGAATTAAAACAATACCAAAGTTTGAAGGATTCTATTCTATTGTGCTAATAAGAACATTTCATTTGGTGTGTTATAGCATGCCTAAAATTTACTGAAATTAAAGACTCACTAAATAAATATTAGTTTATTTTCCAGTTTGCAAAGGACTGAAATCTGGACTTTTAATTCTGATTGTATTTTTGCAGTCAGCCTCTAAGATCGTTCTTCAGATCATTAGTTCTTACAGATGTCAGATGCATAAGCTTCATAAAATAAGCAAGAAAAGAGAGCATTAGTTAGCATTTTTACACTGCAATTAAATAGACATAATAGGGATAGTAGTTTGGAAATAAAAATATATTTCCTTTTCTTCCTTGATTCATGTCCCTTCATGTCCTTTTATTTGTCCAAATCCATAGAATGTACACACCAAGAGTGAACCCTAGAGTAAACTATGGACTTTGGGTGATTATGACGTGTCACTGGTAGAGTCATCTTGGTAAAAAATGTACTATTCTGGTGAGTGATGCTGCCGGTAGAGGAGGCTATGCACTTGTGAGGCAGGAGATATATGAGAAATCTCTGTACCTTCCTCTCAAATTTGTTGTCAACCTAAACCTGCTCTAAAAAATAAAGCCCTTAAAACAAACAAACAGGGGCCGGCCCCGTGCTGCAGTGGTTAAGTGTACAAGTTCAGCTTCTCGGCGGCCCGGGGTTTGCTGGTCCGGATCCCAGGTGCGGACATCGTACCGCAAGGGAAAAGCCATGCTGTGGTAGGTGTCCCATACATAAAGTAGAGGAAGATGGGCACAGATGTTAGCTCAGGGCCAGTCTTCCTCAGCAAAAAGAGGAGGATTGACAGTAGTTAGCTCAGGGCTAATCTTCCTCAAAAACAAACAAACAATGTCCTCAATGGCCATAATTGGAATACAAATCTTTTGTTAGTGATTTTTCTCAAATGAGTTTCTTTCTTTGGTCATTGAGAGAAAGATTTTCTAAAACTTGTTTGCAAATAGGACACATACCAATTGTTTGAATTAAAAACAAATAGAGATGTCATAAATTAAATTGATTTATTTTCATTTAAAATAACTTTGGATTATTACCTATTAATTTAATTTAAAACACTGAAAATTATTGAACACATAAAAACTAGGATTTATTTCTGAACTTTATGCTTATAATTTAGTTGTTCTGGGCCATACTTAGGGATTAGAATGACAATAATTACTATAAGTAAAGTAACTATTTAATTTATTGTCATCATGTGATTCTGTTGACACTCAGACAAGGCACTAATATCACACTGGGACAACAGGTAATAATCAGGCTGGTCATGTAATCCACAGTATGGTGAACCCAGCTATAAGAGTGTTCAGACTGAACAGACTATAGAAAAAGATGTGTAGCTGAATAGCATATATATTTTGAGTCAGATATTAAATTACTATAATGTAAATCTTTCTAATTAAAAAAAATCTGTATTATTGGAAATTCTTTACAAGAATATAAATTGTTGTGAATACATATCTAAAATAAGAGTTATAGGGGCTGGCCCCGTGGCCGAGTGGTTAAGTTCGCGCGCTCCGCTGCAGGCGTCCCAGTGGTTCGTTAGTTCGAATCCCGGGTGCGGACACGGCACTGCTCATCAGACCACGCTGAGGCAGCGTCCCACATGCCACAACTAGAAGAACCCACAACGAAGAATGCACAACTATGTACCGGGGGGGCTTTGGGGAGAAAAAGGAAAAAATAAAATCTTTAAAATAAGAGTTATATATCCTCATAAAAGGATGCCCTTATCTCTAAAACCTTAGAGATATAATTTGTTTATTTGGTGATATTGTGGCTGCTGATTATTTATAATTTTATACTTAATTGACCAGGTATGTTTCAGAATTATCAGCGATTTCCAAAGAGCACATTTCTGGTTCTTAACCTCTAAAATTATGTTTATATTTCATAGAGATCATTTTTTCTGAGACATCTCAAAGAGTTTCATTCTTTTTCACACCTTCCAAATGGCAAAATGGAGCCTCAGTAGATATGCTAAAACATAGCTTTAATGGTATAATCAGCAACCATTTTGTTTCTGGCTTATTAGAAAAATAAGGCTGTTACAGATGGAGAAACAATATTTCTTAATCAAACCAGATTGGGGAAAATGAAATTTGGCTAATGATCAGAACTAGTGGAAGAAGAGCTTTTATTAATTAGGCCAGATGGAGACCAACAATAGCAATATTGTGGAAAAGAGTTAAATTAAATTGATAGCTGTTAATTAGCATTAGCTGAAAGCTTCTGAGATTAGAAACTTCTTTCCCCAAAAGTATGCTTCTTGAAATTAAGTTCTTTCTTAACTTTACACCTAGATTTTCTCTTTAGAGTAATTGGACTAAGCCATCAAAATTTGCTCAAAGTATGTAGTAGCCAAGATGGAGAATGACTTATTCATTTGAAAAATACATCCAAAAAAATGCATTAAGCATGCACTGGGTGCCAGGTAAGTACTATGGACAATGTTAACTTAAATAGCAAGAGGTCAGAATCTTAGGTCACAGCAACTTTCAAGAGGCAAAGAATTCAGAATATTTTTTAAAAATAACTCATTCATATGCATCTTATTTTTAATATATGACAAAGCTATCTATATAAAATATGCATATTATATATTAATTTACCCAAGATATGGCTTGGTGTGCATAGCAAAAGTTCTATACAAGTCTAATTTGCTGTGCATTGTTTTAAATTTCCTTCTTTCTTCCTTCCCTCTGACTTCCCTCCCTTCCTTCCTCTGCAGCTCTTTCCATTTATTTATTTTTCAGAAGGAAATTAAGCACCCGCAAAATGGAGGCAAGATTTTTTGCGGTGATTACATTTACAGCCAGAGTTCTTTGAGAAACACGACAGGGAGAGCAGCAAACAGGGTCTAATTTGCATGATAGCTACATGTCACTTGGGAGGAATTCTGATGATAATTTTAAAGGTAATGGTCCAGTCCTCTGATACCAGGAACAAAGAGAAGAGCTGATCTCTATCATCCTAGTCCTGAGCAGATTTAGTTGGAGGTGAGTGAGGGCTGAAAGAGATGCACTGCTCTTGGGGACAGGCTCAGGAGTAGTAAGGAACATCTAGGAAGGCTGCACATATTGGTGTCCCCCTAGCAGAGGGAGCTGTAGAACAAAATAATAAATCTTTGAGGAATACAGAGGTATAATCATTCAGAGGCCAGGCCGTCCAAGGTTAGCTGGAAATCCCGACTTAGAAAAATATATAGTTGGCATTGGTGAAAGCACCCACCGTGGCTTTGACTTCAGTAGTTAAGCAGACCGAAGATATGTAGGGAGTGTCATGATAAAGATTTTGCCCAGACTCATAACAGAAAAATCAGGGTTTATGATAAACACACAGAGTTAAATAACAAACTAACAGAGAAGTAAATTATTTTTGGCACTCAGAATCAATAAAAGAAAGAGATTATCAGTTAGGGAGCATTGAAAATTAAGTGAGGCAAATATACTAACAATTACAATAAAGTCAAGGAATAAGGAAAAAGGGAGAGACATAAAATACAAATCAAAAGAGCAATTCCCTTCCTTAAAGGGTTTAACAAATCATGAGAGAAAGGTTTATAGTCCATTTGAAAAATAGATGAAGGATATTAGCGGCTGTTCTGAAAGTTGTCCATTTTACCCATCGACTAAAAATTTTCAATTTAAAATAATGAGATAGGAGATTGACTTCCAGCAAAACAGCCCGGGGAGCTTCCCTGACCTACTAGCCAGTGAAGCTGGTGAAACTTATCTTAAAGTCCCAACTATTTAAAGCCTTTGGAAATGGTCCTAAGAACAAACAGCAAATGAAGACAGATCTATTCAAGAAAATCCGTGAAAATCCAGTAGGAAACGCAAGAGACTGACGTTTGAACCAAGACCACTCTCTGACTCCTCACTCCCAGCTCAGCAAGGCGGAGACTCCACTCCAGGGGGCTGCAACAAGCACACCAAGCTGCCTCTGCCCTAAGTGCCCAGTCAAAGGGCTCTCCTCCTGGAAGGAGCGTGACTTCAGCATTTCTTCTCCTTCCTCAGCTACGTGTTGCTCAAGGCTGAGCCCTGGTCAGTGGTGGGGAGAAGATGGCACCCTTCTTTCGCCTAGATCCTGCTCATGAAATGGAGACTCCACCTTGAGCATGTGCACCTGAGAATACGAGGGTCTCCATTGCTGTTGCTGACCCATGTTTAATTTATGTTTCCCCAAGACCTACCAGAGCATCACACACATAGTTGGTGCTCAATAAATATTTAGTGGAAAGAAAATGGTTAGAGAAGGAAAAAATGGAGACATAAAGACAAGAGGCATACAGTGAACATTTGAGTAGCAACCAGAAAGTTTATATGCCAAATGTCAACATCAGTAGGCTGTTATATAGAGATGATGTTTGAATCCAATTTAAAATTTGTTCTGGAAGAAAGGGCCAATTGGATAGTAAACTACAGTTTATTTTTTCAACATTGTGACAGAATTGATGGTCTAGTGAGCCTTTAAAACACCATTTTCACAATAAAACTAGTACTTGGGTTTTCTTTTATTGTATACAATTTTGATTTACTGAGCTGGAGTCTGCAGTTCTAAGTAGAAAACTTTATGAACAGAACTATTCTCTTTGACATTTACATTCTCTTCTAGTAACAGGTGCTTTTATTTCATTACCAGACTTTTCCCTGTAAATCAATATAGCATTTCTTTTTTCTTCATTACAATGTCAACTTCTGGTTTTACTACATTCTATTGGATTATACTCAGTCCTGGTGCCAAATATATTTATAGTATTGGCAGGTCAGTTCACAGCATTTGTTTACTTTTTTTCCCTTAATGAGACAAGTACAGTGCAGATTCTTTTTTAAAATTGACAGTAAAAGTAATTTCAAGTGACTTATCAAAGGGCTCACATCTTTAATAAGTTTTCAATTTTATCTAAGAGGACCAGATTCTTTTAATAGGCAACTTCTGCATCTACTTAACTTACTACATATCTTTGTGAAACTGATTTGCCATCCTTACGGAAAATGAGAGAGATATATTGGGTATGACATAGCTGCTTTAATTGTTTTGGAGACAGTCCATTCTAGATTAATTAAATCCTGCTTAGCATGTTGCAGTAGGAACTGTGAAGTTCTTGAAAAATGCCCTTTCTCTTGGAAACATTAATACTGTGAGCTTTAATCAAAAAAAATCTTAATATCAAGTGATGGAACTAGGAAATAAAATTTCGAGCCTCGTAAATTAGTCGCACTCTTTTATTTTGTAATAATGAAAATCTGAGATTTACTGATGGTAATATGATATGTAATTTAATAACTTTTACAGAGTATTGTTTTAATTTGTCATTTCTAAATACTATTTCATTTGAAAAATTCAGTTATGACAAAGGGGAATTCATATTTGACAAAAACCATGTTTTTGTACTATTTATAAGGAAGGGAACTAAAGAAGACGTTTGTAATGCAACACCTGCTATCACCATCAGTGACTCTCCCTAACGCTTCCAGATCTTTTTCTCTTCATGGCCCACCCCGAAAACGATGGCAGGATGTGCAGGGCACGTATGGTAAACTGGCAAAGCTGCTGCTTGAAGGGAAGAGAGCTACTGGTTGCCAAGAGGAACCCTACTCAGCACAAGTGGGACGCTCTGCTCTCTAAAAAACATGCTCGATTGGAGCATAACTATGATTTTTAGGCAATTCTACCAAAAAGCTTATAGGCAAAGAGTATTTGTTACATAGATGAAAGCAATACACAATAAGTAGATATAATTTTCACAAGTCATTTGACTTCATTTAGACTTTCTTCCATTATGATTTCTTTTTCTTGTTCTCTTATAATTCACTACCACAATCAAATTCTTCTAATATTCAACTTCCTCTAATATTACTTTCCTTTTTTTAGGAGGATTAAGCCCTGAGCTAACATCTCTTGCCAATCTTCTTTTTTTTTTTCTTTCCCCAAAGCCCCTGTGCATAGTTGTACATCCTAGTTATAGGTCATTCTAGTTCCTCCATGCAGGGTGCTGCCACAGCACATCTTAATGAGCACTGTGTAGGTCCACACCCAGGATCCCAACAGGCAAAGCCCTGGCCGCTGAAGTGGAGCGCACAAACTTACCCACTCAGCCACGGGCCCACTTTCCTTATCTCCAGAATCCCTATATTCTTTGAACTCAGGTGCAGCATTTTTGTTTTTATTTACGTAAATCTTTGCAAAAGGTACTGTATTTCTTTTATTAGTCATTTAAGACAGCTTCCTGAATTTGGCTTGGTGTAGAATTTGGGACAGTGGAATGGTGGGAAAAGGTTATTTTTTTCTTCTTCATGATGTCATAGTCATATGCATGTAGCATTGAGAAGATCCAGGTAGACAGTTGAGAGCCCTCTAAATATGGGAGCACAGATTATATAAATATAGGGACAAAAGAATATAGGGACAATGATTAAAAGAGTAGGGTTCTCTGTTTTCTCAACTGGAATTCAAGATCTTATTATCAAAATGGGGAATGAGTAGTAAAGAGTTAATGCAGCCAAAATCAAGTCAGTTCAAGAAGAAAACAGGCTTCAAGGCCAGGAATTCCATCACTAAACTTAAATAGTATGGGCCTGAGCCTCAAAATAGGAAACTTAGTCAGTATATGATTGGTGTCCTCAAATTAAAACAGGGTCACTAGACAACCTGATTCTGATGTGGAGGGCTAATGCATGACATATGTCCTATTCTGTTCCACATGTGGGGTTGTGCTGGGCCTGTAGTTTGGTGACAGCATTGAGTGAATTAGTGGGTGAGTAAAAGCTTATTTAAAAAGGTCAGAGAGATAGGGACGAGAGATTCATGTCGGGAATTACACAATTACCTGGCTGGTGATTTAGAGCAGTGGAAGGAGAGGTGTTGATGTGGGCTCGCCTTTGAAACTCCCCTGAGGAAACAAAGGATTGGTAAGATTGTTCCTACATTGGTTTTCTCCCTGCAGTCTCTAGCAGTTACAAAGCACCTTGCTGGTTATCAAATGCAAAATAGTTTGCATATTTGTGCATGAGAAATCAATATTATCCCAAATTCTAACTTAAACTACATAGAATAGAAAATGAAACACCGTCTTTCCTTCGAGTTATAGAGTATAAATAATGTATAAAATATCAAATATGTATTAAATAGCAGATTAATGTATTAAATAGCTGATAAAAATGTACAAAGAAATAGAATGACTAATAGTTTTCAAGTTCATGACCCATAACATGTAAATATATTTGTTTCTACTTCAATTTGATCACCTACTTACCTATGGGGCAGCAATTATATTTCCATTTCCAATCAATAGAATCTCTTTATTCACCATTAAAATTTACAAGATTTGGACAGATTAAATGAAAGGAGTAAAACACATGAAAAAGAAACGTACCAAGATTTTAAAGTACTTTAAAAACTTTTTTTAAAAAAAGACTGATGATCAGTCTTAAACAATCAAATCTTCGTGCATATAAAACACACTAAAAAAAACCCTCAATCTTTTGTGCAGGGTACTTTTTTACCTAATAAACAACTTAAAATTAGTTAATTACCTAAAGCTTTGCATGTACGAAATTCAGTTTCAAGGGGAATTACCTCCCAAATTTTCCACATATAAAAAATTGCCTTTCCTATTTAACCGTAAGGATTAGATTCTGTCTTTCTAAGTTTTCAGATTCTTCTCCCCCTTTCCTTCTCCCCCTTTCTGTATTTGTCTTTGTCTCTCTCCACGCGTGTTTATGTGTATGGAAAGTGTATATAAGTGCATGATTGTCTGCATGTGTACTTACTTACATAATATTAGACAAATTTTCATCTCCCTACATTTTCAATTGTTTATTTTATGGAGCTGTACATTAAATAAAAATTACTCTATTTCTTCAGTCAGTGTATTTACAATATTATGGATTTCTAAGAAAAACATACAATTTAAAAGATATAATCTTAGAGTAAAAATAATGGAAATGGAACAGATATAAAATTATTTTTCCATTGTTTCAAATGTCATCATCCTAAAACAAATCTACATTATCTTATTATTTTATTCTAAGAAAAGATTAACCGTTAAATAACTGCCATAGTGTGAATTTTTTTAGGAATAAGTATTTCATGAAAAATAATCAATTCACTCACATACACGTGTGGGTTTTGTTTGTGCATTTTCTAAAGCCTAGAGACTGCAGGGAATTGATACTAAAGTTTTGTTTTTCCCTGAAAGTACCTTTTGCTTATATTTAGTTTTGATGATTTTATGTAGGAAAAGATGCAGCATGGTACAGCTGAGTAAAGGGGATATTAGTTGCTTCTGACTGGACCTTATAGGATGTTGGTCTTAGAAGAGATCTTGGAACAGCAATAGATGGCCAAGGAGATTGAGGTTGAGGCCAAATTGCAGGGTCTGAGGACTGGGAGAATGCCAGGATCATTCATTTGGTGTAACAGATGTTCCTTCTGCTTTTCCCATGCATATGTATACATCCTGGAAAAGGTGTATTGACAATAACTTTTTAATAAGCATACGGTCCCTATATCAATTGGGTTTGGAATAAATAGACTTTTGTGGATTCTGGAAATTCAGGACGAAATGAGAAAAATCAGAAAAAGGATGGGAGAGGGAGTTGAGGAGGCAAAATGATCTGCAGATGTTGGCAACTGGAGGGGAGCAGGCTGTGTGGCATAGACCGTGTGTGCATTGCAGTCCAGATGGACAGGTGAAGGATGGTATCCTGCAATTGGGCAACGAGTATAGGGACCCAGAAACAGCCAAGCAAAAGGAGATGGAAGAACCAGGTACCTAAGAGTTGGACATTCCTATCGAAAACAGGCTGGGCCAAGCAGCAAGTCCAGGCTACCAGGAATGGTAAGGGGGTTTTGCCAGCGTGTTCCCAGATACTCTGCCTCTTTCATATTTCTAACATACTTTTCCTAGTCTGCTCTAGAAATCCTCTAGAATCCCAAACAGACTGGGAAGTCAGACAGACCTGGCAGCTTCCATTCCTCTCCAGCTATCCTAAACGCCTATCCTCCAAGAAATGTTGGAGACCTGAAAACACGAAACCTGATGCTCTCTGATTTAGCTGAGTTCTGATTTCCAAGATTTAGGATGATAGCAAAATGTTTTTGATGATGATGGTGATGATGTTGATAAAAAAAAGAACAAACAAGACAAAAATCTTAGTATTGCAAGACTACTTGACGCTAGAATTGTATGACTTCTCACTCAACATATCGCATCCTTAGTGACAGGATTTGGCAGAACAAGGTTTAGGGAATGTGTTAGCTAGGTAATACACTATGGAAATAAGCTGAGTTTCTGAGGATTTCAACCAAGATGTGGTTTTTATTTCAGTAGGAATTTATTGCTTTAGATTTTACTCTAGAGTATCCTAAAGGGATCATGTGGTTTTTGATATAAAGCAGAGATCACATATACAGCAATCCTAAAGAGGTTATCAAGAGTCTGCCAAAATTTAACTCATTTCAATTTAGCACAGATGAAATTATTTTGTTGAGGGCAAATCCATCTACTTACAGCCTCTATCCACTAGTTCCACGTCTTTCTTCTGGGGTTAGACACAATAAGTCCAAATGATATCTTTTCAAATATTTAAGATTTTCTTCTTATCACACCTGGTATAAGATACCTTAACCCTCCCATAACCACCTGCTACACACACACACACACGCATTCTTCTTCAGCTAAGCATGGCAAAGTCTCCATACTGGGCATCATCTTGTTCAATTGCCTTTAAATATTCTCAAAGTCCTCAGTGTTTAACTAAACATATTTTTATATGTTACCCAAAATGGAACACAATATTGTAGGGAGACTATTACTTCTTTGAGCTTTATATAGCCATGTTATACTGTTCACTCATATGAAGCTTACAGTTGACTAATCTTTGCCTCTGTCCTCCGTTTTTTCCTCTACATAAAAAATTTTTCCCAACCACACACAACATCTCTTTAGGAACTTGCCTGAACAACCTACTATACACCCTACTTTATTTCTCTTTATGACTTTCTTGGTTCTTTTAGCTATTTACCTTGTGGCTCAATGTCCTTCTACAACACTATCTTATAAATAAACTTGTTAGTTATAGTTTTTGTTTTCTCCCCCAACCTTGACTCTGGATCTTTTTCTTGGCAAAATTGACTTGCTTGGCTAAAAAAAAAAAAATCTGAAGATGAACTTGGTCTCTGGACTGTTGAAGTCTAAATTTTATGCTCCTCAATCATGGTAGAAAGTTCCTAGTCGTAAGAACAGAATCCAAATAGCTAAGCACTGCTTTTAAGCAAAATATTCTCATGCTGTACTGGCACATTGAATGCTATGATGTGCCTCCAGATAGAAAAACACAGCATCACCCTACAGTAGTCTTATGAGGAAACAAACAAAAAAAACAATTCTGATCAAGCCGGTAGACCCAGATACCAATATAAAAGTAAAGTAGGAAGAAGAAATGCTATATTGTTACGGCAAAATCTAGACAGTTAGAAACTGTCAAGGAGAAATACATTGCAAAGTAGAACAATATGGGTGGGTAATCTAGACATTAAAAGTGGAAATTGTTTATTTATTATTAAACTGAAATTTGAAGATTATTGAAAGTTTGATGACATTAAGGAATTATTGTTTTTATTTGTGGTAATGGCATGATGGTTATGTTTTAAAAAGAGGTTTTTATCTTTTAGAGATCTTAATAAAATATTTACAAATGAAAAGACATAACTTCTTGGATTGGCCTCAAAATAATCCACGAAGGGAGAATTGTGTGGGTAGAAATGAAACAAGACGGGAAGTGAAGCAATGGTTATATGGGAAATTATTCTGTGTATTTTGTATATATTGATGTTTCCCATATAAAAACTTTATATATATGTAATGTGTTTTTTAAAGTATTTTGTTGGCTAAATGGCTGATGTAAAAGCACACACACAGACAAATATATATATGCATCATACAAAAAACTTCTTTTTGGTTTAAGGTTCTAAAAGACTCTATTTGTACCTCTAAAAGGTTCAGACAATACTGACAAAAAATAACTTTGAAATTAAAGTACAATGTTAGAGTGCTGGACAAATGCTGGAGAGTATAAGACGTGAATTACGTGAGGTCCCTGTCTCTAACAAACTCATAGTATAATGAAACAAGAAACCACAAAACAATGTCATTAATGTTCTAATATGTGCAAATCAACTGTGCTGTAAAGAAAAGGAAAACTATGACTAATTCTGCCTAGTTGATAAAGTATGAGATAAGTTGGAGGAATAGACAGACCAAGAGAATAAAAAAGAGCAAAAAAGCTGACACTCAATTTTGAAAAGTTCTAAATAATATGTGAAAAAAATTTAATCATGCAGGGAAGTCTTAGAGTTCTGTATTACAGAAAATTACCTTAAACAATACAAAACTTAAAATATTCTGGTAATTTTATGTAGTATGAACAGAAGAGGCGAGGATTTGAAGACAGGAGGCTTGGTTGGAAGACTCTTCTGAACACACACACACACGTTATGTATGTATTACTGGATCTTTCTTTTTTTTTTTGGCCTTGGTATAGTGCTCTAAATAATAACAACTGCTTAATGCATGTCTATGGGAAATTGTAAGAATAAAATAAACATGGGACCAGCCCAGTGGCGCAGTGGTAGGGTTCGCACCTTCCGCTTCAGTGGCCCAGGGTTCACCAGTTCCCATCCTGGGTGCGGACATGCCACCTCTTGTCAAGCCATGCTGTGGCAGGCGTCCCACATATAAAGTAGAGGAAGATGGGCATGGAGGTTAGCTCAGGGCCAGTCTTCCTCAGCAGAAAAAACAAAAAAAAAAAAAGAGGAGGATTGGTGGTAGATGTTAGCTCAGGGCTAATCTTCCTCAAAAAAAAAAACAAAAAAGAATAAAGTAAACACTACCCTGTTGAAACTTCCCTGTGAAGTAATGGATTAGAAATTGAGAATCTTTCTACTAAATGCTAGTATAATCATAACTACTCAGATTTGACTAATACATGTCTTGAGTACTTTCTTTTGTCTGCTAAAAAAAGAATATATATGTATAAATATTTCATATTTTACAAAATTGTACTTAATAAAATCTCTCTCTTCTATTTTAAAACTAACAAAGTTTCGTTTTTCTCCCTAAAGAAATTCTCTTAAAGGAGAATTATTAGTAACCAATATTAGTTGATTACAGGATAAGCCCTAGCAACAAAGATATTCTAAATTTCATTGGCTTATGCAAGATGGAAGTTTATTTCCCTCATATCCCAATTCTATGGTAGGCAGGCATCCAGGGCTGGTAAGTTGCTCTGCCAGAGTCTTTCCAGACTAACATGGGGGCCAAAGCGGGCTGCTCCCGTTCTGGAGCATCTCCAAGTTACTGAAAAGAGGGGAAGAAACTTGGGCAGTGATGCCTATTTGTTTTAGAGCAAGACCTGGAAGTAGTGTATTGTTTTTTAAACTCGTGTTCTCCCTCTTTCTAAAATGTAAATAGCGGTTATCATGTGCTGGTTATTTTTTTAAGCCTTTACAAGATGAGAACATGATGCACACGACATCACAGCATGTAAGTGGCCGTAACCAGTCGCAAAGGAAACTGAGAAATATAACCTTTAGTTTGTCGCCCATGTTCCCAGCTAAAACTCTATGACTGTGGAAGAAAGGAGAACAAATATTGAGGAACCATGAAGAGTTTGCTACAAAGACTAAAAAAAAAAATCACATAAAAAAGAAAGCAAAGAATAGTGACGTGGTGTTGAAGAAAAGCCTTTGTGATTTAAAGAAGGACATAGAGCACCTGATGTGTGTGGTGAGAGTTTACAAAAGTTCTTCCTGTTCTTTTAAAATTTAACCCTGGAGTAATTTATTTCATAAAGAGAGTATTGTTCAGCTGACCCCCAAAAAGGAGAAAAATAGATGGGAGACAAATAATTATTTTTTTTAAATAATGCTCATGTTTTTCCTCCTGTAAGGTAGAAGGAAAAATTCAAAATAACTTAATTCTACTCTCTTAAAAATATTCATGCATGCTAATAGCCCAGTTTCTTTTTCAAAATATTTTGATAGGACTGAAGCATAACAAAGCGCGTATCTTTTTTATTCTAGAATTCAGTCAAAATTAGGGTCATGAGTTACTGTGAAAAAAGACCCTAAAGAAAATTTCTCAAATGGTCTTGTCAGATTTTATAGTATAAAAGAAAATTATCTTGACTGAAATGAACAGAAACATGCATAAACTTTAAAATTTTTAAAAATCTTACAATGTTTGCCTATAACAGACAGCATTTGGGACGAAACTGTAAAACTCATTTGATTGACTGTGCTTGTGGCTAAAGCAGATTAGACCAAGAGGAGGAAAAGAGAGCTATCAAATTGCAAGGAACTGCCAACTTTCTGGCAGTGCCTGGTGAGAGGTTCTTTCTTATCACCACCCCCTGTCCTGACAGTGAGTGTACAAATTACTCAAAATATTCAACTACTCCTGCCTTTCAGTTAAATAGATATGAAACACACAGAAATGGAAACAAGACAGACTTTGAACTTTTGATACTTCATGTGAACCTCCATTTTAAACATGCATTTCTCAGCTGTTAGTTTCACTCCAGTTTCAGAACAATATTTTTGACCTAACCTCCCTACCAAATTCTGCTATATGAAGCGAGTAAGGGTATTCCCCCCTGGGATCCTTGAAAAATGACTTAATTTGACAAAGAAATAATCTCTCTCTCTTTCTCTCTCTCTTTTTTTTGACCATGAGCCAATGTTAAACCTGAAAAATGATATTTTACCCTTATATCAGCAGACTTCTCAAAGCTAAGTAACTAGAAAAGGCTTGCTAAATAAACTACTTAGAGACACTCTAAGATTTCTTTATGGTACTTTTAGCTGTCTAATTAGGCAGGTACAGTAAATCCTGGTGTACAATAACAAGCAGCTATAATAATACAGATGTCTATTTTTTGGCTCATAAAATTAAGAAAAAAAAAATAAGCCCTACATTGCTTTCAATGCAGCAAAAGTTGAATTTAGAACTTTATATAAATCTCAAATCAGTCTGATATGTCATGGGCACAGAGTAAAATACCAGTTTTCAGCTATAATAATTTGCTTGCTTATAAAAGAAAACAGAAACAGTAATAACAGATAAGTTTGGTGTCTGATTATTCTTTTCCTTTACTTTTGTCTGTTACCAATAATTTAGTAACAGATGATTATTCTTAAATTAAAAGTTGAAAGAATAAATGCTCAGAAAAACTTTATTGTCATGAGTCTACAAATTCAGAGGCCTCTAGAAATCTTTTGTCAGTTCACAAGATCTCCACTTTCTGAATAAAACCTAGTTATTTTAGTTGATCTTTCTTCTTTTTAGATTTCTAGCCTATGAGAAGATACTTGTCCAGTTGCAGAAAATACATCTGTGTTCAATAAATTCTAATAATACCAGTGAAATTTCCAAATATTTTGAGATGCTAGTTCAATGACAATCTTCCTCAAGTTAAAAAAAAAAAAAAAGAGGAAGATCAGCAACAGATGTTAGCTCAGGGCCAAACTTACTCATCAAAAAAAAAAAAAAATCATCAATATGGGGTAGAGGAACATCCTAAGACCCTCAAACTTTAATTCAATGATTTCTGGATTTATTTTTTGTTTTGGTTTGGTTTTTGGCTTTTTTTCTTTTTTCCCACCAGGAAAATAACAGACCCAGGATAACTATTGCAGGATTTCATACCTGAATAAAGAAACCTAATAAATAATCCACAGGCTTGGCTTATTTTATGATTTGAAACAACAGTTTCTACCAACTTTCTGTCAAGATACCTATAAATAAAGTTTAAAAAATTAAAAACAACATCAATATCAGAAATTGAGTCTGTTAAATAAAGTAATGCCAGAATCTGGGAGAGCTCTCCATTATAATAGAGCAGATGAAATTGGACTGAGAAAAAATTGTCTTAGGTTTCAGCCTAAAAGATGGTAGAAATTCTCTTCATAATTTGCCACATTTTTAAAGGAACTTCAATCTTAACTAGAAAATTTGGCATCCAGTTTGATACTTTATTTGATTGAGTCCTGACATTTTTAGAAAGCCAGAATAATTAACAATATTAGTAGCTAACATTTCGTAAATTTCATAAACAATATGTGTAGTGGCATGTGCTTTATAAGACTTATTATCACCCACATTTTGTCAATGAGGAAACTGAGCATAGTGAAGTAAATAACTTGGCAAAAGTCACATTCCATTAAGGAATGGAAGGAAAATTTGACCCCAGCACTCTGTCCCCTAGTCTGCGTGTCGAATTTACACTGCCACTGAATATTCCTCTGAAAATCATCTATTTTAGAACCCAAAGTAAATTTCAGGAAAATGTTCAATATTTTCAATGGACTTCGAGAACTCTAAGAAATATAATCCATTGACTAAAAGTAGTCTTTGAGTCTTCAGAAGAACAAGGGTCTTATCTTTAGTAAACTAACAATCATGGGATTTAAAAAGTTGCAAGGGGAGAATATCTGAGACAAAAATTCAATAGGATGAGACGAAAAGGGAAATGAATAAACAAAAGAGGTATTTAAAAAATCTAAAGCAAATAAAATATAACAAAAATATATACTGATGGATGTAAAAGCAAGACTGATTGAGAAACTTAAAATACAGAACAAATGTCAAGTAGATTAAACAATAAGATAGGATTTGATAGATTTGGAGGAAGAAGAAGGGAGATAGCTGATCTTGAAGAACAGAAAACGTGGAAGCAAGAAAGCTTGAAACAATAGAAGAAAGTCTTTTCTTTGCTGACAAAAAACAATGTATCAACAAAAAAGGTATGCCGTATCTCAAGGAAAGCTAGGATGTAAAGATGCTTAACAGGACAAATGCTGGCAAAATATTCTTATTTATAAGGAATAAGAAGAATATTATTCAGGCACGTAAGCAGAACAGAGTTTCACTGCAAAGGAACAAGCTTGCAGTTTTTATCCTGTGCAACTTTAAATGACAGAGTGCAATAACCAGCATCTAGATAATGTTGTGAAAAAACCGTGTGAGCTGAAAATTTCATGTCAAGCTTTTAATGTATGTATCAGTGCAAATCCTTAGTTGTGTAAAACTAAGAAAAACATCACATGAGTATCTTTAAAAATTACTTTCTAAAAAATTTGCTATTCCTCCTGAAGAATTAGAAGTTCTGGGCCATTGAAGATCTTGTCTTACCTCTTTTCTTTTTCTTTACTCTTTGGGTAGCCTAAATAGTCTATTGGGAATAATTTATTATTCCCTATGATGGGGAATCAAAGTATATTGATAAATAATTAGAAAGAAAACCCTCCTTGTCTCACCCTCCTCCCAAAACGAGCAATGTGAGACGGCTAATCAATGGTGCCAGGTACCCACCAACAGCCCAAGAAGATGACAGATCGTAAGCCTCACTCTCTCGCTTTTAACCTCAGTTAATAATTAGTCCTGGATTCCCCTGCCAGACTCCTTGGAAGGGAGCGTGGAGAGCAAAAGGAAGATGGAGCTGGACTTCCTTGGTATATGATTTTGTTTTTGCTCTGTTTTGCTGTGCTTACTTTACCTAGTTTTAGGTTCCTCAGGTTGCCTGGTCCCAAAATCCTCCAACCACTAGGAACTTTTAAACTAAACTAGTCAGCCCAGGTGAGTTATCCAGTCCTGATGGCATTGGAAAACAGGCGGCCTTGAAATCATGGAAACTCAGGTTCCACCATTGCAAGACTGCACTTTCTTTGACCCTTAATTATATTGTGAAACATACTCATATGCCTAAAAAATCCTTTCCTGGCATGTGGCCGAAAGACATTTCAAAGGCCTGTTTTAGCTAACCTTTCTCCTGGGCTTTGTTTACAAGAATTCTAGTTTTATAGGAAACAAATTACTTCATGTGCAAGGCTTTGGGCCCATTTTTTTGATCCAGCCCCATGATATAACTTTAGTAGATTAAAGGTGAACAAACCACAAGTGGTAGCCACAGAAATGAGAAAATTTCTGATACCAGACTCATGTGTGTGTGTGTTAATGCACTGAAACTTGGTCTGAATAAACTGTGTTTTCTGATAAGACAGCCATTCTTGTAAAGTGCATTTAGAAACTCACATTGGACAGTCTACCTTGATAGCTTTTTAAATGTTATGTAATCACTCAGCACATAATTTACGAGAGCTTGAGTGATTGAATCATTTAACTGACAAAAAATACACCTGAATAAAATGAGAAATAATGAGAATATAAAAAAAGTTTGTATTCTAAACTTTATATAGTTAAATTTTACCTTTAGGGAAATGTTGAGACGTAGTTATAATCACTAACAATTGAGAAGCATGCATTATTGAGTAACAAAAACTTATAATTTTCTTATTTACATGTTCAAGTTATGTGTCTTACATTTCATTAAAAGTTGTTAGCTTCCCTTTCCACTTACCCTGTCCTGTCAATACTTCTATCTGTGAGTCTTGTAATAAAAATATCAGCCAAGAAAACATGTGGAAAGTCCTCGTGCCTTTCGACAGAAGAAGTGCTATGGGGTAAGGGCGGTGCAGGGCTGGTAGGCAAACAGCTTCTAATAACAAGAACAGGAGATTTGCCTTGTTTTTTCATTTTGTTTTGTTGTTGCTGTTTGTGTGAAGGTTTATATCACTTTAACGGAAAACCTGGGGAAAATGTGAGAATATATGTTGGTAGAAAGAAATAGTAATACAGTATGGAGGGAACTAAGAAAAAATGTTTCCTTGCTTGAATCTCCCTCCATACTGGGCATTCCTAAATGACAGTGATTGAGAGAATTTGAGAGAATTGTGTAACATGTATACATAATTGAGGGCCTGCATGCTTTGGTCCTGGATATCCGAAATAGGAGTAATGCTAAAGCTCTCCAGGAAAGTGAATGTGAATGAGGTGAATAGATATTTTAAATGCAGATTTATTATAAATGATCCTTAATCTCCATTTATTCAGATAGAACATCCTTATATGTCACACACACACGTTTAGTGAAATCGTATCTTAAAATATTCACCTTTGTGCTTTTCTTTCTTTCCACATCATCAGTCTTCCACAGTGAATCAAGGAGAATTAAGATTTGTATAGCAGAAAAGCTGTAAGAAAGACCCAAATGCTTTGAATATCAAAATAAAATCTTGAGAATTGGGAAGAAAACCTTGGAAACACTGTATCTTGGGGGGCTTTTAATTATTATTTAGTAACAAATTTATTTATTTAGTCTTGGCTATTTAGTACATTATAAAGGGAATAGATGGAAAACCAGATTATCATGCTGTACCCTTTGGCTGGAAGGGGGTAATAGAAGAAACCCTGGATAACTCCATGACATGGGAGAAATATACATGGAGGACAACGTTGAGAGGAGGGAAATCAGCGTGAAGAGACTTCCAATCCCTTTCTATGGCCAGCACTGGAGAATCTCATGGAAGACAAGTATTTCAGTTATCTATTGCTTTGAAACAAATCACTTCACAATTTAATTGATTAAAACGAGAAAAATGATGTGTTATCTCTCACTGTTTCTGTGGGTCATCAATTTGGGTAGGATATCTCTGCTCCATAACATATGAGGTCTCAGTTGCAAGACTTGAAGCCTGGAACCTTGTCATCTTCCAAAGACTTTTTCACTCATGGCTACCAGCTGAGACCTTAATTGGGGCTGTTAGCAGGAATACATACACATAGTCTCTCCATGTCACCTGGGATTCCTTCTAACATGGTGGCTGGGTTCCACAGGTAGGTATCCTGAGAAGGAGAGAAAGAGAGTGAGAGCACCAGACAGAACCTTCTTTATTTATCCAAAAGACTTGAAACCAGGATCTTGAAGAGATATTAGCACTCGTAATAGCAAAGATGTGGAAACAACCAAAATGTCCATTGACAGATAAAAGGATAAAGAAAATGTGGTATATACATACAATGGAATATTATTCAGTATTAAAAGAGAAGGAAATACTACAATATGTGACAAAATGGATGACCCTTGAGGTCATTATGCCAAGTGAAATAAGCCAGTCACAGAAGGGCAGATTCCACTTATATGAGGTATCTAAAATAGTCAAATTCATAGAATCAAAAAGTGGAATAGTGATTGCCTGGGGTTAAGGGGTAGGGGAAATGGGGATTTGCTAAGCAACAGGCACAACCTTTCAATTAAGCAAGATGAATAAGTTCTAGAGATCTGATGTACATCATTGTAACTGTAGTTAGCAATATTGTATTGTACACTTAAAAACTTGTTAAGAAGGTAGAGCTCATGTTAAATGTTCTTACTACAAGAATCAATTTTTTAAAAAGTCATATAGTATCACTTCCATAGTACTCCAATGGTTGGGGCAATTACAAGTCCTTGTCCAGGTTCAAGGGAGGGAACACAGGTCCCATCAATTCATATACATATTGCTGTCTTCACAAAATACAATCTGTCAAACTGAGGAGATGTCAGCAAATCTTGCCTGATCACTCAGATCAGGATATCATGACATCTGTGGGGAGAAGCCACAGCAGGTCTCCTTTCACTTGCAGTTTGAATGAGAGCTTTGTTTGATAGCAGCAACATAGAATTTCCTGTGGAGGATGAAAGCTTACTCCTCAGGACTTTGGTGAGCCCCATCCAAAAGCTGCACAGGGCACTGGATCCTCTCAAGCCCCTTGAAACTTCAGGTCAAGTCTTTGTCACCTAAGGAATGTTGGAAGTTTGGAAGGAAACACTCAAGCTCCAGAAACTGACCTGTTACAGCGAAGAAAACTGTCAAGGATGCTGCTGTTAGCTGCTCCCACATTTTACCTCTACTCACTTGATCTGTGCTGTTTTCACAACTCATTGTCACTTGCATTCCAGAATAGCCCTCCATGCATCCAGAGCCCCACAGTTGTCTTTAAATGAAACTAGCAGTTTTTTAAACTCTTTTCCTCACAGAGATCTCAAAAAGAGTTCAGAAGACATTTCTGTGTGAGAAAGATGTTATTCCATTCCTCAGACTGTATCTCTTTCTCACCAACTCACTTCATAAAACATTTTTCTTTTCCAATTACAACAAAAAAATGTTACCACACATATGAATAGCTACTCAGTAACTGAAGGATGTGAAGGGGTTCCTGAATATTGGTCCACAACTCTGGTCATTCGAAATGATGTCTGCAAGTTCTTTGCATTCCTCCCATCAAAAAGTAAATTTAATTTCCTTTCATCTTCAAATCTTTGTGGCACAAACATTAGAATATGGTGTAGGTGACATTGTGAGACTTATGAGGCTGGATTAAAAAAGACCATGAAGCTTCCGCTGGTTTCTCTGGGTAGCTGACCTTGGAAGCCCAGCTGTCATCAAAGAAACCAGACTACCCTGAAGCTGCCAAGTGGAGAGACTTCACCAAGATGAGAGAGAGGCCCAAGGAGCTCCAGATGTCTTTTTTTTTGCTAACAACTTCATTGGAGGTAATTCACATGCCATACAATTCACCCACTTAAAATGTACGATTCAAGGGCTTTCAGCGTACTCACATACTTATGCAACCAGTTCCTCAATCAATTTTAGAACATTTTCATTACCCCAAGAAGAAACCTCACACCCCTTGGCCATTATCCTTGACCTTCCTATTTGCATCCTCCACTCACCAGCCCAAGGCAACCTCTAATCTACTTTCTGTCTCTGTGCATCTGCCTATTCTGGACATTTTATATAAATAGGATCATACAATATGTGGCCTTTTGTGACTGGCTTCTTTCTCTTATAACGTTTTCAAGGTTTATCCTTTGTATCATGTATGAGTACTTCATTCCTTTGTATTGCTGAGTAATATTCTATTGTATGGATATAGCATATTATATATTTATTCATTAGTTGACGGACACTTGGAATATTCCCACTTTTTGGCTATCATGAATAATGCTCTCTGAATACTCAGGTATGAGTTTTTGTGTGGACATGTGTTTCCATTTCTCTTGTATATTTACCTGGGAGTGAAATGCCCTCAACTGCTTGAGTCTTCCCCACCCAAATACCAGGCATGTGCGTGGAGAAAGTTCTGATATGCTCCCTCTGGTGGTAACTGAACCGGACCCTGAGTGAAAACTGCTGTGACAAGTCAAAATCCAGATTCATAAGAAGAATAACGGATTATTATTGTGTTAAGCCATTGTTTTATGGTGGATTATTGCACAACAATAGAAAGAACAGAAAAAACACCAACCACATTATTGTCCGCTGGGCTACTAGAGAAATACACCTATTCTGAGGGCTCATCTTTGATCTAGGTGTTTCAAAACTACCTTTTTTCAGTTTTTATTTTTACAAAATCCTGAAATGAGCCTGTCAAATGAAAGTGATGCACAAAATCCAAGTAAAAAGTTCAAGTATTAAAAAGTCCAAGGTGGACAAGATTCCTTCACTACTTCATAGGTAATGCTGTATTCTACATAATTTTAACTGTTAATCCATGACTTTGCAAAATTAGAAGAGTGTCCCATTCAAAAGAGAAAGATAATTTAGGATGCACTGATTATGTAAAATGTAAGTTCTTTCCCCTACATAACTTCATTTAGGCCACAAACCATTGTGCACGGTAGACTGGCACACAATCATTGCAATTTTTAAAGCAGAAAAAAAAAAAGTATAATATTGACATCAAAGGGGCTAGAGGAACATTTTGGGGTGATGGATATGTTCTATATGATGATTGTGGTGACAGTTAAAAAAGTATATGTGTTAGACAAAATTAATCAAATTTTAAATTTAAAATTGCTAAATATTCTTATATGTATGCTATAACTGATTAAATTGCTAAGAAAAACAAATCATCCATGGGCTGTCATTGGTGAAGCTGAAGGTGATGGGTACATGGGAATTCATCATACTATTCTCTCTATAAGTTTCTATGTTAAAAAGTTAAAAATTCTATGTTGTTAATGCAAGACAGGAAAGTTACATGGTTCCCTACGAGTATGTGACAAAATGAATCAAGCTTAAACTGACAGAGATGGTGATGCTTAAGGAAAGCTTGATGTGAAGGAAAATTAGAGTTAACTAGGTGAAAAAGCACGCTGGGTTTTAGGAGAAATTCTCTCGGCACAGGAACAGCTTTGTAGCAGGACTGAAAACAGCATAATTGAAGGACAAAAAAGGAGACCAGGATGGCTAGAGCTCTGAAAATAGATTTTATTATAAAGTTCCAAGTGCAACAGATTTGATCATTAAAATAGTCAAGGCATAAATTTCAGTTGGCATTTCATGATGCCAAGAGCAGAGATGAAGCCAGTCTCCCCAGTCTGAAGAGAACATAAAATTGATGCCTTCAGTCTCGTCTCATTTAAATCGGATAAAATAATTTTAAAAAAAAGTTTAAAATAAAACATTAGAGAAATTCTAAGGCAATCGGAGGATAATTCAAAAGCTGACAATATTCCAGGTGTACATGACAAATGGTTAAAACATGCAAAGATCAATGCATTTAGCTTGTACTTAGATAACGTGTGAAGTTGAAGCTAATTTTCAAAGAAGGTGGTAGAATTCTTCAAATGTAACTTTATTAAAGAGTAGAAACAATTTTTCAACCTCCTCATATTAGAGTTTTGATGAAACTTCTTTTCAGGCAAATATCAAGCCATAGGTAATATCACAGGTTAAGGCAGAGAGGAGAGACGCCCACCCAACTCCATACTTTGAGCTTTTCAAAGGTTTTGCTCTGCACTTTGAGGGAGAACATGGGAAAGACCTTTCTTAGCTGGTTGTAGCCACATTCACCACCAAGACATCAGCAAGACAAGGAAGAGGGCTGAGTCAGTTTCTTCGTGCTCCCATGTTAATGTGCCCCTGTGCCAAGTGCGTCAGAGACCTTTAGTTTCTTTTAAGCCTTAGTTTCTCCGATACTGAATGAAATGATCCAGCATTATCTTTTTTTGGTCTTTTTTTATCTCTTGTATCTCCAGTGCTAAAAGAGGACCTGACAGATATTAGGCTCTAACGAATATTTGTTGAATAAAATCCTTAACCTAAAATAATTATTGCTTTTAACAGTGTAGGAAAGAGAATTGACCACCTAGGACTTTTTGTTAATTACTATTATACTGTTGGTTTAAAATTCCTCATTCTCTGATCAGTAGCATTTGTTCCTAATTTGAGTTAATATTAATATAAATCACTACTTAATAAAGTTCTATTTGAATTATTTTGTACATTCTTGAGAGAAAATGCCTCCAATCTCAACTTTCCAGGCACTCCTACAATTTACTCATGTGTGTGCTTGTACAATATAGCATTTTGTATTTTTCTGAAAAAAAAAAGGTAATGTATTTTCAACTAAAATATTTCCAGCCGATACATATCAACTAACATATATCTGTTTCAGCCCAATAAATGTAGTTTCTACAATCTTGCAGACTTAGTTAATAAGTTATAAAATATATAAAAATGGTAAGGTTTTACTTTATTTTGAACATTCACATGTGTTTTAGTATGGCTTTTGTATGACTAGACTGATAAAAAATATTGGAGGATAAAACAGCTTTGAGCAATGTATAAAAATATCAGTCTGGGAGAAAATATTATAAGATAAATCCTTTGCAAATGGGGATGGATTGTGATTTAGGGAAATATCCAGTTTTTCTAATTTTTCGGCATCAGGGGCTGATGTAATAACTGTTATAAACTTTAGAGTCAAGACAAGTGGCTTGGCGTCTGAGCCGGCAGTCGTCATTCCATATCATGTCGTCTAAATCTTTGGAACTATGAAAACCTGACGCTTTTTCCCTCTTGTTGAAGGAAGTCTGTGTGGGATCTGGAAATTGCCCACTTTTCAGTAAGGCTTCCCCTTCCTCCCTTTTTCTCCCCTCCAGGCAACCCTCAGGCGATTTTTTTCTTCACTTTCTGTTTTCCTGTCTTTAGCCTCACTCCCTATACCACTGCCTTCTTGTCATACAGGGCATTATGCAGAGCATTCACAAACTGTTATTTTCTGTAAGAGATAAAACACAGGAGATCTGGATAATAAACAAAGTCATTTCTGAGTGATCTTTTAATTCACTTGTACTCATTTCACTTGATAAAAGAAACTCCCACCGTTTGCTTCTGGAACAAGTCTTTCATCCTTTATCTCTGTATTCTCTGAGGCTAGATAAACTATACATACTGTTGCTATACGTTTCATTTCCTTCCTTTAATTTCCTCATCACTAGTTTCCTTAAAAGTTTGACATTAGTCAGTTCTCTAAAAAAGAATAAAAATGACATGATTCTATGTCTACGCACAGAAAATCTACACGACGTGATTTCTTCCTACTCTATTTTCCGTGAAAGGGCTAATATAAAAATCTACTCTCTGGGTCATCGATCTGCTGCTGGAAGAGCAACTGTTGCTTTGAGGCTGCTGCTGTGGCTGTATGTGTGCCCAACAGATGCAAAATACTGGATTGGCATGATGGGGTGGGGGCACCAGGCAGCTGGATCCCAGCCCCATAGAAATCATTCTATAAAGTCAATAATTCAAGTTTTTTAAACATACAACACAACTTTTACTAGATGAGAAACCTGGAAATCCTAGGATTCACAAAAAATGTCACACATGAATGGGTAGTCACTGCTCAAAAACTAAGTTCAGTTGTAGGAGAAACATGAGAAATTTAAAAATGGCTTTCCAGCGCTAAAGATGAAGAATCAGTGGTGTATTGGTAAACATTTAACAATGGCTCTCAGGGGAGGAGGAAACCTTGACGTACAGCATTTGCTGCTTTCTATGGTGTAAATACTCCCACTCTGGCCAATTTTGAGCTACCCAGAAGACATCAGTAACGGTGGAGTTGGGAAGAAATGTGTGCAATTAGTTCTTGGGAGCAAGTCTGAGCAGTCTCCAGCATCCCACTGTGAGATGAACAAAAGAAAGTATTTGAATCTGGCCTTAGAAATCACTTTGAAATCAGTGCTTTAGGAAACATGCATATCAAATATTACATGTTTTTGCTACTAAAAGAAAAACATTGAGTGATTTAGGGTGAAATGCTTCAAATCAAATAAATAAACAAACTTGAAAGGGAAGGGAAGTTTGGATTGAGGAAAGCATTGTTTCTGGTGCAGGTTTAAATTCAGTTCATGTAAGTAATACAACCTGTTTGTAGTTTCTATATGTCAATTTCTTTTATTGTCTTCCATTCCTTTGTGGCGTTGGAAATGAATCTCAATCAATTTGAGATCAACTCTTTTTCTTAAGAGGTATACAATATTAAGGAGGCTTATGTAGTAATAAGGCATCAGTATTGAGACATCACCATCAGTGCCATTTGTCCTCTTTTGGCATCTGCTGAGATAGCTATAGAACATTCTGGAACTCAGTTCTTGATCCATGCCATGGAAATGTCCCCATTTCCAGTTGCATGGCTTCCAGGTTTGCCCAGTTCTATCCACTGTTTTCTTGGCATCGTGGAAACATAGAAGTGGATCCCTTTCTCCAACATCTCTCTGTTGTGATATCAACTAAGGCTCTATCTGTCTAGATACAACATGTAAACACTTCTATCTGAGAACAATTCATTATCCCCTCCTCTACTCTCAATATCCACAAGCCTATCTGTGCCTTTTGCTCTTCCCCAAGGGCTTCATCCAAGCGTTCAGGTATAGGGTCTCTCCCTCTCTGAGACCCATCTTTATCCACATAAACAGAATTTCCCTCCAGCTATCCCTCATGCTCTGGGGCGCCTGTCCTCTGTCCTGGGTTGAGTGGTGGGGCAGGGGAGCCCTGGACTAATTAATGAAGCTTTGTTTCAAATCTTTTCCCAGGTCATGAGCACTCTGTCTTCTTTTAAGGGCTTTACATTTGAAACTCTGGAGTTGGGGAAAGAGACCCCCTTTTCTCCTCAATAGTGTTACTTTCCTCTTTAAGCAAAAGAGTGCTAAATGGTCTAGCATTTAACTTGTAAGAAGAGAGAGGAGCAGGGGAAGGAAATGTCAGAGGAAAAAAACTTTTTGTAACATGATAGCAGTATCACACCACACTGCGTTATTGGAGCAGTAATTCTTACATTTTTACTAAATGTGTCTGTTCCAAGTAAAGGAGAGCTAGTGGCCTACCCACAAAGAGGTTTTTTCTTCAACATTAGATTCTGAGAATCACTAAAATCATAAACAAAAACTAAAATTTGAAAGAGCCCATGGGAAAAAGACTCAAAGGACTGAGGAAATTCGGGGCAGTTTAACACCACAGCCCCCAACAGCACGAGCGATTGCGCTCAGAGAAACTGCGGGGCCTCAGCACAAACACCTAGAAAGTTTACATTTTTAACAAACACAAAATATCAGAAATCCCCAGAAGGCAAAATGAAGTGGGAACTTAAAATTAGAGCAATAAATTTGCAATATTCTATTGAACTGATACAGTGGTGGCTGTAAGGGTTTCACAGCAGTAATGGGAACTAAGGGACAAGGTCTGGGATGGCAATGTCCATTCTGGGACAGGACACACGGTCCCTGGAGTGAAAGTACGAAAGCCAGAACTGAGATCACTGGATAAAGCTGGGGTCTGTCACTATCCCAGGAGAATGAAAAAAAAAAGATGAGTCAATTCCTAGGAGGAAAAGAAAAAAAATACATATGTGCATAATCTCTCCTTATGTATATACAAATGTATTCTCTTTATTATGTGTGCATTATATATACATATAAAATACATACACATATGCATACATGTACATATATGCATTTTCATATTAATATCTTCCACGAAAATTCTGAAACCCCAGCACTGCTGTGTTACATGTAGTATAAAGTGTGAATTAACATTGTCTGTATGCAATGGAAATTTCTAAATCAAAGAACAACATAAATTTGAGACTGGTTAGAAAATAACATTATATTCCTTTTAGGTAATACTGTTTGTTCCCCTCGTCCTGCGCTATTTAACCTTCATAGCAATCATTGTCAACTGACACAGTTTGATTTCATGTTTGTTTATAAATTTTCTGTCTCCTCTACTATGTGTAATTTCCTGGAAGTCAGGGACTTGCTCTATCCTCATTCCCAGAGAAGAGGGCCCCGTCCATGGCAGAAATATGATGAGTAAGCTTCTGGCAGGTTGGTGTGGTAACTGCTGTTGACACAATCCACTAAAAGGACAGCAAACTGCCCAAGATTATTATTCCATAAAATTGTAACAATAAGGAGATTTTAAATTAGATTTTTAAAAGAGTCTCTTTTAAAAGGATCAATACTTAATAAATAAAAGCAGATATGAAAAATAAAGTTCTAAAAATTACGCATACACACACATTTGTTTAAATTAAAAGGACTATATGAAGTGAAAGTAAAAAACCTATGTTCGCTCTCTTTGAAGTCATAGATGGAAAGAAATGGAAACCATGAGTCAGTTATATATTCAGGGCTAAGAATGTGGGCTCTGGAATCATACTCCAGAGGTTCAGTTGAGCAAGTGAATTTTTTTTAATGCTTTTTAACACATGCTACCAGAGAAAGAGAAAGAGGCAAGACAGGAAGGGAGAGGGAAGGAGAGAGAGAAGAAGGGATTAGGAAGGAAAGGAGGGAGAGAAGTAGGCAATGACAGAAAAAAGGAAAGGGTGAGAGTGAGTCTCAACATCTAGGTCCGTGGTTTTCAAAGTTCCCAGTAACAGAGAAGAGGATTCAACCAGCCTGCTTTGCTCTCAGACTTTTTCTCGTTCCCAGTTTTAAATTGTCCTGTATTTTCCAATGACTTCGGCCTGCACATTCTCTAATATCCTATCCTTTAGGACAGTCTTACAGCCTTTCAGTTGCGGAGCTCCTGTTGAAACTCTCCTTCTTTTTACAGGTAAGTGTTGTGGGTGTGTGGGCGTGTGTGTGGGTGTGTCTATTGAGTCCCTGAATATCAGGAAACAGAAGAAAACTGAATCATAGATCTCTTCTTCCTTTTCTTAACTTTTAAACTATTGTGTGCGTAACTTCGTATAATCTCCCAGCCATTTACTTTGTAAAGAGATAGGTCACAAATGTACATTTTCAGTGTGCATATCTACTGAAATACCTTTTAGATTATTGTCTAACTTAACCGCCAAAGAGACTGATTGTTCATGGGATGTTACTGTGTCTTTATCAAAATGGAGATGAAGAATGTGGTTGTGGCAGGAAACATATTTATTGAATTCATTAATCCAACTCTTCTCTGTATACTTAACCTCAAGATAATTTTTTTGATTAGGTATGTCATCTCCATGAATTAGAATTTTGAGACTGGAAAAAGTTGTGTGAGCTTTAACCTGGCACAAAATGCAAGATATACAGACTCTGAATAAAATTATAGATAGAGTCAATTTCCAACAAATAGAGCCTCTTAATAAGAAACAAATAACATTTAAAGAAACACTTAGAATGTGGCAGAGAAAAGTAAATAATAGAACAATTTGTAATATTATACAGGGTTTAGTTTGAAACTGCCAAAATATGTATGCATATGTGCATATATGTATATTTGATAGTATCATTTGTTAAACTTATACATTAAGATATTTTTATAAATATTTAAAATCAGAAGGAACCAATGAAATATAAATGATGAAAAAGAATAAATAATACTTTCACAGTCTTCAAAATGCAAGTTTTTGGCTATAAGCAACGAATAAATACTTTGATACAAAAATATGTATTTGAAATATTAATAGTTAGGGACTATCCTGAAATATATTGCCATGATAATTTTAAAATTTAAGCTGATACCACCCTCCTAATGTGCTGAGCTTTCTCTAGCCTTCAGAAATAGTTATTTATAACTCTGTAATCTGAACTAGTTATTCTTTGGTATTATCAGTATATTTTGTTCCTTTTCTAAATATGTCATCCTATATATGCTGGTAACTATTAATTAGGTAAATAGTCAAAGAAATAGTCAAACAATGTTTCTAAGCCATTTTTTAAAATAGGATTGTTACCATATGTACAGATGGTTCACATATACTGAAGAGCTTTCCATAAATGGCCCATGAACTTATAATTAATATTTCATGGGGTATAACCTACAGAGGAATAAGATGCAAAACCTCTGGCTTAAGTATCTGTTAATTGGAAAGGGCCTTGAAAGGCACAATGGATTGAGGGCACCACTAGTTCACTGGGTATGCTTTCCAAAAAGCGAATGCAGTATTTTGACATGGACTTTGAAGATTGAAGCATGTAGTAGCTTCCTAGACATGGAGTTAAAAGGAAGAAAACTTGGAGCTGTTGTAAAATAAACATTTATTTAATGTTGTAAAATAAACATATTTATTTAATATTTGTAAGGAGCTTTTCCCCAATGTTTCAAAAGGCTATTATCTTCTCCTTTTTGTTTTCCAAAATTTAATAGCTTAGTTCACTAGTATGAGTAGACATGTTAGACTAGTTTTCTGGCTTATTAAATTAGGTTAAACAGAGGCTAAATAATTAGTTTTTCAGTGAATCTTCTCAAACAGGGGAGAATTTTTTATAGAAAGTTGGAATTTTGCCTCAGGACACGCATTCGTTCATTCATTCAACTACTTAATGAGAATTGTTTATCACATGCAATGTTATCTGCTATGCCAAGGGCTAGTATTTAAGGGCACAATGATGGCAGGAGAGGATTCCCAACCTTGAGAAGGTCTTAATCTAGTGACAGACAAACACGTTACCAGCTAATTGTGTTTGTAGGTGTTTTAATGTGGATGCTTTGGACACTTACTGAAATATGTAAGTTTCACTTTTCCTTACCATAAATCACAATCAAGGATTTAATCATTAAAGTCAATATATTTTGGAAGAGATTTCACAGAAAACAAGTAGACTAAATTCAGAAGTACAAATTAGAATATTACCCAAAGTACACGTGAAGAAAGAAGACAGCTTCAGAAATGCTGGATTAATGACAGCCATTTCCAGAATCAAACTACGTATCACAAGGAACTCGAGGCAAAACACAAAGGAATGAAGTAACCAAAAGGAATTTCTTAATTGTTGATGCGGATAAAACTTGAAATTGCCCTTAGACTCAGCTAACAAAGAAAACTTGGACTATATACTGGGCTGAAACTTTTACTTTTCTTTTCAGATGAAACGTACAGATAAGAGACCTAAAAATTTCAGCAGTTTTTGAAAAATGGCAAGCCTGGCTAAAGAATAATTTATGTAAATCTTCTGAGTTTGCTTGCTGGTTTCAAATATTTTAATCAAATAAAAGCTGATGTGCCAGGACTGGTGAGAAAGTACTTCTTACCCGAGGCCTTGAGAGGAGGTCTTTTCCATTTTCTTAGCAGATAAGACTCCTGGGGGTTGTATGAGAGTGGGGGAGGATGTTGGTCTTGAACTTCACTGTGAGGGTCTCATCCCTCTGTGGCTGTACTTTGACATTGACAAATGCTGGTCTTCCACAGTGTGGGGGGCACTATTGGTGTCTTCTCAACTGAAACTATAACTTGTCTCAAATGTGCCTAATATCTAGAGCTATGCTACAACCATCCAGCCTGCTCCTTCCCACCCAGGGCACTGCATGTAGAAGGTGCCCTTCCATGCAATACCTCACCAATACCTGTCTCTGCTGTCTCTCTGGGAAGCTGCCTTCTGAAACAGGCCTAGCAGCTGCTTCTCATGAAGCTCTAGCACAACCTGCTCTCCCAACAACCCAGTTCTTCGTCAAGAGCCTGGGTCTTGGAAAACATAAGCTTCAACTCTTGCCCCACAGGAAGAATATCCTTAGTCCTCCTGGAGCTAAGCCCTGCTGGCCCTCTTTAAAGGTGAAAGGAAAATGTTTCTTATCCTTTCTTATTTGGAAAACACAGTTAAGTTCCTCTCCCAGAGGGTTATGTAACAGACATAGTTAACCTAATTGCTCCCTCTCAGGTAACACAATTTTGTTTGCAATAAAAGCTAAAAATAAAATATCAAATTCTCAATACTGGGAAGGAAGTTGAAAGCTGTGTTATGACTTTTGGATGCTGAAGTTAAACAAAACAGCAAACAAAAACAAGTAAATAGTGAAAAAACAAGTATTAAAAGTGACTTCAGAATGTTTTCTTTCAGATAAATATAATTATGGAATTCAATTTTCAAGGATGGTTTTCTGGACAGAAGTTTTACACAGATTTTAATCCTTAAGGGCTCTTTTTTGTTTGATTTCAATAGACTTCAAGATCAAAGTCTTGTTGCTGTTTCATTCCAATGCCACGTGATTGGGCTGCATTAACTCACTAGGTGAATGACCAGGGCTCATGTGTTGACCATTTCTCAATAGATTTAGAATTTTTACTCTTCATTTCAAAACGAAAAATCTGCTGAAATCTGAACACGTCACAGTCAAAAGACCAGATTATTCATTATTTTTGTTCCCTTAGGAAATTGTAAGGAGTAATCTGCTGACCATATTGTTCCGTTCAATTAAGTCGTTTTGTTTTTTTGAACAGAAAAATGTCAAGTTGAAAATGTTCTTTTTCTTTTCTTTATCATTTTAAAGAGTCACTCAACCACATCAAGTAATTGAAAAAATGACACTGTTTTTATGTGAACCAAAACTTCTTCACATACCCAGAAACAAACGCTAAATTACATTTTAATCAGGTCTGATCATTTTACATGGAAGGGATTACTATCAAAATGATCTCTGAGAGTACTAATAATTAGATTTTGTTATAAAATTTGTAAAGCTGTTGACCTGTATTCTATTGCTAAGTTTCAAGTATATTTGTGAGATGATCTTATAAATCACAGCACAATCACAGTTAAAAAGAAGAAATGAATAAAAAAGCAAAAATAAGTGCTACTTCATCTATATAACATTTTTTGGTTTTTGATACTTAAACCAAAATAAGTCCAGGAAAGAATAGCTCCCAAATGATGCTAGCTCGCCAACGTGGTTTGAGTGTTGAGGTGCAGATCTTGTCTAGATAAGTGTAGAGCTGGCTTCAAGGATACAGTATTTATGTCTTTGCCTTTACTAGTTTTTGCAACATTTCATCTATAGACCACTGCCTTTAACGATTCCCACTTCTATGACTAGGATTCAGGATTGAAGGTAAAGATAAAGAAACTAAATATTTTCTTTATCCACATTTCATATTCTCACATAAAAATTTATTTCCTAGCAATACACTGATATATTGAGAAATATTTTGATGAGTAGTTTCTACATATTTATACTAAAAGTTTAGAATACGTTTTAAAATATGACTTTCTCTGGTTGATATACATCTATTTACAGTTTGGAATTTATCATCCATTAATAAATATATTTTAAAACTATTAATTATAAATAGATGCCTTTTAAAGTCTGCAATATAAGGGATTGTGAAGGGAATGAGTTCTACGTGACTCCAGGGTCCGTACTCCTCATCACTGTGACATACGTCTAATTGGATTTTCAACAAGAGCCGATAGTTAGCTAGGGGAGATGTCTGGGAGATGTTTGAGAACTCTGTACATAACAGTGCTGCTTAATAGCCCAGGGAAGCTGTGGCATGAAATTACATAGACGTTTAGTCCCCTCCCCGCCCCCAACACCCAACATCTATACGGAACTCATATCTCCTCTGGAACTCTGTTGAATCGTCAGTTAAAGTTTGGGCATCTGGAGACAATACTCGGACACAGATGCTGATGTTCTCTTAAGAGACATTGTTAGCAATACCTATGTGGAAGTTTCTTTGTTTTGTGGGCAGTAGTTGTGAAACTGGTACAAGAGAGGAAAAACATGATGGATGCTTTGTGGTGACTATGGCAAAGTTGCCCTTTGAAGGGTCTCTTGGTGAAGATTCTTTACGTGGAATCTTTATAGATGAGGATACCATGAATACTCTGTTAAAATAAAGTGGATTCAGTGATATCTATATTAACGTAAATGTATATGTTTCCACATATTAGGAAGATTCAGTAGACACATATAGCCTATTTCTGTGTGAAGAGGAGATGATCTCCCATATATAACTTTAATTTTTAAAGTGAACTAACAATTTTATCATTTTTGCCAACTGCATATGTACAATCTATATAATATGAATCTCTTTTCAATCAGTTTATCTAGGACATTGCCAGAGAGCTCAGAAGTGATTGGATACACATTCGTTACTATCAGCAGCTTGAATGATTCAATTTTCAGAAACAGCTTAAGCCAACCCCTTCTAGACTAATCTTCCACTAGAATATCACCCCCATGAAAGCAGTATCTGTTCTGTATTATTTACCACTTCCATATCCTTAGTACATAGAAAAAAAACTAGATACAAAGTAAATATTAATTAAATATTTTTTTAATGAATGAATGGATTTCCTTTGACCTTAGATGGTCTGTGCTTTATTTCAGTACAAAGAGAGAGAAGCCTTATTTCTAAATTGTTTTTGTCCCTCATTCACAAGATCTTATCTTCCATCCTCACCTCGCCTTCTCCTCCCATCCTCAGCCTCTTCATCCACACCTTCTCCAGAACCTCAATTTCCTACATCTGCTCTTCATATACCGCCTCTTAACCTTCACGTTTATTTCTTTGAACAATTTTTAGACTTCATAAGGACCTCTCAAACCATATTCCCACCATCTTTCCCTGTCTCTCATGTCCCTATGTCTTTACCCTTCCTGTCCCTACGGTCCATCTTTACAACCATTTCGTAGCATCTGTCCTCTGCTCCCTTGCTCCTCTCTCCCTTTGCAAAACTTCAACCCTCCTTAAAACCACAACTTAATTCAAGTAATTGAATGTGTAGGGAATAAAAAGACATGCAACAATGCCAAATGGATATCCTTAAAGTTTTTACCACTCTTGGATGTTGTCTCTATTCCTGATGTTTATTTCCAAACGAGTATAACTCAATTAGCCTAATTCCAGATCTCACTGATTGCCTTATAGAAGTTAAATGGAAACAAAATGACGTTACTTCAAGTTGGATTCTAATAGAACAAAGAGAAGGGGAGGAAAAAGAAATTACTGGCTGATTTCAATATTTCTCATAGGTATAAACATTATTTAAAAAATCAACATTCCAACCCCCAAAAATGGGTGCCTACGGATATTATATAAAGGTATAAGAATAGTTGCAACTGTGTTAGATTGCAAAAAATTCTTCATGTCTCCCGTTTCCCTCCCGCTCTGGGCTTAGCCATATTATTTCCTTTGGCTCGAGGGAAGTTAACAAATAACAATTCAAAGAGAGGTTTGAAAAACTACTTGCCTGTTGCTCCTTGGTTCTTATAACTCTGCCTTTGTGGTAAGAGGATGTCTGGTCTCTGCTGGCTGGAGAAAAGACACAGGTGGAAAGAACTAAGCTGTCCCCGTCAACGGCCAGCATAGCCCCGGTTTAAACCAGAGGAACCCCGCAGCCGAAATCACTGATCCACACACTTGTGAACTAAGTCGATGCTTGTTATTTTAAACACTGATTTTGGGGTGATTTTTTTTTTTATCCAACGTAATAGTGGAAATACAACCAGTACTGTAAACATTTAAGAAATGCAAACCTTTATAAATGCCAAAAGGTATACCGATAACTACACACACACACACATAGAGAAAGAGAACATATAAAACCAGCTACATAATGCAAATCTACGTGGGTGTGTGTAACACAAATAATACGAAAGAACTGAGACCACAGTCATTATTCATACTGATAGTTGTGTAATACCTTAAATTATCTATGATAGAAAAAAATTTTTTTCAAATTGCCTAATGAAGCAAAACTCGATACTCTATGCTATATTCACAAGACAGACCTAAAACAAATATTCTGAAGGGGTAAAAAGGTGAAGAAAGAGCAATGTTATACCAGAAAAATGCAAATAAAAAAGGAAGCAAGTTGATATCTGACAGATAAGATTTAGACCAAAAAACATTAAAAGAAGGAGGAAAAAATGACATAGATTAAAATTCAAAATGAAGATGTGGCATATATTAATATCTGTGCACCCGATAATTGAGCATCACTTTTCATACAAGCAAAATAAATTTGTGAGAAAACAGCCATAAATAAGTAAATCCTAATCTTGGTTCTTTACAAAAATTTTTTGAAAAAGAACGCTATTGAAAGACAGCTAGCTAACTTAATGAAAACATGGTGGTAGTGAGAGATTGGGGTGGGAGTGGGGAACAAAGCATAACACACAGAAATAACAAGGCTAAAATCATCATCAAAATAGAAGCAACTGTAAAAATAATAATGAAGAGACCTACTTTGTACAACTTCATGCAAATTAGTTTGAAAAGACCTAGATGAAAACCCAGATAATTTTCTCTCTTACCAAAAAAAAAAAAAAATAGCCTACATAGATCAGTTTAACATTGAGGAAATAAAGTACTTGAAAAGACTTGGCATTTTATTTTAGCTGTTAACTAAAGTGTTCTTTGTAGGTCAATGAGGTTAAACTGGTTAATAGTTGTTCAAATCTTCTACAAGTTGTTAAAATCTTCAAATATGATTTTAGGCTCTTCTATTTCTCCTTTAAATCTGCCATATTTACTATGTACATTTCAAAGCTCTATTATTGTATACCCACTGATTTTGGATTCTTCTATCTTTCCATACAATTTATTCTTTTACCATTTTGAAATATCTCTTTTTCTCTAGTAGTACCCATTGTCTTGTCTTCTTTGCTGACTGTTAATAAATATATAATAGCTGTCTTTTGGTTTTGTATGCACAGTATAGACTTTTTCATTCTTTTTATCCTCTCTCTATCATTATATTTCAAATGTATCTCTAATAAACAACATGTAATTTGGTTTTGATATTTTTACCAAGTTAGACAAATGTTGCCTTTTAATTGGATTTTTGTCCATTTATATGTTTTGCAGTTCCTGATATATTTGTATTTAATGGCACATATTGCTATTTGTCCCATGTGTTCTCCATTTCTTTTTCTTTTCACACATTTTTAGATTAATCTAGTTTTTAAAATTCTATATTAGATTTTTAGTTATATATTCTTATACAGTTCCCTTAGTGTTTCTCTAAAATGGCAATGAACATTCTTGATTTCTATTTTATTTTTTCATTTTACTCATGATTAAAACTAGTACAGTTCCATGTATTTCAGCTGAATTTCAGGCAAGAATAAGAGAAAGGGTCACATCAACCATAAGAATATATAACTGAAAATCTAATATAGAATTTTAAAAACTAGATTAATCTAAAAATGCATGAAAAGAAAAAGAAATGAAGAACACAATTGAGATGATGAGCATATCCATCATCTCCAAAATTCTTTCTTGCCTCTTTGTAATCCTTTCTTTTTGCCCACCCACCAATGGTCAGACATCATTGATCTTCTTTCTGTCACTGTAGATGAGCTTTTTGAAGAATATTTGATATACAATAAACATCAGCTATTTGAAGTGTACAATCTGATAAATTTTTACATATGTATGCATGCACCAATGGAACTATTACCACAGTTGAGATAAGGAACATACCCACCATCCCCCAAATTCTCTCTTGTCTCTTTATTTTATTTATTTATTTTTTTGAGGAAGACTAGCTCTGAGCTAACATGTGCCACCAATCCTCCTCTTTTTTGCTGAGGAAGACTGGCCCTGAGCTAATATCCATCCCCATCTTCCTCTACTTTATATGTGGGACGCCTGCCACAGCATGGCTTGATAAGCAGTGTGTAAGTCCACACCTGGGATCTGAACCGGGGTCCTGGGCCACCAAAGCAGAATGTACAAACTTAACAGTTGTGCCACTAGGTTGATGCCTCTTGCCTCTTTGTAATCCTTTCTTTTTGCTCACCCACCAATGCTCAGACATCATTGATCTTCTTTCTGTCACTGCAGATGAGTTTGCATTTCTCGAATTTCATATAAACCAAAATATACAGTATTACTATTTTTTGGGGACTGCCTTCTTCATTCTTTATATTTATTTTGAGATAAATCTAAGTTGTTCTATGATTCAATAATTTTTTTCTTTTGAGGAAGATTAGCCCTGAGCTAGCATCTGCTGCCAATTCTCCCATTTTTTGCTGAGGAAGACTGGCCCTTAGCTAAAATCCATGTTCATCTTCCTCTACTTTATATGTGGGACATCTGCCACAGCATGGCTTGAGACAAAAGTGCCCAGGTCCACACCCAGGATCCCAACCCATGAACCCCAGGATGCCGAAGTGGAACATGCGAACTTAACTGCTGTGCCACTGGGCTGGCCTCCCATGATTCAATAATTTGTTTCTCTTTATTGCTGGATAGTACTTCACTTCATTGCATACCACAATTTGTTTATCCATTCACCTGTTGATGCGCATTTGGGTTATTTCTAGTTTTTGGCTATTACATTTTAAGCCTGCAGAAACATTCAGGTACAATTCTTTATATGGGCATGTGTTTTCCTTTCTCTTTGGTAAATACTTAGGAATAGAATAGCCAGTCATGTAGTAGGTGTATGTTCAACGTTTTTACACGAAGTTCAAAAACACATAAAACTAATCTATGAAAGAGTTGAGAAGAACAGCGAATTTGGGGGTACATTAATTGGAAAGGAGCATGCTTGGATGCTGGAAATGTTTATATTTTGACCTAGATGGTCATTAAACAGATAAATACTTGTATAAGATTTGTGCACTTTGCTATAAGTTATACCTGAGTTAAAAAACAATAATAATAATAACAACGATATCTGTCCAAACACATTTCAGAGATGTTGGGGGATAATTGAACATACACAAGATATTTAATGGTATTCGTGAATAATAAATGATCATCCTGATGTAATAAGAGTTTTTGTGGTTTTGTGTAAAGTATCCGTATCTTTTAGAGATATATATTGAAGTACTTACTGATGAAAACATACAATGCCTGAGATCCATTTAAAATAAACCAGTGAATGTTGGTATAACTCAAGGAAGATTGGTCATATCTCATAATTGTTGAATCTGGATGATGAGCACATTGGATTAATTATATTATTCTTTCTACTTACATAAATGTACATTTTCAATAATAAAAGCTTGTTTTTAAGGCATTGTTTAGTTTAGATTTCCATACTCAGGATATTAACTTCTGGGCTCTTTCCTAAAATGGCTTGGTGAGTCTTCCACCCTCCATGCTGTGCCTTTCTCATTAATAATAGTAACAGTTGCTATTTATTGACTCTTAGCAATCACCAGGCTCTGAAATAATTGTTTTATACATATGAAAGTAAATAGATACGTTGATAGGTAAATAAACAAATTAATTAATAAACGAATTAAATTCTATCTTTCTCTCTAATCAGCTAAAAAGAAGCAGTCTTTGCTTTTTTGTTTTTTTCTGAATCTTGGGAGGGTTGAAACAATGGGATTGAGAAAAAGTATTGAAAGCATCCATGAGCTATTTGATTTCATTGTAAAAATCAGAGATTACAGCCAGAAAAGATTGGAAAAGGTGAGAAGAAGGGTACGAAAAACCAAAGGCAGCAGCAGCCAGTGGCTTCTAGGTGGAGAATTGCAGAGTTTAGGAGAGAAGAGGGGAGTTGGGGCCGATCAGCTGGCTGGGCTACGTGAGTGGCACTAGAGAGAGGAGAAAGTGCTTCTAAAAACCTTTTGCACTATGTCATGAGTGAAATCTCTCCTTAGCCTAGTTTTACCCTACAAACAAATTTTAAATTTCCTTTAAAAAAAATAGTGATCAGCTACCCGATACTCATTTCTTTACATTTCCAAGCAAATACATTAAAGTTTCTGAGAAGTCCTGATAGAAAACAACACTCAAAAATTTTTTAATCCAGAAAGTCCAGAATTATTTGACCACTCCTCTCCACACACACACACACACACACACACACACACATATTTTTTGGCCCCTATGCTCATCTTCTCAGTCTAGTGTTTGGAACACTGTTTGGCAGTGCTTCCTCAGATTTACAATCCACTTCAAGTCTGCTTTGGTTCGAAACCTCTCTCGAAACCTTTGGTTGCCAGGATTCTGCCTAATCTCTTCCTGTCCTGATCTGCAGCTCAGCCTGTGACCATCCAAGTTCCGCTTAGAGGACAATCTTTCCTCTGATATCTTTAACAGTCGTATTTTCAAATACCGCATTTTACTTCCTTATTTTTATTTTGCTAGCAATACATATTTCAATTGGATTATCTTTCTCACAAGTTCCAATTCTGAAATCCTATGTTTTTTTAATTTCATGAAGAAATGTTGCCTCATGGAACAATGTGATGCTGAAGGAGAATGCTCCCTTGGAGTAATATTTCTAAGGGAGAATTGGAAGACTTCTTCCTTTAATAGAATAAAGAATATACTAGCACAACTGGATTTATAACTCAAGTAATTGTGGGTATGCCCTGCCGTAGATCACCTTGGGAAGTTATCTTTTAAATAATAGTAAGAAAACTGGTGTTGTGACCTTCAAGAAGCTGGAATAACACTTTAGGGACTTTCTGCGTCAGCTCAAACACACAGACGTGTCTGGTGGCAAAGGTCCATAGTCGCAGGACCATACTGATCCTTTCACAGGTTCGGGCTGACTGCTGTTCTGCAAGCTGGACTTACTTGGATATTTCTGTTAGGTCATCTTTTATAAGACTCCATGGAAAGATCCAAAAACAGGAAAAATATATAAAGTGAACATATTTTTCTAAATGAGAAAAGACCAGCAAACCGTCTCTAAAGAATGCCTGAATATAAAAAAATGGAAACGAGTTAGTACTACAAAATTGACCTATTTATTTAGAATTCATTTGCTGCCTTGTAATTAGTATTTACATTTTTGTACATGGTTTAGCACTTTTTGAACTAAACCATAACGGCCTGGGAACAGGAACCATATTTGACATGGCTTTGCAACCACTGAATTGCCCAAAGCAGGGACAATAAGTCTTGAAACACATGGTTAATACTGGGAGAATGAAGGTCAGTTTCAAAAGTCAAGACAAATCAACTGAGTTAATATGTACCTAATGACCAGAGAATCCTAAGACAAATATCAAACAGTGTACTAAGAAGAATATGATCAAGAGCCTAAAACACAAGAAAGTGACTGAAAAGTATTAAGAGAGAAGCCTTTGGATTTGAACAAAAGAGGAACAAGGGTGATTTCAACAAAAGCAGTTTAAGTGGAGTTAAGTATAAAATAAACTTTCACGTTCAGGATCAGGATGATGTGACAGGGAGAAGATAGATGATTATTCAAGAATTTTTATCAAATAAGAGAGAGAAACACAATAAAGGATAACAAAATGAAATTATTTTAAAAGATATTGAGAAATTAAAGATGTCAGAACTTGAATACTTAGTACTATTTAGAATAGAAGGGGAAGAAACTGATGAGAAGAATTTGAAGTTATCATAAGGACAGCTTTGATCATTAGAGATTACAAATAAAATTCAGAGTTTTCTGAACTTTAAATCAGTGGCAAATAGTCTCTCTCTCTCTGAGGCTTGATAAGGCGAAAGATGTGGTTATCATTTGGAGTAGGAATTTGAGGTTCTCAGTCACTGCAATAAACTTGATCTAAAAACAGTATTGACAATTGCATTGTATTTTGAGGTAATTAAGACCAGTCATTCCCATAAAATTCCTTCTCAGTACCCCATTGTGTAATTGATTTACTTTCCCCTTAACATAGTTTGCAATTCCTAACATTAGAGGCATTTCTTCAAATTAGACAAGAAAACTAGAGAAATATTTTTGAAGGCATAATTTACAAGGGCACAATGCTAAGTTTCTGAAATTCCTCCAAATATATTCATGCAAGATATTATTTATTTTATTTGCTAACATTTATATATTAATTATACTCTTTTTTTTCCAAAGAGAATTTATTTTGGATAAAATCAATGTGAAATCCAAGAATAAAAGTAGAATGAGAAAATATATGAGTTGAGATATTTGAGTTATTGATAAATTAAGCTTGGTTGAACTAGAGATACCATTAGAATTGAATGAGATTATGGTATAAGTACTGGATTTAGCTAAAATCATATTGACAACCTTATATCTATCAACAGTTTAATTTTACACTGATATGGCACATGTCTCATCCCAGGAATGATGGTAGAAGATCATTTTCCTTGCCATGAAACAGCAGAGATTGGTGACATCACAGTATTTCCATACTCAAAAGTGTGCATTTGTTCTTCTCTCTTCTAAAATGATGTATTCGTGCCTGGATAAAGGTAGAAATTCTATAGAATTTTAGGAACGGATGCAGAAGGAAAGAAAAGGAAAAAATAAAATAAAACAATGCAGAATTCCATATTCAAGTATGATTTGTATTTTCAATACTTATACTAGAATTTTCTTACTTCTTACATATATTTTATCATTCTAATAGGAATATCTTGCTATGCTCATTTACTAATAGTTGCCTGACCTATTAAAATATAACTCTGATTAGTTTCTCTATTATAAATTAATGAAATCATTACTATTTCTGATTAAAAGGCAAAATTTTGGAGGGACATTTGCTGTATAAATTGACTGATTAATCTTTGGATATTTTTATAGAATTCATCTTTGTCTATTTTATAGCAGTCAGAATAAGACAATTTAGTTACTTAGAAATTTGTTTCTTATAATTATCTATAGGACCTCCAAAAAAGTTTAATAAATATTAATGATTTTGAATTTTTATTTTCTTCTCATTGCCAAGCTTATAAATCTCTATTCTTAGAACAAATTACTAGTATTGGATATTAATGAAATATAACCCTCAGATAGAACATTGAGGAAAATATTATCAGTAACTAGTTCATTCTAAATAATTGTTGCAAATAAATAAGGTATTTAGCTTTAAGATGATAGTCACCAAAATTTAAATTATATTACAGACACATGTTTTTTTTAAAATTCTAATATGTGAGACTTGCATTTGAAATGTATCACTTGATCCAAAGATTAACATATCAACCAATTTTAAGTGAAACAGAGACTTGGAAAATAGAGACATGAGGCTTCAAGCAAGTTTCTTGTTTTTCTCATCTCTGTCCTCTCTCTTCTCACTGTGGGCATTAGCCTCAGACCCAGCCCCTTTCCCACCACCCTCAGTAACTGCACCTCTTCCCAAAGCCCTGATCCAACAGGTCAACCTTAATCTCTAGCCTTAACCTCCGCCTTGGCATGCTGTCCTGTGTGTTCAACAAATCAGTGGACACTTTCATTTTAAAAATGACCACAAATTGGGGCCAGCCAAGTGGCTCAGTGGTTAAGTTTGCATGCTCTGCTTCGGCAGCCCAGGGTTTGTGGGTTTGGATCCTGGGCATGTACCTATATACTGCTCAAGCCATGCTGTAGTGGAGTCCCGCATACAAAATAGAGAAAATTGGCATAGATGTTAGCTCAGGGACAATCTTCCTCAAACAAAAAGAGGAAGATTGGCAATGGATGTTGGCTCAGGGCCAATCTTCCTCACCAAAAAATAAAAATAAAAAAAATAAGACCACAAATAAATTGTCTAAAATTCAGCTGATTTTCTCCTTCCTGGCAATGTGAGCCAGTCTTGCCACTGCTCAAATTTCTAAAAAAATACCAATATATATTTATAAAATCTTGCTCCTTTGGTGCAGGTAACTTTGGAAGTAGCAATCTGTCAACTGCCCAGTTATAGGACTTCATGTGTAAAGAAGGGCACATAACTATGGCCTGGTAGGAGACAGGAAGGAAAGGAAAGCCCACTCCCAAGGAGGCCACCACTGCATCGGGTGGTCTGCCTGGGGAAGGGAAGGAACACCACAGTTTTCAGGTAAATAGTACAAAGAGGGCTTTATTTTTATCTAAAAAATAATGACAACAGAATCTATAAAAGGTTCCTGAAGGCATTATTTCCATGGTAAGAAAAAATATAAATAATTCCTTCATGGAAGGAGATTCTAAATAAGCAGCCAAAAATTAACAAAATACCACATTTCTATTTTCATAGTATTTTGTGTCAGGAAAGTCCCAGACTGTCACTATTGAGGATTATCTACTTTTTAAATTGTCATTTAATAGCAAAGAAATGCCTTTTGTGGGTTCTTGGTTTTAGGAAGATATCTTATAGCCTATGCTTCTTCAGAAACACACTCAGCTCCAGAGCCATGTAAATGTTCCAACAGCATCCTTTCAAAATAGAGAGACAAATGTTTCTAGCTCATTCAAACGTAGACACCCAGATGACAAATATAACTGCATATTTTTATGTGATTTGAGGAGGCATTTTTCCTCCAATGCAGAAGGTATAAAAACATGGATTAATTTATTTTTTAAAAAACCTGAAAATAATTGATTTCCTTTGAATTAAAAAAATTCCACAGTTGATCTTGCAAATAAACACAAATTTTGCTACCTAATTACCTAATATTTTCCGTGTCCATCCTGTGTGAAATCATTCAAGGATTTGCACATCTTTTTATCAAAAGTATAGAAATGCCAGCAGTGTGAGAGTCATTTGGGAGCTTGTTACAAATGCAGAATCTCGGGTCCCAACTTGATCAGAGAGACTGAATCAGAATTTGCGTTTTAACAAGATTCTCTGATGATCCAAATGAACATTAAGTGTGAGAAGCCATGGAGGAGATCATAGTGGTAGCAGCCAGAAGAAATCTGATCGGGGTAATTAAAAAATTTGATTCAATGGATTTTAAACAAAATTGCTGGAAATAAGTCATTTCTTGGAGACACGTTGCTTAATTCTGTCTCGAATCTTACTACTTCACTGCTTTCTCAATTTTACCATACTATCTATCTTGTAAAATCTTTCCTATATTATTTGGCTTTCATTTTTTCATATTTGGGGATGGAAAACCACAAACTATTTTTCAAGTATTTCTATACTGTATTGTCTTAAAGTTTTATGAGAGAAAAATTGTGAAGAACATTCAGAATCTTAGATAAAAGTGGTCTCGAATTTATTGTTAGCCTTCTGCAATTATGTAAAACTGTTGTACCAATTAGATCACTGTGGAAAGACACTAACTGGGAGAAATATGAGTTATCAGAGTTATCGTCTCCTTTATATTTTTATTATATTTCCCCTGACCCCTGTCCTGCAGCCTCCACTCTGAGGCACATACACGAATCCCCAAAAAGATGAAGTATTATTATTGTCCTTTGTTAACACATTTTTCTAGTCACAGAAGTGGTGTCACATATGGGTGGGAGACCAAATGAATGTTCCCCTCAAACCCTTTCCTAGCCTCAATGCACAGCGCAGCAATGTGGTGTAATTTCCCACTCTTTGATCAGTTCCGTGTAATCCCAAGAAAAACTTGCTTTCTCAGCTTTGGATATCCTGACTTCAAAATCTCTTCAGTCTCCTGCCAGATCTAAACTGGAACAGGTTTGAGTGTGACTGACATGAGTGAGAGGAGACTAATCCCTGCCACCCATCATTGTGAAGTTTGCAAAATTAACTCACTTTCTCTGTATCAGTGTAGACGGAAAGAATGAAAGTCGCAGAAATATACATGATTTCACTATTAAGTTTGTTAATTATGCTCACCTCTATTTTCTATTTGGAAAGATATTTGATAGCGTTTCTGTGAAGAGCGGTCCCAGTTTTCATTAGTGAGTTTTGCAGCTGCTCGGGGTTCCTGGCAGGCAACATCGTTTAAGGCTGTGTAAGTCTAAAATGTTTTCCCTAACGTTTCAGTTCATATTGAAAACAGACACACACTCTTGAATGTTTAAAGCAGAATTGTTTCTGGCCAAATTTTCAGCGTCAACACAAAACGCTGCAGAAGAAATTACATTTTAGTTTTCTTTTCTTCTTTGAGGATTTCAAAAATCAAGAGAAAAAATAAAGGAAGAAAGAGGTGGAGGAAAAAGAGAAGAGAAGAAAGAAAAGACAATCTATATCTTCCACATATTTTAATCCAAGTTTATGAGGATTAATTTTAAGGAAATAATAAGAATCTATTAAGTTTTCCCAAGGAAGTTAATTGAAATTTAACATTTAAAGAGGCTTGCTTCTAATAATGTAAAACAAAAACTTTTGTAAAGACAAGTTAATTCTTACATATCATAATTCACTCTCTAGTGCCTAAGTGATTAATCAAAGAATATCATTTCAATGATTTTCTTCCACAGAAAAATTGAGTGGCTTGATTATCAAGAACAGCAGAAATATATTACAAAAATGAAAAAAATTCTTATTGAGGACACATACAATTTCTAAAAATTTTATATTTGAAATTTTTTTTGCATTATTCTCAAAAATATTTGTGTTAGTAAAGTTTGTTAATAAGATATTTCATAATAAGAATGATTCCTTTTAAAGAATGTAAAGAATATTTAGTAATATTCCGAACCATGTAATAAGAATGTCTCTCATCAGTTCAGAAACATAGAATCTATTTTTTTAAAGATTGGCACATCAGCTAACATCTGTTGCCAATCTTCCTTTTTTTTTTTTCTTCTTTTTCTTCTCTCCAAAGCCCCCCAGTACATAATTGTATATTCCATTTGTAGGTCCCTCTGGCTCTGCTATGTGGGACGCTGCCTCAGCATGGCCTGACGAGCAGTACTGGGTCTGTGCCGAGGATCTGAACTGGCAAAACCCTAGGCCACTGAAGCAGAGTGTGAAATTAGCCAGTTGGCCACGGGGCTGACCCTTTAGAATCTTCTTTATAGAGAGAGTTGGCCTTTGAAAATCACAGTTAAAACTTTGTATTGTTTTGAAAATTTTCTCTTTCTAATTCTATTTTAATAGAATAATGTAGTAGATAATTTAGAATAACAGATTTTTTTCTCCTTTTTAACCATAAAACGATTTATTTGCTATGAAAATGAAATGACAAGGCAAATGAAGAAGTGAGATGGTACACGTGACACCCAGTTAAGCACATGGAAGTGATCAAACTTACATTTTATGAGTGTGAGAATGATGAAAGACATTTGATTATGACCAGAGAGTAATGGGCACATGCATATTGGGATTCCAGGGCTTAAATATGTGGAAGCTATTTAACGTGGAGGAAGGAGAAGCTGACCAGTAACTAACCACGTAAAGCTAGGATCATTGAACATGTTATACTTTCAGTAAAAAAGAGCTAGAAAGTATCTGCCTGTTGCCAAAATGAGACTAAAAGAATCCCCATCTTTCTCTGTTGTGCTCTGGGTGGAAAACTTTGTCACCATCATCATCATTTATCAACAAGCTCCAAATTTTGTCACTGTAAGCCTGCTCCCAGATGGATGAGAAATTCTAATTTATATTACCCGCCCCACCACCACCCCTTGGGGAATCCCAAACCAAGAAATAATATTGAAGAATTTCTAGTTTGCAGTGTCCCTTGATGCTAGGAAGAAACAAAGGTAAAACTTCCCTGAGGTCCCCTGTGATTGTCACAAGTTAAGTTCTCAGCAGTCAAGATTTGTTCAATTACATATGAACAAAAAAAAATTATATATAAAACGAAAAATAATAGGCCACCATGAGAGAAAATCAATAGAAAAAAGAAGAAATTTAAGCCATCCATAGGAGAAAATGGCATTATCGGATAAAGAAAATAAAGTACATCTATATGAAGCAGTTTAAAGAGATAAAAGGTGAAGTCAATAAGCAGAGTAAAGGGACAACCAAAATGACCAGGCACAATAGAAAATTAGTCAAAGAGAACTTCTAAGGGAAGAAAAAAATCTTGTGAAGAATGAGAGAAAGGACAAACGATACACAGCTGAAGAGACGATCAATAACCTGGAAATTGAGGCTGAAAGAAGTTCCCAGAATTCAGCATAGAAAGGTAAAGAAACAGGAAACATGGAAGAATGTTGAGACGTGGAACATAGAATGACAAGTTCTACTTCAATATTGTGATGTAATAATTATATATTTGGGATAGCTCTTTTTCCACTGAATATAATTATATATTTGGTCTTCGAGCCTCATTCCTGGCTTCACATGCCATAGGATCTATGGTAAACCTACTAATTCTGAGCCAAAGACAGTAATAAAAGAATGGTAGAATCTGTGCTCCAATAAAACTTTATTTATAAAAATTAGTGATGGACCAGATTTGGCCCTTTGCTGTAGTCTGATCTTGGAGCTTCAGCACCATCTTGGGAATGACCCTCCATCATTTGGGCTTTATCCTTTAGAATGTGCTATATGAAACTAAACCAACAGTTGTATATATCTAGCAGTATGCCACCCAGGGACCAAGGGGTGAAAATATGATTGACACTTCTCACCTTCATCCAAGCAACTTACCTATAGAGTTCTGGCTGCCAAGCCTTGAAAGCTTAGACAATGCTGGATTTAAGGTGTTGGCTCCCAGGGTGATGAATGCTTTCAACAGTGTGGCTCAGTAAGAGTTCTATTGAAACTGAAGCTCTGGTTATCATCTGATTACTTTGGACTCCTCATGATGGTGGCCTAGCAATCAAAGAACAAAGTTACTATGTTGGCAGGAATAATCAATTCTGATTATCACAAGGAGCAATGATTTCTGCTAGATAAAGATGGCACCAGAGCATATCAAGTTACTTCAATTCCCAATGAAAATAGTGAATGTGCAATTTCAGCAACTATGGTTCTATTAAGAGAAGGTAATCAAGAACCCAGATTTCTTTGGGATGAAAGTCTGGGTCAAACTACAGGAATACAACCCAGATTACCATAAATTCTAGCTAAGGAAAGGAATATCTAGAATGGATATTGGAGGAGAGACATTATGAATATCAATTATGATCAGGTAAACAATTGCAGTTGCAGGAACTGAAGCTTGGTATACTAACCTTCATATGTTATATATTTCGTAAAGATTGCGGGCCATTGCCTTGAATACTCCACAATAGCAAAAATTTAATTAGGTCACAAATGGATTTGATTGATGCAAAGAATGGACTGCATCAAATGCTTTTGTTTATTCTTAGTATCACCTCTGATTTCAGTTATGTAGTGGATAGTTCTGTATGTGTATTGATACTCTTCTTGCCAGAAGTAGCCCACTTAAAGAACACGCTACATGGCTTCATTTTCTGCCTGAGTTCCCCCCAATGTTGCGGCCATTGGTGGAAACTTATTTGGAATGTGTGTATGAGCAGCTGAGAAATGTGGGGGAGATAATATTCCCATAGGCAGTCATTGGTTAAAGGACACCGAAGGTGATAGATGTATGTTCCCACCTTTCATCCTCTAGGTAGCTATGTCTCACAGGTCTTCTGGACAGGTCTCTGGACATTTTAGCACAGTTGGGCCCCTATAACCCACTGTGGTGTTTTGGATAAATTACATTTACACTGACATTCCTGCCATCCATGCATCAGTCTGCCTCGTTCTTCCTCCCTGCTGTTGGGCTGAGCTCCAAAGGAAACTCCCTGAATCAACATTTTGCCTCAGCTTCTACGTAGTGAAAAAATAATCTAAGAAAACTAGTAAAATAAAAATGCCTATAATTTAATGTAAAAGCATTTAAAAAGATAATGAGAAAGGACGAATACATTTATAAGATTAAATTTGAAAACTTACAAGACATGCATTCTTAAACTGAAACGAGAAGAAATTGACCACCTGACTGGTTGTATACCTGGAAAAGAATTGATTGACTCATTCGTATAACATTCTTCCATGGGAGGAAAACAAAGACAAACAGAAACAGCCTCAGTCTGTCCAAATATTAAGAATATTTTTGAAGAGTCTGTCAAAATATTAAGAGGAGGAAGGAAAACAGAAAGAAATGGTAACTTTTCAAATTTGTTAAACAAGTTGGTAAAACTCTGACATCAAAACCATACCAAGTTCTCTTAACCAAGTACTTTGATTACTAATATAACTTTCCACGTCAGCACACTAAAGGAGAAGAAAATCATGTGCTTTATTTCAATGGATTTAGCAAAAGCATGGATAAATTTCAACACTCATTCATCATAGAAACTTGATATAAAGCTACAGATAAAAGGGAAACTTCTTGAACGTATAAAGGATAATTATTGAAAACCTAAAACAAACATAATACTTAATGAATATTTAAAGCATTTTCTTTAAGGTCAGACATATGTGTGCCCACTACCTCCAATTTTATTCAACATAGTACTTTAGGTCTCAGCTAGGATGATAATAGACATGAAGAAGATACAAAATATGGGGGCCGGCCCTGTGGCACATCAGTTAAGTGCACACGTTCCACTTTGGCGGCCCGGGGTTCTCCGGTTTGGATCCCTGGTGCAGACATGGCATCGCTTGGCATGCCATGCTGTGGTAGGCGTCCCACATACAAAGTGGAGGAAGATGGGCATGGATGTTAGCTCAGGGCCAGTCTTCCTCAGCAAAAAGAGGAGGATTGGCGGCAGTTAGCTCAGGGCTAATCTTCCTCAAAAAAAAAAATACCAAAATAAATTATAGATAGAGAAACACACTACAATTTAAAATTGATGTGATTATATTTAGAAAGCCAAAATAGTCCCCAAAAAAGTTATCAGATTTAATATTTTATTTTAGCCAGTGTATTTACAATGTTAATTATTGTAAATTATTAGTAACTCTGCATTGTTAAATTTAATTTTATTGAAATTTATGCTATTAGTCAGTGTCATCCAGAATATAATTGCTTCCCAGAGGAACTTACAATTTTATTGTAAATAAAATATTATATAATGCTTTTCATCATTTTAGCATGGATTCCTTTTATTTGTCTGAAAAATTGAGCCGCTTTCTGCCACTACCTCAAGGATTCTTTTTATAAAGTAAGAATTGAAAATGTTGAAATGGAGTCATTCTTTTTATTAAATAATAATTAAGAATAACAAGCAAGAAAGGAAAGTCACCAATGAGCCTTTTAAGAATCACAGCAAAATTCAATAATTCAAAATGTACCCATAACTACAAAACATCTTCTATATTTAAAATTCACCAGTGCGATAAATTCTGGTGTGATAGTTCTACTAGCAATGTTTCTCCATATTAAACAGAATCAGACATTTTGTTGTCATGAGTAAAAATAATATCTTCGAGAGCAAGATGCTTATAGATTGGCAATAGTGGGTTATTATACAGCAATATCACTAGAACTTGAAATATGTTTGTGACTACTCTAAAGTTTTCTCTAGTAACTCTTATTTTCCTGCTTTAAGAAGAAAGATATAGTGCTCTTGTACTGAACAAAGTAAATAATGGTTCATGCCAGGCATCTCCTCTTACCTGCCAAGTGATGCGCTAGTTTACAAAATCAGGGGGTTTTATTTTTGCAGTAGATAATTGATAGGAAAGATACTGAATAAAAGGAAAAATAAGACGTGAAAGAAAGACGTAAGATAGAATTGGGAGATAAAAGTATTAGAGGAGGAAATGGTGCTGCGTGTGAGGAATGGTGTTCCCTCATCTCCGCTCCGTGCCTCTTCCAGCAAGCGTGTCTCCCAAATGCCCTTAGGGATAAAGATCTGGATACAAATTACATTCACTTGTGCAAGACGTGGCAGATGAAAGTGAGACGAAGGCCATCTTGTGGCAGCCAGGTCGTAGAGACATTGGGGATCTATGGCAGCAGGGGCCACGTGGCTAGTGTTGTCACCAGTGTCGTAGTGTGAGGGGCAGTTGGTAGTCTTGTAGTAGTGCTTGCAGCAGAAGTGGGCTGAACACTGAACTGCACATAGGGGGCCGTGGCCTTTAACTCAGTAATGCAATGGTTAGCCCAGCTTCTGATCCTCTAGATCTTTTTAAGGTACTTGTGTACACTTACTGCCCTTGATTTGTCTAGTGTGGGTGTCCATTTGCTGTGCTAATTTCAGGCTGATTCAGGGAAGGGTGGCGTCCTGCTGCTTGTTTAATTTCTCTTCATGTTAAGTGGATGTGGCGCATGAACTCTTCCACTGAAACTGGGATAGCTCTTTTTCCACTGAAGACAGTTTTTCTCAATAATGTAATGCATCTGTTTTTGGAGAAGGCTTCGGCTAATGCTGAATTCTACACCTCTGCGGCTTCCTAAAATTATAACACTGTTGTTCTTATTTAAATACAAAGCCCAATTTGGGTAGAAAGGAAAGCAGCCATATCTCAGGCATCAGGTCATCCCCTGGTTTGGTGATATGCCAGCCTTCAGCACGGGTCTGCCAAGTATTCATCTCTGTGTGCCACGACTAAAGCATTTGCCAAACATTCCAGGTGTCAATTGCTTTACTTATGCTTTGTTGGAAAGGATAAAAAGAAATGCACTAGGAAATATTGCCAATTAAGAAAAATAGCTTTTTTAATGGGGATGTATTATTTTCTCCTTAAATTCCACTGGGTACTTAGTTTTCAGATTTTCATATGTTTTACAGATTCAAAGATAATTTTCCAGTTTGGCATGTGCATAGTTTGGCTACATTTGAATATGTGCATAAGAAAATATGTTTACTGGACAGATGAATCTCGGTTTCTGCCATATCGTCATCCCTGTATGAGAAACCTGCTCCATCCCTACCACTGGCTGAGGAGAGCCCCAGAGTGGCCCTACTTCATAATCAACCCCAAGAGCTACGCGAAGTAGGTCTGCTGTGGGCTCCTGACACAACGACAGGTAACAGAGACTGACCAGGGCTCCTCTATAAGCTGTCTGGTATTTAAAAATCTACCCACACGAGGATGATGACAGTTGGGTTGGCCAATGAGATATTTTTCTCAGGAATTTGAACTGGTCCCAGTCTATTAGCAGCTGGAAAAGTGAGAAGACCTACAAATTGAAGCAGAGAAAGCTCAAGAATTATGCCTATTTTTTCCTCAACTTTGAGGGTATGATTTGAAAATGTCTCTCAAAACCACTTAAACAGTGGATCAAATACATTAATTTATTTTAAAATTTTAAAAATATCTTTTCCTTTGAAACCATCCTAGAATATTGCTCTTGTAGTCAGGATTTTGAAAAGACCTTATGATTGGTTCACAATAGCCACGGTTCAATTTAAATTGCTCTAATTGATTGACACGAGATCTTAATTCTATATTCTGAATCCATCATACTCTCTCAATTACGCATCTAGATGGTGCATAACACTATAGCATTTTGTATCATATGTGTAAAATTCATGATTACAAACTATGTGTATGTACAGGTATTAGGCACAGCTTGCATATCTTTAAGTATCTGACATAAAATGTATACACGTGCATACACACACACACACACACAAGGAATGATGGCTGTTTCTGCATTGCTTTTGGTTGTTCCCTGTCTTCATGGCATGTCCATATTCTCGGTACATTGCAGGATATACTTCCTATATATCTCACATTCAAATTTACTCCAGGTTGGGACATCATTATCGTTCGAATGAGATAAATTTTACTAAGGTATATACTTCTTTTTCTCTGAAAAGTTTGCCTATTCACCTAAGTATGTACAACAAAGAACTATATAGAAGCCATGGGATTCCAACCTAGCCTGCCAGATCTGCTTAATCAACTCTGGAAGGAAATGGAGTGACAGTTGTCCAAACTGGATCACACTTATATTCTCATCGAGTCAGTTAATCTTGTTCAACCAACTGTTATTATGAAGAGTGAAAAGGATCCTACCTTCTGGCAGCTAGCAGTGTGGTTTGGAAAACAAAAACATATATAAAGAGATATAATCCCATACAGGCCACAATGAGAATTAAAGTAGAATTACAAATTACAAAGGCAGAAGTAGGGAAGAAAAGATTGTTTTTGATTGGCAAAGACTTGGAAGCCATGCGACTTGAGTTTGACTTTAAAGGATATGGAAGATTTCATTGTTTTAAACTTTGCAAGCAGATTGTGCATTTTATCTCTGCTAATATGCACTATTCCAGTTCTTACTTAACTCATTTCTGGTTGGTCTCTCTCCTACGCCCATCATACATTTATAGATAATCCAAAATTTTACAGCATATCCGTTTTGCCCCATGTTTCTCCCATTACACAATATCCTTCATTTGGTAACTACTTTGTAAATTCTGAAAAGAGCGTTAGGATATGTATACCCTTTTTCCTTCGTATTTCCTATCATTCACTTCAAGATTTGGGTAAAAAATATTATTCTAATTTCCCCTAATTTACTATTAATAAAATGCCCCATATACTAAGCAATTTATGCATAGCTTTTATTTCCAACTTTGACAAGTTACATTTGACTCATATTTATTAGATCCCCTTTATGTATGTTCTACAGATTTTTTTGCATTTTTTTAGTTCAGTATATTATGAGTCAAGAATTCTATGCTAATCACAAGAAAGCATCCCTCTTGTGCTGTAGCTTATGCTTGTCTGTGGCAAAAAGGAAAAAGAGTGTATGCAAAGCAAACATTGAGACATTTCCAGCCAGTACACTACTTTCAATTATTTGATGTTTGTCAAAAGAGTTACAGACCTGAATTATTCAGATAATTTCCCAAATGACATTTTAAAGTGAAGCAAAATGTCACATGCTAATATGTTCAGAAATGGTCTGTCACCCCATGTCTAGTTTATTAGGCGTTGAACAATGTCACTAATTCTTCCAAGATATAATGATACCATTTATTGCATTATCGTTGCAGTACATCAGGGATGATCACAGAATTATCTAAAACTATATTGAATTGAATTTTAGATTCAATTATGTTGCAAGTTTTATCGTCTCAGATAAAATACTAATTTCCTTGAACTGTGTTTTGCAATCTTGTTCTTGAGGTCCTAAAGCATTGTTTTGTCCCCATTGGCATCTTACCTTATTATATTTGTACTGTCTTTACCACCAATCCTAATTTTTAATTATTATTAATATTGTGTAATACATTCTAAATAGTAACTTAGTGGCTTAATGAATTTTAGAAATCTCCCTGGGCTCCTCATCACTACCAGGGAGGAACTTTTAGAGAAGAATAACATTTCTTGATGTGTGCTCCAATCTAGAAGTCCCCCCACAATGTGCAAAACTACGAACTAAAAATATTGCAAACATGAAATAAATTCTTGAGCTTTGAGAAGAGTTCCTTCCAGATTTTTATCAATAATTTCAGTTTTATTCATGCACATTCTTGAAGTGCGTTTCAGTAAACAGCTCGTTAAATTGCACTGGTGTGGAAAGTTAATATTCACTCCTTCGGGATTTATTGGAATTGGTTCTGTGCTAACCTTGATTTGTCAGGACTTGAAATGCTTCTATGATACAGATAAGGTCAGAAGATAAACAAGATTTTGACCATAACCTGACCCAGAGATAGGCCCAGTGAGACTCCAAACTGTCTTGGCATTCCTCCCCCCATTCCTGAGTATAGTTGAAATGAATTTTCTCAGCAACCACAGAATCCTCATACACTCCCTAAGTGGAGATCCCTTTAAGTCTGCCACCATAAGAAAACTGTAAATGAAAAATAAATGAAGTATTTGTCTAGATAGAAAAAGACAGTACACAAAAGGAAATAAAGACTATAATAAAAAAAGAAACAAAAAGTGTGAAAAATATGACATAGGATAAAATATAACTTTATGGCTATATCTATAATTTTTAAATAATATATTTATGATATGGGGATATCACTCTATATATTTTTGTCAAAAAATAATGGTTGTTGCATACGCTTTTCAAACAAGAAAAAAATTCTTGGAAAGAATCTATAAGTTTAATAGGATGTAGATTAAAACAAAAAAATTAGGAGTTTTCTGTAACAGTTCTTTTAAAATTTAGAAAAATTCAGAGGGGATATTTGTTCTGTTGAAATTATACATAAAGCTTCACAATGTGAGAAATGATAGGGACTTGAGGATTTATCTAGACATTTTTAGGGCTTTGAGTGATAGAGGAAAGACTAGAATTGTGTTTCCTACATCACAGAACAATTTTCTTCCCTTACATTAAGATGCCCTTCAGGGAACAAGTATAAGGTCAGATACAAAATCAAATACAGAAGCAAAATATATATATACATGTATGTTTTTACACATGTGCACACGTTTGCAATGGTTACATGTAACAGCAATGGAATAGAAGCAATTCTGTGTGATTAATGGTTACCAATAGATAATACAAAGTTGACACCCTGGAAATCTTTTGGTTCCCCCAAGTGTCGTTAAAATCACTGCGTCATTAAAGTCATCGTGTCCGTGTGGGTGTGTATGTATGTGTTTAGGGGAGTTTATATTGTTTTATTTTAATCATTGACTCCATCAGTTGATAATTGCTCACCTATGAAAAGGCTCAATTATCATAACAAAATCGCTGATTTTTTGTCAAATAGAAGTTAAAAAACATATCATGATATAAATTCAAATACTGAGATATGGTTCTAAAATTCATTAGGATGTCCTGTTTTTCTTTATTTATAGCTGATTTCCTAGCAAACCGGTTATCACAGTAAATTTATAAGACAAAGACTATGGACTTTACAACAGAAGATAATTCTCCAGGCAGTGGTTGCTGCTTGTCATGAAATTTCTTTCAACTGTCAGAGCATATTTATGTGCACCAATATTGTAAACTTCCAAGGAAGGAAACAACTTTTGACAGTTCTGCTGACATGTCTCATCTGATTTAACCAAATATATCAGAATACCCAAGTCATTACCTAATTTTTAGATATTTCATAGATGTGAAAACTCTTTTACAAAGTATAAAAATGGCTAAACTTATTGAGACTATTCCGAAAAAAAAAGGGCTGATAATATAAGATTACACTATTTGATCAATAGGTGATGATGTTTAGAAATAATATCTTCCTTGCCAAATTCCCCACAAATCTAATAAGTGACATAACCAGTTTGTTGTTCCTATGGTGTAACTTCTTTCCAGAGCATGGAACCCAAATTATATTGCATATTTAACCCAATTTTATTTTCTAATTTATCTTTTCTTTTGAACAACCCTTTTTTTAAAAAATAAGAAGTGAAATAATTGAAATATGTTTGTAAATTTATTTCCTTCTCATGCATTAAAAAATTTCAATGAAAGTTTTTGATTTTCATTTTTATTTCTACTATGTAATTCTTCAGTGATAAAATATTCTTTTTTCTGTATGAAAGGTATGTTGTTTTCCTAAATGTAAATTATAAAACTAACTCATACATTATTTGTTTAATTTAATCCATCTGGATCAATAAGTGATGATGTTTAGAACAACGGTATCTTCTTTGTTGATTCCGTGTACATATATGTGTGAAATAATTTTAATGTTCCCACGGAGTTTCTTTCTAGATCAGAAAATAACTCAAATCATATTATGTGTTAGATCTAATGTCATTTTCTATATTTATATTTTAAGAGTAATTATAAATTACATACAAAAAGTCCATTAGAACCAATGACTAGGCCTTTCCACAATGCACTAAGCAAAATGTATAAGTAAGAAACTATAGCCCAGATTCAGAGGCTTCTTGAGGGAATTCCCATATTGCTTTGTGTTTGACTTTACTGTAAGTTTTACGGTGGTTCAAAACTAAAAAAAACTATGAATTTGACCACATTCTTGAAAGTTTTAAAAAATACGCAATAGCTGTTTTAAATTACTCTTTCATTATTCATAATTCTAAGGTCTTTAGAAAGTAGTATTTTAGAAATCTGTAAAAAGGACAGTTCTCTTTCAAGTTCTTCCTCTTGCCAAGATAAGATGGCTGGATACAGGGTAAGAAGATATTTTAAATAATGCATAAGCTTTTTAGGATAAATAATTTTGGAGACAAAATAAGAGTAGACAAACAGAAGCAAGTTGGGGAAAATAGTCTTTAAATGTTAACTTAAAAATCTGGTTCAAAATGAGAAGTTCAACATGCATTTTTACCTTTCTTCCGCAAAAATCCTATTGATGTAAGGATGTAGCCCATGGTCTATCATTGGGCCAAGTACTTTATAGTTTTCTAAAAGTGAAAAGAATTAGAATGGAATTACATGTAATTTTCCTAGGGGAAAAGAGATGGAACTCACTCTTTCTCTGGCAGAGACTCTTGAAGCCTGGAATCCACATGTGTAAGGCCAGCCTTGGGAAAGGGAGTAGAAACCACCCACATGTCTAAGGCCAGCCTGGGGAAAGAGAGTAGAAAGTGGAAATTTCCTGAGACTTCCGAGACCAATGAGTAGGTCAGTCTCTACCCAACCCCCCTCCTCATGCTTGTGATTGCAAAGCTACTGGCAACAAGATATTGTTCCTAAGCTAACAAAATTGCAAAGTTATTGGCAACAAGACTTGTCCCTAAGTCAAGCTAAGCCATCTTCTTAAAACTTACCAGTTTTCCTACGGAGAGCCAGGGCGCAGGTCCTGTGGCCTTTGAGAAAGCTTTCTTATTTTGACTTGAGAGCTGTGATTGTGAAGTGATGAAGGGAATTTTCCCTTCTTGCCTCTTGCAATTTATTCTGATATGAAGCCAATTCTACGCACATAATAGAATTTTCTGTCAGTGCTCCCATTTAAGGGAGGGGGATAGGCATAGATTTACAGAAATGGAGCAGAGGAAACACAACCTAAGCAGTGGCCTCAAGGGAGCGTGACTTGTGGGAGGGAGGGATGGGTGGGAGATCATGTGACTCTTTTCACTGGCCATAAATACGCCTTGTTTTTATAATCATGATAATAACTCACATTGGGAGAAGTACAGAACATAATTATATTATAAAAACAAAATGGGAAAAACCTCCCTTTGTATACATTTTACAATATGAAACTTTGATTTCCTGAAATCATCTTCCGCTCAAAAGCGGCAATTCTTACCTTGCAGACCCTTACATGGATTGCATTTTACAAGTGAGTATGATTTTACTCCCCAGTTACAGCTATAGTAGAGGAAACGCTTATATATGTATTTAGAACAAATATTTACAGTATTTTAAAAGTAAATTCATGATGGTCACATGCAGAAAGTGCATAATTATGTGGTAAAAACCAGCAGAAAGAACGTTTCCTGGCAATTAGGGTCTGATAAAAATAACAGTACTAAAGTCACGTTACCTTTGCCAACAGGCTATTTTTAGCATCACAGGAAATGTCTCCTCATCAGTAGTGACTGGTATTAGAAATGTTGGCACAACTGCTTAAACAAACACACTTATGTGTGGAATAAGGTTGTGCTGAAGTAGAAATTCCCTGGAATGAAGTACCATAAGAAGTTCAGGCTCTCTCTCCACAGCAGGGCTCTCGACCTCAGCATGATTGACATTTTGGATCAGAGAGTCCTTTGTTGTGGGGGAGCTGTCCCGTGCATTGTTTATCAGCATTGCTGGCCTCTACCCACGAGATGCCAGTAGTACTGCCAAGTTGTGACAAACAAAAATGTCTCAAGACAGTGCCAGATGTCCCCTGGGGATAAACCACCCCAACTGAGAACCATTGATCCATAGCCTTTAAAGATGTCCTTTAAATATCTTTATTAACATGTGCTCTATTCCGTACAGCCTGAGGTTCTCTTGGACTACCGTTTAGACACTTTAGAAGGCCACAGCCATTTTCAGAACACAAGTAATCTCTTCCTAATCTAGGGGGTCTTGTAGCCAGCTTCCGAATTTCCACATGGTTATAAAAGAATACAGAGAAAGAATTCACTACCATGTTTTAGTTGCCATTGTTATTTACCACAGAAGAGTCTGAAAGAAAAAGCAGGTATAGGGAGAAAAAAAAACATACGTCTTTGCCTCTCTCCTCCCCCCAAGTTATGTATTCAGAGCTGTGTGGATCTCAAAAATGACGCCTAGCTGCACTACTTTACGGCACCTCAGGATTCGGTTCTCTGTTTATAGGAAAACACTCAATAGAAATATTTTTTCTAGTTTTAAAGAAAAATATTGGTGCTTCACTCATTCACAGAATTAGGCATTTTTAAAGGAGGTCATGTTTATGAGAATCATATTTGTAGTGGTAGTCATGTATATCTACTGTATATCGAGCATTCTAATACTGTTTTAGGTACTTTTCACACATTAACTTATTTATTTATCCCTCATAGCAAATATATAAAGTAGCATTATTTTCCCATTTTACAAATGAGAAAACAGAAGAGTAAGAGACTAACCAGTCGCACCAAGATTCACAGCTGGACATTCTGGCTCTGGAATCGATGTGCACTGAATCTTCTGTTCAGTCTCTCACCGTGTTATGCTTCCTCTCAATGAAAATATCTATGCCAAGCACTGTGGGGAAATGCTTTATACGCATTATCTTATTTAATCCTCACAACAACTGTACAAGTTGCGTATTGTCACTTTCTAAGTATTTGCAGATGAAGAAATGAAAGCTCAAGGAATTAATTCCTTTGCTAGTCACACATTCAGTAAACGGTGGAGCTTAGGACTCAAATCTAGGTCTTGAAGGCTTCAAAGGCATTTAACATCTATGGATCTTAATTTTTGTCTAAATTTAGAAAAATCAAATAGGTTACATTGAAGACTTTGTCCAGCTCTAGAAGTCTGAGTTTTGATATCCTAAATGGTTCTTTGCTAAAATTTCAAACTAAATTTTAGAATTAATTTACAAGACAGTATTATGTGTAAAAATTATTTTGCATATAAAGCAAGCACATTAGCCTATAATCCATCAAATATTAATTCTTTTTCAGGGGAAGATTCACCCTAATCTAACATCTGTTGCCAATCTTCCTCCTTTTCTCCCTCAAAACCCTGGTACAAAATTGTAAGTTCTTCTGGTCTTCTACGTGAGCTGCTACCAGAGCATGGCTATCTACAGACGAGTGGTGTGGTTCCACACCTGGGAACCAAATCTGGGTAGCCAAAGAAGAGTGTGCCAAACTTTAACCATTAGGCCATCAGGGTTGGCTCAGATATTAATTTTTAACATTTTCTTATAGCTACCATATTTCACCGTACTGATGTCAATAGGGAACCCACAATTAGGTGGACACAAAATCAGGTCAAAAAGGAGAAGAGATATAAAATACTGATATCTCAGTTTATATGAGAAAAGGAGTAAAGCAATGGGGCATAATGAACATCAGAATGGATTGTAGAATGTTAACTGCACAAGTATCTGGATTCCTTTTATGTCCCTATGATAATTTGTTCATTAGGAATATTGCGAGGTGGTTTCAGTTCATAAAATAACTGTAATTAGAATTGCTTATATTAGTGATGACATTGATAATATTAAGAACCACATGGAATTTTATAGATGTAATATTTCACACTTGAAGAACACATTTAACATTTTGTAACTTTTGGTTTATAAAAGAGAAAGGAATTCATCCTCAGCTCAAACTATTACTAATCTGATTATCGAGTGCCTTATTGAAAAGTCAGAGGCATATAGGACTAGAATGGTTAAGGTTAAGGATATTATTGTGTAATGAATGGTTAAAGGAAGAGGGAATGCTTAAGCCAAAGAGAATCTTTAGCCTGCCCCAAAGCAACCTGACAGCAGAAGTCTTCAGAGAAAGGAGTGGGAACAGTCGTTATTGGGTACAAACAGCAATGGGCGCACTGTTGGTGGAGGATTCAAAAATGGTAACAACACTGATAAAAAGGTGGTCCTAACTTTTACTATCACCATACACTGGCAGTTCTAAGCAATGCCAACAATAAAATATCCTCCCCAAAGAAATCTTTGTTAGTGTAAATTCTAAACAATCCTCTTCATTCCTGCTGAGTTTTGATTATATATATGTTCCAAAATAACATATTTGTATTACTTATGCTTTAGGAAACATTGTATACTGCATCTAAGTTAATTAGAAAATTCCCAGTTACATCATCATCTTGAAAGTAGAGACTCAGCTATATCTGACCTTTTTGAAATAATTCTTAAGGGTTCAGAATCATTGGCTATGGCATCTGGTGCAGCTTGTGTCTCCAATCACTGTGGTACCACATAGCCTTGCTTTTAAACAGTAATTTCGTATGAGTAATGATAGCACAATTTAAAACTAAGAAGTAGAATTCGAGTTACTTCGGATCTGTCATTTCATATGACATCTTAGAGTTTTTATTTGCCTTTAAAATTTTGGACATTTGAAAGCTGCTAGAACGAACCTAAAACACAGAAGCATGGACAGGATTGGAACTTCTGAGATTTATCATGAAATTGGATTTTCAAAAATCTCTGCACAAGTTATCCTTATGTTTAAGCCTTTCCCTAAATATTTGCACATCTGAAGCTTCATGCAAAAGGAACTTTTCAAACGTGAAATTAATAAAAATTATTCTTTTATCCCTGTGAGTGATGATAGGTTGGCAAATTTGTCTATACTGTCTGCTGAGCGTGAATATGTGAAGAAGATCAATTTTGACAGAGATAGTGACAAATTTGCAAATGTTAAGCTAAAAACAGAAGCCGTATGGTTTTCATTCATTAAGGCAACCAACCAACATATAGGCATAAGTTTTCCCCTTTATCAAAACTACGTTAATGTAAAATATTAAAAAATTAGAGTATATTAGTCAAATACTCCTCTCTTTAATGCTGTAATATTTTAATTTTTATATAATTCCATAAGTGAAGTTCAACAAAAGAAACTTTTCAATGACTGCATTTCGGTTCTGGCTATTATTATTTTTTGGCACTTCCTGATTACTACTAAATATAATTTTGTCACATAAAGGCAGGAGCATTAAAAATGATCCATTCTGGGTATTAAATACATTAGATAATCCAATGCTAAAGGGGGGATAAAAGGCAACTTCTAATATTTTTTGGAGACCCATTTTGAATCAATTGGAAAAAAAATTTTCAGCCAATATCAAGTAGGCAAAAGATATGTTTATCCAGTGAGAGCGCATTTCCTTTCTCTGATGAATTCGGGAAGAACCTGCAATTGCTTCAGTGAGTTGCGTAGATGGGATTCATACACAGACAAGGACTTTGGGCTGAATGGTCTTCCAACTCTGTTTCAACCCCCAAGGTAAAGCACTTCCTTTCTGAGACTTTCTCAAGTAAGAGAAAATAGAATTGTATGTCTAATATGAGAGGGGTACACCTCTTGTCAAGTAAATCTTACTCTTTTACTCTAGTTTCATTGATATAAAACTCCTAGATATATTTCTCAGAGGGACTATAATGACAACGTTATAGTCCTACATATACACAAGGGTGTCTAGAAAAGTAATATTGCAATTGCATTATAATCCAAAGTATTGGGGGGGAAGCAAAATTTGGTTCATTGTATTGGACCAAATGTCAACGATTCCTGTAGCAGAGTATTTGCTTTAGCTGTAGTTGGCCTGTTGTATGTTGCTATTCATAATTCACAGAGGTTTCTACAAACACCAATTTAATTATGCTAATTTTTCACCTGCTGTCTCTGATTTTGGTTTTAGCATGTTTTAAAAAAACATTTATATTATTAAGAGTATAATGTGAGGTCTGAAATTGAGGCCCAGTATTATGTGCTGCCTTGACATGTGGTGAAATTGGGAGAGCATCCATCACTTGACCTAACCACAGCTCTCTTCCTCCCTCTACTCCCTTGGATAAGGTCCCCTAGCCAATCAACCCTCCTTACCAGGAGACCAGGCCCGATTCTTGCTTATCCTTGAGTAGTAGATTCAGTTCCCTGCCAGCCCATGGAATTATACTCAAACAAGCTGATCACATCCTCCCGCAGGAGTCAGGGGGGCACTCCACTCTCTTGAGACTATAGAACTTGGCTTCCACAGTCCTTGGTTGGTCACTCTGTCCTTGAGTGTAGCCCTCCACCATGGTGTCGCCCTGTGTGGAGTGCAGTGTCCTCCTCCTCTGGGCTATGAATGGATGAGACTAATAACCTGCTGTCTATCTCATCTGTCCAGTGGTAGGTGTTCGAGCCATCCCCACAACCCTGGAGTGGGAATCCCCCCTCACCAACCAAGTGAACAGAAGGGAATTAAACAAACTATGATAGCATTTATAAATACACACGTCTCTGTTTTATTGGATGGTTGGGTCATAGACATTTTAGTCTATAATGGACTATTCTTTATTTTTTTTTAAAGAATTGAATCTTATAAAATTCTCCAAAATATGCCAGTTATCTTCTTACGTTTTGCAAAAAGTACTCTTTTATTGTGGAAGTAGTACATATTTTCACCTCAAAAACAGAAAAATGAAAGAAAATATACAGTCTTCATGGTTAACAAAAATAAGAAAATAATGCGTCTTTGTGCATGTATATGTGTGTGTCTGTATCTATCCATTTTCTCCCTGGTTTTACTTTATTAATTTTCCTGTATTAATTAGATATTATTGATTCATGTTTCCTTGCATACATTATCCCTTTATAGTGTTATTCTGCCCCATTAATACATTATTCTCATTACACTATTTGGCATAGTTTTATATATAATTCACAATGTATCTTTCCTAATTATTGAATTTTCTTAAACTCTATCTTTTAAATAGTAAATGCATTGTTAATAATAAGCCTAGATATATGTATATATGTATAAGTGTGTGTGTGTGTGCGTGTGCATGTGTGTGTATATATTTAAACTGGTTCTAATTTTTAAAAAACTGTAGGCTTTTTTGGGAGGGCCAATAATTCTCAATTCTTATTTTTCTACATTAGCAATAAATTTCACATAAAAAGACAACCTTCTGTAAACTTTGTGAGTCAATCTGCGTTCTAGCCGGAGTGTTACTCATTTTATTATGTGTGATATGATCAGAGGCAAAATAACTTGTGGCACCTCAGTCATGTACAATAACCGTTTCACATCAAAGAGCAAATAACCAATCTGACTTTTACTATTACACGGTTCATAAGAAATGTGGTTACCAGACCTGAAGCAGCAAGCAAGCATGAAATGCAATATTGTTTAACACTAGATATAAAAATTATTTGAGGGAAAAAAAAGAAAAAATCTTAAAAGGAAAGGGGATGGAATATTGGTAGAAAAGAAGCTGTAGAGAAGCAGAATCTCTGAGGAATTACACGGCTGCAGCCTAGGTCCTGGTGATTGCCTGAGATTCCGGTAAATGGAAATGAGCAAACAGTAATTAATAAGCTAAATTGCTGGTCATCCAGTTTTCTTCAAAACAGAGTGGGGAAGCTTTGATGCGAGAGAATTTCTTTCATTAGGAGGGAGTTTGAGACTCTACAAACACTGTGTTTTTGAGCAAATTTCTCCAAGGGCCATAAATATCTTGTGGCTTGAAAGCTAAAGTGGTTTGAAATTGTAAGAAATCTTTGAGTAGAGTAAGATTTTATATTACTTAACCCCCCTGAAGGAACACACAAGACAGAGAATTAGAATCAGGGCATCGTTTAACCAAGAGAGCCTCTGAAACTTTGCAAATCAACGAGCGAAATAAAGTGGGCAAAAGCTTTTCTTCTTTTCTCTAATGGTTTTAAAGTTCATGAACACAATTAAGTTATTCTTTTCTAGGAAGGTTGGGTGAAAAGGTAGAAAGAAATCTGTGAAGTGAAAAGAAACGTGTTCAAATATTTGCTGCATGAGTTGTTTTAAAAAAAAAAATGGCAGTTCAACAATTGCAAATGAAGTTAAGAGTTGTTTCCAAGGTGAAAACTGCCAATTCTGAAGTAAATTATTTTTGATGACTATAATCATTTCATGGCTGATAAATGGGCTAGATGAGTATGTATAAGTATGAAGCTACTTTCCAAACTGCAATTTTTTCAATAAATAGTCACAGACGTTGACTTGTATAAGAGTTAAGCTTAAACTTGCATTGTTTTCCTTTAGATTGCATCATGCATTTAGTTCAATGGATGTTTATTGCACAACTTATCTCAAGATGCAGTTATGTTTATCTGATAGAGCTTGGAGTTTAATAATTATAATAAAAATCAGAAAAATAATTACAATCAAAAGCTCAAATGTTACTTGTCCTTAGGAAATACAAATTAATTTAAGTGGGATTACGAAGAAGGGAAATAGTAGGTGTATAACAGAAGTTTTCAAAACTCTAGGAAGGGCGGTTGGTGCATTCGGGCAGCAATTTGAGAATTAGCTACCACAGACACAGTGTTGTTCTGAGTGGGGTGGGAGTGACCGATGATCCTGAGGGAGGGGCGGTCAGGCTTGTGAGCATTGGGTCGTTTGACAGGAGGATGGGCTTCTTGTTGAGCTGGCAAAAAGTAAGTGCTGAAGAAGTTAGTATAATGGAAGATGATGAGTGCCAGGCTGAATATTGCATTCATCTTTCGGGCAATAGAAACCACCGAAAGCTTGAGCTGAGGGATCATGTGAAGTGCTGAGACTCTTGAGGAGATTATTTTTTTGACCAAAATTTTCCTGACTAGGGGGTCTCCTTCTCACCTAGAATTGTATGTGTTTGTCTGTAATTACGTGTGTGTGCACAGTGGTTTGAGGTTGATACTTAAGACTTTTCTAAACTAGATTCTCCCACTGGGGACTTCTGATGGAAATCTCACACTGAGAGCCTGATCTTTGGAAATTCTTTTCTGCAAAGATATTCCTTTTGTTATTTTAAGATGCCTAGATCATTCTTCAACCTTCTTTTAGTGATGCAGAATATACAGTGGACTTCGCTTGATTTTTATTGTTATTACTAATATTATTATTAATAAATAATTAATTTATTACTCTGTCATCTACTTTACTATCAGATAGAATATATTTAATTTAAGTTTCTGTTGTGTCTATATATGCATATGTTATCTTTTCATATTTTACTTCAATTTCAGATTGAAACAACATTAGGGATTATCTTTGCCCCAAACCATGGAAAATGGGTGAAGAATTTTCTTCTAGTTTGTTCCATCAAGGCTCTTTATTCTCTCTGGAGTGATCAATCACCAGAAAGTCTCTCTGTCCCTAACAACAGTCTTTTCTGGATGATTTTATGTTTCCCACTTGAAAGAATTGCTTTGACAACTCAGAATTTGAAAGCAAAATCATCCTTTTTTCTCTTTTTCTCACTCAATGGAGCAGGAAGTTAATAGTTAAAGAAGGCTCAGTAGTAACTGGGGAATGTTGACCCATCTAGATGAGCGATGTTTAGTAGAAACAGAATATGAACTTCAGATGAAATTTTAAATTTTTGAGTAGCTATATTCAAAAAAGAAATAGGTGAAATTAATAACATTTTTTGTTTAACCCAATCTACTTAAATATTTTCATTTGCTATGCAATTGATAAAATTACTAATGGAGGAATTTACATTCTTTTGTTCACGCCGTCTTTGTAATCAGGTCTGTATTTTAAACTTGCTTCACATCCTAATTCAGGTTAATGCTCAACAGCCACACGCGGCTCGTGACTACTGTACTGGACAGGAACTCTAGGTCACGGTTCCCATTTCCTGACAGAACAAAAACTCACATAGTGGTTGACATATCAGTGCATTTTCAGTCTATAAATGAGAAAATTGTTGAATTAATAATTCTGACTTTAAATCTGCGTGGTTGGAAAGTTATCCTGAAGGAAAATTCTATGCTATAACCCTTCTACAGCTTCAATTACGTTAAAAATCCAACCAATTGTGACCTATTTGAAAAAAACTCTAGAGGGAGAAATCATTAAGCTATTAAATCCCCCTTTACTTTGGTCTCTTTGTAGAGAAAGAATAGTCCGAATTATTCACCTACCATCAAGGGGAGCTGTTCGAAGCTTTTGCTTCACAGCTTTAGCCAAAGAGAAGCAGGCTGTGCTAGGGAGAGTTCACAGAAGGAGAGTGGAGACATTCATACCCTAAGCCCATCTACAACTTTTCTCAATTGGATCTCACACAGAATTGGGTTCTTTCTAGTCTCTTCTTCATCACACACTCCTATCATTGGTCCACGCATAGACTACTTTGCTTTATTTAGTTAACTAATTAGTTATTTTTAATAATATAAAAACAATCCATGAAACCATCTCCAAACATAAAATCTAGAGTCTTGACAATGACCTATGTGTATCCGTATAGTTCCACCTCTCACCTTGCCAAAGTAAGCATCCTATCCCCACTCAAGTTAAGCATGATTTTGAATCCCATGTTCATAATTTCCTCACTTTCCAATTTTTTAATCCAAAAAATAAAAATTTCTGAAGATACATCTTTTTGTTGGTTCAAGTTTGTAACACAGTATACTGTGTGCAACAGTTTTGGAATAATTTTTTATTATGTTGCTAAGATGTGTTCATACTGTACAGCACTATAATTCATTTGTTTCAAATGTTATATATTTTATTGTGTAACACTTTAGTTTTATTTATCCACTCTCCCACTGATACACACTTGTTTGTTGCCACGTTTGTGCTATTGTGAATAGTGCTGCTACAAACATTCTTGTATATATCCTCTACGCATATACCCCTTATTCTTTTCCACTTACTAACGTGACACACTTGAATTATTCTCTACCACATGTCAAGTACTTTTCCCTGCTATGTTTTTCTCTTTTAGCAAAAAAATGATTCACAATGTCCTCTTGATATCTAGGGTCTGCTTAAAATTTCAGGGCTCCTCAAAAATATAAAAATTTTTTTGGCAACACTCATGGGAGTTGGTCATGGCAGCTTCTCCCAGAGTGGTGTGGGGTCTCCACAGCAGTTGCTGGGTGCCAGAGGCACTTCCAAGGCAGCAGAGAATGCTAAAGGAATTGTAGGTTTGTTCTCAGAAAGTGATATCAGCAACATGGCAGAGTAAACTTTTCTTTTTATCTCTCCCCCTTTGAACTACAACTAAATGGATATTCGTTGATCAATGGAGGATATCCACACAGCACAATAGGACTTCTCAGAGACCCGTGCAGCTATACATCTGAAGGTGGATAGACTACCTCTAGGGAGGTGGTGGAGATAGGTGAGCATTCTCCAGCCCTCCGGTAGCCCTGTGCATGCATGTGACTGCTCTCCTGGCTGGAGGGCCCATAGCACTGCTGTGGCCCTGAGGGTGGGAGAGCACCTCGGAATGACTGCAGGAACAGGTAATGGCAGCCCTGAGCCCCTTCATGACCACTTCCCCATCCAGTGGGAGAGCCCGCATTGCCACTGCAGTCCCAGAGAGTGACCCAGGCTTGGAATCAGTGGGGAGGCCCCATCCACCAAGCACAATGGCCAGTGTAACCTAGGGAGAGGTGGTGGCAGATCTGCACACCCAGGCAAATGACTTCCAGCTGCTGAGAAAGCCAATAGTACTGCTGCAGCCCCAAAGGTGGAAGCATGCCTCAGTAGGTCTGTGGGAACAGGTGGCAGCAGCCCTGAGATCCCATGTGATCACTTTCCCATTTGGTGAGACCCCATGTGATCACTTTCCCATTTGGTGGGAGAGCCCACAGTGCCACCACACACCCAAAGAGTGACCCAGGCTCAGACAGGCACATCTGCCAGGGATTTCAGCTGGTTCAGAATACAAGCTCCTACCCCTGGCCATCAGGAGGATAGGTGGAATCTGTGACCAGATACTATCACTATGCAAAGGCACAAATCCACTCCATCAAATAGTGTGAAGAGGTATATTAATATGCCAGACCAGAAGGAAAATGACAAACACCCAGAAATCAATCATGAAAACACAAAAATTTACAATTTAAATGACAGAGAATTCAAAATAGCTATCATAAAAAAACTAAACGAATTAAAAGAAAACTCAGAAAGACAGTTCAATGAAATCAGGAATAAAATTAATGAATGGAAGGAATTCTTCACAAAAGAGATTGAAACTGTAAAAAAAAACCAATTAAAAATGTTGGTGATGAAAAACAGAATGAATGAGATAAAGAGAAACCTGGAGTCCTTAAATAGCAGAGTTGATATTCTGGAGGACAGAATTAGCGATTTAGAGAACACAACTATAAAAAGGCTTCAGATGGAGGAGGAGAGGGAACTAAGACTAAAAAGAAATGAAGAAATTCTCTGACAAAGAAAAAATATTAAGGGCACCAAGGCAGAACAAAATAACCTACAAAGGAACTGCTATCAGGCTTTCAGTGGATTTCTCAGCAGAAACCTTACAGGCCAGGAGAGAATGGAATTATATATTCAAAATACTGTAAGACAAAAACCTTCAGGCAAGTATACATTTTCCAGTGAAAATATACTTCAGATATAATGGAGAAATAAAAACTCTCTGAGATAAAGAAAAGCTGAGGGAGTTCCTCACCCCAAGATCCCAACTATAAGAAATGATCAAGAAGGCCCTCATACATGAAAAAAAAAAAAAAGAAAGAGTTTACAAAGCTTTGAGCAAGGAGATAAACAGGCAGAGAAAATCAGAAAATTGCAACTCTCTATCAGAACTTAATTATAACTTTAAAGATAAAGGGAAGGAAAACATCAAGAATAAACATAATCATTTCATTGTAAACAAACTCACAATACAAAGTGGAATAACTTGTGACAACAATAACTAAGATGGAGAAGAGAAAATAGATGGTAGGAAATAAGAGGCAATCAGAAAATAGACTATCTCCTCTACAAGATCTGTTGTACGAACCTCAAGGTAACCACTAAACAAAAAATCAGAAGAGTCTCAAATGATAAATAAAGAGAAAACTATCAGAGAGCATAGAGAGCCACCAACTGAAAAGGCAGTCCAAAATACATGGGGAAAGAAACAAGGGAAATACAGAACAAGTGGAAAACAAGTGATAAAATGGCAATATTAAGCCCTTATATATCAATAATCACTCTAAATGTAAATGGATTGAATTCTCCAATCAAAAGACACAGAGTGACTGGATGGATTAAAAAACAAGACCCCACAATATGCTGCCTCCAGGAAGTACATCTCAGCTCTAAAGATAAATACAGGCTTAGAGTGAAGGGATGGAGGATGATACTCCAAGCTAATGGCAAACAAAAGAATGCAGGTGTTGCTATACTTATACCAGACAAAACAGACTTCAAGATAAAAAATGCAATGAGAGACAAAGAGAGTCAGTATATAATGATAAAAGGGACACTACATCAAGAGGACATAACACTTATAAATACATATGCATCTAACACAGAAACACCAAAGGACATAAAGCAACTATTAACTGACCTAAAAGGAGATGTTAACAGCAACACAATAACAGTAAGGGACCTTAACACCCCACTTAAATCAATGGATAGATCATAATCCAGACAGAAAGTCAACAAGGAAATAGTGGAACTAAATGAAAAATTAGACCAGACGGATTTGGTTGATACATATAGAACACTCCATCCAAAAACAGCAGAATAAACACTATTCTCAAGTGCACATGGAACATTCTCAAAGATAGACCATAGGTTGGAAACAAGGCAAGCCTCAATAAATTTAAGAAGATTGAAATCTTATCAAGCATCTTTTCTGCCCATAATACTATGAAACTAAAAAACAACAATAAGAAAAATGCTGGGAAAATCATAAATATGTAGAGACTAAACAACATGATACTGAACAACCAATGGGTAGATGAAGAAATTAAAGGAGAAATCAAAAAATGTCTAGAGACAAATAAAAATGAAAATACAGCATACCAGCTCATACGAATGCAGCAAAAGCAATCTTTGGAGGGAAATACATAGCAATACAGGCCCACCTGAACAAATAAGAAAAATCTCAAATAAGTAAACTTAAACTACAACTAACAGAACTAGACAAAGAAGAACAAACAAAGCCCCAAGTCAGCAGAAGGAGGGAAATAATAAAAATTAGAGCAGAAATAAATGAAATTGAAGCAAAAAAGACAGTAGAAAAGATCAATGAAGCTAAGAGCTGGTTCTTTGAGAAGATAAACAAAATTGACAAACCCTTAGCCAGACTCATCAAGAAAAAAAGAGAGAAGCCTCAAATAAATAAAATTAAAAATGAAAGAAGAGAAATTACAATGGATACCACAGAAATCTGAAGGATTATAAGAGAATACTATAAAAAACTATATGCCAACAAATTGGACAATCTAGAAAAAGTGCATAAATTCTTAGACTCATACAACCTCCAAAAGCTGAATCAAGAAGAAATGGAGACTCTGAACACACCAATCACAAGCAAAGAGATTGAAATAGTATTCAAAAACCTCCCAAAAAATAAAAGTCCAGGATCAGATGGTTTCTCTGGAGGATTCTACCAAATATTCAAAGAAGATTTAATACCTATCCTCTCAAACTATTCCAAAAAATTAAAGAAGATGGAACACTTCCTTACACATTTTACAAGGCCATCATCACCTTGATCCCAAAGCCATACAAGGGCAACACAAGGAAGGCAAATTACAGGCCAATATCACTGATGAACATTGATGCAAAAATCCTCAACAAAATATTGGCTAACAAAATACAGCAATACGTTTAAAAGATCATACACCATGATCAAGTGGGATTTATACCAGTGATGCAGGGATCATTCAACATCTACAAATCAATCAATGTGATACGCCACATTAACAAATTGAGGAATGAAAACCACATGATCATCTCAATAGACACAGAGAAAGCATTTGACAAGATACAGCATCCATTCATGATAAAAACTCTTAGCAAAATGGGGATAGAAGGAAAATACCTCAACATAATAAAGGCCATATGTGACAAACCCACAGCCAACATCATACTCATTGGGGAAAAACTGAAAGCCATCCCTCTGAGAGCAGGAACAAGACAAGGGTGTCCACTCTCACCACTCTTATTCAACATAATATTGGAGGTTTTGGCCAGAGCAATTAGACAAGTAAAAGAAATAAAAGGTATCCAAATTGGCAAGGAAGAAGTGAAACTCTCACTATTTGCAGATGACATGATTTTACATATAGAAACCCTGAAGAATCCATCAGAAAACTATTAGAAATAATCCACAACTGCAGGAAAGTTGCAGGGTACAAGATCAACTTTCAAGAATGAATTGCATTTCTATACTCTAATAACTAACAGAAAGAGAATTTAAGAATACAATCCCATTCACAATCACGACAAAAAGAATAAAATATCTAAGAATAAATTTAACTAAAGAAGTAAAAGACCTATACACTGAAAATTATAAGGCTTTATTGAAAGAAATTGATAATGACATAAAGAAAAGGAAAGATACTCCATGCACATGGCTTGGAAGAATAAACATAGTTAAAATGCCTATATACCTACCACAATATACAGATTCAATGAAATCCCAATCAGAATCACAATGACATTCTTCACAGAAATAGGGCAAAGAATCCTAAAATTTATATAGACAACTAAAGACCCTGAACAGCTAAAGCAATCCTGAGAAAAAAAGAACATAGCTGGAGGCATCACAATAGCTGGCTTCAAAATATACTACAAAGCTGTAGGAATCCAAACAGCACAGTACTGGTAAAAAAAACAGACACACAGATCAATAGAGCAGAACTGAAAGCCCAGAAATAAAACCATACAACTACAGACAGCTAATCTCCAACAAAGGAGCTAAAAACATACAATGGAGAAAGGAAAGTCTCTTCAATGAATGGTGTTAGGAAAACTGGACAGCCACAAGCAACAAAATGAAAGTAGACCACTATCTTTTGCCATCCATAAAAATTTGCTCAAAATGGATTAAAGACTTGAAGGTAAGATGGGCCTTATAAGGGTCTTTTCAAATACCCTGTCTACTCTGGCACGGGAAACAAAGAAAAAGTTAACAAAAGGGACTTCATCAGGCTAAAGAGCTTCTGCAAGACAAAGGAAACCATGAATAATATGAAAAGACAACACACCAACTGGGAGAAAAACATTTGCAAATCATATAACTGAAAAAGGGTTAATCTCCAAAATATATAAAGAACTCTCACAAGTCAACAACAAAAAAACAAACAACCCAATCAAAAAATGGGCAGAGGGTATGAACAGACATTTTCCCAAAGAGGATATACAGATGGCCAACAGGCACATGAAAACATGTTCAACATCACTAATTATTAGGGAAATGTAAATCAAAACTACAATGAGATACCACCTTACAACCATTAGAATGGCTATAATCACCAACAAAAACACAACAAATGTTGGAGAGGATGTGGAGAAAAGGGAACCCTCATACATTGCTAGTGGGAATGCAAACTAGCGCAGCCACTATGGAAAACAATGTGGAGAGTTCTCAAAAAATTTAAAATAGAAATACCATACAACCCAGTTATCCCATTATTGAGTATTTATCCAAAGAACTTGAAATCAACAATTCAGAGAGACTTATGCACCACTACGTTCATTTCAGCATTATTCACAATAGCCAAGACATAGAAGCAAGTCAAGTGCCCATTAACTGATGAATGGATAAAGAAGATGCTGTATATGCATACAGTAGAATACTACTCAGCCATAAAAAAAATTGTCCCATTCGCAACCACATAGATGGACCTTGAGGGTATTTTCTTAAGCAAAATAAACCTGACAGAGAAAGACCAACACTCTATGATTTCGCTTTTATGTGGAAGTTAAACAAATACGTGGAGAAAGAGAACAGATTAGTGGTTACCAGAAGGGAAGGGAGTTGGGGGTGGGTGAAAGGGGAAAGGGGCAAATATTTATCATGACTGACAAATAACAATATACAACTGAAATTTCACAATGTTAGAAACTATTATGACCTCAATAAAATAAAAATATAAATATACATAATTTTTTATTCTTGACTCTGCGAATATTTAGATTTCCATAAATTTAGTTAACATTAAAGGACAGTAGCAAGTAGTTTCTGCCTGGTTTGGATAACTTCTTAAGAACAAACTAAATTTTTTAGCAAGATAGAATAAGAGTTTTTAAATATTGTGTATAATACATGTGTCTGAGATTCTTAGTATTGATTCTTCTAACTTAGTATTTCTGATAATCTTAAGTCCCAATCTCTCTCCATTCATCATTTAAATCCCTCCCTTACTCTGATTTTATTCAGTGTTATACTCTAGGAGATTGAAAACACAACTCATCTTCTCTCTCCATGAGATTTTCTTTCAAATCTTCCTTCTGCTAATACTCTAGTCTCTCAGGCTAATTTTTGTACAAGTTCCATTGAAAGATTCATAGGCAGAATGAAGTAATCCCAATGTCACTGAATTTAGGACAAAAAGAGCAGACCTGTGTCATGGTTCTGAGAGAGTTTCCAAATTTCACACACCATCCATTCCTCCTATTCCAGGCAGAGATTGGCCCAGTCAGAGAGTTTAGCAATTGTAGACGGTCAGGGAGTAGTTTTCTCGGAGCCTAGAATTTAAATAAGCATTCTTTCTCAGGGCAATGAGGACATTGAGATTCATGGAGCTAACCACTTCAAAGTCAGTTGAGGAAAGCCAAATAAGGTAAAAACAAAGTTAAGGTGAAAGCAGTTGGGAATAAGCAAACTGGGAGATTGCAAAATGCAGTGGTGGGTGCTTGTGACCAGCTTAGGCATGGATGCAAGTGTTACAGCCCCCATGGTATCTGCAAGGGCAAACAGGAACAGGTCTTAACTAAAAGAATATATTCTTACCATCAGCTAATGAAGAACACATTCATAAACTAGAGGATGGGCTAAAATATTCTTGGCTTTTCTTCCACCTTCCTATTCTCCCAAAGTGTTATTCACTATCACCCCAAGAACCCAGCCCCACCTTGTGACCACTGATTCAAGGCTAGGATGATGCTTCCTTTTGGTCCACTTTCGAAAGGGATATGTGATTCATGGACATTGGCCTATGAGAGCTTCCAGAGTGAGACATCGAAATAAAAAGTTTTCTTTCTCTGTAATAGCAAAAAAAAATCCTGTCCCATCCCAGTAAGAATGTGGAGGGACAAAGGTGATGGATATGACAAAGAATCTTCTTCTGTCTTATGTGTATTAGTTTGTCTTTAAGGACTCCAAACAAAATGGATGCAAGTTTTAGTCAAGTCGTACAGTTTCTTTAAATCCTAGTATGTGTTGTAATTTACAAAAACATTGAAATGTAATTATTTATAAAATGGAGGTAAATATATTATTTAGACATATGGAAGTAAAGAAAAAAAGAAACAGTGAAAAGAGTTGAAAGATGTTACTGAGGAAAGGGAATTTTGGAAGGAAGTTGTGGGGCCAATGACTGCCATTTTCATACAAATCTTGCAGGATTTTTTAAAATTACATGTAACCAAAAATAAAAGTTAAATAAAAATAAAGCAATCAGTATATTTAGTAAAATGTATGTGAGTGAAACATTGTCAAATCTTTATTGTAATACTCAAAAAGCAAAAACTGACCTAATGAAAACAATTTGGAACAATTTTTCATAAGGATTTTACAAAGATTCAGTATTTTTTCATTGTCTTACATAAAAATATGATCATGAATAGATAGACTCAATGTGGTTCTCTCTGAAAAACTCGTTTTTTATCGGAAATTCGCCAATACTGGTATAATTCAGAAGAAAATAATTGCATATGTAAATACATAATGAAAACATGACAGAGGGAAAATATCAGCTATTCATTTAGTGATGGTTTAGTGGAAGAGACATGATTTGAGGTGGCTTTCAAGCTGACTTAGAGGAAAAGTTCAACATTTTAAACAGAAAAAATAGCATTGGCAAAAGCAGAAGCTAGAAATTACAAAATTCAACGTGGACACTGGGCTTAGATCATTTTTGTAGGACAGAATTTGTGTCATGAATTATTGTATGATAAGAATAAAAAAGTTGAAATAATACTGTGTGGCTTTGTGAAAATTGGGTTGTCCTATGTCCTCATATTATCATCTCAGTGCCTCATCACGAAAACCCTGACATGTACTCAGCATAGGTAATAGCGTCACCTCATTTTTAGAACTAATTTAAGAGGAGTGACACTACAGGTTCCTCCTTGTTGTTCCAGTCCAGAAGGTTCCGATAAATTACACAATAAAAATGTCACTCTACAGGTTTGGTGAGGGAACTTCCGGCTTTATCTATATTGAGAGTTTTCCAGCTTTTCTCCAAAGCTGCAGGATTTATGCTATTCAGAATCAGTTATGTTAACAAACACACTAAAGGAATGTAATTGATTTTGGATTCAAACTTGGTGGATCCCAGTTTAGGATAGAATGCAATAAACAAGCATCAGAGCCCAAGTGATAAATGTCAAGTTGTTTAGATGATTTAGAAAGAATCTTTAGAGCTTGAATAAAAATAACTGAAAGGGTTCCTTAATAAGGTGTTTAATTTAGAGATCTTTTCTGGTGGCAAATTCAGCATTTATTAGAAGGAATTGATTTTTGGCAAAAAAAAGATATGATATCAGTCAAGCAAAGAACATGGTATTTTATGTTTCTCTTGATCTGGGCAGAACATTTCAAGTTGTTTTAAAGGAAATACATATTGATTAGCTAACCCAGTCAGAAATTTTAAAAAGTGAATATATTTATTTTTTATGAGTTCATATTTCAAGTACTTTAAGTTGATATTGTGAAAGATCAAATGCACTGGACATTTAAAGAGAGAATTTTATTCAGGCTAATGCAATGGGGACGAACATTCATTAATGAGGACCATCTCAAAGAAAAGCAAGAGGCCTTGGGTTTTATAAGGTCAGACAAGCAAGAAGATCATCAGCTTATCTGATGGGATTTTGAAAATTATTTTCAAGCTGACATACTACAAAACATAATAATTATTGAAATAAAGTTTGAATAAGTATTCAATTTCATTAAATACAAATATACATTTTTAATAATCTTAAACATTTAATGAAATTACTGCTACCTTATTAAATTAGTAAACTTGTATAAGTTTAGGAAGAACATACCCATGTAGAATAAAAATGTGCACTTGTATTATATTTAATATTTAATATTACGTCAGAGCAAACATAGTTGTTTTCATTAAGCCAGAAATATTAAACTAATTTTGTTTGCCAAAGTTGCACCTAAATTATACGAATGTGAATTCTTAAAATCTTTCTGAGTTAGGTTCTATAAGAATATATCTTTTAGCACATTGAAAATATTAGAAGTTCAATTTTCCTATTTTCTGGGTTTTTTTTTAAGGAACACAGTTATACAAGCACTTCTTTATCTCCAAGGCAATCAGAATGGATCTCCTTTAAGAGATTTTATAGTCTACCTTGGTAAGGTCATCTGGAGGTAGGAAAATGTTACATACTTACACAATAAAAGGTAAACGCCTTTCTGAATTACAATCATACAAACATTCAGACAGACACAAATAGAAAGATCGTTTAGAGATTCGACTCCAACATTTCAGCCTGAGTCAAACATAAAAACAGAAACACAAAATTTACCAGTTTAGATATCTCCTTCCCAATGTGATGCGGGGCCGGTGAGCCGAGGAGTTGAAAGAAAGATTTCTTTGACTCTCAAGATCTGGCAGTAGTGCTCTTTTATTTAGAGACTAGTGTAGCATGGGGACAGGACCCATGGGCAGTCAGAGCTTCTGCTGCCCCAAGTTGAGGGTTAGAGCTAAATTTAAGGCATAGGTATGTGAGTTATCTCTTTACAAGACAAAGGAAAGAATATGAAAAAGTTAAAATGGTATCAGTGCTGGTGGGGTCTGGTCATTGGGTGATCCCATGACTTTTAGACAAGAATCAAATCGGATTAAGTAAAGGTTAGAAAGGTTAGAAGCCACCACCCTAAATCAGTTACATGAGATTGCCAGACAGCAACCAACTTAAGTTCTTGCCTTCCCCATTAAGAGTTTCTAGGGACAAGGTCATCTCTCTTCTTCTTCCTGGTACAGAGAGGGAGGCACCTTTTACAGATAGAGATTTACCTTACAAATGTAAATGTGTCCCAACAAGTTCCATTCCCCAGAGCCTCCTTCCCTGTCCCAGTTTATCAAAAGCAATCAGCCCCAAACAATCCCGATGCCAAAGAGACATATCCTGGGGTGGTCAATTTCAGGTCCCTACAAGGTCATCCCCCCTTCCTTCACAAATGCAAATGTCTCTCAAAAGAGCAAGCAAATTCCAGTCCTCAGAGCCTGCTTCTCATCTGCAGTTTTTTAAAATTAACCAGCCTAAAATCCTCATCAAATGGACATGAAATTCTTAATTGATTTGAGCCAAAATGCACAGAAAAGTCTAACAAACTAGATTCTCATCCTTCACCCCCAACAGAGACAAGAGTTGTATAAACCGTTAATCCATTTTCTGGACTCACGAAATGATCAGACCATGAAATCAAATGAAATTGGCACCTGAAATCAAGTGAGTACTCAAAAAGAATCAGTATCAAATCCTTACCACGTTACCAATAGACAAACGTCTGGAACACAAAATCAAGAGCTGGACTCATCACCAGGTGCCCAGATCAATAGTCAGGAATGGATGAAGCACAAACGGTGTTCTGCGGGTGGAGTAAAGGGGGATTGGAAGGTGAGGTCCAACACCATTCGAAACACGGTACCTGAACTGTAAAGAATGTACACTGGATATTTAAAGAGTTTACTTTATTCAGACTTTTGCGATAGGAAAAATGTCCATAAATGAGGAACATGTCAAAGTAAAGGACAGGCATCTAGGTTTTATAGAAGCAGTAAACAATGGAGTCGTCAGAGTCTTCTGCGAGTCAGAGCAAGGACAGAGATGGGTCTTACCTGAGTTATTGGGGCAGGGGTAGAGATTGCTCTTATCTCAAAGGATGTGACAGCTCTGTTGTCCTGTGCAGACGACATTTCTAGGAACACAGGTAGGTGGGGGCTTTCTCCACCATTGTCGCTCTCCGAGAACACAGGGTTCAGATAAAGTTCAACACTGTTATCTTCTGATATTTGTGAATGAGTCCTCTAAATAAATTAATTGTTTTTCAGAAAAAGATACACTTGTGACTTAGGAAACATAAATTCATTTAATAAAAGATGAAAGGGAGAAAAATGGAACGATTTTGGGTAGTTTTAACAAATTACAGTTTTTTAGACATTTATTTCTTTTTTGAACATTTCCATTTTTAATTGGCAATTTTTATTTTTCAAAAATAAAGTTTATATTACTATTTTCTGATTATATTAATACTTATCCTAGTATATATAGGTAACTACAAAAGAGTAAAATAAGAAAGTCACCCATGTTTCTATCATTATAATTAATATTAACATTTTCCAGCCATATTCTGTAAAAATTATAGAACTTTCTGCATTATTAACCTTTATGCTACTTTTATTATTTTTCCATTAAAAAGTAATAAGCACCACTGTGAAAAAACTGTTAATACCCTTTGTATCATTTCCCAAAAATACTTTACCAAAGGAAACAACCCTTAAAGTAATAATATATATTTTCTGCTGTCCATTGTATAAGTTTGAAAGTATATAATATAATAAATTTTTATTTTAAATAAGAGCATAAAATTCTCCTACAATTCTATATTCTGTCACCAGCTGATAACCTCAGAGAGAACTTCCCTGACCACTCCATCTAAAATAGGTCCCTTTCCCTGTATCCTCTATCACAGCTCCTTATTTCCTTTTTGGCACCTACCAAATCCACTGCCAACATTTGGGTGTATTTCCTTCCGTGGTTATTGTTTTATTCCAGATATGATCTCTCCACAAGGAAATCTTGATAATTTATATTTATTTTGAAAAACATTCTTTTCATTTGGATTGTCAAATTAACCAGCACAAATGAATATATCTAATTTTAACATGTCCTCTGAATAACTATTTTTACCAAATTTGTTTGATATTTTATTGTTTCTATTTTTTCCAGATAATTTTTTTTTATGTATAAAATAGTTTTCTTAAATTGTTGATTATTGCTTTGGATATGATTATTATTTTTGCCTTCTGAAAAATGTTTACAATTCATCAGTTGTCTTTCTATTTTGTTTATTCCTTATCTTTAATTTTATATCTCACAACATAAATGTTAATTCTGGTTTTTATAACCTTCAATGTGGGGTTTTGTGGGTCTTTTTGCATAGTTTACTAACAACCGTTATTTCCCCTGTCTACCTTTTTAGTGATTCTATGCAACAAACATTTTGGAACGACCACTCCACCCTGGCCTCATTTTTTAAAAGAAACACATGTGATTCAAAATGCTTTAGAGTTTTCAACATTTCCTTCAGTTGCCTGAAGCAAGTTATTTTCAGAGATTAGTTCTTCCTCTGATTATTCAAAATGATATTCCCTGTTTATTAATCGTCAATATTTTTTCATGCCTCCAGTTCTTATTTTTCTGTTACTCATCCATTAAGAAAGATATGTATTTAGATTCAGTGATTATTTGCTAAGAAATATGCTGTTGGATTTTTTTCCCTCACTTATTTCCTTGGCTTAAGTCAAAACCTCTTTTTGGATATGCAGTTGGGCAGAAATACCATCTAATCAGATTTCCAATGCTAGAATCCTTTACTGCTGGAAAAATTAGGCATCTTCTCAATTCTCCAGTCCTCAGGCTCCTAAAAGACAAAGTGGATTAAGTTCCTGGAAGAATAAAGACCATGTATATACTATTATAAGGGAAGCATTTGAGTACTTGTGCTTGCTTTATTTTGAGAAGATTGACCTACTTTTGATGCTCCTCCGCTAACAGGCATGTCCCCACTCCCAATTCCTCCCAAGTTTCTTCTGGAAATGGCAATTTGTCTATATGTAGAGAAAAGGGACTTTTGGGATTTAGGCAGTATTATTAAGAACACTCATAAAATAATTGGGCAGTTGTATAATTTTCAGTTTGCTATAGATCTTGTGTTTCTAAATCAGAGAGAAGCCAGTGGGAGGAAGATACAGGTTCTCCTTACACATTTTTATATAGGCTTGTACTCCTTCCTGAGGTATAGCATAGTGTAACGAACCAAATCGAATGAACTGAAATTGTTTTTACTCACTTGTCTCAGCCTTGCTCTTAGCCTAATTTTTTTCTAGGTCCTAATTTTCTGTGTGTGTGTGTGACTTCCTTTTTTAATTCTGTCTTGGTTGTTATTTTGGCAGGAATTGAGAAGAGAGCCAGGGATTCTGATCAGGTGCCATCTTAAACTTGCATGTCCAGGTACCACGTTTTAAAGCCCTAAGTATCTATTGCTAAATAGCTTTCCCAAATTTTCCCCCTACCTTATAACCCAACTAGCCATGTGTTAAAGGGACTGATATTGATTGCCATTGTTCATTTTTGTTCATTTTATCTGTGACAATGGTAATTTATTTTTAAGTTTTTCATACATGTATGTGAGTACATTAGTGAGATTAGACATTGTAACAACATTAAAATAATATTTGTGCTTCTTATATATAAGTGATAGTATCTGATAAGGTAAAGTAACAAAATTTTTGAGCATTTCTTGGGGGGAATATGCTCAGACACCTGGCTCAAAGTTGTCTATAATGTATTATATGATGCTCCTAAATAAAGTACAAGGACAGATTAGAGGAGGTAGAAAAATACTTCTGTCAGGGCTGGCAGGGAAAACTTCATAAAAGACATAATATCAGAATAAGGCATTGGAGAAATGGTAAGATAGCAAAATGGGTTGTGAGGGGCATCTCAAGGGGAAAAATTGATGTGAGCAACTTTCCAGAGTTGGCATAATGCAAGACACTCTCACGTCTATGGGATACTGGGTTTGTGTAAAGGAGATATAGGAGATATTTAGAAAATAAGAAGAGTGTTTGTAGTACAGCTAATTTGTATTGGGGAAATAGTTGGAGATAAATCTGTAAATAAAGATGATGTATAGATTTTGAAAGATAGTTAATGAGATTTGTACTTTTTTGTAAACAATATGCCATGTAAAGTGTCCAGCCAAGCTATATAACCAAAGCTTTAAAAACATAATTCTGGGGGCTGGCTGGTGGTGCAGCGGTTAAGTGCACATGTTCTACTTCAGGGACCCAGGGTTTGCCGGTTCGGATCCCGGGTGCGGACATGGCACCACTTGGCACACCATGCTGTGGTAGGTGTCCCACATATAAAGTAGAGGAAGATGGGCATGGATGTTAGCTCAGGGCCAGGCTTCCTCAGCAAGAAGAGGAGGATTGACAGCAGATGTTAGCTCAGGGCTAATCTTCCTCAAAAAAAAAATAATAATGATAATAATTCTGGAACAAGTGTAAAGCGTCGATTACTTGGGACCAAATGGAAAGGAACCTATTAGAAGGATTTTCCATGACCAAGGCACGTGTTAAAAAAAAGAAAGCACCTAAATTAACTGGAGTGGAAAGAAAAAAGTAAGTGCAAGGGGGCTTTTTAAGTAAAAAGTACTAAGATATGGAACATGACTGGATGTGGAAAAAATATAAAAAGGGGCTATTGATTACCATTCTAAGGTTTCATATCTAGATATCTGGAAGTGCGGTGGTGCCGTTAGCAAACTAAGTTTAAAAAAATGTAGTTTATATGAAAAACTGATTATTTTATAAATAATCAATTATTCTATTATCGTGTTTGGAAAGAAATTAATTTAGGTAAATTAAAAAATTTTCCACACAATCATCCATTTTTTGATGAGTAAATGTGGACATTGTTTTAAAAGTTTCCTTTACTTATATTTGGAAATAAACGTACAGCCATGATGGTGTAACATTTAAAGTTGGCCTTTGCTAATCAGGACAATGTACACTTTAAATATCTTACAACTTTATTTGTCAATTATACTTCAATAAAGCTTAAAAAAATTTAAAAAATAAAGTTATTTGTTAAAAGACTGAGTTGTGGGCATAAATATTTATTATGAAACATATATTGCATAAATTCTGTTCTGTTGGCGCTCAAAACTATGCAAAGTAAAATGGAATTTTATTCAAGATAGAAAAAATAATTTCTTATTCTCAGTTCCCAGGAAATGCTAGGAGCTGTGCTCCGTGTTAATTATTTCAGTGAGAAAAGTAAAAATAAATAGGCCACTCTTTTAACACTATATTTTATTATAGTAAATAGAATTATCTGCAACATTTCCCAGTTTCTTTTCTCTTCTTTGACTTTTCCATCTGCTATTTTGTCTGCTTCGCACCTGCTGAGAATCTGTGGCAACTAGAGAAATCAATGTGTTTTTTTGCAAAGATGTATATTTATACACTGCTTTGTTCTGAAACGAATGAAAGCTGAAAATGTTACTTGAGGTTTTGTGTGGTCTTTAATTTGTGGAAAATAGAAACTCTCTCAATAAAATAATATAAATTACTCATCTTGACTGGATTAAGATAGCATTTTGGTATTTCCATTAGTAAGTGTATAGAGTCGATTCACTTTATAGTGTTTTGTTATGGGTCACATGGGCAAAATATAGAGTCACTTTTATAACTCATACTTATGTTTCACTTTTCATGTAAGAATATTGTGTTAAACTTTATCTACCATTCAACTGTGGATAATTTATATATATTAATTACAGTCAGGATAATGGCTAAAAACAATTGCTATTACCTGAAGAGCTCCTATAATATAATATTAAGCAAGTGGGTATATCCAACAAACATTTTTGGAGTACTACCATGTACTACAAATTAGAAAATATGAAGATTAGTAAAAGCTATACTTTATTTTGGAGGGCTTGTGTAAAACTGCAGAGAAATATTTAATGAGGAAATTAATAAACTGTGTGTTAAAGTGCCATAGAGGTATAAGCTTGAGAGATGTGGTAATAGACATGTTTAGCATTTCTGAAGTGAGAGAAATTTCGACGTGGCGTTTATATTAGAACTGCGTTGGGGTTGAGTAAATGTGGTAGAAGTAATGCCACATGGTCCTTGAACCATCTTCATTGGCTGCCTTCTCTCCAAGGCACATAGGAAGGCTATATTTCTTGCACATAGATGAGTCTATATGACTAGATCTGGTATTGACATGTGAGCTGCAGTCATTTAGGCCACTTCCAGACCTGGCCTTTAAGAGTCTCACTTATTTTCTTCCATGGTCCTTCTTTTCTCTAAGAGATGGAAGTGAAGGCCCCTAGTACGGTGGGTCACACAGTGTATGGAACCTGGGTCCCTAAGCTGGTACTAAGAGGACTAGTGGGATCATTTTACTTGATTAGAGCTATAAAACAAGCAAATAATAAGTCTGTAATGTGTTAAGGCACTGAGTTTTGGTTAGAATCATTGTCATTCTTTATCCTGACTGTGATATTGTGATTTATAATAAGAAATATATATTTGGTCTTTATCCCATTTCTGGCACAGAGCTCCTAAGACCCTTGGAATTTCCTAAGTGAGGAGAGTGACAAATGCGTCTTTTGTTACATTAATAAGGGGATTTCTGCACTGCACCTAAGGATGGAGGCTAGTTGCCAGGAGAACCACCGTGTGATTAAGGGTTGGAAATTTCAGTGCCATCCTCCTGTCCTTCAGGGAGGGGAGAGGGACTAGAGGTTGAGTTCAGTCACCAATGGCCAATGCTTTAATCAATAATGCTTATGGAACGAAGCTTCCATAAAAACTCAAAAGCTGGAGAGCTTCTGGTTGACAGAGGTGCTGGGAGGGTAATGTGCCCAGAGAAGGCATGGAAGCTCTGCCCTTTCCCCATACCATGCCCTATGGGTCTCTTCCATCCAGCTGTTCCTGAGCTATATCCTTTTATAATAAACTGGTGATCTAGTAAGTAAAATGTTTCTTGAGTTCTGTGAGCCACTTTAGCAAGTTATTGAACCCAAGGAAGCGTTGTGGCTCCCTCGGATTTACAGCCAGTTGGTAAGAAGTACAGGGGACACCTGGGCTTGCAACTAGCATCCGACGCAGGGGAGGGGAGCAGTTTTGTAGGATCTGAACCCTTAACCTGTGGAATTTGACACTATCTCCAGATAGATAGTGTTAAAATTAAGTTGAATTGTAGGACAACCAGCTGGTGTCTGGAGAACTGTTGGTATGGGGGAAACTCCTCTGACACATGTTGGAGTTGGCTCCCAGAACCTTTTACTCACTAATTATAGTATAGTAATTGATTGTCTAGTGGGGAGAGATACAAAGGAATTGAGGCAGAGAGGAGGACTTCGATGATGTAATCATAGTGACTTGGTGCATCAGAGACATTTAAGAGTAATTGAAGCATAGGATACAAGGAGTTGGATTAGCTGTGTGTATGTGTGTGTGTGTGCACGCCTCTTAGAACAACAGAAATTTACATTCTTAAGTTCTGAAGGCTAGGAGTCCAAAATCTAGCGCTCTGAAGACTCTAGGAGAGAATCTGTTCCATGCCTTTCTCTTTGCTTCTCATGTTGCCAGCCATCCTTAGTGTTCCTTCCTGTTATAGAAGGATACATGTTAAATGATTGCATGTCTTAATAATGAGTTTGGGTATTATCATGTGCTATGGTCTGAATGTTTGTGTCCTTCCAAAATTCTAATGCCCGATGTGATGGCATTAGAAATGGGCCTTTGGGAGGTGCCTAGGTCATGAGGATAGAGCCTCATGAATGGGATTAGCCCTCTTTTTGGAAGAAACTACAGAGTTTGTTGACTTCTTCCATGTGAGGACACAGTGAGAAAGCACCAGCTAAGAACCAGGAAGAAGGCCCCCACCAGAGAATGCGGCCATGCTGGCACCTTGATGTTGGACTTCCCAGCCTCCAGAACTGTGAGAAACAAATTTCTGTTGTCTATAAGCCACCCAGTCTGTGGTATTTTGTTACAGTAGCATGAACTAAGACATCATGAAAGCACATAGGAACCAGGGGATTTTTAAATGGAGGGGCATTGTCAAATCAAATTTTTTTTCTTTTTCCTTTATCTCCCTCTCCCCAATCCCTCCCTTTACAAAAAAGAATTCAACAATGATTCTGAATGCAGAATGGACTGAAATAAAAAACATTGATGAGGATACAAAAATGAACATGTCTTTTAAAGATATCGCTGAGGTAGAATTAGCAACTCTGTGACTGATGAGAAATACAGGAGGGAAAAGGGCAAGAGTCAAAGAGTAGTACAAATCTTCTAGTTTAGGATAGCCAACACCATAAACTGAAAAGAAATATTGAAAAACTAGGAGAAATTATTTTTAACAAGGGGAAGGAACTAGCAGAGATGAGGATATTTGATTTGTGATAACTGTGGCACATTTGGGAAGAGATTGCCAGATGGATGGAAATAAAGCTCAGGAGAGAATTTGACACTAAAATACAAGATTATCCATGAAGAGTGTGTTGAGAAGGCCTCAAAATTTTGGAGGTTCATAGGCCTTTTAATACTCTGATCAAATTCATGGGCCATCTCCCATGAAAAACAAAGACCGTGATCAGAATGTTTACAGACTTTCTGAAATTATTTAAAATGGGACTCAAGATTAAAAAAAAAACTGAAAACAGAGAAAAGTAATAGGAAAACACAAATGAAGGGTGTCTAAGAAGCCAAAGAAGTAGAAGAAAAATATAGGATTGCCCACAGTGTCAAATACTGCAGGAGGCCACCTAGGAAGGTGGTTAAAAAAATAGATTCAGTTAGTGTCTTAGGAAGAGGCTTTCTTTTTCTTTTTCTCTTTTTCTCCCCCAATTTACCATATTGCCTCCCAAATAATATTCTACAACCCACCTGAATGTTGGCATGGGGACTACAGTGTGATGAGTGATGCCTAGGAATTGACTATCTATAAAAGCAGATAATCCTTTCAGGAGTATCCTCGGTGATAGAAAAAAGACAAATGGGTTAAGGAATATAATTCAGTGGTGGCGTCTTGACTTATCATTGAGGGGAAAGACATGAATGGAGTAAGGTCCTGGAGGACTGAGGAGAGGATGTGCTCAAGATCACAAATAGAGGATAATTTGTAGAAAAGTTATAGACAGATGCTGGTAGAGGGGATGCCCGTAGATGCTGGTACCAGGGGGCAGGAAAGCTTATAAGGGAGAGGAAAGTCCTGGTAACTACACCTGATGGCCTCAGTGTCCTCTGTAAATAAGAGGCTCATCATTCTGGTTTTGTATACAGCAGGTCAAATCCAATACTATTTTTCACTCCCAATATAAACTTACTTGCTTTTAACATGTGAGTGTTAATTGTAAGAAGAGATGTAAACACCATCTGTGTTTCCTAATCCTCAAATTCCTTCAATGTCATGAAAGATGTATTCCAGATTTATTCTGACAGTATATATCACAGAGGAACTTAGTAGCTGATGGGATTGATAGATTTGCAGTTTCTCATGTCTTAATTAGTTCAGGCTACTACAATGAAGTACCATAGACTGGGTGGTTTATAAACAATGAAAATTTATTTCTTACTGTTCCAGAGGCTGGAAGTCCAAGGTGAGGATGTCAGCACGGTCGGGTTCTGTTGAGAACTCTCTTCTGGGTTTGACTACTGACTTCTTGGTATCCTCACATGGCAGAAAGAGAGTGAGCTAATTCTGTCCTCTTCTTATAAGGACACTAACCCTATTCATGATCTAATTCATGACCTAATTACCTCCCAAAGAACTCACCTCCAAACACTGTCACATTGATGATTAGATTTCATCATATGCATTTCCAGGGGGACACAAACATTTAGTCTATAACACCTTGTCACAGGTAGTTGTTCTGGGAAAATATCAAAGATCCTAGTTAGTCATATTAGGTCTATATATGGTGTCAAAGATAAAACAGACACTAGTTAAAAAGATAAGGACAGAGTTTAGTCTGTAATATACTGTTGCTATAGGGAAAGGAGTCCAGGGTGATCTAAACTGAACTTCAGTTTGTACAGAGGTGAGTCAGAGATTTAAAGGGAGAGTGAAAGAACAGGGAAGTGGGTGAGCTGGGATTCAGAAGAGTCAGGGAAGTGAAAACTTACAAAAAAGTGGGACAAGGAGAGTTGGTCCATATGAAACCCATCTGGATTTGTTTGTCAACTGGCCCTTGTCAAAGTTAGGCTTTTACGCTCCCACAGAGACTGGGAGGCAGGGGCCTATATTCAGGTGTTGCTGGAACAAACAGTGAATTCTTTTGGCAGCCTTGTGTTTTCTCAGTAGGCACTGTAAGAGGGGCTAGGGTCATCCTGGGCATGTGGCGTTGAGTTGTTAGAAAGTATGCTGGTGGTTTTTTCAAGTCTTTATAGGCCAAGCCTGAGTCTAGTTGAGAAAGGGCTGAGAGGAGCCTAGTCAGAGTTTGGTCAAGGAGAGAATTTTTGTCACTGGCTGTTCCTGATTCTACCGATAGAAAACAACCGCTATCAATATCTATGTTTTCTTTCAATGCCAATAATAAACTATTCAAAATTTTGCAGTATTTCTCCTTCTTTTAAAAACTCTGTAGTATCTCCCTTCTCATCTTTGTAGTCTTAGAATTAAATCCTCAATAGCTGATTGGACCCTGTCTTGTTATTGTACAGACTTTTTGTCTTAAATTTTTTTATAGCATAATTCATCCTCTCTTTTAGCTCTTTATTCATTTTAATAAGTTAAAAGGGATGGTCAGTTTGCATGTGTAGCAAAATAATTGCAGATGTCCATGGAAGGGAACAGGAAAATACTTATAAGAGGTCAGAAAGGAGGGAAGGACAGTAACTAGCCTCCATTGACTATTAACAATGTGCTGTGTACTGTGCAAGCTGCTTTATAAACTGTTTCCTTTGTTTTCAATAACAACTGAATATCACAGATGAAGAAACTAACACTGAGAAAGATAATTAATCTTTATAATTAATAATTAGTCAAATTAATCAATAATTATATGATTATTGATAATTAAAAATGACACAATTTTATAAAGAAAATGTTTAGCTTAAATATGCATTTTTTGGTACAGTTCAATTTATTGTGTTGCTGCCCAAGATAATATTCTACAGCCTGTCTTAGTTTCCACATTCCCTTTGTCTGCAGTGGACTGAAATGTATTACATTTGCCTGCTGTACTGAGAGAGGCAGTGCATTGGAGCAACTGAAGTGCTTGGGTTTCTTCTTTATAATCAAGTTCAACCCCCTCATTTGAATCGGAAAGGATACGGAGTCATAGGACACACACTCCCCCCAATCTTTTCTCAATAGCAAATGTCCAGAGATGCATAGCACTATGTTCTACCTAACATATTTCCAACCATTTACCTTTAATCACATGGTTATGCTATTTTTTCCAAACATCACAGCATCAAGATTAAAAAGAAAACCAATATAACAGAATTTATATCGAGGACTTGCTCCACATTCTATAGTTAGAACAGGTTACTGCTTCCAAACTATCAGATTCTCAGCTTGTTAAAACTTAAATTATTCATGTGATTCTCATCTGTATAGGAAAAATTTAAAAGTATTCCCTTTTATTTTCCTTGGGAATAAGCCTAAGTAGTTCTTAGACTGAATAGTAACTGCAGAACTGTTTGTTTTGGAATTCAGCTTAATTCAACAAATATTTATTGAATACCTATATTTGGAAGGCAGTGTGATTAACATTTAGAAAGTGGTGGTCCATTCTGGAATTTCATCTGAAATTCTCTGATTTCTAATTTTATCATCGATTTCAAAGCTTACATATACAAACTGAGCAGCTTGATATACAAAAAGAAAATCAGCTGTTATCCCTGCCAAGATTTCAATAAAAAAAATCTCTCAAATTGCATTTGGGAATTAACATGGCAGCATCCTGCCTGTTGGTATACTCAGTATGCACTGAGTGCTTGTACACTGTTTTTGAACCTCTGCGACCACTCCACAGTCACTGCCACAGATGGGAAGGATACATTGGCATCCACCTCTCCCTCGTGTTTGGGTTTCTTCTTCCACTACTTATATATTTTCCATATAGCTCAGCTGCCAAGTCTCACACCTAAAGGGTCAATCCTTCACTATACGTAGTTTAAGTAAAATTCCACATCTACTTCCAAACTGATGCCTATACCAAGGGATTTTCAGCCATTTGGAAAAAAAGCTAGGGGGTAGACATATCATTTGGTACTGTCTCACTTACAAATTACTCATGCAGACTCCTGGAGATTTCCTTCACTTGCTAATGACCAGTGCAGATCTTCTCAACTGGTTGTCACAAGCTTTTCATTCACTATATGATCCATGTTAATCACTGCAGTATTTGTGAAAAGGGAGCACAAGTCTCCAAAACTAAATTCTTTTTTCCACCATGTCTAGATTTTTCTGTAGGGACAATTTCCTGCTGTCACTGCAGTCAATTGTTAGAAAAAACGATCCCAAGTTAAAATAGCTTGGGTAGTCAATGCAAATCCACAGAGCCACCTGGCACTGAATTTGCTTCAGTCCCTTGAAAGAAATAACAGGGGAGATGTAAATCCAGTACCAATGTAATGCTAAGCAAAGTGAGCTAAAAAGGAAAAGACTTGCTTTCCACTTTATTATTGTTATGCTTTTAGAGTGCTCATGAAAAGACACAGGTCAGGCGGCTCAGTCTTGGGTTTCAGTCCACACTTTTGCAAGTTCAAGGATTTGTGTGTGGCAGTGACTTCTTTTAGTTGCAAACATTTTTGTTTATCCAAGAAATTACATATTGTGCCCCATCAAATACCAGAGAATCTTATGGGAGGCCTATTTACAATAAATAATAATTAGAAACTCCACTCACGTTATCTTCAGAGCTTCTTTAAGGGTTGATAAATTTTTAAACCAAATCCCTGAGATGTATTTAAGCTATTGGATTGAATACAAAATGAATAACAAGAAAAAGTGAGAAATAAAAGATTAATGGAGGCTGAGAACCTACAACATGCCAGAGATTGTGTTGTGCATTTGACAGACATTATCGTTTTAGTCATAGACACTAGAAACTTATTAATTGCTTCTGGCTGATATGTGTATAGCATGTGAGTGGCTGGGAAAACTAACAATTGCAGTTTGTTTTACTTAGGTATAGCAGTTGGAGGTAGGCCCAGGGAAGTTCAAAGGGATGAAAGACTATGAAGGCTAATGACTCATTTCCTTCTCTATTTATTTTTCCCTAAAAATAAAGAGAGGAGAGAAGAAAAGCAAAGAGTAGAGAAAGGAGAAAAAGAAATCATTTTGCCATACATTTTTACAGTATTCTGCTGATCAACCTATTCGCTCTATGGGAGAAGTTAAGTGCTTACTCCCATATAGTTCTTGGCTTTGCTGAGCAGTTCTGCTGGATGGAAAAAGTCCCATAATTTACCGCATTTCCATTTGCTCTTGAACCAGGAGGAGACAAGTGATCAGCCTAAACTCTGTTGTTTTGTTGTTTGTTTTATCTTACTTGTCTTTAAGGAATCCTGTCTTAAGATTTAGAGGGTTGAATTATTTTAACAGTCTAAAAACATTATTACGTATTAAGGTTAGAAGTTTGCTATGAAGATTCTGCCATAGTACTAATTTCCTTTAATCCTGTCTCTTCTGCTGTCAAAATTTCAGGTAATTAATGATGACTATCATGTCTTTTTAAGTAAATTCTTAAGGGAATTAATTGCTAATTAAGGGTTCTCCCTTCTTCAGAGAAGAAATACCGTCAGCCTAAATGGGAGTAAAAGACAAAATAATTCTCCAGTCTGTGGTGACATCTACCTTTGGTAGAGTTCATTTGTTTTCAAACTCAGTGTCTGGAGATGAAAGAGGAGAGAGAAGAGAAGATGAAGCAAAAGAAAAAGAAATACACCACAATATCCAAGCTCTGCCTGGGACTGATGCAATTCTTCCCTGCAGTTACCATATAAGAAAATGAGAGAAAAGAAAGTATGAATGGTGGTCACTGTGGAAAGACTTAAAATAAATTCCTCATAGATCAGAACTCTGGGAGCAGAATTTCATGACTCGATTCCTAAGAGTGATTTATGTCTGCAAAATAACCCCTTCTTCCCCAAATTTCTGATTTAGTGTTCAAAAATAAACCATCTCACAGACGTAAATTGATATTTCTCTGGAAGAAAATTAGACCAAATCTTATCGCTTTAGATGATAAATGCATCTTAGATTTTGCTGTTGTTTTTGGTGAAACATACCTTACATAAAATAAGAATGCAGGTAGAATGAAAAAAAAATAGTATAAAAGTATTGATTGACCTAAGTCAGTTTAAAAACAAATTTATTAGTAACTTTGAGGGCTCAGCATATCAATCCTTGCTCAGATCCCCTCACTCCTTCCACTAAAAGTTAATATCATCATGGATACTTAACTAACCATCCTCTTATTTTCTTTAGTTTTATTATGTAAATATGTATCCTTGAAAAAATTATGGTTTAATTTTCCCTATTTTGTGTTACATGTAAAGACAAATATTTATCTTTGTTCTGTGATTTTGTTGTTTCACATGGTATAATTTTTTGAATATTAAAAACTTTAGATGTATGTAGTTGGGTTATAAGAACTTTGTTGCAACTATACAATAACTTATTTACCCATTATACCATTGACAGACATTTGGGCTGTTAACAGTTTTTGCTGATAAAAAAGATGATGTTATATCCATTATTATAAACATCTTCTGGACACATATGTGCAATGATTTTCTGAGTATATATCTAGGAGCGGAATTTCTGGAACATAATGTAGACACATGGTAAACTTCATTAAGTGACTCCAAACTGTTTTGCAACGTGGTTGTACCAGTTTATTGTCCTACTAGTAACTTAGGGAGTCCCATTTCCTCTTTTGTAAGATGCCTGCTTCTGTCTTTAATGAATTTTTCATTTGATTAATTCTCTGGTATATAGTTATGGGTTAAATTTCTGCATGTTAATTCTTAATTGGTTATATGTGATGCAGACATCCTCTCCACAATCAGGCAGTTTGTCTTTACATTCTCTTTATGGTCAGTTTACGATGCATAGACATGCTTAATTTTAATGTAGCCAAATTAATCATCTTTTCATGATCCGTGCTGTCAAATTTCTATTTAAGAAATTATTTCCTACCCCAATGATTTTAAAGATATTGCCAACTAAATGTTTACAAGTTTTACCTTAGGCACTTAAGTCTTTAATTTACTTTAATTTTTGTGTATGTGTGCACAGTGGAAAGTAGGTATTCAATTTTATTTTTTCCATATATATGTAGTTCTTAAATTTTTTGGATTTTTTTGAGGAAGATTAGCCCTGAGCTAACATCTGCCACCAATCTTCCTCTTTTTGCTGAGGAAGACTGGCCCTGAGCTAACATCCATGCTCATCTTTCTCTACTTTATATGTGGGACGCCTGCCACAGCATGGCTTGACAAGCAGAGCATAGGTCCACACCGGGAATCTGAACCAGTGAACCCCCGGGGAAGAAGCAGAACGTTCCAGCTTAACCGCTGATCCACCAGGCCAGCCCCCATATATATGTAACTTTAACACACCATATATTAAATAGCCCATCCTCTCCCACCTAACTTGTATCATTCCTTCAATCGTAAGTGATCTATAAATAGGAAGGCCTATTTCTACGCCCTCATATGTCCCAGTGTTGAATACCACATTGACATAATTACTATAGCTTTAGTGTAAATCTTAATATCTAACAGGATGAGTTATCTCGTTTCCTTCTTTAAAGAGTCTTTTGACTATAAATTGGGCCTTTTTTTCTTTTATATACATTTTGTATAATTGTGTCAAGTGCATCTGCTTCAAAAACCCTATTTGAGATTTTGATTTCAATTACATTGATCAAATTGGGCAAAATTGACGTCTTTCCAATATTTAGTTAAGTATTTTTAATGATTGAATAAAGTTTTCTATTTTACTTTATAAAGGAGATGTTAAGTATTTGTTAGACATAGTCCTATATATTTTACATATGATTTAAATGGTATCTCAGTTTACAAATATATTTGAGCTGATAGTTGATTGTGTGCAAAAATGGCATCGATTTGTAGATATCAATGCTTTACCCAGCTACTGATGAACTGTATATGTAGATTTTTTAATGAAGACATATTATTTGTAAAGAATGACAATTTGTTTCTTCTGTTCAACCCTTACTTCTTTTGCTTTTTTTGTGTTATTGTATCATTTCAAACTTTTAGTATAATGCTTTATAGAAATGTTAATAACTGGCACCTTTAAATTGTTACTGATTTTAAAGGAAACACATTTGACAGTTTACTTTGAAATGCAATGTTTCTGGCTTTCTCGTACATAGTTTTTTATCAGGTTAAGAAAATTCCCCTCTCTTTATGTGCACTCTACTTATTTGGCAAGAGAAATCACTTTGAACAATATGTTTGTCACATTCATCAATTTTTTAGCACTACTATTTTATTCTATTTGAGCACAGTTAATTTTTGATTCTAGGAAAATGCATACAAGGTCAGGCAAGTAACAACTCCCTGAAGGTTTGAAAAACAGCCCTAGGGCATGTCATCTAACTCAGGTTAATCTTTAAGTGACTCATTGAAACTGCACTTAGCCTTTCTGTGTCACAGAGGGGGCGTGAGGAACCTCTGCTCCAGAGGGAAAGGGAAGAAAGACTGCAATCTCCATGTGGTTTCACATGTACAGTTAACTGAAAGGCAAAATAAATTCTTTACTTAAATAGTTAAAAATAATTGACAGTTTATAAATTAATTAAAATTTGCCTGATGCTTCCAAGTTATGATTCCCCTTGGGTTCTAGAAGATTATCTTCATTTTGCAGATTAGCAAGAGACAAATGTTTAGCTATATTATAAGACTTTACCATGTCACATAGCCTACTGACAGAATCAGAAGAGGACGTCAATTGTATTATCTTTAATTCCCTCCTACACTGCTACACAATTTTTCTATGTGTCTGATTCTAACTTCAAAAGATTTCCCTTACAAAAAGAAAAGACTCCAATTGAATTCTCACATAAAGTCTAGCATTAGATTGCTCGATTAATGTGATTAAAATGGGTTTCTGTAATATTTTATGAAGTGCTTTTAATTCCATTAAGTTCTTACATCCTTTCATCATCCAAGGCATTTGTTTAAATTCTAAAATTTTCTCACAAGTTCCTCACGATGTGAATTCTGCCAAAATCTGTCACTTCATTAAGCTGAGTTGTTCTCTTTCACTCTACAAGTCCGATGTGAGAAGCAGCTTGTCATCTTGAGCCGCAGAAGCACAACGTTCTGTGTGATCTCTGACGAACTATTTCTGGGAAGGGCCCAATCAGTTTGGCAGTCCCTTCAATCGTGCTGTATCAGAGGCTGAGACGCGTCCAGCACTGTCAGCTGGTCACACTCGGGTCTAGGCCACTTCAATAATTCCAACTTCCTGAGAGATTTGATAAGGCATAAAGGATATTGCCCATCTCTAATCATTGTTCTCATGGAGTCCGTTCACCTGTCCATTCAATTCTAGGGACATTGAAACTAAAGGGAAATATTTCAAAGCTTTTTGGAAACTTTTAAATGTTATATCAAAATAATAGTAGTTTTATTATAATTATATATTAATTTGCATTAAAGTATCATCATATGGTATATACTCTTGTATATTGTTACATTAAAAATAATAATATTATCATTGTCTTATTTCTTCAAATATGATCACGTCTTCCAGAGCCAGAGATTGATCATAGGTTGGTTATTTACAAACTCTCAATTGTTGAACATTTTAAACTAACGCTTTATCTTAATATTGCTCTCAATTCATCATTGTTTTATTTTGACTTTATAATATTTTTTATCATAGTACGGAACTTCATTTTTAACTCTTTATCATAAAGTTTTTCCTACAGACCGTACAGGCAAATCAGACAAGTCCAGGTGCACTGGCTGCCCCTCTGGTGCCATGAGTCTAAAGATGCTCGGGTGGTTTAGAACAAGTACCTGCCACTGAGAAGAAGGGACCTCAGAGTGCAGACTCTTTCCACAGTGGGTCAGAAGCATCACACTGGTATCTGAAAAACAGCGCATTCATATGACCTGTATCTTCACTTAAATACAAGATTTGAGAGAACATTTCTACTTCCCTCTGTTCAAATTGTCATTTTATCTTTGTGTGGTTGTTTTGGTCCTGAAAGCAGTTCACTAACAGGGATGTTGTCTGGAATTTTGGGCCTATTTTCTGTACAAAGCAATTTTAGAGATGCTTTTAAGTACCAGGTTTTCATTTCAGTTAAAATATCTACACTTTTAAAGATTAATTTTGTATTAATTGAAGACTCGGGAATATTTCTTTTTTAGTTTTTCATTTCTATTTTTCATTGTCAAGCAGATGCAATTAGATATTAATTCTTTAATTACCATAGCAACAAACAGAAATTGATTGAACAATTAGAATTGATTGATTATTTTTAAAAAACTAATTTGAATAGCTTTATAATGTGAACATAACTGCTTTCAGAAAAAGTTCTTACAATGACCTTCTAAATGAATTACTTGGAGATCTGAGATATGTATTTTTAAGGTTGAATATTTTAGCCGAGGACTTACACACACAAAAATATGTCTTGTCTTTGATGTGTGTCCTCCAGAGCAGGGCGGGCTTCAGGAAAGGGACTCCTGGTAATACTGTTTAAAGGACTTCATTGCGCAAAGGGGCAGACAACCAAATCCAGCTAAAGAGTTTGGGCTATAGCTCAGAGAGTTTATTAAAAACGCAAAGGGGATAAAAGTTCTCTAAAGATCACACATTGCGTCTACCTTAAAACTGTGATTTTAATTCTGTGGTGCCGAAACTGGGTCAAATAGCCTACAGTTAGATATGTACTATGTGCTGCAAAATGATGCAAAGTAAATACTTACTACGTTTTGAGAACTAGCTCATTAGTCGGGGAAAGACTATCCTACGCACACCCTGAGGATGTTTGAGCATTCACGTAGGCACATAAATGTTGATGTGAAGTGTCATTCATAGATGGTGGCTGCATATTTTTTCACTGACATAACGATTGAATTTCTATTAAGTTGACTAAGGGCTTTATGAGATCTGTTGGTTTAGGGAAAACACCTGGATAAGACTAATCATAAAAATGGCCATAACTTGATTTTAAATAATGCTTCCCAGTTCAAAATATTTTCACTTTCCCATGGGAGAAAAAAAAAAAAGCCTATAAAATAGGTAATAATATTATTAGCCTAATAATGCTATTAGCCAAATTTCATAGGTAAGAAAATTAAGGTTATCATAGGTTGAATTTCCCACCCCTCTGACATGGAGACTTGTGGGCATGGCATTTATGAGGAAGAGTACTTGAGATCAATATCTGTGGAAGGGAGGAGAAAGAAGCAAGATAGGCAGAGGGAAAAGTGGAGCGGCAATGCAGTCTTAATGGAGGCCTCAGTAGACACCATGGAGGGTTCTGGATCTGGCATGACACTTCAGCGGTCAGATGTGGCCAGGGCATTGGACTTTATCTCCTCAACATGGTGATCCCCAAAGAGGGTGACAGTGGAGGACAGCTGTGTGGTAGCCTTCCCAGCAACTAGGGAATAAGCCCTTTCTTCTTAAAGTGTTATCTGGGTGGCACAACACAGTATCCATGAAGTGGATCATGGTGAAAACTGAATTGACCAGGATTTAAACTGGACTTTACATTTAGAAATTCTATTCCTGTGTTACCACACCATTGTAACTCTACATTAGTGTGTTGTAAATTCTTCTATCATTTTGTAGCGACTTACATAGCTTCACTCTCCATTCATAAACTCAATTAGAACTGAGTTTTAAAATAGCATTTGACTATAAGCAAAGGAGTTTGTTGGCATTGCAAAAATGAAGTAGTATTATCAAGACATTTTCAGAATGCTTATTTTCTGTGCTGTTGAACATGTCAAAATATGTAAAAAGGCAGTATAGAGTATGCATCTGTCTGTTTAGCTATGGCTACATATGCAGTCATGTGCCACCTAATGACAGTTTGGTAAACAACAAACCACATATTGGAAGCAAAAAAACAAAAAACAAAATAAAACAAAAAGTCATATTAATGTGGACGGAAGGCTGTGTTTGAGAGAAGATGATTTCTTCCTCGGAGTTGAGACCACCTGTTGGTGTTCGAATGCCAGCATGGGGATCTTCACTTCTTCATGACTAGCTGTGGGGCTTTGGGTGAGTTCCTTAATTTCTCTGTGCATCATTTGCTTCTCTGTGCTTATACCTACATCATAAATTTGTTACCAGGATTAAATAGACAATATTACAAAGACCCCAAACTAAAAAACCCAATTTGAACTGTTTCTGACACATAGTAAGTAAACAGTTTATTAGAGTTTCCCTCACTCCTTTTACCACTCATTTGCACACTATGCACAGTTTCACACATATCTGTCTCTTTCAGGCAAGGGTTCAGGGGCTAAGAATAAAAGATAAATTTGATTTGGAGGCATATTATATTCAAGCATTCATATCATAGACTACTGATGTTACGTGTGTGTGTGTGTACACGTATCAGTGAAGGCATTCTTCATGACTCAGTTAACTAGTTAAAAGTAAAATGTCACATAAACAGATTGCCAAAAAGGAGGAAATGTTTGAAAGTACTTAAGTTTCTATTTAACACACATGTCAAAAATTACACCCTTAGAAGATATCATCATAGAACAGTAACTCATATGACTGCTGACTCTTTTCCTACTTTCATATGAAAAATATAGCAATAAAATTTCATTATAATTATCAGAATAACAGAGGATCAAGTTACAGTAGAACCAGCAGACAGAGTCCATAATATCCAGCTTGCTTATTCCTTTATACTTCCAAGAAATATTTATTGAGTACCTGATATGGATCAGACAATGTGTTTTATGTAGGGATAAAATGAAACGTCAAACCAGCAATGTCCCTCTCTTGGGAGAGGAAACTATGAACCAAATAATCACAGAAATAAATAGTGCTAGTCATATGAAGGAAAGGGTAGTCCAGGAGGGCTTTCTGTAGGAAACGTTATTTGACCAAGATCTAAGGGGTGAGAAGGTGTCTACCAGGTTAAAAGGGCTGAGGGTCCAGGCATGAGAACCCGCTGTGGTGGGAGGACACACGATCAACAACCTGAAAGAAGGCCAGTGTGATATTGTTGCTGAGAGCTAAGGAGAGTGTTGAATGAACTCAAGCTGTGCAAATTGGAGAGATCAGACTATGTAGCATCTTGAAATCTGGACTCTGCAATCCGTGTTAAGGATTTTTATCTTATTCTAAAAGTCACTAGAGGATTTTAAGCAGGGTTAGGGGAAGAAGATGGGGAAAAAGAACCTATATGATATCTAATTGAAGTTTAAGGTAAACCGTGAAATGCTACCTTTTGGGGAAGTAATTGAAATAAATAACAAAGTTCTTAAAGGGTAGATACTTCTTTTCCTGTGACTTTTCCCTTTTTCATGTCTCTAGGTGACATTTCTGCTTTATGGTCACTGTGTTTACGAGTTGGGCTGTGGAATTAAATAACAGAGGATCCATATGAAAATATCACACCAGTGTCCACTTACAGAACAGTTATTCACTGTAACAGAACTTTAAGTTAATCTACTTTGTCAGTCATAATTAAAAATATAAAGCAATAAAAAAAAAGTAAAAGAAAGCCGCTACCCTTTCTTATTGAATATTTAATATACTTTGACTCAGTTGTATTCAGTTTATTTTCAGCTGCTTTTAAAAAGGCTCTGTTAATAAGTTTTGATAGAGAATTCCAACTGACCTTCTTTTCCTTGAATTTGGAAGAGGCCTCCTAAAGAAAAGGCCTGTTATAGAAGAATAAGAAGAGACTGCAATTTTCCATTGTTTGTAGGGCTGTCATGTTGAAGAGGCAATGGACTCATTTGGTTCATTTCTGGAATATAGATGTAGGGCCTAGAAGTGAAATTTATGGACTGGCAAAGTAAATTCAGAATAAGGCATAGTTTTCAAGTAATTAGACCTATTTAAGAGCGGAGCTTTCAATATCTAGGAATAGTCTAGCAGAAGCTGCACTTTCATCTCAAATTTTAAGAGGAATTCCAAGTCAAGATTCTGATTTTTTTTGAAGCAAAACTCCATGCATGTTACTGCTTGTCCCGAAGCAAGTCTTTTTCTCTCTCATCTTTCCATAGTAACTCTTGCCTCTGAATTTTGAGTTTCACTTTCAACTGTGAGATAGAACATACTTTTCCCCTTTGCGACTAACGTCTCAGAGCGAATATCTCAACCACCTTTCCCTCAGAAATAAGGTGAATTACTGTAAATATCAAACATGAAAAAAAATCATCGAAAGAAGTTAAACTATGTTACAAAATGGAAAATTAACTGATTTTTTGACAAAGTGCTGGTTGAGTCTGAGGCAAATGAGAACATTGTTGGCATTCGCTTCGTTATGTAATCCAGTTGTTTGTATGTTATTAACCTTGTTTCTCTTTTCCTTCTCACTCTAATATGGGATTTAAAGTAGCTAGAGCAGGCTAAGTATCAGAGATTGTATACTGTAAACTGAGAAGGTCTAATAGTGACCGGGCAGTGGCTAAATTAGTCATAGATTTAAATAAAGTCAAACTGAAAAGTCTGTGAACTCTCACTTCAAACCCTGGTTCTAGACACTGTCTCAGGTAAACATGAGCAAGTCACTTGACCTTTATCAGTCTCAGTTTTTCGATCAGTAAAAATGAGCATAATAACATTACTCAACACATGGGGATTTTGTGAGGATTAAATAAGATGGTTCATATATCAACACAGCACTTGGTATATTAGTAAAAAATAAATTTTCCGTATTAATATTATTATAAAGTACAATATCTTATTCTACTGCTCTAATTTAGCCAGCAGGTAAAATAATTTCCTTTCTTGGAGTATCGTTTTACTTGAGATTTTAGCATAGTTTACAGGAAAAAGAGCACTGGGTGAAATTCTAGCGGTTTACTGGCTTTCTTCTTCAAGTGGCTAGAACATTTCAAGAAAAGAAGGTAAAAGAAATTACCACAGAAATGACATACTCCAGACTGACTTAAGTAATATGTGACACAAGATACACCTAATCAGATATAGATGGGTTTCAGGCATGATTCTAGGAAAAATATGTTGTCCATTCGTTAACTACAATTTGAGCTCAGGGACTTTCCTTTAATAATCCCTGAAATGAATAAAAATCAATACTTCCGAAAATGATTATTTCATAGGTCCTGAACCAATGCATATAATTTACTAAATGACAGAAACATGCAATCATATGTACATGCACCCACCTGTAACAGTGTGATATACCAGTATAAAGTTCTGTTTTAACTTCAGCCCTTTGCCACCAAGGAGTTACAGAAATTTTTACTGAGGATCCATTAACTAAGTGTCTCAATACGGGTTCTATTCAGGAATTTCCTCTATCATCATTCTTATTCTGAAAATTTTAAATCTTCTTTGTGTCTTATCCTGTCAACCTCACATCAGAATCCTTACTGGACCCATCATTTCTCTATTCCAGGACTATAACAACATTAACTTTTACAATTGACAGCTATTGAATAACTAATATTTAATGTCATTTTCTTACAATATTCTAACCTTGAAAGATAGATATAATATTTCATTTTTGTTGCTGAAGAAACTGAGATTTGAACAGATTAAGTTATTATTCAAGGTCATTGGGCTAATGAATGTCGAAGCTACTTTAAATTCAGTCACTATGCCAATCCCATCTCTTCTCTTTGGCTGAATAACTAAACAATCACTTACCATGAGAAGCATTGTTAATCTCTTCTCATCATTCCTACTACTATTCATTCACTCATTTAGAAACAGTTAGTAAACATCTAATATGCACTAAGCACTATTCTAGCTTCTGGAAAACAACGGTGAGACCATAAACAACGTTCATATTCTTCTGGGCTTTTAGACTCTTGGATGAAGAAAAATAATAAGAAAGTAGGTTAAAGAGTCACTATAATTCCAGATATTTACAAAAGCTCTGAAGAAAATAAGAGTAATGGAAAAGAAAGTGAAAAGAAAGGCAGTAATATTACAAATATCATGTTAATGTCTAGGATATAAGTTAATGTCTCTCTGAGGAGAGAATATTTAAGCAGACAGGTATTAAGAAGAAAGAAACAAATTGTATGAACATGGAGGGAAGAAGGTTCCAGTCAGAGCTAATAACAAGTAAAACATCTGAGGTAGGAATAAACTTGCAGTGTTTGAGTAATGACGCAAAGGTCAAGGCGCATAGTATGTAGTGAAGGAGAGCGAGAGTGGGTTTCGGTCAGGTAGGGTCTTGTCCACCCTGCTATAGAGTGTGAATTTCATTCTGAATGTCACTGGAAACCATTGGAAAGTTGTAAAAAGAGGAATCATATGATACTTGTTTTCTATTCTAGAAGTTTTGTAGGAACATGGAAAGAACAGATGCAAAGAGAAGAATTAGGTGGCTTTTGCAAAAATCTAGGAAATAGCATCAGAATCAGTGGGTTAATATCTATAAAATGGATTTCAGTGTTTGTTCTTTCTTGAATTGATAGAAGGATCCTGATGCTGCTAGAGTAATTTTACAATCATAGAACCTCTGACCCTTCCCCCTACAGAAAAAGAAAACTGGCTGCTTTGTGTTATTTAATCCAAGTTTCATTTATCTTACTATGTAAGAGGGAAAATTAATAATTTCATCTGAACTTTGGTTTTTATGTATATCTCTAGTGACACAGCAGGAGCAGAAATGACTCAGAATCATTTGTCAGCTATAAAAATGCACCCATGTGACCTCCATAATTTAGATTTACGGTGATGATGTGACACTGAAAAGCGGAAATCATATGGGTGCATTGAGAAATCAGTAGGGGGTGGAGCACAGGTGGCATTATTTATTTAAATTTAGGGGAAAACCTACAAATAGAAAGTAATAATTCAGAAAGGAAACAAAAAATTATTCTGGGAACAAGAAGACATTCAGATAGCTAGTTTGCTATTGTTAGTTGGTGGAGGTATAAAGAAGAAGGGTTCTTGGCATTTGTTAATAATTCATGGTTGTCATAAGGTTAATCTTTGAATCTTGACTATTCTGTCTTGAGAGGATCCATGGATATTTATTTTTCTTCACTAAGAATCGTTTAGGGGCCGGCCCCGTGGTGCAGCGGTTAAGTGTGCATGTTCCAGTTCTCGGCAGCCTGGGGTTTGCCATTTGGATCCCGGGTGTGGACATGGCACCACTTGGCATGCCATGTTGTGGTAGGTGTCCCACATATAAAAAAAAAAGTAGAGGAAAATGTGCGTGGATGTTAGCTCAGGGCCAGGCTCCCTCAGCAGAAAAGAGGAGGACTGGCAGTAGTTAGCTCAGGGCTAATCTTCCTCAAAAAAAAAAAAAAGAATCATTTAAAAGGCACATCTTACAAACATTTGTGTTCTCAGATTAAATCAGTAGATATGTTGGTAACAAATAATCTTGAAGGAAACATGTATATCACAGTGCTGGACAAAGTCATGTCATTTGAATATACCTGTATTAAAAATAGTTTTAAGCTTTGCCACAACATAAAACAACTAATACAAAAAGAAACGATGCGGGCCAGCCCTGTGGCAAAGCGGTTAAGTTTGCTCCCTCTGCTTCAGTGGCCTGCGATTTGACAGTTTGGATCCTGGGTGCAGACCTACACACAGCTCGTCAAGCCGTGCTGTGGTGGCATCCCACATAGAAGAACTAGAATGACTTGCAACTAGGATATACAACTATGTACTGGGGCTTTGGGGAGAAGGGTTAAAAAAAAGAAGAAAAAAGAAGATAATTTCTTAAATTAAACATTTGATTTTGACTTAAGTGTAGATTCTCACGCAATGGTAAAAAATAATACAGAGTCCACACATGCATTTTCTACCCAGCTTTCTCCAAAGGTAACATCTTGCAAAACTATTGTACAATATGGCAGCCAGACATCACTACAAGAGTTCTATCATTAAAACTATCTCTTTTGTAGTCACATCTACCTCCCTCTCCTCTCCTCAGTTCTCTAAGCATTCTTGACCACTAACCTGTTCTCTATTTTTAAATTTTGGCATTTCCAGAATGTTATATAAATGGAATCATACAGTATGCAGGCTTTTAAGGTTGACTTTTTCACTCAGCATTATACCCTGGAAATTCATCCTATCTGTTGCAGGCATCAGTAGTGCATTCCTTTTTATACTGAGTGGTATTCAATGGTATGGATGCACACAGTTTGTTAACCATTCACCTGTTGAAGGACAATCAAGTAATTTTCAGGTTTTGACTATTATGAAAAAAACTGCTGTAATCACTCATGCACAAATTTTTCTGTGAAAAGCAGCTTTTGTTTCCTTGGGAAAAAGTGCCTAAGAGTGCACACAACTTGGGTGGTGGTTGCCTGTTTAGTTTTATAAGGAATTGTCAAACTGTTTTCCAGATGCCTGTGTCATTTTACCTTGCCATCAGCAATATGTGAGGGATCCAATGTCTCTATGTCATCACCAGCATTTGGTATCGTCATTATTTTTTATTTTAGTCATTCTGATAAGTGTGTAGTGATGTCTCATTATGGTTTTAATTTTCATTTCTATAATGGCTAATGAGGTTGAACATCTTTCCACATGCAATCATGTGTCGCTTAATGAAGGGAATATGTTCTGAGAAATGTATCATTAAGTAATTTTGTCATTGTGCAAACTTCATAGAGCGTGCTTACACAAACCTAGATGGTATAACCTACTACACACCTAGGCTGTATGGTACTAATCTTATGGGATCACCATCATATACGCAGTCTGTTGTTGACTAAAATGTTGTTATGCAATGCATGGCTGTACTTATTTGCTGTCATTATATCCTCTTCTGTGAAATGTCTGTTTGTGGTCTTTTTCCCATGATCCAATTGGATTTTTCTTTAGTGTTGAGTGTTTATAGTTCTTTATATATTCTAGATATAGTCTTTTGTTGGATATGCAGTTTAAAAATAATTTCCCCCAGTTTGTAGCTTGTCTTTTCATCCTTTTCATTTGGGCTTCAACAGAGTAAAAGTTTTTAATTTTGATGAAGCTAAATTCATAAGTTTTCCTTTGATGGATTATGAGTCTTTTTTTCTTTCTTTCTTTTTTTTTTTTTTGAGGAAGATTAGCCCTGAGGTAACATCTGCCACCAATCCTCCTCTTTTTTGCTGAGGAAGACTGCTCCTGACCTAACATTCATGCCCATCTTTCTCTGCTTTATATGTAGAATGCCTGCCACAGCATGGCTTGATGTGTGGTGCATAGGCTCGCACCCAGGATCCGAACTGGTGAATCCCGGGGCACTGAGCCAGAATGTGCGAACTTAACCACTGAAGCACCAGGTTGGCCCCTGGATCGTGAGTTTTAAAGCCAAGTCTAATAACATTTTGGCTAGCCCAAGACTCTGAAAAATTTCTTCTACGCGTTTGTAAAAGTTTTAAGTTTTATAGTTATGTCTATGATCCCTTTTGGAGGTTCATTTTTTCTTTCCCCTTTGGATGTCCAATTGCTCTAGCATCATATGTCAATGTCAAAAAGGCTATCCTTCATTCATTAATTGCTTTTGCACTTTTGTCAAAAATCAGTTGGGAATAATTGTGAGGGTCTATTTATGTGTTCTCTTTTCTGTTTCACCGATCTATGTTTCTATCCCTTTGCCAATATCACAGTCTTGATTATTGAAGCTACATATTAGACTTTAAGATCAGGTAGAGTGCTTCATTCCACTTTATTCTTCTTTTTCAAGATTCTTTCCCACTATTCTATGGCTTGTGGCTTTCCATATAAATTTTGGATTAAATTTGTCTATACCTACTAAATATCTTGATGGAATTTTGATAGAAAATGCATTTAATCTTCAGATTAATTTAGGGAGAATTGATGTCTTTACTAGGTTAAGTCTTCTAATCCATGAACATGGTATTTCTCTCTATTTATAGTTTTCAGCATATAGATCTTACGCATTCTTTGTTAAGTTTATATTTAAGTATTTCATGTTCTTAGGAGTGATGTTAAATGTTACTGTGCTTTTAATTTTAGTTTCCACAAACTTATATTTAGTAAATAGAAAAGCAATTGATTTTTGTGTGTTGATCTTATATCTTGCAAATTTGCTGAACTCACTCTTGGTCCTAGTGGTTTTGTTGTTATTGTTGTTTTTAGATTCATCGGTATTTTCTACATAGCCAATCATCGCATCTTCAAACAGAGTCAGTTTTACTTTTTCCTTCTAATTAGTGTGCCTTTTACTGATTATTTTCCCTTACTACAGTGGCTAGAACTTTCAGTACTATATTGAATAAGAATGCTGAGTTTGAACATCTCCATCTTTTTTCTGATCATAGTCTTTCATCCTTAAGAATCCTGCAGATTGTTTTGTAGGTGATCTTTGCAAAGTTAACATAGTTCCACTCTATTTCTAAGTTACTGAGACTTTTTTTAAATCGTGAATGGATGTTGGATTTGTCAAATGTTTCTTTCTCCATCAACTAAAATAATCATATGATTTTTCTTTTTCAGCCTATTGATATGGTGGATCACACTGATGGTTTTCAAGTGTTGAAATAGTCTTGCAACACCTGGAATAAATCCCACTTGGTCATGGTTTATAATTTTTTATACATTTTTCATTTGATTTATTAATATTTTATTGAGCATTTTTTTAATCTAAGTTCATAAAATATATTGGTCAGTAGTTTTTATTTTTTGTATTGTCTTTGTCTTGTTTTGCTATCATGATAATACTGCCCTCGTAAAATGAGCTGGAAAGTGTTTCCTGTTCTTCTATATTCTAGAAGAGATTGTGAAAATTTGTGTTAAGATAAGCTGTACTTAACAGAGACTAAATAATGGGGGCAGAACTTCAAATAGCATGCAGCCTTGGGCACCTCCTCTTTATGACTCTATTAGAAAATATGTCATCCCACTAAATCTAAGGCCTACCTATATTTTTCTAAAACATTTTCATTCTTTTAATTATTATATCATTGTTATGAATTAGATTGTTCATTACTTTCTAGACGGCGTTTTGATATTAATTATCTTAAAAATACATGGAATCCAAAAGTTTATGCATTAAATTTCTTCATTTATCGCATCAAGTTATCTTTAAGGTCTATTTTGGTGGAAATTCAGAAATACCTTCTCTTTCTTCTCTCCTTCCTCCTCCCTCTTAACTATTCCCATGAAGCTCTTTTTTGTTTGTTTCTTCAATGCCCTCTCTTCCCTGCACACTGGTCCTGTTTCTTCTATGTACAACCAAGGTCCTCAAAGTTCAACCATGCTTCAAATGCCATCTTGGTTATATCTTAGGGAGTAGCTTAAGTCTTTTTGATTCTTCAGAGTAGAGGAGATAAGATGAATCATCCCGTCTCTTGCTAATATTGTCCATTAGCCATAACATGTATTGGATTATGAGAAGTAGTCTTGATCTCTACTTTTTATACCTCCAAGTTTCTAATGGGGTGGTGGGGGGCACGTGCATGGAGAAGGAGTTATAAAGCTGTTTGAAATGAGCAAGGGAGAAAATAAGACTAGAGAAAATAAGTGAGAGAAAGAAATTGGAGATAAACACTAGAAATTAGAGAGGCAAGATTGAAATCTAGGATAACAGGGACATTCTCTGATATGGTTTCAGTGGTTGAGACATAGTAGATGATCAATAAACATTTGTGACCTGAAGTGATGTGAATTAGAGTTAGGAGAGTACAGTGTTAAGGAGAGAACAGGCGTATGAGGCATTGAGAAGGAAGAGTATAGCAAGTTTGGGGACCAATTGGATATGGGAAGTCAAAGATAAACCTTTTCAATGATCACAATAAGGTATTGAGTCTTGGAATTATAGAGGTATGAGACTCAAAAGAAAATTATAGAAGAGGAAGAAAAGATAATTTAGATTCTTGCTTCACAAAGTATAGTCTACAGACAGTTATCAACCGTGGACCTGGGAACTCATTAGAGATACAGAAACTCAACCCCTCCTTATCCTTGGAAACCTACTAAATAAGAATCTACATATAAATAAAACATTCGAGTGATTCGTACACACATTAAAAGTAAAGAAGCACTGATATATGATTTATATAAGAAAAAATGTGGATGGTAGCAAATTTAAAAATTTTTTGGCAGTGGCAAAACATTTATTATAAATTACTTGATGACATGTTCAGTAGTCCTGATGTCCAATTGTCAACATAAATGTTTTAAAAAATAAACATTTGTGGAATAAATGAGTGAACAAACAAAAAGCAGGTTGGTAATAGAGAAACAGCAGAGAAAATAAAGTAGGGAGAAATGACTTCCCAGTTTGCCCGGTGTGTTTGCCCTTACCTGACCCAAATCTCCACGGTCAGACTATCTGCTCCACCTCTCTTGTAACAGAAATTGCAAAGTCCTTCTCCTTTCTCTAATCAAGACCTTTCTGTGCATCTAAGTCCTAATGTGCTGGCAGCAGAAAGCCCCATTTTAGCCTTCTCTACAAGGATTTAACAGAGAAGGCTGTGCTAGGCACTGCTTTCTTGTTATTTCCTTGATTATTCCTACTTGAAAGTGAAACTGCCTATATTGAGAGTGACTTCAGATGGAGATGGCAGAACTATCCAGACAGCAGGGATCTGGAGACCAAGCTGCTCTGGGCAGTTTCTCTCCCGTGATTATGCAGAACCAGTCTATGGTACAGCATTCTGTCACTTGAAAGTTGTTATCTCTTAAACAGGGGTGGTGATGCGGGCCTCCCTTGATAAGCCATACTCATTTTGTCACAGATTATTTCAAATTTCTCAGCTCATATGTAGAAGTTATACGATTTTTGACACAAGGGAAAATGAAGCAATGCCTTCTAGAGCAGATGTCACAGTCAATGTCATAAGATGCCAAGAGCCCTTGAAGGTTGTGGAGTTTGTAATGGAAAAGAGTTGTTTCTATATTAAATAATATACCACTTTGAGAAGAGTAGAGTTTTCTGAACTATATAATTCTTTGACTTTTCTATGGTAAATCAGTGCTAAAGCCCATGGTAACGGTAAAGGGATTTGTGGCACTGGTTGTGGAATAATGAGGTCAAACAAGGTGGTCAACCACATCAGCCCTACAGGTCCTCTGGCCAGTGACCTGGGTCACTACCATGACTTCCATGTCATCAGAAAGTAAAGATTGCAAAGCCATATTGAGAATGCACAATTTATCTCAGTAACTTTCAAATCCTTTCATATGCCTGCCTTGAATATATTGATTTTATTTTTTAACAACAATTGACACACTAAGCTTTATTGTTTACATTATGGTAGACTGGACAAAATGAAGACAATGAGGATAATGACAACCCATTTAAACTCCTGTCATGAATCACTGTATTGCAAAACTTCTAGTAGCTTAATACATTAAAATGCGAATTACATTAAGTAAGAAATATATTTGGATTTTTGCAGACCAATGCAATGTCTTTTTAAAAAATGTTGATGTGATCATGCAGTTAATTCTGATAGTAATTCACAAAAATCACATTTTTTCATGCCCTTTTCCACAATCTAGACTTGGAGATTGCAGTAATAGAGAGGTATGAAAAAATAAAAACAAGTTTAAGTGCTCAGAAACAAGTATCTTTTCTAATTATAATGCATCAAGGTGCAAAAATTTCATTCAGAAAAGCCAACCATTGCTATAAGCAGATAAATAAAACAGTTTTACAGCACTTTTATAAACAAAACCAGCTAGTCTTTACTAAAAATCATTTACGTATGTACAATATCTATTTTAGAAAATTAGTGTCTTTGTGAAAATGATTCTGAAAGTGTTCGCTTAATACATATTATTAAACCCATATAAAAAATGAAACCATTTTCAATGACATTCCACGTTCAGCTTACATTGGGAAACTGCACTTGAAAGGTAAATAGGTCAATTTAATTGCTTTTCTCTTAAACCAGGGATAAGGCAGTTTCTGTTTCCACGGCTCTCCTTTTTACCAATTCTGCTTCTCTTGTTAATGTTATCACAGGCACATTACACAGATGCAGCCTGACCTGCCTGCACATTACGACCTGGCTCTCTTGTCACTGGGAAGACGGGGAAGAGGTCAGAGACAGTACAAAGAATATTTTTTTAAATGTGTTGCTTCTCTAAAATCTGTACTAAGCCATTATGATGTTAAGAGACATATAAGCTGCTCCATTTAGAGTCAGCATTAATCGCTGTCTAAGAAATCACTCTGCATTGGAAGAACCTGTAAAGTTTCCCCTAAAGTAGAAATACGTCCTTCTCCCACATGCAATCAATATGATTATGGTGCAAATACGCTTCTGAAGATTCATCTCAGAGGTGGAAAAAAAACCCACTTCACATCACATCATAACGGTGACCAACATAGGATAATAAAAGTTTATTTGACAAAATTCACAGAGTTCTCCCTTCGGAGAGGCTGCCAAAGGTCAAAGTGGAAACAAAAATGGAAAAGACTAGGAACAGTGAAGTTGAGTCCGCCAAACATTTAGGCCAGGAAGTATTTCAACAAGTTTTTAAGCAACCAATTTCAGTAACTTGGTGTCTCTAATTCATCTTTCTACAGGCAGGGAAGATTTGGAGTTTAAACCATGAAAAATGGAATACCCTTAAAAAAGGGAAATAGCTTGAGCCAAGAGTTTCTTTCTATGAATTCATATTTTATACTCGTGCACAAATGTGTATAGTACTCTGTACAGAAGATGTCCTTCAGTGTGGTTCCAGGGGCCTTTGTCAAAGAACATGTTGATCCTACTATAAACACTAGAGATCATTCCATCTGTACGAGAAACAACTATGCATATGTTTACGTAGTGTCAACCATATCAACAAAAACACAGCTATTGACACTTGGCTAAATGATAGGCTTTCCTGGTCAGAGATGTAATCAGAATATGGCTTACAAAAGAAGGAAAAATATGCAACTGGCTTTTATATTCACAGAAAAATGAATTGTTCAGTGTGGCAAATATGAAAGGAGTTCAAATTCCAGAGAAGGGAAAAATGTCAAAATGTTATAAGTCTCCTGAGGTGCAATTTAATTACTGCAGCAATTTTAGAAAAATAGAGTCACAGAGTGAACAATGCTGCCATGGTTTCTAACACATCAGCTCATATATATATCATTTTTCTTGTTTTCTTTCCAGTTGGAGGTTTCTTCAAGTGAAGAAGCTGCCCTCCTGTTCCAAAACCTGCAGGGAGGACCGGGCACCCTGTAAGACCAGCCGCTCGGGACTGTGATGCTAGAGCTGCTGAAGCTAATGCAGGTGGGCTTGAGCTGCCAAAGCTTGCACTAAGATTACTGACAGTTTATTTTTTCAAATCCAATTGTGGCCGTAATGGTGCTGTTTCTAAAATGAGAACTAGTTCCAAAACTTTCAGTTTGAAGACCCTAAGCCACTTACCTGGAACTCAATGCCAATACCCGCATTGAATCTGTGTTAAACTACACCCCAGAAGTGGCTGAAGCACTGTTGCCAGCCTTGCTATCCTAAGTGTTGGAGTGCTGGTGATGGCTGCTTCATTGTGTGTCACTGAGAAGGGTGGGTCTAATAGTAACCCTGGGTGCATTCTGCCACTTCTTGGCTTCTGCTGGCCTGACTTCAAACAGATCTATAGCATCTCCCAACATTTTTCTGTAGTGAAGGTAATGTTCTTCCAGCCCCTTTACCTTTTTTTTTTTTTTGAGGAAGATTAGCCTTGAGCTAACATCTGCCACCAATCCTCTTTTTGCTGAAGAAGACTGGCCCTGAGCTAACTCCGTGCCCATCTTCCTCTACTTTATATGTGGGATGCTTGCCTTGGCATGGCTTGATAAGCGGTGCATAGGTCTGCACCTGGGATCTGAACAGGCAAATCCAGGCTGCCAAACCGGAGCGTGCGAACTTAACTGCTGCGCCACCAGGCCAGCCCCACACCTTCACATGTTTAATAATAGGCTGAAGTTGTACAGTCAAAGCTACAAATTTTTCTCAGTTTCCTGCAGAGCCCTTGACAAATCTTGGGAGGTTGCGTGAATTATTTGTTTAAGTGGCAGGACAGTTTTCCAGTTCTTCAGTCTGCTGTGTGTGCTGCTAAAGCTGCACCTGAAGTTGCTGAGCTGTGATTGTGAAGCAGTCTGAAGAAGCTCTATGTATTTTCATTTTGAAGTCCGGATAATAGTTCCTGGCTTCTGAAAGCTGTGTCTGCCTTGTTTAGCCCCTGAGTAATTTCTATTTTCAAGTTGTTGATATTGAGAGTTCTGCCTTTTTATCTCATCTGCTGGCAGCCAATGGCAGAAGTTGCTTTAAAGCCTTAGTACCTTCTTATACTTTAATCCTTGCTTTAAACATTTCTTTTTGTATCCATTTTTGTTCCTTCACAAACTTCTGAAGATTTTCCACATCCTGGACAATGACGTGAGGGAGATTTTCATCCTTTGGTACTTTTTTATCATCTGATCATGTTCCCTTTTTATCACTTTTTATATGATGAACTACTAAAATCTACATCACTAAGGTCTTCATTGGCCACAGTGAAATAGCTACAGCAGTTACCAGTGGCATGCCGATAGCATCCTGTCCAAATTTGGATGTTGCTGTGTTTGGATTTTGGAAAAGCAAACCTCCTAAAGCAGCTAAGGCTGAGTGTAAGCGTGAGCACACGTGGAAATCGAAGTCTAGGTCTAGCCAGCCCTAGAGAAGGGGTTGTTGATGTGGTTGTTGTTTTTGCTGTTGTTCCACCCAAATCATGTGGAGTAAATCCCATGGAAGCTTCTGGAATTGATAACAGAGTAGGTGAAACAGTGCCACCACCAGCTGAGCGCAGGTAAAAAGTGGAGTAAATGGTGCAGCATTCGCTGCAGGCCTACAGATTCCTAAACTGGAACATGTCATAGCTGCAGATGTTGTGTCTGGCCATTCCCAGAGTTAAGCCAGTAGTTACAGTCACTGGCATTCCTGTATTTTTTCCTTCTAGAGTGAGCCCAGTGGCAGGCTCATATCCAAAAAGCACAGTTCCCAAAGCTTTGAAGGAGCAAACGTGGATGCTGAAGTTGCAGATGTAGAATTCCAAAATTGAAACCGCCAGAAGAAGCTCAAACAGACCCTGGCACTTAGGAGTCTGTTCAGTGGGTCTTTACTCCTTGAATGATTACAGCGTGGGGAAGAGTGGTGGCACTAGCCTCCTCTGTCCCAGATATGATTGTCTCACGGGTGGCTGTGGTGGTAGAGCCCAGTGTGATGCAGATGCCCGTGAACTTGGCTGGGTTCTCGCTGCAAGGGATTTGAGACCAGGCTTTCACACACCTCAAAGCTCAAAGCCTCACACATTTTCAGACCCAAGCTGTCAGAATCTTCCAGCCCCAGTGTGGAAAGCCACAACTAGGAACACATGCTGATTTTATTTTGTATCACATACTGGTAAAAATTTAACGCAGATATCACCTAACTTTTAGTATTCTTGTCTCTAAAATAGTAAGTAATCGTAAGACATTAGTAATGCCATTATTGTTGCTTATCTGTCTATAATTTTCTTTTTTAGGTCACCGTATATTTTCTGTTATCACATAATGTTTTGAGTAAAGTTTTCTCCATGTTGAGTAATTTTCTTTTGTTTCCTCCATACTTCTGGTTTGCGGTAAAAAGACATTTTCTTTGATGCTTCCGTCTTTACAGAAGTATGTAAATAGACTTAAAGTTCACCTCTTTGTCATTGTTAACTATAAACATCACTGTTGTTTCTTGTCTGCCTTTCTAGTCCTCTCTCTATCCTTGATATAATTTACTTTAACAAAGGGCTCTAGCACTTGCTAACACAGTTTTGTATGCAAAGTTTATTCCCTTGTATTAGTCATCTGCTTCATATAATTACATAAATTTTTAAGTAATTAGAGCAGAGCTAACATTACTTATCTGTACAACATCAGTGAGCTAGTTTTTTCAATAAACAAAATATACTACTTCAGATTGATAAACCATGAAAGGATTTTAATATTTTCCAAAAAAGGGCCTTGCAGACAATACTTTAATGATGTTTGTATGCATACCAATAGCTTTCCATATTTATTGGAAAAAGCATTTTTCAAATGAGTTTTGAAGCTTTAGATTTGAATGTCAAGTATGAGTGTGGGCCCTTGGGAAATTTTTCTTTCTTTCAGAACTTCACTTTTTTCTTCTGAAAAATAATAACTAATATTCACTAGAAAGAAGTTTGAAGATGTTAAATAACGTAATATTTGTAAAGCAGTCAGCAAAGACCTTGACTCTTAGGATGAGTTCCGGAAACGTATAGTCCCTCAGTTCTCGCTTTTATGTAACTGAATCCTTGTAAATCACATCATTGTTATTGTTTGTTGTGAAATACAAAACTATACTTTAGTACTTGTAGAGTAATGTGGTGGGCTTTTTTTTCTTTTTTAGTAAAGACCTCCACATTTTTATAGTGGGAAGTATTTCATTCTTGGCTGTTTTTCTTTTCCCAGTACAAAAGATTTCCGTGAATTGTTATTTCAGTTTTACTTAGCTGTATAATACACTTCTTTTAATGGAAAATATTAAATACAAAGAGTTCACTTTAAAGATCTATCATGTGATTTACAATGTATTCTTTGCACGTGGACATGTAATCTTCTCTTTACTAAACTTTAGAAAAGACTAATTAGATCGGCATTTACCTAATGAAAGTGCTTTTAGTACCAAAGTGACATAAAAGAAATAAGAACAACTCTCATTAGCTTGAAGAACAGTTTGATTCCATTTAAGAGCATATGCTATGTATTGCTTGCCCTGCTCCGGGTTCTAGAGACATCAATGAAGAAAACAGAACCTTCCTGTTCTTGGGAAACTTACATTCCAGGGGGTAGTGGGGGGATAGAAGACCAGCAAAGAACCAGCATCTCGAGTAGCGAAAAGGACTTTGAAGAAAAATAAAGCTGGATGATGAAAATATTATCTGGCACCGATGAGGACAGGGTGTGGTTTTAAATGGAAGCCAAATCTTCTCTGATAAGGAAAATGAATGAAGTGAGGGAAAAAGACATAATAATATTTTGTGAAACTGTGTTTCAGGCAGAGGAAGCAGCAAGTGCACAGGCCATAAGATGAACGTGTGTTTTGTGCATTTGATAAGCAGAAAAAAAACCAGCCATATGGCAGGAGGAAACCAGCGGCAGAGGAGTAAGACATGATACCGTGGAAGCAGCAAGGCCCCAAATCACGTCGGCCACGTAGACCACGGGCTGCACTTTGGATTTTATTCCACATGAAACTGGGAGCTTTTAGAGAAGGCTGAGCAGAGAAGTGGTTAGATCTCATTTTTGTATTTGAAAGATCACTGCCAACTGTGCAGTTAACTGACTGGGAAGGAACAAGGGTAGAAAAAGGGAGACTAGCTAAGAGCCTGTTATGTTAATTCAGCTGCTACCTGATGCCAGTCTGGATTAGAGAGACCGGGTAGAGAGGTGTGAAGCAGTAGAATCTAAATACTTTTGAAAGTAGAGCAAAAATAATTCCCTTATGTGAGACTGTATATGAGATGTGAGAGAAACATTTTCTAAGTTCCTGGAAGAAGGCACAAAATAGGAACTTCTTGGCTCAATTAGTGTAACAGTCCAGAAGGAGACCAGGCTCCAGGGACCTATGATCAGTGTTCTGCTCTATTGTTTCATGATCCTCTTGGCGTTATCATCCCCTATCGGTGGGCCTTACCTTCAGATGCCCCATCTGTACGGCACACTATTCAGAAGGGAGAACTTTTCTTCCAAATGCCGTCAAATGAAAATCATAAACTTCCCTCTGTCAGATGCAATTAGATTATATCTCTAGACGTGAGCCAATCACAAGGGACGGGGGAATGCCATATGCTGAGAGGGCTTCAGAGTGTCCTAACAGTGGACTCAGTACTCCAAACGTGTCTTAAAAATCCTTTTTGTTGCATCAACCATCTACTCAGAAACTTAAGTCCTCTGGATAACCACACGTAATCTACTAATCTACTTGACATCTCGACTTTAAAAGCTATTTGGTTAATTAGAGTTGTGTTAGAACTGTGCAATAAGTATGACATAGTCATCTCACACCAATGCTTTTGCTTGTGTTTTCCTTCATTTGGAGCACCCCTTCCTCTTTAACTTGTGTTGTGTTGTATATTATTTTTGTATCTATATTATAATCATCCTCGGTGACAAGCAGAAGCCCTGCTTCCTCCATAAAGGCTTCCATGAATACTTCAGCACTCACTGCTCTCTACGTTTGTCGATCACCACATTGTATGGAGCATCTAGATGGTAGTCTTTCACTTAACTAAACTCTATGTAATGTAGGTTTTGGAATTCACTAATTGAGTTGCATGTGTCTTCTTTCATTAGATTTTGAGAGCCAAAACTGAGGGGAAGGAACTAGGACAAAAGCTAATTTTGAGGTCATTCATAGGGAATCCTTTCGGAGAACATATTTGTCTTTGAATAAATATTTAATAGAGAAGATAGCAACATGCACTTATTCTATTGGTAATTAACTTGTAGTATTTTACAAATATAGATTTTGATTCATTGATGCATGACTAGAGCATCCCCTGATTACTGCTAAGTATGTTTTGCTACCAATAAGCTGGCATATAGACGATCTCTAGATCAAACAAGAATATTTATAACAACATTAAGGGAAAAAATCCATAGAGGAAAATGGATAAATTACAGCCTTTATTGACTTACTAGCTTATTTTAATTACACTTTTGTATTCTAGTTACTTATTGCCAGAGAGAAAATAAGGAAATACAGAAAAAAGAAAGCAAAAAAGAGTGAGAAAGAGAAAGGCGAACAAAGAAAGAGAGAGATTTGAAAACTATTTCTAAGCATCTACTATTCAAAAACAGATATATAGCCATTAAAAATATTTTCCTGGTGATGCATTTTTATATAAAACATCAGAAAGAAAGCATGATCCAAAAGGATGATACATGAAAAAAATAGATTGCACTTTATGAAAATTAGAATTTTTTTTTGCAAAAAATACTGTTGAGAGAATGAAAAGACAAGCCACAGCCTGGGAGAAAATATTAACAAAATACTTCCCTATTAAAGGACTTGTATCCAAAATAGACAAAGAACTTTTGAAATTCAACAAGAAGAAAATAACCATTTAAAAAAAGTGGGCAAAATTCTTAACAGACAAGGGCTGGTCCTGTGACTGAGTGGTTAAGTTTGTGCGCTCTGCTTTGGCAGACCATGGTTTCACTGGTTCAGATCCTGGGCCTGGACATGGCACCTCTCATCAAGCCAGGTTGAGGTGGTGTCCCACACAGCACAACCAGAAGGACCTACAAGTAGAATATGCAACTATATACTGGGGGGCTTTGAGGAGAAGAAGAAGAAGAAAAAAATAAAAGAAGATTGGCAACAGATGTTAGCTCAGGTGCCAATCTTAAAAAAAAAGAAAGAAATCTGAACAGAAACCTCACCAAAAAAGACATGCTGGCAGCAAATGAACATATGAAAAGATGTTCAACATTATTGTTAATTAAAATAACAAGAAGGTGTTATTAGACATGTATAAGAATGGCTAGGGGTCAGCTCCGTGGGCAAGTGGTTAAGTTCCTGCGCTCTGCTGCGGCGGCCCAGGGTTTGGATCCTGGGCGCAGACATGGCACCGCTCGTCAGGCCACGTTGAGGCGGCGTCCCACATCCCACAACTAGAAGGACCTGCAACTAAGATATGCAACTGTGTACAGGGGGGGTTTGGGGAGATAAAGCAGGAAAAAAAAAAAAGATTGGCAACAGTTGTTAGCCCAGGTGCCAATCTTTAAAAAAAAAAAAAGAATGGCTAAAATTCATAACACTGACAGTATCAATTGCTGGCAAGAATGCAAAGCAACAAAATTCTCATTCATTGCTGGTGGGAGTGCAAAATGATACAGCCACTTTGGGAGACAGTTTGTCAGTTTCTTACAAATCTAAGCATGACCTTACAATATGATACAGCAACCCTGCTCCTAGATTATTTACCTTATTGATTTGAAAACGTTTGTCCACCCCAAAACTTGCATGCTTTCTTCATAATTGTTAAAAACTGGAAGCAACCAAGATGTCTTTCAATAGGTGAATCGATCAACTGTGCTACATTCACACAATGGATTATTATTCAGCAATAAAAAGAAATGAGCTATTAAGCCATGGGAAGCAATGGATGAATCCTAATGCATATTAAGTGAAAGAAGTCAGTCTGAAAAGGCTGCATAATTTACAGAAAAGGCAAAATTATAACAAAGGTAAAAAGTCAGTGGTTGCCAGAAGTTTTGGTGGGGAGAAGAAAGGAGGGTTGAATAGGTCAAACGCAGGGGATTTCTTAGGGCAGTGAATCTTCTGAATGATACAGTAATGGTGGATACATGAAATTGTGTCTGTTAAAATCCATAGAGTTTTACACCACAAAACATGAACCTTAGTGTACGCAAATTTCCAAAAAAAAATCATTTAGGAGACTAGAAGACCCCAGGATGGAATGTAGAATGTGATAGAAGAATCTTGTGTATTGCAAATAAGTGAAACTACTTCAAAAAATGTTGCAACCGAAGTAACTTTGGAAAAGAGTGGAGTTTGTTGAGAGTAAAATCAAAAGGAACTGTACATTATTACTGTGCTGTATTCGATAAACTAGTTTCCTATGGCTGTACAGGTTAACAATTCTGTGACCACTTCATATGTGCACTCAAATTGATTGATTAAGTCGATGGGTGAAGGTTGGTTGGATCCAGGCTTTCTCACTGCCAGAGTGGTAGTTTGCAGATAAGCAGGGAGAGCAGGTTAGAATGATCCATTTGGTAGTGAGTTAGAGTTGGGGTCATCAAAATGAACTCAGATTTAGTTTAATATAGGCACAGAAGTTTATATATGGAAATACTTATAGATATGTGTAGATTCAGGGGTTAGCATACATACATAAATCCATTTCCTTGCACTGTTGACTGAGAGGACCTAGAATTAATGACACACCAATACCAATAAGCACACCTAGCACTCAGATCTTGGTTTCTACTATTGTTCTCCAATAAAGGCAATGAGGCTTCTTGGATAATGGCTGATTTTAAGACTGGGACAGAAAATACACAAGATGATCCTGGAGCATCTTATAGTGCCGGGACCTAAGAAAATGCTTAACACACACACATATACACACACACATAAGCTAGATCAAAAGGATACAGGAACCAGTTGAAGAGCTCCCAATGGTCAAAACTGGAACCATTTGAGCAACAAATTAAGTAAAGTAGTATTAGATTATAGCTCAGTGTATAAAATGAATATTCATGAGTCCATACTGATAAAAATAAATGATTGACTAAATAAATAAATAAATAGGAGGAAGAGACAAATCTCCTGTGCAGAAGAATTCCAGATAATTCGTGTAGATATTGTGCCCTCAAGTAACATACTCCTCACTCCTTGCATGTGCATCGTAGAGTGACTTCCTTCCAAAGAGGGCAGCACGGAAAAGGAGGAAAGAGTCATTTTTCAGCAGAGAAACCTGAAAAACATTGCTTTAGCCAGGTGCTTACGATCAACCTCATTGGTGTTAAGTCACTATCCTTGATGAGATATGATGAAAATGGTACGTTACTTTCGTGATCTTGCTCCTCAAATTCCATAACCCCAATATAATCTTGAGAAAAAAATCAGAAAAATTCCTATTGAGGGTCAGTTCTCAAAATATCTGAACGATATTCCACAAAACTGTCAAAGTCGTTAAAAACAAGGAAAGTTTGAGTAACTACAATAACCAGGAGAAGCCTCAGGGTACATGATGTCTAAATGTAACGTAATATCCTAGATGGACTCCTGGAACATAAACAGGACACTGGTAAAAACTAAGGAAATCTGATAAGCTATGAATCTTAGCTAACAGTAATATATCAATATTTGCTTATTAATTGTAAAAAATGTACCATACTAATATAAGATACTACTAATAAGGGAAAATGGATCCAGAAATACGGGAACTCTCTGTACTATTTTCACAATGTTTTGCAAATCTAAGACTCTCCTAAAATAAAAAAGTTTATTTAAAAATAATTTAATCCCTACTTCTCAATAAAACCAAACCAAACAAAACATTATTGTCCCTTAAGTATGAGTCAGAAGCTCTAAGTCAATTTGTTGTAATAACAGGCTATGTGATGCATATTGATGCTAAAAGAGAACAATTGTACAAGTGGCTCACCCCTCTAAGCCAAACTAATTTCTTAAGAATCCAGAACAGACTCTGTCTGGATGGCAATGCAGTGATAACCTTGGAATGTGGCAACATCTGGACGGTCCTTTTCTGTCTTTTTATATTCTGCCTCTAAAAACATCCGACTGAAGATTTCATGGCAAAAATGCATTAAAACATTCTGAACAAAAACATTAATAATATATTAAAATGGAAGAGTTCTAGTTCTGACAGAAAAAAGCATTTATCATCAACATAGCAATAATAATACTTATTATTGAAACCTAATCTTTAATGATAAAAAACACCTTTGTAATTCAGGCCTGCAGATATTACTTCCATCAGTGAAATCTTTCGAATGCCCTAAATAATTGAATGTTCAGAAGCCAGCAAATCAAACTGAAGCTAGAAGCGTTGTTTGTACAGGTGGTTTGCCTACTGGGAGTCAAAATTCTTACTTCTGTTGTCCATGTCAATTATTCTGAGACTTTGTCCATTTAGCATCTGCCAGTTTTTATAACAACAGAAGACTCTTTTTAAAAATTGCTGACATAACATTTATCAAATTATCCCAAGAGTGATGTTCTCTTTCCAAATAAAAGGAATCAAGAGTAGGGAGAAATGATTGGATAATTAAATATTAGGTCAGTTATATGATTCTCTCAGATTTAAACATTTAAAATGTGTCAACTAGAATTATTAATAATATGCCATCTGAAAGCAATCCTTTCTGAAACACTTTAGTTTCTTTATAAGGAGGAGCATTTTTAAAACACTCATCTCCGGATTTAGGACTTTTTGTTTTTGCTTTCGATTTGTGAAATTTTGATTCTTGTGAATCTCGAAACAGAAGAAATTACGGTTCTTTGAAATGTATGTTTATCACTTAATTTTTAAGTATTACTGGAAAATTAGATTATGTACATACAGAAACACATAAACAAGTCTAGTAACTATGAGAGCTTATTGAATATTTCTTAAGTAGGGATTCTCTAAACTTTGGCTTTTGGATAAAATTAACCAAAAAACCCAGGAAATTCACAAAAGCCTACCATTTGACCCTGGCTTTTACCCTGGCCCTTGGATTCCCAAATATCTGAGTACCCATTTAGTGTCCTTTCTGACAACTCTGAACTTGTTCATCATCGATGATAATGTGATCATTGTCATATCTGATTACTAAAAATGATATTAGTATTTTATTATGTTACTTGGGTTATTATTATTAATAACTAAATATGTATTTTCAAATACTGAGATCATTCTTGGTGTAACTTGAAGTGAAAATCTCATTATGTATTTTATATGTTGAAATGCAAACAGTCGTTTTAAGTATACATTCATTTGTTTTGCAAAAGGAAAAAAATACTGTCATATTTGATAATGCTTATGATGCTGTGAATTTTGTTTTGAAAACTTTAAGAACTTTAAAATAGACAAGTTGAGAAGTATTTTAATAATTGATGTAATGACAATGTATTAGCTTGAAAATTAGGGAGACTATTTCTATCCTTTTGAGCTATTAAATGTTTTCTGTTTTAGTATAAATCATACAATGGCATAGTGCCAAATATGTTATTAGCATAATTCCAGTCTTTTAGAATTATTTGGTATATTAGCATTATAGGTAGAAAAAATAGCCTTTAAATTATGCTTCTAATATTTTGTCATTTAATCCTTTTTAGGTCATGAGTCTCTAAAGAACGATTCTATTTTGGAATTGTTCACATATTGTGAGGATGAACTTAAAGCAAAATATCAATTTTAATGCTTCAAAAATTCATGAAGAGGGAAAAAATCCCAAATCACAAATAATAAGTATTGATTTTTAACATTAACCACTTTGCATTTGGTCAAATATGTGGTTTGGGGGCACATCCATAAATAGTGTCAGATATTGTTCTAAGTTCTTTGTATTTATCATTTCAATAAATTCTCAAACACCCATTTTACAAATGATCTAAATAAACATCATAGAAGGATAGGTTGACCAGGAATAGATTAAAAGTATTGTCAATTATTAGCTCAAGAACTTAGAATCAATGCATAGTGGATCAATCCAGACTTTAAAAAAATTTATTTTAACAAGGGGCAAGAATGTCTCCAGAAGGACACAAGAGTTTCTTGACTGGAAATATTAACCTTATTAAAGAAATGGCTGCTCAATGGGTTAGAGGCTGGGGATAGGGTGAGGATTGCTCAACCAGGAAAGCATAGAAATAGGAGAGATCAGAAACAAAGGAAGGTGGCAGCCATTACCCATCTAAGTGCTGAGTATGAGAAGTGACCATAACATTGTACTAGTGAATCTCTGAATCTTGTATCCAACTGCGGGCATGATGGCTCAGCATTTACTTCAGGGGTACAAGCTTCCATCTCAGTTACTCACAGATCTCTACTGGGGAAGCTTCTACTTTCCCCCTAGTAATTACACACAAGAAAGAAGTTTAACCCCAGAAGTAAACATTCAGAATTATCACACAGAGAAAGAGAAGGCAAGGAAAATACAACAGCATTTGGGTGCTACAGCCAAGCATATATACCTTCTGCCAGAGGGGAGAGTGGGCGCCAGGTCAGCGAGGTTACATAGCAGGTGAGCCCACACAGGACTTGTAAATCGTTTTTAAAATTGAGAGCCCCAAACGCTGTAAGGGTCTCGTTCTCATTGACTTCTGTGATAATAATGCTGCGTACACAGGCTTCTTCCGGGGTGAGAAAGGTCACATGATTCATTTTGTGGAAGCTGGAGGCTTCAGAGTGCTTTCTCCTAGGATTGGCAGCTGAGCCGGCCTGAAGAGAATAGTAAAAATGCAGAGTTGCATCAGTACAAAAAAGTAGTGAACCAAGATAGTACAGTACAGGAGGAGCTTCTTGTTGCCTAATTCTTATTCTGAAACCATGCTCTCTGAGCAAGCTAATGAATACAGCGTGCCTTCCCCAAAGGAGTATCAGCCGAGAGAGAATGTTCTGGCAGAGGACTCAAGTGCCTGGTCCCCTCATTGCAAATTAATAAATCAGGGCTTTGATTTTTTAAAATCAGTCCCTTGAGCTTATTTAATATCACTAGGCACCTTAGAAATAGACAATGAGGTTTCAGAGTCTGGAAAGGCTGAGGGCCCGACTCGGAGCCAGGCAAGTCTACCAAGGTAAGGAGACTCTAAGAGGTCTGCTGGAAGGCAGCCTGCTGGCGTTCCCAGCCACACTCACTCTTCTTCATGGCTCAAGCCAAGTCTGATCATTTTTCCAAGGTGAACTCTGCAATGGGTACTTTGTAGTAACAGAAAATTAAAATAATACTGTTCATTTGCGCAGCTTGCTGTGGTTTAAAACATGTTTGCATAGAGTTGATCACATTTAATAGAGCAGTTTTTCAGCATGTTTATTGTTCCACTCATTTTACAGATGGAGAAAGTAAAACTCGGATGGGTGTCAGGTGGCCCTACATTTGCTCCCACATTACATTTTTTTCCTTCAAAAATACTGACCTCCGATTGATCTGGGTCCTGGTTACACAGGTGTGTTCAGTTTGTGAAAATTCATCATGCTACACGTTTATGTAGTGTACATTTTATACAGATAATTATACTTCAAAAAGTGATTAGATGTTTAAATAACGATGGCTAGAAAGGAAAAAAATACTAATGCTTCCATTGTTTTATTTATCTATCTTTAAATGTATTTAAAATTCTTAAGCTTAGTACAGTTAATAAGCTTGCCAGCATATTTTCAGCTGAAACTTGGTCTGATTCAGTACAGATAATCCCTTCTTCTAAGTTTTAAAGCTATCTATTTAATGGTGCTACCAAAATATAGATTCTCGGCTATTTAAAGACTAACGATGAAGAGTAGGAGAAATAAATGTGACTAGACTTACTACCACATACTTGAAGAACCTGAAAACCTTATGAATAAACAGGGATCATAAATCATATTAAAATTCTTAGGATTCCATTGGCTTGGACAAATTGTACCTGGAAGTGATAAATGAATTATTCACAGAAATATTTTCAAGAGTTAGATGACCTTGCAGATTAAGGCTCGTATGTGGGGATGGATAAGGAGATGGAAGGAGTGAGATGGAGCAGTTAAGTGAATACATATGTGACTGAATTAGACTAGAAGGAAAGTACACAAGGGTTTAATCGGAAGATCAATTCACATGCCCACTTCCCACGTTTGAGGTATTTCATAAAGAAGAATTATAAATCCTCTCACTGTTTCCACTTCGTTTGTAAAGACTAGTCTGGAAACACCCTACACAGAGAGGTGATTCAGCCTCGGACATCGGAAATTATAAACATGTCTTCTGGGTCTTTTTAAAGTAACCAATGAATACCAGGCTGTGAATGTAGGAGAAAGTAGGAGTCAATCAGGAAGTTGGGGGCTGTTACACAGGAACACACAAAGGGTCATTAAATCTGCCATAAAAAAGTAAGGTCTTCAAAAATAAATAAGTAAATAAAATTTTTTAAAAATTGGGGAGTAGGACAGATTCTCTGAGGAAGTGACATTTCGGATAACACTGGAAAGGACTAGGATTCAGCAACTGAGTAAAGCGTAAGACCCATCTCACCCCTACCAGCAGGAAGCGGAGCTGCCCCCAAACCAAGTTCCTCTTTTAAAGAGGTAATCCCTTGGATACAAAGAAGCGAGTTATGAATAAGGCCTTCTATGGAAACAACCCCTGCAAAAATCTTCTTCCTTGGATACATTCCCTTCTGTGGCAGTCAGACAAATTTTTAAAACTTTTACTTCTTGCCCATCTTAGGTTTAGCGGGAAAGATTCTCCATCACATGTGCCTTTGCAGCCACCCTGCAAAGCCCAGACAGAGCTCCCCATAAGAGTCTCCAGGAAAGGAAAGTAGTCTTCCCAGATTGGTTACAGCTCTATGCTTGAAGAAAACAATAGCATAAGAAGCCAAGAGAATGAATTCTGTGGCCCTTCAAGAAACCCAGTTAGGAAAGCCCATCGAACCCACTGGCTATTTGACCCTTGGGCCCTGAGTCTCTGATGTATTTTTCTTAGCAAGAGGTATCCTAATAACCCCAGTAGGAAGTTTGGCCTGAGCTTCACAAGGCTGACATAAAATGGATGTTTTTTGCCTCTGTACCTAGAAAAGGATGACTTTTGAGTTACCTGGATTTATATTTCTTTGTTTATTTTACATGTCCTTTTCCCAATTCTCTTTTTGAAAAATGATCTTCATCAGTGCTAAAAACTTGTTGGAAGTGGTTCATTATTCATCTGTCATCGTTGCAATGTTAGGACTGGAAAAAATAGAACAATTCTTTTGTGAACAATACATTTAGAATCCAAGACTGTTAGCAAATACAAATTTGTCTGTATGCTTTGCATGCTTGTATACTCTGTATATCAAAAGCTTCTTAAATCATGTTATGTTTTAGGATTATCTCATCAAGAGACAGAATTTATCTCCCTACTCATTAAATCAGGCCTCGGTTGCTTTTGTTAACATATTGTGGAGGAAGTTATGGAGTACAAGTTCCTAGTTTATGCCTCAAGAAACCTTGCATGCTTGCCCTCATTCTTTTGCTTCCCCATCACTATGTGTTTACAGGCCCAAGGTCGTCTGCTTAAAGACACAAGGCCCAGAGCCCAGTCACTCCTGCGGCCTCAGCCAACAGCCAGCCAAATAAGGGATCTGTTAAAGAGATCATTCTAGACGAGCTAGACTACAAATTAATTTCAAATACATGAACAAACCTAGGTAAGATCAGGACTATGGCCCAGTTGACTCATAGACTCAGGAGCAATAACAAATCCTTGTTGTTTTAAGCCACAGAGTTTTGTGTTTATTTCTTATACTGCAAGAGGTAGCTGATGGAGAAATTGGTACATAGAAATGGAATGCTATTGACTTAAAATAGAGACTCTGGTTTGAGAGCAAAGCAAGGAGCAGATAATGGAAACATGGTGAACAAATACTTAGTAGAGGCTGGAAAAGCATGAGACGTTATTGGAGGCTGCAAAAATAGAACCTCATGTTATAGCCAAAACAATTGGCAAGACTAGACCAATAGATATGTTCCTCATAAATTGTTGGTCTTTGGCAAAATGATTTCCAGACAAAATGTTGGAAGTGTCAGTTGGCTTCTTTTCCCTGTAAATGGTAAGATAGTACGGGGACAATACGAGTTAGAGCAGAGGTCAGCAGACTTTTTCCATAAAGGGACAGATAGTAAATATTTTTGGCTTTGTGACTATGGAGCCTCTGTCTCAACTATTCAACTCCGCTATTGTAATGCAAAAACAGCCAGGGACAATGTGTATATAAAAGAGCGTGGTTATGTTTCAAAAAACTTTATTTATGGATGCTGAAATGTGAATATAACATAATTTGCATGTATCACAAATATTGTCCTTCTTTTGAACTTTTTAAACCATAAGGAACGTAAAAAGTAGTTTTAGCTCATAGTCCATACAAAACTAGGAGGTGGGCTGGATTTGGCTTCTAGGTCTTAGTTTGCCAACCTCTGAACTAGAGGAAGAACTGGCCAGTTTTCAAGGAGAATTTAGAAGTACATATGAAAAAATAAAAACAAAACTATTTCTCATCTTCTGTCTTCCCAACCAGTAAGAGTCTCAATATAAAATAAGTTCTGAGGACAAGATCTAATCACACGTGCTATTATAAGACCCTTTATTAATATATGTCGGCACCTAGGATTCCCTTTCAGCGAGATAACAGGGTTTCTAAGAAACCTAAGAGTCTTGTGTCACAGCCTTCTGACACAGCCAAAGCAGCTGTACACAGATCTAGAGAGATGCACGTCTCCCAAATATTGTGGATTTCGCTATTAGAATGGACTTGAGTCTGATTCAAAGGAAGTCTACAAAGTTTTTAGGTGACTTGAACTTTCCATATCACTTCATTCTCTTGAATCCTGCTCAGCTAGCAGATGAATAAATCTCAACTAACAGGGAGGAGAAACAAGTCACCTCAATCGACATCCAGCAAACTCCTAGAAGCCTAGCTGCTAAGGTGATTCACAGAAAACCACAGATGGGGAGGGAGCCTGGCCCGACCAGAACAACCACCCTCCTGACCTGTAGACTCCTAAGCAATAGTGCGTCGTTCGTTACTTCTTGGTCCGCCAAATTTTGGGATGATTTGTTGTACAATAATAATAGCTGATAGAGAATGTTTCATTATTCATTTGTTTATGTTAACGTTTTGGTTAGGGGGCTTAAGTTGAAAAAGCAAACCATATTGAAATATTCCTTATGGCATAATAATTTAGAATTGATTACTATTAATAAATGCTAATCAGATTTGCATTGGCTGTAAATAATAAAAAAATTACTTTCAGCTTCTTAAAATGAAAGAATAGCTTAGTCTTTACTAACTATATGTAAGCAGTATACTTGACTAGACTTTTTGAAGTCTTGTCCAGCGCAGTGAGGGAGGATCATGAGTGTACAACTAGACCAAGTGTATAGGGTATAATTTTCCAGGTCATGAGGCTTGCTTCTTATTTGAAAAAAAGGATTTATATATTGCTTTTCATTATCGAGTTATAGGTCTCAAGGTGCCTTTGCCTTTGGGTGTTAATGACCATATGCTCTGCTTAATTATATTTTTTTAACCTAAAATATAAAGGCAAAAAAAAATGTAAGTTGCAAAATGTAACTATTTTGATGTTTAAGAGGAGGTAGATCATACATTGAAAGATAAGTCCTTTCTCTGTGGAGGGTAAAGTTAATGTTCACTCTGTACGATTTCAGCAGCTCTGGAGAGATATGGCTCAAACAGTTTTCAAACACATTGTAAAAAGCAACATTTTCAGACACTGTAAATTTTGTAGCTAAAGTCTGTGAGAAGAAAATCAGGATTGACCCAACAGCAGGTCAATTAAACAATCCCTAATTGAACGAGTCCATTTTTAGGCTTATTTCATTGCTGATAGGAGAGAAAGAGGGAAGCTTGTACTGTTTGCTCATAAAATACCCAATGCAAGAATTTCATTGTCTATACCCATAGGTCCTTTAAAATCACTGTCAACACCAGAAGAAAGAGTGGAATTTTCTTAGATATTTGGTTAGCCTGTGGGTTTCCGTAAAATATAAACTGTTTCTCTAAAATAAGCAGAACCAATGAAAAGGAAAAGGAATTTGTTTTAAATGTTCAAACTGGAAAAAGTGACCGGAAAATGCCTCTGGGGATGTTGTTTTTAGTCTATGTCCTCCTAACCATCATTTATGGGCCACTTGAGAGATTAAAGAAAGGATGTTAAAGGCCTGGAGATACTGTAGCTGCACTCGCAAAGTACCAGAATGCACGTAAAAGGCTTGTAAAGCATTTGGTTCTACAAATCTGACATATAAACTGTGCTACAATTGTCTTCATTTCCCCGTCTCTGACTCATTCTTGATATCCTACTCTGGTAATAGAAATGATGACATGAAGGAAAATTAGAAAACATTCTAAGATAGAAATTTCCTGCACTTCAAAATAGTTGTACTTGGTGAAATTTAAAAATGGGAAAATAAGCGTACTCTAACTTTGTTGACGTGACTGAATATAATGTTTTGTTACGGCTTCTTAATTACGTCGTCCTCAATTGTGAGTTTACATATGACTATGTCATCCTTTCTGCAATATGGAGAATAACATGCAATAAAGATTCAAAGATATTATGTCAAGGCATTTTCAACTTTGTAATTGTAAGAAATGTGGAAGGATTGGTGGTAATTGTTCAGTGTTAATGGCTAGTAGAAACTTTATTGCTTGATTGATGTCCTAGGTGAAAGAAATTCAAATTGATTATTACTGAAGTCAAATATATTCTGGTATGTCCAGAGTTTATTGCCATTAAATAACTTTATTGAAAAGAATGTCATGTGAAATTGTGAGGAACAATTAAAAAGGAAAAGAGAAACGATAATTGATTTCAAAACTTCCTAAGGATTTACAAATGTAATGTAAGAAACTAAGAGAATAATTAGGAAAAAAAATAGAGGTACAAATTTTGCCTTTGCAAAACAGAGACATAACAAGAAATCATACCACATAGAGCATTGTATCATAGATGATTAACTTTGCTATACTCAAAAGTACCCTACGATCTACTTTCCCCCAATGTTACTTGCACAAGTATTTGAGTATCAATCAAGTCAACTTTGGAACACTGAGTGGATTAGTTTCTATAAATTTCTGGGTTTTTATTGTTATTCAGCTGTGTGTGTTAAAACGAAGAAATAATCATTTGTTGGAGACAGTTTTACAACTAGTAGAGTTTCATGTTGTAAATAAACTGATTGCCAACTTTTATATATCTTATACCTCACGAAATAAACCAAGTCGTATTTTTCCACAATTATTCTTGGGAAATTACTTTTTTAGGTTCTTAAAAATCTTTCAGATTCCTGGGTGCTCTCGTACTTAGTCTTTTGCAAATAAATAAAGTACCACTCAGGGAAGACACACTGACCTAAAATGGCTCATACTGTTGCTAGTTTCTAGATGTTTATTAATATTACAATATTAATAGTATAAATAAGGAGAGATATTTAGATATTTTTGTATATATTTAGATATTTATATACATAATCTGAAAGAATCATAAAAAAGTAACAAAATAAATTTAATACAGATGTATTAATTATTTTCAAGTGTTGAATATTACAAATAAGACTTTCAACAGTCATTTAAAAAAGCGATGCAGTAAAAAGATAGTGGAGTTCACAAATATAAATAGTTATTTGTGATGTGGGATAGAACATGCAATTATAATACACACAGATTTAAAAATTGTCATATCCCAAACATTTTAGAAGGAAATGAAAACAAAGCACGCTAAAGTATTATGATTTATATTTCAAAAAGAGATTCTAGAGATGACAATGGCCTTTGCCAAAGACAGAGGTCAAAATTTGAATAGGTTAATTCACACCATGTAAGAATACATTATTATTTATTATATAATTGTATACATTTATTATTTTATATAAAATATAATTTAAAAATTATAAAATAAATTAATACATGTACAATTTTATTCTTAACTCTTCTTCTTGGGGAAATGAATAACAGTTGTGGCTTGATCTTGGAATAAACAGTATGGCTAAAATGCTTTAGTGATTATTGCCAGAATATTATAAAGTTGAATGTGGTGAGAATTAAATTTAGAGAATAGTGTTGAAATGAAAAATGACTTTGATATTCTGGGAAGTAGGTAGATATTATGGAAAACGTAATTTTTTAGTTAAGAAGAGTGAATTCCAGAAATAAAGATGAGGGAAAGTTGGACTTATTTGAGGATAGTGTAAAAATGATCTTAGAGACAAAAGGTTAGCAAAACTAATATTAGTCATTGTGATGTTTTTATCACTAAAATAGAGTTTAAAGGCTTGGCATTTAGTTTTGCATTATCCTTCTAAGTAAATGTTACTTATTAATTTTTGGCCATTATTTTGAAAATCTGGTAAGAGTTATGATCTTCTTCCCTAAAATGTTTACATAAACACATCACTTAGCTAATAAATTCTGAGAGGCTATAGGTCCAAGATTAGAACCTCTGCTTTTTGCCTTCAAGTAATTAACATCCACCGGAGAGCAAGGTGCTTTGTCTCCTAACCGGGCAAATTAGATCTTTGTCTTGGCACTGAAAACTGAAAAACAAGGAGGTCAGTGCAGGCTTTTCTAAACAGACAAGCAAAGGTTCTCTTTAATTACATAATTATCATAAATATTAATTATATTCTTAAGTAGATTTTTGGAAAATATAATGTTTTATATTCCAATTTTCCAATACATAAACACTTGCACGAACCCAACTTTAGGATTACTAATTCTCTTTTTTAAAAATAGTTTTTTGGTGTTTTTTTTGCTGAGGATTTGCCCTGAGCTAACATCTGTGCCAATCTTCCTCTATTTTGTATGTGGGTCTCTGCCACAGCATGGCCGCCAACGAATGGTGTAGGTCCACACTGGGGAATCGCATGAGGGAACCAAACCCAGGCTGCCAAAGCAGAACATGCCTAAATTAACCACTAGGCAATGGGGCTGGCCCTATAAATAGTTTTTTTTTTTTTAATATTAACTTCTGGTGTCCTTCCATTGCTTTTGCAGTATTACTGTTTTCTTTCCAATCAAACTAAAGACTTGGAAAGAAGAAACTATGGATTAATTGCTGCAACTCCACCAACTAAAGCAACTAAATGAAAGTGTCTAGGAAGTGTTTGCTATCCCCAAACACATGTATGGTTGCAAACACCTCCTGCAACAGCTACAATTCTGATACCATCATGGAGGCTTCTTGCCTGGGCTTTCAAAACCTCACCCCACTTGCACTGAGTCTAATACTGCAGAGGAATCTGTCTTTCTCTACACTGCTGCTTATTCTGGAAATTGGCTCCTATTAGCTAATAACTGAAAGACAGCGTATTCAGGCTTGTTGGTCCTATCAGGAATCAGCTTCCCAGAGTCCACCTTACAATCTCTGTGTGCTTTCCAGAGCTTCTCATCATCAGAGAGCGAGCTTAAATCCACATCAAGTACACATTCAGTCGTAGTCTTTGATAGCTGAGTGCTCTCTCTGGTAACAGAACTATTAGAGGAAACAGTGCTGTTACTTTGTGAGTTATTAAAACATAATTTAAAATAGTGTATGCAGAGTAAGCTCTGTCCATCGAGAAAACAGTAGTGTAATCTAAAAACCCAAAATGAGAGCATCAAAAGGTACGAAAGCATTTAGAAACGTGCTTGTGTGGGTAGATGTATGAAGCACTATTTAGAATTTTGAGAGAAAAATGGTAGTGTTGGGTTTATTTAACACATTTATTTTGAATAAATAGAAGAATACTATCTGAATATTACTCTTCCTTTGGTTTACAAAAGACGTTTTGTTTTTCAAATGACTGAGCCTAATCTTGAGTGGTCCAACTGATTGGCATTAATTTGTGATGACTCATTTCGGCCTCAGCAGCAAGAGGAGAGATTTTTGAAACTCTTCAGCATAAAAAATGGATTCAGTGAAATATTTGGCACTCTTATGTCAGTAAAGTTAAAGAGCTCATCTGAAATAATACACTTAAGTCGGTATTTTGTTCAACGTCTCAAACATTCTTGCTTTTTCTCACTTCCACCCCTTCATCCTGCCTTCCTCCCTCACATCCACCAACCAATATTCTCCCACAATGTCCCAGACTTCACAGCTCTCAGCAACACCACCTCCTCCGCCAACACACATTCACTTAGGCATTTGGTGTTAATGTCTCATTCTTCCCTTTTATAAAACTTATGATAAAAAAAATCACATGACACAAAGTAGCCTAAATTCTTACCCTCAGGAGTTTTTTTCCAATTTAATATAGGTCAAAGCAATAATTTAAAAAAGTTAAACTCTATAATTTTATTGCCCTAAAGCCTCTCCCTGTGGACAGTAGAGACATTTGGGAGACAAAAGTATATCCTATGACACACTACTCCCCTTTTTTCCTTTTTCTGTCCTCAGGAATGACCCTCATTCTTAGTAGTAGACTTCAGCATTTAGAGAATATGTGTTTTCCTTTATTTACATCTTATATTGAACAGGATCATCATTAACATAAAAACAGTTCAAACAATTGTGGCCAGTTACAGATTACATGAAGAGTGAATCTCTCTCTGAATATGAGGCAAGAGGAAACTACTTAAGTAATATTACATGATGTTTTAAAAGTCCTCTTTGTATACAAACAAGCACCGCCAATTTGGTAGGTTTGGGACATTTTTTTAATTTTAAGATATGAGAAGTTCATTTCTGTCAACAGTGAATCCTTCACAGTTTTGGGAGATTCTCAGGAAAAACATCAGTCTAGCTAAACTAATTAGCTACAGATTTTGAAATCTGATTAAATTTAGTATTTTGGAAAATTTTATTTCACCTTTCATTTTTGAAATGTGTATTTAGTTTCACATCTTAGCTGCTAAATTTGACTTTTCACTAATTTTTGAACGTTTAAGATACATGTTTGTTATGGGCTGAATTGTGTCCCTTCGAAATTCACTGTTGCGGCCCTAACCCCCAGTACCTCAGAATGGGACTGTATTTGGAGATAGAGACTTTAAAGAGACAATTTAGTTTAAAAGAGGTCATCAGGGTGGGTCCTAATCCAGCACGAGTGACTGGTGTATTTGTTAGAAGAGACTAGGACACAGACAACAAAGTCAGAGGGACAACCATGCGAGGACGCAGGGAGAAGGTGACTGTGTGCGAGCCAAGGAGACAGGCCTCAGGAGAAACCACACCTGGCCACATGCTGATCTTGGACTTCCAGCCACCAGAAGCGCGAGAAAATAAATTTCTATTGTATCAGCCACCCAGTCTGTAGTACTTTGTTATGGTAGTCCTAGAAAACTAATATGACCTTTTAGACTAAAAATCGTTTAAAATTTACACCCTGACTTACTATAATCTTCCTTTAAAAGTGAAAAGCACTAAGTCTTCAATCCCTAGAGACCTAAATTTCCGATTAGTTAATAAGACCAGCTTGAGATCACAAGATCCTCTACGGACCAATATGCAAGCTATCTAAAATAGAAGGAGTAAAAGAGGAAATTATTTGTAACTTTGATCAAAGATCCAAATTCTAGATGCTTGAGACTACTGCAATTTCTTATTTGTGGTTTTCCTAAAAAGTCACTAGAGGTGTGCTTGGTAGCGTTTTCTGCTGTTGTAGCTCACAGTAGTCTGTACATCTCCTTCACAATGTGGGAGGTGTGTCTCTGCCTTGTTTCCCAGATCTGGGAACTCCAGAGGGAGAATAGCTTTGAGAGAAGAGATGGCCAGGTGAAGACCACCTGGGTCAAAGCTAAACCACCCAGGGAAGCAGAATCATCTGTTCCATGTAGACGGATGATCTTGTCTGCTCCTGTAATACCTGTTGAATCAACACCAGTTCCCTCTGGTATCCTATTTTACTCATTTTCCCTAATGCCTTGCACATATCGGAACTTAATAAATGGTTTAGTATGAATGAATGGATAAGCGAATTGATGGATGCCATTTCTCTATTCATTGTGGAAGAGTGGATTCGTAAAGAGTAAGAAGAGAGGAGAATGATGTAAGGAATTGTGGTGGTTGGCAAAACCAAATTAAGAGTTTAGCTGTTATTCTCATTATGTCTTGAAATATGACCTATTTATATTTAAAAATAAATCAGAAAATAGTGAGCATGTTTATCCTTAGATTTACACGATTTTATATATATTGATTTTTAGACATTTTTTGCAACATTAATTTCTGAAGAGTTTAATCTGCCTGATTTATTTTCAAATGGTTTATCATTATTATGAAATCTGAATTGATGTCTGAGGAAAAATGAGAGTAATATTCCACCTTTTATTAAAAAAGAAAACATTGCATTGTTCTCAGATTGAATTAGAGCTTTTCTCTAGATAGCACAAATCAACTTATAATATTGATTTTAGAAAGACCCGATAACATGTACACACAAATACACACAGTATACACACATGTGCAAATTATCTTTCTCAGCTTTCCAAGAATTAAAATTTTGATATAATGGTGTTAATGTTAAAGGCTTAATTCAAAGAAATAGAGCTTATAATGGGAATGCAAAACACTCATATGCATGTTTCCATCATTTTTTTCTTATTCCAGCTGTTTTCATACCATGTATCTTGCTTAGTGTAATGACCAACTGAGAATTGCAATGTGTGTTTTTTCTTACGAGAGACTAAGTGACAGACAAATTCATCCCCAAAGCATATACCGGTTCAAACATAACAGAAGGATACAGCTAGCAACCTCTGCTCTGTAATATTAAAGTAGTTTATTTCTCCATATTCTTCCACGTCGATGAAATACTTTTCTTTTGTCATGGCCTGAAAAGAGAACATGAACTCATTCTCAGGTCTGGAATGCATGAAGTCATCTCATCTGGTAGTCCAATTTAAATCACAATATTTAATTTACCATATTACAATTCAACAAAAGTGATAAGCTGTGCCAGGACTGTTCATTGCCTTTGCCCTGGGAATGAACAGCAGAAAACACATTCTTGCTACGTGGATAAGAGACTAAATCTTTAAAATAATTTAACCAGAATAAACCAAGTAATAAAATGAATTTCCAGATCTCAAAATGGCATTAACCTCCAGAAATATGTGTTGAATTCCTATTAGTTTAATTCTTCGGGTGGTTTCTCGTAGTGATAGACCCTGATAATCGCCATTTGTGACACGTGATGTGAGAACCAGAAACAAAATACTTCTCTAGAGGACACACATCCATAGAGGACTTGTGTGAGCAACTTTCAATTCAGAAACTCCATTTTCCCTTCCAAATATTACATTCTGATTCTAAGACAGACAAGGCTTATAATGAGTAGACCATGCTTAAATAAATCTATTTTAAGCCATATAATTTGAGATTAGTTTGATGTCTAACGCGAAATAGTTAATAGACTGATATGTGATGTAATAACACTGAATTAATAAACTTTCACTTGAGAGTAAGTAATAATAATAATATAATAATAATAGTAATATTCTTCACAGTTCTGGAGTGAAGTCCAAAATCAATGTGTTTGCAGGGCCACGCTCCCTCTGAACAGAAGAATCCTTCCTTGCCTCTTCCTAATTTCTGGCTTGCAAACCTTGGCATTTCTTACTTGTGGCAACATAACTCCAGTCTCTCCCTCTGACAACACCTGGCCTTCTTCCCTGTCCCTCTGTATCTGCAATCGCTCTCTCCTTATAAGGACACCCGTATTGGGTTTAGGGACCACCTTAACCCAGTATGCCCTCATCTCAGCGTGATTACATCCACAAAGATCCTATTTCCAAGTAGAATCACATTCATTGGGCTTAGGATTCAACATATCTTTTGGGGGGATGCAATTCAACTCATAACAGTTATAATCATAATCATCAATTACATTTATATAGTGCTTCCTGTGTGCCAGGCACTATTCTAAGCACTGTATGCATATTAGTTTGTAGAATCATCACAATGATTCTATGAAGTAGGTACTATGGTTTTCTCCACAGAACAGAATAGGAAACTGAGGTACAGAGATTTTGTAACTTTCAAGTCCACTAATCCAGGATTCGAAATCTTAGCTGAAGAATTGGTGCTTTTAACCGTTGTAGTCTACAGCCTCTCAAATAAGATGGGAATCATTCAACGATGCGACTCCTTTTTGAGTAGCTCTTTCATGAAAGAACCTGTGCTTAATGCTCATGCTAGAAGGATGTTGATAAAAATCTGAGACCTCAAGGTACATACGTATTTATTTTCATATGAGCTTGGGGAGATGGTTTGGATCTGGATAGAGATTATTTATCCTTTCTCTGTGACCTTAGACAAATTATTTAACCTTTCCTTGCCTCGGACTTGTGAAGTGTTGAAGATTAAACAAATTAATTATGCATAAATTGCTTAGAATAGTGCCTGACATATGTTGTATTATTATGCTATTAATTATCATTATCATTACTCTTGACAACAAATTCTCAATTATCTATTTTACAAAGGTGAGTTATTTTAGGAGAATTAAACCTATAAAAAAAACAAATATCATTTTAATACTACATATTTCACTTCTTCCACTTAAACTTCCTAAGAATTGCTGATTTGCATCAGAATATCTACAAGCACCTAGACTTGGAAGGAAATTCTTCCCTCTCCTGCTGTCTCATGCATTCTCCTGCTCCAAAAGTGGGGCAGAGAAAACCAGAAGGTGAGGTACTAACGAGTGCCTACAGGTTAATGCTGCGACTGCCATCTTTGCCACGTTCCTGAGATCCCCACACCTGGGGTGGGAAGCCACAGAGCTGCAGCCATCCTTGGATGAGTGTAAACACAAGATTTTAAACTGTAAGTGTGAGTTTTCTTGTTATAATGACTCATCCAGATGAGAGAAAGCAATCAAACTCTACAGGTGTTTGATTTCCAGAGTTACAGATAGTTTCTTGATTCTTCCTATGAGCCATAGTATGCCATATGCCCTCCTCCTCAATTTTTTGTTCTTTCTAAGAAGCAAAAACCTTCCATATGTTTGGTTTGAAATTAATAAGCAATGATTGAAGTTCATCTAGAATTGTTTTTTTGACATCTTACTTGTTTTTCTGCATTCAAAAAATAAATAACAGCTTGTATCTTTGGTTTTTATATCTCAAAAAATGAGTTATTTGCCGTCAAAATTAATGTGATGATGACTTTTAGCTAGCAAAATGAAAAACTTAGAAATAAGATAGATTTGGGGATGTGACATTCAGTTTGATTGAAAAGAAATCTTGCTTAGCATCTACAATCTGCACACTGCGGTCAAAGTGATTACAAAGGTGGATAGTTAACCAGAAAAAGTGAAGAGAAAAACCCCTGTATGTTATCAGATGCTTGCAGAAGCATATTTATAAAATAATATTTAAATGTTGAGGTACATTTGCACTTATTTTTCCAGGAATAACATAGCAAAGTACATTGAAAGAAGAAATTTTAAAGTCAACTCTTTCTTTTAAAGTTCATGTATAGACTTGGATGCCTTGTATCGGAGAATAGAAGTTTGTAAAAAAGTGGTGATTCATTCCCATATACCTACTCTGGTGAATATGTATGAATGGTGAAATTGTCCCAGCTTGGAAAATATCAGCTTGCTTTGTTCTGCTACTTCAAGCTTTAGCTTAGGTCTAAAGTCCAGTAGTTTGGAAGGAAAAATGAGAGAAAACTTCTGTTTTTGCCTTTAAGTAAGAAAATAGATATGCTGTAATTTCTAGTAGTGTTATATTGTTTCCTCAAATATATTGTCCCTTGCCTTTTCTTTCAGTTCAAAAACAGTAGCTTAGGGACAAGAGCAAAATCTTAAGAGTAAGAAAGGAAAAATTCCCCCATCTTAATAAATATACCAGGGGACAGGAAGAAATGAGCCCTGTAGGGGCAGAATGCTATGGATACATGGTAAAGGGATTCCCAAGGATACCACAAAGAATTCCACACGTATATGCTTCCTAAGGAAGATGACTCTGCTACACATTGAAGTATTTAATGCAATTTAATGAAAATAAGCAGATACTACATACCGAAATGCACATATGTGTTACAGATTGGAGCTTTTCATCAGTAACATAATAACTCCCCTTAGGTTTCACAGCCCTTTCCCAAACAGGCAGACAGACACATGTGATATGGGTGGAAAAAGCTGCCTTTACTTTTGTGAGCTATGTAGTTGGATTAAACTGATCAAAACAGAGGTTATCCGTTTTGTTTCTACTAGGGGATTTTTGGTCTCCTGACAAATTTAATTCACTTTTTATTTTTTAAGTATAAGAATATGAACTGTATAATGTGTAAGTCCACTAGGAAAATTGGACATTTTCTCCATGTACAGGGAAATTGTTTTGTTCCATAACAAATCTATTATATATTGTCTAGGTGTTCACCCCACAAAGATAGATATGTGAATTATGTTTGCACACATTCTCTAAAATAAATAACTGTCCCTGATGATTAGGTATGTTTGACCCTAGAGGACTGTGTTGTAATTAATACTGATGGAGAAACCAGAGTCAGGAATTTCTTTAGCAGATATGCTATAATACATTTCCAGCTTGGGCCTCCTGGGCTCTCTCTCCATAGGTGGCACTATACAGGTGTAACACTTATCGGCTGAAAATAACTCAGCAGGTTTAACACAATCATCTAGACCAGAGGTCAGCAAAATTTTCCTTTAAGAGGCCAGAGAGTAAATATTTTAGGATGTGTAGGCCAGATGCTCTCTGTCACAACTCCTCAACTCTGCCATTTTAGGCTGAAAGCAGCTGTGGACAATATGTAAATGAATGACTGTAGCTGGTTTCCAATAAAACTTTATTTAGATTTAGCCCACCAATTCCTGATCTAGACATCATGAAGTTTTCAAAAAACTAAGGAGTTTGGTGTGAATTTCCCCACGAATTTGAGTGTCCTTTTGGAGTTGTATTTTTTCTACTTACTGCTTTTTACATTTTGAAGTGTTGATGTAACCACAGTTTAATGTTCTTTGTTCCTGCTCAGTCAGGGATCTTCCCTCAGAAGTTCCTTTGTTAAATTTCTTTAATTAATATAATTGACATATGCTGTTGTATTCTAGAAAGTTGTAATGGAGCTTGACAAAAGTGTCTACAGGGCAAAACATGGTTAAAAAAGATGAGAGAATTGAGGCATGGGGTTGTGGTAGAATAGAAAAATACAATGCAGCAGGATGAGATGCATGAAGAACAGGTCATGAAAGTCTGTACTTGTTCTAGAAGTGGAACATGTGTCTCTCTCAAAGCCATCTAAACAGCTATGTGAAAAAAAAGGAACATGATCAGGTATACAGGTCAGAGTGCTCAAGAGATGAAGTCTCACTGTGTTCCTGGTAAAGTGCAAGGAATGGTTCCTAATTTCAATACATGAGAGAAATTGTTGCTGTGGTCTCCATCAGGAAAACTATGGTAATGTACTTGTAACTTGTTCTACCCTCAAAAAGATGTTTCCAGTAAACACATTGGATGGTTTCCGAGGGCACCTTACTTGGGTCTTCTGGTAAAAAATAGTGGTTATATTATTGCTTAAATATGACTTTAGTTTGAGGAAAGCTTTGGTGTTAATATAACAGAGTTCCAGCGGGGCAGCAATAAAATGTGATAAATAAAGTAAAAGGGAGGGCTAGGGGTTAGAGGAATAATTTGAATTGAAGCTCATCTTCAACGTACTGAGCAACGTGGATCAGAAAACATGACATGTCGAGGGATCTTTGGAAAAGAAATCAGGCAAAGCCCACAGAAAATGGAACACGTTCTTCCCTATGGTATATGCCTTCTTTTGCTTGAACCATCAGGCAGAAGAAATTCTCCCTCTCAGCCCACGTAGGGAGTGAGGGGGAGGACTGAGAGCTGAGAACCAGTCTGCAACAGGTCTGAGGTTAATATTATACTTGGAGTTTGTACTCAAAGAAAACATGTAGAAAGGAAAGGAGACAGCCAGAAACCCGAATGTAGTGCAACACTGAGACACTCAGCAGAAAGAGGGAAGCCATGGTGTTTCTGAATAAGGAGAGAGAAAAGTCTACAACTTAGTTTTATAATATAGCGAGCAAATATGTGAAGCAAAGAGATAGAGACAAAAAAGCAGTGGAATAGAAATAGCAGGAGCAAAGCCCCTTGAAGATTAGAAAAAGAACTCAAATCTGAAGAATCTTAAAAAAAGACTTCGTAAGTTACCTTTTAGAGAATTTCCTCTCAGAAAAGATGAACAGCTTGGCAGTAACAGGCATGGAATCCACAAAGAAGACAAAGAAAAAATACATACAAGCATGCATACATATATAAGTAATAAAAGAAATGTAAATAAAACAAAATTTCTATAGTAAAATGTTAAAATATAATGGAATCTGAAATTTTTTCTGTTTGTAGAGGACTTGTACTAGTTACTTTGTGTGAGGGACTGCTAACACTTACTGGGGGAAAAGAAAAACACTTCTTGTATATTTACAGTTTCAATTAAATTTTGGAAGAATGTGACTCTGACTCTGAATCTTAGGAATAACGAGCAGCTTTCTTAAGGCCTTGCACCCAGTCAGCCCTGCATCTCCCTTCCCAGGCTGATTTCCTCCAGCACAGGATGCTCCCCCCGACAGCTCCCTTCCTGTGACACAGCACTGTCACAAAGATGTGTCTACTAGAGAGGTAAACTGCGTAGGGTTGAATCTTGACTCAGCTGCGTCATCCCTCTGGGCCCTCGGATGGTACTTCTCTTCTCGTCTTTCAGATTCCACACCTGTAAAATGCGGACAATAGAACCCGCCTCACCGGACTCGAGTGAGGATAAAATGAGATAACACACGTCAAACTCTTCATGGGGGCCTGCGGGACTGCCATAGCTCCAAGCTCCCCACTGAATCCCCGGACTGGTGCAAAGTCGCAGCATCGAATGACGAGCACACAGTAAGTACTCAACAAGAAATTATTACACCAAACAAAGCAACATGGCCACGTTTTGAACAAGATTTGTTGGCTATATGGAGCATCGTCATAGTTCCTTCTACAAAAAAATAATTGCAAGAAATCTCTCCATCCCACCAAAAAACAGCTAAAAAGAACCTATATCTCTTACCATTAGAATTGTTTACTTCAACTTTGTTTAATTATCTTCCACACAATGAGGGATGGGGTTTATTTTTTAAGCTGTGTCTAGTAAAAGCTTCGCATACGAATGCTCATATTCAATTAACAGCTAATTTTTGTTTCAATAAATGACATAAGACTCCCTTATAATTTACAAAATCCAGTTCAAATCCATATTTGCTTGGCCTCCCATGAGCCCTCTCAGCTCTTGCCCCACATTGTGGTTCATCCAAAGGCTTTGTTAGAAAACGAACAATCCAACCACAGTCTGTTAAGGCAAGCAATACGGATTTTACTAACGATTTCAGGGAGAGATGCCCACCTTAAAGTAAAATTTTACAAAATGTATTCTGAAATTCTTTTAGTTTTACCTCTTCAAGCTCTCTTGGCTATTAGCAGCCGCATTCCTTTCTTCCCCATACAGCCTCTCCAAATCGCTCCCATTTCCAGAGATTCTCACCTTAGTTTAAATCGTCCTTACTCAGGAAAACGACACCCTGAAAGTAGCTATTTTCTTAAGGGAGGTTCCTTAGAAAAGAGCTCAGCCAAAAGAGACAGCTGAGTCCCTTGTTTTTCAAATATTCCCTGCCTGTTTCCCACCCAGAGGGAGGTAACCTACTCCAGTGAAACCCCTTTGTCAGAAATAATCTGAATGCTTGTGGGGTACACTTGAAGCTGCAGCCATTCCACCCTTCGCGTGACACTGTGCTGCCTCTCTCCACCTGAGCGCTCTTCCCAACTGAAGCAGCCTCGGAGTGAGGCTGGACGCCCTGCAGGCCCCTGGGCAACCTGTGCCCTGGCCCACCAGCCGCCAGCACAAACAGAGGCAACAGGATGAAATAGGACTAGAAGATGCTTATCGCTGATTTCCAGTTTATGCGTCTTTCTTAGTGAAGTTGCTTTGCTATTTAAACGGTGGTAAAATAAATAGTACTGTGGTTTATTTTTGTTCTCTTGAAAAGTGTGTAGCTGATTTAATGTGTAGTCATATTTCACGATCTATCTATGATATGTCGTCTACTTTGAAAGATACAGATAGATATGTATTTTTCCTCCCTCTCTCCCTTCTGGTATATCTGGCTGTTACTCTGTAATTTTGGTGCAAGAGATGGGATATTATGATCTCATTTTCTTAGTGCTTTGTTGCTGTCTTGTCAGTTTTTTCTAACTAAAAATTATCTACTCTTCTGCAAAAATGTATTCAAACGTATAATCCTTTCTGAACCCTTCCGTTCTCCGCTGAGATGAGTTAATCACTGCCTTTCAGAAGTGCTTGCTCCTCACGTATATCCCCTACTATTCCAGCATAAAGTTCCTTCTCCTCAATCCTCACAGAAGCTTTACATTCTTGTTGTCTAGAAAAATACGTCCACATAGAGAATGATTTATGTTAACTGAATATACTGAAGTTCATGAGACCGATTACCGGTTTGATTTTTCAGATGTTAATTTTGATAAGCAGTTGTTTTGTAATTGATTTCTCACCAGATGAACAAAAATGTATTTAATGCAGATGAGCACAAGTGAACAAAACTCCTGGTTTGACTTGCAAAAATCCCCATGAGCAAACATTTTTAATAAAGGCGAACCAAAAGGATTTTTTCAAAATTGAAAAATTATGCTCTAAGAAATGACTTATCACTTGTTTCCTACTGGGATGAAGCTTAGTTGTTTATATTGTACAGTGTAGATAAGCTAGAAAAATTGATGTCTGACTTTTCTCAAAAGTGGCTTTGTGAACCCATGCGTGTGTGTTTCTGTGTGTGTGTGTGAGAAAGAGAGAGAGAGAATATGTGTGAGTATACAGGACAAAATTCACTCTTGCTTCAGTGGTCACAGAATAGAGTGCACTAGGTAATAGCTAGTGGCATCTATATACGTGCAGGTAAACGCACGAGCACACGACGTGTGGACCCTCCTGTAGTACAAAGAAAAGTGTCATGACTTCACTACAATCAATGCAATTCAAGTCTGAAATGTGTAATTCTATGCTTAATCACTATTTTTTTTTCATAGGCTGACAGAGTATAATATTTCTCATGGAAATTTTTATTCAAAGCTCTAAACAGTTGCAAAAATAATTCAGGAATATACTGATTAAGCTTTATTCAAAATAGTTTCTGTCTTTTCAGTGGTTTCATTCATTTTACTTACAACTATTTCAAGAGCAGGCTTTTGTCTTTATAAAAACACCCTCCCAGGGAGCTCCAAATTTGTAAAAAAAATAATTCTTTCTTATAACTATTGATATTTTTGTAACTTTCAAGAGATCCTTGGGTGCATTTGCTTCTTTTTCCAAAGTGTTAGATGGAAGTGAAAATTACTTCCAAGTAATAAGGTTGACATTAATTCAGTTATTTTTCAACTCTCAAATAATCATCGGGAATTAAAATTCAGAATAATCTACTTAACTTTCCTTAAGTCTCTTCTAATATATTGCGGTCTTCTGTACTGTTCATCGACGAGAGTGTCAATCCTTCACTCCTCAATGAGATTTCCTTCAAAATACTGGCACTGAGGTATGGTCTTGTGAGTTAATAAAGACAGAGGAACATGGCATAAAAAATTCCCAAACAGCTAATTGCAGTTGGACAGATAGAAATGAAGCATTCCAGAAAGGTGACAAAATGTCCATATTGCTGATAGACAACCTGGAGGTGTTTGCTAAAGAGATGAAGCTGTATTTAGGAGTTGTCCCTCAAATTTATTAACCTTCATTTCTTGAGGACTCTAACAACATTGCTGATTTTGTTAGCTTGGTTTGGTTTTGGTTTTTACAAATCCTTCTGTAACTCAGACTTTTGCATTGAATGTTCTTTACTTTTAAGATCCAACATCACTGTCCTGACCATGTTTGTAAACAGTAGGACTAAGAAAAAGGAAAGTGACATTCCTTTTGTCTACAGTGCTTACTTTCTATGAAGCATATCTCTTACATAGCATTTTGTTTACTGAAATCTAGTGGTTTTAGAATAAAATGAAGAAGCTAACTGCCTCTAAGATAAAATTATATGAAAATGTTGAGTCTCTTCTAAATTCAGTCTTTCTAATCAAGCTAGAAAAAAAAAAAGCTCCTTCTGGAGATCAAATTTTTGGCAACATGTTAGGATGGAACTGGGGCTGTGATACTGGAAAGCTACTGAACAAGAAATAACATCACATAGGGTTTGCAGCCCAGTGCCAGTTTGTGCCAAATTCCTCGTCTTCATCAATATTTATGAGTGGTCTCTGCCATCTCATTACAATTTAATTCAAAGACAACAGGTGCAAGCGATGACTGCTCAAGCTAGGCCAACTAACTTTGTTATTGTGTGCCAAGTTTTACATTTAGAAGAATCTGTAGAGGGTAGTCTCTGTGACTTCTTTGGTTTATTCACTTTATTTTTTTAAAATGTTGCCTGAGTGCTTCTAAATGTGAGTGGCTTGCTTCCAGTGAGTCATAGTCTAGCATGAACAAGAGACACTAAATGAAAGACTATGCAAATAATCATTTAACTACATTCCTGAAGAGTGTAATGAAAGAAACATATATATAAGTGTACAGGACAAGTAGATCTGCTTCATGCAGAGTGTTAAATAAGGCATTCTGGGTCTTGCAGGATGTCTAGGAGTTCACCAGGCCCAGTGGAGTGGGAAAGGGCTAGAAGAGGAGGACTCCAGAGAGCTTGAGATACCAGGATGAGGACTTTGAGGCAGGATGGCACTTGGTTCTTCCTGAAAACAGAGAGAAGACAGGAGTGGCTGGGGCATAGTAAGTGAAGAGGGGAGCAGTGCAAGGTGAGACTAGCAAAACAATCTGAGGTGAGATCTTGAAGGGTTTTATAGGCTGTGCTAAAAGATCATCCATTCATCCGATGCATTCAGCAAATATCTACTGAAGACTCAATCTGTGCCGGCACTCTGCTAGCACTCGGGGATATGGCAATGACGAAAAAGAAAGAAAAACCCTACCCTCACACAGCTTAAATACCAGTGGGGAGACAGGAAATAAAGAACGAGTGAATATTATTGGGTCAGTAAGTGCTATGGAGAAAAATAAAGTAGGGTAAGGAAAATATGAAATAATGAACACAGGGAGAGCTATTTTACTTAAGAATAAGGGACACAAGTAGAGAACTGAAGGACACGAGATGTGAGTAAAGCAGATACCTGGAAAAAGAGTGTTCCATTGAGCAGGACTTTTTAATCTGGAATCCCCCTAGAACTCAGGCAGTCCCTGAACTCGATTTAGAAAAAAAAAAATTAAAATGTTACTCTCATTAACCTCTAATTGAAATTTAGTATTCCCTTCAATTTTGAATTTTATCAAGAATCCACAGACGGTCACCCTGTGGACTGATGTTTAAGTTCTACACACTCCGTTTCAGCACCCTGCTTGGGTTCTGGGTGCAGACCTACATCACTCATCAGTGACCCACATACAAAACAGAGGAAGGTTGGCACAGATGTTAACTCAGGGTAAATCTTCCTCAGGAAAAAAAAAAAAAAATTCACAGGAGTCCTGGCAGGAACTGTAATTTTGTCACCCACACAGTTTACAGATATTTTTATTTTAGATAACAGTGTTCAGACATCGTGAAAAAAACTTATAGTCACCCCTACTTTGACATTATGGTTACTGTTAGACCTGCTGCTAGATCTTGTTATTTGCACGAATTAATGAAGAAGGATATATGTCACTACAAAACACATTTAGTTTAAAAATATTTTTGATAGTTTTGTTTCAATAGAATTGGTTACATTTGTTATCCTGTGAATTTGATACGTTATAAAATATCATTCTGGGTAGTGTCATGGTAGACATCCAGGGAGCACCCACCGGGCAGGACACATTCAGAGCCCGTGTGTTAGAGGGAACGAGGACTAAAGCTCTGTTGTAGGCGTGTCCGGGATGTCATCAAGGGACAGCTCAGAGGCCAGTGAGGAGGATCAGAGGGAGTGAGTGAGGGGTGTGGTAGGAAAGGAGGTCAGTAAGGTAGAGGCTCAGATCAGTAGATGGTAGTGGGCTTAACACATGCATGGTGAGTACGGGTTCGAGTTAAGGAGTAAAATTAAGAAAATTCAGAAAGACTAATGATAAAAAATAAATTAATTAAAAACTAATTAATACCTAGAAAATGCTACCTACCAGGGATAACAGCATTGCCCCCTAGGAGAGCCATGAAAATGCATTGCTTTCCTCCAAAGCAGTTTGCTTGTTAAATCAGATGTTTCAGGGGCAGGGCTGAGCTATACTTTATCAGTTGAAAATTAAACCATGTGAATTAGAACACTATCTAGAAACAATTTTCTTCCCTGCTTTCAATGACCTACATGCTGAGCTTTCTAAATTTGCATTTGTTTTTTTCCCAATAAATTTGCCTGTTTTTGTCTTGTCTTGATTTATTTTACATCTGCAATATCAAAGTTTCCAGGGGCAAGACTTGCAGTTAACTAGAAGCATTTATTATCTTGTATACGAGGAAAGAAAGCAGATGTGTTTTTATCGGCTCAGCCATTGTGTCATTTTCAACAACACGGTTGGCCAAGCCTGCCCATACTTCCCAGTATTCTGTTTAGCCTCATCCTCCCAGCTCAGCATTCCTATTGAGCAACTTATTGTCCACCGTGTGGATTCTAATGGGTGTTTCTTTCTTGTGACATGTGAAAAACATATACCAGACCATAATCATTTTCACTCCTATTTACTCAAACTTCCCTAGGGTAGTTCTTTAGCATACCCACCATTTGTTTATTTACCAGCTTATTTTCTTCCTCCAGCTAGGAAGATACTGATTATAATCTTTGGGTTTTTTTTCATAACTAAATCCAATGCTTTTCTGCTATTCTTCCAATAGAACATCTATTCTCTTAGATCTCCCTTAGATTCAAAGTTCAAGGAATCTCTATGTCATTTTAGATTTTCTTTCCATACTTTCTTTGGTTTGTTTACCTTTCTCAATTTGTTTGTTTGATACATTCATTCTTTTATTAGCTGATATTTATTAGAACTGTTTACTGAAAGGCTTTTTTTTTTTTTAAGAGAGAGAAATCACTTTTAAACAGAGAGAAATGAAAGAAAGTGTAATGATTTGCCAAGAGACATTACTCAAGTTTTCTCTTGGCAGCTAAGAATTTTGAATGGACTTCATAGGATTGAAACACCAGCTTGAGGAACATAGAGGACTTGGCCATAAAAATTGCTCAATGGTTGTTTTCACTCATTCATTTATCAAATATTTGAGTCTTTGCTAGATATCAGGCATTGCAGCAGATATTTTGGGACATAGACATGACTATGCTTGGCAAGATTTCGTGCCTTCATGGAGCTTGCAATAGACTAGGAACGTAGGAATGAAGTAAAATTGTAAATAATATACTCAATTTTTATGAATTTTTAAAACTCTTAAGATCAAGAATGTGTTAGAAAAGTATGTAACAGGCAATCAGCATGACTTCTCTAAGGAGATGCTGTTTAGCTGACCCCTGAAGAATGCATGCTGGTAACCTAGGTTATAACAGCCTGGGAGAGCGTTTCAGGCAGATGATTTGGCATTTTGCATTATGGAGAGAACTGAGAGAGTGCAGGAGACTGTGCTAAGAGATAAGATTGAAGAAGTGGGCAGGCCAGGCCATCCTGGGCCATTTTAAGTATTTTGGAGTGTGTTTCCATGGGAAGTGGGAAACAAATCAAGGATTTACAGCATAGAATTGATGCACATTATTTGTATTTTATAAAAGAAATGTCCTGAAAGTATCATTCAAAATGAATTTAAGAAATAGAGTAAATGCGGGTGTGTATGTATATATATATACACACACATATATGTATTTAGGAAATTATTTCAATGATGGATTTTGGCAATGAGAAAAGAAAGAAAAAAGAGTGCTCAGGCGATATAAGGGAAGCAGAAACAACAGAGCTTGGACTGTGTATGTGATGAGGCTGAGAGAGGAGATAAGAATGAATCAGAAGTTTGGCTTAAACCACTAGATGGGTAGCGCTGCTAGTCGCTAGAGTAGTAGTAGAGTATTAGCTAGAGTACGCTAGAAGGAAGTATTATTGAGGGGAAGGAGGTGATTATGATCTTAGTTTGAGACATGTTAAGTTTGAGATTTTGGTGAGAAATTCAAGTGGATGTAACAAGTGGTCAGTTAGATATATGAACCCTGGTCTGGGGTTAAGACCACAAGGAAACACAGAATATAGAGAAGGTGGACAAAGTCTTGGGTCTGTAGACAGTGAGCCCAGCGAAGGGCCGAGAAAAGAGTGCTGGGCATAGAGTTGATGAATGGGTGGATGCATGAAATGCATGGATGGAGGATGTTCCTCTTTAGTCAGGTTTCAGTTGAATCTGGCGTCCTGTACGGGGACTGGATATAGGCACAGGCATGTGACTTCACTCTGGGTTAAGACTAAGTGCAGTCTTGTAAGGGTGCTCCAGACACTTGACCTGTGCAATGACCACATGTGTAAGGTGCAAACTTGGGCGAGCTGGAGGCCGCTGTGATCCACATGACACGACTGGGTCCTAGAGATTCTGTTCTGTCAATATAAGGCCTGGATGTGCAGGTTCCTGAAAAAGAGCAAAGGTTTAACTCATTATTGCAAGTTTTCTCCTCATAGGAAATCTTGACAAGTCATTTAAGGGTGAGATCGGGAGGATGGAGAGCTTAGAGAGTAAACCAATAGCAATGGCTGATTTGGGGGAGCCTCGAAGTCATCCAAGTCTCTAATAAAGAGCAAGCTTTCTGCTGGGGAGAGTAGAATAACAACAAACTCACTTCCCCCTGCTGTCCCACACTACGTGTTCAACTTTGCCCCACTTTATTATTCAGAATGACAGAGGGACCAGAGTCAACCAATGTCCTACCAGTCTTGTGGGTTGAAATAAACAAAATTCTGCAAGCAGTATTGCCTGGTCTCTCTTCCTCTGAATAGTAAACCCAGATTGAGGGCTTAAAATTTAAGTAAGAATACAATTTTAATAAAATAATATCTCTTTAATACTTATTTGTCATTTCTACATTCTTTTCTTTTACTTCCTAAGATAAATCTTAGAAAGTATTGAGGGGAGGCCAGCCTGGTGTCATAGTGGTTAAGTTCACACAGTCTGCTTGGGTGGCCTGGGGTTTGTGGGTTCAGATCCTGGGTGTGGATGAACACACCACTCATCAAACTATGCTGTGGTGGCATCCCACATACAAGATGGAGGAAGATTGGTGTGGATGTTAACTCAGCAATAATCTTCCTCATGTCAAAGGAGGAAGATTGGCAACAGATGTTAGCTCAGGGCCAATCTTTCTTACCAAAAAAAAAAAAGTATTAATGGCTGTTCAAAAGGAGAGATAATAGAGATGTTCTAAATACCAATCAACTTGGAACTTGGAATCTACTAGGACTTAGAACTGACTGTTGAAAGATTGAATGGAAAACGCTGCCATGAAAGGATCTGTAAAGCTGGGATAGAGACTGGAGGCCTTTAGGAGCAATGCAGAGAATATGAACATTGGTAAAGTTTGTGAGAGTGAGAGGATGTTGGCTCTTTGGTACACAGGTGTAGCAGGTTGCATAATCTAGCCGTGATAATTTAATATTAACATATCAGAGCAAATAAAGGATGTGGGGAGGCAAGAATAAAGATGAGACATTTATTATATTCCAGCTCCTTTTTCAGTGTTCAGTACCTTGATGGGTGCATGCATACACACACATTTCCATGTGTGACTTTTATGGATTCATAATGTCCAGGTGACATCTTTTATATAAACTAGACTACAGTGTTCTGTACCATAGTCTTACTTCATTTGAACAATTTGCATATGTAGGAGGAGTGATAACTGGAACCAAGTGTACACCATGACAATTTAATAAAGAAGGATCTAAAAATTAGCTCATTCAAACATTGCACATTTGCTTATTGCGTTCTACCACCTGCCGTGGCCCGGCTCTCTGCTAGGTGCTTGGGATACCACAGTGAACTAAACAAAGTCTCTGCTCCCAGGGGCCTTACATTTTTATGAGGAGAAATTATTAATAAAAACGCACACACACAAAATAAACAAGTAATGTATAGAGTCTATCAATGATGTTAAGGGCTATGAAAAAACATAAAGTGGGGCAGGGGATGAAGACTGAGCTTCAGGGTGGCGTGTGTTATTTTATATGGCCATCAGAAGGTCCTATTTGAGCAAAGCCTTGATTAAGGGAGAGAGGAAGACTTGTCAATGTCCCGCAGCGGGGAGAGCATTTTAGGGAGGAGGAGCAGCAAGAGCAAAGGAGCAAAGGCAGGGACATGCTCTGTCTGTTCAAGAAGGGCAAGCAAGGGCCTTTCATACTCGATGTGTCCTTGGATATTTGTTTTCTTAAGGCTGATCTGCTTTTTAAAGCAAACTCCCTTAGGGGACAAAAAGCGAATTATTTATGTAAGGCAATAGATTAATTTTTACATGAGTAGATGTGATAGATTGAAGCTAATAATCCTATTTCTGACATAGGTAAGTATGAGAGAGTGTGTTTCTTTTTCAAGTTAGACAATTCTGTTTTCGGTGGTCAGTAAAATGTCCACTGAATATTGGTTCAACCTCTAGGAATCATCATGAAATAAAATGTATCTCTACTTCTTTGGTTATCTTTAGGGTAATTTATTTTCAGGGCAGCTCTCTGAAAAATGAAAACGCATTCTTTCATCCGCGTAAGTACAGAACACTGAAGGTCTATGCACCTTCAATACAGTCTGTGTCTTTACTTTTTAACTATTTTTCAGTCCTCAGAAGTCTGCAAAATGTATTGGGCTGTGGAATGGGGAACTTGCTATGGATCCCAAACTGTTTTGAACTGGAGATTTCCCTCGCGGCAGTGACTTGGTACCTGGTAAGTGGTTTTATGATTTGATCAGCCCCAATTCTTAAAACACAGTTGCCTTCCCCCGCCTGCCTCCATCCCGTGAAAAGAAGTAACAACTTTCTCTTCCTGTTAGTCTAGCTGCTTAAAAATAACACATTCCAGCAAGGAGGGAGGGAGATTACAAGCAACAGGACATATGAGACTTGCCAAGGGGGCCAGCATTTCCTGGCTCACAATTACAGGAAAGGCTTTGCTCCACTATCAATGGGACCTGGATGCTTTGATAGGCAATTGTTTTAAAAGCTAAACAACATTTGCAGTTGAAATAGTGTGTGTGTTATACAAGGCTTGTGTGGAGGAAATATAACACCAGATGGATCAGACAATAGTCTTGTCTGATGTTTTGTTCTTTTACTGGTAATAAAATAAAAACTCAAAAAAATAGCCACACACAACTTTGCTTTTGATAAAGTCTCGTTGTTTTAGAAAAGAATGGTGGAAGCATCATAAACAATACAGATTTCCTTTGCAATAATTGCTGATTTTAAAAAGAACTGAGTTAAAATAGACATTGACTAGAAACAATAGAACGGCCGTGACATCACAATCACTTTGAGTAAGGAGATTCCTTATTAAGCACACAGAATTCATCATCTCCAGTGCAATTAAAAAAATTGATCAATTACATAGAAATATACTCCCCCTATAGTGAGGAGAGAGCATGGCTTCTAAAAAATTCTTGTTATTCAAGAAATACCTTGACTAATATTGCCTTGCTCTCTATTCTCCATTTCTGTGGGCAATAAATATATATTTAATTATATAATATTTAATATGCATTTAAAACATTATATGTATATATGTGTATATATATATATATATATACTCCACTTCTCAGAAAATTTACTATGATGATCTTTCTGAAGTATGATCAGAAAGTGTTATTTCTTTTTTTTTTTGTGAGGAAGCAGAGAGGAACGGATAAAAAATAGAACTTTATTAAGTACCTGTAAAAATATCTACTCATGATAAAATCTTGCAATCTCATATCTTTAAATGATAGAGAAGTTAACTATTTCACTCTCAAATGCTATGTGACATTTGGTCATCTTCAGGCAATTGCTGGTCTCCCTTGACCTGGGTCACTTTGGTTAGAGTGTCTGCATTGGTAGGGCAGGATTCTTCATCCCTCTCCCCACTGTGAAAGCATTCACTGATTCCACTACGCAGGGAGGTAAATTCCGATGCCGTGCAGATAATTGAGTCCCATATGCTTTGCTGTTACCCCTGATGGGTCTCCCTCAGTATCTTCTTACATGTAAAGAGGGAGAGAAAAATGCATCCTGACTAGAGAAAGTGAAATTTAGACGAGATAAATATTTCACAAATATGCAAGCTATGCTTGTAGCAAATATTTAAAGGAGATAGAAATTCCCATCATACACTCAGCACCCAGCCAGTTCCTGGATGTTCTGTGTCTCTTTTGGATGCATGGCTGACATGTACCCTGCAGGAGGTCTATGATCCTGACAATTCTGACTCTAGCCTAGAAGAGTTTTTTTTTTTTTTTTAAAGAGGAATAGAGTGACATAACCATATTTTGATGAGAAAAGTTACTCTGGCCATGGTGTGGAAAGAAGATGGACAAGAGAGAGACTACTGGGAGGAAGATCAGTGACGAGCAGTTGTGAGAATATCTTAAGAAATATTTAAAGGGAAAAATCTGATTACATACTGGGTATGCTTGATAAAGATGTGAAAAGGTGATGAAGATTTGATAACTCTAATATTTCCATTTGGATGGTAATTAAGATGAATCTTTATCTTCTGTAGTAGCCAATGTTATCTGGTTTAAAAAATTTCCAGACCTTAAACTATGATGTTGGAAGTATGTGTTAAAGTAATCAACAGTGTAATTTGTTTTTAGCTGCACGTAGAAATACTAATACTGCTTAGAAAAAAAATCAATGAGCATGTGTTACTAACTGCTTTTAAAAGACTTTAGTCAGTAAAGTAATTTTGTTTTTTGTTTGAATTTAATTGATATACAGCATTTAAGTAATCTGGAGAAGTTTTAAAATACTAAAATTGAAGTATTATGAATTAAGATTGAGACTTACAATACATTCAGATTCCTTCCTATTCAAGCTTGAAAACAGTTCTTTAATGTAGATGATGATAAAAATAATCAAAAGTAAGTTGGATGGTCTACTCATTTTTTTCACCTAGCCACCCACTACAACTTGCCATTTATTTTATTAGAGAATGTGATTATATAATCACATATTAAATATAGACCTGTGAGGTGGTGATTCAGTGGATGGTTTTAATCACAAAAAGCAAAGCAGATTTTAACAATCAGGATTTGTCCAGGAAAAGAGAAATTAGCCTAGATAATTCGGATAGGAAGGTATTCAACACAGAGAATTAAGGGCTTAAATTTTTTTTTGAAAGCATTGGCAAAACAAAGTTTATGGAAAATAGTTACAATTTTTCAGGAAATTAGGACAGTTTAGATCTGCTAAGAAATTACTGCTGATAATTTTAAGTGCCTTGGAAATAATTTTTTAAATGTATCATTTGTTGATTTACTTGATTTTAAGCAAGATATTCTGGAGAATGCAGAATAAGCTAATTGTCCATTTTTGGACTCTTGGATTTCTAGATGATCCACCACTCTTACTGCCTAGCTTTGTTTCCTTACGTCAGCTTGACCATATATATCGTTCCTACTGGAAAAAGATAAAATTCTCCTCAGGCTCAAGCTGCAAATAAATTAATTTCAGTTTCAAATTTACCTACTAACACCACTTTTTTGGCCTAGAATAATTTTCCAAGGTGTTTTTCAAATAAAGAAACAATTTTAAACCTTCAAAAGTTAATAAAGATGGTGCCTGCCCTGTTGCGGAGGGGTTAAGTTCGCGCGCTCGCTTCAGCAGCCCAGGGTTTTGCTAGTTCGGATCCTGGGCGTGGACACGGCACGGCTCATCAGGTCGTGTTGAGGCGGCGTCCCATATAGCGCAACCAGAGGCACTCACAACTAGAATATGCAACTGCGTACTGGGGGCTTTGGGGAAAAGAAGAAGAAGAAGAAGGAAAAAAAAGTTGGCAACAGATGTTAGCGCAGGTGCCAATCTTTAAAAAAAAATAAAAATAAAATAAAGAAAGACATTTAAATCTTTTCCCTGTGATGCCTTCATGTGAGCAAAGAGTTTGAAGACTGCAAAAACAATAGGGTTGAAGTAACTGCTCCTGATTAAGCAGCTGAAGTGCGTGGCTCAGGTCATAACATGGTCTAAGAGACGATGATACGTGAAGGGGATTTGCAGCCTTCAGGGACCACAGGCAGGAAAGAAGGAAGCTAGAAGATTCTCAGAGAAAATGATAATCATTTGCCTTTGAGAGCTATATTTAAACACTTAGGACAGGTGCTACCAAAGCTAATGGGCTAAGAGAATCTTTGGATCCTATAATGACTCCTGAGGAATGAGCACAGTAGAGGAAACAACACAGGCCGGGAAAAAGGAGATAGAAAATCATTTGAATATTAGCTTTTGTTGATTACTAGCAGGGACACTTTGAGGATGTTACTTAACTTTCACAAGCATAGGATTTTTAAATGTAAATTGTGTTAACATTGATTTCATATGTCCTGACATGTATGGCAAATAGTAGGTTCTAAATAAGTGTGTATGCCTTCCACGTCCTCTTCATTGTTGCCTATTAAACTGACCTGTGAGGAAGTCTATCCACTCTTTTGTTTTTGAAATCTGATCTAGTAGGAGTACAAATCTCCATTTGCCCAAATATTTTGGATCATCCCAAATTCTCAGGATCCTACAGAAGTAAACCTTTACATAAAACTTTTATAAAATGCTTGAGTAAATTTATAGAAAAATCACCCTCTAGTCCTACCAGAACACTTCTTTGGGATATCTTGGAGTCCTTAAAGGGCCGAGATGGTGGGTGAAGTAGAGAGGCTAGTTCAAAGAATCTTATTCACTGGGAGAAACACATATTATTTGACGTACAAAATGAGAAGAGAAAATATTTTACAATCAAGTCGAAGAAGTTAAAATTAAAAAGATAAATCAAGCAAAGTATTTTTAAAAATCAATGACAATATTTGTAAAATAGAATTAGGATCAGACTTAATATTTACTTTTATTTGAATACTGGCTCCTAATGGAACTTAAAAACAGCTGGCTTTGTTGATCTAATGGTTCCATGTAAGACTGAATCGTCAGAGTCAGAATCATTAAAGTTCCATTCTCATCAGATTTGTGCTTGAGAAAACTAAGTACACTCTTGTAGTAATTTATTATAGACATTTCTTTGTTTGTCTTAGATATATTATTAAAATGACAGAAGGGAATGAAATGAAATAGTCCAGCAATTACATAGTTTAAACTTTTCAATAATAGAGAAGCATTCAATTGCGTCTTTCATTACCACCATCTGTGTTGTATATATTGTTTTAAGATTAATAGCAGACAGGGTTTTGTTTGTTTCTTTGTTTATAGGGAATTCAGACCAAGATAGGTTTTTCCCATCTCTGGAGAATTTTGTAAAAAGAAAGACAATTATCTTTCTTGGATGGCAGAGACAGTCTCAAGGTCTTTCCCAGACTGTTTCCCCCCAATGAACCTACTCTAATGCCTCAGCACTGACATATTTTTATTCAAAGAGTACACTATCTTTTTTACCTAATTTAGTAAAAGAAAAATTTTTGATGATGTATTCTCATCATCTTCTGGAATGCTAAATACAACGTTGGTTTAAATTTCAACACTAAAGTAAGACTCAGGGTTGGAGTAAAGTCATCGTTTGTGGTTTCCTAGAAATACAGTGGTCCCCCCTTATCCACAGGGATTATGCTCCAAGACTCTTAGTGGATGCCTGAAACCACAGATAGTACCGAACCCCATATATACGATGTTTTTTCCTATACATACATACCTATGATAAAGTTTAATTTCTGAATTAGATATGGTAAGAGATTAACAATAATAATGAAATAGAACAATTATAATAATATACTGTAATAAAAGCTACTGTAGATCTTAGCAACTTCAGCATACAATTTTTTTTCTTTCCTTATTAAGTAGAGAACTTTCACCTTTTCATTAACGGAAGCACTTTCCAGCTTTTCTGTGGTGTATGGGGATTGTCAGCATCACTACTCTTGCACTTGGGAGCCATTATTAAGTAAAATAAGGGTTACTTGAACACAAGCACTGCAATACCGTGACAGTCTATCTGATAACCCAGACGGCTACTAAGTGACTAACGGGCCACATAGCCTATACAGTTTGGATACCCTGGACAAGGGGATGAGTCACGCCCCGGGGGTGGGGGATGAAGTGGGATGGCGCAAGATTTCATCACACTACTCAGAACGGCATGCAATTTAAAACTTACGAATTGTTTATTTCCGGAATTTTCCATTTAATATTTTGAATCACAGTTGACCATGGATAACCGAAACCATGAAAAGCAAAACCACAGATGGGTTGGGGGGGAACTACTGTAATTTAATGTTCTGAATTGCATCTCCTCCTAGTGGCCTCAGAGCGTTACCTCTATTTCCAGTGTGGGTAGCTCACTTCTCAACTCAATTCAATTCACTTTTGTTCAATTCAGTTTCACAAGAATTTGTTGAATACTTACTTGTTGAACAGAGTGAATGCTCTGTTAGATGTTGCAGATTGAAAAGTGCAAGGGACTCCCATCTTTACCTCAAATAAACTAATTTTACAAGCCAATGATTTTAATCACCAGTTGTAGTACTTTTATTGTGTTTTTTTTATTCTGTTCTTTTAAATTAAATAGTAACAAAATAGTAGTGCATTCCAATACAAAGAGTTGGATAACCCTCCTGTCCAAAGATGGCAACACTACCAATACTGAGCTAGTATCTGGCAGATGGAATTACTGTGCTAAGGTGTCAAAGTCTAAATATAAAGCATATAGGATGCTTGAATGTAGTGGGAAGCATGGTGCAATGAATCAGTTCTAAGAAGGCATAATGCTGGGCTAGAAGTGAATTAGCTTTGGACTCGTGTCGGAACACTGCTTTCTAGTCCTGACTCTGATACCAATTCTGTGATCTCAAATGAGTTACCCAAACATCCTCAGTCAGATTCCTCAGTCATAAAGTGAGGGGACAGAACCACGTAGCCATTGGGTTCCTTCTTGTACTGGGTTTCTACAATTCTAGTTTTTAAACTCACTCAGGATAAAACCCAACTGTGTTTTGACACATATTGACAGGCTTCAAATAGTCTTGGAATCTCCAAATTATTTGTCAAGTCCGTAATTCCATTCAGATTCTTTAGTGTATTTTCCATTATAAAAATCTCTTTCAATTTTTAACATTCTTTAAAAATGCAAAATAAAAATAATTTACAAAATAGATTTATAGATATACATGGAATAAATGTATAATAGATACAAAATAATATAGCTGCTTATCTCTAAATTATGGTTTAAAATCAGAATAATTACTTAAAACATCCTTTAATTAAAAGTGTTTACTTAATATAAACACTTAGAAAGAGAGAGGGGGACAGGAAGGAAGGAAGAAAAGAAGGAAAGAAGGAAGAAAGAAGGAAGAAGGAAGGAAGACAGATATACAGTTGGAAAAAAGTAGGAGAATTGTATTAGCAATTTCAATAATTGTGGATGTTTCTCTCAGATATTACACAAAACTCGAGAAGCAATTTCTTGAAAGTCATTTGTAATGTGGAACCTGGCAACATATCATTTAACTTTTAGTACTGTTACATTTAAAGTGCAAGTCTATCTTGCACTTTGAGTGGATATTTTACCCATGCCTAACAAACAACATGCATGTGTCACTTGGCAAATATTGGTTCACCAAGTTGAGGGGATCTCATAGATCTTGACACATCTTACTATACAATACCTGAAAATCGCGTTCATTAATATCACCACCAAACTCATCAGATAAGTCTTGGAATATTGGGAGGCTGTCAAGCTTATGATAACAGATGGAACTCTTCCAAAACCTTGAGTTTTCACTGAAAAGCTTTTTTTTTTCCAGAATTTTGTCACTGGAAACAAATGTTGTCAGTTGCTTTCTTTAACATTATGGAGCCACTCTATTCATTTTTGAGAAAATGTCTGCCAAATATGCAAATCTCAATAATCACTGTTTTTCTGTCATTCTTTCAAGTAAAAAGTGTTCCGTTAAAAAAAGTAGCTCATTCAGTTCACGACTCAATTGTGCAAGTGCTTTTTCGCAAATGAGCCATCATACCTCTCTGCTCAGAAGGGCTGATGTCAACGTTCCATTTCATCACAAAGAATATTAAATAGATGTGTGTTCAAGTTCATATGTAATAAAATTTACTAATATTTACTGCTTCATTATGGATATGTTAAAGTGAAATTGGTTTTAAAGAAGAATTAGAGTGGTAATGAAGAATAAAAGTATTAAGAATATAGTATACTTTGATTCCACTGCTTTGATCGGTAATAAACCACCAGGAGTTCTACTCACCATTGTTTTTATACCATTAGTTTAAATCTTTATATGATGAAATAGGTAAGTCATGTCTTAGAATTATTATGAAGATAGCTTTGATCTCATTGAACCCAATAAAGAGATTTGGGGACCCCCAGCCATCCATACATACATCCATACATTCAGAACCACTGACAAAGAAGGACATGCCTCTGAACTGGATCAACAGTAGGATCCCATGTTAAATACATAAACAAATAAGTAAAGTGACCATTGACATGTCTAAAAGTAACTGTCAACCACAGAGGCATGTTGATGGAGGAGGTCATTGAGAGGATATGATCACCAGTTGACCCTCGAGATGGATCTGGGCAATCAGAGGCTCCTCACTCCCTCTCCTGTCCTTGGAATGTATGTTCTGCCCACCGTTCCCACAGTGGGAGCTGTTTCAAGGATGTGGCCTTGAGAGTTTAAGGTGTTGTTGAGAGCATCCAGATGGTATATGTGAGTGCACCCTGCTAACGGCTCTTTATAAACTTTTAAGATTTGGCGGGTGACTACGGAGATCTACTCATCTTGCGTGACAAGCCCCGTAAGTAAGTTCCCTTGTTTATTAAAACCTGCCATCTACCAATCTGGAGTGGTCAGCCTCTTTCTTCAGTCTCTCCTTGCCCTCCATGTACATGGGCCCATTTGAGAATTGACATGCAAACTGAATCTTAGTAAAGAAAGCGATGTGGGTAAGATTTAGATTGAAAAATATTCCTAAATGATTCTCATGTGTTGAGAATTTTTGCCTATAGAAAGAGACAGGAGGAGAAAAGATTGCCTGCTATAGTAGATTTCATAATTTACTATTATCAAAGTATTAACTGATTCTACACAGGATGAGTATATATTCCCACTCTGTTGTCTAACCACATGCCTTGTTTTAGCTAATGAAATGTGAGCAGAAGTAATGGATACCACTTCCCAAAAGAAGCTTTAACAGACATTTCATAGTTTGACCTTTCTGTTTTTCCTTTGCTGCAAGCCCAACAGTCTCCCAGCGTGAAGGGTATATGGATCGAAGCACTGCCAAGTGATCAAATAATGTGAATAAACAAACATTTATTGTTGAAAGTCATCAATATTTTGGGATTTCTTCTTGCTGTTGCGTAACCTAGCCTAAATAATACATCTTCTATGAAATATGATCTAACAGTCATAAGGAAAGCAGGCTAAGGTTGAGATGCAAGGAGAAGATAAAGAGATCTCAAAATAAGGTGACATTAGGGGTTTCTGAGAAAAGGAAATATGGTCAGAGAATTAAAATTCAGTAGTTGAACTTGTTGCCATTGATGGTAATAAAGGGCAGAAGTATTCGTGCTGCAGAAAAGGAAGCAGAAAACTAAATCAGTAATTATAGTTTACATTTATGAACTGTTTAGTAAATTCCATGCCTCTGCTAACTCTTAACAGAGATCATCATAAAATCCTCAAATGATTTTAGTCTTTTGAAGCTACTATCATTATCATTCAATTCATGAGCAGAGAAGGCTTTAGAGATTAGGAAATATCTTAATTTGAACCAGGATTTAATTCCAGACAGCCTGATTTAGAGCCTTATCTCTTAACCACTCTGCTCCTTAAATTGGGCATTTGCCTTTCCTTTTCTTTTTTTCCCAGGAATTTCTTTTGGGTTAATATCCGCCTCTCATTTTCAATCATTTGTTTGGTACTGGATTTACCAGCTCCACAGAGGTTGATTCAAGTGTGAGCACATTCAAATTTGGGCAACTCAGAGCCAATCCATGGACATTTGTTTAACAGTTAAGGGGGAGAAAGTCTTTTATCCTCTGGGATTTATGTTGTTTCTGTTTTTATTTGTGAGGAAGGTTGGCCCTGAGCTAACATCTGTTGCCAATCTTCCTCTTTTGGTTTGAGCAAGATTGTCACTGAGGTAACACCTGTGCCAATCTTCCTCTATTTTTCATGTGGGATGCTGTCACAGCATGGCTTGACAAGCAGTGCTAGGTCCATGCCCAAGATCTGAACTTGCGAACTCCAGGCCACTGAAGCAGAGCATGTGAACTTAACCACTATGCCACTGGGCCGGCCCTGCCCTCTGAGATTTATTAGAAACTATCTTGTAGTAATGAAGGGAGAGGTCAGAACCAACATCTGAGAAACAAGAGCCCAGAAACATAGTGAGAAAACTCAAGTCCATGTCACATTGCTTGAGTCTTGAACCAAATCATACCTGAAGTCAAATTGTCCTGGATGCTTTGAGATTGTGAAAGTGTAAATTTCCATTATGTGCTTACCTTAATTTGATTCAAGTTTTCTTTCACTTCCATCTAAATCTCTCCTCTGACAAGTCATTTGTTTTTTTGTTCATGTGTGTGTCTCTCTCATTAGTGTACTCTGATAGCAGAGGCCATTTCTACCTTGCTCTTTCTCCCCAATGCCTAGGACAGGCTATAGACTATAGTAAATGGTTAATAAATGACTAGAGCATCTCTCAAAGAACCAAATTATACATCTTGCTTGATGTAATCATAATGAAATGAACACAGATGTTTTCAATTCTACTCTTTGCTCATTTGCACGAGTGACATTTATCTTGTTTATGATGATGGTAAATGGAATGATTCATAATCTTTAGCCAAAATGGCTCTAAACACTTCAGAAGAATTTGAAATCATGGAAGACAAAGTTGTGTGTATGTGCATATGTAGAGAGAAAGAGATAGTTTGAGTTTCTTTTCCATTTAAATATTAAATATGAGCATGCAGGCAGTGAAGGGTAAGACTCAACATTATATAGTGTGCCAGACTGCTATGTGAAGGATTGGGTTACAGTGCCTATGCCATTCTCCTCACCGACTACTCTCTCCACAGCCATGGAGTTCGACTGCCATGGAGTACATCTGGACGGAATTCCAATAAATGAAATGGAACAATTATTCGGCACTTTGTTTCCCATATTTGTATAAAAGAATTAAATTAAATTTTGCTAATTCATCATTTACTCACACCCCCTTCTATATGTAAACTACAGAAGATTTAGAGACCTTTAGTAAAATTCTTTATCCTAGACTCGGTTGTTTTCACTGTTAAATAATTTATCTGAAACTTTCTATTTTTTTCCAGATTTTGGAAGTCCTAGATTCATAGAAGTTTAATGTTGGGCTCAATTTTAATAGCAATCTAATTAAATGCTTCTGTTTTGCCGGTCTTGGAACAGAAATGTTAAGTTGCTTACTCAAGGCCACCCAGTGACTAAGCCAGGACTTGAACTCAGTTTCCATAGTCTCAATCCAAAAACTTTTACACTTGACTTCCTACTTACTCAGAGTTCAAATTAGGGTAGGAACAATATTTTCTTACATATTCTCTTTCACTTGGAATCATGTCTCTTTACTTTTACCAAAGAAGAAAAAAATAAATGTACCTGACGTTAGAAAATAATCCTTTTGAACTAACTACGTTATTTTTCTAGCATAGCTAATAAATTTTTCCTAATATTATTTTGTTTATTTCAGCTATTTTACTAAACACTTGCTCTTCTAAAAAAACAATAGTTTTCATGATATAGTTCAATTTTGTTTTCAGATGACTCAACTTCCAAAAACTCTAACTTTGAGAAATCACAACATTGTCTTATATTAACTTTTTATAAGAGAAATTTTACATACTGCCTCATAATTCAGCTTGTACTTTACCTTTTGAAAGGAATCAATAACAGTAGCCTAATATCTGCACTAAATACAATTAAAACTAGTAGAAAATCTGCGGGAGACACTCTTTTAACTGAAATCATTTACTTTTCCCAGAAAAACATTGGCATATGACCAGATCACTCTGAAGGTTTATGGCCAGTTTAAAATTTGCCTGGGTACTTCTACTTCCATAAATTTAGTTAAATACTTAATAAGAATAATTTGTATTTGTTCCTAAACCTACGTATGCCAGCTATACTTGTTATTATGATTATTATAAAATACTTTTATTGAGTGTCTACTATCTTAAAGGTATGTGTGTGCTGCATGTATATGCACACCCACGTACATTTTAGATTATGAGACAATAAATAATATAGCAAATGAATTACACTGTAAAATAGGAGCCCCCAACAGAATAGATAATTTTGGGATGTGCTGGCATGGCCATTTCAGGAAACTTTTAGTAATGAGATGAGACCCAGTGAATGAATAGCATTTCAAGAGTTATTTTGTGAGGTCCTAAATCTTCTTTTAGAATAGATAAAAGTCAAGGCATTATTTTCATTTCCATTATGCAGTCTGGATATTAAGTTTATATTGTTGCAAATTTGGTGTACTTATATATTATTTTCCTAATATGGTAGGAAATTAAAGATCTTCCAAATAAATTTGGCCCATCCCTCTAACTTCCAATATAGTTATCTTCCAACTCTTTGGGAGAGATAAATGTATTTTTTGCTTTTACATAATTTTATGAAAGTTAGGTTTATAGTTCTTTTGGTTTAAAATAATCATAACCCTCTTTTCCTAATGACTACAATTTCAGTTTCTTGTATCTGTACTCATCTACTTATTTGAAATCAAATAATAGGCAGAGATACTAGATTCCAACCATAAACTTTATTACAGAAAAAGATTCCCGAAATAACTAAATCCTACATCTTGAATTATCTAAGTACATCTACCTAAATATAGCAATTAAAATATGAAATAAATAAAAATTTTGATAGGTACCGCCAGTCTCCTAGCAGAACAGTTTATAAGAAGAATATTAACGTCAATATTTTAAAGTTTGAGACCAAGTATATCACTTAAACGTTCTTAGCCTCAGTTGTAAAATGTCAGCTGGGTTATTGAGAGATTTATACATGGAAAATGCTTAAAACAGTGTTTAGTTTAACCAAGGAAATTGACCATTGTTACTCTCTAGTTCGTCTTTCTAGCTCCACTAGAGTATTTCACTAATCTTTAACCTTCCCAATATCAACACTTTTTTCTGCTCACTTGGTATTTGTGTCACAGAGATGCCACTGTTGCTCACATTATAATAAGAAGAGCAAGAAAAAACAGTTTCTTTGTGTCATTTTGCCTATAACAATTCTGGTTTCCCTTATGATTAGTTGGAAATAAAAAGCTGCATTTAGTCCAATTTGGTTTAAAACTTGATCCAATCCAATAATATTAACAGTCCTCTAAGAAAATAGTCTGTCTTTGGAAAATGACTACTTGGCTCTCTTATTTTCACTCTCCCCACACACTTGATCTTCTCAAAGATGGTGTTAGGTTAAATGTAGGGATAATCGAGTTGGGAACTTTTATGAACATACAGGGAAAGAAGGAAGAGTCTTTGGATCCATCAGGTACTTACTGGTTTTCAGACCACTGCAGAGTGGGTGTCTGCTGCATTACTTGGTTGGTTGGTCCTTTCTCAGGATTTTCTGTTGGCTTTTGCTGCTGACATCTGGGGCTGATGAACACAAATGTAATTTTTCTCTGCTCTATCAACAACTCTCTGATTACTCAGCCCTTGCTGTGTTTCAGACTCTTTGCCACTTCTTCCATCTGGATCCTTGGCCCAGACTTGCCACTCCTCCACAGCAGGTTCTTGCCACGTAGGAAGCAAGAGAAGCGTGGGAGATCATTCCAGACTCTATTTACTTATGGCCCTTTTTCTCCATCCCATAAACATAACATTCCACCTCATGGAGACACAGGGGCCTTTTTTACTGCAGTCTTTTCCAAGTGTCCCAGATGGAGAACTGGATAAGAGCTTCTTGTCCTCAGCTTTCTTTTCAAGCTAATTGACACATCTGCTCCTGAAGGCCAAACCCGGAGAGGAAAAATTAGGACATAGATCTGACAGCTTCCTTGCCTAGTACTTTCCCATAATGCCAAAGATTAGGAGTGTCTGCTTATTTCTTCCTGCCAGCCTAGGACTTTCCTCTATTGTCTGGGTCACAGAGCTTGCATCTTGATTGGTTGAAATGGGAAGTAAAATAATTAAAAGCTAATTTCTTCCTAATATAATGCTTAATTTTCAAGCCTAATATCTTCTTGAAAATGTATATTTGTAATATCATAACCTGAATATTGGTGTTTTATTTTCCTCTTGCACTCCTACTCTAACAGTTTTAATTACTTTGAAGCAGTTAGGTGCCTGGGGCTGACTAGGGAGAAGGTCATGTCATGAGAATGCAAATGACAACAGCTCTTTAACTATTTTTTTCAAATATGATTTCTATTACATCCGCTAAACTATTGATATCTTTTCTATTTCAATTTTTATATTTATGATAGGATATTAAATCAAAGTGTCTAAGAATACAATGTTCAAGTCAGGTTACATAACCTTGTTCAAGATATTTGCTGCTTCTATTTGTTTCTATCAGTTATTATATTATCCTTCATCAACCAAGGAAAGCACATATTCAGATACTCTGTGAAAATAATCTTTCCTTATAGCTTTCATAACAGTAAAGAGCAAAATGACGGTCCTTAAATTTCTTGTGAAAATAAACGGAATTTTAAATAATATTTTAAATTAAAATTATTGAAATAATTATGTTATATATTTAAATGGTGGTCAAATTAGTCATCAACCTACATTCATTAATGTAAATAATGTGTGAACTTTCTTCTTTCTTTCTTTCTCCCTTTTTTCCTTTCCTAATCCATTTTAGGCTGTCTCCACCGATTCCAGCATTTCTCTCAGCGTGATCTTATGCAGAAAGACGTGATCAAGGAAAGCATCCAGAACGTGGTAAGCAGAATGTGGAAGGAGCGTAGAGGCTTGCTGAGAAAGTTGTACAATCTGTTATGTATGATTGAGTATCATATTTATGCCTAAACTACTTTCTGCCATTATTACTTGCTATTAACTTTTTCCCAAAGTGCATATATTTAAAATTTATTTGCTTGTCCTTCCCTTAAATGCTTAAACTCTTTTGCATTTAAGTTCCTGAAGTAATGCCCTGACTTAATAAATAGAAATACTCATTTATTACAATGAAACATGTATTAGAAGCTAAAAATTTCCTGGTACCATTCAAATAAAAGGGGCAAGTTCCTCAATACACGGGAAATCTCTTATCCAGAGGACATAGCAGAGATCATAACTATTTCCTATTTTTATGCATATTACATACTTCTTTAAAGATGTTTCCATTATAAAATTTCATTTGCATATGTGTAAAATTTTGTTTTCACTAATACATTTAATATAATTAATCTAAACTAATATATTTAATCATTTTAGGTCTTGTCTTTCTGAGTTGAATTCTCTTTCTTTCCATTTTTATATGTGAAATTTGATAACCTGAAATTAGGATAAAAATTATAATACTAATCAACAAGGTCCTCACATCCTGCACATCTGGAGATGAAAAATGTCATGTTTAAAAATGAAAAGTTAAACAGAAAGTGGCAAAAATTATTGTAGAAAATCTTATGATTCTAATTTGTATTTTATTAAAGTTTAATTCTGATAACTCCAAACATTTGGTTTTATAGTAATTTATACACTCTCTGCATCCTGGTTATTCATGAGTACATGCATTTTACGTATTTAATAATTTAAGTATCAAAACAGTAATGGTTATGAGTTCTCTTCAAGATGGCGCTGTGAGCAGACATTGAACTCGCCTCCTCCCACAAACACAACCAGGTTACAACAATTTTAAGAAGAATCACCCTGGATTGAAAACTGAAAACTGGATAAAAAGAACCCCCACAACAAGGGACAGTCCTGATGAAAGCAGAAGAGGCAGTAACTCTGGCTGGAGAGGAAAAAAACCACGTTTGGGAGCAGCGGAGATTCTCAGCTGGCCAGGAGGGAACCACCCTAAGGTACGCAGCCCTCCCTGGAGGAGTGAGGTCCGGAGCAGGGGCAATACTGCTATACTGAGCCCAACTGAGATGGGGGTCTTACTGTCTGGCTTTGTGGCTTTTAACTGCAGCGAGGACACCCCAGAAAAGCTATCGGCCAAAAGCCGAAAAGATCCAGGTCTTAAAGGGTCCAAGCACAAACTCACTCATTGCAGCAACCTAAAATCACCAGAGAGAAGGCTGACTGTCCTTTGGTGAAATGAGACTCACCTGGTGGGCTCTGGGGGCATTTTGGTGAGAGGAGGATCCTCTCCTGAGACTGAGACATTGGTGGGGGCCGTTGTTCTGAGCTGGTCCATGCATGCTGATATGGACACAGGTGGGGGCCATTGAGGTGCGTCCCTTGGGCTGTTAGCCCAGGGGTCTGCCACATCCACTAGAGCACAGATTTAATCCAGTTCAGCCAGGGCAGGCAACCCACCCTAGGGACTGGCCCCACCTAACAGCAAGCCCTCAGGCTACCTTTCAGCCTGCATTGACTGAGTGCCTTGATCCTCTACAGGCAGGCAAGGGTGTCTGCCTCTGTGGGGCAGGGCTTGTGTGAGGACCAGGTGAACTGTGGGGGGCATTGGGGCACAGGTGGGGGCCTCTGCAGTGTGGCGGTGGGGTACACTCCAGGGGGTTGAGAAGTGTGCATGGACCAGGACTGTGCTGACAGTGTATGTGGTCCAGAGCGGGGTGAGGCTTATCAGCAGCAGAAGACTTGTGTTTCACAAATAGCCATAAAAAGGATCAGACCCACCTTCCAACACCTGAAACAACGGAGTGCCTCCATGCCAAGGGCTAGCCCTACTCAGCTGCACTCCTAAGAGAACTGACATCAGCCTTGTTGGCCTCAGGCCTATCACAACTGTACGCCCCTGAGCTACACTGGGTACCAACCCAATTAAGAGGACAACTGCAATAAGAGTGTGCTAATAGGCGGGACCAAGATGACAGGGTGAGTGGTCTTCTTCGTCTCTCCCCCCTCGAATCTACAACTAATTGGACATTCACCGATTAACAAAGGATATCCAGATAGCATCTCAAGATGCCTAAGAGTCTCGTGCTACTATACATGGGAAGGCGGACAAACTCCCCCCCGGGAGGAGGTGGAAATAGGTGAAAACTCTCCAACCCCCGACCCCCGGACAGCCTAGTTCCTGCAGCAGGCTCTCTTCCAGCAGATTCCCCCATAGCACTGCCACACACCAAGGGTGGGAGTGTACACTCACCAACGAAGTGATGGTGGAAACAGATGACAACAGCCCTACTCAAGCCCCCCGTGATCACACCTAAGCCCAGGGGGAATCCTCAGGGTCCCACACCCACTGGCAGGGAAGGCCTCCGCTCACCATTAGCAGGGAGGCCCCGCCCAGAATCCAGAACAAAGGGAAGCTCCCCATGGGCGGATTCCCTGGCACAGCACCAGACTGCAAGCTGCTGTGGGGCCCACGGTCTCTGGCACACGGGTCGGTGCAGGGGGTGCCCAGACTTCCCGTGGACGTGCTTGGGGACTGGGTGGAGCTCCAACACCTGGCTCTGCAGCCCGGGGGGATGCTCCAAGGTCCTGCACTCCCCCAGCAGGCAGGGCCTCTGCTCGCCATTGGCAGGGAGGCCCTACCCAGCATTCAGAACACCAGGAAGCTCCCTAGAGCAGAATTCCCCACAAGGCAGCAGCTTACAAGCCACCGCCAGGCCCACGGACTCTGGCCGTGTCCCAGACGAGGCAAGGGGCTCCCAGAGATCCTGTGAGAGTGGAGTGGGGCAGAGTAGAGCTCTGGTGAAATGGCTACATAGCCCAGGGGGGAACTCCAGGTTCCTACAGCAGCCTCAGCGAAAGCCTCTGCACAGCACTAGTGGAGAGGTCCCGACTGGCAATCGCAAGGCAGGAAGTCCCTGGGGCAAAAGTAGCACAGCTAGGTGAGCACAGACTGCAGAGGACACCCATAGTTCTGCTGGAACCTATAGAGGACAAGTGTGATCTTGTGGGCTCTGTTAGGGACAAAGCAGCGATTATAGGTGATCCTGCTCCTGGCTGCTGGGAAAGCCCACAACACCACTGTAGACCACAAGGAGGGAGTGCGTCTAAGTGGGCTGCAACACTAGGCACCAGCAGCCTGAGGCCCCCTTGTGATTGCCCCCACAACTGACAAGGGACCCCACAGGACCACTGTGACTACGAGGAGGGGTCCAGGTCCAGTCAGTAACAGCTGACAGGGTTCCTGCTTGGTGCAGTCTAAACAGCTGCCCCCCCCCGCCAACCAGTCACAACAAGTGGAAGTAGCCACTAAACTCTATCTCTATGCGGAGGCACAAATCCACGCCATCAAGCAGTATGAAAAAATATATTAAATCTCCAGAGCAGAAGGAAAATCATAAGCACCCAGAAAACAATCCCAAAGACAATGAAATCTACAACCTAAATGACGATGATTTCAAAACTGCCATTATTAAAAAACTCAACGAGTTAAAACAGAATTCAGATAGACAACTCAATGAGTTCAGGAGCTATGTCACAAAAGAGCTTGACACTATAAAGAAGAACCAATTAGAAATACTGGAGATGAAGAACACAATGGAGGAGATTAAGAAAAATCTGGACTCTCTGAACAGTAGGGTAGATAATGTGGAGGACAGAATTAGCAATTTCGAGGATAGTAATATAGAAATGCTGCAGACAGAGGAGGAGAGAGAACTAAGACTAAAAAGAAATGAAGAAACTCTCTGAGAATTATCCAACTCAATTAGGAGATGCAACATAAGGCTTATAGGTATACCAGAGGGAGAAGAGAAGGAGAAGGGGTCAGAAGGCCTGTTCAAAGAAATAATAGCTGAGAAATTTCCAAACTTGGGAAGAGAGATGGAACTCCATGTGACAGAAGCCAATAGATCTCCAAACTTTATTAATGCAACAAGACCAACCACAAGGCATATAGTAGTGAAACTAGCAAAAGTCAATGACAAAGAGAAAATACTAAGGGCAGCCAGGCAGAAGAAAATAACTTACAAAGGAAACCCCATCACGCTATCAGCAGATTTCTCAGGAGAGACCTTACAGGCTAGAAGAGATTGGAATGAAATATTCAAAACTCTGAAGGACAAAAACCTGCAGCCAAGAATACTCTACCCAGTGAAAACATCCTTCAAATACGATGGAGAAATAAAGACTTTCCCAGATAAACAAAAGTTAAGGGGGTTCATCGCCACAAAACCTCCTCTTCAAGAAATGCTCAAGAAGAACCTCATTCCTGAAAAATCAAAAAAAGGAAAGGGGTTACAGAATCCAGAACAAAGGAGATAAGCAGAAGGACAATAACACAAAGTAACAGCTCTCCATCAGGACAAAATGCAAAAGAACCGGAAAACAAGTGATAAAATGGCAACAGTAGGCCCCCACGTCTCAATAATCACTCTAAACGTGAATGGATTGAACTCTCCAATCAAAAGGCACAGAGTGGCAGGATGGATCAAAGAACAAGATCCAACAATGTGCTGCCTCCAGGAAACACACCTCAGCCTCAAAGACAAACACAGACTCAAAGTGAAGGGATGGAAGACAATACTCCAAGCTAATAATGAGCAAGAGAAAGCAGGTGTTGCCATACTTATATCAGACAAAGTAGACTTCAAAGCAAAACAGATAAAGAAAGACAAAGAGGGGCAGTATATAATGATAAAAGGGATGCCCCACCAAGATGACATAACACATAAATATATACGCACCTAACACAAGAGCACCAAAATTCGTAAAGAAACTATTAACAAAACTAAAAGGAGACATCAACAGCAATACAATAATAGTAGGGGACCTCAACACACCATTAACACCAATGGACAGATCATCCAGACAGAAAATCAACAAGGAAATTATAGAATTAAATGAAAAATTAGATCAGATGGACCTAATAGATATATATAGGACACTTCACCGAAAACAGCAGGTTACACATTCTTCTCAAGTGCACATGGAACATTCTCAAGGATAGACCATACCTTGGGAAACAAAGCAAGCATCAATAAGTTCAAGAGGGTTGAAATAATATCAAGCATCTTTTCTGATCATAATGCTATGAAACTAGAAATCAACTACAAGAATATAGCTGGGAAAGGGCCAAAAATGTGGAGACTAAACAACATGCTACTGAACAAACAATGGATTATTGAAGAAATTAAAGAAGAAATGAAATATTATCTGGAGACAAATGAAAATGAAAACACATCATACCAAGTGATTGGGGATGCAGCAAAGGCAGTCCTAAGAGGGAAATTCATTGCAATACAGGCTCACCTCAATAAGCAAGAAAAATCTCACATAAACAACCTCAAACGACACCTAATGGAATTAGAAAAAGAAGAACAAACAAAGCCCAAAGTCAGTAGAAGGAGGGAAATAATAAAAATTAGAGCAGAAATAAATGATATTCAAACAAAAAAGACAGTAGAAAGAATCAATGAAACAAAGAGTTGGTTCTTCAAAAAAATTAACAAAATTGACAAACCCTTAGCCAGACTCACTAAAAAAAAAAGAGAGAAGTCTTAAATAAATAAAATCAGAAACGAGAGAGGAGAAATCACAACAGATACCGAAGAAATACAATAGATCATAAGAGAATACTATGAAAAACTATATGCCAACAAATTGAACAACCTAGAAGTAATGGATAAATTCCTAGACTCATACAACCTACCCAAACTGAATCAGGAAGAAATAGAGAATCTGAATAGACCAATCACAAGTAAAGAAATAGAAACAGTAATCAAAAACCTCCCCAAAAATAAGAGTCCAGGACCAGATGGCTTCCCTGGAGAATTCTACCAAACATTCAAAGAAGATTTAATACCTATCCTTCTCAAACTATTCCAGAAAATAGAGGAAGATGGAGTGCTCCCTAATACATTCTATGAAGCCAACATAACCCTGATCCCCAAACCTGACAAGGACAACACAAAGAATGAAAACTACAGGCCAATATCACTGATGAACATAGATGCAGAAATCCTCAACAAAATTTTGGCAAACAGAATACAGCAATATATCAAAAAGATTATACACCATGGTCAAGTGGGATTCATACCTGGGACACAGGGATGGTTCAACATCTGCAACTCAATCAACGTGATTCACTACATTAACAAAATGATAAACAAAAACCACATGATCATCTCAATAGATGCAGAGAAAGAATTCGACAAGATCCAACATCCATTTATGATAAAAACCCTCAATAAAATAGGTATAGATGGAAAGTACCTCAACATAATAAAGGCCAAATATGACAAACCCACAGCCAACATCATACTCAACGGACAAAAACTGAAACCCATCCCTCTCAAAACAGGAACAAGACAAGGGTGCCCACTTTCACCACTCTTATTCAACATTGTAGTGGAGGTGTTGGCCAGAGCAATTCAGCAGGAAAAAGAAATAAAAGGAATCCAAATAGGCAACAAAGAAGTAAAACTCTCACTGTTTGCAGACGACATGGTCTTACATATAGACAACCCCAAAGAATCCATAGAAAAACTATTAGAAACAATCAACAACTACAGCAAAGTTGCAGGGTATAAAATCAACATACATAAATCAGTAGCATTTCTATGTGCTAACAATGAACTAACAGAAAAAGATCTCAAGAACTCAATCCCATTCACAATTGCAACAAAAAGAATAAAATACCTTGGGATCAATTTAACCAAGGAAGTGAAAGATCTATACAAGGAAAACTACAAGACCTTCTTGAAAGAAATCGACGACGACATAAAGCGATGGAAAGACATTCCATGCACATGGATTGGAAGAATAAACATAGTTAAAATGTCCATACTACCTAAAGCAATCTACAGATTCAAGGCTATCCCAATCAGAATTCCAGTGTCATTCTTTACAGAAATTGAACAAAGAATCCTAAAATTCATATGGGGCAACAAAAGACCCCGAATTGCTAAAGCAATCCTGAGAAAGAAGAACAAAGCTGGAGGCATCACAATCCCTGACTTCAAAACATACTACAAAGCTACAGTAATCAAAACAGCATGGTACTGGTACAAAAACAGATGCACAGATCAATGGAACAGAATTGAAAGCCCAGAAATAAAACCACACATCTACAGACAGCTAATCTTTGACAAAGGAGCTGAGGGCCTACAATGGAGGAAAGAAAGTCTCTTCAACAAGTGGTGCTGGGAAAACTGGACAGCCACATGTAAAAGAATGAAAATCAACCATTCTTTTTCACCATTTACTAAAATAAACTCAAAATGGATCAAAGACCTAAAGATTAGGCCTGAAACAATAAGTCTTCTAGAAGAGAATATTGGCAGTACGCTTTTTGACATGAGCTTCAAAAGAATCTTTTCGGACACCATAACCCCTCACATGAGGAAAACAATAGAAAGAATAAACAAATGGGACTTCATCAGACTAAAGAGCTTCTTCAAGGCAAGGGAAAACAGGATTGAAACAAAAAAACAGCCCACTAATTGGGAAAAAATATTCACAAGTTATTTATCTGACAAAGGATTAATCTCCATAATATACAAAGAACTCACACAACTCAACAATAAAAAATCAAACAACCCAATTACAAAATGGGCAGGGGACATGAACAGACATTTCTCCAAAGAAGATATACGGATGGCCAATAGACACATGAAAAGATGCTCATCATCACTAATAATCAGGGAAATGCAAATCAAAACTACACTAAGATGTCACCTTACACCTGTTAGAATGGCAAAAATATCTAAAACCAAGAGTGGCAAATGTTGGAGAGGCTGTGGAGAAAAGGGAACCCTCATACACTGTTGGTGGGAATGCAAACTGGTGCAGCCACTATGGAAAACAGTATGGAGATTCCTCAAAAAGTTAAGAATAGAAATACCTTATGACCCAGCCATCCCACTACTGGGTATCTATCCTAAGAACCTGAAATCAGCAATTCCAAAAGTTCTATGCACCCCTATGTTCATCGCAGCATTATTCACAATAGCCAAGTCATGGAACCAACCTAAGTGCCCAGCAACTGATGAATGGATAAAGAAGATGTGGTATATATATATACAATGGAATACTACTCAGCCATAAAAAAGGACAAAGTTGTCCCATTCACAACAACATGGATAGACCTTGAGGGTATTATGTTGAGTGAAATAAGCTAGACAGAGAAAGACGAACTCTGTATGACTCCACTCATAGGTGGTAGTTAACATATGGACAAAGAGAACTGATCGGTGGTTGCCAGGGGAAAGGGGAGTGGGAGGAGGGCACTAGGGGTGAAGTGGTGTACCTACAACATGACTAATAATGATGTACAACTGTAATTTCACAAGGATGTTAACTTTCATAACCTTAATAAAAAAAAAAGTAGTGGTTATGATTTAGCTTGTCTTTGCAAACTAAAATAATATTATCATTACTTTCTTTGTGAAGGAAGAAACGAGGTAAGAAAACTAAAACAACTAAGAAAATTAATGAATCAGAAACAATGAAACAAATAATGCCAAAATTAAATGAAATATGGTGTTTTAAAACTGCTGGATAAAATTTAAGAAAATAAGACTATTTGTGCTATTTTTTTCTATCTCAGCACATGGAAATACACGATTGATGGATTACTTTTGTTGTCATTATTTTCAAATTTCTGAAAACATATATTAAGTATTTTCCACAGAAAAGAACCATATGTGCTCTTTTAAACATTGGCTAAGAAAACTCCCTTGGATAAAATAAATATTAACACTTGGCACAAAATGCAAGTTGTGACCATATTTTGCCCAAATTACCTCAATATTTTACAGTTAAAGGAGGAAAATTATAACTCCTAAATTTAATTTTTGTGAAACTTAAGAGCAAATCAACCAATGAATAGCGAATGATCTCTTGTTCCCATGCCTCGTGAGCTTAGTCTCTATTTAATCTCCTCTGCTCTGAAGTTTTCCTTGATTCAATTTGTGACAATTAGATTCTTTCTAGACTAAAGTAAAGACCACCTTGGTCTTGTTTTCCACTAGAGAAATACTATGCCTCACCTCCACTCCAGAGGTCAGTATACTTCCAGCCTAAGTAGGAATTCACTGAGTTCTAAAATTATTCTGCATTGTAAAGTCACGTGGATAAACAGATTAAAGTTTTGTACCAATGAAAACATTCCATTATATATGAATGTCATATACATATGACATATTCCCATCCCATACACACACACAGAAACACTGAATTAAGGAGTAAATTAGTAGATACATACTTGGTCAGTGTGGCTTCCCCTTTCTGGATATTTTCTAGCAATCTCCCCAACTCCTACCTTTCCTTGTAAAATTTGATGGAACAAAATACTATTCTGATTGTTAACCTCAAAAAAAGATATAATTAAGCTATGAACTTTACAAAATCAGCTGAAAGAATCAAGTGAATAAGAGAGGAGATGAAGGACATCCATTTTAAAACTTCACTTTGGAAAAAAAATTATGAAAAGAAATATGGCTTAATATCAATTTAAGAAATTGTAAATAATATAGGTGGCAAAAAATAGCTGGGTAAAATCTCTCTACCAAGTGGATTGTACTAACTTCAAATTGTAGCCACAAATCTCAAACCCAAAACACCTCTTCTCTGTCCTCTCTTTTAGCTTATGATCTTGCTGAATATTTGAGTGGGAATATGAAAGCACCCAGAAATGAACTTCCACAAACTCCTACCAATACACCTACCCTCCTACTAGCATATTCTCTGCCTTTTTCGCCCATTAATATAGGTGATTCTCCGCGCTCCTATCCAAAGCTAGCCCCTCCGCTGTGGATCAGACCCCATCTGCTCTCATCTGCTCTACTGTGTTGCTTCATCATGTCTCCATTTTCTCTCTTAAATCACGGCCTTTCCCTCTAACCAATCCTTCTCATATGCATACACATATGCTATAGTTTTCACAATCTTAAAAGAAATAAATGAAAACTACTCTTTGCAATAATTTGCCCACATGCTTGTGCATCATTTCTCTATTCTCCTTCAGGAATATCCCTGCAAAGCATTGTCTGTGTGCTTCTCCCATTCTCTCTCATAAGTATAGTAACAACAGTTTCCTTTGTGGCCCCACCTCCATCTAGTCTTCTTTTCCTACCCAACTGCTTAATACTGGACCGCCCACAGAGCACGGTCTTTAGAACTCTTCCCTATGTAATTTCACTTCTTTGGTGATCTCAGAGTTCTAAAAACCATTTGTATTCCAGTGGCATTTTTACTTCCACACATTTCCTGAACTTCAGACTCACATATCTAAATGCTTACTTTAAATCTTCTCTTGGATGTCTAATTGGTAATCTATTTTTTCAACGGAACTCCTGACCTTGCCACTCCACCCCCACTGCAACCCACCCCTCCCTGGAAAATTCTGCTTTTCACATAGTCTGCATCTCAGTGGATGGCATCTCATTTTTCTAGTATTTACTCAAACTTTGGAGCCATTCTTAACTTCCCTCTTTCTTTCACACCTTATGTCTAATCCATCAACAAAAGTGATTGGCTCTGCCATCAATATTTCTCATAAATGACTGCTTCTCAACCCTTTACTACTGTGAACCTGGTCCAAGCCGCCATGATTTCTCACTTGGATTACTGCAATTAGCAATTTAACAGGTTTGCCTACTTCCGTTCTTACTGTTTCTCTTCAAAAATAGCATCCAGAGTGATCCTTATGATATGTAGGTTAGAATACGTCAATTCTTTGTTCAAAACCTTGCAGAAGCTTCCCTCTTCCTCAGAGTATAAAACAATGTCTATTATTTCTGTAAGATCCTATATGATCTAAACCCCCTCCTCTTCACTAGCATTCAAGACAATGAGGGGGCTGGCCGGTGGTGCAGCGGCTAAGTTCGCACCTTCCGCTTCTCAGTGGTCCCAGTTTGCCGGTTTGGATCCCAGGTGTGGACATGGCACCACTTGGCAAAAAGCCGTGCTGTGGTAGGCGTCCCACATATAAAGTAAAGGAAGATGGGCATGGATGTTAGCTCAGGGCCAGTTTTCCTCAGCAAAAAGAGGAGAATTGGCAGTGGTTAGCTCAGGGCTGATCTTCCTCAAAAATAAAAAAAAAGCTTATCTGGCATGGAAACCATATTCATTAAAATTATTTTTAAAAAAAGGAGACAATGAAATCAGATATTGACAATGATGTTATTTACATTTATGCCTTTAAATAGTCTCTTAATGTAAGAAGACTGTTTTCTTCATATATTTACTATACATTGTATTTTTACTTGTCTATCTATCTATCTACTGACCCTTATGGTAATATATACATATATATCATATAAAATATTGTTTTTGTTTATATGGTATCATTGTGTCCAATGTCTCCTTATTCTGTGTATTTGTCATAGTCTTATTTTATTTTTAAACCATTTTATTGAGGTATGATTGACATATAAGAAGCACACATATAGAAGAACAATATTTATGTATACAACTCAGTCAGTTTGGGGATAAGTATATACCTGTGAATCCATCAGCACCGTCAATGCTGTAAACATATCAATCACCTCTCACAGTACTATGGATATTTACTTTATACATTTAGGTGCTCTGATGTTGGGTGCATACATATTTACAAATATTATATCTTCTCGATGTATTAACCCTTTTATCATTACATAATGACCTTCTTTGTCTCTTATAACAGTTTTTGACACAAGGTCTGTTATGTCTGATATAAGTATAGCTATTTTTTCTTTCTTTTGGTTCCATTTGCATGGAATATTTTTTTTCCATCCCTTCATTTTCAACCTATATGTGTCCTTCAAGCTCAAGTGGGTCTCTTGTAGGTTATTTACATACCACCATTACTGCATTAGAATCTTCTGAATTTGACTATATACTTTACCAGTGAGTTATATTTTCATATGCTTTCATGCTATTAATTATCTTCCTTTCATTTCAGCTTGAAGAACTCCCCTTAGTAGTTCTTCTAAGTCAAGTATAGTGATGAACTCCTTTAAGTGGTTTGTCTGGGAAAATCTTTACCTCTCCATCATTTCCGGAGGACAGCTTTGCTGGGTAAAGTACCCTTAGATGGTAGATTTTTTTTTTTAGCACTTTGAATATATCATCCCACTCTCTCCAAGCCTAGAAGGTTTTTGCTGAGAAATATGTTGATATTCCTGTAGGAATATGTGACAATTCACTTTATATGTCACCTTGTATGTGACAATTCACTTTTCTCTTGCTGTTTTCAAAATTCTCTCTTTGTTTTGATTTTTGAGAGTTTGATTATAATATATCTTGGTGAAGTCCACTTTAGATTGAAACTTATTCTGCTGTCTTGCTCTTTGTTACTTGTTTTCTGACTGTTTTATAGTCTCTTGGTTGCTTTTTCCTCTTTTGCTGTCTTCCTTTGTGAGTTGACAATTTTTGTAGTGGTATGGTTTGATTCCTTTCTCTTTATCTTTTCTGTATCTGCTATAGACTTCTTCTTTGTATTACCATGAAATTTACATTAAACACTTTATAGTTATAATAGTCTGTTTGAAGCTGATCACAGAGTCTTATACCAAATTAAAAACTTATGTAAATATTAAGAAGCAAAAGCATATTTATTAATAGGAGAATAAGTATAATGTGCTATTTTCACACAACTCTATTATCACTAAAAGTGCCTTCTATGCTCATTAGTATTAATATGGAAAAGGTTTATGATAAATGTTTTACTGAAGAGGAAAAGACTAGTTACATATGATTACTAGTAGATAAAAACAAACAATAAAATAATAAAGCCAAAAACAAGAACAATGATAAACTGCATGAAAAAGAGACTGGAAAAAATGGGTTACATTTTTAAGAGTTATTTTCTTTGGGTAGTAATTTTTTAAAGTTTTGAACATTTTTCATGTAGCCTAGTTTTCCTTTATGGACATGAGTTATATTAATAACAGAAAAATGATAGAATTATTTATTTAATTAAGTACAGTTTGCACAGATGACTCAGTTTAACTTTAAATTGTACTTATTGTAAGCAAGCCCTGATCCCAAAATTATTACATTTACTTTTTTCTACTTTTGGATAAAATATGTGACTTTAATGTAATGTCCTACATTCATATATCTTCATATTAACTCATGTACCTAACATAGGAAATTAACATGTATACATCTAGTGAACTAAGTTTCCATGGACATAATAATCTCTATATTTAGTAAAGAGTATATACTGAAGAAGACCCAAAGCACAACTCTGCTCTCTTCTCTCATTAAACTAATTTCTGAGCTTCCTTTATAATAGAATAAAAGTGATCATTTCAAAAGATTTTGAATACTTATATACTTTTTGACATTTTTCCTTTCATGAAATGTTGAATGTTATGAAAAATTTATTTCAAACATTTGCATTATTATTAAATGTTTTCTCCTTTTAGTCTTCAATATTATATATACTTATCTTAATAATCTTTGTTTCTTTCTTAACTTAATGGCCCAACTTGGCTTGCTTCACTTTATCTATTCTGCTTCCAATTGACTTCATTTTCTTTGTTTAACATCCATTTTTCCGCCTAGTTTTGCCTCTGAGAGAATGCTTGTCAGATTCCTCTACAAAGGGATGGACTCCTATGACACTTCAAATTGGTGGTTGGACTGTTTCTCCTTTAGCATACTTTTTTCTCACTTTTTTCTTTTTTCCTTATTTGTCATGTGGCATTTTGTAAAACACTTCTCTTCCAGGAGTTGTCAAAACGCCACGTTTTCTCTGTGGTAGGAAACAAAAATTGTTTATTATTTATAAATACACTGAAAGAAGACTAAGAACTACAAACTCTTTGATTTTTGTAGTGGATAGAGACTGACTTTTTTCTTTTGCAAAATATAATTTGGAAAAATACCAGATAAAAGACATTTTGGGGAAAATGATCTGTAAAATTGTAACACATCTAAGATCAGAAACAGGAAGCATCTTTTGGTTGAGAGAGATTTTTGTCATGATTTTTTTCTTTTGCTAGCTCTTCTTTCCGTGTGGAAGCTCTCTCTATCACCTTTAGTTTGTGTCTGGCTTTGAAGGCAACTCTTCAGACTACTCTCATAGATCTTTGCAAAATAATCTAAATTGCTGTGGATTCTCCAAACTAAATTGGAATTAACGATTCCAAAATGCACTTTGGAAACATTAATAAAAAACTTGCTTAGCAAGATTAGCTAGTGGCTATCAAAAAGAAGGTATTTCAAAATACCTCCCATAAAGAACAGATCTGTGGGTTCTAGGCAAAAAGCTTTATCAAATACGATAATATAGCAAGCTTGAAAAAAACTGTATGCTTTCCAACTATTAAATCAATACAGTGAACAAATAAATGGATGTTTATTTAACTTCAAATACATGTTCTTTAAGTGAATAAATAAATGGATGTTTATTTAACTTTCAAATACATGTTCTTTAAGTAAAATTGTTCCATTTTGTGTTTAAACTTCAGTGTTAGAGGTACAAATTAATGCTAAAGGTAAGTAACTACTCAGTAAAAAAAAGAAGAAAGACAGATTTTAAGGGAGGAGAATGAATCTAGGAAACAAAAGCTATAATTATAGAACCAATCATTTTCAGCTCAGAGATTCAGTTAGCTTTTCAGAAAACATCACTAAAGATGAGGACAGCATTGGGGTTGAAAGCATAGGATTATATTTAACTGTGCTCTTGTTTAAAGTGCTAAGTTGCTGAGGAATCTCAAATAATAGATATAGATAATTGCTGTTGTAGCATTTTATGGAAAGTGAATCAATTTTCTTGATTTGCAAAGAAAAATTAAATGGTATTTGGAGAAGCAGTACAATTAGTGTTGGTGTTTCTATCATCTCCTACCACTGATTTTGATCTAAATTTGAAGCATTCCGCTACTTCGGTCTATGAGGAGCATCTTGCAGAAGAACACATATGAGGGTGCTGGGTTTTTTCTATTAATCAGTTCCTCTAGTTTTCATTTTCCTGTAACTTTAAATGACAAAAATCAAGTGGCGGCGGGAGGGAAACCTAAGGAAACCCTAAGAGCTGTGTCCGTGGGTGGTGAGACTAAGAGTAGGTGGTCTACAGGGTCGTTTGACCCACTAAAGGGGCCAGTGAAAGGAAAACAGAATGGGAGCCATTCATCTCGAGCCTGTTTACACAACTGCAATTTTATGTTTCTTGTTTGCTGCCACTCTGATGACAGAAACAGTTTTTCCTTGACTTAGCAGCAGGCTCCCTGTCATCTTCCCTAAAAAATAATTTGTGATAACACGCCTGCCAGTAATGTTTGATAAAACAGTTTCATATAATCATAGTTTTAAGTGAAAATGATCTTTGACTATTTGAAAGTAATGACAGGTTAAGTCTACCAGGTAAGTATTATCCTTCACAGTTTACTTTTGTATAAAAATGATCACTTAAATTTAAGAAAATTAATATGCTTCTGTAATCTAGTAGTAAGGACTTCTGGAGAATAGGCTTTTTATCATATCAGATTATTGGCTTAATATCTATTTTTAAGATATTTTAATGGACTGTGATTAGTTTCTGGGTGGTGAACATGATGTAATGTACACAGAATTTGAAATATGATGTACATCCAAAAATTTAAAAAAAATAAAATTAAATTTAAAAAATTTTTTAAAAAAATATGTTTTATGTGCATTTTATTCCTCTCAGTGTTACAAGATCTTTGGGTATTATCTTCATACTATTTCCCTTGGATAGCTATCTCCTAGTTGGCTCGTTTTTTAAAATACATAATTAGGTTAAGTTGAATTTCTGCATAATAAGTGATTATTTTGTAATGTAAATAAAGTACAAAATAAATTGTGATGATCTCTCTTTCACCCAATAAACATCTTTCATTTAAAAATTTCTTTGAGGGCTGGCCCCGTTGCACAGTGGTTAAGTTCGCACGTTCCACTTCTCGGCGGCCCGGGGTTTGCCGGTTCGGATCCCTGGTGTGGCCATGGCACTGCTTGGCAAGTCATGCTGTGGGAGGCGTCCCATGTATAAATTAGAGGAAGATGGGCATGGAGGTTAGCTCAGGGCCAGTCTTCCTCAGCAAAAAGAGGAGAATTGGCAGTAGTTAGCTCAGGGCTAATCTTCCTCAAAAAAAAAAAATTCATTGAGTGTCTACAATGTACCAACCACTGTGCTGAAGATACAACACAAAATACACACAATCCCAAGACTCTTGAAATATATAGTCTATGATGAACACTGGTTTTGAGCAAACAAATCATTCTATAATATGAGTATGTATGTTATACTCTGTTGAGAAGATAATTTAAAACGTTTAAAATTCTAGCAAAGATAATTCATTTCTAGATATTTTCTTGAAAATATTCATGCACACAGTTTAAGATGAATACCAAGTTTGAATAAAGACCACTCTATACCACACACACACACAAATGTGTAGTGAATACAGAAAAAATACTTATCTAAATGTTTTACTTACTAATTGTTAAACAGCTCGTTTGATTTAACATTTTTTCTTGATTTGATTGGTAGTTCTCAAACTTTTGACCATCTTGACAACTTGCGGAATGAAATACATATTTCCAGCATTAAAGTGGCCCATTGAGATTCTGACCCTCAAGGTAGGGAGCTTTATATCAGAACCATGTTACTGGGTTTGGAGGAGGCATTTGTAGTTTGAAAAAAATTCCCATTTTTCAATTGATTTTGGCATATGCTACCAATAGGTGGAAAACCTTTCTCCCATCTGTCTCCTTGCCATCTCTTCCACTAACTGTGATAGTCTCGGAATTTTAGAAAACCTTGTAAAGATGGTAGAGATTTCAAAGACTTCACAGCTAATTAGCAAAGGTCCCTCAGTGAAGCTATATGAAGGATATACCAAGAACATTATAATACTGATAACACAATGCATGTAAAGAATTTAAAATATTTAATCACACAATATTTGTTCACCAGGAATAATGACTTCTGTTTATGAAGAGTTAAAAATTTTATTTTTCCCTGAAATTAGATTTTTTTAATGGAGAAATAATGATGAGCTATAGTGCTTAACTGCTTCTTCAATTACCTGCATTTTCAATGATATATATAAAAGATATTGAAACAATCTTAAATAAGTATTCCTATTGATGAAAACCATTGGATTCATAAAAAGATTTTCAGAATTTCCAAAAACTCAGCCAATACCTTGACAATGTCGAATAATTAAGAATAATATTTTAAGAATATAAATATTCTTTAAAAAATAAATAAACTTTAGGAAATTGGATCACTGTTATTGGAAAGGCATGGTTTACTCTTTAGAACTCAGATTTTCCAGTTCATGTGGCGTAAGAAATTAGGTCACGTTAGAAGCAGTTTCAACGTCATACATAGTATCTTACTGCTATGTACTCAAGTTAATGTGGAAAAAAAGAGCTCTATGTAGAAGGGTGGAAGAAGTACTGGAAGACAGAAGAAATGGGCTCCAAAATCTCTCTGTAGTTTACAGAATTCCAGCACCAATAAACACAATGTTGTTCTCATTCACATAAAGCTGGAAGCCAGACTGATCCCAGAGGATTCTCATTGAAAAAGAAGAGCTACTTGAAATAATAATTATTCCTTGAGTTTAAAAGATCAAGCCTTACCCCTAAGTTATGAAATGATTACACATGTCCTGAGTAGCTAGCAGAAATCGAATGAGGATGTCAATAACACTGATAACAGAGGGAAGGAAGGGTAGGCAGAAACCTCAGATGGAAATGGACTAATGCATGGGTATATGTGCTCACAACGAGCACTTCAGTATTATAATCATAATCTGCTCATTTAATTTTGTTCTAAAATGTTCCATTTCTATTCTTAGATGCTGTTAAGACTGGAAAAAACTGAACAGCTTTCTGTGAAATGAAAGCTGCTAATTTAAGTCCCTAGAGTAAAATAAAAACAAAATCACAGATTCTTCCTATATCTCAATATTTCTTTTCCTTGTTTTTACTTTTATTTTTCACACATTATTCAGTTGCTATATTCATTTTGTTGATAAAAAGAAAATTGCCTATATTTTCTAAATCAAAGGGTCTGTTTGATGTTTACCCTGGTAAATGACCCTTCATGAATTTATATATTGTAACTATAGTGATATTATTTTAAGTTTAGTCTACTCAGACTTTTTTGTTTTCCCTACCTGATGGAGTTGTTACTTTGATAGCCCTACTTCCTCTGTATCCACCACAATAACACTGGGCATGTGGCCCAAGCTGGCCAGAACACTACATTCTCTGGTTCACAGATAAGCATGTGGCCCATGCCTAGCCAATTAGTGTAGCATTGTCAATTAAAAATAGTTCTGGAATAGTATATTCATTTTCCCATAGGAGGGACATTCCCTATGCCATTCTAATCCTTACTTTGGTGACAGTTCAAATACAAGTAAGCACAAGATTGTACCCTGAAAGGAATTAAAATTTAAACTAAAACAAAATAACACAAACTTCTCTTTTCCAATTTTCATGTAAGGAGCTTGGGAGTCCATCCTAACAACAAGTAAAAACCTGAGCAAATGCAAAAAGTCAACAGCTATTCTTAGATTCATCAGAAAAATGAGGTAAAAGGGCAAACCACTGTCAGTAAAATTGAAGAGACAGACAGGTGAGTACAGAGAATCACTACTTACCATAGCAGTAACCCAGGAGAAGAAATCTCCACAGGAATCAGTGCTGGGGTAGGAAAATCTGAACTGAAATTGATGAGTTGCTGGGGGCTCAGTGTGGACAAGTCTGAGAGTTACAAACTCCAGGGTGACCCCGTCATGGGAGGGGAGGAAGGGGGCAAACTTTTGTGAATTTTAACTCCAGGAACTTGATCAGGTTCTCATAGTGATTATTTGAGAAAAATATCCCTTCCAGCAAGGGAGGGGAACAGGAAACATTTTCAATAAGCCAGAGCATTCTATTCTTTTTAACAAGGCTTTCCTTCAAAAGAAATTATTTTACCAGAGCATAAGCTATTGGAGTATTATCAGAACCTAACTAACCTGGAGGAAGAGACATAGCTAACTCCAGTCTGCTCTAGTCTTCCACAAGGGGAAAGAGAAATTCCCAACTCCGGTCCCCTTTAGCATACTATATGAGAGAAGGCAAGTACTTGACTCCACTATAGTCATCCTGTTTCATTTAAAGAGGTGGGGACTAAGAAGAACTTCTGAAGTTCACAGTCTGGAGGCACAGGCTCACTAAAAGAATGAGATCTAATCGTGGGACTACAGATGCTTCTCTTCCCCCTCCATCTTACCACCACATTACTAAAGTCTATTTACAGCAGTTTCTTTCATCTAGTTCATCATGCCCAGCTATCAAAAACAAAATTACAAGGCTTACTAAAAGGCAAAAAACACAGTTCGAAGAGACAGAACAAGCATCAGATATGGCAGGAATGTTGGAACATCAGCCCGGGAACTTGAAACAACTAAGACCAATATGCTAAGGTCTCTAATAGATAAGTTGACAGCATGTAAGAACAGATGGGCAGTGCCAGAATCAAAGAGATGGAAATTCTAAGAAGGAATCAAAAATAAATGTTAGAGATCAAAAGCACTGTAACAGAAATGATGAATGCCTTTGATGCACTCATTAGTAGACTGGACATGGTTGAGGAAAAGATTGCTGTACTTGAGGATATTGCAATGTAAACTTACAAAACTGAAAAGCACAGAGAAAAAAAGACTGAATCAAACAAAACATATGCAAAAACTGTGGGACAATTACAAAAAGTCTAACATACATGTAATGATAATATCAGAAGAAGGAGAAAGAGAGAAAGCAATAGAAGAAATATTTGAAGCAATATTGACTTAGAATTTCCCCAAATTTATGTGAGAAACCAAATTAAGACATAAAACTGTCCTTGTTCACAGATGACATGATTATGTAGAAAATCTGAAAGAATCAACCAAAAGTCTCCTGGAACTAAAAGTAATTATTTCAAGTTTGCAAGATACAAAGTTTATAAACAAGAGTCAATTACTTTTCCATATACCAGGAAAGAGCACATGGATTTTGAAATTAAAAACACAAGACTATTTACATTAGCATCTCTTTAAAATGAAATACTTAGGTAGTAATCTAACAAAATACGTATGAGATCTATGTGAGGAAAACTACACAACTCTGATGAAAGAAATCAAAGAAGAACTAAATAAATGAGATAGTCCATTTTCACGGATAGGGAGACTCAGTATTGTCAGTTTTTCCCACCTTGATGAACAGATTCAATGCAATCACAATCAAAATCCCAGCAAATTGTTTTGTCGATATCAACAAACTGATTGCAAAGTTTCTAGGGATAGGCAGAAGGCCCAGAATAGACAAAAAATATTGGAGGAGAAAACAAAGTTGGAGGACTGACACTACCAGATTTCATGATTTACTATAAAGTTATCATAATCAATAGAATATGGGATTTGAGAAAGAATAGACAAGTAGATCAATGGAATGGAATAGAGAACCCAGATATAGATCAACATAAATGTTCTCAACTGATCTTTTACAAAAGCAATAAAATGGAATAAAGATAGTCTTTTCAAAAATGGTACTGGCATAACTGTACACAGAAAAATGAAACCAGACACAAGCATTATACCCTTGACAAAAATTAACTCAAAATGAATCAGAGACCTAACTGTAAAATGCAAAATCATAAACTTCTAGAAAATAGAAGAATGTGTAAGAAAATCTAGATGACTTTGGGTTTGGGAAAGACTATTTAGATCAACACCAAAGGCACAATTCATGAATGAAATCATTAATAAGCTGGATTTCATTAAAATTAAAAACTTCTGCTCTGGAAAAGACTGAAAAGACAAGTCACAGACTGGGAGGAAATATTTGCAAAAGAAATATCTGATAAAAGACTGTTATCCAAAATATACAAAGAACTCTTAAAACTCAACAATAAGAAAATGAACAAACTTAGTAAAAAATAAGCCAAAGACCTTAAAAGACATCTCACCAGGGACCGGCCCCATGGCTGAGTGGTTGAGTTCCCATGCTCTGCTTTGGCGGCCTATGGTTTCTCTGGTTCGAATCCTGGGCGCAGGCGCTGACCCGGCACCGCTCGGCAAGCCAGGCTGAGGTGGCATCCCACATACCACAGCTAGAAGGACCCACAACTGAAAATACACAACTATGTCCCGGGGGTCTTTGGGGAGAAAAAGGAAAAATAAAATATTTAAAAAAAAAACAAGACATCTCCCCCCCCCCAAAAAAATACACAGATGGCAAATAATCACATGAAAAGATGCTCCACATCATTTACTGTTAGGGAAATGCAAGTTAAAACAATAATAAGATACTGCTACACACCTATTAGAATGGTCAAAATCCAGAACACTGACAACACCAAATGTGGAAAGGATGTGGAGCAACAGAAACTCACATTCATTGCTGGTGAGAGTGCAAAATGGTACAGCCATTTTTGAAGATAGTTTGGTAATTTCTTACGAAATTAAACCTACTCTTACCATAAAATTCGGCAATCACACTCCTTGGTATTTACCCCAATAATTTGAAAATTTATGTCGACACAAAAATTTGCACATGGATGTTTATAGCAGCTTGTTCATAATTTTCAAAACTTGGAAGCAACCAAGATGTCCTTCCATAGACGAATGGATAAATAATTGTGGTACACCCAGACAAGGAAATATTATTTAACACTAAAAAGAAATGACTACCAGTCCATGAAAAGACATGGAGGGCTCTTAAATGCATATTACTAAGTGTAAGAGGCTGCTGTATGACTTCAACTATATGACATTCTGGAAAATAGAAAACTATGTAGACAGTAAAAAGATCATTGATTGCCAGAAGTTAGGGAGGAAGGAGGGATGAATAGACAGAGTACAGAGGATTTTTCAGACAGTGAAACTATTCTGTATGATACTGTAATGGTGAATAGACACTACTATACATTCATCAAAACCCATAGAATGTACACCACCAAGAGTGAATACTAGGGGCTGGCCCCGTGGCTCAGCAGTTAAGTTCACACGTTCAGCTTTGGTGGCCCGAGGTTCACCAGTTCGGATCCTGGGCACAGATCCATGCATCACTTGTCAAGCCATGCTGTGGCAGGCATCCCATATATAAAGTAGAGGAAGATGGGCACAGATGTTAGCTCAGGGCCAGTCTTCCTCATTAAAAAGAGGAGGATTGGAGGCAGACACTAGCTTGGAGCTAATCTTAATAAAAAAAAAAGAGTGAACGCTGATGTAAACTCTGGATTTTGGGTGATGATGATGTTTCAATATAGGCTCATCAACCTAAGAAATGTACCACTCTGGTAGGGGATGTTTATAGCGGGGGAGGCTATGTATGTGTGGGGGCAGAAGTACATGGATAATCTCTGTACCTTCTCAATTTTGCTGTGAATCTAAAACCGCCCCCAAAATAAAGTATATATTTGTATATACTTTATATATATGTAATATATATATATATATATATATATACATAATCAGTTGGTAGTGGAGAAACCTTTCTGTCCCTAAAGAAACTGGTATAATGCTTAGGATTATTTTCTTTTCATTAATTGCTCATATGAAAAGTATATGAATATGCAGAAATAAAATATTTTCAGGTCTTTTTTAAGGAATATTTAACCATATCACAATATAATTAATCAGGAAAATTTTTTGGCTCATTGCTCTTAGAAGACCTCCTAATCCTAAAAAAACCACATTGGTTATTTCTGGGAATTCCCAAGTGTGAAGTGTGTTCCAGAACTAGTCATTTCCACCAAAGTCATTCTGTAAGTCACTTTGATCATCCTAGATGATCCTAGATGTACTTTCTGCTCCTCACCAGTAACTCCTGGATTTCCACAGGATGCCCTAACCCTCAAGGGGCCAAAGCAGTGATCCTGTCTATAGTGGACTAGGGATGAGAGAAGGACCACTCTCCTCTGTGATACAGAGATGCTAACATTTTTGATAGGGCAGGAATGTGTTGTGGAGTTCTTACATCCAAGAAGCTAAGAAGAAATGTATTTAAATGATATGATTTTCTGGAATTGGTATTTCTATTCTTCTCCAATGGTTTAGTTATTGAAAACTCAACTTATCTAGCTTTTCTGTGTCTTAGGGTGTGATTGCCTTCACAAAACTCCTTACTCACTCTGCCTCTATTTTACTTAGTCTGTTTGTATAAGGGGTATGTTAGTCCCTTCAGGCTGCTATGACAAAAACGTCACAGACAGAGTGGCTTATAAGCAATAGAAATTTATTTTTCGGGTTTGGAGACCAGAAGTCCGAGATCAGCATGCCAGCATGGTCAGATGATCGCCCTCTTCTGGGTCATAGAATTCTTCTTGTGTCCTCACAGAGTGAAAGGGGCTAGGGAGCAACGTGGGGTCTCTTTTATAAGGGCATTAATCCCATTCTTGAGGGCCCCAGCTTCATTACCTAACCACTTCCCAAAGACCCCACCTTCTAAAGTCATCACATTGAGCATTAGGATTTCAACATATAAATTTTGGAGGCACACAAACATTCAGACCATAGCAAGGGGTTTTCAAAAGTAAAACTTCAAGTTATTAAATAAATTTCAAGTCAAGTAATTTTTGGAATCCTTTAAAGATTTAGATTACATTTTGTTTAATTGCAACTATAAAAGAATTGCAGTAAAAAACAAAACTCAGACATTAAGAGAATGTATAGGAAGAAAATTTTCTTTCCCATGCCAGAATCACCAGCCCCTGCTTCCACTGAAGAGGGAGTTTAAAACAAAAACAAAAAATACGAAAACCTCAGTAATTTCTTGCATCTCCTTTCAGGTAATGTCCATGTTTGAACAAATAGAAAAATCTGCCTGCAGTGGGTTGAATGGCAGCTCACCAAAAGATATCTCCACGTCTAAACCCTGGAACCTGCGAGTGTGACCTTATTTGGAAAAACGGACTTTGCAGATGTAATTAAGTTAAGGATTTTGAGATGAAGAGCTCATCCTGGATTATCTGGTTGTAATCTAAGTCCCACAAGTGTCATTGTAAGAGATACACACAGAAAAGAAGGAGATGTGAAGACAGAGGCAGAGATTGGAGTGATGTGATTAAGAGCTGAGGAAGCTAGTAATCACCAGAAGATAAAAGAGGCATGGAACCAATTCTCCCCGGAGTCCTTGGAGGGAGTGCAGCTCTGCCAATGCCTTGATTTCAAATTTCTGGCCTCTAGAACGGAGAGTCAATATATTTCTGTTGTTTTAAGCCACTAAGCTGGTAGTAATTTGTTAATTTTTCACTGTGACTCTCTTGGAATTTTTACATCAACACATGTAAATGCACCAAATTCTATTAATATCTGAAAAGTATTTCATTATTTGGCAGTATCAAAATTTATTTAACCAGCCATCCATTGATGGACATTTAAGTGGTTTCTCATTGATTGGTACCACTAACATTAACACAATTAACATTTTTCTGCAAGTGCCTGTGCATGCACTTAACATCTGTAGAATAAATTCTTAACAGGAGAATTATTTTTTGAAGGTACTTACGTTTTAATATCTCCCCTTCATTCTATTAATAGTTTTTTCTCTCCTTCTTTCCAAACCCAGTCACTGTGCAATACACTGGAGATGTAAAAACAGTGTACTTTACTGTTCCGGATGTTCTAGGAGATGTGTTGATAAATAAGTGCACTAAAGGGCCATAGGTATCTACAGTGCCTAGATGGGCACATATAATGTACAGGGGGATAGTCAATTCCTGTTTTAGCAAAGGTATGGTAGAGATAATTCTTGATTTGAGCCTTAAAAAAATGTTTGCTTGTTGGGGCATTCCAGGCAGAATGAACAGCCAGGAAAAAATGGAAGGGAAATGTGAAAGAGCAATACATCGACTTATCTGAAGAAATGTTTTAAAAAAGGAGTGCAACAAGAGAACCTAGAGAGGCAGGTGGGTCCGGATTGTGGAGTCCAAAAGAGAATCTGGAACCTTTTTCCTCTATGAAACATGAAAATTAATAAAGGTAAACTTCATTTAAAATGGACTCAAGAGGCCAGAAGAGGGAGCTACCCATGCAGTGCCACTCCAGGTCAATTACGGGAAAGAGAGTCAAATACAGACCCCAATTGAAAGGAGGCGATAGGAAAGAATCGTCAGTTACAGGAAGAAACATACATTGCATCCTAAACAGAAATTGACTATCCTAGCAACTCAGCCAATGAGAAGTCATCACCACTCTGAACTCTTGTTTTTCTCCAATGGACTTTCATTCAAAACAACCCATCCAATTGCCTCCTTTTTCTCTATAAAATAGCGTTCCTCTCCCTTGTTTGTTGGATTTGCCTGTGGTCCACCATAGCACACACATCCCGAATTGCAATTCTTTGGCTATTCGCAAATAAACTCATTTTGCTGGTGAAATAACTGGCTGTTTTACTTTTAAGTTTGACGGTAACATGGACCCAATGAAAGATTTGATGAAAAGGAATCCCATGGTCAGAATTGAGTTTTTGTAGTCATTTTGACAGCAATGCAGAAGACGGATTGGAGGGAATAGGAATAGGGCCTGGAGGCCATGATATCAATTTATTGGTTTGGAGATAAATTTTTACATCACTTGGCACATTTCAAGGAGTCTCAAACTCAATGTATTTAAAACTGAGATTTTCTTTCTACCTTGTACTTTTATTGCACTCTATATCTCAGTTAAATGAGAATCCCAAATCTTCCGAGCAGGCAAGTATAATCTCAGTGATTCCTTCTACTACTCTCATGTCATGTCAGTTCCTCATCAAATACTAGAGATTCTGCCTCAGCATTGTCTTAAAATCCTGTTCTCTCCCTCCACCCTTATTTCCACTGTCTTTAGGTCAGATCCATATCATCTCTTGTAAGGTCTGTTTCCAATGCCTCTCATCTGGTCACTTCTTTCTTCACTTTCACCCCCTATATTTCATTTTCCATATGACTCAAAGTGTTGCTTATATACAAAGGAATCTGCTTATGTCATTTGCCAGCTTCAGATCTCCCTTGGCTTCCTGCTGTCCACAGGAATGAGTCCTGTCCTCCACAGTCTGACTGCTCTCTACTCTATCAATCTCTTCAGCACCTGTTTGAGCCATTTCTCAAATCCAGCTACAGAATCTGTCGTTGCCTGAGTGTACCAGGCTCTACCATGGCTTCATGTCATTTTTCAATCTGTTTCCCTGCCTGAAAAAACCATCTTTTTCTTTATGTGAATGCTCCAGTTATTTTTCTGAAAAGACAGAAATTGCCACTTCTTCTTGGAGAATCACCTCACAGCCTGTGGCAGAGCAATTGGTTCCATCCTTAGTGTGCTGTGACCGCATTGTGTTCTTACTTATGTAAAGGCTCTTTCTTTGCTATGCTATAATTTTTGTTTATGTGTCTATATCCACTGGTTTTCAAGTCTATTGTGACAGAGTCTAGCCTATTACTTGACACCTTTTAGGAACTGAATTTATGATTTTTTTAATTAATTTTTTTGAGGAAGATTAGCTCTGAGCTAACATCTGCTGCCAATCCTCCTCTCTTTTTTTTTCATTTTTTGCTGAGGAAGACTGGCCCTAAGCTAACATCCATGCTCATCTTCCTCTATTTTGTATGTGAGACTCCTGCCATAGCACGGCTTGATAAGCAGTACGTAGGTCTGCACCCGAGATCCAAATCAATGAACCCAGGGCTGCTGAAGCGGAATGCACGAACTTAACCACTGTGCAACCGGGCAGGCCCTTGAATTTATGATTCTTGAAAACATAATTAACCAAGATTATACCTTTGCTACAAGAATATGCCTGTTGTGAGGCAAACATTCTCTTCATATTGCTGAGGTTCACAAATGCCATATTTTCTGTGAATAACTGAGGCAGTGGTAAGCAATTTGTTTTAAAATCAGGTTTGATTATGTATACTGTTTGAAGAATTGTCAACTTATATTGGATTGGTTTTAATTTAAATTTCCACTTAATGTCAGCAGAGGACCTAACACTGTGTATGTAGCAACATAATTTATTTGAGAAGAGATTTATAATTCACATTGTGTTTGAATGAAATCCTGATCTCACATATTTGTGAAGTTGTTAATGAATATAGTAAAATTAAATTGCATGAAACTTTTAAAAGCCTAATATTATGTTGTTCAATTTTTAACTTCATTTTATTAAGTCAATAGAAATTAGCAAGAAAAATGTATGTACTGGAGTGAACTGAGATTACACATTACCAGAGAAACGTCTAGATACCTAAAAAAGACAAAAAACACATCCTTGTCGACTTTGTGGTAACAGCTAAATTTGGGTGGCATTTTACGACTTCCACAGCCTGATTAGAAGGGTTGTTATGCTTTCAAAACACAACATGGCATTTAAGTATGAATAATAACTTGTTTTCATGTTATATGATGTAGTTTACCAAATGTTTCCTGTCTTTATGCCCTTTATACGAGGTCCCTAAAGACCTCTAGTAAGCTTAAATAGCACTGTCCAAAAAAGCTACCTTAACAATAATGTAAATATAGTCAAAGCACACTCAAAATTTCAACATGTGTTCCAATGACTTACTGCCTTTTTATTCTGAACTTTCTACTTTCCTGCAAACTCACGTGTATTGGGTACAGAGAACATCACGTGTGATAAATTTAGCTTCCTACTCTTTACATTTTTGTTTCCACTTCTCTCTCCTAAGAGAATATAAACTCTTTGAAAGCTAGTTCTGTGACTTTTTTCGCAAATTTTTGTCTAGTATCTCATGCAAGGCCAATGTTCAATAGACAACATTTGAATGACTGAGTCAATGAATAAACAATTCCATACCCTGCCTAGAAACAAATTTAGTTAGGAGATAATAGGAGAATTTTTTTACTCACGTATTCTTTGTGGGGCTGGAAACATACAATTTGGGGGGCTTCATTTAAGATATATAATACACGAGAATTAGTAGGAAGTTGCACTGGCCTCCCAGTGCTGTAGAAGTTGTCCATGCAAGTGAGGGGCTCTGAAGCCTCAGCTTCATTAACTGAATGAGAATTTGCCTCTGTGTTTAGTACTATCATACTGCAGCAGCACGAAAGTGTTCTCTGTGCCTGGACTTGTAATCTAAACAACTCTCCTTGGGCTGGACCGACTCCAGAGAGCTAAGACCACAGGGTTCCTTTAAGAAGATACATCCTGAAGGAAATCTGTTTCCACTAAATGCAGTAGGACCTAATCTGAAGAGGAATTTTAAAACTTTATGAGAATTACTGTCATTTTTAGGTGGATTTCTTTAGTTTTCATGCATGAAGTTAAAATTCATTTAATTATTTAATAAAGATATATTGATTATTAAAATCAATCTGAGAGTCCACTTTATGAATGGATATGCAGATGTATGGATAACATGAGAGGAAGAGAAATATGCATAAATGTATGTATGTGAGAATGACCCTAGGGGAGTTCAGATGTACACGTATGTATCCTGTATGCTCAGTGGTGAGAACTTTTTACTTTTTCCCATCCTCACACGATATGGCCTTACCTCCATTTCTTTCAGATCACAACTGCTGATTTGAACTCTAAGGCCTAAGATTACATCTGGGAAATCTGGATTTTCTCCAGATGGTTTCATAGGAGGTCCAGACCGCCCATTGCCCATTCTTAATTTCTGCCTTGTTTATATCCAATTTAATGACCGTCTGGCCTCTGTTACTGGCAAAAGGGTGTTACAAATCCCAGTGGTCATTGGCGCAGGTTTTAGCCACAGCTACGGAGAGAAGAGAAGGATGGAAAGACTAGATTTGGCTGCTACTCATGCTGTTTATATCTAAACTGTCTCATAAAGTCTGACAAGTACATAATGGTTACTTCTGTTCACGGCAGGCCTGGCTGCTGATCCTGCGTCACACTGGCCTCGGGCTTCATGCTTGCAGACTCCCTCAGACTTCCCTTCTCATGGATTTACTCATCACTCAGTAAATGGTTCCTCTCAGAGATTAGCAGATTGGATTTATTTCAGATTAGGTTTGCCAATTCTTGAGAAGTGTGTTCTGACACAGCAAGTAAGTTAAATAACAGGCTTAGTGGCCACTTAGGGCTAAGAATTTTAGTGTAAACTAAGATATTTGCAAAATTTTTTACTCTCATTATATCTTCTCCAAATTTGTCCTTTTTGCTAATGCTTCCGTGACAATAGTAGCATGTGAATCAGTTACTGTGAATTATTCGTGCCTTGCAGTGTGAAAATAGTTCTTTATACAATCTTCACATACATATTCTGGTATCAGAGTAAACGAACTTTTTCAAAATTAAACATGCATTCACGTTTCTAACCTTTTACCCACTGTTCTGAAACTGAGTGTTCTGTTATTTGGCATTCAAAACTTGATCCTTTCTTTTGGTGTTTTTGTTTAATTTTTGTTTGTTTGCTCGTTTCCACAGTTAATTCCAGGTAGACAGGAGTGGTGCCTCACTCAGATTTGCCTTTATGTGCCTAACATGGTTTCTGCATTATGAATGAAAATGAATTATATCCAAGGTGTGAATCCACTCTGGAGGTCTAACTTCTCAATGGGAAAACTCTCGTATTACTTTTATAAATCATTTACAAATAGAGTGGTGTGGGGGAGGCATCCTAGATCTTAAATCAAAGTTTAGCAAAGAGAGCACAAGATAAGCCTGGAATGTTCGTGATGTCAAAAAAGCTGAAAAAATGACAGAAAACCCCTAGAAGCCTGCTTGAATGGAGTCCTGCTGACTAAATAAGGAATAATTTGATCTTCCAAATAGTGATAATAAAGGATTTAATTCATTGAATAAAACAGCAAATGGTGAGTCAATATAAATATAAAACAATTAATGGGTATATTGAGAGCTTGACAAGAAATAGAATATTTATCATTTCAAACTACAGCGTCATAAAGCAGTTGTTAATTACAAAGGGTGCAGCGTAACTTAGCGTAGAAAAGCTTGACTGACGTTGCCTTCATCAAATGATCAAAGTAAACATCATTGGTAATGGGACAGATTGAAATTGTGTGCCACTTTATAAGATGCAATGAGAAAAAAACAATATCACTTTTATGATATCACTGCCCAATCTGCATAACCTAAATCTAATCAAACTCAAATTGGAATACAAAAATAATTAGCTTACAATCTTAAAAATGCGAAGGTCACCAAAGTCAAGGAAAGACAAAGGAAATATTCCAGACTGAAGGAATATGAAGAGACGTGACAATTAAACGAAGCATGTGATTGTAAACTGAATCCTTTGCTATACAAGTCATTATTAGGACAATTGAAGAAATTCTAATGGGATTTGAGAATTAAATGATAGTAATGTACAAATGTTAATCTCTTGGTTTTGGTGGTATGTTGTGGTTATACAGGATAACGGCCTTGTTTGTAGGAATTACACACTAAAGTATTTGATGGTGATGGGGTATCAGGTTGGCAAACTATTCTGAAAAATATTTCTTGAACTGTTCTTCCAAGTTTAGTGGAGGTTAGTAATTGTTAGCAAAATTCAAATGTTAAAAACTAAAAAATAGGGGCCGGCCTGGTGGCGCAGCAGTTAAGTTGGCACGTTCCGGCTTCTCGCCGACCCAGGGTTCGCTGGTTCGGATCCCGGGTGCGGACATGGTAGCACTTGTCAAGCCATGCTGTGGTAGGCGTCCCACATATAAAGTAGAGGAAGATGGGCATGGATGTTAGCTCAGGGCCAGTCTTCCTCAGCAAAAAGAGGAGGATTGGCAGTAGTTAGCTCAGGGCTAATCTTACTCAAAAAAAAAAAATCTAAAAATAATTTTAGAGCTATCATAAGTTTGTGAGAAATTACACTGTATTCTGTTCACAGTCTTAACCTGAAAACAAAAAGTAAGCCTAAGATCAACCTTCAAAATAATAATATGAAATCGATAGCTTTTTATTTTTTAATGCCAAAGAAAAGAATTTTAGGAAATGGACATAAATTATGGGAGGCAGCTACCGATTTAATTAGGATGCCTAAGGAATAATTACATCTAGAAAGATGTAATTTCATGCGTGATGTTGTTTCTTCAATGTGACTGTTGCTTCTCATTCTCATAAATTTTTAATTTTGCTACTGTTTTTATATACTGGAATGTACTTGGTGGCACTTTAAAGTACGTATATTTCTCTGGAAAAAAATTTTATGAAAGGCCTATAACATTTATGTTTATTGACCTCAGTAAAAATCTAGACTATAATTGGAAAATAGAAAATACATCTGTTTCACTAGAGTGTAATAGATTGTGACTCCCAGACAGGGTAACTGAGTTATGTTTGGTATTGATATACATTAGTACCCGCTTGTCCTTTCTCCCTTTTTATTAGATAATCCTTTCAAAACAGTCTTCCCAGTGTGAGTTGTAGGCATTCTGTAAAAACATGATCTACTCATGTAGTTGTGGACTACCACATTTTTCTTTCAGTAAGACAGTGGAAAATCTGTTACTCATTAAACATTAATATATTTCTTTATTAAATCATATAAGTTGAGCTGTAAAATTTTGTATTAGGTCTAATTATTTGACTTAAGAGCTTATATTGATTAAAACTTTGAAGTATTGAATTATTACTTCAGCATTTTCATCTTAATCAACTTCTTACTTAAATTTCAGCATCCCGTGGAAGAGAATATTTCGTGTTTTAAGATACCACTGTTGCCTTACATAATCATTACCAACTTATTCATGTGATCTAAGTTTAGCACACAGTTTTCCGAGAAGATTCTAGTTTTAATGAATCATGAAGAGAGAGAAAACCTTAGTACCATGACAATTGATGATTAAAATGACCAAATCGGAAAAAGATATGGTGACTATCCACCAAAGGACAGTCCGATTAGCAAACTATTTCCAAAGTTTATCCTGCCCATGCAGAGCCAAGAGAGAGCAACCTCTCCACGGGATGCAAAGGTCAGAGATGTAACAATAGGGAAGTATTGCCAGTAACTACAGACATTGGGAGAAGGCCCACATCAAACTGAGTTCTCCCAGCATGCTATACAGGTTGTGTGCCAGTAGACTGTTGAGTATAAATGGACTCAATTATTCTAGACCGAACTAGTGGAAATGTTTTCTGCTAACAGTGCACATGGACACTGATTTAAACAAACCCATATTAAATGTACATGTTGGCAACTAAAATACTTGAAGTAATCGGGTACGTTTTCTTGTGCATTAATGATATTGTGAGCATATAATAGGGACCTTCATTCAAAGGCTCCAAAATGAAGGCAATATTATTTCCTTTTCATCTTACAAAAGTCTAACAATGTTAAGTGATTATTTTTCCAAATGTGACATACCAAATAAAGCACTGCTAATATACAGTGAGTAAGTCAGCTGTAGCACAGCTGATATTATTTCTCCCATTTCCAGAGTCTCCTCCCTGGATTGTTCATAACGCCCTCTACTATTTTCTTTACTTATAATCATCTCCTTATTCTACATTTCCCTCATTTCTACATTCAAGAGAAGTTTAACTTTTCTTGACCCTCTATGTTTTCTCAAGTTTGGCCTCTTAGTTTTTCCCTATAATGCTTAAAGAATGGTGGAGAAAACAACCTCTGATGACCTGGAAAGTAACTGATCTTTAATTATGTGACAGTCATATAACAGCGAACTTGATCTCTTCTCCCCATCTAGAAATATAAGAACAGACCACCCCACGCGTTCATCAGTAAAAAAGTTAGTCTGAAAACTCTTGTAGGATAAGAAAGGAGGAAAAAGAGACAAACAAGAGCCTTAAGTTAGGTTCTGGGCTCAGAACGACTAGAGAGTCAGGCCTGAATGGGAAAGATTGGGATTTAGAAATGAGACTAACCCTTTGAAAAGATGCAGCAACTTAGGTGTTCCCATTGCAGGCAAAGATAGTCATTTGGAAAGCATAGTGGTAATAATTGAAACAAAAGTGAAACTCAGGGAGATCTAGCAAGAAGTTACAATGAGTGTCTGGACACTACTATTCAAGAAATTAACCATTGCTCCAGGTCCACCTTCCCTCATTCTACCTCTATTATATTTGAGAGTATTCAGAACGCAGTGTCTCATGTGGATCTGGTAATAAGTCTGTCTTGGTCTTCCTCTGTCTCTCCAGCACGTAAGCTTGCCATGATAATGCTACTCTTCTTGGCCCAGCCACAACTGGATGTTGTCTCTCTGTGAACATACATTTGACACTGGATGGCTTAACAGGAAAATGTTAGTTTCAACATGGAAATAAGTAAATGTATTTTTCTGCAACTTAGTGAGGTGCTTTGATTCCTTGGTGTTGAACTGGCACTGCTTGTGTCCTGCTTCTCACAAAATTCTGAACATCAGCTCCGCTTTTCTCATCAATAAATGATCAAACAACACAACGATACACTCTTATACATACTCAACTAAAACAAACATGGCTAAATTTTATTTTAAAAATTGCTTTATGAGTTTCTCTGTTTAGTTTTGTTTTTGTTTTACGTTCCTCCTGTTTAACAAGATAGCAGGCCCTGAGCTTGCTTTCTGCATATTATGTTTGAGGGATAAATGTAAGTTGTTATTATTTTAAATCTGAAGCCCACAGATGAGATTAAATGAAGTGCTCCTAAAGGAGATATCCGGGAAGAGGATGAGTGGATTTGGAAAATGATATTTGGAGAAACTCTGTAGTTGTGAGGGTAGGGATTAGGGCTTTCCTCGGGATAGGAGAAAAAGTCTCCTCAGACTACGGAGGAACAATGAAAAAGATGCCTGTGGTTTTGCGAAGAGGAGACCCTAGTGCAGACTTTTGGCAGTGTGGCAGGGATACGCTGGAGAAAAATAGCTTTATAGTATTTCTGAGCCCTGTGAAGCCTTCCCTTGCTCCAACTGTGGTGTGAATTCAATTCAAAGCAGTGGGAACTTAAAGGATTAAGCACACAGAGATGATGGGCGTCTCAGTGGAAGCTGGTGACTCACTGAGGCTAACAACCATGGGACAAACCCTTGATGCCTTGGAACAGGGGCAGAAGCCAAGCTGGATGTCCAGGAATAGTGGAGGTTCTGTTTTTCGTCACTATAGGTTGTGGTCTCTGAGTCAGATGGTAACCTGAATAATAAAAAACAAATATTTATCCTGTGTCTGAGTTTTGGACAAAGAATTATACTTAATAACACGTAGAGGTTCATCAAAGGTTGTTAAATCTTTTGAGAAAGGGCATTTATGAACCAAGAATGGATGAAAACGCCCAGAATTGAAAATACTAACTTTGAGAAAAGGTAGTTACAATGTTTTGGAGAATTAGTACTCACTGAGAAATGATATGTCCTCTCAGAGATCAATGCTGATTTCAAGGATACCAGAGGTCTATGATGAGATTGAGCTTGAGAGCACACTACAGACTGATTTTTAATCTCAGGCATAGAAATTGCAAAAGGAAGCAAGGGCAAAATGTCAGGTGGTTGAATTTTACTAACAACATTAAATTTTACAATTCTCTGTAGAACGCTTAGAAAAAATACATCAAAGCTGACTTTTAGAGCCTGGACTTTTCTATCTCAAATTTTGAATAGCATTGGCCTCTTCTTGGAGCAGGAAATAAAATTTCAGTAGAATCAGCTTCATTCCTTCCAACTAGCATGACTGAAGTGCTAACCCACACACTGAAGATGTTTCATTAAGTTAGGCGCTCGCTTGTTTGCTAAGTTTCAAGCATGCAGGCAGAGGGGTCAGAGGGCTACCCTGACAAACAGCGGGCCTCCTCAACATTCCATTTGTAGCCTAGCTTGCTGAGAGCAGAAGGCAAGCCTACACAAGGAAGCTAGAGAAAGTTCTGCCTGTCCCCAGTAGGGAAACATTTACAAAATATTACAAATAATTTAGGAGAAGCAACATGGGCCTCTTTCTGTTTCACTCATGGACTCTCTGGTTTTGCACATATCCAGACCTAGTTGGAGCCCATTTTCTCTCTCCAATAAACAGCTGAGATCAATTTGAGTAGAAAATAAGGCAAGGAAACCCCATCTGGTAGTGGAGGATGTCAGGGGAGGGAAATAACTGAGCACATAGTGGCACCCCCTGGTCTACATCTGAATGATGGCCATCACGTTCAGGAGGCCAGCTCCCAAGCTAGAGGGCGCAGATCTAAGCAATGGGTGGTGGCTCTGTGGAGCATGAGGGCATAAGCAAAAATCCTGACTGGGGATTAAACACATTCTTTCTACCAAAACTAAATCCTCACACAGCAGAGTTAAAACTAAAGATGACTGAGTGTCTTATCAAGACTCAGAGGAAATTCCACCTACTCTGATGTGCCATCTCTGGTCACCCTGAGAGATGTAGAGTGTGATATATTAGCAGAGCAGAGTGGTCAAGAGCATGGGCTCCCGAGACAGACTAACTGATTGGAGTCACAGCTCTGATGCTTCCTGGTGCTGAACCTTGAAAACCCATGTTACCTGTCACTGCTTCAGTTTCTTCATCTGGTATAAAAAAGGATAATAATATTACCTTTTTCATAGAGTTATTGTGATAATTAAATGAGATTAGGTATGTAAAGGAAGCAGAAGAGCACATGGCACAGAATGAACACTCAATATGGTAGTATTATTACCCTCCACCACCACCGCAGGTGAGCAAGTTGAACAATTTACCCTATGAACAGTCTCAACTTTCCAACCCAGGTGATGCTGAGCATTTAGGATATACTTTCCTAAATAAACCATTTGGTCCAGCGGTATAAGTTCCACCTTCATTTAAGGGCTGGATGTGGGAGCAAAAAGCATTCATTTTTGTTTTAAGGAAGCATGGATGTTACCAGGGGATGAGTTGCCAAAATAGTATTTTGAGATTTTAATTCCTGCATCCCCCCCCCACAAGCAGATTTCTCTCTATCTCTTCTCCCCATTCAAATAGATAGTCAGCATGTTAACTACTTCCTTGTCCAAGGGATAGTCTGTACAGGTTTTAAATTTCCAAAATAAATGATTTAAGTAGTAAATCACTATAGATGCTCCTGAGAGAAAATACAGGAGAAGACTATTTAAGGCCACAGAGTTTGCTAGAGAAATTGGCTTGTGAGAGGAGCTTCCCAACTACACAAGGAAAGAAGTTTCCCCAGGATGGGGAGTACATGGAAGAGAAAGATCTCAGGAGCCAAAAAAAACCCAAGCTGGGCTCTAATCAATTCACCAAGGAGGTAACCAGTCCCTAGAGAGAAATGGTTTTATGGTACAACTGGAATGTCTAGTCTGTGTCATAGAATGTGACAATCAACTCATCAATGAGGTAGCAAGAGTCTAGAAGGAAATGGTTTTACAATATGGCTTGTAGGGGATGAAGACATTTCCTCTATCCACTCTAGGTCCTTCTGGCCAGACTACAAATTAAATTCACAAGAAGCAGACTAGCAGGGGGAAATTGAACAAAGCTTTATAACATGTATACATGGGAGAGACCCAGAAAAACTGAGCAACTCCAAAAATGGCAGAGGTCTCACCTTAAATACCATCCTCAGCTAAAGACAAAGGAGGATGTTGGGGGAGAGGGGAGTCAGTTGTGGGAGGTTACCAGAAAAGCACAGTAAACAAGAGTAAGGTTATTATGCAGATTTAAGTCCTTGCCTTCTTCACTGATAAGAGTTTTTAGAGATGAGGTCATCCCCCCTTCTTCCTGGTACAGAGAGGGAGACACCTTTACAGATGGAGATTTCCTTTACAAATGTAAATGTCTCTTACAAAGGGTAACTTCTACTTTTCAGAGTTTGTCTCGTGTCTATAGTTTTAAAAAGTAAGTAGCCCAAAATAATCCATGCCAAAGAGACATATCTTGGGGTGGCCAATTCCAGTCCCCCACAGTCCTGCTTTTGAAACTTTTGAGTTTCACATCCTTTGAAACTTTAAGAAGTTTCATAGTCCAGAAGCTGAGTGGTAGATTGTTTCATCTCACTGAAAACATTTCTTAGTCCTGATAATAGATCAGTCCAGATAAGTTCATTTTAGAAGTCGGTGATGCAGGTGGGCTCCCAAAGTTAGGCCTATATTGTGGAAGCAAGCAGTAAGGTATTTAATGAGTACTTCTATGGAAATCAAAAGGAAAAACAAGGTTAAAGGTTGCAGCAAACTATAAACCAGTTCCTAAGCCCAGGGGACAGCCACTCAAGAAGATTTCTAGATGTCAGTGTCAAAGCATCTTTTGCAGCTTAAGATGTCTCTGATGACATCATTGGGTGTTCACATATCTTTCTGAGTGGCTTACAGCTTACACAGCAACAGACGTGAATAAGTTTAGATCAAGTTGTTCAGCTTCAGTTTGCAGGGCTTCAGGAAAAAAGCCAGGTTCAATTCTCAATGATTCCAAAGGAAAATGATGGAAAAAACTGAAAACTCTAGTTCAGGGATTTGTAGCCAGATATTTCAGGAGACTAGAAGAATTCAGGATCCAGTCCAGTTCACAAGTAGAGAAAAGCCTCAAAGACAATGAACACAATTAGGATCTGTATTATAGTTTTTTACTGAAACACAATTTTTCTCTCTAAAATCACCCTCATTTTTATCAAAGATAGCCAAATTAAGATTAATTGGTTTGCAAAATAAGTTTAATTTCAATAAAATTGGCCCAATTATTTACATAAGTACAGCAATAATAGTCATTGATTATATAGGCTTTTTTAAAATCTGCTTTGCTGGTACTTTTTATAAGGAATCTCAGATTGAACTTTAAAGGCCTCTCAAGGCGAGGAAAGCCAAGCCAAGGATTTGCCATCAGATTTGCCTGTAACACCTACAGATTTGGGTGGATTTCTCTCTTTTTGAGGTCCCCCAAAATATTTGAAGCTTCCTTGCACCTGCCTGATGATTAAGCTTCCTTACTTAGCATGTAAGATTGCTGGAATCTCTGTAAACGAGGTACCAGGCCCATATTTCCAAGTGGTTTTATTCCATAAAGTCCAATCCTTGTTTCTCAAAAGCTTTCTGCATATCTGCTCTATGCCTGTTTCTCTCAATTATGACATTCCAGTCAAAGCTTTGTTAAGATAACCAATGTTTCCAATTGTGTCCTGTTATAAAGAGAACAGATTCTTATTGAACTTATGCAGATAACTATATTACCATGAAAATAACAATACTTACTAAGAGCTTCCAAATTCTGGAGGGATCAGGTAGAGAGAAAAAGATAAATGTTTCAATTCTGCTCACAAAGGTATAATTTCACCAAATTTCTATAAGTCATAGTTAGCATAAGAGAAAAGAGAAAAAGATTTCCTTAAATCTGAGAAAACAAAACATCAAAAAATCAACAATATTTCAAATGAAAAGTCATATAAATCATTTATCCTCATCAGTGCATTCAGTTCTGCATAATTGATTTTTGATCTTAATCTTCTTTTAGTAGCTTTATGGAGTCATGAGTTTCTCTGTTAGAATCCTGTAATTTCTTACTCAGTTCAGTTTTATAACCAGAAAGTTCATCAGAAATCTGCATTCCAAGGTGCTGGTCCAGTGGTGCAACAGTTAAATGAGCACATTCTGCTTCAGGGGCCCGGGTTACAGTGGTTCAAATCCCGGGTGTGGACATGACACCAGTTGGCATGCCATGCTGTGGTACGCGGCCCACATATAAAGTAGAGGAAGATGGGAACGATGTTAGCTCAGGGCCAGGTTTCCTTAGCAAAAAGAGGAGGACTGGCAGTAGTTAGCTCAGAACTAATCTTCCTCAAAAAAAGAAAAAAGAAAAAAGGAATCTGCATTCCAGAGTAAGTGTCAGAGTCCTTTTCATGAATCTCTCTGAAGATGAGACATATTTGGAAAAGTAAAAAGTATGAGATTAAAACAATAACTGTTTGTAAACAACAAAAGACTCAAAAATGGAAATTGACAAAGAAATTTGGTTAATTTTGTGACACACAACACCTCAAAATAATAACCAGAATTATGCCTATTACCAGGACAGATCAGAATTTTAGGAATGTTATATAATTTTTTAAACACCTATATCAATAACATTTACCCACATAATACCACCTAAGAAGGTTTATCACTTATTTGGCAATGCTTCCCATGTAATTTAACATACAAAATAAGCCTAATTAGTTTAGTATTTTCCTCTTTATAGGAAGAGAGATAAATTTCTTAGAGAAGTCCCAGGGGTCCATTGAAAATCCCCAGAGAAATTCTCCTCCTTCTTCCATGCCAAAAGAAAGCCTTTATTCTGGACTTAAATATTTTTTGGAGGGGAGGGCTTGACAAAAATATCAAAAGGTTTTAAAACACTTGGTCATATAGGAAACAATGCTCACTGCGAAACAATGCTCAGGTATCTACTCAAAGTGACAACAGAAACAGTCAAGAGCAGTTTAAAAAGTCAAAAAATCTTAAGAGAGACTTCTCTATTTCTGAACATAGGAAATCATTTTAGGAAACATAGATTTTCCATCTTTTAGGTAGACTTAGAGTAGGCCAAAAGTTCAAGAAAATTATCCTTTAAGAGAAAACCAAATTTTAATTTTTGCACCAGCTTAATTTTTTTTTTTTTACATTAAAACTCCTTTACTTAATTGGATTTACTTTAATCTTAGCCAACCTGACCAGGCATAAAACTCTCAGATCTTCTGTTTCACAAACCTTCTATAACTTTCTTTTTGCATTCAGAATTTGTCCCACGCTTTTGTTCTTCCTTTCTGGTACTTCAGGACAAATTTATCTTTCTTAACTCAACAAACAAGAATACTTCCATTCTATATACCTTTTTTTACCAAAAACATACATTTGACTTTCCTTGAATACAAAGACATTTGCCTTTAATTAGATATATTAATTAGACTTTTTAACCCTTAAAGACCCTAGTAAAAACTAAAAAGGTAAGTACTTATGGACTGTCTTTTATACCAGCATTCTAAACACTTTTCATAAAAATTTCTAGAAACATGCCACTTCACAGTAACAAAACACAAGACATGTTTACTAATAGACCCAAACACTTTAAGCCTCTCTGCAATAAGAAGCCAAAAGTAGATAAACTTACATTTAATAATTAATATCTAATATCTTACCTTAATTGGAAATGATCTAGATACTCATTGAATTTTATCATTTAGATCAACCTAGTAAAACTTCAAAGTTTCAAGTTACCAAAGAGATTTTGGAAGTTATTTTAAATCCACATGCCATAAACTATAATTATGGCTGAAATTTTATCTATAAACTCTTATTTCATTTATATGTAAATCATTTGTTCCCAACAATTGTGTTTAGATTACCCACAAAAACTTTGTGAGACATTAGACAAAATTAGCTATCATTCTAAGTTATTATGCTGACAAATTTGTGCCAGGGATAACATGAGCTTTTTTTTTGTTTTTTTAACTAGTAAACCCAGGCTGCATATCATATCCAATGCTGATAACTTTTAAGACATGCCTATTTTAATCAAACCAACAATCTTAAATGATGAGGATCAAGGCTGCCCCAGGGAGAAAAGCCCAAGGTATTCTGCCCTACATACCGATCTATATCATCCTCTGGGAAGCATAGGACATCCTGACCTGATCCGACCTGTAGGACCACCCAATAACCAGACCCCACCTGCACTGATCCCATTTTAATGACTTTTTAACATAATCTTTCCCTTTGTTTTGTAAAGAAATAACTCACATACCTATGCCTTATAAATTTAGCCCTACCTTCAACCCATGTTTGCAGTTCTTCACTGCCCTTGGATCCTGTCCCCATGCTATTCTCTGAATAAAGGAGCACTACTACCAGACATTGAGAATCCAAGAAATCTTTCTTTCAACTCCTCAGCTCATGGAGCCCACATCATTAAACAAGATTTCATTTACCAAAGATTATTTCATATCACATTAACTTGAAAGACATGTAAGTGCTTACTTCAAGTCAATTAAACAGCTCTTGATTTTGGCCATCCATCCAGGGGTAAAATATCACACATATGGACACACATAAACACACAGGTAGACACAGACAGAGACATTAAATTTTTGTTATGAATCAGGTGCAATACAAAACTCACTAGTTTGGAAGGAACATTTGCATTTCAAAGAATGGCTCTCAGGTCCTAGAGAAAATGGGAGCAGAAAATTTACATCATAAAGGCACATGGAAAACAGTCAAGTTTTCTTCAAGATGGAGTTTCTGGGGCATATTTGCCTTATCTGTTTCTAATGTCTCAATCTTTTGTCTCAACATCTAGGAGCATTTTGTGAGGAACAGAGGAGACCCTGGGGTTGGCAAAAAGACAGGTGAACCTTAAACTTCCCTCTAGAACCATACCTCTGGCCTTGCAGAGATTTGAAAAACAAAGACAGTTGCTTCCAATTCTCCAAAGAACTGGATTACATCCTGAATGATAGAAAAAGAGGCTGACTCACCCCCCTCCTCAGCTACTCCCTTCCAACTGCTTCTTTATATCAGGGAAAATTTTAACTTAAGAGGTGAATCAAAGATTTGTATATTCTAAAACTTTCAGGACAATGTCTAACACATTTAAAAGTCTTACAATCAGGCAAGGGAAACATTCCCCAGTGAGACAATGTCTGCACAATACAATCTATAATACAATCAGGCAAAAAGAGATACAATCACTTTACATAAAGCCTATAAACATATCAATTTTCTACAAAATTTAATCTGAATTCCATCAACTCTTATACCTCTAATTATAGTTTTCATTAGGACTTTATCAATAGGTCTTGGTCTTATAATATTGGATAGGGAAGTATTACCAACCAGACATTTTAAAACATACTCAGGCAAAGTTGATATAACCTCTTTATTAAAAAATCAGCTCAAGCATTCCAAACTTTGTAATCTTATCAACACTTAGACTTCTACATTTCATCAATTCAATTGTAACCTAAGTCAGAGTCTTAAGGCTAGTCACTATTTTCTTGCGTGTGTTTCCTTTTTAATTTGGCCTTTTCATAGGTACCAATAAAAATTATGCTGAGAGCTCTCACAATTTTTTTGCCCAATGTAGAAGTTTCTCCAATTTCAATGATCCATCATCTGGCCACACTGATGAGTAGGATCTTTTTCTGTTGTTTGTATGTATTTTTTTTCTTTTTGTGGAAGATTAGCCCTGAGCTAACTGCTGCCAATCCTCCTTTTTTTGCTGAGGAAGACTGGCCCTGAGCCAACATACATGCCCATCTTCCTCTACTTTATATGTGGGATGCCTACCACAGCATGGCGTGACAAGTGATGCCATGTCCACACCCAGGATCCGAACTGGTGAACCCCGGGCTGCTGAAATGGAATGTGCAAACTTAACTGCTGTGTCACAGGGCCAGCCCCAAGATCTTAACAGCAACTCATACCAATAAGCTTAACCATGGATGCAAGAGGCATACCCAAAAGAGATCCAGAAAGTTCACTCCCAAAAACAGTCTAAGAAAGTAAAGACCTTCATTGCACAGCAAGCAATGAAGGTTGAGATGACAAAGGCCCCTTATGGCAGCAATTGGGACCCCTTATGACAAACTTCTCTGAGAGCTGACACAGCCGGACAAAGAGAGCATGTCCCAGAACTCCAGTCTACTCGACTGGCCGCCAAGATGCATGCCAGTACATGCATCCTCCAGATGACAGAAACCAGAAAGGCCACAAAGCCAAGCTCTCAAGACATAAAACAAGACAAAAGGTCCAGGCAACAGGCTTATAGAGATGCCTGTGTCTTATGACAAATGACAAAAAAAGACAGAAACAAGGAAAAGTACGATCTCTGGGAAGAAAAGGATCCACAACCAATGAGTACTCAAGCAAATCCAAGAGTCACTGAGTCCAAGAAGGGAGCTTCACCAACATTTTCTCCTGCTAATCTAAATTTAGGAAAGCAAAGGAACACACCACTCTTGCTTCCATTGGACCCTGAAGGCAGATATCTGGGAGACTGATGTGGTAAGAACTCTTACCTCCTGCCAGCACTTGTCCGGGGTCCAGGATCTCTCAGCTGCAGCAGTCCAGGAGTGAGCAGTGTCCAACCAGTGAAATTTGATCTTGTCCAAGTCACCAAACTATAGGGGAAGAACACATTTCCTCTACCCACTCTGGGTCCTTCTGGCTAGACTACAAATTAAATTTACATGAGACAGAATAACATGAGAAAATAAAAGATTTATAACATGTAAACATAGGAGAGACCCAGAAAAACTGAGCAACTCCCAAAATGGCAGAGGTCTCACCTTAAATACCATCCTCAGCTAAAGACAAGTGAGGGTGTTGGGGGAGTGGGGAGTCAGTTATGGGAGATGACCAGAAAAGCACAGTAAACAAGAGTAAGGTTGTTATGCAGATTTAAGTCCTTGCCTTCTGCATTGATAAGAGTTTCTAGAGATAAGGTGATCCCCCTTCTTCCTGGTACAGAGAGGGAGACACCTTTACAGATGGAGATTTCCTTTACAAATGTAAACGTCTCTTACAGAGGATAACTTCTACTTTTCAGATTTTCTCTCATGTCTACAATTTTTAAAAGTAAGCAGCCCAAAATAATCCATGCCAAAGAGACATATCTTGGGGTGGTCAATTCCAGTCCCCCACAGGCTCTACAGAAGGGACCATAGAGTAAAGATTTCCGGCCTCTGATGTCCCCAGAAGAATTAGGCAGTCACCATTCCTGATGAAGTTCCATGGACAAGGGTAACATATATCCCTAAAAATTTGTGTAAACAAATGATGAAAGATGAGAGATACTATCTATTCTGCACCTCCTCCCATATGCAGATGCCCCATCTCCCTTCCACTCCAGGTATCATCCCGGAAATTAACATCGAAGAGGACCTAGCAATAAATGACCGTGTTGTGGGGAAGGAGTTCACCAGAAAAATCAATGTTTAGCTTTCTGACATCCCAGAGCTAAGAGTCTGGAATGAATTTGTTACACAAACAAAAGAAAGTTTTGGACTATGATTCATACTTTTTTTTTTCCTTGAGGAAGATTAGCCCTGAGCTAACATCTGCCAATCCTCCTATTTTTTCTGAGGAAGACTGGCCCTAAGCTAACATCCGTGCCCATCTTCCTCTACTTTGTATGTAGGAAGCATGGCTAGCCACAGTGCCATGTCCACACCAGGGATCCGAACCAGCGAACCGGGTTGCCGAAGTGGACCATGCACACTTAACTGCTGTGCCACTGGGCCGGCCCTGATTCATACTTCTTAAAAAGCAACAGGTAAATCTGAATCCAGACTTTGAAAAAAGTATTTTAGAGAACAATCTCTCCCCTCCATGCAGACAGACCACCCCTTACATTTTCTGTTAAAGTGGTCCTTTGATCTACATAGTCTCACATAACTGCATTTTAGTTTGTGGTCTGTGCTTCCCATTTGCAGAACTAATGGCCTGATTAATTGATTTTACCACCAAAGAACAATTTGCTCCAAGGGTGGGGACAAGTCCCCTCTTTCAAAAGTAAAACCAAACCAAAATCTCCTCATAGCTTTGAAAAGAAGTATTTTGGTTGCTACTTTTCTCGCTGAATTTTCATACATGGGTCAAGATTCCGTGAACATTCAAACTCCAAAAGTCGATTTTCTTAAGTATGTGGCTTAGAAATGGAAGCCTGATCCTAAAATGATGGCAATAGAATGCCATCTTGCCTCTTTCACAGTTCCTTTTCTGGTCTGTCATCTCCAATACATTAGTGGTCTCTGCCAAGGGATTCACAAGAATGCTCCATCCAACTTCTCCTTATCAATGTCACCTCTAAGTTTCCTCTTCACACTCCAGCCACACGAAACATATTCAAACATGTCTTCAGAAGTCCTATCTCCTTTACCTACACCTTTCTTCTGTGCCTCCTGCTGCCTTCCCCATTTGCCACACCCGATCACCATTGTTCTCTATCAGTAGGATCTCTAAGAACCCACCCAAGACTTTCTGTACTTCCTCAGGCAAAATGTGTGGCCTTATCTTCTGGACTTCCATAAAACTTTCTAATGTCTGCATTATAGCACTTACCTTATCGCCGTGAGTATAATTATTTATGTGTCTGTCTCTCTCAATAAACCATAGCCTTCTAAAGGAAAAGGGTGTGGTTTATTTAATTTAAATCTTCAAAGCAAAGCTTATACCATGCTTGGCATAAGATAAGTACTCAATGTTGATGAACGAATGGCTGCATGAACTAGTACATGCCTTATAATCCACTGCCCAATTGTTATGCTGAAGCAATTGTATTAGCTCAAGTCTCTGTGCATTTTAAAGCTCTTTGAGAAAAGAGTCTCAGATGTATTCATCAAGCTGCATTAGAAGAAAGGGTCTACATTTTTTGTAGTGTCAGTGAAATACCTTTTATAAAGGGACCAGATATCTTATCCCATAGAGGTACATAAATATTGTGTTGTCCACCTTTTGACTGAAGTACAATACGAAAATGTGGCATTGATAGTTGTGTAGGTGATTACAAGATAAGACTACCCCCAACTGATATTAGAACATTTCTTGGGTGATCTGTTAGGTAATCTAACATTTTTAATGTGAAGAAAAAGTGCTAGGAGAGTTTGCCACCCTGGAAATTGCCTGCTGGACTGGCTTCATTCATGTTATGGAAAATCTAGTGGTTCTGAGCAGACAAATGATAGCATTTAGGCAATTTCCTCGCTAAACTCTTCTTGAAGATGTAATTTACAATTGCTGCCCATTCCCTGAAAAATGTCTGCTACAGTAAAAAGAAGGGATGGGAAAAAATAACTCAAATGACTAGCAGAGGACATGGCTTGTATAATTTAGATTACACTTAAATTATCAACTTTAATGAATCAGAAAAAAATTTGTATGTGAAAAAGAAAAAAATGAAAAGTGAAGCTTAGTTTCTCTCCCTAAAAGCTAAAAAGACAAATATATTGAAAGCCAAAAGAGCATGCTAGCTTAAGGCAATGGAAAAAGAGAAAGGCATATTCCTCACGTTGAGAGAGTAGACTGCTGCACTCAACAGTCAGATTTGGTTTCTGGATGTTAGGAGGAAAGTTTTCTAGTGTCTGGACTTCCTAGCTCTAATTAGGGATGATTTAGGAGGTGAAGCCAAACGCAGTCATCTCCCAACTTCATACTCCAAGAGCTGCCAATGTCTATGGTTAATGAGGTGGACTTGGAGCCATGCCCTTAATTAGCTTGACCCTGTGAAACCCTGTTTCTCAAACGCTTTAAACCCATGACCCTCTAAAGCTTTTATGTTCTGTGTATTTACACCAGCCAAGAAGATTCTTTCTTGTTTTTGTCATGTACTTAGAATTATAAAAAATAATTAGTATGTCATAGACACTTTTTCAATGTATTTGGCGTATCGGTAATTTTGACATGTGCCTTTAGTGTGGAATTTGCACCATGTGCCACCCGCCCCCTAATTGAATAGTAGGGTTAAAATATGAGAGCTCTACAACTGTTGGTCAGCATAGGCTATATGATCTGGCATATGTTATTTTGTGCTCTTCATGATCATATGCGCATCATGAGAGTTACTAGAGGAATTCTATAACTTCAGATTTACAGAGAGTGGAAAAGAAGGTTTTAAACTTATTTCATATTTAATTTTATCTATCATTTGTGCATTCATTATATGCATTTTTCAAGTATCTTATTGAAACTTTAATAAGCAAATTTCTTATTTTTGTATGCTTATCTGTAGCGGGTGAGAGTGCCTCTGTCTACTGTGGAACACAATCATAATTTCAATCTTGTAGTTCAGTGGATTTGGAGGAATGCTTTTTTTTTTCACCTAGAACTTGGTATTATTGAAAATAGGACTGAGAGTGGTACAAATTAGTTACCCTATTATTATTAGGAAAGTATATGAAATTGAAGACAAGAAAATTTAATTTGTATACTTGGGAAATAGGAGAGAATAAACACTTTTTTCCACAATGCTCTAGGTTTTGGCTTATATACCATTAGAAGATTCATTGGGATATATAACACTCTCATTTAAAAATATAACCAATTTAAAAGAGACGAACCCAATGAGGGATCTCATTACAAATTTTAAAATTGAATTAGATTTACCGAATGCTTCACAAGCTTTCTGAGCACGACTGGGGGAATTTTGAGAAGAACTGTGCTGATTGATTATTTGAGGTAGAAGCCACATAAATTCATGATTTGAAATGGATTCAACTGGAAAAAAGACACAGCCCAGGAATTCTAAAATGTTTACTTTTGCAACTGAGAATAATAGCCATGAATTGAGGTAATTCTTAAGTGAAACAGAAAAAAGAAAAGAAGAAAAATTATTTAAAATCTCAACTTATTTCAAATTTTGGACATTTATAAGACAGGAAACTTGATTTCAATTTGTTCCTATGTTGGCATGAAATAGGATAGTCTGATCTAACTCTGTAGGTATTTGAGGGCACACAATCTAAAAGTGTCTGTTTGCTCCCATCCAATAGATGCTTGATTCAGGCAATTGCTAGATGTGTAACTGCACTTTGAATAATACCCAAACACATGTGTCATTCACCTTGTGTTGAGTATTTGGCCTGACACATGTCAGGAACCAGAAAATATCTTTTGACCTTTCTTGGGACAAGATTTCAGTGTGTGTACGAGTCATCTGGGAAGTTATTAAAATACAGATTTATTCATCCCACCTTTAAAGATTCTGATTCAATACTTCTAGGGTAAGACAGGAATTTGCATTTTTAGCTATTAATCCAAGACATTCTATTGGAGGTGATCTTTTGAAAATGTTTTGAGAAGCTCAGTCTTTTGGGGAATCCTAGGCACCTTATGCTTGTGGCTAATGTCAGAACCACATACAGTGTACTGTGCATGGTACTGACGGTAGCGCAAAAATGAAATAGTTACTCTGTAAACATTCAAATATCTACCAAAAAATTGTCTGATTTCTGTTTTTAAAAAACAATTTTTTTCTTCCTGTGGAACAACTATTTGGAGGATTGAGCGTGAGATTGAAAAATCACAGCTTCAACATAGCCTTAGACTAAGGTTAAGAATATTATACAGTAGAAGTAAATTTGTCTCAAAGTTTCTGAATACCTTTTTTTTTCCAGCCACTCACTCTGCTCTTTCATATGTCTAGTCCTAAGTGTTTAATTCTTTTTGCTATCAATTCAACTCTTTAGGGGCAATATTTCAAGCACTTAACAACTAATAAGGCCAAGGCAGCTGCCAATCATCCAAATTCTAGAACCAGGCAGGATGGATGGGACCTATTAAAACTTAATCAGGAACAGGGGGTCTGCCCTGGTGTCAGCCAATTGAAGATCAGTCCTTTGGTTTTCCCAACTATGCTATTTAACTAAGCTTGAGGGGTTTTTTTTTTTTTTTTGGTTATTATTTACTTTTCCATAAATAATCAATATTTTTGTTTCTTTGTCAAAATGAATTTCACTCATGAATTACACCCTTCCAATAATACATCTGCATTTTCACAGATGCATTCTTAGAATAAACAAACAAAATAAATCTTAACTTAAAGAAGATGCTCTACTTGTCAAAATTTTTAGTACTGCAGTCTGTTAACTGGAAGATATGTTAGGATAGATGATACTGTTAGGTTTTTCTCTAGGAATTATTCATTTACTGAAAAATTTTTATTATGCTTATTTTATGCCAGAAACTGTATCATCAGAGATGTACGTGCAATTATCAACAATTTTGAATCAACAATTTTGTATAAATAAAATTCTGCATAAACAAAACCTGTCTTTACTTAGTTGACCTGGGTGTTATTCGAGCAGGTATCAGTTCAGGGGGCAGGAGGAAGGAGCGAAGGAAAAGTCTTCTCTCTTTGTTGCACCAACTGCTGCAGTGACAAAGGAAGTCAAGAAAATATTTTATTCCAAGTATGAGTATCCTTAGAGTGGAAGGTGTGCCTAGGTCTTCCCATATTTCCCGTCCATGGTCTACACATTAACCATCAAATATTACACAATGGTGAGCTTTAAAGACACACAATTCCTTCTGTAGCACAACATGCCACCCTCTTTCCCCTAAAAAATGCAGTATAAATCCTGATGTCCCAAAGCGCAGAAAACATAGCTGTGCAAAATATAACATGATAGTAGGGTATACCAGATATTAATTTACGAAACACAAGTCATATTTTGCTCATTCATATGGTAAATATCTTCTATATTTTCTCAGGATAAAAGCAAAAACAATGAATGGTAACCTCTTTTCATCCTCCATGAAGAGATCTATTACATCGGAATGTGCTTCTAACCTGCAGACATCATATGGATGAACTTAAGAACCGTGATAAAGAGGACCATGGGAATATCTTGCCTCCCATGGAATAAGGAGGGAGGAGAAAGCAGGGAGAAAGTGTGGTCATCAGGAAAGTGTGATGGGAATTAACTATATCTGTAAATTATCTCTATCATCAATCAAGTTTTTATTTATACAATAGAATGTATATATGTTCACAATTGTTTATCCGTATATCTCTAGATATAATTACATACATGTATATATACATATACAGAGATAGATGGCAGATAGATAGATAGACAAACAGATAGATAATCAAGGTAGAAGTATTTGAAAATTTTAGAAAATAGTTGACAAATCCTAACTAAAATGCAAAAGTAAAGAAGGGACATGGCTTTCTTGAGCTTCAGAAGTCAATTGGCATAATGCTTGCACCTGAAAAATGTATAGTTCAGCTATTATTTTTTCAAAAATGCCTTTTCTTCCCTGATTGCAAAGTAGCGTATCTCATCTTCTCATATCTGCTGCTAAATGAGCCTGCAGCCTAATGAGATTTTAAGTTATTCATGGTTTGAAACATCAGTAATAATTTTCTAGGTGAGGGGAGTTCTCTGACCAAGAGGAGTAATTGCCTTGCTATATCAGTGATGGATATATTGTCTTGCTTGCTACCAACTAATGTGTAGTTAATACTTTTAGAAGTAGGAAGATTTATTGAAAGCGACTTAATTTTAAATGATAACCAATAAGGAACATCGCTGATTTACACGTGGCCAATAACATGAAATGAATTACTATCTTGGAGGTTGAAGTATACAGGCACATGAAGAAGGTAAACATTTTATTACTTCCCTGTTTAAATTAATGTAAGATAATTTTAATAAGAATTAACATCTCTGATATCACACCTCTATTTATATTCGCGAATCTTCAGACTTTCCCCTGCAGCGCAGTAGTTTTGTCTACTCTGCCTGAGCACACACTAGTATTTTTCAGTACTTAAATTATTTGATGTCAGATACTAGCACTACTTTTCCCAGAAAAGAATTATTTATGGTTAGCATTACGTTGAACTGAAGTCACTAATATGAAAAAGAAGCTCAATTTTAATACAAGAATATAAATCATAAAATAATAACTGCAGAGCTGCCTGATGTGATCCTGTATTTTTTTCTTCAGTTTCTTTAGAACCCTTCTCCCGCCTCAGGCCACCCCCCACTCGACACGTGTAAATTGACCCATTTTCTTCCTGATCTTCGGTTGTCTGATTCACTCGCAAGCTTCTTTAGCAGCCTTAGAGATTTTAATGCCAAAAGAATGATATTGATATTTTCTAATTAAAATCCTCAGGGGGTTTGATAGACTCAGCGATCTTTTATTGTATTAATTTATCAATTCTGGGGAAGCATATTGTTTTAATTTCCTGTTAAGTTTTTTTCACTTCAAAGACATCTAGCTGTGCAAGATCTATATTCATATTAAAAGTTGTCTTTCTTAAATTTACTTTAAAAGGAGAATCTTCAACTTAATTTTCAGGCTTATGCTCTGTGTATATTTAAAATATTAGCCTGGATTCGGGTCCAGACTGATGGATTTGAATCCCAACTCCATGATCTTTTCTCTGCGTAATCTTGGGAAAATTACTTAAACTTTTAAGCCTGAGTTTCCTCATTTGTGAAAATGGGAATAATAGTAATTTGCCATCTTAGGCAGTTAAAACATTTTGAGGAATTATTAGCTAAGATATGTGGTGCTTTTAGAAGAGTGCCTGGCATGCAATTATTATTTTTATAACGTAACAGTATTGCTCACTTTTTTTCCATTTAACTTTTTCCATAAAACCTTGTAGCTCTTATGCCATCTTTGAATTCCCAGTATATAGACAAAGAGAAGAGATTGATATTTACGGTTTGTCACTAAAAAGGCAATTTTATCATTTTAGTGACAAATTTAATACAAAATCTGTACAACTGACTTAGAATGACTTTATTAACCCTTAAATGCTAATTCACACATTTCAGAAAATATTTATATTTTCTTATGGCAGTAAAAGATTGATATATGAAAAAGCATGTGTGAAGTCACTATCAGTGTGAGTGAGAAGGCCAAGTTTTGATTTAAAATAGAGGAAGAAAAGAAACTAAAAATTCATGGTTCAACTTAACGTCCCTTGGTTTAAATACTGCTGTGTGATTATAAGATGTCTCCAAGACAGCAGTTCATCCTTTAGGTGATGAGTATTTTTAAAATGTGTAATCTAAGACTTTGCCTATGGGTTTACAGATCCAGTGAATTCCTTATCAAATCCGGAAAGCTCAGCAGGCCTATAGGGCAGTTTCCACGGAAATTTCTCTTGAAAACAAATCAGAAACCCACAGGAAGGAACCACTAGAGGTCATTCAATCTAAGTTTTTGATTGTCTGTAAACATACACTTGGATCGTGCCCAATTTGAACACTTATTGCATAACGTGGTTTATAAAAGATATTAAACTGCTCTTTCAAGTTTGAGTGTAACTTATTCATTTAAGTGACCTCCACAAAGAACGTGTGGAATACCAATATCAATGCATATAGAAAAAAAAATGTGTCATTTTGTCTCAATGGAATTCATTCTGATATGTATGTTTTTCTTAATATAAGTGAAAACTTTTTAAACTCACTCCCAAGTCAATAATATTATACAATTTAATCTTATAAATCAGACAACATGACAGCTTTGCAAGCCTCCTGTATGATCCTTACAACAACCCCATGAAATGTGTTGTTATCTCCATTTAACAGATGATAATGTTGAGGATCAAAAAGGTGAGTGATTTGACTACATCTACACAACAAATTAAGGGAAGGAACACTGACTTCAACAAAAACTTGTCTGGACCTACAATTCACGTTCTTATTTTAGCACTATGCAACCATTTGCAAATTACATTCCAAGTACGACCTCAAGATGTGTTCCTGAGATTACATTGGATGCATGCTGTAAGACTTTTGCAGCTCCATTTAAATGTTAAAATTCCCAAATTTCATTTTTTTCTTTTAGAAATAAAAATATGTTTCTTTTTCTCTGTCTTACAGATTAATATAGTAATAATATTTATTGAGTGTGCATTATAAGCCAAATATTGTGATTGACTGTTTCAGACATTATTATACTTAATCTTTGCAACAGCACTGTCAAGTATTATTATCTCAATTTAAAAGATGAAGAAAATGTGGTTTAGGGTGGTTAAGTAAATTGTGGAATTGGTGAACGGTAAGAGATTCGAACCACGTTAGTCAACTACAAATTCCATGTTCTCAAACATTCTCTTAAACATCTGGAAAAATAAAAATGGAAAGAAATGTGTGTAAGGAAAGAACATGATGAGGTTGTCTGTAGACAAGTGAATAAAACTAAAAGGGCTAAAACACATATTTTAAAATATATTTTCAAATAGCTCCCAAAGATCATAAACAGGATAGAAGAAAGAAAATTTAAAAAATAATGTAACAATGGAAAAGAAAAATTTTAAGTTGCCCGGGCAACTAAACTAAAAGAAGAAAACAAGGGAGGAAAATAAATATTAGAATCTTTTAAAAGACGCAGTAACAGTTTGGAGGATAGGCATAGGATGGGACGATATGGGAACGAAAAGAGCAGAGTTTGATAGGAACACACAAACTTTCCACATGAAGGTAACAAACATTCAGGACGAGCCCAAGGCTGCCACGAGGAGAGCCTGGTGCGTTCCAAGACACAAAGGAAGAAAAGAAAGAGTGCGAACATGTCAGTGGTTTCATGTTTCTTTTGGCAACAAGAAGCTTCAGAATTACATCTGTTTTTCCGTTTCCCTTTACTTCTGGTACTGCTGGATTTGAAACTCCAAACCTCCAGTAAATTCTATCCTATGCCTTGGTAATCCTGCTTAAAACATAGAAAAGTGAGGGTAGGATTGTTTGAAAATAGTCATTCTATCCTTTTCTCCAAAATGGAGAAATTGAGTTAGGATTTCATCATTTGGAATAGGACAATTTGTCACCTCTTTCTCGTTCAAAGTAGGTGAAGGAGAAATGGAGATTCAGGAGCCAAAGGCAACAACATTGACTTGAATGCAAGAAACATTTAAGCTGAAATTGATTATTTTCTACGTGTGTATATATTTGCACCTGGGAGTCTTGGGTGATAAATTTGGAAAGTAGAACTATGACTTCTAGAGAAAATCCTGGGGCCCTACCTCAAGGCACAAAATGGGCACTGGGACAATAGCACCTGCATTTGGTCCTTATATGAATATCTTTGGGTCAAGAGAACAGTATTTTTGGCCACAGCCTTTTCAACATTCCCTTAGAAGTCTCTGTGAAAATCTTTTGCAGTATTCTACTCCAGAAGTCAAAATAAATTGGAAAGACCTTCCCTCCTGAACTGGGTATATTTAACGCAGCTGGTGTTTACTACCTTTGTGACTTTGGGCAAGTCGCTTTCCAGGGTCCTCTCTATTTTCAATCTGTAGACGTATTGTCTAAGGCAAGATACTTCATAAATTTGCTTTAAGTTTTAGTTATTACATGTACTTGTAATAACATGGCTGAAATTAATGGTGAGGAAATAGATATTAAGTACATGTTTAATAACTACTGTTTAAGGGATAGATGTGCTTCAATCATTTAATAACTAGGCTTATGTCACTTATATGTCAGATAATTGATCACACTAAATTTTTAACGTGACAACCAGAAGAACAAGTCATTAAGGATATGCTTGTATTTCTGCTACTGAATCCAGGATGCCTCCAGTGTCAGTTTCACATTTTGGATGAAGGACTGGAGATCCAAGTGTAGCTCCTCTTTCTCAGTAACTGGTGTCCCAGAGGATAAAGGGGCATGATACTTACCACGTTTAAACGTTTAATGGCACTCTGGAGTTTCCTTGCAATTTACACCTTAGAGAGCGCAGCGCTCCTGTAAATCTGAGAACTTACAAGTGTCCCTTTCCCCACCGGAGCCACTAATCTCACAGGAAGGGGAGGAGGGTGGAATCTCACATCGTTTAGAGATTTACAAGTCTGTGATGAAGTTTGCGTGTAAATTGCTGGGAAACCCAAGAGTATATTTAAATATTTAAAGCTAAGGGACACCTAGGTGTTCCTCCTGTTTGAAACTTAATTAGACTGAGAGTTAGAACGGGGAGTAAGAAGATGCCTGGCTTGATCTCAACATGTAAGCTTTCTGCCAAAAAGAAAGGAAGAGTTGATTGAGCTGCCCAAGTCTCATTTTGTATCAAGCCTCTAAGTTAAAGAGCCAGAAGATGCTGAGAGCATGTCGAAGTTCCAAATATATGGATGATTAGTAGGAACAAGTGCCTGGCTTCTAGAAATGAAAAATCTTCAGTATTTAAGTGCTGTGATTGTGGCTTCCATAAATTCTAGAGGTGGCTATATAATTTATCATCTATATTGGGACACTATTGAAAATAAATGGCAGTGCGTTAATAATTATTCTGGGACATCAAAATTCTCATACCTAGTGATAATTATTCACAGCATAAGAGTCATAAACTAGGACTGCCTAGTGAAAATTGGGAAATAATAAGATTACTCTATTAGGTTACACTTGAGAAGAAATAGAATATTTGTTAGTTATGTTTTCTCTTTTCCTAGGCAAAGAATGATAACTAGGTACTTTCAGAATCTCATATCCAATGTATAAGATATGCTCAAATTTTACGGCATAACCATCTGGGGTTTTCAAATCCTCCCTTTTCATTGCCTGTTAACTGAGAATATCCTGTTGGGCATTTCAGAGTAGCCTCTTTCCCTTTAGCCTGGGGGTGATAGGATGCTGCCAGGGGGTCGTGTTATTAAAAAATACAACCAGAATCAGTGTTCAGTGGCCTCAGACAAAGGTTCCATCTCCACAGTACAGTCTGGCAATTAAGAGCATTTGGAAGCAGAAAACCCTAGTTCTGAAACTTGTCTTTGTCACTTAAGAGCTGTGTGATCTGTGCAAATTATTCTGTTTCCTCATTTATAAAGTGTAGATGATAACATCGCCCACCTCTGAGGATGGTGGTGTCGAATGAATTAGAACAAATAAAACACTGAGCATTGTGCCTGTCTCCAAGTTCATGTTCAATGATTGCAGTTATTAATTGCCATCTCGTATTTGGTTTTAATGATATTTAAAAAATCTCTATCAACATTATTCATAATTTTAGTTTAAAAAATTAAATCATACTAATAAGCACAAAATGAAAATCAGCAGTCCTCTACTCCAACCTTCCTCATCCCTGAGTGACCCTCCCTTAATGCTTTTGTTGTTTCTTCTGGTACATAACTTCTGACTTCTAAATAATGTGCTTATACTTCTAGTTCTTGATTTGCTGATTTTAGATTATCTATTACCTGTTTCCAGTTCCGTAACTCACCTTATGACCTGTAGTTTCTAGTTCTCGAATCCCATGTTTTCTGTGAATTTTGTGGCATGAATTGGCTTGCTTTTCATTCATATACTTCACTGCATATATTATATTGACACTCTGCTATCTAATTTTTTTACTTAATTTTTTTTCATATCTTTAGTGTCACTTTATTGGGATCATGAGGGACAGGGAACAGTATATGTGTTCTATTCTATCACATTTAACTAAGAACATCTTTATTGATATTATTTATCACTCTTCCCTAATAACTTTCTTATTTCCACTGTTGGTTAATGGTATATATATATTTCAGGTCCTGATAAAAAATCACATTCTGTATATTGGTGTCTCTAAGATTTATGTTATATTTGTGACTATTCTATTCTGTGTTCCACACTTCCATTTGTTTTAACCATTCGTTTTTACAAGTTAAAAACAATCTTTATTTTTTAAAGTGGGTTGAATAGTGTCACACCCCCCTCCCTCAATTTGTGTCCACTGGGGCCTCAGAATGTGACTTTATTTAGAAATAGGGTCTTTACAGATGTAATTAAGGTAAGGATAGAGATGAGAGCTTGCATCCTATATCCAAAGAGAGTGTCCTTAGAAGAGACAGAAAATGACACTTGGAGGACACAAGGAAGAAGGCCAAGTGAAACAGGCAGAGATTAGAATGATGCTGCTATAAGCCAGGGGAGCCTGGATGGAGCCACCAGGAGCTGAGAAAGAAAGAAAAGAGTTTCCTGGAGCTTTCAGGGGGAGCGTGGGCCTGCTGTTACCTGGATTTTGGATGTCTAGCCTCCAGAAGTGTGAGAGAATAAATTTCTGTTTCTATAAGCCATGAAGTTTGTTGTAATTGTGTTTTTTTGTTTTTTTTTTTTTTGAGCAAGATTAGCCCTGAGCTAACTACTGCCAATCCTCCTCTTTTTCCGGAAGGAAGACTGGCCCTGAGCTAACATCCATGCCCTTCCTCCACTTTATACGTGTGATGCCTGCCATAGCATGGCTTTTGCCAAGCAGTGCCGTGTCCACACCCGGGATCCAAACCAGCCAACTCTGGGCCGCCAAAACGTGGAATGTGCTAACTTAACCACTGCGCCACCAGGCCAGTCCCTGTTGTAATTTTTTATGGCAACTCCAGGAATGTAATACACTCTCCAATCTACAAAAATAGCATTAGTTCAACTACTACTCATCTCATTCGAATGTCTCAACCTTCTCTCCACTAAATATTCCTCTTCAGTGAAATCTTTGTGCAGTTTCAATGACATCTTTGCTCTGTTGTTGTCTATCTTTTCTGTCTTTCACTTTGACCAGGCTAACTACATCTATGGTGGCCTCCTCTTTTGCTAGAGGTCATTTAACGCTGCCTTAGATTGACACATTCAAAATTGCCCTTTATCTGGATTCCGTTTCCTTTAAATTAACTGTGTTGTTTCCACTAGTTATACATCTCTTGAAATTCTTTGATGCCTCAAGAAGTTGACCCAAATTACTAATGAGGAGAGATGGTATACATCCAGTGTAAACATAAAATTGTTTATCATATCATAAAAGTTTTATTTGATTTACTTTTACACGGAGACAAATAGTTTTATATTTTTCCATGTATGTAGTTACTTTATGTTTTACATTATTAGTGTTATAATACCATATTGTAAATATCTAGAATAAATTATCAACTGTATGTTTAAAATTCTTTCTAACAAGCTGATAATAAATCATATGATGACTAGTTTTATAGCTGCTAATAAAAAAACAGAAAAGTATCTGTCATTTTTTTAGATATATCTCAGTTTTGTTTGTGTTTGTGGCACCACAGACCATAGCTAAAGGCACCAGGATAATTAAAGTAAGCAATTATAAATCACTTTAACAATAAAAGTGCCATGCAATTGTTCAGAAATAACACCTCTCTGGATACAAAAATGTCGTGTATATTTTAAAACTTTATTTCAGTGAAGCAGAGACATTTTATGTTACTAATGAGGTTTATCCTACATTATTTATGCATGGCTAGAGATAAAAATAACTAGAATCACATTCCTTAATTTTCTTATTTCTTTTAGTGGAAGAATAATGTTGTTTGTAAGGCTATTAAATGTTATTTTTGATGCTATCAAAACAATAAGATATAGTGAGTTTTTGTATAAGTAAAATTATCATATAGAAAATCCATTATATTAGAAAAATTAATGATTATCAGAATTCCTGCATTATAGGGCTTTTAATTTCTTTATTGAAAAAGCACTTATATTTTAAAAATAAAATTGGTAATTAATTGGTAGGATTTTTGACTTCCAGTGTCCAGATTAAACAAAGTAAATAAGCCAGAAATCTCATGTTGATCCATATTTTACTGATAAACTTAATGTAAAATTCTAGAAATCACCCAGTTGAGGGAATTTTGTAATGTACCATTTATCAGTTGAGCATCTTGCACATAGAAGATAAACAGATAAATTAAAAACCCCAATTAAGAAGTTTTAAAAATGCATGCTTTTACGTGCTCCCAGATTACAACAGGTTCGATCTGTAGTAAGTATGCTGGATGTCTGTACCTTTAAAGAGTTTCAGAGTATAGTAGTACACTCTAGGAAATAATATTTCCGGCAGAAGAAGACCTTCCATTGCTTTAATTTATCTGGAGGAAAAATGATGATCAGTATGGTGAACTATGTCTATTGTGAAATGAGCTAAATATTTAGATCAGAATTGCCGGGATGTGGATTAATTTTGTGATTATTTAATATCTAATATCTTCAGTTTTTCTCTTAATACAAATAACCACTCCTCTTCTAATATGCAAAGCTATTTTAGCCCATACATGCAAAGCTGCTCTTGACCAACTTATGCCCATCCTCAATTCTTCTGTCAATAGCATAAGAGTGACCATGATATTAAATACAAGTAAAATAAAACATAAAAGTCTCAAAGGACATTTGTGCTCAAATTTGGAAGAAAGAAACTGTCAAATAGGAAAGTGCCAAATCTCGTCTCAGTTCCCATGCATAGATGTATCATTTTATTTCTTACACTTTTCTTTCTTTCTTTCTTCTTTTTTAAGATTTTTTTTTTCCTTTTCCTCCCCAAAGCCCCCCTGTACATCGTTGTGTATTTTTAGATGTGGGTCCCTTTAGTTGTGGTGTGTGGGATGCCGCCTCAACACGGCCTGATGAGTGGTGCCATGTCCGCGCCCAGGATTCGAACCAGGGAAACCCTGGGCCACCGAAGCGGAGTGCGAGAACTTAACCACTTGGCCAGGGGGCTGGCCCTCTTTATTTTTACATAGAATTTGCCACATTCCTTGAAATTCTACCATTTGGACATTAATTTGGGATTAACAAGCTCCTCTTTGGAAAATGCAAATAGCTTTTCAAGAAGAAAGGTGTTGAAAATCTTCTCAGGTTAGTGTGATTTAATTTAGCCAGTCCTCATTTTATTCATTCAATGCACATTGATTAATTTCCTTCTATTCTCCAAGAATTTTACAGGAATAAAGAGTATTGGGAATGCCTTGGACCTAGTGTAGGATTGAAGCACTACAATAAGGACCTGCAACAACACATTGGCCCTTTGTACATCCTAATATTTGGTTTCTCCACTGCAATTATCCAATATATTTAGGTTTGTGAGACTATTCACATGCTAATTAAGATAATTAATATATATATGGTTTATAAAACACTTTCATACTTATTTTCCCACTTGTTCTCTTTGTCTTTGTTTAGAAAATAGAGATGTTTTAATATTAACTGTATTTCATAAATGGGCAATCTATGACTCAGGAAGATGGTATAGCTGATACATTTTGAGGCCAAGTTTTTGGATGTCAATTGTAATTTTTCTCTGAGTTCTTCCAGTTCTGAACTATGCCCTCAGATTGCGAGACTGGACATGCCCCTAGGCATAGGGAATAAAGAACTTCTAGAGACAGTAGTTCAATAATTGCCGTGAGTCTGTCTTGTCATGTTGGCTTCCAGTTGCTCCAAAGATGAGTTCATTACTCTGCTCTCTGTTTTCTTAACAGCTCGCGTCCTGCTATTTACCTGAAGGTCTCCTGGTGCTCAGCTTCCTCCTCAAATGTGGATTCTAATACCCCTTGTTCAACATTAGTAATGCCATTTTCTCTTGTTCATCTTTCAGTATCTAAAGTGATCTCCTGCTCCTTTGATTGGTAATAATTGCCCACTCCTTCAATGCCTGGATAATGTTCACCTTAAACACAGGTACTGTGGCCGGCCCTGTGGTCGAGTGTCTAAGTTCATGTGCTCCACTTCAGAGGCCTGGGGTTCACCATTTCAGATCCTGGGTGCAGATCTACACACCGCTCATCAAGCCATGCTGAGGTGGCATCCCACATAGCAGAACTAGAGTAACTTACAACTAGGATATACAACTATGTACTGGGGCTGTGGGGAGAAAAAAAAGGTAAGATTGGCAACAGATGTTAGATCAGAGCCCATCTTCCTCACAAAAAATTTAAAAAAAAATGCAAGTATCTTTAAAAAAATAAAAACAAGACAGATACTTTTTGGTCAAAGCATTCACACTGATAAACAGATGGCAAGCAATAGGATATATTGGAGTATATGAGGAAGCCATTTGATGCAAAACTAATTCAGCCTGACCTTGTTTGTCCAAAAGGGGCTGACGTGGCCATTGAGCATTCATTGTATATCTGCTTTAAGCATTTGCTGTGTCCCGAAGATAAGAACAAATGCCCTTAAGATAAAGATGCAACTTCCCCCACATTGGCATTTCCCGAAGGATAAGCATCTCTCCCTGGGCTAGGGATTGATTGCTGCACCCACCCTGTGACCACCCAGCTTGAGACAACCAACCTGCACCTGCTGTGTCCGTCGAGACAGCAGACCTGCCACCTGCTGTATGAATCGCTGTGCTGGCTAGGCTATCTTGTGACTGTTGTAAAAGGGACTTCCTTATCATATGTGATATATGCTCTTTGTTCCAAGATGGTATATAAACACTCTGTGCACCCCACTTCTTTGGTGCCCTTCCTTCCTTGGGGAAGGAAGGACCCAGGCTAGTCCTCAGATCTGGTTCATAATAAACTCACCTCAGTTTGGTTTACAGATTGGTTATAGATTATTTGCATTGACAACACATTTCTTCACTCTTTTTCCATAAATTTTTCTCCTACTATCTCTATTTGATAATCTTTAAAATAGCCAGTCTCCATTTTCTCTAGCCTGAAACTCCTTGATGAAAGAACTCTTCTTGTTTATCTGGTGTGCTCATCCTCTGGTATAATGTTTGGCACAAAACTGATGCTCATACGTGTTTGGATTTTTTAAAAAATTAATAGAAATAACAACATTAAAAATAATAGCTAGAAAGTTCATACCACTTATATTTTGTCAGTCATTATTCCAAGAGCTTGAAATACACTTCAGTCTATCTTTATAAAAACTTTACGAGCTAGTTACTAGTACCATCTTCAGTGTACAGATAAATAAACTAAGACACAGGGTAATTAAGTAAATTGCTTAAGGTCAGAAAACTTATTAGTGGAAGAACCAGGATTTGGGCTCCAGAAGTCTGGTTCCAGAGTCTGTGATCTTAACCACTTTGCAAATGAAAGAATGAGTGTTTACATGTTAACTCTTCATTCAGTCCTAGGACTCCTCCCATGTTCAATGGATCAACCCTGGCACGTGAGTAGATGTACACCAGAGGATGAAAAGGAGTACAGAAATAAAGATGTCAGCCTGAAGGAAAATTTCACCTGTCACACCATTTTGACTAGTGTTGTGCTTGATTCTGCTTTCCCTTCTTCCTTCCTCTTGGTTCTCGAATCCTAGAATCCATCAGTCAGGTTACATGTTTCTACAACACAGGAGGTCAATATTAGGCTAGCATAGAAACATAATGTTGTTTTAAGGGAAAACTTATTTTGAGTTCAAAACAAAAACACTCATCAGTTTTTTAATGCCACGCTTTCTCAAGTCAATGCTCTGCCTGCATGTACATGCACACACAGCCAAACACACACACCCCCACTTTTATTTTGTTTCTTTTGAATTAGGAAGTCTCTCGCTGTAATTTAAAAACACAGTTTCCCTTTCCTAAACAAAAATTGCTACTATATAGGTTCTCTCTGAAAGTCTATAGCTAAAAATGGATTAATTACTAAGCTATTTACTGAAAGAGTCACCTAATTAAAGTCCAGCAAGAGCAAAGATAGTGAAGCTGTTGAAAGCAAAATGAGGTCATGAGTGTCCTCCTCATAGACATGAATAAGGATAGTGAATGCAAAGGTGATATTTGGGCCATCTGGTGAAATACTGAGGACTTATTATTCAATTTTTTTCTTAACTATTCTGGGGGATCAGAATTAGCCACCCCAAAATGTGTCTCTTTGCCTTGATTATTTTTAAGAACAAAAGTCTCTGAAAGAAACTTTGACCTTGCCCCTAACTGCCTAAAATAATTGAAGATAGAAGGCCTGTTCCAGGAGGACGCTAATACCATAAGGTAACTGTAGTGTAATGTAAAATACATCTTTCCTGGTCACATTGTCTATAGATGGTCTAGCAAACACTTGCTTAACAAACATTTGCATTTCCATCTCCATGTAAATAGCTTTCTTCCCCTCTGCAGTCCCAAACCACTGCTGCAACATCCTCCTTTGTCTTTAGCAGAAGATGGTATTTAAGGTGGCGTCTTTGGCCATTCTAACAAGTTGCTCAGTTTTCCTGGGTCTCTCCCATGGATACATGTTATTAAACTTTGTTTTATTTTCTCCTGTTACTCTGTCTCATGTCAATTTAATTCTGAGACCAGCCAGAAGGACCTAGAGAGTAGAAGAATTGTCTTCTTTCCCTACACTATACCAGAGGAACAAAATCACTTATATTGGCCCAAGTCAGCAGGGTTCTAGAGGTTAAATTGGTTCTGTTGATTCTTATTTTTTTGAATTTTGGTGATAATGATGTTGGTAACAATTTCATTTTGGTTTTAATTCCTTAAGGTCAAGCACAGAGTACTTGTGTACTCTTTGCTACCAATTAGAATCTCTTCATTTAAAGTAATATACAGTTAGCAGAATTACACTAGAAATATATTTGGCTGCTTTTCATGTCTAGACATTGTTCCGTAAAGTATATCAGGAATGAAAATTTATTATGCATTTTGTATATTAACATAGTCTTCTGTAACCAACATGTTTAAGGCAATATATTATTAAAATATACCACATCAGATACAAAAGCAGAGACCTTCAAAGGCCTATAAATCAATTGCATAGCTAGACATTTGAAAACGAAGAAAGGCTGTTTGGAGAGGAAAAAAATGGAGAAGGAAAACAGCTCATTCATAACCATATAGAGACATGAAATCAGCCATTATCATATAGTATCTAATGATGTCTACTTTGAAAGTAAAATGAGCAAAGCTACACAATACCTTCCTTTGGAGCCAGACTGCCAAGGGTAAAATTCTGGCTCCACCATTTATTACATGCTGTGCTATCAACAAGTAACTGTCTCTCTGTACCTTAACTTTTCTGATAATCAGGAAATAGTAACTACCTCACAGGAAGCATAAGGCTTAACCAAGATAACATTTGTAAAAAGCATAGAACAAAGCCTGGGACAAAATAAGTCTCCATAGGTGTTAGCTGTAGGATAACGTCTTTTTAGAATTAGGGATGCTATAACAATTATAAGCTACTTGTAATCCATTATTTAAAGATTCTGAAAATAGAAATCAACTCTACTCACATCTTAATCCCTTGAAGAACACTGGGTTAGAAACTAGAACTTTTGAATATCTCCAAATTAGCATATCCTTTGATTGAAAACCCTCACTCGCATTTGTATACCATCTTATAAATTTATCAATTTTTAAGTTTCTCTACTTTTTAGGAGTTATTTTACATCTATAATAATAAAATATTTAGAAAAATGATCAAACACATCTCTCAGCTTTTACAATGCTGGTTGGCTTCCATTAATCATGGGAGGATTATAGGGATCATGAGTAATAAATTTTCCACTAATTCTATCATTGGAAATATGAACCACTGTTCAAAAGATGCAATGAGTTTTAAACAGACTCACTAATCCAAAAATACCAAATATATATATAATCTCTCCACACGAGTATTAGACATATATACCATGTATTCAGGTAAAGTAGCTGAGACCCAATGGCATGATAAACATTTTTATACATCAGAAGTGAGTCCCCAGAATTGCAAACTTGTTAAGTTGTTATTGGGACTATAGCCACAGGCCTATTGGACTATAATGATTAGAAGATGGGAGTGGAAGCAAGGAGGTGGGCTCCTGAAAGGAAAAGCACCAAAATTGCTCTGAGTGACATGATTCTCCTTATTCAGTCTCAGTGTTTAAAGCCCAGAAATGGAAAGAAGTAGGTTCCCTCCTTCTTAATTGTAAAATCCTGGTCAGGGAACCACACCACTCATCTGTCGGTCGTCATACTGTGGCAATCTGTGTAGCTGCACAAAAGCCATGCTACTGGTATTTCAAATACCAGCAGGGTCACCCATGTGGATAGGCTTCAGCAGAGTTTCCAAACAAAGATAGACTAGGAAGAAGGATCTGGTCACCCACTTCTGAGAAAACTGGCCATGAAAACCCTGTGCACAGCAGCACAGCATTGTCTTATGTAGCGCCGGAAGGTAAGAGGATGGTGCAAAAAGACTGGGCAGGGTTGCACTCTGCTCTACACAGGGGCCCAGGAGTCGGATTTCACTCAATGGCACCACCAACAACAATCATGAAAAGAGGCTGAAAATACGGCTGTTGACTTGCTGCTTGGGATACAGCATTATAATACTACAGCTGCATTACAGGAAACTGCTGACCTAAGGAAGTAGAGATACAAAACATACAACCTTTGACGAAGAATGAGTCATGTTGCCAGCTGGCTCTGTGATTAGATCTCTGATATCCAGGATATCTTTATGAAATAGAAACTGCCAAATGCCTTTTTAATGACTGCATCTGGTCTGGGCTAGAAATAGGCAACCTCAGACTGCAGAGTTGCTAAGAGGGGAGAAAATAATGAAAATATGAAATAAAATCAAAGAAAAACATGCAAACACACACTCATCAATGAGAACAACACAATGAAATGAAAATCCCCAAAACTTTCCCATTCAAAACATGTCTATAATCCAAATTTATAAGAAAATTCAAGAAATTAAATAACAAAGAAGACAGTATCAAATCAAGCAACAAAATACATATTGACTCCAGGAGAAATTATTGTTAGAATCAGTCTGAAACTTTAAAATAATAAATGTTTGGATGCTCAAAAAAAGTGATAATATTCATTAAAAATGAATAATATGTATGAAGCAAAACTCAGCAGTCTTAAATAAGAATGGCAGATATGCAAAAGAATAAATTAATTAATTAGGAATCTTTTCATAAAAATTGCGTTTACTGCAAGGGAAACACTATATATAGTCATAATAAACTTTTTGTGCCCCACATATGAAAGCTAACCCCAAACCAGCATAAAGAAATTTTTATATATGCAACAATGATATAAAGTTTCAGAATTCCCACCAGAAATATAAAAGAGATTCAAATGAAGCAAATAATAAAGAATCAACACTTGAAGGGGAATTGCCAAGATGGTTCCAGAACTGATGACGTTTCCTGAGATATAAAATTCAATGCACATTTAAGCAGGAAAAAAAATGAACATAATTTTACGCCTGGTCACATCGGGTGAAACTGAAGAATAACAAAGATAAAAAGAATAAATGACAAAATTCATTACAGAAAATATACAACAAATTTTACACCACCAATGATGGCAACTTCAAAGCACTGAGTGTAAATCATTGTCAACTTCAAGTTTACTATTTAGTGGACACATCTTTCAAGGTGAAAGCAAAATCAAACTAGCTTTAGACTAAAACAATAAAAGACTTTAAAGCTTAAAGATTCACTCCATGACTTTAAAATAATTTCTTTTAGAAGCGGAAGGTAAAAATAGAGAAAACTATGTAATATAAAAAACAAAGTTGAGCAAAGTAATTGATAAAATATGTTAAAAAATCCAATTGTTTAATACAGAAATTAATATTTTTGAGCTCGGTTAGAAAAAGCTAAACAAAAATCAAGATTCTATATCATGTAAATAAGATAAATGTGAGGATAGGGAATTTGGGGCATAGGTAAATGTGCTAAAATCATGTCCATTTGTTAGGTTGCTTCGGGCATGTAATTACGTTTAAAAAGATAATCAGAAAATGATAAAAATAAAGTCTGTTAGTTCAAAATTATCTGAGGGAAGTAAATGTGAAAACTTTCTCAATACAACAGAAGGCACAACAATGAAAAAAGTGGAAAAAAGAAGAAAAGAAACAGTAATCAAAAATTTGAAAATCATGGGGGCTGGCCCAGCGATGCAGCCGTTAAGTTTGCATGTTACGCTTTGGTGGCCCAGGGTTCACCAATTCAGATGCCAGGTGCAGACACGGCACTGCTTGTCAAGCCATGCTGTGGTAGGCACCCCACATATAAAGTAGAGGAAGATGGGCATGGTGTTAGCTCAGGGCCAGCCTTCCTCAGCAAAAAGAGGAGGATTGATGGCAGATGTTAGCTCAGGGCTAATCTTCTCCTTAAAACAACAAAATTAAAAATCATAGAAATAAGTCAAATATGTAACTAATACAAAAATTTTAGATGGTTAATATAATCTAGAGACATATAGAGATTAGCAGATTTGTTAAATAAATCCAAATGTAGGTGAATGCTCTAAGAGCATTCTGCACTATTATCTTAATTTACAGAAAGAGATTGAGGGGGAAAAAAGATGAAAATTCATGAACTATACAAAGGCTCCTCAGAAGAAAATTGGCACATTATTAGAATACTGGACAAGATATAGTTAATAGAAATGTGCTAATATTTATAAAAAATGAGCAAAAGATAATCCATCAAGAAAATGTAAGAATTCTGAACTTATTTGCATTTAATAGCATAGCCTAAATATATATGCATTTTTTAAAAGCTATAAAAAATGATAAAAAGGAGAAAATTGACAAATGCATATACACAGTGGAAAAGAATTCAACACATTTTAGAACTGGTAGATTAGGCTAATAAAAATAATTTTTCAAACAAATATATTCTTTCCAACATTAAATTGTTAAATTACCCATAGTTAATCGATATCTTTGCCCACAATTGTTACTTATATCCCACATCTTTCTTCCTTTCCTACTTACTTCATTTCAGAAGATCATGTCTTCAAACATATTGAAGTAAGGGTCTGTTGGTTATTTTATGTATGAAGGTGCCTTTTTTTTTCCTTACTCTGGAATAATAGGTCCACATAATATTAAACTTCAAGAACTAGCTTTTAACAACAAAATTATCATGACTATTGTAAAAGATCGATACTCAGCTACATATGGAAGAATAAAGCAAATTCGGTTTATCTGATCACAAAGAGAATGTTAATAAATTTTGGAGAATCAATATCATACTCAACATATTCTCTAATTATAAGATAATTAAATTAGAAAGGAGCAATACAAATAACATGGATATCTTAGGAAATTTTAAAATTCACTTCAAAATAATTCATGAATTAAAGAGGAAATTCTAATGAAAATTACCAGATATCTAGAAGTAAATGACGATGAAAAGAGAGCATATCAAACTTGTAAGAAGCAGCTAAGTGAGCCATGAAGTAATTTTATAACATTAAATACATTTCTTCACAAATACGAAACAGCAAACAATGCTTACATATATCTGCTGTTTGTTTTGGTCAGATCTTGATAAATAACTTTTTCAATTGTCAGTTTTATTGAAAATAAATTTTAAGTCTATTTCTTCAATTAAATTTTCCTTCCTGGAGAATGAAGATAATTTTCAGGGATGCCTTCTAACGAGGGTGCTCATATAATTTATCATCCAAGCTGGGGTGCTTTTGACAGTGAAAGTAAAAACTGTTAATAATTACACTGGAACAGCAAGAATGAGCTGAGATTTATGACCTTCCTGTTTCTAACTCTCATAGCTAAAATTTAGAGCACTTTTAATGGCTTCAGAAATCCATTTTGTTTCTTGTTTACTTATTATTTCAAAATGTGCTATCTATTTTAAGGATCAGCCTTGGTTTAAAAATTCGATGTTTAGCACAAAAGTGTTATCACTCTGTTTTAATTAGCATTTCTGACTTTTTCGCAGATGTTAATTTACTTGAAATCTTTGAAACTACTTTCCAGGTCGTTGTCCCCTCCGCTTCTAAAATGAACTTCTTTTATATGCTTTTTTAGCTTTTTCATCTAAAATTAAAGATTACCTAGATAATACATACAGTCCCATAAATGAATTTAATGTTTCACTCTGGTATCATAAATATGCTCAAATTTAAGAGTACTTCAGGGATGATTCTGAAAGTCCTAACATGAACAATAATAGTTGAAGTTCAGACAATTCCTTAATACTGTGAAACACCTATAGCAGCAAATAATTAGTGAACTTTCACACTAGGGAAGTAGGAGCAAAAACTGCCATCTTGAGTAAGGCATTTTTTCACCTTGTAAAATTGCCAGGTGGCCTACTCAGTTCCCAGCTTATGTAAATGTTTAACAATTAAATGTGACTTTGAAGAGGCATTGTCTTTAAATTTTATATTTTTACAAGTTGCTAGGCTTGTAGAATGCGAAAATGTATGGTTAAGATGATTTTGTGAATTCACTGATGCCTATAGGTACAGGTATGGAATCTAATCTCACTGGTCTTCACAGAACGTGTTCCATCACCAAGGGTGAAACTTCCAATGCCCCTCAGGGGTTGCCCAAGTCCATTCTGAGTTCTCGGGGAATTCGTTAATCTCCGGGACGTTGTGAGGTGGCAAATTCTAAAATCATTCTTTAGATCAGAGCCTTTAGAACATTTCGTTTTCCTTCGATAGTCAAATTCTTTCTTCAAATGGGATCTTCACATACCTTTTTAATGTTTTCCTTGTTTTCAGCAGGGATAAGCTCTAGCAAGCTAGGCCTTAGCAATTTACAAGGCTGTTTACTAGAATGAGTGCTCCACTTGATTGAAATATTGCTGGTGTTTTACTCTTCCTTGCATAACAAACAGTTATGCTCCTGAAAAATAGTTTAGATAATATCATTTTCCCACTTCAAAATTCTTCCGGCTTCCCAGAAATAATTCTAAAATTTTCAGGAAAACAAAAAGATAGCCTGTGATCTGGCAGCAAGCTATCTTTTCTCTTTCATTTCCTGCCACATCTTTCCACCACCACCACACACTCCTGACCAAACATATTTTATATAACTGAAAAAAGTTACTCAGTTTCATTCTACCTGTGTAACCTCTGTCAGAAAGTAGTTCATTCTCTAAAAGTTTACAAGATCTTGGAATCTCTTATTTTCAAGATGTTATGATAAATATCTGATCTAAATTGCAAATGATTTCGATTAGAAGTGATAATTATCCTCTTCCTATTCATTCTAGGAAATTATAAAGATTATCTGTAGTAGGGGCTAGGAGTTTTTATATTATATTATATTATACTATTTTATTATTATTTATATATTGTTATTATTGATTTTATTATTATTATTTTGGGGGAGGAAGACTGTCCCTGAGCTAACATCTGTGCCAATCTTCCTCTATTTTGTACGTGGGATTCCTCCACAACATGGTTTGCTGAGCCATGTGTATGTCTCCACCAGAGATCTGAACCCATGAACCCCGGGCTGCCGAAGTGGAGCGTGGGAACCCAACCACTAGCCACCAGGCCAGCCCCATTATTGATTTTAATAATCCCTTAATGAGACCTCAATGCCTGATTAAATTGAGGAATGCAAGATGCCACTTCCAATTCTGAGACCATGCAAAAATATCTAAAGACTCCTTGAAGCCTTCAGCAGGAGCCAGCCTGGTAGAGTCATCTCCACCCACTTGTCGTCAGGTGGTCCTCATCTGCTGGGCGCTTTTCACAGTCAGTGTCAATTGCTGAATCTCAATCAGCCATCCAGCAATCGGCATCCTTGAAGATTGTATCACTGTGGCTTCATCATTTTTGCTTTATGTCCCTTGCCTCGGAGGCAGAATTCGGGTAATTCTAACAGAGACATGTAGACTTTCATGGATTTGGGCTGGCAAAGGAATGTGGTTTTACTGGAGTACATTTTCAAGAGAAAAGCAGAACACATGTTCTGCAGCTGAACTTCACAGAGATGCTGGTTTAATGAAACAGTGGTAGCCACCTCTTCTGTAACCCCGCAGTAGCAACAAAATAGAGGCACCAAGGGGAGAAAAAGGTAACCTTTCACACGTTTTTTCATTTTTAATATAAATGTATTACTTTGTGGCAAAAAAAAGGAGTTGAGGAAATTATAATTCCCTAAAACCACTGTAAAAGGGGAAAAAAGTGAAGTAATAAAAATATAGCTTCTATTTAATTCTCTGACACAGCGCGTCTCCATGTTAAAGACATGATTTTTCACGAACTAACGTGTAAGTTTAAGCACAGGCCCCCACTGCCTATTCTTCATGGTACTTGAGCAGCCCCTATATAAATCATGTCTTATTTCCTTGGGGACGAATCGGACTGTGTCTCCTTGTCTGGCTGCTGGGAGCGTAGGTTACATGTTTTGCTCCAGGCCTTTCTTTTCTTGTTCTTTCCATGGAGGAATTTGGCGTTTTCTTTCAGGTTTACTCACAGGAAGGTTGCAGACAAATTAACGAAGTCCCATAACTCACTGTCAGAACAGCAGAGGTGTCTTCAGAGAGGCTGAGTAAGGTTACTTCTTCTTCCAAATGCAGTTGGGTATTTCTTTGTCAATTAAAAAAAGAAAACTAGCTAAGTCAGTGGCTATCACTGCTATTGATTGAATTCTTGTTAATTTGAGGACAAAGGGAGAAGGGATCAGGTCAGCATTTGGAATTCCTATCAGTTTTAGAGCACGGCCTGTGTGGAGAAGTGTGACCCCACACAGGGGCCTTTTGCTCACTGCTGTGTCACTTTGTTTGAGACCCTAAGACTTAAAAGCTATAATTCACCAGGTGTATTTTCAAAATCAATAATTCTTGAGGTTTACATCTCAAAATTTCCTCTAAGTTTTCATATTATTCTTCAGGGCAAGAATATAAAAGTAACTACACATAGTATGTTGCTTTATAATACCTTGGGATTTTCCTTTCACAGCTTACTATTAATTTTTGTCTCATTCTCCTGCTAATTAGACGTGTTGGGATAGACTTTAACAATGCCCAGGACAATGGAGAGATCAATTAAAATACATGTATTGAGTTTTCCCCATGCTGTGGTCCCCTTTACTCATAATAGTCTCACGTGTTTCTTTTTATGCTAATATTTGCTTCTTAGCTATAAATAAGACAAATCTTTGTTTATATTAATGAAATTTGAATGTTAAAAGGAAAACTTTTAAGCAAAGTTAGAAAATAAAAAAAGTCATGGAAACTTAGCAAATAAAATTGGTGTGCTTTCCTCAATATGATATTACTGTTTCAATGATTACCAGGACACATACAAATACAACACAAAAATGAAAACTATTTTCAATAGGAACAAAGCTTTTAACATTAGTTACATCTATCTATTTCCTGCAGTATATTATTATTATTATTATTATTTTCTTTTTGGTGAGGAAGATTGGCCCTGAGCTGACATCTGTTGCCAATCTTCCTCCTTTCTTCTTTTTTTCTCCCCAAAACCCCAGTTCATAGTTGTAAGTCCTTCTAGTTCTTCTTTGGGGGATGAAGCCACAGCATGGTTTGATAAGTGAGTGTGTAGGTCTGCACCCAGAATCCAAACAGGCAAACCCTGGGTCGCCAAAGCAGAGAGCTCCAACTTAATCACTACACCACCAGGCTGGCCCCCTGCAGCATAATATTATTAAGGAAAATTATCCAAAAGCCAGAAAAGAGGCAAGGGGGGAGGAGAGTGTCAGGATGTTTCTTCAATGTTACAGAAGGATATTTTCTTGGATTATTATATTCTCTAGGAAAATTTACTTGTGTTTGACTTTTTATTTGCATGTTGATTAGAGTCAAGATACCATACAGTTGTTATACGTTAACCCGAAGATTTTTATTGAGGAGAAAAGACAACCCCAAAGGTTATGATTTTATTGCTCTTAATTTAGTATCCGACAGAATCTTGTTCTAACATTCTCTCTCTCTCTTTTTTATTTTTTTACTGAGGAAGATTCACCCTGAGCTAACATCTGTGCCAGTTTTTCTCTATTTTGTATGTGGGTCACTGCTCAGCATGGCTGCCAACAAGTGGTATAGATTCACACCTGGGAAAGGGACCCAAGCCACAGATTTGGAGCATGCTTGACTTAACCACTGCCACTGGGTCAGCTCTAACATTCTCTTTTTTTCAAAATGCCAATAAATTCTCAGTTTCTCAAACGCCCTTGGGACCATTTTTACAATTTTATTGTTCCCTTTCATGAGCTAAGAACAATTTTGACAATGCTAGTTTATATTTGTATAAGAGTAACATTTGTAATTTTTGAAAATTATACCTTGACACTATTAATGAAATCTAGCATTCAGAAAAATATTAGATCCTAGCCAAAAAATCAGACATCTAGTATATCACCAAATAATTATTCAAAAATAAAAAGTCTTTGAAGAATGACATTAGATCCACACACTTTACAAAATGAGAAACCAGATGGATCACCTCAAGTGGAGGTTAAACTCTATCAGAACAAAGTCTTGATTTGTGTCTTTGTAACAGTTTCATCAGGGGAAACAAGGTTTTGCTCTAGGGTCAGCAACACAAGGATTTCTTCCGTGAACTGTTGCTGCATTCCTCAAGACACACTGTTATTCAGCATTCCACATAATGGCCAAAAAGTGGAAATAATGCAAATAAATAAACAAAATGTGTGATATTATTAAGTGATAATAAGGAATGTAGTGTGGCTACATTCTACACCACAGCTAAACCCAAAAAACCTTTAAGCGAAGGGAAAGAAGCCAGTGGTGGAACACTACCCATTATGTGATCCCATTTAGGAGAAATGTCCGGCATTGACAAATCTACAGAAAAGGAAAGTAGATTAGTACGTGCCTGGGGTTTGGGAGGGGGCAAGAATGGGGAGTGACAGTTAAACGGGTATGAGACTTCTTGGTGTGGTAAAGAAAATATTCTAATATTAGACTATGGTTATGGTTGTATATGTGGGGGACTGGCATTGGCCACCCCAAGATATGTCTCTTTGGCATGAGGATTATTTGGGGCTGGTTACTTTTAACAAACTGCAGACGGGAAGGAGGCTCTGAGGAGTGGAACTTGCTTGCCCTTTGTTAGGAGACATTTACATTGTAACGGAAGTCTCCATCTGTAAAGGCGTCTCCCTCTCTGTATCAGGAAGAAGGGGGGGATGACCTTATCTCTAGAAACTCTTAATCAGTGCCAAAGGCAAGGAATTAAATATGCATTTGTTTACTGTACTTGTGTGGTAATCTCCCATGATCGACTCCCCCTCCACCCCCAACATCCTCCTTTGTCATTATCTGAAGATGATATTTAAGGTGGGGGCTTCAGCCATTTTGGTGAGTTGCTCAGCTTGCCTGAGACTCTCCCATGTATACATGTTATAAAGCTTTGTTTAATTTTCTCCTGTTATTCTGTCTCATGTGAATTTAATTCGTTCTCCAGCCAGAAGAACCCAGAGAGGGTAGAGGAAATGTCTTCCTCCCCTACATATAGCACTGCACATATACCAAAAACCACTGAATTTTTCAGCTAAATGGATGAATATTATGGTATGTAAACTATATCTTAATAAAAATTTTAAAAAGTAAGATGTACTGTTATTAGTTGAGAATTTTGAATAGTCTCTCCTATTCCCTAGTGTAAGTGTAGAGAGTTTGGGTTGTTTTCATTATTCTAATTAAAGCATTAAAAGAGTGAATGGAGGGGCCAGCTTGATGGCATGGCAGTTAACTTCATGCAGTCCACTTCAGAGCCCCAGGGTTTGCTGGTTTGGATCCCTGGCATGGACCTATGCTGTGGCAGGTATCTCACAAATAAAGTAGAGGAAGATGGGCACAGATGTTAGCTCAGGGCTTATCTTCCTCAAAAAATACATTTGAAAACATAAAGAGTGAATGGAGTATATTTATGTAGTATGGTCATCTTTATTGTCCTATGGGCATGAAATGAGACTAAAGCTAGCAATATTTAGGCTAATCATAACAGATTTTGATGGTATGTGAATACATGTCCTCAGATTTGATCTTCAGTATTATCCAAATTGTATGATAATGAGCTACACACTCATAACGTTTGGTTTTACTTAATTTCAAGATATTCAACATTTTTAAGAATATATCTTGACGTTTCAGGATTACCAGGTTACCAGGATGCTGGTAATAACCAGCATCTAAGATAAAAATGAAGAGTAGTTGTTGGTAGTCCTAAAGGGAAAGAGTTTCGTGTTACTTGAAGTTTGCTATATAGAGGCAAGTCTTCCCCTCCTGTTTTTCTCGCTCGCTTTTCCTTTAGCCCTTATCTTGAAACTCCTCACTTCCACTCTTGTTTGCCTCCAATCCTGTCTGTCCACATGATCAGCACATATTCAGGTAAACTTTTAGTGGATGATAATTATATCAACTAAATAAATAAATACTGTAAGACTGGAGGAAGAGGAGTGTAATTTTAATTTCGGAATGGAGATTTCATTAGTTATGTGGCCGAAAAAATTTTATCTACCTCTTTATCTTACTTTAATCCTACAATAGTAGAAATATGTGATTTTTCTAGTCACAAAACCGGAGCTATGAGAATGGAAAGATAATGGGCATGTATGTACAAACTTTCTTGAGGAAGGAACTACTCTGGTCTAGTACCGCCAAGGAATTAAGTACCAGAAAAGGCAATAAAAAAGGTTCTAAAATAACTTCCAAAAATTATGTAATATGTTAGTGCTCAGTACATATTTTAATACAATTGATATTAATTTATAGGATTCTCTTTCATGTACCACTTTTCTCAAAGTTTCGAATTATCAATTTCATGATCCCAGTGTTGATGTTTAATGCCTTTTTTTAAAAGTCTGACCTTGGCAAAATAAAGCATAGCCTGAATCAACAATAAACACACATTTTCTATTTCCAGAACTCAAATAGCTTTATAGATACTTTTTCAAAGACACAGTTTTGAAGTGAGAAATGGCTTCCCATCCTGTATTTAGAGGGCTATGTGATTTTCATGTTGAGATGCATATTTTGGCTGTTGAAGAGTGTGTGATAATGAAAAACGTGCAACTTCTTTGCAGACAGCTATGTCATTTCAGACCACCCCCTCCCTTTCCTGTCTGGATTTTTTTAAAATTTTGTTTTTATTTTTAATCCTTGTGAAATCTTAGGCAATATTTGTCTTTCAAACATGATTTCTGTGTCTACTGGCATTTCTTCCTCTGATTTCATGGATTAAAAATAACATATGTGCTTTTATTTATTTGGGGGCTATTTTCGCACTTTGGAGTACTATGTATGCATGTATGTATGTATATATTTGTGTATTTTTAACACAAGAGATTCTAGAGCCTTTTCATCTTTGCGACAACAGATTATCTAACCCCTTCTCATTCAAAAATTATACTAATAAAATGTTAACAAGCTTTCCATGTAAGATTGCTTAAAATCTGTTTCTTATGCAACCAAAAGGTGTTTACATGCAACATTTAAAAATAACCCTACTGCAATGTATTTATCTATATTGATCATGTATTCACAAGGTTTGCCCTTTTAGTTTGTTAGTAATATTTTCAACTTTAAAAATAAATCATAGATGACTAAAGCTCAAAATAAATGTTAGATATTATATATCAGCCTTCTTTAATATTTTTACCCCAGAGGAACCATTTAAATATTTATAGCCCCTGCATAAAATTAAAATACCTATATACATTAATGTGATCAGCAAATTGTAGAGATTATAATCCAGTAATAATTATCAGTGTACTTTTGTGAAGAGGATATTACTTTTGGTTGATCTGTTTATTTTGGCTGGTTTATTGGCCTACTCTATTTGTGTGATTCTCTATTTTCACCATGGACATCAACTCCAATGAAAGTCAGAAATGTGGGGAAAGGGAACTTCAAGGGAGCTTTTTTTCTTAATGTTTTAAATAAATTTCCTGTTTTATATATTTTTTTCTCAGCCAAATAGGCATAATTGTGATATCACAAATTTCTACTATAAAAATTACTTATAGTACATGGTATATGCTATATGGTATCTGCTAGAGCAGGTTTTTTTTTCTATTTAAAACAAAAAATGAGTTTTTAGTCAATCTTTCAGGGAAAAAAACCTCCTACACACAAAGTCACTCATAGTTAATTAACTTATTTTTTAATTAACTGCTTTCTTTCCATTTCTAAATTTTTTAAATGCATAGGCATTTTGGTTACCTGGCTGTCTTAAGTCAGAACAAAATTTAACTTTTGGAAATATAGACTCAGTAGTGTAAGTTTAAATAAAAATTGTAAATTGACTTTAGTGAATTTTATTTATAGCATATTTTTTGATCATGCAGAACCACTAAAACAAAAACCAAAGCAATTTGAACTAAAATGTAGCCTATGACAAATTTTACACAAGGCATTCAAAACAATATTTTCATACGAAGTGATATGGTTGGGCTCAAATAGAGATCTAGCAGTACAAAATTCTTATATGCATATGTAGCTTTTCATAGGTGTATGTATGAATTAAAAGTGTTATTTTTGAAACTAAAACTAAAAATGAAATATATTGCTTTAATATGAAAGCTGTGCTTCCTTTTTCTCTATAAACACTCAACGGGGGTCAAATTTAAGAAACACATACAGATTTCATTTTGAATTTAAATGAGATGATTTCTGTCCTTGCTCATGATGTTTACTAAACAAAGAAAGCTTGCTCGCCTTTATAAGATGTGGAAAACTGCAGCAAAATGTTTACTGCTTTCCTACTAATGGCAGGATAGAAATCTAGACTGTCTAAGGGCCGATCAGTGAGCTGCATCTTGGTGAATGATCTCTGCAAACCACAAAGTTCTTCCTCTGCTGAGCCAAGTTCTGAGGCAGAAGATTCAGGTAAATGGTCCCTCATCCATTCATTCACTTGTGTTGAGAAAGGGTAAAAATTCTCTCCAGTTTTGAGGTCCAGCTCTTTCCGGTAGTTTTCACTAAGACAGGATTTTGATATTCTTTTTTCCTCTCAAGACCTAACAGCTATGGAAACACTTCAAGTTTTCCTTTTACAGCATGATTTTTCCAAAGATTCAGTTTCCTTTTAAAGCCAAGACTGTAGTCACTCAAAAGCAAAACATTTTCTACAGGGCACCGTGGATTCTTGTTCCACAGTGATGAAGGGTGTCTGATAGTCAGATCGTTTCTGTGGCCATGCCTTACCTTCAAAATACTCAGCAAAACCTAACTTACTATTTTCTTGAAAATGATTTCTCTGATTCATCTTTCAGCTCAAACACCATATTGAGAACTCCTCTTTGGCTAAGCCACCAGATTTCTGCGTGTTGCACAAGATTTATATGCTCTTGGTCCAGGTTTTCATACACTTCTTTAAATTTTCTTAAGTGCACTTATTTTTGTTTAAAAAATGTTTTTGTAACATCCTCAAGAAGTACCATTTCGCTTCCAAGAATTTTTGACACTAGCACCTCTCTGTGAAAAAATGTGATGTGAGGATATTTTTTTCTTTTCTTTTGGCAAGAGAAGTGAAACCCCTCATGAAGCCAATCATCGATGGGGTGCTATCTATACAGATGCTGACACACATCTTTATTTTTAGATATGAAGACCACATTTTAAATATATCTTGGTCATTTCTTATTTCCACTTGCTTTTCACACTAGAAAATCTTTTATTGAATTTAACCATGATTTACAAATCTTGCAAATGCAAGACATTTCCTGTGGAAATCTATTCACTCATCAACCCGAATATAGAAGTTTTTTACATAAATCTCTTCAGTATATGTTATATGCTATCAATACATCACTTCATTGTATGTTTGAAGATGGAACCGTGACTGATTATTGTACTAGACGTTTTCCCAGCATTTTACTGACTGTATTCTCACCTGCTAGCATTAATAGGTACTCACTATGTGACTTTTCCTTTTCTGAGATTCTGAAGCCTTTTCAGTGCTTGCCCTTCCTTCCTTCCTTCCTTCCTTCCATCCTTCCTTCCTTCCATCCTTCCATTCTTCTTTCCTCCCTTCCTTTCTTAACCTTAATTCAGTTTTAATATGAGATTCCAATAGTTGTTTAAAATAACCAGCACTTTTACTTGTCAAATGACTCTAATTTGTTTCTAAAGTCTTTTCAACGTTTCTGGAGCCATTGCTTCACGTGTAAGTTGTTTGCCACAAGGCACTGAACAATTAGGATAATTTGTATTACCAGCCCATGAAAAAAACATTAAGAATTAGTTGCATTTTTAATTATTACTATAAATCTTATCAGAGGAGTCCAAAGGCCTAGACTTAGACTCTTTCTCTTCTCACATCTCTTCTTCAACAATCACCACCATTAGGCATGCTTGCAAAATACAATGCTAGTGAAATATCCAACAGAAAGGTGTACATCTGTGCAATGTAGCTGATATGCAGGAAATCCTATGCAACGTTATCTATACATTTCACAAAACAAAATCAAGGCTGCAGGGAAGCAGTTGAGCCATGATGCATAATAATTCTTTCTTTAGAATAAAAATGTCCCCCTTACTTTCTTTTATGCTATTCTCTCATGCAATCTCTACTGCCTTTGGATAGAATCGTAAAATTCTACAGAATCCTTGTTGAGAAACTGATATACATAAACCCTGCCCTTTACTAGGAAAGGACTAAGACTTGAGTATGACCTCAAGCCTAAGGGTAAATGAGGTCAAGTTAACAATAACAAGCAGGTTTTTTAGTCTGGTCTTCACTGACTGTTATAGTACTTCCCCTTAATCTTTCCTTTTATACTTTATTTTGGAAATCTCCCTTTGCTAACTTGCATGTGTTCAAAAGCAAGTCAACAAATGAGTTATCTGCTAGAGGAAACCACATAAATACATCTCCCTTCTGCCTCTATCACCAACATCAGAGAATTAAATAAGCCCACAACTGGCAGTGCCTAAGCTGCTTTTAAATCTGATGGTGTCCACCACATCTCTTGACCATACTTGGGTGTTTCTGTGCTTTAGAGAGCACATACGCAATGGCCCGCTGATGTGGCTGCTGACACTGCTGCTTCTTAATTCCCTTCAAACTCGTGTTGCTCTCCACTGAGTCATGAGAATCTCTTTGCTCCAAATTTGTGCTGTCTCTGTCACATTGGACCAAAAGCCATGCTCCTTTGTGTTTCCAGAATCTCACAGATTTTTTTGTATGAGAAAAAAATTCTGTAATAGATATGATGGGGAGGCTCACTAGACACTTTCTAATTGTCTTCTAGCGTGCCTTCAGAATTTCAGAGGCAACCAAGCTAAAAATATCATCTCTCAGAAATCCTTGCAGACACAGTTCCAGATGTGACTGAGCTTGGGTAAGTCATAGGAGACATTGATTTGGAAATAAATTGGAAGAGAGGCAGAACATGAGATCCCAAGTTTCTTGGCATGGATGGCAGCAGAAGTGGCATTCTCCTCAAGGCTGACGTTGTCTTGGTGGCTTCCAGACTGTGGCAGAGTAAGCCTCTCTCTTGGCAACTCAGTTCTGTGGCGTGATTTTTGGAGTCATTTTGGAGGCTTAGAGTGTTTCTTTAGCTCCTTCAACAATTCATTAAACTACACAAATCTATACCTAATCCCTTTGTGTTTATTTTGTGTATAATAAAAAATGCTAATTTATTTGAGTTTAAACTAGTTAGGTAACATTCATTTCATGGAAACAACTCCGAACAAACAGTCTTTTTAATTTTACTTGATCTCCTTCCTTTGAACTCAGCCAAAATTCCATAAGAAAGTAGACTGGAGGACAAATTTAATGAAGTACAAAAGTACCTTTTGTTTCTCACTTCTCTCCCTCTATATCTCCTTTCCAGCTTGATTCATGCACACAGCCACTAAAACATTAAGACCAATCATTTATAAGGGACTCTTTACCCCTCCTTTTTTCTCTGGAAGGCACTTAGTTCTCTCAAGAAAAGTACTTTCCAAATCGCATCTTCAACCAAGCAGGTCTGTAACATGCTTTAGTGACTGTGATCAATTCTTGTAGGAAGCTTCTAGTGTAGAGATATTTTCTATATTTTATAAGGATAAAATACCGAAATTGTTTAGTGTCTGTAGTTTCCTTTATCATTTTCTTAAGAGACATGAACACAAGTTAATCAAGAAAATTAATAGATTTCTATCATACAACTTGCTTATTACTAGAACGTTTTCTTCAAATATAAAGTAAATATTTTTTTTATAAAGCAGGCATGTAAATAAGTATCTGTGTAGTATAGTGAATGGGGATACCATTATTTACTGCATTTACAAAAGATAAATTCTTTCTTATATATTTCAGTGGTTGTTAGTAGAAACATGGAGGTTGAACCAACTAGAAAAATCAAGTGATCCAAATACAATATAACCATGATCTTGATAAAGGTCTTGACAAGAGTATTCTCAATGGGGTAGACATATTAGAGGACTTTATATAGCAGAGAGAAATTCTCCCCAGTAAATTCTGGAGAGTAAAGATGAAGCAATTTTGTTTCCAACTGGAAGGCAAGGGGAAAGTTGCAGTTGCGGGAGGAAGGAGCTTTCTTGTTAGTTTCTCTTGGTAACATGATGGTGCTATTAACTGAGGTAGGGATTAGAGAGGCCAGTTTGTGCCCTGCGTTGTCCAGATTACTCTCATCCCTTTCAGGAGAGGACTCACTTACCTAGTGTTTGAGAAAGTTGCCGATTGACACATTGTAATCAAGATTCACTCAAGAGACTGCCCTAGTCTGAAGAGAACAATCTTCCTGGAAGACACATCAGGTTGCTGCACAAAATTGGGGTTCTCTGCCCGATGCACATAAACAAGCCAATTAATTATGGTACCCGCATTTGAGGGGAGAAATCAGCTTTTATTCTATGAGATCTACCTGCAGGGAGACAGGGGGCATGTGCCCTCAGATCTGTCTCCCTGATTTAGGATTTGGGACAAAATTTAAGAAGTTGGGGAGAACAAGTTGATGCATAGAAATGCTGGTGGGACAGGTTTGGACTGGTGGGCTTCAGGCATTCATGGTAAAGTTTTAAATATTTTTAAATTTATTTTAAAAAATAAATATTTTAAATATTTATGATGAGGTTCTAAATGTTTATAACATTTTTGCATGAGGTAGGGAAAGAATTTTAACACTGGATCTTCCTGAATGAGGGACCCCTCGCTTCTGATAAGAGTCTGGCTTTCAATGTCCAGTCTTGTCCTGGTCCTTGGGTTCTGTGGGAAGGAGGACCTTTGGTTCCGAAGTCGTTTCAGGTCATGATTTCTTCTTTTGCACATACTCTGGCTACGTGACGTTGCAATTTTTCTGAAAGATAGTCCTTAAATCACTTTGTTGATAAGAGATGGACGTCTGTTCAAACTGGCTGTAAATGAGCCCATGGTCACAACATTCTCTTCTTGAGGGCAGCCTGAGTCCAATGACTGGTGGATGCCAGGGTATACATGCCCTAACTCTTTGCCCTGGATCTGGAATGATGCCAGCTCCAGAGCTCCCTGTGCGGTCATCTGAGGTCTTTTCTAAGACTGCATCACAGCATGGCTCCTGTCATTCATGCATCCTTTATCCCCCACAATTGCTGATACCCAAGGTACTCCTCATAAACTTCTCCCTCTCAAATTCTGTCTCAGCATCTGGTAGTTTAGTTTTATATGCATTGTGTTTAAGGTACATCTAGATCTTAACATACCACCATGAATGAGAGAAAGAACTTGAGTCAAAGGGTTTTAGAAGTCATAAACATGAAATATATAATTCACGGAAAATTTCCAATGAGAAAGAAGTGGGACAAGGAAAAATATGTGGGAATACAAATATTTAGGAATTTGGACAGAAGAGAAACCAAGAGAGAAGATTCAGAAAGGGAGAAAAGCTGGAGAGAGAAGAGAAAAGCCATGGAAATCAGGAGCCACAGAAGCGAAGGTAAGATAACATTTCAAGAAGAAAAGAATGTTCTTAAGGTCAGATACTACAGAGATGTCAAGCAAGAGAATAGAAAAATGACTAATAGGAATTATTTTAGGAATTCAATGCTTATTGTGGTAGAAGTCATTTTGGTGGAATCATAGCAAGGAAGCCAGGCCAGGATGGGTTGAATAGAAAGTTAAAAATTGAAAAATAAAAATAAAATTAAACTTTCAAAAACGAATAAAAACAAAGGTAAGGGTAGTGTGACGGTTAATTTTATTAATTTTATGTGTCAACTTGCCTGGGCCATGGGTGCCCAGACAATTGGTCAGACATATTCTGGGTGTGTCTGTGAGGGTGTTTCTGGAAGAGATTAACATTTGAATAGGTCGACTGAGTAAAGCAAATAAATACCCTCTTTGATGTGGGTGGGCCTCATGCAATCAATTGAAGACCTGAGGAGAACAAAAAGGCTGAGTAAGAGGGACCTCCTCTTGCCTGTCTGCTTGAGCAGGAACAATGCTATTTTCTGGCCTTCAGACTCCAGGTGAAACATTGGCTTCTCATGGTTCTCAAGCCTGCTCTCAGACTAGAACATATACCCTCTGCTGTCCTGGTTCTCAGGCTTCCTGACTAGGACCGGACTTACACATTGGCTCCTGGGTCTCCAGCCTATCGACTGTAGATCTTGGGATTTCTCAGCCTCCATGATTGTGTGAGCCAATTCTTTAAAATAAATCTCTTTATATATTGGTTCTGTCTCTCTGGAGAAAAATGACTAATACAGATAGACTACACGTTGTTTTAAGAAGCTTGCTAAAAGTGAAGAATTTTACTAGTGGATGTGTTTAAATTTTAAACGAGAATGTTCCAATGATAAAACATCCTATTTCCTTATTCTTCCTTGGTTTTCTTCCTATTTCCTTTAACCAAATACATAACACATCATTATTCCTTTTTATGTAATTTTCCCATGAGTCCTGCTGTTATGCAGAAAATCATATGTTCTATATGTTCAAAATTCCACCCAGAATGTAAGTCCTAGCATGTTTTCTCTATATGTTGGGTCTCCCCACATGTCTGCTCTGTTTTGTTTTTTTTTTTTGGAAAATTAGCCCTGAGCTAACATGTACTCCCAGTCTTCCTCTTTTTGCTGAGGAAGAGTGACTCTGAGCTAACATCCATGCCCATCTTCTTCTCCTTTGTATATGGGATGCCTACCACAGCATGGCTTGACAAGTGGTGTGCAGGCCCACACCTGGGATCCGAACCAGCGAACCCTATAGCCACCAAAGTGGAACATGTGAACTTAACTGATGCACCACCAGGCTGGCCCCATCTGCTGTGTTTTGGGTTCCTTTGCATTTAACACTCAGAGAAAAAATAATCTGTAATATTACCTCTATACTCAACTTATATTAGCATGGTTATCTGAATTCTTTCCTTATCATCACCTTTCAGCAATTTACAAAGAAGAAGAATGTTCTTAATAATGCAAATAATTTTCAACTTGAATTTAAAATGACCTGCAAAATGACACTTTTAAACAACATTTCCAAGTTATTTTTCCCATTTCCTTACTCCTCTGTAGACATGTTGACCCTCCTGTTCGTGTCAGTTTCCTCGGGTTGCCATAACAAATTATCACAAATGAGGTGGCTGGAAACAACAGAAATCTACTGTCTCGCAGTTCTGGAGGCTGGAAGTCTGAAATCAAGGTATCCTTAGGGCCACTCTCCCTCTGAAACCTCTAGCAGTAGACTCCTCCTCTGTCTCTTCCTAGCTTCTAGTGGCCCCAAGTGTTTTTTGGCTTGTGGTAGTATAGCTCCAGTCTCCGGATTGTCTTCACATGGCCAACTCCTTCCTGTGTGTCCGTCTTCACATTATCTTCTCTCTCTCTCTTTTTTTTTTTTTTGAGGAAGACTGGCCCTGAGCTAACATCAATGCCCATCTTCCTCTACTTTATGTGTGGGACTCATGCCACAGCATGGCTTTACAAGAGGTGTGTAGGTCTGCACCCAGGATCTGAACAGGTGAACCTCAGGCCACTGAAGCAGAATGTGTGAACTTAACCACTGTGCCACCAGGCTGGCCCCTATCTTCTCTTTTTTTATAAGGATATCAGTCATATTGAATTGATAACCCATCCTATTACAGTATGTTTTTATCTTGACTTAACTAATTACATGTGCAATGACTCTGTTTCCAAATCAGGTCATATTCTGAAGTATGGGGCTTAGAATTGCAACATATTTTGGATGGGGAGGTGGGGATACAATTCAACCAGTTACACTGTTCTTTCCTTTTTTCTTTTTTTTTTTGAGGAAGACTAGCCCTGAGCTAACATATGCCACCAATACTCCTCTTTTTGCTGAGGAAGACTGGCCTTGAGATAACATCTGTGCCCATCTTCCTCTATTTTGTATGTGGGACACCTGCCACGCCATGGCTTGATAAGTGGTGCACAGGTCTGCACCCAGGATCTGAACCAGCAAACCAAGGGCCACTGAAGCAGAACGTGTGAACTTAATCACTGTGCCACTGGGCCGGCCTACACTGTTCTTTCCTGAGCACACCAAGTCTATTCATATACCTTCTGGTCTTTACTTGTTTGCCCTTCCTTGTGTCTGTCATGTTCCTCTACTCCTTCAGGTCTGTGCTTTAATGTCATCTTATCAGAAAGACTGTCCCTGATCACCCACTGCCCCCTGTGTTATGCTACTCCTTCACAATACTTATCACCACCTGCATGTGATATATTTATTGGCTTATTCATTTATTGTCTATTTTCAAGGATTGAATATACTCCTGAAACAGAAGTGTTATCTTTATGAATTGTGGAGGAAAGTAGAATCAACAAGGAAGAGATTAGAGTGGAATTAGATTAGGGGGTTCTGATGACTAAATGTTTTCAAACTGCTCTAAATCACAAAAGTAAATATTGATGTTAAATCAAAGGAAAAAAATTGAGCCAAAATTTCCCTAATATGAGACTTAGGGATAAAGTTTGTATTTTAAGCAAATAATTAAGATACGGCATATTGAAAAGACAAGTTAATTCAGCAACTATTTATTAATGACTATCACATGTCAAATACTGCTCTGGGCACTGATGCTAAAACAGGAAAACACTTAGATAAATTCTCTGCGGTGACAGGCATTACATTCTAAAAGGGGAAGACGGAAAATAACCAAACTTAAAAAACTATTCAATACAAACACAGAATGAGAGTATGGGAGTAGAAGTGCTTGACTGGATATCATTTTATGCTGATTTTTTTTTTTTTTTTGAGGAAGATTAGCCTAGAGCTAACATCCATCACCAATCCTCCTCTTTTTGGTGAGGAAGATTGGCCCTGAGCTAACACCCATGCCCATCTTCCTCTACTTTATATGTGGGATGCCTGCTACAGCATGGCTGGACAAGCAGTGCATAGGTCTGTGCCAGGGATCCAAACTGGTGAGCCCCAGGCCACCGAAGAGGAATGCATGAACTTAACTGCTATGCCACTGGGCCGGCCCCCCATTTTATCTAAGGCAAGATAAAATTTGAGCGGCTTCTCTGTGGAGATAATATTTAAACCAAGACTTACATAAAACAAGGAATGAGCCCTTTAGAGATCCATAGAAACAGTGTCCAACACAAAATGACCAGCAATTGCAAAGGCCATGAGATGGAAGAAGAACATGCTTTCATATCTAAGGAACAGCAAGAAGTCCAGGGTGTCCAGAGCAGAGTGCACAAGAGTAGGAGGAATGGTGTATGAATTTGGAGTGGGGTGGGGGACAGCAGAATAGGACTTTGTAGGCCAGGGTTGACAAACTATGCCCTAGAGTCTAAATCCAACCTGCTGACCGTTTTTCTAAATAAACTTTCATTGGAATACAGCCATGCCCATTTATTTGTGTATTTTCTGTGACTGCTTTCCCACCGCAAGAGCAGAACTGAATAGCTGTGATGAGACCATAATACACGCAAAGTCTAAAATACTTACTATCCGGCCGTGTAAGGAAAAAGTTTGCTGACCCCTGTTGTAGGCCGTCATAAGAACTCTGGGAGGTACTGTGCACGAGATGGGCTTTGAATAGAACAGCGGACATGTGATCTGACTTAGGTTTCAAAAGAGCTACACTACTGTTATATAAAGAATAGACTGTAGGGAGCCAAGGGTAGAAGCAAGAAAACTAGTTGAGAAGTGTCATAATATTCCAACCACATTGTCAATTTACATAATTATGTAATTTAATTACCATCGCTAACCATAGGAGTGGCCTACTTGAAATGAAGGAATGTAATCCCTTTATGATTTAATTTTGGTATAAAAACTTTTTTAAAAATCTTACACACTATCTTTTTATATTACCTTTTGTTAGTAACCCTAGTGCCTCATTCTCCTAAATGTTTGTTCTTTAAAACTATATCTTGGAAAAGAGAAAATTCTAAGTTTCTATTCTATTTTCAGTTTGAACAAGGCATTAATTCTCATTCAAATTGCTTTTGCTGTATCTGAAAATTCTTTAGGTTATTTTGGTAAATTTGCACTAATACTAATCTTTAGACTCCCTTGCAACTAAAACCTTTCTCATCTGAATCATTAGACTTTTAATAAATAATCCTCTTCTCACAGTATTAAAGTGAAACTATAAATCTCTTTTTAAACAGAGATAAAAAATACATGTAATTAACAATAAATTACCTTAATATTGTGGTTTATTCATTTATTCATATCAGACAACAAATATTTATTGGGCACTAACTTTGTGACAGACACTATCGTATGCACTAATGTGAAATGATTAATGAGCAGACACTTTGCTGTTCCTCATACAAGGCTACAGTAGAGGTAAGGAGAGAGGCAAGCACAGAAACAAGTAATCAAACAAGAATAAGTCAATTCCAAACTGTGAAAGCTGCAAAAGGAAACAAAGAGGCTACTAAGATAGAAATAAGAGAGGAAGCCTCCAACCTCAGTTTGGATGATAAAAGAAGGATTTCTAGAGAAGGAATATTTAAGCTGAGACCTACAAATAAGATGCAGCTAATCCTGTAAGGAGAGGAAAGAAAGCTATTACAGACAGTAGGGACAACACCTATAAAGCCCCTAAGATAAGAGTATCTTTGGGGTGTTTGAGGAACTTATAAGTCAATCTTGCGGGAGCGTAACCAATAACGGATAAAGTGGAGCAGAAGACGGTAATCACACAGAACAAATAAGGTCTGTAATTTCTAACACACGGTGGCACGTTTACACAATTCCAATAAATTCTGTGGAAAAGAAGAATATTTAGGGAAGCTTTTTAAAGGTGACTTAAAATGTGCTTTGCCTAGTTTCAACAAAAAGTTTGAATAGTTTGATCATAGTGATCAAATCAAATGTTTAATTTTTCTTTTCTCTAGGCACAATCTAAGGAATCGAAGAAAACATTTCATTAGCTACATCATCCCAATTTACATGCTTCAGAGCAGGAAATCCTTTTCTGTGTGTGTGTGCTTTGATCTTGCCATTTTATTTCATCTTACTAATTCTTTATAAAGTCTTATCAACTATAAGCCTTGGGAAGTATGTATAAAATCCATTTCCATTTTTATCCTATTACTGGGGTCTTTTTCATTGAAAAAAAAAATCCCTATGGTTGCTCTCATCTTGTATGCAGTTTGAAGATAGAGTTTAATGCCTGCAGAGACACATTTATTTATTTTAACTTTGATCTTAGCTGAAAACTTAATAGTGTTTTTTAAACATATTTTTTTCCCTTAGGTGATAAAATATGTTTTTTATTTTTACCAAAGAATAACCTAATTTTCATGCTATAAGTATGAATGTATATTTTTTCCAATAAGAGCGATTTGGAAATCCCTTTATCACATAAAAATATAGCCTATAGGGATATATTTCTATTTCAGAATACAAATTGTTAGCTACATCATAAAGAATTTTACAATACATAAACAGTGACTTATGAAGAAATAATAGCTCTCTGACTTTTTTCTAGCAATCTCATTTCCTGCATTTTAACATAAAAAGATAGATAAGTTGACCTATTTTCTCTAAATGTCATACTTTAAAAATAACAGAAAGTATGAATTCAAGTTCAGACTTCAGTAATTCGAATTTTCTTAGTCTAATATCAATATCCCTTTTAAGGAAGAAAAACTTTTTTATTGTAAAAACCATCAAACAGTTCAAAAACTAATGTGGATGCATTTTGCAGCACTTTCACAATGAACTGACTGAAATAATTTTGGTAGGTGAAATCTATTATTAAAATTTTAAAAATATATTTTGTTTAACAAATATATATGATCATGTGCCAAAACCTGTACTCAGTGCTAGGGCTGGCCCCAGCTGTCACAAAGCCAACACTTACTGGAAAAGTGTAAGGTGTTGAGATTGGTCGGAATAATGGCACCTAGCACAGTCTATGGCCATGGGGAGGAAATAGTATCTATTCTTGCGATTTAACCAGTGGACCATATCAAAATTGCCTAGACAACATTTAACATATAAGCCTTGGCCCTACCTCATATTGAGACAAAATGGGGATTGGAGGAGTCTCTCTTGTAAACCAGAGAGTGGTATGATCAAATATAAAAATAAGGAAGGTCACTGAGGGGGATCGGCCTGGTGGCATAGTAGTTAAATTCGCATGCTCCAGTTTGGCAGCCCAGGGTTTGAAGTTTCAAATGCCAGGCATGGACCAAGGCATGGCTCATCAAGCCATACTGTGGCGGCATCCCACATACAAAATGGAGGAAGATGGGCACAGATGTTAGCTCAGGACCAGTCTTCCTTAGCAAAAAGAGGACAATTGGTGGCAGATACTAGCTCAGCGTCAATCTTCCTCACACACACACAAAAGATGGTCATTGGGGCAACAGAATGTGAAGTGGATGGGGTGGTGTAGGAAGAAAGCATTTCACTGGGGAAGCTACTGCAGTAATTTGAGTGAGGATGATGGTGCACGAATTAAGGTTGTAGATGTCGAGATTGAAAGAAAGAATCAAGAGATAGCAAAGGTGATTGCATGGATATAGAGTACAAAAAGAGGAGAGGAATTTCACTGTGTACAGGAAAAAAAATTGCTTAAGAACCTGACACATGAGGTATGTGCAGTCCAGCATGGTAGCCTCTAGTCACATGTTGCTACAGAGCACATGAAATGTGACTAATTCAGACTAAAGTCTGAATTGAGTGTGTTTTATGTAAAAAAATACACATCAGGTTTCAAAATTAGTAAAAAAAGGAATGTAAAATATCTTATCAATGATTTTGTATTGATATATGTTTATTTTTTATTTGCATATTTATTTTGAGGAAGATTAGCCCTGAGCTAACATCTGCCACCAATCCTCCTCTTTTTGCTGAGGAAGACTGGCCCTGAGCTAACATCCTTGCCCATCTTCCTATACTTTATATGTGGGATGCCTGCCACAGCATGGCTTGACAAACAGTGCATAGGGTCACACCTGGGATCTGAACCAGCTAACCTCGGAACTCCGAAGCAGATTGCTCGAACTTAACTGCTGTGCCACCAGGCCAGCCCTGATACGTGTTTAAAAAAAATTTTGAACTTGTTGGGGAAAACAAATACCATTAAAATTAATTTCACCTGACACTTTTTACTTGTTTTAATGTAGCTACTAGAAATTTTTAAACTGCACACATGGCTCACACTTTGGTTTGCACTGCATATCTACCTTAGAACAGCTCTACCTTAGATAATTATCTAGACTTTATAATTTTAAATGTCATTTAATCATTCTAAGATTCTGTTTCCACCTTAACAGAATGTGAATAATTATATTTCCTGAAAAGCTCACAGGCCTATTTGGAAGATCAATTGAAATAATATATAAAAGAACAGTGTAAATAACAAAACATTCATAAATTTTTTCAAAAGACGTTAAGTGAATAAAATGCACGGTTTAATCTGGTTATTTTGAAAATAATTTTTATACAGATACAACTTCCATGATTAGCCAGCTAATTGATCACTACAAATAAGCATAGACCCAGACAATCTATTTTTGGTGGGGGACAAATTTTTTTACTCTAGGTATTACCTGAAGAAATTCAGAAGTAACCTACAATAACATATGTCTACTATTTAATAACCTTGTAAAAATCTGAATGCTCCCTATAACCTATGGCAACTTATTCCAGTTAGCCTAGAACTACCCCCTCCAAGCTTCATTAGGCCCAATATTCAATAAGCAAGAAGTCACTGAAGAAAGAAACAGCTTCCCAACCTATAAATTAGAGTAATTCATTTATTTTGATTATATTATCTTTAGCTATTTTTTCTTTTACGTGGAGTCTCAGCTCTAAATTAATAATTAATATATAGATAAATGTATTCCTTACAAAATCATTCTTTTGAATACTGTAAAAGAGCATCCTTACAGCCTGGGCTGAGCCAGTGGAAATTTTTAAAGCCATCTTCAGTGGAAAATAACTGTTTGTACCTCTCATAATTGGCAGGGTTTTTGTTATTATAGACACACATAACTTGCTGAAGAGAATCGCTGAAGTGACTTTTCACAAAACGAGGGGAACATTTCTTTTGGCTTTCTTTTCAAAATTAGTCACAGTGGGAGCTGATTTCACTTTAAATTACACTAAAACATCAAAGACTTCAAGTTTTGCATACAGCGTATATGACATAAAAAGAACGTTAAACACTCAGTCTGATATAAAGGAGTTATAAATCAGGTGGAAAATGTAACTCCACACACTGCTTCTCTTTCATGTATTTACACTGTTAATTTGGGTAAGAGGACTAAGATCACTTAATAATTTTTTCATGATATGTGAAATGTGATAGATTTAATGTTTTGTTACAAATAGGATTATATTATGTGCCTGGTTGCCTGTAGGGATTTTTTTAAGCCAGAAAACATAATTTAATACTAACATGTAATAAAAAAAAAGCAACGGAGACTAACACAGTTCCTACTGAATTCATGATCTTTATAAAAAAATTGTCTTCTCAACAACTTATTATATGTTTCTTTAAAATACGTGATAAATTATTTGTCGTTCTTACCTGCAACCTAGAGGATTTGAGCAATTCTGTCTCCAAACCATCCCCTTCTCTTCCCAATCTCCTCTTCCAAACTCGCCAACTGTAGCAAAGGGCCTTTCTCACTTCTTCAGTTTAAAGAAAACTCAATGCAGTCAGCACCATTCCCTTATGGTTGGCTATGCTGCCTTTACAAAGAATGGAATGATGCTGTGTGAGAGAGTAGCAGAGGCCAGCAGAAGAGGGCCACAGGCACAGTAACAGTGACAGGTTGAAACCTGCTCTTGCCATATTTTCTCTTACTTTCCTTTCAGAAATTTCCCTTTTGATGGTGTTTCCCATTAACACCAAAATACAATCCTTCCTGTCTTGAGGAAGATTTGGCAGGTAAAAGCATTTGTTGTAGTGCTGTCAAGGCGATTCTAACTCCTAGCGACTCTGTGTCCAGCAGAGCGGAACCCTGCCCCACCTTTTTGCCCCATCCTCGCACCTTCCAGTGCTCTGACAATGCTCCGCTGCTCTTCACAGGGTTTTCGCGGCCAATTTTTTCAGAAACAGGTGGCCAGGTCCTTCTTCCTAATGTGTCTTAGTCTGGAAGTTCTGCTGAAACCTGCTCACCATGGGTGACCCTGCTGATATTTACAATACCAGTCGCATAGCTTTCAGCATCACAGCAACACACAGCCACCACCACATGACACTGAATTGACAGACGGGGGGTGTGGTTCCCTGACCAGGAAACTGAACCTGGGCCAAATCTTAACCACTAGGCCACCAGGCCTAGCTATGTAAAAGCATATTGGGGGTAAATCCGTAGTGTGCTGGAGAGGGTGAGGTAGAAGTGAAATACAATAGAAACTACTGAAAGAATATTGAAGATAATATAGGAACAGGAAACACAGCTATTTTAAGAGGCCATGGATATTACCAAGGAAACGTGCTATGGCATGGAAAATATGGTTAACACCATTTCTTACCAAGATGTTCAGATAATTCTCTATTTTTTCATTTGCCTGTTCACTAGTTATACATTGAGCTCCTATATATGCTAACCTTTATGCTAGGCAGTGATAAATATAGCAGTGAATAAAATAGTTCTTGCATTTATGGACTTTAAAGTGTTTTTTGTGAGAAATAGATATATTTTTAAAGAAGTCATTTTAAGGATATGCTTACAGTTGTGATAAGAGTATAGAGGAAAAGGGACTAAGAGGTCATATATCAGAAAAGATGATAAAGAACTTTGACATTACTAGGTAATTATGTATCAGTGGGAAAGCACATAGAATTAACAGGGTATGATTAATGATTATTGTTTGCAAATTGCCCCAAATTCTAAGCAATCTTTCTTCTAACAGAAGAAAGAAAAGGTAGCATTTGTAGGAAAATCTTTGTTTGTAGACCTTGCTAACTTTTTTCTCTATTTTGACTAATGATTCAGAAAAAGAAAACCAACTTCTCCCTAGTGTTTAAAATGAGAGGAAAGAGCTGCAATTAGGTGTTACAATTCAATTTAGTGTAAGTTACGTGCAGGAATTATAACTGAAGAACGTCCATTAATGACAACGGAGTGAAATGGTTACAGAAACCCTATCAGTGATAATTATAAAATCTGTACCAAGAAAAAACCATTTAAAGGTGTTAGAAAGTGCTCCAAGTCAGACTGAGAGCAGAGGAGAATTTGTTCCCGAATAAAAACTGTAACTGGAGTGGATAAAATCAACACATAATAATTAGACAAAGATCTATGTACAAATACTCATAATAGCAGTGTGTCCTAAATTGGAAATAACAAAATGTTTATCAATAATTGTGTTACGTCATTTAAAGCAATAATACTCAGCAATAAAGAGAAATGAATTACTGGTATGTTAATACCCTTATGCTGAGTGAAAGGAGCAAGATGCCAAAGAGTATATACTATGCGATTTCATTTATATGAAATTCTAGACTATACAAACGAAACTGTACTATAGACAGCAGATGAGTGGTTGCACGTGGTTGGGTCGGATGGCTGGTTAACTACAATGAGGAATGAGAACTTTTGGGAGTGATGGAAACGGTTTGTGTGTTGATTTTGGTGATGCTTATGTGTGCATCCATTTGTCAAAACTCATTGAACTGTAAATGTAAAACGTTCTGTAATTTGGTCAAATATTTTTCTTAGTAACATTGATTATAAAAGACAGGAAAAAGAGAATTATAGACAAAATGGACTTTTACTTCCAATCAAGATATTGTAAAAGACACTATAGTCAGTCTCTCGCCTAAAATAACTAAAAAAATGGGCACAATTTACAAAACAATGACTCGAGTTATTGAGCATCAGACAACAAAAGATAATGCTCCCTGAGAAATGGGAAACAAACAAGGTGTGCTCTAAAATTGCCCCACTGACTGTTTAGAGAAAGTTTGCAGGCCACAGCCCAGTGAGGGGGACGCAGCGCTCTCCCTGAGTGAATGAGACAGAGCTGTGTGTCTGAGGAGGCCACGGTGGCTTGAGTTCACAGAGCAGAGTATCAGAGAGAAGAGAACTGAGCAGAGAACACTCTGGAGTATTCAGCTGAATCTGATCAACACATGTATGTGAGGAAACTACCTGAATGACTGCTCCAAGGATCAGAGTGAAAATTTTGTAATTCAGGAGGCTTCAGGTGGCATATTAAGAAGGGTCTTGCTTTAGACAGATCACTGCTCTGATACTGACTAACAAAGCTGAAAAGCAAGACCCAAAAGGATCAAACTGTTTCCGAATAAATAAACTGCACCCAAGTACAGTGCTCAACAACGTTTATGGAAATACTAAAATATACAGCATCTGACAAAGTCAAATTCACAACATCAGGCATCCAACAAAAATTATCAGACATACAAAGGAGCAAGAAAACACAACAGTGAATAAGAATAAAAATCAATCAATTGAAAAATAACGCAGTTGATGGGATTAGTAGACAAGCAGATTAAAATAATTAAAACTGTGTTTCATATGCTGAAGAAGTTAGAGGGAAGATTGAAGGGGTTAAGCAGAAACTTTTAAAGGAGAAACTACAATATCTGAGATGGAAAACAAAAATGCTGTTTGAGGGTTAAACATTATGGATATCTAATAGTTATCTCAAAATAAATATGTCCCAAACAGAATTCTTAATTTTACCAATCTCCCTTTGACCATCTTTCCCATTAAGTTAATGGAAATTCCAGTCTTTTAGTTGCTCAGGTGTAAAACTTTAAAGTCATACTTGCTTCCTTTTGTTTGTTCTCACTCCATGTCTCTTCCATCAGTCAATCTCTTACCTATATTTTCAAAATATATCCAGAATGCCACCATCTCTCTTCTGGCTTATTGCCGTACCCTCCTAACTGGTCTCCCTGCTTCCATTCTTGTCTCGCTATAGACTGTTTTCCACACAGCAGCCAGAGAGATCCTATATAACTTAAATCTAATCATGTCACCTTTCTGCAAAATATTATCCATGGTTTCCAAACTTACTGGCAACATCCTTATCATTGCCTACACGTCTCGATGATTTGGACCATTATTGATTCTCTGCTATTGTAACTTACCTACTTTTCCATCACTCATTATGGGTCAATTACACTGGTTTCCTCATTGCTAATTAAAAACCTCACGTGTGCTTCACTTCATGAGCCGTGGCACTTCTTTCCTCTGCAAAAATCACTCTTCCTCCATATATGCAAATTGCTTACTCTCTAACTTCCCTCAGGTGTCAGATTATCAGTGAGACTAAGATAAAATAAGAGCTTCCCTATTATTCATTATGTTCCTAACCCAACTTGAATTTTCTTTATATAATGTCATAACCTGATATGGCATATGCTTATTTCCAGGTGTTTATTAACTCTCTCTTTCACTAGTATGCAAATATCTTAACAGAAACAGAAAAGGATTCTTGTTTATTCTTAGCTCCCTAGCATCTACAACAGAGACTGACACATAGTAGTTACAAGTGTTGAATAAATGCATCAATGAATAAATAAATTAATGAAACTAAAAAAGGTGAAGAAGACATAATTCTTACTCCCATGGTACCAGGTCATGCATGCTCTGATAGAAGAACGAGGATAATTAATATCATTCTTTTGAGGGGTTAAAATAGACTCAATTAGAGGAATTAGAGAAAAATGCTTCCATGGGTCATTACTGTGGTTTCCAAACTACATTGTTTTCCTGGATATCCTTCTCTTCCAAGCCAATCTTTTTCTTTTTCTTCTTCTTTTTTTTTTTGAGGAAGGTTAGCCCTCAGCTAACCTGCTGCCAATCCTCCTCTTTTTGCTGAGGAAGACTGGCCCTGAGCTAACATCCATGCCCATCTTCCTCTACTTTATATGTGTGGATGCCTGCCACAGCATGGCTTGCCAAGCGGTGCCTAGGTTTGCACCTGGGATCCAAACCGGTGAACTCCAGGCCGCCAAAGCGGAACATGCGAACTTAACCGCTGGGCCACCAGCCAATCCCCCAAGCCAATCTTTGTGCTGTAACTATCATGATAACTCTAAGCCTGATCATTTAGCTTCAAATCCTTCAATGGCTCCCAGAAAGTGCTGGGTTGTTGGCCCTTTCTTGTCGTCTGAGCTACCCTCATCCATCACCCAAGCTGGAACGTTAGAAGGGTAGGGGCTTCCTCAGCTTCCCTTTACTTACTCAGACAGGCTGCTCTCTCAAGAACTATTCTGGCTCTGAGATTCCGCTACACTCCCATTTTGAGAACTGTTTCTGGCCCCTTTGGCTTTTCTATTGTATTTAAACTGCCGTGTTTGGTTTTGTGTTCCCTTTCCCAGATAGCTCAGTCAATTTCACCAAGATGTGCACTGTAAATTTGGGGTTGTTACTTCCAGCCTGAGTTCAATGTCGGAGGAAGAATCAATATTAACAACTGTATCTTTCTGGACTTCTTATTAAGTGGGGATAGGGAAGATCCTTATTTACTTAAATAATTTTAATTAACTATTACGTTATTTTCAGCCAAAAGTCTTGCTTAGTGACACACATATATTCAGTTTTATGTTTTTCTGGGCCTTGAGCTTTTTTGTTCCCTCTGCACGTTTCTAACTTATCTGTTTGAAGACCATCCCTGTGACCTTTAAAATTCAGTTTAGTTGTCACTTGTCCTATGAAATGTTCTCTGTCTCCTTTCTCTCTATCACTCCCCCAGACTTCTGTTTGCACACAATTCCACTATTTCGTTGAACAAACTCAGGAGTCATTGTTGACATGAGTTTCTCTCAGGATACTGTAATCTCCTTGTGTATAGTACAGTACTTTGCATATTTAGACACTCCATGCATGTTTGTTGGATTGAATGTTTTAGAATTAAATTGTGTAGAATCCAATTAGCCACAGTGATATTTGAACAGAACAGTGCAAAATGAACAGGATTTCAGAAATGCAGATGGAGACTAATCGATATCAGAGGTGTATCATTTGAAAAAAATGGCAGCATTTGATACTTCAGAAGATATTGATCTTAAGAGGTTGAACTTGAGTGACTGATAAAACAAGTATAATGTTAACAGAACTAAGAAAATCAGACGGAAGAGCTAAATGTGGAGGCAAATGATGAATTCTGATTTGATTGGTCCTATTTGAAAAGCAAACCTAATTAACTTTTGGAAGAGAGTCACATTTTAGATTTCATGCTAGTTATAAAATAGCATTTGCTTAATTCATTTATCTTAACAATGCAATGGTTGAAACAAAGATTAAAAAATAAATGAAAGACAAACAAGGCAAATAAAATTTGAAAATATATAAACTTACACAAAACTGGCATTTGTTTCCATCTGTTCTCTATTGGGCAACTGTTAAGAACTGCTAAGCCAATGCCCTGAGTTTGTGCATATGTGTGTGTGTGTGTACTTATTAAGGCAGCAACAGAGCAGCATAATGCTTTGCATTATGCATTTGCTTTTTAAAAATTTCCTTTATGCTTATTTAATGCTTATGTTTTTCTTCTTTCAACGGTCAAAATTCTTTTATAGTAATTAAGATCATGCCAGACTTTAGGCAGCACAAAGATGAAGAAAGTTCTCGAAGCTTGCTGTAATATTTGATAAAGGTAATTTTTCCTTTTCTGTATTGTCTCCATAGTCAGCAACACATTGGAATAAACAAGCATTACATGGGTGTAATTGTCTTTCTGTGCAAACAGTTAGGACTAGGGAGGGGAGGATTTGCAATTAAAAATTTAAAGGTAATTCCTATCCATTCTTGATTACGCACACACACATACACACACACACACACTAAAGAGTATGGAAAAATCTCTGCCCAGAAACTGAATTGAAAGAAAGAAAGGAAGGAAGAATGAAAGAAAGAAACAAACAAAGAGAGAAAGAAAGAAAGAAAAGAAAGAAGGAAAGAAGGAAGGAAGGGAGGGAGGGAAGAAAACTTCTTGGAGAAAGTGGAGGAATTCAGATTTCTGATGACACATTGCTATTTACTTTGTAAACTATCCTCTACTTCTCTTTGTGGGCATCTTAAGTTTAATCCCTTGAGGATATTCAGATAATGAGTGTAGAACAAGCACTTCAGAGTCATCCCATCAGAGAGGCAAGAGTTGGATATTTATATCCCAAATCTCCTCAGTCATCAGTTGAGGAATGCCAAGCCCCATCCTCTAGCAGGTGGACAGGAATTCACTAGCTCTCCAGCCTGCTGTGGTCATGGGCAGAACCAGCACTGGAAGCCAAACAAAGCCCTCGGGGAAGGAGAGGCTGATGATGGCGGTGGGAAGTTCAGCTGGCATGCCCTCATGGAGTGAGGATCAACCGAATACGGGCAGTGCATGGACAACATCTGCTATAGAAGTTCTAGAAATCCTTAAATTTATGTATAATAGATAAATAATGCATGAATTAGCCACTCCTTCTAAGAAGCAAACTGCCTGGTAGTGGAAATATAAAAATTCAGCTTAAACTTGGTGAATCCCCCAGTTTTCTGGCTGATAGGTTACCTAAGTGAGACAGTTAACATGTAAGGAATATAAGATAATAAAAAGGACAGTTTCCAATGTGAACAGTAAGATCCCAAAGGTATAAGATACAAAATTTTCAATTTACATGTGCCAAACATATCTGCTGGTATATAAACCAGCTTCTGAAAAATGTGCCTTTATACTTTCAGATAACTTTTTGGGAAGAGCTCAGAAATTACTCTTTTTAGCTGGCCATTTCATCATTTTGTTAAAAATTGGAATATGCTAGAGAAGAAGATCCAGGAGTAGGAAGGGAGGCTGTAAGAAAAGAAGCCAGAAGGAGCAGAGTTAGAAAGAAAACAGTGAGGAGGAGAGAAAAGGAGGAGAAAGAGAAGATGGAGCAACACAGGAGAGGGAGAGGAGTGGGAGGGGCACTATGATGAGGGTGGGGAGGAGGAAATGGAAAGGAGCAATGGGAAGAAGGGGACAGGGATAGGGAGATGAGGACAGTGTCAACCTGCAAAAACAGAAACCAGTTTAAGAGGCAAAGTGTTTATTTGGGATCAAAGAATTGCAATTCAGGGAGCACAGAATCTGGTAGAAACTCAAATAGTGTCCTGATTACAGGAGAGAGGCTTAAAGCTTTTATGGGAAAAAGGGAGGACGAGGTGAGTTGTATTAAAGAAGAGTTCATTGGTGCCAAATGAGGTAAGGCTGGGTTTGTACTTCACAGATTGGCGGGAGATTAGGTCATCAGGCAAAAGGCTAGACTTGTGCTCCATTGATTGGTTATCCACCTGGTCAACAGCAAAGGCCAATTCCATCAGTCCTTACAAACGGGATATTCTTGTCCTTACTGACCTCTTGGAATGTTGGTGGTTTGGTCCAGTTTGGAAGATAAAAATAAACAAGATGTGAAAGGCAGTTCCTCTGAAATGGCTGTTCTGGCTTTATTTTAATATGGCTTCACTTATGTCATCTTTCACAAAGGGTAACTGACTGGATTAGGATGAAACTGAGAATGAAGAAGTTAAAAAAAAAAGATCCTTCCCTGGGCTACGAAAAGAGAAAAAAAAAAACTTTGAGATAAGCTATGCTAACTACAGCTGTGCATATTCAGCATAATCAACTGTTGTTTAAAACTAACCAGGTCTTTCTGTCCCTCCTTAGTGTATGCGTGAGCTGTCTTTCCCAGGAAGTCAAGGTCAAGACATTAAGATTCAGCCTCACAAGACCGCATGCAGGCTGAAGATGAAAACCAACCAGAGAAGTCCAGACAGTCAAGGGAAAAGAAATTCAGTCTTCAAAGTCAAACGTAGGCTGGTGGGAAGGCACCAACCAGCAAGACCACATGCTTCCCCTCTCCTTCCTAAAACTCCAACACAGGCTCCTCTCCCTCCTCTACCTAAAACCCCAGCATGCACTCCCCCTCCCCTACCTAAAACCCCAGCACATGCTCCCCCTCTCCTACCTAAAACCCTGGGGTGGATCTGCGTTCTAACTCCCATCTCCTCATCTGGCTGCCTTTTGATAGTAAACTTCTTTCCTTGCCACAAGCCTGACATTTCAGTTATTAGTCCTACTGTGCAGTGGGTAAATGAACCTGTGTTTTTCTTGGGTAACAAGGAGGCAGTCATGCAAAGATCAGGGAGAACAGCACTTCAGGAAAACATGACAAAGTTAGAAGCTCTAAGAATGATCTTAACCTGTTTGAGAAAGACTGAAAGTCCAGTTTGGTTGGAGCCTGCAGGATGAGAGGATGAGATGAAGCAAATGGGGTAGGTAAGGCCCACATCATGCAAGTCTTTAGCCCTGAAATAGTAGGAAGCAGATCATATTAAGTCATAGGTCTTTAAATGGTAGCTTTTAAATTCATTTCTTTTTCAAAACACTGCATTTTATTTAAACTTCCCAGGTAATTCTAATGTAAATAAGTTTGCGAACCACAGCCCTAATATATTTAAAGAATTAAATGAGTTTCAACCTGAAGCTAGTACTTTAGGCTCAACAGGACTTCAGGATACAGCTAGCCACCCTCCTGTTAGACACGCCCCCACACTTTTTTTTTGTAGCTTCTTATTTAGCTTGTTATTTAAAATGTTTTTCATTCAACAATTAGCAATAACAACCATGAACATGATCATATCAGAGTTTAAATCTGAGCTGTAACATCACCAGCTATCTGACCAATGAGAGAGCTATCTAATCTTTCTAAACTCTAATAACCTAATCTGAAAAGTTAGAGTACTTATGTCATACAATAGGTATGAAGCTAACTGAAGCTATAAAATTTTGAAGATAATGCAAGGACGTTTTCTTATCACAGTGTTATGGATGTAGGGGAGGAGAATTTGTCACCCCAAAATATATTTTTTGGCATAAGGATTATTTGAGGCTGGTTATTTTTAAGAAACAGCAGACATTTGAGAAGCTCTGGAAACCAAGTAGAAGTTACCCTTTGTAAAAAATATTTACATTTGTAAAGGAAATCACTTTTGTAAGGCTGACTCTCTCACTGTACCAGGAAGACGGGGCTTACCTTATCTCTAGAAAGTCTTATCAATGGAGGAGGTGATGACTTAAATAATAACTTCATCCTTGTTTACTGTGCTTTTCCTGGGAACCTCACATAATTGACTCCCTCCACCTGCAACAACTTCTTTGGTCTGTAGCTGAAGATGGTATTTAAGGTGGTGGCATCGGCTATTTTGGTAAGTTTCTCAGTTTTTCTGGGTATCTCTCATGTATACAGGAGGTATACAAGGTACTAAACTTTTGTTGGAGTTTTCTCCTGTTAATCTATCTCATGTCAACTTAAGTCTTAGACCAGCCAGAAAAACCTAGAAGGGTAGAGGAAACTTTTTCTTTCCTGACAGTGAGGTATTAGCCACTCCAGTAGCTATATATTAAAATAAATTAAATGCAAATATCTGGTTATGGTGATTTTAGTGTCAACACACATCAACAAAAGTATCATTAGTAAACATTTATTAGCCTTACCCCAATTTTGGAAAGAGGTGATCAATAAAGAAAAGAGGCAAACATTGAGAGAAACAAAAGGAGCAAAATATGGTAATATTTGTTTTACAAGCTCAGTGTTTTAATTTTAAGATTCCTTTTGAAAAAGAAGTTGTGTGGAAAAACTACCCTTTATTGTAAGCTTTAAAACTTACTTTAAGAAATGCATAGAAAAAGGAGGAGTACTTTCAGGGTGAAAAAAAAATAGGTACAATTACGGATACATATTCAGAATTCAATATAATTCTTTTTGCATCTTGTTTTCTTTTATCTTATTAGGGACAAAGAGAAGGTATGTGGTGAGCTATTTAGTTTTACTTTGCTTGATTTATGAAATCCTTTGTGGTTTTCACTTAACATGGAGGATTTCTTGTAACCTATTCCCATGAAAATCGTTAAGATAGTGTGTTGATATTTCAAGTGAAATGGTAAAGATTGTTAATTGGTCAATGTTGATAGTTTATTTACATAAATCATGACCCCATTAACTAAATATTCTCTTCCCAAATAGCAGCAATTTTAGACTTGAATTATCTAAATAATTGACTCAATTTTTCATTTTAGCTTGCCATTGTACACACAACCTTTGACTTAAACATGAATATGAGCTTTTGTAAATTTAGCTGACATTACCAAATTACTTATTTTCTTAATGATTTTTATCTAATTAGAGTCTTAATCTGAAATAACTTATTTTCCTTAACCTCATGGCAAGTCACTGCTGACTTCATGCTTTAAATTCCAAAATATACACTAGATATCAGTGAGATGTTGGCTGGCTTACTAGAGCTGTTGGAAAATGTAACAAGAATTTTTTCAAAAATAAAATAAGGTGGCAGAGAATCATGCTTTTTTTGAATGGATTGGAATTAAAGCCAATTTAAAGAGCTTGTTTTCAATGGCATTTGTGACTATGAGTTGGTTTATTACTTTAAAATCATTGATTCTTTTTTAAATAGTCCAAGAGCAAACAAAATGAAGAAAATTATGCTTTTATTGATTTATTTCCCAGAAAAACAAGCCATTTGATCTTCAAATTTGTTTGCTATTTTCAGTTGAATTCCTAAGTTTTTGCCTTCAAGGATTTTTGTTAACTCCAGGGAAAGGGAGGGGAGTGCGCTTTCCTGCTGCTTTACAGCCAGCATTCCCCCTGACATAGACAGCAGCAATTAGTCAGAACAATACTTACGCTAGGATGTGAACTTGCCCAGCCAACAAAAAAAGAGTGAAAATTTTTACCCATCTGGAACTTAAGCCTGAGTTTCTGATTTTTCTTCTCACCAATTTTCCCTTGTGGATAGACCCCTAGAAAATAATGTCATATTTGATTAGTTCTATCATTTTTGCATTTGCGGTATGTGTGAGAAATCGTATTTATATTTGTAAATTAACCGACCTTATCAGAAGCGCTTTAAGTTCTTCGTCTCTGGTGGATTGTGGATCGCCTATCAGTAGCAGAACTTCCTGGGGTAGTTGGAAATATGCAGATTTCTGTTCTGTCAGCCCCAAGCTGTGAATTAAATTGTGGGATCTGGCTGAGAAATCTTCATTTATAAAGGTATTGAATGATTCTTTGGTCTACTTTTATATATATATAACTGTTCTTAATCTAGAAGAAATATAAGCATAACTTTTAGATATACTATATAAATATATATTTACAGATATATGATGTGTAGTTGAAGTATTAATTTACATTTGAATTAATATATATTACATAAGAATTTCAGGAATGCTTGCCGTTCTCACTTAGCTTTATACTGACCAAGAGACCTGAGAGGATTTCTCATGCCCATTAATTGCTGATATTCTAAACCACTCACTGAAGGCCTCGTTGGAGTCTGTGTTAGTTTCCTGTGGCCGCTGTAAAAATTACCACACAATTGGTGGCTTAAACAACATAAATTTCTTCTCTTACAGTTTTGGAGGACAGAAGTCTAAAATCAAGGTGGTATGTTCTGAGGTTCATGTCCCCCCAGAATTCACATGTTGAAACTCTACCATCTAAAGCGATGGTATTATTTCCTCTGGAAGGTAATTCCGGTCAGATGAGGTCATGGGTGGAGCCGCATGAATGGTGTTAGTGCCGTTGGAAGAACCATGGGGACCCTCCTCTCCATGAGAGGATACAATGTGAAGTCAGCAGGCTTCAACCCAGGAGAGGGTTTACACCAGAACCTGACCGTGCTAGCACCCTGATTTTGGGCTTCCAGGCTCCAGAACTATGAGAAATAAGTTTCTGTTGTTTTTAATATTGAAAGTTTAGCTAAACTGCTCCATATTGTTGCCTCAGCATCCATTTTGTGTGGTTACGTAGCCTCCAGGGGCCTTGAACTGCGTAGCCCCTCCCTAGAGCGCATGCCTTAAAGAACAGCCTGCAGAGTCACAGGTGAGTCTAATTTCCTGATAAGCCCCTGGTAATAAATAGTCTCCTCTGATTCCCAGCTCCTTCTCCTGGCTTGTGCCTTAGGTAAGACCCCCACGCAACTTCCCAAAGCTCTGCTCTTTCTGGTTTGAAGCGACCAATCCAGCCTTAGCCTGGGAACCCCAAAACATTCTACCCTTGGACTCTAATAAAAGCGTATGTCCCAGATCCTGCTGCTCATACTCTGCCTGCACCCTGCCTTGACCTCCCTGTGTGGCTCCTCGAGGTACCTCCTCCAGGACCTGTGAGTAATAACCTTGTTTCACTTTCCCTTGTGGTCTTTGTTGAACCATGGCTCACAGTCTGACACTCCACGACCCTAATTAACAAATGTTAATTGAAGAAAAATCACAACAACAAGCCACCCAGTGTTTGGGATTTTGATAGAGCAGCCGGAACTGACTAAGGCACAAGCTGTGGGCAGACCCGTGTTCTCTCGGGAGGTTCTAAGGGAGGATCCTTCCTTGCCTCTTCTAGCTTTCAGTGGCTGCCCGAAATCCTTGGCACTCCTTGTCTTGCAGCTGCTTCACTTCTATTTCTGCCTCCATCTTCACTGGTTTCCACACTGTTTTTTTTTTTTTTTTTTTTTTGAGTTCATAATAGTTTACATCAATGGGAGATTTTAGTTGTACATTATTTCTTGACTATCACCACTTGAGTGATCCCCTTTACCCCCTTGTGCCCACCCCTCACCCCCTTCCCCTGGTAATCACTTAACTGTTTTCTTTGTCTATGTATTTGTTTATATTTCACATATGAGTGAAATCAGCTGGTGTTTTTCTTTCTCAGTTTGTCTTGTTTTGCTTAGCATAATTCCCTCCAGGTCTATCCAGGTTGTTGCAAATGGGATGATTTTGACTTTTTTATGGCTGAGTAGTATTCCATTGTGTATATATATATATATATATACATGTATATATATATGTACACATACACACTACATCTTCTTTACCCAATCATCAGTCAATGGCCACTTGGATTGTTTCCATGTCTTGTCTATTGTGAATGGTGCTGCAGTGAACATAGGGGTATATATGTTACTTTGGATTGTTGATTTCAAGTTGTTTGTGTAGATATGCAGTAGTCAGAGAGCTGGGTCATACACTAATTCTATTTTTAATTGTTTGAGGAATCTCCATACTGTTTTCCATAGTGGCTGCACCAGTTTGCATTCCCACCAGCAGTATATGAGGGTTCCCTTTTCTCCATACCCTCTCCAACATTTGTTATTTTTAGTCATAGAGATTATAGCCATTTTAACTGGCATAAAGTGATATCTTAGTGTAGTTTTGATTTGCGTTTCCCTGTTGATTAGTGATGTTGAACATCTTTTCATGTGCTTTTTGGCTATCTATATATCTTCTTTGGAAAAATGTCTGCTCATATCCTCTGCCCATTTGTTGATCAGGCTGTTTGTTTTTTTGTTGTTCAGATGTGAGTTCCTTATATATTATGGAGATTAACCCCTTATTGGATATATGATTTGCAAATATTTTCTGCCAATTGGTGGGTTGTTTTATTGTTTTGATCCTAGTTTCTTTTGCCTTGCAGAAGCTCTTTAGCCTGATGAAGTCCAACTTGTTATTTTTTTCTTTTGTTTCCCTTGTCTGTGAAGACATGGTATTTGAAAAGATCCTATAAGTTCCATGTTAAAGAGTGTACTACCTATATTATATTCCAGGAGTTTTACGGTTTCAGGACTTATCTTCAAGTCTTTGATCCGTTTTGAGTTTATTTTTGTGTATGGTGTGAGGTAATGGTCTATCTTCATTCTTTTGCTTGTGGCTGTCCAGTTTTCCCAACACCATTTATTGAAGAGAATATCTTTTCTCCATTGTACATTCTTGGCACCTTTGTTGAAGATTAGCTGTCCATAGATGTGCAATTTTATTTCTGGGTTTTCAGTTCTGTTCCATTGATCTGTGTGTCTGTTTTTGTACCAGTACCATGCTGTTTTGATCACTATGGCTTTGTAGTACATTTTGAAGTCAGGGATTGTGATGCCTCCAGCTTTGTTCTCTTTTCTCAGTATTGCTTTAGCAATTTGGGGGTCTTTAGATGCCCTATATGAATTTTAGGATTCTTTATTCTATTTCTGTGAAGAATGTCATTGGGATTCTGATTGGAATTGCATTGAATCTGTAGATTGCTTTGGTAGTATGGAGATTTTAGCTATATTTATTCTTCCAATCCATGTGCATGAAATCTCTTTGCATCTCTTTATGTCATTATCTATTTCTTTCAATAATGCCTTGTAGTTTTCATTGTATAAGTCCTTCACCTCCTTAGTTAAATTTATTCTTAGGTACTTTATTCTTTTTGTTGCAATTGTAAATGGAATTATATTCTTGAGTTCTCTTTCTGTAAGTTTGTTCTTAGAGCACAGAAATGCGACTGATTTTTGTAAGTTGATTTTGTACCCCACCACTTTACACTAGTTATTAATTATTTCTAATAGTTTTCTGATGGATTCTTTAGGGTTTTCTATATATAAAAGATCATGTTGTCTGCAAACAGTGAGAGTTTCACTTCTTCACTCCCTATTTGGATTCCTTTTATTCCTTTTTCTTGCCTAATTGCTCTGGGCCAAACCTCCAGTACTGTGTTGAATAAGAGTGGTGATAGTGGGCACACTTGTCTTGTTCCTGTTCTCAGAGGGATGGTGTTCAGTTTTTGTCCATTGAGTATGATGTTGGCTGTGGGTTTGTCATATATGGCCTTTACTATGTTGAAATAATTTCCTTCTATCCCCATTTTGTTAAGAGTGTTTATCATAAATGGCTATTGGATCTTGTCAAATGCTTTCTCTGCATCTATTGAGATGATCATGTGGTTTTTATTCCTCATTTTGTTAATGTGGTGTATCACGTTGATTGATTTGCTGATGTTGAGCCACCCCTGTGTCCCTGGTATAAATCTCACTTGATCATGATGGATGCTCTTTTTTTTAGATTGGCACCTGAGCTAACAACTGTTGCCAATCTTTTTCTTTTCTTTATTTTTTCTGCTTTTTCTCCCCAAATCCCCCCAGTTCATGATGGTATATTTTAGTTGTGAGTCCTTCTAATTGTGGCATGTGGGACACTGCCTCAGCATGGCCTGATGAGTGGTGCCATGTCTGCACCCATGATCTGAACCAGCAAAACCCTGGGCTGCTGCAGCAGAGCACACAAACTTAATCTCTTGGCCACAGGGCCAGCCCTGATGTATGATCTTTTTGATGTATTGCTGTATTTGGGTTGCCAATATTTTGTTGAGGAATTTTGCGTCTGTGTTCTTCAGTGATATTGACCTGTAGTTTTCCTTTTCTGTGTTGTCCTTGTCAGGCTTTGGTATCAGAGTGATGTTGTCCTCATAGAATGTGTTAAGAAGCGTTCCATCTTCCCTTATTTTTTGGAATAGCTTGAGAAGGATAGGTGTTAAATCCTCTCTGAAAGTTTGGTAGAATTCCCCAGGGAAGCCATCTGGTCTTGGGCTTTTATTCTTTGGTATGCTTTTGATTACTGTTTCAATCTCTTTCCTTGTAATTGGTCTATTCAGATTCTATATTTATTCTTGGTTCAGCTTTGAGGGGTTGTAAGAGTCTAAGAATTTATCCATTTCCTCTAGATTGTCCATTTTGTTGGCATATAGTTTTTTGTAGTGTTCTCATATAATCCGTTGTATTTCTGTGGCATCCGTTGTTATTTCTCCTCTTTCGTTTCTAATTTTATTATTCTGAGCTTTCCCTCTTTCTTTCTTTGTAAGTCTGGCTAAGGCTTTGACAATTTTATTTATCTTCTCAAAGAACCAGCTCTTTCATTCATTGGTCCTTTCTACTGCCTTTTTTGTTTCAATAGCATTTATTTCTGCTCTGATTTTTATTATCTCTCTCCTTCTGCTGACTTTGGGCTTTGTTTGCTGTTCTTTTTCTAATTCAGTTAGGTGTAGTTTGAGATTGCCTATTTGGGGTTTTTTTTGTTTGTTAAGGTGAGCCTGTATTGCGATGAATTTCCCTCTTAATACACCTTTTGCTATATCCCATATGAGTTGGTATGGCATGTTTTTATTTTCAGTTGTCTCTGGATATTTTTTTTATTTCTCCTTTAATTTCTCCAATGATCCAGTGCTTGTTCAATAGCATGTAGTTTAGTCTTCACATCTTTGTCCCTTTCTCAGCTTTTTTCTTGTAATTAATTTCTAGCATTGTGATTGGAAAAGATGTGTGCTATTATTTCAATCTTTTTAGATTTATTGAGGCTTGCCTTGTTTCCCAACATATGGTCTATCCTTGAGGATGTCCCATGTGCACTTGAGAAGAATGTGTGTTCTGGTGTTTTTGGATGGAGTGTTTTATGTATGTCTATTAAGTACAACTGGTTTAGCTTTTCATTTAATTCCACTGTTTCCTTGTTGAATTTCTTTTTGGATGATCTATCCATTGATGGGATTGGAGTGTTGAGGTCCCCTACTATTATTGTGTTATTATTAATATCTTCTTTTAGGTTTATTAATAGTTGCTTTATGTGCTTTGGTGCTCCTGTGTTGGGTGCATAGATATTTACAAGTGTTATTTCTTCTTGATGGAATGCCCCTTTGATCATTATATACTGCCCCTCTTTGTCTCTCTTTACCTGCCTTATCTTGAAGTCTACTTTTTCTGATATAAGTATTGTGACACCTGCCTTCTTTTGTTTTCCATTAGTTAGATTATCATCTTCCATCCCTTCAGTCTGAGCCTGTGTTTGTCATTGGAGCTGAGATGTGTTTCCTGGAGGCAGCATATTGTTGGGTCTTGTTCTTTAATCCATCTCGCAAGTCTGTGTTTTTATCGGAGAATTCAATCCATTTATGTTTAGGGTGATTATCGCTATATCAGGGCTTAATGCCGTCATTTTTTCATTCATTTTCTGGTCCTCCCGCATTTCCCTTGTTTCTCATCCCATGTATTTTGGTCTACCAGTTGAGTTATGTAGTTTTTTTATGTTGTTTCTTTGTTTTCTCCTTCTTTATCATTTGTGTCGATGTTCTGCTTTTTTGTTTAGAGGTTACCATGAGGTTTATATTCAAAGTCTCGCAGATAAGATAGTCCCTTTTCTGATGGCCTCTTATTTCCTTAGACTAAACCAATTCAGTCCCTTTCTTGTTCCCCTCCTATGTTGTTTTTCTCACATCCTATTCCATCTTGTGTTATGAGTTTGTGGTTAAAATGACAAGATTGTCTTTGTTTTTGTTGTTTTCATTCCCTTCATCTTTAATACTATAAGTGAGTATTTGCTATCTTGCTCTGATTCTGTCTACCTATCTCCTTACTCTGGGCTTTGTAACCCCTTTCTACCTTTTTTGTTTTTTTTTTTTTTTTTAGGTATGAGGGCCTTCTTGAGGATTTCTTGTAGTGGGTGTCTCATGGCTATGAACTCCCTTAGCTTATGTTTGTCTGGGAAAGTTCTTATTTCTCCATATACCTGCAGGATATTTTCACTGGATAGAGTATTCTTGGCTGAAAGTTTTTATTCTCCACAGATTTGAATATGTCATTCCAGTCTCTCCTACCCTGTAAGGTTTCTGCTGAGAAATCCGCTGAAAGCCTGATAGGGGTTCCTTTGTAGGTTATTTTCTTCTGCCTTGCTGCCCTTAACATTCTTTCTTTGTCATTCACTTTTGCCAGTTTCAGTATTATATGCCTTGCAATAGGTCTGTTTACATTGACATATTTAGGAGATCTGATAGCCTCTTCCACATGGATTTCCATTTACTTCCCTAGGTTTTGGACGTTCTCTGCTGTTATTTCTTTGAACAAACTTTCTGCTCCATTCTCCTTCTCTTCTCCTTCTTGGATACCTATAATTCTTATGTTGCATTTCCTAATTGAGTTGGCTATTTCTTAGAGACTTTTTTCATTTCTTTTTAGTCTTAGTTCTCTCTCCTCGTCTATCTGGAGCTTTTCAACATGTCTGTCTTTGATTATGCTGATACACTCCTCTATGATGTCCACTAGAGTGTTCAGGGAATCTATATTTTGTTTTATTTCTTCCATTGTGTCTTTCATCTCTGATAGTTCTGATTGATTCTTCTTTATAGTTTCAATTCCATATGTGAAGTAGCTCCTGAACTCATTGTTTTTCTACATTCTCTTTTAACGCATTGAGGTTTTTGATTTTCGCTATTTTAAATTATTTGTCATTTAGATTATATATTTCTGTGTCCTCAGGACTGATTTCTGGGTTCTTGTCATTTTCTCTCTGGTCTGGAGATCTAATATAATGTTTGATATTGCTAGAGGGAGTGGCTCTGTTTTTTTCACATCCTGGTGTTATTTGGTTGCAGTTACCACCTATCGCCACTGGGTGGGGGTCAAGAGCTGTGGCTGCTGAGCCCTCTCCCTTCAGCTGAGATCCCAGGCGGTGGAGCTGGGCTGGGTGGGTGGGGGGAGGGGGTGCTTTCTCCTGTGTGCTCTTGGGGTTTTCTCATTCTGCTCTTGCTGTCTGCTCTCCTGGTGTGTTGGCTTGAGAAGGTCACCCCCCATGAAAGCTTTTGCCCCGGAAGAGGGCTTCTCCCTAGGCTGCAAGGGCCCACCAGGGATCCTTGATGTTCCCCACAAGCAAATGTCCCCTCCTCCGTTCATTCCCTCTCAGAGGCCTCCTGTGTCCCAGATCACAGTCTTTAGGGGAGAGAGTGAAGTTTTCTCTTACCTTGTTCCGCCTCCTCCAAGGGGGGGGCTCCAGCCTCTCCGCCCTCCATCATATGGCTGTGTGGGTCTCTCTGATGTTTTTTATGTTGTGTTTGGATGTCCTCTGTTGGAGTATGAATGTCCTTTTCATTGTATGTTGGAGGGGAGAGATTACTGGGGAAGCTCACTCCACCATGATGCTGACGTCACTCCATACTGTGTATTTTTATTTACAAATTTCCTTCTTCTTATAAAGGCACTAGTCATTATATTAGGGTCCATTTTAATCCAATATGGCTTCATCCTCACTTGATTACATCTGTGAAGACTCTGTTTACAAATAAGGTCATATTCACAGGTACCAACCAGAGGTTAGGACTTGAATATATATTTGGGGGAGACAAAAGTCAATCCACAACAGTATCTATGTACATCATATCAGATTAAATAAAGAAAGGATGATCTTTGTCAAGAGTTTTTATTTTTTCTAAAATCTGTCTGATGTTAAAGTAGATGAAGTGGTTTTTTTCAAATAAGAGGAATAGAATATTTTAAAAATTGCTATCATAGTTCTCCATTGATATTTTTCTCTAATGATAGAATGTTGGAACCTAAGGAAATACAGCCAAACAAACAAAAGTAGCAGGCAAATAATACTCTGCCGGGATTTGTAATTGAGTTATAAAGATAAAGCATTCATACATGACATAGTTAACAAAACAATCACAGTATCATATGATTACCGACGAAACTGAGTGATAGAACATTACTTTGGGAGTAGGTTGGAAATAGGCAAGTAGAGGTGGTATCACTCCAGTTGAGGAAGGAGGGTGAAGATGTAGGTTGAAGTTTGGAGTTAATGAGAAACATAATGTATTCTGAGAACCATGAGGACATTCAAGTGGCTGGAATAATTTTGGTGTATTTTGGACATGGTTGAAAGCAATGTTAGGAAGATAAATTTGAATCAATTATTGAAAACTTTGAATGCCAGATTAATGAGTTCAGATTTTAATGCATTGTTAATGCCAGGGTCTAATTCTTTTCTCCAAGAAACTGGGCCACTGGCTTTTCTCACAACTGCAATCACGTGCTTATCCCTAGCCTTGTGATTGATTTTAAATATTGGCTTCCTACCAGTGAATTCACTAACCAGGTTGTTGCTCCTAATTTCTTGTTTCATAAAACTGAGACTTTGTTCAATTTTCTAGGACTCTACTTTATTCATATCTCTGGTAATTCAGATCTCATTTAGGAGCAGGAATCTACATTGCTTGTGCCAGTTTCTTCATTAAGAACTTTAGTCTTGGGGCTGGCCCCGTGGCCGAGTGGTTAAGTTCGCGCGCTCCGCTGCAGGCGGCCCAGTGTTTCATTGGTTCGAATCCTGGGCGCGGACATAGCACTGCTCATCAAACCACGCTGAGGCAGCGTCCCACATGCCACAACTAGAAGGACCCACAACGAAGAATATACAACTATGTACCGGGGGGCTTTGGGGAGAAACAGGAAAAAAATAAAATCTTTAAAAAAAAAAAAAAAAAAAAGAACTTTAGTCTTGATTTTAAGCCCAAGCCCAAATGACTAAGGCTGTGTTGATCAGGTTAGATTCCAAAAATGACCTACAAACCTAAATTTCAGTTATTAGCTCTCTAATTTCCCATTTCTGTGTCCTACCCTTTTCTTGGGACATAATGCTTCATTGACTTGGTCATGGATACAACACATCAACAATGTAGCTTATATAATAGGCTTAGTATTCTTTTAGTAACTACTAATAGGAACCTTCACACGCTCATTCTGCCATAGGTTTCCAGGGCCCTGCATTCTCTTGCTATAAGTAATCAGGACATGCTTTGCTTTCTCATATATCTCTCAGACTAGTCAGAAATATTACTGACCAGCTTATATCAATCACCCCTTGTCTATGGCCAGTTTTCAATGGGATTGATTGCATTTTCCATAAAGCATTTGGAAATGAAAACGAAGCCTGTTTACTTAAGGATCAGAGCCTCCTAAGACAAGAAACCACTCATATTCTGCATGTTCTCACTCTTCAAACAGATGTGGTTGATAATAGGGGGGATGTTAATCCCTTTCTGGAGTCATGGCTTCATTATGCCTTGTTCTTATTATTTGGCTTGTTTACAGGGGAAGAGTTAAAATTGTGTTGGATTTTCAAAGCAACATGTGGACCAATGAACCATGTACTGCAGCACCCCATGCTTGGGACTCAGCACCCTACCACACTGCCTGACCCTCTCCAATCCATTAGAAGCAAGCTGCTTCTCACTGCTCCAACTCTTAACAGGCCTATTAAAGTAAAAGATTAATTTTAATCAACTTGTTTACTGTTAAGACCTTGCCAGAAGAGTAGGAGGTATAAATCATTGAATCAAATGCTTTTGCTTATTTAGGAGAAAAATGTCAAATGTTAGAATAGTCTTATAGCTCCACCTCCTTGGGCAATGCAAAGTTATTCTTAATTCTTCATACATTTTGATGTAAACACACTCACATTATAAACCTTAAACATAGAATGATTTTTGTGTCCCATTTTCAAAGGGAGAAATGCATAGTATAGTTTGTTGAATTGTGTTCCCCCAAAATACATATTGGAAATCCTAACCTCTTGTTCCTGTGAATATAACCTTACTTAGAAATAGGGTATTTTCAATGTAATCAAGCTAACATGAGGTCATTAGAGTGGTCTGTAACCCAACAAGACTGGCATCATTTTAAGAAGAGGGAAATTTAGACACAGACGTATAGAGGGAGGAGAATAACATGTGAAGACACGGGCACAGGAAGAAGACAGCCATGTGACATGGAGGCAGAGTTTGGAATGATGGATATACAAGACAGGGAATGCCAAGGCTTGCTGGCAAACACCAGAAGCTAGACAAGGCAAGAAGGTACTATTCTCCTCCTTGGTAATTCTCCTGCTCCTCCTGCAGGTAAACTCTTGCAGGTTTCGGAAGGCCTCTGGTGCCGCCAACACCTTGATTTTGGTCTTCTAGCTTCCAAAACTCTGAAACAGTACTTTTGTGTTGTTTTAAGCCACCCGTTTGTGGTGTTTTGTTACAGTAGCCTCAGGAAACTCATCGATTGTTGCCAAAAAACCTCCCAAAGTACCGACTGCCTCCTCCCACTTTTCCTTTTCTTTCCTCCAAAGTAAGTTAATTCCAAACAGAAATTTAAGAAAGTGGTACTAGAACTGTGAAGTTCTACTATGAGATAGGTAGCAAGAAGCCAGTGAGTGTTTTCAAACATGATAAACTTGGGGTTTTATTGTGATTTTTTTTTTTTAAGATTGGTACCTAAGCTAACATCTGTTGCCAATCATCTTCTTTTTCTCTTTCTTCTTCTTCCAAAAACCCCCCCAGAAGGACCATGGAGGTCCTTCTAGCTGTGGCCTGTAGGACGCTGCCTCAGCATGGCATGACAAGTGGTGCTAGATCTGCGCCCAGGATCCGAACCAGCGAAACCCGGGGTCCCAGAAGCAGAGCATGTGAACTTAACCACTTGGCCATGGGGCCAGCACAAACTTGGGGTTTTAGATCTATCTTTCAAACTGATTGGGACTTTAAGTGGATTCATTAAGTAAAACTAGATGCATTGTGAAAGGAATGGAGGGAAAGAGGGGGAAAGGAAGAAAGATACAAATGATGAAAAGAATGGAGAAATGAAGGAATTTTCCCAAACAAATAGTAAGACATAAAGCAAAAATGAAGATGAAAGTAGAAATGAGAATGGCGTGAAATGGATTTTAGAGACCTTTTAAAAGAAGAATTGACAAAATTTATTCACAAAACATACACATTTACATTAATCTTGGAAGTGAAAAGGGCAAATTAACCCTGGTACTCCAAATTTGAGTGAGAAAAAAAATCATTCAGTTGATTATGTATTGTTGGCATTTGTAAAGGGAAGTTTATTTGTGTGAGATACAAAGGAGAAAATAAAGAGTTGTATTTTGATGTAATTGACTTAGGGTACACTGGGTGTATCAATTAGATATTGAATTTAGAAAGTCATTACACAGACCTGAAAAACAGAGGCGTGAGTGGGACAGAAACTGCCCATACCTGGCTCTTTGGAGTGTGCATATATTAACAGTCATCCTGGCTCATCCAGTACTTTGCTCTGCCATCCTTAGACTTTGATTCTTATCCTTCTACTTTTAAAGTGGCTTCTTGAGCCCCAGTCTTCACATCCAAATTCCAGGCAGGAAGAAGGATAAAAAGGAAGAAGGATAAGGGGCATGCCAACTCTGTCAATCCTTAAAAAGTTTTTTTCCAGGAACCACATCTAACCACACCCCTTCAAATCATCTACCTGCAAAGAAGGAGGGGAAACCCAAATGTCAGCAGAACAGAGGAGCGGAAGGATATTGGGTCAGTAACTAGCTGTCTCTGCTGCCAGGACGGCCCTGCTAGTTCACTTTATTTAATTGCTGCAATATGATCTAATTCTGACTCCTTGCCAGTGGGCCAGCTCCAGTGCTTTAAGGATTTTTCTTTTCAGACTCTTTTGAGAAAGCCTGTAGAATAAAGCTAGTAAATTATGAAGTACAGTGATTTTTTTGTCTAAACTTTTGCTTATTTATATGCCTTCATGTGTATTTCTGCTTTCTGAAGAGTGGTATAAATCATTTTTGTCATGTTTTCAGTAGTCTACATTTCTCTTATATTTTACATTAATATGTAATGTAACTTAAATTAACAAGTAATGTTAACATGGACAATTAAGTTGACTTTATCCTGAAGTTCTGAATACATAGCTGTTTTATCTTTGAATAGGATATAATCCATTCATTTTTCCTATTCTGCTAGTCATAGTGTGACAAAATAAGCAAACGGTGACTTTTCAAAATGTGCATCATTTGATTGCTTTGCTCAGAACATCATGTGAGAGCATAATATCCTAAATTATATGTCAATTATAGTTAATTATCTAATTTCCCATTGTCCCATGTGTCTCTTTTACACATTTTCAAGTAAAAGGAAACAGAGTAGTTCATTCAACATTCACGCAACAAATACTTATTTAATTCTTTCTGAGTGCCAAACATTATGTTCAACTGTGAAGATAGATTCATGGGTAAATAAAACAAATTTAGAATCAATACTTTTCAAGAAGTTTGTACTAGAGCAAGTTACTTTATCTACAGGGTCTAAAAATATGTATATATATATATATATATACACACACACATATATATATACACATATATATATATACACACATACCCAGTTTTGTTCAGAATTTTCTTGGTTCAAAATAAATGTATTCTAAAGATGGAGAAGGCGTGGTATGGAGGTAAAAGGTGCTGAGTTGTATTCGCACTGGTTCGTGCTTGTCTGGACCACCCATTCAGCCTGCGATTTCATACTGTGCGGTGGCGTGTGTCAGGATGAATTGACCCTCCCTCGGAAAGTGACTAAAACTAAAAAAAATAATAATAATAGCAGTCAATTTAGAAAGTACTTTCAGAAATATTTTCTAATGTAGAGGTCAGTGGTTTGCCCTTAAACTCATAATTCTTGATCTGTTTAAAATAATGTCTTGTCTGTTATTCATCATGTTGCTTCCCAGGAGCACTTTTAACTCTCGTCGAGTTTTACTGGATGTAATGGAGATTCAACTGGTGTGTTAGCAAATGTTTGGAAACATTATAATTTCATTTTGAATTTATTGAATTGGCACAAAGACTAAGCTAATGAGACACATGAATATTTAGTCGTATGCCTCAAACCCCTGTGTTCACTTGAAATTTAATTCAAGAGGATAGTCTTAAAATGTACCTGTAGAAAAATTTCTCTAGGCCAGAAGTATAAAAAGTCCTTAATAGCATATTTAAAATTTAAGCAATTAACATATCTATATGGATTAACATGAAAGTAAATTTGAGAATACGTCTTATATAAATAAAAAGACAAAGGCAATGTTAAGATTTTAACTTATTTTCAGTTCTTAAAAAACATTAGTAACATAGGCTGTGGCTGAAATGTTGAAGTTTCCAAATACGGAGAATATTGTTTTCTACTTAACGCTATAGATTATAAGAACACAGATTCAATGTGATAACAGATAGCAAAATGTTGTAATTCAAAGGCCCAAAAATTCAATTTCTAATTTAACCATGTAGTACAATTCGGTTGCTTCCAATGAATGGAATTGTAGGACTTGCAGTATCTGACAAAGGGAGAAACTGTTTATGGACTGTGTGTAATATGGTCAGCTGTTTAAGGAATTCCCAGGACACGAAAAGGCTATGATGGTATCGAATCATATCAATTATCTGCTGGTGGGCAGATGATTTATTATCAGATAATAAAAAAAAATATGAAACAAAACAATAGTGTTTCACTGAGTTCCAATTCAAAGAAGTGTATCACTGTGACCACTAAATCAAATTAAACATCTGTCCTGTTAATCAACTTAGACTTTCATTACAGACACGGCCATTATGAGGTATGGGTAAAGTGAGGAAAATCTTAGTAAGGTGTGAGGGCTCAGTGGAGAGATATTTTTGCCTTCAAAGAGTCTCCAGATTTTCCCTCATCCTCAAGTAATTTTCATTTGCAAGATTTCAAGCTTTACGTCCTGACCAGATCTGAACCAAAGCAAAAGGAAAATTTATACCAAATGGGAAATTCCTCTTTCCAACGAGCATGAGGTGAAAAAGGTACATCTATCCTCAGTTATAAGACAAATAAAGACTACAAAAAACAAGACTGTAAGGCTTAATTAATAGATAAAATATTAATTGAGTTCTAATTTCTCTTTCTTTCAGAGGAGCAGCAGTTATAGCATCTCAAAGAGCGAGTGTTATGGACAAGAGCCCCGGCGAAGGCCACTGTGCCGTGTGACACCTCCGATGCCTCATTTAGAGGGATTTCAAAAGGACTAAATAATGTATATAAACCATGCAACAAGGGTTAAAAAAAAGTTAGCTATTATTAATATCACCATTATAAAGCACAAGATTAATTTGTAGAAAATAATTTGACTTACAAACATTAATATATGTTAGCCTATATCTGGGAGCCTCCAATCGAATACTATATATAATAGTGCCCCTATTATAGTTTTGATCATTTCTAATACTCTTAATTTTGAATTCGTATTATTTGATTTAGTAGGATTTAAATATAATAAATAAAATGAGGGGGCCGGCCCTGTGGCCGAGTGGTTAAGTTCGCGTGCTCTGCTTTGGCGGCCCAGGGTTTCCCCTAGGCCATAACATCCATGCCTGTTCAGATTCTGGGCATGGACTTAACACCACTCATCAAGCCATGCTGAGGCAGCATCCCACACAGCAGAACTAGAAGGACGTACAACTGGAATATGTAACTATGTACTGGGGGATTTTGGGGAGAAGAAGGAAAAAGAAAACATTGGCAACAGATGTTAATGCAGGGCCAATCATAAAAAAAAATAGAAAATGACTACATGTATAAATTCACCTATTTTTAAAACAATCTTCATTAAACTGAGTTAAAATATCTTGGTAAAATGTAACCAATAATATCATCCCTCTCATTATAAGGAAAAAACAGCTATGATTTATGCAAATGTTTTTGTATTTACCTAAAATTGGCAATGCACTCATTGGCTGAATGATCATTAAGGAGTATGTGGGTGACAAAATAGTTTGAGACATGATGTTATAGCCATAGTGATTTGTTCTCAAATATCTGTGAAGTAGTAGCTACCATTAATATGGTCACTATTAAACACAAGATTAATTTGTGGAAAATGATTTGACTCACCGGTTGTAATCATGTCAGCTCATACACTGGAGTTTCCTATCAAAGACTGTATTACAATGGTCCTCATGAACTTTTGGCCTATGAGAAATTTGAATAGAGCAAAAGATCCCAGGAATCATCTATCTTGCTACCTCTAGGGGAAAAAAAGGCTATATATTGGTTAATTTGCAGAATCCACAGAATGAAGTCCAGATTTTGTGATAAAATATGAGTTCATTCCAACCCTCTGATTGTTTCTGTCCTACTATAAACCGAATGCTCAAGATATTAGTCTGCAAATTATAGATATTATTCTATAAGATGTTGAAGAATCAGTCTTATTTGCTTGGTTGAAGTCTGTCTCAATTTAGGGTCACTATTTCCTCCCACTACATACTGTGTTCTTATATAAAGACAACTATATATCATTTCCTAGTCCCTAACTAAAATTACAAAAATGTATCTAAATAAATAGTTACGTAATTTATGTGAAGGAGGGTTTTTTCAAGTGCATTTTAATTACAAAGTGTGTTTGTTTTTTGTGTGCTGACTATTTAAAACACAGCAAGGAAAAGATACTGTAATTACCAAGGAATTACAAGCAAAAATCTCTGGAGGGAGAACACAAGTTACAGAATGGAAAAGAAAAGAGAAACATCACAATAAGAAGGGACGCAAAGGAGTATATTCTAGAAGAATTCGAAATAAAGTTGCCAGATAAAATAAAAGAAGCCCAGTTAAATTTGAACTTCAGATAAACAAAAAAAAATTTTCTAGTATAAGAATGTCTCACACAATATTTGTGACATACTTATACTAAAAATTACCTTGTTTTTCTAAAATACAAATTTAACTAGACATCCTGTATTTTTATTTGCTAAATCTGGCCTTCATTCTCAAAACAATTTTATTTATTTTTAAAATTTTATTTTATTTTTTTTTGAGGAAGATTAGCCCTAAGCTAATATCTGCCGCCAATCCTCTTCTTTTTTTGCTGAGGAAGACTGGCACTGAGCTAACATCTGTGCTCATCTTCCTCTACTTTATATGTAGGATACCTGCCACAGCATGGCTTGACAAGCAGTGTGTAGGTCCACACCTGGGATTGGAACTGGTGAACCACGGGCTGCCAAAGCAGAACGTGCAAAACTTAACTGCTGCACCACCAGGCCAGCCGTTCTAAACAATTTCAGAAATAAAAGGAAACGGAAATGAAAAATGTTTAACAAATTAACAAATACAAGATGAATGAAACATATGTGGTCAATTCAAATGCTATGGTTTAAAAATAAAATTCATGCTATTATTTAAAGTAAGGTAAAAACACAACTAAGAGATGGTTATATTTTTTACGTCACAAAGAATATCATGGAGGCCATTTATATATAAAATAATCTTTATATGTTTTCTGAATATTTCATATATGTCAACCATTTTAGCTATCAGTTTAATATGATGTAACAGGAACATTTAAATGGTAAAGTATAGGTGGGTTTTTTACTAAGAAGTTATTTTCTAGAGAAATGTCATTTCCCTGTAAACCAAAGAAGCCCTTTTTATATTCAAATATTCTTTACATATTCACAGACCATTTTTCTTCATCATCTATGGCACTTGGAGATATTAATTGAATTATTGTTTATAAATACAGATCCTACAAACATGCCGAAGACTGAAATTGCTGATGACAGAGTTCATGAGTAATTATAAATATTTAAATAAAAGCCAAAAATACAGCTGCTCTGTTTAGTTGCTAATGCTTACAAGAAAATATTTATATCCATTTTGTTTTAATCTGAAGCCATTATACTCAGAAAGCTATACAGAAAATTGGCCATATTTTTAAAAAATTTAGATATATTATTTCTTACACATTAGGCAACCTCTCCAGAACCAAGTATGTATGCATCTTAGGGTTTTAGAAAACTACAAATTAACATTTTTATTTAAATGCCTCCTAAGACTAACACACACACACACACATAGAAAGAGAAAAGATATGAGAGTGAGAGGAGAAATAGTATTTCATTTACATTTAAAAATCACATGTGGTCTAAAGCAGGGTTTCACAAACTTGGTACTGGTGACACTTTTGGCTAGATAAATTTTGGGGTGTAGGGAGTGCTTATACTATGTGTTATGGGATGTTTAGCAACCTCCTTGTCTTCTACCCACTAGATGTCAATAGCACCCTCCAAGTTGTAACAGAAGTGTCTCCAGACATAGCCAAATGTCTCCTGGGGGGATCAAAAGTAGCACGCACATTTGCCTTTGGTGCTCTAGTATATCAGTTTGGCTATTTAATCATTACTAGCACTGAAAATAGCAACTCTATTTATTCAGTGCCCAGTATGTGCTGGTTATACACCATCTCTAATCATCACAGTCACAACACATAAGTGCAATTCATCTTATTTTTTGAATGAATTTTTTTTAGAACATTTTAAGATTCACAACAAAATTGAGAGGAAGGTATAGAAATTTCCCAGATCTCCCCTCCTCCCACACGTGCATAGCCTCCCTCATTATCAACATCCCCACCAGAGTGGTACATTTGTTACAACTGATGAACCTACATTGACACACCATAATCACCCAAAGTCCGTAGTGTACATTAAGCTTCACTTGGAGTTGTACATTCTATGGGTTTGAAAATTTATAAGACATATATTCATCATTATGGTATTACACACAGTATTTTCACTGCCCTAAAAATCCTCTGTGCTTTGCCTATTCATCCCTCCCCACTGAACCCCTGGAAAGCTCGTCTTTTGACTACTTCATTATTTTGCCTTTTCTAGAACATTACATAGTTGGAATCATACAGTATGTAGTCTTCTCATATTGGCTTCCTTCCCTTAGCAATACGCATTTAATGTTCCTCCATGTCTTTTCATGGCTTGATAGCTCATTGCTTTTTAATACTGAATAATCTTCCATGGTCAGGATGTACCACAGTTTATTTATCCACTCTTCTACTGAAGGACGTCCTGGTTGCTTCCCAGTTTTGGCAATTATGAATAATATTGCTATAAACATCTGGGTGCAGGTTTTTATATGGATATGTTTTCAACTCCTTTGGGAAAATAACAAGAATTGCAATTGCTGAATGGTACGGAAAGAGTATGTTTAGTATTGTAAGAACTTTCTAAGATTTTTAAATGTTTCTCCAACATTTTGTTTATTCTGATTGAATACTCAGTCCTTTTAAAATATTTTATTTTATCAAGCAGTCACCCTCTTTAGATTTAACACACGGATCCTGACCTTCTTTTGTTAATGTTTGCAGTGTGATTTTGGTCCTCTTGGTTTCTCTGATGCTGCTGGGGCTCCCATTTGCCTGAAGGGGCATTCCTGTGAGTCAGCATCCTCTCTAATCAACATGTTGCAGAAAAGCGTTTATACACAACATCCAGAGAAGAGGTAAATGACATCATCGGGGGGGGGTGGTGTGGGGGAACAAATGTGGTTTAAGGGAAAAACAATGCATTTAAGAGTGTGTTTATGGGGTGGGTCTGGTGGCATAGTGGTTAAGTTCGAATGCTCCACTTCGGCAGCCTGGGGTTGTGCGTTTGTGTCCCAGGCACGGACTATGCTGTGGCAGCGTCCTATATACAAAAAATAGAGGAAGACTGGCATAGATGTTAGCTCAGGGACAATCTTCCTCACTAAAAAAAGTTTATGTTTTCATGATTAGAAATCATTATAATAAAGAATATATTCAGAAAACAAAATATGTTACCAATTTTTTTAGTCTTGGGAATGGTGATGCTTAAAGAACCTAATTTTGTTAAGTTACAAAATTGCCTACAGGAAGAAATTTAGTTGCCAGTAATATATCAACTATAAAACTGTCACACAAATTTCTTGGGATTTTAAAAGCTTGTAGTTAGTGCTTTAAATTACTATTACCCAATTACATGACTTTTTATTGCTTCATCAAAAGGAAAACTGATACTAACTAATATAAATGACTAAGTAAATAAAGTAGAAAGTAATGAAATCTAAACACAACTGTAAGAGTCTTTAAATTTCAAAACAGGAAAACTCCTCAATCCATCTCCTCACTCCTCCTGAATTGATCTAAGTGGCTCACATAATAGCTGGAGTCATATTACAATGTCATCTATTAATTAGCATTCATCTTCAGGTTAATTGTGCATTAAAAAAACAATAAAGAAATAAGTCAAGGTTAATCTTCATAACATTTTAAAACATATTGACTAAATAATTTTCAAATTTAAGAACCACCTTAATCTAGAAAAGACCATTTCTTTCTTTCTTTTTTTTTGAGGAAGATTAGCCCTGAGCTAACTACTGCCAATCTCCCTCTTTTTGCTGAGGAAGACTGGCCCTGAGCTAACATCCATGCCCATCTTGCTCTACTTTATACGTGGGACGCCTACCACAGCATGGCTTTTGGCAAGTGGTGCCATGTCCGCACCCAGGATCTCAACTAGTGAACCCCGGGCTGCTGAAGTGGAACGTTGAAACTTAACTGCTGTGCCACCAGGCTGGCCCCTAGAAAAGACCATTTCTTAATAGCACATATCCATTTGATAGAATGTAATTAGTATTGAAGAGTATCTCGTGATGAAATTAATTGCAGTCTCCAAGGTCTGAAACAAAAGATAAAGCTGGAAATCCACTCTCTAAAATTATATTGGAAGAAAAAATAGTGTTGTTTAGAAAATGTCTGACTTAAAGGGTCCGGTACAACTTCTTCATGTTAAATTACGTTTTTTAACTTGTTTACATCAGCCAGACTGAATTTATTATAAGAGATTGGCAAAAGAGTGATTAGATAAAATAATTCTAAGAGAGAGCATTTGCTTGTTACTCTCAATTCATTGAAATGAATTCAGTTGTGATGAGGTAAAAGGGACAATTCAGGGAATTCTCTCAGGATCTTCAGTTAATGATTGCAGTGAATGAGGAGAATTTTCTCCCAGGTAAACATGTGGCCCTCAAGATCTGGGGTGTAGGCACTTCATGGCCTCCTTAGATTTGACAGAGTGAAAGTCCTGTTCTTGTGGACTTCAGTGCAGTGGGTCAACACCTCCATATTTCCCATGAGCAGTAGGAGCCATCATCTACATCTTGCTGTATATTCTGTTACGTGACTGGCTTTGTTTGCTTAGCATTGTGTTTCTGAGCATCCTCTGCATTACTGCATACGTCAGTAGTTCATATGTTTGTGGCTGTTTAGTATCACATAGGATGAATATATTTGAATTTGAGTTGTGTCCAGTTTTTGATTATAAGAATGAAATTGCTATGAATGTTTTTATACATGTATTTTGGTGGACGCATGTGCTCAATTCTCATGTATCACATATAACTAGGACTAGGATTTCTGGAAAATAGGATAGGCATATGTTCATTTTAGTGGATGTTGATTGTTATAGCTTCTTGATAAACTGACCCTTTTATCATTGTGAAATGTCCCTTTTTATTGTAGGAAGTGCTCTTTGCTGTAAGGTCTTTTATCCCCCTTAATGTTAACATAGGCATCTCAATTTTATTTTGGTTAGTATTTGCATGGCATGTTTTCACAAAATTTTACTTTTAACCTCTAGGTGATTTATAAAGCATATTTCTTGTAAACAGCATAATGTTGGGTATGTTAAAAGTTACTAATATGTTTGGGTTAAAGTAATCACCTTGATAGTAGTTTTATATTTGTTCCATCTAGGGGGTTTTTTCTTTATACTTTCTTATCTGATCACTATTGTATGAACAAATATTTATTATTCCATTTTACTTCTTTATTCACATTTTTGTGATTCTTAGTACTCTTTTTTCATTGGCTACCTAGAAATTAATACATCCTTAACTTACCACAGTCCACCTCACGTTAATACAGTTATGTATCCAAAAAGATGCAGGAATATTTTAACTGTTAACACTTTATCCTTTTCTTGCCTTTTTTTCTGTTTTCATGTACTCTACTTTTACTTCTGGTAAAAATCCAAACTGCATTGTCCTTATTGTAGCCTTAAAACCAATCAGTTGTCTTTTATAATGAGCTTTACATTTACTCTTAATGGAACTATTCATTTCTTGTTACTCTTTCTTCCATCCGTGATCATTTCCTTTCAGCCTGAATAACTTCCTTTAACATTTCTTTTAGTTCAGATATGCTGGTCATTATTCACTAGACCTTTTGTTTTCCTTCACCCCAAAGCCTCCCAATATATAGTTGTGTATTTTAGTTGTAGGTCCTTCTGGCTCACCTATGTGGGACGCCACCTTTGCAGGGCCTGACGAGTGGTGCTAGGTCCACGCCCAAGATCCGAACTGGTAAAACCCCAGGCCGCTGAAGCAGAGCGTGGGAACTTAACTGCTCTGCAACAGGGCCAGCTCCTCAGTAGGCCTTTTCTTTTTCTTTTGTTTTTAGTGTCTGAAAACACTTGTATTTCAACTTCATTTTAGAAAATTACTGTCCCTGGGTATAAAAATCTAGGTTGGCATTTATGGGTTTTTTTGATACATTAAGAATACACTTCAATATTTTGACTTCTATAATTTCTGCTGAGAGGTCAAATTTTGTTCTTTTACTGCAGTAAATGTGTCTTCTTTCTCCAGTTACTCTTAAGATTGTTTCGTTATCTTTGCTTTTCTTCAGTTTGACTATGATGTGCTTGGAGACTGTTTTCTTTGTATTTATGCTGCTTGAATTTAGCTTAACTTTTTAAATTCATGAGTTGGTATTTTTATCAAATTAGAAAAACTTCATCATTCTTTTTAAAAAAAAATTACTTCCAGGTCATTCTCCCCTTCTTTTGGTATTCCAATTATATATAGGTTAAACTTATTGATGACAGCCCATATTTCTTTTATTTCTGCTCTTTTTTTCATTATTTTTCTCTCTGTACTTTAGTTTGTATATTTTCTCTTGACTAGTTTTTGACTTTATGAATCTTATATTCTCCAGGGTCTAGTGTGCTGAGTTCATAAAATGACTACTTATTTTGAGATACTGTATTTGAATTCTTGAAATGTGTATTTAATTATGTTTTATAGATTCTAAATATTTGTTGAATAATCCATTGCCTTATTCATTTTATCCATATCTTCTATATTTAAAACCATAGCAATTATAATTATTTTGGAGTTCTTGTCTGTTAAATTCAGAATTAAATCATTTTTATCTGCTTCTAATGACTAGTTTCTTTTTTTTTGAGGGAGATTATCCCTGAGCTAAAATCTGCCACCAATCCTCCTCTTTTTTGCTGAGGAAGAGTGGCCCTGAGTTAACATCCATGTCCATCTTCCTCTACTTTATATGTGGGATGCCTGCCACAGGATGGCTTGACAATTGGTGTGTGGGTCCGCACCTGGGTTCTGAACCAGCGAACCCTGGGCTGCTGAAGCAGAATATGTGAACTTAACCACTGTGCCACCGGGCCGGCCCCCCATGACTAGTTTTAGTCTCCAATCAGTTGTTCTATAATGTTAAGTTTTTTTTACTGTATATTGAGTATTTTGTATGATATGATACACTGTAGAGTATTTGGAACTGCATCACATCTTGAGTTTTGTTTATTCAGCAGTTAAATTCTCGGCAGTTTACTTTATCCTGCTAAGACTTGCTTTAAAGTTTTGGTGAGGAGGGACTAATTCAGTTTTGCCTGTGTTGCTGCTGTGTACTCCCTTTCCTTTTTGGGCATAGCCTTTCCTGCTTTTAAAGAAATCATCTGAAGAGTTGACAAGGTCTCTCCACTGTGGCTGGGCTGGAACTACAACCTCTCTCCAGCTCCATACAAATTCTTGAGTCACTTTGCAGCTCCCAGATCTCAGCAGATATTCTAGGCTACGTTTCCTTTGATGTCATCCTGTGCATCTAAGCCAAGGACCAAGGAGAATTCTTTCACATATTCTTGGAGGTCCTTCTTTGTGGAGTACTTTTTTATCTTTCCTCCAAATCTTATTAGCATTAGGAGATATAAATTTTGATCTCTGTTCTCTCTGACCAGTCAGACACTAACTTTCCATTGCCCAAACGGGAAAGAGCTACACAATAGCAGCAAAGGCAAAACGGAGTTAGACTCTCTCACCAAAGAGGAGAGGTCAAACTCGCCTCTGGAAAACCTCTGAAGGCATGCTGAAGACATCACTTTCTCCCCAAATAATGTATGCATTTTATGCAATCCCAAACAAAAAGCTGAGAGATATTATATGAAACTTAGAGCTAATTCTAAAATTTATTTGGAAGCTTAAATAAGTAAAACCAGAAAAAAAAAGATAGTATTTTTTCAGCTGTGTACTCCCATGTAAAAAATCATCTCAAGACTTTTTGGCTTAAAACAACAAATATCCATTTGTTTGGTCATGATTCTGTGGTTGGAGCAGGGCTCGATGACACAGCTTCTCTTTTCTCCATGTGTTGTTTGCTGAGGAACCTCAATAAGGGCTGGAAGATATGAGATGGCCTCATGCACATATCTGATGTCTCATCTTGCATGTTTGACACATCTGGGGGGTCTTTTATCTCCCTTAATAATTTCTTAACCTTTAGAATCTTTCTTTCCATGTGTAGACATGCTTTAAAGCAGTATAGATGGATTCTTAACCTGGCAATTGCCTTCCCTGAATAAAATTAGAAACTGCAAGGAAGGTCTCTTAAGGCATGAGTTCATAAGTCCCAGATAATCATATTTATTTCATTAAATTACTCAAAAAAGTCACATTGTTTGAGAAGACAAGTGGGAGAAATAGACTTCATTCTTAATGGAAGAAGCATATGCTTATAGGAATGACCATTTTTGCAGTTAATCTACCACGATTAGCCTCGTAGTTAGAGAATATTATTTCTTTGGACTCAAGCTGAAATACAAGCTTTACATTGCCTTATACTTTGTTCGTTTATAATATTTTTGTATATAAAAATAAAAGGTCTTTAGTGGGTTTTGAGCATTATGTAGAATCCTGCAACTAGCCTGCATGGCAGCATGCCTGCACCAATGGTGTGTTTTATTTCACTAATGGACTGCATCCTCGTGTGTGAAACTTGCTTCCTCTCCTCTTGACTGTGGCAGCTCCCACTGGCCAAAGGGCTCTTGGGCCTCTTATTAAATGTTAGTTAAAAAGAAATACATAGAGGGGCCAGCCCTGTGACTGAGTGGTTAAGTTCGAGCGCTCAGCTGTGGTGGCCCAGGGTTTCGCCGGTTTGGATCCTGGGCACGGACATGGAACCACTCGTCAGGCCACGTTGAGGTGGCGTCTCACATGCCACAACTAGAAGGACCTGTAACTAAGATACACAGCTGTGAACTATGTACCAGTGGGATTTGGGGAGATAAAGCAGAAAAAAAAAAAAGATTGGCAACAGTTGTTATCTTAGGTGCCAATCTTTAAAAAAAATACGTATGTTTGCAGTAATAAAAACAATAAAGTTCTAGTGTAGAAACAGATAATCAAATCAATGGAACAAAAGAGAATGTCCAGAAACAGACATGAATGTATTTGAAGATTATCTTTTAACCATTTAATATTAAAGACGGGAAAAATTGATACTGGAATAATTGATTATATGTTGTAAGATAAATTCAGAGCTCTGTATCACAGAAAACATAAGGTTTATTTTTTATAAATTCTACCCACAGCAATTTTATATTATTCTAGACTGTAATTGAAGATGCTGTTCTTTTGTTATCTCCTAATGGGGAAAACTGTGTAAGATGTGAAGCATAAAAGTCATAAAGAAAAAGAATAAATGATTTGGCTCTTTAAAATAAATACAAAACTCCAAATTATGAATGAACAAAGTAAAAAGAAAACAAACGATAGATTGGGAAGATAGTTTTGTGAAATATGTAAGAGGAATGAAACCAAAATACTTAATGCAAAAAGAGAATGATCCTACACATCAATATGAACATGACATATAATCCATTAGAAATAAAGAGAAAGAACATGAGCAAAACTGAACTCTTTAGTGATGAGATAGTTGAATTTTTAACAAGATTTCACTATAAGTTTTGTCTGTTGAACAAGAAAAAACATTAAAAGACTGAGAATATTCTTATGGTTAAAGAAAATGTCTAGGAAATAGAATTGTCGTACTCTATTGATGTCAGCATAAGTTAATACAAATTTTTGGAGAAAAATTTAATAATACCTACCAAAAACAGTAATAGTTATAAAACACTTTTGATGAAGAATTTCCACTTATTGATAGTTTTTCTTAAAAATAGTCCTAAGCATATATACATGTACATAGTTTGTAATATTGACATTTTGGTAAAAATTCATATTGGAATGATTAAATAATATATGGTATATATTAAGAAATAATATAAACGATTAAAATAATGGAGTAATAAAGCAAATTTCAGAATAGCATGCATGGCATTACTGTATTTTGCTTAAATAAAATTATATATATGTATATTGATATATATTTATTTATATATACACTTATGTGTATATATAAATGAAAGCTATTACAGGGATTTCTTTGTTTGCTTTATATACCTTGCCATTGTTTCAGAATTTTAATTAGTAGTTATTGCTTTTGTAAGTTAACAAAGGTAAAAATTAGCAAAATGGCATTAAATTTTATTTGTGCTCCTCAGCCCTCTGACCATAGCTAATCTCCTAAATTTGAGCATGCTATTTTTCTAATCTGTAAAATGGAGAAGACAAATCAGGCTTGACTGGTGTTTGTGACAATTAAGTGAGCTAACGTATATGTAGAGAACTCTCTATGTATTCAGTCAAGTTGGCGCTCTTAAGCCTTGCTGACTTTGCATGTTTCGAAGGATATTTGCTCCTTTGTTCATAAAGACATTTTCCTTTGTGTCCCATGGAAAGCACTAAGAGTTGCCATGTAGGCATTCAGTTCCCTTGTGGGCAAATTATTAGGGTTATTGCCTAAGAGGCACCTTGTCCAGAAAAAATAATGTCTCTTTGCTTCAACCTATGTGGAGTCTCTGTTTTTCATTAACTATAGAAGTATACTCAATTAAAAAAAGGTATATCAGGAGAAATAAAGTAATCTATCAAAATCATTTCTCAAAAGTATCTCACATTGTTTATTCCTTTTTTTTTTTTTGAGGAAGATTAGCCCTGAGCTAACTACTGCCAGTCCTCCTCTTTTTGCTGAGGAAGACTGGCCCTGAGCTAACATCCATGCCCATCTTCCTCTACTTTATAGGTGGGATGCCTACCACAGCATGGCATGCCTAGCGGTGCCATGTCTGCAGCCGGGATCTGAACCGGCGAACCCTGGGCCTCTGAGAAGTGGAACATGAGAACTTAACCACTGCACCACCGGGTCAGCCCCATTCCTATTTTTTTTTTTTTTTAAAGATTTTATTATTTCCTTTTTCTCCCCAACACCCCCGGTACATAGTTGTATATTCTTCGTTGTGGATTCTTCTAGTTGTGGTATGTGGGACGCTGCCTCAGCGTGGTTTGATGAGCAGTGCCATGTCCGCGCCCAGGATCCGAACCAACGAAACACTGGGCCGCCTGCAGCGGAGCGCGCGAACTTAACCACTCAGCCACGGGGCCAGCCCCAAGCCCCATTCCTATTTTTTATGTCAGATATTAATTCATGAAAATCAAAATATTGGCTAATTGCAGTGTGACATCAGGTCAGATTCTGAGATTCTATTGGAAACTCATGGTTTTTGACTCTGTGTGTACAGGTCTTGTGGATAAGTTACCAAGGAAATGGACAAATGCTGTGGTTCACCAATGCCATCTTTGCATTTAAAATTCTAAAAGGCAGAGCATCTCTAAGTTTCTTTTTTTTAATTGAGTTACAATTGACATAATATTATATTAGTTTCAGGAGTACAACATAATGATTCTCTATTAGTATATACTGTGAAATGATCACCATAACAGATCCAATTAACATCCATTACTATACATAGTGCATTCAAAATTCTAAACAACAGAGTGTCTCTAAGTTTCTTTTGTGAAGGAATCATAGGAAATCGTTAAGGTTTAAAACTTAATAGAAAAATGACCAAACAAGACAGGAAGTCGTAAAAAGAAAATAAAAATTTATTTTAAAGTTTTATTCTTCAAACAAATAAGGGCTTAATTACTGAGAGTCAGGTTTTCCTTGGTTAATTAAGGCTAAAATAAATTTTTAATATATTATAGAACTATAATTGTCTGGAGCAGAAGAGAAAAGATTGATGTCTGGATGAGAACAAGAGAACTGAGAAGATTAAATTATTTCAGTATGAATCAAATCACTCATCTCTTTTCTGTTTATTGGCTAGATCACAAAGACGGTTTTACCGACTCTGACTTTTTATGTCACTGGCCATGTGGAATCCTTACATGCTGCTAGGTCCCCTGCTCTCATATTTCATAGAAGTTCAAAGTAAGATGATATATCGCAATTTGCATTTATCCTAGAGTTTGTATAGGTGTTGCATTTTAGTCTACTATTCGGGAACATATGTAACACATGGTACAAGGTTAAAATGAGGAAAATAAAATGAAAAAATGTAGTTTTTTGTTGTTGCTTTTGGTTTTTGTGTGTGTGTGTTTGTGCTTCAATAAAGCTGGACTACTTCAGTGGTATTGCCCTCACACAAGGGTCAATATTCAGAAACGTGTCATCCAGAATTCCGGAGAATAAACATCACAGATAATGACGATTTAGGCTGATAAATTTGAATTCCAAAGTTGGAGGGATATGGAGACTAAGAAAGTGAGATTTACATTTTAATAAACGTAGGGGTGTGGGGGACTAAGCCAGACCCAGATGAAGTGGGAAATTCATGCCTTGTGTGTCTCATTCTCTGTGGTGGATTTTGGTGACACTTTCTTTGCTTTCTAATCTTCTCCAAATAGAAAACCCACTTTATTCTGAAAACAATTCTTAGAGCTTCCTTGTCATGGGATTTCTGTTAAGGATGACATGAAGACAGTCAAGGAGAACCGCACTTGATATATGTCATGACAGAGCACGATGAGAACATCATGCAGAATTAAATTTGAAGCATCTGACTTATTTAATATTAAGTGATGAGTACAGTTAAAAGCTTCCAGGGAAGTAGGGGCCAGGAGATAATTCTATCAATAATCTATTTTACAAGTTGTTTGGAACATAAAAATTTTAGGAAACATTGATCCCTACAGATAATTATGTGTAGATGTTAGCTATTTTTTGACACATTTTCCACTGAATGAGAATTCATTGTTAGTTGAAGTCATATCTGGATAATAAAGGTAAAATTGAGATTTAATAATAATAATAGCCAACATTTATCAAGTGTGCACTAGGCACCAGGTATGGTTTTAAGTGTTTGAAATATATTAACTTAACTCTAATGACAAAAATATGCATTTTAAAATGATGAAACCAGACAGAACAAGGCAAGGTAACTTGCTTGTCAGACGGTTAGAAAGACCTAGTGTTGAGAATTAAACAGCCAGAATGGTTCCAGTGTATGGCTAAACATTGTATGATGTTGCTTCTAACATAATTATTTGATTAATCTGATTTTCCAGGTAGCCAATTTATTTTCCACATCCATTTTTTATCATCTAAAAGCATCTGGTTTTCCATTACATTTTATAACATCGAAGATAAGTTTGAGTCTAATTTAATCACTTTATTACTACAAGCTCCCTAGTTTCACTCATTCTACCTCTTCTATTTTACCCACTTTGTGATTTCTGGTCATTAGTACGAGCCTTTTCTGTCGTTTCTCCCTTCTCTATCCACTCAACACTTGCTGGTACATTATTGCAAAAAGTATTTTCATAGTTCTGAGTTATAGACGCATAGTTTAAAAAGTTCCTCAGCTAGTTCTGACATTCTCCTCCTCTTTGCCTTCTGAGGAGCCCTGGATTAACTCAGCCATCTGCCTCCTCTGCTTCGAAACCTGCACCCTCATTACTGTGCACCACTAGAAAAACCAGATGAGCTTGCAGATTAGTACCATAGCAAATTTATGGTATCCAAACTCAGGGGTAACCACAACTGCCTGGCAATCCCATTACATTTTTCTTATCTGGCCTATTTCCCATTCCCCTCAGCAATTATTCCAGCCCTTCTTCATTTTCTTTAAATCCCCAGCCCCAATAGAGTCCATCTTACTCCATCAATTACTCTCATTTTATGTTGTACTTTTAGGCTCCTCTAAGTAGATATACCACACCAGCACACCCACACTCATACAAATACACATATATCGAAAGTTGAATATGTACTTATAAACATCTATGCATAAATATTTATGTATATATGTGTATGTTCAACTTTTGACATAAATTCAGCCACCTTCTTAAAAGGGTCTCATCCCCTTATTTCCCAATTTCTTTCTATTTTCTTTCTTTTCAGCCACTTCTCAGTTTCTTCTATAAGCACCCCCTTTCCTTAAATGATGAAGCTCCTCAGGACTGTATTTAAACTTTAAGTCTTTTTGTTTGAAATTAGAGGTGTTTAAATTATTGTCCTGAAATGGGTTTTAAGGACACAATAAAACTCCTGAAGCTATATATTTAATATTGTATATATGTACCTTTTTCTGAAGAGGAGATCCGGAATGTTAGAATCAGAATGCGACTCAGTAAAGAATATGAATCATTGTTCTAAGACACTTTCCCTGTGCCCTTCCATCTTGGCCTATTGTTCTCATCACTACTAGTAGGTAGATGACTTCTACATTTATTTTCCTGCTTGGACTCCTGTCCTGAGCTAAGCCTGTGACAATGAAATATCTTCACCTCGACATCTCAGAGGCACCTTAAATTGAACAAGCCCTGAACTGAATTTACTGATTTTATTAATAAGCCCATCAAAAACATTCTTCATGTTTGTTATAATGTTTTTGATCTCTAGCATTTCTTTTTGATTCTTAGAATTTCCATCTCTCCATTACATTGTCCTTCTGTTCTTGCGTGTTGTCTCTTTTTTTCCATTAGGGTCCTTAGCATATTAATCATAGTTACTTTAAATTCCCAGCCTGATAATTCCAACATCCCTGACATATCTGACTCTGGTTCTAATGCTTCTTCAATCTCTTCAAACTTTTTTTTTTGGCTTTTAGTATGCCGTGTAATTTTTTGTTGAAATCTAGACATGGTGTATCCAGTAAGAGGAATTGCTGTAAATAGGCCTTTAGTACTGCGGTGGTGAGATGTCGGGGAGGGGAAGCGTTCTATAGTCCAATAGGAGATTTCAGTCTTCTGGCGAGCCTGTGCCCTGGACTGTGAACTTCACCACTGCTTCTCAATTTCTTTCCCCCTCTTATTGGGACAGGATGACTAGAAGGGGCTAGAATTGAGTATTTCCCTTCCACCAGGAAAGTTAGGCTCTGATAAAACTCCAGCACATTAGCCTCTGGGAAAAAAGATTCTCCTGAGGTCAGGCCTTGCTAAGAAAAATGTAATGCTCTGGCACATTTCAAAATGGTTCCTTTCCCCCGCTGCCTGCCAGAAGAGTGAACGGGTCTTTCTCTGATATTTATTGTGAGCACTTGGTAGAGCTCCTGGAGGTAAAACTCACGAAAGTCTGGGTGCTCTCTTATAACTGGGCCCCCTGGATTTTATTTAATCTCAGACTTGTCCACAATGAGCCTCCAGCAAGTCCTCAATTACAGTTTGGATTTTCCTAGCCAGGCACTGGTTCCGTGGAAATTTATGTTCCCATAAGTTGTGAGTCTCTGTATCCACCTGTCTGTCTCTCCAATTTTTGACACAGCAGTTTGCTCTGGGACCTCACCTCTCAGAACTAAGAAGAGTTGTTAATTTTTCAGTTTATTCAGTCTTTTACTTGTTAGGACACAGTGGTGACTTCTAAGCTTCTTATATGTCAGATTAGAAACCCTGTTAGCTGTATTAAGATTTTATCTCCTTTTCCTATTTTTTAGCTCAGCGAATGCCGCCATCAGCATGCGTTTGTCCAAGGGGTCTACCTAGAAGCCATCCCAGACATCTCCCTTTTTCTCACCCTGACAACTTACCAGTAGCCATATCTGGTCAGACCATGTCTTAAATATCTCCAACATTCCATTCTACTTCTCAGTCCTTTCAGTCACTGACTTAGCTCAAGTCCTCATTATTTTGCATATGAAATAGTCTCTTCCTCCAGTCTCAAAATTCTCCATACTCTAACCAGAAACATTTTTCTGGAAAAGAAGTTTAATTATGCCCTTCCTCTGTCTAACATTTGGATGCATGCCTCTATTAGTATGTTCAGGTTGCTTCAACAAAAATTCCATAGATTGATTGGCTTAAACAACAAATACTTATGTTTCATAGTTCTGGAGGCTGAGAATTCCAAGACCAAGCTGTCTTCTAGCTATGTCCTCACATGGTGGAAGGGACAAAGAGACTTTCTGAGGTCTCTTTTATAAGGGCGTTAATCCCATTCCTGAGGGTTATACCCTCACGACCTAATCACCTCCTAAGAGCACCACCTCCTAATATGGTCACATTGGGGGTTAATATTTCAACATATGCATTTTGGGGGGGCATAAACGTGTGTCCATAACAATGTCCAAGATGATTTATTAGGTTTTGAAAAGTATTCCAACTATATTTATATTTACAAAATTAATAAAGAGATTGTTTGTTAATATTCAATATCTAGATCTGCAGCAACAAGCTTTCTTGGTCCATATATCAAATAGTCAAGTGTCACATAGATTATGTAGGATATACTAAAGCTACAGTAAGAGTTCCAGAAAAACGTTAAATTGTGTTGTCTTCAGTTACTTAATTAATTTTAGCTCATTGCACTGTAGTTCAGATTATATAAACTAGGATTTATTTATTGATCATATTATTTAGTTTTAACAAAAATAACCATAACTAAATGGACAAGAGATTGATACAATTTCCTGCAAAGAAACCACAATTGGAAACATAATACAATGTAAAACTCACTAAACAATAAGAAATTGTCACAATGATATTTTTTTTTTGTGTGATGCATCTCTTTGTAAGCCACTAAAATAGGTAATATCAATAATAGCCTAATCTGATCAGCAAGATATTGGTCAGAAAAATGTGAAATTATTAAAAAGGGTATATGAAATATGGATTTATATCCTTTATAATTGATGGACTTTACCTAAGTATATATTATATCTTAAATAGAAGGTAATGATAACACAAATCCATCATGATTAGCAAGACTTTTTAAAACATTTTAATAATAATATTTATGAAGTAAAATAATTATCTAAAATATTTATCTTTATTTCATTATATTTTTCTATTTGTGTATTTTTATAATTTATTATATATACTATACTAGTAAAACAAATACGTATATTTCCTTTGTAATAATAAATATACTTATGTTGGTGGTTTATGCATGAAAATTTTTACATACAGAAGTGAATGATCAACGTATATTGAAGCCAATTACCTACAGAGTAAAATAAGTACAGTCACGTGCCACATAACAACGTTTTGGTCAATGACGGACCAAATATACAAGAGTGGTCCTGTAAGATTAGGACCATATAACCCAGGTGTGTAGTAGGCTATACCATCTAGGTTTGTGTAAGTATGCTCTGTGATGTTCCCACAACAACGAAATCACCTAACAATGCATTTCTCAGAACCTATCCTTGTCATTAAGGGACACATGACTGTATCTTTAATATAGGATGCAAGGTCCTTCATAAGATGACTCATTTTCAGTTCCAGCCACTGCTTCTATTCCATGAACCTTAAATCCGACATTTCTGAACTTCTTTACATTTCCCAGGACATATCAGACACATCACTTTATTTTTCCTCATAAACCTAAGTCAAGTCACTGATCCCCTCTGGTCTATTGCCTGCTTAACATGGACCTCACCATTAGGACTATGTTCAGGCATCTGTTCTACCCAAGAAAGCTCTTACTAGTACTTCCACATGCCTATCTGTTTCGTTTATGCAATGAGAATACATTCTTTTGCCTGTCTGGCACGTAGCACTTTCTTGAAGAAATAGTATTTCCCATTTTGGGGAGATCTATCACATTCTAGTCACAAAAATGGGATGGAAGCTGAAATCTATTTAAGTAACCCAAACCTCATATGTTACAGAATTTGGTCAAGATTTGAGCATACAGACCAGGTTGAGTCACTCATAGCACCCCACCCTCTATGACAGGCTACTTTGGAGGAATGGACATGTGACTCACATGAAGTCAATCAGAATTTTTCCTTGGAACTTTTGTAAACAGAAGCTAATTTCCAAACTGGGGATGTTGGTTCAATGAGCCAGGAGAAATGCCATTCTGAAAGGAAAAATCAAACAAACAAACAAAGCTGGCCTCTGAAGAGGTGGAGAAGAGATAGGAAGGAGAGTCCAATGGTGTTGGCAGAACAGGCTCTACCCTAAGGTGCACCACTCCTCAGCTTCCCTGTGACTCACTTAGGAAATCTGTCTTTCTTAGTCCACATAAGCACAGTTCGTCTCACTTGCAACTAACCTAAATACATCCCTGTGTCTCCTTAAGTAGCCTTGTGTTTCTCTATGGTGTCACCATGTTTTCCTGAGCATTCTCTTTTCTCCCCACCAAACTCTCTGTTTCTACTTCATTGACTAGAGATTTGGGAAAATTCTTACTTCTTTCCTCTTCTTTAACCCCATAAAAATTAGTGACCCCCCCAAATTCTCTCCATCCTATTAATAATGTCTCTGCCCTCTCCTCTTCATCCACATTGTCACTGAACACCCCCAGCCGTGCTTCATCCTTTAGCTGACGTGTTGCAATAAGCCTCAAAGTCTCCATGCTTTTCTAGCTCCACTCTCCGCTATAGACAGACCACATGCCTCATCTTCTCATACTAGTTTTCCTTTTACTTGTATAATTTTTTTTTATTGAGGTCATAATAGTTTACAATATTATGAAATTTCAATTGTACATTATTATTTGTCCATCACCATATAAGTGCTCCCCTTCAGCATCTGTGCTCACCCTCCAGCCCTTTTCCCCCTCATAACCACTGAACTGTTCTCTTTGTCCATGTGTTTGTTTATCTTCCACATATGAGTGAAATCATATGGTGTTTGTCATTCTCTGTCTGGCTTATTTTGCTTAACATAACACCCTCAAGGTCCATCCATGTTGCTGCAAATGGGACAATTTTGTCCTTTTTATGACTGAGTAGTATTCCATTGTGTATATATATATATACCACATGTTCTTGATCCAATCACCAGTCAATGGGCACTTGGATTGCTTCCACATCTTGGCTATTATGAATAATGCTGCAATGAACATAGGGGTAAATAAATCTCTTTGAATTATTGATTTCAAGTTCCTTGGATAAATACCCAGTGGTGGGATAGCTGGGTCATATGGTATTTCTATTTTTACTTTTTTGAGGAATCTCCATACTGTTTTCCATAGTAGCTGCACCAGTTTGCCTTCCCACCAGCAGTGTATGAGTGTTCCCTTTTCTCCACACCCTCGCCAACACTTGTTATTCTTTGTCTTGGTGATTATAGCCATTCTAATGGGTATCAGGTGATATCTTAGTGTAGATTTCACTTGCATTTCCCTGATGATTAGTGATGTTGAACATGTTTTCATGTGCCTATTGCCCATCTGTATATCTTCTTTGAAAAAATGTCTGTTCATATCCTCTGCCCATTTTTTGATTGTATTGTTTCTTTTTTTGTTGTTCAGTTGTCTGAGTTCTTTATCTATTTTAGAAATTAACCCCTTGTCGGATGTATGATTTGGAAATATTTTCTCCCAATTGGTGGGTTGCCTTTTAATTTTGACCCTGGTTTCCTTTGCCTTGTAGAAGCTCTTTAGTCTGATGAAATCCCACTTGTTAATTTTTTCTTTTGTTTCCCTTGTCTGAGAAGACATGGCATTTTAAAAGATCCTTTTAAGTTCTGTGTCAAAGAGTGTACTACCTATATTTTCTTCTAGAAGTTTTATGACTTCAGGTCTTACCTTCAAGTCTTTGATCCCATTTTGAGTTTATTTTTGTGTATGGAAAAAGATAATGGTCTACTTTCATTCTTTTGCATGTAGCTGTCCAGTTTTCCCAACACCATTTATTGAAGAGACTTTCTTGTCTCCATTATATGTTCTTAGCACCCTTGTTGAAGATTAGCTGTCCACAGATGTGCGGTTTTATTTCTGGGCTTTCAATTCTGTTCCATTGATCTGTTTGTCTATTTTTGTACCAGTACCATGCTGTTTTGATTACTGTAGCTTTGTAGTACATTTTGAAGTCAGAGATTGTGATGCCTCCAGCTTTGTTCATCTTTCTCAGCATTGCTTTAGCAATTCAGGGTCTTTTCTTGCCCCATATGAATTTTAGGAATCTCTTCTATTTCCATAAAGAATGTCATTGGGCTTCTGATTGGGATTGCATTGAATCCATAGATTGCTTTGGGAAGTATGGACATTTTAACTATGTTTATTCTTCCAATCTATGTGCATGGAATATCTTTCCATGTCTTCATGTCATCATTGATTTATTTCAGTAATGTCTTATAGTTTTCATTGTATATATCTGTCACCTCCTTGGTTAAATTGTCTCCTAGTTATTTTATTCTTTTTGTTTCAATTGTAAATGGGATTATGTTCTTGAGTTCTCTGTTAGTTCATTATTAGAGTATTGAAATGCAGCTGATTTTTGTAAGTTGATTTTGTACACTGCAACTATACTGTAGTTGATTATTTCTAACATTTTTCCAATAGATTCTGTAGAGTTTTCTATATATAGAATCACGTCGTCTGCAAACAGTGAGAATTTCACTTCTTCACTTCCTATTTGGATTCCTTTTATTCCTTGTTCCCTAATTGCTCTGGAGAAAACCTCCAGTACAATGTTGAGTAAGAGTGGTGAGAATGGGCACCCTTGTCTTGTTCCTGTTCTCAGAGGGATGGCTTTCAGTTTTTGCCCATTGAGTATGATGTTTGCTGTGGGTTTATCATATACAGCTTTCATCACGTTGAGGTACTTTCTTTCTATACTCATTTTATTGAGAGTTTTTATCATAAATAGATGTTGGATTTTGTCAAATGCTTTGTGTCTGTTGAGGTGATCATGTAGTTTTTACCCCCCATTTTATTAATGTGGTGTATCACATCAAATGATTTGTGGATGTTGAATATGCCTGTGTCCCTGGTATAAATCCCACTTGCTCATGGTGTATGTGTATTGCTGTATTTGGGTTGCCAATATTTTGTTAAGGATTTTTGCATCTAAGTTCATCAGCAATATTGGCCTGTAGTTTTCCTTTTCTGTGTTGTCCTTCTCAGGCTTTGGTATCAGAGTGATGCTGGCCGTGTAGAATGTGTTAGGGAAGGTGCCATCTTCCCTAAATTTCTGCAATAGTTTGAGAAGGATGGGTATTAAATCTTCTTTGAATGTTTGCTAGAATTCTCCAGGGAAACTGTCTAGTCATGGACTTTTAATTTTTGGGATGCTCTTGATTACAGTTTCAATCTCTTTCCTTGTGATTGGTCTATTCAGATTCTCTATTTCTTCTTGATTCAGCTTTGGGAGGTTGTAAGATCTAAGAATCTATCCATTTCTTTTAGATTGTGCAATTTGTTGGCATATAGCTCTTCAGAGTATTCTCTTATAATCTTTTGTATTTCTGTATCCATTGTAATTTATCCTTTTCCTAATTTTATTTATTTGAGCTTTCTCTCTTTTTTTCTTTCTGAGTCTGGCTAAGGGTTTGTCAATTTTGTTTCTCTTCTCAAAGAATCAGCTCTTTGTTTCATTGATCATTTCTACTGTCTATTTTGTTTCAATTTCATTTATTTCTGCTCTGATTTCTATTATTTCTCTCCTTCTGCAAACTTTGGGCTTTGTTCTTCTTTTCTGATTCTATAGATGTAGTTTGAGATTGCTTCTAGCAGTTTTTCTTGTTTGTTAAGGTAAGCCTGTAATGGAACGAATTTCGCTCTTAGGATAGGTTTTGCTGTATCCCATATGAGCTTGAATGGTATGTTTTCATTTTCATTAGTCTCCAAATATCTTCTGATATCTCCTTTAATTTCTTCAATGATCCATTTGTTGTCCATTGGTTTTTTAGTAGCATATTGTTTAGTCTTCACATCTCTGTCCTTTTCTCAGTTTTTTTCTTGTAGTTAATTTCCAGGTTCAAAGCATTATGGTTGGAAAAGATGCTTGCTATTATTTCAATCTTCTTAAATTTCTTGAGGCTTGTCTTGTTTCCCAACATATGGTTTATCAGAGAATGTTGCATGTGCACTTGAGAAGAATGTGTATTTTACTGTTTTTGGTTGGAGTGTTCTATATATATATATGTCTATTAGGTCCATCTGGTGTAGTTTCTCATTTAATTCCACTGTTTCCTTGTTGATTTTCTGGTCTGGATGATCTGTCCATTGATTTGAGTGGCGTGTTGAGGTCCCCAACTATTATTGTGTTGCTATTAATATCTCTTTTTAGGTTTGTTAATAGTTGCTTTGTGTAGTTTGATGCTCCTGTGTTGGTGTACATAGAAGTGTTATATCTTCTTGGTGGAGTGTCCCTTTTATCATTATATACTGGCCCCCTTTGTCTCTCTTTAGCTGTTTTATGTTGAAGTCTACTTTGTCTAAGTATGGCCACACCTTCTTTCTTTTGTTTGCTATTAGCTTGGAGTATTGCTTCCATCCTTTCACTCTGAGCCTGTGTTTGTCTTTGGAGCTGAGATATGTTTCCTGAAGGCAGCATATTGTTGGGTCTTGTTTTTTAATCCATCCCACCACTCTGTGTCTTCTTACTGGGCAATTCAGTCTATTTACATTTAGAATGATTATTGATCCTCTAAGACTTAATGCTGCCCTTTTATCAAATGTTTTCCAGTTCTTTTGCATTTCCTTTGTTTCTCGTCCTGTGTATTTGGGACTATCAATTCAGTTAGCTAGTCTTCTATGCTGGTTTTCTTAGTTTTCTCCTTATTTATTATTTGTGTCTCTGTTCTACTTATTTGTTTAGTGATTACTAAGTAGTTTGTATGAAAAATTTCATACATGAGATAGTCCATTTTCTGATAACCTCTTATTTCCTTAGACTAAGCAAATTCAATCCTTTTCCTCTTCCCCACCTAAGTTGTTTTTGTCACATCTTATACTATTCTTGCATTGTGAGTTTGTTGTTAAAATGACAAGATTACATTTGTTTTCTTCCTTTTATCTTTAATGTTACTTGAGTATTTGCTAAACTGTACTGATAGGTAGCTACAATTTTCTGATTTTGTTTACCTATTTATCTCCTTGCTCAGGATTTTGTAAACGCTTTCTTCTTTTTTTCTTCAGGTATGAGGGCTTTCTTGAGGATTTCTTGTATAGGGGGGTCTAGTGGCCATGAACTCCCTTAACTTTTGTTTATCTGGGAAAATTTTTATTTCTCCATCATATCTGAAGGATATTTTCATTGGATAGAGTATTCTTGGCTCAGAGTTTTTGCCTTTCAAAGATCTGAATATATCATTCCACTCTCTCCCAGTCTGTAAGCTTTCTGCAGAGAAATCTGCTGAAAGCCTGATAGGCATTCCTTTTTTAAGTTATTTTCTTCTGCCTTGCTGCCCTTAGTATTTCTTCTTTGGCATTGACTTTTTCCAGCTTCACTAGTATATGCCTTGCAGTTGGTCTTTTTGTGTTGATATAGTTAGGAGATCTGTTGGTTTCTTTCACTTGCTTTTCCATCTCCTTCCCCAGCTCTGGGAAGTTCTCTGCTATTATTTCTTTGAACAATCTTTCTGCTCCATACGCCTTCTTTTCTCCCTCTTGAATCCTTATGATGCTTATGTTTCTTTCTTAATTGAGTTAGATATTTCTTGGAGAATTTCTTCATTTCCTTTTAGTCATAGTTCTCTCTTTTCCTCCATCTGAAGCATTTCTGTATTTCTGTCCTCGATATTGCTGATTCATTCTTCTATACTATCAGCTCTATAATTCAAAGAATCCATATTCTTCTTTATCTCATACATTGTGTTTTTCATGTCTAATATTTCTGATCGGTTCTTCTTTATAGATTCAATCTCTTTTGTGAAGTAGGTCCTGAATTCATTGAACTGTCTATCTACACTTTCTTGTAACTCATTGAGTTTTTTTATGATAGCTATTTTGATTTCTGTCATTTAGATTATAGATTTTTGTGCCTTCAGCATTGATGTCTGGTTACTTGTAATTTTCCTTCTGGTCTGGAGATTTAATTTTTTATTTAGTTTTTTTTCATACCGCTATATGGTGTAACTTTGTGTTTCCGCATTTTGATCGTATTTGATCATTGCTTCCGCTGGTTGCCACTGGGTGAGGGTCAAGAACTGCATGTTTTGAGATTGCCATGATCCACAGCACTGCTCCTAGGTGCTGAACTGGGGTGCTGAGCAGGTGGTAGGGGTGCTTTCTTTCTCCTGTGCAATGTCGGGAGCATCTCACTCTGCCCTTGCTATCTGCGCTCCTGGGGTGTTAGCTTGATGATGCCTCTCCCAAAGTAGCTATTCACCTGGTGTGGGGCTTCCCCTGGGCTGTGAGGGACCTCAGAGATTGATGGTGTTCCTGCAGAGGGCCACTGCCCCCTTCGCCCTTTCATCTTGGAGCTGCATACAATTCCGGGGTTGCTGCCCTTTGGGGAAGAAGAGAAGATTTCTTTTACTTTGTTATACTTCCTCAGGAGGGCTCCAGCACACCTACCTTCCAACGTATCCCTGCATGGGGCTCTCATGCATCTTTTGTGTTGTGTGGATGTCCTCTGTTAGAATATTAATGTCCATTTCATTATATCTTAGAGGGGGGAGTTTACACTGAGAGCTCACTCTGCCATGATGCTGACGTCCTTCTCCTAGAGCAAACGCTTTTTGACTCATCATTTCCAGTTCCAGGAATTTATCCTCATTTGTTCTCCTGTCCTGCATGCCTGCTACACGTGCACACCCTCTACATCTTCTCTCATGCTACTTTGAACTGTGTATATACTTTAAATGTAACATTTTTCTTATTTTATAGTAGTTTGGTTTCTAATCTCCCGTCTTTACTATAATTACTGAAAAGGGCAGTGGCATTTCATCCCTTTGTAGAATAATATGTGACTTATATTATAATCTTAGTACATAGTTATTGAATAAAGAAATGAAAAAAGGAAGGACAAGAAAGAAATTTCTGAAAACATGATGAAATGCTTGGGTTTTTGTTTTCTACAAAATAGTATGTACTGCTATATTATGATATAATGTTTAAAATTGTAGATGTAGCCTCAGATATAGAAATGTAGTGTTTCCATTACATAAGGTAGTTTTTCATGGTTAGGTTGCAGTATGTGACTACTTTTTAGTATTATAAATTTAAAATGGAGATTGATAGCACTGGAGCACACTGAAAACGTTGACCAAGAATGTAAGAACATTGCATATATAGAAGAAAATAAAATTTAAGGGATGTTTAGACATGAGGAGACAAAAATAAGTGAGGGAGAAGTTTGACAGCATACCTTCTTCCTTAAAATGTTTGATGAATATATGCACAAAGACACACACACACACACACACACACACACACACACAAGATTTACCCTTTTGCTTCAGAGACTATAACTCAAGCCAGTGAATGATAAAAGCAGGAAGCATTAGACTGAATAAAATAAATAATATCTAACAATTAGAATTACACCATTGAAAGTGCATAAGACTTTTATGTTACTGGATTTAGTCAATCACAGATTCAGTAATTATTTGACCAATACGTAATAGAGTGGATTCCAGCATTGGCTGAGAAATAAAATTAGAAGACTTTTTGCCTTGCAAAACCAAAATTCTCAGTATCAAGTTTTTCACAGAAGGATGAAATTTAACATTCTTTCTCTTTGGAAAAAATCTGATTTAATTATTTTTCTTATCTGTCTTTAATAGACAAGAAGTAATATGCACAATTAAAAGTGGCTTGAATACCACTATTTTTGGATCAGCATAGTAAGATCCAAGATTTTGGATCAGCTTAGAAGAGAGACTAGTCAAAAAGTTCTTTTGTCTTGTTTTTGTTGTTATTTTTTTCCTATTCTTGCTTTAACTTTAAATTTAGCTCTAGCTCACTCACTGGACAAACTTAAGCTATTTTAGAAGTGTTGTAGGTGCCAGTTCAATCCAGAATTTGAGATCAATTTAAATGTATTTTCCTCATTTCATTTTATCTTTCTCCTGTGAATTTTCAAGCTCTTACTTAACAGTTTCTTGAGTTTCACTAGGCTGTTTTAAAGTCTGAGGTAATACAGAAAACTAAAATTTTTAGAAGGACCATTTGGAATGTTCCTTTTACTATAAAATATTTTAATATAGTATCATATTTCATTTGAGATTTTTCTCTGTAAAAAACCCCCAAACTCTGATAATCAACAGTCAGAATGTAGAAAAAAATTAATTTTCCTGTCTATTTTGTTCAGATGCAGCATAACAAGAAACACAATATGTCCAAGATATATAAACAAACAGATCAATTATGAATTGTTAGTTTTAACTCTATTTTCAGGTTATTTTACTAAGGATTTTCCAGTGTTTACTATAAACTTTTGATAAAACTTTTTTTAGTATTAATATGATCCACTAAATCAATGATTGGAGATTTAAAAACAAAGTGTTCATTTCTTTGGAGAGATGCCATTCCACGCTTGCCTGAATTGTAGCTGACTGGGGAGGTGGAAGGAAGGGGAACAAAAGATGAAGGGAGCTAGATGAGATAAAGGAGAGAAGGTTGTGTGTGGAAACAAACAGGCATGCTGAGAAACTAGCTTCCATTTATGCTTGAGTTCAGTCTCCTTTAGACTTTTCTGGTAATAAAAACTCTATTTAGTGTTGTGGTTAAGAACATAGACTTCAGCGTCGTAAAGACTCTGAAGTATAAAATTACCTGTTATTTCTCTCCTTTTCTCATCACTTTTACACACTCTGTAGGGAGCTGTGGGTTAAAATACCACAATGTATGTCTTCCAGTGGTGTCTAATGGACTGCCACGTGGGCCAAGGCACCAGTCATCTCTACCTGTCTTCAAGGGACATTATATGCTTTTACTACCATTCAGTTCTTCTCACTGGGGCTACTGGTGACAAGCTGTTTTGATTTCCAAAGTCCCCAAGTTCAAAACTTCACTGTGCTCTGCGATAATGCAGAATTTCACACTTTCACCTGAGTTTCACAGCAGTACTATTTGTGTTCTGGCATCCTACAAAATATTTTTGCTAGTCACCTTTTTACATTTTTATTATCAGAAAAGTCTACGGAAGCCTGAACTCAAGGGTAAGTATGAGCAGAAAGAGCTTGCTGGACACGTAATCACCTTCTCTGAAAACCATGGAGCTGTGGTTTTGTCGACCAGGAGACATGGAACTGTCTGGAAACATTGTTGGTTGCCACAGCTGGGAGAGGGTGCATGACTTTCTAGTGAGTAGAGTTTAGGGATGCTGCTGGACATCTAACAATGCAAAGGACAGCCCCCTACAACAGAATTATCTGCCTCACAATGCCAGGCATTCCAAGATTGACAAACTCTGTTATATGGTCTTGTTTGCCTGATAAACTTTTGGTTTCCCTCTATTTTTAAATGCTATTGCTTAACAGAACTCAGGCTCAAGTTAGTGAATACTTTGAATCCTTTCCCATTTCCTCTATCTTCAAGTATACACACCCATGCATTCCTACATACAAACATGAACATGCATAATAAAACCACATACCATGCAGATACAATTAACATGACTTTGAGGAATAAATATATTGACCCAAAATAAGTTGACCATTGAGGATCTGGACCTACAGAACACACAGACTAATTACTAAGAAAGAGAGAGAAAATAATAATCCTTAGCTTATTCCTCGATACTCATTTCTACACTGTGGTCCACTCAAAAACATGCTTTTCTTGGCATTTTCAATACTTTTGTGGTTTTTATATGAAACGCCGTCTGATGTGGAAGCAAAGACTTTAGGGACAATCCCCAAAATTTCAAAAATTAGAGTGTCGTGTAGATTCTATACTATATTCAATCATGGTTATGTATATTTTCAGCATTATGAAAATAAGACACTAAGAAGTTTTTCATACTATTAATATCATAAAAAATATTAAAATATCCTACTTATCTACAACATTTTACAGCTAGTGTTAATCCCAAGTCAACTTTTATGACTGCAAGTAAGGATTGCAGTGAAAAATGTTGAAATCTCTTAAATAGATTCAATGAACCATGTCACAATAATAACTCCTAGTTAACCTTTTCACATTCAATGAATAAGATGTGAAATGATTACATCTGATTATTAAAAACATAATTAAAGAATTCAAAGGACTCATTAAATGCAATAAAGAAAAATTAGGCTAATGTCCTAAATGAATTCAACATTTAAGTTCTTTTCCAAGGAATGATCCATTTTCAAAGATTAATTTTCCTCATAATATAAATATATGAAGAATGTAGAATATGTGTTTGCCTCAGCACATTGATGACATTTTTCTAAAAATATTAATGGTAAAAAGGCTGAATGGTCTGTTACAAGAGTTTCAGTATATACTTTGATTTTCTCATTAGTAAGTGAAAAAAATCAAGTATGTGGAAATAATGTAAAGCTTGAAGGACAAGGCATATCATCAAAAATAAGCAACAGCTTAAATGTCTGCATAATATTTTGTGGGATTTTTGTAATAACTCTGTGCTAACATTAAAAAAATAATTTTTCACCAGCTAATGATATATCTAGTGAATATAGAATAAATAGTGGTATAGCTAGGGAATACAATATATCTTAAACATATTTTAGTGACCAAATAAATTTACATATATATGAATGTTTAGAGAGATGTCTAAAAGAAACATGTCAGCGTGTTCACTGATACATAATTTATAACACGACACAAGAAACATTCACAAAAGGAAAACACAAATGTTTAACGATAGAATAACAGATAAGTACACTAAGTAACAGACATATAATAGATTATTAATTAGCTATTAAAATAGTGTTTTAGAGCAGTGATTCTCAAATGTTTTCTTCTTCACTTAAAATTCTATAGGGAAAGGAAGTGACAAGATAAATTCTGTAAAGTCTCCTCGTATGATATCTTTTCTTTTTTGTTGTAGTAAAAAAGCACGTAACATAAAATGTATCATCTTAACTATTTTTAAATGTACAGTTCAGTAGTGTTAAGTATATTTATATTATTGTGAAACAGATCTACACAACTTTTTCATCTCACAGATCTGAAACTCTGTGCCTGTTAAACAACTCTCCTTTCTCCCTCCCTCCAGCCTCTGGTAACCACCATTCTACTTTCTGTTTCTATGAATTTGACTACTTAGATACTTCATGTAAATGAAATCATACCTAATTCGTCCCTTTGTTATTGTCATTTTGTTTAACACGTTGTCTGCAGTTTCATCCATGTTGTAATATGTGACCAGGCATCCTTCCTTTCCTTCCTTTTTAAGGCCGAATATTATTCCATTGTATGTATGCACCACATTTTGTTTATCCAATCATCTTTCAGTGGACATTGGGATTGCTTCCACCTCTTGGGTATTGTGAATAGTGCTGCTGTGAACATGGGTGTGCAAATATCTCTTTGAAACCCTTCTTTGAGTTCTTTTGGATATATACACAGAAGTGGGATTGCTGTATTATATGGTTGCTCTATTTTCAATTTTTTCAGAAGCAGCATACTGTTTTCTATAGCAGTCGCACCATTTTACAAATCCAGGCAACAGTGCACAAGGGTTCTAATTTCTCTACACACTTGTCAACACTTGCTATTTTCTGTTTGTTTATTTGATAATGGCTATACTAATGTTACCCAATTTCCCATATTATTAATATCTTATATTAGTGTGGAACATTTTTCAAAATTAATGAAACAATTTTGATACATTATTACTAACTAAAGTGCACATTTTATTCACATTTCTTTAGTTGTTACCCCATGCTTTTTACTGTTCTGTGCCCCTTCAGGGATATTCTATTTAGTTATTATGGGTAATTAAACTCCTCTTGTCTGTGACAGTTTCTCAGACTTTCCTTGTTTTTGATGACCTTGACAGTTTTTTTTTTTTAGATTGGCCCTAACATCTGTTGCCAATCTTTCTTTTTTCTTCTTCTCCCCAAAGCCCCCCAGTATGTAGTTGTATATTCTAGTTGTAAGTGCTTCTAATTCTGCTATGTGGGACACTGCCTCAGTGTGGCTTGACAAAACTCTGGGCTGCCGAAGCAGAGTACATGAACTCAACCACTCAGCCGTGGGACCGGCTCTGACCTTGACGGTTTTGAGGAGTACTCCTTAGGTATTTTTTGTAGCGTGTCCCTCAATTGATATTTTTCTGGTGTTTTTCTTATAATTGGACTGAGGGGCAGAATTTTTGAGAGGGATACCACAGAAATTAAGTATCACATCTCAACATATCAAGGGTATATATTATCAAGATGAATTATCACTCTTGATGTTAACCTGATCACGTGCTCTTGATCTCCTGTTGAGGTAGTATTTGCCAGATTTTTCCAAGGTTGAGTTAGTTCCTGTCCTCCTCCCCATGCCCACACCCCCACTGCCCTTACCCTCTGTATGCTTTGGAAGGAGCCCTTATATATTTAGATTTAGAGGACTTATGTACACTTAAGGAAGTCCTTAGGTCTACATTTAAAGAATGGGGAGTTATGTTCCACCTCCTTGAAGGTAGCTTTCCTACATATATTATTTGAAATTCTTATGCATGCAGATTTGTCTCGCCTTATTTATTTACTTACTTGTTCATTTACTTATTTATTCAATCATTTATATCATTTTGGATTCATGGATATTCATTTTACATATTGGGTTATAATCTAATACTACTCAATTAGTTTTATTGCTTAAATTGTTCCAGGCTTGGTCATCAGAAGCTTATTCAGTTGGTTCCTGTGTCCCTTTGACATATCCCCATCAATGTATGTGTGTGTGTATGTGTTTGATAACTTCCTTACTTTCTGGCACTACAAGATGCTTCAGGCTCATCTTTCACTATTTCTTGCCTACACCCTAGGATCACCCATTTTCCAAGGAGCTCTGGTTCTTTTATTGCAGAATGGAATTAGAAATCACAATCTGAGGTGCTAGATTTGTTCATTACTACTGGAGTGTCATCGCTTTTAGGCTCAGCTGACAGATCAAGGAAATATATGTATATAAACTAATCCATACACATATACACATTTATAAATATTTCTGTATGTGATCGTTTGTAGCATTATTAAGCTAAATTTAAGTGCATGTTGATGTCTCTACCTCTAATCCATAACCACAAGGGGTATTCTAGCCTTCTCCCTTGCTTATCTATAACCTCCCACTTCAACAGTAAGAAACCTAACTCCCACCCTCCTCTATCCATTTACTTTTGATTCCATTATACATGTATAGTGATTTCAGCATTGTTAGCCTGTACACCAATGGGAATAATTTTATCAACAAGAGTATAGTTCATTTTTATGTATAGTTCACTTTTAATTTAATGTTACAAATTCCACTCATTCCAAAGTTACTTAAGATAGCAATGTATTCTCTCACTCTCTTTAGTGAAGTCATTTCATACATTTTTATTAGTCAGATAACTTTGTCATATCTGCATTTTATCCTAGGATTTCCCAATCTCCCAGAGATTTTTAAAATTTATACATTAAGGTTCATTCCTTCTGCTTTAAAACTCTATGGGTTTTGACAAATGCATAGTGACATAGATAGGCCATTACAGTATCATACAGAATAGGTTCCCCACCCTTAAATATCTCACATGCTTCACCTATTCAACTCCCACTGTCCCCAACCGCTGGCAAACACTACTCTATTACCATCTGCACAGTTGTGCCTTTTTCAGAACGTCATATAAATAAAAGCATATAGCATGTAGTCTTTCAGACTTTCTTCTTTCATTTAGGAATATGCATTAAGATACTTCCATGTCTTTGCAAGAATTGGTAACTCACTACTTTTTTTCAGATGAATACTATTCCTTTGAATAGATGAACCAGTTTGTTTATCCATTCACCTATCGAAGGACGTCGTGTTTGCTTCAAGTTTTTGGTGATTATGAATAAAGCTGCTATAAATATTTGCATCTAGGTTTTTGTGTGGACATGAGTTTTCAAATTATTTGTGTAAGTACCTAGTTGTTTGTGTCACAGGGCCAAAATTAAGGTCCAGTAATACATATTGCCTTGACATCTGGTGAAACCTGGGAGATTCTCAAACAGAGAAAACACAAATCCCCTTCCCCAGCATGTTCCCATCGATAAGGTCCCGTCAAATAACCATCTCTATCATGGCGACCAGGCACAGTTCCTGCTTATCCCTGATTAGCAGGGTTTAGTTCCCTGCCAGCCTGCAGAATAATTCAAACCAGCCAATCACATCTTCCCATGGGAACAAGAGGTCACCTCAATCTCTTGAGACTACAAGGCCTGCCACCCATAGTCTCTGCTTATTCATTCTGTTTCAGAGTATAACCCCTGTATTAGTTTTCTGGGGCTACCATAACAAAATACCACAGACTGTGTGGCTTAAACAACAAATATTTATTTTCTCACAGTTCTCGAGGCTAGAAGTCCCAGATCAAGTGTCACCAGGTTTGGTTTCTTCTGAGGCCTCTCTCTTTGGCTTGCAGATGGCCGCCCTCTCACTGTGTCCTCACTTGGTCTTTTGCTGTGCATGCGCATCCCTGTTGTCTCTTTGTGTGTTCAAATTTTCTCTTTTTATAGAGACACCATTAAGATTGTGATAGGGCCACCCTAACAGCCTCATTTTAACTTAATCACCTCTTTAAAGACTCTATCTCCAAATCCAGTCACATTCTGAGGTACTATGGGTTAGCGCTTCAATAAACGAATTTTGGGAGAACACAGTTCAGTCTATAACACCCCCCACATGGTCCTGCATGGCACAGTGGCCACCTCTCTAGGCAGAGAGTATATATGTTGAATAAACTGTTGCCAGTCTCATCTATCTAAAGTTGGGCATCATGTACTCAGCCATTCCTATAACCCTGGAGCAGAAATCCCTCCCACACCCTGGGGTGAGTAGGAGGGGGTTAAAACAGAGTGTTATTGCTGTCTCACATGGTAAGACTATGTTTATGTTTGAAAGAAACTGCCAAAGTGACTGTACCATTTTATATTCCTACCATTAATGAACGTTGTTTCATATCCTCACCAGTAATTGGTCTTGTCAGTTTTTGGAATTTTAGCCATCCTAAGGGATGTGTAGTGATATTTCATTGTTTTAATTTGCATTTTCTAATGACAAATGATGTTGAACACATTTTCGTATGCATATTTGCCATTGCATATCTTCTTTGATGAGAAATTCATTCAGATCTTTTGTCCAATTTTTAATTGGTCTGTTTGTTTTCTCTTTTTTTTGCTTGAAGAAGATTCACCCTGACCTAACATCTGTGCCAATCTTCCTCTATTTTGTATGTGGTTCCCCGCCAGAGCATGGCTACTGCTGAGTGGTGTAGATCCACACCCAGGAACTGAACCTGGGCCACTGAACCTGAGCACACCAGGCTCAATTGCTAAGCCATGGGGCCAGCCCCTGTGTGTTTTCTTGCTGTTAAGTTTTAAGATTTCTTTGTATATTTTGCATAAAAGTGCTTTATCAGATGTTTTGCAAATATTTTCTCCCAGTCTAAGGCTTATTTTTTCATTCTCTTAACATAGTATTTCACAGAGCAGAAGTTATTAATTTTAATAAAGTCCAATTTATCAATTTTTTCTTTCATGGATTGTGCTTTATTTATATTTTAAAAGGCATCATGAAACCCAAGGTCACCTAGATTTTCTCCAATGTTATCTTTTAGAAGTTTTATAGTTTTAGATTTTACATTTACGTGTGGGGGTTATTTTCAATTAATTTCTATGTCAAGTGTAAGGTATGTATCTAGGTTCATTGTTTTAATTTTGCATATGGATGTCCAATTTCTCTAGCATCATTTGTTGAACCATCAAGTTAAAACTTTTTATCCAATTAAATTATTCTTCAAAAGTGAAAGAGAAATAAAGACTTTTTAAAAATAAACGAAAACTGAATGAATTTGCTGTCAGTAAAACTGCCTTGAAGGAAATGTCTAGTGATCTACATAAGAAAAGAAGAGCACCAGAGAAGGAATAAATAGAGGCAAAATGAACTCTTTATTTTTCTTATTCCTATCTGATCTAATAGATAACTAGTCAAATGATGGCAGCAACCATGTTAGGTGATTATAGTATTTGGATGAGTAAAATGAAGGCCAGTAATATTATAAAGGATGGGAGAAAGGAAATGGGAATGCTTAGCTACAAGTTACATGCACGACTGTGAAGCTGCACGGTATTATTTGAAGATGCACTTGAATTAGTTGTAAATGTATATTGCAAACTCTAGGGCAACTACTTTTAAAAATTAAACAAAAAGGTATAATTGATGCACTAAGAGTGAAGGGAAAATAGACTTGTATAAAATACTCAATTAAAACCAGAAAAAGCAGAAAAATAGTAAAAAATAATAACCAAGAAATAAAGGACAAATGCAAAGAATGGAAAACAGTTACAAGAATTGTGGGCATTAATCCAACTACATCAATAATCAGTTTAAGTGTTAATGGTCAAAGTACACTAATTAAAAAAGTGTCAGAGTGAGGGGCCAGCCCAGTGGCGCAGCCATTAAGTTCGCACGTTCCGCTTCTCGGCGGCCCGGGGTTCGCTGGTTCGGATCCCGGGTGCGGACATGGCACTGCTTGGCAGCCATGCTGTGGTAGGCGTCCCACGTATAAACTAGAGGAAGATGGGCACGGATGTTAGCTCAGAGCCAGGCTTCCTCAGCAAAAAGAGGAGGACTGGCAGTAATTAGCTGAGGGCTAATCTTCCTCAAAAAAAAAAAAAGTGTCAGAGTGGATAAAGAAAGAATAAGACCAAATGGTATATGGCTTACAAAAAACCCACTTTACATATAAAGACTCAGATAGATTAAAAGTAAGGGAATGGAAAAAGATAAACTACGCTATCTCTAATCAAAAGAAAGCTGGAGTATTTGTATTAATTACAGACAAAGCAGACTTCAAAGCAGACTTCAGAATAAGAAAGATTATGAGAGAAAAAAGGGGAAATTACAGAACAATAAAGGAGTCAATTTTTCAAGAACGATAATGATGTTAAATGTGTATGCAACTAAAAAGAATGTGTCAAAATACATGAGCCAAAAACTGGAAGAATGGCAAAAAGTAGATAAATCTGCTATTATAGTTGAAGACCTTAACACCTCTGTATCAGTTAAGATATAAATGACGTGAACAGCACGACAATCAACTTGCTCTCATTCACATTATAGATTACTTCATCCAACAAGAGCAGAACACACACTCCTCCGAAACTCACAGGCAACGTTCACCTACATAAAACATATGAGTCGTAAAACACACGACAACAAATCTGAAAGAATAGAAATTAAATGAATTATTTGTTTAGACCAAAATGGAATTAAATTAGAAATCAATAACAGAAAGATAGCTGCAAAATTCCTAAGTATTTAAAAATTAAATGAAATGCTTTTAAATAACACAAGTGAATGGAGAAGTCTCAAGAGAAATTAAGAAAAATTTTGAAATAAATAAAAATAAAAACATAACCTCAAAATTTGTGAGGTAAAGCAAAGCATTGTTTCAATGAAAATTTATAAGAAATATCTAAAATCAAGTTGAATTTTCTGTATTAGGAAACTAGAGAATAAAGAGCAATTTAAACAAACAAACCAAAAAAAAAAAAAACAGGCAGAAGAAAGCAAATCATAAAAATAATTAGAGCAAAAATCAATGAAATCCAAAACAGGTTATCAATAGAGAATATCAACAAAAGCTAAAGTTGATTCTTTTAAAAGACTGATTAAATTGATATATCACTAACCAGGCTAACCAAGAAAAAAATTAGAGAAAACACAAATGACAGTTGTTTTAGAGAAAATATTGTATATATATACAAATAAAAATCCAATATTGTTTTTTTTTTCTCTAGTAGACTGATATGCAATTTTTGGTGCCTCTGTGTTTTTCAATGTTTCTAAAATTTTATGAATTTATGAGAATTTCCTCTTCTAATGGGTAAAGTCTTTTATAAGTCTATCTATCTTTACATAAAAACCTTTGAGTGTAACAAGATCGTCTGCACAACTTAAGCTTTAAAAGAAATGATTATATTTATTAATATTTTATGTAGATTCAGAAATTCAGCTAGGTTTGGAAAAAAATATAGCTGGAGTTCCAGACATGGAAAAAGAGAAAGCCATTCAAAGCAAAGAAACAACCCGTGCAAGGACAAGAGTGTATGGCTATCCACGGCATGCTTAGGGAAAATTCTAATTCCGTGATTTTTACAGAGAAAAATGAGAGAAGGTGAAATTGGAAAGTTTATTCTAAGGCATGCTTTAAATAAGCTTGTTTGCTGTTCAAAAAAGCTTAGAATTTAATCCGAGTTATTGTGATATTGAAGTGGGGGAGGGGATCCTATAACAGGAGAATGATATGGCAAGGCTTGTGGGAGAACATTAGAAAGAACAATAGATGATCCCGGTGAATTTTAAATGGTGTCTAAACTGAAGTAGCAACAGTGGAAGTAAATGGCAGAGAAGTTCTGGGGCAAGGAGGCACTGCCTAAATTATGGAGACTTGGAGGCAGTCATAGGGAGTCATTATAATCTTCAGTTGTGGTAGGGGTAGCAATAATGTTATTAACCACACTGAAGGATATATAAGAAGGAGTTGTGAAGTTGTGAAATAATAATTGCATTCACAAGTTCTATTTTGACTCTGTGGAGTTTGATGGAGTTAAATAAGATGTATTTGCTTATAAAGGTTCACTGAACTCAGGAGAACAGTAGGAAGCAGTACAGGGAAGTTGTTATGAGCTCAGATTCTGGAGCAACATATCTATATTTGAATTCCAACCCCACCTCTAACAAACTGTGTGAAGTTCACAGTTTCCCCCTCTGAAAAATGGAGATAATAAGAACACCTAACGTATATGTATTTTGTAAGATTCAAATGAGATAATACAGGTACCACACAGCATGGTGGTTTATATGCCTGGCACATGGCAAGTATTCAGTAAATGTGAGATATTACATACATAGTTGAGGATGTCGTTGAATTCTACAGGGGATTACTGGAGTAATGGGAATAATAAAATCAACTAGGAAGCACTTACGAAGATTCCAAGAATTGCTTAAAGAATTAAGGAGAAACAAATAATAAGCAAATGGATAAAGGAAGAAAAATGGGCAGAAGCTAATGAGAAAGAGTATACATGATGATAGAGAAGAGCAAGGAGAGTTTTGAGTGTTGTTAACATCAAAGGAAAGAGAGCAGATTTTCAAGAACGAAGGTACTACTGCCAATTTTGTGTAATTCAAAAGGAGAAATAGTCTAAGAAGCATGAACATTGAAAAGTTCTTCACAGTTAGAAGGTAGATGTTGTTAGAACTCATGAGAGCAGTTTGCTTTGAGGTGGATGAAATAGATTTCAGTGGGTTGGAGATTAACGTACACATATAGCAGTAGACACAGTGATTGCAGGCTACTTGAAAAGGGGACTGGTGCTTAAAGTAAATGAAATAGGTTTGTGCTACAGTGAAAAATATTCTAGAAAAAAGATTGAAGTGTTTGCTTAGAGAAGTAATGTGAAAAGCTTATGAAAAGTTTAAAGTTTTAATGGTGAAATGCCTTTATTTATAATACCAAAGAGAAGCTAAAATGTTTAGAAATACCAAGGGATTTGCCAAATCTGTTTTGGGAGAACTTCATATAGACAAAAAGGAAGATGTGTACAAATGAGTAGGTAAGCTGTTTTGTTATATAATTTTATTTAACTTCTATATATTTCTAGTCAATAAATTTAATATAATGCCCCCAAAATTGCCAGTTGGATTTTAAACTAGAAAATAAATAAATAAATAAGTAAAACACTCTAACAAATTTCTGAAAGAAAAAACAAAGACTAATGAATAAAAGACACAGCAGCCCAGGAACAGAGAAAGTCCTAAATGAAAAGGGGATGAGAATCCAGAGAGAGATCTGTATCAGCCAGGATTCAATTAGGAGAGAGAAACTTGAAAACGGAAAATTTACACAAGAAGTGTCAACTAGTAAAAGGTGGTTAATGACTAAAAGGGGTAAAAGAGGATGGTAAGTGGTACAGATATAGCAAGTACAAAACCAAACCAAAACCAAACCAACATAAACAAACTCTACTACCTTTATGGCTGAGGGAAAGTGAACAAGGAAGGAAGAAAGAACTTAGAAGAGATCCTGTACTCCCAATCCCAAGGATGACCAACAGCAAAGAAATTTGCCAGAGTGAAAGGATAAAGCTAGTATAAAGACGCAGACTTCCAGGCAGTTGAGAAACTTGCCAATGGGTGGCAGGCAGGCTGGGTTCAGTTGATACAGTTTACCACTTGACCAGAATTCATCAGAGGATGTGGGTAGGCCAGCACTGATCTTAGGAAATTATGTACTGAATGGCTGAGAAACTTGTTGTAAGGTGCATATGGGCCCGAGCTGATCCATAGAAATGCCCTGCTGGGTGGATGAGAAAACTGCAGGAAAATGCAAACCGTAACTGCCTACTGTGGTTTCATGCTCCTAATCCACTCATGCCTGCACCAAAACACAGCATACCAGAATCGAGACAAGAAGTCTCTTCCTTTTGCCATGATCACGATCATGCAGTGTCTCTTCAGGCCCTCTGTTGACAGAGCCTAACGTGCAGCCAACTGATAACAGAGAAATCCTTACAGAGTCCAGCCCTTGTTTCACAACCTCCACAAAGATGAATGGATTTAAAGCTGAAATGTAATAATAATTGTCAAAAGATCCGAATACATATGGGAGTTTAGTATATAATAAATGATCAAAGAAATTAGGAGAAATTATTGGAGCTTTCTTTATATAAAATCAAAGAGTAGAAGTATGTTCTAAGAATTATTTTTAAAAAAATACATCAGAAAATTAAAAGAAAACTTTGACACATATAGTGAAATATTATACATGGCAAAATAACCACAAGTAGGATTTGGCCGTGTGGCTGAGTGGTTAAGTTTTCACGCCCGCTTGGTGGCCTGTCTTCACTGGTTTGCCCCCTCGGCGTGGGCCTAACACCCCTCATCAGGTCATGCTGAGGCAGCATCCCACGTAGAAGAACTAGAAGGACCTACAACTAGGATATACAACTATGTACTGGGGGGCTTTGGGGAGGGGGAAAAGTAAAGAGGAAGATTGGCAACAGATGTTAGCTCAGGGCCAATCTTCCTCAAAGAAAAAAAAGTAACCATTAAAAAAAAAACCACTATCAACTCATGTCACAGACAAATAGCCAATTACCTTAACAGATGAAGAATTTCTACATGTCAACTTTATAAAAAGTACCAACATGATAGAAAAACAAAACAAAATATGGTCAGACACTGCAGAAAATGGTAAATACAAATATCTCTTAAACATATGAAATGATCTTCAATCTCACTCAAAATAAGAGAAAGGAAAATATCAGCTATAATGAAATATTTTCACCTATCAGAAGAGCAAAGAGCCAAAAGTTTGGTAGTATGCTACATTGGCAAAGAAATAAGGAAACTGGTATGCTCAACTTGGCTGGTGTGCAATTGGGCAATATCTAAATGTGTGTACATATCTATTGTTTTCAGTCCTAGGAATCTATCCTAGAGTTATCCTTACACACGTGAAAAATGAAGTATTTACATGGATATAGATTTTAGCTTTTTTTTTTTTTTACTGTAAAAAGATTGGCAACAACCTAAATACCCATCAGCAGTTGACTAGTTAAAAAATACGTTACATCTAAACAATGGAACACTGTGCATCTAAAAAGAGAAATGAAGATGCTCATTACTCATGACATGGAACTAATTAAACAATGCATATTTTAGGATTAAGAAAAATAAATTCAGAACAGTATCTGTAGTTTAAAAAGAGGAAAATAATAAATACTTGTATCCGTTACACTGTAGGGTATGTATAGTTCTGAAGGATACATGAAGAAAATGCTCACTTGTCTCTGGAGAGGAGAGACAGGTGGCTAGTGGAATGAGAGGGTGCACTTGACAATACACTATGCTGTAACTTTTGAGTATCATACATGTAAATATATCAATAAAAATACAATAAACCAAAAATATTTAAGTTGATCAATCACTTTAAAAGTTTTGGAATATAGTTTTCAATAAGGAATAATCCTCACCCTGGAGTTGCTCCCAATTTGTAGATATTTCAGACACAAAAAATAATGACATATAACAATTGCTACAATAAAGTTATATATAAAATACTGTGGGAGACACTGCTGTCTATCTTTGCATCAAGGATCCAACGAAGGATTCTTAAGAAATAGTCAATTTTGCTGGAGCTCATCCTCCTAGAATGACTTTTGCCTTATTATTTTCCTACCCAAATCCTGCTTAGTCCCACTTTAATAGTCATTTTCTGGCAAGTCCAGCCTATATTGAACTTCTCCTATCTTTGGGATTCTATCATATTTACTGTTTATATCACCAATATGAGTATTTGCTCCTCATTGACTAACTGTTTCATGGTCTATAGCCAACAAATCTGGTGAATTTTAAGTTCCCTCAAAGTCAGGAATAGTAAATATAGATATCTTGAGAAGGCCTGTCAATGCTTACTAGATACTTTTTGGGAAAAAAAAATAAGTAAAATACCACCTTTTTCATATCCTTTGAGGGATATTTGGTGGTAGATTGAGAAAAACCTCTGCTAAAATTCATACATATAGAAAAATTATATTCACATCAGGCATTCACAAGAAACGATATTAATGAGAAAAATACCTGTGGTGAACTATTCACCGGTTAATGTCCTCCTGGGTTTAATATGCCACAATTTGAAAGGAGTTCAGTTCTGCAAACTGGTAGGGTGATGTATTAGGGGCAAAAATCCATTTCAGCTGTCATTGGCTACAAAGTCCGCAGAGCAGCTCAAACCATCAAGGTTTTTCTTAAGCTTTTCTATTATTGAAAAATATCAGGTTATGTCTACAGGAAAAATATTTTTGGAAAACTAAAGTAATCCTAAAAGTAATATATCCATGCTGATTTACAAACTGTCAATCCCTCTCTCCACCAAATATATCAAAATTTCACACAAACATAATTAGGGAAAGAAAAGGGAATACATTATTTATTACCTATATAGTTGGTATTAATAAATTTCACCAGATTATTTGCCCATACATTGGCAAATGTATTCCAAATATTTAGGTCTTACCTATATGTTATATATATATATATATACATATATGCTATATTTCTAAATTTATTAGCACCAACTGTAAAGCAAAAAGCTCATGGTTACCTGTCATAAGTCACATGGGATTCTTATAACTTAGGCCCTTCCTTGGAAAGGTATTCTCAAAAGACTAATTGAGAAGAAAGGAATTTCCGTAAATTGAGGACTGATTGAATAAACCTAGCACTGTTTCCATGGATTAACCACAAGAAGCCCATGTCTCCCAGGTCTTCCTTCATGATATTCTGTATATCCCCCTGTTTTGGACCCCAACTCTCAGGCTTCTCCTATTCCTAAGCCCTTCCACAGGCTCTTTAGGAACTCACCGCTCTTCACCAGCAATATCTCCCAGATCCTTGATCTTTTGGCTGCATGGTCTCTTCTTCTACTTGCTCTAACCAAAACCCGGAGCTCCCTAAAGGCACTACAGCGTCCCCTGTAGCTTGAGGAGTTTCTGGCTTCCACCCCACACTCCTTCCTTTTCATTGCTGTTTTCAGACTATTCTCTTTTGATTCTTCCTAAAACCCTTTAGCCCTGGCTCTCTTCTTATCAAACAACTCTTCATCAACACTCCTTGCAGCAGTCACCAACTGACTTGCTCATCTCTCCCTTTAATTTCTTAAATAATTCAGCTCCTGACTCAAAATAACTCTCTCCAAATTATTCTGATTACTGATTATTTCAAAATCCTAAGCCAAATTCTCCCCAACACCGTTCCCTTTTAGTTGTCAACTTCAAATCTTCCAATGATATCAATTTCCAGACTCCCTCAGCTATTCACTCAAAGTCATACTATAGACCTTATCATTACCAGTCAGTGCATCCACTTCATAATCACCATCTCCATCATCCCGCTCTCAGGTCACCATCTCTTGCCTGTCTAGCTCAGTTCCTTTAATACGCACCCTTCCATTACACAGGGACTACTGAATTTCTCACTTATTTCATATGTATGCTTCTCTCTTGAATGACATTAAATTCCATGGTTAATTCAGTTATATCTTATCTATACCCTTAACTAGCCCTTTCTCAGTTCAAATATTCTTATAGCAAAATAAAAGTCTGACTTAAATTCAAAATACCATCTACTTTGTGCATTCACCCATGTAGCTTAGCATTTTTGAAGAGAAATAAAATTAATTCTGATTTGCCCCACTTTAAGGTCATAGTTACTAAATTCAGGCTGGGACTTCAATGGTGCCTAGCATTCATTCTGATTTTCCTGATCAAACCACATGCTCAGTCTTTGACTGTCTCTGACCTTCTCTCTCATCAAACCTTTAACATTTCCTCTTTCATCCTCTATCTCAGCAGATCACCTTGCTTTACATTTCACTGATTAATACAAACAAGCCAAGATAAAGTTCCAAGTCCCCCTCTCACATCCACACACCTGTGAGCATCTGCATCCAAATATTAGGACTCCACTCCTGTTGCTCATCCCTCCACTCCTCGAGCTTATTGTTGCAGAAATTTTCTTCTCTCTCCTGCACATTGAGTAATTTTCCTCTACTGGATCTTTTCCATCAAAAAAAAAAAAAAGGAGAGAGAAGGACCTACAACTAGAATACACAAATATGTGCTGGGGACTTGGGGGAGAAGAAGAAAAAAAAGGAGAAGCTTGGCAACAGATGTTAGCCCAGGGCCAATCTTTAAAAAAAAGTTTGTCTCCATTTTAAGAAAAAGCTTTTAGTTCTTCCTTCTCCTCTAGCTACTATCTTTTTCTTTCCTTTCTTTTGCAACAAACCCCTTCACAGTCTACTTGTTTTATCTCAAATCTTTGTCATTATATGAACCCGTTCTAATCAGGCTTTCACCCCCGCCATTCCACTGAAACATAGAAAGTCCTCATTCTATTTAACATTCCAGCAGTAAGTTTTGATACAGGTGATTATTCCTCCCTGAAAATTTTTTTTCCATGTAGGACACACTACTATTTCATTTGCTACTTCTTCTCAGTCTTCTTTGCTGGATCCTTCTCATCTCCTTGGCCTTTGGACATTGGAACGTCTCAGTGTTTTGTTCTTTCACCTCTTCACTCTTCTGTCTGGACTCCCCCTCTTGATCTTATTTATCATCAAGGCTTTAAACTCCTGTTATAGGTGACAAGAATAAAATGTATATCCCTAGCTTAGATCACTCCGCTAAACTCTGATTGTTACATTCATCTCCACTTGGATGTATAATATGTCAAAATTAAGATGTCATAAAATCAGCTCCTGAACTTTCCTTGCTACACTGGCTTCTCCTAAGACTTCTCTGTTTCAGTTAATATCAATATCATTCTTCCAATACTAGTGATAAGAAAGTAAATTAACAAAAATAGAAAACAAATATGTCATAGGATAGAAAAGTCAAAAGCTGATCCTTTGAAAAGTATAATGTATATAAAATATGTATAAAAATGTGAAATATATATGAAAATATCATACATACTCTCATAATACATACATAGAAAGCACACACAGTCAACAATAAATACATACAATATCCTTGAAAGAAAAAGAGGTTATCACAAAAGATCAAGAAGGCATTAAACTCTTAATAAGAATGTATTAACAATAACTTTATTTCAATGAATTTTAAAATTTAGGAAAAGTGGTTATATATTTTTTTGGAGAACCCAACTTGCAGAAATTGATATAAAATGACATGGAAAACTCTGAATAGTATTACAAGTATTAAGTATTACAACTGTAGTACACAACTACAACAAGAAGAAAAACTTCTAGCTCAGAGAGCTGCCGCGGTAAATTCTGTCACACAGGGCTCTCCTGAAACTTTCATCCCTAGTGAAGACACGGTGACAGGAAAGCATCACAGACAAGATGACAAAACAAACCATAGCACCACAGGCTTGTTTGTTTTTTCTTCAGTCTATTTTCATTGATTTTATCTCACATTTTTAGCAGATACGTACCATTTTTTATCATAGTCTAAGTTTCTTTTCATTATTGATATTCTCTGAAGGAAGAAGATATTGTAATTGTATGGTTGAAGTTTTTAACATTTCAAAATATGATGAAAAAGCTTGAACTCAGAACTTCATTTCTTTTGTAGAGTTCTTACAAAACAAGACAAATATCTTTCCTTGAATTAATATAAATTACACCCATTGCATGATAAATCTTCCACATTTTAAAATTATTTTGTGAATAGTCATTTCTGTGAACTTTAGTTGGGCAAAGAGTTTTAGGAAATTTGGAAATGGAAAATATGTCAAAGTACAAATGATTATACAGACAAAATTTGTATACTTCTATTACTATAGGTATGTACATCTCTACATCTTTGACAGCAAAATTTACTATTCACTTTCTTTACTTGTATTTTGCTACAATGATTTAAATGCTGACTGGATAGAAATCAAAAAGAAGTCAAGACTGTTGGTCAAAGGGAAAAAAATTCTTTATACCTCCATGTTATGTTGACCTCTTGTTATGATAACCTCAGTGAGAATATGTGGTCAAAAATGTGAAGTGCTGTTGATACGACTAGGAGTCAGAAGTAATCTATGTGTTAGTGTGACCTATAATATTTCTCTTCCACCTTCAGAACTGAAACGTGATCAGATCTGGCTTAGTCCATTGTCAAAATCCAGATGTTCACAGAGTTAGTTTGCTATCACCCTCTTAATCACCTTTCATTAGAGAAATAAGTCAGAGATTGGTCACTTCAGGTGATTGCTGTCACCAAGTGTTAGTTTCTCATGTAAGACACTGGGTGTTTTTGAATAGTTGAAAGCTTGTCCTCTCTTTATATGGTATTAAAATTCTATGCAATGTCATTTATTCAAAGTTCTGACATTTGAGACAGCTTATACCACTCTATTGGATTATATTTCATTTTTGAATCAGCTGTAGAAAATATATTATTTATATTCATTTTACAAGATAAAACTGCAAGGGCCAAAAATTCATACCCCATCTGTTATGAACTACCCGCTATTCCTGGAGAATGGCTGAGAGTAAGTTTATACTCTGATCTGGTCAAATAGGACATCAAAGGGTCAAGTGAAGTGTGAGTCTGTGTGTGTGTTTAAAAGGGAATATTTTTGTTTATGCTTTTGATTTTTTAATTCACTTCAAGTAGACAAAAAATATTTAAATGGATACATCACTATGCAAAATTTTGGACTTTGTCCTATACGTATATTTAAACTATTGTTTATAATATAAACATGTGAAATGAAACTATATTGTTAGCCTTATACTTCTTAGAAGATAAAGGGTTAAAAAAAATAGGTGGAGGTTATGAGAAGACCAGAAACTACTACATTGGGAAAGCAAATTTTTATACTCATTGATTGTTAAATTAGAAAGCAATACAAAATAAGGAAGCATTGAACTATGTGACAGAAGAAAAGAATGAGATACGTCAATTGAGGGCTGGAACTATTGAGGGAGGATTTCTGTAGAAGCTGAGACTGAATAAAAAAAGATGAAAAACAATGGGTTGGTAAAACAGGAATTTAGAAATGATAGGGACTGAAGGATCATAGAAGTTAGTTTAAAGATTAATGGAATAAGATAAAAGTGTCCATATTGAGGAATAAATGATTTTATTTGACAATAAATTTCACTACCATATGTTCTTGAACAAGAGTCTATGGGATAAATGTGGTCATTTGTGACTAATATATTTTAGGGGTCTAATGCAGTGTAGATTCCCAAGGGTAAGAAGGCCATTTAGGAGTTTAGGCTTGAGATTGTACAATCCTAACAACTAGAACATTTATTCCTTTTAGGATCAACTTGTCTTTGGGAAATATCTTGAAATCCTTTGTGAGTTGTGTGAGTGAGTTTGGGACACGGGCTCTGAGAAACCATGGCAACAAAAGATACTTGCTACAAAGCTGGAGCCCAGTCTGGGAAAAAGGCAAAGACACTTTAGGACCAAAAGTATCTAACATAGATTCTTCAGTTCCTCATATTGCTATGTTGCAAAATATTTTATTTCTGCAAATTTTAGCAAAGCATGAAATGAAAGTATATGAAAATGTATGGGGGTGCAGAGTATTTTGTAGGGTTCATTTATTATCATACAAGTAATACATGGGCATGATGGCTAGATAATGCCTCAATTTAAACAATTAAGCCAAAGCACCATAAATAAAATGAGAAGACATTTTGCAGACTGCTGGAAAATATTGGCTTTATGTATAGAAGAAAAAACAAATACCTATACAATAAGAAATATTTCTACAAATTGATATTAAAAGGCAAATATTTATAACAACAATGAGGAAAATGATATAAACAGGTCGTTCATAGAAAAAAAGGTAAAATTGGTCAATAAACATGTGAAATGATATTTAGCTTCTCTAGAAATATAATTTCTTTTATTGAACAGACAAAAAATTCTTATATTTATCATTGGAAAAAATTAGATGAAGGGGACATTTTGTACAGAATTGGCAGGAGGATGAATTAGTATAGCCTTTCTAACGGCAATGTCATGGTTTTGATTTTGATTAAATATCAAAAAAATCCTGTTGATTTCAAAATACTAAATGAAAGAGGGACATTATTATCAATTCTACAGAAATAAAAAAGGATTATACAAGAGGATTATGAACAAGTGTACATCAATGAATTAGATAATCTACATGAAACAAATTCCTAGAAACACAAAACCTACCAAGGCTGAATCATGAGGAAATAGAAAATCTGAACAGAGCTGTAACTAGTAAAGAGATTGAATCAGTAATCAAAAATCTTCCAAAAAGAAAAGCCCTGGTCCAGATGACTTCACTAATAAATTCTACCAAACATTTAAAGGACTAACACCAATGCTTCTCAAACTCTTCCAAAACAATGACAAGGAGGGAACACTTTCTATTTTATTCCATGAGGCCAGAATTATCCTGATACCAAAGCCAGACAAAGACATTACAAGAGAAGAAAACTATACACCAACATGCCATATGAACATTAACGTAAACATTTCAACAATATACTAGCAAACCAAATTAAGCAGCATATTAAAAGGATTATACACAATATACAAGGATACAAGGATGATTCAACATATGAAAATCAAACAATTTAATTTACTATCTCAACACAATCGAGGAAAATGACCACATGATCATTTCAATTGGTAAAGAAAAAGCATTTGACAAAATTCAACGCCTTTCATGAAAAAACACTTAACAAACTTTTATTAGAAGGAAACTACCTCAACATAAAAAAGCTATATGTGAAAACCCCACAGTGAACATCGTACTCAATGGCGAAAGACTGCAAGACTTTCTTTTAAAATTGGGAACAAAGCGAGGATGCCTGCTTTCACCACTTCTATTCAACAATGTACTGAAAATTATAGCCAGAGCAATTAAGCAAGAGAAAGAAATAAAAGGCATAGAAAATGGAAAGGAAAAAGTACAATTATATCTCTTTGCAGATTATATGATCTCATATGTAGAAACTCCTAAAGATTCCACACAAAAAATAGTTAAATCTAATAAGCGAATTCAGTAAAGTGCAGGATACAAAGTCAACACACAAAAATTATCTGCCTTTCTGTATACTGACAATGAACAATCCCAAAAGGAAATTAAGAACATAATTTCATTTACAATAGCATCAAAAAGAATAAAATACTTAAGAATTAATCAATGAGGTGAAAGATCTGCAAAATAAAAACTAGAAAACATTGCTGAAAGAAAATTTAAAAGACATAAATAAATGAAAAGACTTCCCATGTCTATGGAAGGGAAGATTTAATATTGTTAAGATGTCAATATTACCCAAGTGAAGTACAGATTAAGTCCAATCTCTATCAAAATCCTCCTATGTTTTGCAGAAGTAGAAAAATCTATGCTAAAATTTATATGGAAACTCAAGGGAGGCCAAATAGCCAAAATAATCTTGAAAAAGAATAAAGCTAGAGGATTTACATTCCTGACTTCAAAACTTAGTACAAACCTATAGAAATCAAAAGAGGGTGGTACTGGCATAAAGACAGACATATAGACCAATAAATTAGAGTAGAGAGCCCAGAAATAAACCTTCATGTATATGGTCAAATTACTTTTGACAAGGGGGCCAAGACCATTCAATTGATAAAGGACAGTCTTTTCAACAAATGGTGTTGGGAAGACTTGATATCCGTAAACAAAAGAATGGAGTTGGACTCTTACCTATCACCATATACCAAATTAATTCAAGATAGATCTGAGACTTAAATGTAGTATCTAAAACTATAAAACTCTTAGAAGAAAACACAGGAGAAAACCTTCATTACATTGTATTTGGCAGTGATTTCTTGGATATAACACCAAAGGACTAAAAGAAATAACAAAATAAAAAAAATAGACAAATTGGACTTGATGAAAATTTTAATAATTTTCACATAAAAAAACAATATCAACAAAATAAAAAGGTAACCCACAGTAAGGGAAAACTATTTGCAAATGATATATCTGATAAGGGATTCATATCCAGAATACAGAGAGAGTTCTTAAAACTCAACAGTAACAACAAACAACTGATTTAAAAAATAGGTAAAGGACTTAGACATTTCTCAGAAGGTATATAAAATGGCCAATAAGCACATGAAAGATATTCAACATGACTAACCATTATGGAAATGCAAATCAAAACTACAGTGAGATTCCGCCTCCTTCCCATTAGGATGACTACTATAAAAAAAATAGACAGCAAAACATGTAGGCAAAGATATGGAGAAGTTGGAACTCTTTTGGAATTCCTTGTGTAGAATGTAAAATGGTGTAGCCCTTATGGAAAATATTACGTAAGTTCCTCACTAAATTACAAATAGAATTGTCATAAGATCCAGCAATTCCTGTTTTGAGTATATACCCAAAAGAATTGAAAGCCAGGTCTTGAAGATATATTTGTCCACCAATGTTCATAGGTGCATTTTTCACAATAGCTAAAATGTGGAAGGAATCCAAGTGTCCACTGACACATGAATGGATAAGCACAACGTGGTTTGTGCATACAATGGAATATTATTCAGTCTTAAAAAGAAAGGAATTTCTGACATATGCTACAACATGGATGAATCTTGAGGACATTATGCTAAGTGAAATAAGCCAATTCAAAAAAGAGAAATACTGTATGATTCCACTTATATAATGTACTTACAGTAGTCAAAATCATATCAACAGAAAGTAGAATAGTAGTTCCCAGGGACCGGGAGGAGGAGTAGGAGGGAGTTATTGTTTAATGGTTATAGAGATTCAGTTTTGCCAGATGAGAATGAGAAGAGTTCTTGAGGGGGCTGGCCTGGTGGTATAATGGTTAAGGTCACATGCTCTGCTTCGTTGGCCTGGGGTTCACAGGTTTGAATCCTGGGCATGGACCTACACACCACTCATCAAGACAAGCTGTGGCAGCATCCCACATACAAAATAGAGGAAGACTGGCACAGATGTTAGCTAGGGACAATCTTCCTCAAGCAAAAAGAAGTTGTTAGCTCAGGGCCAATCTTCCCCACCAAAAAAATAGAGAGAGAGAGAGAAGAGTTCCTGACATGAATAGTGGTGATAGTTGTAAACAGTATGAATGTACTTAATATCATTAAACCATACACTTAAAAATGATTAAGAAGATAAATTTTATATTTCACCACAATAAAATAAAACATATTGCAGAACAGAATACAAATACAATGTATTATATCCATAGCTTACTCATCTATTTAACTCTTGATGGCCATTTGGAATGTCTCAGATGGAGGCTATTATAGTCAAATATGCTCTGAATAGTTTTATATAGGCTTTTTGGAGTACACTTCTAAAAATATCTTCAGGGTATATTTTTTGATTTCTTGAGAGAGATTTCTTGATTTGATTGTATTTATAGCCTAAACTTTAATAGATATTACCAAAATTTTCGAAGTGGTGGTACCAGTGTGTGGTTGACAGACTTGATGACTTCTGTCATGATTCCTGTCTCTTCTTTTTCACATCATTGTATAATTTCTTCTCCTTCAGAGTGAGACCTGTGATTCACTTCTGATCAATAGGCTATGCTAAAGGCTATGGAATGTTACTCTTATAATTTTACTATCTTATAGAAGATTCCATCTTATTAGTAAACTTGCTATAGAGGCTTTCGCCCCCATTGGCTTTGAAAATATAAGTGGCCATGTTAGGAGGCCCATGTGGCAAAGAACAGAATAGGATGAGGTGATGAGGATGGCCTCAGGTGACAGCCAGCAAGAAGTCAGGACCCACAGTGTTATAGCTGCAAGGAAATGAATTATTTTTGCTAACAATCAGTGAGATTAGAAGTAGAACCTTCCCCAGTCAAGCTTGCAGATGAGAAGCCAGTCCTGGCCAACATCTTGATTGGAGCCTTGCAGAGTACCCAGCTAAGCCATGCCTGAACTTCTGACCCACAGAACTGTGAGATAGTATATGTGTGTTGTTTTAAGGCACTAGGTGTGTGGTTATTTGTTACACCGTAATAGATAACTAAGACACAATGTATACTTCAAGTTGTGCATATGAGTGTCTAATGTTCCATATCCTCTCCAACATTTGGTATGGTTACATTTTTATTTTATTCTTTAATTCTTTTGATTGCTGTGTAGCGATTTTAATGTATCTATTTTAATTTCTCAAATTATTAACTAACTTGAACATTTTTGCATATCTTTATTGATCATTTGAATTTTCCCCTTTCTAAGTGTTTAAGTCTTTGGACCATTTCTGTTGAGCTGTTTGTCTATTTATCATTTAGTCATTGCAGTGCTTTATAATGCTATTATTGCCTTTTGTTAGGTACATGTGATGCAAATATTGCTTCCAAACTGGTGGCTTGTTTTTTCACACTACGATTTTTTTGATGGGGGAAGGTTTAAATTTTAATGAAGATACGTTTATTAACCTTTTTCTTTATCATTAATTATTTTCTGTTTTGATTAAGAAATTCTTCCTTACTTTGAGGTCAGGAAGATATTCTCTTTAGGTGCATTTTAATCATAAATATTTTAGCTTCTCTTTACTCGTATTTATCAGTATTTGTTAACCATGCCCCAGTGTATTGTTTATGAGATAAAGTCATTATAAAATATTTAAAATGCAATAAAAGAATGTGAAAACTAATGAATGTAATAAATGTGTTTCCTTTTCATGGTAGTACAAGCTACACAACCATTTTTAATCTGGATGTAAGTTTTGCTTTAACCATTGGTGGAAAAGCATTCTTTTGTGTACACATCAGAGAAAGAATTTGTATTATTATCCTATTAACTTTTAATGCAAAAAAACAATAAAATATTTTCTTAATCAAAATTTATGTAGTTGAATTGTAAAACAATTATAAGAGACTATTTTATTCTTAAGGACACATGACATAAGTTTGAAGAATCAGTCAAAATTTTTAAATATGCACAGCTAAATTGAATTTCTCAGAAGTTGCTGTGCATATATGATAAAGTACTATAGCAGAGTATGTGTCAGGAACTGCAAAAGGTCTGAGATTTTATGCTACCTGCAAGCTAACAGGAAAGTAGCCTTCCATACTCTCATGGATGTTGATAAAGACATGAGGCTCCTGGAAAAGAGACAAGGGTTTTTATATTGATGGCAATAGTAGTAGTTAGTGTATGAGTACTTTCTTGTGCCAGTTCTGTGAGCTCATTTCTTCCGAGGTGACATGAAGAAGGCTAAGTAACAACTGTACACAAAGTATGCCACATTACAGAAGAGGAACAATGACCTTAGAGAAGCTAAATTTTGTAAAATGAAATACAAGTATGCCTGTTCCTTTGCTCAGAGGGAGACTCTATTTCTGTTTTCCAAGACTGCACCAACCTCCTTGACAAAATAGTTTAAAACAAAGGCAGTCAGCACCTCTGCCCATAGGAGGTGCAGAAATATGAGAACCATGGAGCATTGTCTCCCAATACTGTATAGAACATAAGATCTCTCACTTGCCAACTCTGTGACCTTGGACAATTTTATTAAGCTCTTTAAGCCTGTGTTTCATCATCTTTAATCTAGTGATCATCATAGCTTCATGGAGTCGTTGAGGGGATTATATAAAGTTCTAAAATCTACATAAAAGCAGAGAAAAAGTGCATGGCACAGTGGAAGCACTAAACAAAGTTTATCTAGTGTTATTACTAGGCCTGGAAAAGTAGCTAATCATTTTGCGTACTGTGAGGTGTTAGAAGTTAGCCTCCAGGGCCTGAATTTGAGAGAAACTCAGTTGCCAATCCAGGCAGTCCTCAAATGCCAAAAATCACCAAAAGAATTGTTACTAAATGAGTAGTTTGAAATGAGCAAGATTGGAAATATTGGAAAATGAGCCATAATCCAGGGCATGAAAAGAAGACACTAGAGTTATAGGAGTCAATCTGCATGATTACACCTGAAAGAATGAAAAGGCTAGAAGAAAGAAAGATGATAAATGGTAGGTATAGACAAACTTAGAAAATACCATACAATAGCAAATCATCAAAAAGCGATGAATGGAATGCTGTATAGTGAAAAATCAAGGAGAGATTTAGGATTTATCTTTCAAAACAAATGTCTCCTCCCACAAAAATGGTTTGACCCATTTTATCTGGGCATCTAGGATTTTTGCCCTTGGATAAATTTCATTACTAAGTATAACTCTCACCTCCTGATGCAGGAGGAAACATCTAGGAGGCCTCACGGCTGAGTAATATGTACTTCTCCAGAGCAAAAGTGGTCTGAGTACCAAAAGTCCCTTGCCTCTAAGATATTCTCAGGAGTAGATAGCTAGTGTCAGATTATTACAATTTAATGTAACAGGTGTAATCTGGTGTTCTTACGGGTGAAGTGCGGTTATATAAAGCATAGGTAAGGAAACGTGAAGTGAACTTGTAAAGCACTTCAATATCTTCCTTGTATAATGATTTAACTTCATGCATCTCTCTAAGTGTTTCAGTATTTTAGCCTTTCCTCAGTAAAATTTCAGGCTTGAACAGAGAATCTACAATTAGTAATCTTATTCTTAAAGATAGATTTTAATTAAAGTCCTAATTATGTTCCAAGAATTGAACTTAGTATTTCATATATGTTAGCTCATAAATTATTCTGTAAAAATAGTTCTATTTTACAGCTTAGGAAACCAAGATCCACAGGCGAGTGAATGAAATAGCCCTAGGTCGCATTAGTAAAGCTAATCTTGACAGATCTTGTCAAGATGGTTGGGTACACAGATTCTGAACTCATGCTCCTCCCACAAACACAATCAGGTTACAACTGTTCTTGGAAAAATTACCCCAGAGAGAGAACTGAAAACTGTATAAAAAGAACCCCCACAACAAGGGACAGTCTTGACTGAGGTAGAAGAGGCAGAAATTCCTTCTGGAAAGAAAAAAGCCACCTTCATGAACCATGGAGCTTCACAGCCAGCCAGACAGGAGCCACACTAAGGTACACAGCCCTTCCTGGAGAACTGGAGACCTCAGCAGGGGTGCATTCCATTGTAAACATCCTTCAGACTCAGAACAATTGAGACAACTGCAATGGGGAATACCCAGAAAAGCTTTGGATGAAAGCTGGAAAAACTCAGCTCTTAAAGGACCCAAGCACAAATTCACCCATCTCAGAATCCTACATAAAATCACAAGAAAGAAAGGTGCACAGTCCTTTGGTGAAAAGAGACTCACCTGGTAGGCTCTGGGTGCATCTCAGTGAAAGGTGAGGCCTCTCCAGAGACAAAGACATTGGTGGTGGCCATTGTTCTTGTTTAGTATAGGTGTGCTGGCACAGACCTGTCAGGCAGCATTGGAGTTCTTCCCCTGGTCTGTTAGCCTAGGGGTCTGCCACACCCACTAGAGTGTAGATTTAATCCAGTTCAGCCAGGGCAGGTAGCCCAGCCTAGGTACCAGCCCCATCCAACAGCAAGCCCTCAGGCTACTTATTGGCCTACATAGACTGGGTGCCTTGATCCTCTACAGGCAGGTGAGTATGTCCACCTCTGTGGGGCAGGGCCTGCGTGAGGACCAGGTGAATTGTGGGGGCCATTGGTGGAGAGGTGGGGGCCTCTGCAGTGGGGTGACTTGGTATGCTCCAGGGGATTTGGAAGTGTGCATGGGCCAGGATTGTGTTGACGGTGTGTATGGACCTGTGGGGGGTGTTAAGCTATCAGTGACAGAAGACCTGTGTCTCACAAACAGCTACATGGGGGATTGGCCCCACCTTCCAAAGCCTGAAATGATTGGGTCCTTCCATGCCTAGGGCCAGCCCCACTCAGCTGCAGTCCTAAGAGAACTGACAACAGGCTTGCAAGCCTGAGGCCTACAGCAATTGTAAGCTCCTGATCCTAGCAACCAGCTACACTGGGTTTACACTCATTTAACAGGAAAACTGCAACAGGAGTGTGCTATTAGACCTTGTAGCCAGTGGTGCTGGGTCTTCCCCAACCTAATATACAAACAGACAGCCAGGGAGGGAAAACTTAGACTCCCTGGGTACCTTCAGTAAGAGGAACCTTGCTGCAAGAGAAGGACACTAGTAGCCCACACGGGGTCACTCCTGGAACATTTGGGCTGGTGACAAGAGAGAAGCACACTGCTGGGCCTCAAAAGGCACCTCTCACATAAGGCCATTTCTCCAAGATCAGGAGACATAGCTGACTCACCTAATACATAGATATAAGCACAGGGAAAGAGGCACAATGATGAGAAAAAGGAATATCTTCCAAGAGGGAAACAGGACAAAACACCAGAAAAAGAACTAAATGAAACAGAAATAAGCAATCTATCTGACAATGAGTTCAAACAAAAACTGATAAGGATGCTCACTGATATTGGGATAAGACTGGATGAATACAGTTAGAACATCAACAAAGAATTGGAAAATATAAAAAAGAACCAGAAATTAAGAATACAATGCTGGAAATGAAAAATTCACTAGAGGGACTCAATAGCAGAGTAGATGATACAGAGAAAAGGATCAGCAAGCTGGACAAAAGACTACAGAAATCACCCAAGCTGAAAATATAAAAGAAAAAAGAATGAAAAAGAATGAGAATAGTCTAAGGGAACTCTGGGACATCAAGTACCCTAACATTCGGATTATAGGTGTCCCAGAAGGAAAAGATGGAGACAAAGGGGCAGAGAATCTATTTGAAGAAATAATAGCCGAAAATTTTCCTAACCTAAGGAGGGAAACGGACATCCAGGTACAGGAAGCACAGAGAGCACCAAACAAGATCCAAACAGCCCACACCAAGACATATTATAATTAAAAGTCCAAAATTAAAGATAAAGAGAGAATCCTAAAAGCTGCAAGAGAAAGTCAACAAGTGACATACAAAGAAAAGCCTATAAGGCTATCAGCAGACTTCTCAGCTGAATCCCTATAGGCTAGAAGAGAGTGGCACAACTTATTTAAAGTGCTGAAAGAAAAAAAACTACAGCCAAGAGTACTCTATCCAGCAAGGTTATCACTCAGAATGGAAGGAGAGATAAAGAATTTCCCACACAAGAAAAAATTAAAGGAGTTTATCACCAAGAAACCAGTTCTAAATAAGTAGACTAAGGAAGAAAATATCTGTAGCCACATTTGTATTAATTTTCTTATTCCTATTTGTGGTCTTCTCTCTCCCACTTAAATAAGTCCCTTCAGTATTTTCTTGTAGCAGTGTTTTTTTGCTGACTTCTTTCAAGAACTTGATTCTTTTAAATGGAATTTTCACTGTTTTCTTCTATAATTCAGGAAACTTTTTTTTATTTTATGGCTTTGATTGTCTCTTCTATTACTTTTTCCTCTTTAGGGAATTGATTATCTGGCTTATTACTTTCCATTTTATGACCTCCCTATTTGGAGTTTGTTGTACGCCAACAGACAGGGTATGTGGCTAGCCTTTGACCCATTTTCTGCTCACTGAAGAGATAGTAAATCTGTCTCACTGAACTACAACCTGAAGGTGAGGTTGATGGATATGGCCTTCATTCAATTTCTCAGTTCTCATTTGTTAAGAGCCATTCATCTATTATAGATTTCTTTTATTACATACATTTATTCTATTTTTCAGATAATCTAAGTAACAAAATGCTGGGCTCCACCTTCTAGGATGCAATGTGTTACTGTGGACATCGCCATCACCACTTTATACATAATTGCCTTCTAGAATTTGCTTTCAGTGAGTGGCTAAGGAATAGAGGTCATATCTATCATGGATGGGTTTTGTTTGGCCTTCCCAGTGCTTTAAAAGTAAACTGATAATATTTTTAAGATATGAATACTACCCAAATGATCTTCAATCTGTATCAAAATCCCAAGATGTTATTTTAAAGAAATAGAAAAATCAATCCTAAAATTCATATGACATCTCAAGAAACCCTGAATAGTCAAAATAATCTTGGAAAAGAATGAAATTGGAATTCCCATACTTCCTGATTTCAAAATTTAGTACGAAGCTACAGTAATCAAAACAGTATTTTATTGGCATCAGACATATAAACAAATGAAATAGAATAAAGAGCCCAGAAACAAACTTTTGCATATACGTCCAAATGATATTCAACAAGGGTGCCAACACCACTTAATGGGGAAAGAATAGTCTTTTTAACAAATGATGATGGGAAAACTGGATATCCACATGCAAAAGAATGAAATCGGACCCTTACTTTACACCACATATGAAAATCAACTGAAAATCAATCAAAAACCCAACATAAGAGCTAAAACTATAAAACCCCTAGAAGAAAATGTAGGAGGAAACCTTCATGACATTGGATTTGGCAATGATTTCTTAGATATGACACCAAAAACACAAGCAACAAAAGAAAAAATAATTTGTCTTATTAAGATTAAAAACAATTGTGCATCAAAGGACACATAAACAGTTTGAAAATGCAACACATGGACTGGGAGAATATATTTGCAAATTCTATATCTGATAATGGATTGATATATAGAATAAATATATAAAGAACTCTTATAACTTAACAACTAAAAGTCAACAACTTAATTTAAAAATAGGCAAAGGACTTGAACAGCCGTTTCTCCAAAGAAGATATACAGATAGTGATTAAGCACATGAAAAGATGCTGAACATACTAATCGTTAGGGAAATGCAAAAACTCTTCATACCCAGGATATCTGTTATAAAAAAAAGAAAAACAGAAAATAACAAATGTTAGTGAGGATGTGGATAAATTGGAATGTGTGTGTATTGCTGGTGGAAATGTAAAATGGTGCAGCTTCTGTGGAAAAGAATATGTCAGTTGCTCAAAAGATTAAACCTAAAATCACCATATGATCCAGAAAATCCACTTCTGGTTACATGCCCAAAAGAATTGAAGCAGGGACTCAAACAAATATTTACACACCAATGTTCATAGCAGCAATTTTCACAATAGCCAAAAGCTGTTGAGTTGCAACCTAAGTTGGGAAGCAACCCACGTGCCCATCAATGGGTGAGTGGATACACAAAATGTGGTGTATACATACAATGCAATATTTTTCAGCCTTAAAAAAAGAAGGAAATTCTGACATATGCTACAACATGGATCAACTTTAAAGACATGATGCTAGGTAAAATAAATCAGTCACAAAAGAGATAATACTGTATGATTCAACTTACGTGAGGTATCCAGGGAAGCCAAACTCATAGAAACAGAAAGTAGAATGGTAGCTGCCAGGTGCTGAAGCTAAGGGGGAATGGGAAGTTGTGATTTAATGGGTATAGAGTTTCAGTTTTGCAAGATGAAAAAGTTCTGGAGATTGGTTGAACATCAGTGTGAATATACTCAACACTACTGAACTATACACTTAAAAACGATTAACATGGTAAATTTTATGTTATGTGTATTTTACCACAATAAAAAAATTAAAAAAAAAAAAAACAAAAAAACAAGGCTAATCTCAAAGCCATGTTAGCCTGACTGCAAAGTTCATGATCGTGTCTGTATAGTATGTGTGGTTGCTCAGGAACAACCAATGCATAACCTTGAAAGGGTCACTAGTTGGCCAAATATTAGGAAGTTGATAATTTAGAAGAGAAGCCAGCTCACATGCTAACCTACTCGAGATTAGGCCTTTGTGGAGGGAGGGTCACACATCCTGAGCCACTCCCCACCTTCAGGTTTTCAGTAATGGTAAGCCACTGAGTCTTCCTATTGGCTTCCTAGATACCTAGCCTTCGATTATTCTTTTCTTAGAGATTCGCTCATCACTGCAAAAGCACTGTTCTGGGGTTGCTACATTTGGCAATTTTTGTCTTTGGTCTATTCTGACATAAAACGGTTTTTAATTTTTAATAGAAAAGTTACTATATGATGCTCCTTTAAAATACACATATTTTAATATTTGCAACTGACATATACCTGCATTGCTCTTCCCCCGCATCATCATGCACACAGTAAGTGGGTGAATCTTCTGAAGCTTTCCATCTTTAAGTGACATGAGTCTTTAGAGGTCATAGAAAGGCCATATGTATGGAGGTTTGTACTTCACACCTGCTTACTTTGTCTCCACAGGAAGTACTCTGAACTCTGTGAGAGCAGATCCTGTATTTTATCCTTTCTTTATAGCCTCCAAGGGCCTTACACAGTTTGTCTAAATGAAGGCATTAAAGAAACACTTGTGTTGATTCTACTTTTAAGCAAAGTATTTTAACATATCTGAGCCTTGCCGCAAAATAACAAATAAAATGTGAAATGCTGTCAATGAACTTCACTGTTGACAAGAAATGGCTGAAGAAATGCAAAAGATGAAAAAAGACAGAATTTTTGCCCCTTCTAGATTTTTTTTCATATATTCCAGACAGCTTCTCATATCACAGCTTCATTCACTTGTTAAGTTTTAAACCCCCACTAAACAAGACCATGTGTCATGTTGGAATTACAATTCGGCTTCATGGATGCAAAATATTGCTATGAAACAGAAATACTGTGGTTAAAAAAATGGAAGAGAAAGGTCTTTTAATTCAAGGAATTTAAAATCTACTTGTAACTAATTTTAAAGACATAAGTGTGTTAAACTGAAGTTTATTGTTTTAAATTGAGCATGTAGGAGGGGAAAAAAGAGACCTGTGAAAGTGATGACATAAATGACAATTTACTCAAAAGAAAAATGAATCAATCACTTGAGGTACTCAAAGATTAGAGTAACAAACTTGTAAAGTACTCATAAAATACTCGTGAAGATTTGTTGTACTTCGCCTCGCAAGGCTGACATAAAACTGATTATTTTCACGTATTCACAACTCCTCTACCCAGTACTCTTTGTGCCATTCTCCATTGTTCCATTCCTGTAAAAAACCAGATATATTTAAAACTTCCTGTTAACTTGACTCATGAGTTCTATTCAAATCTACTCCCTCCTCAAATCAATGTATTAAAAATTTAGTTTTCTAAATATTATATCAGTTAATTCAAGTTGCAGAATAAAGGGTAAGCATAATTTAAAATTGTAGATGATATTAAGTTTTCAAAAGCAGAGCTAGACTAGAAAGCTCTCGAAAATCTTTGCTTCAGTATTAGGACCTTCAGTCTATGTTGGCCACGCACTGAGTAGACATTAATGTCAAGCGGTCATCTTCGGCATTGCAGACAGTCTGCCATTACCACAAAAAATTGGCCCATTTTTTGGAACTGTGTTCATCGTGTGGTTAAAAGTAATCTTACTGTTAAAGGTGAACAGGTCTTAAAATCTTAGGGATTCTGAACTGTTCATAAGTTTAATTGTGGCACTTCATATATAGGTTATAATTAGCAGGGAGCCCTAAATTAATAGAAAAAAAATCCTACCCTAGTGCCTAGTTTTACATTGTAAACCATTTAGCAGTTACACTCGAGCCCATTTAAAAGCAGCTTTAAATGACCCATGGCTGGTTTCCAAAACAAATAAATTAAAATTCGGCTGTTAGAGAATGTTAAGAGTTAAAAACAATTTTAATGAAAAGCAGCGGTGGACTCAGCACTACTGAGGTTTTGGGTTTTGTTTTTAAACTTTCTTTAGTGAATTTGAATGTGACAGTACCTCCGTAACAATTTGGACACTAGAAGCTGACCATTCTGGATGTACTTATTTCACATTTATCCATCCCCTCACGTTTGTATGGCTTTTAAAAATCATAATCCATCAGTAACATGACTGCAAACACAAATGGCAATAAAGAACCAGTAGTTTCTTCATTCTCCCTTTTTATTCCCTTTGGTTTCTTTGTTTCTTTGACCGACATTCCTTTCCCTGACATCTAAATGATGGCAACATTCTGTTATCTTGATTTATAAGAAATTGTTGAAAAAGTTATAGTATCTAGTGAGTCAATATTAACAGGAAGCCATTAGCTTTAGATGTCCTTGTTCCCCACCACGATGAGAGAGAACAGATCTGAAGCTGGTAATAGTGTTTCCTTCACAAAACGTGTGCCAGCTAAAATACTGCATGATACTGAATTCAACACTTTCGTTACTCCCACTTCCCAAAAAAGGTGTTTTAATTGCGGTTGCTGGCTAGTCTTCCATTGTATGGAAAACCACACAGTCACCTAATTTATTGCCCTGAGCATTCAAGTTTCATAAAGAAATGTATCTCTAAGAAAATATGAAGCAGAAATTAATGTTTGAACAGCTCACTGTCGATTATAAATTATTATTTTTGTTTGCTTCTTTACAATTGCTGGCTAATTTTAAAAAGCCAAATTAACCACATTTTTACTACAATTTTAACTGAATTTAAAACCGAAATTAATCACATTAATTAAAAACCCAAATTAATCATATCAAAGACTCAAATTAATCACATTTTTACTATAAAAATAACTTTATCACGTTTTTACTATAAATTTAATTGAATTTATACTAATTATTTCAAATACTTATTGACCAGAGAGCATCATTCTAGAAATTGTCTATGATTAAAATATTTTCAAAGTTTGATTATTATCTAGTAGTAATGTAAAAGGACATCATTTTTAATAAGTAGAAAAAATTTGTTTTGTAAATTAAAGCCAGTCTAGATTCAGGCATTATTACATTAATTGTTGAATATTCAATCTTGTCTTTTACTCACTTTTTTTGAGTCATAGAAATTATGGTAGTTTGATACAGTTCTAAAGTAATGCCTTAATCAAACACTGCTTTCTTTTACATGTGGGACTAGGAGTGGGAAATCTTTGTTCAAAAACAGATGAATGACCTCATTTAAACTCTCACCAAATGTTTTTGGCTCTGCATTTCTTCATTAGATCCAGATGTTACAGTATTAAGTGCCTGTAGCCATTTACACTAATAATCCATGAATTGACATTTTTGCTAATAATACAGCAAGCTAAGGTTTTCTTTGTCACTTTTACTTAAAATGGTGGGAGAGATGGAGAATGATGGCAATTCTCAGCCCCCATAGTAGCCTATTTCCAAATCTCCCTCTCTGAATGATACCATCTATTAGAAAGTAACCGGCGAGACACCGTTCTTTCAAAACTCTATTGAGTAACGGTCGTGTGATGCTTAATAAAGAACGAAGGACATATTTTACTTACGTATGCAGTTGATCAACATGAGAGTAAATGCCAATAATTTATTACCTAGCCACAAGACTAAACACAAGACTATTACATTATAATGGAGAATGTTACTCATAAATTAAATATATTCATATATATTTCCATACGTATAAGAGGAATATGTGGTATGACTTCTTACTGAAGACTGAAGTTACTATATTTCCCATGTCAGTATTGCCATTCAGATGATATTAGATGGAAACAGTGTTCATTTATCAAAATCAGTAGTGTCTTATTTTTAAATACATGCTTTAAAAAAATGACAGCCACCTGTGGACTCTACCATACTCTTTCCAAATCAAAACCTACAATTTTTCTGAGACCTGCTGTTTCTATGGAGACTTTCATTTACTCAGATATTTTCCGATTTCGTCTTAGTCTTGGTAGTATTTATTTTTCTCCATTTTTGTTCCATTTTAATGACTGACATTCTTTACTTTTTGGCTTGCTTATTTTCTTTGGAAGTTTGACGCCAACTATTTTTCATCCATTTTTTTATCCTAGTCAGAATGGCACCAGCAATTAAGAAGACTTCACAGAACTTTTGCCTTAAATACAAGTTATTAATTCTGATGTTTATTTTCACTTGGTGATACCTTTCTTTAGAAAATCCATAATATTTACCTCAATAATCTATCTACAGTACAATGAAATAGAGAAATTTGATATTCCTGTCTGGTTAGTATCTATATCACACCAATTATGTTTTATTAAAACAGAAAGTCTGAATTATTGAGAAAGTTAAAAATTAACAGAGGAAAAAAATAACTGAGACTACTGAGTAGTAATAAGGCATTGCATGAAGACAGATTTTGTTAATAAGTGAATGTACTCAGTTTTTCACCTGTTTCTTCAAAAGGAATGAGTCCAGAGATTGCAAAAGGAGAGAAGTAGAAGATTTGGCCTTGTCTTTAAAGGATTTGAAAACTTATTACTTAAAAAATCATTAGCAATTTAAGAGAGTAAATGAAAAAGTACAAGGTAACAACAAGTTCTCTAAGGTTTACAACAGAGAAGATAACCGTCTATTAGAGTCAAAGAAGATTCTATAAAAATCTTAAATCCTGACTGAGCAATATTTTGGAAATAAAAATAAAAATAGTTCAAAGATGACAAATTGTCTTAAGAAAGCATATGAGAAGGTATGGCATGAGAAGTCCCAGTGCATATAGTCTTCAAAATATTACTCATTGAATTGTCTGGATTCGACTGAAGAAATGGGGATGAATGGTGGAAGTGGAAATTATTGCTATAAGTAAAATGACTTTTCCCAACAACACATTTCTTCAATAAAGGCTAATATTTATCAAGGACTTATAAATGCTAAGAACTGTTCTAAGCATGTTAATGTAGTAGTGAATTAATAGGCACAACAATTTCTGAGGTAGGCATTATTTGTATCCCCATCTTACAAATGAGGAAATGGAGTCATAAAAAGTCTAAGTAACTTGCCGTAAACTACCCGGATAATTTAATCGTAGAAATGCTGACTCTGGAGCCCCCACTCATTGACCACATTACAACTCACTCTACACACCTTCTTCAGGCCTCCCAACCCCTGACAGAATGTGTTGGCCTGGTTGGAATGAACTTACGAGTTTCTTGCGTTAGGACGCAACGTGTGTGAAGGCTGACATCCCAGTTTCCATCTCTCTCGGCTGCATTTATTCCGTGTTCATTGTACAGACGGCGCTGCTTCTCAACCTCACTCACATTTTACTTTATGGGAACATTTGTTTTCTCGCCTCTTTCTCTGAACTTGGTGTTTTTAGCCTTAAAATTATTTTTGAAATACTCAGATAGGTGTTTATCTTTCTGGCTACTAAAACAAAATGGTTTTTTATTACATTTTAGTCTCTTCTGTTTTATTTTAAGTAGATTTATGTGCATACCAGAAACTCTCCTGTTTCCATTTAGAATTCACGTGTCCACATGTAAGATTCTCAGCGGCATATTGCTTCCCATCGAATTGCACAAACATTTGGCAATGATAAGCAGTCATATTTATTATTGGAGGCCTCAACATTTACATAAGCTATTGATAGTGGAGGTTTATTAAGTTAATAAGTTCTCAGAACATCGTATTTAATATTTTTTAAGAAGTTATAATTATGGACTGACAAGTTAAAAACACAAACTTATAGAACATCACATTTAACATTTGAATAATAGAAGTTATAAGTAAATACATTAGAAATAAATGATATTTTAATTTGAATATCTTCTAATCACTTTTAAGTTTCTACTAAACAAGAAATTGCTTGATTTCCAAGGGGATGACTATTTTATAATACAAAGGAATAGATGTAAAAATATGGAAGGAAAATCTTTTACTGTAAACATTTTATTTTCTTTATGTATGATCAATGTAAATTTATAATGTTAAAAATTGCATTACTTAGTTTGGTATCTAGAGGAAAATAGGGCAGTTATTTACTGAAAACCATGCTTTTAAAATGAGGTCATATTCGTTATTAAGAATAAAGTATACTGAGATCCATAACACTATTTTTTTTTTTTTTTTGAGGAAGAGTAACCTTGAGCTAACATCTGCTGCCAATCCTCCTCTTTTTTGCTGAGGAAGACTGGCCCTGAGCTAACATCCGTGCCTATCTTCCTCTACTTTATATGCAGGACGCCTGCCTCAGCATGGCCTGACAAGCCGTGCATAGGTCTGCACCTGGGATCCGAAACAGCAAACCCCGGGCCAATGAAGCAGAACATGTGAACTTAACCGCTGCGCCACCAGGCCGGCCCCAACACTGGCTATTCTTGAAAGTAGGAATGTATATATATTCTGTAGGTCCTAGGAGCATTTATACTATCTAAATTCAATATCTATTGTGTAAATCTAATAATTACTTCTCAAATATCAACTAAAAGAAAAATAATGAGCTAATGAAAGAAAAATAAATGTGTAAAAACAAGAAAAAAGTAAGAATGTACATTTATTGTGCATCTGCTTCATTTCAAGCACTATGGGGATTAAAAATATATATATTGTTTTATATGTATATTATATACTATATTATATATTATTTATAGTTATATAATTATATGGTTATAAGTTCATATAGGATACTCCATTTTCCTAGCCCTAAAGTATCTACCAAACACTAGACTTGCATTTGTAACTTATTTTCTTGGTTGATATTTTCATCTAGATTTCCTTTTGGATGACAGCTCAATCCTAAAATGTTGAAAATCAAAATTATAAACTTGATTCTTTTGGTTTTTTAAAATTAATTAATTAATTAATTATTTTAGTTTATCTTTTATTTATAATTAGTTTTTGGGTGGTGAACATGATATACTCTACACAGAATTCAAAATATATTATGATGTACATCCAAAAGCTATATAATGTTATAATCCAACGTTAATGCAATTAAACTTGATCCTCTTCTTAACTGTTTTATATCTTCCACTTGGCACCAGCATTCTTTCATGCACTATCCTTGTAGGCACCAGATCCTCAGAATCATTCTTAATTCTCACTTTGCATTACTTCTGCAAATCTATCTTCAAACTCTGCAAAGGCCTTTTCAGTTCTAATGTCAATGTAATCACCCTAGTCAGCACTACAACTTTCTATGCCTAGATAGTTAGAAGAGAATTCTAATGTGTTTCCCTTGCATTCAGATTTTTTGCTTTAATTGGTATGGCATAACTTTCAAATTATTTCTAGAATCCAGGTATTTTCATGCTCAAAACCTTTTTGCCTCCCAAAAGTCAAAATAATTAAATTTGGGGACCCAGAGGCAAGTTTACCCTGAAGCTGCTGAATATTGAACATAAGGGCCTTTCACTTCCAAGATATCCCTCCAAGGCTCTATACTCCTTTTCATATGTGTAATTTTGTACTACAGTATATTTAAAGAAGGATTTCCAAATTGAATAAGTTTCAGGAATTCAATAAAACCTGGATCTACCCCCGGTTGGGCTTCATGATTAATGTTTCAAGTCACACTATTATAAACCTATTCGATTAACTGAAATTCAAATATGGGCTGCTTGGCTAGAAGAATGTGTGAGAGAAAAACAACAGCTCAAATAGTATGGGAGATCTTTGTAGGTTCCTCAGAGTACGCATGAGAGAAAGGATCTAAAGTCTGCCTTTTCCTCGGTCTCATCCTTCTCTGCTCTCTTAGTGCAACACAATTCAACTGTGATTCTCAATGTATTATGGCTCAGCCTATGGAAATAGCAAGGGGATAACTTTATGATTACTGACAAAGAAGCAAAATGCGTTATTCTCGGGGTCAAGTATGAGGAATGATTCCATCTTCATCCTTAGGTACTACTGAATAGTTAATTGAGGGCTGTGAGGAAACTAAAAGCACTGGCAAAATCATTCTTTTAAGACAAAGATATACAAAAGTCTTCTAAAATCTTCCAAACTGGAAAACTCTTGAGTGTTTTAATTTCTGAGTTCTGTACGTATGGCTAAAACAAAGGATTTCCAAGTGGAATTTTGACCATACGCAAATTTTGCCTGATATGCTGACTGTGGAATTTGATGAGAGATTCCTGAACTATAAGATCTTATTTTCATTTCCAGATATAAGTCCTGCTGTTCCTAAGCTGAACAGAGTACATGCAACTTGGTTTTGTAGAAATACCAACAAAGACTTGACATCCAAAATATGCCTTAGTAACCCTCGTGCTTGCTTTTGGTGCTCAATTTCCAGGAGGAACTAGGAGACTGAAGCTAACTGACTATACAAAAACCTTCACCAAAGCCTGTTTAAATAATGTCTTTGAAATCACTGCTGTGGCTACATCTCCCAGCTTCTTCTTTCAAGCCAAGCCCTGAGAATGATTTCTCCCCTGAATATTAAAGGGTTGGCATAAAATTCATGAGTAATTGCCTCCTCCTCCCTATCAGGTAACTCTCAAAGTTCTGCCATGAATATGTTTTGCATTCCCTCTGTCCTATGTCTTATCAGTGAAATATATTCAAACTACAGAAACATAAGCCATTCATAGGGTCAGCTTTTAAACATGGCCTCAAGGAAAAGTGTGAGTCATCACATGCCCACTACCTAGAATTTAATTTGTGTAGCGTGTATTTAGTTAGTTATTAAGGGTATAGTTTCGTTAATTCTCGTGTATTTTGATTGCTTTCAATACACATTGGACATTGGTGATGACATGCTCATGTCCGCTCAGCACTCACCATTCCAGTGTATGGCAGTAGCATCTTACTACCTCAGTGACAACTCTCTACCTCAGACTTTCTGTTGGCTAATGGTTGGGGGTAGGGAGGAGTCAGAAAGTGCTAAGAAGTTAACGCCCCTAAAGCAGTTTCCAGCCAATGAGAAACATGAGTTGAAAGATAAATTGCACAGCTTTCTCACTGTTACAAAACAAGTAAATGCATTTCAAAACCAAAGCAAGACTGCTGAGGGGAGAAGTTTTACTGCTAAGGAGGGAACCCCATTTGTGGTAGACTGAATAGTGGACCCCGAGATGTTCACATCTTGATCCTCAAAAGCTGTGATTATTTCCTTATATGGCATAAGGGGCTTTGCAGATGTGATCAAGTTAATGATTTTGAGATGAGGAGATTATCCTGATTATTTGAATGGGCCCAGTATAATCACAAGTGCCTCTATAAGAGGAACACAGAAAGAATCTGAATCAGAGGAAAAGGTAACGTGACGAGGGAAACAGAGACTGGAGTGATGCACTTCGAAGGTAGAGAAAAGAACCACAAGCCACGGGATACAGGATGTATGTTAGTCAGGTTCTCCAGAGAAGCAGAATCAATAGGATATATAAAGATAAACAGAAGACATTTACTATGAGAAATTGGCTTATGCAATTATAGAGTCTAGAAGTTCCACAATCTGCTGTTTGCAAGCTGGAGACCCAGGAAAGCCAGTGATATAGTTCTATTCCAAGGCCAAAGGCCCGAGAACCAGTCAATGGTGTAAGTCCCAGTCCGAGTTCCAGGTGCCAGAACCATGAGCACTGATGTCTGAGGGCAGAAGAGGAAAGTCTCCGCTTCAGCACAGAGGGCAAATTTGCCCTTCCTGTCCCTTTTTGTTCTATGCAGGCTCTCAGTGGATTCAATGACACCCACCTGCTTTGGTGAAAGCAGTCTTCTTGACTCAGTCTGCTAATTCAAATGCTGATCTCTTCAGAAAACACCCTCACAAACAGACTAAAAATAAAGTTTTACTGGCTATCTGGGCATCTCACAGGCCAGTCAAGTTGATGCATAAAATTAACCACCACAGGAGGCCACTGAAACTGAGAAGGTAAAGGAAATAGATTCTCCCCTCAGATCCTCCATAGGAACCAGTCCTACTGACACCTTGAAACTGTGCAGTGACACTGATTTTGGACTTCTGACCTCCAGAATTGTAACAGAAATGTGTTGTTTCAAGCTGCTAAATGTGTGACAATTTGTTACAGCAGAAATAGGAAACTGATACAAAGTCCATGCACAGAGACCAGATAGGTTCTTAGGGATGAACCTAAGGGAAGTTCAGAGGAGGGAAAAAGAGGCAAGTCTGTGCACATGTTGATTAGGTGTCAATATCTGTGTATACTGATTAGCTAAGGATTAGATTGCCTAGAGGGGGACCGCGATGTAGCTGTGCTACCCTTCTTGGGATCCAGCTCTCTCTGCTGCTCACATGAGTCCCTTGCCTTGGAGCTGCTTTGATGAGAAGAGGCTTAGGCTATATTAGGACTCATCATCTTCCCTTAGGTGATGAGGGATAACTCTGAGACGTGGTCTACATTTTCTCCCAGAGTAGTTGGAAACAATAATCTGCTCAATAATACAATGTTTATTGGCTTCCTTCCCTTCCCTTTACTTCCTCACTCCCAAACTGGTGTTTCCTGGGGTCACTTCACAAACATAATACTTATATCCAAATCCTTGTCTCTGAGTCTGCTTTTGGGAAACACAATCTAAGACACTGTAATATATCACAATTTAAAAGAATATTGATATTAACTATACATTTTGTCAGTCATGGTTGTTTGTTTCCAGCAAGATAAACTAACTCTGGCCAACTGAATTAGATTAAGAATTTAATTAGGTACACAGTACCTCACAGAATCTTTGGAAGAACTATAGAAGAAAGATTTCAATTAAGCACTCCGGAACAATTCCCCAAAACTAAGCTACAGAATTTATCTAGTGACAGAACTCCTGAAATTGTCACTACACACTAGTTTAACTGCTGTTGCTTCTGTCCTTTCTTCTACCCTAGAAATTTAATTGAACTGTAACTAATCATATGGCTGATATAACTGCCATTTGTAGACTAACGACATAATGTTATCACACACAACCTCCCCAATGTTACCCAAGAGGAAAAACGTTCTACTCTTTCCTACTTCTTGTGTTGCTAGCTCCTGAGTTGAGCATGAAGTGAATGCCTCTGATTGGCGGAACATAGATAACATGTCTACTTTCTGGCTGGAAGGGAGGCTGTGCAAATGAATGTCTGGCATTCTCAACTTTTTAATAATAAGAGGCAATTTCTATTTCCAAGCAAAATTCCTAAGGTGGAAAATTCTTCAGCTATGAAGGGAGTCCTGATACTATTTGATCAAAGGAAATATCAGCTGTTAACTACGGTGGACATTACTATTTTGAAAACGCATATGACAATTTCTGTCACTCTTTAGATTATATAATTCTCTGAAACCAAGCTCAAAGTCACCAGAAACAACAGAAATTTTAATCACATTACTTGATCTGATTAGGGCTGCATCATCTCCATGAAAGTAAATGACTCCACCTTAATATGGCAGACCTGGTGGTCCTACCATGCTCCATACTAATGTCTCCTGAACCTATGAAGTTAATCCAAGAAAAACTTTCAGAGAGAATTGGCGTGGGTTCACTTAATCCTTACTCTCGCACATACATAAACTTTAATTATCTAACCATTAACTTGACTGCCATAGTTTGATTAATAGACGAATCTCTAGTTTGTTAAAAGGCAGAAATACTTAGAGTCCACAACAGATTCCACTGCGGGTACACTCAGCAAGACCATGCTTTTAGAAACCACAAAGAATTCTGACAGCTTTTTGCCAGGGACACAGTCCCAGAGGACCATATTTAAGGACGCTTGGGAATAGCCAGCATTTCCTAACCTAAGTCTAGACTAAAGCAATACCACATAAAATTCTGATTTACATTCTATAGGAGTACTCAAGTAGGACATAGTTATTTTACTGGTTAGTAATTTCCTCTTTCTTTAGATTGACTACTGGGAGCTCTGTTGTGTCCAATTACAATCCCCTTATTTTCCTTCCAAACCTGAGAGATCTTTGCTTTAGTGTGAACAAAATCCAATGTTATTTCTCACAGAGTTTTGTAAATCAACAAGAAGCTGCTTGAGTTCAATTATTTCTCACCTCTTTAATTAATCTTTGTCTGTTTTTTTCCCACCTTACTAGGTAAGTCAGAGAAATTGCCTCAAAATCATATATTCTGATAATACACTTAAATGCATCCTGAAAATTCTCGTGGTATTCTTCTCTAGCTTTCCCATTGCCTTCTAGATAATTCCAAGTAAATTTCTATTGTTACTCTGACATCTCTCTGTATATCTTGAACTTAAATATATTCCTCAGCAAGCTATTTTAAGAAGCTTCCCATGCAACCTTTTCCCTGTAATTTCTTCCACTTGCTTTGTCCATTTTGCAAACACATTCCAATCCTTCAGGTATCTTTCCAGAAATTTAGGCCATTCCTGTGTGAGCATGGGTATAATGCTTTCAAAATAAGCATCCTTTTTCTTCAGATGACTTATAGATGGTACAGGTTTTATCAACCAGGCAGGCATAAGACATTTTCTGTGCCAACCTGGTCTCTCTTTGCCCACTTCTGGCATATGTAAGAATTTTTATAGTATGATTTACTATTTTTTATGGCATATTGTATAGAATTATCTCCCTGGAAAGGCTCACTAGGGCTAGGTAAGAGACCCAGCAGGCATATCTCCTAGGCCTAGGTATGTCCCTAATAGCTGGTCACATTCAAAAATTACCTTTTCAGTTCTTACTTATGGCAGTAGCCCTTGGTAAAAAGAAAAGTCCTTTACAATAGCTGCTCATAATCCCTTCATTCCATTGAGTGCTCGTGACTAGACTGGTTAGGTTAGAGCAAAGCTCCTGCTATTCTCAAGAAATTGCCATATAACCGTTCTGTTTTGCCTCCAAATCCCAGTTTTTCCCAATAACTTTTAAGGACTACCACAAGGCCTTGTATATTGATACATTTTCTAAGGTGTCAATTTCCTTTTCCCTCTCCCCCTTGCTGGTGGCTATCTCTTTCTCCCTCCAAGATAGCACTGACGTATCATCACATTCTAGAAGGAAACACAGATTGCCCTTACCCCATTTCTTAACCTGGCACTTAAGGAAAAGCCATAAAAACTGGCCTGAGTAGAAATCTCCGTGAAACTCTACTGAGGGGCTGACATCACTATGATAATTAATTTTACATGTCAACTTGACTGGGCCACAGGATGCCCAGATCTCTGCTTAAACATATATTTGGGCATACCTGTGAGAGTGTTTCAGAAGAGATTAGCATTTGAAGTGACAGACTGACTAAAGCAGATTGCCTTCTGCCAATGTGAGTGGGCATCACCCAACCAGGTGAGGGCCCGAATAGAACAAAAAGGCAGAAGAAGGTTGAATTCTCTCTCTGCCTGACTGCTGAGACACTGGTCTTCTCTTGCCTTTGGACTGGAACTTATATCATTTGTGTTCCTGGTTCTCAGGCATTTGGATTCATACTGGAATTTACGCCACCAGCTTCCTGGGTCTCCAGCTTGTAGATGAGATTGCAGAACTTCTCCGCTTCCATAATTGTACGTGCCAGTTCCTTATAATAAATCTCTTTCTGTCTTTCTCCATATACCTCCGATTGGCTTTGTGTCTCTGGAGAATACTGACTAATAGAGTCACTCTTAGAGTAAGGCTGACTAAAGACATATGAGCACATAGTATTATTTCCTACATATAACAGATAACTTTGGGGTTTCCTAGAGATCCCAAGGCATTTTCACCATAACAACACATTAGAAGGAATCACTTGTCCTTGGAGTGCATCATTTCAGTTGTAGCTCCAGCTGTAATCAATAGGCAAACCAGGCACCGTAGGGTGCCATTAGCTTTCAAGATCAAATAAATCAGATGCCTTTGAAACTTTTAGTAATTCTGATGCTGGCTTTATTTTACCATAAACACTGTGATCCATAGGAGTAAATTAACATACAATTATTATAAACATCTTCTTGAACTAACTAACTACTGAACTGAGTCTCCTGTATCTCTTTACTGAAAGAAGTCTGGTCCAAGAAACAAAAGGACTCCATATAATTCACGTTCATTGCCTCTTCTTCCTACATTAAGTAACTCTCAGATTATAACGAGGAAGTTATTTTTGTGTCCACTCTCTTCTTTCATCTTATTGGTAGAGGAATATCAGAAGGGTTTAGCACAAGTGCACTTCAGTTTTTAGAATTGGTTGTTAAGTAGACGTTCAAAGGCAAGTGCTGGCTTTTCCATCTGACTCCTGGCCCGACTGCACTCCAAAATCTAGACGAACAACTTCTTGCTATTCCACCAATATGTGTCACAGTTTCCTGTCTTTGTGCATTTGCTCACACCATTTCCATTTCCTCTACCTGTCATTCCATTACCTTCCCTATCTATGCTGCCCATACTCAAGGCCATCTCAAATCTCTCCAGCTCCAGGATACTTCTCTTGGTGTTCTCAACCAAATGGAACGCTCTCTTTTAAGTCACCATTACACTTCATTGACTTATCACATTCTTCTTTGAATTAGAATTGTTCTATGCTTGTCATAGCCTCATTGCTGATCTGTAGGATATCTGAGCCCTCTTTGGGCTTTTCTGAACAGCATATATCAACTGAACCACACATTCAAAGGTGTGGTTCTTAAACATCTTAAAAAGCAGACCCCAACTGCTTTTCAGGGGTCTTGTCCCCTACATTAGGAGCTAGTATGAGAAAATGTATGTCAATCATCTGTCATTTGGTCTACATAGCTCAGAGATATAACTATTATTTACACAAATGTAAATGAAATCCGATACGTATTTGTGTAAATCCAGTTCAGCTTTCCTCTGTATGATTTAGTATTCTCTTATGATCCTTTGTATTTCTTCAGTATCTGTTGTGATTTCTACTCTCTCGTTTCTAATTTTATTTATTTGAGACTTCTCTCTCTTTTTTTTAGTGAGTCTGGCTAAGGGTTTGTCAATTTTGTTAATTTTTTCGAAGAACCAACTCTTTGTTTCATTGATCGTTTCTACTGTCTTTTTTGTTTCAATATCATTTATTTCTGCTCTAATTTTTATTATTTCCCTCCTTCTACTGACTCTGGGCTTTGTTTGTTCTTCTTTTTCTAATTCCGTTAGGTGTCATTTGAGGTTGTTTATGTAAGATTTTTCTTGCTTATTGAGGTGAGCCTGTATTGCAATGAATTTCCCTCTTAGGACTGCCTTTGCTGCCTCCCAAATCATTTGGTACAGTGTGTTTTCATTTTCATTTGTCTCCAGATAATATTTGATTCTTCTTTAATTTCTTCAATAATCCATTGTTTGTTCAGTAGCGTGTAGTTTAGTCTCTACATTTTTGGCCCTTTCCCAGCTTTATTCTTGTAGTCGATTTCTAGTTTCATAGCATTGTGATCAGGAAAGAAGCTTGATATTATTTCAACCCTCTTGAACTTATTGATGCTTGCTTTGTTTCCCAAGATATGGTCCATCCTTGAGAATGTTCCATGTGCACTTGAGAAGAATGTGCAACCTGCTGTTTTTGGATGATGTGTCCTATATATATCCATTAGGTTCATCTGATCTAATTTTTCATTTAATTCTATAATTTCGTTGTTGATTTTCTGTCTGGATGATCTGTCCATTGGTGTTAATGGTGTGTTGAGGTCCCCTACTATTATTGTATTGCTGTTGATGTCTCCTTTTAGTTTTGTTAATAGTTTCTTTACGAATTTTGGTGCTCCTGTGTTAGGTGCATATATATTTATATGTGTTATGTCATCTTGGTGGAGCGTCCCTTTTATCATTATATACTGCCCCTCTTTGTCTTTCTTTATCTGTTTTGCTTTGAAGTCTACTTTGTCTGATATAAGTATGGCAACACCTGCTTTCTTTTGTTCATTATTAGCTTGGAGTATTGTCTTCCATCCCTTCACTTTGAGTCTGTGTTTGTCTTTGGGGCTGAGGTGTGTTTCCTGGAGACAGCATATTGTTGGGTCTTGTTCTTTGATCCATCCTGCTACTCTGTGCCTTTTGATTGCAGAGTTCAATCCATTCACGTTTAGAGTGATTATTGAAACGTGGGGGCCTACTGTTGCCATTTTATCACTTGTTTCCTGGTTCTTTTCCATTTTGTCCTGATGGAGAGCTGTTACTTTGTGTTATTGTCCTTCTGCTTACCTCCTTTGTTCTGGATTTTGTAGCCCCTTTCCTTTTTTTGATTTTTCAGGAATGAGGTTCTTCCTGAGCATTTCTTGAAGAGGAGGTTTTGTGGCGATGAACTCCCTTAACTTTTGTTTATCTGGGAAAGTTTTTATTTCTCCATCATATTTGAAGGACATTTTCGCTGGGTAGAGTATTCTTGGCTGCAGGTTTTTGTCCTTCAGAGTTTTGAATATTTCATTCCAATCTCTTCTAGCCTGTAAGGTCTCTCCTGAGAAATCTGCTGATAGCCTGATGGGGTTTCCTTTGTAAGTTATTTTCTTCTGCCTGGCTGCCCTTAGTATTTTCTCTTTGTCATTGACTTTTGCTAGTTTCACTACTATATGCCTTGGGGTTGGTCTTCTTGCATTAATAAAGTTTGGAGATCCATTGGCTTCTGTCACATGAAGTTCCATCTCTCTTCCCAAGTTTGGAAAGTTCGCAGCTATTATTTCTTTGAACAGGCCTTCTGCCCCCTTCTCCTTCTCTTCTCCCTCTGGTATACCTATAATCCTTATGTTGCATCTCCTAATTGAGTTGGATAATTCTCAGAGAGTTTCTTCATTTCTTTTTAGTCTTAGTTCTCTCTCCTCCTCTGTCTGCAGCATTTCTATATTCCTATTCTCCAAGTTGCTAATTCTGTCCTCCATATTATCTACCCTACTGCTCAGAGAGTCCAGATTTTTCTTAATCTCCTCCATTGTGTTCTTCATCTCCAGTATTTCTAATTGGTTCTTCTTTATAGTGTCAAGCTCTTTTGTGACATAGCTACTGAACTCATTGAGTTGTCTACCTGAATTCTCTTTTAACTCATTGAGTTTTTAATAATGGCAGTTTTGAAATCACCATTATTTAGGTTATAGATTTGATTGTCTTTTGGATTGTTTTCTGAGTGCTTATCATTTTCCTTCTGTTCTGGAGATTTAATATATTTTTTCATACTGCTTGATGGCATGCATTTGTGCCTCCGCGTAGAGATAGAGTTTAGTCGCTGCTTCCACTTGTTGCGACTGGTGTGTGGGGGGGAGGACAGCTGTTTAGACTGCACCAACCAGGAACCCTGTCAGCTGTTACCCTCTGTATGATTTAGAAAAGTAGAAATATTCAAAATGAAGTCAATTATTTTATCCTTCGACATGCATTACACTACTTTGTTTGAAAATTATACAACGATAAACACATCATCAAACACATTAAAATCAAAACAAGGGGTAACTAGATCATAAACTATTAGGCAACTGAAGTATAGTTGAAATACAGACAATTACACTGTTCTTCAAGGCAAATGCATAGTCATTAAAGCTATGCGTCTACCTTTATTTTGTATGCTGAAGATGATTAATGAAAGTCAAATAGCTGAAAAGAAATAAAAATTCTGCATATGATTCCTAGGAGTATTTTTTCTCGGTTAGTTCTATGCTTTTGGAAGGAAAAAGAATTTGAATATTACATTGTCTTTGAATAAGCAAATGATTGTCATTATACATGGAGAAAGTGAAGATGAAGCAGCCTAATACTTTTGGAGGAGAGCCAAAATTTTAAATCATTCTTAGCACTCAAGATTCTGCTGTTCTCAGAGGAATCCATGTGGGGTAATTTGGTGATAAGGCAGCTAAAGAATAGTGGAGAGTGCCTCTGTGAGAGCAAGAAATATTTTTATTTGTTTTTTTAGTAATGTATTTCTCAGAGCCCCAAAATTTGCCTGGCACATAGTAACAACTTAACAAACATTTGTTGAATGAATTGTTGAACAAATATTTTAAGTATAACAGTACTCATAAAGCTAAAGTTATTGTGATTAAACTACCAAGGAGCTATATATATATTTAGTCCAGATATTTTGATAGGTATCAGTAAAAATGAAAAAAACTAAATATAAAACTGCTTATAAATGCTACAATGAAATAATAAATAGAAAAATTTCCTACTATTTATTTGTTTTGGCCTATGCAGCTATTTTTGGTTTGTTTGTTTTTAACTTAGTGGTATTAACATGGACATCAAAAGAAGCTATTAATTTTGCAGCAGACTATTGTTAAGAAACTTACCCTATCCTGCAAGATAGTTTGGTTTAGAGCTATGTGTGATGTGATTTTAATCTGTATTATCTTTCATGAGTGATCATGGTAACAGTTGTATTTTGTACTTACACAATTATTTTATTTCTCAGTGTCTCTAACAGTTGTATTTTGTACTTACACAATTATTTTATTTCTCAGTGTCTATATTTAGTCAATAATTTATGCTCAAATATTGAAAATTATTTTTCCTTTTTCAAGGAATTAACAAAACAAGACAATCCTCTAAGATGGCCTTTAGGATTTGAAAAACAGATTCTTGCTGCTCTGGTTTTTCAGGATGGATTTTTCTGTCCACACAAAAAGTTACCAGTATTGTTTATATTGTTACAGTTTAATAATTCGTGACACTTGTAAATTTGTGTACAGCCATTTAGCAGTGAACAGCTATAATTTATTGACTCTGATAGGTTCTAAGTTTTTCATATTTGGTCCCCTTCTCCTTGATATCCACTGAGTATTATGGGGTTATTTGATGTCTGTTATAAAGATTGTTGTATGAATAAAATGTTAATTTAAAATATATATATATATATATAGGCATAAAATCATGATTGTCACATTAATCTGGCTTGAGTTATTACATGAGTCATATTAGACTAGTCCTTGGTTTGCAAATGAATACTTAAAATATGATAATATTCTTTCTGATACTTGGGATATTTCCCAAGGTAACCATAATAGTAAAACCTCCGTAAGGTGCCTCATATTCAAATTGCCAAATGATAAAAGGTAGATTTATTCAAAGGTGATTGGTGATAGTTAATTCTGCTTTTGACCCTTTCTTTGATTTCTATCTCATTATTCATGTAAATTGCTATCTTTTTAATTTGCTGTTTATTCTCATCTACATTTAAATTGGACAAAGGAGAAACAAGGGCAGCAACATCTGGCTTTAATGAAATAGAAACAGTTATATAACTAAATGTCGTCATCAATCAGACTGCGTTTTATTCCATTACACATGCTATTTGAAGCAGTCACACTAGATATACCAAACAGACGGAACAGCAGTAGAAAACAAATTAGTCCACTCAACAAAGAATTAGAAACAGAGATTCAACCATCCTATTGCATTCACTTCACTTACATTCTGGTTGATTGAGACTTTAAAATACCAATCTATAATTGTATGAAAGATCGCAAATATTTTTTTCTTTTTCCTTTTTAAAATATAGAAATAATACATATAATGACCAAAACAGTAAGAAAAGTTCAAAATGAAGTCTCCTTCTATCCTAGTCTCTCTTCATAGAAAATACAGTTTCCAGTGTTTCTTGAGGTTTCTTTTAAAACTGGTGTGGTATACATATATCTTTAATTATTGCTGTATCTATCTATTGTTTCTTCACTGTAAAGGGTGATAAATTTAACTCTTACTCCCTCTACCTCTACAGCTTCCTCCTAAAGGATTTCACTCTTTCTTTGCATGAGATATTTCTGCTCAAGATGTGTTTGGAATGCCCAACTCTATTATTTGACCTTTTAATGCAATCTAGAAGGTAAGTGTAGAAAACTTTCACCAAGGTCTACTGGAAGTACACTTGATAGAAGAATAATAAAGTCATAAACATATGTCCGTATGAACTGGCTTCTTTATTTACATATTTTTTCCTTAGAAGGGTACAGAAGTTATAAAAAAAAGTACTGGGCAACGTAAGTGATTACATGGCTAAGCCTTGGGTATCAATTTCTTCATGTTATAAATGAGGATTATAGACTCGGTGATGTATAAAATATATTATAATGTTCACATTCAGTGAATGAAAATAAGTCCATATGATAGGTTTTTGTTCTCTAGCACTATTTCTAGGAGTAAATATCTCAACCAGCTGATTCTATAAGTGTAATTGAATTGAATGTATATTTATTCAATGAAATTTGATCATTCTGGAAATTATAGATTAATGACAGTTGCCAGATAATTCAAACAACTTCTATTTTTTTTCCTCCTTTGCTTTGCTTATGAAGTTAACTTCTGTTCACACTTTAGATTCTCATAAAGATTTTCCCACAGGAAATTGATGCACACTATCTGGCCCATGATATTTTTTCCATAAATAAAAATAAAGTCAAAAATAATTTTTTCAGGATCTGCATTATGCAGGCATTATGCTAGGTGATGGAGGTGCAAAAAGATAAACACAAAATTGAGGAAAACTTACTTGTGCCAAGGAGTTATAATACAAATGGCAAATACAATTATTGAAATATCCAGAGTTCTTAGGAATGAAGAAAATGGATCCTGATCCAGACAATGGGAACAGAGTGAGGAAAGACACACAAAAGGAAAGAATAGTTCGCATATGCTTAATTGCACATTATTTGGTTTGGCACTTGGGATTAACATTGGGGCTAAGGGCATGAATAGAATTCCAGTACTTATATCAAAAAAATGTAAGCTAGACATAAACGATATTCTTACAACTCTTATTTACAAAAAATTTGGGAGGCTGCATTGAGTTGTCAAAATTCACTTAAAATATTGCTTTTTTAAGTGAAATTTTTATGGTATTATCATAATGCAAGTTTGCTGCAATTTAAAAAAAATATGAGATGTCAAAGAAATTTGACGTTTATAAAACACTACTGTTGGACACCTCCCAGAGAGAATTTTTATTTCCATCAGTGATGAAGTAACTGGCATAGGACTAGACTCCCCATGATAAGGAACTATAAATCTGGACAAAAGATATGAAATAATTATTTTCAGACATTAGACATAGGCAGTGAAGGACTGTGATCCACAGTAGAAGAGAAACAAAAGACACAAGTCCATGCTTACTCTGACTTTCAACCAACTCTTTCTGGACTTTAGCACAGTCAGAGAAGAGTAAAGCATAGAAGTCTCACTGAGCTGAGAAACCAGAGTTCAAGGCCATTGAGGTGACAGAAATTTACAGGGCATGAGAAAAAGGGCCTATACAGAAAAGGAAAATCCTAATGGACTTCCCTTGAATTACTGGCAAGTACTAAGCTACAGATGCTGAAGGAAAGACTCCACAAAGTTATGGAAAGAACAGTTACCCAGAGCAGTGAGCTGGAAAAAAAAAATGCATGAAAGTACAGACAGAACTGAAAACTGTTCAAGTTCCAAAAAGCAAGAGTTAAGAGACCTCAGCAAATAACTGGACACCAAGTATAGACTTCAGAAGTTGTGACTTTAAAGTAGGACTACTCCACCCCTAGAGTACAGGCTATTTTAGTTTTATCCTAATTACACTTAAAAACAACCACTGAATGGATCACGCTAATGTGCAAATAAATTAATTGACCAGCATGTGGAAAACCTCAAAACTCTGTTAAGGGAGACAATGAAATTTAGACACACACCAATGTAACATCCACCATGCCCAGAATCCAATAAAATATTCCTAATATCTGAAGAAGCAGTAAAATGTGTCCCATAAAAAGAAAAACAAGTCCATTAAAATAGACACAGAACTTTCAGAGACAATGGAATTAGCAGGCAATAATTTAAAAAAATCTGTTCAAATGTGTTCAAATATCTAAGAAAAAACATAAAGCTAATGAAAGAGCAAATGTAAAATCTTAGAGAAATGAACACTATAAAAATAAACCAAATGCACATTTAAAACAGAAAAATTAGATATCAGAAGTGAAAATCTCCAATGATGGGCTCATAAGCAAATTAGAATCTATTAAATAAAATACTGGAACATGAGCAGAGGGAGAAACTGCTTAGAATTGAAAAACAGGGTGAAAAGAAAAAGAACAGAGTTTCAGGGAACTCTGGGAAAATATCAAGTAGTCTCATATGCATGTAATGGGAGTATGATAAGGTGAAGAGAGAGAAATTCAATCAAAAATATTGAATAATCCATGACCAAATATTCCAACTTTTAATATAAATATAAATCAGTAGTTTCAAGAAGCTCAATAAGGAGTAAGCAGAATTTGCCTAACAAAATGCACATTAAGGTACCTTATAATCAAATTGCCAAAACCAATAAGAAAAGGAAAAACATTAAAAGAACTAAAAGAAAAAAAGACACATTACATTTAGAGAAACAACATAAAGGATAACTTGTTTTTCTTTAAAAAACTGTAACCTATAATTACGTATCCAACATAAATATGCTACAAAAATGAAGAGGAAATAAAGACATTTTCTAAACAAAGAAAAGATGTGAAAATTTAGTACCAGCAAACCTATACTATATCCAGTATTTATGATGATATTTATAAGACACAAATTGTAAAGACAAGTATAGACTCAAAGCAGAATAAAAAAAGATATACTAAATAAATATCAATCATAAGAAAATGGAGTGGTTATATTAATAATAAAGTCAATTCCAGAGCAAGAAGGGTTACCAGAGATAAACAGACATTTCACATTGATAAAAGTTGAATTAATCATGAAGACATAACAATTCTTAAAATATGTGTATATAGTAAGAAAGCTTCAAATATAATCAAAATATGAGAAGTGTAGTGATAAAGCAGCAAACTCAGACTATAGTTGGAAATGTCAACAATTCCCCCTCATTTATAGAATAAGTATATAGCATATCAGTAAGAGTATAAAAGACTTGAGGAATGCTATCAACCAACTAGAACTGATACTTATAGAAAACTTCACTCAACCCAATAGACTACACTTTTTTTTAATCTTACATAGACAATTAACTAGAATAGGTGCCAGACCATAAAATAATTCTCAACAAATATAGAAGATTTCAAAATGTGTTTTCACAACAATTGAATCATATTAGAAGTTAATAAAAAACTTCTGTAAAGTCCCTAAGTATTTGGAAATTAAGCAGCATATTTTTAAATAATCTATGAGTTAAAGAAGAAATCATAAGGGAAATAAGAAAATAAATGACAATTAACATATGAAAATTTGTGAGATGTAGCTAAAGTAGTGCTTAGAAGCTAACTTACAAGAGCTTAGAGAAAAGAAGAAATTTTCAAATCTAATGATCTAAATGTTTACCTTAAGAAGCTAAAAAAGAACAGCAAACTAAATTCAAAATAAGCAAAGAAAATAAATAGTAAAAAGAGTAAACTCAGAAAGAAAATGGACAAAACAAACGATGAAAACTAAACTTGATTCTTTAAAAATATTAATAAGATTGGTAAACCACTAAGTAAACTAATCAAGAAAAAAGAGAAAGACAGAAAACACAAGTGAATTGTTTAGAAATTAAATAAGAAACATCATTATAGATCCCTCAGACAATAAAAGCTTATGGAAGGAATATAATTATGAAATTATTAATTCAATAAATTAGAAGACATGGACAAATTCCCTGAAAAAAATTAACCAAACTTTCACAGTATAAATGTAAAAAATAATAATCTCATATACATTAAGGTAATTGAATTTTAATCACAAGCTTTCTAACTAAGAAAACTCCAGGCCAGATGGCTTATCCAAATTCTATGCAAAAAAAAAAAAAATTGCAAGAAAAACATTTTACACAAACTCTTTTGTAAAGGAGCAATAAACACTTCCCATCTGACTTCATAAAAATGAGTAAATGCAAAGACATTACAAGAAAAAGGAACTACACACTGATGTCACTCATCAGTATTGGCCTGGGATCAGAAAATGTTTTCTTAAAAGCTGAGAGAGTAAATATTTTTGACTGTGAAGGCCACATTGCCTCTGTTGAAACTGTTCAACTCTCCCAGAGCAGTGCAAAAGCAGTCATAGAGAGTATGTAAATAAATTGGCATGGCTATGTTCCAGCAAAATTTTATTTATCAAACTATCCCCTTATATATGTGCTATAAATCCTAAACAGATATCACAAAATTTACTCAGCAAGTTCTAGAAATGTTAATACATAATTACCAAATTTGGTTTATCCCAAGAATGCCACATTGGTTTTTTATTCAAAATTAAACAATATAATTCATCACCTTTATTAAAGGAGAAAAAATCAAACAATTATATTAAAAAATTTAGAAAGTTTTGGACAAATCAATACCCACTTGTGATAAAAACTACTGGCATTCTAGCAATAGAAGGAAAATTTATTAATTTGATAAAGTCCATCTACAAAAAAACAAAACAAAACCATAGTTAGTATCACAACATAAATATTAAAAATTGAACAGTTTCCCTTTAAGATTGCAAGTGAAACAGACATCTCTGTTCATCATTTCCATTCAACATTGAACCAGAGGCTCTAGCCAGTGCAATAAGACAAGAGAAAAAAAGTCATACTAATACGATAGGAAGAAATAAAGTTGTCTATACACAGATGACATGACCATGTATGTAGAAAATTCTAAGGAACCAAAAAACAAAATAAAATAAAACAACAGGAAAAACTACCAGTGCTAAGTAATTTAGCAAAGTCATAGAACACCAGGTTAATTTGTGTATGTGTGTGAATTGCAGTAAAAATATCAGGTACAGTAGTATTTTTTAAAAATATGATAGAACTAGGTATATAATAAAATGCACAAGAGTTGTACAAAAAATTACAAACTAGAAATCACTAACAAAGAGGTAGCTGGAAAATGCCCATTTTTTGTAAACTAAGTATCCTATTTGTGCATAAACAATAGGTCAAAAGAAAAACTTGAACAGGAAAGTTAAAAAGCAATTTGAACTGAATAATATTAAAGATATATCATACTATAATTTATGAGATGCAGCTAAACAAAACCACATTCAGGAAAATTTTGAAAGACTGAAACAAATAGGGATCTATACCAGGGTGATGGAATGCAGCACTCAATATTTTTAAGCTGCCAATTCTTCCAAGTTGATCTATAGATTCAATGTAATCCTAATCAAATTTCCCACATATTGCTTGTTGAAATTGACCAACCGATTACAAAATGTATGTAGAAACTCAAAGGACTTGGAATAGACAAAACAATGGTGAAAAATAAAAACTATGCTTTAGGAGTTACACTATTTGAAATCAAAACTTTGTACACATCTACAGTTACCAAGATAGTTGGTATGATATTGACATCAAGGTAGACAAATAGATTAATGGAACAGAATGGAGTCCAGAAATTGGTTCACATTTATGTGGTTAATTTATTTTCAACCATGGTACCAAATAATTCAATAGAGAAGTTAAATTCTCTTCAATATATGGTGCCGAAACAATTTGCTCTCAATCTAATAAAAAAAATGAACCTCAACCCCTACCTCACACAATATGTAGAAATTACTTTGAGGTGGATCCGTAGACTAAAAATACAAACTTCTGTGAGAAAACATAAGAATATATCCTCTTAGCCTTAAGGTAGGCAAATATATATACATATTTTATAGAAGACCCAAGAAACAAACTACAGACTGGAAGAAAATATCTACAATTCATTTGACAAAGAACTTATATGCACAATATATAAATAACTTCTACAATTCAACAATAAAAACATAACCAAATTAAAAAATAGTCAAAAGATATGAAAAACGATTGGCAAAATATATATAAATTCCCAAAAGGCACATGAACAAGTGATCAGCATTACTAGTTATCAGAGAAATGCAAAAGAAAACCTAAGTGAGATACTACTACATGGCCAGTATAATTCAAAAAGACTGCCAACACTCACTGGTGGCATGGATGTGGACATCAGTGGTAGGAGGATAAAATGACATACATCATCTTGGAAATTATCTTCTGAGCTGCTCTGAGTTAAAAGTTAAACATAAACCTTTTTTTTTTCTGGGTAATAAAAAAGATGATTTTTATTTTGATCTTTCTGCATCAAATCAACCAGAAATAATTAGCTGCTGGTGGTGGGTTTATTGCCTTAATGATCCCATTCCTTCTCCCTTCCCTGCTGTTTTTCATTTGAGCTTGTAGTACCTTCCCACTCTCTCTAGGCTGAGCACTGCAACTTACTTCGGCCAAAGAGATATTAGCAAACTTGACAAAGGAGATTCTTGAATAAGCCTTTTGCTCTTTCTGTTTGCTTGTTTTCACTGATGTTTTAGTTTTTCGTCTGATTTTTAAAATAGTCTTTATTTTTATTTTTTTATTAAGATTATGAAAGATTACAACCTTGTGAGATTTCAGTTGTACATTATTGTTAGTCATGTTGTGGGTACACCACTTCCCCCTTTGTGCCCTCCCCCTACCCCCCCCTTTCCCTGGTAACCACCTATCAGTTCTCCTTGTCAATATGTTAACTTCCACCTATGAGTGGAGTCATATAGAGTTCGTCTTTTTCTGTCTGGCTTATTTTGCTTAACATAATACCCTCGAGGTCCATCCATGTTGCTGTGAATGGAGGAATTTTGTCCTTTTTCATGGTTGAGTAGTATTCCATTGTGTATATATACCATATCTTCTTTATCCAATCATCAGTTTCTGGGCATGTAGGTTGGTTCCACGTCTTGGCTATTGTAAATAATGCTGCGATGAACATAGGGGTGCAAGGGACTCTTGGGATTTCTGATTTCAGGTTCCTAGGATAGATACCCAGTAGTGGGATGGCTGGGTCATAGGGTATTTCTATTTTTAACTTTTTGAGAAATCTCCATACTGTTTTCCATAGTGGCTGCACCAGTTTGCATTCCCACCAACAGTGTGTGAGGGTTCCTTTTTCTCCACAACCTCTCCAACATTTGTTGCTCTTGGTTTTGGATGTTTTTGCCAATCTAATGGGTGTAAGATGATATCTTAGTATAGTTTTGATTTGCATTTCCCTGATGATTAGCGATGATGAACATCTTTTCATGTGTCTATTGGCCATCTGTATATCTTCTTTGGAGAAATGTCTGTTCATGTACTCTGCCCATTTTTTGATCGGGTTGTTTGTTTTTTTGTTGGTAAACTGCGTGAGTTCTTTGTATATTATGGAGATTAACCCTTTGTCAGATAAGTGGCTTGTAAATATTTTTTCCCAGTTAGTGGGCTGTTTTTTTGTTTCAATCCTGTTTTCCCTTGCCTTGAAGAAGCTCTTTAGTCTGATGAAGTCCCATTTGTTTATTCTTTCTATTGTTTCCCTCAACTGAGGAGATATAGTGTCCAAAAAGATTCTTTTGAAACTGATGTCAAAGAGTGTACTGCCTATATTCTCTTCTAGAAGACTTACTGTTTCAGGCCTAATCTTTAGGTCTTTGATCCATTTTGAGTTTATTTTGGTGTGTGGTGAAAAAGAATGGTCAATTTTCAATCTTTTGCATGTGGCTGTCCAGTTTTCCCAGCACCATTTGTTGAAGAGACTTCCTTTTCTCCAATGTAGGCCCTCTGCTCCTTTGTCGAAGATTAGCTGTCCATAGATGTGTGGTTTTATCTCTGGTCTTTCAATTCTGTTCCATTGATCTGTGGACCTGTTTTTGTACCAGTACCATGCTGTTTTGATCACTGTAGCTTTGTAGTATGTTTTGAAATCGGGGATTGTGATTCCTCCAGCTTTGTTTTTCTTACTCAGGATTGCTTTAGCAATTCACGGTCTTTTGTTGCCCATATGAATTTTAGGATTCTTTGTTCAATTTCTGTAAAGAATGTCCTTGGGATTCTGATTGGGATAGCGTTGAATCTGTAGATTGCTTTAGGTAGTATGGACATTTTAACTATGTTTATTCTTCCAATCCATGTGCATGGAATGTCTTTCCATCTCTTTATGTCGTCAATTTCTTTCAAGAAAGTCTTGTAATTTTCATTGTATAAATCCTTCACTTCCTTGGTTAAATTTATCCCAAAGTATTTTATCCTTTTTGTTGAGATTGTGAATGGGATTGAGTTCTTGAGTTCTTTTTCTGTTAGTTCATTGTTAGTGTATAGAAATGCTACTGATTTATGTATGTTGATTTTATACCCTGCTACTTTGCTATAGTTGTTGATTGTTTCTAATAGTTTTTCTATGGATTCTTTGGGGTTTTCTATATATAAGATCATGTCATCTGCAAACAGCGAGAGTTTTACTTCTTCATTACTTATTTGGATTCCTTTTATTTCTTTTTCCTGCCGAATTGCTCTGGCCAACACCTCCAGTACTATGTTGAATAGGAGTGGCGAAAGTGGGCACACTTGTCTTGTTCCTGTCCTCAGAGGGATGGCTTTCAGTTTTTGTCCATTGAGTATGATGTTGGCTGTGGGTTTGTCATATATGGCCTTTATTATGTTGAGGTACTTTCCTTCTATACCCATTTTATTGAGGGTTTTTATCATAAATGGATGTTGGATCTTGTCGAATGCTTTCTCTGCATCTATTGAGATGATCATGTAGTTTTTGTTTCTCATTTTGTTAATGTAGTGTATGACGTTGATTGACTTGCGGATGTTGAACCATCCCTGTGTCCCTGGTATAAATCCCACTTGATCATAGTGTATAATCTTTTTGACGTATTGCTGTATTCGGTTTGTCAGAATTTTTTCACATCTATGTTCATCAGTGATATCGGCCTGTAGTTCTCCTTCTTTGTGTTGTCCTTGTCAGGTTTGGGGATCAGAGTAATGTTGGCTTCATAGAATGTGTTAGGGAGTACTCCATCTTCCTCAATTTTCTGGAATAGTTTGAGAAGGATAGGTATTAAATCTTCTTTTAATGTTTGGTAGAATTCTCGAGAGAAGCCGTCTGGTCCTGGATTCTTATTTTTGGGGAGGTTTTTGATGACTGTTTCTATTTCTTTACTTGTGATTGGCCTATTCAGATTCTCCATTTCTTCCTGATTCAGTTTGGGGAGGTTGTAGGAGTCTAGGAATTTGTCCATTTCTTCTAGGTTGTTCAATTTGTTGGGATATAGTTTTTCATAGTATTCTCTTACAATCCCTTGTATTTCATTGGTATCTGTTGTGATTTCTCCTCTCTCATTCCTAATTTTATTTATTTGAGATTTCTCTCTTCTCTTCTTGGTGAGTCTGGCTAAGGGTTTGTCGATCTTGGTAATTTTTTCGAAGAACCAACTGTTTGTTTCATTGATCCTTTCTATTGTCTTTTTTGTTTCAATATCATTTATTTCTGCTCTTATTTTTATTATTTCCCTCCTTCTACTGACTCTGGGCTTTGTTTGTTCTTCTTTTTGTAATTCTGTTACGTGTTGTTTGAGGTTGCTTATGTGAGCTTTTTCTTGTTTAGTGAGGTGAGCCTGTACTGCAATGAATTTCCCTCTTAGGACTGCTTTTGCTGCATCCCAAATGATTTGGTATGTCGTGTTCTCATTTTCATTTGTCTCCAGATAATATTTGATTTCTTCTTTAATTTCTTCAATAATCCATTGTTTGTTCAGAAGCATGTTGTTTAGTCTCCACATTTTTGCACCTTTCTCTGCTTTATTCTTGTAGTTGATTTCTAGTTTCATAGCATTATGATCAGAAAAGATGCTTGATATTATTTCAACTCTCTTGTATTTATTGATGCTTGCTTTGTTTCCCAAGATATGGTCCATCCTTGAGAATGTTCCATGTGCACTTGAGAAGAATGTGTAACCTGCTGTTTTTGGATGAAGTGTTCTATATATATCTATTAAGTCCATCTGGTCTAATTTTTCATTTAATTCTATTATTTCCTTGTTGATTTTCTGTCTGGATGTTCTGTCCATTGGTGTTAATGGTGTGTTGAGGTCCCCTACTATTATTGTATTGCTGTTGATGTCTTCTTTTAGTTCTGTTAAGAGTTGCTTTACAAATTTTGGTGCTCCTGTGTTGGGTGCGTATATATTTATAAGTGTTATGTCTTCTTGGTGGAGCATCCCTTTTATCATTATATACTGTCCCTCTTTGTCTTTATCTGTTTTGCTTTGAAGTCTACTTTGTCCGATATTAGTATAGCGACACCTGCTTTCTTTTGTTCATTATTAGCTTGGAGTGTTGTTCTCCATCCCTTCACTCTGAGTCTGTGTTTGTCTTTGGGGCTGAGATGCGTTTCCTGGAGGCAGCATATTGTTGGGTCTTGTGCTTTGATCCATCCTGCCACTCTGTGTCTTTTGATTGGGGAGTTCAATCCATTTACATTTAGAGTGATTATTGAGATGTGGGGGCCTACCACTGCCATTTCATGTCTTGTTTTCCAGTTTTCTTCAATTTCCTTTATTTCTCATCCCATGGTTTAATCTGTTCTGATGAAGAGCTGCTACTCTCTGTTGTTGTCCTTCTACTTATCTCCTTTGCTCTTGGTTTTGTAGCCCCTTTCCTCTTTTTGATTTTTCAGGAATGAGGGTTTTCCTGAGCATTTCCTGAAGAGGAGGTTTTGTGGTAATGAACTCCCTTAATTTTTCTTTATCTGAGAAAGTTTTTACTTCTCCACCGTATTTGAAGGATATTTTCACTTGGTAGAGAATTCTCGGCTGTAGGTTTTTGTCCTTCAGATTTTTGAATATATCATTCCACTCTCTTCTAGCCTGTAAAGTTTCTTCTGAGTAATCTGCTGATAGCCAGATGGGGGTTCCTTTGTAGGTTAATTTCTTCTGCCTGGCTGCCATTAGTATTTTCTCCTTGTCGTTGACTTTTGCTAGCTTCACTACTATATGCCATGGGTTTGGTCTTCTTGCATTGATAAAGTTTGGAGATCTATTGGTTTCTGTCACATGAAGTTCCATCTCTCTCACCAGGTTTGGGAAGTTCTCAGCCATTATTTCTTTGAATAGGCTTTCTGCCCCTTTCTCCCTCTTTTCTCCCTCTGGTATACCTATAATCCTTATGTTGCATCTCCTAATTGCGTCTGATAATTCTCGGAGAGTTTCTTCATTTCTTTTTAGTCTTACTTCTCTCTCCTCCTCTGCCTGCAGCATTTCTATATTCCTACCTTCCAAATTGCTAATTCTTTCCTCCATATTATCGGCCCTACTGTTCAGTGCATGTAGATTTTTCTTAATCTCCTCTACTGTGTTCTTCATTTCCAGTATTTCTGTTTGGTTCTTCTTTATAGTATCAAACTCTTTTGTGACATACCTCCTGAACTCCTTGAGTTGTCCATCTGAATTCTCTTTTAACTCATTGAGTCTTTTAATGATGGCTGTTTTGAAGTCATCATCGTTTAGGTTATATATTTTATTTTCTTTGGGATTGTTTTCTGTGTATTTGTTATTTTCCTTCTGTTCTGGAGATTTAATATATTTTTTCATATTGCTTGATGTTGTAGATTTGTGCCTCTGCATAGAGATAGAGTTTAGTTATTCCTTCCACTTGTTTCTACTGGTGTGGTGGGGGAGCAGCTGTTTATACTGCACCAACCAGGAACGCTATCAGCTGTTGCTAACTGGGCCCGGGCCCCTCCTCATAGTCACAGTGGTCCTGTGGGTTCCCTCTTCAGCTGGGGGGGCCATCACGGGGGGGCTTCAGGCTGCTGGTGCCTACTGTTGCAGACCACCTAGATGTGCTCCCTCCTTGGGGTCTGCAATGGTGTTATGGGGTTTTCCAGTGGCCAGGGGCAGGATCACTTATGTTTGCAGCTCCATCACTGTCGGCACCCACAAAATCTCACTTGTCCACTATGGGTCACAGCAGAGCTATTGGCATCTTCTGCAGTCTGTGGTTAGCTCACTTAGCTATGCTACTTTTGTCCCGGGGTCTTCCAGCCTTGTGGCTGCCGGATGGGTGCTCTCTACTAGTGCTGTGCAGAGGCTTTCACTGAGGCTGCTGTGAGCCTGTAGGGTTTGCCCCTAGGCTGCGGAGCTGGGTCGCTGGAACTCCACCCAGCCTCAATCCTGTTCCCCAGGATCTTGGGGAGCCCTTTGCCCTGTCTGGGGGATAGCCGGAGACCTTGATTTCAGTGGCAGCTGGCCGGCTGCTGCCCTGCCTGCTATTCTCCTCTCCGGGACCCTCCCGGTGTTGTGGATGCTGGGAGGGGCCTCTCTGCTAATGGCAGGTAGAGACTGCCTGTTGCCAGGGCAGAACTCTGAAGTATTGCCCCCAGGCCACGGAGCCAGTCACTGGAGCTCCACCCAGCCCCAGTCCTCTCCGAGGGGATCTCCGGCAGTCCTGAGCCCCGCCCGGCAATCAGTGGGGAAGGCAGTGGCAGCTGGTGGGCTGCTGCGCTGCTTGGGATTCTCTCTGGGACCTTCCCAACGTTGTGGATGCTGGGTGGGGCCTCTCTGCTAATGGCAGACAGAGACTTTCGTCTGCTGCCTGGGCGGATCTCTGGAGCTTTCCCCCTGGGCTGTGGAGCCGGCCGCTGGAGCTCCACCCAGCCCCAGTCCTCTCCGAGGAGATCTCTGGCAATCCCGTGCCCCGCCTGGCAGTCAGTGGGGCAGGCAGCGGCAGTTAGTGGGCCACCGCACCATCTGGGATTCTCTCCAGGACCCTCCGGGCACCGTGGATGCTAGGTGGGGCCTCCCTGCCAATGGTGGGCAGAGGCTCTCCCCGTGGACTCAGGTGTGTAACTCTGGAGCTTCCCTCTGGGTTTAGGTGTAATTGCGGGGGGCTTAGGTAGGGCTCTGGTCACCTGTTTCCACCATCGCTCCTCTGGTGTGAGCACCCTCCTGCCCTAGGTGTGTGTTGATGTTCTGGGGGCGTCTGTTGGAAGAAAGCCACTTGCAGGTACTAGGCTGTTCGGTTGGGGTCGGAGAGTTTTCACCTATCTCCACCTCCTCCCAGAGGGAAGTTCGTCCGCCTTCCAATGTATAGCCACGTGGGTCTCTCAGGCGTCCTGAGATGCTATATGGATATCCTTTGTTAAGCGATGAATGTCCAATTAGTTGTAGACTCAAAGGGGGAGAGACAGAGAGGACTACTCACGCCGCCATCTTGGATCTTCTCCAAAAAAAAACATAAACATTTTTTAATATGATCCAGTCATCACCATACTTAGATATTTAAAGGAGAGAAACGAAAATATGCATACACCAAAAGGTGCACTAGGATGGCCATAACATAACTTGGATATTCATAGTTGCTCAAAACAGGAAACATCCATATGTTCATCGACTGAAGAATGGCTAGGAAAATTGTTGTGTATCCATATAGGGGAATAATTCTTAGCAAATTAACACACAAAAATGAATAAGCTACTAATACACACAAAAGTTGACAGACCTCAGAAAGACGAAGCTATTCAGCTGATCAAGAGAAGCCAGATGCTCTGGAGTTATATTTAAAATTCTGTTACAGTCTAAGCAATTTATAAGGAAACCAATCAGAAGAGTCGTTGCTTCTTGACAGGTGGAGTAGGGACAGGTGTTGAGTTTGGGAAGAAGCAAAAAAGTTCTTTCTCAAATGATAGAAATATCCTGTATTTTAATAGGCATCTGAGTTATATAGGTGAAGGAATTTTTCAAAATGTGTTGAATTATACACCTAATTTTTATTCATTTCACTGGATGTACAATATACCTCAATAGAACGATTCCCACACATCCAGATAATGTTCTACGTCCAACACAATTTGGGATATATCGGTGAAATATCTTGAAAAGCACTGACCGGTTAATGGGAATCTTTGAAGCTTTTTAAGCAAGGAATTTCTATTTGTGTTCTTGATAGATCAATGAGGAGACTGTAGAGAATGAATTACAAATGAGTAATACTTAAGATAGGGAGACCAGATAAATTAAGAAAATGGTCTTTTATTCAAAAACTTAAGAAAATGGGTGATTTCTCAGGCAAGCTCACAAATATCTAATTGTGCCAACCTAAGAGAAGTAATAACAATTCAGTAACTTAGTATTCAGTATATTCTTGTGAAAAGCCAAATATCCATGACCTAAGAGCATTCAGCGTTCTTATGTAATTAAGAGATTCATAATCCTGTATATTCTGGCTCTTACCCTGAAGTCCTATTTTCCAAACATGTTGGATACATAAACCATTTTTAATATACAAGCTTCCATATCTGCTTGGAATTTTGTCATCATAGTATAATTTTAGCACTATATGTCATAAAGTGATTAAAAAAGAGAAAAAACACTTTATATCATTATGCTATCAAATTATATTAGTTATCAACTTAGTATATTTAACAATAGTGATACTACTATCCATATATAAAGATAAATCTAAAGGTTTTCCCTCATTTTACAAGCAGTACTTGCTTTTTAATGCATTTTATAAAGTTATTGAAACGTTTGACTTGATTTTAAATAAAAATGTTCAATGACATATTATTATATAGATGTTTTTGAGATTGGATCCATATTAGTTCAAATGTCACTATCCCAGCATGGCCTTTGCTGACAGATCTAGTTAGAAATGTTTCTCACTCCCCCTCCCACCCCACCACACAAACATGCACTTTCATATGTTATTCTGTTTCATTTTGTCCATGTTAATTACCCTTATCTGAAATACTTTTTGCTTACTAGTTATTTTTTATCTCCACTCACTATTATGTAAATTTTACAGTGTCAGGGATTTTTCTTGTTTATGTCATATCCCCAGTGCATGCAATATTGCCAGGTTCATATTAGGGATGCCGTAAACCTTTGAATGAGCAGATAAAACAATGAATGAATAAATTCTCTGAAGGTATCTAAAATAGCAGGTATGTATTGCATTTATGCAATTAGGTTTCTTTACATTCCCATTTCTCAAATAGAAAAAAGAGAAGAAATCACGTTGTTTGTTCATTCTTCTTTTTTTCTGACTAATGTCAAGAAGTAAAGGGTGGAAAGAAATCAGAATTGTGGGATTGTAAAAATAATTGTGCAACTCGGTATGTTTAATGATCATAACCACACTCTGATTTGTGTCACAGGGGGAATAATTCCAGTCTCAAGAAATGGATTGGAAAAATCTCAAGCTTTAGTTCTTGCGATTTCACATGTAAGTAGATAAGTAGGTTTAAGGAAAGGTCATTGAAATAGAATTATAACCATTTATTAAAGAAAAAAAAGTGATCTGTAGCCAAAGTCCCGCATTTTTATATCTTGATGAGCAGAGTAAGAACAGCTAAATCTGGTTCAAATAAACCTTAGGTCAATGGTTATTAGACTCCATCAGCCAGGGATTCTGCCTTCTCTCATACTGTGCAAAGAAGAAGAAGAAAAAAACATATGAAATCAGAAAAATTACCATTGAACCCCATGGGAGATGGTTCAAATCTGGACAGATCTGGAGGAAAGAGCAGAAATGTAACCTCAGAATTAAGAGGTAAAAGGATGCATATAAAAAGTCCTGGATCAATTTCTGTAATCTCTGAATGCTTCCTCATTACTGGGGTTATACATCCCCTCTTCAACCACGTCTCCATCACTATCTAAAGTACCAGTTTAAATCACTAATTTAAACCTGATAAAACTGGGAAATTTAAATTACTTCCTTTTATGAGATTACAAAAACTTCAATTCTGGAATGCTTTCTAATTCCAAAAGGAGACTCACTCACTTTATATTAAATAATAATAATATACCCAAAACTCAAATAATAATTGAATAGTACCGAGACAAAAGTGTCCATTAAGGACACTTTATATCGATGTCAGCATCAGCCATAACCTTGTGTAGCCTGCTTCTAGATAACACTTATGTACAATAGAAATCAGACAATAACATCAAATGATTTACAAAAGTCAGTTAGTAAAAATAACCAGCTGACTGATTAATTTCCATGGCTTATTTTTTTTATTGGTGTTCCCCAAACATGGTCCTGATCATTATCCTTTTCATGCTTTTTAGGTTAAGTCATTCAATGTTAACTTAATGTGCTTTTGAAAATTTTCAACGTCATATATTTGTTCACTTTTCATTCACTCATTTATTTAAACAACCTTGTTTGGATTCATCAACCATTTATTGCTTGTCAATTTTCTTCATAGAAAAGAATGACAAGAAGATATTCTGAAGAAAGAATATTAAAAGTCAAGGTTTTAATTAAATAGTGGGTAGCAAGAACACATTTAAAAAAAAAGATAAAAGGTAATAAGGTCAAAGATAATAAGGAAATAGAAAGAGAACTTAATTTTAAAGAGAATATTATTTTAAGCTATAATCCCAAATATACAGTACCTTATACAAGATTTCTTTCTGGTATTTTCTTCATCTAAGCTAACCACTATACATTACATTACTAGAATTTCTAGATGAGATTACTGATTACATATAGTTGGAGGGATAGACTTTTCTAAATGTTGGACCGTTTTAAAATTTCTTTTGGATAGTGTTACATATGCTATAATGTGAAACATTTCACATTGACAGTTTTTTCTTATTATCTGAGATAGGGGTGGGGTCACCCTTCCAATATGGTATCATGTTACCTCATATAATTACTATTTATTTGATATTTTTATAAAATATTTTAGGCTAAATCTTTTGGAAACTATTCTATATCATTCCCAGATGTATTTTACACCCTATTCCCAATTGTTTTATGAAATGAAAATTTAAATAAAACCACATATCTTTACTCATAAAGCTCTCCAGTGGTCCTTATCAGAAAACTCTCATATTTTATGACCAGGAGGATTTTAAATAATGTTTAAAAACTTTCATATAAAATTTAGAGAATCAAGCAATTTTAATATTATTTCTAATTTGTCACATATTAGTAGTAGCCAGGCCTTTTATTCAGTGTATATTTGTTTTATGATTATAAATCTATCTGTTAAAAATTCATGTAAGAAATTCACGAATCCTGCAATAGGTTAGCAAGTTAATTTACCTTTATAAAAATATTTACTAAAATTACTAATGTCCTTTAACACTGTCAAGAGAGTGAAAAGACAGGCCACAGACTGGAAGAAAATATTTGAAAAGACATATGCAATAAAGAATTGTTACCCAAAATATACAAAGAACTCCTAAAAGTTAATAATAAGAAAATGAAAAGCCAAATTAAAAGATGGGCAAAAGACCTTAACAGACGCCCCACTAAAGAAGATACACAAATGGAAAGCATATGAAAAGATGCTCCAAATCATGTATCATCAGGGAAATGCAAATTAAAACAATAATGAGATACTATTACACACCTATTAGAATAACCAAAATCCAGAACACTGACAACACCAAATGCTGGAGAAGATGTGGAGCAACAGGAACTCTCATTCATTCCTGGTAGGAATGTAAAATGCACAGCCACTTTGGAAGAGAGTTTGATGGCTTCTTTTTATTATTTTTTAAAAATTTTTTTGACGGAGGTCATATTGGCTTACAATTTTGTGTAAATTTCATGTATACATTATTATATTTCAGTTTCTGTATAGACTGCGTCATGTTCACCACTAATAGTCTAGTTTTTATCCATCATCATACGAATGTACCCCCTTATCTGTTTTGCCTTTACACCACCTCTTTCTCCACTGGTAACCACTAATTTCTTCTGACCTATGTGTTTATCTTCTGCACATGAGTGAAATCATACAATATTTGTCTTTCACTGCCTGACTTATTTCATTTAGCATAATATCAAGACCCATCCACATTGTCAAAAATGGCATGACTTTGTCTTTTTTATGGCTGAGTAGTATTCCATTGTGTGTGTGTGTGTGTGTATATATATATACCATACTGTCTTCTTTATCCATTCATCTTTTGATAAACACTTGGGTTGCTTCCATGTCTTGGCTATTGTGAGTAATGCTGTGATGAACATAGGGATACATAAATCTCTGAATTGTTCTCTTCATGTTCTTTGGATAAATACCCAGTAGTAGGATAACTGGATCATGTGGTAATTTCCATTTTTAATTTTTTTGAGAAATATCCATACTGTTTTCCATTGTGGCTGCACCATTTTGCATTCCCACCAGCAGTGTATGAAAGTTCCTCTTTCTCCACATGCTCTCCAACACGTGTTATTTCTTGTTAATTATAGCTATTCTGATGGGTGTGAGGTGATATATTATCGTAGATTTGATTGCATTTTCCTAATAATTAATGATGTTGAACATCTTCTCATGTGCCTCTTAGGCATCCGTATATCTTCTTTGGAAAAATGTCTGTTCATATCCTCTTCCCATTTTTTGATTGGGTTGTTTGTTTTTTTGTTGTTGAGTTGTATGAGTTCTTTATATATTTTGTAAATTAACCCCTTGTCAAATAGATGATTTGCAAATATTTTCTCCCAGTTGGTAAGTTGTCTTTTGGTTTTGTTGATGGTTCCTTTTGCTGTAAAGAAGCTTTTTCATCTATTGTAGTCCCATTTGTTTAGGTTTTCTTTTGTTTCCCTTACATGAGGAGACATGGTGTTTAAAAGATACTGCTAAGAACAATGTCAAGAGTGTACTGCCTATATTTTCTTCTAGGAGCTTTATAGTGTCAGGTCTTACATTCAAGTCTTTAATCCGTTTTGAGTTAATTTATGTGTAAGGTATAAGATAATGTTCTACTTTCATTCTTTTGCATGTGGCTGTCCAGTTTTCCCAGTACCATTCATTGAAGAGTCCTTTATCCACTGAATGTTCTTGGTTCCTTTGTCAAAGATTAGCTGTCCATAGATGTGTGGGTTTATTTCTTGGCTTTCAATTCTGTTCCACAGAACTTTGTGTCTGTTTTTATGCCAGTACCATGGTGTTTTGATTACTGTAGCTTTGTAGTATAATTTGAATTCAGGGAGTGTGATACCTCCAAATTTGTTCTTTTTTCTCAGAATTGCTTTGGTTATTTGGGGTCTTTTGTTGTTGCATATAAATTTTAGGAATCTTTGCTCTATTTTTGTGAAGAATGTCATTGGGATTTTGATTGGGATTGCACTGAATCTGTAGATTGCTTTAGGCAATATGGAAATTTTAACTCTGTTTATTCCTCTAATCCAAGGTCATGGAATATCTTTCCATTTCTTTATGTCTTCAATTTCTTTCAATAATGTCATATAGTTTTCAGTGTATAGGTCTTTCACTTCCTTGGTTAAACTTATTCCTAGGTATTTTATTCTTTTTGTTGCAATTGTAAATGGGATTTTATCCTTGATTTCATTTTCTTCCAGTTCATTATTAGTATATAGAAATGCAACTGATATTTGTGTTGATTTTGTATCCTACAATTTAGTGTATTTGTTGATTATTTCTAATAGTTTTTAGGTGGATTCCTTAGGGTTTTTGATATATGGACTCATATCATATGCAAATAGTTAGAGTTTCACTTCTTCCTTTTCAATTTGGATACCTTTTATTTCTTTTCCTGGCCTAATTGCTCTGGCTAAAACTTCCAGTAATGTTGATAAAAATGGCAAGAGCAGGTATCCTTGTTCCAGTTCTCAGAGAAATGACTTGCACTTTGTCAAGGTTGAATATAACGTTGGCTGTGGGTTTGTCATATATGGCTTTTATTACGTTGAGATACTTTCCTTCTATAAGCATTTATTGAGAGTTTTTATCATAGATGGATGTTGGGTCTTGTCAAATGCTTTCTCTGCATCTATTGAGATGATCATGTGTTTTTTATTGCTCATTTTGTTAATGTAGTGTATCACATTGATTGATTTATAGATGTTGAACCATTGCTGCATCCATGGAATAAATCCTTTTGATTGTGGTATATGATCCTTTTTGTTTTTTTATTGCAATAACATTGGATTATAACATTATACAACTATCAAATGTACATCATAATATATTTCAAATTCTGTGTATGTTACATCATGTTCATCCCCCAAAGACTAATTACAATCCATCACCACACATGTGTGCCTAATCATCCCTTTCATCCTTCCCCTTCCCCCCTACCCCTATGGTAACTATCAATCCAATCTCTGTTACTATGTGTTTGTTGTAGTTTGTATCTTCTACTTATGAGTGAGATCATATAGTGTTTGATTTTCTCCCCCTCTGACTTCTTTCACTTAGCATAATACCCTCCAGGCCCATCGATGTCACAAATGGCCAGATTTCATCCTTTCTTATGGCTGAATAGTATTCCATTGTGTATATATACCAAATCTTCTTTATCCATTGGTCCCTTGATGGACACCTAGGTTGCTTCCAAGTCTTGGCTATTATGAATAAGGCTGCAATGAACATAGGAGTGCATGCATCTTTATGCATTAGTGTTTTCAATTTCTTTGGATAAATATCCAGCAGAGGAACAGCTGGATCATATGATAGATCTATTCTTAATTTTCTGAGGGAACTCCATACGCTTTTCCATAGTGGCTGCACCAGTTTACACTCCAACCAGCAGTGTACGAGGGTTCCCTTCTCTCCACATCCTCTCCAGCATTGATGTTTCTTGTCTTGTTAATTATAGCCATTCTGACCAGAGTGAGATGATAGCTTACCGTAGTTTGGACTTGCATTTCCCTGATAGTTAATGATGTTGAACATGTTTTCTTGTCCCTGTTGGCCATCTGTATATCTTCTTTAGAGAGATCTCTGTTCAGATCTTTTGCCCATTTTTTAATTGGGTTGTTGTTTTTTTTGTTGTTGAGACATATAAGTACTTTGTATGTTTTATATATTAACCCATTATCCAATATGTGGTTTGCAAATATCTTCTCCCAATTGTTAGGTTGTCTTTTAGTTTTACTGATGGTTTCCTTTGCTGTGCAGAAGTTTTTTAGTTTGGTGTAGTTCAATTTGTTTGTTTTTTCTTTTGTTTCCCTTGCCTGGTCTGACCTGGCACTTGAAAATATGCTGCTAAGACCAATGTCAAAGAGCATGCTGTCTATGGTTTCTTCTAGAAGTTTCATGGTTTCAGGTCTTACATTTAAGTCTTTAATCTATTTTGAGTTGATTTTTGTCCATGGTGTAAGATAATGGTCTACTTTCATTCTTTTACATGTGGCTGTCCAGTTTTCCCAACACCATTTATTGAAGAGACTCTCATTTCTCTGTTGTATGCTCTTGGCTCCCTTATCAAATATTAGCTGTCCATAGATGTGTGGGTTTATTTCTGGGCTTTCAGTTCTATTCCATTGATCTGTGTGTCTGTTTTTGTGCCAGTACCATGCTGTTTTGGTTACTATGGCTTTGTAGTACATTTTGGAATGAGGGAGTGTGATAACTCCAGCTTTGTTCTTTTTTCTCAGGATTCCTTTTGCTCTTCGGGGTCTTTTTTGTTCCATATAAATTTTAGGATTCTTTGTTCTATTTCTGTGAAAATTGTTGTTGGAACTTTGATAGGGATTGCATTGAATCTATAGATTGCTTTAGGAAGTATGGATATTTTAACTATGTTAATTCTTCCAATCCAAGAGCACAAAATATCTTTCCATTTCTTTGTGTCTTTTTCAATTTCTTTCAACAATGTTTTATTGTTTTCAGTGTACAGATCTTTCACCTCTTTGGTAAAGTTTATTCCTAGGTATTTTATTCTTTTTCTTACAATTGTAAATGGGATTGTATTCTTAATTTCTCTTCCGCTACCTCACTGTTAGTGTGTAGAAACACAACCGATTTTGTATGTTAATTTTTTATCCTGCAACTTGACTGTATTCATTTATTACTTCCAAAAGGTTTTTCGCAGATTCTTTAGGGTTTTCTACATATAAAATCATATCATCTGCAAAGAGTGACAGTTTCATTTCTTTTTCAATTTGCATTTCTTTTATTTCTTTTTCTTGCCTGATTGCTCTGGCTAGGATTTCCAATACTATGTTAAAAAAGAGTGGCAAAAGTGGGCATCCTTGTCTGGTTCCTGTTCTTAGAGGGATAGCTTTCAGTTTTTCTCCATTGAGAATGATATTAGTTGTGGGTTTGTCATATATGGCCTTTATTGTGTGGTGGTGTATTTTCCTTCTATACCCATTTTATTTAGAGTTTTTATCATAAATGGATGCTGTATCTTGTCAAATGCTTTCTCTGCATCTATTGAGATGATTGTGTGATTTTAGGTCTTAGTTTTTTAATGTGGTGTGTCATGTTGATTGATTTGTGGATATTGAACCATCCCTGCATCCTTCTAATAAAACCCACTTGATCATGATGTATGATCTTTTTAATATATTGTTGTATTGGATTTGTTAGTATTTTGTTGAGGATTTTTACGTTGATGTTCATCAGTGATATTGGCCTGTAATTGTCCTTTTTTGTGTTGTCCTTGTCTGGTTTTGGTATCAGGGTAATGATGGCCTTGTAAAATGAGTAGGGAAGTATTTTGTCTTCTTCAATTTTTTTGGAATAATTTGAGAAGAATAAGTATTAACTCTTCTTTGAATGTGTGGTAGAATTCACCAGAAAAGCCATCTGGTCCTGGATTTTTGTTTCTTGGGATGTTTTTGATTACTGTTTCAATATATTTGCTTGTGATTGGCCTACTCACATTCTCTACTTGTTCATGCTTTAGTTTTGGGAGGTTGTATGACTGCAAGAATTTATGCATTTCTTCTAGGTTATCCAGTTTGTTGGTGTATAACTTTTCATAGTTTTCTCTTGTAATCCTTTGTATTTCTTTGGTGTCCATTGTAATTTCCTCCCTTCCATTTCTGATTTTATTTATTTGAGCTTTCTCTCTTTTTTTTCTTAGTGAGTTTGGCTAAGGGTTTGTCATTTTGTTTCTCTCTCAAAGAACCAGCTCTTAGTCTCATTGATCCTTTCTATTGTTTTTTCAGTCTCTATTTCATTTATTTCTGCTCTGATTTTTATTATTTCCCTCCATCAGCTAGATGTGGGCTTTGTTTTTCTTTATTTACTTCTGTTTTCATTTGAGATTTTTCTTGTTTTTTGAGGTAGGCCTGTATTGCTATAAATTTCCCCCTTAGTACCAACTTTGCTGCATTCCATGAGTTTTGGTATAACGTGTTTTCATTTTCACTTGTCTCTAGGCAGTACACTCTTTTACATTGGTTTTAGCAGCATCTTTTCTTATATCATGTCTCCTCTGGCAACGGAAACAAAAGAAAAAACAAACAAATGGGACTACATCAGACTAAAAAGCTTCTGTACAGCAAAAGAAACCATAAACAAAACAAAAAGACAACCCACCAACTGGGACAAAACATTTGCAAATCTTATATTCAACAAGGGGTTAATTTACAAAATATATAAAGAACTCCTATGACTCAACAACAAAAAAACAAACAACCCTATCAAACAATGGGCAGAGGATATAAACAGACATTTTTTCAAAGAAGATATATAGATGGCCAACAGGCACATGAAAAGATGTTCAACATAACTGATTAATAGGGAAAGGCAAACCAAAAATACAATGAGATCTTACCTTACACCTGTCAGAACTTCTATAATTAACAATACAAAAAGTAACAAATGTTGGAGAGGATGTGGAGAAAATGGAACCCTCATACACTCTTGGTGGGAATGCAAACTGGTGCAGCCACAATGGGAAACAGTATGGAGATGTCTCAAAAAGTTAAAGATAGAAATGCCATATTACCCAGCCATCCCACTACTGGATATTTATCCAAAGAACATGAAATCAACAATACAAAGAGATTTATGCACCCCTAAGTTCATTGCAGCACTATTCACAATAGCCAAGAGGTGGAACAACCTAAGTGGCCATCGACTGATGAATGGATAAAAAAGACATGGTATATATACAATGGAATACTACTCAGCCATAAAAAAGACACAATCATCCCATTTACAACAACGTGGATGGACTTTGAGGGTATTATGTTAAGTGAAACAAGCCATACAGAGAAAGACAAACACTGTATGATTTCACTTACATGTGGAAGATAAACAAACACATGGGTAAAGAGAACAGATTAGCAGTTACCAGAGGGGTTAGGGTGGGGTATGGGTGAAAAGGGGTAAAGGGATACATATGTATGGTGATGGATAAAAACTAGACTGTTGGTGGTGAGCATGATGCAGTCTATCAGAAACTGACATATAATAATGTACACCTGAAATTACACAATGTTATAAACCAATATGACCACAATAAAATAATTAAAACAAGACAAAGCCCAGCACTAAAAAAAGAACAAGGAATGTCCTTCAATAGACATAATTCTAAACATTAAGCAGTGGGTTTAAGTAGTTGCTGGTGGTTAATGTCCAGCATACCAAAACTTGATCAATGAATACTCCAAAAGATAGCTTTTTGACTGCCAGCAGTGAATTTCTGAGACTGCAAAATAAATATGTACTTTTCTGGTAATAAACAGATATTTTTAGGTACCAACTATGTGCCAAGTATTTTATCTCAGTACCAGAAAGAAATAAGAAGTTATTTAAATCAAATATCAGCAAAACAATTTCCCTTTTCTAACAAAGTAGTATTCATCTTCAATTGTCCTGTTTCTTATGAGGTCTACTAACATGCAGTGGATGTTTCTCACATATGAACAGAAGAACGTTTAGCTAAAAGGTAACTTGCCTAGAATACTGCTTCAGTTAAAAGGCTCACTTTATAGATTAACCATTATAGTCACTTTTTAATTCATGATATATCTAAACTAATAATAACAGCACAATATACGCTGAAGGGAAATAGGTTTTCTATGCAGGCTTGAAATGCGATCATGTAGTGAGGTAGGGGTTACCAGGGAAGATATTTATAATGTAATTTACCATAAACAAAATTTTTTTAGTGAATATTCACGCTACAGAGTGTATCAGTCAGGTTTCAACCAGAGAGGCAGAACCAGTAGGAGATGGGTACTGAGGGATTTATTGCAGGTAACTTGTTTACAGCAAATTGCTTCACACTTGCCACTCCTGTCCCAACACAGTCCAGAGAATGATTCTCAATGTTTTTAGGCCAGTTGTGGTGATTCAAATACCTTTGCCAGTAATTGTGTTAGGCTTATTTTCCTAGATATAATTCTGACCAATATGAGCTGAAAGTCAGTTATGAAGCTTCTTAAAAATCTGCACAAGGATGATTTTGTAGTTAAAAATGATGTTTGCGATGTTGCACCCACTTTGCAAATATGAGAACAAAGGTGAGAATACAAAAGGAAATGTTGGAAGAACTTTGGCCCTTGATGGTGTTATTGAGCCATTGAATTAACCAACTCGGAAAGCTATGCCATTCTACCACTCATTTATTTATTCATTCATCTATCTGATAATACTTCTTCCCCGTAAATTCTGTTTGAATTGGAAATGTTTGTTAAATGCAGTTTGTAGCCTCTTAACTGATACAGAGGCCAAATAAAATCAGAAATTGCTTGGTAATGCATGGAATCAGAAGAAGAGGATTTAAATGATTCAAATGTTTATTGGAAAACAGGGAAAGGTAATCTAATAAAATATCTCTTTCTCTGGAATTTGGCTTTGGGCATCCAACTATTTGAACCTGGGAGTCAGAGTAACCCTCCTCTCAGCCTTTAGCATGGATTAGCTCACCTGAAGAACTGACTGAGGCGGGAAATTTGAGGTTCCTCAGCTTGCATGCATCTTCCTTTCTTTCTGAGGGGTCCTCTTAGAGCTACTCTCACTTGATTTGAGAGGGAAGTAGAGCCTTGCTTTCCTCGTGTGCTTTTTTCTCCTTGAATTTTGTCACTGAATTTTCTCTCAGTAGATCTCTATCCTGTTGGTAAGAGGTAGGAGGCACTCTGTCCCAGGTCTGATTGGGGTGGGGAGCTAGGAGGAGCTGCACTTTTTGATGCCTTCCAATTCTACCTGGGCAGGACATTCCAAGCCTGGATCTGATCTTGTATGAATTCTGGTCTTTGGAAACACCTACCTCAAAATCTTCTATGTACTCCCTGGTGGTTGAGACTGACTTGGGTCAGCAGTGTTGTCCAGGCATGGGGCCCTGAGCCCATGTCTTTCTTTCTCTGCTCGGAGGAAACTCTTCAACCCTCTGTCCCATGCATGGGCTCTACCAGATGCCCCAAGGAGCTCTGAGACTCAAGTTGATAGGGTCATCCCAGGTCCCTGTGGATGGTCCCCAGTCCAGGAGGGCAGTATGATAAATGGGTCACACCTACTGACCAAGATAGTATTTCCTTCATGGGATTTCATGAGATTAGGTCACCAGAATGGTACTGACATGCTGATCTTGGGTATCTCTCAGTCACATCAGACACAGGAAGAGTTAAATCCTCTGGGCTACCAGTGGTCTTATGATGACCGTTGTGCTTGAGCCATATAAGGCCTGGACATTAGCTCTTGTCTGCCAATATTCTGACCACAGTGATGCCTCCAGTCTACAGCACCCAAGGGCAGTTGGGGTGGTGGCAGGTCTTATTCATCTTGTGTACCCCCAGGCATTGGCACCCAGGGCAGTCACTCCACCAACTCAAGACAGTCCTCCTGGGATGGCCGTGCCAATCATCTCTGAGTTTTTTCAAGACTATTGCTCTTCTTCAAGACAATAGACACTTCTGACTGATATTCTTTTATGCTTCAATTGATAAAACTTAAGCTTTGAAATCTAGAAGTGGACATTCCTTGCATAAATGGAACTTCTGCCCACAGGACTCTTGACTGTTCACCCCACTGATGGAACTGTGTAGAAGGAAGATTTACAGTTAACATTGAATGAAATCACATTTTAAGAATGTGGTGACTATGACCTACAAAGTTCAGAAGTCATAACTGGAAGATATACTGTTTTATATTTAGCCTGTAGTACTCCAAATGGTAAATTTAACATGATCAGGAAGCAAATTATGATTCATGTTTTCCTGCACACTCTGGGTAAGACTTGCATTTGTGGACAATAACAACTATTAAGAGACTCATGAAGGGGATAAGAAGTACAAACTTCCAGTCATAAAATAAGTCATAGGGTACAGCATGGGGAATATAGTCAACAATATTTTAATAACTTTGTATGATGACAGAGCTTTTCAGGGTGATCGTTTTGTAATGTAAATAAACATTGAATCATTATGTTGTACACCTGAAACTAATAAAGTAGTGTATGTCAACTATACTTCAATAAAAATATTTAAAAAAAGAGTCATTGGAAGCTGATATTCTTTGGCTATTTGAAGGATGATGTACTATCATGAGTAATGAGGTAAACAGCATTTGAAAAACCAAATAAAAGTTACCAAGGAACTGCAGAAGCAAGAAAATCTGAAATGTTTTTATACAAATGGGTTTCAAAAAGCCATGGCATTGTGGGTAATAATAGCCTTGCTACTCATGCTAGGGGATTTGAAATTAGCCACTAATAATGCAGTTGACAATGAAGAGCACATAGAGATGGTGCTTGGACACTATAAGAATCTTCCCAAGCACTCATTGGACATAAGCAAAATATGTAAGTATCTCTTATTTACTTATTATTATAACTCATCGTTGATAAATCAACATATTTCACATGGGCTTTGATATTTTGTGATACCTTTTTCATCATATTGTTTGTAGAAAGAGAAGCCTTACAAAATATATTTGCCCAGGGCCCTGCAAACCCTGGGGGCAGATATATTGGGCACATTTGGGAAACTTTCCTTTAGAGCCTCTCTTCACTAACTGCACATTGTCTTCAACATTGAGCCCTTTGCCAATTTGGATACAACAGAAACAATCCTATTCCACATATATCAGTATATCTACTAATAGACACACTCACATACTCACACACAAAAACACACACATTATCTCAATGTTCACTATCCGAAAACTTGCAATGCAAATTAAAGACCTAAAAAGAGTTGACTCTCTCCAAAAAAAAAATATATATATATATCTCATTTACACATCAACTAATATATATAAACATATATAGATATCTAATATGTATTGTGCATTTACTACCTGCCATGAATTACATTATCCTCTTACAGATATCAACATATCTATTCCCTACAATACTCATATGATATAGTTATACTTATTATCTAGATTTTGTAAATAAGAAAACTAAGGAAAAGAGAGATTAAGTAACTGCCCAAGGTCACATAGCTTGTAAATGCAAAATGAGATTTTAATCCAGAAAGCCAAGTTCTCAACCACATTCTTTTTTTTTTTTCTGTTTTTAAACATCTGAAGTTCCACTGAAATTTCCATTTAGGCATTTACTCTCAAGAAGGCCATTTAAAAAAAAATTTTATTTTTCAAAGATTGACACCTGAGCTAACATCTGTTGCCAATCTTTTTTTCTTCTTCTTTTTCTCCCCAAAGCTCCCCAGTACCTAGTTGTATTTTCTAGTTGTAGGTCCTTCTGGTTGTGCTATGTGGGACTCCACCTCAGCATGGCTTGATGAGTGGCACTAGGTCTGTGCCCAAGATCCGAAACAGTGAAACCCTGGGCTGCCAGAGTGGAGTGTGTGAACTTAACCACACATCCACAGGGCTGGCCCACTCAACCACATTCTTATACTGACTCTCATATGAACTTTTTTCTTTCTTTTGATGTTATATTTTTGCACAGTTTGTCTTAGAATGTATTTTTCAGGAGTGTTTTATTTGAAACAAAGTGATTCAAAGAAAAATTTTATCATTGATGTTTAGAGAGGAGAGATTGTGATTGGCATTTTTAAAGTAGTGTATAATAAATCCAGTAAAGATTTTAGTCACTCAAAACATTCAGCAATGCAAAATTTTCATAAGGTAAGTTTTGAGTAGATGTTCAAATATGTGACAACGATATCATGAAAAAGACATTTAAAAACTTTGCACACATGATAATTGATTAGAGAATAACAAGTTGTGTGTACATTTTTGTGAGCCAGCACAGCCGTTATTTTTCTCCCTGAACTGCAAGATAAGCAGAGTCAAAAGTGACCACCCACAAGTTTGATCAATCTAACAACTGCCTTTAAATTTTTCCTGGAGTCCATGACTTTTCGTTGGTAAACCCTAATCTTAATTTTTTGTCTACAAAAATGCTCATTACCATTTGATAGAACATTAAAAAGTAGCAAAAAGAAAATCACTATAGCCTAAAGATTTGAACTTGGTTTTAGCTGTACTCTAAAACCAGAAAAACTATGTTGCTTATTAAAACTATATTTTCTAATTAAGTTCTTGCAAGGATTCAAATTGCATGCAGCACTATTGTTTAGGGTTATTTAAGGAAGTGCTATAACTTTTAAGAAGCAGTGCAAGCTCACTTGTAGTCGTGAGTTGTTATGACAAATTCATTTTCCTTTGATCATATAGTAAATAATAACAAATTCCTACACAAATGGCCAGAATTAGAGTTATATAATCCTCTGGGTACTCTTAATTTGGAGAAGTGTGTGTTTTGATCATCTTTAGGGAATGAATATATGATTTTTTGTGGCAGTACTTATTGAAATATTTAGGATAAATTTTAGATATTATATACTTTTTGATGAATATAATATATATTTAGTTGGTTCTGTGCCACATTTACTTTTTGTATTTCAGACTATAGTATAAAAGTATCTATTGTTCTAAAGAGGAATTTGGAAATTCTAGATTTCAGCCAAATTGAATAATTTATTTTTCTCTTTCCAAATCTCCATCCACTCTATAATGCATTCTCATTTTTATAATTTAACCTCTCAACAACACGAACTAGTGTGATCAAAATCCTGCTCTACCCCTCTTCTAAAGCACATTTTTCTCTTGGATTAGCCAACACAGTAATCTTTTGACTTTTCTTCTACCTTTATTCCTGGTTTTTCTGTTGGCCCCTCTTTTTCTATAAAGCCATATGTTGGCATTCTTCAAGGCTCAACCCTGGGCCCTTAGCCATCTCATTCTCACATGTGGCTTTAATTGCCACCTAGAGAGAGATAACCTGTCTGTATGTAGACGTACCTAAAGACTTCTTCACTCAGCTCACAAGCTGTTCCCTATTCCACTTCATGGTCTTCTTCCAATGTGTACTCTCCTAATGAATAGCATCACTATTTACTCTACTGCAAGAACAGAACATAGACATCATTCTTGACACACTTCGAAGTCCAATCCGTCAAAAGCTGTATTGTAGTTACTGCTTAGACATCTTTGCTCTACTTCTACTGCATATTTGAAAGTAGCAGTTACAATCATCTCTCTTGCATTCCTTCACCTTCAGTTGATCCATCTGTGCACACTCTATTTCTACATGACAAATACATTCTCTGCCTCTCTGCCGGAACAATATTGTCAATAAATCTGAATATCCTTTTTTGCTTAAAGCTCTCCAGTCAGTTCTTTCTGTCCTTTTGATAAGGACAGACTTCTTTAACATGTCCTAAGAGGCTTCACCTGTTCTGTTCCCTAGCTGCCATTTTGACCTCTCTCTTACTACATTTTCTCTAATTCTTCCTCTTCATAGTTCATGAATTTATTTTATTTGTTATCATCTTGATGTTTCCATCCACCATAGATATACTCAAAATGCTGTTCCCTTTTCTCTATCAAAATGCTTTGGCTTCAAGAAATGGACAAATCGAAATCTATTTGCTTATTCAATGGCAATTTATCACATCCTATAAGAAGTCAAGGGACGTTCAGGAAGGGTTAACATCATCAAAGCCCCAGGTTCTCCCAAGTTTTCTCCTCTATCATTCTCACATAAGATGCCTCCTCTTTGGAAATCTTCTCTCAGGTTCTAATGATGGATAGTAGCAGCTTTGGGTATCATATTCTTCACACAATATCTAAAGATAGAAGTAGGTTTTTCTCATCCTTGTATCTCCTTTTAAGATTCAGAAATCCCTGAAATTTCCTAGATAATTTATCCACATGTGTAACAGGTAAAAATTATGTTAAAAACCCATGAGTGAAACACCACCACAAGTTATATGGGATACTCTGGGCCCTTACTTGATATTCCCAATTGAATAAAACTCTCTCTATGGTAGGTTCTCTGAAGTGTATTCTTATATACTGCACACAGCATGGTGTCCTTTGTACTGCCACTTATAATACTTGATCAATGCATTTGGTTATGCATATACATATCTATATATATATATCTTATAGAACATATGAAGTGACATTCTTAATGACTAATAAAAAGGAACAAGAAGTTTATAGTTAGAGATCTAGGCAGTTTCAGGATCTTCAAATTGGAGAGAAGGTGACTTCGAGGATGGCAATGTGAGGAGGTCTACAAGCCCACTCCCCAGCGAAACAAGGAAAGATGATTAAAAGTATAAAAGAATGACCATTTAAAGTCTCTGGAATTGTACGAAGGTCATACACCAAATGAAGAAACAATTGTTCGAGAAAATCGACTAAAATTCAGTCAGAACAGAAAATGTCTGTGGCGTTTTCCACAATTTACTCACCTTCTCCCTTCCCCTCAACTCAGCTCGATGGAAGCGATACTCAGGGCATGTGTGACCAAAAGATAGGTTCTCCCTCCCCTCAGATCTCAACCAAGAGCTACCTCATCTCACTGGGCATAGACTGCCAGAATTTCTCAACCCTTCTAACTCCTACTTGAAGTGGCTAATTTCCTGGTGATCATGGCCAATAGTCCTGGGTCTCTCTTACTCAGCCCAGACACTATCCATTGGATAGAGACGCTACCCTATTTATCTTAGGATAAAGAGGCTCTACCCCTTCTATAGAGGTTCTACCTGAGGTCCTGCCTAGAAGCATGGCAGGCCAAGAATAATGGGCCATGATTGCCTTTGCCCCACCTGACTTGTAGGGTGGAGGTTCCATGATGGGAGAGGCAAGCAGAAAAGACCAGAGGCTAACACCTCACTCAATGCACAGAGTAGTGGCTGAAAGATTTTGGCCACAGATTTCTGGCACATCAGGAGAGGCAGTACATAAGAAAAATAAACCAAACTCTCCCCAACAGAACTTATTTTGTTGTAAGTTCAAGCCTATTGGTGCTCTCATAAATAACAGCTCCTCTTAAATAAGAACAACAAGCATAATTAACTGGGCCAATCTTACCACCTCCAATTCAGGAGCAGTGGCTCAGAGATTTTTCCCAGGGGGAAAAGACAGGCCATAAGAAAATAGAACTCTGGAGCTCTCCACAAAAGAAATGATTTTATTTAGAATAGTATGGGGAAGGTCAAGCTTAACAGTGCTCTTGAAGAAAATAGAGATTTTGTTTATAAGCAATTAAGAGGAAGATGACAGCATCATGAGAGAAACAAGCTAAACTTTAGGCAGGTTACTTTACCAAAGAGAACTAGTGAAGGAGATAGCTAAGTAGAGCCCTTCTGTTGTCAGAACAAACCTTGAAGACTGTTCTCAAAAACTGCTCCTTCAAAGGGGCCCAGATTTAATTGGATCAGACTAGGGAGCAGTTTATGCTCCAAGGCATTGTTAAAAGCAATAAGACAATCAACTAGTAATTAGTGGAGCTGGGTGTAATACCAAAGGGGATGACAACTTAGCAGAGAGATCAGAGAGAAGGATAGGAAAAAACAGCCCTGATAAAGCCATTGTCATTTCAAGGCAAATGTGAGTAGGCCCAACTGCACACTTTGAGGTGCAACACCAACTGATTCACTCACCTAACTTCTCTGAAGAAATTGATAACCTGATTCTAAAATTTGTATGGAAATTCAAGGGACTCAGAATAATCAAAACCACCTTGAAAAAGAAAAGCAAATTATGAGGACTTACACTTCTTAATTTCAAAACTTACTACAATGGTACAGTAATCAAAACAGTGTGGTATTGGCATAAAGATAGTCATACAGATTTGTGAAATAAAATTGAGAGTTCAGAAATAAACTGTCATAGTAGTATGATACACATTCTTCTCAAGGGCACAAAGATCATATGTTGGCCCACAAAAGACTCCAAATAGCCAAGATAATCTTGAGCAAGAAGAAAAAAGCTGGAAGCATCAAACCACCTGATTTCAAAATATGTTACAAAGCTCTAGTAATCAAAACAGTATAGTACTGGCATAAAAATAGAAGCATACACCAATGGAACAGAATAAAGAGCCTAGAAATGCATTTACGGTCACCTAAGACAGTCTAGATTAGATACAGTCAATCTTCGACAAGAATGCCAAGAATTCACAGTGGGGAAAGGATAGTCTCTTCAATAAACGGTACTGGAAAAATTGGATATTCACATGCAAAGAATGAAATTGCATCCTTTTCTTACACCACTCACAAAAATCAACTCAAAATAGACTAAACACTTACACATAAGACATGAAATTGTAAAATTCCTAGTAAAAAATATAGGGAATAAGCTCTTTGACATTGGTCCTGGTGATAATCTTTCATATATTACACCAAAAGAAAAGGCAATGAAAGCAAAAGTAAGCAAATGAGACTACGTCAACCTGAAAAGCTTCTGCAGAGCTAAGGAAATAATAAAATGAAAAGGTGGCATAGTGGGAGAGAATATTTGCAAGCCATCTATCTGACAAGAAGTTCTCCAAAATATACAAAACTCGGTAGCAAAAAACCCCGCAAATAACTAAATAACTAACTAAAAATTGACAAAGGAACGGAATAATTTCTCCAAAGGAGATGTGCAAATGGCCAACAGGTACATGAAAATGTGCTCAAGATGACTAATCATCAAAGAAATGCAAATCAAAGCCACGATGAGATGCCACCTCATTAATGTTAGCAAGGAGGATAGCACTTACAGAAAGAAAAGACATAAGTGCTGGCAAGGATGTGGAGAAAAGAGAGCCCTTGTACTGTTGGTAGGAATGTAAATTAGTACAGCCATTATGGAAAACAGTACGGAGGTTCCCCATAAAATTAAAAATAGAACTACTATAGGATCCAGCAATCCCACTGCTGAGTACATATCCAAAGATTATAAAATTACGGTCATTCATCACTTAACGATGGAAACATTCTGAGAAATGCACAGTTAGGTGATTTCATCATTGTTCAAACATCATGGGGTGCACTTACACAAACCTAGATGGTATAGCCTGCTACACACCTGGACTATATGGTATAACCTATTGTTCCTAAGCTACAAATCTCTACAGCATCTTCCTGTACTGAATGCTATAGGCAATCGTAACACAACGGTAAGTATTTGTGTATCTAAATATATCTAAACATAGAAAAGGTACAGTAAAAGTGAAGTATAAAAGATCAAAAAGTGGTACACCTTTATAGGGCACTTTCCATGAATGGAACTTGCAGGACTGGAAGCTGTTCTGGGTGAGACACTGAGTGAGTGGTGAGTGAATGTCAAGGTCTAGGACATTGCTGGACCCTATTGTAGACTTTATCAACATTGTACACTTAGGCTACATTAAATTTATCAAAAATATTTTTCTTTCTTCAGTAATAAACTAGCCTTAAATTACTGTAACTTTTTAATTTATAAACTTGGTTTTCTTAACTGTGATTCGTTTGTAAAATAACACATCTAAAAACACAAACATATTGTACAGCTGTACAAAAATTCTTTCTCTATATTCTTATTCTATAAGCTTTTTTCTATTTTTAAATTTTTTCTTTTACTTTTTGAACTTTTTTGTTAAAAACCAAGACTCAAACACACATTAGCCTAGACCTACACAGGGCCAGGATCATCAATATCACTGCCTTCCACCTCCACATCTTGTCCCACTGGAAGGTCTTTAGGGGCAATATCACCTGTAGAGCTGTCATCTCCTAGGATAACAATGCCTCCTTCTGGAACACCTCCTGAAGGGCCTGCCTGAGGCTTTTCTTGAGGAGGGGTCACTCTCTTCAGAAATATGTCCATGGTGGTTTGCTTGGTTTGTTTCTTTTTTTTCTTTTTATCATAGATTTGCTTGTTAGCAGATAATACACCATGAACATTCCTCTCTATTAATAAAAAACTGAAAGGTTTTTATTAATAGAGGGTCCATGTTTTTAAACTTTTTAAGGAGCTTGTTGAGGTCTGTTAAAGCTTCTGTTAAGCTCTTCACTTTGGATTTTCTTGGGGGTTCTTCTTTTTCTTCTCCTATAGTTTCCTCTTCTCTTGCCTCTTCTTCAGCCACGTGTTCCTTATCCAATTCCAACAACTTCTCATTAGTCACTTCCTCAGGAACCATCTCTAGGAGCTCCTCAGTGTCATCCTCATCTACTCCCAGGTTAAAGTTGTTTGCCATCTCAACAACAGCCTTGCTAATTTTTGTAACCTCCTCATCCATGGCAAATCCTTTGAAGTCACGGATGAACCTCCTGAGTTTCTTCTTCCAGATGCCATTCATACACTCTTTGGTGATATCACCCCAAGTCCAAGAAAGGTTCTTGATGAAGTCATAGAAGTTGTGATCCTTCCAGAATTGCATCAGTGACTTTCTCAGTGGCAGCAATAGCCTGGGCAAAGATCTTCCTCAGGTAGTAGGACTTAAAAGCTGCTATAACTCCTTTATCCATTGGTTAGATCAAAGACGTGGTGCTTGGAGAGAAAAATACTGTTTTGATACTGGGATGATGATCATCAATTAAAGGAGGATATCCTTTATTATCAACAACAAGCAAAGTCTTGAAAGGCATGTGATTCTCCAAACAGTACTTCTTTATTTTGATGACATAGCAACCCAGGAGGGCACCCTGGGAGATGAGCCAGGTCATCCACAGCTCCTTATTATTCCTGCAGTACACTGACAGTGTGTACATATCTGTATGCTTGAAGGCCCTGGGGTCTCATGGTGCTGGATCATAATGGATTTCAATGTGTAGCCTGCAACATTTCCTCCAAGCAAGACTGTCGTCGTGTCCTTAAAAGCCTTTAAACCTGGCATTGACTTGGCCTCCTTATGAATGAAAGTCCTTTCAGGCATCTGTTTCCAGAATAGGGGAGTTTCATCCATACTGAATATTCGCTCTGGGAAGCATTTTTCTCCACAATCAGTGTATTTAGAGTTTTCAAAAATTCTTCAGCTGCCTTCACATCAGCACTCACAGACTCGTCACGCACTTTCACGCTATGGAATGAACAACAATTCTTGAATTGTTTAAACGACTCAGAGCTGGCAGCAAATTCAACATTGTAGTCAGGTCCAGTCATTTCTTTCAACATCACAAACAAACGTTTTGCTTAGGTCATGATCGTCACAGTGCTGAGAGCGATACTCTTCTGTGTCTGGTCTTCAATCCAGATCATTAGAAGTTTCTCCATGTCTGATATAGGCCTTTCTAAAATTTTGTTAGTCTCTTTGCCTTTAATGAAGCAGATCCTTTAACAGGTTCCATCACTTTGTTCTTATTCTTCAACATCATAGCTATGGCGGAATGGGACACACTTGACTGGTGAGCACCATCACTGACTTTCCACCTTCATAGTCCCTAATCACTTTTCATTTTGTTTCCAGCTCAATTACTGTCAACGTTAATTTTGTTTCCAGTCTCTTACTGTCAACATTATCACTGGGTTTTCTATGCATAGGGGCCATGATGAACAAAAGCCCACAAGATTAAATCAAACAGGAGAAAATAATGCAATCAAGAGACAAAGTAAATTCAAGATGTATGAGGCTGCTGCTGGAGCAACACGACATACTGTGATACAGTAAACATTTTTATGTAAGTAGAAAGAGTTCATTATGAAATAACAATAAAAAGTATAGTATAGTAAGTACATAAATCATTAACTGTCGTTTATTATCATTATCAAATATTATGCACTGTCCGTAATTGTATGTGCTATACTTTTATATGACTGGCAGCTCAGCAGGTTTGTTTACATTAGCATCACCACAAACACGTGAGTAAAACATTGTGCTGTGATGTTACAATGGCTCCAACATCACTATTATGGAATTTTATAGCTCCATTATTATCTAATGGGACCACTGTCATATATGCAGTCTGTCATTGACTGAAATGTTATGTAGTGCATGTCCGTAATATCTTGAAGAGAAACCTATACTCCCATGCTCACTGGAACATTATTCACAGTAGCCAAGATATGGAAATAACCTGTCTGTTGATGGACAAGGAAACTGCCAGATTAGATATAGATACACATATACACACATATATATTACCATAAATATATGTAATATAATATATATGCATATGTATATATAATGAAATATTATTCAGCTTTAAAAAATAAAATCCTGCCATTTGAAAAACATGAATGAACTTGGAAGACAATACACTAAATGAAATCAGCCAGACCCAGAAAGACAAATACTGCATGATATCACTTACATGTAGAATCTAAAAAAGTCAAAGTCATAAAATCAGAGAGTAGAATGGTGGATACCAGGGTTGGGAGTGGGGGAAATGGAGAGATGCTGGACAAAGGTCACAAACTTACAGTTACAGGATGAATAAGATCTAGAGATCAAATGTACAGCATGGTAACTATATTAATACTGTATTGTATACTTAAAATTTGCTGAGAGTAATCTTAAGTGTCTTCACACACATACACACACACACACACACACAAATGGTAACTATGTGAGATAATGGATATGTTAATTAGCTTGATTGGGGTAATCATAACACAAAGTATACTTATATCAAAACACATTATAGATATTAAATATATAAATTTTTTATTTGTCAATCATACCTTAAGAAAACTTGGGAAAAATTAAGGAAAAACAAACAAACAAAAACTAAAGGCATGCATTTAAAAAATTGTGTTATATTGGGAGGCTAGCCCCATGGCCAAGTGGTTAAAGTTCCGTGTGCTTGGCTTTGGCACCCCAGGTTCATGGGTTCAGATCCCACGTGCAGACCTACTCCTTTCATCAGCCGTGCTGTGGTGGTGTCCCACATACAAAGCAGAGGAAGATTGGCACAGATGTTAGCTCAGGGCTAACCTTCCTCAAGCAAAAAAAGAGGAGGATTGGCAATGGTTGTTAACTTAGGGTAAATCTTCCTGACACACACAGACACACACACACACAAAAGTGTTATAAATAATGAGGAATTTGGGCTTGTATTAAACAACATTTGGGACAAAGTTCAGGAAGCAAAATCCTGTCTGCCCTAACTCACTACTCCCCATGAGGTTGCTAAGGCAGCTACAGTAAATGGAGAGCAAGATTCTAATGACCAAATCTCTCTTATGAAGTGTATAAGCTAAGCTGAAGGTCTTTGTGGGACTTTCCACTCTCTAAGCCCAAATAAAAAGCTTACCATCAGTCACCCTTGAACAGAGAAGCAAGAAACAGGCTGCAGCTGGGTGTGAGTGGAGCAACGAGAGCACCAGATGTCTTGCATTGCCCTTATGGATTTGGAACCACACGGAACAATTTAAGACATACTGATTCCACCCACTAATAAATGGAGGCTCCCTGCTCTCAGGGCAGAGCAAGCAGGGTGGTATACGATGGGAGTGGAGTCCTCTCTTCTAAAATGAAAATGTGACCTTGTTTTTTAGTCCCAGGCTTGGGGACATCTGGGCCTCAAGAACAGATGCATATTATTTATTTGTATGTTTTATTTGCTTTTATTGTTTTGTTTTATTCATGTTCACACCCTTTAATTTGGGAACCAGTAAGTAGTGTGGTTAACAGTATGTGCTTTGAAAGAGAGACCTGAATTCAAATCCTAAAACTGCTCTTTATTTGCTGTATGAGCCTGGCCAAGATCTAAACCTCCGAAAGCCACAGTTTTCTCATCAGTAAAACAATGCTAATTCATAGTGCAATTCTAATGTTGTGATGAGTGACTATTATGATATAAGTTGATTATCACAACGTTTGCCACAAGAGTTCTCAGTATGCTTGATAAATATTCAGAGAGAAATAAAATAAACTTATTCAAACTGAGAACTCACTTCCCACTGGTAAGACTGACATATAAATAGATCTAATGCAAGGTAGAGGGTGCCATGTGCTACAAGAGACCTTTACACAAGCTTTATAACTATGGGCAAAAGAAAGTAACTCTCAAAAGGGAGGAAGTGGAGAAGTGGCAAATGTACTTATGTGGGTGAAGTAGAAGGTGCTTGGGGCAAAGGTGGGGGATGGGACGAAAACAGTTTAGAACAAATTAAACATTAGATGAGGAGTTTGTATGCCATAGGTATGGTAAATGGCAATCTGAGGGAAGAATGCCCTTGAGATCTCCTTTTTTTATAATATTTAATCAAATGGATCTCAATTCAATACTTGCATGAAGCATGACCTTAGGAAAAACTGAGAATATGGTTTCATGACATTATGACCCATAAAATATAAAGTGTAACAAGTAGGAAATATTTTATTATGATGATTTGCTTTACTTTAACAATGGGAAGATACACACTGTTCTATATTAGTGTGGTGGGTTTTTTTCCTAGACTTTTTTTTTTATTTTTCCTTTTTCTCCCCAAAGCCCCCTGGTACATAGTTGTGTATTTTTAGTTGTAGATCCTTCCAGTTGTGGCATGTGGGATGCCGCCTCAGCGTGGCCTGATGAGCAGTGCCATATCTGCTCCAGGGTTCGAACTGGTGAAACTCTGGGTCACCAAAGCAGAGTGCATTAACTTAACCACTCAACCTCGGGGCCAGCCCCTTAATATGATGTTTTTAAAGGGAAATTACATTCAAGGTAGATAAGCAAGGTTGAGAAGAGCATTAGGTTTTGTCAGTAAGAATTCGTATGATGTTCTTTTCATCTGTCATTTTTGTTATTGCTGCTATATTCTGCACATTCTAAAGGCCAATGAGGGAAAAATGTATGGGAGATGGTGAAGTCCGTGCTCACCTGATTTACATTCCAAACCTAGAAGTCAGGTAGGGCCAACCAGTTTGCAGATAGATATCTGAACTTGTGAACCTGGTGAAAATGAATCAAATATTCTAAGTTGTAAACACAAGACAGATGCTTATTTTATGACTAGGCCAGATGCTTACTGAATAATATTCCCACACTTGCTAATATATTTGATAACCAAGCACTAAATTCTTTCTCAAGTTTAAAGAGACACATCATGCTCAATAATAGTGAATTAATTTTAACAAAACCAATATAAATAACATAGATTTTTAAATGTAATTCTTTTTGTCTAAATGATCCCTGTGTACTGAAATGAAATATATGCTGCTAGTTTTCCTCATTTACACTTTATGTTCATCTAAGAAAAGAGGTTATAAAGAAAACCATAAACAGAACATTTGAATGTGTTCAGCTCACAGTTAACAGGCCAGATAGAAGCAGGTCAACCATTGAAATGTTGCATTATATTAATGGAATTTATTTTTCTGACTGATTCCAGCAGTAATTTTCAAAGCTTAGGTTGAAAAGTCCTGTGGCATTTTGTATGGCCTATGGCCGTTTACAGTATCTCCCCTTCTTGTAGGCTCAAATACAAGACATTTGCTAAACAAATGTCAGACTACCTCTTTTTCTGGTCCGGTTCTTATTTAGTATAGAACACAGGGACTCCCATGGGCATGTATTCATCCAGGAAAGGTGTGGGAAGAAAGCGGAGGGGGCAGCATGATGAAAATTACATTCAGTGATTTTCCCACTGTGTTTTTAGATATTAAAAGTTACCGTTGTGGTAACCTATAGTCCTTAGGAGAAATGTGTATCATCTCCTGTCGGGAGCATATGGCACTTCATATCTTCTCGGGGCTCCCTTCTCATTGCCTATACACACTTCCACATTTTAGGCAGAGAGGTCTTGCCCACCTTACTTTTCTGTGTATACAAATAAAGATGGCATTCATGCTACAAAATTAAATCTAGTCTTTATAGTTTATTCTTATAACTAGAGAGATACCCTATTTTTAAAACTAAGGAAAACAGTTTCTAGAACTGGTAAGATTAATTTAAATACCACTATTCCTTTAATTTGCCAAGTGGGCTTCTCTTAAGTGAATCCCATATCTATTATTCTTGCCTTACTTCCCGTTGCATTTAGTTTTCTAGCTGCATTAAATTTGTAAGGAAGCAATTGAAAATACTCCATGATTATTATAAGTGATGGCCCGCAGTATTGAAAGGAATCTCTAGAACTGCGTGCATTTGAGTGCCATTCTTTCATGCATGCATTTCCTCAAAATTGACTTTTTTGTTTGTGTCATCCCATGGGTAGTTGATTCAGAGAAAAAAAATTCTCCTTGTCTTTAAGAAACACACCATCACTTAGGCTAGAGACAGGCAATCAAACACATTCTCAAGATCAAGCACATTAGATATGGACAAACCCTGATGCAGAAAGGGGATTGGGGAGACTGACCAGAGGCTCCTCCGAGCTGAGGGTTGAAGAAGAAGAATCAGTTATCCAGGGAACTGCTTTAGATCCCTGACACCAAACTTGTGACATTGCTTAAGCGGTCTCACTCCTGGCTGCCTGAGCAATCTCCTGAGGAGCTTTAAAAAACAAAACAAAACCAAAAGCCAAAACCAAAAACAGATAGTGCATGACCTCCAACCCCAAGAGATTCAATTGTTCCGGCTAAGGGTGCCCAGATACTGGAAATTTTTTCAAACTCCTACAGATAAGTATAATTTACACTGAGGGTTGAGAACCACTGCCTATCAAATCAAAATAAAATATTTTTATCTCACTTTTGCAGTACTTTTGACTTACTTTAGAGTCAGTAAAATAAAGTATGTTAAGATTCTGAAGCCTATCTAGGTTGGTTGTAAGAAATTAATTTGTAATCAAAATTACTTAGCTGTGTTATTTTTCTCCTCAGTCTCTTGTCGAGCTGGATTTATGGAGGGACTTACACCTAGGTCTGACATCAGCCTCGGGGAAATAACGCTTGGGCACGAGCCAATAAGATCATTCGACTACTCGGGAAAAGAGTACTGGTACAATTGTTTTTGTTTCTTCAACTGTAAGGGTAATTTTTCAAAAGTTTCTTCACTTTTTTTTCAAGCTAATCGAAAATGGAATTTTATTTTAAATACTCTGCGATTGAAACAATTTGCAGAAAATATGTGCCTTGTTAAGCCAATATCCAGTGAATGCTACATGCAGACAATTTCTACAACCATATATATAGTGACATGCTTAGTAGAAATAATACATTTATGTATTTCTATTCTTCTGGGATTAGAAGGAGTAAACAGAAATGTCAACTAGACCAGTGCTTCTCCATCTTTCCCATTTTACTTCTCCCAAATGTTCTACCAAATCATCAAGTTTCCAAATTATCACAAAGAAAATGAATAACACTTTATAGAGATAACTTTGGCAATTAGTATGTGTTCAAAAGCTTTTTCTTGGGAATTTAGAAACATCATAAATTGATAATAGTTATGTTTATACACACATATGTATGCATGACATATATACATATTATAATTATGTAGAGAGACTGTATACTACACACATATATGTTGACCTTGAAGAGAGGTCAGGGGTAGTTCTGACTTTGGAGATGCAGAATGTTGAGATGAATGAAGTGTTTGAGGAAGATAATTTTATCATGTAGATGTAGAAAGCCTTGTAACCTGAGAAAGCCTTGATAATAAGCATTATTCTAAGAGAGACTCTTCTAGTCATCCTAGTTTCAGTGGGGCTCCCGGTAACCATGACAACGATCCTCTCCAGGCTGAGAAGCTAAAGCGCACAGAGAATGCACACAACCTAATCACACTTGTTGAATATTCACATTGGTTTGACTGAACTTTGAGTCTTTCAGGCTTTGAAAAATGAAGTATTTATTGTTTTATGACTATATTTCTACTGTATATATCCAATTATCATCAAATTCTTCCAATTCCTTCTCTCTCAGATTCACACTTTTTGTTTATTTCATAAGATTCTTACCACCTGTCACTAGAGTGTTAGGTCCTGTGTAACTGTAATACAAAGATTTCCTCACCTGGGTGGTAAAATTATCTTCCTCAAATACTTTATTCTCTTCATGACTCCTCATTTCAGAATTATCCCCAACCTCCTATGAATAACAGTAGTCAAATTACATGAATCTCAGATCAGCTAATAAATATATATGCCTGTTGGGAAGTGTAGCCAGAAGTGAACAGAGTTTAGAATGAGAGAGACTCTAGGGAAAGTCATCATCTGAGTTTCTCCTGGCCTCAAAATGGTAGGAACAGATGATTGAGTGATAATTCACATTTCACTGGCTGGTTCCCTCATCCATTAATAAAGAATCTCTAGCCCTCATCCGAAAATTCTATCATCGCTAGGAATTCCATAGAGTACCTGCTAGGTGTTTATGAGGCTTCTGCCCACAAGCCTGTCCTGACAGTCTAAGGCGTGTACTGTTGATGTCCTACTCTTGCTTGCAAGGCACGTACACCTCTGTTTCACCAGGTCTTTCCTCGCTGCCCAAGCAGTGCAGGGGCAGGTGGCACATTCGAAGTGGAAATTGTCTTTCTTTATTTTGCTCTTTAGTGGAAGAGTTCCAAGGAAGTATTACAATGATTTACCAAAAATTACCTATAATCCTGTTCACTCTTGCTCTCTGCATAATTAGCCACAGCTGTTTATTTTACTCTCAAAAGTAACATTGTCGGGGTGAGAAATTACACGGTCACCTAGTTAATCAGGTTTTCCTGTCTCACTACCTCCCCCTCCCCCCATCTGCCAAAAAAGCTCTCTGTAGTTGTTAAAAAGGAATCCAAAGATTTGAGACCCAGGAGAAAGAAGCAGGGAAACAAATTCCAGTTTCAGCCACCACAACTCTAGCCCACCGTTGGGGCACAACTACACCTTCCTTCCTGGGTTTCTCATATATTATTTCAGTTAGATTTATTCTTTCTAAGAAAGTTCTTCAATGTCATATGGAAAAGACTTTTGGTAAGTCCAGACTGTCAGCAATTCTCCGGGTATCCATCATGCTCAAGCCGAAACATCGTCCCTCACTTCCAAACAGTATCCAGCCACTCCTCTAGAAATGCAAACTTCTCATCCAGCTCTTGCCAGTGCTCCAGCCCATGAGATCCCATTCTCCCAGTGCACTGTTTTAGCTGTTTCTTTTTAACTTCCATATGGCATCACTTCCTAAGCCAAAATAATTTGCTTACCACCTTACAATTGTTATTTTCTTTTCCCAATTAATGTGCCCCTTGCAAAATCCCATTCTCTCAGTGGAGAAAATATTTTCCCCTCCACTGTGTCAGTACATGTCCATTAATCAACTGAAGTGTATTGGGTGTCCAAAATGTCAAAGGCACATTTCTCCACTCCTTACCAATTGTACTGCACGTGTTTTCATGACATGCTTATCTAACGGTTTTATTACACTTGCCAATGGCTCCAGCTCCAGCATCCTGATTTATGAATCAATTTCATATAACATAACTTGACATAAACCTTGACTACTAAATATTTTTCAATTTTCTTAATTTTTCATCTATGATTACAAATTATATGAGAGAACACATGCTAGTTAATTTGCATTCTCTCATAGTGCCTAGGGCAGTGTTCCCCTCAAATCCACTATACAACTGTTATTGACAATAGTTCACATTATGTGAATTTCAGGTTAGCTAATAGATGTATATATATCCCTTCCCCCAGCATCAGTTTAGTGTATTGTGCCTAAAAGTTCACGAATTAATGGTTGATACTAGGGTTGAGACAGGGAGTGTACAGATGAGCCGGTAACATCTTGTAGTGCCAGAAAGTAAAGAAATAAACAAACAAAACACACATACACGCCCCACACTCCATGATGAGCGCATGTTAAAAGGACACAGGAGCCAACTGAAAGAGCTCCCAGTGGCCAAAGCTGGACAATCGGAGCAAGAATATAAAGTACTATTGGATTACAACCCAAAGCATAAAATAAATATCCATGAGTCCATTTTGATATACATAAATGATTGCATAAATAAATAAATAGGGGAGAATAGATACATTTTCTATGAAGAAGAATTCCAAACAATTTATATAGATAGTACTCCCTTGTATTAGCCAGGGTTTTCCAGAGCAATAGAGCTTACAGAATTGTGTATATTTATCTCTGTCACAGAGAGAGAGAGATTTATTTTAAGGAATTGACTCATGTGTTTGTGGAGGCTTGATAATTCCAAATCTGCAGTGAGGGTAGGCTGGCAGGCTAAAGGCTCAGAGAAGAGTTTTGGTTTGAATCCAAGACAGTCTGCTGGCAGAATTCCTTCTTGCTTGGAGGATGCCAGTCTTTTTCTATTAAGGCCATCAACTGATTGAATGGGGCCCACCCACATTGTGGAAGATAATCAGCTTTACTTAAAGTCCACTGAATTAAATGTTAATCTCATCTAAAAACACCTTCACAGAAACACCCAGAATAATGTTTGACCAAATATCTGGGCACTGTGGCCTCGCCAAGTTGACATATAAAATTAACCATCACACTCCTCCAGAGAATGAGGATAACTCCCCATCTCTTAAATGTGGGCTGTTTATAGTGACTTCCTTCCAATGAGTAAGTTTGGAAAGAGAGTGCAAAGAATAACTTCACAGTGGAGAAACTTGAAAAATACAAAGTGTTGGGTGATCAAGGTCAACCTCAGCAATGATAAACTGTGCTGATATATGTATCTTCAATACGATGTGATGAATATAGCATTTTACTTCTGTGGTCTTCCTATCCAAAACCAAAACCCCCAGTCTAAGCATGAGAGAAACAGACCAACTCCAATTGATGAGCATTCTACAAAAATACTTGATCAATACTCCTCCAAACCATCAAGGTCATGAAAAACAGGGAATGTCTTAGAAGCTTTCACAGTCTAGAAAATCCTAAGGAGACATGCTGAGTAAATGCACTGTGGTATCCTGGATGAAATTCTGGTACAGAAAAGGGACATTGGGTAAAAACTAAGAAATCTGAATGAAGTATGGACTTTTTAGTCATAGTTACAATATTGATTCATTTGCTGTGTTAAATGTACCAAACTAATGTAAGATACTAATAGGGGAAACTAGATGTGGATTATAGGTGGACTCTCCGTCCTGTCTTTACAAAGTTTTTATAAATCTAAAACGCTCCTAAAATATTATTAAAAAAATTCAAGAAACAAAAAGGTACATGGATTTTTACATCAGGCAGAGCTTTAAAGAAAAATGCCTAAATGGTCATGATTTTATTTTTCCCATTTCACAAGACTGTAGAGAGAATAAATTAAACGGTGAATATGTGGAGTCACGAACAAACGGTCTGGCACACGGTATGCCCCATCATGTTAATTTCCTCTCTCTGCTCATACCTCTCCAACAAAAAGTGTTAGGTTTATTATTATTGTTATTTTAAGTAAAAATGCCAACAATTCATGGCAAAACAATAGGTGATTGATTCATTGAGAAAATTAACTTTATTCAAATCTACAGCTCTACTGTACATACTTGCTTAAAAATCTCTATTAAGCATACATAATCACTAGCGGGAGGGAAGGAATAAGATTCTCCATGGAGAGAACAAATTTTCAATGCAGGTAATCAATATTCTTGGAACATCTCAAAAGAAAAGACTAAAAGGAAAAGAAATCAAATAACCTACCACTGGCAGCATATGATGCTATGTACTACTTAAACTGATGTATGTTGAATCTGGCAGTCTCTGTGGCGTTCAGCAGATAAATCGCTTTACCAGAACTCTCAGGTCAGCTAAAATGCACAGCAGACACATTTAAGCCAGACTGCTTCGGTGGAGGAAACTCTGTTGGTGGTCACAGACCAAAGATCCAGGTATAGGAAATTCTGAATTAGGCAGTCTCCAGTTTAATTTTCCCCTATAACCATCCCCCACCCCCACCAGTATCACTCTATTCTCTCTCTCTCTCTTCCAGAGAGTCTGTGTCTAACATTTTGGATTGCAGATTGATGAAACTGTACCTATACACTCATAAATTTAAAAACAAACACAGATTAAGTGTGTGTGTCTAAGCTGGAAGCGCTCTTACCTTTCAGACAGATGGCCATGAATTCAAATAATCTGCTTTGGGGAAATCTAAACATATTTTATCTGCTTGCATCCTAGGCGATGTGAAACTCTACATACAGCTGGAGTCAGTGCCTACACTGCAAGCCATTAAATGCCCCATGGTTCTCGTTAAAGGAGATTATTTTCAACTGTGTGCCATGCGGCTCATCCCCACAATCCATCAGATGGTTGGAATGATGTGTGAGTAGAGGGGTTTGTATATACAACAATACACACATGTGCAAATAAAATTTTAAATGTGTGTAAGCAATAAAAAAAAATCCTTAAAACCTTTGAGAAGGAATAAAAGAAGTATTAGGTGAAATGGGTGTGGATAGCTTTACATTTTAGTATCCTTTCCTAGTTGTGCATCAGAAAAGTTTAACATAATTTATTTTAAAAAATTATTTTCCAAAGTCAGTAAATAATTTCTGTATTACCCAGATTGACTTACTTTAAGGCAGCCAATTTTAAAGCTTATTCAATATTTTTTAAAAGAGCAATATGGAGCATTCTCAGCGTAGTTCTTGTATGTTATCTGCACTTAAACGCATATCTAATCAAATTTATATCATTCACCATTGGCAAATAAATATAGGTAATACATATAATCATATCTTAAATTAATAAAACACTTTATATTACATAAGTCACATTTGCAACCACAAACTCATTTCTCCCCCCAATTCTGTGAATTAAAGGAAAATAGGCATTATTGTTTGCATTTTATAGATAATAATAACTTACAGTTCTTACTATGTTCCAAAAACTGTTTTAAGGACTTAAAAAATCTGAAATCTTTAATTCTCACAGAAGTTCATGAGGTTGTGTATTATTACTATCCTCTTGTATAAATGAGGAAGCTGAGGAATAGAGAGTTTAAATATTTCATCCAAGGTCATTCAGATAATACCCACAAGATCAGAGACTCAGATGCAGGCTGTGTGGCCCCAGAGCCAGAGCCTGAACAATTGTGTTATATTGTCTTCATAGGACAAGGTACAAAAACCAATTAACCAACGAAACACACACAAAACAATGGCATTGAATAAGTTGCTTCAACTCACAAAACCAATTAGTGATGTTTTTAGAATTTTGTGGAACTCAAAACTTAAGGGTGTATTCTTTGACTTCAGACAAGTTTTGCTTCAAAGCCAGCTCCTACCATCTGATAGCTGTTTAAACTTGCAAAGTTACTTAACCTCTCTGAACCTTATTCCTTGTCTTCAAAGTCAGGGTGTGATACTTATTTAATAGAATTATTTCAATAATTAAATATTTTAACATATGTAAAACACTTGGCACAAAACAAATTTTCAATATATGGTAGCTAAGTATCCTCTTCTGCGTTGAAAAAACATTTCTTTTTAAATTTAAGAATTGCAATATTTCATGGCAAGTATAGTTATTTTATTAGATGTAATCACCTACACATAATGACAGCATATTCACCCTTAACAATTCCAAACATCTCCCATTGTTATAAACACATTAAAATTATCAACATTTTCCTGAAATGTCGTCATTTTGTGTTTTAAAGATATGAATATTTGAAAATTTTTTGGAAACTTAGGTTAAAAATAACAGAGATCCAGGGCCAGCTGGTGGTATAGGGGTTAAGTTTGTGTGCTCTGCTTTGGCAGCCTGGGGTTCATGGGTTTGGATCCTGGGTGTGGACCTGCACACTGCTCATGAAGCCATGCTCTGGTGGCATCCCAGGGACAAAATAGAGGAAGACTGGCACAGATGTTAGCTCAGCAACAATCTTCCTCAAGCAAAAAGAGGAGAATTGGCAATGGATATTAGCTCAGGGCCAATCTTCCTCACCAAAAAAAAAAAAAAAAAAAAAGAGCAAGAGAGAGATCCAAAGACGTGCCCACAAATATGTAAAAGTTCATGATTGCAGTTATACTGCTTCAAAGCAGTTAGATCACATTCTGCATTTTTCAATATGGAGTGGAACATTTAAATGATGCACAGAGAATTGAGACACAGTTAACTAGACCTTAATTCTCCTGCCTTACATTTGGTTTACCTTCTCAATGGTTCCGTGTGCATGTTCTAACTTCTGGGCAAAGGTGTCATGTGAAAAAAGAAATCAAAGAAACTACTCAAAAGATATAAAAATTTTTTGGCATTTTTTTTAAACCAGAAATATGTCTGCTCCTCCATTTGCTCTATGGAAAAATCACATATAATGTGTTTAAAAACAAAACAAAACAAAACAAAACTTTTTGGTTGATTTTATTGCAGCAATTTTTATCATTTTCCACTTACTTCCTTTAGTTACTATGTATAAGTACCTCTTCAATACCTTTGTGTACGATTCCCAATCCACATTTTCAGATCCAACCTTTGTGTAGCCTGTTGGTACTTGTTCAGTATTTCTTATACATTTAGCTCTAATGGAAACAGAAGTTTAAACTATGACTCTGTACTCAAGGATCCATAACATATTTGGGGATATAAGAACAATGCACATTAAACACTTATCAACAAATTGAGGCAATGTGTGTATATTTTTCATAACAAAATGGCTCAGAGAAGAAAAGCAATGAAGTTAGTGATAATTAATAACCTTTATTGATTCTGTATGCCACATACTTATTATGTCCTCACTCACCCAATGCTCTCAACAATTGTAAGAGTGTTAAGCATTATTACATCTTTATTTCTTCATTAAACCGACTGAGACACAGAAAGGTTAAGTAGCTTGCCCTTGGTATGTGGATGTTAAGTGGTGCAGTTGGGACCGGAAGACAGGCAGCTGGACTCCAGAGTCAACACATGTGACTACATTGCTAATGCCGTAGCTGCCTTATGACCAGATGAGAGCAGTAAGAGGCTAGAAAAGGATGGAATTTAATAAAGAAAGGGAAGGGAGGAAAAATATGATGGAAGAGAGGACAAGGGAGGAAGAGTTTGGAAATCATAAAAATATGAAACGTTCTTAAGACAGAATGAGACAGAACTGAAAAAAAAAACAGATAAAAGTAGTTATATTTTATAAAGCATTTGGATATTTTGTGGAAATAAATCATTTAATTAAATAGGTATTAAAGCTGGAGTCATCTGCAAGGTATTTAAATATGTACCAAAAAAGAAAAGAATCAGAATTAGGAAAGAGATGTAGGAAATTATTTCAGCAAATTATGTGTGATGCAGTTTAGAGCTGAATTTGCATAAATAAAGATGGGAAAGAAGCAAGAGCTATTTAGAATAAAGTCAACAATTGTTTTCCTTTTTCTTTTTTTTTTTTTGATGAAGAAGTTTGGCCCTAACATCTGTTGCCAATCTTCCTCTTTTTGCTTGAGGAAGATTGTTGCTGAGCTCACATCTGTTCCAGTCTTCCTCTATTTCGTATGTGGAATGCTTCCACAGCATGGCTTGATGACTGTTGTGTAGGTCTGTGCCTGGGATCTGAACCAGCAAACCCCAGGCTGCTGAAGCAGAGTGCGTGAACTTAACCACTATGCCACTGGGCCAGCCCCAACAACTTTCATATAAACATCTTCTTATGACATAGTATAGGCAACCACCTTCCCCTAATTAAAAATATAATGATCTGTTTCTCTTTCCCCCTCACCTCCACTGAGTTTTCTTCCAACCATCCTTATCTCAGTCAGTGGAGTAATTCATGAAGTCAGCTCATTTGGAACCACATACAATTGTGAGATCCATGTCTTCTTTACCTTCTCATGTAAACAATATTTTTGTGTCCACAGCATTTCCTTGTTGAGCCCTTCACTGCCTTCAAAAATCAATAATTGCAAAAGTAATCTTGTGCTGGATTTTGCTTCCCTTTACGTACAATCTGCTTTTGAACTATTCCTAGACATTTTTGCATAAATATTATATTTATGATTTCACTTTTCTGTTTAATTATACCTAAGACATTTCATCCATATACCACAACATAACATCCCCAGAATTTCATCAATAATGTTCACTTCCTATACTTAAAACTGTGATATTGTCAGAAGTAATGATTTGTCATATCAAGGAACTGGGTTGAGTCAGAAACCCAGGTTTTAGTTTGAGTTGTGGGAGAGTTAATTAGGAGACATAATCACTATAGAATTCCCACTAAAGTCATGATATTAAGCTTTGTACTACTGAAAATACACAGTAAGAAAATTTAGCGCTCACAAGCTTTAAAATCTATCCCTATCTATCTCCAAATGATCATAATAAATAGAAGCTCAGGGGTCTGAAGTAATAGTAATATGAGGAAAAAAGCATAATCTGTTGAGGAAATAGAAATTTTTATGGACAGAAGAGCATTTGGCTGGACCCTAAAAAATAAAAAATATTGGGGGCCAGCCTGGTGGTATAGTGGTTAAGTTTGCATGCTCCACTTCAGCAGCCCGGGGTGTGTAGGTTCAGATCCCGGGCATGGACCTATGCACACTCATTAATCATGCTGTGGTGGCATCCCACATACAAAATAGAGGAAGACTGGCACGGATAGTAGCTCAGGGCCAATCTTCCTCACAAAAATAAAAATAATAATAAAATAAAAGAGATTTGGACAAGAATTCAAGGCCGAGTTGAGGAAAGGCATACAGTGGAATTTTAATGGGCACCTTCATGACGTTTGGTCACTGAGTAGGAAATGCATGGAAGAGACACACAAAAGATAGTAGCAGCTAGCATTTGTTAAATACATTCCATGTCCAAGACATCTTGTAAAGCACTCCAAATGAAATATCTCAACCTCTTGCTCAGCATTCTCATGAGGTAGTCACTATTATCGTTAATAATTGGTAATTAAGGAAACTGGGATTCGACTAGTTAAAAAAAGTGCTAAAGTACTGAAGTACACTCTGCTAGCACCCCACCTATATCATCTTAGCTTGCTTGGAGGTAACCTACAGACGATTCCCATTGTCTTAGAAATCTTCCTGCGTCTCTCTTCATTAGAATTCCTTCTGGCTATAAGATGTGCTTGTCTCACTCTGGAGCAATGCTCCATCAATTAGGGACAAGTTTTGGCACAATTCTGAGGCATGTTCCACACAATCTCTCAAAAGATCTCCAGTTAGATTAAGCTCCTGTTACCTGTAAGTGTGACCCATCCATTAACACACCCTTTGTGACTTTCTCCCTTCCTGTGTTGCATTTTCCCTCTCCCTGAGCTTACTTTCCAAATGAACTACTTTGGATTCTGACTTCAGGTTCCGCTTTTGGAGTAACCCAACATAAGTCATTTGGCATCTAGAATGTTCCTAGAGATTGTATCCTCAGAATAGAATTCTGGATTTGTACTACTTGTCGGTCAGATAGCCGTGAGTATCATCATGCAGATGGGAGGTGGAATAGTGATACATCTGGTCTCCTGCAGTACCGCAATGATATTTAGATTGTCATCTCTGGTGGATTGGAACGATGCATAAATAGAAAGAGAAGCACAAGCACCAGATCTTGAAAGCAGTTGAAGGCAAGTGATTGTAGGGATTGAGGAGTTGGTTGGCTTTTGTTAACTGCTGTTGAAACCATTAAGAAAGAGAAAGAGACACCCGGTCAGCTAACTTCAACTCAGATACTCTGTGAAAGCTAGAAAGTCTCTAGGGAAACATTTAAAAAGACTATCATCACATATTCAGAAGGCAGGTTGTGCTAAAATTCAGGAGTAAGGTTGATCCTAAGCGTGGATTTTCAAAGCGAAATTAAATAACAGCCTCAGCAAGCTCTTATGTTAAATTCAGGGACCATGTAGGGAGAGACCCTGAAAGCTGAGAGAGTATCATTTGAATGGCTATGCATGAAAAACTGGGTTCCCCAGGTTCCTCTTGTCCGTTACTAGTGAAGACCAGCTTCCCATTTCCTGGAGATTATGCAAAAGACTCAGCTGAGGCAGATCTACCACTGGATGATGTTTGTCCTCTTTAAGAACTGCACCTGCCTCCCCTTATTACTTCTCCGATAATTACTGGAGTCAGATCTCAGCATGAGCTGAGAAATGAAGTATTATTCTTGTTTGGAGGAAGAAGTGATTATTTGCCAAAAGAGTTGCAGAACCCATCAAATATATACTAAAACAGGAACTGGGAGAGCACACAGGGAAGGAAAATGAAAGATCAGAGAGGTGAGTGTTTATTGACTTAGTGGCATTCTCCCATGAATCAGAATTTAACATCCTGGCAACAAGGCCTGGATTTAATCTTCATATACTCCAGGAATGACTACAATGAACTTTGTATATGACATAGAATTAATGAGATAGCAATGTTGATATGCTTTGGCAAAATATTGAGGAAGAATACAGAAGGTTCGGAAAGATGGGCATGTTAGAATGGACTAATTATATAAGATTAGATAACCAGCAGCTGTTTACGTTTCCTAAGAGAACCCAGAAAACCCTCCCTTCCCTAAACTATTGAGAAACTCAGTGGTAGCTGTCCACCGCCGGTCAAAATTAGTGGTAGAAGACACCATTATTGATCTGGGCTACCTAGTGTCAATAAGGATACTATCATTTTGAAAAATCAGAAACCACATGGCAGGTCTTAACTATCAGAGGCAAGGTTTCATAATTACTGTAGTCGACAGTAAGTCAAGAATGAGTTTAAGGAACCTTGATCTTCCAGGATCTCTGGCCAGGCTAATCACTTATGATATTCACAAAGCTAGAAATAATGGCTAATGATGTTATTTCTTTATTTACATAACAAGAAGTGATTAATATGTGGAAAGCAGAAGAGTGATATTTGCCATAGTAATGAAAATTTACTATCACTCACGTACTCTCCAGACCGGAACCAAATCTCTAGATCCAGAAGCTCTTGATTGGAGGGACAATCAGGAACACTTGAGAAAGAACTCTGCAATACTATCGGAGGAATATGAAATATATATTTTTCCCAATTCTTTCTCCAAAGAGCGGTTGACATTTACCTGAGTAACTGTACACTGGGGTGAAAGGCATACACATACTTCAAGGACTCTTGAACACATGATCTGAACTGTCAATCATGCCAGGGGAGCCAAAACACCATCCTGTTCTCTCCTTGTTAGAACAGGATATAGGGGAGTCAGGTAATAAGTGGATTCCAGAGCCATGTCTGTGTTGCAGTGAATTCAGTGAGTCCATCAGACCCACGGTCCACATTATTGTTAGTTTCCATAGTACCTGAGTGTGTGATTGACATGGACATTCTTAGCTATAGATAGAACTCTTGGATTGTTTCCATGATATGTGAGAAGGAGCCACGTGAAGATAAAACAAAATGTTGGCAGTCTGCAGCCAGAAAAGGGCTCTCAGAACCCAACCATGCTGGCACCCTGATCCAGCCTTCCAGCCTCCAGAAGTGTGAGAAATTAGTTTCTGTTGTTTATAAACCACCTAATCTATGGTACTTAGTTATAACAGCAGCTTGAAATGATGAAGGCATCAACCTCTCCAGAACCATCTGCAAGCCTTAACCACATGTCGTATGTCTCACTCTGAGACTCTGAATCAGCTCTGCTCCCCATCATCTAGATCCGTGTTACACAAAGTATGCTACATGGACCTGCAGCATTAGTATCATCTGGTAGTTTGTTAGAAATGCAGAATCTCAGCCCCCCCCAGACCAGCTGAATCAGAATTCACATTTTAACAAGATCCCAGCTGACGTTTGTACACTACTGTTTGGGAAGCACTGACCTAGTTTGTCCATTGAATAATGAGCAACACGCCAATCATCAGTCAAAGCAGGTACTTGCTGAGCATAGATTCCGTGGATACACAGGAGAATGCTTTCATTAAGTGTGTGATCCTGGGGCATGCTACCATAGGGTCTATGCTTACCAACTTGTAGTCTAGTAAATTTCTATCCAGTTGCTGCTCGATGATTTCTGCCCTGTGGCAGTTAACTAAAGTTGACCACTTCTAAGGTTTTTATTGTCCAGAAGCTATAATCTGGTGAAAAGACTGTCTCCTTGTGAGTGTGCTAATGGTTTTAGAGCTCTCTTGGATTTCACTAAGAATGTGTCATTTAAGCCAATGGCCTTTTCAGAAGTCTTCACTATGTCCATTACCCCAGCACTGAGACCTCTAGAGAATGGTTATGGGGTGCTTATGCCTTTGCCACCATATTTCTTAGTTTCTGATTAATCTTATTTAATTAAAATCTATGCTCAAGTATCATCTCTTCAGAGAGTTCTTCCTTGGTTGTTCTATATAAAGTGGAATGCATCTTTCATGTTCTTAGCTTTTAAAAATTTTCTTCATAGCAGATAATACTTTTGGACATTATATTACATTTTTTAAAATTTATTTTATGTCTCCACGGCTAGGTTGTAAGCCACATAATAGCAAGAAGTTGGTTCAATTTCCCACTATACTCTAGTGCCTAAAGTAATGTGTGGCACCATATTTACACTTAATGTATACCTGTTGAATCAAGAATTAGTGTCATTCAGTATCTACCACAACTTAGGTGTAAGAAACCAGGAGATTAGCAGCCTCCTCAAGCGTGAATAGTCCCCAGCCTGAAAGCCAATTCAGATAAAGATAATTCTCAACCCAGGAATTTTGTAAAACTTAGTCTAAGCCTAAGGGGATCTTCTGAAGCAGTCTCAAGTAAGTGCAACTGTTAGAATGGTAAAGCTATGTTAGGGGGCCATTCTTCAACAGCATCATTTGCTGCGTTTTCCTTCAACTGCACTTATTGGATTTCTTCACTCATGTCTCAATAGCCTCCATTCTTTCATATCCTTAGGGGGAAATATGCCGTTAAGAAACTATGAAAAATGACAGTGAAAATGTTTGACTATTAATTATTACATTTACTGCTCTAGGTGAAAGAAAAAAAATCATGCATCTCTATGAAGTATTTATGTCCTACCCCAGACTCAAAAAAACCCACAGTGAAGGCAGAGAATAAAGAGATCAAGAAGACAAGAGTAATGCAGGATCAATAGGTAACACGTTAGTGGATGTGGATTTCTGTTCCCTCAGACAGTAGTAAGGAGGACAACTGGGTGCTGAGTTAGATTCCGTCTGACTCCTAGGCAATGATACAATTTAAAGAACGATGCCATATGTTTTGTTCTGTCAGTTTTCCCAAAGTATAGCCACATATTTGTAAATTTGTTTTCTATTTTTCCATCACTTTAAATTCTGGACCTATTTGTGCCTGCTTTTCTGAAGTTTATCATCATTTGGTCTGAGTTTGCAAATGGTCTATTATCTCTTTGTATGGATTCTTGTTTGTATGCTTTCAAAACTAATTAATCAGCACCTGCATAACTGTCTTCATATTTGTTCCAGCTTGTGAAGTTAAAATGTTCCCAAAGGATCAGGTTAATCATAACCAACATCTGTTTACAAGCTACCTTGTTGTAAAGTCAAATGCAGATGTATAAAATCAACTGATCAGAACTTGATCTAACATGTATTACTGCCAAGAAAAATGCCTCTGATGTGGTGAACGATACTATCAATGAATGGATTTAATTTTTAATGCGATTCTGAAGATAGTCAATTATAAAGATCAGATTTACTCATTTTTAAAACATGTTTAAAAAATCAAACTTATCAATGTTTAAAAAGTTAACTCATGTGGTTAGAACTAGTCATAAGTACTGTCAGGATAAACAAAGGTTTTCCTTGTGTCATTACTCACATTCACATAATACCCTCTCTTGTACTGTCTCACCGCCCAAAAACATTAATCAAAGCTTCATGTGTTTCAGACGTGTAGACTATTGCCTTCTCGAGGGCAATAAGCTTCATTCTTCCTCATCAGTTTGATTAGTTAATTCATCTAGTTGTCCCTTTACTTCCCTTGAATACATAACTGGAAACAGAAACTTCACCTTTTATTTACGGAAAGAATTTCAAGGTCTAGGATTTTCCTAAAAACCAGTGCAATACATGAGCTGGAATAGAAAGTAGACAAAGCCATCAAGAGAAAATCTTGCCCAATTCCACATTCTAAGCCCAGCTTTATTTTTTTAATGTAAAAATTGCAGTCACAATCTCTTTGCTCTTTAATTCTTCTTGAATGGAAAGGATCATGTCTGCCTCTTTAGACTGGAGACTAAAACCACATTTCAAGCTCAGGAGTATGTAGGATGTTTCAGTGAAATAAAGTCCAACAATGCTCTGGAAATTCACTTCTTGGTACTGTTGGGCAGTTAGAAGTCTCAGTATTTTCTATATTCAATTTATTTTTCCACCTTAAAGTCACAGTAATTAGTATATCAATTTGAAATCATTTTCACATCTCTTTGAAACTCCAGATATTAAACATAAACTCCAGATAGCTATTAGAGGAATTATACCCATTTTGGCTATGATGGCCAAAAGAAATACCATTGTGCCAAAGACTTTATCTTCTAATATGCTTTTAACTCTCTATAGTGTCCCTAAAGAATTTGAACAATTTCACCTCTATTGAATACTGGTAGTTTTTTCCTTTTATGGCAGATTTATCCAAAATATTATAAAATAAATTCAGATGATCACTGAAGAAATCTTTCTGTATGTTTAGATATTGCATCCTGGCACTGGGTTAAACACATTCCACAGCATCATGGCATTCGATAAGTAAGATATGTGATGAGAGGCAATAGTCTGTTAAGATCTAGAACTAACGACCCCTGTCTACAAATCAAATATGCTCCGCATAATTACAAAAAGTATGTGTAACCTGTATTGACATGTAAACATCACTAAAAAGAGAGCATGAAGACGTCAATAAAATGGGGACCATTCAGAGCTCTGTAACCACAAAAGGTAAGATAAATCACTATAATGAGGTGGCATATTTACTGCCATACAATGCCAAAAGATGCTTAAGATCCAGTAAACTTCAATGCTTACTTGAATAAGCCTACTGCAGATTTTACTACAAACACTCAAAAATATGATTATTTGAATATCTTCATTCAGTCTGAAATCTTAAGGTTCAAATAAAATCTTCATTGGGACAGGCTTAAAACTTAAGTTCTGTCCACATAAAATGTCTTATAATAATATATGATTTTTTGGAGAGTTTTGGTTAAAATTTGAAAAAATTGCTTTAGGTATATTAATAGTCATTTATAGCTAGCTTCTGGTTAGTAACTTACTTAAAATCCCATACTATTGTCTTTTTTAAACTTACTAAATGTAGACATCACTTCATGTTTGCAATATTTGGAAAAGCTTTAGACCTTTTTTCTTTAATGTACTAATAAAATACCCTCTAGAATGTGGTGCTCTTGCAAACTACAATGCAAGCAAAGAACTCTACAGTACTTTTTATATTATGCATCCTACCAAAAAACACATAATGTCATGAAATGAGGAATGGTATGTGTTTAATTATAACCATAGCAAAAAAAAGGAGACATTTGAATTGAGTGCAATGTCTGCAACGTGAATATTCCAACACATTTTTAATAAAAATTTAACAAATTATTTCTTCCAAATTTTCTGAAATATCTTTAAATAGAAGCATCTGCATCCACATAAAAAAGCCCTATGAATAATACAATCTCTAGATTTTAAAGCATAAACAAGTATATTAATGTTGCCAAACCCATAGAAAATTTCATGTTCATTTGACCCTAGTTTGACAGATTTTAACTGAACATGAAAAAACATTTTGTTTTTAGTTATCTGGAAGGTACTGACCCTCTTCTGATATTGGGTTTTAAGTAAAATGAATGCAAAACTCTAATGTGCTATTTCACCACCAGGAATTATATAATTCAAGCACATAAAATGAAGCGATGTTGTAGTAAATATCAAAATAAGTCCACTCAAACTTCCCCCAAAAGAGCAATTTGCCAAAGCAAATTCTGCTGTAAACAATCAGGCAATGCTGGGAAATAGAAAGGAAAAAACAGATAGTTTTCCTCTTGAGAAAATATTTGACTTCATCATCAAGAGTGTGTTCAACTTTTTTTGCATTTTCTTTGCAAAATGCATTCTCTTCTTCCTCTTGGCCAGCATTACCGATGTCTTGTTAATCATTCTAATGATTTCACCCTGAAATGTTGAAAGCAAAGGAAATGGTATGAAAAACAGTAATATGTGTTTTTTCCTGAAGCAATTTGTGAATTACAGATATGCCCTAAAATGTTAGTTAAGAGGGATAATAATTTTTTGGATTCCTTGCTCTCAGATAATTCAGTAGGAATCCCCTCTCACGTTTCTGAGGAGTAGCCATCCAGATATTTCATACCTATAATCGTCTATGATGTAAGCATCTCCACTCTTCAATGATGTCAGTCAATCTTCTCAAAGCCATTCACACTGTTCTTAAACAGTTGTCGTGGTTAAGAAATCTGCTTTTCTGAAATATCCTACTTTCTGTTCTAATGTAATCTTATGAACATTGAAAAGTCTGACCAGCAATCTTCAATGTTAGTCTAAAAATACTTGAAAATTGTCATCATTGTCCTCCTAAGTATTCCCATTCCAAGTGAAAAATAGCCAGTTTCTTCAGCATTTTTGCAATAGACTTTGTTTTATTTGCTTAGAGGAGTTTTAGGTTCACAGCAATATTGAGCAGAATGTAGAGATTTCCTGTATACCCCTTGCCCTCCTCCACCAAGTCAACATCCCCCTATTATCAATACTCCCCAGAGTGCTAACTTTGTTACAATTGTTGAGCCTACATTGACACATCATCACCCAAAGTCCAGAGTTTACATGAGTGTTCACTTTGGTGTTGTACATTCTATGATTTGGAACAAATTTATAAAGATATGCGTTCACCATTGTAGTACCATACAGATCATTTTTACTATGCCTAAAATTTTCAGTGCTCCACCTACTATTTATCTTTCCCAGCTCTCCACTCCCTTTTGTTGATCCTTTTGTTGTCTCCATGGTTTTTCGTTTTACAAAACAGCATACACTTGGAATCATATAGTACATAGCCTTTTCGGATTGGCTTTTTTCACTTGGTAATATGTATTTATTTCCTCCATGTCTTTTCATGGCTTGATAGCTCAGTTCTCTTTGGTGTGGAATAATATTTCATTGCCTGTATATATCACCATCTAGTTATCCATCCGCCAACTGCAGGGCATCTGGGTTGTTCCTACGTTTTTGCAATTATGAATAAAGCTGTTATAAATATCCATGTGCAGATTTTTGCATGAACATAAGTTTTCAACTCCTTTGGGTCAATACCAAGAAGCACAATTGCTGGATCGTATGGTAAAAGTATGTTTAGTTTTGTAAGAAACCACCAAACTGTCTTCCATAGTGACTATAGCATTTTACATTTCCACCACCAATGGATGAGAGTTCCTGTTGCTCCACGTCCTCACCAGCATTTGATGTTGTCAGTGTCCTGGATTTTGGCCATTCTAATAGGTATGTATTTATGTTTCATTCTTATTTTAATTTGCATTTCTCCAACGACATATGATGTAGAGCATCTTTTCATATGCTTATTTGCCATCTGTATATCTTCTTTGGTGAATTATCTGTTTTGTCTTTGGCCCATTTTTTAATCTGGTTGCTTGTTTTCTTATTGTTGAGTTTTAAGACTTCTTTGTCTTCAACTATTTTTCATGTGCAAAGTTTTCCAGCTCCTTTGCAGCTCTACCTATTCTCTCACATGTAATCCAGTTTTTTAGTGTGATGATCACAAACTAAAATATTTTCTGTTGACAGAGTCTGACAACAGGGGGCAGTTGAAGCATATTTCTATTTAAGGAAACACTATGGATTTACTAAAAAGCAATACAGGAAAACTGTCCTGGGGAAGCCTCCACTAAAGGATGGCACTAACACTTCTTTTTGAAAGCACATTGTACTGTCAAGTTTTTTTCTTTTAGCTTGTAGTCAAGTGAAAACCTATCTTTTAAAAATGAATTTATATTAGTCTAGTTCTATTGCACTCTGTTTGAACCAAAGGATAAAATGTATAATCATCCCCATTATATATCATCTTAATTTTCAGCATGCCTTGTAAATTTGAATGTGAATCTGCTGTTATTGTTATTATTGGCTATCTCAGCTTCATTTATCACCTCATATTTGATATGTATGATTCTTTTTTTGTCTACCTTCCAGATGTTGAAGGACATAGACTGATTATTATTTTTGAATGTAGGCTTTCCTGAACAATAGCTACTCATAATATCTGCATATGTTAACTATTTTCACAGAAGGTCTTATAAACAGAAACTGGCAAAGAAAATAGTAGGGAGAGATGAGACCTATACTTAAGTGTATGAAATGTATGAACTATTTAGTAGAATTAAAACAAGGACAGCTTTACCCATATCACTTTCTAAATACGTACCAACCACTCAACGTGAGATTATGGGAATAATTACAGAAGGGAATCTAAATAAGTAACTGGGGCAGTTTCATAAAAATGATCATGTTGGTAGCACTCAGAATCGTCTTTGTCTAAAGTTCCCCAATCTTAACTGAAGTATGTACAATCTCAAGTATATGAGCAATAGGGGCTTTATTTGCATTTCTCTTCAAGATATAGCAATCAAAAAGGAATTAAAAAAGTAAACTTTAAAAACACATTTTCATGTGGATTTTCATACAAATATTCTTCCTACACAAATGACAGATATGTCTACAACTAACCAATTACAATATGATAATAATGATAATTCTGTGTAGTAAAATGAATTGTGATTTTTATCATTTTCTTTATACCATATATATTTTTATGTTTTTTTACAACAAAAGTGGATTATTTGTGGAGAAAGAATGTCTTTAAGCTATTTCCCAAGATATTTCAAATAAATGTTTTGATCTGAATTTTCCAGAAGTCCTTCCTTTCTTCTTTATTAATATCATTGATACAGAATTTTGGAAAATCATTACTGGAAACTCAGTAGTTTATTTACAATGGACTTGCCCATAGATTAAAATGAAATGGAAAAGTTAGATAATTAGTATGTTTATCATTCAATACAACATTAAAATAATAAGTTCAGATCAATTATTCAAAAGTAATAATGACTTTCATTCTTCATATTGCAAGTTTAGACTTGGATCTTTCACTCTTATCCTCAAGAAGAAGAATCTATGTTTAATTTTTCCTAAAATGCATAGAAATACAGTCTTTTAGACTAAATTCCCTTAGATGTGCTAAGAAAAAGACTAGTAGCTATATACATTAGTCATTTCAAAATATTTTACAAAATTGTATTTCTCTGTTTTATACATAATTCTATTTTAATGGTCCATGGCTACATGTGGGGTGCATGAAAATCAATCATCAGCTAACAGTGCATGCATAACAGACAGAAAAGAAATCAAACTAGTTGCTTCCCTAGCTTGACCAACGGCAAGAATCTATAAATATTTAAATAGTACAAAATATACCATTGAGTATGATAAGATTGATCATAAGTACAAAGTAGTTCCACCAAATTCCTTTTAAATATATTGCCATGGTCAAGCTGTATTAATCTCTATAACATAATGGACAGGGGAAAAAGCAAGTCTTCGTTCCTAGGAGTTACAACTTACCATTTTTCTTAGTTAAATCTCTTGATGTATAAATCAGGATAAAATTATAAGTTTTATAAATAAAATTCAAACACCAAATAATATCATTATATGCACAAAATCACATGAATTCTAATCAAATCTGTGCTATTTGAAAAAATATTTTCTAAGGCCATGTTGTACTGTATTTGACACACAAAAACATCTATATTGTGAATCATGAACCAACTTCATGCTATTAGAAATAAAAGTGTCTTCCAAACCAATGGAAACTGGCATTCTTGTCTGAACAGAAACAGCCTGGAAAAAAATTTTCATTTTATAATCATTTCAATATACACATGATGACATTTGGAAACATCTGGTTTTAATGATGTCCAGAGGACATTCCAGAATGGTGGGGTCTAGATGTGCAGATATGTATAAAAAGCATTTCTTGTTAATTTTAATAAATGGAATGCATAAAATGGATAAATTCAGGCTAAAGAAAGATGAGAATCTTTATTTTGAGGGAATCTTTGAAAAAACAATCACAAAGTTAATTAAAATACCTGCATTATATACTGGCTGATGAGCAATTGCTTGACTTGCTGATCTGAAATCAAAGTCACAGTTGATTTTTAGCCAAGATTCTTGACAGACTGAAATAAATGGCATCAATTCAAACCATTCTGGCTCAGCATAATTGAAAATCAGACTCTAGAACAGTAGCCTGCTAATTCACTATCACATGGCAAAAAAATTAAATTTGGCCTTGCCTTCAATGACCTTTGATTTTTATTTTTTTCCTTAATTTAGTAAGCTCAATACCCAACCTCTTATAGTTTACATAAAATAAAATTGATAATATAAGAAAAACCACCTAGGAATAGTGAAATTAATTTATAATTATTTTACACTAGATTCTAAGCCATAAGTTACTATGTGGATTTGGTTGTATATGCATGTATGTAGGTAAGCTAGGTTTTGAAAAACTGTTTCAGAATGTAGAACTGGTGGAAAGATTTTACCCCAAAGCACATGGAATTCACTCTTAGCTTTTCACCTTTGAGTAGAGGAAAGGGAATCTAAAGTTTTATTTTATGGGTGGTAGATGAAGTCAGTCTACTCAAAGTTGCTTTGCTTTCTAGGGTTTTTATCTGCGGGTCACTGGAGAACCCTAACTATGGGGGAAGTCTCATCTCATTTTATTGCTTTCCTGCGTGATAATATTTTCTGCTCTCATATAAAATATCTACTTATTTGGGTAAATGAACAAAAGTTGGAGACTCCTTTTGTGAAAAACAACACCCACAACACTTTAAATATGTGTATTTGTTGCCTGTATTGGGATAACATATATTAAATTGTTCCCTGAAAAGAGTGGAAAAGTCTATTTTCAATCTGATGTTGTGTTTCGGGAGTGGGGGCAATGAACTAGTAGGGAGAGAGAGTTTTGAAGAATCAGCTGCCTATGATGTTAAATAAGGCAGTTTATTGAGTAGAAGTTATAACAGTAAAAAAAGTATTTTGAGGGGAATTTCCCCCCAAATAGCTATTTAATTGAGATATATACACCACTTATTATGTACCAAGTACTGTTCTATGTGTCTTAAAAATATTAACATCCTTAGTTTTCATAACAACTCTGAGGTAGGTATCATTTTAGTTCTACTTTATGATGAAGAAACTGAGGCAAGGGTAGCTAGGCAACTTGAGGAAGTTTAGTGAGCTGGTAAGTTACAGAGCTACTTGTGTTGCTCTTACTTTGGTGTTGACCAAGACTGAAACTGAAATCCATTCAACTTTTAGAGAGACCTTGAGAAAGTCTAGGGGATTTATGCGATTACCAACTTTGGTCACCACCAAATTCTTAGAGTCGATATAGTGACAAGTTCTAGAGTTTATTCTAGAAATTTGTTAAAAGTCTGATTACACTAGAAGCAGAAAATAAAAGTGGCTGCTTGAGTTATTGTAGCATTGCAATATGAGAGGTACAGTAGAGAAAGGAGAAAGATGGTCTCTACAGTCACTTCAAATAACTCATAACTGAATATGAAAATTCTAAGATGTTCCTGGGCTTGAGAAAACTCAAATATGTTTTCACAACCTGACTGTTATAGTTTTCTCAACCATGAAAACACAATAACCTCTCAAAATAGGTTCTGAGAAAGCTTCATAGACTTTTTGCATCGATTTCAGAATTCCAAGCTCAAATCTAGCCTCCCAAGCACTTTAGAAAATTCAATTCAATTGAGATTTCTACAACTCTACTCTGTAGTAAGCAGAATCAAGATAGCTTGAAAAAAGTTCATTCCAACACACACTCACATTCACATTGTATATATGAAGTGTATTTGTATACAAGCGTGTATATATGATGAAAAAATAGAAAATACAGTCCTTTCATTAGCAGATTTTATAATTCACCTTGGAGCCCAAAATAAACCTATTGAATAATTATTAGACGAAATAAAAAGTTGTTTGTGTGATGGCAGTAATTTTGAAGGTATTTATTTATCTTCTGCCCCCAACCCTTCCTTCAAGGAAATTCTTACTTGGAAACTAACATGTCAAACATATAAAACATAGTTCCTGTGGTTAAAGTGCATGTGGAGAGGCAGGTTTCTCCCACCTGAGCAGGGCCATCCCGCTGCAAAGTTCCTGAGAAGCTGGGCAGGACTGTGAATGGAGCAGAGAATGAAAACCACTGACAGACATTCAGCTCAAGGACTGTACAGTAACAGAAAGGTCATGTGGTATAAGATGTGCCAAGCAAACTCTACACTGGTGAGTTTCAATAAGAACTACACTATAAATGCAGAATTCAGGTATATTTATTTATTCATGTATTCATATATTTTTATATTCAGACTAAATGGTTAAGACACTCAACACAAACTATTCAATCTGGTAATATTTACGATTTCCAAGCTCAAGGCAAAAATGTCAAATCTGTCTTTCTTTTTAAAATTAACATTTCACAAATTAATTCATTCTGCTGTGTTCAAGAAAATTTAGTAAAGTTATTCAAGGAATAATAAGTTTGAACAAATAAACATATTGTCTTGATGCGCTTTTTTTTCTTTTTTTCAAAAATAGGTACATGCATTTCTCATGAAGAAAGAGTTAAAAAAATAAAAAACCATAGGGAGCTAAACTATACTGGTATTTTCTAGCTTTAAAATAAAAGCACTGTATATACAGATATTTAATAATATGACATGGTTTAAATTGAAAGCTGGTGAAAGTCACTGGTGAAAGTTCATTATCATGAACTAAAATCATTTAATGTAATTAAAATAGAATGGGAAAACTTATTCTTTGCAATTTGGCATATTCCTTCTAATAATAAAACAACTTTGTTTATAACAAAGACATTACTCATTTATTTCCAGAATGGATGCCAGAGCAGCTACGTTGGAAAAAATAAAATCATAATGCGAAAAAGAAATGAAATAAAAATGTTACATCTTTATAAAAGGTATATTTTTTATTTTTTAAAAGAAAAATAATAACTAGTATGTATTGACCTTGATTGTGTTCACTTTAATATTAATACTTCTGAAGGTGGACGTAGCTATAATCAATTGAGAATTTACAAAGATCCATGCTGGTGCTAAACTTGGTTCATAGGTATCATTGCCTTAGTTTACTATTTAAATTAACATTTTGAAAAGCCGAACTCTAGAGAGATTAAGAAACTTGTTCTGATTTACAAAATCAAAAAATGGAAAAGTAATTTTACAAACTCAAGTCTCTCTTGCTTTAAATCACGTGCTCTTAATCCACAATTCTATATCCGGAACCCTTAAAGAATAATCTTAGAAAACTTCTTGAAACTAGTAATTTCCACTATCTACAATAAATAAATAAATAATAACTTCCTTCTTCGTAGTGTTCATCTATTATCTGCTAATTGAAGGACCAATCTTAAAAGTGATCCATCTTAAAAACAAAAACAGTCATAGCTCTTTACATCAATCTGAATGTTCCTTCCAGATGGGTGTGTACAAGGTGAAATGAAATAAAAAGAACTGGAATACATTAATTCAAGATTGAAATTCATGAATCAATTAAAGATTCACGGTGATTGCTACCTGTACTTACATAAATATGTAACTGTACAAATATTTTCTTCTGCCTGATTAGCTTATATTTATGTGATAATCATTTTATATTACATAGAATTTACCTTTTCTTTCCCATCCCGTTTATCTTTGAATTCTCATCACAACTCCATGAATAGCTCATTATTATTCTCATTTTAAAGATATTCCAGGGATGTCAATTAATTTGACCAACGGCATACAAGGATCAAACAGCGGGTTTAGGAGTCAAATTGAGCCTTTGGATCCCACACTGTCTCAGCCCAGCTTGCTGGCCTTTCTAGAGCCAATACAATGTGCGGAGCTTAGCAATAAATTCATTTGTAAGTTATGTTCACCATTTTTATTTAAAAATTATGTTTACCCACAAAGATGAATTACACATTTTTGATAAAACATTTGTAGTATTTAATGTCAAAGTGCCTATCTAATTCAGTGGGTCATTTCAGCATTTCAGTAGGGACAAAGATAATAACCAAACTTTTTGATTCTGTCTAAACAAAGTAAATATTCGATTTATAGAATTTTTCGTACAGCAATAATTCAATTTAATTCTGTGTATACACTGAATAATATTACGGAATTTTTAAGGTAATAATTATAGACAATGTTACTAACACAATGCCTATATGGAAAATGTTCACTAATATTTATATGTATGTAGGAAAAACATGCATAGTGATATTTACTTGAGAAAACATTGTTATGGCTCATTACTACAAAAATTCAAGTCTGTCCATACGTAATGAAACTGCCACTTACTGTATAGTCCACCTGATCCTGGTCTACAACTCATACTGACTGTGGTAGAAGAACTTAATATTAAAGTCATATATGTGTTATATAACAAGACACCTCCATAACTCAGTAATTTAAGAAAGAATAGAAGTTGATTTCACTTTCATTGTCAGTGTACAATGGTACAGTAATTCTACTCTGATACATGATTTAGGGACACCAGCTCTTTCTATTTTGCTCCAAGATTTTGATATGTTGGTGGCATCATATTTTAAACTGTCAAATTTGTGTCACTGTATCCCTGCCAGGCTCTGTATTCCAGAGGGCAGGGAGGAAAAAGAATATGACTGAGCATGTATCTGATGTTTAAACTTAGATTCAAAAAAACAGTAGATACATGCCTACTCACATTCTGTGGGTAAGAACTGAGCCATATGGCTGTATCTAGCTGCAAGGGAGGGTACATGGCTGCCAGCATTAACTCTATTAACATGGAATGAGGGGAAAATGACGGCACGTGCAGCTACTAGTCTGCCATGGTCCACCTCTTTTGTCACTCAAAACTCCATGCTCATTTTCTTTCCACATGTAGACACAAGCACTCCTTCCCCAGGGGAGACAACTCAATAATACATTGAGATACTACCTCTAAGATTTGGGATGTTGGGCTAATGTACTGTATTCCCCATCAATTCCAGATGAGGCTCCTTGGTGTCTTTCAAAATAAAACACTTGTTATCTAATTCCTCCCTCCCCCAACATATATATGCACACCTAATGAACACAAGGCAAGTTCAGCAGTAGGAAAAGATAGTCATAATAAAATCTTTTATTCAGAAATGGAAATAATTAGAGATATCAAGTAGTCACTGGTTCATAAGAATGCTAGAATCCTGAAGGGTGGAATTCCACAGATACATTCCCCTGCCCTGACACTGAAGAATTTCCTTAACTCTAGGAAAAACTACCTTCACTCTTTCAAGAAGGAGTGAAAATATGCCAGTGTGTCTACAGCCTTGAAATTGAAGGCAAGGGAGAGATTAGATAAACGTGAAGATGTAGAAAGTCCAAATATAAGGAAATAATTAAGGTGACCACATAATTTCTCATCAAATAGGGACACATTTGAGAGGGAAAGGTGACACTGAAAATGATTAACAGCTCTTAATTGATCTACTAGGAGCATAAACCAGGATTTTTCTGGGCAAATTGCAAAGCATGTTCATTGTGTTTGAAACTAGAAAAACTGTAGCTATGTGAGAAGGCCTGTTTAGAGAGAGCTGTGGTCATAGATAACTCCTTACATGGAGGAAGGAAGATTAGGAATGTCGAGAATAACTACTCAGATACCCAAGCATCTCATTTAGTCCTCATTCCCTTGCTACCGCCTTCTGATTCAGCTCTGGTGTTGAAGTCTGTATAAGTCAGCCTTCCAGAACACAGTTGAAGAAGGGACAAGAATGGATCATGGAAGGGATGGAGGCATGGAAGGAGAGTTAGTGGAGAATTATCCAATACATATCTTCTATTAAAAACAAAAAAGCTGACAATACTTTGGTTGTGTTCTTACCTCCATCCACCATATATTCATTCAACAAATATAACAGCTACATGGCTGCATCCACACTTTTCTGAGCAGCAAATGAATTCTCTAGTTTACAGTGATTTCCCAGTTTCCACATGGGCCCCTTCATTTATTTTAGTTACCTGGCAATAGGTGACTATATCAGCACCCATAAATATCTGATACTGTGATGCTTAAATTTAAGGAACAAATAAGTCAGCAGAAGAGAGTGCTCAACATAGAAAAGTAGAGAAAGAATGGTTATTAGAACAAAGTCTGAACATTCTAGAAAAGAGAGTCATTTAATCAATAAACTCACATACTTGGCAAGTATATCCCTAATATAGAAGTAGAGGCATTAGATAAACTTAACACGAGTAAATATTTGAATTACATAACTCCCTTTGCCCTGTATGAAATTGCCAGGCAACTTAGTTTCTACGTGGAGGGTCTGCACTAGTCAAATTGATAAAATTGTCTAGTCCAGCACAGCCCAATAGAAATATAATGAGAGTTACATATGCAATTTTAAACTTTCTAGATGACATATTGAAAAAAGGGAAGAGGAAACAGGTAAAATTAATTATACATTTTATCCCAATATGTAAAATAATTTTATTATGTAATCAATAAAGAATTAATGAGGTTTGCAATTTGTTTTATAGTAAGTCTTTGAAATCCAGTGTGTAGCTTTTACTCACAGCCTAACTCAATTTGGACTCGACACATTGCAAGTGCTCAATTGGCATATGTGGCTGGTGGCAACCATTTTGGATAAGGTAGGCCTAGACTAGTTAAAACCTATGTTTCTCATTATAAATTTTAAAGTGTGTACTTGTCAAAATCTTGTACATTTAGTTGTTAGTCTTTCTGAGTTAATGTACCATGGATCACAGACAACATGGAAGTTCTTGGTCTGTAAAGCTAAAAATCATGTCTTACTACCTAATAACTCCGTCTATACATCTACCTGAACTAGCAGCTAATTAGACAGTAATTAGTACTGTCTAATAAGCTACTTCTCTCTCATCAGCAATTACTATAGCTCATGACCTAAAGTGTGGGGATTATCACTGTAAATTTTCTCTTTGAATATTCTCTGAAATTATATTTGACCATTATGTTGTTTTATTTGAATTATTAATCAAAGAGGGTAAGACTACTGCTGACTATTTTCTCCAAATCCTCTCAAAAATACTCTGGGATCTTCTTTAAACAGTATTTCTTTGCCATGATATATCCTTTAAAAGGTTATAGAATTGTTCCAGCTGTCTCTTTGACCATCACAGTTTGTTCTTTAAGTTCAAGACAAATGTTTCACTCTCCCCTGCCATTGGTCGAAAGCATTGCCCAGGGCATTGTTTCACTGCTTTCCTTATTTAACATTACCATGAAAGGGAAAAGGGGGCCTCTTCCCCCCCCAGCCTTCTGCTCCCTGTCTTGAACTACTTTGCTTTATGTCACTGATCCTCAACAAAATCCAGCCTGTTTAAATTAAAGTACACGGCATTATCTACATTCTTCTGGTGAATAGCCTGCATTTTACATGCTGAAATGTTATTCATCTTGCATTATTTACTGCTTGTATAAATGGACTAGTTTCCAAGATGTTGTTGAAACAAAAACAATAACAGAAGAAGTTCTATTAGGAAAAGGAGCCCTCTGGCAGTTCTTGCTTCACAGTCCATTGCCTCCCACAGTCGGCAAACTGGAGCTTACTAAAAGTAATTTAGGCTAATGTCCGGCACCAGGCAATCAAAATAAGGTGCCATTACGGAATAATGCAAACTGCATTTAATTCCTGGTCAGAAATCTTGCAGAGATCTTAGAATGAAACCCGTGGACATCCCTAACAGGCCTTCCTCAAACAGGCAGCCTGTTGTCCAGAGTGAGAAAACAGGGTTCCCAGGAACGGCCTTTGCTGCACAGTGAGGACCGCCGTGCAGTAGGGATCACCAGATCTGGGGATCTAAAGGATGTTACAGATCCCACTTTGGGGATTCAGTCAATTATTAATGATAATGCAAGTCAACAAATATGTAAATATGTGAAAATCTGGGCCAAACCCTGTGAGATGTAACATTTTAATAAACATGAATTCAGACTACTTGAAACTGTAAAAGTTATGGGGAGAGAAACACAGACATCATGATAGGAACAAAAAAGTAATAGTAAAGGGCTCTAAAAAGCTGTGGAATTCCGGAGGAGAACGCAGACTATAAACAATAGAACATATAAGTAGGATTATTTACTGAATTCCACGGAATGTATTTATATGGAGTGAATCTAGTTTTTTCTCCACTTGCTTTTATGCTAACGAGAAAAGCTAGCTTTTATCTTCATCAGCTTTTATCTTCATGAGCTTTTATCTTCATCAGCTGTTTATGCAAACAAGGATAAAGAACTTTGATATAATCTATGCCATCTAATAATAAAAGAAAAAATTCCTTGAAGTGGTTCTATTCACGTAATATAATATATAATTGAGTCAAATCAAGTATCAGGAATAATATTCTCTTATTAGAGAAAATTCAATCATTTTTTAGACAACAGCATAGACAATATTATACCATCAAGCTGGTATAATGCTGACACGTTTTTCCTATCATAAGAATACAACCTAAATCTCTATCAAGTCCTTTGCCTTTGGCCTGATAATTAATAGCGTCTACCTATTGACTGCCTCCTTTTTTCTTGTCTCTCTGGGAGTTCTGACTGGGCAGTGTGGGTGTCTCACTTAATTAGAGCTGCTTTTTCAGATCTGATTGGCTGTAGTACACTTCTTAGCTTTTTGTCCCCTTTCTTTCTTTCTCTTACTTTTCAAAGTGAAAAAAGATTTATTCAAGCCATGTGTTGGGGAAGGCAGACTAAACAAAATTTATCTCCCAAGTCTGAGAGGTATTTGTGCACTCTTACATGTAGCTGTCTAGAGCTTTCTAGAGCCCCAGGTACTTATTTCTATCACTCACCTGTCTCCCCAGAGGAGAGAGAAATGTCTTCCTTTTCTACTGCCCAGCTTTTCCAAAAGAGCATCTACAGAAAAGGGCTTGGAGTCTCTGTAAAGTTTCATCAGTTTTTTATGTATTCATCCTTGCTGGGTTTGCATAGGAACACCTGTGGGCTGAGAAGCAGATTGAGTGTGGACCAGGGTACAGATGGGAGAAGTTTCCATCTTACACTGAATTTGAAGTCATTTTCTTTCTAAACTCCTAGGTTTTGGCCTCGAGTCGGCTTCACAGTGCCAATTTTTTTTTTTTTTTTTTTTTACATTTATGACTCTTTTTATCTGAGTCCTCTTTTCTTTTTCTTCAGTCGGGTTTGCTTTTCTCTGAAACTCAAATTGTGGACAAGGTTCTAATTCTTCCTCATGTTTGCTCACGAGATGTGTCTGGACATCTTTTAAATGTTCTGCTATATTTAGATGTGCTATTTGTCTGCTGGGTCCACCCAAAGTTACTCAAAAAGACATGGGATTATCTGGCTCAGCCAAAACATTTTATGACATAAAATTTCTGAAAATGGAATAGACACAAATGCCTATTTTGAAGAAATAGCTTTAGTAAAGTGTGTTTATCAAAAATAAGTCCATATATTTTTATCATAATTTAAAATGCTCATTTTGTGTGTGGAAATGTAGCGTTTTGGCTTAATAAAGAGATATTATGATTAATAATACACTTTTCATGCCTATTCTCAACAATGATTAAATGTAATACAGTCATGCATCACTTAACAACAGGGATACATTCTGAGAAATACTTTGTCGGGCGAGTTAGGTGATTTCATCATTGTGCAAACATCATAGAGTGCACTTACACAAACCTGGATGGTATAGTCTACTGCACACCTAGGCTATATGGTACTAATCTTATGGAAACACCGGGGTGTATGCAGTCTGTTCTTGACCAAATTGTCGTTATGTGGCACATGACTGTGGATTGTTAGATAAATAGCCGTGAGTGTGGGTAAGTCACTGAGGCACTAAGTCCTTTGGGAGAGAGCAAGATGATCCTTACCACAATTGTTAGAGCAACATCTGACTGCTTAGAGAAATGGACTGAAATTAACCAGCATCTCAGGTTGAAGGACTGTGGTCTAAAAATTATTGATGTCTGTAACCACGCATTCATAATTGTAATCCTGCTTCTGCCTCAAATGCAATTAGAATCGATTATATGAGGACACACCCATTGTCACCACTCCCTCAGATGTAATGATTGACTGCCTGCACTTGCAAGGGTGTTGTATTGACCAGCAAGCAAACTGGTTCCTCTTCCAGCCAGCGGAAAGTGCAACCATTCTCTGTCGCCAGACTCACTTCTGAGCAGCTGTTTTTTGCTCTGTATCTGGGCCACCTTGATGTCCTGACACACTCCTCTTTGCCTTTCTTACACTTTGAAACCTGATTGCTTTTCTACATTCCCATTCCCAGAACTTTGCTTCTTCCAGACAACTGTTATTACCTGATGTGCAATTTTTCCTTGTACCCCTAACTTATCATCATACTGAATGAGTTCAAAATCTCTTGTGTGAAAACCAGTGAATGCTATTGACAAATGCTACTGATCTTAATCAATGGGGTAACAAAATTATCTGGGAAGATTTATAAAAATACACAGGTCTGTTCTCACTTCAGCAGCACATGTACTAAAATTGGAACAATACAGAGAAGATTAGCATGGCCCTTGTGAAGGATGACACATAAATTTGTGAAGCATTCCATATTTTTAAATTTCTAGTTACAAAGTAGATAAGTCAGGGGATGTAATGTACAGCATAGTGATCATAGTTAATAATATATATTGCATTTTTTAAAATTGCTGAGAGTAGATCTTAAAAGATTTCTCATTTTATCATCGCAAGAAATTTTCTTTTTACATATATGGTGATGGGTGTTAACTACACTTATTGTGGTGATCATCGCGCACTGTAAACAAATATTGAATCATTACGTTGTATACCTGAAAACATATACACCGAAATATAAGGTTATATCTCAATTAAAAAATAGACATAGACCTGGGTCCAACTCAAGTGCACATGGGTAAAAAACAGCAAAATTTCATCTCTCTCACATGTCCAAAACCCATTCCGTTCTTTTTGTATATCCTTCCAGGAATATTAAATGAATATTCCAGGATATATTTGCTTTCATTTTCCAAAAATTGGGGTCATACTTTGTTCATGAGGATTGTTCTGTTCAGTACTTTGTTTTTCCCTTTATAACATCTTCTATGGATATCATCTCATTAGATCTGATTTATTGTTTTCCCAACTGCATATTATTTAGGTTTAGATATTTAACCCATCTTCCGTCGTGGAAAATTAAATTGTTCTAAAGACCAGGCTTTTATAAATGGTGGTACAACAAATACCTTTGTCTATCTTTACAAACTGTGTTAATATTTTTCTAGTGTAAACTCCTAAAACCGGAGTTTCTGGGTCTAAGAGCTTATGCAAGTTTACGTTGAACAGATCCTGCCAAAGTCGATACAAGTGTTTAGACTTTATCAACAATATATGACAGTGCCTGCTGCTCCCTGCCATGGCCCAAAATAGGCATCAGCACACTTTTTAATATTTACTAAACTGATAAGAAAATATAGTCTCTAACTGGACTTTTGTTTGTAATTTTTTACTTTTGAGTGTAATTCTTTGCTTTTTATTTTCTTTCTGTATTTATAGGCATTTTTATGTAGTTTGTTGTGATTTGTCTGAGCCTACCTTTGATGATTTGACTAATGAGTTGTAGTCTTTCTCTTTATGGATTTGTAACATAATATCACATATTAACCACATTAGTGATTTTTCATGTTTTGCCAATTTCACTTTTCAAAATTTGGATTTATCATTTATGTTTCCAGGCAGATTTTTGCTTTACTTAAAGTAATAATTCTTCAAATAATTTGTTTGGCTTCTGTGTTCTGTGCCATGAAAGAAAAGATCTTAACTTTTCAATAATTCCTCATGGATTCTCATAAGCCTTTTTTTTTTACCCAGTGTTTACGCATCTCATCCATCTAGATTTTATTTTGGTTTAATAGATGAATTAGATTTTTTTGAGCATTTGGTTATGAAAATTTTCCAACATACATAAAAGTTTTAAGAATTTTACAGTGAACATCCATATACCCATCACCATGTTTCTACAATTACATTTTAACTAATTTAAGTTACCACACATCTTTCCATCTACCATTTTTGAGATAGATATTTAACTTTACTAGGTAGAAACTTAACACTACAGATATTATTGCTTCTAACTTTGCCATCTTATTATAAGTTACTTTTCATATTTTATCACTGTTGTTTGTTTTCTAACTTTTGCTGGAAGTTCTGTGTGTTTTGTTAACATCTGGCTTTAGAAGGTACACAAATTATACTCTCCCTTCTTCAGAACTATAAATAATGTACCTAAAATTTATGTTTCCCAATTTATCTATTTTCACTAATAAACAACTTTTCACTATGAAAAAGGAGAAAATATGAACACCTATATTCCAACCTACTTCTATTTGTCATCTTTACTCCAAATTTACCTTGTTCATGTTTGTAACATTTCCAAATTCTTTTAACAATTCCCTCCATTGCTTAGTCTTTAATTAGTGGGATTTGGTGCTCACCATCTTCTTCTTTGAAACTTTACTTCTCCATTCCTGAGTTCTTCATTTTTCTTCATTTCTTCATTGGTTGAATATTTCTGCCTACTTTTTTTAAATAGTTTTTCCAAGACTAACTTTTTGGGCTGTAATCTCCGAGTCTGACATGTTTGAGAACATAAAACACATGCCAAATTTCTCTTTCCCAAAACTTTATAGACATATAGTTACACTTTCTTCTACCAGTGAACAAAGCTCTGGGAAGTTGACGTCAGCCTTATTTCCCTCTCTCTTAGATGCCTTTACAGCTTTTTCTTTTTTGCCAATCCTCTGTTTTGTTTTGGTTTTTTTGCTTGAGGAATATTGACCCTGAGCTAACATCTGTGCCAATCTTCCTCTCCTTTGTATGTGGGACGCTTCCACAGCGTGGCTAATGAGTGCAGTAAGTGCATACTGGGGCTCCAAATCTGTGAACCCTGGGCTGCCAAAGCAGAGCATGAGAATTTAACCACTACACCACTGGGCCAGCCCCTGTTTTTGTCTTGAAATCATAATATTTATGAAGATACAAATGTGTGAGGATTATCCATTAGCGATTTTTCCTGGTATAAATAGTACATTCTCATCTACAAATTCAATTCTTTATTTAAGAAAGCAATTCTTTCCATAATTTAGATTTTTCTTCAACTCTCTGTTCTCTTATCTAGAAATGCCAGTTATACAGACTAGACCTCCTTTAACTTTTATATCTATCCTCTTCGTACTTTCATTTCTTAGTTCTTTTCAACTTCATTTAACGTGACTTCTCTTATCCATGCCAACTCAGTTTTCAACAGAATCTATGTTTTCCTTCTAATATGGCATTAATTTTTTAAATAATTTAACATTACTACAAATTTTCCCCAAGCTAGATTCACTCGTTTTGTAATCCCTTTTAGTGACAGTAATTGTCTCAACTTTCATTAACTATGTCTCATTGTTTGAGCTCCTTTTAAATAATTCATTTACTGCTTACCTTGTTATAGAGAAGTATTTTTTTTCTGTGAAATTTTCATAGGGCAATTCTTCCAATTGAAATACTTCATTGATCTTTTGCTTGTTATCTTTTATACTGTCTCTTGTTCTCATTTTAATGCTTCATGGACACTATTTCTTTTCATTTTTGGTTACTACTACTCTTCTTCCATTTGGGGTAATTTTCACGGAGCCTGCTGATGCTGAAGAGTAGAGTGGGGGTTAACTGGCGGGAGGCATTTGAGCCTCAGTTTGCACTTTTATCGTTCTCATGTCCACCTGCCACACTTCATCATCCTTGAAAGTTAATCTCACATTTAGATAGTGCGTGATTTGAAGGCAGAGGTCATTCACATTTATCTTATTGTATTCCCAAGTTTTAAGGCCGTCTCATTAATTGTACTTCAAATAAATTGGCCACATTGATAGCCTAGCTCCCAAACCTCATTTCTGATCTCCAAAACCCACTAAATCTTTGATCCCCAGCCAGCAATTTCACCTTTTGGCACATTCCTGGCTTTCCTTCAAACCTGACTCCTCATAAATCTCTCTGGGTCCATGGTTACCCTTAGCTCATTGTGACAATGTCAATTAGAAAATCATAATTAATTATAAATGTCCCTAAGTGAACATGGATACAACAGATTAGGGTATGGTATAATCAATATATAAAAAGAAAAAAGGCTGGCAATAACTATGTCAATATGTTACCAATTGTCTTCCCTTAATTGAGAGATATGCAGATGATTTTTCAATTCTCTTAATTACATTTTATAATTTTCTACATACTTGTAGTTTTATTATTTTATTGTCAAAAGTAAAAAAATTATTTTAAAAATAGCTTTTTTAAAATTGATTTTTCTTTCCTTTTTTTAATTGCCTGAAAACTACTCCATATGAATTTCTATTATTAGAGCTATGAGAATTAGTGAACAAGTATTTCACTCTTTTCCTATGTTATTGGTACAAATTTTATTTATGTTTTCTCAGTCTTGGTGGTTCCTTGGTCAGTTTTGTTGGTCCTTTTTAGAATTTTCCAGTTCTTTTTTTTTTTCCTAATCTTTTTAAGTAAAGCTGTTACTACTACACATGTTATTCAGTTGGGGATAAATGCTGCATTCTCTCTTTCTTGTGTTGTTTTTAAATATACTTCAAGGTGAGGTCTAGCATTAGCTGTATGAGGGTGTTTGAAAAGAATGCATTCAAGTTTATGTTTTATGTTTAAACTTTTCAAAATAAAACCTGAAAATAAGTCAAATATCTTATTTTCTTAAAATATGTGGTTAATTTGTGCATTTATATAACTAAAATCTAAGAAGTATCATTTAATTCTTTGGAAACTTTAAACACGGAGCCCTCGCCAGTTTTCTCACTAGATTGTATGATATCCTGCTCTGACACTATGTGGTGGCTAAGATCATAAGCCAAAGTTTTTGCACGCAGACCATATTGAAAGTATTTGGAGAGGTTTGCCTACTTAGTCTCTAATTAGAATTTTTCACCAAATTTTAGCAGAAAATAAAAGTTCGTAAATTCAGTGTCTTTGGCATTTTGTAATATTTGCACATGGAAATGATCATGTGAAGAACTGCACCACCCAAGCAGCAGCTGTAAAAAATAATGTTTTCCAAGAAAGTTTAGAATTAAAATTAAAATGTGAGACAAAAGTAAAACTTAACATAGCAATAAAATAAAAGGTATTTAGATTTTTCATGTGTTTTTAGAGTAAATATTCAAATTAAAGATGAAAAAGTTCCTTGTAATGAACTTCCTGAAGCATTTACTACCATGTTTCTAGATTTGCGTGTAAACACATCAGGTCCAAAAGGGCTGTATGTGACCTCGGGGTTCACTTACACCACTAACTCTGGCGCTTCCTCAAAGCACTTAGAACTTCTAGTATCCTAAACCCTTTGTTCTGTCTCATCATTCTCAACAGATCTATCTATCTTTAGGCAGTGATCTGAATAAAAATGAGCTATGGCATTCAATTTTATCCGTTATCGAGGGCTTTCTGTCTCTTGACTTTTTTCTTCAAATTCCTTTTATTATACTTAAAGTGATCCTATCTAAGGGCTACCTCTCCCTTCTACATTCTTCTATCATACACCAGAAGGCTACCGGTATGCTACAAAATAATAATTTAAATGCTAGTGCAATCTCCTGATGACCAAGAGTACACTGTCTTGACTGTCACAGAAAACATAGTGATAAGATATTAATATCACTTTCAAAGTCATTTTGAAAAATAGTGTTAAAAATATTCATCAGCTATTGAGTATGTGTCATATCCCCCACATAACATTTATTCAACCATCGCAATTTGGTCCATTTCAAAATTCACAATAATTCTGCTCCTCCTTGGAGCTTCCGTAAGCCTTCTAATTAAAACAAATAATCCACCTTTATGTGTGTGATGCATCCTCTTCTCACTTCTGTCACATTGGATGTGGTTTTGTATCTCCAAAATCCACAATTCCAATTTAATTTAAATTTCAAGAAACTATATGGTCCTACTATAGTAAAGGACTGGGTAAGGTGCTAAATATACACTGTGGATACAATGGACATGACTGTACTTTCTAAGATAAATTAGCAACCATTTGCTGTTTTATATATTGAAGTTTTGTATGGAAATTCTTTTGAATAAAGGAAAAACCGAAAATAATATTTGAAAAATGCTAATTCTGACTCAACTACTACTGTGTTTGTTAGATAATCAGTTATCGTATATAAAGTCTAACTAATGTTTTAAAACATGTTAAAATTAAATTTTATACCATAATATTACATGCAGATGGAGACAAAAAGGATCATTCATTTCGGAAATAAATGCTTAGTTGCATCATCTTTTATACCCACAGTCTTAAAGAGAAAGGTATTCATAAACCTGAATTGGTAACCAATAGTTTTTTCTTCATGGGTTTTAATGAGAATTTGTTAAATAGATGATTATGCAGATGGTTGTTTAGGAAAAGTTATCTCATAACACTTTTTTTTACATCTTTTTATTTTCATTTGAATTACTCATGTTAATCTGTTGATGCTCTTAGAGTTTTGAGAGCATATTTCATTTTCGAGAGAATCATTAGCATGTGAAAGAAATAATTAGAATGATAGACCTACTTCTATCAGAAATCATGAGACCCTCAGATCTACATGCATTCCAGATACAGAAAAGACAAAAATGAGAGAGCAAGAAAAATGTACAAATATATTTGTGTTGTATAAAAATGCAGGTGTTATTTGTTGCCAAGTCTTACATCACTAGATGTGGTTCTGAGGTACGCAGAATCTTGTTATGATTCCTGCATTCTCAGACAGTTAGATAGGCTTCAAACAACTTTGAAACTTTTCAGACTAGTAGAAGTAAGGATAACTATTGTTTCATGTTTATGTTTTATATTCCCAAGGAAAATACTTTTAAATAAATATTCAGTATGACTTTTTAGTAAGTTTTAAAGTCAGCGGAGTATATTTCCAATCATGTAATGATTCGCAAGTTATGGTTTTTCCTCATCTTTTGTACCCAATTGACACTTTTCTTTAATAGTGTAATTTTTTTAAATTTTATTTATTTATTTATTTTTGGGGGGAAGATTAGCTCTGAGCTAACATCTGCTGCCAATCTCCTCTTTTTGCTGAGGAAGCTTGGCCCTGAGCTAACACCTTCCTCCACTTTATATGTGGGACGCCTACCACAGCATGGCTTGCCAAGCAGTGCCACGTCCACACCTGGGATCCAAACCAGTGAACTCCCAGCCGCCAAAGCAGAATGTGCGCACTTAACTGCTGTGCCACCGGGCCGGCCCCAATACTTTTTAAATAAATTATACTTTATAGAATATTGAAATCTTTAGAGCAGTGTGTGTATATGATAACAAAGCTAACATCTCCGAGAAAATATTAACCTCATCTAAGGGTCTTGATAAGTTCAAGGTACATGAAAACAAATGAGGATTTTGTTTCAGTATATCTAGATTTTATCAGAATTTAGTAAGGAAGAGCTGTCTGTTGAATATGAAATACATGATGACTGGCTACCAAATTGTCACAAAATGATTCTGATTTTATATATAGCTAGAAATTTTAAAATTTTAAGAATTCCTCTAAAAAGCCACAGGAGTGGAAATTTTATAATATTCCCCCTAGTTAGCTTGTTTTAATTTCAGTTGATTTTTATCTAGGAATAAATTAATTACATGTATTCCTTAGTGATTCACCAATGTATCAATAAGTTGATTGATATAACATATATGTGTATATCCATAAATACTATGGAAAAAAGAAAATAAATTATAAAATATATTTCCACTGATCTTTTTTTTTTTTAGGAAGATTAGCCATGAGCTAACTACTGCCAGTCCTCCTCTTTTTGCTGAGGAAGACTGGCCCTGTGCTAACATTCATGCTCATCTTCCTCTACTTTATAAGTGGAACGCCTCTCACAGCATGGCTTTTGCCAAGCGGTGCCATGTCCTCACCCGGGATCGGAACCGCTGAACCCCGGGCCGCTAAGAAGTGGAACGTGTGAACTTAACTGCTGCACCACCGGACCAGCCCCTCCACTGATCTTATAATCTGGTCATTCTTTTAGAAATTTTCATATCGGTATATACTGTATTTAAGTAATTTGAGATACTAATTGTAGTAAATAAGTTATCATTTGTGACATAGCAGAAATATTACTGACTTTGGTGTCATAAGACCTAGAATCCAGTCCTAACTATCCCGTAATCCCTTACTGATTGCGTTCCTTGATCTTAGGTGGTCCTTCAGTCTAAAGTAGTAAGTTTTAGTAAACTAACATCATATTCAGCACAGTGTTTTGCATCAAGTCAATTCCCAATAAAATGCAAACGAATTAAAGGCATTGCATTTAAATAGTTGGAGGATTGTAAATCTGCCACAATTGTACAGATAACAGGGAAAAAACAAAAAAATATTTCCTGTTAGAATTCTTGACATTTTTCATGGAACTGTGTCTTTGCTTTACTTTCCTCAGATTGGTTGATGGTCGTAGAGCTTTGAACAAAATCATCATCTATTACAGAGAATGGCTAATAGAATTTTAGCTATATTCTCATAGTTGACTCTTTAGTGATTTATTTCCTATAAAAACATTTTGACAATTTATTAAATATGTCATCATATGGGTCATTTTTGGCAAGATTCAATGAGCTGGGGGCCAGCCCCGTGGCCAAGTGGTTAAGTTCACACGCTCCGCTTCGGCTGCCCAGGGTTTCACGGGTTCAGATCCTGAGCTCAGACGTGGCACTGGTCGTCAGGCCATGCTGAGGCAGCATCCCACATGCCACAACTAGAAGGACCCACAACTAAAACTATGCCTCTACTATGTACCAGGGGGCTTTGGGGAGAAAAAAGAAAAATAAAATCTTTAAAAAGAAAAAAAGGATTTAATGAGCTACCATTGTGAGTGCCTGAGTTATTAGTAAATATCCTACAAGGGAACAGGACAAAGAGAATGCATATAATAACCACATTTTTTCATTTACAGGAAAATACACTTTCTTCTTTTGCTCCTCTCTCATCTCCTAAATTTTCTTGATCCTTCATTGATGGCCTCATGATTTTTACTTAATTGAAATGTGATGCAGTGTATTTTTTTTTTGAGATCTGAACACACAACTTATTTATGCCGATATAAAGAAATGATTTTCTTCCTTTTTATTAACATGTATAAGAGAAGCTGAATAGGAATATTTTCTTCTTTGGAGTCTACTCCACATCCTAAACTTTATTTGCTGTGTTTTAATCAAGTGAATTATCCAATAATAAGTTTAGTACAATGCAGAAGACAAAGTAAAAATATATATGAGATCCTCACAGATCTTGTTTTGAAGGTACATTAGAGAAGATGCAACACATTTAAATAAATTTCAAAGAGCTTCTGTACCGTGGCTTATATTTTTACCTTGGGTTTCCAGAATTTTGTTGTTATTCCGTTGCAAGACTCCTTTTTATGTCCTTATTATCCAGACCCGTACTAATTGGTACATATTGCTTGATTTCTTACGTATATCCTAAGTAAAAGTATTGAATTAAGAATTAAATTTGACTTTGAAATGTCACCATTATAACTTTCTTTCAGTGGTAGTTATTTTCTTTCTTTAAAGTCAGTTTATATTCATTAATGAAGACTAGAAAGGGTACTACAAAGCTTAGTTAGACAGAGATAAACAGGAACTTTAAGTTATTCCTCTTGTTTCCCCTTCAAGGGATTATTTCAGTATTTGAGTGCAATTGACTTCTTCCAGCTTTCATGATCCTGGTCTGCTTGAGGTATTGCTTATGGTTGTCACATCTCCTACTGTGGCTTTAAAAGTGATTTGAAAAGTCTGTTGTTTAAAACTCTCAGGCAGATGTTACTTTTACCACCACAGTCAAGCATGGCTCCTGTGTGTTTGACTTTCAAAATCCCTGCTAAGTTTCTTGCTGAGATCAGAAATGGTTTGTTTATTAAATCTATATCTTTACATAGTGTGGGGGGTCTAGAAAGAAATACCAGCTCTGTGACAAGATCCCAAGGGAATATATACCTACTTAATCTTTCATCCAACACCATTTTCCAGTAACAAAGATATATGTCTAGAGTTATGAAAGGAGCAAATAGTGTTTTGGCTTTCATCAGCATCAAGTTGGTTTATACACTACCAGGGACTTCCAGAGTAGACTCTATAGTTGTTCCACATATGAAGCTAGAATATCACAAAAGCCTACTTTTGTTGAATATGTTTGGTGTAGCTTAATATTCACTATTGAGTTTTCATCATAAATAATTTTTGTACCTCCAATCAGTATGACATAAAGATGAGAAATGATCTATGATTAACTGATAACTTTGTACATTCAATTTAAACCATGAATTCAATATAAATTAATGACAGATAGTTGGTGCTATTAAGATATTAATTTACCTACTTTGAACTACATTAATGTAATTCAATTACTTGGCGCTGGGCATAGAGAAAATAAACACCAAATTCTATGATATGATTTCTGCTGAAAGACACACTGTAATCGATGGAATCAACACTGAGAAAAAGCTAGTTACATCAAGAATCTATATTTATTAATAATTTGTAATAGAGGTGCCATTCCTTAATTCATATTCCTTCTAAGAAAGTAGGCAAGATATTTTCATTATGAGAAATACTAGGAAAGAGAAATAAGTAAAAATTTTGGGAAAAAACATATTTTAAATCACCCAGAATTTCACCCCTCAGAGATAACCACACTTTATTTGTTGATACCCATAATTTCTCTATCTTAAAAGAAACAAGTTGTTAAAAAATTAATGTAGGTCTTATTTCAATATATTAGTCATCAACATTAATTATCAAATTTATAGTTAACAGAATTAATACATAATGTTATCACTAACTTCAAAAAGAACACCTTAGTTGTAATTATGGCACACTGGACTATGGTGTAGCAACGATGTTTACTATACTGATGTTTAATTTCCTCATTTGTTAAACAGTAATGACATCTATGTCGAGAATGCTTATTTGCGATGTATGCATTGTGTGATGGGTAGTGCCTGAAGCCATGACAGGGAAAAAAATATACAGAGTATTTTTAGCCCTAAATTCCCTTTGTAAATCACAAACTAAAACTAGTAATTTATTTCTGATACGACATTACTTTCCACTTTCAGAGAGGGAAGTCACCACAAAACCTTCTTCTTAACACAATTTTACTCTTACTTTAAGAACAATGTGATAATTTGCTCTTTGTAAATTTTTGCCTAACTTCCCAGGTGTATGTTGGGCCTTTAATCCATTTGACTGGCATCTTTGTAAAAAGAGGAAAGAGAGATATACAGAGACGATGGCCATGTGTAGACAGAAGCAGCAATTTCAATTATCCTTCGATAAGCCAAGGAATGCTGGGGGATACCAGAAGCTTAAGCAAGGAAGGATCCTCTCCCAGAGTCTTCAGAAGCAGCCTGGCCCTGCCCATACCTGGATTTCAGATTTCTAGCCTCCACAGCTGTGAGAGAATAAATTTCTATTGTTTAAAGCCACTCAATTTGTGATACTTCAATGCGGGAGTCCTAGGAAACAAATGGTTAATTTAGAAAAAAAGAAAGTTTAATATCAATGTTCTAAGATTTTAATTTAAGAAACTAGAAAAATAGATGCTACCAAATAATACAACCCAAATAATATGAGGAAATGAAATAATAAAGATACAAGCAGATATCAACGGAATAGAAAAAATGTTAACAAAGTCAAAAATTGGTTCTTGAAAAATATTTTTAAAAATGAAAAATCACTGGCAGGAATGGTAATGAATAAGAGAAAAACATAAATTACCATTATAAGAAAAAAATCAAGGGTTACCACCATAGATATTACATACATTATAAAGAATATAAGGGATTTCATAAGTAATTTTGTGCCAATAAATTTGAAATCTTGGATGAAATATGGAAATTCCTTGATAAACACAACTTATTAAAACAGATACAAGGTGAAATAGAAAATCTGAGCAGCCCAATATCTATAGAAGTTATATATTCCAACAAAAACTTTATCTACAGAGAAATTTTAGGCCCATACGATGTGCCTGTGAATTTTATCAAACATGTAAATAATAAACAGCTCTAAATTTATACAAAACCCTTTGGAAAATAGAGGAGAGTGATACACTTTATAGCATGTTCATGTAAAGTGAGCAAAATTCTAACATCAGGGGCCTGTCCCATGGCCTAGTGGTTAAGTTCACACGCTCCCCTTTGCTGGCCCAGGGTTCACTGGTTCAGATCCTGGGTGCAGACATGGCACTGCTCATCAGGCCATGCTGAGGCGGTGTCCCACACAGCACAACCAGAAGGACCCGCAACTAGAACATACAGCTATGTACCAGGGGCGCTTTGGGGAGAAGAAGGAAAAAAATAAAAGAAGATTGGCAACAGATGTTAGCGCAGGTGCCAATCTAAAAAAAAAAGATTTCTGTCTAAAAAAAAAAGCAAAAAAGAACTCTAACATCAAAATCTGATATAGACATTAAGGGAAAAAAAAGATAGAGTATAGCCCTATAGAACAAACACACGTAAATCTTTGACAACGTCTTAGCAAGCCAAAGCCAGCATTATATGAAAAGGCACAAAACTACTGTGCCAAAAGGGGATTTATCCCAGTAGTGAAAGACTGCCTAGACATTTGAAAATTTCTCAATGTATTCCACCACATTAATAAAATAAAGGGGAAAATCCACACATCACCATTTTACTAGACGCAATTCAACACTTATTCATAGTAAAACTCTCAGTAAATTATGGATATAAGATACACTTCTCACAATTATAAAGGAAAGCTATGAAAACTTACATGTAATGTCAAACATAATGGTGAAATATTAATTGTTTTCCCTTTAATTTGGGGGAAAATCATGAATGACTGCTCTCCCCACTTTTATTTATATTGTCTGAAGTCTTAGCCCTAAAAATAAACAAAATGAATCAAGAGATACTATATGTAAAAAAAAGAAAACTGAAGAAATAAAGAAAGCAAAAATTAAAAGCACAAAAATTAGAAGAGGAGTAAAATGACTCTATTCACAGAAGACATGATGGTTTACATAGAAAATGGTAAGGAATCTACACAACTATAGAATTAATGACTAAAATTAATAAGGCTGCAAGAGGTACAATCTTATATAAAACTCCATTGTATTTCAATGTAATAACAGTAAAGACATTGACAAATTGACTTTAAAAATACAATTCTCAATACTGTCTGAAAGTCAATAACTAGAAATTAATTTAGTAAACAAGGTGAAACAAAACACCTGTACATTGATAACTATAAGAAATTACTGAGAAAAATGAAAGAATATTTCAATACATGGAGAAATGTGTATTCCTAGATTAGAAAATCAATATTGTTAAAATCTCTATTTTTCCCACAAAGATTTTCACTGAAAATGACAAGCTTTTTCCTAAAACATATATGGAAATGCAAAGAACATATATAGCCAAACAATCTTGAGAATGAAAACAAATTTGGAAAACTTAAAATATCTCACTTCAGGGCTTACTATAATGCCACACACCTAAGATAGTCAGCTTGGTTTTGGCATAAGGATATGTTAAATTGAATCAATGGAAAGGGTAAAGAATCTAGAAACAGATCCACATTTACAGGGTATATTGACTTTTGACATAGGCTCCAAATTAATTAGGATAAAAAAGCTTTTTCAAGGGGCTGGCCTGGTGGCATAGCAGTTAAGTTCTTGTGCTCCACTTCTGTGGCCCAGGGTTTGCAAGTTCGAATCCCAGGCATGGACCTGAGCACTGCTTATCAAGCCATGATGTGGCAGGTGTCCCACATATAAAATAAAGGAAGATGGGCACCAATGTTAGCTCAGGGCCAATCTTCCTCAGCAAAAAGAGGAGGATTGGCAGTGGATGTTAGCTCAAGGCTAATCTTCCTGAAAAAAAAAGAAAGAAAAAACCTTTTCAAGATATTGCATTGAGACATTTGCATATCTAATTGTAAAAAAAAAGAAAGAAAGAAATTTTACTCCCTATCTCACATCAAAAATTAACCAATAATTTCAGATGGACAATGAAACTATACCTCAAAGCTAAATGATGAAGATTCTAGAAGAAAACAGTGGTCTATTTTCATACCCAGACAACGGTCAAAAAATATTTTAGAGAGGACACAGAAATCAATAACCATTAGAGAAAAATGTATAATTAGTTAGATTTCACCAAAAGGCAACGTTAAAAATATTATGAAGTAAATCATAGACTAGGAAAAAATAGCCGAGAAAAGATTCAAATGTTGATTAAATACATACATACACACACGTGCAATTAATAATTAAAAGACAAACATCTCAATAAAAAAATGAGTGAAAGACTGAAACAGCCACTTGACTAGGAATATTTTTAAATGATCATTAGCATCTGAAAAGTTGTTTGATATCATTAGTCATCACGGAAATGCATATTAAAATTATAGGAGTGTACCACTACACATCCCATCCACCAGAGCGATAACATTAAAATGATTCACAAGACCAAGGTGGTGAGAATGCTGTAGCAGCTTGCTGATAGAGTATAACATGAGACGACCATTTGGAGTGAAGGGGAAATAAAAAACAGTCTCAGACATACAGGAATTGAGGGAATGTGTCTCTAGTAGATTTCCTTTGTATGAATTGTTAAAAGAAATCCTTCAGAAAGAAGAAAAACGATACAGGTCAGAAACTCAGATCTACATAAAGAAAGGAAGAGCAAGAGAGAAGGATGAATGAAGATAAAATAAAATTTTTATTTTTTAATTCTTAACAGATCTAACAGATAATGCTTTGTTCATAATATTTATAGCAGCAATGTATTCGGTGATTATAGCTTATGGATAAGTGAAATGAATGACAGCAAAGTTATATGAAATGGGTGGGAGGAATTGGGAATACTCTTATAAGTTGATTATACCGCACAGGATGTGGTATAGTGTTATTTGAAAGAGAACTTGGATTAGATGTAAATTAATACTGTAAATTCAAGGGAACCACTAAAAGGAGAAAAAAAAGTAAAATGTTTTTAAAAACTCATTGAATAAAATCACTACAAGTCTATACTAATGTAAATGAAGGAATGAATGAACAAATGAATGACAGAAAATGGAAAACTTTGTCTTGCAAGTGTGCTGAGCAGATGGTGAAGGATGATGAAGCTACAAAATTGTCAATGGATTCCAAATCTAGTTGACAGAAGATTTATCAGAAACAGGACATTTACATTATCTCAAGGTATCTCCCTACAAATCAATGCTTAATTAAAATGAAAAAATTTAAATTTACAGCTGTCAGACAAGACCATAACAAAATAATAAAAGTGGACATCTGCTCTATTGAGATAAACTGTCATCAGGAGTTTTCTGATAACGATTGACTAAGACGAACATATATCAATTCTGTAGTATTTCTGCCAAAAATGCATAACCTGAATATTTTTGTGAGGTAACTTCACTCAAATTCAAGTTGAGGGATATTCAATAAAATAATCGGCAGGGATTTTGCAAATATGTCAAAGTAAAAAAAAAAAAAAGCCAAGAAAGGCTGAAGAACTATTGCAGGCTGGACAAGTAATGTAGTGTGTGATCTCGAATTGGATCATGAAACTGGGGGGAAAAGCTATTGTAAAAATAGCCATCATTTGCACAGTTAATGAAATTTGTATTTGGATTGTAGATTAGATAATAATATTGTATAAATGTTCAACTTTCTGATTTTGGTAATTCCATAATTAAAATGTATAAGAGAATGTCTTGGTTCTAAGGAAACACACATAGAGGATTTGGGGGGTAAATAAACAGAATGTCTTCAACTTACCCTCAAGGTATTTAGAAAAAATCCATGTTTAGATAGGTAGATATAGGTAAAGACATTGTAAGTAGATGGATACATAGATAGGAAGAAAAAATGACATATGAGGTAAAATGGAAACATTTGGTAAATCTAAATAAGGTATATATGGGAGTTCTTTGTAGTCCTATTATAACTTTTCTGTAAATTTGAAGATACATTAAAATTAAGATGTATGAACAAAAATTACACTAATTTTTTATTTTTAAAAATTTGGAACTATCAAAAATATGCTGTAGTTATTGGTGTGGATAACTTTATACTGCATCGAAGAAAATGTAAAATATGTTAAGAACGTAAAGAACTTTAAAGATTTCCTAAAAGCTTCTGACTCCGAAATCCATGCTCTACTCACAATACCCCAAACAAGGAATTTTAAAACTGATAGATATATTTATTTAAACATTTTACAAACATTTATTTTTTTGAAAATACATTTTATGCTCCTTTTTCTTTTACAAAGTCAAAAGATATAAAAGTGTCTAAAATGAAAAGTACATCCTGTTCACACTTTGGCTCATATTTCTTACCAATTCATACTCCCAGTGATAGCCTAACCACATATAAGCATATATGTAACACTTCTACTTATTTACATAAAAAGATAAGTCAAGGTTCTTGATCTCACTTATTTTACTGAACAATATATCTTAACATGTATTTCAGTAGTATATTCTATAAACTAATGAATACATATTACATCCCATATTTAAAATACCAGATCTCCAGTTGATATCCATTTTGGTGCCCCCACATTTTTGAAATCAAACAATGCTGCAGTGAATATCCTCATCGTCACATATATGTCACACATATGAGTACTTCTATAAGAGAATTCTACAATTGGAATTTCTTGTTCAAAAATTACGTGCCTTTGTAGTTTGATATTCTCAAAATGCCTGCTAGAGACAATATACTATTTATGTCCAAAAAGTACATTTAAGAATGTCAGTTTCCCCACTCCTGAAAACACAACATTATAAAGCTTATTTTGACAAATGGATATAAAAATTTTTCTCATTGTATTAATTTGCTATTCTTTTGAATGTCGTAAGGCAGGCTGGTTTTCATTTGATGATTTTAAAAGGCAATATTTTTACTTCTTTTTGGAGGAGGCTTTATTTATGCCTTTTGCTCTTTTTATATTCTCTTGTCAATACATATTTTCCTACTTTTAAATTTTTTATATTTTACATATATTTTACTGATATTATCTCCTCAATCTCGTGTCATAAATATTTTTTAAGTTGATCTTTTGATTTTGAATATATACATACTATCTTCCATGGACAATTACACACATTTATAGAATCACATTTATCAATCTTTTCTGTTTTAAATTTCTGGGAACCATCCCTAGCAAGGACTTCTTTGCTGTCATTATATAAAATGTAAGTCTTCAATATTCTCTTTTATTCTTTCTTTTTTTACACTTAAATTTTTATTTTTGCAAAATTTCTTTTGTTTAAGGAGTTAGTTGGCTAGCCGAGTGTATTTATTCACTATGATTATGCAGTTGTTCCGACAGCGTTTCTATGCTATTTTGAAGTACTCCTTTGATAATATTTCATTGTTACCCAAGTATTTAGATCTATTTCCAGTTTCTGTTCTATCATGCTTTCTACTTCTACACCAGGAGCAAACAATTTTAATTTAGTTTTATAATATATATATTTGATAGAATATATCATCTCATCTCTTCTTTTCCTTTTATTCTTTCCCTTATAACTATTTTTTTAAGAATGTTCCTGGATATTATACATATTTTCCAAATGAATGCTACAAATATCTCTATTCCAAAAGAAATTAGATGAATAATTTTAATGATAGCTCATTAAGCTATAAATAATGGGAAGAATTGTCATCTGTGAGATTCGAAGTCCTCCATTCTAAGAACAATATTTATCTCTCAATTTATTCAGATCTCTTTTAACCATCAGTAGCATTTTATAGTTTTCTTATTAAGTTTATACCTGGACAGTTTTGCCTTCATTTCTGCTGTTTTAAATAGCAGCAGGCTTGGTAACTGCCTCTTGGATTAAATTCAATAGGTTCTTTAAACTTCAATTTATACTGTTGTCCTTGGGTGTGGCATTTGGGGAAGTTCTAAATTCTTCAATAACCATACCAGGCAGATTAAGAATAAGAAAACAGGTTCAACTTGAAGACAATAGTGATGCACTCTAGGAGACTGCTTTCTTTTTCTTCCTTCCTCCCTCCCTATCTTTCTCTCTCTTTCTTTCTTTCTTTTTAATGCAGCTGACTCCTATGTCTAAGAAAAAATTAGCAGTATATTAGGGACTCAGACAAAAGGCCCAAGTTTGAGATCAGAAATTTGGTTCTAGAATCTCAGAATATTCAGTCGGCAATGGACATTAGTTGAAACAGGTAGAACTTAAGAAAACTTGTCTGATAGGCTGACTTCATAAGTTACTGTGAAAAGAGATATAACAAGGAGTCCTGTGTCTTGACATTTACACAGATGCCAAGAGTTCATCACTGTATGCTAGACATTGGTTATGTTACCGAACCAGGTTCGTGTTTGCCCGCCGCCCAGAAAGCCAAACACTGAGACGGCAAGATTGCAGCAGAGAGTTTACTCACAAGGAAGTGAGAGCATGCAAGGAAGTGAGAGCATGAGCCTCAAATTTGCTTCCCCGAAAATAGGGACTCCGGGATATTTATGGGATGGGGACAAAGTGGTCTGAAATGTGGAGAGAGGTGATTGGAGGTGAGGAGAGGTGAGGTAATTGATGATCTGCACAAGCATAGTTAGACTTCATGTGTCCTCATGGGACCCATGTTCAAAAAATGGTGACGTTGGCATGATCTGAGCATGGAGTTTTTAGCCTCTTGATGTCAAAAGGTCACCTATTGGGCATCTGAGCAGGCCCACTTGATGAGTTGGTGGTCTCAACTGGCCTGAAGTAGATGAGGACTTCTAATTCCTGAAAAACAGCTCCCATACCCATCACCATGGTGATCCAGGCTCCAGGGAGATGTTATCTATAGGAGCCCAGTAGGAGTCAGCATATTGCCTAAGCAGCACAGTCAACAATGGGCGGGTTAAACAGCTAAAAGCTATAATCAGTAATTGCAAAAAGGAAAAAACTTTGGTACCTAAATACTTAATCATCAATGGCTGCTTGCCTGTTTCAGTTATGGATCTGGTTGCATAGTCCGGTAGGAAACAGAAGCCTGAAAGATTTCACAATTGTAGTTGTTATCCACCTACCCCACTCCCCAACACACACACAAATCACTGATCTAAGAGACAAAAAGATTATTTTAAACCCCTCCCTGCAAATACTATCTTAAACCGCAAATACTATCTTAAACCGCCCCCCCAAATAAGAGAAATTGGAGTTAAAAGGAACTGAAGACTACTAGCATAATTCTTTCCCCTTACATATGTTATGTTGGCTTGGAAACTGGAACAGGCTAGCATCCATTGGTCCCTGAATCAAGCTGTGAGAAAGCAGAGAGGCAGAGGTAGGGGAAATATGCACATGGAACTAGAGCTCAGTCTCTGTGCCTTATGCACTGGGGCCTCCCCAGTGGCCATTGTCTCCTAAGGACCTACAAATACCTGCTTTGAAAACATACTCAGCTCTGCTCCAGAAGTCTACACTGTGACGACTTTCATTACAGATGCAAAAAAGCCTGAATGTATTTTTGCTTACATTACCATGGAGATTTCTATTTAATAGGTTACAATTCTGGCATCCAGACCAAAAGAGCAATTTGAGAAATAAACATATCTATGTATCTAAATTCCAAAGTAAGAGCCCGTTTGAGAATGTGTTTTTTATTTGCAAATTTAACAAATTTCCTCACATGGAAGTGAATTACTTAGTGTATTTTCAGCTTGGAATTTCATGGAATTTAGGCATTATCCATGAATAAGCTTCATGAATGAAGCCATCTGTCTAATGCCACTTTCTTCTGGGATCCCAATAGTAACAATGGAAAAGAGTGTCAACAATTTTCTCAACAAAGAGTATAGTTCATTTATTTAATAAGTATTTATAACTGGGACTCTTCTAGGCTTTAGAAATGCAACATTATAGACTAAATCTTAGCCCTCCTGGAGTTTACACTCTAGTTGGGATAGACATGTAATAATAAATTTTTAAAAGATTAAGTTAAGCATATTACATGTGTGTTACTATGAAGATAAAAGTGGCCAAGGAAGGACTCAGTGGGAAGTTGAAATTTTGATAACGTTTTAAGGAGGGAAGGGCACCCAGCTGCATCTCACTTGTCTGTCCAATAGCGCGTCTCGCACATTTGCTCCAGCAGTTTCAGCATGCCTCTCTTCTGACTGGCTGCAGGCGGTGAGCTACCGCTGTCGAATATTTTGGATATCATTCCTAAGTAGACGTCAATTCGTTTCCCAGCAACCTCCTTCCTTTTTTTTCCCTGAAATCAGCAACCTTTCTCTCTGAATCTTAAATCCAGCTTTCTGAGTCCTAAGGTGATGGTCCCAGAATTAAAGTTCAGCCAGAGGCTGGCCAATCACAGACCTTGCCAGGGTTTGTAATCCTAGATCTGAGGAAAGGTTCTCAGTGTCCTTCTATCAGCAAAATGGTGACATGTCAAGCAGAACAACTCTGCCAGCTATCTGCATAAAGGCTTCTTCCTCTTTTGGTGTGCCTGCTTGAAGTTGAGTTTATGTAACTTGTAAAAAGTAATCAAAATCAGATTATGTACCAGACACTGTGGTAGGATCCACAAAGTAAACACTGTTAGGACATCTCAAAATTATCCTAGAGAAACCTGATTTTATAAATGTAAAGCAGAGAGCACTCACTATCGCACAAACCATCTCATTTAATCCTCGTGAAACTCTATGTGGCTTACTTTGACTCAGTGGCTTTCTAAATCCACACAATTAAGTTGCAGAGGTGTGATTAAAACCAAGACTCCAAAGCTAAATTATCAAAGTTATAATATTAGTGATATCTAGGATGCTAGAATTTGGAAGAGAAGCTATGTTTTTTTTTTTTTTTAATTTTAAAAATATTTATGGAGGGGCCGGCCCGGTGGCTCAGTGGTTAAGCGCACATGTTCCGCTTCTGGGGTGCCTGGGGTTCGCGGGTTCAGATCCCAGGTGCTGACATGGCACTGCTTGGCAAGCCATGCTGTGGCAGGCATCCCATATATAAAATAGAGGAAGATGGGCACGAATGTTAGTTCAGGGCCAGTCTTCCTCAGCAAAAAGAGGAGGATTGGCAGCAGATGTTAGCTCAGGGCAAATCTTCCTCAATAAATAAATAAATAAATAAAACAAATAGTTATGGAGCAGTCAGAAGTGAAAAAGTAGTAATAGTGAAGATAAATGCTGTGACAGTTCAGGGAAAGTAGAAGTTGAGCCGCTCCATAAATATTGTAGAGAGAAAGGAAATGGGGAATATAGTTTACTTGTTATTGTGCCTTTATTATATTCTGCGTGACTCTTCCCCTTCCCTCCAATCAGGCTCCTATTTTCTTTTTTTTTTTTTTGAGGAAGATTAGCGCTCAGCTAACAGCTGCAGCCAATCCTCCTCTTTTTTGCTGAGGAAGACTGGCCCTGAGCTAACATCTACACCCATCTCCCTCTATTTTATATGTGGGACGCCTGGACAGCATGACTGGATGTGTGGTGTATAGGTCCACACCAGGGATCCAAACTGGCAAACCCCAGGCCTCCGATGTAGAACGTGTGAACTTAACTGGTCACCACTGGGCTGGTCCCCAGACTTCTATGTTTTAATCTTAATACAAATGTGACAGAGAATTTATTCCCAAAGTTAACTTTCAGCTCCGTATAAAATTTGACTCCAACATTGACAATTATACAAAGCTTCAGAATGTAACAGGTAATTAAAAGTATTGTCGACTTTATCATACGATTGTATTCTCCTAGCTCAGTAATATGGACAGGAGTTTTCTTCAATTTACAGAAAACAAACAAATGAGTGTTCGGATGTTTAAAAAATGATTACTCAAAGCAATTTAGCCGACAAGGGACAGAACCAGAAACATAATCCAAACATTCTAAGCCTTAGTTTCATATTCTCTCTACCTAAAGGTATGCACATGTATTATAATTAAGAGTCAGGTGAATTGGTTGTCGTTTTTTGCTTTTATTTTTTTTAAATCTGCTATCAGCTGCTTACTTCTTCAGGAATTAGCTTTGAGCAATAGGAGTAGAAAAGATCAGTTAATTGTCTGTTGTTTCAAGGACCAGAAACTAAGACCTACACAAATATAGAATTTACTGAAAAGACAGTGGGAAGTTCCCCAGAGAGGACATGTGTGACATTGGAGGCATGGAACTGGGGTTTAATGTGCTGTCAAGATCGAGGTGGTGACTCACTCTGCATCATCTTTCTCACTTACTCCCAGAAGAAGCTGTCTGTTTCCTCCTTGAGTCTCCAATCTGGGAATTTGATTTCTCTATTGATTCATAATCTGCATTTGTCCTTAGCTTTACTCAAGTTTACTGTGGTGCTGTTTCAGCCTTCGACTCTAAATGAAACTTCAGCTCCTCAGCCTAGAGTATGAGTCTCTGAGTCTAATTTTTTTCTCTTTTTCTTTTTGTTTTTTGAGAAAGATTAGCCCTGAGCTAACATCTGCTGCCAATCCTCCTCTTTTTGCTGAGGAAGATTGGCCCTGAGCTAACATCCGTGCCCATCTTCCTCTACTTTATATATGGGATGCCTGCCACAGCATGGCTTGACAGGTGGTGCACAGGTCTGCACTCAGGATCTGAACCAGTGAACCCCCAGCTGCCGAAGTGGAGCATGCTTACTCAACCTCTGTGCCACTGGGCCAGGCTTTGTACTTTTTTTTTTAAAGATCAGTCCACTCCTTAGCCAGTCAATTCATTGACTCTGTTTAGGTCAAATGTATACTCTGATCCAATCAGATATGGCCAGAAGGATGAGTCCAATAACACAAACATGGGTGTCCTACATATCTATTACTAAGAATTTGCTCAGAGAGAGTTATATGAAGGGTTATGACATTTTGCTAGAGTTAAGAAAAACTTACTTTAAACCTTTATTTTCCCTAAGAGGGTACATTATCTACATTCCTACTTTAACTCTTCTCTTCACTTTTTTTGGTGGGGGAGATTGGCCCTGAGCTAACATCTGTGCCAATCTTCCACTATTTTATATGTGGGATGCTGCCACAGCATGGCTTGATGAGCAGCGTGTAGCTCCATGCCCAGGATATGAAACAGCAAACCCTGGGTTGCTGAAGCAGAGCGTGCAAACTTAACCACTACACCACCAGGCTGGCCCCTCTTCTCTTTACTTTTACCTCAGTAGATACAGGCAGTATTTCAAGGCTTCCAGATGAAGGAGCTCAGAAAATGTTTGGTAAATGTGTTCTTCTGGATAAGGTCAAACTATTTTGCACCTGAGGAATTTCTAATAAAATCAATAGCCAGAATAAAACTTCATAGAAGCAAAAACACGTGAACCATGACTGACAAAACTATGTGAGTGTGACAAGAAAACAATTGTCAGGGTTTCTTGGGAGCAAATCACCAAAGTCTGGGCAACACTACTGTGATGAGCGCAGATTTAAAAGTACAGATCATTCAGAACTATCAGCTTCTGAGTATAGTGGATTTTCAGACTGACTTTCTTTTTATTTTCTTAACATTTCATTTAGAAAAAATAACAGACTTATAGAAAGGTTGCAAAATAGCACAAAGAATTCCTGCATATACTTCACACTCAGATTCCCCAAATGTGAAGAGCTCACCATACAAAATATAGACAGTCTATGAAATTTTCTCAACTATTTGAAAATAAATGGCAGACATAACTCCTCCTGACCCTAAAGTCATTTCCTAAAGACAAGGACTTTCTTCTATAACCACAGCACAATTATAAAAATCAAGAAGCCATCATTGACGTAATAAAATTACGTGCTCTGTCGACTTTGTTCAAATTTTGACAACTTCTCCACTAATGTCCTTTACGTGGTCAGGAATCCAATCCAATCACATGTTGCATTTAGCTGTGATGCTCTTTAATCCCCTTTACTTTGGAGCAGGTCTTTAGTCTGTCTTTGTCTCTTACAACCTTCACACTTATGAGGAATACAGACTGTCTCTCAGTTTTGGTTTGTCTGATATTTCCTCATGGTTATATTTTGTGTTTTGTATTTTGATGGAATATCACAGAAGCGATCTTGTATTCTCAGTGTATCATATCAAGAAACACATAATGTTGATTTGTCCCATTACTAACGATCATAAGTTGATCCCTTGGTGATGGCGGAATCTGTAAGATTTCTCTACTGTAACGTTACTGTATTTCCTTTGTAGTCAGTAAGTATGTCGTGGGGAGATATTTTGAGACTGAATCTGATTTCTCATCACACTTCCATCTCCTGGTATTGAGCATCCACTGATGTGAACCAGTTATTGCTTTGATGGTCAGCAACAGTGACAACGCTGATTTTATTAGTCCAAGTGATTTAAATGTTCTGGACTCGTCCGAAAACCAGAGAAGAATGAATATTTCCAAATTTAAAGTAATCAATTCAGAATTTCGTTTCTAAGCAACTTGCCATTCTGCTTTCTTAGTGATGCATACTGCACTAGTAATTGCAAATGAGTTTTAAGAGGAAGGGTTAAAATGAATAGAGGTAATGAAATTTGCATTTACAGTGCGTTTGCATCCCTTCCTAGCTTATTCAGTACACTGAAAGATCAATGCATTTGTCATTTTCTTTAAACTTCATTCCATTATTTTTTGTTGTTTAATTGCGGGGGTTTCTGCTTATTTATTTATGTTTCCTCTTACAATTCTTTTTCTCCAAGTGGCAATTCATGTGTTAGATTTCATCCACTTATTCGTCAATAGCACACCAAGCAATGCTGCAAACACCAATTCTGAATACAACAGACTTGTTTAATTTGACTAATCAGTTTTTGAAGTAAAACATTATGGCTTTTGCCTTTGTGAGCCTATACTTGTTTTTGGTCTGAGATCATCTTCACATGGGACTCTTTCTTTCATCTAGATCTATATATAAGCAAATACTTTAGACATTCTCCCTCAGCTATGCTGTGACATTAACCTGAAGTTCTCGTCCCCTACAACATCACTCATCTGTGTTGAATCAAATTTTCCTGATTCAATAGTAGTAAACTCCTCTTAACCTTATTAGATCTTTGAGTCTTTGTGTTTCTTTTATCAGTAACATGTCATAATCTGCAAAGATCGATGTAAATAATGTTTTAAAAACAAGATATAGAAAAATTTATTAAAGACAAAATACTGACTTCTCTGAGAATAACAGTAATGATAGGAAATATGCGCTATTTTATACTACAGTTTCACATCCCCTATCTCTAGGGTACCAACCCCTGTTTATAAAGGTCAGCTGCAGGATGTTAAAAATGTTTGCCAATCGGCTCAGGTAAGCATATTCCTGGTTCATCTAAGCTTGATATAGGGTGGCCAGTGGGGGATCTCTTAATCTTGCTGGAGGTTAAGGGGGCCTAGGCTGGAATATACACAGAATAGCCACAGTGGGAGTAAGCAAGTAAGGACTTAAAGATTAGTGTAATGAGTATTTTAAGTATACTCATTCCTAAGTTTCACATGAGAAATAAAAATAGGAGTGGTTTATCTTTACCCTAAGTGAACAAACTATGATTTATAAAGGAAATAAAGCATAAGCAAAGATTACCGACTTCCTTGGTGTTCTTTGTATTAGTCCATGGTGAACTGAAACAAAAACACTAAAAAAAATATCTAGCTGAGTGTATGGTAGACTTATTACTGTTCTTATCTTGCACAACAAAAATCTGTTATGCTTTATTTTTGCACTCAATGTATTTTTGAAATCTAACTGGTCTATTAATGCCTAAAATGATTGGTATAAGTGACAGAAGTGCTCAAGTAAAAGAACTTACTGAAAACTGACTATTTGTGAACTAAATGTGGAGATTTCATTGTCTTAGACTTTCAGGGTATAACGAGAAAATATGCATCTTGGAAAAAGTGATGGAAATATACCAGTACCTGTCTATCACAGCAGAATCAAGCAGATTTCTATTTCTCTGGTTTAACTGTTCCTTGCCAACCTTCACCATCTTAGAAAATTAAATAATAATATTAAAAGACTAGAAAACTCTTCGCCTTGATATCAGAATGTGGAAAATTTTATCTACAGTCATCAGATCTTAGAATCACAGATGCTTAACACACTAAGGGGACATTGAAAACCATCTTATTCTACCTCTCCAGTAGTGGTTTATTCAGTGCAACGGGAGGATAGGTACTATTCTTTCAGTGCATTTGCATATCCTTTTCTTAGCCACACTCTTCCAACATCTAAATCAGAAAATGTTTTAAAGTATCTAAACAAATTTTTGTGACACAATGATTTTTCTCTGTGCCAGTATAAAGGAACATTTTGTATCTATTTTCAGTTCACCAGAAGGTCATTAGGATATCTCCTTTGTCCTGGTAGAACAAACCAAAAGTTTACTATCGCTTGTGGAACAGGCTGGTATCACCGCATTCTTGTGTGTCTGCTCTTTATGAGTCTGCACATGTAAATCCATGAAAATGAAAGAGCAGAATCCATCTCTAGCACTTTGGGATTCTACTAGCCCAATTCCACTGATGCATTTGTCTTCAAAGGAAGTCAACACTTAAGATGCATATTTTGAATTGACATTGCTTAGAAATTTGGTTCAGATAGTCAAAGAAGAATAAAACAAAAATCTACATTATAAAATTTTGTCCTGGCACTGTATATTGTAATAACTATGGACACTGAAATAAGCATGGATGTAAAATTCCACACAATGAGGAAAGGCAATATATTCAGTCTAAAGGGGGCTGATATCAAAGCAGTATAGTATGTGTTATAAGATGTGATAATTAATACTAACTTTCTGGCTGTAGTGTCTAAAGAAAATCTTTAGCACCCATGATTGACTTCCAGTCTTTTTAAACATTTCTCAAACTGCTAAATTTGACAAGGCATTACTCTGCTGACCGTGTACAGTAAATAACCAAAAGCATGGAACGTATCATCGAAGGACCTACTGTTGATGAAATCATCGTGATTTTTATAGCCTAGCTCACTTTTACAAGCAGAAGTGCTGTAAGGGTCAAAGCCCTGTTTCATGTCATACGGCAACTGAACGAAGCTGAACACCCACCGTGAGACACCGAGGTGGCCAGCTGGCATGGTGGCGGCTCTGTAATATTGTTTTGCCCACCCACACAGTGTGTTTTCAACCAGTAAATAAAGAACACAACAGTAGTTTTATAAAATTGCCAACTATAAACAATTAACTCATTAGATTAAAGGATTGATAATAAAAAAGAGAGACAGAAATGAGAATCTTAAATATGCTGGAGGAATAAAGGCTTTCCAAAGCAATGAACAGACCAGGAAAAAAAAATGTCTCTTAAAATGCTATCTGAGACAATACAGTCTGCTACTTTCAAGTTTCAGCCAAGAAACTACAGATCAGAACTAGATTTAACTACCAGTTTTAGCTATAACATTAACATGTAATGCACTGTAGCATATATGCAGTACCTTTCTTGGCATTCCAAAAACCAAGCACTCCGTGAAGTAGAACAGGCTATATATTAAGTGGGCTGACATAGAACACTTATGTCATGCTCCAATTTCAGAACCTAACACAAAAACCTGACATTCTGATAAATGAAAACTAGCCGGGTAGCTAGGATGATTTAAATAGCCAAGACCTCTCTAGTGAACAGTTTTACTTGTTGAAAACAAAAGAAGTTTATTATGTTTTCTAAATTGATTAATAGATGCATTAGCAGTTGTTTTTATTCTTTGAAAAATAAGACAACTAAATTTTTAAAAATTATTTTAACCAAAATAATAAACACAAATTGAAAGAAAACTTGCTTTGGATTAGATCGGGGTGGGTCAAATACTCCCATAGAGACAGTACACTTTCCTTGAATACAGTTGTTAGATAATTTCTCAGGTAAGAGATGATTAAAATTTTGTTCTTGTTTTTTATATGAAGAACTCTGGTGCTCTACAACTTTAAGCTCCATTTAGCCTATTGTTCTTTTTCTGAAGCTTCTGTTTATTTTTCATTTGTGAGGCATTTTGCACATATCTCTGCATGCCATTTCTTCTGGCTTACTTTGTAAACTATCTGCAAGTTTTTTCAAATAAGCTGGAAACTGTGATTTCTATTGAAGGCATGTGATCACCAAGATAAAAGGTAATTAGAGAAAATATTATTTTAGAATTGGCCTGATTCTACTACAAGAGTAAATTATTATTGACCCTTTTATTCTAGTTTGAGGTTTTATAGATAGCCATAAGAGTCCAGTGAAACTTAAAAGTTTTCAAAGATTCACTCGATCATAATGTTTTTTTCTGCAGACGTCTTCAGTTGTGAGGGTTGAAGGAGGGTAAAAGAGAGGATGGAGCAAACCTGTCTTCCGTTAGCACATTTTGATTACAATTAGCATGTTAGCATGAATTCTTTTTATCAAATTCCCTTCTAAACACTTATAAGATGCTCCACTTCCCTCCCAAGTGTGGCCGAGATTCTGGATTCTTAGGATACAACCTTGGAACTTGCCTTCAGTTATAGACAAACAAAGGAGAAAGGAAAAAGGAATTCTAGGTCATGTGACTTCAGGAAGCAAAGAACTGAAACGGCCAATGTATGTGGGAAAATGCATTGTCTGCTGAGGCATCATAAGCAAGAGGACAAGAAGGTGGCATCTAGAATACTTTCCTGAGAAAAGATTCACAGGGAACTGGAGATTTTGTGGAGTGCTACTTAAGGGTTCAAAGAGAGAATTCTCAAATAAGCAATTGGATTGATTGTCAATGGCGACACAGGACTGAGATATTGACTAATTATGGGGAGATGGAGAGAAACAAGACTACAAGTGGAGATGAAAGATTGGTTTGGTATAGAAGAAAAACTCCTGGTGCCCAGCACAAGGGTGCCCTGAACCCTACACAGCTGGGAGCAAACACGGAGACTCAGCATTTGTGCAGGGCAGAGGCAGCATGGTCATGCTAAAGGAGAGCACTGAAAACAGAGTTGGGAAATCTGAATTTTAATCAAGATTTTTGAATTATCTAGCAATTGCAGAAAAATTACTTTAAATCACTGAGCTAAGCTATCATCATTAGAAAATATTACATAAAAAGGTAAATAGTAAGGCATATTCAATTTCTAAACTCAATGTCAGTAAAATGGAGAGAAAAAGAGGACCTTCACTATGAATATCACCAGCTTCACACACAGTACTGCCTATGTAAATTGCATATTTTGTATGTATTTCCCAGCTTTAAATGACTTCATCGAGGATGTCATATATTGATTGGGTTTAATCAGTATTGTCTTAAAACTTTCCTTTTGTACCACCCCAGTGGAAGCAAAGAGCACATTTTTTAACTGTATAACATTTGGAGCTGGGCATTTTTTCTTCTTTTTGTGATACATATCCTTAAGTGGTTTAAAACAATCATTAGTTCTGATTTATGTCTTGTATATATAGAAAGTAAACTATTCTCTCACTGTAGTAGTTTCCAAAATACCATTTTATAAATGACAAAGTATCTAGTTAACAAAAGAAACTGAGGTCATTAATAAGGAAAACTGCTTTTCTAGAAACCTAAACATCTGAACAGCTAAGCTCTGAATAGAAATAAGCAATTTAAAATTTTGTGATAAGACAAATATGTTACTATGACACCACTGGAGGTACATACGTTGAACTTAATTTTTCTCCTGGGAGTAAGAATCGCCTGCCAAGGGAATCCATCAGTCTGGGGTTACACTGGGAAGGAGGGACGACAAAAAGAATGTTCTCTCTTGTTTAGGGTTGGGAGTTGGGAGCAGCTCCCACAGCCATTACAGAAAGATCGTGTCTTTAAATAAAAATTCTGACATTCTTCAATCTATGTTCTCTGAATTCGTTCTTCTGTCTTCTTTTCAGGGTACACTTGCAGGATTTTTTCCCCAGAAAGGAATCACCTTGAAGTGTAAGAGATGAGTTCACATAGGTGGTTTAATGTAAGTGTGAAGGAGCCAATAAAAATCTCAGGAGTAAAAAAAAAATCTGTAAAAATAAACTCAGGGAAGTCATCTCCTCTTCAGCTTACTTCCTGCCAGCCTCCAACAATCATATTGAACTCAAGGGGTAAAAATGTTATTGCATAGGCTTAAGAATTGTTTGCATAAAAAATTAAGCTGGAATGTATAGTCTATAAAACAATGTGTCACAGAGCAGATAATTGTAAGAATATTGATTTTTAAAATATTTTGATTATCTGAGAAACTATAATTGCAACTGTATATTGCTCATCTTGTCAACCAACTGAAGCAATTGGATAAATACCTCATTTACTTGATAACATGCTTTCTCTAAATAATTTATACTTTCCCACAATTATAAATGGGAAATGTTAATAATACCCAGATGGGAAGGGGGTGGGGGGAGGGCGAAAGGGGTGTGGGGGCACATATGTATGGTGGTGGACGGCAGCTGCGCTTTTGGTGAGGAACATGACGCAGCCTATACAGAAGCTGGAATAGAATGATGTACACCAGAAATTTACATAATGTTATGAACCAATGAGATTTCAATAAAATAATATAAATAAATGAATAAAATAAAATTAAGTTAAGGAGTTAGCTAAAAGGTATTTTTTAAAAGCTCATACAAGTGATTATAATTCTGTCCTTGTTTTTATCTGTTCATTTTAGTTGTTTGAATCCAAATTTAGAAAATTCTTCTACCTGAAATGTTTTTTTATTCATGTTCTCCTGTTTTAGATGTAGTCCATTTTCCCCTCTGGCGTGACACTGTAGCTACAGAAGCCTGTCAGCTATTAAAGGAAATAGCTACAGGGAATAAAAGTTCCAGACTTTCAAATAAGAGAAAATGGTTAAATACTCAATTTGACAGTTATTTCCCAGAAGTCTAATCCCATCAGGCTTTTATATAATATTTTGCAAGGAAAGAAAATTTACTGAACAAATAAGAGGCAATCCAAATGTTTTATAATCTTTGGAACAACCTCAAAGAAGTAATGTAAGTAAAGGTACTTGGAATAATTATTTTTCAAACTAATAATCATTTTACAAAACAATCATACCACATCTTTCTATTTCTTTGTACTAAGGCATGCTTCAAAGTTGCCACAAAATAAGACTTATAGGGATGGTAGTGGCAGTGAAATTTCTATTAGTGGTGATAGCTAACATGATTTTTCAAGTAATAGAAGTTAAAATATCACTGAGATAACATTAGCATCTTGCTGTAGCTGACTTACTGCTGAACAAAACTCTTAGGAGTCTATGAACTACAAAAAGTCATAACTATCATTAAAATTTGGGCAATTCAAAGAACATAACAAAGCCAGCCCTGATGGCCTAGTGGTTAAAGTTTGGCACTCTCACTGCTTCGGCAGCCCAGGTTCGTTTTCTGGTCCCAGAACAAAACCACTCATCTGTCAGTTGCCAGGCTGCGGCATGGCTCACATACAGGAACTGAGAGGACTTATAATTAGGATGTACAACCGCGCACTGGGGCTTTGGAGAGGAAAAAAAAGAAAAGAACCTATCAGTGAGCACTTTAACTAATAATGCTCTGGAGTGTATATATCAGAGCATCGTGCATTGAGATGACAAGGTCAAACCATTAGGCTTTTATACCTGCCACTTGCTCAGCTACCTGATGAAGATGTGAGCTGCTCTGGGAAGGGAGTGTCTGCAGGGGCAGCTCACTGCAGCTGAGGCAGACCCTGAAGTGGCTGACAGGTAGGGGCTGTCTGCTGACTCTCCTTTTGCCTTGAGGCAAAAAGTCCTTCCTTAAATTTGGATCTGGGCAGTGGATTTACCTGTCTATCACAAGGGTGTCAACATCACAGAATGTGGGAAGTGGTCAGATTTTGGATGTATTTTGAAGGTAGGGCTGAGAGAATTTCCTGAATGGATTAGATGTGTGCTGTGAGAAAAGTAGTCGTCAGGAAGATCCCTAGATTAGGTGCTTTTTTGTTTGTTTGTTTTTTGTTTTTTACCAGCGTAAATGCATGAAAGGTGAACTACTTTTCTTAAATAATAAAGGGGTGGATTTGGAGGGTGTAGAAATGAAAAGTTTTCTTTAGGGCATATCAAGTTTGAGCTATGCATTAAACAGCTCAGGTAGATGTCAAGAATATACTGAGACATATGAGGTTAGTGGGGTGGTGGGGGTGGAAGTATGAGTTTCCAGTCATAGGATTAGACAGGAGTGAGGGTTGAGATGAGACAAGAAAGCCAAGGATAGAGCCAACACTTAAGAGTTAATTCAACATTTAGATATTAGAATGATGAGAAGGATCCAGAAGGGAGACAAAAAAATTTCCAGTGAGATGATGGAGAAAAAGAGAAGTAAACTGAAGAAGATGTTTCAGGTTTAGAAAACAGAGATTAAGATGTTTCTAAATCATTGAATCTTAATGTTTTCAAGTTCGGGTGGCAAAACTCTCCCTTGATTAAAAAGGAATACAGCTGACTTTTGAATAGTGCAGCATTGTTGAAGTACGACATTTTCTCTATAAAAACAAATGACTAAGCAATAGCCATTGGCTTTCACAAAGTTGCATTTAAGTATAAAGATGCTTTTGGAAATGAAACATGAATTAACTTTGACAAAAAATACAAAGACTTTAATATGCTTAACTGTAATGATTGCCCAGAAAAACATTGCAAATCCGGTCAAAATGTATTCTCCTAAACACACAAAAGCTGAGTCCTTTCTACTTGGTCAGTGGCTAATCTTACATGGGTGTCTTGCTTATGAAAGAAGTTTTTTGTATTGGCATAACACTAAAAATAGTGTTAGCTTAAGTTTTTCTCTGGCACTTTCCTTTTGTTGTGTTAACTGTATGTGTAAAACTTATTCTCGAAACAAAGTTGTACATATATTTAAATTATTTTTAAAATAAAAAATTACGTTAAAGTCTTTTACATAAAAAATGAGAATGAACATGAAACCCATCGGAGACATGCTAAAGGAAGTTAAGCTTTGTTGCAGACATATTAAATATATTGCCCATTCAGCACTTGGGCAAACGTTATAATGCAGTTTTATCACACCAAACCATTAGTGTCATCAATTAGTGTTGTCTTAGATACACTGAAAGTACGGTAGTAGGCTACACGTGGAAAAAATAGTTTTAAATGTGGCTCTAATGTGTGATAAAAAATAATGAAAAACTATTTTGTTTATTTAAGAAAAAAATCTCAAGGATATAATGCTTATTGACCACTAGTTTTCCTTTAATGAGTATCTTCAAGGATAAAATTAAAGTTAATATATTTTACTCTTTCCAAGCTGATATGCAGATTTAATACTTTTGAAATTTATTTTTTTAAATTCCCATATAAAATTAGATTTTCTAGTTCTTACTCTTTCAATAACACAATATTTATTGAAAAGTAGTCTTTGTTATGAGGAACTGCATTACATGTTAATTACCATGTGACCGCACGTGTCCTGGAAAAATTTTTCAAATTAAAATGTTTATTTAAGTAAACCAAAATTATATTTGGGTACATTCAATCAGACTAACGTTTGTTTCTCGTGGAAATACTTGTTTAAGTTTCAATTTGTTAAAGGTTGTTTCAATCATTGTATTGTTTACTTTTAAGACACTGAGGATAATATGACATTTTTGTAATTTGCAAAGACATATTGCAAGTTAAAATATAGTTTACCCATGAAATAATCTCAGCATGATTGGAATTTAGTTTAAATTATGTAAATGGTGAAATCCTGCCATAACTCAATAAGTAAGGTCCAAAAATTCAACTGCACATAATATGGGCTAGCAGTATTGCAAGGTTAACGAAGACCAAAAGGGTGTGTTTTGTTTTAGTTGGTCTTCCAGTTACTATGTGGCAAAAGAAAAGGAGAAAATGTTGTGATTTATTTGTTTTTATTTATTAAGCCAGCTGGGAAAGAGACTAATCATTACATAGAAAGTCTATACCCTATACTGAACTGAGAAAGACTGAAATGATCACGAGACAGTTATTTCTTAACACTTCCTGCTTTCACCCCATCACCACCAAGAACAAATTAGCTTTCACCTACCCTGCCCCTTTTTGAGAATCTGGGTTGGCCAGAGCATTGGCATTATTCACCAATACCATACAATCTGTATTTTGATACGATGAGGATTTTTATGTAATTTGAAATAGCATCTACTCAACAGTTTGTACCAACAATTATTTGTTGGTGCATTTATCATCTTGCTTATTGCCAAGGTTTATTTAGTTGATCTGACAGGCTGGTTGATGGCAATATCTCTTTCCTCCTTACTTTCCAGAGTGTTTGTTTCATTGACAAGAGTGGTCTTTCAAACTAAAGAATAGTTTTGCCAACAAGAATGTAAATGGAGTAGTTGTACTTCTCTAAGGAAAACTCTAAACACATTGCATCTGTTTGTTTGAAATCATTTGTAAGGTTTATAAAACTGTATGTTTTATTAAAACAGTGTTTTGTTAAAAAGTAAACATTGTTTGCAGTATTTTCTTTAAAACATTAGTGCTCTACTTCAACCCACAATTTGTTTCTTACATTTACTTTTTACTTTGTCTTCACCATATACTGGGGCTTGTGGTAGCTCATGACAATACGAATATGAATAATTCACAGCCTTTGTGCCCCAGCTACTCCTAGTCTTGTGGCAGTGAAAACCATATAAAGAGAAATTGTAATAAGTGTGATAAGGCAATAAAAGAATACTCACAGGACTCAGTAGTGCCACCAAGGAGCAAGCAGATTTGAAAGTAGAACATGCCTAAATGAAACGTTTGAAAAAGATTTCAAAATTAAAACCCGGAAAGTAATAAAATAGATTAAGAATTTGATGTTCTTTTTAAAGTTACCATTCATAATAGAGCAGCAATTCTTTTCAAAGACTGGGGAAAAGGGAACCCTTACTACCCTTAAAGAAGATGAAAGAGGAGAGGGGCAGTTATCACGAGCAAAAATATTTCAGTTTCTGCTCTTTCACACACGGGGCTCTGGAATACTTATACTAGGATTCATAAGACACATAAGCTGCAATCTCATAATGAAAAGATGATTACATTTCATATATGCCTCCCTTAGGGAAGAAAAAGTATGATTTAAAATGAGGTTAGCCAGCAAATACGAGTTTAATTTCAGGATGGGTTTGGATCCCAGGCGTAGCTTTAGAGCCATATTAGCAAGCATTAGTTTTGGTGTGTTTTTCTACCAAATCCTTTAAACATTTCTTTGGGGAGATAAAAATAGAGATTACCAGAGTTCTTTTAATGCCCTATTCCATTGTCTCTACGACCAATTCCAAGGGGAAAATGCCAGAGAGACTTTACAATGAATAGCATTGCTGTGCTGTGGGATATCAGACAATATGAACTCTAAAGCAGCCTCCGAGTGGCTCCATCTTTTGTTGTTCTAATTCTACCAGCTTTGAGCACTTAAGACAGCAAACGGAAGTGAATAAAAACAAAGTACCGAGACTATAGATAATTCCACTCTATTCAGGATTTCCCTGAGTCCCAAAGTTCAAATTTGGGGTGTATTTGTTCAAGGAAAAAATCCTACGAAAAACATTCAATATGCACTCCTTTTAAGTCATTTTGAACACGGTGCTCCTGCATTATCTACATTTGTTCCTGTTTCAGATCTACATTCTTTTTCTAAAAGTATTTATTTTTATTCTATCTTAATTCATTCCACTTGAATTACTGAATTGTACTGTACGCCACACGTGTCCTAATATGATTTTGATAAAGGCCACTGATAAAGCTTCTGAATTATCAAATGAACAGTTGTTGGTTTTCTTGGAAATTTGCCCCTTAATACATTACTACTTTTACTTTCTAATTCCTTCTTACCACTCTCTTCCCAATTTATGCATAATTAATCACCCTCTCCAGGTGCTTCTCCTACCTTGACGGCCATTTTCATTGACTTTTACTGATTTTCCTTCTCTTCCCACTTTGTAAACATTAGTGTTCTCTGAAGTTTTGTCCTTGGCCCTCTACTCACCTCTATGCTTTCTTCCTGAACCATTTTGTCTGCTTATATATTTTCAATATATTTCAAGTATGTCAAGCTATCAAATCTGCAATCTTCACCAAGCTTTCTCCCCTAGAATCTTCATATGCTGTATACCTTAATTGGATGCTCCAGTATTATATCTTATTACATGAATTTGAAAAAGACCTCCTTCATTTTCTAATCTGATCTGCAAATTCTCTTGCTTATGTCTTATTTCCACTCTGTATTAATTGAAACATATTCTTAAGAGATAAAATTGTGAGTGGAAGGAGAAAAATCTTGTTCCAAAGAGAATGCACTTTGCACATACTTGACTCAAAGTCAGCCATGTGCCAGCTATTCTAACCATCAGTCAATAACTGAATTGTGAAAACAATTCCTTCAGTAGTCATTGCCCATACGGAATAATTTTTTCTGTTGTGTTCTTTATTGTATATTTGAAATATATGACTGGTATAAGCTAAGTACATTTATTCTCTGGCAATTTTATTATTTACAAAAACCTTAAAAATTATACATAGTTTCATTTTTCCTCATGGGTGATTAATGAAGTATCACAAGGAGAAATAAAGTCAATTCATATATTGATTCAATTTACAACTTGATATTGATATACGTTTTCCTAAACAGGAGTATCTTTCAAGCAGAATTGGTGAAGAACAAATCATAAAGAAACTTTTAGAACTATTTAATTATATGGTGTATTGGAGGTATTCTTTATAAGAATGCATGTATACTCATCTCTAACGGGAAGTATCGGTCTACCTCCAGCATCAGTGGAGAACATTCTCTGAGTCTAGATGCTTACTTGTTGAAAATTACTGATACATTAACCCAGAGCAATGTTTTTAAAATATAGTTGATTTTAAAACAGCTGAAGACTTTCTCTGATAGAGACAAATTGGGAACATTTTGAACTTTGTTATTTTGTGCTGTTGTCTTTTATTATTTTGGCTGGCCAAGAATAAGCTTTCAGATTCCTTTAAAGATGTTAATTATTTGATTACAAATTCTTTTGTCAAAAACAGTTTTGTTTGTGTGCTTCTGACTTTAAGTCAGAACTAGTCAACACTGGAAAACTCATTCTCACATAGTTTGATCTAGGAAAAGGCATAATCTAATGTCAAAGTATATTTCTTCGTTAAAACCAGTTTGTTCCAAAGGTAATGCATCTGAGATACTAATAGCAATATATATACATATGCCATTTTCTTTCTATTAACCTATATCTTTGTTCCTTGAGAGTAGACATTCGGAAATGAGCTACTAGCTATATTTCAGTATGCAGTTTTATAATGGGATTGGCATGTGAAATGTTTATACTGTGAAATAGAATAATATAATAAAATACCACTTAATTCAGATATCTACTGTGAGAAGATATACTGTTTCATTGTTTATAATTTTGTCAATTTAGAACAAATGCAATAAATTGCAAAGGAGGTGTTTACAATAGCCCATAATCTTAAAATAGACATAACTCACATAGACTAGAATGTAATAAATATTACATAAAATCCTATTGAGCAGGGAATCAGAAAAGAATGCCCTTCTGTTTTTTAATTTGTCTGTTCTTTTAAAAAATTGTTCAAATTTACTATAATGTCTTAGAAACATTCAGTAAAATCCAAAAATGGAGAGAAGGATACTAAAGGGCACGAGTATCAGCCTGCGTCTAGTCAAGAAACATAAATTACACCAGTTCTTTTAACAAAGAGAACTTAACATAAAGAATGGTCGACCAGCTATTGAGAAACGAAACATAATAAAAGAGAAACTGCGGTATTATGTTGAAACAACTATAGGAAGCAGGCGTCACCCGTAGATCCAGGAAAACAAAAGGAAGAGGTTGGGCTTACTAAACCTTCGAAATTTCGAACGGGGTCCCCCTAAGCGGAACTGCAACCTCCTAGGGGTGTTGTGTGTCTGGCCCTAATATCTCAGAGCTTAAAAGAGGCTCTCTAAGGGGCCGGGACTCTGACTTCTGAGGAGGGGATGTCTCCTGGCTCACGCTAACGCCCAGGTCCCAAGGTCCCAAGTGCAAGTATTGGAAAAACCCCACACTGCTGCCACTGAAGTGAACCCACCACTTCTGACGTGAAGAAGCAAAGCTGTGTGCCATAGAGAAGAAGAGGAAATCGAGCTGAAAGAAGCAGAGAGAAAGGAACGGTTTTCTTTCTCTTCCAGCCTCCCAATCTCCCTTTAACTCCCTCTATTGGCCGAGTCTAACAGAAAGTCAGCTGACAAAGCAGGATTGCGGTTTGCAGAGCTCTGGCTCCCCAGTCATCATTGTATAGAAGGATGGATTAAGAGTGAAGAAAACTAGCTTAATAACTAGCACAACTGAACAGTAAAGACGGCGTTGTTTTGGAGGTGAATTTTAAAATTGTGAAATCAAATTGAAACCACAAGTTTTGCTGACCTGGTCTAAACCCTAAAGTTGACATAATAAAGTGGAATTTGGAGAATATTTTTAAAGTTCTTGATTGTTACTCTTATGTCAGTTCTTTTGAAAAATACAACAAATCTGAACCTTAGAGAGGAAAAATAAAATAAGTAAAATGTAAACAAGAGAATACACATCTATGTACTCCCCCGATGCCCACACATACAAAGTATAAAGGTTACATCTATGATAAAAGGTAGCCACATGAGTTAAAGAAAAGGAAGGCTTTGTAATCTGACCATCAGAAAGACAGGAGTCAGATTTCTTAACAGCTATCCGCAATGTTTGTTTATGGTCCCTGAGAGAGTATCCTGTGCTTACGTGTTTGCAAAGAGAAAACTTCTGTTAGATAGAACATAAACCAACTATTTATTTCCCCCACAATTCCCTGAAATGTTATATCTACCTTCATCAAAAAAAATAGTTGGCTTTCATTTTAAAATCACATTCTAGAAAAGCAGTCACGTTTGCTTATATTTTTGGGTGAACTATCTCAGAATTTTCCACTAAACAGTATGGTCCTTAGTTTCGGGTGGAAGGAAATTGAATGACAGAGAAGAAGAGAATTGCTGCAAAGGAATTTTTTCAGAGCTTATCTTTATGCTAAAAGTGGCATAGCTTGTACTATGTTCTCTAATGGGAAGTATCAGTTTAAAAATAAGTAACTATTACTAGTTTGATATATTATAACTATTCTGAAATATATACGTAGGAAAAATAAAGGATCTCTATATACACGCACTTCAATTTATCTCCTACTGATATGTATAAGTACATAAACACTTATGCCAATTTTATTTTACAGTAGCAAAAATCTGGAAAGGCCACATAAATAATTATTTGCTTACAATCTTTTAAAAAGTGGTTAATATTACTGAGTACCTTCTAAATATCCTGGACTATTTTAGGTGTTGCAGATACGTAGGTGAAGAAATAGATACAAACCCATGCCTCATGCAGCTTACTTTCTAGTGAGGAGCAGCAGTCAACATATAGAGTATGTTATGTGGTAATAAATTATATGGTAAGATATAACGCAGGAAGAAGTATAAAGACTGTCAATGGAGGGGAGTGTTGTTATAACCTAGGGAGATAAAGGAAGGAAGGCCTCACTGATAGAATGTCTTAAATACAGACAAGAAAAGGGAAAGAAGGGCTGACCTCGTGGCCGAGCGGTTAAGTTTAGGCGCTCCGCGTTGGCGGCCCAGGGTTTCGCTAGTTGGGATCCTGGGCATGGACATGGCACTGCTCATCAGGCCATGTTGAGGTGGCATCCCACATAGCACAAGCAGAGGCACTCAACTAGAATATACAACTGTGTACTGGGGGGCTTTGGGGAGAAGAAGAAGAAGGAAAAAAAAAAGATTGGCAACAGTTGTTAGCTCAGGTGCCAATCTTAAAAAAAAAAAAAAGAAGAGGGAAAGAGATAGTGAACATCAATGTTATCTGGGAACAGCATTCCAAAGAGTGAAAGTTAAATGCAAAATACCCTAAGAAAGGGGCAAGCCTAGGGTGTTCAAGTAACTGCAAGGAGACTGATGTAACAAAGTTAGCAAGGGTCAGAGAAGGAAAACAAGAGGTCATACAATGAAACCTGTAGAGATTGGCCTGGCAACTGTAGTTCAAGTGGGTCAGAACAACAACAGTATTTGCACTGGCTGCACAATGTCACCTTAAAGTCAAACTTCTTCATATTTCTTCCTCACAATTAATTCCCTTAACTGATTTTGTAAAACATGATTACTGCTTTCTATAGCGATTATGGAAAGGAGGACAAATCAAAGAGCCAAGCAAAGTTATTTCCAGTTTAACTTGTAATAAAGAGGAATAGCTCAGGTTAAGTGGCTTTTTAGGTTAAACAGAGTTGAAATCCCCACGGCACATATAGGTTGAGCCAATGGTATCAAGGAGTAAATCATAGATTATCAGTTAACAATAATCTTTGTACCAAATTCATTCCCATACTTTTTTCTTTTGATAATTTCCCATCCCACCACTTTCCCTTCTAGAAAAGTTATTTATTTTGTAAAGGTATTAAGCAAGTTTTACCCATGTCATTTTTTAGTAAAAGGAAAAGAATCAGCAATAGCAGTTTTGAAGTTTGAATGTATAACTTATATAAGAAAACAGCTAATATTTTCCCACTTATACTTTTGAAAAAGATGCTATGTAAATTAATTATTGAATAAATAAATAAATAAAGGAAAAAGGACAAATCTTCACTGCAGACAAACTTTATAGATATAATTTTAAACTTTTCTTAAAAGACATAGCAGATTTTATAAATAGAAATACATAATATGTTCATAAATGGAACAATATTATCAATATTTCAATTCAAAATTAAACTATATGTTAAATAGAGAGGCAACAAAATTTTCACTCAGATATTTTGAAGAACTCTGTGTCTAAAAATGTGAATGAAAGACTAACAGTTGACAGATACCTAAAACTTAGATAAAGAAGATCAGAGAAGTGGGCATGACCTACTATTTCTGATGATGTAAATGCCATTATAATAAGACACAGAACACTACAATAGAAACATGTAAACAGATCAATGAAGCAGACCCATATTTCTATGAAAACTTGACAACATTAATACGGAATCACAAATTAATGATGAAAGGGTAATAAATGGAGTTAGGTAAACTGTCTCACTACATAGAAAAAAAAATTGATAATCTATTCTCTAACACAATATATAAACTAAGAATCATGGTGGACTAAAAGCCTAAGTAAGAAAAGTAAAGTTTTGCAGTATATCCTTTTACACCAGACATTGGAAAGATTTTTTTTATAAAGATCTGTAAAAGCACACACTAAGCAGAAAAAGAAAGAAAAGAAAACATGGAGTTGATTAAAATTTTTTAAAATAGGCACAAACATTTAAAGAGAATTAAAACCAATTTTATAAAATATCTTTGAGAAAAGTAGAAGGGAATACTTCCCAACTCATCTTCTGAGGTCGGTAGTACCCTGATACAAAAGCATATAAAAACAGTACAAAAAACAAACAACAGACATATCTCTAATGAACTTAGATACAAAAGTCCTCAACAAAATATTAACAAATCAAATCTAGCATTATTAAAAATAATAGACCATGAGAAAGTGAGATTTATTCCAAGTATGCAAAGCTGGTTCAACATTTGAAAATTAATCAGTGTAATTAACAGGCTAATGAAGAAAAATCATATGATTGTATTAATGGATGCAGAATAAATATTTGACCTAAATATTAATATCTATTATCCAATATCCATTAATTTTAAAAACTCTCACCAAGTTAAGAATGCGGGGAACCAGCTAAACTTGATAAAGAGCATCTATAATATCTTATACCTAACATCATATTGGTAAAAGACCAAATGCATTCCCTCTAAAATCTGGAACAAGTCAAAGATATTTGCTCTCACCACTCTTATCCAACTAAGGTTCAGAAGTTCTAACCACTGCAATAAGATAAGAAAATAAAAGAAATACAGATCTTAAAGAAAGATAGAAAACTGTCCATAATTGTCTCTACAGGAAATTCCAAGAAATCTACCAAAAAACCTCCTAGAACTAATAAGTCAGCTCAGCAGTCTTGCAGGATGCAATAACGCACAAGAATCAACCCCATTTCTGCATACAAACAATGAACATGTGGAAATCAAAATTAAAAACATAACACAATTTATAATTAAAAAATGATGATGAAATAAGTCAAAGAAGGCCAAAATAAATGGAGAGAAATGTTGGAAGACTTAACACGGTACAGATGTCACTTCTCCCTAAACTGATTTAAGGGCTTACCACAATTCCTATCGAAACTCCAGTAAGGCTTTTTTATTAACATACCAAGTTTATTCTAAAATTTATATGGGAAGACACAGACCCTAGAAGAGCTTTAAAGTCATGAAGAACAAAGTGAGAGAAATCACTCCACCTGGATATGAAGCCTGCTATGCAGACACAGAAAACAAGACTATGGTACTGGTAGACAGAAAGACACACATAGCTCATTGCAACAGAATGGAGAATCCTGAAATAGAAGCGTGCAAATAAATCCAACTGATTTTTGTCAAAAGCGCAAAACACAGCAATGGAGGAAAGATAGCCTTTTCAACAAATTGTGCTGGAACAATTAGATGTTCATAGGCAAAAAAAAAATCCAAAAAAACCAAAACCAAAAACAAAAACACCTTGCTTCAAACCATGGCATTTACATTAACAAAAAACAACAAAAGCTCAAAGTAGACCCAGATTTAAATGTAAAAAGTAGAGATATAAAACTTTTAGAAAAAACGTAGGAAAAAACATTTTGGGTCTGGGGCTAGGCAAAGACCATGATCCATAATAAGAAAAATAGATAAATTAAAGTTCTATTCTCTATCAAAGATCCTGTTAAAAGCATGAAGACACAAGCTTCCTGGGAGAAGATATTTGCAAACCTCATATTGGACGGAGGACCAGTGTCTAGAATATATGAAGGACTCTCAAAACTCAATAGTTAAAACAACAACAATAATAACCATGTGATTAGAAAATGAAAAAAGTTATGAACGCACATTTCACAGAAGAGGATATACAGATGGAAAATAAGTACATGAAAAGGCGTTCAACATCATTAGCCATTAAGGAAATGCAAATATTAAGCCACAATAAGGTATCACCATATACCTACCAGAATAGCTAAAATTAAAAAGCAGTGACAAGACCACATGCTGGTAACGATGTGGAGAAAATACATCAATTTTACATTGAAGGTAGGAATGTAAAGTGGTACAGCTTCTCCAAATATTGATTGTCATTTTCTTATAAAACTAAACTTGTAACTACCATACGACCCAGTAATTACACTCTTGAACATTTGCCTTAAATAAAGGGAAAATTTATGTTTAGATAAAAAGCTGTTCATAGTAGATTTACTTATGGCAACTTAAACTGGAAATAATCCAGACGTCCTTCAATGGGTAAATGGTTAAACAAATTGTACTTCATTCATACCATGGATTACTACTCAGCAATAGACAGGAATGAACTATTGACACACGCAACAAATTGATGACTCTCCTGACGATTATGCTGAGTGAAAAACCAATCCTACAAGGTTACATGCTATTTTATTCTATATAGAACATTCTTGAAAGGATAATTTTGTAGAAATGGAAGCAGATTAGTAGTTTTAGGGGTTAGGAATGAGGGGATGGGGGTATCTCTAAAAGGACTATAGGAGAGGACCTTTTGATGATGGAACTGTTATGTATTTGACAGTTTAAATGTCAATAACTTCCTTGTGATTGTGTAGTATAGTTTCACAAGATGTTACCACTGGGGAAAATGAATTACCCTTTATTACCTCTTGCTACTACATGTGAATCCACAATTTTCTCAAAATAAAAAGTTAAATTGAAAAATAAGCATATTTCTTTAATGTGGATAGTATAGATGATGTTAAGATTGAGCAGACAGATTGGAAGAAGATGCTTACACTCTCTAAATTAGAGAAGCACTAACACAGACTTTCAAGAAATTATTAGAGTAAATGGCAATCTATAGAAATATAGGCAAAATATGAACATATAATACCTATAGGACGATACTCAAATGGATAATAAGTATAGGGAGAGATATGAAAATTCACTGAAAATCATATACAAAGGATATTACCACCTACACACTATGTCTGCAAAAATTTAAAATTTAAACATTATCAAGTGTTTAAAGGGGTGTGGGGACCTAGCAACATAGCAATCCTTCTTTGTACATTGCCCACTACATTCAAATACCATTCCATTAGAGGACATAAACAAAGATGTTCTTCTCAGTGTGTTTTATTGTAGGTAGAAGTTTAAGAAAATTTAGACATCCATTAAGGAAGAATAGATAAGCAAAATGTGGTGAACACACAGTAAAAAATACTGAGCAGCTATTAGAAGTATCAAATTAGATGTAGACACAGTAAGGTGGACAAATCTTAATATTATAGAAATAGAATGTTGCCATTTACTTAATAAAAATTTTGTCTCATATATATAAACACACAAAATCAGAACTGTAAATTTACAAGAGTACATGCAATTACAAGCGTACATATCTAACAAATTAAAGGATTTGACAATATGTAAGAAGAGAATTAAGAACGGTGTTAAAAGGAATAAATAATAAGAATAATATTATTGAAAACTTGAATATTTTATTGATCATAGTAGGCCCATTGCATAGCTCTCTCACTCCTGTTCCAGAAATAGTGACCAGAGTCTAAAACCAAAAACAAAGAGGTCTTAATTACCTGATATTCTAAAAAGACCTACCAATAGCTGAGGCCAGACCCTTCCCTCAGGACTTATCACACGTTGAGAGGTGGCTGACCCAGCTGGACCACCTCCAACCATCACCCCAGCAACCACTTATCCCTCAATTCACAGCTCCTAAAATATCCAAAAAGACTGATAGAGGGGAGCCCAAGGGGACTGTAGTGACTTTCCTGATTTCCCACCTGTGATGAGACATTTCCACCACATAAGCCAAGTGAATAATGAAAATCCCAAGGAATCACTTGTAAAGCTTGGGAGAGCTGAGATATCTACACCATAGGATCTACAGGATTCTTTTACTCTGAAGATTAGTTTCCAGACAGAGACAGAGGGGAGTCCAGGCCCAGAGACGCCTTTCTGTCCAGTCATTCTGGATCTGCCAGGTTGCTTGGAGAAATAACTCTATGCATTTCAGAACTCATCATGCTGTATAAATAAAAATCAGGACTGAGCCACACATTTGGATATACAAAGTCCAAAAATCTGCAATGCAGTCATGTGGATAAAGGTGTCTAGAACATCTGCCTGATTCTTCTTTTGTTAGAAGAGCCTTCATTGTGATAATTTCATCCAAAAGAGAATAAGGATAACATCAAGTTGTCTGGTCATCAAGTTTCTAAAAAGGGGCGCACCACAATTTAAAACAGACTATAGGCCAGGAGGGCTACACTGGGATAAACTTATCATCAGTGTTTCAAAAATGGTATTCTTTAGCAATTTATCTCTATATATTCATATTAAAAAAAGAAACACTTCAAAAACATGATTCTAAGAAATCTGATCCTTCTTTGGTACCCTGCTTTCTCTTACCCCTATTTGGTCTATCACCATTCTCTATATATTTTATGGACCATTTAATGCTTTGAACTTGTTGACTTCTTGCCTTGTCAACTGCCATCATCCTACACTAAGCTAGCAATATCTCTAAACCTCCATATTCTAATTGTCTCTGGACTTACAGAATTCTTGCTATGTCTTTCCAATCAGTTTACTACACTCAAGCCAGAGTGACCATTTAAAATTACAATTCTAATTATACACATATACCACAGTGCTGCCTTCCATCCTTCACTTAAAATATTTTGAGGGTTTTGTATTGTGTATAGATTAGACTCAAGGCAAGGGGGACTTTATGTGGCCTACAAGTCCCTGCGTATTCTTACTCCTCCTAAAAAAGACTGGTAGAATTGTCTATTGGTCAAACAAAACTGAATTTCTTAGCTACACTGCAATAGATGAAAGGTCACCTTGACAAAGTCTTTATAGTATCTTAGAAGAAAAAGCCCAGGGGAGAATATTTATTGAGTTTTGAAACCTGGACTCTAGTGGTATATGGAGAGTCTTTCAAAGCAGGAAACTTATTAGGATTGGGCACATTTTGTGTCACAATAATAGCTTAGGATTTGGTGATCCAGCTTAGAAGTGAGTTTTCTTTAAGTGAACTGTTGTTTGATAAGTGAGTTGGCTGTCTGGGAGAGCAACGTATTCTTCAGATCGATGAACTATTTTCCCAGATTAGCAACTATTTGTTCAGATAGATTGGTTTGTAGGAATTTCCCAAAGAAATCAGAGAAGATATTTATTGGTTTGCAGCCTATTTTCCAGGACAAGAATTTCTTGAAACCAATAGGAAAGTCTCGTTGACTCAGGTGACCTCAGTTCTCAGTCCTTGATAGTTAAACTTTGTGGAGGGGTAAGGTCTCAGTTCCCATTCTTCAGCTTGAGTTTATACTAATTTCTCTCCGTCTTCTCCAGCCATAGTCCCTTGAATATAATCATGGCCATGTAGATACCTTGGTCCCTCTTTCAACAGTGCTTTTGCATATGCATTTCCTCCTGCATGGACCTTTCCTCCTTCTCCTTTTCACATCTTAAACTCTTTTTCTTCTTCATAGCTTGGTAATCACATCCTTGGAGAAGTCTTTCCTGACACCTCTGACTTTGCTAAATCAGTCTATTTTGTGCTCTCATAGTTCCATTAATTTCTCATTTGTAGCATGTATAGTTATAATTTTGTTTGCAAGATTATTTTATTAAAGAATAACTCTTCCACTAGACTAAGCTTTAAGAGGTAGGTTTCATGTTGCTTTGGCTCATTCTTAGACTCTCAATATCTGTAACATTATCAGTTACATATTAGTTACTCAAATATTTGGATGAATGGATGAATAGAAAACATTCCTCTACCTAAACAATGCCTCTGATTTGGCCTTCTACAAAAAGTAATATCAAAGAATAAACAAATTGGACTACATCAAACTAAAAAGCTTCTGCATGACAAAGGAAACTGTTCAAAATGAAAAGACAACTCACCAACTGGGGGAAAGTATTTCCAAATCATATATCCAATGAGGGGTTAATTTCCAAAATATATAAGGAACTCATACAACTCAACAGCAAATAGATGAACAACCTGATCAAAAAATGAGCAGAAGATATGAACAAATATTTTTCCAAAGAAGACATACAGATGGCCAATAGGAACATGAAAAGATGTTCAACGTCAGAAATTATTAGAGAAATGCAAATCAAAACTGTGATGAGATCTCACCTCACACTTGTCAGAATGGCTATTATTAAAAAGACAAGAAATAACAAGTGTTGGAGAGGATGTGCAGAAAAGGGAAAACTTGTCCACTGCTGGTGGGAATGCAGACATGGTGGCACAGCCACTATGGAAAACAGTATGGAGATTTCTCAAAAAATTAAAAACCGAAATACCACACAATACAGCTATTCCACTTCTGAGTATTCATCCAAAGAACATGAAAACACTAATTCAAAAGAGGTGTACACATCCCTATGTTCATTGCAGCATTATTCAAAATAGCCAAGATGTGGAAGCAACCCAAGTGCCTATTGATGGGTGAATGGATAAAGAAGATGTGGTATATATACACAACAGAATACTGTTCAGCCACAAAAAAAGTTAAAAATAATGCCATTTTCAACAATATGGATGGGCTTGAGGGTATTATGCTAAGTGAAATAAGTCAGACATAAAAAGACAAATAGTGTATGATTTCACTCATATGTAGAAGAAAGACATATAGATAAGGAGAAGAGATTGGTGGTTTCTAGAGGAGAAGAGGTCAGGGGAGGGCAAAAGGGGTAAAGGGTCGTATGTGTATTGTGACCGACGGAAACTACACTTTTGGTGGCTAACTTGATGCAGTCTATATAGGGGCTGAATATGATAATGTACATCTGAAATTTACATAATGTTGTAAACTAATTTTCCCTCTATAAGATAACCTTTAAACTATAATAATAATATCCAGAACTAAACCCTTAGGCCATGTAATTATCACCAGCAATCTTGAACTCATCAGTGGAGAGAAGATTCTGTGGAGTGAAGAAGCAGTTTTTCCAACAAGCAAGGTGGGGATTCAGCATCACACAATTTAAATGTTTAAAGAGTATGACCATTTTTTTAATCCCAAATTGCTGAATTGGGACTTATCAGTATGAAAGATGTTAACCAAAGTGATTCATGGTTAATTAGGATTATTGAAAAACAAGTTATTATGTAAGAAAAATCTATTCAGAAGAGGAAAATTTTTCTCTCTTCATTTCACTGTATTTTCTCAGACGATGTTGTGAAGCCAAATGTAAAAATGGAAATCCAAGTTCAGCATCTGTAGACAATAAGAAAATGCTTTATTCATTATAATTAGAGATGCTAAGAAAAGTGAATATGAGACCGATATTTTAAAAGCACATGTTTTTTCATATTTTTTTCTTAAATGTAGTTTAGTTTTATGTCATGGGGGAAATTATTGACTGAGAGTATCCAAGCCTACACACACACACATTCAAGGTAGATGAGAGAAAACAATAAAATATTAAATAATTTTAAATGTAAGCCAAATAAGCCATTTGTTTCTCACTTTCAACAGAATGCCATAGACTAAACTTTAGTGAATTGAAATTAAATAGCATTTATTAAGCATCTACCAAGGCCCAGCGCTGAACTTAGTACTGTAGGTACAAAAACAGTATGAAGAAGGTTAAGAACCTTTCCTAACTGGTTCTAAAGTGAAGGAGATAGATAAACAAGAAGCTGAATGAAATACATTTATATAAGGCCAAATGGTAAAACAAGCATAATGCATACAGATGTGAGCATGACTGACATGCCAATGAAGTAGACGCATTGATGAAAGATTTGGATATCCAGGGAACATTAGAAAGAGAAGGCAAAACACAATAGACTTTGTAAAAGGAGAGCCTAAGAAGATACTATAACACATTTGGTTACACTCATTTTAAGCATTTTCTTTCTAGGTCAACTTGTTTGAATGCAGTCGCCTAAGAAAAAATTCATTCTGAAGTCATACGGCGCTGTTTATAGGGATGTGCTGCTTGTGAGGACTTAATTCAAATAATTAAAGAAGCAGAGTACACAAATGAGGATGCCCTAAGAGTGCATGGACATGATGAACAGTAAGTATGAGAATCATAATTATGGAGCCAGGCCCATTTGAAACCCAAGTGCCAAAACTGGGAAACATTTCTTCATGAAGTTTTCTCATTTCTGCACATCTTGTAAGAAGCACCAATAGCACTCTGTTTTGGATTATCCTTGCAAGGATATTTGTAAAAGGAAAAGTCTTTGATAATGTCTCCCTCCAGATCAAAGGGCAGTCATGCTCGTTGCTCATTATAAAAATTGGGGTTCCCTTACTCAAGATTCCTCTCCTTTAAGGCAACGCACCATACATGCACACATCCATCTGGGTTCTTCTGCTCTATTTCATGGGACATGAAAGCAAAAGGAACTGATGTAAATTTGTGGATCCTTAAGTTGCTTGTTGTGCTCTGAATCAGGAATCTTGAGCCCTCTAATAGCATTAATAAAACTTGTTAGCTTACAAGTAGGGTAACATTTCAGACCATTTACAATTTTTGACAGCTCTTTTAGTCAGTTTGAACTGCTATAACAAAAATAATAAAAACTGGGTGGCTTAAATAACAAACATTTATTTCTCACAGTTCTGACACCTGGGAAGTCCAAGATCAAGATGCCAGCAAGTCCGGTGTCTGGTGTCAGTCTGGTTCGTGGTTCAGGGATGACTCTCTTCTTACTGTGTCCTCACATGGTGAAAAGAATGAGGGAGCTTCCTGGGGTCTTCTTTTTAAAAGGCACTAATCCCATTAATGAGGGCTCCACCCTTATGACCTAACCATCTCCCAAAGGCCCCACCTCCTAAAACCATCACAGTGGGGATTAGGATTTCAACATATGAATTTTGGAAGGATACAAACATTCAGTCCATAACAGCAGTTTTGGCAATGAAGATGGGATACAGACAGAGACATGGCTGTCTAGAAGAGGAAGGATAAGATTGTTATAGGCCAATTAACAGGATTTGAAGGAATACCATCAGAATAAGTAGCAAACGTGTAGACCATACCATAAGACCGTTTGGGCAGTAAATAGTCTTCTACTTTATTGCTTGTTAATAAAGAAGAATTTGGGCAGTTGTTGTAGGCCGAGCACTAGAAAATAGTTTCAGTCATAGTTTCCTGAAAAGTACTTACTGCTTACTACTCTTTAGGCAGGCAGCTTCCTTGCCAATCTGATAGTCACCCTCAGTGTCAGGGTGGTTGCTGCCACCCTCACATGTCCCTTGCTTCTAGGCCTTTTTTGATCAATTTGCCCAATTATCCACATTGAGGGGCAAATAGTCAGATATAGTGCACAAGCATAGAGGCATATATTAACAGTGGAATCATTTCATAGGCTATTTAACCTGTGAATTATTTTTAGATTATCACCTAAGCATTGTACATGTGCTTTTACGTGACTTCCTATAGTTACATTATTTATAACAAGTATAGAACAGATAAACCAATACTTGAAATGATTAGCATAAAATGAATTCTTAGGCATAATCTTAATCAGAAAAGGAAATTCATTCAGGGTTCTAAGATAGATCGACCATCTCAAGTCACTGAGCAGTCATTACTCTAGCCTGAATGCCAGTCTTATGACACTGAGCAAATAAAACAGTAATTAGTTAGAATATTATAAGTCATACAAGAATTCTAAGGAGTAATAGAAATAGAAATTGCAATCTAGATCACAAAAAGGAGCCAATGCCAGAAGAGAGCTTACTAAAAGAATCAAGACTAGATTTAGGGTGGCCCAGGACATTCACTTACTTTTTCATGTTCTCTAGAAGAGATGCCACATTGGAAGATTCATCAGGTATAAAAACACAGCATTTACTTTGAATGATTGCACACATACCACCTTGGAATGTGGTTAAAAAAAATCTGAAACTATTCTATTTTAAAGGCCAGCCTTTCTCATTAAAGACATCTCAATATTCAATAAGGATATTCCTACCTGACTATCATTAAGGACTTGTTGAGTAAATTTAGTCAGGGCTTCTATACGTGATAATATAGCCACCAGGTGGCCATACCAGTGGAACACCGAAGGAGCCCATCTGTCCTTAAGGAGAGGAAGATTGGCAATAGCTGTTAGTTCAGGGAAAATCCTTCCCTGTGCATCCAAGGGAAACCCAGGGTGCAGTGTCCTAGCCACCCAGGTGGTAGTCAAGGCCAGAGGTTTGTTCCTCAGAACTACTGGGTTCCATCAGGAGTCACTCAATAAATGCCTGGCCTTCAAGACCAGCCTGTTCCAACCACTTCCTTTAGGTATGATAGTATTATGAAAACCTTAAATAGAACAATTATAAAATGGGTATATGGTTTCAGCGTTGCAAGGGTTTAAGTGAGGAGATACATGGTTAGGAATACAGGCCTGATCCAGAGTCTTGGGACAGCCATCTACAACAGATGCTGTCTTCTTCTCATCCTGGTTTGCAGGTATTTTTCTTGGTCAATCAAAGTCAGGTGTCAGAAACAGGAGTTGAAATCTACTCAGGTGGAAGAGACTTTTAATGTGAAATGTGTATCCATGAGTTTATGCCCTTTAATTTTTCAGTGCGTGGATTGGTTAAAAGTACCTGTCATGGTTCTTTCCAACAGGGCTGCAGAGAGTCTTTTATTTGATGCCTCTTCCAATAAATAAATTCTCCAGGTTATTTAGTCTGTGATCCTTAAAGTCTTCACCTCCTGGGAGCTCTGTGAAAGGGATCAGCTACCAACCTTTCATTTCTTTTAGGCACCTCAATGAGACCCTGTCAACAATGTAATATATATCCCTTAAGCAAAGTTGGTTGATACATTTCCTCATCTAATTGCATAGGCTGTCCTGTTATTATTTGAAAAGGACACTGCTGATGTAAATCAAAAGGTGTAGAGCTAAAATTAAGAAGTACTAGCAGAAGAGTTTTTGGTCATGAGAGATTAAGTGCTTCTGAAAGCTTTGTGAATTGATAATTTTGATTGTAGCATTACTTAAAATGTTGCATTATTGTCCAAATGCCACAAATAGATTTAATCATTTGTCTGGTGGGATGAGATCCCCAGTTACTGAATAACTTGGTAGGTTATTCAGTATTACCTGAAGAAGAACTATAATTTCCGATAATTTACCTACTACTAAAGCCATTGCTCTTCTGCAAGGAAAGGTCTTAACCCAATGTGAGAAGACACAGATCATTACTAAGATATTGATATCATTGAGATGATGGCATTTGAACATAGCTCAATTGCTATACCTCAGAAAGTCCCTTAGGAAGGGAAAAGTGACCTTGTGACCCATGAAATATTTTCCCAGGATTATATTTAAGACATATAATACAATGAGCATATGCTTTATGAGCCACTGTGAGAGAAAGTTTTCAAAAATACTGTTTTCCCCACAAAATCATATTTTCAGGTGCCCAGTGGGCAATTGATGCATATTCTGGAGCAGTGTCAATTGTGCTCCAATAAGTACCATGGTTGATTATCAGGCCATAACCACATCTGCATGGTGGTGTCAAAAATTTCCCCTTTTTGTTGCCACCTTTTTTTCTCCTCTTGCCTGGCAATTTCTTGATCCTGTAGCAGGAAATCTTTCATCGGGTTAGCAGAGTTAATAGAAAGTAGTGAGCATTCTCAAGGTAGGACAGCATATCCAGCTTGATAATGTCCTTGATTGTCATTTAAGTAAGACCTATCTGCAAACCAAATTAGATAATACGATGTAGTCATGGTTGTTTTCCTCCTCTGGTGCTGGAAGCAAGGTAGCAGGGTTAAGAGAGTGAATAATATTTACCTATGCAATATCACCTAAGAAAGTTTATCATCATTTATTTGACAATGCTTCCCATGAAATTTAGCATAACAAAGAAGCCTAATTAGTTCAGTATCTCCCTCTTTATAAGGAGAACAAATTTCTTTGAGGAGTCCTAGAGGTCCTCTGAAAATTCTGAAAGAAAAATTTTTTTTTCAAGTCAAAAGAAAGATTTCATTTAGGAACCGAATTTTTGGGCAAACTTGTCAAAAATACCAAAAGGTTTTAAAACACTTGGTGAAACATAGTAAACACCTGATCTTGTGTCACTCTGAAAGGGAAATAATGCTTAGTTTTCCATTTAACCAAAGTGGCAACAGTTGTAGAAGACAATAGTTAAAAAGATACTCTGTTCTTTTAATAGAGAGATTTTAGCCTTTTAGAACACAGGAAATAATTTTGACAAAACATAGAATTTCTGTCTTTTGGGTAGATTTACTCAAAAATCAAGAAAAACCTGTTATAATCTCATTATCAAGAGCAGAATGAAAGTCCAGGAAAATTACCCTTTTAAGAAAGAGAAAACTAAATTCTAATTTTGCACTAGCTTACTTTTTTTTTTTTTTTAAAGATTGGTACCGGAGCTAGCAACTGTGGCCAATCATTTTTTTTTTTTCTGCTTTATCTCCCCAAATCCCCCCTGGTACATAGTTGCGTATCTTAGTTGCAGGTCCTTCTAGTTGTGGCATGTGGGATGCTGCCTCAATGTGGCCTGATGAGTGGTGCCATGTCCACGCCCAGGATCCAAACCAGAGAAACCCTGGGCCACCGCAGCGGAGCACACAGACTCAACCACTCAGCTCTGGGGCCAACCCTGCACTAGCTTACTTTTGACATTAAAACTCATTCACTTAAATTTATTCCAATCTTAGACAGCTTGACCACACATAAAACTCTTTTCCTAAATTTCCTTTTACTAAACTTTTATAACTTTCTTTTTACATTCATAATTTGTCCCATGCCATCTTCTTTTTTTTCTAGTTTTTATGACAAATTTATCTTTCTTAACAAAACAAACAAAAATATTTCCTTTCCTTATACCTTCTTTACTGAAACATACATCTTACTTTCCTTGAATACAAACATGTTTTCCTTACTAATTTTTAGTAGCTTTAATCACATATATTAATTAGAATTCTTAACCCTTACAGAGCTTAATTTTTAGTGAAAAGTAAGAAGTAAGACATTGTAAACTTTTACATTAACATTCTGTGGCTTGGCAAATTCATAAACACTTTTTATAATTTCTAGAAGCATACTAATTTATAGTAAAATCTTTTAATAAAATACAAGATGTCCTTACTAATAAATCCAAACATCTTTTAGTTTCTCTGTAATAAGAAGCCAAAAGTAGATAAACATATATTTAGTGATTAATGTCTAATATTTTATCTTATGTGAAAATGACCTAGATGCTCAATAAATTTCTATCACTTAACAAAATTCTAAGATTTCAAGTCACCAAAAAGTTTTGAAGTTAAATACATACACCATAACATAATTATTGTTAAAAAGTTCACCCAAAGATTTATCTTTTAACATCTATTTAATTTACTTCTTTTCAATAATTATGTTTAGATGGTTTATGAAAACTTCATGAGACATTAGACAAAATCAGCTATAATTCTATGCTATTTTGCTGACAAACTTTGTAACAGAGATACATGAGCTTATGTGACTAAGAAACCCAAGCTGCATGTCTGTACCATATCCATTGCTGATAACTTTAAGGACATGCCTATTTCAATCAAACCAACAAACTTAAACAGCTTTTGTTTACCAAAGATTATTTCATATCATGTTAATTTGAAAGATATTTGGGTTGGTTTTTACTACATATAGAAATAATTTATGTAAGTGCTTACTTTAAGCCAATGAAAGAGCTCCTTTAGAAATTATACCACCTGGAGGTAGAAAAATATCACATATATAACATATATAGACATACACAACACATAGACAGATACAACACTGATTTTATAGCCTCTGTTTTAAAATTTTTCCTTAGATTTTTGGGCAAGGGTACTTTCGTAGCAGTCTACATCTCCATAAGCTCTGCCGCTACACACCATATTTTTTTGAGACTTTGGAATCTGGGATGGTCTAAATAATAGCTCCCAGAGAGGCCACAATATTTTTGAGATAAACAGAGGAAGTTAGTTACTTATCAAAGGACTGACAAGCTCATCCAATTATTTTCTTTAATTTTCTTCTTTCCCATTGAGTACTTAGTTTTATCTTAATTTAGGAAAGAAGGCCTAAAATAATTCCTAACAGGCCTTGAATATCAGCTTCCCATTTGGCCTAATTTCTGGTCAAAAGTTACTAAATCCTCTCAAATATCTTGTCAGTTTTCAGCCAGGACAAATAGTAACTATTCCTAGTAGCATTAAACAATTCCATTAATTTTTAATTTCAGTTTCCCCTTGACTGTTTAAGGATAGCAGTTTCCCAGAAAATCTCTCAGGGTCTCATTAACCCTGAGAGGGGCTCATATTGGGTCCTCCTTCAAATGTAGATTACAAGTGTATCTGTAAAAGCCATGACTTAGAGGTGCACTTCTTAAATGATCTTACCTAAGTGGCACTCCCTTCTAATGGCCAATGTACAAGTTTTGGAGGCTCAAAGGAACACCAAAGTGGCCACTATAATTTTAAATTGTCCCAGGTTATCATGATCCAAAGATCCAACCATTTACATTTATCCTCATTCTGTTAAGCACTTGCAAGTATTCACTCCACCATACGTATTGTACATGAAGCCAACCAGAGTTCCAGGGGGAGGCTGCCAATTCGGGAACTAGTCAGCTTTCAGAAGCACAATTTCCCATTTTCTTTTAGTTTCATTTTACTGTAAAGTCTAAGCAATTCTAAGGAAACTATTTGTTCAGAATTTAAAGACAAAATTCTTTCCAATTTAAAGCTATGTTAAATATGTCAGCCCACTCTATTCACTCCAAAGTTCCCCTGGTGCTCCTCTGGCCTAGGAAATGCCCCCTAGATTCCTCTTACCTAGGAAATATACCTGTACCCTCTTGAAACACCTAGTCTTAAAACTTGAAACAGCTCAAGTAGAAGTCAGGACCTATGACTTAAATCAGGATGTCCAAGTTTCAGGAGAACTCACTAGGGGCACCTGAAGAGTGCCATGAAGCTAAGGGCTCAATGGGCATGTGTTGTACCAAGCAGTGGGTCAAAGTAGATTCCAGGTTGTCTCCAGTGAGTTTCCCTGAAATCCTTCTGTACCAGACTGAGAAATGTCAATGCAAAATAACCAATAGCCATTCTATAGATAAGAGAAATAAGGTGAGTTTTGCTTGAGCCAGAGCTAGGATTATAACCTGGGAAGGTCTTAGAAAGTGTTTCAGAGAGGCATGGTTTTCAGTACAGTCTTACATCTTTTTAGAACAAAGAACATACATTAAACACACCCAGGATACGTTTTCAAAGTTTCAAAGAGGTATTTAGTTGCAAATTAGCAGGTCAACGAGACCCTGATGTCAGGAAAGGCATTACTGATAGGGCATTCTTTTTTTTTTTTTTTCTTTGAGGAAGATTGGCCCTGAGCTAACATCTATGCCCATCCACCTCCACTTTATATGTGGGATTCTGGCCACAGCATGGCTAGGGAAGTCTACATTCTTATCTTAAGAGGGCGCATTCTTTAACGGTTAAGGCAGATGTACAATGTCTGTGTGACAGGCCATAAGTCAGGCTTCTTTAGTTCAAGCTGAATCCGTTTTGAACCTGAATAGTTACCCCATATACCTCAATATGTGAGAATCTCTTGTCATTAGTTTGATTAGCTCTCAACAGTGACCTTGCTGCTCAAAAAAAGGAAAATAAATTTATCTGGCATATTACTCATTTGGCTTATAGTGAGAGCCAGTTACTTCCTCCACACCCCGAATCTCTCACTCCTCCTTCACCATGACCTCAATTACTTTAAGGTAAAAGAGAATTCTGTGTAGCAGCGAGGTCCCCCTCTCTTCAAGGTGGACTGAAGCCTGTGCACACCCATGGAGTATGCTGAGGAACTTTGGGGAAGGAAGAATTCCTGCTTTTATGGCTCTGTTGAACATGGTTCTGTTGGGGAAATAGATGCATGATTTTAGCTGACGAAGTTTGAGCAAGACTACTAGTGGGGAAATGAGGTAAACATGATCTTATGGGTGGGGCCGTATAAGATCCTATTGTTATTGCTCTTACATCTGAATGTGTTGTGGGAAATGATGTGTTATATGTTGGTACTTCTCCATCACAAAGCACCAGACAAGATTCTGCTGACTGAGAAAGTCTGGCAATAGAGAAGTACTAATGGGACAAACTCTCCTGCCATTTGCTCCAGTTGTTGGATCAGGATTTAGTGTGACTGCTCCTACCCTCTGCTGCCTAAAGCATTCACTCTTTAGTTGGTGTTCTCTCAGTTATCTTCTGAATTGTCTTGGCAAGTCAGGGCCTCAATGGTACTGACCATGGTGCTATCACACCTGTCAGCAGGATTGACAGATAGACACACACGTAATTCAGATGGCTCTTCACCAAGTAAAGTTTCTGCGGACTATGTAAGCAGATTCATAATGCTTAACTCTGCTGGCAGTCAAGGAAAATCAGTTATTTCTTTGGACAACCTCCTGGCTAGCAAAAAGAAGGCTTAGCACCTTATTGAAATTTGGGGGTATTGCAGATAATAAATGCCTCATTAGTGCTTTTCTCTTGATTTTTAAATATTGGCTGATCCACAAAGAAGCATCCTTTTAGTAGGACCCAAACTATGCTGTTTGGAATCTGTCCGTTTAGCTGTGACATGCTCTCTTTGTGGTGCCCCAACATAAATGACTTTTTTGAACCATAATTCTCTGACCCATGGTCATGCTGATGGAAGTCTTGAACAAAATGAGGCAGCCTACTCTCAGAGGCACTCCCTAGGGTTTTGAATGCATTGCCTCCCTGACATGGCTCTCAAGTATACTCCACTTGAAAGCAGCTATTAGATTGTTGCTAGGACCTTGTCAAAACGGAATGCCTTACCAAGTGGGCTTTGTGAATCTCTTGCCTGATATTCCCGTGATGGAGCAGATCAACTTGTACTCAGTAACTAACAAGGTAGAAAGAACCCTAAAGCCTTACTTGTCCATTAGAAGTGGTATTTTCAAAGATACAACCTGCCTAGCCCCAGTGACATCTTGGCTTTACATGAAAAAGTGGCAGTAATCCTCTCCTGTGCCACCTGGAGCAAAACTGCAGCCTCATTAGGGCCTTCAGTTCACTGAGGCTCCCTTAAATGCTGGGACAAGATTCACCGATGATTCAGCTAGGCTGAAACCCCCTATTATCACTGGGCCAGTGATGTTGTTCAGCTTTAGAATCAGCTATGTTTGTCTAAAAGTAGACGAGGTCACTCTGCTTAGTGGGCAGAACTCAAGGCCGTTCTTATAACTCTGGCCAATCCTTTGATGAAATTTGTTATATTTTACTGACTCTTGGCTCATTGCCAATGGACTGAGTGTTTCATCTCCCACTTTGAAAACTACAGACTGGCAGATTTAAAATATCCCTTTTTGGAACCATGAAATTGGGAAACAAATGTTGGCTGCTTATCAAACCATCTAGGTCACTTATGCACATGCTCAGACTAAGGGCCCATTCTGGGATAAGTCAAACTGGAAGTAAGCTGCTGCTCAAGGCTACACCACTCAAATTGTCACCATTTCTGCCTGAACCCATACCTATGGCAGATATGCAACGTATTCAGTGTTATATCTGGCTACAGTATGAAAGACTTCATGGTTTTCTTGTTTCTGACCTAGGAGTCTTGTGTCTTTTACCAGCATGCATGGAAATTTAGCAGGCTAACATGTTCACTTGTAAGTTGTATAGAATCTCAGACCCTTCACAATTCTTGACACTTACAGATAAGCATTTTATAATCTATGATTTGGCAGATGTAATATTTTTCATATGTAATATTTGGATTGTGGGATGTGTATATATGCATGTGCATGCACACTTGTCTTGGTGTTTCTGTTAATAAAATCTATTTATAAAATTTCATTTCATTTGAGTATACATAAAAATGAGAAATTTGGATTATTCAGAAGAGTAGTTTCCAAGATATGCTTTGTAGAGACAATGCAAATTGAAGTGCTAGCTTAAATATTTTTCCAAGTAAAATTCTTGCATGAATAGATACTAAATCTTTAAGATAACTACTATTTAAGAATAAAAATATTTCAATCATTCAGTATTCATGTCAGCAACAAGTAGTAACAAGTTAAAAGTTGTGTTATTATCATATAGATAGCACCTTGTTAGTGCTGTTTTTCTACCTTTCAATATGTTACTTATTTCTAGCAATTATAAATTTAGTAGTTTTATTATGCACTAAATCATTTTTTCCAAAAAATTTTAAGTCTCTATGAAACGTTGTAAGTAAATTAGTGAAAGTAGAATACTGAATTCCAAGAATGGGTAGTAGAATTTGAAAATCTATGATTTAAATTATTATTAATAACAAAGAGTTTTTCCCAAAATTGTGTTTCTTTTTCCATGGGAAAATATATTTATTGGATCTACTGCCATGGAGCTACTGCATTACATTCCGCCGGAACAAATGACAACTGTGGGTTGGTTTTCATTGCCACAGAAAACAGATGAAAATTTCAAAGTTAGCTCTTTTGGATTGTTTCCTACATATACAGTACCAACTGAAAAATCACCCCCATCCTTAAGAGTGGGAAGGTAAACATTCCCTTGACATTTGGTGCAGCTTCTTTATCAGTAAATACAATCATGGATAAGGAAATAAATGTTTTACAGACATGAATACTGTTTCTCCCTGGAAGAGGCTATGAATCGCCCTGCACGATCATCTGTTCTAAGATTCAATGTCAGTCAAGCATTTGATGGAAAGTTTCGCCCAACAGAGTGTTATGAAAAGAAAATATCTTTTGACTTTTTCTTTAAATGCTTGGAAGTCATTTTACATTTTGGCCTTTTTTCTCTCCCAGGAGTTGGTTACATGGAAAGTTATTTTCACACATATAGTGATTCTAGCATTGCTAATTGGAAAGGGGTTTGCCACTGTTTGGTGCCTTGTTATTTAGCAACCACCCTGTGAGGCTGGGCGACACAAGGAAATTCCTTTTAGAAAAAAAAAAGACAACAATGTTATACTAAAACTCTGTTTCACTTTTGTACGAGAGAGTAGCAAAACATAGCTCAACACAGAGTTCTCTGAAGGCTTTACTCCACTATTTTGTTGTCAGTCTATATATAATATGCCAAGTAAAATATCAAAAACTCTCTCTTTTCATCTATTATTTTCTCATTTACTTATTAGACATTTTTTTTCACAAATTAGGGAGTCTAGAATTCTTACTTGACTGACACAGAGGTCACATTTTCAGGAAGCTTTGAAAACTTCCTAGTTATTATACCAAGTTCATATAATTATACCAAATTCATGACTTACAACACCTACACTTAACCAAAATGGGTATGACACCTTCAGTTTATCACTTGTAGATGTGTAGTTTTAATACGACTGATATGCTGTGTTTCTTTAAGAATACGAAAGATTAAAAACACATGACTACATGAGGGTTGCCCCATGGCCAAGTGGTTAAGGTCGCACACTCCGCTTCGGTGGCCCAGGGTTTCACTGGTTTGGATGTGGTTACAGACATGGCACCACTCATCAAGCCGTGCTGAGGCAGCGTCCCACATAGCACATCCAGAAGGACCTACAACTAGAATATACAACTAACTGTGTACTGGGGGACTTTGGGGAGAAGGAGAAGAAGAAAAAAAGAAGATTGGCAGCAGTTGTTAGCTCAGGTGCCAATCTTTAAAAAAAAAAAACACATCACTGTCAAAAAGCTTGACCACTTGGGTTCTGTCTCTAGAATCCCTTCAAACTTGAACATGGGATGCATTGGGCTTTCTCTGTTTATATGACTGACTATCCAAATCGCCTAGAACACTGCATGAAACATAGTAAGCAGACAGGTATAGAAGCACCTATACTTTGGAGTTTCCAAAGCATTAAAATTCTAATTGCTTTTCCCCATTGTAATTAATTCCTATCCAAGGTAAAGTAAATGTTGACAAAGTGGAATGGTTGCCATTTTGAGAAGTCAGAATTCTGCTGGAAAAATTGCTTTTAAGAATATATTGATTCCTTTTTTTACTTCAGACGTTCTAGAATTACCATGAGGAACAATACTGTGATGTTTACACAATAAGACCTTTAACTCTTGTTTTCTAAAGAATATAAACTTAATTAAAGAAGCTTAATAAAGTTCTACAAATGAAGCTCCTCTTGCAGAAAGTTTATACATAATCTGTTAGGTTTCACAAAAAATCGGTGGAATAGTGATTATACCTCAAGTAAAGAAAACAACTACAATCCACATAATTAATTAAGACTTTCTTAATCCTAAAATAATTGGTTCTTTTCCTTGTTGGCCAAATAACAATAATTATAACTTTCTCATAGTGGTTATTGTTTTCAAATTCACTTTGGGATCAAAAGGACTACAAACCCACTCCCTTTCCTTGAGTTCTGTGTCCTGTGTGGCTTGATACACAAGCATGAGACAGACAGGAGATCAAAAAACCATCTTCATTCCTAAATAAAAGATAAATGTGACGTTAAAAGATGTGTCTTTATCTGTGGGAGAGCGAGTTTCTTCATAAGTAAGATAACTACATTATTCAGTTTCCTAACCAGGACACTTTTGAAAGGAAAAAGGAGCTATGTTAATAATTATATTAAGCATAAATTGGGACCATCCTGACAAACCGAGACATATGTTTACACTATTTGTAATGAACCACAGACTTCAGCAGATGCACCCATCCTCTACCAGACTGTGCTGACTGATCCCAGGCCTCTCCTGTGGAAACAAATCATTTGGCTTCATAGGGGAAGGCAGAAAATAGCATATATTCTTAGCAGGCAGGTTTTCTCACAAGAAGGAAAGAATTGAGCGAAGCATTGTCAGTTTACTCTTTCCAATTGATTGTGTCAAGCCTCTAATGGTGGAGGGCATTAACAAGGAGGGACAACGAGAGGTCAGGGGTTTCACACCAGTAGATCTCTCTCCATATGGAAGACAACATCAGGAGTAGGTCAGAAGCGCTGCTCTCCTATCCCCCAAAATCTTATGCTATTTGTAAGCACCAGTCCTTGTACATTTGGGACAAGTGCCTTCAGTGTTTCAGATAAGGTGTGTTTTAGCAGAAAAACAAAGAATTAGGGTAAGTTCTTAGCTCTTGTGTTTCCAAAGACTAATCCCAAAAGAAACAATATAAAGTTTATTCTAAAAATAATTTTAAGAGAACAGATGACCAGTTAGACTGTTTTCATAGCCTCTGGCCATGGAGAGGAAAGAGACATAGACTGATGGGAACAAGATGGTTAGATGTTGTATGTGACCATAAGAAAAGCTGGGGCTTCCTGCTCTATAGAGCATGACCTTGGGGTAAAGGTGGAAGGGTGGCGCAGGAGAAGAAGCCCAAGAGAGGTTTATGCACATTGAGGGCAGTTAAGAGTCTTGCTTCTTGAATAGGAGCTTCGTGAATCCCTGTGGCCAGTAGTTAAATAGAGTAAAAGTACTAGATGTGGCATGAATGAAATAGGCCTAGTATAGGATGCAAAAGGGTACAACTTTTTTTATTTTCTGAGCTGGAAGGATAAGTTACAGAGACCCAAGGAACTATTTGACCATTAGTTTGGAAAAATGGAGTGGGGACAGCATCAGGGAGACCAGATCAGGCCGCAGATTAAGGTTCAACAGCCTTCTGTTCCTCCCAAAGAGGCCAATATAATACAAAAATCCCGAGAATTCATAGCAATCCTAAAAAGAAGGAAATAAATCCTAGACTACTAAGATAACAATTCTGGCTCACAAAAAAAAAGAGTAGAGGAAAAATTGAGTCATGGAAAAACAGTTATATTGAAACATACATGTATATTTATTATTTTGACTTTTTTTGTTCATGGATGCTTGATATCTTTTAAACACTCTTCCCATATTTGGGTAATTTGGATAAGTCACCCCAAGAAGAAGAAAAATTTCTCTTACAGTCTCTGTTGTACATTCACAAGGACGTGACCCAGGATCTGCCTCTCACATGTCCCTGCAGGAGGCTCTAATGTGGAAGTGAGCACTGTCGGGAAGGGGCAGCTATGTGAAACAGATATTTTTGATAGGGTGAAGGCAGAAGCATACAGCTTTTGAATGGTAACACTCTAAGGAATTCTGTGTTCAGTGCTAGTTTCGTTGCTAAGGCTTCCATAACAAAGTACCACAAATGAAGTGGCTTAAGCAACAGAAATTTATTGTCTCACAATTCTAGAGTCTAGCAGTCCGAGATCAAGGGATCGGGAGTGTTGGTTCCTTCTGAGGACTGTGAGGGAGACTCTGTTCTATGCCCTTCTAGCTTCTGGCAATCTCTGGCCTTCTTAGGCTTATTGATGCATTATTCCAATCTCTGCCTTCATCTTCACATGACATCACTCTCCCTATGTGCTTTTCTGTGTCCGAATTTCACTTCTTTCTAAGGACACCAGTCATATCGGATTAAGGGCAACCCTAATCCAGTATGGCCTCACCTTAATTTAGTTAATTACATCTGCACGTCACTTTCAGAAGTCCTGGGGCTTAGCATTTCAGCATATGAATTTTGGGACACAATTCAACCCATAACACTAATATATTGATATGTGTTGTGCCATAGTGATAGCAAAATTGGTATTTCTGATAGTACACCCCTTGTAGTGAAGTTGAGATATTATTATTGGCAGTATAGCTTCTAGGCCTAATTCTTGGCCTTCTGACAGATTCTTGGGCTACTTAAATTCTACTTTTCTGCCTAGACTAGAATCCAACCTATATATTTATAAGTATACAAGTAAACGTAACCAGAGATGCACACCTGCGTACACACACATGCTAATTAAACTGTAGCATTTTTTAATGAAAATATTCAAGGTTAGTTTAATTTTGTACCATTCTCAATGTATTATCTGGAAGAAAGGATGTATTTTGTAGGGCTTCAATAAATATTTTTTGAATGAATAACTAAATATTTAAGACTTTTGTGTTGGAATTAGCTAATACATAAATAGTCCTAAAATATCCATCTATCAGCTGAGATCTGTGATTAAAGGACCAAGTTATTTGCTTTGACACACTTTCCTTCCAGATGGTCTTCTTTTATGCAACCAGACTATGAACTCTCCTTTAGAAGGAAGTCGAGGAATATACAGACAATGTTATTCTGGTGCCCATCTTCCTACTTCCTCTTGTCAGTTTTTACAGTGTAATAAGATTTCCAGGTATCTTTTATGGTTCAGTTTTCCCTGATATTTTATTCTATATTTAAATTTTGCTTCTGCTTTATTTGAGTAATGTTTTCCTGGTTAAAATCTTGGTTGATTTTGCTTATTTCTATACTAGTTTGGTTTTAAATTTTGTCAACTCAGTTTACTAATTGGATAATTGAAGGTCGTGTCATTTATACTGAAAGATTAGTTTGCAGTATTAGTCCAAGAAACATTTTTCAGTTATATTAAATGATATAAGATGATTAAAGAAGTAATGCGCATGAACTAAAGAATGTGTGTAGCTTATATAAGACATGAATAAACCATATGTTGTAGGGAGTTTGGATTTCCATTGGAAATATAGTAATTTAAAAAAAAGTTATAGCCTAAACACACATTCAGTCTGTATATTCACCTCACCAGGATATCAATTGGCATTATTAAAAGTAATTGAGCCGAAATATTTGACATTATATAAACAGCATCCCAATCTAGGAAAAATATGTTAGGGTCTTTTCAAAATCTTTCTACTTAATTACATGTTTAAAAGTCTCTTGTACTAAATTAACTTTAAATATGAAACTATGCATTGAGAAAATAAAGCAGAAAAATATGGTGGCCACAAAAAATCTCCACATTCTTTGAGCTTTTGTTTTTAATATTTAAAAAGCAAGTAAGGAAGACAATTATAGTTAAAGACAGTATGAACACGAAGATCAATCATTTCTGAGCTGGACACCATACAGGAAGTTCAAAGGTATTGTCTCCTTACTTAAATTGCACAGAAGGCAGATACTGGTAATCTGAAATAAAGCATACTTTTACTTTTATCATTTTAGTGATTATATTAATTATCTGAGCTCTCCAAATGAACTGAGAACTTGAAGCATCTTTCGGATTTGAAATATCAATCTGGAAGTTCCACCAGGGAGCACAAGCTTTGAAACAGGAAAAACCAATGTTTTGACTTGGACTGGGTAAAGCTAACAGATTAGGAGGATGGAAGAAATACGATACCCTCCATCGATGTCACATGACTAGTGCTAAGGCCAGACCTAGATTTTGTTCTAAAACATAAAACTAACTTAAACATTCTGTTGGAGAAGATGCTCTAAACTTAGATTTTAAAAAAAAAACTACAGCTATGTAACAAAATGGAAGTTGAACGCCCTAGGGTTGAGCAGAGCTTCTGAAATTAGCGTGTATCAGCATTACTGGAGAGCTTGTTAAAAACACGATTGTTGGGCAACAAACTCCCAGAGTTTCTAATTAGTCCTGGGTCGGCGCTGAGGATTTGCTTTTCTAACAAGTCTCCAGGCAATGGTGATGATGCTGCTGGTCTGGGGATCCACTCTGAAAGCCACTGAGATAGAACAGCTATTATGTCTCTGTCTCCAGCACCACTTCCTATATCCATGTTACTTTTTTGGTTCCTGACGGCATTTGAATTGTTGTCTGCTTACTTAAGTAATGGAAACAGGATAGAGAAAAATTACTTTGGGTTGAAAGTAGTCATTCTAGGAGGGAGAGTGCAAAAGAGGAGAGTTAATTCTGGGAAGTTATTGCAGGTCAGTCCCAAGAGAGAGGAGTTACTTTGGGCCAAGTAAGGGGTGGAGGGTGTCTTTCCTTTATGGATTAGACATCAAGACTTGGTCTGCCCTGAGGCACCATACAACAGAGAAGATAGGACGGAAGAATTCTGTGAAATTGCTTGGGAACTTTACCTACCCACACAGGGTACCAGCATGAAGTTGGCCTTTCTGGTCAGAAACAATGCCAGACAGGATTAAGGGAAAGGAACCAACGCCTTTAAGTCCTTAAAAGCTGGCCAGACATGTCAGTCTGTGGTTCAGATTCCAGCTACCTTCAGAAAAGTGAATCTGTATGTAAACTTATCTGTGTCTAGATTCCATGTTTTATTTGTCTTCATTTCTCCCTTCTTAATAAACTTACTTTGGAATGTTTGTCCACGTTAAGCCAAGATATCTGAAGAAGGAGAGTGCCTGTACAGACTAACTGTAGTACCAGCCATAAAATACATCTGCCAAGAGGAAAAGAGGCTTGGTCAAGCCGTGGTATTTCAATCTGGTAAAACTCTTGAACGTGGACAATTATGACCATCTACGACAGCTCTTGTCTTCATACGTGACAATTCAGAGTGAAAATAAACTGGAAAAATGACTAAACATCTTATTTTTCAGAGGCAGAATCACAATATACACGGATACTGTTACTATATAGAAACTTGCAAAAGATTGCAAATAATCAACCGTGCCTATTCTCCATAAAGAATACTGCCAAGATTACAGAATTGTGCTATAAAGCCTCACATATCTGATGCAAGAAGGGAAAAAAATTTTAGACATCATTTTGCAGTTTGTATGTACATATAAAAGAGAGAAGAAAGCCCTTAAGAATTGCTAAAATAACATCGTGGCATTTTTAAGACTTTAAATAATTTGAGGAAGAAAATACTTTTTCAGAAATAATTTAAGCCATCATTTGGAGAGTGTTTTTCTACAAAATGAGACTTATGGTAAAAGGGCAAAAAAAGAAAATCATGAGAGATAGCTTTGTTAAATGTCAGTGAGATGTGTCTGTTATTCTTCTGCCTTGCAGGCTAATAAAGTGCAAACCAGTTGCTTTCGAGACAAGGTTGCTATTAGCTCTCTGTAGAAATTAATGCACTGTAGGGACTTTCTACCACAAGAAAAAATGCTCTTAAGAATTTGGAGTCATCCAAGCCACCCAGAGTGAGTGTTTTCTGGCACCTGAGGTGTTATGATTGCTATGGTCCTGTCACATGATGCTATTTTCTCAAGTAAATGTAGTTTTTTAAATGCCATAAAGAACTTTGCCCAAATGCTTCAGCTACCAGCTAAAGCTTTTTTTTCCACCCCCCAGCTTGAGAAAGGGAGCATCTGCCATTAAAGAAAGAAAATAAAATCTTTCCACAAGCTCAAAATTAATTTGAAAAAAAAAAAGCCAATTGCAACCATGCAATAATAGTAAGGGATGCAATAAAAATCACAATTAACGAAACAGGCGCTGACTTTTTCCATAGAGTCAATTTTACCATTACATTGATATTTGATGGGCGGAGAGCAAAAGAGGGGCAAATAACTTCTCTTCCCATATTCCGCTCACTGCTTCCTGGACTGTCATGACAGGCTGCAGAAACTGGTAGAATGAAGAAAGGAAGAGGATTTAGAATGAGTTTTTAATTCATTGATTGGTGATGTCAAGCCCCCCAAAGAATAATGTTTCCTAATTATCTGCCTGACATCAGTTGCAGGCAAGCAGTGGAGGCAGTGGGGACATAGAGCTGTAACATTTAAAAAATGTGTGTAGATAGACACATAGATATATCAACACCTTATAAATACATAGATATAGATTATTTTTTCTAAGTGATTATATATACTGTTTGTTCTAATGCTAAAGGCAGGGAAATTTGAGAAATAATATAGATAAGGGAGAAAAAATGATGTTTGTTAAAAAATATCTTTTAATGGGCACTAAAAGATTAGAGCAAAGTTGTTAACAATATCTTATTTATATAACATCATGATTCTCTCAGAATTCCACAATAGACTATTTAATACTGAAGTGTGTGCTGACCAAGTTTGACGCAGAAAAATAGAAGCATAGGTTTGTATATCATTTTGGGTTATTCTGGGTGCTCTGATTAGCCAAAAATAATTTCTATTAGAACAATGTATGGTTTACATCAATGTTTTAAATTATTTTGATAGAATAAAGTTCTGTGTTAGAACATAATGTTCTAACAAATTTCTGAGCACTCATGGATTACTTTACAGTCCTGACAATTGTATATAAGGTCATTTAGCATGGCACATTTTACATCCTGACAGAGGAGCCCCGTGTCCCACGACTGTAAGCATTAGTGCTAAACACTTCAGAGGAAGATGTATGTTATCTACTTTAGTTGACTAACCTAAGGTGAAACCACTGGAATCAGCCCAGCTTGGTATGTATGCTTTAGTGAAATACTTTCGAGAACTTGTTCAGCCACGAAGCTCTTCCGCCATACAGAAATGCATAGCTTGTTATAACTCTTAGACTGGAGAAGCAATTCCTGTGGCTTCTCAGAAAGCTGATCTTTCTGACTTTAAATATGGAATAGCTGAACATCCCCGACTGCTTTGCAGTATTGGGAGGGAGGCTGCTAAAGATATAGAGATTGCAGCTGTGCTTATTTTGGAAGGCCCACAGTGCAGAGTCAATTGTTGTGCTTAGATTAAAATGCATGGCTGAGATTTCCAAGGGTACAATGAATAATGGACCAGAATGGGCTATCTTAAGAGTAGATGGGCATCTGTAAAACGGAATACTGAAAGAGAATGTCAATTAAAATTAACATCTGAACCTAGGCTTAAAGGAGCAACTGCACTGTCCCGGGATGTGGGTCCTAGCTGTATCCTCATCAGTTGATGCGAAGGCAAAATACTTTCTCACTTTTTTCTCTTTGGCTTTTCCATTTCTTTGTGGAAAACAAAACAGAAGAAAATAAGTGGAAAAGATAATGTTTTTGACCACATATAAATAAAACTTCTTCGATCTCAGGAAAAAATACTTTGTTTCACACAAAATTATGAGTTTCAAAATGATGCTCATATTTTCAAATCTAGGGATATTAAATGAACAGTTATTTGTTCCATGCACTATATTGATGAAAGCTCTAAACATTGAGATCATTATCACTTTGATAATTCAAATGAATGATCACATACGTTCTAGTCCTCTGGTTCATCTTAATCATGCTTGTGTAATTTTTATATTATTTTCAAAGGAAATGTCTAATGAAATAAAGCATTTTTTGAAAGAATGGTTTTGGGGCTCCTCCATTCCCTATCAGCAATCTGTAATATTCACAATTAGGTAAACATCCTGGGCTTACTGTCCTCTTAAATAGAGTCTCTTTGAGGATATGAACAAATGAAGACAATTATGTATAATTGTTCCGTAATATATCCTCTCTCTAATGCTTCAGTAAACTCTAAAAACTATGAAAAATATTATTTAAGAATAAGCGGTTTAGTATAAAATTCCCACCCATAAAAGCAAAAAATAAGGAACAAAACAAACATACAAACAGAGTTCCGTAAAAAAGAAAATCTTGGGAAACATAAAACATAAGAACAATGTGGCTTCCTATTTTGTTTTTAGCAAGAAAAGAAATATAAACCAGGAACTGTAGTTTTACGATCTTTATAAAAGTATCTATTATTTTCATATTACTTGTTTTTGATGATCCAGACTGTTTTAGCCTAATGATTAATGATAGTTGCTTCAGATGAAACTGCTTAGAGGCCAGTTTCCAGGAAAGTGTCCACTGACAGTTATTGTTTTCGGTGGGAGAAAACTTCAACCCACCAAAGGACAGAGTAAGTAGCAATATTTAAAAAGAAACAAAGAAAGACAGAGAGAGAGAAAGGGATATGTATGTCTGTAATGTTACCATATAGATCCTAGCAAAAGATTGCAAATAATCCAGTGTGCCTATTCTCCATGAAGAATCCTGCCAAGATTGCAGACCTTGTGATTTGAGGCCTCACATAGTAGATGCAAAAAGGGAAAAATATTCCTTTCTTGCAACTGGGAAGGAGGGACATCTATGTATCTTTCCTTTTACTTCAGAAAAGTAAAGCTCAAGATTTCTTGTGCTGGAAAGTTGCTTTAAGATACATAGAGGAAAGGTCTTATACTCGTCTACATTTCAGTAGAAGCTCAAATATATTTGGCCTAACATTGCTTTCTTGATTTAAAACAAAACAACAGCAACAAAAACTTTTAAAGGAAAATAGACGTTGTCTGTTTCTGGTTATTTTGCACTTAAGTCATTAAAATGTTGCTTTCTTGGTCTCTATTAGCTATGCAAAATCATTTTCAACAATTTCAGTAATGATTTTAGCTGTATTTCTCTTCAACGCAGGCCTATTTTCCAAGTATAAATACATTTGAACAAAAGATTTGATTTTTGTGAGAAATTTCTCCAGATGTGAATTTTGAAATAAGGCTCATGTTATTATCCTGGTTTGAAATAAAACATGGATTAAGGCAAAAAACATTTTTAAAAAGGAGAAGAAAATGCTCGATAAATAAATAATTAAACTTTGTTTGCCATTTTTATCCATAGATTTTGATGTTTGCCATAAAATAACATTGGCTTAAGAGATGGGGTGTTGGTTAACTTGAAGCCAAGCAGTTCAATACTTAGGAAAATAATAATGAATTTAGTTGAAAAACAAGTTACTTGCGGACTCCGCTTAATTCATATCGTCACCATTTTGTATTTGTGTGTATTCCAGCTTAGTATGAGCGACAGTGGTAAGCTGAACTGCATTATTTTAGCCCTATGTCTATCCCTTGAGCAATCTTCAGTCATAGGTAACCAATACGACCAAATATGTCAGTCACATAGTCAAATTAAAATAATTTAAATTTAAAAACATTTTTCATCATTTTTTCATTTCATCATGCATGATCTCTTGTCATCAGAGAGACATAATTTATAAGAAAAATTTTGCATTATCAATTTAAAAATGCAGCTAATTTTACAGGACATTTGTTGGCAAAATATAAGTGCTTATATATATAATCTGTATCATTTTTTAATCTATCTGCTTTTCTTTCTGTCATGTATTGGGGTGAATAAAATTAAATATCATCTGGATATTGTTGCATCTTTGACACACTTCTGTTCCTTCAGTATGGAATTTCATATGACTATAGCACACGGATACGATTTTCACTCATCAGACTGGCAAGCAATTTAAAGCTTTCTACCATTCTTTGAGGAGACAAGGGAGGGTAGGCATTCGCACATTCATGGTGGGTGTAAAATTTGGTAACAGTCTTCTGGGGAACAATTTGCCAGTATACATTAAATTTTAACTGTGCCCAGGAAGCTCTTTTACAGAAATTACATCATAGTACAGATGTTCACCGAGGCATTGCGTTAGCAATGGACACCACTTACTTTTCCATCAATGAGGGAATAATTAAAATATGATAGATCTGTAAAAGTGGATACAGAGCCGCCATGCAAAAGAAAGAGGAGATATATATTGAATGCACATGCTATGCTCAATTATTAAGAGAAAAAATAAAATGAAGAATAGTATGTAGAAGGTGATCCTATTTTCCTCTAGATAATAATAGCTAAATGAATTTACGCATGTCAGTAAGAAAGTTGCCTGGAAGAATATCACCAAACTCAGGTGGATGGATGGAAAGTGGACACTGAGAGGGTCTGACTCCTTCCCTTTTATGTTACACTTATAAATCTTAGAAGTAAAATTAGTTTACAGATTTTTCTGCTAACATCCAATCCTCAAACCAGCACTTATTCCACTTGGTCAGCATTTTTCTCTCTTCCTAAAAACTACTCTCCATCCAAAATAAATATTTCTACTGTGCCACAAAACAAATTATTCAGCTTTAAAATTGCAAAGCCTTTGCCATATAGTAAATTCCGCTAAACCATGGCAAAACTCCATCTTCAGTTCAGAAAAACATTTATGTCTGACCAGTGGGAATGATGATAAATTGTTTGTGTTACTCTTTGTCTTCTGGGGAAATGTTTTCATTAAGTCTGAATGCTATCTAATGATTGAGGCAGGAAAGTTTGAGAAAAGCGACTACTGTTATTCAATCACTGCATCCAGAGGACATTAAGATGGATCAAGGAGGGAAAAAGTAAATGGTAACGCTATCTGCTCCTGGGCTCGTCTTGCTACCCAAGCTCCCATTGCAAGAGGTGGAGTGAAACATCTTTCTCACTGACAAGTAACTTTCTTTCTCTCTTGCAGCAAAGTATGTTATACTCTATTGTTGAATATTTTCTTAGCGTTATGAGTATATGTGTGTGTATGTGTGTTTAATTCACAAGGAATGGCAGAGATTAAATAAGTGTCTGAGAAATACGTTCTTTTTGCTTTCACTAATATTGCCGCATCTCAAATTTTAAAATAATTTCATTGCTGCAAACAATTCTATAAGCTCCATAACATGTATGGCTCTGTCATTTTTAAATATATTAACAATTTAAAATATTCAGAAATTGTGAAATAGACGTGTTACTCCATATTCTGCTTTTTGAGTTAAAATACTAATCATTTTCCATGTTTCTTTATAAACATGACCCAATAGCATCAAATCAAGAAAATCGTTATAATATATTTAATCACAAACAACCCCTCAACATTTGGTATACTTCAGTTTTTGATGCTATCTATGATGTTGTGGTGAATATATTTATATTTCTGGATTTCCTGTCTTTTAATTTATTACCTTTGGAGATATTTCTGAAAATAAAATTACTGTATTGAACAACATGAGTTGAGAGGCATGGCTAAATTACCCTCAAGTTTAGCATTATATAGTTAGCAAAATATTGATAATATTGTCAACTAGGTCTTATTAAATTCCACAATAATTTAGAATATTTATATACCATAAAACAAATGGTAGTGAGTAACCAATCCTAATTGATTTTAATTTACTTATATATTTAAATAAGGCAACGTAGTTTTTTCATAAGTTTTGAGGTCCTATATCTACCTGGCTACTGAAAAGTTCAGTCTCGTTTTATTTTGAGGCCCTTCTTCCTTCCTGGCTTTCTGTGGTTTTATGCACTGTGGTGATTTGGAGTAAATGTTGTTGGTCTTCAGTTTTTTATGGTCTCCACTGCAGTGTCTGTCATCTACGCCAACCTGATCCATTCACATTTGCTAAATTCATCTACCCATATTTCTACTTAAGCTTCTGAGGCCACCACATCTAAGGTTATGCCTTTCTATTGTGTATATATCCCCTCCTCCCTGAGCGGAGCCGAGCCATCTTCTGCAATGCTGAATTTTTTTTTTTTTTTTTTTTTTTTAAAGATTGGCACCTTAGCTAACAACTGTGGTCAATCTTTTTTTTTTTTTTTTTTTTTTTTTTCTGCTCTGTCTCCCAAATCCCCCCTGGTATATAGTTGTATATCTTAGTTGCAGGTCCTTCTAGTTGTGGCATGTGGGACACTGCCTCAACGTGGACTGACCAGCGGTGCCATGTCTGCGCCCAGGATCCAAACCAGCAAAACCCTGGGCTGTCGCAGCGGAGCACGTGAACTTAACTGCTTGGCCATGAGGAGGCCCTGAATTATTTTACTTTAATGTGTCAGAGATTCCCAAGACCACCTTCAAATTCAATGATTCGCTGGAAGGGCACACAGGATTCAGAAAACCATTATGTTTACAGTTAAAATTGATTACAGTAAAAGGATACAGATTGAAATCAGCAAAGGAAAGGCACATGGGGCAGAGTCCTGAAAGGGACAGGCACCCACTTCCATGTGTCTTTTCCATGTGTCTTCTCCTGGTAGAATCTGAAAGACAGTGCTTAACCTCCCGGCAATGATGTGTGACAAAATGTACGAAGTATCACCGACCACGTTAGCTCACCTGAGTCTTGGTGGGCAGCCTTTTCACTGGGGGCTGGTCACTTAGCCATGGCCGAACACCTTCAAGGGCCACAACCTTCTTTGGTGCTCGCAGGGTGGGGACAACCCGGGCACCCGGCGTTGAGTCTTTGCTCACACTTAGTCACTGTACCTGTCTCACTTGAGTTCTTCAAAACAGAAGAGTCCTTTGTTTTCTTAGGGTATGGCAACTCCTAACTCCTTAGAAGGTCTTGGAATTTAAAAAGGTAGAGCTTTTCTTTGAAAAATGTAACACTTTTTACTCTCCATAATGTAGGGAATCTCAGACATTCAAGAACAATCACAGTGACTTCCCTGCCCTCTTTTAGGAGAGCAAGATAGAAAAAAAACTTCTCCTTCGTCTTGGACACACTCAGAAGAAAAAAATTAATCCTTTATCAGGTTATTCTGTCACAGATATAATATATTCCCTGAGTCATAACAGTTATTTTAAGATGCTAAATTATGAGGTTGATTTGTTACACAGCAAGAGTGATCAGAACTCTTAGATTTGCACATATAGTTAATAAATTATATATGAATCATTTTATGACTGTGCTTGGCTTCCATTTGGACAGTCAAATTCTGCTACATGAACTAAAATTTAAAGTTGTTTAGAATATCTCTTTACAAAAATACAATTATGAATTTCCTACTGATGGATTCTTTTGGGCTTCATTTTTTTTTTGTTTTGTTTAATTTAAATATGTCATAAAGAAGTGATTATTAATTTTAACACTAAATATTAGCAAACATATGGGCACATATATTCATATGTCCAACTCCATGTTCCTTACCACACAGAGCTACCTTTGGAGAGCTAGCTACACTCACTTTTATGTAGTCTTCAGGAGGTGACCTATGCACATATGAGCATCTACTTCTATCTATAATTTTTATACAGATTTTGCTAAATTATATGCTACACCGTAACTTGGTTTTTCCTAAAATATATATCTTGAAAATCATATAACTATTTTCCTGTGTCTTGGCTTGTATTTTAATTTTACTTATGGCACTTTAACCTTGTATCTTTTTTGATGGTTTTGTAGTCAAATGTATTTTCTTTGTGAAAGTCTAAAGATTTTGGTCGTACTCTCAAAGACCGTTTTGGCTCTAATACAGAAATATTCCAAATAGAAGAAATATTAATATCCTTATATTTTGATATTTCCCCTTCTTATTTATTGCCAAACATTTTAAAATCATAAGTGAGTGAGATATCTCCCAAAGGACTACCAAGTCATCACAATCACATTTTTAAAAAAATATAGAATTTCTACTGATTTAAATTAAATTTTTATTATATTTCAAATTATCATTTTTGCTATGTATTTATAAACTTCGTAGCTAATTACCTTGATATATCTATATATGTACCATCACAACAATGTTTTAATTATTGCATTTTGTCATATATTTTAATACCTAGTAGAGCTACTCCATGACTTTATTTTTATTTTCAGAATTTTCTGGGCTAGACTGGCTTGTTTATTTTGCAAATAAAATGAAGCAAAGGGAACATAGCCTACTAAACTTTTAAGTGCATATAATGCCAAAGAAGCACAAGCCTGGATTAAAAAGCCTTTTATGGTTCAAGTCTTAAAACAAACTTCAGGCCTCCAAAGATATACTAACAAAAGTGGCAATGAAAACTATATAGTCACTAAGGAATGTACACTTCACAAAACTCACTTCAGATGTGTCCTTGAGAATAATGGTTAAGAAAAAAATCTCCCAGAGACCCAAGGACCACGGAAAATATTGAGAAAGCAAGTTCTTCCCAGAAGGCAGAATTTCATCTTGGGAGATAGAGATAATGTCTCTCTCCATGGCAGAAAACAGATTTTTTTCTCATCCAGGATTATAATCATATACTGTGTCATTGTATTATAATAATAGAAGAATGTCTCCCACTAGGGTAAAAGTTAGCAGAATTGGTATTAGTGTCTTTCTAAGATTGGGAGTTTCCTAAGCTCAGATTCCTCAGCTGTGATACAGATCCACTGAGTGAACAGTATTAATCTGAGACATTCTAGTCATACGACTTGGGGTTTCAATAGAAACTGATGCAAACACGATGTTCATGTTACATGCCGTACCATAAGTGATAACAGTTCTTTGTCTTTGACCCAGTAGTCTTGCGATTTTTCTCATCATCAAAGACACTATAGCAGAATAACTGTTAGCTTACAAGTGGGGTAAAATCTGTGACCCTAGAGAGTTTTTGATAATAACTTATATTTTCAATGTTTGGGCCACCTTAACACCAGAAGCTATATTGGATGGGATACAAAGAACTGCAGATCAGGTGACGAAGCTGGACTTTATGCTAGATGCAGTTACCAGACAAGAATTTGTGTTATTACTTTTGGTAAGAAGATGAGTATGGGGGCCAGCCCAGTGGCATAGTGACTAGGTTTGTGCACTCCACTTTGACGCCTGGGTTCATGGTTCAGATTCTGGGTGTGGACCTACACACTGCTCATCAAGCCATGCTGTGGAGGCATCCTACATATGAATTAAAGGAAGATTGGCACAGATGTTAGCTTAGGGCCAAGGTTCCTCACCCAAAAAATAAAAAAATAAAAGGTGAGTACGTTCTGTTTGTGTAGAGTTAGTAGGTGAGGTTTATCGCCACCAAATTCACATGTTAAAGTCCTAACTCCCAGTACTTCATACTGTCACCTTATTTGGCAATAGGATTGTTTTATATGGAATCACCTGAGATGAAGTCATTCAGGTGGGCCTTAATCCAGTGACTCATGTCTTTATAAAAAGAGGAAATTTGGGCACAAAAACATTCACACAGAGAGAATGCCATGTGAAGATGAAGGGAGGTATGAGAGTGACACTTCTCCAAGCCCAGAAATGCCCAAGATTTCCAGCAAACTACCAGAAACAAGGAGAGAGGCATAGGACTGATTCTTCCTCATAGCCTTCAGAAGGAACAAACTTACTGACACGTGATCTCAGACTTCTAGCCTCCAGATTACAAGGCAATAAATTTCTATTGTCTAAGTCACTTGGTTTGTGGTCCTTTGTTATGGCAGCTCTAGCAAACTAATGCATGTAGGAGAAGGGTGAAACGGATGTATGGAAATTGGAAGAGCAGAGTCTGCTAATTGAATGCCCAATATGTGTCCTTTTACTTCTAAGATCACATTTAAACTACATTTTCCAGTCTACCTTGTATTCTGGTAGGGACATGCATCCAAGTTCTGGCTATTCCAACGTAGATATAAAGGGCAAAAACACCACTCCTGAGCCTGGGCATAAAACCTTTGACTTATTATTGTTCATGACCTTTCTTCTTTCAGTGGTTGTCTTTGAAGCCATGTTTTGAAGACAAAAGAACCAAAAAATTTTAAAAAGTGAGTCTCTGAATCAATTTACTTTTGAAGTTTATGAGAGTGAAAAATGTGTTAAATCACTGAGATTTTGGATTTTATGTGCTAAAGTTGCTAACGTTATCTTGACCAATACACAATAACAGCTTCCTTACCACTAAACTGAACACATTAGACAGATACATAATTTGGGAGCATTTTGCAAAGTGTAGTGTGTTGGGATGATGGGTGAGTGAGAAGATATTGAACCACAATTCTACTTTATTGGGTAGTATTTACAGTATGATTTAATAAAAGATACTTTGTTGGATCCTATATGTACTGAATAACATGATAAGAGTGGAGAGAACCACACTCTTTGGTGGGAGGATTACCCAGATTTCCATGGGGGAGGAATAAGCATGAGCTATCAAAATGCTAACTCTAAGTACTTCATAATGCAACATTTTCTGAACTTAAATTGCTTTCTATTTGGATTTAAATTGGTTTTAAAGAAACATGTTTTTCTTAAGATATTAATTTTTCCTGAGCACCATCTACGAGTGAATACTTTAGATTTAAAAGATAAACATGAAGAGCCACTTCTAGAATGGAGGCATGAGGAGAGCTGCAGGTTAGCTTTCCAGCAAAACAACCATAACTGGTGAAAATTTTTAAAAGAGAAAATATTTAAAGTCTATGGAGACTTTCCTAAGGGAATACAACAAATTAAGAAATGTTTATTCAAGAAAGTCTGCGTTTTGGTAAGAAGAGCAATAGTCAGTGGCCCTTGAGCCTTAATCTGCTCCCTCTCCCCCAACTCCAGAGATGAGCATGACAGCACCTCTACTCTTGGCAGATGTTGTGAAGAAGGTAGGCTTTCTCTGCCTTCAGTAACCAGTCAAGCGCTGCAGCATCTCCCTAAGGGAGGCAAACGACAAGCATTTATCATTCCCCCAAGCTCCATGTTGCAGAGTCTAAATTCCAAACTAGTGTAGCCAAAAGGTTGGGGCTTCTTTCCTCTGTCTGACTTTCCTTCTTCCACCCAGCCCACCCTCATAGGGTGGTAGTTCTGGAGCTGGGAACCTGATGGCTACTGTAGCTATTTAACAAGAATATGATTGCCTTTTGACCTTGTTCCCAACACAGACAGAGATGAATCTTGTCTTGCTGTTTTCTTGTTTAACTTGAGGGGTAACAGGAGTCTTGAAGATTTCTGAGTTTGTTTTTCAGGACAAAGAGAATGCCCTTGGGGAGAATGTGATCATCAGATGGCTGGCCCTCAGCAGCCATTGAGGCTCAGAAGTAAGATTGCCCAGGGGCTTATTGGGAGTGACCCCTTTGTTTCCCCAAAGCTCCTCCTCCAAATCTCCTCAGCTCTATAAAATCCTCTTGATTTCTGTTCTTGGGAAGGCAGATTTGAATGAACCCAGGCTCTCGCCTTCTCATTTCAGCCAATTAGAATAAATCTTTCTCCTCGTCCAAGCACTGATGTCTCAGTGTTTGGCTTGTTGTGCTTTAGGCACACGAATTTAAGATTAAGATGTTCAGTATCGGGTCCTCCTCAGGAGAGGAAGACTGAGAATACTGGGGCCCTATGCATTCTTGCCCCAATCTGCTTGTAGGGCAGAGGTTCTGTTTAGGTAAAGGCAAGGTGAGAAGGCCAGAGGCATCTGGTCCACACGGAGCCTTGCTCATAAAGCAGGAGTGTCCCTCTGAGAGAAGTGGGCTACTCTCTCTGTTCTCAGCTCAGAATCAGTGGCTAAGAGATTTTGCCCAAAGGGCAAAGAAAGGCCATAAGAACCCAGAGCTCCAAAGCTCTTCCCAAAGGAATTGACTATATTTAGAACAGAGTGTGGGGAAATTAATGCATAAGGTAATCTGAGAAACAGTGGAGATTTTGGTGGTAGGCAATTTAGAGGAGGCTGATTGCACCATGAGACCCACAAATTAATCTATGGGCCAGCTGCTCTATCAGAAAGAACTAGGGAAAGAAACAGATAAGAAAGCCTTATTGGAGTCAGAACAAACTTTGAAGATTGACCTCAAAAATATCGCTGCAGGGCCTCAGACTTAGTTGGATTAGTCTGGGAAGAAATTTACACCCCACAGCATGGTCAAAACCAATAAAGCAGTCAACTGACAATTAGTAGAGCCTAATTGCTGTGTGTGATACCAACAGAGGCAGACAGCCTAAAAGAGAGAAACATGAGAAAGTCAGAGGGCCCTGCTAAAGCCACTGACATACCAGGGTGTTTGTGCACATGTCTAAGGCTGGCTACACCCTCTGAGGAGTGACAGTAGGGGCCTTACATGATACTTTATTAAAATAGCCCAGCCAAGTCTCTAAACAAATAAGCAGACAACAAGCAAACAAACAACAACAAGAAGCCCTGGAGAGGGCAGACCAGTATCCAGAGTGCTACAATATATTATCAAAAATTCAGTTTTCAACAGAAATTTGAAAAACATGAAAAGAAACAGGAAAGTGGATCCCATACATAGAAAAAAAGCAGGCAACAGAAACTTCCTGGGAGAGGGCTCAGATGTTAGACTTAACAGACAAACATGTAAAAGAACCATTATAAATATATTCAAAGAAATAAAGGAAGTGATATTTAAATAAATAATAAAGGTAAAATGACAATGTCTCATCAAATAAAGAATATCAATAAAGAAATAGAAATAATAAAAAAAGAATCATATGGAAACTCTGGAATTGAGAAGCACCATAACTGAAATAAAGCTTTCACTAGAGGGGCACAACAGTAGATTTAAAATGTCAAATGAAATTGCTGGTGAACTTGAAGGTAGAGCCATAGAGATTATGCAATCTGAAGAGCAAAGAGAAAAAAATTAAGAAAAAGAAACAAATCTTCAGAGAAATATGGGACACCAACATACACACAATTGGAGTAGCAAAAGAAAAGGAAAAAGAGAAAGAGACAGAAAAAATATTTGGAGAAATAATGGCTGAAAACTTGCCAAGTCTGATGAAGATAGACAAACGGTCACTAAGCGCATGAAAAATGTTCAATTATCCTTAAGCATCAGGAAATGCAAAACAAAATTATAACGTGAAACTATCTCACATCCACTAAGATGGTTATAATCAAAAAGATAAATAAGCATTGGCAAGGATGTGGACAATTTGGAAACTTCACACATTGCTACTGGGAATGTAAACTGGTATTATTACGTTGGAAACACTCTGACAGTTCCTTAAAAGTTTAAACTTGAAGTTATCATCTGACCCAGAAATTCCATTCTTAGGTATACAGTAAGAGATTTGAAAACACATATCCACAGAAACACTTGTAAACAGATGTTCATAGCAACATTATTTATAATAACCCCAAAGTGGAAAGAACCCAAATGTCCATCAACTGATAAACAGAAAAATAAAATACCATACATCCATACAATGGAATGTTTTCTTCACAATAGAAAGAATGAAGCATTCATTCATGCTGTAACATGAGTGAACCTCAAAAAGATGATGTTGGGTGAAAGAATCTAGTCGTAAAGGCTACATATTGTATTGTTCTGTTTATAAAAAATGACCAGAATATTAAATCTAGAGACACAAAGTAGATTAGTGGTTGCCTAAGACTGAGAGCATTGGGGAAGGAATAAGAGTGACTATGAAAGTCTACAAGACTTGTTTTTGGATGCTGACAAGAGTCTAAGATCAATTCTAGTGATGGTTGTCCAACTCTGAGAACATACTAAAGACTATTGAATTTTACACTTGAAATGTATGAATTATATGGTATGTAAATATGTGCGTCATAATCTCATTAAAGACGTTATATTTTTAAAAAGTGTCATCATAGACCTCAAGAGGTTTACACTCTACTGAGAAAATAAATATATTTATAGGAACAATAAAAATTTGATAAGGGCCATGAAATATTTATGAACTAACTAACACTGTGTTGCTAACTGCGTTGTGGAGCTGTTTAATTTTAGAGGACTAGATTAGAATTAATGTAAAAGGTGGAACTTGGGCTTCAGAGTGATATCCATAGATACTGAATGTACACTGTGAGAAAAGAATGAGAAATAGAAAAGATAGCATCTTCTGGAATGGGGTAAATTGCACAGCAGAGAATTGGCTTTGAAAAATGCAACATCTAACATGAGAAGGAACTCAAATCATGGCAGGCCTTGGATGTCAGGGTAAAAAGTTTGTTCAATACTCTAGCTTGAGAAAGTTTTTCAAAGATTTAAGTAGGGTAGTCAAAAATGACTATACCAGTTGTTTGCAGTTTCTTGGTAATGGAAATTTCTCAGTTTTCAGTGATGGTTGTTAAGGAATTTTGATTGTTGGAGATATACAATTTCTCAAGGCTGACTTGGTTTGTAAGGCTTATATTTGTTTATTCTCAAGAAATACTACTTTGAAATATGACAAAGTTGTTCATCTTTCATGGTCAGCGAGAAGACTGGCAGATGATACCCTACTAAAATTTATTTGCATTCTCCGTTGGTTTTCGGAAATCTTAATTATCTAGAGTAAATTAAATAAAGTGATGTTATAGGAAGTTCAGAGATTTTGATCACTTCCTAGATTTTTACTTACTATCAGATTCATGCTTTTGGAAAAGTAAAAATTCTGTACATTCAAATCAAGAAGCTTGGATTTTTTTAATTTTAAATGACTGCGGAAATGTCACCTAATGTAATATTATCCTGCTATATCAGCAAGAAAATTCAACCCTAGCAGAACACGTAATATAAATTTCTCTGATTCAGTGTCACATACTTTCCAAAGTTAGTCTTATAAATTCAATATTTAGCTTCAAAATGTAAATATTACATTTTAATAGTGGCATTGTTATCGTTATTAATTTATTATAATTATATGATTTATTATTTATTTAAGTATTTTTATGGCTATGTGTGTGTTTTAAATAAAAATAGTCATAGAACTGAAAATTATATCAGAGATATTAACTGCCACATCCACCCTTGTCATTTTGTAGATAAAACTGAGTCCAAGAAAGATTGTGAGGGACACATGGGCTTACTACAATTTCAGTGCCAAACCTGGGATACAGTTCAAACATCTTAAGTTCAAGTTCAGTGACTTTCCTTATATACTATCCAATAGATTAGCTAACAATAGTCTGGATCATATAGGAAACCTAATAAAAACATGTGACATGGTAATAAATGATTTCTATTTCGGGGGATTTGGACTGTATAGGATATAACAAGCCCCAAAGCCGTTTATTATCTTCTGCTATATGGCATTCAGTTATGGGGCCCTATTCGAACTCAGATCTTTGAGGATGGCAAGGGGTCGGTTAAGTCAGTTCAGCCAAGCGCTAAGTCCTCGTGTTTGGCTGCAGTGCTGCTGGTATTTGCCTGCCTAGGAGTGATCACAGTCTTGCTGAGTGCTCTGATACAGTATGAGAGACAGGAATTGCATTAGGCTTGAGAATCAAGATGCAGTTACCTTCTGCTGTTTTCCAGATTTCCTGTGTGACAAACGTCAGAATTAAACCGTTGCAACATTCAGCACATTTTTATCCAGTTAAATATTGAAAACATATTTAATGCAATATTGAAGGGATTATAGCATTCAGAAAAGGGAAAGTCTGACTAATGCAGCAGCTGCACCGCATTCCAGCGCACTCAAGCCATTGCCAGCATTTATTAGCCAGTCAAGTCTTTGACAATAAACAATCTGCGGTCCAGCTCATGCTCTCTAGCAGATAGTTGTTGGAAGTTTGTTTTCACAACAGTATTAACAGCTCTTGTTTCTGCAGGTTGCCTATTGTTAGCTGCTTAACTGACATCAGAAGGCTTTTGGTCAAGCTTTAAATGGACTTTTAATTGCATTCTCACAGATGATATTCTTATGATAATGATCCATTTTGCAGAAGGTAAGTAAGTTAATATATATCAAAAAAGAGGAATCCCAACAGAAAATAGAGTATCTGTTAATGGCAAAAATTGAGCTGGTGGCTTCTTAAAACTTGTATCTAAAAATAAAATGTATCTAAAAACAAAAGATGTGTATCATTTTTTTGAGCCTTCTTCCAAATGAGATGTCACTGTTTACATCTCTTTATAGCTTATAGCACGAGGTTAGAGTCAGACCTGCTTTGCCACAGCTTCCCACGGAGAGGCCATAGTGGTTACAGAAACTGTGTCTTTCCTGATTGGATGGTCTTTGCTCTGAATGAACTGTTTCCAGGTCATACTAGTTGTTCAATATTTTAAATATCACATTTGGATAGAATGGATCATTAATGTAACCAAAAATCATTTTTACTAGTGAAAATTGGAAGGTATCCAAATGACATGCCAAAGAAATAATTAAAACAAGAAGAACGCAGTCTGTGCAGGATGGGAAAGAACTGCAGTAAGCATCGCATATTCTGTCTAGTCTCATTTTGGTCAGTAACAAATATTTATGGAATACACAGCAAAGCCTGGGAATAGAGTTTTTGTTTGTAAAATAGAATAAAGCTAAGTGACTCAATAAATTGTTGAAACAATATATACATTTATCTTTGTCTCTTCAGGCTCCTACCTACTTGAACAGACTGAATGGCTTATAAACAAGAAACATTTATTTCTCACACTCTGGAGGCTGGAAAGTCCAAGGTCAAGGCACCATTATGGCTGTGTTCTGGTGAGGACCTGCTTCCTTGTTCACCGATGGCGTCTTTTTGCTGTATCCTCACAATGGGGAAGGGACAAGGGATCTCTGGGGCTTCTCTTGTAAGAACACTAATCCCACGCACGAAGCCTCTACTCTCAGGACCCAAGCACTTCCCAAATGCCCCACCTCCTAATATCAACATCCTTGGGGTTTAAGATCTCAACAAATGAATTTTGGGAGGACATAGATATTCAGACCATAGCAATATTACACTTGCATATTCACAATTTGATAAAAACAACTAGTCTCATGAGCAAAAATATCAAAATGAAGTGAAAAGTTTAATAAACCTTCTGGATACATGTGCCATTGTATCATTCAGGTTAAAAAATGTGTCATTTTTTTACTTGTATTACAGAGAGTATATTTGCCTAATATAATAAATAAAATACACATATTTTTCTTACATTTTTCCCAAAAAGAACTTTGATGAGTAGATGGAAATACAATACTTGTTTGTTCAAAAGCCTTACCGGTTCATGCATAACACTACAGATATTTATTCAGCTAGGACTTAAAAGTGCTAATACTTTATACTGTTTAGCAGTGAAATATTTATAGGGAAAGTGCCTTTCTGAACATTTAATAGTTATATCCTAAGACTCAGTCTAAATACTTCTTTATGTAAAGAAAAGTGTAATCCCCTTCTGTGAAGACTTCACCACTTCTTTTGTGCCTTATTGTTTTTTATTAAAGTACCTATAAAATTGGTAATGATTTTTTGGTTAGATTTTCCCCATGTATCTAAAAAAAAAAATATATATATATATATATATATATATATATATATAAGCTCCTCAAGGAGATAACAGGCATGGAAAATTATATAATGTCATACTACTGACTAAGAAAAAAGCTTTTTAGAAAGCAAAATTATAACACTTTGCTTTAACACGTTCATTGAATCAATAGGAGCAACCATAAACCATAAGTCTGGATGGGAGATTATGTTGATTTCGTATGCTTCCACATCAGCACATTAAGTAAAGGCTATCATATTTTTGTAAGTATCTGTAAAGAAATGATATTTCTGTGAAGTAACCACCTACAGCTCTGATGGGGATAAAGAGAGTATTACGCCTCCCCATTCTCCCATTCCTACAAAGAAGATACTTTTCTGAGAGTTTGTGTTATCAAAATACAGGGTTGAGTTAACTCCTACATGACTCCTACATATAGACAGCTGCCTCTCTAGGAAAAGGAAAAGATTGCTACAAGGTGGAAAGATTCATTTTATAGATTAATATAAATGGTTAACTGATCTCAAATAGGCAATAACAGTTAGCTTGGACTTAAGTTTTGAAGTTATTTTAAACCGTGCTTTAAATTTTATCTATAGTCCTATAAACTATCCTATGATCTGGCTTAATTAAAATAATTCTGTTAATTGAATACTTTTATTTTTATAGATACTGAATAATGTTTTACCTTAATTCTTTATCATATACATCTCAAAAGTTTAACTGCCTGAAAGTTTCATAACCTCTTCACAAATATGATAAAGAGGCTCTTAAGATAGTAATTTAAGTTTAAGAGGTATGCTTAGATTATTCAAACTTAATTTGGTGACCCAATTGACCACATTTACACATTGTAAACCCCTAGAGACCAAAAACAAAACTAAATATGCTACATTAAATGTTTAAAGGTCACATTACTTTGTTACATAAATGTGGATGCTTATAAATATAGAATTTCATTTTTATGATGTTCGTATTTATGGGGGGAGGAATCATATTGGTTACGTTTCTGTCACTGAAATAATTTCAAAAGACTTTCTAGATAAAACATATTAAAGGTAGATAAATAAGAGAAGCCAATGTTTAAATTTTAATAGTAAAGTATATAAGCCTCTGTATACATGTAAATATAGAGTATGAATTGCTAGTAAAATGCTATATGTGGCTAACATATTATTGGGTCTTTATCTTTTGCATTAACTTTTATCTTTATATTTGTGGTTTTACAATTGAAGTCCTAGAGATATTTGCATTTAATTTCCTGAGTTTAGATTTCCACTTTTACCTCAAAATATTTATTGAGGTTAATACCCAAGAGGAAAAGTTTACTTTTTGGGGGGTCCTTTATAACTTAAAAAGTCTGAAAATTATTTCTACTATTTTTTAGGAAACTATATCCTCTTGTAGATTAAATCCATGAATGAAATACTTTAATCAGGCAAGTTGTTATATTAAAAAAATTATGCAATTTGTAAATGGAGTTGAAATGGAAATCTGTGTGTGATTTAAGTGATAAAATAGTATTATAATTATGAATTATGGAAGAAAAACATCCCCTAAACTCCTAGCACATCTACCTGGGCTTCATTGAATTTTCTTTTGTGTTTATGTTCATGAAGAGTCCCAGAAAGTTCTCAAAAGGAAAAAAAAGGAAACTATGTCACCACTGGCAAATAGGATGTCAGCCACTATAAGAGCTCATGGCTCCCTGGCTGTGAGGACCAAGTCTTGTGGTGAAGAACACTGCCTTCCTCCCTGTTATAGTCATTCATTAACGTACGCTTTCAGAAAATTGCTTTTGATTTATATCAATGTAAATTCAATAGCTGTACTAACTTTTTTCACTATTTTGTAAGTCTGAAATTGTAAAAGTGAAAATTTAAATATTTTTTAAGAAGAAAAATAAATGAACCAGCGTGGTCAGCCCACGGCTGAGCGGTTCAGTTCTCCCACTCCACTTCGGCGGCCCAGGGTTTCACCGGTTCAGATCCTGGGCATGGACATGGCACCACTTATCAAGCCATGCTGAGGTGGCATCCCACATGCCACAACTGGAAGGACCCACAAGTGAAAATACACAACTATGTACCGTGGGGCTTTGGGGAGAAAAAAGGAAAAATAAAATCTTAAAAATAAATAAATAAATAAATAAATAAATAAATGAACCAAAGGCACATGTTTCAACATAAGTAACTTTAAAACTTAAAACTCTTAGAAAAACTTAAAAACTCTTAAAACTGTTCTTGTTATATATTCACATTTAGGAAACATGCAAAACTATTGCATATATTGGTTTTATAGTATATACATCAAATAAAGAAGAAATGTGTGACAAAGGAACCGATTATTTTCATTTAGAACTGATCCACAAGTGAGAGATAATTTGAAATTTTGCTTTAGAAATATTTAGTTGTCCCCATGTTTACCCCTATGCCCTAAAATTGGGAAACTTGATTCTCCCATATCCCAGCAGAGGGTAGGAGGTTGATTCCATAGAGAGGATATAACAAGAGTGTCTCTAGATTGAGGACAACAAGCAGGTGGAAAATGGAAGCATTATACAGAAAACGTAGGATTAAGTCAAAGTTTACCTTTTTAATATGGAGATACTGTCCCACCTCCAACCTCTTCTCATACTCAGTTCCCAAAATAGAGGCATTCAATATTATATCTTATAATCATGAGCTTGCTGACATGGTGGTGGGGTTGAAGCTTCTGAATCTAACAATCAAGCCAGATTACTAAGAGAATTTAAGAAGTACTCATCAACAAGGGAGACCCACGTTTCATAAGACATACTTATCTAGACAAAGTTTCAATCAGATTTAAATGCCTTGTATTAAAAGATAAGCAGACAATCACAATCAAGAACTATCTGGGGAGGTCTCCAATATGAAATAAACAGACCAAAAAGATAAATAAGCAAAAAAGGAACCTGAAGGAAACACAATAGACAAGAAGAAAAAATTATCATTGACATTCTCAGAAGCATAAACGTATCTGGGCAAGAAGGCCAAGATGTAAGAGAAAAGGGAGACTCAGGCAACAAAGAGGAACTTTTGGAAATCTAAAACATATAGCAGAAGCGGAAACTCAATATACTGACTGAAAAGTTCAATTAAGGAAGTGTCCCATAAAGGAAATCAAAAAGACCAATTTATGAGTAACAGGAAAGTAAAGGACAGAAAATCAGAGGATCAGGTCTGGAGTCTCAACATTAAATAAAAAGAGTCCCTACAAGAGAGAACAGAGAAAGAAAAGGGTGAGAAAACAAATTAATCCAAGAAATTATTCTCAGAAGGAAAGAATTTGTTTTTTGAGTAAATAGACTGAACAAGTGCTTCGAATGCTAGAGGAAAATGGATCTGCCTCTGCATATGGTTCTCGAATTTCTGAACATCGTTACCAATGAGAAAAGCATGATTTTCCTAGATGGAAAATAAAAATTATTATACAAGGAATCACAGACCACATCTGAAGCTAAAAAACAGTGGAGGATGCCTCAAAATACTGAGGAAATGTTTTTCCAATCTAGTAGTATTCTGTTCCTAAAAGGGTATCAATTGAATGTGATTGCAGATATGTTGATATGCAAAGTGTTAAAAAACTATTTACCTCCATGCACGCATTCTACAAAAGCTACTACTGCATAGGCTTAAAAGAAAATCAATTAATAATTAGCTAATTAAAGCTACAGGGTTTAATACATAAAAAAAGAGGAAAACAGAATCCTAAAGTGAAAAAGAAGGAAAGTCTAGAGATCAAACAAGTCAGAGAATTTCAGAAATTGCTGGGAGACACGTCTCCAAAAAGACGATTTTTGTAAGGACATTTGATGCATTTGCATATATTTAGAAAGATATTTTATTTCTAGAGGTAAACTTAGGATTAGTGATTGCTACATAGAACTGGTGATTACTACATAGAAAAGTAAGCAAATAGAAAGTTAGCTACAGCAGGGAAAACAGTAAGTCGTTCAAGAAAAGAAAAAATAACAGTAATATTCTGTATGACTTAGATGCGAATTATGTCTAGTCATAATAATATAAATGCAGACTATTGACCCAACCAGAGCTATAACTATGTTTAGAAATGGACAGAAGGAAATTGTGCTTGTGGATGTGGTGGGAAAGAGAGCTAAATGCTGAAGACAGAGAGATAAGTAACAAATGCAATCGCTAACATAATTAAAAGTAATTGCCTCTGGGAAACAGTAAATGATAAGAGTTTTTTTTGAGGAGGAGTTACAAGACTGACATTTTTCATAAAGAAAAGTTTGACTCTTTAAACAACATATAAGTTTGAGAAAATTAAATATAATTTTGACTAAGAAATGATCATTTAAAAAAGCGATTATATGAAATGGGAGAATAAAATACAATTCTGTCCAAGAGAGAAAACCTCATTCTTGAGTGCTTAGGTATGGGGAGAAGAACCATAGTGACAGCAAAACTTATGGGGAATGTTGGATTGTGCGTAATTCTACATGACCTATACAAGTGCACATCCTCAGTCTTGTTCCTTCATTCCTCTGAGACTGCTTGCAAATTCGTTGCAATTCTCTCTCAATGATCACCAGATGGAATGTTATTATATATTCTATTATATTCTTTGATCTGATAGAATACAGTTTACATTTAAATCTAATCCAATTTTATGAAGAAAATGTCTAATGTTTAAAATATCACAAAATGCTAAAAGAACATTTATGGTACAATAAAATGCATGATTATAAACACTATTACAAATCACACCACACATAAAACCACTTTAACTTTTAACCAGATTATTATCTGGAAGACAATGGACACATTCTGAGATCCAGAGCCATTGCTCCGATGTTTTAAATTAAAATGGAATTGTGCCAGCAGAAAAAAAAGACCAAGAGCATGGACACAAAAAATAAATAGAATAAGCCTAAAAAGTATCAAGACAAATTTAATGTGTTCTAAGAGAGCTGTGATTTGAAATCAAATATCATTGAATTATTTTAAAATCATAATACTAAATTATCAACACATTAACAGATTAATTTTGAAGCTTTCCTGCAGAAAGGATCAGATAAGTGTATTACACTGGCCCGGAGAATGACATCACAAATAAGTATATCCATTTTGCAGACTGTTGGCCAAACAACAACATATTTGGCAGCATAAATGAGTAAGGGAAAAGAAGTATGCTTTTAAACTTCTCCAAAATACTCTTGTTAAACCCAACTCATGATTTCAGATTATGTACAGCCCAGGGTTAAAAGGAACAAGGATGGAGTTGGATTCAGACTAGATATGTGTTAAATTGGTAGAAATAAATGTCGTGAGTGCTAATAGTCAACATGATTGATTACAAAGAAAATTATTTTCCAAAATGCAGTATTAATTGTGTTTTTCAAGGAAAATTACATTAATAAAATGGAAATAGTTTACTAAAGGTGCTTAGTTTGTTAATGCAAAAATAATCATTCAACCTAAACCGCTAAACAACTCACTTTATAAAGTAGAACAGCAATTTATGTTTATACTTTCAAAGTTGTGTGTGTGTGTGTTTCAAGGTGTGAGGGGGTTGGCATTTTGTTCTTGGAAGTTTTCCTTAATTTTTCGTCATTCGAATACAATTCTATCATGAAATGGAGTTCATTTTAAGTTCAGATATAAAAAATAAAATTGTATACCATATGCAACTGACTATAACCAAATAAAGATATTTATTTTAGTTTAGGAGAGATGATCAAATACCTAGGAGATTCTAGAAGCCCAGACACTGCAATCCATAACCAGGTATGGAGGTCTGATTCAAGCAACATGTCTACCCAAGAAACCTAGAACAGAAAGACAAGCCTGGACCTGAGTAAATGCATTTCTCATTTATGAGCCCATGAATGTTTTTCTATCCTAATACGAGTTTTTACCAAAAATATTCCTCGTTTTGGTCTGTGGTTAAAATTCTCTTGATTCTCTCTTCTCAAAGATCTGGAAGCATATGAACCGTCCGAAGTGATATTCAAAGAGCCTAACTCTAAATTTCATAGCGTCAGAGTAGTAAAATATGTCCACTGTTGAATGAAACTTGGGAAATATGAAGGCATGTGGCCTGTTACATTTTCCTCACTTGATTCATTGTTACTGTTCTTCGAGACTGCTTTACCTGTGGCAGCTTTATGCCTTATTTCCGTCTACATGCCTCTGTGTGTTGTTTAATTCAGATTAGTCAAAATTATAATATTGAGTTCAGTCACAAAACTCAGCCACCCCTGCCCTATTGCCAGCTTCATAACTATTTCAGCAAACCGTTAGTCAAAGATTGACCAATTCAATTAGTTGATTCAGTCAAAAGCCTATCAAATTTATCTGATTAATGTAAACTTATTCTATTAAATTCTGTGTGAATAAGCAGATGACTAGCTCCCTATAAGTAAGGTATATTTTAAAACATAAGAGCAAAGTATAAGAAAAAAGTCTAAATCTAGCAATGCTTTTTACACATTTTTGAAAGTGTAACTTTGGAGCCAGACAGATCTATGTTCATTGCCAGTTTGGGGACTACGCTGACTCTGCCGCTCCCTTATCTGGGACACTGATTGGTAATAGTACTTGTAGAAATTTTTTCAGTGTGGCCTCCCACAAGCCCATCCGCCCCAGAATCATCAGAGACCTAGATAAACACATATTCTTGGGCCCTAACTCAGATTATTAACCAGTACCCCAGGTGATTTTCACGCTCTCTAAAACTGAAGAGTTGTGGGGTTAGTGTGTAGATTAACATTAACAACCAAAGCATTTAAGGTTCTGGTAAACTGAGCCAACTCTGAACCTGACGTTAACGGGGGAAACCGTGAATTCTAAAGGCAATGTTGCCAAGGTTTTCGTTGTAAGGAAGGAGGAGGAATCTCGTTAGGACTGCTCTGGGACCCCAGAGGGCCGCAGACTGGTGTGGTAGGACCGGAAAGGGCCCAGGCTTTGAAAGGGCCACGTTATGGCGTGAGCACTAGGGCTGTTAGAAAGCCCAGCCCTGAATGTGTGTGGGAGGAACTGACATGAACATGATCTTGTGGGCTGTGTGGTTGGGGTGAGCGGACTTGCAGCAGGGAAGACATGACTGCGCTGTATCCGCTACCTTCCCCCCCAGGGCCATTCCTCCTCCTCAGATACTTCACTATGGCTGCATGAGCACTGCCTTTACAGCATTCTAAAATAGCTGGGAGGGGGCCGGCCTGGGCCAAGCGGTTAAGTTCACGCGCTCCGCTTCAGCTGCCCAGGGTTTCGCCTGTTCCTATCCTGGGCGCAGACATGGCACCGCTCATCAGACCACGGTGGGGCGGCGTCCCACACGCCACCACTAGAAGGACCCACAACTAAAAGATACAACTATGTACTGGGGGGGATTGGGGAGAAAAAAAGCAGAAAAAAATAAAATAAAATAGCTAGTAAATGCAGTAGAGAATTTAAGTTGATTCATCCACAAAAAAAGGAAAACAAAACAAAGAACAAAACTAAAAAGAGTATCTGATTAAGCTAACAACCAAAAAACAATGTATAAATTCTGCTTCTCCTTTCGCTGCCTTTGTATGCAGGACAAAGCCATCAATGACAAAGCTTATTCCATTAATACATATATAATTAATTCAAACTGTGTAACACTCGTATATGATATCAAGACTCATTTAAGGAGATAACCAAAATAACACTATAAACAAAGTATTCCATACTAATGTTTCAGGTTTTTTAGCAATGTATTAGAATTAGAGTCAAAAGTAGTATTTTGTTTTATTCTGGATTAAGCAAATTGGCTAGGTAGAAACACATTTTTGCTAAGTATCTAATTAAGAATGAGAATAATGTGATTTCATGTTTAAAATCATGACCTGAATGACTCTGTGGAATTTTGTAAACAATTTATTTTTTTACAGTTCTTTAGATGCAATGTATGAATGTGTTCTCAGGCTATGAAAATAAATTAAAATTCATTATGCAGGAGAAATGTGCATAAGGTGCAAGAATGATTAAAGGAAATATTTAATAGGAGGGAGAATGTGAAAGACTTATCTTTTATTGTTCCCTAGATAACGCATACTATGGAATTTAAAAAATGAGAATTGGATTACACATGGAGGTTAGAAAGTACACACAACTCTCTGTTTCCTGGCTCACCATGAACAACAGTAGGTAGAAGAAAATCATGGAGAACCAGGCTACACTAAATAAGAAATGGCCCGTGTATGTTTTGGAGTGGAAATAATGAGAGGCCTAGTGGTTTGAGCTTGACTGGGCGCTCAGCTTCCGTTTAAGGATTTGTGAAATCCAATCTCTGAATTTTACATAGCTTAGGGGGGCCAGGTATGCATGTGACTTGTCCACATGCACACCATTTAGTGGACAATACTCTTATTCACTGTACAGAAGAGGCAGAGATATACGGTGCCTTTAGTCAAATTAGTTAAATTTAATAGTTCAGGGACAACAACGGGCAGGTAATCTTTACCTCAGGAGTAAAGCCCTAAAAGGGAAGAGTGTGTATGGCATTTCTTATAGGACTACTAGGATTAAATTTGGAAGGAAAATGGAGAAATGAGTTAAATAAGCCCTCTTTTCTTTGTTAAATAGAATTAAACTTAAAAACAATATTAAAAATTACATTTTGAAAAATTCCAAGGAACTCCTGTGGTCATAAAATAAGCCTGATCAGAGAAGAGAAAAAAAAATAAAATAAAAAAAGGAAAATAACATACAGTATATAATTTCTTTTTCCAGCTTTACAAAAGTCCTGACAACAAAGCTTGCACACCAAGAGCTAAATACTTCTTAGAATATCACTATTTTAAATCCTAAAGTTTCTATGGAATATTTGTTTTATAGGACTTTATAGCTACTTGGTTTATGTACGGCAGGAACCGAAGGCTGATGTTTATATTAGTTCAGTCTGTGAAATATTTTTGATAGGCCTATTTATGATTTAGACCTGGCTAGGATTTAGATTGCCTACAGCTCAGGTTTCATGTTGGTCTGGTAATTTTTCCTTCACGTCACAAAAATTTTTCATCTTGAACACAACAGCCTTACCAAATCATCAGAGGGGAAAATGTTGACACATACACACGCACAGCCACGAAACTAGCCTGGGAATCTGTTTCCCCATGCTTTCTCCAGGAATGTTGGTGGTGGTCTTTAGTACTTGCAGCCTGGAGGACTGCACAAGACTGTGCTCCAGAGACCCTACACAGCGATGTCTCAGACGATCTAGCGAAGGCCACTGCAGGAAAATAGTTGTCTGTTTTGTGTAAGTCATCTCCTTGATCACACACACACAAGATCTTTAGCTCGTCCTGTTTAATGATGAACATAAACTCTTCTTAAACTTTATCTAAACATGGAAGAGTTGAAATCAGAGTGGTACAGTCATTAGATAAGATCAAATTGCTACCGATGTCAACAGATCTTAATCGATTCTTAGGCAGTGCAGAAACTTTAGAAAACGTCTTCTCCTATGTCTCATTTCAGAGTTCAATAAACTGACACAAAGAGAAGTGAAATATCTATATTCACACTGCATGCTAGGAGCAAAGCTAGTTCCTAGTGTAGCCTAATGTCATTTTTCTTTCTTTCTTTACACATTTGACAAAAAGAAGAAAATTATTATTATAATTAAGATGTATATAGGTAAGTTAAATAAAAATTTTGCATTTTCAATTCACTGAACTTGGAAAATATTTTTGGCAGATTTGAGTCCCAGGACAGTCTTAAAAAATGGAATCAATTTGAGTGACTTGATTTTATTTAACTAAGACTGGAAGGCACGCCTCAAGCATAAAAAAAACCTAAAATTCAACATTTGCCAAACATCTTCTAAGGCAAGCACCGTGGGAAACATTGGGAAATGGAAAATGAAAAAGACACAGTTCTGGTCTAAAACATAGTGTAGTCTCCTGTGGCAACATATTAACTCTACAACGCACAGATTATTAAAGGAGTACAACTCCGCAAGAAAGGTGGTCAATAAATATTTGTAATTAGTTTATTTTATTAGCTAGATAAAATAGTCTTGAATTTAGTACTTTGTGTATTTTGTACAATTAAATCAACTTTTAGTATCATGATATTTGGGAAAGTTCATCACTAGCACAACAGATTAAACGGGCTAATTTCTCTACTGAGCTCTTTGAAGGCTGTAACATCCAAATCATTTTGGACCCTCTTACCAGAGTTCTAGTATAATTTTCAAAAATGTAAAAATCTCAGGCAAATATAAAATGAACACCTGTTAAAAATGTTTACTTAACTCATTAATTAATGAGTAAACCAGGAAAATGTGTAAATCAGTCTGAAGAACATTTGAAAAACAAAGTAGAAGCAAATGAATAAAGTTTCAAAGCAAGATTGTTGGGTTAAATGCAAAACAGGTTAATGTCCAACAGGGCAATAAACCATAACCTTTGAGGTTAACTTTCCCACAGGAGAGAAACTATTTGCATACCCATCAGAAAAAGAAAATGCAAGTTGACCTCTGCCAGTAAAGAGTTATAAAAATAGCCCAATGGATAGAAAACCAATCCAAAGTGCAAGAGCAGCACTGGCCTGATAGAACACTCAGGGCTCTCTTTTGCCTATTTTGAAGTTTTGGAAATCTTTTTCTCATACCAGCATGCCTTATATATTAAGACACTTTGCTTTTGTTCAAGAACTCCAAATAATTTATGTTTTCGACCTTCTGTATTACTTGCAGAATCTCTCTGGCCTGAGTTAGTCCTATGGTATTTTTGTAAGCAAGTACATTAGCCAGCTGACTAACTTCTGTAACAGAGAAAAGAAAAAAGAAAATTTCTGAGAGGGAGACTTTATTTATTTGGAGAACTAAACTTTCTAACCTTTCTACTGTCTAGAATAAGTTCAATTTAAAGTCTATTTGAATGTCTGTTTGAGGTCCAGAAAATTTAAGATACCTTCATACTTCAGCAGGTGTGTGGAAACTTTAAATTTACCAGTTGAAGTTTAAACACACTGAAAAGGATGAAGATAACGGATTTCTGAGCCCGTTGATCTAGAGTGGCCCTGGACAATTTAATCCGTCTGTTAAGCTCCTCAAGAGCGATGCTTTGGGAAATTTCTTTGCCATGGGGTTTTGCCTCAGGCGATCTAATAGTTTCCTTGTTTTGTAAGACAAGGATGCAGGGGCATAGAGTTGCTGTTATCACACCAATTTACATTCTTGCTTATCCCTCGCTGCGAAAGTAACAGTAAGGGAAAAGGTCTGCTAGCCCAGTTGGAAGAAATGGAAAAAAATGACTTCCAAGTCTGGAATACAGATGAGAAGGAAATCCCAAATATATGAAGTAATAGAACTAACTACTGCATGAAAGAAATGAAAATTCATCATCAAGATGTTATTAAAATTATACAATATGTTAGCAAACTATAGTTTGCTTTATAACATATGATTTGAAAAGAATATATGACTTTTTAAAAAAAAAAAATCACAAGCTAGCTGGTAAAGAACCCTAAGTAGGTACAGTTTCTCTTTGATCATGTAATCTTACTATGCACGCTAATGGTGGTTAGTCCTAACGAGAAATGTTGACTTGACACCCTGTGCAGTGAGGCTGACCCCTTCGCTGGTAAATTATACTTCAATATTTCTTTCGTGCAGTCTTTGACTTATTTTTAAAAAGTTAACTAAATCTGCAGTTCTAACAAGGCTGATTTTTAGCAAAACAAAAATGCCTAGTTGTTGAGCCGAGGTTTAAGTTACATCAACCTCATAAGCCATAGAATAACTTTCATGAACAATATTTATTTACCTTCAAGTTTTATTCTAATGTTTCTCATTATTTAATAGTAGAATAATCCATTTGGTTTTTCAAGAAATGTAACCCCCATATATTGCATTGTTCCTATGGGGAATTAGGTGTTAATAATTCTGTTTTGAATAAAGCTCATATTACCAGGTAGATATTTCGAGAATTTTTGAAGTGACTATTATGTTGTGATATTGTTTCTGAACAAAATCTTGAATTTAAAAATTGCAAAAATCATGAAAAAATGTATAAGCTAAAGTAGTATAAAAATGTTTTGAGACGATTTTCTTTAATTGCATTTTCACAAACAATTCAAGTTTTTTTAGCTTATTATGATCCATATTTCTCATTCACTCAAAGCATCATTTCATTAGATAGTAAAATCCAAAGTAGGTTTTCATCCTTCCCATAAATCTATTTTGGCAAACCTAATTGCAGTGGATATCAATAAAATCATTTCAAATTGCTTACTATAATCAAGATTACTCTTATTTTTTTATCTAAACTAGTATATAGGTTCAAGAATGCCAGGACTGTTGTTTTGCTCACCGCTGTATGTCCAGGACACAGAAAGAGAGCCTGGTCCACAGTAGATAATTTTTGTTGATTGAATGAATTAATGAATGTTTTAAATTTGATGATATTCAATCTGCATCACGTTAGAATTACTGTAAAACATAAAGAATGGATTTTTGCATTATTGTGGGATTTTTTCAAAAAAACTTTTAAAAATTAGCCTTTGATGCTGGTTGGAAAGTTACTCATGTTTTGTACAAATTGTGGCAAATATAATTAAGGCCAACTATCACTCCAAGAAAATCTCTGTTGTGTACAATACATCAAATCAATTTTCATACAGTTGTTGATCTAGAGCAAAAAAAAAAAGTCATTCTAACATAAAAATCACTCATTTCTAATACATGGAAACTTAAACGTGGTATTTTTATATAATCTTGCTCATAAATTTATCTTACCATCTGTCTGGGCAAAACGAACGGCTTCCCTTATTTTGGCAACGCTGAATGAATGCGTTTCTACAGGCAGCCTTGGCATATTTATTTTATACTCTTTCCTGAAGGTTACAAAGTATGTGCTGCATGATCTAGAAAAAACTGTGTTAGCAGCTAAAACCTTAACTGTGAAAGCTATGATTCTTGTCCTTTAAAATCCCTTGAAAATCTCATATTTGATTTTCTTAGTCCTCTTTCTGATAGTATAGAAAGCAAGATAATTCAGTTGTGAAAACGAGCAAAATTTCTTCTAATATAGAGCAGCTGAGTGCTTTGCTGTCCTTACAAAGAATCCACTCCTTCTGTAGCCACAGGTATTTTTTTCAATCAAGTTTCTATTATGGGTACAGTGTGGTTGATTAAGGGTTCTCTTTTCTTATTGTAGAAAACTTAGAAGAATAAAAAGGCAGAGGGAGCCTAAATTGTTTGAGTTTGTGTTACATTGGCCTTGAAAAGAAAGAGAAGAGGATAATTTAGCCAAAAACAACAAACATCCAGTTACCACGAATTTCAAACTCTCAGGTTTAGAGTGAAAGAGACCCATTAATTCAGGGATGTCAAGGCTGCTGGTGAAATTGAATACAAAAAATTACTGTCCTGTGAGTTGCTGTAGCTCGTTTCCTTTAGTAGATAGTGTTTGGGGGAATACCTAAGCTTGCTATTTAAGCCCTTTGTAAAACAGTGAAAAAGGGTGGAGAGAATGGAATCATGTTGTCTCCAGTTCACATCTACTCATTCAGGATCCCAACAAAGTGCATAAAGTCTGGCTGCTAAGAGAAAAATAGAAGTAACGGTTTCCTGAGAATTGTTAAGCCAACATGCTATTAAATATACCACCTAACATTGTTCTTTTCCTCTCCTTTTTCACTCTTGCAGCTACCACATGTGATGGAAGGAATCCAAGTTAAACACTCTCTCCAGAGCATGCTCCAAGACAGATGACTGGGCCTCAGGCTTGGCCAATACAATGCACTTCTATTCTCTATTTATTTTTGTAGTTCAAAGACCTGGCAGTAACCAACTTGATGCCTGCCATAAGGACCAGTGCACTGTTGATGACTGCCCAGTGATTTTTATATCTGTATGCCAGCTACTCAGATAGACCACGTATAAAGGGTAGGGGGATTTTAGAAAGGAAAAGAAACCCCAGCTTCCACTGAGCTTTGAAATTTCAGATGATATACTGCCAACTTACAGACCCTACTTTAATCAGAGCAGCCACATGAAAAGACTGTTTCTATTTACCCTAGGTCATTTAGGAAACCAGTGATAAGTAGGCCATGCAAAATTTCAACTTCTCTTAAAGTTGGCATGTTCTCCTCAACTAGAGTTGAGTCTTGATTTCATTTTCTGAGTAGAAATATTTACAACGCTGTCATACATGAGTTTTAGCTTTCCTTCTGTCTACCAACAAGTGGGCTTTTTAAAGAATGCTTAGGGTTAATTGGAAGTTGTTTTCTAACGGTGGGCCCGTGTAGATTTAAATAATGACTAAACTGCTTTACTGGTCTAGTTCAAATTTCATCAAAACTGACGTTAGCTAGAAAAAATTAACATTGTATTTTAGTTTTAAAGTTTGTATTCATATAATAAAAAAGTAATCTTGCAAAACAGATAAAGTAACAACTGTAATATTCAGGAGTTCATTAATATTAGAAAGGAAAAAGAATTAGGGAACCAATTTATTCTTTGGTGCACATGGAATACCTTTTGTGTTTTGTTTGTTCATAGTATTTTGGTTATCTGTATCATGAAGAGATTTTTGTACAGTCCTTGATATTGTGAAAAAGTACTATACTTTGTGTTATCAAAATACAAAAGGAAGTTCCCTTCCTTGATTAAAGTCAATATTGCATCACTTCACATTGTAAACTTTCCACTTCTTACTTTCTATCTGCCAGTTCACACTTTACGACTGTAACAACTTTACAAGAGTAAAATTCCGTTTACACCCTTACCATCTTTCCATGTCTTGTGCTACTGTTGTCATATTTAATTTTTAACTTAATCTCATCTAAGAATGTTAATTTTTTGTTCTAAACACTCAATTTTATTTTAAGGAAATTAGGAGAGAAAAATGTACTCTTTTATACTTACCTCCCTCTTCCCCTCCTTTTTTTTTTTCACTCTTTCTAATATCTTCATCCTTAATTATAGAATCAAGTTTCCATCAACCCAGCAAAAAGCATTTTTCAGCATTTCTTAAAGGACAAATGTGCTTGCAATGAATTTTCTGGTTTTTATTTATCTACAAATGTCTTTTTCATCCTGTTTATTTCATCCATGAAAGGATAATTTCACTGGAAATAGAATTCTGGGTCAACTGATTCTTCAGCACTTTGAAGAGGTCTTTCTGTTGCTTTAGCTTCCATGGTTTCATATGAGAAATCAACTGTCATCTATATTTCTGTCTCCCTGTGTGGAATGTGTCTTTTTTCTTGAAATGACTTCATGGTTTTCTTTTTCCTTTGATTTTCAGCCCAGCTGCAGTTTTTTGTTTTTTGTTTGTTTTTTTATCTGTCAATGGATAGTAGATTTTAATTATCAATTGTGGGAAAAATCTGGTCATTATATCTTCAAATGTTTTCCAACCATGTTCTTGTTGTCTTCTCCTTCTCAGACTCCAGTTATACATATGATAGATTGTTTGATATTGCCCTCAATTTCTGATATTCTTCTTCAATCTTTTTTTTCTCTTTTCATCATATTGGCTAATTTCTATTTATATGCAGTTTCATTGACTCCTCTTTTCTGTCACCCTCAAGCTCATCAGATAATTTTTCTGTTCTAGAATTTCTGCTCTAGAATTTCTATTCTAGAGTACTGCAATTTTTCTGTTCTGGAATTTCCAAGTGGTTCTCCTTTTTATCTGTCCAGTTTCAATTTCTCTACCAAGATTCCTTATAGAATTTAGAAAGACTATACTTTCCTTTAACTCTATGAACAAATTTATAACAGCTCTCAAGACCCTTAGTCTCTTAAATCCAACATCTGAGTCATCTTGGGATTAGTTTCTATTCACTGCTTCTTTTCCTTGACTATGTGTCATAGTATCCTTTTTAAAAAATATGTCTAGTAAATTTGATTTAATATTAAACATTGCATATGTCATGTTATAAATGTTCTTTATTATGTTATATTCCTCTGAAGAATATCACTTTGAATTCTAGAATGTAGTGCAATTACTGACTAATTGCCTTGAAATTTTAGAGGCTCAGTTTACACTTTGTTCCTGCACCTCAGTGAAAAGCCTCTGTTTTCCAGGCTTCTTTAACTTGGTAGGACTCAACCTCCAAACTCGGACTCTGCTAGGGATATTGTTAAGGCTTGGTGTTAGGTTTTATAGGTGTGTATTTAGAGTGGGATTTACTCCAGGGCATAGTACTTACTCCCAAACTATGGACTTTCTGGGACTGGATGCTTACGGTATTAAGAGATTTCTTTTCCATGTCTGGGCAAGAATTCCAAACAACTCCCAGTGTGGCTCTACCTTTCTTATCTTGGGTTTGTTCTTAAACCCACAGCCAATGCTCTCTAGTAAGCCTTGTACAGTATTTCCTAATACATGGACAACCCAGCCCCCAGCCAATAACTTGCATCGGACTTGCAACCAGTCTTCTATCTTCCCCTCCAAAAAGCTCTCTCCTCTATGTTGTTTCAGCTCCCTGCATTACAATCAAGAAATCGTATCCAAGCAGAGCCACGAGAGCTAAAATCTTCACGAGAAAACAGTTTACTATGTGAGGTAAATAATGTAGTCATGTTCCTTTCAGTCCTCAATGGAGTGCCTTCTCTCATATTGTTCATATAATATGAATGCCTTTCTTCCCTACCTGGCAGTTTTACCTCCCGAGGAAACTCCCAAGAATGCTGGAGGTTACTGAGCCAAAGGGATCAAACTTCCTACTTTCACCTGTAAGAAATAAGCAAGGAATGCTTTCTTCAGCAGCCAAGGACCTCTTACTGATCTTTCAGTTGGATCTGTGTGGCGTTGTTGGCCATACTAAAATCAGATGCTATCTTTGCTGAGGTTCATTTAAGCAGAATTATCTCAGGGGAAAGTGGGTAAGAGGAAAGAGGAAGAACTCACGTGCTCTCTTTGGAGATGGGTCATGCTAGCCCTGCTCCTGACCCCGCTGCCGATCCCGCCATCGCTGTAGGCAGAGAGCTAGCCCGCGGTACAGTCTGTCCTGGCTTGCCTCCTTGAGATGAGTAGCAGTTCACCGGCATCATCAAATTGAGTTGCCCTTTATCTGCAGATCTTAGTCTAGGTCTAAGGCCTGAGGAATTTCTCTCCACTTCTATTTCCAAAATTCTGATTTTTTCCTTTCATGATGTAATATGACTTACCCCCAGAGTTCTCCCAAATTAGCCACTAAATAAAACAGTCTCATTTTCATGCGCTCATTGATTTTAGCTGCTCAGTTTTCTCCTCAGACTACTATACTTTAAATATTTGAACGACTTTCTGCTGTTATCCAGCATCCTGACTTTGTGCTGTTCATTTCATTTTATGATATCAATGCACCCAGGTATTGGTCACCAGTATTCTCTCTCCAGCACCAGTGTAAATAAGAATCTGGAACCCATGACTACACATTTGGGATGCATTATTCTGTCTGACTACCCTCACTACATTGTCTCCCTCCTGAGCACTTTTTATTCTGTAGAGGATGTTATGGTTCCCACACAAGTCCCCCCTTTCAGATTGAAGCACCCAGTTCCCTACGTGATGGAGATATTGCCTAATGATGGTTCACAGCTGAGTCTATACTAAGAAAAACAGCAGAATTATGGTTAACCAACCTGGTGTCTGTATTTTTTGCTGCCCCATACCTGAGCTTCAGGTTACTCAGAAAAGCAGCCTATATAGAAAAGAAAAAACTATCAGTTGATGCTCTGATAAAGAAAGCAAACGGGGCTGGCCCCGTGGGCTAGTGGTTAAGTTCGCGTGCTCTGCTCTGGAGGCCCAGGGTTTCGCCGGTTCAGATCCTGGGTGCAGACACTGCACAGCTCGTCAGGCCATGCTGAGGCAGCATCCCACATGCCACAACTAGAGGGACTCACAACTAAAATATACACAACTATGTGCCAGGGGACTTTGGGGAAAAAAGGAAAAATAAAATCTTAAAAAAAAAAAAAGCAAGCAAACAACAAGCTCTGAGATGTTTATAACTAGCAACAGTATAGACCCACTACTTTCATTTTCAAGGTAAAGATAAGAGTCAGGTAGGCAGCAAGACTCCCTTCTGTCATCACGATTATGCCCTGCACAACTCTAAAAGGCCAAAGTTGCATTGCAGTCTCTCTGAATAGTGCCCCTCAGAATCGTGGAGTACACAAAACACATGAACGCACGTGTGGCCCTGCAAGGGAGGGCTATATTTTTCTCTTCAAAACTAAATTATAAGTTCCTTTAATATGATTTCTCTAATGGAAAACTACTTATGACATTAGGTGGCATCAATAAATGAGCACAAGGATGTACCTCCAGACCATAATCCACAGTTGTGCATTAGAGAGCTGTGGCAAGAGCTTTCTAGCAAGTCTATGATAGCCTGATTGTTAGAACTTGGAGTGAATTTTCTCTTAGACATTGTACTGTAACAGTGATCAGATTTCTTATTCACCAAGGCATATTAAATCTATAACTTAACCTAAGTAGAAAAATAATACTTAAGAAACTAATTATCATTTCATCATGGTGCTTGGTTCATGGTTACTACACAAGAAATATGCATTGAATGACTAAATAGATTAATAAGTGCATGTACAGCATGGCTTCTGTGAAAACATGCTTAAAATTCTGATTCAGGTCATAGCTGCCATTAGACACTAGTATTCTTTACATAGCCTTTCTCTCCAGCCCCAATCCCAGCGGCTGGGTCAATACCGTATCCCCTTCCAAGCATCAGTGCGAGGGAAGATAAGGTGTAGGGATATTGATCTTCCATTCCTACAGGGACCTACAGATACTAACACAAGAGGAGCAATCTGATGGGGAGTTATCTGGGACGATGGTGCCTTGGGAGAGAGAAGTAAATTAGGTGGAGCTCTGGAAGAGGTGCAGGACAGTGGCTCTCCACAGTGACAGCCTACACAGAGATTACTCTGGGGGTGTTTGTGCGAGCGCACTTCCTCTAATAGCAGCATTTCCAATTCACAATCACCATGATGCCATTGGAACATGGATGCTCCTGTGGGGCAATGGGAAAAATGGCCATTTTACTGACCACAGCTATGCAACTCTTTAAGTGGCCAAGAATTGCCATCTTAAGAGGGGATGACATTTTCAAACTGGATCCAGATGAATACTCAGATGGAACAAGTCTTTGGGGACAGATCCAACCGCAGGTGGAAATTGGATCTGGCAGGCAGAACACAATATTTAAAACAAATGGCAACGGAACATGGCATCAGAGAAGTACTAACAAGTGATTTCCACAGCACCAACTAGAAGTCCAGGGTGAGGTGATATTAGACAGGCAGAGAGGGAGACATGAAACAGGCAGGGTTCTTACACAAGGAGCTGCTGAGTAGCAGGAGTCAGCCACATAGGGGAAAAAAATTCTGGTCCTTGAGCTATAAAAATGACTAAAATTAGACAGAGAAATAGAGTGCCTGCCACATACTGGGGAAAATACAAGGACTAAGTTTTAGGAATATGGCAAAAGTCCCTTTGGCAGAACAGGGACATACAATTTGAGTCAGACCAATTTTGTTTTGGACAATTTGATAGAGTCCCTGTATTTATTTAATACGTAAGGTCAAGGTGGGTCCCAGAAACTGAGGAGACAAAACCTCTTTCTTGGAAACAAGTTTTTTTAGTGTTGGGAAAACAGGGTTATAGCTGCTCAAACCAGCAAGCCCAGCAATCTAGGCCTGTGTCAGCTGTCCTGTACAGCAGGTCTTTACATTTTCATTTCCTACCCATTTTCATTTTCTTCCTATTTCATCCCATTCTCTTCTTGTAATACTAATGTATCCTTGTGCTTCAAATCTCTCTTAAATTTAATTCAGTCTGTGGGCTAAATTTCTTAAGCTCTATTCAAATGTAGATCTGGTTTTGATTTCCCTCTCTCTGCCTTTCCCTCTCTCTGCATCTTCTGCAGTTAGCTATTTATCTACCCCCTTATATGTTGTCATTTTGTCTGCTTCTCTCTTTGCTTTTTAGGCTTTCAAATTGCCCCTTTTTATCTTTGCTCAATACCTGATGCAGCACTTTGTACCATCAGGCAAAATGATTTCTGAGCATAGTTTCATATTTGTAATGTCTAAAGAGTCTTTAGTTTAATTCCAAGCAACACCCTGAATAAACCATGCAAATCATTAAGTTCAATTTGGAACCGGCAGTAAATAGCACCTATGAAAAAATCCAAAGTGACTACACAGAATTCTTTAATAACGTTTGATGACCACACATATGGCATTGAATTGATCAGAGTAGAATTATCTATGAGTACATAAAGGATTTTCCATTGAGTGTTTCCATAGTTATTTAACTTTTCATGATTAATAATCTGGAGAAGAGGAAACCCAAGCTCAGGAATAGACATGAACGATGTCCTGGAAATTTTGAGAACTCAAGTAACTGCATCACGGGATTTATACTTGCTTTGAATTGGAGCTGTAAAGAAAATTAATTGACCAACAATCTCAATCAATTTATCCCCTAAAATCCAGATGCTTCACCAGTCCTCTCTTGGAATTTTCAAGATTAAATTAAGGATGAAAAGGGTTTTTGAATTTTTTTTTTTAAAGATTGCACCTGAGCTAACAACTGTTGCCAATCTTTTTTTTTTCTTTTCCTCCCCAAGTCCCCCACTACGTAGTTGTATATTCTAGTTGTGAGTGTCTCTGGTTGTGCTATGTGGGACGGTGTGCCTCAGCGTGGCCTGATGAGCGGTGCCATATCCTCACCTAAGATCGGAACCAGCAAATCCCTGGGCAGCTGAAGCAGAGTGCACAAACTTACCTACTCCACCACGGGGCTGCCCCGGACTTTTGAATTTATGTCTGACATGGTAAAGATTTGTTGACAGCTAATGACATAAGAAAAAATCATTAAGAAAACAAACAGATGGACTAAAGAAAAGTCTTCCTAATCACTTATGCTTGACAATTTTCTAGCCAATTAACATAATTTACTATATTTCAGTGAGTTTTTAATAAAAAATAGAAGCTTTGTATTTAAAATAAAGCATTGATAAACAGATGCAATATAATCTCCTAATAATCTAGGAGGCAAGGAAACATAGGCGGAGGCTTTGCTCTATTTCCTGTAACTTGTGTATTGTGTGTTTTACGATGGGAATACGCAATGACACCTGCAAAGTACTTTTACCAAATATGGTACCAGAATCTGATCAAGTCTCTAAATTTAACTATGCTTTTATAGGAAATATAAGAAACAGAATGCAAGTTAAACAATACCAAAGGGATGCAATTAGCAAATTTTGTACTCCAGGAAATTATACATGACAAGTGTCCTGGTCTCTTCAGCAAACAAACTTCAAGGAAAAAGGAAAACAATAGAAGTTTAGAAAAGAAAGAGATGGAAATTATAAGAGAAATTTCATTTAGTCCCATTATAATGTATGGATCTTATTTGTATCTTGATTCCAACAAACATTCAGTAAAAGATATTTTGAGACTATCAGAGGATTTGAACACTAACTAGATATTTCATAATATTCAATATTATTCTCAATAACTTGTTTATAGTAACAAATTATGTTTCAAGATGAGTGCTTATTATGTATAGAAACATACTGAAATATTAAAGATGAAATAATATAGTTCTTGATTTTTTTTCCAAAATAAACCAGAAGTGAGGGGAATTGGCAAGAGCTGTAGATGAAATAAGATTGGCCAAGAGTAAATAAGAACAGATAGTACATTTGTTTAATTATGACGGTCTCTACATATTTATGTATATAAAATTTTGCATAATAAGCAACTTAAAAATAGTAGTCTCAGAATTACATCTACTAAACATTTATTGTTCAATATAGAATAATAATCATTTTCCAAATTGAGATATATATATATAAGATATATAACTATCACGCTAAATTCACCTATTAAATCTGATAATTTTTATATACATTCATTTTGGATTTTCACTAAATAAAAACACCTCATCATCTCTTTTTTTCCAACTATTCTCTAGCATAGTGATGCTAATGATGAAGATGATTGTCAAGTGCTTGCCTAGGATGGTAATTACCAGAAATAATTAATTATAATAGACTTTGTATTGCTAAAATCAAGGGAATCATTTCAATAGCTTCATACGCCCCCTAAATTTGTTCTATTTAGAACCATTTGATACAACAAGCTAAGTTATACTTAAACATGAATGTGTTGAGGAATTTTCCTTTTAATATAATTGTCCCTTAAAAAATATTTTATGGAGGCTGGCCCTATGGCATAGTGGTTAAGTTTGGTGAGCTCCAATTTGGTGGCCTGGGTTTGTGGGTTCAGACCATGGGTGCGGACCTATCACACCTGCCAGCCATGCTGCGGCAGAGACCCACATATATAAAGTGGAGGAGGACTGGCAGAGATGTTAGCTCGGGGTTAATCTTCCTCAAGCAAAACAAGAGGAAGATTGGCAAAAGATGTTATGCCAGGGCTAATCTTCCTCAGCAAAAGAAAAAATATATATATATTTTATGGGAACAAAAAGAATAAGCTATACTTACCCCTGGGAGAGGCCTTTTCAATCACACCTGTATAATTCTTGGTTTGGGCTACAAGTAAATAACTATAAAGTTATATATATATATAATTATATATATATAAAATAAAATAAATAAAAATGATATAAAATAAAGTCTTTAGAATTAAAGAGATAACCAACCATTTAGAATACACCTTGATAAGATGCATACACATCAGAGACCAATAAATTCCAATTATTTTGGTGAAAAAGTTAGACCCACAGAAATAGATTCATATCAGGCAAGACTCATAGAAGTTCCTCTGAAATTTAGCTTGATAGTCAGTCAACATTTACTTCAGTGAAAAACTTTTTTCCTCATATATCTTGGAAAAAATTTAAGGAAATGTACAGCAAGAAAGACTATATAGTGAACTGGTGACAAAGAGCAGAGGCTCTGGAGGCAGACCACCTGCATCTGTTCTCCTTAGCGACTGAGGACAAGCTGCTGAGAATCCTCGCCTCGGTCACTCAAGGGTAATGGCTCATGATCTCAAAGGATTGAATACGTGAGTTATTACCGAGAAAAGCCCTCAGAAAAGTGCCAGAGAGAGGAAATGCACAAGTCATCAGCATTGTTATTTTTATTATTATAGTCATTATTATTAAATATGTGACTAGAGACACACAAAAAAGATAACACGTAGGGGTCTTTAGCATTAGCTCTTCATCCATTAATATGTCAAGAGAAGAATATTAAACACAGAGAGATAATTTCCATTCATATATTGATTTAACACATAATAATTAAGAGCTTACGACATGCCAGGCATTGTACCTGGCATGTGCAAATAATGAGTAAAACTTGTCCCCTATCTACAGGTGCTTTTAGACTTAAAAATTATTAAAGACACCTAAGTATTATAGGAGGCATGAAAGAAGTTCACAGAGGCTACCATAGATGGGAGGAGGAAAGAGTGGGGAGTTTGAACTGAAGAGAGTGCCAGAAAAATTATTTAAAGGAAGACAGTATTCTAAACTCTCTGGAGAGGTTTAGGAGGATTTCCTCACCAGATAGCCAGGAAGGTGGCAGAGAGACGCAAAGATCTGAAACAGCCTGCTGGATGTGATGTGTTCCTTTATTTCTCCTTTTATTCAGCTTCTAAGGTTTGAATGCCATCCCCTGCAGATGCTGCTCTGAACAAAACATACAAGATCTCTGTGTTCATGAAATTTACAAAAGATGGTGAATAAACTAACATGCAATATGTCAGGTAGTGGTTGAGTCTATAGAGAAAAGAAAAGCATAGTAAGGGGATAGAGAGAGACTGGAGCATTGGTACCCTGTAAAGCTAGTCCATTGAGAAGATGACATTTGAGTAAAGACCTGGAGGAGGTGAGAGCGCAAGCTGGGTGGAATAGCTTTTCAAGCAGAAGAAATAGCAAGGGCAAAGACTGTGAGGCCGGAGCTTGGTTAACATGTTTGAGAAGGAGCCAGGAGGCCAGTGTGGCTGACACAGAGTGAGTGAGGAGGAGAGTTAGGACCTGGAAAAGAGATGAAAGGAGAAAAGGGAAGTAGGAAGACACAAATGGCCTTTTAGGGCATGGGAAGATCTTTGGATTTTATATTGACTGGAAGATTTTGAATAAAGATGTGCTTTATCCACTTTAAGTTTTAAAGAACTCTGGCTAATGTGTGATTAGATTGTACACAGCAGAGGTGGAAGCAGGGAAATGAGACATGAAGTTTGCCCAGTAATCTACATGACAGAATGTCCGTGCTAGAGTTGGGATAGTGGCATTTATCTAGTGAGAATCAGTCAGATTCAGAAGGCACTTTGAAGGCACTGTCAACAAGATTGGCTAATGGATGAGGAAAATGAGAGAAAGGCAGAGCTCAAAGCTGACTCCAAGTTTTAGGACTGGGCAACTGAAACATGGTGTTTCCATTTACTGGGATGATAAGACCAGTGTTGAGAAATTGAGTTTCTTCTGGGTATGTTAAACTGGAGATGTCCATTACACCTTCCACAGGCATAGGTGTAGTCTAGCTGCTGCAAGCTCTTTGCTACAACGCAAACATCAGACTCAAAGGAGGCATGTTGATGAAAAACGAGGCTGGGGAGTAAGCAGACTTTCTCACGTGGAAGGCTTTATGTGCATACCAAGGACGTGTATGTATTTTACCTTCCCTGACTACAGCTGGCCTGTGTTACAGGAATAAGCATCTCTTATTTTAGTTGGCGCTAAATCACTTCGAACCAGTGTCCACTTCTGGAGCCTACAGCTCTTGTAGCCAGATGTATGATGAGTGACCAATAGCTCTGTATTACTCTTTGCTTCCTTCCTTACCTCTTGCCAGGGACTTTGCTATGGGTGATTTTGTATTTATTTATTTATTTATTTATTTATTTAGAGTGTGAGGATGATTGGCCCTGTGCTAAGATGTTGCCAATCTTCCTCTTTTTACTCGAGGAAGATTGTTGCTGAGCAGCATCTCTGTCACTCTTCCTCTATCTTATGTGGGATGCTGCCGCAGCATGGCTTGGCGGGTGGTGCTAAGTCCACACCCAGGATCTGAACCTGCGAACCTTGGTCGCTGAAGTGGAGCTTAAGAATTTAACCACTACACCACTCCAACTCCCCTGGGATTTTTTGTTTTGTTTTGTTTTGTTTAGATTTTTTTATTTTTCCTTTTTCTCCCAAAGACCCCTGGTACATAGTTGTGTATTTTTAGTTGTGGGTCCTTCCAGTTGTGGCATATGGGATGCTGCCTCAGCATTGCCTGATGAGCAGTGCCATGTCCATGCCCAGGACTCGAACCAGAGAAACCCTGAGCCACTGAAGCAGAGCACAAGAACTTAAGCACTTGGTCATGGGGCCGGCCCCCCATTTTGTTTTTAATTTAATGAAATGAATTAACTTGAAGATCTATTGGAAATAAAAGAAGAAAGATAACTTAAGACCAGATAATTGAAAGTCTTGAAAATCAGTGTAGTTTAGACATTATGGGTAATTAAATGGGCATGTTTGTTAAAATATAGCATGCTTAAGATTATGGTTAAAGAAGTTTAATCCAGCAGCAATATCAAAAATAGATTGGACCTGAGGAAGAATGACAGTAGAACTAGAATTAAAGTAATTGGCAATATGAGACACACCGGCAAAGCCATAACAAGAGACATCCAATCTCTTCTCCCGTTTTTTGATTATTTTTTAATGGCATACTATCCACTTATGACATTTAACAACCTCTCTTCAATTGCTGAAAAGAAAATTTAGAATCATTTCCCATTTTTCTTTCTTCCAATCCTATATCCAATTGGTTAACAAGTACTGTCCTATATATCCCAGGTTTTTGGTGTTTTTATTTACCTTTTACTTCATTCCGCTAATTCTACTTAAATTTCAGAAAATCATTATGTTTGCCACTGCAGAGATCTTCCTCAACTTAGATGAAATCATTGCTACCTCCGGCTGTGGTCGTAGTGCCCTGACGGTTGACGGCGACTTTCTTGATGATGTGTCTTGTTTACCTTAGAAACTCAGTGCTGTGCTTAGCTTTGTTCCTGGTGGAGTATACAAATCAACTCAGCATGTGATTGTAGAATGAAGAGGTGAAAGAAAATTTTTAAAATTGTCTTTATAATATGTTTTATTTTTCCTCTGGGAATATTTACATTTATTATTCCTTTCCCCCTTGTTTATACCATCTCCTATTAGTAAACATACTTACTGGTTTGAAAGTAAATCTAATAAAAATAATCATTTCCTTCCCTCATACTACTGTGTACTTCTGAGTTAGAGGATAGAATTGTTAAATATGTGAGGGAAGTAGAAAAAGACCACAAGTATCATCTGAGGTTTAAAGTTTTGTATTCATAAATGTGTGATTTCTGAGACACAATCATTGAAATTCCATACATAAATTTAGCCTAGGTCATCTATAAGTAAAATCGGGGCCATGATCTTATGTGGCATGTGAATGAAATACATTGTAGGGTGAATGAATAATTTTCCCTAGTTTCAAACTAAAATCACGTTATTTCTAAATTGATCAGTTAGCTGTCATGACAGATGGCAGCTTAGGAATTATAATTCTCCTTTCACTGGGGTTTCAAGATTATAACTTAAATCTGTTTTTTTTTTTTTTTGAGGAAGATTAGCCCTGAGCTAACTGCTGCCAATCCTCCTCTTTTTGCTGAGGAAGATTGGCCCTGAGCTAACATCCGTGCCCATCTTCTGCTACTTTATATGTGGGACGCCTGCCACAGAGTGGCTTGCCAAGCGGTGCCATGTCCGCACCCAGGATCCGAACCGGTGAACCCCAGGCCACTGCCAAAGCGGAACATGTGAACTTAACTGCTGCGCCACTTGGCCAGCCCCAAATCTATTATTTCTTTTGAGTACAAATGGCACTACTGAACTTATTAGACTTTTGTTTTAGTCCAATTTTTTGAAATAAACCAAAAGAGATAATGCCTGAGAGGATCTGAAAATATTCATTTTCAATTTTGAGAAATTATAGGGAATTTCTGTTCTGGTCTCCATTAAGAGATGCCACGTTTGTATTAAAAAAATTTTTTTTAAACTTTCAACACTTCTGGGACCAGCCACATTGCCTTGTGGTTAATTTGGCACACTCCACTTTGGCAGCCTGGGTTCGCGGGTTCTGATCCCAGGCGTGGACCTACACCACCCATCAGCCATGCTGTGGCAGCAACCAAGGTAGAGGAGGACTGGCACAGGTGTGAGCTCAAACCTAATCTTCCTCAAGCAAAAAAAGAGAAAGATTGGCAACAGATGTTAGCTCAAGGGCTATTCTTCCTCAGAAAGAAAAAAAAAAAAACTTTCAACAGTTCCAATAGCAAGACCATCTACATTTTCTTTTTCACATTCCTGTTTCCAAGAATATATAATTGAAAAAATGCCTTATTCTTTAACTCTATCCTATTATTTTGGGTAAGTTCAATAACATACATCATAAACTTTAATGGCATTCATATTTTCAAATGTTTTCCTCATAAAAATAACTTTTAGGTACAATCGTTATTAATTAAATTATGGTAGGGGTTGATGATTTAGAGTAATATAGCCTTGAAAGACAACACTCATTTTTAAAAAGATTATGAAAAAAGGATTCCTTATTTAAAAAATTATACGTAAGTAAGAGATATATCTGATGTTTCAGAATTTCAGAAAAATAGCTTAATTGAGAAAAATATTTTAAAGTGTGTGTCTCCTGCTTCTCTATCCATCACAATTAGAGAAAATTACACATTTTACACCTGTCAAACACTGTTACCAGTGAATGGTATAAACTTTATTAACAATTTCATGCAGCTATCGACTTTATTTGTGAATCTAGTATTATAGATTTAAAGAAATCTAAGCAAACAAAAATAGAAAGTGAGTGATTATAGCAATGAATCTCTATCATAAAATATTCAAAACATTCACGTTTGAAGTATGACTACTTTTTGAGAGAGTCTAGTGTATAATTGGAATATAATTATAAATAAAAAAATTGAACAGATGATAATACTCTTAAAAAGGGTAAGATTTTTAGTGGTTTTCTGAGTATGCATTTTATTCTATTTTGGTGAGAAATTAGCCAATAGTTTATTTTTGACAATTTTTGTTTTGTATATAGATTAATTTTAATCAAACATAATTGTTAATAACATAATTTTCATGATATTACTAAGACCATATTTAAATGCTACATCCCTCTGGGTGAAATTTTGGTGATTGGGCTTGTAACTTCTTTAGTAGACCTTGGTCAAAAATCCAGCTCGAAACGAGTGGGTCTTAATTCTTTCCAGGCTGCCTATGAATTAATGCTGGTTTATTGGGAAAGAGATGAAAATTTGTGCTGCAAAACCATTAGCACTTTTGAGAATACCATATTGCTTGTATTTTAAGAATGCAAAACATAACAAAAAAATAAAATAGAGAAAAAAAGAAAGAAAAACGAGCCTTAATTCCTCTTTCTCACCATGGAAACAGTTTTAGAGAAAAATATATTTTATTAATTAATGTTTCTCATGCATATTAGATGGTACCACACTGAGTGATGCAGTGTTATAAACAAATAAGTGGTCATTTCATTCAACTCTGAAGAAGAATAACAGTTATTTTTTAGTGAGTGGGGACTGTTAACTATTGCTTAGTACCCATTCTCTCCACTTTCCACTTTGTAATAAAACTCTCTGAATTTTTGCTGTGTGCATTAATCCAACGAGCGACTACACTTCCTAATCGGACTTGTAGTCAGGCATGGCCTTGTTTGTACATTTAGGCTGATAATGTCAGGAAAACGTGTTGTGAGCAACTCCGACGTCATTGCTTTAAAGACAAGGATGCTCTCGCTGGGCGCTGGTTTCCCTTTCCCACTGCCTGGGGAAGGGCAACCCTGAAGCAACATTGAAGTCTGGTAGTAACGAGAGCAGAACTGCTCTGCCAGGAGGTGAGTGCTCAATTTAGACTGTTATAGGGATGAAAATATCTTTTTTCCCTTTGGTTTTTTTTTTTGGTGAAGAAGATTGGCCCCTGAGGTAACATTTATGCCAATCCTCTTCTATTTTGAATGTGGGACACCACCACGGCATGCCTTGATGAGTGGTGAGTAGGTCCATGCTGGGGTCTGAACCAAACACACGAACTCCAGGCCCCCGAAGTGGAGAGAGAGAGAACAAAGCCACTACACCTCTAGGTCAGCCCTTCTTCCATATTTGATCACAGTATTTTGGAGTCTTCTTGTTACAGCAGCGTAACTCTTACTCAACCTAATAGAGTATTCAAATACTATTACTAATGGAAAAAATCTTTACAAATATTTAGTCTACATGGCATGATACAATAAAAATATCTTGAAAGTTACCAGACTCTATGCGTACTCACATAATGCTAAAGCTTTATCTACATTACAAGTATCAGTGAAATTTTAATCTATTTGGAACAAGGCCAGGAATGAAAAGGAAAGAAGGGATGGAAATAAAGGAGACGATAAAGAATCAATTTAGAAAGAAAAGAATGCTGAAAGATACAGCAAACAGGGAAGACAAACTAAAATATTGGTGTGTGACTAGAAACAGTTCAAACAGAAATTATTTTAATAAAATGGCCTTTTTTATACTCCTAAGCTCTTCCATCATCTTTTTAAAAATATAAACAGAAAGTTACCGCTACATAATTCAGAGAAAAACATTGTGTTTCATTAGATAAAAGTAAACTAATCGTTATTGAAGATATGTATGCTGCATGTTTATGAAGACAAGCATAAATCAAACTGGCTTTCAAGAAGAAATGTGCATTTCTTTGTTTTTTAAAAATATTTTAAAATTTAACTAATATCAAAATAATATTTTACTTTTGACTGCATGTTTGAAATACTGATATGTTGAACTAAAGTAATAGGCTTCCATGAGCTCTTTGTAGGTTGTCACATTTTAAATGGACCCAATTTACTAATTTCATCTGTAAGTAAAGAGTTCAAATGTGAAATCCATAAGCATTTTAGGTAACAAGCATTCCTATCAGCCAGCAGTGAACTGTTACCTATTAAAATGTGGCATAATAATGAGATCTTAATACTTTACCATCCTCTTCTCTGCACACATATCTGGTACAGAAACCAGATTGGAAAAAAACAAAAAATTCCTACTCCCTTTCTTTGAGGCTCAACTTTCCATCAGATAATTTTCATGAATAATGGCAAATTTCACAGTTCTGATTTTCTTTCTATTTTTCTTGCAGAAAATTTATAAAATAAAACCACATTGCTTTAAAGCAGAACACATGGTTAGCTTTTAGCAGAAAAGTGAAAAATCTCTAGTTTGTCTACCACTGTAATTATTGGCAGCCGTTAAATTCTTCATACAACATAAGGCATAAATTAGCTAATCACCAACATGCGTGTAGCCGCAAGGTAACAACTATTAACCTTGGGGACAAGGGAGAAAATGAAATAGGTTAATAGATGATGACAAAGAGATAAGATGTTTAGTTATATGTTGATTAGGTTTTGCCACATGTCATTTGTTTTAGTCTTCAATGCCAGTTGTTATTCAACATTTTTATGAAAAGAGGCATTTTATGATATCAGTTTTCATTTTTAGTGGTCTCATTGCAAGGTAAGTTTCTGCATTTGGGCAAGAAAAAAGAAAATGGCAACAATGCAAACACAGTCACATTTTTCTAACAGCATAAAACTAATGTTAAGTCACCCTGTCAACGTAGATTCAGAGCCAAAAGGGAAAAAAAGAGTAAAAGACTGTATGTGATTTGTTCCACTGTCCAATTTTGCTGAGGACTCTTAGTTCTGCGATTAGAAGCTGATGACAGCTCACCCTGTTTAACTTGAATGTGGAGGTTCTTTTTAACAAATTTGTGGGAAAAACACACTGATGAGGATTTTTACATTTTACAAACAACAATGCCTAAGTACTAAAGTTTCAGTTAATAAAGAATAACTTAGATGAAAATATCAAATGAATAATACGCTATCCTTCATACGTAAATATAACGCTAATGGCCCACTGTCAATACAGCATACACCGCTGAATTTCTTCCAATCCGTGATGATGGATTTACACTCATTAATTCACAACTTTGCTCATCCCTCTGTGATCAACCACACACAAGACACCTGACTGGGAACCGGTTCATGGGACAGAGGGAAGCTGGCTGGAATTTATGAAACCTAACTACATCACTTACGCTCATTAGTATGGTGACTAGAGACCAAAAAGAAAAATGGAGCAGAAAATAAGCATTAATGGCAAACATCCCAAAAGTTGAATTTTAACTCATAAAAACTGACATTTGTCTCCTGTTTGCAGCTCGCAAATGATTTTTGTATCGATTTTCTTGTTCAAAACTTAATGCTATTCCCAGTAAGTAGGACTTACAATCACACCATGTTATAGATATGAGATTGCGACACAGAGGAATTAACGTAGTTAAAAGTCAGATTGAGGACACAGAATTTCCTGATGGCTAAGATCTGGCCTCTTCTCTGAATTCAACTCCCAGGTCTACCTCATAAGAAGCTTTATGACCTCTGTAAAGTCAACTATGATCTCAGCCTAAATACCTTTATCTATAAAATAATGATAACAATAGCGTCTACTTATAAGGATGCTGAGAAAATTACATAGGATGATCATATAAAGAGCTTAGTATTAAAGCTGGTCTCAATAAATGCTAATTTTACTATTAGTTTTATTACCATTACCCAAATATCCATAATCATCTCAGTACATCCTGCTTGAAATTGTAATAATAGCATTTATTTTAAATGAATCTTTTGTACAAAATAATATTACAAAATTTCAGGTACATGACATTCAGTTGTGAAAATTCTTATCGTTGTAAGTCAGAGGTGGATTCTAACCCTGGCTTTGCCACTTTTTAATGTGATGTTAGCCCCATTAGTTAACTTCTTTGAGTCTCCATTTGCACATTTATGATATTGGGTTAATAAAATCTGCTCTGCCATACTTACTGAGCTGTGAGGATCAAATGCAAAAGGACACTGACAACTGGAAAGTACCGCACACATGTAAAGTATTATTAGTACTTGGGAAATAATTGTTGGTGAAGTTGAATCTTTCTGAAGAACTCTAGCTTTTCACCATCTGGTATCACCTTGCCAATTTTCAACTGCATTGTACCTTACAAAAAAAAGATATCTTTCAGTCTTAGTATTTTGTGTTTGCAAACATTTTCCTCTCAAAGCAATTTTAACAAAATTAGAGACACCATTAGGTAACCATCAAGCAAGATACTGACGTATCTGATTCATTCATTTCATGTTCCATGTGATCATAGGAGTTAAAATGATGAGACAAAATGGGACCTCTAAGCCAGCACATGTGTTTCATTGTACGTTGAGTTGTAAAATCCTGAACTCTGATTTTTAAAGTAATTTCTCTATGACTCTTTTCAACAAAAGCAGTTTTGAACATGTGTTAAAGTGTAAAACAATATCGCTTTAGAGGGGTTGGGATTAATTCCAGTCTACCCTGTGATCTGTTAACAAATATGTCAGCTCCATTTTGATTTGGGGCTTTTCAATTGATAAGAGCTAAGAAGAAATGGCTTCGATTTTTGGTCCCTGCATAAGAATTAGAGTTTTGATGAGGAAAAAAAAAAATATGACCTTGCTAATAGATTGTGTTTCTTTGGAAAAGATACTCAAGAATAGTTTACAGAGAGACACAACCTAAGCACATGGCATCATTTAATGACTATTTATTTAACAATTCTGTACCATGCACTCTTCTAGGGCTTGTAAATAGAGCAGCAAACAAAACAACAAAATGGAAATCTGTGTCCCTATCAAGTTTGCATTCCCAATGTATTATGCAAGGTAATAGAAAAGAGGGAAAAACATGTTTTCATGGTTATATGTGAATTTAGCTGAATACTTTAATTTTAAATTCACCCCTATGTGTGTCTTCTAAGAGATGTTTATAAAATAGCTTGTGAAAGGTGAATGAAAATCCTTGGGTTTATTCAAAGATCATTGAAGGAAGCATTTCTGTTGATCTCTTAGAGCAGGTAAAGTTAATATGCTTTCAGTAAATTTGGAAGTCAAGAGTAGGTCACATGGATGACCCTAAGTTCTCCCACCTTCTGTGCGCAACCATTACTTTAGTATCACAAGTAGCTCCAGCCTCCTCCCCATGTCGTGTCGTGCGCTTAGTGCACCCAGCCTCTCTGCAAATTCCGCTGGCGTTCTCATGGTTCTCATGTCAGGGATGACACTGACTCAGGTCCCTGAAACTGCTGACTTCTTGATCCTAATATTATTTCCTTTTCTGTGGCCTTGACTTATTGTCCACTTGATCTGTTCTGGACCACACCCAGATTCTTTCATTCACCCCTAACTGGCCCACTCAACTCTTTTCTGTCTTCTGGATGCCTTATACTTCTCCCCAACATTGCTGACTGAAGAGACAAAATTCCCGATACCTTTTTACACAAACTATTTTAACTTTATCCAAGTCTCTCTCATTTAGGCCCACCCAGGGGCCTTACTCTCTGCCAATATATAAAAATAAATAAATAAGTAAAAGCCAAACAAGGGACTTGTTTCAAAGAGACAAGATTATTGTTTTTCCATCCCTAGAAAGAAGATGTACAATACACACCCACACATCCACTTCCACAGGAACAAACACAAATGTATATAGTACATATGTATACTTAGTAGAAAATAAATCTCTTACCATCTGCTTAGAATATCATCTGCTTTTGATGACTATTACTAGGTCTCAGGAGGACATGGATTAAGTTCTGCCTTCATTGCTTGTTTTTCAGGTGATATTGGACAAGTTAACTGATATTTGCCTCACTTTAATCAACTAAGAAATCAGAAAAATACTATGTCAGGGGATTGTCGGGAGAATCACATGAGATAATAAACCTGAAATATAGACGCTATAAATTAGTCGTAAGCACTCTTCACTTGCAGCAAGGTAAATTTGTCTTTCATGATCTCCGAATTCTCACTTCCCTCTAGTCTGTCTTCGGTCCTGCTCTTTCAGGGACCTGATCCTTCACTCTAAGCTCCTTCCAGCCCTCCTGCCTGCAATGCTTTCTTTTGTTTGTAATTTAATAGACTTCTTTTTGGCACAGTTTTAGGTTCACATAAAATTGAACAGACAGTTCAGAGAGTTCACAGATACTCCCTTTTCCTCTGTCTGCCACAGCTTCCTTATCATTAACATCTTGGCATTAGTGTTGTGTATTTGATACAACTGATGAACTGATATTGATACATTATTGGTAACTGAAGTCCATAGTTTACACGAGGGTTCCCTCTGTGTTGTGCACTCTATGGGTTTGCACAAATGCAGAATGACGTGTATCCACCATTATATCATCACACAGACTAGTTTTACTGCCCGAAAACCCCTGTGCTCCACCTGCCCAACCTTCCCCAACCAGCATCCCCTGCCAGCCACTGATCTTTTTACTGTCTCTGTAATTTTGCGTTTTTCAGAATAACACAGTATTTACTCTTTAAAGACTGGCTCCTTTCACTAAGAAATATGTATTTAAGGTTTCTTCATGTCTTTTCGTGGCTTGATAGCTCAATTCTCTTTAAGGCTGAATAATATTCCATTGTATGGACCTAGCAAAGTTTGTTTATCCACTCACCTACTGAAAGACATCTTGGTTGCTTCTATTTAGCAATTATGAATAAAATTGCTATAAACATTTATGTGCAGGTTTTTGTGTTTTCAGCTCTTTTGGGTAAATATCTAAGGTCACGGATGAAGGATCATATGGTGAGACTATTCTTAGTTTTGTAAGGAACTGTAAAAATGTCTCCCAAAGTAGATGTAGCATTTTCATTCCCACAAGGAATGAGTGAGAGTTGGAATAAATTTTGGTCATTTCAAAATCACATTGTTTTCAAGGCCAGCCTGCTGGCATAGTGGTTAAGCTCACCTGCTCTGCTTTGACGGCCTGGTGTTCACTGGTTTGAATCCTAGGCACAGATCTACACACCGTTCATCAAGCCATGCTGCGGCGACACCCCACATACAAAATAGAGAAAGACTGGGACAGATGTTAGCTCAGAGACAATCATCCTCAAGCAAAAAGAGAAAGATTGGCAATGGGTGTTAGCTCAGGGCCAATCTTCCTCACAAAAAACAAACAAACAAAAAAAATCATTATCTTCATCTTTCTCCCATTTTTAAATTGGGTTGTTTCTTTTATTATTGTTTAGTTTTAATAGTTCTTTGTATACTTTGAATACAAGGCCTTTATCATGTATGTGCTTTGCAAATATTTTATCCCAGTCTGGCCTTTATCTTTTTTTTTCCCTTGAGGAAGATTTGCCCTTAGCTAACATCCACTGCCAATCTTCCTCTTGTTCTATGTGAGCTGCCACTAGAACATGACCAGTGACATATGAGTGGTGCAGGTCCATGCCTGGGAACTGAACCCAGGCCACTGAAGTGGAGCATGCCGAAATTAACCACTAGGCTGCTGGGGCTGGCCCTGTCTTTTAATTTTCTTAGTAGTGTCTTTCACAGAGCAGAACTTCTAAATTTTAATCATATCCAAAATATCAAGTTCTTCTTTCATGGATTGTGCTTTTGGTGTTGTAGCTATAACACCTTGCCAATTGCAAAGTTACATTTGACTTTCTATATTTTATAGTTTCATGTTTTCTTCCTTTCTTTGTCTATTCTTTCACCAATACCACAGTATCTTGATCACTATAGCTTTTATTAGTAAATTCTAAAGTCTGCAAGGACAGTCCTTAAGCTTTGTTGTCTTGCAGGATTGAGTTGGTTATTCAGGGTCTTTTGTCGTTCCGTCGAAACCTGAGAATCAGTCTGTCCATATTCACAAAGCAGCTTGCTTGGATTTTGACCAGGCCTGCATTGAATCTGTAGATCATGTGAGCATTGACATCTTAAAGATATTGTCTTCCTATCCATGAAAGTGAAATATCTATCTATTTAGATTCTCTGATTTCTTTCATCACGGTTTTGTAGTTATCCTCATACAGATCCTGAACATCTTTGTTAGATTTATGTCTGTTTCTTTATTTTTGATGCTAATGTCAATTACATTGTATTTTAATTTCAAATTTCAGTTGTTCAGTGCTGATAGATAAGATCTCAATGGACTTTTGCATACTAACTTTGTATCTTGCAGCCTTGCTATCATAGCTTATTATTTATAGGAGAGTTTTGGTCAATTTGGGGGGATTTTTAAAAAATGAGCAATCATGTCATTCGTGAACAAGGACGGTTTTATTTCTTCCTTTACAATATGTATGCCTTTCAGTTACTTATGATGTCTTACTGCATTAGCTAAGACCTCCTTTATGATGTTGAAGAGGAATGGTGAAACAGGTTTTCTTTGCTTTGTTTCCAATCTTAGAGGGAAATCATCCATTTTCTCCCATTAATTTTGATGCTAGCTGTAGAGTTTTTGGGGATGTTCTTTATCAAATTGAGGAGGTTCCCTCTATTCTTAGTTTGCTGAGTTTTTATCATGAATGAGTGTTGGATTTTGTTAAATGCTTTTTCTGCATGTATGATGTGATCATATGACTTATTTTTTAGTGTGTTGATATGATGGATTACATTAATTGATTTTCAAGTGTTGAACCAGCCTTACATATCTGGGATAAATTTCACTTTATTGAGATTATAATTCTATTTATACATTGGTGGAATCAATTTGCTAATATTTTTGTATCTATTTTCATGAGAGATATTCATCTGTAGTTTTTCTTTCTTGTAATGTCTTTATATTATATTGGTATTTATGGTAATGCTGACTTCATACAATGAGTTAGGAAGTGTTCCCTCTGTTTCCATTTTCTGGAACTGATTGTACAGAATTGGTGTAATTTCTTCCATAAATGTTTGGCAGCATTCATTACTGAAAACATCTGGCCCTGTTGCTTTCTGCTTTGGAAGGTTATTACATTGATTAAATTTCTTTGATGGAGACCAATATATTCAGATTATCTATTTCTCCTTGTTCAATTTTGGGTAGATTGTGTTTCAAGAAATTGGCCTATTTCATCTAAGTTATTAAATTTGTGAACATAGGCTTTCTTATAGTATTCCATTATTGTCCTTTTAATGTTCATAGGCTCAAAAGTGATGGTCCCTCTTTTATTTCTGATATTAGTTATTTATGTCTTCTCTCTCGCTCGCTCTCTCTTTTTTTTAGCCTGGTTAGCACTTTATCAATTTTATTGATCTTCTCAAGAAGCAGCTCTTGGTTTCATTAATTTTCTCTGTTTTCCTGTTTTCAGTTTCATTAATTTCTGCTCTAATTTTTACTGTTTCTTTCCTTCTGATTGCTTCAGTCTTGTATTTCTCTTCATTCTCAAGTTTTCTAAAGTGAAAGTTTAGATTATTGATTTCAAATCTTTCTTCTTTTCTAATATATGTATTCAACGATATCAATTTCCTTTTAAGCACTGTATTTATTGCATCCCACATATTTTTATAAGTTGTATTTTGTTTTCACTCAGTTAAAAATATTTTTAATTTCTTTTGAGATTTCTTCTTTGACCCATGTGCTATTTAGAGGTGTAGCATTTAATCTCCACGTATTTTGAGTTTTTCAGCAATCTTTCTGTTATTGATTTCCAGTTTAATTTCACTCTGGTCTGTGTGAACACGCTTTGTACGATTCTTGTTCTTTTAAATTGTTGGCCCAGAATGCAGTCTATTTTGGTGAATGTTCCACATGAGAAAAATGTGTATTTTACTGTTGTTCGATGTAGCATTCTATAAATATAAGTTAGATCCAATTGATTAATGATGCTGCTCAGTTAAAGTATGTCCTTACTGATTCTTGGCCTTACTGATAGAACTGTGTTGAGGTCTCAGAAATAGTGGCTTTCTCTGTTTTTCTTTGCAGTTCTATTGCTTTTGCCTCACACATTTTCTTTTGATGCTCTGTCATTAGCTCTATATACATTAAAGATTTTATGTCTTCTTGGAGAACTGATCCATTTATCGTTAAGTAATGACTCTTTTTATTCCCTTATAAATCTACTTATTCTCATGTCAGCTTTGTCTGATATTAATATAGCTGCTCTAGCTTTCTTTTGATTTATATTAGCATGCTATACCTTTCTCCATCCCTTTGCTTTTAATTTGTTTGCATTTTTATATTTAAAGTGGGTTTCTTGTAGGCATCATATAACTGTCTTTTTTTTCTTATCCACATTGTCAGTCTCTGTATTTTATTGGGGTTTCACATTGGTGTATTTATTGGTATATATAAATAATCACTTTAAATATATTTAAAGTTTTGAAGTGGCTCTTGATATAGTTGGATTGATATCTACCATTTAAAAAAAACTGTTTTCTATTCATTGCCTTTATTTTTTTTTAAATCTTTCACTCTTTTTCTAACTTCTCTGGTTTAACTGAATGTTTTATATGATTCTATTTCTCTCCTGTTTGCATGTTAATTATACTTCTTTTTAAATTTTTTAAGTGATTGCCCTAGGTTTTGCAATATACATTTACAACTAATTTCAAATAAGACTGTACCACTTTGTGGATAGTGCGGGTATCTTACAGCAGGGTATTACCACTTCCTCCCTCCCATCCCTTATAATCCTGCTGGCATTCATCTTATCTGTTTTACTAAATATACTGCTGCTATTATTATTTTGGAAAGTCATCTTTGAAATCAATCAAGAGTAAGAAAAATAAAAAGTTTTATTTTCCTTTCATTTGTTCCTTCTCAAAGACTCCTCTTTTCTTTATGTAGATCCAAATTTCTGACCTATATTATATTCATTCTCTGTAAAACTTAACATTTCTTACACCACAAGTCTACTTGAGAAAGTCTTTATTTCTCCTTCAATTCTGAAGGATAATTTTCCTGGATTCAGTATACCATGTTGACTTTTTTCTTTTAACCTTTAAAAATTTCCTTCCACTTCCTTGATGCTTGCATAGTTTGTTAAAAGAAGTCTAATGTAATTCCCATCCTTCCTCCTTTATAGTTAAGTTGCTCCCCCAACCCACCCCACCACCAGTTTCTTTCAAGACTTTCTTTTTGTCCGTGGTTTTCTGCAGTTAGCCTAGGTGTAGACTTTTGGGATTTATCCTACCTGGTGTTCTCTGAGTTTCTTACACTGTGCTTTTGTGTCTGTCGTTAGTATTAGAAAATGCTCAGTCACTATTATTTCAAGCATTTCTTTTGCTCCTGTTTTTCTTTCTTGTCCTTCTGGTATTCCCATTATGCATATGACACACCTTTTTTAATTGTCCCACAGGTTTTGGATATTTTGTTCCTCATTCTTTTCATTTTATTTTTCTCTTTGCATTTCAGTTTGGGAGGTCTGACCTATCTTCAAGTTCACCTACTCTTTTCTCAGCTGTGTCTAGTCTACTGGTGACTCCCTCAAAAACATTCTTCATTTCTGTTACAAGGTTTTTGATTTCTATCATTTTTCTTTTGATTCTCAAGATTTCAATCTCTCTTCATATATTACCCATCTGTTCTTAATTGTTGTCCATTTTTTCCACTAGAGCATTTAGCATTTTAATCATAGCTTTTTTAAATACCCAGTCTGGTCATTTCAAATTCTCTGCCATAGCTGGGTCTGTTGTCTTTTCAGATTATGTTTTTCTTGCTTTTTACCATGACTTGCAATTTTTTTTGGTTCAAAGGTGGACATAATGTATTAAGGGATAGGAACTGACATAAATAAGACTTTAGCGTGAGATTTTTATTTTATCTTTTATATTAGTCTGCAGTAACAAACTACCACAGGCTAAGAGGCTTAAACAATAGCTTACGCCTTTCTCACAGTTCTGGAGGCTGGAAGTCCTAGATCAAGGTGTTCATGAGTTCCATTTCTCCTATGGCCTTTCCCTTTGGTTTGCAGATGTCTGCCTTCTCCCTGTTCCTCACACAGCCTCACCCCTGTGTGTGTGTGCATTCCTGGTGTCTCTTCCTTTCCCAATAAGGACACTAATCATATTGGATTGAGGGTCCACACTTATGATCTCATTAAGTTAGTTTACTCTTAAAAGGACCTAACTCTAAATACAGTCACATTGGGTGTTAGGGCTTTAAGATATAAATTTCGGGGAAACAAAATTTAGTCCATAACTATGGGCTAGCAGTAAGGCTGTGTTAAATATTTCCTGTAGGCATCAGAGAATGCAATCTCCTCTAGTGTCCTTGTTTTTATCTCCCAAGTTGCCTTTGGGTTTCCCTAAGTATTCTCCCTCAAGTGGAGTCTGTCTTGCAGCACTCTCGGTTATCACAGCACTATTGTTATCCTAGAGTCTTTTGATGTGGTGGCAAGATATCAGGGAAAGGAAGTGTTTTATAATCTTGTGATTAAGTGTCTGTCTTTTACTTGTTGTTTGCTGTTATTTTGGTGGATGAGAGACCCTAGCTTGTGCTCTTCAGAAGAGTATCTTGGCTTCCTTTTTCTTTCCTCCCCTTATGTGAGATAGAAATTGTAAAGGGACTGGAATTGGCTATCTGTTCTTTCCCATGTCATACAAAACTTTGTTACAGTAATTTCCCTTGAGGGTTGGCCTTATTTGCAGAGAACAGAAGGAATCACAGAATGCTCTGAGTGTATTCCATAATGGTTGCTTTTCATTTCACTCTGCCAGAAGCATGAGTAAATTTTCCTTAGAACTTCACAGTAAGAACTGGTGGGGCTCCTGGAAACTAAATTCTTGAAAGCATGGGGGTCCCACCTAAATTTCACCCACACCCCTGGAGATTTTTTAACTCTCAAGCTAATCCATATTGAACCTCCAGCAATTCATCAATTATAGTTTAGGTGTTCCTAATGGTACTGGCTCCAGAGATGAGCTCCTGCTCCTGGGTTCTGCTCTCCAAAAATTTGATTCTCTGTATTTCCCTCTATCTCCAGGTTTCTTGGAAGAACTTTGTCCATGGAGCTCAATTCTGTGATGATTTTAAGAAGAATTGTTTTTCAGTCTGTTCACTTTATGTCTTGTGAGAATAGGAGTGGCAACTTCTAAGCTCTTTACATGTTGTAGTGAAAACTGGAAATTCTTGGACACTTTTTGTTCCCTATAGAAATTGTCCTACAATTGAAAGAGTGCATCCCCCTTTTTCCATCACCACTTGCCTGCCTAATTCCTCAGGAACACAAAGTAGTGTTCCAGTATTTCCAAGATAGATACTAAGCAAATGACACAAAAATTGATATGACAGAGCTAGTGCTTACAATGGACTAATGTGTGAACTTTTTGAGGTATATTTATAGCATCATATTAGGGTTGTACAGTTATAATAAGACTAATGGGATCAATACCAGCAGACAATAGGAATTTTTTTAACATAAGCAAAGAACGTAGTTTATTGTACACAGACAACTACACAAAGCAGGAGACACAGCCACTCTCAACTGAGGGCTCAAACCTTCCCAGAAAACCAACCAACACTGGTGTTCAACCACTAATGATATCCTCTGATCAGGTTGAGTGTCCTGTCTCATAGTCTATGCTATTATCCATTTCAACATAATGATTTTGTATGCACATGGCCACTATGGAAAAATGGAGAGCAGAAAATAGACAGTGACATTCCGTAAGGAGATAGTAAAAGTCCTGGGAAAACCAGAAATGGTGATAGTCTTGAGACTTTAAAAAAAAATACAGTACTTTACAAAGAAATGAGCATGAATCGTTATTCCCATATGGAGACAAGGAAAATGAAGTCACAGATTGCTAAGGGATTTATTCAAGATTTTAAAGACAGTAATTCAAATTAGGGATTTGAACAGAAGTCCTTGTGCATTTCTGCAACTGTCTGCTGCACTGTGAAGTGTCTGCATGAAGAAAATAAAAGAAAAAGAAAAAAGGAAAGAGAGAGAGAGAGAAAATTATATTGTTCAAAATTTCACATGCTGAACAATAGCTGTTGAAAGGATTCTGAGGCCCCCACCACAACTTGTGGTTTCCATTTCCATTTTAGTTGTCTTTCAGCAAGGTAGCTTACTCTGTTTCTGGTTACCTACTGAAGCTTTGCAAGTATAGGTATTCGGTACAGGCTTCATCTGGATAGGAATATCTAAGAACTCATTTTTCTACATATGCTTTGCAAATTTTCAGTGGAGCAAAGCATTTAGCACAGCATGTGGTGTTAATGTCGTAGATGTGATTTAGTATGTCCCTGAAGCAAATCAGCCAAAGATGATTTCCGCCCAATATTCTTGACAATTTTGGGATGCACAATGGAAATTCTGATGGAACATCAGTCACAAAGGAATTGTTAAAAGACTTGTGTGACAGAGACTCTTCCTAAAATAAATCTTACAGAGGTACAACCCAAATAATAAAAACTAGATTTAAAATAACTTTTATATAAATAGTGTATGAATGCTAAATTCTCATTGTTTTCACTCCCTCCAGGATGGATGTAGGAAAAGTAGACAGAATATTGGCCTAGGTCTTTTACAAGAGATCTTGTGTTTTATTTTCCATTATTAACTTCACATTCAAACCCTCATGTTCTCGTATTCTTTAAACTAGATACTATAAAACATACTTGTATGTTTGAACAGAGATATTATAAGGATTAAGAAAATATTCACCACCATCTCAGTTCATCAGACTAGCATGGTATATGATATCTACAACAGTCTTTAAATAACGCCACATATTAAAGCCTTTGCAATTTGCTTGATTCCAAGTTATTCTGTAAATCTACAAGAAATACAAGAGTACATGCTCCTCTTTACCATTGTCCTGTATCAAGTGTGGGCAAACTACTGCTCACTGGCCTGACACTGCCCTCCACCTCTTACTCTACAAAGTTTTTCAGGAACATAGTCAACTCATTCGTGTGTATTGTTTTTGGCTACTTTCCTGCTACAATGCAGAATTAGTAGGCGTGATAGAAACTTTATGGCTCACAAACCCTAAAATATTTATTATCTGGTCCTTTACATAGAAAGGTTCCCAATACCTGTCCTATGGAATATCCTCTACCTTTTTTACTTTTACCGTTTCTGATCTTTGTTAAAGTGTTTCGTTATACTTAAAATGTTCTCATTCTTCACCAAATATAAATAACATAAAAGAACAACTCCCCAAAAGAGAAAAGAGAGCACTGTACATTTTCTTTGTGCCATTTTCTCCTATTTAAATGACCAATGATTCACAGTACACGTCTTTTATTAAGTACTAGTTGTGTGGCAGAGCCCATGATAGGCACTTTATATATAATCTTTCTAATACTCAAAGCAGAATAAAAGAAGCAGAAAAAAATACCTACTTCCATGTAGTAAAGTAGCAAAAAATAATGCCTATTCACCCAGAGAAATAATTTCTTTCTCTCTGTAACAGCTGATGAGAACATTGTTATACATTTTATATGCAAGAATTACTTTGAGATATACATCTGGAAATGGAATACTCAATTTCTTTCCTAGACCTGGTCTTGTACTTTTAATTAAGTACTCTGTATGACATTGTCATTAACCCGTTACTCAAACCAGAAATACAGGCTATTTCTTCATTTTCTGACCACTTCTCACAAACTATTCTTTTTCATTTCTTACAGATTTTACCTTGTAACTTTTTTTTTCTGCTTCAACCGCTGCCATGGTTCAGATGCTCAGTAAGCCTTATAAACTTCAATAGCATTTCTTGTTGGTTAATATAGTTCTTATCCAGAATGTGGGTACAGCAGCCACTCCCCTCTTTGGAGGATGTGCTCCTCCTCTTTCCTTTTACATACACACCTCAAGGTTCAATTGAGGGCTGACATTTTCCTATGTGATTTTGTCTCCCTGGCCACAGTGATTTGATGAGAAATGAAAAATGAGGATTTGACCCAATCTGAACCGATCATGTTGTGCTAAATCTTTGACCACCAGAGTGAGTAACCTTCAGGTGGGTATGGACCCAAGTCAGATTCTTTCTTTTTAACTTTCTGACCTGACTTGGGTTCTTCTCTGGTGGCAAAGTTAGGGAGCCATTGGACAAGGGGCTGTTGTCAGCCTTGATTCCAGCCTTTTGGAAGAAGAAGGTCTGTAGTGAGAGGAACTGAGGCTGGACTATAGACAACAGTGGCAGGAACTTACTAGATTTTTTTTGCTTTCTCTCATGTGAGTCCTGCCCTATTTTTTCTTTTCCCAAAGTTTTCTTATAAGGACCAAAATATTTCTCTCATTTGCTTAAACTATTTCAAGTTTGGTTTGTATAACTTGTAACTAAAAGGATCCTGATTAATATTCTCTTAATTTCATCCCCGAATCCCTCTAAATTCACCCTGCACATTGTTGCTCAGGTTATCTATCCAATTTCCTCTTTGAAATACTCAATCCTGCATTAAAACTGGCAAGATAAAATCTGAGTTCCATGGCCTACAGACCTTCTAATATTTTACTCATCTAATTTTTCAGTCTGCCTTTCACCACTCTAGCCTTAACATTTTGTAGGTTGCGGTTTCCTAAATACACTATGCTGGTTCACACCACAATTGTTTTATTTTGTTTAGTTCTCCTTTTGATTAAAATTTCCTAATTTTTTTTATCTTTCCTTACTAATTTCTGCTGATTGTCCAAAACTCATTCAATGTCAACTTCACTAGAAAGAGTCCCATGATGTATTCATTCTCCTTCCCTGTTTCAAACTGGCCAACATATGTCTCGATATGTACACGTGCTCCCATGTCACACTGTACATATATGCAGCTGTGCTGACTCCATCAAACAGAATATCAGTTTTTTCCAGTGTCTCACCATGACTTGTTTATCTTTTCATGACAGCCTGAAATTTAAGAGGCATTATTATAGTTTTATTGAATCTTGGAGACGTGGCTTTCACGCCTGAGTGTGTATAAAAGCCCCATCGGAGGCTTTTGTAAAATGCGGGTTCAGAGGCCCCGTTCCTTTAGATTATCTCGTAGTAAATTTGGGTTGAAATTCAAGAACAAATATTTTCAACAAGTACCCAAAGGACTTATTCTGAAGGTTATCTTTTACAATTTTAAAATAAAGAATGATAAGGTAGATAATGCAACTTGAAAGTTCTCTTAACCATCAAATTGGTCCTTACCATAATTCAAAATAAGGGAAGAGAACTACATTCATTCAAGAATGGTACCATATAGGGGCCGGCCCCATGGCCTAATGGTTACGTTCACATGTTCTGCTTTGGCTGCCCAGGGTTCACCAGTTTGAATTCTCTGATTTGGATCCCAGGCACAGACCTACACCTTGCTTATCAAGCCATGTTGTGGCAGGCATGCCAGATATAAAATAGAGGAAGATGGGCACAGATGTTAGCTCAGGGTCAATGTTCCTCAGTAAAAAAAAGAGAATTGGTGGTGGATATTAGCTCAGGCTAATTTTCCTCAAAAAAAAATAAAAAAGGATTAGTGCCATATACATGTGCCGGGGTAAATTACATATTACCCCAAGGAATATGTTTCTGGTACTCTAAGTGGCTTATTATTATCTTTTACATTTACAAAAGTTTAAAGACATAGATCTGAAAAAAAGCAATATAGAAAAATTCAAAAGTAAGGATTATCAACTGACAATTTGAGTATATGTAATTTTTCACACATAACTCCAAGAATTTTCATTAACCAATTAATTGTTTTCTTGGGAAAAACGTTTTTTTACTTATACAAGTAGCAGTATCTGGACAGTAAATATATTTGCAGTGAAGACATAATGGAAGATGTTAAAATTAAATTTTATCTCTCAGATATAAGTTTTAAAAATTCAAAGTCAGGAAAGAAATAATAAATGTACTTGGCTACTGAAGATTAATTTAACACTGTCTGAGCACAGAAATCTTACCAAATAGTGACATAAAAGTAAATCAAAGTGAATTTTGGCTCTTTCATTTACTATAATGAATAAAATAAAATCATTTACTATAATTTACTATAGCATTTACTATATACTATAACCCCAAATAGGGTACATATTTGGCTTAAGAAAGAATTGGTGATAAGTATGTTAAATATAGTCAAAATTTATTTCATAGCAAATTAATTTTTAAAATCTTAACCATAATAAATGTAATTCTATTAAAAAACATTTATCAAGCATTTTTTTAAAAATTTTATTTACAAGATCTATTAGAAAATACATGTTTGGTACATTGTCAAATATTATCACAGGTCTACTGACCAAATGTTAGCTATAACACCTAAAATTTAAAAGAAAATTTTAATACTGCATTCTTCTTAAATTCAGAGTAAGCATATACTATGTTGAAGACAGAAATAACCCAAAAAGCACACACTGATATATTTCTGAAGTTAAATTCTATAGTTGAGGGCTGGTAATTACATACCTAAACTATCGCATTAGTTCTGGTCTAGTTCAGATTGACCCAGAGAAGAGAAACTTCTTTTGGAGCAAATGCACTAAATCCACAGGTAAGAAAACATTTTAGATTTACATAGACTTAGATTGAAATATTAGCTCTGATAATTGATGACTAATTAATCTCCTTAGGCTTTTTCCATCTCAAAATAATAATTTCTCTCTTGCAGGGTTCTTATCACACACAACTTACATAAAGTGTGTGGCCCAAAGCTTTGAAAAAACTAGGCACAATTGAAGAAGAGTAGGAACTCTAGACTTTTTTTCTATCCTAGTGTTCCAAGGTACGTTAACTTGAGTTATTGAGGAAAATTAAGAAGTGTAATAATTATTATGAGTATCTTTAAGACCATATTTTCCAGAATTCAGTTAACTTTTAAAGTCATGAATGACTAATATAATTTCAGCTGTTTTATTTTATTCTGTTGTAAGATACATCATAGTCGACCAGACTGACATCTGTGGCTGTCCCGAACTCTGTCCTCTAGTTCCTTGGGCCTGAAAGAGGACTGATGGTCTGTTGATACTAGAGTCATCCTGTGTGGTGCTCATAATAACCTGAGCTCAGGCTAAAAGCCATAAAAACCAAAAAACAAACAAACCAAAAACAATGTTGACAACCCTTAAGAGAGTTCTTGTGCCTTCATGTAATTATTCTGTTCTGTTTTGATTTTGTAATTTGTCCAGAATTTGTTATTATCTACTGGAGGTTGGGTTTAATCAGGTTTTACTCAGCTGTCTTGTAAGCAGAACTCGATGCAGTTATTTGTAAAGAAAAGTTAAAATGCACTCATATTGTTTGGAGAAATTCATTAATGTTGTCTGACAAAAACTGAAGCTTTGAAGTCACTGAAGCATCTGGTGAGAACAGAAATTTTTCATCTCTCCTCCAATTTCAAATGGAAAATAAGAAGATAATTGAAATGATGTTGGCAAAGGTAAAATAAACTGTTTGCATCTTGATTTAATGAATAATGTTAATATGAGCTAATTTTCTTTGAAGGAGTTCTTGGAAAATATCAAAATTGTATTTTAAAAGAGTGCACATTAAGTACTCTCTTAAAATATATTAGATAACTATTTAGGATCTTTTACTTTTTTAAGATGATGTGCTGTATATTTTTGAGTGTTAGCAAATATTATTGTAGTTCTCCTCTTTGTCTATAAGTGAACATTAGTTGGAAGTCTTTGCTAACAGAAATTAAAATGACCACAAAATCTTTAGTCAGTTAATGGATTATTAAGGGTTTTGCTTGTTATTCTCCTCATTTTAGCTACTTTTCTTTTGACACCTGGCCTTTATTTGCAGTCACATGTTTTATTTTAACCCCTCTCTAAAGGAAGAAATGGTTTTGTAAGTCAATGCTTTTCTTTAAGTAGTTATATTTTTATCATTTTTAGATTCCCCGTTAGCACTCCAGATTATTATGGCCAGACTTAGAACCAGACATAAAAATAGTTTGCCATTTGTAAGAAATTCAGCAGTTTTACGGGTGAAATAACGAAAAAATCTTAAGGAAAATATTGTAACAAAATACTCCCAGAACATTCTGTTAATAATATAGGCTATCACAAATAAAAATTTTAAATAATTTGGAGGCATGCCAAAAATATCAACTCTGGTTATATTTTGTGAATAGTAGGTACCTGATTGTTCAACTAACAGCTGAAAAAAGCCTGTGAGCCTCATTAGGCTCTTTTTAATATCTTTGATGTAGCTGAGAAACTAGACATAAATACGATTAGCCCTCCATATCCACAGGTTCCACATCTGTGGATTCAACCAACCATGGATTGAAAGGTCTACGATGGTTGTGTCTTTACTGAAAAAGTACAGACTTCTTTTGGGTAGTTATTCCCTAAGCAGTACAGTATAACAGATATTTACATAGCATTTACATTATATTAGGTATTACAAATACTGTAGAGATTATTTATCATATACGGGAGGATGTGCATAGGTTATTTGCAAATATTATGCCATTTTATATAAGAGACTTGAGCATCCCTGGGTTTTGGTATCCACAGGGATCCTGGAACCGGTCCCTGGCTGATAACGAGGGATGGCTGTGTGCTTAAGGACTATGTCAGCTGCTAGTCTCTACCAAAATATTCTTTATTATATTAATTGATCCTATATTTTATATTCTTTATGTGATTAATGTTGAACCAAGTATTATATTTGATGAGGACTGCAATTTCTAATATAGATATACCTCTTCCCTGCATCTTGATAAAGTTTAATGTTTGTTAATTTTGGAGATAAATATCAACATTCAAAGTTGTTTAAATTATCTGTTTCAAAAGCTTTAAACAAATATACTATTTGTCTCTTGTAATGCTATTATAATAAAGTCTTCCCAGGACAACATTGACTTGTAACTTGCAATCCCTATCAAGAAATTTCTAAGTCTATGAAAATAGTCTGCTAGAATGCTGTTTCTTTTTCTCACATAAATACCAGTTTTGCATAATAGTTTATTTGCAGCATTGGTAACTATCTTTTGACATGGAATCACATTTGGTAATTTCATTTGACGTTATTTTAGTCATCTTCATTCAAGAGGAAAAATTGAAAGACATTTTCACTTTTCCATTGTGAAGAAGCAGATTTATAAATAATAATGTCTTAATAATCTTTACAAAAATCTCAAGAATATTCCGGATTCAGAAAAACATTCCCAGATATTTGGTTTTGGTGGTTGGGTTATTATTTGTTTAGCTTAGTGCAGCAAGAATTTCATCAGTACAATTACTTCTCATCGTAGGAAATTAGTCTAGCTTGTTCAGACCTTGATATTTTGCAATTTAAAAACAAGAGAAAAAGAAATGGAAACACTGATATGAAATTAGGGACATAATATTAAACGACACTTTACAAATTTTTAAATGTTTAAAATTTCATTTGTGTTTTGGCATGATTTATGTATTTGACGTTAACAATTAAGTTACTGTAGACTCTATGAAATCACTATTAAAGGTAAAAACAGTGGTAGTTCATGCAATATTTTGAGTGCATGAACCGTGACTCGTGGGAATAGCGTAATAATTTCAGCTTCAGCTATTTTTCGTCATTTGTTTTGTGGGTTAAAATCTGCATTGGAATGTGCGCTTTTGCTTCGGGATCTTCATTATCAGGTACTTTTCTTTGCTCAGGCATGCACTCGATTACCATCTCTAAGTACACAGCCTTTATCAATTGCTTTCTATAAAAGTTATACTATCTCTCAAATATTTACTAACTTATTAACTGTGGCTGTGCAATGAGATTACCATAAATATAATATACATATATATGTATATATATGTATATTATATATATGTGTGGTATCTTTCTATTTATTGTATTGCATTATATATTATATATATAATAAAATTGTTTTAAGTTTACAGAAAAATAGCAAAGACAGTACAGAGAGTTCCCATATACAATGCACCCAGTTTTCCCTATTGTTGAAATCTTACATTAGTATGGTATATTTGTTACAATTAATTAATTAATATTGATGCATTATTATTAACTGAAAGTCTATACTTTATTCTGATGTCCTTAGTTTTTACTTATGGTTCTTCTCTTTAGGATCCCATCAGGGATAGCATCTTACATTTAGTTGTCACATCTCCTTGGGTTTCCCCTTGCTTTTATAGTTTTTTGATAACCTTGATAGTTTTGAGGTGCATTTGTCAGGTATTTTAAACAGTGTCCCCTTATTGGGATTTGTCTGCTGTTTGTCTCATAATTAGATCATATAATTCTGTTTTAGGAGGAAGAACAAAGAGGTAAAGTGCAATTTTCGATACACTATATCAAGGGTGCATACTCTCAGCGTGACTTATGACTGTCCATGTTGACTTGATTCCCTGGCTGAGGCAGTGTTTGTCAGCTTTCTCTACAGTCTAGGTTTCTGTTTTCTCTCCACTTTCCGTGTTGTACTATTTAGAAGGAAGTCACTAAGTGCAATCCACAAGTAAGGAGTGGCAAGTTATGCTCCATCTCTTTGAGGTCGGAGTATCTACATAAGTTATTTGGAATTTTTCTGCACAGGACATTTATCTCTGCTCTCACATTCATTTATTTAAAATCATTTATTTATTTATATCAATATGGAGTAATGGCAATATATTTTATAGTGTGGTTATAACGTAATACTTCCTTATTTATTCCAAATGTAAACATTGGAAGCTCTTTCAGATGTCTTCTGTGTCCCTTTGAAGTATACCTGCATCACTACGTCTTTAATGAATTATTTTTCAAAACGTTTTCTTTTATTTTGCTGGCAAAGATTCACCCTGAGCTAACATCGGTTGCCAATCTTCCTCTCTTTTTTTTCCCTCTCTAAAGCCCCAGTACATAGTTGTATATGCTAGTTGTAAGTCCTTTGGGTTCTTTTATGTGAGCCGCTGCCACAGCATGGCTACTGATGTGGTTCCACGTCCAGGAACAGAACCCAGACCGCCAAAGCAGAGCACACCAAACGTTAACCACTAGGCCATCAGGGATGGCTCTAAAATATTTTATTTCCTCACACTACATTATGCTCTGGCCTTATACATTTTCTGCCCAGCCCTAGAATTAACCATGTCTCCAAGGAGCTCTGATTTCTTTTATTGGAGAATAGTATTAGAAATCAAAATCGGGATACTAAGTGTGCTTTTTGCTACTAAGGTGTTATGGCTTCTTACCCTCACAACAGACACAGTAAGAAAATATATGTGTGCATAGCAAACCCTTTATATATACGTATCTGTACATATTTCTATGTGCAACTATCTCTGCTGATATGAAGCTAAACATGAGCTCGTACTGATGTCTCTAACTATCTGTTGTCGCATAGATCACTCTAGTCTTCCTCCGTCCTCACTTATTTGTCAACACTCACTCCAAAAGTGAAAATCTGGTTCTCACCATCTGCCATCCATTTACTTAACCATTCATTTCCAGCATAGCAATATCAGAACTGTTAACCTGTTCCCCCTTAAACAACAACCTGATAAGTTAGTTTCTTTTGCCATTGCTTTTGCAGACTCTGCATTTCTAATGTCATTAGCTTAGCACCTTTTCTTCTTCCCCCTTTAGTGAGGTTGTTTCACATATTTACCAGACAGTTAGATTGTTTTGTTACATTCTGTATTCCTTCGTGGAATTCCCTCAACTTCCTAATTTTTAAAAAATTTGCATAATTAAAGTTTACCCTTTGTGCTATAAAGTTCAATGGGTTTTGACAGACGCATAATATCATATATCCACAACTACAGTGTCATGTAAAATATTTTCACTTCTCTAAAATCCCCTGTGCTTCACCTGTTCAATCTTTCTGCCCTGCCTCCAAAACCTCTAGAAACTATTGACTCTTTTTTACTTTCTCTGGGGTTGTGTCTTTTCCAGTCGGTGATATAATTGGAATGCAGCCTTTTCAGACTGGCTTATTTCACTTAGTAAATTGCATTCAAGATTCACCCACATCTTTTTGCGGCTTGATCATTTCCTTCTTTTTGTGCCTGAATAATGTTTAATTGTATAGATGTACTACCATTTGTGACATCTTGATCACTTCTGCTTTTTGGCAATTATAAATAAAATTACTATAAAGATTAATGTGCAGATTTTCGTGTGGACATGCTTTCAAATCAGTTGGGTAAATATCTAGGAGTCTGATTGCTGGAGTTTATGGTAAGAAAGCTTTGTAAGAAACTGCTAAAATGTCTTCCAAAGTGGTTGTACAATTTTGCATTCTACCCAGCAATCACTGAAAGTTCTTGTTGCTCTGCATCCTAACCTTCAATTCAGATGGTCAATGTTTAGATTTTAACCCTTCCAAAGGTAACTAATGGAATTTCACTGTTGTTTTAATTTGTATTGTTTTAACATCAAATGATGTTGAGCATTTTTTCACGTTTCCTTGCCATCTGTATACCTTCTTTCAGTAGAGGTCTGTCCAGATCTTTTGTACATATTTATGTGGGCTGTTTATTTTTCTTATCATTGAGTGTTAAGAGACCTTTGTATATTTTAGATAAAAGTCCTTTATCAGATATATGTTTTGCAAATATTTTCTCCCAGTCTATGGCTTGTCTTTTCATTCTCTTAACAATGTCTTTCAAAAAACAGAAGGTTTAAATTTTGATAAAGTTCAACTTATTGATTTTTTCTTTCATGGATAGTGCTTTTAGTATTATACCTAAAAATTCATACCAAACTTAAAATCACCTAGATTTTCTTCTATGTTTCCTGCTAGAGATTTATAGTTTTGTATTTTACATTAGACTTAGTATTGATTTCAAGTCAAAATTCGTGAAAGTCATAAGGTCTGTGTCTAGGTTCATTTTTTTGCACATGGATACCCAATTGTTCTACTACTCTTGGTTAAAAAAAGACTATCCTTTCTATTTGGACCATCTTTGCTCCTCTGCCTAATATGAATTGACGATATTCTTGTGGGTCTATTTCAGGTTTCTAGATTCTGTTTCACCCATCTACTCTTTTGGAAATACCACACTTTCTCAATTACTGTAGCATTATAGTAAGTATACATGTTAATACGAACCCTCCAACTTTGATCTTCAACATTGTGTTGGCAATTCTAAGTCTTTTGCCTTTCCATAGAAAGTTTAGAATTAGTTCTTTTATATCTATAAAATGGATTGTGGAGTTTTAATTGAGTCACATTAAATCTATAATCATATTGAGAAGAATTGAACTCTTGACAGTGTTGAATATTCTAATCCATGAACATGGAATACTTCATTTATTTAGACCTTCTTTGAAAGCTTTCATCAAACTTTTCAGTTTTCCACATATAAATGCTTTGCTTCTTTTGTTACATTTATACCTAAGTATTACATTTTTGATGCTATTATAAATAGCATTTTTTTAATTCAAATTTCAATTTCTATTACTTGCATACAGGAAATCAACTGATTTTTTTATACTAACTGTTTGTTCTGTAACTTTGCTATATTTGCTTATTAGTCCCAGGAAATTATTTTGTCAGTTCCTCATAAACAATCATTTCAGCTGTGAACAAAGTCATTTTTATTCTGCCTTTCTAATCATTACGCATTGATTTCCTCTTCTTGTATTATTGCAGTAGGTAGAACTTCCAATACAATGTTTTGATAGGTCTTCTTTTCCTTGCTTTTGGTCTTTGGTCTTGATTCTTTAAAGAGAGAAAGCATTCAATTTTCTTACCACGGAGTATGTCCACTCTAAATTGCATCATCTCTTCTCCTTGCTTTAAACTAAAATTATTCTTCTTTCTTTAATTTCCTAGGGGAAGCTTAAGTTCTTGGATTTTAGATCTTTCTTCTCTTCTAATATGTGCACTGATTATATAAATTTCCCTCTAATCACTACTTTTGTTGCATCACACAGTATTTGATAAGTTGTATTCATTTTATTTAGTTCAAATATTTTTTATTTCTCTTGAGACTTTTTCTTTGGCTCATGGGTTATTAACAACCTTGCTGTTTAATCTCCAGATATTTGGAGAATTTCCAGTTCTGTTTCTCTTATTAATTTCTAGTTGTATTCCATTGTGTCTGTGACCACACTAAATTTTTAGCCTGTTGCTTTTGTGTCTTCCTGCAATGTGCTGTCTTGTTGGATTTTCTGCTTTGTGCCAACGTTTAGCATACATTGTGATGTTGAAAAGAATGTTTTAAAGACTCTTTCTTAAACATTTATATCCCTGCCTCTAATGAAAACTTAAAGTAGAATCCCTGTTTATTACATATCCATTTTGTTTCCTTCCTAATATCATCAGCTATTCCCTAGATCACAACAGGTCATGACACTATTTGCTTAATCACCTCAAATCCACTATTATGTTAGCTACAATTAAATAATGAAAAATTTAAATATAGTAAATAAATTTACTGTTAAATATATTGTAAATGCCTATTATTAATCTTATATGACTCAATTGTTTAAGCAAAAATATTCTCATTATCTACGGTTCAGAAGAAAGCAGCAGGAAATCCAAAAAGAGACATAACTTTTCCATGCAAATTTGGAAAAGCACATTTGTAATTCATGGGCTCATTTTAGACATTTATAATGAATGGAATTATGTTGAAAGTTATTAATACTTGATTCGACATACTTTAAAATCTAATAACTTACAAAGCTCAATACCTTTAAAAAATAGATTCTAATATGCATATGAATTTCCTGGATGTCCTGATCCAAATTTGTAATCATACTTATTTTTTAAACAGCTAAGTATGCCCTACTTTCAAAGTATAATCGTGTACAAGAGATAGAACAGCTGCAAAAAGAAAAAGTTAGGCTCAGGTATTCTAAAAGAAACAGAGAGGTTATGGAAATTTAGAAAAAAAGATGCATTTTTTCTTCCAACTGCAGAATTAGTGAAGGCTTTGTGGAGAATTTGGTGTGTGAAGTGGGTCTTAAAGAACAGATAGAATTTGACCATCGGCACATGATGACAGAACCCATTCAAAAGACAGAAAAGAGTAAGGATTGTGTACCTATAAACATGATATTTGATTTTACAGTAGTCCTCACTACACTAAGGAGAGAAAGGATTCCTATCTATAGATTTTGAGAAGATACTATTCTTGTTGCTGTCAGGTTGCATAGGGTAGAGAAAAGCACGCAGGTTTTTGAGACAGAAAGACCAGGCTCTAAATGCTAGTTTTTCTGCTCCTCTTTGTGTGATGTTGAAAGAAACTGGTTAACTTTTGTGAGTTGAATATTTCATCTGTAGAATCTAAATAATAATGCCTAATTCACCACTGCTATAGGATAAATTGGAAGGAGAACACATCAGAGTGAGAGTTAGAGTGAGAAGGAAAACAGAAAAGAGCTTTGCAGTCTGACAGACCAGTCTATAAATTAGAATTCTTTAATTTATAAACCGTGATCTTGGGAAAATTACCATCACCAAGCTTCAATTTACTCATCTACTAAAGATCAATAATTATACCCTGTGAAAGGTGCCGTGAGGATATAATTGAATCGGAACCAAGTAGACACCCCATAAATCGTAGCTACTTTAGGAGTTGGGACTTCATAGAAAACTGGAAAATATGAAATATTTCAGAACAATGAGATAACATGATCAGAGTTTTATTTTAGGAAGATTTATTTGTCAAAAAGGCACTGCTTATAATTTTAAACAAGTAAGTTCAAAGGTAGGGAAAACAATAAGTTGACTCAGCCAATCGTCTAATTATAAATTAAAGACAATCTCAATGTGGTTAGTGGTAGGTAAACTACAAAGAACTAGACATTGAAGTTGTGGAATCAACGAGACTTGATGATTGCAGCCTTTTCCCGAAAGAAGGAGCTGGAATTCAGTCAAAAATGTTGCAAATGGTATTTTAAAAATATGCTGGTGGCATTGATTAAATAAGAACATTAGTAAGAGAATTAAGTTCAGAAAGAAAATTGATGAAAATATTGACATTGTTGACAATATTGACACTCCCTGATCTCAACAGGGAATATTAGTGGGAATAAGGAAATAATTACATGAAACACCTATTTAGGATGAGGGAGTAAATTGGAAAAAAACAGAAATATTCCTTTGGAATATATCTAAGAATATGAACATTGGCAATATGAAGAGTATATTTCAGATGTTGAAAATGGGTTCCATGCTACTGCTAGAAGCTGACTTTTGAGTTTTCCCTGACCAACATACTGACGCTTATACAGGTTACAAGTTCCACACACATCAGAAAGTTTTTTTGTTAGATGGAGAATGCCACTTTGAGTGATTCTAAGACTGTGGTCATACATTAATTTAATGATTCTTTATTTGTATATAACATTCTTTATTCATACAGAGCATGCCAACATTCTAATAGTCTTTAAACTTGCATACACAACTGATCCAAATTTTGCAGTCACTCTACAAGGACTTTAAAAATGTACTATAACTAATGGACTTTAAAAAAATAGAAAAACGGACTATCAGATAAAAGATGAAGTCATTCAACAGAGAATGGGAATGCATTCAAAATAATCATACAGGGCCTGCCCAGTGGCATAGTGGTTAAGTTTGAGTGCTCCACTTTGGTGGCCCGGGGGTTCACAGGTTCAGATCCTGGACATGGAACTACACATTGCTCATGGAGCCATCCTGTGGCAGCGTCCTACATACAAAATAGAGGAAGACTGGCACATGTATTAGCTCAGCGAAAATCTTCCTCAAGCAAAACAAGGAAGATTGGCAACAGATGTTAGCTCAGCAACAATCTTACTCACCAAAAAAAAAAAAAAAAAAAAATCAAATAGACATTCTAGGCCTAAGATATACAAGATCTGAAATTTTTAACGCAAAGAAAGAATTTAACAGTAGAATGGATTTAGCAGAGGGCAGAGTAAGTAAACTGGGAGAAAAGTCATTAGAGCATCTGCACATTGAAAGAAAAAACAATGGGAACATAAAGGGCCTTGGAGACAAGTGGGCTCAAAGGATTTGAAATGCCACCTTGGAGATGGCTTATACATTATTTATTAATAGCTGCCTCACAGCCAAAACTGTGTGTTTGTCAACCACATAATACCCAATATTTCAAATGTGTGAAGTCTATGCGTTATTTGTTTATATATATAGCTAAAGGTGCCTTTCATGGAATAAGTAGTACAGAGACATCATGCCACAGATCATAGACAGATTTGAAAATATCACTGTTTGTTTACCTTTCACAGTGTCCTATAAACTCTACTCTCATCAATTTTATGGCTTTTATCAACGACAATAATTGAATCTTATACTCGATGAGATTTACAGACCTCATCTAAAGCCAACTTGACCGAGCTTTCAGGTTTTGCTTTAACTCGCTCCTACTTGATCCAATAACGTTATTTTGAAATAATGATATACTATTATAAAAAGGAACTTTTTGTTTAAAAAGGTGTACGTACACTTATTTTATTTAATACATGAATATTTTGCCTTAAAACTAGGGGCATTAAACACAGTAATATGGAGAATTGGGAGAAGTCTGTACAGGAAACTCCAGGTTAAATGGCAGGTACTTGATTGGCCTTCTTAGCTCTGTAAATGGCAGCCAAGGAGTATTTGAACAAGACTTTTCCCTTAGTAGAGCGCAGTGGATCATTCCAAGGAAAAGATTTGATCAAAAGTTTCTGTTAGTAAGATGGATTCTTTTACTAGACGTTACCACCTACAACCATATGCAACAATTTAGTCTTTGCCAAAAGGATATTTACAGTAACAGTGGATGTTACGTGTACTACTCTGAAACAATGGGATTGTTTAAAACTATAAATCAGTGAAACAAATCAAACAAAGTGTTTTTGGAGATATGTAGACACAGCTACAAACATAGCCAAAGAATGCGGTCAATATGTCATTACGTTGCCTCCATGATAAAATATTTAATGTCGCTCTACACAAGCTACTTCAAAGGAATATAGAGTCATGTTTTACGCTAGTTATTAAAACAAACAGTGAATGAGGTTCTAGTTGTTTCTTCTTCCCTAATCTAATTTCCAAAACAAAGTTTGAATTTCTATATTTCCATGGCTTAAAAGGAACTTATGGTTGGAGACCTACAGCTAGAAATGTTTGGAACAAAAGCCTGCAGATCTGTGTGGATATGAAACAAAATAGAATGAAAAAAACATGAGTACCACTCTGATGACTGTTCTCTGCATAATGTCGTCAGGTGATGAACATGTTGTTGATGCATCTGGAAATGAAAAGTAAACATAACTGAATCCTCAGTGTTGTCCTTTAAAAAGAAAAACAAATTATTTAGAAAGTACAAAGTGAAGTAACATTCAAGCTGCTTTGTCCAAGTTAAGTGGCCTGAGCCAGAGAACACTCTCTTCAAGAAAAAATTCTTTGTTATAATATAGAAAATACTTTAGTTTCATTAGATTATCTTCCATTAAAAAATCATAAATTAAAAGAAAACATTTTGCCATATCTCTCCATGTTAGACTACAGAATCACAAACATAAAAAATAGTTTCCACAATTTTTTTCTAATAATATCTTCTTGGAGAATAATGATAAATGCACATCTTTCTCAGTCGAGTTTCTTACTTACTACTGAAAAGTTAGTTTAAAAAATCTAATCAAGAGTCAGCCCTGATGGCCTAGTTGTTAAAGTTTGGTGCACTCTGCTTTCACATCCCAAATTCAGTTCCAGGGGGCAGAACCGCACCACTTGTCTGTCAGTAGCCATGCTGTGGCCTTGGCTCACATAGAAGAACTGGAAGGACTTACAACTAGAATATACAACTGTGTACTGGTGCTTTGGGGAGAAAAAAAAAAAACAGGAAGAATGACAACAGATGTTAGTTCAGGGTGAATCTTTGCCAGCAAAAAAAAAAGAAAAAAAGGTCTTAAAAATAATCTAATCAAAGGCATATACATGTTTGTATCTGTGAACAAAAATTCTTCATGTTCTTGGTAATGGCTAATCTCCAATAGCTGAATATTTTTCCACAAACTCATCGTAATCAACATCAGCCTCTCCAATAATGAAATATTTAATGATTTAAATTTAATTATTAATATATTTGATTCCTTGACTAGACTGATCAGAAAAATAAAGTTTTTATCCTACTTCTGTGGGTAATTTATGACACTTATATTCTTGGTAAAGAAAGCAAGGCATAACTATATTCCAATTTCAGGAAATATCTTCTTTAGAGAATGGCAATTGTTAACACATTAATATGAGATTAACATAAGGTTAAGCTTATGGTTGTCTCATTAATTGAAGAATCAAGTCTGGTCTTATTAAAAAACAACTCTATGCATTCTCTCTGTTTGCCATCATTATTAAAATTTCAGATATTTGGGTATTGTTAAAATTGAATGTTTAGCATACATAGGATACTTCCTTGGGAACGATTTAGCACGAGTCCAGAGGAAGTAAGCAGAGCTAATGGGGTGAGCTAGGACAAGCTGGAGAACTTTGTGTCAATCATCTCTGCTTTGAAAACAACCTCTCAGCTCAGAGATATTAATTCTGAGATTAATCTATTAAGCGATGTGGATTTTTGGATAAGCATGCTTATGTATTTACACATGTTACTGTTTGTGTTTTTAGTTAATAAATGTTACATGCTTATTGTAGAACATAAGGGAAATATAAGAAAAATAAAGAAACACACAACAATCATTCTGCTTCATCTGGTAACATATTTCTTTCCAATCTCATTTCTATTTATTTGAAAAAATCTTTCTTAAAAATTGTTATTACAGGGTACAGGCAGCCTGACTTCCAGCCTCTTTTGTTTGATTCTTTATTTTGGAATTGATTTAGATTTACATGAGAGTTCCAAAGATAGTACCGAGTATCTATCCTGTGGACTCTTCACCCAGCTTCCTCTACTATTAGCATCTTATCTAACCATAGAGTATTCATTAAAGAGATTAACATTGGTTCAATACTATTACCTGAAATGCAGACTGCACTCAGATTTCACTAATTTTTCTCTATCTTCCTACTGTTTCAGGATCCAGCACAGGATACTGCATTGAATTTAGCCAGCATTTTTCTTTTGTAGAACCTAACTTTAGATTGTGTTTGCTTTTGTATATGGCCTTTATAAATGAGCAGATGTCTTCTTAGAGGGAAAGGTTGATTATGAAGCCAAGAAAGGATCCTAGAGAGACAACTGTTGTCATAGATATCTAAAAAGAAAAAAAAAATTAGTGAAAAAGCTGACCTCCATTAAATGGAAGAACTAGGTTTAACTTTCAGGAGGGAATATGCTTCAGGCAACTAAAGAGGACACGGAAAACTGGGTTGGCCTCAAGCGAGGGCTTAGAAAACTCCAGATGTTTTAACACATTACTCGGTTGTTGCAAATTAAGCTGAAAATGAAAGAGCAATCTTGTACCTGTCCTGGGATAACAGAAGGAGAAGGGAAGAAGGAGAAAGAAAGGAACTTATACTTTCCGTTAAGGAGTCATGTTGTTCATACTCTAAGAGTTCCACCCACAAATGCTTAGAGATGCTTAACCTATGACAGCTCTGGCTTTAATTCAATGGCTCGCTAATTGATATCGCATCCCAAACCCCACTTCAAGGATTCTAAACCTTTCTCCCAAGTTTATGTTTCGTACCAAACTCATATTTTCATCAGAATACGTTTTTTTCTACTTTATTAAGATTAAGACAATTCCAGGTGCCAAACCCAGAAAGAAAATGATTTATTTATCCTCCTAATTAAAGAGGAAAATATAAAACATAACTGCCTGGCAGAATTTGTGTTCTACTTAAAGTTCAGGATCATGATTTTATAGTAAAATCAGTCAACATGGTTGTGTTTACATTTGTTTTTATCATATTTTTATAGTGCTAGTCACATAGAAAAAAGTACACAAATCATAAATGTACAGCTCAATGAATTATCACAAAGCAAACACCTTTGTACCAAAACCAGGTCAAGAAACAGAATATTGACCACATTCCATAAGCTTCATTTGTGTCACCTCCCAATCAGTAACTTCATTCCTCCCCAAAGTAAATTGCCACCCTGACTTCTAGTATGATAATTTGCTTGTTTGGGGAATTAATATAATTGGAATCATTTAAAATGCATACTTTAGTGTCTAGCTCCTTTCTCTCAATATTTTGATTATGAGATTCATCTATGCTGTTGCATACAGCTGTAATGAATTCATTTTCATTTTCTGTAGTATTAACATTTTATGAATATTCTTCTACTTATTTTTTCATTCTTCTAGTCTATTCACATATCTGGACAGTTACCATTTTCAGCTATTAAAGTAATACTGTTATGAACATTCTGCACGTGTTTTGGTTTTATAGGTGTGTGCACTTGTTGGTATGCACTTACTGGTGGGATTTCTTGCTTTATGCTGTAACTATGTTTACACCGTGACTAAACTTAATGGAAAATGCCAAGGACTTTTCTGAAGGGAATGTATCAATTTAGTGTATAAAAATGCCTGTTGTTCCATATCACGCCATCACTGGTATTGTTAGTCTTTATAATTTTCTATTCTGGGGGGATTGATATGCTATTGTGCTTTTAATATGCTTTTTCATGATGAGTAATGATGTTGAGCAAATTTTAATATGTTTAGTGGCCAATTGATATGCTTTTGGTGAAATGCGGTACTTCAAATATCTTCACCAACATTAAGGTTCTCTTTTCTATTTCTTAACATCTTTTGATGTAGTAAATTTTATCCGCTTAACTTGAGCTCTACCTTCTTAACAGTTTTAAATATAGAATGTTGAATTGTTAGCTATGGACACTGTTTCAACACAGACTCCTAGAACCCATTCATCTTGCATAACTGAAACATTATCCCTTTGAACTTGAAACCGTTCATTGAATAACTCCCAATTTCCCCCTCCCACCTGGAAAAGCACCATTTTACTCTGGGTTTCTATAAGCTTGACTATTTCAGACACTTCACATAAGGAGAAATCATGAAGTATTTGTCCTTCTGTGACTGGCTTTCTTCAGTTACCATAATGTCCTCCAGGTTCATGCATGTTGCTGCAAATGGCGAAATCTCCCTCTTTTTAAGGACAAATAATATTTCATTTATGTATATATCACATTTTCTTTATCCATTCATCAGTCAATGGACATTAGTCAATGGACATTTTTTTCCATATCGTGGCAATTGTGAATAATGCTGCAATGAATATAGAGTGAAGATATCTCATTGAGATCCTGATTTCAATTCTTTCGGATATTTATCCAGAAGTGGGAATGCTGGATCATAAGGTGGTTCTATTTTTAGCTTTTTGAGGAATCTCCATGCTGTTGCCCATAGCCTCTTCACCATTTTACATTTCCACCAAAAGTATATAAGGGTTCAAAGTTCTCCACATCATCACCAACATTTATTGTCTTTTTGTTTCTGTAACCATCCTAACAGACATAAGGTGATATCTCATTATGATTTGATTTGAGGGGATGTCTCATTTGGTTTTGGTTTTGAATTTTATGATCAATAATGTTGCTTGCCTTTTCATATACCCGTTGGCCATTTGTATATCTTTGGAGAAATATCTATTCAAATCCTTAGCCCATTCTGTAATTGAGTTATATGGGGTTTTTTTGCTGTTGAGTTGTAGGAGTTCCTTATATATTTTGGCTATTAACCACTTAACAGATATCTGGTTTGCAAATATTTTCTCCCATTCCAGAAGTTGCTTTTACATTCTGTTGATTGTTTCCTTTGCTTTGCAGAAGCTTTTTAGTTTGATGTAGTCACATTTGTTTATTTTTGCTTTTGTTGCCTGTGCTGTTGACGTGATATTCAAGAAATTATTGCCGAGGCCAATATAAAAAAAATTTTCCTTATTTTATCTTCAGGAATTTTACAGTTTCATGTCTTATTTTTAAGTCTTTAATCCATTTTGAGTTGATTTTTGTGTATGGTGTAACATAGGGGTCCAGTTTCATCCTTTTCCATGTGGCTATCCAGTTTTCCTAGCACCATTTGTCGAAGAGACTGTCCTTTCCCCATTGAATATTTTTGGCAACTTTGTTGAAGATCAGTTGATGCTTTGTGTGTAGATTTATTTCTCGACTCTGTATTCTATTCCACTGGTCTAAACAGCTGTCTTTGGGGCTGGCCCCGTGGCCGAGTGGTTAAGTTCACGTGCTCCGCTGCAGGTGGCCCAGTGTTTCGTCAGTTCGAATCCTGGGCGCGGACATGGCACTGCTCATCTAAACCACGCTGAGGCAGCGTCCCACATACCACAACTAGAAGGACCCACGACGAAGAATATACAACTATGTACCAGGGGGCTTTGGGAAGAAAAAGGAAAAAAAAAAATCTTTAAACAGCTGTCTTTATGCCAGTATATGCTGTTTCGATTACTGTAGTTTTGTAATTTTTGAAAACAGGAAAATTTTATTCTAGCTTAACAAACTTATCCATGGATACCTCAAAGCAATTTCTCATTTATGTCTTTATTGTTGCCGTACTGTTGAGAGGTGTAATTTTTAATGACAAAACTCTAGAGTCATTCACTTCTAGATTTGATTTTACACTTGCTTACTGACCAGCTATGTGGCATTGAAGAAGTGTTTAGTATCCCTGAGCTCATTAACTCAGGTAAAAATTGGAAATAGTGATAATAGTAATAATTTTTCTTAGATATTCATTCTAATGGGCACTGGGACCAGCCAGTTTACAAAGCTCAAATTATAATAAGTAAGGTAAATCAACTATGGCACATATTATATATAAAATAATTTCTCCTAATTTAAGAATGAAATTTGATTTTTTAATATTTTTCATTTTATAAATAGAGAATTTGATGATTGGCCATCTGTATATTCACATGATGTGGTGGTGAGTGCTAATATCATACCATGTGCATTTCCTGTGTTTCAAGGAAAATGTGATTTTGAACTCGGCACATGGGCTCCCAGAATAAAGACTGTTCACCACCTCTCTTGAAGGTAGTTGTTGGTGTGGAATAATTTCTGGGAAATGAAAAGTGAACAATATTTGGGAGGCATCTGTCCAAATTTCAGTTATGTCTCTCCAAAGTAGAGACTACTGTGCCCTTCTCTTGTCTCTGAAGTTTCATTTACTAAAGATTGCCCCAGGTGACGGAGTGACATGCACCCATGGATTGTCTTATGCTTCTGACACCATCAGTAGTAGTATCTACTCAGACTCTTTCTGTCTTAAAGAAATTAACTAACTTAAAGAATTTAAATAAATCTAATTAATGTATTTCTGTCTTGTCTCTTCACCTAAAATCTAGTAGAGAACAATGGTTAGAAGTGTGGACTGTCTGAGTTCAAATTCAAACTTACACCACTTACTAGCCTGTGGTCTTGAGTAACAGTTAATTTCTCTGTTTCAGTTTTCTTTCTATAAAATAGGAACAATACTGGTGTCTCTACTTCATAAGGTTGGTGTGAGGATAAGATGCTGCATGTGAAGAACTGTACCTGTCATATAGCAATCACTCTATAAGTATTTATCTTCATCACTATCCTCGCATCTCTAGACACTTTGGACGATACCTTGTTATATAGATGTTAAGTAAATACTTACTGGCTGGATTTTTTTTTAGTATTTTTGCTCTATCACATTGGCCAAAACGAACTGTATAATCTATGTCATTTTTTGATATTATTTTGTGTCTCACCTCTGGATTTAAGAGTCAAATAACAGCCATCTACCTTATCCTACATCAGCCCTCCAAATAATTTGATAGTATCTAAATTCCTGTATTAAATCTTTTTCTGCTTAAAAAATATCTTAAATGTTTCTGCTTCCTGCTATGAAATTGATGGACTAGCACACACACCCCTACTGTGGTCTAAAAAGTAGCACCTAGTTATTAATTATTAGAAGTTACATATACTCCTGCCCTCTTGTTTTTCTAGAATGCAAAGCCTGGAATGGAAAATGCAATTCCATCACATACATGATCCTAATATTTAAGTTATATGTAGATGTTTTCATTTGTTCTACTTTTCTTTGGAATTCTTTGCCAGAAAGGTACCTTGACAGGTAGATTAATGAAAATAATGGGTATAGATGAGAAGTACATTTCATTTCACTTACAGATATTTATTACCTGACTAGTAAATAAATGTTTCCATATTACTAATTTATACCTCCCTGTTTTGCAAAGTTTGACATTGTAATATTCTAAAAAGTGTAGTCATTGATAAAAATATTTTGAAGTTGTGTACTAACAATGGAATTGTTTCTATGAGAACAATTTTAAAAGGTGATTATTTTATATTAGAGAGAATGATGAGTCCAGTTTGTATTGAAGCTATTTTTCTACATCAACACCATTTTTGTTGCAAATTTCATTATTATGCGTATATTATTTTCAAGAAATTTCATTTGCACTGAATAAAATATAACAAATATGCCTAAAATTTCACAAATTCAATCAAGGCTCTTTGTAAAAATAAAATTTATTTCTCCAGAGAGAGAGACAGAGAGAGAGAGAGAGATTCCATGTTGCTGTTTTATAATAACTAATGCCAGACTCCTCAAAAGGTTTTATTAAAATTTCTATAAAAGGGCACTATGGCCCAGAAGTTTTGGGAATAATTTGTAGCCAAACACACATATACACGCACACAAGGAAAAATGATCCTGGTAAGGACCACGAATGTCTCTCTTACTTGTAGAGGGCATGATGCAGAATTGAGAGAGCTGTGAGCTATGAGCTGTGTTTACTCACACTCTACCTGTTTGAGAGGCAGTATAAGCTAGGACCGTGGTGCTTGGGTTTAGTATTCCACGTCCAACACTGTTGTGGACCAAATGCTTTGTCTCCCCCAAATTCATACACTGAAAACCCTACCCACTATGTGATGGTATTAGTAGTTGGGGGTTGGGGAGGTGATTAAGCCATGAGGGTGTAGCTCTCATGACTGAGATTAGTGCCCCTGTAAAAGAGACCACAGAGAGCCCCGTCACTCCTTTCCGCCATATAGGAACACAGCTAGAAGACAGCTGTCTGTGAACCAGGAAGCAGGCCCTCGCTACACACCAAATTTGCTGGTGCCTTTATCTTGAACTTCCCAGTCTCCAGAACTGTGGGAAATCAATTGCTACATTTGTAAACTGCCTAGTCTATGGCAATTTGTTATAGCGGCCCGAAATGACTAAGACAAACACTATCTATGTGATTGTGGGAAAATTACTTAACCTTTGTGCCTCATTTGCTCCATCTTTAAATAAGAATAATAGCATCAATTTATGTAGTTGTTGTGAAGAATAAATTATATATTAATATCTATAAATGTTAGCCATTCTTTTTCTTTTCCGTGTTCAGTCTACTTCTTCCAAGAAGCCTTCCTAGATTACCTAAACACACTGAATTCCCTTTTATAGGCAGTAGTATGTATTTATATTAATTATATAGCACCTGATATTTTACCTCAACTGTCCATATGATTGATATATCCATATGATTGGCAGTAAAGGCAGAGACCTGATAAGGTATAGACTGAATACCACATACTTGTGTACTGCTTATCTTTGGCTCAATAGAAAATATCTTTGCATTAGTTGCTTTTCTTGGATAAAATCAAGTAAATAAAACTCAATGAAGGCTAAATTTACACTGGAAAAATCACAGAGTCCTCATCAGAAATTTATACTGTAGGGTCAAATTATACCATCTATATTTTCTCTGTTAGTGTAGTGACTTTTATGAGAAAACCAATCCTTTTCACTCTTCTATTTTTTCATTCAATTAATAAATGTAGTGTGATGTAAGTAAATCATGTAGTATGAGAAATCAAGTATCAGTGGTTCATTATTAATCAATAAGCTAATTCTTTGAATTTTGTGCTTACATTTGAACTGAATGCAAAATATTAAAAGGAATTATATGTACAATAATGAAGAATGTAGTTTCCATGACTATTAACAAAAGTTATGAAAGAGCATGGATAACATATTATCATCTCATCAAATAGAAAATAACCTCCTAATAATACAAATACTTATTGTTATTATGTATGATATCTGTCTTTTGTGATGTCCAATACCGTATAAGACAGAACTTGTCTCTCTTTACAATGTCACTTTACAAAAGTATTGTTAAATAAATAAAATGACTATTTACATTATTTTAAAGGGCATCAGAAGCACAGATATTGACTTTGTTTGTTCTTAAATAAGATATACATCACTTAGTAATGTTATAGAACAAATGTACACTTTAATTGAAAATAAGAAAAAATAAGAAACTTTTGTTAAATTGTTTGTTTTCATTCCCTGGCAGTGTTTTTTAATCCATATAGATATTTAACCACAGTCAACTATAGCTTAATATCACATTCGGTTCTTATTTGTACGTAAGCTCTAATGCTTACCGTTTGTGGTTTATGTTCCCGGTCTGTGGACTTCTGCAGGGAAAAAGGTGCCCTAGAGCTGAATATTATAGTTAATATTCATACACTGCACAAGTTGTGAATGAAAATATGTCACCATACGTTGGCCTTCATAAAATTTCAACACGTTGTTATGAAACCCTAACCGTTAACATCTTAATCTTTTGACAAGTAAACATAGTTAGCTATTTTTCAGATCAAGCAGAAATGACATTAGAGTACAAGAAATGAAACTTTCGGAAAATACATTTTCATTTGCAGAAAATGACTGTTAAGTACAGCTTTAGCACTTTCACCATGTGAAAGGAAGTTTTACAGTAAACCACACACATAAAATGGTATATTAGCAATGTTTCATTCAGACCACAGGCAACTCTTGGTGGCAACATGAATTTAAAGCATTTGCCACTTACAATATTTTAAGATCAAATTAAGAGAAGTTTAAATAGCATTAGTGTTATTAAGCATCATCTAACGAGTTGACAAATTATTTACACAAAAGCTGTTGAAAGAATGAATTGCTAGGATAATCAGATTCTGCCTTATGGAGAAAAATATCAATAATCTAGGTGACCTGATTTGAAATGTCACAGATGGCATGCTAACTTTCTATAACACACAAATTATCAATTTTTCTCTCCATTGATAAAAGAAAGAAATAGGAATACATTAATAACATATATTGCCATTTCTATAATTAAACATAGTATGTTTGTTCAGAAACCACTTCTCTGTCATTTTTTTACTGATTTTTTTGGAGATTCTAATAGAATAACATTATTGTAATGAATCTCACTTCAATGAAACAGTAGGAAAATAAATTGCACTTTAAGTGATGCTGATATAAAAGACCTCTTCCCACGTAAATTACTATAGGTAAGAGTATTCATCTTTACAACAATTATTTCAAGCATATGCTTAGGAGTAAAGCAGAACAACTTTGTGTAAATTGTATTTTATAAGAAAGGATGTAGAACAAGGTATGAATGTATGTAATTTAATGGAAATACTATCACTAATGGCATAGATTGCCAAATGGGGTTCTCTGGTCTCCAGAAGCTGTGTTTACGGCCTTTTTCCAAAGTGACTTAATGGATTTTTAAAGCCACGTCTTCAGTTACATTGCTCTTGTTAAATGGAAAGTTGAAGTTTAAGCTTCTCCTGATTCCATTTAGTGGAAAATCTCTTTTGCATAATCCCGCAGCTTTTCTTTATTGGAAATATCTTTCATAAAAATTTGTTATGTGAGTTTCTCTGTATTTAGAGTTCATGGAAGAGTTTCAAAAAATGAAAATGCACATTTTGACCTTAAGGCTCCCACCTTATTTAGGTACATTACTGGAATTACCTCTGTTAAATAGCTCCAGACTTCTCAGACCACGTAAGATTTCATTAAGGGAAGAGAGAGCATTGTGACATAAAGCATTTTTTAAAACATATCTTCAAAATAATTCTTCCATATATATTTCATTTATCTAGTAAATATTTGTTGAGTTCTTACTATCTGTTAGAGAAAGGAACAGGAATTGGAATTACATGAAACAAAATTCCTAGATTTTTCCTGAATAGACTATTTTGTGTTACATACTTTGAGAAATTTTGCATACAAAAACTACAACTTTGTTTTCTGAGCTGTAGTAGTTTTTATAATTGACTCATTATTTTCAAAATAATGAAAAATCTAAAAAATCTATGTCAATAAATATAGTATGAATGTGTCTGATTCAAAAGCACATCCACATTCTTTCTTTTCTCATATGAAACTCAATTAAAATTAAGAATTGAAAAAAAATTGAATGTGAATCATCTGCTGAGGGAGAATGTTTTTTTCATTAATATAGAAAAAAAAAGGAAGGCATATAGAAAGAGAATGGAGATGTGGTAATTGAAAAAAAGTTCTGAGGAAACCACGATTAAGAATAGGGAGAAGAGACAGTGATTTAGAAGTAAACAACTTAGGGGCCAGCCCAGTGGCACAGCGATTAAGTGCACAGGTTCCGCTTCTTGGCAGCCCGGGGTTCACCGGTTGGATCCCAGTTGCAGACATGGCACCGCTTGGCAAAAGCCATGCTGTGGTAGGCGTCTCATGTATAAAGTAGAGGAAGATGGGCATGGATGTTAGCTCAGGGCCAGTCTTCCTCAGCAGAAAGAGGAGGATTGGCAGCAGTTAGCTCGGGGCTACTCTTTCGCCAAAAAAAAAAAAGTAATACTAAATAAATTTTAAAAACTCTAAATAAAGTTTTTTCCCTGAATAGACCTTGACTCAGAAATGTTAAATACGATGGATGGTTGAACTGAACTAATGGATTTGAAAGCATGTGGAATAATCCAATGTTTGTAAATGGAACTGCTGACACTGTTCATTACTCACCCTAAACGTAACTATGAATCTTAATCAATAACAAGTATCAACACTTCTAAACCACCTCCTCCCCCAAAATCACATATTTTCTGGGAGAACTAGGCTTTCTAATGCGGACTTGTGCTAGACTAAAACACCTACATTTTGCTATTTTTGAGTTAAATATGAAAGTTCCAGCCTCCTTTTCATTTACTCTAAAATGAAGACTATCAATCAAGGAACCCAACCCACAGAAATAGTTCATAGTCAGCATTTATGTTGCATTATTTTACATTTAAGGGCCAAACAATGACCACCAAACTTTTGAAAACGGCTTGAGGACTACGTTGAGCAGCAGTTGCCAAAATATTACTTCAGAGGAAATGGAAGTAGTTCAGAAAACAGAAAAGAACTTTAAGAATAATGCTAATTGATAACTTCAGAGAAATGTGGGAAAAGATTGCATTTGCTACCACCTCACCCCCAAAACAAAATCACTGAGAGCTCAAAAGGGTTCCCACTGGGAATGTCACCAGCGAAGAAGACAGATGAGGACCACAGATAGTATTTTTCATTTTAATCTTATCTGTACTATTTAATTTTCTCATATGCAAGTATTAATTTGATTTAGAATTAAGTAGTTAATAACACCCCCATAATAAATTCTCACAGCTTTCAAATTATTCTTTATATTGATTTAAATAATTGCAACGTTGCTGATATGCCAGATTTATAATGAATATTGTCCTACTGCTTCTTCAAAATCTCCAAATTGGATATTTCAAAGGCAAGTTATGGTTACCAGCCACCACTCTGCTCTCCCTCCCCAAACCTGGTCGTTTGCAGAGTTCTGCATCCTGTGGAAGCTCTCCAGCACCTACTCAGGGTACAAATGAGAAACTAGAAGCCTAGGCAACATCCTTAACATACTCTCTCATGCTCCCTTGAGCAGTAAATCCATCACCAGGTACCATCTGTACTCCTATAGTAATTTATCTTTCTGAATATCTGCCCTCACCTTCACCTCTCCAGGAACAACTACTCTTCTAATTTCATTTACCGTTGATTGGTTTTGCCTTTTCTACAAGTTTATATAAATAAGATTAACTGTATGTACTCTTTCGTGTGTCTTCTTTCACTCACCATATGATTTGAGATTAATATATGGTGGTGTGTGTTTGAGTACTTCATGGATATACAAAACTTTACCCATTTTGCTGTTGGTGGACACCTGCTGTGGTTCTTTGGTTAGATGAATAAAGCTTTTATGCATTTTCTTGTACAAGTCATTTTATAGACATATGTTTTTATTTCTCTTTGGTAAATAAGTAGGATTGAAATTACTGGATTATTAGGTAGTTGTATGTTTATGTATGCAGAAGTTTTTGTGAAATAAGTGTATGATTTTACACTCCCATAAAAAATGTTTGGCAATTCAAGTTCCTCCACGTCCTTGACAATATATAATATTGTCAGTCTTTTTGTTTTAGTTATTCTGGGGAATATGTAGTGGCATTTTATTATGATTTTAAGTTGTATTTCTCTGCTGACTAATGAAATTAAACACATTCCCATGTACTTATTGTCCTATGTAAAGTAATACCCTTTGTAAACTGTTTAAATCTTTGCTCATTTTATTATTGAGCTGCTTGTATTTTTACTGTTACATTAGCAGAGTTCTGTATATGCCCTGGATAATGGTCCTTTGTCAGAGATATGTTTTGTGAATATTTGTCTGGTTTCTTGCCTATTAATTTATTTTTAAAGTGTTTTTTTTTTTTTGATGAGCAGAAGTTGTTTTTTTTTATCTGATATCTACTTTATTATTTTTTATGGTAAATGTTAATGTTTCTTGTCTTAGAAATCTTTCCTGCCAAGTAAATAAGATATCCACTTATACTTTCTTCTAGAAAATTTATAGTTTTAGCTATTATGTTTAGTTCTACCACCTAAATCAAACCGTTTTTGGATGTGACGTGAAATAGTTGTTGAGGTCCTCTTTTGTTCCTATAGAATATCCAGGGGCTTTTTCTAAATGTCGTTTATACTACTAAGAAACTTTCATTATATTACCAGTTTGGTGAGAACTTTTAACCTAAGAAGGTAATGAATGGGGTTTTTTTAAAAATGTTTTTTCTGCATCTATCAAAATAATTATATCACTTTTCACTTTTAATCAATTAATATGAAAAACTCCATGGTTGATTTCTGAATGGCAAACTGATGTAAGATTACTAAAATTAAACTCACTTGGTCACAATGTGTTAAACGTTCTCCTATTGCTGGAGTCTCTCTATTAATCTTTTGCTAAGGAATGTTATTCATACGTTCATGAAAAATACTGGTCTAATTTTCTTTTTTGTAATGCTTTTGTTATGTTTTAATGTCATGGTTTTGCTGGCCTCATAAAATGAGTTGGGAAATATTCTCTCCTCTTCTATATTCTGGAAGTGTTTGTGTAGGATTCCTTTCATTTTTTTCCTTACTATTTGGTAGAATTCACCAGCAAAACCATATGAGACAATTTATACTTCCTTTCTCATATTTTCCCATTTATTATTTCCCAATAAATCTTTTAGAAAAATGTATGTCAGTGTATGCTTCCCAGAGAACCCAACAGACCCAGTGATTCAATTGTTAAAGATATAATAATATTCAGATTTTCTGTTTCTTCTTTTGTTTGTTTTTAAAGATATGAATTTATAAGAATTTGTCATCGACCTAATTTTTCATATTTCCTGGCTTAATATTGTTAATATCTGTAACAATTCCTTCATAGGATCTGGAGTAATATTGTATTTTTATTGTTTTTTCTCTCTCTTGATCTATCAATCAAACTTGCCAGATGTCTTATCAATTTTGTCTTTGTAAACCATCAGGTTTTGATTTAGTTCAATTTTTCATTGTCATTTTTCTTTATCAATATTTAAACAATTATTTCTCATGTAACTTTGTCAGGTTTAATGTGTTCCTTTTTTTCTTCATTCTATAAAATGGATTATCATCTTATACGCAGGTAAAGCTATATATTTCTCAGTAAGCGCAGCTTCCGCTTTAAATCACAAAATTTTGATATGTTTTCCTTTAGTTATTATTCACTTTAAAATATTTTCTAACTTCTTTTTTTAGTTATTCTTTTTCCTATCACTTCTTTAGGAGTTTATAAATGTCCAAATATTTGAGCATTTGGTAGTTACACTTTTGTTTTTATTTAATTTCTAATCATGTTCTACCATAGTCAGAAAAAATACTTGAATGATTTCAGTCCTTTGAAATTTGTTGTTTCCTTAAGTCAAAGCATATGTCTAATCAGTTCTGATAAAGGTTTCATGTGTACCTGAGAAGAATATGAATTCTGTCATTGTTGGGTGTAGGGCTATGTCAGTTAGGTCAGATGTGTTATCTCTGTTTTTTAAACCTCAATGCTGGCACAGAAAAGCTTTAACCCTCCCTTAACTTTCAACCTTTCATTGACCTAATAGTTAATGAGGGACTCTGAAAGCAGCATTCAGTTGTGGTGGTTGTAATTTTTTATAACCTGGTTTTTAAATTGGCAATCTTTGTCTTGGGACTGTTATTGGTTGCTCTTATTTTTAATGCCATTGTTGATTTTTATAGGTTTATACTTAACCTCTTCCTATTTGGGCCAACACAAGGATGCACTTAAGATATTTAAACAATATTTTATCTAGCTTCTTTCTTATTGTTTAATCAGGAGAATGGATGAACATTTCCATTTTACCACATAGCCAAGAAGAGCATCCCATTGGTCTCTTTCTGATGAGGAATTTTTTAAATTGGAAGCCCTTTTCGAAGCAGCATTTTTTTGACAAATCATATGTAGATTGGCCAGAGAAGTTAGCTGAGAAACAAGAAGCTTCAAACCATGTACAGAGTCTTAATCATGTCTTCTGTGCAGTCATTCCAATGAGCTAATTCTCCACAATCCTCACCTTGAGCGAGTAGGGAATTAACTTAACTCACAATAAAGTCAGTAAGTTATAGGTTTGTGCGTGTGTGTGCGTGTCTGTAAAATGACTTACCAATTATTTGTTCCCCTTCAGTTATCTGTGATCAGTAGCTCAAAAGTTAGTTTCCATCTATCACAGCCCCCCGTCCACCCCTGAGCCCACTGACTTTCTGCTTCCTCTACAGTTGCTGTAGTCTCTCCACTCCTGCTCTACTGTATTGTGGCATGATACCTTGGACACTTCCATAGTAGATACTTACACCTGGGTTAGAGTTCCAGGTAACATATTTATTTGAGAGCATGGGGTCAAGAGACATACTTTTGGAAAGCTCTGTGCTGCCAAAGATTTATTGAGAGACGTGTTCTCTTTGAATCGTCCCTTCACTGAGTCTGCTTTCCATGTATTTGGCCGCTATTCCTTGCAGCTTGTGGTTTGAAGTGTGAAAATGTGATTTCTTTTCTTTTTGATTGCTTTCAGGGAAGGAAATGAGGTAGAAATACTTTTGCTTAAGTTTTTTTTTCACATAAAAATCAAGAACAATTTTAAGCCACGCAACTAAATTTTCTCCATGCCTAATTAAAGAGGCAAGTCTAACCTCTGTTTATGGAAAGAAAAAGAGAGACAGAGAAGACACAGTGAGTCTGTTTTGTCTGGGTATCTTCTTATGCAGCAAAGGGCCCTAGAAGTGTTTCACTTGTAAATTTTCACTTAATTATTAATGAAATACTGAAGCATATATTAAAAAATTAAGTATTAATCAATTTGGCCAATTACTAAAGTATGGGGATTTAAATTAAGTCAATAGATGAGAAGATGTAATATAGAGCTAAAAGTTTTCCACATTTTCTGATTCCTTAAAAGCATTCCATTCAGTGATGTTTGAAGTGATAAATTGTATAAACAAAGAAAGGCTACCACATTCTCTCAGACACTGGCAAAGAGAGACTCAGACCAAACTGGCATTAAATTAAAACCCACATGAAAGTTCTCAAACCAGTGACCATGTCGAAAATTAAATAAATGGATTTTCACAACCTGAACTAACACAGATGGCACATCTGGCATCTCGAGGAGCCCCATCGGTATAACACATGAGCCATTCCAAATGTTAGGCAACAAGACACATTCATTAAGGGTAAGCCAGGGAACACCAGCCAGAAGCATATGGCGATTGTCTTTACCATATAAAAGTTCAGGTTGAGATATATGCAAGGAATCGAAGACATTCATGTAGCACACTGTCTTAGAAACAGTTTTTCTGGCCACTCTGCTCTTGCTTTGTTCCAAGGCTCTACTGAAAACAGCATGCAGACATGTGCCCAGAAACTGCAGAAGAGAAACACAAGTTTGGTGCAAGGTTATTAGCCAATTTTTGATACTTTTTCTTATATTTTCTGAAACTTTTTGCCTTGCTTTAAAAGACCTAATATGATTTAAAGTATCTTTCAAGAATATGTAATGTTTAACATACCGAAATAAAAATGTAAATAAGAAACAACAAAAATAAGATTTAAAAAAGTAACAGAGGAAAGCTAAGATTATTGCATGCTGCAGTATTCTGTGCTTACATATTTTTATACATGAAGAAGTCCACAAAGCTAACAGGAACAAGTGTAAAGTGAATTCTTGGTTAGCCATACAAATAGATGGCAAGACCTAAGAAAGAAATAATATGTTTGAATATGGTGCATGATTTAAGGAAGCCATTTGCTATATAAGACCTTGTCTCTTGCCTTGACGCTGTAACTCCATAATTTCTCAACTAATACCTGCACCTCATGCAACTCCAAAACCATTCTCACCATTTAAAGTTTATTTTTATTTGTTTGAATGGTTGATATATTTATTCCCTAATAATAGAACACAGGCTTCATTGGAGTACAAGTCATGATCCTCTTTGCTCGTCTTTATATACCAAATTGATGACACAATTTGACCATTTCTACCTTTGTTAATACATTGAGGTGTTTATTTAATTTTACTGGATGCTATTAAATAATGCTTCTGTAATTTGGGTATATGTATACAGCCCTTTCTGCTACAATATGATACATGTATTCTCACACACTTTGTATTATGTAAAATTTTGCACCAAAATAGCAAGGCATGCTGGAAATACCGAGTTCTGGGCAAACCACTTAAAATATAGCCATCTTTGTAACCAGATCTCCAACTAAAAAATAAGATATAAATAAATATATCATACAGTAAATTATGCTTTTAAAAAGGTGAAGGGAGTTTGAGGTAAGGAGATATAAGGAAAGGTAGAATCCATAGAATTAATGAGAAGACCAAAAAACATAAAAAAAAAAAAGGAGAAAGGAGCAACAAGCACTTTCAAGATAGAAAGTATGTTCAAACTGAGTCTAAATCTGGCTGGTGCTTTAAGCTGTGTAAATGAGCCTTCTTTGCATTTGGCCACCATTATTGAAAACACAAACCATAGGCAAGCAAGAAAAATGGTCCTGTTTGTATTGACATGCAGGTGTTGTCATGGTGATAGACTTTATTTTAGACTAGAACTGGAACAGCAGGTGAAGTATTCCCATTAAAAAGTAAGACTGATAAAACTCTCCATTCACGGGACTATGGCCAAGGTACAGGGAGAAAAGTCACTGGATGCTAGTCAGAAATCAGTCACTACATGCCACTCAGTGTAGACAAAGCAGAGCTGTAGGGCCACAAGAAATGATGGAGAATACATCCTTCAATGAGAGGAAATAAGTCCGAAGGAACACCATAAAAAGAAGCTGAAGAGTCCAGAAAAGATCAGTAAGGAAAGGAAAGAAGAAACTAGACCTTGCTATCAGAAGCTCATAATGTTTTAGACATAATGAGTGCTATAGAATTATGTTAACTCTCATAAAGTAGACAAATTTCTCATCCTAAGTTGTGGACAATATTATTCTCAGTAAACCTTTTAAGTATCTTCCTAAACTCCTGGGTTGGCTATTGCCTTTGGCTGCCTGACATGCTTCTTTTCTACATTTCCCCAGTAAGAGATGGCACACCCCCATCACAGAGGAGGGCATGTGATTCAGGCCTGGACAATCAGTATCCCTGTCCACAGGATTTCATACAGGGAAGGCATGGGACAGAATCTTAGCCAATTAACATTATTTTCCAGGATTGTTCTAACTCAACCCAGTGGAGAAAATGTCTTTGCTTCTTAAGTCACAGAACCAGGGTGTGAATATAAAGCTGTGACATTGTGGTATTCCTGTCAACACAAATAATTCATAACCAATCTATAAATCTAAATTGAGTGAGTTTATTATGAGCCAGATCTGACTACCATGTAGCCTGGGAGAGTCCTTTCACAGAGGAATGGAGCCCCCCAAAAAGTGGGGGTGTGCAGAGTGGTTATATACCATCAAAGAGCATGTACACGTAAGATTGGAATGTTCCTTGTACAATAGTCACAAGATTGCCCAGCTGGCACAGCAATTCACACAGCAATTGATGAACACAGCAGGTAGCAGGTCTGTGGGCACCAGCTGGGTGGTCACAGGGTACACACAGCAGGCCAGCCATCAATTCCCAGGCTAGGGAGAGATGCTTATCCTGAAGGCGATGTCAATGGGGGTGGGAGAGGGGGAGATACAACCTGATCTTTAAGGGCATTGTTCTTATCCTTGAGATGTAGTAAATGCTTAAAGCAGAGACACTGCAATGTTCAGTGGCCACATCAAGCCCTTTTGGAAAAACAGGGTCAGCTCAAATTAGTTTTACACCAAATGGCTTCCTTATATACTCCTATGTATCCTATTGCTTGTCATTTATTTATTGTCTCCATGCAAAGAACTTGAGTACAGAAGGAGAGAGTTAATCTAGGCACAGACAAACAGAGATGAGTAACAAACGGAAATGAGAGACTGAACAGAGAGAGAGAGAGAGAGAGAAAGCAATATCATGGCAACACATGTTGCCTCTTTCTAAAGTCGCAAAGCTAGCCTAAATCCTACAGTTCTCTCTTTGTCCTATACACTCTTGGTAGTTTTCTGGTAAATTGTCTTTTTATTCTGAAACTAGTTTAATTTGAATCCAAAAAAGTTCTGAATGATCTCAAGTTAAAGAACCCCATTTTGTTTTAGCCTGGGTTCTGGGCCAGATGGACGTTGCCTGACAATGTCAGTTATGATTCTGGTACCCCTGTTAGGTAAAACAAAACAGAAGAACACAGCAGAGGATCTAACCAGAGGGGAAAAGGGAGGCTATAAATCTGGACCTCCTAATTATCATTTTTAAAAATATAAATGCCTGCCCCTTCCTCTAAACATGCTAATTATTAAGCGCTCAGGATGGGAAGCAGGGTAAGTATTTTATAAAGTTCCCCAAGTGATTTTATTTCTCATCTCATGCTCAGCGCCCCTCAGCCACCATCACCTACCAGAGAAGAATTGCATTCTAAAATGTTTCTTTACAAAGATTGCTTCTGCCTTTTGCTACTTACACTTTTACAATCCACTGTATAATCTATTAGGAGTGTAATCTATACAGTTTCAAGATTCAACAAAGTGAATTTCCCCAAAGAATCTAAATGGAAAAGTAAGTTGAAATAGTAAAATAACATGATTTGAAAATAAACGTTTAAGGCTTTGTCTAGATATTTGTTGCGGGCAGCATAAAATGAGAGAAAAGATCTCAAATGTAGCAGAAAATATTATTCCCAATTATTTTAGAAGTCGCGTAATTTAGCAAAACTAAAATGCCACACTGCTGTAATATGCAAATTTGAAATTAGAATAAAACTTAGCTGTGCCATAATGAAATGTTATAGTGTTTCTTCAAAATGCCACAGCCTGAAGGACTCAAGAGATTAGCTGTAACACCGACTAAGCATGAGATGCTTGGTTTATGTCCACCAACCCAATTTTAGACTCCCAGTTCATTCCAGAGCATTCCTTTTGTTCCCTGTGGGTTTCTGAAGTGCCTCACAATTGCTAACAAAGGGCAGTTCTAGTCTGTTGCTGCTACAAACAATGCGCTTGAATATCTGGCAATGTCACTGGTGGCTGGTTACCATGCTGAAAACTGTTTTCTACATGACACTGCAGTTGCCAAAAGACCATTGTTATGTTTCACTGAATCTCAGCACACATGGTATTATATTTTATCCACAATTGGACTGCATTGTAAACTGCTGTTGGCTAGGCAGAGTCATGAGTAGTTGACATTGCCTGGGGATTCAAGAACTTCATCAATTCTTGAATAATCTCACAGAATAGTGTAGTAACTTGGATTTTCTCCTGATGGCATTCCTAGAGGAGGGCAAACCCTCTATGCTTCGGTAAACAAAGCAATTAAAAGAACATTTGAGAAAGGACCATCAATCCAAGTTTTTTTGCGGGTGTGCGTTGTTTGTTTTTTGGGAGGGGTTTGGCGAGGAAGATTGGTCCTGAGCTAACATCTGTTGCCAATCTTCTTCTTTTTGTTTCCTCCCCAGAGCCCCAGTACATAGTTGTATATCCTAGTTGTAGGTCAGTCTAGTTCTTCTACGTGGGATGCTGCCACAGTATGGCTTGATGAGCTGTATGTGGGACTGCACCCAGGATTCACCCTTGTGAACCCTGGGCCACTGAAGTGGGGCACACAAACTTAACCAATTCACCAGGGGGCCAGCCCCCAGCGAATCCAAGTTTTTTTTTGAAAACCTCCAATAGACATCTGCCATGAGATCCAGAAAGTGCTCTTATCATGTGATTATCAAATTGCAAAATGGTTGGCAGAGGTCTGAAAGAAAATATCAGACACAATAGTGTAGAATTCTTCATGCAACAACTGGTACAAAGGAAGATAATGTGTAAAAAACAGAGACACCAATGATTCCCGGTAAAAAGTCAATCAGAATAGTCGCTTCTGAATGTGAAGTGTCTTGTATACATTCACCAAAAGTAAATCTATATTAACTTTTAGAAAATGTTTTTTATAAGAGCCCATAAACTGGAATGTATATCTCTATTTTGTGCATTTACAAAAATAAATTTTATCAAAAATTCAAAACATGAAGTAAAAAATGGAAAAATACATATGAAAAATAATCACATATAAAGGTGAACAAGTTGAAATCCCTGATACCTAGGAAAACTGACTCCTAAATACTAAATAACTGCTAAAATTCTCAGGGTCACGCTCTAAGGCAAAATAATTTCAGTATAGGGAAAAGACATTTTTATTTATTTATTTTTAAATTTTAATTAAATTTTAAATGTTCACAGGTATATAAGAAAATAATGATTTATCTACATTTAATATGAAATCTGGAAACTCTGTCAAATTTCTTAAAATGCTTATTTCATAATGCAAGATACCACTAATCAAGGAGAAAATTTTAGGAAAGAGCAGGATTTATTTTCCGAGGACAAAATAATAATTTTAGAACTTTTAGTTTTTCTTCTTGAAGGAATTTTCTCCTGAATTTAAAATGATTTATATTTCTAGATTTATATTTATATTTCAGATTATAAGTAGGAGGGTTGGTATTAAATGATCTGCTATGATATTGACTAGCACTTATCCTGATTTATATTTTAAACAAAAGATGATTACAGTAGTTAATAAACCATAAGAAACTTGCAGATGGTTAATTTTAAATTCAAAGAATGAGCTATTTGTCTCCACTATTGATTGTTCAGATATTTTGAGCCACTGCTGAAGAAAATGAGAATGTTCTTGAAAGGATGCATATGCCCATTATTTATGTAAGTTTCTTGAATGTAAAGGATAAGAGATTTCAGGAAAAAGAATTTCAGAAGAGAGTGACATGAGAGTGAAAAGAGGGAACTTTTCATCACCTAACCCAGAACTCTAGTCCTGTCACCACCGTACAGTAGTCTGTGGGCTACACACATCAATGGATTTATCTTTTATAACAGCTTTAGAAAATTTGTGGGAGATGTAATAGTGTAAGTCAAGTTTTATTTTGAAGTTTAAATGTTTACATTAGCATTTTATTTATTTCCCTGCTTGTTTCCAATGTTCTATCAAAATAAACCAAGCAGCTCGCAAATAAGGAGAAGCCCTCACCCTCCACATGTTTATTTTTCATCTTGAATAGTTAGGAATGGTGCTTTCTAATGTTGTTAAATTCTTTTAACTACCAAAGAAAAGAAGAGGAGGTGGGCCAGCCCTGTGGTATAGTGGTTAAATTTGCAGGCTCTGCTTCTGCAGCCCGGTGTTCCCAGGTTCAGATCCTGGGAGTGGACCTACACACCACACATCAAGCCATGCTGTGGTGGTGTCCCACATATAAAATAGAGGAAGACTGGCACAGATCTTAGCTCAGGGCCAATCTTCCTCATCAAAAAAAAAAAACAAAAAGAAGAAGAAGAGGAGAGGATAACATAAAAGTATGAGGCTAATAAATGGAAGATAATTATCCTCATTGGTTCATCTCTTACAGAGGAAAAAGGTAACAGAGAGTGGGAGGGAGGAGCAGGAAGCGTCCTGAGAATAGTGTGTATTGTACTTAAGAGACTTGTTGGATCATGATAAGAGGCAGTATTTTCAAGATAATTAGTATAAGAATGTGCTTTTTAAGGTAAATAACCCAAAAGTCAATGTAATAATTAATGGGAAAATATCTGATGGAAACTTTTCTATTTAAAAACCAACACTATCAAATTGCACTCAATAAACATTTCTTCAATAGATGGATGTATCCATTTATACAAAATTAAAAAGGAGCAATGATAGGAGGGAATTTTATTAAATATTTTCCTTCCTAAACAAAATAGGAAGGAAGTTCTTTCAATCAAGAAAATTCTTTTGCTATTAAACAGTTTTGTAATACAGACAATTATAATTTTAATCCATTTTATCACGCCAGCATAACTCGGATATAAAACTTAGAAGCACATAGCACTACAACAACAATAAAGTTCTTAATTACATATTAATATAAATTAAGTTATGCCAAATAAAATTTTAATTTATAACCCAAAAGGGTATTTAACTGGACACTACAATTGAGAGTTGCGTATCTTGGGAATACAAGATATTTTAGTTTTAGGAAATTATTAACATATTACCAAATTAATACATCAAAGAAAAAAATATATAAAAGTCAATAGAGGATGATGAATTAAAATAAAATAAGAATCAAAACCATTCTTGATTTTAAAAAAACATTTTCTCTTAAGGGATGTTTCAGCACTATTCTGCTGCATCTACCTGTTCACGAGCGTCAGATGAGTAGACGATGAGCAATGAGCAGTGGAGCTGCTGATGGAAAACAAGCAAAGGCAGAAACAGTTCGGAAAATTGGAAATATAAAGAGATAAATAAACAGGAAATTTCTTTTTTGCTATCAAATGGGAAATGATAAAAACAAAATCCTCTAAAATGTTATAAAATAAGTCATAAAATAGGGGGCTGGCCCCGTGGCTGAGTGGTTAAGTTCGCGTGCTCCACTGCAGACGGCCCAGTGTTTCGTTGGTTCGAATCCTGGGCACGGACGTGGCACTGCTCGTCGGGCCACGCTGGGGCAGCATCCCACATGCCACAACTAGAAGGACCCACAACGAAGAATATACAACTATGTACTGGGGGGCTTTGGGGAGAAAAAGGAAAAATAAAATATTTAAAAAAAAAAAATAAGTCATAAAATAAATGATGAAAACATGAATTCTTTATTTGTAACTAAGATTCTGGGATAGAGGAACTCCATACATTATTGAAGATAAATGTAGCTATGATGTAAATTAGTAAAAAATTCAGACGTTTTATCTGCTAATATACTTCAGCAATCTTCAATACGTGTACATTCTTAAGCTTGGAAATTATACATCTAGAAACAAGTTTTGAGGCCACAGTGTTGATTTTCTGCCATGATTTACTTACAGTTGCTGTTTCCAAGTCGTATGAATGAAATTTAAAAAATAATAAAAGTAAAAGGCATGCCTTCATTTTAAAAATGATACATTTTTATAATAAATTATACATTCTCACTACATCTTTAAAGAAATGTCACAATATAAAAGTTTTGCAATGTATTAACTGAATGAAAATAGCTTATCATGTACTTGAACAGTATAATCAAAACATTCCAAAAAGAAACAGAATAAACCAACTGGTAAAAATACGCTGGAAGTAAAACTGGACATGGATCCCATCAACATTAAAAGTGTTTTTGACTCATCATAAGATCCTACATGATTTGTGTTTCTTTGAATATATATTTTTTTAAATGGGCTTACTTTTATAAGCAGGAAAATGCCTTTTAGATAAAATATTTTGTATGTCATATTTAGTTAAATATTGTTCTATGAGGTATTTCAAAATATATAGAACATCCATAGATTCAAAAGACTAAGTGAGGGGCAGGCCTGGTGGGCACAGCGGTTAAGTTCACAAATTCTGCTTCTCAGTGGCCCGGGGTTCTCTGGTTTGGATCCCGGGTGTGGACATGGCACCACTTGGCACGCCATGCTATGGCAGGCATCCCACATATAAAGTAGAGGAAGATGGGCACGGATGTTAGCTCAGGGCCAGGGTTCCTCAGCAAAAACATGAGGATTGGCAGTAGTCAGCTCAGGACTAATGTTCCTCAAAAAAAAAAAGAAGACTAAGTGAATTTCTGTAATATTGGCAATAAATTTTAGCCATTATATAGCATGTTTATATATATGAAATTATAATTCTTCCTCTCTAGTAGGTACTGAAACGCATAGCCTAGTATAACTAAGAATCTTTTAAACTATCTGAATTTTTCTTTTCTTATATTATTTTTCTGTCCTAATTGCACACTGCTGCCTGTCCCATATTGTCTATAGACATTTTATAGTTTCTTGTACCAATACAATTATTACTGTGACAAGAAGGAGATATTTCTCTTGATCAGTATCCCTGTAGGAGATGACAGGCAAACCAGCACAAGAGATTCTCTTTCCTTTGGCGATCATGACAGACAGGAGACAGTGCGCTCCATTCCCCGGCCAATGCCGTTGCTGGGATAGGTCAACCATTGGAAGACAAAATGGGATTTTGAAGTTGAAGTGTGAAACATTGAAATGATTGACAGGCATGAGTTCTGTATGAGACCCTCCTCCACTGGTCCTTGTGGTTTTCATAAAAATGATAAATACGTGATTTGTGTGGTGAAAATAGACTTCTCGAGAAAGTCAGGAAGAACTGATGTTTTGCTTCCCAGTGGGAACTTAGTTGACCCCTAAATACCTTATGTGGATGCCAGAGCAGAGACAGAGATGAGGGCAGGGGTCACAAAAATCGAGGGGATGGGTGTTGGAAATGCTGAGACTGACAGGAGGAGCTCAGGGCAAGTTTCCCTTAATCACTGAGGGCAGGAAATCTTTGAGGAGACATTAGTTTCACTTTACTGAGAGAGATTTCACCGTCTCGTTTCTTAATCCACGTTCACATATTTAATTTAAATAATAATGTTTTCCTAAATGATATTGCTAAGGAGTTTTTCTCCAATATGCTTTGCAGCATATCTTGCCCCAGGTACTTATTACATTTAATAGCAGCTTTTTCCATTTCTTCAGTGCTTTGTCTCTCCAAAAATTAAAACTTATGTTCTGCACATTGAAATTTTTTCTGTTACTTTGGTTTATCAGCAAAATGCCAGCTGAAGCTCTGCGCTTTGCCACGTGTCAGTTGTGTCAGAGCCCTGCTCATATTAAACAGGAGAGTGGGTTTTATACCCAACTTGTTACAGGAAGAATAGATTTCTTAGTAAGCCAATTACAAAAGAATCCACTATTAAGTAGAAACAGACTCATTAAATGTCACTCCATGGTGACCAATAAATATTTGTTGCATGACACTTGAGTTGCAGGAATTGGTTTTTCTACATCAGGTCAAATCTGGCTGAGCCTATGCTTGCCAGAGTTGGCTGGAAATCGATTCTGAATCATTGTAGAGAGCCCCTTTCTCACTCTTTCAAAGAAATGAGAACCTTAAGTCATCAGGACCTCAGCCCATCGTAGTTACCTTGGAATTACTCACTTTTCAAAACATATGGTTTATTCAAAGCACATTTTAACGTCCTTGGCACCCATTTCCTCTCTGTCAGGCTCCCCTCGAGAGCTTTAAAATTTTTTTTTACATAGTTTCCTGTTTTAAGACATCACCACACTCTGGGGGCAATGATGTTCTTAAGACGCTTCCTGGGAGCAGAACACAGATGTCCACCCCTCTTGAAATGCACCAGTGCTCCATCTCTGGGGCTCAGGGAATAGAAGCACCTAGTTCTTCCCTTTTCCTTCAAACAGTTACCTCCCCCTTCCTGGACAAGCTATCTGCTATTGTGATGCCAACTTTTGAAAAAACAGAGGCCGATTAATCCTCCCCTAGAAAAGTAAATCCCAGCTTGGAAAGCTGGCGCAACTTACGGTAGCACGCTATCTTCTGATTCCACACAAATGAAAACAAAAGACAATTGTTATTCTGGCTGATTTTCCTGTTGCACAATTAAACATCGGCCTCTGACTATAGTAGTTGAGGTTTTACTCTTTAGTCTCTCTTCTCCTTCACCGCCCCTCACCTCTAATACAGCCTCGTGTCCTGCCAGGTAGCCTGATAAATCTCTCTTGAATCTGTCCGCTTCTCTCCACCTCTCAAGGAACTATCCTGGATTAAAACATCTCATCTCTCACCAGGACAACTGCAGAGTGTCTACCCATTTCTACTCTTGTCCTGTTCAAATTCCTTCTTCAGAGAGGGAGGTGATTTTAAAATACAAATCTGAATACGGACACATCCCCACCTTCCCACACACTCCTTGCTTAAAGACTTTGAATGGCTTCTCATTTCTCTAAACATAATGTCCATGGTTTTAGCTTATAAAATCCTGGACGATTTGGCCCTTCTCTAACAGCCCAACCAATTTTACACCAAACACCACCTTGCTCTCTGCATTCAGAGCACTGCAATCATTCACTCTCTCCTTGGGTCCCGGTCCCTGTGCCTGCCAAACCTCTTCTAGTCCTACACCCACAACAGCCACACAGAGGACTCTGTCATCTGCTCTTCTCTCTTGTTGCAAGGCCATTTGTTGGTTGTTCCTGAATCTCCTACTCCTTCTTCAGACTTCAGTTCAATCAGTACTTTCATAGAAAGCTTTCCCTGATCCTTATTAAATTACGTCCTCCTTCTTATAACTAGTCCTTCACAGATTATCTCAGCATTAATTTTATAAATTATTTTTAATGTGTTGGCAGATGTCTTCATTCTCTGTGAAGGCAGGCTCTGTAAGTTTTGTTTATTGTTTTGTCTACACTCTGAAATACAGTTTCTGGCACTTTGCAGTTGGTGAGTAAATATTTTTCAGAGGTAACGATACAACTATGTAGTGTACAGTAGCCATTTGGGTGATTATTTGTAGTTATAGTTATGATTTTTTTTCTTCTTGTGGGACTGCACTGTAGAGGTAGCAAAAAAGAAAGCAAGTAGTCACACATTATGGGAAAGTTCCAAAGAATATTGTTAAGATTGTATTCCCTTGGAAAATGGAAAATAAATCTAATTTTAAATATCCTTTATCTATATATATTAAATATTTTTTGGTTTAAAATGGAAAATAAATATTTGTGCCTTATATCTGAAAGAAAGTGAACATTAGTTGTCTTTTTCCACCCAGTAAGGTAAGAACCTGTATTATTTAGGCGACTCACTCCAGTATTAAATGTTGAGAATAGATGCACTAATGAAGACTCAGCTCTCGTTCCGCAGATAGCGATACTGGAAGACAAGCACCTTGAAAGGGAATCTGACCTGATTCTGACTGATTTTAACCTGAAATAACTGTGCACTAAAAAATTCAGCCTCTTACTCAAACTCGGGCTATTCATGTTGGTATGCTACAGCTACACTGTTCTAGTTACACTCTGAGACCCTCAACTCATTCTGGAAAGAAAAGTTGAGGACCAGACAACCAAGTGACAGTAAAAAAAAAAAAAAGCCATGAAGAAAGAAGCCATTAATACTGCCAAAGGAGGAGGATACGTGGGCCATGAAGGTACTCTGATATAAGAAACTGGTGGGATTACTGAGGATTGACAAGTCATGATAACCTGTCCTGTGTCCACAAAGTGACAATAAATATATTTCAATTTCCTTTAATAGAGTGTGCAATTTGTACAAGTCATAGGGGTAGCTACGGATATTGATAATAAGTGGTACAGCATAGTCATTAGGTATGCAGGGTGTAGAGTCAGGCTACCTGGGCTGGGAGAGTGGCTTTACCTCGTTTAAACTATGTCATCTGGGGCAGTGGATACATCCTTCATAATCTTGTTTCTCTTCTACAAATGGGTAAGATAGCATTTCCTACCTTATAGGGAGTTAAAATGAAAAGGATAAATAGTGAGTGCTTTGTATAATGCTTGGCAAAGAGTATATATTCAATAAATTGTAATTATTATGTGTTATTGATAATCACAGCACTATTATAATTACATTAATCTGAAAACCATTTTACAAAAGCAGAATAAACCTAATTTTAAAACATGTTTCTGTTGTTTTGATGAATACTTGTCTATAGGAAAGATGGATTTTACAGAATGAACAAAAACTAAATAATAAAGTATTTAATGTAATATTAAATTGGAACTTGTTTAAATAGTTTACCTATAAATCTTACTTTTCCATATACAATAGTTTCCAACAATACTATTTAGAAAAATGAGTCATGATTTTGAAGCTATAAATATTTAGAATAGGAAGTATTGAAAGTTAAACCAAAACATAAAAATAACAGAGAACTAATTTTTTTTTAAAGATTTTATTTTTTTTCCTTTTTCTCCCCAAAGCCCCCCAGTACATAGTTGTATATTCTTCGTTGTGGGTCCTTCTAGTTGTGGCATGTGGGATGCTACCTCAGCGTGCTTTGATGAGCGATGCCATGTCCGCGCCCAGGATTCGAACCAATGAAACACTGGGCCGCCTAGACGGAGCGCGCGAACTTAACTACTCGGCCACGGGGCCAGCCCCAACAGAGAACTAATTTTTATTGAACCTTGTTTTCAAATTCTGTTGATAAATTTTCTAGCTTGTTTGGATACAGCTATTTTTGAATATCATAACTTTCTGCAGTTTTTCATTGTCGGTTTTTCAGACCAACAAAAGAAAAGAACTTTAAACAAAAAAATTATTAATTTCATCCTTTCTTTCATAAATTGTAAGAATAAAGTTTAAAAGAAAAAAGTAGTTTTATACACTCTCATAGAATCTTTATTTTTCGTTTTTAATACATGCCACATTTTCAATTACTTCTTCAGTGTTTGTCTTCCCAATAGATTGTAAGGTCTCTAAGGGCAAGGCTATGAGTACATTAATCAGTAACATATAATGAGTGACATAAAATTATGTGTTGTATGAATAAATACATGATGAACATCTAAAGAATGAATTAATGAATTAACACGTACATGCTCTCTACTTAGCTTATTTAGTAGTTTGTATTTATTTGATATATTTTAACGCCAATTGCAGGGTATGTTAATGGATTGGGAGAATTAACATAGTTAAAATGTTCATACTTCCTAAAGAAATCCACAATTTCCATGCAATCTGTACCAAAGTCCCAAAGACATTTTTCACGGAAATAGAACAAAGAAGTCTAAAATTCATATGGAACAACAAAAGACCTTGAATAGCCAGAGGAATCCTGAGAAAAAGGAACAAAGCTGGAGGTATCACACTCTGTGATTTCAAAATATACTACAGAGCCATAAGAATCCAAACAGCATGGTACTGGCACAAACACAGGCACACAGATCAAGGAACAGTATCAAGAGCCCAGAAATAAACCCACACATCTATGGACAGCTAATTTTCGACAAGAGAGCCAAGAACATAAAATGGAGAAAGGAGAGTCTCTTCAATAAAAGGTATTTGAAAAACTTGACAACCACATGCAAAAGAGTGAAAGTAGACCATTATCTTATACCATACACAAAAATCAACTCAAAATGGATTAAAGATTTGAATGTAAGACCTGGAATCATTAAACTTCTAGAAGAAAACATAAGCAGTACACTCTTCAACATCAGTCTCAGCAGAATCTTTTTGAATACCATGTCTCACCAGGCAAGGGATACAGAAGAAAAAGTAAACAAATGGGATTACATCATACTAAACAGCCTCTGCATAGCAAAGAAAACCATCAACAAAACAAAAAGACAACCTAACAATCAGGAGAAGATATTTGCAAATCATATATCTAAGTGATTACTGTCCAAAATATATAAAGAACTCATACATCTCAACAACAATAAAAACAAACAACCCATTGAAAAATGGACAAAAGATCTGGACAGACACTTTTCCAAAGAAGATATACAGGTGGACAACAGGCACATGAAAAGATGTTCAACATCACTAACTATTAGGGAAGTGCAAACCACAATGCGATATCACCTCACGCCCATCAGAATGACTATAGTTAACAAGACAAGAAATAACAAATATTGGAGAGGGTATGGAGAAAAGGGAACTTTCATACACTGCCGGTGGGAATGTAAACTGGTGCAGCCACTATGGAAAACAGTATGAAGATTCCTCAGAAAATGAAGAATAGAACTACCATATGATCCAGCTATTCTACGTCTGGGTATTTATCCAAAGAAATTGAAAATACAAATGTGTAAAGATATATGCACTCCTATGTTCATTGCAGCATTATTCCCCATAGCCAAAACTTGGAAACCTAAGTGCTCATTAATGGATGAATGGATAAAGAAGATGTGGTATATATACACAATGGAATATGAGTCAGTTATAAAAAAAAAAGTGAAATCTTGCCATTTATGACAGCATGGATGGACCTTGAGGATATTAGGCTGAGCGAAATAAATCAGATGGAGAAAGTCAAATATCATATGATTTCACTCATAAGTAGAAGATAAAAAAAACCAACAACAAACAAACACATAGATACAGAGATTAGGTTGGTGGTTATCAGAGGGGAAGGGAGGAAGGAAGAGGGCAAAAAGGGTGACATGAGTAAGGTGATGGATGGTAATTAGTCTTTGGGTGGTGAACATGATGTAGTCTACACAGAAATTGAAATACAATGATGTACACCTGAAATTTATATAACATTATAAACCAATGTTACTCCAATTAAAAATAAAAGGAATAACTGGGAAATTACAGTAAAACACTGGTAGTGAGCTTTGAATATAATTAATAATAGACTACCAACTGGGGAGACAAGTCACAGGAGACAATGTAAACTAATCGATAATAAAAATGTAAAAATGATACATATAACAAACTTGTTCCTGGAAAAGGGAATGAAGCTTGGAGAAATAACAGAAAATAGTATAGTATAGCATAATATAATATGGTATAGTTTAGTATAGTATATTACATTATGAAGGTAAAATCTGAAATATATTACATTTGCTTAAACACTGGTAGGGAAAAGGAAGGAAAGGAAAGAAGGATTGTACTAATCATATAATTACACCCATAGTAGGGAACTATCAAATGTTGATTAAAGAAATAGAGGACAAAGGGAATTATATAAAGTTGTACTTCTAAATGTAATCATTGGAAAAAACTTATAAAAATTCCAAAATATCAGACCTACACACACACATGGAAAAGAAAGAGACCATTTGGTAACAAAAATTGAAACGTAGGAAACAAAACAAACAATTTTGTTATAAATTATAAAATCTGTACTATCAAAAAATATGAAAGAGCATGACTTGTCTAATAAAAGAAAAAGGTTTGCAACAATCTGGGCAGCATTCATGCCAAAAAAACCCAAAAGATGAAAAGGATGAATCTTGGTAAGGGCAAGCTTTGGGCATTTTAACTTGCCCTATACCCATCAGTCTCTCTCTAGTTCTGGGACAGTCCTGAAAACCAATGGTCTGTAATTATGCTGAAAACCAGCAGTCAAGCCGTTGTTCAAGGAGTTGAAATAGAATTGGAATTCTTACAAAGCCCCATTCCCAAAGAATTTCCATTATTCGACTCGCCAGGAAATTCTGTAGAAAACCCTACTCACAGACTTGTCTTTATTTGATCTGCTTCAGACCTCTTGAGTGAGATCAGCCTTTTTCCTAGGTGCGTTAGTCAAAAAAATTTGCAGTGCGGGTTTGAGAAAATGCCAACATATTCCTGGAAATCTAGAAGGCCACATAAATGCATAGGGCTTTGCACATGACATGGGAAACTGTGAAGCTCTGTGAAAACAGAAAGTGAAGGCTAAAGCAGAGTTGTACATCACCTGGCCGAGTGGTGAATATCTGTCTCACCGTGTACACAGAGCCCTTTGGCAGATGCTGGGAGACCTGTTGGTTCTGGGCATTCAAGGAGATCTCTGTCCAGTCAATAACCCGAAACAAACTGACCAGAGACAACATTGGTCACACACAACAAAGAATACCCACTTTCCAGAAGTAGTCCAGGAAAGTCACCAGACAAATGAACAGCAACAGCAACGATACCAAACAGAAACAGCTATAAACCCTGGGGAGGTAGGAAATCTAATTTTCAGAGTTGGTACATTGCATTATTCAAAATGTTCATTTTTTGCCAAAAAATTACACAGTGCTCAAAGAAACAGTATGGCAAAGACATAGGAAACAAACAAACAAAGAAATAGATAATAGATACTGCGCCTGAGGAAACCGGGAGACTACACAAAAACTTTGTCAGCTATTTAAAGTATTTTCAAAGAACTAAACCAAGGAAACCAAATATAAAGAACTACAGAATAGTATGAGAACAATGGTCCATCAAACAGAGATATGAATAAAGAGATAGAGATTACAATAAAGAAATAGAAACTTTGAAATTATAAAGTATAATAAAAAAAATTCACTCTAGTTGGTCAATAGCAGATTTGTGCAGGCAGAAGAAAGAATCAAAAAAAAAAAATTGAACATAGGTCAATTGAGATAATCCAGAGCGAGGAACAGAAAGAAAAAAGAATAATGAAAAGTGAACACAACCTGAGAGACTTATGGGACACTATCAAATGCACCAACATACATATACTGGGAGTCCCACTAGAAAAAGCAATAAAAATTCAGCCAGAAATAATCTTTGAAGAAATAATGGTCCAAAACTTCCAAATATTTGATGGAATACATTAATCTACACATCCAAAGTTCTCAACAAACTCCAAGAAAGATACTCAAAGAGATTCATGTATGTATAGAAATATCATAACCAAAGTGTTGAAAGACAAAGAAAGAATCTTGAAAGCCGCAGAGAGAAAGAACTCATCATGTACCAGGGAATCTCCGTAAGATTAATAGCTGATTTCAAATTTGAAACCACTGAGGCCAGAAAGCAGTGTGATGATATTCAAAGTGCTAAAAAAAAGAAGACTGTTAACCAAGAATCCTATAGTCAGCAAAACTATCCTTCAAAATGAAGTATAAATTAAAACATTCTTTGATAAACAAAAACTGAGAGTATTCATCTTTATCACACTTTAGGTACAAGAAATACAAAAGGGAGTTTTCCTTTTTTAAATGAAAGACACTGGAAAATAACATTAATCCAAATGAAAAAATAAAGAATATTGGTAAGGGTAACTACATAGGTAAATATAAAAGACAGCATAAATGCATGTTTTGTTGTAACATTGTTTTCTCCTATCTTATTTAAAAGATGATTCCATAAAGCAACAATTATAAATCTGTGATGATAGACACAGTGTATAAAGTAATGCACATGCAATGTATAAAGAAGTAATTTGTGTGACAATAATGGAACAGAGAAGGGGGAAGGAATGGAGCTATAGAGGGGCAATGTTTGGTACACTATTGAATTTATGTTGGTATTAATCTAAACTAGATTGTTATAAATTAAGATGTTAATTGTATTCTCCAGATCAACCACTAAGAAAATAAATTTTAAAATATAGTCAAAGAAACAAAAAAGTAAATTTAAATGGTAAGTTATCTATTTAACATAAAAAGTGGCAGTTATAGAGATAAACTAAAAGACACAAGAAATGTAGAAAACAAATTGCAAAATCACAGACATAAATCCTAAATTATCAATAATTACATTAAATATAAAGGAATTAAACATTCCACCCAAAAGGCATAAATTGGTAGAAAGGTGAAAAAAAATATAATCCAAACATGTGCTTCCTAAAAGAGAGAGAGTTTAGATTCAAAAACACAAACTGGATGAAATAAAAGTTGGAAAATGATATACCAGGCAAGCAGTAACACAAAGACAGTTGGAGTGGCTATACTAATATCAGACAAATACAGACTTGAAGACTGGATAACAGTTTGGCATTTCCTCCAAAAGTTAAACATAGAGTTACCATATGATCCAGCAATTTCACGCCTAGGCAAATTCCCAAGAGAATTTAAACATATGTCCACTTACAAACTTGTATATGAATATTCACAGCAGCATTACTTATAATAGCCAAAAATTAGAATAAACTCAAATATCTGCTAATTAACACAACATTTCACAATTCAATAAAATATAGACAGTTATGAATATTAATCGAAAAATCCTAAGGTGTTTGAAAACAGAATCCAGCAACATTTTTAAAATGAGTTTATTCCAGGAATGTGATTATGGCACAATATCAACTGACATTATTATAATATATTAGAATTTTAAAGAATATAATTAAATCATCAGTGATATTGAATACATTTACCAAAATTCAACACCGGTTTTGTATAGAAAGAAAGAAAGAAATTAAATAGAAATAGATACCTCCTTAACATTAGTAAATATGTCTATTTCTACCCAAACACTATCATCATACCTAATGGGGACCAGTGGATACATTTTCAACAAAGCCAAGTATGAGACTATAATGGTCTCCCATTTACTTAATATTGTATTGGAAAACCAGTTAATGAGATTAGACAAGGTAAGAAAATACACATCATAAAGTTGGAAAAGAGGAAATAACTATCACTATTTTCAGATGATATAACTGTATGTGTGGAAAATCCAAACATAATAAACAATAGCATAAAAAAACAGCAGAACAAAAACAATGGAAAAAAACATTGGCACAAATTTAATTTGAATAAATAGATTCCATATGCACAGGCAAACACAAATTAGAAGATATAATGAAATAGAAGATCCTATTTATAAATGCTATACAATGCATAAGATCTGAGCATAAATTTAACAAAAAGTAAAGGAGGAATATGGCATGAAAATTCTTTGGGTGTTCACAAGACTTAGAAAAATGGCAACTACAATCATGCATTGGATATTCAATAGCATGATGGCATAAATCTTCCCAAAGTATGTTATAATTTAATATGATTCCAATAAACATATTCACATTTGTTTTTCCTTGAACTAGACAAAGTAATTCTAAAGTTTATATAGAAAACAAAAATTTAGAAAATAGCTCAATAGGAGTAAGAAAGTAGGAAAGAAGACTAGACATACCAGTTATCAGATCTTACTATAAAATCTTAATTATTGAAACAATCTTAAATTAGAGCATGATTAAGCTGACAGACCAATGGAACAGAAGACAAAATTCGGAAATGCTCCTTATACAAATAGGAGTTTAGTCTATGATAAAAAAGATCTTCAAAAATAAACGGGTAAAATATTATCCATTCAATAAGATTGGTTAGGACAACTGAAAAACAAACTGTAAAAAAGCAGTTAGATCCATACCTCATAGAAAGATAAGTTCAAGTGGGCCAAAGATTTTTATGTAAAAAAAAAGTCAAAGAAACCATAGATACACTACAATGAACCCAGGAGAATATTTTATAACTTTGGAATAGAGAAACTACTACTAAATAAAATCCAACTATCACAAAAGGCAGGTTTGATAATATTGATTACATTACAAAATAGTTCTTCCATCACAAAGAAACTTGCAACAGTGAAAAATAAACAAAAAAAAGTCATAAACAAATGATAAAGTGAGAAAAATGCATGCAACTCTTGTGACAAAAAGATTTCTCCCTAATATACACAGACAGCTACAAATTCCTAAGAAATAGATTTTTTAAAACCAGCATAACAATGATCCAAAGAATGCGAACACAGTAGTCATGATGATTCTTTTAAAACATAAGCCGTACTATCCCACCTTCTGGTCAGTCATCTCCAGTGACATAAAACCCACAAGTCAGATCTGCTGCCTCTCTGCTCTCATCTCCTAGTACTCTTGTTTCACGCGTTTTCTCCAGATACACTATTCTTTGCTGCTCCTTTAGCACCAAGCACACTCTACGTCAAGAGTTTTGTATCTGCTGTTTGCATTTTCTGGCACGTTCTTCCTAGTATACACACGAGCCACCACCTCACTTCCTTCCGGTGTATTCTCCCTGATTACATCTTATAACTGCAAATGAGCTTCATCCTGTGAGCCACCTATCTGTCTCTCTTACCTGTTTTATTTTCCTCTATGGCAGTAATCCCTGTCTGAAATACTTGCATCGTACTAATCTGTTTCTTATTTTTATACACCCCCCTAAATGGTAAATTTAATTAAGGAAAAGTTTTATTAATTTTGTTCACTTCCAGTTTCTCTAGCAGCTAGAACAATGGCTGCTTTAAAATAAGTGTTCAAAAATTATTTGTTGAATGGATAAAGAATGAACAGATAGTTCAAAGAAAAAGATGTACAAATGGCTCTGATATATAGAAAAAGATAAATTTCAGTCATAATAATTAAAAATACAAATTAAAACTCCACTGTAATATAACTGTTAAAAATATATCTTACAGGAAAAAAAAAAGAGTGTTTTATAGAGTGTGGTATTGGTAGGAGTGTACATTAGTATATCCGGTAAGGAGGGCAATGTGTAAGTATCTACCTGTATGAAACAAAACAGCCTCAGTGCCTAAAATAACAAAGGTTATTTCTCGTTTACACTACATGATTATCTTAGGAAATGGCAAGATGGTTCTGTGTCTCACTCAAGGGGTAGAGAAGTGCAATCTCACTTTGTACTTGGGGGAAGAATCGGAATATTGATGAGCAATCCTAGTAACTATCATATTCCAAAATTACAAATATATGTTAATATTTATGTATATACCCTTTGTTTCAGAAATTTCATATAAAATTCATCATACAAATATTTCAGCAGATATGGAGGAGGATAGGCTATGTTTAAAAGGTTATGCATTGCAGTATTGTTTTTTGGTGTATCTCAATATTGATTAAATACACTTGGGCATATCCATGCAATGGAATGATATGTAGCTAGAAAACAAAACAAAACCAAAACAGAAGCTCTCATCCTTTAGTCTGGAAATATCTTCCACATCATTTGTAAAATAAAACAAGCAAAATTCAAAAAGTCTATATAGTATGCTACAATTTTTGTAAAAATGAGGGGAAAAAGTATATATCTGCATTGGCTTTCATATGTAAACAAAATTCTCTAGAAGAGCAATAAGGAATTAGTGATAGTTGTTATCAGTTATGGGGACAGAGACAGGATAAAGACTTTTCACTAAATACCTACATTTAGCTTTTTTATCTGAGCCATGTGAATGCATTATCTACCAATAAATTTTGAAAAACAACAGTCAATTCTAGAACCTTAGCCATAGTCTCACCTTCCAGATTCTCAGTGGGACAAAATCATTTGTACGTTTCTCTCTTTTTATTAATTTAGAAGTTCACTAAAGATAGGGGTCACATCCTATTATTCATCTTAATATTTATGCAATGCAGTGGCTAGCATACAATAAGTTCCACATATATTTTAAATATATCTTTAAATTTTATTGAATTAAATTGAACTAACCGCTCTTCTTCATTTGTAGGCTTCTCCTAACTCCCCGCATCCTCATATTCTCTTACTGCTCTCTCAAAGTAAGCCAAAATGTCTCCAAATATGTCATTTCCAAAACTATCTTTCTTCCTTTGAACCCAGATATCTCATATGAATAGGTCTGTCAGTCTCAGTATTCTAATTCCTTTGATTCACACATGTGGGTACAAGACCCTCTGCCCTCCTTCCCCAGTCCTCTAAAATGTTACCTATTCTGGACCTACGTTACCTTAGTGCTTTTAGAAAATGCTTTTTCTAAAAAGAGCCAGCATTTTATTTCTCTCCCCAACATTAAATGTCTCTCAGCAAACGGCCCTAAGAAGTGTAGTGCAGTTGTTTTCTACTTTTGGAAATCAGGCTCATATCAAGCTGTTCCTATCTCAGGACTATGAATATAGCCTCTTTCTTTCTTTGGGCATATTGTAAATTCTCAATACATCAAACAAAACCATATTACATATAAATATATAAAGCATATCATAAAACCAATTTTAAATGAGTTTTATTTATAAAACTTTAGGGATTTATAGAACCACTTCTATCTTTTAATGAGTTGGAAGAATAAGATTTCACTATACTCAAGATAAAATTAAGGGGCAAACCAATCAGATAAGGACAGAAGTAGAGGTCTTCCCAAGTTTGTCTCTTAGATATAGGCCATCTAATTCAAACAGATTTAAGAGTCATTTGAACTCAAGTGAAGATGAGAAGTAGAATTTATCAAGTACCGGCCTTCTTAGTCTAAGTGCGGAGACCTATCAGTGTCTGTCTCTTGGCTACCCTCTTTGTAATAAATGTAGGCTTGATGTATAATGAAAACCAGCTGAGTAGTTTAAGGTACAGATGCCTTCTTTTCTTCTTCTTCCAACTAAGATTGGTCTTACTCTTCATAATCTCTCACAGCTGCCAAAAATCCATTTTATCTTTGCATGAGGTGAGGTTTCCATTAACAACGATTAGAGTCGCAGAGGTCAGACGTCCAGTGTCAGATGTGCGACTAAAAAAGAAGTACTGGGCAAAGAAAGTGTCTACCAATAGGGGATAAAAATCATTTCAGAATCTTTGGAACTTACAAAAGTGCTTTGTTCTTTCATATTCCCCTTGCTTTATTGTTGACAAGATAATTTTGAAAGAAAAGATAAAGAAAGGAGAATTTATGTAAGAACTCATCAATTATGGTGATTGAAAAGAAATTAATTGAGTCAGAACTTGCCTCACAAAATTTTGCCATTTGGATTGCTGATATCTTCAAGTTACAAGCCATAGTGAAGCTATCTCTGGATGTAAACTGTGCTGGTAATTTCAACACTTGGTCATGTTGGAAGATTCTCTGGTCCAACTCCTAACACAGACATCAAAGAAGGCAATAACAGCCCACATTCTTTTTGAATAAAAAGCTGAAGTATGTATGTGTGGAAAATACAGCTGATTCTATACACCGGTATTAAGAAACTACTATCCATGAGAGTATAAATACATATGTAGATATTGTCATGTCATTCATTCGTTTATTCTTCCATTCAGCTGGAATATTCCATTCCATGTATTTGTTAATATTTATTGAGTGATTTCTATGTATCAGAACTACCAAATGAGAATTTCCTGAGAGTGGTCCATGATTAAATTCTGGAATCAAATTCCAGTTTATTGTGGTTCATGGACAGATTTTAAAAGCAATAATCTTGAAAGCATGATCTGAGCTTTATTCATGACTAGTTGAATGTAGTGCATTTCATCATAGGACTGAAGAAAAATAGAACAAGGAAACTGCAGAATAAAATTGGAAGTGAGACCCAGAAAACATTTGCGATAGGGTCTGCCTGGATGTCATCTCGTTGATATTTAACATCTATATCAATCTAAATATATTCATAAGTGAACTCTTTATTTTTTTGGTTGAAATTTACTCTTCTTTCTATAATTACTAGCTCAGTAAATCAGCAAATAATCAATGGTGAATCATTGATTACTGGGTGACTGACTTTCGCGTGAAGACACAGACAGGTTCCACAGGAATCTCATTCACTACCCTAATGGTCACTCCAGAACCTGAAGCATCTAAGCCAGAATTTTGCAGCTTTACTGCAGTCTACTTCCAACCCCTTTCACTTTTTATTTTCTATAAGTTCACCAAAATTTCAGATATGTTGAAAAAAATCCATTCTTTACTGGGTATGAATCAAGGTACATATACAGGCTCAGTCTGCCATCTTGCAAGCAGTAGTCCGTATAATCATGTTCTGTTTTCCAGTCATTCAAGTACAACCAAAAACATAACTTAGTATAACTTAAGTTACAAATTCAACATGTGCAGTTTTCCTTGTTTTATGGAAAATCTATGTTGCTGAAAAGTTTGCTTAATAGCAAATCACGATTTTTTATTGGAATTTTGGTATAAAGTTACTATCTTAGCATGGAGGAATATCTTAGGAAACAGAAAATGAAATATTTAGGATAGGATGAATATATTGGTTGTCTTTACTTTTGCACACTTGGAATAATAATGACTACTAAAATTATCAAAAAACTGTGCAGTTTCACGATATTTTTCTATGTATTAACCATATTTTTAATCAACACAATCTTTTGCCTTTCTTCAAACCAAAGGAGTATTTCTTCCAAAATGAACTCTGTACTTTCATGTATGTGAATTCAACTTTGCCATAAGCCATAATGATTCATACTCTTACAAAGTATGAACAAAGAACATGTCTATCAAAGGGGAGAAAATCAGTTCTTACTGATGTTACTGAGCAATGGATGCCCTACCTGACACTATGTGGTGGAGTGTAGATAGAAAGTGCGTAGGTTTTGGAGGTGGACAAATCTGGATCTAACTTGTCTTTTGGATATTTGTCGTCTTTGTAGCCTACAACATTTTCCTTAATTTTTCTGTACTCAGTGTATAAACGGAAAATCATTAGTATTTCAAAGACGAGTATTTTTGTTCCAATGATTATTAGATTGGTTTCCTTATTTCCTACAAAATAATATACCCCCAATTAACAATTAATCTAAATTGACATATGTATGTGCCATAAAATGAAGTTAATGTGTATGCTCAACATTATACATATGTCATTGATGGAGTTATAAAGCAAATTTGCTTTAAACAATTATTATTATACATGAAATATTGTTTCCTTCTGCCCTGATTAATATTAGGAAATTTATACATGATATTTATTACATATTTAATTAAAATGAAGATGAAATGACATAATCAATAATTGTCTAGTCTTGGAAAATTGTATTTCCTAAGTCACACTACTTATGATCACTTTGTGATACCTCATCTTAAAATAAACTCATATTTTAGAGAGGTGAAATTATGTAGTATAGCTCAAAGTGAATATTGTGTGAGAAGCTTGGTTTAAGATCATGTCTCCCCAAATATTTATTAGAAACTTCTTTCAAATCTTAATGTATCACACATTTATCAGTTGACTAGCTAAGTTCAGCTCTCTACGCTTCATACTCTAGCATTTCATATATAGCATTAACTTTTGCTTCTTTTATTTAACTTTCAAGTAATTTGACTGAATTTTGAGAAAAGTTAATATTGCCAAAATATTTGGACAGTTCAATTTATGATTCCAACAGTCAAAGAAAAAGGATTTTAAACTCCCAAAAATGTGATCATTAATTTTATTACTTTGAGTAATTTAACATCATGATTATCAATTAAGATAATTATTGTTGCAAGTAACGTGAAATAACATCTCACCTAGAATGAACAATAAGGACAATTTACTATCTCGAATAACAAGAATTTTCAGCATTGGGTGACCCAGGGTTGTTACTTCAGCAACTTATTGTCATCATCAAGGATGCAACTTCTTTGAATGTCTTCACTCTGCCATTCTGAATGTGTGGCCTTGGCCTCGGGCTGGTGTACCTCATCTCAGGGTGACTGTCACCATTCCAGGAGTGACATGCTAGATGCAAAACCCTCTACCTCATATAAAAGGACACTTTCTTAATTAAAAGAATAAGCTCTTTCTCAGAGGCTTCCCAGCAGACTTTGCCTCATATTAACTTGAATTCTCAGCCAACCACCAACAAGGAAAATGGAACTGCATGATTGGCTTAGAATGATAGGAATTTAGGTTTAAATTGTGTGGGAGAGGTTGGACATCTAAATGAACTGAGCCGAGCCAACGTGGATGACATGGTGAATGGCTCCTGCGTAGGCAATAGCCAGTTCCTACTACAAGAAACACAGTAAATTTCTCCCATACTCCCTTTCATTGAATCATATAATCTAAATTTAATTCTAACATCTCCTCTGATACTTGACTATCATATAAAACGTTTGAGAAATGGTCATGAAGAATCTACTGGACGTCTCCTGTGTGAAACAGCCTGGACAGCAGGCATATTGCTATATCTAAAAAACAAAGGGCTGTGATTTCCAACTCCAACAAGACCATGCGCAATGGGGCAAGGTGAGGTCCTCAAAGGAAGAGTTCTAGGAAAAGAAAACAAAACACTTTCATCCCTTTATTTGTTCCCTTATTCTTTCATTAATATTTGAAAAGCTTCATATTTACTATGTGGAGATAGTGGACAAACTACTAGTGACAAAACTAAAGAAAAATTTCCAATTATGATACTGCTCTCAAGTTAATCATGACAGCCAAGTAAAAACCAAATAATTGGGCAATTATAATACATTCCGATAAGTGCTATGGCAGAGATATGCAAAGTGTGCTATGGAGACATAGAGGACGAGCATATGCCTTGGACATAATTTCAGAGGCTGCATAGAGCTTCCACCTGCCAGAGAAGGTGCTGTGAGGAATAAGTAAGTCTTAAAGCATATGGAGTCAGCTAAATGAAAAGGAAAAGAGATGGTGTCCTGGGGAAATGAACCAAGGAGTGTGTGTGTGTGTGTGTTATGAGAGAAAGAGGAGGGAAAGAGAGACACAGAGAGAAACTGATTTGAAGATTGAAGAGCACTGGAGTCTAGACAGCAAAAAATAGTGAGTAATAGACATGAAGCTGGAAAGTTGGGGCCACATCAGGAAGGGTCTTTTCTAGCAGATCAAAGAGTTTGAAATAGCGCCTTGAAGGCATTAGGAAGTCATTCAAGGATTTTTGAGTAAGACAATGACACAGTTATATCTGCAGTTAAGGTTTATTCTGGCTCAAATGTGGAAGATTAAATTGTGTCTGGGAATAGATTAAATGCAGAGAGATTGCTTAAGAGCCTGTGTTAAGTAACACAAATGAGGAATTAGAGCTGTCTGAAGTGGGGTAGTGGTAGACAGAGAGGTTTAAAAGGAAGGGACAAATTTGAGAAATACGTAAGGATAAAATTGACAGGATTTGGTGACAAAATGTTGTGGGGAAATAATTCAAAATGGGTAATCAAGGGGGCTTGTCAACTTTCTGACGTGGGAACAGTCCTCAGGGGTACTGTCATCCACGAGATCAGGATGTCCTGGTGGAAGAGTCTTGGAAAGCAATCAAAGATCAGTCATGGGTTCATCACTGCAGTGTACCAGGCAGATGTACTTGCTTGGCTGCGTATTTCTTCTCTATTTTCTCCTATTTGAAATACGATTCTTCATATTCCATCTGAAATGTACCTCATGAGAGAAAGCATCCCAGAAATCTTCCTAGCACATCCTCAGCATGACTCTCTTGTCTCTATCATCTCACTTGCCCTGGTCTGTCATAAATCACAGCTTGTGCCATATGTTTGTCTGGACAACCAGATTGTGAGGTTCTTACAGACATAATATTTTTCTATTCCTGTATGAAACTCCTCAATGCTTAGCCAAAAAAATAAAAACTTGCATATAATAAGCACTCAATAAATGTTTTTTGAATTGAGCCAAAAAATAATATTCTTCATTGAATTCCTTTAAAATGAACACAATAGCTGTTTTTGGTCCCACTGTTGAGTTGAAGGTAAGGTCATTTCTTGCTAGCAGGCTATGACTGACTTTAATTAAACATTTTATACCATTCATCTGCTGCTGGGGAACGTGTCTTTTAAAACACAGGAAACATTAATCTGCAGATGAATAATATAAAATATTTTTACAATATTTTCCTCAGTTACAAGGAGATTATATACTAACCACAATATTTCTGCTCCATTCTAGAAACATAGAAGTATGCATACTATCAATAGACACCTACAGTGAGGGTAATAATGTGCATATGGTGCATTATAACATCCTTATGCTAGTTTCGAAAACTGAGAAAATAAAAAAATAAGGAATGGAGAATATTATGACTTAAACAATACAAGCTTGCACATTAAGTCAGGTCTTTAAAGGACAGATTTCACATGTGGGAAACATAAGTGGGAGCATTATATGTTTCACTGTGTGCTAACCCCTCATCTTCCTTCATTTGGTTGACCTGTATCATTGCACTGTATCAAACACTGTGGGTGTCCAACATTACCCTCTAGGTGGGAGTGATGGGAAGAAAGGAAGGCAGGCAATGTGTTGACCAGGCAGCAATCTGTACCAGAGCAGAGGAAACAGAGATGGGGCAGATCTTGCCATGACCTGTAATGTAAGTATGCAATGCCCAGGTTGATAGAATTGGTTCATAAACACAGCTATGTCCAAGAGGTAACAGGTTGAGGCAATGAGAAGTTGAAGGCAGAAGGGCTAAACACAAAACCAAACCTGAAATGGTTTGGGAGCTGGAGAGAATGACCGCTTGTATTCAGTTTATTTCAATCCCACTTTTGGCAGACAGGAGAGGTGGTAGGACATCTTGGGGAGTCAAAAGTACTATGAAAAATGTATACTGAATATTCTACCACTTCATTTCCCTACTCTCACCTGCCTGGTGGTGCTCATCTGGGAACAACTTTCCTGTTCTCCATTTTAGTGAGAAGCAGGTTGATATGTTTGCATTGTATGATCTGGTCTTGATTTAAGCTTTTGCAGATAATCTCAAGCCTGGTGATGCAGAGGTTTCCATATTCAAGGTACTGAAGATGACAGCACTCAAGATAACTGAGCCCTCTCTTCTTCCTAAAAGATTCTTCTCTTGTCTTCCAAAATTTGTGAAATTTCTTTTTTCAGTATCCAGGAGCTTTTTCTGATTCTCTGATATTTGGCTAAGGAGTCTTACCCATTTCCACTTATACTTTCCTTTGAGATTTAAACTCGTATACAAGCTAAATACTTGACTTCTCCACTTGAAAATTTTACAGGCATCTCAACCTTAAATGTTGTATAACTCAATCTTTTATCTCTCCTCTCCACATTCAGTCACAGCAACACCTTTTCATCTCCCTCAGCTAAATCCTTTCCAGATTTCCAATAACCTCCAAAATACACCCTGAATTCTTCCATATCTGTCCATCTGCATTGGCACCACTCAAATCCAAACCACCATGATTTCTCTCCTATGCTGCTTGAAAGAGGCTCCAATAGTCTCCAAGCTTCTTCTTTCATACAAATTTACCCACTTACCCCTTTCCCTCACAGCAATGAGAACAAAATTTTAAAATGGCAGGTAATATCTAGTCAGTCTTCTGTTTAAAATATTTTAGCTTCTTTATATCTCTTTACTTTTAAAATTAAACTAAATCATATACCCAGGATCACTTTTCTGTCTACTCGTTGAGTACCTACCATACTGGGCTTGCATCAGTTCTTAGGATGCTCCAAACTCTTTTCGGCTCACAGATTCTGCTTATGCTTTTTGCACATGCAATTTTTGCTGCCTGGAATGTTCTCCCCACCACTATTTCTTTGTTGACTTTTCCTCATTCTTCCAGTTGCCATTAAAACACCATTTCCTCACAGACAGCAATAGCAATCATGGAAAATTGATGCCAGTCTCCACTATTATTTCCTCTCAGAACACGCTTTTACTTCATCAAATCAGACTGTTCAATCTCAGTCTCTTCTGCCAAGCTGTGGACTCTGTGATGACAGGAATGTCTGCTTGTATCTCAGAACTTTGCTCGATACTTTGAACTTTGTAAGAGACCAATAATCATTTGTGGAATAATGACCTAATTTTATGACCTTTTTATATGTCTAAGGGTTATCAATTTCTTTACTGACTTTATAAAACACTGTAACTAAGATTATAAATCACAGAAAGTTGTGTAGAAATTATGGCAAATTATACTATTTTTGTTTAGTTATTTATATTTTCCTTTATATGTTGCTGATTGTTAGAAGTAATTTGGGATTTTTTTTTTTTTGCTTAATGTTTAATCTCAAGGTGCACTCAGGAAGCCATTGCAAATTTTACTGTTAGAGTGACCCAGAAAAATATTTTTTAAAATGTGACTATCAAGTTTGTGTTAATTATACACAAATCATTTTAAGTGGTTGGGTTGCTGAGGACACAAAAGACTCAAACAGTTTTTCCTCCAAGATCTCCTTTGTTACAAGCAAAGGGTACAGAGCAGCAACAACAATGTAACGAACGGTATGTATCGAAAAGACTCCAGAGCTCTCAGGTGTTAGTGGCCCTCCCACAACTGGGCCAGGGCAAAAAGGATGCATATTGCCATCTGGCCGTAAACTATCAGCAAAGACCTTGGTACCAGGAAATGCAAATTCTGCTTCGTACTGAGGATCTCTAGGGTGAGCTGGATATATAGGCATATTCTATTTATGTCACCAACCCTAACTGTTAAACTGCTCCCACCCCAAGGCTCCCTGGAAACCACACACTAATCATAAATTTTACTATTACTACTAAACAATGTTGGCAAACTTGAAATCATTTGTTCCATAGTTTCATGGTTTGGCCAAGAGTCAAGCATGCAATCAACCAGGTCAGTTGACACTCATAGTTTGCAAGTGAGAATGGAACTTACGGCATGCATAATATTTTATAAAATTCTTCCATACGCCACCACATTTAAATTTCACACTGATCAGTGGAAGGTACTATACTTTCCGCTATGATACAGAAGTGGATGTCAAACTCAGAGAAGTTAGATGACCTACTCAGAATCAAATAAACAGCAAACAGAAGCACTGAGAATCAAACGTTTATCTTTAGATGTTAAGTCCAGTTGTGTTTTGTTTTCTATTGCACCAAAACTGGCTTCCAAGCAATATACCTTCTTCAGATGTCTCTGAAATGCCTATGAAATGGTTGATACCACAGCACAGTTGATTATTATCTACATTTGCATTTCCTATTCATCTTTCTTTTATCGATCCCAAGTACAATCTACCCTGTACATCTATATGCACAATTCTACATATGCCCTATATCTTTCCCGTTTATATCAAATTTGAATAGTGAATTTCAGGCCACCCATCAACTCTGATCTTCACATCTTCCCAAGCCTTATGATCTTGCATGTTTTTGTCATTCTCTTGCAGAAGAACATCAGGGGAGTGGAGGAGTGTGTGCAGTTGCCCTATCTAATAATTTACCTTCTCAGAGAATGGATTAAATGTCTACCATATTGTAGGAATAGAGATGAGCAAGATTCAGAAGATCTTGCAAAAAATACTTGCAGCGTTAGCGTGTGTGTGTGTATTTCCAATTATTTTATTGACTTCTATTTCTCTAGTTTTCTATTCATGATCAGACGGTTCCTTGCAAAACTTTGCATTTAAAGTTCCTTGAATGGTGATCTTCATGAGTTTTTCTCTGCTTGCTCAGCCTCAAGGAATCAATACTGAATCTTTGCATCTAATTTAATTTAATTCAGCCATTATTTATTTTCCCTTCTCAAGGCTTACCGAGCTGGTGGAGTTGTTTTGTTCGCTTGTTTGCTTTGAATGGAAGATTAAACATTACCAACTAGAAGTAACAGCACAAGCTTTAGAATTAAAAGCCATGAGTTTGAGTCCTTCTTTTTATTTTATTTATTCATTCACTTATCCATTCATTCCCTTATATAAAATGAGCAAAAAGAATGATCTACTTAGAATTATTTGAAAGAAGAAATGAGGTTGTGAGAGTAAAAGTTTTCTGTAAACTGAATTATATTGCTTTTAGTTACATTGTTTAGTTATGAATGTTTTTCTTCTTGCATAAAATAGAATGTCTCCCTTTTAAGACAGGAGACATGATAGACTAAGTACTCCATTTTTCTCCTCCCTTCAATGACCAAGTGAAAAGATGGTAAAGAAATACAAGAGTCATAATCTCTAATTACAAAGAGAGTAGGAGAAAGGACATCCAAATGTGAGATTTGCACACATTTCTGGAAAGCATAAATCAGATGCAGGGGTGGTTAATAGGTGAAATACAGCAGTGGAAAAATTAGACTTGGATATGGACAAAGGAGAAAATAGTCAAATGGAATATTATCTGCCAAGAATCTGGTAAGATGGTGGAGATAATTTGCAGGTTGTGAGAGAATTGGAGCTGAAAACAAGGTCTGTAAATGGAAAAGTCTAGTCTTATAATCTTTCTCACCTTACTTTCTAACTTCCAGCTATTTCTCCAGGTCGTATATTGGCACATTCTTTTATACAGAGATTGTATAAATCATCTAGGGATAACAAAAGCGATTTTTTGAGGGTGCTAGTACCTCAGAATAAAACTTTCTCTTTTTGAAGTTCCAAAGGCTACTCAAACAGTTCAGTCCAGGTACACGATCTCCTGGTGGTTTTCCTGTCTTGTTCTTAGATATGAATAGAAACCCAGAGATTACCAGATATTTGAAGAGAACTTACAATATTAAAGATTATCCTGAGAAAAACAATAAAAAAATTAACAGTAGAAGAATCATATAATTCTGGAAATAGAAGGGAAAAAAAATCCTCAAGAAGCTACAGAACAGGATTCTTTATAAAATAGCAATCAGAGAATAAGCCTGGTACTGTGCTGGCAAGCCTCTACTACCTGAGGCAGGAAAACAACGAAGGCAATGTTCTTTTAAAATTTTATAGATATCATATCAATGCACCTTCCAATATCTTGAGTAGCATCTTTAAAAATATTAAATAAAGCAATCACCTCACATTTGAGTAGCATGGCTCAGATATCAAAAATGCAATTCAGATTTTCATAATACAGCATCCTTTATGGCAGTGCTTAATTATATATCTCATCTTCTCAAGATAGAATTTGAATAGCTTTACAATGAGGTGCAATGATACAAAACAAATGTATGGCAGTAGGAAGGAACACAGTGTTGTCCTTAAGGATAGATATTCAGGAGCAAACCTGCCTGGGTTTGATACTAGGAGTACACGTTACTAGGTGTGCAAGTTACTTGATATATATATTCCTTATCTGTAAAATGGGGGTAATAACAGTATATGCCCACATGGTCTCTAAGAGTATAAAATTATTCAATGTATTAATATTTGTAAAATGCTTAGAACTGTATCTCGTAGGTGTTTAGCACTCTAATAAGCTTTGGTTATGTACACACAAATGAAATTAGGCATTGCATCTTTGTCCAAAATTAGCATGGTCACTTCAGCTCTTTCAAATTAAGTGTTAGCATTGTGTCTTTCTCCATCTCTTTACTCTGTCGTTATATTTAAAGTGAGTTTCTTTCTTTTATTTTTTCTGCTGAGGAAGATTGGCCCTGAGGCAACATCTGTTGCCAATCTTCCTCTTTTTTTTGCTTGAAGAATATTAGCCCTGAGCTAACATCTGTGCCAGTCTTCCTCCACTTTATACGGCTGAAGAGTGGTGTAGGTCTGCACCCAGGATCTGAACCTGCAAACCCAGGCCACCGAAGTGGAGCATGTGGAACTTAACCATTATATCATGGGGCCAGCCCAAAAGTGGGTTTCTTATAGACAGTTATTGGGTCTTACTTTTTATCCACTCTGACAGTCCTTGTCTCTTAGTTGGTATATTTAGACCATTCACATTTAAAGTGGTTGTTGATAATTGATTAATATATACAATATTTATAACTGTTATCTATTTGTTGTCTTTATTCTTTGTTTTTTCTTGTCTCCCACTTTTTTTCTCTCTTCTCTAGTTTCAGCTGAGCATTTTACATTGTTTAATTTTCCTCCTGTGGTAGCATATTATTATGCTTGTTTAAAAAACTTTAAAGGATGCCCTAGCATTTGCAACATACAAGTCCACTTAATTAATCTCAGCTCACTTTCAAATAACACTATACCACTTTACAGACAGTGCAAGTACCTTATAATGAGTATTCTGAATTCCTCTGTCCCAGCCCCTATAATGTTGCTATCATTCATTTCACATATCCATAAGCTACAATCATCAGATACATTGTTACAACTATTTTGAACAGTTATTTATTACATTAAGAATAAGAAAAATAAAAAAATTTGTTTTACCTTCATATATTTCTTTTGTAATGCTCTTTATGTAGATCCAAGTTTCTGACTTAAACAAATTTCTTTCTCTCTGAAGAACTTCTTTTAACATTTTTTTGCAAGACAGTTCTACTGGTGACAAATACACCCAATTTTGTTTGTCTGAGAAAGTCTTTATTTCTCCTTCACTTTTGAGGTGTAATTTGCTAGATTCAGAATACTAAGCTGGTGATTTTTTTCTTTATTAACACTTCATATTGAATACATGAAACATTTTTCCCCGTTCTCTTTTTGCTTGCCTGGTTTCCAAAATCTGATGTAATTCTTTTGCTTGTTCTTCTACAGGTAAAGTTCTCCACACCACCATCCTCCGTCGTCTTTCAAGACTTTCTCTCTTCGATTTTCTGCAATTTGAATATTATTTACCTAAGTGTAATTTTTTTGGTGTTTATCCTAATAGGTGTTCTCTGAGCTTTGCGAATATATAGTTAATTTTTGATAATTCTCAGGAATTATTAGTTCAAGTATTTCTTCTGTTCCTTTCTCTCTTTCTGATATTTTCTCTCCTTCAGGTCTTCCTGTGGCATATATGTTAGACCTTTCATAATGGCCCGTCATTCATGAATATGCTGTTCTATCTTTTTCATTCTTTTTTTCTCTTTGCACTTCCATTTTAGAAACTTCTATTTGCATATCTGCAAGCTCACTGATTCATTCTTAGCTCTGTCCATTCTACTGACGAGCACATCAAAGGTTTTTCTTTCTGTTACAGTGTTTTTGATTTTTAGCATTTTTTAAATTCTTTCTTTGAATTTGCAACCCTTTTCCTATATTACCCGTCTGTTCTTGCATTTTTTTCTGTTAGAGTTCTTAGCATGTTAATCATAGTTATTTTAGATACCTGATCTGATTGTTCTCATATCTCTATCATAGCTGAGATTGGTTCTGATGGTTACTTTGTCTCTTCCGACTGTGTTTTTTGCTTTTTAGCATGCCTTGTATTTTTTTGTTGTTGTTGAAAGCCAGACATGATGTATCGAGTAAAAGGAACTAAGGTAGACAGGCCTTTAGTGTGAAGTTTTGTGTTTATCTAGCTAGGAGTTAAACTGTGTTTACTGTTTGCTGTAGCTGTAGTGTCAGAGGCTAAAATTTCCTCTAGTGTTCTTTTCCTCTCTCTTGTTGTCTTTTGGTTTTCCTATAGACTCCTAAAATAGGGTCTAAAGGTTACAGTAATTTTAGGTGTAATCTATTATTATATAGGATCCCTATTGATGTCGTTGTAAAGTATGGGGGGAAGGATTCTATAGGCTTACAATTAGGTCTTAGTCTTCTAGTGATCTTGAATTGGGTATTTCCCTTCCTTCAAATCAAAGGCTAGAGCAGGCTGGAGTTATTTACCTTTTTCAGGATGGTTAGGCTTTCGTTAGACTTTAATTGGTTAGGCTCTGGTACAATAGTTTCCCTTGAGTATATGCCTTATTAAGGAGAATAAAGAGCTCTTGCCTTATTTCAAAATGGTTGCTTTTTCCTTCTCCCCGCTGGAAGCACAAAGAGATTTTTCTCAGATCTTCACAGTGAGAAACTGGCAAGGCTCCTGGAAGAGAAATTCAGGAAATTTTGCCGCCCTCCTCACGAAGATTGGGCTCCCTTGGATTTAGTCCACACTTAGCCTCAAGCAATTTGTCAACTACGGTATAATGTGTTTCTCTTAATACTGGCTTCTGCTTTGGTCTTTTCTTCCCAATAAACTGTGATTTGCTGCATCTGACTATGTGTCTCTCCAGCTTCCAGGGCAGAAGTTTACCCCGTGAACTCAATTCTTTCATCTAAGTAGAGTTGTTGATTTTCAGTTTTTTCAGCTTTTTTCTTGTTGTGAGGATGGAAGTGATGACTTCCAAGCTCTTTATACGTTGAACCAGAAACCAGAACTTCAGATATTGCATCTTAACTTAAAAATCTCTGCCCATTGACAGCCCTTGGACAAAGTCAAAATAAAGATCTGCAAATTGGAAAATAAAGCAATGTGAGATTTACATCTTACATGAAAGAAGCAAAAGATAAATACAAATCATTCTCAATTTACGATGAAGTTACATCCCAATAAACCCATTGTATGTTGAAATTATCATAAGTTGAAAATGCATTTAATATACCTAACCTACCAAACATCATAGCTTAGCCTAGCCTACCTTAAACGTGCTCAGAACACTTAAATTAGCCTACACTTGAGCAAAATCATCTAACACAAAGTTTATATTATAATAAGGCATTGACTATCTCATGAAATTTATTAAATACTGTACTGAAAGTGAAAAATAGAATGGTTGTATGGGTACATAATAGTTGTAAGAGTATTGGTTGTTTACCCTCATGATTGCATGGCTTACTAGGAGTTGTGGTTCGCTGCTGTTGCCCAGCATCATGAGAGAGTATCTTACTGCATATTGATAGCCTGGGAAAAGATCAAAATTCAATATTCAAAGTACGGTTTCTATTGAATGCCTTTTGCTTTTGCACTATCATAAGATCGAAAAATTGTAAGTTGACTCACCTTAAGTCAAGGACCATATTTCCTTCCTGCTGATTGAATATTAAACCCTCTGTATATAGTAGTAAATTCATAGAAAGTTCTTAATTTGCCTACTGTACTCAAACAATGGTCATCTTTTCCTAGTTTTCATTAGCTTATTCTTGCAATATGAGTTCTGTGGCCTCTATTTATAGTCATGTTGCCTGTTGCTCTCTTTATGGGCCAACTTACATCTTTGGAAATAGACAGGGAGGATTTCAGAATGATTTAGGAACCAGATGGATATAGTGACTTGCCGTGTTTTTTTCTCTGCCTATGAAGAGAACATCTGCTAGATATGCTGAGATGGAGTATGCTTTTGTCTTTGGAATGAATCAGACATCTTCCTGTATTTCCATTCTAAAGAGAAAATGTTGCTATAATGCATTAAAAAAAAATCCAAACTGTAAGTAACAACTTGCTGAGACACCATGGTGGAGTTATGTTTTATTTTAGGGTCTTTGATAGAATGCATTGCCACTGCACAAAGAGTGCAGAGAAAAGTGGGCTGCGACCATGCCTACCACGGTCTTCTTTAGGTTGTTAAGTCTCTTGCTAAGAAAACACAGGAAATATTAATAATCTGACAGGAACTGTCAAGGTTCACATGGCAGTCTTATGCCAAGCAGGCTTAATGATACTTGAAGAAAAATAATGCTAAACAAGCTGGAGAAAAATCTGACCGTAGAATTGTCACCACTTTAAGGTCATTCCTTTAACATTAAAAAATACTACACCTGTTAGCAGCTAAGATAATAATTCCCCATCTTTTGGGTTATAGCATATTACTGATTATTGACTATCACAAACTTTTTTTTTCTTAAAGATTGGCACCTGTACTGACATCTGTTGTCAATCTTTTTATTTATTTTTTTCTTCTTAGTCTCCCCAAAGCTCTTGGTACATAATTGTATATTCTAGTTGTGAGTTCCTCAGGTTGTGACATGTGGCATGCTGCCTCAGCATGGCTTGATGAGCGGTGCCATGTCCATGCGCAGGCTCCGAACCAGTGAAACCCTGGGCTACTGCTTAAGCTGAATGAGCGAACTTACCTACTCAGCCATGGGGCCGGCCCCTGTCACTAACTTTCAATTCTGCCAAATAGTATATAAGAGATGAACACTCTTAAACACATATATACGACAGATATAGAATTCTTATTTCACAAACTTAAAAATAGATCTTGATTGAGACTAGCTTCTGGTAGCTACCACTACATTACTTCTATAAACTCCTCCTCCCCCCTCATCACATATTAGTACCACAAATGGCCAAATCCCACGACACTAAAGATATTCTGTTGATGTCAATAAGCATTATATATACTTTTAATTCTCTGGTTATTTTCTGGTAGCTTTAAAATACACAAATTATTTGTTGTCTAATACATGCAAGTACTCATCCAAAGGTATTTCCTCCTCTGAAAGATCCTAAAATTTTATTCAAGCAGTACTATAATAAAATTATATACAAATCAATTATATGAACTAAATCGATTTTATCTTCATCTGTCCCACCTTTCCTTATTCAAGCTACAACCATCCCTTTTCTGATTTACTGAAATAATCTCCTAACTAACCTTTCCAAATCCACACTTGCCCTCTTTCTTTCTTTTTCTTTTTTTTTTTTTGAGGAAGATTAGCCCTGAGCTAACATCTGCTGCCAATCCTCCTCTTTTTGCTGAGGAAGACTGGCCCTGAGCTGACATCTGTGCCCATCTTCCTCTACTTTGTATGTGGGATGCCTGCCAAGCATGGCTTGACAAGCAGTGCCCTGGTCTGCACCCAGGATCTGAACCAGCGAACCCTGGGCTGCCAAAGCAGAATGTGCACACTTAACCACTTTGCGACCCGACAGGCCCCTACACTTGCCCTCTTTGATCACTTATCTGCATAGCATATTGATGGACCTTATCCAAAAGCATATTTGATCTTGATGCTCCCACTTAGAACATACATTGCCGTCCATCTCTCTTTTGATAAAGACCTACAGTGCTCTGCATGCCTTAGCCCCCATCCATATCTCCAGCTCTCTGTGCTCAGTATCACTCAACTTCTTTCCTTTCTTCATACACGTCAGGCTCACACCACCAAAGGGTCTTTTTCCTGTTGTTTCCATTGTGTGGGGTCGTCTTTTCTCCACTTTCTACTTAGTTAACTCCTACTCATCCTTCAAGGAAGCATTTCTTGCTCCACTTCCTCCCCAGGTCACCAGGTCACCAGGTCAGAGCTTCTATGAGCTACTGTCAGCTCACATACATTTTCCTCCACAGAACTTAGCACTAGTGACTATTATGCCATGACAAGGACATGCACCAAACAGATGCATTTGAGTCTTGCCTGACATTTAATTGAGGGAGGCATGAACGTGCTGGAGTAATGTACTCCTGGTACATTTTTACGGGAATGGACGTGCACAGGCATACATTAAGAGGGAAAGAGAAAGAGAAAGATTGAGAGAAAGAGAAATGCAGAGCTGAGACCTTCCTAATCAATGACGCATTTTAAAAAATGTAAATATGTACTTGTGTTTGCATTGAAATGCAGATGGTGTTTATAATTGTATTAACACGGGATATAATACAATGATTATGCATCTTGTTTCATATTTGTTTTAAAAGTTAATACAGTTATTCCTCATTATTCTCAGGTTCTATATTTGTAAATCCATCTACTTTCTAAAACTTATTTGTAACCCCCAAATCGATACTCACTGCACTTTCGTGTCATTTCTGGACATGTGCAGAGCTGCAGAAAAATTGGACTGCCCAACATGTCCATTTCCAGCTGACGGTGAAGAAGGAGACTCTGCCTGCTCGTTTCAGCTCTCATCCAGAGACGACCAGAGGATGGAGACAGTGGAGGCCATGCAGTGTAGGGCAGGAAACGCTTTGTCTGGGGCCTTGTGGAGATGTTTAGTCTCAACACCAGCACTTGTTAGTTGAGTGGCCTCACGCAAGTAACTTAACACTTCTGAACTCCTTTACCTCTTTTCTTAAAGAAAGAAAATAGAATCTACCAGTATGAGTGGATGAGTTGTTATGATTTAAAGTTATCTTTCTGAGATATATATATATATATATGTTTTTCCCCCTAGGAGCAAGAGTTACATATTTGCTAATTCAAAATTTTCTTGGCAACTTTCTAGAACAAAACTAACGCAAATAACAAGAATCGATTATACATTAAAAATGAAGTGTAAATTAAAATTGATGGACTTTTGAAGCAAGAAGTCCAACGAAGGCCAAAGATTGATAACTGATGGCCAAAAACAAAGTTCTAAATTTTAAAATGAAGACTTTTATACCCAGGCAGATTAAAACACTTTTCCGAAGTAACACAGCTATTCATTGAGATAAATATATCCAGAACTCAGATATGTCAGTTCTTTCAAAGTACTAAACTTTTCACAAAATTATACAGACTCTGTCTCTTCATATTTCAGTCTCTCTCTTCAAGAAAGTGACATCCAAAATAAAAACTGAAGAGAGAAAGGACATTAAAATACAAGGACCATTATGGGAGGGAAAGCTGTTTGCAGCAGTGGGAACTTTGGTTTCTTATCCTCTCAAAGTCCTGCTTGTTCTCCTACAAAATGGACATAATTATATCTACTATTTGTTTAAGTTTATTATTCTGAAGGTCAAATAAAGAGATGATTTTACAATTTAACCTAAATCTCTAAATGATAATGGAGAAAGTCTTAGATAAATTAATCTGCTATATCTGACTCTGATTAAAAAAGTACCAAGCAGAAACAGTTTTGGATTTGAATAGAATTTAAAATCTTGCAACTCATAAGATTTTCAGACTTTTTTCTCATAAAAAAACAGCTATTATGGATCAAAACATTAAAACTTCGGGCCAGCTTGGTGGCATCGTGGTTAAGTTCATGCCCTCTGCTTCAGCAGTCCAGGGTTTGTGGGTTTGGATCCCAGGCATGGAGCTCCACATTGCTCATCAAGTCAAGCTGTGATGGTGACCCACATATAAAATAGAGGAAGATTGGTACAGATGTTAGCTGAGGGCCAATCTTCCTTATCAAAAAATTAAATAAATAAAATTTAGTATGTAGTTATTTTGCTTTGTTTTTAACAAGCTACCTTCAATAGGAAATTGAATATTCACTAATTTTTTCTAATATTTAGAAGCTACCAAGAGAACAGTTCTAGTGAAAAGCTAAAATCACTTTTGACCAATTTCTCTCTATTGTGGTACTTGACATAGAAATGTTACAGCAGTGACTGTTACTTACTTGTCTCCATAACGATAATCTTTAGCTGAGTGTATGGCTGCCTGCAATAAAGGTTATGTTTCCGAGCCTCTCTTGCAGCTAGTTCTGGCCTCATATCAAAGTTCTGGCTGCTGGGTTTGAATAGAAGTGTTATGTGACAGCTACTGGGAAATCTCCTTGAAAGAGAGCTAAGGCAGGTTCTTTGCCCCTTCTGCTCTCCTTCCTCCAGCTTCAACCTGATCTAATAATACCTAGGAAGATATCTCTCAAATACTATTGAAAATAGATTAAAGGAGAAATGGGAATAAGTTAGACCAATTAGGAATGTAAATTCAATAACCCAGATAAAAGATAGAGTGGACTCCTAACAGTGCAATGGAAATGAAATTGAAGGAATTTAAGGTAGCAATCTATTTTTAAAGGAATTTAAGTTTAGGGAAATAAATACATTCATGTATTTATTATGTATTGATTGCTATATCCTCTCTCCTGCAAACATGTTGTAAATACAACCATATACTGAGTGATCCAAATTCTTCTCTAAGGAAATCAAGAAAGAAAGAATAAATAAACCAATAATGAGCAGTTCAGCTCTTCAATATCAATTTCTTTTTCCCTAGGATAACTCGTTATAGGTGTTATTTATGTTCCCAGCTAAAAGTGAAGTGCCCAAAATGAAATATAGGTACAAGTTCATGTTGATAAGTTAGGACTTTATTTTGCCATTAGCTGTGATGATAATATTTTTGCTTCATGAATCAATTAAAATATGAATCAATCCACTTCTAATAAAATTGCTGGCTAGATTCCATTTCCTTTTGCAATAATAGTGTGATGGGGGAGGTCAGACACTGACATTCGTTGAGTTCCCACTATGTGTCAGGACTGTGGTTGCGCTTTATATCCATTACTCTCACAAAAGCATGGTGAGGGTAAATAGAACCATCATTTTATAGACCAAACAGCAATAGCTCAGTGAAGTCAGGTACGTTGCCCAAGGTTGCATAGCTAGGACATGTATTTAAATCTAAGTCTGCCATAGTGGAAACAGGAGCTGTGAACGCACACTGCCATCCAGGCAGAGTGAGCAGCATTAATCATCTGTAGAAGAGCTTGTGAAGTCTTATATGGATCAAGTTTGTGAGGACTAAAAAGGTCTTGCTATTTCATCTACAACTTTAATCAAGTTTCAAAATGCACTACCGACCCTCGCAACGAGTAAGTTCCACGCAAAGCCAATGGAAAAAGAGATCAAGAAGACAGATGGAGCCTTTGGATCCCGACACAATTATTGCCTTATGTTCTTTCACATGATCCCTGTAAAAATAGGGCAGCTTAGCTGTCTCACTCAGATGAAAATGTAATAAATGTTTACACGATTCATCACTTAAAGAATCTAAATTTAATTTCCTACTTGGACTCCTGTCTGTAATAAAAATATGGAAGAAACAGCCTGTGTTATCTACCTCTTGAGAATGACAAGTTACAAAGTGGGATCTTTGAGATAGCGCGCATAGATGTTTCCACAGCTCTTGCTTGCATTGCTGCAGCTGTCACAGTCATCAGTATAGACTGATTTAACCACACGATCAATCTTGCCTACTCATCAACCAGCTTCATTTGAAAAGGTCATCAAAATCACCCAGTTCATCGTTAGAGTGGCTAGGTATAGAAACATTTTGATTATCACATTTCATTAAAATGACATTTAATTGACCTTTAAAGGAACAGCAAGTTTTGAAAATTGGTGACTGTAATTTCAACATTTTTAAATGGAAGAGAATGCTAGAATCAGAGGTTTCATAGTGAAGTTTTAAATTACTTAAAGCATCATCCATTGACAATAAGTTATGATGAATTTTGAAGACTTCATACCTTCCAGAGGCCCTTATCTATCTTCTGCTTACTGAAATTTCAATGTTTAAGATTTATTCTTTCTTTTACTATGATTTCATTTGTATCTATAAAAACAATCCTTGAATTTTAAGGTATTTATATTCAAATGGAGCTTACTATGTTAGAAAGCTCCCCTTTGGAAGAGCTGAGTACGGAGTGCACTGATAATGAGTGGTTTGATAAATAGGCAGAAAGGGCATTTGGAACGGATGTAGAACAGAAGACAGGTAGAGAAGTAGCAAAGGATTTTGACAGAATATTAATGGCAGAGTTTGTCTATTTATCAATTTTTACTAGAGATACTTTGCCTTCCTTTAGTAAAAGAATACAAATCCTTGCAGGTATTCACAGATTTATTTTATTTTACTTTACTTTTTAAATTTTATTTTATTTTAACAAAGTTAATACCCTAAATGTATAAGAGAACTGACAACTGTGTGTACAAAATATGATTATAAGTGAGTGTTCCTGAAGAAAATATGTTTTCCTTATGCTGAGACACATTTTTTGGTGTGGTAACTACACATATTAAGAGTTAAATGTATGTGTATGTTTTAACTATTAGCAGAGATTCACTTAAAAAGGAAGAAAAGTAAACGTTAGTTACATAATGGACATGAAAGAGAAAAAATTAGAATAGTTCTTGGAGTTAGATATTAAATCATTGAAGAGGGAACAGGCAAAAACACACTCCTCCCAGTCTTCCCCTCAAAGGGTCTAACTGCACACTTTACAAGCGACCGATGAACTTTCTTTTCTTTGCGTGTCACTTGCTCTATTTTGGGACTTCGTGCCTCTCGTTTAAAGGGAATAGTTTCCTGAAATGTTTGTGAGATATTTTCGTCCACAAATCCCATTCATCTTTCTGTCATGTTTATCACTGGCCCTCTGACAGCTACTGAGGAAGGGAGAGAGCTTTCTCAATGGTGGTTCCAAAGGGTCCCACTGCACCTGGGTCGAAGTGCTGCCTAGTATGTTGGAAAGCTTTGCTTTGTTTCTCCTGTATCCAAACTAGAACTTGAACTGTCAGCTTTAGCCTACGAGCCTGTTTAGCCAGTTTTCCAGAGATAGAGGTAGGAGGATGGCAGAGATTCCTAGCTTGTCCAAGTGCCACTGCCAAACCATCACCTGAAGAGTGCCCCCGCTACTCTTCTTGTTTCTTCTCTTGGTGCAATTGGAGCTCCCCAGAATCATCACTGCCTGTTCCTACCAGTGCCACAGTTCTCACCAGTTTGTGACTGGCTGTGGTTTTACTGACCTACAGATGGGATTCTCTCTCTGTCTTGCCTTTCTTTCTTTGTCTCTTTCTGTTTCTCGTTCTTTCTCAGGAATTATTCTTGCTATCTCCAGAGTTATTCATTCTAAAAAGTCCTTTTCTATCATTTGCTATGCTTTTAAGTAGAAAGAAGGATTAATGGTGATGCACTTCTGCTCAGATCATTATCTCTGGGTCATTTTAAAATAAAAAGTTAGGGGCCGGCTGGTGGCACAGCGGTTAAGTGCACACGGTCCTCTTCGGTGGCCCGGGGTTTGCTGGTTCAGATCTTGGGTGCGGACATGGCACTGCTTGGCAAGCCATGCTGTGGTAGGTATCCCATATACAAAGTAGAGGAAGATGGGCACGGATGTTAGCTCAGGGCCAGGCTTCCTCAGCAAAAAGAGGAGGACTGGCAGTGGTTAGTTCAGGGCTAATCCTCCTCAAAAACAAAAACAAAAAGTTAAAGTCATGAAGGCTGTTCAATGTTCTTTAGAGTACCAGGCCCCCATAATTCTATTCTTATTCACATTTGGTTTTGTTTAATCTTAATCCCCATTTCCAACTCTTCCTAAATCCATTTTAAAGTTAGCAAATAGTTAAGGGGAATTAGCAAGTTTAAAACATCTTTAACTCTTCCTTCTCGTATCTTCATATGACATTTTTCCTAACAACATATTATCTGGTAAGGAAAAATATTATTTTGAATATAGTTAATTCTAACATAACTTTGAATATTAATCCTTACGTTTCTTTACCAAATTGTAAATGAGATTAATTTTTAACAGATTAAAATTATACAGTTATTACATACTCCCTTAATCATAATCTCTAAAGAATGGTTCGGTTGGTTCAGTTGGGGCTCAGGGAGCTGAGGGTTTATGGTTTAGGGGCTGCCTAAACCCTGGGAGCTGCTGCCAATCTCAATTTGCTCTTAGCTGCATGCACATTATTTCCATTTCATCCCAGGGTTAGCACAGTGCTCACAGTCAGTAGGCCCTCTATCGGTGTACGGGAAAGAATAGACGGTAAACCAGTGGAATAAAGGAAATGACAAGGGAAAGCAAAAATTTAAAGAAAGATTTCTCACCAAAACATAACTTACCCAAGTGATTTTCCTATATTTTTAAATGGCCGATAAAACAAGGAAATCTGTAATTTTCACATGACTAACTTTGCATTACTGCAACAAATTTATCTGATTATGTTATTATCAATTCACCTGATTTTAGACACATAAAAGCTCGCTTCAAGTTTTCTTTAGAATAAATAGAAACAAAAACTCTACTAACATTTATTGTCAAAAGCGTTTATTGAATACTTGTCTCAGTAAGGCACTGAGGAAGCCGGTTGCTATGAGTCTTGTGCTCAATAAGCCTACAATCTAGTGAATTAGGAGTAAATAAGAAATTGGTGGTTTATTATGCATCTTTGGAATTTGTATAAAAACTAACTTTAATTACACAGTATAATAGTCTATTTCCCTGTTTACTCAGGAATGCTAACATTCCTTTTAAAACAACAATGGTGTCCTTATCCAGACAATGATCATTAGTCATGAGGTGACCTTGGGTATTCGGCCAACTAAAGACATTCTTACCTGGCACAATTAACTAAATGAATTAAAGGAAAGACAAGGGAGGTCAAATCAGGCATTATTTTTGTTAACTCTTTCTAGCATAGTCCACAGTATGTATGGAAGCTTTCTATAGTCCCCAAAATGTACAGATTATGTGGTTTAAAGACGGAAATTACCACGTGTATGGTTTAAATGTAAACTAAATTTCTCACCAATGGCCTGTATTTATATCTCTAGTATTTACTAGGATTGAGTGTAAATGAAGGAAAGAGATTTATAAACTCTTTCATTTCATTTTCTTAGTTTCACTATAATCTCCCTCTGAAAACTTGAAGTTCCATTTTATGAACTGAAAACATTTACTGTCAGTAAAACTGACTGTCAGGTTGTAAGAGTGATAGAGACAAAATTGCATATAAGTTATATAATTTTAAGAAAAATGTCATAAAGATATAGTTTTGTTTGGCTTCCAGACCTACATATATCATAAATTTCCCCAAAAATTAGAAAGAAGAAAAAAAAGCTGTCCTATTCATAAAGCAACTCAATTTTAGCCAGGAAGGGTAGAACTGCATCGAAGTCATAAGGTCTCATCTGTCACACAGAATTTTGTTTCCTTTCAAAATTTAACTGTGTAAATACTGAATTTTATTTCATAAGAAGGGATAAATCAGAGTTTCTGAGTGAAGAGCAGGAGTGAAGAAAAGGAGAAAATTTGGCAAAGAAGGAATTTTTCCTCTTCTCTGCATCCCTCTTCCTTCAGCATATTTTATCTTACTCTCTAGGCATTAATTGTACATTATCCTCTTTTGTGTTCTTTCATTAAGTTCTTGTTTTTCTCCCCTGTGCTGCCTATTGCACCATTACCAGAATATGAGCAAAGTAAAGTAAAATTCACACCACCTAAATTCACAGGTTTGTTAGCAGCTATATTAAATGATTTAGCAGAGTGTCTGGGAACATTTGGGTAAAATGATGTTAGCCAGGTGAACCGTGGAGATTAGTGTTGAGATTGGGAACAAAAGACTCTGGAATCACTCAGCCTTGAATCTGAATCCTGACTCTACAGCTTCCAGAATTAGGTGAACTTGGGAGGGTGGCTCCCCCAAATCTTTGTTTCTCCTTTTGGACAGTGAAAGCAACATTTCCTAGCTTGTGTCATCTTTGTGGGGATCTCAACAGGTTTCATATACAAAGCAAGTCCTTATCGTGTGACCAAACAAAAACTCAATGGCTTTTAGCAATTTTTACAATTTCAATTATCTATTATTTTACACCATGTCATAGAGTGAGTGGAAGGTGTTGGCATAAATCTACAGACAGATGTACATACACACTTCTAAGATAGTCAAGTATTTCTCCATGAATGCAACACCTTCAGTTTAAGCTATAATCATTAGTTGTAAACACCAAGAGCCCTGTTTTACTCTGGGAAGCAGAGCATACCTTCCAATATGAAGTTTTCACAAAAGGAAAAACTAAATGTTTTAGAATATGACCCTCAGCAAGGGACCCAGAGGCACTAATTCTCTCTCTCTGATCAGCCATTATTCTGTTTGCTTCTTCTGATCCTGTTTCCTGCCTAAGAATATCTCTCTTTTTGTGCTCATTTCAGACTGACTTTGTATCTATATAGCTTTTCTTTTCCTATGTGATTTGGTCTGAGACCCTAGACCCTGGCTTAGAGTTCTCCCTGAGCACAACCAGAGATGCTTGGTCTACAGAACATTCTAACTGGGATTTGTTGTCCTATTATCAGCCCCATCTGTTACACCCCATCTGATAAATCTGCTTGCCAGATTTGGACCCTACTTGTCCATCCTGCTGCAGCCCATGACTTAACACGAGTTCACATCAGTATACGCACACATTCCACATGCCTATGTGTGTACAAGTCACCACAGATTAGAATGGAACTTTGTCAAACGGCACATTGTGATAATTTACTCCTCTCTGCCTTTCTGCTCCTAATATTGATTTTAAAAGTAAGGATGTCTGTCTTCATCAGAGTTAATGATGAATAAAACTATTTCAATATTTTAAGGACTCTACAATAACCAGCCTAGCACCTTGGTAAACTATTATTATTCAGGAAATGGGATAATTTACTGTTTGTTTTTATGTGTCCACCATGGAAATTAACCATCTCTCAGACTATAAATAATATATAGACTCTCATATTCAGCCATAGTTCAGTTTGAACAAAGTAGTCTCAAACTTCATCAATGTTATGTCATAAAATCTTAGGCAGGAAGTAGGTTAGAGATAATAATTTGCGTATAGAAAATCAGAATTCATTAGTGGTTAGCTAATTTTGTCATGATCAATCCCATAATAAGTGTTAAATCATTGTCTCAAACTCAGTCCTTCTCGATCCTAGCCTAAAAATCTTTATCTCATGTGCTCACTAGAATGGAACTCGTGAATACTGTATCTTGTTTCTGTGATTTTGATGATGGAAGATAAGTAGCATGTTTTTATAGGGAACATAAAGTCTAAGTTTAAGGGCTTGCTTTTTGTTTGCTTGTTAGAGTTGTCTGTGACAAGACTGGTCCTGTTTTAAGTGTTTAGATACTGTACTGGAAACTATGTATAAATAAATGCCTACCAAATAACTTGAGCTTTAATTTTAAGGAAATTACAATTGTAACCCAATGATCTTACTGGAAAAAATTTTTTGTTGTTGTTTTTGAGAAAAACATTTCTCACCAGATAGACATACAATGAAATAGTAATTTAGTAACTGTTTCAACAAAAGAATAAAATTGACTAATTTAAAAACATTAGAAGAGACTGTTCCTGGAATTGAATGGATTACACAGGCTTGTCCAGGTCCTTAACTGAACCTTCAAGAAGTCCATGCAACGAATGGTTTCACCCAGTGTCCAGCTGCCCAACAATAACTAGATAAGTAAACCGCCTGTGGCACAGGGCCTCTCACTTCTGTCACTTTGCAATATTCCAGCTGGAATTCATTTCTGGCAGGTTTTCCCTTTTGCTGTCCCTTACTTCCTGCTGGAAGCTTACCCTACTTGTTGGCATTTACTCTGGAGTCGAAATTTTTCTCCATAGTTTACTTCCCTTAACTCTGGGTTTTGTTTAGGTCTGATTCACCAGTTTGTACACAATGACAGCCTTCCCTTCCTCATGTAGTCATGTAACCAGATGGAATCCATTTTCCAGACATTCTCATTGACCTGGAATTCAAAGAACAGACATCCCCTCACCAAAAAAACAATGCCCCCTGAGTCCTCACCACCTTCCGTATGCTCTCATAGTCAGCCACTTGGGCTGACGTTTCTGAGATCAGTCCCAATAAACAGAACCTATCCAGGGGCTCAGAATCCGGTCAACATATGGGGGCCTGCTTCTGTCTCAGATAACTACTTAGGGTATTTTTCTCTTCTCGTCTTCCTAGAGTCTTCTTTCTGTTTTCAGATCAACTGTACCTTCTCTTTCGTGCCTTTGTTAGGATAGAATTCATGATATTTATAAAATCAAGGAGAAGCATAGAAACATTAATTTAAAGAGAGGGTGTTACTCTCTGCCCAAAATCCCACTCTAAATACTTTGAGAGAGGAAAGAAACACAGAAGCATAATTGAAAACTTAAAATGTGCCAAGTACTGTGTCCAGTGTTGCAAATACATTTTACGTAACAAAATCTTCATATTGGCTAAGTGTAAGAGACACTTTATTCACTCTCTTATTACATAGGGTTAACTGAGCTTGAGACAGTTTTAAAAGATTTTATTTACCAAATGACATTTAAATGCAAATATGATTGGTGTGTATAATTTTGACTTCTGCTGCTTTATCATGTTTACTTGTCATATGTCCCATTATAAAAAATCTTATTATCCATTATTTCACAGTGTTCTTCCTCTATAAAAACAACTATAGTTATGTCTGCCAAGATATGCATTTAATAAAAAGGTTACTCCTCATCTGTATGTTTCAAGTTATACCTAAGTATTCCACTGCTAAAGTACTTTTTTCTTCCAATTTATTCAAAGCTTTAATTTCTGGGCATAGTGAAATAATATGCCTATTTCCAATTAAGTGTTTATTATTCAAAGAGTCTAACATTTTTGGATGGCCTCTTTTTAAAAACTCAGAAAAATAATGTGTAAGATTGCATAACAATTCAAACATTTGGAACTGTTCCAAAACCAGGTGAACTTCAATCCTTTTCTCCATAATCCAAAACAGATGATTACATTGGTGTATGAAATATGATGTACAGTAAGTGCAAAAGAGGCAAAAGGACTAAACAAACCATTATGATTTAATCAATGAAATTTTAACATATTTTACATATCATTTGCTATTTAAAAATGAAAACCTGTTGCAATACAAAAAAAAGTTAAGATCACTAGAATGTAAACAAATAAACAAGCGAAAAAGAAATTCATCCATCTTGAGTCTGTTAATCTGACAGTCAAGGGAACACTGACGGGTGAAGAAATTCTTTAAGAAGGAATAGTCAATGGTTTTTAAGTGCTGGAAATAGGAAGGCAGTTTCATGGTGGTTATGCTAATTTAACATTGAAAACGAGCCCTCTGGATAATATGAAATGTGTGCATCAGTACACACACAGTTGATTAAAAGTCCCGTTGTTCGTTGATTAGAAAAGTGTCTTCAGTCACATCCAGCAAGGGTCTGGCAAACTCAGGCACTTGAACTTCCTGGTCCTTGATAACCTTCTGATGACTAACCGATTGTGATGAAACACTATATTTAGGCTTAGCATTTCTATGAGAATATGGCTGTAAACAGAAATCTTGCCTTTCATAAGATGTATTTCTATCTTTTAATATCTTGAGATATTCAAAATACTATTAATAATATATATATTGAAAAGACCATAAAATGATAAAAAATACAAAAGACTGAATTTTACAAAGCAATTATTACAAAGGGGAAAACACCAACAATATATTATTTTTATCACTGTTTTTGTTGATGCATCCGTTAGCTAATTATTGTTACTGTACTTACATCTGAAAACACGTAAAAATGCAGTCATGTTCTAAAGAGTGGTAATGTTAAATTAAATTTTTTTTAAAGACCTAAATCTAAAATACCTCAGAGATGAAATTGTGCAGTCTCTTGGCATTCTTCCTAGAATGGGTTAATAGTTAAGAAAATGAACCTGCGTACAACATGGATGGTTTATAGAAGATAAAGACGCAGATACCATGTAAGAATTACACTTTCAAAGTGTTGAATGGAAATTAACTCTGTGAGTATGTGTATATAGTTTTTTTATATCTTTTTTCTTTCTCGTAAGAAACGGTAGTTTCTTAAGAGATTCTTCTTCTTCATAAACACCTACTGAATACTCTCTCTGTGCAATATTTACTACTTTTAAAACACATTTGCTTTTCTATAATTCTTTTCTCTTTAGCCACTAAGACTGTGGTTCCTCTATCTGCAGAAAGAGGGAGGGGATACAATTTAGTGTTTAACATTCTCAAGGCTTAATTAGCTAAAGTTACAGATTTCTTACTCACAAGAAAATTAGCACTGCCTTTGTTCACAAATGGAACTACCCATGTAAAATATACTAGTAATATTGAGTGATTGTCTATCATTTACAATTAACATCTAATCAAGATATAAGCATACTAAAATGAGGTATAGATTCCATCTCTTTCCTAAATTCTAGCTTTTATTAAGCTAATTATAAGTTATTCTGTGTTTCAAACTTATTTAGACCCTTTCCACCATCAGAAGCTTTTCCTAATTAAACTAACTGTGTATAATAAAGTGAAATAAACCGAAACAAAAAGCCTCCTCTGGAGGCTGTTTAATCAGTTTCTTTAACTTTGCTAAATTAAAAAAAAAAAGGGGGTCTTAATTTTGGTCAGTAGACTTATTTTCTTCTTGGACAGAAAAGTCATGCTAAAAGTCAAAGGTCAAGTATACCTTCTCTCTCTCTACCTTGTATTTGAAGCATCATCAAAAGCTTATAATATTAAGAATTAGCAAGTTGAGGAATAGGGAAATGGGTAATTTGCCATCGGCAAAAACAGTTTTACAAGTATTTTCTGTGTGATGTGTTTACTTCATTTACATTATAAAAGTAAATATTCCTCAATTCCACTCTTCCTCAATTTCTCAATTCCTCAGTTTCACTCTTAAGTAAATATTTATTCATGTTCACAAATAATTATTAAAAATTTACTCCAGCTTCGTGTGTAAAACTGAAAGCAGAGAAGCAAGCTAAAGGTAAATCAATAGAATATTTGAATAACTCTTGGTCATCAATAGCATGGAATATATGCAAAGGTTAAAACAAAAGAGAGACATTAAAATGTACTAATTTAGGAATGTTTTCAGTGCACATTTATTATAATAAAATGGAGCTGCAAAGCATTACATGCTGTATGACCAATTTATGCCAAATGTGCACACAAGCTTTGCATTTCTATTGTGTAGCTGTGTTTGTAAATGCATAAAAATACATTTGGAATTATGCATGTCAAGCTGTTTTTAGTGATTAGCTGTGAAATGTTTTTGTTGGGGTACTTTTACTTTTTGATATTATACTAATTTTTCATAATAATGCATTTGTGTATTTCTGGGGTTTCAAAAATAAAATCCCAAAAGAAATCATATGTATACACACTTTTTAAAATTTTATATGTAAAATATACCATATACAGTCCATCTTTAGATATACAGTATGCATATATTATTTTAGCTGCATCCTTAAAAATACCAAAATTAAGAAACGTCCTAGTTATATATCATTAAAAACACAGTTAATTCAAATAGTTTATCAGCACAATGCAGTATCATGCATCTATTTAAAATGATAATTATCCAAGGGTTTTTAAAATATTAGTCCAAGTCAGAATATGAACCCAAAGGCATTGAATAGAATATCTTCTAAAAAGGAAATGTATTCTAAATGTGTTCTAATATATTCTAAAAATATATTCATCTTTCATCAAAAGCTTATAACCCATTTCTCCATCCTCAACTTGACAATTTTTAACACTTAAGCTTTTGATGTCAAAACCAGAGTATAAACAGATCATGATCAGGAAGCTAGAAAATTATGTTGATTTGGTGAAAAAGACATGAGTCTTGTGTCAATAAGGGAAAGATAAATGATTAGCAACTTTAGTGAGCACATAAAGCTATACAAGAGGGGCTGGCCTAGTGGTGTAGTGGTTAAATTCATGTGCTTTGCTTTGGTGGCCCAGGGTTCACAGGTTCAGATCCCCGGCTCGGACTTACAGACCACTCATCAAGCCATGCTGTGCCAGTATCCCACTTAAAGCAGAGGAATACTGGCACAGATGTTAGCTCAGTGACAATCTTCCTCAAGCAAATAGAGGAAGATTGGCAAGAGATGTTAGCTCAGGGCCAATCTTCCTCAGAAAAAAAAAAAAAAAGCTACACAAGAAATTCATAGTTCAAAAACAAGCGTACTTCTTTGGTCTTATTTCTTTAGCAATCAATGCAGTTTAAGAAAGGAGATCTGTTTCAACTTACCACTTGGAAAATGCTCCTCTGAGTGTCAGACTATGTCTTTTTCTGTGGGTTGTGTTACACTGCTCCATTCAGCAATAAATTCTACTTACATAGTCATATTGTGAAGTTGATTTTCAATTTTTTAGAACAAATCTATGGACAGAACTCAGAAAGATCTAAATATTTTTTGGAATTGAGGATAAATATTATAAGACTTTGCATGTGAAAGTAATGACATCACATACAGAATCAGGGCCTGAGGTAGGTGGGTGAAGGTAGGAGAAGTGCACTAAATTTCTAATTTTTCACATTGTGGGGATCCAAAAGATAGACTCTCTGGTGAATGGATCCAGAACTTGAGGATCAAGTATATTGATAAAATTTATTAGTGCAATTAATTTTTTTAAAAAACTATAAATGATACAAAATAATAAATTCAAGTTAAACAAGAGAAGGAGGCAGAGGTAGTGATTCATGGTATAAATGAGTTTATTCCCTCATCATCCTCCATGAAACACACATAGAGAATATTTACAGTGGATTTGCTAAGAAGTTATTTAGAATCAAGTCCACAAACAGAGAAAAATTGAAAAAAACAAAAAGCTATTCTGAAGGAGAAAGACTGAGGATTAGAGGATATGATGCAGAAATTTTTAAATTTTGCATGCTGAATTGTTTAATTTTTAATATACACTAAATACTTCCATTAAAAAAAATAAAAGGATAATATGCCATCACTAGGACTTAGAATTTTACATCCAAATCAAAGTTCATTTCAATTAATCTTGACATTAAAGCAATCGGTCTTCTGGTCAACAATTTGAACCCCGCTTTCTGAATCTTGGTGTAACAGAATCAGTTGGTTATAGAGGACCATTACATTTATAGCATGTAGTCCAGTTATAAAATGAAGTTAAATGATTTGAAATAATCAGTAAAAGTAAGGTGCTAGAAACAGTGTAATATATTCTGGAGGAGAAGACAAACTTTTGGGAGTTGATTAATAAACCCTAAAATTTAAAAGAATCCTCTGTTCAGATTGCTTCATTATGTTTTTAAGAAGTTATTCCACGTTAAGTAAACTGAATCTTTTAAAGACAACGCATTATTGTCGTGGTTTATAAAGTTAGACAAGTAAGATGTTAATTTTAAAAAGTCAGTTCAAACAAGAAACAAAAATAGGTACATGTGCATATACACACACATATTTGACTATATTTCTCAGATAAATCAATTCTTTCTTCAAAAGATTCTGATTGTTATTTTAAAGTATTCTTTATACTTAGACGAGAATTGCCATCTTACAGTTTCTAACTATGGTTTCCTGTGTTCCAGTTTACCTAAATTGCTCTCTTTACCATCTGGGTTCCTCACTCTGGAATATTCTCCAGTGAGTTTTTCTCTTAAAGTGTGGTGCCTAGAACAGGATACAATATTTGAATGTGTTCTGAGAAACAAAGAGCAGGACAAGAATATCATCTTTCTTATTCTCTAAACTATAATTCTACCACTATACCATGCAGCTTTTTCATATTAAGTTTACAGTCAGCTAAAATCCCTGTGTCTTTATTAAATCAACATCTGTTGATATGTCTATCATTTCCTCCCATCTTAAGAAGATTTGGGATTTTTTAAACCAAAATTCAGTTTTCTATTGTAACATTTGTTCCATTACTCCAGGCTATCAAACATTATGAGACTCATCCTATTTCTCCATTCAGGCCATCTATAATGTTATTATTAAATACCTTAACAAATGCCTTAAAGAAGCCCAAATATACCATAAGCTCTGCCTTTGATATACTATGACTTTATTTAAGTTTATCCATATTAAGAGTTGGTTCTTACAACTTATCATTTCTTCTTGTAGGATTTAGCAAAATGATTCTTTAATAGTTCGTTATTGATAAGGTAAACATCAAGATTACTGTTGAGTGGAATGCACTATCTTAATAATTCTGAAGGTCTATTTGACCATTCCTCTCCTTTCACTTTCAAGTCTCTTCAAGGTTTTCCAGAAACCCTAATAATTGAGAAATTGTTCTTGAAAAACCACTGTCGTAAAACTTCTCCCCTTAAGTAAAACACGTTTTTGAAAGATAAACCTAGTAATGCATAACACAATAGTTTTAAAAACACAATAAAATTATATTTAAAGAAAGCATATTCATACATGGAATTTATTTTTTCTTATATTGAATTGTTATATAAATACTCATCTTCATTCCTTCTTATTTAACTTCAAATGAACATTATTCTTGTTTCAGTAGATAAATTGCAATATTTTTTTGATGCAACTATAAATCTGCTGTTGAAAACCAAATTATTTGTGGTTTCCTAACATAGAATTGTTCTTTGCTCTCTTAACTTCTCTTTCACTGAAGCCACTTGTAGAAAAACATTAACAGGGGAAATAACATTTCTGTATCTACTTCATGTCTCCCTGCTCCAAAATCCTTATTCTCCATATTTCTTTTCACACAGGATTAATAGGAAGAGAATGAAGAATGACATGTCAGCTTCTGGGATTGAGTTTTCAAACAACAGTGAATTATTTTCTATTTTTCCTTTAAAGATGATAAACTTTTCTCTTCTCAGCTGTTCCCTTCTTGCTAGGAATTTTCTAGTACTATAAATTAAACCACAGCCCTTTTTAAATATCTACCTATAAACCTGCAAATTTTATGTACATTGCCTCTGATACAACTGCTTTCTCAAGGAACTTGATTTTTGCCATAGAAACTTCCATTGACTACTTTATAGAATATAAATCTTTTACCAGGAACACACTCAAATCTGGCTTAATTATCCTCTGTTCTACAGAGGCTTAATTCTCCTCTGTTCTACACCATTTCCAAAAGCTATTGGGAATCTGTAAAGATTTGCTTGATTTGTATGCCAAATATTCATTTACTTATGATATACATGTTACTCACCACCGCCAGTCTCCTGGCTCGGCAACTGTGGGATATTAAACAGATCCCTATCTGCAGAGATTCATCAGCAGTCTCCCTCCTCAATACACCGCTTTACAGTTTTTGTTTTTCCCTGGGTGTCTCTACGCACATCAAAACCTAGTATAATACACCAAACTAGCTTACTTGCCAGGCCTCACCTGCATCTTGGCATCTTCTTCTCAAATTAGAACACAGAATCTATGTTGTTAACCTTGTTATCAATTCCCCAGCACCTTTGCATTCACGCCACTCTTGTTTTGTTATCCACCTCACTTGTCATCAGTATTCAAGTATATTTTCCAATGCTATTATTAACTGTTGACTCCCCCAAAACACTACAAAACACCCCAAAAACTCAAAAATACTATTCTTAAAGCAAAACTAAGTTATTAGACTTGCTGGAATAAAGAAGAATATTACCTTCTCAGATCTTCATGATGCTTCAAAATGAGAAATTGAGGTGGAATATTTACGGGGATTTGGGTTTTAGGTCCTCGTTTGGAATAGTTTTAGGGTAGGTCTGATTGGAACTGATTGGGATTGAGCAGAGTTTATATCACAATAGCTTCAAATTGGGGGCCACAATGAGGCAAGGATTTTGAAATGAGTCTTGACGAGCAAGTTCCTAGTCTTAAAGCTGTATACTTGGCTTACCATCTCTCTTTTCAGGAACAAGTATTTTTTGAGGCAAATGTCTAAATTATTTTTATTTGGTGCCAGCACTGTTTAATCCATGGACAAAAACTATGACCAGTCTTATTATTGCTTAATATACTAGGTTAGTTTCAGTTCTCAGTGTGTACCCTCCCTAAGTCATTTTAATGTCTATTGTTTTCTCTTCGCACCCTTTTCTGTGCATGTACTCAATAAATGCTGATCCCTGTATCTAAGTTGTACGAATGCCATTGTATTGCTCATACTTTAATATGCAGAACCAAGAGTCTTTGCTGGTACATGGTGTATCTTCAATTCAATCTTCTGTTGAATAAATGAATCATTCATAGAACTTGAAATTTATATAAGAGATTTTATTTACTTGTAGCATAAATGGCTTAAGCATCAAATACAAAAATGTATGCTAGAAATAATTTAAGCCTTTGTTAGGATTAATTCTTATCTCTAGGTTTTTGTTCAACATGTAAAGTTTACTTATTTAGTAAGTTTCCCTTTTTTTTTTTTGAGGAAGATTAGCCCTGAGCTAACTACTGCCAATCCTCTTCTTTTTGCTGAGGAAGACTGGCCCTGAGCTAACATCCATGCCCATCTTCCTCTACTTGATGCGTGGGACGCCTGCCACAGCATGGCTTTTGCCAAGCAGTGTCACGTCCGCATCCGGGATCCGAACCAGGGAACACCGGGCCACTGAGAAGCGGAACGTGTGAACTTAACCACTGAACCACCGGGCCAGTCCCAGTAAGTTTCTTTATTAAGAGAGACAGAGATGCTAGTTCAATGTTTGTATATAACATAGAAATGGCTTAGAACATGTTTGATTGGGAGTGGAGGAAATTCAAGAATGACTTCCCTGAGGAATTGAAAGACTTGAGCTGCAACTTGAAATATGAGGGGAAATTATCTAGGCGATGGGAGAATGCATTGCAGGCAAAAGGACAATATATGCAAAGTTTATGTTGTAGGTTGAATCATAGTATGTTTGACAAATTAAAGAAAATCATTTTTACTGGAGAGAGCAAGGGAGAGAATGATTTAAAATGATGCTAAAGAGGTGGGCAGTGGCCAAGCCATGCAAGGTTTTGTAGGCTATGTTAAAGAATTATCTGCCTTTATCCTAAAAGCAATGTGAAGCCATTGATCTGTTATCAGCAGGGAAGTGATGATCAGATTTGAGTTCTGAGAAACTTACTCTGGCTGTTCTGTGGAGAACGAGTTTGTCATGAGCAACCATCCATTTAGGGAGACCACTTGAAGTCTATTGAGGTGATCAATATGAGATGATGGCAATGGATTTGGGTGGCAACAACAGTAATGGAGAGAAGTATAGAAATCCGAGAAATATTTAAGGGGTAAAGTAGGTAGGAATTCACATCAGTATGGGTGTGAGGGGGGAGGAGACAACAAGGATTGTGGAACTGCATGATTTGTGGTATCATTACCTGAGCATAAGGACACTGAGTGAGCATTGGTGTTAAGGCAACTATCTCAAGTTTAGTCTTGCACATGTTATGTCTGGAGAGATTTTAGAAACATGCAAGTAGAAATGAAAAAGAAGTAGTTGTTTATATATATTCGGAGTTTCCACTAAAGTCTGGTCAGGGGATTTATATTTGTCAGTAATGACCTTGTATAGCAAACTATAAATGTGAGTAAAATCATCTAGGTAAAAATAAATAATAAAAGAGCCTTATAGAACTTCCAACATTAAGGACCAGAGAAGTTTGAGCCAGCAGGAGTTTTAAAAAGAGGCCTATAAATGTAGAAACAAAATCAAGAGAACATTATGTCCTGGAAGCCAGTGAGAAAAAAAAAATTAAGAATTCCATATTGTGAAAGGTTGCCGAAAATCAAGTAAGGTGAATGAAAACTGAAAATGCCATTAGATTTAGAAACACAGAACTCATGGGTGATCTCTGCTCTTTTTAAATAAACCAACCTTAAATTTGATCACTGTTGAAAAAGTAAAATGACACGTAGAGTCCAAGGGGAAGTCTTCTCTAAGTTACATCCAGAAAAGATACTAGAATGTAGAAAATGAAATCCCTGACAGCAATAACATAAATCACAAGGCTGTTATTAGAGACAGGGACTGGTTTGGCCATAGGAGGCGATACTTTATAGTTTTAGACTTCTAGCTGTTCAACGTGAACCTCAAAGAAATCATTTTTGTACTATATTAATGTGTTATTATCCATGTCTGTTTGTGAATAAACAGCCCAAAATAATATAGGCTGGACCTTCTATGCTTGGAGTTACTTTAAATACCAACTGTTGGGAGCTTGATATTTATGTCAGGATAGGCGGTGGAGCTCCTTGACTGCAATTTTGAGGCAGGTCTCAGAGAAAAGTGAGCCTATTGAGATTTAAGGTAAGAGATTGAAAGGACAGGAGAGTAAATCTGGCTACCAGCTCTGTCTTCCATAAAATTTCTCTCTAAGTTAAAAAATATGTTGCAATCACAAGAAATTTGGGAAAACATAACAACTCTGAGAGTTGTTTGGTTTAGTTGTTTTTCTTTTATTTTTTGTTTGTTTCTATGGCAGTGCCTACACTGGGTATGTAATCCTTTAGAAATACCGTTATGTTAGGACATAAAAGGCATCCTTGGGGCCGGTCTGGCGGCATAATGGTTAAGTTCGTGTGCTCAGCTTCGGCAGCCTAGGGTTCATGGGTTTGAATCCCAGGCACAGACAGACACACCTCTCACCAAGCCATGCTGTGAGTGTCCCACATACAAAATGGAGGAAGGCTGGCATGGACATTAGCTCAGGGACAATCTTCCTCAAGCAAAAAGGGGAAGATTGGCAGCAGATGTTAGCTCAGGGCCAATCTTCCTCACCCCTCAAAAAGAAAGCAAAGAAAAGAAAAAGGGCATCCTCCTGTATCATTTAAAGTGACTAATACTTGAGGAACACAACATAGTATTTACTCCTTCCGGATTTTGGAAGCTATCTAAGTGGAAACAATTTAAGAGTCTTCTTGATAAGTAGTTATTTTTCATGATTTTTTAACTTATAAATTGTGTGTTATTACAGTTTATGTTAATGTGACATAAGATTGATATTGAATATGAGATGAAGCCTTAATACCTAAACTTAAGTATTAAATACTTAAACCCATTTGTCTTGCCACAGTAACCCACAACATGGGAAATGTAGTATAGATCACCAATTTCAATTATATGTGAATTGTTTGAAATGTGCTAACCCTTAATTATCAGGAATACTAATTTTTTTACATTGTAGAGAAACAGATTATTTCCATATGAGCATATATTATGGGAAGTGGGTTAATATAATTTCAAAATGGTGCTTAGAGGGAAATTTACAGTTTTGAATACATACATTAGAAAAAGAAGACAGATCGAAATCAATAATCTAAGATTTCCCTTAGGAAACTAAAACAAGAACAGCAAATTAAATTCAAAGTAAGCAAAAGAAAAGAAATAATAAAAAGTAGAACAGATCAATGAAATTGAAACAGGAATTCACTAGAGAAAATCAGTGAAACCAAAAGCTGGTTCTTTATAAAGATTAATGAAATTGATAAAATCTCTAGCCAGGCTAAATAACAACAAAAGAGAGGAAACACAAATTAGTAATATCAGAAGTGAAAGAGGGGACATCACTACATATCCCATGAACACTAAAAGAACTATAAAGGAATGTGGTGAACAGCTCTATGCCCACATATTTGATAACCTACGTGAAATGGGCCAATTCTTTGAAAGACATAATCTGCCTAGATTTACACAAGAAGAAATAGGCTATCTGAATCGGCCTTTTAAAGAAATTAAATCAATAATTAGTAAGATAGCTTTCCAAAACAGAAAGCACCACACCCAGATGGGTTCACGGATGAATTCTACCAAGCATTAGGAAAGAAATGATATCAATTCTCTACAATCTCTTCCTGAAAATAGAAGCACAGGAAATACTGCCTAACTCTTTCTGAGTCCAGTATTACCCTAATATGAGGTTCTCACACTGGTGATCAGAGGAAAATTCTCTCATGGGTGGGGGAGGAGAAGAGTGACCATTTTGAAATACATCAGAGCAGTTTATTCTTCTTAGCAAAGCTGCCCCTCGAGATACACTATTTTACAACACAAAATCCTGCACATGGAAGTTTATAGCAGCTTTATTTACAATGACCAAGCCTTGGAAGCAACAAAATTCTTCCATAGGTGAATAGGTGAATAAACCGTGGTACATCCAGACAAAGGAATATTATTCAGTCCTAAAATCACATGAGCTATTATGCCAGGAAAAGACATGGAGGAACCTCAAATGTCATTGCTGAGTGAACGAAGCCAATCTGAAAAAGCTACATACTGTATGGTTCCAGCTATCTGGCTTTCTGGAAAAGGCAAAACTGTGATGACAATAAAAGGATCAGTGATTCCAGAGTTGAACTGTGAATAGGTGGAGCACAGAAAATTTTGGGGGCAGTGAAAATAATCTATATGATGTTATAATGGTGGGTACATGTCATTACACATTTGTCAAAAACAATAGAATGTACAACACTGAGAGTGAACCCTAATTCAAACTCTGGACTTTGGGTGATAATGATATGGCAACATAGGTTCATCAATTGTAATAACCGTAGCACTCCAGCGTGGTATGTTTACAGTAGGGGAGATTGTTTGTATGTAGAGTTGGCAATATATAGGAGCTCTCTGTTCTTTTCACTTAATTTTGCTGTGAACTTAAAACTGCTCTGAACATGAAGTCTATTTTTCAATGAAATTATATTATTAAAAATATGCATTTGTAATACACATATTTATCTTATACTTCCTATAGTTAAAACTCAACAGACAAATTACTTAACATTTCCCAAATATATTTTACTGCTAGACTCATTTTCCTATAACATCTCTTTATATTCCTTAAGAGTTGGATTTCAGACAATATTTTCTGTAAAATACTGGGTTTGGATAAACAGTAGTAAAGAAATGTATGGAGGGGCCAGCCCGGTGGCAGAGTGGTTAAGTGTGCACGTTCCGCTTCGGTGACCGGGGTTTCGCCGGTTCAAATCCCAGGTGCGGACATGGCACTGCTTGGCAGGCTATGCTGTGGTAGCCATCTCACGTATAAAGTAGAGGAAGATGGGCACGGATGTTAGCTCAGGGCCAGTCTTCCTCAGCAAAAAGAGGAGGATTGGCAGTAGATATTAGCTCAGGGCTAACCTTCCTTACAAAAAAAAAAAAAGAAAAGAAATGGATGGAAATCTTCTGCTGTATACTTTACTTTCTATATTAAATTTATATTATTACATTATATATTATGTAATTATATTATTATATTGTATAATTACATATATTATATTTTTTATTATAATACATTATGTTATATGTTACTCTCTGTATTAGGGTTCACATTTTTTGTATTTTATTTAAAAAATTCTTTTTAAACAGACATAAAAAAAAGAAATTGATGTATATGAAGCAATAGCGGTAAACCAAAGGTAGAATGTACTCCTATTTCCTGACTCACAGTGTCGTCAATCTTACTGCCAAAAGAAGTATCTATAATTTGCCATGGAGCTGTGATTTTGATTGTACTTTTCTCTAATCCACTCCAACACACACACACACACACACACGGGCACACATACACACACACTACAATCCCCATATTGAATATGAGGGCCAGGGCGACTGATCTCTCTGTCAGATCTTTGTCAGCACCCTATTGTGCTTCTCTGGTGGACCTGCCTGATTTTATAGAAACTTGCTTCCTCTCTGTAACTGTGTGCTGACATACGCCTACTTCTTTTGACTTGACCGCCTGCCACTCACTTTCAACTTGGTTTGAATCCCTGGCACTTAAATGGCTCTGCTATTCAGTCTTTGTTTTCTGTTTCTTCCCACTCTATTTGGAAATCTTACTGATGACCTCAGACTGCGCACTTGGATTTGACGCCCTGTGTGCTCCTTTCCTGTTGCCACGGAGTCATTAGACTTGGAGCACATCATCTCTCTCCAGAGTTACAATATCTGTGCTTTCTAACCTCCTGGGTTTGGGTCTGTGCCTGCCAGACTTTCACTGTCTTCAAGGTCCTTTCAGTTGGACTCCTGATCTTGGCTTTCAATGGTCTGCCCCAGCTGGCTCTGTGACAGTTTCCAATACTCAGCAGACATGAGAGAAGGCCTCCCTTTCCTGTTACAGCTTTTGGTAAGTCAAATACAACACTTCCTGCAAACCCACAGGGCTTATCTTCAAGGCAGGGCAGTACTATTTTCAAATGGCACTTTCTTGGTGAGGTCTTCCCTCAACGTCTATTTAAAATGCCAACTTTTTTTCTCCCCATCACACTCCTTGTTCCCTTTCTTGGTTGGATTTTTTCTCCATAGCATGTATAATCTTCTATCATACTATATAACCTATTTGTTTATTTTACAGATTGTCTACTTCCTGCCACTGAGACATAAATTCCACGAGTGCAGAGTTTTGTCTAGTTTTCTCAGAGTTATATCCCATCCTTCTAGAAGACTGGTCCACAGGAGGATCAATAAATATATGACATGTGAATGGATAAATGAATGAATATGGATAACCCCTGCTGGGGCAAACTGGGGGGTAAGAACGCTGCAACCAACAATTTCCACTCTGAAAGTCACGGAACTTTTATCCACCAAGACTGGCCCAGTGTGGTCCTTCCTAATTTGCACTTTGAGCGTCCATGTATACTATAATCTCACTGAGAATTTTCTAGCAAGGAAATCAAAGTTAACTCTAGCTTACTGACATAATCTTGAAAACAAAGTGAAATTTCTTTTTTAATGCGCAGATCTCAGTCAAGTTATTGACAATGAAAAGCAGTGTGGCTTACTCTCTTTTCGTTTTTATTTCATGAGAAGAAGATCACACTGTTCAGGGATTCCAAACTCTAAATCTCTTGAAAAGGGCAATTTGTTTTCCATCATTCCTTTATTTTTCTGCCTTTTGTAACTAAAAGTATTCTTTATTCTCAGTGAAATTTTTAGGTTTGAATCGGCCAGTTGAGAGGAGCGGTCATCCCTCCTCCCATTGTACAGCATCTGGATTGCTTCCTCTTTTTGGCTATTATAAATAAAGCTACTATGTACACTCATGTCCAAGGTTTTGTATAAATCTAAGTGTTCAATTCTTTGGGATAAATGCAAAGAGTGGAATAGCTGGATCATGTGGTAATTGTCTGTTTAGTTTTATAAAAAGCTGTTTTCTGGAATGGCTGTACCATTTTGCCTTCTACGAGCAATGGATGAGTGATCCAGTTTCTCTGCGATGTCACTAAAATTTGACATTGTCCTTACTTTTTATTTTAGTCTTTGTGATACGTGTGGTAAGATACCTTATTGTGGTTTTAATTTGCATTTGCCAAGTGAATAATGGAGTTGAACGTTATTTTCTGTGTTTATTTGTCACGTGTATATCCTCCTCAGTGAAATGAAAAGTTTACATCTTTTGCCCAGTTTCTAACTGAGTTCTTTTTTTACTATGGAATTTTGAGAGTTCTTTATATAATCTAGAAACTAGTTGTTGTCTAATCTGAGCTTTAAAAATACTTTCTCCTGGTCAGTCACTTGTCTTATTATGCTCTTAACTGGGTCTTTTGCAAAGCAAAAGTTTTTAGCTTTGACAGAGCCCAATTTATCAATATTCTCTTTTATGGATTGTGCTTTTTCAAATCAAATGTAGGAACTCTTTGCCTAGTCTTATATCTTGAAGATTTTCTCATATTTTTTTCTAAAATGTTTATAGTTTTGTGTTTTAAGTCTGTAACCCACCTTGGGTTAATTTTTATGTAATATGTGAAATTGAGTTTAAGGTCATCTTTCTAATTTGCTTTTTTTCTTGTTATTTTATGGATCTCTAATTGCAACAGCTTCACTTGTTGTAAAGACTCCCTTTCTTCCATTCCATTCTTTTGCAGCTTTGTCAACTATCTGTTGGAAATATTTGTGTGAGCCTGTTTCTGGGTTATATGTTCTTTATCATTAATCTTTCTGTCTGTCCTTCTACCAATAACAAGCTAACTTGATTCATGTAGCTATATAGTTAAGACTTTATATGAAGTAGAGTGATTTCTCCTACCTTATTCTTCTTTTTCAAAATTGTTTTAGCTACGCTAGGACTTGTGTCTTTCCATGCACATATGAGAAAAAGCTTGTCTGTGTCTGCAAGGATCCTTGCTGAGATGTTGATGGGAATTTCATTCATGCTTTATGTCAGTTTGAGCAGAACTGATGTCTTTAGTATATTTCGTCTTCCAACGTATGAACACAGTATGTCTATCTATTTATTTAGATCTCCCTTCATCAGCATTTTATATTTCAGCATATAAGTCTTATACATGTTTTGTTAACTTTATATCTAACTACATCATTTTCTTTGTAGCAATTTTAAATAGTGCTGTGTTTTTAATTTAGTTTCCACATGTTCATTGTTAGTGTACAAAAATGAAATTGATTTTTTTGACTGATGTTGTGTTTGTGACCTTGTTTAATTCATATATTAGTTTTAGTAATGTTGTTGTAGATCCTTGGGATTTTCTATGTAGACAATCATGTCATTTGTAAATAGGGAAAATTTTCTTTCTTTCTTTTTATTCTAGAGAATGTTTGCTTCTTTTTCTTACCTTATTGTAATGGTTAGAACTTCTAGTACCATATTGAATAAGATGATCAGAACAGACTTCATAACCTTGTTCCTGATCTTTGGGAAATCAGTTAGTCTTTCACTCTTATGTCTGATGTTAGCTGTAGGGGTTTTGCAGATGGTTTATGTCAAATTGAGGTATTTTCTCTCTCTTCTCAAACTTGCTGAGAGGTTTTTTTCTTTTCATAATGATGTTAAATTTTGTTAAATGCCTTTTCTGTATTAATTGATATAATTATATGATTTTTTCCTTCTTTACACTGTTGACATGGTACAGTGCATTATTTGATTTTCCAGTATCAAACCAGCCTTCAATAACAAAAGTAAATTCCATTTGGTCATTATGTATCATCATTTTTATACATTGTTGAGTTTCATTTTCTAATATTTTTCTCAGGATTTTTGTGTCTACTAAGTAAATGAGAGGTGTTGGACCGTAATTGTCTTTATTTTGTATGTTTTTCTCTGGTTTTTCTATCAGTATAATACTAGCCCAATAAAAGTGAGTTGAGAAGTGTTCCCTTCTCTTCTATTTTCTAGAAGAGATTGTATAAAATTGACATTTTTTTGATGCATGATAAATTCTAAGTGAAGCCAACTGGGTCTTCTATTATTTTTCGAACTTTTTAAATTAAAATTCCAGTTTCCTTAATAATTACAGGATGACTTGGGTTATTTATATCATCCTGGTTGAGTTTTGGTAGTTTACATTATTTTAAGAGGTTGTAAAATTTATGACCATATCATTGTTCATAGTAATCCCTTATAATTCTTTTAATGGTGGTGAAATCTGTAGTGATATTCTCTGTTTCATTCCTCATATTGGTGATTCGTATCATTTCTCTTTTTATCTTAACAGTCTTGTTAAAGATCATCATTGCTACAGACTTTTTTCTAAGAATCAATCTTCTGATTCTCTTAATTTTTCTTTACTGTTTTTCCGTTTTCAATTTCACTGATTTTTGCTCTTATTTGTACTATTATTATCCTTTCTTCTACTTACTTTGGGTTAATTTTGTTCTTGTTTTTCTAATTTTGTGTCACAGGAAATTACATTATTGATTAGAAACTTTTCTTCTTTTCTAGTATAAGCATTTAGTGCCATAAATTTCCATCTCAGTACTGCTTTAGTTGCATCCACAAGTTTTGATATATGACATTTTTATTTTTATTCAGACCTATTTATATATTTTTATTTCCTTTGAGACTTATTCGTTAATGTATCAGTTGTTTAGAAGGATGTTGTTTAAATTCCAAGTGTTTAGAGTTTTGCTATTATTTATTTATCCTGTTTTCTTTCTTTTATTGATTTCTATTTGGTTCCATTAGGTTAGAGAACATAGTCTGTATTATTTAAATCCTTATAAATGTGCTGATGTTTATATTATAAATCAGGATGTGGTCTATAATGGTGAATCCATGGATGCTTGAAAAGACTATGTATTCTGCATTTTTGGGGGTGAAGAGTTCTATAAATGTCAACCAGATTCTTTTGGTTGATGGTATTTTTCAGTTATTCTGTATCTTTGCTAATTTTCTTTCTAGAAGTACAATTACATATGGAGTACTAAAGTTCCCAACTAATATCTTTGATTTGTTTATTTCCCCTTTCCCCTCTATCAAGTATTAGTTTTTTCTTCATGTATTTTGAAGTTCTGTTGTTTTGCATGTGTGCATTTAGGATCACTGTGTCATTATGTTGAACCGTGCCTATTATCATTATGTAATGTCCCTCTTTGTCCTTAGTAATTATCTTTGCTATGTAATCTACTTTAACACATATTAATGAAACTATTCCTGCTTATATTTTTATTGATGCTAGCATGATATGCATTTTTCTATCTTTCTATGCTAGCTGTGTTTCCGTGTTTGATGTGAGTTTTTTGTAGATGGCATATAGTTGAGTCGTTTTAAAAGATTCATTTTGTAAATCTGTGTTTTTTTAGGTGGTATCTTTAGGTAATTTACATTTAGCGTACTCATTGATATGTTAGGGCTTACATCTGGGATTTTATTATTTGTTTTCTGTGGGTTTCCTCTGTTACTCAATGCCCTGTTTCTCTTTTCATGCCTTCATGTGGATTACTTCAATATTCTTTTTTTTTAGTACTCTATCTTGCTTTATGTACAGACTGTTTTAGAATGTACCACTTTGCATACTTTTCTAGTGATCACTTTATGTATATAATATATATGTAAATTGTCACAGCTTACTGATATTGGCATTTTACCATTCCAAGTTGAGTACTTTCATTTTGATCTGTTTTGGTCGCCCCATAGAAGAATAATGACCCCTCTATCTAAAATTGGTTCAGATATCTAGACTGGAAATGTCACATATGCACCACAAAGGTAGGAAAGGTTTATTTTTGATCACCTAACGAGTAGGATAGGCTCCCAAGCAGATCCACAAATAACTTGAGAGAATAAGGAAAGGATATTTGGTCGGTTTTTATTATGCTTGAGGATTAGCTTTGGGGTGAAGGTTTCTCTTTGTGGTCTGAGGCTTATTTGGTTTGAAATTCCCAAAGAATGGAGCACTTGGGCTTTCAGATCAGCTTCCCCAGATGTGGGGCAGAGGAGAATGAAGATTGTTGGGCTTTAAACATTGGTAGCTATCAAACAACAAAAATGGATTTAAATTCTTTATTACATTCACCCCTAATGTTTGATTGATGACTGAAATGTGCCATATTTTATTTGAAATTGTTTCATTAGCCATTCTGATGCATATTTGTAGCCATAGACTGCGAAGGAAGGAAGAAAGAAAAATTAAGAAAGGTAAACTTTCTGTAGCACGCCGTGTTCAAGAGTCCAGGCTTGGGGCCGGCTCTGTGGCCGAGTGGTTAAGTTCGCGTGCTCCACTGTGGCGGCCCAGGGTTCGGATCCTGGGCGGGACATGGCACTGCTCGTCAGGCCACGTTGAGGCAGCATCCCACATCCCACAACTAGAAGGACCTGCAACTAAGAGATACAACTATGTACATGGGGGTTTGGAGAGATAAAAGCAGAACAACAACAACAAAAAGATTGGCAACAGTTGTTAGCCCAGGCGCCAATCTTAAAAAAAAAAAAAAAAAAAGAGTCCAGGCTTATGCATTCTGTGAAGTGAAATGTGTGCTTTGGTCACTGTCAACAATGTTTGGATCTCTGAAAGGGGAACTCTAAAAGTAGTGTCTTAGTGGGGCCTTGTATTGTGGCTTTAGTGCAGAGAAAAGTGAGACATAGACTTATATTTTGGGTATCTTGGATAAGAAATTGTTGTTGTCATTGGCTGGCCCAGATGGTAAGATCAGTGGAAATGTCCTGAGAGCCTCTAAAAATGTACTGGTGGAGCTAGTTGTTTGCCAGGGCATCCAGTGTTAAGATGACTCCCTGAAGTTAGACCAATTACCCTGACCATTGGGTCTTGTCCTTGATCAGGGACATCTTGGCTAAAGGATGAGAAGCAGCAGCTGTCCAGCAAGTTCCATCATATGTTATGGTACAATTATCATCTATAATTTACTAATTCACTTTTCTGATCACCTACTTGATCCCCCAAAGTTCCCAGTGTAGCCAAGGAGTCTGGGAGAAGGATGACCTCCTCCAATACAATAGCATCTGGTAAGGTACTAAAGACAGTGAGGACAACCTGCTCCCATAGGTAGGGTACACCAGAGGGCTAAGATTTGACTCTATCTTGTAAATAACATTTTTCATTTTAACAAGCAGCTGTTGGTGGCTATGTAAAGCTTGTAGAGTGCATCATTCATGACCCAGGGCAGAATGGGCCGTTTGACACTCTGTGTCTTGGGTTTAGAGGGTATTGGAGCCTGTGTTTCCAGGAGAGCCCCCGCAGAAGCCAACATCTGCCTCACTAAAATGTGTGATACATGGGGCTAAATAAAGCAATATCTTGAACCATAATTCCATGAGGAGCTTGTGGCCATCACGGCTGTAGAAACTCCAGGAGGCATAACTGGAGGTTGCCAAAGCCTCTATAGTAAAGCAGTCTCAGCGGGACGCTAATGGGCGTGCCAGTTTTATTGCAATTTGGATAGATTCTGCGGACTTTTGCTGTAGGAAATCTTTCAAGGTGGTCTGATTCGTAACAGCCTAACGGGGCTTAAGCAAAATTTTTAAATGAGGAATATGTTGCCACCAGGATCCAAAAAGACTTAAAAGATACTGGGTTTTTCTTAACATTGTAGATGCTGAGAGGGTAAATAGCTGTTTCTTGACAGTGTCAGGCATAGAGTGGCCATTGGCTTACCAAAAAATTCACCAATTAACTGAGGTGGTGAGGCTTCCACTATGTGTGAGGCAATGACTCATCCCCTTTTGTGGGTTCCTTTGTGAGTATTTGTGTGTGCTGAATGAGTGTATCAAATAAATCTCCTTGGAGGAGAATACCAACAATGAAATATCATACATGTGTTCTGGATAAAGTTGGATGTGGTTAAGATACTGCCTGCTAAGACAGTTGTGAAAGTAATTTGTGAGGGCTATTGAGGCACCTTATATAGTCAAACCCTTTATTACAAGGTCCATTTACTTTCCCCACTTTAAATATAATTGTCTCAATTATTTCCTCTACATATATTGAGTGACAGAATAGATGTTGTAAATTTTACTTTAATCACCAGATACAATTTAAGGAACTCACAAGGAGAAATACAGTCTATTACATTACCCATATTTTTTACCACTTCTGTTTTTCTTCATCCATTTCTGAAGTTACAATCCTTTTTCTGTTATAATTTCTTATTTGTTTGGAGAGCTTCTGTCAGCTATTCCTCTGATGAGTAAGATTTGCCCCAAGCTAACATCTGTTGCCAATCCTCCTCTTTTTTGGCTTGAGGAAGATTAGCCCTGAGCTAACATCTGTGCCAATCTTCCTTTATTTTTTGTATGTGGGATGTCGCCACAGCACGGCCAATGAGTACCGTGGGGCCGCGCCTGGGGTCTGAACTGGTGAACCTTGGCTGCCAAAGCAGAGTGTGCCAAACCTTAACCACTCAGCCAGGGGGCTGGCCCCTGTCAGCTCTTCTTTAAGAGTAGGTCTACACTCAAAATGGACTGAAGACTTAAAGATAAGATCTGAAACCATAAAACTCCTAGAAGAAAACAAGCTCTTTGACATTGGTATTGGTAATTATTTCTTGGATATGACATTGAAAGCAAAGCAAAAAAAGCAAAAATCAAGTGGAACTGCATCCAACTAAAAACTTTTGCATAGCAAAAAAAAATTTAAATTAAAAAGGAACCTATGAAATAGGGGAAAATATTTGCAAACCATATATCTAATAAGGGATTAATATCCAAAATATGTAAAGGACTCATATAACTCAATAATAACAAAGAATAAACAATCAGATTAAAATATGGGCAGAAGAATTGAATATTTTTCCCCAAAAGACATCCAAATGGCCAACAGGTATATGAAGAGTTCCTCGAAATTCCTAATCATCAGGGAAACCCAAACCAACACCACAGTGAGATATCACCTCACACCTGTCAGCATGGCTATTACCAAGACATAGCAGGTGGAGAAAAGGGAACCCTAGGGCACTGTTGGTGGGAATGTCAACTGGTGCTGCCGCTATGGAGAACAGCATAGAGGTTCCTCATAAATTTAAAAATTGAACTACTATATGAACCAGGGATCTCACTTCTGGGTTGCTGTCCACAGCTGCAAAGGGCAAGGAATAACAGGTACCGTCAAGGCTACTTGGTTGTTTAAGTAATCAGAGTTTATTAATAAAGGGGAACAGAACAAGGAGCGGGGAAACAAAGATCAACAAATTGGTCCTTACAACATCCATACCAAAATCAGCCGGGGAAGTCCCAATAGTTTGTATGGCGGGCAGGAGTGCCAATTGTCTGGGTCTGAGGCAAAGCATCCTTTCCTCAGTGAGACTTCCAATCGTCCTATGCCTGTGACCCCCTTTTATCCTAAGGTTTCTCTAGGTTCGGACTCAGGATTTTAGACATTTGCATACTTTGAGTTATTTCTTATTGTTCCCCCGGATGGGATATTTCTAAAGTCTAGTCAGGTACCTGTCTGGGTGGCCAGCCCAGACAAGGAGCATGACACAGGACATATTCTTTGTAACTTGTGCCTTAGAGTCAGGGCCGAAGTAGCCATCTTTGGCCCCGAGCCCAGACACATTCCTTCACGTAGGGCCCAGGCCCAGTGTCCTTGGAAGGTGGGGAGGTCAATGAACTCTGTACGTGGGTATATATACAAAGGAAGTGGAAATAGGATATCAAAAGGACATCTACACTCCCATGTTTGTTGCATCATTATTTATAATACCAAGATATGGAAACAAACTAAGTGTCCATCAATGGATGAATGGATAAAGAAGATATATGAAGAATACACACACACACACAGACACACACACAAACACACAAACACACACACACACTGGAATATTGTTCAGCCATGAGAAAGAAAGAAATCCTGCCATTTGGGACATGAATGGACCCTGATCGCATTATGTTTAAGAGAAATAAGTCAGACAGAGAAAGACAAATACTGTATAGTATCATTTATGATCGGAACCTAAAAATGCCAAACTTGTAGAAACACAAGTTAGAATGGGGCTCACGAGGTCCTGGGGGCTGGGGGATTTGGGGAGATGTTGGTCAAAGGGTACAAACTTGCAACTAGAAGATGAAAAGGTTCTGGAGATCTAATACATTGCATAGTGATTATAGTCAACAATGCTGTGTTATATACTTCAAAATTGTTAAGAGATCACATCTTAAATGTTCTCACCATGAAAGGAATTGATTGATGTTATGTGATAGAGGTGTTAGTTAACGTTCTGGTGGTATCATATAACAATGTACAAATGTAACAAATCAACACGTTGCACATTTTAAATTTGCACAATATTATATGTCAATTATATCTTAATTTAGAAAAGGAATAGATCTGTGAGTGACAAATTTCTTAATTTTCCTTAATTTGAGAATATCTTTATCTTCTCCTCTGTCCTAAAGGATATTTTCATTGAATATATAATCCACAGTTTGACAATTATTTTTTTTCAGGACTTTACAAATATTTTTACACTTCCTTCTGGCTCTATAGTTTTTATTGAGAAATTTATCTTCATTCACTATGATGTTCTATTAGTAAAGCATTGCTTCTCCCTGTCTGTTTACAAAATGTTGCCTTTATCTTTAGTTTTCAGAAATTTAACTATGGTGTGTTTTGGTGTGACCATTTTAGTATTTATTCTACTTGTGGTTCATTTAGCTTCTGGAATATATAAGTTTATATCTTTCACCAAATTTTGGAAATTATTAGATATTATTTAGTTGAATATCTTTCAGCCCTACATTCTTTCTCTTCATCTTCTGGGACTCCAAAGATACAGATGTTAGATCTCTTGTTATTTTCCCACTGGTTTCTAACACCCTGTTTATTTTTTTTTCAGTCTATTTTCTCTGTTTTCAGATAGAATAAATTTTATTGATCTGTCCTCAACTTCACTGATTCTATCTCTTCCAATTAATTTTTAATTTAGTTATTGTATTTTTGTTTTTGAGGAAGATTAGCCCTGAACTAACATCTGCTGCCAATCCTCCTCTTTTTTCTGAGGAAGACTGGCCCTGAGCTAACATCCGTGCCCATCTTCCTCTAGTTTATATGTGGGATGCCTGCCACAGCATGGCTTGACAAGTGGTGCCATGTCTGCACCTGGGATCCGAACTGGTGAACCCCAGGCCGCCAAAGTGGAACATGCAAACTTAACTGCTGTGCCACTGGGCCGACCCCATAGTTATTGTATTTTTTGGTTCTATATTTGCATTTAGTTTATTTTTATAAATCCTATTTCTTTGCTAATATTTTCTGCTTTTTTCACTTGTCTCAAATAAATTCATAATTACCTGTTGAATCAATTTTAAGACTGCTGCTTTAAAACCTTTATCAGATAGTTTCAATATTTGGTTCATCTAGGGATTGGCATCAGTTGATTGTCTTTTGTCATTTAATTTATGATTTTCTTGATTCTTAGTACAACAAGAGATTTTCAGTTGTACCCTGTACATTTTAAATATCATCTTGGGAGACCTTTCGTCCTATTCCAATCTTTTATTTTGGCAGTCGCTTCCCGGTTTTGGTTTAGCTTGTGGGTTCTGGCACCTTCTCTGGCTCTACTGATGTAACCTGTGGGGTCAGATGAGACCCAGTACTACTGGCAGGTGTGAAGTGGGATGTGAGGTAGGCTGCTTGAGTTTTGTTGTTGTCACTGCTGTAGGCAGATCGGGTCCCCACTGTTGGTTGGCGAGTGATGAGAGCTGGTTAAGATAATTGGGATCTGTTGGTGGCACTCACAGTGGCCAGCAGATGTGAAAAGCAGGGGGGCCAGCTTTTGTTTTTTGAAAGTCAATTTCTTATCCTTCATGAATTAGTTCTCTCAAAATGCATCAAATATCCGAGAAAATTAGCTGCTGCCATGTCTACAACTTTGTAACTTTTTGTTCAAACCTTTGATATGACATTTGATGTGAGATATTTGTTTATATACTTGTCTGACCGAAGAGGTATAATAGATAGCCAATAGATACTTTTCGAATAAATAACTCCAGATTATAATATTGATCGCAGGAAAATTCTACTCATTTCCTTTCCTTCTTCCTTTTGTCCTACCCCTGCCATTATCGTTATGTGGTGAGTTGAAATAGCTTTTAAACCACTTGAAAAGTGCCATGAAAATTCTGAACTATTTTAAGCCAGGAATTCTGTTTTAAAGCCTTATATTAATCCGTCTACCATCTAATTTCTTAATTGGTGCAAAAAAAAGTGGTATTAACAGAGCCCTTCTTTGCAAAGAGCCAAATTAATATTTTAGAAACCTTAGGAAATTGACATAAAAGCTTCCATATAAATACTAAATGTGTAGTTTTGCTTTCCTTTATGTTTATTTTCTGCTCTGAGAAAATTACATTTATTAAACATACAAAAACATTTATCATATTTCCTTTAACTGCAGTTCTGAGTCTTGATATTTTTCATGATATGGGCATGATAAATTTGAAGAATTTAGTTTCTATAAAAATAATTCCCACATGGGCACAGGTTTTATGTTTCCTCTTTACATAAAGAACTGTACTGTATTTATTTTTACATTTCTTTTGTAATGTAACATAAAAATCATGCATACATTTGGCTATCAATGTATAGCTGTTAATTTAATTAGATCCAGTTAATTTTATATCTTCAGTAAGTCCTAAATAGTGAAGGAAATTCCACAAACTTTTTCAGTTATCACTTATAACATTCTTCAAAATATTTAATTATCTGGGGACTGATAGAATATGACATGTAATAGTTATTCAATCTTGTTTTATAATTCATTCATAGTATAAAAGATTTCTAAATCTGAAGACTCTCCTCTCAATCATGAAGTAATTTCTCATTTCTAGACTCAATGAGAAAGGATCCCATGGGCCTATCAATACATAGATCTCAGGCCTATGTTCTGGAACACAGAAAAGCTGTGTAAACTCTCCTTTTCTTCTTCGCTTCCAGTTTCAACCTGTAAGCTCTCTTCTGAAATCCTGTTACCATTTATTATCACTTTCAAAGTTCTTCAAACAAAAATGTCTGCAGATGTGGCAAATGTGGCACTCGTCCACATTTGCCACTCCTTTTCTTGCTGTGTACCACCCAGTCAAGCATGCGTGTTCTCTTCTCATTGTCATCATTTTGAGAGAATGGAAAGAAGTAAGATAAAGCAAGTAACAAACGTTAGTTTTAAAGAAGTCAAATGCTATCGATGTCTTCCGACATTTCCCTCTTGTGGTGCAACAAGAATGATTCTCTGAAACTGATTCTGAGGCCACACTCTTCACTTTGGTTTTCCTAGACAACGCGCTCATTCAACAGTCTCCTTCCCTTCTCTTAATGGAAGGGGTTGCGTTTGAAATCAGCTTCACTTAGATTATTGGTGTCTGTACCCAACTGGTGTGATTACATTGGAACCTGCTTCTCCACGGGCCACCCAAGACCCCAAGTAATAGGAAACTGATTTTTCATGCCACACCTATCAAAATCTAGAATCTAAACACACTTCCTAGCATCTCATTATTCTTCCATAAATAAGGTTATTTTAAGCTTCACCACATAAGAAGGGAGATCAAGTGTTGTTTTTGGTACTGAGTTCTCTTCCCAGGAAATTAAACCTATTGATTTTCCATCAAATCACCTGTATTTTTTTTTTTCAGGGCAAGATTTGCCCTGAGCTAACATCTGTTGCCAATCTTCCTCTTTCTTTTTTTTTTTCCTCCCTAAGGCCCCATTGCATGGTTATATATCCTGGTTGTAAGTCCTTCTAGTTCTTCTAGCAACTGACAGACAGGTGGTGTGGTTCCACAACCAGGAAACAAACCTGGGCCGAGGAAGCGGTGAAAGCCCTGAACTTTAACCACTGGCCCATCACAGCCGGCCCACAAATCACCTGTGTAGTTTTACGCAATGATGAGTATTGGAGTTCGCATGGCTTCTCTTGGTAACGCTTTCTCATTATGCTTTCCCAACAAATATTGCATTTTTACCCATATTGTATAACATGATATCATTCTTTCCAATCCCTGTCGTATAATAGGAGGCAGCCATATAACACTTCTATGTTGTTCTAATATCGCCAAGCATTTGTTTGAGAAAACCAAACAAAACTCTATCCATCTGCTACTAAACTATGAAGGAAAGAAGGCATGTTTTCATTTTTACGTATCAAACATGTAAGGTGTATTCTCATTCCATTTAAATTTCTACCTCTTTTAATTGACTTTTCCCTAATGTGTCATTGCTGAATGAATTGTAACATATTTAATATTTTGAAGATAATGTTATGAAATTCTGTTTAATTTTTTCTTAAACATATTGTCCTTAAGTTGAAAAAAAAAGAGCAGGAACACTGGTAACTTTAAGCAATATTCATACCATGTAAATTTTATCTGTATTGATCTGATTATAATAGTAATATCTGCATGTAAGTTAAAACTCCAGAGGTATAGAAAAAATTCTGTTACTTATAATCTCTGCATCCATTGATAACCACTGTAAAATTCTGGAGTTTATATTCCCAATATTTTTATATAGGTATAAACATATTAAGAGTACATATGATGTTAAGATGATTAAGAGTACGTATGATGTTTCCAGTTGTTCAACTTTTTTTTCCATTTATTTCTCTGTACTGGTTTGAAAGTTATACTCTCTACTTCTATTCTTTAAATAATCACCTTAGAAATTCTACTATCAACATTTAAATTACCCAAGAAGTATTTTACTCTTCTCCTGAGCAATATAAGGACTATTAATTAGAATTGGCTTGACTTACATGCCATCACCACTATCATCACTACCACCAATATCATGATCATGATCATGATCATCATCATCATCATGACTGTTATCCTATACAGCAGACATAATTTTATAATTTTATTTGCTCAGTATTCCTGTAGCATTTCAGATAATCCCCCGAGACCCTTCCCATTTCTCCTAATAAAATTCTCTAAAAATTCCTTTAGATACTTTTCTGGGTCATAAATCCTCAGTTGGTGCTTACTTTTAAATATTTATCTTCTTCCCTCCGGTCCTTGAAAGGTACATTTTTTATTTCAAAATGCTACATTTAAAGTTATTGTCTGTTGGTACTTTGAAGACCTTATTCCATAATATGCTAGGTGTCATTTTTGCAGTAGAGACGTTTTTTCTTATTCTGTTACGTTTTGTTTTTTGTGCGCAGGGTAGCGACTAGGTAACCTGTCAATTTTCCCGGGCTTCTTTTAGAGCGTCCTTTTTGTATCTGGCACTCTGCAGGTTCACTGTGCTGTGTCTCGTTGTGGATTGGCTTTAACCAGCCTGCCTGGGCTTCTGTGGATTCCAGTTTTCAATTTGTTTGCACCTTTTCCGATTGTAATCTCTTCACATATTGTAAATTAGAATAATATGTCTAAAAATAAACAAGAAATTAGCATTTAAATAAATTTCCCCAGATGATGTATCATAGCTGTGGCGAGAAAAGGTGTAAAATACAATTTGATAAAATATCTGACTCTTATAATGCCACAGACAAATGAAGACCTATGAATGCTTCTCTCTCTTATCTTAGGACCTATAACCTTCTTTATGCCAGTATTTTTCCACCATAATTCCAAATGTTTACATAACGATTTGTCACTATCTGTTCTTAAGCATATTTTTATACCTTGCTAGGTTTCAGACCAAATTTATTAAGGAAAAACAAAATGAAGGAAAACAAAATAAACCTTTTTTTTTCGCTCCACCAGCTTAATGATTTTTATTAAATCACATTTTTGTATAATTGGATTACTGATTGATTTTTGTGAAACAAACAGAATAAGTGTTTTTATTATAGTTTACCGCTAGTCCAAGTCACAATGTTCGTATGCTATATTATGTAGGGATTGGAACAACTAATTACTGTGCTCTACAATTGACTTTGTTTATCCTCTCAATGAGACTGTGGGTTTAAAACCTAGTGACCTTTTCCACACTAAGGAAGTATAAGAAATACTCATGAAAAAGAGAAAGTAAATATACTTGAAAATTATCCAAAACACTTATGATGAATAACTATGAAATAATTCTATTTCAGTTCTACCTTTGAAGAGACAAGATATATTTACTTTCTTCTTTTTTTTTTCATTTTTCCCTCTTTCTTTCATAAAGAAAATGTGTCTTCTCTAATGGTATGATTACTTCAAGCATCTTAAAATAAAATAATAACATATTTTCTAGGGATTGAAAACAAAACAAGACAAAGTTAAACATGAAAGTGGAAGCAAAAGAACTTAATCCTATCTCTATTGTTAATAATAGAGCAAAAGTTTCAAGTTTTGAAATAAAAATACAAAATGTCAAAACTCTTTGTTAATTTCAGGCAAGTGCTGTTTCTATTATCTTTTATATATATTAATTATTTTCTTTATTGATTTTTACATTATATACGTTGAGGGGAATAAAAATCAAATAAATAAATATTTTTTTCAGAGATATTATTTTAAAATATGGGGTCTGGGGAAATTTATTATCATTATTGATATTCTTTATGAATAGAAATATTTCATTGAGAATAAGGCAAACATCTACTATACATATCAAAGCACGACTGAAGTTACTTTCAAAGAAAACAATAATTACATAGAGTCTCAAACACTAAAAAGATATAGCCATCTTACAATTTTCTTTCCAAGTTAGATTTTCATCTGTTATCTTATTCATTAAACTGAAATATGTTTGAGTATATTCTATTGCTACCACACATAACATTACATCTCACTTTCTAATTTGAACTGAATATATGTATGGTATATATTGTAGATTAACTACAGAAAAAAATTAATTAGAATACATTTAGTTTGAACTATCCAATCAGACAGTTTATATGCACAGTTGTGTAAGAGGTCAGTAGACCATAAAAAATAGAGGCGAAATGTGTAGAGAGTAAGTGGAAAAAATTAAAATATTAATTAGATTTATTAGATTAGATTTATACATTTATACATATTCAAATATTAGATTAATACATTTTGGCTTTTATTGTTGACTTTTCATTAAGAAAAAATGAGTTTTCGGAAAGTTCCATGTATTTGAAAATATAGTTTATTGAGAAGCATACTATATCACTTCTTTTAACCTATTCATTTTAATTTGTTTATTTGCTTTAAATTCAGAAAAAAAATCATTATGCTATTTAAACCACCACGTGCTAAAGAAGTGAAGAATACTCTGAGAACATAAAATGGCTGTTTGTTTTTCTCACTCCTTACAATTTTATGTTACAACTTTAATTTCCCCCTGAAACCAGGAACACATACTAGCCCATGGAACTGTAAGGTCTGCATCATTATTTCTTCCCCTTCTCATGTTATGTTTTGTGGTTGGGATCCATCATAAATATTAGTATTATCATCTGGATCCAATTAAATGTAATAGATATGCAGCTTTGGAAAATAACCCACTTTTTTGCCTATTAGTAAATAATATTGATTCTTCTTTACACAAATCACTAAAATTCTGTAACACCCAGTAAAACAATGGTTTTTAAAAGCTTGCCCAGCCTTGTGTGTAAAATTTTATTTTCGGAGTTTAATTCAGTCAGATTATTTTCATTGTTTTCTACCATAATAGCCATGAGATTACCTACTGACATAAAATATTTTAAACATCCATAATTAAAACCTAGGGGGAAAAAAGACAATAAAACTTCAAAACTAGTTTAAAGCTTTGCAGTAATATTTTACTGCCAAAGAAAGCAGATAAGACCTTCACACTGTGCTGAAAACTGCAGGTAATTAATTCCCATGGCAGAGAAGCGAAGGAAAAGCACATTCCATATTCTCAGGGCAAAGTGTACAAGGAATTTGCAGCAGATCCTGTTAGGTTTCAGCATTGACCTGTAAGGGACACTTAGAGTGGACGCGGGTAGGGGAAATTGTGAAGGTACAAATTATATAATAGAAATGCTTCCGGCAGAAAATCACCCACCGCAGGAGAAAAAGCTCTAAATAATACAACAAAAGGACTTATTAAGTGTCTGAGCTCTTTACTAATTTCACTTTTAGCCAAAGCATTGTCCTGCTTTCCTAACTCGGCCACATTTAACTTCGGATTTAAGTGTCCCTGACTTTTGCTCACTCTGCTTTCTGATATTTAAAGACCAGAGCTTTGTTCCCTTTAGGATTTGTAATTCCGATTTGCCTCCTCCCTTTTAGTCATTGATTTCAAGGGGTAATCTGCAGTTCATCATTAATTCAGGGAAATACGTGTGATCTCATCAATCCTGGCAGCTGTAAAGTGAAGTTGGGGGCGGAATGAGGAGAAGACAGAGAGCTGCACACCATTAATGAGGAAACCTTGTGATTTTCCTGGATTTGGCTAAGACTTGACTGTTTCAAACTGTCTGCAATGTGTTTGATATATCAGGAGGGAGTATAGTAAACAATCACCAGAAGCCTGAGCAGATCATAACATCACATACGTGGCATTTACAGCACATAGACTTTCTTTTAATTCTTCACAAGTCGCTTTCAGGTGGGCAACATTTGAATATCATGATTATGAACATATGTAAAACAAGGAAAATATATTTTTACCAGTGAATATCTATATTTTAAAATGTAATAGCCCCAAAACACAACTTGACCAAAATGTTGTCTCACATATGCAATGAGTTAATGAAAACAGAGGTTGGATGAAAAATATACAATATCTGATCCTTTTTGAGGGCAAAATTCACAAAATGGTTTCAAGACATCTATGCAAAAATTTTTGAGAATAATAACCCAGGTAAAGAACTCAATGTGATCCCATGATTATTCCTATTTTTTCCCTACACTTCAAACAATTTTAAGTATTTCAGAATTTTAAAGGCTATGGGAAATAAGCACAAAGTTCCTGAAGTTGTAGGTGCCTTGTGAACATATCAAGTGCTATTGAAATTGCTGAAAGATTTTGCTCATGTGTGCCAATAGATTCTTCTGCCATGCCAAACCATTTGGATAGGTGAAAAAAGAGAAATACGTGTTATTTTCCAGGAAGTACTTTAGAAATGGTGCTCAACAAACCATCAGGCTTCTAGATGCTCACAACTATAGTCACAGTGGTGAGGGGGGTGACTGGAGGGCCAAGTAAGCAATGTTCTGGGTCCTCTCAAATGTACTTTCATCAGAGCAGGTTTGCTTTTATCTGCTTCACATTCTGCAAAACTTCTGCCACTTAAACAGCCACTTCATTACAAAGGCTGTTCTGGTATGAGTTAAAAGATCCAGATCTCAAATGTACATATGTAAAAAGGAGAATAAATTAAACTAAACTATTAGAGCACATATAAGGAATTTGTTGTCGTGGTCCTTGTGCGTGTGCTTAACACACATTGCCAGGTAAAATTTACAATTAATAAAGGCTTTTCCACTCCATTGTAGCAGTTTCAATTTGTCCTTATCACTCAATGCAATAACTCATAAGAACATGGCAGTAATTTCTTGATAATCAGAAGGGCATTCATTAGTTTTCAGAGTTATGAGTTTTTGTTTTTCTGGTTCAATTTGTATTGATCCCCACAGTGTGCATGACATACTACGCAACTGTGACAATAAAATATGTGACTTTTGCAAAATTGAAATGCTCTGAAGTCTGGATGCGTGCTTTTCCCTGAAAAGCTATTATTAAACCAATGGCTTCATAAAAATCTATTTTAAAGTTAAACAATCAATGACTGTGATGGTTACTGTTAGGTAGATATCTCAAATGGATTCCTTTGATCTTGAAGCAATTTAGCCACATAAGTATCAATATCTTGTTACATAAAACAATGTTTTTTTTCCCCAATTTTCACAGATTGGAGACAGAGAGAGAGAGAGATTCAGCTTAAGGACTGGCTTCTGACAGTAGGAGCTCAAATCTTTTGTCTCAACTCTAGTTACTTCTCCAATAAATCCAAGTTGCCATTACAGTCAACTTTGGGTTGTATTAGTATATTTAATGGCACAACAACCATTGGACGCTTGTCTGATTTCCTCTATCCTATACACAGAAAGAGAGGAAAGCACACACTTTTCTTCGCTATATTCGCTGTGTCCCCCTTAGGCTTGAAGCACCGTTGATGCAGATTTGTCTACCAGCCTGAACTATCAACAGGGTGCATTTCACATTCTGGCTGACGTTGTAGCTTATTACATATATTATTTTGCCATTCTAGATTGTATGGCCCCTAAAGCATTGTATTTTATATCTCTTGAACGACTCACAAAAGTTCGTACAGTTTCTGGAACGTTGAAGTCCATATCTATATCTATATCTATCTATCACCTATATGTGTATGCACATCACACAGATGACAGATGATTTTTGAAAGATCTGAGTTTTAGAAAGGAGACGCAGCTCCTGATTTTAGTTTGTGCTTAGAAAAGAAGGCATTTGTTTTATTCACCCTCACTTGACTCAACCCCTGGCTGATGTATAATAAAAGTGCACATGAAAAATGTGGTCTCAACATGCCATCTTTCTAGAGGATAAAGAAATATCAAAGTCTGTACCATTTTCCCCAATGTAAAATTATTAGCAATAATAAAATTTTGAAAGCAAAGAAGCACCACCAGGTTGACTCTCATAAAGCTATTTGAAAATCTAGAAATAAAATAATGTCTATTTAAATGTATGAGTTGCAGTTCTTACCACAAAAGTTGACTTACTTTCTCCCCATTCCTCTCCCCCAATCTCCTTATTTAATTCAGATTCCTTTACTTTATTGGCGTGGTCATTAAAGTATGACAAACAAAATGTTTCTTGCTTTCAAAAGTATTTGAGAGTGTTAGGTTCACTTTTGGTTTCAGACTAATTTAGGATAATCACATAAGTTGTTGACAAATAAACATTCAAGAAATTTTTATGAAGGATAATCTTGGCAAACCACAATAGCCTTTAAACTTTGCTTTAAATTAAAATTCTAGCAGTTTATTATGTTACTTTGTGCCAGGATAAGGCTATAAACCACTCTCATATTCAAAAGAATGTTTCCATTTAAAATTTACAATTTACAAGTCTAGTAAGATATTGGACCTCATTCTATTCACAGAAAATCTACTAAGTTGTATAACTTACCTTTATTAGAAAACTAACTCACATTGTTTCTTGAATTAACTAAGTTAATAGTTTTTTATGATGGAATTTTTGAGGTCAATTAGAGATAATGATAGAATCTTAAAATGAAGTTGCTAAATGTGTAGTTAGTTTAATATAGACGGGTGAGTTTATTATGAAGATAGTGCATTCAATGATTCATTTTTAAATCAGTTTTGAACTTCATATTACTTTATGATCATATCTATTTAGATAGACTGGCATATTTAATTTTAGAGTATAATTTATGGAAAGTATTTAGAGAACTATATGAAATACATTAAAGACATATGGCATGTGGTTTCATCCACAAGAGATGCCTCATCAACTATAAGAAATATTACAGCCAATAAGTTTATTGCTCATTATACATACTGGGTACTAAATTATAGGGCAGTTTTTTGAGAACATGAATTGCAATTCTTAAAATTCTTGCAGAGTTTCAAAATGCTCAATTATGGGACATAATTGGTTATTTTTTAAAAATTTAAATGCTTGCAAATAATTTTGGCAACTGAGTTTTTCATGAATAGTATCTAATACAACAAATTCATACTCTGAATTTTTGTGCTTAAATGATTTAAATTCTGAGTACTATGGATGATATTCTCTCTGAAGATATATTTAGTAGCATACATAAGCACATATAAGAAATTGATTTCTGTAAGAACCATAAAGATCAGGATTTTAGTTATGACGAGTCATATAAGAGGTTCTTAAAAAAAGGTGTGACTTGAGAGATAGAGTTTGAACTACTCCAGGGGACCACAAGCATCTAGATTCAACTCTTTTTAGTAGTCATTATTTATTGGATAACATAAGGGGGGGGGGGGCGAGTGTTTACAAACCATTTATAATCTTCTATTCTGTCTTTCCTTGAAACATAACAAAAAGTGCTTCCAACTGTGCAGATATGTTTTTATAAACACCAAGAACACATAGATGCAAACACAGGTATACACAGGTATACACAGTGAGTAAGATTTCCCAAGACTGGAAAGTAGCAAAGATATGCTATTGAAATTGAAATGAAACAAAAACATATGGTATATTTTGTGGTGAGTAAACTACCAGGGATAATTTAAAATAAATGGAAGAGGTAAAAGATCTTCAGTACATATACATACATATACATATATGGAGAAATATAGACCAATCTCTGCAGCTTGCTAGCTGTATATTTGTACAAATATAATACAACTAACATCAGTCATGAATGTATGATTAATAGGTTCAGGGAAATAATACTTACTCTATTTTAACAGATTAGAAAACTGATACTTACAGACAGTACCTAACTTGCTCATGATCAGACAAGTATGTATGAATGGCAACTCATGATTTGAGTCCAAATATAATTTCAAAGTAATATCTTCATTGCCTCATGGCGTGGTTGTATGGATTACACGAGATAACATTTGTAAAATACCAAATATAGCATCTGATGTATGGTAGATATTGAATACTAGCCATATTTATTAGACTTTATTAGCAATTGGTGCTTACTCTTTGGGAGGTTCTGGGAAGTTTAATGAGAAATGATTTTGCATATCTCCTAACGTCCGTTTCAACTCCATATAAACTGATTATAATCCTAAAGAAAGACACTTATGAATATAATCTAAAAAGAGAAAGAATAATAAGCTACCCCTCTCCTGTATGATTCCAGTACTCTGTTTCTGATAGTGACAATAGTTACAATAGTGTTTGGTACTCGATTTCCTACTGCCAATCTCAACAAACAGGAATTTACTTATGGTAATAATCTTAAATTCTATTGTTTATTGATTATATTTTCATGATCTACTGATGTATTTAAATTCTTCCAGAATCCGTGCCAAAGCCTACAGAACATTTTTGAGTGGTCTGGGCATGGTTGGAAGGAAGGGAGTTCCTGGGAGATCAGACCCTTCCTAGCAGTATTATAAACATCATCCTAACTTTAAACCTATCTCGTTTATTCAATATTTCTTCCAAAATTTATACTCCAGCCTTATTTTGTCCCAAATATTGTGCAAAACATTGAAGATACAGTACTGTGCAAAGAATCCTCTGTGCCTTGCCAGCATGTCCTTTAGAGTCTTTACTCAAATTCAGACAAGATAAGCAGCATGTCCTTTAGAGTCCTTACTCAAATTCAGACAAGATAAGCTGCAAGAACAATAGCATGTGATAAATGCTTTGATAGGGAAAGAATAGAGTTCCCCGAGATCAAATACAAAGAAACCTTGCGCAGTCTAAGAGAGTCAGAAAAATCTCCCCTGAGAGAATGAGGTTAAAGCTGAGAACTACTCCAAATTATAAGCTAGGATCCCTGGTTTTGATTTTTCTCAATCTCAATGAAAACCTTTTTTACTCAACAGGTCATACTTGATATAAATTTTATAGACATTGATTATATTCATACATTTGGACTTTGGGGTCAAAACCAAATGTAACAATAGTATTAAGCAAATAAGTTCTGAAAAAAATGAATGTGTCATTTCCCAAATCTGTATTTTAAATGAGTATATACGCAATTACTCTTATGCCTACTGGAGGAGGGCGGAGCTGGACAATGTGACTTGCCTGCCTTGTGAATGAGTGTGTGTTTGTGTGTGTGTGGATAGTTTTGTAATAAGCCCAAAGAGGTTTGTATCTGGTGACATAATCTATGGTTTCTTGCTTAATATTTCATAGAATAAGTTTGCACCACAAATATTGTCGTTTGTAATACTCTGAATCTAACAAGATACAGTAAAATTTCAGAAAGTCAAAAATAAATAGCAAATATAATTCAGAAACAGAGAAATATGAATTATATAAAATAAGAGATAGATGTTAGCTAGACTAATAAAAGATGAACGTTAACTAGACATTGTGGTGATCATTTCACAATATACACAAGTATCAAATTATTATGTTGTATACCTGAAACTAACGATAATGTTATATGTCAATTACACTTCAATAAAAAATTAATTTTTAAAAAGTCATATTTTGGTTTAAAAAAATGAAACATATAGGCAGCTCTGTATTCCTGTATAAGTGTTTCTGTTCATCTTAGCCATAAATACAGAAAGGTCATCATGATTACTTTTTGATTATCTATTTATACCATGGGCAACATAGATAAACATATCTGATCATGACACAGAACCAAATTGAGCAGTCTTTTGGTAAATGAAAAGGTATATCAGTTCTTACATGATAGAAACAAAAACCAGGAAGCTTTTCCTTCACGATACAAATAATTGAACCAAAGAGACAAATTTTCTCCCACCAAAACAAAATAAAATCTGAACTTCAGACAAGTGATGTAATGAAATAAGCGTAAAGTGAGAGTGATAGATATCAGTTATTCTTACCATCCTGTGAAGAATAAAATATGAAGGAGTACAGTTATGGACAAAATTCAAATATTAGCTAATATTTATGGATTTCTTATGTTTGAGGCTCCATTCTGAGTGATTTACATGTTTTTAATCCCAAAACAATAATTAATCTTTATTTTATTATTATTTATCTTCATTTTGCAGATGAGGACAATGAGGCAAGTTGAGAATGGTAGTTTTAATATACATCCATGTTTGTGGGGACTCCTTCTTTCACGAGGCAGAGCCTGGTCCCCTCTCTAGAGTGGGGGTTGAACTTCATGCCTCGCTTATTATGAATAGAATGTGAGTGCAGCGCAGTGTGTGACTTCTGAGACTCTTTCATATAAGACATTGTGGCTTCCCCTCTGATCTCTCTGTCAGATCAATTGCTCTGAGGAAGCCAGCTACCATGGTGTGAGGACTCTCAAGCAGCCCTGAGAAGAGGCCCATGTGATGAGTAACTGAGGCCTCCAGCCACCAGACAGCCAAGATTGGAGGCCTGCTGCCAAAATCCATCAGTGTGAACCTGGAAGTGAATCCTCCAGCCCCAGACAAGCCTGCAGGGAAGCACACCCTTGGCTGACACCTTGACTGCAACCTTCTAAGAAACCCTGAATGAGACAGAAAATGTGAGATAATAAATGTTTATTGTTTTAAGACGTTAACTTGGGGGATAATTGGTCACACAACAATAGATATGGTGAGTTAATTGACTTTGCTAAACGGAGTACTTGAAAATTAAACCCAAGACGTATGGCTTCAGAGCTGAGGCTCCTCATAGAGAATGGTAATAATAACGGCAGTCATTCGTGAGATTCTGCTGCATGCTAAAAACTCTCCTCACACTTATAATAACACCAATCAGGAGATAACATTTTATTTCACTCAGGCTCACATGGGTTGTGTTCCTGTTCAAAGCCACCATGCCATCTGAGTGGAGAAAGTGAAGAATGTTAAGGATTAATTTAGGGCTATAAAATTGATTAAATTAGGAAAATAATATAAGATTTGATACTGAGATTTTAATACTATTTTACATTAATTCTATCTACCAAAACTAAAAATTAGGTAAAAATGATACTTAAAATCATCTTATAATTTTTATAAATTTCATAGTATTTAAGATGGTACTATTATTACTTATAATAATACCTAAATAAACAGATTAAAATAAGAAATTAATGAGTGGATGTATACTAGATGAGAGACTGAAGGTGAAATGTCATCTTATTTGATGTAATATTGTCAGAGATCAGCAAACTTCTTCTGTAAAGTGCCGGATAGTAAATATTTTAGGCTTTGAGGGCAATAAGAGTTCTGTTGTAACTATACAGCTCAGTCATTGCAGTACAAAAGCAGCCACAAATAATATATAAATAAATGGTATGGCTTTGTTCTAATAAAACTTTATTTATAAAAACAGGTATTGGACTGCATTTGATCTGTGAGCCACAGTTGGCTGACTCCTTGTTAAATATAAAATATTTGATATAAAGGAAATAATAGACATCTCTGGTGTATTTTAGTTTATAGATTACTTTAGCATATATTACTGCCATTCCCAATCTTATACAATGCTTTTCAGAAAGGGTGCGCAAAGAGACAGTGCACAAATTAACAAACAGAATTCAGTTTTATTCCCTGATCACAAATAAAACCAGAAAAGACCAGAACTAAAGTTTGCAAGGGAGGAGGATGGAGGGAATGAGAACAAAGCAGGATAGGCCTGAAGATGTACCAGAGCAGATTATCCTGAAGTAACAAACGTGGTCAAAGTGCTGGAATTATAGCGGGAAGGCTGTCAGCTGTTCTTAGCCCATTTGGGCTACCGTAATGGAAAACCACAGGCGAGGTGATTTACGAACAACAGAAATTTATTTCTCACAGTTCTGGAGGCTGGGAAGACCAAGATCAAGTTACCGGTAGATTCAGTGTCCGGTGAGAACCGGTTTCTTGGTTCACAGACAGCCTTTTTCTCTCTGTGTCCTCACATGGCAGAAGGGACAAGGGCGCTCTCTGGGGCCTCTTTGTAAGGGCACTAATCTCATGCAAGAGGGCTCCATCCTCATGACCTAATTACCTCCCAAAGGCCCCACAGTCAAATACCATCAGGTTGAGGGGTAAGTTTCAATATATGAGTTTTGGAAAGACTCAAATATTCAGTTTGTAGCATTCCAGCCCTTTGCCCCACCAAATTCATGCCTTTCTCATATGCAAAATACATTCATTTCATCCCAATAGTTCCAAAAGTCTTAACTTGTTCTGGCATCAATTTTAAAATCTAAAGTCCAAAGTCTCATCTGAATATCTGCTGAATCAGATGCAGGTGAGACTCAAGGTCTGATTCATCCTGAGACAAAATTCTTCTCCAGCTGTGAACCTGTGAAACCAAACAAGTTATATGCTTATGATACACAATGGTGGGACAGGCATAGGATAGACATTCTCATTCCAAAAGGGAGAAATAGCAATGAAAGGAGTGACAGGTCCTAAGCAACTGGAAACCCTAACAGGGCAAACTCCATTAGACCTCAAGGCCCTAGAATAATCCTTCTTGGCTTGATGCTTTGCCTTCTGGATCCACTGGGGTTGACACCCACAGACTGGTGTGGTGTCCCACCCCCGAGACACTGGGCAGGGACATCCCTGCTCACTTGCACCAGACTCAACCCCATCCATTGAAATAGTTCTGTTCCCTGGGCGTGTGGTGGGAGTTTCAGCACTGATGATCTCTGAATCCCCTTCAAGGGGTCATTCTTCCCTTGCTAGGAGGAATCGTTCCTGTCATCTGTTGAGATGGCTGTTTAGGTCCACACTTTCTATCCATACTAATCTTATCAAAAGGTTCCTTGGCCACATCATTAGTGTTCTCTTCCTAACATGCTTTCTTATATTTTGCAGTATGGGTAGAATCAGAATTTTCCAAATCTTTAAATTGTAGTTACTTTTTCTGTAATAATTGTATCTTCAAATCATTTCTCTCTTCTCACATTTTATAATAAGCGGCCAGAAAGAAGTGGGCCATTCCTTCAACATTTTGCTCAGAGATTTCCTCAGCTAAATATCCAATTTCATCTCTGCAAATTTTACCTTCCACACAATGCTACAACATGAATAAAATTTAGCCAAGTTATTTACCACTTTGTAACAAGGATCAGTTTTTCTCCAGTTTCTAATAATATGTTCTGCCTTTCCATCTGAGACCTCATCAGAATGACCCTTGGATCTGTATTTTTACTAACTTTTTGTTCATGATTACTTAGGTATTCTCTAAGAAGAGTAAGACTTTCCCTTCTGCTTTCCTCTTTTCTTTTTGAGCCCTTACCAGAATCATCCTTAACATCTGTTATTTCTAGCATGTACCTCAAAACTCTTCTAGCATCTACCTGTTACCCAGTGCCAAAGCTGCTTTCACATTTTTAGGTATTTATCATGTTAGCACCCCACCTCTCAGTATCAGTTTTTGTCTTAGATCAAGGTGACAGAAGATTCAGTGTCTGGTGAGCACCTGTTTCCTGGTTCACGGATGGCTGTCTTCTTGCTGTGTCCTCACATGGCAGAAGTGGGGAGGCAGCTCTCCAGGGTCTCTTTTATAAAGACACTAATCCCATTAATGAGGACTCCACCCTCCTGCCCTGTTTACCTCCTAAAAGCTCCACCTCCAAATACCATCACACTGGGGATTAGGTTTCAATACATGAATTTTAAGGGGACTGATGGAATTTTCCAACATTCAGTCTATAGCAATGTCTATGTTATTTTCACAAAGTGGACTATTAGATGGTCATTAAAAAGAGTATAGTTGATTCTCATTATTCATGGTAGGTATGTTCCATAAACCTGCTACAAATGCTGAATCAGGGAACACAGAACCATCGCTCCTAGGGAAAATACAGGGTTAGGTTCCGTGCGGCCATAACATTTTGTCAACTAATCAATGACCTTGTTTTATGCGTGTATCTATTCAAAGACATCTTATTTAATATACATTTCTTATAAATAAGTAATTTCAGAGTATTGGAATGATTTAAGGTCAAGAGCTCTGGAGGCCATGTGTGTTACACGGGTTTGTTTGCCAACATTCTTGTAAAATAAGTCAATGTCAGCAGCATGGAAAATCTGCACTTACACATACCCCTCTTCCTGTATAACACTTAGTAGGGATTTTTAAAATTCTGCCACAGCCTCCTGATCTACAGAACCAGCCTCATCTGCAAGTTTAACATTTTTCAAACTGTATTGACTTTTGAGACATGTGAGTCAGTCAGCTCTAGCCAAGAAGGGTTTAATGTTTTCATGACCCTGGGTAACGTGCTTGTAAATTTCTTTGGCTTCAGCATCACAAGAATCCTGTCCACTATGCTTTTTTTTTAATCAGTCGTCATCTCATGAACTCACAAATGTAGCTACTTTTTCATCTTTTCCATAGCTTCATCCCACTTTATAGATGTTACTAAGCACTTCTGGAATGGCTTCACAAACAAATATGCAAATTTAATCTTCCTTTTTTGGATGTGTCCTATTATTGATTCATTAACATTGAACTCAAATAATAGTATAAATCAAGAATGAAAGTTTATCTAACATGTGTCTTCTCTGTAAGACACATCACTGACTTTTTGCACTTAGGAATACTAGATAGCCCTTGGGCGCTATGCTTCGGAGCCATTTTAAACAGTGAACTCACCAACAAAAGCATACAACTGTAAAAAAAATGTGCACTAAATAGACAACAGAAAGGACATCTGTTTAATAGAAGAGCTGAAATAAAACAACAGTGTCACCTTGTTTGACCTCAGCTGGGAAAATGCACATCAGACAACTCAAATTTCTCACTACTCTGAGAATGTCTACAGATAAACTTAAAAGCCCCAGGAGTATTGATTTTGGAGTTACAAATAAACTTTAGTGAGTAGGAAAATTCATAAATATAGAATCTGTGAATAATGAGGATTGACGTATATAGAAAGAAAGAAGACTGATAAATAATATAGTATATTACTTTCTTTACTCTGAGCCACTTGTCAAATATTTTCTAAGCATTTGATACTTGATGAAAAACACCAAGTTTACTAGGATTTGTAAGAATTCAGTCTGTTAAAAAGCATATTTACACATATGTACAGGGAAATGAAAAATGGTTGCAGTAGAGAAATTAGTTATTGTACATTCCTGGTCAATGTTAATAACTTGCTGTGCTTAAAAGCTTTAATATACAATTTATATTTTGCATAATGGCAGATGAGTACAGAAAAGAAAAAGTAAAGGATTCATCCCATTAACAATGGAGTGTGTGTGTTTCTCTTCATCCCTGTTGTGCATCTCTACTCGGACCAACACTCTCCTTACTCCTCCTATATTCCATATTTTTCATGCCAATATATAAAAATGAATAGAGAGTAATAGAATGATATTAATTAAACTTTGATAATATGCATTATCTGCTTTGCTACAATTTTAATAGCAAGGTAATAAATCTATGGAATTTATAAAAAGTGGAAAAGACCAAAAAAAGAAAAAAAATATGATTCATAATGTTATTATATTTTTTGTCTTATTTTCTTACTATAATGATACTTAAACAGGTGGAATGCACTGACAAGGTAAGCTTACATGTAAGTGTTAGGCCATCATCTTTTTTTTCAATAAAAAATAGGCCATCAGTTAAAATTTGCATATGTAAGTTTGTCAACAACAATCTATTTGCTGAAATCATACCAGTGTGTGAGGTAATGGTCCCTTAAAGGTAGGGACTGTGATGTATTCAGGTCTGTATCATTAACTTTCTGCACACTTGCCGGGTTTACAGTAGGCCCTCAATAAATAGCCACTGTATTAAATACATATTTCTTGTTGAAAAAGCAAGTATCCCAATTTTTAAAGTTTATTCAAAAATATGTTTCAGGCATATTAAAAAAAGTCCTTTGGGTCTGTGGCAGATTAGCGAAATGAAATGATATCTATGGGTAGTGAATGCAAATGAAGAAAGTATGTGTTCACAATGAATTAAGTAAGTGCTGCAGTGAAAAAAATTTTGCCTTCTGTCCCACAAAGTTGGGACCATCTGTTTGATCATAATTATTAAGGAAATAAAATGATTTCTGAGGTTTTGTTGATAAAACTTAAAGATACCGCACGACTTTTCGATTGTGTGCAAGAGGATGGTGAGTTCGTAGTTCTTACAACATTGGCGATCTTGCTACGTTAATTTCATTTGAACAATGTGGTCAAATGAAATAACTAGAATAACATAAGAAAAATGGTGTGTTAGTGAAGTGTTAGTATAGACATGCTGGAGAGTTTAGATTAAAAGTCATAGCAAGAATTTCACCCATGAGTAGAGCAGAGCCAGTACAGATTACTAAAGCCAAGTATAATATGTTCCATATGCTTAAAACTTACAGACTATGAAGTATATTATATAACTGATTTCATTTTAATTAGGTTTTTACGTCCTAGGTCTTCAAAACACTCACACACACACACATACACAAATTCCATTCTTCACATACATGGTGTATAGCAACTTTGTCATCATTAGGTTATATAAAATAGAATAACCTTTTAGGTCTAGAGTTTTAAAAGATACATAAAATTTGAGCCAGCCCCAGTGACCTAGTGGTTAAGTTTTGTGCGCTCTGCTTCGGCAGTCTGGGCTCAGTTCCCAGGTGTGAACCTACACCTCTTGTCTGTCAGTGGTCATGCTGTGGCAGCAACTCACATACAAAAAAAGAGAAAGATTGGCAATAGATGTTAGCTCAGGGTAAATCTTCCTCAGCAAAAAAAGTAAAAATAAAAGAGAAGATACATAAAATTTTACTCATCAAACAAAAGAATGAAGATAGTTATACCAAATTCCTAGTTGCATTACACTATAAATAGTAAAACATATTTATTCTTAGTGCAATTGAAAGAGTGTATCACTTTGATGCTTATATTCTTTCTAGCAGCTCTGATTTCATATTCACTTTCAAAAAAAGAGAAAAGAAAAATAGAGTAAATTATGGTGTACATATGATGGAATATTACACAACAATAACAAAAAATGAATAGGATAGAATGTTACATGGCCATAACAAAGAATGAATTCTGCAAGTGACCGCAAGGATGAATCTCACAGCAATTATCTTTTGTGAAAAAATCAGGGAAAGCTTACTTACTGTACATATATGATAATTTTATTTAAGAACAGAAAAAAACAGCTTGATGGTGATAAAGTCAGAATAGTTCTCTCTGCTGGGAGTTTGGGAGCAGTTGGGGCTTGGGGAGATGTTAACTGGGATAAGACATGTGAGATGCTTCTTGAGTGCTAGAAATGCTTTTATCTGATCACACTGTGCCTCTAAGACTAATGCATTTTATTCTATGTTATTCTTAATGGAAAAGTCTTTAAAAAGTACCTACCACATGCTAAATATTAGCCATGCTAGATTAATTTATTTTAAATTCAATGGAGAAGGAATACATTTACACATTTTCCTAATAAGATAAAAAAGTTGCTCCTATCTATTCAAAACTCTGTTTCTACGTTAAGAATGTTCTACCATTTAGTATATCACTTCTATAAACATTTGCATATAAATTTTTTAGATAAATAATAATTTTCTCTCAAATGTTTCATGTTATTTGCTTTGATATGAGCAAATTGTTCATATATGTAGAAAGAAAACATTTGATATCGTATCAGATTTTACTGTATTAGGCAAAGTTGCATCACAAATGGTTGATACATTCTGTACCAAGGTGTGACATGCACAAGAATGCTGTACATAGTTGTCCTGGCTGTGCACTGTATAGACATTAACTGAGCCACTCTCCTTATAGTCCACATGAATGGTGGCCCCTATAGTTATTCATTGCAACATGCTAAACATTCATACATACTATATAAGCACAGTGTTTCCCAAGAAAATCTACATCATCAACAAAATTATCTACACACACTCTAATACTAAGCTCTAATGTCTTTTTCACATTTAAAATGATTCTCATTTAAAAAAATTTTATCTTACATATGAAAAATGTTAGGAGGTTTATAGGATCAATTCTTACAAGGAGTATTCATCTTATTAAAATCAAAACAGAAACCTACAACCCTCATATCAGTTTCCTAGACATCTTGCAATGAGATTGTGGACCTAATGTGAACTCAGTTCTACTATACCTTAAGTGTTTCCTTAATATAATAAATACAATGGTAATTATGATTATTTTATGTTCATCTAGAACTAGATAATTATAGAAAACTGATGCCGTATATTGGTACATACATTCAATTTTTAGATAAATGTAATAGATCCATGGACTTTCATTCAAGAAGGTTTATTGAGAATGAATTAAGTCATTAAGAAATGCTTAGAAACACTACAGTGTGCAATAAAAGGTACTGTGTTATTTTGGAAGATGAAAAATGTCAGTTATGGATAAAGTAGTGAATAAACTCTATCACAGTTCAAAGGAGAGTAATAAATGCAACATGGTAAGAGAAGCTTTATTATGGAGATAGATATGGGCTCAACTTCAAATAAAGGAGATTACGTGAACAGGCAGACGGAAAATTCAAGTGACAGATGACATTATCAAAGGCATGGAGGTTGACGGGGCAAGGCATACTTGGAAAACAGTGTGGGTGTTTGTGTCAAGAAGAACTGAAAATAAGCGTGGCCAGGAAATAAACATAGAGCTAGAAGGTCCTTGATCCTCTGCTAACGAAATCCGACTATGCTGTAGGCAGTACAGAGCTATTGATTATAAAGTTCAAGGAAAACAAAATCAAAGCATGGCTAAAGACAGAAAATACATGTGGAAATATTTAGAATAAATTTGAATTGTTGGTGAAGGTCAAGTAATTAACTAGTGACTAAAATCTTGTTTTATACATCATACTTGTTTTTCAGCATACATTAGATATGATACCAGTGGTCTTTGCCTTCAGGAGGACAAAATGATACACTCTATAAAAATAGGAGTAACAAAGTTTCCCTAGACTGACTCCCACTGCAGAAGTGATCTTTCCTGTTTGTATAAAACCTCAGACCATTACATAAACCTTTTATTTTATTTTTTAACTAAAAACAAGAGCCATGTATTTCCCCACTGGGGATTGTATTTACCATGTTTACTCAAGACGAGAAAGCTCTTCAGAAAAGCAACATATTTTCAAGATAATTTCTCAAGCCTTGTTTGCAATGATGTGAAATTTGATATTGTCCATTGTGTTTGTGTGAGCTGCATATAAGGTGTGCTGTTTCATTGAAACATATTTTTATTCTCAAGTTTATTATTAATAATGAAAATAGTAAATGAGTACAATTCCATCGCTGAGTCATATATTGGCTGGAAATTTGGGTGAGGAAGTTAAAGCAGTGGTCTGGAAGAAGGAATGGAAACATGCAGAGCGCAGGAGAAGAAGAAAGAATAACAAAAATGTAGATAGGTGAATTGGGAATTTATATAAATGGAGGAAATCATGTTCAGCAATAAACTCAGCAATATGGTCCTAAAAAGGGGAAAATGGGAGAATATTAAAAGTAAACATTCATAAAATAGAATTAAAAGCACAGAATGACATGGAAAAAAGTCAGCATTTTCTAAATCACTTAAAGTACATGTGCAAAGTATATATTTTTGGAATGGCATAAAATAGACTTTAAGTGCATGTGACTCAAAATATGACACTATTTTAGATTGAAATGATACATATTAAAGTAGTTCAAAATATCTTGGTAAGTACTAAGGAGGGAATAAAGATATTGACTGTTATAAGTTTAAAATCAAGCCAGCATTTTAAGAAGTACTGCCTTTCCCTTGAAACCTGTTCTTTTTCCGGTCTACGTTTTGCCACTGGCAGTATCATGTTTGCCCTGAACAATCCAATGTGGGTTTAATTAGGAAGCAAAAAATTCTACCATTCTTAGATAGTGCTCCATACTTTACTATGATGTTTTCTGATGGGCATTAAAGTGAGCCTTGAGGAGAATGAAACAAAAGAGTAAATATAGTCAGCATGTAAGATAGAAGAAAAGCATCAACTAGATTCTGTTCATTGTCTCATTGTTTGAATATGTTAGTGAACTGTGGAAAAGGAGGACCGGTCATGAGGTGTTTTACAAGTGATATGAAAATCCAAGGTAAAACGTCCATATTTCCCAGGAGATAATCTGGAGAAGCTGACTTGGATCTAGTTGAGTAGCTGAGGAAGGGGATGCGAGGAGTAAGTGCCAGTCTGCCTACTGAATCGAAGACCCTGCATTTGGTACAGCCCACCCGGCAATAAGATCCTTGTTGGGCAGAGTCCTTCAAATGCCTGAGGATCCTCAGCTATCAGTTCACATTGGAGAGGCAGACAATGAGAAGATAAACTGAAAGCCTGCTTGTGTGGAAAAGTCTCATCCATTAGCTTCTCTCTGGACTTTCCTTAAAGTTCTCAAACATTTTTTTATAGTGTCTTAATAGTACTCTGGCAAATATAACAACTTCTCTAATTTCTCTGTGTATACACAGAGTTTTGATTTTTTTAATTTAAAGTTATTTTCATTTATTATTGCTTCCTGTAGGATGGATCTTTTTTTGTCTTTTTGGGTCCTTCCTTCTATAGTTGATGGCTTCCATAATATGTCTGTTAATATTTGGTTGTTTATTCATATTTTAGAATAAAGTACCTATTATTTGGCTTGGGTTTCCTCTGTGACTGAGTGATAAGCTTCTTCCATGAGTGGCAAGAGTGCCTGGGAACTCTTAAGTGTGTATGTGATGGAGCATGGGGAGTGGGCCAAGGACAGGGGCCTGGCCCAGTTTTAGGCTTCCCAAACTGGGAAAGCTGGTGGAAGTTGCCTCTCAACCTGTGACATCCCTAGAAATGAGAAAAAGAATAACTTTACATTGGAGAACAAGCATGAACTGGGGCCATCCTGAGCAAAGCAGGATATGTTCATCCTCTTTGTGGAGAACAGATGCTTAGGATCACACAGAAGCCAGAATGATCCAATATTTCCCTTTTGTGCCTTTTCAGTGTAAATACAAAAGACTTGCTTAGTCCAGAATTGTTATCATGGATCCACCGTCACTGGGGACACAGACTCTTTCTGTATTTCTACTCAAGTTTCTAACACCAGATTCCACTCTCAAGCTCAACTGCTGGTCAAAGATATCTACTGGAGCTCAAAATATCACAGCTCAAAGAAAGACAGACAGAAAGGGAAAAATATCTATTTTATTTTAAAGATTCCATTCTCTCTCTCCTTACAAATATACTCAGACACACACACGCATAAATGATGTATTATATATATAATACATGAGGGTAGGTGTTCATAGTGTTTATATTTATGTAAAGAACTTCTATGGGTGGTTTTCTTATTTTTATAATTTGGTTTGTCTCAAAATATTCTTTACTAAACATGAACACTTATCCATGTACATATGAGCAAAATGTTCTTTAAGACATATGTGGAAAACAGAGTTGTTAGGATTATATATATATAATATATACGTCTCCCCCCATATTGTACCAATTCCTATTTCTGGCAAGAATATGATTATTATCAAATATTTTAATGTTCACTAAAATGATCAGTAAAAAAAAATTGAATTTTGTTAATTACTAATGAAATGAAGTTTCCATTCATGTGTTAATTGTTTATTTGCATTAATTTTCCATGCTATTTACATTTTTGACCATTTTTACATTGAGTTGGTTGCCTGTTTTTCTAAGTAACCTCTGAGTTCATGTTATATAAATACAAATCTTTTGTAATATGTATTTTAATTGTTTTTATATCAACTTGAAACTAGTTTTAATATTTTCTATTCTATATTTTTTATGCAAAAATCTGCACATTCATGTGATCAATGATGTCAGTCTATCCTTTATAACTTTTGAATTTTTTGTCTTCTTTCCAAAGACTTCCCTCACTCCAAAATTGTGAAATAAAACTATTTTGTATTTTCTCCTTTTATTTTTTGCACTTAGCACTTTAATTTGCCTGGATTTCATTTTTTTTCTTTTTATTAAGATTATGATAGTTTACAACCTTGTGAAATTTCAGTTGTACATTATTGTTAGTCATGTTGTAGGTGCACCCCTTCACCCTTTGTGCCCTCCCCCTACCCCCCCTTTCCCCTGGTAACCACCAATCAGTTCTCTTTGTCCATATGTTAACTTCCACCTATAAGTGGAGTCATACAAAGTTCATCTTTCTCTATCTGGCTTATTTCACTTAACATAATACCCTCAAGGTCCATCCATGTTGCTGTGAATGGAACGATTTTATCCTTTTTTTGGCTGAGTAGTATTCCCTTGTATATATATATCATATCTTCTTTATCCAATCATCAGTTGATGGGCACTTAGGTTGCTTCCACGTCTTGGCTGTTGTAAATAATGCTGCGATGAACATAGGGGGGAAGGGGATTTTTGGAATTGCTGATTTCAAGTTCTTTGGATAGATACCAAGTAGTGGGATGGCTGGGTCATAAAGTATTTCTATTTTTAATTTTTTGAGAAATCTCCATACTGTTTTCCATAGTGGCTGCACCAGTTTTCATTCCCACCAACAGTATATGAGGGTTCCTTTTTCTCCACAACCTCTCCAACATTTGTCACTTTTTGTTTTGGACATTTTTGCCATTCTAACGGGTATAAGGTGATATCTTAGTGTAGTTTTGATTTGCATTTCCCTGATGATTAGTGACGATGAGCATCTTTTCATGTGTCTATTGGTCATCCGTATGTCTTCTTTGGAGAAATGTCTGTTCATGTCCCCTGCCCATTTTTTGATTGGGTTGTTTGATTTTTTGTTGTTGAGCTGTGTGAGTTCTTTATATATTATAGAGATTAACCCTTTGTCGGATAAATAACTTGTAAATATTTTTTCCCAATTACTGGGTTGTTTTTTTTGTTTCAATCCTGTTTTCCCTTGCCTTGAAGAAGCTCTTTAGTCTGATGAAGTCCCATTTGTTTATTCTTTCTATTGTTTCCCTTGTCTGAGGAGTTATGGTGTCCAAAAAGATTCTTTTGAAATGGATGTCAAAGAGTGGATTTCATTTTTGCATGGTATGCAACATGAATTTTGTTTAAAACCAGATCAGCTATCCTAAAATGAGTTATTTATTTTATTAAATTGTTCATTTTCCATTAGGGATTTAAAATACCTATTTTTAATTTTACAATATATTTCATATATTCTAAAATGTGCTTTTTATTTTGATTTATATTTTTAACCCACAGATGCTCTAGGCTGGATTTCTGATTGCAATGGGAAGCTTCAAGGTAGAAAATGGCAAGTTCAGGATTTTTAATTATTCATTCAGGTACAGTCAAAGCACCAGAAAGTGTCTAGAGCATTTGAAGAACTGTCATGCTGGATGGATAAAGTTGAAAACCAGATACTGAGATTGATTCAATGATCTACAGTATTAATAAATAAGTTAACATCACAGTCTCAACAGGTTTCTGGCATATTTAGGCTATTTAATAACTACAAATTTTCTTAGTCAGGCTTCTCCAGGGAAATAAAGTGTATATATAGAAAGGAAATAAAGTGATATATAGAAAGACTATATATAGAGAGAGCAAGAGATAGAAAGTCTAAGTGTATATACATACATATAGAAAGTATATGTATATATTGACATAGTAGATATATATATGTAAAGAGTGTATATATGTAGACATACAAATATACAGAAAGAATATAAATATAAATTTATTTATTTATTTATTATAAGCAATTGGCTCACAAGGTTATGGAGGCTAAGTCCCAAGATGTGCAATTGGGAAGATGAAAATATGGAAGAGCCAACGGTGTAATTCCACTCCAAGGGCAGGACAAAACAATGTCACAGTGCAAAGACAGTCAGGAGGAATTCCCTCTTACGCACAGAAGGGTCAGCTACTTCAGCACTATGTTAATATCTTATCTATTTTGCCAGCGGTATTCCTCTGATATGTTTTGGAAGATGGTGAGAGGAAGGGTCATATTTGCATGTAAATTCTGCAGAAAAAGACTGCCAGGTGACAATGAGCAAGAGGGACAGAGAGCCACAATTGAAAGAGATCTTCCCAAGAGAACTGGCTATGGCCACCGTGGGTGATTCTAAGGGAAGTTCCGTGTTCATCATTCTGATTGACCTCCACTGTGGCACTGTGGATGCAGGCATGAAGATTTAGGAGAGTGGGGAGCAGAATCAAACTTTCATGAAAATATTTATAAAGTATTAGGAGCACAAAGCACAAGTGTTGGAGTGGCTGGTGATGTGTTAAGACACTTCTGAAACACAGAATTACATGAAAGTGGCCACAGCGACTCGGAGCTGGAATATCCCATATTAGTACCTGAGTAGAGCATGTCAGTCCGGTACCATAGCAGGGTCAATAGCTGCAATTTATTTGCAGTGCTTAGACATCATCATTGCTATTTTCAACTTTGCAAAAAATAGACATCAGGGAGTGTAAAAAAGAAGAATGGCTAATACCACCTGCAACCTTGTGTGAAACTGTCAGGGAATTCAGATGTGTGTGGAATATCAGAATGCTGGGAGGTCTCACAGTATTGAATGGAGTCAAAGTCAAAGAAATATTCCAATTGTGTGATTCCAGATTCCACTGAATCTCCGTCCCTCTATGGATTATAAAAGCTCACTACACACAACTGATACTAATTTACTATGTTTAATGGAATATAAATTGAAGTATAGTTATTTTGTCACAGAGAAATAAAAGACAAATGTATTTTTCTTTCTCATTGAATTCCTTCAAACTAAGAGAATATACTTATATAAAAATTGTGTGTGTCACAGGTCTTAACAAGATAAAACATTTTTTTAAACATGTTAACAGGGCATGATTGTTTGGAGTGCAGATAACTCCAAATTATGTGCTACAAAAAGTATCAAAAGTGTATATAATGTCATAGTATTCTTTTTGTATATTTATGGCTGTCCAAAAGTTTCCATGTGATAGAAAGCCCTTCAAACCATCTCCACTTCTTTGTACGTTCTTTACCTGTTCATCATTACCAATATACTATAGGATATAACGTGATTCTGAAATCTTTCCCAAAATTTAGGTTTGGGGAAATTTGCCAGGAAGATGTTGATCACTAGGCATTGAAACATCGATGATGAGGAGAACTTACCAACATCACCAGGTGTGCGCCACACACGCACACCCACACACATACACAGATGTGTGCCTATGCCCACTACCCATATGGATCAATGTCTACCTTGGGCATATACTCAACATTGTCTTTCTTTGCGTGGCCTGTGCCGTGCAGATTACTTGGAAACTTCCAAGCACATCCTGGTGATACTTATGCTTTCTGATTCCTTAGAAATTGTATCTTCTTTTGGGGGTAGGCAAACAAATCTATGAAGCCTAGGAGACTATGACATTATTTTTCTTTTTCTCAAATTCACAGTAAGCTGCTATGAATATAGTTTTTAGGAATGAGTTTCGTAGTAAAACTTCGGTTTTAAAAACTGAATCTGAATTTTCTAGCTGTATGACTATGAACCGCAAATATGGAAACTTTTCAAGCCTTGGTGCCTGTGTCTGGAAATGTCGTGAGTAATTATACCAGCCTAACAAGATCCTTGGGAGGACTTAATGGAGTAATGTCTAGAAAGAGATTAACACAATGCCTGAACTCGTAATAAGTGCTCAATAAATTGTCAGTAGAATTATCATTATAAATTATAGGGAAAGAAAACAAATTTTAACTTCAAAATAGCTTTACTTGAACACCTAAAGAGAATATCAAATTGGAGCAGAGATTGTGGTTTTTTTCATGCTTTCAGCAAAAGCATATTTTTGAAATGATTCATATTCTTTTTTCCTCTTCTCTTTTTTCCTTCTCTTTCTCTTCTCACCATTACTCAAACTTGAGATTTGTCTCTACCTTTATCATAATTCATTTAGTTTTGCCAACAACTTAATTCTTTTAGTCCTTAAGCCAACTAGCTCCGCTTTGAGTCTACTGGGTGCTTTTCCATACACTCAACTGTAAGTACAGTTTGCTTACTTTGGCTGACCTAATTGAGTGCACATTTTATAATGTTTACCTCTCTATGAAATTTTACCTTTTGTAAAATTTTACATGATGATTAGCTACATAACAAGGATTTATGACAAAGAAATGTACATGAATAATTTAATGATTTCCATAAGGCTCTAATTCAAGATTCTCATTTTTTTCAGGTTCACTCAACTATTGATATCTGAAGATGAACCCGTCTACTTTATACAGAAGTACATGAAGTGCATGCATTCCACAGTTTTCCCATATAGACGATGAAACGAGAAATCACTCAGCACATTATAAGCATAATTGGATTTAGAATTTATGTATCATTAGCTTCCTGTCTAATATTGATCTGGGCGACAGTCCTACTCATGTTTAATTCTGACAAGAGAGGCCTAGAACCAAAACAAATTTGAATCCCACTTGGTAAATTCAGTTTGTTTTGGGCTTGTTCCATCCTGTCTTAGGCTTCACCCTCAGTCAAATCTTGAAGTGTGTCCTATTTAAAGTCTGCTAAATCGCCAGCTTAAACCTGTGTTCCCACTTGCTCTTTCACTATACTGATTCTCAGTGCCCCTTCCTCTTCTCCAGATGCTTCCTTAACTCTCTGTTACTCTCTGGCTGCACAATTCTTTTATTAAATTAATTAATTTTACCTGATTTAAATCAATTCTCTAGTCAAGGAGGAAAGTTGAAATCTCCTGGTCATTACATTTCTTGGCCATAGCACTTGTCATGTTCTCTACTTAGGTATTAGTCATATACAGCTGGGATAAGGGACATCATGGAGAGTAAAGTAGTGATCAATAGAAATGTGTAAGATCGGAGAAGATTGTAACAATCTGGAATCACCTTGACAATTAGTTTTGTAAGTTTTTTCTTTAATAATGATCTGAAGCTTTTTAAAAATAATCTGTCAAAACCCATAGAACTCAACAATGTAAAGAGTGAAACTTAATAACGCAAATTTTGAAAAAGTCAGGGGAGGAGGTTGAGCGATCCTAGGATAGACATATCTACACCGGGATCGAAAAACTAAATAAATGTATCACAAATGATGGAATTCAGATTTCTCACTGTTGAAGTGGGAGGTTATTTTTAAGCAAAGGGAGGAGAATGGAATGATCCATATGGTATTGGATTAGAGGTGTAGACATCAGTATGAACTCATGTTCAGCTTAATATAAATATAGATGGTCACATATGGAAATATTTATAGAGATGTATATATACATGAGTGAGTATACACACATGCATTTCCTTGCTTTGTCAGCTAAAAGGGCCCAAAAGCCAGAACTCACAGCAGCAAAGAGCATACCTAGCACCTGGATCTTGGCTTTTAATATCTTCATTCGATAAAAAGAACCAAGACTCCTTAGAGAAATGGTTGATTCTGGGACTAGGGCAGGAGATAGATAAGATGAGCTTCAAACATCTTGTAATGCCAGAAAGTAAGGAAGTGTTCAAAACAAACAAAGAAACAAACAAACAAATCCCACAATGATAGAGGTATTTCAAAGGGACAAAAGATCAACTGAAAGAGCTTCCAAATGGCCAATGCTGGAACAATATAAGCAACAAAATAAGTAAGGTATTATGGGATTATAGTTCAGAGTATAAAATAAATATTTAGATTCCATACTGACATAAATGATTGAGTAAATAAATACATGGAGGATAAGAGACAAATTTCCCTTGGCAAAGAATTCCAAGTAATTTGTAGAGTTGCTTCACCCTCAAGGAGGTGGAGTACGATTCCCATTCCTTAAGTGTAAGCTGCACATAAGGACTTACTTCCAAAGATCACAGTATGGGAAGAGGGGTCCAAGAGTAACTTGTACATACAATGGAGAAAGCTGACAAACACAAGCTTAGTCAGCTTATCAACATTGGTATCAATAGGGATGTCATGTTGATAGTACGTGCACTTGATATGGTGTGATGAGAAGGGCATTTTAGTTTGTGGTCTTCCTTCCCCAAACTCATAACCCCAATGTTAAGAGGCAAACAACAGACAAATCCCAATTGAGGGGCATTCTACAAAATAACTGATCAATATTCCTTAAAACTGCCAAGATCATAAAAAAACAAGATGACTAAATGTAATATGGTAACCTGAATGGGATCTTGGAGAAAAAAAGGGATATTAGGTAAAAACTAAGGACATCTGAATAAAGTATGGAATACTAAACCAATATTGGTTGTTTGATTGTGGCATATGTAACATATTAGCGTGAGATGTTAATAATAGGGAAAACTGGGAGGGGGAATATGGGAACTCTGTAATATTTTGGCAATATTGTGAAAATAAAGACTTTAGTATTCTAAAATAAAAAGTTTGTGTAAGAAATCTGTTTTACCAGCAGATTACAAATAAATTACCACACTCAGAGGGACATTTAAGAAGTTTTTTTTTTTGACTGCATAACAAAATACTTGGCTTTTTTGAGTAGGATTTCTACATTATATATTTAGAGGTTATTATAGAGATATTGTAATATATATTTAGAAGTTAGCGTATGCATTCTAAGGAGAATAAATTTATTGATTGATTGATTTCCAAGTTAAAAATAAAAATATAAGTTCAATTTTTAAAAAGCTTTGCAATTTACTGAGTGATTTCATATAGTCTCTGATATTTTGTAAAGAGAGTAGAGAAGATATTGCTATTCATAACTTTATAATGAGGAAGCAAGCTCAGATATGCTAAATGACATGTTCAGACCCATACGAGAGTCAGCACTTTGGAGAGTCAGAACACAGAGATAATCTCCTTCAATTCAGTGATTTAGTTTTCAACTTTGCCCTGAAAAAACTTCAAATGAGGTTCTTAGTCATTTGTAAGACAAGGACATGTTAGAGTGCTGGAATTTACTTCAACTACCTTCAAAGAGAACGAGGTTAAATGATGTTCAACTACAAATAAGCAAAAAATATAATTGTACGTTTTCTCTTTACCTTCCTTCACTGTTAGGGGCTAATTTTTATTTTAACTTAAAAAGAAAGAAACTTCCCACAGTTTTCCTGCCAGGAGTGTGGATCATAGCAGAGCTATAGATGCCCAGCCTATGAACAGACTGACCCATTCATGGACTCCAAGACCAGCATGCGATGATAAGTCCAGGTACCTAGTCTTCTCAGCACACTCAATGCAAAGATTTCAGACTCACTCATGACATCCATACTTCTTCCCTCTGATTCTAGCACTTATCTACCGACTACTAATACTTTGGCTTCTATCTTAGCCTAACAAAAGGAAGTACTCAGCTTCAATGAAAACAGAACTTCACATTCCCTTGGTAATGGTGGCATACTTGCTTTTTCTTTGCCTTTTTGCTATTTTTCTGCCTGCCTGGCATTTTTTCTCCTTCAATAGTTCCCTTTCATGAACTAACTCCCCCATAATTTCCCTCTTGATCAGGAGAGACTGACTAGAGGTTCCACATCCAGAGGTTGGCACTTGACCCGTAACTGGCTGATCAGCTCATCTCTTCCCTGTAGCCACAGGAATTATTTCAAGAATGGACATGTAATAAGAATTGACCTGATGAAATTCAATCCTGGGACTTGTAGGAGTTAAATGACAAAGTTCTTCACACTGCAGTTGGTTTTTTGTTCCCCCACAGTTTTATTGAGGGATAATTCATATATTAGAAATTGCACCCGTTGTAAGTCTACAAATCAATGATTTTTAGGAAATCTACCGAACTGAGCAACTATCACTAAAATCCTATTAGAACGTTTCCACCTCCCCAAAGAGTTGCCTTATATCTGTGTGCAGTTAATCTCTTCTCTGATGGCAGTCCTAGATAATCACTAATCTGCTTTCTTTCTATAAATTTGCCTTTTCTGGACATGTATTATTGGAATCAAGCAACTTGTGGTCTTTTGTATCTGGTTCCTTTCACTGAGAAAAATGTTTTTGTTTGTTTGATTTTTGAGATTCATTCATGTCGTAGCATTTATCAATAGTTCGTTCCCTTTTATTAACAAGTTGATCTTCTGCAGTATGCATACACCGCATTTGTTTATCCATGCAGCATGTGATGGACATTTGCATTATTTCCAGGTCTGACTATTATGAATAATTCTACTACGAACATTTACCTACAAATCTTTGTGTGGCTATATATTTTTCATTTCTCTTGGCTAGATTCCTAGGAATGGAATTACTGCGTCATAGGGAAAGTTTATGTTTAGCATTTTAATAAACAATTGAATTATTTTCTGAAGTGGCTGTAGCATTTGACATTATACCCAGCGATGTACAAAGTTTCCACTTTCTTCACGTCTTTGCCAACATTTGATATCGTTTATATTCTTTATTATAGTCATTCTAGTGGGGGTGAAGTAGTATCTCTTTGTGGTTTTGACATTTTTCTAATGACTAAGAATTTTGAACTGCTTTCCTGGCTTATTAGCTACTCATATATCCTCTTTAGTAAAATGTATCTTTAAATAACTTTACCATTAAAAAAAATTAGTCTCATTATTGTGTTGTTAAGTGTTCAAATTTTTGGATTCATATTCTCTATCAGGTGTGTAATTTGCAAACATTTTTTTCCCAGTCTATGGCTTCTTTTCATTTGCTTGACGATATCTTTTGAAATGGAAAAATTTCTGATTATGATGAAGTCAATTTATTATTTCTTTCTTTTAAGGATCTTGCTTTTTGTACCATATGTGAGAGTCCTTGACTGGCCCAATTTCATGAAGATTTTCTCTCATGTTTTATTCTAAATTTACAGTTTTAGGTCATACTATTATTCAGTTCTTCCATCTGCTATGGAATAAGTGTCTAGATTCACTTTTTTCCTCATATCTAATTGTCCCAGCATCATGTGTTGAAAATATTTTTGCCATTGACTTGTCTTGAAGAGTTTGTTGAAATCAGTTAACCAGAAGTGTAAGGATTTATTTCTGGACTCTCAATTCTGCTTAATTAATTCCTGTGTCTATCCTTATGCCAGTACCACACTGCCGTTATTATTGTGGCTTCACAGTAAGTTTCGAAATTGGGTAGTGTCAGTTCTCCAACTTCATTCCTATTTTTAAATAGTATTTTGGCTTTTCTAGGCCCTTTTCATTTCCATATAAATTTTAAGACCATCCAGCAAATGTCTACAAAATAAGCCTCCTAGAATTTTGATAAGTATTGAAATGAAATAATAGGTTAATTTGGAGAGAATTACCATCTTGAATATATTTTACTTCCAATTTATGAAAATACAATGTAGCTCCATTTATTTAGATCTTTAATTTCTCTGTGCAATGTTTCATAGAACGCAGTGTAAAAATCTTACAATTCCTTTGTTAACCATATTCCTAAGTATTTCTATCCTTTTGATACTTCCATGAATGAAATTTTGTTCCTAATTTCATTTTCAGATTATTCCTTGCTAAAAATTAGAAATATAACTGATTTTTAAAAATATCAATCTTCTTTTAAAAATATTTCTTCTTTTAAAAATATTAATATTCTTCAAAATAGGTAAACTGATTTATTAGTTCTAAGATATTTGTGTATGTCTAAGATATTTGTGTTGGGGGGGTGTGTGTATTCCTTGCATTATCTACTATTAGATATGTCATTAGGTCACGTCTTTTGCAAAAAACAGTGGTCTTACTTCTTTCTTTCTAATCTGAATGTCTTTTTTTGGTTGGTTGTTTGTTTGTTTGCTTGTTTTCCAGGGAAGATTAGCCCTGAGCTAACATCTGCCAATCCTCCTCTTTTTTTTTTTTTCTGAGGAAGACTGGCCTTGAGCTAACATCCGTGCCCATCTTCCTCTAGTTTATATGTGGGACACCTACCACAGCATGGCTTGCCAAGCGGTGCCGTGTCCCCACCTGAAATCCAAACCAGTGAACCCCGGGCCACCAAAGCGGAACATGTGCACTTAACCGCTGCACCACTGGGCCAGTCCCTACTCTGGATGTCTTTAATCTCTCTCTTTCCCTCCTCTTCTACCTCTTGCATGTGCGTGCACCTTATTGCAATGCCTAGAACTTCTAGTACTATATTATGTAGAATTGGGGAGATAGACATTCTTGTTTTGTTCCCATTGGTAAGGAATTGAGAACCTTTTCCTTTGCACCATTAAGGTGGTTTTAGGTGTGGGTTTTTCATAGATATCCTTCATAAGATAGAGCAAGTTCCTTTGTACTCATAGTTTGTTAAAGCTTTTCATACAGTGTCGGGTTTTGTCAAATGAGGTTTCTGCATCTGTTGAGATAATCTTCTTTTTCCCCTTTTTTCTGTTATAATGACACTTACTTTAATTCATTTTAGTGTGTTAAATCCACAACTGGATCATGATGTATAACTTTTGTAAAATGTTTCTGGATTCAGTTTGAAAATATTTTGTTAATGATTTTTATGTTCATATTCATGAAGAATATTAGCCTTTAGTGACTTTCCTTGAGTTATCTTTATCTGGCTTTGGTATATTGCTGATCATGACCTCATAGAATGAGTCTCTATTTTCTGAAAAAATTTCTGCAGTATTGGTATTATTTTGTCTTTAAATACTTCAGAGAATTCGCCGGTAAAGTCATCTGGGCCTGGCTTTTCTTTTTCTTTTTTTCTGCTTTATCTCCCAAAATCCCCCCAGTACATAGTAGTATATCTCAGTTGCAGGTCCTTCTAGTTGTGGTATGTGGGATGCCACCTCAATGTGACTTGATGAGGGGGTACCATGTCTGCACCCAGGATCCAAACCAGTGAAACCCTGGGCTGCCGCAATGGAGCATGCAAACGTAACTGTTCGGCCACGGGGCCAGGCCCATAGTCCTGGCTTTTCTTTATGGATATAGTGTTAATTACTAATTCAGTTTCCTTCTCATTAATGACCTATTCAAATATTCATGTTCATCTTGAGTTTGGTTCGGTAGTCTGTGTCTTTCTAAGAATTTTTCACTGTGTTAAGTTGGCTAATTTGTTGGCATAAAGTTCACATATTCCATTTAATTTCTATAGGGTCGGTAGTGATGTAGCGTCTCTCATTTCTGAATTCTGTAATTTGTGTCATATATCCTTTTTCTTGGTCAAACTAAAATTTTGTTAATTTTGTTCATCTTTTCAAAAAGCCCACTTTGGTTTCATCATTTTGTTTCATACTTTTTTCTGTTTTCTATTTCAGTAATTACTAGTCTAATCTTTATAATTTTCTTTTTTCTGTTTGCTTAGTGTTTAATTTACTCTTCTTTTTCTAATTTCTTATTGTGAATGCTTAGGTTATATACCTGAGATTCTTAGGTTATGCAGCTGAGACATTCAAAGGTGTAAATTTTCATCTAAACATTGCTTTAGCTGCATTACATAAATTTAGAAATGTGGTGTTTACGTTTTCATTCATTTTTAAATATTTTTAAGTTTCTCTAGAGACATCTTCTTTGACTGATGAGTTATTTAGTAGTATGCTACTTAATTTCCAAATATTTGGTATTTCCCAGATTCCTTTCTGTTGTTGATTTCTAATTTGATTTATGACCAGAGAACATAGTTTGTATCATTGTATAATTTGATTGTTTTCAAAGTTATTGAGACTTGTTTTAAAGCGTAGCATGTAGTCTACTTCGAAGAAACTTCCATGTGTGCTATTTTTAGTTGTTTCTAGTTAGATTATGTTCTTAAAGTATAGACTTTTCTTCGTAACTAGTAGATTGAAATCTCTTTGGTTGTAAATTGTAAGAATCTGTTTCATAATAGAATTGCCCCTGCTGTGTAAAAGAAAATAAAACATTGTAATATATGTAGGCCACTGTATAAGATGAACTACTTAGTTATTTTTTCTTAACTCGTGGAATAATACTGTTATATCTTTGGGGGTATTAACCCCATTCTTACCACTGTGCCACGAAAATGTCTTGTCTTCATTTAATTGTAACTATATTAACTAATAACTTCAGTACTTTTGAAGCAAAACAAGCCACTTATGGCCCTTCTAACACAATGAGTCATTCTAAACAGCATATTCAATGTGCACTTTCCTTTTAGAGACCCCAAAGGAATATGTACACACTGTTGTGCTCATGGGATATTTACTCATGGCATATGCCCTTGACTTACGGGTGGCAACTCAGTTAGTATATGCCTGTTCTCTAGGTTCATGAAGCAGAATGGTAAAGACAATGAAATGACGTTAATATTTGATTGGCCAAACTAGAATGGGTGATTGCCTATTAGTGTTGCCATTGTTTCGATAATTCTCACTAATATATCCGTGTCAGCTATTTAAATCTTTATTTATGTTTCTTGAAACCAAGGATTTTCAGAAAGGTATTTCAAGGAGACACTAGTGCTTAATAAGGACATTTGTAAATTTTGTTTGTAATGTAATAAGATATTTACAAGATCCTCAGGAAGATTGATTCCAGTTATACATACATTTTTACAGGATCAACAATTTTATTTCTCTGTTAAACAAATGATGATTAAAATACTGAAGGAACATTTTGAGTAATATCTCTTTCTTGATGTCTAGAAGCAAGTTTCTAACATAAATTAACAGTAGAACTTTCCTCTTTGGTTTAGATGGCATAATGCCTTGCGACAACACCAGCATTCTTATAACTTTTTTAGTTTTTATTATATTTAGTTATTTTTCTGGTAAAGTCTCTGATATAAATGCTTTAATCTGTTGACAGCAATTGACTATAGTAATACAGTAATCTCCTTTGCATTTTCCATTCCTTATAAATTCAAACTTGACTTCAGGTATAATATTGTTGCTGTATATTTGTACTTGATGACATTTTATGTAATTAAAATGAGGAATATCTGAATAAATAACAAGATTTATTATTATTTATTTATTAAAAATGCAAGATTTTATCTTGCATTTATCCATAAATATTTTGATTAATAGAATATTTAAGAAAAATACCCAGAGTCACATGAAAGTTTTTATACTTTTACCAAAAAAATAACGATAAGTAAAGCACTTATTTTTAACAGCTTTATTGCAATGCAATTCGCATACCATACAATTCACTCATAAAAGTGTTCTATCCAATGGTTTTTAGTATTTTCAGGGTTTTGCAACCATCACCACAACTTTAGAACATTTCATGACTTCAAAAATAAACTCCATGCCCATTAATGATCATTTCTCATTTCCTTCAAAAGCCCCCACCCCTAGGAAATGACTATTCTACATTCTGTCTCGTAGTCTAGACATTTCGTATAAATGTAATCATACAATATGCAGTCACTGGTGACTGGCTTCTTTGACTTGACACAATGTTTTCAAACTTTGTTCAAGTTGTGGAGTGTATAAGTACTTCATTTTAATTGCAGGATAATATTTCATTGTATGTATATACCACTTTTTATTTATCTACTCCTCAGTTGATTGACATTTGGGTTGTCTCCAATTGTGGTATATTTTTAGGAACAGCACTGCCATGTGCCTTCATGTACAAGTTTCTGTGTAGACTTATCTTTTCAGTTCTCTTGGATATACGCCTAGGAGTGGAATTGCTGGATCACATGGTAATTCTATGTTTAACAGTTGGAAGAACTTCCAAACTGTTTTTCTAAGTGGCTGTACCATTTCATATTCCCATCTGCGATATATGACAGTTCCAATTTCTCCACTTCTCGTGAGCACTGGTTATTATCTATATTTTTTGTTACAGCCAGCCTAGTGAGTATGAAATAATATCTTATGGTGGGTTTGATTTGCATTTCCCAAGTGAGTAATGAATTTATACTTCCTTTCATGTGCTTATTGGACATTTGCATAAATTCTTTGAAAAAATGTCTATTTCAATCTTTTAATTGGGTTATTTTTTATTATTGTACTGTAAGTGTTCTTTAAATATTATGGATATAATAATTTTTATCTTATCAGATAAAATATGGTGGTAAATAATAATTTTACCTTAACGATAATCATTTTTTCAAACATTCGCTCTCATTCTGTGGATTATCCTTTCAGTTTCTTCCTGGTGTCCTTTAAAGCATAAAAGTTTTTAATTTTTTTGAATTTCAATTTATTTTTATTTCTTTGCTTGTACTTTAGGTGCCATATTCAACAATGTTTTGCCTAACCCAAGGTTACAAAGATTTACTCTTATGCTTTCTTTTAGCTGCTTTATGATTTTAACTCTTACATTTTGGTCTATGATCAATTTGGAGTTAATTTTTGTGTATATCATCAGAAAGAGATCTCACTTCACTTTTTGCGTGTGGATATCCAGTTATCCTAGGCTCATTTGTTGAAAAGAACTGTTATTCTTCCTCCTTTGAATTGCCTTGGAGTACTTGTTGAAAGTCAGTTGTATATCACTTAACTTTGTTTTACAATCTTAAATAATAGCTTTTCCGCTGGACCTTATTGTTCTAATCTCAAGTAAATACACTTTAATATTTATCGAATGACTCTAATGAATAATATTTGATTTCTTGATGTATTTAGTATCTTGTATCTCATACATTATCTAGATTTACTATCTTAATGAATGCATGGGTCAATGGTGTGCTAAATTTTAAGTGGTAAATATATAGTTATTTTCCTTCTTGATAAATTAAACATCAAAGCACTCTGAATTGATAAACTTTAGAAGACTTTAGACCTAGATTTTCCTAAATATGACAAAAATGTAAATTGCTACTGTAAATATAAGGCACATCTCAATTAATTAGATTCTTGATTAAAATCTATATTATCAAAATAAATACTAGTTAGGAATATTAATGTTTGTAGTTTATCATTTATCATGCTTCCTTGTTGCCAAACATGCTGGAAAACCCTAACCTTATCAGAAGAATTCTTGGGTTGACGATCCCACTTGCTCAAGGTCAAACAGAAGTTTACCAGCTTCCTTTGCAGCTAGTACCCAGGCAGGTGAGTTTACAGACAACAAACAGACTTACCAGTCAGGGACTTCAAATTCTCAAATAAGTAGCTGAGGGAATTAGGCACAGGACCTGATCCATTTGCCTAGTTATAGTGGCACCAGAAGCATACAGCATTTATGGGTATCAGAGTTTGCAAAGTCTCACACCTTGCAGCAATGCTATTCACTGGGAGGCCATAGCTGCAATTTCCTCTTGAGCTTGACTTCTGGGTACCAGCAGGATGGCATTTTCATCAGGCTAGATTTGCAGTGGTGTTTATGACATGATTCCTCAAAGTTTAACCTTAAACTTGTTCTCTAGAAAGTCCAACAATTACGTAAACTACACAAATGTTCTCTAGTGAATTCCTTTTCTACTTAAAGAGACAAAGCAATTTTTTCTTGCTTTCAACTGACAACCTGATTGATAAAATATAGTATCTCATCCTAGAGTATATCACTATTAATCATATATGAAGTCATATTGTCAATTTAGTAACAGAATTTAATTCAAAAGAGAATTGACTGAAAAAATACTATTCCTGAGGTATCACAGAAGTTTTAAAGACAGGAACATCTACTAAGTTCTATCATTTCCCTAAAAGATTCATGGGTAACCATGTGGATTTATACACAAGCAACTAATACAAATTTGGCTTTGATAAAATTATCTAAAACACTGTTGATAAAAGGTAACACTTAGACACAAACAATATTGAGATATCAGCATTTTTAGATAAGTTGGTACTTGTGACCATAGAATAAGAGCTTCTGGTTACTTCTGTAGACTCACCAAAGAGAATTTGGATCTTACGTTTTCATTCCTCTGAGTTTTTAAATAGTGTATTAGAGAAGTATAATCAACTTTAAGCATTCTTCTCAATTCTAATCAGGATTGCACAGAATTATACAGGTAAATAAAACCTACAAATTTTTATTGTTTACTCATAAAGGACTTAAGTTTTTAAAATCAAACTTTTCTAGGAAATACTAAACTTCCTACCTTCATTCATTCCACAAATATTCATTAAATTCGTATGTGTCAGGCACAGTACAATGTATCATGCTAGTAGTTTGGTACTAGGATTTGTGTTTTCTCTTCTTTTTTTATACATTATTTTCTTCTTTTTACACACACACAAATAAAGGAATTATTTTTAAATCTTACGCTATTCCATTCCATGTTCTCTGTAATGTAGGTTGGTGGCTATGATTTGTTTGTCAGTAGATATGAAAAGCTAAACAGGTTTACTGAGGTCTAAAATATTCTTGTGTGTTCAGAGACTTTTTCAGACACAGCTGGAATATTCAGTGTAACTAAACGTTATGCTGTTTTTCTTTTCTTGCCACACTGGACCTGCAGGATGAAATAGAAACCAAGGTCACAGTTGGAAACAGTAATAGAATTCCTCAGCCTATGAATATGATCGCATTGGCAGTCTTGGACTCCTCCTTTTCTATACTATTGAAACTCCAGCCAAACATTAGAGCCAACTATATATAGAAATGTAATATCAAGTTTATTTTTACGGCAATCAATGCACTTAAAGCCAAGTTTAACAATGAGATTCTACCACACCCTGAAGATTGATAGCAACACTGAGAGGGAGATGAAATGGTTTAATGTTCTTGAAAGTTATCAGTCAGAAGCTCTACAGTGACTATATAAAAATCTCATTCCCATTTCATCTTTGGTTTTCATTATTCACTATCCTGCTGTTAATTTTTGTTGCTCTTTAAAAGTGAAGTATACCACAAAGTAAAGAAATCAATTTTTATAGAAGGCAACTATGTTAGAATCTTTGATCACATTATCTTAGGTAGTTTTTAAGAAATGTATCTGAGATACGTATTATAACTAATTTCCAGATGACAAAACACACTGCTTGAGGGTGAGCAATGCCTCTACACAAATGGAGAAATATATTAATGTATTCTTTCACTTATTCAGTTAATCACTCAACAAATATTTATTCAGCACATGACAGGAATAAAGTATTTTAAATTTGGATTGTAAAAGCTATAATGAGATACTGTGTTTTGAATTATATTCTGAATATTATCATATTTTGAATTTACTAAATTACCTAGTGTTTTTAGGGCTATTTTAACCAGGACCTTTATTTTCATGTACTTTGTTTCCATTGTTCATGATAACTGTGCTGAAATCCTGTTAGTTCAAGTGTTAGAAAAAATAAAAAATAAAATAAAGTGAGAGAGACTGGTTAGAATATAAGCTTCATGAGGGCAGGGATTTTCTTTCTTGTTGATTAGTAAAAATCTCCTGAATCTAGGACACTGCCTTGTTTGGTCCTCACTAATTATTCCTCTGAATGAATGAGATTGCAGAAAACTGATGCTTTTATATGGAAGCAAGAAAATAATGAAAATAATTGTCTCAAAACTGTTCCAATGAAATAAATAATTAAATTTATAACTAGTTGAACATTATACTGAGTTGGAAATCATTATGTATTTTCTAGCTTAGAAGATTCACTCATAAAACATTGAGATTGCTTTATGTCATTCCACGTGCTATCAGTATGAGGTAGAGTATAAAGTTGAAATATTAAATTAGGAAATAAAAATAAAATTAACTAAAACTAAACATGCGTCACTCAGAAATAACCACTGTTAAGATTTGGAGTATAGTCTTTCAGGTATTTTGATATGTATTTATATATCTATAACCATTCAGTTATTCATTTGTCCCACCGTGTGTCCATCATTAGTAAACTCAATATGTCCCTACCGTATGTCATTAAGCTATAACTATTGTTTGCTCTTTCACTGACTTATTTTGCTTTGTTTAGCAATTGTAGAAGTGTGGCAACATTTTTACAGCAAAAGTTTTGCACACATCCATCGTAATAATTCCTAAACTCCAAATTGGAGATTCTAGAGTATGGCAATTTTTATGGTTTTGAGAAAATGAAGGTATTTATTGACTCAACAATACAGTATCCAACTATCATTTTCTTAACACTGAATATTGTCATGTTTGTTAATCCTTACCAACTTCAAAGATATCTTAATTTTTATAAGGATATTTGTGCACTATAGTGCTTTAACTCTGTAGTCTCTCAGGAAACTGGCTGTTTTTCCATCTTCTGCACCTCATGGAGTAGTTCTGAAAACCTTCAGCTTCACTACAAGCACTCCAAATACGATTCTGAATGTTTATTAATGCTTGTGGACTTTTGATTCCAACTGTTGATGTCTACTGTTGATGAATTCAGACTTCTTCGGTGTAGTTAGCAACCATTAGGCTGCAACTGCAACACATTTTAGTAATGGTTACAATCTTTATCTCTTTTGTGTTCTGCGATTTTTGTGTGTGTGTTCTACAATCTAGACTGTTATTTCATGATAGATAATCTTGGGGAAGGGATGCATTCTTATAATGGCTGCTAGCCATAAACCATTCTATGTTATAGTTTAATTTTTCTCATTCAGCCAATATTTGCATATGTTTTGGCAGAAGATTGTTTTTAGGACTCAGCAGCAGGCAACTTTATCCATCAAGCACACTTGTGAGAAAGAAGTAAATAGAATTTGAGCAGTAAATTGCTGAAGTTGAATGAAAATCGAAAGTAGGAAATCAACTAATTTTCAGTGTCATGTTTCTCCTATATCAATGTTATAGTATATTTATTATTATTATCAAAAAGTCCCTACATATTGCTGTAAACATAAAAACGCAGTAAGCTTGTCAGTGATCACTCAGAAAAGCAATTTTTTTTCTGCTTTTAATGAAAACTAGGGTCATAGAATGAAAATAATTAGAGCTTGTTTTTGCAAATGCCAAACCTCAAGAAGAATGAGTACAGATGGTTTCAGCTAGAGACTTTATTGCTGCAATACACGAACGTTTCCTTACAACCTCATTTATACAACAAATATTTACTGAATGACCAATATATGTCAGGCACTGTGATAGATGCTAGAGATAAACGGTCAATAAACAGATCTTACTCTTACTTTCCCAAGACATTTACTCTAATAGAAATTATAGGTACTTGAGTACAAATATGAGAGTGCTATACTAAAGGATAAAAGTGCTAAAGTGTGTGGAGGTGACAAGAGTTTATGACAAAGTCTAGAAGGATCAGTGAAGACTTCACTAAGAAAATAATATTTAAGACCTTAATGAGAAGTAAGAATTATCTATGTGACAAGAGGACAGCATTCAAACTGGGTTTATTAGGAATGAATGCCCAGAGGTGAAAAAGTTCAGTGCATTGTAGGAACTTAAATGAAGATATGATTCCTTGAATAAGAGATGTTAAGGGAAAAAGAGGCATGCCAGGAAAGAGCAGCCAGGTCCAGATGATCTGGACCTGGGTAAGACATGTTTAGAAGTTTGATTTTATCCTGAAGAATTGGGATAACATTACAGCGCTTTACAGAGGGCGCTTACTAGAGCAGATTTGTTTATCTGAAAGAACACTCTAGCTAGTGTCGAACACTGATTGAAGAAAAACACCACTTAAGGAGAGGATAGCAGTTTGACGCTTGTTTTGTTATTCAAAGGATGCACATATTAGCCCAGACTGATGACAAGGTAGCAGCTTGGTTAAAGGAGAGGGAGTGAAGACAGAAACAAATAAATGGATTTGAAAGAGATTTAGGATGCTTAATTTTAAGGCTTTGGTGCTGGATTGTATGTGGATAGATTGGAGAAGACGGAAAATCAGTGGATGTCTCTGAAGATTCTGGGTGCAACTCTGTGTGTTTGGGTGTGTCACACACTATGTGATCACGAAAGAAAGACCCAGCACATTGAGAGAAGAACAATGATGCGGTTAAGCTTGTGAATATTGAATTTGATCTTCCTATGTGTCATAAAATAAAAGTATCTTACAGGCAAGAGATAAAATATCTGGAACTCAAGAGTAAGCAGTGGATATTGTGGAGTTTCAACATCCAGCTATTAACTGGGGATCTAGAAGTTGCTAATCTCACCCAGAGAGATGACACAGAATAAAAAGGGGAAAGGTTCTTGAATAGGATCATGAAGGAATCCAAACGTGGAGATGAAATTTTCAAACTCAAGCTTCTTCTGTGGCCTATCAGGTGTCAATAGTTAATAAAACAGTCCAAGTGTAATAATAATAACAGCATAAGCTGATGATAAGTGTCCACTGATTTTGTGACTCAGAATCAAGGTTCAAAAAAAATGATGGAAACTGTGGAGGGCTCCAGAACAAATACCTTCAAGGGAGTGCTGTTAGTCAGCTTTAACCAATTTTTCTTACAAAATTTATCAAGGAAAGCTCAAACTCTAGCTGTTACTGTGATTTTTAAATATTGACAAATAATTGTCTTTAAAAAAAAACCCAAAGCTTTGTGACTATCAAACAAAACACAATGGTGGACCAGACTCTACATAGGGTCATTCCATTCCATTTTAAGGAATGAAATGAGAAAAAAGAGAACCAATAGAGGAGACTGGGAATGTACGAAGAGAGGTGCACAAATGCAGTGATCCTAAAGAGTTAACAGTCTTCCTTATCCAGAACCATGTGGGTAAGTGGCGATAAGCTGTGGGATAATAGATCCTTGTGCTTGGAAAGGGCTTTAAATATTAAACAGCCTGTATTGATATTATTCACAACATTGCCTTAAAGTCTTCCATCTCCTACTGTTCATCTTCACCATGTGGGGTTTATTATGCTCCCACGTGCATAAGCTACAGTGCTAGTTGTTAGCTACTAAATGTAATAGATAGTTCACCTTTTTCGTAAATTTGTGGTTTAACATTTTCTGTACTTCCAACATATTATTTCAGGAACATATTCATCCTAATTTTTTTTTAACTTTAAGATACTTTCTCCTCCTTTTCTTTTCTTAAATTGCACAGCAATATATCCTTATTGGGTAGTTTTCTTGATAAGATTTTGCAAGTGCTCCAACTGGAACAGAATGTGGTTGCCAAGATCTGTGTAGTAGTGGAAATGACAGAAGCACATTTATTTTTTGAGGGGTTTATTGGATAGAAGTCAAACACTATATTGACTTGGCTCTAACAAGGTTTCTGCTATGCACCCTATAAGATATTATACTTTCTTGGCAAATATGAAGTGCTAACTCCTCCCTTTTGCAATTGAGGCATATCCTGCCCAAGCAGAAGGATGAACACAATAACCTAACAGGTATTTTTCCAACCATGGCTACTGTGATCTAAGTCCAACAGACAGCCAGAACTTTTTAAATATTTCATTTTAAAATAATTACACTTAAATTATCTTAAAATATATCCTATAAAATATATACTTGCTTTGACATACATTGCAGTGTTCTGAGCAATTTCTTCCAGCTATATTTTCCTTTATCCTAAAGTTTTCAGAAAGAAACGTGGGAAACCCAATATCCTATATATTTTCAGGAGAACCTCAAAGCTGAATTAAATTTGTGAAGGATAATATTTTCTCAGGAACTGTACTAATGTAGTGGACCCTCAGCTTTCACATTTTCTTATAATTAATTCCAAAATTTACAAATATCACCCTACACTGTAAATTTCCTTATAAAACTTGAGAAAGTATGATGAAAAGACAAAACTATGAATGATTAATATTTTGAATTTCTACCATATATTATTTGAATCATTGACATAAATCTGAGTATTTGAAACAAGTCTCCAAGTAAAGTCCATAATTTTGTGCAAATTTTTCCTATAAATGTTTGTTATTAGCGGTGTCAAGTTGGTTCTAACTCCCAGTGACCCTGTGTACAGCAGGGCAGAACCCTGCCAGATCCTTTTGTGCCATCCTCTCACCTTCTGGCGCTATAGTAGTCTGGAAGCTCCACTGAAACCTGTCCACCATGGGTGACCCTGCTGGTATTTGAAATACGAGCGGCATAGCTTTCAGCATCACAGCAACATGCAGCCACTGTAGTATGACAACGAACAGAGGGTTGACAAAACCTGGGCCATGGCAATGAGAACACCGAATCTTTACCACTAGACCATGAGGGCTGGCTGCTCTATACTGTACTTCAATTAATTATCAACATGCTTGGGTAGTCATCTATGTTCATCTATCACCCAAGTTGCATATTCTTTCACACATAGGCACACAAAATTCATACTTGTACTACAGCAAAATTAATGTTTACTGTGCTTTATGGATTCTTTGGTCTCCTGTAAATGAAAAAAGCTGGAGATATTGAAATCCCAAATGGCAAAGTGAGTCAAAAGCTCAAGAAAGAAATAGTGGAAAAGACCACACAAGAAATTATTTTATTCTTCTTCTCCCATTCTAATGATGTGTTATGTGGTTACCACAAAGTGAATTTATCTTGAGCCTCTCTCTGTATCCAAATGATTCTTTCTTGACTCCTATTTATTTCTTATTGTCTTTTTGTTTCTCTCTCATTATATTTTCTTTTTCTAACCACTTTATTGAAATATAATTGATATACAAAAAGCCATACGTATTAAGTATATATAACTGAATGAGTTTGAAGATAAATAAATACCTGTGAAACCATCACCACACTTATTTCATAAACATATGCATCCACTCCAAAAGTTTTCTCCTGCCTTCTTTATTTATTGTTATCATTGTTTGTGTGTGCATGTGCATGAGTGTGTGTATAATAAAATCATTTAACATAAGATTTACCCCCTTAGCAAATCAGGGAGTTATTAGTCAAAGGGTACAAAGTTTTGCTTATACAAGATGAATAAGTTCTAGAGATCTATTGTATAGCATAGTGCCTATAATTTACAATACTGTAGTATATACTCATTATATTTTCTAATCTTTAATCCACCCTCATGATGGGCAAATAAAGCTTGTGTCAGTTAAAATGTAGAAAGGAAATAGAAGAAGCAAAGGAGAGTTATTTTCTCTGAGTGCCTCCTATGTGCCATTAATTATGATAAGCAGTTTACTAGCATCCTTTTCAGTATTCACACCAAGCCTGAATACCTCAGTGTAGCACATATTTTTCTTCCTTACTGCTGTCCATGTTTATTCCATCACTGAGGCACCAAATACCTTTCATATCTCTTATAAATATCTGTTATCACACCACTTCTCTCTATCTTTTCAAGTCTAAGCCAATATAATTTTTCAGTAATAAATTTCTAATTACTCTCCCTAGATAGACTCTTATCTCATCTCATTCTATTTGCTGTACAGGCATACGTCATTTTATTGCACTTCCCTTTATTATGCTTTGCAGATATTGTGTTTTTTACAAGACCTTTCACCAGCAAAAAGATTACAACTCACTGAAGGCTCAGATGATGGTTAGCAGTTCTTAGCAATAAAGTATTTTTAAATTAAGGTATGCACACTGCTTTTTTAGACATAATGCTGTTGCACACTTAATAGATTACAGTATAGTGTAAACATAACTTTTATATGCACTGGGAAACCAAAAACTTTGTGAGACCCACTTTAATGCGATAATCACTTTATTGCAGTGGTCTGGAACTGAACCTGTGATATCTCTGAAGTATGCCTGTATTTAGAACAATATTAAAAGTGCATGCTTGTCATGCCATTTCAGCAGCTTAAAATCCTCCTGACTCTTACGTAAAACCTATATATTTTCAAATATGTGTTAAGTTCCCAAATGATTTGCTCCTGTCTGCCCTTCCAAATTTACTTAGTGTCATTCTCTAACATAATGTCCAGAATTATTCAGTCCCTCAAGTGCAGTCATGAGCCATGCAATGACGTTTCAGTCAATGATGGACTGTGTATACAACTGGGTCCTGTAAGATTAGTACCATATAACTTAGGTGTGTAGTTGGCTATACCGTCTACGTTCATGTAAGTATTATAGAAAATGAAGAACTTTTCCTTTACTCTTATAGGTTCTTTTGGTTGGTCTAAGAATTAAAGTGACATGAAATAGATTAAAAGAAAAACACAAACATGTATACAAATATGTCTACATGAGAGAAACCCAGGAAAACTGAGTAATTCGCCAAAGTGCAAAGCAGTCACCTTAAATACCATCTTCAGCTAAAGACAAAAGAAGATGGGAGTAGAGAGAGTCAGGGACTTCAAGGGAAGGGAGGTAATTCACGGGTAAGTGAAAAAGAGCAAACATTTGGAAAACAAGTGTTTGGCCACACAGAAACAGAAGAACACAGAGGGGAGTCCAGCAAACAGGTTTCTCTAAGTTCCTCCCCATCTACCAGCTAGTACATGTTATGCTAAGGTGATAGCTTGCTTCCTGACACAGGTTTTTGATCTGAATTTTTTTCAGGCAGTTAAGGGCAAGATAAGAAAAATTGTCCAAGTCTTTTGTTTCTTGAAAATAGTCAGCCTAAAATAATCCTCCTGTTAAAGAGACACATTTTGGTGTGGCAAATTTTGTTCCCCTTCAGTACATTCCATGATGTTCACACAACAAAGAAATTGCCTAACAATGCATTTCTCAGAACATGTCCTTGTTGTTAAGTAACCCATGATGGTATTCCAAACTCTGTTTACCTGTACAGCATTTTCACATTTCTGCCCAGATTCCATTAGGTCCTCCAGCCTATACTTTGAAAGAAAGCAATATTTCTTTCTGACAATTAATTAAATTTATATTTAATTGTTTTATATGTGTCCTTCCACTCTGGATTGTAAAACCCACACATCTCTACTGTGGCATATATATATATACACATATATATATATACACACATAAATACATATATACATATATATATATGTATTATATATATATACACCTGGCATATATTAGAGAGCTAACAAATATTTGATAATGAATGAATGAAGAAAAAAATAACCACATTTAAATCGTTTACTCTTATTTTAGGATATGAGATTCCAAAATGACCTCACTACAGATGATTCACAAAGGTGCTTAGGATTAAAAGCAAAACACAGAAAATGTGTTTGAGCTACTCTTTGTGCTTATGTGTTCCTCCTTAACTAATATCACCATGTTAAAGATGATTTATGAGATGAATTATGAGTCAATTGAAAAACTTCTTTGTTGTATTATTATTCAGTACATCCAAGTAGTATGTATCAAACAGAGCAAATCTAACTTTTAATTTTTTTTTAAGCTATGGGCAAATCCAAATGGAACAAATTGACTTTTTAATATCCCAAAGGAAATACCAGTACTGTGACCAGATGAGTTTTCATTATCAACAATTGTTTCCACTTATCTTCAACTCACAGGTCAAAATGTGTATTTTGGAGTATTTGGAGGATATTTTTAAAAATGGAACAAATATTCAAGGTATTGAATTTTTAAATTGAATTTTTAAATTGTGAAACAGAATACTTTGGTTTAATTCACTAACAAAACACCACAATTGAATTTAAAAACATTTTTATTCATCCATTCATTACTTCTTCCCCCATTTTTTCGTAATTCCTGGAGTCCCCTCTGATGCTTGTTTCTCCTGCTGTTCTGTAGCTTCCCAGAACCACGGGACTTTGTCAGCAGATCCCTCCAGGGCTGTTCACCGTGGTGCAGTTGGAGAAGCAGTGCTGACTATGGTGAATAGTGGGGCCTCTGGAGCCAGCCTGCCTCAATTTGAATCCTGACTCTGTCACTTACTAACTATAGAAATATTTTCTAAGCATCAAAAATGTGGAGCACTTCATTTGATGGCTTTTGGCTCAAAGTGCAAATGCTTATAAGATTGATACTGTGCCTAAAAGCCCTAAATAAATAATCTGCCAACCTCAACATTAAGCCAAATTTCTGAGGGAAAGTATCCTATGATCTGATGTTACCTCAACAATTTGAAGCATGTAGCTTACAACATCATCATTACAATGTAAGGCTCATTTCCTTTAGGCATTTTCTTAAACAAAGACAACCGTACACACACATACACACACATAATACGATAAGAGAGAATTTCGCGCTTTGTCAATATGTTGAATGAGTTATTTGGGGCAATTTTTATTAATTTAAGTACTTTATAATTTTCCCTTAAGGTAGGAAAATGTCATTTAACTGTTGAATCCCCATCTTTCAACCACCAGAAGGTAAGTTTATGATTTCAGTGTGTATAGGCACATTTTCTTGAAACATTATAAATAACTAATATCAATTAATAAATAAGTTACATTAGACTGCTATGGCAATAATTGCCTTACTGAATTAACACCATGAACACACTTCTATTCATCTTTATTTCATTCTTACAATGTGTTGTTGATATTAAATTATTTCATCTTAGGTAATCATATTTCATGGATAACTAGAGAAAAGTAAAATAAATGATTTTTTTCTTATTTAAGCAACACAGCAAAATATTTGGAAACTACATAGTTAATATAACAATTAAAACATGCAAATTATTTGAGCAAAAAATATAATTTAATTAAATATTTTCCTACATCCTACAAAGTTTGAGCTAGTACTACATAGTCAAAAAATGACCTGGGGGGCTTAAAGATATTTTTTTTTTTGATGTAAGATCTCGTGTAGAAAATTTAGAATGCATTCTTTGGCTATCTATGTGCTCTCTCACTTATAAAGTCTGTGAAACATACAGCACAACATACTGCCAATGGCATGATGACAGTCCAATGTAAGGGGAATATCTTGGCTAGGGTACCACACCCAAGGTCATTCTAGACTCAGTTCAGAGAAACATTCAGTACAGGTGTATGCTGACTCTGGCTGAATATGAGTCAGAAATGATTGAAGTCAAGAGCGTAAGGCCAATGTAAGAGATGGTCAAGAGGACTCTGGTTGTCTGATTAAAGAGAATCACTCATAATATAAGAGCTAAAGAAGAAACAAAGCCTTTATCCTAAGAGCTGTGTTGCCATCCAGTGGCTCTTTCCTTTCCCTTACAATGCCATTATTAAAGGGTTTCTAGGGTTAATCACAAAACTATTTAGAGTTCTAACAGACTTGAAGTAAAGAAAAACCTTCTAAAATTTAGCAGTACAATTGGCTTCTGTATGAAACAATGAGATTCTTCAAAAATGAGGAGTTCAGAGGCTAAACATTCCTTCAGTTGGGGATATTACAGAAGGATTTATTGCAACCATATCTATCTCCCTGTATGTTTCACCTGTCTATCCTTATTCTTTCTTCCTAACTAGCTCCAGAAAATAAAGGAAACCAGTGCCATCACTCCTACATAAGACAGACCCTTACATATTTTAAGGCAATTCTTTGGTACCCCACTATGCTCAGTTAAATTAGGGCAATATACATGTTTCTGTTCCCAAGGACCTTTTGATTTCTTGGGTAAAAGGTACAATATAGAATTTGGTAACTCCAAGTGTCTGGCAGGTAAGTGGAAGTTTTCATCATCTTCATCACCAGTGTTCCAACACTGTGGTCCTCACTCTTTCCTTAGTCAGGTGCAGAGCTCAGGCTGAGTCTGTCAGAACAATATTGAGGTTTCCCAAGTCACATGTAATTTCAGACCAACACATTCTGTGTGATAAATGATCAGCTGCTGACTTGAGTCACTTTAAACTAATTTTCTAAATGTCTTCTCTCTGGTATGGCTAAGCATCATGTGTGTAGATTCCCTTGCCTTCTCAGAGTCTGGCACACTCCATGGAAAATCTGGATATTTCACAATACAAGTCTAGTAAAATTACTCTCCACCCAATCCAAACAGCGAGAGCTCTACCACAAGAGTTTATGGTTCTTTCCAGAAAAGTATGATTCGGGATATAAATATTCTCGAGTCAGTTGCATTGTTGTGGGAAAGTCAGCCACAGCCACTAAAATATAACATACTTCTCTCCTCTTGTGCCTAATTTCACCCTGAGTTAATTGGAGGAATCAACCTTCCCAAGTTGATTATTTGTGTTAATCAGCCCTTCACCTCCCTCGAAGTTATCTAGTTCTCTTCAGATATGATCTATAACTTCCTTTTAAAGTACTCAGACATATTCTCCAGGGGCTGCTGTGAAACACCTGGAACATTATTCGAATTATGTCCCTTTTCTAATATTCATGCATTACCAGCCTATTCTTTTCACTGACACTAGAGTAAAGTTGACGTTGCAAAATACTCTTCTGCAAATCACAAAGCACTGTATTTCTTCAATATTCTTAGATCAGCTAAAGATGATGAAGCTATCTTCAAGGTACCAGCTTCCTCTTTCATGCAGGCATAAAAAGAAAAATCACATATTTTTATAGCCATGATATTTAAGGATTGGTATACTCTTGGTTAAAAATGAGAGAGAAGCTCAATTTCAATGAAACCAAATTTGTGAAGTCAATACTTCTGTGTCAGATCCTACACCAAGATAAGAATGAAATATACAGAGCCCATGCTGATTTCAGTTTAAGGAAAGAACTACCATTGCTGTTTTGTGCATCATTGCATGTCTGTCTCTGGATTAGATTGAATACATATGTTGACATTTGGAAATTGTGAACAAACAGTTTCTAAAATCCTGAATTAATACATTTTGTGCTATGAAAACATTTTATTACACAAAATGAAAATTGTTCATGTCCATCTGAATTATTCAGAATATTAAGTAGTCTTGATCTTCATATGCTCACATTAACAGATGTTTTTAATAATAGATTAATCTTTCTCAACCTTTATGGAATATTGATATTTCTTCACATTGTATTGAATGATTTACAATATGTAAAGCACTTAGGCAAGTGTTTGGCATATAATGAACATTATATAAGCATTTGTTATGATAAATATAAATAATTATAGGAATATACATTAAACATAAAGTAATCTTAAAGTGACACTAAATTCTATTAAATTGTGAAGCACTTATCATGAGACATCAATGTATTATATCTTCAATGTTATAGAAATGGATGAGTTTTGAATTCATGTATGTTTGAGTTACTTTTTATGTTAGTACACAGTTCAAGTAACATATATGTTCAATTATTTTTATATTATAATGCGTGAGAGTAGAAATTCACCTTTGGGCAGAAAGAAGAAAGAATTTACTTGATAAAACATAATTTTCTCTGAATATAAGCTGATGTGATAAAAAAATTCATTTTGAAAGCAAAACTTACATTTTCAAATGACCCCCCCGAAAGTTAGTCTGAGTGTAGTAGGTCTGTATACTTAAAAAAAAAGAGGAAAGGAAAACAAAGAAAAGGATATTCCCAGAGTTGACTGGAAATGTTGACAGAATTTTGCACAGGTTGTTATGCAAGGCTGGATTAACTGGAAGGCAATAAAAGTGTGACCAAAAAATCATGGCTGGATTCCAAGATATTTGCAGCGTTTTCTGCTATGGCATGGTGCAGAAATCCTAACCTCGGCCTATGGACTTGGAGAGACACAGAAGCACTCTACAAAATGCCATGCTGTGTATATTGTAATCATATATTGTAATCAAAATCAACAAGTTGCTTAAATAATGCAGGTGATGAACAATTCTGATTCTTTACTAAATTTTTGGGTACTATGCACATATATAAATTACTCTACACTAATTATTGTGACTTTTTAAGATAGATTCCTAAGGATTTTAAACCAGAGATAGCAGAAAGAGAGAAATTACCTTAAATTTATGTCAGTTCTAAGAGAATTACTACTTCATTATTCTATAATTATTTTATTTGAAAAAGAATTATGACTAAAGTTTGCTCACATGATGATATTAGTACTCCAAGGAATAAAAATTGGTCTAAACAACTTAGTTTTAATGTTCTTTAATGGATACTTGATGAAGTTAAAAAAAATTAGTCAATACAATGAGGCTCATAGAAATCGAAGCAGATTTAGGTAATATATGATCCACAAAATACTTCCACCACATTCTGCTGCTTAGACAATCGCAGAGGTAAATCAAAACAGCTATTTAAAATGAACATATACGGGGCTAGCCCAGTGGCACAGCGATTAAGTGTGCACGTTCTGCTTCAGCGGCCCAGGATTCACTGGTTCAGATCCCGGATGCAGACATGGCACCGCTTGGCAAGCCATGCTGTGGTAGGCGTACCACATATAAAGTAGAGGAGGATTGGCAGCAGATGTTAGCTCAGGGCTAATCTTCCTCAAAAAATTAATTAATTAAATAAAATACAACACACACACGTGACCTGATTTAACAAGGAGCAAAGGACTTGAATAGACATTTCTCTAAAGATGATATACAAATGGCCAACAAACGTGAAAAGATGTTTACCATCACAAATTATGAGGGGAGGGCAAATCAAAACCACAAGGAGATATTACCTCACACCCATTAGGACGGCTACCATTAAAAGTAAATAAATGAATAAATAAATGAAACAGAAAATAACCAGTGTTGGTGAGTATGTGGACAAATTGGAACCCATTTACTGTTGGTCTTAATGTGAAATGATACAGCACCAATGGAAAACAGTATGATGGTTCCTTAAAAAAATAAAAATACAATTTGTATATGATCCAACAATTCCACTTCTGGGTATATATTCCAAAGAATTGAAAGTAAGATCTTGAAGAGATATTTGCACACTCATTCATAGCAGCACTGTTCACAGCAGCCAAGATATGCAAATAACCTAAACGTCCATTGATGGATGAATGGATAAACAAAATATGGTATATACATGTAATGGAATATTATTCAGCCTTAAAAAGTGAAGGAAATCCTGTCACATGTCACAATATGGGTGAGTAGCAAGAACATTACGCTAAGTTAAATAAGCCAGTCACAAATGAACAAATACAGTGTGATTGCACTTATGTGAGATGTCAAGAGTAGTTAAATTCACAGCTACAGAAAGTATAATGGTGGTTGCCAGGAGCCGGGGAAGAAGGAAATGGAAGTTGTTGTTTGATAGGTGCAGGGCTTCAGTTTTGCAAGATGAAGTTCATCTTGCTAATAGAGAGTGTTTGTACAACAACGCGACTATGCTTAACACTACTGAAATGTATACTTAGAAATGGATACGGTATATTATGTTCTATGCAATTTTTACCACAAATAAAAAAATGATTAAGCAACACTCAGTCATTTATTGAAAATGCTTGTTTGGAAACAGTCACTAGAAAGTAAGAACTTTGCTTCTCTCCTTTATGTCCATAAATATGGATGTTTTTCTTATGTGATTGTGTTTTCTGTTATGATAGAGATCTATAGGACAATCAGCTGGGCAATTCCAGCTCTTAAAACTGTTTATATGGTATGTATTTCTCCATCCTTGTACTTTCAACCCATTCGTGTTTTTGAATCTAAGTTGTGTCTCATAGACAGCATATGACAGGTTCTTGCCTTTTTATTCAGTCTGACAATCACTGACTTTTGTTTGGGATGTTTAGACCATCAGCATTTAACCAAAGTACTGATTGATTATTAGCTGGATTTGCTTTGACTACATTGTAATTTGCTGTCTGTATACTTTTTGTCCTGGTCCTTAGTCCTTAGTTCCTTGTTTGCTGATCTCTTTTGTGTTAAACGTTTTCATTGTACTTTTGATGACTTTTATTATATATTTTGTTACTTTCTCGTAGATTCCTCTAGAGATTACAATATTTGTCTTAACTTTTTACAATCTACTTCAGATTAATATAAGTTTAACTATGATAAAATATAAAAACTTTGCTCTAACATAGCTCCATTCTTTTCTCCTTCTTTTGTGCTCTTATCACCTATATTGTATCCATGTCTGTTATCAAACCAACTGTAGGATGTTACAATAATTGTTTTATTCAGCCTTAGATTTCTCAAGAAGTAAGAGCACGAATGAGAAAAACCCTATTTATAGTACTTTTATATTTACTCATATACTTGCCATTTCTAATGTTCTTTATTTCTTTTTTTATAGATTCATGTTATCACTTGCTGATTTTTTTTTACAAATGGAAGGATTTCCTTTAGTATTTCTTGGATGTCTGATCTAGCAACAAATAATCTTTGTCTTTATCTTGGAATGTCTTTATTTAACCTTCACTTTTGAAAAACGGTTTTGCTGAATATTGAATTCTTTTATTTCTATATAGATAGTGGTTTTGTGTTTTTTTTTTTTTTTTTGCTAAATCATGACAAATCCTTGTTTACATTTTGCTTTTTTGGGTTTTTTTTGCAGGGAAAGATTCGCCCTGAGTTAACATCTGTTGCCAATCTTACTCTTTTTTGTTTCCTTCTCAAAGCCCCAGTGCATGATTGTATGTCCCAGTTGTAAGTCCTTTTAGGTCTTCTGTGTGAGCCGCCACCACAGCATGGCAACTGACAGGCAGTGTGGTTCCGTGACCAGGAAGTGAAGCAGTAAGAGTGCTGAACTTTAACCAGTAGGCCCTTAGGGCTGGCTCTGAATATTGAATTCTTGGTTGATAATTGATTTCCTTGCGTAGTTTAAATAATGTCATCCCGCTGCCTTTTGTCCTCCTTGCTTTAGATGAGAAGCCAACCACTAGGTGCATCAATGCACACCTATACCTATTGAATTGATTTTCTGCTTTCAAGATTTTCTCTTTTTCTTTGGCTTCTTAGTGGTTACCTCTTTATGTGCTTAGCTTAGTGCTGAGCTGGTGTTAAAGAGAGGTTTTCCTCAAACCCCTTGAACCAGTAAATCTTTCATCATCTGCTAATGTATCTGAGTGGATAGGAGAGTGCATTCAAATTCAAATCTTTTTACAAATCTGCCCTGACTTTTATTTTGCACTAGATGCTTTTGTGGCTCCTATGCACATGTGTACATGTTGAGGGTTGGTCAGAATATATGGTTAGCTTGAGCCCTCTCAGGGCTCACTACACACACACACACCCTTAGCCAGTAATACGTTTGCCACTAACCATTGTAATCTCCAGCTGGTAGGGCCATTTGTCTTTCTGATTCACGCAGCTAGGTCATTTCCCCCAACAATGCCACTGCACATGAGCATGGTGCACATTTCTCCAAATTTTCTTTGCAGCTTTTCTTTTTGTTAGGCACAGAACTGGAAATTTTATTTAAGTGTTTCTGTAGGGTGAATATGCATAAATAAAATTTATCTTCAATATAAAATAATTATTTGACAAATAGCTTAGTCTATTTGTAGTAAGTCCAAAATAGCTTTTGAATTTTCATGGAAAGAACACCTTATGGATACAAACACAACCCAATCTTCACAATTTATTTTTGTGATTTTCTTATTTTTTCACAGTTTTATTGAAATATGATTGACGTACATCACTGTATAAGTTTAAGGTGTACAGCATAATGGTTTGACTTACACATATTGTGAAATGACTACGGCAACAACTTCAGTTAGCATCCATCATTTCACATAGATAAATTAAAAAGAAAGAAAGAAACATTTTCCTTGTGATGAGAACTCAGGATTTACACTCTTAACAACTTTCATATATATCATACAGCACTGTTAACTATAGTCACCATGCCGTACATTACATCTCTGGTACTTATTTATCTTGTAACTGGAAGTGTGTATCTTTTGGCCACATTTCCCCAAATCCCCCTTCTCCCCACCCCCACCTCTGGTAACTACAAATCTGATCTCTTTTTCTAGGAGTTTGGGGTATTTTTTTAAATTTTAGTTTTCACATATAAGTGAGATCATACAGTATTTGTCTTTCTCTGTCTGACTGATTTCACTTAGCATAATGCCCTCAAGGTCCATCCATGTTGTCACAAATGGCAGGATTTCCTCATTTTCTATAGTTGAATAACATTCCATTGTATATGTATACCAGAACTCCTTTATCCAATCATCTGCCCATGGACACTTAGCTTGTTTCCATGTCCTTTTTATTGTAAGTAATGCTGCTACAGACATGGGGGATTTGCAGCTCCTTTGATGCTGGTCCTCACAGCTGGCCCATCTCCTGCAGAAACTCCAGTCTGCCTTACCTGGGAGGTGGTTTGAGACTGGAGCTGTCCTGGGCAAAAATGGCACAGATTTCTTGTGTTCTTATGAGTGGTTCACCAGTTTTTTAAACAAAATGCTTCTCAAACCATTATACACATTTTGCCAATTTCCAAAACTCTAAAGTGTTTTTTTTTTTTTTTTGGTCAGGTTTTTTCAGTTTAGAATTTCCTTTGGAAATTCTTTGGACCTCTTACTTCCTCACTTGGCCATAACCAATAATGATCTGGCCCTCTCTGCCTATATTTTGAGCATTTTTAAAATCATTCTTCATCATTCATCAGAAAAGTAGAAATACATTTATTTTTGTTATGACATCTGTGCTTTTTCGCAAGTAGTGAATACTAATCTGAAGATCAATGTAATCTTTACAATGTACGTTTCTGAGAGTGGTTGTGCGTATTAATCTGGTTTTTCATAGTACAGATTTTTGGTTCTCAAATGGGAGACTTTTCCCCAAAGAGAAATCTGGCAGTGTCTGGAGATATTTTTGGTGGTTGTGACTGAGGACAGGATCCTATTAGTATCTAGCGGATTGAGGAAAAGGATGCTGTTTAGCATCCTCCCATGCACAGGACAGCCCCCCACAACAAGAATTATCTAGTCCAAAATGTCAATAGTGCCTCTTTTTAGAAATCCTGATCTATATTGCCTTTCTGCAATTGATACGTGTCGTCCTTCAAAAACTTATTCACATGTTTTCTGTGAGGCCACTCCTGACACTTTAGGAACCAGCAAGGAATACTCTCACTTTCTGCCACCGTATAGCTAGAACATGTTGATAGCATTTAGTATATATTCATTCTATTGTAATTATCTGTGTATATGTTTCTATCTTCTCTAATATAATATGAGCTCCTTAAGGACAATAGTTTCTTAGCAACATCTGTATCCCCAGCAATAAGCACATGACTTAGTATAGAGTAAGCCCTCAATATATATTAGTTAAATAAATAAATGGATGGAGGATGGAAGGATTAATGGAAGGAAGGGAAAGAGTATATTTAATGGCAATTAAAGAGATGCAGGCTTCTCATAAGAAGGCGAGGAAGAATAAGATTTTTAAAAGTTTACTTTTCTAAATGCTTCAGCTAAGTACAAACCACAATTTTTTGCCTACAATTTTTCTACTTATTGTAAATAATATTTAAGAAACTATAACTATACTGTAAAATTTAGCACCAAGGTACTGTGCAAATGAAAAGTAAGTTATTAAAAATTGATCAATATCTTATGCGTAGCCGGTTATTTTGCGTAGCACAAAACTCATCCGTAGCTACTATAAACTGCATCTTCTGTACATAATCAAAGATGACGTGCTTCAAAGATAGTAAAATCAAAGATAGCATGTTTCTCTTTCAGATCCATGCTCCACCTTCCACCCAGCCCTGTAAATATGCCTTTATTAATCTGTCTTCAAAGTACATGATTTGAATGAGTCTCATATAGTTTTTGATGGGAAGTTGGCAGATGCAAGCATATAGAAATAATTTCTAAGAATATGTTGGATATTATACATGATGTTACAACAAAACTTGAAACATTATTATTTCCTATACAGTATACACATGTGTAAACCCTATAAACTTCATACAGGCAAAGGAACTACAGACATCTTTCAACTCCACCCCGCTTCTTCATTTCTATTGTCATTGTCCCATTTTAGACTTCCATTATTTATTATGTGCGTTATAATTGCCTTTTAACCCCACTCTTCCTGCTTCCAGTATTGCTCTCTTTCAATCTACAGTCCATAAAAGTATCCAAAAATGCAAATCTAGAAGATTAAATCACTGCTTAAAAATTAGCAATGATTTATTACTACTAAGGTCAAATCTAGACTATATTTTTTGAACTGCTTAGGATGTTAAAGCACCGACTTTCCAACTACTACAGATAATAGAAAGCTATTCATTCTGGACAGCTAATAATTATCATATCTCTTCAATTTTTATAAAATTAGTAACTGTTACTAAGAAATTACTAAGTTCAGATTGGTATAAAATCTAAGCTATGAGAAGTGAAGAATGGAATAGAATTCTGAGACCTACCTTAAGGCTACAAAGAGATCAGAGATACAATTAAAAGGCAACCAAAATCACAAGATGCTCACACAAATTTTAAATATACTTTTTTCCATTGAATACCTTTTTTTTTGTTTTTAGTAGTATGTGAAAGCAAGCATGCAGGCATATAGTCCATTTACATTACAGCTGTTTGTTCAACACTGAGTATGTAATTGTAAGCTGAGCCTGTGGTCATCACTTAACACACATATCTGAAATGCCTGACACTACATAAGCATCTCATCCTAGTTTTTATATTTATTAATTTTAATGATAATATCGCTGCAATTTATACTAAATGCATAACAATATACAGCCAGAACAATATATTTTAAAACATCTTAGGGAAATTTAATAAATAATAATCATAAACATTTAAAAAAGACAAATAAGAAAGCAATCAGAGAAGAAAAAGCATTTCAGTCACAGAGCTAAGTTTTTTCTTCACTCTTGATCTCTCCCTCTCTCCATCCCTCCTTCTCTCTATGTCTCTGTCTGTCTCTCTCTCTACGTACATACGCATACACGCCCATGCAGAGTAATCTACTGTTTAAAATATTATATTCTTAACATTTTCCTTTAGCCATAAATCTCCTTTAATGACAATGTTATATTGTATGAAAATTGTGATGTTATTTAACTGATCTCTTCTTTTTAGATATTTAATTTACTTCTATTTTATTTCTTTATGAACAATGCTGCAGTAACGGTCCTTGTGGCTCTGTGTGTGTGTGTGTGTGTGTGTGTGTCCAGCCAAAATAGTACTCAGAAATTATGCTTTTGAGCTAAAGGACATGTAGCACTGTAAGAATGTCAATATGCACTAGCCAGAATGTCCTGGAGAAAGTGGACCTATGTTTTTAGAAACTCAAAACTATGTAGTTCTTCATGTGCTGTCTTTAAACACTGTATTAAATAAGCAAAAGGGAAGAGATTGGCTGATTTGATGTATTACCTTATATTTTATTTAAGTGTAGTTGTCTGTGACATAAGAAGTGATTTAACAGAGTCCATTTTACAAAAGGTTTGTTTACTCTTTCTATCATTTGCCCTTCCTTTTCCCTCCCCCCCAAATCCCTTCCTGGCTTCCAAATTACTGAAATATTAAAGGAAAATCCGTCTCTTATGATTGCCATAGCGCTTAAAACTGCACTTTACAATTCCAGCAAATTTAATCTATTTTTATAGCATTTATTTTGAGAAAATTTTCATTTTGTAGGACTTAAAGGTGAGTGCTGCCATCTATAGTCTTTCCTATCTATCAAGCACTGTTCTTTGTTCTTCATATCATTATTCCTTCCATCTCCAAAACAAACAAAGAAGTAGATACCAATTAGGCGAGGCAGTCATTGGGGATTTGGGGAGCAATTCCTAAGCTTTGTGCCAAGATTAGTCCTGCTATTGTTCTTTATATATTTCCTTTAAGGGTGCATTTCTGTGTATCATTATTAAAATTAAAGTTACTGATACAGATATATGAGCAGAATGATCCAGCCTGATAAGTAGGACCATGGTTTGACACTGAAATGAGCCAAGAGCTAAATATTCTATCAGTCTGCAGCGACATGATTTAGGGACTTGGGGAGACCTCTGATTGTAAGATCGCTGTCACTGAAAATGGCCAGTGGCAGAGTAGACTAGAAGGCACAGGCTTATGGAGGTTACGTGTATGGGTGTGTGGGTATGTGTGAGTGGACGTAAAAAACAGCATTTTCTTACTTTCTTTTACTGGCTATGGACTATACAATGATTGATTTTGCTGGTATTCACACTGTTCTCGAAGTCACTAGTGAAATTGCAATAAGTTAGCGGATTGTGGACGGGTACTCACATCCACTCCACTCCCCCACCTGGGGAATTAAATTGGGCTGTTTTGGATAATGAAATTTTAAAATCTGCTATATTTTTAAGTAAAGATAATTAAAATATATTTTACCCTGTCTTATTTATGTCCAGAGTTAAACCATACGGCTCTTCTGCAGTAGGACCTTATTTATGTCCAAAGTTGAACCATACGGCTCTTCCGCAGTAGGATCTATTAGTTTTCTGTCTCCCAAAACATGCCTTTAAATAAGTTTCTCAAAGTCATACAGCTAGCAACTGTCAAGAGTGAAAGGTGTACACTGAGTTACTCTAAAACCTAGTCAATCACTGTGTTCCTCTGCCTCTTGGTTAATTGCTACTACTTTTACTACAAAAGGTTACTGCTTTTGAGAGTAGTTAGTAAATATCCATTAGAAATTATGGATAAAATTGTGCTTTTAGTCCTTATCTCTACCGGGGAAAAGAAAGCAGTCAAATATCCCAAACATTATGTCTTGGCCCAATTATTCTCTAAGATGAGAAAAACTTTGCATTTTCTGTTTTATTACACTTCTGTGTGTTGATTATGGACAAAGCCCAGGATTCTGTATTGGGGGGCAATGTTTTCTGGGGTTTACAATCTATACCAAATAAAAAAGGCATCCAAAAAGACTATTCCCAGAACACTTTAGTAAAATTGCCTGCTTCACTTAGTTTCAAGTACTACTACAAGCTCGTAAATCAGTAGACATCATTGGATCAATTAAAGGCAAGAACTGATCTTAGTCTTGCAAAGTCTAAGATCTTTACTTCTTTTTTAAAATTTTTTTCCAGCTTCGTTGAGATATAATTGACACATAACATTGCGTAAATTTAACATGTGCAACACGATGATTTGATACACGTCTCTATTGCAAAATGATTACCAAAATAGGATTAGCTAACACATCCATCTCCTCACATAACTACCATCTTCTCTCTTCCAGGTCCAAGTCTAGAACTTGGAGAATGCTTATGGAACTTACATCCTTGAAGTTTCAATTCTCTGTCCTCAGTGCCAGAATTGTATTATGTGGTTTCCAAGTCCTTTCTACCTCTATTTACATAGCTTTCTAGCAACATTTTATAATTTGATGACATAACAAGGAGATATTATTTTCTTAAAGGAATTTTAAATGCTCACTTAAAAAAATTATTTTCAATGTTGATTTACTATTTTTTAAATTAATTCTAACATTGATTTGGTCTCATTACAATAGAATTCAAAGTCTTATTTTTAGTGGTATACTTTACTTTTGATTGATTATTGAGAGAGACATATATAGCAATATTTTGCAATTGCCTCTGTAGTGATCTAGCCATTAAGATACATTGTTTAGGGGCCAGCTCCATGGTCGAGTGGTTAAGTTCTCGTGCTCAGCTGCAGCAGCCCAGGGTTCGGATCCTGGGCACGGACATGGCACCTCTCGTCAGGCAACATTGAGATGGCGTCCCACATCCCACAACTAGAAGGACATGCAACTAAGATATACAACTGTGTACGGGGGGGGTTTGGGGAGATAAAGCAAAAAAAAAAAAAAAAAAAGATACACTGTTTAGGGGCCAGCCCAGTGGCACAGCGGTTAAGTTTTCAAGTTCCGCTTCTTGGTGGCCCGGGGTTCACTGGTTCGGATCCTGGGTGCGGACATGGCACTGCTTGGCAAAAGCCATGTTGTGGTAGGCGTCCCACATATAAAGTAGAGGAAGATGGGCATGGATGTTAGCTCAGGGCCAGTCTTCCTCAGCAAAAAGAGGAGGATTGGCATTAGTTAGCTCAGGCTTAACCTTCCTCTAAAGAAAAAAAATAAGATACACTATTTATTCAACATGAACCATATTTGACTCATACTTCATCTTATTTAATCTTCTTATATCATTTTAGATATGCATTATTTCTAGTTTACAGACACATGTCTTTGGGCAAAATTATGTGTGTAAAATTCCATAATTTTTAAGAGTACAATGAATGGTTTATATTTAACCTATTTAAGATTCAATGAGAAAATACATATAGAAATCACACATTTTCCTTTATTGAATTATTTTGGAGAATGTTTGTAAAATGATCATGACTCTTTCCATTGCTTTAGGAGCACATGTTTGAAAAGCCCTTTGTATATTTTTATTATATATTCTAGCTCCTCTTATGCGGTACTATCTTAGGATTTTTGAGTTCTAAAGACGATTTTGACAATAAAAATTATTTTGGGCATATTTGTTTCAACTGAAGAGCTGTATTTTGGAGCAACAAATATTTCTTGTGATATACTTGCACAGCATTCAGTAGCCATTTGCATCAATATATGTTGTTTAATTTTTTGATATTAATATAACATGAAAAAACTTTTATCAAATATTTAAACTCAATAAAAGATTAAATTATGTGATGAGTTTTGTTTAAAATTGATTCTGCAAGTAACTCAGTAATTCTATTATCTTATAAAAAATAAAGGTTAGAAATTTTAAAAATATTGTCCAACTAGGCTACTTTTTTGTTGTTGTTTCTTTCTTTGTTTTTATCATGAAAAATATGATTTTATATCTAAGCACATTCTAGCCTGATAGAGAAAGATAACAATTTGACAATCACTTTGTTATTATATTTTTGTGAGTTAGAAGTCATTGTCAACAGAAAGTAAGAGTTTTCTTTGCTATGTGTGTCTCCTTTATGAACTTTAAAAATCTACAATGATGCTTATCAAATTTTAAAATAACATGAAAATTAAAACAGTTAAGTTAGAGAGAGTAGTATAAAATAGATCAGAAAAGCAGTTTCTTCACTTAACACTTATTCTATAATGAATTAAGTCAAATTGCTTCATACAGAGGCCTACTTTAGGAGTATCAAACTGCTAATGTTGTCATTTAATCAATATCAAATCCTTTGGATTGCTATAATCCTACTTTTTTACCTCACACAACATTCTTAAGTTTTAACCTGCATCATAATGTAGTACATACCTTCATATATTATGCTTTCAACTTATTAGGAATTTGAAATATGCAATTAGTTATCATCTTAGCATCATCTAGCCTGTACTCAATGTCTATTTAATTAATTGATACAATCTTGATATTTGGAAAAATTGAATGCTCCTTAAAAACAAGACCTAATTTGCAGATTGTTTGTAATGTGCCTGGTGCTTTATAAATCCTCAGAGCAAACCTATATAATAAACACATGCATGCATACGTACATACGTATATACATACATACATAGCTCGCTCTTCATTTCACAAATGAAGAACCTAAATTGCCACAAGATTATTAAGAAAGATTACCCTCTGATTCTCTGCTAAAAGTTTTATTAGACTAAAACATATCATTGTCTCAACCGTTAGCACTTAATTGAAACTGTAAACTCATAATACAAATTATAAATTTTCCATTTAAAACTCTTGTATTCTGAGTTATAGCCATAGATACTTTAAATATAAAATATTTAAATGTATTAGTTAGTTTTTCGGGTAGGTAATCACTTTGATAAAATGTAGGGGACAAGAATATAGATTAGTAATTTATGCATATTAAGGATAGGCTCCATTCAGACTCTAAGCTGAGTAAAAATAGAGGCTCATAAATGAAGTATTTAATATTTTAAACCAAGCTAACTTTCAAACAAAATTAGCTCTATATTAACCTTAAAAAATATTTCTTCACAGCAACCCAGAAGGTCAGGATGAATTTAAAGTTCTCAGACTCTTCAGATATCTGTGTTTGAATGTGTTGGCCAGGGGAGAGTCAGACCCTTGCTTCATGTTTTGAACCCACAGTTTGCCCCTATTGTCTTCCAATCTCTGGCCTTTTTTTACTCCTGGAGGGACCTCATGCACACAAGTATGAACATCTCCACTCTTACTCAAAAAACTTTTAAGCTTCATCCAAACAGCCTCTCTAAAGAGCCTCTCCTTGGCCATTCCATGGACCTAGAAGGGTGTGCAGGCCAATGTGTTCTGCCATAAGGTGGAAAGACTCAAAGAAGAAGCCCATACAGCAAATGGGGACATGGCACTGGGCTATTTGGGCAAGACCTTCTAAGGTCCTGGATACCTGTAACATGGTCCAGAAGGGGTACCTGTGGGTTCTGGTTGGTCATGACTTGTTGGCTCTAAAGACTTCGCCCAGCGCATGGCTCCTTGTTGCCCTGGTATAAAGAAGGTAATGTTTACACTATGTATTAAATATAATAGTATTTTCTATCCTATTTGCTAAACAGAATCAATAGATTCTAACTAATATAAACAAGTGATTGGACACGTGGATCATCAACATCATCTTTCGATCAACTAATTCTTCCTGAGAAACACTAACTCACGTATTCGGAAGAACTCACTATCCTCCATTTTAACCCTCACTATATAGTGGGGGCTGTTCTTTTTGTCATAGGTCTAAGGATGCACACATGATCCATCCTGCCATAGCATTTTTCGTGCTAAAGCTAGATAAGGAGAATAGTTCTCTTTGTAGTAGAGAAACTCTGAGATGTGAGATGGAAAGGAATTATCTGGGAAGCCATTATTTTCAACCATCTGGACAAAATCTAAGAAAATGACGCCAGTATGCGGAATAAAGCAGGGAAGGGAGATAGGAAGTTTCAAACAGTGTCCCTGATCCTGTTAGGACTGAGCCAAGCCTCAACATGGTGCTTTGCTCCAAGGCTTAGGGACTCTATGACACAATCCTCTTTGAGCTGTTCAATACCCTAAATTATACGGACATTATCAAAAAGAATGAGAACTGCAGAAATAGCCATCGGCTTACTAAGATAGTGTTCCTCTTCACTTTATCTGAGACTATCATTTATTTTGCACTAGTTTGAGAGCAGCTTGCTTCTTAATACTGTGACAGATTTTCCATCTCTAACCTGTGAGTGCAGGGGATTGCTGTGAGTGCTAGAGGCCATATGGTGCTTCTCTGCAGTCATATGGAAAACCAGCTGGGCCGCCTGAAGATTTATGATCAATTGTCTATGCTCAAAGGCCATCAGCCCATTGAACAATGGCTCTTTCTGAGTTGCTGTGTAAGGGAAATAACCAACTATTGTAGTGTTCCTTTGTCAACAGAAGAAGTTATTAACTCAAATTACAAAAGTTTATACTTCAAATGGGCTCTTTAGTTGATAAGAAAATTAATAAGTGTTTTGAAAGAAGTTTTAGTCTTCTAACAATAAACATACAACAGACACAAACATACACACAGAACACATACTTACATCCACTTACACACTTCCTGGTGTAATTTAAGTAAAGATTGCCCTAAAAAGTCATGATTTTTAAATGTTTTCCTCATATTTTCATGATCGTTTTATTCTAAGTGGAACAAGCTTGGAAAATATTTCATGAATCTAATTCTCATTTGTGAGTCTTCTTATCCAATCATCTATTGTCCTCTCTATTTTGGTGGCTAACTGCTTTGGGGAAATATTGTATTCTCTTCAGGTTCTCCTTAAGTAAATTTTGCTGAGTTTATTGGTAATTTTGCCACATGTTTACCATGCCTATTGGCATGTGCACATGTTTTATATCCACCTTGTTCCAGGAGGAATTTGAGAAAGAATCTCTATAAACTGCTTTACTAGTTTAAGTAAAAGTCTTATTTATTAGTACTTCATTTTCAATATTGTTATTCTAGAAGAGAGCTGTTCTTTTATAAGAAGAATGGAACACACTTACTTCCAACTCTCTTACCCAGAAGCAAAATGCAAAGAATGATGGAAAGATGTAAAATGAGACTGAGACGGAATTAAAAGTGAGGCCATTAATTTTACAATCTGTAATTTATTTAAGATAAGAATCTGGGATTAAAAAAAATTTTATCCGTTACATTGCATTGAATGTCACATTTGAATTATTTACCTCCAAAGGTTTTATGTATTGGAGTAAACTCTGTCCTATAAACTATATTTAAGTGTCTGATATTTTTATCATCATGAATTTATGACATATAGTTATTTAAGTTTATTGACATGCTAATATACTGCATAAAACCCAGCTGATTGTTTTTATATTGTAAATACAGCTCTCCTTGTTTTATTTTTGTAATGAATGTCTACAAGCATCCCTAATTATGATTAATTATAAAAGCTCAAATGAATTATAATATAGATGAGATTTTTTTGACAGAATCTCAAACAATCAATAATTGTTTATGCCCTGCTCACTAAAACAAGAGGATCAGGCTACTACTCTCACAATCTTTATTTGGTTTATATATGTATGTCTCAATACCACTTCAGGGAAAATGAAAATCCATTTTATAATTTAAAAATCTATTCGTAGTCAAAACAGGAATCAGTAAACTTTGAATTTTGATTAATTCTTTTTTTTAATTAACGGAAGTTTTTGGTGATGTACTATCAATGAACGTGTTTTGAGCTTATAAAATTATATTCAATCTACATTTACATTCATATATAACTTTTTCCTAGAATATCATCAGCATCCAAAAAATCATTCAAATACAGCCAAAGCAAATATTACTTTTCACTAAATTAGTTTAAAAAATTATTAAATTCAATTTAACAGTAGGTATTTCTTTTCTATAAGTGGCAAAAAGTGAGAGAAAAGAAATTTTGAAAATATGTACATTCATAGATGTTAAATGCTATTACTAATATTAATGTTATCAAGTTTACAAAAGTATTAGAAAATTCAATGAAGTTTTCTATAGTTATTTAACCTTCCTAAAGAGTTTTCCATTGTCTTTGTTCTTTAGATAAGGAAAACATTTGTTTCCAAAAATTTGCATTGGGTATGAATTTGACTGAGAAAAAAACCTGATGCAAAACTGCAGAGGATCCTCCACAGCTGTACGATTTATGTGCTCTATTATTGTTTGTGGATTGTTATATTGGGGGAGATTATTAACTTAGGAAGAGAAGAAAAATGTGAATGGGTGATTTCCAGAAAATTATTGATAGAATTATTAATCTGTAAGAACATGTATGCCCTTTATCAAATCCCTGAGCATCCCTAAATACATCTGTTATTACCAAAAGAACTCCTTGGCTGTAGAAAGTCTGTACCCTGTGGAATCATAACGGCAGAATTCTTCTCAGAATATATATGGTCAGTGTGACAAAATAAATATAGTGAGTAAACAGTAAAGTTGTCCTCAAAACAAAATTTGTCATAATATACCTATATGTACACAATAATATCAAACACAAGTGGCAATCATGAACGTTGATTAAGATCTGTAAAATATTTTGAAATTTCCATTTTTTGAAATTAATCATTATACATGCCTTGTTTAATCAGAAAATATAATTTGTGCTTGCTTTCAGCTTTTCAAAGAACTGAAACTACTCTATGTGTGCTTGTAAGCTTAAACCTGGAAAAGCTTAAGCGTTTATTCTAATTGCTCTTTAGCTCTTTGCCTTTATTGTGACTGCTAAATCAATGAAACAAGGCAAAAAATTAGTTCAGACTTTGGGACTTAGCGATCTTATAAGAACAATGCTTAAAATTATAATGGTTAAGGATGTAGATTTTTAAAACTCCAAAATATAATTAAGAAACATGAAAACAGTATCTGAAGCTCATATCTATTTGCACTCCGGTAAAATCAGACCTAATGAGCTCCCTGTAGTCATTAAAAAATATAAGAGGTGATTTAATTGTTTTGGGGGCTCCCAGCCTGATGCTTATCCCAGAACTCCAGCCCAGACAAAGCATATTTATCATGCACCATAATAAGTGAACCTATAAACTCTATAGAGCAAAATGATATAAATCACCAGGCAGTAAATAGTCACTGGACCTCTGGACTTTTAGAATTCCCACTTCTTCAATGAAGCAATATGGACTCTGGAAGAATAGTAGAGGCAAAATTTAATGATGTAGAATAGAGATGACAACTGTTGGACTAAGGGAATAAATATTCACTGGACTTATGGGGTTTAAAAAATTCTCATTTCTTTAATGAAGCAAATGAATTCTTTATATGGTTGAAAATATATGAAGATGATCTATCAAAAAGGTTGCATACCAGTGGCCTGAGGGATTCAGCTTAAGAATGTGCTGTGTTTGCACTGAATTGAGTAGGTAGGCAGTGTTGATTCCAAATTTAACTTAGCTGTCAACACTTAAAAATCTTCAGTTTTCCAATAAAAATTCCTTTTCTAATTATTTTAAAATTGAAAGAATCTGGTATCATGGTACCTTGTTCACACACAGTGAGAATCCATTAAATCTGTGGAGCAGCTGCTTCTTACACAGGGTGCCCATTTCCCAGTTTAACATGATTTGGCCCTCTCCTTCTCTGAGTCATAAAGGTTAGATTTCAAGTGGAACTGCTTGAAAGCCTTCCCTGCCCATCCACCCACTCGGTTTAATCCTTCTGTTTCTCTGCACTATATTCATGGCAATTATCACTATTGAAAATTTCTTCTTTATTTACTTGTTAATGATAAGTCAAATTTTTCTGGAACATAAATAATCAAGAGCAGGAATGTTGACTGTCTAACTCCTTAGCATGTTCCCCAGGACTTAGAAGAGAGCCTGGTATATAAAGAAGCCTGGTATATAAATGAATACCTTGTGGATGTCAGTTGTCATTTATTTGCATGATGTTTCTGTTGTTTTGCTCAGATTAAATAAAAATATCAAATTCTTCACGTAGTTAAAACTGTATCACAAGTAGGAAATATAAGATTAACAAACAGGACCATATGTCAATTATATTCAACTTGTCTTATATTTTCTTATCTTCTTTTCTGGAATTTTTTTAGTACTATTTCTGCTTAAAGTGAACAATTATACCATTGCCCTTAATCAAATGATCTTTCCATTTCTTGTTGAACTGTAAAAGTCTGCTTACTATATATTAGTCTTTATAAAAATATTGATTTTCACATTTTTTAACAGTACTATTTAAAAACCATTATAGCTTTATTATACACTGGTTCACACTCATTATTTTATCCAGAACTTTTTCTTTTCATAGTGGTACCTCTTTACCTTGTTAATATTTCCAAGTAAACTCAAAAATGACTGCCAGAATTGCAACACATTTATTCATCTATTAGAAGCAAAGTGTTCTGTCATATCATCTCCATAACCTCACATTACTATATTCATTTCCTCAAATAAATAACATACTAGTTTGATGAACGTTATTGTTTCATATATTGGTAGACAAATATTTTTAATAGATTTGTGTTAATTCCTTTGTGTTTTCTTCTTCTCATTCGTGATTATTAAATAACAGTATCTCTAGATTTTTAACATAATTTCTCTATCCCAGAATTCAAATATGCTGTTAACATACTTGAATCTGGTTGTTAACAATAACAAGGACGTCGTTGATCTAAAGTTGTATCCATCCTCATTTTACAAAAATATCTATCTTTTTCAATCTTTTTTTTGTGACTATTGTAAGGAATTGATTAAATAAAAATTTCCAGGGGAAGATATTCTATACTTATTTAAATAAAAATTTCCAGGGGAAGATATTCTATACTTATTTATATGAAACAATTGAAAATAAAAGACATTGAACAAAGAAGTATATGTATGGCGTATTTTGGTAGAATGATGAAACAAGAAATTGTGTTACTATATTAAGACTTCCAGTTTCAAGATATGTTAAATTATTGGCTTTTTTCCAAAACCAAGGTACATCAGCATAAATGAAACCAATCCATACAATAAATTATTTAATGTATCGAAAAATCACTGCAAGTCATCTCAAAAGTGTGTTTCTTTCTAGTTTTTATTTTTTATTAATTTATTTAATTATGAATAATATATCAAATAAAAATGGATAAAAATTCAATTTCAACTTCCAGTTCTGGCCAAGATGGAATTTCTCTCTGAATCTCACCATTACAACTAAATGCCTTGGCTATAACACAGTCAGCAGAACCATAACACAACCCTGGACTAAAATAAGCACAGGAAGACTCTGAAAGGTAGAAAGAAGGAAGTGAACTGCCTGGAGACTTCAAGACTTGAGGAAGAACACAGCAGTGAGTTCCTTGAGTTTCCTTATGGTCTCCCATATAGCTTGACTAGGGTGCTGCAGAAGCCTCCAGCCTGGAACTGCCAAGAGGAACAGATAAAATCTCCAATGAAAGCTTAGTCTTCTAGGCACAGGTTTGGGAAAAGTGTGATCTGGCAACGTTTGTCCACTCCAGCCAAATACCAATGGAAACCCTTCCCTCCCACCATGATTTCAGTGGTGAAGAACAGGGCAAACTGATCTTCCATCTCCCTCCCAGTGGTAGCAGATGGTGCTCTAGCTATTTTACCAGAGGAATGTCATCAGGGTCTAATGGTGAGGTAAGCCTCTACCCACACCATACAATTAAGAGCATAACAATGTAGCGTTAGGTGGAAGTAGTTATCACTATGCTTCATCGCCCCACCCCCACCCAAGTGTCAGTGGCGCCCAGGCAAGAGTGGCACATCCACCCTATCCTACATTAATGAAATTGACTGAAGCACTGCAAATTGAAGCTAGGCCACACTCCACTTTTTCCCTATCCCTGTTGTCAACAGGACTCTGTTGGGGACCTGAATTTTGACACATACCCATCAGTAATGAGACTGAAGGAGGTGGTAGGAAGCAGGGTGAATAGGCACTCCGATTCCCTCCACTCACTCTAGTGTCAGTTGGCCCCAGTGGGAATTTATAAATAAACTGACCAACATAGAATCCTAAAAAATTTTCAAGTATTCCCAGGAAAATAAGAAAACATAAACAGAGAGACAAAAACTACAAGAACAAACAGAAAACAAGGAATGAAATGAAAGATTAAAGCCATAAGATATCAATAATTACTTTAAATATAAATGGTCTAAATACACCAGTTGAAAGACAAAGATTGGCAGAATGAATTTAAAAATATTAGGCCCAACTACATGCTGTTTATAAGAAATTCACTGCAAACTCAATGACAAAGGTTAAATGTAAGTAAAAATATGGGGAAAAATATGTCATGCAAACATTATTTATTTTAAAAAGCATCAGTAGCTATGCTATACCACACAAAACAGACTTAAGAACAAATACAATTCTTAGAGATGAAGAGGAATGTTACATAATGATAGTAGGATCAATCTATCAAAAAGATATAATGATTCTAAATATTTATGCTCAAAAACCAGAGATTTAAAATATATGAAGCAAATTGATAAAGAAAAAAGAAGAAATAAATAAATATATGATTATAGTTGGCAATTCTAACACCCACTCAGCAATTGGTAAAACTACCAGACAGAAAATTAGTAAAGATATAGGAAAACTCAACAACACAAACAACACATTCAGACAACAGGAACTAATTGACATGGATAAATATCCAACAGCAAATTGCACATTCTTTTTTAGCACCCATGGAATATTCACCAAGATAGGCTGTATCCTGGGCCAAATAATGAACTTCAACAATTTAAACTAAATGAAATCATATAGAGTGTGTTATTTACGATACTAGAATCAAACTAAAATCAATAATAGAAAGACAATAGGAAAATCTCTGTATATGTGACAAGTAAGCAATATACTTCTAAAAAACCCATAACACAAAAGGGAAGACCAAAAGAAAATTAAAAATATGTAAAGCCATAGAACTGAGTAAAAATGAAAATACAAAATATCAAAGTAAATGGGACATAGCTAAAGCAGTGCTAAGAAGGAAACTTATACCACTAAATGATTACATTAGAAAAGAGGAAAGATCTCAAATCAAAAGTATAAGTTTCTACATCAAGAACCAAGAAACAAAGAGCAAAATAAATTCAAAACAAGCAGAAGGAAGGAAATATAAAGATAGAACAGAAATCAAGAACTTGAAAACAGGAAAACATAGAAAACAATCATTGAAACAGAGTTGATATTTTGAGAAAATGAATAAAATTATTAAACCTTTATCAAGACTAACAATTATAAAAAGAGAGAAGAGTAGGAAAATTCAACCAAGATGAAATGGACAGTCTGAATAGTCTTATAAAGTTAAAGAAATTGTATATATCATTAACAAGATCCCCCAAATAAATCTCTGGGTGCTCACGGTTTTACTGCAGAATATTACCAAATATTCAAAGAAAAATTAACACCAATTTTACACAATAGATTCCAGAAAATAAAAGGGGAAATACCTTCCAATTCAGTTTATGAAGCTGCTCTTACCCTATTACCAAACAGAACAAAGACTTGGAAAAAAATAATTACAGACGAAAATCTTCCATCACCTTAGATGCAAAAGTCCTCAAGATAATATCTGCAAATTGAATCCAGTAATATATAAAAAGAATTATAAATCTCATGGCCCAATGAGACCTTTTCTAGGTGTGCAAGTCTGGCTCAACATTCAAAGATCAGATAATGTAATGCTCTATAGTAGAGGCTACAATGAAAAATTGTATGATCATATTAATTGACACATAAAAAGCATTTGGAAGAAAATCCAATATCCTTTGATAATTTTCAGCAAACTAGAAATATCGTCAGAATTTGAAAAAGAGAATCTGATAACAAACAAAAAATCTACAGCAAACATCTTATTTAATGGTGAAAGATAATGCTTTCTCCCTAAGATCAGAAACAAAGCAAGAACGTCTGCTTTCACACTGCTATTCAACATAATTCTGGACTTTCTTGCCATTGCAGTGGAAATAATACTGTCTACATTTGCAGATGACATGATTGTCTACATAGAAAATCTCAAGGAAGCTAAAATAAACAAACTCCTAGAACTGCTATGTGAGTTGAGAAAGGTAGAAGGATACAGGACCACAAAAATCAATCGTATGTCCTTACGCTACCAGCCAACAGGTGAAAACTACAGTTAGAGGGATAATACCATTTGCAATTGTTCCAAAAAAATAGAAATATTTGGGTATAAGTCTAATAAAACGAAAGTATAATTTTCATCCTTAAAATTACTAAATGGTCATGAAAGAAATTTTAAAAAAGCAAAGCAAATTAAAAGACACATCATGTTCACGTATTGGGAGACTCAACATAGCAAAGACACCAATTCTCCTCAAATTGATGTACAAGGTTAACGTGATTCATATCAAAAAAAGCCAAGGAAGGTTTTTGTAGACACAGATAAACTTATTCTAAAATTTATGTAGAAAGTAACAGGCCCTAGAACATCTAAAACAATGTTGAAAAAGAAGAATAAAAAGGGAGGAATTATTCTAGCCAATATTAAGTCGTACTATATAGCTGCAGTAATCAATAGTATCGATGTAACAGTAGAAACATAGGTTAATGGAAGAGAATAAAGAACCCCAAAATAGACCACACTAATATTCCTAACTGCTTTTTGACAGAGGTGCAAAACAATTCAATGGAGGAAAGGTGGGCTTTTCAACAAATGGTGCTAGAGCTATTGGAAATCCATCAGCAAAAATAAATGAACATCGATGTAAGTTTCACACCCTATAAAAAACTAACTCAAAATGGATGACAGACAATATGAAGTGTAAAAGTATAAAAATTTTTAGAAAAAAGACACTGGAGAAAAACTTTGGCTTTCAGGGCTAAACAGAGAGTTCCTAGACTTGACACCAAAAGCATGCTCTATCAACATAAATACAGATAAAGTGAACCTCATCAAAATTAAAAACTTTTACACTGAAGAAGATGAAATGATAAGCTTCAGTCTGGGAGAAACTATTTATGAACCACATATCTAACAAAGGACTTGCATCTAGAATATATAAAGAACTCTCCAAGCTCAACTTGGGGAAAAAAACCCAATTTGGAAATGGATAAAAATCATGAGCAGACATTTCACTGAAGAGTATATACACATGGCAGATGAGCACATGCAAAGATGTTCAATATGTTTAGCCATTAGAGAAATACAAATTAAAACCACAATGAGATATTACTACACAGTTATCAGAATAGCTAAAATAAAATATAATTAAACCTCAAATGCTACTGAGGATGCGGAAAATGTGTGGGTCACTCATACATTGCTGGTGAGAATGTAAAATAATACTTCTGCTGGCAATTTCTTACAAAACTAAAGTTGTATTTACACATGGCCCAGCATTTTCACTCTCAAGCATTTACTCCCCCAAATGAAAATTTACCTTCACCAAAAATCTGTGCACAAATGTTCATAGAAACTCGATTCATAACACTCTCAAACTGGAGACAATCCAGATGGCCTTCAATTGGTGAATGGTTAAACTAACTGTGGTACATCCACAGTTGTAATACTCAAAAATGGAACACTACTCAGTAATAGAAAGGAACAAGCTATTGACACATGCAACAACTTGGATGGATCTCAGTGGAATGTACTCAGGAAAAAGCCAATCCCAAAAGTCACAAACTATTTTATTCCATTTATGTAAATTTCTTGAAATGATAAAATTATAAAAGTGGAGAACAGTTTAGTAGTTGCCAAGTGTTGATGGGGCGATAGAGGGAAGTTGCTGTGGCTATAAAGAGAAGGAGGGACCTTTGTGGTAGAAGTATTTTGTATCTTGACTGTGGTGGTGGTCACACAAACCTGCAGATGTGATAATATTACACAGAACTAAATACATATGAATACATGTGCCCACACACACACAAATGAGTGTAGTAAAATGGGCGGAATCTAAATAAGGTCCAGGGGTTGTACCAATTCAATTTCCTGGTTTTGATATTACAGTCTAGTTATGGAAAATGTTACCATTAGGATTAATTGGATGAAGGGTACTCAGGATCTCTCTCTATTTTTCTTTCAGCTGTATGTGAAAGCTGCAATAATTTCAAAACAAACATGTTAAAAATAAATCCAATCCCGGGCAGAATCCTTATCTCAGTAAAGGAACTCAGAAATTTTCGCTATATGAAATATGAATAAATAAATTGATAATTTCCATCTTTTTCTTCTATTTCTTCATGAAAATAAGTCTAACTCTAAAATAAATTTTCTTCAATGCTGTCTTGATGGATGATCAGAACAATTTTACATGGCCATGTTTTCAGGTAAAACCTTACTTCCCTGGCCTCTACAGTTCCATCCACCAGAACACCAAAGTTCCACATGGTCTTATAGGTCTTACAGTTCCACATGGTCCTGCCAAGGGCTCTCTATTTTCCCCCAACATTCCCTGCTTCACTATAATCTGTCTAGCAGAGTAATCCCTGAAAGAATGTTTACAATTAGAATTGATAAACCAACCATTTCTCCACAAGATTAAAGCAGAAATAATCTCATTAGGACCTGCAATCCTATTTACCTCAGCCACAGTAAGTCAAGACTCAAGGAGACTCATCTCCTACTCTCACAATCTCACATTCCTCTCTGACCTCAGAAACTCTCACTATGCTCTTGAGAATTTGTCACCGATTATCAGAAAAATCACCTGTATAAAAAGCCCCATTCTGAGTGTTCCTCTGCTTAAAAGCATGCTGATGAACATGATCTCACTGTTTAGAGACTAGGATGCATAAATTGCAACTCTCTCAAATGTGTATGTGTGTGAGTGCATGTGTGTATGGGGTGGACGTTCTTTCCCAAACTCTGTTACCGTAAGCCAGGCTCCTCATTGCCACTTGCACACATTTGTTCCCTGTGTCTCTTAAAGTCTGCAGCTCTCTGGAATTATAGGTCACTGCCTTCATATTGACTGAGGATTTTAACATCTGAATTCACCACCTCTTCTTACATAATTTGTTATGATTTCAGTATCAACATACCAGAGACACGTAGTGCCCTAGTCTTCTGTCCCCTTGACTGCTCTTCCCGTGTCCCATCTCAGTTACTCAATTATATGACAAAATATAAAAAATTTTTATTTCCACTAAGTGCACCCCCACCATTATCTCTATTTAAACACCACTCTGTACCACAGTCACATATCTGTTCAATATTCTCCCTATAATATCTCAAGTCCGGTAACTTTTCAAATGTAATGGCACATAGAATTTATTAAATATTTTCATTTGTCATTCTCCAACTTTGAACTGATTCTTTTTTTATCTGACTTTCAGAAGTTCTTCCTTCCTACATCTTCAATTGTGATGTGCTGGAACCAGCTCCTCTTGCCTCCTGAGGGCCATTTGTGTGCATCTCTCCCCACCTCATGTACAGTAGTGTTGAGTTGATACCTTAAATATTGATGTCGCATAGTAAACATTTTCTAGCACACTACTGCCTTCTATTCCCTTGTGCTTGAACTCATTCACATTTTCCTGGTAACAATGTGTCCATGAATAAAGATCTGGCTTTATCTTCTCTATACCTTAATCTCTCTCTCTCTCTCGCCATATATATGATGACTCATTTTTCTTTATAAGCCCTGTCTCCATATTTAATAGTTATTTGTTCAGTTATGTAAAATCTACCTTCACCCATTAAAACATAATCTCTACAAAAGGAGGGACGTTTTTAAGCGTTCCCTCCTCTGATGTGTAAAAACTCATCTAGAATAGTTTCTGGCAAATTAATATTAATAAAAATATTAATAAGTTTTATTGAATTAATAACTGAATAAAATGATATGAATAGTTTTGAAACAGGTTTTTTTACCTATGTAACATATGTGCTATTCCTTAATTTTTTAATGTAACATTTGATTTGGACAAAGAATATATGTTATATCTAATCATAAGGCATAATAATAAAATACCTCCATTTTAAGAACTCAAATATTACCAACTCGGTGTTTAACTTACATAGCCCATTTCCTTGCTTCCCCTAAGTGCTCACAATTGAGTTAAATTGGAGTTTATTTCTATGAAATTTAAAAGTAGTTTCATCGTAAAAACATACCGTTTCATTTTAAAGTTGTGTAAAATATCATACCATGAAGAGTCCTCAAGAACGAGTTCTTCTCATTCTCATATGTGTTTTTCAAATTTAAGGTGTTGTATGCAGTTGTAGTTTATTTTCAGTAAGTGAATATCATGCTTACTTAGCCACTTTAAAATAGATCGCTATTTCATGTACTTGCAGTTTTTAATATGGTGAAGAGTACTTCTAAGAAAATTGTCGTAAATATTTCCTGGTACACCCTTCCAAGATTTACTCTGGAGTAAACTGAGCCAATTATACTTCTATTTACCCTAGGAATCAATTGGAAAAAAATATAAAAATAATGCATTTAACATAACTGTGAAAATATAAAATGCTTAAGAATTATAAGATGTGTAAAAAATCTACATTGAAAACTATAAACCACTGTTGAGGGAAACAAAGAAAGACTTAAATATATGGAGAAATACACCATATTCATCTATTAGAAAACTCAATACCATTAAAATGTTAATTCTCTTTAGATTTATTTAAAGGTGCAATATTATCTCAACCATGTTGAACTTTTTAACTCAAAAAAACAATATTTTACACTACAAAGTTTAACAAATGTATTATTTATATTGTTGGAGTTTTGCACAAATATATGTCACAGTTATTTTTAGCATAACGTGGAGAATTAAAAGTTTGATCTTATAGTAAGTATTAATGACTCCAAGGATCTAGGAAGGTCCCAGGTGCTCTATTTTTAAGAGACTTCCAGGTGATTTTGATACATGCCAAAGTTTGATACTTTGAGTACATATCTCTGTACACAGTCAGTTTTTAACTTTTTAAGACTTTAACTTCTTGGGTTACTAATTAAATTCTGAATAAAACATGGTAATTGAAGACCGATCAATACTGCAAAAGCCACAACTTTAAATTTTTGCCTTTCTGCACTTACTAGAATACATCAGATTCTTCCCTTTCTTAATGTCCTTCAAAAATATATCAGTGCTTAAAATTAGAGAGGTAAACATGACTATTTCTACCTAAAAATTTTACAAATAATCTTGATAATTATCTGTTAAAATGATATTGAAAAAGGAAATATTGTTCAATACTTCATAAGATAATAATTGCACATGCTTTGTGAAAGCTATAGAAATGTGAGTTGTAATTGAATTTTATTGTTATACAAACTGAAAATTGTCTCTTAAAATTGGCAAAGCACAATAAACTGAGGGTTATTTATTTGACTATTTTGTTTTAAAAGCTACCATTGCCAAGTGTTGAAGAAAAAGGCATAAAACCTAGCTAATGCACCTAATACTACACAACAGGGTATATTTTTCTCCAAGCCATCTGGAAAGCAACTAATGCCTTGAAGCATGAGAATTGATAGTTCTTTTAATTTTTTTCCTTGCCAGTGTAGGTCTTTAAAATATTTTATGACTTCTAAGTCAGACATGTCAATGTTTACATCAGAATACAAAATGGCAGCTGTGATCGAGGTCAAGAGCCTATAATATTCAACAAAATTTCTCAAGTTACATATAGCATATTGCATATTGTCTTGTGCAGGAATTTATGTCAAGAGTAAAACAAAACAACATGAAATGAATTCAAATTCAGTATATCTTAATAAAATATTTACCTGGAGTATTCCCAATCCTTATATATATAAAATGGTGTATGAGTCATGCAGTGAATGATTGCTTAGAACAGAAAATTCACTCAGGATGTATAATGGACCTTAAAAGCATATCATCTGTAGCAATATGCTTATCTATTAAATAGAATTAAAAAATAATTAACTTGTGTAAGACATTTATAACCACAAGTCAAAAATCTTAGAATTTAAACATTTTCTAGCAAAATGTACACCTTTGCAAAGCAGAAATCTCCTCTGTAATATTCTCTGCCAGATATTACCTTGCATGACAAAGAAGGATAAATCAAAAACAATAAGATGAACATGAGTACCTTCTGAGAGTATTAATAACACTTTTTAAATTTTTCATCTCTTACATGTTTGGGGCACAAGCATATACAAGCAAGTTAAAGAATATTATTGAGTACTAACAAAAGTTGGAAATAGTACCTGGTGTTATAATCACATTAAGCCAGGGGTTAGGATTGCTCCACTCTTAAGTGTTCTTTAACAAGCGAACACTATACAGAATAAAAAAATAGTCATGAGGAAAAGAGAATCCAGCTTTATTAATATGTTTTAAAATAAGATCTGCTTCTTTTCATCTCCTTGAATCTAAAATGGTCAGATCTGCAGAAAGACAGAGAGAGCCAGATTGAGTAGGCTGGCTATAGTTTCGATCTCATGGAAGCAGGGGGCACAACGAGAAGAGGTTGACCAGTCCTGTATGAGAATTCAGTCCCTTCTTATACGGGCTTAAAACATGGGCTGCAGAACTGCAAGAAGCACACTGCCACGGTAGCTAACGTACAAGTTCTTGCCAGATAACCATGCCTACCTGCACTATATGCACTATAAATGTCCTCACCTTTGACCATTCAAAATAGCAATTTCTTTCCTGGAGGGTCTGTAGAGGGTGGTCATGGGGGACGTGCAGAAGAGCATCATTAGCTGAAGGGATGGAGTCTGCTGTCTCACTAACGCCAAACCTGATCCTGACATGATGTGTCCACTGTCTTCATGAAATAGGAGAATTGGAAAATGATTTTCACATGGCAAATATTTTAAAGTTTTAACATTAAAATAAATATGGATGTATTTTCAACAAATATAAGATTTCACTAAATTTTAAAATAAAACACAAAAAATCAAATGTTTGTTTTACACTGGGTTGCAGCAAGCTTCATTCCAAAGTGAATTGGAATCTCCCTTACCATTAGCGCCACCTTGGAAAAAATATTTTATAAGTTGTAGGCTAACGACAGATCGTAGGATCTGAACTCACCTTTTGAGCCCACGTGGCGCTTACTGGCTACGAGATCTTAGCCATTGCTTAATATTCCTGTGTTTCGTTTTCCCTTTTCTGAGAAGGAAATAATTAACACGTAACTAGAAAAAAATGCATGTAAATAGTGACTTGCATAAGAAGTCTTCCAACAAAGAATTGCCTTCATTGCTATTATTTAGAACATTGATTGTGTTACATTGATACTATCACTATTACTGTCACTACTACTACACTGTTACCCACTCTAATTCTACCACTGGGAGCGCTGTTACCCTCACTGGACACCGGCTTGAATGCTGCCAAAGGTGGTAGGTTCAATACTATCTACAGCAAAATCTGTGTTGTTAGATAGTTCCAGGGTTTTGTGATTTTTCGCTTCTTCTTATTAAACTAAAGTCTGCCTCCCAATAGTTTGTATCTATTTTTTAAAAATTTTCTCTTTATGGAAACACTTTCCCTTTGCAATAACCCTTATTCAGATATCTGAAAAGAGAGTCATATGTGAAGTTTGTTTCCTCAATTTTCTCAAACACTTCCCAGCTGAAGTGGCTCCTTTTCTCCTTACTGTCTTGATCTCCCTCGTCCATACATGGTTTGGTTTGTCAGTGTCCTTTATAAACATGGTGCTCTGAATTGAACAAAGTGTTACTCATGCCATGAGAACAACAAGGGAAATATGAAACTTCTTTACCTTGTAATTGGGAAAATTATTGTTAACTTTATTTAGAATTTTGATATCTTGTTTCCATTAAACTTACTAGTATTTTGATGACTTCCCCTTCCTGGCCTCTTTAATAAAATTAATCTTCTAATCCTCATGCTTTCACTCCTTAATTATTTTTTTTTGAACACTGCACATTTCTCTTCATACCTACCATACTTTAAATTATCTGTTTGGCTGTCTCTCTTGTGGGACTTTGGGTCTTTGTGCACAGGGAAAACCACATTCATCTTGATGTCTCCGGTGTTTACTGAATAAACATAACAGCGAATGACTGGATTGGGAATTCTAATTTTAAAAGTCTGAGATCTGGCATTTCACTTTTAAATTCATATGCTTTGTAGTAAAATATCCAGTCATAAAACTCTTTCCAATAATTTATTTAAAATGATGAACCAAGAAATAAAAAACATCTACAACTTACTTCTATAATATATATTCAATATGTAGAAACATGAGCATTTTGTTCTGTTAATGTGCAACACAAAATCAGTTAAAGGGTCATTTAGATAATGCTATATTGCTATGAGCACTAGTGCAAATAATATTCCAAACATATTCAAAAAACACAGATTTCAATAAATCCTATATAGTGCTACATTAGCAAATAAGATTTTGTCAAGGACAATTTTCTTTAGCTCAAATTGTTAGGAATTTCTTTAACAAGTTAACTCTTTTAACAAACACATTTGTCGTAATTTTCAGAACAAAATCACAAATTGCTAATGCAGATAACTTTCCCTCTATAAATGTCTGTGTAAAGAAATAATGATTTTCTCAATAACCTAGAAATCTGAGGGGGTTTTTTAATTGCATCATAGTATTTACAGATGGAAAAAAATTTAGATTTGCAAGAGCCATCTGTTGATGAATACTGTAACTTACTATTTGTTGGCACTTGTTTCAGGATAAATCATTTCAATTTTGTATCCATTTTTTGTAGTTTCATAAAATTCATCCCACTTAAGATGCTGCTATGAAGTGTTAATGGAAAAAAAAATAAGATTATTATCTTCAGTAATCTTAGAGCTGGGAAATGTTCTAATGACAGAGTCTCTTCTTAAATTTTTTAGTTTTAGTAAGGAGTTAAAATTTTTCACTTTTTTTCCATGCTGTGGCTGTGACTATATAATGGCGAACTACCTAATATAGTTCATTTGATCACCTCAGAGCAACTTAATTGAACTTTTGGAAAAAAATCAGTATTTATCTTAAAACAGACAACAACAACAACAACACAAAGCAAGACAAGACAAAAACTAAGCTCTTTTTAATCAAAGTTTGGAAATTCTTACATAGCCAACATTAGTTTCTCTAAATTCAAGGGCACTTAGCCCACCAACTAGTTGAGTTTTACTTTATAAGATTATAAATTTTTTAATGACCTTAAGAATATTAGCTCAAAATCGATTCTCTACATTTATTTTTTAATATTTATAATGTTTTCCTTCATTTTTATCATCTTGGATTTGCTGTCTTTTTTGATATAACAGAAAAAACAAAACCAACATTTAAACAAAAGTCATTAGAAATCGTATTCAAATACTTTTCTGAAGAGTTGAATTTCAGCAGTGAAGGTTTGTTGGGCCCTTGAAATATCTTCTTTGATCTATATAAGAGCAGTATTGGCTTATAAATACTTTTAGTATATATTCCTATCCCCCCCAATTTATTCTCAAACTCACAATTTAAAGAAAATGAAGATGTAGAGATCGTTAGGATTTATGCCTTTTGAACCTTGAGATGCTGAACCTATTCAGCATTCTGAATGAAACTTTTATAAACTTTTATGAGATGAGACTTTAGATATTCATCATATAAGCACAAGCTTTTACTGGGGTTCTATATCGAAGTAGCAATGCATTCATCTTTTCCATTCAAAGAAGTAATTTACTGTAGAATTTTAAATACTTACTAAATAATTAAAAGATTCTTTATTATCAAGAAATTAAAAGTAATAAAATTCTCTTCTCACTGTCATAATGTTTATGTCTTCATAGCTGTGAATTATTTTCTAATTTAAAAAAAACGTATTGGGGCTGGTCCAGCAGAATAGTGGTTAAACTTCCACACACTCCACTTCGGGGTCTGGGGTTCATGGGTTGGGATCCCAGGTGCGGACCTACTCCGTTCATCAGTCATGTTCTGGAGGCATCCCACATACAAAAAGTAGAGGAAGATTGGCATGAATGCGAGCTTAGGGTAAATCTTCCTCACACACACACACACACAAACCTCCATATTTCTTTATACCATTTTTATAAGAGGAGGGGTTTCCTTGGCACCTACACAGTTCCTACACATTTGGCACCTCCTCCGTGAAGCCTTATCTGAACTCTTCAACCACACACAATATTGTCTCCCCACTCTCAACTCATTTCACAATAATAATCTGCATGTCTTTTGAATTATAGACCCCCTGCTCTTATTTCATTCTTATTATGCAAAAATTTGACGTGCTTTGCCACCCCCTTTCCCTTCCACTATGAAACTGGAAGCTCCTCAAGGCCATAGGCCATGTGGTAAATTTCTTCATATTTTGTCACTGTACCAGCACTAAATAACACAGAACAAATGATTAAACAATACTTTCTGAAGTAACTTATGGTTTTGATGAGTGTTTATTGAAACTAATTTTACGTCAGAAGAACAAGTGTGTGGGGCAAACAGTATTTAATCTCTAATAGGAATTGGCATAAGTGATCATAACTCTGGCAAACATCATGCCGCCAGTCTAAAAGAAAACAGCTGGCTGAGAACCAAGTTGCAATTCTCAGTATTTTTTTCAAGGGTAAACTTAGGGTGAATTAAAGCTCTGAAGTCTACTAAAACAAGAATAACTAAAACATGTAAATTATACTTTTTCCTCCCTGTCAACTAAATAGGGATGGTTTTATAAGCATGGTTTAATCCAAAAAGCAGATGTAGTTTTTCCCTACAATACTAAATAGAGCCAACTGGCTTGCACAGTACTTTTTCCCCCTGTGGTTATTGGAAGTGGCAGGTTGAAAGAACTAAGAATTATAATTTCAGGACATGGCAGTAGATGCAAAGAATTGAGTTCCAATCCTTCAGAGGGAAATAGAAAAAAAAAAATGGAGAAGGAATAAAAGAGGGACATTTAAGGGAAGAGTACTGGTATTAAAAATAATGATGTCAACCAGAAATTGCATTCTGAAATAAGCAATGACAATACTAGAAAGCAAATATTGGGGCCAGCCCTGTGGTCGAGTGGTTAAGTTCACGGGCTCTGCTTTGGTGGCCCGGGGTTTGCTGGTGTGGATACCGGATGCTCACCTACACGTCGCTCATCAAGCCACGCTGTGCTGGCATCCCACATAGAAGAACTAGAAGGACTTACAACTAGGATAGACAGCTATGTATTTAAAGGGCTATGTATTTATGTGTTATACACATAAGTTATGTACATATGTGTATAACTATGTGTTTATATGTTAAATAGATCAATTTCTATTCAACAAATTTCTTAGATGTTTGTTATCGTTTAATTGCCCTTTCTGCAAATATTTAAGTCCCTTCCTCAAAGAACCCAAGAGGTATCACATTTTTCTGGTATGATGGTCTGGAAACTCTACTTGTTAAATCTACAGACTTTCCTGGACAGGCCTGTGAAATTTAGCTCTAACATTGATCAGACGGCTTCTTATCCCTTTCTGTATTTGTACGACATGGCTTTGTGCCTGCTATTCCATAACTATTTTTTGGCATTATACACAAGAATGCAATATTCAAACGGGTCAAGTACCTAATTTCTTAGTCAGGAAAACCTCATTCTGTGTCTAACACTGACACATATTAGCTGTATGCTGTAATGAAAGCAGCATAAACTTTAGGCTTTTTGGTTTTTGAGTTTTTAAAAGATTTAAACTAAATCTATGTAAAGCACTTCACTCTATACCGAGCACACAATAGACATTCAATAAATGGAATTGATTCTTATTAATAATAACAAACAAACCTAAGGGCATCACAGAATTTGATCTTATAGTGAAGAAGAAGAAGAGACATGAAATTCCAGTTCTCTTGAGGTCATGAAAGAAAGATTTTAAAAGTCCTGATAAATTAGACATTCAAACTTGCTTCTGCTTCCCCAGCCCAAAGTCCCTAATCAGAACCACACTGTGCAAGTCATGAGTCCTTAAGAACTTTCTAAATTGATTGGTGAAGGAGTTAAATACTTCCTTACAAAGTCTGAATTATCAATGAGAGTCTCACAGACTTTTAATTCATGTCAATAACTAGCTTTAATCCAGAATGAGGAGCTTCAATTAGGTATTCAGGGTCCCAGGAAGGAAAATTAGCATTTGAACATGAATTCAAGACCTTGTGACTGCAGGCGATAGACTACAAATAATAAGAAATATGATGTTTCGTAACCACTTCTATCCTATGTATTGTATTATATACTAGGAATTCAACAGTGTTTAATAAGAAACATGGGATATTTTTTGTTGCAATTTGGGTCTGATTATACAGCTAAAACTAGTGTGGATTGCATAATTACATTTAAGTGTGGGTGCCAGGAATCCCATGTTCTTTGTACCTCATAAGATCTACAAATACACCAGGAGGGGGAAGCCAAAATATGGGAGTTTTACATATGTACTACAGGCTTTCAAAAGGATCAAGAATAACAAGGACAACAACAATAATTACAAGAGCAACTAAAATGTTGTGTGTTTACCATACATCTGCTAGGCACTGTTCCGTGCTCTTTATCTATATTAACTCATCTGTCATCACTAGAACTCTAGGAATTAAGTATTGTTATTATCTAATATTAAGAAAATAATAGTTATCAGATATTAACTATTAAAAATGTGATATGAAGTATGAAATAATGTAAAGTATAAAAAAATATAGCCACAACTAGAAGGACCTGAAACTAATGATATACAGCTACGTACTGGGGGGGATTTGGGGGAGATAAAGCAGAAAACAATATATATATAATTCATTCTAACAGGAGCAGAGCTTTTCTCCCAAGAGAGGTTAGACCAATTATCTATTCCTATCGTTCAAGATGTGTTCAAATTTATAAAACTTTTTCAAACTTGTTTATTTACTAAGTATTAACCTTGGGGAAATTATTTAACCTCTCTTATCCCAAGTTTATCCATATATAAAACTTGGATAATGTGATGGTTCATTTCATGTGTCAACATGACTGGGCTAAGGGATGCCCGGATAGCTGGTAAAACATTATTCCTGGATGTGCCTGTGAGGCTGCCTCCAGAGGAGATTAGCCTTTGAATCAGTAGACTGAGTAAAGAATATCTTCCTTACTAAAGCAATCATGTCTACTGTGTTAATATGGCCACTCCACCTGCTTGAGAAGAGTTAAAACCTAGCTGGGACTATAGAGCTGAAAATCAGCTGCAAGTGAAAATGAAAAAAGTAACCTCACTATTAACAATACTGGGAGAACAGACACTTATAAAGGCAGCTGCAAAGTTAGTAAGAGACATTGTTTCTCCCAAGGTCAGGCAGCAGCTAGAGAATGACAAAACAACTGTCTCTAAGTAACTACTACTTTCTTACCAATAATGCTCAGAGACTCACTTTGCTATATTCATCTCTTACTGGGGATGCTCTGTTGCTAAACTATCCTTACCTCATGGCAGCAACCAATCCCTAATTAATCCTCGTTCTCCTAATCCCACCACAGAAACAACAACTGATCTATGCTCCTCATAGTCGCCTCTTCAGAATCCCTCAGAGGAAACTCAAACCTTACAAAAGATGCTCCCCTCCTTCCTCTTGCTCAGTGGCATATCACAGTTCTCCTGGAGTGCCCTCCTTTATTGCAGAGTGAATAAATGTGATTTTGTCAGACTACAGCTTTGTGCCCCGTGGGTCTTTGGCATTAGCATTTCCCTCAGATTACCATTTGTCATCAAACACATCCATGCTTCCCACTAACTTGGAAATCCACTACTAAGCCATGTAGTTCCCTCCCACAATAGATTCCTCTTCACTCATCACTGCTTCATCTATTTTTCATTCTCCAATACTGACCACTTGCTTCCACTTATCTCTGACTCCCATTCCTATGTTATATTATTAAAGGGCTGCTTGGCAAAGCTATTGCCTCTACTCTCTTATATCATGAGGCTCTTTGGTCTTTTCTGCTGTAAACTACTTTGAATGGCCTACTTGATGCCTAATCTTGAATATCTCACAAGCACATAAATTCAGTATGTTAAAATGTAAAGTCTTGATTTTCAAACTGGAACATGGTATCTATTGTCATTCTCATTTTATCTCCTCTCTACACAGTTGGTCAAGCTAAACACTCAGTGCTCTCCTACACCTCACCCTCTCTTCAATAGTCCAATCCATCAACAAGTCCTGCCAGCATAAGCTCCAAATACTAGATCTGGAACCATCCTCTGCCCCATCTTTATTGCCATCAGCCTTGTCTGAGCCATAATTAACTCTCACTTGGTCTTCCATAATAGGTTCTCAACGGTACTTCCAATTTATTTTGGTTATTTTATGTATAGATTTTTAGTTATTTAAATTTTATGTTTACATAATTATGTTTAAATTATATAAAGTAGAAACCTCCTATCTTTAGGTTTCAATTAGCATCCCTGTGCTAGGTACTTTGATAGACACTGGAATATTTGATGAGTTTGTACACTTTCCCTACCCACGGGATAGGGGACAAATAGACAAGGAAATCAAGGATTAGAGTATGAGAAGACAAGGGAAATGACTGAGAAAAAAGGGGGAATGGACGTAAAAAAATAATAAGAATATTCATAAGGTCTTTTGCCATGAAGCTAATGAAGCTCAAGCTAAAGGACCTCTCACTTACAAGAATCCATTTCAAAGCCCTGAGAAGGGATTCTAGAAATGTGTTTGCATGGTCATATGTTTTTGTAAAATGTGCAGAAGTAAGATATTTTAACCACAATTGTAAAGACCACTGTCTTTTTTCCATTCAGACCTCCCTCAGACACATCTCCTTTCATCAAAGGTAGCATTGCAGTGGCCACAGACATTTTGGGGAATCTAATACAAGGAAGTTGAGTTGGAAATACATTTAGTTTTGGTTTAGTGGGATATATTTTTGTGGTTCACAGTTGTCTCAGTGTATAGTTATAGTCTTGCAAGCCATCATGCAACAGTAATGACTGCAAAGAATGTACTTCCCCTTGACTATGCCAATTCACCCATCATCTTGATATGAAAGACAGGACTAGAGGTCGTATCACATATATCCTGATATTTAGCAACTTAAATTCAAAAGAAACTTGATAAATGTTTTCCCAAGTTTGCTCTGGATCATAAACATCTACATAACATTACTAACAACAAATTGTGAGACAGGGAACTTTTCAAAATGCCAGCGATAATAATTTTCAAAGACATTCTTATTTTTCTATTCTTATAGAAATTTGTATTATAATATCACTGTCATATGAAGAGGCAATCAAAAGGAAGAAACCTGATTTTTTAAAAGTATCATATACTTTTGACAGCTAATAAAATTATTTTATTATTGTTATGGATATTGTGATATTTATAGTATTTGGTAGCCTTTAAATGTTTGTCATTCCAAATAACTGTGATTACACCTAAAGAGACAAGTAATGGAAGAGGGAGCAAGGGATCCAAATTGTCGTTTTAAGAATGTGCTTTAGACACCTGTCACTGAAAAGAAAGGAAAGAGGGAATCATTTTGTGGGTGCCAGGGGAGGAGCCTGAGGAAGTTCTTACTTGATGGTTTAAGATTTGGAAAGAAATAGATGCCTATTTCCAATCACTAAAAATACAGGGAGGACATAAAAGAAAAAATAAGAGTGTGGGATCATATTGGAATGGCAAATGCCTGGAAACTCACATATATTCCCAGTCAGGGATGAGAAACCAGATCTTTCCTATGTTTGCCTGATTTTTCTTTATAGTTCTCAGAAACTGTGGTGCAAGAGCTATTACACATGAGGTAGATAGCAAAGAAGGGGAAGTTTGAGAGAAGCCAATAGATTGTGAGAAAGTGAAAATATTTGAATCTTAGGGTGGCTAATTGTAGATATCAGATACAAGATTGAGCTAGTAAAAGGAGAGGAGACAGTGGTCAAAGGATAAAACATCAGAGTACAATTTTTGGAGTTAGATAAATTAAAGTTATTGATATGATTGAAGGTGTTCATAAGAATTAAAAAATGGGCAAAGGTTGCATAATTCAAGTCTTAGTAGTGGACGAGGAAAGGATATACCAAGCAGACAAAATAGGATGCACAAAGGCTACTCCATTAACAAAAGCTGCTCCTTCCATTGGTCTTATCTCATTTCTCACTTGGAAAAAAATAGATAAATAAAATTCTTTAGAATTTTTACATTTTTTAGTGAATAAAGACTTTCAGCCAATATTTGATTTATTTTTTAGTATGATGAAACTTAAATAGAATGTAATATTTTTCTAAAGAATCTGAATTTGATTTTCTTTTGCTCCCATTAGCTCTGCCCTTTTAATTATGAAATTAATATTATTTGAGTTTCTATTATATTCACCAAAGATGAAAAGGGTCTCTAATATCTAAAATCTATCAGAATTTCCTACTCCATGAACAAAATAGTTACTTTCAAAGGCAGCCTCCCTAGATCAGGATGTGAGAGTTAGCCCCTAAACTATGTGTCACAGTTGCAATCAAGTCTGAATCAATCTGATCAGCAACAACACCAAAGGAGGCGAGACAGAAGTTGCTACGAGAATTGGAAATTCAAAGTTATGGCTTTTTTTTTATTATTATAATAATTTCCATTAACATTTTTCTTACATTTGAGTTTTGTTGTTTCAACATTTTAATGTTCCTGTAAGCTAAACTATTTAATGTAATAGTGAAAATAATTTTGTCTCGAAAAATTCCTACCAATTTTATACTCCAATTATAAAAACATTAATGTATCTCATAACTCTCAGATTTCAAACAAGCAGGGGAAAAAGTTCTAATGCTGAAAGAATTTAGGGCTGAATGGGTAGGACGAATGTAAATTAAGAGGAAAAAAGTATACTCAAAGCCTTCAGTTTTAGTTTGAAAGTAATGTAAATGGCAAATGCAAATCTCTATGGATTTTCTTGTTATATCTTCCGTCAGTTGTCTTAATAAGAGCCTTTCCCATGGTGTTAATTTTGCCTTTGAAGAAGCATTAGATATTGTTGAATTTCCAATATGTTGCTATGGTGAAGAAAGTTTTGCTGTCTGCTCTTTGAAGGAAATTAAGCTGAAAGGGTTGTGTAGTCTTCTGATTATTCTTGATTTTATTTTAAAGTTTGCAGCTGGGAAGAAAATCTTCCTCAAAGAAGTATGATATATGACTTGGTCAGGAATCAAAACACTTTGAAGTGGCTCCTGAGCCAGTGAAAGAAACCATCTGTCTGTGAAATATCTGTGAATGAAGTCTGACAGTAAATATCAGGGAAGCGAGGGTTAGTGGCAACAGATTGCCACACACAGTTACAATACACACTGAAATTTCCTTCTATATGCACATTCATATGGACATCTAATTTTACTGATGAATAGCAATGATTGCTTGGCAGATCTAACCCATCATCAAATGCTTTTTGGCATCTGGGTCGGGATGTCTGTTATTTAACCTCTTGAGAATGATCTAATGGGAATGGACTAGAGGGAATGTGGAGAAAATGAGCCTACTAGACCAGATTATTGAGGGAATTGTCCTGGTCAATAGTATCTCAAGAGGTCCATTCCTTCTGATCAATAGATTTCTTTACCTAATTCACTCATTAAACTCAGTGATGATCAGGAGTGCTTCTTCATCTCTGGTTTCTTTTAACTAGATTAGAATTCCTTAGCACTACATTTGGGGAAAAAATCATGCTACTTCCAGAGGTAAACCCAATTAATATGTTCGTAAAATGTCTCCCGGTTTTGATCTATGTAAACGTACATGTAATATATATGTTCATATAGTATGCTTTTCTATAGGTATATTATACTTAAATAAAAAGGCACAAAATATGTACAGAACCAATATTTGAAACTTTTTCATATAAGATTCCTTAATGTTATATGGTATATATTATACTATCATTGTATTATTTAAAAATATAATTTTGATGCCTGAAACCCATATAGGCAATACTTCATTTAACCATTTTTTTCTTTTCCAGTTATTCAATATTATAAATAGCATTTTATCAGATAAACTTTTGCATAATAGTCATGATATTATGAACAATAATTTGACCATTTTTTGAATTATTTCTTTAAAGTAGGATACTAAAAATGTAATCCTGAATAAATTGGTATTTGGTACCAGTTACCTAATAAAATTAAATTTCCAATAGCAACGTATAGAGTATTATTAATTTGTTTCCTTATAACCGTCAAGCCTTATTATATTTTAAATTTCTGCCAAATATAAGAAAAATATTCATTGATATAATTTTCATTACTATGAATATTAGTGAGGTTGGGTAATCGTCACTCAATTTCTCTTTGCAGGTATTGTTAAATTCTTACCATATATAAATATGTGTGTCATATTATGATATGCAACATGATATACACACATATAACTCGAACAAGATAGTGTTTATTTTCTGGGCAATTTTTTCTGTTATATACCTTTAAATATTTGTGAGGATAACATATCATTTGCCTACTGGAGTTATATATTTTAATATTTGGTGACACAAGTATCCCCTCAATATTCTTCCCTTACAAAATTATTGTGGCTAGTTTTGCCTATTAATTTTTTCCAGATACCTCTAATATTAAATTTTAGTTTTTTAGACAGAAAATGTCATTTATTCATTAAAGGACATTCAGGCTATCCAGTTTTTGGCTGTTATGATTAAAGCTGCTATAAACATTCATGTACAGGTTTTTGTATGAATATAAGTTGTCATTTCTTATGGATAAATGCCTAGGAATGCAAATATTGGGTCATATGATGGTAGCATGTTTAGGTTTTTTAGAAATACTGTCAAGTGATTTTCCAGAGTGATTGCAATATTTTACATTGCCACCAGCAATATATGATAACATATTTGCTCTGCATTCTCACCAGAATTTGGAATTATCACTTGCCATCTTCAGTATTTTCTCAATACAACAGGTTAATAATTCTTTAGAAATGTTAGTCTGATTGTATCACTCCTCTTTACATGTCATTAGGAATAAAATGCAAAATGCTTGTCAGAATTAAAGCTAAAGTACTTCCAATGGCTTAAAGTGAATACACGTATGCCCCCTCCCTTTAGCTCTCCGACCTCATGTCTCCCTCCTCTGTGCATTGTTCTCTGCGCTATGGCAACACCTGGGCCCCTGCTGCTCATTAAATGAAAGGCAGGCTTCTACTTCACTGCCTCTGCAGTGCTCTCTCCTTTGCCTGGAGTGCTTAACCCTTGAGGTAGTCCCAAGGCTTTCACCCTTAGTTGCTACAAGCATTTGCTCAAACATCATCTTCTCGGAGAGGACTTTCCTGTCAACCAATTTAAAATTTAAATTATACTCATATGGCCTCTGTCCTTCCTTATTAACTTTTCCTTTTACATTTTTACCACAGTACTTATAACTTATCAATTATTATGTTATTAATTTATTTTAGATACTTTCTATATCCTTCTATAATAATATAAACTCTTTTGTTGATTATTAAATTCCTAAGGCTTAGAACGATATCTGGTACATATAAGGCATAATAAATATCTATTGAATGAATGAATTGAAGAAAGAATTTTCAATGGTCTTAATGATACAAGTTAAGTTGATAGCAATTAAAAAAATTCTCTTCATATAAACCTCATAGTCTAAATACAAATTAAAAATATTTTCTTAAAATGTACATGAGAAAATTTTAAAGCAATATGGATTTGAGAAATGAACATAGATGATCTCACTTTCTAGAACAGTCTTTTGCCCGCTTTCTACATAATTAGAACCAATGGATGCAGGTCTTTCATCTAAGACTTGGGCATGGCTCTTAAACATCCTTCTTTTCTTCTTCATTGGAAAGTAGATTATGTCATAAAGATGAGTGCTGGCCATTTTGTGTGGAATATTGGTCAAGCGAACTGAAGAATTCTTAACTGATGATTAAGTTAATCTTTCTTTATGGACTGCTGCTATTGTCTGTTGGGGATGTGGAGAGCAGAGGGAACTGTGAAATGAAATACTGTCATAAGGGACAACATATTTTATGATGTAGTACATCAAGTATCCTTGGTCTTTGAATTTAAATGTTCTCTGCTATTTATTTCTGGTTGCTTATTTTTCAAATATCAGTGAACTTGCTGGGAAAATATGTAATGTCTTAAAATGCTAAAATATAGATCACTGTTTAGCTTTTTCTTCTGGGAAATAAACATTTGACATAGTGTAAAATATGGCTGGGATTATAGCAAGTATTTTTATGTCTAAATCATGATCTACCATTGTGAAAGAGAGAGAGAGAAAGGAAGAAAGAAAGGGAAAACCACCAATATATAATCAGCAATGTTGTTCATGCAGTATGTAAATGGGAATCTAAGATTTTAATTCAACTAGAATCATCAAAAAGAATACATGATTATTTTGCATACCTATTCCCCACTACATTAATACTCTAGGGGATATTGTTGCTTTAAAAGAGATTAGAAACCTCTTACGTTTTATTATGTCACAAACTAAGCCAAACAGAAAATAAGCTAACAATGTTTAATATTATGCCACACTTTATGCAAAACTTTTTTCTAAACATTTTAATTTCACTCAAATCCTTGTAACAACATATGAGGTAGATACTTTATTATTCCCATTGGCAGTATCAAAGTCACCTAGTTGTCAAACTGAGGGACTAGGGGTGAACCCACGCTATCTGACCCCAGAGCCCATGCTCTTGTCTACTATACTATACTGTCTTTTTACACGCTATAAAGACACTATCAAATAGAAATAACAGACATCATTCTATTATTGTTTTTATTGATAATAAAATTAGGAATAAAGTCATTTATTTAAGCTAACTTTCTAGCAGTAAGCTACAGAGTCTCCTGTTCTTATTAGACCGTGGACATTTCAGTCTGGCTGTGCGTGTCTGTGTGTGCACCCACGCGTATAAGAGGAGAAGCCAGAATTCTACAATGCAGTAGAGTGAGGAAGACCAGGAAAAAGAGTATAAAGGATTTAATCTAACATAATAGGGGTCCTTTGGAGACTTTCCAAGATGTGTTACATTTAGTAAATACAATAAGATTTCTATGTTTAGTCTTCAACTTCTGTTTTATCTTACTCACTGTTGTCATGTATCAGATATTCTATGATATAACTAAAGAAGTCTGTCTCTATGATAAAATCAAGTATTCAGTATATTCATGGGAGAAACTAAATTTTATTCTGATATTCTATCCATTTTTATATTTTAATACCACATGCCTATCATGTAAGTCATACAGGACTGACGCACTTACTAGTGTTCTCGAGGTTTCTAAGTCAACTAGCTAGCTCAGAAAAAAATATATTGCTTATAATTTTCACAGCAGTCATCTTACATAAGTCCACAGGAAAATATAGTCATGCAAATGCATCTTCTATCTATGTGGACATTGTTTGTATCCTACCAAATCAAATCAATGTCTTTTGATAATCTATCACACAAAAAATGGTACTTTTTAAAGAAGTCCTTGTTTCGAAAGCTCTCATGTCAGTTATTGCATTTACCAAATATCCTATCTATCTTATTTTCTTCACTTATAAGAAAATTCTACCAAAAATTGACAGAGTAAGCCAGTGAAAGATATTCAGTCTTATATGTTCTTATATCATGTGCATTCTCTTCACCTTAGTTTTCTGTCATCCAAGGAAATGTGATTTTGAATATTTATGTCACATTTCTTTATTATTGAGACAAATAGTCAAATGAAGTAAGACATAAGTGTAATGAAATTTACGTAACAAACATGAAATACACTTTGTATCAATCCCTTTTCATTGAATTTAATTATTATAAATTGCATAAATTGTTGGTCGGTTGTGTAATCTTCAATTCTAAGTATTGTTACTTGATTCCTTTTTCCTAAATTGCAAAATCTCTGCAGAATACTTCAATATCAGGTAAAACCTATAACACTAAGAATTTGATACATGTTGCATATACTGTATTTCCTGTCTCAGTACTTCACTATCTCTAACCTTGTTTTACAGAAGAATTGAAGCAGCTTACAGAACACACACGTAGAAAATGATGGCACACTAAAAAGAAACAAAAGTTTCAGACCAAAACCAAAATGCTGGTCTTGAAGTAAAATCAGATCCACTTTAAAAAATGTAGATGAAGGGCCCTGCATAATTGCTATAGTTCAGCTTTACATTCAGTTCTGACTTTCTTGGCAACCAACACAAGATACAGTTTATTGTATGGGGCTCCACACAGGAGAGCACTGAGTGAACAGTTGCAATTGTGCAGCAACTGGAAGAACAAACTGAGCATCAGTATAATTTATTTTAGAGATCTCCAACATAAAACATACAGTAACAACATCAACACTCCTCACAGTAAAAAGGTTATTCAGGAGGTTATCAAGAGCTGAAGGAAGTTATTCCCATGGGAGTAATTCTCGCTGGGGCCTTTTTAAATTTATGGAGGTGAGGGAGGCAGTACTTGTGGTTTGTAGAAACATGCTAGGGATGGCAGACATGCTCCAATGTGTACAACAGTCATGCACAAGAAAGACTTATCTAGAGACCTACCTGAGTTGCAAATGCCTTGCTGGACATTCACCTGGATGAGAAATATATTTACAAGTATTGGAGCTTAGAAACGAACTCTGTTTTACATAAAAATGCAAAATATTTCTTTCACAATTTACTATGCACAGAAGGTAACTACTATTAAATCAATCGAAAATTTTATTTGTTTGGTTTGGAAATGTGCTAAGAATGATTTTTCCATTTGGGGAAAATAACATCACCATGTCAAAAGTATTTCAATCGCCAACCTCAGATCTGCATCAGCCTATTTGTGTAGCTGTCCCCTTTGCCCTGGTGCCTGGTTCAGTGGGTGGGTACAAGTGTGTGTCTTCTTCAACATACCTCCCAGTGTAGTCATTTCCATACATTTTCACATTGAAAACTATTAATTTATCATGAATTACTTCCTTCTTATTTATCCTTCATATTAGCATTAGGGCTTTATATAAGGTTTGCTTTTTGATTTGAAGTTTTATGTGAGACTAAACTTGTACTATCTACTAATTTCTTTTCAGTAAAGTGATTATTAGAAATATTTGATGTAAAAAGTGAAAAGGAAGCTTTTGCTCTGGTGAGTTTGAGAATCACTGGGTTAAGGTAACTTAGGCATGTTATTCATTTTTATGATGCTTAGCTGAATACAAGTACAGAATATAACATAAATAGAGATGGAAAAAGTGCACATCCTTAAAATTATTTCCCCAGAGTATTAAATCTTTCAGTTTTTAGTGAGATATAGAGAATTAATATTTTGAACAAATATTTTCTAGTAAGTTGAGAAAGTTTTAACATTCTTTCTTGCTATTAAGGAAAGATTCATCTGATTCAATAACATTGAACTCAGTTCTACAAGGGATAAAAATCAAAACTACTGGAAAATGACAAATTCTAATATATGAAAATGTGGTTAACAGAATTGGAATGTGCTTAATGGCAATATTAACTACTGAAGAAGACTGAGTAAAATAAATCATATAATTTGATTTAAATTACTCATTTCTTCTCTAAAATTTTCCTTATCCTGAAACAGTGTTGTCTCCATAGGATTATGTGGTACACTAAAAATAAAATAATAAAGAAAGAATCATGGGTAACTGTTAAGTAGATTTAGGAGAAGGAAGTTAGTTTCATTCCTGAAATTTTTCAGCTCTTTTTATCCAGACATGAATTTAAATCTTAAGAATTAACTTTATGATTTCCTAGGAGGTGACCCTACACAATGTCTCATTTACAAGAAAACCATCTTCAAAAATTAGATTACAAGAATTGTCACAAATGTAAAACTGTGTCTTCAATGTTCACATGTAACAGTACCTGTCACAAATTTAATTGATCCTGAAGATAAATGTGCAATTCTTCCTTTTTCAATTTCTTTTCCTCAACTGTGGGCAAAGAAGGAGTTGTCCATATCCAATTTTAAAGTTTATTGGAATGTTTGGTTAGAAAATGAAAAGAAAGTATAAATCTTGGACATGGACGTGCACAGATGTTTTCAATAAGTATACTGACATTATAAATGACAATGAAAGCTTCTTTGGGGGAAAGGTTTCCTGTGCTGCTTTCATTAATGTTGTTTTATAGTGGTTATATTTAGGTCCTAGAGTAAGAGCAGGTACCCAATAGGAATGTCCAGCCATTGAGTCTTGCAAAATTAACTGGGTTTATTGTGTGAATTAATTTAACTTAACTTTGTTTTAAGATGTGAAGGCAAATACATACAGTATTCAATCATGTATCAAGTGCTACTTTTATTTTTCAAGTAGTAAGTGGCTCCTTTCTTGCATCAAAGAATCAAACAACACATAACGTACATAAAAAAAAGTTTATGTAAACTTTTTACATAAAGTTGGGAATCTCATTCAACCTCATTTCTCTAACTTCTATTCCTTTTTTCCAGAAAAAGAGAAACAAACACATTTATTCTTGTTTTGTATCTTCCCAGTTTGTTCTCTACACATACAGCCACACACCTCTCACACATGCGGACACCTGCATCGACATATTTATGTACAAGGGACCGCACTTTGTGCATTACTGTGAATAATATTTTGTAACATGAATTAAAAATTTTATGCTGAAAATTCCCACATCTCCACACAATATGTATTCATTATATTTAATTAATAGTAAAATTTAATTAACAAACTAAAATAACATGGTTTAGTGTTTCCAAAAACAATATCATTAGTTTTTCCAAAATGATATAATTTAGAATTTCAATTAGAAAATATCGGGAGAAACAATCTTGAAACTCTGTTCAGGATGAAAGTAGTTTGTATATACACAAGCCAGAGCTGAAGGACATCTTAGTACGTGGGGCATTGGATAGAATCTTCAAAATGGCATTGCTTTCGTAGTGAAGCCAAATTAACCCTAGATTAGCAACTAATCTGAACCTGTCCCAAAAAAGCTTTAAGACAAGTCTTAAAACAACCAAATTTATTCTAAGTAATTTAGGTGCGTATCAGAACAACTTCAACAACATTTAAAGGGACATAACAAAATTTAGCAATCAACAATATAAAATCACAGTGCTGACCTTTGGTGAAAAATTATCAAGCATGAAGGAAGCAGGAAAATATGACCTAGAGAAACATAAAACTAACATAGGTGATGAACTTAGCAGACAAGGATGTTAAAACAGCTACTATACATAAACTACATATGCTCCATGAGGTAGAGGAAAATATGAGCATGATGAGAAAAAAACGCAAAAAGCGACCTAAGCAGAAATTCAAAAAAGAAAAGCATAATTTCTGGGGAAAAAAAAAAAGAATGAATGGAATGAATAGCATATTTAAAACTAAAGAACATATTTCAGTAAAATAGAAGAGAGAACGTTAAAAATATTTCAAAAAAAGAAACATAAATAGACAAAAGACTAAAAAAATAATGTAATCCCCAGATAGCTATGCACAACATTGAGCATCCTAACACTTGTTTATTGGGAATCCCTAGGAGGAGAAGAGAGAGGGCAGAAAATTTACTTAACAAATTAATGACCAAAAGAAATCTTCAAATTAAATAAAAATGATAATCTCATAGATCTAAATATTTCAATATACTCAACCAGAAAAAAAGGAAATGCATACCAAGTCACATCATAATAAAATTGCTGAAATCCTATGATAAAGAGAAAATCTTAAAAGCAAACCAGAAAAAATAGACCCATTATTTATAAGATTAAAGGTGTGCAGCAACTGGAACACATAGACGTTGCTGAGGGTAATATTAAATGTCACTACCACTTTGAGAAATGGTTTAACAATTTTTTTAAACGTTAAATATGCATATTACTATGTGGAACAGCCATTCAACACTCAGGCATTTGCTCAGTAGACTGAGTAAAGCAGATTGCCCTCCCTAATGTGGGTGGCGTTCAGTCAATCAGTTGAAGGTCTAAATAGAACAAAAAGACTGAGTGAGAGCAAAATTCTCTGGCTTGACGGTTTGACCTGGGATATTGGTCTTTTGTCCTTGACTGGAACTTACATTATAGGTCTCCTGCTTCTCAAGCTTTCCAGTCTGGGACTGGAAATTACACTATGGGCTCTCTGGTTCTAAGGCCTTAGACTCAGATTGGAACTCACACCATCAGTTCTCCTGGTTCTCAGGTCTTTGAACAAAGAATGGAACTTATACCATTAGCTCTCCAGAGTTTCCAGCTTACTGGCTTCACATCTTGGGGTTTCTTAGCCTGCATAGCCACATGGACCAATTCCTTATAACAAAACTCTTTGTATATAGATAGATAGCTAGGTATAGAATAGATATACATATCTTTATATATGCATTTATACCAGCGTGTGTGTATATGTTTATCTTCATATATTTCTTATTGGATTTGTTTCTCTAGAGAATACTGACCAATATAAATTTCTGTACCAAAAGTGGTTCAAGAGGAATAGAATTTAAAGGATGAGGCTTCTGAATTGGTTCTGGGGTTTCCGAAATTGGGTCTTATCAAATTTGAAGACACTAAATCTGATTAGACTTAAAGACACTAATGACTCTATTTACAGTAGAATGAGAACAGTGATAGTTCATGGCATGATCTGGCAATAGAGATACACAACATGTTACCATGAGTACTCCTAATCAACCACTTACAAGAAGCAAGGAACTGGATGACCGTATATATGATATGTTCAAACATTTTTGGAAAACTAGTGAATATAAAGAGATTGGAATGCTAGAGTGGATTTGTCATTTAAGACTATTCATTCACATTGGGAGGGTCTGGAAGATATGCCTTTCACCAATACTGTGAGAAACTCCAGAGGGGAGCTCCGGAATACCTGCAGAGCTCTTTGCTTGCTCTTCTCTGTAGTACAGACTTTACCATGAATCACTGAATTCAGAAAGCTAAATGCAATGGGAGTAATTGGATCCTGCGGTGGCAGGGGCCAAGTGGCAGCAATCAACCACTAAAGGTAAGGCGGGCATGGTTTCTGTAATAGACAGCAGAGTCAAAGCATCCATAAGAATAGTGTGACTCATGCAGACTATGGCATTGGCTGGTTGGTCATGGTGTTCCTAGAAGTGAAATAGATAGAAATCTTACTTCATCTGTGTAAGCAGAAACATTCTAAGTCAAGTGAATAAAAGTTTAACCTGAATCGTAATGACAGAGTCAGGGCCTCTTTATCCATTCCCAGATTTGAGCCACTTTACTGACCCAGAACCTCTTGAATGAAGGAGAGGCTGAGTCCCTTTGAGAAACAACTCTGATATACTACTAAAAATTTATATGCTTAATCTTTCCCCCAGCCTCCCCTACAGGAACTTACACTCTTTTACCAGAGTAGCTGCATCAGGGAAAAGGAAATAATCAGAATATTGGGGGACTACCAGACAGTGGCTCTGAACTGACACTACTTCCAGGAGACCCAAAATGTCACTGTGGTCACAGTCAAAGTGGAGGCTTATGGAGGTCAGGTGATGAATGGAGTTTTAGCTTAGATTCTCTGACAGTGGGCCCAATGTGTCCCTGAACCCATCCTATGGCTATTTCCCTAGTTCTGGAATGCACAATTGGAATAGATATTATCAGCTGCCAGAATATCCACATTGGCTCCCTGGCCCATGGAGTGAGAGCTATAATGGTGGGAAAGGTCAAGTAGAAGCCGCTAGAACTGTCTCTACCTGGGAAAATAATAAACCAAAAGAAATACCTTATTACAGGAGGGATTGTAGAGATTAACGCCACCATTAAGGACTTGAAAGACACAGGGGTGGTGTTTCCCACTTCATCCCAATTCAACTCACCTATCTGGCTTGTGCGGAAGACAGATGGATCTTAGAGAATATCCATTGATTAGAGTAAGCTTAATCAGTTTCATTGCTTGAGAAAATTAACACATCCTCTGGTTCCTGGTGTGCAGCTATTAACATGGGCAACAATACACCTTCGCTGTCTTACAACAGGGATATATCAACTCTCCAACTATATATCATAATTTAGTTTGCAGATATCTTGTTTGCCTTTCACTTCCACAAGATATCATACTGGCCCATTCTATTGATGGTGTTACGCTGACCGAACCAAGAGAGCAAGAAGTAATCTAGAATTTTTGGTAAGACATTTGCATGTCAGAGGGTGGGAAATAAATATGACAAAAGTTCAGAGGCCTTCCACCTCAGTGAAATTCTAGGGGTCCAGTAAAGTGGGACATGTTGAGAATACACCTTCTAAGGTGAAGGATAAATTTTAGCATCTGGCGCCTGCTACAAACAAAAAAGAGTCCCAACACTTACCTGGCTTGTTCGGATTTTGGAGGCAACATATTCCTCACTTGAGTGTGTTACTCTGGCTCATTTACTGAGTAACTCTAGAAGCTGATAGCTTTGAGTGGGGTCCAGAACAAGAGAAGGCTCTGCAACAGGTTCAGGCTGCTATACGAGCTGCTCTGCCAATTGGGCCATGTGGTTCAACAGATTCAATGATGCTTGAAGCATCAGTGGCAAATTGGTATGGTGTTTGGAGCCTTTGGCAGGCCCTAGAGGTGAATCATAGCTCAGGCCCTTAGAATTTTGGAGCAAAGTCCTGCCATCCTCCTTTTGAGAAACAGCTCTTGACCTGCTACTGGGTCTTAGTAGATACTGAAAACTTAACTACAGGCCACCAAGTTATCAAGCTATGTATATCTTATTGGTTCCATTTCTCTGGAGAACTCTGATTGATACACATGTCCAAAATAAGATTTGTATTCCAAGGTTCAAAGCAACATTATTTAAATTATCCAAAAACGGGAAGCAATCAACCAGTGAATGAACAAACAAATTGTGGTGTATCAATACAGTGAGCAATACAGCAATTAAAAGAACTGTGAATACACGCAAAAATTTTGATGAATCTCGAAAGCATTACGTTCCGAGAAAGAAGGTGGACAAAAAAGTTTACATACTGTATCATTCTATTTATATGACATCCTGGAAAAGGCAACACTATAGCAAGAAATCAGATCGGTGATTGCTACAGGCTCGGCTTAGGGGAGTGAATTGACTGCAGGAGGATATAGTAGAACCATTTTAGAGTGATGAAAAAGTTCTATATCTTGATTGCAGTGATAGTGAATGGCTGCATACCTTTGTCAAAACTCTTTGAATCATATACTTAAAATAGTAAATTTTGTTTTATGTACATTTTATCTTAACAAGGTGAGTTTAAAAAAAATTGAACTTTAAAGAATTGTCTCCAAATTTTACATAGAAAAGAACAAGAAAAGATCACAATGTAAACTAGCTGGTTAAAAAGAAGATTTTAAAAGATTAAATTGTTATGCACTTTTAAAGATCTCCTCCATAAATTTTAGTAGTAGTAATTCACCAAAAAAATTTTCTTCGTTTAAGTGTAGCTACATTTCATCATTTTTAAGGATGGTACTTAAAAGTGAAAACAGATATCTTTTTGAGTAAATGGCCAAAAATGAATTAGAAAATCTGAGTAAGAGCTGATCGTTGCATGAAGTGAAATTGATTCCGTCTGGCGCTCGCTGGTTGCAGGTAATGTCAAGTCTTATGTACTCCATCTCCCTAACAAAAGTCAGATTCCGCAGAGGGAGTGGAGTGAGTCTAGGGGAAAAAGAGATCATTTGGTATGTACTTTGGCAAGATGTAGGTAGCATTCTAGAATAACGTTATCTATAAAACTGGTTGGCAGTATTTATAAGGAAAAATGTCTGCCATTTAAAATTATGTTATACACTTCTTTTAAAAACGCCTATAACAGAATATAATACTGCTCATCTTTCAGAAATTGCTGAACAGATGCTTTTTATTTATAATTTGTTCAAGTACAATATTTCATTCATTCCTAATTAAATGTTTATATGGCTCAAACTTAGGTTAACTTGAAATTATGTGTTTTATTTGAATTCTGAGAGCAGGCAGTGCTCCATGCCATCATGGCATAATGTAAAAGGCAAATTATTTCAAAATATTTTCTAGTGAAACAAAGCTTTGTGTTCTGCACAGAGCACTTTACATGCTTAACAACGAAAATTCTCTATTTTTGTGAGCGCTATAAAGAGTTATAATGATTATTTTAAACCTGTCTTCAACAAAAGTTTACTTTAATATGTCATTTTGGGCACTTAAACAATGAAAATTCTAGAAGTTTAGACAAAATGTCCACACCACAAGGCAGAGACGATCTGAATTTTCAAAACTTGTAGCTCAGAGGGACTAATTTGGGGAAAATTATGAATACTCATTTTTAAAAGTTTCTTGGCAATGTCATTATACAGTGCTTTTAATAAAAAAAAAAAAAACGTGGAAGTAGCCATGAGGGGCTTCATAGTGAATTTGGTGAGGAAATTTAGTTTCTTAAGTGGCCCCTCAGAGTCTGTCCAGACATACATGTAGTAATGTCATTCTAGTGACTTCTCGTAGAAGATATTTTGGTAAACCATCTTTAGCCACCAGTATACGCTCTGATGCTTTGAGAGGGATTAAAATTCATGGCGAGTATTTTAATCATCTTCCTGTTAGAATTGGAAATGGGTTTTCTTTTCTGAGTCAAGAATAAGCAAATCATGGTGAAATTTAACACAAGAATAACAAAGATCTGTGCCATTAAGGGTGTGATTGTGCGTCACATGTTGAACTCCATAGTTCAGAAAAGCAATGAGTTTAGGATATCTTATTAGGAAAGAAAAATTTTTTTCATTAACATTCACATGATGTTATTACATGTTTGCTTTCGTGTGATTAGATCTCTTATTGCAGTCTTACTTGGCTTCAGATAGAAAATTACTCTAATTATCTGAAACAAATAATATTCAGAAAATATTTATGCTGCTGAAATGGTAAAGCAAAATATAACTCACAAGATCAGAAGGACTCCATGCTAAACTTAACCTGGATGATAAACTATTGTAAACATCATTTGTAGAACTTAAACAACAGACAAAAACAACAAAAGCAGAATGCAATCTTCCTTGGCAGCCAGAAGATAGCACAATGAATTCATACATCATTTGACTATTACTCTCATCCAATGAATCTTCAGAGTCTTTGTAGACAATTTAGAGTTTACCTTTCAAAACAAACTAAAACAAAAAACCAAAATATGTTGCTTATTGTTATTAGTCTTTAAAAATAGAACCATGTAAAACTTCTTTTCACCAAAGCTACTTCTTAAATTGATATTTTGGTTGAAAAATATCAGAGCAAAAAGGACCAGGTCACCATGTGATAATTTTTCAGTTTATTATTTAAAACAGAGAGAACCTGTGGGTAGTGGTTTAGAGAGAGAGGTGGACTGGAGAGAAACCAGACCTCAAGAAATGTTGAACTTTTGTGATAGTTTCAGATACTATTCCAAAGATAATTTGACCACTTTTTTTTCCAAGATGATGGCAAGAAAATATATATGCCCTGAGCCATTATTTTTATTTCTTTTAATATTAATCATTCTTTCATATTATGGTGGTAGTTTCTCAGCTATTTATAAATATCAAAAATTATTTTTCCAACTAATTATTTTCCCTAAAATATTTTTTCCTTAAAAAGATATATGATTTATTGTTGCCAGTTTTTTGGGTTTTCTTTCCTCTTTGGGCTTCTGCAAAAGAAAAGGGAAGTAAGAATAATCTAAATTACCTCTAATTAGAGACTGGGAAAGTCTTTCTTCAAGATGGCATGCATTTTCTTTATGGTCTTTCTTTGATGTCAGCACTTTCTGATTTTTCTTTTCTTAATGTGAAACTTTAATCCCCTCCAAAAAAAAATTCATCTTGACTTTAAAAATGACAATAATTTAGAATTATTTAAAAATTCTGTTTCTTAAAATTATGTCATACTTCTGAAGCATTTTATCATTGAAAGAAAGATAAAACATATAAGAAATAACATTGTCAGAAAACATGGTACAACAATAGAACAGATCTTGGGATTACTAGATGGTAACATTTGGGAAAAGAATGGTTCCAGACAGAAAAGTAGCCTACTGCCATTTGGGGAAGAGGAAGGAAAGGAAAAGCATTTATAATACACTACTGTATCCACAGAAATATCAAGAATTCTGTCACATTGGACATTGTTCTGGTTAGTTAATGTTATACAACAAATTCTCCCAAAATTTAGAGACTTAAAATCATTGTATTTTTGTTCAGGTTTTCTGTGGGAAGGGCTTGGCTGGGATCTCTGGCTCCCAATCTCTCATATGGTAGTGTCAGATGGGAGCTGCAGCTGGGACAATAGAGGGGGATGTGGTGGAACAGGGGCCTGTCCAGGCACCTCTTTCTTTTCCTGTCCTCTCAGGGCTTCTCCATGCAGTCTCTCTGTGGAGGCAGCCCACGGGGCTGTCAGATCCTCACAGGACAACTCAAGGTTCCAGCACAAGAGTTCTGGCGAACAACATGGCAGGTGCCCGGCCTTGTATGACTTGTCCTCAGAAGTCACCTAACATCACACCCACTGAACTCTAGTGATGGAAATAGTCACAAAAGTCCACCTAGTTCTGAGTGTCACCTTCACACTGTAAGAAGAGCATGTGAGATGCCAGACATCATTAAAGTTGTCTTTGGAAAAGTCAATTTTATTAAAAATGTATTCTTTTATTGTTTTATTAAAACTGATGTCAATTTATAAAATATTTACTTGGACCTAAAAGTAATCCAAGAAGAAAAGAAAACTAATCTAAGTAGAAAAAAATTATGTCAAAGAACCACAAACATTTCATAATGGACTTCATATTTTTAAAAATCAAGAATAGCGAGACTTCCTGGGTGGTACACTAGATTAGCATGCCTTGACTAGTATTTTCATATGCTGTTCTTCCTTCAACGATCAAGATAACTAAAGATTGTTGCAAAAAATGTACATTATAGTCACAGGACAATTTTTTTACACACATCCTCACTCAGTCCTCACTGCTTCCTTCTAAAATAAATAATGTTTTCACTGTGTATAAAATAAGACAAAGGAGAGGGAGTGGTCAGGCGATTTTGAGTTTCTAAAGACACAAAGTTGGAAAATGGCAAAACTGACATTTAAATTTAGATAGCTCTGATTCTAAGGACTAACACCTATTCCAGGGTTAGCAAAGTGTGACATGGAGAGATGATTTGAGGGGGTTCATAGCTACAGACTCTAATGACATTGATTCAGAGGATTTGAAAATGATTTGCTTCTTTCTTCTTGTTATATTCTTCCATATTAGTCAAGAAGGGAGCCACAATTTGGAAATACTCTGCTTCGGATTCATCTCTAATACTTGACAAGTCCCCTTTTCAGTAAAGAAAAGAAGGCCTCAGGCTAGAACTTTGGGTAGGCAACAATATCTATATAAACTTTTACATTTCTTTCCTTTTCATTATATTTATTTTAAGCTGTATTAGTGGGCAGTGATAGCTGTCATCTATTTACTAAGAAAGTGTACATTATAATTTTCAGGTCTCAAGTCAACTTAAAGGAAAATAGTAAATCCATGGCAGTTCATGTGGTATGTACATATGTGAAACCTGTGAAGATGAAGCAGTCCCCAGACTGAAGTCCAGGATGCCCTACTACCTCACACACAGGGGGAGGGGAAAACCACTATTAGAAAAGAGTCTTAAAATATAGCATTTCCAAATATTCACATTTTTTGTCAAATATAATTTTATAGTTTTACTTAGCCCTCTATCCTAAATTTTGTACACATGTAAGTGTTTCCCATTGTCTTCCCTCTTCATTTCTAGTAAAGGCAGCACATACTCTGCAGCCAGGAGACAGATGGATGGAATCTTCCTAGACTGCCATAATCGTAGTGAACAGTGGACTCCAGAAGGAATGCCAGGAAACAGAGAAGTCAAGTACCATGCATACACTTCTCTGATTTGGCAAGCTCCCAAAAGTCAGAGACCATCACCAACTTAGCAGTCACGGAATTGCAATAAAAAAGGGGGCGGGCAAAAAATCTGGATTGTTCCTGTCCATGATCCCTATATTATAAAATAACATTAATAATAGTAATGATACATTTAAAAAAACAAGTAAACAAACAATTCCTATCTCCTTCTTGCCAAGGAAGCAGTTGGCTTGAATAAGGGTTGGCTATGCCTTCATGTAATGATTACTTTCACTTTTAATTTCATAAAACAATTGCTTGACATATTAATTTTAGGAATTATCAAGGATTATAGTGTTATATGTCTCAAAGCATTATATTTATTTTAAGAATAATTGACGTATAAGTTAATTTTCATTGTAATGTGGTTAATTGAAATAATCTCTAAATTCCGCAAAAGCGGACACCAGCTTTAAGGGTTCACAACCGTAAAATGCCCCAAGTTTTCACAATCGCCACTACTTTTAGGTGGTCCACTCTTCTCAGAGCCCCTCATATTTAGAATATGGAAAGTTAGAAATTACCTTACTGAAATCAAAGTCAGATTGAAGACTTATTGAAATCTTTTGTGATGCTACAAGGTTAAGCACTGAGTCTTAAATTTGAGGTAAATTCTTCCAGTTCCACTCTAAAACAACAACAATAATGATGAAAAACATAAGTGTTAGTAAAATAGAAACTACCCTCTCATCAACACAGAAAAATTATTTCAGGGAAATTTATGGATAATTCTAAATAAAAGTTCTTCACTATTTTAGTTCACATTGATCATATTTATACCCTACCTCACTCTCATAGCAGAAAACATATGAGATGTCAAAACATCTTATGTAAAAGGAATTTAAATATTCTAAAAATACATACGTACAAGAGATACTGCACGTATTTCACATGGAGCATTTATAGAGTACCCCCTCCCACTATACATCCCAAAATGTTTACAGATTCTCATTGTAAGACAGTCTTTAATATATAGAACATAGGTGGTCAATAAATTATTTTCCTAAGTCTTGTGAATGACTTAAAAAAAATCCACCATGAAAGACCAGATGGCTCAGCAGATTGGCAATTTACGAGCTAACTTTAATCTCTCACTGGACAAAATGACTAAAGGTCATTGTCATCTGCCATCTGCCATGTGGCATGTGAATAATGACATGGTGGGCTCAGTCTTGTTGCCATAGACAGGTGCCTACCGTAGAAGAGATGAACCTCATTCCAATTGGAAATAATTTATTTACATCTCCAAAGAAAGACCTTTGATAAATGATGAAAGCTGAGTTTCCTGACTAAAGTTGAAAACATCTCCAGGTGAAATTTAATAGAAAGTAAGGGACTAATAAAAGTGATTTCTAAACTTTCTGTTTCAAAAGAGGACATCTATTTCCCCTGGTATTTTCATGACATTGAGTCAATATATCTTCAGAATAAGAAGTTATTATTCACCTTTCAAACTTCTAACTTTGCAAAATATTTTCCCAGTAATTATGGGGAGGCACCTAATGTTAGAAAACATTAGGTATCAATAATAGATGTGCACAAAATATATTATTTTAAATTTTTATTTCTAAATATACAAGTATTTAAGTAAATGAGATTTTTAACTACATACGACTAAGAGGAAAGAATGCACGCTTGAGAGTGAGAGAGAGAGAGATTTGGCAAAAAAAATTTTGTAAACATAATCTTGTTATCCAAACTTGAAAAACCCAAGTATTTAAATATATTTGCCAACATATGTGATTTTATGCTATTGTTAAAGATAACTATAGCATAGTCATAACCCTAAATATCCTAAATAATCCTAAATATCAGTTATTGGAAGGAATCTGGTTAATGTTTGGGCAAATGTTGAGTCGAAAATTTGTGGTTAGGATTTCGTTCTTTGTTATTCATTTTCCTTGAACCCAGAGTGATTAAAGTCTGCATGCATTGAGGCATCTTTATACCACGAATATCTTGCCAAAAGTGGGTTCTGGTGATTCTAGAGAAGATCTTAGGGGGTGCAGACTCATTGCACTTAAATACTTTGAACCACAGAGCTATGAAATTATTCACATTTAATCCTTCTGATTATATAATGAGGAATCTCATTAGCATGCCTCTGAGCCAGTGCTAATCTCTCCTTTTAACAGAGAAATAGCAGGCAACAGAAGTCATGATGTTGACAAGCAATGAATCTAGTTAAAATCTAATGGCATTGTTGTATTTTAATTTTATTTTTATTTATCTTCACAGCTATTTTTAATTGATCATACCTCTCACAGAATTTTTACTTCTTGTTATAAATTTTTTAGTTAGAACTATTTAAAATTTTAAATGTACTTAGTTTAATGTAGAGTAGTGCTACTCAGGCAAGGGAAAAATCAAAAAGGAGATAGGACAATGTTTTAAGATTATGTAAATAGTGCACTAATTTGGTTTATTAAGTATTTACAAAATATATTTATATTGTTTCTTGATTCAAAAAAGTGCAATAACATATTTTAATAAGTATACTTTTAATTATGTCAGCCTTTGCCAATTCTCCAAATCTACAGCCTTTTTCTCCCTTCAACTCTAGCCTCTTAACCCATATTGTAGGCCAATAGAATCTATTTTAATCCTAGATAGGTGATGCATCCAGTATGCTAGACTAATTTTGAGATCTCTTAACTAGTCCCTTGCTACTTTTCCACTATTAACCTGGTAATCCAGTCTGATAAATTAACGTTTAACTTGTTCCTGCAAACTTAATTCTTAACTTTTGCCTCAGGGATGGTAACAGCTTCCTTATTTAATTCATTGTAATTGAGTTAATGATTAATGTCATGGTTCTGAGCACCTGGTTGTCCTATCTGACGATTCCCACCACCTGCTGACAAATATCTCTGACTCCGATCAACACCCTCTCAGCAGAATTTGAAGTACTGAATTTTTATGGATGCCCTGCCTCTATACGGGTGTTGGAACATTCTCAATATTACTAGTTAGACTCCTAATAGCAGTAATTTTCTTTCAGTTACAACCCTTTGGATATGATATTCTTCCTAAAGGAAGAACCTCTACCCTCACAGTGGGTTCCCTGTTCCCTACAATTGGGGGGGGTCTCACATTCACTACCTTATATTTTCCTCCACTTGACTGAGCTTCTGGGCATTCTCTGTTATGAAACAGACAATAAATACTAAGATTAAAAGTAAAAAATGTTTCATTATTTACTTTAATCATATATATTCACACTGTATTAACTTTCAAAATGAAGGTATGGACACCTGCTTTGAAGGATATCAACTAGAGTAATGTGGTAGAAAGGAGGGGAAAGAGAGAGAGAAACTCATTTAAGTAGAGGGGTCATCTCAAAGTGATGATTTGGATATTACTTTTTCAGGCATTGAGGAACTTTACAGGAAATAAGTTTTACGTATATTCTGATCAGTGCTACCGAATTTTTATTGAAAACAAGTAAAATTATTTGGCAGTATAACAGATAAAAAATAAATAAGACAAAGATTCTGCATACAAAATATTTATAGTCTAATAGGCTTATCAAGATACATAAGTAGAAAAAGATCCCTATCTTATAATAATGCCCAACTAATTATGTGTATGCGTATACACTTACCCTCACAAATGCACAATTTGAAGTAAAAAAATATTAGGTAGAAAAGAGGTACAAAAGGTCAAGCTACGACAGATGAAGAGGCCGCGTCCTACCAGGGAGAATAAGGGACTCTTCATGTATGGATCCGTTCTATGTGACAGAGACACAGAACGTGAACAGGGCAAGGATACAGAGAATACACAGGAGGGAGGTAATGCCCAAAGGCACAGAAAAAGAAAAGCATAAAGTCTGTCCAGAAACGTTTAGTTAAGGCATTTGGAGAGAAAATAAAAGATCAAATAGTAGAATGTGTGAATAAAGCAAAGCAAAGTTAGGTTTCCTCGCGTTAGTGCTTTGCGTAGGCGCAGCACATGTACACTATACACACATTGATTTTAGATACATATAAAAACGGACATTCATTGAGATGGTCACACGATTCAAATTACTTAGAGATACCGTCTCAATACACAAAAGTCTATAAAACATGTATGTGAAATACCTAATACCTAATTTTAGAAAATGTAAATTAGTGCTGCCTATTGCATAAACACATTAAAAGAAAAAGCCAGAGAAATCCTGTTTAGCAAATCAGTGCCCAAATGCAGTTCAGGTAACTAAAAGCCCCCGAGTGAGTAGTTGTGTTTATAAGGCTGTCTTGCACTATTCAATTTTAAATAAATAGCAACACTAAAAAATAATCACATAACAAATTAGAGAATGATATGCAATGGAAGCTGTACTGCCTCTTGCCCAAGCCTGAAAATGTGGCAGAGATCATAACTGGTCCTTGTTCTAACAAGGTGTGAAGGACTACTGAAAAGGAAGAAAAACAACACCCTTAAGATTGTTTAAGAGATATAGCCAGGCAATCTCAGTGACTTTAGGAGTTTTTAGGGGAAAAAATTATATTTTTAAGAATAATAAGGTGTCTTGTTTAAGCCGTTAAGTATCTATAGAGAGCTATTTCTATCTATTGGGAAGTATAAAGATAAAACTAAGCTTATGTTTGAAATATTACAACTTAATTGAATCGGGACAAAAATTAGGATGTTTTAATTCTCCGCGGTTTATCTCAATGGGAATACTAATTTTATGATTTCTACACTGTTAAAAAAAAAGTAGGAAATTAGAATTCCTGAATGTTCCCAGTGTGATATAGCCGGCTTTTCTTAAGAAAAGTAAACTGTAGTAGATTTTCTTCCTTGAAAACTGTATTACTTTCGAGAGTCATTTTAATAAATACTAGGATTACCTTAGTTAAAAAGTGACCTGGTAAAAAAAAGCCTTTTTCAGGGGGACGGCTGAATACAACAACCACAACCACCTGCATTTGCCGGTGCTTTACATTTGATGCATGCATTCATTCAATAAACATTAAGGAGCTGTGACATGCGCAGCAGAGTCGTAGGGACTGAAGATTGAATGGTAAAGAACACAGACAGTACCCTCTGCAGATAATTGTGCTGTTGTGGGGAGACAAATAATAAGTAGACAAGCAAACAAATAATTTCAGATAGTGACATATCTTCTTTGCAGACAATGAAATTTATTAAAGAGTGACAGTGGGGATGGGGAGAGAGCTACTGCCTGGTTTACATAAATTGGTTGCAGAAAGCATTATGGAAGACGTAGTTGGTTGGAGCTATCAATGAGAATATCTGAGGAAAGAAAGTTCTGGGTTGAAAGAAGCGCAAGTGCCAAAGTGGGAGTTAGGAGTGAGCCTGGAATGTTTAGGAAACACAAAGGCTGAAGTACAGTGAGAAGGCGAAGAATCTCATGAACCTGAAAAGGTAGGCAGGAGCCAGATAATCGAGCATGCTGTAGGCTTCACTATGGAATTTAGATTTCATTCTAAATGCTATAGGACGCTGGCAAGAGACCCATAATTGTCACCCATCTACCTCCTTTACATGTCCATAGTGATAGAATACGTAACCACCCAAAACTGGTGATGGTGGGGAACACTTTATCAGCCTCTCTTGCAGCTAAATACAGCCATATAAGTTTGCACCAATGAGAGATGAGCAGATGCCTCAGCTGGCAGCCCAAGTAACTTTCCTTAAAAAATAGATGTTACATGTCTCCTGTTTCCTTTTTTCACATTTTCATTTTCTTTCCTGCTGGCTGGAATGTGGATGTGATGACTGTAGCTCAAGAAGCCATCTTGACCATGAAGTGATCTTAGATTTGGAAGTCATCCACCTTATATTTAGATAGAATGAACTACGGTCCTGAGGACCTTATGGGAGCACAGTCATGCTATAAGCTTGGACCCCCTTACCTTTGTACTGTTATCAGAGATAAAAATAAAATTCTCTCTTACTTAGGCTACTGATATTTTGAGCCTTTCTTAATCACAAGCAAACTCAATCTTAGAGGATTTCTCTTAATAGAATTTTAAGTAGAGAAGGTTATGATTTCTATGTCTACTAGAAGGAAAAAAGAAAAAAGCCATAGTTTGGCTGAAGCCTTGAAAGTCAAGAACAGCATAATATGTGCCAAGTTCCTCCTCGTTACAGAGTTAGGTGATCTTCCACTTATTTGGGACTTGGAAGGAAATGACCGAAAACTGTTCTGCCTCTTATAAGCCAACACCCATCTAGGGGAACAAATGGATTAATGTTGAAAAGACCAGAAGAGAGAGAGAGCTTTTTGGATTCTGTGACACTCTGTGGAGAGTCATTTCTCCTTGAATTAAAGTCAAATGAGAGGAGCTGTAAGGGGAATAAGCAGAAAGTTTGACACGGATCCCTTACTGTTTAGGGGGCGCAGTGACAGAAATCTGAAGCTGAAAAGCTGTTGCTAACTGCCCGAGGCTTCCAAGTTAAGGAAAACTGTGCTGTCCTTCCCAAGACAGTGGGGCCAAAGCATATGTGACTGTTTCTTGGGAGAAGAAGCCAGCATGAAGTTGTCTTAAAAATTATTAAGCTGGAGGGGTGATAAGATCCCAAAAGAAAGGTGTAGTCTGTGTGGCCTGAACCACTGTTTGCCCAAATCTTAAGGCTTTTGTTCTTGAGTATCTAGTGAAAGGAGAAATAAAATCACTCACCTCAGAAGAATTGTATTTAGAATTTTTCCATGAGGACATTTCTGAGGAACCTTGAAAGTGCTCTACTACAGACAGATCTAAGTCCTGCCATGAGAGCATTGGACCAGGTCGCGGTATTATCAGTGACATCGGGCCTTTCCTGCTTATTGCTTCTCTTCCTTTCCTTGGTCTGAATGTGGAGGATCCACAGGCAGTCTTCTCCGGGACAGGGAGAGGAGAGGAAGTAGGGGCACAGAAGGGGTGAGGGAAGATGCTGCCACGTCCCACGCTGCTGCTGGTAGCAGGAAGCAAACCCAGGCTGGAGAGGAAAGAGGCCTGATCTTTAAATACTGTTTTTGACTCTTTGCTGGCCATGTTCATAACCAGACTTAACAATTCTTGTGATTAAAAATAAAATCGTATCATCTAAATATGACAAGAAATATGAAACCAGACCTAAAATCGATTCAAGAGATAGGATAGAACTAGCTCAAAGAAAAATTTAAAGAACAGGCTGCCTTGATGTGTGCTCTGTGTGTGTATGTGTGTCTAAGTAGGTATATGTTTGAAAAGGAGAGATAAAGCTATTTTTTTTCACTTGCACCCTATTGACTTCTGCTCTTTCAACATATAAGTGACATAATTTTTAAAAATGCACATTGGCGGGGCCAGACCAGTGGCATAGCAATTAAGTTCATGCATGCCTCTTCCGTGGCCCAAGGTTCCCCATTTCAGATCCTGGATGTGGACCTAACACTGCTCATCAAGTCATGCTGTGGCAGGTGTCCCACATATAAAGTAGAGGAGGATGGGCACGGATCTTAGCTCAGGGCCAATCTTCCTCAGCAAAAAGAGGAGGATTGGTGGTGGATGTTAGCTGAAAGCTAATCTTCCTAAAAAAAATAGGAAAGGTACACATTGCCTGTTTGGACTATAGGGTTGCAAGAATAGAAGCTGTAAGACAATTTCAGTAGTTCATGGACGCGATCAGAGCAGCTTGAACTATGGAGAAGGCAGGCCAATAGGGAAGGAAGTGAGTAAACTCAGTGTATATTTTGGAGGTGGTGCCCAAAAGATTTCTAGGTTCAGAGACTTCATAGCAGCCTGTCTCACCATCTCTGGCACAAATAGCTTCCCTGTTGGAGACACTAACCACCCACCCCTTTTTCCTGTCTGTTCAGTCACATGAACATAGAGAGGAATTGCATGTTTACCATTCTATTGTACACTAATTCCTGCTGATCCTAGCACCCTCCTCATATCTTTTTTCCAAACTGATTCTTGGATGTGAATTCCTTACCATACACTTAAATAACATTAGTTAAGTTTATTTTAGATGATTTAGAGAAACATTATCCCAATATTTAATAAAACCTGTTCATAACACAACATGAACAGTGGAATAAAAAGTTATATTGCCTATATTCACTATCGCATGGAGAAACTTATAAACCAATAAATGTAAAAACAGACAATTTTCAGAATTTGCTATGACAAACGTCATATGGAACAAAGTTATATTTGAGGAAAATTGTTGCCCAGAATTTATAAAGCAGTTTTGTTTTTACAATGCTATTTATAAAAACACTATCTGAATATAACACTATAATTCTAAATTTATGAGAAAAAAACAGCCGTCAGAAAGTTGGGCAGTAAGCTGCCGGAAACCTCCCAGTTCTACTCTAAAGTAACAAAATGGCCAAATTACTTTTTTTTAAATAATAGTCAACATCTTTGAATAATCTTTTTCATAGAATATGCAAAGCTGTTCAACATTTTCTTTTTCATTTCAAGGACATGTGCGCCAACAGTATGTATGATGTATCTTGTAGGGATTTTGAGACTAGCATGACTTATATTCATAATATTTGGATATTATGTATTTTTCTTGGACTTATCTACACATCTGTGTCAGTGCCAGCAAGAAAAATGAAAAAAAAAAGAGAATTTGATCCTCATTCTCAAGTGTTTAAAGCTATAACTGTTCGTGTTCTTTGCTTTCCTGTGGCAGGGCAGATGTCTTATTTTTCTCAGGCAGTGAACTGGCTGGATCTAGACTTCAACAGCCTCGGGATAATCTGAAGAGTACACACCTCACAGCAGCACCAGGGCACAAAGACCATGCTGCTCTTGACTGACAATGGGAAGGAGCTCAAACCATTCTTTTGTCTAGACGCTCTCTTCCTCCCAAACTTCAGAATAAACAAATTCAAGACTTGCAGCTGCATTTGTGTTACATACAGACAAGATGGGTAAACAAAATTTGACTTTCTTCCTGTCAGAGTAGGCATGGATCCTGACAGACGTGTTTCCTACACTGTGTATACCACATTTCATTGCCAGAGGAAAGGCCTAAAGAACAATGCGCCTGTGCCTCTGTGTGATGTGTGGACAGTGGACAATCGCCACATATTCTACAGGATTCTGTTCTTCCCCTTTCATCATAGATACAGTCACTAAAGTTATATAGTTTTAATTCACCAATATTAAACCAAAAGTCTGCCTAGAATCAACACAGCTTTACGTTTTTCTGACTTCACTCCGTTTGAGATGAAAGAATAAGCAAATTGAATTGGACAGAATAAAATTTCACCTAAGTTCTTGCAGAATATTTTAAAGAAGAAATCTGGATTTATGGCAAACAAAGTATTTTATTCTAATTTTTCCACTCCACTGTTAACAAGATATTTACCTATACCTTACAGCAGAAGTGCCCACAATCATAGTAAACAAAGCTTGCTGGTATAAGATTAATTAGAAATAAAAGTACATAGTCATTTCACACAGTAAGTAGTTCCAATTTTTAATGGAAATTTTCTAAGTGGAGAAGTTTAGTTTGAAATGCACGTATCCACAGCATAGATGTTTCCAATATATAATCTCTAGTATTTTGATGCTTTTCTTAGCTGTATTTTAGTAATCAGGTAAATCCATTTGGTCATTGAGACAGATGTTTCTTGTGCCCCATATCACATGCTTCTCAGGCCATTTGTGATTTCAGCAACAGTGGGTAATTCTGAACATGCCAATGGAACCTAATCTCGAGCATGCTCTGTGGCTCCCTGCTTTTCTGCCTTAGGGCTTTCTCTGAAGATAAACCTCGCTCATTTTCCAGTAGCTACCACCCAAAAAGGCAGTGTGGCAAGTGGAGTTAATGCCTCTGAGGACAATTTTCAATTTAGCAGGAATGATGGAAGTAGGTAGGCAAATGCTCTCATCTCCATTCTTAGGATGGACAATGCAGAAAAACATTTTGTACATTTCTGAGAAGTTCCTACAGAATCAAGAGCTTGTGTGTTAGCTATAAGTGACCTTGATAACAAGCCTTTTATTGGCTTTTCTTCCTTGCCTGTCTCACTCCCCCAATCCTTCACCTGCTTCCTCTGATCACCTTTCAGGCAATACGCTAGCACCCAAGTCCTTTTATTAGTCTCTAAATTTGTGAATCCCAAACTGGGACAGTTACCAGCCAAAGAATATGCCACACAGAGCGAGGTAAAATGCTCCTCTCACAATAATCCAGTTAATTTCACATCAATAAATTGAAATACACACCATCAATGCATGTTAGCACTTTGAGGATCTTGAATTTATATGAGAATCTAATAGAATATATAGACCTTTTACATAGAAAAATGTAAGGAGCCCATTTATCAGGAAATCCCATACATAGGCTGAATTCCATAAAATGCAGATTGAGAACTTCTGCACGCAATCATTTTTATAATTTTTTTTCCTAAAGATTGGCACCTGAGCTAACAACTGTTGCCAATCTTCTTTTTTTTTTTTTTTCTGATTTTTATCCCCAAATCCCCCCAGTACATAGTTGCATACTTTAGTTGCGGGTCCTTCTAGTTGTGGCATGTGGGATTCTGCCTCAGCATGGCCACATGAGCGGTGCCATGTCCACACCCAGGATCCGAACCGGTGAAACCCTGCGCAGCCAAAGCGAAACGTGCGAACTTAACCACTCAGCCACCAGGCCGGCCCCGTTCATAATTTTTTTAAATAAATTTTTTTTCAGTTGTTTATTCTTGTCTACTTCATTTTATGCTGTATAAGCAAGTCTCTGAGCAAAATCTCAGGAGGTGCATTTTGGTAAACTCAGGTAAAAGGACAACAGCATGTTGTCCTCTGTGGAAAAGGCCACAAAGATTGTCTCTCTTTCTTTCCCTATGTCCTCCAAATGTCCTATCTATTGGCAAAATGAGGACTTCATAACCTTTTCAAAGATAGTTTCATACAACATTTTCCAGGGATTGCAATGCTCATCAATGGGTAGAAAACAGAGCTAATGAAAGATGTTGTTCCTCCCAGCCCATCAAAAGTTCTGAGCCAAAACTTTCTTTTGTTTTTAAATTCCTTTGGAAAATTGAAGAAAAGAGTGAGACTCCTGAACAAGGAGAATTCTGAACTATCAGATATCACTCTGTAAAGAAATTTCACTTCAACTGCTACTCAAAAAGAATATCTTCTTCCTCAACCCTAAAGATTGTTTGCAGCCAACAATCATAAACCACACCACATTACCTATCTTCTGCTACCACCTTGTTGTGAGTGGATAACATTTTTCAAAGAATTTTGCTTGGTCCTGGGCAAAGACAAACACTGTTTTCTCATAGTTAAGATATAGCAATTCTAAAACATAATGGCTCTGCAATAGCCACAAATCATTTGATGTATCATCATAATTGAAATTGCAGAAATTAAGACACAGTTCTACTCCTCTTCCATACAGTGTAGATTACATTGTATCTAATATCTTCTCATCCTTGGAAAGACATGTATATACATACATATATATATATATATATATACTTAGGCAGGAAATACTGATGTCAGAGGTTTGGGCTCATGAAGGCTGCAGTTGACTGTTATTCCAAAATGAACTACCCCAGACTAGATGTGACACTGAGAAGAGTCAGGATCCTGCAGAGATTCCCACCCATATGGGCAGGATCAACGGTGTCCCAAAAGGCGGGGCAAATTAAAATAGTAGAAAATTGTTTTCAAGTGAGGCAGATCCGAGGGCAAAGTTGCAAAGCTAAAAACCTAGAGCTATGGGGACTTTCATAGGAAGCATATTAAAAAGAAATTATCTTCCTATATAATTATCCCCTTTAATTACATGAAACCTTTGATTAATGTCTGATGCAGCTGTAGAGCCAAATGCAAATTATTCTGATGAATAAAGAGATTGAATATTGGAGAGAAGAATGGTCTGTAATGAATCAAGGGATTGGATATTAGAAGGAAGACTAACCTGTGCCACGTTTTTCCTTCCCCGGATTCCTCTGAGGAGAAATCACCCTCCTATATAGGGAGACGCCAGGGGTTTTAGGTTGAGATAAGCATAATCTTAAAAGCAACACATTAGTTTATGCCTAGAACTCTTTTAATGGATGAAAAATATTTAACGTCACTTTTAATTCTTAACTTGAAGGAAACCTGGAAGAGAAAGAACAGTGACGTAAATTCATACTACAGCATGATTAATTAAAATGTGCCCCCTTTGAAATCCATCACACTCGAAATCAAAGGTTAGAGCAGAGAGCTGTGGAGACAGTATGAGCATAGCATGCACCTAAAGGGTTGCAAATGTGGGGTACCACAGGGAAGGTCCGAGCTTCTATTTTTCGGTTTTGCTTAGGGTCACTCTAAGACTTTGATTCTTAAAATTTGAGATTTCATGATCATTAATTAAAGGCATTTCCATCTTAGGGTTGCTAACATTTAATTTTGTGAAATAGGATGTAAAATCAATCAATCATTTAATCAAACGAATTCAAGAATGACTTACTAGATACCACAATTTCATTAAAAAAAGAAAGGTTTAACCATTGCCACACTGGAGATACGTGTGTGTGTATACACCTATATATGTGTGTACTTACATATATGTGTGCATATGTATATATATTCACATACATGCATATATATACTTACATACATACATATATACGTGTGTGTATATGCACTCAGAATTAGTCGCTTAAAATTAGTCTCTTTTTTCATCATGCAGATAATTTCACATTGACGTGATGTCTGAAGTTTCGGTGATTATCTCCTTTCTAGGCAGAGTGGGAAGTTGGAAAAAACCTGGAAGAGACCATTGAACCCCTGAATCAACCCACCTTGAAGGCCATCCCACTTCTAGACTTTGTGTTTTGTGAGATAATGCATTTCTGCTACTTGCAGATGAGAGCATCTTAACCAAAACAGAGAGATGAAGTGTGTTGGTCAGGACTCTTTCAGTTTCAACTGATGGAAACTCAATTCCAACTGCTTAAGCAAAAAAGAGGACATGATACTGCTTGGCATAACAATATAAAATGGCTCTCCATGTGGGCAGCAGAAGCCATGTAGATTTTGTGGATTTAGAAAAATGTTTTTCTTCTAGTAGTCTAGAGTGTAAACTAGCTTTCAGAATTAATATTTAGCTTTGCAAAATTATGTGTGTGTGTGTGTTCCAAACATTACCATTTGGAAGACTATGGGGAGAATGAGTAAGCGTTTCTATTTCATATTGGTGGAGATACACTGAAAACTGTCCTTTAAGTGCCCAAGGCTGCCCCATGTTTTTTCTACTGGGGCCCTGCATGATTATTCTAGACTCAGACTTTAGGACAGATGCTGTCGGAAGGTTACTGTGTACTATGGGTCACCCCAACTTTGGGTTAGTCCATCTGCATGATCAGGGTTGAGCTTTTCCTAACTGGTAGAAGTACCCCTGGTGAAGGATTGTCGAAGGGGTTCATCTCTCAGAGAAGGGACAGGGAAGTTGTTTTCAAGTCAAGAAACATGAAGAGACCCCTGTGAAAGGCTGATATTTCTTTATTTAGGGTTCTTGGAAGAGTTCTATTTGGAATCCAGCAAAATTGGTTTTTAAAATTTACCTTAAAAAAATTGCTACATTATTCTCCCCATTTGTGACATAGTGGATAAAAAGAATCATCATAGATCAACATTGGTCCTCAAACTGAAATTTAGGGATCATTCCATGAGCTGAAATTCTATCTCAAGTTAGGACTGTAAATCATCTCCCTTTGGCATTTCACCTCCTAGCTATGTCTGTTGTCCCTCTAAGATGGTAATTCATAAATTGACTCTTACACAATTCGGGACTATTCCAGGGATTACAAAAGCTTGAACTCAAGAAAGCCCCTCCTCGTTGAAAGGGAGTAAAGTGCACGAACTCACATTGCATTGAGCAGTTTGAAAACTTAAATTGCTTCAAAGTTTTAAAGTCAGCAGGTGAAAATAACTTAGGTGAGTTTAGAATAAGGAATATCTATATCATATTGTAAGTTTTTATTATATAGGAATGAATAAAACTGAGGTGGGGCAGGTAGATACATCCCAAGATCTGTTGCCATTTTGAATAGTATCCAGATACTTGCAGATGTTTATGTAAGAATTTTCTCGAAGCATTCTGTAATTCTAAGAAGTACTTTAATAAATGTTCTGTTTATACTCATCTCCGAAGAGTTCATTTATCCATGTGTATTGGCACATTTCTCTAATGTGCTCCTTTGGTTTCATGCCACCTAATTTCTAAAAAGTAAAATTACCTAATAATGAGCTCCATTTCATACATCTATAACTAAACTCTCTTTTATGAATAACAAATGGATGCTGCTTCTAACAAATTCTGAACATAAGGAATATTGTTATGATAGGTTTCCTGTGGTTGTTTTATCCTCTGTACTCCATATGTATCGTTTTTAAAGGATTCAAATTACTTTGAATAATAGAGATATTGGCTGTTCATGAGGAAATCAAACACATTTAACTGCTATTTTCAAGTTTATTTTATTATTTTACAGCTCCTATTTCTTTTTATCCAGAGTATCTAATGCCAAAAATTTCAAAAGGACTTTTGGCAGATATGTAAATAATTTGGAGAGCAAATATCCAATTAATAAATTTTGGCAGATAGTCTTTTGGATCTGCATGAGAAAAGAAGACTATTTTAATATCCTTGACCAGTTCATTACTACCGACCTACTTCTGCCCACACATGGCAAACGCTCCAGGTTTTATTTGAGGGCAATGTGACCGGGCGAATCAGTCAGTTACTGAAGCTTAAACGTTCAGATAACGTGAAAGTGGTTTTCTTTCTCTCAACCATTCTGCTGTTTTCTAAAAATAAATTGAAGGAACTTTCGTTCATTTACTTTTCTTTGAGTACTGTTTTTATTCTTAATTGCATATTAAAGTAGAAGATGAAAAATGGTTTCAATTGCTATGATCTCACACCAGAGAGGCAGCTGAGGACAGGACCCTGACCATTTGTTCTCAGAGCACTTTTTCTCTTCACAATTCTGCTCTTTGGTTCTGTAAATCTGTTCAAGACAGAGACTGTTAGCTGACTCTGAGGTACTCAGGAAAAAAGCAATGTCTAATATTCTTAAGCTGGGACAAAGTAACCCTGTCTGATTGTTTTCTCTTGTGGAGGAAATGATGAGACCTGGAACAATTTCTAAAATGGAAAAACCAAGACTTAACCTTTTCAATGAAAGGATTTAATACCAAAGCTTAATTTACAAAGCAAACTTCCATTACTGAAAATAGCTTTTAAAACCCCAGCCTTATTTTAAAGGTCACACAGAATTTCTTTCATAATGTCCCTTTATAGAAAGTATATATCATAATTCCAAAGTTTGCTATATTTTGCCTTTCTGCTACATGAATAGCTCCAGAATGCTATATGCAGATGTTGCTTTCCATTATTATCAGAAACAATTACTTTGAGTGTTCCTGGCTACCTTTAAGAGGAAGAGTGCATCAGACACTGTGACACAGAGTAATGCGATTTCGCAGAAGCTTCATGTACTAGTGTCTTCAGTGGACCATCAAATCTGAGAGGCCTTCTGGCCATTTGACTACTTCACTAAGACTACAGAAGGCCCTCTTCATTAAATCTTTATCCTTCAAACCATAATGACTATTCTTGGGGGCAGTGCATGAGCAAAACTCTTCTGTCTAAAATCCACTGTGGTCATGGAATCTTGTTTTGTTTCTTCCTAATTTACAACCACATCTAAAATATCACTTGTATATTTTAAGTTCTAATGCCTCTTACATGGTAAGATATTTCCTGAGATTGTGGAAATACATGTATGCACAACACACACACACCCCACCCCTACATACACACACGCATCATGTAATGTACATTTTTTTTTGTGCAAGGCTATGGATATAGTCACACACATTTCATAGGTCAAATAACTTCATGTGTCCTTTCTTCTGAGGCTGTGATCATTGTTGGGTAAGAACAATATTTATTATTCTCCAATTCAACAAATAGTGAAATCCTACTTTGTATCTGTCTCTTTTTTTAGCAGTTTTATTGGAGCCTAATTCACATTCCTGAAAATTAATCTGTTTTAGGTGTAAAATTATTCCTGGTGAATTTATAGAGTAATATAAAAATCATCACTATCCACTTTTTGAATATTTTCATCCCCCAAAACATCTCTTCTCTCCATCTGCGGTCATTTCCCCTTTATACCCATAACCCTATGCAACCCCTATTTAATTTTCTGTCTCTTTTTTTCACCATTTTATAAGTAGAATTGTACATATGGGTTTTTTTACATCTGGCTTCTTTCCCTTCGCGTGGTTTTCTGAGGTTCATCCATGTGGTAGTATCAGTCATCCACTCCTTTCTATTGCTAAATAGTATTCCATTGTGTGGATATAGCACATGTTGTTTGTGTACTTACCATTCGATTGACATTTGGGTTGGTTTCAGCCTGGGGCTTTTGTGAATAATGATGCTATTAACATTAATATGCATGTCTTTATATGGACATATGGTTTTATTTCACTTGTATATATACCTAGGAATGGAGCTGCTGAGTCATACGGTAAATTCATGTTTAACTTTTTAAGAAACTGTCAAACTGTTTTCCAAAATCACCGCACCATTTTACATTTCCACCAGAAATTTATGAGGGTTCCATTTTTACCACATCCCCACCAACACTTGTCTTTGTACGTCATTGTGATTACAGCCATCCTACTTAGTGTTAAGTCTCATGATTTTGAAAAGCATTTCCCTAATGACTCATGATGTTGAGCATCTGTTTATGTGCATATTGGCCATTCATTTATCGTCTTTCATGAAATGTCTATTCAAATCTCAGGCACTGATTTACATCGGGGGATATAATACAGAACAAAATAAATGCCCCACCCTCATGAAGCTGACTTTCTAAGAGCAGGGAGGCAGACAATGAAAGTATATAACCATGTCAAATGGTGTTATGTGAGATGCAGAAAGGCAAAGCAATGTAATGGGCATAGGGGATATCAGATTGGGGGTGGGCGTGATATTCTAAATAAGATTTACAAGGAAATTCTCAATGATAAGTAAATTGCAGAAGCTCCTGAAGAAAGTGAGAAAGGGACCCATGTGTATTTACAGTGGGTAGATGTATACGTATTTGGTAGCACATCTGCATTAAAACAGGTAGTATCATGAACAACTATTTAATTCAGATGAGCAATAGCACTTTCCATCCTCCCATCAAGCATATTGTTATTTAAAGGAGAGCTCAAGTCCTTGACAGAAATATTAATGTTATTTATGAGCTCAGAGTTTTTTGAGTGCTTTTTTTATAGTCACTTCAAAAAGTCCACAGAGCCAATTATTGTAATATTTACATAATCTGTATTATCTTGTTAATGAAGTGACAATTTTCCAAGTTATCACTGCTGTGTGTTGGTTTTTAATTTTGTGTCATAGAAATATGATAGTTTACATTCTGTTTGATAGCAATCCATTTCTTATACTGTTGGAAAATGGTCTCTTCTCACTAAAAGAGCTAGAAAAGCTTCATCTAACATCTGCCACAGCATCATGACAAAGGGCATCTTGGATAACACAGAGAATGCAGAAACAGAGCTTCTGTTTAGATAATATTAAAGCACCTCACAGTTATTTTTGTTGTTTGTTAAAAATGTATCAGGTTTTTGCAATTTGCAGAACATACTAAGGAAGGCATATTGTTCTATGATAAAAGCTCAGAACTAAAATTGTACTTAGAATAAGTACATAAGCAAAACATATCCTTGTAGGGTTAATAAGAGACACGAGACACTCCAGCACAACAGAAGCAACATGGGTCCTACAGAGGAGACTGAACTCTGGACCAGAAACACATCTCCCTCGTTACCCCTACCCAGGAAGAGTTATATGTCGTAGTGAGAATTTGGCGTTTAATTCCTGAGTTTGAATCATTTCTCTTCTACCTGCTATCTCTCTGAGGTTTTCAGGTATTTTGTTTGGATGGATGTTTTTTCTTTTTTCTTCTTTTTTTATTTTTTTGAGAAGGGGCAGGCTCCTAAAAAAGAAAGTGCGTTTTCATGACATTGGCCTCTAGACAGATTCTGGCATATACCTCTGAAGTCAGGAGGCAACTACCAGCACATACCAAATTTCTGATGCTTATTTTCCCTTCCCTTAGGTCTCTCTAGAATGGTGTCAGTGACTAGAGATGTTACATGAAACTTTGCTGCCTGTTTTGGGCATGACTTTTGCTTACAACAAAAGGATATGGTTGGAATTAGCCATACAGACCAAGCCAATGCCCATGAAGCAGAAACTTTGGAATTATCATCATCAACAGCATCATTCAGATTGAGCATCACATTTCAAGGAAAGAAAAGATGAGAATGGCAGAGATAGGGAGAGGTGATATACAGTAAAGTGCTTAGATTTTTAATTAGTAAGGATGGGACAGGCTAGAAGTGGACTAATGTGGCAGTAAAGGATATCAGAGACCAAAAATAATGGACTAAAATTCTGAAGCCCACAGGTGTTATGCTGAGTGTGTACCATGGAAAAACATGGACATGGTCCTAGCCTGATAAAGTTTATCACCCAGCAGGTAAGACAAACACTAAAGAATCCAAGAAAAGCAACCATGTTAATGCTTCTTCTTAAGGTAATAACTGGGTAATATGAAAAGGAATAATAAAAACCACCTAGATTAGACTGTGGAGTCAGGAAAATCCTGAATTATGGAACTTATCAATAGGGTTTAACAGGTAAGAGTCAAGGTGATTATTCAATGCAGAAGGTACAGTATGTTGAAAAGTCTTGAGGAATGAAAGCACTTAAATTGTGCAAGGACTAAAAAGACCAAAGAGTCTGGCGCAGGGAAAGTATAGATAGACAGTGGCTAGAAATGAGCTTTGAGAATTAATTAAGGCTGGATCATGCAAAAATGAATACCTAATGGAAAAGATTTGTGATTTTATTTTAAAATCAATGAGAAATAGTTGAATAATTTTAAGCAAGGGTTGACATGACCCTCTTTACCTTTAAACAAGATCACTCAAGTTGCTGGGTGAGGAGTTCATTAGATGGAGGCAAGGATGGACATGAAAAGGCCATTTGGAGGCTAATATGATATCTCAGAGGAGAGAGGACAATGACATGGACTAGAGGGAAAGCAGTGAAAATGCAAACCAATGGAAGGATTTGATATATGCTTTTGAAGGGAAATCAACAATGCTTGGAGATGAATTGTGCAGTGGAAGAGAGGCAGCAGGAAGTGAAATTTCCAAGTTTCTGGTTCATATAATTGAGCCAGTTACTGAAATGGGATGAATAATAGGTGTGAAGGGAAAGATCCAGAGTGCCATTTAGGGCATCTTAATTTTGAGATGTATATTAGTCACAAAAATCAATATATAATTGCCATTTATATATAGGAATGTGGAGATCAGAAGAGAAATCAGAGACAGAGATAATAATTGGAAAGTTTTCAGAAATAGATGGTATTTTTAAGACTGGAATTGATATGCTTGCTTTGGATGAGGGTGCATAATGAGTAAAGACCTGAAAATATCCAAAGATTTTAAAGACTGGGAAAGGGGAGAAAAATTGGAAGCAAATAATGAAAAAAAAACAACTAAAGATACAGAAGAAAAAACAAAAGAATACGTCATAAGAGGCGATAGAAGAGAAAATTTTCACAAAGAGAGGGACAGAGAGAACTTTTGAAATACCTCTGAAAGGTTAAAGTAGACAAAGAGAATTAAAAATTCTACTTTGGGAGGGTCAGCCCCAATGGCCTAGTGGTTAAATTTTGGTGCACTCCAATTCAACGGCCAGGGTTCAGTTTCTGGTCACAGAACCATACCACTCGTCTGTCAGTGGCCATGCTGTGGTGGCAGATCACACAAGAAGAAAAAAAACAAGAAGATTGGCAATAGATGTTAGCTCAGGGCAAATCTTCCCCAGCAAAACAAAACAAAACAAAAATCCACATTGGATTTAGCAAGATGGAGTTCATGGGTGTTCTAACAAGAGCACTTTCAGTGGTAAACTGAAGGGATCAGAGACGAAAGGGAGTGGGACGGGAGGAAGCCAAGGCAAGTAGTTTCAGCAGAGAACTTTATGAGTAAGGGTGGTGGTTACTGGGAAGATATGATTAGAAAGGATTTTTGGAAAACCGTGAGGTAGTGAGTCATTTTAAAATGCTAATGGAAATGACCCAATGGAGAATAGGCAGATGAAAATCCAGAAGGAAAAAAGCATTAGATAATGTATTTTGGTTAGAGGAAGTTGGTCTGGCATTTAATTGGACCAGGCTAACCCTAGAAATATTTTACTCAGACTGAGTCTCCAGGTTGAGCCAAGAAAGGGAGAGAGAGCGTGACAGGTAGGATATGCATGACAGAAGTATGAACAATACCTGCCCCCAGTTTTACTAGATGTCCCATAATGGAACTACTCCAAAGTTCTTTTATTTCACTTAGTCCTATCCATTTACTAAAAAATTTAGCAATCTTTAAAACATGAAAAGGTGACTGTGTGCTTTCTGCAGAGATACCAGATATGAATAATAATTAGGAAATACTGCCTGGCTTTGTAGAAATCTTAAAGAGAAAGAATATCCGAGGGAGAAAGAAGGATGTGGCCATGGAAGAGAATGCAGGTCAAGTCAATAGCTTTGGGGAGATGATAGAAGAGGGTGAGCAGTGACTCTGCCCAGGGCAGGACCCCAACATCACAAGGAAGAATTCAGTCTGCCTGCTTGCACCACACAACCTGGTGGTCTTTCTATTTTTATCCTGAGCTTTGACAATGTCTATAATCTTCCCCTCCCATATATTAAAAAAACTATGTCAAACCAAAGTGTGAATTCTAAAATTTCCCCCATTTTTTTTACAAAGGCTTCACCAAACTTGGAGATGTAGTAAAGATAGGTTATGGTGTTTTTAGAGACTTTGTGGTTGTAGAACACTTAAGAAAATTAAAAAGAATTCTGTGTTTTCAGAAATGGTTAGATTTGGAGCAATATCTTTCGGGAAACAAATTTCTCGTAATAATATGTTAAAGGACGTAGAGACGGACCTCTTTTAAAAATAATAATAAAACTATAATCAGTGATGAAAGACCTTGAATCACCTGCTGACTCAAATGATGGACTGAGGTTCTTGAGAGCGAAAACCTTACTGACTGGCTTTTCCCACGAGGTTTCCAGTAGGCTTTGGTTTGCTCCTGGCTTGGAATTCCAGTACAAAAGGCTTTCTTGTGGTGACTGCACTCTGTTTTTTGGATGTAGCCAATGCCAGGAAATGGACTGAGATGAAGAAATATAGTGTGTTTTGGGTTTTGTTTGTTTGGGGTTTTTTTGGCTTTGTTTTGTTTCTTCACTGAAAAATTTGCATCAAAAAATGAAGACTCCTTTGTCTCAGAAGAGAGTTTACAAAAGCGAAGTGCGCTGGTGTGCTCAAAATGCTTCCGCGACATTGAATATTTAAATTTAAAAATAAAGTACAGTTTGCCCAATAGCAGACTCATGAAACTTGCAGAATTTGTGGTTGCCAAAACTCGGGAAACTTGTGCTAGATTCAGCTATGGGGGATTTTAGACCTCTCCAAACTGCTATTTGTATATCATTGTGTAGATATAGGTAATGTGGGAGAGAGAACTTGGTGCCGAAATTAGGGTACTGAGGGAGACGAGGATACGGTCCTTCTCCGCATCAGGGAATTCTGAACCATCTTCTGTTCATTACAATTTGTAATTCTGCTATTCAAAGTGAAGGGAAAATTGAGTTCAGCTTCCATGGTCTGAAGCCCTCCCACTTTGTTCTGCGACCCCATCAACAGGGAACTTCTAGCCTGAAAGTGTCTGTGGCACTCCTTGGACACCCAAGGAGAGTAAGTCTGCTTAGAAAGTGATATTAAAATGTCAATTACAAAGCCATTTTACGAATAAGTTCTGAGTTTATGTCCCCAAGCAACTTTAGAAGAGGTCACAGTGTTGCTCTAGGTGCTGGGTTTGCATAAGGGGTATAATTTGAGGTTCCTTTTGCTTTTGCTTTTTCAAGAAAAATAAGGTCAGCTCCTGGTTTTCTAACCACAGTCAATTTCATATTAAATTCCTTCCTGAATTTTCACTTTCTAACAGCAAAGTGCTCTGGAATGGTTTGAATCACATTCTATGTGGAAACACTTGCACATTTTGAAAATTAATGCCTTTACAGGTTTAACATTGTTATTATTTTAGGTTGTTGCAATCTAGTAGACATTTTCCAGTAGATATGTCATGACAGTATTTTATATTATATTATATATTATAATAGTATTAATGTAGTTATATTATTATATTTATTTTGATGTGAAATTATTTTATTTCTTTAATTGGGAAGAAATTGCATTTTAGCTAACCTGATAATTTGTGTACACACACACATGATTGAAATCTTCTCAAAAGTCCTTCCTTCCAGAATTTTGTCTAGATTCCCCAAGCTAAACTGCTTAATATAGGCTCTGAGAGGAACACACTCTAAGAAAACATAAAAGTAAAAATATGAATAGTTGTATAAACAATCCTTTTAATGATTTCCATTTTCATTAGTTGTGTATAAAAATCCTATCCTCATTTGTAAAGTATTTTTCAAGATTTTAAAATCTAAAATTTTAAAGACATGAAATGTGTATCAAAATAAGGCAGGAATTTACTTAGAGATAGTAAGAGGGAAGAAGGAGTGCTGTGTGGTCAAGAGACCATGTAGGATTGAGCATCAGGGGATCTGGGTTAACATTCCTGCTTCACCCCTACATAGAAAGTAACTTTAGTCTTCTGAGTAAAAAAATCATAAACAGAAAATAAAGAATTTGGACAGGATAACATCTTCCATCTAGTCCAAGCCTCAACATTATCCTGCTCTTAGAAATAACAAATATTGATTTCCATGGTGTTATTTTGTTTAGTTTCTTTCTTTTTTCTTTTTATTGGATCACAGTGTGTTTATTTAACTTAAATTTAAATATGTTTATTTAATTTTGCTTTTATGCATTCCTGAAAAATTTATGCTGTTTGTGAGCACGTTTTCATTTTCATCAGTGGCCATATAAACAGGTATCTCTCCTTTATTTTTCCACTCAGTACTCCATTTTTCAGATCTAACCATGTGTACATCTGACAATCTGTTCCTAACTGTGGCACATGTAGTGTTTCACAATGTAAATTTTTTACATTTACTTACTCGCTTTCCCAATTATGGAGACTCAAAATTCCCCCAAACTCTTCACTTCCACCAATATTTCTGCAATATCCATTCTTGAACACTTTATAAACATGTGTTCTCACATGTTTCTCTTAGATAAAAACCTAGGAATGGAATATCTGGGCTAGTCATAGGGTATATCAATAATTTGACATACTAATGGTGTGGTGTTCTCCAGAATGTTGAATGCCAGAATTTACTCTCATTATCTGCATATAAGAATTTCTATATCCCATATCCCCACCACCATTGGTATTAGCCAGCTTTCTAATTTTTGGCAGTCTAACAGTGTAAAGTGAAAGCCTTTATTTAAATTTCCATTCACCTAATTTCCAAAGGATTTGAACATCACTTCATATGCATGTTACACTTCGTGTTTTTTCTGTGACCCTTCAGATCATATTCTTTGCCCTTCTTTTGGGGAAATGCTGCTTTGGAAAAGTTCCTTGAATACTCCAGATATTAATTCACTGTGGGTTTTAGACGTTGCAGATGTTCCTCCATTATTTCATCTATATTTCCTTTGACATGATTCTTCTTCATTGAACACAAATAATTAATAATGACATCATAAAATTAATCATATTTACTATAGTTCATGGTTTTGAAATTATGTTTAAAAAAATCCTTTATTCCCCTAGATCAGAAAGGTAAGCCCTTATACCGTTCTCTATAAATATAAACTTAATTGTGTTACCATTCATTATTATGTCTGTGGTCCATTTGGAGTCCACTGTACATACAGTGATATATTAATAAACAAATCTTTTTGATAATTTTAATTTGAAATAGTTTACCATGCTAGTTTAAATGCATGACTAAACTATTTCAATACTACTACTTCAGAGGAGATTCTTTTCCTCATCTTTTGTAGTAGTTTTATGGTAAAAAATATTTTTGCTATGAACTCATTATTCTTCCCTGGAGGTGTTGGGTAACCACTCTAGTAAGCATAATGGGGTCAGAGGGAAAGGCTATAATCTGTGCCAGGCACAGTGAGTTCAAAGAGCGGTGTGGTGAGACACGGTCAGAGGGCCCTTGTATCCCGGAATCACTGAATGACCCGCCTTTGCTGCCACCATCCACCAGACAGCCCTACTGCTCAGGGGTTGACTTCAAACCCTTGCGGAGGAACAACAGGTAGTTTCTACAGGAGTTAAGGAGAAAACACTCACAGAAGGCTCACCACGTTGCCCGTTTTCATCAACCTTCCTCGGCAGGGTCAGCCTTTCTGCTGTTACCATGGTGACACTGGCCTAGTAGCCTGTGGCCTGGAGACCTGGGAATGATCTCTGATTTCTGTGGATAAGAGACAGGGGATAACTGTGCCAGGTCAACCCAGGAGCCTGCAGGAGCAGAACCGAGAAGCTTTCCTTCTATTCCTTCTGCTTGTTCTCTTCCTTGCTGCCTCCAAATCCCCTCTGCCCAGTTTGCAGTCAGTCATCCAACTCTGAAAAGTGCCAGTTCAAGACTGTCTGCGGTCTCTCCAGGTGCATCTCAACATCACGAATTACACCACCTGAAACTTTTCTGGCTTTCTGAATTCTACAGAGCACTTTATTTCTTATATATTAACTCATTTAATTTTTACAACAATCCTATGAGATAGTTATAACAGTTATAATTATTTCTAGCTTTACAAATGAAGACACAGAAGCTTAAAAATGTTAAAATATATAAACAAGGTCATATATAGACCTAAAATTTAGGCTTTTTTGATTCTGCTATTGTGGTAGTTATTGTTACTGATTCTATCAATTATTTTTTTCTAAATATTAGTTGTTTTGTAATTAGAATATGATGAAGTACACATAGGAATATACCCAACATGTTAATTTATAAATTATTTTGAATGTATTTATTGTAATAGATATGTGGGAAAGAGATTCCCCTGAAGATCGGCCAGATATGCAACTGGATGACAGATTAGAGGATGAAGAAGAAGGCGGTAGAGACTGATGTTTTATCATCATTCACATAATTGTTTACTAATATACTCTTCATACTTAGAAATTACAACTTTTCCATAAATTTAAAAGCAAAGGAGAGCTTTTGTAGTGATTAACGTTTGTGTTCCCATTTGTTGCTATCTTTCACTACCCTTCAATGAATGCTGTGTTAGAATTACATCTGAAAAGTTATTGGTTTTAAAAATTTCTTTCATTTCATCTTGTGTATTTAATGAGCAAATTCAGCAGCAGAACTATTTTTGATATTATTATAAAGAAAGAATAATTTGTGTTTTTCTGTGTAAGTTTTCACACCGTTCTGGGTGCTTTCATTTTTTTCTTTCTCTCTTTCAATCTTTTTTGTTTCCTCATTCCTTTTTTCTTTCTTTCTTCCCTCTTTCCTTCCCTTTCTTTCTCTACCTAGCTACATATCCATTGATTATCTACCAATCTACCACTTACATACTTCACAAATAAAAAATAAAATGACTTTGAGCGCCTATGATTGAAAGCCCATGTCTGTATTTAGTCCAAGTGTATTTGACTGTGATAAAAAAATGCGTTGCTTTGATTACTAGAAATGAATTCTTAAGACAAAGCTAACTTTCTATGCTTTCTTTTTCAAACAACTTTATTACAGCACCAGCGTTTAGGAAGGGAAGACATGTCTGTTTAAAACTATGTATTCAAACTTGTCAGAACTTTGACAAAGATAATCTTTTCAGGCTGAAAATTTCCATGCTTGGTCTCAGTAAGAGTATTACCAAAAAGGAAGACATTTGGAGTTCAGCTGTTTTTGTGTTACCGATGCACAAACATGGGAAAAGCAATATTTAAGAAGGTTTTATTGTTCTCTGCTTTCTCAACTGCTCTGTTTTAACATATATTTGAAGATTGGTGGTGGAAATGTCCCTGTAAGTCTTTAGTAACACTCTGTGCAGCTCTTCAGATACAAACATTGTTGCCCTTTTCAGATAGGAACATTGCTGTGAAGTGAGCTCAATTTGCTGACAGCTGGTTTCTGCTAACAAGTTCCACAGATTTGACTTTGAGACACAATTATACTCTGATGTGTTTGTAAACACATAATGTTAGGACTATCTTTTGAAACATGTTTAAGTATATTTTCCTAAAATTGTATCTATATGAATGATGACAAAATAAAAATATGGCCTCATACACTTTCATTAGACTTTTTAAATGACAGTTTCACTGATTCTCTTCCATGTATTTGCTCAGCTAATTTAGAATCATACAAATTAAAATCAAACTATTTTATGACTTCTATCTAGCTTTGATTCTCAACTTCACTTAGTATGATAATCAATTTGATTAGTTTAGATAGGTATTCTGATCATCTTAGAACTAATCTACCACAGTAAATTGGTCAAGAGAGTGGACGGTCCTTAATTGTTGCTGGGCTGACCGTCTGACTGAAGTACCATTAAAGCTCCTCTAAGGAAGGAGTCCACTTGAAAAGTAAAGGAAACAATGAAACCCTGCTGACCTTAATTACTTTTCTGCCTGTTCTCAGCTTCTATTCAGTAAAAGTTAGGCCTAGACAAGTTGGGTGTATAAAAATCCCTTCCAACCCTAATGTGTCATGAATCTATAAACGTGTTCATGGTTTTTTATTTTTGGATCTCATATATCTAGCAGGTTCCCAGAAGCAACATTAATGAAGAAGAGGATCTAAGAAGAGGTTCTAAAAAGGAGCAGTGTCTAAACACCTAATATAAAATAGTATTTTCTCCAGCCAGTCAGGAAAACCCAACTCTTTAACCTAAGACGTTCTGGACTGGAAGAAATACTAACTCAAGTGGACGACAATTTTTTAGACTTTCACCCAAAAATTTTGAAATAATTTTGCATTTTACTTTACAAAGATGGGTATAGATAACTATGTTTTAATAGAATGTTATTTTTGGAGACGCAGATCTTATTCTATAGACATAGGAATAATTCATTTAATTAAAAATTAACATGAATGGTTCATGCAATTATTAATGATCTGGTGTGTCTTTATATTTTTAATATTTTTTCATATCTTTACAATAGAATTTTTTTCATAAACTTTGATTTAAATGAGTAAATAAGTTACATATTTTGGAAATGTAACAATTTTAAAAAATAGATAGCAGTTCTTCTATTAGTTAAATCTGAGGCAAACCTTTATTTCAGGAGTAAAATCATCCTGAGGACTCTAAAAATGCCACCTGGACACCCTTTGGATTATGGCTTCCATAAAGTCTAATTACTTTTCCTATTGAGAAGGGATATATATCAAATTTATATAGCCTTCTGTCATTATCAGTGATAGCATGCCAGATGTTCACAGTTTATCATTGTCATAATGTTTCAAAGATCAATGTGAAATCATGTACAGTAAAGAACTGTCTAAGCAAGTTTGAATTTTAAGCTTTATTCGTATATGTGTAATCTCTTGTGTATGTGTGTGTATGTTTCACTATTGCGTAAAGAAATATATTAGTGACTATTTAAAGGTCAGAAGATAATTCTAAGTATAGACAATGATTTGGTGTAATGATATAGTAAGTATAATTCTGTAATTATTTCTCCATAAGACTTGATATTGCAGCTTAAATATCTATAGAAAGGAGGCAGGATTTAAGGATTTGGTGAACACAATGAAACATGTTTGTATATCTTGATATTTACCATTATTATCCTTATTTTGTAATCTTCAACAAATTCAATAAATGGTACTTTTTAAAAATCCTGTTCAAAGCATCAGCTGAATATACATTTGTGTGGGTGTGTCTGTAGAAGTGTAAATATATCAGAGCAAATAAAAAGAGTCATGAGCATAACGAATGATTCAAGAGAAAACGTGCACTCTTAGAATTCAAGACTGAAACAAAGAACAGCTTCTTTTAACAGTGATGGGAAACTTGAGGATATTTGGTAACAGAGACTCTTGGAAAAGCTCATAGAAGCACCTTACTCAATTGGATTTGGATGCAAAGGCCTCTGTGGTTCAGCTTTGGGTTGGAATAGAGTCTCCACAGATGAAGAAACATAAAATAAAAGTAATCCTTCACTGATTTTCACTCACTAGGCAACCACTTCCTAAATCTGAATGCAATACCCTTTGCTATGCCTCATTCTTTCCAGGTTACTTTTGTGCGTGTTACGTATCAATCCTGCTTTAATAATACGAACTTTACATACTTTCAAGGAGCCAAAAAGTAAATGAGCATTGATAGTTTCTCCAATATATGAGTGCCAAGAATCACCACTTCTGAGTAGGTAAGACATGGAAAATCAGAATAAACTTTTAATGCTACATTTAATTCAATTCTACACGTACTAAACTTTAAAAGTTTGACCATAATGATGGGAATACAAAGGTGAAATCACAGCCTTTTTTCCCCTAAATATTACTATATAATATGTATAGAACTATATGTTGTTCTAATGTAATAGAATTACGATACATATTCTATCATGAAATTCATAGCTCCAAGATTTTTCTAACACAGTACATATACCATATTTTCTGTATTTCCTACTCCATCATTATATTAGTATCTTCTACAGCTCATATCCTATTTTTATTTTAGAGTAATATTATTACATATCTCTAATGGAAATATGCAAACCTTCTATGGGTAAATTGAGAAAGGGCATATTAAATCCTGCTGGGGGTGGGGGGAAAGCGGGGACCTGGGGAAGCTCCTCAGAGGAAGTGAAGTTCACTGTTCAAAGGTCAGCCTATTTAAATAGAAATCGTTTTTCAGGTTTACATCAGAGAATTTAAACCTCCAGCTCCCCTCGCATGGTTTGATTGTTTTTGATGCTTTTTTTTGCGAGAAGCAATAACCTAGCTGATGCCACTCATATTTTGTTTAACACGCATAATGCTACAAAATATTTAGATTCATCTAATATGAACAATCAGAATATTTCATTTAAAAAGCAACATTTCCAGCTGCTCTTAAGAATCAGACCATGTGGCAAAATTAAACCCTCGTTTCTACTTAGCAAGAGTCTGCCGAAGGACATTTGTTCCCATTTGCCCACCTGGTCTATAGCACTCATTTCACTCGCTTGACTGGGCAAGGTAGTCATCTGCGCCTTCACCCCTGCTTGAAAAACACAGGAAGAAATGTTTGCTGCCCTCGTCTACCTAAACAGCTATATTACCTTAAAGAAAGAGGAAAATGTTTCCCAGAAAAAGAAACAAGATTTAGAAATAGTCCTATCCATTCAAATTGCCAAAGGATAAAGTTTATCCACTTCTTTATAATTTCTAAATGTTTACACTAAGATTCTCATAATAACATCATCCTAGATAGTTTAACAAAGGTGAGTAGAGTCTCTTTGTAAACCCTGAAGAATCTGGTTAAAGAGTATGTAGATAAACGGGAAACAAATATGTATGTAATTGTTGTTACAATCAAGTAAGTTACGTGTGTTCATCAGAGAATTTAATATGATTGACCTAAGTTTATATTCCCCAGTAGAAGGAGGAGGCAAACTCAATTCTTTTCAGTAACCAGTATATTGTTTGCTAGACATAAGGTGCAAAAGAAATCTAAATGAGGCAGAAGATTTTCAAAACACTAGGAATTCGTTTTATCCTAATCCTCTTGGTGTAGAGGCCATTGTTTCTAATCCATGGATTACCTATTTTTTTATCTTCTTATACTTCTACTAACCATGGACACTTAGTTTTCTTCTAAACTCCATTCTCTCAATTATCAAAAGTGCTTTTGTTGTCATTGTTTCTTTTTAGTGCATCTTCCTGACAAAACTACCTTCCAGGAATTATACACTGGACTTCTCTCCCTTCTTTTTTCTGCACTAGCTAGCCAAGGTTTAATTCCTACAATCAGGTGAGCAGTTTATGCCAACAGCCAAGAACCCACCTAAATATTTTATCTACTATTATAATATATTTATTCCAGCGAAAAAGACTCTATTTAAAAATGTTTTTCAATATATGATAGTGTTCTTATAATTTCCAAAAATCTGTCTAATTTCCTGGTTAAAACATGTGAATTATAAAGAGATGTGAATTATCAAGATATTTCTCATTATTTCAGGGAAACTCAAAGTCCTATGCCACATGTTTCTGATATTTTTCTACTATGAGAAAAGTGTCTGAATTTATTTAAATTTAGACATACAACAAATGTTTGCTTTAAAGTTATTTTTATCTTTTCTTTTAGTAAATTCATATTTAAGTTTAAATGTTTCACCAAACAAAATATTCTGGATAATCTATATTAGCGTTTCCACAAATATGTTCCTTGTGAAATATTTCTGAAAAATATTGTGTTCCACAAATATAGAGTCTTTGTCCAAAAACTAAACAGCTCTGCAAACTATTTCTTATCCTAAATACAAAGTGATGAAACAGAAACTGTCAGTTTGTCAATTGTTTAATTCAAATGAAAAGAAATGAAACTTCTACTACATGTATATGTGTTACTTTCAATTTCTTTCCTATCCCCCCTGAAGTCTACCTGAACACATGGCTGAGTGAATTCAACTCATTTTTGCATATTTCAAGTATAAATCAAATGTATTAATTTAGCATAAAGAGACAGCAGATTCAATAAAAAGTGAATATTTGATTAAAATAAAATGTCAGACCACCTCCACAGTGCTTTATATGACTGTCCAAATCTAGAAAATTGCCCTACAATTGAGCATCATTATATAGAAGAAATATCTCCTCACTTTCTGAAGTTACAGCATTGTATCACTTGTATATTAAGCCATGAAAAGAGTACATTTGGGTATTGAAACATGATGCAAGTGTATATGGTTTCTAAAAAGGTGATATATTAAATATACTTTTGGATAAAATAAAGTGTACAATCTGGGTTTTCTTATTAGGATTAAGGAGAAGTATAACTAATGTATATTTTCTACCTTTATTACATTTTACAGCTTTTATTTCCTCCCTTATTCTGTGATCCCAGATAGGTATCTAAACATAAGGAAGGCAGACTGTTTTCACAGCTGCTCTTACAAAGTTATACCTATGCACTGCAGACCACACAGGGGGAGCACAATTGCTCAACTGTTAAAGCAATACTGAGGGACAGTTTACTCAAATTTATTTAGTTGCCCAGCTCAATGATAATTTCTGTGTGCATATACTCTATCAGTATGGGAACATATCAGTAAGGAGACTTATTTTGAAGAATTGTGTTTTGGAATAACATGCAAGAAAGGAACAGTACATAGTAACATTGTAAAGTAGTTAAAGTCCCATGATCTTGAGAGTAAAAAGGTGGTTGATTGTGTCCAGTTTGCCCAAGAACATGCCCATGACATCTCAAACACACTCTTAAGGATAAGAAAGAAAGAAATGCTGTAGAAGCAGTAGGTTCGTATGGAAGATTGTATTCGGCTTGCCAAATTGATTTCTCAGTAAATTCAAGGGAATTCCACATTTCCTTTTTTATTATTCAGCTTAGATTATCACATCCATTATACACACACACACATGCTCCTCATAACCAAAATCTGTCATACGTATATAGAAGAAAGTGAAACAGAAGGAAAAAACAACATGAGTATTGAGCCTGATCCTCTAATACATCGAGCGTGTCTACAGTCAATATCCACCCCTGTGATCAATTGCATTTCTAACTCATACGTAGCCTTAGAACCAGGGAATTTAAATGCTTCAGGGAAAGGATGGAAAACCTCTCAGGTGTTTATGGGTGTGATGTGGCCTGTTCTTTTAAGTTAAGTACATGAAGATGAGGATTTCATATTTCAGTATGTTGTTGCCTTCTTGAAGGCAATCCTTAAAATAGCTTTTAAAAAAGATCATTGATTAGTAGCTATGAAATACCAAAACATAAAAATTAACATTTTGATTTTTATTTCTCTATTTTATTGACATTCAAACTGGTTACAGGTTTATTTAATTCCACATAGAAGTGAGGCCAAATCACTAAAAAGAAAAATATCAGCTCATCTATTAATGCCATATTGCTTCCAATAATCCCCTAGGAGGCTTTGTGCTAGAAATGTGCTGCCAGACTCACTTGCTTTCTTATTAAGTGGCATATTGAAGCTCCTCGATCCTAGTCAACAACAATCTAAAGTTCCTTTGAAAATCAACTTCCTTCTACAGGTCTATCTTTTCCTACCTGCCGCTGTTTTCACCTCTATATTTTTAAGATACTTGATGATGGTGTCTATTTTTCATAAAAGTAGCTGATATTTGCTGCATTTTTTACCTTCTTTTAAGCATTTTAAATGTAATAACACATTTAATTTGCAAAATACAATATGAAATGTATACAATCAAAGATAATTTAAAGATGAGAAAACTGAATCAAAGAGAGCTTAGATTCTTTCTGAAAGTCCTATAGCTAGTCAAGTGGCAGAATAAGAATTTGAACCCCGGCAGACTGGCCTCTGAGCCCAGCCTCATAAACACAATGTTAATCTCCCTCTGCTCAGTGTCCACTCTTTCTTTTAAAACCCTAACAAAAGATAACGCTAACTGTGGTCTACAAGGAAGGCTGTTTGACCCATCTATAATTAGCCTGAACATCAAAAGGATTCTGAATGTGCATAGAGTTTAATAAAAAATGAAATGTTCTGGCGTATGTCTGAAAATAAATATAAGAGATTAGGACAACCAAAGGCTAGCAGCAACACGCTACGTCTCTATCTGAATCTTGAAGACTTGTGCAAAAACACTGTTTGTAAGCATAATAAAAAATGATAGATGTGAAATAAGAAATAATAATAGGTAAAAATATAAACATTCCCCTAAAACAGATTTATATGACACTGCTACCATTTTACTGCCTTCAAAACTGTGTAGTGATAATATTTAGAATGACACATATAGTGATCATAGTGTTACAGTTTTTTAACTTCATTCATAAACATACTGTCAGTTGATCCTCATTGTTCCATGAGGTGGGAGGATGGAGATCAGCCTTCTTACAAAGGTAAGAAAACAAATATGAAGATTAAGGTCCAAAAGCTACATGGGAATATATTTCAAATCTTTTATCACTAGTTTTTTTGGGTTTTTTTTTTTTTTTTTTTGAGGAAGACTGGCTATGAGCTAACATCCATGCCCGTCTTCCTCTACTTTATATGTGGGATGCCTACCACAGCATGGCGTGCCAAGCGGTGCATGTCCACACCCGGAATCTGAACCGGTGAACCCTGGGCCACCAAATCAGAACATGCAAACTTAACCACTGCGCCACCGGGCCAGCCCCTATCACTAGTTATTTTTAAATAAAAATATTGTTTGAGAATATAATCTCATGAGCTCTAAGAAAATGTATAAAATACTAAACATTAGTTCGGAAAAATAAGTAGCATAACTGCAACCACAAATTTGATCCATTTTAATTTGAATCCACACAAACTTTTTTTGGATTCTTCTACTTCACAAATACACAATATTTTCCCAAAGTCAACTTTCATCAATATTTAATTGTAACTTTAGCACCTCCTTTTACTCTTTCATCTCTGTCTAATGTAGTTAAGAGTTACTCCAATAAAAATCAACTTTGTACAAAGACTTCTATCTTTAGAGCTGAAAACATCAGAATATTTGTTGGTCTGAAAGAAAACATCTGGATGTTTTAATTTTTCACTTTTCGCTTGGATTTTAATGTCACATAGACATAGCTGTATTCCAGAGACATGAAAAAGTTTTTTTTTTCAATATTTGATTTTTTTGGCCAATTCTTCGATTCTTAAGGCGTCTTTTTTTGAGCCATTTTTTTCCTCTTTGGCTAAATTCAAAGGAGGTTTATATTTCCACTCAACCAAAGTAGATTTTAATTGCAAAAGGTGTTTTTCATTTATTTTGGATTCGTCAAGATTTCCTTGTGGGTATCGTGTAAGTAAAAGTGTGCAGAGTTAGCACCTTCTTTTGCAGTTGAGTTTTTTATTGAGATAACATTGACTTACATGGAAAAGCAGAGGTTATTTAATGTGCATTTTGATGAATTTTGACAAACGCATATACACAAGTAACCAATCCACTGTTTAAGATATAGAACATTTTCATCACACTTTTCTTTTCCCCATTGTCAATTTCTATCCCCCCTGGCAAACAGAATTCTGATTTCTATCACCAAATATTTCTAACACCATAGTTTGTTCTTGAGCTTAGTATAATTGATCTTTCTGAATTTTGTGTTTGTATATGATACGAGGTAATAGTAGTGTATTATTTTTTGCCATTCCTTTTTCCAGTTTCTCAAGAACCATAGGTTAAAAAAGACTTTTCTTTCTCCACTGAACTGACTTAGGCTAAAAATTGACCGTATAAATGAACATTTATGAACTTTCTATTCATTTTATTGATTTGTTTACTCTTATGCCAAAAGTACACTCTCTTCATTACTATAACTGTATACATAGTAACGTTGACATCAGGTAGCATAATTCCTCCATCATTGTTCTTATATTTTATGATTACTTGGACTGCTGTTGGTTCTTTGAATTGACATATCATTTTAGAATAAGTTTGAAAATTTCTACTGGAGTTTTGATTGGGAGAACTTTGTAGCTGTGCAGTTTGGAGAGAATGAAGTTAATATGGATCTTCCAGTCCACGTAATCGGCATTACTTAAGTCATCTTTAATTTCTCTTAGCAATGTTTTTTTCATTTTCAGTGTACAGATTTTACACATATTTCCTAAATCATACCTAAATATTTCACATGTTTTGACTTAATTTAAAATAGTATTTTTAAAATTTCTATTTCCATTGGCTCTTTTCTATAATAGAGCAATAAAATTGATTTTTATTTACCTTTTACCCTGTGAGCTTGCCAAAGTTACTTATTTATTCTAGTATTTTTGTTGGGATAAGAGGGGGGGTGAAAGATTCCTTAGGATTTCCTTATGTGACAAAGTGTGTTTTCTGGGTATGAGGAAGATGCTAACTTTTCTTTCCAATCTTTATGTCCTTATTTTATTCATTGTTTTATTGACCTGTATACAACATTGAATATGCTTAACTGAATGGCAAGAACAGACATTCTTCAGAGGAAACATTGTCTCATTCCTATGGTAATGTGGCTGTGGGTTTTTCATAGCTGTACTTTATTACACTGAAGACATTATTTCCAGTTTGCTGTGTTTATCAAGAGTGTGTTAAATGCTTTTGTCTCCATCTTTTGAGAGGATAATTTTTTCTCACTTATACATTTACATCGATTTGTTTTTTAATGGAAAACTAGCCTTGCATTCTTGAGATAAACCCAAATTTGTTATAATGAAAATTCTGAAATTTTATTAAGGATTTGTGTTTCTGTATTTAAAGGGATATTGAGGGGCCGGCTCCGTGGCTGAGTGGTTAAGTTCGCCATGCTCCGCTGCGGCGGCCCAGGGTTCCGATCCTGGGCGCGGACATGGCACCGCTCGTCAGGCCACGTTGAGGCGGCGTCCCACATCCCACAACTAGAAGGACCTGCAACTAAGATATACAACTTTGTACAGAGTGGGGGTTGGGGAGATAAAAAGCAGAAAGAAAAAAAAAATGATTGGCAACAGTTGCTAGCCCAGGTGCCAATCCTTAAAAAAAAAAAAGGAAGATTGGCAACAGTTGTTAGCCCAGGTGCCAATCTTTAAAAACATAAATAAATAAATAAATAAATAAAGGGATATTGATTTTTTTCATTTTTATGACATCATCTAAGTTCATGTTTACCATTTTCTCTCTCGGTCATGTAAGCATATATGAGATATTAGGTATGTATATATGTGTGTGTATTTTTATTTGTTGTATTTTGTTTTTTACTTGCTGGATTGTCAGTTTTAATAAGGTTATTAGTCTAATTCTAAGGTTGGAATAGACCAAATTCTTTTCTTAAAATATGGGTTGGACTTTGATAGTCACAGAGTTTGGTAAATACATGAGGCAGCTTTAAGGCTGACTCGTGACTTTCCAGGACTGAGCAGGGTTCTATTTGAGTCTTGGTAACAGTGGAGAGGGAAGAAAGTATGAGTGAATTAAGCCTCAACAGCCTGTGGGTTCCTGGATATCTCTGAATCAATCATTACCCTTTACTGTCAGGAGGAAACAGCATCTCCCTGCAGGGCCCAGTAGGGACATCAGTAATGGCCTGAGTCAGAATGCGTTTTCTGCTGCTCCGGAAAGAGGCCATACCCTCCTCTGACTCTTTCCAGGAGGAAAGTGCATTTGAGGATGTGAAATCTGGTCCCAAGGACAGTAATCAAGGATTTAGGTTCAAATTCAAAGGTGCCAGGCTGAAAAGATTTGGGAATCTCCAGGCGAAATGACTCCCCAGTCTTTTATAAATGTTTAGCTAAAACCTGTCATCCCTTCACACTTCAACGTCACTTAAATTCAAACTGTATTACCATCAGGTTGTACCTGCTCCTTTTCTAGCTATGGTGTGTGGATTTTCCTCTAGGGGACACTCCAGGGAACAGTGAAAGAAAATTTCGTGCCAAGGTGGATGTTGTTGTTGCTGTCATTTGCTTATTTAGCCTAGGCCCCAGATGAGGAATTGAGACTGTCCCAGACACCACACACTGAGGCATCTAGGGTTTCTGTTACTTGCATCTGAATGTATCTTGACAACTTCACTTTGTTGATGTAAATCCGCTTCACTGCAACAAGTGTACTGGCAACAAGTAGGCAATATTACACCTTTGTCCCATAAGGCTGGGAGGCAGTCACAACTGAGGGCTCCGTGTGACTGCGCCAAGGTGAGTACCACTTGCTTGAAACTCTTTCCAGCAAGAGAAACATCCTCCTGTCCTGACCTAATTCTACTGTGCTCTGAAACTTTTACTCTAAAAAGTAAAACACACCTTTCCTCGTAGACACTATCCAGTAGGCAATTACTTGTAACTATCTTTTAATTTTCAGAATTCTTACAGAAAGAGCAAGGCATCTTCTCCCGTATCCCTCACCCTTACACAAATACTTTTTCCTCTTTGAACTGGTAAAATAACAAGAATTTCATAAATATTCCCAAATCACAGGGTCTCATTAATTTCTTTGTATTTCATTCTGGACTTAAGCTGTCATTATTGCACCTGTTAGAATATCTTGCACACATATTAGATTTGACATTTTAAAGATAGCTGCTGTCAATAAAAATTATAGATATTTATTTTAAGTAGCATGGCTGGAAATCATCCAACAGATCCTGGAGGAAGCTACATCAGAACGAGGGCAAAAGCATCCAAAATATATTCCTTTTCCATATGGTATCAGAGGCCTAAGAAATGTCTAAGTTGGTTTTTAGCATTATTACTTAATGAATTAAAATTAATCTATACAAAAATATTTATAATGGCATGAGTTAATTTTAAAACAATATAGTTAAAAATATTTTTCATTGATTTCTCTGTGTCATAGATAATATTGGCCATTATTGAATACTGTCAACCTTATATTCTTTTGTTTCTTCCAGCTTTTTAAAATTTAATTTGAAATGTAATGCATGCTCCTACTTTTAAAATAAGAGTGAAAAGATGTAAACTTTTCCAACCGAAAGCTAATTTTCTCATTCCTATAAATGATCGAATTGGTACTCACACATACTCATACACACACACACACCCCCTTTATCCATAAATTAGATCATAGTGTAACACTATTATGACACGTTTTTTAGTTTAATATTCATTTAACCACATTTTAAACTCTTTTCCATATAGATGTAAATAAATATGCTTCACTTTTTAAAAATATAGTAAAACACAAATAAAATTTACCATCTTACCCATTTTAAACGTATAATTTATTATTAAGTATATTCACTTTGTTGTGTAGCCAATCTCCACAACTTCTACTTTACTGTTTAAGTGTTGTGCGGGATTTCTTATATGATTATCTTATGGCTTATTAAGCACTTTTACTTTTGATGAACATTATAATTACTACCATGTTCACTTAACACGGAAATAAGAAGCTTGTATATATCTTTGTGTATTTCTGCAATTTTATCTTAACTGAATAAATTTCTGTAAATGGGATTTCAATAACAAAGTGTAAATGCATTCACATTTAGACATATTGAAAACGAGAATTTTTCTGTAATTATTTTTCATTTATCCTTATGGAATATTTCTAGAGAGTGCAAAACATTCTCTTGTGACCTCTTATCCCTACGCAAGAACTTTAGCCAAAACGTCCTCTGAAAGTGCTGAGTGAGTCTGCACCCCCAACAAGAGGTACAGACAGGGCAGCTGTCTTCCCCAAGGCTTCACAGTCCTGGTACGCTCACCGGTCTCAGTCCTGTTGATGTTGTGGAAGAATATTCCATCATTCCTTGCCTTTAATTAGGTTTAAGATTGATCATCTTGTGGGGCCAGACTGGTGGTGCAGTGGTTAAGTTCATGTGCTTTGCTTTGGTAGCCTGGGGTTCACTGGTTCGAATCCTGGGCACAGACCTACGCACTATTTGTCAAGCCACGCTGTGGCAGGTGTCCCACATATAAAGTAGAGGAAGATGGGCAGAGATGTTAGCTCAGGGCCTACCTTCCTCAGCAAAAACGAGGAGGATTGGCAGCAGACGTTAGCTCAGGGATAATCTTCCTCAAAAATAAATAAATAAATAACTTTTTAAAAAAATATTTAAAACATGAAAAAAGGAAAAAAAAAAGATTGGTCATGAAACTAGTCGCATTTGGCCCTTTTTTTATTGCAATTTTTTATGTTTTTACTGATTCACAGAAAATCTTTGTAAATTAAAGAAACTAGCTCACCTTTTGCTACACTAACCTCAAGTACAGTTTTTGTATTTGGCTAAGATTTGTCAATTTCATTGATCTTTTCAAAGAATCATCTTTTAGTTTTGGTGATTGTCTAAATTTCCTTCCTATTTTCAGTTTCAATGACTTGTGCTCTAATTTTTATTATTTCCTTTCTTATAAATTGTTTGAGATTTACATTGCTTTTCTGACTCTAAGTCCTATAGTGGAAGATTTGGTTACTGATTTTAGACCTTTCTTATTTTCATATATATATATATACATATTTTATATATATATATATATATATATATATATATATATAATTTCCCTCTAACTGCTGTTTTCACTGGATCCCACAAATTTTGATGTTATATTTTCACCCCTTCCCCACTTTTTCTACTTCATCCGGACAGGAGGTTTAGGCCAAACAGTCTAGTTATTCATTTTTGGATATTCCATAATTCTCAATTTATTGGAAATATGACCATTCTTATTTCCAAATTAAACTTTAAATAAATATACACACAAAAAAATTACCATCAAGATTAGACACATGTAGAGTTGTTCATGTAGAAATGTCACTAATAAACAATAATTGTTAGTTTCTATAATTTCTAAATTGCTTTCTATAAACTCAGGTAAAGGTCTATGTTTCCAAAAACATTTGTACCTTCAATGAAATATTATTTAAAAAATAATATTTTTCTGAAGTTAATGATTTTATTGTATAGAACTTTATAAATCACCTTACAAAAGTGAGGATTAGTGTCTAGGAATTCTTGCACCATCTTGGACACTTCCAAATTAACATCACACCACATACCCAGCTTAGCGTTTATTCTAAAAGTGAAATGTTTTTAGAAAAAAATAAAGAAATGTTCAGTCAGCATAGTGCACATTTGCTGAAAAATCCCTTAAAACACAGCAAATCAACCAAAAGAATTAAAATTAAAAAAGGCAATGTTAGCAGGGGAAGGGAGGGATGGGGTGGCCACATTGGTCTAGCATCACTTCTGAGAAGGAGCTACCATAACAATATAACATGCATCAAATTGCAGGAGCATGCCTGGAGTTAACAGACAGTGTCACTATAGGAGATCTGTGTATATGATGTTGAATTTAAGTAGAGTTCTTTTTATAGATTCATTCTAAGAATCCTCACAAGAGAGGTGTGGAGTTAGAGGCATGGCAGGTGTTTGGAGAAGTGAGGATTAACTTTCTGAAGGTCTGTGTTATCAGTGAGCTCCAGACACGGTGTGAATTGTGAGGAGAGGTCATATGATTATAAGCACCATCTTCTTCATCTGCACTTAGCTTCTAAAAGGATAATGTCCAGGATTAAGATTTCAAGACAAGAAACAAATTCATAGTTTAGAAATATCTTTAATTTTGATAATGAAATTAACCTATTCATAGACAATTTTATGCCTTATACAAATAAACATAGCCATAAACAGCATAAGTTTTATCCACATAAATTTTGCCACAGTAGCTGGCTCATTCGAAAGTAGCAAAATAGACCAAAACACTAAAAGTCACTGTCTAGAAACCCCAATAAAAGCTTTATTTGATTTGATCCCTAGTAGAGAGATTTCCACTGATTTAGAAGCCACACATATGGCAGGAAATTTCTCAAAATGCTTCCACATCTGGTTCCAAGCCCCCACCTTCAATCCCTCGGGCAGCTGACTGACTGAAAAATTAGAGAACACAACAATTTCAAATTCAAGTTAAAGAATACTATCCAATCAAAACTCATACTAAATAAGTCTTAGGTAAGGAGATTATCCATCCTCCTCTGTAACATGGTGGGCCTCATCCAATCATTTGAAGGCCTTAAGAGCAAACTGAAGTTTCCTTGAAGAAAAATTCTGCCTCAAGACTGCAGCCTCCCTCCACCCGGAGAGTTTTCAACAGCCAGTCTGCCTTGTGGATCTGTAACTTGCCAGCCCCCCCAATTCTGTAAGTCAATTCTTTGAAACAAATCTCTCCTACATAGGTAGATAGATAGATAGATAGATAGATAGATAGATAGATAGATGATAAAAACAGGCAGACAGACAGTCTACTGGTTCTGTTTGTCTTGAGAACCCTGATACAGTGGGTATAAAAGATAAGCAATAAATAAAGACCAGGAATATTGATTGGCATATCTGAAAAAAAATATATTCAGAGATACAATAAGTATAATTTTTTCCTAAACTGAAACAATATATGTGTTTTCATACAAATATATCTTACTTTGGGTAAGGAAAAATTAATGAAAGACAATCAACTACGAGATATATCCTCATGCAGTTGTTCATGAAAAGGTTTAAAGAAAGAATGCTGTAGGTATCCTGGCAGATTAACTGAATCAACTACAAAGAAGAGAAAATCAGGATGACCACAGTCCTCTTAACGTGAGATGCCAGAGAAGATGAGCCAAGATGGATAGACTTTTGATGGGAGGAAATTAGGTAAAACATGGACTTGGAAAACACAAAGTTTTTTTTTTGTCATTGAAAATAATAGAAATATATTATCATATGGGGGAAAAAAAGGAAGTCTGTTACTCACATACCTTTCCTAAAATATAAAATCAGAGAAAAATCTATACTTCAATATCTTAGTCAATCCTAGTCTTTCTATGTGTAAAACATCTAAAAACAACTAGTTTCTGCTAGAAAAATAGCTCTGGAAAGCCCTAGATTAAAGATGAATCCCAGAAAATATGGAGATGAAGATAGACAGCTTTTATCATTTAAGGTAAAAGTTAATTTAAAAATTTAAAAATCCAAGAAAGCCCAAAATAAAGAATTGTTAAAAAAAGATTAAGTAGAAAGAGTGGCAAATATTTTAATTAGAAAATAGGTAAAAGATAAAAATAGGTACTTCACAAAAAAAAATACCAGTGAACTGCACATAAAATAACCTCTTTAAAACTCAAGAAATCCAAGGAAATAGCCATACATAGCTTTTTGCCTATAAAATTAAAAATTATGAAATGCTTGTCAACTTCAGTGTTGGCCAGGCTGTGAGGTAACAGGAATTGTCTTCGAATCACTGATAGGTGGATAAACAGATGCAGTCTGCTTGAAATCCCTTTTTGCAATATATATTTGTTATTTAAGTTTAAAATACGAACACTTCTTGCCTCAGGGTTTCCAATATTAGAGAAGTAGGCCATGGTAAATAATAGCACAAACTTGCAAAGATGCATGGGCATCGCTGCTCATGGTGCGATTTAAAATAGTGAAAGGTTATCGGTTGTTAATTGGTTAACTAAGTTATAATAGATCCATAGACTAGAATGTAATGTAGGCATTATAATTATCATGGATACCTATATCTGTTTATGGAAATAACCACAAATATAAAGTTACATTGAGAAAAAGAGGTTTACAAAGCAGCTTCTCTGGAAGAACAATATTACTTAAAAATGTATATAAAGTACAAGAGGTATCTGAAACAATGGTCACCTAACTTTCTTCTGCATCATTTTTATATTGCTTACATTTTCTATACTGCACATAAATGCTTTTTATGATCATACATATGATCTATTTAAAGAAACCCTGTAAATATTGTTGGAGAAAGGATTGCTTGATGATTTAGATAAGCGAATTATATGGAAATTGTATTTTTTTTATTTTTTTATTTTTTTTTAAGGATTGGCACCTGGGCTAACAACTGTTGCCACTCTTTGGTTTTTTTTTTTCTGCTTTATTTTCCCAAACCACCCCCCTCCCCTGGTACATAGTTGTATATCTTACTTGCAGGTCCTTCTAGGTGTGGCATGTGGGACACCCCCTCAACATGGCCTGACGAGCAGTGCCGTGTGCGCGCCCAGGATCCGAACCCTGGGCCCCCACACCGGAGCGCGCGAACTTAACCACTCCGCCACGGAGCCGGCCCTGGAAATTGCATTTTATAACACAAAACACATGCTTTTTTAATCTAGCCTTAATGTGACATTCCATTAAATAGTGAAGCATTAAGGAGCTGTGGGAAACTACAACCTAACAATACGTTTTCTTATGTTTAGTCTTATTGTGCTTACAAGAATGTTAGTAAAGAATTCTAAATTTTGGTGGAAAAATCTCCCAAAATGCTTTCCCCAAAACTCTGAAATGACGAATGGAAATGATATAGAACCAGTACAAAACATACTAATACTGACAAAACAAAGACTCATGTTTTAAAAGTTAATGAGGTAATATTCTAGAAAGCAAAAAACTATAACCTGAGAGGATATCATTTTGGCTTTGTGTTTTGTGTTTACAGAAAGACTATTGTTACCTATTATTTGCTCCATCTTTTTGAAAAAGATGGAAATTACATGAAGCCCATGTCGAGACATTAAGATCTAGTGTATCTGCTGAGGTTGGCACTTTTTTCTCTCATAGTCTATCAATTTATATTCGTCAAAGCACAATATTAAAACAGAGTCAAACTGGAATATAATTTAAAAGGCAAAATATTTAATTATATCACACACTCATCAAGAGAATAAAAATGATAATTCCAAATCACAAAAGCAAGAAAACATCCAGGATTATTCAAGAGTAAGGAATCGAAGAGACATGGATTTTCTAGTTACTGAAAAAGTCAATTTACTGGGAAGAAGGAATGAGTCATCTGACCACCTCACACTATACCATCGTGCGTCACTTAATGACCAGAATACCTTTTGAGAAAGGCATTGTTAGGTGATGTCATCATTGTGTAAACATCACAGAGTGTACTTACACAAACCTAGAAGGTAAAGCCTACTGCACTCCTAGGCTATGTGGTATAGCCTTTTCTCCTAGGCTACAAAGCTGCACAGCATGTTATCTTCCTGAATATTGTAGGCAATTGTAGTGCAATGGTAAATATTTGTGTATCTAAACATGTCCAAACATAGAAAAGGTACAGTAAAAACACAGCATAAAAGATAAAAAGTGGTACACCTGTAGAGGGCACTTACCATGAATGGAGCTGGCAGGACTGGAAGTTGCTCTGGGTGCGTCCGTGAACGCGTGGGGAGTGAACTCGAAGGTCTAGGACATTACTGAACACTGCTGTAGACTTTATCAACACCGCACACTTAGGCGACACTACATGTATAAAACAAATTTCCTTTCTTCAATAGTAAATTAATCTTACTGTAACATTTTACTTTATAAACTTTAATTTTTTTTAACTTTTTGACTCCTTCGTTTTAATACTTAGCTTAAAACACAAACACATTGTACAGCTGTACAAAAATATTTTCTTTCTTTATAACCCTATTTATAAGTTTATTTCTATTTGTTTATTTTTTTTACTTTTTAGTTAAAAATCTTTTTTAGTTTTTTGAATTTTTTTGGTTAAAAATTAAGGCACAAATACACATATTAGCCAAGGCCTACACAGGGTCAGGATCATCAATATCACTGTCTTCCACCTCCACATCTTGTCCCACTGGAAGTTCCTCAAGGGCAATGACATGTATGGAGCTGTCATCTTCTAGGATAACAATGCCTTCTTCTGGAATACCTCCTAAAGGACCTGCCTGAGGCTCTTCTTGAAGAAGACTCACTCTTTTCAGAAATATTTCCATGGTGGTTTGCTTGGTTTCTTTCTTTTTTTGATCTTAGATTTGCTTGTAAACAGATAATACACCATGAACATTCCTCTCTATTAATGAAAACCTTTTGGTTTTGAGGTCCATGTTTTCAAACTTTTTAAGGAGCTGGTTGAGGTCTGCAAGCTGTTAAACTCTTCACTGTGAATTTTTTGGAGGGTTCTTCTTTTCTTTTCCTGCAGTTTTCTTTTCTCTTGCCTCTGCTTCAGCTATGCATTCCTGTTCCAGTTCCAACAAATCCTCAGGAGCCACTTCTAAGAGCTCCTCAGTCAACCTCATCCACACCTGGGTTAAAGTCGATTGCCCTCTCAACCACAGCCTTATTGACTTTTGCAACCTCCTCATCCTTGGCAAATCATTTGAAGTCATGGATGAACTTCTTGAGTATCTTCTTCCAGACGCCATTCATACACTCCTTGGTGACTTCACCCCAAGCCTAAGCAAGGTGCTTAATGCAGTTATAAATGTTGTAATCCTTCCAGAATTGCATCAGAGTCTTCTCGGTATCTTCCTCAGTGGCAGCAATAGCCTGGGCAAAGGCCTTCCTCAGGTAGTAGGCCTTAAAAGCTGCTATAACTCCTTGATTCATTGGTTAGATCAAAGAAGTGGCATTTGGAGTGAGAAATACCCTTTGATATTGGGATGATATCACCACTAAAAGGAGCATTATCAACAATAAGCAAAACTTTAAAATGTATGTTATTTTCCAAACAGTATTTCTCCATTTTGCTGTCATAGCAATTCAGGAGGGCATCTTGGGAGAAGATCTGTGTCATTCATAACTTATTTTTCCTGTAGTATACTGGTAGTGTGTGCTTATTGATACGCTTGAAGGCCCTTGTGTTTTCACTGTGCCAGATCACAAAGAGTTTCCATTTGTAACCTGCAACATTGCCCCCAAGCAAGACTATTGCCCTATCCTTATAAGCCTTGAAGCCTGGCATTGACTTGGCCTCCATATGTATGAAAGTCCTTTCAGGCGTCTATTTCCAGAATAGAGAGGTTTCATCCATATTGAATATTTGCTCTGGCAAGTAGTTTCCCTCCACAATAAGCTTATCCAGAGTTTCCAAAAATTCTTCAGCTGCCTTCACATCAGCCCTTGCAGACTCACCACCCACTTTCACACTACGTAACGAACAACGATTCTTCAACCATTTAAACTACTCAGAGCTAGCAGCAAATTCAGCATTGTAGTCAGGTCCAGTCATTTCTTTCAACATTACAAACTTTTTGCTTAGGTCATGATCGTCATAGTGCTGAGAGGGATAAGCTTCTGTATCTGGTCTTCAATCCAAGTCATTAGAAGTTTTCCATGTCTGACATAGCCCCTTCTCAAATTTTTGTTAGTCTCATTGCCTTCTACGAAGCAAATCCTTTAACAGCTTCCATCACTTTGTTCTTATTCTTCAAGATCATAGCTATGATGAAATGGGACAAGCCTGACTGGTGAGTAATAACCGCCACTCATTTTCCACCTTTGCAGTTCCTAATCACTTTTAATTTTGTTTCCAGGTCAATCACTTGACATGGCCTCTTTTGGGCAACATTAACAGTGGATTTTGTACACTTAGGGGACATGATAAATAAAATACAAGATTAAATCAAGCACAAGAGAAGATGATGCAATCACAGGACATGTAAACCCAGGAAGTATGAGGCTGCTGCCAGTGCAACATAGCATACTGTTTTACAGTAAACTTTTTTTATACTTATAAGGAGTATACTCTAAAATAACAATAAAAAGTATAGTATAGTAAATACATAAACCAGTAGCATAGTGGTTTATTATCATTATCAAGTATTAGATACTGTACATAATTGTATGTGTTATACTTTTATACGACTGGCAGCACAGTAGATTTATTTATACCAGCAAGTAATGCTTTGCTCTACTACTTTATGATGTCTAGGATGTCACTAGGTGATAGGAATTTTTCAGCTCTACTCATCTTATTGGATCATCATCATATATGCAGTCCGTTGTTGACCCAAACATCGTCATGCAGTGCCTGATTGTAGTTGAAATATCACTCAAAATTATTCTTTTGTTACACACTAACATCTCAGCAAAATCTATTGAGCAATAGAGAGAATTTAGACAACATTTCCCTGGCCTAGAGCTTGCAAACTCACAATCTTTTCACCTATATTTTCAGTAATTTCTTAGTTGACTTAACACCTCTCAGAGGACAACCTTTTTTAATATTTTGCAAGTTGGTGGGGAAGAAGTGTCTGACTGTTAACCATGTAAACCACCAACACCAAGTTGTCAGGATCAAGAAACTGTGGCCCACCCATAATAGCCTCATAATGACCCAAGGCAATTCTGACCAAACAGATCCTGATATTCCATCTGGACCAGCCATATAAATGTAAGTGTGTCTATTAGCAGACCTGGTCCAACAACTTCAGTAAGTTAAAGAATTGAAAGTCAAATATGATGTACAACCCCCCCCCCTAATTTATAGGCTCCTTATATAAGAGGACAAAAAGAAAGGTGGAAGAATGTGGTTGGGTTGAATCGGTTTACTGAGTGTGAAGGTGGCCTCTTGCACAGCAGGGGGTCAGCCAGTAGTCTGGAATCTATGCTTTAAGTGTAAAGCAGCCTTTTCACTGTGCCTCAGGGGTCATTTTAAAGGTGTTCTATAAACATTTTATAGGTATTCTCTGGCTGTTGCTTTTTTATAACTGTCCATCTTATTTCTCTTGGAGATGCTGACCCAGCAGGGGGTGAGGTAATGGCCAGTTATGAAGAACGGAATGGATTGATTTCTTCACCCACTCATCTTTCACCTACTGTTTAATGACCACCCAGCTATTCCCAGCAGACAAAGAGAAATCAGCAGGAGTAGCTTAGCTTTGCAAGGACAAACTGGAGGATGTTTAGACCTGGAGGTCTCCCCAATGCCACTCAGTGAATGAATGGCCAATCCCTCTGTGCTTCTTTGAATATAGGCAGGGTTGTATTTAATCCAGGAAAAACACAACTAAATCTGATATGAGAAGAATGATGGGCAAAAGACCTGGAGAGATTCCCTCCCTTGTCATTCTGAGGAGTAAGTAAAATTCTTTGTGTAATGCTCACATAATGGTTAAGAAAAACTTCAGTGCCCACAGCACAATTTTGAGATTGTGTGTCTACTCAATCTATGCTATGGAGGGAAAAATGATGCTGAAACTTATAGGCTTTTCTTAAAATACTGAGGACTTCACTTTCTTTAAGTCTGGCTCTGTTATATTTTAAATTTCACTGAAAATGTAGTAAATAATATAGATAAAAATGTACAGCAAGAAGAGAAATTTTGGTTATTGTGATGGCTAGTCTTACATATTAACTAGGCTATAGTTCCCAGACATTTAATCAAACATTAATCTAGGTATTACTGCAAATGTATGTTGTAGAGGTGATTAACATCTACAATCAACTGACTTTAAGTGAAGGAGATTACCCTTGATAATGTGGATGACTCTCATCCAATCAGCTGAAGACCCTAGGAGCATAAAACAGATTTCCCAGAGAAGAAATTCTGCCTCAACACTTCAGTTTAAAATCAACCCGAGTTTCCAGCCTGTTGACTTGACCTTCAGGTTTTGGTTTTTTAGCCCATATAACTGCATGAGTCAATTCCTTACAATAAATCTCTTTGCATATTTCTATCTATCTATTTTTATTGATTCTATTTCTCTGAAGAAACTTGACTGATGCAGTTATTAAATTTTAAGTTTGTCAAAAGATATACATAAATATATATTAGGATATACAAAGTATGCATATAAGACATTCTAAGGAATCCACACACAAAAACAAAACTATTAGAGCTAATATATGAGTTCAGCAAAGATGCAGTATACAAGATCAATATACAAAAATAAATTATATTCTATACTGTAGCAATGATATATTTGAAAATGAAATTAAGGAAAAAATTCACTTATAATAGCACTGAAAATAATAAAATATGTAGGAGTAAATTTAACAAATGAAGTACAAAGGTTATACACTGAAAACTATAAAATATTGTTGGAAGAATTAAAGAAGACCTAAATGGAATGATATCCCATGTTCATGAATCGGAAAACTTAACATTGTTAATGCCAATACTTCTTAAATTGATCTATACCTTCAAAGCAATCCCCATCAAAATTCTAGCTAGTTTCTTTGAGGAATTCATGAGCTGATTCTGAAATTCATATGGAGGAGTCCAGAATAATAATTGTGGGAAAAAGGACAAAATTGGAGGATTCACAGTTCCTAATTTCAAAACTTAAGACAAAGCTACAGTAATCAAGACACTGCTATGTTCTCACCAAAAATGAAAGAATTTTAAAAAGGTAAATGTGTGAGGTGATAGATGTGTTAATTAACTCAATGGGGGAAATCCATTCACAGTGTATACATATATCAAATCATCATGCTGTACACTTTAAATATCTTATAATTTTATTTGCTAATTATACCATAATAAAGCTGAAGAAATAAGGATCAGGGTATTAACAAAATTTTTAAAAAACAAAGAAAAGACATTGTGGTACTGGTAAGCACGGATACATAGATCAATGGGATAGAATTGAGAGTACAGAAATAAACTCTCATATTTATGGTGAATTAATTTTCAATAAAGGAGTAAAGAGAATTCAACGAGGAAAGAATAGTCTTTTCACCAAATGGTGCTGGGACAACAGGATATTCAAATGCAAAGAAGGAAGTTGGACCCTACCTCATATTATATACAAAAATTAACTAAAAATTGATCAAAGGTCAAAATTAAGAGCTACAACTCTAAAACTCTTGGAAGAATACATATATTGTATGTTCACATCTTCGGTCTACGTAACAGTTTCTTAGATATGACACCAAAGCACAAGCAACGAAAGAAAATTAGACGGACCTCATCAAAACTTAAAAACTTTCTGCTTCAATAGATAGTATCAAGAAAGTGAAAAGACAACACATTGAATGTGTGAAAATATTTGCAAAGGATAAATCTGAAAAGACACTAGTCTCTAGAATATAAAAAGAACTCATTATAACTCAACAGTAAAAAGACAACCCAATTAAAAAATGGTCAAAGGAGTTCAAGAGAAATTTTTCCAAAGAAGGTGTACAATTAGCAAACAAGCACACAAAAAGATATTCAGCATCATTAGTCATTAGGGAAACGCACATCACAATCGCAGTGAGACACCAGGACACATACTTCATGTAATTAAAAAGACACACAATTGTCCATCAAAAAGACAGATTAAAAAAAAGATGGATAATTACAATTGTTTGAGAGAATGTGCAGAAATTTGAACACTCATACATTATTAGTGGGAATACGAAATGACACATCTGCTTTGTACAATAGTTTGACAGTTCCCCCAAAAGTTAAACATAGAGTTACCATATGACCCAGCAATTCCACTCCTAAGTGTATACCCGAAAGAAATGAAAACATATGTCTGCTCAAAAATTTGTACACAGATGTTCATAGCAGCATTATCCAAAAGGGCAAATAAACTGTTGACAGAAATAATCCATAATCAATCTATAAATCAAAATTGCGGTGAGTTTATTATGAGCCAGATCTGAGGACTAGCCTGGGGCCTTCCTTCCCCAAGGAAGGAAGGGCACCAAAGAAGTGGCTGTACAGAGTGGTGATAAGTCTTCTGGAACAAAGAGCACACATCACATATGTAGGAAGGTCTCTTTTACAATTGTCATGAGGTGCTTAGCTGGCACTGCAGATCAGTGAGCACAGCAGGCTGGCGGTCACAAGGTGAACCGTCACAGGTTGAGCAGAGCAGGTCAGTAATTAATCCTGAGTTTAGGGAGAGATGCTTAACAGGCCACATCAGACCCTTTTGGAAAAACAAGGTCAGGCCGAATTAGTTTTACGTCAAATGGCTTCCGCGTGTACTCCAATAAGTCCTATTGCTTCTCATTGATTTATCAAAACCAAATGTCCATCTGTCAGGAATAGATAAACAAAATCAGTATATCCACACAATGAAATATTATTCAGCAGTAAAAAGGGATGTAATGCTGATACATGCTACAATATGGATGAACCTTGAAAACATTATGCTAAGTTAAAAATTCAGACACAAAAGCCCACATATTCCATTTACATGAAATGTCCAGAATAGATAAATCCATACAGACAGAAAGTAGCTCAGTGGTCACCAGGGCCTGGGGTGGGAAGGGGAAGAAAAGAAATGACTGCTAACTGGGTAAGTGGTTTCTATTTGTGTGAATAATAGAGCAAAAGAGTGTTGTGATTTTGATTAACTCACCTTCCACCACCTTCAATTTGAGATATCTTGAATGCCTTTTAAATTATTTTAGATAGGTAACAAAGATTAAATTTAGTCAGATTTCTTATTCTTCATTTTTTGGAATTGTCACTGGAAGGCATAGTCATGATATGGCTCCTATTTACACAATTTGGCTTTGATGTAATAGTGTATTCTATCATTTTTCTCCTCTCCCTCTCACCTCCAATTCCACCTCAGCATTCCTCATCATGCCCGCTAGCAACAGCGCTTTCTAACGCAAGCTGAGGAGAGCAGTAAGGCACATGTGATATGCTTCTGGTACTTGCTCCAGTCAACCTCTTTTCTCTGAAGTGTTCCCTAACCTTTTTGAAAATAAGGGAATGAGGAAAGAAGAAACAATAAAAAGTGACAGAATTAGGTCGAACGGCTTTAATATGAGAAATTATGACAGTTAGTCGTTGTTCATCGCAAATATACTGCTGGCAACCCTTGCAACAGGGTAAAGACTGTTGTCTCATTCTCAGAAACCCTCTGCCTGGGGAACAAACTGCCCTCTGCCCACACCTTGCTAGGTGTTTGTGTTTGCCTGGTTAGAATCTCTCTCAGTCTTCTCTCTCTCTCTGTCTGTCTGTCTCTCTCTCTCTAACTCTCCCTCTCTCTCTGTCTCTCTCTCTCTCTCTAACTCTCCCTCTCTCACTTCCATTGTCTCTTCTTTCCTCCTTCTCCTATTTTCAAAAAGGTTAGGGAAAAGAGGTTGACGAGAGAGACAGAGAGAAAGAAAGAAACAGAAAGAGATAATAAGAGAAATTGGAAGGGATACAACGTTGATGTCTAATTTAAGGAGTTAGAACACTAGCAAAAACATAAATATCTCTGCTTTGGTTACTACTTTATATTTTACAAAGCATGTTTATCAGCCACAGAATGCACTCTCTCTTGTTCCACCCGCTGTTCTCTGACCTGAGCTCAGCAAGGGGATTTATCCAGGGTCACGTGCTTCTCCTGGAGCTACACCCAGGCCTATGGTCTCCAAATCTAACGCTATTTTCATCAGACATATGGGAATGGCAGAAATAAATATTTTTCTCATCAATTTCCAACTTTAATTGAGTTTATTTGTGGCAAAACATATATTAGAATTTTTTTTCTATCTTACATCATAAAATGGAGAATTTCATAGATTAAAAATCACTGAGTTATTTTCAGGGATGGTACTTTTCTTGCCCTTTGTCCCTAGTGTCAGTTTTCAAGGTATCACTCCATTTTAAAATGAAGGTTGTGTTATTATTCAGGTCTGGTGAGGCCAGATCAGGAAAGGACTGCCACTGAAAAGATAATTTGTTACTATTACTAAAGGGAGGGAGCACACCATGCTAAGGAAGGCCACATGGATTTGCTTAAAAAATGCAAGGCCAGAGGAGAGTTTAAAAAGATTTAGACGACAAATACAAATCTTCATTTGAATGATAACTCCCTTCCTCCCTGGGGAAGCACTAGAGTCCCTCGGAGGCAGAGGGAGTAACGGGAAAACCTGCGGGGTTTGCGGGAAGGAAGCAATGAGGCCAGGTAAGGCGGGTTAGGGTTGACTAGTTTGAACGACCTCAGCAGACTCAGGGGCACAGGAGCATTCTTAATTGCCTGGTATCTGCCCCTGGGGTGATGAGGACAGGGGACCATTGGCCCAGAGTGTAAAAGCCCCATAGAAGAGGTGGAAGGAGGGTGTGCGCTCTGAAGTGGTTAGCTTGCTAGAAAAGGAGCGCCCACAGTCCAGTTCTTCACTCTCTCCAGGAATTGGCTAGCCCTGGGAGGGGCAGTCTCTCCAGGGTCCAAAGGCTGAGATATTAAAACATCGGAATGAAAAAACATGTTTAATACGCCTTCCTTGCTCTCTTTACTTTAAAATCTACCCTCTGATGCTTTTACTCTAATGTTTAAGTGGCTGACATATTAAAATGTTACCGTCCCCAGGAGAGCGCACACACAGGCAGGCCTCATCAAATAGGTGAGTTAAGTACATGCTATATAGCAGGTTCTTCCAGAGGTTCCTCATCACCTGGGAGTCGGACTGTTCTACTCCGTTTCCAAGAATAACAACTGCAGGCGGAGCGAACACAGTGTAAAGCACACTACAAATATTGCCTTGTTGTTTGTTTATTTCATGACTCTCCTTTGTGATATTTGGACAGCCTTGTAAGTGAGAGTCTAAGCCAAACGCAAACCAGCATTCTCAAATAAATATGCAAGCAATAATACAAGGCTTATCATTAGTTAACCACCAAGCAAATGTTTTTAAGTTGTCTCGGTGACATTAGTCAAACACAAAACTTCAGAGAACCAAAAAATCTCCCCAGGCTTCTGGCCCTTCTCTTCCCTTCCTTTAAAATGTTTGTTATCTTTCCCTTTTTGTCAGGGAACACTTTAAAAAAACGTTTTCCCTAGACTCTTTATAAGAACTTAAACTGCAGAAGTTCTATTGAAATTTTTCTGCCCACTATTTCCATCTTCATTTTAGTTAAATTTAGAGAATCAACCCAGTAAAAGGTGGCATCCTGTATCACAGCATAATTGAAAGAACAAAGCAGACGTGTTTATAGAGTGCAAGGCCAGATGAGACTGTAAATTTAAAGGTCAAATAAAAATTATCATTTGAATGTATTAATAACCTTATTCCTGTTACTGCACAAAGGACACAATCTGCTCGCCACAAGACAGAAGCCAATCGTCAAGAGGCAAGATAGTGGCAGAGAAAGGGAATTTATTAAGCCATGAGGCAGCAAATTGGAAGATGAGTGGACAAAGTGTCCTAAAGAACCATCTCAAGGAGGGTGCAGAAACTTGAAGCAGTTATATAGGTCAGTGGGTTATAGCGGAGGAGACTAGGAATGTTGACCCTCTGGTGTTACAGACTGGGAGTCTCCACACCAGGTAGACTCTCTGTCCAGGGGTCATGACATTCCTAAGGAACTCAAAAGCATAAAGTCATCATCTTATTGCAGCTGGGAGGCACATACACAAGGAGGGGTTATAAAATCTACAGAGCAGGTAGATCTGGAGGGTGCATATCCAGTTGGGTTAGTTAATCAGAGGTCATTCAAAGCTACAATATGGTTTCTTTACAATATGGCTTCCCTTATGTCAACCTTGTGTTGAACGGGTATCATTCCCTCTCTCAACTAAAACATCCATATTTAAATATGTATATGCACTATGGTAAAATTTGTATTCTTGTCTAGCCATAGTTTTAATTTAATTCTCAAATATGAGAGCTTTCCTTTTAATTGTCCACTCATAAAATTTTATTAATCAGCCAAATTTCTAAAACATGACAATCGTACTGCTGAAAATCAGCCACAGTTTTGATTTACAGGTCTGCAAAGAATTACTTGGTAGCAATCAGAATGAATTGCACAGCTCATGGCCAAAGCTTTCTCATATGGTATAAACACAAGCAAATGGTATGGTAATTCTCCTTGATTGCGCTAGTTGGGGGAATTTAGCAGAAGCAGCCAAAAGCTAGCTAAAGGTATGCTATCTGCTGGACTACATGTCATAAAATAGCTAAGCATGTGTACTGTCGATTATATATATATATATTTAAATTAAATATAGAGTTTCTTTCTAAGCCATGTCACTGAGAAACAAGTGCTATTAAGAATGCAGAGCCATCTGGTATACAGATACTGAATTTCAGGATTTGCTTGAGCTAAGGTGGAATTCAGCATATTTAGTATAGCTTTCCAATTCTCCCACAGCATAGTGCTGTTCTTCCATGAGTTTTGTTGTTTATAAGTATTGTGGATATTCAAGGACAATAGAGGAATAAAATGAATAAAAGAGAGTTGACTTTCTCATTTTAGAAATACAATTCTTGCTCCATATTATATGTCTGTTAACATGTTTTTGTAGCCAATTTTATGACTTTTGCACCAAATCAAACTTCCGGAGAGCACCCCAAGGTGCTAGCAGCTCATACTCACTCTGAAAAAATTAATATCTTTAACAATATCAGCATAAATATCTCTAACTCAAAGTGTAAACACTAATAACATGGTGCTTGGGTTCAAAGTAGGATTTCAACTTTCAAAATATATCTCTGCCCATCAGCTGGAGTTCTAAAGAATCGGGTCACTGATTTCATGATGTCCTTAAGAGTATAAGGAAAGAACTACAATTCGTAACTATTAGAGTTTTCATATTAGGTTAAAAAAAGAGTGTAACAAATCATAAGCATGACAGATATATGACTTAAAAAGACTTCGGGTGAAGTTTCCATCTACTTCTGGAACTAAGGCTGCTTCATGGGTCCTAGGGTGCAGGGGGGTAGTGACAATACACTAACACTGTAGGAAAAAGCTCCTCCAAAGTCTATGAAAAGAGTGATGCTGGATTCTACTCTCCCATAAACGAATAAAACAGCAACAATAACAACAAAATACAAGATTATCCAAATGCATAGCATAAGAAAAGACAAAAGGTAGCAACTTAAAGTAAATTAGCACTTTTAATGCTGAAAATAAGCTCCTTATCTATTTTTAGCCTTTCTGTTGGGGAGAAAAGATGAAAAACCAAATTCCTAATATTTAATGTGTACATACCATGTACCAGACCTTGTGTAAAGAAAATTATAAACATTATGTCATTTATTCCTAGAACAACTCTAAACCATAGGAACTGTTAATGTCCTCTTCTTACAAATGAAGAAATGGCATCTTAGAAGAATAAGTAACTCCCCCAAGTCCAACCTACTGAGTGAGTGAGCCAGGATGGGAAGGGCTCAAAAGCTGTTTCTAGGGGTGACAGTTAAAAATACCTCTAAATGCTGTTGATAATTTATGCTTCATTTAGAATAAATTTCAGAGCATTTCTGAAAGTCTTTTTCATATTGTTAATTTTTACAAAATATGACTACCGGTGTAATTTAATTTCCCCTAACGCTATATAAATAGCCACGTTGAGACAAATCCCTCGTCACACAGCTAAAACTATAAGGAGGCATCTTCAGTAGTTTTTTAAAAAGAGGTGGTTCATTTACCATCAGCAACTCCTGAGTCAGCTCACATCAGAAAGGCTGCCTGAGTGAGCAGGGGATTGTTTTTCCAGGGGTAGAGGTTACAGAGGGGGAGGAAACAATAGAAGCTGGAGAGTTTTGTCATGATGCTGGTTAATGCCTTATATGGGAAATTTCTCTCTTCACAGGAACAAATTTTAACCAGGGTCAGTGGAAAATAACTTTGAATCTTGAGAAAATTGCAGGGTTTGTCTTACACTCTTGGAAGGTACATCTGTCAGGACACTCAATCAAGCCATCATGTTATTGCTATTTCTTCAGAAAAGCTAAGTAAATAAGAATACAGAGATTCCATCAATTCAAGCACAAGTTCTTATCCAAGGCTCAATACTGGATGAAAGCAGTCTGGAACTTCCCATAAGGCAGATGTTGTTTCTACTCTAATGGCTGACTTGACAACGGAAGGGAAGAAATGAAGATAAGGTGGAAGGAAGGTAAAGTTTAGATTGTCCTGGTTTGCAGTTCTCTCAGTAATGACCAAGGATGACATCTTAGGTAGGATATTATTTAGTCTGTCTGATAGATAGGGTCCTCATTTATAAAAAGAGTATACACAATATTAAAAGTTGTTATACATATATCATAAGTTGTTATATATTTATGTTATTGTTTATTGTCATATTTATGTAAATTGTTTATACATATATACATATAAAGGTTGAGAGCTTCGAAACTAGTAACTATTATTATCAAAGCAAGTGAAGCCTTAGCTGCATAGCTATTTTTAGTGGTTGCTTTGGGTGTCCCTTTTAACAGAGCTTCCTGAAACTTATTTCTCAAGTCTTTGAGAATAAAATTGGGTTAAGCTTTCAACCTTCTGAATTCTATAAGAAAGCAAAAGCTTAGGAAATTCTCTTTTCCTTTCCTTTAATTCATGTAGCCACTTCTGACCGATATTCAAATAATGGAAGTAGTAAAAACCCAATTTCTTGCCCATAAGCCTGAAGAGACTTCAGAGTTAAATAAAGGATAAAATCCCAAAGATAAAAGGGTAGAAAATCTCCTTATCTCCATCCTGTTTATTTACTATATAAGAGAATCCTTTGATATAAGAAAAAGTCTATCCCAGGCCAGGGGGCGGGGGGAAAAGAAAAGGTTGGATATTTTATTTCTGTAATGGGTAATTATTACAGGAACTAAAATAAAGAACAACAACAACAACAAAAAACTGTTAGTAGAAGATTGGGGGAAGAACATGTAACCTAAAGCATATATTCATTCTTTTGATAAAATGAGTGCCTGGTATTATTCTAGGTGCCGGACATAGCACAGTTATGAAAACAAAAGCCATTTTTGCATGTGCCTTAATATCTGCTTATTTTCCTTAGAAATCAGAGACATAAGGTAAAAAGAGTAGAAAGATCATACCTGGGAGAAGACAGTGGAAAGCTAAGGGTCTCGAGATGTCAATATTTATATTGTCCTTCCTTCATTAATAGGTGTTTCCCACAGTGTCAAATGATGCTGCGAGAGTAAGGAGAGGAGAAAGATATGAACACACTGACAACAGTATTTAGTGCGGTGGGTTGAAAAGAAAGTGTTAGATGAAGAAATGAACACACTGTTTGTGAACATCTCATCTGAAAAGTTTGCCTCTGAAGACAAGAAGAAACTAGAGCAGTAACTGGTGTGTTTATTTTATTTTAATTGGACAAATGCAAGTGTTTAATGGAGAAATTTAAGACTTAAAAAGTGAGTGCAGAGAATTGTAGTTGAGAGAGAAATTAAATACGCTGGGAAGAGAAGGAACAATCTTAGTGTAAATTTCTGAGAAATTATGGAGAGAAAAAAGTGAAATTTGCCTTAAACAGGCAAAGAAACTGCTTTTCAAAGGAGAAAAAGAAACGATGCCTTCTTCATTTCACTACTTCTCTAACTTTAACATGTACAAAAACAACTAGGGAGCTTGTTAGATGCAGTTTTCCATTCAGCAGGTCTACAGTTTCTAACATTTCCAAGTGATGCCCATGCTGCTGGGAAGCAGAGCACATTTGGAGTAGCAAGGCTTATTTCTATGTTTAGTACTGAGGAATGAGGAGCTCCCAGCATCTGTGTATAATTTTCTATTAATTAGAAATGGTCATCAAACATTTGGAGACAGGAGAACAAGGATAGTCAGAGCAACAGTGGTTAGAGAGTTGACATAATTTTTCAGAGAATGAGTGAGTTGATTGGACTTGAAAAACACGGCAAAAATTATAAGCAGTGTATTGAGTGAGTGGTCGTCAGTTTATAACAGAACTTGTCTCCGTTGACGCGCCTCTCCCCACGTGCTCTGTTGCAAGGCCAGAGAAAATGCATGGTTGGGATCATCCAGGGTTAGGGTTGTGTGGGGAGATATGACATAAAAATGACAGACAGGTGAGAGTGTACGTGTAAACTAAGCTAGTTAAAGAGGGCAGTTACGAATAGATGGTGCTAATGAATTGAGAGCAGTAAAGGGATCAATGTATATAGGTATTACTAAAGTCAGAGAATCTTTTTTATTTTTGGTTTTATATTTTACTCTTGCCATATGCTTATACAGTGCTATTTAAGATAAGCTCATTAGAGTCTGATTCATTCAGCAGACATAATTAAGAAACATAAAGCTGGGAAATTTCCATTTCTGTTATGTTGATTAGTAAAGATCTTTAACCTAAAGGCCTAGATTCTAATGTTATTCTGCTCATGTTCAGAATGTACAAGGTAGTTCTATGAGGTTAGCATTCTGATCAAAGATCTAAGGCATTGGTTAAATGCCTACAAGTAGAATATTGGGAAAAGGATGGAACTGTTAATAAAAAAAACGACTGTTGTCAGAATCAACTAAGAATGTTTATTAATATTAATCAGCTAAGCAGGATTCAGAGTTCATAGTACAGAATAGAGTTCATTACCTGGAGAGAAGCTTTACTTAAACTGTATTTAGCAGATACAGCTGGGAGAATAGATCATGCTACAGGTCAGCATACCAAACACCACAGATCTGCTAAAGACCACCAACAAAGACTTTGGTCTTCTCTTCTGAGAAGCACTGACCCATGAAGATCATGTGTGAGTCAGGCCAGATTGGATAGCAAAACAAAACTGGGCATCAGAAGAAAAAAAAATACTGCTCAAAAAATCCTCGAACAAAAGTCTCCTTACTAATGTTCTACTGCTGATATTTGAAATACAAGATTCTCTTTGTGCAAGGCTAACCACCTGGGATTTACCAATCTCTTTTCTCTTCTTTGAAGTACTCTTCCTGTAAAATAGACACACTCCATTCATCACAGAATAGTAGACACAATTTAACATAAAAATATTTTATTAAATCATAGGAATTTCAAGGTATTACATAACAATTAGGTAGCCAAAAGTTAGAATATTTATATTATTAAATTAATTTGGGTTAAAAGGGAATCTCTTTCGTTGAAGTTTTGAAAACATGGGAGCCACTCTGTGTCAAAAATTCCTAAGACCCTGTCCTATGGATCTGTGTCCACTACTCAAATTTAAATAAAATCTGGTTTCAAACCCACATGTATGCCTATTCTGTCCCAGTAGAACTGGATTTTTCATTCAAAAATACCTTAACCTCTTTTGTTTTCCAACACCACAAACAAGTTTTTACTTTTTATCTCTGCTGTTTTTATTTTCTTTATTCTTTATCAATACTTATGAACTTAGAACTTACCTGAATGATGGTATTACATTGGGTTAAAAGCATAGATTATGGAACTAGATAACCTGGGTTAAAACCTCAGGTCTGTGCCTTCCTGGTAGGGTTAACCTTGAGCAATCGACTTAATCACTTTGGGCCTCAGTTCCTCTTCCAGAAAATGTAAAGATGAAAGCAGTGCCTAGTTTATGAAGTTCTGGTTTTCACAGTCTTGGCAAGCTGTGAATGCTATGTAAGTGTTTTTAAACCAAAAATTATATTGTACAGAGTTGAACAAGCAAGGGATAATTTATTCAAGGCTGTTGCAATAGGAGCGAGAGACCAGAACTCAGTTTGAACTCAACTCTGCTGAAATAAAAGTTGGGAGAATTTTTAAGCACCGAGTTGAGCTAGTGAAGACGTACTGGAGGACCCGGAAGACTTTAGTGAGGGAGATTGGTCAATATGTTGAGCATGTTGAGTTGCGGAGTTATTCCTGAGTTTGAAAATGCTTTTTCTTTCCCCTCTGTGATTAGACCATCTTTGTTAATTGGCATCCATGGAAATTAGGCCCTACAGAGACTGAGAAATCAGAGTTCTATCTTCCTTGATGATTTCATTTAAATGGGATGGCCTCTTGATCCTTGAGGAAGTTATTCTTGGGTTGGAAGAGTGGCAAGAGGCTTTTAAAAATATTTACATCTCAAAGGGATAGAGCAAGAATTTAAAATTACTAGTTTTCTGAAGTAAGGAGATGTCAGGGCCTGGAGTCAGGAAGAAGGCTATCTAAAATCCAGTCAAGCTCAGGGGAAATTTAAGGTCATCTTGGTCAGTGTCCATTGTTGCTTTAATTATTATCGTCTGTTTGAAAGTCTGAACTAACTTTCTCCACCTGGGTATTGAATGCACAAAAACAGATTTTTAAAATATTCTTGGGGTGCTATCAAATGATATTAAGATAATATTTTTTTTTCAGGAAGCCCAGAAATGTCTGAATTTATCCCAAAACCCTTATCTTTACTAAAATTTCCAAATATATGACATAGGCATGAAAATCAATGGCAAATAGAAACCAAAATATCACATGATTGTAGGTGTAAGGGGGGAAGACAATTCCTCTAGCCTGTAGGTAGTTCTGGCTGGTCTAAGAATTAAAATGATGTGAGACAGAATAACAGGGGAAAATAAAACAAAGTTCAATGACATGTATATATGGGAGAGAGCCAGGAAAGCTGAGTAACTTGCCAGAATGGCCAAAGCCTGTCAAGTTCAATACCATTTTCAGCTAAAGACAAGGGAGGATGTTGGGGGTACTGGTTGGGGCCTTTAAAAGGGAGGAAGGCAATTTACATGGAGATGGAAATGCAAATACACCAAGGATAGGCAAGGTGCCCTAGGAGACACTGTTTGCATTACACTACAGTTATCTTATGGATTACTTCCTTTCTGGAACAGGACTTCTATCTTAAATTCTTTTAGGCAGTTATGGAGGAAGGTCAAAGATTCTTTGTCAGAATGTTTTGTCCTTAAAAATAATCAAGGCCAGGAGAAACATTTTGGGGTGGCCAATTCTGATCTGCCACAAAGGATAAACCAAAATCCCAAAGTAGAGAACTCTAATAAATAAGATTAAGTCTTATGGAATAACCCTGTTTCCTAAACAATTAAACCTAAGTAGAATTTAATTAAAGCAGACCATGCAGCTGAGGACTACTCTGTCTTTTCCAGCTAAACCTCATTTACCTTGGAAGAATAAATAAATAAATTAAATAAATAAATAAATAAAATGTAGTTTACAACTTTACCACACATTGGCCACCAAAAAAATAAAAGTACACATTACAGAGAAAGTTTGGCCTTTGACAACTCCTGTCATGAGTGAATAAGATAGGATGAGAAGACACATCTATGTACTCTGGCTTTTTAATATTAAATGCTCCCTAGAATCCAAAAACTCTGTAGCATTTCACCTTCTATGGAGAGACTATTAGACATAAGGGGAGTTGGTAGAGGGCAGAAAGAAGGTAACACCTGTCGATGAAAATAATCCATAACCAATCTATAAATGAAAATTTGGGTGAGTTTATTCTGAGCTTAAATCTTAGGATTATAACCCGGGAGAGTCTTTCCACAAAGGAACAGAGCACTCCAAAGAAGTGTACACAGGGTGGTTATATATCCTCAAAGAGGGTGTTTCACATATATTGAAATGTCCCTTCCACAATAGCCACAAGATTGCCCTCTTGGCACAGCACTTGAAGGACACAGCAGGTAGTGGGTCGGCTATCTTGGTGGGCGTAGCAGGAGGCAAGTCTATTGTCTCCAGCTGGGCGGTCACAGGTGAGTGCAGCAATCAGTTTCTAGCCTAAGGAAAGATACTTAATCCTTAAGGAGACGCCAACATTGGGAGGGGGAGGGAAGTTGCACCTTTATCTCAAGGGCCTTTTGCTCTTGCCATAGGGAATCTCTAAAGCAGATATACAATGCATGCTCAAGGGCCTTGGTCAGCTCCTTTTGGCAAGACAAGGTCAGGCCGAATCAGGTTTACACAAAATGGCTTCCTCATATACTCCAATATATCCTATTACTTGCCAATTTTATTTGTCACACCTCTTTTTTTAAAGCCGTGACCCCTTGATTATCATTATTTCTCTTCTTTACCCCATTGTACTCTTGGACCCATTGGCAGATGATAGGCCAATATTTAAAGAAATAAAGTCTTGGATAGCCCTTCTTGTCTTCAAAGAGGGCTAGTCTAGAGTTTAGGCTTTCAATGTCTTGCCTAAGCCTCTTTGCTATTTCAACTCATCAGTTTGTCATCTTCTACTGTTCTTCCTTTCTCACAAATGTCCTTGTCCAGGATTCCCAAGTTCTCTAGACTGCTGGAGTCATTTTGTTCTTTAAGATTAAGATAACTGCTCACATGACCATCTCATGAATGGTTTTCATTCCTCCTAATATTACCAGCAATGTTTGAGGACTTATGTTTCTTCTCAGCAACTCAGTATGTGCTTTTATGTTCCCACTAAATTATCAAATTCTTTCCTTAAACTAACTATAATTTGTGACCCACAGTCTGAAGAGGATCTCCTCCAAAGAAGACACAGGCAGTGGTATAAAAAGTAAAAATTGCAAATGGAAATACAAGTGTGCTTTATTTAAAGATGACTTGTCTCCCATCATCAGTGAAGTGCACTGAGCATCCCATTTTCCTAAACTAGTTAGACGTAAAAACCTTTAGTCTCAACATCCAATCCCTTTATTGGGTTAAGACATAGAGAAACATATAGAAATATACTTAAAAAAAAAAACCTAAAGACCACCAAAAATCTCTTAGAACTAACAAATGAATTCAGTAAAGTTGCAGGATACAAAATTGATATACAAAAATCTGTTGCATTTCTATACACTTGTAATGAATTATGAGAAAGAGAAATTAAGAAAATAATTGCATTTACATTGCACCAAAAAGAATAAAATAACTAGGAATACATTTAACCAAGGAGGTGAAAAGTCCATATGCTGAAAACTATAAGACATTGATGAAAGAAACTGAAGAAGACAAAATAAATGGAAAGATATTATGTACTGATGTATTGGAAGAAATAATATTGTTAAAATGTCCATACTACCCAAAGCAATCTACTGAATCTGACAGGAGATTCATTGCAATTCCCTATCAAAATTCCACTGGCATTTTTCACAGAAATAGAACGAATAGCCTAAAATTTGTATGACATCACAAAATATCCCAAATAGTGCATTTTTAATTTTCTGGAATCAAGTGCAGGTGGGAAAATTGGGAAGAAAGTGCCATGCTATTAATTTTTGATGACTATGTTGTAAGATAAGGAAATTGTAAAGAGAGGTGTGTATAGTTTAATCAAAGTGTTTAGAAAAATGTAATAGACTATGATTTGTGTGTATCAATGTGACAAGTGGTTCTGCAAAATCTTGTCATCCAAGCAAATGTTTTATATTGTTCATTATAACAGTATAATGATGTTAGGTTTAGATCTTCAGCAGGGTATGAATACTTGGAGTTTACACTTATTCTGGAGGATAAAAAGGTTAAGAGAGAACAGTAACTAGGGCCTCTTTCACTAACGTGAAATACCAGGTGAAAATGGTACCATAAAATATGGGGAAGCAGGAGAAGATGAAACTAGGGCTATAAAGGAAGGGTTTACTCATGTAATGTGGGAAAAGCGCCACTTTCACTGAGATTAAAGTATTAAGGGTGGAAGCAAATGCACATAAATTGGGACAAAAAAGGTAGGAATTCGAGTCATATCCAAGTAAAGGCATACATTTTCTATGTATAGTAGGATGGGGATGGTTTGTAGGAATCAAAGAGAAGATATTAGAAAAAAGGGCTTAAGAAAACCGATAAAGATTGAAATAGATGTGAGAAATGAGAGAAGGATTTGAGAGAGGCAGCACAAAGTATTTTATGCATTTTTGAAAATCCAACTGAAAGTCGAAATATGAGTTTCTCGTGGGACAAATCAATAGGGCATGGGATTCTCTCCATTGTAGGTATAGGATTCTGGGTTAGTGTTTCACAGATAAGTGTGGAAGATGAGCTGGTCATGGTGGGGGTAGTAAGGAGTAAGGCCTTTGAATGTATTGGCAGAAGAAAGTGAAAGATTAGGTGGCATAGCCTGGATGGACAAGAAAGTAAACAATAACTGGGAGAAAGATAAAAAGAAGAGACTGATGATTGATGACATTAGAGAAAAAAATAATTAGAGTAAAAGAAACGGATTGCTGCGGTCAGAGGGTGGGATAGGATATTTGAGGTTTGAGCAATAGTTTCACATTGAGGGATTTTGCATCTTTTCTTGAACTTATTGCTCTCTTCTTATTGACGTTCTCAACTCCTTTCTATGTTCTCTCCTTTGCTCACTTCTCTCTGCCAGTATTCATATTGTAAAGATAGAAGATGCGTTCAACCCTTTCATCTGTCGAGAAGCACTTCTTGCTTGGAATATGAGCTAATATTTAAAAAGTAATGGACACTTTTTATATAGAAAGACTAAATATCACAATAGCAGCAGTATTTCAGGAGCTTCATATCATCAGACATAGTGAGAACTATATTTTTAGTCCTGGTTTATTAGCTATACCACTGCTGAAAATAAGTAAAATATGGTAGAAAATGCATAAAGTCTTAAAACAAATTGACAATCTGGCAAGGTATACTAAGAGGCAAAAAAAGAAAAATGTGATTGAGAGATGGAAAGAGCATCAAAGCTGGCTTTTCCTGGGTGGGATTTGCTGAATCCTGGTGAGCTGTCTTTGCAGAGCACAGGGGGCAGAAAGAAAAAACATCCAGAGCTTACCCAAAGTTGGGAACGTGAGAGGAAATCCCCCACATTAATCTCCTCATTGTGTGGGGTAAACTAGAAATAAACCTGACTCCCACCAGAAAGATTGCAAGGGAAATTGCTTCCTTAGACTGTGCACAGAGTTAGACGGAAGAGAAAAAAAATCTCTCTTGATAATTTGTCTCACAAGATGGCACTCATATGTGTTTACAGAATTTTATACTACCCTAAACATTGCAAGCTGATAACTTTAGTTTAAAATGGTCTCAGGTTGTTGTCCTCCCGGAGGCATAGTAAAAGTCCTCTTGAGAAAGCCACAGTCACTATTAGCTGCAAAGGAACCCCAGAGACCCAATTCCAAGAATATAAAGTGGCAAACAAACAAGCAAATGAGCGCCCATTAGACAACTACCAGAAACAACACATAGCTGAATCTTTAAAGCATAAATAAGAAAATTACTCATTTGGTTCTTCTCACATATCACAAGATGATGCTCATAGATGACCCCAGCAACTTAGATTGGGCTTCGATGCAGCTCAGATTGGATCCTTAGATCTGGGTTACATATGCTAGCAGTTGCAAAATGTTCTTGGCCACACACTACATTCAGAGCGCTAACTGTACTTGGTCCTGAGCACATAGTGATACTGATCTATAGGTACTTGGGTGAGGAGGCTATCCTCACAGAGCTATCACATAGTTGGGAATAAAAACATACACATTAAAATCAAACTGAATTGAACATTGTAAATAACAAATATGGATGATTTTATCTGAAAAAAAAATGTGAACATGTCTTCTCTATGACTCCTCACGTAAAGTTAGCCTATTGCTGTCCTGGAAACTCTGCATAAGGAGACAGACTCTAGATAGAAAATTTACTAGGTCCATCCTGCTTATATCTCTCTCCATAAATAAAGAGGATAGAATTACAGTTTTTTGGAATATTTTAAGAGGCTATACTATCTGTGCCAGTCCCTCCCTTCCATTCCTGGTATCTCTTTAACATGACACCACTGGACCAATTAGATGAGTACCTCATGCTTAACCCTGGTAGCATTTTGTTTTCTTTATCTCTTCACCAGATCTGGGGCAAACCAAGATCCAAGGTATTAACCAATAGCAAACTACAGCCTATCATTGACATTGCACTTTAGCCTGACAAATGACCAGTTCCTTATCCAGCATTCTTGGAAGCAATGAAAGCATCTTCAATAATCTTTAAAATTACAGCTTAGGTTTCCATAAGCTAGATTTACCAGCAGACAGTTTTTATGTCATTGGACTAACTGAACTGCATTGCAATATGATTCTCCTCAGCAAGAGATTCCAGGATTCATTATGCAACTATGTTCCCAAATTAGAGCCTTTATGTACGATGACATATGACAGGTCAGAATGTCCACGATTTTCCCAGGATGGAGCTCACAGCAGAAGAAGAGAACATCTCTTTAAATTTTAGGAGAAAAACAGTCTTGCTCAAGTCATACATATCACAAGTGTATTGTTTCATTAGGGATACGTTTAATAAACTCATTTTCATTTGCAAAATGAGGTTGAGAGGATAGCTTTATTTTGTGAATCTTGGCCCACGTGACTGGAAAAGAGGAAGGCAACTCAGACACCAGTGGTAGACTGGCTCTGTGGCAGATAGGATTGCTCTCTCCAAACTCCAGGATCGGGTATGTCTTTACTTCTAAGGACAGCATGGTCATATGATAATCCGAGGACCAGAGCTAGAATTTAAGTTCTGACAGTCCACAGGTAGTCTTGGTGCCCTTACTTAGTGAGTAAGCACTGAAAGCCAAGCCCTACTTTCTGTTAGTAAACAATGTCCTGTTTACTTCCTGTCACTTCCTGGTGATGTCAAGTCCTGATTTCAATTTCTGAGCCAGTTGTCCCCAGGCTGGAATTTAGCCCATTCTCACTACAGAGGGTAAGTATGGCCTCATGATCATAACTTGTAATGGCTAGCTCAGTGTCTATTTAAAAATGTCAATAGCCACCTCAACATGGTTCTCACACAGAAGAACAGTGTTAGTTAATCCCTGGGGAGAGATTTCCTGTGCCTGAATGTCATCAAGGAAACTTCATTAAGTATTGTGTCATTATAGTAATGATCTACTTTCCTGTTTGAAAGTTAATCTAACGCAGGAAGAGAGAAATCCTGCTTTTTCTTCCATCCTGGGCATCAGTAGTTTTCAGAATGTTGCACACAGCCCCAAGGTAATTAAAAGATGCCTCAGGGGGCTGCTGTGAAAATAAACAACCATCAAAGAAGGTGAAGTTCCCGCCCTTCCATCCCACACACTTCAACTACAAGACCTTTTTTTTTACTATCTCCTGCATCTGTGCAAGATTTATTTGAATAAAAGATTTCATTGATTACAAAAAGAAAAGCGAAAACCACTGTTCTATTTAATCAACTAAAATGATATTTTGTTGCAAATTATTTGGATAAGCACAATTGTGCAGACCTCATTTTATGCATAAATGATAAGTTTGGAAAGGTTTGTTTGAAACCATAACAACAAAACAAAACATCATTGTTGTTGTCCTTAAGTTGCCAAAGATGACCGACTATGCCTGGTGGGAACACGCTGTATGCATATGTGCGAATGCCTCATACTTTACAACTATGAAAATGAAAGTCTGCGCATAAAGTAATGCATAATAGCAAATTATTCACTAACGTTTATAAATATGTCAGCCCAGCCAGTAAGTTTTGATGGAGCTTACTGGTTGCTGTCTTCTGGTAAAGAATGATGGAGATCAGTGATGACACACAGATTTTGTAATTTTCACTTCTTAGTTCTATCAAAGGTAGGGATGAATTTTTAGGTAGTCTCCGAATGAGTTTAGCATGTGAGCACAATCTCTTGCAATTGAGAATGAGACACACTGTATAAGAACTCATGTGAATCTTCCCCAAGCTGTTATCCAGATTTCGTGGGGTCTTGGAAGACATACGTTCCAAAATCAATTTGATGTTCTTGATTGCTAATGTTTGCTTTATGGCCTTAACACTAAACATGTGTATACACATGTGGCCACTTAACAGTCTAATGTCTCTGCATTTGTGCAGACTGTCAAACTGCAGTTAATTCACCTAAGGGGATCTTTCCTGTGAGATGGGTCTTTCATCTTCACGAATTTGAGATGACGGAATTTGAATAAATTGTATGACTGGATTTAAGAGACTCCTTTTCAAAGTGTTCCATTTGAAGATCTCTTGAGAACAGGCTGAATACAATCTTCTGCCTGCACTGATACATGTTAATGAAGAAAATCTGTCAAAGGCTACGTGACTTATCTCACATCTGATTATTTACATTGGTTATTTACTCGTGTAAAACTTTCTCAACAGTGATATATGTTACATGCAATACTTCAGAGTGAATGTTTTAAATTAAAATAGTGTTGCTCTGTAAAACTGCTTCACATTTTAAAAGATTGCATTTTTACAATGTTTAATTTAAAAGAGTCAAATTGCACTTGCATATCTTCCACATCTTCATCTTCCCCTATTTATCTTTGGCTAAAAATATTGAGCACTCTTATTGTTATGAGGAAAGTATATAAACATTGAGCTGTATATTATCAAACAGCTCTCTTTTTTCTTAAGTTTTTTAGAACTAACATGAGGTGCTTTACCATAGAATTAGAAATAGAAGTAAATTGCCTTATTTCACTGCATTGTTAGCTTTCATGTTGAAATCAACTTCAGACTTTCCTGGTAACAGAGAAATATATGATACTCATAGAGAATTTTTATCTCATTCACTTCCAAGTGTTTACCTAAGAGATCAAAATATGTATTCCTATAATATAACATTGTTTTGTCTTCATGGAAGAAAAGTGAGCTATATAATTTGTTGATTTCAATTCATTTTGTAAGTTTCTCAGAAAAGTTCATAAATTAGTATTTATTTTAAGTGTTTGAAGGGTATTGAAAGATTTCTATATAACCTTTTCTAACCTCCATAAAACTCATTTTCATTACTTTTTTCTCTACTTCACTCTAAAAATTATGTTTGTGTTTCTCTTCCTTCTTCTTTGGTTCCTCGCAAGTGCAAATGTTTCTAAATCAGCTTTTGTTATCCATTTTACTTCTTTGACTGTTTGTGCAAAACCTGATGCTCACTTTCTTCAAATGTAAGTGAATTGTATTTATTTTAGCATACACAATGATTTTATCTATTAATTGGGTACAGGTATCCTCAGAGTTAAGTTCTGAATAAATTTGATGGCTAGTGAATCTAATTTTACTCTTATCTCTGAGATCAAATCAATTATATGTCAGTTATCGGAAGAGAGCATAAAGGGAAGACTCCATATGGTATAATGCATTTATTGTGTCCACGTGGACATGACCTAAGACTTTAAAAAATCAGACTAGCCTGAGAACTTGTCAAATTATTTTTTTTCAAATCTTGCATCATTATTTAGATCTAGCTAAGCAAGGAAACATGTTCTGCAAACTTCTAAATTGTATTTCTTAAACTTACATTCATTCATTTTTTTCATTTATTAAATATTAGTTGAGCAACATAAACCCCAAATGCTGGAGAAGACCCTGGGGATGTGTGGGCTGTTTCCTACTCTCCTGGAGCTTACAGCCCTGGCTCCATCATGTTTGAACTCATCTTTGTATTTCTTCACCTTTCTGCCTCACTTTCCTTATCCATAATGTGTGAATCATAATAGTATCTACACATCATTTCTGCAGATGAGAAAATTAAACAATGACACATATGAAGTGTTTTAGATCAGTGCTGGGCTGAGAATGTTGGCTCTTACCACTAGTAGTAGTGTCAGCAATAGCAGCTAAAAGAGATAAATATAAGAAATAATAATTAATTATAAATGCTGGAAGTTCTATAAAAGAGAAGTATAGCAGCTAAGGAAGTGTATAATAGGATGACCTCACAAATCATAACTATTTAACTATAGATAATTTGCCTAAACATGTAAAAGTACAACAGAGACTACTGTATATCCGAAGTCTTTGATAAAACATCAAATAACACTAAAATTTGTAAATGAAAACATCATATCTGTAGGTGTATCTTTTCATTCCTATTGTTTTTCTAAATATTTACCTTTAATTTTTCTCATTTTAACTATTTCTGGATAAACTGTAAAGAAGGAAGTTATTATGAGCCTCAGTAGGTTGGAAAAAATAACCAAGTTACAAAATACAAAATGGATAAAGGAATATATGAGAAAATGCTAAGATAGGTTTTCACAGCCTTGGTCTCAATAGCAATAATAAATCGGCCATAAAAATTCCGATCACATTCCCATCACTCCTAATAACCCCTCTTCTCTTAGATGTAATTACACCAAAGAAAACAGTGGTCTAATTGTGTGGAGGAGTCCCTCCATTTTACCAAAGTATCTTTGAAAATATGTTTGTGTACTGATAATTAGAAAGGTATTACGTCCCATGAAGCATGTCACCACCTTTTATATACTAAATGCTCAATGAACATGTGAGTGTAAAGGAGGAAGGAAATTATACATGAATTATTGTATTAATAATGAAATTGATACCTGTTGTCGAAATAACTTTCTAGGCCCAAGATGGAGCCACTCCTGCTCCGGATGCCACAGCAGCAAAATGAAACTTGGATAACTCTTGTGTCCCTGTAAATGTTCTGCTTGACCAGAAATGCAGTATATCCAGTCAGCCAACCCTCAAACAAAACAGCAAGCCAATTCTGGGCCTCCTCATTCCAAACAAGGTCTACTACTGGCTCCAGCCACTCAGATATTTTCTATTTTCTCTTCTTCTTTGTTCTTTCTCCTTGATCCTTTAAAATCTTTCTGCCTTCCACCCCATTTTGCAGTAGATAGGAGACTATCTACTTCATGAATTGTTACATGAAGTTTGTTCGTATGATGTAATTGGTCTTTAATCATTTTTTAACAGTTTTGGGTTAAGCGAAACTGGTGAGGAATGGACTCTGAAGCTCACTGCTAAAGGCCTGCAGGACAAGGAGATGCACTGGTGAGGCACCCACTGAACCTTTGGAGCTCATTGTTCCTTTTGTCATTACCAAGGGCCATGGGTAAGTCACTCTCAGATTTGAGCTCCACTCTCTTGTGTGCAGCTCTCCAATTCAAACAAACTTTATATATACATATACATATATATGATATATATTGTTCCTAGAAAGGTTCTGGAGTCCTGAAGAGATTTTGGGGTCCTGAAAAGGTTCTGGGGTGGTTATATTGGGAGTTCACAATTGGGTGACAGCCATTAGTGAACTCACAAAGCCTCGCGGTAAGTACACAGCATAAACAGTTGGGAGACTTGGGGAAATAATTTAAGACAATAAATTTGGGCTGTTTTGACCATCAAAATCAAAATCTATTGGGCACAAGGCAGACTATAGGGTGTCCACCACTATGAAGAAATTCGCTAATGGGAATCTAGGAAGCCAGAGCCACAAAATTGTTTGGCATGGGTCGAGAACTTCAAAGCTGTTAATGTGCTGGCCACTGAACTCTAAGACGCCCCTTGATGGGATAAGCTGGTCACGGTTAGTTTCATGCTAGGTCACCTGCCAACCTCAAGAAAATTTCTGTATAACGAGGTACACTGTAAACACCACAAAATTCCCAACCCAGTGGCACATCCCTCTTAGGTATTAATTTGGCTCTGAGAGACCCAAGGCTTAGCTAAAGAAATGGAATCCTTAAGTTTCAAAGAATTGAGCATATCACCTTCCAACACACCTGCTTATTTTATGCCTAAGAAATGGTCCCAGAAGCTCTAGATGTCCAAAAAATGGCAAAATCTTAGTAAGACAAGCTAGAACTACAATAGAGACTGTGGGGAAGATTCCAATTAGACAAGATGACTCATTTAGGAGGAGTTGAGAGCAACAGTTCCCAAATCAAATAAACAGAAGTGGATACCTATTTTAATTGTCATGCAGAAGCCTCCAGAAGGCTTGGAAATTCCAAAATACCTTCATTTAAAGATTCATTGCAAAAAGTTAATGAAAAATTAAAGACAAAAGAGGTACCTAAAACCAAAGGCTCTAAGATGAACCTGACCCCTACAACTGCCCAGTATCCTCCTTTACCTGAAGACTCGGTCTACTTATCCTTTGTCTGAATTGTCTTTCCACTCCAAAGAGACTACAAGACACAAACAAAAGTTAAAGCTTTAGGCACCAACTCAAACACCCTGATATCTACTCTCAAAAGAGGGCCCCTCCAGGGGTTGATGGGACTCCGAGGGATTCTCTGGTAAACTGCTACTGGTTATTCCCTTAAATAGCCCAGTGGAAATGAAAATTAATAGAAAATCTTGTTAAATTCTAGTAGATACTGAGGTGACCCTCTCTACTTTAAACCCACTCACTCTGGAGCTTGAAGATGGGATCCTGGGAAAGCTGGTAGAAGCTGGCAAAGGGAATTCTTAGCAGGGTCAGCTCGCCAGATCTCTGTAGTGCCCTGTTGGGAGAGGAAGGTAGAATTTCACGCAGTCTCTTACTGGTTATCGATTCTTTTCTCTCCCATCGACAGCTATTGCCTTCTTGTTTGTCTCATTTTGTTTGCTGAGAACTTGGCTTGGCTTTCTGCCTGCCTGGGACAAGCAGGTTCCTGGGTTTTGCATATGCAGGCAGCTCAACTATAATTTTGGGGGACCAAACATACAATCAGACAGAAATGTGGATTGCACTCCATTTGCAGCTAGGGTCCTACAGACTGTTGCCAGCTCTCGGGGGAATCGTCTAAGTCTGTCTTTCTTTTGGTTATCTTTGAGAGGGGCTCTGGAACCTGGGAGGGTAGAATCTTTTCCACCCTCTTTGGGGACTCCTCTCGTGTCCATGAGGTGGTTCAATATTGCCAGGAATATTTACTGTTTGTCACAGCTTAAATGTGACAAGATATTTTAAAGGATTTTTTTTAAGTAGCTCCATGGTCAGAAGTCAGCCAGATTGAAAGCTGATATTCAAAGCCTGATAGGAATTTTATTTTAGGCCTTCTCTAAGCTAAATGAAACTATGTACCCAGAGGGAAAGAAAATCATTTCAGTTAACCTTACTGATTCTCTCACCTTGAATATCAATATTACTGGAAAATTTGAGTTAAAAGGTTTTTTTCACATGGGTCTCTCACTTTCTCCTTGTAGATTTGTCCATTTTTTGCCATACATATGTTGAAGATATGTTACTATGTGAAGATAATTTAAGAATTAGTGTACTATTCAGGGTGGCCACATTCATTTTAATCTGCACATTTAACTTAACAAAGACTAAAGTCCATCCATAGATTTCCCTTTTCATAAGCAAGAAAAGATACTAGGAGTTTTAATTCTGTTACCCTCTTGTACAATGAAGAGAGGAATTGCTGTACAAATTTTATGTTCACCTTGGTTTTTACCTACTGTACACATTTTAGGCCTGTTTTGATTTTTACCACTGTAAAATGTGTATACATACACATTTAATATTTGTTAGATTTACCTATAAGTCCTTGCGTTTTGTTTTGTTTTTTAAATCTTCATTTAGAAATTCCTTTAGTGAGAGTTTGTCAATATGAATTAACTCAGCACTTTTTGTCTGGAAATATATTTAATTCACCTTCTTATTGAAAATGTGTATATAATTCTAGATTGACACTTTGCTTTTTGAAGGTTAACAAATCATTTTATCCCTCAAACTTTATTTTCTAGGAACCCTAGCTTAAACATACATATTTTTAAGTTTATTTGGTTATATACTGCATTAATTCAAAACATAAATGAAATTCCTAATGTCTATAATAGTATAAAAGATTCTGGTAACAATGATTATATTAATCAATAATGATTCCTGCCAGACCCAGTTTCATCCCAACTCAAGGGCAGGCATTTGTGCCTCACTCTGTAACTGACCCAGTAAGGAAACATATCATGAAATTTGTTCTCGTTAGTGGCTGGAACTTGGACCCAGTTGTGTTTCTGGCGGTCAGACTACAGCCAGAATCAACAATAGGTCCACTGCTCTACAAAGCTTTCTTCGTGGTTCCCACCTCCTTTCAAAGTCTCATGATTGCTCCTCCACCTGGTTCCTTAGGCACACATTCCAGGCCTCCACTCTGACCTCCATCCACCCACTAGGGCTGGATCCCTGTTCTGAATCACATCCAGCATCTCTGTGAGCCTGAACCCTTTCCCAGATGCTGTGCATTCCCTTGCCTTCAAGACTTGGATCTTTCCCTGCATAGTCCAGCTGGGACCTTTCTCCAATGAGATGACTAAGAATTGTGCTGTCACCACCATAAGAATTATTTCACTTTTGCCCAGTCTTTCACTCTGATGCCCTCTAACCTGCTCAGTGGTCCTTAGGGATATAGACCAACTCAAGCTGCATTTGAGAACTTGTGGCCAAGCCCATAGGAAGAGAAGTTCTTAAATTCTAAGCTTTCCCTATTCCTAGTTTTCTTCCTGTCTCACAACTTATGGAGAGTCAGCATGCCATTGCCCTAAAGTAACACAGGTTTTGACTTACACACGTTTCCAAACAAGATCTGGGATTTAAAGATTTAAAGCCTCTCATCCAATATACATCATTTTCACTCTGTTTAAATATTTCTAAATCTCCAATGGGAATGAGGTTTCCATTATCAAAGTAATTCAACATATGGGTCTCAGTGATCCAGTACAGGCCAAAACACCGTGGCGATGGGTCTGACAGACCTCAAGTTCTTTTATGGCAAATTTTACAAAATGTCGTATTAAAATAAAATTAAATTTGATGTCTATCTTTTTAACCTTTGTTAAATCATTGCAAATGCTAATAAACTTCAAAAAGAAAGTACGAAACAAATTCACTAAATATATTGCAAAGCTTAGGTAATGAATCTACCAGTCAGATGTGAGAATACTCTACATGGGAGGGTAGACTAGCCAACCTGACTGAATTCATTTCAATATCCAACAGCATTTTCAATATAACTTTTTGTTTGTCATGCATCCTTCTCCTAACGAGCAGTTTAAGATCTCAGAGAGGCATAATAATTAAACTGATTCTGATGTGGTTCTAACTATATTCTGATTATATTCTGTGCCACATTAGAATTGTCTACAATCGCTATTAGAATATTGCTGCTGTCCTTTTATTTAAGGGAATGCATATAAATTGGCTGGACTGTATCTGGGACCATGCCTATCTAAGAATGTATGACCAAAACACTTCAAAATATTCAGTAGAACTGTTAAAAATTCTTTGTTGATGAATAGAAATAACAATAACTGATACTTGCTGAACAATGTATGTGAAGCAGAATCACTGCGATTAACATTTAATCCTTAAGGGAAAAGGAAACTGGCACATAACGACATTAGCTTAATAAATCAAAACTCCCCAACAAGGATTGATGACATGGAAACTCGATTTAGGTTTCTGGATACACGATACCATGGTAGTTAAGCTTATGGGTTTTGGAATCAGACTAGGTAATTTCAAATCTTAGCATTAGTGTTACAGTCTTGAGATCTTGAGTAAATCATCAAGTTCATTAAATGTAAATTAGAGAAATTAGTATCTACACCACAAGATTGTTAGAAAGTTATATATATGCAATAAGCATTCAATGTGATGATTACGTAAACTTTTATTAATTTTTCAGCCAGGCTCTTTGCTCTTAACTATTCCACTTACTCTGTGACTTAGGGATAAAATAGTTATGAACAGGCCATGTTCATAGTTCTAATTGCCAAAGAATAGGTAGACAAATTAGTAAATAGTACACATGACAGGGCTGGCATGTGTTAAATTGTTGATCATATAAAGTATGGTTACATGTCAGATACAGAGTGGGTACATCCTATACATCTTATTACAATGTCAATCCAACCTCGGTATGCAATTGTCAACATAGTTATTTACACCTACTCTATGTTCTAGGACTGATCAGTTTCTCATTGTTCTTTTCTCACTGTGCCACTTTTCTGTAGACTCCCTGCAGCCATGCTATACCACCTCCCATATTGTTTTGCACAATAGGTGATAAGTTAATGTTCATCAAATGTACATATATGTACCTTTAGTTGCTGCTATTCTTATTCTTTTCTTTTCTTTTCTTTTTCTGAGAAAGATTAGCCCTGAGCTAACATCTGCCACCAATCCTCCTCTTTTTGTTGAGGAAGACTGGCCCTGAGCTAACATTCGTGCCCGTCTTCCTCTGTTTTATATGTGGGATGCCTGCCACAGCATGGCTTGACAAGTGGTTCGTAAGTCCGCACCCTGGATCCGAACCGGTAAACCCCAGGCCACCGAAGCAGAACGGCGGAACTTAACTGCTGCACCACCGGGCCGGCCCCCGCTGCTGAGATGCTTAATAGCAGCTCTCCGGATTTATGCAACAAGAAAGAAAACTGTGTGTCCTCCAAAACGCCTGATTCCTGTGAAAATTTTATCTGTACGAGCTGTTCATTCTGTGTTATGCTGCCACAGTAGAAGGGACTTTACAAATTCACCAGGCTTTGGGGGAGAGAAAAATATAATTTCTCAGCTGCAAATTTCTCCCACTGCTGAGATATGACTGATTCTGTGGAATATTCTAGACTGAATGATCTGTAGTATTCTGAATTTTCTTTCCCATTGTGTGGGCTACATTAACGCCTGCCCAAATAGACCGAGTTTTCCACACACTGGAAGTACAAATCACACAGAAGCATGAGGGGAATCAAAGTCAGCAATTGCTTATTTTTACAAATTGTTATTTAGGACTATGTGCACATAAATCAGAAAATTGCATCTCTAATCTGCACCTAGAACTTGATGTCTGGATAATTCAAAGGTAAGATATTTATTTTAAAAACTCCATGTGCCATTAAGGTCTACAAGGGAACATAAAGGAAGTGAAACACTTTTTTTTTTTCTGCTGTCAATATTTACATGAGTAAAATAAAATCAATCATGGGGGTATTAACGTCCTTAGTATCATTTGTATAATCTTGGGGAAAGTCTTTTATCTAACGTAAACTTTTTTCTGGCCAGAATCAGGCACCCTTTTAAAGAATTTTTATTAACCTAGGCTAAAGTTCCAAATAATTTGTAATTTGAGTGCAGCTGTATAAAGACAAATCCAAAATGCATCTGCTAAAATACGTTTCAAATTTGTATTTTCCAAAATGCGTGTTTCTGTTCTCTTTCTAACTTTTCAATTACATCAGACACAAGCTCCTTTTGACTAATAAATAACTTTATTTTCCCCCTCACTATCCTGAAAGGAAACTCAGAGATAAAATAAGGCTTTATAAATCCTGTGGTATGACTATTGTAGGATATGTAATGAAATAATCAAATGCTTTCACCAATTTATAATGAATAAGTTTTTATTTAAGTGACAAAGTCCAGAAGGTTTTCTGCATATGAAATAATGGAAAATAAAAGGCAAAGTTAGGTGAGCATTAAATATAAACTTTTATTAAGGTAAGTAGTGATAATCTAATCTTACTTGTATATGATAAGAGAAAGAGGAAAATAAAAAACATATCAAGTTAAAAGTTCACATTACTGGGGCCAGCCCCATGGCCTAGTCAGCAACTTGGCTTTGAGGTTTCAGATCCTGGGCACAGACTTACACCATTAGTCAGACATGCTGTGGCAATAACCCACATACAAAACAGAGGAGGATTGGCACAGATGTTAGCTCAGAGCTAATCCTCTTCAAGCAAAAAAAGAGGCAAATTGGCAACAGATGTCAGGTCAGAGCAAATCTTCCTCATCAAAAAAAAAAAAGTTACGTTATTAACTGCAAAAGTGAAAAAATTAGGATGTGAGATACCGATCTCATCTTGTCAGTAAAAGTATTAACATGCTAATAAAAGTAAATATATATGAAATATTTATGAAATTCTTACCAAATCAATAAGAACCTCTCATTTTATACTTTATTTACTATTAATGCTATGGCATCAAAATTATGCACTTACGGACTAGACCCCTGAGGGAATTTAAATGTTTAATAGCATCTGTACAATTTGTTCTAATTAATCTTCTCTCTACGTACTGATATTCTCCTAAAGCACTAGGCTCTTTGTGAAAGTTCCTGTAATTTTTGCTTTCAGTATTATTGTGTCCAGACGTACAGACACTTACATTTGTGATAAGCTTTGGCCACAGAATATTTATAAGCAGTGTAGTCTGTGAGAAAATTGTTTTGCAGGACTGTTCCATGCATTGCATTTCTGCCCTTTGCCCACTAAAGAAGCCTCTCCTCAATCATTATTACCAAAAACCTCCCCAGTATTTTCCACACCCGCAAACCCCCGTTGGTGTGCTGCCCGTTGAGATCACTGCTCTATGGGACACTGGGAACTGAAGGAGCTGTTAAATATATGGAAACACCTGACTTGGAATGATGTGTTGCAGTAACAGGAGACTTTGGAAAAAAGTATTCAAACATATATAAATGTCTAATTACACATATATGAAAAAAGTACAAAAATTACATATCACAGAAATCGGGTTTCTTAAAGTGACAGAAAAGTTTCTCCAAAGATTGGCACTCTGTCCTAAACTCTTCCTTCTCTTTGTCCAAGAGTCTGATTTCATACAAGCCTTCCTTTACTGCATTATTCTTCCTTGTACTCTCTAGTCTTTTCCTTAATCAAGGCTCAACATCTTCTCTCTCAAAGACCAGAATATTTGCCTGGCTATCTCCTAGTGTTCAGTTAGATGCACCTTATATCTACTTTCTAATAGAGGCCTGTCCTGGACTGATCTATCTTTAATAGCCATCTCACCTCATCCATGTCACTTCCTCCATCATCCAACAGTCCTTCTCTCCCCAGTGTTACCGTACCAGGTTCCTTTTTGCCTGCCGCCCAGAAAACCAAACACTCAGACCATGAGATTGGAGCAGAGAGAGGGTTTAATCACAGGGCAGCCATGCAAGGAAGCCAGAGAGCATGAGTCTCAAATCCACTTCCCCGAAAATAGGGACTGCGGGATATTTATGGGATAGAGGGCAAAGTGGTTTGAAATGTGGAGAGAGGTGATTGGAGGGGAGGAGAGGTGAGGTAATTGATGATCTGCACAAGCGTAGTCAGACTTCATGCTTCTTCATAGGACTCATGTTCACAAAATGGCAACGTTAGCATGATCTGAGGCTGGAGTTTTTTAACCTCTTGATGTCAAAAGGTCACCTATCGGACATCTGCTCAGGCCCAGTTGATGAGTCGGTGGTCTCAACCAGCCTGGAGTGGACAAAGGGGTTCTAATTCCTGAAAAACAGCTCAAACACCTATTACCATGGTGACCCAGGCTCCAGGGAGATGTTATCTATAGGAGCCTAGTGGAGTCAGATAGCATACCGCCTAAGCAGCACAGTTAACAACGGGCGGGTTAAACAGCTAAACGCTATAATCAGTAATTGCAAAAAGGAAAAAAACCTTTAATTCCCAGCTACTTAATCATCAATGGCTAACTCTTTGTGGGTTTCACCATCATGGTTTCATTTCTGTTGCAGCATCGGCGTCATTTTGTTCCTCCCTCAGTAGGATGTAAAGAAGGCAATGACCATTTTTATGCTGTTCAAAACTGTGCCCTCAGGGCCTAGAATAATACTGGCCACACAGTAAGCAGAGTGATGGGGGCCTGAGTGAAGGAGCGCATCTCTTATCCTCCCTGGAACACGTAATCACCCAATATCTTCGCAACTGATTTCCATTTGTCTCTAATGTCTGGAACTGCGGCTTGGCTTTCCTATAGATCTAACAAAGAGCTACATACACGGGGATGAGGGTCTTGTCACAACTTCCAAATTTATTTTAAAGAATAATGTTGACATTCATTCCAAACTCAGTTCCCTTACCCTGCAAGTGTTTGCGTTATATCTCACTAAAATATACAGCTTTTAATTATTTGAATTTTTCCCTAGAAAAGTTTATATGGTTGAAATCATTAACAAATATGCTTGTGTTACTTATTTACATTTTTACTTAATATTGGTTCTTTAAAATCTCATTTTAGTGTTAAATAATTTCCCCAAAATAAAATAGAATATGGCCATTCCTGGTAGTCAACTGATTTTCTCACGTTAGCTTTCCTTTCCAGATGCCATGGTTTTATGTAGTGTAAATGATCCTCTCATTACCAGATGGTATGAGAAAGAAACTGCTTCAGGGAGGTATATGCTATATAAGCCTGTCCATTGAGTAGCTATAAAAAACCAAAGCTTTGTAAACCAGCCAGTAAAATATCTGAACTCAGCCGTGTGGACTGCGGAATGCAAACACTGAACTCCTCATCTGACCAGATGTGGACATTCCTAATGGATGATAAGTTCAGTCAACCAATAAAATGTTTTCAGCTTAAAGCTTAAAGTGGTGATTATAATGCTAATGTTCTTTGCCTAGAAAGCACAAGTGAAGCAGAGGGATACAAAAAGAAAAGCAAATCATCTTGCAAACCAAGTATTTACCAGACTGTCTTCATTTAGCCTATTTTTAGAACTCCAGAACTTACCATATGCAAGATATAAAAGAATTATAGAAAGATTGAGATAACTGCTGATTATATTTTATTATCACTCCAAACCTAATCCGAATCACCAGTTTAAATGCAGTGATTCTAAGTGTGATTGTAGAAGAGGCATTTATCACGTAATTACTTAAGAAGATGACTCCTAAATATTTACCCCCTCTTGATCTGAGATATTTATACTTGAATTTTCAACTATTATCAGCTTAGGTTGTATAAACTAAATTCAATCTCATCTTCCTCTCTAAATTAAAGGCTCTTGCTGATTCCTCTGTTCGCTCTATCTTTACCACAGACATAAAACTCAAAAAAGAGACTGACTCTGTGTTCCCAGCCTGATGGCTCACTTGTCATCAGTGGATTCATTATTCTTTTCCTTTGCTCTCATTGCTTCACGTATTCATCTTCTGTTCCATTCCCACTCACCTGGGAGGACAGCATCAGTGGGTCTCTGGACAACAGAATGAACTTCAGATTTTCAACTTTTTAACCTAGACAAAGGATATTGTTGTCCTGAACCTGAAAGCCATGTTATCTTCATAGCAGTATTCTCTTCAAGAACAGTATCCCCCTTTTGTCCCTCTAGACTGAGTCAAAACTCATTGAGATAGTCAGGGTTCTCCATGATCTGGCTTTAGCCATTCAACCTTATTCCCCAAAGACATCAATGTAGATTTACATTCAAATAGGAGAGCTCACACCTTTTTTCATTCTTATTAAGTTTTTAAGCTCCTAGAAATCAAGAAATTTGGTTCTTAGGATCCTCCCCATCACTGCAGCACTTAAAAAATATTTATAAATAAATTACAGTCTTTTTTAAAAAAATTTTATTCCTATTTATCAAATACTAGCTGGGGTACTGAATATATTGAGTTAAAAACATAAAGCCACTTTAATTATCATTCATTTGGTGCTATACATTCAAAATACACATATTCAAAGTATTTGTTAATTTCCTGTTATGCGTCAGGCACTATTCTAGTCACTAGAAATATAAAAGTAAACAAGACATGCCAAGTTGTGGCAGCTTCCTATTGCTATCTACTCTGAGCCCTCATGTCATAGACTAAGCTTTGAAATAGCTGGTTGATTTTATACATAGATATATATATATATATATATATATAAATTGTTGATTTTACATATACACACACACACATATATATAAATTTTTTCTTCATTAATATAAAGAAACTCTGACAAAGGACAGTTTTGTGGGTTCACTTCATCCTTTTTACTGACCATGTATATTTCATTCACCAGATCAACAGTTTATCATGAAAAATCCTCAGCTGTCACTTTATTTCAATATTTTTGTGTTGAAATAAATCTGCAAACGTAGAAGCTTCTCCTTAATAATCATGGACTGAGGCTGTTTTCTTTAGCTGATTTTAAGGTAAATATTCAGAGTTATATTATTTTCACAGAAGTGGCTATATACTTATTCTCATGTTTATACCATAAAAATATAAACAAATATTTGTACTTCACTTCCTCACTAGTGTATATTACTTTTTTATTTTCATTCCAATTCACCAATCTTTATAAAATTGTCATAAAAATTAAAATATTGTGCAATGACTACTTTGTATGGTCACTAGTTCCATGACTTGAAATAAACAACAGAAAGATGTAAATGAATTCAGAGACTGAAGTGCAAAATGTTCTAGATTGGCACAAAAACAAGAATCTGGATCTATGTCAACAGTGAATTTCATTCGGATTCCTGAGTTCATAATGTAAAATGACATCCTATTCATTCAATTAACTTGTTTGAGAGACATTCTTCTCTATCTAACTCATATTTAGAATTAGAATAAAACCGAATACTCATGGTACGCATCCCAATCCTTATGGAATTCTCCCACATTTTTAAACTCAAACTGCTTCCATTCTGATCTTATCTACTCCTGGATATACATATCAGGCTCTGTAACTCCTATCCGAATTTGTGGACTTATTTGAAATTTTAAAAATTCAATTTATCAAATAGATTTTACTTTTCCTTCTCTCTGACTCTTTGTACTCTGTATGGTACCAGTAAAATTAATTCCACCTCTGCCTCCCAAATTAAACACAGTCAGGTTCAGGTTCTACACCCTGCCCAGGCCAGCCTTGGCTCCCAAGAGGGCAAGAGATTCAAACAATTGAAGATACTATTGGTTCACAATCTCCAGAGTTTCCTACATGAAATCTAAAATTAAGCCCTTTATACAGAGGACAATGAGAGACCGAAGAAAGAGGCAGAACACTGCAGATTGGTAGGTAGCAGGTTTACTAGGCAAGGGAACTTACAAATGAGGCTTGTCTGGGGCAACTGCAAGATGAGTAGATCTCTGCACCCACACGCCAGAATCTTGAGAGTTTTTATAGAGGCCTTAACTAGATTCAGTCATATGTTCAGTCCAGGTAGCCTCAACAACATATTGCTCTCTCAAGGCTGCATCCTTGAAAATGGTTCCCACTTCCCACTGTGGGATTGGTGGGCAGAACATACATTCCAAGGACAGGGGAGGGGTAAGGAGCCTCTGATTGCCCGGGTCCAGCTCACAGGTCAACAGGTGGTCATATCCTCCTCCAACACATACTAAAATGATTCATTTTATCCTTCAGAAGGGAATTACTGTGTTCTTAATTTACTGGATATGCATCTTACAATTAAATAATCAGAAAAGTATACGTGATTACAAATGTGAGTTATCAATTCCTACTTAGTTTCCTCTTTCAAGTTAGACTTTTCATGAAGTCTGTACTTTTTTGACATAAATGTAGATGCTGATAATGTTGATAGTAGTGATGAATCCATCACTACATAATGCTATGTGGAATCCATTTATTTATCAGAGGTGAAAAACTCAAAACAGTTAGTCAACCTTCAGGGAAGATTATTTACCTATATAATTATACTGTTATGATTCTGGCTCCATTTTAATGAATATTTTCAGTCCTTTAAAATATTTCCAAATATCGCCAAATTTTATTTAGAGTTAAATTGTAGCCATCAATAAAGAGTCATTGATCCTTCTGTGTAGGCTGGGATACTAAAACACAAAGAAATGTTTTAAATTATAAACAACGTTACAATCTAATTTGGAAAGCAGAACATATATTTTTTAAAAAAGTAAAACCACCAAGAGGACCATTCCTCATGTTGATGATCATTTTTAAAAACAAATGTTAGAGATATTCCTAGAACAGACATTGCAGAGGGTTCCATCGGGCTGGAAAGAAAGGCCTCATTTAGATTTTGAAGTGAGCCTTGAAGGAACAGTTATCCTTAGATTTAAAAAAAAAGAGAGAATTTTAGACTAGAATGATTAAGCAGTGGAAACTGATCTGTATAACAGCTAAATCATTGAGACAGTAATCAAGACAGATTTGATCATCACTTATCTATTTGAATTGAGTTCTTTCTCTTAACTAGTTTGAATATATACTTTTAAAAGTATATGAGTTGGTCATCTCAATTTTTTCCAGGGGGGTCTCCTTTTATCTCATCAGTGTCTACTCTGATATATATTGTTGAGTTTATTTGCTTTACTGAAGCAGACACTTAAAATTATTTTAATTGTTTTTGTTGTTTTGAACTCTGAGAATCCATTGAATTTGGAGGAAGTAAAAATGAAGAGAACATTTAACTGCTTGGATTAAGGGCAAGATGTTAAATAGGTTTTTTCTTTAAATTCGTAAACAGCAAAGCTGACTGATAGCTCATTTTTTGACTCCACCATTCCCCTTCCTTGTCATTATATAATGTCCTGTTCTCATCCCCTCAGGGCTTTTAGTAAGTTCAATGATTATAAAAATGGCGATAGAAGTCATCATGTATTTATATGATATCATAATGTGGGGTCCATGTACTCATCTAAGAAAAATAGTCAATAAAACTTAGTTCTCACTTTGATTTTCAATCTGAACAGTCAATTCTAATGCTATTTCTGAAGAATCTGTCATAATCAAACAGTGACAATCAGCAACAAGATTGCAAATAGTGGCCAGCCCTGGTGGCCTAGTGGTTAGGTACAGTATGCTCTTCTTCTGTGACCTGGGTTCGGTTCCCGGGCCCGGACCTACACCACTCATTTGTCAGTGGCTGTGCTGTGGCAGCAACTCACGTACAAAAAGAGGAAGATTGGCAGCAGATGTTAGCTCAGGGTGAATCTTTCTCAACAAACAAAGAGACCAAAAAACAAACAAAAATATTACATATACTCCTTAGATCATACGGTGGTATATGGTTGGAACTTAAAATACCTTTATTAGTAAATTCAAAATCTATGTTTAAAAAATATAATTGCAATATATATAATATTTATTATATAATAATATTATATAATACAATCACTAATAAGTTCCCACATATTAATTTTCTCAGGCCCTTGTTAAAGCTGAGATTCAGAACAGTGGTGGATAGGAGGTTAAGAAAAATAGCTGCTAACAAAATTAAAGCATTCTCTGTGTATGATGTAAATTTCAAAGTAAAGAGAAGATAAATATAATGGTTTATTTTGAGAATTTCTAAAATTAGAAAGGGGTTATGATTGCATAATGCTGTAAATATACTAAAAACCACTGAATTGTATACTTTAAAAAGATGGAGTTGATGGTACGTGAATTATATTTCAATAAAGATGTTCTACAGAAGGAGAGGAAGGAGAAGAGAGGGGGGGAGGGGAAGGAGAAGGAAAAAGAACCAGCAACACTCGCAGACCCAGTTTCTGGTTAATTTTAGACAATGGGACCTAACATAAGGACACCACAACGTGTCTAGTGGTCCAACTACAATGGTTCACCATTCTGGTGTCTTTACCCCTCTTTGTCACATTTTAATCCCTAAGGAAAAGGCATTTCATTGGGTTAGTTTGTGACTATCTGATATGGGGGGGTCTTGCTAGGTAGGAAGGGTACTAGCTCGAAATAAGAATGAAGGAGACCAAGAGCAAGCGGCAAGAACACGGCAATCTGCTGATACTTTCTCAGGTGCCAGCAAACTGTGGCTCAAAACGAGCCTGCCTCCTGTTTGTGCAAATAGTTTCATTGGAACACAGCCATGGCCATTTCTTTATGAGTTGTCTATGACTACTTTTGCACTACAATTTCATAGGTGAGTAGTTAGGACAGAAAAAAAGTTAATGTCAAATTTTAGGAAATATAATATTTGGGCCTGGTGTAGAAAACTTTACATCAGGCTCAGGCCTTTAGTCAACTATTGTCCTTTGCTAAGAAGAGAGGAAGACGATAACATGAAGGATACCCCCCAGGAAGATTACTGATGCTTTCCTGTGGCTATGGTAAGTGATTCAAAGTACTTTCCTAGTGTAATTTTTTTTTTGAGGAAGATTAGCCCTGAGCTCACATCCGTGCCCATCTTCCTCTACTTTATATGTGGGACGCCTGCCACAGCATGGCTTGATATGGAGTGCGTAGGTCCACACCTGGGATCTGAACCAGCGAACCCTGGGCTGCCGAAGCAGCATGTGGATTTAACCGCTGCACCATCAGGCGGGCCCCTCCTTGTGTACTTTTCAAGAAAAAATAACTCTTGCAAGTTTCATGCTGAGGAATTTAACAATTTCTGATGAAAATTTTTAAAATGCTAGAATAGTTAGAAATCTATTTCTTTAGCAAAATTATAATTTTGGTTGCAGTTTTTCTGAGGTCTATTCCTAAAGTAAGAGAGAATAATCTTCCATTCCAGCCATAATCAAGTTATATTTCTCAAGTTTCCAAGACGGAGTTCTAGCTTTGATTTTCCAAAGCTTAGGAAATAGTCTTAAGTCATCAGTACAGATTGCCAGCTCTTTAGTCTCTCACTAAACTCTGCTATATAGTTGTCAGAAATCTGGCTGAGGGAATTATTTAGGGAGATGACAAAAGGGATATTCTTTGTTTTTATTCCTTTAACTGCTCCTGTTTTATTTGCAGAATTATTTGGGGCACCAGGAATTGTGCCACATTATTAGGCCACATTACCTGACTTTTATGCAGAATCGTTTTCACTAAAACTTATTCTATAACGTTGTCTTAAAGTTGAAAAATACTATAATTCCAGCTATTTGACACACACTTCCATGTGCTTATTAAACTGAGGGGACACTGTCTAACACGTCTAATGGCGCCATCTGTGTAGTATTCCAATGGGAAGCTTCTGTAACCGTGGGCCCTCTGGGACCAGTTCAACTGACCCCATCTCTTATCAACAGACTGGTTAAGAATTGTCTTTCAGAAGATATACAAAGTCACAAAGCCAGGGCACACACAAAAGAAGAAATCTTGACCTGAAATGGCTACAGAACCAGAGATCCTCTTTCCCGTGGAACCCAAGGTTTGGGACATGACTGGAACTTGAATGTCAGACCCTTATCAGAAGTGAGGGTTCCTTCATTCAGGAAGATCTGGTGTTAAAATTCCTTTCTCATCTCATCAAAACTGTTTAGAACCCTATCATAAAAGTTTAGAACCTCATCATAAATGTTTAGAACCCTGTCAGAAATGTTTAAAACTTTACCATTAATGTTTGAAGCCCACCAATCAAAACCTGTCCCACCAGCATTTCTGCGTGCCAGCTCATTCTCCCCTACCTCTTAAATTTCACCCCAAATCTTGAATTGCAGAGACAGATCTGAGGACACACATTCCCTGTTCTCCCTGCAGATTGATCTCACAGAATAAAGTTGATCTTTTTCCCCAAATGTTGATGCCGTAATTAATTGGCTATTTATGTGCCTTGGGCAAGAGAACCCTGATTTTATGCAATAACACTTCTATTGGACTTAATGTCAAGGAAAATTGTTTTCTTCCTGAGAAATCAGCTTGTTTCTTCCCTTATAATGAGAGCAGTGTAACATCACAGTTTCCACTTTGCCTTGAGTGCCAGATATCTAAAGGCTTATTCACAGCAAATCTATTGACAATTACTCTCAACATACTGCCTTTTTATTTTTGTCTAAATGTTTTCCATATTTATTCACATTTTCGTAATGTGCTTTGTGTGATACATTGGTCACTGTTGGGATTTATTGTGAGGAAGTTTCCACAACTCATTTGGGAGTGTGGCAGAAAAGAAATATAAAACAAAGCTGCAAGAAAATTAAAAAATATTTGGGGAGTGTGTATTGTGTATTAAATGCCTTTTTATTTCGTATGGAGTCTGTGAAAATGGTGCCGGTTGCTTGACTGTTTTAACAGTACAATAACAAGGTTACAGATTTATTTTCTTCATAGAAGCTTTTAGTTCTTGCTTTATTAACATTGAAGCTATGTTTAGGGATAATTTATCACTATCTTAGTTTATAGATTAAGAGACAGAGCAGAAAAGCTAAATGCTCAGTTCAAGGTCCCACTGCCAGGAAATGGCCGAGCAGCGCAAGTACTTCCTGGGTCAACTCTAAGTCTTCTCTGATGTATGTCTTTTGTTAAATTCTTCATTTAGGGTTTTATAATCACAATTTAAAGGTTATTTTTCCTCTTTTAAATGAAGAGAAAATTATCACTCTATAGTCAATTGTAATTTATAAAGCAACTTCAAAATTAAACTTATTTCATTACCATAGCATATTCTCAAAATGACCCTTCAAACGCTATGTCTGCCAACATTTAGGTTTTATTTGTTTTTATATGTCACTTGACATTTTACGTACAAACATACAAAATTGTTCAAACATTAAAACATCCCCCTTGCATCTAAACAAAGGATATATGCTCCTAAAGCCCCTTTGCATGTAAACTTCCCATTTTTTGTCTTAGGGGAGAAAAACAGTCTATTAGCTTCCAATCGGAAATTAAAATTCTCTTTGCACAGAAAATATTGAGTAAATGTATTTTTAAATGAGACAATCATCATATTCTACTTAGAGTTTTACTGTATGCTTTGTAATCAGTATTCTTTTGTACCAGTAATTTTTCAGTTACATTTTTTTAAATTAACAAAAATCTCTATTAACCTTTTGTGAAGAGGTTAATTGAGAAAAGAATATCTATTCATAATAATATTCACTTGAGTCAAGAAGTTTGAAGGAAGAAAATGACATAATGAGCAATGTGCTTTGAAGCAGAATACTTCAGGAAGTCTGTGCTATATTTGATTGAAATTGGATTAATTGGGACTTAGCAGTGATTTCCCTTAGTTCACATATAGCTCAAAATTCTAAAGACTCTATTGCCCGACTAATCCAGTATATAAAAATCTTTCTTTTTTTTTTCCCAGTTTTCAGGAGTGGAGGGGACAGTAGGAGGAAGAAACCTAAAAGGAGAATTCCAATTTACAGTGATCAGACATGAGCTCTGTTTGGGAGTATATGGGTGCATAGATACCTTGTAATGTAAGATTCTGGTTTGCACACACTTTGAAGACCAATGAGTTGACATATAAAGTTTACATAAAGTGTTTATAAGAATTTCATGATTTTTTTTTTTTAAGATGGGCACCTGAGCTAACATCTGTTGCCAATCTTTCTATTTTTCTTCTTTTACTTCTCTCCAAAGTCCCCCAGTACATAGTTGTATATTCTAGTTGTAGGTCCTTCTGGCAGTGTGATGTGGGACGCTGCCTCAGCATGGCTTGATGAGTGGTGTCACGTACACACTCAGGATCCAAACTGGTAAAACCCTGGGCTGCCAAAGCAGAGCTGGTGAACTTAATCACTGGCCACAGGGCCAGGCCCCTGATAATTTTTTATATAATATAACATTGCTACAGTAACAAAGGGTATCCATATACAAATACTACAATTGTTTTAGGTATGTTTATATTTCTTTACAGTTTACATCATAAACTTCATATATATGTCTGAGAGAGATAGTGTTTTTTAAATGGTCTGAGTAAATGCAAATTAGATGACATAAAGCAAATTTTAAAACATAGAAACATAGACCCAAGGCAACAAAAGGAGCCCCAGTATAGCACTTGGTGTATATATTGCTGTTTGAAAATATTTAAGTTTTAAAACCATTCAAAACACATGATCAACTAAAGTAAAGAGCAGCTAGGGATTTTCCAATTTATTATTTCCCAGTTATTTCCAAATATTCCAAATGTTTCCAACTATTTTTATCTCATTGAATTTTTTTGTGTCTTTATGAAGGAGATTGTCCCTGAGCTAACATCCGTGCCAATCTTCCTCTACTTTGTGTATGGGACACTGCCAGAGCGTGGCTCGAGAGTGGCATGTAGGTCCACACTCGGGACCAAACCTGCAAACCCTGGGCCGCTGAAGTGGAGCGCAGGAACTTAACCACTATGCCACTGGGTCGGCCCAGTGAATTTTTTTTTAAATGCAATAATAACAATTACTGTTTACTGTTTACTGAGTATGTGCAATGTGCTAGACTTTTAAAAGTAAATCGCACACATTCGCTTATTTTACTCTGAAAACAAATCTAAGACACAGGTAATTTTAGTATCCCATTTTAAAGATGAGAAAACTGCAATATACAGATATATATGTATGTAAATATATATATATTTTGAAAATATATATAAACTTGGCATCAGATGAATGAAAAGCTTCTTAAAAACAAGAAATCAAGGCATAGCCTGAGATAAAACCAGGCTGAGTTATTAATTCTAAAAGTTGCAAAGTAAATGTTAATAACACTGCTGAAAAGAGAATGCCACCTACCCTCCAAAACAAACAATCAAACAAAGGAAAAAACAGCTTAGGAGGGAAAAAAGGAAATAGAGGAAATAGGAATAACATATTGATATGAGTTTGTAACACTGTTTTTCAGTTTCGGATCACGCTCCTACATGTGGATGAGCTGAGGTTCCACCTATATTCACAGTGGGACAGAATTAAGAAATCCTCTCTAGGTATCATATTTCTTAGGAGTATATGTGTGTGGGGAGGGGTAGGTGTAGGACTAGATATTTCAAAAGAGAATTTCTAAATATATGATAGGTTGAAAACCCATGGTAATTCACGTATTTTATTTGACATGATCTTGGGAACCAGTAAATTCATAAAACACACAATACCAGAATTATGTATTAAGGGTTTCTTAGAAGTTATTTAAAAGATAATCTTGTCACCTCTTCCACATCCCCATTCTCACACATGCTTAATTTTCCAACAAAGTAAATAAAGCAAACGGAGCTTGGGAGAATTGTCTAAGATCACACAAATGACAAGCTGCACACATCCACACTGGCATTCACACTCCTGCCTGTCCTTCCAGTTCCTTAGCACCTCAGAACTCCAAACAGCCAGAGACAACTTCCGTTCACTGGGGAGTGTTTTTCAGGCCTTGGAATCAACTCAGGTCTGAACAGTCTTCAAAGCAATCACCAGTCAGCAGATTCCCCAGCAACCCGAAAAGCACCTGGGAGATCCAGATTGTCACAGAATCATCTAAGTAGTTTGGAAATGTGTTTTAATGAGGTGCTTGTCCTTTGGAAAAAAGGCTGGACTCTAATTAAAGGTGAAGCCAAGATTTTTTTTGCAGTTTCATTTAAAGATGATTTGGGGAGGTCTTTTCAGTTTTAAAAGCTGCATGACTCCATCTTTGGACAAACTTTAGGCAGAATTTGCAATATTACCAATATATATCCAAACAAATATTAAGGGAATTTATACTTTACTTTGTGAGGAGAGTGTTTTCAAATGGTGTTGAGAGAAACATGTGGATTTCAAATTTATCAGATTACTGGAATTTGGAGTTTTAAAAATTTCAAACCACTGAGTTGTTATAATGGCTAACAAGTGATAGGTGAAGAGGTCATTTTAGAATGTCTCCTCCATTGCAGTGGAAGCTTGAACTGTACAAATGTACAAAAATATTTATTTGAATCTCTTGCTCTGCTTCTAAATTTACCCCAGAAATGGATTTCAGAAAGTTTTATTATGCCAGAGATAAAGGCGATTTTAAGATAAGAGTTCAAAAGTTTCAAGCTCATTTCTAACTTTAGAAGCTGTTATGTTATACTGTTAGTAAAATTTTTTCTCTGAAAAAAGCAGTCTTGCTTTCCTACTGTTGTTAACTTTAGTAATTATTGAAATGTATCACATTGTAGCAAATGTGTGTCTTTAATTATATCTCCCTTTTATTGTGACATACATTTTCAATTTTATTAGTGAGAAAAAAGAATAAAGAGTTAAGAAAAAGTTCAGGAGAGTATGTAATTATCATGCAGGTAATTTTCCTAAATTAATGTCAATCCCATACCAGTTCTGTGATTCTTAACTCCATAAAGGAACAAGGCCAATTTTGAGACTTCTTTAGGTACCACTACTAAACTATACAATGTAAGAGGACAGAGTCCCTTGGTAAAGATCTTATGAAGTGACAATCAGAGTCTCTCAATAATTCCTTACAGTTGTAGCACACATGTTGCTGGTTGAATATTGACCGAGCACCAAGCAGCAGACACCGTACTACCACTGGAGATCTACAAGTTTCTAAGGCTTGATCCTCTCATGAAGGAGTTTAAAGCCTAGTGGGGGACAGATAGGCTTACACATAAATAATTACAATATTTTATTAAATTATTTATCATAATCCTAGGAGGTCACAAGATATTTGTAAATTACAATAAGGGAGATCAGGGAAAGCCTCTTAAAATCAATATGTTAGCCGGAAAACGAGTAGGATTCTCCAGGAAGAAAAGTGGGTTTATGAACAGGCAGAATAGAAAAAGCCAGACACAGTAAAGTAGGTAATTTCTCGTGTTTTTTTTAATTCAATATATATGCGGGAGCATGGTATGGCAGCAGATTAAATTCTAACGTGGTGGGGGACAAGTCATACTAATAAATGTATAATTTATTCTCTGAGTGGTGGAAAGACATTTAAAGATGACAGGACAAAATCAGATTTGCCTCTACAGAAAGATCAGCATTGGAATGAGAAAGTCACCTTTGATGTTTTGTGAAAATCTGGGGAAAGAGAACCAATGTAAAGGCCATTGAGATGAAAAGGGTGAAATTTGAGCTTGACTTACTAAGTTTGGCTTCACAAGTTTGAGTTCAACACAGTGTGGTACTTGTGTGAAAGAGTTTTAATTTTTTTCAATAACTCTACCAAATTTTTGTCAAATGCCCTATCTTCCTGAGTAGCAAGAACAATTAAGTTGGGGCCGGCATGGTGGCACAGTGGTTAAGTGCACACATTACGCTTTGGCAGCCCGGGGTTCACTGGTTCGGACCCCGGGTGCGGACATGGCACTGCTTGGCAAGCCATGCTGTGGTAGGCATCCAATGTATAAAGTGGACGAAGATGGGCACAGATGTTAGCTCAGGGCCAGTCTTCCTCAGCAAAAAGAGGAGGATTGGCAGCAGCTAGCTCAGGGCTAATCCTCCTTCTCAAAAAAGAAAACAAAACATTAAGCTTACCAGTGACAACTCGGTCTACTCCAATAACTTTCCAGTAAGTTCTAGCTTAAAACTTAGTTAAAGACAATTCAAAGCATCCTCTCAAAGAGCCCATGTCGAATTTCCTGCAAATACAATGAGTTGTTACCTGTAGAAAGACCTGAGGATGGGGAATAATTCTTGGTACCTTGAAGGTTGGCTTTCTCAGTCATGGTAGAGTACAATGCTATTCTTTGATGTGACCCATTAAAAAGCAATTGAATGCATGCTGATGACTGTAGATATTAAAGTTTACAGATATGTAATAAAAATATATACATTTAAAATGATAAATCTAAAAAATTAAAAATTATAAAGGAAAAAAGATAAAATTTTAAAGAGAACAAGCTGATTTCTATATAAAAAGTAAAATTAACTAGAAATAAACAAATGATGTCACCAAATATTTAGTTAAGTTTTAATCAGGAAAGTAGAGTGAATATGACTAATGGTAAATAGAAATTTATTATAGGAAGAATATCTTACACAAATGTGGAAGGAACTCAGAAAGCGAGAGTCTGGAAGTTGATATACAATGAGAGAAAGAATTACTGATCCATCTGCCTGAAGTACTAGCACAGATGGAAAAGCAGATGTTTGCAGGGAAATGCAACTCACTAAGTATATCCAGGCACTAGATTGGAGATGCAAAATGGGGGATCATAGAGCAGCTTATGGTAAACTCCTGCCTTGGGGAGTCCACAGTCAAGCATCTGGTGGTGGGCCTTTAGCCAGTGTTAGCAGGGCCAGCATTTGAGAAAACAAACTGGGAAATGAGTAGAAGACAAACTGGGACCCACTGACAACCTATGTGTCTGAAACTTATCTGACCACACAACCTTCTGAGAATAATGACTTTACTTCCACCTTCCAATGTTCATGCATCTTTCTCTTTTGGCCAACTCTAATCTGTACCACAAAATCTAGCTATGCCAACTTGGCATTTTTATAATCATCTTTTAACTATATATAATCTCCAAAAAAGAGATCATCAAAATCATGCTTCTGTCCACCTTCATGCAATTCTCTGTCTTACAGACAAGAATATGCTAACACTGAGGCAAAAGAGACTACACAGAGTCTCCCTTTGTCTTTGAGTAAGGCCATTCTTCTTCTAGTTGAGTCACACTCTTCCTCTGATGCTCTATAACTCAAATATTGACAAATAAGTTTCACTGCTCCGCACATACTTTATGTAGACAGTGGAGGAATGAGAGATGAGAAAAAAGGGAAAACAGTTGGGTAATACACACCCACGTGCATGCATTCATATCAAAGTAAAGAATAAATATGGCTACTAAGGTTTTTTTCCTGCAACTGGTCATGTGGTCACAGCTGCTATTTAAACATTCTTCTTCCCTTTGCCTTCAGCAAGTAGCTCATCTGTTCATGGCTCATTGCTTATACATTTATCCAAGCCTTCATTCCTTGAGAGTCTGTCCCAGTAACAGTCTCGTCTGTATCTAGTTGTTTTATTTTCCTATTGAAATTTATCACATGATACAGATGCACTAGGAGGTCCCCCAGAGGGTCCTTTGCCTTACAGATATACTCCTCCCTGTCATCAAGAATGAAATTGAATATATTAACAACCCATTTTACCCTTGATAATCAGGACAATCTCTTCCAGAAAGTAACTTCTTTTTGGTCTATTGGTTCAGTGGTACAATAAACCCAAAGTTTCCAGGTAGCAGTTTCAGCTTCTAATTTAGTGGAACTGTTGCTTTGTCCTTTTGTGAATGCAGTCCTCCTTTGAAAACTAAGGCCTTTAAACTAGCAGAGCCCAAAGGTACACACTCAGAAAGAAAAAAGATTTTTTATAGAGAATCTTCAGAGGTGTGAGGGAAGCACTCCGTTTGCCACATCATGATCCCTAAATCCAGGAATCTGGTTTTGAAAAAAGAGTGCCATATATTGGTTGCTCAATCAGAGTATATACCGTATTTTTAAGGACATTATCCCAACCAAGCAAAGTACTACTTTTCATGAATCATGAGTCATACATGAATCTTCAAAAGGTCATTAAGCTATTCTATCAGACCAGCTGCTTCGGGTGATGAGGAACAGAAACCACTGAATCATAACAACAGGAGCCCATTTCTAAAACTCATTTGCTTTAAAATAAGTTCCCTGGTCAGAAGCAATGCTCTGTGGATCACCACGATGATTAAGAAGACATTCTATAAGTCCATGATTGGCAATTTTGGCAAAACTATTGTGAAAAGTAAAGGTATATCCATATCCCCAGTAGTTGTCTATTTCAGTGAGAACAAAGCCCTTTTAACAGAGGTGTTCCAATGTAATCAACCTGCTATATCATGGGATCAGTGCTGGTCAATCTTGTTGACAAATGGGCACTCAGCAATGTCTAGTATTTTTTGGTCTTGTTGGGTAAAACTCCACATTTCTGAGCCCTTGTAATAAGCTCGAGTAATAGGCTTGCTTAATAAGACTATTAAGCGAGAACAACGGTGGCTGAGGCAAGAGGCCAACTGACATCCGGGGAATAGGTCATCTTAGTTACCAGATTAGTAAGATTCTTCTCAGCTGAGTTTGCTTTCTGGTGAGTTGTTTAATGGAATAAAAGTACCTTTACATTCTTTGTCCATTTGCAGAAGACTATCCACAGTCACCCTCCTCAGATTACCTTGTCACCAATTTTCCAGTGGTGTTCTTTGTTTGTCTCTAACCATCCAGCCAAATCGTTATCTTCTGCCAATAAATCACTGAAACTCTGTATCTCTTTCTGGATAAAATAAATAACATGCATTGCTCAAAGTTCTGCCATTTTGAGAATTTTCCTTCACCATTTCTTTCAGGGCCACCCTTGAAGCAATAGTTCTAGATTTATCGAGTTTGGGGTGGAGCCGGCAGAATCGTGCAGAACAATCACTAAACTGAAGCTGACATTTTGTTTTTCTTTCTCAGTCAACTAATCCTGGGGAACTTGCCTTGAAGCTATAGTTCTGCACTGAGAGAGAGGAGAGGGTGAAGCAGGAGGAGAGGTGGTGAGGAATATGGCAGGGAACACACTCGCTCACACAACTTCTTTATGGCCTCACGTCCTGCTCAAACCCAATCTCATAGATGACCCCCAGGCATACCCAACTGTATGTCTCTGTGGGTCAAACTACATGCTTTTCGTGATACATCTCTCAGGTCTCATAGGAACTTGGTGGCCAGTGTTTAAGTATTCAGTTTCTACTAAAGCCCAGTAGTAAGAGAGATGTTTGTGAGGTTACTTCTTGTTGTTGTTTGTTTGTTTTTACTGAGATCAGACAAAGACAAGTACCACATAGGCGTTTTTTTTTTTTTTGTATTTTTTTTTTCTCAAAAGGAGAATAGTATCTACAGAGGATGGCGTTATCTCCGCTATAAAACCTAAGGGTCTGTGTTGTGATTGACATATAGGTACCAGCCAAAGTCTCCCTACAGCATCTCTATCAGTTGTTGATAGCTCAAGCACAATTGTCTCTCCTGAAAAATACATGAACAGAGACTCATTGATTGGACATTGGAGTCCCAGAAAAAGAGGAGAGAGTAATGGAGCAGAAAAAAATATTTGAATAAATAAGGACTGAAAAATTCCCAAATTTGGAGAAAGACATAAACTTACATATTCAAGATGCTCAATGACCACCAAATAGAATACATTTTTTCAAAAGAAAAAATATATCAAGGCACATTATAGAGACCCAGAAAAAAAATCATTACATCTTTAAATATGTAAGAATGACAATACACATGGCCAAAGACTGAAGTATTGTGGTCTGAAGTTTCAAAAATTAAACGCTTCCAGTTGACAAGCTCCCTTCAAGTATACGGAATTCCTATTCCGTTGTTCAATGCCTTTCTCTTAAAGAAGAATGAATGTATAAGAATTATAAATATTTGAGGAAAGTCAATGTCTTACGTTGGCTTCCCTAGAAAAAAAATATGAGACAGCTTACACACAACTGATTTTTAGGGAGTAATAGGAAAGCCCATAAATGAATGAGGAAAACAGGATAGAGAAGGGTAAAGTGCTAAGTAAATATAATGTCTCAGGAAAGTTTAGCTTTGGAAGGATAACATGGGGACTATGAAAAATAAAATGACATTGCAGAATTGTCTTCGCCTTAATGAAAGGGGCCCTTTTAAGCCCTGTGTCAGTCAGTCATTATCTGTGGTCTGCCCAGAGAAGAAATGTAACTTCCCAGGCAATGTGACTGAGGGCAATTCTCCCCAAGAGAAGGCAACTATAGGCTGTGAACTATTAGCCAACACAATTATCAAGTAGAGAATGGTAAAATTAGCCTGGTAAAGAGGGACTGGTTAGGGTGCAAATAGCATTTACTATAGACAATAACATGAAAGAAAAAATATCAAGACAAAAAATTTTAAATCTAATGCTGATTTGATAAGAGATAATTGAGGAAAAAAGAGAATGTGGAAAAGTCCAATTATTTATCTTTAAAAAGATTAGAGAAGATTTTCAAACAGTTAAACAAAAGTGGAATTATATTTTAAAGAAAAAAGATTACTTACCAATACTCATTATAAACTCAGGGTGGTGGAGGAAAGAGGAGAAGGTAAATAAATAAAACAAAAATAACTGAATTCACTAAGAATTCACCAAAAGTAAACAGGTATTAAAGGAAATGCAACAATTCAAAAAAGTGTTGAACAATAGGTGAGGTTGACATCTAACCTCGTTTTTCCTTAAGGACATTATCCAGTTTACACTGGACACTAGACAAGGCTCAATCATAAAATGGCAGCCTCAAAGGACTGAGTCAAAAGTCAGAGTTCTGAACTGTCTGGAAGGTTCGAGGGAGTCACATTGGGTAGAACCTCAAAATACTCATGCAAATTTCACTCAAATGCTTGGGTGATTTCCAAAATGCTTGTGCATAAGACAAAGATCCAAGGAACTTCATAGAAAGCAATATTTGGCAGGTTAATTAAGCTGAGCAGATAATCTTTTTATCTTTTGAGGAAGATTAGCCCTGAGATGACTGCTGCCAATCCCCCTCTTTTTGCTGAGGAAGACTGGCCCTGAGCTCACATCTGTGCCCATCTTCCTCTACTTTATATGTGGAAGGCCTACCACAGCATGTCGTGCCAAGTGGTGCCATGTTCACACCCGGGATCCAAACTGGTGAACCTCAGGCTGCAGAAGCGGAACGTGCGCATTTAACCACTGCGCCACTGGGCCGGCCCCTGAGCAGATAATTTAACAACCACCCAGTGCTGGGGAGACATAATTTGGAGTCAGGCTGAGTCAGAGTGGCTTAGTAAGCACATCACATTTTCCACTGAAACTCTAGAAGGGCTATGCCTCAGGAATAAGAACCATATTTTATGGCCAGGAGATATGATCTAGTATTAAGGACATATCTACCCCCAAAAAGTTGAAAACCAAAACTCCACACCATCATAGTGATCCAGTCATTTTATTCCCTGCTGGACCAACACTAAACATTATTTGAAGGAAGACAACAAATTCCAGGGTCTCTGTAATATATCATCTACAATGTCTAGTATATTAAATAAAACTTAGCGTGTATGTCATGTAGCAAAAATGTGTGAATCATAATCGAGAGAAAAACTAGACAATATAAGCAGACCTATAGACCAATTAGTAACTCAGGAATTTAAAATAACTTTGTAAATATGTGACAAAAAATTACAAGAAAGGGAATGCAAAAAAACCATGAAAAATTATTATTTTCTCATTTCCATCTTATATCATAAAATAAAATTCCATGCATATTAATAATGGAAGGCATATTAATAACAGCACCCTCATACCGAGACCACTCTGCTATTTGCTCACTTTGACTTACCCTAAAAACTAAATGAATAAAATAGGTTAAAAAGACACTTGAATGTTTGATCAATAAATAAAACTAAATATCATCCCTACTTACTAGCAATTGCAACAGTAAAAATATTGAAAAAAAACAAGTTTCTCATTAGCTATAGAAAGTAGTTATCTTCTATTTAGAGATAAACTTCATGAGAACTGGGTTGGAACAAATGAAGAAAGTTACAACTTCTAATGGAAAAAATTTAAATAAAATGTTAATAAATAGATATACTATGTTCTTAGCTAGAAATACTAACAGCTATAGAAATATCTGTTCTCACCAAGGTGATTTATAAATTCAACATATTTATTTTTCCTTTTTTATTTTTTTGCTGAGGAAGATTAGCCCTGAGCTAATTTCTGTGCCAATCTTCCTCTATTTTGTATGTGGGTTGCTCCCTCAGCATGGCTGACAAGTGGTGTATTTCCATGCCCAGTATACAAACTGATGAACCCAAAGTGAAGTATGGTGAACTGTAACCACTAGGGCATCAGGCTGGTCCCTAAATTCAATGTATTTCAAATTAAAATGTCAACAGAATTTTAAAGAAATTACATAAAATAATTCTAAAATGTATGAGTAGATGTAAGCAAGACTATTAAATTTCATTCTGAAGATGAATAAAATTGTTATGTGGGAGAAAAAGACATAGGAGTGATGAAGTAAGACCTACCTCATATTATGATCTACTTTAGTATTTAAAACCAAATCATACCATGTCAATAGAGAAATAAAGATCAATGAAGAACAGTTGTGAGCTTCTGAACAGGCACAACTTTTTGATGAATCTCTGCCAAGTCATAAGTAAATTATGGAAAAAGAACAAAGAATAAGTAAATTGTAAAAATAACCAAAATTAATAAATCCCATTGGAAAATCCTGATAGCGATGTGATGGGGAAAACATACTTATTAGACTATAAAGATTTGCAAGGAGGGGATGAATTAAAAAAAGTTAAAAACTCAAATGATAGAACAAAGAAAAGAAGGTATAGCATTTCTCACCTTGCTGAAGAAACAAAACTTCTCTTGTTTTATGAAGTCAAGTAAAACAATAACAATAATTGAAGAACGTCCAAAGCATATTTTTAAACTTTCTTAAAATGAAAAAAAAGTTAGTCAACCTTGGGAAGATGTAAATGTACAGTATATGTATATATGAGATATATACTTATATATTTTATATTATATGTTATATATTATATCAATAAACCACACAGGAAGAAGAAGATAATAGTAAATATTTTATTGCATGATTTTTCAGACAAATTAAGTATTAAAATAAGAAAAAGATTTTTGAAAGAGCATTCTTGTTTTAGATAATTATTAGACCATTTTTGACTGCCTGAGAACATTTTGAGGGAAAAATAGCTATGGCGAAGTCATCTGTGAGATATACTACTGCGATAATAACGAGCAGATGGCTTGATAACGCTAGCCAAAGTTTAACGCTAGCCAAAGCTAAGTCCAAGTTAAATGCTATATGTGGGCGAATTTTTATATAACAATTAGGTGAGTTACAAGAGGTCAATATTGGAACACAAGAGGAAAAGCATTTCTAAATCAGGAACATGAAATTGAAGAACAGGTACAAGTCCGACAGCAAGTGCCATGCCTCAATATTTCCACAGTCTATTTATAAAGCATAATCTTTGTGAAATGACGAATTTCATAAAATGCTGAGTAGCACACAGTATATCTCCAATTGTAAAAAGAACATACACTGTATAAACAGTTCTTTATTAGGGTACCTGTTAAGGACTTTTAATTCTACATCTTTTTAATGTAGATGAATTAACATTACTGTGGGAATTTTAACTTGGAATTTCCGGACTCTTGCATGCTTAATTTCTCAATGTTAATGTTCCAATACCAGATCTGAATGACTACACATCATGAATAGTCTGTCTGCTGAAGATGTTTCTAGAATGTAACATTTAACCTTTAAAAAAAATATTTGAGAAGGAAGAGGCAAAAAAGCAGAAACAATGAGAATCTGTTCTGTCCATTAGCAGCAGATCTCTTTATTAATAGCTGGATGAGAATGTGAACAGGAATAAACACCCACAGTAGTGACAGAAGGCAGAGAAATGACAGAAAATTAATGATTGTATTGTAAAATGTCTGAAAAAAAACCCTCAGATTGTGGGAGAAATGCCCAAATGATCCAGCTTAATAATCAATATCTGAGATAAAAAATACAGAACATGATATTAATAAGCTTTCACTGACAAACAAAACAAGGCAAAAGTGCCTTTTGAGATAAAATCTATGCACACAAAGATAGCTGCCAGAATGAGGTATGATGCTAATCATTGGTACCCAAGGAAACTTCTGGGCTATTAGTGAGCCTACCTCATGAAGGATTTGGCATAAGCAACAACAGGTGGAGGTGCTTTCATGCGTACCTAAATGCTGCTTGTTTTCTGCTTGATTGTTTAAACCAGGAAAGTGGTAGAAAGAACTGTATCATTATGGTTTGTCATGTTTATAAGAGAACTTCAGGTTTGGAGACTGTGGTGACTAATTTGAAACATTATATTTCATTACCTGATTCACCCTAATCAGGCCCTTGGAGGAATCCTAGAACAGATGTACATGAGAATGACACCATTTTTAGAGTTTGATGATAACCAGTGGGGCTCCCTGACTCTCACTTGGCCAACTCCTTGAATTATTGGACACCATTCTGCCTTCCCTCCAGTCTTGTATGCTCAATATGCACACATAATTTCTATTTCTCTTTCAATCATTATTCAAGCGTTGGGGAAAAGTTGAATATGCATCTCAAAGTAAGGAACTTGTGTGTTAGTATTCAGTATCCCAAAGTTGTTGATGTGATAGGAAAATACTATCTTAAAAAATACTCATAATTTAAAAATTTTTAAAGACCTTTTTTTTCACTTTTCCTCCAGCTTGTTTCCTGACTTTAATATGAGCAGAATTTGTATTGAATTTTTAGTGAAAAACAAAAAATTATGTCTTTGGGTGTGAGTTGCATTCCAGTGAATTAAAATACACTTTTAAATGCTGAAAAACTTTTGACAGTAAGTTCGAATGACAAACTTTAGAATCTATTTGTTCAAGTGGAACAGATGAGTGTTGAGTTTTATCACCAAACCTGCCCTAATCACCAAAAGAGAAGTGTCTTGATTAAAAAATGTATTGTTTTAGGCATCACCATTATATAAATGCTTATTGAAGAGCCAGTGGGCTCACAAAATATAAACAGAAATACAAGCTGACATCCTTTGCCACTATAAACCTAAATCATCGAGGGAAAAACTATAGAATGCATTAAAACAGATTGGTAATTGAATGCTTATTTATTCTTTCTAAACAAAATAGTGAAGTAGGCAATGAATGCTTGTTGTGTCCCTGCCCTACTCTTTTTGGATGTCACCTCTCCCTTTGGATATGACAGACTCCTCATTGCTTAGCAACTTGCTCTTTCCCTCAGATGCCAAGCTTTCCCTGTTTGCCTCTGTGGAACTGCAGAACATGCTTTTGGACTTTGCATTGCTCTCTTCTCATCCAATTATATTCAAATACTCAAGTGTTAATCAAATATTCTACTCTTTATTGCAATTACTGAGAAAGATATGTAAATTGGAAAAGAAAATCACAATCATTGCTCCCAGAAATTCGAATCCAGTATAAGAGAAAATATGTGTAAGCAAATAACTATAACAAATTAGAAAATGAGATCAAAGACATTGCTGGAAACTGGAGGAAAAGGAGGTACAGACAAACCAGAGATAAAGAAAGACGTGCTAAAAGCAGAAAAAGCAAAATAAAAATATGGAGGCAAAAAGATTCAAGATACACGGAGAATAACAATTATGTTGCTCTTGAATGGTGGTTGAGGGAAAATAGTCAAAGTGTGTCTGGTAGAGCACTCTGGTTCAAATCATGAAAGGCTCTGAATATTATGGTGAGGACTGTAGGCTTCCTCAATGGGCAAAGATAGGCAAAGATTTTTGAGCAAGGGATAGACATGATTAAACTTGTGATTTAACCAGTGGTAATTAACTTGAGCAAATAAACACAAAATAAATGCTTTTAAAATATTTTATGACAATTGGTGAGAGCTAAAATGAAGGTGTGAACTAAGTTAGTAGTAGTAGAAAAGGTATGTACAAGATGAATGTGAGGAAAACTCAAAAGGTGAATCCAAAGATAGAAACACAGAAGAGTTTAATTGAGCCTCATAGTGTCCCACTAACTCCCTGCGTGACTTACAGTCAAGCCTAGGAGGGAAGGGCTATGTTTTGTTAGGCTGATTCCACATTGCCTAGAAGCGCGGCTGGAACATGGTAGGGGATTAATAAAAACCTGTGGAATGAAGTAATCTAAACTATCTTGATATCAACAAAGATTTTATACTAAAATAATACCTAGGTCTCCTTCAGACTCAGAATTGTATTAACTTTTATCTGATTTTCTAATTCTCAGTCAAATGATTTAAATAAATTAATCACTGTCAAAAAAGTGATATTGAGTGTAAGTACAAGGCACTATCTTACATCACTCACAAAAATGAACATGAAAACGATTAAAGACTTAAAGACCTGAAACCACAAAACTCCTAGAAGAAAACATAAGGAGAAAGCTCCTCAACATTGGTTTTGGCAGTGATTTCCTGGACATGACAACAAAAGCACAAACAACAGTAGCAAAAATAAATAAGTGGGACTCCATCAAACTAAAAAGCTTCTGCACAGCAAAAGAAACAATCAACAAAATGAAAAGGCAACCTAAGGGATGGGAGAAAATATTCGCAAACCATATATCTGATAAGAGGTTAACATCCAAAATATATAAAGAACTCATACAATGCAATAGCAAAAAAAAAAAAAAAAAAAAAAAACCAAAAAAACAGAAAAAACTCTGATTAAAAGTGGGTAAAGGACCTGAATAGACAGTTTTCCAAAGAAGACACACAAATGAGCAACAGGTATGTGAAAGGGTGCTCAATGTAACTAATCATCAGGGAAATGCAAATCAAAACCACAATGAGAATGAGATATCACCACACATCTGTTAGAATGGCTATCTTCAAAAAGACAAGAGATACATGTTGCTGAGGGTGTAAAGAAAAAGAAATCCTTGTTTACTGTTGGTGGGAATGTAAATTGGCATAGCCACTATGGAAAACAGTATGGAGGTTCTTCAAAAAATTAAAAATAGAACCACCATATGATACAGGAATCCCACTTCTGGGTATATACCCAAGGGAATTGAAATCAGGATCTCATAGACATATCCACATCCCCACATTCATTGCAGCATTATTCACCATAGCCAAGATATGAAAACAACCTAGGTATCAGTCAATGGATAAATGGATAAAGAAAATGTGGTGTATATATACAATGAAATATTATACAGCCATGAGAAAGAAGGAAATCTTGCCATTTGCAACCACTTGGATGAACCTTGAGGGCATTTGCTAAGAGAAATAAGCCAGACAGAGAAACACAAATAGTGTATGATATCACTTATATGTGGAAACTAAAAAAGTGAACTCAGAGAAACAGAGTAGATTGGTGGTTACCAGGGGCTGGGGATTGGGGGAAATGTGAAGATATTGGTCAAAGAAAACAAACTGCTGGTTATAAGATTAACAAGTTCTGAGGATCTAATGTACAGCATGGAGATTATAGCTAATAATATTATATCATGTAATCGAAAGTTGCTCAGACAGTAAATCTTATCACAACATAAAGAAATGGTAATTATGTGATGGGATGAGGTGTTAGCTAACGCCATGGTGGTCATCATTTTGCAACATATAAAGGAATTAAATCAACACATTGTATCCCTTAAACTTACGACAACGTTATACGACAATTAGCTCTCAATGAAGCTGGGGCAAAATATATCCAGCTAGCAATATTAAAATATTTTTAGCTTCTTTTTTTCCTGTTTTTTACAGTCAATTTTCCTACAATTTTTTTAGTAAGACATTAAGAGTAAAACCCACTTTGGTTCAAAAAGAATCTCTTTTACTCGATGTTTTATTCTTTGGTAAGTCAACATAAAAAAATCATAGCATATCTTTCAATCTGGTAGTCTTGATACCAAAAACTGATAGAAATAACGGTTACTCAAGGGTACCTTTATGGAGTTTGGGTTATTTGAGTCCATCAGAACACAAGAGAGTAGGTCATAAAACCTCGATAGAAGTACCCCTTCCCAAAGCTATTATCTCCATTTAGTTGGAGCCGTGATTTCAGGGTCTGTTCCTCTCCACCTCCATCCATCTAAGCAAATGTGCATTCATCATGCATCAGGCATGATAGGTGCTGAGGAGATAGTGTTAAATAAAGCAACACCAGGGATAAATAAAGAAGACAAGGCCTTCAAAGGATTTAGAGTTGAGGTCAAGGTAGTTGCCTCAAAGATTTTCCAAGTAACTTTGAACCATAGAAACATACAGATGTCCACAGTCAACATGATTTCAGAATTTCTCACAGCTAGTTTTATTAAAACAGAAGCACAGTCTCTGAGCATACTCCACCCTAAATAGACTACCTGACTCCACACTGCTAAAATAGTATTCCAAAATAGTAGTCCAAGAATTTCTGCCACCTTCTGGAACTACAGAGATTAAAGCAACATTTTAAAAGGATAATAAATTTGAGCAAATAAAAAAAGAGCAAACAAAGGAGAATGATCTGAAATTCTTTTAGCATAATTACAGAACTGAAGTGACATTCATTCCCTTCTGTAGAATTAAGCATGAAATTATATAGTACAGGAGATAACTAGAATACTAGTAGATTCAAAGTTTCTAGTTTGATCCAAGCTGTTCTAAATTGACAAAAGAAAATTTTTTTTAAAGATTGGCACCTGAGCTAACAACTGTTGCCAATCTTCTTTTTTTTCCCCCTCCGAATTTCCCCAGTACATAGCTGTATATATATTTTTTTTAGTTGTGGATCCTTCTAGTTGTGACATGTGGGATGCCGCCTCAGCATGGCCTAATGAGCAGTGCCACGGCCACACCCAGGATCCAAACCAGCAAAAGCCCTGGCTGCTGAAGAGGAGCACATGAATTTAAACACTCGGCCACAGGGCCAGCCCCAAAAAACAGAAAATTTAAAATTTGTTTAGTTTATAAAATTATTGAATAGTGTTTATAACCATCATTACTAAAAGACATGTAATATATCATATGTGTTTGTATAAGCTATAAGTTATGTTTTATATATATATCCTGATATATATTAGACTATAGATAGATGATAGGCAGGTAGATAGACAGGTAGATCGATCAATCGATCGACTGATAGATAATCTCTTGGTAAAATGTGGACTTTCCAAAAAGAGTGTCAATAAACAATATGAGAAACAACACACATTAAACCTAGTGTGTATTTTCCATAAGTAAATCATGGGGAATTTTGCTCTACTGACAGTCTGCTTTGCAATGTTTCTGGTCTTTCTCAAAAGAAGCCTTCGAAAACCCTACAGCAGTGTTGATATGCAGTGAAGCAACTGCGTGGATTTTTATTTGTTGTTGTTTCCAAGATACAGATTGACGAGTGTCTTGCTTGAGAAGATAGCCAGTATATTTCTAGGTAACTATCTTCAGATGTGCGTGAAGAGCTGTAACTTAGAAGAGGATTCCAAGTGATATGACAACAGAAGAAATCCAGAAATACAAACAGACAAAGCTTATAATAGGTTTTGAAATCCAATGAAAGATAGAATTGCATCGACTGTAACCACTATCCAGTCATTTTAAATACACATCCTCACAACCTTATCTACAAATGGCAACCTGCACATTTTTTACTATTACCTCATTCTGTAGTTATGTTTCATGTCTGGGTTTACTAAAAGAAATGCCTGAATTTACCTTTGAAGTTAGAAAATGTCCTGGACCCTATAGATTATTTGCTGAAATCTGGCAAAGGCCTGGAATGATTGTATTTTTCCAGCATTATCAGGCATTTAACCACCCCAAGCCCCTCTTATTTTGTGGTCTCTGGTGTAATTTCTGGTATTTCAACATGCACATCACTAGCTACTAGCAATCTGGTTTCCTTTTTTCTTAAAATTTCTCCTACACTTCAGCACTTGGTTTGCTTGCTATCCACAGGCTGACTGAGCTTCACGTGTGAGCTGATAGAGCGGCTTCCCCTCTCGGAAGAACTAAATTCAGGAAGTGAGTTCTGACAAGGGCATGGAGCAAAGCATTTCTGACGGCTTCTACTCCTCTGGTTAGGAAAATCTGTAGGCATGTTTTAAATTGTGTGTGTGTGGAAAAGAATTGTTTTGTTCAATATGTTTACTTGCCATATAAAGGAAATATAATTCCAAAGAAATTAAGTGAATGTTTCAGAAATTTGAAAATATTTGCATTTTGATCTAACATTTCTAACGCCCTCTCTAAAGGAAAAACTTGTTGAACTCAACTTGTTTTAAGCACATTTCAAGTCATAAAACAATTGAAAACTACTAGTTTCATATTAAAGCTATGAAAATAAACCTACATTGATGAAACACTTAACTAACTTTGCACCAAATTTGATGAAAGCTTTCCAAACATTTGTGAAACTTTTTACAATCTTCCTTACATGTGGGATTGGCAGTAAAACCTGATACCAGGGGCAGATTTTCAAATAGATTTCAAAACTAATAAGACCTGTCAGTGTTCCATTTGAATCATTAAGTGCACACAGTCTCTTCCCATATTTACCAATAGCTTCCTCACGCGTTGCGGTTTGTCCATCTCCTCCTGCTGCTAAACGCAATCCCACCCCCAATAGAGCCATCGCCTGCTGTAAAATACTTTGTTTCCTGGAAATGAATTTCAAAGAATCAAAGCAGATTAAGGACTTTTTGCCTTTTGCTCGTATCCCATTTTTGTTGACACAGGATTATTTTTTCTAGATATTGGAATAAAAAGAAGACTGAATTCAGTCAGAAAACCTGTAGACTACAAATAGTAAACAAATTATTTATAAATAATAGGGGACTAACTAATTTTGTGACATGGAAAGAGTCAAATAAGAGTTTTAAGTTTTCGGTATTACATTTCGTAAACAGGAAAAGATCAGCAGAGACTCAGGGATGAAAAATATGTTTCATTTTGAGCAGCAACTTTAATCAATTGGTTGTGGATGTCCGGGGCACTGATCTGAGAAAGATTTTGAGAAAAATGCATCCGGGCTCAGGAGAAGAGTGTCAAGACTCACTCTGCTTGAATGTCATGGGCATGGGTTGTGATACCTGTGGCAAGGGTGCCATGTAGTTACCATCTCTGCCCAAGATAACGTGTAAGATTGTTTCCAGCTCTAATAGGCTATGATTCACTTATTCCTCTCTCCTAAATTATTTCTATCACCCGAAGGAAATAAGTCTATTCTTATTTTCACAGCTGGGGAAAGTAATGTCAAAGTGTATTTTGAAAGCTATAAAGTACCCCCTGTACCCCTTCTTAAATGGACTTTTAGTGATAATGTTTATGCTCAAATAGAAGAGTGAACTGGTTATAAAAAATAAAATAACAGAGGAATAAAAGGCTTTGCCAGTACATGTGCTCAGATATTACTTCCAATTTCCACAATAAAAAGTCAGTTTCCTCCACAACAATTTAAACATGGCCCTGCTAACTAAAACTACTCTCAACTTACTACAGAAGATAGCTTTGCCCAAGCAAGGGAAGTGAGATAAGGTTCTGAAAATAACTCATCATAACAACTGCTGCATCTCTTACTTGAGTCTTAATCTTGACTAATTTGTGGATATTTATTAAAGGAAAAGCATTTTGTCAGACTCCTAATAACATGGAGTTCTCAGAACCCACTTTGGAAAAGACTGATATAAAAAGCAACAATTTATTCCATGAAAATAATATTAATCCTAATTCTGATATTAATGTAATAGTAATGGTAACATTAGTAAGAGCTCATATTTGCCATTTACTTTGTGCTACTGTGCTAAAAATTTTGTATGTATGAATTCATTTAATCCTCACAATAACCTTAATATGTTTTCTTATTATCATAATTTTAGATGAAGAATGAGTGAATAATTTGTCTCAGATTATTTAGCTAGTTGAGTTCATGATTCAGACATAGGGATCTGACCCTATGATGTCTTTAATTTGAAAGACAAAGCAAAGTCACAACAAAAGACAGGTATTGTGTTTATGTCTTACAGGATATTTATTAGACTAGCATATCTGTATCTGACAATGTATTTATTAGATTAGCATTAGAATAAAACCCACAAAATTGTAGTACTTGTGGATCTTGGTTTATTCCTTTGTTCAACAAATTTTTTTTAGTGTTTACATGTGCTGAAAACTAAGACAGGTGCTACAAATACAACTTACGGGAAAAGATGCAAGATTCCTCATTGCACAGAATCTAGAGTTGTCTACTTCTGGCCATAGATGTGACACTGAGACCTGCGCTATGCAGGTAAGGAACATTATATTCACTATAATATGGTAGAGTATGGTGAAGCAAACCAACATAGTAAATTATACACAGTCATACTTAAACCACACAAAAATTAAGTTTAATGACCTTATATCAATGGAGAAAAGAATGCACAAAACTCACAGCTTACCTACCTAGCCGGCTAACATTCTCCAATTGCGAGACCTGTCAGGATCTTAGAAAGAAGTGCCTGGGATTCCATTTAACAAAGCATAAACGAGAAGCAACCCAGAGACATCGATGGCAGATGAACAGTCTAGGCTGCTTGCTGACCTCAGTTGATGCCTGAACTCAGGAATGTTCCTCTTGTAAGGCTAAGACTGTTGCATAGTTGCTGAGTTCTTAATTTTTCGCTCCATTAAATTCTGTTGTAAATAATAACAATAAAACTATCTTATTGAAATACCTGGTTTATTTGGCTCTCCAAAACCATCTCTAGGTGAAGAGTTTTCCTATCCACATATAACTCAATCATGAATAGCAGTTACTGAGGATAAGAATGTAACGTTTCTGCTCCTGCAGCTTAAGTAGCAAGGTTTGGGGAACATTCAACAGGCATTCCTGTATTGAGGAGTTTGCAATCTTAGTTGTAATATTGTGGTATTACCAACACTTTACAAATATTTACTTTATCATTGTCACTCATATTGAAGTGGAAACGTCATGCAATTTCCCAAACAACGTAAATCCTCATAGTTTTCATTAATGAATATATTTTTACAGTGTAGGCCCTAAAAATGGCGGTAATACAAATGTGCTTTGTGTCTATCTTTCTCTTCGAAATTGAATTCGAGCTAGAAAAATATATATAGCAGTTATTGGAAACACATGATCTTTTTGATGCCTACTGATTGGACCATCAATTAATTTTATTTTTTAGCTCTTCCATAATCGCTCATGACATGTCATTCACTGGCACAGTGTTACTCTGCCATTTTCAGTGACCCACAAGTAACCTTCCCCAAAGAAGCTTAGGAAACTCTATTTTTTCCTTTGGGAAAATTGGAGGTCAGCTGAGAGGTTGCTTTGGTAGAAAGGGTTAAAATTCCACAGGCTAACTCTCCTGAGGGATTACATATCTCAACACAAAGGAAGCCAAATTGTTCAATTTACCAAAGCATGCAGAAAGACAGAAAAAGCATCTGTCCAGAAAGGACCCTACCCTCATGATTATAATCCGCTTTCTCTTTGTTGGCTGGCTCGCTGAATGCCTTGCTGTAGCCTTTAACCTGCTGAGGCTAAGGAGCAGCCTTGCTGAAAACCTAGACTGCACAAAGATCACGCGAAAGCTGCCTGAGACAGAGTATAAATCTTCACTTCAGCCCATCAGGATGACACCATGCCTTCTTCCAAGTCTCAGAATCCCAAGCAGACCTAGGAGATGAGTAGAAATATAAATTGAAGCTCCTTCATGCTTAAGTTCTTGCCTTTATGATTCTTATTCCCATAGATGGATTAAATTTTTACTATTGGGGAAGAAAGTTCTTTCTTAGAAACATACTCATGTAACAAAGTTCAAGTTTCATTTCTCCTCCCTTTGCTTTTCAGGGTCTCTACTTAATATCCACTGCCCTCTCCAAATGTGAATCTAGCAAATTTGTTCACTTGGGTAAGTTTGGGTTCCAGGAACACCAGGGGGCTCTTTGGTCTTGTGTTTACATTTAAAGTCAAAGCTATGGAAAGCCTGTCACACAGCTTCTTCCTGAACATGTTGCCTCATTTATTTCAAGGGTTCCATATTCCCTAGGAAGTTACTCTTTCCAAAGTCAATTTTAAGGTTAAGCAAATATTAGTGCATCTAGCAGTATGTCCCATGTGTTTTTCACTTTGATTTCTTTTGCATGCAAAATCCTAAGACAGTGTCATGAGCTCTTTAGAGAAAAGTTGCTCTGCGCTTCTAACAAGACAATTTTCCTTTTAGATATATTTACCCACGTGCCAAGGTGAATGGATCTTAAAGATGCATTCAGAAAACTGTAATTGATGAGAGCATAATCCTAGATTTGTTGTATTACTGCAAAATACTAATACCAGGACTGGAAAGTCTAAATTTCTGATTTTCTGTTACATACCCATACAAAAAATGTTTATGTAATTGCTCATAAAAATAGAAGATTAGAGGAAACCTTCTGTCCATCTTTCATTCCATTGGACCTTCTATGGTACTTCATTCCATGACCGCGGGTTTGTCTGACCTCTAACCTGTATTTTGGGCAACTAAATTCAGTTCTTTTCAGTTGACAATGGTAGGTAGCTTAACATACTTACAAAAAAGAGTTTTATTTACTACAAGCTAATAATGCTTTATTTTAAAATATTGCCCTAAAATTATTGCATCTTGAAATTAAAGTTTCTGAAGAGATTAATTGATAGTCTCATTCTTTCGTCCATTTAATTCTCTGAAATGATAATATTCTGAATAATATTTAGTGATTCTAAATCATGAAGAATGTTGCCTACCACAGTGAAGACTTTACTTCTTAAGGTTCACAGCATTTACACAAGATTAAAAATTGATATAGATATATGTACATAGAATATATTAATGTACATATGTGTATATAAATATATCCATATGCATGAATATATATATATTATTAAGGCACACATTTCTGCAATTTTACTTTATACTTTAACAAACATGTTTATACAATGAGGTGAATTTATCCTAAATATCATCTTAGTACAAAATTTTTTTTTTTGAGGAAGATTAGCCCTGAGCTAACATCTGCCACCAATCCTCCTCTTTGTGCTGAGGAAGACTGGCCCTGAGCTAACATCTTTGCCCATCTTCCTCTAGTTTATATGTGGGATGCCTACCACAGCATGGCTTGCCACGTCTGCACCTGGGATCCAAACTGACGAACCCAGGGCCACCGAAGTGGAACATGTGCACTTAACCACCACGCCACATGCCAGCCCCCAAAATATTTTTTATTATATATTTTACACACGCAAGACTGTGTTCAAAATTGAAATGCTTTTATTGTTTAAAGTTAGGTGGCCTAGGGTCAGGTCTTCATCCTACTATTTACCAACTTCCCCTTGGCACTCCCAAGCCTCATTTCCTAGTGCCACATTTTGAAATACTTTCACTATTATCTGCTTTAGATTAAAAAGGTACCTGCCCCACTTGTTTGCTGAAGGCCCCAAATTAAATACTACTTGGGAAAAGAATTAGTAACTATCATGCTCAAAATGACCTTACATAATTTAATTAGTTTTATGCAATGTTTAGCAAACATATTTCATACTTAATTTTTAAATTATGCTTACTTATATTTTTCTCATTATTCCTTGCATCACTGTTCCATGACAGCAATTTCTAAGGCATCAAAATATTTATGAAGCAGCATTTTTATTTGTATTTTTATAGCCAAAATATTAACTTAACCCTATTTTATACAAAGGAACAAAGTGCAATTATTAATACCAGTAAATAAAATTTATGTGTTTGGAAAATCTTGAAGGAAAATGAAACAAAAATGACAGAAAGAGCCTATTGATCCACTGACTCAAGTAAATTATTTTTACTGAACCATGTGGAAGAGACCGCTTCATGGTCCTCGTGGGCTTTTCCACTGAACAGGCAGTGTGTCTCTTAGATAAATCTATACTTCTAACTATGGGTCTCTTAGTTTCTCCCAAAGTCACACAGCAGAGGACAGGTATGAGGAGTCTGGACGGTAGAATTGCTTACAGAATTCACCTATTAGAACGGGAATTTGGGGTATAAAATCAAGCTGGACTTCGGTTTGCTATGTGAAGTGATATGAATAAAATTCCTCTGCTACTGGTAGCAGTAAACAAGCAGTCAGCTTTCCTTATATTTTTCTCCGGTATTCCTCAGGCCACTCCATGTTTTCATCATTTCCTCTTGCATTAAGCACAGCTATATCATGCCTGAGCATAAAAATGAAGATCAAACTGATTAATTTGTTTACCTGTCCTCAAGTTTTCTCCCAAATCAATGACTCAATTTAGTTCCATGCACAGTGTCCAATCAAATCACGTCTCTCTGGTTTTACTTCCTGTCTGTTGCATAACACAATATTAAATGTTAGGATTCTTACATGAGTGCAGTATTATTTTGAGACTTTATGAGACACTAAGTGAGGAAATTCAAATTTATGATTCCTTCAGTAAGCAGAAGCTGGCTGCATTCGGACAACTCACATGTACCAGAACAGTTTCTGTCAGAAGAGGCCTCAGAGAATCACATTTTTACACTTTGGAAAATACCAGAAGAAATTCTTGTGCTAAAATGGCAGCTATGATTTTGTTTGTTTTAATCATCATCATCAATGAAATACTGTTCGCTCTCTAAAATATTTGGAATGTGATGCTTTCAGATTCAAGGTCAGAGTTGAGGGCTCTTATGATGAAAGGAGCTACTTATTGGTGTTAGGTCATTTCATCTGGGGTGGTGATTAGTGTGCTAACCCGGATCTGTCATTGCCTGAACGAATCTGAAAAACAGAGAACCAACACGAGGGCCTTGCTTATGAAGAATCCATACTCACTTGTGTTCCGGTCATGGATTTATAGCCTCACAAAGTGTCTGCCCTCTAAAGACTTTTGATGAGATATACAGAATAAATGATTTCTCAGATTCCTTCCTTCCTCCTCAAATCAGTTGATTATTTTGAGGGTTTGTATCCTGTATGGAAGCTTATTTCAACACTTCCTGTTTTCCGTGCTGCTTGTTGTACATGGTGCTGACTTGACCTGCTGCATGTCATACTTTCCAAGTTGGCAGCTGAGAAGGGCTAGGTTAGGCTCACCTCAGTGTCTCTATCACGGCGAACGGTGACCTTATCACTCAGTAAGCACATGGAGACGAGATCGTCAGGAACTTGTGAAGGCTTTTCCAAGTTTAGCACCCCCCCCCACCTCTTGTGCTCACACTCTCCATCTCTGTTTAGTGCTGTGCCCTATCAAAACACATCTTCATGAAAAGATCTGGCTAACTCATCACACTATGATTTATAAAGCTTGCTGTGGTGTCATTCCCAGGTGCATTTGAATTTTAACCCCAGACAAGGAGCCTTAAGTCAAAGGAACGACTCTGTAATTAACTTCAATAAATTATGGTTTCTGTGAGCAGGTGAGAGATGAATTTAAGAAGTTAGGGGATGGGTTTCTTTTTACCCCTGAAACCATATATTAATAGATGCTTACAACTCTGTGATAATGACCATTTAAGCATCAAATCATTAATACCTTTTTCTATTTCTGTTATGGAAATGCAGAAATCTTTGCCTAGGATCACATAAGAGGTGATGATGGGAATTAAATTTTTTATATAATAGTCAAATCAGAGGGAACAGAAGGACCAACTCCCAAATTTGAATATGTGCCTAAACTCTCTGAGTCTTAAAATTCACCTGCTTCATGATACAAAATCTTAGATGCCTATGCTCTTCGTTCTCCATCTTCCCTCACTAATAAGAAATAGAAAGATGTAAAACTAAAGGTGAATACCTTGACATCCATTCCCAGACAGGCTCCCTGCTGGATCTGTTTTCTGCTTGGATGACTAAGTCGAATAACACAGAGGGGGATCTCTTTTAAATTGGATGTTGTGGAGAGTTACACAGTCTAGATATTAATTTGTTGGTCTTCCAACGTGTCAGTCTCTGAGCTTGCTGAATAAAGAGATCACGGGGGTTTCACAAGCTGAAGACTGCCGTGACCCTGTTTATAAAACTTCTGAGTTCATAAACAGTGCTTCTAGGGGTTGAATAGCCTAGAGTTGTAAGAAGCAACAGTGTTGACTATGGCAAAAAGCAATGAAACAGGGCCTCACATCTTAGGAAGAGCCCTGGGAGATGCGATACAAGGCCATTTTGCCTGAACACTTCCATCTCAGAGGTAGAAGCGGGATCTAATGTCCCTAGAAGGAAACTGAGTGGTCTAATTATGAACAGCCCAACATTCTCAGTCTCGGGATGTTGTTCAGTGCAAGGTCTTTTGAGTCAATAGTACCTTGTCCCCAAACAAGATATGTTAAAATCAGTCATCATCATTTCCTGGCTCTGTGACGATGAGTTAGCTACGTAACAGCCTAGAAACTCAGCTTTCGGCACAAAAAGGGGTGATAATCATGATTTTCCCTATCTTATAGAGTGGTTGTGAAAATTAAATGAAATAATATTGGGAAACATCCTGACACATTTTAAATGTTCGACGTTATTATTGTTGCTGTTGTTGTCATTTCATAATCCTTATCTCCAAAGGTAATAAACTGGAACATCATCACTTATCAACTCTTCTGAAGGAGAGAGAGATGAAGAAAGAATAAACCATTTTTTTCTGTCATCACAAGGGTAAACATAACATGGTGTCACTGCTTGAAGTTTAAGCTAAGACTGCTCCGAATTTCTTCACATCTGAATGTTGAAACCATACTTGACTTTGGCATGAGGCAATGTCATTTAATATGTTCATATGGTCCTGCATGCCGTTAAGCATGCACTGTGTATTATTTTATGATGTTTGAGTTGGACTCACACTTTCTGGGTGCACGCATTTGTGTTTTTTCAGATTCTTGTGAAAAGCTGGAGGAAGCTGTTTCCAATTTCATGACCGTTTATCACTAATCCAGAATGACTGTAGCATTACCTCCAGACCTACAGACAGGAAGCTCCAAGAATTAGGTCCATCATATATTTGCCCAGAAGCTCTGTTAAACCAGTTTTATGCTTATATAGATGAAGGTGACAGTCTGATGGGAAAGCGGATAAAGTACTATACTGAACTGCAGAATGGGAAAAAACTCAATTTATTTAACGCAACAAAAGATAGAGGAACAATGATGCTAGTGCTTTCAAGTAATTGCTTGTTGCTTTCAGTAATTGCTTGTTGCTTGGTCTCTTGAACACTCACTGTTTCTTTAAGTTTCTAATAGTCTCTTTATAATCACCCTCAGCTGTAGGTTTCATTCATGAACAGATTTAATGGAAAGAGAGCCAAACCATGGTTTTCACTTGGGATAGTCCTCTTAATCAGACATAAAGTGCACTTTTCCTGGAAAACCTTCAAACGAGTTTGAAAGTATTGCAGCTGTGAAGTAATTAAGGTGTTTGGAGTTTTCAAGTAATTTGTGTGAATAGCATGACACATGTCAGCGTGTTAAGGAACACAATGCTCAGGAGCAGCTTGTGGCATCCTGAAAGAGTCCTCCTTAAAAACAAATGTGGATGACCTGTTATGGAAACTTGTTTTATTTTAATGATATTTTCTTCATTCAGTCATTCACAAGAATATCTGAAATAGATCTATATAAATGGTGCTTTATTTACAGCAACTCATTTTTTAAAAAATAGTTTACTCCATATTTAAATGTATTCTTCATTAATGTTATTTTACAAAGCAACTTAAAATTGAAGTTGAAAGAATTTAAATTTATCTTTTAATTCTCAAGGTCTATGATAAGTTGCCTTTAATAATTTAGCTTTCTAAATATAAGAAAGGCTTTTGGACAAAGATATTCATAGCAGTATTATGCGAACTAGCTAATTTGGAAAGAATCAAACAAACCTTTAGAAAATAGTTGAAAAAAATCTATGGGGCATACATTCATTGGAATACTATGTACTTGATAAAAATGTTTATAGGAATTTATTAGGCAGGAAAAATCATTGAAAATACAGTTTACAAATTTCACTCTATAAGAAATTTTTGTATTAAAAATATTAGAAGTAATACTTTCAAATACTATTTTTGTAATGGAACTATAAGCCTGATCAAATAATTTCTCTATTTAAAATGCTTCAATGACATCCAATTTCTTCTTAAACAAATTCCATATCACTATTCTTTCCTCATTCTCTAAACTCTGGTCATCCTGACATTCTTTCAAAGATTCTTTTTTGCGGGCTGGCCCCGTGGCGGAGTGGTTAAGTTCACGCGCTCCGCTGCAGGGGCCCCAGTGTTTCGTTGGTTCGAATCCTGGGCGCAGACATGGCACTGCTCGTCAGACCACGCTGAGGCAGTGTCCCACATGCCACTACTAGAAGGACCCACAACGAAGAATATACAACTATATACTGGGGGGCTTTGGGGAGAAAAAGGAAAAAAATAAAAGCTTAAAAAAAAAAAAAAGATTCCTTTTTGCTTCAAGAACTGCATTGAGGGGGCCGGCTCCGCGGTCGAATGGTTAAGATCGCGCGCTCTGCTGCGGCGGCCCAGGGTTCGGATCCTGGGCGCGGACATGGCACCGCTCATCAGGCCACGTTGAGGCGGCGTCCCACATCCCACAACTAGAAGGACCTGCAACTAAGATATACAACTGTGTGCAGGCGGGGTTTGGGGAAATAAAGCAGAAAAAAAAAAATAAAAGATTGGCAACAGTTGTTAGCCCAGGTGCCAATCTTTAAAAAAAAAAAAAGAACTGCATTGCGATGTTCCTTCTGCATGGAATGTGTTCTTCACTCCAGCTGATCCTGACTTCCTTGAATAGTTACCTTCCAAGAACTCTCAAATATTAGTTAATTCTTCGTTGTTCTTGAAGCCTTTTCTAATTCAACTGGGAAATAAAGTTCCGCTAGTAGATAGTCTCAGGCCGCCTTGAAATTCACTTTCATATCTCTTTTGACAATTTTAATTAATTATTTGGGTAATTATTTAATGTCTCTCTCCCACAGTAGAACACAAATCCTTTTAGATCAGAGACCACATGGATTGCTACCACGTAGCAGAGTATCTGAAACACAATTGGTATGCAATAATTTTGTTTATTGTGTCAACCTTCAAAAACAGAACCTCGTTTAAGAGGCAAAGCGTTTATCTGAGATCAAAGAATTGCAATTCGGGGAACACAGCTTCACGTAGAAACCCAAATAGTGTCCCAATTACAGTGGGAAAGCAAAGGGGTTTTGTGAGAAAAAGAAGAGGATAACTAGATGAATTGAAAGAGGAAAGAGAAAAAACTATCTATTGGTGTTAAGATGCTCGGCTACTCTTGGTTATACATTGATCGGCTATTGATTCTACCTTCAGAAAGTCCACAATCTTCGGTCATCGTGATCAGGATGTCCGTTTTCCTGCTGACTTCTCAAACAATAGTTTGTAAAACAATTGCAGGTCTCGTCCCAGTCCAAAGGTTTGCCCCAGTCTGAGATTTAATGAAAAAGATGAGCAAAGCAGTTCCCCGGAATGGCCGCCCCGGCTCTACTGAAAATGGCTCCACTTAGGTCAATTTTCACAGTTTGAACACAAATTGTACTTCTGGTAATGGTGGAGTGGTTCCTATCAGACAAACCCTCCCACAGAAAACAATGACAAACACTGAGCAAAATACATATTTATACCCATACACACATATGCGCGTACACACATTCCCCTGGAGACAAACAAAAAGCAGGCAGACACTAGTGACTAGTAAACACTTTGGCAGAAGAGAATAGCACTTGTTGAGTTTCCCATGTTTATAGCTTTTCTCCTGAGGGAAGTTTCAGTCACCACTGTGAAGGCCAAATCTTTGATAGAAGCCTGATCTCTAACTGGCTTGAGGAATAAGAGGAAAGACTTCTGGGCTCCCATAGCAGCTGCGAAGTGGAGGGGAAAATCCCACACGAGAGCAGCAGAGGCAGAGCCCACATTTCTGGCTGGTCCCTGAACTCTGCGTGCACTGGGGGCAGACTCGAGACAGCCCAGCTAAGGTGAAAGAAGGCAACATACATTTCAGCTGCTGCCCACTGCAGAAGAGCACAATTTGGAATTTAAGTTCAGCCAAGTTAACTGCCTGCTAAAACAAGAAATCAACACTGTTTTGGCCTGGGATTTATATTCACTACAAAAATGTCTCTGAAGAAGCAGCATTTATGTTGATACACAAGGGATTTGTAGGAGTTAGGAGGAGAGTAAAATAAAAATGTTTCTTCCAGAGAGAAGAAAAGCATGTGTGAATGTCCAGTGCTAGGAAAACTTGGCAGATTTTGAGACACAGCAAACACCAGTGTGGCTGACGCATAATAGGGAGAGGGAGGGAGGGAGGGAAGGTGGGAGAGAGTGGCATGAAATAAGGTTCTCATGTTAAGCAGGGGCAAATAATTTGGGGTCTTGTATGTCATGTTACTTATTCTTACTTTATTTTAAATGCTTCCAAAGACTTCAAAGGGTTTTAAGCAGTGTAATGACACGATTAGATTTTGTTTTTAAAAGATTATTCTGGCTGCAATACTGAAAAACCATTGCTGGAGGATAGAGGTAGATAAAGAAAAACCAGAATCTCTTGATATTTTCCAGCTATAATTGGATATTAGGTGGAAGTGAGTAAGGTTGAATAGACTAAAGATTGACACCCAGGTTTCTGGCCTGAACACTAGTCGTGCTGGTTATCAAGATACAGAAAATTGAAGGTGGAGAAAACTTGGGGAAAAGTTTAAGAATTGATTTTTTTAACATATTGATGATGTTACTTGAATATATTGGTCTGAAGGTCATAAGAAGATTATAGCTTAGCGATAGAAATTTGCAAGTCATTGTTGTAGAAATGGTATTTGAAGCCATGAAAGCAGAGGAGAGAGAGTGAGAAAGAGTACAGTGAGACGTGAAGTGGACCCAAGAACAATCTCTGAATAGCTTCAATATTTAAAGTCCGAGTAGAGAAGGAGAAGCCAGCAACAATGGAAACTAAGAATCCGGAGCTTCCAGGGAGGAGGGAAGAACCATTAGTAGAGTGTGGCCTCACAAAAGCTCGGGGGACAGGGTTCACGAAGGAGGGAGGAATGAGGGCACAGTAGCTGGTTGAACTCACCTTCCTGCAGATGACAGTTGTAAATTATCGACCATAGTTTTTAAAAATTTGAAGGTACTGGAAAGCAGCCAAATACAGGCATTCGTTGGAGAGGTCCATTCATAAAAGGCAGGAACTGAACCTGTTGACAGTGGGTGATGGACTCCAGGTAGTCTACTAAACTCTGATTACTTTTATACATTTGAAATTTTAAGTAGTATGTATATTGACGTGTATTTATATATTCCTTTTAAAGATGGGATTCTCTCGAGGATGTTTAAAAGCAGATTGAATCAATCCCCAGAGCATTAGGGGCTGAAGATGCGGGAGAAACAGTGAATAATGGACGTCCCCAGAACAGTGCGGGTGCTAGCCAATTGGATTTTATCATTACTTAACCTAAGTCTCAATTTATCTCTAAATGGCAATAATACTAGTGCTTACCCACCATCCAAGCCTTTTTCAATATGAAATAAACTAAGTTCCTGACCACAGGGTTTAATAGATATTTTAATGATGATGAAGGTGATTGACAATGATAGCTCTGAGATAAAACTCAGCAACTAGAAAGAATATATTTCAAAACACACACACACGTGCACACACAAACACATATATATTCACAAACAGAAGATTGCGAGTAACACTGAGGGGATATAAATAGCAGTGAAATAATCTTAAAGAAGCAGTTATTTGCTCCCTGGTGTTTGCAAAGGATATATAATAAATAAAATAAAGATAGTTTAGTAAATAAAAATATTTTGTGATTTGAATGACATTTAATTTGAACTTCATGTTCATAATACGTAGAAGTTTGAACTCTGGAGACAATTTTCCCAGCTTTAAGTCTTGTCTCTGCCATTTGCTCCTCAGTTTTACCATCTGTGAAATGGGGCTAATAATAGCACCTTTGTAGTGAGAATTAAATGAATAAATAATAATGTGGCATAGACTAGGTAGATGTTGACCAACCCTATTTTTTTTTTTCCTGGGCTCTGAAGAAGATTGCATCTCCAGGCTTCCCTCTCAGTTAGGTTGGGGCAACACCACTGTGTTCCTGCCAAAGAAGTGTCATGCAAGGTGATGTATGCCCCTTCCAAGTTGTGTGATAAAATATTTGGCATGATCTTTGTTCTCTTACTTTGCTTGTTGGCCATTTCAAGCAGAGTTGGAAAGAGTGAGCATCTTCGAATACGACATGGACGGCTGACTCCTGAAAACCCAAAATAACTGTGACATGAATGAGAAATAGATCTTTATTGTTATAAGCCCCTGAGATTTGGTTGTTGCTTTACACAGTGCTAGAAATGGTTTCCCAAAGTAATATCACAGTACTCAGAGCAGTAGCTAGCCAGCACGCAGTAAGTGTCCAACAATTGCTAGCATTGAAAATATTGCTGGACTCCAGAGAGCCAAATGTCAGAAAATATATTAACTATAGAAAAGATGCTCTAAATATCCAAAATAAGATTTCTTAATTCTGAAAACGTTATCTGACCTTAAAACTAAGTATGGAAAATACGCTCTGTGTTAACTGTCATACCAGTAGCAGATTACGTTTATTAAAACAAGGTTCCAAACACATTTAGAGAGGTGAGCTAACAAGCTAATATTGTTAGATAAATAATTTTATTGGTATAGACATTTGATTCTACGCTGTGTGCCATATCACCTAGTATGTGGATTATCCTCAATCCAATAGCACTCTGAGCTCCATATTTCCTCTAGAAGTTATTACCAAGTCACTCACTTATTTTCTCTTCTCCAGGTTGAAGGGATATGTTTTTCATTTATTTTTATAAGCACTGGAAATTATATTGCATGCATGTATAAGTTGAATATATGTGAAAATACATCAAAACACTGAAAAATGTGCTTGTTTGTATCATATTTAAAGAATACATATCATGGAGAAACAAGAGGTATTTAAAAATAAAAATAATTACTCCACTCAGTATCACCCAACAGCTTCCACAGCACCATATAAATTTCAAATAAACAGCTTGAGCAGAAACTTTCAACTAGAACAGGGCTACACAAAGACTTATATTTTTTCCATATGGGGAGAAATTATCTACATTACAGCCATTTTATTGTTCATTGCAGAAGGTTATGTGAAGCAGATTGCATTGAAATTTTTTATTTCCTTTAGAAAACCAAACCTGGGGTTTTTTTCTGATGAAAGTGGGTATAGATTTAGCACATTCACTGAACCCTGTTACAGGCATTTTTTAACCAGAGCCAATAACTGTGGACCTCTCTTAATCGCTCACTGACTACATGGTGTGTGTTAACAAGAGACACACAGAAGCCGTAAAGGAAATCGCCCCCAGCTGTCCGGGACCTTGATATTCAGATATTCATGTTTCCATATCCTTTCCCAAAGCTGGGGTGCAGGAAAAATCTTCTGGTCCTCATGTGTTTTTATTCTTTTGCATGGAAGCATCCAAACCAGTAACAGAATCTTATAGTGATGTTCAGGTAATCACCAACTTCCTCATTAAAAAGGATCCCTCCTAGATTTGTAAGAATTTCCATTCTGTTTTAGGTCTTTTTTTCCCAGCTGAACATGTTGGAAGTGTTCTAAGCACACAGGAAAAACGATCCTGGGTAATTCTACTTCAAAATCTCTGTGTTAAGCAATTTTTAATGACATCCCATTACCTCAATATGTTTTGTCCAATTCTAAAACAAAGGTTAAAAACAATGACTGAAAAAAAAAAAAACCTCAGGACCAAAACCAAATTTACTTTATCATTTTATCGAATATATGTCTTATGAAATGTATAAAATTCCAAGTATCACTCATTTAATTTACTCCATTCTTAAGTATGTATGTCCCTCATATTTGGGCACTGAGTTGGGTACAAAAAATACAAATGTGAAAGACAGAACAATGACCTTCATGGAGCTTACAATTGAATTAGGAAAAAGCAGAATGAGGAAATCAGTAATTATTAATATTGTTGATTAATAATAAATGATAAATAATATTATTTGATGAAAGTTATAATAAATATATATACACACATATATTCCCATCTAGTAAGAAGAATCGAGGTCAGATAACAGTGATTCTTGAGATCTCGAGATTAAAACTGGAGAACAGAAAGGCATATAACTAGAGGTGAGGTGGAACAGCATATGCAAATGCATGACGACGGGAATAGGAATGATGCCCAGAATCCAGAAATCAGGACATTTCAGTCAGAGTAAACAATGAATACAGCACATATGATGGGAGATAGGAAAGGGGGTCTTATATGACATACAGACATGCAAATTTAGATAAAAAGAGTCTCCTGAATGATGTACATCCATCTGCTTTTATAGAAAACAAAACAAACAAAAATATACCATATTTCTCGGATAGAGTCTATTCTAGAAAAAGGTAGGGATGAAACAGAAACAGCAATTCTACTTGATGGAATGATCAATTCTACTTGATGGAAAGAAATATTGGACCAAATATAACAGAAATAGCATCCAATCCTGAGAATAATGAAAGAGGTAAACCAGTGTCTTTTAAAAATGCTTTGTATTCCTCTCTTCATTTCTCAGGGATTATGATAGCATAATCTGCGTATACTGTTTTTAATTCCTCATAAGTGGGTTGCAGTTATGGTTTATTTTCATACATGACTTCTGCGCCTTAGACTGCCAGTGATAGGCTGTACCTGTTTGAAACTGCAAAGGAGTTGAAGCATTCCTGGTTCTTATTCAAGTCCTCTTATGGAGTCCAAGGAGCACACAGAAATATGGCCACTGGAATCTCCTCCCACATATTCAATGTATTAATTTTAGTCTTTGTAAAATAAAGCAGCCTGGGGTGAAAATGGTATTCTCAAACTAAATTTACTACTATTTCTAGATGTTTATATTAGTTTAGGTTTGTTTTGTAACAAAAAAGAATGAAACAGCAACAAATTATGGTCATAGCTAAACGTGGTCTCTGGGAAAGGTACCAGAGTGTCCTTTTGCATGTTGGCTGCATAAACTGAGTTCATTTCCAGTCACTTGGCAGCTTCCTCCAAACAGGCAAGTCAAAAATCCTGATGTTCAGTTGCTGGGACAATCCATGGAACAAGTGTGGTCAGCAGTACAGCTGCAGAAACCACAAAGTATGCTGATAAAAGAAGTTATTTGCTCAGTAATCTTTCAGAAGATAAATCTAGAACAGAAGATGTATTACTCCATAAATATTGTTTCTTCTATCCCATTATATAGGGTGTCAGTCCTTTGAGAATTTTAAAGAGTTTTACCAAAGATGGCTTGTGAAATAGGTATTGTTATACCAGTTTTCGGAGGGGTCAGAGCATGCTTCTCAAATATATATAGAATTATAGTGCTGGAATGGATATGAAATGTATTGGGTTCAACATTTTTCTTCTATACATGAGAAAACTGGCTGTGAGAGTTGAAATGGCTTGCGGAAAGTGACAGAGCAAATAAGCAGAGACGGTCATAGAACTTAGGTGTCCAGGCTCCTGGTTCTATGCTCTTTACTATATACCCCGTAGCTGCATTGTTTTCACTAAATATTCAGAAGAAAATACAAATTAAAACAAAACACTCATACAACTATCTACACCCTGGCCAGTTTGGAGTCTTTCTCATACATAAAAGCATCTACCTAGACATAGAAAGCATCCCTTTGGGCATATACTTGCACCCAAATAGGCAGTTTCCAAAGCAGAGTATTTTGCACAGTTGAAGAAGTAGTTATACCTTCAGATGGCTCCATCTCCATGAATAGAAGAGCTTTACCTCTAAAGTCATTGAACAAAGACTGACTTTTGTTTCTTATGGTGACACAAAATGATTCCAAAATTTAGATTCTAGTGTAAGAGCACAGGATTGAAAAAAAATATGTTCAATTTCATGGACTGTCATTTCACTTTATGTATGCAAGAAACCTGAGGTCATGAAAATATAAGTGACTTGCACATGGTCATACAATTATTACTGAACTATGCTTGATAAATAATCCTTACAAAGTATTCATGCAGCATCGATCTCTTGGACTTTAATCCAATGATTATTCCTCCATGGAGTGATAAATCACCTCGCATCCCTCCACTCCCGTAGAGAAAACATGAGAATAAAACTGAGAATAACTATTTAGGTAGAATTTAATCAAATCTAAATCAATTTTCTAACTAAAGAAAATTAAATAGTTTCAGACATTTGACCCTTGAAGCTTCTTGTACCATGACTTCACTGCATGTTTTGTTGCATTTTCTAGACTCAGCATATTTTTCCTGACAAGTAGCAGCACTTCTAGAGTTCCCATGACATATGACATTTTGGGAAGGCAAAAAACACAAAATCGCACACACATATATACAACCTTAAGGGACTGAAATAATAAACACACACTGCAATTTCAAAGAATTCAAATTCAAAAATGGAATTTAATTCTCTTCTAATTTGATGAGTAAATTAATCTCCTTGAATAAGAAGAAGAAGACCAAAAAATAACCCTAGAGTATGACAACTTGATTTATACTAACTTTCCCAAAATGTATTGAGAAAAATCACATAAGATCTGTTTATAATATCAGTTACTTAAGATGGTCCTCAAAATAATCATATGAGCAAACATGCTTCACATTATCTCTATTGTTTTGGAAATCCACAGTGAATTAGCACTTCTGGGAGGTCCTACATTGATAATAAGTGAAAATCCTGTTGAATCTATTTTTAACGGTTTCCTCAAACTTATTTTAGCACAGAATGCTCTCTTTTTCATCTTCCTTAAACCTAGCATGAGATACCAATTGTGCTGTAAGTACATGGGCAATGCTACTCAATAAAATGTAACACACTTAAAATTATACAACTGTCAAAACTATAACAATTTAATTTTGTAAAGAATATTTCTCAAGTCTCTTTAACTTTTCCCTAAATCCTATAATAAGACATACAGATAGTTGTTAACTATAGGTAAACAAATATCTGTAGTTAGCCACATGAGAATTCCTAACTCATATAAAATGTAAAATAAAATGCCTTAACTTGAATGTTCAAGAAAAGAAAAGATGAAATCAGTGAAGGTGTGCAATTATTAATATTTGAATTTGATTTGAACATTAAGCTATTATTTGGGTGATGGCAATTCACTATTAAACAGAAGTCACTAAATAACATTTGAAGTGACACATGACAAAATATTACCCTTCAGGGAGAATTGCAAGCATGGATTTGATCTAAATCTTCACTAGCAATACAGGTTAAGATCCAAATAAAGGAATTTCTTAATGCGTCAATTTTGCCATTTTATATAACTGTGCTAAATTCCATAAGAATTATAAAGAGATAACCATAAAGAGTTAAATTTTCAAACATATTATGTCCACATACAGATCATTAAATATCTAAAAAAGAAAACTGTGCATTGACCAGAATTATTATGAATATATACACATAAATCTAGTAAATTGTAAGTCTTCCAACTCTTCTATGGTGAAAGCAGTAGAAGGATTAGTGAAAAGCAATCTTAAAAATGGTCATGCAACAGCCTCTTTAAAGCAAATATTTTTTAATTATACATTTGCCTAAAGCAGACTATCCCTGAGCTTATTCAGGACCTAATATGTTCTGGGCACTAGAAAGGGAAAGACCCAAAGATGAAGGAGACAGGATTTGACATAATATTCTAATGGGCAAGTTAAAAAAAGAGATTAATAAATACACTGTAAAGTGAAACGTAATAGAATCATTTAAAACAATAATATAAATGCACAGATGGAAGTCACTAACCTAGACTAGGGAGGCAGAGAAGCTGCATAGACACTGGTATTTAAAATGGGTGTTGAAGGGTGGGATTCCAAGTGTAAAGGAGCTTCCAAGTGGAGAGATATTAGCGAGGCATTCAACGCGGAGAGAAGATCATTTCAGAAAAGACAGAAATATAAGATCTATGACAAATTCAGGGAAAAAACAGAAAAGGGTTGTATGTGGCTGGAGTAGGTAGAATACCAGGGGATGAGGCTGGAAACACAGGTTGGAGTCAGATAAGGAAGAATCTTATATGCCATGCTAAGGCGAGCTATATAGAGAAGCAAAAGACACTTCATTTATAACCAATCAAATGCACTTTTTTTATAACGTTATTTGAATTTTCAGAGATCTGGGACATTCAGAGTTAGGTTGCTGCTACTTTCCCAACCATCTCCTCCATTCTTCTTTCCTTCCTGGAGTTATCCAAAATCTGTTATTGGGATGGGATAAGTGTCACATCCTTTCTGTGCTTTTCAGTCATCAGAAATGTTTTAATATCACTCTGAATAGTGTATTGAACTTTCGCCTTTCCGAAAACATTGGAAAATCAGAACTCTTTTTTTCTTAAAGAAACTTAGTATTTGTCACTGAAATTAATACTTCAATGTTAATAGTTAATAGCCTGTACAAAAAAACAGATAAAACTTTCTAGAAAATTAAAATGTTCTAAAACTATTTCATGTAGATTTTAGAAGTCAATTCTTGAGTCTTGGGAATGGAAAAGTTAGCCTATAGTTTTTTTATCAGTATTATTTCAGGACCTTGGAAAAGCTACAAGTGTCTTTAATTTCTCCTGAAATTTTCTTGCTTGGCTGCAATGATATAGAGTTTTGGATTTTTATATTTTAACTATTGCCAGATCCCTAATTCAGTCATCCCTGCCACTTTAAATTTTATCAATCTTTTGGGGCTCATCTGAGTAGAATCTTATAAAATGTCTTTACATGTATTGCATTACTCTTTCACAGCTTTATATTAAGTTCTTTTCCTTTAATTCTGGGCAGAGAGACTGAGTTCTGAGAAACATGGGGACAACTGTATGAATCTGGCATGATATTAACAAGAGTTCTGAGTTAATCCCAAATCCTTAAGTGGCAATATCTCTTCAGCTCAGTGGCACAGGGCCTGGGTTTTTGGCCTCAGAATCCTTTCCAGTATGTCAATAACTCATACATTCATATGTGTAATTCTTTTAATAAAACAGCATCACTAGAGGCAAAAATAATGGATAGCATTTTTAGGAAAGAGCTTATAACACCCTAAGTGTGGCATGTGACTACTGATAACGATATTGTATTTTGTCACCTATAGTATCTGGTCTTATATGTATCATGAAGCTCAGATGTTGTGTTCATGCTTCACAAACACAGAGTGCAATTACATAAAGCGCTCTGCTTATTTTGAATTAGCTAGAATTTTTCATTGAATATTTTAAAGACAAACTGAAAAATTCAAAGCAAATAAAACTCAAAGGTTTTGTACTTTTTCATTTAAGCTTTCACCATGATGGATGACTCATGACTCATGAGATATTTTAAAACACAAAATACTATAAGTCACCCCTATAAAATTGTACAATTCTTTGGTTGTTTTTCAGATTACTATTGGTTTTCTACTAGAGTGAAGATAACCCAGGGTAATCTTTCTGAGAAAGCTTCAAACATTAAAATCTAACCATATAATTACTCAATTTTGATAACTAATTATCACACTATCATGCTGTAGCAATTGTTACCCTATCAGAGATGAAGTGAGACTTCAATAGTAATAAAATATCTATTCATACCTATTCATGTATATACACACATATATATCCATATATATACACATACCTATATAAACATATGTATACATATATATCATATTCATATATATTCATACATATTTATGAGAGCCACCATGTACAGATATCACACGGAGAGTTATAATACATGTAGATTCTCAGGTTTGTTTTTCTGAGATTCTGCTTTTTGTTTTACAAAATGCATTCTCCCCCTATCCCTGAGGGTTGGTAGCATCCAGGGCAGTCTCCACGGGAATAGAAATGGGAGAAGGCTAAGGAGGAGAAGTGGCTGCTGTCTTCCCTGCATTCTCAGAATTACTACAGCAGCGAGCTTCTTTCTGCAAATTACTGAAGGGGCCTGGTTTAGAGCAAGCGGCCCTAGGTTGAGGTCCTGCTTTTCCCACTGACAAATTGTGTAACCCTGAGGAAGTCACTTACCTTCCCTGATCTTTATTTACTATTGTGAGAAATAAAGCCTATATGCAAAATTATTTTAGAAATACAGCCTCCTAGTCATATGTTATATACTTTTGATTACTGATCTTGGTACTATTTTCTGAGACAATAATTTCAGAGTCAGCAGCTACCTTATTTTAAAATTTCTTAAGTGAATCATCAAAAGCCAGAAACTCATGCTCTGTTAGTCATAAAAATTTTTCAGGCTATAAACTATATGGGAGTATAAAGCTGAAGTCAAGCACAATAGGTGGAGTTCAGTTTTCTGCTACTTAAAGGGCAACGTAATTGTGATTCAAGTGGTCTGGGTGGCCTTGTCTCACTCTGTAGACTATTCTGTTGAACTATCTGGGAAGTACAGTTGACAGACATTATTTGAATATTTAATATAAACAGAGCACTGGCCTGAATATTGAAATTTGCACAAGATCTACTATCATGCACTTGAGGAATTTATAGTATTTGTAATAGAAAAGTCCATGCAAAGCTAGAAAAGTTAGTCTTCCATGCATCCATTCATTGAATTATTTATTGAGCAAATATCTCTAGATGATCTTCATATACCAGGTACTTGGAAAATAAAAATGAGACAGATATGTCCCTCTCCTCAAGAACATGCAGTTTCATTGGGAAGCTAGTAGATAATGTAACAAACGTAGTATAGCAAGAAGTGGCATTTAAGGGAGTAATCATTTAGGTAAGGATTGGACCTATGAGCTCTATTCCAATTCCAAGTTATTTTTAACATCCCTATTTTAATTATGGCTGTATGCTTCTCCAAACCTTTTTTATCCAAATTCCAAATTAAGCTTCTCTTAAGCTGCTATAGTCCTTCCCTCTAGGTCCCTACATAGAGGAAAAGTAGCAACAACAAGAAATAAGACATGACTTTTAATTTCTCCATGTTTCTTATGCCTTCCAGTATGAATTTCTCTTTCTAATTTTAAAATTACATTCATTATTTTTCTGATTATAAAAGTAACACTGAGGCTGGCTCCATGGCCTAGTGGTTAAGGTTGGCATGCTCCACTTTGGCAGCCTGGGTTCAGTTCTGGCCACAGTCCTAAACCACTCACTGGCAGCCATGCTGTGGCAGCAACCCACATAAAAAACAGAGGAAAATTGGCACAGATGTTAGCTCAGGGCCTCAGGGGAAAAAAAAGTAATACATATATATTATGAATACATTGAAAAATGAAACCTTTTGTATAAAAACACAAGTAGTTATCATCCATATGTCCAGTACTAGAAATAAACCTTGTACATATTTTGATACATCCTTTCAATCACACACACACCCCCCAACATTGCTAAATTGGAAGGACTGTGTTACTGGCCTACACATAAGGTCCATGAGGGAAGGCAGAACTACCTGATTATAACCAAAGAATAATACAGTACAGTAAAATTTCTGTTTTCCCTCAACAAGCCTGCTGATTAACACTATATTAAGTTACAAAGGAAATAATACTAATTTTTTTCTCTCACTCCCAACACATATGAAAGGGAGGGGGCCATTACATTCATCTCTAGAGAACCAAACTACAGATAACACACTCCTTCTTATCGGACAGGTGATCATCATTTTACGGGCCACTTTTCTGATTTCTAGTCAGCAGAAATTGCAGAGGTTTCTGTCAGATATCTCTGGTGAGGAAGTTTGCACAAAAAGATTTTGTTTTATGATCTGAAATAAGCATATTTGGCACATTTATTAAGCATATAACCTCTTGCCCCTTTTGGAGAGAATCTAGATTTAAACAAAAAGGCTCCAAATAAATAATGGAAAACATATATCTTCCTGGTCAACGTCAATGAATAAAAAAGAGTTTCCACTAATTTCCCAAAGTTGGCCTGACCAATGATTGTGTCCACTCTTTCAAAAGACCCATATTGAAATAAGAATGTTACCAATGGATCTACTGTTGTCATTTGATGGAATGCACAAATCTAAAGGAGGAAAACGAGCCAATGTCTTGTAAAAATTGAACATAAAAGAGACCTCAGCAACATGCATTTAACCAGAACATCCAAGAGGTAAGACAAGTAGGACACAGAAGAAGATAAGAGAAAATAAAGGATTAATTTTCCAACCACAGATAGGTTTTAAGGCATATAGGACCAGGGCTTTAATCCCTATCAGCCGAAAATAGAATGGCCAAAGCTTTTCGAGTAAAACATGTAAAGCACATTAAAAAGTATCAATTATTTTTTTGTCAGGGGTTTTTTAATGATATACTTCCAGGATATCATTCCACACACTAGTGTACATATATACATATATACAGGTATATAACTATATATGCCTCATATACACATATATGATAAACACACAAAAACAAGATAAATTATAATCCTTTCACGATGTTTTAGAATAAACTATCAGATCAAAATAGACTTTGGTAGTAGAACCAACTAGAAAGGTATAATTATAATTATCAGGATTAGCACATTATTAGGTATAAGGTTACACTAACCAACTTGTTACCAATGAGAGCTATAGTTAGTCCAGCTGAATGAGCAGCAAAACCAGATCTTGCAGTGTCATCATTGATCCAAAGGCAGGGTGCAATACAGGGCCTGGAAATATGAAATTTATTTGAGAGGAACTGATCAAAAGGAAAGTATTACATTGAGAACACATGGAGAGCACAGATGAAGGTAATTTAATGCGAGCATTGAGTATTGTAATGTACCAAAATCCAGACGCCTAGAAAACAGTAGAGTAAGGAGCTGCAGATATAGAACAAAACTACTTTTTTGGTGTGAATAAATAAATCTCTACTAAATTATGTGACACTAAGAAAATTTAGAGTTGGTTTGAAAACACACATCTTGCCATCAAGGATGGAATAAGTTAAGGTACCCAAAAGAACCATTTGCAAGATGAAGACGAAACAACCACCCAGAAAAAGGAACAGATAACCAAACAGATAACCAATGAGCATATCATGTGTTGAGTTGCCTATTAATGTTGAGGGATTGGGATTAACAATTCTAATTTAGTTATATATGTGCCAACGTGATGTATTTCCAGACTATTCTGTTAGAGGAGGGGAAGCAGTCACAACACATAAAATTCTCAATCCTAAACCAGTGAGTTAGTAACTTTTTTGTTTCAAAAGACTTCTAAAAAAAGTCCACAAGTGGTAATATATTCCCTAAATGACTCCTCCTAAATACAAGTTTTAAATTACAATAGACTCTTATACAATAAAATGTCAGAAAAATAAGCTAAAAAAGGCAAGAAACACGGTGCACGGCTTTGGAGATGTTAATGCACTTATGTTCCTTTATCTCTGATTATGACATTATCCAGAAGTATCCAGGATTATGCAGATTGCCAACTTTTTAGATGCTATGCCCTAGTGCAAAGGAAATGTGTTTTCCATACAAAACCACTACATGCAGATACAATGAGCCATATTTCCAGATACCCTTTACCAGCACTCCACTTTGGCTTCGCATTAAAACAAAATTTACTTAGAGGCCCCACAAATAATAGCTCTCCGGTGTCCAATTATTGCTTCACGATTCAAGGAAACATCTACTTATGGAAAGGCATTGGGCCAATCACAAGTTCAAGTAATAGCCTTTGAAAATTCAGTGCTATATTTTGTTAGTTTTCCTATAAAAACGTTCAGCACGACACTATGTATGGGTTAAAAAGTTGCACTGTTGTGTGTAAAAACCATATGCCGTGACAGGATGTTATATACATAAAACTCAATGTCAATACTTCTGGTACGTGTGAATACATATACATAAATATGTAATTATAACTAATTAATAATGAGTTCTTGGGAGATGTGTAAAAATAAATGTATGGGCCTAGCTTCTAGTCTCGGACAAATGGAGAACTAGCTTGAGTTGCTGCCTCCCTCCTCGAAAATCAGTCACAGAGAAATGTAAATTACTCAAAAGCACGGAGGCAACGGATTTGAAGAACTAATAAGAAAACTGTGACAATTTACCTGAAGACAAAAATCTAATTTTGAACTCGAGAGGGATAAATGCATGCATTTAGAAGCATTGCCCCAAAATAGATAACGTCGATGAAGAAACAAATAAATATACATAGACATTTAATAAACCACTCATTAAATAGTAAAACAAGGCGGCAATAAGGCAGTGAGTGTATGGAATACATAACATGATTAATACACTTGACCTAGCTGACAGAGAGCCGATAAACGAATAGAATCCCCTTATCAACTATGAACATACTTTGTATCCTTTTCATTCATTTAAATTTAAAATTTATTTTATGGTCCAGAATATGATCTATCTTGGTGAAAGTTCTATGTGCATTTGAGAATAGCATGTATTCTGTTTGTTGGGTGTGTAGCACTCTGCAAATGTTAATTAGGTCAGCTGATTGACAGTGTTGTTCAAGTCCTCTGTATGCTTACCAACTTTCTATATACTTGCTCTATCAATTAATGATGGTGGGATGTTAAAATATCTAACTATAACTGTACATTTATCAATTTTTTTCAGTCCTATCTTTTTAAAATATATTGTGAGGCTCTTTTATTAGATGCAGACCACTTAAGATTCTCTTCTTGGAAAATTGACCCCCTTATTGTTACACAGTGACCATATTTATCCCTGACAATATTCTTTGTTCTGGTCTATTTATCTGATATTAATACTGGTACTCCAGTTTTGTTTTGGCTAGGGTTTGCATGGTATATTGTTGCCATCCTTTTAACCTTTATTACATTTTATTTTATCTATACCTTCATATTTTAGCATGGTTTCTGGTAGACGCCATATAGTCTGATCTCTTCTTATTTGAATAAAAGGTGACAATCTCTGTCTTTTAATTGGTATGTTTAGACCATTAACATCTAATATCATTACTGATGTGGTTGTTTAAAACCTACCATCCTGATAGCTGTTTTCTATTTGTTCCATCTGTTCCTTTTTTTCCTCTCTTTTTTTCTGTTTTTCTTTTGGATTAATTGAGCAATATTTATGATTCCATTTTATCACCTCTATTGACTCATCATTCTCTTTAAGAAAATTTAGTGGTTGACATAGGTCATACAACATACCTATTTAACTAATTAGAGTCCACCTGTAAATAACATTTATAGTGTTTCACAGGTAGTGTAGGGAACTAAAGAAATTTAAATTCTTTTGTATAGAGTATGTCTCTAAAAGTAAATTTATTCAGTATCTGCCTAAAAATATCTCCTTCTGACCCCATTTATGAAAGATATTCTCCCTGGGCATAGAATTCTGGGTTGATAGTATACAAACTTTTTTTCTTTTAGCACTTTATAAATGTCACTTCATTGCCTTCTAGCCTGCACATTTTCTGGGAAAAAGAAAGTCATGGATTTTAAATAAGACATGGCTCAATGAGCCAACAACTAAGTATTTATTTAATGATGTATGAAAACTGGCTCACTATATGGAGAAAATAAAGCTGGATTTCTATACCATTGTATAGAAAAAAAGGTACACCCCCAAAGAATCAAAAATCTAATTGTGAAAGATGAATCTATAAAGTTAAGAGAGGTTAACAAGAGGTTACAGGGACAAAAAGCTCATGAATTCTACAGCATCTAACGGACGCTTTGTGTCAACAAAAGGACGAAGCATGATGGATGAAGTTAATAAACCAATTGTTTACTATTTGAAGAAAGCATTTGTCATATCTAAAACCAACAAAGGTCTAATATCTAGAATATATAAAGAACTCTTGCTAATCCACAATAAAATACAACAAATCAAAATAATTAAAAAAATGGGCGAAGGATGCGAACAAGCAATTCACAGAAGACTCAAAAGAAGGCCACTTAGACAAAGACATGATTTGCACTGTTGACGGTGGGAAATATTAGAAAACTAAATAATGTAAGTGTTTCTGGGGAAGTAGAGATATGAAAAATCCCATGAACTGCTTGTCTGTGAGAGTTATGGAGTTTATGGCCCACAATAATATGGCCGAGCCATTCTGAAGAATAATATGACAGTTTTAAGTTAAATTCAATGTAGGTATAAGCTATGATCTAGATAAAGTGATAATCCGAATGTATATCCCAGAGCAATTCTTACACAAGTATGAGGAAATATATGTGAATGTTCATCCCAATGTTGTTTTTAGTAGAAGTGACTTGAATGCAATCCAGGTGGATTGGACAATAAAATGTGGTGCATGAACACTATGTAATACCGTGCAGCAGCTAGAAAAAAAGGGCTAGGTCTAAAAAGAGACATGAGTAGATCTTCAAAATGTGTTGGGTGGAAAAGAAATAGAATGAGTTTATAACATTTATGTAAATTAAATGTATAGATATAAAAAATAAAAGTACATGTAAGTAAATTACGCGTGTCAAATGTATCAGAATGTTTATGTATGGTGGAGAGAAATATAAGTGGAGAAGGAGTTAAAAGAGAAGGATGGAAGGAAAAAAGGAAGAAAGGATAGGCTGAAGAAAGAGGGTGAAAAAAGAAAGGGTCTTGCATAAATCTCTAATAACGGCATCCTAAGAACTTGGGACTCTGATTAAGCAAATACTCCGTCACAAGTTCAAAAGAGGTTAATAGATGGATCAATAGAGATTTATTTAAGTAGGTCTGTAAATAAATGAGAAGCACATCAACACATGTATTGGTAGGTGGGTAGATGGGAGAGAGAGACAGAGGGAGGGTGGATGGATGGATGAGTAGATAAGATGATACAGATGGAGAGATAAATAGATAGACAGACAGACAGACATAGGTAGACAAAGAGGAGACAAAATCTTCCTTGAAATTAAGTGGTAAAGTTAGAGGCACAATAGTAAAAATTGTGACATTTCTTAATGGCGTTCTAAAATGTAAAATTTATTTCAAGTATATATTCATGAGAGCTATAGGCTAATTCCTCCACCAAAGGTCCAAGGATATGTTTTTCCAATAGAAGCTGAATTTTCTCCTTTATAACATTCCTCTTTTCCACCCTATACTCCACAAACTCACTCATGAGCAACTGGCTACCGCTTTTATCTACAAGTTTCTAGCATAAACTCCTCCTGGGACAAATACCACTATTTTCAAACAGCCTGACAATGTACATTTTGTAAAAGTAAGAAAAATAATCAATCATCCAATAATTTGTACCTTTATGTGTTGGCTCATTTAATCCTTACAATGGCCCACTGAAATAGAAAGGCTGTATTTTTTCATTATATTATACGGCTTATCACCAATTAATCTGTGAAGATGGATTATTGTGATATTTTTAAGAAATGACTATTTTCTCATATTGCCTTCATTATTCTTTCCCTTTGCCAGCTTGTGCAAATTTCCATTAACAAATATAAATATTATGAATACCTTATGGTTCATCACATGTGAATAAAATATCATTCATATGGATGATGTAGAAAATTCAAATCCATAAATAAAATTCCTTTTTTTGCTAATACCAGAGTGGTAAATTTAACCAAAAATGGTATTGGATTATCCTAGTGAGATTGCTTTAGCAATAACTGTTCCAATTAATGCCATTTGTGTTTTCCTTCAATGTGTTTTGTTCCTATCTCTTCCTGTGCTGAACAAAACAGAATGATTCAATTTGAACCGCATGCCTGTTTAGCTAAATGAGATTATTCAGTGGTCTAGTTAATCTTGAGCCATCGCAAGGCCTCAGATAGAATGAGGTAATATATTCTATCCTCACGAGCCCCTTTTACTTTTTCTAACGAAGAGAGGTTTATGTAGTGGGAGAGGCAGAAGGTCTTAGATCATAATCACCAAGCACTGGGATAACAGGGGAGACCAGCCAGTCTATATGTGTGAATGCAAAATCCTATCTGTGCAGGTCACTGCCAGCATTGAAGGAGATGGGGGCATGAAGTTTGTGCAGAAACTTTGCTTTTTACTTCATCCAAGTGGGAAAAAAAAAAAAGGAATAGCCATTCTGACCAATACTACACATGAAATCTTTGGTATTTTGCTAATCTTTCCACGGTGCAGATGCACTTCTCTTGACCAGCCAACAGGCTTTCAGTGATCATGTCATCTTCTTTCAAATCTCTTTCAAACTGTTAAAGACCAGCCAGCGTCCTGCCTCCTGTCATCCTCCCACCCCCCTTCCATACCTTTATTCTTCATGAAAGCTGCTTTAAGGCTTTCCATAGTCAAGGGACAGTGTTTTCAGGGAAAACACTTTGGGCTGAATATGCATTTGATCAAAAACATTTGAAATGTGCACAAAAGCAGCCAAGTCAGAAAAAGAAAAGGACAGCTGCGGAAAGATGTCATAGCTATAAAAGAGCTGGTTGTAAAAGCACTGGCTAACTAAATGGCGGAGTTAAACAAAGCATGGTTACGACTATCCTGTCCTCTTTCCCATTCCTTTCTATCTATGCATATAAAACTCACTAACTAGCATTGTGTTATTGTCCTAAATTCTAATTTCACTTCATTTTCTTGACAATCCTGCTTTCATGTCTGCCAACAGAGAAAAAGACTCATTTTGATCAAGTTCTTATACTTTTCAAAATATTTTGCCCACTCTTCTTCCAACTGTATGCGTTTTTACTGTGAATAAATATAGAAAAATACACATTACATGTTAACACTATTCTTTCTCTAAGAATTCACTGCATGTTTTAAAATGGGAAATATCTAGGGCTGGCCGGTGGTGCAGCGGTTAAGTTCGCACATTCTGCTTCAGCGTCCGGGGTTCACTGTTCAAATCCCGGGTGCGGATCTACACACCGCTTGTCAAGCCATGCTGTGGCAGGCATCCCACATATAAAGTAGAGGAAGATGGGCACAGATGTTAGCTCAAGGCTAATCTTCCTCAAAAAAAAAAAAGCGGGGAAATATCTAAAATATTCAGGAACTGCTTTGAATAACTTAATGGCAGACGTCATAAATTCTAATTTAGATATAAGCCTACGGCAACATTGTTCAACATTCTCCAGTATTAAAACAAGCAAACAAAACAAAACAATAATAGCTTAGCTAATTTGCCCATGAAATGCCCTAAGGTTATGTTAGGCTCTCTACCAGTACATTCTTATTGCTGACACACTCAGTGGAGTAGCACTGGGCTCGGTAGCAACAAGGAAGCATAAAAGTCCAGGCAGAAGATCAGCAATTAAATATACAAAAATATAAGAAGGCAAATACCAGTGTGCAAAGCACAATGTGATATAACAAGGTAATGCACAAGGTCATCAACAAGGAAAACCCTCAGACAGGACCACCCATGACGGGAAACTTAAGCTCAAAAGCAGCTGCCCAGGAAGAACCTTGAGATCCAGTCAGTTAGGAATCAGTTACTATTGGATTCCCCCTCCTCCTGGTGAAAACGTCTGAGTGACTCTGGCCTTAAGTCTCTGTAAGCATAAGACTAGATGGCTGATACAAGAATGGGTTTGGAAAGATCTCTAGATGGATTTCTCTAAAAAGAGAAATTAATCTTTAGTGTGATCTTCAATGTTGTAATTGGAGAAACTTAAAGGCATAAAACCTGAAGGTTTTATGACACTCAGATTTAAAAGACAACTTTGTATAAAATCTGAGAATAAAACAATTATATATCCAAGATTATTTTTCTATCTATCTACATCTATCTGTCTATCTATCATCTATCTCTAAAATGACTGTTAATTTGGAAGTTTTTATGAGAAAAATCAGCACATTCATGGGGAAAATATCTCAGGAACACAATATTACACAACTGCTTTATTTTATCTTGTGATGTTATTCATATCATTAGCTCACGTCATTTAACAGTTGAAAGAGACACATTGATGTGAGTATAACATAAAACACAGTTTCTATTCTTTCCCCAGATTTATTCATAAAGATCTGATATTGTCTCTAGTAAATCAACATGTGACATTTACATGAGTAATCATTTTTTATGTAGTTCTCATTACTGTTTTTTAAATTAATAAACACTGTAACGACATACATTTTGAAAATATACTAATATAAATGTTTCCATTGTTCATTTGTGATACAAATATTAACACTTTTTGAACTGACACTTGTCAGCATTGGTGTTCCCTTCTGTATTCAATTTTTGTAGGTAATTTGTTTTGCTTTTAGAGAACACAATATCAATTTGCTCTATTTTTATTTCATTACTAATTATTAGAATACTTGGACAATTAGCTAATTACTAAGAACATAAAAAATTTTGTTTCTAACAATATTAGATTAGACTGTTAATCCGTTTGTTTTTCTGTAATTGAGGAGAAATAATGTGTTAACATTTTAATGATTTTTAAATAGAGTCTACAATTAAAACTTCAACAGGACTTGGATTATGTAAATTGTTTAAGGAATTCAGTTTTTGAATTAACCATTCATAACTTAAAATGATTGTTAATGAAATATTTAAAATCACAACTGCCTTCTCTCCTATTTGAGTAGGCGCAGTCCAGTAAGTCCTTTGGAGTCTCAGGGTCTTCCAGGGCCTCAGGGTCATCATTTGCCACATTTCACAGTCTTCCTTAAGAGTATAAGGCTTAATGCATGTTGACCAATAAATCTCTCCCACGCAGGTTTATTTTTTCCAAAATTGCATCTCTCTCATAAAGAGAATGTCTGTGTTTATGTATGTACACACACATATTAATGGATGCATAATCATCCCTATCCATATTTAGAGACAGAGGTAATTTATGTCCTGGTTAATTGGTTTCTAGATAACAAAGGATTTACACTTGTACATCTTCTAATTGCATGTTATGTCTCATCATCTCCCATACACCGTCTACAACTACCACCAGATTTTTCCCAATTATGAGTAGTCATCTAATTCTTATCAATCACTATGCAGATTTTTTAGGCACCAAACAGTTATCTTCATTTCAGAACCATAAAATGATCCCAGTGAATTAATATATAATTTCGTTATACATTCTGCACATCGAACAGTTAAAATTGCTGCCCGGTCCTAGTTGACGGCCACTTCTCTGATGAGTACCGATCTGATTAAGTTATTGTTGTATTTGACAATTTTTTTTACTCTTTTGTAACCTATATTTTAAAATAATTATGGTTTAAACTATTGAGCTTCGTTATCCAAATTTATTTAGTCATCTGAACTGCTTTCAATAGAAAAGTTTTTAAAAAGTATTTGTGAACACATATACTTATATTCCTATAAAGTTCCACTATCTCATCTATAATAGTTATTTTTAATGAATTCCTGTGCACCTCTTCAAGAAGGAAGATAATCCTCTTGAACTGACTATGTAGGCGATGGTTAAAGTCTAACAGCTTGCTAAATAGTACTGGCTAAAAATTAAAACTACACTGAAAAGCCTCTGAATGTGAGGCAAGTACCTGGAAGGCCTGTCACTCCTATCTAGTGGGTGCCTTTGACAGATATCAACAAGCAGTTGTCACAGTCTTTGCCGCTGAGCACATGGTCTAAGAATCTGTCTCAACACTTTGCTGCAGAAAGCCTCCAACACTTGAAAGCCATTGCCATGCTAGATGAAACTTGATGGCCAACCAAGACACAGCAATGATGATTTCTGTAATATGGCCACTTCTTAACTTTACAGAATTATCCCTCTCCACTTTTCTCCAAATTTGTTTCCATTATACCAAGTGTCTCATAGCCTCTTAGTAGCCCACCTCATTTTCAACGCTCTACGGTAAAAATGCCGTATTACTTACAGGGCCTTTAAACGTAAAGTTGGCCATTTACTGCATTGCTCTATTAATTAATCATCTGTCTCCCCAACTACACAATGAACCTTGAAAGTATGAATAATATTCTATTTACCTTTCAATCCAAGGCAAACAATAATGACAGGAGCACAGGAGGCATATATTAGGAGAACTATTAAACGATTGAAAAAGTTAATGACTAAATAGCATCTAATTCTCTTAAATTTAGGTAGGTAGTGTCTCTAGATTTCTTTTATAATTTCCAGCTAATAAAATTATGAGAACTTGAGCTGAATTTGACTAATAGCGTATTAATAAATTATAGTATAACTACTGTAAAAATAATAATGTATTTGTGAATGATTGTATCATTTGCTCCAGAAAGGCTACATTTTTATTACAAAAGTAATAAATAAGGGTTCTACCAATTCTAATAAGAGATGCAAATGTAAAGGTTCATAATGCCCACTCCAATCATGCTTTTCTAAGGTACCTACTGTTAATAGTTCAGTGTATATGATTCTATACATATATAATATCTTCTTGGTTATCTGGTTATTTAAAAATAGGATCTATATATATTTTTTTCATTATATTGTAGTTATACTTTTCAGAGAATGCATATATACAGAGAAAACTCCCTCTTTATAATCACTACACTATGAACAAATATAACAATTCCCTCAACCATTATTCTTGTTGAATATTTAGGTAGGTTATTTAAAGTTATTTTGGCCTTTCTTTTGTTATGACTATTCTCCCAAAATGCTTCAGTGGCACACTTGCATTTTGCTTTTATTTCTACTGAATAGATTCCTAGAAATGAATCTGATGCACCAAAAACTGTGTACATAAAAATATTTCAGTAGCTACTGACAGATCGTAGCAGTTCACATTTCTACTAAAACTATGTGGCTTTGATTCCCAGACCCTGAAAATTCCTGAATGCATTAATTTTTTAGGGGGAAGGGCATTTTTTAATTTAATAAGCTTTTTAAATTTTAGAAGAGTTTTATATTTACCAATTTATTACAAAGATAGTACAGAGATTTACCCAGTTTCCCCTAATATTAACATCTTATATGAGTATGGCACATTTGTTACAATTAACAAACCAATACTGATACATTATCATTAACTAAAATCCATACTTTATTTAGATTTCCACAGTTTTACCCTAATATGCCTTTTCTGTTCCAGGATCCCATCTCGGGATTACATTTAATTGTCATGTCTCCTTAAGCATCTCTTGGGTATGAAAATTTCTCAGACTTTCTTTGTCATGAGATCATAATGATGTAAATAAATGATTGAATAAATAAATAAATTAAGGAGAAAAAACAAATTTCCTATACAAAAGAATTTTTAATAATTTATGTAGATATTTTGCTCTCGAGTAAGGAGAGCACAACTCCCCATCTTTCCAGTGTGGGCTTTTTCCAAAAAGGACTATGAAAAGAAATGGAGAAAGAAAGAGTAACTTTAAAGTGGTAAACTTGACAAATACTACTTCAGGTGGGTGATCAAAGTTAACAGTGATAAGACTTATGAATAGTATATACCCTTGATATGATATGATACAATACGATATGATATGATATATGATGAGACTGGTACTCAACCTCTATAGTCTTCCCCCAAATCCATAAACCCAGTCTAATCACAAGAAAACAGCGGACAAATCCCAACTGAGGGACATCCTACAGAACACTTGACCCGTAATCCTGAACCTGTCAAATATTTCTAACGTTTCCTAATGCGCTTAATGAAAAACAACCATATTTTACTAGCTCTACTTCTCAGAGCACATTAAGATCTGAAAATGGAATGACTGATTCTCACAGTATCTTGTACATTGTAGGAGTTGAAAATTGTTGAATGGATGAATGAATAAGCTATTGCTTAGTGCTTCCTAAAGAGTCTGTATCTAACGTTGTTGATTTGTGATGTTTCTTTTCTCGTGTCACATCTGAACATTTCTAGGCCCTTTAAGAAAGAACCATTGGGAGAGAGCTGCTGCTTTTCATTCTAAAGGTTGTAAATTGATTCCCTTTTAATGGTAGTTGTGATATTTGGAACGCTTTTTTGTAAACTTCAAACTTTTTATATCAATTTGGATATTTACAGGCTGTTTTAAGCATCAGAATGCAAAATACTTTGCTTAAAATCATGCACACACATTAAAAATCCCATAAACAAAATTTTCCAGTTTTAAACATACCAAGACACAAACAATATCACATATGGGAGAACAAATGGAAAGAGCTTTTGCCAATGCCTGGGGCCTTTGGCAATATTAGTGCTTGGTACAATCTTTTGAAGAATTCCAAAGCGTGTGGCAAACTGTTCCCACGCACAAGTTACAGCCAGGGACACAGCTGTACTGTAATAACGGGTCACTTGGAGTATATATAACTGAACCAGGGACTGGAAAGACCCTTTTCACTTCTCTGCTAATTTGCTAAGCAACTTGCATTCTTCCCTCATATCACCACTCAAATATCCTCTTATGAAAGAGATGTTACGAAGATGACTAAAATCTTTTCTGTAAACTACTTGGAGATTCTGAGCAGAAATATTGGATAAATACAGCACATTACTATGACCAAAGTCACCAACTATTCAGTAGGCAAATCCCATTATAATATTCACAACTTATATTTGACGTCACTGTTATAACACGCTTCCCACCAGCATAAACATGAACTAATCATTTATTTGTCAATAGTATAAAGCCAAGTTTAAGCTCTGTGCTAACTTTTATATATTCATGAGAACAGTAGCAGGCTTTTTCATAAAACTTACCCTGAAGAACTCTCTGTGTTGCTTTGGCAGTTTCTAAGAGATGCAGGTGGCTAACTTTCACTAGAACTTAATTGAAAACTTATTCATTAATTATGCATTGTGTGTGAACAACAACAACAAAAACGCCAAACAAAAACACGTTTAAACATGCTTTAGAGAGGATCTCAAAGGGTGAAAACCTCTTTCCAACATTTTCAAGAATTAAAGTAAAAATTATCTCTTTCAACTTGATGAAAACATCGTTAATGGTTTTATAGCTTTAGTAAAAACATATTCTACATAGCTCCTTCTTTCTTTGTTTTTCTTCTTTAGTTTGAAGAAAGGCCAAAGAAAATCTAGAAGCAGATTTTACCCTAAAAAAATCTTGGCTTAAAAAAAAAAAAAAAAAAGAGAGATCTCTTCTTGTTTAATGCCCTGAAAATTCCTGAGCCAGAAGATAAATACAGTATCTAGGTGGCTGCTGAAGAAAAAGATGTGAAAAGTTTTGCTGAGTTTTTGTCTCTTTCAAAGGCTGTGATTGAGGAATACAAGAAAGAGCTAGAGAAGATAAAGAACATAATTCCATTTGATCACATAACCATTGAGGACTTGAATGAAGTCTTCACAGAAACCAACTTAAACAAGAAGAAGCATCCCTATTGGCCTCACAAGCAACTGAGAATTTATAACCCTGAGTCTAGGGGAAAGCTCTGGCCCTCATATGTAAACTCTAGACATTAAAAATAATTATATAGCAAAAAACGTAGATATTACAAAATGATAACCACAATAAGGTTAGTTAAAGATCCAATTTAGGGTAGGATTTTTTTTTTTTTTTTTACCTTTTTCTTATTTTTTTTTTATTACGCTGGTGGACACCTGGGGGCTGGAGTAGGGCCCCGTCTGGGTGGGTGGAGTTTCCCAAGAAGGCAAATAGGGTGCAGCTGGAGCCTGCAGGGTGCGCTGTGTGACTTCGAGTGTGTGGGGAGAGTAAGTGTGGTCCTGATAGAGAGGCAGGGAGAGGAGAAGATGGGAAGGGTCAGCTCAGAGAGTGGTGAAATCAGGCCTCAGTCACTGCAACTGCCACCACTCATCCCAGAGCAAGTCCAATCTCAGAGGATCTCGGGAATTTGAATAAATGCCAAAGGGTTGCAGGGATCAGGACTAAGTTTAAAATAATACCTAAGATTCTTTAACCAATAAATTAAAGATGACATACTGAGAAATACAATCCATGTTAATAAGTTAATCACAGTACTGTGCATATGGAGACTACACAGCATCACAGGCAGATAAAGGAAGATGATACACTGTAGCGTCTTTATGGCGACTGGAGTTTTTCTCACTTCTAGAGTGAGATTTCACAGTCTGGCTATGAACATAGAATAGCTCTCCATTTTCAATATCTTTATTCTGACAATTAAAAATGAGTGTTTTCAATGTTCTTTCTGTCCATGTTAGAAGCATTTGAAAGCACGTGAGAAGACTGAGAGCAGTGTGTTAGTTCTCTGATCAGGTGCTCACGGTTCATTTACTCAGTATAGCCCCTATAGCTACCTTGTTAGCTGTTACCATCATTCATTTATATAATTCTCAGGGATATACCATACACTTCCATTTCATGGTTATCTATTGTTTAAATGTTTAAAGATAGAAAACATAAGAAACACTAATAATTGATTACTAGTTATTGAAGAGAATAAAAAATACTCATCTCAAGATACTCTTCATTTCAAACTGTTGATTTGATTAAAAATTTTATATAACACGTAGTGCATCAACTTAAATAGTTAACCTATATTTTCATAATTCTGTGTGTATTTTTATTTTGAATAAACTGAAAGAAGTTTTGGGTTTTTAGTTTTTTTCTTCCCTGACTCAAAATGCATTGCCATTTAATACAGCCTCTTTTAAGAAATACGCTAGGTTTAAATTTTCTGTAACACAGAAAAATGCTTCTAGTATTTCTAAAGAGCAAATATAAGTCCAAGCCAGAGTAATTAGTCCAGAAAAAGAAATAACAGGCATCCAAATTGGAAACGAAGAGGTAAAATCATCTGTTTGCAGGTGACATAATCATACACATGGAAAATCCTAAAGACTCCACCAAAAAAACCCCTTTGGAACTAATAAATGAATGCAGTAAAGTTGTAGCACACAAACAACAAACTGTTGAAAATGAAGAAAACAAGACCCATTTACAACACCATCAAAAAGGATAGAATATTTGGGAATCACCAAGGAGTGAAAGACTTGTACTCTAAAATACATTGATGAAAAAAATTAAACACACAAATAAATTGAAAAACATCCCATGTTCATGGATTAGACAACTTAATATCGTTAAAATGTTCATACTGCCCAAAGCAATCTATAGAGTCAATGCTATTCCCATCAAGTTCCCAAAGGCATTTTTTGTGTGTATGTGAGGAAGATTGGTCCTGAGCTAACATCTGTTGCCAGTCTTCCTCTTTTTGCTCGAGGAAGATGATCCCTGAGCTAATATCTCTGCCCATCTTCCTCTACTTTGTATATGGGACACTGCCACAGCATGGCTTGATGAACAGTGTGTAGGTCCACCTGGGATCCAAAACTGTGAACCCCGGGCGCCCAAAGCAGAGTGCACAAACTTACTATACAACGGGGCCAGCCCCCCAATGGCATTTTTTACAGAAACAGGAAAAAAAGTCCTAAAATTCATATGGAACCACAAAAGAACCAGAATAGCCTTAGCAATCTTGAAAAAAAACAAAGCTGGAGGCATGACACTTCCTGATTTCAATATATGTTGCAAAGCTACAGTAATTAAAGCAGAATGACATTGGCATTCAGTTGCACATATAGATCAATTGAACAGAATTCAGAGCCCAGAAACAAACCCATGCATATATGGCCAACTGATCATCAACAAGGGTGCCAAGAATACACAATGGGGAAAGGACAGTCTCTTCAAAAAATGGTACTGGGAAAACTCAATGTGCACAGATAAAAGAATGAAATTGGACCCTTATCCCACACCATACATAAAAATCAACTCAAAATAGATTAAAGATTCAAATGTAAGACCTGACACTGAAAAAATCCTAGAAGAAAACATGGGAAAAGCTTCATGAGGGTGGTCTTGGTAATGACTTCTTGGATATGTCAACAAAACACAGGCAACAAAAGCAAAAATAAACAAGTGGAACTGCATCAAACCAACAAGCTTCTGGACAGCACAGGCAATAATTAACAGAGTGAAAAGGCAAGCTACCTACAGAAGGGCAGAGAATATTTGCCAACTATATATCTGATAAGGGGTTAATATCAAAAATATGTAAGGAACTTCTACAACTCAATAGCAAAAAGTTCAACCAGATTAAAAAGTGAGCAAAGGATTTGAATATATCTTTCTCCAAAGAAGACATACAAATGGCCAACAGATCCATGAAAAGGTACTCAACATTACTAATTGTCAGGGAAATGCAAATCAAAACCACAAAGAGATGTCACCTTATATCTGTCAGGAAGATTATTATAAAAATTTTTTTAAAAAGGTGATTTTTGGTGACGTTGTGGAGAATTTGAAATCCTTGCACACTGGTGGTGGGAATGTAAAATGGCGCACTCTTCTCCATTTTATTTAATCTTGTTGGAACTCCTGCTACTTTAATTATTCTTGAATTAATCATATCCGTGTTTTATATTTTCTCTCATATTTACTGCTCTTGTCCTTTTGTTCAACTTTTTGTAAAGTCATTGACTTGATCTATCAAATTCTTTTGTTTTTATTGCTGTGGCTTATTTTTATTTGTTTGTGTTAATTACAAGATTCATGCGTTTAGTTTCCATGAATCTTCTCTTATTCTCTGGTATTCTTTTTTACAGTATTCTGATATTTTTAAAGGAAGAATCTCTCTTAAAATAATGAGACTAATTAGAGAATGTTTAATTTATTTGTAAGAATTTTTGTTTTTGTTGTTGTCTTTCTCTCCCTAAAATATCTACTTCCTCTGGGTCATAGTTTTTATTTCTTTATCTTGATCATTCTCTCTTATGTTTCTGCTCTCCTCAAAAGAATGGTTATCCTAGGTTGTTTATTCATTTTTAATAATAAGGCAATAAAAATAAATGTGTATATGTACGCATGGCTTGTTGCTGGTGGACATCACTACTCCTATGATGTTTAGGAATCTGCCCTCGATTTTGCCCAGCCCCTAAATAAGAGAAAACTAAACCTTTGCTTTGGTTATTAGACAGTCACACTAGATTTCACCAAAGTGTTCATTAAATTTAATTGGAGAAGCATCTCTGTTTGGATTTAGTTTAGATTAGTTTCACTTTTTGTTATTTTGTCTGAGGGACAGTCTGCAAGCAGAAGTGGGTGCTGATTATTCTTTTTTTCTTTTTTTTTTTGTGAGGAAGATTGACCCTGAACTAACATCGGTGCCTGTCTTCCTCTACTTTGTATGTGGGATGCCGCCTCAGCATGGCTTGTCGAGTGGTGGGTAGGTCTGTGCCTGGGATTTGAACCTGTGAACCCCAAGTCCCCAAAGCAGAGCACAGTGAACTTAACTACTATGCCACTGGGCTGGCCCCAAGGTGTTGACTATTCTTCACACAGATTTTCCAAAGACTTAATGCCTTTCTTTTCAGTCTCTTGTATCATTTTCACTCTTCACACCTGATAGTCCTGACACTTGAAACATTCCTGGGTTCTTATGACAGGTTATCTCCCTCCATGATCACTGCACCATAGCTGAGCCATTCTCCCAGCTGTGGATTCCTCGGTCCTGCTCCACCAATTAACACTCATCCACCCAGGTTCTTTTCACCAGAGATTATCTGAAATACCTCTGGTATTTTGGTTGTTAGGGGTTTTGCAACTATAGATATTTTCATAGCTGCCAAGTAGAAAACTTTCCCAAAGCCTAAGAGTTTTAACCACTTTCCACATAGTAAGAATGTGTCTGAGAGACAACTCCATAAAGTGAAGTTATCGGTGTACGACACATATGCCATAATTGTAGCTCTCTGAATCCAGATGGAATGGTCCTGTTTGTACCAAGGGAAATGATCTCTCACTATTAGTATGTTGCCTGGGTTCACACTGTTGGCAGAAGAGACCACACTTCCTGTTGCCACCCTGTGTACTAGGAAAAAAAATATCAGTGCATGTGTATCATGAGGGTGTGTGCTCCCCTTCATTTCCAGTAGATCACTTGGTTAGGCCATGCAGATTTTTTTAATGCATCAGTTGCTATTCTCACATTCAATATTGATATCTCTGGTTATCATGGCCCTTAAAATAAAATTTAGCCTATTTTGTTCAAGTATCTTTCCCTTACCTTCAAATTTCAAAATAGTAAGATGTTGTCCCAGCACCAGCTGGTTTCAGAGGCTCTTTCTCATCTTGCATTATTTCATATTTTATTTGAACTCATTAATTAGAGCTACTTTCTTCTATTCTTATAGTAAACTCTTGTGCTTTGGAAGAAAGATTCACCTTCACTATCACCAAGAGTGATTTTTTTTTTCTCTCCTAGTATTACCAGATTCAAATATTCTGACTGTGCTTTCAGAATAATTTTCCACTCCACCTCAGTGAGCACAGACAAATTTAGGCTTATATAATTCTCGGCTGCCATGTGTGCAGGCTCTGGAGATAGCTTCAACCTCTCAGTCATGTTATCTCCTTTCTTCAAGAGAGCTTGGATGTATATGTTTTATTCACCAGGTCTAACAACACCTTCACTAGAAATGTTTGTGTCTGGGAAGATGGGGTTTCCATGAGATCTTAACTCTAATTAATAAATCTTGGAAGTTTAGTGACTAAAAAGATTTTTAAGTCTTCCTTTTGGTTTCCGTGGGGATATAGGGAATTTTTATGTGCCTACACATTCTCCCGAACTTCATTACTTCCACAAACATGTATTGAGCTTCTACCATGTAAGCATTTTTCTAATTTATAGAGATCCAATGGAAAGTCAAAGTCCCTGCCCTCCCAGTCTTGCAATGCAGACAGAAAATTGAAAACAATACCAAAAAAATGAAAATATCTAGCTGTGTTATATGTGATAAAAAAGTAGAAGTACATGGGGGCCGGCCCCGTGGCTGAGTGGTTAAGTTTGCACACTCTGCTGCAGGTGGCCCAGTGTTTCCAGTAGATCACTTGGTTAGGCCATGGTTTGAATCCTGGGTGCGGACATGGCACTGCTCATCAAGCCACACTGAGGCGGCGTCCCACATGCCATAACTAGAAGGACCCACAACAAAGAATATACAACTATGTACTGGGGGGCTTTGGGGAGAAAAAGGAAAAAAATAAAATCTTTTAAAAAAAAGTAGAAGTACAGGGTAGGGTAGAGAGTGATGAGAGAAGTTATTACAATGGTTGGTCAGTAAAAGGAATGTGTAAACAAAATCCTGGATGAAATGGAAAGTGGACAGGGTTAAGATATGGAGATCAAGCATGCTGAACAGAGAGCAGGAAGAACAAAATTCTGAAGTGAGAACAAGCTTGTAAGATGAGTAGAAAGATAATTGTAGCTACAGAATAGTGAGTGAGATGAAAAATCATGAGACGATTGTGGTGAGAGAGGCATGAGGACATCGTAGGTTAGTTTACATCTTATTATGAATGAGATGTTAAACTAATTAGAAGTGTTCAGTCAAGGGAGTTTCATATTTAGTTTATGCTTTAAAAAATCTATTTTTATTGCTTTGAGAAAAATTGTCCATGGAAGACAAGATTTGAGGCAGAAAAATCATGCAAGGCTTTCTTAGAAATCCAGGAGGGAAATGATGATGACTTGGACTAGGGTGCCAGAGAAATGAAGATGATGAATGTGGTCATCTTTTGAAGATGTAGCATATTTTGAAGATAATGATGATATGACTTGCTGATACATCTTATATGGTTATAATAAAAGAGAAGAAGCTAGGATGGTTTCTAGGAATTTTTCCAGAGTAACAGGTGATGGCACAATTTGCTAAAATATGGAAGACCAGAGGAGTGATAGGTTTATCAATGGGGCATACAGTGTTCTGTTTTGGATGTGTTGAGTATTTATTACACATCTAAATGGAGATGCAGAATAGGAAATTAGATATGTAATATATAATATATAAGTAATACATAATATATATGTGATATATATGTAATACATATGTAATGAGGACTATGAGATAAATTTGAGAATCATCAACATATAGATATGATCTAAAGCCTTATCCACATTAAAATCATGTTTGTAAATAGAGAACAAAAGGCGGCCAGGGTGCAAACTCTGCAGCATCTTAATATTTAGAGGCAAAGAATGAAAACTACCAGCAAAGAAGATCAGGAAGATGTAGCTGTGGGAGATCAGAATTGGCCACCCCAAAATGTTTCTCTTTGCCTTGCCTTGATTATTTTTAAGAATGAAAGACTCTGAAAGAAACTTACCTTCCCCCAACTGCCTAAAAGAAATTTAAGATAAAGGCCCATCCCCAGGACAAGCCATCACCATAGATAACTCTGGGTATCCAGTAGACTGGGAGGATCCTTGCTAAGCCCACTCTTATCAAAGTTCTATTTACCAAACATTTGCTTTTCCATTTCCATGTGAGTTGCCTTCTTCCCCTTTGAAATTCCAAAACACTACCCCAACATCCTCCTTTGTCTTTAGCTGAAGATGGTGTTTAAGATGAGAGTCTCGGCCACTTTGGTGAGTCGCTCAGTTTTCCTGAATCCCTCCCATGTATACATGCTATAAAGCTTTGTTTGATTTTCTCCTGTTATTCTGTCTCATGTGAATTTAATTCATAGCCCAGGCAGAAGGACCCAGAGGGTAGAGGATATGTCTTCCTCCCCTACATAACCAAGGAACTTGTCTACCAAAGTCTAATTTCAAGATAAAATTTAAATTTTTAGAAAGGGTCTATGGCTTATATCTCAAATAAATTCTGATAATAAAGGCCATAAGTTTATATTTCCCATAATTTTCGGGTTATTACATGGATCCTAAGACTTCCCTATTGGTGTCAGTAAACGATAAAAAATTTTGTACAGATTTGCAAAAGTTGCCACAGGAGTCATCATCAGCTGAATCCCAAGCCTTTTAAAAAGTTTTAATTGAAGTATAATATACATACATTAAACATGTAAAGTGCACTAATATTAAGTGTATATCTTGATAATTGTTTGTACTTATGCAGATATCTTTTTTCTGACACCAGATTGTGTGCTTCTCCAACACCAACTAGGTATCCAACAATTCAATTCAATTCTGACATCAACTCCTTGAGTTAGTGCAGACCCCACAGGTTAAGGGATCAGTCCTACAAGACTGCCCCCACTTCAGGCACCAGTTTCAAGTGAGAGATCACAGGGGAGAGGCACTCGTAATTCTGACCAAGTGGCTATAAATCAAGACTTCCCACATATCCTTCCTCAGGTTCCATAATTCGTTAAAATGACTCACAGAACTCAGGAAAACACTTTACTTACATTTACTCGTTTATTGTAAAGGATGCAACTCAGGAAGAGCCAATGGAAAAGACGCATAGGGCAAGGTATGGGAGTAGGAGGAGGCAGTGTCGAACTTTTATTCCTTCTCAGAGCATGTCCCCTTTGATGTGTTCACCAACTCAAAAACTTCCCAAACCCTAACATTTAGGGCTTTTATGGAGGTTTCATTATATAGGCATGATTGATTACATTACTGTCCATTGGTTATTAACTTCAATTCCAGTCCATCTCCCATCCCTGGAGGTCAGGGCGTGGAACTGATAGTTCCAATCCACTAATCATGATCTGGGCTTTCTGGTGACCAGCTCCCATCCTGAAGCAATCTAGAGTCCCCAGCCACCAGTCATCTCATCAGAATACAAAAGACACTCATCACTCAGGAGATTCCAAGGCTTTTAGGAGCTCTGTGCCAGGAACAGGGGGAGAAAACCAAATATCTATTTGTTTATCACACGAAAACGCATACATGCTCTTGAAGCAAAACTTAGATCAAGATATAGACTATTTTTGGAATTTCTTTCCCTAGTGTGTTGATAACTCATTCAGGCCTGCTTTGCTTTCAGCTCCAGCATCAACAACCCCAGTGGACCTACCAAGAACTCCCCTGACAGAGCCAGCTTGAGATTCTACCGACATCTCAAAAACAAATTTGTGAGAGGTTTGATCTAGAAAACATCCTATGATACATAATGAATCTTCAAAAGATTTTCAGTTGTCTATAATTAGCAGGCCAAAGAGAAAGATGAGAGAAATTTCTGAATCTGAGTTTGCCTGCCATGAAGAAACAATAATTCTACATAAATATCAGAGCAGTCCAAAAGACTACTTGTCAACCAAAAATTTTGACCCTCTCTCTTCAAGGCAAATCGTTAACATTAAGAGACATTTTCATACTTTTTCCAAAGTTCTCTAGAATATTTTCTAAATATACCAAGATTTCCAAATATATGAGATTCCCCAACCACTCTCTCCTATAGTTTCTAGAAGAATGTGGGGCTCCAATAACGCCCTGAGGCATTCTTTCTCTCCAACAGGTTAAACCTAGACAGAAAAAGATTACGTCCTAGTCAGCCTTATCTGGTAATACTCCCTCCACAGACCTCACTGTGACTCTTAACATCAGGAAACAGGAGGACATTTGGGGATCCTAGAATTTGGAGCAAAATGTTTCCATCTATCTTGATCCCTTTTGTTCTCCATCATGACAATATTTATTCTTCACTTTTTCCCCTGATTCATTCTCCACCCTTTGTTTTTGGCTTGCTCTGTGACTTGAGATGAGGAGGAGTTATAAACTTAAAGCCTATTCCTCCCCACTTTCACTGGCCTCTGACTTCTAGTTGGGTTCAGCCAATGAACATTTTGACAGAAGATAAGAGAACAGGAGGTCAGAGAAGTCATGAGCATTCCCTCAAGTGTCTTGAGCTTTTATGGACTCCAGTAACCGTTTCCTTGCAGCGTCGCTTCAGTTTCCGTTGTAACGGCTTTGTATGTTGCTGCATCCTTGGTTTCTCAACACCCCCTGTTGGTTCCCTTAGCCCTTCTCAGACCTCTTTAAATAAGGCTAACTGTGCCTTCTATTGCCCCTCAGGACCCTGACTAATAAAGTCCTTTAGCCTACATTTAACTTTTTCAAATTTCTTATATGCCAACATGAGGAGAGATGTTAATGGATCCTGGGACCGAGAGAAAATGTCATTGATTAAGATTTCCTTAATATGTTCCCTTATATCATTGGCTCCCAGAGTGTTCTCTACAGAATTATACCCAAAGGTTCATGGGTACTGTCATTCAATCTGCTTCTCCTTCTCAAAATCGACATCCCACTCATGAGGAGGAAAACTTTTCTCCTTCCTTGGGGCTTCTCCTTTCGCTTATCTTTCCTTCGCGTGTGCTGTATCCTTGCCTTTATGGCCCTAATTAGTGAGGGCAGTCTGTGGTTGACTTCCTGGGCTTCCTGGTTTCCATCCCATGGGAAGCATAAACATAGAGAAAACTGCTTTCAATTAGTGAGACTGCTCTGGACAGAGTCTCTTAGATCCAGCATACTCTTGCAGCAACACTCACTACCTATCTGATGCTGACAATCGCTTTTGAAAACTTCTTTTCTGTATTCAATTTACTGTTTGAATTTTTTCCTGCCTCTCACAGGTCTACATGCTTGAATGAGATTTGAGTTCTTGGTGTATTAACAAACAGCACAGGTTTACTTCTTGTCCAATTAATGCGTCATACCTTGTGATGGTAGCATTTGATTCACATATTGGCAAAGATCTTCCCATCAATTTGCAATATTCCTCAGAGACTTTCCAAAAATTAAAGCAATCCAAGTTTACATTAAAATTCCAGATTGTTCAATGCAGGGGTAAGAACCTTTCTTTACAGACAATAGTTTCCGGATAAATTCAGCTAGAAATTTATTGTGAGAATCATTATTATAAATTTGTATAGTGAAGCATAGTCCAAACTCTGATTGAAACATGCATTTTTAACTTTAGCTCATATCCCCTTATCCCACTACTTCAAGGGCTCCAGTGGGTTCAGCACAACCATCTCTATGGTATTTTTCTCCCTATGAGAGGTGATTCCTACTACCATCCCCACTTATCTTGGACTGACTCCCAGTCTTGGACATCATTCCAGTGACAGTTTGGTGATATGATGCAGGGTATCTAGCTTGTTTCTACAGTGTATGTTGATCTAGGCTTGCCAGACAATCACACTAACCTTCACAATCCTGAAAGGTAGCCCTCACATACACTATGTGCTATAAATTCTGGAAGGATACACAGGTATAGCTCCTTCCCAGGAGAAAAGAAGCAATCTTAATGTGAGTGGATCACAAACACATGGAGCCAGAAGAGCGTCAAAAGCTTTCTTTCCTGTAAACATTGAGTCGTCATTCATACATAAATGGAAGCCTCAGGCTGATTTACAGAAATATCATCTCCCTTTGGTCTGTCTCCTTATGCAGAGTTCAAGTCTGGGCAGACTTGAAACAGGCTCCATCCTGGAAAGGCAGTAGTGGAAAATTACAATAGCTTAAAGAACGCAATATTTAGGTCTTCAGGAGGTGGAGCCAAGGACAAACACTTCTTTCCATTGTATTAAAAGTCCTTGCTCATTCAAAAAGGCAGAAAGACCAAAGGAGATTAAGAATAGAAAATCCACTCCTGCCACGTATAAATAGGGCAAGAATAATCTGGTAAGGAAATTGTAAGATAGCTATTGTCCCACTGATGTTAATTGTTATTCCAAAACTAAATATTTAGTGTGTTGTTTGTTAATGGATCAGAAATCTAAATTTTTAAAATTTAACAAGTGATGAAAATTCAGCTAATCCTTAAAATGAACTCTCATTGGGTATTTTTAATACTGTGCCATATTTGAATTTTAATATCTTTATTAAACTTTAAAAACTTTAAGAAGTTTTGAGATTAAGGGAATCTAAATGAATTGATAGTCATATTGCCTCCCATATATCATTATGTATAGCACTGAGAAAGGAAGATGTCAAGAATCAAAGAATTTTGCTAATATTGTCCTGTAATTATTAACATATACTTTCATTTTGACTTCTGAGAAAGACGGTCTAGGTATTCTTGGACTAACACTTATTCTGAACAAACCAATAAATTTGGAACACTATTTACAGAGTTGTTTGAAAGGCATAGGAGATGTACCTAGGCAGTGAGCTTTTGCAAGACAAAGATTCAGAAAACAGAGGACGGACAAAGAGATAAGTCCTACAATTGATGCCACTTTACCTCTTGAGAAATTTCTTTCTTCCAAAAGGGAGTCTAAGGAGGTAAAAACAGCTTCTAGCAGACTCAAAGAGCTGGAAAGATAAACACTAAAGGGTTTGCCAGAGGGAGGCTCTGGAAAACACCTTAAGTTTTAAGTTGAGATGCCAGGCGCATCTAAAGTACTAAGTACCAAGGGTTGAACCAGTATTCCCAAGGGTACACCTCAACCAATTGCATATTGAAGCCAGTGGATAAATGCTCAGGTCTTCTGCAATTTCAGTGAGTTTCTGGGAGACATTCTGAACAGTTTTCAGGAACTCCAGTGGAATTGAGTCCCCTTGCCCACAGAGCAGACTTCATAATAAACCCTTACATTATCTTTTCCTCCTTCCTTTTCTCAATCGCCTGGTTATCTCATTTTTACTTCCTGGAATAACATTCCAGATATGCTATTTACATCCAAATTATTTTTTAGGCTTCGCTTGGGTAATGAAGTAGACATAGAAAGCAGTTGCTGGGGATAAAATTCTAGAAATAGATTATTCAGTGATCAGAGAGAAACAAGTACTCTATTGCTGGTAGTAAGTGGCATGGTGACAACTCCTGTCATGTTAAAGCATTATGATTATTAAGACTAACTTTCCTTGCAGTGGAATGGAATAAAACACAGCTTAAATTGGAAGCACTGACTTATGCAATAATGTGGAATTTGAAAAGGGTGGGGGTACTTTTTTTATAAGAATTTTGTGGAGTTGGCCGACTTTGCTAACTGCTAGAACAATTTAAGAAGTAGAGTGATCAGCTGAAGTCAGCCAACTCCCAACTCAGAAAGTGTTTGGTTGATAATGCTGAAAATCTGGCCAAGGATTTAATCTTAAGGGTGACAAAACTACAAAGGGGACTGAATGTACAACCTTACATATTCTCCTATACTAAAATCAGGGCCTTGAGAAGAAAGAGGAAGAACACTGAAATCCAAAAAGTCACATGTTTGTGTGTGCACCTGAGAACCTTGAGCTTCCAAATTTATTCTTATGAATCTACCAAAGGCGATCACTTCTCCTTTGCTAGAGGAAAACAGTCTGATCTTGCCCAGAGACCATTCAATGACTTCACCTAAGCCCAATGCCTCATAGGGTGATGCTTTTCCTCCTTAAGATGCATATCACTTTGCCTCCAGAGTAAATAAGGATAACATGCCAGCATAGGCCAAAGGGGAAATACAGTCTCTACTCTTGGAGTTTATAATTTCCTCATGGAAAGAATTGCAGGAACTCAATAATATGTACCTGTAGGGGCTGGGAAAATATGACAAAGAATGAGATTGTGGATGTTGCACTAAAAAAGATGTAACACAAGGTGGAGAGAAAAGAGTTTCTCCCATGATTCAATCCTCATATGCTGCTGGAATGGCCCTAGAAGCTTGGACATGATAATGGCCTACAGAAAATCAGATAGAGATAGGTAAATTGCTTTGGCAGAGGATTGAGCTCAAGTAAATAGGAATGTGAAAATAAATTTATTGTATAAGACCCAAAAACATTTGATGACTATGCTCCTTAAGAGTAGATGGGATCCAAAGATACTCACTTAACTACTGCTATAAGGAATTCATTTTTAGGAAGGCATTGGGATCTTTGGTCTAAATGGTTGCTGTCCTATCTAGACTAGAGCTGACAATAGGGAACATTTTCATGGAACTGGACCCCATGGTGTCAATGAAGATTATAGGATTCTGCAATAGCAGAGGTCAGGTCATAGTATGTAATTGTCAGAAGCAAGGTGGACTAATTAAAATACCGGAAAGTGAGGCTGGCCCAGAAGTGCAGTGGTTAAGTTTGCACATTCCGCTTTGGTGGCCTGGGGTTTGCCAGCTTGGATCCTGGGTGAGGACATGGCACCACTTGTCAGCCATGCTGTGGCTGGTGTTCCACATATAAAGTAGAGGAAGATGGGCATGGATATTAGCTCAGGGCCAGTCTTCCTCAGCAAAAATAGGAGGACTGGCGGCAGATGTTAGCTCAGGGCTAATCTTCCTCAAAAAATAAATTAATTAATTAAATAAAATAAAATACTGGAAAGCAAGGATAAAGTTACAACCAGAATGCCCAGACCTCCAGGAATCTGTGGCAATGGAAAATAGATTAGACTGATGGTGACTGTGAGATAGATAGACAGCTAACCAAAATGTTTTGCCCTTTATAAACAGGCAAACATCAAGATCTGGTGAGTTAAAATTTGAGAAGAGCTGCAACAATGGAAAAGTGAAATCTCACACGTAGTCTCTAGATCTGAGGTCATTTTGAGACCCTAAACTGGTCAAATGAAAAAGCTGCCAGCTCCTTTTGAGAAAGAAGACTAAAATGCCATTATGTTTTCCAAAATGAAGCTAAAGCTATTTGATGCACACATAGGGGAGTATCAAATTGATATAGAGCCCAAATTGAGAATTTTGCTAGAGTATCCCAAACTCTTATATGGTACACTAGTTCCAGTGGAGGCTTATGGAGGCTAGTCCTAATTCAAATCTATTTCACAATGAATTCAATTAGTCCACAGCCTCCCCTTAGAATTATTTCCATTGTCCCCAAGTACATAATTGTATTGTATATACTTACAAATGAGAAGACACTAGATTCGTTCCCTGACCTATGGATTAAGAGATGTTATGGTAGGATGAGCAAAGTGGAAATCCCTGAAACTGCCCCCACATTTCATCAAAACTAGTAATGGGAAGCAATAGCACATGTTGGGAGGGAATAAAGAATTTAGCATCACCCTCAGAAATTGAATAAATTCAACAACAGTGCTTCCTACCATTTGCAGAAAGATCCTAGGGCTGCCACTAAAAATTTATGTACAATGAAAAATTTCTAGAAGAAAACTATTTATCAAAACTGACATAAGAAGGAAAATAAATCTGAATAATCCAACATCTGTTGACTATGAAATTATATATTCTTTCACAAAGCAATCACCAGGTCCATGTGGCTTCACAGAGAGTTATTCCACTCAAGGAAGGAATAACACAAGTCTTAAGCAACTCTTGCAGACTAATTTTTGGTGAAAACTATCAAGATTTATTCATGAGTATTTTATTTTTTCAATGCTACTATTAACGCTTTTGGTTTTAAATTTTATTTTAAACTGTTGCTTATATATAAAAATTCAATGTTTCTTACATATTGCTCTTATATCTAATGATTTTGTTGCATTCACGTATTGACTCTAATAAATTATATGTAGATATCCATAGATTTCCTAAATATACACTCTTGTTATCTGTTAATATATTTCATTATTTCAAATCCATACAGCCTTAATTTCTTTTTCTTGTCTTATTGCAATGACTGTGATCTTCAGTAAACTACAAAACAGATATGGTGAGAATGGACATCTTAATCTCTTTACTATATCAAGGAAGATATTTTAAATATTTTACTGCTAAGAAAGAAGCTTCTGGGGCCTTCCCCATAGCCAAGTGGTTAAGTTCACCTGCTCTGCTTCGGTGGCCTGCAGTTTTGTGGGCTCAGATCCTGGGCGCAGACATGGCACCGCTCATCAGGCCATGCTGAAGTTACATCCCACATAGCAAAACCAGAAGGACCTACACTTAGAATATATAGCTATGTACTGGGGGGCTTCAGTGAGAAGAAGAAAAAAAACAGAAAACTGGCAACAGATGTTAACTCAGGTGCCAATCTTTAAAAAAAAAGTTTCTATTGGATTTTTACTGATACTTTTCAACAGATTAATAAAATTCTGTTCCATTTCTATTTTAAGCTTTGTTTGTTCAATAAGTCATGAATGCTATTGACTTTATCCATTGCTTCTCTGCATCTATTGAAATGGTTATACAATATTGCATATATTCTATTAGTTTGGTGATTGATATTGATTGACTTCACATGTTAAATCAATTTATTTTCTTGGATTGTACTTAATTATTACTTGTTAACATTTTTATATATTACCAGATTTTCATTCATGATTTATTTAGAACTTTTAGATTTAAATTTATGAGAGATTCATTTGCAAGCTAGTTTTTATGTTCTACCCTTGTCAAATTTTTGCACCAAGGTTATGCTGGCCACCTAAAATAAATTGAGATATGTTTCCTCCATTTATAATCTTTTTAATATCTGAGTAGTTGGTAGTATTATCCCCTTTTTCGTATATGATTCTATTGTAATTTCTCTTTTACTTATTATTAGTATGATAATTTATTTTATAACCCCCTGTGGATCTGTTTCCATTGTCAGTGTTTTATTTGGAGTTAGTGTTATTTTTTTTAATCACCTGGCATTCCTAGCAATTTTTATTGTTTGCTTGTGTTGTGTACAAAAAATTGTACAGATAATTTAAAGCTCAATGTAATGGAATCTTCCTCTAAAAATGATTTACTTTGTATCTGGCTGTCAGTTAGACTAAGGAAAGATCACCTAATCCGAGTGGAAATTGAGCTAATTCAAATGTGGGCTTCAGATTTTATGAGAATTTTTCTTTTTCCATTTCATTCCTCCTCCTAGGGTACAGTCTCTCAAGAAAAAGAATCTCAAGGAAAAGTCTGGAGTGTTCATCACAGGTCTTTCCTTTGATAGGGCCCAAATTTCAATTTTTGTTCCCCCAGCCCAATGAGCCAATCAGAAGTTCTGCTCAGTTTATTAGTCATTCAACTGCAGCTTTCTGCTGAACTTTTCAATCTCACATAACAGCAAAGGCTTTGAGTGGAAAAACTGTGTCAAATGTAGGGCTTAGCTTTATGCATTGCATTTCTCTTCAGGATCATAACCCTTCAAATCCTCACTATCTTCGTGGCTCTCCAATAACCTCAAATGTAGATAGAGATAAATGTATAGGTAGATAGGTAGACAGATGAATGATAGATCAATAGAAGACACACATCACATCCATTCCATTATTGGCCAAAGCAAGTCAATGGCTAAGCCTTACCTCAGTGTGTGGGGAGAAGGTTCTTCCTGCCAGAAGTAGCATAGCATATGCACTAGACTATAATACAATCTACAACAGGTTTACTGCCTTTGAGAATGTTTTAATGAGTACCACTTAAAAATATCATAATTGCTTTTAATAAGGGCAAAGACTTACCCAATTATGTTTCTGTAAACTCAATGCATTGTTATGAATTATACTGTTATTTTGTTAGCTTTAGGAAGAGTACATATCAAATACTATAAACTGTTGTGTTCTTAAGTAGTTTTATTTCAAAAGTTTTCCATGATAAGTAAAAGAGATCAAATATTCTTTTATTGTGGAAAATAAACACCAAATTAGTACTTGCAGGATGCGGTGTGCCTAAGCTTTCGTATCATTTAGATAATGATTTGTTTAACAGACACATCTGGAGGCTGAGGTTGCTTGGGACTGTGATGGATGTAAAGGGAGAGTGGGATAGGAATTGTGGCTGTTCTAACCTGCACAGAAGCTAAGTATGACTGAGTCTTCTTGCCGCATATTATCACCAGAGTTCATTTCAATGATAAACATAAATGGGTGAAAAATATGTTTTCAATATAATCCCTAGCTTCTTCCTCTCACATTAAAATTCAGTTAGATGATTAGTAACATACCCAAGAACTCATGATGACATTTTCTTTCCTGTTGTACTTACATCCTAAAACAGATATTCCTGTTGAGTTAAAAGAAAAACATGCTACTTTTAACTGGAACACGTTTCTTTAGTATCCAAAAATGATAGGCCGGACTCAAAATGAGGGGGAAAAAAACACAGCTACAGTGTAAATGTAAGAAGCAAATGAATAAAACACTCCCCAAACACAGGGTCTATTAGCTCTCTGTGTCAAAATTCGTGTCCACACAAAGTTGTCTGAATTTCCAGTCCAAAAGAGGAAGCACAGGAAGCCTCTAGTCCAGCCCCCAAGACCCAGATAAAGTCAACAAGGGTGTTGGGCCAACCCTGGGCCTAACTTCAATGATTCCATCAGTCAAGATTTTATTATTTCCAATCTTCTTTTGATTATTTTTTCCAAAGAAATCAGAAAGACAGCTGACTATTTGTTTATGTGATGGGTATAGATCGGCTCTTGCTAATCAATGTAGTATGCAACAGTATTTTATGCACACAGTACCCATCAGAGAGGAGAGTAATATTAACAGAACCTTTCATGAAGGCAAGAATTTTGCATCAGAAACTATACTTGTTATTAATGAATCTCAACAAGTAGGATACACTTGTGTTTAACGTTTCTTTTTTCTGTAAGGAATCAGTGTTTTATAATGTTGACATTTTTAAGAGCATAAAATGCATAACGTATTTTGGAAAAAATTTGTAATCACTACATATTCATGCTAAAATGAACTCTCATACTTTTTCTTTCAATCCTTATTTCTCATTAGTCGTTTGTTCTTTTGGAACACTATTTCATTTTTCTCCACACAATTGGTCCTTCTACAGATTGCTGCAGAGCACGGAAACCTTGAGGTAGGAAAGGCCACAGTGAAATTAAAGCTCTGTCCCAAAGCAGTTGGCCAACAATGCCGTGGAGGGGGGCTTGGAATTACTCTAAAAATGTGTGTTTTAGAACTCCTTGGGGAACCCTTTAATCAACTTGACACTGAATTAGCTTTTATTTATTCATTTTCCAAGATCTTGTGGATCTTGTTTTAATATAATACTCTCCACGGTTAGAATAGGCAGAAGAATCAGAATTCTGAGTCTGTTTCATGTACTCTTGGTCTCTGAGTATGTGAAGAGTCTTTCCTATCAATTTTTCCAGCTGTAAGCCTAGGTTTAGCAACACTAGCTAACATTTGTTGAGCACTCACTATGTGTCAGGCTGTGTTATAAATACTCATTTAATCCTTAAAACAACCATGTGAGAGTACCTTTATCATCATACACATTTTATGGGTAAGAAAACTGAAGGTATAGAAAGGTTCTTAGCTAGTAAGTGTATAGCCAGGAGTCAGAATCAGATAATCTTGTCCAGGACTATTAACCACTACCATCCTTATTTACATAAAATTCTGTACAAATAAAACTGTTATTATATCTAAGATTTTCTGGGATATTCAAATAAAAGTAATAAATATGAAAAGATGAGTTTTATCATTTATTTGTTGCTTCTGACAAAGCATGAGTCATTTCTTTTAGCCATCTCTTTATATTGTACAATCCCAGATGGAAAAGTCTGCACGACACTGTACCAACACATTCAGTAATACAGTAAGTAGAACTGTTTAACCATATTGTATTGAGGAGAAATTAAGCATTTATGGGCCAAGAATTTTCCTTCATACAGCTTGGTTCATACTAGCTTTTGCAAGCTGTCTTGTCCATTGAAAAAGTATCTGTGAATAGTGCACCGTGAATAGAAAATATTTCTGCAGATGTTTAGCGGTATTCATAAGTTCCTGCAAACACCCGCAAACACCCACAAATTACCCCCGAGTCTTGGCTAATTTTCACTTCATAGATCTGTGAAATATTTTAAAATAAAAGAAACATGTCAGGAAATCTTTGGTTGTCTGGTTTTTCTTTCTTCGCTCCTGGCATTTTATCTCTTACCTTGTTTTGTCATATTTTTCTGTGCAAGAAATATGTATATATTCAATCAATTTATTCAACATTTCCTTATGAGATATTTCCAACACAAAAAAAAGTTAAAATAATTTTGGAGGCAAGATCTTTAAATTCGTCACCTATCCACTGACATTAACATTTTACTTCTTTTGTTTCGTCACACATGTTTTCATCTATCTATCCATCCATCAATCTTCTGTTTTGATGCAAAGTAAACTGTAGATATCTGTAGCTCACCTCTAAATATTTTGGCATGCATATTATTAACTATTATTCAAATTGTTTAGAATGTTTTTCATTTTTATGTAAAGTTTACATTCAATAAATTCAGATCTGAATTGTACATTTGCTGAGTTTTAACAATCCATAATCTGTGTATTCCAAACTCCTATTGAGAGAGAACATCACCCTACATTCAATACTTTTTAAAAAATAATTTTAACCCACATTCTTTTCTGTCTGCCTTGTATGACCTATCCCTAACAACTCTCAAAGGATCTATGGTCCTCTTTTGTCAACTTTAGAATATTGAGCCTAACCAAATTGAGAATTATCTTAAGAACCCTATTGTTCCTCACACAGAAAGCTACCCAAAGGAATATGAAGCCTAAGTTCATTGCTTGGAGGCAGTTTCCAGGTTACAGAACAGGGAGGCCCTGTGGTCTCACTGATCAGAAGAAAGAAAAATCAGAAGTGTGGATAACAAATTGACTAGGATTTGCGTGGCAAGAGAGAAAGAAGCTGGCGAGAGTTCCAGAAATCTGTGGAGGGGTCCCATCAAGCATTTGGTGGAACATTAATCTACCTATATCAAATAGAAAACTACCCAATGTTGGGAAAAGGACCACTGGAAAAAATAACCTGAATAATTCCAGGAGGTCAATAAGGTGGAGAATAACTTTTTTTCCCAGCCAAGTCAGAATAGAAAGATCTTCCAGTACATGAGGTATAAACTAGGGTTCTCAGAAGGCTATTACCTTAATAGCCAAGTTAAATTAGTCTCAGACTAAAGGCTGCTCTAGGCTCGTCTTAACAAAGCTAAAAGACAAGTCATGATAGGGTCAAACTGATGTCAAGTAACTTATCTGCCTTCCAGAAAAAAATCTAAAATTATCTAAATAAATAAAATCTAGTACATAACATCTTAAATTTACAATGTTTGGCATGCAATTAAATCTTACCATTCATACATAGAAACATAATCCAGAGGGAAAAAACTCAACCAATAGAAACAAAAGTAGAAATGACAAAGATGATAGAAACAGGAGAAAAAAACATTAGAACAGCTATTATAAATATGTTATGTATGATTAAGAAAGTTGAAGAAATTATGAACATGATGATCAAAGAAATAAAATATATAAAATAAATTGTATAGCCAAAACAATTTTTTAAAGAAGAACAAATCTAGAGAAGTTATACTACAGTCATGCAAAGTAGTTTTGGTCAATGACAGACTGAATATATGACAGTGGTCCCATAAAATTAGTACCATATAGCCTAGATGAGTAGAAGGCTATACCATCTAGGTTTGTATAAGTGCACTCTATGATGTTCACACAACAACAAAATCATCCAATGATGCATTTCTCAGAATGTATCTCCGTCGTTAAGTGACACATGACTATACCTGATTTTAATGCTTATTATAAAGCTATGTAACAAAGAAAAATGTGGTATGGGGAAAAATATAGACAAGACATATGTGGAACAGATGTAGAGTTCAAAACTATGAATATACCAATATGGTTGGTTGATTTTTAACAAAGCACTAAAGCAATTCAAAATGGGAAAAGGAAAGTCTTTTCAATAAACAGCACTGCAAAAATTGCTTATCCGCACAGGGAAAAAAAATAAACTTTGACCCTTACCTCACACCATACAAAAAATTAGCTTGTGATGGATCAAAGACCTAAATGTAAAAGCTGAAACAATAAAACTTCTACAAAACATAGGCTATCTTTTTATCTGGACTAGGCAAATATTTCTTAGATACAGAATAGATAGAATACAGATTTACACAGAAAACAACAGTCATTAAAAAAGAAAAATAATAAATTAGACTTCATCAATATTAAAACATCTGCTCAGCAAAAGCTTCCATTCAAGAAAACTGACCAGTAAGCTACATAGTGAGAAAAAATATTTATAAAACAGATATCTGACAAAAGAATTATATATAAAATATAAACAAATCCCATAATTTAATGACAACATAATAAAATAGACAAAAGACTTGAAATATACTTTACAAAGGAAGACATATGAATATTAATCATATATTAAAAAACACTCAACATCACTAATAATCAGATAAATGCAAACTAAGCTCCAATGAGATAGTGCTACACAGCCACTAGAATGGCTAAAATAAAATAAAATACAAAGAAACACTTACAATATCAAGTGTGGATGAGGATGTGGATCAGGTGAAACTCTTGTACATTACTGGTGGGAATATAAAATGGTATAATCGTTTGTCAAAAGTTTTGGCAGTTTCTTATAAAATTAAATATACATCTACCTTTTGTCTAGGAATTCAACTCCTAGTTCTTTATCCAAGAGGTGTGAAAATATAAATCAAAAGACATAGTGTATATAATGTTTATATCAGATTTATTCATACTAGTCAAAAACTGGAAACAATCTAGCTGTCTGTCAATAGGAAAATATACAAACAAATGGATAAACAAATTATAGTATATTCATGTGGTGGAATACTACTACTTAGTAATAAAAAGCAATAAACTGCTGACGTAAAAAGTGATACAGTTGTCAACAGACTATAATTAACAATACTGTATTATATACTTGAAAATTGCTGAGAGTAAATATTAGAAGTTCTCATCACACAAAAAAGTGGTAACTATTTGAGGTGATGTATGTGTTAACTAACCTTATTGTGGAAACCATTTTGCAATGTATATGCATATCAAATCATCACACTGTCCACCTTAAACTTACACAATGTTATATGTCAATTATATCTCAATAAAACTGGATAAAATCACATTATGAGAAAAAAAGATACAGATGAAATTCATACACATTATATTTGGAGAAAGAAACCAGACACAAAAGAGCACATTCTGTATGATTCTGTTTATATGAAGTGCTAGACGAGTAAAGATAATCTAAAGGGAGAAATAATTAGAATAGCAGAGGAGAGGGAGCAAGTAGTGTTGACTGGAGAAAGAGATAAAGAAAATTTCTAGGGTGAGGAAAAGTTCTGTCTTGAGAGATTTGTATGTTACATTTCCGTGTATATATGTACCACCTTAAAACGATGAGAATTATCATAAAGTGGGTGGGGGTGGGTTGGGGGTTATGTAGAGGAAACAAGAAGGGTATAACATTGACAGTTGTTGGAGTTGGGTGATGGGTAGGTACAGAGGCGTTCCCTATACTATTCTGGTTTTTATGTATACATTTAAAATTTCTATAGACCAAAGCAGTTCCTTATTCTGTCAGTTTCTTTGTATATATGTATCTTTCAAAGGCAAGACTGAAGACTTCCTTGAAGTCACCAAACTTGCAAAATTTTGAGTCAGAAGCTGACTTTTTAGGAATTCAAACTCCATTTAGATTGTTTCATTTTGTACATAATTCTTTCACAGCAATTTAATAACTAATATCATAATTTAAATTTGTAAAGCATGAATGATAAATTTGTTAAGGATTTTTGACACATTCGCAAAACCAAGGAAAAGCTCAAGTTTGTTTGAGTCAGGCTTGAATTTTTAATCCTCACTAACTAGTGACCTTGGATGAAGCCGCGTCATAGCTCTGAATATCAGTTTCCTTCTTTGTAAAATTAAGTTGGGGCTATCATTAATGATCTCGTTTAATCTTCACAATGACCTTGCATAGAAAGTATGTGAAATAAATATTCAATATGTTGGGGACGTTATAGATGTTTAATAGAGTTTAGCTTTTCCAAAATTACCAGTGCTTCCATCATTAATTTATTTTCATCTCAACAATATCAGTTATGCTCAAATACATTATAGTATTATAATAGAGATGGGCAATTCTTGATATTATAGAGACTGAAATTACCATAATTTTTATATAACATGTTAATATTCTGTTTCTAGAAAATAATAATATGTTAATATTGAGAAAGATACTTTGAAGAGTATATGAATGATAAAATCAAGTTTTACTTGGGATATGTTAAAATTAGGAAAAATCCTGTATTTTAAACAAAATATTATTGTTGGTAGAATAAGAAATGTATTGTCTATAAAAAATGTAGTATATTTGCAAATTAACAGTAAGGTTAAATATTTATTATTTTAATTTGGAATAATTTAAAAGATCCTTTAAATGGCACCAAAAATTTTCCCTAAGGTTGTGAGAAATTTTCCAAAAAATAAATTGGATCATGTTCATAGTCTAGAATGATTTTAATAATCCATGTAAATGATTCATGTATTTTCAGTGCTTAATCTTACCCCCAAATCAACTATATTTTCAATCTTGTCTAAGCATGAATATTTCTCTTGATCAGTAAATGCTGTGTTGTCTATAAAATTCACTGAAACAATTTTATATAAATTTTCTTCTTTCCCATCTACTGATGGTAGACTCATAAATTATGGGTACTATGTTACTTGGCATTTCATTGTTTAATTTATCCAACATTTTATTTTTGTTTTCATCACTCTCACTAAATTATTTTCTTTGCAAGGACATTCTTCAGAAGAAATATACACTTTATGATTTTGACAGTTGTAGCCAAATCCATAAATAGCAGTAGGAAGCTTCTAAAATGGCCCCCAATGATCTCTGCCTCCTCGTATGAATGTCTTACATAACCTCCATCCTTCCAGTGTGGGCTAGACCTAATGACTCTCTTCTGAGGAATACCGTACAGCAAAAGCGATTGGATGCCACTTTTGAGATAGAATTACAAAATGGGCAGGACTTCTATCTTGCTTGCTCATTCCTTATGTATCTATCCATCTCTTAGAATCCTCTCTCTGGGGAAAGTTGCTATGTTGCAAATAGTCCTATGAAGAAGTTCACATAGACGTCTCTGGTAAAAGTCAGTAAGGACCTGAGGACTGCCGACAGCCACAGGGATGACTACAGCCCCTGCAGACATCTTAATTGGAGCTTTATGAGAGACCCTGAGATGGGGCAGCCAGCTAAACCATGCTATTTCCTGACCCATAGAAATTCTGAGATAGTAAAGTTCGATGTTTTAATCAGCTAGGGTAATTTTTTATGAGGCAATAGATAACTAATAAAAAGGACAAAAGAGCTGTGTTAAATTGCATGGTGGCAAATCAGCTAGACTCAATCACTGGCTGGGGATTAACCCCTAACAGTAGCTCCCTGGTATCTCCTACTCAAAAGTAAGTTTTAAAAAATTTTTTTAAAATTTTAAATTAAATTTAAAATTAAAAAAATTGAAAATTGAAAATTGAAAAATTAATTTAAAAATTTAATTAAAAAATTATAAAACAAATTTTTTTAAAGTAAGTTTGAGTAAATTTATAAATTACCTCAATTATTAATCTTTAGGAAAGAAACATAAGAAAAATATTAATTAAACCACTAATATTAAATATTTGAGTATCACGTCTACCTCATTCAAAAAGTGTAATTCTTTTCTCATATTTATTTCATTGTTATTAGAATACTAAATGTGAGAAATAAAAATGGGGCACAACAAGCTTCTTATATCCCATAACAGCTTCTCAACTTCAGCTACGATAGACTCTAACGACAATGCCACATACTGGGATTAAAATCTTTTTATCAAGATTTATCGGGTACTAGAAGTGAATTATGGTGTTCTGTTCAGTCTCACCGTCTGTGCTTCCCTCAGTCATGGACACTGGTTATCATTTACTGCGAGCATCACGCTCTATGCTCCACGTATTTCTGGGGAGCTTGCCTTTAAAGCAGAACAACCCGCTGCAAGTAGCTGTACCATGATGAATGAGGAAAGTTCCTTCAGTGTTTGCTTTTCTCACACTTTCTCTATCCCTAGACGTGTTACCACATGCCATCATTTCATACAAGCGACCTGAACCCAAGAGATGGACTGTTTTCCAGGACTACAATTTTGTAATTGTCAAAATTGATTTAAAAATCAAAACAAAAACTAACAAATTATATCCCATAAAAAAGGAAGGTCGAAGTGGTTTTAATTTTAAAAGATTTATTTAAAGTTTTTTGTTGTTGTAAAAAAAAAAAAAGAAAACAGGTTTTGGCATCAATGCAATTTTTCTGCCAACCAAACTCCAAAGGAGGCTTCTCTGTGTGGGACTGCCATCTAGTGGACGGTTCAGTGGGACTAGCAAACCACAGAGGAAACGGCCTGGTGCGGTGAGCAGAGCCAGTTTGCTCCACAAATATTTATTGAGCATCTGCTATGGGCAAGGCCCTTTCTTCTAAGCTGTGGGAGATTTCACAAACGATTAACATCAAACACTTAAGATCCTGAGTTCAAATATTCATTTATTGTTTTATCTAGAGTTTTAAAACCACAATCTGCCACACAGTCCCTTTTCATCTCAGTGACTCAACATTATTTTCAAGGTACTGTGATGCTCAAAAAGCCTCTCTTGCCTTCCAGACCCTTCCCCTCTCCTATCACCTAATCTGCTATGAATTGAAAGGAAAGGATGAAGGAATAGAGGAAGAGTCGTTTTGAAGCCATCCAGAGCTTTGGAGAATCAATGTATAATGTAAATGTTATTGATATTGTAATTTCTACTAGCACCTTTCCCCAATGACTAGCAAAGTTCCTCAAGAAAAGTTAGTTTTCCCTAAGCAACAAAATCAGACGTGACATTTAGTGTGTAGGCTCAAGATTCATTTTTATCTACGGAGTTTAAATGATGTTTTAAAGAAAACTCAAATAAAACCACCCTGTATGAAAATGTATAAAGCTTGTATATGTAAAAAAACTTTAAAAGGCAAAATAGATGTATAAATGAATTCAGTATAAACAATAATAATGTTGAAGAACCATTAAAAAGCTGATGTTTAAGCTAACATTTTAGAGAAAGTGACATCACCAGCAGTTTTTGTAATAGCCTGCTAAAATTTTTAAAAATTGAATTCTATTTCCTTTGTTTTGCTTGAGGAAGATTGTCCCTGAGCTAACATCCATGCCAAGTTTCCCCTATTCTGTATGTGGGTTCCCACCATAGCATGGCTTGATGAGCAGTGTGCAGGTCTTCACCCAGAACCTGAACCTGCAAACCCGGGACCGCCAAAGCACAGTGTGTGAACTTAACCAGTATGCCACTGGGTCAGCTCCAAAATTAAATTTTTAAGAGAGGCATAGACATTTATTTTAAAATTAGCTTAATTATGAAAACAGTATGACATAGATTTGTTCATTTTAATTATATTTGTTGTAGAATTTTTAGACTGGCAATTGCAAAAAAAAATCTCTTAAAGCCCCAAAACAGGAATGCTTAGCAGACTCAGAACGAATATCTAAAATTTCTTACAAATATTCATGAGATTATAATGATATATTTCTGAGGTCGTTAGAAAAACTTAATTTCTAATATCTTTCCACATCACAGTTAGCTAAAAATAATATTCAAAATTTGTATAGTGCTTTGCTGTCCATAAAACGATTTGACAAATCTTATTTTATTCACACATCTGTGAGCAGATATTTGTTTCCAATTCGACACATGAGATATTTCAATTTCTAAAAGCTGGCAGACCAGTACTTCTCCTCTAGTCAATCCAAGGTTATTATCTGGAAAACTGTTGTGAGATTTTCAGTTATTAGAAGATGTGATTAATCTTCTTTTTTCAGTGTAGTCAATGGACTTAATCAAGAATCAGAGGGAAAATCTAAAGTCCATACAGAAGCCAAAACATAATTATGTACACTTGAAATTTACATAGTTATAAACCCATGTGACCTCAATAAATTAAAAATAAAGACAATAAATAAATCTCATGTTAAGTGCATTTTTCTACTATATATTTGATAGAAAATCATGCTTTACTGTCCTAAACTATATGTACTATACAGAAAAGGAAAGGTAGTTTTGGGGATGATTTACTTCTTATTGCAAATTCCTCTTTTGTCTGTCCTTGTCTAGTTCAATGTGTGTGCTAAAAGATTTTTATAATATGTTTCACCTGAATTTCCTGAAATACTTTTGTGATCCCAAACTTAACAAGTCTTTCCTCTGAAAGAGTCTATGTTTGCCTTTCAAACACACGCATCGTCAATCCAGCCCATGACTTAGCATCAATTTTCTAACATATGCCTACAATTCTTTGTTTGTTTATTTGGGTTTTGGTTTATTTGGCTTTTTGTTTCTCGGTTTTCAGTTCTCTGCATGTTCCAGCATGAATTTTAGGTGGCACGTTATCCTGTAGTATTCTTTTAGAATACTGCCAGTTAGTGTCTCCTCATCACTGTCACTGTCACTACCAGCAATACAAGTTTTATGAAAACGTCATAAAAGACTTCAGTTGGTCCTTTCAAATGCGAGTATAGTGATAATAATGCAGTGTTTTCTTTGTCATTAAAACATCATGACACTGTTTAATCAAGTCAAATAAGTTTGGTGTCTGGAGATGTTCTTACTGTCTGTGTGATCTCTCAAGTCATTTTTTCTCTTCGTGTCATAGGTTGCTCATTTACAAATAGAAGATAATAAAACAACATAGGATTTATATGAGATACAATTGAAATTATGTTTTAAGACACATAGTAAAGCATAAGGCAGTATACAAAATTTGCCCTTACAAAATGTTTATATGAGACGTGTCCTATATCTTTTAGATAATTTTATTTTTTATGCACACGTACATACTAATTTAATTAGCTTATAATATCTTTCAAGGCAAAGTTTTAAACACATAAGAAACACAATAAAATTTTTGAAAACATTTATGACTTTTGCATGTGATTTGTGGAAGAAATGGAGAATTTCAAGCTAATGTGTGTGTAGCCTTTATTTTGGTTCTTTTGAATTATTCTTAAGGTATGATGTTTTTTCTTAGTGGTCAAGCATTCCTTTCTTCTTGCTTAAAAATGATAGTCCAGTTTGAAACTAAAGATTTATACAACATACTCTTCATTTAAACCTTATATAAAGAAATAAAATCTTTTATTTCTACACATTTTGAGCTCCTAGCTTCATGCATTTATAGTGTGTTACATTTCCCAGCTTTCTCATATTTAAAGTTTTATGGCCTGTTCTCCAGATTCAGGTAGTAAAAGGTTAAAAGGTATATTTGAATAGACAGAAGGTCTGCAGAAACATATTTTAATTAAAAATAGCTTGGAATAGAAACCCTTGCCCAGTTTCACCATAGGTTGCATCAAAAGCTAATGAGCAAATAAGAAATCTGATCTGTTCTCCAATGAAGCCTGGTGTAGTGTGCATGTGCTGTTGCATATTGACCTAAAAATGTCTGCTTGGAATTCACCCAAATTCAGCCAAGGTTGTCTAATCACTAATTATCAGTTTTTCATTTGCATAAATAAAAAACAATGGGAGCAAAATATACCTCAAGCCAATATGTTTGGAAGAATAAAGTAAGACTGCACATTGGAAGAAAAATTTCCGAAAAATCTTTAGCAGAAGTTGTATATTGAATTAGCCCATTCTCTCCTTTAATAAATCAGCCTACTCAAATATCTTGTGGCAATTTTCACAGGTGATTGCACAAAGAAATTAGAAGCATATCTCCGAATGGGCATAGGGCCAGACAGTTTACGTGCCCTGGCCCACACTTACCTGTATTAAATACTTAAAGACCAAAATATTAGGTACTTAAATGTCCCTTCTCCATGCCCATATGCCATTCCTCTACCGATAAAGTAAAACAAGAGGGAAACTACGAGTTCACAATAAGCATTTAGGACTGCCTAGTAAATGAAGAAAAGGCACTTAAGTATGAAACTATATTGCACTTTGGGCAATTAGTCCAAACTCCCTGCAAGGTTATCTCCTGTCCTGCAAGATGGATTGGTGACACACTCATGGCTGAGATGGGTTAGCCAGCAAGTTCAAGTAGATATCTAACGGGCTGATCTCTCAAATGGTGGAGACAAAAAAATTTAGAATTTGGTGGCGGCCATTTTCTGCCATGTGAACCAAGTAACAGAGGAAGCTCATCTTCAGAGAGAAACTTAAGCAGCAATGAGAGGGAGGAGCACAGATGAGAGTCAGCGGGTGTCCATTTTACATTCCACATGGGTTTTTGTTCCTGTTCCTGGTTCCACTTCCTGTCAATAATGCCCAGTTGCACTTCTGCACTTGAGTTCCATTTAAAAATTACAAACCAGGGGCCAGCTCCATGGCTGAGTGATTAAGTTCGTGCACTCCGCTGCGGCAGCCCAGGGTTCGGATCCTGGGCGCAGACATGGCACCACTCGTCAGGCCACGTTGAGGTGGCGTCCCACATCCCACAACTAGAGGGACCTGCAACTAAGATGTACAACTATGTACGAGGGTTTGGGGAGATAAAGCAGAAAAATAAAAATAAAATAAATAAAATAAAAATTACAAACCCAAACTCTACATCCTTAAAGCAGATTTCTTTGTTGGTCTGTTTGTTTAAGCTGGCTTGAGTTGACATCTTATTTACAACCAAAGAAATTCATACACCAAATCATGAAATTGTGAGGGGCTGGGGAAGGAAAAAGCCTATTCTAGAGTTTAAAGTTCCTTCATAAAAGTAAATCACCTAGAACATCAGGAATTTTTCAAAAAACAATATTTTCTCCTTCTTCCAACTATTGTTGTGTTTTTTTACCCTACTTTACAGATATCCTGCTTTCCTCTCATTCTCATTCCATCAAACCCCATCTAACACTTCTACTTGATAAGTAGTACATTTTAAATTATTAAATAGATGACCGATACAATATTAATTATTAATATAATATAATATTAATTAGATTTGGGTTAAACAGAGCAAATTGTTCACTTACTCTACAGCTAATATCAGCAAAATTTTTGGTATCTGTGTGGCCTGTGTAGTAGCTAGATGTGACACAGGCTTTTAAAAACCCAGGAATATAATCTGACAGTATTGCATAATGCAATCTTTTGTGAAAGGACATTAAATAGTAATGGGGTTTACTTGAACTTAATGCCCAAAAGACTGAGTACCTCATGTACTAAGGTTTGATATTTACATTTTGTTTTAATCTAAATGAACATCAATTATACATGTGTCTTGTGCCATGTCAAACTTAATTGAAGAATGTGCATAATTTATTAGCATAACCTTTAGATTTTTCAAATGACCAATATTCTCAATGATATAATTCACTCTCCAAGAAGCATAAAGCCTTCTTTTATTTGAAAACTTTACTACATCTATATCATCTGGCAAGGAAAATTTGGTCTTGCTTTTTATGTAGGTCATTGTATCTTTCTTTCTTTTCAAGAATTCTAGAAACATTCAGGAAAACAATCTATTGCTTACATTTACCTTCCACTGTGCAAGTACTCTTTATCATTATCTTTAATTACTTCAGTCCTGTCTTCTTCAATTGTCCCCTTTTAGTGTTAAAATCTATATGTGGGAAGTTCAGGTTTCAAAATATATGTTAATATACATTTTAGAAATTTTACAACAAGGTCTTCAGTAATGTGCTCCTACATACAGAAATACTTATAGACACAATACTTTATTGTTGAAATAAATTTGATGTAATATGAATATTTGGTTTTCAGATTCATCAAAAGTATTTTATGTTTCTGGAGAATTATTAATTCTGGAGCAGCAGGTTGCATATTCAATAATAAATGCATATTTCACATAAAAAAGCAAATCTTTTATTCGTGAAATCTCACTTGAAAATTGTTCTTATGCAGTGCTCTCCAATAGAATTTTTTGTGATAATGGAAATTCTTTGTACTGTTCAACACAGTAGCCACTAGCCACATGTAGCTATTGAGCACTTGAAATATGTCTCATGTGAATGGTAAATTGAACTTTTAATTTCACATAATTTTAAATATAAAGTTAAACAGCTACAATCTACTGAGAACAGGGGACATAGAATACAGAAAATATGATCAAGAATATTAGATAATTTGAAGACAAAAGAATTGGAAAGAATTTTGAAAGGGAGGCAAGGCCCATGGTCTATAAAATGTGTGTGTGTATGAAAGATGATCATATTTGGAATGTTTAGAGGAAGGGTGAATATAAAGGAATCCATTGAAAGAAATAAAAATGCTTTAAGTATAAAAGACACTGTATTTCTGATGTGGCAAAAATCTAGAGTTGCCAGGAAGGAACAGAATCTACAGTTAAATAAAAGAGGTGGAAGACAAAGAAAACTTTCTTACTGCTCTTCAGGGACTCATGGCCCAATGATGAGATAGACACACAAGGGGCAAAACACATTGAGAATTGCTACATACAAAAGTTGATATGGGCACAGAGGAAGTTGTCATTTACTTTCTCTGGGGGAAATGAAATTATATTGATGGTTAGGATTAAGGAAGTTTGACAGAAGAGGTGACATAAAGTTTCCTTGAAAGACAAATCGAGAACAGCAATTCTTATACTATTAATAACATGTGCAAAGGCATGGCACAAAGGTTCTTAAATTTTGTATAATCAGAAATGCCAGTGGAGGTTGTGAAATGTGGGTATTCCCAAGCTTTGCTTGAAGAGGTTTAGTTTAGTATTTGTATAATTAACACTGCACATAGCAATCACCATTGATATGTATTAACTCACTGAGTCCTCGCAATATTTTGATATGTGCTATTATTATCCCCATTTTACAGATTCCTAAATTCCTCCAATCTCGATTTAGTAAATCAAGGATGCAGCCTAATTACTGGTAGTTTTTTAAAGTTCCCCATGTAATTCAGATGTACAGACACAATTGGGAACTGTTTTTTCTTTTCCTTTTTTTTTTTTTGAGGAAGATTAGCCCTGAGCTAACATCTGCCACCAATACTCCTCTTTTTTTGCTGAGGAAGATTGGCCCTGAGCTAACATCTGTGCCCATCTTCCTCTACTTTATATGTAGGATGCCTACCACAGCACGGCTTGACAAGCAGTATGTAGGTTCGTACCCAGGATCCGAACCGGCGAACCCCAGGCCTGCGAAGTAGAACGTGTGAACTTAACTGCTGTGCCACCGGACCGGCCCTGGGAACCGTTTTATTAAATCAAAGGAAAAATTATGACTGGCTATTTCAGTTAAAAATATAGGGAGTTCTTATGGATTTAGGAAAGTAAGTGGCCCTTGGGGACCTTTAAATCGTACTATCATTTATTCATTCAATCATTCTTCCACTAACGTACTATGTGTTTGTTGGGGCTGCAAAGCTAAGCAAGATATTAACAGAAAATCAAAAGAAATAAATACTATCTTTGGTTTCCATGCATGTATAATGCATTTTAAAAGAAAAGTTCATAAAAGTTCCACAAACAAATGTGCCACTAGGTATCAAATGGGTAATATATATAACAAGCATTCAAATTTCAGAAAATAAACTATGGGTCTGAATATTCACAATAAAGAAAGTCAGACTTTAGGAAGACCTTTAAAAAATCAATGGACTTGAGGCAGGCTGAGAAATATGGGCAAGCTATTTCACTCATTGCACAAAATGATAACAACGGCCATGAAGAAACCGGCTTGGTAAAAATAATAGATTATTTAGAACAAAAAAGTATCTTCAAAATAATAGGAGATAATTTACGGTGGATAGATTGAGTCCAGATTGGCAGGTGCCTTGAATGTAGGGCTGATGAATTATGATTTATCTTCCAGACAATCACAAACAAATATAGAGATCAGAATCATGGAAAGAGACATAGTTACAACACAATTTTTCAGTGTCAGTTTAGAGTTAACTAAAAATTAGGGTAGGCAAATCTTATTAGAAGTACCTACTAACTTTGGTGGCCTGCTCATATCCGGTCTACGACCAGTCTACACTCTAAGCCTTCACTTTCTACTGCAAGAACCTGTGATTCTGAGGGCTTTTTCTGACAACCAGTCTTTGCTAACTTTTACTGGAGCAGACCACGATGCCAAGGAATAAATGCCTGAGAGCAACTCTCAACCAACTGGAGAAAGAAATTGACAGATAAATACCCCAGCTTCCACAACCCTCAGGAGGAACAATTTTGAGTCGCACTCAATACAGTTTTAACAGAAGGACCAAGATGGATGGATGCCTTACTGCTCACAGTAGTAACCCGCTCAGTACTACACCCTGTATTGGATATCACCCCTAATCTGTCTCACTTCCCCATCCCCTCTACAGGTGCCCTTCTGGGACAAACTACCAAATAAACCATTTTCCTTCAAACCCTTATCACATGGCCACCTTCTGGGGAAATCAAGCTTATCACAGGTATCGCCAGAAGCAGTTCTAGGAAGGAGATCCTCAGGATGGGATTGTGGAATTGCATCTCTTATTCATATGGCCACAAGTACCCAACTGCTAGTGATAAGCGGGATAGAAAACACAAAACCAAGTTTTTTCAATGATCTCTGTTAAGTCATTGAGGATTTTACCTCATAGGTTTTATATACAACTTTATATGTTAGTCAACTTAAGTTAGATTTTCCTGTGGTAAGAAACACTCCCAAATCAGAGTGACTTGAAACAGCAAAAGTTCAGTTCCACTCATGCTGCTACAGGTCTACAACAAGGACATCTTTGTTTTGGAAATCAAGCGATAGAGCACTCGACATCACAAATGTTGCTGATCACCCTGACAGGGAAAAAGAGAGAGTGGAAAAAGACCCAGTGGTTCTTAAAGCTTTCTCTCAAAAATAACAACTGTCACTTGTACTCACATTTCATTGACCAAATTAATCCCCCTGCCGCAACCTAACTTCAAGAAGGTTTCCAAGTGCAACCCTACTGTGTGCCCTGTGGTAGAATCAAAACTATTTTTTGGACAGCACCAGTGACCATCACGCCTCTCTCCTGACTTCATGATGTTTTTCTTTTGTTTAATCCCTCTTTGCCCCTGTTTAGCCATTGACTTATTTTTCCCGTCTTTAACACTTTGAAAAATTTTTGATGTATTATTTTCAGTCATTTTCCAGTTGGGATTTCAGCCTTTCCAGAATGAGGCTTGGTGAAAAACAATATAAAGAGAGACATCAAACATAGCACTTAGATAGTCATCTAAAGTTTCCTGTGCATTAAAAACAATCAAAGATAATATTTACTTGTTTTCCTTTTACGTACATTTCAAACACCTTTTCCAAGTCCAGTCTTGAGCAGTAAATCTAGGAGGTGATTTTTCTCTGAGGAATTGGCCCTCTCAGTGAGAAAGTGTCAAGGAGCAATGCTGGCGGTGCTGCTCTGTATCAGTGTGGCGGAGCTTGTTCAAATAATTTGACAATTTCTTGTCATACGTATCAGGATCTATTAACCAGCAACTTTTCATTTACTGACCTTGCTCAACATGGAAACAAAATGTTTAGATGTGTGTTTCTAAAAGTAATAACACAATGGTTTGCATTGTGTCAATAATGAACACATTGCTCTATTTGATGGAAAGAGAATAGGCAGCCTCTGTACGTTTTTGCTTTGCTGTGTTTTTCTTGTTCTGTTGGATTCCATTTTATCCATCTTTGCTAAAGGAATTATAATGCAAATTTTAAATTGCAGCTGTCTCTATGAAATGCTAGCTTTACTCTATGCTTAGGTGAATAAAGGACTTGGGGTAATAAATAAACAAAATTTGGAGTACTTGCGATGATGAGTATGAGTAGATTGATCATCTTATTTTAGCCTTAACACACATGAGATGGGCACTGGTAAATGTTGGAACCATGATTCCAACCCATGTTATGCTTCCTGCTTCTTCCCAAATTCACGGCACTTTCCCTCACCCATTTAGGTAGTTTTTAATTCAGTATGTAATTCAACAGTTATACACCACTAGGGCAATAATTTTCTATTTTTTAGCAAAACATTTTTAAGAATAAATAATAGTAGGAAAGGAAGCAACAGCACAATAAAGGAAAGTACAATATAAATTGGCATAGTTATACGCATTTTAAGATTTAAATGATAAAATAGGGAGAAAATTTTGCTCTGCAGATGTTTCATAATTTCATTACTGCTATATGCTAACAGGATGTTTGCAAGATCTGTAGTTATCATTCAAAGGCTAAACATACACATATGATAGCATTGAACGTATATGGTGACAATTACAAAAAAAATGTGTTGGTCTGGGGTGGAGCTGAGGAGTTAGAAATAAGCAATCAAGGAACCAATGCATTATGCTGACAGTAACGGCAAAACTTTGAAGTTTAAAAAGAACACATTTTGCCAGAACTTGCAAATGCACGTCAAGACTGATGTTTACCGATCAGCTGATTAAACCACAAGCACATGAAGACAAGCGATGGAGAGGGCAAGCTCCCAAACTCTGACAAGCCTCTCAGACATAAAAGGTAAAGCATTCCAGAAAACTGTTTTGCAATGATATTTTAGTTTTTATCCACAGTTTTGTTCTCTTAGGCACTCTCTGATCATCACATAGAGATGGTCCGTTCTCCGCTATTGTACACAATTATGTTCAGCTGGATCACAGTGAAAAACAGCTGAAAATGGCTGTTGGGATTTCACAGGCAAACTCAAGTTCCGAAGGGAACCATCTGTGTAACAGAAACATTATATTCTTAAGAGAATGGAACTCCTGCCCCATTTAGGTGTCCAAGTAGTGTGCATAAAATTTAACTGAAAGAAGAAGCCAAAAAGAAAACATGTTAAGGTTGTATGTTCAAGATATGTTATTTTTGGTTGAAGATCTCAAGAATCTCTTCATGTCTTCAGAGCAGATCCTTATCATCTTTCATCATTGACTAAAATGATTCTTCAAAAGAACAAATTATTTGTATAATCACATTTTATTTTATGTTAATCTTATGGCTTTTATGACATCCTATCTTTCCCATGTGAATCAGGCACTATGAGAAACTCAAATGCAAGCAATTATTTAAATAACATATACATTATTCATTATTGTCTTCCTAGCGATTACGCACAACATTCCTTCATGGGCTGATTACACTTCCGCTTGTCTTTTAGATTCACACATACTTAATTTCTAGCAAAGATGTTTTAACACACATGGCAATCTGTCTACTGTAGTTAAGGTCTTTTCAGGCTTCCAGAGAAATTTTAATAATGGCATTTTAAAGTTAAAATTTCTGCCATAAGATTCTGCAATGTTTTAGAAAGACAGAATATCTGCTGGTTGATGGGCACCCTTCTACAGTCTGAGTGAGGCAATTATATGAATTCTAACAAAGTCAATCAAATGTCAAATACAAATATAGTTTTGTATCTGGTCAGTCGAGCCTTTGTGTGTGTGTGTGTGTGTGTGTGTGTGTGTATGTGTGTGTGTTTGCACATATACTTAACTTACAAAAAGTTAACAAAGAACTTTGAATGCATGCATTGAGGGCATTAACTCTGTTCTGATTTGGTTTGGCCTGGCTAACTAGCTCCCCATCTGTATTTCTTCAGTGAATTCCCACGGGCTTACATCCTGTACCTTCAGATTTTTAAACACTGAGTGCCGACAAAGGCTTTGCCGCCCACTGTGGAAGGAGAAAACATGTTCAGTTTGCTCCTCTCTGCTGAAAAACTATGCATGGGCTGAGGACTGAAAATCTCTTTCCATCTGTAACTTGCACACTGGGTTACATAGTTATAAAATGTAAAGCACTTAAAAAAGGTTGGTGCATAGTCAGCATCAGTGTCTTTTTATTGCTACTAAGGTCGCTCTACCTAACTCATAGAAGTAAATCCTTTAGTAATTAAAATGGTGAATGTCTCCCTAGTATACAACTGTCTCTTTTGAGCCAAGGTTGCTTATTATCTGTATAACAAGCTGTCTCTTCATCAGGGCCTGGTATAGTTCCAACAAATCCTCATGGATAGTAATGGTGATAATTTGTGGTGATATTGTGTTTCTCTCATCTCAACCTTCTCCAGAAAGTGGTGAGAAGAAATTGCCTTGTTGCCCTCCAGATTGTTCCAGCTATGCAAGGTGAAATTGGTGGGTATTTCCACAGGCCTACCCCAAAGTGCACGGCAATGTCTAGCAAAAGGACATCTTTATGTTACTGGAGGAGTCCATCTGTGAAATATTCAAAAACAGGCAAAAGAAAATCATATATTTTAGTAATGCATACATATATGTTAAAACTATTTAAAAAATAAAATGATTTTTGGGGCTGGCCCCGTGGCCGAGTGGTTAAGTTTGCGCGCTCTGCTGCAGGCGGCCCAGTGTTTCGTTGGTTCGAATCCTGGGCGCGGACATGGCACTGCTCATCAGACCACGCTGAGGCAGCGTCCCACATGCCACAACTAGAAGGACCCACAACGAAGAATATACAACTATGTACCGGAGGGCTTTGGGGAGAAAAAGGAAAAAAAATCTTTAAAAAAAAAAAATGATTTTTAAAAGAGTCAGTATAAGGGTTGGGATCCTAGAGACTTTTGAGGTTCTTTCAATGTATTTTTTAACTTGGGTGGTAGCTAAATACGCATTTTATCTAAAGTTATTCTTTTAAGTGTACATATATGTTTCATGCAATCTTCAATTCTGTGTTATATCTCACTGTAAAAAAAAAAAAAAGTAACAATGTGGAGATGAAGAATATCTTACTTAATCATTACTTCTTTCCCAAACCCTATTTGCTAGAATGTTAGCCAATCCTTCTATGTGCACCCATAATCTTTGTTCACGCCCCCACCATAACATTTTTATCTTATATTGAATACGTTCTATGTCTCCTTCATTAGACTGTGCGCTTCTCCTAGAAAATCATTCTATTTTGGTACCTTTGTAACTCTGCAGCCTAGGGTAGAGAATGGTATTAGATAGCCCCTAAATAAATGCTCCCTGTGACGTTCGTTAATCAATCAAGCAATCACTCAGTTTAAAGGAAGCACAGTGACCACTGGTTAGTGGAAAGAGTGGAGAGTCAAAACTTCTGCCACTCCTACCCCAACTGACACCAAATGCAGTGTAGCTTTTGGCAAGACATTTATCTTCTGAGTCTTAATTTTCTCATAGGTAAAATATGTGTAGTAATATGTTTACCTCACGGAATCCAGCAATTTGAAATGATAATTTACAAAAATAGGGTATATAATTTCTTGTCACTATCAGGACACTTTTGAGGGTAAAAGGGGACATTTAAAACAATTAAAATTATATAATTTTGAAATATTTGATTAGAAAACACTTATATGTTATTCTTATAAAATAGTTCTACTCAAAAACTATTTTCAAAATAAAAATTGCATGTATCTATACGTACTAAAGTAAAATTTAAAAATTTTACTTTTGTTTTCTGATTACAAAATAACATAAGGAGAATAGTTATACCTTGCAATGTATTTATGTATTTTAATAAGTTTCTTTGCCATTTCTGTCTTTACTACTGTCACTAGTATAATTTTGAAGAATGTATTACTTCCTAGCAGAACAAGTATCATTTTTATCAGATAATGTGTATGCACTTTAAATGTAACTACCATTTACTGAGCATCTTCTTTTTATGATGAATAATTTGCATATGGGAAAATGTGCAAATATTAATTGTACATCTCAAAACTGACATATGTATGCACCATATGTACCCTCCTCCACATCAAGACACAGAATATTCCCATCACTCCTTTCGCCTCTTTCTAGTCAATCTCCCTTCCAAACCAGAGGCAGATACTATCCTGATTTATTTACGTCACTATAGATGAGTGCATTCTGTTCTTGAGATTCGTAACAATGGAGTCATACTCTTTTATGTCTGCATCTATGTACTCTTTCATGTTTGGTTTCCTTCACTTGGGATTATGTCTGTGTTATTCATCCATATTGTTATTTCCACCATTCACTCATCCTTTTTTTAATTGCAGAAAGGAATTTCTTTATACAATGGACCACATATGGCTGCTATAAGTATTATTTTGGAAGTCTTTTGGATAACATATTACGCTTGCTTATTCCTCTTAGAGAGACACAGAGTGGAATCGTTGGGTCATAGGGCAGATGTTTGTGTAACTTTATTAGAAAATATAAACAAATTTTTGCCAAGTGGTTGGATCATTTTATACTCCACAGATAATATATGAAAGTGTCTATTGCTCCACAGTTTTTAAACAATTATGCTTACCAAAATCATATTTAGTCTGAATGCATATATAATAATATTTATACATTTTGACAACTAGACCTTTTGTTGACTGGTAGAATATCACAAATTGATTGGCAAAAACTGTGAATTATATGCTCACCAAAAGCAATTCCAAGTTTTCCAATTTAGTAAGAACATGATTTTTACTATAATGCCATGCTCTGCCATATATGTGTTTGCACTATCACTGCAAACACATATAAATTATCCTAATGTGAAATCTTTAATTAAATTTATAACAGCATGGACGATAATGTCAGATGTTTTACCATCAGGAGAATGATCCTCTAAAAGTAAAGCTTTGATTCTATGATTTGAAGTGGGAAAAATTCAATTATCGTTGGAATTAATTATCCGATTTTCTATTGGAAGCATCTAATGATGCATATATAAAACTGTTTGCAAATTCTTCTGTTAATGAGTTCACAATTGTTGCATCAAGTTCTGTAGATCCACACAAGAAAACTTTGAATAGAAAACTGGTAAAGTTAGTTTATAAAATAGTCACTTAATATACATCAAAAGTCATGCAGACAGAATGCTATTTAAATACAACTTCTCCTGCAGGCCGTGTGTTAAATTATTGCAATGATCTTCTAAAAGTAATTACTAGCATTTAAAGTACTGGCTGATGCTTCTTTGGCACTATCCTGATTTCTGTGTTGCCGGGGCAGCCCTTATATTTGTTCATTAATGTCAACAAATATTTTGTCAAGTTACACAAATCATCAACTCCCTTGAAAAACTGAATTTCAATGATTAAGTTTTTCATTAAACATGCACTTTTCATTTTGAGCATCTTATTGTGGAAAGGATTTATTACAACATTAAAAAACATTACTAAGTTATGTATATATATAAACATACACACATATGTATGATTGTAGGTCCACCTTATACAATGTACAACTACATGACTATAGCAAGAACGCTCCCAGTATTCTTTGTAATCTCGACAGCAGAACTGCTCACCCCCTATTGATCATACATGTTTCATATATACTTAACCTATAATTTCCCATGTTTCCCAGTCACTCTGATTACTAGCAAGCTGACAGCTTCATGATCTCTTAGGCAACGGCGCATCTTCATACTCTCAGGGAATGCCTTTACACTATATTCTTTAGAAATTAAAAACTGAGTATCTTAGCAGCCCAGGCCCCTTTCCTTGGATCCCTGGTAACCATGGAGTGTGCTGGCTTCCTCCCCCCAGGCATCTGGATGGGACTGCTCACCCCTTGCTCACGCTCTTCATCTTCACCCACACCCTCCATGTGCTCCTCAGCCTCAAGACTAGGGACGCTTGCAATGACCACAAGGCTTCACTGTTGCTTTGACCCAGATAATGTAATGCGTGCTTCTGGGGGGTGACTAAGGAATGTGATGGCGTCCAGGTTGTCACTTTCTTACCTGGGGTCACGCTGGACGAAAGTGCTACCAGGCTGGCTTCCAGTGTGGATTCCAATCTTCCTACAATAGCATAAATCCAAGCCACCTCAACCTGTCTTGCTCCCTCTTTTCTTCAACTCACTGATAGGGACTTCCCTGGGGCTGCCTCCCTCCTTGCAACCTACCCACAGGTGTGCACATTTGTGTAGATACTGCACAAATTTCCTAGGCCCAGTCATTGTGAAGGAAAGGGGACATTACTTCCAGAGATCCTTTGCTCTTTATTTACTTTTGTCTCCCCAACACCATCCTTTGTTGACTATGAAGGCTGTTTTGGAACAAATGCTCCCTCCTCATACTTAACAGGGATCCCTGCTGCAGCAAGGAGCTCAAGGCCCCTGCATTTGGGGGGTGTGAAGTACGATTTAAGTGTGTGTCCTGCTTGGCTATCACTAGATGATGCATTATTTGGTAATGTGCTAGAAATAAACGGTACAATGAGGTTTATTTTTGTGGTCTAAGAAAGAAGGTATCTACATGGCAGGGCTGGATGTGATAACTAGATTTCTGGCATTTTCCCACCAGGAGTGCCTGGCAGTTGGCTGGGGTCCTCAATCATTTCCTTCTTAATAAAATAAAAACAGGTCACCATGGGGCTGGCCCCGTGGCCGAGTGGTTAAGTTCGCGCGCTCCGCTGCAGGCGGCCCAGTGTTTCGTTGGTTCGAATCCTGGGCGCGGACATGGCACTACTCATCAGACCACGCTGAGGCGGCATCCCACATGCCACAACTAGAAGGACCCACAACAAAGAATATACAACTATGTACCAGGGGGCTTTGGGGAGAAAAAAAGGAAAAAAAATAAAATCTTTAAAAAAAAAAAAAAAACAGGTCACCAACAAACAAACGAAAAACACTTCCCACCACTACTGGAGATGCGAAGGAGTTAGCTATCTCTAGACATGTATAGCTGAGAGCAGTTCATTTTATCAGCAAGCGTTCTGCATTCTCTTTGAAGAGAGTTTAGTTACTCTGTATCTATACAGGGCCAGTGAGGGGAGAAAGAGACTGGTCAACTGGCATATTTAACTACATGTTAAAATAATAACTGTTTACTGTCATACATCTCACATACTACCAATTAAAACTATAACAGAAGCTCAAAGTACAATGTGGGAGTTACCAAACTTGTCCAAGCTTTTCTTTCTTTCTTTCCTTTTTTTGGGGGCAGGGCGGGGGAGAAGATTTGCCCTGAGCTAACATCTGTGCCAGTCTTCTTCTATTTCATATGATGATCACCACCACAACATGGCCATTGATGAGTGGTATAGGTCTGCGCTCCGGAACTGAGCTCTGGCTGCCAAAGCAGAAGAGGTCGAGCTCAATCACTAGGCCACAGGGCCAGCCCCTCATCCAAGCTTATTTTAATACAAATTAACACTTTGTTAAAAATTAAAAATCTAGGACAAACAATAAACTAAATAGAACACCATGATAACTGACAAAAATAAGGATTACCAGGGCAAACATAGTTGTAATGTTGTTCCCCTATACATGCAGCATCCAGTATCTGTCTGGCAAAAAGCTAGTGCTCTCTTTCTGTTTTCTATAGGTACATAAAATAGTCCTCATTAATGAAAACCTATTTTGATTCTCTCTCCTAATGCTCGAAAGAAAAATGTACCAGTATATTAAATAACTTGTTTTAAAATACATAATTTGAGTTACTGTAACTAAGAATGGAAAGAAGCCTAAATAGCCTGTTTAATGTCTGGTCATTGCAATGGATGGATGAAGGATGGATGCATGGATCGACAGTCTGAGACACAGATTAAAAACTAATGATAAATAGGTTGTTCCTCTGTTTTAACATGACCTAGATATAGAACATAAACTGTCCAGAGAGGTGAGGTCCATGAAGACCAGCGGTGGAATGCTATCTGGCAATTTTCAACATTACTCTGGATTGCCTAACCCCTTTCTGTTGAACAGAGCCACAGAACAAAGTTTGCCATTTGCCAGAAGTTACACCAGCTAAGAATATCATCTTGAATGTTCTAACATTGCAAGGAATCTGTTATATTAAAAAAAAAGTTATTTTCAACTAATCCTTCCAACCAGCCAAGGAGATCTGTGATGCATCAGGGCTGCCCCATCATGTTTGGGATGTGCAGACAGCTCTCTGTGAGTCTTTGGCAGCGGCCTGTGAATCTGCGCCGAAGGGAAGTGTTTTAAAAGTCACTGTCTCTTTATTTTTGTTGTTGTTTCTCCAAATACTCAGTTTGCAGCAGCATCTGCTATCTCAGCTCAGACGGTCCAAACAGATGTGCCATTACCTCATGTGATGAGCAGGCCTCTTGAACAATGCGCCTGCTCCTCCTTGGCAGGTAGTCCTAGACACTTTGTTTAAACCCAGTTGCAAAAATAGCCTGAACCCACCAGGGAATGGGAACTAATGAGAGGCAATTTCTCTGCAAACTTGGTGAGGAGGATAATGGACTCCTTCTGAGTCCCCAGTTTTATTAGTATTTCCATTTCAGCAAAATGTGCTTTCGACACAGCTTTCAAATTATCACTGAATTTATCAAGCCCATTTTACTTGAGGGTGATGCTCTGGATGAAGCAGATCAGGAGATGACTTCAGTGTTTCTAAATATATTGTGAGTGTGAAGCGTGAGTAGTCAAACTGTGATGTCTTCGGTCTTTGTGTCCTGTTGCATAAGATGAGCAAGTGGGGCCCCAGACACATACACTGATCACAAGCAGCAGCTCTACACTCTAGGTGCTGCAACGCCTATGGAAGGCTGCTTCCCCTCCCAGAGAAGGACCCAGGAAAGGAGCACAATGATCATTTCTCCTTTAAACTAGCTGTTGAGGAAATAATCTATTACCACCAGCATTCTCCCCCATCTGGCTGTAAGCCTTTCCCATGAAGATCCTTAACATACTGGGAAGATAAACCTACTTGCTCATCCTTTTGGACAGAGTAGCTGGACTTGGGCAACATGGGCAATGATTTACTCTCTGGAGGCAACGTGCTATGTAGTTCTATGGACATTTCCTCATTTAAAATCTATACAACGTAAGTAAGCTCTATATTACTATCTGAATTTTACTAACGTGGAAATTGATGTTAGTATCTTCTACAAGTTCACATCTAGAAATTGGACGAGAAATAATTAAAATTCAGTTGTATCTAACTCCAAATTTCATTTTCTTTCCACTGTGCCATCAGCCAGGCAAATACCTTTTGGCATATTACTTACAAACTCTGAGCCTCAATTTTTTTTTCTCCATAAATTGATTATTTCATAGACTGGATGAAAATACAAACATGCACACAGACATGCGCACACAAATGCAAAAAACACACACTCATGTATACTCGCATATTGCTTAGCACAGAGTATGGAGCCTAGTAAGTGATCGGTATAGGGTTGCTAATTTCATTTTTATATTATTTATAAAGTGTAATAACTATTAACCACTTAACACTTATCCATCCAGAGGGTTATCCGACCTAAAACAAGTGGCCCAGAAAGAGCATTATTTACCCCAAATAATGATTCCTTAATGATGGTCTCTCTGGCCACTTGGCTATTGAGTACGTGAGCTTTTTGGAATGGGGATGCTTCCTTCCAGAGGTCCCACTGGGTACATCACCACATTGGCCTTCACACTGGCACAGCACCAGCAATGGCCTTGGGCCCTGGGGCTCGCTGTGGACATGTTAACAGAGGTTGTGTCAGGTTGATGGTAAGGTGGATAACTTATTTCCTGCTTTGTTTCTCTAGCATGGTGGCTGGGATCCTGGCCTCTAAAGTAATTTAGTTGCTGTATAATCCTGAACAAGTTATTTAACCATTTAACCATTTAAAGTGATGAAAAAGATTACTCGCCCATATAAAATGTCTAACATAATATACCTCAAACATGACCAGTGTTCAATAAATGTCAGCTGTTATTTTTGTTTACTAATACTATTATCACCACTGCTAACAATGAGAAAACTATTATTTTTATTTGAATGATATTTGTTCTTCCTACAGCTGTGGAAATTTCAAAGCAGGTCAAATACTTACAATAATTGACACAATTGCCTAAAAAAGACAGAGAAATGAAGATTTTTTATTATAAGAGGCATAATTGAGACACAATTGTGTGTGATGTCTCAAAATTATATATCCTGTGGCAAAAAGCAAGTCAAAGGCCTAAACATTGCTGGAAGCAACAGAAAAAAAATCACATTAATAGCATGCATATCCAATAACGGAGATTTTTTTAAATTAAAGTTTTTGTATGTGGGGATATTTCCCTTCAGTTGGCCAGTGAGGGAGTCCTGGAGGGGAAGGGAGGGAGGGAGCGAGCGAGGCTGGGAGGAAGGGAAGAAAGGAGGAAGGGAGGAAGGAAGGAAGGAAGGAAAGAAGGAAGGAAGGAAGGAAGAAGAGAGGGAGGAAAGAAAGGAGGGAAGAAGGGAGGGAGGGAAAATCTAGAAATAAACTCTCCTTTTCTTCATATTTCTTTGATGTCTGCTTGACAATGTGTTTTGAATGATTTGCAGCTGTGTCTTCCAGAACTTTAGAGCTTGGAAGGTGTCTGAATAATAATTCAGTTTGAAACTGTTTTTAATGAAATATGACATAACTGAAGCACAAGGAACTGACTGATTTTCCAAAGGTATTTGTGTAGGAGATGGGAAAGGCAAAGAGAGACATTTAGCAGGGTGAAGAGATTTGAGGTGAGTCTAATTTTTTAAATGACTTTCAAATTCATATGTGGATTTTTGTGTCTTCATTGCCAGAGCAAAGAGTGACCCAGATAACCAGTTTAAATGTAAATTGTTATACAGGACACTGCTGAGATCTTTGGAATTAAATTGAGAAAAGTACAGTTTTTCCAGATTAAGATAATACAATACTTATTTCATTGCCAATAATTCCATTTGGTGCAGAGAATGGCGTAAAGCCAATGCATTTTTTTGTTTTGTTTTGTAACTTCTCTGGGGCAGGTTTTCTTCCACATACAGTAATTAGAAATATTGTCAAAATTTGTCAGTGACCAGCAGGCAATTTCACACCTCAAAAAGCTTTTTTAGTTAAAGAAAAATACAGCCTCGATAACATTTTCCCCCACTGAATACACTTTTCTCTCTTTTCAAGCCACAGCGGTGTGCTGAGTTAGGGACATGGAGCATAATCACAATTTTTAAAAACTGATTGTGTTAAATGAGGCAAGTCATACAAAACACTTGTTTTTCCTTGTTGCAGTATGCAAAGAAAAGAACTACCATCCTCCTCAAAAATTAATAAGAGAAAAATAATCCACAAATAGTACGCTTTTTACAAAGAATCCTGACATAAAGAAATGGTTCCACCAATCTCTATTTAATGATGAATTTTGTTTGATTTGGTTTTGTACTTAAACTACATCCCTATAATTAAAGATAGAGTTATAAAGGTGAAGAGTTTGTCATCACAGAAAACAGGGCATTTCATCACTCAGATTTCAGTATGCAAAATTGATAGCCTTTACTTTGGTTCATTATAAGCTTTGTCCCTATTGCAATAACAAAAACGTATTTTTTAATGTGTGTATTCATATTTATATAAATACAACACTCCTCTTCCTCTAAGGATTACACAGAATTTCCAAGCTTAATTTGGTCATGGATATTGAGCAAAAATTAAAAAGCAAAAACTTGCACTCAATTCAAAACAAAAATGAAAGATATTTAACATTAAGTGATCTGTTTCATTTTCTTCAAGAAATTTCACCAAGAAAGGAAAATGGATAAAACAAGCAAAAAGGATAACAGTAGGAATGAAAAAAAAGAAGAAGAGATTGTTGAGGAAATTTTAGTCTTGTAATCAAAATTTAAGGGAAAAGGTGTGGCCAATCTTGTGATGACGAATGCATGAATACAGGACAAGTTTTCTAAATAGTCTATATTTTGAGGAATAATAAACTTAGAAAGAAAGACAGCTGTTGAGATTTTTCTCTTCTAGTATTTGATAGCGGCAGAAATTTTTCCTTCTCCTTTCAGTTTGCTGTTATGGTCATGAAATAATTTGTTACCAGGTACGTGTACAGTATTTTCTTTGTGAAAGGAACATAGACTCCCCAGCCTATTTTTAGAGCTTATTTTTAATTTTTTTCTTTCCTGGTCCTCCCTAAGTCTCTGCATGTGGCCAGCCATTGTCCTTCTAGTCGCTCTTCTCCTCTCTTCTTTGCCTTCCATCAATGGGTACCCTCCTCCAGCAAGCAAGGATCCCTTCTTGGCATTACCCCATTTTTTTTTTTACAACACCCTATAACAAGCTACCCAGATTTTTCTTTATAAGTAAATATAGACTAAAATAAACTTGTCATGATATAATGGAAAGTCAGCAAAACTTTTGTTCAAATTCCAGCTCCAGAACTTGCCATCTGCATGATTGTGGGCTAGCTGTTTAACCTGAGTTTTATTTTTCTTACCTGAAAATTAAGGACTCTACATGAAAACGTACATAAAGGCTTAAACCAATGTACATGATGTAGTGTATATCATAATTTAGTTACTCAATAAGCAGTAATTGCTGCTAATATTGCTATCAGTACTACCAGCACAAACACTACCATTAATAACAAACTTTTCTTGCTCATCTACGAAAGAAGAGAAATAATATTTTCCTGGATAACTGCAAGAATTGAGTGATGTAATTTACATAACACAACTGAAATTTTTAGTTGCTCCATATTTTATTTTTATTTTTAATTATTTTATATCTACCATTAACATAGTAAGATTATATTAATTATATTAGAAATTATATTAAGAAAGTATTTTTTCTTCTCCATGAAAACTCCTTCTGGTAGGGTTAAAAAGAAGAAGGCAAAATCTTTTGCTACCGCTTCGATACCCCTTCCTCTAATTGAGCTCCCAGCATCAGATACCCAGTGTCCCTTACTTTCCCAGCTTCACTAATTAATAGAAGTTAACCATATTCATACTTCATTTTAATATCCAAAAATAATGACTTTCACACGCATCAGGTCTCAGTGTGACATAGACAGTTATGTTAGTTTGTTGAGACTGTCATAACAAATTACTACAGATTTGATGACATGAAACAACAGAAATGTATTTTCTTAAAATTGTGGAAGCCAGAAATCTGAAGTCAAGTGTTGGCAGGGCCATGTTCCCTCCTTAGAAATCCCCTCGAGGAGAATCCTTCCTTGCTTCTTTCTGGTGGCTCCATGCATTCTTTGGCTTGGGACTACATAACTCCAACCTGCCCCCTTTTCCACGTGAACTCCTCTCCATGTCTGTGTTTTCTCTTCTTCTGTCTCATAAAGACACTTGTCATTGGATTTTAGACCCACCTGGATAATCCAAGAAGATCTCCTCTCAAGATGCTTAACTCAATTATATCTGGAAAGGCCCTATTTCCAAATAAGATCACACTCACAGATTCTGGGAGTTATGTTATATTGGGCCCGCATTCAACCCGCTATAGTAGGTCAGGTAATATTGCAGAAGAGGAAAACTGATCCGCATAGAAGTTTCATGAATTTTCATAGTTTAAAGTAACAAAGCTAGTAAACAATGGAAATGGGGTTAGAATCCAGGTTGTAATTACTGGATACTCATGTGTACTGGGGAAGGACCTTGACCCAAATCAGTAGGTAGATGTTATTTAACTTAACTTTTCTCCAGAGTGGTGTTTTGTGACATGGAGAATGGGCTGTAAGGTCTAATAAGCCTTTAAAATGGCGGCTTAAATAAGGTTAAGTGGTATTCTTTATTTCAGAATGTAGAGCCTTCGACATGTTAAAGTAAACTTTCTATTAAAAGAAAAAAAGGACACTAGATAGTATACGGCATTTCCCAAACCTATTTAACCCTGAAATCTTTTTTCCCTCCCAGAATATCTCTTAAGACTAGTTTTTGTAGCACACATCTTGGAACAGTCCAGTCTAAACTGAAAATAAAAAAAAAAAAATTGTAGGATTGTAATGTCTGAAATTTTGGGCCAGGTAGGAAAGAGAAGTCCTCAGTGAGAAAAGATGTGTGACAAGGGAACATCCCACTGGAGACAATACAATGAATATTTACTGATTGCCTACTCTGTTTAGGGAAGTGCTATATTCTGAATACAACTTATGAGCTCCCTGCCTTCTTGTAGCTTACAATGTAGGTAGAAAGACAGTCCTTAAGCAATTAATTTGAAGAAAGTATGGTGAACTTTATACCAGCAGAAAATACATTGTGAAATGAGTGTATACAATGGGGCGAATTATCTACTCTAGGAATTGGGGAAGTGGCATTTAAGTCGAACCATGGGAAAAGAAGCAGGTCTAACGGGGCAAGAGGAAAAATAATTAAGTTTCTGTCTGCCAAGATTCAGAGCTAAGAAACGCATCTACATTTTGAGTCGAGTCCAGGAGGAAAGAATTTAATGTTACTCTTTTGATTTGGGAGATATTAACAAGCCTTAAAAAAAATAAAACCTCAAATTCAAATTTATTGTAAATGATGCACGAGACAGAATCTTCACTCCATCTTTGGGCCATTACCCCTTCCTGACTGCCATGCCATCTCTCTCCCCACGTCTGTGCTTCAGATTATCCTTCACCAAATTCCTAAACCTTGCCCCTCCTTTCTCAATTCCCATTCCTCTCTTATTCTAGTGGAATACAGCTGCTTAAGTACAACAAAGTGTTTTTATGAAAATTACAAAGAACTTGCATTACAATTTACACTCAAAGCTACCACTGCAATTTTTATGCCCTTACAAATCGTTATAAACCACAGAAAGAAAAGGCCTGCTTCTCTGAAAGAATTATGTAGTTATAAGCATTCCGTTCATATGGTTTCCTTGGGGCCAGCGAGGTTGAAAAGTGACAGTACGGCACAAGGTATGAAAGGTTGAGAAATTGCAACTAACTCACAAGGAAATTAAGTGACTATTTTCTAAGTCAGTTTGTAAATATACAAATCAACAATCAGATCTAAAATAACTCTGTCATGATTTCATGATTTTTTAAATTCTAAAGTAGCCCAGTATATATTCTTTATACATTCTTTCACTTTACTCTGCTTACTCTATTCTCTGCTCTATCATGCCAGTGATGTTTACTGCCTATGCTTTTTCTCCCAGATTCATGTATACTGCTGCTGAGCAACTCTGATTTTCCTACTTTGAGTATAAGCCAAGAATTGACATCAATAAGAACAACTTTGGGCCAAAAATATTATTCCCTAATGAAAGTACACACTCAAATGATATTTTCCAAAAATTCTCAGCTTGGAAAACCAAGAAAAATGCAAAATGATTTATGGAAAGAAGAATCTCTAGTACTTGACATTGAACATTTTAATTAGAAATGCATATGGGCCATATGTTAAAATTGTATTTCAATGTCTATCCAGAGCAACCACAGTATCTACCAGGATATAAGTTGAAAAGAGGGATAAGTTGTCTTCGCATCTTTTAAAAATTCTTTAGAATCTCTAGAGAGGACATGGAGAGTCCAAGTAGATTTGGGCTGATTTAGCTGGACTCTTACATCTATATATTATCACAAGCTTTCATGTTGCAAGTAAGGCACTTCTATTCATATCTCCATGAGCTTACTAAAGAATGTATAGAGCAAGATTCTTTCACATGCAAAATTTTTAGGGAGACACGTAATGATATTTCTGCCTATAAAAGTATCACTCAGAAAATTAACAATCTATTTTTAAGTCAGCATAATTACACAGTAATCATTTAAAGTGTAAAAGATTCAACTTTTTCATGAGCATCATAGTAAAACAATAAATCCAGTAAGGTTTTTGAATCTGAATTCTGTCAAACCAAACTTGCATCTGTTTGATGACATGCTACTTAGCAGGAGGTGGTGGAAAGAGCATTGGCGTGGGTTCTGACAATGACCTCAAAAGTGCATGACTTTGAGATAGTCTCTAAACTCTGAGATTCCAGCTTATCATCTTCAAAATTATGATGTTATACACAATTGTTTTCCAAGATTTCTTTCTTCTAACAATTTCAACCAATTTATGAACCTAAAAGCTTTTTGTCGTAACTCTCTAAGTGATGACTGCTCACCACGCGCATCGGAATTATCTAGCACGGTTGTTAAAAATGCCAGTTCCTGAACCCCACTCCAAACCTACTGAATTGGGATCTCAAGAAGTGGGTTCAAGAAATCTACATTTTAAATTAACACTTCAGGGGATTTTTTCCCTATAGTTTGATAACCACTAATATATAATGGATTATTTCGATAGTTATGTAGCATTCCATTATGAGTATTGTGTTTATTTTACAAATCAAATTAATAACAAGAAAAAGGACAGCTTTCATTTGTATAGGGATTTATAGTCACAGTTTCAAAGCTCTTTTCTCCACACCCGGGACTTTTTTCTATTTCACACTAGAAGAGAAATTTCAAAGAAACAGACCACAGATTCTCCTGAAGTCTATCAGGGATATTTGCATTAGCAAATTAGGAATGAATGTTGTTAAAATAACAGAAACTCAGGTGAGAAAGATTCTGTTCTTAGACTCTAATCTGGAAGTCATTATTGTCAGAGAAAATGTTGTTTTTGCAGTTAGTATAAAATGTTGATCCATTGACTATCTCATTCTGATGCAAACCAACACGGATCACGGCACAGTGTGAGATAAAGAAAATAGCAAGTGGACATGAAAGAAGGGAGTAGATCGCAACCAAGCACAGAACAGAGACTCTTCCACTCATCTTTATTTGATTAAAAGTTTTACCAGTTTCATTGTGAAGCAACAGTAGATTGCCAAGATGTATTTTATATTAACAGTAGTTTGCATTGCATGCATTTTATGGCTGGAATATGGATAAAGATGTAATATCCTAATCTGAGATATTAGGCAATAGTTCCCCCTAGTGTTCCTGTCTTTGCTCTGAACAAACAAGCCTGTTCTATGCCAAACAATCTTCAGGACTCTTAACTATCGTGAAATATTGGGGAACACTTAACTTGGGGATCTGGTCATAGTCTTTGGTTTTTAAAGTCTTATAATAAAATTTTTAAAATAATAAACAGTGAATGCACAAATGGGGATTTAGATATACAGTAAACATGATAGAATATACTGGTATGTATACACACTGAGGAAAAGGTGCTAGAGCAGTTTGCAAAACCAGACCACGTATGGAATCAAAACTTCATGTTGGGGACCAGTTGAAAGAAGCCGGACAGATTTGGTTCTGATGGAAGGCTGAGGCCAGGATGCTAAACAAGCTATGGTTGTGCGAAGTGTGACACCTGCATAACCCTCACACACAAACACAAATATACACAGGAACACATGCCCAAGTACACAGGCATGTGCTGAAATGGGGCCTGTGCACTCTGGGAATCAAGGTGTTGAGAAGTGGGAGATACTAAAGACTTGTGCTTAATGGAGTCCAATCATCTTTTCTACGCACCGCCCCCTTTGAAAGACCTGGGCCCTAGAAGGAAAAGCTCTTTCCTTTCTTAATGGAGAGAGAGGCTCAAGGATATTGAAGACTCAGTGCAAAGATTAATATACTAAAAGATATTGGTAGTGGTGTGAACAGTAGCTCACACCCGCAAGATGCATACTTTACAAGAAGAAAAGGATCTCCTGAGTAGAGAGCAGTGAGACTTTGTGTTAGAGGGGAGACAGGAGTGATGACAGAAAGCATGGATCCATGGGCTAGAGCCATGTGACTCCCCAAATGGCCCTCCCCAGGATAAGCTTCACAGCTGACTGCTACCAGAGAGAACCCCCAGACCCAGAGAGACCCTCCTCCTGGTATTGACTGCAGAGGCCCCAGCTGGCTGCAGTAACGCTTGGAGCAGTAGCATCAGGGTAGCTGCCTCAGTGACAAGCAGCCCTCCAGGTACCAGGCACTGGCAGTGCCCAAGAACCCCTAGCTGCTCAGCTGTGGAAACTTTGGGGACTGAATCCTTTTGCCAGCCTCTCTGCCACAGGCCATCAAGCAGAGGCCCTCTCCCACCACTCTCACCATGGCACCAAGATCTGGAGCATGGGAAGTGCTGCACACAGAAGCAGCGGAACCTGGCCAGACACTAGCAGGCTTTGTGAGGAGCCAGCCCCACCAGCATCCTGGAGTGTAATAAGAGCTTTGAGTACTTCTGGCTCCAAGAGCGCAGCACCCTGCACACAGGTGAGTGCCCTTTCCTGTGTCCTGAGTGTGAGAACTGTTACAGCTGAAAGGAGTACCCAATCTACCACCTGTAGCTTCCCACCAGGAAGAGGCCCTTCCACTGTGCCAAGGGCAGCCCCAGCCTCATGCTCAAGAAAAATTTTGTCAAGGACCAGCAGAAGCACACTAGGAAGGGTTAGAAACACACCAGTCACTCTCCTGGACCACAGGCCAAATATGATCAAGGAGAGAACAGTGTAGGCTTTCTATGAAGAAGCCACTTGGTAGGGCCTCCTGATCCTCAGGGACCTCAAGCAGTAGACTGCCTAGCCCCTGGGCCTTGCACCCATCACCAGAAATTGCTGTGAGCATAACAGAACACCCAGAGAACCATGCAGGGTCACTTGCAGACATCTCCACACCTCACATCAGGATCGGAAGTGCTGGGTCCCCTGGTAATGACCAAGATGTGGTTACCTATGACTCAAGGCCTATGCCAACTGGGCTGAGAACCTTAGGGTCATGGAGTCATCCGTACTTTGTTTTTTGCACTGATTGTTCATTAAAATGACTGATGTGTAGATGAAAACAATAACAAGAACTCCCCCAACCCAGGAAAAACTCACTATGGTAATCAATGATAGTTGTTTTGATGGACACAGACATGCACTTCCCAAATCTCATTTGAAGGAAGAAGTTGTTGCCCTGGCTGCTGGGAGTGCTATTGGCAGACAGTCTTCAGCTGTCAACCCCTTTAGGGATTGCCTCAGCTATAGAAAGTGATCTTACCCAAGGTCGCATCATTGCCAGAGTGAACTACATCCGAAGGCTGCTGGAGGCAAGGGTTACGATGACCAGCTGTTTGAACTGATTTTTCATTAAAATGACAGATGTGAAGATCAAACAAACAAACCTCTGCTCACCTAGGAATTACTCAGTGCTAACCTGTGATAATCAATCATAGCTGCTTTGATGGATGCTATAAAGGGCCATTTTTATCTTCAGAGCTCCCTGTAGTGGAGCTGAGTTCTCAGACCTATGTTACTCCTCATCTTCTTCCTCTGTTCAACCCTGCTTCTTTTACCTCTCTTCCATAAGCATTAATTTCTAGGACTCTCCCAAGAAAATATCTGCACATTTAACTTCATCCTGGAACCTGCTTCCTAGAGATCCACACCTGGTACAGTTGATGCCAAGAGTGATCCAAGAAAGCAGGCAACCAGATGGGTCCTGGAGCTGGATCATTCATCAGCAGCTGGCATCAAGGACCCATCCCTGTGGTAGGTAAGCACAGGATATTCCCTGGGACAAGGAGGTGGTCAAGTTGTTAAAATTTCACTTGTTTTGAATCAGAATAATGTACTAGCAAAAAGGAATGCACAATTTATCACTTGTTTGAAACATACGGAGGAAATGGTAAATTAAAGAAAACTAGCGTTGAACTGGCTAAACTCAGTGTTTGCTTTACTAGAAGAGAACAAAAAGCTGGCATCAATTAATAGGCAGCTGAAAGCCAAGTGCCAGCATGTGAAACTGCCCAATGCCACCCTCAGCCACTAGAGTACATCAAAAGCAGTATGGTCGTGAAGGAGGGATGTGATAGAAATGTATGTCACCAGTAAGGATTTAAAAGATGCAGGAGTGTGGGCTCCACTCATGTCTCTGTTTCACTAGTCTATTTACTAAATAAATGAGAAAGATCCTGTAAGATAAAAATAGACCACCACAAACTTAACCAAGTAATAGCTCCCCTGGCAGCCACCTTGCCAGGTATGGTATCTTCTCTAGAGTAGATTAATAGAGTCTTCTGGACATGGCATGCAGCCCTTGATTTGGTGAATGAATTCTTTTCTACCTATAACACCATCAGTAAAAGTCTCACTAAAACCTCACAGTGACATGGACCAGACAACAGAATACATTCATGGTTTGCCCCAGGGCTACATTAACTCCCCTATGGTGTGTCTCAACATAGTCCAAAGAGATGTGAACTACCTGGCCATCCAGCAGAACATCACATAGACCCACTACTGGAGGCTTTGAGACACATGCCTTACAGAGGTGAGATAGATCAACTCTATGAGGATTCAAGGCCCTGTCGTATCCACATCGGTAGTATTTTTAAGGATCCAGTGGTCAGGGGCATATCAGCAAAAAATATTTCATCTTGCACCTCTCAGTTTAAAATAATCTTTTATCTTCCCATGGTACTAAGAATAAAGTTCAAACTCCTTCCCCCGACTTAAAGATCTGTGTGATCTACAGCCCGCCTTTCCTCTGAATTTCTCTTTTAAACTCCTCCTTGTTTCGGGACACTGTGGCAGTTTTCTACTGCTGTGTAACAAATTACCACAAACTTACCTACTTAATACCCGTCTATTATCTCGCAGTTTCTGTAGGTCATAAGTCTGGCCATGGCCTAACTAGGCTGGCTGCGCAGGGCCTCAAAGCGAAAATCAAGGTATAGGCTGGGGCCATGTTCTCATCTGTGCCCTCTATCAAATGTATTCAAGTTGTTGGCAGAATTTAGTTCCTGTGGTTGTAGGACTTAAGTCCCCATTTTTGCTGGCTGGTGATTGGGATTGTTCTCAGTTCCTATCCATGTGACTCCTGCCTAGGCAGTTCACAACATGGCTGCTTGCTTGCTTTCAGGTTAGCAGGAGAACCTGTGTTGCTTGAGATCTCTCTGGATTTTTTTAAGGGATTTAATTAAGTCTGGCCCATTTGGATACCATCCCTTTCTTAGAGTCAACTGATAAGGGAGTTCATAGCAGCACTGACTTTAGTGTTTGACTAACTGGAGGAGGCATGTGTGCACTAGGGGGTGAGAGTCTTGGGGGACATCTTAGAATGCTGCCCATCACAGCGACCAAGACCCAGGCTCGCCTGAGATTCTCCTCATTTTAGCCCTGAAAATCTTGCGCTTCCGGAAACCCCTCAGTCCTGGGCAAACATTCCCCACCTAAACTCCGATCATGCTGGCCACCTTTGTTTCCTCAAAAATGTCTAGCCGAACTACAACTAGAATATGCAACTAGGTACTGGGGGGCTTTGGGGAGAAAGAAAAAAAAAGGAAAAGAAAACCCTAAAAAATATCTAGCCCATTTCTCCTTAGGATTTAACATTAGCCCTTCTACCTGAAATGTATTTTCTTCTTGTCAATCACATTTCATATTACATATCATCTTCAGAGCTTACATTCTCTTGAGAGGAGCCAGAAACAAAAGAATAGTTGTAATGAATTAGTAAAGGGATGTCCAGATTAAGCAATATTTCCGGCTGTGTCTGTGAGAGTGTTTCTGGATGAGATTGGCATTTGAATTGGTGGACTCAGTAGATTGCTCTCCCTGATGTGTGTGTGCATCATCCAATCTGTTGAAGGCCTGAATAGAACAAAAAGTGGGGGAAGAAGGAATTCACCCCTTCCTGCCTGATTGTGTCCGCTGGGACATTGATCCCCTGCCTTCAGCACTCCTGCTTCTCAGGTCTTCAAACGCATATGCCTTCAGACCTGTGGGGAATCTACATCATCAGCTCCCCTGATTCTCAGGCCTTCAGATTTGGACTGAATTAAACAACCAGCTTTCCTGGGTCTCCAGCTTGCAGACAGCAGATTGTAGGACTTCTCAGCCTCCATACTTGCATGAGCCAATTTGTCATAATAAATCTCTTTCTATATATATCTATACCTACATATAGATCCTACTGGTTCTGTTTCCTTAGAGATCCCTGACTACTAGTACACTCAGCCAAGGCAGGTGTGTTATGCAAAGGCCAAGGCCTTGGTAGAGAAAATGTGGGATCCTGCAACACGAGATGGGGAGACCTGGATGTATGCACCTGGGGATGTTTTGCTTTGCAGACCTCAAAGACCCCTCTAGGTTTACAGAGGTAGCCAACACTTCCGTTTTAAAAGCTAGCATTTCTACCCTGCTGGAAGATGTTGCAGGGCAACCCCCACACAGCTGCCACACAACAGATGAACCCCTCAGGAGCTACTTTCAGTACCCTTTCTGGTTGCCACCAAAGCTACATTCCTCTACAGCCTTTCTGGAGAGGTATAGGGCCTCATAAGTGATGAAACAGACTATATGACCAAAGAGTTGTAAGAATTAGGTAGCTTGTACAAGTAGGAGCCAGGAAAACTCTCCTTGGGCTGGAATTTGAGGATGCTTGATTGAGGGGGCTAGAATGTAAGACTAAATAAACAAGAATTTATTCACTTGATGTCTTTCTTTTTGGGATACAGAATTTAACACTCTGGTCCTAGAAAGGACCCCAGGGAATGGAGCAAACTCCCTACTAAAGTGGTTAAAGAGTCCTGGAAAAAGCAAAAGCTCATGCTCAGTAAACTAGAAATGTCTGAGTTACCCTAACAGATGGCAGAGAATGGAATAAGGAGGCTAGGTCAGTGGCTATGCTGGATGGATATATAGATATACATATATATATAATGCAAAGAGACTCACCTGAATCCAAGGTACCACAGGAGGGACGCGAGGATACACTATTCACCAAGGACATTTAGGTATGCTCTGGTGAGAGGTGAGAATTCATCTCATTCTGGTGAGAATGCTCCGTATCATTAAGAAGTTCACTGGTAGCTCACCTCTGCAGGCTGGGACTGAAGATAGTTGTTGCTGCCACAGACCCGAGCTTATTAACATCCATGGGGATGATGCCCCCCACCAGTAGAAGCCAGGTGGCACTATTTAATCAGCAGAAACCAGGAGGCTGCAATTGTACCAATTACCAGCAAGGTCGGAGGAGCAGCCAAGGGGCCCTCAGCCTCAGGGAGTTGTGGAGGTGGTTAACAGGGCATAGCATCCCTAGGGACAAAACAGATGAGCTGTCAAGAAGGGTGCTGCTTAACATCTACAACCAAAAAAGGCAAAAATGCAGGAGCAGAGTGATGAGGGCAATTGCTCCAATAAAAAATAAGGGGCTCTTGTTCATTTCCCTCAGCCAGTTTTCAAATCTGGAACCCATTGACTAACAAAGTGGCCAGGTCCCTTGAAGAAAGAACCTTGCAGCAATTACACATTGTAATGATTCCCCCAGTCCTTCCTCCAGGAGCTCTGGCCATTTACTCGAGTCACTGTACAGTGAGGTAAGAGGAATACCGAGACAGCTGGAGACTGGGGTCTGAGCTGACATTAAGGCATCATCTGGGCCTCCTAGCAAAGTAAGGGCTCACTGGCACTTTAAGCGCCGATTACATAAATTATATAAAGTGGTATTATAAATGGCATCCTGGCTAAAGCCCACCTCGCAGTGGACAACTGGGACTGACCAAGTATTCATTTCTCTAGTGCTCAAGTGTATAATCTGAATTGTTATACTTTGCAATTAGAATAATTCCCACTTCCTTGGCCCATAGGGAAGAACACATAGTAGGAAAGGCCAAGTGGAAGCCTAGGAAACTGCCCTCCCCCAACCAAGAGAGTAAATAAAAAATACTATTCCATCTCAGGGTAGAGAGAGCGGGATGGAAGAAATTCCCACGACCATTAATGATCTAAAGAATTCAGAGGGGATGCTCCCAATCATATCTGCATTGAATTTGCCAGTCTGGCCCCTGGAGACACTGCATATGTTCTTAAGAGGGATTTTAGATTACTGCAGGCTTAATCAACCAAGCTTATCACTGCTATTGTGCCAAATATAGTTTCCTTGCTAGAGCAGATTAATAAGGCCTCAGTGACGTGATATATGACCATTTATTTGGTGAATGTATTTTTTTATTCTAATTAAAAAAGAAAATCAGAGCTCACATTCTACTAGGATGAACAAAAATATTCACTTATAGCTTTCCTCAGAGCCATATTAACACCCTGCCCTCTATCACAAAATAGTACAAAGAGATCTGGACCACCTGAGTATCCCCAGAGTATTACATTGACCAGTTACATTGATGACATCACGCCAATGGGGCAAGACAAGCAAGAGATGGCTAGTACACTGGAGACCTTGGTAAGACATATGTGTTTCAGGAATTGAAGGTTAAGCTGCCACTTTAGTGAAAATTTAGGAGCGCAAAAGTCAGGGGCCTGCCCAGATATCTTCTCCAAAATAAGAGGCAAATTATTACATCTTACATCCCCTATCACAAAGAAGAAAGTATAGTGCCTAGTAGGCCTCTTTGGATCTTGAATTATCACATTCCACACCTAGGAATGCTGCTCCAGCCCCTATACCAGGTGAAATGGAAGGCTGCCAAATTTGAGCTGGTCCCAGAGGAATAAAGGGATCTGGAGCTGGTCCAGGATGCAGTACAAGCAGCCCTTCCACTGGGCCAAACAATAGAGCAGACTCTATTGTATAGAAGTATCAGTGATGGGAAAAGATGTGGTATGGAGCTTATGGCAAATAGCAACAAGAGGATCATGAGGCAGGCCCTTGAGATCTGGAGCAAGGCCACAGGAGGTAACTACATACCTTGTTAAGGAACAGCTGTGGGCACACTGCTGATCCTTGGGAGGGATGAGATGCTTGAACATGGGAAAGCCTGCACTGCCAAGTCATATGGTCGGATGGGCCCAGGGATTCATGGTAAATTGGAAGTGGTAGATCCGAGATTGAGCCTAAACCATGTTTACTATCAGACTTTGTTACTGGTTAAAGACTTCCTGTTTTATTTTCTTCTACTTGTAATAAATATTACAAGGTTTTTCTTTATTGATAATGATCAGCTCATTATCTTTTAAGATCAGGCGTTAACAACTGTATTAATTAATCTTAATGAACTTTCAAAAGACCTTTTAAGTTACTATATTGTCCAAAAGAACATCAGAAATATTTCAGTGTCCAGAATTTGAAGAATTTCCTTACAATTGTTGAAAATGATTTTTTCATTCTTTTAATCATTAGCTTTAAAATCATTTTCCAAAAATTAATCTAGAATTACCTTCAAAGAAAAATTATCTCTAATATGTAGGGCTTTTTTGTAATATGCCATAGTAAAGTACACTAGAAAAATATTAGCAAAGATTTGTCAACACTTACAAACTATGCAACGGTAGTAGTATATATAGTTCTTAACATGTTGTTTTAAATTAGCAGTTTGTACAATCTCATAATAACTCTGAGTGCTTGTGTAAGATAACACATTTTCCAAAATTCCAAGATATCCAAGAGGAAAGAATATTTGCATTTTAGGGTAGATTATACAATGAAATATTATGTCACCATTAGAACACATGTTTTCAAAGAATGTTAAATGGCATGAATAATTCCCATGAGACAATATCAAGTTAACATAATCTAGACATGCACTTAATATAATCACAGCATGTTTAAATGTCTTTCCTTTCCATGTATTCTAAAATGAATATCATTTTATAATGTGTAAAATAAATATATATTATATGAATATGATTAATTTTCTTCAAAGCTACTATGGAATTATTGAAGCCGTAGAAGATAATCTCTTATATTCATTTATTAAAAGGTTTTATTTCCTATCTAGACGCTTGATAGACAGCAAATGACAGCATAACTTTCTCCATGTAGTTTTATCAAATATCCATTTTGTTCAGATGGTCTTCATGATAAAAATGTATAAGGTATAATAGTAATGCTGTATATGTTTACGCATACAGAAGCCCTGTGCTAAGGACACACAAAGCATTGTGTTGTACTAAAGACAGCACCGAGAATCTATTGCTAAATTATATATACTTACTGCCCAAAAACAAAATGAAGCCAATGTTCACAGAATAAAATGATTATTTTTCACATAGATATATACATATACATATGTGTGTGTGTGTTTGTATCTTGCAAATCTGTACTTAACATGTTCAATCTTCTAGTATTTGTACTTATGTAATACAATTATAAAACCTGTTTTAATATTTTTGCCTATTAATTCTAATATTTATCTCGATTTAAGCAAGTTAAGATAAAGTCACAACTGTGGGCCCTTATATGACCGGTATCTTTATAGAAAGAGGAAGTTTGGACACAGACACACTCAGGGACAAGATGGCTGTGTGAAAATGGAAGCAGAGACTGCAGTTAGGCAGCCATAAACCAAGGAACACCTGAGGCAACCAGAAGTTAGCAGGGGGGCGGAACAGATTCTCCCTCCCAACCTTCAGAAGGAACCAACTCTGCCAACACCTTGATTTCAGACTTTTAGCCTGAAGAACTGTGATAATACTCTTGTTTAAGTCACTTAGTCTGTGGTACTTCGTTACTGCAGCCTTAGGAAACTCATTCATGAGGCAAAACTTTCTGAGCTCTCTACCCATGCCCTGTGAACAATGAGATTTTCCAGTCTGACTGTGGTAATAGGTTCTCAGCTCTCTGTGAGGCCTGACCACCGTTACCTCAAATCCTTTGAAGTGGTTCATTCTAAAGCTTTGAGTAGTTTCCTCTCCTGTATACACTGATCAGTACTCTGCTGAATACTCATGTGTACCCTCTGCAGATCAGAGTTTTCTCTCTGTGCAGTTTTTTTTCTCTCAGATGCTCTGTCCTGCTAACTGTAGCAACCTTGTTCCTCCCCTAACTCTCAGCTCTGTCTCCTCACCTGATGGAATCCACTGGGCCCCAGCTGGCTTCCCTCTGGGCTGCAGCCTGGAAACGGTCTCAAGACTGTCAGCTCAAGGTGAGCCATTATAGGGCTCACTCCACTGTGTCTCAGGGAATACTGCCTTTCATCACCTCGTGTCCAATGGCTTGAAAACCATTGTTTCATATATTTTGTCTAGTTTTTTTTTTCATTGTTTCAATTGTATGGGTAGATCTACTCTGTGTTACTCCATCTGGGACAAAGTGGGAGTCTATTCTCATTTAGGTATTATTTATTTTTACTACCGGCATATTTTTATAAGTTTCTCTGTAGTAATTTCCCCCACAGTATCCAGAATGAAATTTTAAAGAGATACCTCAGGACATACCACTGCTCTACTTTAAGAGACTCTTAGAATAAAATCCAAAATCTATTCTGTAGTATGTAAGCTCTCTTCCTTGGTCCGGTCCTTGCCTATTTATTTGACCTCATCTCCACTTGAGTTGCTGTGCATCGCCATTGGCTTTCTTTGATTTCTTCACATGCACAAGGATGTTTATCCTCAGAGCATTTGCACTTGCTGCTCTCTGCACCTGGAATCCTTTCCCAGAGATTCTCTCATCGATGTCCATCCCTCATCCTTCAGATCTTGGTCCAAGCCTCGCTTCCTCAGGCAGGCTTCCCCTAGTCTTATCTAAAGGAGTCCACCTGCCTAGTGGCTCTATTACTCTGCTGTATTTTCTTCATGCCATTTTTCCCTATCCGAAGTATCTTAGAGTTAGCTGCCCATTTTCCCTTAGAATATAAATTCCATGAGGAATATGAATTTTACTTTCTTTTTCATAGCTACATCTTCAGTTTATACACCAGCGTCTATGGAATAATAGTGCTCATTAAATGCTTTTGGTCACTGAGTAAATTAATTTAAGAAAAGAATGTAGGCAGCTAAAATATAAAACATAATGTATTCATCTTCTATTCTCCAGAGTCATTAATAATTTAATGATGCTTTGCTTTATCCTTTATTTGTAATTTAGAGAGGTAACTTACATGCTTAAAATGCATTTTATACTGTTTACCCTCACACAAAATAATACGATATTATTGTAAAATAGTTATGTTTATGCTATCTGTTCATGTTACAGTAGAAAGAAAATAAGTTAACATGCATATTGTATAAGGATTAAAAACAATTTTCTTTTGGACTACCTAAAAATGTGTCTCTGGCATTAAAGAGTGGAATATTCAGAAACTTCATATTTATATTAGAGTATTTATTATTCCCCATCATCTCTCATTTCCATAACTATAATTTGTACTATTGCTCTGCAGACAAGCCAATCTTCAAATGTGACACTTGAGGAGGAAATGTAGCCATATATCTTGGTTGCATTAAAAATTATAATGATAGGAAAACTCCAAGCAAAATATTTATTAAGTGAAATTCTTAGTGCTATATAAGAGAGCTGTAACCGTGGTATATCAGTCTTAGAAAAATATTATTCTTATCTTGTGGACATATGGGAAATGTGAAACAAGAAGATAGAAAGAGTTGTACGTGCAAATGTATGCCTTTAGCTAGAAATTTGAGTTGCAAAGTCTCTCCTAATCTAGAATAATGGTTTTTGTCTTGTAGGAGGGGAGCGATCTTATATCCTTTTATGCAAATCAGATTCCATAATGTGGACAGGCATCAAGTGAATAAGCCTTCTTTCAACTTTTATTACAAAGCAACATTAATGAGGTCATAAAAAGGTAACTTCAGACACTACAAACTGTAAAAAGATTTCCATCACAGCCAGCCAGGGTCTTTGTCCTCAGGTTTTGTTAAGCATCTGCCTGAATTTAATGTATAGTGTATAATTTTCTATATGTTGAATTTTATACGTTTCATGTTTAGCAAAACGTATATGTATGTTCACTGACAACTTCATTGTATGTATTCACATTTGATTATTTTCTCAAAGGAACCATTTACTTTTCCAGGGGAGGAAAATGATGTAGATGTAAATATTTCTTTCTTTTTTTTTTTTTTAAAGATTGGCACCTGAGCTAACAACTGTTGCCAATCTTCTTGTTTTTTTCTTCTCAAACCCCCCCAGTACACCTAGTTGTGAGTGTCTCTGGTTGTGCTGTGTGGGACACCACCTCAGCATGGCCTGATGAGCAGTGCCATGTCTGTGCCCAGGATCCGAACTGGCGAAACCCTGGGCCGCCGAAGCAGAGAGCATGAACTTAACCACTTGGCCACGGGGCTGGCCCCAATGTAAATATTTCTTGTAGACAGATAATGACGTTCATCCTTAACAAATATTCCAACTGGAGTTTTAGAAAGGGGCAAACTACATACAAACTTATTAAATGTGTGAACAACCTGGTTTTTGAGGAAGGGGCCAATTGCTGTGGGCAAGTATTTCTAAATACTGAACTCTAGAGTTACATGTACTTACATAAGCAAGGCTGGGAAACTACCGTCCTCTCTGGCTAAATGATTAAGAACAATAAGCATATTTTCTCTGTGGGTAAGCCCACTCCCAAGAAGGAAGAAAGGCAGGGGCTATGCTACATAAAGGTCTGAGCTGGTGGACAGTCCAAGTGGTAGGACAACCTTCTCTACTTAGGGACACAGGCATATTCCATCTGTAGCTCTACGTCCTAGGATGCTCTCCTCATCGTCATGGTCAAAGATGGCCTACTAACGCTGTATCTTCATTCCAAACTATTGGAATGAGAAACGCTGGGCAAGCAGGTTCCTTTTAAGGGTATAATCCAGAATTTAGATCCATCATTTTGTTCACATTTCTTTTTGTTAGAGCTTAGTCACACGGCCACAAATAGCCATAAAGGAGGCTGGGTAGGTATGATGCTGTGACATATAAATTTGGTCTTCCTCTGCTGTTCCTGGCACAGAGTTCCTAAAACCCTTGGAATTTCCTAAGTGATGAGAGCAACAAACATGTCTTTTCTGATGTTAATGAAGTAACTTTTGGACTGCACCCAAGGATGGAGACTGGTTGCCAGGAAAACCAATATTATGACTGAGGGTTGAAACTTTCAGTCCCACCCCCCTGACTTACGGGGAGGAGAGAGGAACTGGAGGTTGAATCCATCACCAGTGGCCAATTATTCAATCAAGCATGCTTATGTGATGAAGCCTCTATAAAAACCCCAAAAAACAGAGTTCAGAGAACATCTGTGTTGGTGAACATGTGGTGATTTGGGGAGAGCGGTGTGCTTGGAGAGGGTGTGGAGGCTCCCCGCTCTTTTCCCATACCTTGTCCTATGCATCTCTTCTATCTGGCCGTTTCTAAGTTATACCCTTTTACAATAAACTGGTAATCTAGTAAGTAAAGTGTTTCTCTGAGTTCTGTTAGCTGCTCTAGCAAATTAATTGAATCCAAGAAGTGGGTCATTGGAATCTCCAATCTATAGCCAGTTGGTCAAAAGCACAGGTGAAAACCTGGACTTGCAATTGGCATCTGAAATTAGGGGGAGGGGGTGCAGTCTTGTGGGCTGAACCTTTAAGCTACGGAATCTGACACAATCTTTGGCTAGATAGTGTCAGGATTGAGTTGAATTGTAGCACACCCTGCTGCTGTCTGAAGAATTGCTCCTTTGGTGTGGGGAAACCCCCTCCCCCACGTTGGAATTAGGAGCAGAATCTGTCAGTGGGCTTTTCATTTTATTTTATGAGAATGTAAACAAAAGAATTTAGTTCCATGTGAATTTACAACTTATAATATAGACTGCCCACTGTTGTATCTTATATTTATTTTGGACATGTGAAAGGTTCTCAGATAAAAGTATACTTTATATATTTATATATATTTGAATTTAATAGTCTATAATGTTCCAACTTCAGGTTCAGATAGCAAAGAATACTATATTTACTTAATCTATTGTTTCTTGAATCTATTGTTTCCCAAAATTTCATTTAACACATAGAGTTCAGATATTGAAGGACATCCTAACAAATGCATCAAAACCTATTCAGTTTCAGAAAATTAGAGTTGGGAGAAAGAGTTTGGATCATGAAGGATACCTGTGATTCTGTTCTGCAAGCAGTGGATAAACAGAAAATGGAGATACTATTAATTTCTAAGACGCTGAACACTCCATAATATTTCTTCTTGGTTTATAGCTTGAGCTCTTTTGTATCTGCATGCTCCCTAATTGTTGGTGTTCTCCATAGGTTCCATCATCAGCCCACTTCTCTTTACTCTGTACATATTCTTCCCCTAGAATATCTTCCATTTTCCAGTTGTCAATTACCACCTATCTACTAATATAATATGATGCCTGGTAAAAACTTGAAAAGTAGACCAGCCACTTCTCTTTCCACAGATAAAGAGGGGGAATCACTCAGAATCAGAATGTTTATCATTATGTGAAAAATTATTTGAGTGGTCTGCATTAGTTACATAAATATTAGCCAACTAGGAATCCATTGCCCTCAGAAATGTTGTTTTAATCCACCTATTTTTCTGTATGCCTAATATAGCTAAGCTCAGTTTATTTACTACCTAATACAAAACTTATAATAATCCTATAAGGAAAGTTTATAATCATCTCAAGTTTAAAAATGAGGAAGTTAAGGTACAGAGATAGCGGTTATCTATGTCATGTGCTTAGAAATTGGAAAGGCCTGGACTTGAAATTAAGTAGCCTTAGTCAGTCCATAGCCCATATTGTATCCCGTTCTTTGCATTATCTCCTACAACTCCCTAATGCAGCCATTCGTCTGACACTTCTACCACAGCAACACACTCCTTCTGTCTTGTCCTTCTCAAATCCATTCCATTCACCCATGGGATCAAGAGCGACCAAATTCATTTTCAGAATTACCCATGAATCGTAGGCCTGTCCCCGACTAGGTCTGCAGTTTCGTCTTTATAATTTATACTCCAGCAGTATCAGGCTGCTTATAATTCTGTCCCCTCACCTTGTTCTTCCTCTTCTCAACCTTTGCTCAGATTTTTTTTCTAACCCTCTACCTGAAGATCATTTGTTTCCCGTTTTCCCTCCCTCCTCTACCTGAATAACTCTTAGCCGTTCTCTAAGGTACAGGTCAGTATTACCTCCTCCAGCAATTTTCATTGACACATGAAGATGAGTTGTTAACCTTCAGGATTTCCATAATGAATTTTTGCATACCTCTATCATTTCTCTTACCACATTGAACTTTAATTAAGTTACTTTTTTTCTGCTTCAGTGCTGGTGTCACCCGAAAGTCCAAGATTACCTTATCTTTTTCTCTCCAGTTCCTAGTTCAATGCTGAGCATATAATAAGGACTCAGTGAATGTCCAGTGACTCAACAAAACTCACAGAAAATAAAACCAGAATGTGAATTTATTACGTGTCACTTAAAACTGGAATTAAAAAAGGAGCAGTCAGTTTTCTGACAAGCTACATGGGAGAATCTATTAGGATAAACCAGGCTTTGTTGCAGAACACACAACCTCAAAATTTTAGTTGTTAACACTGTAAAAATTTGTCACATACATAATCCACCATAGGTCTGGAACTCTCCATAGCAGCTCTCTGCTATGAATAACTCTATGACCCAAGATGCTTTGATCCGGTCCATAGTGGCTTTCCCATTTCAATATGCAATCATCAGCACTTTTGTTACAATAGAGGAAGAGAGGGACCTAAGAACTGTGCAGGGGTTTCCACTGTCTTATCCAAGAAGTGCCTTACATTGTGTTTGTTCATGTTTCAATGGCATAAACTGGTCACATTGCCCACCTCAGTGTAAGGGGGCTGAAAAGTACAGACTTCACTTCTATTCAGGAAGAAAAAAATCCAGATATTGAAAATTACTAGTAGTGTCTACCATAAAGAGTAAATCATAACTTAAGCATATTGAGGCAAATTTTGAAGTTAGGATTTTAAATTCTTATAAAAGAAACTTTAATCTCTGCATGAATCAAAGAAATGAATTACACTTAATTGGAAACAGAGTATGTCGTCACTCTAGTTAATTTTCAGAGATTATAACTTTCATAACACTTTTAATAAAAATGGTAATAATTATGAAGAATGGAAGTCCATACATTTTTCTAGAAATACAAATTTTCTATTTTTATAAGAACAAACCAACTGAGAAGAATATATATGGACCACATCGGTTCAAACTTTTATAGATTTATTGTGTCTTACATCAACATTATCCTGCGGACCTACACTGAGTCATATCATAGGAAAGAGTCATATAAACTCACTCAGTAGAATATCTACTTTAGAGAGGTTAAAGAGACATGTTCCCTCACGTGAGAGTTTCCTCTTATCATGTCACATGGGAAAATTGGCCCCAGATATCTGACACAGGAAAACAAACAAATAAAACAAAAACAGATCTCCCAGATAGTTTGCTATATTATTTTGGGTGATATAAAAATTATTGTATTTTGTCCTTTGTTTTGATCACAAGGACTCCTGGTGTCATGATGTTACATCCCCACTTCTGTCAGGTATTGCATTTTTCTGCACTGATATATTGTTTGGCTTTATTACTTTCTAGACCATATTGTGTTTTCTTGTAATTCCTTTAATTATTTTATCCTTTAGAACTTTACATTCTTACAATCCTGTGAAATGTGGCAGATGATAGATAACCAAATTACTCCTGCGTTCATCTGGGGGAGTAAGCATAACCACTAAGGAAATGTAACCTTTACGTCCTCTAGTTAGCCATTTCTATTCTTGCAGGCTTATAAGGAAAAACTCTCGTGTTTCTCCTCTGCTACTCACACAGAACACTTCTGCGACCAGACTTGTTGTTTCCTTCCCACACCAACCAGCTGGGTGTCCTACAATTCAATTCAGGTCTGACACTATCTACCTGAAGTTAGTATCAGATCCTACAAGTTAAGGGCTTAGTCCCACAAGACTTCCCCCAATTCAGACACCAATCACAAATCCCAGGTTGTCACCTATACTTCTGGGTGACTGGCTATAAATCAGGGTTCCCATAACCCCTGTCCTGGGTTAGATAATTTGCTAGAAAGTTTCAAAGAACTCAGGAAAACACTTATATCTGTTGGCGTATTATATAATAAATGATATAATAAAGGATACAGATGGACAGCCCGATGAAGAGTTACATAGGGTGAAGTGGGGATGAGTCCCAAGCACAAGAGCTTCTGTCCCTATGGAATTGGGATGCACCTCCCTCCCAGCACGTGGACATGTTCACCAACCCGGAAGCTCTCTGAACACCATACATTCAGGGTGTTTATGGAGGTTTCTTCATGTAGGCAAGATTTATTGATAACTCCTTTTCTAGCCCCTCTGCCCTGCTTGAAGAATGAGAAGTAGGGCTGAAAGCTGCAAGCTTCTAATCGTGGCTCGGTCTTTCTAGTGATCAGTCCCTATCCAGGAGCCCATCCCAAGTCACCTCTAAAACAAAAGATGATCCTATCACCCAGGAAATCCTGAGGGATTTAGGAGTTCTGTGTGAGACTCTCTTATCACTCAAGAAATTACAAAGGTTTTAGGAATGCTGTGTCAGGAGCTTGGGTCAAAGACCAATTAATTTTTCTTTGCTATATTCTTTCTTTAGATAGTGCTAAAATCCTTCACTCAGATGCTGGTCTAGTCTTCCTGGTATGGAAACCACTTTTTCCCAAGTGGTTTAGAGATTCTGTTGATTTCTTTTCTCTTTCAAAATGAGTTTATTATATGTTTTAACTCAGTGATGACGGTCTTTTTTGCTTACGTGAACATTCCATTGATGTGTCTCCCTCAGAAAGTTGTCTAGTGAATATACAAGATATATTAAAATTCTCAAACATCAATGAAAAATATTAATTGCCACATTCCTTTCTTATATAGCCTGAAAACTTTCTTTTGACTATTTATTATAGAAAGCACAATTAAAAATAATCATAACAGCTTCTTGAAAAGTTGTAGTTTAAGCCATGCATTCTTATAGAGCTGTGGTTCTTTTAATTTCCGGGTGAGGGTTGGGGGAATTTGATAAAAGGCCTTGATCATTTTCTAAGAAAACCACATACATGTTAGCACGTGCTTTCAAAGATCTGTTCCCATCTTAATGCTAAGTCTCTCCAAAATGTTTCTCAAAGAACATTTTCTTTTCTCTAACTAAAATCACTTTTTGGCAGTCTTATTTATCCATCATCTCCACAGATAGCTTCAAAAATCTTAGTCTCAAATCTCCACCTCTTTGATTTGCTTACAAACACCTCCTATGTGATGTTGGGTAACATTTCCTCTGTCTCCTCCGAATCCCCATAGCATTGTCCTTGGCCTTTCTTGTGGGGCACACCACTTTCAACTTTGTATTAGTGTCATCTCATCCAACAACTGAAACTTCCAGTATTTGCAGGCAAGCTTGTGCACAGGAACTCCTATTCAAGTTTGCTAAGCAGTTCCTGACTAGAAAAGAAAAGCAGGGGGGAGGATCTATTTTCCAATTTTTTTAGTGGAAAAATATATAATTTGTAAGTCAACGAAAACTCTCAGCTATTTTCCAAAAATGTAACTAGAACACTGTGAGGTAGCACTGAATTTGAATGTGAAGTGCTTAAAGCATTTCTTCCTGAACATCAGTTAAGATGGCTTTGTGTAGACTAATGACCTCTTTCAGCACCAGCTACATCCAAGATGCACATTCCCGCTTTTGACATAAGACATGGCTTTCAAAATGTCTACACCTAACTCTGATAGTCATCAATTGAATTTAGAATGTAACTCTAGAATTTTCTTGCATATTGTTTAAAATATCTATATCATTTTGGGGTGAATATTTCTTTTTCTACATAACCATCACCCAAAACATTGTATTGAGAGGTATGTATGTTCTATGAAGTTTTGATACTAAAAATAAAGAAGTCTACCAGGAAAAAGGTTAAACAGGGAGAGTTTCTGCTAAAGTCCCTTCAGTTGCAAATAAAAGAAACTAACTTATGGTAGTATAATTAGGAAAATTATTAAAAGGGTATTGGGTAACTTCACAGAATCCAAGGAGGAGTTGATCTCCTAAGCTTCAGAAAGGGTAGGAATAAGAGGCATTTTAGAGATCTTAGCTGTAGAAAGTCTTATACTTTCTCTTTGTAAGAGGATCATAGGCCTGCTTTAGCCACAAATCATATATTGTTCTGCCGATCAAAACCCAGAACTCACAGAAGAAAGAATCTAATGGGCCCTGCTTGACTGAGGTGTCCACTGATAGGCAAATCATCTTGGGCTGGGAAGGGTCATGCAGCATAAACATGGCTGCTTATAGACCATCCATATGGGTCAGGTGGGTAGTTCTTAGATTCAGAAGATTTAGCACATGGATGCTAAAGCTGTTCTCTATTACTTGTATCTGATTCATCTATAAATGTCTACTGAAGCTAGCCTGGTGCTATTTTCACAGTAAACATATGCTGAATTCATATTGTTTCCCTTGCTTTCACTTTTTTTCTAAAGACCTGTAATATATCAGACAGTCACTACTCAAGCATAGAACTTGGAAACACGTATTGTGCTGTTTCATTATAGGAAGTTCTTAAAGTTAAATTAATCCAAGGCATTTTGATACAACTGTTATTCAAAAAAGTGTAGAGTTTATTTTTCAAGTTAAAGTAAGTTGAAGTTGTTGGAGTAAGCTCCTTATGAAATTATTAAAATAATACTGTCTGAGTGACAGGCAGGGAAATTTAGCTAAACTGTTATGAAAAGAGTTGGTTCTTTGTTTTCGTGTGTTTTTAAAGATTCTATTTATACCCATTCGGTTCTCTTTCTCCGCCTCTTTACGGAAATCTCATGAGTTGTGTGAAATATGGATGAAGTCTGCCACACATGACTTAAAATACCAAATACTTTGAAAAGTTTTAAAGTAGCTTTATTTCTTTGGCCTTCATGCTTTTAAAAATCTAAATTTGTTCAGAAATATACCTTATTTTTTCTAAAAGCTGATGTGTTATAGCATAGTTAGAATCAAATATAAAGCATAACCTGATCAGAAAATCTCTATTATAATATTCTTTGAAGAATATGCAAAATTGTATAGCTAGTTTCATGAACACTGACTGCAATATTTATTACTAAAGGTAAATGTGAAACCTTGTTCTTGCCTTCCCTGTCTGTCTTTCTCAACTCACAACACTCTATATTTTCAAAGTGAAATCACTTGATTTGAATTGCAAATCTTATCACATATATAGTTTTATTCTTTTCTATCTGGATGAGTGACAGTGGTATATAAGAGTTAACAAACCTTATCCAGTTTTAAATACATTTCTGGTATTGAAAGCTAACAGAGCTGAAAGATGAATGGAAGAAAGCTCAGCTCCTGTATTCATTCTTTTATTTGTGTTCTGAAAGGGCCTTATGGAGAAAACCTGATAGAAATGTCATGGCATCGCTAAATAGATCGAAGTCCAAGGTGGGAAAATAAAAGGTTGGCTTTGCTGCTTCTTTTGTCATTTTATAAGGAATGGATAGTGCTTTCAAAACGAGGGCCTGAGGCTATGCATGTCCTTTAATTTCTCAGACCCTGAGAAGAAGCAAGGCCATCTCTCAATGGTCTACTGAAAGAAGCCCTTAAAGAAACTTCACGTTCCAAGAACACACATCCCTTGTGAGGATGACAACAAAATTGGGAGGGTGGGGGGATCTAAATTAAGGAGGAATATATTCCTGTGCACGGGAATATCCAACACCCACTGAAGAGCTGATCTGGGAATATTATCAGCATGGCTGCACTGAGACTTGTTTTCTGTGATTTGTTGCGCTTTGTTTCGCTGGAAAATGGGGTTCACCTTTAAATTGTGTGTGAAGTAGAGTGATAATTTGGGCATCACGAGAGTTTTCAGCTAGCTACATTGCTAATATGTGACAGTCAAACGAGTAAAAATACTACACTCTGAGAAGTTCCGAGCAAACTTAGAAATTTGTTTCTCATTTGAGGCTACAAAGTATTGTGGAAAAGCAAGGTCTTTGCAGTGATGCAGTCTTGAGTTTATATCCTCACTCACTTCATTTCTAAGTTTCTACCTTGGCAAATTAGCTAACTTTTGGGCCTCAGTTTCTACCCTTCTTAAATGAGGATAGTCATATAGAATATATTGAGCCCTCTGCAGGATTAATTGAAATAACATAGGTGAACCATCAGCACAAATTAAACTCGCAGTAGGGATTAATTTCCTTCTCCCCATTGAAATTAATTTGGCTCTAATGTGGATGGTTGCATTTACTTTGAGGTTTTTTTAATTGATGGCAACGATTTTAGAAGGTTAACCTATTTCTGCCATTTGGAATAATTAAAAGTGATTAATCATTTATTTTTACAGAGTATTACTTGTTAGTGATTAAGTAAAATTAAGATTTGGAGTTCGACTTTTAGGCAGAATAAATGTATGCTGTATCTCATCCTTTCTTTAAAGGGCAGAATATGCTTAATATACATTTGTCCTACAATATGATATAACCTGAAAATACAGCATTCTTTTGCCTAATAGTGTAGCACTGCTATTGGTAATGGAATGATAAAATATTTAGACTGAGAAAACAGGACAGCTATAGTTTTAACCTAAAGTTAAGTGAGAAAATAAAGTAAATGATATAGATGTTAGCTCCACAGTTTACACAAAATAATACCTATAAACAAGTAACGATATGTCTCTGTTTTCCTGGGACAATTCTGAGTTACATTTGAAATACCAATGATATTAATAGGGCCTGCTTCACTTCTAAAAGAACATTGCTAATATAATTATTAGAAGAAAACACATTTTTTCTTTTATAAGCTAATTTTGGGGAAACTTGTCTACGATTCACCATTCAGATGTAATAAAAGAAAATACTGAAGATTCAACTACAGTAAAAAAAAAAACTATCATATGGAAAAATATCACAAACAAAGTCAAACAAAAAAACTGGAAAAAATATTTGAAACATATATTATGGATGAAAGGCTAATGTATAAAAGACTATTAAAAACTAAAGAGCAAAGACTAAATCCTCAATTGATTAAAAGGCAAAGTAATGAACAGTTTATAGAAAAAAAGATACACAAAACATCCTTAAGTATGTCACAAGATGCTCATTGTCACCCTTATTAAGAGAAATGCAAATTAAAACTACCACAAAATACCACTTTTCATCTATTAAATGCATAAAAATTCAAAAGCCTGACAGCACACTCTGCTGGTGAAGCCGTAAGGAAACCGACCCTCTCAGACACTGCCAGTGAGAGTGTCAAATGCCACAGTCCCACTTCTAGGGGTGAACCAAAGATACAACTCCGCGAATATAAAACATCATATGAACAAACTTATCCACTGAGGTATTATTTGTCATAAGAATACACTGGCAGGAACCTAACACAATGGATTTCTGTGGAAGTATAAACAAACAAGCATGTGCAATCGCCATAAACCTCTGTGGAATGATTTCCAAGACACATTAAGTGAAAACCATAAGGTGCAAATAATGCTTCATGCTCCACCATTTTGTAAGGAAAAAGGAGAAATAAGAAGGCAATGCATGCACTTGCTATTTTTGTGGAGGGAAACCTAGCAAGAAAAAATGAGGATGATGAAAATCACTAGAGAGATCACCAGAGAGAGGGGGAGGAAATGGTATTAAGGGGCGAGTTCTGGCAGCGAGAATTTTCTGTATTTAACTTTTTATGTGGTTTTGACTTTTGTACCATATTAATATTTCACATGTACAAAAATTAAATCATAAAGGATAAAATAGTCAACTCCAATTTGCATCTAAGAAAAACCAAATAAACCAAAGTTTATTTCAAATTAAGAACAATTGCAAAAAATATAATGAATTCAGGTAATTTGGAAAAAGTCCTCTGACAGAATACACTTAGTGGTAGCTATTCTAAGGACAAAAATAACTGCAAAGGAATTACTTAGTTGATTTGTTTATAGTTGTGGTATAAATGTAGTTAAATCTAAAAGTCTTCTGTTTGTGATATAAGAAGACAGCACATAGGTAAATATACTGATTGATTTACCTATGGGAACCATGGGATTCAGTGTAGAAGAAAGAAAATATAAATACGTCATGTGAAAGGTGATGAAGAACTCTGTGGAAAAGTATGTGTGTGTATGTGTGTATCTTCCAGCTCTTTGAACAGAAGAGCCTAGAAACAAGGACACACCATTAGCAGTATGTAAAACGTGAGCTCAGGTCTTCATTTTTAAGTACCATTTCCCATTAAAGGGAACTAAGACTCCTTGAAGAAATGACTGATTTCAGCCTACTAATTAAGCTGAGCCTATCAGCTTGAGTTTGTATCTTAGATACACATTTTAAGCTATGTGACCTTGGGCAAGTTACACAATATAGCTCTGTTACAATTTCCTCCATTATAAAAATGAGAAACATTGTAATAGCTAATACTTATATGGCTATACTATTTGCCAGGTACTATTTTAAGATCATTTCTGTTGTATTGGCTTCTTGAAAGTTGGAAACATGAAATGCAGAAATCATTAATTTAAAAATGATATATTTTGCTTACATATTTAAATATAAACATAATTTTAAAAATATATAAAAATCATGACAGACAATATATTTGTTCCTTACCCCTCAAAAAGATTTTGCAAATCAAAAATATACTATGAATGCCAAAGAAGGCAAATAGCAAAGGAGATGAAAGCCACTTTACAGAAAATAAAATAAAAATGACTAAAATAAGTAGAAGTAAAGTTTAAACTGACCAAAAATCAAAGGAATACAATTAAAAATGAGTTATAATGTGTCACTTTCAACTTAAAAATATTAAAACCAAAATAATAAAAATTAAAAGCTAGCCAGTGTTAATGAGAGTTCATGTTAACTGAATGTTAAATATTAGGCAGGACTCTAAATTTGTGCAAATTTCCAAGCAATTCACATGGGGATCCCAGAAATGTGTACAACTTTGACAAGTAATTCCATTTCTTAGAATTTATTCTAAGTAAATAATCATGGTTTGTACAAAGACATAGTTACAATGATGTTTTCCTTAGCATTATTTATATTATCAAAAAATTGTAAACAATCTAAATCATATACAGGCAAATTCATTATTAAACATCCACACAGTGGAACACCATGCAGCTATTACCAATTACATTAAATGAAATTACATTCAGTGTACATTTTTACATTTTAAAATATTATATTAAATTTTTAAAGTAGCACATTTTTAAAATATGTATTTTATGATAATAGAAGAACACTAGAAACCTATACATCAAAAAGTCAAAAGTACTTATCTTCAAATTGTAGTTTTAGGATGACTTTTATTTTCTTTTTGGGCATGTGCATTTTTAAAATTTTCATGGTATTTCTTTTTTATTGTAATCAATGTATAACTTTTGACATGAAGAAGAAGAGAAGATACGAAAAATAGATTCAAATTATTATATACTCTTTTGAAGGCAAGATCAAGTCTTCAGAAAAACACACCGAGATTCTAACATTTCCTCTTCTTAATCATAATACAATTAACTTGCTCAATCAACTCTAAACTGTATTAGAGCATCCTTTCAGAGAGCTGCATTAATTGAGGAAAAGTAATTAAGTAACTTGAAACCATTTTTAGGTATTCTAAAGAGAACTCCCTCTATTTGAGTGTTTTGAGCCAAACACAACTGTTCCTGAAGATTAGAGTTGGATTTGCTATTTTCTAAATCCCAAGATCATAACATGTCACTTTCTTGCATCATTAGAATTACCTTCATCTAATAGGAAAATGTTATGAATAAGCAAGTGATGAGTTTTAAAATAAGAGAGAAACGAGCATAGAAAATCAGACCACATTACTAGTTTTCTGAAAAACTACTCTGGTGATTAGATGAATTTAGCTTAGTATGATCAAAGTTAATAGCCCAGTATAAGGATTTGTTTATTTTTTAGTTAAATGAATTTGCAATGCCTGGTTATGGAAGCTTTCCAAAGGATCGAAGAATTGAAAAAATGAATATAAACAAAAGGTATGATAAATAGCAGTGTAACAAGCTAGGGTAGGCAAAAGACTAGAGAGAGCCAAAAGGCTTAGAGGGGTATCTGGTCTGTCTTAGCATCATCAGTAATTATATGAAACTGATGATAAATAGGGATAACTGAAAGTTTCTGAGAATATGAAGATTATACCAGTATCTTAAAATATATTTATAACATAAATAGACATATATTTAAGTATATTCGTACGCATGTATGTGTAAGGGGTGTGTGTGTGTACTGAGATATTAAAGAGAGATTTGCAAGTTTAAAGGAAACAACGTAGTTTTAAAGTAGAAGACAAAAACCTCAATAAAAATGCCACTCAGCAGGTGGGGAAGCTCGAAAATTTAATTGTCCTAATAAGTAATATCTTATTGTGATTTGTTCTTTGTTTTTAAATATCTCATCTTAAGCCTTTTTTTTTTGCTGCTTAAAGAGGTGGCTGTTTTATTTGAGAAATTGTCCCATACATTATCAGGTGTTTTGGGTAATGAGATTGTTCCACTGAGAAAATGCCAAAGTTCTTGGTCATTGATTCTAAATCCCTAATACGATTCCTCCACTGAAAAAAATATTTAGGAATTCTAAGCAGGATTTACTATATGTACCAGAATATTCGCTCCATGAGGACAGGGTGTTTGGCTTTTTCTGACTGCTCTATGCCTAGTAGAATCTGATATTCTGTTTGATACATTATTTTATGATATTACTCATCTTCCAGATTGTTGTTACTCTCTACGCCTCTTATTCTACAGTTTAACATTTCTTTATAGTCTTTGTTATGAAGCAAAACAGAGTCAAACATAAAGAAGCAATTTAAATTTTAATGTTTTGTTACCCTTTAACTTGAAACACTCCTAAACTTACGTATAGTTATGAGACCATGTAATATTATAATGAAGGATTTAATGATTTTAATAACGCCTACAGGTTTCAAAATACCTGAATGATCAAAATAATGAGTAGCAGCATTTTGGGCAAGTTCAACACTTGACTACTGATAATGTTTCAAATCATATCCAGCAAGTGATATTTTTTAGCTAAAAGAATTAAAGTTAGGATGGACTTTTACTTTATCTCAGAGAAACAAAAAGGCTACAGCCTAGAAAACTAACATCTCCTGGTCAATGAGAAAATGACAAACTTCATCATCAAGAGTGATGATGCCAACAAGAATGTAAATCACAGCATCCATATATGGAGACACTCCTATCTTCTGGCCATCTACTCAGTCCTAGTACCATCCCTGATCCTCCTAACATTGCTGAAGATTGGGTGCAATTAATCCCACATTGAATATGGCTAACCCAAGTGGAAATCATATAATTTGCTCAAGTATGAAGTGAAGGCAGGTATCAAATTTGGACATGTTTAATTCCAAAGCCCATATCCTTTTCTCTCTTTATTCCTCTAGTGCAATTAAGAGCCTTAAATGAGCAGTAGTGGGACTTCCAAAGTTTTGCAAAATCTACAACAATAAAAATAACTAAAAATTAAGGAAAGTTTACACTTTCAGTCAGAGTAAGTTCTGCTGCATGTATTTTCATTCGGTCTAGGATAATGTTCAGTAATATTCTGGGAAGATAAACTAGATATCCAGTCTCTTGTGGAAAAAATCACATATACTTTGATTTACGAACTTTCTGACTTCAGAAATGAGGATTAATCCTTGTTATTTTGTCCATATAATCTACCTATACTTTCAGCAATTAAATGAAAATTCCTTTTAAAAAAAGTCTTTGTCTAAGTAACGCTTAAAGTTTCTCCATATAGTCTTATAGTCTCTAATCTTGACTCCATAATAGTTTATACAGCTAGTGATCAATAACTACAAATAAGAAGAAATGAAATTATCTTTAGAACATCTCTATACTATTTAAGTTCTTTTATATAAAGAACCTTTTCCACAATAAATAAAAATAATATTATTTTATGTCATTCATGGATTAGTTTCTCTAAATATTGAATATTAGTTTTTAAAAGCTGTCTACTGGAGACATTAGTTATGTCTTCAAAGAAATAAAATGTATGAAATATTTCATAATATTGTTATTTCCAAATTTATTAAGCTTCTTTTATCTTATGCTTTCCTATAATCTGGGCCTAAGTTTATTATAATAAAAATAGAATTTATTATTAATTAGGTCAGAAAAATAAACCAAGTCATCTGGTCTGAGCTTTTCTGTTTAATCTTCACTCTTGTGTCCAGTCCAGTAAAATGTTGCTGAATAAAAACTCTAAAGTCATTTACACAGTCATTTCTCCAAAAAAAATATATAAACAGAGGAAGCATAATAATTCTTAGAGAACTAACTGTTGGTAGAAAGTTTTATTTTAAGTTTTTGATGTATTGTCAACATTTGGCTCTAATTACAAACTCTTGTAATTTACTTTAGATTTTGAATTAACATTAAATATTGAACACACACTATGATTAGTTGGTTTACGATTTCCCAGGCTTAAAAAATTTTGAATAAAACCCCCTTTACAAAATAGATGAACAGCATCCAAATGATGTTTCTGATACATCATAAAAAGAAAAGTTGTCTTGAAGTTCTCTGTAAACACAGGTGTAGAGCATTGAGGAAGAGGACTTTCCAGAAAGTTCTATCCAACTTTTGATTAGCCTGCAAGTAACCAGATGTTGCCAGCAAAGAATCTCCAACTTCCTTTGCACACTCTTCTGGTTAATAACAAAGCAGTTCTAACTAGACAGCCGTGTGATGTCACATCTTAAATATATAATTTTTTCTAGCTCTATTAGCTCTTGAGTACTTCCATTACCTCTAGAGTAAATATAAACATTTACACTGTTCATAATGCCATAAAAATCTTGCAACCCTGAGAAGTGATTCCAACTTTATGACATACCTTACTTTGACTTTATTGTTAATATTAATAAATTCTATAAAGAAAAAAACAACTGGCATCATTATAAACTGCTCCTGATTATTATATGGCCATATTCTGGATTTTTGATTCTTCTATTTAGCTCCTATATTTGAAAATTTACAATAACAGAGGTTTACATTTCTCTGCTTTATGGTGTCCTAAATGTAAGCAGATTGACTTGCTTTGTACATAGCACGCCTCACTCTAAAATGATGGTACAGCCAACCACCTGTTCCAAGGAAAGATCTTATAACAAGGCAGACCTCATGAAATATTTTTAAAATGATGTTTGTTTAACATAAAACATTATGATGTTTTGATCCATCTTCCAGATGAAAAGAAGTGGAAATACATTCCAATATTTCTTTCTCCAAGTTAAACATAAAATTATATTTTATATTTTACATTATAACTTGTTTCAGTAATCCTGCCTAAAGAGTGAAAATAAGAATAGCCTCTTAGAAGTACAGCACCACATTATGGGACAGGAAAACATCTTGGAAGAGATTTTCCCAAGAAACGCCAAAAGTTTAGAGTAAGGTGGATCTGGTAGGAGGTATTTATAGCACAACTCTGTTGCTTCCTAGTTTGTGACACAGTGGGAAAATGACTTAATCTGTTGGTGCCTAAGGTTCTTTATCAACAAAACAGGAATACCTACTCTATTAGTTTTATATTGCTGCGTAACAAATTACCACGAACTTGGCAGCTTACAGCATAGCCAATTTGGTATATTATCTGGAACATATTAGGTGATAAGTATAGACAGTAATTATTTCTATTATTATTAAAGGTTTATTTGGATTTAGGACCAGAAAAAGAAGTAAAAATAGAATCAATCAGAATGTTTAAGCATGATTCATGTGATCAAAAATGAAGTGTGAGGGGGGCCAGCCCAGTGGCAGAATGGTTAAGTTTGCGCGCTCTGCTTCAGTGGCCCTGGGGTTCGCCTGTTCGGATCATGGGAGCAGACCTATGCACTGCTTATCAAGGCATGCTGTGGCAGATGTCCTACGTATAAAGTAGAGGAAGATGGGCACGGTTGTTAGCTCAGGGCCAATCTTCCTCAGTAAAAAGAGGAAGATTGGTGGCAGATGTTAGCTCAGGGCTGATCTTCCCCCACCACCCCCCAAAAAATGAGGTGTGAGATTATTTTCTAAAACAGCAGTTTGGAAACTTTTTCTCTAAAGGGCCAGATAGTATAGTAAATATTTTTGGCTTTATGGGCCATGTGGTCTTTATCACAGTTCCTTAAATCTGCTACAGTTGAAGCATGAAAGCAGCCTTAGTAAAGACATAAATGAATTGGGGCAGCTGTGTTCCAAGAAAACTTTATTTACAAAACAGGCAGCAAACCAGATTTGGCCCAAGGACTGTAGTTTGCCCATCCTTCTCTAAAAAAAGAGAAAATAGGGGAATGTTTTCACTAGCTCCTGAACTTATCTTTACTAATTGATCTTTTTCAGAAAGACTATCCTATTCATACATTTTCACCACGTAACTATTTATCTAGAGTAATACGGGCTTTGTAATTCATGTTTCTATCATAACTGGTTTGGGGGAAATGGTTTTTGATGAGAAAAAATCTAACATGAGAAGCTTAGAGGTCTTAGTTTTGCTCCTTTTTCCGGCCAGAAATAAATTACTAAATTCCACTGAGGCATTTTTTTCCCACCTAGAAACTGTACACAAAAAGTTGCCTTTCATATTTCTTCCAGAGGTGTTGTGACAACGATTCATTAGGAGTGTTTGACATCTAAAGAAGAACAAAATTGAACTAAAAACAGACCAAAGCCATATTCCCATTCTACATTAGGATCCTGGACGAAAAAAATGCTTTGTCATTTCCAGGCCACTCTTCCCTGAATATTTTTGTTGGTTATGAACACTGATTGCATGATGTTGTTCAAAATCAAAATTAATAATCCAGAAAAAGAATCACTTCATTTCGTAGCATTTGACTTATATCGACTTCTTGATGTATGTCATTTATTGGTTTTATACATTTGATTTGCCTAACTGAAATCATTTGATTAGGTTTTTTTCTTGCCCGTTTCTTAGCATTTAGCAAAATCTGAGGTAGCAGGAGATAAAAAATAAAGTGAGCAGTAAACTTATTTTTGGCAGATGTTTGCAATAGCTAAGTCTGTTTAGAGCATAGGAACATCAGGACCTAAATTCCGTCACATTTAAAGTCACTAAAAACAGTATATTAGTTTGTTCTAAGGAACATATAATTTCTAATTGACAGAGCATTAAAAATAGTACTCTTTCTTAGGATTCCTTATGTGGATTCCTTATAATTCAGTTTCAGTTAATTGCAGACAAAAGGAACTTTTTTCTAAAATTGTGAATTTTTTCCAATACATATAGTGATTAATACATGAATTGTTAAAATGTAATTGTAAACATTTTAATCATAGATATAGCAGATTTTTACTTAAATTCTTTGTTTATTCTAAAACTGTTACTCTTACAATAGTTCGTGTGATTAAAAGGCTTTTCTGTTAACCATACATGAAACAGTAGTGCCCCAAGCATCACAGGTCTCAAAATGGGAGCAGTCCTTTGTTATGAGCATGAAAAGTCTAGAAAAATGATAGCAAGAAATTAAAAATAGTCCTAGGAAGTGGGACTTGGTAGGCAAAGGTCAAAGGTCTATTTTCATTTATTTGTCTAACAAACAAAAACAAGGATACATTGAGGACGGCATCATCAAGGATCAGAGATGGGGCAAACGGAGGGAAGAATTAGATCTGGTAACAAAAACGCTGCATGTAATACACAAATTTTTAGGTTGATTCCTCTACTCTCCTTTTTTTTTTTTTTTTTTACCTCTGAGACAAATAAAATGCATCACATGCAGTCCTTCTAACCCTTAGCTACATATCCAGACACTGAGAGATACTTTGAAAAATGATACGAAGTGTCCTATGCAACCCACCAACTTGAAAGGATTGTTACTTCAAAATGTTTTCTTTTATTCTAAGTTAAAAATAATAAAATAATGGGCTGAGCACAGTTTCAAATTGAACTGAACTATCAGGAGACTGTTTCAAATTAAACATGAACCGCTCCAGTGCAGCCAGCATGAAGAGATAAGAGTTCATGCACCTCAGTGAGAGCGTTCACACACAACAAACCCCTTCTTGTTTACATGCCTATTAAGAGTTCCCAGCAGCTGAAATTATTTCACTCAATTTGATTTGATTCCATTCTCCATGGCTCATTTACCAATTCCTATACAGGGCTATTCATGTTCCTTGGGAGAAAGTGAAGGTGAATATTGTATTTACAAAGGCTAAAGCCAGACAAAAAGGATTTCAACAATTGCTGCTACAATTCAGATTCCTCAGTTCCCCTTCAGACTATCTTCTCTCTCTGGAGCTAAGCATTTGAGTTCCTTATTTCAAACTCCCAATGACCAATGTCAATGTAGGTCGAGGATAAGACTTCAAATGCGGCAAAGAGGCCAGATTCCCAGGTCTGAGGGTCTATTATCAGAAGGGAGGCCTTTGAAGAATAGCATCTGTACTTTCAGTAAGACATGATAAGAATATTTAGCATATTTACTAACTTCCAACTTCTATAACCTAGTTCTTGCTTATTTGCCAGCTGTTTGCAGAATCGTATTCGCGTTAACTGATGAAGAATTTGCTTTTTTATTAAAGCAGATGCTCCTTATCATAAGTAAGTGTAGTTGAATCAATACCCACTTTTGGCAAAACGAATATACAGTGTTAAAAATCAGGGTAGTGTTTAAACTTTGGGATGAGTACTGCCTAGGAGGGAACACCAGGGAGACGTCTGAGGAGTTGGTAACATTCTGTTTCTTGAGCAATGCTGACATCACAGATGTACTCTAAGAAAATTTACCACTCCAGATGCTAGGATTTTTGCGTTCTCTGCATTTATGTTTGGCCTTAATAACAACGTAATTTCCTGTCTTTAGATCGGTCCTACAGGCCGTCATCCGGCCAGCCCACAGACTGAAAGAAGAGATGGGAAAGAGCACACGCAGCTCTGGATGGGACTGCCCAGGGTTTCAAGGAGAGAAAAGAAGGTGAAGGCCAGAAAGCAACAGCCCCTTTACTTTGAATCACTGGGCAAAGGGCTGCAAAGAAAGGCAACAAAACCAGAAATTTAAAAAGAATCATTTCATTGGTATACAGTCACGTGCCGAATAACAACATTTAGGTCAACAACGGACCACATGTACGACAGTGGTCCCGTAAGATTAGTTCTGTGCAGCCCAGCTATGTGGTAAGCTATGCCATCTAGGTTTATGTAAGTGCACTCTATGATGTTCGCAGGACAAAATCGCCTAACGCTGTATTTCTCAGAACGTATCCCAGTCATTAAGCGACACCTGACTGTCTGCCAAAATACACAACTCTTCTCCCAGAAAAATGATAGTTATAGAAATCTAATTATTTGTGAAGAATGTTTAAATCCTAGATAACTAAAAGAAGTCATATTGTTAATTGTGAATATGTGTATCCCTATATTCTACTTAATTTCTATAACATTTAAAATTTCTGTAAAGATGTCATAAAATTGTTCAGATATTATAATTCATTCTTTTCTGAAATATTACAAAAGAGAATTTGTAAAACATGCCTTGAAAAATGAAACAATTGTTTGAATTTAAAATGAAAAATGCTTTCCTTGTTATTTAATTTATATCATGGAATGTGGGACATCCAGAACAATTGTGACCCAAAAAATGCTGACAATATACTTGCTAATTGAATACATTTATTCACTTACCATTAGAATTAAATATAATGAAACCATCATGGAAGGAAGTGTGAATGAAAAGTGAAATTATAGCTCTAAAATTTTATGTATTTAACTTGGAAAAAAGAAGGCAATCCATATTAACTCAACCTTGAACAAAGACTGGTGTAGTACTAAGTAAATATTCTACAATAGAACTTCTCTTCTAAAGTTCTCTTCATGTTAAAGGTTAATTTGGTGTTTTCATGATGGTAAGCTTATGCATGTGTTCAAGTCTCCACTATTTACTGAGAAAACTCCTACGTTACCCAAAAGTAAAGTCCCAAGATGGAAAAGCATCTCTGTGTTAGCTAAAATAATGCTACAGCAATGGAGGTAGGAGGTAAAAAATATTTACTACCATTGAATGAGTGAAACTCAGTAAGTGATGTAGTTTAAATCAATTTGAAAAATGGTATGAATTGAATCATAATTTAAATAAAACATTGAAGAAACAATGTAAAAACATTTATTGAGTGCTCACAAATTGTTAGGAACCTGGCTGATGATTTTGTATGGATCACAGTTTGTCCTCACAATGAACTATGAGTTTGGCACTATTATTTTTCCCATATTTTTCATAAGAAAACAGGGTTAGAAAGATTAGGTATTTTACCCATGTTTGCAAAGCTAGTAATTTTTAGTGTCTGGATTTGAACCCACGCAACTGACTTTACAACTTTTGCTTTCAACTCTTATTTCAAGACGTATGCAGGCTTTGCTATGACAAGATGAAGCATTCTCCAAACTATCTGATTGTATTTATACACTCAGAAATAGAGATGGTCTGGATCAATTTTGTCTGATTTTGTGTTTTTGGCCAAATAAATACTAATCATGAAGGAATCTGGAGAAATAGAATTCAGCAGCAATCTTGTATAAACTGTATAAAATAAGGCAACAAAATATTTTATGTATATGTCAATTTTATTTTTAAAAACATATTGAAAAAGAAAAAGAATGAACAATTGAAAGTATGTAGTTTCTAGCTTTTAATCCTGTAGAAAGAAAATAAAGAATGAAGATACTTAAAAACCCAAGTTATCCTACAATTCCACGAGAGCTAAATTAAGGACAATAACAACACATGGAAGAAATTCCTTCTTAAAAAAAAGAAGCTGATTGAAAAGAATTATTTATAAATGTTGCCAAATATCACCTAATATTTCAGTCAGTGAATAACAATGAATTGAGGAGGAAAACAATGGATAAAACTCTTTGCATAATGTTGATTTTCAGATTACTAAATTTTCATCTTTTAACTATTTCTTCAGATGTCTTATATGTGCAACCCAGATGGAATCTGAACCAGAAAAAAGAAAAGTAAAAAGCACCAAGGGCAATTAAAAAGGGTTGAGGTCCTAAACTGTTAAGCAGTATCACATTCCTGCTTCCCCTTATTTAGTCAAGTTCATGTGGTTTTATTTACAAGCTATAGATTTTTCTGTACTTATTTTTCTGGAAAATTTTTCTTAAATAAACCTGATGCATGTCACAGTCCTCTCCCATAAGCTGAATACTTGCAGTTTCATTCGAACTGTAATGAAGTGACGCGATGGTGGAATAACAATGCTAAAAATGTAGGTGCAGGTAAACTGAATTTGGTAAAGAATCAAGCATTCATGCAATGGTTTTTATTCCTGTTAAACACCCCCTGGCAGTTTTCAGCACTAAAACATTGAGAAAGGGTAAAGCGTGCTTTATTTCAAAACTAAGCATAGAAGCCAGCCTCTAGCTCATCACTAACACTTTCCAGATTATTTAATTGGTATTTTCTTTGGGGGGAAAATTGTGCTGTGCACTTTTTTCACTTAGTATTAGCAGGATAAAGGCTGAGGTATGAAATAGGGACTTTTCATCACATACTGGATACAGATGTGCCTGATTTAGTTTAAATAAAAAAATAATGACTTACAAACGTAAACATCTTAGAAAAGAATGCTCCTTAAGCAGTTCTCATTAACAGATAATCCTAAAAACCTGGTTAATGTGTTGCACATTTTATCCTGGCTTTTCATAATATATATGGTACAGTGAAGAACTTTTTCAAATAACTAGCGTGTTTCTTATCTATTTTCAAATTCATAAATTGATGAGTAAATAAAATGTGGATTGCTGCCTCTTTCAGAATTTCTAAATATATAAGATGGTTTACTTTTATTTCCAAGTAAAAAAAAGAATAACCATATATACTGATGGTTTCTCAGGCTGATTAGTTTCTTACTTTAACATATTATATGAAAACTAATTTTTTAACAAAATAATGAGCTTCTGAGAATTAAAGGCTAAAAAATATTAATTTTTAGAAAAAGAATGCAACATCAACAAAATAAGATAAATGATGTAGCAATTTTTATACTTATCCAAATTAGCATGCCATATTTAAACTCGAACCCAAACCTGTAAGATTAAGGACAGTCACGGAAATTGTTATGCTATGTCTCAGAAAGTCAGTCCTTCCTCATTTAGGAAAAGTTTGCTTATCTTCTTACACTAAGAAAGCACATATAGGTGCTGGCCCTGGGCCACGGCATAGTGGTTAAGTTTGGTGCACTTCACCTCAGTGGCTTGGGTTTGCAGATTCAGATCCCAGCTGCAGACCTACATCACTCATCAGCCATGATGTGACAGTGACTCACATATAAAATAGAGCAAGATGGGCACAGATGTTAGCTCAGAGTGAATCTTCTTCAGAAAAAAAATAAACATATATATATATATATATGAAAAAGAATGAAACTAACACTCAAATTTTAGTTCTTCCTTTGTAACACTCAAATTAAACACGGTAGACTAGATTATGCTGTCAGCCCATGATTAAGTATAGGTAATTATCTAGTAAACTCAAAATGGAAAATTAGTATCTCTTTTATTTAATACTTTTTTACACTAAATATTGTAAATTTAAGAGGCTGTGACTAAAAGAAAAACTATTCATTTAAATTGCCTTTTGTGTAAATGATTGAGTCTTAGCCTATTATTCAAAGAAGAAACAAAGTGGGGCATATTTGATAAGCACTAAACTCATTCAACACACTGTTCCCTGAAGAGAGGTGCCAACCTAGTGAGTTCATTAGGTATGCGTTGGTAGCAACGCTAAAATCATGGTATCATAGATTGCATTTGTTTTTGTAATCCCCAAATGGAGCAGAATGCCAGGGACATATTTCTCAAGGAACATGTATTTTCAACACACCCATATCAAAGATGCTCATTTAATTCAACATTTATAAAGATCATAAAATTGATTGTTTTGAATAACTAATAAACACCAAAATGTGAATCATGCGTGATTTACTAGACCACTACCAAACACAACAAACTGTAGATGGTACACAATAGTACATAATTCAGGTCTGATACCAATTTTAACTTTAGATCTGATACAAATTTTAATTAATTTTTTAAGGAAAAAACTTGTGTAGCCAAGGGAAATGTTTCTCTTCTGGTCTAGATGTCCTTCTTTCATTGTCCTTGTTTGTTCTCTCTCGTCTGTCTATGTTCTTCTGTATTCTACTCTGTTCATAGACTATACTAGTTTGCTAGGGCTGCAATAACAAAGTACCCTAAATTGGGTGACTTAAACAACAGAAATTTCTTGTCTCACAGTTCTGGAGGCTAGAAGTTCAAAATCAGGGTGTTGTCAGAGTTGCTTTCTTGTGAGGGCTGAGGGAAGGACCTAGTCCAGGCCGCTCTCCTTGGCTTGTAGATACTGTCTTCTTTCTGCGTCTCTTCACATACTCCTCCTTCTGTGAACAACTCTGTGTCCAAATTCCCCCTTTTATGAGGACACCAGTCATATTGGCTTAGGGCTCACCCTATTGACCTCATTTTAGCTTGATTACCTCTTTAAAGACCATTTCTCCCAATAAGGCCACATTCTGAGGTACTGGGGATTAGGACTTTGATATATGAATTTTGAGGGGACACAATTCAACCAGTGACACTAGCTGATCATCTAACACTTAAAAAACCCTTCTGTATAAAAAGGTTTTAATGCTAATGCAGAAAAGTTAAAATCTCTCTGCTTGCAATTATTTTAAGTTTATTATAAGTACAAAGTTTTCTGGCAACATTATTTTATAAGGAGTTCCTTCCCGCTCCTCTCCTATTTTGAGATCTATGAAACCCTGGCTCCAGCTGCTTTCCAGAAATGGAAAAGTTCTGGCAGATCTTCCCACCTCTAGGCATGCTCTGCATTTCTTTCTGAGCTGTGCTCTGGGGAAGTAGACGTGTTTCACAGGTTGAAGTTTTCATATTGAATATGACCTGCAACAGACAGCATTACTGAAAAAAGTCATGGAACTTGTATACCCCTACCACACTATTAAAAATTCTCCTTGCTTCTATTGCTTGGTGGTACATAGTTTTCATGCCAATATTACAGCAACATAAAGTAAAAGTACTATATCATCAAAAGCAACATTGGCCAGCTAAGAATTATTAGAATCTAATATACCATGTAGATCTTGCATCATTAGTTTGGAATATAGCCACTAATTTTGTGAATTTAATTGTTAGTGACTTAAAATTTTTCCAATAGTTCCTAAATTCATATCAATCTGATTAACACAATAAAAGCTTTATTTTCTTTGACATAAAGCGTGGTGGTTTCATCCCTCCTACTCTACTTCATGCTCCATGTTTGTATAGTCAGATATTATAATCTCTTTTGTTTATGTGTAATGAGTACATTAAAAAATGTTTTGTTTTTGCTGTGAATATTTTTTTGATGTTCACCTACTTATAATCCATCTCTTTCCTCAAATGACAACACTCCTGCTCTCTTTGAGGAACAACCTATCCCACCCTCATTCCATATTGTTCCAGATAATCACACACATCCATATGGCTCTAAGGCTTTGGTGAGAGAATTCCACAGTACTTAAGTCAGGAATGAACACATGTGCAAAGCCAGTTCAATGATACCTAATCCTAGAATTTCTCTTCCTGGAATTTTTAGGGAAAAAAAAAAAACCTTCTCTTTCTGTTGAAGTTACTACCTTATAGAATGAGAAGCCCAGATGTAATGGTGGCCAACACGTGGAGAAAGCCTGTCTGAGAATCAAGTCAACATAACAGAAGCAGACTGGGGATATGAATGTAGGGAGACTGAATTTTCAGAATGTTCTCAGAGGACATGGATTTAGCCATGCCTGAAGCTTGTCTCACCACTGGGATTTTCACTTGTATGAACCAACAAATTTACTACGTAAATTTTTTTTTCTTACCCTTGATCAATTCAGTGTATAATGCTGGTTCTTCATGGTCACACTATACTCACTTTTTAATTATTTATTTCCCAGAGACTTTGAATGTGTATTTGAATAACTTTTCAAGAACTTTCCTGGATAGTGTTTTTTCCCCTGACATTTCTTACCTGAGATTGTTCTCTTTCTTTGAAGATTTTCATGACCAGTTTTGATGGAAATCTTAGATAAGAACTTATTTCTATGATTTGGCAATTTGGTAGCAAATAAAACACATGAAACTTACATTCTAATGAGTAAAATAGATAATAAATAAATAGAGCAATTAATCTCTGGTAGTAAGAATTCACATGAAGAAAATCTTATATGGCAATGTTCTGGAAAGTGACTGAAGGGCTGCTTTGTATTTGAAGGTCATGAGAACACTCCCTTGAGAGGTGACAGACCTCTCACAGAGGTGACAGAAAGAGGTGGCCATGATGAGATCCAGGCAAAGAGTTTCTCAGGCCAAAGGAAGAGCTGGTGCACAGGTGCTAGGCAAGAAGTGGAGAGGGAAAGAGAGAGACCAACATGTGTGAAGTTTAGAAAGTAAGTTTATCAGATAATGTATTCAAAGTTAGGAGTTGGGCTTTTATTCTTTAAGGCATATGAGAAGTTACCTGAGATTTTTAGGCAGAAGAGTGTCATGACTTAAATTTTACAAAGTTCCTTCTCTGTGGAGACAACAGAAGCATAGCAAGAGGAGAAATAGGGAGACCAGATAGTAGGTTGTCGACTCCATACTTCTTCCTTCTCTTCCTGCCTCCTGTCCTTTCTTTTTATTTCCATCTTTTTAGAGAGAAAAGCAAAAGAAAACTTTCAAAAAAAGACAATCATGTCAATCAATAACATAAGCTTCTAAGGCTAGAGACCTCACTTTTTCATTTCTCTTCGTCTAAGGCTGAGCGTGGTATAATGGATGTTGAATAGCTAATTTTAGACATTGAAGTCAAGTTGAAACATGAGTCATAAAGAGTGAGTTAAGTCAAATATATAATTTTTTACAATTTAAGAGTTTATCATGTTTTCTCCATATAATGCTTATTAGAAATACAATGAGGAAAAAATGTCCAATGCTTTCATACCCTGACTTGCCCTCAGTCATAATGGCAATTGAAAATAGTATTTCTTTAGCTTCGCCCTGAATCTGCAGATACTCCCGCTCACACAACAACTCTCCAAAGACCAAGGTTGAGAGAATTGATGACCAGCCCTCAGCATCATCTTATAGCATTGCCAAAGTCTGGGGGTTCTCCTTGCCAATGGAAGTAACACCAACAGTGCTGTTGACATCTTTGAAGAAAGAGCTGTTATATTGAGCTCTTAGCCAAGGACAAACCACATTCGAATTCATAGATAGCCTGGGTCAATACCATAGCATACTGCTTACCCTTGTTTAGTTTTCTGCACCTAATTTTTGTGCCTCAACCATCTTTCCCTTCATGTTTGCTAAATTCTTCCTCAAGTGGCTATTTGGTTTTCCCCTAATCCTCCAGACACACATGATTTGAAACATTCAAAATTGCTATATCAAGCTCCAGTTTACTTTACCATAAGCTACATCTCGGTTTCTCTCTACTACTTGCTGCATCCTGAAAATGATCTACATCCAACTGCTATGAAGCCTTTACTTTCATTTTCCCTACTGCCTGGAAAGCATTTGCTTCTCATCCAGTGCTAGATATGCCTTTGCAATGGATATAAACATTTTAAGATTTTCACAGACCAATGAAAACTTGGCCAATAGAGTAGTAAAAGAAAAAATCAGCCTTAAGTACACTATAAAGAATAGACTATATCAGTTTTGTTGATGTTTGTCCATTATAGCACCTTCAAATTTTAGAAATCCTTGAAACATTTTTGAAAATACTTTTCTCCTTTGCAACTTTAAATGACAAAAATTTAGTTACTCTATTTTTAGTTAAGAATTATTTGCATTAAGACAGATGAAAAGTATCACAGTTATCATTACTATTCTTTCCTTAATTGGAAAATAAATGTGAGGTTGTGGTCATATGATGTTTTACAACCTCTTCTCCTCTTTTGTTCTGAAATGTTCTTGGATTGAGTTGAAAGAAAACGGCAACATATGGTCCATTAGTTTAAAAGAGGTGGGGGAAGCACAGGGCGGATTATTAATGATAATAATTTATACTTCCCTTTGTATCTATATGCTGTTGCCTTGATGAGAATTTGGCAGGCCTCACAGTCAAATGAAGTTTAAGGTTAAAGGTTGAAATATGACAAAAGGAATTTTTGAGCAAGAAAGAAAGCAAAGAAAAACTGTCCACATTGGATTTTTATGAACTTCCAACCTGTCCTTCTGCAAGAAAGTTAGTATGCTAGAAACTAACATTTCTTATGTGACTTTACAAATATTGAACTAAAATTATTTTTTTGGAATTTCTTTACCTCACCTCACTGTAATTCGACGGTTGCTCCAAATTTTAGTAATGTAAAGTGAAAATCTGATATTTTCTTTTAGGTATTTGGAGGCAAATACAGTCATGCATCCCTTAACAACAGGGCTATGTTCTGAGAAATGCACCGTTAGACAATTTTATCCTCGTGCGAACATCAAAGAGCGTAGCTACATGAGCCTAGACAGTATAGCCTGCTACACAGCTGGGCTATACGGTACTGTTGTTATGGGACCACCATCGTACAGGTGGTCCATTGTTGACCAAAATGTCATTACACACGACTGTGGTCTTTCAGGTATCACTGGAACAGTTATGGGCGACTAGGTGTCTGTACCTCTTGGACAACAATTCTTAAAAATAATGACCAACTGGATGTTCACAGACTGCCTTGCAGAATAGAAATTCCAAGGTCGTTACATCCTCACATTGAATACATGAAATAATCTGCTCCTTTTGTGAATTCCCAGCCTTATCATTTCCTCAAACTTTTATTCCCTATTAAAAGCTCTAAAAGTCTATAATGAAGTCATCACATTTATTTTCAATGCTGTTTCCTGACACAGCACACCCCAACATCAGTTTTTTTCAAAACATTGATGTACAAAATATCATCAGCAAAAGAACAAGAGGCCTTCAAACATGTGTTGCTATTTTACCAGTGGATCCCTTGTTTTTCTAATGACAAGGTAAAATATTACCAAAAAACCCCTACTCAGGTTGAGGTGGGAGTAGAAAACCTATAACTCTGCCACTCATTATCCCCCCTCCACGATTCTCTCCCTGACCCTGGAGCAGCCCTCAGGCACATCCCAACGACCCTGGGAACTCTGGGAACTCATTTTGAAATCTGCTATTTCGTGAAGTATGAGAATGCATCAATCCTTAAAAGAATTAAAAACTGTTCTCAACAATTAATTGAAAAAAAACCATCACCAGATCTTATAGGCAGTATTTTTTTCCTCCTTAAATTTTTCATTGCAAATGGAAATATAAGAAAGCGTTTTGTCAGTGCAAAAAATAACTCGGCCAATAACCTGGAACTGTGGTCCTTGACCCAGCAAGCCTGAACAGCAGTTTAATTTGTCTGTTTACAGAGCCATGAAAAATCCCTCTTTGTATACTGTAAAATACAAGGCATATATTTCATACAGCTGGGAAACAGAGTGTGTGTTCTTCAGCAGAGCTGGCAGCACAACTGAACATTTTCCTTGTTAAAACTATGAATTCCTCTTTTCCAAGCTTTGTATTTAAGTGAGATGGAGAAGCCAAAAATAATGAAGTGGATAAAAATGCCTAATCACTGGAAAACCCAAAAGATATAAATTATTCTAGCTAAGTGTGACATTTGGAGATACACTACAAATTTGTCAACTCCTTTCAAGCGTAATAGAAGTGTGACCAATCTGACCGAATTAAGACAAAGATATGGGCCCTTTTTCTTCTTGGCTTGCAGATTTGGTTCAGTGTTGCTGTTCCCACTGGATCAGGAACAAGCTCTCCTGGTAGCATGAGATTAGATGACCTGTCCAGAGTTAGTTAATAATTTGAACAGTTGCACAGTGTCCTGCTCTTAAAACATATAAAGCAGTTTAAATTATAAGAAGAGACTTATGAACAAGTTTATGAAAAATAAAATAAATAGGTCACAGTCCTGTAATTTAACAAGCTGTTCCTTCTTCCATGTAATAATAACTTCCTTTGTCAAGTTGGAAATCCACAATAGCTGGATGCTAACTTGTAGATTGATGGCAATACACATAGCAAAGAATTTGGTAACAAAAGCAGACATAAAAATTAGAATGTTGTAAACTGTTGATGATAATATAGGCCTGGAAAAAAGTTTTAATTACAATGCACCACAGCTATGCATTAACGTTAATGTAATACTTGGGAAATCTTTAGCGATTCTATATGTAGCATGCACAAATATGAAACAAAATGCGAATTGGGATAATCATACAGTACCTCAGTTTCCTTCAAAATATTCACTCTGATTTTCTTAGGTATTGTGAACAGAAATGCTGGTTAGACTTGCATTTTTCCTATAATTACCATCACTTTACAAATCTTGGGATTTTTAAGGTGTATTTCAGCAGAACAAAACAAAAAGTAATTAAACCACAGCTTTGCACAGAGTGTAATATTATCAGGTGAAAAGGAAAATAATTTTTAATTCTCATTTTCACTATTTTCTCTCAAAGAAAATGAGACACCAACTAGACTACAATGCGAAAACGGTTAAGAGTTCATTAAAATCTGCTGAAGCAGTGCAGGATATGGATCAATTGCTGCACTCAGAGCCATAGACTTAAGTTCTAGCTCAACTCCTTACTGGTGGGAGTTTGTCAAGAAAATAAAATCTCAGCAAAATGAGAAAGGCAATGTCTGCCCAATCTATCTCAGAGGATTGTGACAATCAGAATAAAGAGTATAGTGATGAACATCAATATAATGGCCATACAAACCATTAGAGACTTTACAAAATCAAGATATTGTTTGCTGATTATTCAAAGTAAAGACTTGAAGTAAAGTAACTGACAGAGACATGTAAGTTACCCTCATTGGAGACTACTTATTTAATATTATACATATATTATACATAACAATTATAGTTTCCTTAACTGTGTGCCACATGCTATTCTAAGTGCTCAATGTTAATTAATTTATTAATGTGATGAGTCTACTTTTATCTCCATTTGACAGGTGAGGGAACTACAGCAGAGAATGGATAAGTGACTTGCTAAAGGCCAGTCTCCAGTAAGTGATAGTCAACATACAGGTTGACTACAGAGTCTATGCCCAAAGCATCTCATATCTTCTCTGCATCTCTAAGGAGGTGATTTTTAAGAGAAGACCTGAGAATGAGAAGGGAATAGTGAAGAGAATCAAGTGAAGAAGAGAAACCAGACACAAATATCCAGACATGGGGAAGACATTTCTATTCTATTTATAAACTATATGAACTTTGTAAACTATCCTGAATCTTAAAATTTTTCTGATCATTAAAAAAAGGGTCAGGTGTTACCTCCAATTTGTAAAGAGCTTGAGAGTCACTACTTCTGTTCATTACAATGAAACAAAAATCTGGACAAACTAAAAATCAATGACTTTTCTTGGAGTCTTCAGAAAAATGAGGTTGTAGGGAAAACTGCCACCCTGGAATCTGGAGAGACAAGCTTATTTAGAGAGACACAGTTAAGATTGACTTACTGGAGCAGAAGCCACCAGAGCCATGAACTAGTAGAAACACTTAGTTGGTAATTTTGATGAATTTCTGGAGGCCAAGTGTAGACTAGTTGTACAGTGACAAACCCCTAGGGACTATAGGCCTAAGGTAGCTCCCACAGTTTCATTGCCTTTACCCCCAGGAACCCCACTAGGTGAATATCTGAGAAAGACCCCTTGTGGCTCTGGCACGGATGTAAGAAGAATAATTATTGTGAAATGCCCAGAACCTTCTTCATAATAAAGACCTACTCTCTGCAGAAAAAGGCTTGGCTGGAGCCTTTCCCCCAGTGAAGAAATGCCATCCCTCCACTCTAGCCCTCCTGCCTCACCTAGGGGAAAAATAAAAAGAACACATGATTAACAGGGGTTGAGGCTTCAAAGAAATGGATTAGAAATGCTTAAGTCAGAGAAGGGTGTATGGAGATCAGAGGGAAAAAGCTATAGCCCTGCAGAAACACTTGTCAAAGTCACAGTCCTGAGACACAGGCACATGAAAACACTGAAATACAATCAGAAGATTGTAGAACGTTCCTGTTACCCCAAATCTTACCACCACACTAACAGGGATCCAATATAAAAATAATGGATTAGAAATAAAGGAGGAATGCTTAGGGAAGCCCAAAGTTAAGGGGGGAGACCAAAACAAGGACACTAGAGACATTCAACACCTCTAATTACACATCTATAACTACAGCAAACATTAAACGTAGTCTAACTCCTAGCCAGAGTAACTTAAATCCCCACGCTAAAGTCTATTTACTATTATCCAATGAAACATGTCTGGTTTTCAACAAAAACTTGAAAGAAATGCCAAAAATCAGGTAAAAATACAGTCTGAAGAGTCAAAGCAAGCATCACAAAATAGACTCAGAGAATGATACAGATGTTGGGATTGTCAGAGAATTTAAAATAACTATGATTAACATGCTAAGGGTGATAACGGAAAAAGATGACAATATGAAAGAACAGCTGGGTGACGTAAGCAGAGAGATGGAAACACCAAGAAAGAATTTTTTAATTGCTGGAAATCAAGAACACTGTCACAGAATTAAAGAATGCTTTTGATAGACTCATCAGCAGACTTGACGTGGCTGAGGAAGGAGTCAGTAGCATGAAGACAGATCAGGAGAAATTTCCCAGCTGAAACACAAATAGAGAAATGAATGAAAAAACAAAACAAAACATCCAAAATAGACAATTCCAAAAGTTGTAACATACACAGAGTTGAATACCCGAAAAAGAGAAAATGGAGCAGAAAAAATATTAGAAGTAATGTAATAAGGAGTCTGACTCCGTTTATTGCTGTTTGATTTCTGACATCTTTTGAGCCTCACCCTTTCCGCTTTCACTTCTTTCCAACATTTGGACCATCCTAGGTGTTCCTTCTTTTCGGGCTTGTAGGAAGTTCACACCAAGCATAGGAACTCTCTCCTCAGCCCTATACCCAAAACACCATAAAACTGCAAGGAAATCTCTTTCTCTGCTCTCTCAAGGCATTTTAGCATTTGCTTAGGAGTTTCCCTGCTCTTCCCAGAAAGCCTTATTGAATAATAAAATGTGAATAATAAAACATCATACCCTGTTCTGTGTGTGTGTGTTTGTATGTGTATATGTGAGTGTCATCATCTGGATCAGCATCTGTATCAAATTTTGAGCTTGCAGCATCCTGTCTCTGAGGATTGGTGACAACAAGTAATAATGGCTGAGAACTTTCCAAAATTAATGACAGACCTCAAATCACAGATCCAGGAAACTCACAGAGTACCTAGTGGTATAAACACCAAAAAAAAATACATCTAAGCATATCACATTCAAACATCAGAAAGACAAAGACAAAAAGAAAATCTTGAAAAAAGCCAGAGGGAAGAAAAAAATCTTACCTATAGAGGAACAAGGATAAGAATTAGAGCGGAGCTCTCATAACCATGGAAATAGGAATAGAGTAGAACAAAATACCTAAAGTATTGAAAGAAAATAAACCATCAACCTGGAATCCTATATCCAGCAAAATTATCTTTCAAAACTAAAGGAGGAATAAAGCATTTCCCTACAAACAAAAACTGAGGGAATTCATCACCAGCAGAATTACCTTGCAAGAAATGTTTAAAAAAATTCTTCAGTGAAAATAAAACAGATCTGCATAAAGAAATGAAGAGCATTAGAGAAGGAATACGTGAAGGTAATATGAAATCTTTCATTGTTTTATTCTGAATTGATCAAAGCATAAATGTCTGTTTAAAGTAAAAATGGTAACAGTGTATCGGGTGATTATAGTACGTCTTCCATCTGTCCACTCTGAGCCTTGAGTTTGTCTTTAGAGCTGAGATGTGTTTCCTGGAGGCAGCATATTTTTGGGTCTTGTTTTTTAATCCATCTGGCCACTCTGTCTCTTTTGATTGGAGAATTCAATCCACTTACATTTACAGTGATTATTGATCTATGAGGGTCTAATGCTGCCATTTTATCACTTGTTTTCCAGTTGTTCTGTACTTCCCTTGTTTCCTGTTCCGTGTATTTCAGACTGCCAGTTCAGTTTGGTGCTCCTTTGTGATGGTTTTCTGAGTTTTCTCTTTATTTATCATTTGTGTCTCTGTTCTGATTTTTTGTTTAGTGGTTACTGTGAGGTTTGTATAAAAGATCTCGTAGATGAAATAATCCATTTTCTGCCAGCCTCTTATTTCCTTAGTCTAAGCTGGTTCCATGCCTTTCCACTTCCCCGTCTAAGTTATTGTTATCACAACTTATTACATTTTGTGTTGTGAGTTTGTGGTTAAAATGAAGTGTTTATAATTATTTTTGGTGCTTTCCTTCTCTTTATCTTTAATGTTATAATTGTTTGCTAACCTGTTCTCATAGAGAACTGGAATTTTCTGATTTTGTCTGTCTATTTATCTCCTTGCTCAAGGCTTTGTAAACCCTTCCCTTTTTTTCAGGTATGAGGGCCTTCTTGATCATTTCTTATACAGGGGGTCTTGTGGTTAAGAACTCCCTCAGCTTCTGTTTATCTGGGAAAGTTTTTATTTCTCCATCATATCTGAAAGATAGTTTTGCTGGATAGAGTACTCTTGGCTGAAAGTTTTTGTCTTTCAGAATTTCGAATATATCATTCCACTCTCTCCTAGCGTGTAAGGTTTCTGCTGAGAAATCTGCTGAAAACCTGATAGGGGTTCCTTTGTAGGATTCCAGATTTTTCTGTATCTCATTCATTGTGTTCTTCATCTCCAACATTTCTGATTGCTTTTTTTAAATAGTTTCAATCTCTTTTGTGAAGAATTCCCACTGTTCATTAATTTTATTCCTGAGATCATTAAACTGTCTTTCTGAGTTTTCTTGTAATTCACTGAGTTTCTTTATGATAACTATTTTGAATTCTCTGTCATTTAGATTGTAAATTTCTGTGACTTCAAGATTGATTTCTAGGTACTTGTTATTTTCCTTCTGGTCTGGAGTGTTAATATACTTTTTCATGCTATCTGATTGGGTGAATTTATGCCATCACATAGTGGTAGTATCTGGTCACAGATTCCACCAGCCACCACTCAGGGGTGGGTGGGGAGCAGAAGCTGTGTTTTCTGAGCCCTCCATGAACCCTGGCAGTTGTACCTGTCCATTGGAAGCTGTGCCAATAGGGTCCATCCATGTCTGCCCACTGACTGCTGCTGCTTTACACACGTAGGCGCAGGCACTCTGGTGGGTATCCCCTGCTTTGGCTGACGGGCCGAGCTGGTGTGCCAGGCAGGAGGGGAGGCAGGTAGCTTTCTTTCATGTGCATGATTCCTGGTGCTCCCACTCTGCACTGACTCTCTGCCCACCTGGGCTGCTCAGCTTGGTGGGGACACTCCCATGACTGCTTAACCACCTTGGTGTGGAGCTTCCTGTGGCCTAGGAGCCAACTCTGAAAGCAAAAATGTTCCTGCAGAGGGCTGCCTTTTCCCCCTTCTCCTCTCAGAGTCACAGGCCAGGCACATTGTGAGGTTCCACGTCCTAGATCACTGACCACTGCGGCTGGAGGAAGGAGAGGAGATCCACTTACCTCCTTCCATTGCTGCCCAGGGAGTCCAGCACCCCTACCCTCAGACATATTCCTGTGTGGATCTCTCAGACATCTATTATGTTGTATGAATGTCCTCTGTTGGTTTATGAACATCCTTTTCATTGTATCTTAGAGCGGAGAGACTAAGGGAAGAGCTCTCTCCGCAATGATGCTGATATCACTCCTGAAGAAGGATAGATTATAACATATGGACAAATGAAGTGAATAACAGCAATGTCATAGGAATGGGAGGGAAGAAAGGGGGATACTCTTTCACAAGGAACCTGCAATACCTGGAGATGGTACACAATTACTTGAAAGTTGACTTAGATTATATAAAAAGGATATTGTAAAGTCTAGAGCAATAACTAAAAATTTCCTAAAAAGAATTACAATTTATACTCTAAGAGAGATCATAAAATAAAATGGAATTATAAAAAATGCTTGATTAAAAAAGCAGAAAAAGGGCCAGCCCTAGTGGCCTACTGGTTAAGTTCAGCACACTCCGCTTTGGCAGCCCAGGCTCAGTTCCAAGGTGAGAATCCACACCACTCGTCTGTTAGTGGCCGTGCTGTGGTGGCAGCTCACGTGCAAAAAGAGAAAGATTGGCAGCGGATGTTAGCTCAGGGCAAATATACCTCAGCAAAGACAAAATAAATAAAAAGCAGAAAAAGAATTGGAAGGGGAAAACACAAAGCACAAAGGAAACAAATAGAAAACAGTTGCAAACATGGTAGATATTAATCCAAATATATCAATAATCATTTTAAATGTGAATGATCTATAATACACCAGTTAAAAGACAGAGATTGTCAGAATGGACTAAAAGGCAAGACCCAACTCTATGTGGCCTACAAGAAATTGACTTTCAATAAACTAAAAGTAAAGAGATGGAGAAAGATAAACCATGATAACAATCATCAAAAGAAAGTCAGAGGGACTATTTTAATTTCAGACAAAGCTGACTTCAACACAAGGAAGATTGTCAGGAATAAAGACAGGGATGACATAATGACAAAGAGGTCAATTTATCAAGAAGACAATATAACAGTCCTATACCTGCATGCATGTAACAAGTGAGCATCAAAATACATTAGTCAAAAACTTACAGCAATAAATGAGAAATAGACAAATTCACTATTTTAATTGCAGACTTCAATACCCCTCTGTCATAAGTTGATAGATCAAGCAGGCAGAAAATCAGTAGGGATGCAGATGATCTCAACATCTCTGTCAATCACCTTGGACTAATTCCCGTAATCTATCCATTAACAGCAGAATATAAACTCTTCTTGAGTTCACGTGGAACTGTCACCAAGTTAGACCACATTCTAGACGATAAAATGTACTTTAACAAATTTAAAAGAATATAAATTATACAAAGTATGCTCTCATAACACAAAGGGAAATAGACCACAATCTCACAAAATACTTCTTTCAGTTTTTGGATCATTCTAATTTTACAAATGCCATTTTTTATTTTAAAAGGTTTTACCTATTCATCCCCTTTATTCTTAGTTCCCTCGGGCTTTTGGAGCTGTAAACAGTAAGTCTAATTTCCACTTGAAATTGCAGCCCTGCAGATATTTTAAGACATGCCTTCACAAGCAGTTTTATAAACAAGAAACGTACCCAGTTCTTTTGATCCTTACACATAATCTAGTCTCTAAACGCCTCAACCTCTTGGTTACTTTGCATTCATTTTCAAGCTTTCTTACATTCCCTTAAAACATTATAAATGCCTACAACACCTGATGGAGGAGATTTCCAGTTAAGATGACAATTCAACCTATGAGTCTACAACCCTCCTAAGAAAATAATAGAAATAATTCAAAAGAAGAGGGCTATCTTGTCCAAAGAGATCATTTGTTCTCTTAAATTTAAAGTGAATAAACCTAAATGGTTTCTCAGAAGTTGTATGACCATTTAATGCTAAAGCCAAAGGAAAGCACATTCAGTATTTTACTCACCTAATTATGCATTAAAATTTTTCTCAATTATTAATGTAGTTTTCATAAAATTCAAGATTCCATTTAAACATGAGGCACACAGTAGGTCATCAGAACTTATGGCAGGACAAACTGAACCACTCCTTATTAAGTGTCAGAGTAGATCCATTAGTTGTAATGAATGTATTCTCTGGTGGGGGATGTTGATAATGAGGGAGGCTGTGCATGTATGTGGCAGGGGATAGATAAGAAATCTCTGTACCTTTTGCTCAATTTTGCTGTGAACCTAAAATTACTCGAAAAGATAATAATAACAATAAACTCTTTAAAAAGAAGGAAAAAATCCTGAACCACTCTATGAAATCGGGGTTCATTACATATACATTGTTTAAACATTTTGATGAAATTAGTAGACAAATATATAGCAATAAAATTCTGGAAAAAATTAAGTGTTTTTCCTGATGAATATTCTCTCTTCTCATTCTGAGTCAATTCAGTCAATATGGTCTCATTAGCTATGCATATAGGTATGTGTACAATCTTGACTTTTCTGATCAAAGTGAGAAATGTAAAGCACAGGAAAGGCAGTAAGGTGTCTAGCTGTACTTTGTAGACACAGATTTGATGACAAAAAAGATTTTGCTTACTTGTCCAAATCCTTCTGAAATTCCAAGCATGTAAAATTTTTCCGGTAATCTAATCATTACATCTTTGGAGAAATTTCCAGTTATTTTGTACTTACTGAAAATTTCATGCAGATAAAATTCTTAAAACAACTTTGAGAAATTAACTTGTGGATGGGAATGGAATGTGTTTTGCCGGACTGCAGATGAAAAAACAAAACCTAAGAACTGATAGGTATTATATTTTATTTTAAGTTATATATTTTCCCTTCCAAGGTCATATTTATCTGATCATAAAATAGAATTATCAAACTTTAAAAGAGCCAAATTTAAATTAACAAAATAATCTGAATTTTTAAGCCCTTTAGTAATTGTCATTAATATCTGTATGCAAAAATAAACACTTCCCTCAAATATATATAGCTGCTAGAGAGACCAAAAGACAAGTTTTAATTGTATAACTGAGCATTATGTGTTCTAGGGGATTTAACCAGAGTTGATATAAATATCTGTGTGTGAACTTAAGTTTCATATTGAAGGGGTGTTAAAATTTTCTTTATCCTAACTAAAGTTTTTTCAGCCATTTAGCCTGAAAACAGTTTAAAAGAAATTGTCTATATGAGAGTGATATACTTTTTAAAAGATTTAAGCTGGAATCCCCACTGGCATAATTACTTTGAGCCCTTCATCTTTCCCTGCATCACATCCACACACTTCTCTTTAAGGTCTAAGGACGGATTCATGCACTATTGTCTGTCTCTTCCACTCATGTGACAAACAGAACACTCGACCCCAAGGCACAAAGTGAGAACTTTTCTGAACCAGAATGCTAGGTCAGATCTCTGAAAATTTTACTGTTTCTGTTTGCTGTGAGGTAGTAATATTTCTCTTCCCATCAAGCAGAAGTTTCTCCCCCTTCCTTGCCTATCACGGCTCTTCAAATTCCACATTTTGTGGATTTCACATGGCTGATCTAAAACCTTTGATAGTCTTGCTCTGGGGTTCTATGAACAACCATCACTGTGCATTGATCCCTGGGTTAGGCAACAGGTATTTAATGAGTTAATATTAGGTATTTAGAAATAACAGAATCCCTCATATCTGGTACATTTGAGATCAGCCATTGATTGGTAGGATCATTGTAAAAGGAAGCTTAATATGGAAATCATCAAAAAGGTGACATAGTCATAACTTAAACATTTCATTTTAAGTTAAAACATAGAAATGCTTGCTCATTCTCCATTGTAGGAATAAGGCCATTTCTTGAAGAATGGGTCTACTGTTTGTAGTTTCTCATCATTTTTCTTGCATCAGTTATACACAAAATGCATCATTTACTATTGCCAGTTTGGATTTCTTTCAAGAGAAACTAGAATTTATAAAAAGAAATGCAAGGCAATCAAAAGCTTTCTAGCACTTTATAATCTGCCTCCTCAACAATTTCATAAGTTGTTTTCAAGTGCACACTTAATTTTGCAACTAACCTGTATTCAATTTTTCAATCATGCCACTTAATTTTCACAGAAGTAATCATTTTTCTGTTTGCTTTCATCTTTCACTGACTTGTGCAATATTCAATAACATTTAATTAATACAACAGATGCAACTGGTACAAAGAGTTTTGAAAAGACACTACTGACTCATACTTAGCTTACAGTTAAAGTGGTAGGAGCAGAAATGCAGAAGTTTCAATGTTCTGTGGGCTCTAATCAGTATGTTTACAGAGAAAATGGAGAGCATCAGTTAATCCAGCAGTTGGTTAAGGGTAAGCCATTTAAGCCAATTTCTTTTGCATTTACCAAAGTCGTCAGTTTATGTAAAGATTTGAAAAGGGCTTAAATTGTTTGCAATATGATCTGATCTCCTAGGGCAGAACTTGATCCATTTTTCAATCTCTGGATTGATTTAATTGTTATTTTTTGAGTTCTGAATTGAAGGAGAGGAAGTAAAGTATAGTAGGAAGAAAACTAGAGTAGAAAATAGAAAAAAAAAAACAAGTCCCATCTCCTTGTCTTACAGCCTTGGGAATAATAAAATAAAAGTAATGATCTATCTCACAAAGTTGATGTGAATGTATAAAGAAATATGCTAAAGTGTTTGTTAATCTTCCAAATGTTTTCCATTCACATTTTAAAGAACATTATTAGTCTGATATTTTTTCTGTTACTTAAGTTTCCTAGCAGAATATAGTAAATGACTGGTTTAAAAATATTTATTATGTCAATTTAGCTAACAAACAATTTGAAATATGGTATTCTCTACATACGAATATTATTCTATAGTAAGGCAAAATTTTGAAACCATCTCTGAAAACATATTTTGTACAAACACTGCCAGAAATATTTTTAATGAACATTGTTATTATAATCAAATATAAGAAATAAGCAAAACTTACTATGCCATGCACCAGTACAAGGGTCTGACTTTTGGTTATTTGGAATTCACAGTTGGATTAACCATTCTATATTTCAGTCATAACATTTACACTATTTCTTTGCCAAAACTGGATTTATGCTCATTCACCATAAGAGGGAATATTCATTCTATTGCATTATATGTGTTGGTAAACTCTAAGGCACAAAAATCAGGTTAACAGTGCTTCCATTGTAAGTTTTTTATCACATATCTGTACATCAGATTTCAAAAACCAAGGACTCATGTTGAAATTGGCTAATAACCAAAACACTCACTGTCAAATTAACTGTTCCCATCTGAGGCGATAAATGGAGAATTCATAACTGTAAACCATGGCACATGAAAAATAGCTCATTGACATCTGTTCTTAACATCTGGCTTTTTAATCGATGCGCCAAAGCAAAAGGGATATGCAATTCTATTTTGCCTCTCAAGAATTAGCCTTTGTGATCAGTTATGTCTGAACTATATGCCCACATAGCTCGGTGAAATGAAAGGGTTTAGTGTTCTATTAATAAAGGCCAAGCATTCAGGCACATGCACAGTTACACCTATCTTTTATTCCACAATAACTCACTACCAGCAACATCATGAGACAGTATTAATACAAGCGCTCTTCCCCAGGAAAAACAAACAAAGGCCACACTCTTTCTACTCCTTGTCCCCAGCTTTTCGGGAGAAATACTGCCTTATTAACTTTAAGAAAAACAATACACATACACACACGTATATAGTTCCTCAAAGAATTCTTCATAGGAAGACATCTTTAAATGAATTATGTATCTGTTTCCAACAAACACTGAGAAGTAAGTTTTCCATAAGGTTTTTCAAACTCACTTAATATAAAATAGACATAAAGTACAAATGTATATTGGTTGGCTTTACTAAAATATTTCTACAAATGCAGCAACAAAGGGATACACAGTCGAATGAAAATAAAAGCAAGTTAAAGTGCTGAAAATTATAATATTGGTGACTAACACGCTTGTGTCAGGAAAATACTCAATGAGTCTGGAGACAATGCTTGGAGAACCCAAAACAACAGTTGGTTTAGATGGTTCACTAATAGTGTGACTAATTCATCCAAGAATAATTTATGTAAAATTTTGTAAAGGGGTACAATGAATCAAATTGTCCCAGGTTTGCATAATGATGTCTGTATCCTCAGGAAATAGACAGACTACAGATCATTTAAACCATAACTTTTGGCCTAATTTTTAGGTTTATAAGCATGACAGGAATGGTCAAAGTTGCCCATAGCTTGAAGTCTTTACTTGTCTTACTTTAGAGACACGGGTCTAAGCCAAATGAAGTTATTCATTTATTAAGAACTTACAGTGCACACAACTTGCCAGACCTCACACAAGTACATAAGAATGCAATCATTGTATTTGCATGGAATTCAATCTAACAGAGTTAAGCAAACTAACAATTGCCTATAGTGTGATATGTGATAGTAAGAGGAAATACCCAGTCCTAAATGAAGGACTACCTAACTCAAACTAGGAGGGCAGGAAAGGCTTCCTGAAGGAACTGACTTCTAAGCTGAAAATGGAAAAATAATAGAGTGGCGTGTGTCCTAGGTGGAGGGAACAGTGAGCATGCAGGCACAGGGATCAGAGAGAACAGGTAGGAAGAAAGAAACAAAAAGAAGTGTGGTGTGGCAGAAGCATAGCGTGAAAAGGAGGAGGAAGTGTGATATGAAATAAAGCTAGAAAAGGAAGCAAGGTATAGAAGTTATGTAAGACCTTGTACACTATGTTAAGATTTTTGGACTTCATTCAAAGAGCAAGTGAAAGATTTTAGTAGGAAATCGACAAGATAAGATTTGAGGTTTAGAATGATTACTATGACTAATATACGGTAAGAGGATTGGAGAGGGGAAAAAAAACAGAGGTATTGGTAATCTTTGAGAATCACAATTCGTAGCACTTTTATTACTGAATACATGAGGTACCAATCACTCCTCTGGAATGAAATTAAATGTATAAAACTAGGTGTTACATCAATCTGTTTTGCACATCTCATTGATGTCTTCAGAGGAAAAAAGATATGTTAGTACACAGAAAAGTACTGTTTAAAGTTTATATAACAGTAAACCTCATTTTTTCCTTCTTAGGAGATCTTATGAGAAATTTATCTCAGGAATTTTGTATCAGTTAGCTATTGCTGATTAACAAACCACTCCAAAATTCAGTGATTTAAAGCAACAATAGTTTATTATTATAGCTCACAAGTCACATGGCTGGAAATAGAGTGATTTAGGTTGGGGTGTCACTCTTGCATCTGGAGTGTCTCACATCCTCCTACTGGGACTTCAGTCTAACACAGGTATATCTTCTCATGGCAACAGCAGATGTGCAAGATGGAGTAAGCCCGATCAAAAAGCATGTTTCAAGACTGCTCGTGTCATATATGTTAACAAGCCATTGGCCAAAGCAAGTAACATAGCTGAAGTCAGAGTCAAGGACTAGCAAAGAAGGTCACCCAGAGTGGAATGACTCTACAAAGTTAGATGATAAAGGGCACAGTTATAGGAACGATGAAGAATGAGATGAAGAATTGGGCTAATGATGCTATCTACTAAAATTTAGCACCAGGAAAAGTTGCTTGTCTTTCTTATATAAGAACACAGTCATTGTAATAACTATGTTATCCTCTTTGGTTTGGCCACTACAAGAAACTGAGGTACATTTTTGTAGCTATCATTAGTAATTGTGTAAAATTTAACCATATTATAATCATTGGTGCCTAGCATTGTATCTGGTATGTAGAAGATATCAGCATATTCTTTTAAATGTTTGTTAAAAGAAATTTTTACATTTAAGGTAAATATAAGTTAATAAATATATAAAAGTGTAAATCACTGTTGAAGTTTAAAGAAACAGTTTAAAGAGATGCAAAGGAATAATATGAATTAAATTTTCTATAAATTATTATTTTTTAAATACCACCCAATTCAATGAGTCATTGTGGGGGTTAAATGAGAAAACTACTCAACTTTATGATTTGGGTCCTTAATATTCCCCCTCTTCATATAGTAGAATTTTAGAGTTAGAAAGAAACTCAAAGGCAACAGTACTCCATCCAATGGAAAACGAATTACCTCTCCTATACCTTTTAGATCTGCCTGCACAGAGCAACAGAGAACACACATACAATGAATTATACAGAACATTATCTTAATTACTCTGTGTGTGTGTGAGGAAGATTTAGCCCTGAGTTGACATCTATGCCCATCTTCCTCTATTTTTTATATATGAGATGCCACCACAGCATGGCTTGATGAGCAGTGCGCGCTCCACACCTGGGATCCGAACCTGCAAAACCCGGGCTGCTGAAGCAGAGTGCACAAACTTAACCACTACGCCACTAGGCCAGCCCATTCATTACTTTTTAAATTACTCTTTAATTAGTTTATTGATTACTCTTAACACCCTATATTGCTATTACTTTGGTTATAAGAATAAGAAAGCAGAGTATTAGGAATATGCACTTTTTATTTGGAAGTGATATAATAAGAATTAAAGATACTTTTACTATTTATTTATTTTATTATTTATTTATTCTATTGTTAGAAGAGGAAAATACAGAAACAGTATAGAAAGCTACAAAGTAAAGAAAGAAGGAAAGGCTATGAACAATAGAGTGGATGAGAAAATAATTATGTTATGTCCTTGCAAGCATTTAACTGAATGTGCAATGATAAATATTACATATTAATTTCTTTCAGAATATCTGTTCAGATACGGCAATAATAGAAAGAAAATCAGATTATATTATGCTAAACAACTTTGAAAAATTACTTCTCAAGTTAAATTCTCTAACATTAGTAACTGATCTCCAAACCTATGCACAGAACTTGATAGACATCTTCCCAAAACTGAACTTCTGCAAGAAATTTCTGCCCTCAAATATTGATGGAGACTTAATTTGAAATGAAGTCCAAGAAACGATAAGAACTCTCTTCTTTGTGCACATTTTTGATGCAGTAGATTAGCACCACAATACAAAGCTTGAATTTTATATTAATTCTTTATCAAAATAAGGAAGTGCAAATAATTTATAATCCAAAAGAGGTGAAACAACACAAAAAGAAAAAATATACAGACAGAAAGAGAGAGAGAGACCAATGACTAATTTCAAAGAAACAGTCCCGAGCACACTGGATGCTTCCCCACCTCGGCTGTCATGCACGAGCAGTACTCTAGGTCTGTGCATGACGTGGTCCTGAAAGGACGTGCAACCGGAGAGTGGAAGAAAGCCAACCAACAGACTTCCATGAAATAAGCGCATTTTGTCACCAGAATAATAAATTTTGGACACATTTTTAAATAACATAGTTATATTGTTTCATATATGTCCTTAATTTTGTTATTTTCCTTTACATTCCATTAGTTCAGTGCTCATCTCAACAAGGCTAACTATTCATGAAATAGCTGTGCTAAAACATATGAAATGGCTGTTTCTGAAAATCAAAACTATTTCATAAGGTTCAGCCTAATTCATGTCCATTTTATCTTTAGTCAATTAATATTTTATTCTTCTTAATAATACTAAAATTCTAACATTTAATACTATCAGAACTTTCATCTCTATTTCTCTCTTATTTTTATGTAAACTAATTACATAACTACAAAATTAGCGACATAAATAAGTAGGCTCTCTAGACAAAGACAGTGAAACCATTACTGCTAAATAATTGGCTGGAAGGCATCATACAAGGTGATATTTTAAAATATTTCTTCATTTGCTGATGTGCAAAAGTGTGAGCCTGGTATAGAAGAAACCGTTTAGGTGTGGTAGTTAATAATGCCCAGGTACTATGGAAACAATCCATATATGACTTGGTTCTTTCTGAAGGAGCACATTATTTCACACTCACCTAGATGTTCCCAGACTGCGTGACTCAGTCCCTGGCTTAGGGCATACACAGCTGGTCCTCTAAGCAGCATGGAGCTGTGGCTTTAGAAGGCCTCAGGCTGTGTTGGCTTTAGGTATTTGGAAGTGGCTAGGCTTCTATGCCAAAACATCTCAGCCTTCTGTCTAATTTTAGCAGAATGTGTGAACATTAGTCCCTCAGCCTCGTTCCTCCTGCTTCAGGCATCGAACTTTTTACAAGGTGTTTCCTTGGGTGTCATCCGACAGGCACTTTCACACACTGCTTGGGGGAATGGAAGTCAAATCAACATTTTGGAAAATAATTTAGCAATTTTTATAAACAATCTTAAGCATTCTCTTTCACTTAGACCCAACCAAATTCATTTGTAGGAATCTATCGGGGGGGGAGGAAGATATATATTTTACATAATATATACTATATATGTAAAGATTTCCTCGCAACAATGCTTCTCAAAACCGTATTCATACTAAGGAAAAAGTGAAAGTTAAATCTCTCAAAATAAAGAAAAGAAAATGTTAAAATTAATCGAGTATTCATGAATGGCATAACATGCAGCCACCGAAAATGAAAAATTATAAAACTCAGAAAAACAGTGTACGTTATAAAGATAAATAAAATAAAGAATAATCTCAACTACTTAACATATACAGCCACGCATCGCTTAATCACAGGGATATGTGCTGAGAAATGCATCACAAGGCAATTTTGTCTTTGTGCGAACATCACACAGTGCACTTACACAAACCTAAATAGTATGGCCTCCTACACACCCAGGCTGTGTGATACTAAACTGACGGGACCACCATCGTATGCGCCCTCTGTCATTGACCAAACTTTGCTATGCAGCGCATGACTGTACAGGAAAACACAGTGGAAGAAAATTATTTGAAAATATTATAAAAGGTATACCCAGGCCATGTCAGTGTGTTTGATATTTTATTTGTTTCTTTATGATGGCTTGTTTTTACAAAGATGCACGAACAGTGACGAATGTGACCAGAGACCAGCCATATTTTATTAGTTTTTCTCCCAATTCCTGCCACCAGAAGTAGGGAAAGGAGGAGGGTACCTTGTTATTCACTGGTCTGTCTCCCCGACAGAGGGTCCATCTGAAGGGGGTGGTCAAGCTCCCTTTGATTATCTGCCCCTAAGTCTCACCTTGCTAAGAGTCACGTGGAAGTGAATTATTATTAGCACATCTGTTGTATCTTGCTCAGAGTGAAAAATTACAGTGACACTTAGAACTAAACCACTCTTGGGGTCAGCACTGACAGACCAGGGCAAAATTGGTATTTATCCTCTGGTACCACCATACTCGCATAAATCATCTTGATTTCTGCTCTCGTTCCATATTTGCAAGCAGATATAATGACAGAAGTAACTTCAAAAAATCACTCAGGTAATCATGTGTTAACATTATAAACAGATAAAAAATATAGACACTAAAAACTTAAGTAAAAGCCTAGTCAACTAGGACCTCATGTGCCAGACTTTCAGAAAGTTTCAAGAACACTTCCTGGAATGTATACGGCTGTTCTGCCTTCCACACCTTGGCCGCTGTGCCCTGATTTTTCTTGGTTGATTCCAGTAGCAGAATGTCTCTGTAAAGAGCATCCATCTAGCCGGCCTCTTCTCAAGACTGAGGGTTCCTGTGGGCTCTGACTTACATCCTCCAAAAGGACATTTATGCTTGTCTTGTTTCTTCTTTACCTCAGGCATGTCATATATAAATAAAAAGTATTTGTTTTTAAAGAAGCTGAATGTCTTTCTTTTAACAGACATTTTAAAACTTCATTGCACAACCCAACAGGCTGATTAATTCTCCTCCATGCAAAATTCCATTAATAGGACCAATTAAAAATGCACTAGAGACCAGCCTGGTGGTATAGTGGTTAAGTTCGCATCTCTGCTTCTGTGCCCAGGGGGTTCGGATCCTGGACATGGACATATGCACTGCTCATCAGGCCATGCTCTGATGGTGTCCCACATATAAAATAGAGCAAGATTGGCATGGATATTAGCTCAGGGCCAATCTTCCTCACACGAAAATGCACTTAGAACAAGATATAAGCAGTCCTGTACATTTTTGTTCTATCTTAACTTCTCTTTGTTTTGTGGCTATCACGTGCAATCTGTGTTCCAGCCATCTTGCACATGCATGCTCTTCCTCACAATGAGAATTGGATGAAAGGGTGTAGATGAGCCAGGATAAATCCATTACAATTATTGGAAAAACAACTAAAGACACATGGCCAACTGATGCTAGGTCAATAAAATCTTCTCCATATGTGCAGGGCATCTCACTTTTAAGTTGACTTTTTTCTTTAGTAAAAACACAAGTCATATTCATTTTAGGACTCATATTTATTATATTACTAGGGGAACTTTGGTGTAAAATATTCAAACACAAATTTCCATCGTTAGAGACTGCAAAGGCAAAGTTTGGTAATTACATCAAAGGTGTAGAAGAACGACATTCAGGCAGTTGTGATGCCTCTTTATATGTAAAGTGAATTAAAAATGCCGTCTTTGACTTGAACAGTCAGAGAAGGCGGTTTTATTCCGTATGAAAATTCCATGTAAAATACATAAACAATAGTCATTGTCCCATAGTCAAGTTCTGGTAACTCCATGCAACTAAAAATACCGTTAGAGGGCATTATCATAGAAATGAATGACTGATGGTCTTTTTTTGATTGCATAAAACTTTAGCAGTTTGAAGCATCTTTGATCTCATATACCAGTAAACTTAACAAGACCTTGAAACTTCAAAGATTAACTTTACAGGGCAAAAAAAAAACAAACATGAAATAAAAAGAAAACTGGAATATATAAAGTATTTCAAGGCTGCAAACAGTCATGGATTTTGTTCTTGGGAAGGATAAACTACGTAATGTAACAGATGTTGTATTTCAAAATAAGATAATATTGATTCTGCTTGAGCATATGTCTAAAGTCACAAGTACCAATGAATATTTCAAATGCCCTAAGAAAAATACAAATAGAAGGAGCCAAGAGTAATTAACTTAAGTCCTGCCTAATTTTCCTCTACATCATATAATTGTGGCTATGTACTTATTTGCATATTTATAATCAAGTTGAAGGTTAAAAACTCCTGAGACCAATTCCTGTACTTTAAAAACCAACTTAAAACATCCACACTCTTAGATACAAGATAAATTATGGACTATTCATTAATCAGTGTTTACTCCATTATCCAGTATCACATATAACATTTGCAGTGGTCTACAATAATGACTTGGAAATTGGTACATTAACAATGCTGTTTTATGATGGCTGTACTGATAAAAAACAGTGATGAGTTCATGATCTCAATGAAAGAATTAGTTACTTTAAAGGAAACAAATTAAATAGAAAAGTAAATGGGTATGGTACAAATAGATTTGTATTTTATCTAGATAGTCAATAAGATGCCATCAAAAATTATTTCTATATAGTACTTTTCACTATCCAGATTTATCTTAGTTACGTGTTTTGTTACTTGTTTTTCTTTCTCCCTCCTTTACTCGTTCACACAAATATATATTTAGTGCAAGCTCCATAAGAGTATGGAAATGTTTTACTTTCCACTGTGTGTGTTTGTTTTAAACTATATGCTGTGAAGCCAAAAACAGTGCCATGAATACAATAGATTTTAGTGATTATACTTAAAAAATTGCAAACATATTCAAGATTTTTTAGCTATACGTGTAAAATATGCATAAATTTTGACATTTAGAATAATTCTACTCTTCATTTTCATAATAATAGGCACTTTACAGACTTAATTTTTTAGATAAATCACTTCCCTATAAAGATGTAATGTGACATCACTTAAAATCAAGAATATTGTAGTTGATTAAGAAAGATGTCAATAAAAAAGAGAAATAAATATTATTTGACAAACAAGAACATCAATATTAAGTTTCTAATAATTCAAAAATAATTTAAGAAATTGATTCTTTGACTCAATGAATATATATTTCTACTGTTAACTAAATATACAGGTGATGACAATCAATCTACCTGTTACTAATAATTGTTGAGAAATCTCATAGAGAATGATGTGACCAAGGTAGCAACATAGGTTGTTCCTGACTTCATCCCCACCCCACAAAAGAAGAACAGACTAACAACTATTCAGGAATAAGACACCACTGAGAAAATCTGAGAAAGCAGGAGTGAGGCTGAAGCACCTCCCCTGCACCACAGAGACCAAGAGAGACTGCATTAGAAGGGTAAGAGAAGCAGGTACACGTTGACTGCATTGCCCCTTCCCCAAGCCAGTGCAGCACCATGCAGCAGTCTCCCCTGGGCCTCTGGCTTCTCCAGTAAGAAAAGCGAAACCATGAGGGACAGCCAGCTCCCTGCGTGCAGCACTGTGGGTCACTTTACGGGAGCCACCACTCTGATCTCGCTCCATAGGGGTTGCAGAGGAATCTGCTATGCTCAATCACCACGAATTTGACTGGACAAAGAAGCAGGTAAAGGCTTGCAACAACCAGCCCATGGATCTTGGCAGACTGAGTTCACACCTGCAGCGCTCAAGTAGTAATCCCAGCATGTTTGCTCATCTGCAGAACCAAGTCAGCAGCACCCTCTGACTAGGGAACTTGGTGGGGTGCATGATCTGCTGGATTTGGATCCTCAAACAAGGAATTTTGCCAGCCATAGAGCCTAGTTTGCCCATGCCCAGGCAAGGAACCAAGTCACAGCCTTCCCCGCTGTGGAGAGTGTCTCCTGGCCACCTCTGACCAGAGGGGCTAGTAGGAACACTTGGAAGCTGTGTAGCCCAGCAATGCTGGGAGCTGAGGAGTGTGTGGTCAGAGCTGATCACCCACAGAGTAAAGTCAGTTCCTGGATTGAAAGATTCCTGTGCTATGCAACAAGCAGAGGGGTTAATTCATAGCAAAGGCTGAGGGATAGCTCCTAGTCCCTGCCAGCTGGAAAGCCTGTTGGGAAATTGAGAGATGCCTGGGGCTAAACCTCCCCTTCCTGCCCAGGCAAGGGAGCTAAAACCTACCTCGACTCACCTGCTGTGGCTTGGGGGTGAGAGGCATCTGATCAGAAGAGTTGACGGCGAGAACACCTGGAAGCTGTGCAGCCTCGAGCGCTCAAGCTGAAAGAAGGGCAGGCAGAGCTGATAGTTTCAGGGAAAAACCAACAGACTTGTTTGGCCAGGAAATTTGAGGCCTAGTGAAGATAACAACAAAAGAGCCAGCCTTTGAGCTGCTTCTCCCAATACACCCACACAGGAAAACTAATTCACAGCCCTAATCATTACTGAATACAGCCTTACGTGCCCAACCAGAAACCTAACCAGAGCACCCAGAAAACTACATAGCCCATGCAACAGCCGTATGTACAGTGGCACTTGAATAGGGAGCATAGCCTGTAGCTTTCCCTGTCTGCAGAGTAAAACTAGTGGCCTCACTGGACCAGGGATTTCAGTGCACACTCTTGCTTGATTCAGGTCCACAAACAACAAGCTGTATAGACTTTGGGTCCCATCCTGAAGCCCTCCCAGGGCAGGGAAGCTAATTCATAGCCCAATCTACAACTGAATATAGTAGCCAGTCCCAAACACCTAGTAAGCCTGACCAGAGAATATAGGCAATGCAGAGCCCATCCTACAGCCTCAGTTGTGTAGAGAACCAGACCAGCAGTCCTATCCAACTCAGCCAGGGGCACACTCCCTCCATCTCCAACCTAAAAGCTCAAAGATAGCCTTGCCCCAAAATAGGCAATAACAGCAGGTCTCACCTGCCCGAGGACATTACCAGCAGACACACCCAGAAACCCAAACTGGGCTGACTGAGGAAGGTTCATCTCTGCTAAAGCAAATCTGTAAAGTCTGGAAGAGGAACTCAATTTCTAAAGTGCAGAGATACCAATGTAAGGAATCAGGATCATGAAAAACCAGGTAAGTATGATACCACCAATGGAAACTAATAAAGTTCTAATAACTGATCTTAAAGAAATGGAGACCTATGAACTGTCAGACAAAGAATTTAGAATAATCCTCTTAAAGAAGTTTAATAAACTACAAGATCACACAGAAAGACAACTAAATGAAATTAAGAAAACAATGTATGAACAAAATGAGATCAACAAAGGAATAGAAACCATGAAAAAAAGAGACAGAAATCCTAGAGGTGAAAAATACAGTAACTGAACTCAAGAATTCAATAGTTTGAAAAGCAGACTTGACCATGCAGAAGAAAGAAACAGTGACCAGGAGGATAGGACAATAGAAATTATCCAGTCAGAGGAGCAAAAAGAAAAAAAGAATAAGAAAGAGTGAAGAAAGCCTACAAGGCTTATGGGATACAATGAAAAGAAACAATATTTGCATTATGAGAATTTCAGAAGGAGAAGAGAAAGAGAAAGGGGCAGAAAGTATATTTAAAGCAACAATGGTTGAAAACTGCCTAAACCTGGAGAGAGAAGTGGACATCCAGAAACATGAGGCCTCAACCAAGAATGCTACACCAAGCAAAGCTGTCCTTCAGAATTGAGGGAGGGAAAAAGATTTTCCCAAAGAAGGAAAAACTCAGAGAATCCATTACAACTAGACCCACCTTACGAGAAATGTTAAAGGGAGTTCTTTCAGTGGAACTAAAAGGACACTAACTAACATCACAAATACAGAAAAAAGTAGTGTAAAACTCACTGGTAATTGTAAATATATAGTCAAATTTATATTTTGTAATTTGGTAATGGTGATGCACAATTCACTTACAACTCTAGTTTAAAAGTTAAAACAATAAATGTAGTAAAAATAACCATAACTACAATAATCTGTTTCTAGTTACACAATATGGAAAATATGTAAATTGTAACAGCAATAACCTAAAAGGTGAGGGAGAGGAGAAGTAAAAGTGTAAAGTTTTGGAATTCTATTGAAATTAAACTGTTATCCACTTAAAATAAGGGATTATAATTTTAAGATATTTTATATAAGCCTCATGGTAACCACAAGGGAAAACCTGTAGCAATTACACAAAAGAACATGACAAAGAATTCAAAGCACAGTGATACCAAAAGACATCAAAACACAAAAATAGACAGGAGGATAAGAAACAAGGAACAATGGATCTACAAAACAACCTCAGGGGCCAGCCCCATGGCCGAGTAGTTAAGTTTGCATGCTCTGCTTCATCAGCCCAGGGTTTCACCCATTTGGATCCTGGGCACAGACTTAGCACCACTCGTCTAACCACACTGAAGTGGCATTCCACATAAGAAGGACCCACAACTAGAATACACAACTATGTACTGGGGGGCTTTGGGGAGAAGAAAAAAAAAAAGATTGGCAACAGATGTTCACTCAGGTGCCAATCTTGAAAAGAAAAACATAAACAACCTGGAACCAATTAACAAAATGGCAATAGTAAGTCCTTACCAACCAATAATTACTTTAAATGTAAATGAATGAAATTCTCCAATCAAAAGACATCAAATGGCTGAATGGATTAAGAAAACAAGATGCAATGATATGATGCCTACAGGAGATTCACTTTAGCCTTAAAGACACACGTAGACTGAGAATGAAGAAATGGAAAAAGTCATTTCAAGCAAATGGTAACCAAATAAAAGCAGAGGCAGCCACAAACATCAGAAAAAGCAGACTTTAAACTAAAGGTGGTAAAGAGAGACAAAGAAGGTCATTAGTACCCAGTCCGAAACACAGGCCCCATGGCCGAGTGGATGTTTGTGCACTCTGCTGCAGTAGCCTGGGGTTCCCTGGTTCCGATTGTGGGTGCAGACCTACACACAGCTCATCAAGCCATGCTGAGGTGGCATCCCACATAGAAGAACTAGAGTGACCTACAACTAGGATATACAACTATGTACTGGGGCTTTGGGGAGGAAAACAAAGAGGAAGATTGGCAACAGATGTTAGCTCAGGGCCAATCTTCCTCACCGAAAAAAAAAAAAAGCTGGCATCTTTTTTAAAAAAGAAGGTCATTACATAATAATAAAGAGGTCAATACATCAAAAAGATATAACAATTGTAAAAATTGTGTGTCCTACATTGGAGTACATAAACATATAAAGCAAAAACTGGAGAGGCTAAAAGTAGAAATAAACAGTAATACAATAGAGTTATGGACTTTAATACTCCACAGTCAACAATGGATAGTTCATTCAAACAGAATCAATAAGAAAACAGTAAATTTCAACAACTCTATAGACCAAGTGGACCTAACAGACATATACAGAAGATTCTATTCAACAACAGCACAATACACATTCTTCTCAAGCATACATGGAAGATTTTCTAAGACAGACCATATGTTAGGCCATAAAACAAGTCTTAGTAAATTCAAGAAGATTAAAATCATACAAAGTATCTTCTCTGACCACAATGGCATGAAACTAGAAAACAATAACAAAAGGAAACCTGGAAAATTTATGAACACATGGAAATTAAACAACACTTCCCTGAACAATCAATGGATCAAAGAAGAAATTAAAGGGGAAATAAAAAAGTTTTTCGAGACAAACGAAAATGGAAACACAATATACTAGAACTGATGGAATGCAGAAAAAGCAGTTCTGAGAAGGAAGTTCATAGCAATAAATGCCTACACTAAGAAACAAGAAAGATCCCAAATAAACAGCCTAACTCTATGCCTGAAGGAACTAGAAAAAGAAGAACAAACAGAGCCCAAAGTTAACAGAAAAAAAGGCAATAATCGAGATTAAAGCAGAAATAAATGAAATACAGAACAGAAAAACAATAGAAAAGATTAAACAAACTAAGAGTTTGTTCTTTGAAAAGATAAAAAAAAAAATTGGCAAACCTTTAGCTAGACTAACCACAGAAAAAAGAGAGGACCCAACAAATAAAATCACAAATGAAAAAGGAGACATAACACTCGATACCACAGAAATACAAAGGATCATAAGAGGCTACTATGAACAACTATACACCGACAAACTGGACAAGCTAGAAGAAATGTAAAAATTCTTAGCAACATGCAACTTACGAAAATGGAATCAGGAAGGAATAGAAAATCTGAATGCATCAAATACTAGTAAGTAGATTGAATCATTAGCCAAAAATTTCTCAACAAAGGAAAGTCCTGGACCAGATGTCTTCACTAGTGAATTATACCAAACATTTAAAGAAGAATTAACACCAATCTTTCTCAAATTCTTTCAAAAACCTAAAGATGAGGGAACACTCCCAAACTCATTTTATGATGCCAGCATTATCTTGATACTCAAATCAGAAAAAGACACTACTAGAAAAGAAAACTATAGGCCAATATCCCTGATGAATACCAATGCAAAAATTCTCAATAAAATACTAGCAAACCAAATTCAGTAGTACATTAAAATGATCATTCACCACAATCAAGTGGGATTTACTCCTGGAATGCAAGAATGATTCAACATACACAAGTCAATCAATGTGATACATCACATTAATAGAGTGACAGAAAAGAATCATATGATCATCTCAATAGACACAGAAAAGCATTTGATAAAACTCAACATCTATTCATGATAAAAATTCTTAACAAATTAGGCATAGAAGGAAAACATACCTCAACATAATAAAGGCCATACACAACAAGCCCACAGCTAGCATAATACTCAATGGTGAAAGGTTGAAAGCTTTTCCTCTAAGATCAGGAACAAGACAAGGGTGTCCTCTCTCACCACTCCTATTCAACATAGTACTGGCAGCCCTACCTAGAGCAATCAGGCAAGAAAAAGAAAAAAAAAAGGTATCACAATTGGAAAGGAACACATAAAACTGCCTGCATTGGAAAATGACATGATTTTATGTATAGAAAAGACAACCAAAGCACTGTTAGATCTAACCAATGAATTTAGTAAATTTTCAGGATACAAAAGAAACATACAAAAATCACTAGTGTTTTTATACACTAACAATGAATTTTCTGAAAAAGAAATAAAGAAATTGATCCCATTTACCATAGCATCAAAAGCAATAAAATACGTAGGAATAAATTTAACCAAGGAGAGGAAAGATCTCTATCCTTAAAACTACAAGGTAGTAAGGAAAGAAATAAAAAAAAGACACAAATAAATGGAAAAGTATCCCACACTCATGGATCGGAAGAATTAATGTTGTTAAAATGTCCATATTGCCCAAAGCCATCTATAGATGCAATCCCTGTCAGAATTCCCATGGCATTTTTCACAGAGATGGAAAAAACAATCCTAAAGTTTGTACAGAGCCACCGAAGACCCTGAGTAGCCAAAGCAATCCTGAGAAAGAACAAAGCAGGAAGCACCACTCCCTGATTTCAAGCTATACTGTAAAGCTATAGTAATCAACAGTATACTAGTGGCATAAGAACAGATACATAGACCAGTGGAACAGAATCGAGATCCCAGCAATAAACCCAAACATATATAGTCAACTAATATTTGACAAGGAAGCCAGGAATACTCAATTGAAAAAATACAGTCTCTTCAATAAACTGTGCTGGGATAATTGGATATTCACATGTAAAAGAATGAAACTGGGCCCCTATACCACTCACAAAAATCAACTCAAAATGGATTGAATGCATTGAATGTAATGTAAGACCTGAAACCATGAAACTCCTAGAAGAAAACACAGGAATAAAGATCTTTGACACAGGCCTCGGTAATGATTTTTTGCATATGACACCTAAAGCTACAGCAACAAAATCAAAAATAAACGGGGACTATATGAAACTAAAAAGCTTCTGTACAACAAAAGAGATCATCAACAAAGTGAAAAGAAAATCTACGAAATGGAAAAAAATATTTGCAAACCATATATCTGATAATGGCTTAAGGTCCAAAATATATAAAGAACTCACACATCTCAATAGCAAAAAAACCAACCCAATTAAAAAATGGGCAAAGAACCTGAACAGACATTTTTCCAAAGAAGATATACGAAAAGTCCACAGGTACCTGAAAAGATGCTCAACATCACTAGTCATTAGGGAAATGCAAATTAAAACCACAAGGTGATATCACCTTATACCTGTTAGAATGTCCATCATCAAAAAGACAGGAGATAACAAATGCTGGCATGGATGTGGAGAAAAGATAAACCTTGTGCACTGTTGGTGGGATTGTAAATTGGTGCAGCCACTATGGAAAACTGTATGGAGAAGCCTCAAAAAATTAAGCTAGAACTACCATATAATCCAGCAATTCCACTTCTGGGAATATAACCAAAGGTAACAAAACACTAACTCGAAAAGATACCTGCACCTACATGTTCACAGCAGCATTATTTACAATAGCCAAGACATGGAAAAACTCTGGGTCCATCAATGAATGAATGAATAAATAAGTTGCAGTATATAGAAATATATACAGTGGAATATTATTCAGCCATAAAAATGAGGAAATCCTACCATTTGCAACAACACGGATGGACCTTGAAGGCATTATGCTAACTAAAATAAGTCAGAAAAAGACAAATACTGTATAATCTCACTTATATGTGGAATCTAAGGGGAAGAAAAAACAAACTCATAGAATAAGAGATCAGACACGTGGTTACCAGAGATGGAGGGTCGGGGGAGGAGGAATTGGAGGAAGGTGATCAAAAGGTACAGATTTCCAGTTATGAGACAAATAAGCACTAGGAATATAATGTACAACATGATGACTAGAGTTAACACTACTGTATGATATATAGGAAAGTTGTTAAGAGAGTAAATCCTAGGAGAAATTTTTTCTCCTTCTTTTCTTTATATATATCTATAGGGGGCAATGGATGTTAGCTGAACCTATTGCGATAATCATTTCACAATGTGTAAATGAAACCATCATGATGTATGCTTTAAACTTATATTGTATGTCAATTATTTTCTAATAAAACTGGAAAAAATATGAACAAAGGAAAACATGAATTCAGAATATTAATTTGATAGATATTTGACATATAGTTTGGAGAAGTACAGATCCTGGAGTCAGAAGGTCAATTTTATGACTCTTGTAAAAATCAAGGTGTGAACAGCTGAAAATGATAAAGAATTGAAACATGGCAATAGTTTTAGTGATATAGTTGAGTCTTTTCATACCAAAAATAAAAATCCAAAACCTCTGGAACTGGTGATTATGATAGATAAAAGTAGAAATGAGTAAAAGATAACTTCTATATTTTGATATCAGAGAATAAATCATTCATTGTCAGAAATGGAGAAGAATTAAAAAAAATCAGATCAGTCTTCTAAGTTGTGGTTAAACGTACGTGAATGCTAAATTTTACATTCTAATGTTCCAAGCTATCTATCTACCTATCTACTTATCTATCTATCTTAGTCATCTATATATCTATCTATAGTCATCTATCTAGCTAAAGTTTTACTTACTGTTTGAAACTTAAAAATCACTACTTTGACATTTTTCACCACAAGCTCATTGTCACCACCAGAATTATTTCTAACTATATGAATAAAGGAATATGTTCCATGTCTATTAGAACACTGTGATTTATTTATGGTAAGAAACTAAAAAATAAATATGTGGATAGATATGAGTACATGGATGTTTGCTAACACTGTCTGAGAAACTTGACTCTGGGACTCATGATCACTTTGGATTCAAACATGACCTCTGATATACAAATATGTCAATTTTCTCTTGCTCAAATTTGACACATAATGATGTCATGATTTTTATTAACATCTGACCACAAATGCATTCAATTGGTACAACCCCTGCTCCTTTGTGTCCACATTGTGTAATCCTCTTAACCAATGAGCATATTTAATAAATTGAGTGACAAATAACACTAAAAACATTTCTTAGTCTTTCATAAATGATTATGAAGTTGCATAATTCTACTTCCAAATGCAAAGTACGTTTATAAAATGAAGAAAATAATATTTCCCAGCAAAAACTCAGAGAGTTGTTGATAGGACCAGAGGAAGATACGTACATACGTGAAAGTATTTTCAAATTACTAATTTCATTGCAAATACATTATTTTTCAAAAGCCAAAAAAAGAAAAAAAAGAAATCTCATAGTAGACTGCTTTGGAATTACAGTATTAAATAGAATATAAATATATACAAAGTAAGCAGCATCCTAGAAGAACTCATTTCATATTAATGAAATATTTCGAAGTCAACCTGTTTAGTTTAAAGGAATATATGTGCTTAATTCTAAAATCCTGGAAAATAAATATTTTACAAAAAAAAAGATTTCAAGGCCAATTGTACATATTAGTATTGCCATCTCCTCCATCCACAGAAATTATATTACTAAAATATGATGTAAGGTCATTCTTTAAAATGCCCTTGAAATTTAGAAACTTTCCTACTTTCACATTTTAATGCTATTGATGAAATTTCACAAGAATTTCCATAAAAATTAGCAAATCAAAGGCAATTTTGCAACACCAGCAAACACACAAAACATTTGCAGATCTTCCAGAGAAAATAAAACTAGCAAGACTTGGCAATACCAACATTAACAATGAAGAAAACCCAGTTTCGTATGAAGCCAAATGAAATTGTACTAAATGCTAAGAAAAAAGATTGATTTTCATTGATCTTCTCACTTTCTATACTTTAACTTTTTAAATTAAAACAACGTACCAACACAGAAAAAGAAAAATTTCTAGTAAAGCAAAAACTTAATCCAATCATCCTAATATAACTCAAACTTCTTAAATATTCACATTGTCATTGTTCAATTCAATCCCATGCCTATTCTCTCCTCGTTTCTCATAAAAATATTAATTTCAAAAAATATCTGTTTTCTTAAAAGAAAAAAACGGATTTTTACTTCTTTGTGGATTATTTTTAAAAATTATGATTTGTATTTTGGCATATATATAAATATGCTTGTCACTCAATCCTACTATTCAATTTACAATCTATTTTATTATTTCACTCTGGGATTATGCACATTTCTTGTGTACTTCTGGTTGTTTGCCCATTGTTGTAAGCTAGACAGTTGATGGCAATTCTTCTAGATTTCTATCATTATTTTCCCTGACACTGTGCCTTTCAATTGAACTAACCTACCATAACCTACCATATATTGCACTAGTGCCCATTGTAGCAACTGCCCTTAAGTCTTTCTTTTCCCTCCAATTCTTGATATCACTGTGTGTCCCATGTCTACTTGTCTTTGGACAATTTAACTTCAAATTTGCCTCTCTTTCTGTCCTTAGATTGAATGGCTCTTCAGGTATTTTATGTGGTATAAAGCACTTCACATTTTTGCAATTTGGGCAAGGCTGGGAGTAACTACTCATTTCCACTCCACATTGTCTCATACCTCAGTTGGGTTAGCACTAATGGCTGGTGCCTAGGACAGCTAGAGACTGGCAAAACATTAATTTTTCTTCCTGTTGTCTCAGAGCTGTTTCATATGCTTACTCAGAACAGTCTATCCATCATGGTGGCCTAAGGGTAGTCAAATGTCCGACATATCATCTAGAGTTCCAAGAGCTAGTGTCCCTAGAGGCCTGGGAGAAAGCTGCAAAGTTTCCAATGAACTCATCTATAAATTTCCAGAAGGTCATTTCTGCTTTATCTTATTGATTATATAAGTCACTACTGCCATCCCAGGCTCAAAGGGAGGGAAATTAGACACTGCTGCATAACTGGGAGTAGTAGCAAAGAATTTGCAACTCTCTTTAATCTACCATGGTTATAGACCCTGGCTTAGTTCATTGAGGCTTCCATCCAGAATATTCCCACCTTGACCAGTCAATCCTTCTATTATAGTATTTAAAATACATTATTTTATTTATTTCATTATACAATCTTCAATGTTATGGACTGTTTTAATTTTCTTTATTGTCATAGTGCCTGGTAAAGAGTAGGCATTTCATAGATATGTATTTGTTGAGTGAATGAGATTAAAAGTAACTGCTTGAGACAAAAAAATGATTTTGAAATTCCTCAAAATAAATGACACCATTAGTTTTGTGTTACACATAAAATGAATTTGAAACTCCTTAACACTCAAGCTCCCTCATAATCTGGACTCGCATGATGTTTCTTGTCTCAGTTTTCACCATCCCTTGACTTTCTCCCCTTCTTTATAATTTAGTAAGGCCAAACTACCCACTACTACTCACACTATACTTTTCCTACCTCTATCCCTTCGTTTAATATTCACCTGGAATTCCCTTTTTCTCTTTTGCCTGGTGAAATTTTTTTTACCTTTTAACCCCAAGTCCACATATCATTTTTCTGTGAAGACTTCACCTAATCACTCAGTTAATCACTTCTACTTTTTGTTCCTACATCTCTTATCAATTATTACCCCTCTGCATTTTAGTTGCTTACTTAAGAACTGCCTTGGAATCATACTTCACTGCAGGTGTAATTCCAAAACGTATTCATGGGAAGCCCAAAGGATGAATTGACTTGGCTGTGAAATCTGGCAAAGGAGCCAAGCTAATTGAGGTCTGTATCTAGCTCTGGCTAGCTCTGGCTGAATTCCAGGCTCCATTTCCTTTCTAACAAGGCTTGTGGATTGGGACGGGATGCTCCTGAAGTAGAATAGGTATAAGGGGAGCTAATGACCTAGCAGAAGGCTGCATGACTGCTGGTACATCAAAGGTTGTTTCCATTACAGGGAACCCCAATCACTCAAACTGAGAACACATCATCAGAGATCCGCTTGGGAGACTAATTCAGGTGGTCATTATCCTATATCATCTACTTCCTGGCTTCTCACTTTACTTTGGTCTCACTTGGTAGTAACTCCACAACCCCATCAATAGGTAGAGCACTATTTACTAATCTTCACCTCAATCTTCTACAAAACACTCCTTACTCACTCATCTAATAACCTCTACTAGGCACAGTTCTATATGTAGGGAATTTCTCATTGAATGAGATAAACAGATTTCCTGGTCGATGGCTTAAATTTCAATTGGAAATATAGAAATCAAGTAAACAAAAACAGCATAAGAAAGTCTTAAGTTCTGTTAACAAAGCAAAACAAAAACATAGAAAATGATGAAGAATTTCAGAGAGGGTGGACAAGTTACTCTTTGAAGAGATGACATTTGAAGTGCAACGCAGCCAAGGGAAGGCCTGTCTGAGAAAACAGCGCTCCAGGCAGAGGTACAGTGAGTGACAAAGGACGAGAGACAGGGATAAGCTTGATGTGGTCCATGAATAACAGCGTGATTGCACGTTAGAAAGTGAAATGTACAGTAGTAGGTATAGTCAGTCCCATCAGGGCATGGTAAGAAGGTTGATTTTAGACAATGTGATGGGAGTCATTGCAGAGTTAAGCAAGGAATTGGCATGATCCAACAGATTTTTAAAGATCTCTTTGGCAATTACGTGGAGAATGGATCATAGAGAAAGTAGAAAAATAAAGGTAGTAATTAAAATCATGAACACAGACAAACCCCCTAGCGGTAGAACCTCTAGCTCACTTCTAATAAATATAACTGAATTTTTTAGGAAATAATCAGCTAGGGCTTTTGCTTGAGGCCCAACAAAGAATCCATTCAATACTGAGTTGTCAAATTTGAGAGACAATTGCCCTGTATCATTAAGATTTCCTATTATAGTGAACTCCAGGGCAGTGACAATGTCATAGGATTATATTTACAGTGAACCTCACCTATTGTATGTCACATTCATATGTCCTTAAATATCGCCAGAATAATTCATTTCTACAGTGTTTTGTAGCACACAAGTCTAGGGCCCCACACAAGTACTTGTCTCTCTTTTAGTAAACACCAAGTCCACTTAATCATTTTTTGAGAGGAATACTTGCACTTTCCATGGACACAGTGCTACCTCAGGCAGAGATCGAACAGATCTCCTTCCAAAACACATAAAGTGACAATCCAGGCACATGTCCCTGCTTAATAAACCAAACTTCCTGAACCAATTGCATTTCATTTCCCTACATCCGCAACCATATATCCAACTGACTATGCTGTGGTTATACCTTGGTCTTATCTTTTACATTTGACAAAGTTTTGTTTCTCATGGCTAAGACCTAGGTCACTAAGCTATAATTATCAGTAAGAGTTCTCAGTAGTTAGGAACAGAAATTAACCCTGTTTATAGCTTAAGCAAAAAAAAAATTGAATTTATTGGAAAAAAATCAGGGTCTAACAGAAATAATAGGAACCTGGAATATCAGCTTTGGAAAACTGACAGGGACCAAGGACTTCTGAGAAGATGAGGCAATGAAAAATATAGCAAAGTTCACGCAGATGGAAGAGGCTGGTCCAATACAGTTGTTGCCACTGGATAAAATATGACCTCTACTCATCTCCATGCCCTTGCCTTGGCATGAGGTCTAGATGGCTGAGCCTAAGCTACCTGCTCATTCTGGATTCATGGGACTGGAAAGAGGATCCGGTCCCTTTTGCTTCCATGTGAGAAGCATGCATTCCCTCTCACCAAGGCAACACTCAATACAATTTTCCTGAAGGGAGAACAGAATACTAATGGAAAGAAAGGAGAGGTGGAATGGTGTCCAGCCAAAATATAACAAATTCAACTATTCTTTTATAGGTTAGTTTATTCAACAGGTGTTTATTGAACTATACGCTGGGCAGTGTTCTAATCACAAGAAATAGCTCGGAAAAACACTGAGAGATATTGGAACAAGGGTAGGGAATAAAAGTCAACAGGAGGGTAAATATTTTTGAACTTTTTAAGCCTGTAAGCCCTTGTAAAGAATTTGTACTTTGTTCTCAGAGAAATTTTTGAGTTTTTAGTGAGAGGAACAATATCAGTTAACCTTTTTAAAAGACCACTCTGACTGCCAAGGAGAGAATAGAATGCAAATGGATCAAGAGTGGAAGCTGGAAGACTATTAAGGTTCTTGACTGCAAGCGTCAGAAACATTCAATGACTAATTTATACAAGAAAGGGACTATCTTGGAAGAATCAAGAAAGGGTGGACAATAGAAAACACAGCCAAATGAAGATAAAGACAGAAATCTGGTGGTTTGCCCTCCCAAATGCCACTGCCACTGGTTACTCAACAATTCATGTGCTAAACTTTCAAAATCTCTACTGGATTCTAGATGCCTCCATATTGTCAATAAACATTTTCCCAATTTTCCATGCCTCTATGCATCATTCTCTTCAAATTCAAACGTCTAAGTGATATCAACCAAAGGTCTGAACTTTGTATGCCCATACTCGAACTTTCAAAGGATGAGACAGAAAGAATCTGGCTCCTTAGTTTCTGTAGGGAAAACCAGGGGAGTGCCTCCAAGCAATTCTCACATGAGAGAGAACTCCCTAAAACTAAGCTAGAATGTTAAGAGTCAGCAATTCCCTCGATAAATGTCCACAGAAGGAAGCCAATATTTATATTCCAGTAAGACATGGAGGGGCCTTAGATCCGGACTTGAAAGGCAACATAGTGGAATGGCTGAGTGCAGACTATGGAAAGAGATTGTCAAACCCCTTTTCTGCCACTTACTACCTGTGTGATATTGAGCAAGTTACTTGATTCTTCATTTCTCTAGATTCCTTATCATTTCAAAAGAAATAATAACAGTGTCTATAAGGGATTATATGAACATTATAAGAATTAATCCAGGAAAGGGCTCAGTACTAGGTTTGAAAATTACTAGTAAGCATATTATAAATCTTAGCTATTTTTTAGAGTGGTAGCAGTGAGTATGGAAAGACGTAATGAATAAAATGATTATTGGAAAGAGAGTTGATGAGAATTGTTTATTGGTTGATATGAGAGGAAGGGAAGGAGATCACAGCTAACCTCTAAATTACGATTTGAGGAAGTATGGGGATTGTAGTACTATTTACTGCAATTCTACCAATCTCCATTCCACCAGTTTCCTGAGTTTGATTCACCCACCCCCAGCATGCCCATGAACTATTTTGTATAAAAACCTTCTGGTTTCTACCCAGCTCTAGGGATAATCCAACACATTATTCCAGTCTTGAAGGCAGTTTCACACCTGTCCCAACACACAGGGCACAAAACTATTTACTTTATGTCTGTTCATCTAGCATCTATATCCACCTAGATCAGTACCTATAACAATGACTCAGAAAATTTCCAGAGCTTTCATAGAGTTCTATGTTTAAATGACTACCATCCAGCTCTTTCCAAAATATAAAGGGGTTAACTGGTGTTTGATGGACATAATCTAATGTGGTCTATCTCAAGCTTTGAATCTTTCTGACCTTTGCCGTGGAATGTCAAATAATCATGGGTTCCATAAATTAGGACGTGGATGTCTTTGGGAGACTATTCTACTACCATGCCTTCTAAAGAGCAATATAAGTAAAATAGAATTAAACAAACCAAAATTTGCCCTAATAAGATTTCAGAATGTTCTTTTAGTCTCTGTAGTAACAGCAGAGTACCATAAGCAAGGCAATATACCTCTTTGTAGTTTAACCAATTCCACCTTCAATATCGCATCTCTTCTTTGTTCAAAAGTTTAATTAGGGAGGGATAAAATTCTCAAAACTGAAAAGAAACTTTAAAATTTAATTGAACAAGTTCATAATGTGAGAGAAGACAAGAATCAAAATTCGCAAGAAGAAGCTTTTTAGATTGTACCCTAGACAAATATGTAATAAATGTAGAAGAAAGACAGAACATCTTTCTTAAAAACTAGGCCACCCAGTAAAACTTAAAAAAAAAATAATAATAATATATGATCAACAGATTCTCTGGTTCTTGATTGACTGAGAATTTTTTTTAATCAGATCTGTAGTCTAAACAAAGATAAAATATTGCAAAATCTTTAAAATTTAGACTAAAGAAAATATGATTAAAATTTCAGGAAAGCTGCTCTCTCATTTTTCTTTGCTGTTTAAAAGAAGGCATTTTTTTTTTCACAATGTGTATCTGCTAAATAAAAAGAGGGAAAGCAGTGGAAATAGCCCAAACTTTCCCAAGCTTCATGATAGGGAGGAGGGCCGATAAAGGTTATTATAAAAACAAGACCAACCCAGAAAACTAAAACTAAACAGGACTCCCTTTTATTTCCCAAGTTGAATTTTCTTTTCTGATTTAATATCAAATGAAAATTGCATGGAACAAAATTTTGGCATCTATTTATCACACAAGAACATTCTTTGAAAAACCATATATTAAATGCTTAATTCTTCTACTGAAATAGTGAAGGAAATTTTGGACCATCATTAATCATACCAAAGCAGTATATTACTCCGAAACAGAAAAGGATGTTCTTATAAAGGCAACATAAAGGCAATATCAGAGTGGAAGCCAAACTAATTATATTATGCTTTGAAGTATAAAACCTGCAGCAAAGGACCTACATGACCCTGTTGGAAACAATTTCAAGTACTAAGCTGCACTTTGAATAAATTAAAACTGTGCTTTGTGTGTTTGTGTGTGTGTGTATAAGGGCATGAAGGAACAAAAAGTTCTAAACACAGTCATCTCAATTCATGCTCTGTCACTAAGGAAGTAGTTCTTTTAGTGACCCCACTATAAAAGTTTCCTACTATTTTTTGCTCCCAATAAGGGAACAAAGTGAGCATCAAAAGAATAATATCTATTTACAAACTCAAATTCAAGAATGAATGTGGCAACATCTGAAAAGGATCCATATAGCTGCAGTATCTAGTTCATCATCTTAGACAAATAGGTAGTCAAAAATATTTGCTGACTATCAATGTAAGAAAAATTATCCATCAAAATGACCCTGGGTGTTTCATAGTTAGTGTACCACCTTTATATTGCAATATAACTATCTGCATTGTCACATTTGCATGTTTCACACAAATGTGCTTGCTGATATTTTAGCTTGGTATGCCCTTCCCTTAACTTTGCACAGCTAACTCCTTCTTGTGTTTCAGGTAAAGCAGCCAATTTCCCAGGAGGAGAGAGAGGCAAATTTAGAGTAATTGGGGAGACTTCAATGAGGAGATTATTTGTAAAGATTATTTACAGGGCAAAGAGGCTCCCAAAATTGGGGCTAGCAACAGTATAAAAGTCACCATCCCAAGGTCTGATTGGGCAAAGAGAGTAGCAGCCTCTGGACCCCAGAAAAGCTTAAGAAACTATAGCTGTGAGAGAGGGCCCCCATCAGGAGCTATGGCCTCAGGTAGAGGAGCACAGTTCCCCAACCCACGAGCCAACCCAACTGGAAGCTTGAGAGAAAGGGTGGCTAGTTGGGTAGTCACTACTTCAGGAGCACAGGGCAGGATGGAGAAAATGAAAAGTAGATAAGGGAGGGGGATGGAAAGAGAATATTCAGCAAGTTCAGGGATCTTCTCAATGTTCATTTAATATCACCTCCTCAAAGACACTTTCTTGAGCCTCTAATCTAAAATAGTAGTCTAACACACTCATGCTTTATCATGCCATACCATTAGAATCAACTAAAAACTAGCAGAGTTTTTAATGTGCTCTATACATTACTTGAAGCATCTGGCTTTTCCTTTTACCTAAAATTTCTAGACTGTCCTGAAGAAGCACCTAAATATTATAATCATTACTGTAGACAGTGTATTTTTCACATAAGTGATAAGACTAAAAGACTTAGACATTGGGAAATTCAACAATGAACTTTTATGTATCTGTTGGAGCTTCAGGGCCTCCAACACAACGAGGGTAAGGGTAGACATTTGCCCTGAAATAAACAGCTGTTCTCGGTGTTGGTTACATGGTATGGACTTCAAGAAGTCATTGCTGTGGGCTGCTCTACATGGCTGTGGCATTCTCTATCATTGATGGAACTGTTGCTGGTCTCATCAGCCAACAGAAATCTGAGTGAGATTTTGAGGAACTCTCTTCCTTCCCCAGAAAGACTCCTCTAATTTTCTGCCCTTGGAATTTCCTTCCAGGCTTGCACAAATCAGCTGACACTGCTTCAGCGACTGTGGAGTTATTGATGACCATGGAGACCTCTGGAGGAATGTGTTTGCAGATGGACACTCTCTGGGTTTCAGCACTGTTTCCAGGCCTCCTCTCAAGCAACGCAACAAGGCAACGCCTGAAATGGAGTTCATCAGGCAGGACTGTTCTGGAAGCCAGCGGTTGTCTATATAAGCATCAAAGAGAATATGGGAGTTCTCTCCCTGTAGCACATAAACGAGATAATGGACTTCAGTTTTAAATGCAACTCAAAAATCCTGAGGAATTTTGTTACAGGAGGTAAGAAAAAAAATCTAGACTTCCTTCTCATGGGAATAGATGAGACGAGAATTGCACAAATTTGCAGTCTAAAATACAAGGAAGAGTCTGACTCCATTCCTTCATGTGTGACTGCTGCTAGCTTTTAAGCCTTACCGTTCTCTTCCCCTTGCACTCTACACCTGGCAAACTGATAAGAAAGCCTGGATTCTCCCTCCTTTAGCATCTGATGGAGATTTCAACCATGCAAGCCCCTGCCCATCATGGGACATGTCACTCCAGCCCCACCCCCATACAACACCACAATTAAAACCCAGGCCATCCTCCTGCCTTTCTGCTCTCCCCCAGAACCCTCAGTTATGTAAGAAATAAACCATCTCATGCCTTCTTGTTATGTGTGCATATGGCGTCATCAGTCCCGACATGAACCAAATTTTGCATGGGGGTCTCCCTCGCTTTTGCAGGGTGGCCATAAAGTAAAGGAAATCTGACCTCCTTTTCTATTTCAAACTAGTGAAGAAATACCAGTTACCCACAACTGTCAGTCTCATTTTCCTAACAGGTTGCAGCCGTTTTCTTCCTAATTCCTAATCTAGCCTGCCTTCCATTTCTTGACGGTTCCTCAAACAACTTAAACTCTTGTCAATTACAGCAGCTTCAACTAGAGTCTTACTGTGGGCAGAGTGGTCACTATGAAAACCTAAACAAACTGAAGGTGAGGACAATGTAGTCAATGTGTCCAAAGTTTATGAATTTGTTTGATTGTGTAGTTGCAGCAATGTTAAGATGTGAAGTTTTGCCAAGTGAACTAGCACATACACATATCTTCCCAGAATTCTCTGCTCCAATTCCACCCACTGTAATTTCTCACCTCTTTCAAGATGCCTATTATTAATTTAACTGGAAATTTCTTAAAACTTTATTCTATGTGCTCAGGGATCTAATGAAAGTCATCTGTTAGTACCAGTTTGGATACGTTGTTTGATGTTGAATTGAAAATTAATAATGTTACATTTTCTCAAATAAAAGGATAACTTGTGGTGATTTACATGAGATAATTTTATTCACTGAAAAACTTTTCAGTGTAACTACAGTTTATTTCAAAGTTACTGGAAGATCCATCCACCTTTAAAGAAAATAGTAATTTAAAAAAATTATGGTTATCATCACAGAAACAAATTTTGTTTTTTATTTTTTTCTTTCAGGGATTTTGCAAAAAATGGAGTAAAAGTCCACAATATTGGATAAAGAAAACTAATTAACTTGGGCCAATCGATGTATTGGGACAAGTATGTAAAGTGGACGGGACAGGAAGAATGGGGGTATGATGTAATTGATTCCCTTTAAGTGAAAAGTGGGTTTTTATTTTTAAAGGATGTCTTTGTCAAACAGCAAATACAGTAAGCGACACACAAACCTCCTGGTTTCTCACCTCATTACTCTCCCCATGATAAGCCTTCACTTCAGATTTCTTTTAGGTACCAACATTTCCAGTTCGTTTGGCTCTTCCCCATGGCCCTTATCTGACCCAAAAAACCCTTAAGCACTTACGATTCAAAGACAGCATATATTTCTGCAGAGAGCCAGAGGAGCCTAGAGCTAGTAATAGGTTGTTAAGATTTAACAAGGGAAAATAAGGGCCCCATTAGAAGTTTAAAATGGCTTGGCTGGGAGGGGAGAGGGAGGAGATGGAATCCAAAGTTTAAAGAGATTGGAAATAGCCATGTTAAAAATCGTTTTAACAATCAAGTTTAAAAATAGACTTGATTAAAATGCTTAATAAAGCATGCTGCAGAAACAAAAATAAAAATTCAAAATCATTAACTACATATTGTAAAAGTGAAACTGATGTAAGATAATTTTACACCGCAGCATAAGGCATATTCCCCCATATTTAGGCATCTACATGAATGTCTGTGTGTATATTCACGGAAAAGTAATTGGTCGTTCATGTCACAGGAATAGAACTTTTAAATAATGTGCAAAAATTTTCATGATGAAGATTACCAGTGTCATCTTATCTGCCTCTTTTTACAAATGGAGGTGAATCTAGCTTTTTGAAGGAACATGAAGAGGACAACTCAAGAAAGTTAAATCAAAACATTCCATTTATAGTCTGTGCGAAGAGAACTACTTGTATGGTTTTCTTTTTCTTTTTCTTTTCTTTTTTTGCAGTTTAAATTGATCAGTGTTTGGTTTTTTGGGGGGGGAGATTGGCCCTGAACTAACATCTGTTGCCAATCTTCCTCTTTTTTTCTTTGTCTCTCCAAAGACCCCCAGTACTTAGTTGTAGGTCCTCCTGGTTCTTCTGTGTGGGACGCCACCTCAGCACGGCTTGATAAGTGATGCTAGATCCGTGCCCGGGATCCAAACTTGTGAAGCCCAGGCTGCCAAAGTGGAGCACACGAACTTAACCACTCAGCCATGGGGTCAGCCCCTGTTCTATTTCAGTGTAACTTTTTTTATAGATATTCTCAATCTTAGCATTAATTTTCAGCATATTTCTTGCACTATTTAATTCAATAAATTATAAAATTAATATGCTTTAGTAATAGTTAACTTCTGAGTTGCTCTCAGCAGCCTAAAACGTGGAGCAATTTTCTTACTAAGGTTTAACCTACTGGAATAAAATTCACCCATTTTAGAATCCAGTTCTGCAAGTTTTGACAAAGGTGTACAGTCATGTAACCAGCACCATCATCGAGACAGGGAACAGTTCCATCACTGCTCAAACTTCCCTGCATGTATAGCAATTTAGTAACAGCTACATGTTTTTTTGAGGACGATTAGCCCTGAGATAACATCTGCCGCCAATCCTCCTCTTTTTGCTGAGGAAGACTGGCCTTGAGCTAACATCTGTGCCCATCTTCCTCTACTTTATATGTGGCACGCCTACCACAGCATGGCTTGTCAAGCGATGCCATGTCCGCACCTGGGATCCAAACCAGCAATCCTGGGGCAGCCAAAGCAGAAAGTGTGCATTTAACTGCTGAGCCACTGGGCCGGCCCCAATAACAGCTGCTTTTTAAAAGTCTGATCCATGACAAAAATTCAATGTCTTGCTTTGTTTACCTTAGCTGTCATTAATAGAGGACATTCAATTATAGGATTACTAGACACAAAATCAAATATAATTATTGGGTGACTTGACTCTCTTGTCCTTCAGAGTAGGGGACACATATTATGCATCTCATATGCTGTCTCTTGTCTCCTTTTGAGCCCTCCCCCAATATATGTCCTTTCCAACTTCTTTCCAATATAATTCAAGATGTTATATTTTTATTTTTGTTTTTCTTTGCTTTATACAGACAACCCCCCTTCTGATTTGTATTAACAGAAAAGAAAATCTCCTCAAAACGACATTACCTCACAAGCAAGAATGTAGCACTACGTTAGTTTTTCAAGATTGGATAAAGCATGTTTAGGGTAAATGTGGACATCAGCAGTTTTAAAACCCAAATCTGATGCATCTGGCACTCTTTACTGTCTTAGAGGTTTCATCAGTGGATGCTTAAAAACTTTCTCCTGGCAGCAAAAGTCTCCAGTGAGGTTTTTATACGATTTGGTAAGAAATGCCTGGTTTCAGAAGTCATTCCTTTCAATCCCTAGGGAAGCATGGCTGCTAGAGTAACTCTGCCCGTGAGCTACCTGCTAGATGACTTTGGAAAATCTTATACAGAAGCAATATTTAAGTTAAAAAAGACAGTTTGAAAACCTGTTTTCACTTTGTGCATGGTAAAAGTTCTAACTCTGTCCATTTTGTTGGCTGATAACTGTTTCTGGTTTTTTGTTTTGTGTTTTTTGTTAACTATTTTTTAAATTAAGGATGGGGAAAGAAAGTTAGAGACTGCCTTTTGGAAGTAATAAAGCATTCCTTTTACCATAATTAGTCTTGGGATGGCTGCAAAGCCCGTCTTCACATCCCCATGATCCCTCAGTGCAAGATGCTATTCATGAGTTGATGGAGCGTCAATGCAGGGAAACTGACAGTGACTCAAACACAGAATAGAAGCTGCCTGAGGCTCTGTACTGTCGCTTGGGATGCATGAATTCTGAGGAGTAGCATGGAACTGGATGGACCATTCAGGTGGTTTGATCTGTATCCATGTACCACACCCTATCCATTTATGCATGGAGTATGTATATGAAAAGTAGAATCGTTTAGATTGATTCTTTTTAACACCCTTTTCTTGTAAGTGCCAACTCCTTTTGCAGTAAGTCAGGCATGGATCTTCCTCCTGTTACACTAATACTCCACAAAAATAAAGTTCAGCTGGCTTCTTTCCTTTGAATTTCTCAGCCCTGTCCAGATATTCTTGGACAGAATCTCAGTCGTTTTAGCCTCTAGTAAGAGTTTAGAAAGCTTCAAGCATTCTTTACCCTTCCTAGAGTCGAAGTAATACTCATGGAATACTCCTTGCAGAAACATTATACCAGTGATTCTCAAAATTTAGTGTGTGTCAGAAATACTTGGTGAGCTTATTAAAACACATATTGCTAGGCCGCATCCCCAGACTTTCTGATTCAGTTTGTCTGGGGTGGTCCAAGATTTTGCAGTGATAAAAATTCCCAGGTGACTTTGCTGCTGCTGAGCCAGGAACCAAACTTTAAGAACCATTGATTTATATGATCCTTTCTGGTAATTGATTACACCAATTAGTAGAATAAGGAACACTATTGTTTTGTTGGTAATTTTTCTTCCTTTCCCATAACAGTAGATGGCCATTCACCGCCCAATACAACTGTCTCCTTACAGATGTCTAGCTGTTACCTGCGCAGTTCAGGTATACTAGAGGCTTTATCTCCACCCTTCTCAGCTCTCTCCTAGATCTCACAGTCTTAGAGCCCACAGGTATTTTACAGACTCACTCATCAGCAGGTTTCTTTAGACTTGGCCAATGAGACATGATCCTGGAAGATTTTAAAGGCAAAAGATGAGAAAGCACCATTATTTTCTGGTGGTCATTGTGGAAAGGCGAGTGGGCCCTGGAAGATGGCAGACGTGGTGTTTTGCCCTCAGTTTGGGGAGTCTTCCCACATATACTTGGACGCTGGGAGTAGCCCACTCAATTATTGGTGGTTTCTTTGTGATTCTTGCACTTCCAAAAGCATTGAAGATGGCCTTCCTAAATCTTGCTCCCCCAGGATTCCTAAGATTGGATATCTGGCTGCTAATTTCATTTTAAACTTATTCCTACTAGAATACCTATGTGGCTGCTGCTTTACTGAGAAAATTCAGAATGATACCATGGAAGGTGGTATATCTAGGGGAAAGGTGAAATATTAAGAGAGACAGTTCTGATATGGCTTCTTTACCCCCTTCCATGGCAGTAGGGAATACGGAGTAATAAGACATCACCATTTGTCCTCTCCACAAAAGAAAGATCAGACTTACCCTCGTGATGAAATTCCTTTGTAAATACAACAGCTCCTTGAAGAACTGTTTAGATTTCTCCAGAATTGAGGGTTAATATTGCCTGACTGTTTTGGAAACGAAAAGCTATATTTATTATTCTTGTGTATATTAAATGTATCCTTTCAACCAAGTAGGGGAAAAAAAGTGTTTGTGGTATAACAATGTTTTCAGCCAAAAATTTTAAAAACAAAGACAATAAAGCAAAAAGCAAGACCCTGCTGTAGTTAAGGCAGTTGGGAAATGCTCAATACTCTCTCACGGAGAGTTTCCTCACACGTCAGTGAACTAAAATCTCTGATAAACCTTTCAGTACCTGCACTGGAGTGTTTACTCAACTTAGATCCCTGAAGAATCCTTCTTTCATATAATACCCGCTAACATTCCTCAGACATATTGTTCAACAAAGCCCCCTGTGGAAAATTTCAGTCCTTAAAAAGAAAAAAAAGCATTGCTAGAATTGGACAGGGAGGATGGAGCAATAAAGGAATGCCCCTAATCTAATAAAAAATTCTGAAAACATATTGGTTGAGATTCTTAATAGCAAAGATGTGATAATTATGCGGAAACTATCAGAGCTCGGTTCTATTTATTAATATATTTATTAGGTAATAAGGAGAAGTTTTTTTGTTTTTTAATTTTATCATCAATCTCTTCATGTTTCCCTCAGGATAAATTATTCAAATATCTATAAAAGGCTCTGTGCTAATTTTATGATCAGAAGTATGAGGATGAAACTGGATTCTAAGCCACAGTGAAAGGGCCTAGGGGACTAATAAGAGAAATAATCAGTATTTTCCAAGGAATAAAAAGCAGAGAGTTCCAGACCTGAGACAAAACAAGGAAAGAAAGGATGTACGCAAAAGCAGATTTGAACAGAAATCCAAGGATTTTACAGGCAGTGAGGGATCTGGCTATCCCAACAAATCCTGAATCTGCCTCTACTTTTAGAGCCATGTGGATTTTCCATGGTTTCTCCACACCCTTCTCCTCTTCAATATTGTCTCTGCTGGAAATTTGACCCCAAATATAATAGCTACCAGCAGTGATTTGGAGCTAAAAGAATATGTGATTGGAGGATTTCTACATCCAACTCAGAATGATCTTTTAACTCTTTATCCTAAATTAAGATACTGTTTCAATAAAATCTCAAAAGTCAAAATTCAAAATACAAATCTTTAACTTTAAATTAAATCTCCTAATCATTAACTAAACTTCATTTCTCATATCCCATCACCATTCCATTTTTTGTCTAGATTCCAGAAATTGCAAATAAATTTGCAATTCAGTCTTTCAGGCATTTGCCAACAGTTCAAGGAGAGCAAAACACGACAATAACAACAGAAAATCCAAAGGCACTTCATGAAAGATGTGGTTGACTTTCCATGATGAAATATATATTAAAAGAGAGTCTCTTGCTGCAGCGAATTTAGGGGACCAAAACAAAGGGGATTGGGTGGTTCACAAGTGGTTGGATTCTAGAAGTAATAATTATACTACATTTCTTAAAAATAAGACTCTTCCTTTTAAGGCTTGTACCTCTTTGGGGCTAATAAAATTTGTAATTTGTACCCAAAAGGCAGGAAAGCATGTTTCTTTTAAAAAATAGTCAGCCAGTTCATCTCTAACTGGCCCACCATTGGCCAAGTGGGTCTATTGAGACCCAACTAAGTACAAAATCAATGTCATGAGTTAGAAAAGACAAAGTGTGTGTTAGCTGTAATGAAAGGTTTATGGCAGAAATGTCAAGACCACATACCTGTTTGTTCATCTACTTATTCAATTAATTTGTCAGTGAGAACTCATTAGACACCTACTGTAAATCCCAGACCAGGATCAGCCTTACGCATTTCTCAAGTCCATAAAGCTAATGTTTAGAAGCACTTGATGCTCCTTTGTTTACACTTATTTCATATTTTTCCCCCAATGGTGAGGACCTAAGTTACACAGCCTGTGTCCCACTGCCAAAAACTCCCACATTGCAGAATTCCTTTTGTGTCACATACCCAAGAATTGTCCTATCCCTAGCTCTAAATACTCTGTCCATTGTTATTCTCTCCATTCTCCAGTCATTCATTTAGTAAACATTTACTGTTAACTTATAATGTCCCAGACGCTAATTAAGTAGTTATTAATAACAAAAATGGCAATAGTAAAGAGATTATCTCAGCCTTCAATAAGACAGAGAAGTTAAAAAGGCAACTATAAAATCACGTAATAAGTACATAGGAAAGAAGTCACCGTATGTTGGCAAGAGAGTGAGCGAGGTCAGGCAATGTTTCCTGAGGAGATGCTTCCTGGGCTAGCTCTTGAAATAGGTATTATTCAAAGGAAGAAAGAATAGGGTGAAAAACAACCAGACAGGGAAAGAATATTGCAGGAGTCCAAGGCAAGCAAAAACAAGGATCAGGTGGCTTCTGATACTGCTGCCACCAGTCTACTGCCACCACTACCTCACCCCCTGGGAGAGGTGACCAGACACGGAATATGGAGCCAGACCACAACACTCACCATGTCCAACCTTGCTTGCCAATTGCCACCTCAGAAGAAAGATGGCCTCAAGACTCACTCCTATTTTCAATGTCTTTTTCTAGGCTATCTCTGGGTAATGTAAATTTAAATCTTCAAATCTGAAATCGAGGAAATATACAAAGAAAGCACTGGAAAAAATACCACATTCTTTTTTTTTTGGGGGGGGGGAAGATTAGCCCTGAGCTAACTGCTGCCAATCCTCCTCTTTTTGCTGAGGAAGACTGGCTCTGAGCTAACATCCGTGCCCATCTTCCTCTACTTTATATGTGGGATGCCTACCACAGCATGGCTTGCTAAGCGGTGCCCTGTCTGCACCCAGGATTCGAACCGGCAAACCCCGGGCCACCGAAGCAGAATGTGTGAACTTAACCACTGTGCCACCAGGCCAGCCCCAAGGTACCACATTCTTAATGGGCTGCAGTATCCAATGTGGTATCCATTAGCCACATGTGGCTATTGAACATTGAAATGTGGCTACTTTAAATTAAAATGTGCTATAAGTATAAAATACACATCAGATTTCAAAGACAGTATATAAAAATGAACATATAATATTTTGTGAATTATTTTTATATTGATGACATATTAAGTGTGTAATTAATGCATAATATATATTCAATCAATACACACTAAATGGTAATATTTGTATATATTGCATTAAATAAAATATTATTAACATGAATTTCACCTATTCCTTTTTACTTTTTTTAATGCAGCTACTAGAAAATTTTAAAATATATATGTGGCTTACATTATATTTCTATTGGACAGCATTGCCATAGACCAATTCCAGCATAGTGGGGATGCATGAAGGGTTAGGTTAGCAGTAAAGAAGCACAGGGCATTATGGGTGACTGATGTGGCAAAAAATCCATGGCCTAAGGCTTACATTTTAGACATTGACTGATGAAAATAGGGATTGGAGACATAGTAGAGTTAGTCTTAACAGTCTTAGAGGAGGGTGGACTCTAGGCCTGGTGGCAGAGACCTTGACACACTTGGTTTACTGATGAGGGACCAAGAAGCTGGGCTTTTGTCAAGCTGTGCAAGCTGATCAGATGCCACAGGTTGACTCTCAGCAGCTGTTCAGGCCTGAGGGAGGACAGACACAGGATATTTTCTCTTCCAAATCAAAGTATCCTATCCCACAAACGAGAAAATATATACGTATATAGCCTTCCTTTCAGGTAAACTTTGCATAATTTCCTTCAAGAAAGCACATATTAATTTCGGTACGAGATAAAATCCTGAGTCCAAGTCTAAACCCTACAGAAAGTTGCAAAATTTTAAAATGACAAAACAGATGTCATTAGAAGATAACTGTAGTCTAGTTAGAATATTAAAGATGGAATTAAGCCAGGCTGAGTAATTTGCATGGGGGATTTTTTTTCCAAGAGAAAATCCAGAGTTGCCAGAGCTGGAATGTTAAAAAAAAAAAGAAATGTGTCACAAGTTTGCTCATTCTTAATCACAATCAGGAATTCAGAAATGAGTTCTTGAAGATATATTTCAATAATTAAATAATATATTTCAATAATACTATTTTAATTATAGTAAAATTGAATAATGTCTGACACCTGATTCACCCTACTACATCATTCTGTTGAAAAAATTAACCAAGGAAAAGTGAAGTTGGGAAAAATCAAAGTAATTTCCACTAATATTAACCACACAAGCAAAGAAGGATAAAGAAGAAACACAAAAACCTTGAGGGTGATTCAGACTAGATACTTGTTCTTTCAGGCTTCTGAACAATAACACTCAGTACAGCAACAAGGGAGTCGTCTCTAGATCACTGGATCAGTAGTTCAAAGTGATAAGATTTGGGGAATGCTGAAGGTTATTTTGAGACTAACAGCCTAAGAAACAAGAAATCGGATTTCGAAAAATTCTGTCTCTACAGTTGTCATTCTCATTCAGTTGAATTCTCACACACTTTCCTGAATGGTAGGAAAAACAGAAAGGAGTTAAAAAGAAAGAATCATTCAGAATCTGTATGTTGCAAAAATCTCAATGTTAGATAAAATATATGCAGCCATTTACACTGGACTTGAAATAAGAAATCTGAATGGAGCTAAACATTTCAGAAAACCCAACATAGGCAGGAAGGAAAGAAGGAAGGCAGGCAGACAGGAAGGAAAGAAGGAAGGAAGGGAAAGAAAGAAAGAGGCAGGCAGGGAGGATGGAAAGAAAATGAATGGGTGCATTATTCTAATTACAGCAACTGTAGAACTAGGATTTCTAGTCGTACCTAAAAATGATGCCATGATAAAACGGTGATAGTCAGGAGTTCTGTATCCCATCTTTAAAACGTTGCTCTACTTGGTCCACAATAAATAAAATTAATTAATTATGAGTAAAAGTGAAAATAATACAAAATCTGTAGGGCTCTAATACATAACATTTCTTAATTAAAACAAGGAGTTCCAATCAAATAAGTTGCATTTCCATACGAAGTAATAAAATTATTCACCAATCGCTTTTTGGGTCTAAGTTATAAAAATGCCACAAAAATTAAATAGCTTTTTAATCATAAATTGACCAATTAATTAGTGATCTATGAAACACATACCATTGCTATTTGCTTAAATGTATATTTTATATTCTAATATAGATGAATGCTTTATTTTTTCAACAAGTGAAGAGAAATATTTAAAAACCTAGAATTTTATAACTCTAAAAAAAACCTGTCTTAAAAAATACAAAGTCTCTTAAATTTCCATTATAAGTCACTCTTCCAAAATTGAGCCTAGGTATAATTTGAAATAATTTACATTTTACTTGAAACAACATCTATTTATTACTTTCCATATAAACAGGCTATAAAAAAATTCTCATTTAATCCTACTTTAACATGTCTGCTCACTTTTGAACTTTTTTACCAGTATCCAAAGAAAAATGTTTCTGTATTAATTTTATTGATCTCTTTCATAATTTTTAAAAGTTCAGCATCTCATCTTTTCCAAGAAAAATATCTCACTTGTTATTCATATTTGATTATGACTCAGACATTGTATAACTGATGTCAATTTGCTTGCCTCATCAGAACGATTTTGTGTAAAGATTCCTCAGTGTGGGGGGAGGTGGAAGCGATCCTACTCTAGGTGTTCTGTCTCTATCCCCTCAGCACTAGCATCTGGTACTTACCTGTGACTCTTCATCCAAGGCTTTCTTTCAACAAGGGGAAGCTCAGTAGTGCTGGGGAGTTAACTCCCTCCCAACCCCAGCAGCCTCAGTTATTGATGAATGGGAATTGAAGAATAAATACTCCACCTTCCACTTCCCTTGAGTGGGGGTGATTCTGAGAAGTGTTCCACATTGTGTCAGTAATTTTTTTCTGATCCATTTATCTTAAATTTGGGGAAATGATTACTATTTGTAGGTTGGAAATCTGCCATTTTTATTAAATGCCTACTCTCTCCTTGTTTCTTTTATTTATGTAAACTGAGTTGTTGGAGGACTTCTCCACATCTGTTCCACCTAGCTCATTTGGTTTTCTATCGTGTCAAATCTGCTTTTGACCAGTCTAGTAAAGCTTTAATCATGTGCCTTTGTTTTTCATGTCATTGCTCTCCCTTATTATCCACACATATTTTCTTCTTAACTCAGACCATTCTCATTAATGTACATAATGTCCTTTTATGGAGAAGCAAACTTTTTCTAAAAACTCCTTGGTTCATAAAATAATAAACTAATCTCTGAGGATTTCCATCTTTGCTTTTATACATTATTTTTTCATAGATTAGATTATACATTTTTCTGATTTCTAATTTTGCACAATGATGTAATCTTCTTTTGCTGTCATTTTGATGTTTTGAGTCTCCCCCAAATTTTCCACATTCAGTGTAAAGATAAGGAGAAGGGAAGTGAGGATGATATTTCACCCTTAATTTTTTGCCATCTGCCTAGGTATTAGCAGATGGCTCTTCCCCAGACCTGAAGGCAGTCTTGTCTTGTGTTATGCACCCTAGGCTCCAACTCATTGCCGGTATTCAACAAATGCAGAACCTACTTGTAACCGAGTTCCCATTCAAAATCCCTGGGCATTTGACAAGAGACCCAAAACCTGGCAAGATCAAACTTCATAAAGCCAAAGAGAAGTAGTTAGAGGAAACTTACATGATTGAAATTTGACTGGAATGTAGCAGTATTAGGCGAGACAGGCCAATTGTCATTTTTTTCATTGTGTACCAAAAAGTAAGTGTGACATTAACCCAGGGAGTGTTACAAAATCTTATCAAGTATGAACAAAACCAAGGTATCGTAGTTGGTTAATTATGGTACCTGAGACATCTGGTTGGGAGGCATTAGCAAAATAATAAGGTACCAGGCTTCTGAGATAAGGGGATGAGAAGACTGTATATATTTCTTTCAGAATCTGGACTATGCTTTTTTTTCTGTTCAAGTTACACTAAAATCCTTTTCTTACAGGCTTTTCCCTCTCTTCCATGGTTTGATAAAGTTGGTCAGCATACATGTAAAACCACATAAATTAGAAACCATTATAAACGAGAAAATGGAAATCAGTAATCCATTTCTCAGAATATCGAATTTTTTAAAGATAAGACATGCAAGGTGAGAAAAAAGAAAATTTTAAAAGGAAATGAAAGATCCAAATTCTTTGCTTTAGTTTCAACCTGATAAAAGGTGATAGTATATATTACAGCTCAGGTTTATAAGCAAAAGATTTTGAAAGGCAAAAGAATCCTATGTTTTTCATGTGTTCTTTTGTTCAATTATTTTTGGAAATCCATGTTGATGTGTTATCTTTATCTTTAGAGTAGCCTAATCTTAAAACCCTCACTTTTCTGTTTAATATTTCCTGTTTTATGGTTCACATGAAAAGCAGTCATGGGGAACAAGAACATGTTTTCTGTCATCTAGCTGTTTTCCGTGTTGATGTAGAAAAACTGAAAACATCTTGAATAATCATGTGGGACTGATGATAAAGCATTGTTTTGACTACTAATGATAAGTTACAAAGTTAATAAATGATTCTTATTTAACCAATAGATAATTTTTTCTTAAAATTTAAGCCTGCCAGTCCAAGGTAGAATAAGTATTGAGAAAGAAACAATAACATTTTCCATACTATCATGCCATTTGTCCACCAATCATATACAATTTTCTTTTCTTCCTCTGAGCCAGTACCCACTGCAGACCCTTTGAGACCCACAGTGAATCATCCTTGTACAGCGACATATTCAGTTAACCAGCCATACACACAGGTCCAAAATTGCAAACCTAAAAATAATAAAACTATAACCTTCAAAGCACTTCTTACGTTAAAAATGCAAAATAATAGATTTTTTAAATATAGTAAGGGATAATTTCCTTATTCATCTATCTAAAAACAAAATTCTTGTCAGTGTGTTTCTAAAACCAATGTAGTTTATGGGATACTGATAAATTAGTATTTTAGAGATAAGAGGGTGGTGGGAACTCAAATTAAGATATCTACTCTCTGACTCACCAGCACAGCTCCAGACTGTATGCTTCCAACATATAAATCTATATTAGCCTAGTTTCCTTGGTGAGCTCATGGTGGACTGTCTCAAGTCTGTAACCCATTATGATAATTCATACAGACATTATAATACAACTGTCATCTGACATCATCTCCTGTGTGGCTAACGGACACAAATAAATCCCAGCTCAAAAAATAAATAAAAGCAAGAGAGAGAGAGAATTTTAAAAGGTTTTCAAAAAATGTTTTAGAGTAAAATTCATTTTTGAAAGCTTCTTAAACACTCTCTGCCTCTTGATCTATAATGATCCCTTTAATTTGGCTTTCCTGCTGAGCATTCGAAATTCAGAGTAAACAATTATTGAAAAAATAATGAAGTTCAAATTAAAAGTCCACAAACAATAGCATAATTAACTGTCTTAATAAAATCTTGGAAATAAGCACCAACCCAGATGCCAAGGAGCAGAAGGTAAATCTAATGAAGACCTGAGGAAAATCAGGCATCAGCCCATGGGAAATGCAGAACTGCCCTGCCTCTCCTCTATTATCCTTGTTTAATCTTCCTCAGAATTAGGTCCCTGGGGTAATTTCAAGTATGTATTCTAAAGTTAATTGCTCTTCTTTTTTTTTAGACTTAATGATTGGAGGGTATGGGAAAAATAGAACTACATTTAAAAATGTGGAGAAAGTATTCAAATTATCCACATTTAAAGGTTGTTTTCATGCACATTTAATGGTTTTAGTAGAACCACATTTGAACAACTAAGGTAATCTATTGAATTCAATCTTACCTCCAGAGCCATTATCTGCTACGGCAATAACATGAGAATTATAGCGTAGCTTCATTTTATAGAATGTTCTAAATGAATAGTTAATTTTATCCATGTTAATAATGCAAATGTAGAGAAAGTCTTGGAGAGTATAATGCATACTATAAATACCAAAATTTCAATTCAATGAATAAATAATTTAATTGCACAATAGCATGCAATAATGTTATAGAGCAGGTTTAGTAGCTTGAAAGGATTCGCTGATCTAAAATCATGAACACAGATTTCTATTTCTCTGAATAATATTTTCCTATACACATAATTCAAATTAAAATTTGCACTGAATGACTTGAAAAAAGTTTAATATAGAAACTGTATGAGGCAACTTAGATAAGATCACTTATTGTAGCGCATTAGAATGGGAACAAACTGGACAGGAGTCAAGTATTGGGTTCCAAAGCTTTGGGTAAATAAAAGTGACCTAAGACTCATTTTTCTCTTGAAAATGAAGATATGGAATAGATTATTTTTAAGGCCCTTTCTAGCATTAAAAATGTTTAGGTACTGAAGGAAAATTCCTACACTACACCTATCAGATTGCAGATAAAATTATTGCCAAGTGTTTGGAGAAGATTTCAGGAAAGAGCTCTCACACACTGCTTGTGAAAATGCAGATTTATAAGACTATGTTGGAGAGGAATTTCTTACTATCTAGCATACAATATTATATGTATATTTTATATATTTTATAGGTATACATTTTCTATGTGTATATAGTTATTATATAGACGTACATAAATATGTAAGACAGTGGTAGACTAAATAAACTGTTACCCAGCGCCAGACAAACAGTGACCCACAAGTGGGTGCTTTTGCCCAGAGTTGCTTGTGCCAGTAGAAGGAGACCAGGTTCAAAATAGCAGAGCAGAAACTTTATTCTCAACAAAGAATGGAGAAGGGAGAGCTCATACTCTAAACACACATTCTCCCTGAAGACAGGGAGAAGGGGAACTTTTAAAGGACAAGGGGTCATGGTATCATCAGGGTTCTGAGAAAGGATGGTGACTTCCAGGAATAGTATGTGCATGAATAGTCCTCTGAACTCCTTTGCCCCCAGCATCAAATGTGCCTAGCAAGCTCCATTTCTCCCCCAGCCCCCCAGCGCAGAGATCCTAGCATGGTAATGAGGCAAAGGTGACTCTAGGGTGCCTCCAGGTCCTCTGTGCAGGTGCTGTTCCCGGGATGAGGCTAGACCTGGCTTAGGGCAGTTTGCAGCTGTGGATTCTCTGAAGCTTAACTGAAAAACATCTCAAGGGAAAATGTCAGGTGTGGGGCAAAGCTAAGTTTCTCTGTTAAGAATACCTATCGGTGTGCCAGGGATATGTATGAGTATAAGACCAAATTATTAATTAAGACTAGATCCTCCGGACTGGTAGAATATACTGTATTAACAGTGAGAAAACATTCCTTAAATTTAAAAGCATTTTCATGGTTACTGTCAACGTAAAATAACCAAGAACCATTCTATAGACAAGAGGGACAGGTGAGTTTTACTTGAGCCAGCGCGAGGATTACATCCGGGGAAGCCTTTTCCAGAAAGGAAGAAAGTGTGTCCGAGAAACATGGTATTCAGTACAGTCTTATACCTTTTTTAGAATAAGGAACATACACTAAACATGCACAGGATGCATTTTCATCAAAGTTTCAAAGGAGTATTCAGTTGCAAATTAGCAGGCCAACATGACCCTGATGTCAGGAAAGGGACTCATAAGGCATCACCAATAAGGCGCTACCAATAGGGCGTAGGAGGAGAAGTATGCACTCATATCTTAAGAGAGCGCATTCTTTACTTTAATGGTTAAAGCAGAGGCATAATGTATGTTTAACAGGCCATAAGTCAGGATTTTTTAGTTCAAGCCAAATTAGTTTTGAACCCGAATATTTACCCCACATAACTCAATGTGTGAAAATCTCTTGTGGTTTTCTACCATTCTGTGACTGAATTTCCTCACCTGTAAAATATATATTCTTGTGCCTGCTATAAAAGATAAAACATGTAAAGTGCCTAGCTAACTTGGCTCTCTATAAAGAGAGGCAGCAACTTGGAAGAAAAAGCAGCTTCGTGGAAAGAATGTAGCTTTAGAACCACATAAAATTATCATCAATGACCTTAAAGCCATCTAAAAAGCTATGTCTCATCCATTCTTTTCTTCATCTTTACTGTTAGCTTTTATCTTTATCTTTAAAGATAAGATGTTTCTCATTCTTTTCTTCAAAGTAGAAATATTGTAGCTAACTTTCCACCAGCACACACCACTTCAACTCAACCTGCCATTGAACACCTGACTTCTGATCTTACAGGTCAGCCGGATGAATACAAGACAAGTAAGTGTTGTAATCGGCCAGTGCCTGAGCTCTACTAGCTGTTAAGTATTTAGATATTTTGAATATCATCCATTCTTAATCAATACTGGTGTAATCAATTTTTTATTATCTTGGGGAAAATCTGTTTAAAAATAAATAAACCATACAGGTAAATAAAAATTTCTGTAAGTCTGTTAAAACCTCTACAATTTAAAGGGCTTCACCTGGGGGGCCCACCTAATAAATCATAGCCATCAAATATGGGAATGACTCTCCCCTTCCCAAAGACCGGTAATCTGAAGGGACACCCTCCCACCCTCCTTCTGCCAACCACCCTCCTGAGAAACAAAGCAGTCACCCAATTCTCAGAGAAAGAGAGGAGGAGCTCAGGAGACGTGGAGCCCATGAGGGAAGGAGGAGAGGGGAGAAGAGAGCCCAAAGTGGAATAATTCAGCTTAGAACAAATAACTATTTTTGTTTGTTATTTTTTTTACTTTTTCTCAGAAATACAAGCTTTTTACTCAAAATTCAAACTTACATTGAAGTAGCAAAAAAGAAAAGAAATGATAAAATGACTACTTATATACCCTTTACCTACAGTCACCTATGGTTAATATTTTACCCCATTAGCTTTCGCATTCTCCACCTATCTATACACATATCTACATATTATGCTATGTGTGCGTACTTGCATGTGTACACAAACACAATTTTTTCTGAACCATTTAAGAATAATTTCCATATACCATTGTCCTTTACCCCTGAATATTTCAATGTGCGTTTCCTAAGAATAAGGATATTCTCTTACATAACCACAGCATCACACTGTTTTTATTTTTCAATTTAAATTTTATTTAACACCCATATAATACTTAGCCTGTATTAGGGACCCCTTGAATCCTGGTTCCACCAATTATTGACTAAATGACCTTGTGCAAATGACTTAACTCTCTGTGCCTCAGTTTGCTCATATGTGAAATCAGAATAAAAATAGTACCTACTTCAAGTGGTGCCTAAAGCAGAGTAAGTATTATATAAGTGTTGCTAAATACACTTTCAATTGTAAGAACAAATACAGTTTTTACCATGTTTGCAATTAATAGTTACTTGGGGTTGTCCATGATCTCCTTCACCTGATTATTGGATTCCAAAGCTCCTCTCTACTTTCATACTCCCTGTTATAAAGCATCACCGGAAAAAGTATCCAGAATTCAGTGTTTCAGGGCTCATTCCACCTCACTATGCTTCTGCCTCTAAATTCTGACAGTTTATTTATGCTCTTTTCTGGCATTCATCCCCATGTTTTTACAATGGCATGCAATGAATCACACGCCCCTTTTTAAGTAACTTTGGCATAAAACTATATGTTTGTTAAATATGTATGTCATTATAAATAGAAATTGAAATCATGATGGCAGCTGGATATGAAGATTGAGGAAGGCGTCCTACAACTTTGTTTTTGATCTCTAACTTCTGTCAAAACATCGTTTATCTCGTTCAGTATTTTAATCATTATTATTTTTGCTATTATTATGAGTATATATGATCTATAGGCCCTACTAGTTAGCAAGTGTCCTGAAGAGAAGGACGATACCTTATTTTATTGTTCAATCCATCTGAAGGGCCTTCATATGATATTCTGTCATACAAAGATGAGAAAGGAATAGGCAGCTTGAGGAATGAACCCAGGCTGAGGGTCAGCTTCAAAGAAAAGGGTAGTCTTGAAGTTCTGAACAATTTGATAATGTTTGATGTAAGTCGGGGAGTAAAAGATAGAATAAAATTTATCTAGCAAAGGTTACTGATGATGTCTCTGAGGTCAGGAATACAAGTCAGATATGATGTTGCTTGAATAGTTTACGGCCCTTGCAAATGGGCAAGTCCAACAAGGACTTGGATATAGATGGAGAAGCCAATGATAGGTATATAAATTTAGGAGCCCTCAGCATATAAGAATAATACGAATCCAGAAAGAATATAAATATATCAAGGCAAATCCAAAAGAAAAATGTCAGTTAGGTATATATGTATACAAGCTAATAAAGAAGTGAAGGGGTTGGCCCGGCGGCACAGCATTTAAGTTCGCACATGCCGCTTCTCAGCGGCCTGGGGTTCGCTGGTTCAGATCCCAGGTGTGGACATGACACCACTTGGCAAAAGCCATGCTGTGGTAGGCGTCCCACATAGAAAGTAGAGGAAGATGGGCATGGATGTTAGCTCAGGGTCAGTCTTCCTCAGCAAAAAGAGGAGGATTGGCAGTAGTTAGCTCAGGGCTAATCTTCCTAAAAAAAAAAAAATGACAAAAAAGAAGTGGAATAGTTAGTGAAAGGAAACAAGAAAGAAAGGTCATTGAAAAGAAACAAAGGTGAGTGCAAGGACCATTTAGGGGAAAAGTGAGCCAGAGAGACAAGCTGGAGAGTTGGCAGGGCGGAGGCCACAGTGTCAGGGCCACGGAGGAATAGATCTACCCAGAGACTAACGTTCCATTGAAAAAGAAATGCCACACACGAGAAGTGTTTGTGTTTTTAAAGTTTAGAGTGTCTGTAAAACATTTCTCATTACACTAATCTCCAGTGGAAAAAGTAATATACCTTTCAAAACACTAGATTTGTAAATGCCCAGGAAAGTCTAATTTCTGCCATCCTCATAATGTTCTGTAATAAAAGATGAAAAAGAAGCCTTTAAAAGATGTTTAGAAATAGAACAAGCAGTGAGGAGAAAATTTCCTTTTCCTTTTAAACAAATTTGAAAATGGGCATGCTTCCAACTAATAAAAGAATGTTTACTTCCACCAGGCCTATCCAGCAGCCCCCGGAAGGCTTACCAAGCAATCCCTTGTCTCAGGATCATTTCATGTCAATCGTGATACTTATACACAGGAAAACATGCATGCAGGTAAACACACGGTGCTCAAAAATATGACCAAGCATGGGTATGTGTCCCATATCCATTATTATCCTGAGGAAAGCCACTTCTACTTATGAGAACTAAGTTTATCAAAAAGCAGCCTGATTAGTATCAGGGATTCATCCACAAATAAGAATTAGGGATGCCATGAAAGAAAAGGGCCAGGGCTTACTTTTAATTCATCACCGAATACATCACAAGCCATCCACTGTATCAGTTACCATTAGCCATGAATTTAGGAAATTAAAAGAGAGAGATGATTGAGTAAACACAAATGATTGGGTAAGCCCTCCGTATGGCAGTCCAACACACTTTGTTAATTAAAAGCTGATTCTCCTACATATTGACTGTATGAAAGGACTGTGTGGTAGGGTTTAAGGGACATGGGGCTAGAAAACAAGCCATGCAGGTTCGAAGCCTGGTTTTGCTCTAATCTGTGTGAAACCCTCAGCTAAGCCCTCTGTGTACACAGTGTTTTAATGGTAAAATGAGAAGAATGGACTCATTCATTTTTCTTCTTCTTTAAAAAAATGGCATTTTGCTCAAAGAAATTTTATATGGAGCCCTAATTACTAAAACAGTGACTCTTTCCTCTTAAGGGTGAGAGAAAGAGGCCCAACCACCAGGTCCCTCTCCTACTCTACCAGCCCACATGGTGACCCCAAAAGCCCCACCACAAAATGCAAGTGTTCCTCAAAAGGCAACTCTTTGATTTATTCATTTATTCAAGAAATCCTTATCAGCAAACCATTCGTTAATCATGGGGAACACAGTGACAGTGAGAACACTCACCTTGACCTTAGAAATCACTGAGTTATATGGTTCCTAAGTTCTAAGTGGCGATTGGTTTCTCGATGTTACTCAGGCACCAAAGCACTCCGAGGCTGGTCTAAGTATGTGATAGGCTCAGAGCCTTGGTGCTTTCTTCTTTGATGGGGTAAAATTGTTCTGCAGACAAGTGAGCATTGCTTCCATAAACTTTAATTATAAAGCTCATCTCGTTACACTCAATACTCTAAGGTATTGTCCACATAGTTGTAATTGTGTTAAAATTCTGTTGATTAAATTTGCACTTAGAACCAGTATGCAATTAGCAGTTTCAAGATGCAAGCTTTTCAATTCCTCTTTAACATTCTTCCAAATTTTGAGAACCTGGTTCCCTCCCCCATCCCCAGACAGCGACATGCTGTTATTGCTCCCCACCTAAGCCTGCTTTTCTGAAATCTCCCAGTTTCCTAAACCTGCTTCTATCACATAGAATATATGTGTTCTTATTCTTGTTTCCTCTTAACCCTATTATCTCTTGGACAATGTTTGACTAGGCTGACAAACTAATTCAGGTTAATGAATTCATATATAACTCTTTCAGGGAAATAGAGCATTTTAAAACAAGTTTCAAGAGTCAGATCCAACTCAAAGAGGTAAAGAAAAAAGTGAAATTCCAGAAATCTTAGAAATCCAGTTGCACAGGTACTTTGGGCCAACAACTTTGGGACCTGCCTCAAATTTTGCCACTTATTCAATCATCACTTTTCCTTAAGAATTTTCCCTGGAGGCTTGATGGTGTTTATAATATGAAGTTCTTTTTCTTGGTATTTTTTTGTGAGAGAATTTGACCAGTCCCACAGCAGGCTTTCCTGTTTTCTTGATACTCCAAAATACGTAGAATCTGAATTTTCATCCTTAAGTGGACTTTTATATGTCTATAATTGTCTCTTATCTTCTCTTTTACACCTTAATGTTAACTAGGTTTGCCTAACTGCTATTCACATTAAACTACAAGAGGAACCAATTAAGAAGAAAAAAACATATTAATACTAATACTGTCTCTAACCTGTGATAAATCTTCTACCAAAGTCAACCAGGAATTGTAAGTGATCTTCGCTATCACATATCATATAAATTTACAGGATAAAACAAGATCAGCCAGACTGATAGCTAATTATTGCAAACCTGTATACTTGACCAAAAAAGATTCAGAGCTGTTAAATATTAACCACACATTTTTTAACTTCTTATGGCTGTATTATACTATGATTTCCAGTCTCACCATTGTGCAGCTCTTTGCCGTATGCTCAAATGTGACTGTCTCATTCTCCTACTTAAAACTCATTAATACAAGTTATGAGAATCTTCGTGATCTAGACCCTGCCTATTTCTCCCGCTATATCACTTTTTACACCCCACTTCTGCTTCCTCTAGCCTTTTGCTCTCTTGTCTCGTGCCCCTTCTGCTCAGCTTTGCCTCCTCACCTCATTACCCACTTCCTTTGTCTAGCTAAGGACAATTCTACCTTGCAGCTCCCAATAGATAGCACTTCCTCAAGAAGTCTTCTGTGCCTCCTCAGGGGTTTAGATCCCTCTTCCACTACCCTCTGCCTGCCCTATCAGCAGTTTTCACAGGCTATTGCATTGCCTCTTTACCTGTCTCTAACCTCTCCTCTGGTGTAAGCAACATGAAAGCAAGACCATGTTTTAACAGGCTGCTTTGTATCTCAGCACTGAGCTCAAGAAGAGCATGCATTAGGGAGTCAAAAACAAATGCTGGATAAATGAATGAATGAATGAGACAAATTATATTCTACTTATCTTTTCCCAAATTTTAGCCTTTTTCAGGTATATATATATGTATACATACAGATACATATATACACATATATGCATACCTATTGATCTACAATATACAACCATACATGCACATATACACATATACATGCATATGCAGTCAACACATGTATATAGGCACTGATGAGTAATTTGTAAAGGTATTTATATATATGCACACACATACACACACACACACGAGAAATGTCACCTTCTTACCCTAGGTTTTACAAAAGTTTTGGGTTATTTTGCATATAGTGCTAGCCTTTTTATTTTACAGCTTATATTATAACCAAAGCAAAATGAAACTATAAAACAGTCTTGAATATATTTTTATAGAGGAAAAGTCTTAATTAAAAAACACAACTTGCCTCAAAGAAAGGACATACAATTTTGTTAAAGTTTGTCCCCCATGATGTGTTAGAAACTAGTTTGCATGCATCCCTTTAAAAATGGTTTGATCCTCTTAGCTAGAAAACAGATGGCACAGGGATGTCTAAAGGGCAGAGAAGAAAATGAACTGTGGTCTGTCCAGAGTAGCTTAGTTTGGAGCTCTTGATGAAGAATTTGAAGAAAAAGGCACTGCCATCAAAGTGGGCAGAGTGAAGGTTTCCATCATGTGATGTTGGTTCTGTGTAGAAATCACTAGATCACAAGAGAGCCAGCTTTGGAACTTACTCCTTGGTGCCAAAAGAGGCTTTTCCAAAATTCATACAAAATTGCTTTAATATTCCTCCTTTCTATAAATTTACATTCACGCTGTAGGTTTGGACCTATTTTTGAAATACTCCTGCAAAGGAAAGTTAGCAACCCCACAAACAGTTTGTGAGAGTATTAGAAGTGCCAATTGAAACAGGAATGCAATAACATTGTGAAATCGCATTATCTGTCAAGTTCTAAAGCTTATTCAGGTGCTTATTTAAATCCTGGGAACCCATAGGGAAATGAACACGGGATGACTTTTCATTCAGGTTGCCACAACATTTCAGTCGTGAAACTCCATAGTGGTCCACCAGACACCAAAAATAAAGTTTCAGCAGTAAAACAAGTGTCAACAAACCCCATGCTTCTGTGCAGAAATAGCAGCTACTAATAAGGTAACATCAGTACATTATAAATAATCCCTGGGATGGTCTCAAAAGGGATCTACGGTATCAAACACGTGCAGCAGAAATAGAGTAAAGGCACCTCCGAGGCTATCCAGAAATGGCAAAACAGAGTCGTTTATAGCACAGCTTGCCTGAAATATGCCTGTCAGCTCCAGGTGCCAACATCCACACTTTGGAGGAAATCACCAGGACTTTTCATGATTTGATGGAACAAGCAGACAAGAGGAATGTCTCAGTGTCAGAGCTTTTAGTAAAAGAAATTAATATTCATCAACACATCTTAACTTCGTCGACAGTTTAAAAGTTGGAATGAAGCATGTCATTCAGGCTAGGAGGTTCTTGGTCCAAGTTAAACAAACTCAAGGAGAATGTCTGGTTATAAGTATGCTTGTTCTATACCCTAATAGGACTATGCTTTCAACCTTAGAAATACCCAGGTGCTAAATTAACCTTTTATTTTATTTTGAATGACTCTGTTAATGGATAAATTTATTCCGATTAGAAAAATGTGATGTCAATGTTTAATGGCAAAATGTAAAAATCATCATACTGTTTAGATGCTTGCTTGCCCCAGTGGACTTAGCATTCCTTATTGTATATCTTGGGTCTGGTAAGATATGTGCCTCACATACAGTATGCATTCAATTAACATTTGGTCAACAACTAGAGGTTGGACAAACACATTTATAAATTCTTATCATCAAAATAGATAATAATACAATAGACTGACAAAAAGAAAGTTTTCATCAATTAACAAAAAAATAGGAGAATAAGACTATCAATTCATTTACCAATGAAAAGGGTACAGACTTTCTTCAGTAAAAATTAGCATACAGTGATGTCAGCACCTCAGCAAAAATGGCAGAATAAGGAATTGAAAATTCTACCCCTCCTTAAAGCAGTTTTAAAAAACGCACAAAACTTGTCAGAAACAACTTTTTCAGAACTCGAAATTAACCAAAGGCTTGAAGCAACCTGAGGAACACTTATTCAAAGAGAAAAAAGAAAGCAAAGAAACAAAAAACCCCAGCTAATTCTTGGCAAGAATGGTGAATTTTGTGGCTTTGTAGCTTACCCCAGTCCCATCTTCCAGCCCCCCCAGCTCAGTGGCATCGGTGAAAGTCACAGCCTGCAAACCCAGTACCAGAGGGAGCAGAATGGACCTCATTCACAAAGAATTATAACTACCACTGGTTCTGACCTGTCTAATGACCCCCTAGAAGATCAGCACAAAAGACTTTTCTTTATTTCACTGTTGGAACTGACTAGCTTATTTCTAAAGCCTATTGCTACTTCTGAGGGAATTTGTCAAAAATATTTACAGTGTGCTGTGCCTGAGGTGATAGATAGTAGTTAGGGCAAACAACAGCCTAAACAAAAACCTTGGGAGGAAAGGCTGGGGAATGAGATGTCCTTAAGGACTTTCAAAGCTTCAGCATCTTCTTGGGAATCTGGAAGTCCATGCAAATGCTCAGGGCTGTGCATGTGCTCAGGAAAGACCTGAGGAGCCCTAAGCTGTCTTCTCCTGATAACCTTGAGGCTCTAAAAAGGTAGGAAGTGAAGGCTATGGGCACGATTTTAAACTGCCTGGATGAGCACAGATGGTAGGTCCAACACACACGGAGCACCTTGGGAACTAATGGAAGATATTTTGGGTTCCAGATGTTTAAAGAAATCTCAAAAGTAATAAAATATTTAGAAATAAAATTAACCTAAGAACTGCAAGACTTGTGCACTAGAACTACAAAACACTGTTGAAATTAAAGACGATCTAAATAAGTGGGAAGAGCTTCCATATTTTGAGATTGGAAGACTGAATATTGTTAAGATGGCAATCCTCCCCAAATTGCAGGGTTTGCAGATTCAAAGAAATCCATATCAAAATTCCAACTACATTTTGTTCATAAATGGATGAACTGATCCTAAAATTCAAATGGAAAAAAAACACAGAATAGCCAAAACAATCTTTAAAAAGAAATCACTGTTTACCAATTTTATCTCAATTATAAAAAAGAAAGAAGTCACTATAGTGATAGTTAGTCTTATACTGTTCAAAATTTCTTACCTGAGTCAGCTGGAAATAAGAATAATGTACAACGGCAGGAAAGATTACATGAGTGTCTTCTATATAGAGATTTTTTTAACCGTAAAAGGGCTTATTAAATTACAAACTTCAGTTCTATTGTGTAAAGTTAATCCGTTCAAAAATCTCATTTATCCCTCTTTCTCCTTCTGATAATACTACAGATGTTATTGCATATGGGGCATTTCTTTCCCCTGCACTGTGCTGGTTGGTGGTGACGTTTTTTCAATATTTATTCATAAAAATGCAGATAATCATAGATTCTCAAAATGAAAGTGGAGGAAACAGACAATTCCATTCATTAGACTGGACAAGATTAGAAGTGAGAATTTCATCTATCTCTGTTTCTAAAATATGATTAGATAATTTTCTGTCTTTTTATTTTTGTATTTTTTTTCTTGTGGGAACAAAGCAAAACAAAACTATGGATGTTTACAATGGCACTAGGAAAGGCAGCTATTTCAATATTTCAATATTTGTGTTTCACAACCAAGTTAAAAGAAAATTACAGTTATTGTGAAGTTAACATCTATTTATTTTCAAAGTTAGGACACATGAGTAATAAATTCTTATACTCCAAGGATGATGTCATATCATTTTTTAAAGTACAAAGAAACTTATAAATTAAATGCTTAAAAGTTAGGAATACCAATTATTAATTCAGTGTGCCTGTATATGTTTATTTTTCCCGTGAGCAGGACCTTCAAGATCTGTTGCAAATAGGCTTCTGTTCTCTATATCTCCACTTATCCAAGCTGTTTTTTTATAAAACTGAGATTGCATCTCTTTGGAACCACTCTGTTCTCATTTTCAAGGAGTACACCTGGCAACATCTTTTGTATATTATGTTCATCTAAAGTAGCACAAGACTCTGGGAGCTGGTAACATTTCACTGGGCATAGCTGATATTTCTCGTGCCTATCAAGCTAAACACAACATGGAATTATGGAACCAGGCAAAGGTTTTAGGTTGGCAGAAATTTCTATTTTTAGTCACATCATCTAAAAGCTTTCCAAATTATCAACTTGTATATCTCTATCGGGGTTCTACTTGTTTCTATACTCCCATCAGTAGACACCCTGACAGGTGAGATGAAACAGAAGTATGGAAAATTGGGCAATGAGAGTTGGAAAAATCCTGTGAGAAATAAATTATATTTCTTTCTCAAGTCCCTTTTTCTGCTTTCCCCGCCACCTCCCTTCGCCCACCCTCCAGGCCCACTAAACTTGAGTTTTACTCAAGCAGAAGCTGCTTCTTCTGGAAGCCAAGTTTGTTCTTTTGTTCTGTTTTTTGATAATTGTTGAAACCATGGAAAATAAGTAAAGGATGAATATTCTAATAAAAACATCCAGAATTACTTTTAATAGCAGGTTAAGAGAAGAGAGGAAGTAAAGCTATGCCATAATCTAAAAGAAAGCAAAATGAAGAACCTATTATATTTGCAATATTCAGAATTTATTCTGATTTCTAGTAAAGAAACAACTAGTTAAAAGGAAGAACATTTTCTAGTGGATTCTTAGTGCCTGGGTAGAAATTCTGACAAGAATGTGGAGTTATTTTGTTAAAGTTTTAATTCCAATTGTTAGTGATAATAGCTACAATAATGGAAGAAAATTCCAATACACATTTTGTTAATTCTTGACATAAATTTTTCAGTCTTCATTGAATCCATTTATTTATTTATTTTTTTGCTGAGGAAGATTCCCCGTGAGCTGACATCCGCTGCCAATCCTCCTCTTTTTTTGCTTGAGGAAGATTAGCCCTAAGCTGATATCTGTGCCAAGCCTCCTGTATTTTTTTGCATGTGGGACACCACCACAGTGTGGCTGGTGAGTGGAGTAGGTCCACACCTAGGATCTGGGCCCACAAACTGGGCCTCCAAAGCGGAGTATGTGGAACTTTAACCACTCTCGGCCACCGGGCCAGGCCCAAGAATCCTTTTAAAATATCTTTCTTTTAAAAAACATCCAGTGAAAGCAATCAAGCATCCTGTAGATTTCAGATGAATTACAAAGCATATTGGATAAATTAAATGGCAAAGTCAGTGTTCGGCTTCAGTTGCAGGTTTCCCAGGCAGCCCTTGCCAGTAGAGTTCTGATTTAGAGTCAGCCAGTGAGGAGAATGTGAATAAGATTTTGAAAGTAGAATGGAAGCCAAAGCTATTACTTCCTCATTTTCTGCCTGCAGCACAGCCGGCATTCTCTTGGTATTCAGCCACGCTGGGTTGTGCAGTGGCCTCTGGGTGTTCCCCTAGGAAACATCGACCCACTGACGTGCTTTATCCAGCTGTGGGCCACAGCAGCTGTTACCTCCAGTAACAGATTGGCACAACAATATGACATTCCTGATTACCTGAAAGCTGAGCAAACCTGAGAGCTACCAGTTGCCTTCTTTTACGCTGATTCTTCAGCCCTGCCATCAACCTTGGAAACGCCCAATCCCCTGTATTAAAACTCTTCCTTCTTGAAATACCAGTGTTTTCTGTTATTACGACAGAAACTTGAGTAATAATACATGTCAAATGAATGCTCATCTTGAGATATTTTTGCCTTTAGTCTAATAAGATGGCATTGCTAAAAACATTTTAGAATGATAGCCTAAATAATTATCTCAATCTTTGGATAACCTTGATTGGAGTGTCAAAATTCCATCATTTGAGGGTGGATTTGATCTTTGGAAACAGCTACAGCCTGCTTGAATTTGAAAGTGTTACAGTCTAAATTGTGTCCCCGCAAAATTCAGATGTTGAAGTATCTCAAAATGTAACTGCATTTGGAGATAAGGTCTTTAAAGAGGTAATTAAGTTACAATGAGGTCATTTGGATGGACTGTAATCCAGCATGACCAGTGTCCCCATAAGAAGAGGAGATTTAGACACAGACACACACAGAGGAAAGACCATCTCAAGGGAGGACGAGATGGCCATCTACCGGCCACAGAGAGAAACCTCAGAAGACATCAACCCCGCCAACACCTTCATCTTGAGCTTTCAGCCTCCAGAACTGTGAGAAAATGAATTTCTGTCGTTTAAGCCACCTAGCGTGTAGTACTTTCTTATGGCAGCTCTAGCAAACTAATTCAGTCATCAGCTAAATAATGCTATTTTGAGAGTGAAAATATTTGTGACTATATGATGTTACACTTCATTCTTAGAAGATTCTCATAAAATGTCTCTAAGGATGATTCTAAGAGAGGACTACCGGTATGTACTAAGGAAAGACCAAAATGTTGATGTAAACCTCCCAAGGTGGTCCATTTTGGCATGAATAGCATTCATTTAAATACCATTATAGAAAATTTATTTTCAAAGTCCTATTATATCATTATAAGTTCATATGAAGAATATATGCATGTAAACAGGTCTACAAATATATCTATATACGTGTAACACAAATTACCATATCATCATTCACGCGATACAAGGACAAGAAATAAACCAACATTTTAAAACTAGTTAATCACATTAGGGAACTAGAAAAAAGAATGGACTGAAGCCTAACTGAGAGCTGCTCCATGATGGCAAAAATGTAATTTGAAAGGTCATAGCTATCTTTATTTTTCATTTCATGATGCAAAAAATGTGATATACTGTCCTCCAATATATCATTTGGTATCACATCACACTGTTGAATTTACAGTGTTCTAACCGTACATGTTCTCGCAAAGAAAAAGCAGAAAACTTGATCTTTGTAAGGTATGAGATTTTGTCAGTGTTGTGATGTGTGAGATATAAATACACCTTTAAGACTAGATAGATAATCTATCAAACACATCAAATAGGAAAGAGTTAAAAATAACTGTAATACTTTGGCACAACTCAAAATCAATGCAAGTATTGCTGCTAGATTCTTATTCACAAATTATAGTGGGTCTTCCCTTTGTAACTGCAATTTAAAAATTATTTTTGGAATAAGTGTTATATTTGCATAATTCAAAAATAAACTATAAAATGGTATGCAAAGCCTGTCTCATCCCAGAGCGCCTGACCCTTGTCCCCACCTCCGTGGGAATTCACTCTTTGAGTTTCTAATTCTCCTTCCATAGTTTCTCTATATATACACTAACAGATACACATGCAGAGTGCTTAATATACACAAGGGAGCATGTTGTAAACATTTTAAGACGGTTCCTTCTTAGTACTTACTAGTCTCCCTTTTTATAGATATATCTTATAGATATACCATAACATATTTAGTCAATGAACTATTGCTGGACTTTTGTACTTTTTCTCATCTTTTTCTATTATCAATAAAACTTCAATGAATAACCTTTTATTTTGTTTTGTTTTGTTTTTAATGAGGTAACATTGGTTTATAACATTATATATGAATAACACTTTATAATTGTCATTTTTAGAGTGGATAAGAATGTAGATTAAATTTCAAAAGATGAAATTGTTGAATCAACAGATTAGATAGATATGTAGATACTACTTTTGCATTTTTAGATATAGTGAACTCCTGTAACACCATAATTAAGATCCAAAAATTCAACTGTATAAAATATAGTGTTGTGTTTTTGTAAGTTAATGAAAACCAGTAATTTTCAGTCAGTCTTACAGTCAGCCTATATAAACGAAAGCAAAAAAAGGAAATGTTTCCATGTAATTGTTTTGTACATATGGGAAATAGAACAATTACTACAAAAAGCATGCACTAATACTTCACTGAGATGGTCCTGTGGGGGACTGGAATTGGCCACCCCAAGATACATCTCTTTGGCACCAGGATTATTTCGGGCTGGTTACTTTTAAAAGCTGCAGACACAAGAGAAATTCTAAAAAGGAGAATTGACTTATTCTTTGTTAAGATGCGTTTACATTTGTAAAGGAAAACTCCATCTGTAAAGGTGTCTCCCTCTCTGTACCAGGAAGAAGGGGGGATGACCTTATCTCTAGAAACTCTTATCAATGCAGAAGGCAAGGACTTAAATCTGCATAATAACCCTACTCTTGTTTACTGTGCTTTTCTGGTAATCTCCCATAACTGACTCTCCCCACCCCCAACATCCTCCTTTGCCTTTAGCTGAGGAGGGTATTTAAGATGAGAACCTCTAATACTGAGGAGTTACTCACTTTTTCTGTGTCTCTCCCATGTATACATGTTGTAAAGCTTTGTTTAATTTTCTCCTGTTATCCTGTCTCATGTGAATTTAATGCGTTGTCCAGCCAGAAGGACCCAGAGTGGGTAGAGGAAATGTCTTCCTCCCCTACAGTCCCAAGTGAACATCAGGCTTTCGATTTTTAACCACACACTATTCCTCATGCAGAAGATAAGATTAATTAGTGAACTCCCACTTGAAAACAGAGCCAATGGTCAACAGCACTATGTTCCATTCCATATGATGTCCCAGATGTTATATGAGGTAGGTTACTTCATTGTCAAATTGCCATTTGTTTGGTTGTGCAACTTTATTCTTCAATCAGCCATATCTGAGAGTTCTTATTTCCTCAGTTTCACCAACTGAGTTGCAGGTGCATTTTAACACACTCTTAGCACTGTACCAAAGAGAAGAAGAGAGAATTTGGTAAATTTATTTAAATGTAAGTTTTAATTAATAGGTCTTCCGAGAAGTACACAATGATTAGCCTTTATTTTAGATCACTGTTGGCCTCCACGCAAGTCCCCTCCTTCCCTCTGTAAAGCACTACTTGATGAAGTAACTATCTGACCTTATACCTCACTACACACAGGAATTTCCAATGAGGACAGCTTATGTCTCTGCTCCAATGCAGTTAATCTAAAAGTCCCTCGAGTCTTAGGTGTTAGTAATGGCAAGGCCGCACATTAGGTCAGCCTGACCATCCTTTGGCAAGGCCCATTTCTGAAGTATCTGATGTTTGTCTTCTCTACTTGGTCCAAGCCTATCCGTTGACTTCAACATTTTAAAATTTAAAAAGTACACTGGGGAATCCCAAAATTTTCTTCTCAAAGCAAATCAGCAGTTTATAAAATCTTGAAAAAATGTAAGAACCTTATTTTTCTAAATCTCAAGAGACAAAGAAGTTCTAAGGAAAGAAGAATGCTTATTTATATTTCTCCTAGAGACTAATATGTTTAATTGCTGAACATTTTTGGTACTAATTATAATATTTGTTACATGCAATAATTGACATCAATATTCTGAGAATTACTATACTGCAAAACCTATTTAAAATGGCCCTTTTTATGTCACATGAAGAAAATGGTCAACACAGCTAGACATGGAAGAATGAGACCACAGCTATTGCACTTAAGACAGAGTGCTGCACTGCTGGAATTGCAGACACACAACAGTGACACGCTCAGGGATCACAGACCTGCCATCAAATGGATGCTGTAAATAGATGTTGCCTTGGAATCCCTGAGAAAGCTGAAAATCCTGACCACCCAGTTTTTACTAGTGCTGATACTATACAAAAGCCATGTGTAAACTGTCGGAATTCAGAGATTCTACATTTATATCTATAGACTCACAACAATGAATCCTTCTTTACTTCTGACTCTAAGTTAGTGATCCCATTTAACAATGTAGGACTTGATATGTGAAATAACATACACTTTAAGATTAAGATAAATTATATTGCTTTAAGATTTCTGTTTCTGATAATGGCCAAATAGTATGTTGCAGACCCATCCTCTGCCAGAATAACTAGACAAGCTGGGGAACATTTTAAATCTATTTGGAAGTATTGGATCACTACTAACACAGTAGCAATTTGAGAAACCAGAACTGTAGGGTGAAAAAAAGTTCAGAGAAGTGAGGCTGACATTTTGGGCCATTCCAAATGGTTTTCATATGCCCTTTGGTAAAAACACGTATGTATTTCTCTTGAGTTTACACCTAGGGTTAGCATGACGTGTCACAGAGTATTTATGTCTCCACTTTGACAAATAGTGCCAAGGTTTTCAAAAATGGTTGTATAAATTTACACTCTCATCAGCAAGTAAGAGAATTCTGTTTGTTCTATGTTCAACTAATTTTAGAAAGTTTTATTTGTCAAAAGATACCATTAACAGAATTTTTTAAAAAGCCAAACCAAAGAATAGGAGAAGATAGTTGCAATGCATATATCTGACAAAAGACTTACATCCAGAATATATAAGGAATTTCTACAAATCAATAGGAAAAAGACAGACGAAAATGGAAAAATGTACAAAGGACTTGAATAGGCACTTCACAAAATACAATATCCAAATTGATATTTTACATATTAAAATAGGCTCAATGTCATTACCCATCAGAAAAATGCAAATTAAACCCACAGTAAAATACCTTTATATACTCATCAGAATCCTTAATATTAGAAAAATGCAAAAAATACAAAATTTTTATTAAAATAGCAAGTATATCTTCAAAATGGAGATAAAAATACTCTATAATCCATCATTTCTCTTGCCAAATATGGGACATTCTTGAGCACTAAAAAGAATACAGACAATAAAACATCATAACATTTTTTTAAAAAGAGCCATGAATCCATTAAAATGACAGAGAAATGGTAAGAATGAATTTAACCAAGGATCAGCAAAGCATGTTAATGCCATTGGATGAAAGTATGTTGGGGAACAGAACACAATTTCAATGTATCATCTTGCAGATTACTTAATGAGTTACTTTTACAATTGAAAGAGCTAGCAGGAACTACCTAACTAAGTAATCAAAGTTAGCATCACCAAAAAACAGAATAAACTAATGTTGATGTGATGGAATAGAAAGTACACAGAATTATATACGCAAAATTCTTGACAAAACTCTTTAATCTGAATCTAATATTAGGATACAATCATTAAGTCCAAAATATAAGACTTTTTGTAAGACATCAAACTTTTTTAAATGACAAGGTCATGAAAGACATAAAAAAGGTGGATCAATGTTCTAAAGTGAAGGAAAATAGAGATGTGAAAAATAAATGCAATGTATCAACCTTGATTGCATTCTAGATGGAACATTTTTGGAAAAATTGCAGAAATTATAGTATGGACTACATTTTAAACTATATTACTGAATCAATGTGAAATACTGACTTATTTCCTTGGTTATATCAATTCAGCAGTTAGGTAGAAGAATGCCCTTGTTTTTAAGATTTGTAGACTGAAATATTTGGAGTGAAATATCATGATATCTACAATTAGTTTCAGGGGCTGGCCCCATGGCTGAGTGGTTAAGTTCGAGCGCTCCACTGCAGCGGCCCAGGGTTTCTCTGGTTTGGATCCTGGGCACAGACATGACACCACTCATCAGGCCACATTGAGGTGGCGTCCCACATGCCACAACTAGAAGGACCCACAACTAAAATATGCAACTATGTACTGGGGGGATTTGGGGAGAAAAAGCAGAAAGAAAATAAAATAGATTGACAATAGTTGTTAGCTCAGGTGCCAATCTTTAAAAAAAATAAAATAAAATTAGTTTCAAATGGTTCAGCAAGAAGAACACAATGACAGATAGATTAGATAGATAGATGGATAGAGATGGATGGATAGATGGATAGATAGATGACAGATAGATAGACAGGTAGACAGATAGACAGAGGTATGGATCAGTAGAGAAAGAAAGCAAATGTTTCAAAATATTAAAAATAGGTCAACCTAGGTGAAAGATTTCATTGTACTATTTTTTTCAAATTTTCAGTAGCTTTGAAATTTTCAAAATAAAAGTTGGAGAAGAAATGGGATGGAAAAGACATTTTAGACTAAAAACAAACAAACAAAAAACCCTGAGAGGATTCAGTAGCAGCAGATATGCATTAAAGGAAATATTAAAAGAAGTTCTTCAATTAGAAGGGAAATGAATCACAGTTGGAAGCACAGAGACGAAGAAGAATGACAAACAACATAAAGGGTAGATGCTTGGTAATTATAAACGCATATTGACTTTGTAAAACAATGACAGTAATACGTGGTGGGGTGTGAAATATAAAGAGAATTAAAATACATGGAAGAATGATACAGAAGGCAGGAGGTGACAACGGATTTCAAGCATTCTGATGTTCTTTCATTGTCCAGAAAGTGGTAAAAGCCTTAATTTATATAAGTTCAGGATGTTTCTAGTACACTGATTGATAACCGTGAAAAGAATGGCTGGGGAATATATAATGCTAAGCTAAATAAAGGGAAAAATGGAATAATAATAACAATAATTATAATAAATAATCAAAAAAGAAAGGAAAAAGTAGAGAAAACATTCTGTAAATCAGATGGAACAAATAGAAAACAAATAATTATATGACAGATTTAAACTCAAATATTTTAAATGTAAACAGACTAAGTACTCCAAATAAAAGGCCAAGATTGTCAGTATGCATAACATCACTTTTAGGAAGTCCTGTGTGGAGTCCAAAGCCCAGTCTACAGGCTTTTCCTATAGTCCTCAGAACACCAAGGGAGAGGAGATGGGATGGTCAGGGCAGATAGAGATCATGTGGTGTTTAACGTTTCTTTTCGTAGATTTTGCAATGACATTTTTACAATTTTATAACTTTCTGGAATAATGAATATGTCTGCTTGCATGCCATGAGTTGTAATAAAAAACAGAAAGACAATTTATTTTCATCTATTTTATGTGAATTTGGAAATGGCACACATTCCTTTGTAGAAAGTCTGAGGCCTTCAGATAGGCATCCAGGGACATTTTTTAAAAATATCAAACAAGCAACAGATTTCATTTGAAATGCTCAATACTTTTCGTGCCTCCAGATTGATAACATTCCAGTTGTGTTTAAATAGTACAAAAATGGTGTAGTTTCATAAAATGTCCCTTAAAAGTACACTCTCTGTACTTTTAAAATAAATATCAGAGTTAATTATACAAAGGAGAATTGTATGCACGAACATTTTTGAAATGGAGAGTTTTATGACTATTGGTTAAGTCACAGTCCATCATCCATACCTTTTATTTGTCACTAGGAAAAAAAATCAAATATTCTTAGTAATAACAAACTTTCCCCTATTAAAAATGTAATAATATTCCAGATGGACTGTTTTAAATTCCAATGCTACTATGTAGAGGAAGTATTAGTATTTTTCAGTTTAACATTCAAGCATAGAAAATTCTACCTTGTTAATCCAAGAAGACCAAAAATCCAAAACAAACTTAAAGTAGTAAGTCTTGTTTGTAGTCAGTATCTTTAAGCAAATTTTCTATTTTCCTCGATTCCCTTGCTGCAATTTAGTATGAATTTTATGAGCACCACTGATCTAGAAAATTGCTCTTAGAGTAAAAAATAATATAATCCAGAATGAAATTGCTATTGACCACAATTCCACATTTGCTGTCATAGATATATGTAAAAAGATTCTAAAGCTATTTTTAGAAACTGTGACCTTTGGGTTGGAAAATGAATTATTCTGTTTATCTCAAAGCTTTCAGAGTTACTCTAAAATTCATATTACAAAGTAAATCTTTTGTTTCAAACCATTTTTCTTGTAAATTTTAAAACTTTACACTTAAATCGCTACAGAATGGAAATCATCAGGAATTAAAATATAAATTGTTGGTCTTCTTTTCAAATCAGGCAAATTATTACCCTCTCAGGCACATACAAGCCTACAATGAGTAGAAGTAAATTTTGTTTTTATAATAATGATAATAATCAGTTTTAGGTAACCCTGGGCAATTTTCAAAATGTTTCTCACTATTTTATTTGGTCCTCACACACTCTTGTGGTTTAGAAGAAGAAAAAGGACAATTCTCAACATTTTATAGATAAGGAAATAAAGCTCCAAGAAGTGTAAGTAAACCCAAGTTGGATGGCTATTGGTAGGTTAACTCGAAGTGTGACAAATTAAGTGCTATCCAACATATATCAATACCTTCAATGTTCAAGCTCTCCCTAGACGTTGTTTGGAAATACTTCTTACAGCCTCTGTGTTTTGTTGTTGCTATTGTTTATGGTAATGGTGATGGTATGGTGAGGTTTGGTATGTATGTACACATAAGCCCACATAGGAAGAGAAAGGAGGGGAACAGAAATTAGATAGGGATGATAAAACTAAAGATTAACTAAAGGAAGAATTTTGGAAGAGAAGAAATCTAATTATCGCAGCCAGGTGTCCTTGAAGAAACACAAAGAAATAAAAGAAGTAAATGGAAATCCCATTAAATTGGAAGGAAAATCACTTATGTTTTTGCTAAGAGTGTTCACTTAACTGAAATATAAAAAAACAGTATTCGAAAAAACTGAGAGAATTTTGCCAGCAATAAAAATATTTTTGTAGATAATCAGTCACTATTAATGGAGAATGCATAATGAAGGATTTTAACGTTTTAAGTGGAATGCTAACTTGGTTTTTGAGGTAGATATGAAAATATGAAAAGCCGATATAAAATTCTTACATCATATAAAAGAGTTAGATAGCATACTACATAGTGTCAAAAGAGCAACAATTTACAAGTGATATCAGACTCATAATTTCCCTTTACCCTCTGCTCCTCCTGCAAAGTCTTCTGGATCTCCCCTTAGAAGTTTCAAGGTGATGCTTAGAAATTCATTTTTCTCTGTTACAAATAATATACACCTTAGGAGGCATTTTTTATGGGTATATGGACTTGTATCTAAATATTCAACACTTTTATTACTTTTTGATTTAAAAGGATTCCAACCTCCCACACCTCACTTTCTTAATTCCTAACATCCTTTTTCCCTTAATTAATTCCTTAATCTTTCCCTTTACAAATCCCATTTAGATATGCCTCAGTACCTTCCTTTTTCACAAACTGGGATTCATGGTCCCTCATCTTTCACTGTATTTCCACTTCCTTTGTACTTCTAAGCCCCAGTATCCTCTCTTGCTAATTATTTCCAGTGTAAATGAGCCCTATAATGTGATTATAATATAGCAATGGAAGATGCAAGCGGTGAAACCAAACTAAAAGGGGCTGAGGGGCTGTGCAAAGTTTAGGGGGGACAGCAAATGATTGCTTGGCTTAAGAAAGGAAAGCTGAAGAAGTAGGGGGAAAAACAGAATAGCATACTAAGCATTAGCAAAACCTAGCTTCCTTACCATTAGTGGTATCATGAACTGACTTGGCAATGTGTTCAATCAGAGAGAGACTGGCTAGAGAGAGAAAACCACTGTATGGCCAATAGTTACAAAGAAAGAAGGAAGTGAAGAGACAAAGACATTACAGAGAATGTGACCAAACCGGGCCACTTCTAGGCTGAAAGAAGAGATGGTAGCTTGACAGAGGTCTTTAAAACTTCACATATTCAAGGTGTGCCAGAAAAGCCATGAAGCTAATCACAAACGCAAATATTGCAATCAAAAGCTCCTCACATAGAAGCATAGTTCTAATAATAACAAGTGAAGTTAATGAGTTTTGCAAACTGACATTGCACAAGAATTCTGTATACAGCCTATTGGTTTGATGGTTTATATATAAACTATTAATATTTTATGCTACATAAAATTTTACTACAATTCTATGGCAAAAATGCATTGGCCATATTCTCTCTATTACCAGAAGTACCCAGAAAGGGTAGACAGGAGCACAGATTCATGAAAGATTCCAATGAAGAAATTACATTTATAATTACACATAGAATTAGTATTATTTATTTATGGTAGAATAAAAATTCACCTGTTGTAAATATGTAGACAGAAAATATTTACATATAGTTACATTTTTGTACAGATTACAGTATGGGGGAAAATGTCCTTATAAAGATTTAGCAAAGACATGGAACAGCTCTAAGACTTATCTACTTTCTAGGATGACTTGGTTTCAATTTTTGCTCTATTATCTGTGTGCTTATGGCTCTCAAGTCCTGCAGTCTAAATGGTGACTGAAGGACTTCCCTTAAATAAGAGAAAAAGCTTGAGAGAAGGGTTTCTAAATACAAAAATAAAATTGTCACTTGAGAAAAGCTACACATAAATACTAAGCAAAAGAAGTTTTTCAAAGTTTTCTCTCTTCTTTATTTGTACTTTTTGTAAAGAAGATTGAACCCGAGCTAACATCTGTTGGCAATCCTTCTCTTTTTGCTTGATGAAGATTGTTGCTAAGCTAACACCTGTGCCAATCTTCCTCTGTTTTATGTGGGATGCCATCACACCATAGCTTGACGAACAGTGCTAGGTCCGAGGCCGAGATCTGAACCTGCAAACCCAGGGCTGCTGAAGCAGAGCGTGCAAATTTAACCACTATGCCACCAGGCCAACCCCTCTCTCTTTTCTTTAGGTTAGATTATTTTTATTGATCTGTCTTCAAGTTCATTTCTCTTTGTCATCTCCATGCTTCTTTTAAGCCCATCTTGTAAAAATATTTATTTTAGATATTGTACTTTTTGCTCTAAAATTTTTATTTGGTTTCTTTTTATATTCTCTATTTCCCTGCTGAAAATTCCTATTTTTTCATTCATTCTGAATGTGTTTTTTCTATTAACCATAGTTACAAGAAGAGATTTAAAGTCTTCATCTGACGTATCCAATTCTGAGTCTATGTTGGAGTTGACCTCTGTGGATGGTACCTTCCCTCGATAATGGGGCACATTTTCCTACTTCTTTGAATAGCTTCTAATTTTAGATTGCATCCTGGACATTATCAATATTCTGGGTGGAAACTAAATTACCATATTTCTCTGAAGAGCATTGGTGTTTATGCAGATACTCAACTAAGTCTCAAATTGCATGCTGTTTTCTTTTCTATGGTTGATAATTCAACTCTCAGCTCAGGTCTTTTAGCCTTAGCTGAAAGCTATATTGAGTCAGCTTCTTGCATCCATTGTTGTTCAAGAGAGTTGGGCAAGTTTACACACCCAAAACTGGGACACCTCTTTCCAATCCTATCCTTCCAGGATTCCACCCTTGTTTTCTGGTGGTGTGACTGCCTCACACTCATTCTGCTCAGGCCAAAAAAGATAATATGCTTCTATTAGTGATTTTGACAACCCAAACTACTTAGTGACATAGCCCTGTAGTCCAAAGCTCCAAAAATGGAACCCTCACACCCTATCAGTCTCTCCTGCCAAGTTTTAGTTGCCATTCCTTGTTTTTGTTTACTCTCCAGAGCTTTCAGAAGACTGTTTTTTTTTTAAATTTCATCCAGAACTTATAGTTTTTACCTTAAGAATGGATAGACCATAAGGAGCTTAATCTGCCGTAGTGGAAATGGAATTTTCCATACATTTTTTAAATCAGTTCTTCTATTAACATTATTTTGAATACCATTTGCGTCTCTTAATCAATATACAAAATGTGGTCAACAATGCGCTAAAGTTTAGAAATACAGGACTTCCACAAAATAAACTCTTAAAAACATTTTTTAACTAAAAGTGCAATGGATAGCTAATAATATCTCATTTCTTACGTAATATATTAAATATAAAAAATAGATCAGGAACTTAAATTACTAACAGTGTGTTAGATAATTTGATCTGGAAAATAAAACACTGAAATCAAGTTTGGAATACATTTCTACATTAAAATACTGTTTTTCATTTCATTCCCTAACATAATGATAACATGAAGATAAATAGGTATAGGTAGATAGATCTTAGTCATACAGATAATCCTTTCAATTCCAATTCACTTATAGTCTGCCGGTCTCCATAATATAACATTTCAGTTCCATGATAAACTCAAAAAACAACTGAGAAAATTTTTAATATTCCTATTTATCTCTGTGAAATTAACTCCCTACTCCCCCACCCCCGCACCCCACCAATTATCTTCCATGTGGGCCAATGAAGTTAGGCCAAGAAAATATTACTGAATGCATGAACGTTAAAGCGTTTGGTCTCTGTTGTGCAGATTCTTATTGTTAAAATAGATTGTCACCAGGAACCAAGTTCAATTTTGGAAGAGCCAGTTAATGGATTGCATCATACAATAGTGGTTGAGAGAATCATTTTGATGTAGTAGCAACATAAAAAATGAGATGCTTCATTTGCAGAAAAATTCAAATGCATGGATAAAAATAATGATGGGCATCACAATCCCTGACTTCAAAATACACTACAAAGCTATAGTAATCAAAACAGCATGGTACTGGTACAAAAACAGGCACTCAGATCAATGGAACAGAATTGAAAGCCCGGAAATAAAACCACACATCTACAGACAGCTAATCTTTGACAAAGGAGCTAAGAACATACAATGGAGAAAGGAGAGTCTCTTCAACAACTGGTGTTGGGAAAACTTGACAGCCACATGTAAAAGAACGAAAGTAGACCATTCTCTTATGCCACTCACAAAAATAAACTCAAAATGGATCAAAGACTTGAAACCATAAGACTTTTAGAAGAAAATATGGGCAGTACACTCTTTGACATCAGTCTTAAAAGATCTTTTCAGACACTATGTCTTCTCGGACAAGGGAAACAATAGAAAGAATAAACAAGCGGGACTTCATCAGAGTAAAGAGCTTCTATGAGGCAAGGGAAAACAGGATTGAAATGAAAAGACAACCCACCAACTGGTTAAAAAATTTGCAAATCATATATCTGACAAAGGGTTAATCGCCATAATATATAAAGAATTCACACAACTCAACAACAAAAAATCAAAGAACCTGATCAAAAAATGGCCACGGGATATGAACAGACATTTCTCCAAAGAAGACATATGGATGGCCAATAGGCATGTGAAAAGATTCTCATCATCACTGATCATCTGGGAAATGCAAATGAAAACTACAGAAGGTATCATGTTACACTCATTAGAATGGTTATAATAACCAAGACAAAAGATAAGAAATGTTAGACAGGTTGTAGAGAAAAAGGAACCCTCATACACTGCTGGTGGGAATGCAAACTGGTACAGCCAGTACGGAAAACAGTATGGAGACTTCTCAAAAAATTAAAAATAGAAATACCATATGACCCAGCCATCCCACTACTGGCCATCTATCCAAAGAAGTTGAAATCAACAATTCAAAGAGACCTTTGCACCCCTATGCTCATTGCAGCATTAGTCACAATACACAAGATGTGGAAGCAATCAAGGTGACAATCGACTGATGATTAGATAAAGAAGATATTGTATATATATACCATGGAATACTACTCAGCCATAAAAAATGACAAAATTGTACCATTCACAAGAACATGGATAGACCTTGAAGGTATTATGTTAATTGAAATAAGCCAGATAGAGAAAGACAAACTCTGTATGATTCCACTCTTCTGTGGAAGATAAACAAACACTTGGACAAAGAGAACAGGTTAGTGCATACCAGGGGGAAGGGGGGTGTTGGGTGGGCACAAAGGGTGAAGGGGCGCACCTATAAGATGACTGACAAATAATAATGTACAACTGAAATTTCACAATGTTTAAACTATCATAACCTCAATAAAAAAATGATAGGGATAATACTAAAAATAGCAGCTATTTTTCTCAATGATGTTAAGCATTATCAGGTCATCCTAGCCACTCTGATAATTTCTTACCAAAGGGCTCCAGTAGCAAGCTACCTTCTCACATTTTATTGAACATCCTCTACTTAGTCTCTCCATCTCATGGCCCTAGGCATTACCAAGCTTCTCATTGGTGGAAACTTCTTTTTCTGTTGTTACTAGACTCGTATAAGCTATACAATATTTTCCCAGATTGCAAAGAGTTATATATCGATAACTTTGAGCTAACTGTGCCTAACCATTGTGTCTATATTATATATCTTTCTAGATTTATATCTAAATTTAGGCTATAAGCAGATGACAACTAATAAATTATTTTCAGTCAGGATAAGTTTCTCTTTTAAATGCGGGGTCTTTGTCCAAAAGACAAAGCAAGAGTGTAGGACAGGACATACGCAGTAATGAAGAGAGGAAAAAGTCAGACAGAAACTATCCAGGCAAGACAGAAAATAAGAAATAGTGGAAACTTCCTCTGTTAGATCTTAACAGACATTTCTCCAAAGAAGATATCAGATGGCCAAAAGGCACATGAAAAGGTGTTCAACATCATCAACTCTCAGGGAAATGCGAATCAAAACTACAATGAGACATCACTTCACTCCCACCAGAATGGCAGTAATTAACAAGACAGGAAACAATAAGTGTTGGAGAGGACGTGGAGAGAAGGGAACCCTCATACACTGCTGGTAAGACAGCAAATGGTGCAGCCACTATGGAAAACAGTATGGAGATTCCTCAGAAAATTAAGAATAGATCTACCATATGATCCAGCTGGGTATTTATCCAAAGAACTTGAAAACACAAATGCATGAAGATACATGCACCCCTAGGTTCATCACAGCATTACTCATAATAGCCAAAACGTGGGAGCAACCTAGGTGGCCAACAAGGGACAAATGGATAAAGAAGATGTAGTCTATACACAATGGACTACTACTCAGCCATAAGAAATGGTGAAATCTGGCAATTTGTGACAACATGAATGGACCATGTGGGTATTACACTAAGTGAAATAAGTCAGAGGGAAAAGTAAAATACTGTATGATCTCGCTCATAAGTAGAAGATAAAAACAATGACAAACACAGAGTAACAGAGATTGGATTGGTGGTTACAAGAGGGGAAGGGGGAAGGGAGGAGGGTGAAAGGGGTGATTAAGCACATGTGTGTGGTGATGGACGGTAATTAGTCTTTGGGTGGTGAACATGATGTAATCTACACAGGAATCAAAATATATAATGATGTACACCTGAAATTTATATAATATTATAAACCAATGTTACTGCAATAAAAAAAAATCTATTAGAATGCCAGATCTAGAGTTTTACCTTTTAGCAATCTGAGTGTCTGTTCTTTGTGTGTTAAATGAATAATTTGTTGAATGAATATCCAATGGTATGTCATATCAAGAAACAATAGTCATAATGTTATATGTCAATTATACGTCAATAAAAAAAGAAAGAATAGCGACTATTAGTGAAGGACCTATGAAAAAGTGAAAAACATATAGATTTCATTGTTTTACAGTAAGATCAACTAAGTCGATATCATCTATGTCAATGATGAACATTTAATTTCAAAAATATAATTATGTATATTATTACATATGTTATACTCAAATGTGTATATTTCATTTGAAGTACCACCAAAATGTGTCCTATGTTGATATGTATATATCCACAATTCATAATTTTTTGTTATAGTATGAATACCACCAGTGTCCATAATTCATTTGTTGACACTCTTGAGTTTTGATGTTCTTTTTGTTTGGTTGTTTTTGAGAATTTTTTCATCATTCAGCAATTTTAATCCATTTCAATTTAAGTTATTGCTATTTTTGTTTTGTTCTGTTCCCTTCTCAAGGATCTTCTTTAGAATATGAAATAAGTGTACTGATTATTTAAAATTTAAAATAAATCTGCTCTTTTTAAACATTGATTTAAAAAATTTTGAAATCATATTATCAAGCCCTACTTATCAATCCTAGAACATAAGAAAAGTAGAATGCCAACCATCAATGTAGAAAGAATGAACAAAATATATATTCATCATTTGGTAAACATCAAAGTAGTAACTGATACACATAAAGGTCGTCAATAGATGTTAAAGCCAGTGGGTGAAAAATTCAATGAGGTAGGGGATATTAGAAAATAATAGAATATCACCCCACAAAATATTAGTCAAGTACAAAAGGGAGAATGGTGACGTTATATTGGAGAAAAGGAACGGATAGAAACTAGATTAGGTAATAAAAGTTAATATCACAAGTACTGGGAGAAGCTGACATCATGTGTCTCCTGATGGGAAACACTGAGAACAGCCCTGCATTGTTTCTGTGATATTCCTGCCAAGAAAGCATGGCCTGAGTCTGATCATGAGGAAAGATCAGATGGACCCAGGTTGAGGGCACCTGATAGGATCAAGTGATTGCATTCTGCAAGACTCCAAGGACATGAGATAAAAGGAAAGGTTGAGAAACATTTCAAAGAAAGCTGATGAGACCTGACAGCTAAGTGTAGCATGTGTTTCCAGATAGGATCCTGGATGAGAAAGGAAAAAGTGACATTGCTGGGACAGTTGGTGAAACTTGAATGTTAATATTATATCAATGTTGATTTCTTGATTGGGAGAATTGTATGATGGCAATATAGGAGAATTTTGTTTGGGGGAAGAAAGAGAGTGAGAGACAGAACAAATGCAGTATTATGTGAACTAGAGACTCTAGAATATGGGATTACTTTGCGAGAGGAAGGTAGGAGTTCTTTGTGCTGTCTGGTAAATTGCATGCAAATTTTAAACTATTTCAAAACATAAATAAAAATAAAGAAGCAAATTAAAAGCAATAAATGAAAATAATGAAAAATTCAACCATAAGTTCTGTCCTGTGAGACTTAGAATACAACCATTATTGATCTAGATATTTGGCAAATAGGATAACGTCTTTGAACTTTGTTTCATATTTTTATCTTCCCCACGCAGATGAAAAGAATATAATTTTTTGCCACATGTGTAATGCACTTCAGAATCTGGCTCCACAACACAGTGATTAGTTTGGAAGGCCCCCTGGAATTTAAGGAAGAGTCAGGTCATCTCTCTCCCAAGATGGAACTCAGTAGAATGAGGCTGACTGAAGCTCAGTAGCTGAGTTCATTTGTTTATCAAATATTGGCTGACTGATGCCTGACCTCTTGGAGCTAGCTGAGTCCCCCTGGCTGACTGGTTGGCTGAACTCCTGGTCTCTCTTCCCTCAACCCTCCCCACCAACTCCTGTTTCTGCCTTTGCTATTTTCACTGGTTGGCTGCCCTTCCTGAGACTACCGAAGTATTGCCAAAAGATTGAGAGTACCGGTGATGATAATAAAGTTGACTCAATACAGGCAGAGACCTCAGATAAAAACAAGAAAACTCAGAGTAAAAAAGCATTACTGCACACTGTAATGTGCAGCAGTAAATCTTTTTGATTATTTGAACTAGTTGACCATGATCCACTAACTATGAAGTAGGAGAGCAGTGGCATAATTTCATGTATAAATTTTTTGGCCAATGACATTATTAGCTTCAATCTGGTAGTAAATTTACAAAATGTAGCAAGAGTGGAATAGAGATGTAAGAAAAGATATAAGATGTAATAAGTAGTTTCTAGGGTCTAGGCACTCTACTGAGCTTTTGGAATAATCTTAGCCTTAAATCTCCTTTATATAGTGAGGGAACCAAGGGTCATAAGAGAAGAGCCCAAATTGTGCCCAGAGTTTGTCAGACTGAAAAGGCCTGTGCCCAGCTGCATGACTTGGCAAACTGAACTCTCTTGAACAAACCTACCTATGGTCCATTTCATATTGGACCAAAGTGTTTCTACCAATCACTCAATCCTAGGGACATTTACTTTCCAAGCTAAACAATCATTTATACTTTCTTTTCATTCATTTCATGAGATTATTAATATTTTTATAAAATCTTTAGTTATTCAATGTCATCTGACTGCCTTCATTAATAATATATATGTCTATATGTTTGTGGCGGGAAGAGAATCAGGGTATTGCACATAATTACTCCCTTATTACCTTGCCTAAATAGATATTTCACATTTTATTTTCCTTAAAAACTTATGTAGTTGTTTATCTACTGTAGCTGAAAGTACAAGTTATTATGATAATAAAAGGCAGTGTAATTCATCATCCTTTCCTAATGATATATGCATTTTAATATATTTTTGAAAAACTCAAAGAGATTGCAATCATTCTAAGTATTTCGGTTAAAATGAACAGCAAAAGAAGTCCCTTTCGGACAAGGAGTCTCTTTAAATCAAAATATGTCAGCTATACCAGCTATTTTCACTGGAAAACAACCCAGACATTATCCAGACATTTGCTTGGCAAAATGGTTCACTGAAGTGTCTCTAATGATGAGAAAGAGAGAGGCTTTCCGAAGTGGACAGCGAAAGTCAGGGAACTTCTTTGAAGTCACAAGTTTATACGTTAAGTTTGTAATAAATTCTGTATTACATCTATAACTTAAAATTAAAGTTATTTACTCTTTTTTAAAATTAACGCTCTAGAAGATGTGTCATAGTTACCTAGCGTTTCTCCTACTCTCCCACACTCTGTGCCACAGCGAAGCTCATGCTCTACTTTGCAAAGAGGAGCTTTATATAACAGAAGGAGAGGTAAAACAATTAGGAAATATTTGAAGAGTTGCTGTGACTTAGCACCTATCCAATCACATTACCGAGGTGACAACTTTTCTTCTTCTGCATAAAGTTTTCCCTTTTACTGACTCATACTCAGGAGGCCGTACATTTGAGTGTGAGTATGTCTTATATGTGCATATATATGTCTTCCAGAAATGAATTTGATTTGATCGCCCAATTTCTCCATCCCATTCCATTTTGTAACAAGGGCTTGACTTTGTTAGACCTAGAGAAAGCTAAATAATTCAGTTTAGACCATGAAACAGAAAAGTAATCTATATCCATTAGTATTGAGGATACTCTAGTACTGAATGCCCTTAGAATGAAGAACGGTTTACTTCTTCCACAATTTTGTAGAAATCTTGTCTTTTGGCATTATTAATAACCAGTGGATAAAGGCACTACCGAATTAAAGAATCATTCAGTCGGTCTGAGTAAAAGTCTAAACTAAATCACAGAAAGTAGGTCATCCAAAATATCAAGTTCAGAAAATTAAAACTGCGGCTCTCAGTATTGCTTTTATGTATGACTTGACTATACACATATAGCCATTTTCAACAACTAGCTGTAAAAACCGTTATGATAAGGAACTGAGCCAGAAAAAATAAAGCAATATTTTTATATAGTTCAAGAAGTTGAAGATGCAACATTCCACAAAAACCATGTCCAGCGATGTCCTGATTGTTACAAAACAAAGAAATGCCATTCTTAAGTTAGAAAGGTGTTCCTAAGTTATCAGTCAATACTATTTGATGTAAATTCCCTTAATCATCCTCAAACAGGATACTGAATATTTTGGATAGCTAATACTTAAAAGTGAGCAGTATGAAGCCAGTAAAGGAAATAACCTGTAAGAAGGGTGGGTGACCCTCTTTCTACCCTGTAGTACAAAAGGCTGTAGTACAAAACTTTGTAAACAAATGAAAATAGTGAAAAGATATGGGTAAAATGATCTAATTCACAGTGCATTATAAAAATGCTACATGAGACCTATCTTGGGTCATCACTCTAAAATGTCCCTAACAATTTATAGAGAGAGAATGATGAGTGGAGTGTCTATAGAAAATGTTTAGCTCTGGATAGGAATGGAGAAGAGATGCTTGTTTGAAATGGAGAGATATTAGAAGTTCCTGGCTGTAGTCAAATCAGTTTGCAAATGGTCTCAGTAAAGATGAAAGAATGAACACAGTGTCAAGGGCAAGATAGTCAAAGAAGCAAGAAGGGTTTTATTACAGCCCAGAAAAGGAAATAAACTGTCAGTGGTTGTCAGTAAAGTAAATGGATCTTTCAAGCTGAGCTCAATATTAGCATATGATATTTGATACACGCACGCTATAGTATTTTACTTTCTTAATATAGCTGAATATCTTAATGTTGCCAACCATATTAGCTATTCTTAGGAATCCTATGAAAGGGAAATATACTATCAGACACTCCTTATGTCATTTCCTGGTTTCACACCTGATTTGCCAGTATTGTTTTTGTATCATTCCTTGAAGAGAATCAAAAGCCTGAGACATTCTGAGTGCTTAATTTCTAAATTAGTGAAACACTTGGTAAGTCAAATAAATTTTCTTATTATATTGCTTACGTTAGCAAAGATATTCACTAGTAGTAGAAGCTTGGATGTCCAGGATCACAATATATGGAATGACACCAAGGAAAAGCATAAAAGTACAACAGTATTAGTACTCTTTCAGGCAGAAAGTTCAATTTAATCTAGTCTTTAGAAAAATAGAATAGGTAGGATCAATAACTTTTAAAAAGGAATGTATTTCATTATTTATCTGGAAATTCTGTGGTGTAACTGGATCCAGGAGTTTGTAAGATGCCCTCGCAGCTCAGTTTCCCCACCCACCAGGAAGGATTTCATCAGGTGATTGGCAAGTCACTGATTTAAACTCAAGATATATAAGATACATGTGTATTAACAGCTTTGCAACATTAGGGATAAAAGTCACTTTTATAAGTAAGACTTTCTCAATGGCTAAAAGGAAAGCCTTTCCTTAACTCATGAGCCCATACTTGAAGTACATTGTAGAAAATGAACCCCTTTTAAGAATGAGGGGTTTGTTTGTTACCAGCAGAAAAATGAAAGAACAAACACATTCCCTCTAGTAGTCTAGAGTTCAACATAAACTTAGACCCTGAGAGTATTAGCCAAGTCCACAAAAGGGATTTTTTTGAACTTCATAAAGGAGGGGTCAGGTGCAACAGAGTGTATCTGAACGAGAAGAGGATTACAAGTGTTGTGGGATAGCAGGCAGTATTCCAAAATTGTAAATCAAGCAACCAAAAATGTGGGTTTTTTGTTTGTTTTTTTTTTTTTTTTTTGGTGAGGAAGATTGGTCCTCAGCTAACATCTGTTACCAATCTTCCTCTTTTTGCTTGAGGAACATTGTCACTGAGCTAACATCTGATCCAATCTTCCTCTGTTTTGTACGTGGGACGCCGCCACAGCATGGCTTGGTGAGTGGTGTATAGGCCCAAACCCCAGGCCACCAAAGTGGAGCACGGGAACTTAACCCATACAGCACTGGGCTGGCCTCTAGAATGTGTTTTAATATTTTTAGTAGCCCTAGGCTTTGTAATAAATTTTTGTAGGGTGCCATGTTTTTTAAAAAAATTTATATGAGAACTTCCCCTTTAAAACTAAAGTCAATCACTGTAATTTAATATTTAATGGCTGTGGACTATAAGTGGTAGTGTGTGAAAGTTAATTGATTCTTTTTCATGTCCTTTGGGGAAGATATTTTCAATCATTGGCAGTGTGTAGTATTGCCTACTCTTTCTCTCATTAACACATTCCATCAAAAATGCAAAATGGAGACTCCCGTTAGAGTCTTATGTGATAAATTGAAATTTTTCCTGCCAAATTTTCCATAATCAATCAGGATACCAGGGTTTTTAGACCCTGTTTAAAATGCAAATACCAAAATTAAACATATTGAGGTACAAAGAGTTAACATTTCTATCTTTATTAAAACTAAAATTATCCCAATACTCTAAAAGAAATCTTACAAGGAATTTCTATAATATTATCCATAATATTACTCAGAGTAGAGATATGCAACCACTAGTAATCCACTGAAATTTCTATTCCTTATCATTCATATGTGAAATAAGAATAAATAGAATGTTAATAGTTATAAAAGTGCCTTGCACAGACAAACCAATGTGAAAATTAAGTGCTATTTTTTGAAAATAATATTTTCAAGTCATTTTTCAGTTTTAAAAATACCTTTTTAATCCACTTAAGAGAAATTCAAAATTCAGAATCTTTGTTTAGTTCAAAGTTTTACTACAAGTTGACATTCTAACACACGAATTAATTCAAAAATCAGTATATGTATATTTAATGTTAATTTGTAAGTTAAGCATCTATCCACAGCTGCTTGATTTGCAACACCTAAAAAGCTAGATCTATGTGTAAAACTGTGAAATGGGATTTATTTTGGTATCAGTTTACATTGTCCATTAGGGAAAAGAAAAGAAGAATAAAATATCACAATATTGTAGAGATTATGAATATACCCTTAATATGATGGCAATGTCATTACCAAATCTTATTTCTATATAAAACTCTATAATAGTGCCTATAATTTCATCTTGCTTTCTTTTTAATTAATATGGCACTTCTTCTTCCTTTGTGTATTTCCTTTAGTCATCCTTATACTTTTCCTCCCATAAAACTTATTTTGGTTTAGTCTTGTAGAATTTAAAAAGTCTAAGAGTCATATTAAAAGTGTTACTTGCAAAAAAAAAAAAAACCTTGAAATTTTAAGGATACAAAATCTATATTTTCATCCCATCACTTGTCCATTAGAATTTGTCCATTGAAATTTATTACCTCTGAAGAAACAAAATGAGCTGCTGCTGTCTTTTTCTGAAGTATACTAGAGATACGTGTGTACTAGAGATACATGTGCTAAACAGAGACCTCTTTTCTCTTCATTTTAGTCCTTTAAAACTAGTACTCCAACTAATTACTTTTTCTAAGTGAGCTCGAAATTGCCTGATTTATGACTCCAATTACCACCAGCATTAAATTAATGATTTCTTGACGGCACAGAAGGTTTATAGCAGAATCAATGGAGGACACTACATGGTAGGATTAGTGTGTGGTGGTGTGTGTTTCTCCTAAAATTTTTTGGATTTCACATTAAATAAACTGAGAGAGGCTAATGATTTCACAATTCAGACTTTGGTTTTGGTTTTTGGCCTCAGGTACTTAATAGTCATAACCTTGGGTACATTGAAATATATAAAATCAACAGTCAAGTCTTGATAGGAAAAGACATGAAGACAGCAAGAAAATGTATTTGCCGTTATAGCTCAGATCAACTTAGAAACAATCGTGAAGCTGGTTCTATGCAGGTGTCATTCAGAAACTTGAAACAAAATCGGTCACAGCATACTAGGCACAACTCATTCATTCATTTATTCATTTATTCCTTTATTCAGCAGGTAAATTATCTAGTGCTACCAAGTGCCTGGTTCTATGCTAGGCAATATGTATATAGCAGTGTCTTTGCCATCTAGGAACTTAAAGTCTAATAAGGGAGATAGATATGAAACAAATAATACTGCAAACAAGTATATTACAATTGTAAGGCAGGCTATGGGGGAAAATTTGGGCTGCTATGAAAGAATATAGACAGAGACTCTAAACAATTTGCTTAGTCTCTGGCTAACAGATCAAGGAGGGCCACCCTGAGGAAGTAGCATTCACACCAGGACATGGCAAAAAAGTGGAAGGCAGTCAGATAACAGTAGAGGAGAAAGGATTTCAGCCTGAGAATAACTTAAGAAAAAGCCCTACAGCGTAAGGAGCTTGAAATCTTTAAGCAACCTCGAGAGCGTGAGTGAGATACTAACATGTAGGGCACAAGGTATTGGAGGTTGGAGGTAAAGCAGAAAATAAACCTGTAGAGAGAGAAAGAGAGCGAAAAAGTGAGGAAGCATCAATTATGCAGGACCTTATAAGGACCCGTTAGGGATTTTGAATATTATCCTAAGAGTCAGAAATAAGCATTGCCAGATTTTCACAGGAGATGAGGAGATTAGCATTTGAAATAAATCATTCTGTTTGTTCTGCAGAGAATGGATTACAGACAGGGGTTGTGAAGAAGGGAGACTAATTAGTGAGCTTCTGCAGTACTCAGGCAGTAAGGAATAATGGCCAAGACTAATAATGTCAGCAGAGAGAAGGAATTTGAGACCCATTATGGATGTAGACTTGTCAAGAATTGCCAACTTAATAGACATGAGGAAAAATAGAAAATGAAGTCAAGATTAAACCCATCCCAGTATGAATGAAGTTGTTTATTAAGATAGGATACTTTGAAGGAGAATCAGTTCTGAGGTAGGAAACCAACAGGAATTTTTGACATGCTCTGATTGGGATTGCAATGGACTAAATATTTGTGTCTTCCTAAAATTCATATGTTGAAATCCTAGCCACCCATGTGATGGTATTAAGGAGTGGGGCTTTTGGAAGGTCATTAGGTCACACAGGTAGAGTCCTCCTGAATGGGATTAGTGTCCTTATAAAAGAGACCCCAGAGAGCATTCTCAACCCTTCTGCCGTGTGAGGATACAAGGAGAAGGCAGCAGCCTGCAACACAGAAAATGGTCTTCACCAGAACCGGCTATCTCACACTTCCATCTTCAAATCTATGAGAAATAAATTTCTGTTGGCTACAATCCACCCAGTCTTTGGTACTCTGTTTACAGCAGCCTGAACTGACTGAGACAGAGAAGCTCATGAGACAACCAATTAGAGAACCGGGGGTTGGGGGTTGACAGTAGGATAAGGGTCCAGAAATCAAAAGAGAGGTTTACTCTGTTATTGTAAATGTGCAAGTTATGAAAGTCATGAGAGTGGATGTAATCACTTCAAGGATTCTCATTTAGAGCCACCAGGAGGAACAAACCTGCTGTGACCTTGATTTTGGCCCAGTGCGACCCATTTTGGATTTCTGAACTTCAGATCTGTTAAGATAACAATTTTATGTTATTAGAAGCCACTAAGTTTGTAGCAACTTGCTACAGCAGCATGACGAATAAAAATGGCAAGTAATAGGATATATTGGAATATTTGAGGAAGCCATTTGGTGTAAACCTAATTCGGCCTGACCTTGTCTTTCCAAAAGGGCCTGACCGAGGCCATTGAGCATGTATTGTACATCTGCTTTAGAGATTCCCTATGGCAAGAGCAAAGGCCCTTGGGATAAAGGTGCAACTTCCCTCCCCCCCCCCAACTTGACGTCTCCTTAAGGATTAAGTATCTTTCCTTAGGCTAGAAACTGATTGCTGCACTCACCTGTGACCGCCCAGCTTGAGACAATAGACTTGCCTCCTGCTACGCCCTCTGAGATAGCAGACCCACTACCTGCTGTGTCCATCAAGTGCTGTGCCGACAGGGCAATCTTGTGACTATTGTGGGAGGGACATTTCAATCATATGTGAAACACCCTCTTTGAGGGTATATAACCACCCTATGTACCCCCACTTCTTTGGAGTGCTCTGTTCCTTTGTGGAAAGACTCTCCCGGGTTATAATCCTCAGATTTCAGCTCAGAATAAACTCACCCGAATTTTCATTTATAGATTGGTTATGGATTATTTTCGTCGACAAGCAGTAGGAAACTAATACAATCCCCAGTCACTACAAACAACAAAATGTTATTCCTTCCCTTTATTCTATAAGATGAGGGAGAGGATGGGTACAGGGAGGATAGACTGGGTGGTGAGTGAGATAAACAATAACCACAGAAGATACGGTTTATTGCCTATAAGGTAATGAAACAGTTCTGTAGCTAACCATCCCAGAAATTTTATCCTAATGTTTATTAAATTGACTACACACACACAAACACACACAAACATTCCTGCCTTCCTAAAAAGCATTTGAATGAGTTTTAACACCTTACTCGTTCCTTCATTAATTAATGAGTTGAATAAAATACTTGACAAGTGTTCATTTTATACTTGTATTAGAATTACGATTTTACCCTTTTGAAAGCATACTTTAACAGAAGAAAAGCCATCCAATGGGTCTTAGAAAAACAAATATAGAAATAATAGAAGGCCCAGGAGAGAATGGTGTTCTGGAAGCCAGAGGATTAGAATTTCAAGAAGTGTTAATAGTAGGGATGTACAAATAGGAGAAGCTGGTTGAGGACTTAGATGAGTGATTGAGATAGGACTAGTAGGAGGAGAGAAGTAATAGTCAATAATGTTTAAATGAATTAATAAGTCAGTGGGATATAAGGAAAAGGAGAGAGTAGGACCAGTGACTCTTACAAGAATTTGGGTCATGATCGAGAGAAAAAAACATGGTGTAGCTAGTGAAGAAAGCAGTATGGTGAGAAATAATCTCTTTGGCAGAGGAAGGTTTGCTGAGGAAGGAGCTAACAAAGCAGAGAAGGACAGGAGTTCAAATATACAGGGTGGAGGACAGGGAGGAGAACTTTGGAGAAAGGCCCTGAGGACATGCTCAAAACAGAGCTGAAATGTGAAAGAGAAGGGAAATGTCTTCCTCTGCATGAGAAAGCGAAGAAGAGAGAAAAACTGGAGGTTTTAGAGTAATTTCACACCCAATAAACATCATTTTCCTTATTGGCTCAGAAACCAGAAGATTTGACCCAGGATTACGGTAACAAAGGGGCTCAAGTTGGGAACGGCCTTGATTTTAACAGAAAGTATAGGAAATGCAAGGAAGGGTGAGTAAAATAACCATGGAATATCACTGGGGAAAAACCTGAGGCAGAAACCTGATTTGAAATCAATCAGACCTATCTGTTTATCTTTCACATATTCTCAATCTTCTCTTCAAAATCTCTTAAACACACAGTGTTCTTCAGCATTTGCTATTTCAAATGTTTGTTCAAGTTTCAATGTTCACTTTTTTAGGTTTAGGTTTTTTTAGACTTTGTTTTATTTATTGCTGAGGAAGGTTTGCGCTGAGCTGACATCTGTGCCAATCTTCCTCTATTTTGTATGTGGGATGCCTCCACATCATGGCTGAGGAGTGGTGTAGGTCTGAACCAGGATCTGAACCCAGGCTGCCAAAGTGGAGCACACCAAACCTTACCCACTATGCCATGGGACCAGCCCCTGGACTTATTTTTTAGAACAGTTTTAAGTTCACAGCATATTGAGCAGAAGGGGCAGAGATTTCCCGTACACTCTCTGCCCCTTCACATGCATAGTCTCCCCCATCATAACATGCATCTACTATGGTGGCTACGTGGCATTATAAATTTGTCTAAACCCATAGAATGTGCACCAAGAGTGAACCTTAATGGAAACCATAGACTGAGTGGTAATGATGTGTCACTGTAAGTTCATTAATTGTAACACAGGCTTTAGCTTTTTAAAGGCAAGTTATTTCTAAAATACTCTCTCATTGACAGATCATGGGAATCCACCTCCATCCCCCCGTTCCTCTGACTGCTTAACCGGAAGCCTCGGGTCAGAGGGCCTGAGAAGTAATGGATGCATCTTTGATCAGACAATTACGAGAAACACATTCTGCCACAAAAGGATTTTGTAAAAGAGTCCCAAACTTCCTTGCCACATATCTCGAAATGTCTAAGAAGGCCAGAATTACAAAACTGAAAATATTTCTTGTGATTATAATTCTGCTTAGCACTGAAGCGTAAAAGGAAAATTCGATGCACTATAACGATGTCGCTCCTATGAGTGGTCTCTAGAGTTCTTTAGTAAATAGTAGACAGGTCCAGTCCTGGAGAGTCTTCACTCTCAATTTTCTTTTTCTTTACCTTGGGCTGTGGCACAGACTAACAATGGAGTTTAATTCTGTGGTCAGACATGTGCTATGGTCTCAGCAATTGCATTATTCCAAGTGAGATAAATCAGACAAAAACAAGTACTGCATAATGTCACTTATATGTGAAATCTAAAAAAGCCCAACTCGTAAAAAGAGAGAATAAAATGGTGAGTACCATGGCCTGGGGGTTGCGGATATAGAACAGATGTTGCTAAAGGTAAACTTGCAAGGAGTAGCAAGTAAGTCCTAGAGATCTAATGCCCAGTATAGAGAAAATAGACAAGAGTACTGTATTATAATCATCAAATGTGCTAAGAAACAAGATCTTAATTATTCCAAACACTAAAAGAAAATATTACGTGACATGATAGAAGTGCTAATTATTGCTACAATGGCAATCATTTCACAATATATAAATCTATCAAATCAACATGCTGTACACCTTAAATTTACCCAATGTTATATGTCAAATATATTTCAATAAAAATTGTTTAAAAAAAGAAAATGTTGGGAAACACATTTATAATCATAAATATAATGTATATGGATTTAAGTATACCAAATAATTTAAAATAATTTTATTACACTTTCTTTTCCTTTTTAGCATCTGAAATACCACTTTTTATATATTGGGATTTTGAAAAACCTATGATATAGACCAATATATATACTTTCTCCTGTGGCAATATGGAATTCACACCCCTACTTTTAGTCTATGATGATGTTAAGGTATTTCTTCAGCTGTCATGTGATTCATCCATGAAAATCATTAACATCTGAAACAACTTACTGTCCACAGTATTTTTCACTATGACTGCAGGTTATTGAGTTACTTTTTAAGACAAACCTATCTGTGGAAGCCATCTACACAAAAGTTATCATTATACTCCAGAATTTAAAAAGATTCTACGCTAGCACGAACAATACAAAATGAAGAGGAAAAGTATCTAGAAAGTACAAATACAAAAACTAAGCAATGTGGGGGCCAGTCCAGTGGTGTAGTGGTTAAGTTTTCATGCTCCACTTCAGCAGCCTGGGATTCACGGGTTCAGATCCTGGGTGCAGACCTACCACTGCTCATCAAACCATGCTGTGGCAGTGTCCCATATACAAAAAATTGAGGAAGACTGGCACAGATGTTAGCTCAGGACCAAGCTTCCTCACCAAAAAAACAAACCAAAAAAAAAGGCAATGTGGTTTTGAAAATTTTGGTTCATTTAATCCCTTCAAATTCTGAATTCTTATGAAAATGGCTATAGTTTTTGAATATTAAGTTAATGTAAAAAATATAAATAAAACTCCTCTTTATAATCCAGATTGCATTATTTGAAATTATATTAATTCATTCTAAATTGCAACTACAGAAAATTAAATGATGCCACATGTTTAGATAACTATCAATAATAAACATCATTTCTTAAAGGATAAGAAAATCCAGGGTTCAGTAGTCTGACTTCTTTACCTGTTTCTCTAGCCATGGTTCCCTATGTGATAAAGGAATCATGTACACATTTTAGAGGATACGTCAATCAAATTGACAAATGTAACCAACTGGGTCTTTGGTCCCAAATTTCTTTGCACACTTCTCCCCTGATGAGCTAGGGCAGGCATAGGGGCTTGGGGAGAAGTCTCCATGTTCTCCACGTGTAATAATAAGATAGTAATAGCTAAACATCGTATTTCCTATAAACCAGACCCTGCTTTAAGCACTTTTCACGTACTAATTTAATTTTCACAACCACTTTCATCACCCATTTTGCAGATGATAAAACTAAGGCTCAGAAGAGTATAGTAACTTGCCTAAAGTCACCTACCTGGTGTGATAGAACTAGGATTTGGATCCAGGTACTTTAATTCCAGAGACTACATTATTAACCATTATACCTCACTGTTTCTCTGAACGTGGGAGAGGGGGAACACAAAGCAATTCAAAGGAAGAAGTGTCAAGAATGCATTTAACAGAGAAAAGGGTACTTGCTACTCATAGCTCATTTCTCTGAAAGCCCTATTCTCTAGCACCAGGGTCCAATCACAGCATGATGGACCTTCTACTCTGGGAATAGAGTGGAGGGGAGTAAGAAGAGATGATCCATTATTCCATCTGTAAGGCATAATTTAAACCCAACACTCCCCCATATTTTCTCTAGTTGTCCAAATGGGTTAACTAAACTAGGTCTTTGGCCATCTAGAACAGTCTACTTCAAGGGAGGAAATTAGCAAAGGCTCGAAACAATTTTCCTTTCTAATATTTACCGCTGTTCCTCTGAACTAGTAGTTCAAATTCTCAAGGACATTTGTAAATGTCCTTTTGATCTTGTTCTTAGAAGTCTCTCAAAGCAGTTTCATGCAGCCATACTGGAGTATGTGGGGAGAAAGGAAAAACCAGGAATATTGACCTGTCTTTATTTAAAATGTTTATATATTGCTCATCAGTGATTTTTCTGCATTCATTTTTATTTTTAAAAATATTGCATTAACTTTTTATTTGTCTCAGTTACTGAGGGTTTCTCGTTTGTTAGTTTATTTGTTTTAGTGTCCCCTTAAATTTCGTGCCCTAAGCTCATGCCAGGCTGGCTCAATCTACTCTCAGCCCTCCCTTAAAAGTATAAGGAGCACTATATTCCAGTAGGGCCCTGCTAGATTACGCATAAGCATCAGATAAAAATAACAAATGTAGCTAACAACACAGTGTCACCTCACTGTGCCTATGGCCCCTACACAATTTGACACTTGTCAAAGTCAATACTAGAGTAAGGTTATGGAAATCAGAGTCCACATATTACCTGCCCTATCAAAAATTCTGTCAACTAGAAATTTAGATGTTTTCTTACAGGACAATGTTCCCAAGATTCTGATTTACAAACAATGTGTAATAGGCACTTGCAAAGCTGACTGTGTGAAAGTCTTAAAAACTTTTATGTTCTCAATATTTGATAAAAATCACTGTTAAATTTTTTCTTTACAGAAAAATCACTGTTTTGACAATTTGCATATTTTGATTTGTTAATTTGCACAGTAAATATTTTTGATTATTTATAATTTTCCCATAGTGAATTATTTATACTTGCTGTTTGCTAATTTTTATATTATCTTGTTCATGCTTTCCTTATTATTTGACAAGATTCCCAATTATTATGTCATTGGCCTTAACTTCGTCAATTACCTTTTAAATTTAAATTATGGTAATTAGCCATACTAAATTTTAACATTTTATGTACTCAAATTTGTGAATCTTTTTCTTTAGGCATTAGGTCTTAGAAAATCCTTTCTCTGTCTGAACATATAAATATTCACTTATATTTTGTTCCAGCAGATTTATAAGTTCAGTTTTTCCATATAAATATTTAACTCATCTGGAATTTAGTTTGGTATAAGGTGTGAGGTTGTTTCCAATTGGCTCCAACACCATTTATTCAATTATCCATTCTTTCCTCACTAGTTTGAAATGTCATCTCTATCATATACTGAAATTCCATATATAGTTGTTCTGTTTCTGCATTCTTTTCTGTTTCACAGATCTTTCTGTCTAGTCTGGCACAAACCTACTGCATATTACTTTTATGGTTAATAGCACATTTTACAATCTGGTAGGGGTTTTGCTCTTCTTTAAAAATAATAGTTCTGGATATTCAGTAACTTTTTTTCCAGATAAATATTAGAATCATTTGACAAGTTCCAAAAAAGTCCCACTGGGAGTTTGATTAGAAATGTGTTAAGTTTATAGGTTAACTTGGAGAGAGTTGACGTCTTCCTCTCCAGAAACATATCTCTCACCACTTGCTAAAATTTTTTCTATGCCCCTCAAGAAAATCTGGCTATTTTCTTCAAATAGGCATGCACATTTGTTGTTAAATTTATCCATATACACCATATATACTGTTACTATTCTTAAGGAACTATTTTCCTAATATATTTCCTAACTATTTATGCTGTATATCTTGTAACAGACATGTTAAAATGGCAAGAATAGAGCTTCTCAGCAGTTCTTGTTTCTACTCTTGCCTCTGCTCATCAGTGGCCCCAAGAACTTGGGCAAATTTCTAAATATTTCTGGTCTCTCATTTACTAATGGGGAAAGAACTACTTTGTCCATGTTCCAGGGTTATTATGAGATTCAAGTAAGATAACGTGCTTAATAGCATATTATTATACAACACAATACTAAGCTATGTAAATGGCATGGTATATTGTATATAAACAAACATTAACTACATCTCCAAAAATTAAAATTTTTAATTTTTAGGTTTAAAGTACCTAAATCATTGAAGCAAACTATTTGTATTGAGATTATTCAAATTAATATTTGTACACTTCACTTTATATATATATTCACTCAATGTTTTAAAAGTTAACAATCTAAGAACTATGAAATAATGGAAAATAATCTGATTTATGTTTTATTTTATTATCATATTTCATATCCATATTAGGCTAAAATCATATCATGAGAATATACAATCAAAAATTCTTCAACTCTTTCTAAAATGGACTCAAAAATGGTATCAAAGACACAAACCTTTTGTTTTTACTTAATTTTAAAATTTACAGATTAGCTTTTTTTGTTTTATTTATATAATATATGGAATATACAAAGATAAAAGACAAATGTGTCTCATCACTAAAAATGGCATTTTCTTGAATGCACTGTGCCATAAAAGTTAGTTGTGTAACGATTTTATTTTATTTTATTTATTTATTTATTTATTTATTTATTTATTTATTTATTTTTTGGCACCTGAGCTAACAACTGTTGCCAATCTTTCTTTTTTTTTTTTTTCCGCTTTATCTTCCCAAACCCCCCCGTACATAGTTGTATATCTTAGTTGTGGGTCTTTCTAGTTGTGGCATGCGGGACGCTGCCTCAACATGACCTGATGAGCAGTGCCATGTCTGCGCCCAGGATCCGAACCCTGGGCCACCGCAGCGGAGCGTGTGAACTTAACCACTTGGCCACGGGGCCAGCCCCTGTGTAATGATTTTAAATGGATATGTTGAACTACACTTTGGTACTTCTATGATGGTTACTGTGATCATGTAAGTGGTATAAGAATATAACTGCAAATACACACATTATATATACAGAAAAACAAATAGCTCATGAAAAACTCTGGACTCTCATATAGTAAATTTATAGAACAGACAGTACTAAGGTCTTTTTAGATACATTTCAATGGTGGAAAATATGCAGAGGTTCTGGGTTAAAATTAGTTTAAAACTGACATAGCGTTCATTAGACAGATTAGAGGCCAATCTACAGAGAAGGGAATTGGCCCAACAATCTGGAAAAAGAAAAAGCCCCACATTTTATTCTTGTGAACTTTAGCACTTAGTAAAAATTTCAGTTTTTTCTATCTTCTTCAAACTAAAAATACCTAATATTTCTCTCAGTACACATGCAAAAAATATCTTTGTACAAATAATAAACTTCTACTCTCATTTCAGTTAATTAGAAAAACATCAAATTCCATCTTCTTGTTATTCAGGCTTCAATAACAAGAAAGCATAGTGTGGACCAAAGTCATAAAAATAGTGCACATTGTCATCGGCAACTTCACCTTGACTATATAATATATATGTCATTGCCATACTTTAACAGATTCTTTTAATGGCGCTCATCAGTAATTTTTCAAGGATAGAATGATAAGAAGTTTTTTCCTCTTCACTGTACAGCACAAAGACAAGTAAGATAGGGTTGATTTGTGGAACTTTAACGACCCACCGTAAAAATGAACTATGAGGAAAAAAGAATAGGTTTGCAAAGCAGAGGTATCTTCAAAGAAATCTCCTAGCCAGTGATCCCAATTCCAGCATACTTATATCCAACCATATTGCTGCTCTAAGACTTTCTCATCAAAAACTTCAGACCTATCAAATAGATTGAAAAGGAGATTTTCCCATTTTTCAGTTAATTGAATAAATGAGGAAAATTGGCCTATCTGAGGGAGAAAATTATTCTATTTAAATACCTAATACATATCTATTTTTTATAATTATTTTGATTTAGATGTTTGGAGTGATCAAACTTACAATTTTCTTTGATTTGCATGAACAGAAACATTTCAAAATCCAGACTTTTCCCTTTCCTCTGGCTATAGAAAAGTCTACTTTTTAGTCATTACTATTCAGTGTTCTCTAAAGGTATAAAGAATTACAGCACTGAGTCCGATAATCTTACATAATTGAATCTATCCTACAATACATCCCATTTTTCAGATAAAGGTGAATTGTCCTCATGTCCTACCATGTAACTCAATGTATTTCTGCCCTGTGTAATATTTTACTTTACTTTAGTGTCTTCAAAGGAGTCACTCACTGATAATCAAAATATATGTTATATTCATGGTGGGCATTTTGATTTAATTGTTGTCTGGTCTCAGCAAAACTGAAAGAATGGTTTTGCTTACTGAATTTTTGTTCTAAGAAATATTATCAAAATTTCAGTGTCTTATGACTCTTTCTTGTAAGTTTCAAGTCCCTGAGAATTTTTAACTTGAAAAATTTTTAAAAAGAGTTAAAATAAAAGGCTTTGCAAGCAAGATGCAATAAGAAGTTTAATTTAAAAGGATTAATCATTACCAATTTAGCATCAAAAGAATTGCCAAACAAAAAGAGTTCCATATGGGTCGTGTCATGGAAGGCTAAAAAGGATGCACCACTCACCTCCCCCTCTCTCTGGCTCCAGAGGAAAAAGAATAAGTAAATAAATTTAAGTCTTAAAAGAACATGTGGGTTTCTTTAGAATCATGCCTCTACAAGTCGGATCCACATTATCAGAGCCGCTGAGAAGCATGGGGATTCATCTATAATTCATGTTTTCACCATAGAACATGGAGGAAGCCACTTTCAACATGTCCATTCTGCTACCCACATGTGCTTACTCCTTAGAAGTTACTGGATTGATCTGATCTACACCAGCAGTGACTCTGGCCAAGGGAAAGCTCTGTTCTTCCTTTCTCTCATCTCACTTTCCTCTCTCCTTCCTTCACAAAGAGTGTTCTAGGCTAGATTAAAACACTATTCTTTTTATACACAAGTAGGCAAGCACTGACAGGAAAAGACAAAGGATGGGAGAATCATGGATCCTGAAAATTCAGTGAGTAAATTAAGTGACTCCAGGGCCAGGTTTCAAATACCCCTGGAGCTACTGAGTAGCTGTGTGATATCAAGTAGGAAACCAATTCTATCTGAATCTCAATTGTCTAATCCACAAAATGGGTTGATATACCTACATGTTTGAGTTCTTAGAGGGTTTAAACTGTAACAAAATCCCTTATACGTACTAAGTTTTCAATTCATATTGGTCTACTATGAAGCCTTTTGGGGGAGGAGTTGTAAAAACAGGAAAATAAAGATTTATCTGCTTATGAAACAGACAAAACCAAATATTCAAGAATAGCTTTGGGGCCGGCCTGGTGGTTGAGCAGTTAAGTGTGCACGTTCCGCTTTGGCGGCCCGGAGTTTGTCAGTTCAGACCCCGGGTGCCAACATGGCACCGCTTGGCAAGCCATGCTGTGGTAGGCATCCCACATACAAAATAGAGGAAGATGGGCACGAAATTAGCTCAGGACCAATATTCCTCAGCAAAAAGAGGAGGATTGGCAGTGGATTAGCTCAGGGCTAATCTTCCTCCAAAAAAATAAAAATAAAAAAATAAAGAATAGCTTAATTGCAGTATTAAGACATAATACTAGTATATAATGAAACTATGTCTATCTATATTATTCACTTAAAAGTAAATATAAAATATTTGAAGTTCTCAACTATTATATTAGATGCAGAGTAGAAAATATCTAGTCTTGTATTTGTATAATATTTTTCATGCCCAGGAGATACAAAATAATTACAATAAAGATAAATCAAAAGAATCATAGAAGCATATTATTCAAAATCTTTCTTTATTTTATTGATATTTATTTCATTTTTATGCCTGAGCTGTAGGCTGATAGCCCTTGGAAAATTTTAATTCATGAAAATTTCTTTGACATATTAAGCACATTGTCTAGATGTGATAGCTAAAAGTAATCTGTAAAAATATATGATCAGAGAAGGTTGATAAAGAGGGAAGAACTGACAAAGCAGAGTGAAAGTAGATATACTGGAGGTTAATTTACTGAATTTCAAACCATCTAAAGCTTCGTTATTCCCAATTATACTTATACGTTTGAGTACTTTGAATTGTCAATAATAGAAAATTCAACTCAAAGCATCTTAATCAAATAAGGGGATTTATTGCAGGTTGAAATGCCCCAGGGTAGGTTTCTGGTAGGATGAGATGAAAGTTCTGGGTTCACATCTCTGGCATTTCTAACTTTTGCCTTCATACATGAGCTGTGTTTAGATGGGCTCCTCTCAGGGTCACAATATGGACGTCAGCGACATCTGGGGTCATAGTTCCTCACTTACGTCCAGGAAAAAGAGAGAAGGCATATCGTCCTATAACACTCTCAAAAAGCCCTGAGAGTTACACTGATTAGACCACCACTGCACTAATTCCTATGGCCAAGGGAATACCAAGTGCTGGTTGATTGAAGTCTATGTACTTGAACTAATCCCTTAAGGTCAGATAAGTCCAGATTTACTACCGGAGTTTGGGATGGGATCAACTGCTACCAAAGTACAGGGCTGCTACACATAAGAAGAATGGCAGAAAGGATGTTGGAGAGACAACTTGACTATCCACTATGTGCATATGCCACAACTGAAATCTTTTATGAAAATAAGATTGCATGACATAACTAAGAGATCATTTATCACACAGTATAGTTCAAGTTTTATTGAGTGTGCCAGATCCACAGCTGCCTATTATAATTAAAATTAGTCATACATAAGGGAAAACTCCTTTACTACGGTGGCACAGCTGACTCAACATAAGCAGTATAAAAAGTATTATTTATATCATTAAAGAGCAAAGTTCTCAGTGCTACTATCCCAGGTGTTTCTGGACAGAGTTTACACAATAGAAAACAGGGTCTATCCAGGAATACAAAAATGTGGATACTGATTCATGCCAATAAAACTGGAGAAACTAATTTTCTGGACTCAGAAATGTTAGCTCTCTGAATTGAAAAAGAAAAAAAGGAGTCTAAGGAGACCCATGATTGATTAAATGAGATGAAGTCAAAGAGAATAAACAGCCAATAGTATTTCCTAGGCTAGCATATTTAGTCCTCGTATATAAATTCATACAGTTAAAACAGATTGTGAGGGATGAGGGGAAGAGGAGAAGTTGAACAGGTGAAGCACCGATAACTGTTAAGTTGGTGAAACTATTCTGTACAATACTGCAACGGTGGGTTCTCGACACCAGCAGCACAAAGAGTGAAATTTCATGTATGCAACTTTTAAAAAAACCACTTAGCAGGTCAGAGGATCCCAGGATGGAATGCAGAGTGCAACAAAAGAACCTATCTTTATTACAAATGTACTAATCAACTTTCCTGAAGGGGGTGAGGGGAAAAGTCGCTGACTTAAGTTTAATTTTGGAAACACGTGGCAACTATAAGATGAAAAGCAAAAGGAACAGCACACAGCATTATGAAGTTGCTTCCCATGGAGGCATGGGTTATCAATTTGGAAGCCACCATATTTGTATACTGGAATTGACTAATTAAATAAATGGATGGTAGATGGTAGGAGCCAGGTTTCTCACTATTGGAGCGGGAGGTTACAGAGAACCAAGAGGAGGAGACTAGAATGATCCATGCAGTAATGCATTAGAGTTGGAGACACCAGTACTAAATGACATTTAGCTTAATATAAATACAGAGATAAATATAGAAATCCTTATAGATATGTGTATGTCTATGGAATAGTATACACACATGTATTCACTTGCTCTGTCATCCGAGCACCAAGGACTGCTACCTGAGTAGCAACAAGCACATCTAGGGCCTAGAACTTGGTTTCTAATATGATTTTCTAATAAAAAGAACCAACAATCCTTGGAGAAATGACTGATTCTAGGAATGGAGAAGGAAATATAAAGACGAACCTGGAGCATCGTGCAGTGCCAGAAAATAAGGAAGTACTCAAACAAAAACACGATAATGGGATACATCAAAGAGGCCCACAAGCCAACGGAAAAAGCTCCCAATGGCCAAAGCTGGAACAATTTGAGCAGCAAAATAAATAAAAAGCATTGGATTATAACCCAAGTATAAAATAAATATCCATGACTCCATACTGATATAAATAAATGATTGAATAAATAAATACATGAGGCAGAACAGGCAAATAGCCTACGCAGAAGAATTCCAAATAATTTATGTAGATCATTTATTCTCGGGGAGGTAGACCATAGCTCCCTACTCCTAAGAGTGTCTGCACATAGTGTCTTCCTTCCAAAAAGTGTAATAAGAGGGAAAAACTGTAACATCACAGTGGGGAAATCTTAGAAACACTACCTCCACCAGGTTATCAAGGTTAACATCAATAGAGATAAGTCATGGTGATAATATGGCCCCTTGATATGATATGATGAGAACACTACCTCTGTGCTCTTCCTCCCTAAAACTCATAACTTCAGCCTAATCATGAGAAAAATAACATACAAATACCAACAGAGGGAATCTACAAAACACCTGCTAGTACTGATCCTCCTCCCCCAAAAAACTGTCAAAGTCATAAAAACAAGAAGTCTGGGAAACTGTCACAGCCAAGGGTAGCTGAAGGTGACACGATCAGGGAATGTAGCATGGAATCCTGGTTGGGGCCCTGGAAGGGAAAAAGTACACGAGGTAAAAATTAAAGAAATCTGAATAAAGTATGGATTTTACTTAATAATAATGTATCACTGTTGGTTTATTAATTGTGACAGATGTACAATACTAAGTAAAATGTTAATAAAATACGGAAAATGAATGTGGGGTATATGTACTATTTTTTCACTTTTTTTCTGTAAATCTAAAACTATTCTAAGATGAAAAGTTTATTAATTTTTTAAAAAGTCCTAGTGAACTAGGAATAGAAAGAAACTTCATTAAGTTCATGAAAGTTATCAATAAAAAGCATCAATACGGGGCTGGCCCCGTGGCCGAGTGGTTAAGTTCCTGCGCTCCGCTGCAGGCGGCCCAGTGTTTCGTTGGTTCGAGTCCTGGGCGCGGACATGGCACTGCTCATCAAGCCACACTGGGGCAGCGTCCCACATGCCACAACTAGAAGAACCCATAACTGAGAATGTACAACTATGTACCAGGGGGCTTTGGGGAGAAAAAGGAAAAAATAAAATCTCAAAAAAAAAAAAAAAGCATCAATAGAACATAATAGTGAAATGTCAAAATCACAGCATTTTAAATGAGGAATGACTAAAAGTGCCCATCCCCACTTCAAGATTGTCATGAAGGGCCTAGTTATTATATTATGGTGAGATCAAGAAATAAAATGTATATGAATCACAAAGAAGGAATAAAATCATTCTTATTATCTTGTTCTTTTTTTTTTTTTTTAAGATTTTACTTTTCCTTTTTCTCCCCAAAGCCCTCCGGTACATAGTTGTATATTTTTTTTAGTTGTGGGTCCTTCTAGCAGTGCCGTTTCCATGCCCAGGATCCGAACCAGCGAAACCCTGGGCTACCGAAGCAGAACCTGTGAACTTCACTACTCGGCCACCGGGCCGGCCCGCATTCTTATTATCTTTAAAAAAAAAAAAAAAGGATTGTTATCAGGGGCATGTTCAATATTGGAAGACCTAGTTAATGGTTTATATCATGAACAGTGGTTAAAGGGATCATTTTGATTTTAGCTTATGTTGCTAGCACATAATCAGCTGAACTACCTAAGTTTCAATTGCAGGAAAAAAGAAGAACTCATATTTAATTGTTCACAATGAATCAAAGCAATCAATACTTTTCCTCTCCTCAAATGATTAAACCTGATAATAATGAAAACCATAAAAACAAACCCTGGGGAAAAAACCCTCAACTATATTGTAATTTTAATTATTTTTCATTACTAGATGTTTTTAACAGGTCAACTTCAAATTCGCCTGACCATTTAAGACAAAGAAACATTGTAGTAGTTAATTGTGTATTTAAATTAACATGCAGAAATACAGTAACACTTGGCTTATTAACATTGTTGGAATATATTCAACAAAAGCAAATTTTCCAAAAGAGAAGTTTATTGCTTTGATCACTGATTCTTTTTATTCTAGTCATTTTTACATTTTTTCTAAAAGGTACAAATTCTCCACATTTATTCAGCATGATTTAATCTTTTCCTGAATATTCAGAGCATCATGTTATATACATCACGTTATATACAGTTTCATAGACCTAGCTACAAATGTGAACTTTTGTCACCAATTGTTCTAAATGTATCTCAATGGCTATGTTTTTATATTAATTGTTTCCGTGTGTTTTCTTCATACTGAGTTATTTCACTCAAAAACATCCCACAAATATTTGTGATGTGCCCACAATTTGCCAGAAATATTGTAATACTGAGGATACAGCAGTGGACAAAACAGACAAAATTCCCGTCCTCACGGAGCTTAGATCCAGTCATTTCATAGTGTTGTCAGGGCTTCTATTTCTACTGATTTCCCTCCTTTCCAACATCAATATTTGCTATCTATTGTAAATTCATAAGATTTCTTTGAATCTTGACGAGAAAATCAGATTATTGACCTTGTTAGATCAGTAACCTCAATGTGATGCACAAGAAATTCTAAATCATTGGTCTCTGAATAGCAAATAACCACATATGTTTCTTTGAAGCTAAATGCTTTGTTAACCAATTTCTGACAGTGCCACTGTGTTTAAATAGAAAAAAGGAATTAGAACTCTATAAGTAGGTCAGTATTAAACCTCAGACTACCAAGTAGATGGGAAAATGCGACGCAATTCAACTTCCTGCTCAAGTAAAATGCTTCTCTGAAATTTATACCTGCAAGCCTTCCCACATTCTGTTTACTCAACTGCAAGGTTCTCCCTACAACTTTACCAGAAATTTTCCACTGGTCCTTTAAGATCTAGCACACGTTACTTCCTCTGGGCTGCCATCTCTAGTTTCACCAGGCAGATGCATTGCTTCCTCTTCTGGCCTGAAGACATTGGTATGTACATTTATCATAAAACACATCACATTGTTTTAATTGTTCACTTGGATATTCGGCTGCATCTGTGCGCTATGAGCTCCAAAAGAATGGGATGATGTGATATTCCTGCTTCTATCCTCTGGGCATTTGAAAGTCAAGACATAGAATGGGTTTCCAAAATCTTTGTTAGAGTAGTGTAGTCTAGTGGTAAGTAATATGAGCTCTTAAGACCAGGCTTCTGTCCCGGCTCCATCAATCTATTCAAGAAAGCTGTGCAGCCTGGAGCAAGCCTTTATACCCCTACCTCACTGTAAGAATCTATAAAGCTTAGATGATAATAGCTCTGATCTCATAGAGTTGTTGTATAACAAAAGAAATAATTGATCTAAAATATCTAACCAAGTGCTTTGGAGAGCTTCATTAATGTTAACTTAGTTCTATTCTTAAGTTAATTTTAACTAATCTTACCATATTTGGTATGCAGTTAGTAAGACAGCAATATTTATTGAACTACATTGTAGACAGAGGAATAAATTCCACTGGAAAAAAATTAAACGACTCAATTCTTGTCTGAGATGGGTTCATAAATTTATAGTTAACTACATGCAATTCTTGCAAATGCTGCGTACATATCTCTTGGTAGTTATGCAGACATTAATTTATGAACAACACATATGAACTATGCAATCTTCCAAAATCTTATAAACAAATACTCTATTTATACCATGTGCAAATATTTTCTGGGATGTGTTTAAATCAGAGGCATGTGTTTTGACAGAGAGAACTGGGAAAAGGCACTCTGTCTTCCAACTCTTCCCACTTAATAGGTGAGATTTACATTTTCTCTAAGGTGAAGATATTAAAGTGAATAGAAAAATTCCTCACTTTAAGATCATCTGTACTTGTTAGAGTGAAGAGAATAGCTGAGGACATTTAGCCCTTATGTGAAATAAAAGCACAGGGGATTAATGTAAACATGTTTTTATTTTAATTATCAGAAAACCGATACATCCCTAAACTTCATTTTGCTTGTGAAGGACCTAATGAAGAGACAAGCCCTTTAATATCAGGCCAACCATGTCGGCCAGTGGAGCAAATTTTAAACACCCAAGACCTTTAGTTAGGGAGTTAATGCTTAAATGTTTGGTACTGAAACTTAATATTCTTGTTCCAGACCGTCGTTACAAGTACAGCGAAACTGTGCTGCTGTGCTGAGGAGCTCTTCCTTTTAAAATGACAAAATATGAAAGCTTTTAATGTATTGTTGAATTGTGTGCCAGCTAAATTTATCATAAACTCTTGAAAATATGAAATGATGGTTTGCAGTTGCACTTCTCCAGATGATGAAGCGGGTTTATAGCCAGAACCAGACGCTGGTCTGCCATCAGCCCCGATCAGGCTGAATCAGGCAGCGCTGAGCAAAGGTTGCCTGGGGCTCAGCTTTTAAAACAATGTGACAATGTAATAATTCCTTCCATCACAATGTTTCCTATCCAAAAAAAAAAAAAGCTGATTCCCAAATAATAATTGATCTCAGCATTCTGATGCACCAGCCAGCCAAAACCTGTCTGATCTTTTTAATGCAAAATCACTACATATCAAAAATTCAAATCCCATTGTCTAGGACTTTCAGATCGTTTGCAAAACACACTGTAGTCATTGTGTTATGGTCTCATCTTCTAACTGGCTGCCTGAGGATTTGGAAATCCCTGGTCATGTTTATCTATTTCTAGTATCCTAGTAGGAGTTCAGTAACCTGGAGCTCTCTGCAACTTGCCAGCCAATCAGTGCTCAGGGAGAGTCATGCATGTGATGAAATTTGTGTGGAGGAAATCCCAGCCCCACAACTCCCTCCCTAAAAAGTTGGGGAGGGTGCATACTTTTCAACACTGTCTTTTTTCCCCTCAACAGACAGTTTAAGCAAAAGCAACACTGATGAGGAATAAACCAAGCGTTGTCCTCATGGGGCCTGTACAAACAGAGAAAGTTACAGGACTCTCACAAACAGCCAACAATGGCAGCTTCACTGCTCAGTTACAGGAAGACTTGAAGGATAATGAAAAGACAGAAAAACATCATTAGCATGAACAACAAGAAAGAATGAAAGAGCAGCCATATTGTTTGTCCTAGATTTTTAGAAACCTGCCATTTACAATGGAAAGTTTTGGTGTTATTCAATTGCATTGAAAGAAATTTAAAAAGCTTAATACAGTTAAAAATACAAACTGTAAATCTAGGAGAAAATCATCTAAAAGTCCTATTGACTTTATAGCTTTATCTTTTCTCCCTGAACAATAGAACTTTTATAGCATGTGAAGCCCCTTTGAATCCATTTCTTTTCTTTTCTCGTTAACTTACCAACAGCTGAAAAACCACCTTCACTTTCTAAACTGCGCTGAGCATACGTCACTATGCACAGATTAACTACCACAAGCTGTTTTAAACTGACAGAATAAGTTCTGAATCCTAATATAAAGAGTTGTTTTAAATACTTATTTTCATTCAAAAGGTACATCGCATGCCATTTATGAATCAAGAGTATAACTTTTCTATGTTGCAATCTGTATTTTAAATAAAACAATTTTTTTCAAGTTTTACCCATTGCTACAATATTCTTGATGAAAGATATCATGTGATTTTCTTCACGGGGCTTAGCAAATTGTAGTAAACTCATCAAGAGAAAATCATTTTGAAAACGCACTTACAGTAAAACACAGGACACACATATAAAGTAGGGCATTTAAATTACATTAAAAGACAAATATGGAAACTCACCAATCTAGAAACCATATTTTAAAGAAAATTATGGATGTCTTGAAAACTTCAAGAAGGTGCAGACAAGAGCTTTGACTGTTTGGACATTTGCTGTACGCTCTCCAAAATGTTCTTAGATAGCATCAGCACCAAATTCTCTCTGCATATCACTGTAAATCTTATCTTTTACCATTGCCCCGAAAAATCTGGAAGATCTTTAAACACACAGCATAGAATTCTAACTTTAAAAATAATACAGTATGTATGTATTCACACTGACCTATCTACTATAGGAATAAATTCAAATTGACAAATATTAATGGAGTTTCTCCCCGAAATGCACAAAGCAGAACGCAGGTCCTCAGCTTCTGTGGGACGTGTCTGGCACTAGCCATGGTCTAATGGTCCAATGGAACCATCCCAGGCATTCAGTCTGGCACTATCGTAAATCCTTGTATCAAGGCTTATCAGTGAAACAGTTACATCACAGAGAGAGAATTTTAAAAATACACGCTGAATTTAGCACATTGCACTTTTCCTAAAGCAGCAGCGAAGACATACCTTTAACTCAATGCATGTCATTCGGTCAACCAACCTTGAACATAAATACTTATTAAATAGATTCATATTTTCTACTGTTTCAATTTGGGTTCCTACTGTAATAATATTTGTTCTTAATTTGTCTCCTTCAGGGAATGTGAAAATATCCAACTGAATTAATGAGGCAAACACACTAGCTTTGAGTTTAGAAGCTAGAAAGTACATGCCCCGGTTGTGCTGGGACAAGACAATGAAGAGAAACCACGGGCGATTTCTCAGAAGATCCGATTTAGAGCACTGTGATTTCAGAGGAATAGTGTTCATCGAAGTGACTCACATCTAGAGCACATTTGAGAGCCGCCTCAATTATTCCTCACAGATAGCTCCTCTCGTTCACAGAGCGTGTGCATATGAAAAGTCATCCTCAAGTATTCATAGCTTTCATCAGTAACATAAAACAATTTCAAGGTAATAAGCTGTATAAATAAAACTGATGAAGTCCATGGACTCTTTCAAGCTTAGGGATCCTGGTTTGTTGCTTGTAGCTTCCATTTTGCTTCCCTGCTTTGGAGCTTATTTTAATCTTGAACTATCATTATTAGTAACAACGATGCCCAACTAGTCATTGATTACCAAAGATTACATAAAGGAATTTGTATCAATTAAGTTTATTTACTATATCCAGAGCTCACTTTCTGAAAACAAAGCCCTAAAATATGACATAACTATACTGTCCCCTTTATATGCATTTTCTCACTTTATCTTAAAACAACTGTTCGGAGTATATGTTATTATTATCCCATTTAACACGTGAGAAAAATAAAGATGTGAAAGTTTGTCACTTCCCCAAGACCACAGAACTTGTGGTTTGACCATCATCAAGCCTATATTCTTCAGCACTATGCCATGCAGCAAAAAAAAAAAAAAAAAAAAAAAATTTTGTGTTTATGCCAATGCGAAGACGTTGTTATTCAGTCCTCCCAACAAATGTTACAGCAAATCAGAGGACATTTCCCTCCGCAACTGAGCAGTCTTATGGTTCAGAGATCGGCAGACTCCTATCAACGGCCAAATCCAATCACTTATTTTTGTAAATAAAGATTTTTGGAACACAGCTATGTTCACACTTTCACATGATGTCTGTGGCTGCCTTCACACTGCAACAAGAGAGTTAAGTAGCTGCAATAGACATCCTCAGGCCCAGAAAGCCTAAAACACTATCTGGCTCTTTACAAAAAATATTAAAGAACAAAGTGGTCTAAATTACATGACTGACAAATATAGGAAAGTGGTGACATAAAAGCATTTTGATGGGTGGAGGGTCTTTTGCCATATATCAGCTTATAGACAGGAAGCATGTCAAGTAAAATGGGATTTATGACACAGATATGCCTGAAGTAAGGGAGTTAGGAAGGACAGAAATCAAAGCTAAAGTGAACAATGCACTCACAGAGCACTCACAAGAGCACCTTAAAAAGGCCAAGTTACCTCTTGGCTTTTTTTTTTTTTGAGGAAGATTAGCCCTGAGCTAACATCTGCCACCAATTCGCCTCCTTTTGCTGAGGAAGACTGGCTGTGAGCTAACATCCATGCCCACCGTCTTCTACTTTATATAATGGAACGCCTGCCACAGCATGGCTTAACAAGCGGTGCTCAGGTTCGTGCCCAGGATCCCAACTGGCAAACCACGGCCACCAAAGCAGAACATGGAAATTTAACCACTGTGCCACTGGGCTGGCCCCACTGTTGACTTTTAATCTACTAAATTAAATGGAAACTCTGATGTGATTTTGTTGACCAGCCCTGTCTAAGCAGATCCATGAAATCCTTTTGTAAGGCCCTACAGTTGTCACTCTGCAACGTTATTCGTATTTCCCATGTAAACTTGAATTTACAGGGTATCAGGAAAGGAAAGGTCCCCATTCCACTTGAGAGCTGATTATTTTCCAATTTTAAAGAACAAAGTGGTCTTATCTGAAAATTTTTTAGGTAGGTTTAGAATTACATCACTCTCCATTGTTAATCAGATGATTTTGATCATTAGCTCTAGTCATTGATTGGCACAGCAGTTAGCCCCTGGAAGTAACTCTAAAAGGGAAAGCCCAATGGAACATTGATTTGCCCTAATACAGTATGTGGATCCAAAGGAATTTAAACATCTCCAGCCTGAGAGAGGACTTACACTTAGATAATGACTGTGTGCATTCACACACACATCCTCCCACACACATACACACCATCACACATACCACGGACCTCCTCAGAAATTTTTAGCATCCTACATTATTGGCACATTTCCAATGAGCTTAAAAAAGCAGCAAAATTCCTAGTTGATGATACAATTTCCAAAATCACTTCCCAGCCTTTCCCTGAGCCACCAGTTCTTAAAACATGAAAGAAGAGGGGGCACTTTTCATTTGAAAAATGGTCTATAAAGTTCATATGGGAGGCAGAGAGAATTTGCCAAAGTGATTAAGCCCATGTGTGAAGGACTAAGCAAAACCTTCAGTCATTCTGTCACACGTTATTTTCACTTGTTTTTCAATTTATACAACCATGTGGGTGGCCACATGTCTATTTGTTTTCCTTGTTTTTCAACAAGTGAAACTAGAGGTTGAGAAGGCGAGGGTAGAGGGGCATGTTTTTTAACTCATAGAAGACACGGTTTTATTATTTTCAGATTGAGCCGATGTGCAATTGAACAAGTTCTCTCACCAGCCGAGCCCAGAAACAGATGGTAATTGTGCCTAGGAGGTTGCTTTTGTGCAGCTTACATATTTGAGAACATTTTTATCTTTCATCTTGCTTAAACAATGTTACACCCTCCACTTACACAGCTGGCATCCTAAGACACAGTGAGAAGACCAATCTTTATATAAGAATTTCACAGTGAGAAAAAAATCAGATTTCTTATCATGTTGGTGTTAAAACTGTTGCTTCTAAAAGAGCATTCGCATAACTTTTTAAATTTACATTATTCAAGAAAAAGTAAATATTACATTGGATATTATGAATGCCTTACATTTTAAGCGTGGTTAGCAATGAACAATTTGCACAAGAAAATTTCGATAAGTCAATTCTTCTTTAACATGCCCTGTTAAGCTCCTATCATGTACTGGGTAAAAGAAACGACCTAAGAACTCTGCAATTGGAACAAACTGTACAATAAGTTATAACAAGCTAGCATTCAGTGTCAGTATGTTTCTCATTTTAAAGATCATATTTCAATACAATTTTTACATGACTTTAATAATTCATTCTGGCAAAGAATTCCAACCAAGGATTTCCACTACTTCACTCAGCTCAATTTCACTTTTACGTCTATGTGAACAAAATAAAGTGGAGTAGGGGAAATCATCCAAAAATAAAAGCCTGACATCCCACAATGTAAAAATGGTGGCATATGATTTATCTCAACAGAATTTTTCCTTTCGCAGATATATGATTTTTTTTTTTTTACCCCTTAGTGAGTTTATCATAACTTCTCCGTTCGTGGAACAGTATCATGATCAGTCCTGCCAAGAGCTCTCTTTTGTTTTACATTATTTTTCTCTTTCATTTCTCATCAATTCATCTCCCCTTATCCCATATATACCTTTTAATGCACTTTATCTGTTTTCTTGTATATTCATGTACCCTTGAAAAAGACAGTTTTCTTGTGTGTGTGGTGTGTATTTTAATGTATCCAGGTGGTACTTTTCTATAATTACACTGGCTTTTAAATTTTTACTCAAAAGTCAATTTTGAACATGAGCTCAAGTTTATGTAGATATTTATATTTCAATTATTTTTAATGGCTCATAACATTTCACATATACATTCATTATATTTAATCTATGTGTTTCCACAATGATGAATATCTGGGTTATCACTAACTCCTCACTACCACAAAAATGCATTGATATCCTTTATACTTTCGACTTTCTGGACCTGTGCAAGAAGTTCTCTGGAATATATGGTTAGGATTTGCATATAAATGCATAATTTCACTACTTTCTGTTAATTGCTCTCTGGAATGACTGTATTGTTTTAGTCTTCCATAAGTAGACCATGAGTCTTCTTGTTTCCACACGTCTACACATTCACTTGGTATTTTCTGACATGTTCATAGTTGCCAATCTGACGGACTTAAACTGGCAAAAATAAACCTACTTTCCCTCCTCTGGTTACTAGTGAGATTTATAATCACCCATTGTTTAATGATCATTAGCCAATTTATATATTCTCTTCTGTGAATTGTCCATCCATATACTTTGTCTATTTTTTTATTGGGGTTTCTTATCTTTTTGTTGATTAGCAGAAGTTCCCTGTGCTTTCTAGATATTAAATCTATATTCATTTTAAATTTTCCCTAAATCTTTCATCCACGTCCTACACATACTTAATGTCATCAAGTCCATCAGTTTTCTTTTGATTTATGGCTAGAACACTTTGCCTTAAGAAGTCTTTCCCCATCTCATAGTTACAGACATTACCCTGTATGTGATGTGTATGTATGCATGTGTGTGTGTGAATACACACACATATGCATTTCATTATATTACTTTTCATATTCAAGGCTTAGTTATTTGGATGCCACCTTTGTATACACCCTGAGGTATAGATTCAACATTTTTTATTATTTGTTTTTTATTTACTAAGCTGTTTTTTCCAAGATATTCACACAGCTCATTTTTTTCCCATCTTTGCTCATTGATTTGTGATGCTATCTTTGTCATAGATCAATTTCATCTGTACATAGGACTCCGCATGTCAGCTCTGTAATATTTTCCTTTAGTTTATTTATATGTTTCTACTTTTATACCCATGCTTTTATTTTTTATTGAAGTATAATAAATACACAAAAGGTATATAAATCATGAGAGTACAGCTAAATGAATCAACCTTATTAAGAAATAAAATATCACCAGCACCATTCCCAGTCAATAGACCATTTCTCCTACCCAAAGATAATAACTCTCCTGATCTTTAACACTATGATTATTTAGGAGTATATTAGTTAATTATCAAACATATGGTAAGTTCTAATAACTGTTTCGTTTTATGTATAGACTAATTCTACTATGGTAGAGAACGTACTCTGTATGGTTTCACTCTTGAAATTTGTTGATACATACTTTATTCTCCAGCCTAAGGTCAATTTTTATAAATATTTCATGTATACTTTAGTGTCTTCTGCTGTTTGTCTCTCTGCTTGCTCAATCTTCTATAAGCTTAATGATTTTTTTTGCTTATTCTATCAATTTTCAGAGGTGTATTAAAATTTCCCACTAAATACATGGCATTGTCCTTTTCTCATTTCAAAACCTATCTTGCACATATTGAGAAAATGCTATTAAATGCATATACATTGTGAATCTATACATATTTCTGGTAAACTGGCCTTTAATAATTATGAAATATCTATCTTGCCGCAGTTTGTTTTTTTTTTAAAGATTTTATTTTTTCCTTTTTCTGCCTAAAGCCCCCAGGTACATAGTTGTATATTCTTCGTTGTGGGTCCTTCTAGTTGTGGCATGTGGGACGCTGCCTCAGCATGGTTTGATGAGCAGTGCCATGTCCGCGCCCAGGATTCAAACCAACAAAACACTGGGCCAGCCTGCAGCGGAGCGCGGGAACTTAACCACTCGGTCGCGGGGCCAGCCCCTCTTGGTGCTAAGTTTTGGTTTAGATCTACTATCTTGTCATTTGCTTTCTGTTTGTCCTTCCTGCCCTGTGTTTGCTTTTCTCTCTTTTTATAGTTTATTTTGGATTGAATTATTGTGTTATTAATCTCATATTTCTTGTATAGTTACTCTAGAGATTACAATATGCACCCATGCATGCATTCGTGGATGAATATCCATGACTACAAAAATTAGTACTTCATGTCCTCCAGGAAATTACAAGGCTCTTACAATGCTTAAATTCTATTACAGCTCTCTTTTTCCTGACTTAGGTACTATTATTGTCATGTACTTTATTGTATAAATACTTTCAACCCACAAGTCATTATTATTATTTCAGAGTAAACGAAATTCCTTTAGATTTATCCATATATTTGCCTTTACTGTTATCATTATTTCTTAACACTTGAGATTTCACCTAAGATTATTTGCCTTCTGACTGAAGGAGCGCATTCTATTATTTTCTTTACTACAAGTCTAACAATGATGAATCTTCACATTTTCTGTTTGTTTTGAAATGTCTTTAGAGAAAGCTGGAAGAGCGTCAATCCTTCTCTAAAAATCCAGACCAACTATAAAATAACATGTTTTCTTGACCTCATGAGAGAGATAAGTTACACAGAAGCCAGGAATGAATTCCACAGAGGGCAGCTCCCTTCGAGAAGAGACAGGAAGCACAGACTGGCTCACCTGTGGAAAAGCGTAGGAAGAAGAGCTGTGGCTGCCATACAAATGGGTAAGGAAAAACAAACTGAAATTTTAATTGATTTCTAGAGGCTAGGTGTAGGACAGCATATAGACTCCCTGGTACCCCAGACACAAGGTGAAGGCACATTCACTCCCACTCAGGTTCCCTGGACCTCTCCTGGGTATGCACAGGAAAAGGGGAGTAGCAGATCAGAGGAATCCTTGCTCAGTGGACGAGCCTGCAGGAGAGGTGTGATGACTGGTGTGGAAGAGGCACACAGCATCACTAGCTCCTGCTCAATTGCTGGGGGAGGGGCAGGAATCCCTGTCACTGGCAAAACACAGGTAAAGACACATTGCTGGGGGGAAAGAAAAGGAGAAACATCTTTATTTCAAGTTCATTTCAAAAAGATATTTTAAATGACCAAGTGGAAAATTATTTCCTTTCATTGCTTTAAATATATAATTGTGTGATTTTCTGGCTTCTATTATTTCTCTCAGTTTTATTTTTGCTCCTTTGAAAGTAATTTCTCTCTTAAATTTTTAAAATTTTAGTGTTATTTTGGTTTCAACAGTTTTGCTACAATGTTGAGGTGTCATTTTTTCTATAATTATCATGTTTAAAATGTGTATTGCTTTTGAATTTATGGTGTATAGCTTTTATCAGTTTTTTAAAATTCTCAGACGTTTTCTCTTCAAACGTGACTTCTGCCCTCGTTCCATAGTTCATTTTCTTTTGGGACCTTCCTTTTCTCTCTCGTGCCTTATCTTCTGTGTTTTCCAAATTTTTGTCTCTCCATGGTTTTTCTGAATAATTTCTTCTCTGGTGTTTTAAATTTAATATTTTCTCTGCATCTACATCCAATTTGCTCCATCCCCTGGGTGCCTAATTTTGTTTCTTGGGTTTTATTTCAGTTTTAGAATTTCTATTAAGCCTTTTAAAAAAATAACATCTATTTCTCTTCCAAATGCTCTCAGTGTTATCATTTATGACTGATTTTTTGTTTGTTTGCTAGACAACATGTACAACAATATATAAGAAAAACTTCTGAAGATAATTTGATGATGGTAACTCTCTCCAGAGAAAATTTGCACCATCTTTTGACAGGATGGTAGAGGCCTAATCATTAGTGACTATTAATCAAATCGGAGATTGAGATGATTTGCAATTGGGCCTCAGTAGGTATGACATCTGATAATATTTCTACTTCATCCTTATTCTTACGGATTAACCCATCGTGGCCCCTGCCTGACTTCGAGCAGGTTACCAGGCTTCCCTTCACAAGGTTCTAAACTTCAATTTTTGTCTTCCTCGTTGCTTTAATTGATCAAAAACTCCGTTCCACTTCTCAGACTCCGGGACACCTCTTCACTATTTGGTTTATGCGCCTACAGGAAAAACGGCACCGAATCTGGCTTACCTCTCTGAGCTTCCTTTTTCTGCTAAATGTTGTTCCAGTGATATTTTATTGCCTTTTTAGCTTTCTTTCACCTTCAAACAGATCTTTGTCTTAATGCTTTGCCCAGCTTTTCTAGTTGTACTCTGCTGGAGATTAGTTCAAAATATCTAGGTCACCATTACCAAACGCCTATGTCTCTCCACTTTTGTTAATATTTTTTAGTGTTGGAATATTTTTCTAGATTCTTGTATATTGTTTATTAGTGTAACCCTTAGATTTCATATTTTACTTTTTACTGTGAACAATATCATACAATATATATAATATTATACAGGTATATATATCATTTGGTATATATTTGCTTGATGTTGTAAACAATGTGGTTGATTTTTCTAGATTAAATTTACACCCTGAAACATTACTGATGTCTTTTATTAGTTAAAACAATTTTGTGGCGAATCAATTGGGTTTTATGTATAGATGAACATATTATCTCCAAATAATGCCAATTTGTGTGTTCTCTTCTAATTCCACATGCATATTATATATAAACATGCAGATTAATTTCAGATTAGATTTATAACTGCAAATATCATATTGATCCTAATGTAGGCTTGTATTCTTAGTATGTCACCTAGTCCTTTCAGTCTACTGGAAATCTATATCGTGCCTTCTCTCTCCTCAAACTACAAGGCCACATCCCACAGCTGATTCAGCTGTTGACTTTACCCAGAAACAAACGGCAGGGAACTTCAATAAGTTCTCATCAGCATAGCTGCCCATTTACAAGCATAATAGCCAAATATTCCGTCCTCCTTTTTGTTATTATGGTTAAATTGTCTCAGCTCTTGTCTAAATGATCTCCACTTAGGTACTACCCTCTTGCCTACTGAATCCTTGGCTCTAGCAATCCTCCCACTCTCTTCAGCATCATCAGTTTTTCTCTCTCAACTGTATTACTCCCATCAGAATAGAAACATACTATCATTTCTGCAATCTTAAAAAAACACCTCTCTTTACCTACTTTTCCTTCCATCAACCACCCCATTTCTCTTTTCCCCTGTATAGTAATACTCCTTGAAAGGGTTGTCTATTCTCATTGCCTTCAATTCCTCCTGTTTTCTCTGGAATTCACTTTAATCTGGTCAGGTTCTGACCACAGAAACTGCTGTTGTCAAGATCACTAATGACTTCTATTGTGTTAATTCCATTGGCCATTATCCAGTTATCATTATACTGGATCTATCACCAGCATTTTCTACTATTGATCACCATCACCCAACCCCAATAACAAAAGATTTTCTTCACATGACCTCGAAGACATTCCATTCTTCTGGTTTTTCTCCTATCTTACTGGTTATTTCTTCCCAGTCCCTTTTTTTGTTTCTTCTTCATTTCCCTGAGGACGTAATGTAGAGATCCTCAAGGGCTCACTCCTTATCTTTTACATTGACACTGACTTCCATGGGTGAATTCATCTAGTATGCATTTAAATCCTGTTTATGTTCTAATGACTTCTAAAATTTGATCTCCAATATAAGCCTCTCATTAGAACATTAGACCCTTATATCCAACTTCCTACTTAATATTTCCTTAGATGTCTAATAGACATAAACTCGACAAACTCCAAAATCAAACTCCTATCTCCTTCTTCATCTCTGCTTCTTCTGAATTTCTACCCCCTCAGTGATTAGTAATGACATTACTACACTTATTCAGACAACAATATTTGGCATTTTTTCTGAACTCTTCTTTTTCTCAAACCACACATGCAATCCATCAGCAAATTCTCTTAACTCTATCTTCAGAATATATTCGGAATCTGACCACCTCCTACCACCTTCACATCTTCCATCCTCATATAAGCCACCATTATCTCACTCTTAGATTATGTCATTAGCCCCCAAATTGTCTCCATGTTTCTGCTCTTCACTTGTCTAGCCTACTCTCAATTTGGGATCTAAACAGTTCTGTTAAGAAAAAAGAGGACTTTTTTCTCATATTTTCCCATATCAGTTAGAGATTAGACCTTCTGTTTCCTCTCTGATGTTATTTCCTGCTATTTTTTCCTTAGTTTATTCTGAGCTCCAACCACATTGACAACATCTATATTATTCCTCAAATGTATTAGGACCTTTGCATTTGCCATTTGCTGTGCTTGGTATGTTCCTCTCCACCTATCTATGTGACTCACTTTCTCATAACCTTCCGTCTTTGTTTATAATCACCTTGCAGTAAGACTTTTACGTCTATTTTAATTTTATGTCTATTTTCTGTTGGTAGAAGGTAATCCCCATGAGCACTGAAGATTTTTTCTTTTTATTTCATTCACAGCAGTATCCTACACCTTAGAATCACACTTAGAACATGGTAGGTGCTCAATAAATATTTGTTGAACAAATGAATGAATGAACTACTGTGACCTGAAACTCCAGTACTATTTTGAACAACAGTCACATCAGGCATCGTTTTTCTACTTCCAGATGTTAAATGGAATGCATCTAAACCTTCTTTGTCCACTATGAGGTATGTGACAGTTATCCAGTATTTAGAATGAACCAAGTTCAAGACCCTCTCTCCTATTTCTAGCAGTCTTTTTTTTCTCTTAGTCATTGATGTGCTGATTTGTATTGATAAGTTTTATAGTATTAAACTGACTTTGCAATCCTGAAATAATGATGTAGTTTTTTTGTAAAAAAAAAATGCTAGATACATCTTTCTCATATTTATTTAAGATATCTTTAAGGATTTTCATTCAGCGACATTGCCTATAATTGTTTTCTACTGTCTTTGCCCTTAGAATCAAGATTTTACTAGCATTCTAAGACATAATCTGTAGCTTTCCCTTATATTCTATTTTCAGGAACATCTCAAAGAAGATGGATATTATTTATCCTTTGAAAGGTTGTTAGAACTCACTTATTAAACCATTTGGATTGATGGATTTCTATGTGTATATCTTTCAATGCATTTTAATTTCCTAAAGGTTATTGATCCATTTTATTTTTAGATTTTGGACATTTACTTTTAAAAAATCCATCTATTTAATCTAGGTTTCAAATTCGGTTGCATAGATTTGTCACAGTCTTCAAACATTTTAAAACACATGTTTTTCGTTACTGTATTATTAACATTCATATTTTGTTTTTGTTGTTTCCCTTTTTGAGTTGACTGACCTTTCCAAAGGGTGGAAAGTTCTGTATATATCTGTTAGGTCCACTTGGCTTATAGTGTTGTTCAAATCAGCTATTTCCCTATCACCTTTCTGCCTGTGTTCTATCTCCTATTGAAAGTGGGATTTTGAAGTCTCCTGCTATTTTTGTATTGTTTTCAATTTCTTCCTCCAGATCTGTCAATAGTTGTTTTTATATTTAGGTACTCTAAATTGGGTGCATACATATTTTTAAATATATGTCTTCCTATTGAATTAATGCTTTTATCTTTACAAAATGACTTTTGCCTCTTGCTGACAGTATTGGCATAAAGTCTGCTTTATTTCATTTAAACATGGTCAGTTCTGCTCTTTTTTGATTACCATTTGCATGGAATATGTTTGCCCATCCCCTCACTTTCAATCTATATGTATCCTTATATCTAAAGTCTCTCTTGGGGGCAGCATTTCATTAGATCTTGTTTTTATTATCCATTCAATCATACTATGCCTTTTTTTCTGCTGAGGAAGATTTGCCCTGAACTAATATCTGTTGCCAATCTTCCTCTTTTTGTATGTGAGCTGCTTGACAGATGAGTGGTTGAGGTCTATGCCTGGGAATTGAACCTGGGCCAGTGAAGCAGAGCACATCAAACTTACCCAGTTGGCCACCAGGGCTGGCTCCAGTCTATGCTTTTTGATTGGGAAGTTTAATCCATTTACATTAAAAGTGATTGCTGATAAGTGAGAACTTAACAATTGCGATTTTGTTAATTGTTTTTTTATCTGGTTTGTAGTTCTTTTATTTCTCTCTTCCTCGCTTGCTGTCTTATTTTGTTATTTGATGATTTTTTTTTTTTAGTTGTTAAGTTTGATTTCTTCCTCCTTATCTTTTTTGTAACTACCATGTTTTTTTTCCTTTATGGTTATTTGAGACTTGTATAAATCTTCTTGTAAAATTATAACCATATTATGCTTCTGTTACCAAATTTTTGTGATTTTTAGTTATTCCTGAACTTTTGTCGTTTAGCTTTTACATTAGGGTAATTTGTGCACCACATTATAGTGTTATATTATTCTGTATTTGACTATATATTTGCTTTTACTGGTGAGACTTATACTTTCATATGTTTTTGCATTGATATTTACTGTGTCTTCTGTTCCTCCTTTAAGTGTTTCTTGTAAGGCAATTCTTACAACAACAAACTCACTTAGGTTTTCTTTGTCTGGAAAAGACTTTACCTTCTCTCATTTTTAAAGGATAGCTTTGCAGATTATAGTATTTTGCTCACAATTTTTTTTCCTTCAGTACTTTGAATATATCATCCCACTCTCTCCTGGTCTGCAAGCTTTATATTAAAACCATTGGTAGTCTTATGGAGAGTTTGTATATAACAAGTTGCTTTTCTCTTCCTGCTTTCCAAATTCTCTATCTTTGACTTTTGACAGTTCATAGTGTGTCTTGGTGTAGATCTCTCTGTCTTCAAACTATTTGGGGCTCCTAAGGGATTCTTGAGGCTGGATATGTTTTTCTTTCCCCACTTTTGGGAAGTTTTTGATTATTATCTTTTAAAAATATGTTTTCTGTCCCTAAATCCCTCTCTTTTCTTTCTAGGACTCCCCTAATGTGTATATTGGTTCGTTTGATTGCTCCCATAAATCCTGTAGGCTTTCTTCACTCTTTTTCATTTTTTTCTTTTCCTCTAACTGGATAATTTCAAATGACATATATTTCAGTTTACTCACTCTTCTGCTTGATTGAGTCTGCTGTTAAAGGTCTCCTTTGCATTATTTTGTTCAGGCATCACATCCTTCAGCTCCAAAATTTCTGTTTGATCCTTTTTTATGTTTTCTATCTCTGTTGAACTTCTTGTTTTGCTCTTGTATGGTTTTCCTGATTCCATTAAATTGTTTGTCTATGTTCTCTTGTGGCTTACTGAGCTTCTTTAAAACAATTATTTTGAATTCTTTGTCAGGCAACTCAGGGATCTCCATTGCTTTGGCATCAGTTACTGGAAATTTATTGTGGTCCTTTGATGGTGTTGTGTTTCCTTGATTTATACTGTTCCTTGTATTTCTGCACTGTTGTCTGCACCTTTTAGGAAGCAATCACCTCTCCCAAACTTTCTGGATTGGCTTCAGTAAGGAAAGACCATCACCTGCAGGGAGGGGGCTTGGGAGGCACCAACTAGGGGAGAACACAGGAGCACTCTGTCTAGTGGCATGCAGGTTTCTAAGTCTAGAGTGTGTGGTGGCTCTAGGTCTTGGGTTTGCAGCGAGTTGGTGGCTCAGGCTACTCTGATCTGCAATGTTGGCAACTGTGTGGTCCTTGATGGCAAAATCTGTGGGGGGTCCAAGGTGGCTGTGAAGGTTGTGGGGTCCTCAGCAACCCCTCTGAGTCCAGTGGTGAGTATGTTTGCGTAGGTGACAGGGGTCAGGGACAGTGGCATGCATGCATATGGCTGCTAAGGCCAACTTTGGGCATGTGTGCAGCAGTGGGGAGCAGCAGAAAGTATTGGGGTTAGCTGTTTGTGCACACATGTTTGCAGCAGTTGTCCACAGGCACACACACAGCAGTGGGAGCCAGGTCTGGTGGCAGAGGGGTAGGCACACATGGTAGTCATGCTGTTTCCCAAGGCCAGGGTACCCACAGTGGCACTAACTGGACTGGCTTCCAGGGGGTGGCAGCTCAAGAAGCTGGAATCTGCAAAGGCAAAATCTGTGGCACCCTCAGGGGTGAAACTACATGGGGTTCATGATGGCTGCAATGACTCTTGGTTTCCTTTAGCAAAAGCTACTTGGGTTCTCTGCAGAGCAGGTCACTGGGGTCCACAACCATAAATGCTATAGGGTCCTCAGTGGTAAAAACTGCTGGGTGTCCATGGCAGTCACAAGGACTGTTGAGATCTTCAGTGGCAAAGGCTGCTAGGGTCCTCTGCAGAGCAGGCCACTGGGGCCCATGGTTGCACCTACCACATGGCTGATATTGACAGCCCTCAGCCTTAGTCTTTGTTCCTATCGGTCTCCAGATATCTCAGCTATGCCAAGTTCCCTAGCAATCTGGGTGGGGTAAAGTCAAAGCAGATCCTTCAAGCAGTGCCCCAAAAGGCTGGGAAAGCTGGTCATTCATTCTGCTTTCCTTTTCCTCTGTGAGGGGAGCTTGTGGTGCTGAGCTGTGCCAGCCTGGGGGATGGGATAATGCTGGCAGAATGAAATTATTCTTCCTAGCCTTTCTGTGTAGTTATTCTCCAGGTTTTTTTTTTTTTTTTTTAAGATTTTTTATTTTTTCCTTTTTCTCCCCAAAGCCCCCCAGTACATAGTTGTGTATTCTTCGTTGTGGGTTCCTCTAGTTGTGGCATGTGGGACGCTGCCTCAGCGTGGTCTGACGAGCAGTGCCATGTCCGCGCCCAGGATTCGAACCGACGAAACACTGGGCCGCCTGCGCGGAGTGCGCGAACTTAACCACTCGGCCACGGGGCCAGCCCCTATTCTCCAGGTTTTTTTTGCTACTCTGTGTTGCTGCAGCTTCTTAACTGGACTCCTGAGCTTCCCCAGAGCTATTTTCACTCATGGATAGCTATCTAATTGTTTTCATGTGGAGATGAAGGCTGGAATCTCTACTCTGCCATCTTGCTGATGCCACTCTTCTCTCTGGGGTGTGGGTTTTTTAAAAAAGTAATTCCAGTGAAACTTGGCAGAGTTTTGTGGCTATTTCTCATTCTTTTGCTGCTCTGCTAACAAGCTGTTATTTTCACTAACTCCAATCACATTGAAATCTCTTTTGTCTGATTGACAAAAGAAAGTTCAAATTCATGAGGCATTTATAGTATCTTTATATTAAAAGAACAAACCAAAATATCTATATTAAAAGGTTGTACAGTTGGCTTCTGTGTATTTCAGGAGAAGACCCACATTTTTTACCAAGTCCTCATGATATAACTTCAAACAAAACTTAATAACTATTTTAATAAAGAAAAAAATTGCATTTTGTGTCTTTGGCAACATGGGACAGATCTAGATTAAAAAATAAACTATAAAACCAGCTATTCTTCCCAATATTTCCAAGTATCTGTATATTTTGTATTCTTTAGATCTTTGAGGTTTTTAACCATGTGTTTTGTATCATATAACATAATAATTAAGTATTGAACAGCTTAAACTACTTTATACCTAGACCATTTGTACTTATTCTATTTGTATTGTTTATTTCCAGAATAAGATTTGCCATTGCATAATGTAGAGCCTGGACACTTGGAAAAGTAATTTTTAAAAATAAGAAAAATCTTCAGCACTTTAGAATCATTAAATGTAAAGTCTAGAAAAGAGGTAGAAAAATTAAATTATTAAAGGAAGAATAATATTGTTCTTTCCTAATACTTACTGGTGATATTCAGTTTCTCAAATTATTGTGTTACACAGGAATTCTTCTCTTCATTTTAGCCAGTTAACGTGCTTGAGGAATCATTTAATGCACTCCCCTCCTCTCTGAATACCTTCAGGTACTTTCACTCCCTTTAATGAAAACATACTGAATCTAGTATTTCTCTGAACTGACAAGGGAGAAGCAGAGAAAATAGAGAAACAGATAACAGGAAAAGAATCAGAATGAGACATACATTGACAGGATGAGGAAGGAAACAGGGACAGTTGAGTATATGTAGATATGGGATTTTAATATTTTTTTAAATACCTTCTGAATTTCTGAAATATTATTTTGACTTCTTCCTCTTTGGTTTTGTTTATCATAAGATAGTATGTTGCTGTGTGGTAAGTACCTTTTGATGAAAGCTTTCTATTTGTATTTCTTTTGGAAATTTTAACTACTCACTTTCACATATGCCAGAAAGTATGATTGGATACAGACTCATGAAATCATAGCAATTTATTGACTCTGATTCCATGCTCCATGCCTCTTTACATGCCTGAGGATATGCTACAAAAACAAAGTCAGCAACACATGCATGACAGTCTCAAGGACAGATGCCTAGTGGGAAAAACTGTTCAACATCCAAGCCCCTCACTGTGCCCTGAGGCACTGCTATATAAAACAGAGTGTTATGTGATTGGTGAAAGAAATGGATCAGCAGGACTCCCTCAGCTATGACATGTGGCATCAGGAGATGACTGTTTATCACTGTTGTGCTGAGCTCTTGACATTGTTTTCTGCTTTGGCTTGATAAATTTGATCTCTGTAAATCCCAGATACTTTTTCACAAGGAAGGGCTTTTTAAAAAAACACTGCCAGATACTTTTGTTGTGAGAAAATGCTGATTGTTTTCAAATGATGTTGTCCTTAAGGGAAAATTGACTTGAGGGAACTTTTTGTAAATTGCGTAATGGGAAAAAAATGAACTGTCAGGGAAAGATGTTTTCCTTGACTATCCCTTGCCCTATTGTGATACTGATAGATTTTTCATGGTGGCATTACTTCCAGCATAGGTTAAACTCACAGTTATCTTTAGAGAAAAATTTGAATTATGACATTATTTGGGGGGTTTCCACTAATAAAAAACTGGGCTTAATTTACAATTAATTCAGCTTTTTCTAGCCAACAAGTTGGTGACACTGAATCAGATTCAAACTCAATATTCTCCTAAATTAGATAGGGTATTCTATATACTTTCTGGTCATCATTTTTTCCATATATACATATTTTAGTATACTCTTTGCAATCAAAATAGTTTGAAAGACCAAATAAATAACTTTAGTGAAAGATGATAGAGTCTCATAAATTAAGAAAGTACAAATCAGAACACAGGAGGAAAATTTTGGAGTCCAAATAGAAATAAACAAGCAAGCAAACAACTCTAGGTCCAGCATGGTGCACAGTTTCCATGTAGCCTTTAAATAGCTAGTAAAAGTTATTGTTGATGGCTTATAGAAACATCCTGAAAGCACCACATTGAAAACTTTTAAATCTCCTCTGTTTCTAATAAAACTTCTATTTCAAACCACTATACAAGATGACACTGAACCCATGAAATAAAGTGAATATTTTCAGTATTTATCATATAATGATAATATAAATGTTAGAATTCACGGAGTTCAATAGCTTATAATGAACAATTTCATATAAATGAACAGGGAAGCACATACTTTTAGTCTGATGCAACATAAATATTTTTGAAAGATAATGGCAGAAACATGTGGATATCATTAAGGAGAATATGTATATTTAGACAATATGCTAAATAAATATTACACAATAATTTACATTTACTGATAAACATTTATATTTCAACTATAGTTTGTAAATTATATGCAAAGTACAATAACGTGAGCTCAGAGCCCCAGTGTGATAGGAACTCATAGACTAACAACAAAATATACAAAATCAAAGTTCAAATCAAAAGTTTTTGATGGAAAATTATATCATCATCTACAATCTCTTCCTTAGACCACATTGACATTTTACACGTTAGAAAATAATGCCAAAGATATATGTATTACATATTTTTATACATGTATAAAATAGATATACATTTTATATATATTAAATACATTCATATATGTATATGAAAAGTGTTGCAAGAGACAAAGTACTATTAGTTACAGCACTTAACTAAGGCTTAACTCACACATGCTTTCTTAATGAAATCTCAGATGCTAAAGTTGTGCTATACTCAACTAGACAGAAGTACCAAAAATAGAAATAAATACCAAAAATAGAAATCCTCCAGCGCCATCCAATAGTTGGTTATTCTTAGATTTAACAAGGAAAATCTGCACTGTGACAAGGTTTATTTGAGATCATCTTACATAATTTGTCTTTGTTGAATTAAGTAATTAAAGGAACATATCATTTTATTATTACATGAAAAATCTGGGGCCCAGAGACTCAATTTTTAACACATTAGGATCCTTCAAAAGCTGCAATTACAATTGTATAACTTCCAGACAGAAGAAAAATAATTCAATGGAAATCTGAATTACAACATTCCTGTTCCTTGAAATTTTCTTTTAAGATTTCCACAAACTTTTAAGCGTAATCAAAAGAATTAGTGAAACTCAATGTGAAAAAACTTTGAGGGTTTTTTTTTAATGATTATTCCTGGTGTCTTTAGCACAGAGGCGTGATTACAAGGTAAAGAATTTAGTGCTAGAAAATCTGGGATCAAATCCCACCTCCAACTATTAGAGAGAAAGTTACTTAACTAAGCTGAGGCTAAGTTTATCTACATGTAAAATGAGTATATCCATATCTGCCATATCTCCTTTAGGCCATTTTATTTTTTTTAAGATTTTATTTTTTTCCTTTTTCTCCCCAAAGCCCCCAGGTACATAGTTGTATATTCTTCGTTGTGGGTCCTTCTAGTTGTGGCATGTGGGACGCTGCCTCAGCGTGGTCTGATGAGCAGTGCCATGTCCGCGCCCAGGATTCGAACCAACAAAACACTGGGCCACCAGCAGCGGAACGCGCGAACTTAACCACTCGGCCACAGGGCCAGCCCTATCCTTTAGGCCTTTTTTAAAGACCAGAGAAATTGCTCCTATGAAAGCACTATGTGAACTGCCAAACAATAAATATGTTATTATTTCATTATCACATTCGTTAATAATGCAATAGAAGGTTTATGTTAACATAAACACTAGCACTTACACATTTGAGTTGCTAATTTATTCCTGCAACTTTTCAGTCCCTGGAGGAAAAGATCATTGAAATTATTTTCCTAATATTGTAGTTATATTAGGGAAACTGCCCCCTAGGAATTATACAGCATACCACTTATAAGAATATTTCAACTCAGCATGGTAGGTAAGTATTTATATTACTTTAATCATTTATAATTCTTCTTTTCCCATGTTTTCACTCAGAATTCTCAGATCATCAATATAATTTTTAAAAAAGGAAAAAGAAATAATGTACAGTTTTTCTAGTTTATCAATATAGTGCTCATCTGCTAGGCCAATTTACTATAAATCATAGAGCATAGAGTGGAGAAATGTTTAGTCATGGATCTACCATGACATATGATGGATTTTTAAATTTACATTTTCTGTTTGAATGGGAACCACCACAAGCTGAGAAATTAACAAGAAAATGAGTCCCTGGTAAAAGTGAATAAAATCCTTCCTCAAGCTTCACAGGATTTCCACAGCTAAAGGTATGCTAAAAAGAAGCTCACAATTTCAAAATTATAAAACACTATAAGAAAAAGTCAGCAGGCATAACACCAAGGGAATTAGACCACCAAGAACTTCAATTAGTAATCCTGTCAGATGAAACTATAAAATAAGTATATTTGAAATAATTAATAAAATAGAATAATCAGTTAAAAACAAGAAAACACCTCATAAAAAAAGATTGGAGAGATTTGGGGGTAAAATAGAAGCATAGATTAGAACATAGGAAGACAAACAAATAGAAAATAGGAAAAGAGGGGTTAAACAGCATCAAGAATAAATTGAGGAGGGACTGGCCCAGAGGCATAGTGGTTATGTTCACACACTCCACTTCGGTGGCCTGGGGTTCACAGGTTTGGATCCTGGGTACAGACCTACACATCACTCATCAAGCCGTGCTGTAGTGGCATCCCACATAAAATAGAGGAAGATTGGCATAGATGGTAGCTCAGTGACAATCTTCCTCCAGCAAAAAGAAGATGATTGGCAACAGACGTTAACTCAGGGCCAATCTTCCTCACACACACACACACAAAAGAATAGAATGAGGAAGCTTAACTTTTGAATAATAGGATTTCCAAAATTAAAGATTAGACAGAATGCAGACAGGCAAAACTTGCAAAGATAATGATTGAGACATTAACACATTTAAGGGTCTCCTTAAATCCTTGTTCCATGATGCAATAAGAATTGAATGTAATAAGTGAAAAAGAATCTAAAACGAAATTTATAGTAGCAAAAACTACAGAACTCCAAGAGAAAGGAGAACTTAAAAGCAACTAAAGAGAAAAGAAAAATTACTAGGAAAGAATTAAAAAAATAAAATGACTCTGATAGGAGTTTTCTCAAAAGAACAGTAAATACCAAGAAAAGAAAAAAAGAGAAAAATACATTCAAAGCATTGAAAAAAATAATTCTCAACAATTAATATATGTCTAGAAAAATAATCAATCAATATAAGGATGAAATTAAGGTAGTTTCAGACAAACAAAAATTGAGACGACTTGCCATTAACATACTATTTCTCAAAAAACTACTAAAGAATGTACTTAGGATAGGAACCAGAAACATGACAGTATTGAAAAAGGAAAGTTAATAATTCATATCAGTCATTAACATAAATGCAAAAATCCAAAATAGCAATTCTAATTCCACAATACATAAAAAAATGATAATTAAAAAGTGACTAAATTGTCTTTACCCCAGTAATACAAAGATTGGTTTTAGTTAGGAATTGCAGAAATGACTTTCACTACGTTGGCAGATTAAAAATGGGAAACATGATCATCCCATTAAGTATGGTTAAGATGTTTACAAAATTAAACGTTCATTCATGATAATAATTCTTAGTAAACTAATAATATAAAAATACTTTAGCTCAATAAACTTGATTAATCTATAATAATATTATTCAAAGTAAAGAACATGAGAAGTTATCTGTATAAATTAGGGGAAAAAAGGGTGTCCACACTCACCGTTTCTATTCAATATTGTTTGCTGAAGGGATGAAGGGATGAAACTCCTTACCAGATGGAAACTTGAATCTACAAGAGAGAATAAAGCAATAAAAAATGACAATTATGTGAACAAATATGAGATAGATATCTTTCCCTTCCCTCTTTATAATTTTTTAAAAACACAAATGACTGAAACAAAATTATAATGCTTTACTACTGAATTTTTAACACAGATAGAGCTAATGTATATGGCAACATATCACAAAGGTTGGGGGGTTAGATGGAATTAAACCGTTAAAATCTTTTCACTTGTTACATAAAGTAGTCCATTAAAAACACTAACTGGACTGTGATAACTTATAGATGCATTTTATAATCTCTAGAGAAAATACTTAAAAATAATTCAGAGTTATAGCTAACATAAAGTGAAGTGGTATACTAAAAATATTTAATATAATAAAGATAGGAAAGGCTCAAAGGAACTAAAAATTAGGCAGAAGAAATAAAGAACAAAAAAGCAAATAGAGAAGAAATTGTAAGATGATAGACCCATATCCAACAATATCAGCAATTACATTAAATATAAATTGACTAAGTTCTCCAAATAAAAAGCAGATTATCAGACTGAATTAAAAAAGCAAGACCCAACTATATGCTATGTATCTTTAAATATATAGGCACAAATAAATTCAAAATAAAAGGGTAGAAAAACATTAATTATGCAAACAGTAAAGTTGAGAAGTTGGGAGTGACTACACAAACTCATATAAAAGACAATATTACAAAAAATATTGCCATAATTATAAAAGTATACTTCATAATGGTAAAAAGGAAAAGTGAACATAATTACAATATGCAAACACACAGAACAATATAACTTATTATTTCTAGATACACTACATATATATGCAGTAAAAGTGCAAATAGTTTGGTCATAACATTTATGAAAGTGTTCATCTCCAGGAAGAACAGAAAGGATGGCACTTGAAATCTGGGAATATAAAACACTTCCACTTTATTTGTAACGATTAATTTATTTTTTTATTTTTATTTTTTTTGCTGAGGAAGATTCGCCCTGAGCTAACATCTGTGACAATCTTCCTCTATTTTGTATGTGGGTAGCTGCCACAGCATGGCCACTGATGAGTGGTGTAGGTCCTTGCCCAGGAGCAGAACCCAGGCCACCAACGTGGAGCACACTGAACTTAACCACTAGGCCACAGGCTGGCGCTGTAATGATTAATTTATTGACCAAAGAAGATCTGAGGCTAACAGAACTCCTTTTTTCATCTTGGCTAAATCTCAAAAACAATGTTGGTTTAAAAGAAATACACAAGTTTTAAAAGAATACATGGAGTATGATATAATTCATATAAAGTTATAAGACTTGCACAATAATATATATTTATTCTTTATGAAGTACGTATGTACAAAAAAGTATGAAACATTTGTGGGAAGATAAATACCAAATCCAAAATAGTGTTTCCCTCTGGACCAGATAAATTTTAGAATAAGGAAAGGCACAAAGGCAATTTCAACTGTAAAAATAACTATTTATTCCTTAAGAATGAAGTTTTAAAAAAGCAAATAGTATGCACTATTTAGATGTCACCAGCCTAGATAAAGATGTATGGATACTCATTATATTATTCTCTATACTTTCTCATTTCTTGAAGTGTGTGTGTGTGTGTGTGTTAGAAGAAAAAGTGAAAACTGAGTTTTAGATTTCAGGTCTGTCAGGTCTTCATCAGGTATAGTGTAACCCAAATGAACCATTATTTCCTAGCTTCTGGGAGACTTTGCTTTTCTGTTTTACCAGCCTCATAATCAAACAAAGCATCATTAAGATTGAGAATAAAACATAAAAACTACTCTCCCAAGCTCTATCATTGCTCCAGATAAAGGTATTGATCATCTAATAATACAAGACAAACTATTTCTGGTTCCACTTTCTCTAAGCATCAAAACTATTGCTATAGCTAATACAGTTATTAACTTTAAAGGAATTATCGCCTTCAGGAAAGTACAAGCATGACCTTTCCAGCAAATAAATTAAACAATGCCATCCAGTTGATTCCCAATCAAAAATAGTTTGTTGGTCAGTTCATATTTCTAATAGTTATCCTCATAGTAATGAAATAATCACGTTACAGGAAAGAGGAAATCCTAGAATCACTATCATCATGCATAATTGGATTACATGAAAATCAAATGTGCTCACAAATCAAGGAAGACTTTGACCATAATATCATTAAATCACTCTACTTTTTTGTTTTTTTTGAGGAAGATTAGCCCTGAGCTAACTATTGCCAGTCCTCCTCTTTTTGCTGAGGAAGACTGGCCCTGATCTAACATCTGTGCCCATCTTCTTCTACTTTATATGTGTGACGCCTACCACAGCATGGCATGCCAAGCAGTGCCATGTCTGCACCCGGGATCCGAACCGGCGAACCCCGGGCCACCGAGAAGCGGAACATGTGAACTTAACCGCTGCACCACCGGACCGGCCCCTACTTTTTTAATACAATATATATTTTATTCTTATTTTGTTATTTTACCATCTAGAGGTAAATGCTAATGTTCCAGTCTTTAAGCAATCATTAAGATAGGTGTGATATTTATGCCTTCCTCAACTCCATCATCATTCTCCATCCCTTTTTTTGTTAAATAAAAGAGAGAGTAGAACCACATATGCCTGTATTATAATTTAGCTATTTCATGTTCTGTATCTTGAAATGAGTAGTGGGTCCATGGGTGAATACATTGGTTAAAGAATCACCAGGCTGGACAAGTTGAATTCATAGAACAAAATATGTGAATATATGTATATTTTACCTCTTTATATGATAAAAATATAATATTGCCAGAAAGTGTCTAATATCGATTACTCAGATAATACATAAAAATAAAAATAAATTAAAAACTAACAAGAAAAAGTTCTCCTTGACTATCAACTGCCAATCCAAAGTTCTCTCTTGGAAGTATCTATGATCATGAATTTACTATGTATAGATCACTTTATACATACATGCATGTTGTTTCCTCTCTCTCTGTCTCCTGACCTCTCCCTCCCACCTTCCCTCTATTTACATAAGTCGTATCAGGTTGTGGATATCAGCCTTCACTTTACAACTTTCACTATATTATATGTCTTGAAGTTATTTAACTGTTAATGATATTCCATGTTTTATTTAGCCATTCTTCTATTGACAATCTTGATTATTTTTATGTTACACTACAAGAAAAAATATTTCTATACCTCTGTTGTACATAGCTCCTTGGGGATATTAAAAGTTTTTCTCTAGAGTAAAAATGAAAAACATTACTGGATCTTGAGGTATGTGAATATTAACTTTGAATAGATAATGCCAAATTACCCTCTAACGTGACCATAATAAATTATAACAGGGTATGGAACTGGCAGTTTCCCTATGCTCTCAGAAACACTTGGTATTTTATTTATTTATTTATTTATCAAACTGAAAGATTAAAACGATAAAACATGAATTTAATATCCAATGAGAAAGAGGACTTTTAAAATTTGTCATTGGTATTTTATATATATTTTTTTTAGGTAATTTTGTTGAGATTATAATGGTTTATAACATTGCGTAATTTCAGATGTACATTATTGTTTATCAATTCCTGCATACACTTCATCGTGCTCACCCCTAGTAGTCTAAATTTTATCCATCACCATACATATGTGCCCCTTTATACCTTTCACCCACCCCCAACGCTTTCCCCTCTGGTAACCAATAACCTGTTCTCTTTATCCATGTATTTGTTATCTTCCACATATAAGTGAAATCATGCAGTCTTTGTCTTTCTCTGTCTGGCTTATTTTGCTTAACATCACATCCTCCAGCTCCATCCATGTTGTTTCAAATGGGACAATTTTGTCTTTTTTATGGCTGAGTAGTATTCCTTTGTGTATGTATATATATATGTGTGTGTGTATATACCACATCTTCTTTATCCATTCCTCTGTAGAAAGGTACTTGAATTGTTTCCACATCCTGGTTATTGTGAATTGTGCTGCCATGAACATAGGAGTGCATAAATCTCTTTGGATCATTGATTTCAAGTTCTTTGGATAAATACCCAGTAGTGGGATAGCTGGATTGTATGGCATTTCTATTTTTAATGTTTTTAGAAATCTCCACACTCTTCTCCATAGAGGCTGCACCAGTTTGCATTCCCACCAGCAGTGTATGAGCATTCTCTTTTCTCCATATCCTCTCCAATATTTGTTGTTTTTTGTCTTGGTAATTATAGCCACTCTCACTCGTGTAAGGTGATATCTCATTGCAGGTTTGATTTGCATTTCCCTAATAATTAGTGATGTCAAGCATCTTTTCATGTGTCTGTTGGCCATCTGAATATCTTCCTTGGATAAATGCCTGTTCATTTCCTCTGTCCATTTTTTGATCAGATTGTTTGTTTTTTTGTTGTTTATTTGCATGAGTTCTTTATATATTTTGGAGATAAAAAAAAAAGACCCTTGTCTAAGGTATTTTGTATTTCTTACATAAATGACCCAATCATATCTTTTGCTCATATTACTTTAGTTTTTTTTTCACATATTTCTTGGGAAGAAATTTATATATATTCTGGATAGTAATCTTTGCCAGTTATTAGGATATTACCATACCATATTTCCAGTAATACTATAATAGTTTACTTTGTGCTAAAGTATAAAATGGTTATATAATTACATTTATTAATATTTTCTTTCTTTAGGAAGAAAACTTGTCACTTGTTTAAGAAGAACTTCCTTATCACAAGGTCAAAAATATTTCTGCTTTATTTTTTTCAAAAACATTTACAATATCACTTACTCATTACCTTATTTATTTATTTTTACATTTTTATCTTGAATTCATCTGGTGTTTATTTTTGTGTGTATGAATGAGTTGGGGTAGGTCTTGAGACAGTTCTCCACAGGTCTCTCATATCTGTGTCATGCAAGCAAGGTTACAATTGTCCTTTGTTACAGATTATCTTCAAGGATGCTACTACAGTGAACAGTAAACAATCTTTGCATATGAAGATAATGCTTCCCCCCTGAGCAAAGGACAATATGCTTACTGCCCATAAGAATAACTTATAAGATGGGGCCGGCTCCGTGGCCGAGTGGTTAAGTTCGCACGCTCCACTGCTGCGGCCCAGGGTTCGGATCGTCAGGCCACGTTGAGGCGGTGTCCCACATCCCACAACTAGAAGGACCTGCAACTAAGATATACAACTGTGTACAGGGTGGGGTTTGGGGAGATAAAGCAGAAAAAAACATATATATATTGGCAACAGTTGTTAGCCCAGGTGCCAATCCTTAAAAAAAAAAAAAAAAAAAAAAAGAATAACTTATAAGAATAGGTTCCCTAAGCAAAGGATCCCTCTCTGTAATGCAACCTGCTTTCTGGCAAGTGGCCTCTGGGCCTCTTTGCGGAAACCTGTAGGAATTGAGCATTGGGAAACTGATGCAAAAATTGCAACATTCTGGCCACTGCCATTGCAGTGAGTAATAAAATGTATTTCATCTCTGACTCCAGAGTCTCATTTCTTCTACCAGCATCCATGAAACTGTAGCAGGCTAACATGTTAGCTTATAAATAAGGGAAAGTCACAGACCCTTGACAATTTTTGAAAGTTTGGAAGCTAATTTTATGTTTTTGTAAATCAATACTAATTATCATAAAATTATTACCTTCTAGCCTTCTCCTAGTGAATTGAAATGTCACGTTGATCATATATTAAATTCCTTGGTGATCTATTTTATTGGTTTTAATCGTGTTATCAGTTTATTCTCTTGCATCTTCTAAGTCGATTTGAAGGTAGTTATTGCAATGGGGATAGAGGCTGAAAAAACACAAGTTTATTCGATGTCTATTTAACTTCCATATTTTCTTCCTGGACAAGCTAAAGTAATCATAAAAATATGACAAAAGCCAAGATAAACGAGGAGACTTGGATAAAGCAATTTTAAGAATCTCAATGAGTTCCAGGTTCTTTTTTTTAAGTAAATTATATCCAGTGGTAAGCTGGTAAAATTTTAACTAACTCTCCGGAGTGAAAGGTGTGGGAGGAAGCTCTGATTGGCAGCATTCTCTCTTTACATTGTGTAAATACTCCCATCATGGTCAATTTCAAGCTACCAACATGACATTACTGAAAATAGAGTTAGGAAGAAATGAACAGTAGCATACCATAATGCAGTATTTCCACCTGACAGATACAATAGATATAAATAACCTCAGGAACACACAGTAAAATAATTAGGAAATAATGTCTTATTTTTATTATATGTTTATACATTTATTTTTAAACAATAGCTATGTTTAACAAGTGCTCGCAAATTCCTGAAAATTTAACAATCAGTTCTCATGATCCAGAATGAGCTGGCTCTAGCATACCACTGATTGTTCAAGGCCTACGGAGGATACTGGATGTGACGTCTCTAAATCAGCATTTGTGACCTTCTAGAGAGCATGAAGAATAGAAGTAATGTCAGAAAAATATACGAGAAAAGATTAAATTAATAATTCTACATTGAAATAAAATGCATACCTAAATAATATAATTCACATTGACTTTGAATTTATTTCCAGAACAGAAGGAAATGGAAAACAGACTAGGTAAATTTCATTCACAAAATATTATCCACTAGACTGATCACATCTTTTTCCTAATTTCTGCTTATGACAGGACATTGGTAAAAGGCTTTGGAAAACTGGAATGACAATATCTTTCAGTTACATCCCATTCTGCCTTGACTATACAGATGCTGCCTAACTTACTTTTATTTAAAGGGAATTAACATCCTTGTCTCTACCATGCTCCAATATTTGTTTTGATTCTTTCTTTGAAGATTTGAACGTGCTGAAATGAACAGTAATTAGAGAACATCTGAGACCAAGTATTCAAACTTCCAATCCAAAAAGGAATTATTCCTGAGAAAGTTCTGAGTAAAGACAGCATACAGTAATGGAAAAAAGAATAATAACCTTAATTCCAGTGTGTGCTACCACAAATGCAGGAGTTCGTATGACATACGTAACTAATCTTGTTTTTATAAAGAGAGAGCCAAAAGCCATTTTAAATCATCAGATATTGATGGCTAGCCATGAACTATAAAGCCAAGCAGAAAACATGGCAAAAACTGACCTAATTTTCTTCAAAGAAGAAATAGGATTTCTAGAGGTTTCTTTTTAATCCTTTAATCACTGTCTTCCTGCACATCCCACTTCTTGAGAGTTGAGGAAGTTGAAACTTATTTTAACTGGGCAGTGAAGTCAGGAGGGAAATTTTATAGAAAGCTAATTAAAATTATAAACTTACAGGACAGAGCAGGGTATGACTGATTTTACACATCATAGCCAAACACAACATGGAAAGCTAAAGAATTTTCTTTCTTTAATTTAAGAGTAGGGAGTGAAGAAAGTTGAGACAAAAAGACCTCATGGAGGCAAAAACAAGCATATGGAAAAAGTTACTTAAAACATAAATGCTAAACTATACCAGAATGTTCAACAAGCAACTTATTTTTGCAGTCAAAGGCATAAGAAAGGAGAATGTAAATGGAGCAAAAAATGAAGATGATAAAAACAAAATCAAACCAAGTGGGCTTTTTGGATGCTTGTCTAACTCCCACACTTATGAAAAAGTAGAATTTCTTTGATTTAATGAAAAGAAACTATATCTTCAATGATTTTAAAGCATCCTAGCCATCACAATATGCAGTGCACTGACATCGTTTGAAGTGTGATTGCAAACATAGCGTCTTAAAGATTTGCATGACTTACTAGATGAATTAAAAATCAATACAGCTTTGATCCCTAAATCTTCTTAAGAGCTGATAAGTATTTTAGTGAGCAAATGCTGGTTTTTTTTTTTTTAATACTCTAGGTATTTAAGTGAGCTATGATTTTGATGACAGCATTCTGCTGCAAACACCTGGATATAACGTGACTTAAAAAAAAAGAAAAAAAAGAGTTAATGTAATGCACACTAAAAGCTTTCATTTTGACCTGAGTACAATATAGTAGCATTTTTCACCTGGATTGCTTCTGGTTTTCTTGAATAAAATTCTGTCCTCTTCTTGCCAATAAATACTACACTGTGTCTGACATTTTATTTTCCTTGACAGGAGGAAAAGCAAATATAAATACTAAAGGGAAATTGGATAAAGTGAGTCAATGAGTATAATCAAGCAACCAAGATGTTAGAACCTGGAGAAATCATTTAGTTTACTAACTGTGAAAACTTTCCAGTTGACGTAAGATACTATATTGGAATTTACATGGCTTACGATTTGGACACAAGTAACTGAGTCCTCATCAGGAATACAATCGGGTGCTTAAATAATCATCATTTCTTCTTTTATTGAAATATGTGAAAATAAATGTAATCATATCACGTATAAATATAATCCCATATATTGAACCTAGTAAACTCAAAGCTATAAATTTCCATTATATTTTCTCCATTGAATACCTCATTCTTTGACTATTCTATATTATTCTAATATTCAAAGAGAGCATTTCTACTTCTCCTTACTTCTTTCATACAACATAAAATTCATCCACCATATCTGAAAAAAAAATAAAATCCAGTTCTTTCTCTGTGTTATATGATCCCACTGTTAGTGAGGATAATATAGAGATAGTTGGTTTTTCTCCTATGTACAGTAGGCATAAACAGTTCATTCCAATTTGGGTTATCTCCACATCCTAATTGATTTTTTAAATTTACATCAACAAAATGCACTCTTTATGGTGCGTTTTATATAGTTCTCTGGCCTTTGACAAAGCACAGAGTTGCGTATCCACCACCACGGTCACGATACAGAACATTTCCATCACTCCCAAATTCTTTCTTGCCATCCTTTTATAATCAATCTGGGAGTTTTTTGAACCTTACACCATCCCAGTCCTATAGCAGGCCCTGATTCTAGATACATTTCAGTCGTGTAAGAAAATAAATTCCTTTTGAAGGTTTAAGTTTGGGTCATGTCTTTTGTCACTTGAGTCTAAAAGATCTCTGATTTGAAACCCTAGGAAGAATAATTAATAAAATTAAGATTATTCAACCTATAAAAGAGATGCTTTGGAAAATGAAATCTGTCTTTGAGTACTAAAAGAACAAATATTTGATAAGTCCAGGTAGCAGAACTGAGATCAAAATTTTAATGTGGTATTCAAGAAAAAGTAGAAGAACATACTTCTAGGATTTTGTGAAAAGAATTAAAGCAATCTTTGAGCTTTGGCCTAAAGTATGTGCCTTCTAAGATTAACAACTTATGATTTTGTAATTCTATGAAGGGACGGTGACGAAACTTATGAATGAAAATTTAAAACACTCAGTGATTAAGAAGCTTTCATACAAAGAGGAAGTACCAAGGTGACTCAATACCATGGAAAAATATAGACAATATCAGAAAAAAAAGATGTTCAGAGAAAGAACCAACAGGAGAGGAAGATGAGCACAGCAGGGTTTCAATAGTCCTGATTTTCACAGGTGCAAGACGTGAACCTCAATTTCATTTTTCCTACACCCTGTTAACATGTATTTGTATGACGATGGCAAAATCATTTATGTCCTCTGATATTCCAACCTGCAAATGAATAATAATAATAAAATCTCTATTGACTTCATATAGTTGCTTTCAAGACCAAATAAGATAATCCACTTGAAAGAATATTTTTAAATTATTCTAAAGTTTTTTCATGAACATGCCGTTATTTTTCTTTTTGTCATTATCATCACATGTGGATTTTAAAGAATGACTAAGTATAGAGAGATGTGTGTGTACTGGAAGAAGACAAAAGTATTTTTTTTATCATAAGGCTGTCTTTATGCATACTTTATGCAAGAAAGGTCTTTTCATGAAAGTCAAGTTTGAGTGAAATTATATCATAGTGTTCAGTTCCTCCTTCCCACTATTCTCCCCAAATCCCCATGAGTCCCAAGAGTAACAGATGATGCCAACCATCTCAGGAGTTTTATTCATGCCCATCTTTGCTAAGACCCTAAGTTGATTTTCATGCAACAGCAGTGAACTCTCAGGTCAGATGGGGACATCACTAGTAGTGAGAAGACAGCATGGATGATTGACAAGGTCCAGAGCTGTGCTGCAGTGGCAGCTGTCTAATTCTTCTTGGAGGCAAGGAAAACTTAGATATTGAAAAGGAGAATTCCCAGCTAGGGAGTATAATTGCCCAAAAAGATGTTAATAAAAGCCTGTTAGCAAACCAGACAGGAGGCTGAGCATTCTTTAGCTGGGATCATTTCCTATTCAGTGGCAAAATGAATAGGCTGTTTTGTTTGCAAGGGAGTTGCATGAAACATGAATATCAGGAAAATTCATTAAAACTCTAGGCCTGAGAGTGTATATAGCACTGTTGCTGAGCAACCGAAAAAGTTTTATTTATCCAGGAAAAGGCAAATTGAGACAGGACATGTGATTGAAAATATACATGTATCCTAAATAATTGTACACAGAACCACTAGCAAAAACACAAAAGAAAATCAAGGCTAGCCTGGAATATATTTAGAAAAATGAGAATATCATAAAAGGCAACTATCCAAAGGGCCTAAAAAAGGAATTTCATGACTCATGAATCTCACTTATTGTGACACTGGAGTAACAGACAGTTTTTGATGAAGAAAATATAGATGAAATCGATCACTGAGTGGCATAAAAAGGTCAAATGATGGGACACTAACAAAATATAACTAAGCAAATTACAAAGATAAGTCAAACACTTAAATGCAGTCACCTCACGCCTTTCTATTCTATGTTGCCAGCACCCTTCCCACATACCATACCTATGCTCACACATGCAGTTGAGGTACAGGGGTCATTAACGTCATTTTGAGGGAGGAAAATAACAATGTGGTGGTGACATACTGCAGAGCACATTCAAAAACAAGTTTTGGGGGCAGGCCTGGTGGTGCAGTGGTTAAGTTCATGTGTTCTGCTTAGGCAGCCCTGGGGTGTACAGGTTTGGATCCCAGGTGTGGACCTACACGCCACTCAGCAAGCCATGCTGTGGTGGCAACCCACATAGAAAGTAGAGGAAGATTGGCACAGATGTTAGCTCAGGGCCCATCTCTCTCACTAAAAAAAAAAAACAAGGTTTGTTTTGCTTTGTCTTGTCTTGTTTAGCTACAGAGGAGGTTGTGTTGTGTACTCGTTTGCAATCACAAGACATTCGGGTGACTTTACTGATTTGCTCAGATTTTACTTAAAAGTATAATAGCAGTTACTGTTTATTGAAACTCTACTCAGCAGGCCAGCTCAGCTCTGAGACCTAAGGAGAACAGCCACGTCCAATCCCTGTGGATCTAAAGAAGAAACGGGAAGAAGAGGACTTAGTTTTCTGGTCTCCCCAGCACCAAACAAACAACATCAAAACAGTTTCAGAAAATGGCCAGAACTCAAATTGTCTCAATTTCAACAACCTGTATGTACTTTGGGGATCACTCTGGAGCAAATGACAAATGTGCTCATGATCAAGTTCTTTCCAGCTGATACCATTGCTGCTTTGCTGACCATCTTTTCCATGTTCCACCAGGAAGATTAAGGGAAAATCTCTGGGCACTGCTGGCATCATCTGCAAGGGGCCAAAGCTGCAAGTTTCTGCGAGAATGGCTGGTGTGAGATCGGGGTTAGTGTACCCCTATGATTTACTTAGAGTGATGAAATCAATCTTCTAGATTTTACTTCAACACCTTCTCTCACTGGGATCTAAGCATAGACCCCAGCCAATGGGAAAGTCTATTCATTCCCATCCTTCCCTTTCGGTACCAAGACTCTTTGTCCAGCCTAAATCCAGTATCTAAAAAATTATTCTAGCACAGTTAGTCATCATTGTCATCATTGTCACTGTTATTATTATTTTGCTAAGAGATTCCCCAAAACTACCTTCCTACCACTTTGTCAGTCTGCCAGATATGGTCAAAGCATGAGTCTTTTCCAGGAGGTTCCTCAACTCAGTGCAAATGACCTTCTTTGGGGGCCTCTCCCACCAGTTCACTGAATATTCTCAGATGTGCCTGAGCCCCAGCAATGGGCTGAATGTTTGTTTAGACACAAGCTGAGATCCCTAATAAGCATATTTATGTTTTGAAGCTGATAATTGGACTCACCTTCTATGAAGGTAAATATTTTTACATCCATTTCATACTAAAAACGCCCTGTTGGCTACCCACTGCTTGCATTAGTGTTTAAGTGCATTTCTTGGAACTTACATCAATAAGGGGTTCCATGAGGAAAAGTCAGATAAGATTGAGAAGGTTTATAGTCTACATTTCTCTACTGGAATGTTCAAATTTCCTTATTAAAACCTTTGCTCAAATAGAGAATTTAAAAAATTTTTCCAAAACCAATTAACTTTTACCTCCTTAATGACTCTTTCTCTAACAGCCTCTTGACCAAATTTCCTCACAGGCATATGTGCTAATTTTGAATATATTCGTTCTGCTATCATTATACGTACCACAATGTATGCTTTTTTAGTTTTTATATTTTCATTTCGAAATAATTTCAGACTTATTAAAGGTTGCAAAAATAGTACAAAGAATTCCCACTTACCTTTCACTAAGCTTGTCTAAAAGGTAACATGTTACAAAACCACTGGTATGCACCAGACAGGTAAGCACAAGAATGAGAAAAGCAACAGTGATAGTATACTATTAAATAGTCTAGAGAAACCACTTGTCCCACTAACATCTTTTTATGATCTGGGATCCAACTGAGGATCTCATGTTGCATTTAGATGTCATGTCTCCTTAGTTTTCTCTAATTTGTTACAATGATTCTTTCTTTGCTTAGGATTCAAAACCATGACACATTTGAAGAGAATGCCATTATTTTATAGAACAACCCTCATTGTACGTTTGACTGTTTCCCCGTGACTAAATTCAGGGTTTGCATTTTTGGTAAGAATTCCACATAAGTGATGTTGTATTCCTCTCAGTGCATCAAATCAGGAGACAGGTGATGGCAATATGTCTGTTCCTGGTGATGTTAACTTGGATCACTTGATTGAAATGGCGTCTACCAGGTTACTTCAATGTAAAATTACTTTTCCTGTGTAATTAATAAGTATCTTTTAGGTTGATATTTTGAGACTACCCAGTAAACCTGTGCCCCACATTTTTTCCAATTAATTCTAGCATTCATTGATGCAAGAATTATTGCCATATAGTGCTTGCCATATAGAGATTTCTATTTCCATCCTTCCTTTTCCATTTATTACTTAGAATTTTACTCTAAGAGAGAGTGCCACTACTTTATTTATTTATTCATTTATCTATAACTCTATGGAATCACAGATTTTTATTTGATTTTATGAATTACATTCATTATTATAATTATTTATTTTGTTGCTCTCATTGTCCCAGATTGGCCATTGGGAGCTCCTTCAAGTTGGTTCCTTTGTCCTTTCAACATGCAGGCTTATGAATTTTCCCTGATCTGGACCTGGATCAACCACTTCTGCAAGCTGGTCTCATTCCTTTAAATGAAGAATGGTATTTAGAAACCAAGATATGAAAGCCTGCTGAGCTCATTGCTACCGGGGCTTTACTGCTTCTCAATGAGCAAAGCTAGAAAACAAAGTGTATATATACATACATATCTCTGTATGCGTCTCTATACACATATATCTGATTTCAATCAAACACCACAGAGTTCATTCTAGTATTATGCCGTCCATATTTGTGACTCCTTTTCTGACAGTGAGAAACCTAGTTTTCATTGTCTACAATATGGTTACACATAAAGTAGCTTCAGAATTGCTAACCCATAATCGTGTGAAGAAAAATTTACTGACTATAGTACCATATTTGTGTACATTCATTTTTGTCTTTGGCTTTACAATATCAAGTCAAAATACTGTTTTCCAAAGTTAATTAGGCTAATTGTTTTTCTTCCCTAACCTCTTAGTGTACCTACGTTGTCTGTAATACAATTGTGTTTGTTACTTACTATTTTTACTCTAGTTTGGGTTCTCCCTATGTCCTGGGTGATTTTAATTATTTATTTATATTTTACACAAGTGAAATATTACCAGTGTACTAAAGTGAAACTAAGCAAAGAAGTAAGCTCAGAGTGCCGCTCCATCATTCTTTCTGTACCATTCGCTTCTTCCGATTCTTTCTACCTGTTTTCATACATCTCCTGTAGCTAAAAAACCTCATCAGTGTCTGGTTTATCCTTCCTGTGTTTATTTTTGCTCAAATAAGCAGATATCTATTAATTTTTTTCAAAAAACAGAATTTTGATTTAATAATTAAACCTACTTTTCTTCTATTCTCTAGCTCATTAATTTCAGCTTTTATGTCTATTGTTTTCTTTTTTGTGCTCTGTTTTGATTTCAATGTTGTTATTCTAGTTTTTAATGGAGTAATTAATTCACTTTTAATATTTCACTTTTACTATATTAAAAGTGTTTAGCGATGGGAATTTTTAAAATACACCCCATAGATTCTGATATTTTTTTTAAAGTCTATAATTGCAATTTATATCTTTCCTTGTATCTGAGAGTTTAATAAGTAGTTTTTAAATTTCCAGATACAGGAAGCTTATGGTTTATGATTTTGTTGAAAATTTTAGCTTTGTTGCATTGTGATTAACAGTATCATTTATAATAATTCTATTTTGCAGAATTTACTGAAGTTTCTGTGTGTGTGTGTGTGTGTGTGTGTGTGAATGTGACCTAATCCATGCAACATTTTGGGATGTTACATAGACATATAAGAAAACGTTTATTCTCTTATAAGAGTGTAAAGTTCAATGTATATCCATGGAATTTACCTTATTGATTATGTTTTCAGTCCTTCTACCTTCTTACTTACTTTGTGTGCATTTCATCTAAGAAAGAGGAAAGCAGTCCCAGATATACAGGAAATAGACCTCGATACTGTGAAAGCTGACCTAGTGTTCTTATCTTGGCTGATTCTGTTAAACATAACTGAATATCTGACAAGGTCACTTGTGACTGTGATGAAGTGAAACAAAAACAAGACCACTTCATAATTTTGTCTAAGAAGAGACTTAAAAACACTATATAAGGTCACTATATAAACCATAAAATGCTAGATATTTCCCTATATAGCTAGTATGAGAAGCTTCTGTCCCTTTACCAGTTACAGCTTTAGCCTCACTATAATTGCCCTCCTTCTAGATAAGGTTTATTGTTATACAAGTAGAATTACCCTCACTTCCTGACAGCACTCTTCTATCAACTCTCCCCACATCTCCTAAAGAAGCCCAACTCTGATAATAAGCCATTGCTAACACTCTCTTGTTGGCACACTATGTTTCCCCACACTGTGCAGTTTCCCTCATTGCGCTGACCATTAAACTCAACTAGTTCAGCAACAGATGTTACTGGTGGTCTTTGGCTGGAGGGCTTCACACGTCTTATACTAAGAGTGGTCTGTTAAAGTCACCTGTTGTCTGTGTGTTTCTGTCTATGTAGTTTGTTTCATAGAAGTGGTTGCTGTGTTACTGGGTGCACAAATATTCTTAAGTGTTATGACATCATTGTGACTTGTGGTGACTATATATATTGTATTTAGGAAGGTTTGACTTTTTGTTCTAATGGATGTATTTGTACATATATATTTTGAGGTCCTTAATCCATTGTTTCCTTATTTTATCTTTTATTCTCTGGCTTTTCAGCTTTTAATAGGATCCTTAATTTCCATCTATTGCCTATACAGCAATAAACGAGCTTATTCTATTTTAATTTTATCTTTCTCTTCTCCTCCCTTTTTAAGCTGCACTTTTCTACTTTGTCACAACAATATTGGCCATGTTTATTTCATCCTCATCTCTAACCTTGTTTTAAACTTTGACGTGTATGTGTGTGTACATGTCTGTGTGTGTGTATTTCTCACCATTAACCCTTTTACTGTAATATTCCCAGTCATCTCTTGGAGGAGGAAATTCGTCCTCTAGTAAATTTTTAAAGAAAAGCTCACAGATGTAGAATTCTCTGTTTTGTATGTTAAAAACTTTTCCTAGAGCCTTGATGTTTGAAGGATAGCTTAGTTCAATGTAAAATCCTTGGTTCACATTCTCTTTTCTTGAGTTTTTTAAAAACTGCTGCCCTGTTGCTGCCTTGCTTTGTATGATGCTTTCAAAAATTATGATGCCAGTCTAACTCTTTTGCTCTTTTTAGTATTTGATTTTTACTTTATCTTGGAAATGTAAGTTTTAGGATATGTCTTGGGGTTGATTATTCCAACTTACTTTTCCCAGGTAGCTCGTGGAAACTTCTAACATGCAGATTCATGGCTTATTTTTATTTTTGGAAAACTTTCTTAGATTATACCTTTAAATATGAGTTCTGTTACATTATTTTGTTCCTTCATTTTCTTCAGAGATATCAGTTTTATAAATATCATTCTTCCTTTGCATATCTTCTGTTTCCACCATTTTTTCTCTGACTTATTTTAAACTACTTTCTTCATCGCATTTACATTCTGTTGGTTGCTTTCTTAACTTTCTTCAATGTTCCTTGTAAAATTTTTATTTGAGACTATTTTCTGTTGCACACTTTGTAGCTTAGTCTTCATATCCAGGAAAATTTTTCTAATATAATTGTTTTCTTCCACTTTGGGGTTTATTTCTGGTCTTAGGTTTTGAATTTCTGATTCAAAATGTTTTTCATATCCCCAAATGTTTGTTCCAATATATCTAATTCAGTTTAGAGTGTTGCGTTAAAGGTTTCTTCTGTGTCACAATTTTGGGGTGGAGGGTAAAATTTTAATCAATTAGATGTGTTGGATCACATTTTGACTTTTTGTAATAACTCTGTATGGATCCTGTGACATTAGGGTAGTTTAAAGACTCCTAGTTCAATAAGGTCCTCTTCTATCAGTCCAACTATTTTAGTGGATTTTCGGGTAGTTTTGGGGGATGGAGAGTAAAGTTGTGCATATTTCAATTATTTGGTTCTCTTCTGTCTTGCAGGACTCTAAGATTCCCCTTTAGCTGCTTTTCCTCTTCAACACCCAGTTTCCAAAGGGTGCTTCTTCCTTTCTTTCCATCTTTTTTCCTTCATTGAAAACTATGCATCTCAAAGACTGCTGCTTCATACCATGAATATTTTAAAGTCCCTTCTCTGTAGTTTTTCTATGATTTATTAGGACATTTTAAAAATACTTTCACCTTGAGTGTGGACTAATTCTTTCTGGTGATGGTTTCAGATCAACTTCAGGCCTGTCTCTAGCCCCCTCTTCTCTATCCCTCATGATGAATCTCAATCAACCTCCACCTGGCTCCCCACCACCACCACTTCAGCATAAGATCATTCACTGAGATTTGATTCTCTTTTATTTACAGTTATAGTCAAGTTTGGGAATTCTCTGTTTTCAAACTATGCTGAAAATGCAGTTTTTGTGTAATTTTACTTTTTCCTAAAGCTATGCTGTATTATTTTTGGATAAAATATTGAGAGAGGCATGACTTGGCTGCCTTCATTTTCTTCAGCTATTTACAGGTCTGTTACAATCCTTGCCAGCCTGTGATGACTTGCATGAATATAGGAATCTTTGAGAAAGTATAACACATATTTACCAATTAGAAGTTATTGGTATTTTAAAGTTATACTTAACTCATGACAAACTAAAATAAATTGCATTTTGATGGGTCTTTTTAATGCTTTGTTTTTAGCTTAATATATGTGAGGGTTTGCTATTATTTTTGTTATTGTTGTTCTTGTTATTACGTAGGCTAATTTCTTTGGCACATGTTTGATTCCTACCAGTAGCATACATGGCAGACTGTCTATTCAATAGCTATTTTTCTCTTCTTCTAAGTCTGTTGAGTCCTGATTTTCGTTCTGGTGTTTACCTTTGTCCCATTTAAATTGCGGAAATAATGATTGACAGGCTAAACAGGATTATCCCACTCCCTTGACTGCCCACTGAAACCTGAAAAGAATTCTGCTGGAGAGATCCTGTGAAAGTTTTTTTACCATAAATATTGAGACAAGGAAAAAACTATCCTTTTTCTGCCTCTGCATGTTAGAGTGTGAAGATGAGACATTTAGACCTGCTGTGATCATGTTGCAACTATGAAGGTAACTAATACTCTTAGTATTGAGTGAAAAGAACCTGGTTTGTAATGTGGAAATAACTTGAAGTTTTAACCAACTTTTAGTTTGTCTTACTTTCAGACTTTTTATTATGTCAAGTAATAAATTTATTATTGTTTAGGATAAATTGAGCTGGTGTTTAGTATTATTTGCTAATAAATTTAATCCACATTATAGTTGTGTTTTATTTTTCCAGCCTTCTTATTTTACCAGTATTACAGTAAGAGGGAAGACTAGATCATATATTGAGGCCCCTTTGGGTAGACATTACAAAAAATGACACAAACTAAGGCCTAGATAAATGCTGATTTTAAAAAGGAATATCAAACAAATAAGAATCTTTTTGAAAATGTAGGGTTTTGCCAAGAAGCGAATAAGTACTTTTAATAGTTCTTAAAATGTTTATTTTATTCTTGAGGAAGAGTTCCCCCAAACTTTGACTACGCCCTTATTACTTTGGCAAACTCTTTTCTTTCCTACAAGTGATCAAAATTCCAAATTCATAGCGTATTAATTGATCGTTTTTTCCTGTATGCTACATTGTTGGTGATATTACCAGTAGCATTTCTGTCACATCTTCAGGATGTTTCCCATTTCAAGCTTCACTTAAAATACCTGCATTAATTTCATGAATTTCTGTCAAAAGGTATATTCAACAAACTTTGAAAACCCAATGTGTTCAAGAAATCATCAGAAAATAAACAGGATGTAAAATAATACCACCCTTTCTTTTGAAGTTCATCAGATAGAAGCTAAAATTTAATATTTGAATTTTCCATTAAACTTGAGTCCATGGTAACTTCATTTTATTGCAAATGTTTGCCATTAAAGTCTACTAATAAGGACATTCCTTCATATATTCAAAAGATTAGAGATGTACCGTATGGAAACCTCAGAAATTCTTTTATGTTTCTTTGTTTTTCTGAAAGTTTGATTAAAAAGAGGCAATCCGTGGAGCAGGAGGGAAAGCAGAAGGCAAGTGAAAATAGCCTTTCAAGGAGAAGGAAGCATTCACCTGTGTCCAATGCTGTAAAGAAGCCAAAAGACAGGATTAAGAACTGGCCATGGGATTCAGCAAATAATGGACATTGGAGACTTTGATAGGAATAATCTCTGTAGAGTGAGCGAGGGAGCAGAAAGTCCATAAAGCCCATGAGAGAATGAGAGTAATTACAAACTGTGAGTACAGATAATCATGTTGTCACATTTGTTTGAAAAGGGATCAGGGAAATGGGATAATAGCCAGAGGGAAATTGGGGGTGGCAGTCAAGGGATGTTTGTTTGTTTGTTTTCATTAGAAGGCATTATAGATTTTTCTTGTTGTTGGAATCTTTTTTGTTTGTTTTTTGGAGATTTTTCTTGTTTTTTTTTTTTTTTTTTTTTTTGGTAGGCTGGTAGTAATAATCCAATAATGGAAGGAAATGATGAAGCAGAAGGAAAGAGCAGAATTGCTGGAATGTGGTCTTTGAGTGAACAACAGAGAAAGGATTCAGTGCAGAATTATAAATACTGGCTTGGATACAGACAATTCAGTAACAGGCAGAGAGGCAGAGTTCACGGTCACAGATGATGGGACTAATGTGATAGGAAACTATAATAGATCACCTTGATTGCCCCTTTCATCTCTATGAAATTGAGAATAAATCAGGAAGTACCAAAAGTTTGGTCAAAGGGAAGAAGTTATGAGAAAGACATCCAGGAGAGAAAAGGTCTAGGGAAATAAAGTGTGATTGATGGGGAACCGTAAGGACACATTTGAGTTTAGCGGTCATGACAGTTGAATACATGATACTTGAAATAGAAAAGTATGAAAACATACAAGTGCAGTGAATGAGCTTAGAATGTTTCAGTATAGCCTACAGTGGGTATACGAGTATTAATGTATTTTCTTGTTCTGAAGGAATGAGAATACTGCTTTAAAAATACATTTTATTAAACTTCTTACATAAAGTGATGATTCACAGAAGAATAGATTTATTCTTTAATGTGGGCTTCCCATTTCATGTCCAGGCTCCTATCACCAATTTATCTATAAATATACCAGTCTCTTTTCCTTTCCCTTAGCCACCCAACCTCCATAATATACTAGATTTTGCAGATTGTCATATTTAAACCCTTTGTTCTAATCCCTTAGTTATTCAATTACCATAATTTCAGGCCACAAACTTGTGTATAAAAGAAAAACTTTATATTAAAAATTTCCATAATTCAACCGAATCTCTTGAGCTCACATTCTACCAGATTGTCAGTAATTATTATCCTTCAGTTAGGAAACCCTCTCCCAATTCCCCTCTTTGCATCTAAGTTCCTGAGAGATGACTTAGTGTCAAGATGTCATTTATCTCCTAACCATACTGGCATGTGGTGAGCCACCAGGCCCTCCATTTCTTGGCCATGAGTCCTTGAGGTTGATGTTTAGTCACCCTTCTTTCTAACCACAGAATCCTTTAGGACTATAACCTTGAGTCACCTCTTCCTCTACTAGACTAAGATTGCCAAAGGCCTGGAACAGCAGGGATGGGTGGAAGATGAGGGATGGGGAGATATAGAGAGAAGGGAGGACAGGCGGGAGTATATGCTCTGCCTCTTAACTTCCCCCTCCTTGCCCATCGCCTTCACCAATCCTAGGGCATCCATCTAAATTCAATAACGGAAAGAATTTCCCTGCCTCAACATTATGCCTGAATCCACTCTGTTCTCCTCAGTTTTCCTCAGGGGCTAAACTTTTGATACTCAGAAGCCAGAAGAGATTCATTTTTCTCTGTTTTCTACGTGACTAATTCCAACATATCCCTTTTCTCAGGCCCAGGCCCAGAACTGTCAAGCTGCTATCCACACCACCATTATTGTCACCCAATTTTAAAGAGTAGAGTGCCCAGGTGTTACAGAAAATAGGAGGAGAGAGGGAGAACACTCAAAGTTTCAAAACTATTTTCCTGCCTGATAAATGTGATAATGATGGTTCCACATTTGCTGAGCTAGGAGGTGAGAATCAGAATGCTGAAGTACAAATAGAAATAACACTGGGGATGACTTCCCTGTGAAACATTATGCAAGGAAGCAGCACAAATGCAAGGCATAGTTACACTTCCAGCACTTACTTCTTTGAAATTGTCTCAGTTGTATTGCTGGAACACCATAACAAGAAGTATTCTCAAAAAAGCAGATACATATGTGTGTGTATGTGTATATATATATATATTCATATATACATATATGTAAATCTGGCTACCTAACCAGGGTATGCTTCACCATAAAATCAAGTCAGAAAAAACTACAGTGCTTTCAGAATTTCAATCTCTGCTTTTAGTTCCAGCACATCTGCAGGAGTAATAAGTTTTGTGATTTCTTAGAGGCTTGTGGTTAACCTCGCAGCATGGAATGAATTATCTATAATTCCATCCTTCATTAAAACACCCCTTCCATGAAACGTGTCAATGAAGTCAGAACCTGGCTGGCCACGGATCAAGCAGAGCACTGACCATTCACTTATTTTCTTCCATTATATTCCTTACTTGTAGCAAAATACAGTCATTCATTCCCAAGAGTTTTAAGCTGTTTATGTTGTGCCTAAGTTAAGAACACCTATAATGCTGTAATTTGAACAGGGCAAACATATATATATATCCAAGTTGAATGCCATACAGCATGTGTAAATACAAATATCTTTGACCTCAAATGAGATTGAACGATTGAATGCAATCATTCCTCACTCAAACTGCACAAATGTATTTGTTTGAAGCACATTTAATAATATTTAGGAAAGTCTTTAACTCCTAACCCTGCCCACAAAATCTAAAGTCCCCAAACAGCGCTAAGTATGAGAAAAAAACAAAGGAAAACATCCGTCCAAAAGTTGTTTTGGCAACATTAATTCCACATTTTCACTTCTGAGCACATGCAAATCACTCGTCTGCCATTCTCAATTCCTCCTTTCACCTCTTGCTCTTCACGACTTTGGGAAAAGTGAGAAAGTTTAGGTAAAGGGCATCTCTCCCTAATTTTTAAAGTCCATATCTCTACTACTGTGACATAATCAACCCTTAAGATCCCAAAATTATAAACACAGCATCCTCTCAGTTGAATACGTGAGGAGATTTGCCGAAGGCCATTGTGTAGACCCTAGCTGAGGACTGTAGTTAGCAGTCATTACCTTCCAACAGCTGTTGGAGATAAACAGATATATTCAGTATGTAATAATACTGAAATAACCGTATTTCATATATAAAATAGCAATAGGTAAAATAACAACAGAATTTTTACCTGAATTGAAATAGAAATCCAAAACTGAACTGAATGTACTTATAAGTAAGAATTCCATGGGCAGTTAATGACTATATTACCCTTCAAAATCTTAACAAGGGTTCATGGACCAATTTTAGGACAAAGGAAAAACAGTTACAAAAGGTGTTTATACAGCCTTTGAATATTTCAAATATTCAAATCTCACTTCAAGAAGAGGTCATGTAGTTTAGTTTCCCTTCCTCAAAAATATGACGAACTGGGGCCGGTCCCATGGCCGAGTGGTTAAGTTCATGTACTCTGCTTCAGCAGCCCAGGGTTTCGCTGTTTCGGATCCTGGGTGTAGACATGGCACCGCTCATCAGGCCATGCTGAGGCAGCATCCCACATGCCACAACAAGAAGGACCTGCAACTAAAATATACAACTATGTACCCGGGGGGCTTTGGGGACAAAAAGGAAAAATAAAATCTTTAAAAAAAGAAAAGACTGAGGAATCCAGGATTTGCTAGGTCATTTCTTAAAAGAAAAAAAAAAAAATATGACGAACTTTTTCAGGTACTATAAAGGCTACTAATAAATGACTCTATCCAATTTACATAAATGATATTAAAAGGAAACATATTTTTAAAGTTCGAATGATTCATTGTTTTGAATAATTGTATTGCTACATATGCCAGAAATAATTATTAGAGTGCCAAACCACATATCAAAATCAGGTGTTTTATTTCCAGCTTAATATATACTACTCATCTTTTTTACTCCCTATATTATTCTGGAATTTATTAATATGGAGTTTTATAATATTTATGATAAAATTTCTAGTCATTAAATGCAAATTTTTCTTAAACTGTTATGGTTTCTACAGCTGTATTTGGAGGTGTAGCTAGATGAAGAAAAATATTGGCTTTGTTGTAATGAGAAATAAGAATACTACTTAATAAGATTTACTACCATGCTATAGAAAGGACTTCTAATACAAGCAAGCATAATCAAATTGTGTCACAAACTATTTTTATACAGATGTTAAAACTTTTTGGAATTTATTCTAACCAAAGAGTCCTGGGATCTTTTTTTTTTTTTGGCACTGAGAGGAGTCTTGGCTAAAGAGTACCATAACTTCACTCCCTTCTCCTGTTCTAGAAGAATTCTTTCACTGATATATGAAGGAATCCTTGGACACATTCCTGTTGTTCGTATTCTCTTCAGAGTGGGGATTAGGTGTCATCTGCATTGATAACAGATTTATGCATTATACACAAGTTTCTTTGCTAAGCTTTCTTTTTCTTTTTAAATGATGGAAAACTTACAATAGTATTTTGGTTAACTGTCCTTATGCTCAAGTAAATTCTTTTTCACAACTGCAGTTTTTGTCCAAATAATGCTTCCATTATGCTTTTGGAACTGAAATCTATAAATGAGCTTTATCTTTACTACACGTGAATTATACCTAGGTTCAGGGAAAATAAAAAGATAAGTTTTAGGCATGGTGGCTAAAATGGTAGGGTTTTCTTAACACCCTTTTTTAATTCCCTAGTTTCACAAGGGTTTAGCACAAAAGCAGTAAAGATGCAGATTCAGGACGTTCTGGATTAAAAACTCTAAATCAAGACTGATTTACTGCCTACGCCAAGAAAATTCTAAGTTCTGTTTTTTAAAGATTAATTAGAGGACTGGTTCTATATGACCTCAGTGGGGGGTGCAGGGTCCCTGAACCAAATCACTTGTACTATGTGTGTGCATAGCACCGATGTGCCATGCTAAATGTAATTCTCCTTTTCCTCCTTCTGGTTTTTGAGTATTTTCAGCCAAGCATTTGTTTAAGCTATAAGCTTTGCAAAATCAAGAAAGAAAGGATCCCCAAGAGCTTTCATGCCATTGGGATTTAATCAAAGAAATCTGTATCACCACTTTCCTGATAGCTATCTCTGCTCTATCCTCCTTTGAACAGCAGCAGTATCACTTCTCTACTCTTCTTACAACAATATTTCATAGACCTAACTGCCTCACATTTTTTCAAGCACATATGTTGTCCAGCCAGTTGAATCACAAGCTCCTTGAATTTAGGGAAATTTATCTTATTCATCTTTCTACCTTACACATCATTTTTTAACATATTATATTGTAGATAATCAATATGGGTTAAATATGATTTAAAAATCTAACCGATTTCATTCCTTCTTATAAGCAAAAATGTCTAATGTATTCTGGTAATGAAAAAGTCTAATGAAAGGAGCCAAGAAATTCATCACGACCTAGTGTGAATGAAGTTGATAATCTTCTATCACTTAGTGAAGAACTTTAAAATAGTCACCTTCAGAAACACTTCAAATTTCCATCAGAAACCAACAATGCAGGACAAAATATTCAAAACTATAAGCTTCTTCAGTTATCCATAAATAAATAAGAATACCTATGCCATTCTGACACAGTATACTTCTAAGATTGGCCACAAAAATCATTATTTATCTTCATGTAAATAGCTTAAATGTGTTTCCTTCTACACACACTGCTACAATTTAGTTTCAGCTCTTCCAGGAAAAACATAATAAGAGTGTATTCATTGTAGGCAGTGCAAATTAAACCCAGAGAAAAGTTACTACAAAGGACATTTCCACACATGCCCTCCATCCCAGGTTCCTAGAAGACCCATTAGGGCATTCAGTACCAAAAGGAGAGAGGCACGTTAACAATTTAATTTAAAATCCTTTGGTAATTTGCAATGGAAACTTGTAAGAGCTGGATTTAATCTAAACTGTGTTTCAGCTCTGTAGTGTATACATACAGTTTTCATCTTATGTTTCAGGCAAGAATACTGAATACTGAATACCAATGAGTTTGGGAATTGGGATTGAACAATAATAGAAAATACTTTTTGAGTAATCACTTCTGAAATTCCTCAGTATATTTCTAAGTTCATCCTCTTTAGCTTTCTTACGGTTTCTTAAAACATATGCCTCAAATTCCAGGAGGAACTTTTTGTTCTTCTATAATTGTGGAGTTGCCAATCAGATAAAAGTTTGAGGGCTGCACATTTAAGATTAATGGAGGCATATTGATGGAATTGGGGCTCTAGGCCTTCAAGAGGACAGCTATCCTCAGTAATTCTGAATCAAAGATGAACCCACCTGTGCTCAAGTGTCTTAGCTAAGTCTTTTCCATTCGTGACAGCCCTCAAGGACTTGTACTTTCAAGAATGTACCCTGGAGGGCCGGCCTGTGGCCTAGCGGTTAAGTTCCTGTTCTCCACTAAAGCGGCCCAGGGTTTCACTGGTTCAGATCCTGGGCATGGATGTGGCACCACTCAGGCCACACTGAGGTGGTGTCCCACATGCCACAACTAGAAGGACCCACAACTAAAATATATAACTATGTACTGGGGGGACTTGGGGAGAAAACGCACGAAAAAACAAAAAAGAAAAGAATGTACCCTGATATATTGAGGTGTCCTTGTATTTTATCCTAGACCAGGCCTTACTGTCCTACCCAGGCTCTATGTGCATCAGAACCCTAGACTATTCTGGGTGAGAGCACGAGTGAACCCTTTTACAAAATCAAAATAACTTTTTAAAGCAAATGTTACCTAGTGCTTTCTTCTACTTTGGTGACTACATTCTAGGATGAACAAAAATCATCTATTGTGAATATTTAAGATTCAGATTCAGAATATTGAAAAGAGATTCTGATTCAACAGGTTGTAAGTGAGGCCCATGAGTTCATTATTTTAAGAAGCCCCCCAGATAATTCTAATTAATGTGAAATATGCACATGTCGGTGGTTTGAATCACACATGGGAAGCACAGTCTATGTTCAGAACATGAAAGCCCATCTCTCCATCATTACACCATTTCAAGAAACACTGGTATTAATATTTATAATAGGGCATTTCTATCCTAGTTTATTAAGCTCCGTAATAATGTACTCTTTTGTCTTAGAAACTTATGAAGGAATTCAAGAGTAGTTGAGAAGAAATTGTCATGTTTTTTCCAAATGTTTCTTATCAGAAAACATTTCTAATTCTCTAACAACCAACTGGACAAGGGCAACATTATTCCAATTATTATAACCATCATAATTATAAATTAATTATAAAGTTGTTTTAATTTCTCTGAGGGAAGAATTCCTCATTCATAAACTATAGAGTTCCTGTAGCTATAGTGATATCTGAACTGTTTTTATGGATGATGTTTTTGTGTGGGTTGAACATGACCACTTTTCCATTGATCAGATAAAAACTGAATCATCAAGCCATAAAAAATTATGAAGCCATGATTCCATTCAAGCTATTTCTTAAACCACTTTGTCCATTTTCTTTAGTTTACTCTTTAGAAAAACTATATATATAAAGCACTATATTGAGATTTGTCAATTAGAGGCTCTAAGCTGGGAAATGAGAGATATTATAATTCTTAAATCCCATTTGGCCAAACTTTTAGAAAATTGGATCATGAAATAAAAAGAAGCAAAACCTACGTCAAATCTGTCTGCTTAATAGCTTGCTTCAGCACTCTTCTAATACCACAGTGGTTTTTTCTTTCAAAATTAAGCAATTTTATAAAAAGACACTGTTCTTACCCACATCCTCCCATTCCTTATTGTTGGCCCATCTTCTGCCAGTCTCAACACATACAAATCTATTTTGTATCCTCTTCCCTCACAAATGCTGAATCCAAATCCTTTGGCACCTTTTTCCATGTCCACTGGGAAATATCAAAATCCTTTGGGGTTAAGGAGAAAATGGAATAACAATTGCTTAAAATAAAAAAAATTTTGAAAATTTAAGTACCACTAGTGTTTGTTGTCAAGCATTCACATAAAAGATCTGCTTCACAACTAATTTGGGCTAACGTCAGCAAATACAAGCAAAACAGGAAGTCCAGCTACGCCTATAGATGTTTCCCATTATAAAGACAAAAGTACAATCCTGCAAACAGGATATTAATTTAATCTTTATGTTTGTAGCTAAATAACTAATTTAGTGAGTTATTGTATTGTTGGACAGTGGCAGTGCCATAATTTCATTTACTTATCCTTTATTCAAAGGACATTCAGCAGTGTCAAATGTACAATCTGTCAATATTTTCTCGGCCATCATGTATGCTTTCCCAACCAATGTACTATATTGTTTAAGTGGATTTTCTATCATTAGTTTGAAAAGTTGTAACAAATTGTGATTTTTAAAAAGCTCGCCATGTTTACATTTAAAATACTCAATTCCTTTTCTGTAATCCTGAATGATTTGCCTCAAAATCATGTCATCAGAGTGATGACATTATCATATGTCATATAGCCTCTGGAAAACTCCAGTGGATGATTTTGAGCAAATAAGACTGACAGGTCACCTCGGTGAAAATGGTAGGGTAGGTAGATCCACAGGTTGTCTATCCACAAAAACATCAAAAAATCAACCAAAACTCTCAGAACCAACTTTGTTAAAATTCTAGAGAATAGTCAAAGGTTTACAGCAACCAGCAAATACTAAATCAAGAAAAAACCAACTTAAAAATGGTAGGAATATAAACCCATATACTTCGTGGCATTATTGACAATAGCCAAAATGTAGAAACAACTCAAGTGTCCATCTATGGATGAATGGATAAGCAAAATGTGGGTATATATACAATGGATTATTATTCAGCCTTAAAAAGGAAGGACATTCTGACACGTTACAAAGACATTATACTAAAGTAAGCCAGTCATAAATTCATAGTCACAAATTCATAGAGACGGAAAGTAGAATGGTGGTTGCCAAGGGCTGGAGGGAGAGGAAAATGGGGAGTTATTATTTAATGGATACAGAGTTTTGGTTTTGCAAGATGAAAAAAGTTTTCGTGATAGGTGGCAGTGATGGTTGTACAACAACGTGAATGTATTTGATGCCACTGAAATGCACACTTAAAAGTGATGGAAATGGTAAATTTTATATTACTTGTATTTTACCACTATTTAAAAAATAAAGAAAAAACTTTGAGAAGTGTTAAAAAATTAGACTCAAGCAATCCTGAGAAAAAAGAACAAAACGGGAGGCATCACAATCCCTGACTTCAAAACATACTACAAAGCTACAGTAATCAAAACAGCATGGTACTGGTACAAAAACAGGTGCACAGATCAATGGAACAGAACTGAAAGCTCAGAAATAAAACCACACATCTATGGCCAGCTTATCTTCGAGAAAGGAGCTGAGGGCATACAATGGAGAAAAGAAAGTCTTTTCAACAAATGGTGCTGGGAAAACTGGAAAGCCACATGTAAAAGAACGAAAATTGACCATTCCTTTTCACCATTCACCAAAATAAACTCAAAATGGATCAAAGACCTAAAGGTGAGACCTGAAACCATAAGGCTTCTAGAAGAAAACGTAGGCAGTACACTCTTTGACATCAGTATTAAAAGGATCTTTTTGGACACCATGCCTTCTCAGAGAAGGAAAACAACAGAAAGAATAAACAAATGGGACTTCATCAGACTAAAGAGCTTCTTCAAGGCAAATGAAAACAGGATTGAAACAAAAAAACAACCCACTAACTGGGAAAAAATATTTGAGAGCCATGTATCTGACAAAGGCTTAATATCCATAATATATAAAGAACTCACACAACTCAACAACAAAAAATCAAACAACCCAATCAAAAAATGGGCTGGAGACATGAACAGACATTTCTCCAAAGAAGATATACAGATGGCCAACATGCACACAAAAAAATGCTCATCATCACTGATCCTTAGGGAAATGCAAATCAAAACTACACTAAGATATCACCTTACACCCATTAGAATAACAAAAATATCTAAAACTAATAGTAACAAATGTTGGAGAGGTTGTGGAGAAAAAGGAACCCTCATACACTGCTGGTGGGAATGCAAACTGGTGCAGCCACTATGGAAAACAGTATGGAGATTCGTCAAAAAATTAAAAATAGAACTACCGTACAATCCAGCCATCCCACTACCGGGTATTTATCCAAAGAGCTTGAAGTCAGCAATCCCAAAAGTCCTATGTACCCAAATGTTCATTGCAGCATTATTTACAATAGCCAAGACATGGAAGCAACCTAAGTGCCCATCAACAGATGAATGGATAAAGAAGATGTGGTACATATATACAATGGAATACTACTCAGCTGCAAACTAGAACAAAATCATTCCATTTGCAATAACATGGATGGACCTTGAGGGAATTATGTTAAGTGAAATAAGCCAGCTAGAGAAAGATAATCTGTGTATGACTCCACTCATATGAGGAATTTAAAAATGTGGACTAAGAACAGTTTAGTGGATACCAGGGGAAAAGTGGGGTGGGGGGTGGGCACAAAGGGTGAAGTGGTGCACCTACAACACGAATGACAAACATTAATGTTCAACTGAAATTTCACAAGATTGTAACCTATCATTAACTCAATAAAAAAAATTAGACTCAAGCAAAAAACAAAATGCTGATCTCCCCTTCTTGGGGTCATCTTCAATCTTTAAGTGATTTTCTAAGAGGCCTCGTCAACAGGCTGAGTGGGGAGGAGATCACGCCTTTCTGTCCTCCTCATAGGAAAGGAAGATCTTCAGCTCTCACCAGAAGCATCCTTCTCTGCAAAGCTAAACACTTGAATTTGCAGTCCTCTAGTTATATTGACTGGGTGACATATATTGATGGACATTGATGGGAGAATGGTGGTAAAACTGAGTCTACACTGGTATTTTCTAGGGAAATAGCTGGTCTCAACTACTATTGGTTTTCTAAGGAATAAGGAACATTTACAACCTTTTGCCCTTAGCCAGAGTTGCAATTCATGTAGACAAAAGAATACCTCTTGACATGACGTTACAATTTATTTTATAGGTATGCGGGAAAACGTGATAGCAACCTTAATAATTCTGCCACTATGAATTTCAAGGAATGTCTCTGATATTCTTTATTCAGGAGTGTAAATTCTAAATTACAAACTATCTTTTTTGTAAAACTCAATACATTTAATTTAATCAATGTTTTATCATTCCAAGTAAACTCTATGTAAATTTTTATCTTTTAATTAAAATCCTACATTATTTTAAAACCTAAAATATGAGCAAAGTTTTGAAATAAAGTTTTTTGGCCCTCTTCTAAAATAAAATTCAATTAAAAAACTTAAATGGCTTTCCCAAAATGGTTTTAACTTACTGTAGTCATTAAAATCTGTATAATCTTTGTACATATCTAGCTTTTATTAAAGACAAAAGTAGATCCAGTTCTTTATTTGCATAACCATATTATTTGACCATGATTTCTAAGAAATAAAGTGAAGCCCGAAAATCATTTCATGTTTATTCTTTACAGTTAATAATATTGTTTATTGAAATATTCTGACTTATGAAATGACTGGATGAGGTCCTAATTATGGAAAATACGTTTTAATTATTAAGTCACATTAGAAATAAGAGATGTTTCCCTAAATTTCATTGTGAAGTGGAGAGAGAGGGGTCCTATTAAGTAAACTGATCATAGACAAAAGATTATACTTTTGTTTGCTCACGGTGATCCTTGCTATCAGCGTCTGTTGGCTCTAGTCCAAGGGATACTATTCTAGTTGTACTCTGCGTGAATGGAATTGGGCCACAGAGGCTGTCATCCTCATAGATTCTATGCCATAGAATACAATGTGCATTGTGTCCTCTGGTGGTGTGCAGCTTGGCAGCACTGCTCAGAAAATCTTTTCTTTTTCTTAATTAATTTTATTAGAGCAAACAAAGATATACAAAGAAATAGGAATTTGAGTTTAAAAGGAGTAAATGTGAAGCCAGTAATAAAATCACTGGTCAATTGCAAAGTTTGAGGGAAGTGAATTATTCCTTCATTTCTGTACCATAAAGTACCATTCAACATATTATATGTAAATAGAATCATACTGGATTACTGCAAAGGACTGCCTCTGAATTACATCAAATCGTGCCCATCACCCTAGTTTCTATGCCTTCAATGAGCCTCTGCCACCCAGAGTAAGAATGGAAAATAAAGGCAAAGAGAGAAAGGGAGGAAAAGAAGTTTGGAACAAGAGTTCGTCAACTTAAGGCTGAGGAATTTGAGGTGCAGGTAGCAGAGGATACAGGAAAGTCTCAGGACCAAATAAGTCTAAAACAGAAGGTCTTTTCTGCTCTTATATGCGAATTAGCTCTCATCAAAGTACCAGTTCTTGTTAATATAATAATACCATGGGGATTTTCCCATGAGCCAGGTACTGAGCTTAGGTATTTGTATACCTAACATTTATCTATATCTTCATAATGAACTGTGAAGTAGACATGTTTCTTGACTTAAAGATGAAAAAGTTGAAGCTTTAAAGGTTTAAATATTTGTTCAAAGTCACACTCGTTGTGGGTGAACTCAAGAACCTAACTCCAAAACCTAGAGGCTCCTAAGCTATACGCTGCTTCATTCTACCTTCCACTACCATGCTTCTTCTCTGATTCCATGTATGCATTCCATTCACTCACTGAACGTTTTTTAGCACTTGCTTGGTGTGGTTACTCTGCCAAAGAGATACACAATCGAATAAGGCATAGTTAGCTTCCATTCTGCAAGAATTCACAATCTAGGAGAAGAAAAAACAAGATATAACAGAATACAAAAGTACTGTGTTACAGGTAGGAAGAAATAGATGGGTGCACAAGGAAGCAGCAGGAAACCTCAAAATCAAGGGTAATAAATGTTTCCCAGAGGGTGAGATTTAAGTACTCTTTGTAACACTTCTCAAGGCTTGTGTTAAGTCTTATTATAACCTATGCACACAAAAGTGTAACCTTGTTCATTTACAACATGCAGATGAGCAAATCTATCCTGCACTAAGCCTTAGTGAGTAGGCTTCCTTAACCAGGGAAATGGCCATTATTTTCAGCTCTAGAGATAATGAAAAATATCTCAATAAAAGATGAAAAATAGAGATTTTTGGTTTGTCCCAGCTTTTGTTCCTTGAATGAATGATACATGCTATGTCTTTGATGCCACTGTCCTCCTCAGCCCTAATCCATTTGTGATATCAACCAAGGCTGTAAGAGTGACACCGTCCCAGACTTTCATAGATGTACTTAGTGCAGGAAAGAGCTGACTACATCACTCTTTCTTCCCTTAAGAGCAAATTGGTGGAGTAAATTGCACGACATTCATTTTGAGTGGTAGCCAACAGTTCGAGGTGGGTGGGAAGCATAACACCATTATACAAAAAATGAGGTCGGGAACTAAACGTATTTTTCTGACTCAGAAGTGGAGTTGATCCCCCTTTTTTGGCTATGTTCTAGCAGCTGATGCTTGACTCAGCATCACTGAGCATGGAACTTGCCTACATTAGACATTCAGAATATTCCCGTAGCACAGTTTTCTTTTTATTAAAAGTAATAATTCTGCTCTTACTTAAGAGAATAAGATGATCGCTTTTGTTTTTGTAAACATTTTAAGGAAGAAAAGTCAACCAGACCTGTGTACAGAGAAGAGAAGAAATAAAATTGTAAGGTCTAGTAACTATGCTATTATCTGCATAGTAAAAGTCAAAAGTTGGGTGAATTTGGGTAGTGACAAGCATGGATCCCCAAATAATACAATATCAAGGAAAGAGTAGGAATTCACCAAAAAGAATAGGCTACAGGGCCGGCCCAGTGGCATAGCAGTTAAGTTTGCATGCTCCGCTTTGGCGGCCAAGGGTTTGCCAGTTAGGACCCTGGACTCAGACCTATGCACCGTCTTTCAAGCCATGCTGTGGCAGGCTTCCCACATATAAAATATAAGGAGTTTTGCACAGATGTTAGCTCAGGGCAATCTTCCTCAAAAAATAAAAATAAATAGGATAAAATTTCATTCCATGTAGAGGAAACAATATAAAAAGGCACCAAGGAAGGGAAAAAAAAAAAATGCCTTGTTCAGAAAACTTGTATATTTTGTCATGACTAGAGACTTGCAGTAGAAATGTAAGACGAAATTACAATAGAAGTATAAAGAACATATTGTAAAGTATCTCCTTTGAAAAATATCTATATTTTCTAGCATTGCAATTTCCAAACACTATTGTACAGATAGAACTTTTTTTTTAAAGCTTTTAATTTTCCTTTTTCTCCCCAAAGCCCTCTGGTACATAGTTGTATATTTTTAGTTGTGAGTCTGTCTAGTTGTGGCAAGTGGGACACTGCCTCAGCATGGCCTGATGAGTGGTGTCATGTCTGCGACCAGGATCCAAACCGGCGAAACCCTGGGCCTCCCAAGCAGAGTGCGAACTTAACCACTTGGCCACGGTGCCGGCGCCTGTAGACAGAACTTTTAATCTAAAAATGGCTAATATGAATTTCCAAGAGGTGAAAATATAATGCAGAATTTCCTAAACTTACTATGTTTAACCCATCTGAAATTAGGCAATGTTTTAAAATTGATAGGTACATTTTCTGTGGCAGTGTTTCTTTTTAACCTTCCTCACCACCCCCCACACACAAAAAGTTGGTTTTTAAATTTTTTTTTGAGGAAGATTAGCCCTGAGCTAACATCTGTCACCATTCCCCCTCTTTTCGCTGAGGAAGACTGGCCCTGAGCTAACATCCGTGCCCACCTTCCTCTACTTTATATATGGGACGCCTGCCACAGCATGGCTTGACAACAGGTACGTAGGTCCACACCCAGGATCTGAACCAGCAAACTCCAGGCCAGTGAAGCAGAATGTGCGAACTTAACCACTGCGCCACTGAGCTGGTCCCAAAGTCATTCTTTTTATATAGATCATGTGTCATAAATCTATGGAGTTGTGTAAAATAGAAAGAATACAATATTTGATTATACAGTTTCCCCCTGGTTAACACCTATTAATAACTTAGTAAACTAGCGTTCCTTGATATAGTTTAGAACAAAGTACTGTAGGCATTAGTCAGTTCCAAGTTTCATTTAGTGGGTTTTTCAACTTTACCCTCCTAAGATTAACTTTCACACTGATATATAGAAAAACAAATGAGCTTGGGCAGTGGAGCCTATAATTATTTCCAACACTCTCTTTGGGAAGACTTAGTGAAACCTCATCAGTTGATGAAATATTGTCACACAAGTGCTCCCATATTATATAAGTAGCACAGGTAGGAAACCAACTTCCTGGTTTTCAGGTTCTACATCTTATTGGAGGGAAGTAATTTCTCCCACATAAAACTTTTCTACCCTATGGGGATTTTGAATATAATGTATGTGTGTATGTTGCAGCAGTGTAGGGGACTAACGAAGAAAATAAGAATCATGTGAGTTGTTATTTGAATCACATTACTTTTAAATTGAAATTAATTATACTCAAGACAAAATTTACTGCATAATTTTATTAATCAATTACATAGATTACATCCCAGGACATGCAGGAAGGGAATAACCCTGAAGCTGGGAAGACCTTACAAATTTTGACATTACAGACTCTAAATGAATCTATAACTCTTCCTGCACTGACATTAACAATATGAAACCCAGGCAATATGAAGAGGAAGGCATTGTGATAAGATAGCATCTTGAGAGAATTTACTATTTTATGAAAACAATGAATCTGGGATTGACACTGGATTATATAGCCAGTATTTATCACAAGAAATGAGAGTTATTGAGTATAAAAATCAGGTTGTAGACAGAGGAAAGTAAATTTAATCCATTATAGGTTTGACATTAAGACAGGAAAGTGTTATTTTTTTTCTTGTAAATCTTTTCAGCTTGAAACTAATTTTTTTCTCTGTGTTGATCTATATTTTACTGCTTCAGAAAGTCACACATTTTTCCACAATTTGAACATTTTGAATTGAGTACACAGAGAATTCATAAGTATGGATAATCACTAAGCCAGTAGAATGACACATTTTGCTACCCATCATTTTAAAGCCATGTCTGATAGCTCTGTCTAAAATCCATTTCATACGATTTGTAGGATACACTCAACAAATTCACTGTGCATTCATCAAAGGAATAATCAAATGTACAGTGATATGTTTCCAGAAGACTTTGGAGGTAGTTTGGGACTGACCTCTCCTAGCATCTTTCCTCCTGCCTATGCCCTCAAAGCATAGATGTAGATGAACATGGCAGATTGCTGGAAAGGTCAACAGAGTTAAAACAGGGTCTCTCAAGGTGAGGTTGCCTCTATGATGTTTGTCATTTTGTTCACTGACATGCCTAGTAAAACATCATTTGGGCCAGCAGATGTCTTGTTGTGAGTACCCTTCTTAACATATAAACAAATATCATGTTCCCTATAATTGTTTTATATATTGAGTCATATTCATTCCCATAGGGCCACCGTGGTTAGTACTTTATTAATCATAGGAGAAAGTTACTAAAAGTTGAGATCAGTTGCACTATTTCTGGGTGACATTCTGGAATAAAAATGTATATTACCCAGTTTATATATGCTCCCTGCTGATGAAACACATATCCAAAAGACTTTAAGCCATTTCAAAAAGTATAAACAATCCACAAAAGACTAATAATTGCCATCACTGGAGTTGTTCTAAAAAATATGCAGAATCTAAAAAGCAAGGTAAGGGAGCAAAGGCATGTGATTAAGGAAGCTTATAGCATGCTAAAGCATCTACCTTGACGGGGAAAATACATTTGAATAAATAAGTTCCAGCACAGCAGTTTAAAAAGTTATTCACTTTACTTCATATTTCTACCTTTTATTTTTAAAGCAAAGGAAAAAGCTAACTTTTGCTCTCTGACTCAAATCTTTTTAGAAATGAAGTAAGATAATAACTAAATTTAATTTTTAAATTCATCCTTTTTGGCAATTTTGTGAGTTAATTCCTAGAATAAAGAGTCTGCCTTCAGCTTTTGACTTTATATTTTCCCCGACTTTCCTTAGCTTTACATGGTCAAGACCTGGTTTTCCTTGCAAGTAGCCTGAGAGAATTAAGTTTTGTCATGGTTCACAAAACCAAAAAGCTAACATCAAAATCTTCTTACCCTAAACAGATTGCATACAGGTTAGGAACTTCAAACATAATAATCAGCAATATGGTTTCAATTCTAGAGGGGCTGCAATGAAGTCTGCAGTCAATGACACAGTCTTGTCTAGTCTGTCACTGTGGGTAACAGTGCAGAAAAAAAACAATATATGATGCATGACAGATGAAGAGTGAGGATTGAGAACCAAAACAGACGGAGTGCTTTGCTCACAGAGCAATTGAGCTGCAGTAATCAATTTACCTACGACCAAAGGAGTGTTAGGATGGTGAAAATTCCAGGGACCGATTGCATTCCCATCTTGGGAATCCTAGAATCCTCCTGACAAACACAGCACAAAAACAGGAGAACGCCTATCACTCCCAGGCAGGAGGATCTAGACCTCTTCATCAGCAGGCGCCGGGTTCCCTTAAATAAAAGAGGCTTTCTTTAGGCACTAGAGAAAACATTTACTTCATCCAGTGTCAGATTGCAATAATGCTCAACATTTCCAGACACTGTGGGGATCGAGGTTAAACACACCCTTTCAAAGTGGAACCTTAGCTAAAACATGCAGCCTGTTTGGCACATAGCTCTCCCTGATGAAGCCTCAGGCAGCTATCCTCCACCCTCACACTCCCATGCTGGGAGAAAATTTTTTTAAAAATTGTCAATTTTCTCATTCTTATCAACTTTCCAAACCATTTTTAGAAGCTGGGGGGTGTAAAAAAGGTATGCAAATATTGCTCCAGTTTAAGAACTTAATCTCTAAAACTGTGACAAAGTTATCAGAGACTTATAGTGAATAACCACTTATGTGGAGGGCCGTCTTCCATATTCCAAGACAACTCTAAGGAATGAGCGTTGATTTTTTTTTTAAGGGAGACAGGAAGTAATTATGTGGTTGTGAAAAAATCCATACTCTTATAGAAAATCTCCTGAATCATCAAAGTCTCCTATTTGTTAAATAGTTTAACAATATTAGAAAATAAATTTGAACTATGAAAGTGATTTTTAAATTCAATGGTCTTCACACTGGTCTATAAATGACATGTGAAGATTACCACCATAATCTCACTAACAAAATTAGAATGAATTTAACAGACAACAGATGAAAGTAAGAATATCTCTGCATTAGATAAAAGACCAGTTATCTCAATACAGACTATTAAAAGACAGGGCTTGAAATAGAGTAAGACCAATTGGTAATCAAGAAACATCTCCATTCCCAGTTGTTTAAAATGTATTGATAGAACACCTAGTATCTCTCAGGTGGTAGAGAAAACAAGATGGATAACATATTAATTACATGGTCTTTGCCTTCTTTTTTACTCCCTTACCCCATAACCACTTCAAGAATTTATAATCTTATATGGGAGAGACTTAGATACATAAGCAGGCACATTTAATACAATACAGTGTTTTATATTAAAGATATGCATAGGGTTCTTATACTTCAGGAATTAGGAAAGTCTTCCAGGAGATGTCATTTGACCTAAATCATAAAGCCTAGAAGCGAACCAAGGGATGGAAGACCAGTTGGGCTAGTTGGGCTGGGGAGACTGTAATTCATAAAATTAATGCCCCTGAGGATCAGTTAGACTGCATGGTAAGTAATCATTTAAAACTCTGGTAAAACGTTAAGCTAGTATCCTGAACATTGATAACACAAGAGACCTAGAAGCAATATTCCATTTTCAATGGCTGGCAGTGAGTGTTGAGGAGAGGGAAGAAGGTGGATGACTTCCCTCCCTTAAGTTATCATTTCATACAAAGTACACTTTATAAATAAAAGTAAATATCAAGTCATGGAATACTGCTCTTCAAACCAGTAAACTATGAGTTTTATGTATTCTCCTAGAGATCCCTTTAATCTCAAATCTCAGACAGTTCAACCTTCAAACTCTCATAGCTTAAAAACTTTCAATCACATTGGTTTGATTGGCTAATAATTAATGGTAGACTCTTGGCACAAAACTGTTGTTTTCTTGGCTTTTAATATCACATCTACATATGTACATAAAACGAAGGACTGCCGCATTTATTACATTATTTTTACAGATGCAGTTGATAGAAAAATACAACAAATTTAATCAGGTATGAGTACAGTAAAATTATCTTAATTTTGAATCACATGAGCAGTTGGAGAAAGATATTTTATGGAAAATTACCTCTCTTGATTCTGAAAAGTACACGTACAAAATAGTGCAATTCTCCACTGAGTCTTTATGTATCAACCTACTGCTCTTTAGCATCTTTTATTATTGCTTTCTCTGCATATCTTAGCAATTTATCCTACATGTGTGTTTATTTACTCTAGAGCCTATTAAATTACAAAATATATTTCTCAGTGATCTCTTGCAAATTAACAAATAGCTGGATGAGTTATAGAGTAAATACAGCCTCACACTAGAAGGTGCAAAGCTTTGTGAGAAACTTCAGAGAAAATGTTTTTCACACCAAAAGATTATAGAGAATCTCTCACATGCAAACAGACTAAGACAAAAACACAAGAGTATTCATACCTGTAAAAATAAAAATGTATTAGACTAGAGGACCTTAATCTTGAGGGATTTTTACTTTGGTAAAGAAAACATGACATATTTTGCAGTTTTAAAGAGTAAATTTTATATGATAAATTCATTAAAAATGTCATAGAACTTACTCATTCCAATGAAGTCATTCTTTGAAGATTCATTAATCTTTCCAGTCACATGGATCCATTTTATAAGGCTTTTCAAAATTCAAATACCATTTCTCAGTTACAAAATAGAACTTTATTGAAAAAAGTCAAACCCTTCTAAAAGGTGAGAAATTTGTCCCTACATAAAACAAGTGGAACACTCACAAATAGTATGTAACTATAAAAGTCATACATATGTCAAAACATGAATGTATTAATTTTAAAAACCTTAAGATGACTTGAGGAACATTTTAAAATATTAGGAGAAGCTGGATTAAAAGAGTAATATTTTATATTTATACATCCTTTCTCTATTATTTTCATCTTATTTCCCAAACCAAGTTTTAAATGCCTCATGTTAGAACTATTGACCTCAGGGACCACCATGATCTCCATCATACACAGCACTAGGAAAACATTGGAAGTGTATGAGGTTTATTGGGAGCGTAGCTAATATGTCACTGTTGGTTGCCCTACATGGGACACTGTATAAAACATTTAAATTAAATATACCTTCCTTTAAAACTTATTTTTCATGTATTTTGACATATTAGGAATCATATAATTCAGAAATAGCTCAAGTAAAGAAAGTAAAGAGATTGAACACAACCTCAATTGGCGTTGTTTTGGGGACCATAACATCTATTTTTAGTTTGACTCAACCTTTTGTTATTCAGACTGTTGTTCTGACCTTGAGTAGAGATAGTCTACAAGGTTCCTTCTGAATAAAGACTCTTCCTGGAAATTAAGATCTTCACTCTGAAACCAGCAGGGATATTTTCTGATGCCTCATGTTGTAGAGAAGTTGTGCAGCTATATTTTTACTAGAATTGCAAATCAAACTAAAAAAAGTTTAAAAGCTGTTTAGAGATATGCTTGCTATAGTAACTTTACAATACTAATTAGTTTATAATGACTGCAATCATATTTGCAGTTGATGGTAGAGATTCACTTTTCTTAGGTGAAAAGAAACAATAAAGAAAGCACAGACCGTCCCTTTTTAAGCAACACACCCTTACAAGTATTATAAAATGAAACCTCAAGTTCCCTCAAAGTCCACATCCAAGAAGGAAAATGGATAAAGACAAATTCCAAGACCCTTATATTTCAACTTTTGTGTCTGGTACTCAAAGAAAACTGAAATCTTTTTATTTAAAATTGCAATGACCTTCCTGAAGAAGATTTTAAGCCCAGCATGGTAATTATAGATTGGCATGTTGACAAATCAGTGTTTTTGGCTGAGAATAAATTAGAACATATGGATGGAGGCAGATATTCCTAACACCCCAATTTGTTCCACATTTTTTTAGCTTAGAAGTCCAGAGACCTAGCTACAAGTTCAACTGCTAACACTTAACTGCCTTGTGACCGTCTCCGTCTTTTAATCTAGCTATGCCCCAATTCCCTCATCTTTGTAAGCAATGGGTTTTGAAGAATAATATCTGTACATCAGAGGACTGTGTAATCAGATGGGTTTTCACCTGTGAATGACTGCTGAGAGGAGCCAGGACGGTTTTCACATCTGAGAACAGTGACACTGAGAGGTTATAGAGCTTGCTGCAATAACTCCGGCAGGCAGCTCAGAGGCGGAGGAGGCAGAGCATGTGAAGTGGGTCACAGAGGCACACGGCAGGCAGACCCAGTGGGACAGGCAGAGCAGTGAGAACATCTGGAGGAACGGGCCTGTGGGAGTTAGAAAAAACACAACCTGAACTGTGTTCCCCTTGCCTCTGCCAAGGGTCTGGTGAGTCTCAGCTATCATCTATAATCAGGACCATTGAGAGGAGGAATTACAAAATAAAGATAAAGAAGTGAAGCACGATGATAGAAGGGAGGCCCGAAGGAAGGGAGCAAAGTGAGGTGAAAAAGGAAAGAGATCACATCTGTAAGTCTATCTACTTAGTCATTTGCAAGACTACAGGATGGAACAAAAGACTGAAGAGTGAAAGTAAGAAAGTCTATGAGACTGCTGGAAGGGAAGGAAGACCAGGAAGAGCATCTTTAGGAAGCTGCACTTCAAAGGGAATAAAGGCAGCTGTTTAGCAAGGCCTACGTGATGGAAGCCATTTATAGCACGTGAATTCAAAGGCAATACAAGATTAATAGGAGCTGATACATACATGAGCTCTTAACATTTTGCCAAGTACTGATAATTTGTTATAATTCAACCACGAGAAAGAGAGATGTTAGATGAGAACTTCAAATTGAAAAAGAAGTTAGCTTAATTATAAAATTGGGGTAAAGTATTTAAGCCATATTGTGAACATTATAATGAGCTTATTAATCAGATCTCAGATAAGGAGTTTATTTTCTTTAGGAATAAACAGTGAAGATAGAGAAATTGCAATTTGATTAAAGAGATTGTACTATGGAAACTGTCTGAATGAAAGTATAGGCAAGATTGAGATTTTTAATGGAAGAGAGAAAGACAAACCATGGTAAGAGGCTGACAGATTAAATTCACTAATATTGTCTAGAACAGTGCATGCTTCATATAGAAATACCATATATTTTTGTTGACTCACCTTATCAACATATAAAATTCAATATTTTATTTCACATAATTTGATATAGCTCCCATTCTGTCTCACTTCTGGAATTACAAGCAGACATGGTCCAGTTCTCTACAGAGAGCCAGGGGTCTAAAATAGATGTGCAGTGGTAGTAGGCAGGCACCAGAAGGCAGAGATTGAGTTGCTCATCCTGAAAAGCACAGAAAAAAATGCAGTATTCATAAGGCAGCTGGCATACAAAGGCCAGGATCAAAGAGTGCCCTGACTGCAAGAAGATGGGTACCAGTATCTGGATATTGTACCAATAAGTAGTAGATCCCCAGGCTATGTAGTCAAGAATAAGAAAAAGGCATGATATTAGCTAGGCAAGGCCCCAGTCCTGTAAAAACACATATCAAGACAAAGATTTGAATACAAGAGAATGTTTGGTTAACTAGAACTACTTTGACCCCCCTCCTTTTGAGGCCAGAATTCTAGGTAGCAAAGAAATATGAGAATTTGTTAAAACATATATTGCTGATGTCACTAGGCCAGACATCTAGATGCTTTTGTACACAATATGATGCAAATGAGTTTGCACTATGGGAAGTATCCATATGCTTATAACTCAAAACAATCCAAGGAAGGATTCCTCTGGGAATTTAGTGGGAACAATTTCACAGCAGCAGAGGCTATGAGATACGGATGACTGTGGAAGAAACATATGAAAGAAGGACCGGGGAGGAGAACTAAAGGACCCTGATCAGTGCCAGCAGTGCCTTGAGATGAAAGCAGCTTGTCAACAGAGTTCACATCTAGGTGGCAAATGGCCAGTTAAATACAGTTGAGTTACAAAGGGGCACTATTGCAGGTGACTCCAAATGACAATGACTTTTCATTTTGAAGGGTTTAGGGGTCAGTGCCATGCTAACTTTAAGCTACTACAGTAGACATGGGGAAAAATATTCTGTACCTTGGTGACTTTACCATCCAGTACCTCCACACACAGTGGCCTCTTCTCTCAGACAACTGAAGATTGAATCTAATATGAAACCCGTCAAGCTCCAGCAGAAGCTGGAGATAACGGTAGAACAAAGAGAAGGAGCAGGGCAATGGGACAAAGGAGGAGCCTAAAAGCAGACACTATGGTATTGATATATTTAAAGTCTTAGGTCAAATGTTGGATTCATGGTTTTAAAGTTTTTATGATTCATATCTTATACATTGCATGCACTTTTTTGCTTCTTTAAAATATTAAATAATAAATTTGAAAATAGAGAATAGAAAGGAGTTGGAAAGTGAATATGTGGACTTGGAGTTAATGAAAGATAAAAGCAAAGGAAATAATTAAGTATAAACATAATCCTGTTTTTCCCAAGACTGCCCATTTCCCCTATTGTCTCCGTGTAATTATTAAAGTAATAGTGCCTACTTTCACACTCAAAAGTGTCCCATTTTGAACACCTGTCCCCCAAGATTCCTGACCCCTGGGAACTGTGACTATGATGGATTTCACTCTCCTGATTAGGTTATGTTATATGGCATAGTTGGCTTTATGAAAGAGAGACTAACTGGGATGGATCCAACTTAATCAAGGGAGCTCTTCAAAGGAACTGGGCTCTTCCTGAGGAAAGAGATTTGCAGTTTGACAGGAATATATACAAGATACAAGAGATATTTTCCATTCCTTGTAAGATGGAGCAATGTGACACAGAAAGCAGTCGGACTCTAGCTGTTGAGAGCAGCACCTGGCTGACAGCCAATAAGGAAATTGGGACCTCAGTCTTACACCCACGAGGCACTGAATTCTGCCACAACTATGTTATCTTGGATGAGAACCCTGACATCCAGATGAGATTACAGCACTAGCCAACTTGATTTCAGCCTTATAAGACCTGGAGTACACTATACCCAGACTTCTGACCTACAAAACTATGAGCTAATGAAGCAGCTATGTCTGCGGTAATTTCTTACACAGTAATTTAACACTCATGCAGTTACCCCAGAAATACTTGAATATTCTAACTTTAGCTTCAAGCTGTATGGTATGAAAAAAATTAGCAAAAAATTTTAAGTTAAAAAAAGCACAGATTTCAAAATTATGATCAAATAAGTTGCTAAGCTATATTAATGATTCTGGCAAAGTAAAAGGTCATACCAGGAGCAAGTGTCTTTCTGAGACCTGCAAACTCTTAGACCAAAGCTGGTAATAAACAGTCACAAGGCTTTACTTGCAAAATTTGACATTTCAAGTTTGTGATTTGTGGTTTGTGTGTTTAGAAAGAAATATTTCCATTTGATCACAGAAAAATTCCAGGTTGGTCATACATTCAACTCATGATAACTTGAAAAAAAAAATGAAGTTACAGTATAGTGGCATGAGTACAGCATATCAGTAAAAGTTCACATTATAAAATATGGTTATATTTATATTCATGTTTATATTTCTAACTAGAAGTTCATTAGGAAACAAACCTGATAATACAGTCCTACTCTTTAAATACTTCTGTAGGTTTGCTCTTATAGTTGCGTGAAGAAGACAGTCATTCAAAAGGAGAAATAGAATACAATGTGATAAGTACTGCAAAAGAAATGTAAACCAAGTAATAGGGGTACAAAGACAAAGAAGCAACAGCTGGATTTACACTCGGAACTTCAGGTATGTTAGAAAGAACAGGTGAATTTTGAGCTGCATCTTTAAGGATTATGTTTCAACTATTAATTGCTATAAAACAACCAGCCAAGATAGAATCCAAATTCTTTGTCATGGTTTGGTATACAAGATCATTGCAATTGTTTCTTAATCTATTTTCATTGCGTCTTTCTAGCGAGTTACTCTTTTCTCCTACCCTGCTTCATATATATATTCTAAACGCACTGAAAATTTGATGTTCCTTAAATATGCTAACCCCTTCACAAATCCTTTCTTTTATGCATTTCTACATCTTCTATTGATATTTCCTATCTTTTCAGTTTTTCAAATTTCTTCTCCTCAGTGGCAGATACTATTTTTCAAAGACTGACGTAAAACTATCTCAAACCCCCAACGCTCCTCTAGAACGTCACAGCTTCTCCATCAAGAGTTAATGTCTATGTCTCTTCCTGAGCCTGAGTGGGACTTTTTGACTGCCTCAACCAAAAGTGTATGGCACAGGCGACAAAATGTGAATTCAAGCTAGGTCATAAAAATGCTATGTACCTCCACCTTGTTTAGTTCAAACCTTAGAACCCAACTACCATGCTATGAGGAAGGCCATGCAGCCTGTGGAGAAAGTCATTCGTAGAAGACCCACGGACCTTTCAGGCGACAGCGGGCATCAACTAGCCATACAGTGAGTGAGTCACCTTGAAAGTAGGTCCACTAGTCACTATTTGAGCTGCCCTAATTGAGCCCATATAATTTGTTTCTATGAAGTACTGCACAAAATACAGATTCATGAGTAAAATAAATGATTGTTTTAAGCTGTTAAGTTTGGGGGTTGTTTCATAGTAATAATAATTGGACTATCACCCTTAAAGATACAGCTCAAAATCCGCCTGTTCTTTATAACATCCCTAGAGTTCTAAGTGAATTCAGGTGTTTCTGCCTTTGTGTTTGCCCATCTTCCACTTAGTTTATGTCTCCTCCACAGTACTTATCACATAGTATTTTATTCGTCCTCTTGAATAACTGTCTTCCTTTAGGACTATGAAACTCTCAAAGGTAGGAACTGTTTCATGTCTATCTGGTGCCTGAGCTGGTGAAAGGAATGTATAAAATAGATACTTAGAAAGTGCTTGTTGATTTATTGAAATATAAGCTACATTAATAAAGAACTGAGAGAAAACACAGCAAAGATAATTTGATCGTCGTGTTGAAATGACCGTTGCTTCTGTTTGCTTAGAGGCTTTCCTTGCTGGTCCTCTCCTCTGTTTGTAACAGATTCCATTGCTTTAGACACACAAAACAAGGTAGTCCAATTATAAACCAGTGTCCCCAGCTGTGATCACAGGTCAGGAGACGGAAACGTGATCCAAGTTTAGTTGAGTTTATGAGACTCTTTTTCCTGGCTATTTGAAATGAGTGGAGACACCACCACTGAGGGCTATTAGAGACTAGTTACCTTAAGTCAGTTCTCTAGTTCATAGATCAGTAAAATTGTCCTGTAGAGGCCCAGATAGTAAATATTTTCAGCTTTACGGGAAACAGGGTCTCTGGCACTCCAATTCTGTCATTGTAGCATAAGAGCAGCAATAGACAATGCATAAACTAATGGGTGGGATTGTATTTCAATAAAACTTTATTTATGGACACTGAAAGTTGAATTTCATATAATTTTTATGTGCCACAAAATGAATATGAATAAACTGACTAAGTTTCTGTGCTACCTTGTGCAACTCAAAGTGAAAAAACAATTCTGGAGAAGAAATTTAAACGTAATTTGAACTTAAGGCTGCCTTTATTCTCACGCTAAGTAACTACAAGAAATGGTTTTTAGTCAATTTGGTTTTTGTGGTGCACTAAGGAAAACACTTGTACAATTCAGTCAGGTATTTGACTATTCTATCCCGTGATTCCACTATTTATGTACGGACCAGGAAGAAGCTATCCAGTTGCACATAAACACTAGCCACTAGCCAAAGGGCATAGGAATCAATCCTGTTAATACGTTGCCTCTGAAAACAAAAGTGCATATCCGTCCATCCACTCATCAATTTTCCGGGTAGGAGAGTGTTTCTTAACAATACCATTCAAGACAATAATATAAACACTTTTGCACATCTATGGTAATCATGAACTGGTTATAGTTATTAAAATTACTTTTAATATTTTAATTTTTTGAAAACCTTCAACTGGTAACTGCACACTGTCTAGATAACAAGTATCAGGAAGCTGTTTAGCACTGACAAATGTCTGTCCTGTTTGTTCTTCTCTGTGAGTCACATGTGCGTGATTTGATATTTCATTTAAACATTTTTTTCCTATCACTGACTTTAAGTCAAAACCGAACGACAAAATTCTATTAGAAACATGAGGCATACTTAAGTACACCCAATTCTTTTAGGTCAAACCTTTGCCTCTACTAGAGTCTAGAATTTTTTTTTCCCATTTGTGGTATTTTTACACTCATGATATCTATTTTTATACTTTTACATAAATAGATTTTGTCTCCTGGAGGCTATGAATTATACCCTCTGCTTAAGTTTTCCCCAGGGTCTATGATTCAGTTCATCCTTTTCTTCACAGCTATGGGATGGCTGAATCTAAGTCAACATTCAAATGCTTTAACTTTAATGACAAAATCTATCTGTGCCTGGGTACACATACACAGAGCTGTCATCAAGAGAAAATAAGATTGTGAGGCCCCCTTTAAGCTTCTCTGGAAGATCATTTAAATGGCTGTCATTTCTACTTTTTCAGCTTGTTCATCAAATTAGGAAAATATTCAAGTGAGAAAATTAAATCCTTATTTATCTTCATACTTTGAAAACTGCCATAGGCAGCATTAGATGACTTTACATTTTTCTTGAAAATATGCACACAGATATTTTCGTCTGAAATTTTCTGTAGTTGTTGAAAAAATTCAAAATTGGGCCATGTATATTTATTTAGACAAGTTATGATTGTATTCACATCCAATCGTGTTAAAGGGATTAATATAAAAATGGGCATAGCAGTGCTGAGCGTTGCCCGTATTATGAGCAACTCACACGTGAAAATCCCAAATAACAGTTTTCAAAATTCCTCTTCTGTCACGCTAAGGTCACTCTGCTTCCACTCTTGCTGTATCTAGGGACTTTTGGAACACGATAATGTCATTTTCTTGTCCTGTCCTGAAAATTCTCTGACCAATAATTTAATTATTTTTCCCTTCTTTCTTCATCAAGGAAATACATAGTGTATACAGAAATTTGATGGGTTTCCCATTCTGTCCATCATCGTTCACAACTTAGGGTATGTTACTTTAGATGTATATACTCACAGCATAGAAAAGTCATATACATTAACTTGATTTTTGTGGTGCATTAGTGAAAGCACTTGCACATTCGGTTAAGCATTTGACTATTTTATCCGGGGGTTCTACATGTACAGACCGGGGACAAGTTATCTGGTTGCATATATTCTATTTATGACTATGTCATATATAGACATTTATATGTTTATATAAAACCTATATCATGTGATGGATAAGTGAGTGGGCTCCAGAGTCAGATTGTTAAGGCTTAAATCCTAATTCCACCAATTCCTAAATGTGTGAAATTGAGAAAGTTACTTAATTGCTTTGTGCCTCAGTGTCCTCCTTAGCGAAAAGAGGTAATAATAGCACCTATCTTACTGTATGAGGATTAGGTTATTTTACACATGGGAAACACCTAGAACAGGATCTGGCACATGGTTTGCACTCAATAAATGTTTAGCTATTTTTGCTCACTTTAACTCCTTAATTTCTTCCCATAGGTTTTCCAATTCTCCCAGTCACCTTAAGAAAAGCTCATCATTCCATATTTGAGCTAAATATATACAAAGAAATGTCAGAAGAAATAAATGGTCCACATTTCCCTAGAAACAATTTAAGAAAACCTCAAAGAAACTGGGCCATCACCACTAAAAATCTCTCTGATATGCTTTTTTAGAAACTTTGCCCTACTATCCATCTATCTCTTTATCTTTCTACATCTCTTGAATTCAAAATAGCAACATTTTTAAATTTTGAATTCTTATTTCAAAAATAACTTATTTTTCTAATTTCTATTAAAACAGTCACTTTTTTAGAAAGCATTTTATTCATTATGGGTTTAGTTAGAGTTATGCAGATAGTTTTTGATCCTTGATAAAAAAAAAAAGAAAATGTTTTAGCTTTCCACATGAAGGGCAACTCAGTTAAGAATCTTTTTTTTTTTTTTTTTTTTGAGGAAGATTAGCCTTGAGCTAACTACTGCCAATCCTCTTTTTGCTGAGGAAGGCTGGCCCTGAGCTAACATCCATGCCCATCTTCCTCTACTTTATATGTGGGACACCTACCACAGCATGGCATTTGCCAAGCAGTGCCATGTCCGCACCTGGGATCCCAACCGGCGAACCCTGGGCTGCCAAGAAGCAGAACGTGGGCACTTAACTGCTGCACCACCAGGCCAGCCCCTAGAATCTCAGCACCAATGGTGCTGGACCTGACCCCCAGACCTCAGTAATTTTTACCAGCTTTTCTTTCTCTCTCTTGCTGACTCTAGTTTCAGCTGAGTTCACCATGTTCCACACTGAGCAAATCATCTGCACTGCACTTTCCCCGCACACCTGCCCCCCTTCCAGGTTTCACTCTAAACTCTGAGATGGCACAGCCTGACTGAGGATCGTCTTTGAATCCTTCTTTCCCCTTATTTCTCATATCCAAAAGTCACAAAGCTCTATTGAATCTGCCCCCTAAATATCTATCTAATCCTTCTGTTTGGTTTCATCACCGCTGCCAAGATCCTAGGCCAGGGCTCCCACAGGAACCTCCTGAATCTTCCCTAACTGACCTCCATATAACGAGGCTCTTTTCCCTGCAACTCACTCTTCATGATGTCAACAGAGTGAGCTTTCTAAATTGCTTCTTGTTACTCCACATATTACAAGCTTTCAAAGGCTTTCTATTACTCTTGGGATAACAGGCAAAACCTTTAACAAAACTGACTACACCAGCTGGGCCCTTTGCCTTTCTAGTCTCATGCATTCATGGTGCAGTCAATTTTTTTCTACTTCTCCCAATATATAGCAAACTGCCTATCCTCTGCTTCTGCTGGCAGCACTGTAGTTGTCCCTCTTTGCCGTTGAATCATATTTTGACCTACCTTTCTCATGATCATCTTTCCTTTCTTAAGGAAAGGGGCAGATGCCCCTGTCCATGTTGGATAACTTTGAAGCACATTGTATTTCCTCTTTCAAATCACTTGTTACTCCTTCTGGTAATTTTTCGTTTAAAAAAACAACTGCTCCCTGATCTCACCACTACCCGCCTACCCATTGTAAGCTCATGAGGCTAGGACATATTTTAGAAGTAAACGCACAGTTTACTTCAGTCCCTTGTTTATGGAATAGTGTCTGACACAAGGACAAAGAACAATAAATATCTGTTGCACTGAGTGTACTTGTCAGCCTCTCCAGGCTCCATAGAAAGACAGTTTGCAACTGTAAGAAGTCAACCAGGAAAGTGTGAAAGAGATTCAGCAAGCAAATACAAAATCTCAACATATTTCTGGAAGAAAGCAAGCAAATAAAAGTGTGCCCTCTGATGAAATAAAGAGGAAACTGCATCCCAGAATATGCTGTGAGGGGCTGCATCTAAGATGAGAGTACGTGCCCACTGGAACCCAGGAGAAGATCCCACCTCAGAGCCAGCTGGTATGACAGAGGGATAGAAAGGGTGGGAGTGGCTGAAGACACAAGGCACTGCTGGTTCAGTCCTGTTTCATTCTCAGAGCAGCAAGCAAAGCAGTGCTTATCCCCAGGCAAAAAAGCAAATATGTTTTCTATAAATTGTTTTTTAAACATGAGGGAGGGAAGCTCTAGCTTTAGAATTGTCATTGTTACCATAGATTTACACGTGGGGCCCATAACCAGAAAGCTGTCATCCTATCCTCTCCCCCAAAAGAGAACCTGACGGTGGACTTATTTCACCCATGAAAACAGTTCCACACCCATTATTCCTCCTACTCCAGTGTCCTATCAGGAAATAGAGAGCAGAGAAATTCCAGAACCACCTGGAAAAGTCAATCTTGCTCTTCAACTTTCAATAGAAATGGACACTAGTATCTTCCAACATAAGGAGAGATGAAAGAGCAAGTCAAAAGTAGATAATGGGACTCAGGAGAATCAAAATAATTTGGGGACCAAAGAAAATATTTAAAAATTCCTTAATGGATCTCTTATAGAGATACAAGAAAAATTTGGATTTGTAAAGCAAGATCTGGAAGTTATGAAAAAGCAATAAAAGAGAACACGAAAAATCTCTTGGAAATTAAAATATATAACCACTAAAATAATTCAATAAAAAATCTATGATGTAAAATGCAAAAAAGTCTCAAGATACATTTCAAAAGACAAGAAGATGAGAAATATGAGAATATATGATGTAAAGGACCAATCAAAAGGTTCAGTACCTGACTAACAACAAATCCATAAAAAGGAATTAGCGAGAAAGAAATTACAAAAATTCATATAAAAACATGCCATATAGGGCCCACTCCCTGAGTGCTAATTAATAAAATATCTAGACCTGGATACAGCCTTGTGTACTTTGAGGATGCTAAGGAAAACGAAAAGATTCTACAAGTTTCCAGGGAAAGAAAACATACCACATACAAAGGAACAAAAATAAAACTAGAGTAAACAGGTCAAAATTTGCACAGTGTGACTCAAATGCAGGAAGCAAAAGAAGAGGCGCTTTGGATTCCTATTGATGAAGATTGGATGGAGGCCTTGGGAATATGAAAACTTATATACATGCACTTAAAGGTCAAACTGCTTTAAATGAGTCACTATGTGGGGAATATTCGGGACCTTTAGTTAGAAATACCCAGACAGGCTCTTTGTCTGTTCCCAAGTATTCTTTCTACTCACCATCTTCTTGCCAATATGTTATCTGGCGACTAGAATCACTGCGAGTCTCACAGCAATAACCCTTTCCCATTGTGGAGCAACCTCAGCTGGGCTAGTCCGAGACAACATGAGAAACTGTACCATTACCCATCGACTTATGGCAACCCACTAGTTAAAGGATAGATTCAGGGATGAGCATGTAAAAATTTAGACACATAAAATTCAAAGAGAAATTCTCCAGAGGTTCCTTGTGAAAAGTAGCCTTGCTCTCAGGAGAGAGACAAGAAACACGTGGCCACTCTCCCTCTCCAGCCATTAGCCATGGGTTTGATGGGGCAATCTTATGTGATACAAAAATAAAAGTATAGTTAACAGAGGTAAAATATAGAGAGGGTGGAATGTATAAAGGAAAAATTTTCTTCATCCTACACAGAAGAAGACTGAGGTTTGGATTGGAACGAATAGAATGAGATGTAGCACATTACTTAAAGTTGCAATGGTAAACAATAAAAAAACCCTAATCATTAGACTATCAAATTAGTATATGATGAATTGTAAAGACAAGGAATAATATTTTGCTAAATCTTAACTTTCATAGAGGCAATAAATACTGTAGGTAAATCTAGAAATAAACATAAAAGCATAATAATTAGAATTAGGGAAACATTCACAAGTAAAGAATTAAGAATTTCATCAGATATATTTTCCTATTCATTAGTTCTAATATACTGCTTAATGCTTCCATTTAAGTGTTTTCAATTGTTTCAATTACAATTTTCGTTTCAAAATTCCATTTTTGTTGATTGCCCAACTTTGTGATTCCATTCTTTATTTATTTAAATATTTCATACATAGCTTATCTATATTTTGATTGTAGCACATCTAATATCTAAATCTGGGATATTCTATAACTCTATATTCTGGGAATCTAAATCTGTCACTAATTGTTTCTGCTGATGCATACATAGCAGCTTGTCTCGTGTGCTTGGCGATCTTCGTGACTTCTTCAAACTTAAAAATCTATGGGAATCCTGAAGGCCTACAGTGGGGATGTTTTTCCTACTTCTCCTCATAGCCAGAGGGTGCCACAGACTTGGCACAATTTCAGTCGCCCTCTCAAGTGGACACGGGAGTCCTAGGCTCCGATCTCCTGCCCACAGCGGACTCAGAGCATTTATCTGCATGGCAGTGCTTCTTCGAGCAGCTGCCTCCTGTCTCTCAGGGCATACTTTCCTGAGCTCTAGACCTGTACACTTTGGTTTGTTTGTGTTTGTTTGTCTGTTTTCAGAGGCGATGGTAGAGGATGGTCCTTGAGGAAAAACAAAAGTGTGGTCTATGTGGACTCCAGCCGTTCTACAGCAGGAGCGTGCTCCAGGACATCTAGTCCATCATATTGCCAGAAGCAGACAATTACTCAACTCAATCCTTCAATTATGTTCTGCATTTCACCTCCTAGAAGCACTATCCCTTGTCTATACCATATCATCCCGGATGGAGTCCCTCCCCTTCTCTCTCCTTAGCACCACCAAAAACAAGAGGCAATGATGGAATTTTACATCATAAGGTAGAACCTCTAACAATCTAAAATTTGATGTTATATAACCTCAGCTGCTGAGGAATTATGTGCCTCTCTCTTTAACTTGGACCACTTTCTTCTTATCTGGTCTTGCCACATGCACAAATAACGCTATTCTTTCTGTTGCAGATCAACTGAGCTTCTCTTTTTTCCAACTGTGTATAGAGGTCCACATCTTTCTGACAAAATATATATATATGTATATATTTTATGTACATATACATACATATATGTGTACATATATATGTATTTTTATACTAAGACTATTCTTCCCTAAGACAAATTTCTCCCACTCCTCTCTTTTTCCTTTCTGCTCCTCCTTTACTTCCAGATAATATATGTGAGACACAGATGTGTTGCATATTTTATCAAGTGGCAAAAAACAACTGCTTAAAGTTTTAAAAATTGATCACTCAGGAAACTAGTTAAAGGTTATCCTTAAGAGGTCTTTCATCTTTAAATGGCTATTATTTATGAAATGGAAACTGCCCTTAGGTTAAGAAGTAAATCATTTCATGTTTTGTCATTAAGAAGAAAATTAATTCTCTTGTAGATTTTGCATTTCTTTATTTATAAGTGTATTCACCACACAACATGTGATGAAGGAACCCACAGAACCCAGGGAATCTGAAGAACATATTCCAGTGCCATCTGGGAAGTCAAAGAGATAATTAAGATATCGCCTGTGGTGGGAGAAAGGCACAGATTCCATACCAAAGGTGCAAACATTTACCAAGTGAAAGTTTTGAGCTTACATCAAGTGACTTTCTTCTTCAAGCACTAAAATTTTGGGCATGGCCTTCTCTTAAATAATCCACTCCTTTCCAAGAATGATCAAATTACTTTACAAAGATTAAATAAAAAGTCTTGGCACTCAAACTTCAGAGTTGTTTCCATTACAATACTACAATATTTCTTCATATCACAAGTTAATATTCAAATGAATGTTAATGGATGACAATAAACTTTTTAAAAAGTGAACAGATAGACCATTAAGCTGAATTACTATAAGAAAGAAGGATAATAGAGAACATGGGAGAATTTGTATAATTGTAAAAGACTGTTGTGTGAATAACATGTATGTATTCTACCCCTAAACATCTTTTTTTCCAGACCACCCACTGTATTATTTTTGCTAAAAGTATACCATAAATTTATTGATTGTCTCTAAAATTGTGTTACAAAGTGTCACAATTTTTAAGATATGTGTTATATAGTGAAGGTAGGAAGGTATTGATGAGATTCAGCAGCACTAAGACAAATGATTTCATTTCAGAGGGAATTAGAGTGGAGAGATCAATCACTAGACAGTTAAAGCGTTATGTCTATACATAACCTCCAGAATAAGTCATAGTATGGGCCTTCATTCCTTTTTTGTGTACAATAAGTTTGAGGTTGCAAAGCACTTCCACAAAAATTGCTTCATCAAATAAATATAAGTTAGTGATTTTTGTTTTCTTTCACTCCTTGTATGACAGTCATGAGTTTTGTGAGTTTTACCTGAATCTGAACTGAGTTAATAAATATCAATCCAATTTTGGAGACTTAAATTATAACCAAATACACTAGGAAGACAGGCTACTGAAATTAATCATATTATAAAAATAAAATGTTATTGTAATGCTGCTGTTGACTCCTAATGCACTGTTCTCCAAACTTCTGCATTTCACTGATCTTTTTGTCATACCTTTGCATAATGTGTACTATCATTTACTTAGCCTTTTTCTTTTTAAGGTTTCACTGTTCTTAAGATAGCCTTCTAGCTCTAAGGAAATCAAGATTTAGATGTACTTATATTTTTCTCATACCCATAAAAATAAGTAGCAATTAAAGTTAAAAAGAAGATGGTTCATGTGCCTATCTCTAAAATTATTTTCACATTCTACCAGCAGTATATTTACCTCACCCTGGAAAATGCTATTTTAACTATATATTTTATATGCTGTACATTTTTTAAATATTGTATTTTCTCTTAAACAATTATGTGTGTATTTATCAGTACTTATTAAAGCGAAGTTATGAATGAATACAAAAATATAATTAAAGGACATGGGTCAACAACGTGATCTATCTTCAGGTATAATTAGATAGAAATATCTGTCGAAGATTTATGGGATGTCCAAGAACATGAGAAAAACGAACGAACAATGCTACCTTTTCTTTTTTTGGTTGGGCTTATGTTGAATATTTGATTCTGTGCAACTTTCAGACTGATAAAGCATGTGTCCTTTCCCATTTAGATTTAGAATGGGTCTATTCATATTTTTTCAGTGAAAATACAATTTCAAAGCTCAACTTATTCTTAAATAAAAGTGGCATTATTCTTTTAAGTTCCATTAGTTTATGAAACTGATACCTCCTAACTTGATAAATCAAATGATAAAAGACCACAATGAAAACTTCTATGACATAAGGAATTTTCCAGGCTCTATTTATTGGCTAAAATATTTTGCTAACAAAATTGAGTAAATTCCATGAGTTCATTTTATTTCAAAAACCAGTAAAGAAACCAAGAAGAAAAACTAGGTGCATAGATTACAGATGGTCCTAATGTTTACAGTGACCAGATTATTCAATAGTTTGAGCAAAGGGTGCTTATGAAAGTTTCAAAAGATAATGAAAAAAGAAATACTGAAATTGTCTCATATATTACAGGGGTTTTTTCCTCTAGGGTAATGGCTATTAGAAAATGTACTTAAAAGAGTAGTACCGATTGTAGTTAAAGTGTACAAGCATAGAGCAATGAGGTTAATGCATTATATATTATAAAATATCATGTCATATTATTCCACAATTGGCTGAACTTTCCTCTAATGAAATCTTTCAAGGAAATCTTTCAAAAATAGAAACAAAAAACATTTATTATTTAACCTGATTTCAAGATTATTTAAATTAAAAGGTATATTTAATCTCATTATGCCAAGATGAGAGGAATATTCCTACCATCTTTCGAGAAGAAACTGAAATACAGAAAAATAATGAGGATAAAATACCCGAAACAAAGAAAAGAGAAATTAAAGATATAAAAATACGTCAAAAAGTAATTTTAGAAATAACAATTATACTAGAAAATTAGCCAAATCTCGAATACTATATAAAACATATATAATAAATGAAAAAACCTCTTATCTAGAAATACAACTAATAGTGTTAGGTATCATTCCTGTTTTCAGCATAATACATTGATAAGTTTTGTAGGCCATTGGATCTTAAATTTTTTTAAATGAAGAAAGGATATGGCTATTTCAGGTTTCCAGTCTGGCATGTAAGGAGGTTAGAAGTCACCACTCCATGCTAATGACAAGTAAAAAGTTGAATAAACTGAAAAAAACAAAGAAAAAAATAAGCTCTTCTTAGATCCATCAGAGAAGTGAGCTCACAAGGCAAAATGCTGCCCCCAAAATTGGAGAAACAGACGGGTAGATGCAGAGAATCAGAACTCACCAAAGCAGAAACCTACCAGTAGAAACCTCCATGGGAACCAGCCCAGGGTAGGAAAAAAAATCTAAAGTGTAATTGACAAATCACTGGAGACTCAGTGTGAACAAGTCTGCAAGTTAAAAACTCCCAGGGGACGCAGTCATAGGGGAACTTCCACACTCTTGTGAGTTTTACCTCCAGGAGCTCTACCAGATCCTCATAGTGAATATCCAAGAAAAGTCCCCTTATTCTTCTGGCAGCAGGGTGGGAAAATTAACCATTTGAAATACCCAGAGCATTCTGTTCTTTTTAACAAAGCCTGACCTCAAGAGAAACTATTTTACCAGAAACTAACCTGATAGGGTTTTATCAAAACCTAACCTACCTGGAGAAGGGAATATCAAACTCCAGCATACTCTAACCATCCTTTCCAACCTAAAGGTTGGGGTAGGGGGTGGCAGGAAACAGCTGTGTGGCACTGGTGAAGTTCACCGTCCAGGCTCACTGGCTCACCAAAAGACTGAGACCTAATCATAGAACTATGGATGCTTCCCCTCCTCCCACACTACCACTTACCAAAGGCCTGTTTATCATAGTTCCTTTAACTCAATGCAGCACGTCTACCTGTCTATGCTAATATACAAAGCATATGAAAAGGCAAAAAGAACATAGTTTGAAGAGACTGAACAAATATCAGACTCATAGTGAGATATGGCAGGAATGTTGCAATTATCAGGAAGTTTCTTAAAACATATAATTAATATGCTAAAGACTTTAATGGTAAGAGTAGACAACGTGAAATAACAGATTAATAATAAGCAGTGAGATGGACATTCTAAGAAAGAATCAAAAAGAAATGCTAGAGATTAAAAACAATGTATCAGAAATGAAGAATGCTTTTGAAGGGCACATAAGTAGACTGGACATGGCTGAGGAATGAACCTCTGAGTTTGAGGATATGACAATAAAAACTTCCATAACTGTTTAAAAACATTAAAAAACTAAAAAAAAAGAGAAAAAGAATGGAATACGGAAGAACTGCAGGACAACTACAAAAAGTGTTACATATACTTAATGGGAATTCCATAAGGAGAAGAAAGAGAGGAAGGAACAGAATATTCAAAGCAATAATGACTGAGAATTTCTCCAAATTAATATCAGACACCAAGCCACATATCCAGGAAACTCAGAGAACCCCAAATAGGACAAATACAAAAAAAAAAAAAAAAAAACCCAAAACAAACAAACAAAAGACTACTCCTAGGCATATCATATTCAAACTACAAAAAATCAAAGATAAAGCAAATATCCTGAAAGAAGCCAGAGGGAAAAAAATTCTTACCTACAGAGGAGCAAAGGTAAGAATTAAATCTAACTTCTCCTCAGAAACTATGCAAGCAAGAAGAATGGAGTGAAATATTTAAAGTGTTGAGAGAAAATAAAACCACCAACCTAGAATTCTGTACCCTGTGAAACTGTCCTTTAAAAGTGAAGAAATAGAATTTCTCAGACACATAAAAATTGAGGGAATTTGTTGCCAGTAGACCTGCCTTACAAGAAATGTTAAAAGAAGTTCTTCAGCAAGAAGGAAAATTAAATAGGTCAGAAACTCCCATCTACATAAAGAAGGAAGGATCAGGAAGAAGAAATAAGCAAAGTAAAATGAAATCTTTTATTTTTCTTATTCTTAATTGATCTAACAAATAACATTTTGTTCAAAATAATAATAGAAGCAATGTATTCGATTATGTATAAATATGTGTATGAATGCTTATGTATAAGTGAAATGAATGATAGCAATGATATAAGGGCAGGAGGAAGAAATTAGGAATTGTTGTTATTACAAGGCACTTATATCCATGAAACAGTATAGTATTATTTGAAAGTGGACTTGGATTAGTCATAGATATACATTGCAAACCACTAAAAAAATTTTTTTAATAAAGTAGAATTAATATGGCAAGAAAAGAGAGAAAATAGTGTCATATGAAAGGCTCAATTAAAACCACAAAAGGCAAAAAAGTGTGAAGGACAAAAATAGGAAAAAAAGAACAAGGGCAACAAATAGAAAACAGTAACAAGTAGGACAAATATATTATTCTTACTAAATTAATAATTACTTTAAACATAAATGACCTAAATACACCAATTAAAAGACAGAGATTGTCAGAGAGGATCTAAAAAAATACCAAACTATATGTTGTCTAGAAAAAAACCACTTTAAATATAAAGACTGTTATGACATAAAAGTAAAGAGATGGAGAAAGATATACCATGATAATACTGATTAAAAGAAAGTAGAAGCAGCTATATTAATTTCAGACAGAGCAGACATCAGAGCAAGTTATCAGGGATAACAAAGGACATTATATGATTAAGGATCAATATTACAAGAAGACATAACACTCCTTAATAAGTATGTACATAACATCAGCACTTCAAAATACATTAGGCAATGACTGATAAGACTGCAAAGAAAAATAGATGAATTTGCTATTATAGTTGGAGACTTTAATACTCCACTATCAGAAATGGACAGATCCAGCAAGCTGAAAATCCATAAGAACATAGTTGAACTCAACAGCACCATCAATCAACTGAATATAATTGACATCTATAAACTACTGCATTTGACAACAGCAGATTACGCATTCCTCTCAAATTCACATGGAACATTTACAAAGATAGAACATATTCTGGGCCATAAAACACATCTTAACAAATTTAAAAGAGTATAAATCAATGTCTGTTCTCAGATCACAATGGAATTAAACTAGAAATCAAGAACCGAAAAATAGCTGGAAAATCCCAAAATACTTGGAGATTAAATGACGCATTTCTAAATAACACAAGAGTCAAAGAGATTTTCCAAAGTAATTTGAAATAAATGAAAATAAAAACACAACTTATCAAAATTTATGGCAGTGAAAAAAGTGCTTAGAGAGAAATTTGTAGCACTGAAGGCATGCATTAGAAAAGAAGAAACATCTAAAATCAATTATCTGAGCTTCCACCTTAGCAAATTTTTTAAAAAGACAGAAAATTAAATCCAAAGTAAGTAAAAGAAATAATAAAAATTAGAGCAGAAATCAATGAAACTTAAATAGAAAATCAATAGAGAAAATAAAATCAAAAGCTGGTTCTTTGAAGAGATCAATAAAATAGATAAACCTCTAGCCAGGTTAACTAAGAAAAGTGAGAGAAGACAAAATTTACTAATATCAGAAATGAAAAACGGGACATCTCTACAGATCCCATGGATAGTAAAAAGATAAAAAAAGAATATTATAAACAACTCCATGCCCACAAATTTGATAACTTAGATGAAATGGACTAATTCCTTGAAACATACAACTTACCAAAATTCACACAGGAAGAAATAGATGATCCGAATAGTCCTATAGCTATTAAAGAAATTGGATCAGTAATCATATTGATCTTCAAAACAGAAAACGTCAGGCCCAAATAGGTTCCCTGATGAATTCTACCAAACATTTAAGGAAAAATTTTTACCAATTCGCTACAATGTCTTCCAAAAGATGGAAGCAGAGGGATAGTTCCCAACTCATCTCATGAGGCCAGAATTGCTCTAATACCAAAACTGGACAAAGACATTACAAGAAAATAAAATTATAGACCAATATCTCCCATGAACATAGATGCCAAAAAATCTCTAGCAAAATTATAACAAATAAAATCCAATATTGTATAAAAAGATTTATACACCATGACCAAGTCGAATTTATCCCAGGTAAGCAAACCTGGTTCGATATCTGAAAATCAATTATGTAATCCATCACCTCAACAGGCTTAAGAAGAAAAAGTCACATGATCATATCAGTAGATGCAGAAAAAGCATAGGAGAAAATTCAACATCCATTCATGATAAAAACTCTCAGTAAACTAGGAAAAGAGGATAAGATACTGCACCCAATTCTAATGTGTGAGTGTTTTCTCTACCACCAAGCAATTCTCCAACACTAGCTGAATGTTCTACAATTCAACTCAATTCTGACACTATCTACCTGGAGATAACATCAGATCCCACAGGTTAAGGGCTCATTCCTACAAGACTGCCCCCACTTGAGATGCCAATTGCAAGTCCAGATTGTTACCTGTGCTTCCGACCAACTGGCTATAGACTGGAGGTTCCCACAATCCCCTCCTTGAGTTCAACTGATTTGCTAGAGCAGCTCACAGAACTCAGAGTAACAATTTACTTACTAGATTATTATAAAAGGATATAATTCAGAAACAGTGAGATGAAAGAGATGCACAGGGAAAAGAATGAGGGAAGGAGCACAGAGTTTCCATGCCCTCTCCAAGTGCACCATTCTCCCAGCACATCCACATGTTCACCAACCAGGAAGCTCTCCAAATCCTGTCCTTTTGGGTTTTTATGGAGGCTTCTGAAATTATATTCAATTAAATCATTAGCCGTTGGGGATGGATTCAATCTCCAGCCTCCTCCCCTTCCTGGAAGTCAGAGGGAGGGGGGACTGAAGTTCCAGCCTCCAACCACATGGCTGGCTCCACTGGAACCAGCTGTCATCATTAGGTGATTTCCAAAAGTCTCTGCATTAACATAACAAAAGACAATTTATAGCTCTCATCATATGAAATTCTAAGAGTTTTAGTGCCAGGAATGGAAGAAAGACCAAATATATATATATATTTTTATTATAATAATCACAATATCACGGAGGGGAACTTCCTCAACCTGATAAAGAACATCTGCAAAAACCTACAGCTAGCATCATACTTAATGGTGAGAAACTTGAAACTCTCCCACTAACATGAGCAACAAGGCAAAGCTGTCCTCTCTCACCACTGCTTTTGAACATAATATTGGAAATCCTAGCTAATGTAATAAGACAACAAAAGGAAATAAAAGATATACTGATTGGGAAGGGAGAAATAAAATTCCCTCTGTCTGCAGATGACATAATCATCTATCTAGAAATTCCGAAAGAAGTGACAAAAAAACAAACCCTAGAACTCAAAAGCCATTATAACAAGGCTGCAGGATACAAGATTAACATAAAAAAGTTAATAACTTCCCCATATGAACAAGCAGAATTTGAAATTAAAAACACATTACCATTTACATCAGCACCCAAAAAATGAGAAATTTAGTTTAAATCTAACAAAATATGTACAAGATTTATATAAGGAAAACTACAAAACTCTGAAAGATCTCAAAGAAGAACTAAATAAATGGAGAGCTATTCCACATTCATGGAGAGAAAATTCAATATGGATTTCCAGATGTCAACTTGATCAATGCAATCCCAATCAAAATCCCAGCAAGTTATTTTGTGGATATCAACAAACTGATTCTTAAATTTATATAGAGAGGCAAAAAACCCAGAATAACCAACTCAATATTGGAAAGGGACAAAGTTGGAGGGCTGCCACAACCCAATTTCAAGACTTACTGTAAAGCTACAATAATCAAGACAGTATAGTACTGGCAAAAGAATACACAAATGAAGCAATGGGACAGAACAGAGAGCTCAGAAATAGACCTATGTAAATACAGTCAACTGATCTTTGACAAAGAAGCAAAGGCAATACAATAGAGCAAAGATAGTCTTCTCAACAATTGATGCTAGAAATACTGGACATCCATATGCAAAAAAAAAAAAAAATGAATCTAGACACAGACCTTACACTCTTCACAAAAATGAACTCAAAATGGACCATAGAATTAGTTGTAAATTGGAAAACTAAAAAACTCCTAGAAGATAACATAGGAGAAAAATGGAATGACCTTGGTTATAGCAATGACTTTCGAAGTTTTAGATACAACACCAAAGTTATGATCAATGAAAAAAAGATTGATAAGCTGGAATTCATTAAAATTAAAAACTTCTGCTTATAAAAGACATTGTCAAGAGAATGAGAAGGCAAGACACAGACTGGGAGAAAATATTTACAAATAAATATCTGATAAAACACTGTTATACAAAATATACAAAGAACTCAAAATTCAACAATAAGAAAATGAGCAATTCCATTGAAAAATGGACCAAAGACCTAAACAGATACCTCACCAAAGAAGATATACACATGGTAAATCAAAATCCAAATGAAAAGATGTTTTAGCATAGGAAAAGATGTCCAACATCATATGTCATTGGGAATTACAAACTGAAACAACAATGAGATACCACTACACACCTATTACGATAGCCAAAATTCAAAACACTGACAACACCAAATGTTCGCAAGTATGTGGAGCCACAGGAACTCTCATTCATTACTGGTAGGAATGCAAAATGGTACAGCCACTTTGGAAGACACTTTGGCAGTTCCTTACAAACCTAAACATACTCCTATCATATGATCCAGCAATCATGCTCCTTGGTATTTACCCAAATAAACTGAAAATTTATGTCCGTGTAAAAACTTTCACATGGCTGTTTATAGTAGCCATAGTCATAATTCCCAAAACTTGGAAGCATTCAAGATGTCTTTCATAGGCAAATGGATAAATAAACTGTGGTACTTCCAGACAATGGACTATTACTCAGTGCTAAAAAGAAATGAGCTATAGAACCATAAAAAGAAATGGAGGAAACTTAAATGTATACACTGTGTGAAAGAAGCCAATCTGAGAAAGCTACATACTGCCTAATTCCAACCATACGAGATTCTGGAAAAGGCAAAGCTATGGAAAGAGTAAAAATTTAAGTGGTTATAGGAGTTAGGGAGGAGAGGAGGATTTTTAGGGCAGTGAAACTACTCTATATGATGTGACAGTGGTGAATATATGTCATTATACATTTGTCAAAAACCCACAGAATGTACAAAACCAAGAGTGAACCCTCATGTAAACTATGGACTTTGGGTGATAATGACATGTCCATGTAGGTTCATTGATCATAACAAATGTAACACTGTGGTGTGGAAAATCAAAATAGTTGGGGAGGTTGCATGAGTGTGGAAATGGAGGTATATGGAAACTGTATTTTCTGCTCAGTTTTGCTGTAAACCTAAAACTGCTCCAAAAAATAAAGTTTATTAAATTCTTTTACAAGATTATTTCCAATGCTATGCAAATTAAGCAGGCTTTGCCAATGTGCATAGCATTCCTTAGTAGAAAGATAGGCAATGAGGAAAATGGACTATTTGTTAAGAAGAAATTAAACAATTATTGGTAAAGCACAACATTTTCCATGGTACTCTTCAAAATAAATTTTCCTTTAGGAAATAATTTAGAGAAACTCTATTATATTCTTTTTTGAAAAGCAACAGTGCATATTTGCTAAGTCCTAAAGTAAAGAAACCTATTTAACTTTGTTTAAGGCAGTGCTTATCTATTCAGCAAACCCTTATAGTGTATTACCTTTGCAGAAGGTACTCTTCTAGGCATTTTTTCTAGTACTAACTCTTAGCTAAACTTCTCACAGGAGCCCTTTGAGGAAGCCATTATTTGTATTCCCATCTTAGGAATGAGAAAACTGAGTCACAAAGAGATTAAGTTACCCAAATCCGCAGCCAGTAAATTGTGGAGCTGGGATTCGAATAAACGTGTGTTAAGCATAGAACTGCTTTTTAATATAAAACTATGAAGATAAAATGGAATTAGTACTCTGATGCACTTTGTGAATTAATGGTATATCACATTATAGTTTTCAAAAGTGTTTCCTTTGGATTTTCTCATTTGGAAGTCCAATCACCCTAGAGATAGGTGTCACAGAGATATTTTATAAATATTAAACAATTTTTTCGAAGATTTCAGAGGTCACAAGTGATGAACTTGAAATTTCAGTTTTGGTTTACTGAACTCTGAGGTCTGTTCTCTTTGCAATATGCTCTGCTAGGAAAAGTAAGGTTTTCTAGAGTAGAGATGAAGATGAGCAAGGGGGAGGCAGGTGGGGATGATGAACTCTAAGCCTGGAAAGGGATTTGAAGGCTAATTGTAAACTGTAAGGAGGCTCACTTCCAGGCCAAGGCATTTGGATATGAATAGAACAGAAGAAAATGGTGATTCAATGAGGGTATTTTTGCTGATCAGAGGACAATCAAAGCAGTTCTCTGTAAAGGTGAATCTACACAATATGAACGTTGTTGGGCACAAAGAAAGCGTGGAAGCTGGGAGAACCACAAAATTATTAAATTAGCAGTGTGGTCTAAAATAAAAGAGCCGTCTGATCAAAATAACCAATATTTTATGCCCCTTAAGTATACAAAAGAAGGTTTACATATGTTACATTAGAGTAAAAACCAAACATATTTACATAAAAACTGAGCAATTTTCTCTATTTACTGTTTTGCTACATCTCTACTATCCTATTTCATCTATAGGCAGAGTGAAGTTCCTTCTCGGCGTCTCTTCAGGAAGAGAATACTAACTGCTCTTTTGGACTAGAGAGATTATTGCTACCCTATTCCACAAAATGGGGGAAGCATGTGCTGTAAACACACAAGAGACCCTTTGCTAGCTGCTATATGTCATTTATCTGCATGTTACAATGAAAGCTCCTTATTCTTAAAGGCATCTGGGCTCTTTTCAACTTATTCTAAAGCCAACAAATACAAAAGAACAGGTCTTAGGGCAATTATATACTGCTGTTTTCACATGATTAGGTCAACTTGATAAATACTCAAAACTGAAACAGAACTCCAAACCATGTTCACAAGGACGTAAGCACAGCCTCCACAGACTTTTCAAGGTTGTGAGAAGAATATGATGCTAGAATCCCTCCAAAAAAAGAAAAGAAGGCAAATCTGAAGAATGGAAAATCAATTGTGACCATGAAATACATATGCATATAGTTTTTAATGTGATTTTTAATATTGGATAACCAACCCAAAACAGCTACATATGTTCCCATCTTTGGGTATGAGTTCAGTCTTAGAAAAAATGATCTCATGAGCTCACACACTCACCGCAGACTTGCAGAGCCCAACCCTAGGCCTGTTTTCAGGCAGGCTAGCGTGCAAACAGGGTCAAGGCCCTGCAAGGATCCCCATCCTGGCTTGGGGGAAGAGCGCACATTTTGAGCCCATTTCTGCCAGCGCTGTCAGTATATTAAGCTGCAGGCTCATGCAGTTTCTATTCTCGTTTCCATTCTGTTGCTTTCAATGTTTTTGGAATCAGTCGAAGTTGAAACATCTTGGAAGAAAAGTTTGGTTTTTTGAACCCCCTGGTTTCAATTACTTTTAAATCTGACGCACAAACACTGCTTTTAAAGATATGTGACTAAAGTGCCAAATAAGGATCTTTTGATTTTTTGAAATACATGTGGTTGAAATTTGAGACCTGGCTGCTGCCAAGCTGCAGCTCAGGGAATAGAATACTGGCACAAGAAAACGAGCTGTTGCTCAGGGGATAATGTTAGAAGGAACTGTCCTACAGAAGGAAAATGTAAATTTTCATGATTTAGCTTATGCTTGTGGGACCATTCCATAATCCTTTGTTAAACATGTAAAAGATGAAATGCTGACTCTCCTGTTGTTTATTCAGGTTCTCAGCTATAAATTTCTCATACACATAAGCCTGACTTAGATTGAATCCTTATAATAATAATTTTTAAAAGTACATTCACAAGATACCATGACACACTCATGCTAACTCAAACTTCCATATTTTTAAGTGTAACCTGAAAGTAATAGGTATTGATTTCTCTAAAAAGAAAACTACAATAGTTTAATAGATTCTTCTGGTACAACTGGAATTGTGGTAAGATCATTTGGGCTAAAATGTTTTTGGAGGCAAGTATCAAAATATAATTTACCTGTTTGTGGCAGGTACTGTAAGTGAACCGCTCCAATAAATTATGCTAGAGCATTCATTGTAAAAGTCACTGTGGTTCACCATCTAGTATTTTAGCCAATGCTACACATTAAAAGAAAAATCATCAGTACTATCATTTTTGACTAGCTAATGGTAGATACCACATCTGGCAAAATATACCAGAAACTCGTCTATCAATTGAAAAGATGTAAAAGTTGAAACTAGATTGTGCTGCCAAAGTGAACCATGAAGAAACAGCAAAATTATGCAGGAAAACTAACATGCGATAAAGTCAAATAGCGGTAAATTTTAAGAGTCATAACAGAAATAGAAAAAGTACTATTTAAATATTTCCAGAATGTATCACCAAATCCTTAGAACTGGTCACCTCAGAGAAGTAGGACTAGAGGAGAAAAGCGGAACCATTACTATTGTTCATACATTCTGTATTGTTTGAATTACTTGTGTGCTAAGTGAACATATATTACTTTTAAAATAAATGGCTGTTAGTTTGCTTTTTTAAATTCAACATAAATTTCCAGAATCACCATACTCCTCCAAAAGTATTTACTATGTACCCTGTACTTTAGAGTAACAAAAAAAAAATATGAAGAAAGATAATAGGTCTCTTTGGGACTTACACTAAAGCTTCAGTTATATGACATCAAGTCTACAGATTAAATGGAAAAATATAAGTCAGCTAAGTATATGCTTGGCATGATCGAGCTGAATGTCCAGATTAACGCAAATTTTACTATTTATCCAGATGCTTTAATAGTGTAAGGCACAATCACAAAGACAGTATCTCCAAGTAGGAATGAAGGACAAAATAGATAGATATCATATGACTTAAATGCGTATGTATTAATATAGTAATTGTATGGGAAATAATTTGAGAAAATAGCTGAGGGTGGTAAGAGCATTTTATGAATAGTATATGTTTACGGAAGAGTCTAGAGTAGAAAGTGTTATTTTTTTTTTCTAACTCATCTTAAAAGCCTTCTGGAAAAAATAAAGATTTCAGAAATGTTTCTCTGGAAACTAGATAAAGTTTGATAAGTTTAAGAAGACGATAGATTCCAATTAGAGACTTGAAAAGAAAGATGGAAGCAGAAACTGATTAATGGTGAAAAGAAATTATGATATGAGGACTAAAAAAATAACAGCACGATTAAAGTCCGGGTATCATCCTGTAGAAAAGCCCACTCTCCCCGAGACGCCTTACCTGGCATTTCTATGAATACCTGTAGTTGTATGAATCATGTTGAAAGAGATTACACATCCCTTCCTTTGACCTGCTTTTACTCTCTCCCTAACAGACAACTGAGCCTGAAAGGATATGGACTTAAGAAGGTTAACATGAAAAAAGGCCATCATAGAAGCTTTAATTTACCTTCTGAAGTTTAAGGATTTGATGCAGCAGTATACTCTGTGACATCAATCTTGTTAAATCACGGTTCTATAGGAGGAGCTGTTATTATTCCACTACAAGAAACAGAATGTCTTTTTTGGTTTTTAAGTTAGCTAGTTTCATTTTCTAAGTAATGCATGCACATCGTGTTGTTTACCACCAGACTGAGCCGTGTCTTATGCAGATCTACATGTCGGTCACTTTCTCACGCTGAGGACCGTAGTCTAAGAGTAAAGATTTCTAAGCCCTCCTGCATAAAGGTGTTCGTGGTTCAGGCTTAAAGTACTTCATTTTCATGAACTATATTTAAGGTGATAGCTATTGCTCCAATTTACTGACAGATATATGCAAATCCTGGAGTTTAAGCAGGTTGGTGGTCCTTCATATAGAGAGTACAAATTTATGTGCTATAACTCTATCCTACCACCTTGAAGAGTATTTGTTCCCCTTTGGAGCTGAAATAAGGGAATTTATAAATAAGTCTGGATTTTAAAACATACTTTTTTTTCTAGTTGAAGATAGAAGGTAAAGCATATAAAAATTACCTCTTTTATTCCCAAAATATAGAAATGATAGATAACGGCTTCTTTTTCATTTAAAATATGGAGATAAATCCATAAACTAAACAGGTATATATCCATGAAGCATAAAAGAATAACTCAGAATGTAGCCCATGAATATAGAGCCAAATACAGGCTATGAGGTCACAGGCTAGACCTGCATAAACCTGGGAGCCAGATCTGTGCCTTCTTCCTACGAAAGGGGGCAGAAATAAACTACCAGACTATAGCCCAGCACAGGTGCCAAGTTAGTGGTGTGTGGCATGGATATGTGCCACCGGGTGGGCAAAGAGTTTTAACAGCCACCATGTTCAAGCCATACATCTTAGAAGCCCAGGCCAGAAACAAACATAAAGCAATTATACAGACTGTCACAAACCCTCAGAGGATGAGTTTACAGACAGATTTACAAAGAACAAAAAGTACATGTATTATCAATGCAACAAATATTTATCAGGTACCTACTATAAGCCAGGCACTCTGCCAAGTGCCGAGGAAACAACAGCAGAAAAGAAAAATAGTTATGAATCCATGCCCTTATGGAGCATACAGTATGCACCAGCAGGAGTAAAACCAAGCACACAATAAACTAACAAACACGTCAGAGGGTTCATTGCCTCCAATAGGAGAGAATTTGAACCCAAGAAATCAAGTTAATAAAGTAATTTGAGAAGATGTTAAGAAAACTGTGTTTAAATATCTCAAAGAGATAAAAAGAGAAAAGCTTTTAGGAAAGAATGATATGTGGCTATGAAACAGTAGACAAGAAAAAGAACAAATTAAAAATTTTGCAATTAACAGAGTCAATAGGGAAATTTAAAAATCCTTTAAACTATAGGCTAAATCTTAACTTAAATAAATTTAAAGATCAAATTAATGAGTTGAAAGATAGAAGTAAGGGAATCTCCCAGAAACTAACAGAGAGGAGAGAAAGGGAAAGAGACAGATTAAGAGATCTGGGGAACAGTTTAAGGAACCCATATATTTGCCTAATCCCAGAAAGAAAAAAAAAATAGAAAGACCACAAAGAGGTAATATTTGAAGATATAAGAGATGAGATTTTCCCAGAAGTAATGACATGAATCTTCAGGTTAGAAAAATAAATCTACCAAATGCCTAATGTACATCTCTACACATCATAATGAACTCTGCTACTTTTAGCAGCAAAAGAAAATTTTTAAATTTCCCAATAAAAGACTAATTTTCTGTAAGGAAACTTCACCAATTAGATTGATGGAAGACTGCTTATTCACAGAAATATGTAACAGAAGTCAGACAATTAATATATTTAGAAAGCTGTGGGAATAAAGTACTTCATTATATACCTGGTCAGACTGTCACTCCAGAGTTAGAATGAATTAAAGACATTTTTATGAATCAAAGACACAGAAATTTTAGTCAATCTCTCACTAAAAAAAAAAATTATAAAGAGTATATTTCACCAAGAAGAAATTGACTATGTAGTGAGCCACAGAAATAAAGCTTCCACAAATTCCAAATAATTGATATTCTAAGACTGTTTTCTCTCATCACAGTCCTATTAGGTTAGAAGACAGAAATCAACAGAAGTAAACAAAAAGGACAAAAATGCCACATATTTGAAAACCATAAAAATCACATTCAAGTAATCCAGAATCCTTAAGTTAAGAAAAGAAAATCACATTACATTGACCAGGATCTCCAAAATGATTAATGGTTTGAGCAGCAGTGATGATAATGGGCATCGCTTTTTTAAATGCTTTTCAAGTAAAAAATTAAGTACAATAATTCGCATGGAATTTTGGTAGATATGCACAAGCAGGTTAAGTAAAGTGCTCTTCTAATACACACATACACAAACACACATAGGGACGTGTACATGTGTAAAATATTGATTGTTATTGAATGCCTTTTCTGCATCTATTGAGATGATCAAGAATTCTGCTAATAGATGATGAAATATCAGGGACAAGGTAGTAAAATATTGATGTCAAGTCTTCCTTGCATAATTACTATTAGTTTTGATGTGTTTTTTAAATACTTTACATATTTTCTCAAACACAACAAAATTAGTTTATAAGACATCTCAATGATATATCCAACAATGGAATTTGTAAAAAGGTATTTACTCTCTCTTTTTACTAGACTTTTTTATTTATTGAGAAAATAAATTAAAACTCTTGGTAAGTATTTAGACAGTAATACAGTGAAAAGAAGTTCTCTAGTCCCCATTTTCCAGCCCAGGAGAACCACCCTTAACTGTTACTCTCCTTAATTCCAGAAGTTGTCCATGTGACCTATGTATTTATCACTTTAACATAAATCCTACATGTCAGTACTGTTCTGGGGATTGATTTTTCTGCTTAGAAATATATTTAAGAGATTTTTTTTTATGTAAACATATGGACCTACTCTTCATTCTTTTTAAATGGTTGCATAATATTCCATGGTATAGGTATAGCATAATTAAACAGAAGACATTCAGGTATTCTCCAGTTTTCACTATAATAAACGGAACTGAAGAAAACAACTTTGTAGGTATGTCCTTGCACACCTGTGCAAGTATACCACATGATAAATTCCTAGAAGTGAAATTTCTGGGTCAATGTACATTTACATTTTTATGGATATTGCCAAAATTCCTTAAAAGAGGTTAAAATAATTTCAACTTCACTACCTTTAAATGAGAATTATTACTTCTCCATTCTATACGCTTACATACTGTATATTAACAGATATTTTAGCTTTAAGAAAATAAGTGAAAATCAAGTCCTTATTATCTTAATTTTTATTTTCTAATTGTGAGCAAGATTATGCAGTTTCATATAAAGGTTGTCCATTTGCACTTCATTTTAGTGGGTTGGTTGGTTATCCAATACTAAAAATCACATTAAAAACTATATGCATATATATTTCATGGTGAAAATTGATTTTCCATTCCTCAGACTTGCCCTTTTTTGGAAAGATTCTTGTATCATGTTCTTGTCACAACCTTGAAAAGTCTATAAGGCTATGCTGTGTCCTTGTGTGCAGCATGATCTGGAGTTCTGTTTCAGTTTTAAGTATTTGTCAGGTTCACTCAATCATGTGAAAACAGCACTATATAATTGCCTTAAGACATTCTTTGTGTTTGTTGGCTTTACAATACTAAGTTGAAAATAGCACAGGTATCTGTAAGAGAAAGGAGGCCTCACTGTAAAATGCAGATAAAGGACATGCAGCAATTGGCAAAGGATTCCTTGTAGATTTACAGCACGTGCTTCTCCCGTTTTGTACAATAGGGTAGCAATAGTTCTCTCTTCCTAAGAGAAGCCAGGAAAGAACTTCACTTCCTGTTCATGCTTTTACAAAATTTTCCAATGTTATTAGCCTTTTTCTTATTGATTTTTTATGGGCATAACCAATAAATAAGAACACGTATTGTAAAGAATATATATCTTTTGTAATAATTGGTTAAAATTAAAGGAAAATGAAGAGAAGGAGAAACAGGAAGAGAAGAGAAAGAAGGAAGAGAAGGTGAAGAAGCAGCCACCTCTCATAGGAACTGATTTCTTTCCAGTGACTTTCCTAAACGTTCGATCCTTGACTCTTGCTGGTCCCTTTAAATTAAGCTTTTTGGTAAATTGCCTTTAGAATGGGCATGTAATTTGATCTCTACCATCTTAATAGAGGGGAATCATCTTTGCTTCCAAATTATAAATCAACCAACTGATTATGTGGCCTGATTCTTTCAAAGTAGGAAACTTCTTAAACAGTTTCAACAGTTGAGTACTTACCAACATAATATAAAACTCAGAATTAATTACCATATTTTAATTTAAATCATTTTTTAGAATCTGCTGGCTATCAGGCAACATTTTGTGCCAATACTAACTCTCTAAAATAACTTAGCTAGAAACTGTGGGAAACATTTTAAAACTAACTCTTGTTGCGTTTCATCAGAATTCAGCTCTTTCTAAAGTTAATTTCCCACAGAGACTATAATGTAGTTCTCTTAGAGATAAAGTAGTTGGTTGGCTATACTTGTATTCTGGGTGGGCATGATGCACTGAGGTTTACTAGCCTTAGGGCCTTCTGGGTCCTACATCCTAAAGCACATACAAGCCACCTCTTAGAACTTCACTTTTCTCAATTACACAGCTAGAAGACTTCATAAGGTGTTTTAATTTCTCAAAGCTTTGGAAACAAAGTGCACTGAATATATGGTCATATCTCTTCACTAGTTGCATATGCAATTATATAGTTTTAAGGTATAAAATTGGCATTTCCTATTTGTGTTTTGGCATTTAGCATGATACACACAAAATGAAGAAAGATCGTTTCACTAAAGAACCAGCATAATTGAAATATCATACTCAAGTAGACTATGCTGTGAAATTTGCAGTCATCGCAGCATATATTCAGGAATATCTATTGATAATTACCATAGAAGGAACGAAAGACTATTCCATGTGGATGCAGATCCTCAGAGAGACTGACGATGTGATGGTCTACACGGCTAAAGCAAATGATAGTACAAAATGGATTTTCCTTACAAGTTATATTTCTGGTCTGCTAAAATATGACAGGGTTAAAATTTTTTTTAAATGTACAGACACATTTTATGAGACCCTATAATAAACTAATACACTTTAAAGAAAAAAATCAAGGAAATTTAATTACATAATTCACATGCATTTATTTGAATAAGGTGAAGTCAAAAGGAGAGAAATTATTTCAAAGATATAATTTGCAGATATTTATGTAAAAATAGATTTCTGGTTATTAAACTATTTTTAATGAAAATATAAGAGTTAACAAAACACATCAAGGTCAAGCTGCTTGAAGAAATATAATTCCTTGGAGATTTTGATTTAAATCTGTAGCTTGGACTATCACCCCAAAGAAGTAACAGCTTCAGACACATGAGATATATTTTCTCAACCACACTCAAGTTAACCACATTTACCACGGAGAAAGTCAACACCTAAGATACACAGCAACTGGGAAATGAAATGTCATGGTCAGTGTTTGCTTTTAATATAGCCTGGTAAGAGCAACACTCTATACACAATAGAATTTAGTCCCATTGTGGATGTACATGTTTAGAAATGGCATTTGAGCCTTTCCCGCTCTCCCTCTCCCCAAAAATGGTTCAGCAGGGTTCATGTGGGTTTGGCCCACAGGTTGTAGTTTACAGATCTCTGCTCTATTTTCTAAACATTGTTGCTGTTACAATCGAGTTTTGATAAAATACATGCATGCTCCAAATTAGCATGTGTTTATTATTTACCTTTAATAAAAATAGTATTCTACAGGTAAGTTAATTTGGAAAACTCTGAGTCCTGACACACACAAACTCAGCTATTCTAGCTGCCCTCGTTCATTTCAAGAGTAAATTCAAAGGGGTTTGAAATAACTTGAGCTCAGTTTGGGCACAGTTCACAATTCTAACCCCTATGTCTCGATACACTACTGCATCTGTAAATTCAAAATAAACAATGGTAGTATAGTGATTGTAAAGATAAAGAAACAGTACTTGAGGTACTTTAATATTGTAATCCTATGAACAAATAATTCTCTGAATCTTGCGGGATTTATTCTCTTGAAGGCATTCTTTTTTTTTTTTTTTTTTGGCTGAAGAAGATTAGTCCTGAGCTAACATCTGTTGCCAATCCTCCTCTTTTTTTGCTTGAGGAAGATTAGCCCTGAGCTAACATTCGTGCTAATCTTCTTCCACTCCTTATATGTGGGTTGCCACCACAGCATGGCCTATGAGTGGTGCAGATCTACACCCAGGATCCGAACCCGCAAACCTGGGCCACTGAAGTGGAGAGCACCAAACTTAAGCACTATGCCACAGGCCAGCCCCAATTCTCTTGAAGGCATTCTTCATGTATTCCTCTCCTACTTTTCAAAAAGGTACTTTAATGAAATTTAGAAGTATTAATCCATTACTTTTTTGTCTTGTAAATTTTTTACTGGCATGATTATATACACAAAATTCACTACAAGAAAATTTCTCTGTCTGCATTTCTTTTTCTGTTGTTATCACTATTAGTATTGGTTTCATTTCATGATTATTACTAAAAATAATTTTGTAATATAAAGAGTATTATAAAATAATCCAATTTGGGGGTCATTTATGTTAGATACAGCACTGTTCCAGGGGTTTATTAAGCAAGTATATGCATTTTAAGCATTTATTTCCTTGGTAAAAGGTTTAAATGTTTTAAGAAATATAAAAAGAATTAATTTAAGATTAATCTGAGAAACAATAAAGTGCTAATAATATATTAGAGAAAGTTCAGAGAATACAAAGATTGAAAGTTCACAGCACTAATCAGACACAATAACAGATGTAAATAATAAGCAAGCTGCAATCACAGTGAAAGAGCATAATTTAGGAAATGCATATTATAACTGAGGACAAATGAACTCGAATACTGACCCCATCATTAGTTGTATCTGATACAAACACGCTTTCCTCAAAAGAAGCTGGGTTGCATATAAATCTAACCATTTTCAAACATCATCAGAAAGTCAGACGGGAGACTCTTCTCAAAAATCTTACACCTTTGTTAGTAGTTATATGTTAGTCTCTCAGGAGATGAATCACTGGACTCATTAAATATTATATCTAGGAAGAATAGGGTTACTAATTTGTCTGAAATTAAATATAATAAATAATTTAAATGCCTTTAATATCACATTCTTTAGCATTTAAACATATATGGCTTTAGAGATGTTCATAACATAGTTTAATTCAACCACCTTTACTGAGAATTCGCTAGATATGAACAAGAAATATCAATACAAGCATTTGCAAGTTCATTTTTCAACCAAAAGTAAAGAGAGTGGGGAACAAAATGATAGAGCGAGAAGAAAAGGGAATATTAGATTACCTCACTGGATCTCAACTGCAAAATAGGTGGTATGCAGAACTTAATTAAATTCCATTGTTTTGCTGTCAGAGCAAAACGCTTCATTTTTTTAGAAAACCTCGGTTTTGCACGGGTGGTGTCCTTAAAAACAAATATCCATATTATTCCTGATCTTTTGTTTGCTCTTTAACGAGATTTATGAGCTCTTCCACCATTACAAAACAGCTGCCTTGCATGTGCCATCCACTAATTGAACACAAATCCAAGAACCGTCATAGCAAGAAGTTTAGGTGTCACCAGGATGGGGCTAAAATGTCAAGATAATTCCAGAGTTCTATTATCATTGAGAAAAAAATAAATGCACAACCTATATATTTCCCCCAAAATCTTTTAAAATTATGGGTTTTGAAGATTTTGAAAAATCCCTACAATCGTGAATTCCTGGTGCAGTGAAAGAATACTGAACTAATCAGGAAACCTGGGCTGGAAATCCAGTTATTCACCTAACCGCATGAAAACACAATTTCGTAAAATAAGCAAATTACATCCCTAGATTGTTATGAGAAAATGATTCTAAAGACAAAGAGAGGTCAGGCAAGAAGAAATTGCTTTTTAAAGATAAAATAATACAAATAGATTCATTAGGTTAATGTATCTCTAAATGCAATTTAAGAAAATAAAAGAATCTTGGAGAAGAGCCAAGATGGCGCCGTGAGTAGTCCTCTTTGTCTCTCGCCCTTCGAGTCTACAATTGTTTGGACACTTATCGCTTGACAAAGGATATCCAGACAGCATCTCAGGACGTCTGAGACACCCACGCGACTATACATCGGAAGGCGGATGGACTTTCCTCTGGGAGGATGTGGAAATAGGTGAAAACTCTCCGACCCCGACGGGCAGCCTAGTACCCGCAAGCGGCTTTCTTCCAACGGACGCCCCCAGAGGATCCACACACATCTAGGGCAGGAGCGAGAACACAACAGAGGAGCGACGGTGGAAACAGGTGACCAGAACCCTACCTAAACCCCCTGCAATTACTCCTAAACGCAGAGGGAAACTTTGGAGTTGCACACCTGAGCCCGCGGGGAGAGTCTCTCCCCGCCATTGGCGGGGAGACCCAGCCTGGTGCTCGGGGCGCCCGGAGGGTCCCAGAGAGAGACACGGAGGGCACGGAGGTCTCCCAGCTGCCGTTGCCCGCCCCGTGGGACTAGGGATTGCCGGAGATCTCGGAGAGGACCGGGGCTGGGGGAATTTTCAAAGGCCGGTTCTGCGACCCGGAGGGGAAGCGCCAGAGCTCCGCCCGGGCAGCAGACAAAACTCTCTGTCTGCCGTTAGCAGAGGGGCCACGCTGAGCATTCACGGCTCCGGCAGAGGCCCGGAGAGAAGCCCTGAGGGCGGGGCGACCCCCAGCTGCCGTTGCCCCCCCCGTGGGGCTAGGGATTGCCGGAGATCTCGGAGAGGACCGGGGCGGGGGGAACTTTCAAAGGCCGGTCCGGCGACCCGGAGGGGAAGCGCCGGACCTCCGCCAGGCAGCAGACAAAACTCTCTGTCTGCCATTAGCAGAGGGGCCATGCCCAACATTCAGGGCTCCCGGCAGAGGCCCGGAGAGAAGCCCTGAGGGCGGGGCGACCCCCAGCTGCCGTTGCCCGCCCCGTGGGGCTAGGGATTGCCGGAGATCTCGGAGAGGACCGGGGCGGGGGGAACTTTCTAAGGCCGGTCCGGCGACCCGGAGGGGAAGCGCCGGACCTCCGCCAGGCAGCAGACAAAACTCTCTGTCTGCCATTAGCAGAGGGGCCACGCCCAGCATTCAGGGCTCCCGGCAGAGGCCCGGAGAGAAGCCCTGAGGGTGGGGCGACCCCCAGCTGCCATTGCCCGCCCCGTGGGACTAGGGATTGCCGGAGATCTCGGAGAGGACCGGGGCGGGGGGAACTTTCAAAGGCTGGTTCTGTGACCCGGAGGGGAAGCGCCAGAGCTCCGCCCGGGCAGCAGACAAAACTCTCTGTCTGCCGTTAGCAGAGGGGCCACACTGAGCATTCACGGCTCCGGGAGAGGCCCGGAGAGAATCCCAGAGGGCGGGGCGACCCCCAGCTGCCGTTGCCCACCCCGTGAGGCTAGGGATTGCCGGAGATCTCAGAGAGGACTGGGGCTGGAGAGAGTTCCAGAGACCCAGCTTAGTAGCCTAGGGGGAAACCCTACAGGCTCACAGCAGCCTTAGGGAAAGCCTCTGCACAGCACCAGTAGAAGGCACCCAGCCGCCAGCCACAAGGCTGGAAGACCCCAGGGCAAAAGCAGCATAGCTAGGTGTACCAACCACAGACTGTAGAAGATGCCAATAGTTCTCCTGCGACCCATAGAGGACAAGTGAGATTTGGTGGGTGCCGACAGCAACGGAGCGACAAATATAAGTGATCCCACCCCTGGCCGCTGGAAAAGCCCATAACACCGTTGCAGACCCCAAGGAGAGAGCACATCTAGGTGGGCTGCAACAGTAGGCACCTGCAGCCTGAAGCCCCCCTGTGATGGCCCCCACGGCAGAGGAGGGAATCCAAAGGGCCACTGTGGCTACGAGGAGGGGCCCAGGCCCAGTTAGCAACTGCGGACAGGGTTCCTGGTTGGTGCAGTATAAACAGCTGCTCCCCCACCGCAGCAGCTGAAACAAGTGAAAGGAGCAACTAAACTCTATCTCCATGCGGAGGCACAAATCAACAACATCAAGCAATATGAAAAAATACATTAAATCTCCAGAACAGAAAGAAAGCAACAAATACACAGAAAACAATCCCAAAGAAAATGAGATATATAACCTAAATGACGATGACTTCAAAACAGCCATCATTAAGATTCTCAATGAGTTAAGAGAGAATTCTGACCGACAACTCAACGAGTTCAGGAGCTATGTCACAAAAGAGTTTGATACGATAAAGAAGAACCAAACAGAAATATTGGAAATGAAGAACACAATAGAGGAGATTAAGAAAAATCTAGATGCTCTGAACAGTAGGGCCGATAATATGGAGGAAAGAATTAGCAATTTGGAAGATGGCAATATAGAATTGTTGCAGGCAGAGGAGGAGAGAGAAGCAAGACTTAAAAGAAATGAAGAAACTCTCCGAGAATTATCAGACACAATTAGGAGATGCAACGTAAGGATTATAGGTATACCAGAGGGAGAAGAGAAGGAGAAAGGGGCAGAAAACCTATTCAAAGAAATAATGGCTGAGAACTTCCCAAATCTGGTGAGGGAGATGGATCTTCAGGTGACAGAAGCCAATAGATCTCCAAACTTTATCAACGCAAGAAGACCAACTCCACGGCATATAGTAGTGAAGCTAGCAAAAGTCAACGACAAGGAGAAAATATTAAGGACAGCCAGGCAAAAGAAACTAACCTACAAAGGAACTCTCATCAGGCTATCAGCAGATTTCTCAGCAGAAACTTTACAGGCTAGAAGAGAGTGGAATGATATATTCAAAAATTTGAAGGACAAAAATCTACAGCCGAGAATTCTCTACCCAGCGAAAATATCCTTCAAATACGATGGAGAAATAAAAACCTTCCCAGATAAACAAAAATTAAGGGAGTTCATTGCCACAAAACCTCCTCTTCAGGAAATCCTCAGGAAAACCCTCATTCCTGAAAAATCCAAAAAAGGAAAGGGGCTACAAAACCAAGAGCAGAGGAGATAAGTAGAAGGACAACAACAGAGAGTAGCAGCTCTACATCAGAACAGATTAAACCATGGGACGAGAAACAAAGGAAACTGAAGAAAACCGGAAAACAAGACACAAAATGGGAGTGGTAGGCCCCCACGTCTCAATAATCACTCTAAATGTAAATGGATTGAACTCCCCAATCAAAAGACACAGAGTGGCAGGATGGATCAAGGAACAAGATCCAACAATATGCTGCCTCCAGGAAACACACCTCAGCCCCAAAGACAAACACAGACTCAGAGTGAAGGGATGGAGAACAATACTCCAAGCTAATAATGAACAAAAGAAAGCAGGTGTCGCTATACTAATATCAGACAAGGTAGATTTCAAAGCAAAACAGATAAAGAAAGATAAAGAGGGACAGTATATAATGATAAAAGGGACTCTCCACCAAGAAGACATAACACTTATAAATATATACGCACCCAACACAGGAGCACCAAAATTTGTAAAGCAACTCTTAATAGAACTAAAAGAAGACATCAACAACAATACAATAATAGTAGGGGACCTCAACACACCATTAACACCAATGGACAGAACATCCAGACAGAAAATCAACAAGGAAATAATAGAATTAAATGAAAAATTAGACCAGATGGACTTAATAGATATATATAGAACACTTCATCCAAAAACAGCAGGTTACACATTCTTCTCAAGTGCACATGGAACATTCTCAAGGATTGACCATATTTTGGGAACCAAAGCAAACATCAATAAATACAAGAGAGTTGAAATAATATCAAGCATCTTTTCTGATCATAACGCTATTAAACTAGAAATCAACTACAAGAAAAAAGCAGAGAGAGGTGCAAAAATGTGGAGACTAAACAACACGCTTCTCAACAAACAATGGATCATTGAAGAAATTAAAGAAGAAATCAAATATTATCTGGAGACAAATGAAAATGAGAACACGACATACCAAATCATTTGGGATGCAGCAAAAGCAGTCCTAAGAGGGAAATTCATCGCAATACAGGCTCACCTCACTAAACAAGAAAAAGCTCACGTAAGCAACCTCAAAGGACACCTAACGGAACTAGAAAAAGAAGAACAAACAAAGCCCAGAGTCAGTAGAAGGAGGGAAATAATAAAAATAAGAGCAGAAATAAACGATATTGAAACAAAAAAGACAATAGAAAGGATCAATGAAACAAAGAGTTGGTTCTTCGAAAGAATTAACAAAATTGACAAACCCCTAGCCAGACTCACCAAGAAAAGAAGAGAGAAAGCGCAAATTAATAAAATCAGGAATGACAGAGGAGAAATCACAACAGATACCAATGAAATACAAGAGATCATAAGAGAATACTATGAAAAACTATATGCCAACAAATTGAACAACTTGGAAGAAATGGACAAATTCCTAGACTCCTACAATCTCCCCAAACTGAATCAGGAAGAAATGGAGAATCTGAATAGACCAATCACAAGTAAGGAAATAGAAACGGTAATCAAAAACCTCCCCAAAAACAAGAGTCCAGGACCAGATGGCTTCTCTGGAGAATTCTACCAAACATTTAAAGAAGACTTAATACCTATTCTCCTCAAACTGTTCCAGAAAATTGAGAAAGATGGAGAACTCCCTAACACATTCTATGAAGCCAACATCACTCTGATTCCCAAACCTGACAAGGACAACACAAAGAAGGAGAACTACAGGCCGATATCACTGATGAACATAGATGCAAAAATCCTCAACAAAATTTTGGCAAACCGATTACAGCAATACATCAAAAAGATTATACACCATGATCAAGTGGGATTTATACCAGGGACACAGGGATGGTTCAACATCCGCAAGTCAATCAACGTGATACACTACATCAACAAAATGAAAAACAAAAACCACATGATCATCTCAATAGACGCAGAGAAAGCATTCGACAAGATCCAACACCCATTTATGATAAAAACCCTCAGTAAAATGGGTATAGAAGGAAAGTACCTCAACATAATAAAGGCCATATATGATAGACCCACAGCCAACATCATACTCAATGGACAAAAGCTGAAAGCCATCCCTCTGAGGACAGGAACAAGACAAGGGTGCCCACTTTCACCACTCCTATTCAACATAGTACTGGAGGTGCTGGCCAGAGCAATTCGGCAGGAAAAAAAAATAAAAGGAATCCAAATAGGTAACGAAGAAGTAAAACTCGCGTTGTTTGCAGACGACATGATCTTATACATAGAAAACCCCAAAGAATCCACAGAAAAACTATTAGAAATAATCAACAACTACAGCAAAGTAGCAGGGTATAAAATTAACGTGCATAAATCAGTAGCATTTCTATACACTAACAATAAACTAACAGAAAAAGAACTCAAGAACTCTATCCCATTCACAATCGCAACGAAAAGAATAAAATACCTTGGGATAAACTTAACCAAGGAAGTGAAGGATCTATACAATGAAAACTACAAGACTTTCTTGAAAGAAATAGGCGATGACATAAAGAGATGGAAAAACATTCCTTGCACATGGATTGGAAGAATAAACATAGTTAAAATGTCCATACTACCTAAAGCAATATACAGATTCAATGCTATCCCAATCAGAATCCCAAGAACATTCTTCACAGAAATTGAACAAACAATCCTAAAATTCATATGGGGGAACAAAAGACCACGAATTGCTAAAGCAATCCTGAGCAAGAAAAACAAAGCCGGCGGAATCACAATCCCCGATTTCAAAACATACTACAAAGCTACAGTGATCAAAACAGCATGGTACTGGTACAAAAACAGGTCCACAGATCAATGGAACAGAATTGAAAGCCCAGAGATAAAACCACACATCTATGGACAGCTAATCTTCGACAAAGGAGCAGAGGGCCTACAATGGAGAAAAGAAAGTCTCTTCAACAAATGGTGCTGGGAAAACTGGACAGCCACATGCAAAAGACTGAAAATCGACCATTCTTTTTCACCACACACCAAAATAAACTCAAAATGGATCAAAGACCTAAAGATTAGGCCTGAGACAATAAGTCTTTTGGAAGAGAATATAGGCAGTACACTCTTTGACATCAGTTTCAAAAGAATCTTTTTGGACACTGTAACTCCTCAGTTGAGGGAAACAATAGAAAGAATAAACAAATGGGACTTCATCAGACTAAAGAGCTTCTTCAAGGCAAGGGAAAACAGAATTGAAACAAAAAAACAGCTCACTAATTGGGAAAAAATATTTACAAGCCACTTATCCGACAAAGGGTTAATCTCCATAATATACAAAGAACTCACACTGCTTAACAACAAAAAAACAAACAACCCGATCAAAAAATGGGCAGTGGACATGAACAGACATTTCTCAAAAGAAGATATGAATATAGCTAATAGACACATGAAAAGATGTTCATCATCGCTAATCATCAGGGAAATGCAAATCAAAACTACACTAAGATATCACCTTACCCCCGTTAGATTGGCAAAAACATCCAAAACCAAGAACGACAAATGTTGGAGAGGTTGTGGAGAAAGAGGAACCCTCATACACTGTTGGTGGGAATGCAAACTGGTACAGCCACTATGGAAAACAGTATGGAGATTTCTCAAAAAGTTAAAAATAGAAATACCCTATGACCCAGCCATCCCATTACTGGGTATCTATCCTAAGAACCTGATATCAGATATCTCAAGAGTCCGTTGCACCCCTATGTTCATCGCAGCATTATTTACAATAGCCAAGACGTGGAACCAGCCTACATGCCCAGAAACTGATGATTGGATAAAGAAGATGTGGTATATATACACAATGGAATACTACTCAGCCATAAAAAAAGACGAAATTGGCCCATTCACAACAATGTGGATGGACCTCGAGGGCATTATGTTAAGCGAAATAAGTCAGTCAGAGAAAGACGAACTCTATATGACTCCACTCATAGGTGGAAAGTAGTATATTGATAAGGAGATCTGATCGGTGGTTACCAGGGAAAAGGGGGGGTGGGGGGAGGGCACGGAGGGGGAAGTGGTGTACCCACAACATGACTAACAAAAATGTACAACTGAAATTTCACAAGCTTGTAATCCATCATAACATTAATAAAAAAAAAAAAAAAGAAAAGAAAAGAATCTTCCATCTATAGTTGCTAAAGCAGTGCTTAAATGTTCACCTGAGTGGCCAACTTTCTTCCCTCCAAATCATTACAAATTAAATAAAAATTTCTACAATGATTTACATGAGTCTCTTTGCAAAGATAGTCCCTCTATTAATCATATTCTATATGTGAAATTCTGTGATTGTGAATCTGAATTATCACAATGTAAATATGATTCATGAGGGGGCATTTCAGGAAAAGTTTTGGAAGAGTTTTTAAGTCAAAGACAAAAAAAAAATAAAGCCTCAAAACTTTGCAGCTATGATTAAATCTCCTGTGAGAGGGAAACATATACAGTCAGTGGAGAAGTCAGCAGTGATACAGTAATTCTATCTTTGGGTCTGTTTTTATCATTGAACATAACATTTTGCGCACTTTGTTTTATTTTCAACAGATAATACATGTATGTATTAGCTTATAAAAATTGCAATGAAAAGCAACAGTTTCTTCCTCCTGCTCCCAATCCCAACACAAGCCAGAAGCAAAAATTTTTCAGTATTTCTTGTTTAAGTGCATTTGTTGGTTACTTCCCCAGTTCTAAGTACCATGTTGCTTCTTAATTCTGCTATTTAAGCAATCCACACCAGTTCTCCACTAATTAGTAACCGGCTGGCTTTCCTTTGTAAACGTTTCTCTCACTGTTTTCAGCCTTTTTGCTTTTTATCACTACGTCTAGAAGTTACTCTTCAATTTATATTCTAGATTTTCTAAATTGAAGAGCTTTTTTCTGTCCTTTAATTTTTCCTTTTTCTCTCATTGACTTCCTTTCTTTATGAACATAATTCTTGAACTGTTGAGGTTATTAACAAACATTTTTTTAAGTTATCATCCCATTCCTGAATTGCCCATTTCTCAGTCAATTGTTACTTTTGTGTGTCTTGGTCTTTCTCACTCATGCTGCCAATTCTCCTAACAGAGCTGGTGATTGTGATTTCCTTTTGCGTGTTTGAGGAAAGGATTATGCTGATTACGGAGGTAGCTGGCCTGCAGGCGGTCATCTCCACCAGGCTTCTCTCAAGTGGGAAGTTGACTGGAAGTTCTGTGCACATGACTTAAGGGTATTGACTGACCTTTTTGGGGTACATGTACGGGGGAGGCAGCGTTGGTGGAGGCCCCACAATTGTCAGGATGTGGACAACTATTTTGGAGTGCCAATATCCACTTTAGTAACCTTAGCTCTCCCCAGGAATGTTATTCATTTTCTTTATAGAAGAGCCCTCCGATTTTCTTGCCTGCGAGTAAACACAGAAGAGGTATTCTGTGCTTGGGGTACAAAGGGCTGGCGAGCGTAAGAACACTGTCTGGCACGAGGGTTGCATGACAAATCTTTAACTAGCCCCCTACTCCAGCTGCTCTTCTCCTATCTATTCTTGGTGCCTGCCTCTGTGGTGTTCCACCTAAGAGTCACCTGCTAACACCTCTGTAAGCGTCATAGGAGCTCCTCCTCTTAAATAGCTTTTGATACAGTGTTGAACCCACTCTCCAGCTCATATTCACTTTCTGACTTCTAAAGACTTGTTGAAACCTCTCCACTTCTGATGCTCCACCTCCATTTTGCTTCATTGCCGTGGATTTATTCCCGTTTGCAGATAGTTTCTATTCTCTCAATGCAAGTTCCTTGAATACCATTTTAAAGAATTTTATCCGTGGCACAGTAAATTAATAACCAACGAAATATTCCAGTGTCTGCTTAACCTCTACCTCCCTAGAAAAACAAGGTTTTTCTTTTAACTTCTATTCATCCTTCAAGTCAAGCATCACCCTTTTGGGGAATCGTCTCTGATCTCTGTGTTAGGTCCCCCTTCAATAAACTCTCACAGCATCTTAGGGTTCCAGCACAGAGTTTATCACAGTGTGCTTGACTAGTTTCTTTCCCACTTGAGGCCAGGAGGTCCTTGATAACAGAGGCTGAAATGTTTCTAAATCACATACAACAATAGTGAGCATAATTTCTTATCTGCAATGTTTTTTGAATTAATGTAAAAAAAGACCCAGGAAAATTTCTAAGTAGTACTTATTTCCCAGAGAGTGTTCTCTAGGATGAATTCTAGCCTCAAAAACTATTAATATGGAGCTCATTGGTCAAAAAAGTTTGGAAAATAAAGCTATACATTCTTCTAGTAAATACACAATTCACTTCTTATCATATTAAAGGTTCTGAAACAAACTAAAGAAAAAAATCATTAAATCTGATTAGCTTGGTGTTTCCTAAAGTTTCTTAACTACATAACAATTTGTTATGAAATAACGACTAACATCCCACAGCTCTGGTGCTTCAAGACACAAACATGGGGAAAGATTGACTTAGTGCATGCACGATCTATGGAGGAAGAGAGAAAAACAATATTGAACAGAAATAAATAATCAGATTGGAGCAGAGACCAGAAAAAAAATTAGCAAATTCTATGAAATCTGAAATAAAATGCGATGATTCTGGAAAGGTAGGCTACCTATAATCAGGAGGACGTGAGGATGAGAGTGGACACTCTTCCAGGTACTCGGGTTGCATCAATCCACAATCAACTCTTCATGGAACTTACTTCTTCATGAGTCTTCATGGAACTTATATTCTAGAAAATGTGTGTAGTGAGCAATCTCTGTAGCTCTCATCAACCGCGGCCAGGTGGGAAGTTCTGCTCAGTGTTGCCAGATCTTTCGATTTTCCAAGATAAGCCAGAAATCTGGTATTTTAGGTGAAATTTTCCAATTTTTGAATGTTGGAAACTAATTCAATTGTTGAAAAACACCGTGTGGGCCAAACATCTACAGGCCAAAACCAGCCTTTGGGCCATCATTTGCAACTTCTATAGAGACTGTTACCTAACCCTCGGTGATTTCCTTTAGATCCAACATGGTATGATTAGTTCAGAGTGTCTGAATAATCCTTTAAGATAACTTTTCAGGTCAGCTCTTTCATTGTTTAACTTATTAATAATGTTTTTCTTATTCCATATTAAAGTAAAATTGTACCCAAAGGCAGGGAGAATAGGCTGGAATACCACAAAAAAACTCTTCCCAGCATATAATGTATCACATCTATATTTCTGGAAAAAACATAGCATACTGCTTTCTGACAGCACGATGACCAAGACCACCCCAGACATGCATTATACAACCCTAAGCTGTGTTTGTTCAGAAGAGAAATAGAACAAAATTTATGAGCTTCACTTTAGCTCATATCAATATATTTCAAGCAGCAGAACACTTTTTCATTTTGCAGGTGGTGCTTTAAAGCTTGTATGATAGATTTTAAAATATCATCCACAAGAATCCTAAGCCCCTAAGACTCATTAATTAACCCTGTATTATCAAACATTTTAAAATCAATCATTTACCTCTCCGGTGCGAGCTGAAGCAAATGCTAACAAGCACTTTCACCTTAATAAATTAAGCGTTATTTCAAAAAGTTGTTAGGTGTATGTTCAAACTGTATTATGCGTGTTGTCAGGGTGATTCGGGTTATGAAAAATTCTTTATTGTGCATCTTAAAGAATTACCTGTCTATAGGGAATCCATTAATTTCTTTCTGTCATCCTCCTCCACTTCCCTCCAAGCCACCCACTAACCTAAGCATTCTTGAGCAAGAGCCTTATAAGAAGTGTTTCTTCATGCATGTGCAGTGTATTGGGTAACTAAATGAAATGCAGCTGGGAAATATGAAGTGGACATTGAAGTGACTCATTAGGCAGCTGCATAGGATAGAAAGAAGAAAGTGGCAGGAAAATTTACCATGAAGATGCCTAGGGTCATACATACCATTTCCAGGGGATGACTAGAGGCAACATAAAATAAAGCTCTGGGGAAGAATATGGAGCTGTAAGGTCTCAATGATCGACAATAATAGAAGTAAGCCTTACTAAAAATATAGATTTCCAGATAAAATTGAAACCAAAAACCATTGAATCCAAGACTGTGACTAATAGAAACAAAGCTGGGGGTATAAATGATTAAAACGAACAAAGCTAGTAATATTTTAAGAGAAGTCACTGATTAACAGAGAATTGTGGGCCCTAAATTGTTTGTATTTTACTTTGTTTCTTCATCATACACTTAATGAGGAAGTTGATACAACATGCAGTTCATGAAATTTGGAGCCAGAAACCCTGTGTTTAAATCTTAGCTTAGCCATTTTCTATCTGGATGAATGTGTCTGTTTCCTAATCTGAAAATAAAAGGGAATAATATAGACTGCATTAAGCTATTTCTGCAATGATTCAATTATATTAACTGATGAAAAACTAGCATTATTTGAAACCAGACCAATTTGGATACTTACTCTATCACTTATTAGCTGCCTGATACGTGGAAAATATTTGTCTCTAAACCTCAGTTTATTCTTTAAGAAATTGGTAAGATAACATAAATCACAGGATTGCGATTATTAAGTAGGATAATATATGCAACGTATTAGCACAATGACTGCTTATCGTACACCTCAAAAGTTAATTTTCACCGGAAAATGAAAGTACCTGAAGAACAGTTCATGTTCCAAAAATCTTAGTTGAATCTGAACATGATAAATAGAAGGATAACTTCTCTTAAGGGCAGTCATACATATTTATCTTTTATTTGGAGTTTTTAGCTGTAACTAGGATGAACAGCAATAGCAGCCAGTGCCACACACACACACAATCTTAAGTAAGGTGGTATTTTGAGAAGCTCAATGTAGCTAAATATCCTACCTAAGCAAGAGAGGAAAGGTACTATGATATGGATTTAAGAGAGCTTTAGCTAAGATAAGCTCAGAGAAAAAGTGTTCTAGAGCTGCCAGTAAGCATTAGAAAGCTAGCCTGTGAGAATTCAGAAAATGAAAATAATTGTAACTTGAGAAACAGCACAGACTGTAGCCAAATGGCCTGGTTTGCCTCGTGGCTGTACTGTTCGGGCAGCCACACTTTTTCAAGCCTACAAGTCGCTTGGTAAACGTGGCCATCCAATTAGGTTCCTAATGCTGTGTCATCTCTCCAACCAAAACTTTTCCAAGATGTCCCCATTTCCCCACCATTTAAGTACAAATGGAGTCTAGGCTAAAATCTCGCTAAATTGAGAGGTCAACTCACTCCTCCAGGTTTAGCTCTCATGCCACACTACAGAGCGCTAATCTCCAAGCATACTGGGTGACGCCCCCCCCACTCAAGCACTTCCTGAGCCCCTCACATTCAGCTTTCTCTCTGAAATGCCTTCTTTTCTGTCTTTTTTTGAGTCCCCAGCTAATTGAAAGAACCTTGAGAACAAGTAATGTTTACATACCTTTATACATAACTGTTTCCGCTAACAAAACGCTTCCATCCGTTCACTCATTCCCAAATACCCAGGCTCAATTGAGTGCCAATTACGCAAGAGGCATTATGAGAGATGCTGCAGGGGAAGTGCTAAAAAATATTTGCTGAATTTAATTAAATCTTCAGCTGTAAAGATAATATGCTTTAGCTATTATGCATTTAAAACAGCAGTATTGGGATTTTGGTTTTGTTTGGGGACATGTGCTTGCTTTAAATGTACAGAGGCATAATATTTAGAATTTTCAAAAGGATCTGTGATTCAGTAACTTCCCTCTAGCAACAATTGCTGTCTACTTTGAAAAAAAGAGACTATTTTAAAATTAATCTATGGGCCTGCCCGGTGGTGCAGTGGTTAAGCTCACACGTTCCACTTCTCGGCAGCCCGCGGTTCACTGGTTCAGATCCCAGCTGTGGACATGGCACCACTTGGCAAAAGCCATGCTGTGGTAGGCGTCCCACATATAAAGTATAGGAAGATGGGCATGGATGTTAGCTCAGGGCCAGTCTTCCTCAGCAAAAAGAGGAGGATTGGCAATAGTTAGCTCAGGGCTAATCTTCCTCAAAAAAATTAATTAATTAAATTAAATTAATCTACAAAGTCACAATAAAGTGTCTACACTATTGTTACACTGGCCCTCATTTTACAAAACAAGAGAAAATTGTTCATTATTCAAAATACACCAAAAAAGAAAAAATATATATAAAATCAAGCTGGTACAAAGAGCGCTGTGTATAGAGAGTGGAGTCAGGATAATTTCAGCAAAACTTCTCTTGGTAACAGGTAAAACAATCTTTTTGACTTCAAGTAAGTTTTTCATACATTTCATAATAAATCAAGTATATGAAATCATCTTGATTTTTGCCATCATGTTTAACCAACGTTTCGTTGCAATGTAATGTTTTCCACTTCTCCATTTAAATTTTTCTAGGTCTAACTTGGAACTCCTATATTATTAATAAAACATGAAGTGACATAATACTCCTTGATTTTTCCCTAAATTTTCCTAACTAATAGCTGTCTCTTGTTTGTTTAATATGGGATTCATAAATTTTTATATATAACAAAAAGTAAACAAGAAAATTGTGTAAAAAAATAAATAAATACACTACAGAGTGTTAACAAATCTGGAAAAATGGGGAACCTAGTATATTTTCACACTTTTCTTAGGTTAACAATTGGATCCATTGCTTTAAACTTAGAGATATTTCAACTGAGAAAATGTCAAGAGGTTGAACAAAAAGTACATTGAGCATATACTGGGAATGTAAAATATACTCTAAAAAGTTGTTTACACAGTGTTTCCTAATCAACTGGACAGTCTTTAAGTATAGACAAGATTCAACCGAGAAAATCTATCTACAAGTAATTGGAGATTGTTTCTAAATCCTTCAGTTAGCTAGATTGTTTTCCAACTCTCATTTATCTTAGCTCCAGAGAACACTGTCACCATAAGTAGCAACCAAGTGAACGAGTGGTTACATATTTTATACTGCTTTGAAAGACGACCTATTTTAACATGAAATACAGAATGTCTAACATGCTGGCCAGTGGCTTTGTTCCCTCTTGGCTATAAAATAAACAACCTCAAAGAGTATCTGGTAAAACAAAGGCCTGGAGATTTTTAAATATTCGAATGTTTAGCACTGACAGTTTGAAAACATTATTACGTGGTAAGTAAATGGAAAAATCAAATTTTCCATTATTACTATTAAAATTATTTTCTATTAGAGTTACTAAAGTAAAGTTACATTTAACTTAAAAGTTTAATGTGGGCTTATTTAAATGGAGTCAATGGATGCTTAAAAAAGATTACAATTTGTACAACTGACTTCATTTCCTTGAGTCATCAATAACCTGAAACTGTAAGAAGTATTTACATGACATCAAATCAAGAAGCTGCTGAGAAAACTAAAGAATTTGGTTTAGTTTTCTGATTCTTTTGTCCATAGAGAATCAAATAAATTTATTGTCCTTTTTTTTCCTCATGGCAGCTTTGGATCTTATCATCAAGTTAGAATCCATTTGGCTGTATTGGCTACTGTAGGACACTGAGCTCATTCACATTTAAGACATTTTTCAAAGTATTCATAATATTTTGGGGTCACTAAGTTCTAAAAATTAGTCTCCCAAGAGTAGGAGAAACGGCAGGAGAAAACAAGTATAAAATGTTTCTTATCTCCTAGCCCCAAGAGATACAGTAACACATGAAATGGCCCTTTTGAGCAATGGTCCCTGCACCTATGCCAAGCTAGTAATGGGCTAAAGAGAGGGGCCAAGGTGGTGATTCAGTCAGATACAGTCTGTTTCCTTTACACTCTCTCCAAGGGCAATCTACTTCTGGCCCCTCTATTCCTATACCTAGAAACCTGAAACTTCCCCTTCCAGGATTGGCAAAACCATCTCTCACTTGTATAGATAACTTGATAACAAGAGAGCAACACTAATTATTCTGGAAAGACTTTCTGTCTGTATTCAGGAATGAGAACAACTAGGAGAAATGTAGGAAGCAATGGTGCTATAATTTTAAATAGAAAGAAGAAAAGAAGGATTTTTAAGGCATCAGAGATGTCCACTGCCAAAAGGCAGCCCATCAGAGTGAATTTCCCAGACATTAGTTCCGCAAGGTACTCTGTAGAAAAAGGAGATTTACAGTTCAATATCTCTGGAAAATAGTGCCTACAATACACTTTACCCTCTTGAAGTTATACAATGTATCTAACAGACAAAATTCTGATACAAAAATAGAAACATTTAGGGGCCTGCCTGGTGGCATAGTTGTTGGCATAGTTGTTAAGTTCTCGCACTCCTCTTCGGTAGCCTGGGGTCCACGAGTTCAGGTCCTGGGCATGGACCTAGCACCACGCGTCAAGCCCTGCTGTGGCAGCATCCCACATAAAATAGAGGAAGTTTGGCACAGATGCTAGCTCAGGGACAATCTTCCTCAAGCAAAAAGAGGGAGATTGGCAACAGATGTTAGCTCAGGGACAATCTTCCTCAGCGAAAAAAAAAAGCAATATTTAAAATCCTTATTTGGTTAACTCAACATTTGCAAAACTGATTTGACTGTAATGATTGCTATGGATTGAATGTACATGTTCCCCCAAAATTCATATGTTGAAGTCCTAACCTCCAGTATGATGGTATTAAGAGGTGGGGCTTTGGAGAGGTAATTAAGTTCAGATGAGGTCCTGTGGGTGGAGTCCCCATGATAGGAACAGTGCCATTATGAGAAGAGGGAGAGACACCAAGGCTTCCTCTCTTCACCACGTGAGGACACAGAGAGAAGGCAGCAGTTTGCAAGCCAGGAAGACAACCTTTACGGGAAGAAACCCAACCGTGCTGGCACCCTGATCTCAGACTTCCCAGCTTCCAGAACTGTGAGGAATCAATGTCTGCTGTTTAAGCTACCCAGTCTATGGTGTTTTATTGTAGCAACCCAAACAGACTAAGACAGAGCTTTTTTTTCATTTCTTTCTTTACGTTATACCTATTGTATAGTCACAGCACAGGTTGTACATAGGAGAGGGGAATAAACGTTCACTTTGGGAATTCATCACTTCAGCTATATTTGTGGGGAACAGATGTGAGGGAGGAAATCCTGGAAGCAGTGGAGGTGGAATATACCATCGGAACAGACGAGGGAGTGGGAGGAATCAAAGGTGGCTCCAGGCTTTCCGGATTGAGCACCTCAGGTGGTGACATTGTCATTGACTGAGAAGAGAAGGACTACAGGAGAAAAGGGTTATGGGGGAAGATCAAAGCACATCCCCAAATAATAAGACTACACTCTGCATGTGCATATTCCTTAAGCAACAGTACAAAACCTGCCTCATCATTTTATTTACCTTGGGATATTTTTAAAAATATAAGTCCTGAGACTGACACATAGATTTTAGTTTCAGTAGGTCTGATGTGGGGTCAGCCACTTTACATTCCTACACAACTTCTCAAGTACCTCTCAAGATCGAACTCGCTTGAGGGTCACAGCTAGATCTTTTGTCTAGCCAGATCTCTTGCACTTAGCAAGTCTTAATTACTATTGATTGAAAGAGGGACCCTATAATTCCAGGGCAGAACAGGGTTAGAATCTTGCATTTGGAGAACTAGGAAGTAGTGAAACTGTAGAGAGAAGAGGAAAGCGAATACAGGCAATCAGGATTCCTGAGACCTAATATCTGCTCAAACACTAACTGGGCGAACTTCATTTGCTTCATCCATCAAGTAACCCATAATGACGCTTCTGACTCCAAAATGCTGTGTTTTCAAGATAGCACACAGTGAGTGTTTGCAATGGGTAATTTAGGAGGACAATGGCCTCTTATTTTATCAATGTGGTCGGGGCATTAAGGCTAATTGATCTTCAGTATAGGAAGAATGTAGTTGAAGGGTCATAACTACTAAGATGCATTCTATAGAACATTGATGTATAGAGTTCAAGAGATTGTCCATGCAAGAGTATTTTCACAAGTCATGCTACCAAAATGTTCAAAATGATTCCACATCATTGCAAAAACAATTTTTATGGCAGGATTTTGTACCTTCTATGAGAGACATAATTTTCTTGAAGAGTTTGCTGAATTCAGCCTGAAAACCACTTACACCGCTTAGAAATCTCCTGACTAAATTCAAGAGGCCAGCTCTTGATTTTCAAGTTTCTGTGAAGAGTATCAAAGGAGAGTGGAGAAAGAGAAGATGATTTCAGCCCTCAGAGCACTCTTTCTACAAGAAAGGCCAAGGAAGGGCATACTGAGGTCGAACCAGGCCATGGTGATGGTGTTCTCATTGTCGCCATAGTCCTGCCACAAGTAGCAGTTATCTTTTAAGTTTTATTATTTTATTCAATATTTTGTGAACTTACTATATCAACAATACTAGCTTAGGCATCTCTTACATCTTCCTTCTTTAAGTATACCAACACCCTAACCTCTAAAAATCTATAAACATTCCAAACAGAACAACAAAACAAACTACTGAGCCAGGAGGACACGGTATAAGCATATTACTCACCACTCCATTTTTAATTTTGCGTTCAAAACACTGATTTTATTTTTTCTTCTTAATTTGCTTTGGATAAGCTATGCTTAAGCTTTTTCTCATCTCCTGCAGAATGGAAATATTTACAGCAATGTATCCAGTCACTGCAAAACAATTTCGTTGTCTCATGGAATCCATTATAATGGGATTTTTACCTGCTCTTGATTATTCCGTGACCCCTCCCCCACTTTCCAAAACTTTTTTTTTTTAGCCAACATTCTGATGAATCCAACATGAGATGCCTGCTACACAGCTGTGTATTGATTTATGCATGACTATATATCTCATTTGGCTCCTTCTGGTGAAATTATTTTCTCTTACCTATAATATCAGAGCAAACTCTACCCCAGATCCGCTTTCTGCTCTTTCTACCACTACATTCCTAATAGTCACAGAGCTAGAATTTGTCTCGCTTCCAAATTGGCTTACTCACTCCTAATTATTTAAAAATACTCTGTACTTTGAAACATGACATTTTACTGAATTATGAACCTTACAAAACAGATGCTAACTAAGAAAACATCTGATACTAAAATACATATTTTTCAATACTGGATTATGATCTTCTGGAAAACAAATTTATAAGGATCATCTGGTTGCAAAATGTGATTTTAGGATCGGAACACTGAAAGCATTTAGCATATTTTTGGTATATGCAGTGTAAAATTCAACATCAAGAGAGTTCTCAGGACTTCAGGATATGCTAAATGTCAGAAAAATCGATCAAAGTTATATGGTGTCCTATATGGAAAAACTATGCTAAAGATGCCCAAATTGTTCCTGATAATAAAAATGACACTGTGGAAAAATTCATTTCAAAATAGTACTCACTATTACAAAACACTCCTAATCGCTGGCACATTCACTACCGCTCTTCAACTCCCAGAATCTTACCAATCACTCGGACTGTTACAATCTTACTAGTGTCCGTGTTCTCTCTTCCATGCGGTGCTGCGGTCTACTGGTGTTAGTCCTTTTGATTCTTTTGTTAAATACACCTTTAAACACCTTACAAAGGATTATACAATGAACTCTGATATCACTAAGTTAACTTTAACATCATTATAACTAACAAAAACAAAATTCACTTGGACATTTTAAAACTATAAAATAAGTGAAAAAAGTGTTTTTCAAGTCCCGGGGTGAGGACAAGGAGCTGCCTGGTGGAGAGAAGTACAACTAAAATCAGCCAGTAATAAGAAGCAGCAAGTGGTAATTCTAGTCAAAACGTTCTTAGATCCTAGAGCCATGATAAACCTCACAAGACCGAGCCAAAAGGTCACTATTCATATCTATTTTCTGTTATTGCTTTCTTTAAATAAAAATCACATTGTTACTGTTGGCCAAAAGCCACTTCAGTGAAATAACCACTACTGAAAATTCAAATTGGATACCACTTATAATTTTGTGAAGAAAAAGAAAGCTGGTATGAGTATATTAAGAGTCATACACATTTCTACCACATTTTTTAAAAAAATTGTTGAAAGAAAAAAAGGAAAGTGAGAGGAAGGAAGGAAGGAAGGAAGGAAAGAGGGAATGAAGAAAGGAAGGAAGGAGGGAAACATCTAGCTATCAAATCTTTCTCTAACACATACACACACACACACATTTTGAGATTTGTCCACAAATGCCAGGTTCATACTTGACCTTCTACAGTGACAAAAATCTCTAAACTTCAGCTTTCTTTGCTATAAAATAGCCAAATAGCCAAAAATAGTATCTTAAGCTTATTTATAAATCATATACATCTGATTAATACTTTTATATAGCATATCAAAAAGTCTCTAGAATATGAAAAAACGATAAAAGAAGAAAATTTATACTCTTTTCCTTCATTGGGAAAAAGGATGCATCAGCTCCTACTACGTACATAGAATCTTCATTTAGAAACAAGTAACAAAACTACAAAAATAAACCAGTTGAATATTTTTCAAGATTATTGCTCTTTTGGTCTATTTTTCTTATTGAGTTCATAATAGTTTACATCAATGTGAGATTTCAGTTGTACATTATTTCTTGTCTGTCACCACATAAGTGCTCCCCTTCACTCCCTTTCCCCCCCTTCACCCGCCTTCCCCTGGTAACCACTGAACTGTTTTCTTTGTCCATGTGTTTTTTCATATTCCACATATGAGTGAAATCATCTGGTGTTTATCTTTCTCAGTCTGGCTTATTTCACTTAGCATAATTCCCTCTAGGTCCTTCCATGTTGTTGCAAATGGGATGAATTTGTCTTCTTGTATGGCTGAGTAGTATTCCATTGTATATATGTACAACACATCGTCTTCATCCAATCATCGGTCGATGGTCACTTGGATTGTTTCCATGTCTTGGCTATTGTGAATAGCGCTGAAATGAACATAGGGGTGAAAATGTTACTTTGGATTGCTGATTTCAGGTTGTTTGGGTAGATACCCAGTAGTGAGATAGCTAGGTCATATGGTCATATGGTAGTTCTATTTTTAGTTTTGTGAGGAATCTTCATATTGTTTTCCATAGTGGCTGCACCAGTTTGCATTCCCACCAGCAGTGTATGAGGGTTCCCTCTTCTCCATACCCTCGCCAACATTTGTTGTTTTTAGTCTTAGTGATTATAGCCATTTTACCTGGCATAAGGTGGTATCTTAGTGTAGTTTTGATTTGCGTTTCCCTGATGATTAGTGATGTTGAACATCTTTGCGTGTGTTTATTGGCCATCTGTATATCTTCTTTGGAAAAATGTCTGTTCATATCCTCTGCCGATTTTTTGATCAGGCTGTTTGCTTTTTTATTGTTAAGTTGTGTGAGTTCCTTATATGTTATGGAGATTAACCCCTTGTCAGATATATGATTTGCAAATATTTTTCTCCAAATTGGTGGGTTGTCTTTTTGTTTTGATCCTTTTGCCTTGCAGAAGCTCTTTAGTCTGATGAAGTCCCACTTTTTTACTTCTTCTTTTGTTTCCCTTGTCTGAGAAGACACGGTATTCAAAAAGATCCTTTAAGTTCGATGGCAGAGAGTTTACTACCTATATTATCTTCCAGGAGTTTTACAGTTTCAGGACTTATCTTCAAGTCTTTGATCCATTTTGAGTTTATTTTTGTGTATGGCATGAGATAATGGTCTTTCATCCTTTTGCTCGTGGCTGTCCAGTTTTCACACCACCATTTATTGAAGAGACTGTTTTTTCTCCATTGTGAGTTCCTGGCACCTTTGTCGAAGATTAGCTGTCCATAGATGTGTGGTTTTATTTCTGGGCTTTCCGTTCTGTTCCATTGATCTGTGTGTCTGTTTTTGCACCAGTATCATGCTGTTTTGATCACTATGGCTTTGCAGTACGTTTTGAAGTCAGGGATTGTGATGCCTCCAGCTTTGTTCTTTTTTCTCAGGATTGCCTTAGCAATTTGGGGGTCTTTGGTTTCCCCATATGAATTTTAGGAATCTTTGTTCTATTTTCATGAAGAATGTCATTGGGATTCTGACTGGGATTGCATTGAATCTGTAGATTGCTTTGGATAGTACGGACATGTTAACTATGTTTATTCTTCCAATCCATGAGCAAGGAATCTCTTTAAGTCAATTGCTTTGGATAGTACGGACATGTTAACTATGTTTATTCTTCCAATCCATGAGCAAGGAATCTCTTTAAGTCATTATCAATTTCTTTCAGTAATGTCTTATAGTTTTCATTGTATATGTCCTTCACTTCCTTGGTTAAATTTATTCCTAGGTATTTTATTCTTTTAGTTGCACTTGTAAATGGAATTGTATTCTTGAGTTCTCTTTCTGTAAGTTTGTTATTAAAGTATAGAAAAGCAAGTGATTTTGTAAGTTGCTTTTGTACCCTGGAACTTTACTGTAGTTGGTAATTATTTCTATTAGTTTTCTGATGGATTCTTTGGGGTTTTCTATGTATAACATCATGTCATCTGCAAACAGCAAGAGCTTCATTTCTTCACTCCCTATTTGGATTCCTTTTATTCCTTTCTCTTGCCTAATTGCTCTGGCCAACACCTCCAGTACTGTGTTGAATAAGAGTGGTGATAGGGGGCATCCCTGTCTTGTTCCTGTTCTCAGGGGGGTGGCATTCAGTTTTTGCCCATTGAGTATGATGTTGGCTATGGGTTTGTCATATATGGCCTTTATTATGTTGAGCTTATTTCCTTCTATTCCCATTTTGTTGAGAGTTTTTCTCATAATGGCTGTGGATCTTGTCAAATGCTTCCTCTGCATCTATTGAGATGATCATGTGGTTTTTATTCCTCAATTTGCTGACGTGGTGTAGCACATTGATTGATTTGCAGATGTTGAACCATCCCTGTGTCCCTGGTATAAATCCCACTCGATCATGATGTATCATCCTTTTGATGTATTGCGCTGAATTCGGGTTGCCAAAATTTTGTTGAGGATTTTTGCATCTACATTCATCAGTGATATTGGCTTCTAGTTTTCCTTTTTTGTGTTGTCCTTGTCAGGCTTTGGTAGCAGAGTGATGTTGGCTTTGTAGAATGTGTTAGGAAGTGTTTCACTTTCCCTAATTTTTTGGAATAGCTTGAAGGCTAGGTATTAAATACTCTCTGAAAGTTTGGTAGAATTCACCAGGGAAGCCGTCTGGTCCTGGCATTTTATTCTTTGGGATTCTTTTGATTACTGTTTCAATCTCTTTCCTTTTGATTGGTCTGTTCAGATTGTCTGTTGCTTCTTGGTTCAGCTTTGGGAGGTTGTAAGAGTCTTAGAATTTATCCATTTCCTCTTGATTGTCTATTTTGTTGGCATATAATTTTTCTTGTATTCTCTTATATTCCATTGTATTTCTGTTGTGTCTGTTGTTATTTCCCCTCTTCCATTTCTGTGGGATACAGCAAAAGTGGTTCTAAGAGGGAAATTTATAGCAATTCAGGCCTACCTCAACAAAGAGGAAAAATCCCAAATAGACAATCTAAAAGCACATCTAAAGGTACTGGAAAAAGTACAACAAACTAAGCCCAAAATCAGCAGAAGGAAGGAAATAATAAAAATCAGAGCAGAAATAAACAATATAGAGACTAAAAAGAAATAGAAAAAATGAAACCAAGAGCTGGTTATTTGAAAAGATAAACAAAATTGACAAACCTTTAGCTACACTCATGAAGAAAAACAGAGAGAAGCCTAAAATAAATGAAATCAGAAATGAAAGAGGAGAGATTACAACGGACACCTCAGAAATACAAAAGATAATAGAAGAATACTATGAAAAGCTATATGCCAACAAATTGGATAATCTAGAAGAAATGGATAAATTCTTAGAAACATACAACCTTCCAAAACTGGACCAAGAAGAAATAGAAAATTTGAATAGACTGATCACCAGTAAGGAGATTGAAACAGCAATCAAAAACCTCCCAAAAAACAAAAGTCCAGGACCAGATGGCTTCCCTGGTGAATTCTGCCAAACGTTCAAAAAAGGCTTAATACCTATCCTTCTCAAACTCTTTGAAAAAACTGAAGAGGAGAGGAGGCTTCCTAACTCCTTCTATGAAGCCAACATTATCCTGATACCAAAACCAGACAAGGACAACACAAAAAAAGAAAATTACAGGTCAATATCACTGATGAACATCGATGCAAAAATCCTCAACAAAATACTAACAAATCGAGTACAACAATACATTAAAAAGATCACACATTATGATCAAGTGGGTTTCATTCCAGGGATGCAGGATTGGTTCAACATCTGCAAGTCTATCAATGTGATACACAACATTAACAAAATGAAGAATAAAAATCAAAAGATCATCTCAATAGATGGAGAGAAAGCATTTGACAAGGTACAGCATCCATTTATGATAAAAATTCTAAATAAAATGGAATAGAAGGAAAATACCTCAACATAATGAAGGCCATATATGACAAACCCACAGGAAATATCATTCTTAATAGAAAAAAACTGAAAGCTATCCCTCTAAGAACAGGAACCACACAAGGATGCCCACTGTCGCCACTCTTATTTAACATAGAATTGGAAGTCCTAGCCACAGCAATCAGGCAAGAAAAAGAAATAAAATGGATCCACATTGGAAAAGAAGAAGTGAAACTGTCACTCTTTGCAGATGACATGATTTTATATCTAGAAAATCCTAAAGAATCCACTAAAAAACTTTTAGAAACAATAAAGGAATACAGTCAAGTTGCGGGATACAAAATCAACATACAAAAATCCGTTGCATTAATATACACTAACAATGAAGTAGAAGAAAGAGAAATTAAGAATATAATCCCATTTACGATTGCAAGAAAAAGAATAAAATACCTAGGAATAAACTTAACCAAAGAGGTGAAAGATCTGTACACCAAAAACCATAAAGCATTGTTGAAAGAAATTGAAGAAGACACAACGAAATGGAAGGATATTCCCTGCTCTTGGATTGGAAGAATGCCCATACTTCCTAAAATAATCTATAGATTCAATGCAATCCCTATCAAAGATCCAACAACATTTTTCACAGAAATAGATCAAAGAATCCTAAAATTTATATGGAACAACAAATGACCCCAAATAGCCAAAGGATTCCCGAGAAAAGAGAACAAAGCTGGAGGTATCACACTCCTTGATTTCAAAATATACTACAAAGTCATAGTAGACAAAACAGCATGGTACAGGCACAAAAACAGACACACGGATCAATGGAACAGAATCGAGAGCCCAGAAATAAACCCACACATTTATGGACAGCTAATATTCGACAAGGGAGCCAAGAGCATATGATGGAGAAAGGAGAATCTCTTCAATAAATGGTGTTGGGAAGACTGGACAGCCACATGCAAAAGAATGAAAGTAGACCATTCCCTTACACCATGCACAAAAATCAACTCAAAATGGATTACAGACTTGAATGTAAGACCCGAAACCATGAAACTTCTACAAGAAAACATAGGCAGTACGCTCTTTGACATCAGTCTTAGCAGCATATTTTCAAGTACCATGTCTGACCGGGCAAGGGAAACAAAAGAAAAAATGAACAAATGGGACTACATCAAACTAAAAAGCTTCTGCACAGCAAAGGAAACTATCAACAAAACGAAAAGACAACCTAACAATTGGGAGAAGATATTTGCAAACCACATATCAGATAAGGGATTAATATCCAAAATATACAAAGAAATCATACAGCTCAACAACAAAAAAACCAACCACCCAATTGAAAACATGGGCAAAAGATCTGAACAGAGATTTCTCCAAAGAAGATATACAGATGGCCAACAGGCACATGAAAAGATGCTCAACATCATTAGTTATCAGGGAAATGCAAATCAAAACTACAATGAGGTATCACCTCACTCTTGTCTGAATGGCTATAATTAACAAGACAGGAAACAACAAATGTTGGAGAGGATATGGAGAGAAGTGAACACTTGTACACTGTTGGTGGGAGTGCAAACTGGTGCAGCCACTATGGAAAGCAGTATGGAGTATCCTCAGAAAATTAAGAATAGATCTATCATATGATCCAGGTATCCCACTGCTGGGTATTTATCCAAAGAACTTGAAAGCACAAAGTCATAAACATACTTGCACCCGTATGTTCATTGCAGCATTATACACAATAGCCAAGACTTGGAAGCAACCTAGGTGCCCATCAAGGGATGAATGGCTAAAGAAGATGTGGTATTTATACACAATGGAACACTACTCAGCCATAAGAAATGATGAAATACGGCCATTTGTGACAACATGGATGGAACTTGAGGGTATTATGCTGAGTGAAATAAGTCAGAAGGAGAAAGTCAAATACCATATGATCTCACTCATAAGTAGAAGATAAAAACAACAACATGCAAACACATAGCAATGGAGATTGGATTGGTGGTTACCATAGGGGAAGGGGGGAGGGCAAAAGGCATGATTAGGCTCACATGTGAGGGGATGGGCTATAATTAGTTTCTGGATGGTGAACATGATGTAATCTACTCAGAATTCGAAATATATTACAACGTACATCCGAAAGCTATATAATGTTATAATCCAATGTTACTGCAATTAAAAATACACAAATAAATAAAATAAAATAAAAAGGAGTTAGAAATTCAATAAGTACTTGCGTAATGAAAAAAAACTGAATATAACAAACAAAATTCTGACATTCATATGGTTCTTCAGGAGTTATTTGAGAACAGCTAATATTTTAATGGCAAAAACCTAGATTTGAGGCAAGAATTTTATGGCCTTAGGAACCACTCTCCATGACATTGACATTGCCCCTGAACATTGCTTCTCCTATCATCATGCTGCTAGTAAAGAATCACTATCTTGGGCCTGGTGAATCCCGCCACTTCCAACATGAGGTAGGGAGACAATGTGATAGGAATTTTTCCTGGCTTCTGAGTCTTGTTAGCATTCTAGGAGAGAGTCTAGCCCTGCCAGTAGGCTATCCCCTGTCTCATTTAATAATGTTTATCATTTATTGAGCAGCTAACCTAAACCAAGGACTGTTACAGTATGTTATATACAGATAGAGTCATTCCTACCTCATGCAACAGAAAAAGAAGATGGCCTCAAAGTGATTGAGTAACACTATCCAAGGTCACAGAATTACTAGTAAATAGTTTAACAAGATTTCAAATTCCAGTCTGTTTTATTTCAAAGCTAGGGTTTATCCTACTTATGTCATGCTGAATTTTATTTATTCCCTAATTAAAAATATAAATGCAAAGAAGAAAAAATGTTTTGCCTTCTAGAATACTGTACATATGAAAATGTATCTGTATAGTCATACTAAATGTCAAAAGACAAATAAAAAATAGTTTTGAGTTATATTAATAATCTAATATTATAACTATACACACATACATATATATATAAAAATAATGTAGTAGTCATTCTTTTCTGTCAACCTGGCTAGACTACAGTCCCCAGTTATTCAATAAACACTAATTTAGGAAATGTTATGAAGGTATTTGGTAGATGTGATTAAAGTCCATAATCAGTTGACTTTAAGTAAGGTGATTATTCTAGATAATCTGGGTGGACCTGATTGAATGAGTTGAAAGGCCTTTAGAGTAGAACTGAGGATTCCATAAAAAGGAAGATATTCCACCTATGGATTGCAACTTCAACAGAACCTGAGAGTTCCAGCTGCCCTTCCTGATGGCCCGCCCTAAGGATTTCAGACTTGCCTTGTCAACCGTCATATCACACAAGCCAATTCTCTTCATATGTATCTCCTACTGGTTCTGTTTCTCTGGTCAAACCCTGACTGATATATATATCTTCCCAAGTATCTATTTGTAGCCATGTTTCTTAATCTCACCTTTGCAGTAATTTACTTAAAATCACCAAGAGCACTATGGCAGAGACTAGCTAGCCATTAACCAAACCCAGTTCTTCTTCCTCTTGGACACTCATATAGACAATATTTCCCAGCATCCTTTGCAGTTAGATGTGGCCATGTGGCTGAGTTCTGGCCAATAGAACATGAACAGAAGTGATAACCACTGTTTCCAGGCTTTGCCCATACAACATAACATTTGCAATCCCCCATGCTCTTCCCCCTTCTGTGGTAATTTTAGAAGCCAGGTATTGAAGAATACCAAGCCAATAGATAGAGGGAAACTAGGTATTGAATCAATGCTTTCACGAAAGCTGCCTGTAGTTCAGAAAAGTCTGTTTTGGGCCTTTCATTAACAAGAATTAAATTTCCATTGTGTTAAGTTACTGAAATTGTTGAATTTAGATTTTACATAAGTTCTGGTACCTTAACTAGCACAAGCCCTTTCCATTCTTTCCATAAGATAAATATTCCAGCTTATTACCAACAAAAGCTTGAAATATCCATCACTACTGTATATGTCTTTTGACTGAATAGCTTAGAGATAAATTCATTGACTTTTACTCTATCTTATTACTTACTGAAAATGCCAAAAATTCCCAAAGAACCAAAACATTCTGAAATGTAACAAAGACCAGAAATATTTAAATTATCTAGATCATTGAAAAATATATTATTTTATTCCACAGAATTATTCTTAAAGTATTTTTAATTAAAGAGAAGCTTATGTCATAAAAAACTAAGAAGATTAATGCAACACACTTCAGATAATTTACAACATTAAGCATGTCTGCTTACTGTCCCTATGCATTTCAACGTAATAAACCAGAATCTATTGTGCCTCAAAAGGGACTAGCGATTTGCTATTGGTAAAGAAAATAATACATTGTGTGAATGTGAATGAAAAATGTGCACTTCACAGAGATGTGAAGCTGTTCGCATCTCTGACCTACCCTGTACGTGTATTTTGACAATAGCAGTGCTATGTCTGCTGTGGCCTGCCACCTTGTGTTCTCTCCCTAAGTGCACAAGTAATTTTACTTTTTTTTTAGTACAATGAGACATGTTATGAAAGCTCATGTGTCAAGGATTTCAGATATTTTACTTCAATAAAAAGAAAACTCAAAATCACCTCTTGCCTTTGGCTGCATCTTTGTATGCACAAAGAAGTGGAAATTTAATGCAAGTGTCAAGACCCACATAATCCTGTTATTGAGGGGGAAAAATTAGAGATGAAATGATCCAGACTTGCTGTGCATATTGGTCACATTTTTCAGATTATTCCTCAACCCTCTCCTTTACTGGCTTCCATTGTTTTACTGTGTAGTCTTTATAAAGTGCCTAGAAACTCAGGAGATAAGTTAACTCAGCACTCTTAAGATCTCCAACTCCAGACAATGTACTTTGGTGGAAAGCCAGATTTTATGTCCTTAGGGGAAGCTTTAGGGATAAAATGATGGAAGAGGAGACAGAAAAAAGAGAGTTATAATCACTCATACAAGAAAAAAGAAAGAGATGAGGAGGAATATTGGCTCTGACGAAAAAAAGGTGGATTCAATCAAGTGTATTCATAACTATGGTGAGGGAAAATGAGCTCAATCAGAGAGAATACAACTGGTCCTATAGATGACAAGTGTTGATTTGAAGAAAACATTCGTAAAATATATAATTTCTTAATAAATCATATACTGAAAAATTGATAAAAAGAAGAGACTTCCATCAGGCAAAGCTTTAAAACTACCTGTTAGAGACTGTCCAATTCCAAAAATACAAATATAGTTATAAAAAAGATCAATTGATTTTTCATATATAATTGATGTTGGAGGATTCAGTGTTCACTGATCTAAAACATATCCACATACGTCTCTGCAACATAGCTATAAACCTTGATAGCAAATACAAATACTTTAGCTGTCATGTACAATTTAATCTCAGTAAAATAATCATATTATTAACTTTGAAGAACTATATCTCTCTACAGAAGAATCTGCAAACTAGCTAAATGCCAAACTTAGATTAAAAACATATTTTTGTACCTTGTTGGTAAACCAGAGTAAATATGTTTCTCATAATCCACCAGTATTTAATGAACATATGATAACTGTCCTATTAAACCTAAATTAAATCCTTATTGGAAAGATAGTTAAAGTGCAACCGCAGCTTCTTTTTATGTAAATTATAACTATTCACAAAGACCAAAAGCAAATCTCAAATGCAAACTTTCTGAAGCGAGTATATAGTCTGATTTAGGAGAGTGGAAACTTGGAAACCAAAAGAAAGCAAAACTTGGAGGGAAGGGATTTGACACGCATCAATAATTTTTTTCCTTTTAAAATTTTTCTTCTTTTATTTTACACTTTTGCCATGAATTCCACTGGATTCATTCAGGTATCCAAACAGAATTTGGGATCTAAAATTGTGTCTATGCTTTCCTCCTGCCTAGCAACCCAAGTGCTTTTGACTGCCTCCCAGAAAAGGTGCCATTTTTCCTTCTGTTTATTTCTCTGTATATCAGCATTCTTCTGTTTGCGTCTGCTTTAATGGCAGCCTTTCAGTATGCCATGCAACGTTTTGCTGAGGGAAGGAAGGTTTCTGACTGACAATCATGGGTAGTAGACCAAGGCTGAGGGTTTGCAGGAAAAACGAAGCATTAGGTCCGTCTCTTGTCTAGGAGCTCTGAGAATGTTTATAGCATATTCTGTGTGAGGAAATGTCTGCAGGAAGGAAAGTCCCCAATAAAGTTTGTTTGGAATTAGTTGTAACCTCCCGGTTTAAGGATATTGCACGATTTGAGGATGACATCAGGTGGGAATAAAAGACAGAAATAAGACCAAGAATGTGTTTTACTTTCTTTTCAGGCAGCCAAGAATAACTTGCTTTGCATGATCATGGAACCACTTCAGTAAAATATTTAAATCTCAGGATTTTATGCATAATAAACCCACAGGAGCATTTAAGCCCTGAACAACCTCCTTTTCTTAATCCAACCCCATAAATCGCTACTCTGCAAAGCATAAATTATGTGTACCTGAAAAATACATTAAAACAAGTCTTAACAGGTACGCTATATTACATACCTCTTATTCTTTTGTATGGGCTTGACAAGAACAACCTGGGTACTAGGAACCCTTTTATAATATCAGAACTCTATATCATTGACTCATCTTGTACCCAGAAACAAACAGGAAGCAAAACTGAATGGCTTGCACAGTATGTCCTCTTTGATATTGTTGTTAGAAATGGATTTAAAACAGTAAAGTGATGCAAAATTAATAAGAATTAACAAACTATTCCAAAACTAACTAATTCATTGTTTATAAGGCCACACCACTCAGTAGTGAATGGAACCAATTATTTGATCAGTGCAATATGACACAGATGGTTAAAATAGTCCTACAATAGTAAAATTTGTATTTTCACATTCTCATTACTCAAAATATCTCATCAGTTCTATTGAAGAAATGTACCAGGCCAACACATACTATGAGAATTAGACAGAATTCAATAAACAGTTCAGTCGAAGCCAATTAGTCTTACTTCCCAAACAACTAAACCAGAGTAAACTGAAGTAAGATTTGAGATATTTCAGCATATTTCTTGCCATAATGTAGCCCAAGTCTACTATACACAGAACACAATGATTATTAGAGTACCTAAAATTTCATAGGACTCATGCCTCCTGCATGAGAAGGCATTATTTGAAAGAAGATTACACCTTATTCATCTAGCCAAACCCTGAGTTCCAGAGAAATGGGATAAATGAGACCAGGGACAGAAGAGTTCATAAAGTTCTCAGACATAGTGACCTAGCCATTAAGGAACAACAGTAGAATTCCCTGGCCATCTAAGAGACTACAGGAGAACTCTAATTGCCTTCAAGGAAGAAATATTGAAAGCACAAAAAAACCCATGGGAGGACAAAGGTGACCCAAAGAAAGATTCCTCCCTCTTAATTTGGGCTAGGCCCATCCTATTCCAGATCAACCTAGTTTTAGGTCATTTCCCACCTCCTCCATTGCTCTTTAAGTTAGTTTTTCCAAAATTGCCTCAGTCTTGTCCCATCTCTCTTATAAAGATGAAGAAGGGAACAGATGTCAAAATATTTTCAGCTGCTTGGAATGAAGACTCTCAATGAAGAGCATTATTTTTGATGTTGCTATTATAATTCTACTGATTCTTTTAAGAGTATCCTGAATCTATTCATCTAATTATGGGTCACAAAGAAAAATGTGTCGCGACTTAGACGGTTTCTTCCTGCCTAAGTCAAACTTTTTAACTTTCAAAATCAACATAAGTCTTTCAGAAGGTCACATCTTTAAGCCAGCCATGATATCATGGCTGGAGAGTCACAAACTAAGCCTGATTTCTCTTTTCTTTTCTTTTTTAATACTAGAATGCCTATTTAGTAATAAAAATACAACTGTTAGGTACTGCAGTTAACCTGACTAGTGCATTCTCCTTTCTCCCTGTTGTTCTGAGACGAAGCCTGATTTCTGAAGCCCACTCCATGCTTTGCCCCTACCCATGAATAACTCTTCCCTCTGATTATAGCTTAACACAAAGACTTCCAGCTCTACTCCATGTTTGGGAGCCATCATACTTCCCCCAGCAAGTATATGTGCTTGTATTCCCATTGTTCCCATAACCTCAGACCAGAAAGACACAAAAATGCAAGAAAGACTCCAGTCCAGATGACTACACATGTGCCAAACTGAACTCCAGGATAGTCAAACCCTCCACTAATACAGCCCCAAGTGCTCACTCTGTTATTTCTTGGAGAGAATTTCCACGTAGTAATGGGCCACCTTCCACTTTCCTCACACCCACCCAAATGAGTACAAACTTCACAGGGCCAGTACTCAAAAGACTCATTTCAGTCCTTAGATTATTCCACTGTCTAAAATGCTCTCTCTCAATCCACAAGAAAAAAAAAAAGCCTAAAAAACCTTACAGTAAGAATTAGGAAAAATAATCAGACTGTATTTATTCACTTCACTAGAGCAGAACATTCACGTCATTTATCGTTACTCAAGCACGTTCACAACATCCCCTTTACCTTTCTGCAGTTTACAGGTTTGGTTTCCTAAACATGGCATTAGAAAACTTTTACAAATAAAAGAAGTTTTTTTAAAAAGCTGGATTCTCCATCCATAAATTTTTTATTGCTATCTAAAGAGCAGCCACAGGAACTCCCAAGAAGGACAGAGACCAACCCCACGTCTTTAATGTGGTGGTGGTTGTGTCTTCCTTTGTTACTTGTCATCAAGTCTAGATGTTTGTTGTTGTTTTTAGATGAAGAGTCTGTATTATACCTGTAGACAAAAATTTTGATTCTTTATCCGTTAAATGTGCCCCAGATATATATAAAGAGAAGTGGAGAGATTCTATGCTAAAGAGACATTAAAGTTTTCTTTGTTTTCACTTTCAAGGAAGACGAGAAATCACTGCAATCTAAGGATTGCAAGGAAAGAAGGAAAAATATGAGGAATAGATGAGCAGGTAAAAAATAAAAAGAAGCTAGATAGAATTCTGGGTATTTTGGAAAGAAATGTTAGTAGACTTCACACAAAAGTGGTAAAATAGTAAAAAAAAAAAACAAAAGAACGGCATTTTCTCCCATTCTCATCCACCCACCTCAACCACTGTCAAGTTGAAAACCGTTGATCATTATAAACAAAATATAACAATGGTGAAACACATTCTATTAGATCATTGAATTAGCATTAGTAGCAATTCTACTCTCTATACAAAATGTGGATTCTGCCATTTAGACATAGTACATACTATTTTATATCTTCTTAAATCATCTTGTCTTAATCTTGGAAAAATAATTATTTAATCGGGGAAAGCATAATGAGGAAAAGATTTATTTAAAATATGTATTTTATTGTCTTATACTTTCTTTTGTGTTGGCTCTGAAACTTGTACTTGTTTATATTATAGGACTTATTATATCAAATTCAAATTATTTGTGTATATGGCTAACCCAACCAGATCCTGAGCTCTAAATGATAGCTATCATGTCATATTAATCTGTATACCTTCTAACCCAGAGCTCAGTGTTATTGAATAAGTGAGCTCAAGACATATTACCCTTATCTATGCAGTACTTTGATTTCAGGTATGGTTTTGTTGTGCCTAGTAAGGATCTATAATCATGAAGAAAGATGTATTTATTAACACCAATTTTAGGAGCATCTCATTCTATATATCTGCATTTCCATCATGAATAAGAAATTCTGAACTTTATATTGATGGTTCACTTTGAAATATACCAGTACATTCAGAAATAAGTCAGGCTTGGGGCCGGCCTGGTGGTGTAGTGGTTAATTTTGCATGCTCATCTTCGGCATCCTGGGGTGGTTTGGATCCTGGGCGCGGAGCTACACATTGCTCATCAAGCCATGCTGTGGTGGCATCCCACATAGAAGAACCAGAAGGACTTACAACTGGGCTGTACATCTACGTACCGGGGCTTTGGGGGAAAAAAAAATAAGGGAAAAAAGAGGAAGATTGGCAACAGATTTTAGCTCAGGGCCAAGCTTCCTCATTAAAAAAGAAAAAAAAAAAAAAAGTCAGGTATATAGTCTGTGTTTATACCAGAATAACACCTTACACGTTTATGATGTTTCACAACTGTCAAGATACTTTCACACACATTCTCTCTCTTTTACCTCACAATCTATATGAAAGATAAGGAACCTGGGGCTCAAAGGTCTTAGAGACTTGGGCAAGGTCTCATGTTTAATGTGTGGAATAGTCAGGATGAGGTTTCCTGAATCATCACCTAACACTCTATCTAATATCCCATAGCCCCTCCAATAGCCAAAAAGACCAGTCATAGCATAGAGACATTATATCTTGAATAAGGGAATTCTATGAACTTCAAGAGCAAACTCAATAATTTACATTCAGTTTGGTCCTCTAGCTTATAATACGATCTTAGCAAACAAAATATCCTAATTAGGAGATTTTACTAACCCTTGTGTAACTCTTTTACAAGATTACACAAGGGTATCATACTATATGAGTTGATTTTTTTAAAAAAACTTTCTTCTATTATTTAAATAATAGATAAGAGGGAAGAATTCAATGTGATTGAAAGTGATTTGACTTAACCCTTTACAATCATAGTGAAGATTTTCTAGCTTCTTCACAATTTTATTTCAGCGGTGTTCAGTTAAGGAAGCTGTAATCCAAGGAGAGAGTCCCATCAGATCAAGAGATTGCTAGCTAAACACCAGCTACATTTTACCCATCTAAACACATTTTATCCATCTAAAAAGATACAGGTGGGATAGACATCACCCACTCCACTATTCCCCACTCGCCACATCCAGCTACTTTGGCAGCAGAATGGAACTCACATCTTCCAACAATCTCTTCCAGTTCCTTAATTCCATTACTCTAACTGGCTGCACCACAATCAATAGTCAGACTTCTTCAGTTATATCAAAAAGATTTACATATATTTGAGACGTTAAAATAGGAGGGAAATAGGTTGATGCCTTACATTACGTTTTTTTATGTCTGAATTCCCTTTCTGTATTCAAATACTTCTTTTCTCCCCTAGTGAAATGGAAACTTATCTCATAATGTTAAAACCTAAAAATGTCAAGGGTTTATATCTGAGATTATATATATGTTATATATATATATATATATATATATATATATATATATATATATATATAGGTTATATATATGTTGAAGGTTATTCAATCAGTATTAAGTCCATATGGGTAAAAATAATTTCGGCCTTGATATCATTATGTCACTAGCATCTACTCAAATGCCTGGAGTTAGCTGCTCAATAAATATGAAGGGAAGAAAGGAGAGAAAGGGGGAGGGAGTGGGGAGGGTAAGAGATGAATAATTTGACCTAATGAAGAATTTGGCAACTCATTTATTTCAAGCTCTTTGGAGCATAAGCATACTATAGAATAAACTGAACAGAATAAAATACTTTGCTCTTTGTTTCATAGTAAAATATTCATATTTACTCCAGTAAAATTGTGCTCTGCTTTTTTATTTACGTCTTGGTCACTAGTCATTGAATGGACATTAACTGTGCTAGAAAATAAAACCTGCATAATTAACTCAAACGCTGTCTGTGGCACGTCCTTAGTGTGGCAATTCTGGTCTACCATCCTCTCATCTACACTGTTTTACACTATTACTACAAGTCAAAATATACTATTTGAGCGCAGTTCCTATTTGCTATGATAATTTAAATTTGTGTTCTGTGACTGCGACTTCTACGTGTCCACATCAAGGAAGCAATGTGCATGCAGCAGCACCCAGAAATTGCAAGCAAATACAGGATTTACACAGGAAGTTCCCAGTTTCTTGTCATTCTGCTCTGCATTCTATTTTTGTATGCCACTTTGAAAGTAAATTTTGGTATCTAAAATGTGGATTCTTTCTTTATTTTTCACTAGATTTTGAATATGCTCACCTGAATAATGTGACTAAGTAGGAAAGAACAGTTTGCATGATAAAACCCCAATCTTCTAACCATTAAACTCCTTTGGAATGCCAGAGATAAATTCAATTTATATTTTCAGGACATCAATTCGATAGGTTTTAGATTTCTCCTCCTCATATCTCTTACTACCACCATATCCAAATTCTAACAAATTCTTTGATTTCCCATTCTCTACTTTTTCACAAAAGACAATTCTCCTTTTGTGAGACTGACCAGCAATAGCAAATCACCAAGTCACTTTCCCACAGTCACTGGGAGCTCCTTGCTTTTCACTGACAGACTAATTAACATGAGCCAGTATGTTACGTGCATCGTATTTAATGATGATACTTTGGCCTATCCAATCTTCTTTCATGTTAACACTAAACACTATTCCATAATCATGATTTGTCCTTTTAGAGAGAGAGAACTTCATCCAAAGCAGTCTGAGACAATAAGAAAAACTCACTCTCCCCTAATTCTAAAGGCACTAGTGAAATATGAGGGGCAATATTTCTCTTCCTTCAATATGTATCAGTCAATGCAGAAGACCAAATATATATTGAATATTGTTGTTCAACTCTTAGACTTACAAATAAGGCCCTTATCATCTAAATAACCAGGACCTTGAGTTTCCTGGTGTTATCAACTGCTGAATTCATGCCAATTTCTCTCTTGTTCATATTTCAGTGCAGGCTAAGCGGCAACCACACTTGTTCTGCTTTATCGAAGACGGTAGTCCAACCAAAAAAATAATTGGATATATCTGTTTCCTGTTTCACAAAGCTGGCATTTTGCTTTCGGCACTCTTCACTGCATTAACGCTTCTCTCAATTAGGCAGTGAGAGGAGAGGGAAAATATGCACACAGTGCACTCTGGCATTTCAAGAGCAGTCACTCCAGTCACTTTCAGCAGAGCATGTTGTCTCCTGATTTAATCCCTCTTGTCAGTTGCTCATCATAAACTGTATAAGTATGTCACCTATATTTTACAATTCACAATTCTGCAATGGGAAAGAGTAGTCTATTAACGTACAATAAAAGAGCAAATTTCGAGCCACAGGAAAGCAATTTGCATGCCTTTAAAATTTTATTTGAAATCAGACAATGTATGTTCACTCTAATTGCCAATATATAGTAATTGATAAGTTTTACATATGTATGCATAGAGAGAGAGAGAAGAGAGATCGGTCATCTCTAAGTTTACTTAATGATAAGTACGCTTATCCAAAATGAGAACATGGGCAACAGATTTGCAAACCTCAAACTGAGGATTCCCCAGTGTATCTGTGAAAAGTCAGATCTTGCCTAAGCAACTATAACTCAGCATTACAGAGTTGAGTGTGAAAAAAGGCATTCCTTTCTCTACATGAAGTCGTTTCTCCATCAGAGTTAGCAATGAGGCTAAAGATGAGATAATTGCCCTTTGACATGATATATATTTTGAGTTTTACATTTGTCTTTCTGTTACAAAAATTAAAAATGAACAGAAACCTAAGATTTCCTGGATAACCTCGTGTCGAGGGTGTGTGCATCCCGCCATTTAATCTCCCTGCTCACTCACTTTCTGCATGTCTCCCTATGCTCCTTATATCTAACCCATTGTTCTTTCACTTTGCTTTAAAACCTTGTTCTTTCCTCACCCACTAAAACTTCTATTTTATTGCCAATCATCCTACTGTCGTTCTTCTCTGCCTTTCTATTCAAAATAGTGAAAAAATCCTATTAGTTTATGGCACTTTACATTAGGGGGCACAGACTGAACCCTAGCTGTTGTCGTCTTTAATACATTTACTTAGGTGTTATATGAGGATTTATATGAGAGTCATTTTTTAACTCCATAGAGTAAAGCATTTGAAAGAATAGATTCTTTATGAAGAAACTTAAATGTAACTACGTGTGACCTCACATCTCTTCACATCTCCTAGCCATGAGAGGCCAGGATTCAAAAGCAAGAAAAAAAATTCCTATATTAAGGAGAAAAAAGATCGTTCTTAGCAAAACTCACTACATGAGGCTGTGGAAGTAAAGAGAGGTTTTGTGTAAGAAACTCCAGCATTTTCGTGCACGTTAATGGAAATGAAGTACTTTAGATAAAAAAACCAAAGATATGATATAGTCTCTGTCATCCAGGAGACAAAAAAGCAATGAGGAGATAAAATACACAATCAATATAAATAGAGCACTAATTGTGAAAAGAGGCACAGAATGAGAGATGGCAAGATGGAGACAGAGAGAAAATGAAGCCTGCACTGTGTGCTGACTGGTGAAAGAGACAAGAAGGAAATATACCATATCTCCCTTTATCTTCACCAAGAAAAAGGTATCAGGCAGAACTGGAGCCCTAGCAAACCCAGAAAAAGGAAAACTTGATAAGCGTTCTACTTGCTTGAAGTTTGGTTATGCACTATGGTGAGCACTGGCTTATTCACTAATTCCACAGGTGTCTATGCCTATCACGTAGCAGGCATTGTCCTAGGAAAGGGAGCTTACATAGCACTTGTCCTCAAGTTGCTATCAGTCTGTTAGGGAAGATGAAGACCCAAAGAGACAATTATAAATGCTCAGTTAGAGAGGCACAGAGACTGTGTGGACGATTATAAGAAGGTCCCATAAAACTCCAGGAAGTTTAAGGAAGATTTATCTGAAGAGGAAGGGAAAGAAAGCTGAAGAACAATGGCCCAAACCAAAGACCTTCCAGAAGATCTGGGGCATTAGAATAGTTATAAACTGATGTCAAAAGTGCTGTCCCTTTTGCCTGCCTTCACTCTTTCCTCTCTCCTCTCTCTCTCTCCTCTCTTTCTCTCTCTCTCTCGGTTCTCCATGCCCCAGGCCCTGTCTCTCATCCCACGTATTCTCCTTCTGATTACAAAACACCAAAGTAAGTGGCAGGGCTCACAGCTTTGGCCTTAACTCAGCTATGGTGGGATTCAAGCGTGTCTTGGCATTTATGATGGATCAGTGGGGACGCCTTCTGGGAAATGATTTATGTGATAGTTTTGGAATGAGGAAAGGAAACATTGGGAAAAGACAGAATTTTGTGCGTCCTAGATATTGCTTACCTCACCAAGTCTCATGGACTCTTATCTGAGCCCAAGGGAGGGAAAGGCTGTAAGTCAAAACTGAAGTAGCATTTTCCAGAAAACCCCTGACACAGAAGTACCACTCTGGTGCCGAGTTAACAACTATAAGGCACTTTAACTCCTCAGAAACAAAGATATAACCAATAGATATCTTCCAACTTCTTCAAAGAAAAAGAAGGAGCATTTTGAAGGGGTTATTTCTATTATCATATACTGACAGAATTTTGCAAAACAAAGTCCTTTTCCATCTGATGGACTCTCTCTCCCTTGACCTTTCTACAGCAGGATTTCTCAACCTCAGCATTATGGGATCAGATCAGTCTTTGTTGTGAGAGCTGTGTTGTGCATTGTAGGACACCACATCCTACAAAGGCTGACCCCACTAGATGTCAGCAGCACCTCCCCCCTGGTTGTGACAATCAAAAATGTCTCCAGACATTGCCAAATGCCTCTGAGGGGTGCAAAATCATCCTGCTTATGAGGCCGGCCTGGTGGCATGGTGGTTAAGTTCACGTACTCCACTTCGGTGGCTTGGGGTTTGCACAGGTTCGGATCCCAGGCCTGGACCTATGCACCACTCATCAAGCCATGCTGTGGTGGCATCCACATATAAAGTAGAAGAAGATTGGCACAGATGTTAGCTCAGAGTCAATTTTCCTGACTAAAAAAAAAAAAAAAAAAAAAATCCTGGTTGACAACCACTGTTCTACAGTAATGTGTAGTCATTTAGTACTTTAATATTTGCTGTCCTGTGTCACTCCCTAATTTTTCCATGAGTATGTCTCCCTAATAAGCTCCTACCCAGTGATGATCACATAGTAGGTACTCATCAAATACTCACTGATGGAAGGGAATAAACCTTCACAGCAATGCATGTTTTTACTTTTTCTAAATTCCTTAAAGTTGAGGCAAATGCATGCTTTCCCATGTGGACCTCCCTCTGTGAGCAAACAGAACAGGCCAACACACCAAAGGCAGAATTTGGCTCCAAGAAAGAAATGTATAGAACGGAGTTATTTATTAAGACCAATCCAATCTGAGAAACATCTTTAAAGATAATTTATCTTCCCTTCAGTTGCATCCATTTTCCTCCGGGGAAGCTTTATAAATGTGTATAAATGTTTGTAAACTCTTGCTTTCTCATGGTTACAAACTAAAAGAGCCTATTTATTTATACTGAGAGGTCAAGACTGAGGCTATTACTGACCAGAGATGCACTAAGATAATGGTACTCTACTAATAATATTTTGGGCAAATATTTGTCAAAAGTATAAATTGAAGCTCCCTTAAATGAGTTGGATCTTATATATCCTTCCCACAACTCTGAATTCTGAAAAAAGTCTTAGAGCAGGAGAAAAACCACAGGCAAAATAACTATGACGATATGAAGCTGGGCAGAGGAGGAAGTGAATCATGGGCAATAAGAAACACAAACATGGGGGAGTGAGATATTCTGAATGGTATGCAGCATCTGAGAGGGAAAGTCAAGCTTGAAACTTCATACTCTACAAATCAGGGTCTGATAAATGGCACACCAAAGGAGGCTGGTATCATGTCCCTTGACTGAGTCTATTGCCCAAATGTTTTGCATTTGAAGGTCTTGATGCATTTATGAGAAGCTGAATGAACTTTCGTGGTCAGCTCAGAAATGTTGGTTCTTGAGGCCAGAACACTTTCAACCTCATCATTTCCTAACTTGAAGACAGGAAACTGGAAAAGCTTCATGAAGTGTAGGGGAGACAGATTTCATGTTTAACTGTAACAGTATGTTTCTCAAAATATTTAAACGAGCTGGGGAATAAATCTCTTAACTAGAAAATTAATAAACCAAATGCATGTGTTTTATCCATCTCAGAATCTAGTGTTGTATTTTCCTTAAATACTTTACAGCTTTAAAACGAGAGAAAATACCAAAAATTTGAAAGAAATTTCTGTTTTTCTCTTTCACTCACATATGGTGGAAGTTTTCAGAGGGAGGAAGGAAAGAAAGGGGACCTCACATTTACTGAGCATTTACTACATGACATTCATTGGATCCTTCAAAAATGGCATTTCCTTTAACCAGAATAATCCTATGAGGCAAGCACCACATCACATAGATGGAAAAACTAATGCCCAACCCATACAACTAGCAAGTATCAGAACTTGAACCCAAAAAGTGTATGTTATTTCCCTATTCTACCCTCTCAGTTACCGAAAAAAATACAAAGAGTATTTTCCTGAGTTTTTTCCTTTTCTATTTTTTTCTCAAAGAAGTAAAAGTGAAAAAAAAAACTGTGTTAGAACTCAAAGATGCTAGAATTTCTTTTTCTTTTTAAGTGAAGCCTAAGAAAAAACAATCCTTTGCCAATATACTTACAGTCCTCATATTGCACTCAACTAAATCCAGGTTAAGGTAACAAAATATATAATTTCAGATGAGGATTATCATTTAACAATGAAATAGAAAATAAAACACCTAACTGATGTCAGATGTAACTGAATGTAATAGCTTCCGGCAAAAGTATGCACAACATTTACTACAGTTTCAGGGGGTTTATTTTCAGTTTAATAACCATAGTTTAGTGAATGTTTCTAAAGTACAAATCAAGATATATTCTTTTCTCTTTTTGCCTAATTATTTCTGACTTTGAGTCTATCATGATGAAACTAGAAAAGGAAAAAAGATTGTACAAATCCTTCTGTGTTGAAATTTAAAGTAGTTGTACACAATTTTCCTATTAGATACCCCATGACTGTCCACGTTGATGGGTTGATAGGTCTACACAGCTGATGTAAAGCGTACCTGGCATATGGGGAGAAAAACATGGCAAGTAGTAGGAATAGCACTCAACCAATATCATTACTCCAAGAACATTGGCCCATACCCAGAATCTCCTTCCATTTTCCAAGATCTAAAAGAAAAGCTCAAAGATGCTCTTTCCCATTCATTAAGTGCCACCATAGGAGCCTCCATTGGTTGGTGTTGCAGTGCTGAAACTCTCATTTGCTCTAGAAAAAAAGGGAATAGGTGAAACATTTGCTACCGAAAGATTTGACTTAAAGTAAAATCATATGCTTCCCCTCATTGCTCATATTAATGTATGGTGCATTAAAATTTAGTCCCATAAGTCTTCATTATTCAGGCATTTAATCATATGGAAAATGTGGTAATTTAATTAAAACAAGCAACATAGGTTAGATATCCCTTGGGATACAAACCTGGAAAATGATCTAATCCAGGGGGTCTCCACTGTGAAAATGTATTAATATTAGACCACAAGACCACAGCAGAAAAAAATGCTGCTCGTTTGCAAAGCAGTAATCTGATGCAGAAGCAACTTGCGTTTAGGAAGCCAAAGCGTGCACCATTCTTTCTGGAATGAGTGGGAGTTTATAAGGGACTCTGCTGCCTCTGCTCTCATAGTGGCCAGGAAAATGCTGCAGGAGATGCATTTTCAGAGAGAAGAACTCTATGTTTAGAATATAATTGCTGATGGTTCATATTATGATAGAGAGTCTGTTGAATGAAATTCTAAGACCACCTTTTCAGAGCATGATATTTATATTTCACTTTTTAAAACGTTATCTTTGTTTATGAGAAACAATATTTACCAGTGTTATGTGAAAACAAAATTAATCTCTTACACCTGAGTGTCTAATTGCCAAGACTGTGGCTGCTAACATAGGAGTTCCCCTTTTCTAATTCCAAAGTCAAGCTTATTTCCATAGACTACCCAAATGCCATAATCCCCTTGGTTCTGAGAATCTAAAAAAAGAAAAACAAAGAAAAAGGATCAACCTGAGACTCACAAGTTTCTATAACAGCAAAAAAAATTCTTTTAATTGACTCTTCTATCAGTCTCATCAGTATGAAACCCTTATATCATTCACTCTTTGCCACTAAGCCCTGAAAGTATATAATAAAATTCAAGACTTTTACCTGGTTGGGTTAATATGTTTAGCCATCACCCAGCTTATGGAATCTTAGGTTGACCTATTTTACCAATTGTACACCCCTTGGAAGCATGCAGTAGTCATGATGGCTTTCATTGAGTAAGGAGGTTAAGAGAATTTGCCTGGGATGTGCAGCACTGATTTGGATAAGAATATCACAAAAGCCCTCAGACACACTTCCTGGACCATATTCTATCCATCACAGACAGTTCTGGAAAAGAAATTTAGTAGGCGACCTAAGATTTCTCGTGATTTCTGGAGCTTACAAGATATTGTACTATTTCTACCCTAACTAATCTCAGTCAAACCAATATAAATGGGAAAGAGCACTTACAATATTAAAATAGCTCCTCAAAACCTCTTTTACTTTTGTGGTTTTCCTCACTCTATCAAAATAATGCTTCCAGTACTGAGAGAGGGTCTACCTTGTCCCAGGCGGACCCAATTCAGCAACTCCTGCAGTTGGCCCACTACAAGCATACCTAAGAGATAAAAAGAAATTTTAGAAAGGTGGCCAAAAAGATTGGTGGAAACTAGAAGACATAGCATCCCAGAATCCAAAAAAGAAAAAAGAGAGTTTCAAGAAGACTGGGTTGAATAAGAGTATCAAAATTCAAGAGGGATAAAAACCAAAATACAATCATGACCTTGATATGTTTAAGGAGCAACAAGTAGTTCAGGATGGTAGGAACCAAGGATGCAAAAGAGAGAGTAGTACCTCAACTCTAAGAGGTAGAAAAAGGGCAGATTATGTAGGATTACACACTCTTGCAAGCAGAGTAAGTGTAATAGGAATTCATTGTGAATGGGAATCCAGCTATACTTTTGAAAGCACATTCTGACTTTTCTGTGGAGAAAAGACTGTAAAGGGCAAGAGTGAAAACAAGAAAACATTTTGGAAGGTTATTGCATGGGTCTAGTTGAAAGGTGGTTCTGGTTTGTACTAGGGTGGTAGAAGGGAAGGTAGAGGGAAATTATCAGATTAAGGGAAATATTTTTAAAGTAAAGCTGGAAGCACTGGATATAGAGAGTAAGGGGGGGACAAAAAATAAGAATGACTTAGAAATCTTTGGTCTTAGTAACTGGATAAATAATAGTGTCCTTTAATTATAGGGAACAACTTTAAGGAAGGTGATAAAGAGTCCTTTGTTGGCTACGTTAAGTTTGAGATGACTATTAGACACTGAGGTAGGGATGTCAAGTAGGAAAATATACACATCTGGAGTTTAGGGGAGAGTTGAGAGCTAAAAATAAAAATGTGGGTGTCATCAGGATATACATGATATTTAAACAATGAGAATTAGTAAGATCATCTGTGGAGAAAAGAAGGTGAGGACTAAGCAAGCTCTAGGGCACTCCAGCACATACATATCAGGAAGAGGAAAAGGAACCTGCAAAGGAGAAGAGAAAGGATTAGCCCACGAGGAAGGAAGAAATACAGGAGATTAGATGTCCCTGATATAAGGGGGAGAATTATTTCAAGAGCTGCATCAAATGTAGCTGAGAGTTTAATTAACACAATAATTGAGAAATTATTATTGAATTTTATATCATGTATTCATAGGTAAACTTTACAAGTACTGATAATGACGTGATGGGAGTAAAATCTTGATATGAACGAATTAAAGCAATAATGGAAAGTGGAAAAGTTGATACGAGTGCTGTGGTGCTTTTGTACGGTGGTGCTTTGAGTAAGCTGGAACTATGTTTTACAGGAGCCATTCTCCATACGGTTCTAGACTAGAGCTGGACAAAAGAGAAATTTGCATGGAGTATGTAGCAGAAATCATTCTTCTCTGGAGATAATCAGTTAGAGGCAGTGAGAGACAGACACAGAAGTCAGCCTCACTCTCCTCTCATTCCACATGTAGTTCTTCCTGATTGCCAGCCACGTTGACCAATAGCAATCTCAGGCTCACCGTCAGGTCCAGAGACACCAGCCTTCCATAGACTTCTCCTTTAGATCTGCTTCATGGCCCTACTCTAGCAGCTGGACATGCCTGGCTTTCCAGAAGTCTCTGACTTGTTCACCCACACCAGTGTTTCAGGAGAGCAATTAGTGACTTTTCTAAAGTCCTCCAACTCTCCATTTTGTAACCTTATTTCCCAGCTTCTCCCGCTTATAATTCCTATAATTAATTCCTTATTTTATAATAATTATTATTATTCCATAATGCTTGAACGGTTTCCCTGAGTATAAATATAAAATTGGTACAAGAATAAAACTTTTCAAGGAGTTTTGTTCTAAAAGGAAGGAAAGAAATATGAAGCAGTTGGATGGAGATTTAGAGTGAAGCACAGGTTTCTTTTCTTTTTAAGGTAGGAATTATTATGGCATATTGGTATGGCAATGGTATTGATTCAGTAAAAAGGATAAACTTTGATGCAGACAGAGAGGAGATAATTCAGGTGTAGAACTCTTGACTAAGCAGATGGGGTTCCAACAAAGAGTTGGTCTTAAACAGATTCCGAGGTGGATCATCCATTGTAATGGAAGACAGAGAATATAAGCACAAATGTGCAACAATTGATAAATTAGAGGGTGATAAATTAAGATGAAGTTTTGTCTTCTGATTGCTTTATCAGCTGAGAGGGAAGAATAAGAAATAGGTGTTGAAGGTTTGAGAAGGAGAAACTATAAAATAGATGTTGATGCATAGGAGAAAAATTGACTAGGAAAATATAGTAGAACAACTGGACAGAGCTGAGGGAGAGCTTGAAGCCTGTGAAAAATGAGAACAGTGCACTGAGTTTTCTGTTCATTGGTTGGTTAGTTTTTTCAGTATGTCCATCTATTGGTTATGGGTGTGGAGCAGAAGACTTGGGTTTAACCGGGATAGATGTTTGCTAAATTTAGATGATGGAGAAACAGAGAAGCATGCAAGGGAATGATTTTGGTAATAGGCTCTACCCATGAGAGGGAGCGCGATGGGAACAATAGCATTAAACTTCTCAATTAGGCATAGGTATTCATCCAGAGAGTGAGCTAATAAAAAGGCAGTAGAGTTAATTAAAAATGGGAGGCTTGACATCTGTGTTTTGGAAGTGGTATGTCTATGGTAGTAAAGTCTATGGTTTGACCGTAGAGAAAAGTGAAGGAAAAGAAACATATTGGAAGAGGTCTCTGTCAAGCCATGAAACTGAGATGCATTGGTATAGGGTAGAGCATCCTTGAGGAAATTGATCCTGCCAAATAAGTATCATATTGTCACAGCAGAAAGACAACAGAGCTGGAACTAGGGTGAGGCAGCAAGGCAGCTAGGGTGGAAAATTTAAGGAGGCATGCACTCTCAGGTGTCGATCTTGCACTTGCATTACATCAGTAACATTAACCTGGACGTTAAGAAACATGAAGAGTAATAGAAAATGGATATCATCCATTGAAATAATAGAAGCACATAATTTTTAAAAATTAAAATTTATATTCTTTAATAGATACAACTTTACAGGATCAGTAAGGAGTCTGCTAATAATAATCAGTATGCTATTAGTACAAAGAATTATCAGTAAAGAAGAGTTACTCCAGCATAACATAACTACATTGCTGACTCATGGACCTCAAACAGTCTCATTCCCTTTAACTACCTCTCATTGCTTAGAGAAGGCAAAGTGATTAGCAGCTAAGTGTTGGGAAGTAAAGCCATTTTCCCCTTTTACACCACATAGTAGAATTCTCATTTTGCTATTTCCTATTCCCTGACAACAGATTTAGGGGTTGATTTTAGATAACTACTGAACTAAAACTGACTTCATGAATTCTTTCTGGTCAGTGGTCATTCTCTTTCTTGAACCTAATGAATCTTTAAGGACTTTCCTAATGTTACATGCCCTCAAATATCCATTTACCCTCTCATTCAGATTCATCACAGTATTTCTGACACATATTAACCTGGGAAGAAAGGAGAAATGAGGATGTTCTACTGACACTGAGGAAAATGTGATAAGTACCACGAGAAGAAACTTATTGGAACAGAGGATTCTTAAATGTGTTCAAAAATTCTTCTGAGAATTCTAGATAGACTAATACAGTGAAAACTGCTTTCATTTCCCAATTGGAGAAGCTATTTTCATTTATAAATAAATCTACTTCATTCAGGCTTTTGTCTCTAACTAAACCCAGATTGAGGTTCCTGGCATCCCATCAGATACAGTGCTAACCTACGTTGCTTTGAGAAGATCATGACGTCTTATAGCGCAATCCTCCACTTCAGAGCAATCATCATAAAAATCTCCTAATACCTTCTGTGTAACTTAAAACTACGTAAACCACAGTATATGTAATGAATGGTGATAACGGCTTTAGTAGTTCATCAAAAAAGACATCGCCCCTACTTTTAGAGAAGACATAAAGATAGAATCTACTATGCTGAGCCAAAACATGTAATCATGAGTGATATTTGCCATCCCAGGGATGTAATTAGACTCCTTTAGAGAACGAGCAAAGGCTTAAAGCTACCACCTGAAATAATTACTTTAAAGGTCAAAGAAATTAAACATACTCAAAAATCCTATTTCTGTTAGACCTTTATGAGATGACTCTAATCTGCAATTTCATTGAAATAAGGGGAAATATTAGTCCAGGTCTTCCCAGAAGCAGATCCAAGATGGGATTAGGCACGTAAGGATTTTATTAGGGAAAATGCCTGAGGAAGTAGGGAGGGAGTCAGAGGAGCCTGGCAGAGACGCCAAGACCTTGACACAAGCCTGATTCCAGGTGAAGGATAGCAGCATCCTAGACTGCCCTGGAGTTCGAGGAAGCTTCAACAAGACTGTCAGGGAGTTCGAGCCACAGTCACCCATCAGAGGAGACCTGTGTCTGCCAGGAACAGGCCTGCCTTATTGTCCCTGCTGTGCTATTATGGACTAGAAGCATGGCCTCTGTGCAAATGCAGTGACAGATTTCAGAGCACAGCAGCTGAGGCCCTCTGTCAGTTACACTCCCTGCAGCTGGAGGCACTTTCTCACGGCTGCCAGAGGGGGGAACATGACTAATACTCTACTCAGTGTCTGACTTGTACCTACATTTAAACCTCACTGGTGTTTTACACCTTTCTTAATTGGCCTGATATTGTTAATGAGAATAATCATTGAAATAGCAATAGAATATGCATATTAGGCACACACACATACTAATTATTTCAATCAGGAATTCAAACTGGCATCTCAGTCTTGTTCCTACCCAGATACATAACTTTGGTCTGATTTAAAATGATTCGCTATATATTTTTTCTTTATTCTTTCTCTTTTTTTCAATCTTCTTTCATCATATAGTTTTAGATATTAGTGTGTTTCAGTGTAGAGTTTTTGGTTCTATTTTATTCAAACGCCTCATTTAAATTTCTACCTAAAGAACTTAAGAGCTTCTCTGTGTGCTCATTCTTTATTAGAAATATTTAGTAATGCATCCTTCACCATTCTGAAATTAAATGTAATGAATTTTTTGCCATTTTGAAATTGAAGTCATAGATAATATCAACTATTTATACATATAACTTAAAATTGCTATGTAAAGAGGAAAATAACAGTATTTCTAACAAATAATTTTAGAATGTCATCATGAAAATGTTTGGAAATGACTATATTAAACAATACCATGAAGTAGCTATGTGTTTGCACTATTTAAAATGAATAATTTTAAAATTAAGAAAAAGAAAAGCTATTCTGTACAAAAAGTTTGAGAAAATTGAAGAGTACTAAACAGACGAACAGTAGAATCAAGCTAGTGTAAAGATAAATTGCATGATCCTATTTATTTATATATGACAAACTAAAGAGGGAAATAACTGAGATAGAGGAAACAAGACAAATGACTGAAGTAAAGGAAGGGAAATACCAAATTATTGCAAATATCTGGGCCCCATTTATGACTTTTTAATCCAATTGCTTTCCTATATGATGATGTGTGGTAAGTAGAATTCTAAGTTCTGCAATGACTCACACCCTTGTATAAGCTCCTTCTTGTGAGTGTGGGTAGGACCTGCAAGTTGCTTCTAACCAATAGCATGTGGGGAAGGTGATGGGATATTGTTTCCAGTTATGTTATATGACAGAGGAATTCTGCAGATGTAATTGAGGTATCGAGTCAGTTGGATTTGTGTTAACAGAAAAAGGTATCATACTGGGTGGGCCTGACCTAATCAGGTAAAACCTTCAAAAAATAATATACAGGTCAGAGAGATTCTTCTACTGGCCATGAAGAAGCAAATCTCTAACTATAAGCTCTATGAGCTGTAAGGAAATGAATTCTCCTAACAACCACATGGGCTTGGGAGAGGATCCCAAGCTTCATATGATAGTGTGTATCCCTGCCAACACTTTGATTGTAGTCTTGCGAGACACTGAGCAGAGGACCCAGCTAAGCTGTGCCTGAACCCTTAACCCACAGAAACTGTGGGACAATAAATATATGTTCTTTTAAGCCTTTAAGATGATTATGCAGCAACAAGAAAACCAACAAAACATGAGATGGAGTAGTGATTAAGAAACACAGAAAACAGATGCTTATCTTAAAATTTAACCACACATATTCAGCGTCCAGCACTTACAAAAACCTTGGAAGGATGCATCCTTCAATAAGTGACACATGAATAAAGAATGGATTGGAAAAAGAACCAATAATAAAAGAATATATGGTAAGCCTCTAAGGACACTATCAGAGCAAGATTAAAAACAACAGGTAAGCCATTATTAAATAAGTTATGCGTGTGTCTAATTGTCACAACAAATTTCTTATCATTTTGCTACAAAAAACTACATATTATAAGCTGAAAATAATATGAAATACTTTAACCTGTATTAATGAAATGTGATAAGATTCCAGTGTCTCCACTTACTTAATAATATTTTATTTGAATCCTATTTTTCAAAAGACTCAAATACCCTTTGGTATATTTCCAGTCATTATTTGGTAGGGGCTACAATGAGCAAGATGGAAAAAGATCCTTCATCTTCTGGAGTTTATATTCTGTAAAAAAGAGAGACAGAAAGTAAATAATAAAGAGTAAATATTACACGGTGTGTTATAAGGCAATAAACGCATGGAAAAATAACTATAAAAGGAATTGGGGGGAGGAGGAGAGATTGCTGGGATAAAATAAGGTGGTCTGGATAGGTCTTATTAACCCAATACTTGATGGAGATGAGGAAGTAAGTTGAAGCTCTATAAGGAGGAAGATTTTCTCCAGGCAAAGGCAATAGCTAGAGCAAAGGCACTAAGGTACAAGTTTATCAGGCCTTCTGGAGAAACAGCAAGAAGCCTAGTGTGGTTGCTCCGGAGTCAGCAGGAGGAGAGTACAGGATAGAAGGTGAGAGAATTAACACTGAGAGGCCAAATCACATGATCCTGTAGGGCTTGGAAGGACTTTGAATTTTCCTCCTGGGTGAAATTGGAAACCATTGCAGAGTTTTCAACACAAAGAGATGTGATCCGATTTACATGACTTACCATAGGGGTCCAGCAATTGTGTTGAGAAGAGAGTGTCAGGCAGCAAAGAAGCAGGGGACCAGTAAGGAGTCTATTGTAATCATCTAATCATCCCAACAGAACAGAGGGTGGCAGTGGAAGTGGTGAGAAGTGGTCAGGTTCTGCACATAAGGACAATAAAATCTCTTGAAGTATCAGATGTGGGGTTTGAAAGAAAAAGAGCTGTCAAGATGAATGGCTTCAAAGTTTTCGGCTTCAGCAACTGAAAGGATGGAGTTATCACCAATGAGTTGGGAAAGTCCAAGCTGGAGACTTAAATCTGACCCATTATACGTTTTTAAAGCGCATCCAAGTGAAAGCAATATATTTGTAGATCAAAGTCCTTAAATCTATCCTAAATAAGTTAAAAAAATTGTCACATATATGGAACTAGAAAATTCTTGGTAAGCAAGTTTGTTTGTTTGCTTGCTTAATATAAGTTTATTTACAAATCACAAAATTCCCTTTATTTAATGAAATTAATCTCATTTCCTTGAAGCTTTTCTAAACACATTCAAAAGCTATCACATTATTTTCACAATTTCACTAATAATATCAATTATGATGTGTATTTTTTATTAACTAAGTAAAAATATAAAATAGTATCGAATTTTTTAAATTTTAGACAATTTTCTTTGGAAAGCCATATACTGTGTGCAGAATGAGATTGCTGTACAATATATGAAATAATCTATCAATCAAGGGGTTAACCATAATTCTTTTAATAGAATTAAAAATAATATTCATTAATTCGTTGAGTATTTTACTCAGATTCCTTAGATTAAGAGTTGTCAAAATATAAGGCAATGAATTCCTAAAACATCTGGTGCTAGTTTTTTAAATGGACCGAAAACTTACATAGTGAGCAATCAAAGCTGGTTCTATGCCTCTAGCGTAAGTAATAACACTAGAAAAAGTAATTTTTTTCCATGAAATATCTTTTAAATATTTTATGTATTAACAACCCTTTAAAGTCGTTGTCAGTAAGTTTGAAAGTAACATTTACTTTATGACTATTTCATTCCTTAGCAACCTTTTCCATGCCGGCAATAAAACTTCATTACTAGGATGAAAATTCACTTGACTGCAGTTCATTACGTAGATAAATTTCAACATGTTTCATCATTTTGATGATATTAATCAAACACCACTCATAAATGAAATAGACAAGATTATTATATTTGGATTTCTACCATTTAATGAAAAGGTTAATTTTGCCCTTATATTGTATCAATTATAGCATTTTACAATTCTTTGAACTATTCCATAAGGAACACAGTATTTGCCCTTCTGATTAGAAGATTTTTTTAAACATTCCCAGGACTACCTGTAACCCTCTGATGAATGAAATAGCTTACATATCTTCCAACTTTATCAATATGTTTCCTTCTAAAACTTTCCCTTACCCTTGACTGTTTCATTGCTTTATTAGGAAAATAAATGTATTGGCAGGGTAAGCATGTTGATAACTGTTCACTTGTGGGAAAAAGTTATGAATTCCAATATCAGTATTCAACTGAAATATTATAAAAATACTTTCTTTACTTGATATTTTAAAATAATGGATAAAGAATTATAAACAAATGCAAATGAAGATGTTTTATGTTAATGAATGCAATACCATAAACGGTTATATGATTTCCAACATGGTGAATAATTTTTAGAAAATTCTATACAGAATATTATGCTTATACATATTCCATATCCATTTTTCCAAATATGATTTTTATCTTTTCAAATACGAGTCCTCTGTATATTAGAAATATTAACCATCATCAGATTGTCATAGGTAATGTAATTTTTCCCAGGCAATAGTTGTCCTTTTGACTTTGATATGGTCTTGTAATTCAAATTTTTCATTCTTCCTTGTCAAATATATTTATTTTTTCTGAGTTACCACTCTTGTTTAGAAAGATTTCCTCTGTGTTGGGCTAATAATTATAAAATTTATTATTTTCTTATTAGATTTTTAACTTTGATCCACTGAAATCCCAGCTTTGTTAAAGTTTTTGTCAGATGGATAACCAATTATGTCTATTATTAAATAACTTAGTCTTTTTCCACTAAATTGCAATATCATTTTTCCATTATTTTAGGTCTCCTTATGCCCCTGATTTTATGCCTGGATTCCTACTGTGCTAAACTAATCTGCTTTTCGATTCCTGTGTCAATGCCATGCTGTTCTGATTGCAATGGTTTGGTAGAAAGTTTTAGTATCAGGCAAGGCACTTAATATTCCTTTCTTTCATACCTTTCTTAATATTGTGAGACATTTATTGTTTCACATAATTTGTGAAACCACTGGTATTCTGTTCAGAATTCTATTAAATATATGAATTAATTTAAAAGAATTGCTATTTTTATATTGTTTTCCCACCCAACACAATCAGCATCTCTCAATTTTTTTTTTGGTTTTTGTTTTATGTCCTTTAATAAGATTGCATTTTTACTTTCTTTTCTAAATTAGGGAATATAATGCATCAAGACAAAACTAAACAATATATAAACATACAATGAATAACTAGTGAACATCATTATAACTATCACTTAGATCAAGAAATAGTACATTCCTATCACCTAAAGTTCCCCCAACCAATGTGTCTCTTCCTAGACAGACTGAGCAAGCAAGCCTTCTAAGTGCTATCAGCATGGCCCGCCCAACCCCCAGCACACACACAGACCTGGTTCTTATTGACCTGAGAGGAAGGTTGAAGGGAGTAGAAACAAGAGATACATCTTCCTTTAATCCCCTCCAAAACTTTTTCTTTTTAATGAAAATACGGAGAAGGAAGCTTGAATGAAATATTGCTAAAGCGCTATAGGTTTATCTTTTAGCTTTGAGATAATATTAATTTTATTAAACAAAATATTCCTAAACCACTTTTATTTGGCTTTTAACTTTGAGATAATTTAATTTTATTTAGTTTAATAATAATACTTAAATACAGTCCCACAATATGTAAAATAAAATACGTTGGGTTGTTTATGTAAAAAGAAATTGATATTAAAAACTGACAGTATTTTCCAAATAGTTGGGCCAAGCCAGGTAAAAATATCAGAAAAAAATATGGACAGTTGGTTAAAATATACTTTTTTGGAATAATTCAGGTAATTATCTCGATTATCCACTTCAGTTAACCTGTATAGATCCCAGCTAAAATCTCAAAATACCTGAACAGTTTCTTGAAACAAATAACGTAAAATTGATTTTTATTGAAAAGCCACTCGAATGGACCAATTTCTCTATGCCAACATAGGGCAACTACACAAAATCTAAATAAATAAATTATTTTAAATATAATGAGCCCATTAGTCAAATGTTTATAATAATCACTATCACACACTAAGTACTACATTTAGATTAAAAGGAACCTCCAATCTCATATGAAGTCACAAAATTTAGGAATACACATAACATTGCCCCAAATACATATGATTTATAATATAATTTAGCTCAATATTGTATAGCTTTTATTTTCAAGTCTTCCTGTGATATAAATTTGATATCTAGCCTCTGTAGAGACAAAGGCAATTTATATTTGAAATAGTAGTATATTTTTGCCTCCATATGAAAACTCAGCTTCTCCTCAAATTGTGTGTGTGTGTGTGTGTGTGAAAATCAAAATTAATAGATTATGGTAATTAGAAAGGAAATTTGGGGTAATGGAAGAGCCAGAATTTTGGGCCTCCATGATCTCAAACAGGCAAGTAAAGGAAAAATTCAATAGAAAAGAAAGAATTACATAAAGGAAAGAAACATTTAGGAATCTTGAATATGAAAATGTTCTGGTACACGATCTCAGAATTCTACAACTCCATTTAAATTTAGATAGATATATTTTTCTAATGAAAAGGACTAAAATTATAGGACATGAAAATTCAGCTCTTTAATGGTATTTTTCTGGTCTGATTGAATTGATTTTGCTCCTTTCATCTTCTCTTTTTAACTCTTCATGTCTTTTGCCTATGACGCAAAGGGTGCAAAAGAAGGGAAGTCCGAGGATGTTCTCCGTGAGTGAGTGTGTGGGAAGAGGCTGAGTCTGAGAGGAACACCTGGTGCAACCAGTCCCAGATGTCCCTGCCCCGAAATAAATTCTCTTTATTTAGCGCGGTATCCTCAGTGCCTGCCCAGTATCTGCCCAGCACAATAGGTGCTCTGTAGATATCACTAATAAATGAATTCTTCACGCTAAATCCAAGCTATCCAATTATATTTTAATCACAACAATGTCTGAAAATCTGCATCACCTTATGAATGTGAACATGGATATAGTTGGCCAATGAATTGTTCAGTGGTCAAGGACGAGGGCAAGGCAGACTGGGGTTGGATACTGGCTCTGCCACCCACAACTTAGGTAACTTTCAAAATTTACATAAACTTTCCATGCCTCAGTTTCCTCATGAGTAATAAAGGTATCTGTATCATGACCATTTTGTTTCAATTAAAAAGAGTATCAGGCAAGTTTTTAGTGTTTACTTCTAACAATTATGATGAATGGTAGCAAGTATTTGGATGATAATCAAAGGACAAACAATTTAGTGATCATAATAGTCCCTGAGTCCAAGATATAGATCTGATTTAGGATATGAGGGGCAGGTGGCTTACCTTAACTTAGCCATACTATGTATATCAATGCCTTATTAGGATTATCAAGCAACCATCCCAGCATTCCTAGTCAAATTTTTTATTGAACAGAAGCAGCTATTTGAATAATCAAAGAGCAGACAACTTTAGTTTCCTCAAAAGACTACCATACTTCTTTTCAACATGGCTTATCACTGAAGAATTATTTAAAATTCATTGAAATGAAAATGACTTTAAAGGACGTTAGGTCAGTATATTATGTATCAGGATAAAAAATATCAAGATTCTGGGGTTGGCCCCGTGGCTTAGTGGTTAAGTTCGCGCGCTCTGCTGCAGGCGGCCCAGTGTTTCGTCGGTTCGAATCCTGGGTGCTGACATGGCACTGCTCATCAAACCATGCTGAGGTGGCGTCCCACATGCCACAACTAGAAGGACCCACAACTATGAATATACAACTATGTACCATGGGGCTTTGGGGAGAAAAAGAAAAAAAAATAAAATCTTAAAAGAAAAAAAGACTGCACGAGCTCAAATGGCTTAAAAAAAATCAAAATTCTAAGTTGAAACAGCAATTAATTCTATGATGCAGATATAGCTAAATAGAGGTATATATCTATGTATGAAAGTTCTAATTGGCTACAATGCAATTATGCACTAATTACCCAGAGTTAAGTCAAATTTCACAGGTTTAGGGCGCAGTCTTCCCTAAGACCCCCCTCACTTCAGACACTGGCTACAAGCTCTGGGGTCTCCAGGCTACCTGAACCTCTGACCAACTAACTATAAATTCAGGGGATCTCACTACCTCGTCAGGTTTAATAATTGGCTGAGATGACACACAGAACTCAGAAAAACACTATACTTATGATTACAGTTTTATTGTAAGGGACATAAATAAGGATCAATCAAATGAAGAGATGCATAGGGTGAGATCTAGGAGGGTCCTAAATGCAAATCTTCTGTGTCCTCAGGACATATCATCCTCCTGGCACATTGATGTTCATCACCAACCAGGAAGCTCAGCCAAGCTTCAGATGTCCAGAGTTTTATTGGAGTTTCATCACTTAGGCATGACTGATTGAATCATTGGCCATGTGACTGAACTCAATCTCCAGCCCCACTCTCCTCCCCAAGGTCAGGAGTTCAGGCCTATATCACGTGGTTCAAAGCCCCAACCCTCTAATCACCTGGTTAGTATTTCCAGCTTGGCCAGTCCACCATGAGTCACCTTGTTAGCATAAACTCAGGTGTGGTCCCAGGTGACCACTGTGAATAATAAACTCCTATTGCTTGGGAAATTCCAGGAACCAGAGACAAAGGTCAGCCAAATGCTTTATTATATAACACTGACATTAAATAAAATTGTTCAACATACCTTTGAAGGCATCCAAATAAAGTTATTGACATGTTATGTAGTGGAATTTCCCAGCCATTAACAAAGTTGTTTTTTATAAATAATCTCATAGGTGCATGTACAACTCTTACTAGAATTCAATCAATTATAAATCTATTAACGTCACAGTAATGAGTCTCTATAGTTTTTAAGGTTTCTATCCCTTGTGTCAGATATAAAAGGAAGGCAGGTATCTAGTGTAACTAAAATTAAGGTTCAGTTTAAAAAGCTGCACACCATGCACACCTTAACGACAAAAAGTCACCAGTGCAAAGCACGACTGGATGGTTAATCCTTAGTCCTGTGACACCATCTGGTATAACTCCTGCAAGAAAACTAATCAGCCATTATGAAGGGCCAATAGCTAGAGAAAATATTGTTGTGTGATGTTGGCCTGTTTTCCAGCTGTGCCAGCTTACTCACCCTCTTGCTTGAATCTGAATAAGATCCTTGTTTATCAGACACAGACTTTGGTAAAGTTCATGTGACAATGTTCCCAGGATTCTTTCCAGGAAATCAAATCTGCCTGGTCTTAATAAAACCGCTTTCAGCATGACTGCTGAGGAAGACCCAGGCAACAAAGGATGGGAGCTATTATAGCCACAGTGGAATCAAGAGGTCACTACTACAGGCTTCTAGCTGTCAGGAAAATAGCAGTGAACCTAAATAATTCCAAATAAAGTGAATTTAAGAGTGTGAACAAAAACGAAGAAAAAGAAAACAATGTAGTTCTTGAAAACCAGTTTCTCAATGAACAAGATCAAAGCATCAGGATTTTCTTATAGACTAGCCCTTCTCTATTGTAAACCATAACATGTAAATGAATTTTTCTACCACATTAAGTCTTCAAAGAGAAATTCCTATCTTATCTAGGATATGAGTAGCATTGCCCCCATTTCACAGATTTAAAAAAAAGAAGAAGAAGAAGAACGTTCCTAAGGCACAACCATGAACTCATAGAAACAGAGTGGAAACTTTTACGTTCACTTAACAAATCAGGCCACACTAATTCTAAAGGAAACCTTAAGGAGATAATAGCACGAATGGGTGCTATTCTCCAATTGTGGGTAAAACTCTGCCAGCTGTGTGACGCACACTGATCTGAAAGAACTGGGAGAGAAAAACTCATCTGTGAATCCTAAAAGTCAGAAAGAGTCCGTACTATCCTTCTCATTCTTAACTTTCCTTAACGAGATCCTTCATTCTCAGGTGTAGAAATCATTCAATTCTATTTAGAACTTAAAACGTTTTATCTCTGTTTCTAATTTGAATTAGTTTTCTATTACTGCTGTAACAAAGTGCCATAAACTTAGAGGCCCAAAAACAACACAGATTTAGTATCTTACTTACAATTCTGGAGGTGAGGTCTGGAAGAGGCCTCACTGGGCTAAAATCAAGGTGTCTGCAGGGCTGCATTCTTTCTGAGACTCCAGGGAGAATCTGTTTTCTTGGCTTTTCACCTTTCTAAAGACTGCCTGCATTCCTTGGCTCATGGCCCTCTTGCTCCATATTCAAAGCCAGCAATGGCCAGTTAAATCTTTCTCATGTCACATCACTTCTACCTCCCTCTTCCACATTTAAGGACCATTGTAATTACTTAGAGACCTCCCTAGTTTAAATTCAACTGATTAACAACTTTAACTCCATTTGCAACCTTAATTCCCCTTTGCCGTGTAACCTAACATATTCCAAAGTTCTGTGGATGTGGACATAGGCATCTTGGGGTAGGGGGAGGGTCAAAAGTTTATATACATTGAAATAGTATAGTCTAGTTTTGTGTGAGAAGACAATAGTAGGATTACCAAAATCTCTAGCCCTACAACAAATAAATAAATTTTATAATCTTTTTTTTCCAAAGATTGGCACCTGAGCTAACAACTGTTGCCAATCTACTTTTTTTTTCTTTCTGCTTTTTCTCCCCAAATCCTCCCAGTATATAGTTGTATATTTTAGTTGTGGGTCCTTCTAGTTGTAGTACATGGGACGCCGCCTCAACGTGGCCTGACCAGCGGTGCCATGTCCGCGCCCAGGATCCGAACCAGTGAAACCCTGGGCCTCCACCACGGGACCAGCCCCAAATTTTATAATCTTGATCAAATAAATCAGGCAGCCTCTCTGGGCCTCGGTTTGTTCATCTAATTAACTTTTTAAATAGTCATTAATTCTGAAACAATTAATTAAATTGAATTCATTTTATTTATTTTCACAATTGAATAATAAATTTTAAATGAATCATATAAAACATGACAGTTTTTCATCAAAGGACTTACATTCACAGTTTCATATGCAGGCCATCCTATAACGATCTTCCTATTTTCTTTATTTTTATCAGCACTGGAACATTCTGATGGTCAGGTCATGATCTCTAGTAACTATGACCTTTGGAAACCTACCTAGAAGTGATTGTTCAGTACTCCATATGTCTAAAATTCGTTTCAATGAGCACAGGAAACAGCTTTCTATTTGTTAATATATTACTCCTATCATTAAATTATCAGACCTTCAAAAAAATTCCAAGAGTTGAGGAGAATATCTGAGCCTCAACTGCTAAAAGTATTCTACTAGAGTCAAACTGAGATCTCTTGGTCTCAACCATAATTAAAATGGGCAGAGGATCTGCCCAGGTTCACAAGCACATGAAAAGATGTTCAACATCACTAATTATTGAGGAAATGTAAATGAAAACTACAATGAGATATCACTTCATGCCTGTCAGAATGGCTATTATTAAAAAGACAAGAAATGACAAGTGGTAGACAGGATATGGAGAAAAGGGAAGCCTCGTACACCACTGTTGGGATGTAAATTGGGATAGGCACTATGGAAAACGGTACGGAGATGCCTCAAAAAAATTAAGAGTAAAACTACATATGATCCAAGTTTACCACTTCAGGGTATTTATCCAAAGAACACAAAACACTAATTAGAAAAGATATATGCACCCCTATGTTCATTACAGCATTATTCACAATAGCCAAGACTTGGAAACAGCCTAAGTGTCCATCAATGGATAAAGAAGATGTGGTATATATATATACAACAGAACACCACTCAGCCATAAAAAACGATGCAATTTTGCCCTTTGCAACAACATGGATGGACTTTGAGGGCATTATGCTATGCAAAATAAGTCAGATGGTGAAAGCTAAATACCGTATGATTTCATTCATATGTAGAAGATAAAAACAACAACAACACATAAGCAAATAGATACAGATACAGAGAATAGATTGGTGGTTACCAGAAGGGAAGGGGAGAGGGCAAAAGGGGTAAAAGGGCACATTTACAGTGACAAGATGGCAATTAGACTTTGGGTGGTGAACACAATGTAGTCTTCACAGAAATTGAAATATAATGATGTACACCTGAAATTTACATAGTGTTATAAACCAATGTTACCTCAATTAAAAAAAAATCAGTGTAATGATGACTATTTGGGATGGAACTGTAATCATGAAAAGAATGGAAATGGCAAGTAGAAATTCAAATTAACTGGGATGGGGTGAAGGAAATAAAGACGACATTGTGCAAGATGGCACAAGTAAGAAAAATGGGAAAAAGATGAACTATTACAAAGAAAAATATATGACAAATATAAGATGGGAAGAATAAAGCCAATTATGTCAATTGCACAGTAAATGTAGACAGGCTGAATTTCATCATCAAAAGGCAGAGACTGTCAGATTTGGTGAAAAAAATCCATCTGTAAGTTACTTGTGAAAATATTCATAAAACAAAGGAAAAAATATATTAAAAATGAAGAGATAAGGGGGCTGGCCTCATAGCCTAGTGGTTAAGTTCCATGCATTCCACTTCAGTGGCCCAGGTTTGGTTGTCGGGTGTGGACCTACACCACTTATCAGTGGCCATGCTGTGGCAGCAACCCACATACAAAATAGAGGAAGACTGACACAGATGTTAGCTCAGGGTGAATCTTCCTCAGCATGAAAAAAATAAAAAAGGAAGAGATAAGAATATCATTTAAAAAGTATATCAGATGCAAAAGTATGTTTATATGAAACCACTTGAGGAAGTTTTCCCAAAGGAACAACTCCAGCAAGTAAGAGTGATAATAGTTTGGTTTTTCCTCTAAATAGTTAAATCATTTTCATTATCTTTTCATTTATATTTGTTTATTGGCCCTTTTAGAAAATACAAAGAATGGTAACCAATAAAAATTTTAAATTTGACAAAATCTCACATATCAACTTTACACTCAACCAAGAATTTTGTCTCACAAGCCTGCACAGTCAGGCATGTTGACCCATTGACTAAAGTAATGGTGACCAGCCTTCATGAGGCCTGGCTCCCTCTAGAAAGCTCCTCTTTCTGCCAAAACAGAGATTTGCACAGCAAAACCGTATGATAAGCATTCAATAGACATTAGCTCTCTTCAGTTTCCCTTCTTTTTTTGAATAGAAAATAGAACCATCTAATTCCTATTTGTACATTCCAGAGGCATAGCCAAGGCCATAGCTATAGCGATTTAGCTTGTTTGAATAAGAGCTGTGCAGATAACAATGTAATGTGGCCTATTACTCAATTTCATTTCTAGCTGTGTTATGGTTAATGAAGCCTATAGGCCAGGAATCCAACCACTTCAAAACAACAGCTTTAGCAACCGAGCAGATGTATTTCATGAAATGCCACTTGAAACCTGTAATGACTCTCATTGCTTCAACTGTAATTCTCTGATCATCAGGGACAATGTAAGTGAATGAAGACCCCTTATTTAAACCACTTGCATTGCGTCCTCAGTTTTCTTAGTTCTCAACCTTACTAATCTTTATGATACACTTCAGTTTCTTTAATTTTTGTAGTCTTATACTTTTTTTAAATAGTTGTGATGCTTTTAATCAAACAAAAACTTTCAAGTTCTGTTTCAAAACACTGCAGATTCAAAGTAAACTACACATATAAATATATATATATATATATATAAACTTCAAACAGATTAGCAATTAAGGATAAAAAGATACCATTTGAGCACAGAAGCCCTAAAGTTAAAACGATGGGTTTTAGGTTAGGGAGCAGAAATGTCAGCAGTTTTCCAAACTCTTTTGTAATAGAATTGTTATTTGAAGACTAACTTACTCACATTCACCATATTTTATGAAGAAATGGGGGGAAAATCATGAACATTTAGGTTTGGCTGATATTGCACAGAATAGTTGTTTTACCCTGAAAACGCAAGCAGAAATAGAAACAGGCCTTGATGGATGTAGTCAAGAATTTTAAGATGGGAGAGGTAAGGATGTATCCCAGACTACAGTGCTGAATCCCATTTTTCAGCCTTCAGTATGATGTATGAACACCTTGTGATGCAAAAATACTAACTTAAAAGGCGCCTGTGTTTTTAAAAGGGAAAATTTCCCCCCAATGTAATCCAATAAAAGTTGAATTCCAGCTGGATATTTTTCTATTTTCTTTCCAGCTGCCATTCACTAGTATTAGACTAAACAGATAAAAGTGACTTAAAATAATTAAAAATAGACTTGCTTTAGAAAAACAATACATATAATAATAATTCTGGTATAGTCAAACCTGGCACTCCCATTCATGCTTTACTAGGGAAAAATCTGTGCTGTAGAAAAGCAGGGTTTATTCCTACATAAGCAGGAACACTGCCATTCTGTAAATGTCAATTTCTCCTTTCTTTTCCTGAGAAATTAAGAAAATAAGTTAAAAGAGAATCTTAAAAAGCATTTTGAATGAGAAATATAAATTTAGCTGTAAAAGTAAAAAAGACTTAAAAGGCTAAAACTATTTTGAGAAGCTCATGAACAATTTCATCTTAAATCAAGATATACATAGTCTTAATTTTATGCTATTTCTTTTCTGGGAAGAACACCAGTGTTTCCTATATTTAAAAAATAAATTTGCTATACTTCAAATTTAAATACCTGGGTCTCTTCCAAAATACTTTGGAAAAAAGAACTAATTTATTATTAAATAAAATAATCAAATAATTGGGAAGGTAATTTTTTTAAAAATCTTTACTTATTTTATTCAAAAATAAAAATTATTACTTTTCAGAGCAAACTGAACATCAAAGATATTTTAATTCAGGAGATGTCTTACTCATCAATACAAATCTAAGATCAGAGCATGACACAGCAGGCACTCAAAAATTGTTATTAAATTAATAAATAAATCAGGCAAATGTTTATAAGTGTGGATATAAGTTTATTAACCTAACTTTCATAAAACTTGATATATAATTATTCCCCTGCAAAGAAAAATTTCAAATCAGTGCCCAAAAATGTATTACATCCCTCAGTCACTATGTCAATGGAATTTGGAGTTGAAAATACTCCTGCAAAATAGATTTGTGATTTGCTAAAACATATTGTTAAAAGCTTATGTTTTGCTTTTTGGTACCAACGGGGCAAAAATGCCACTAGTAGTTTTGACCTGAGTTTTATCTTCCACACCTGAATTAAATTATATTTTTCTTGGTTACAGATGAATAAACACATTTCCTTCATGGCATTGTGCCAGTAGAATAATGCACCTGGAATATGTTAATTTTCTTAATGACCTCACAGTCTGTCATAGTAAGCTGATCATATCCAGACAACAAGATTAGCATCATTTCTACATTTAGAAAAAAGCCACTTAAATACCAGCTTAATTATTATTAAGATTCATCTCTTCAGTTATTAATTTAAGGTCCAAATTTTGTATGACAGTGTTTTCTCCCAAACTTCCAATCGTTTCTTATTTTCTGATACTATTTAATTGTGTGGTTGGTTTGACATACGCTCTCAAAACAACTTTAGAATTGTATGCCCTTATTTAAAATGCTGGATGTACCGGGGGAATTTGGGAGAAAAAGGAAAACTAAAATCTTTTTTAAAAAATTAAAAAATATAAATAAACAAAACGCTGGAGAAAAGGGCCTACGTACATGTTCGGTAATTCAAATCCACCTAATGGCACTACATATGTTTTCTGTTATGATATGGTTACGACTTTCACGCATAATATGGGGAATATATGTATTTTTTCAACTCTTTTTATCCACATCCTCTAAAGTTTATACCTCCGATGCAATCTTATACTTAGCACTATCTAAAGAGTTGAGCCAAAACAACCAATTCCCTTATTTTTGTCCCATCAAAACCAGCAGATTTTGCTTGGCAGCAGAACCCATAAATAGGTTAGAATTTGTTATACTTATATAAAGCAGTAAACAAAGTATCTACTCCCTGATTTCTTTTCACCTAATGTGCTTTCTATTACCATAAATAAAAAATTAATAAATATATTCCTCGTGGCCATAATTATTTGATATCCATACTCAAAAAAAAAAGAAACATAATTAAACTAGTTCAGGATTACAATTAAATAGATTTATCCATTTTGAAACCTAAGCTACACATACGTGCAAATTGAATTTTATTTCAAATATTTATAAACAGTTGGTAATTGCTTCAAGCTTTGAATCAGTCAGCCAAGTTAAAAGCATATTACTTAGGGGAAAAAACTGATGACAAAAGTTACAACCCACAGAGATGTCATCCCTGAAAATTTTACCATTCTTAGAAAAGTCTATTTCATTTTCACCTTGTTAAACAGATTCAATGACTTGTCACAAAAGAACGAAAGTATTACAAATACTTCTACAATGTGTACCTCTTGTATAGTTGCTAATTTTTCTACAAATGAAGTTAGTATCAAAGAGCAGAATAGCAACAACGACTCTAGAAGGAGATTGCCATTATAAGGAACCCAAAGGAACCGACATGGAAGGATATGGCAGGATTGGGGTCATTTTGACTGATATATCCTACATTATATCGTGACCCACAATAAGCTCAAAAACTTGTTGACTGTCCTACTGGCTCACATCTTGCTTTCAGGTTATTCTCTCCTGTGATTTTATCATATAAACGTATTAGCCTTTGAAAGAGTGACCTAGACAGAGAAATTAGGAGAGAAATGGAACATTATCCCACATGTGCTAAAGGGATCCAATGCATGCAGTCACAATTAAGAGTGCTCTTAGCCCCAGGCAGCCTTTTTCTGTAAAACTTTGTCAGTTTTTTGAAGTGGGTATGGTTTTTGTATCTTACTCTCCCCTTATAGAGATGGGGTTTTATTAGACCTGATCAATATCTTCTTACTTACTGGATTAATAAGGTCCTGTAAGTAGTTAATAACTTTTGAGAAACAACTTAGTGCTATTTAAAAAAAAAAAAATGCCCACAAACATCAAGTAGATTTTTTTGAAGAGCCGTGTGTCTTGATGCAACGCACTAGGCAGTACAATTTAGTATAAGAAGCATGGGCTTTGGAGCCCTGCAGATCTCTGTTCAAATGCCAGCTCTGCCAGTTTCTAATTTCTAATTTCAGTCAAGGCATTTAACCATACTGAATTTAATTTTCTCATCGGTAAAATGAGAATTGGGTGGAAGAGAATATGAACAGCAAAATGTCTCCCTGGGAACGTGGCATCCTTTTTCCTCTGTGCTGCTGATACACTTCTTTCTGATTTTCACTGCTCCCTGGGGATGGGAACCCAGCATTGAGCCTGATCACAGGAGGTGCTCAACTGATTCCACTTCCCTTTCCTGAGAAGCTATTAAAATTAATGACTTAATTATATCACTATAGCATTACCTACTAAGAATATCAAAATACTAAATCAATCAAGAGTTAGCCAACTTGTCACAGCAAGCTGTAATGAGTTTGAAATATATTCATTTACATGAAATCATTGACTTTATAAACTGTCTTAGGGGATTTTCTTATCCCTAATTTGCCCAAGACAATTAAGTGTTTGCACAGTGATAAGTCAAGGCATCCTCTAGACTAGGGATCAGTAAACTGGCCAGATGGTCATTAATTTAGGCTTTGCTTGCCACAGGGTCTTTGTTGCAGCTACTGGACTTTGCTTTGTAGTACAAAATTGGCCATAGACAATAGGTAAACAAATGAGAATGGCTGTGTTACGATAAAAAATTATTTACAAAAATTGGTTGTGGACCTGATTTGACTCACAGGCTGTAGTCTTCCAACTCCTGTTCAGTACTGATGATCTCTCAATATCCATCAATGATCACTTACATGATTTCTTATATTCCTGATATTTCCTATCAGTCAGCCAGATGAATATGACTATATGTAGAGGTTTAGAGAATATATTAAAAGAACAATTACATATTAAAAATTAGGTATAAATTCCTATCATATTCTTCTTTTTAAAGACGTTTAGTAGAAAAATATAGAAGAGTGGACCAAGAAGGGAAGATGGCTAAATTTGTAACTAATAGTGTGATTCCTAACTAGCATAAAAACCCAATATAATATATCTTCTAACTCCAAAGGCCATAGTTCAAAGCTCCAGTCAATCAGGAGGGCATTCCAAGTAATACTGGTATGCCAGTTACAAGTTATGCAAGTAGCAGTCAAGAACAACAGAAAATTCTCTCTAGGTAACTCCAGTAGCTGGAGACAACATGAAAAACCAGAACAAAATATTTTAAATTTGTCCACCCACTTGCAATATGATTAAGCCCAAGAATTATAAATTACTGTTTCTATAAATGCAAAAGAATTTTTAGACATTTGAACAAATGGAGAGAACAAAGATATTGCAAAACATTTGGTGAGCCTCCTCCACAAAGCATGCTTCAAACCACAGAATTGAAAACAAAGTCAAAAAAGTAAAAGATTGTTATGTGAAGATGGTTGAATAGTTTTCCTCCATTGCACTAAAGGTCTTTCTAAAGATCAACATTAAAACAATCAACTCTTTTTCCAGTTTGTCAATAAGCTCTCTTATTACATTGTGAACTCAGAGGCATGAACAATGTATTATTCAACATCTCTGTAAGTACAATATATGAATAATAGAGATATATTGGACAAAAATAGTAGGTGCTAAGCAAATTATTGTTCAATTTCACTTAATAATCTAACTAGCCTTAATGGAAGATAGAAATCATACAATTGCTCATTATGTTATTATCACAAAATCCGTTCACCTAAATAGCAGGATATTCCCTGAAAGTGTAAAACTCTATCTTCTGTCCCTCAGTGCTGTGCTGCAAAGACCAGAGCTGTTTTAAGGGGACTGTAAAGAATTCAGAGCTACGCCATTTGGCGATTCGAAGCAGGCTCCTGTCCCTCTTAATTAAACAAATCCCTCAGCATTGCATGAGCAGGCTGCTTTCCAGGATAGAAGAGATGTCACGCAGATGTTTCCAACAAAATTTCCTAAAGATTTACCTTGCTGAGAAGAAATGATTCCATTCAAAGTAAGAATTTTGCCGATCCTGTAAGGATGAACATGAGCAGAAGGGTTGGAATTTGCCTCTTTTTAAAAGAAAACATACACACAACATACAACCAGACACATATTCAGAATGTCCAGATGTCGTCACCATGCAGGGGAATGATTTTTAAAACTCCACAGAAATAAGAAAAGGCACTGAGAGAACGATGAGAAGGTGTGTAAATCGGAGAAGTGAGACTACACAGACCTCTCTTAGGTTGCCAACTTGATTAGCTCTTCTCTTTTATGGAAAGATGCTTTAGTCATTGACACGCCAAAAGAAGCACCCAAAACTTAGCCTGATTTCAGGTCAAAGGTGAAAGAAAGAAATGCCAAGAAGACAAATGCTTACAGAAGAGACCTGTGAAACAAAGCAGTAAAGATAGGTTTTATAGCTCTGCAGTACAGAAGATGAAATCCGGCGTGGAATAGATCCTGTCTGCTTGTGAATTTTAATGTAGATGATGGAACAAGAGGGCATACATAAAAATTAGGGAAAATCTGATTTTAAACAGATGTCAGGCAGCCCTTCAGTGCAAAGAATCATAAATGAATGTATGGAATATCAGGCAGAAAAAAATCCGTTAAAAACGACAAGAGCATATCATCCAAGTTAAAAGAGATTATAAAATATTATGAAGCTTCATTGGATGACTACAAGAAATTTCTTAAAACTTCATTATTAATTAATTTTTATTTTTATCACTTCAGAACAACACAACAAAGGTGTTTATTAGTAATAAATGATGATAATAAAGCCAAAATTAACATGTAGACAAGATTCTGAGTTTCTCATTTGGAGGTTGTCGCTCTACTATCTTGTCATCATAGCCTCAAATGGTGAATTTGGTGATTTCCAAGAAACAAAAAATTAGATTATTTTGAAGTCTAGAGTTCTATAACGTATCATATTTTATTTAAAGCAAAAGTAATGAAGGAGACTAGTTCCTCCGTTGCTGCTGTATTATAAGTCTAACATTGTAAGTCTCCTGAGGAATTTTTCTGTTTTACTTAATGGACACTTGAAATTGAGTAACTGAACTTTTCTTATTAGCTACTAGAAATTTAAGAGCCACATTTAGCAGCCAATCAAACAACTAAGTAACCTTTGCCATTTTATGTCATTTCCCTATATTGGTTTTACCTTATTCTTTTGCAAACATTTTTATCACATTCTAATTTACATAATGATGTAGGAATATGGATGTTACATTTTAATGATTTGGAATAATTTCTTGGAATATTAATTACTGGATCTTTCTTGTAGAACTGCACCAGAAAACATGAAAGCCCGGATCACCCCTTCACTTTATCTCAATTCCGTTCATATTGGCCTTGTACAGAACATCTAGAAAACATAATTTATTGGGTGGCCAACATTATCCTCTTGTTTCAAATGAGACTATACAAAGAGGTTCAATAAAAAGAAAAAAACAAAGCAAACATCGAATCTATAGAATGAATGTGGAAACTGAGAAGTCTGAAAAATTCCATTTTATAAAACACCCATCCATACATTCATGCTTCATGGGGATTCAGAAAACCTCCCTGCCCCGGCAGCTCCCAGCTCAATGGCTCAGCAATGGATCCTGATTTTAATACCATGGTGCTGATCCCCCAACACTTGTGAGAATCCACATTTCATGACACGTGGCTGATCCTTGAAATTGTCATAAGTATACAGGATACCATTTTGTCATGGGATAGACAGGGAGGAAAAACCTCTGGTTCCTTCCCCATAGTGCTACCATTTTTCCTTCTTTCATTTTTGTTCTCCTAGTCCCAGAAGCGCTTCTCCAAAACTCGCAATCAGAAAACTTAGCCTACGTAACCCTGGTGGTACTCAATGAATTCTCTGCTCATATAATACTTGTTTTTTGGTTATAAGTGTTTGAAGAAGGAAGGAAATGAAAAAGACACACTAGGATTTCATGGATTCTGAAACTGTCACATATAATCTCCTGCCAATATCCGTATTTCTTGTCTCTTCCCTAATAATCTTTTTTAATAGCCCAGGCATTAGCATTTCTCATCTTTGAATTTGTCCCAGAAAAATTAAAACTATGAATATAGTTTAATAGAAGGAGCATATTTACCTGCTATGTACCTTTGTACTAAACCAAAGTTTCAACAATTTTCGGTTTCTTAAATGCTTATCAAATTTCTTGTTTATTTCTTGCTTGAGAGAATGTCATTATCTATGACGCAAACTTATTTTTTATAAACTTTTCAAAATAAAAATATAGCCACAGAACAGAGGAACAACAAAAAGAAGGAGGAGGGGAAATCGACTTAACAAGAGGATTACCATGATATCAGGATAGCTTTTTCAAAATGCATGCACTTTCTTCTCTCCTCTGCTTCAAACTCTGAACTACAAATTTCACATGGAATAGACCAAGAAAGGGAGAAGAGTGTTCATAGTTTTATCATCTCTTGTGAAGGTTCTAAGAAAGAATGATTAGTGTTTTAATCACTGCTCACAAGGTCATTGAGTGCACTTTATCCTTGATACTTCAGAAGCTCTAATCTGAACGTGGCTATTATTTCAATGTACCAGATAAGCAATTATTTTCTGGGAATGTAGTATGAGAGACAGAGAAATAATATCATAGGGATCAAATGAAATTAACTTAGGTTTTTCCACTGTTATGACTTGATCCATACAGAGAGAAGAATATTCTCAGCATAACCTATCCGACCATACAGTATTTCACATTACTAGACTGGTTGGTATTCTATGATAGGAAAAAAATTGTGCATAAATTATTTTCTAGAGGTCAACAGAAAAAAAAAATTTTGCTGGAAATAAACTAGTAAGCCCTTGACTCATTGGAAACCAGTTGATTTTTACACTAAAGTTTCCAATTCATAACATTCTTAATCTAACATCTGTTAATTAATTCAAAACCAAGAACTGTAACTCCACACATTATACAGCACTTCACAGTTCACAGCACACTGTAAGGCAGAGTATCTCATTTGATCCCACTAAAATCTACTTTATCACCTCAAGTTTCAGACAGGAAAAATGAAGTTCTGAGAGATTAAAGGACTTGCCGTGGTCATTCAATGACCCTGCCAGGTCTCTGGTTCTTAGTCTAGTGTCCTTTGCTCTACCTCCTGTTGAAGGTTAATGTTAATTTAATTAAGTCATTACAATTTCCACATGGTGACTCTGACAATATTCAGTTATTTCTCCAGGTTTTCTTCATCTAGACATTATCTTCCTCCTGATATCTCTTTGAAAATAAATTACTAGAAGAACTTCAAAGTCATATAGTTAGGCTGTACTTCAAAACCTACCAGCAGGATGTGGGAGTCACAAAGAAGGTTCTGAGGATGGTGTGTGTTGGATTCCTGTTAGCATCAGAAAGAAATGCTGGGGCTCCTATTAACAAGGAGGAATTGACAGATGTCTTATGGTTTGCATATAAATTAGAACAAAACATGCCTGTGCTACCAAAAGGAAATTACGCTATCCTTTTTAGCATCATGTACAACTAAATATTTTCTAAATATTGTTAAGGAGCTGAAAAATACAAAAATGACTAATGGTGTTATAGTGTACCAAACAGATTGGTAGAAGAATATCAACAATCTAGGATATGCAGATGACATCAGAAAGCAGCAGTGACTTGAAATGACTTCTGATGAGAGTGAAAAAAGAAAGTATCAAAGCAGGAATGCATTTAAACATCAAGAAGACAAAAATCATCATTGTAGAAGAATTACACAACTTTGACGTAGACACTGAAGACACTGAAATTGTTGAAGATTTTGTTTACGTTGGTTCAGTCATCAATTTAAATGGAGACTGCAGCCAAGAAATCAAGAGAAGACTGAGACTTGGAAGGGCAGCAATGAAAGGACTGGGAAAGATCATCAAGTGCAAGAAAGTGTCATTAGAAGCCAAGGCCAAGATTATTTACACCCTCGTATTCCTAATTACTATATACAAGTGGGAAAGCTGGACAGTGAAGAAGGCTGACAGGAAAAGAACTGATGCATTTGAAATACAATATTGGAGGAGAGCTCAGCAGATGCCCTGGACTGCTAGAAAGATGAGCAAATGGGTCCTACAGGAAATTAAGCCTGAACTATTGCTGGAGGCAAAAATGATAAAACTGAGGCTATCCTGCTTTGGGCACATCATGAAAAGGTAGGATTCTTTGGAAAAGACAATAATGCTGGCAAAAGTAGAAGGCAGCAGGAAAAGAGGAAGACCAAACATGAGATGGATTGACTCCATAGTGGATGCCAAAAGCATGAGCCCATAGAAGCAGAGTATGGCTGTTGTGGACATCACTCATTCACAGGGTTGCCAGACTTGATGGCGTGTAACAACGTAACAACAACCACCAAATAGAGACCCATTTGTACAGTGGATCAGATGTAACTTAGAGAGCTTGCCAGAGCCATGAAAGAGTGTATTCTCTTTGTGAGCGCCAACAATTTATTTTTATGAGCAGTAATTCACCAGAGGGTCAGGCACCATTAAAGTCAATATAAAGCTCTGGAAAGAAGCTTCTTCTCCAGCATATGCTATATGCCTCCTCAGGAATATAGTGGCAATTTAAATAAACCTGTAAAATTCAATTTCAAAACAAATTAACATAACCTCTTATAGAAAATACGAATGTTTGTGCTTACCCATTAGTACTTTAGATCAAGCTAAGGTTTCTATGTCATTTCATCTGCCCATGTACCTTGAGCTGCACAGACGATATCATCTGGCTCTGGATAAAAATGGAGAAATTAGTCATTCAGAAATTAAAATATTTTCTCAAAATTATGTTAATTAAGAATAGGATCAAATTAGAGAAAGAACTAAACTAGCCCATGCCATTACAAAATCTCACAAAGCTGTTCCTTAGTTGTGTACATTTTAAAGAAGGAAAGATGAGAGGGATGAAAGGGAGAGAGAGAGAAGAGGAGGAGGAGACGGCAGGCAGGCAGGCATCTGAAATTACAACTTGATGAGCCAAATTTCTTCTAAATATTTTCTAAGCAATTATTCAAAGAATAAAAGAGAGCTTTTAGGGGAAATAAATATAGCTCTTCAACCACAAAACAATAGTATATGTCTCCAAACCATTTGCTTATTAATAATTCAGCTTTTATCACCAAATATGCTTAATGATTTCAAGTGTAAAACTCATGAGATGTCATTTCAATTCATTCTTAGAGTGTCGTCTTGGCAGTCGGTGGAGAGAATTAAAGGATTAAGTGGTCTGGCTATATATAAAACAAAGGCAGAAACATGAAAATCTCTTCTTCAAATGCTAGACTGATGAAATGATTTTAATGACTTGCATTCTATTGTTCTTCATTCTTAAGAATGGATTATATTTCGGGAAACTGACTTGACTGATTAGGTTTCCTCCAGTCTCCTTCTGGATTTTGCTGTTGAATATGATCATTTCTATCACATGAACAGCAGGAGCCAAGCATCTGCCTCTTTATTGTAGCTTCCATGGTATTACTGTCGAATGTGTGAGCCAGTAGGGCCTTGCTGAATGAAGTCCACAATTCAAATCATAAAATTTTTCATACACCAGAGAACTCTTTGGAGGCAACCCAAAGGTGAAATACAATTTCTATCCTGAAGAGCTATTCTCTACAGACCCATGAGACACAAAAGAAGTAAGCTTTAAGAGCAGGGTTTCTCCAAGTGAAGTCAGTGGACCAACTGCCTTGGAATTATCTACAGTGATGAATAAAAGACGAAGATTCCTGGGCACCTCTTCAGATTTATGGAATCAATTTCTAGAGGCAAATCCCAAGGAGCATCTGCACAAGCTCACCTGGTGATGCTAAAATTTTAAAAGCCACTGTTCTTGAAGCTAAAACTGCTCTAAAAAAATTAGGTCTTAAAAAAACTCACTATTCTATTTTTTTCTCACTATTTTAAAGTCTTGAGTCCACACAACCCTTAGCTTTCAATGACGTCCCCCTAAAGAAGATTTATGAAGCATTTTTCTGAATTGGACCAGTTTCTTATTATATGTTGTCATGTAACCCAAATGGGTAGGGTATAACAATGCTGGGAAAATGTCCCACCAGGTTGCTAAGCATAAAACTTGAATGAAATAGCTTAATTCCAGTTGCATCAAGAGAAATCATGGGATAGGACTTTTCAAAAATATGTTGCAACATAAAATAGGAATTTAGTTTAAAATTTCTGATTGACATTTCTTTCCCAAACCAGATTATAGTGCCGATGACACAGTATTGAGATGTACACACATAGCTCATGGGTAGAAGCCTATGGCTGTTTCTTTGCCATATCCACACTTGCCACATATCCTGGAACTTATTATAATTCTGTTGAAGTGGTCAGACTGTTCTTAGCGTGCTTGTTTTTTCTTGAGGAAATCTATTGCCCTTTCAACAAGGAAGCATTCGGTTACCAAGCTATTCCTGGTTTAAAAATAATTTGCAAACTCTGCCTTGTAAACACTTGCAGATATACCACAGAAGTCCCTAGAGCTACCCTGGAAGTAGACCAAATTTATCTCAAACATATCTTGCTCATGTAAAATAAATATTGAAACCATTATTCCAGAGAAACTATTTTTCTAAACCAGTTTCTTTTCAAAGTGAAAGGCAAAGGCAACGCCTCAGAGTTTGGAAAGGCAAAGGCGTGTTTGGTGAAATCGCCAGTGTGGAATAGAGATTGAAGGAACAGATGCCTTCCCCTCTTCCTACTAGTATAGGCTGTGCTGCTCATCTTCACCTGTCCTTTGTAAAAGGAGAAAAATGGGGGCCAGCCTGTGGCTGAGTGGTTAAAGGTCTGCGTGCTCTGCTTCAGCAACCTGGGTTCACAGGTTCAGATCCTGGGGGTGGATCTACTCCCCTCATGACCCATGCTGCAGAGGTATACCTCCTACAAAATAGAGGGAGATTGGTGCAGATGTTAGGTCAGAGCAAATCTTCCTTACCAAAAAAAAAAGAGGAGAAAATGTAACTTACTCTCCTCAATTTGCCACCTCCATTCAATATTTACTCTAAAGTTGAGGTTGCAAAAATATGGTCCATGGGCCAATATATCCCAAAGATAGTTTTTGTAAACAAACTTTTATTGGAACACAGCCACACCCACTTATTTGCATAGCATCTGTGACTGTTTTCCCCCTACAAAGTCAGAGTTGAGTAGTTGCAAAGAGACCCTAAGGCCCACAAAGCTAAAAATTTTTACTCTCTGACCCTTTATAGATACAGTTTGCCTACCACTAATCTAGAAAATATCTACAGTTGCCTCAGTCATGATTCTTATCCAAAAGAGGTAAGTAGAGGCAGAGGTGGTGTCCAGCATGATACAGGAGGACATTTTTATCTGAACATTGTTGCAGGAAGAACAGACAGCTTGATCATCAAAAACAATGTTTATTCTTCTTATACAAAATAATTTCTTTCAAAAGTAAGCATTCTGCTAAATTGCTGTTTTGAAAAGGAGGTCAGGAATGACCAAGATAAAATAATGCTTGTGGAAGCACTATATGCCCAAACCTTCCTCCAGATACTGCACCTGCTCTTGCTGCTGTATCTTGGTCATGATAAATATGTGAGAGCCCTCCTCATTTCCCTACAAGAATACCACCAGTAAATTACTTGTTCTTGCTTGCCTACATTCTCTCATCCATTCACTCACCCAACAATTGTTTAATAAGCCCCTATTATGTGTCAAGCCCTGTGCTAGGAGCTTAGTATAAACAGACATGGGTTGGTTCTCACAAAAAGGTTTGTCAGGTGTAAATTTTGAAGCAGGTGGTCTTAGATTTGAACTTACAAATAAAGAGAAAAAATCAAACCCATAAATGTCTTTTCTCCTAGATTAAGTATATTATTATGTTATGATATACAATTAGGCAATGTAACTTAGCACAAAGTATCAGCTTATAATATAATAGTATAGATAACTGTCATTATATTTTCCATCATAACTTTTCTTAAGTAGTCTAAAATACACTGTTAGTTTGTACTTTCGTTGAAAGTTTGGGAGCTCTATCAGATCTTAATGAAAAGGTGATTCAGACAAGTCAACCTGTAAGTACAACATTGTATAACGAGCTCTAGGAGAGGGCAAATGTAGAAAAATAGGAAAGCAACAGAGTAGGGAGTTAGGGGAGAGGTGTTACCTGATAGAAGTGGTAGGAAATATTAAAAAGGAGGAAATGAAGAGTGGATGAAGAGAGGAGACTGTACATGGCCAGGTCGACCATGTAAAGAAGTTTGGTTGGTTTTTTTTGATTGAGATAAATGGGAAGCAATTAGAAGTCTTAAACAAGGAGTAGCATGATTACATTTTTCTTCATAGACTGCTCTGGCTGCACAAAAGAAAACAACTAGAGAAGAATGAAGACTGAGGGCACTAAGATCGCTTTGGAAGCTGGTATAGAAATTCAAGAAAGAGATGATGGAAGCTGATCTATGGTAATACTAGTGGAGACGAAATGAAGTAGAGAGATTCAAAAGGTATTAAAATAAACAGGACAGAAAAATCTATCCGATTTGGGGTGGAATAAAAGAAAAGAATCAATCAAGAATGACTTTTAGTTTTTTGCCTTGGGCAACTCCCTGGGTTGTGGTGGCATTTGCTATGATTGGGAACACAGAGGAGGGGCAAGTTTGAGAGAAAGATGGTAAGTTTGGTTTGGGACACTTTGAGCATCTCATCCCTGAGGACCATCCAGATAAGTTGTTGAATATGCAGTTGGGTAGGTACACTTGAGGCTAAGAAGATTGGAAATAATGATGAGTCATCAGTGTATCAATAGTAATTGAGACAATTGGGATGGAGGAGATTACCCATGTTGCATATTTATAGTGAAAGAAGAAAGGCCCACAAAAGAATCCACCAGGTAGAGGATGAGAATTCTGCAAGGAAAAAAAAAAAAAGGCTGAGAAGGTGTGGCTAAGTAGGCAGGAGAAAACACATAGTTTTGAATCAGAGGAGTCAAAATAGTGTTTCATGAAGAAAAGAATAACCCATTATATAAGACATGTCTGAGAAAAAGATTATGATAAGACCTAAGATACATTCCTTAGATTTACTGTCATTGCCAAGTGTGGTGACAGCAGTTAGGGAAGGGGCAGAAGCCATACTGCAGAAGGTCTAACAAAAAGTCTGCAAAATGTGAGTAAAGAAAATCATAAATCCTCATTGGGAGATATTTTTTTAAAATCTTCTCTTTTTGGAAAGGCATATCATGTTTTTTAATAGGGACACCAAGAATTGTTGAAATGTAAATTCTCCCAATTGATCTATAGATTAAATGCAATTCCAGGAAAATCCAAATAGGGCTTTTTTATGGACTATAACAAGCTCATTCTAAAATACATATCAAGTCATAAAAGCTTAGAAAGAACAAAAACACGCCTGAAAAATAAAAAGAAATGATTTTGCCTGAGAACATCAAGACCTATTATAATGTATCATAAATATGACGGATACAAGGTATAGAGATAGATACAGAATATGAGTGAGTAGAAATGGAGAGAACAGAAATAAACCCACACATATATAAATGAGTTCTAACTGAGCTGGCATTGTAGATTGGTGGGGAAAGGATTGACTACTCAGTAAAGATGCTGGGAGAGTTATTATTCATTTGAAAAACAAAGAAGAAAAAAAGAGACTCCTTACATCACACTCCACACAAATCTTAAATTCCAGATATATTAAGTACTCTGTTTTTATAAAATAATAATCTATAAACCTTTAAGTTGACAATTAGCATAGTATCTTAATGAGCTTGGGGTAGAAAAAGATTCATTAACAAGACATAAAAGATACAATCATAGAGAAAATGATCAATTCAGCTACAATAAAGTTAAGAATTTCTGTCCTTAAAAGACACCATGAAGAGAATAAACGAACTGTAACCTTGAAGAAAACATTTGCAGTGTCTATAAACAAGGCTTAGTATTCAAGGTATGTAAAAGTGCTTATTAATCAATAAGAAAAAGACAAACAACCCAAAGTAAAAATTGCAATAGACATAAACAGACATTTTATGCAAGAGGAAACAAATGGATCATAAACATGTGAAAACATGTTCATCCTCATTAGTAATCAGGAAATGTAATTTAAAACCACAATGAGGTAAAATTTCATGTAAAAATTTAAAAATGAGTCAATGTCAATTTTAGCAAGAATGTGGGACAAGAGGACTTGTGCACTCAGCCACTGCTGGCGTATGTGTAAATTGGTACAAACACTTTGGAAAATATTTGGCATCTAAAGTTAAACATGTGCGTATGCTGGACTCCTGTAATTCTACTCCTAAGAGAAAATCTTACATGTGTCCTGAGAGACTTGCGTAAGAACATGTGTAGCAGCATTGTTCCTAACAAACACCTCAAATGTTATCAAAACAAATGCTCATCAAAACAAGCGCTCAACAAATGGGTTAAGTTATTGCTGTTATGTGGTTACGTGTGCCATGTGGAGTGAAAAGATAACTCATGGTACAGTCATATATTGAAATTCTCTACAGCAGTGAAAATGAAAGCTATAGTACTACACAACACCAGCAAAAGTGAGTATTGAATAATACCGAGCAAAAGATGTAAGGCATGGCGTACGTACAACATACGTTACAATTCCATTTTTATTAAGTGCAATACCAGAAAACTGAATGTACTATTAGAGTATATGCATGTAGTTGGACACAAAAGACAGAAAGGGAAAATAACGTGATCTGGGAGGGGTACATTTGCATAATGTTTTATTTCTTAAGTTGGATGATGGGCACATGGGTGTTTCTTTTATTTTTTATAATTTTACAGTACATATTAATTTATATGCTCTTTTGTATAATATATTTTCTAAATGTTCTTAAGGAAAATATCACGTGCCTTAAAAGATACGGAATCTTTGATGAGAAAAAACATTTTAACTAATAGACTTTATCTAACCCCTTAAACATTTTAAGATTGATTGTTTTTAATCCTTCAACCTAAGATAGGAAAGTAGTAAAAAGAATTGAGCTAGAAAAAAAAATTAAATGATCTAACAGAAAATGGTCATGAGAGAAAAAATTACCAATAAAATGACTCTAAATGGATTACAGGAGAGGAAGGATAGAGGGGAGTTAGGAAACACTGAACAAAGTGTTAAACTGGCATACCGTTTTCTGCATGCCGTTTTACTTATGCCCCCTTCAATAATATAATGAATTAAAGATCCAAAAACCACAGATAAAGAGAAAATGGCTATTTTCTAGAAAAAGCAGAGAAAAATTAACTTGCTTCACTTTATAAGTGTTCATGAGGGAAAAACTTTACTGTCTGTTTTCATAAGTCATATTTCATTAGTGTGAAAAATATAGGCGAGAGGAAAAGAATATTTCAACACGAACGTACTTAAAAATTTACTCAACTCTTTACTAATGTCATATAACAAACGCATGCGAAGAGATGTGCCATAATCAAAGAGGAATTACCTATGTGGCTGTGCTCAATAATCAACCTGCGAAAGAGCCAAACTCCCAGAGGGTGTAAGAGATCTATTTAGGTGGTATTATGTATTTTATTCAGAGGAGGTAGCTGGACACTTGAAGGAACTAGAAATGAGTTTCCCTACTTTGAAACTAGTCCAAGCGAAGAATGAGTCATGACCAAATATTTTTACAACCTACTAGACATTCAGTGATCTTTGAGCCACAAGCTGACGGTCTTCCATCATTCTTTGGTGAGCAGGTGTCACCACCACTAATTAGGCTTTTGCTTAAAATCGGCTCGGGGGGCCAGAAAGCAAAGACGTCTGGAGACTGAACAGCGCATTCATGGTCTGCCGTGGTCCTAGCCAGGTTGGCGCAGAGGCTCCCAGCCAAGCCTAGCTGGTAAATGTAGTATGTCCATGTCTAGTGTAATAAAGAGAGGATTTTCTCTTATAGAACTGTTGATCTGGCCCCTCTACCAGCATTCAACTGGCAGGGCCAAATTTTTAAAAAATGTAGTTTTTTGATGAACAAGTCTTTATTTGAATCAGCCGTTGTGGAAATCTCAGTCCCCTAAACTTCATGACTGACATCTCACATGATACCCTGTGGTGCATTCTAGTAAAAATCTCTGTGCCCCAGATCAGAAGAATCGCAGCATAGACAGATCAGCAGGTAAATGTGCTCCATGAGAGACTGCGTTATACTATAGATGTAGTCCTAGAAATAGGCCAGAAAACAACATTCTCTAAATAATAATACGCTCCAATTATACAGAATATTACAATTTATCAAAAAATGTCACATATCACAAGAGGTGGAAAATTTTAATTTTAGAAGTAAAAAATTTCCCCAAGTTCATACAGGTCACGTAGGATTGAGTCAGGACATATTCTGAGCACAAGTTCAAGTCCAGTGTTGCATTCACTACACCACTGATGCCTAAAAATAGGAACAAGAATAATGATAGCACCTACCACTTTTAGCCAGCACCTATGAAGTGTGAGGCATTCTGTTATGCACTTTATACTTCTGTGTCTAAATTTAAAATATTGAATTACATTGAAATGCATAGCAAGAGATGCTATGTTGAATCCTTTGATTACAATTAAGACTGTTTATCAGTTTCATAAGTTTAAATGCACATGTTTTGCTCTAAGAGGAGCATAACTCTATTGATTATATATATAATTATATACAGGGAACTAGCTACAAGGACAGTATTACAAATTAAAGATTGATCATTTTATTAAACTTTAATATTTAAAACAAATGTTTATTGGCCATTATTTTTATTTCATTCTTTACCCTTAGTATTAGAAAAAGAAATTGGTTTAAAAGTGAATGTAGGCGAAACTCCCTCTAAATTAAAAGTGTTATCTGCATACCTGATCATACATCATTTTATGAAAACTATCACAATTACCCTAAAAGGTTCTACTTAACAGATATTTAGTGAAAGTCTGCTATGTTAATAAAGCCGGAGATACCCAAAAGTGAGATCAGAAAATATCTATCTTCAAAGACTTTATACTCTAGTAAGAAGAATAAGAAATACACAAGTAGAAGATAATGACAATTGACCAGAATCAAATATTTGATTTCTCTAAGTTCTTCTAAATAGAGAAGGAAATATATTTTAAATTAACATGCAATACATTAAAATCAACATTTCAGCAATGGTAATCCTCTAAATCAACTCATTGTCTTTAAAGAGGAAACTCAAAATCAATTCAGAGTGGTTTGAAATGAAATTATTTAGTCACAAAATTGGTCCTTAGGAATAAAGAGAGATGAGGGACAGATATTGTCTCTTCGTTTTCACTGACTCATTTCAGCACAAATCATTTATTGGTCCTTGTCATTGGCAGAAAATTTTTCATTTAATACACAAGCCTTCAAATGTGCACTGAAAGACAAAGCTAATAAACTAAAATTTCTAGCTTCAAGTACAATATCTAAGACAAAGAATCTCAAAATCGTTAGCCCACATAAATATTCTCCTTCCTCATTTCCCATCCCAACCTCCTTCCCTCTCTATACACACACGCACTCACACACACACCCCCCACCTGAATCAGTCCTTCTGACATACAACACACACTCACACACACACCCCACACCTGAATCAGTCATTCTGACATACAACAACCTGATTGCACATCCATTACTTTTAAGTCCACTTTTAGCTTAACTTAAACCAGAACATTGTTACTGATACATAGAATATAACTCATGGCAATTCAGCATGAATCCTTTAACGCAGCCCCATATGCTAGAGAAGCAGAAAAAATAATATGATGCAGATTTCTAACCCTCTTTTTAGCTCAGAAATCTTATCATGCAATAATTAGAGGCATACTAAAAATCCAAATAAAGAGACCGTTTGCTGTATAGATCTATAAACTGGATATTGGTGTTACAGATGCCAAAACACAGAAAGATTAGCTCTCAGCTCCATCCCCGCTGAGGAAGTTCCCTGAAGGATGAAAGAGCACTGGAACAAAGTGAGATGCTTTAGCTGATCAAGCCCTATTTGGTCACTTTCATCTTTGCGATGCATGGAAAAGGAGCCCCTTTCCTGCCAGCTCTTGGCACTGTGACCAGGGAGAGACATAAAGGGAGGCGAGGCAAGGCCGGCACAAAAGGGTAAGTGGTTAAAGGCAGCAGCCCGTTCCAAAGAAACAAAGGTGCTGGCAGGAGATGTTAACAACGAAGACGCTTGTGCCTCCATGGTAAATAAAATGGCAATGGCCTAATAATAAACCTGAAAGACACAAGTGAGGATGGCTGCATGCAAAGTGGGGGAAAACCTTCCAATTACTGCTTTAGACAGCCCTATTAATCCTTAGGAGCACTCCCGACAAAAAGTCTATTCAATTTTCCCTCGATGTGTTCCGTCTAATGGGAGCGGTATTATGTCTGACACCGAGGGTAATTACCTCATGAGAATTTCACATACAGAGAAGTAAAGTCTTTAATTTTCTGCAGGTGTCTTGGATACATTCTGTATAATTCCTCGCCCCAAAATGAGGTGCACATTCCTCTTCGGCAGAGCTGCTTTCAGATTGGGATGGTTTGCATTTGAGGACTGAGTAACAGTCATTCATCTCAGCCGCCATGGAAAGCAGCGCATAGTATATTCTCCCTTCATCACATCACAAGTGCCATTAATACCTTCAGCAAAGCTGAAAAAATTATATATATATATATATATATATAATGTGTATATACACATACATATAAATCTTGTGACAACACTCCTCTGGGTCACAAGCATTAGCAGCAGATAAGTCATTAGGAACCTTTCTACACACATTAGGTAGGAGAGTTCCAACAAAACCATAACCCCGCAGGGAGGCACTGAACTGTTTACTCCTGCCAGTTCAGGGAACTTGGAAACAACTGAAATTGCACAGGAAAGAGGACCAACGGAAAGGACAGTATTTGAGGCTGCTTTGGTCCCGAAGTAACTACACGGGTAGCACGTCTTGTTGATTGTTCTAAAGTGAAGACTCCTGAGTCAAACACGAATGCATGACATTTTTTACTGAATTATAGCGAAGAAGTTTTATTATTTTAGCATCACCTGACAGCAGAGATATGACAAAGGGAATGTTTAATGTAATAGCTTAGTAAAATATGCACCAGGGAGAAAAAAACCTTTTTTTAAAAAAAGTTGTTTTTCAACAATGGAGCAGTCAAGCATATAGAAATAGGCTGTAATGTGGCAAATTTTACTCCACTTAATGGAGAAATGATTAAACATTACTTGGAGTTGATGACTTTACTACTGAGACATTCTTATATAGTACAAGAAAAATGTACTTTTATTTTTTCTACTAGGGAGTAAACTACACGAACAAGACCATACCATTTGGTGTAATATATGTTCTTTATGATCCTGTGTTTTCTTAAAAATCACATAATTAACTAGAAAAAAATGGCACTTAAGACATCACAGTATGGTTCATGGAAATCGAGGTGGCTGGATCCTTTTATTTCTAAGTTGTTTCCACCTCTAAAATGCAACGATTTTATATTTCAGGAGCTATGCCTCCATGGGGAAAAAGTACCCCCTTCTACCAGCACTATCTGCTGCTCAGGGGCTCATAAACAGTCCAAGCTGAGGAGATTTCTTTCTTATCCAGGCGTCTTAAACACATTTTTGATTGTGTTCAGGTCCCAGAAAACCTAACCAAGTCTAATAAGAACTTTTTTATTATAGTTCAATTTAGGCAAAAATTATCTCCTTGAGAGCAAGTTATCTTTAATTTTCCCTTTGAAAGTAGAATGTAAAACCCTAGTAAATTATTCCTTGGAAAAACTGTCTTCTTTTCAAAAGCCAGAGGCATCCTTTCAGTAAGAGAAGACTAAGGATGTGCTCACGTTCTTCCTCCTCTCTCACCCTGGAAATCCCAGGACATGCAGCCATCAGTGCTTCTGGTAAATACAAAGGACACACTGTCCTTGGCATCCATCACTTCCCAATAAACCCAGTAAGGCCAAGATATCCATCAAGGCTTCAAGTCTTAAACTCACTGGCATCCTTCAAAACTTCCCCAAAAGTCTCCTGACGTTAAATAGATTGTGAAAAACTAACCCAGAAATTTCCATAACTAAAACGCGTACACAATATATGCTTTAGTTAACCTACAACTCAGTAAGAAGTATAGACTTGCCAATTCCCAGTTACCCTGAATGTTCAGAGTTAATTACTAACGTTGCTGTTACTTGGAGCAAATGTCACAGGCAAAGGAGAAGAAGCTACCAGTTATCTACTGCAGCGCTCTGTTTGCAAGAAGACACAATAAAAGCACTATGCTTCTCTTTTACAGGAAGGGAGTAGGAAAACCTTGGTTACCAACTTATTTGTATAAAATGGTTCTTTATGAAATCTTTGTGTACAAGTTCCAAATTTCTCTCTATAAAATGTCATGGCCATCAAATATCGCACTGTCATATAATTCTCCTGTATATTCTTAAAGAGACATTGTCTTCCCAATTAGGTCATGTTAGTAAACACTATCTAAGACTGGTTGAACATAAATCTGAAACATAATTCAGCATAAAATATTTAAAGTAGAATAATTTTCACTAATACCCATAATGCTCACTGTTTTTTCATGAGAGGTTTTTCAAATACCCAAACGCTTGGCATTTCAGAATAGACTCAGGAAAGAACATTACTTCTTACTCAAAAATTAGTTCCAAACTAATACAGAGGATGGAACAAGAAAGCATACATGGGAAATAAAATGTGAAACAGATGGCAGGAAGCCCTATGTGAAGAATTATACATGCATAGATGATCCAGCCAAAGAAAGTTATTCTGGTATAAACACTAGGTCCATTCAAGAGATAGTCAAGAAGGATGAAGTGAAATAATCTAACCAATAAGTGTGCATCACTGAGCAAAAAATATATTTAAAATGTACTATTTGTGATGTAATTCATATTAAGGTATTCTGGTCCCTAGCGAGAAATGAAAACAAAACATGCATTATTCATCCTCATTTGCATTCAGTAATTCCCATAAAAATGAACTGAGTAGGACATGCATTCAAAGGCTGTGTGGACTCTGATGTGTTATAAGATAAAGCTTTATGGCAGAGCTATATCATTCGTGGGTTTATGACAACAGTATGAAAGGATGAATGAAGGTTCAGAATATAGTGTATGCTGAGCATACAGAAAAGAATGTATTTATTAATACCCATATTATTTTTCTATCTCTGAACTGATTTATTTTTAGTGCCTCTGATGTCTAATGCATTCTGAAAACTGTAGTCAATCTCCTTTATTTTTATTTCAGTCCTCCTTGTGGCAGCCATGTATGCTTTGCATTTCATAAGCACTGAAAACAATAACGTGGATTAGGATCCCCAAATTGAAATTATGAAATTTCAACAGTTTACAAAAATCAGATTTAAGGGCTAATGGAAATAGATTTATGCAACACATTTTTGACATTTCCGTTTCTCATTCTTGTCAGTATAGCGCAAAGATGACTTTCACAAAATACAAGTACTGTCAGCTTTAGCCACACGTTTTAAAAATATTAAGACAAAATTAAAATAACCTCTTCCAAGCCTTGTAATTTTGATTTTGTGTTAAAAACTATATGAAGTTGAAAAGACTGGAGAATCATTATTTTCTGAAGCACTTACTATCTGCTAGCCACTGTTCCATTGACTTCACTTATAGTAGCTCATTTAATCCTCAGAATCCTCTAGAATTGCTTACTGTTACTTACCCCTATTTTATAGATGAGGAGGTTAAGCAAGCTTGCCACAGTAATACAGTCAAGTAGCAGAGCTGGAATCCAAATCCAGCTCAAAAATTCACTCACAGAACTGTTACACTGTTATTTTCTCTACCTAACACATCCATAAACATTCTACCTTAATTCCTAATATAATTTGGGAAGATATTGCTGACTGACAGTAAGGGAGCTATGTCTGTAGTTTCTTATTGGAATATTCTTTGTCTTGGTTTAGTTTATTCACCTGTTATTCTCCATTATCTAATAACAAAGAATATCTCTTTTAAAAACATTTCCCTTACTAGACCTAAATGAGTAAAATAGATCCTGATTACCCACAAAACTATTCTCTTTAAATTTATACACAGTTGACTGACTGAATGAATGAATGTGTGTGCGAATGTGTGTGTGGTATTTATCTCTCCAACTGGAATCAACAAGAATTTCTTTGAGACAAAATAATCTAATACTTAATTCCTACACCACAACTATACTGCAAATTTATTACATTTTACAGCAGTATCTTGCAAAGTCATCTTATTGCCAGATATAATATTTAACTCTCTGACATCCAATTAATATTGTTTTCCTTTATATACATTTTTAAATTTTAAAATCTATATGCATTACACAATCAAAACATTAAATCAAAAGGTAGAATCACAATCAAAATATTAAATCAAAAGGTAGAAATTGCAAATAAATAAAATTAAAAGTTCCAGGTATTCCAAAGGCCATTGTTTTCCAAACTTCTTCACGATTTTTCTCATATTTATATACTCATCTGCACAGTCTATGATATAAATGTTAATCACGTCTAAAAAATATCTTCACAGCAACACCTATTGGTGTCTGACCAAACAACTAGATACAGTAGCCTAGTCAAGCTGACACATAAAATTAACCACCACAGCTGTTCACACGTAAATTTCAAATTTTGGGAACTTTGAACTTCATAGAAAACCAATATTAGTGAAACTGCTCTTGCTATCCTAAATCATAAGCAGCATATCTTAAAGCTTCAATGATTCCATAAATCTGAGCATATCAAACCTTGAATAATTGTGCAAAAATGCTTTCCACATAATGAACACGATTCTACTGAGGAACAACTCTACTAATGTAAAGGAAAGACATTTAAAGCTTGAATTTGATTTTAGAGACCACACAAAATACTTCAGTGTCCTACACCAAATGCCATTTCAGCAAATGGAAAGAGAGCCTTGGCATAACATCATGGTGTTGTGACGGCTTCCTTCCAACAGACCAAGGGACAGGAAAAAACGGGAAAGTCACTACTGTACCCAGAAGCAACATATTAATGTCAAATATAAATCTGATGGTACTGCATACATTACATCAGTCATCACATTCACACCTAATTTCATTATGAAATCAAGATTGGAAACTCCTGGCATCCTGGCATGTAGTTTCAGGGCACAGTCAAAGCTCATGTCACCTGAGGCACTCCAGGCAAAATTCCAGACTGCCAACAGCACTACCTAATTTGCCTATGCAGTTGCATATTTTTTCTGCAAAGATAAAGAGTGCAGTATGATATTTGCTTACATTTGTCAGATAAGTGGCTTCAAAGGGCTTGTTTTTCCAACTGTTATGCAATAAAATTCTGAGATCATCAGTTCTGTATTTGCTTTCTGATCTGAAGGAGAAATTGACCTGGGGTTGTATTTAATTTAAGTGCTTTGCCCACAGCACTTAAGGCTGACTTGTAGTATACACACTTTCCTTAAAATGCTTTCACTAGTATATTAATCCTAAATATTACCACCTAAATTCTGAAACAATCGTAATATAATATTGATTGCCATATCTTTGCTGTTTAGTGGGTTAAATGTAAAAGATTTATGATCAACCCTTCCAATAGTTATAGATTAGACAATATCAGATTGAATAACTATCCCTTCAGTGTTATACGTGCCGGCCTTTCTCACTTACACATACACTCAGTCAGCCATGGTATCACTCAACAGAATTTAGTAAGCATTACTTTGTTCTAGGCATGAGCACACAGGACATTCATGGATAAACATGTCACTCAAGGACATGAGGCTCAAGCACTTGAGGACGCAGTCACTCAAGAAGCTGACAGTCTCCTAAGGGAGAAAGAGAATTAACAAATTAAAATGGGGCACAATAAGAGCTAGTGTTGAGTACCATGGGAGTTCGGGAAACTGCAAATCTCAGTCTGACCAGGGCTCAGGCTTAACATGGAGTGCAATAAAGCTATCTGTGAAGCAGTATAAAGATTAAAAGATTTCTGAAAGGCAAATTCTAAAGCATTATTCTGTAATGATACAAATCTATATAATAAACATAGACTGTTCTTGTTTAATCTCACCATGTGATGTCATTCTGATTATAATCATTCTGATTGCAACAGATGACGTAAGTGGGGCTCAAAGACATTTATCCAGCCAACTTTTCACAGTACTGTGGTAGATGGAATAATTGCTCCCCAAAGATATCCACATCCTAATCTGTGGAACTGGTGAATATGTCACCTCACAGGGCAAAAGGGAATTTGCAGATGTGATTCAGTTAAAGGGTTTAAATGCGGAGATTATTCTAGACTATCTCACTAAATCCAATGAGAGGGAAGCGGGAATGACAGATTCAGAGAAGGAGATGTGACAACAGAAGAAGAGTTTGTAGGGAGAGGCCCCAAGGCGAGAAATGTGGGCTTCTAGAAGCTGGAAGAGCAAGGAAATGGATTCTCCCCTAGAACCTCCAGAAGGAACACAGCCCTGCAGAATCTTGGCCTCTAGACTGTCAAATAATAAATGAGTGTTGTTTTAAGCCACTAATGTGCTTGGCATTAGTATAAGTGCTTTGCATGAGTGAAATCATCTCAGCCTCACTTACCATGAGTCAGGAAGTGCTAAGGGATTTATGTTATATTTAATCCTCACAACAATCCTTATAATGTAGGTACTAGCTTTATTCCCATTTTACAAATGTGGAACCCAAGGCACAAAGAGTTAAAGTAACTTGCCCAAGGTCATACGGATAACAGAACTTCATCCTGAACTCAAGCAATCTAAGCTGTCTCTTGATTTGAAATAAGTTTTTTTCCATATTCACACACTTAGTTAAAATCAAAAACAGTGTCTTAATCTGTGTTTCCCAAAAAAGGTAGAGCCTGATAAAAAGGTTTGTGTGGAGGTAGTTTATATTAGGTATAGATCTTAAGAAGTAGGAATAGGGGACTTGTAATAGTGAGGGAGGGAAGGAGGGGAAGCCAGTTCAGGGATACCTTACAAGCTGGTCTCACTGATAACAACTAGAGTTTCATCCCACTTGGTACCGTCTGAGAAGTGTGAAGAATGCATCTCAGAATTGTCCACTCAAGGGACAACAGAAGCAAACATTATCCACCAGCTCACATTCCCCACTGATCAAAGGTTCCCCACTCAGTTTTAACTTCTCACACTTTCAGGGCTTCACATCCACCAGAATAGCTGAGTGGGTCCCATATCTCCCACATGGAGGCAGCTGAGAAGTTGCAGGGTGACAGATACTCAATGAGGTTCCGTCAGGTTACACCTGCCCCAGCTGGTTGCTATAGCAACCACTGGAGGAAAAAAATGTAGGCTGAAAGAAGCTAACTTTGGGCAAAGAGAAATCTGACACAGGCTAGTCTTTTGACTCTAAATTCCAGATTCTTTCCATAGTATCATCATGCATCTCCTCAAGTAATCACTTATTTTTGCAGTGATACAATCTGATGTTTTGAAAGATTAGGTTTCTGTGAGAATAGTTGACCGGTAAAATGTATTCTTAACCATATAGCCCATGAAAGGTGGGTTATGCCGTTTTATATGGATTACTTTTGCCTCACTAAACATCAGTTAAATTCCTGGAAGACCGATATAATAACATATACCACTTGTTTTTTCCACAATATCCGGTTCAACAATGGACTCAATGTAGAAACTCCAAAAATATCTAATTAATGTTTATTTGAATTTCAACCTCTCAGATATTAGTTTTATTACTAATTACTGCAGGAATTTAAATAGCCCCACTAAGGATTTTTATAAAATACTTTATTCATGTTTTCATGCTCCTTTAAAATCTGCTTCCTTTCTTTTTCTAATTTTAATAGTTTAGTGTTTTTCATCCAAATATAGCACATAATTTGCCTTCTGTCACTAGACAATAGAATCACCAAGGACCAAGCCTGGAAAGCCTGAAAATGTTTCTTTCCAGTTGAATCACAATCCAAATTGAACAAAATAAAGCTTCAAAAAATTCCTGAGCATAATTCTATTTTTATATATTTGTCATTTTTATAGAGAACTTTTCTTCTCAATTGGACGAAATGTACACTACAGCAGATCATCCAGATAATGAGAGCATTAGAATGTAGGAAAATATGGTCATGTCTATCAGTTATTAATGTGATTCAATCATACAGGTATAATGGGAACTAGTCGGTTGTGGCACATTATTATGTAATATATCTGGCTGGTAAATGAAAGACAGCCAAGTGTTTTGTACATTACCATCAAAGGAACATCGCTTAGGATATAGCACTTTTTTTATTTTAACACTCTTTGTTTGTCTCACTTTCGGGACAAAAATATTCCCACGAAGAAATATGCACACTAACATAAAGAAATTCAGAAAGTAAACTTTGTTTGTTAGAAATATTCAAATTTGCTTGAGATTTTTCAATCTCTTCTTGGTTATTCCACCTATCCGAACAGTGTTTGTTTTAGGATAAAGTAAAGCAAAAACATACTACCAAGAATCACTGTCATTTGTGCCCACAAAAGTTAAAATGAAATCATATACCAAAAATTCTTATCATGTGGAAGACTAATCTGCATAATTGGCTAAAGTTACTTTAAAAATTTATTCTTGAGTATGATTTCATTTAGTGAGTAGTTGCATAGAAATAATTTTCTATACATGTATATCATACACATTAATTATTTCTTATTTTCATTACTTTAAAATCATTTAAAGTTATTGATACAAAAGATATTCTCCTTATCTGCATTTAATAGAAATGGTTTTTAGAACATAACTGCATAAAAGCATTAAAAATTAAAGTTCATTAAGTTTTTGAAGTAATTAATACTTGGTTAGGATAAGCCACATACTCAGGATTTTGGAGGCTGGAGGATTTTGTGAGGCTCATTAATCATGTTCAAGAACACCTTGAAAAAAACATCTTATGCCAATGAAAAGCACTATTCAACTATGGTAATAAATCATCAATTCACAAGGAAATGTAGGGCCTCAGTTTTTACCGGCTCATCAGAAAGACCAGCATACCATAAACACATAAACTCGGTATTTGGTGTCACTGTTTTTATAATATCGGGAAAGGACCAAAAAAATCCTGTCTTCCAAATAAAACTAAGTTTCCAAATTTTTAAAATCATACACTCACAAGCTTCTTAAGAGCAAGCATAGACCTTTAAGGAGGGCTGTTTGGAGGCCTGACGCAATTGTGCAAATGGCAAAGGCCAGAAATTTAAAACCTATTTTTCAAAGTCAACAACCCAGGCTTTGAAGAGCGATATTTTTTAGAACTAAACAAATATTTTCCATGCTTCATTAGAAGAAAAGAGGCTATCACATTGCAGCTGCAAGTTGTAATTTTACAGTAAGAAGTTTTTTATGCATACTGATGTTATGTTTCTTCCTCCACCTAAGTTCCCATATTTTCAGTGTTCCTGCACTAGGATTTCAGAAAATGGCCTCCAATTTCTGAACACACCAATGAGCGTGTACTAGAGAATAAGACTCTGCAGACTTCCTGCAATGCCAGGAACACCACAGAAAATGTGTGAAACACAACATACAGCAACTTATCCTGTACTGGCCCATCTCTGGCTGGTTGAAATTACAACATGTAATTTATCTTGCAGGAATATTTTTTCTACCATCTGTGTCAAATAATTCAATTGTCTAACAGCACTAAAAGGTATGCAAGTAATATCAGGAATGATATTAGACTCTGAAGAACCTGAGGTCTGCCGTATTGGGGAAGTAGACCAACAGAGAAGATCAAAACCCAAAGAAATGTAAAACAGAAACCTTCTTACAACATAAAGACTTAGCCATCCAACATCTCATCCAATAATTAAAATAAACAAAGTATCCATTTATCATGTTACAGTGTCTGGAATTCTCAGTGGAATAGTTTCTGACAGTGTTCTGAGAAATTTCCTTTGTTCACTCACACGAAATAATCTCAAACCAGATGTAGGACGGTCAGCCAGGTTTAGATGGAAGAAGACTTGTATTCTCATTAACCTGTTAGGTCAGTAATGCCATGTAGAACCATTTGGTTTAAGGGAATAAAGGGATATGCTCCTCCAGTTTCAAGAATTCTCTAGTACATATTACTTGTTCTTCTTACAACTTCTTTTCATTCAATACAGATATACTTTCATCATATGCTTCCTTCTAGAATCTACCAGAGTGTTCTTTGTTTTTCAAACTTTCTATTATAATTATATGTGTGCACTCGGCTGAGTGGTATGCCAAAATCCTAGGAGAAAAAAAGGTAGCGAAAAGGAAAGAAAACAGAGGACAAGGCCGGGGGTAGGAGGTAAACTCTGCTTCAATGCCAACCTCTGTGAGCTATGCCAACAGCTCAAATCATAATGTCCCAAACAGTGCTGTAAGCTAAGCTGGAACTGGCGCCTTCACTAGCTAAGGGACCCAGTAGCAAAAATCAATAAGCTTCATTTGTTAACCTCCTTTCCCTTGCATGAGGGTAGCGCAGGCTTTCACATTGATTACACTCAAGATGGGAAAGAAATAGAATGGCTGGCTGTGTCTCAGGAAATGGGGGGCAAAAGCCCAAACCTGCAATGGTCCCTGTGATAAGGATCTGATTTTAAAGGATTAAGTCCATGGTGTGTCTATGAAGTGTGCTCAAGATGAAGACTGGAGATTAAAGACCTAATTTTAGATGAAGGGTCTGAAATTTTGGTTAGGCCCAAAGAATAAACAAGGTCCAGCACCTGGAGCGAGAGCCCCTAAGGCCATTGTACGCCCAGAGAATTTTGTGGAAGGTGTCGTTCTAAAGGCAAGGAACTATTCAGATCAAATTTGAAGTTGATTTCTTACTGGGAAATAAAGAAAAAGTGAAGAAGGGCCAAAAGCAGGTTTGTGAGGTTTCTCTTGAGGTTTATGACATTCAGAGCCCCAAACTTGCACAGGCATCTTCTAAAACTCTAGGAGGGAGCTGAGCAGTGTGTTCATAAGTTTCTGAAAATTTTGCCAATGAAGATAAAATTATTCTGATATCAAGAAGAAATTTAGAAAGACATGTAGGCTAGGAATATCCAAATAAGTCAAGTAAGAAAATAAACGCTCCTGATTTGGTCCTATATGAAGGATACTTTTTTAATCATCTCTAAATTTATTTAAAAACTGAGAGAACTTAGATTAAAAGATTAATGGAATATTAAAAAAGCAAAAAGACTGATGATTAACACAATTGAGTGTAAAACAAAGTATTTTGACATAGAGGGTAGAATTACAAAAACAATTTAGATCATATCCAAAACAATAGTTTATTAAGAGGATGAAATAAATTTTAAATAGGAGTAAGAAATAAGTTCTTGGTTTGAGCGATAATTTCAACTAATGAAGAGATAAGAATCAAATGAAAACAAAAAAAACAGTTTTTTACTGATTTTATGCAAAATGATAACATTCAGATAATGTAAAACTCTGTAATGATGTCATCAATGACAAACTGGTTCCTGAAGATTATGAAATCAAAGAGGATTTAAGATTAGATGCCACACCAAAAAAAAGTGGTTATACTCTGAGAAAGCTTATACATAAAACTCAATGGAGGTTTTCTTCCATTTGATAGCAATCTGAAAAATTGTCAAAAGATTACCAATAATGAGTTGTAAAGATGAAAGAGACTTTCCTAACAATAATATAATATATATACATACAGATATATATATATGATCAACCATGCTAGAGGAAAGATCGAATTACACTTCTGTTTTCCTCTTTGAAAAATATTACAAAATTGTTTTCATATGCAAAAATGATTAGTGTATGCAAGCAAAAAACGTGAAAAAACTGTATTATAGAGATATGAATAGGCAGTTAATTAAAATATATTTATGAATTTTGTGATTATTGTACTACTTGTCAGTTTTCTCACGTTAGTAATTTTTGTGATTTTTTAAAAATTCTAAATAATCTCTTTAAACCTAATTCTTTATTTGTAATTTGATATTCCTTTTCTTAAAGATAATTCCCTAACTTGTGTAAGTTTCAGGCTGTACAGATCCTGAAACCATTCCTATCTTGAAATCAAACATCCATTAGCAACTTGGAAGGAACAGAAAATGGCATGGCCACCAGGAGGAAGCAGCCAGCAAAGGGCACAAGAGTTACCAGGCTTAACCAATGACTGATGCTTAGGATCATGGTAAGCTGCAGTATGGCTCAGGAACTAGAATGCCTTCTTGGTTGTCAGACTGGCCCTTAACTGGGGGAGAGAATGCAGAATTCTGTTGTATAAAAAGGTGCTAAGGTCATCCTAGGCAAAAGATGTCCCATTTTCAGATTAGGAAGATTAATTCCAAACCCCACCAGATGGCTCCAGATGAGACTCTTAGTTCTGTAGAAGCCGTCTTCGTATCAACAGGATTATGAGTAGCAGTTGATTGGTTAGTAAGAAAAAATAAAATATGGTCGTGATGCATAAAGATGAGACACTTTTTCAACACTTCATTTTAACTTAAAATGTCTCAGCGTACAGGTCTTGACCAGTTGTTTGACGTAGGATCAAAGGATTGCCTCCGAGTATAAGTCACTGATTGGTATACCACATTTTTTTAAAAAAACATACCCATAACACTGAGTATAACTGTCAGTTTCATTTTCTAAGTAAAATTAAAACTCAAAGATTCTTATAAAGTAATTTGCTTGTAGACTCCTATATTTCTATGACATTTTCCAACCATTTATGTTAGTGTATTCCATATGAAATTGTCCATTTTTAAACATTTATGGTCTATAAAAATGGTCAATTCACAAAGTTCATTTGTGACCTACAAAAACAGCAATTTTTATATACTTTGCATCTAATTTGATTTTTAACGACTGAATTTTTGAATCTTTAAAACACAATCAATTTACTTCCCATAGAAAAAAGTATGTCTTTCTGAATGTATCTTACATAGATTTAAATAATGCTTAACTAAACAAATATATTAGTGATAAGTAAAACCTCTATAAACCAGATTAATGGAGTCTGTAATATGCTGCTCAGATCCCCCATTAGGACTAAAGGATTTATTCCCCCAGTTGCTGGGAGTTGCTGGCCTCAACTGCCAAGCTCTCCTTGGGAATTACCTCTGCCGAAGAGAAAGTCACTTCCTGTGGCAGCTCATAGTCAATGACTGGTCAGCATGAGGGGAATAAGGTCCAGCCCCTTGGCCTCCCACTTGATACATCTCTAAATGGCCATCTCTGATTCAGAGATTTTTGTAGAGATGGATCAAACTTTTTCTTTTCTTTCTTTTTTTTTTTTCTTGGTGAGGAAGATTGGCGTGGAGCTAACATCTGTTGCCAATCTTCCTTCTTTTTTTTCCTCCCCAAAGCCCCAGTACGTAGTTGTATATCCTAGTTGTAAGTCACTCTAGTTCCTCTACATGGGATGCCACCTCAGCACAGCTTGATGAACTGTACTAGGTCTGTACCCAGGATCCAACCCAGGGAACTCCCAGCCATGGAAGCAGAGCACACGAACTTAACCACCTGGCCATGGGGCCAGACCCAGACCCAGACTTTTTGAGACTGTGTTGCAGCCCAACTTCTCCTCTGCCTAAGCTTGTTTCTTTCCCTCACCTTCTCAGGTATTGATTCAAGAGTACTTCTTGTATAAATTCTAGTAGGTCAATCTCCATCTCTGCTTTCCAGAGAACTTAACTGTGAATAAAATAGCTGATTCTTTATTGTAAGTATAAAACTTAGAAATTTATAGGAGCAAAGGTGCATGAGAACATCACAGAGGAGCCAGCTTGCAGGAGCCTTGCAAGTGCTGTAGGCTATAATCAGTATGTTTTACAGAGAACATTAATGAGATGACAGGTCGGTTAAGAGGTCAGCAAAGAGATCTACTACACTCTGCCAAGCTTGATCAAGATTGTCTCCAGCACTGGAGGAGAAGGAACTTGAATGGCAAATGTTTTCTACTTATAGTTCATCCTGGGTAGAGACGACAGAAACTGGCAATTTCATATGAACACAAAGGTCAGATCATGGAATCAATTAAACTGACTCCCTCAGTAAGTGAGTCGGATAATCCACACAGTAATCTAATTCACCTTTGAGGTGTGTCCATTATGTGAGCAGGAAACTCCCAAGTGGCCCAAGGACAGCCCATCTCATTCTGATGGGAATCTCACCATAAACTGTGTGAGCAAAGAACAGATTTATTATTTTATTTTTTATTATTATTATTATTTTTAATTATTATTTTATTATTTATTATTCAGATTTATTACATCCTTGACTCTTTTATTTTCCACAGTCCTTCTCCTTATAAGTAAGGAATTGAAAAGATAAGACATATATTACAGTGGAAAACAACTGTGATTCAAAAAACTGAGGAAGTTCAAGCCATTTATATTCAAGAAGAAATGTACATAATTTTCATGAGTAATCCATTTAATTACGTATGTACTAAGTCCTCTTCGAAAGAAGAAATCAGGGTTAAGGCACAGTTTTGTGATTTCCGCATAGTTCTAGTTCCACAGTCTTTGAAGAAATAGCATAACAATCCCAAAAGAATATTTCGGCTGTCTACTTGAGTGGGAGACAAAAACATATCTCACAGCTGAAACCTCGTCTTACGACTGACGTTGTGGAATGAACAAATCAGTTCAATATACATTTTACTATAGGATCAAAGTTGGAAGTCACTGGCAACCCAATTCTCAAATCAGTCTTTTCTATTTTTGGCAGCACATAGCTACATCTCTTGAGTGCATCTCTTCAGGTGTAAGCACATCATAATCTAGAAATATGTCTGAATATCTATTCTCTTCTCTAAGTTGAAAATAAACGCCAGAAACCAAATGAATATCCCCACAGCGTTACATCATATCTTGACTTTGGCGCAGACTGAAGGCATTACCATCGTTCTCTGTGTCTATCAAATTAAAGCAAGAGTCCTAAGGAAACCAGATAATCACCACGTATCTTCATTTAGTTGAACAAGACAGCCTACAGAAGCAAACTAAGGAGACGCATAAGGACTAGCATGCATTTTGGAAAGAAATTCCCAGAGGGTTCAGCTAATTCCTGCTTTAAAACAACTGCCTATATTCAGATGCCAATGGAAAGATGAAACCAGTGGCTATGGCCATCTTATTTAGCACCAGACAATGTGTTTGCGGTGGCTACACGTGCAGCAGGGCACCAAGCATCCCACCCAGCTTTCTGTAGAAGTTGATGATTTGAGGGAATGCAGCTGCTTCCAGGGGAAAAAACTGCAGATTAAAATTTCAGAATGTTTTTCCTTTGGGTTATTTTGTACTTGTGAATGGGAAGCTCACGCTCTTATGCTTTCTTTCTACACACTCACACACACACACACACACACACGTATACACACTTCATACTCATGCAATCATTACCAAAACATAATGACTGTGGTTTCTGAAAGTCAGATGTTGTCTTGACCCGTGATTACTTCAGATGACTAAAATAAATTCAGACAAACACTTTACACTATAAAAGGAAAAAAAAAGATTTTAATGTGTTTCTCCACCATGCACAAGCAAAGGGTATGCATGGAATATGCACAGGTCAGGGGAGAATGTTTTCCACATAGTAGCTCTTAATTCCCACTTAAGTTCAAAATAAGAATGAGACTTTCTTATGTAGAAAAGTGGGAGAAGGACATCTGAAGCAGATGGAACAGGGAATGCAATTCATAGAAATACAAAAGAGCTAATGGACAATTAGGGAACAGCACATCAGCACTCCCAAAGGCTATGGCTCTGATGCAGTGGACACACTCATAGTCCACAACATAGGTGCCCCTGCCTTTGGCATGTACCCCTGGAAATGCCCAGGCTAACTTTCCACCAAGGCCAATCTATCATGTATAGCAGCTCAAATCTGATGCGGAACCCCAAAGACACATTCGCAGAGGGAAGTTTAAAGTAACATACATCAAGCATTCTAAATTAATAAGAAATATAGGCTGAAACAAACTGGAACGTATTTTGTGTTTTCCAATTTGCAATTCTGCAACAAAACCCTGCTTTGTCATAGCCTGATGTCTTTCTGCAACCTGTTCCCCTGGGGAGGTGTTCCTTTCCATGCTCCTACCCAGACAGGTCCTTGTGTGCCTAGCTCAAAAGCTTACCTGCTCTGTAAAACCTTTCTCCACTGCTACTCTTTAATCTTCAAGCAAGCTAGACATATCATTTTGTACGTTTAGTGTAATTTGTAATAATGGTCTTCGATTTTCCCTCGTCCAGCCCTTTCTTTCCCGCCCACTCTGGACCATGAGATCTTAAAGGGCAGAGAGTGAGATTTACTCTTTTTCCAATCCTGGTAGGTGGTACAGAACCTGACTGACAGTAGGTTCCCACTAGATGTAGGACAGGTGAGTGTTTTCTAGACTCATGCCCGCTGTTCTTGATTTCTTTTATTTCAATTTAGGAAAACAGGTATCTTGCTTGGTAATGATGATGATACTTGCTGACATGTAGCACCTCACACTCTGCTCCAACAAAGGTTGATTTATAAAAGACTGGGCTTGACTGTCTAGTGCCCAGCTGGCAGAGCCTCTGAAATTTCCCCACAAGGAGTGCCCCTCGAAGCACATTTGTGCTCTGTGGACATAGAGTCAGATTTGGCTCTCACCTCTAATTCTTACCATCCTTCTGGAAGACAGAAGGGATTTGTGGACTTAATTTCACCATATATTACTTCAGAAAATATATTTATAGTCTAAACGATCCCTATAATCTCCTCAAAGGGGCATACAAACCCACACACACACGGAGGAAAAAACTCTCTGTCCTGTATTTAAAGAGCAAACTACTTCAACAGTAATCCTGCCCCAGAACACAAGTTTGGCACCATAAATAAGCATCTGAGTGAGAAAGAGCCTTTTCCTTCTCTGTTAGGAAATCTGTCCCTACAGCGTGAAGAGAAATAAGTTCAGGGATGGTTTCCTTTATGTTATATACTTCCTGGCAGTTCTATATGTTCCTTTCTTTAGCTTTATAATACCTATATAATTTCACCTTCATTCATTCATGCCATAATTTAACTTTAACAAAAAACTAATAGAAAGAAATGGTGACTAAAAGGAATTCTATAAATAAGTCACCAGGAAGTAATGTACAGTATGGTGACTATAGTCAGTAATACTGTATTGCATATTTTAAAGTTGTTAGGAGAGTAGATCTTAAAGTTCTCATCACAAGAAAAGAACATTTTTTGTAACTCTCATGGTGACGAAAATTAGTCTGATAGTGGTGATAATTTCTCAATGTATACAAATATAGAATCATTATGTTGTACATCTGAAACTGATATAATGTTATATGTCGACTATATTTCAAAAAAAAAGAAATTCTAACCAAACTACCTGACCTACTGGCCTTTATTTATATTTCCACTAGCACCACATTCACACTAATTTGACAAATTTCCAGCAATCTTCTGTTTAAACTTTAACTACAATACCCTACTATGCTTACTTAGAGTCAACTTCTCTATCCAACCCAAATTCATCCCTGAGTTTTGTGCGGTGAGTATTAAGATCTCAGATAACAAGCTTGTCAGAAACATTCTCAGAGTCTCTGGTCCCTGAGTTTGGACAGTGAGGGACACTGTACACAAGAAAGGGTGAGCGTGCAGAGAAAACCCAATGGCAGTGGAAAAGGCAGGACAGAATAGTGCTTAAGAGCACAGACTCCAGAGCCACTGTGCCAAGGTCCAAATTCTATAACTGTAGGCTAGTTACTTATTCAGTTTCCTTATCTATAAAATGGTGATAACAATACTACTTACTTCGTAGGGTTATTGTGAGGATTAAATAAGAGTATACATATTTAAAATATTTAGACTGCTACTGGACACAAGGTAAGCTCTAAGTATTTGCTGTTATCAATATTATTTTTACCAATGGTATATCCCATCAAAAAATATGTGAATAAGTATCAGTCCTCTGAGTTAAAAATTATTTTAACTGAAATGCATTGATTGACCATTCTGTGATCAATGGCATCACTGAAGAGTCAACTAATCAAAAACAGGCCATGTAGTTTGCTTTATCTTTAGGGCAAGGTGCCATGAGTTTTAAAGCTAGAAGAAAAATAATCATGGATAGATGGATATCTCAAATAAACTTATCCTTCTCAGTTTCATAATTCTTAAACTGCAATTAGTCCCTCTAACAATCACAGATTATACATCTGCTATTATATCAAGAGCTATGAATAAAGAGCAATGCAGTAAAATACATGGTCACTTTCCTCAACAAATTTTGATGAGAGAAAACCCAGCTCATATGAAGAAACTGGTAATTAAGTGATAAACACTAACTCTAAATGCAATGGGAATTCTGAAAGAAAGAATGATCAATCTGGAAGGAAAGACTCTAAGGACAATGGAAGGAGGCCCGGGTTATGCTTTGAAAGGTAGAGAAAGTTTAAATAAGAAAGGAAGAGGGAGCAGGCCTCCCAGGCAGACAGCTTGGGCAATAAGTAAACACTCACACACATATATTCTTATTGGCTAGGAATGAGTGACAAAGTTAAAGTGACATTGAGGGGACTGGTGGTGTGAGTGTACACCCAGACCCTATGATTGAGGTTAGATTTTATGTTCCTCATGTTTCCCTTCAAAATGTAAATGTGTTTCTCACTTTATATGAAAGGGAATGAGATGCTTTGATAGATGACACTCTTAAAGACATGTCAAGGCTTCATGGAACAACCTCAAATACCATCCAGTTCTCTTGATATCTTGTGCCCTGGTTTCTTTTCTCCCTTCATGTTCAATTACTATGGACATTTGCATGAAAAGGGGATCTTTGTTTCTCAGAGTTCATCTGCTCCAGTAGCCATTTACTCTTCACTTCATTGTCACTCATCTCCTCAGCAAAGAGAGGGTGAGGACTCAAAGTAGAGAATAGGGGCAGGAACAGACATACTCCCAAGGACCAGAGACTGTTGTCATGTAAATCAGCTCAGAAATAAAAGGGAAGAGAAGTACAGAGAATGGGTTTTAGAAGCAACTAAATAAAATGGTTTCCATGGGGGCAACAGTGGCTCTTTAATATTTATCAGTGTCACTGAGTCCTTTTTGCAACAGTAATTCATCATCATAAAGCCTATTTCCACATAGCTTCTTGGGTATTGCATCATAGTGAGGGTACTCTCTTAAAAGAAGCCACTACTAATGTCTGTGCTGGTTTCAAAATGCTAGATTCATGCTAGTGGAGAAGATGAGCAAAACAAAAGAGAATAGATGCAAACAGAAACATCATATTTTTCACAAGGAAAACTTACTTTGAGCTGTGGATCATAATATGGACTTTCAATCTTTAAAACAGAAAGTTACTATCACACTAATCCTATATGTCATGGATTTATGGGAAATCATACGAGTATGGACAAAATGGCAAACAATGAAATTTGATGCATTTCACCAAAATTCTCTTTGCATAACATGAATTTCATTATACTGAAATGTGCAGCAAGGAAACATGCACAACAGACTGTGAGAAAACATTCGCTATCTGTTTTCAAAGTGTTTAATGTGTTATGGTTAAGAAAAAAGAGTCTTAAAACGTTGCTGTCAGCAGCTCCTCGTTTGACTGACAGATTCCTTAGCAAAGGCTAACGGGGTGAGTAACCCTGGAAGCAGTTCATGCATGCATGCAGCATCAGTTTTAAGCGAGCTCTGGGTAAATTTCACCCGATGAACTCCTTCTAATGGTAAACAACTTCACCATTGTATAGTAAAAGAACCACTATGGAAACCTAAGAACTATTGATGGGACAAAGGAAGCTGAGAGGACAAGAGTAAGCACTTGAAAGTTATATAAGGCAACCTTTGCTTCAGAAATCAGTTCAACTTCTCTCTGAGTGGAAGAATCTAGACAAGATGGAAAACAAAGGCCATTATCTTACCTTTTGAGTCAGTGAGAGAACGAGAAGAAGAAACTGAAAGCCAAGAAAAGTTTTTGTTTCCTGTTGTTTTGGTTCCCTCCTCCCCCGCCCACCATTGTATAGAATTGCAGTGTCTGATGGCATTTATTAGGGAGATGTAGCTTGAAATGGGTGTGCCCCAACCTGCCACATCCCAGAGTCACCTTGAAGACAAAGAACAGTCAAATCTGCAGGGAGCCCTTACTGGACTCTCTCTCAACTACTGTAAATTTATGCCGAGAGCCTCATAATTAGAGAACGGTAATTTTCAAAAAGTAGAGCAATGCCAGATTCATTTGGAACCTAGAATAATTTGTTTCTGTATCATCTTGCTTTATATAAGGTCTTCCATCATTTATTTAGACCTCATAATCAAAAGACAATTGTATTTTTTGCCTCAAATCCAAAAGAACTGAACTGAATGCATTATTTTCTTTCAACAAATTTGTGTCTCTCCCATGTTCTCTTGCTGAAGAATTGTTACCTTCATCTGCCCGGGTACCCAGACCAGAAATCCTGGGAGTCATCCCTGAGTGTTCCCTCATACCCAATCAGTTACTAGTTCTTATTCATTCTACTGCTTTAGAATCTCTTTCATAATTAGCCCCCCTGCTTCTGCCCTAGTTAAGGTCTTTATAGCTCATCTACACTATTGAAGTAATGCACTAACTTTCCTTTCCTCCCCCAGATTTCCTCCTATTTAATAATCGTGCACACAGCTACCAAGGTACTCATTTGAAAATTCCCACAGTTGCTTCTCCCTACCTTTAGTACAAAATGCAAAATCATCGTGATTTGGTCTTTATCTGACAGTCCATGCTCATATCTTACTCACATACAGCTTCTCTGCAACAGCCATGCTAATCTACTACTTGTTCCCTGAACGTGGCTTGCTCTCTCTTGTCTCTTCGTACTTGCACAATTGGTCCCTTGTCCTCTCCTTGGCCCACCCTATGTGCCCTTCAAGTCAGGTGAAGCACGTTCTCTTCTATGATTTCTTTCCTGATGCAGAGTCAGGACTCTCTCTTTCATCATCTCATAATATCTTTGTGTCTGGCCCTTCACACAGCTAAAAACAGAAACTCACTAAGGCTACAAACAAATGGGCATTTACTTTAGGGGTTGGAGTATAAATGAGGGAGCAAGACCCCAGAGGAATGCTAGAATACTCCCCCAGCCAAGCCTCAAGGAGATGGAGCATGGTTCAGGAAATAGAACAGCATCCAGGACCCGGGGAAGTTCTCCTGCCTTATCTCATCATCCTCAGAAGCAAGAATATGTTAAGCCTTTTCTCCTGCCCTGTCATTAGTATACCACAGTATCTTCCAGCTTCTGTTCCCATTATCAACTGCCTGACTTTCTCTATAATATTGAGTTCAAACTATTTGGAAGAGGATCAAAGCAATTAGGCACCATGATCACTACTGAGGTATTCTTTTCTACCACCCTGATACTGTCCAGCTTGCAGATGTGCCATGTAGGGGCAGGTCAAGTGAGCTGTGGCCAGAGTGGCAAGTCCACTGGGCAGCAGTATGGTGATCCATGGTGAAGAAATCTCAAAAAGGAGCTGTGGAGTGTCCGCATTCTCAGACTTCTCACATCCAATATAACCTTGTCTATAACTTACAAGGAACTTATCACATTGTCATACTTACTTGCTTGATTGCATGACTATCTTCCAAAAAGACTGTGAGCTCTTTATGAAAACTTTTATCCCCTGAGCTCCAAATCCACTGTAAGAATATAGTAGGTATGCAATAAATATTTGCTGAATAAATGAATGAGTTAAGGGTAGACACACATGGGTTTGATAATTTTATTTTGGCATCAAAAAGTTATTTTATTAACAAAGTTCTTATAAGTATCTTGTTTTTATATCCCTTTTACCTGAAGCATGTTATCCAAATCTTTAAGTCTCCTGGAGAATTACTGAGTGGAAATTCCCTCAAATCATAGCACCAAAACCTCCCACCAAAAATAGCAGCTCTGGTATGCCTGGAAGATCACGAAATCGTAGCATATCAGGGCTGGAAGGGATCTGAGAACCATGTTCTCGACCCCCTGCCCATTAGGATACATACAACAGCTGCTCTTTACATGAGTTACACACTTCTCCATAGGCAAAGGGGACCACGTGATGAGCTCTGTTCAGTTGTATGCACAATGCAAGTCCACTTCTTCCTTTCCCATGGATCCATTCCTCAGTTGAGACACTTGATAACATGTTGAGATAAGGAAACCTAAGCCTTTAGAAGATAAATTGCTTGTTCAAGGTCACACAGTTCTAATGGCAAAGCCTGATTCCAGGCCTCCTCATCAGTGCAATGTTCTTTTCTAGTTCTCTGTTTAGCATTCCTCAGTCCCAAAGGTCCAAACTAATATTTTAACCTCAATGTTCACCTTAACCATTTGCTACCAGAGGCAAGAGTGAACATAAGTCCATATAAATAGAGAATTCAGCGAACTGTATTTAAGAGAAAATACCCATTTGCATATAATGTACAGGTAAGGACAAGAGCAGAGACACAGGGAAAACTGTAACTCTAAGAAATTCTTCTGTAATTCAATGAATTGGTCGTTTAGTAAATTGACTTTTGGCATATTGGCTTTTAGCATATTCACCTACAACGAATTCTTAAGTACATAGCTGTACAAACACACATAGTTGTGGGCTGACTCAGAAGTCTCATGTAAGCCATTATATATGAAGAGTCACATAAAATAGCACGATATAAAGTACAATAATAGTTCTTTCCCAAACTGGTTAATGTTCAGTTGTTTTGTAATTTAAAAAATACCAGATACTCAATTGATTTAAGCCCATTGTTTTCCAGGCTTTTAAGTTACAAATTAGCAAGTTTCTGCTATACTGTTCATACATTTAGCATATCTGTGGTAATTGAGAACAGAATTTGGAGGCTTACTAATAGCAAGCACATGAAAGGGAAGATGAAATGCTGATTACGTTCATGGATTAAAACAAGAATCTGTGGTGTGCGAAGTGTTTGGTATTTAAACTAAGACTTGATGAAGATCAACATCAAAAGAAAATTTAAATTAATTACTATGGATAATATGTTTGCAGATCCAGAGTAGGAGAACAAGGAAATGCAACTGAGAAGTAAAAATGACCAAAATATTGGCCTACACTCCATTTAAAATGCATACTGCATTTTCCCCTAATCTTACAGTTATTGCTTTCTTAAATTGCCAAGCTAATAGCCACATTTACACTACTTTTCACTACATGAGTTCACATATATGTTAATTATAAATATACATAAATGCAAAGAAAATAAATCAAGAAAAAAGGAAAAAGAAATCCCAGACTCTTTCCCATTTACTCTTACTTACAAAATTTTGGGAAATGCAGTCATATCCAAACCTCCCTCGTTTCTCCAGCAAAATACAGCAATAGGGAGCAGAGAAGGGGATTCAGTGAAAACCAACCTGGGCATTTTCACTATTTCCACTTCATTCTTTCACATCAGACTATCACTCTCAAAACTCTTTGCTTTTTGATTGTTGTTGCTATTATTGTCCTTTCCCTTCAAAATGGTCATTTCTAAGACCCAGCTCCTATTTTTCTGCTCTCCAACCCACTGACTTATTTATCTCTCAAGAGAATCCAGAGGAATTCCTTCATACCAGGAAACACTAGGCCTCACCCACACTCCTCCCCAAGCTAAAGGTGGGATTTTCTCGAACTTGTCCTGGGACTGTCATATGATTTCTGGACCCTGCATCTGACTTCTCAGAAGGAGCCACTTACCCTCTATCCCCCAAGATGAAATGACCCACAAACTATGCCAAGGGTTTCTAGATAAAATGTAGGTTTCCATTAAATCTGAATTTCAGATAAATAATGAAGACTCTTTAATATAGGTTTGTTCCATACAATGTTTAGTACATACTTACATATTTTTTAAATACCCGTTATCTGTAATTTAAATTTAACTGAGAAACCTGTATTTTTATTTGGTAAACCCAGCAATCCTGACTTGTAGCCCTCTCTGCTTTTGAAAGCTTCTATTTCATCTCCTCCTCTAGGTTTTCCTCACTCTTGAGCCCTATGTTCCTTATTGTTTTCTATTTCTTTGGAGGGATTTCCTATGGCAGACACAAATGTATATGCATGAGGAAATATGAGCATACACATGTAGTCAGAAAAGTTTGATTTCAATAACCCCAGTAACATACGGCCGAAGGATAAGGCCACTGCCAAGATTCCCTCAAGGATTTTCTGATAATTTTCCATGTCATCCAAAAGAAATTCTTCCAAAATGGTCTTTCATTCTCTAATTTATGCCACCACAGCTCTTGAGAAGATAGTGCTAGGGAGAAGGCCTTCTTCTCTGAATTGGTAGCCAGATCCAAACATACGTTGTCAACTAGTAAATAGAAAATTATAAATAGAAATTGCCCAGATTTCGACTTGGTATAGAAAAGTCCCAAACTAAATACTCTATTATAACATTTTAACCTTCTAAAACTGTCCACAGTTTGTCAACACTCTAAGTGTAGGAAAGAAGAAAAGCCAGTAACTCCTGTCTCTCTCAATCATCTTTATTTTTCACTTTTGCTTTCTCCATTTGTATTGAAGCTAAAAAAACAGAGAGGCGCCAGAAAGAAAATGCTGTGTCATGTACACACACACAATCAACTCTAAAAAAAAACATATTGGAAAGTATACATTGAAATGTCAGTCATCCAAACTAGTCAGTAAATCGTGGATTCTCCTAGTCAGTATGTGGATCAAAATGATTTCTTAAAAAACAAACTCTCTTTATCAGTTATCCTGATGACATATCCTGAAAGACAGAAGCCAAAATGGCCTAAAATAATGCCTGCTTTCTTCTGTCTCTCTTCTAAAGACCTAAGATGCTCCAAGATGATGGCTCCTGTGCTGGAAGCTGCTTCTATTGTTGAGTTTCCTATGGCCAGAATTACAGGAAAGTTATTCAGAAAAGGAAGGAAAGGTGGCTGTTTTTTTAATTTTCCCCTAATGTGTAAAGAGGGCACACTTGCAATGTGTCCCAGAAAGTGACGTCCTTTAAGACTCTGGGACATACATTTATAGGATTTAATCTAATTCTTGTTATGAGAGTAGTGACTTAAGAGAACACTATTCAAATATGTAGACAATATAAACATCAGGCCACAAACTCAAGCATGTGAGAGATAATCAACACTTCTATAAAGCAACTTTAACTTAACATTTCAAGCTGTCATCCCTATGAGCCAGCAGGAAACTTATGGCCAGCCATTAAAAGAGTTCCATGGTTCATGCCAAAGTTTAGACATGCTATAGGCAGCACCAAGGGGCAGGGGAACTGTGGTTACCTATAGTATCTATTAAATGAATTAGTGGGTCTGGTGCTACAGGTTAGTCCTGAGATGCCTACTGACCCTCTCTGCTTGGCCTCTTCATGTTCAGCAGCCCTCTGACGATTTCTGCCATGCTTGGAAAGCTTTTGCAAGGTTGCCTATTGTCCCGCCAACCTAGATGTCCCATGAAGGCTCTACTCCCTAAGATCTGGTCAATATGCTGCGAACAATCAGAGGAGGTCCACTGTGCTCTTGGGGTCATTTACCGTTCCCCTCCGCTTCTCTAAGGAAATAGTAAAGCTATATCAGAGGGAAGTCCTTTTCACCTCATGATTCTTTAAGATAATTACTTTATAGCCAGTAATTACCATCCATTAAGCCCTTCAGGTTTGCAGACCGTTTCTATTGTTTGCCCTGTGACGCCTCCCTGAGGTTAGATTACACAACCACTGTCGATGGAAAGGAGTAGCTAATGGGATGAAGGGAGGAAATGCAGGGGAAAAAACTCACACACTAATTATCTTGAAATATCACAGAGTCCAATATCTAAGCTCAAGCTCAACTAAAAGTCCCTGCTTTTAAAAGAGAGAAAACAAACCATTTATGTTCTAAAGTCAAGGCTTTAGTTTCTATGTTTTATTTGACCTTGAAACAGTCTACTGCAGAGAATATTTTCAGAGTCCGTGCTTGACCAGAAGACAAGTTTTAGGAATACACAAGAATAGGATGTCTATATTCTCTTCAGAATTGTGGTGATATTGATATATAAAAGACAAATATACCAAAATATAATCTTAAATAAATAATCAAAATTAAATGTAGTCCTTCCTGTTGTTACAGGTACTGACAAGTAGAATTGGCATTTTCTTTTCTGTTAAGGATGAAAATGATGGTCAATATGAAAGCAGCACCTCATTCTTTACATTCTGGCAGATTTACAAACCAATAAATATCGCAGCAATGTTCTTTCTAGTGCACATGTACTGGTGAATTTTTATTCCAGGAGATGTATCTCTTTTGAATCTAACATGAAAATTGTTCAAGCAAATCAAGTTGGGCAGGATGAAGCTGAAGATTTTTGAAGTGTGAGGCCTTTTACACTTATTTAAAAACAGAGAAGGGGACCCCACTTTATAAATAGCTTTATTTTGCCTATCCATGATAGAACAGCTTTCTAAAAAGTAGTTTGAGGGGACACATTCGCAGAGGGAGGAATGCAACTGAGTAGTCTTGTTCTGAGTGTACAGGTTGCCAGCAGGGACACAGAAGGCTTCCGACTGGAGCTGAAGGACCACCTAGTGTAATATACACATCCTATGGACTGGATTCTATGACCTCCTAGCAAATGGAACATTTCAAAGGCAAACTCTCCTAACATGCTTTGCTGAAAATATCAATAAGCTTCTTTTTGCCTGAGCATCAAACATGCCAGAATATAAGAGGCTCAGATTAAATTCTACATAAGGAGTAGGAGAAAAAAAAACTGAAAAAGAAAAACTCAAAAGAATGAAGAACTTAAAAAAAAAACGATTTCATGAACCTCAATTAGGATGAAGAGTGAGCCTAAAAGAAGAAGGGAAGAGCTGTTTAAATCTCAACTAGGCCATGAGCATAAGGCTCTTGGGTAAGTAACAACGCAATCCTGGCAGCAGAATGCTCAAAATGACCTAATGGGCCTCTCAAATTACTCTATGATTCAAAAGTCATGTGTGTCTGGTGTGTGTCCACCAAGGCTGGGAGCACGTGATTGGAAACCCAGCACAGCATTGCCTGGTACCACATGTGAGTGAGACAGAGCACGTTTGAAGATAATGAATCTATTTTAAAATGTGAGATTTACTATGATTCCTAATCCAAATTTGGAAGTCTGTCTGCTTCTTCATGTGTACTAGCATGTTTATTTTAATTTTGGGTATATTTTAGAAACATGACATCATTCCAAGGAAATAAAGAGAGAGAACGGAAGAAAAGATTAAGGCAGAAGAGTTTCTGATAATTTGCTGAAGCTTCTGGAGAAGAGAATAGGGGCACAGTTGGTGATTCATGTAGGCATATATTACCTGATTTGAATAAAAGCGGTTTTCCCCCCAAATACTGTCAAGATGACTTTTATACTGAAAAACTCCATAAGGAAATTTGATACTTCCTTAGTGGTCTGCAGGCTACTTCACACTCTCCTTTGCCACAGGAAAGTAGGACCAAGTAGGTTCTGTGCTCTACTTTTCTATGTAACCCCCTACATACCTATAGTGGCACTCCAATCACTCGTCTTCCAACCAGTTTTATAGTGGCATTCCAACCACTCGTCTTCCAACCAGTTTTATCTCCCTCCAAACTTTTCTCCACATGGAACCACAGTGTTCTTTCAAAAATGAAAAAGCAGTAAACAATAAAGGCATAATCATGAAAGAAATAACTGATAAGTTGGACTTTATTAAATTTAAAAACTTCTGCTCTGCAAAAGACATGATCAAAAGAATGAGACGACAAGACACAGACTGGGAGAAAATATTTGCAGAAGACATATCTCAAAAAGATCTCTTATCCAAAATATACAAAGAACTCTTAAACTCAACAAGAAAACAACTTGATTTTAAAATGAGCCAAAGACCTGAACAGACGGCTCACCAAGATACACAGATGGCAAATAAGCATATGAAAGGATACTCCACATCATATATCATCAGGGAAATGCAAATTAAAACAACAATGAGATACCACTACACACCTATTAGAATGGCCTAAATCCAAAGCACTGACAAAGCCAAATGCTCGAGAGGGTGTGGGGCAACAGAAACTCTCTTTTACTGCTGGTGGAAATGCAAAATGGTACAAACACTTTGGAAGACAGTTTGGCAGTTTCTTACAAAACTACACATACTCTTACCATACAATCCAGCTCCTTAGTGTTTACCCAAAGGAGTTGAAAATCTATGTCCACACAAAAGTCTGCACATGGATGTTCGTAGCAGCTTTATCCGTAACTGCCAAACTTGGAAGCAACCACGATGTCCTTCAGTAGATGAATGGATAGACTGTGGTACACCTTGATGATGTAATATTATTCAGTGCTAAAAAGAAATGACCTATCAAGCCACGAAAAGACACAGAAGAATTTTAAATGCATATTACTAAGTAAAAGAAGCTAATCAGAGAAGGCTATGTAGTGTATGATTCTAACTATATGACATTCTGGAAAAGGCAGAACTATGGAGATAGTAAAAATATCAGTGGTTGCCAGGGGTTGAGGGTGGGGGAAGGATGAATGGGCAGAGCACAGAAGATTTTTAGGGTGGTGAAAATACCCTGTATGATACTATAATGATGAATACAAGTCATTATACATTTGTCCAAACCCACAGAATGTACAACACCAAGAGTGAACTTTAATGTAAACTATGGACTTAGGGTGATTATGATGTGTCAATGTAGGGTTCATCAGGTATAACAAATGTACCACTTCGGTGAGGGATGTTGATAATGGCAGAAGCTATGCATGTGTAGGGGCAGAGGGTAGATGGGAAATCTCTATACCTTCTACTCAATTTTGCTGTGAACCTAAAACAGCTCTAAAAAAATAAAGTTTTTTTTTTTTTTTTTTAAAGATCGGCACCTGGGCTAACAACTGTTGCCAATCTTTTTTTTTTTTTCCTGCTTTATTTGCCAAACCACCCCCCCACCCCGGTACATAGTTGTATATCTTAGTTGCAGGTCCTTCTAGTTGTGGGATGTGGGACACTGCCTCAGCGTGGCCTGACGAGCAGTGCTATGTCTGCGCCCAGGATCCAAACTCTAGGCCACCACAGCGGAGTGTGCAAACTTAACCACTCGGCCACGGAGCCAGCCCCAAAAATAAAGTTGTAATGACGACAAAAAGAAATCCAAACATAAACAGATCACCCATTGCTAGCTTAATGAAATGCCTTTCCATGACTCTTAGTATGAAATCCACTATATTTAATGTGATTCTAGCCCAAGGCCTACCTCCTCAGCCTCATGCTGCCCTTCTCTGCTCACTGTGCCTCAAACTCACCTTCCTTTTGTCCCTCAGACTGCTTCATAATTTTATGAGGTATTTATCCAAGACCATATGATGTTAATATATGTTTGCCACTGGTCTTTATCCATGACAATAAAGATCCTATAGGAGAAGGGTGTCAAGATGGCTGCATAGGCAGACTCTGAACTCACCACCTCCCACTAACACAACCAAGTTACAACTATTTTTGGAAAAATTACACTTGAGAGAGAACTGAAAACTGGATAAAAAGAACCCCTGCAACAAGGGATAGTCCTTACTGAGGCTGAAGAAGCAGAAATTCCTGTCTGGAGAGGAAAAAGCCACTTTCACAAGCCACAGAGCTTCACGGCCACCCAGCCAGGAGTAATCCTAAGGTACGCAGCCTTCCATGGAGGAGCAGGGTACCTGAGCAGGGGAGTGTTGCTACTATAAGCATCCTCTGGACTCAGCACAACTGAGATGAGTCTCATAATATCTGGCATCGCTGGCTATTAACTACAACGAGGAATACCCCTAGAAAAGCTATTGGACAGAAGCAGAAAAAAGCCAGCTCTTAAAGGGCCCACACAGAAATTCACCCATTTTGGGAAGCAACCTAAAGTCACCAGAAAGAAAGGTACACAGTCCTTTGGGAAAAAGAGACTCACCTGATAGGCTCTGGGTACACCTTGGTGAGAGGTGAGACCTCTCCAGGGATTGAGACATTGGTGGCAGCAATTATTGTGACCTAGTACAGGAGTGCTGACACAGACACTGGAAGATGCCATTGGAGTTCTTCCCCTGGTCTGTTAGACCAGGTTCTGCCTTGCCCACTAGAGTACCAATTTAATCCAGCTCAGCCAGGACAGGCAGCTCACCCTAGGGACTATCCCACCCAACAGCAAGTCCTTGGGTAACTTTTCTGCCTGCATGAACTGAGTGCCTGGATGCTCTATGGGCAGGTGACTGGGTGTGCCTCTGTGGGGCAGGGTTTGCATGAGGAGTGGGTGGAGAATGTGGGGTATTGGTGGAGTATGTGGGGGCCTCTGCAGTGGGGTGACTGGGTCTGCTCCAAGGGGTCAGACAGTGTGCAGGGGCCAGGACCGTGTTGATGGCAGGTGTGGTCCTGTGGGCAGTGGGGTTTATCAGTGGCAGAAGTGTGGACCTGTGGGCCACGGGGCCTGTCAGTGGCAGAAGACCTGTGCTGTTCAAATAGTCAAATAGGGGATCAGCCCCATGTTTCAAAGCCTGAAACAATGGGTTACTCCTATGACTATGGCCAGGCCCACTCAGCTGCAAGCCTGAGAGTGCTGACAAGAGCCTTGCAGGCCAGAGGGCTACAGAAATTGTAAGCCCCAGAGCCTCATAACCAGCCATGCTGGGGGTCTACTCACTTAACAAAAAACCTGCAAAATAAATGTGCTGTTAGACCTTGCAGCCAACTGTGCTAGGGCTTGCCAATCCTGATAAACTGACTGAAGAGTCCATAGCAGCCACATGCAGCTGAGCACTACAACCAGCCAGTCAGCAGGACAGCCTAGACTCCCTGGGCACCTGCAGCAAGAGCAACCCTGCTACATCAGAAGGATACATGTAGCCCATACAGGGATCACTCCTGGAACATTTGGAATTGGTAACAAGAGGGAAGCACACTGCTGGACCTCAAAAGGCGTGTCCTACATAAGGCCACTTCTCCAAGATCAGGAGATGTAGCTGATCCACCTAATACATAGATATAAGCACAGAGAAAGAAACAAAATGATGAGGCAAAGGAATATGTCCGAAGCAAGGGAACAGGATAAAACCCCAGAAAAATAACTAAACGAAACAGAAATAAACTATCTACCTGGAAAAGAGTTCAAGCAAAAAGTCATAAGGATGCTCACTGATCTTGGAAGAAGAATGGATGAAGACAGTGAGAACATCAATAAAGAAATGGAAAATATTTAAAAAGACAATCAGAAATGAAGAATACAATACTGGAAATGAAAAACTCACTGGAGGGATTCAATAGCAGAGTAGATGATGCAGAAGAATGGGTCAGCATGCTGGACAAAAGACTAGAGGAAATCACCTAAGCTGCACAGATAAAAGAAAAAAGAATTTAAAAGAACGAGAACAGTCTAAGGGAATTCTTGGACAACATCAAGTGCACTAACATTCGTATTAAAGGTGTCCCAGAAGGAGAAGAGGCACAAAGGGGAAGAGAATCTATTTGAAGAAATAATAGCTGAAAACTTTCCTAACCTGGAAGGAAACAGACATCCAAGTACAGGAAGCACAGATAGCAAACAAGATAAACAAGATAAACCCAAAGAGGCCCACACCAAGACACATGATAATTAAAACATCCAAAATTAAAGATAATGAAAGAATCCTAAAAAACACAAGAGAAAGGCAGCAAGTGACAAACAAAGGAAACCCCAGAAGGCTATCAGGTGACTTCTCAGCCGAAACTTTCCAAGCTAGAAGGGAGTAGCACAATATATTTAAAGTGCTGAAAGGAAAAAATCCTAGAGCCAAGAATGTTCTACCCGGCAAGGTTATCATTCAGAATGGAAGGAGAAATAAAGAGTTTCCAAGACAAGCAAATTTAAAGGAGTTTATCACCAATAAACCAGCTTTACAAGAAATGCTAAAAGGGATTATTTAAGTGGGAAAGTGAAGACCACAAAAAGCAATAAGAAAAGTGTCCCAAAAAAAGGCAATAAAATCAGTGGCAAAAGCAAAAATAAGGTAAAGATAGCAGTTCGATCACCTATGAAGATAATATGAAAGTCAAAAGAGAAAATCACTAAAATTATCTATTTCAATGATAAGAAGGTAATGGATACACACACCCAAACTAAGAGGTTAGAGGAGAGGAGTAAAAGAGTAGAGCTTTTAGAAAGAGGTCAAACTAAAGAGACTATCAACTCAATATAGATTGCTATATACATGGATTATTATATATGAACCTCATGGTAATCACAAACCAGAAACCTATAATAAGTACACAAAAAATTAAGAGAAAGGAACCCAAACATTATACTAAAGAAAGCCATCAAACCACAAGGGAAGAGATCAAGAGAAGATGAAAGGAACAGAGAAGAACTACTAAAATACCCAGAAAAAAAGTAACAAAATGACAATAAGTACATATTCATCAATACCTACTTTAAATGTCAATAGACTAAATGCTCCAATCAAAAGGCATAGGATGGCCTATTGGATAAAAAAACTAGAACTATATATATGCTTCATACGAGAGACACATTTCAGACCTAAAGACACTTACAAACTGAAAGTGAAGGGATGGAAAAAGATATGCCATGCAAATGGCAAAGAAAAGAAAGCTGGGTGGCAATACTTACATCAGACAAAATAGACTTTAAAACAAAAACTATAATAAGAGACAAAGAAGGGTACGACATAATGATAAAGGGAACAATCCCCAACAAGAGAATATAACACTTATAAATACCTGTGCACTCAACATAGGAGCACCTAAATATATAAAGCAATTATTAACAAACATAAAAGGAGAAATAGTAACACAATAATAGTAGGGGACTTTAACACTCCACTTACACCAATGGATACATCATCCAAACAAGATCAATAAGGAGACATTGGCCTTAAATGATACATTAGATCAGATGGACTCAGTAGATATATATAGAACATTCCATCCAAAAACCACCAACTACTTATTGTTTTCAAATGCACGTGGAACTTCTCCAGGATTGATCACATATTAGGCCACAAAACAAGTCTCAATAAATTTAAGAAGATTGAAATAATACCAAGCATCTTTTCTGACTGCAAAGGTATGAAACTAGAAATCAACTACAGGAAGAAAATCAGAAAAGCCACAAATATGTGGAGATTAAACAAAATGCTACTGAACAACGATTGGGTCAATGAAGAAATCAAGGGAGATATAAAAAAAAAAATACCTGGAGACAAATGAAAATGAAAATACGACATGCCAAAATCTATGAGATACAACAAAAGCAGTTCTATGCAGGAAGTTTATAGCAATACAGGCCTACCTCAACATACAAGAAAAATTCCAAATAAACAATCTAACAGTGCACCTAAAGGAACTAGACAAAGAAGAACAAACAAAGCCGAAAATCAATAGACAGAGGAAATAATAAAAATCAGAGCAAAAATAAATGAAATAGAAAGTAAAAAAAAAATAGAAAAAATCAATAAGCCAAGAGGTGCTTCTTTGAAAAGATACACAAAATTGAAAAACCTTTAGCCAGACTCACCAAGAAAAAAAAGAGAAATGAAAGAGGAGAAATTACAGCAGACACCTCAGAAATACACAACATTATAAGAGAATACTATGAAAAGCTATACACCAACAAATTGGATGATCCAGAAGAAATGGATAAATTCTTAGAATCATTCAACCTTCCAAAACTGAATCAAGAAGAAATAGACAATTTGAATAGACCAATCACCAGTAAGGAGACCAATACAGTAACGAAAAACATTCCAAAAAATAAATGCCCAGGACCAGACAGCTTCCCTGGTGAATTCTAGCAAACATTCAAAAAATACTTAATACCTATCCTTCTCAAACTCTTCCAAAAAGTTGAAGAGGAGGGGAAGCTTCCTAACTCATTCTATGAAGCCAACATTACCCTGACACCAAAACCAGATAAGGACAATACAAAAAAGAAAATTACAGCCCAATATCACTCATGAACATTGATGCAAAATCCTCAACAAAATACTGGCAAATCAAATACAGCAATACATTAAAAAGATCACACACCATGATCAAGTGGGATTTATCCCAGGGATGTAGGGATGGTTCAACATCTGCAAACCAACATGATAAGTCACATTAACAAAATGAAGAATAAAAATCACATGATCATTTCAGTAGATGCAAAGAAAGCATTTGACAAGATACAGCATGCATTCATGATAAAAACTCTGAATAAAATGAGTATAGAAGGAAAGTACCTCAACATAATAAAGCTCAAATATAACAAATGAGAAATATCATTCTCAAAGGAGAAAAACTGAAAGCTATCCCTCTAAGAACAGGAACCAGACAAGGATGCCCACTTGCACCATTGTTATTTAACATAGTATTGGAAGTTTTAGCCATAGCAATCAGGCAAGAAAAAGTAATAAAAGGGATCCAAACTGGAAAGGAATAAGTGAAACTGTCACTATTTGCAGATGATATGATTTTATGTATAGAAAACCCTAAATAATTCACTAAAACACTTTTAGAAATAGTAAATGAATACAGTCAAGTTGCAGGATACAAAATCAACATGCAAAAATCAGTTCTGTTTCCATACACTAACAACAAAGTAGCAGAAAGAGAAATTAAGAATACAATCCCGTTTACAATTGCTACAAAGAGAATAAAATATCTAGAAATAGACTTAACCAAAGAGGTGAAAGATCTGTACACTGAAAAATATAAAACATTGTTGAAAGAAATTGAAGAAGATAGAAAGAAATGGAAAGATATTCCATGCTCTTGGATAGGCAGAATTAACATAGTTAAAATGTCTATATTTCCTTAAGTAGATTACAGATTCAATGCAATCACTATCAAAGGTTCAACATCATTTTTCACAGAAATAGAAGAAAGAATCCTAAAATTTATATAGAACAACAAAAAACCCCAAATAGCCAAAGGAATCCCGAGAAAAAAGAACAAAGCTGGAGGTATCACACTCCCTGATTTCAAAATATACTACAAAGGGATAGTAACCAAAACAACATTTACTGGCACAAAAACAGACACAGATCAATGGAACAGAATCAAGAGCCCAGAAATAAACCCACACATTTACGGACAGCTAACTTTTGACAAGGCAGTCAAGAAAATACAATGGAGTTCAACAAGTGGTGTTGGGAAAACTGAATAACCACATGCAAAAGAAAGAAATTAGACCACTAACTTAGACTAACACAAAAATTAACTCAAAATGGATTAAAGACTTGAATGTAAGACCTGGAACCATTAAACTTCTAGAAGAAAACATAGGCAGTATGCTCTTTGACATGGATCTTAGCAGCATATTTTCAAGTGCCAGGTCAGATCAGGCAAGGGAAACAGTAGAAAAAAATAAATGAATGGGACTACCTCAAACTAAAAAGCTTGTGCACAGCAAAGTAAACCATCAACAAAACAAAAACACAGCCTAATAACTGGGAGAAGATACTCACAAATCATATATCTGATAAGGGATTAATATCCAAAATATGTAAAGAACTCATACATCTCAAAAAAAAAAGAAAAAGCTAACAACCCAAGTAAAAATGGGCAAAATATCTGAACGGACATTTCTCCAAAGAATATATACAGATGGCCAACAGGCATATGAAAAGATGTTCAATATCACTAACTATCAGGGAAATGCAAATCAAAACTACAATGAGATATCACCTCACTCCCGTCAGAATGGCTATAATTAACAAGACAGGAAACAATAAGTGTTGGAGAGGATTTGGAGAGAAGGGAACCCTCATACACTGCTTGCGGGAGTGCAAACTAATGCAGCCACTACGGAAAACAGTACGGAGATTCCTCAAAAAATTAAAAATAGATCTACCATATGATCTAGCTATTCCACTGCTGGGTATTTACCCAAAGAATATGAAAATATGAATGTATAAAGATATGTTCACCCCTATGTTCATAGCAGCATTATTCACAATAGCCAAGATTTGGAAGCAACCTAGGTGCCCACCAAGGGACGAATGGATAAAGAAGATGTGGTATATATATGCAATGGGATACTACTCAGCCATAATAAACGATGAAATCTGGCCATTTGTGACAACATGGATAGAACTTGAGAACATTATGTTAAGTGAAATAAGTCAGAGGGAGAAAGTCAAATACCATATGATCTCACTCATAAGTAGAAGATAGAAACAACGACAGGCAAACACACAGAAACAGAGATGAGATTGGTGTTCACCAGAGGGAAAGAGGGGAGGGAGGAGGGTGAAAGGGGTGATTAGGCGCATGTGTGTGGTGATGGATTACAATTAGCCTTTGGCTGGTGAACATGATGTAATCTACACAGAAGTTGAAATATATAATGATGTACACCTGAAATTTATATAATGTTATAAACCACTGTTACCACAATAAAAAAAGAATAAACAACAACAAAAATAACAACAAAGATCCTATAATCTTATTCATTGAACTACCTGGAGGCAAAACAGGAAATTTGATCCTAGGTTTCCTTTCTTTCACAGCATTGCACTTTCCACTCCATCCTCTCTCCTCCTTAAGTTTCTCTAAATCAGTTCTAAAACCTTCTGTGACTCTCAAGACATACTATCCCTTGAATTTCCCTTGGTTCCCAGCCCTCTGTTCTAGTTAACCTGGTCTGCTCCCCTTTCACAATGCTTTTCCCCACATCCCTGTCACTGCCCATGATCTTCCCATGACTTGGAACACTATGGATTGTTCAGAGCTAAATTGATACTTCCCTTCTCTTCCAAGCCTTCATTCGTCCCTCTTCTCTGAATTTGTACTCCTCTGAATTTTTATAGCATATTGGTTTGATTTGACACAGTATTACATCATAGTTTTGCATAAATATTCATTATTCTAATTTCTCATCTTTTCTGGAAGCTACTTAAAGATGGAGGTCGTGAAGTCTCACTCTTCTGTACACCCCACGGCTTCTAGCACAGTGCAGAGCAGTACGTGATTGGCTGATTTCATGACAAGCCTTTCCAGAGGTGATCCAGCTCTTATTACGTCTCATGCAAAGAATCAGATCTTCATAAATCTTGGGCAAATCTTCTGCCTTCCTAAAAAGTAGATGTTTCTTTTCACATAGAAGTGTCCATGTGAATCTCCCCCTGAGTTCAAAGGAGACACAATCAGCATGCTGGGCTTTCAGGGGTTTCTTTTGAGCAAAAACATTCTGGATTTTGAGCTCCACAGTATATCTTGCCTAGAGCTCAAATAATAGAAAAAGAAAAGAAACAACATTGTTAAGGAATCTGACAAAATTTTACATACGCCAGCTGTGAAAACAGTACACGCTGCCTTCTAAGGGACATATATCTGAGTACATTCCTTGGAATGATGCTGGATAACTATGATAATATAATTTCAGGACTGGTCCAAATATTTCTGAAGTATCTGTTCTACAGATTTTTAAAAATATAAATTCAAGGGGCTGGCCCCGTGGCCGAGTGGTTAAGTTTGCGCACTCCGCTGCAGGCGGCCCAGTGTTTCGTTAGTTCGAGTCCTGGGCGCGGACATGGCACTGCTCATCAGACCACGCTGAGGCAGCGTCCCACATGCCACAACTAGAAGAACCCACAACGAAGAATACACAACTATGTACCGGGGGGCTTTGGGGAGAAAAAGGAAAAAATAAAATCTTAAAAAAAAAAAAACAAAAAAAGACATGCACATGGAAAAAAAATATATATATATATATAAATTCAAGCTCCTCTAGTTCTCATCAATGACAATATAGTTTCCAAGTGATTGTCTTCCTAAGCATTATTCTTATTGAGAAGTATTTTAAATTTCCTTTTTTTTTTCCCCAACAATAAATGGATTGACTATTCAAAACTTCAAATGTCTGGCTTCCATTATTTGGGCCTTGGGTACCACTATTCTAAAGAAGACTCATGTTACTGTTATCTATTTGAATGGCATATACAGAATATATAGAGAGAATAACCAACTGTTAATATGTGAAGGGCAAGTTATCCAAGAAGTTTCCTGGATAAGAACACCACCACCAAGAGAAGCAACAACAGCAGGAGTTGTTTATTGAGCACCCCAACATACAGACATTTTAAGTAATGCCTTTTTAATCCTCACAGAAATCCAAAAACTATAGACATTATTCTCCCCCATTTTACTGTTAAGAAAACAGATTCAGAGTGCAAACAACAGGAACAAAGCAGTCAGAATTTGAATATTCAAAAATCAGTATTTTTTTCATAAAAAGCAAGCAATTGGTAGCTCCTGAGAGTTCAGAAAGCTTTTAAAGGCCAAATGAGTACACTGAGGGTTTTACTTTCAATCCCCAAACATTCAACATAACATGGAAGACACCACAGTACATGTTGCAGTTACATAAAGGACTCTGAAAGCCAAAGTTGCTTCACTATATAAGAATTTTTTCTCTTTTAATTACAATAATAACTGACATGTTTTTATACCAACTGACAGAATCTATGCAGAGGTGACACAGAATGCAGTTAGTATAGCAATCCGGTTTGTTTGTTTTTTTAATTTTAACTTGTTATTAACCTATTATGGTTGATCTTCCCTGTGGAAAGATTATACATTTCCACCCTATTGACTTTAGGAGTGGCTATGTGACTTCCTATGGCAATGAAATGTGAGCAGAATTGCCATTGGTTACTTTTGGCTGGAAAGTTTGAGAATCAGCATATGCTTTGTCATCCTCATTTTCCACCTTAACCCTGAGACCACCAATAAAGCTGCTGCATCAGCCTGGGTCCTAAAGTAAAGCCACAGTCAACCCTTAATGGACATGCAGCATGAGTAACATATAAACCTTTGTGGTTATAAGCTGTTGAGATATTGATATTGTTTGTTGTCACAGCATAACCCAGCCCATCTTAACAGATACAACTGTCAAGTACTCCTTCTAACCAATTCTCATTGTACTTGATTTCTGTTGCAATAATGCTGCATAATAATCAACCCCAAAATTCAGTACCTTATAACAACAAGCTCTCATTTCTCAATCATGGGTCTGAAGGTTGGCTGTAGCAGTCTGTTCTTGGCTGGGATATTATCGACCCACAAAATATGTCTCATTCTAGGACCAGTACCTACCTGTGCCACTTTACTCTCATGGCAGATGGTAGAAATAACAAGCCATCAAAAAAATACAAGTAAATTTAAACCCTCTGCTTGTACGTCACTACTAACTAAGCAGGTCACATGACTAAGTCCAAAGTCAATGACTACTCCACAGGGAGGTACTGCAAAGAAGTACAGTACAGACAAGGAGTGACAATTGAGAACAATTATCCAGTCTACCACAGCCCACTCACTTGGTCACAAATACTTACTCTCTCATACAAGAAAAACTAACCCCTCCAAGACATCCCAAAAAGGATCAATAACAGCATTAGGCATGAAGTCCCAGATCTGTGCTCCACACTGGATCCACATGTAGTTGTTCTTGATCTAAAGACCTGTGAAACCATAAAGATAAGTTATCTGCCACCTCTTCCATAAACCTAACATAAATGGTGAGACAGGGACAGGATATCTGCAATAAGCGCTACCATTTCAAAAGGGGAAGAATGGAAGGCAAACAGCAGTCACTGGTTTATAGGTATTCTAAATCATTCTGGAAAGATAAAAACTGCCTGGGATAGATACTGTCTCTTGATTAGGCCCATGTCCTGCTTCTCAGGAGAAACTTCCCAATCCATTGTTTTCCTTGGCTATTGGCTCCATTCTCTGGGATTTCCTTCCTCTTCCTTGGCCACATCTGAAGAGAGCATTGGAGAACACGCCATCATTGGCTGATAAGCAGCTTTCTCAGCCTGCTTCCTGGCTATAGAAAGTTAGAGGATCCAAGTCCTTTTAAGTCCTGAACTCTTACCGCCTCTTTTAAGCCATGCTGATGATACTTTGTAGCTCTCTCAAAAACTTCTTGGTCTCTTGGTCTTTATGTACAGGACTGCACTCAACTCCATCTGGCAAAAGCCACACTATAATTCTTTTTGAGACATGCTTCTGTTTCTAGACTCCACAAAGGCAGTAGCACTGATTTTGTGTAGAGGTGAGTGTATATTCAGGGGGAAGGAAAGAGTTGAGGGACTCCGAGGAAGCTTACAAGGTTTAAGTCAGATATATCAGACAACCTGATCTCTCTTTTTTTAACCTAATCTGAATCCTCACCTTTCAGTGGGAGAATGTAATCTTTTAATATGATTATAACTTTAATGTGATTATGTCTATATACTTTAATACATTTGGACTTGTTCTTTCCATATTGTTTTTTTTTTTTTAATAAATCATGCCTCTGGTTGTTTCTTATGTACTTTTCTGGCTGCTGTTTGATTGATTAAATTTTCTCATTTCATTCTTTTCCTTTGGTGATTTGGGAGATATAAATATTATGTTTAGTCTTTCAATATTTCTCCTTACGTTTGTAACATGAACGTTTAAACATTCTATCAGTGAATAGTTCCTAAAACAGTACCTGAAAAATAGTATATGTGTAATAAATCTTTGTTTAATTAATTATGACTGCAATCTTAACATTATTTAAGTAACTTAGTATTTCTTATACCCACATCTTTCCCTTATATTTGTTTTTTTCTTTCATTTTGCTTAAACAAACTTTTACTATTTCATTTAGAATGTTTCTGTGATTAGTAAACATTCTGAGCTTTTGCAAATCTGAAAAAAATATATAAAGTTCAAATCCCTATCCCATAAACTTTAAACTAGCTTAGGAATGTATAGAATTATCGACTGGAAATTATTTCCCCTATAAACTCTGAAGGTATTTCTTCACTTCATTCTAGTCTCCAGAGGTGCCAATGAGAAGTTTAATGCTAATCTGATTTCCATTCTCATAAGAAATACATTTTTTATTTTCTGAATCTTTAGAATTTTATCTATTTTCTTAGTTTTGAAATTTCAACACAATATATCTGTTTGCATGTGGGTCTGTTTTCCTAGCTCAGATCTCACAGGTCAAGTTAAGGCCCAGTCTATCATCAATTCTGGAATTTTTTTTTTCTATCATTTCTTTGATTATTTCTAACTCTCAGAAACTTCTATAATATTGATAATTATATCTCAACTTTTCTTTTATACTTTCCATCTATTTGTCCTTTCATGCTATAGTCTAGAATTATTTTACTTAATCTTGCAGCTCATTAATTCATGCTCCAGTTATGTAGCCATGCTATTAAATCTACCTATTCAATTCTTTATCATTTATATTGTTTTCATCTCCAAGACTTCTTGTTTAATGGATGAGATACAGTTTCTCATCCCATTGGAAATATTATTCATCCTTATTTCAAAGCCTTTTTCTGCATGCTTTACTGGCTCTCTTTTTTCAGGTGTTGTGTTTATTAAGTTCATTGTCACTAATGCATGATGATTCTCAGTTATATGCCTATGATTGTATATGATAATTCTTATTCCTCTGTTTATAAATACTATATCTATTTACTGTGGTCTATATCTTGCCACCACGCAAAAGGAGTAGGACAATCTACCCAACAAGGAAGTGTCAGCAAACATTTTACTGGAGTGATGTTTTTCTATCCTACTTGGGTACCATAAGCAACCAAGAGTCAGCCTCCCTCTCTGACCCAAATCTTCAAATTCACCATTCTAGGAAAAAAATATCAGTGGCTTGGAAATTTGGAATTGGTTGTGGAGCAATTCACCTGCTTCTCCCAGTATGACACCCCAATTAACTGCTTTAATTTTCCCTCAGGAATGCCTCTGACCCTTGGATCCAAAGTCCTTAAATGTAGAGGTCCCCTAGAGATTCCCCAATATATTTTACACTATCCTATTGTGCACTTTGGGGGCCATAGTTTCCTCAGTCAACTGATTTCATATGTTTTATTATAGTCATTTTCTTCGTTTTACAACGTTATTATGGACTTATTATTTTAAAATATCTAAATATTTTCTCTATTTAATTTAGGGATTTGAGGTGGAAGGAAAAATACGATCATGTGCTCATTTCTCCATCTTGATCCAATCTCCTCTACAGTTTCATTTAGTTTATACTACTAGCATACTAATTTTATTAGTTGTCTTTAACAGGTTGTATGAAGATAAACTTTAGGTCCACCCAAGTCAAAATAACACAAATTATGAATCAGTAGAATTTAAATGGATGATATTTTACTGCTGATAAATGAGGCTTTGTCTATACAACACCTAAACAAACCTGCGAACTCAAGGGAAAAACAAAACCAACTGAACTGAATTTAAGAGAAAATGCTTTGATTTAAAATAGTTGCAATGGTGCCATGCAGACACAGACTGAGTTGTACTTGACCTATGAAGTCACTAAAGCAATTAGAGATTATGTGATGTTCTTCACATAACGCAGCCAAGTAGCCACTCGGTCAAGAATAGCCCTCAATGAGTACTTGCTCTCTGAAAATTCTTTTGGGTTTCTTTTTCAGCTCATTCAATCAATTTATGACCTTATAGGGAGAGCCAGTAAAATGCATCATGTACCACCCTGTGAACTAAGGAACATTTAGTTCACATACCCTCCAGCTCTTGCACTAATAAGCAGCAGTAACACCACAGCAGAAATTATCTCTAATCAAATTAATTCTCCTTAATATATAACATGTGGCCAGGCAATGTGACCCTTCCAAAACTGTATTTTCTAGAGCACTGTGCTTATTAAACTTTTCTCTAAGAACATATTATGAATAATCAATGACAATCTGCTTCTCATCCCCCCTAAAAATGCTCAAAATGTGGAATACCATCTTAGCCAGAAATGTCTCTCCATTTTTAAACTATTATACAAAGAAGAATTTTTGTTATTTGTGATCATATCTTCAGTTCTGACGCTAGAAAGTAAGAAACTATTTGAAAAATATTGCTTCTGATCTAGTATAGTGGACATCTGTGGTTTCAACATCTGGGTTGGAGGCAGAATCTCAGCATGGACAGAAAGGGAATATCCTCAGAGTCAATTAGATACATCAGAATTTTTGATGTAAAGAAGCAATTCCTTTAATAACAAAGGCTGTTATTCTTCTTTCAAATAACAGCATGAAAGCAATTCTTTTCACAGAGAATCTGGCCATATTGCTGTCATACCCACAAAATCTATTATCATCCAGTATCCAAAGAAGAGAGCTCCCTCCCCACCAAATAGTAAAATGATATATGGATTCCATCTACAAAGCTTTCCAAATTAGAAATGATTTCTTCAGAGGAAATATAGGAAAGACTTTGGAATGAAAGAGAACACATTTCAGAGAAATGAGACAGATCTATACCACATGGGAAGAGCCTTGTGGCACTAATAGCATCAAGCTTGTTTGCTATAGAGGGAGCATGTTGCTACCCGACAGGGGAAAACGTCAGAATGTTGTTTTATAAGCACTTTTTAAAAAAATGCTCATATATTGAAACTTTAATCAAGTCTTATAGCTTAATTTTCTCATTTGTATCACTGTGTAGCAATAAAAAACATGTGTGAAGTAAATCTCTTATTTGGTATATATCAGCAGTATGAGTTTACACAGACACATGCTCCTACTTGAAATTATTTTCCTTTTGTGAATGAACAACACTACTCTGATTGGAAACCTATTTATTTTTAGTGTTAAACCCACTGGGGAGGGAGCGTATCTAATTGAGTGGTAAGCTACGCACTCTATATTGATATACAATACAAGAACAAGAGGGGAAAATGTGAACCAGATTCTCCCAGTACCTAAGTTACTCCCTCTTACAAGTTAAGCATCCTTGTAAGTTCAAGCCTGTAGAGATACCTTCCACTGTCTGCCAGACCTCTAGAAAAATACCAAGCTTCAGAAGTATTTATATCTTCATAGTGGTAAGGCTACATCTACAGCTATCCAACTTAGTCATTGACTAGGATAGTACCAGAAGAATCTATATCAGTAAAACACATTCCAGAAATTCTAACTTCAAATTTTGATTTTTTTTAACATCTATTAATGATCCCCCATGGAAGATGAAATGGTGGTATATTATTGTTCCTTCTTAAATCAGGCCTTCTCCAGTCCATCATGTTTCTGTTCATTCAAATTGTTTCTTCACATGAAAGCTTCCTTTGAAGTTACTATTTCTTCCTTTGCATAGACAGCTGAAACATGATAGCATGGCTTCTTGGTCTGCAAGTGCTACAGCTGATATCACTTGTATTTTACAGAGTGCAATAGTATTCTCAACTAAAGTCAAATAATCACGATAATCTCTAGGAAATAACCTTCTTTTGTCAGTCTACACCAACAAATATGCACATAGATTAGATTTATATTTTGATCCAAATTCATCCATTAATTTCCATCCCATTTTCCTCAAGGCTTAATTTAACAATTAGGTCATTTTTAGCATTAAGGTATTTATTAATAAAGACTCTTGCTACTGCTATGTCAACTCCTAGATAGCAGGAAATTTGGTGCTTAGGAAAAACCCCCTAAATGGTACCTTAATGTCCTAAATTCACCCAAATATGTTAAAATCAAATTGAAATGAATATCAAAAATGGACAAATAAACATACTGAGTACAGTATGTATAAATAACACCTACAGCTCATTTCTCAAGAGTTTTATATGATAGGAGGTAAAATTACCTCCTAGGTTAGGAAAAGAGGAGTGAGATATAAGAATGGGCCTAAATGGGAAGCCATCTGCACAGGTATACTGAGATACCAGATATCAAGAGGAATAAGAGGAACAGAAGGAGGAGGAAGAGAGAGTTCATGAAAAAACCTGGTCTACAGGTGAGTTTTTCTGCAAATTGGGTAAATCCGCTACAGTGTCTAGACACCACTTGGCAGACACAGTCGGCAGTCTCAGTCCTCTTTCCAAATTGTAAAACACGCTCGATTAACAACAGATTTTAATACTCAGCTGAGGACACTGTTTTCACTGTATATTTTTTCATTATTATTTTTCACTCAATTCTATGAGCAAATGCAAGGGAGAGGGCCTCCTTTTGTCCTGATGAGAAATACTCTGCTGATTATTTGAAGTTACTTGCTCCTAGCTGGGGTGGTTGCAAAGTCATTCTTTATACATTCTTCAAGAGTGAAGAGAACAACTAGATTTAGCTCTATGACTACCTTAGACTCTGGTGTCCAAGTATTCTTATCTAATAGGTATGTTTACACTGACTGACCACATTTTTCACTGCCCATTAAATTCTACAGGACTTCATTTAAAAAATGTAAAACACAGACCAGCTTCCCCAAGCCAAATCTAAGCAGCATACCGGTGCTGGGGAGATCAGTCCTCAGGGCATACAATGCTGACAGAGTTGGTAGTTGTAAAGCTTACTAAGAGGGTGCTTTTCTCAGATGTGCATGCTTTCCAGGCTAACAAAAAGATAATGCAAAATAAGTGAGAACTCCTTCATTGTGCACGAATGTATTCCAAAGCACAGGGACCTAAGAGACAAAAATGGGAAAACTGCAGCAAAGTTGTGCTCTGGAGCCTTGCTAGAGCCCTTTAATTCCAAAATCTAAGAAGGAGGGTCCACGCATCAGACAGCAAAACCGATGCTCAGAAAACTGGCAGCAGGTCACAGTCATTCTCACAGGCAGTCCAGCTTTAAGCTCTACAGAGTCTGGATGGAACAGAGGAGATAGAGGACACTTAAACTGTTGAAAATACGTTTGTCTCTCACATAAGAAAGCAAGGCTGGAAAAGCACCAAATTTTCATTCTCCAGTGAGAATAAACACAGTTATGTCCATACTTTGTCTATTGTGTTTGCAAGCCAACGAAGACTTTGAAAAACATACCCTCTAGCTCTGATTAGAAAAGAAAGACAAATAAAACTCACTCTCATCAGAGGTCCCAGATGCAAAGTTAGAAATATGCCAAGGACAGCCAGATCATGACTGCTCACAGAATACATCAAGTGCCAGGAGAAAGAGCAGACCACATAAAACAACTTCACTATTTTTACCTAGTAAATCAGGAAGCTATTTCTCACTGAGTCTTCGAGTTTAGGAGAACATCTCTCTAGCACTCTCCCTCCTCCCCTTCGTACCACGCCACGGAGAAAATACGAACTCCATCTCACATCTGGGCAAAAATGGAAACTCTGACAAGGCGATTGTCCCATGACAGCTCCCTTTATGTTGTCACAGAAACACGCATATTTTCTAAATAATGCCCCCAAAAGAAGAACCATCTATGATTTCTTCCCTGAAAGAGCCCGCCCCTTCTGTGTTTACCACATTCAATCAGATGTCAATTCCTGTGTCTTTTCTCTACAGTGTCTCATTTTTGTTTTCTCCTTTCCATTTGCTCTTTTACAAACATAGATGACCCTCTTCATCTCAACAGACTAGCAGAAGAGAGTCCTAAACACTCTTTCTATCATTAGTACTTCTTCCCTTTCAATCTCATCCTTCCTATCCTAGATTTGTCATTCTGTAGCTCAGCTCTCGTCACTCCCTTCCGCCGCTTACAAATCTTCAGAAGTTCTTCCATCGCTTTTGAAATAAAGTGCAAACACTTTTGCTTTGCACTGAATGTCTCCATAATCTTGACCACTACTTTTCCAGGCTTCCTCACATTTCTTGTACCCTACATTCCAATCACTCTGGCACGGACATAGACCATGAACATATATCATTTTTCCTACAATTTTTTCACAGCAGTGGAGCAAGAGGAAGGGGTGAATCGCCTACTAGTTCTCAAAGACTGCCGCTTAGAAAAGTTCTTTTGGCCAAAGCAAGTCATATCTCCTAGGAGGTAGTAAAGGACAAACTTGACAAAAGCCCATAAAAGGAGAACAGGAGTATTGATGAGGCATAACTAATGACCACACTCTAAAATTATCAGGTATTAAATGGAAATACTTTACGTGAAATACTTAGAGATGCATCTAACAAAATAAGTGCAAGATTTATACACTGAATACCACAAAAAATTTCCCAAGAAAGATTTTTAAAGGCCTAAATAAATGGAGACATACTGTGTTCATTTATTGGAATTCTCAATATTGTTAAAACATCAATTTTCTCCAAATTGATCTATAGTTTTATCATATTCCCAAACAAAATTGCAACAGACTTTTTGTAGAGATTTATAAGCTGATTCCAAACTTTTCATAGAACAGCAAAGGACATAGCATAGTCAAAACAACCTAGAAAAAGAAAACCAAAGTTTGAGGCCTCACACTACCTGATTTTAACATTTATAGAAAGCTACAGAAATCAAGGTAGTCTAATATTGTCATAAAGATTAGACACATAAATCAACAAAATGAAATGGAGAGTCTAGATGTAGACTGACACTGATATGGTCGCTTCATTTTGGACAAATGGTGCCAAGATAATTCAATGAGGAAAAGAGACTCTTTCCACAAATAGTGCTGCAACGATTGGACATTTATCCACCAAAGGGGAGAAAAAGAATCTTGTTATTTAACTTGTAACTTATACAAAAATTGACTCCAAATGAATTATAGGCTTAAATGTAAGGGCTAAAGTTATTTTTAAAAAACATCAACCATAGGAAGTTGATAAATTAGACCTCATAAAAATTGTAAACGTATGCTCTTAAAAAACAATTACAAAATTAAAACATAACCAACAGAGAGGGAGAAAATATTTGCAGTGCCTATATCTAATAAAAGACTTGAATCTAGAATATATAAAAGCCTTTTACAACCTGTTACTAAGACAGAAAAAAAAACCCAATATAAATAGGGAAAAAATTTCAACAAAGAATTCACCAAAGAAGATATACACAGGAGAAAGAAATACATAAAATGGTGCTTGACATAATTAGTCTTTAGGGAAATGGAAATTCAAACCACAATGAGACACTACTAACTTTCTACTAGAATAACTTTTTAAAAAAAGCTGACAAGACTAAGTGCTGGGGTGGATGCAGAGCAACTGAAACTCTTATGCATTACATTGCTGGTAGGAGTGCAAAATGACACAGCCACTCTGGAAAACAATTTGGGAGTTTCTTATTAATTAAAGCATATACTTACCTTATGACCTAACAATCCTACTTTTAGATATTTACCCAGGAAAAATGAAAACGTATATAAGTGAAACTGTATATGTCCACATAAATACCCATATGTGATTGTTTATAATTGCCAAAAATTGGTCAAAATCCAAATGTCTGTAACTGATGAATGGATAAACAAACCGCAGTATATCCATATAATGGAATACTACTCAGCAATAAAAAGGAACAAACTACTGATACATGCAATAACACGGTCAAATCTCAAAAATATTATGCTAAGTGAAAGTAGCCAGACATCAAAAGCTACATACTGTATGATTCCACTTATATAATATTCTGGAAAAGGTAAAAATTTTAGAGATAGACATCAAATCAATAGTTGCTGGAGATTGAGAGTGAGGTAGAGATTTTCTGCAAATAGTTACAGGGAGGTTTTGGGGGTGATGGTAATGGTTTGTATCTTGACTGAAATGGTGATGACAGAACAGTGTACACTTGTCAAAACTGTACACTTAAAAGAGGTTAATTATTATAATATGGAATTTATACCTCAGTAAACCTGACTTTAAAGGTATATAAAGCTTATAAAAATATAAAGAGCAAGGCATAATTAATTGTTTCATTCATTAATCCATTGCTTTGTGAATCTTAATCTTGCCCTTTTCTTCCACACTTTGGAGTTTTGGCTGTAAGGTAAAACACCTAATGTTTTTGCCTACCTATTAGATAAAATGCTATAATAAATTTTTTCACAATGATAAGCACCCATATCTGAGCCTCTCCCTTGATAACAGAATGATTAATTTCACAGAAACATTCATCTTTTTCTTTAAAATTCTACATGTCCTCTTACAACCCTGAGAGAAGCTGAAAAAGAGAAAAGGCTGTCTGTGCAAAAACTTTCTTCCTCTTAATTTCCAAGCAATAGGATGTATCTAACCCAAAGTTACATTAAATTTCCCTCACCTGCTTTTTCCCTTGTTTCCTTGTTTCTTTGATTCTAACTTTTCTGTAGAGTAGGAACTATCTAATATATTGGGGGGGATGAAAGCAGACAATGGAAACTCTAAAGTCACTTCTAGAGTTTGGATTATGTTACTAAGAACATTAATGCACTCAAAGAGACTCACTAAAAATGCTCTCCAACTAAATGAAACTTAAATTCAATGGCTTTGGCAATAAAAAATTATTTACAAAATAAATAAGCAATTTACCCCCACTCCATCCCATCCTCATAACCCCCATTACATGTTTATGTTTAGATTTTTATGTAACACATTCATTAAAGGAAAGCTAAACCTTCATTCCTGCAAAACGTGTTTTACTGGTTCATAAAGCAAGAATAATAGCTCATGCTTTTGAGTGTTTTTGAGTCTTGACTGTTTACTGTATATTAGCCAAGCATTGTTTCAAGTACTTTAATTTACTCTTCATAAAAATCTGAGGCAGATATTATTATTATCCTCATTTTAGAGAAATTTAGGAAGTGGAAACACAGAGAATTTATGCCATTTGCCTAAGATCACATAGCTGTTGAGTGGAGGAGCCCGAATTTGAACCCAGACAATTATGACACCCTTACATTCACCCATAACTTCCATTCAATAGTGCCTCTCAATGAGAAATCTGTTACTAAAACAAAAGCATGTTTGTTTAACAACAAATATTTAATGAACATATACCATGTGTTGAATGACTTCCTGGGGACTAGGGAAACAACAGTATCATGTTAACTACAATTCTTTTAATGCCCCAATCTGCAAATAAAAATTTTAAACAGTTGGGAAACATAAGTGTGTTTTCCCTATAGGTCTGCCAACAACTACTTTGTACCCCTAAGTAAACCACTGGATTTATCAGAACTTCAGTTTTTTCTATCCAGGAAATGAGCAGGTTGCTTTAGATAGTTCTTTAGGGTCCTATCTATTTAGACCTATGACATTAAACTTAAAGCCTACACAGATTGCAAAATTCTTAGAATTCGTAGAAAATTTCTTCATTTTCAGTCCAAATCCATAACATACATGGATTTCCCATCCCACATAAATTATGAAGATGTAAAGAAAGCTAAAAACTCAATTAATTTTATGTTATTTTATGCTGTTATTTTATTTTTATTATTGATTGTACACATTTGAAGAGAAGAATACTTCAGTACAATTTTCCAACTTTTAAATCAGATTTTTAATGATGAATTGAATTCTTCTATTAGCTTAAACTAGAAAAAATATTTTAAAAAGAAAGAAGGAAGGAATAGAGGGAGTGAGGGATGAAGAAAGAGAGAGAGAAAAAAAGTGAAAGGAAGACACTCAGAGCTACCTCTAATTTTTCATTTGTTTGTTTGTTTTGATTTTCCTTGGGAGTGGGTGAAGAGGAGGCGGGTTTGGACAGAAGAACGTGATACGTCCCTCTAAAGCTTTCCTCAGGATTAAGTAAATTATCATTTCTTCTCTTCAAACAAGGATAACTCCTTAGGAAGTGCCAACATCTGTTTAGAGAGAACATCTGTTAGGCAATTGGAGATATTAGGAGATAAGCTGCTTACTCAGACAGTTGGGACATAATGAAGAAATCATAATAAACTGGAAAATTAAGATTAGGATCTGGGCATAATTAGCAGTTCTTAAGGTGCCAAATGCCGTATTTTTGAACACATAATTAACGAGGTTGGAAGCTCCCAGCGATCGTCAGCAACTTCAGCTGACAGTAACGCAACAATCTGTTCAGAAACATTTATTAGGTAGTGGGGAACAGGTTTACTCAGTGTCAGTCCTTACAAGTGAGCACATACTGAGATTTTGTCAGCTTGTATAATTTCAAGGCACAGTTCACAGTAAGGCAGGCCGCTGTAAGCAAAATACGAGGATTTTATATTACCTGACACCAAAGTATGAGACAACTGCTTTAATTATATGCAAATGTGTGTGTTGTAAGTGTAAAGATAGTAATGGTAACAAAACATTGTTATTTAGATCTTTTTCATTTCTTAAAGTTTCACATACACGATCTTCCCTATTTCCAACAATCCTGTGAGACAGATTGGCCATACAATCTCTCCATTTTAAAGTGAGGAATCATCTCCAACTGGTTAAGTGATTCGAGCCAGTTATAGGTCTTAAAAAAATAATAAATTCAGAAGTTTAATTCCATACAATACTTCCAATTAATTCATGAAAAACAAGTTGAATATCCCAGAATTCAAATTTTAACACTGGAAGGGAACTTAGAAGCATTAGCCAACATATTCCCCAACCATAGCCCACCCAATATACATGCACACATGTGCATGCACAAACACACACACTTATTGAAGGCTTGCAGCTCTTTACTGTAGTTTCTGGAAAATCTCAAGTTAAAATTCAAATTCCTGATCCTTCCATTATACTAGCACTATAATTTCCTTTCTTCAATCTGAAGAAAGATAAATTTAATCTGCCATAAATTCTTCTTTTCAAATAAATTGTATGGTTTTCAAGCTCCACACTGGGAAAAAAGATACATTTTCTGAAAACATTTACAATTTCAGATTTTTATGTTGATAAAGATATTTGTTTATGGGGGAAAGAGTAAATTCTGAGATAAGACTATAAGGCTGATTAAGGCTAAAATTCTAGGTTTTTAATAATTCCAAGAAACTGCTCCTCTGATTCTTTCCATCAAAGAGCCTAAAGCACAGACAAGTCCAAATGTCCACAGAAAAATATCCAATTTCCCCCAAGGTAAGCCCAATATCAGTACAGCAGAAAGGGCTAACTGGTTCAACTTAGGCATTGCTTCTTGCATTGATAAAGCTGTCACTGTGGAATCTGAATCCAGTGTTACCTATTACTCTTTCACCTAAAATGATAGCAAACATCGGGCAAAGAATTTTGATGAGTCAGTAGGTTTTTTGTTTGTTTGTTTGTTTTTCTTTTGAGGAAGATTAGCCCTGAGCCAACTGCTGCCAATCCTCCTCTTTTTGCTGAGGAAAGCTGGCCTTGAGCTAACATCCATGCCCATCTTCCTCTACTTTATATGTGGGACACCAACCACATCATGGTGCGCCGAGTGGTGCCATGTCTGCACCCAGGATCCGAACCAGGAAACCCCGGGCCGCCGAGAAGTGGAACATGCGCACTTAACCACTGCGCCACCAGGGTGGCCCCAGTCAGTAGGTTTATTAACCACTTAACAGGTGTCCTAGACTGTTGGTAAAAATCAGGACACAAAAGAAATATAAGATGTGGGAACTGTTCTCAGGAAGCTTGCACTCTGGTTAGAAGAAAACTGGCGTGTGAAAATCAAGAAGTCGAGGATGATAAAGTACTAAACAGATTGGAACTAAGCACAAATGCAAGCTGAGTTCAGAGACACACATGTCTGTGCGACAATCCTCATTGTTCCAAAACTATGAATCTGTTAGTCTATGGAGCACAACATGGAAACTTTACATGAGTTTCTTCCTTAACATTTTCAGAGTATATCTGGGTTTAGACACGAGTATTTCCAAGCAGTAGAAGGCGACTTCAAGCACAGCTACTCCTCTGTTAGCTAGATTACACTTATTGTTCTCTGGTGCCACAATTGGTTCAAAATTATATAAGAGAATTGGAAAGTTTTATTGCTGTCTCCTCAGCCTTGCAGTCGGTGGACCGGATCTTTGTGGTATATTCTGTATAAGATCAATGAGGCTGTTTGGTTACTGATGTTCAAGCAAAACCTGCTATTGTTAACACCACTGTCAGAGTCAGAGCAGGTCACAAATCCTCCTGAGGGATCAAAACTTATTGGGGAGGCACATATTTCTTGTACTTTTATTTCCTAGACTTTTGTTTGATTTAGATATTGGGCTTATATCATAGAAAATAGGAGAAATGTTCTCCAAGATTCTGATAATATGATGTAATTGTCATAAACCAAGAAAGACATCAAAAGAAAATTGATCTTGCTCTAAAAACAGTTAGAAAAAAATATTTGATGCCAAGTATTCTACAGTTAATATCAATATTTTAGCATAATTATCCAAGTTTTAATTTGTTCATAAGCAACAGATAGATCGATATACTTATCCCTTGAGGATATATTTTGCAATGAATTCTTCTGAGAACTGGTACTGAGAAGGCATGTGATATAATCAATCTTTAATATGATAAAATGGAGATTCTCATTTTTAGTGAAGGTGGGAAACTGCTTACAACTTCTTTGAACCATTTCCAGATCCCTACCACCTTAGCCCTAATTTAGAGGGTAGAACTTTGGAGATTTGAGAAAACCTTCATCGAAATTCTGAAACACATGCAGGAATATTTCTTGAGAAAAATATGCACTAGACCAACATGTCTTGATGCAGTCTATTTCTCCATCTCATGGATAAATAAATATATGCAGAGCCTCATCTAAGGGCCTTAATTTTCACAAAGGAATGTCAACCTCACCATGCATTTGTTAGATTCTGAAGTATTTGTAGCCAAGCATTCACCTTTTTTCAGCTGTGCAAAGATAGACAGATTTGACTCATAAAAATATAAACTCTAAAAAATTAAAATGCAAATGAAAAATTGGAATAATATTTATAACATGTATGACAAAGGACTAGCATCTTTACGGTACTAAGAATTTGAAAATAATGCATTAAGAATTTTTAAAATGTTTTCGGCAAAAGAAATGATAAGAAGTTGAAGTGACGCAACATTTCTGAAGTGCAATTTGGAAATATAACCAGAATAACTGGTAACATTCATTCAATGACACAAATAGAGCTTAGTACTCTTATTTAATATCAAGTGTAATCCTCATAACAAACCAATGAGGAAGGTCATATTATAATGCCTAATTTTCAGATCAAGAAACTGAACCACAAAAATGTTAAACAACTTATCTAAAGTCACAGAAACATGAAGTGGGAGAGCCAGTATTCGAATTCATGCAATTGGGCCTCAGAGCCTTAAAATTCATAGTGACCCTTGAGCCAATCAAAATTTCTAGTGTCTTCTAGAAATTTTTTCTAATAAATTATTAGGGATTCATTCAAACATTTATACACAAATATGTTGAGGGCAGCATCATTTGTAATAGCAAAATCTTGGAGACAACATACATGTCTAATACTAAGATACTGGTTGAGTAAATTATGGTTACCCAAACACTAATTAAGCAGTCATTTAAAACCATTTCTTAATGAACTTTTAAGGGCATGGAAAATGGTTAGATATATTGCAGTATGAAGAAAGCAGCATATGAAATATGAGCCCAAGTATGTACATAAGAATTAGGTTTGTATTAATAAAGAGCAAAATTGCTAGAATGATGCATATCAAAATGTTAATGGTTACTTCTTGCAGAGAAATTATAAATTTCATTTCTCAGTTTACAGCTTTCTGTGTTTTAACATTTTCTATAAAAATTCATTTATTACATTTACTTTGTAAGTTGAAAAATTGCATACTAATTGTGGCATAACCATAACAACTCTGTAAGCCCTAATTATATTCATTCTATTTCTCTCCTTTAGTTTCTACTTTTTATTTAATTTTTCCTTGCATATATTTCTTTTCAATTTCTTACTTATAGTTTACAATTTACTATTTGTGCTTTTATTGTAAAAGGTTTTAAATCCTAATGGAATCTAGCATAAAAATTCAAAATGTAAATAGTTTAGTAGCTTATTCTGAAACTCCCATTACATCCATTACCAGATCTAAAACACATGTCTAAAATAACACACAAACTTGAATAAGTTGTTCTTTTTAACCAAAAGCAAACCCATTATACTGTCCTTTGATGTTTAATCCTCCATCAGCTGAACATTTTACATAAATTTTCACAAAAACATCATTTGATCTGAGAACATCTGCCAGAGCCTGGAACACATTTCTCCAGACCTTAACTTGAAGTTTGGTGTAAATATCATATACATGCTCTCCCAGAGACTTCGACATGTCATAATTTCCTTATACACAATTTTGTGTGTGACATTTATTTGCATAGACATCTAATCCTCCTAAAAGCACTTTCATATGCATTATTTCAATTAATCCCGACAAGTCTACAAAACAAGTATCACTGGACTAACTTAGATAAAAACGTCATCATGGGCTCTTATATCTGATTCCCAAGGCTATTATTTTTCTAATGAAAGCACAATACTTTCCTTAGCAGCACTAGCAGATTTGGCGATATTGACACCACAATATATGTCATGCATCAGTGCTTTCAGAGAAGCAATTTTGGGACCACCGGAATTTTTGGTTCAGTCCAACTCAATACTATTTATTACAACCATGAACTAAGATTAAAAAAAATTCTGGGAGTACACATACATTGTCCGCTCATATGTATATGTCTGTCATGCTAGATAGAACTTTGCTGAAACATGTGTGTTTAGTGTATACTAAGTATCCAAAAGACACACGCACACACAGTCTTTTCCTGTGGAGAATAATCAAGCTGAAGATGTGCTCTTCCTTTAAGATGAAACACAGACTTCTCATTAAAAGTCAAATCTTTCCTTTCAAAATACAGAATAAAATGTTCCTTTTTTAAAACCCCAGATAGCTAAATGTATGCTTTTGAAATTTTTCTGCTTGAGAATATTCTTTTGCCTAATGATTCCCCTGAGACTCTCCTCTCTCTCAGTTCTCATAACAGCCTCTTCGCGTCTTCAAACACTTTGCTACATTGAACGAGGATAGCCATTTCCTTTTTCTTCAAAGTTCCTCTTCCATTGGCTCTTCAACGACTCTCCCTTCTCTCTAATGACTCCCTAAAAAGGTCACATTCTAGGACTCCAAATGATTCAGCCCCTGTTTTCTCTCTCTGCTTTTGCACCATCCGCATTATCTTTGAAGACACTAGTGATATAGCTTCTAAAAATACCTCTTGGTCATGATGATATTTTCCTGAGTTAGATTTTAGCTTCTCTCTTAATTTTTCTGCTCTTAGATACAATCAGGAACTACAAACACAAAGGTGGGTTTTTCCGATACTCTAACCTTTACCTACCACAAGAAAGTAGGCACCACCGTACTTTACGGAGATAACTCACATATAATGACCACAGAACCAGAGAGCTATTTTCAGCAGCAGGGTAATCAATAGGATGAAAAATGAAGTGTTTGTGGAGAAGAGAAGATCTAGTCCAGTGTAATAGTAACCTAGTTAAAAATCCTAAAACTTGCAACAAATGAGACTTCTCTACATACCGTCAGCCTTTTTTCTTCCCCCAAATCATTTTATTATAGGATTTCTACTGAAGACATCAAATGACAGATTCTTGAACAAAAATACAAGAGCTAAGGTGTTGGCATTATGGATGTATTTAATGCACCATATTTGAGCTCAGAGTTTCTAAGAAATGTAAAAATGTCTGACTCTGTCTGTATAAGTGTCTATCTTAGGAAAGTGGTCAGAAACGTCGATGCTCTCAACCATCATTGTGAAATTGTGCAAAGTATTAACCACCATATTGAAAGATCCATAGTTTAGCCTTCTTTGCTCTCACATGTGCTTAGCCTTGACTTAGCCAAAAAAGTGGGCATTTAGCCTCCAAAAACAAGTGGTTGTATTCTGCATATTCTCTTCTCCTCTTGATGACACCCCTGATTGCATCTAACCTGCCAGCAGAACTGGACTGAAAAACAAGAGCTTTCATTTGGCCGCGAGAACAAAGAACAATTGTTTCTCTTAAGCAGTGAAGTTTCTAACGCAGCCAGAGGTTACAGAAAAGAATCCTCATAAGGGAAGGAGAAAAAATCTCCATCGTGTCAGCACTGTCAGTGACCAAAGCCATACTCCAATGTATGACCTATGGCCCTCAAAGCAGAGGAATATTTCTTCCTCTATAAAGTGAGTGTTATTTGATTAAATGAATGTTTCTTTAATAAATAGCATACTAAAGGTCTTTCGAAAAGCTCTGAACAATCCTCTTATCCAGAGCCAAATAACAGATATATTGGCAAAAACAAAACTTTCATCCAAATTAATAATGTCTTTATATATCCCTGTCCAAATCTGCATTGGCTCAAGACTGGGAGGCATTTCCCCAGTAATTGTTCTCTAACCACTGAGTTTTCAAGCAAAACCAGCATCCTCTGTATTGAAGTTAACAGGTCCTATTTCTGAGGGTGTCTTTGTCTTCCTGGTCATTACCACTATGTGATATTCATTAGTCAGTCACAAAAGAGCAAATTATTTCACATGTCAGTACAAAGGCACTTTGGATCGATTTAAAATTAAAAAGTAAAATATGATGTAACTTCAGTACAGGATATACACCGTCCCCTCCCCACTTTCCTTTTTTATCTTCCCTCTTCGTTCCTTTTTGAAATCTGATTTGTTGGCAGGGATAGACTATGTGCATATTTTGAAAATAGCATTAGTAAAAAGGAACCTCCTAGTGATACTTTAGGAGCTTGAATGAGTTGATCATCTTGGACCATCACCTTTGTGCACCATCCCAGACATAAAATCACTGCTCATTTAGGTACTAATTGGTATCCATCTTGGTGATGTTGGCGAATTAAGCAAGCAGATCATTCTCTCACCTCTCTCTCTGAGATTTCCCCATATTCCAAGATCCCTGGTAAGGTGGTAAATAAGAACATTTACTGTTTCTTGTAATATATGCCACAATAATTCAAAAAATAAGCACAAAATAAACAGAACAATCCTTTCGTCTTCAAAATGAATTAATTTCTCTCTGAGAGCAAAATAAAACAAAACTTGGATCCCAGTATCAGCTCTACAACTCAATAAATTTACTTCCTAGACAATCAAGAGCCCAGAACTCTGACTCAGTCAGGATTCTCATATCTAGGATGGGCTTAGAGTGGGGTGACCCTGGTCCACAGTGATTGGCATGGATCAAATAATTTACTGAGGAAAACACAAAAAGATGACCTCAGGAGCCAAGAACAGAGTTAGACATGTCAATTTTTTATAAAAGAGTCCAGGTGTTTAGTAAAAATTAAAATAAAATAATAACAGCTATTGTGTACACATTGCTTACTCTGTTTATTTGTTCCAACCTTATAACAACCTCATGGGGGTTTATTTTGGGGAGTATATTAGCTAAGGTATAAGAGAAGCAGCTGTCAACAAAGAGAATGAAAGTACAATGGCTCAAACAAAGCAAAAGTTGATTTTTCTCTCTCATGTAAAATTCCAGGACAGCTAATCGGCTTTGCTCCCTGAGGTTGTCCAGGGATTCTTTGGCTGGGGCAGCTCTTCCTATCCCAACCCGTGGTCTCCATCTCTGTGTCTAAAGTGACTGCTGCAGTTGTCACCACGATCCAGCTAGTGCGAAGCACGAAATAGGAAGTTCAAGGAAAGCAGTGGGCCTCTGAGAAGCACCCAGAAGTTTGCACACATCACTTCCTGCAAACAAGCAGGATCTGAAGAGATTCACCGAGGTGTCTTTGCATACAGAGTCCTTAGTAACAGGGGTACTTGGCATTGCAATGTATGGAAAATGTATGGTTGAGATGTTTATCTGTGTGATCTTGGGTAAAACATTGACCCTCTCTGGACCTCCATTTCTCTATATGTAAAATTTAAATGTTCAATGATATCATTTCCAAGGATCCCTGCAGCTCTGAAATTTATGATTATGTTTAAAAACATGCACATGTAACTATAAAACCAATAATGTGCGACAGATTAGGAATTTAGAGGAACCAGATTTTGTCCAATCTGTCGCAAGCTGAGCTTTGGAGAAGCTGCCCCTTTTGTTTCACTATACAAAATGACTTTTATGTAACATTAATCCCATAAAATGCTCTGAGAAAAAAGGGCTCTAGGCATTTTAATTGGAATACTTTGGGTTGTAAGTGGGGAAAACGAAAGAACTAAATTAAGGAAAGAGAAGAATGGTTATAAGGAATATGGAATGTCACATGGAACCTAAGGTCAAGAATATGACTGGACTCAGAAGCAGCTAGATCCAAGAACGCAAATGCCCTTAGGACTCATTCTCTTTCTCTCCTCCCTGTTTAATTCTTCTCTTTCTTGGTAAAAAACAAACAAACAAACAAAAAAAAAAAACAGGCTCCTTTCACTTCTACATGGTGGGAAGAAAGGCTACGAACAGCTCCTGAGTGTTATACTTTACCCACAATTCAGGCAACCAGGCAAAACTGGCCCCACTCTCTTCCAGTTCCAAATTCAAAAATCCTGGGACAAATACGTCTTGGCTCTGCCAGGTCAAGTCCTCCCCAGGCAAAGCAGCAGAAGGCGGAGTCACACTGTAACGTGGCTGCCTCTTTACATGCAAGGTCTTTTTCGCTTTTTTCATTTATTCTCGACTTGGATAAGGATGCCTCAAATATCACAAAATTAAGCATAGTTTTTTTTTAAAGATTTTATCTTTTCCCTTTTCTCCCCAAAGCCCCCCGGTACATAGTTGTATATTCTTCGTTGTGGGTCCTTCTAGTTGTAGCATGTGGGACGCTGTCTCAGCGTGGTTTGATGAGCAGTGCCATGTCCGTGCCCAGGATTCGAACCAACGAAACACTGAGCCGCCTGCAGTGGAGCGCACAGACTTAACCACTCGGCCACAGGGCCAGCCCCAAAATTAAGCATATTTTTGGCTACTGGTTGGCCATAATCTTTACCATGCTGAGAAAGTATATTTTTATTCTTAGTTCTTTCTCTAAGAGTTTTCACCATGAACAAATATTAAAATTTTAACAAGCGCTTTTTTTTAGGGACTCAAAAGCAGTCTTAAATAAAGCAGCAGCTGCTGCACATTTTCCCATTATACTATGATTTGTCTTTTGGAACTTTTAAAAGATTTTTAATTTTAAACTTTTTAATTTAGTTTTTTAAATTATTTTATTGAGATCATAGTGGCTTATAACATTGTGTAATTTAAGGTGCACCTTATTATATACCAGTTTCTGTATAGACTGCATCGTGCTCACCATCAATAGTCCAGTTTTTATCTGTCAACATACATATGTGCCCCTTTATCCCTTTCGCCCACCCCCTTCCCCTCTGGTAACCACTAATCTGTTCTCGCAAGTAATTCTTGAAGGGAATTCTGGGCCCATAATCTCACAGGGGTGCAATACACAAATTTAGAAAATGCTGCCTTAATATAGACTCTTCTTAGAGAGTCACAAAGTGTATTAGCAAAATTAAAGCTGTAAAAATCTTAAAGTAAACTATTTAAATTCGTGTTCCTCAATAAACTATAAATTTGAAAAAAATGCTTATATACATATGAATGCATAATACATTTGAATACATAAATACATATAACACATTTGAAAATTCTTCTCTGTAAATTAATCTGTCACTTATTCCAACTGACTTTACTCCATAACAGCCACTTTGTAGCTCATTAACATTATCAAATAGCTTGTATGTCTCCATATTAACACTCTGGGTGCCCGGGAAACCCAGTAAGAGATGAGTTAACCCTTTGACTATTTTGAAATCCAGATGAAATAAGATAACACACAGTACTCAGGTTTTTTAGATGTAGTTATATTGTGATAAATAACTAGTTCACAGAAGCAATAAGGTTAAAGAAAGGTATGGGCTCTCCTCTAAATTTTGCTGAAGGAGGACATTTCTTTCATTGGGAATAGCATTAACTGATAAACAAAATCATGATTAAGCATTGTTCTCCCCAAAATAACATGTAGTTTAGCACAGTGTGATAAATGACACATGATTGGTACTTATCCAGTGCTGTAGTATCTTGAAAGAAGAAAGCAGTAATCACTTCTGGTTTGGGCACGAAGGAAAGGCTTAAAAAATGAGTAGGATTTTACTAGGCAAATATTGAAGGTATCTCTATGGTGGAATTCTGAGATGAGGAAAAAGCATGTATAAATGTACAAAAGTGAAAAGCTCAGGACACAACCTGGCAATGCTAAATTACGTAAATAGGTCATAAGCTACAGTACACATCTGAAAATAACAAGAAGTAAGGGGTAAAAAAGGATTATGCCTGAATTTTGGAGGCTCTTGAATGCCAACTTAATGAATTTGGACTTCATTCTATAAGCAGCAGGGAGATTTTGATAGTTTTATGTTCTGTTTTTTTGGTTTGTTTTTTATTTTTGTCAAGGAACTACAAAGTTCAAGATATTGCTTCAAGAAAATTAATGCATCAGTGACGTGCTGGAAAAGGGAGAATGCAGGGGCAAGAGAAGCAGTTAATCTCCTCTTCCTTGATGTGGTAGATGGTATTTTCCAAAGATAGTTACAGCAACATCTCACATCCCCCATGGTCTTCTTACAATGTGACATTGACATTACTCCTATCAACTGTTGGGGTCTCTATCTCCTCCCCTTGAAGCAGAGTGGACTTTTGTGATTGCCTTGACACAGAGTACAGCAGAATTGATGGTATGTGACTTCTAAAACTAGAACATAAAATGCTACGCACTTCTGCATCATTCTCTTAGGATAGTAGCTCTTGAAACCCACTTACCATGCTGTGAAGTCCAAACTAGACCAATAAGAGAGACCACATAGAGAGGCCACAGTATAGGCCTCTCTGTATAGGTTGACAATCCAATGAAGGTCTCAGCCAACAACCAGCATCACCTTCCACACATGTGAGAGTAGATGTCTCCCGATGTTCCCAAACCCTAGCCACAGAATCACCCCAAGTCTTCAAGTCTTCCCAGCTAAGGCTCCAAATGTTGTGAATCAGAAATAAACTGAATCTTCTGTACAACTGCTAGGACTAGGCTGTTCCCTGGGGCTAAGTGGACTTCTCAGTGAGGGACAGAGCTGCAAACCATCAGCTTGGGTATCTGGCTGAAGAACTCCAGAATTCACTACAGTCTACCCCTTGCACTGCTCAGTTTTCTCCCTTCTCATAGTAAATTCACCCCATCTGGAAACAGTTTACACCATGTTCTGATTGGTCTTGTTTTCTTGGAAAACTTACAAGAGAAGTGTTAATAGAATGAACTACAGCCCCCACTGTTACAATTCTTGAGGCTGTAACTGTTAATCAGCAACCCCCTCTCCACTGCCCTCTCTAGATTCCTCTCATCTGTGGCTGGTAGCTCTAACTCACGCTAATTCTAATGACAGACAATTCTCTGCTTTCCAAAGAGTGAACACAAGGAAAAAAATTCTCTCCTCTTGCCTCTAAAATTCAGAATGAGATCACATTTGTCCTCCACGTTCCCTGGCCATTTCCATTGAGATAATAGGAGAATGGTCTAGGCAGATTAGCTGGAAGAATGACCCAGACCTTCATCTCTGTGAGTCTGAGTCCCTAGTTACCATGATCTCAGCCTAGGGCTGAGGGGCATGCGAGCACCAAGAGATGCCCAAATGCATCACCTAAGCCCAAACATATTATTCCCTGCTCATGTTGTCTAGCAGCAGCCCTACCTCTCCCTGATGATTGGGGTCATTTACCTCTGCCAGTGTGATGACTCCATTCTTGCCTATTGCCTCCTTGCCACAAGAAGCCTAAAGTGATCAAAGGGTTTGCAAAGCATTGTGCTTCTTTCTTAGGGGTAGAGAAGATGTAAAGGATCTGTACTTTACTTTGGAGGGGATGTCACAGTTTGACCCAGACCCAAATACCTTTACTAATGTTATAGGTGCTTAAATCTTCCATAGGGTTCATCTCCTCCCTTCTGCCTACCAAGCCTTCCAATGTACTTGTCTTTTCTTGCTCATTTGGTTCAATTACCAAGATATCATCAATATAGTGATCAATAAGACCTAGTTAAGATGTTCTGTGGAATGCCCAGACAGTCCAGATCCTTTGGACTATATTATGACAAAGGGTAGGAGACCTAACATAGCCCTGGGGAAAGATTAGAAAAGTATGCCATTGTCCATGAATGCAACCCGTCTCTGATCTTCCTTCTTAATAAATTTATGACCTTGGGAATGTTTTTGTGCTTCAGTTTTGTCTTCTATAAAATAAGGACTAAACATACTATCTACTTCCTAAGTTGTTATAAGAATTAAAGAAGTTAATAGATATAAAATGTCTAGCATATCTTCTGATAAAGAATAAGCAAGCACTCGCTGAACAGTAACTTTGAAAATTAGCTAATCTCAGACATTGTCAATGTTCTTCATTGTCTTCTACTCATAAATATCTTTGCTTTTTTATTTGCAGACAAATTAAAGAGGTTGATGTCAGTCTAAAGAGAGGTTTTCACTCTATTTGAAGTAAGAAAAATAAAAATCTCTGAACAAAAGGGAGCTATGACTCTCAATAGTCCAAAAAGCCCAAGAGCATATCATATGACCACTCATAACCCATTCTTTCCATCCACCAGTCCACCTTAACTCTTGAACCTTTTGAAGAAACACTTTTCAAAGCCCTAGTAACTACTCACGTATTTCACATGCAGAGTTTATTGAGAGTTTTATTGCTCAATAGGCATAGTTATACAATCTGCCTCAATCCCAAAATGACTCGATTTAAGAATTCATAATAATACTCCAACAAGGAGGATTTCTTTATTATGTATTTCTTTACCAAATACATTTGGTAAGTTGAGTTTCTAGTTAATACATTACACAGGCCATAGAAATTTAGTGACCAGCTTCTAATACAAGTGCAGCGCATTCGGTCTTCCTCGGATACTAAAACTGCTAAAGTGGAGTCATCTGTTCCGCATCCTCTGGAAGAACGTAGAAAAAGTTCACTAAAGTGCCCAATACTTGTTCAGAATAGAAGAGTATCTAAAGGGAAAGTGGTATTATGTGTATTCGGTTAAGTCCCAACTCTACCAGTTAGGTATGAAGTCTGGGAAAGGTAACTCTAATATCTTCAGCTTCCTCAGATGTAAAGTGAGAAGGACATTAATATGGTTGCTTTGATTGAATGAAATAACTCCTGGAAAGTTACAAAAAATACCTAATGTATAGGAAGTATAATCATAAATGTTAGCTATCATTATGACAGTAAATACTGTTAAAGTTACTGTTTATTTTCCTTTCTACACTTTTAACCTACCTAGATTTTGGGTCTTCAAATGACTACTTTGTTGAAGATCTGTTCGTGTTCTTAGTTTACAGAATTTAACACAACAAATTCCTGCATAAGGAGGAAAAACTTGTTTTTAAAATCCTATTTTATAAACTGAGACAAACATGATACATTTATTTAATGCTTTATTTAAAAGAAAAATAGCAAATCACTTCAATTTACACAGAAAACCCATCTGCTCTGCTTATTAAAGATTTTCCCTCTCTGTGTTTCTCCACACAGAAAGCACCACAACTGGACTGCACATTGGCAGAGGTGAAAGAAAGGCTCCCTGGTTCTTATGGGCTTTGCTGTTCCATCCCTGTTTACATTTTTCAAATGCTGGGTCTATAGCTCCTCTGGAGTATTTACCCATCTTTCTTGGGACTAAGTTTGGCCCACCCTGTCTTTACATCATGAGGGCTCCGATGGGAAGTAAGCAACATTAATTCATGTTAATATTAACAACAAACAGACCATCCTCTGCTTTCCAAAGAGTGAACACATGGCACAAACATTCTCTCTTCCTGCCTCTAAAACTCGGAATGAAAGCTTATTTCTCCTCCATATTCCTCTGGCTACTCTATTGAGATGCTATTAGGTGAACTGAACACATTTGTAGAAACTCTAAAACTCAGAAGCAATGTTTTAACTTCCTTTGTAGAGTTCTTGATCTCAGAAGACTTATCTAAAGCTGATACGTACCCGGGAAAAAAATCCATTGTATTTTCTCTTCATGCAAAAAAAAAAGAAAGAAAGAAAAGAAAAGCAAGCTCTTTAATCTCTTGCCTAGTTCCAATGAAACCTAGCCAAGAAAATACTTCAGTCAGCAAAAATTAGTATGTGAAGGTAGTATACAGAAAAAAATAACCTTGTTTCCAACTATACTTTTCAAGGTCTGATCGACAATTAGTGGAAAAGTCAGGATTGTTTTATAGGACCTTCTGACTAAAAGGTAAGTTGACTTTTTTTCTTAATAGATCTGGAAAATTTTTTGGAACAAAAATCATTGCTGAGTGAGGAAGTTTTATTAAAATCCTTGAAGAATTTTTCAACTGTGGAAATACTGTGTTCAAGAATAAAGTTTTACTGCATCTATTAAAAATAATAAAACTGGATCTATTAAAAATAATAAAACCAGAGTAAAATGTGGATGTAACACATGCATGGTAAAGTTGCACACTGTAGCATAATCAGGAAGTATTCACTTCATTATTTGATAAGTATATTTTCTTTGTTAAGTTTATCTGAGTGATTTCCTAGTACCAGACTTACACATTGTACATGAATGCTGTGACTAATTCATAAATGCATGTCCACTATAACAAAACAAGTATATAAGTATACATGAAGGTTGAATCATTCTAGGACCAATTCATATTTGACCAATATTTGAGTGTCTATCTAGCGATGGATACTTTAATATTTCTCACATAAATTATCTCATTTAACCTAGGGAGTTAATAGAGGGTTGTGTTTAAGAGCTTGGACTCTAGAACCAGACTACCTGAGGTCATAATGTCAGGCCTGTTATTTACTAGCTGTGTGATCTCGAACACATAAGCTTCTTAACCTCACTGTGCCTCAATTTTCTAATCAAAAATATGGGCATAGTAGTTTTAACTACTTCAGAAGGTGGTGTGGCAATTAAATGCAAATGTATAGATGTAAATTCTCAGAACAGTGTTCAGAAAATATTAGCTATTATTATTCATGAGGTGAATGTTATTTTTGACCTATTAGATAAGGAAATCAAAGCTCAATCACTGACTTGTCAAAATTTTCTCAGGTACCTGAAGGAATAAGCATTTTTGTAGTGTCCCATTCAGAGGAATGAGTATCAGTTGGCTGCAAACTGACCTCATTTGGTAATTCACAATTATTGAGTTATTTTGGATGAGTATCGGTAGCTTTAATAGTTCTCCTAATATCTCAGCCTTGATGCTGAGTATAATAATGCTATGAATGAATGTTTCAGACCAAATCCTGCCATGCACACACTTTTAACATTAGGAAGCCACAAAAATACTAATGCCACTAGTTCTACAGGCTCAATGAGGTAGCAGCTCTCTACAGTTTCAGGTATTCAACAGTATCCTTCATAAAAGGTTAATACACAGCAGAAAAGCAACATCATAGAGGCAGGACTCAGCTACTGCAGTAGGAGTCAGGTGAAAAGAAAAACCCTTGGATGAGTGCACTCACACCAGATGGGTTTGGGGTCCTAAACTGAGAGTCATTCTCAAGGGATATAGGCTATCAAGTCTACTATGTTCTGAAATCCTGCCCATGCAGGAGCCCCAGCCCAATATACCTAGCCAATCACAGATACACATCTTGAATATAACTAATTTTACCAACGAAAAAACATTTCTACATCCAGTGCTCTCATTACCGTGGCATCTGGTGGAGTTCTGAGATGAAGAGAGCTGAAAGCTTGGATTAGACACTTCCAAAGTGTGAGGATGCAGTTACAGCTTTTCAAGTGCTGGCCAAACCCTCACCCCCCGCCCCCGGCCCAGCATGCATATTCTGTATTTGGTTATTTTAAATTTTAACTACCCGCATTCCACCTCCACTATACAGATTAAAACTGACCACACACATACACACAACACTGCTTATGATAAAGTGTTTAAATTATGAACAATAAAACATATTATTCTTTAATTCTCTAGAAACTTCTTCTAAACTGACCTCTTGAGAGTTTACCAGCCTGTTTTGTTTGACATAGCCACTACTACACAGATATTCAAATTCCTGACTTCTATTTAGGCAGTATTCTTGTGCCTGATATTAGTTCCAGTCAACACTCAAACAATTATTCTATCAGATGTTAGTATTAGACGTTACCAAAATGCACGGCCTGCTCTTCCCTCTCTCTGTCTCCTAACACTATATATATTTATTATTTCACCTCACTGAGACCTAAAGTCTCTGACCCCATTTCCTACCTTCTCCTAGACAGTAGGAAAGTGATGGAGCATGTGCAAGCTAGAAAAGGAATAACCCCAACTGAAGGTACTCGAAATAAAAATTGTTGAAAAACACTATCCATATTTTTTCCCCCAGATCCCCCACCACCACTCTTAACCCTACTATGATCTCTCATGCAAACTGCCCTAACAAACATAAATGGCTTCAATTCAATGGGCATTCTTTCACTTATACTCTCTTGCAACTATTTCCTCCTTTTGGGTTCTCTGACTCTACTCTTTCATGGATATCTGCTGTCTTCTATGGCCATCATTCTCATTAGTGCCCATTAATACTTGTATTCAGTACAAGTCTTGGTCTGGATTCTTTGGCGGAACTCACCCATTACTATCTATATCCTGAAAATTCCTATATCTCTATCTCCAGGCCAACTTCATCCCTTAGTTCTACAGCTCTGTCATCTAACTATTGATTAGACTCTCCACTCAAATGTCCCACTGGCAACTCATACTCAAAATGGCCAAGACTGAACTCAACATCTCTCTTCCCCTGTACTCCTCCACCACAAGTCCAGCATCTTCCCTTCTATTTCCCTTCTATTTCTGAAATTACAATCACCATTCTCTAATCACCCAAATCAGAAGAGTCATCATCATTGTAAGTACAATATGTTTTCCTCATTCCCCCCACACAATCAGTAAATAATTCCTCTCAAGTTTACCTGCTAAGTGTTTTTTGGTGCTGCCTTCCATTCTTATCATTATCTAAGTTACAAGCCTTCCTCATTTTTTATCTAGATTACTGCAATATCCTCTAAGTAGTTTCCCTGTTTCTATATTGCTTTCCCCCTCCAGTCCTTTCTATGTTTGACACCAGAGTGATCTAAAATTCAAATGAAATGAAGTCATACCTCAGCTTATAATGATTTAATGGGTACCATAGCTTTCATGATAAACTCCAAACTCCTTAGTGTGTGTATGAGGTATTTCATGAACTGACTACCTGACCCTTCAATCACATCTGTCACCTAATATATTGATATTCTTGAAGGAAGTAAAATACACCATATTCTCTACACCTTACTGACATGCTAGTATAATACAGAATATCCATTCCTCCCAACTCCTACACTGCTTAATTTTCTCCACTTTCACCATTTAGCTCAGATTTTACCTCCTCTATCAAGTTTTCCCTTACTTTCCCAATGGATTCAGAGACCCTCCAAAAATTGCAGTCCATGTTTTATCTCTCACTGAATTATTGGTTTATTTGTCTATCTTCCCCATCAGACTCCTTAATGAATGGCAGTGATTCCCAATGGCTTAATACAGTGCTTGAAATTAGAGTGCAATAAATAATTACCTGATGAGTGATTGCCATATAATCAGAGACATAAAGAGTACTTCTGGGTTCCTTGTTGCTCAGCATCCTGTTGATAGGCCCACAAAGAGGGCCTTTAATTTAATATGTGTCCTTCAAGAATTTGGCTCCATAAAAGTGACATTTACTATAATTTTGCCCCTAGTGATTATTTAACACCATCTACAGTTTGTAATTAGTTGATTTAAAGTATGATTGAATGGATTGACTCATTGAGTTAACCCACAAGTATAACCAGTAACTTTATGAAAATATTCTTATTGGGTTCCTATCTCAAATAAAGGTCCCTAAATTAGACGATTTGAGATAACTCTGGCAATTTCTTTAAATTTGTTTTTGTTTGTTTGTTTTTGGGTTTTGTGGGGGGTTTTTAAATTTTTTTCCTGCTTTGTCTCCCCAAATCCCTCCAGTACATAGTTGTATATTTTAGTTGTGGGTCCCTCTAGTTGTGACATGTGGGACGCCACCTCAGTGTGGCCTGATGAGTGGTGCCATGTCCACGCCCAGGATCCAAACTGGTGAAACCCTGGGTCACCAAAGCGGAGCGCGTGAACTTAACCACTCAGCCACGGGGCTGGTCCCAATAACTCTGGCAATTTCTAATGAGGTCTTTAATGTCAAAGCTTATCACTGATTACTGAGCTAAAAAGTAATAATAGTTATTCCTCAAGTGTTCACTCAGTTTCATGCGTAGTGTATTACAGACCGGTGGTTTTCAACTAGGGGGCAGTTTTGCCCTTCAGGGGACAGTTGGCAATGTCTAGAGACACTTTTGGTTGTCACAACTATTCGAGAGGCGCTACTGGCATCCAGTGTGTAGAATCCAGGAACGTTGCTGAACATCTTACGATGCATAGGACAGACCCCCACAACAAAGAATTGTTTAGCTCCAAATGTCAATGGTGCTGAGGTGCTGAGGTTGAGAAATCCTACTTAATCAACAGCAACATTGTATGATGAGACAGTATTAATCCCATGTTACAATCAAGAAAATAAGACCTTGAGAATTAAGTATTCAAGGTTACTTAGTTAATAAGTGGTGGGACCAGAATTTGAACCCATGCTTGTGAAACCCTAAACTCCTGCTCTCTTCAATATAGTAAGTTGCCTCTACCCAAAATATTTAATAACTATCACTTTTTTAGACATAAGGATAACTGTTGCATATGATTGAATGATGTATTGTGCAGTCATATCTCCCAAAATAAAATACAGAAAAGTTTAAAGTAATTGCAGATCAATTCTTTACAGATGACTATGAGAAATAGTGGACTCTCTACATCTTTTTTTAAAATTTGGATTGGCAATGATATTGTGGTTCTGTCTTTCTGGTTAGTTTTGTTTCTTTCTCAATGACCTAATTTATCAACAAAGTTGTTAACCTGCAAAGCCTGACGCTATTTAACTTTATATACATTTACATGTGTTATCTCTAATTTTCAAAACAACCCTTCAAGGTGGGTGTTATATTCCCCACATTGCAGATAAGGAAACAATATTTTGTTCCAGTGAACTCAATCAGCCTGTGGAAAAGCTTAGGGAAGAACATGTTAAAACAGCTTCTATAGGTTTTAAGTTATCAGTAATTGCCCAAAAATCTTTCAAAAAAACTCAAATAATCTAGATGTATTTTTTTTAAATGAGAATCTATTCGCTCTTTGATAGTCATGCCAGCTATCTCTATACAAATTTATTTTTTAGCATGGCCAACTGTAAGCTTCCTTTTTATAGTTTTCCTCCACTAAATCGGAGCAATTGTTAAATGGCAAGCCACTGATTAAACCACGGTTTACATGTATCATTCTCCCTATCAATGAGTAGAACTTTTTATAATTAACGCTAATGGTACTCTTGCTGTAATCAGTACTAGCTTTGAGTCCCAATTTATAGTATTTGCTTAATATACTTTCCCGTTCACATCTTATCATTTTTCCATTAAAGAAAATAATAAATTAACCTCATGCTTAATAAACACAATATACAAGGAACTTCCCAGAATACATGTACTCACCAAAAACTGAGAAAAAAATAGAAATGACATAACACTAATTTCTATGTGTAGATGTTTTTTTCTTAGAAAGTATTTCTCATAATTCAGCTCTATTTATTTAGTCACATAATTAAAATGATAAATACAGTCACATGCACATTTACACACACCACGGTGTGCACTACCTCTAAGTTTCCTGGCACAGCACAAGTTTAATTCATCATAAAAATAACACGCACATATACAAACAAATACATATAATACACATATAGTATGTATTATTATTATACATATATAGTATGTATATGTGTGTTTTATATGATTAATTAAAGAAACAACAGCACTACTCAACCAAGAATTTTTTTAAGTATTTGCTTTCAAGCTAGAAAGGAGAATTTTACCTTACATCACCCAGTTTTGAAAAACCCCAAGGATAAAGTTTAAAACAACAATAGGAAAGTTAATAGAAAAGTACATATAAGAGTATTCTAAAATGTTGCTCTTTTTAACCCTAAGAATTCTTTTAAAACACATAAAGTGTGAAGGCTGGGTTTTCCTTGGTCCATTTATACCTCTCCTGTGCCATCTAGTGTTTTTAGGCAATTACAATGAATCCAGAGTGTTAACACTTTTACTATGAATCCAGAGTCTAGAATAACCTGTTAACACTTACAGCTTGTCTGCACGGTCAGCCTCAGGCAAGCAAACAAGTACCTTAAACTTGGGCTGCAAAAGGGTGGTTTTATTGGGTTATGAAAAAATTGCAAATGAATAGGACTTTAATAGCAAAGGAGAAAGCTTTAAAGTTAAGTTCAGGAACTGTGGCTAACAGATGTTGAGAAAATAATGCATAATGGAGCTATTGAGTCTCACTAGATTCATATACAGTATAATAGAAGTAGAATTTTGATCTGAGGCCGCACATCTGGATGGGAGAAAGTAATAGGAAAAGGATAGAGTGAAACAGAACTATCCTTCCTTATTCACAGTCGAACATTTTTGCCTCTCTTGTGGTCTGGCTACTGTACCAGATTCGGTCATAATACCCACCATTAGAAGTGGCTGCCATGGCTATTTCATCCCCTCAGAGTAAAATCCTACTTTACTACTTTTATCCAAATGTTCCATTAAATGCACAGGCTTTCTGCATGGAGCCAGGTAGGAATCTTCCCCTGCAAGATATTGGATTTTAATTCGTTCTGTGTGAGATACTGTTTCATCAGACATGAATTTCTCAATACATTAATATATAGAAATATTTCTCAATTCATGCCTGAAATCCCTGATCTGAGCAACAACTCAAATAACTGAACCCAATTTAGATCAGACACCCTTCTTTAAATGGGAATTAAATAGACTGAATAAATGAAACCTAATGAATTGACTCCATCTTGAGTCAGTTTAGGATTTCACACAAAAATATCCCTGGTCTTCATGTTCAGGTCTAATTAAAAGAATACTTAACCAAAATCAGGTAATTGTTCCCAAAGTGGTGAATTATGCTGCTGCTTCTCATTCAAATCTCATTTCAGGTGCTTTTTGAATTTTACAGGAATCTGTATTTCTGTACAGAAAAAGAGAGGAAAGCTGCACATATCTACTTTTGTTCCTAGGCCTTCGGGGAAGTAGAGTCAAGAGTCATGGATAACCATTAGTAGGAGGAAAGGGAGAGTTAGCTATCACAAATGAGCGATGTAGTTTGTGGAATAAAACTGAGCTTGAAAGTGATTTTTAAACTCTTTCCAAGCATGAGTGGTCAATCACTGCATTGCTGAATTATTAATCTGATAACAGCTATCATTACAGAGCTTTGCAATTGCCAAGTTCTATACTCAGCTTTTTCTTTACGTTATCTCAGCCAATCCTCACAAGTGAAAAGTTAGGAAACTGAGGCTTAGTTAGAAAAGTTCATGTAACTTGCTCAAGGTGACAATAGCCCATAAATGGCAGAGCCCAGATTCATTCCTGAACTGTCAGACACTAAGGTTCATGCTCTAAACCACTCCCTCCCCAGTGGTGGAGACACTGTCTGAAAGTCAACGCCCCTGATGTGCAATTCTTAGGTCAGTGCCTCCCCAATCCTACAAAAAATAAATTCATAAAAGAAAAACAATAGAATTCTACCAGAATTTATGACTATTCTTCTGAGATGCAATGGAGCATCTCATTTTGGGTCAGCCCAGTGTGCTCTCTAGTCTACCACTGTCTCGAGATCACTTTTTGTCAATACCTTCATGATAATAAGCAAAAAGGTTATCACAATGATAGCATCCCAACTCAAACTCAGTTCTCCTTTACAGCAGCACAGACTCCCTTTGCTATCCAGTGAGGTCCTAGCCTCACACAAAGGCAGTTCAAGGAAATTCATTGAATAAGGATATCCAGGAAGTAATTCCTAGGCACTAAGGATATCCTGTTAGCATAAATTACAAGCAGATTCCATCTTGGTAGATTGATCCAGGTTTATAATATTAAACAAACCTTTTCAGGTATCACTTGTCTTCACTACTCTCTGTTAGTTCAATAGCACTTAACACCAATGCTTAGAATTTCTCTTCTACCTTTCACCCTAAATCCAACACTGAGCCATTTTGCTAAAACAAAATACATTTTTCATCTCTGGAGGAAGAGGGACATTCGCTAGTTGGGTCCCTAAACTGTCCACTTTGGATTCTGATGAAGATTATTCTTCAAACAGACAGGAGCATCCAAGGAAATTCTACTCCTAGAAATCCTGTTTTCTTTCATTGTTATTCTCCTCCCCTCCGTTGTTTTCACCTGTCCCTCTTTTCCCCTACATTTCTTAGCACACAAGCTCCAGCTGGAGGACCATTCTTTCTTGAAGAGTTGGCCACTATATGCCTTTCACCACATTCCTCTTTCAGAGATGCTGCTATGGACTGAATTGTGTCCCCCTAAAATTCATATGTTGAAGCCCTAAACTTACCAGTGTGATGTATTTGAAGACCTTTGGGAGATAATTTGCTTTACATGAGGTCATAAGGGTGGGGTCCTTATAGTGGGATTAGTGCCCTTATAAAAAGAAACACCAGAGAGCTTACCATCTCTCTCTTTCTGCAGCGTGGGGACACAGCAAGAAGATGACTGTCTGAAAGCTAGGAACAGAACACTCACCACAAATTGACCATGTTGGCACTCTGATCTTGGAATTCTAACCTCCAAAACTGTGAGAAAATAAATTTCTGTTGTTTAAGCCACCTTGTCTAAGGTATTTTGCTATGGCAGCCCAAGATGACTAACACAGATGTACGATACTCATTAAATATTAAATATACCCACCGTCTGGTTCTGAGAGTCACAGTGTCCACCAATGCACATTTTCAAATAATTAAGATCTGCTTTTATACATTATCAGATAAGCTACCGTCCCATCTGGGATAAATTTCTAGTCCACGATAATTTTGGTGAGGAGGGAAGTTTTGCTAGAAACAGAAGTAACTGGAGAGACTAGAGCAAAGAGGTCACACAAATATCAGTCCAGCAATGTACACAGAATAGGGATAGGGAAAAGTCAAAATCTAAAACCAAAGATTCAAGAGAGAAAGGATGATCAAGAAAGTGAAGTGAGGGGCAGTACTTAGCTCAGGGCTAATCTTCCCCCCCCCCCAAAAAAAAGAAAGTGAAGTGAGTATTGATATATTAGTACTGAAAAACAAGTTTATAGACTTTTGATTCCTTTAACAGTCAACCATCTAACATTCAGCATTCTGAGCAAAGGCTTACTCTTACCATCATAAACCTAGGCAAGCCATCAAGAAAGATCTACTCCTAACCTCCTCAGGGCCCCAACTTTTCATCTGAAGATTCAGAGACTAAACAGAGGAATTATTGAGTTGAGTTCCACAGACTTCTGTGAATTCCATACGCGGAACTAAGGGTGCTATGTATCTTTTGAAATTTTAATAAAAACAATGGATATATGTACTTTTTATTGCACACAAAATTCCATGTAAGCATGTGTGCATATGCGTGTGTGCGTGTGTGCATATACACACTTATTATTCTTGGAAAAGAATCTGGAGTTTCCATTAGCTTCTCAAAAAAGGTTCTTTCTCAGAACGTTTAAGAACAAAGATAGAGAACTAGAAAGTGGTCTCATTATATTTAAGGGGGAAATTGCCAAGAAGAAAGCATGTTCCATGATGGGATGTAGAGCAAGGCTCCAAGCCCAGGTGAGAAGAACCAAAAGAGCAAAATAAGGAGATGGGGCTCCTGAAACCTCTGGGTTGGGAGTCTGAACAAAGTTCTCAGAAGCAGGGAACAGGGCGGCATACCAGTCCCTATAACTGGGCCTATATAGGGAAAAGGAGGGAAGAATTACAGCTAAGGAGGAGCGCAGGACCCAGGGCTCAACCTGGGAACCAAGTTCCAGGCCTGAGGAGACCCTCAGGAGCCCAGCATCCACAGAGGTCCTGCAGATCTGAAGTCTGTGAAGACATATAAATTATAATACCCTCCAGATTGGGCGGAGCAACTATTATCATTGATAAACTTTCTGCCGAGGGCAACGGAAAGAGTGAGCTTAGAGGTGGAGGCTGTAAGAACCGTGGTGGAGGGATGAGGGAAGTTTAGGAAATGAGGTACAGCTAATTCAATGGAAGTGAAACCTGCAAGACCTTGAGCCTCCGGTTCTTATGCTTTAGTCCTCCTAGGATTTTCTAAGGAATTAACATCCTACTTGATATAGCTCAAGCTCATCTGTTTTCCTAGATCTTTATCATCTAGACCTAGCAGCAAATTCCAGGTCTTCAAAGACAAGCCTCAGTGCAGTTGACCGATGACATGGTAATTCTAAAAGAGGTTTAATTAGTGGTATTTAGATAGTCTTTTCCACCTATTAGTGGAAAAGGGCAGAATTTTAATTATATTATAACAAAACCAACATTCTCTTCCAAACAAAAGGAATATCTTTAATTCCAACGGGACAAAAGAAGGAAAAAGTATCCAGCATTTGGCTTTTATGATTCACTTCTCACACTTTTCTGCTTTTAAAATTTTCACTTTATAGATGGTCTTCACTACCCTAGATATAAAGGACAGGAGCAAAGAACACAAAGCTTTATTTTGAGTAGCCCAAAGCCCATTAGTCTAAAAGTGTCAATGTTTTATGGTTTTAAGAACTGTATAAACTGCACTTGTTTGTGTAAGTTCATTTTCCAAATGTGTGAACACAAATGCCTATTGTCTATGAGGAAAGTTCACGCTGAGCTACAAGCGAATCTTACAATGGAGCTCTCAGCAAAGCAGCAGCCTCTGCCAAGCTAGCCATTTTGGTAAGTGGTCCTAAATTTGATACAGGGGCACATAATTTTTTATTGTTTTCCCAGGGGGGAAAAGCTCTTTTTACAGAGCGCAGACCAGTAACGATTTTTTTTTATTCTTGCTGACATAGCTTTTTTTCTCTTTTACACAAAAGAATCTGAAGCTATAATTTTTAACTTCCTTTTGTTAAAACTGCACAGAAGACCTACTAACTTGTGTCCTTAAGCCCTGCCTTATTTTTTACTCTACATATCATTAAAATCTTTCCCCACTCTCTGCTCAGCAGTTTTTCCTTTCTAAGTCAGCATGGTAATTCATCGTTTGTATTCCCAGAGAACTGCACAGGCACACCAGCTCCCACAGTTTCAGCCTATCCTTGGAATTAGTGTGAAGGTTAACTTCTTCTGTCTTCTTAGTCATTTAGTGTTCTTTTAGAACTATTTTAGATACAACGTAGCCTCAGAGAAGCAATTCAAATTGGCAAACAAATCTTCTGAGTACATCCTTCATTAAAAATTAACAGCTGGCACAAGGGATCCTTGCGATGGAACTGTTCTGTATCTTGACTGTGATGGTGATCACACAAATCTGCACATGTAATAAAATTAAATAGACCTAAATACACACACACATACACACAAACGAGTCCATGTAAAACTGATGAATCTAAAGAAGGGTGATGGAGTATATCAATGTCAATGTCCTGGTTATAATATTGCATTATAGTTACGCAAGATGTTACCATTGGGTAAAACCAGGTGAGGGGTATATGGATCTCTCTGTATTGTTTCTTTCTTTTTTTTTTGGAGGAAGATTAGCCCTGAGCTAACTACTGCCAATCCTCCTCTTTTTGCTGAGGAAGCCTGGCCCTGAGCTAACATCCGTGCCCATCTTCCTCTACTTTATACATGGGACGCCTACCACAGCATGGCGTGCCAAGCAGTGCCACGTCCACACCAGGGATCCAAACTGGCAAACCCCAGCCCGCCAAGAAGCAATACATACGCACTTAACCGCTGCACCACCAGGCCAGCCCCTGTATCGTTTCTTACAACTGCATGTGAATCTAAAATTGTCTCAAAATAAAAAAAGCTTTTAAAAAATCATTAACAAATTATACATTTTGAGGCGTTTTTAATTTCATCACCTAAAAGAAGTTATTTCTGAAACATTTAAAAGACAATGAAAATGTGCAATATAGCTAATAAAAATTGTCTTTGCTCTGTCCCTCCCCGATGCATGATTATGAATTGCCACTACCAGTAAGAGCAGCCCCAAGCCCCTCAGCAGAGCCAGGACGTGTCATTTTTAATTTTCTGATTTACAAAAGGTAACCTGGCTTTGATTATGTGCCCGTTTGGCAGCAACAGGATCTCCAGTTGGCTTCTGAGATTTCCAAAGTAGACTCACCAGGCATTTTCATTTCAGCTGTGTATTCAGATGCGCCAGATCACAGCCGTGATGGAAGGGTCCTATGTCAGTGTTGCAGGTGCTACTTCTCAAAAACAGTCACAGAAAAACATCTTAGAAGTGGATGTCTTCCTAAGATACGAAAAGAGAGATCTCCTTTAATGTTTTCTCTTGCATTTTTCCAAAACTAATTTTTATGGCCTATATCAAATGAATAGGAGAAATGGATGAATTAAACCAGAAAAATGAAACTGTCATCTAAATTTTCTAGCATTGCAGTTAGATTCCAGTTTAATAGTGTGACATGAAATTGCTTTAAAAATTTTTATATCCTAGTTTCTGCTATCCTGTCTGCACAGTCTCTAAAGCTCTGCAAATTAACAGACACAATCTCACTTAATCTTCAAACTGGAAACACAAAGAAGCTTAGTTTCCTTAAAAGTAATCTCCCGTGCCACAAATCCTGACACCTTTCAAAAGCGGCGTTGTGAAGGGTTGGCTTCAAACTTCTAAACTGATGTTAATCAGACCAGCTCAATCAGAATTGTCTACAACTTGAAAAAAAAATGCAGGCTGTGTATAAATTTTTTACAAAATCATGCATGCCAGAAAACATCAAAGAGCTACAAATTCAAGTAAAATAACCAGTACTCGCAGCTGCAGGAGAGCTAGAAATTTTTTCAAATGTAGTTCATAGATAATTTGATCCAAACAGACACCTACACAGAGAACCAATTCTGATATGGGAAGAAAAAGAATGAAGCTGGCATATGGCTATTCGTTTTCTTCAGCAGGGTCTGTTTTGAAACACAATTTTCTTCCAATTGTTTAAAGCAGCCCTATGGTTCCAGAAACAATGATTAATAATATATGGAGTTCCCAGACCCAGGCTCTGCCCTCTCCATTGAGAATCTGTGAGCCCACCCTGAAGTTGTGTACAAGGGGAAAAGCCACAGAAGCAGCTCAAACACTATAAATGTCTAGGATAAAAAGTATCAGTCTAGTAAATCTTCTCTAGATGAACTAATTAGAGGGAAAAGTTACAGAAATTACTAGAAAGTCTAAAATATAGGCTACTTTAAAAGAAGTTATTATTACTTTTACTCATATGAAACTTATACTTACATTTTAGATTAAACCTATATGTATGTGTGGACATATTACAGGAAAGTATATTATACAAGCAATATGAAAAATCCTTAGCCAATTCGTAGCAACTTTTTTGTGGTCATTCTAAACTGCTTAGGCATTGTACCAAATGGCTGATTTAACACTGCAGAATATAGATAAACTAAAAGCATAGTCTGTTTTAAGGGCATGGAGGTGATTTTACACTACCATAACTTTATTCTAAGTATGTTTGTTTCCTTTGTGTCGATGTAAAGCATGCAATAGATAAACTAGAGGAACCATTTTCAAGGAAAAACATGAAAACATTTTGCCTTAAGTAGTTTTAATATTGCTCTCTGCAATTTTGTTTACACTCATAGTTTAGGAAACTGTTTCTTTAATAGAACTTCCTCCTACATAGGAAGCCATTTCCACTCCCACCCCCTCCAAAATTTCAAATTACCATACAGTCTCAACAATGAGTTTTGACTGTGAGCCTAAACAAGACAATAAAGCTGATTTTCCCATCATTTCCATCACCTGGGGCATTAAAGGAACACACTTGGTTTCCTATCCCCCTGAATTAGTTTCCATGCTATTTTCTGAAGTGGTTCAGTGGCTGTTCATGCTAATGCCAAGGGTTGGATCAGCAAAAACTGGCTCATCTCCAGGCTCATTTGGAGAGATGAGCAAAAAGGTGTGGTCAACATCTGCCCACAAGATGGCTCGTTTGGAAAGGGTTAAAGGCAGGCTATCAGTCTCCTGCCACTGTTTCCAGCATTCGCATCAGTCATGGGAAGTGATGTCACACACCTGCAATGCACATGCAAACTGTAAACACTTCACCAACATTGAATTTGAGTCTCCCACCCAAAATCATGCCCAGCTGCCTCACACTGAGTTCCTCAGCTGCCAAACTTGCTTGTCTGCATAGCATCGGGAAAACGGATGGTGTTACACTAACAACAGTTAAGTAGGTTCAAGATTTATACCACCAAGTTGTGCACAGTTTTGTTTTTTGTTGATTACTTCTTGCTGTTTCTAGAATCACAGAGGTGGAATTGGAAGAAACACTAAAGATTATGTAACACAGTGCTCTCATTTTACAAATAATTAAACCATACCTCTACTACAGCTTTTATCAATTATTCCCATATCTTTCTCATCAGACTCAAGGGCAGGGACCAGGATTTGAAGCACCTTTCCATCCCTAGAATTTAATACCTAGCAGATATTCAAGTTTGTTAAATGAATGGAGGGATGAAACAATGGATGGATGGATGGATGGATGGATGGGTGGGTGGATGGACGGACGGGTGGGTGGATGGACGGACGGATGGGTGGATGGGTGGATGGGTGACTTCTTTGAAAACCATCTCACAGACCTATCCTGGATGAGTAGAAACAGTAGGCTTCAGCAATTTACTCAATTGTTCTAAAACTGAGTTTATTTATCCTTAAAATGGTAATAATAATAGTATCTTCCTCAAAAGATTGTTATGAGGATTCCTTGAGTTAGTGCTTTTCAAAAGTTCCATACAAAGCTAGGCACAAAACAAGAATTCTATAAATACTAGCTTGCTGTTATTTTAATAATGGTAGTGATATAAAATCATCCTCCATTTCTCCTCATTACTATCACTCACCAACCTCTTGGTTCATCCCACATAGATGCCAAAAGCTTTGCCCCCTGACTTGTGGTCTATCTCTTTTCCTAGATCTACCATCAGTCTGGAGTGAGGTCAACATCCATGTGAACAACTCAACACGCCCTATCTTCACACTTCACTGACATTTTCATCTTCAATACTTGTATTTTTTTCTCTCAGCTATTTATGTCCAATGACCATACACAAATGTTCTCTCTGGAATCAGTCTACCTGAATACTAATGCTAGCTCCATCAGTAGTTATAGCTATGTAATCACTGACACATTTTTAAGCCTCTCTAAAGATTTTTGCTACCTTATTTACAAAATAGGAATGATAAAGGGACTTACAGTGCTTGATATTTAGTAATATTCAATTACTATTAGCTTTTATTATTATCAGCCAAACTATGCCACCTCTGAAATATTGAACCCAAACAGTAATATGTAACGTTTGGACACTTAAGTTATTCCAACTCTTTTACTATTGTAAATTATCCATAGCAGAAATCATAGCCTGAAAATAAATTAGAAACAAAAAGAAAAAAAGTAAGAAAATACAGAAGTCCTTAAAGATAATAAAATAATTGAAAAATATAATCACTGGGCACCCAAAAAATAATGATGATAACAATAGCAGTTTACATTTATTGAAAATATTTGTAGGGCACTCAGAGCAATACTTGACCGCAAAGTATACCAAAATAAGTACGTTATGTGAATTACGAGTGCCTACCACGTACAGGCACAATTCTAAGTACTTCCCATGATGTGTTTTGCACACACAGATGAGAAAACTGAGGTTTCGAGAAACTCAGTAACTTATTCAAGTTACATGTCTAGTTTATTGCAGAGCTGGGATTCAAACCCACAGACCCAAGGTCACACTGACAGTTCAAACATGGTGTAGTGGGGTTTTGGAGCCAGTCAGTCTGATATCAGAGCCTGTGCTCTTAATTACTTCCTCTCCCTAAATTACTAATGTTCCAAAATACAGTGACAATAGCTTATCTTAAAAAATATATACACACATACATTTGTTCAATCAAATTTTTATATCAAACTCTTTCATTCCAACCAATTGGCTTTTGGCTAAATCTTATACTGTTTTCAGCCCCAAGAGCCCTATCCTTCAGGGCTAGTGTTAGCCATCACATGTGAGGCCCTGCCAGGTTTTCCCAGGCTTGCACAGATGGGGACTAGGCCCTCAGTCTCAGCATGTCTTTCCTGTCCTTCAGAATTCTTCACTTCACTGATGATGGATGAAGACTTGTACCTAGACGCAACTGAGTGAGTGTAATGGCAACAAACATTTTTCTGGGTGCCATTCCACCACCACTATGTCAAGCTCATTTTTAATACAAAGATTAGTCTGGTGATACTATGGAAGAACAGGTTTTCCTGCCACCATGGAGTAGAGACTTAGGCTACACATGGTCTAGCTTGTAGATGATCGACTTCAAAGGCATTCCTTCTGGAGTTTCTGGGCAGCAGTGGACTCCAGGTACATCTTTTCTATAGCCATCTGGCACTCATTTTTTAGTTTCACCTCCTGGGTTCTCACCAGGGCCACAAAGTAAAGGAAGCAATAATTCTTCTCTGGCCACCACACTTCCTAAAGTGGAGTCACCTGATAGTTCTACACCCACTCTCAGAACAAAGTAACAGTTTCCTGCCCAGATCAAATGTCTATTAGCTGAGATGTGTGTTGGGCTCCGGAGTAAGAAGTCAGGTAATATATGAGAAAGGAGGCAGCAACTCAGTAATGTGATTTGTGGTCTTCTGATTTCCTGGAGCAGGAATTTGGGAATTGGGATAAAGGGGCAAAAATAACATTCTTAGCTTGTAGTTCAGCAGAAACCACCAATGATAATCTTACTGAACATATCATCATTCTTTATCAGCTTTTTACTCTATTTCAACACAGCACCATTATAGAGGGAAGATAATTGCTTAAGCAAAACATTTCTTTTTGTTTAAGCTGTCTTCTCAAGGTTTTGCCCAACAATTACAAATTATAAAGAAAAGATGTCTCCTGTATATAACAGAATACTGTCATCTATAGATTAGTTAAAAGAAAATAAACAAAGATTTAGTTTTAAATTCCTAAGTGTACTGCTGAAAATGGCATCAAAGGGATTAAAAAATATTTACATGAATTATTAAATGTTCGGCTTTAGATACATAAGGATGTGCCTTAACTTCTTCACAAATAGAAAGGATTATCAGCACATAGCTTGAATAGCAACAAAATGTCATTGGAAATAAATCACTTTGTCAATGACACCCATATCGTATACTTCCTTACCCCAACTCACTCCTTTCACCTCTCTTACCCATGGATACACATTTCTCCTCTGTATTTGAGGCAGTTTAGGGTGTTTGCCTGAAGTAGACTCTAATACAAAAGCAATAAAAGATAAAGAAGACGGAAAGTAGTAAAAAGTATATATGACTTTCAAGGTAGCATACACTTAGTAAGTCCAGATCTTGTTCTTCACCACAATATTTCAGTGTATTGAATTGTATTTATAGTGTAATTTTCTTTATTAATATATGAATTTTTGCCATTAACTGGCTCAATATTCTTCATCAATTCTCTCAACCTTTTTGATTTTTGGTTTTCTCACCTGCAAAATAAGATAGTTGCCCCACCTAATCTTGAAAATCACCCAACTCTCTGAGAGATCTTCAACAAATTGATCTTGATTTCACCTTAGTTCAACTTAGTCCAAACTCTATTTGCGTTATTGGAGTCAAGTGCCAAATCAAAATGATCATTTTCATCAGATTGCACAAAAACATCGGAGACCAATAGAATATTAAAACATCAAAGAAATTCTTTCATCAGAATAAGTTTTGCCTCATGGAGAATGATTACCAATAGTTACAAACTAGGATCTGCCAGCTCCCATTCTTTCTGTGTTTGAGGAGCTGCCGAGTTATCACTACCAAACTTGAAACCCAGCTCTGCCCACCGACTTTAAAGGCCTGCCCCGAGGCAGCTGAAATACACGGACACAAACACACACACACAGTCCTTCTGCCCTGTCCCTAAACAAATAAAAATTTTTAACAGAGCATGGCACAAAAAATCACACATCAACATCAGTTCCTGACAGTGCTTGCTATATGCCAGCCCAAGGCGGGTAGTCAGATACAGGAACTTTTACAAATCCTCTGAGCTGAATGTTCTCCTTTCGGCTCCTCTACCATAGTCACTACTTCTAATTCTTCCTGGTCCACGGATCTGCTCGAGTGCCACACAAAACCACAGAAATGTCTAAAGCAAGTGCTGAAAGGAAGGACTGTAAAGTCCCAACTGTACATATGAAAGAAAAAATATGGGCATGAAATTGTCTTCCAAGCATTTAAAATATACTTATCCTCAATTTGTAATATTTGGATTCCAGAGGAATTAAAGACTGTGAATTAAAATAATGCATCAACTAGAGAGCAAAAATGCATCACTTTTGGCTCAGCCTGTTTTCTGTGATGAATCAGAGTTTGTTTTTTCAGTTTAACTCAATTAGGCATAAACATGAAATAGCTCAGAAAAGCAGAAGACAGCAATAGTCTCCTGACTTCTTAACTGTTATTGTGACATACAGCCGCCTCTAACTCTACACGATTATCCAAACCATTTTCAAAAAGTTAATATTCCTACTCAGCTCTTACATGTGAAAAGTTGCTTTTAAGTATCGCGATTTCTAAAATAGTATCTTATAAATTGTGTACGTTGATAAGAATTCACATTTATATTAACAAGCAACCAATAGCCAAGTGCCCGCAGGTCTCTCTATTTTGGTTATATTCTAGAGAAGTAAAAACTAACCTTTACCTCTTTAATATTTTATGATCTACATACTCCTCTACTTTCTCCTCCTCACATCCACCTTAATTTCATTTTATCTTCACAGCAATAGGGTAAAGAAAGTTTGTTATTTTCAGTTCATAACTGGAAAAAAAAAAAGCAACTGAGGTTAAGGGAGGTTAAGCAACTTGGTTAAAGTCTCCCCGTTGCTACATGACAGAATTAGTAACCAAACATAGGCCAATATGACTCCAACAAATAGTAGATTACATTGAAACAACCAGTGTCACCTAAGAAGCCCCACTACCTAAAAAAATAAAGCTGATCCACCTTCACCAGAACTCCTCCACTCAGACAGACTGCCAGTGCCAGGGCTTATATCACAGGATACCTTACTAAATGGCCCCTGAAGTTTCAGACTGAAAACAAATCTAAGGAAACAATATGAGCCATCAGCAACAACCTTGCTTTCCAAAGGAATCTGTGCTGTACAGCAGATCCTGAAAATTTTCATCCATAAGTGTGACATTTGATAGCTCTCAAAACTTTATTTTCATTATTTAAATTTTTTTTCCAAAATCTTGTTTCATTTAATCCAAAGTTTGCAAATAAGATGACACACTTTTCTTAACATCCTACCCTTTAGTCTTTACTCTTTTTTCCTATCTTTATAATACCTATTTTACATTGCTTTATATGTACTAATGATTCAATATCACTAAAAACTATTAGGGTTTTACATAACAGAAAACATCAGTCTCTGAATTTAAACATTTCATTATACAGAAAGGGTAGGAAAGCAAAAAATAAAGACTTTCAGAACTACTAAGTATATTTAATTGGTCCTCTCTAAGCAGCAGTATTAGCCACTAATATTGAGTGCCTATTCTATGCCAGGCACTGTACTCAGTGCTTTATATATCCGATCCCATTTTATTCCAGCTTCAAGCTTTCGAGCTATTACCAAAAATACATTTAAAGAGAAAAGAACAGGGGGCCAGCCGTGCGGCAGAGTTGTTGAGTTTGGTGCCTTCCACTTCAGTGGCCCAGGTCTACAGTTTCCTCAAGCAAAAAAATAAGGGAAATTGGCAACTGATGTTAGCTCAAGGCTAATCTTCCTCAGGAAAATAAATAAATAAATAAAAGGAAAAAAAAAAAAAACAGATTAAGAAGGGTTAAATAACTTGACCAAACTGATACAACTAGTTAGTGACAGGACCGGCTCTCTACTCAAGTCTGTCTGACTTGCAGATTTTATTTGTTTAGTTTGCCAAAGTCAGACAAGCCTAAGTTCAAATCCTAGTTCTCTCACTTAAAACAGTGCTCAGACTGTTTGGAAAGGCAATAAATTTACTCTAAAAGGTTTCCTGTAGATGAGAATGAGTGTAACCTGTTCAGAAACACCTACCTGCTGCCTACATGAAACTGCCTACCTGCTGGAGCAGAGGCTTCTCATTGGAAGGTGCCTGTCCATTTTCTAAGGTGCAGTTAGATTGGGAGAAGATGGTACCAAATTGACTTGAGTGCCAATTTTATAAACCATATGTAGTAAATCACCCTTCAGTATAGCAATTATATAATAGCCAGAAAGAGAGAGTTAACACACTCTAAACTGAGCAAACCCCACTAGTAAATCATTTCTGAAAAAATAGCCCATACGTTTCATTCAAACAGCATCCTCTGTAGAGTCACTGAATTGTCAAGGAATCAGTAAAATTATCATCATCAAGTAAAATGGCTGATGCCCTGTCTTGAAACTCTGACTAATTAGAACTGCGTGTACAGAGGATCTATGTTTGTCCCAGTGGGTGACCACAGTGACCTTTCACGTCTGCGGATTTGGTAATACATCTCGGGTTGGGCCATACTGGAAAGCATGTTTGATGTCCCTAGCCAAGAACTAATTCATATGATTCAGAATGTCAGAATGTCAATATAATCTCCTCTTCATTGCATTTTTTTTTGCATTTTCTTCCTGAAGTGTTATTAGTAAGTCACCTGCAATGTATATGTAGCCATATACCCTTTCAATGACCTGACTCAGCTCTTCGGCAGTATCTTCTCAAGAGAGGTCTGGGAGTAGAAGAGCAGAGCACTAATGTCAGATTCCATGTTCACTGGCAGGGATGGATGGAAAAGTTTATATAGCACCTACACAAATGGTAGTTCAAACCAGTTATTATTCCCTTGCTTTCCAAAAAGTAAATGCATTCCATTTTCCACTTTTAATTTACTGGGGGGTAAGTATTTTATATATGAAAGGTATTTTCAGACAAAGAGATAAATCCTTGTTAATATATACCACTGCACTTCCTTATTTCTCATTCTCAGACCCAGTCCTATGCATCAGACTGTAACAGTTATTGTCTGTACTGAGGACCGTTCCATCGGATCTACCTATTACTGCCCTGGCCACATGGCAGCTGAATTCTAAGCTGGCTTAAACAATTATTTAAGTAAGTTAGTTTTATTTTTTAGGGATCCAAATGTTCCTCTCACCTAACAAATGAATCTCAGCTTTATCACTGTACCAAGATAAACCCATAAATGGGAGGAAATATTGGTGTCATTGTGGAAAAATACGAGGGGAAAAAGGAGGCTTCCTCATCTAGCCTACCACAACACAGACATGTTTCAAAGCCACTCTTTCAGGTTTGTGTGAATAAAACTTTATGTATATGTCAATCTCATGCGACTACAAAGGATAAAGCCAAAGATGACTATAAAGAATCAATTGATGTAAGGTTGAAAAAGGACTCAAAACAGCGCCGATCTGTATTTGGGTGCTACAGGCCTTGTGCCTTTATTTTATTACTTAAAATGGATAGAAAGAATTTAGTTACAAGCATATTATGAGAATAAATGCTCAAGGAACGTTCCACAGCATGACTTTGAAGAGGGGTCTAGAGCATTAATTCAAAGCAAAAATGGCAGATATGACTGCCTGGTTACCTAAGTCTGTATTATGTTTCTAGGGCCTGTCACACCTGTCAATGGGCTTGATAACCATACTAGAATTAGGGTCCAAAAGCTGCCTGAACTATAAAAGTCTCTCTATGGCACAACCTACTTTAATTTTGTGGCTTATGGAAGAAACACATTGCAAAGGAAAAAGAAAAGCCACCACAACAGATTTTAAAAGATCTCTTACCTATCTTAGAATCTCTCAGCAGAATTTGGGAAAAGGATTATCCATATAAAAATGTGAACAAGAAGAGAATAAATAAGAGTGTGAGAGTTATATTTGTCTTTCTTTATGAAGACTCGGATTCTGAAACAGCAGCAGCCATTCTATTTATAAGTAAGTGTGCATAATCAAGTCACAAATACCACAGCTATTTAAGAGCATTTGGCAAGAGATATTCACCAGGATTTAATCCTAACACTGGAATTCTCCCCAAGTCAAAAGAGTTCTTCTAAATCAAGGATTCTTAGCCTGGGGTCTGTGAATAGGCTTCAGGGCAGAGCATAATATTGTATGATAAATTCTGTGAGGATATGGATTATATATATTTTCCTATGGAGAGAGCATGCGGATTTTGCAAAGGGGCTTGTGAACTTAAAAATAAAAAAGGTAGACACAAGGGTAGCCCAGTGGTGTACTGGTTAAGATTGCGCATTTCACTTCAGCAGCTGGGGGTTCACAGTTTCGGATCTCAGGTACAAACCTACACAACGCTCATCAAGCCACGCTGTGGCAGGATCCCACATACAAAATAGAGGAAGATTGGCACAGAGTTGGCTCAAGGCTGATCTTCCTCATCAAAAAGAAAGGTAGAAACAACTAATTTTGGTCTTGAACAAATGAAACCATATTATCTGTGCTAGTTTTTCTGTTTTAAGGGTCTCCTTTTGATAAATCTAACAAAGCCACATGAGATACATAAGACATTTGAACATTACCACTTAGTTACTAATGACCAATGACTTTCTCTTTAACTTATAAATGATTCTCAGTAGAGTACAATCATAATACCCATCTCCATACTCGGTCAATGTTGGTTGTGACTATCTGTATCTATTGCAGTGATTACATCTCAGTGTTTGATTAGTGCAGGTCATTCCACACCCTCCAGAATTCCCATGCATTTAGCATCTAACGTAAGTTCTACAAAATATTTTTCTAAAAAAGGTATATTCTTCCCTTGCTTACAGTCTCTATCTTCCTTTCAGACTTAGTATAATCTCAAAAACTCAAATAGAGGGGCCGGCACAGTGGCGCAGCAGTTAAGTGTGCGCGTTCTGCTTCAGTGGCCTGGAGCTTGCCGGTTCAGATCCCAGGTGCAGATCTGGTACCACTTGGCAAGCCATGCTGTGGTAAATGTCCCACATATAAAGTAGAGGAAGACGGGCATGGATGTTAGCTCAGGGCCAGTCTTCCTCAGCAAAAAGAGGAGGATGGGCAGCAGATGTTAGCTCAGGGCTAATCTTCCTCAAAAACAAACAAACAAAAACCTCAAATAGCATCTCATTGATATTTCTGGTGAAACTGATGAGTATGAAGATGGAAAATCTAGTTTTAATACTACTAATAATAATTTGTCTTTACGGATCAACTTTCTTTCAAACTGTTCCACATGCTCTCTTTTATTATTTCTTTTATCATCAACATACAGTATAATGTTTAAGATCTCAGGTTCTGGAGTTACTGGTTTTGAATCCCAAATTTCCCACTTACCAACTATGTGACCTTAAAAAATTTTCTCAACTTCTCTGAGCCTTAGTTTTTTTCCAAGCCTAACAATATAGTACCTACATCATAGGTTGTTGGGAAGACGAAATAAGAAAATGGGTATAATGTACAGGGCCTGGTACATAGAAATGTTTAGTGTTAGCTAAGTGTTATTTCTTAATATTAATACATCACATGTGTCATAACTAAAGAAATGTTTAATCTGCAGTAAGACAGGTCTCATCAAGAAAGTCAGGCCCAGGAAACTAAATAGACCAAAAGGAACAGGCCAGCATGACTACACAGTTCAAATGAGTTAAGAAACAAAGAGCAGTCCTGGCACTGGTGTGAGGTGGACAGCACATAATGGACAGAGCACTGGAACAGAAAATGTGTAGAGTTCCACTTCAGAGAGGGGCAGCTTCAGGCAGTGGGGACCTAACTTCTTTAACCAGAATTCAGATTTAGCATCCATTCTGACCACTCTCAAGGAAATTTCCGGACTCTCAAGTAACTAATGTATTGAAGGGCTTTGTTTGGGAAAACACAGCAAAGCATCATATTGTGTCTACCTAAAAGAATGACTTGATGCTAGCTGATTATTTAGTGGACTCATAAGAATCTCCTTGGCAAGGGCCAAAGTTGGCATAGAAATTGGAGATGAGGTTGAACCTGTAGGTAGGTGTTAAGTAGTCCCAGCTGCCAGAGGTAGAAGCCAAGTAGATCATTATTCCATAAACATTTACAATTGGACCCCCATTGCCAAAAAGTAACAAGAATAAAATATCTACACCATCGTCTTAGGGATTTCTACTAGTCTCCCATCTCAAAAATACTATCACTGTATCACTATCCTACCTGATTTCCATTATAGAGCATACATTTTAGAGCTGATTCTTGTTCTCTGTCTTCCCCTCTGGGTCTTATGTTTTTGGACTGTTTTTTGCTAACCCTAGATCAATTGACTTGGAAGTTGGAGCATGCTTCATCTTTGCAGCATTCCCTCAGAGACTGCCCTCTGACTTTTTGGCCCTGACTCTCAAGACCTCACCTTGGCTAGAGGCCCAGATTCTAACTCATCTGGGAGGAGAGGTAAAAAAGTATCCAGGAAAAGGCACTGAATTTGGAGGAAGAAAAACTGGACTTGAGTCCAAACTGTGCCATTAACAAGCAGTGTAGCTTTGGATAATAACAGCTAACGTCGATTGAGCTCTGAAAAATTAAATAATATTTAATCCTCACAAAACCCTGAAGTAAATTACATTATTATCTCCATTTTACAGTTAAGGAGACTGAGGCACAGAGAGGTTAAATATGTTGCCCAAGGTGACAAGGCTGGGGTGTTACTCAGTCCAGGCAGTCAGACTCCCAGGCAGTATGCTTCATTGCTTCACCGTCTCTTCCCTTCTCAGGAGACAGAAACACAAAGCCAACCTTCAAGAGGTGAGAGACTGTGAGCCTAAAACAATCGAAAGTCTCAAAACCAAAAATGTGATTTGGATTCTATGTGTTATACAAATAAATACAAAGCATCTCCCTTTATTATTGTGTTCTTTCTTCTGTTTTAACTTTTCAGTGTTTCTGCTACCCAGAAATCATAGTTATTTATTCTTTCTTTTTCTACCTTTAAACAAATAGATTCTTCACAATTAAAATTTATCTATTTTCCTCCCAAGTCACTTGCTCTGGCACATGTAGAAATAGAGTGTGACTGTGTCTGATTCTCTCTAGGCCTCCTGCTGTGGGAATATTCTTTCCTGACTCATCACTTTATGGTCATTTGAAACAGCAATTTGTTACAATTGAACATCCCATACAACATCTCTGCTTTATTCCATTCTTTAATTTTTCCAGGTTTCTAAAGCTTTTGATATCTTTAGCCTAACGTTAATATTTGTTACTGTGTAAGCTGTCAACCCCCTGTGACGTTTCTCCGGCAGTACACTCCCGCTTTCCAGCATGAGGTCTTCAGACTGCAGCCTTCACTGCTTCATCTTCCTCATTCCATTCTTCCCATGACTGATTTTCTTCCATTCTTGATACTCTTTTCACTTCAGCAGATCATTCTCTTCCCATCAGTTTTAAAAGTAGACCAGTAGAATTGAAAATTACTACTGTAGGGAGATTCCCTAAAGGAGTTATTCCTGTTGAAACAAGTTCTATACAATTTGAGGCTTCTCAAAATTGCAAATTAGCCAGTAGTGACCAATGGGCTCCAAAATAGTGACTATACTACTCCCTGAAATACCAGAGAAGACAGATCCAAATGCTTTACAAGTGTCAGAGTTCTAACGGAAATGAGATGTTGAGAGGCACAAACTGGGCTAACAGGCTTATAAATTATAACCACTGTTGGCGGAAGCCAAAAAGATGCCTAAAGATAAAACCATGTACTCTGGGAGTTAGGCTTATAAACAATCCAAGTAAAAGAACAAAGAACTGGCACTATGGTGATCTTCTTAACCTTCTCTCTGGAAAGATGGCACCAAATACTCTCACTACCATGACCTTTACTTTATGTTTTTACTATTAATATGTTCCTCTCTTTCTGACATATTTAGGAACTTTTTCTTGACAGTTGCTATAGTTTTGTCTGGCCCTTTTTATGTATTTTAAACATTCACTACTTTTCTCCCATTATTATTAGATGAAAATATCTAAACAACTACATTCAACTTGCACTATGATCATCCTTTTCCTGCTTTATACTTCCTTTCATTTAAACTTTTTTTTTTTCCTGGTAGGGAATTTCAGAGTACTCACAGAATGATAGGATAATATCAGCTCTGTCATTTTAATTTTTCCTCTCCCTTCCCCATGAGCATGGGAATGTTGTTACAGTGATGTGTTAGGGTCCTTTAAAAAATTATATATAATTTTTATTAAAATATAACTAACACAGCGCTATAAATGTACAAAAATCATACCACCTTACCCTTCTCCTTAAGAAAGTCTGGCCTTCCTTCTAACACCGTAAATTAGTAACACCTGCTATTGAACTTAGGCGGATTCTTCTATATATTCTTTGAGAATTGCTTCTTTTGTTTACATTATGTTTTTGAGATTTATCCATGTTGATTCCTGTAGCAGTAGTTGTTCACTTTAATTCTATATGCAAGACCATTGCATGAATACATTGCCATTTATTTATCCATTCTGGACATTTGGGCTGTTTCCAAGTTTTTGCTATTATGAATAATACAACTATAGGAAATCTTAACTTGTTTTTTGGTGTATATATGTCCACCATTGCATTGGATACATATATACCTAGCAGTGGAAATGATAGGTCAAAGGAATATGTCTTCAATTTTAATACTTCCAGTTTCTCAAAAAGTTGCACCAACAGCAATAAGAGCTCCAGTTGCTCTACATCCTCACAACACCAGTTATTGTCAGTTTTATGTCTGTTGTTGGTTGGCCATCCTGGTAAGTGTTAAAGATACCTCATTATGCAGTTAATTTGCATTTCCCTGTTTACCAAAAGAGTTTTTACCAATTGGATATCTTCTTTGTGAAGTCCGTATTCAATACTTTGCCCACTTTTCTACTCAATCATCTGATTTTTCTTTATTGATTCATGAGAGTTCTTTACATATTCTTTGTCAGTTTTAAGTATAGTAAATATTTAACCCTTGTCAATTATATGTATAACAACCTTTCTCAAAAGTATAGCAAATATCTTCTCCCACTCTAAGCTTGCCTTTTCACTTCTTATTGGTATCGTTCAATGAATAGACATTTTAATTTAAGGTAGTCAAATTTACCAATCTTTTCCTTCTTTTGTGTCCTGTTTAAGAAAATTTTGCCTAATCTAAGGTCATGAATATATGTCCTATGCTATCATCTTGAAGCTTTATTGTTTCACCTTTTACTTTTAGATCAACAATTGACCTGGAGTTGATTTTTTTATACAGTTTGATGCAGGCATCAAGCTTGGTTTTCTTTTTCCAAATAGGTATCTAATTGACTCAACATCACTTAATGAAAAACTGTCACTTCCCCACTCCTCTGCAGTGCCACCTTTGTCATGAATCAAGTATGGTCTGTTTCTGGTTCTCTCTCTTCTATTACACTGGTTTATTAGTCTATCTTAACACCAACTTCACAAAGTCTTAATTATCTTGTAGAGTAAGTCGGAAACATTTTTTCTTTTTCTTTGATAATTCTTAACTCTTCTTAGCTCTTTGCATTTCTATATGAATTTTGGAATCAAACTGTCAAAGTTTACCCAATTGTGGTAAAACTGATTACATGATTTGTAAGGCTTTGATGTTTTTCAGCAGGTAATCAGGCACATAATTTCTTCATGGAATGTCTCAACAGAAGATTTTTCTTATTACGACTGAATGTTCGTCCAGCTCCTTTCTGCTGGACGGAGCTTACAGAGCACCCATCAGTAGCTCTTTAGCTCACAGAGCACTTATTTGCACTTCCCTCCACGAGGGTTCCTGTATTCTTCTCTCTCTGGTTGTCTCTAAAACCAGATCTCTAGAGAAATCAGGATTGGTGTTTGATGATGCTATTGTCCTCTAGTTTCTAATCCGCTCCCTTTTTCCTTTTTAAAAATATATTTGGCTAAAACTCCACACTTCATTTGGTTGGTTATTTCACCTTTGTTCCATATCAATGAAAACAGCAGCCAAAAAATTGTTTAGACAAACCTCAAAATTCCGCCTGTATTCAGAAATAAGAACAACAAAGCCAGAATCATTTCCCCTCCTCAACAACGTGATCGTGCTGCTCATTTCTTGAACTAAGAGGGCTGCTGTTAGATCACTTTTATCTTTGGTCTTTGATTGAAACTTCAGTATAAGTCCAAATTCTTTCTCCAAGAGAAGGAGAGACAAAGATTGACTTTGAATTCAGAACAATTTGGGTTCAAATCTAGGTTTGACATTTAGTAGCTGTGCTTAGGGAAAACAGTTTGGTGAGAAGACTAGATGTAATAATATATTTCAAGCTTCTAAAACAGTGCTTAGTGCTTAGGAGGTTCTAGTCAATTGCTCCCTTTTCATTGTTCTAGTTGAGTACATTTCTCTTTCTTAAAACATATTTTATAGCAACTATAATCTTTGTCTTTTGGTGCTATGATTAACCTTCTGTTTTCATTCTTAATCCTACCATGCCTCTCACTTCTATTCTATTGACACACAATAAAACCTCAAGACTTAATGCTTTTATTATTGCTTAATAATCTTGTTCTTCTCTAATACTCTTAGCTCTAGTTATACCTACTTTTATTATTTGTTGATAAATTTTTCACATCGTTTTTTGCCTTTGTTATTTCTGCTCATAAATTCTGTTACCCTTTTTTGTAGCTGGATATCTTTGTTGATTCTTATGTTGAAGGCATGCTATGCATCCAGTGTCCTTAGGTCAGCCAACTCCCTCTGGGCACTGCAGCCTTGCTTGTCAGTTACCTCCATCACTGCCCCTTCTAGACTTCCCACTCCCACAAGCCACCTCGGCATTTGCTTGTCACCTCTACAATGATGCAGCATCTTTGCCATCTGCCTCATCACCTACTGAAGCCACATACGGAGAGAAGTCACTCTATTCAAAGCTAATTTAGAAAGATGTCTCCTCCTCTTTAGTATAACATCTCATCTGATGCAGTCCACTTGATGCTGCATTGAACACTCATATCATAAACAGAGTTTAATGGAAACAGCTCTTTTAATTTTTATTCTGCATCTGGGAATGTAATAGATACAAAGATAAACATAAAAGAACCCTACCCCTTCAATGACTGGGGTGTGGTTGGGTCAGCTCACCCTTAGGATGGGGTCTTTCCAGAAAGACTCCTAAATTCCTCTTACAAAGAAGCACCTAGCAGGCAAATTCCACCAAGTTCCCAGAGAGGCTCAGACATGTCTAAATTAGCTATGATCAAGAATGAACTCCAGCTAGGACCTCTGTAGCACTGTCAAGTGTACCAAAAACACTACCTTTGTATACTATATTAACACACATTGAGTCCAGGAATGTGGCTTCTTGGTTTTTTCTCCTAAAATATAGTTAGATTCCCCTCCCAATACTACCCTTCTTATAATATATGGGAAAGGTGACTCGACCTTTAATAATTTTTTCCTTTCACATCTCATTTGGAGTCACACACATCTACTTATCTGATTTTCCCTCTTCACTAGAATATAAATCTTCTGAACATGATTGCATTCTTAAGACATCCATAATTGTGGTTTGAATAAAGAAAATTCCTACCCTGTAAGACTTTCCTCCCTTACTGACCAGCAAAAATATCCACAAATCTAGGCCTTTCACATACAATATATTTCCCTTTGGGTATTCAGTCTCATTGCTTGCACCAAGTCACATCCCCATGTCTCTCACCTCAAATCTCCAAGGTCTCTTAAAATGCTCTGTGCTCGTAAAGCACAGAATCACAGCATGCTCACATCACGGAGGTCTACAGAAACCAGGAAGTTCAAAAGCTTCAGAATACACATGAGGAAACGGAGACAAAAAGTTTAAGAGACTTGCTCAAGGTCATACAGGTGGAAACAGCTTCACCGGCAGTTTTATTTATTTTATTTTTTGATGTGCAAAAATAATATCATATCCTTAAAAAAATTTGTTGCTATCAGAGCAGAGTTAATTTTGGGGGGCAAAATTTTTCATCCTAGAGTACATTCCTCTTACTATCATTTGGTTTTTGCAGCACATGGTTAAATCAAGTACATTCATTAGGCAAATCTGATATACTCCACATAATACAAAGCATTACAAAGCCAAAATTTGAGGAACCTTAAAGAATCTTGGGAGAAGACACAAATATTTCTTCCTCTTGGATCCATCCTATCTGGCTAGGATTCTAAGGCAGTGATAAAGGAAGTGGATCTTCTTGTCTTTCTGTTAAGGTGGGACCAGGGATCCAGGATGATGGATAAGAGACCTCAAATGCTTCTCATCCCTCCCTATCACTCAGGAGTAGCACTGAAATCCACAATCCTTTCTAATTCTCTTCATTCTCTTACTATATTAACTGACCCAAGGAGTAACAGTTGCACTAAAAACTATTTCAAATTATCCATATTACTATTTTCCTCCTTTATTCACACAATCATAGATATATTTATAATAAAACTTGGTTGTCTTAACATTTTATATTGTTAAAAATATTTGTTAAATACATTTATTAAAGAGAGAGCACAACATCACTTTTCTCCTTTAATTTATAGTTAGAAAGCATGGTCATGATATCATCTTCATGGATAGTGACTGAACTAAGAGACAAGGATCCCAAATTAACATCCTAATGCATCATTTCATTAGAACCAACTATTTTGATTTATCCATTTACCTCAAATTTATTTATTGCCAACCAACCTATGCTGTCAAGGATTACATGAAAATTCTTGCTGTTGAAGGGAATTTGTCTACTGTTTTCCTACTTCGTTGAGTTTCTGAATCAAGAATCACTACTCACAACTAGGATATACAACTATGTACTGGGCTTTGGGGAGAAAAAAAAAGAGGAAGATTTGGCAACAGATATTAGCTCATGGCCAATCTCTCAAAAAATAAAAAGGAATCACTGCATGAAATTTTTGACTTGATATAGTTATCAAGTCATTATTATATACTCTGCCAAACATAATCTACCTCACTCTTAGTTACAAGAGTACAAAATAATAATAATAACATATTCAGAGTAAGCCATAAAATAAAAATTGGATCATTCTTCTTTAACATTGAAGAAAAAACACCAAGAGTGAAGGAAAGAGCAGTGCCGTGAGTTCCAACACTAAATGAGGAACGTGTTCAAAGCCAAACCTCAAATGGAAACTGAATAAGCTAAACTTTTTTAGTTTTTTCTAACAGCATGAGGAAGGAGGTAAATATTTTTATCCATTTAGTGCCAGCAAGCCTTTATTTTACAGTATACTGTTACAATTCTTGTCACTGAATCATGAGTGTTCAGAATAAGGTATGGATTCATGTTAAAAGGCCTTTTTAATCATTCAAAGATTATACCTCTCAACATCATACAAGTGAACACAGTTCTCCAATTATCTCTCTGTGAGTTTGATTCTTTTTTGGAAATTGATTACATGAGGTAATATACACACGGCTAGGCTCACTTTATAATACAAGTGTAATTCTAGTTCAGAAAATGCAGCTTTTTAAAAATCAAACAATTAAATCTTCTCAAAATCTAGACATTACCCAATACAAGCCACGAGGAGCAAATGCTTAACTTATATTAAGTAGCTCTTGTGGGACCCGCCTGGTGGCTCAGCCGTTAAGTTCACACATTCCACTTCTCAGCGGCCCAGGGTTCGCCGGTTTGGATCCCAGGTGTGGTCATGGCACAGCTTGGCATGCCATGCTGTGGTGGGTGTCCCACATATAAAGTAGAGGAAGATGAGCATGGCTGTTAGCTCAGGGCCAGGCTTCCTCAGCAAAAACAGTAGTTTTTGGCAACAGTAGTTTTTGGCAACAGTAGTTTTGGCAGTAGTTACCTCAAGGCTAATCTTCCTAAAAAAAAAAAAGTAGCTCTTGCATCAGAAAGATGGCACACTCTAACAGAATAAACTAAAAGCCCAGTGCTTAAAAACGAGCTGCACTGCAATCGCTTTATCATTATGAGTAATTTGCTTAATCACAAATCAGTAGAGAACTTTGGAATTAAATAATTGCTTTGGCGTCCTGGGGTCCACCAGTTCAGATCCCGGGGGCAGACATGGCACCTCTTGGCAAGCCATGCTGTGGCAGGCATCCCACATATAAAGCAGAGGAAGATGGGCATAGATGTTAGCTCAGGGCCAGTTGTCCTCAGCAAAAAGAGGAGGATTGACAGTAGTTAGCTCAGGGCTAATCTTCCTCAAAAAAAAGAATAGAATACTTACACAGACTCAAAGTATCGCTCACAAAATGCTTATTAATTAGTTATTAATAAGTACAAAATACTTATTAATGAACTGTAGAGCAGATAAACCAGGTATGCACTAAATTAACATTACTAGTAATGCCACAAGTTAAGGCTTTGTCTTTCCTGATATAAAGCATCACTTCTGTAAGATTCCTGCCAAAAAAATGTATATTCTGAATCTAAGCATAAGGAAACATTAGACAAATCCAAACTGAGAGATATTCTAAAAAATAATTGGCTTGTATACTTCTAAAATGTCTAGGTCAAGAAACAAAGAAAGGCTGAAGAACTGCTCTAACTTGAAGGAAAGTAAAGAGACATGGCAATTAAATGAGACTCTTGATCTTGAACTCGTTCCTCCAGCAGAAGTTTTGCTTTTGCTGCTGTGTGTTCTCCTGCCCCTCCTCCTGCCCCTCCTCTTCAGCCTCCTCCTCCTCCTTTGGTCTAGTGCTATAAAAGACATTGGGACAATCACTGAAATGTGGATGGGGTTTGTGAGTTATATTCTTGTATCAGTGTTGATTTTCTGATTTTGATATATATATACACTGTTGTGGAAGAAGAGGAAATAGACACAGGTATTTATTAATAACAGAGGATCACGTCTACACCACACTTTCAAAAGGAAAGAAATGATAAATGACAAAGATAGATGATGGGTACACACATATATAGGTACATTCAAACATACATGGATACGTAGATAGAAGAGGTAAATGTGCTAAAATATTAACAATTGGGGAATTAGGATGAAGGCTAAACAAAATTTCTGTGTACTGTCCTTGCAACTTTTCTGATGCTTTGAAAGTGTTTCAAAACAAAGCTTTCGAAACAAAAGCAATATTGTATCTCCTCCCTCCTCTTTTTTTTTTTGGCTTGAATTCCACAAAAATATAAATGACCAGTTAGAAAAAGTCATTACTGTATTTTTCTGTTACATTCTCCTATAGTTTTTCAAATTTAAAAAAGGCATAAAAGCTGCAATATTAGGAAAAAAACACTTCTATTAAACCATGAAGATTGTACAATTTCTCATTTATGTGATCATTACAGGCTCTTTTCTTTAAGTTGATCACAGTTCTGAGTTGTAAATACATCCGTCTTTGTGACTTTCTCATAAAATCTATTAAGGTTTCCCTTAAATAAAATGCATCCCTGTAGAAAGTCTTTTGACCTGACACCACCACACAGCATTGGAATAAAAAGTACTTTTCCGGTGAAGTAGTTGAAAACCCACAGTCGTTTAGTGATACATATGTGCATGTTTGAACTGAAAGCATGAGCCTAGTTTGTATAAGGTTTGTGGATATATAATTACCAGTATTAAATTATGTGTTGGACATTGACTTACTGCCATATTTATTATCGCTATTAAAAATGCTGACTGCAAGATGACATGTTCTTCTTATGATAATATGTAGCCCTTATCTAAAATAAAGCACTCTATTTTCCCTTTGCATGACCCTTGTGAATGAGATCTAATAAACTTCACAGACTTCTCAGTGGTGGAAGCATGTTGGGAAGAAAATCCAAGTACTGATTACCCCTAAAATTAACATAAGAACACAAAGTTGAAATGTTATTTAAAATCCACAGAAGCTGATTAAAGAGAAAAAAGGAAGCTCTGGCTATAAAACTGAGAGCATTGCTTTACTCTAAATAATTGGACATAGCCACAACCCAACACAATAATTCCACTCAAAAATAGAAGAAACTGAGAAAGCTGAGCTGTTAATTTTGAGAGTTATGTTTCATTTTTGTGTTGTTTAGTTTACCCATTCATGTATGAGATATCTCACACAATAGGCAATAAATACAAAGTATCTACCAAACTAACAGTTTCTTATGTTCACAATGTCAGAAAGAAATAAACTGTGCTTGCTGGACGTCCGCCTTTAAATTCGGTCACAGTCTCCTGGACAAATGCTGAGTACACTCTTAGGGATGAGAAAGGAGTTGTGGCTCACACTGAGCATTTCCTAATGCCAGGCAGACCCGCAGCAAGCCTTCTCCCGCCACAGTCACCACACTGTCCCTGCTAAAAAGGCCTTGAGGTGCCTATTAAAGGAAAAGACCGTGAGGTAGTTCTATTGGGGACTACTTTTTAAAATATTACAATATTGTTTTAGCTGCTTAAGTAAAGCTGTGAAAGAGCAGGGCTGTGCCATTCACCTCTCCTTTGCTCTTCATTCCACTAGGGTAAAAACATTTTTAAAGACGAAAAAGGCAACAGGTACTTAAGAGGGCATCAGCAGTCAACAGGAAGAACAATCCCCAATGGTCTTGTAGAAAGAGGAATTAATACATTCTCACAGTAAGATGCAACAAGCTTTGAGTCAAAAGAACGTTTCTTAAAGGCCAGAAAGCATAATCCTTTTTACTTCCAATCTAGCCTGAAGCAGGCCTCTGTGAGTCCCCAGGCTGTACTTCTCCCTAAAGAAGGCTTTGCCACCTCACTGCAACCTAAGTTTTCATTCATTTGGAAAACACGTCAACATTCTAACTGCAAATCAAAAGAAAAAGCACAATTACAACTGAGAGGAACAAAAATATGGCTTACACAAAATTTTTAAAAATTAAAACTAATGCCCCATCTCCCAGGATCCCTGTCAGACTATCACTCAATCAACGTCACTGGGCAATAACTGGCCTCCATGCATGAGGTTTTAAATCAAATCTCACTCTAAAAGCTGGGGTTTAGGAGTACTACCTAATCCATGAACTGATCCTTTCAAAACTCATGCGCTCTACTTAAAAACACAATCCAAACTCTTGTTACCAGTTGAACTATTTACAAAGATATTGTGCTCTGGTGCAGAGAGATAAGATGAAAATTTATAACTTTCAGTAAACTAAGTAAAACTACAATTCATTTTTATAGTCTGATTTTATTTAGTTTTCTGATAGCATAAGAACATTCTGATACAACTTCAATTGCACCAAAATTTCAAAAAGTTCTACATCAGGAGTTGTATTTCTCTTTGCTATCATGAGCTACGTAGCCCTTGAAACCCAGATGACACTGTTGTGAACTGACCTAAGCCAATCTGGTGTTGCACACTCTTAGGCTCTTTTTGGTAGAAAATGAGTCAGTGAAGGAGAAAATGGTTAGTATTTCCCACAACTTCATTGGTTCTAACTGAAGCACGTGTTAAACCAGATTCTGCCCCACATAGATATTCATTAAATAAGCAGACAGAAGAGTTCCTTCGACATGTGTAACGACATTCCAGCTCTGTCCTTTCAGGTATCCTTGCATGAAAGGTTAATTCAGCCAAGACTGTGGAACCCAGTGCAAAATAGAAATGAGGAGTCTCTTCTTCAAAGATTGTAAGAATTTCAAGATGGCAACAGCAGAGCATTATACCAAGTGTGGGTCCCTTCTAAGCACAGGCCCTGTATGACTGCACAGGTTACATGACCACACAGTCAGTCGAGCACGAGCACAGACACAAGATTCCAGAGACAAGATTTTGTTACTTTTCACTCGGTGTCAGGCAACAAGAGGTTTTCCTGAGTCAATAGCTGGACTAATAACTGATTTGAAATCAAGCCTGAGGTGCCAGCCCTAACTGTAAAATCTTCAAATCTCACTGAGTTATTATATCCTATTAAGATAAGTATGAGGAGCGTCTCTAGTTATAGCCAATCCATATATACTAAATACTTTTAATTTTACCATTGAAAGCCCATTTGCAAGATTCCTCATACTGGTTAGCATGCCACTATGTACAAACGGAAACTGATTTCTGATATCCAGTATGTTCATTAGCAAAATCAGATACTGATACAAACATCAGAAATTCTCACAATAGCTACCTCTGTATAATTGGCTTATTGCTTAAAATATAGAAAATAAACCTTGAATGGTACCTTCCTGATTCCACAAACCAGGAATGGTGCCTTCCTGCCAACTATGAATTGTCCCTCTAGTTGATAGGAAGGGAAGCTTAAACCAATTGGCACATCTGTAATCACTCTGACTATAAGCCTATCTAAGTCACAGCCATCATAAAAGAGACACCACCAAAGGACATGAGCTGCAAACAAAAGAAGGTACTGGAATTGTAGTGTGACTTTTCATCAAAACTGGGAATTCTCACTCAGATACAAGAAGATAAAAGAAAGCATTAACATTGCTACAGGTGAGGAAATAAATGTAATTTGCAAGGAGGAAAGTAACAGGTGGTACCTGAATTCGTAGTGTTTGATTATCCCTGGTTGATGAAATGTAATATCCTCTTGCCCTAGAACTGAAGTAAGTTATCATTCGTGCATGATGCTACAACTCTGTTTAGACCTTCAGGATTTGACAGTTGTCAGCACAACCCTCCTCTGGGATCCAGGACCCAAAATTTAAAGAGAAACTTCCTCTTACTTCTCCCTTACCTCCTCTTTCTGTTCTCACAGATACATCCCTCTGACCAGAAATTCCTTAAAAGATTTGGCAATTAAGCAAAGCTTCCAGAAGGCCCAGGCCACGAACTAAAAACAATAGATAAAGTGAAAATTCCAAAGACTGAGGATGGCAGCCTCAGTCTTGGAAAAAGGAAAAGAAGTAATACACCCAGAACGAAAATAAAACCCAGAGTTAGCTAAGAAGATCCAAAGAGAGATCAGGGAAGTGCAGGTCAAAGGACGGGCTCAAAAAATGTGAGATCTTGGGGCTGGCCCCGTGGCCGAGTGGTTAAGTTCGCGCGCTCCGCTGCAGGCGGCCCAGTGTTTCGTTAGTTCGAATCCTAGGCACAGACATGGCACTGCTCATCAGACCACGCTGAGCCAGCGTCCCACATGCCACAACTAGAAGAACCCACAACGAAGAATACACAACTATGTACCGGGGGGCTTTGGGGAGAAAAAGGAAAAAATAAAATCTTAAAAAAAAAAAAAAAAGTGAGATCTTAACACTGTCCTTCCTTCTCATCACAGAGGGTCAAGTTTTTAAATATATTTCCCTAGTTAATCCTCATAACAACCTGCAGGGGCACTTAGTGACCACCCCCTTTTCCAGATGAAGAGACTGAGAGGTTAACTAATTTACCCATGATCACATGGCAAATAAATGGCAGCCCTCAGTTAAAACTCAGGTCTAACTCCATAATCTCTACTCTTGACACTATTCTATGTTGCCTCATGATGGGAGAGGATGAAGGTAGTTATAGAGTACAACGCAGTAATGGAACACCGATTACCAGCATGAATGGAGAATTGTAGGGATGGACGATGGTAAGTGATAGATAGATAGATAGATAGACATATAGATAGATAGATAGATAGATAGATAGATAGATAGATAGATAGATAGATAATCACATTTTACTGGCTTCTGAATTCTTGATCTTAGAGTAACATAAAGGCAGCTTTGCTCCCCTCAGTTGATAGCACAATAAAAAAGCCAACCCAATAGCTCTAGATGTAGGAAATATGAATGTGTCAGCAAGTCAAGGTTGGGGTCTTTCCATGACACTTAGAACCAGGAACAATAGAAAGTTAATTCTATTGTCACAGGCCTAATATAAATTTACAAAGTTAAGTTCTTTATAAAATATTCAATCGTCTTTCTGAATAGTCTATAAATTAGTTCATGATTTTTTGGCATACAGATAAACCTTTCATAACTTTGACAGAAATAGACAGGAATAAGCCATAAGACAAAGGAAACAGACTACAAGAAAACATGGTCAATATTTCTCAAGTGCCATTTTAAAAGAAACAGTGATGCAAGGAAACTGAAAACTATGGGAACTTTTCTATGATTTATTCACTCTTTTAAAATGTACATTTGGTTAGAAATTCAAAATACAGCCATTTAAAATTAGTAGTATTAAATACACAGTGAGAATGGGGAAATATCATAAATGTCTTTCAAAGAAATAAACAATCTGTAAACTAGCAGAAGAAGCATGTAAAGCGATTATATAAATGAGGTTTTCATTCTGAGCAAATGGCTTGACTGAGCTAAAAAGCAGTTGTCTGCAGAACAAAGAAAAACAGAAAAGGGAACTCTGTGTCTCTTGCTGTGCATCGTGATCCAGAGTGCATATGACTCTAGAGAGAGGAATTACTTGATGTTGTTGCTTAACTAAATAACCCTTGCAGAGATGTCCAGAGGCTACACCACAGCTTCCCGTCTTCCTGTTCTGAGATCTTCTGATCCGTAAATTCTCCCCAAAATCATTTTGCCTGAGTTGACATTGCGTGAGCACTCTTGTTTTGTTTTATTTTGACATTCCAAACTGTACATCTGTCTTTGGATTTTTAAAGCTTCTGCTTAACCTGCTGGTCTCACACTAAATGCCCCACTGTAAGACGGGAATAAAATGTTTCCACTGTGCAGTTTTTCCATTTACTCAATCAGAAGCCACATGAGGCATAAATCTTAGCAGAATTCAGTGAATTCCACATAAACTTTAAAATTATTTCTCAGATAAAATAATATAGATCTAATGTGCAGAAACCAGGTTATCCATCATGTGACATAATACAATAGCAGTTGACCTTAGAAATAAAAAGAGCCTGAAATAAAGTGGTATAGCACTTATAACGGAAATAATAATAATAGTTAAGATTTACTGAGCACTGCTATGATAGGCACTCTGCTGAGGATATAACATATATTATCTTTTAATCTTCAAAATAATCCTATGAGATATATGCTAAAAATATTACCATCCCCAATTTACAAATGAGGAAACTGAGGCATAGAGAGCTTAAGAAAATTGTCCAAAGTCATGGAACTAGTTTGTGGTAAAGCCCCGACTTGAACTCGAGCAGTCTGCATCTGGAAGCCAGGCCCCTGACAACTCTGCACGCTGCCTCTCAGTCTGAATAGAAAGACCAGGAAATGCTGCTCAGTGTTTCACCCAAAGGCAACTAACTAAAGGAAAGTGGAGAAAGGTCAAATATGACTCCAAAGTTAGGTGACAAGAATAGTGCTGTCATCAAAGAAAGTAAAAAGAATTTAGGAAATGCTGAGTTTAAGTTCCAACAGAACGACCAGGTGGAGATGTCAAGCAAACATTTAGAAATACAGGCCCAGAGCTCAGAAGGCGAGGCCTCAAATAGACATTCGGGAGTCATCTTCACAGAGGGGATGTTTAGAAAATTGAAAGCAGATAAGATGCTTCAGAACCTATGTAGAAACTATTTCTTGACAATATTTCTAAATTTATTCTATATTTGTTGGACTTATATCTCATACTTCTTATTTAAATTTTGGTGTTTCATATTTTTCCAGAACTTTTTTTCACTTCATTTTGATTTCCCAGATTTATTAGACTAGAATTTTACACTGCAGGAAGTGGTAAACTTTTTCTATAATGGGCCAAATAATAAATATTGTAGGTTTTGTGAGCTATACTATCTCTGTCATCACTATTAAACTCTGCTATTTTAGTAAAGCAGCAGCCATAGAGATTACACAAATAAGTACATGTGGCTGTGTTCTAATAAAACTTAATTTAGGGACACAAGTTTGAATTTTATGTAATTTTCATGTCACAAAATATTCTTTTTATTTTTTTCAACCATTGTAAAATTGTAAAGATCATTCTTGGCTTATATCCCTTCCAAAGTGAAGGTAGAATTGCCGTATCCGACTCCCTCTACCACTCAGAAAGAAGCTCAGTACCTACTGGGCATCTTCAGGTTGTGGAGAGAACGTATATCTCATGTGAGCATGCTGCTCTGATCCTTTTTCCAAGTAAGCCAAACAGCTGCCAGCTTTGAATGGCACCTAGAACAAGATAAGGTACTGCAACTTTTCCAAGATGACGTGTAAGCTGCTCTAAGACTTGAGGCATATGATCCAACTAACCCAGTGGTCCTTAGAGTGTCTTTGGTAGATAGGAATGGTGTACAGAACTTTTATCAGGCTCTTATAGGTAAATCACAGTACAGACCTATTGGATTTTAAGCAAAGCTCTACTCTACAGATGACTATTCTCCTTTTGAAAAAGCAACTTTGTGGCATGCTTTTGGACCTTAATAGGGGCTGAATGCTTGGCCATGGCATGCAAAGTCACCATGTGACCTGAGATCCCCCTTATAAGCTGGGTATTGTCTGAATCACCATACCTTAAATTTGGGCCTGCACTGCCACATTCATCATCAAATGAGAGTGGAATATGCAAAATTAGGCTTGAGTAGGTGTTATAAGCACAAGGTTGAGCAAGTGGCCTAGAGTCCATGGCCCCTAGGAACATTGTGAGCTATACCATCTCTGCTACATTATCTCCTCTCTCTCAACCTGTGCCTATGTTCTCATGAGGAGTTCCCCATGACCAACTGATTGAGGAACAAAAAAATTTGGCCCGGTTTAGGAGATGGTTCTTCATGATATGCTGGCAATACCCAAAGTAGACAGATACAACTTACAGCCCCACTCTGGAGAGGCCGTGAAGAAAAATTATGAAGTTCTATCTTCTCGGTAGTAATGACTTCAATCAGATGTGATTATTTGCCTTGCCTGGCAGGAAAGACTGCCAGGGTGACCCCTACTGTTCCATAAGTGGTGGCTAACAGTTTTGCTAGATGCTCAGGGACTTTCTGTAACTCAAAATTACAGAGTACCAAATGCTCTTCCTCATGCTCTCCTTTTCCATGATAGATTATACCTTCCAGAATACTGTACACTTCTGCCTGTCATCTTCACCAATGGCTATGTCATATTAACTAGAAAGTTACAGAATAGTATAGATAAGGATAGATATAATAGATATAGAATGAAAAAAGTGCAGGGATAGACAAAGAAGAAGTAAATTAACCTTGTTCATCTTATAAAAGTTTTCACAGAATAGAGCATTTGCTACTGGCTTTCTAATTGACTGAAGTTTGTACCTCTGAAGAATAGGTAAGTAGTGGAAGAAGTAGAAAGTTACCTTTTTTATACCTGAAACTCCTGTTTTGTTTCAGGCGTCATCAACTTTTTAGCTAGTCAAAACCTCTTCCATAGTCTGAGATAAAATTTATTAATTGTTCACATCTATGCACTTTCAAAATTATTTTGATTAAATATGGTAGAAAACAAATGAAGTAGTTCTGGCTAAGTTGTATTTTAGCCCAGAAGTCAAGGCTACTCCTTCAATACTGGGCACTTTAATCAAATAATTTATGTAGAAGAGTACATCCTAGAAGCTGTAGGAACTGGAGGGCATGTGCATGAACCATGGTAAAGGTAAAAGAGACTTTACACCCAATGCAGAGAAGACATGAGGGTGAGATACCATAATAGAATGGCTGCCTTCAAATATTTAAGAACAATCATAAAAGGCAGATCAAAGTATCAAAAGGTAGACCTAAGTACTCATTGATAAATTTGATGAAATGGGAATGGGTTTTGATAGGTTTTGATTCAATACAAAAAAAATGAGTTGCCCAAAAGAATTATTCAACCAGAGGCTGGTCAATCAACTATCATGGGTTTTATGAAAGGAACCCTTGCATGTAAGAGAAGGTTGATCTATTCTATACAATAATCTAAAATCTTACCAATGTGTTGTTTTCAGGAGAAAGACAGCTCCTCTGAACTATAAAATAGAGCATTTCTTTTCCAACCTGTAATACCATCTTTTTTAAATGACAGTTATTGAAAGAAAGGATTTTATGATCAAAACAATGTCAAATAAAATGTTAGAAGGTGGGGGGTTTTGCTAATTAATAGGCAAAAAGGCATTCCCAGAAATTTCTCTAGGCCAAATTATGTGTAGAGAAAGTTTTCTGTAATATCCCCTAAGCCAACTAATATATAACAAAGCTCTGACTCATATGGTAGAAGTCAGTCTCACTTGGCAGAGAAATTCAACACGCTATGGGAAGAATCACAAGGTTTAACTATATTACAGATTAAAGATTTCTCTTAAAACTTGCTAAAAGAAATATTTTGAAGTACTTACTTTCTGGATATTGAATGCTTAGACACTGGAAATAGTTAGAAATATGATATATCAGTTTTTCTTCAGAGAGTTCAAGACCCAGGGGTCCAATTATGGTCACTTGGAAGAAGCATGGTGTCTCATAATTAATTCCACACATAGTGTTTTGTTCTGTAGGCTTTATATATGAATGTGAGCGAAGCAAAGGAGTAAGAAAGGAACCAGTGATTTAGAATTCTCTTACAGCCAGTCTATACTAGTAGCAGGAGATATGTCTATTGTGTGAGTAAATCAGGGTGGGTTTCTCATACATACTGTCCCCAAATGCACCTTCTCTTGAATTATCCAGATGGTTATCAAGTTCCTAATAACTTTACTTGACAGTAGTGAGGAAAAAATAATCCCTGACCTCTAACATTCTAAATATCTACCATTCCCACTTAGCAACCTTGGCACAAACCTTTCATTGGCTATCTTTTTCTAAGCTCCCATTCCTTTTCAGCTGACTCCCACCTCCACCCCAATTCTCCACTACTAGTTCCTCCACTGACCTCAAGAGCGTGTCTGTTCTCTTGTGAGTAAATCATCTATACCCTCCATTTTAACATGTATACATTTTCCAGTCCCTCTCCTTAACCTGACAACACCACATATGAGAAATCTCAATAAATATTAATCTCCACACTATGTTCAAGACAACTGTCAAGAAAGAAGGATTTTACACAATTTGTGGTCTGCATCATTCAGCAACCACCATTTCTGACAGTTATCTAATGATTTTTAGCATGCATTTGGCCTGAACTTCTCTATTTCCCCAGTTCTCCTCCTACCTCTGACTCCTCCTACCCTAGCTTGTTTGTTCTCTTTCTATTCCCTAAATGTTATGCCTCAGAGCTCAGTCTTGCTCTGTCTTCTCTTTATACATTATCTTGTAGCAATGTCATATCTTCAACCACATTTTGGTTAGAAGCTTCTCAAATCTACATAAACAGTCTAACTCCTACCCCAAACTCCAGATCTTCACGTCCAACTGTCATGTGAATTTACCATCTTCTCGTCCAACCAGCACCTTCTTCTTCTCTTATTTCTGTTCATTTGCTCCAGTACTTTCTTGTTCACACGGGCAGAGTAACCGAAGAATGATGTTTGATTTCTCCCTCCCTTTCTCTCCAACCATTCATCAAGTTCTATCGATCCATTCTTACTAATGTCACTAGCATCTGTTCTTCCTTTTCATTTCTAAAACAGCTTTGTAGTTCCAGTTACTGCCTATCACTATTGCCATTGCTTCCTACTTAGGCTGCCCTCTTCCAGTTCATCTCAAATACCTTCAATCCTGTGTATCACTCCCAGATGAATCATTTCCTGCTTAGTAATGTTGATGGCTCTCTGTTGCCTACTAAGTTCATTTAAAATCTGTGGCTTAACATTGAAGGTCTCAAGTGCCCTCTATCTACCCACCAAGCCCCACATCCAACCACTAAACAAACATGACTTGAGTTCCTGCTTAAAGTTCTTCAATCATTTCCCATTGCCTGAAGAATTCAATCCTGGGATAGAGGATGTGGTAATGCTTCTTCCCCACTCTTCTAGTCTTCTAAACACTCCAGGTCTTTTAACTTACTCCTTAATCCTTTTTTTTGAAGTGGTATTCATCTTCTAATTTGAAAGTTTGACAAAGCTCAGTTCCTTCCTCTTCTTTCACAATAGGACTCAGAGAGCAGACATTTTTCTCTGCTTCTCCTTGCAGTAAGAGAAGCACAAAAAGCAGGGCTCCATGTGTGGTGGCCTACAACTATTCAGTGCTGACTATGACTAGGTGAGTAAGCCTGCCTAATTCTGAGCTTCAGTAATAGGAAGACCACTATTGTCACACATCCATGTCACTTTTTCCCCATATGAATTTTATCATTAATAAAGTTGATATTTAGTTCTGTTGACCTTGTTGTATCACTCAACTGATTTATAACTTAAGCTGGAAAAACAAGGATGCCATTTACAGGATGCCCTCGAAGTCCAAGACACGTCATGTTTCTTATTCTGCCCACCTCTTGGCTTCATCCTCCCACTCTCTACATGCATTCTGTACACTTACTATGCTACCTGTAATTTCCCAGATGTGCCTTCTTATTTTTACGATCAGAAATGTTAACATGCCATTTCCCATTTGTGGAACGCTCCCAAACTGCTGCCCTTTATTAAAATGCTTGAAGACAATTTGAATTTTATTACCTCTTAAAAAGCATCCTTGATATTCCCAAGAAACAAATCCAATTTTGGTCCAGGTGGGCCCTACTGAAAATCCCATCAACTGTTGTAAAGTGTACATATCACATTATATCTTAGTATGTCAAATCATAAAGGAGGGATTCAAATTCCACTGAAAAGCTATCATCTAAAAACACTTTACTATACATTCTCTAGATTCAGCATGCCTATAATTGCCCTCAAAAGGTATATTAATGAGCAAGTCAAACAGCTAAAAGTTGAAATAGGATTTAGATTTTAAAAAATGTTTTTTAGCTAGAGGATCCAAAAATACCTGAATCCTGCCCCAGACCACAGCTGTCCCTTGCCATAAGGTTCCTAAGGAAACAGACCACAAGGAATATTGGCAAAGGAAAAATAAAGAGGAAAAAACCCTTTATTATTAGCTGGGCAATGGGCCCTAAACTCAAGTGAAGACTATACTAGTAAGCTAGAATTTGCTGTGTATTATGTTAGAGACCTAAGAGGACTCTGAGTCCAAGGTGGGACCTCAGGTCTTATCTCTCTCTGGCCAGCTACACAGAGGAAGAAACAGAAAGATGCTAAGTCCGGAGGAGGCCCTGAGTCTGGTAAAGCCCAGGCTGGAGATATATCTGAGGAACTATTTGCCTAGAGATGGTATTACAGGTTTTGAAGCTAGATGAAATCACCCCATCAATGACTGAGCCCTGGGGAGATAAAGAAGCATCACCTAAGACTGGAGGAGTGTCCAGAAAGAAAAAAGTGGGGAGTATAAGCTATACCTGAAGCCAAGAGGGAAAAAAAACACTTTAAGGAGTATACATGTTATTATTCAAATTCTACTATTGGGTCATATAAAATGAGGAATGAGAAAAGCCCTCTGGGTTTAGCAACGTGGAGATCACTGATGACTCTGAATACCCAATGTTAATGGTAGAAGTCCCGGCTTCATCACTGACTAGCTGTGTGACAAGAGACAATCTTTGATTTTTTAGTCTCTCAAAACCTCAGTCTGCAGATGATGATGATGATGATGATGATGATGATGATAACAATGATTCTTAATTCAAAGTGTCATTATGCAGATTAAATGAGATAACATATTAAATGCTCAACACAGGCCCTGTCGCATCACAAGCTTTCAAATATTAGCTGACTCTTAGTCCTGGAAGAGGTCAAAGGCAAACCAATACCGCTTGCTCCTCTTTCTTACAGAGGCACTATGAGACATTCCACAGTTGTTCCTCACATATGTTAAACTAGTTCTTCAGCTTCCTAACTCTTCTTTCTCCTCCCTGAATCTTAAAAGTTATCCTCTCCAGTTGTTCATTTGCAAAATTAAACTTCAGAGCATTTCCATGAGACAAAGCAGCAAGCTGTTTTCTAAGTAGCTCCAGGTACTTCTTAAGAAATGTATTTTGGTACAAGAAATAAAGAAGCCGAACATCTCTCTTTCATCTGAAACTCAAACCCCAAGTTACAGCTGCTATCCTAAGCAGTTTTCAGTTAGTGCTGAATACATATGCACACAGTAAATATGCATATGCAGTAACAGTGGAATATATAGCATCCAAATTTATTGTACCTAATAAAATTGTGTGCTGAAATGGCCCTATCTGCCCACAATATGTCTATAGTAGAATGCCGGTGACCTAATAAAAACTTTAATTCCCATTTGACATTCTTCATAGTAGTAATCTCTGTGCTGACAGGTGGCTAGTAATTTCAAAAGTAATTATGGAGATACTATCTGCAGATGTTTGGGAATGTACTACAAATTCTTGTAAATGGGCGCCATAGGAATATGTGGAAAATGATGGCTGATATAACTTTTACTATAAAGAGATACATTCTCCTTCGGAACATCTGGAAGACCTTGTGTTTGAAAGAATTAGAGGTGGTTAACAGGGACCGCACAGAGGACCTTGGCATTTCATAAGTACACACGGCTTCGTGATGTCAGCAAGACATTGATTTGGTGCGAGGATTTTAAGTCTTCACCCTACATCACCTCCCTCCTGGGCTAGACTTCAGGACAGGAGCCAGATGGATAATTCCTCCCTTTTCTTTTTCCACCAAAAGGAACAAACTAGGACAATATATCAAGTTTATAACTGCTAACAAAAGTCAATGGATGTGCATGGACATGTTTTGTTCCTACAAGTGTTCTGTAAATGAAATGTTCTGCATGCAGCTGGAATGAAACTCTTGGTTATTCAGCTTCTCAAATGATGACAGTCTCAAAAAAGTACGAATATTATTTGTCAATAGCTGCATTTTTGGTAAACAAATTAAAATAATGCCTATATACACAAGTAACACAGGTCTTATCCAAAGGCAGCTTCCTACTAGTTCCTAATTCTATTTGACATTATTTCTTAAATTATGGAATGCATCAGCAGAATGTACCCCTGCCATAGTTAAATCTTCACTATTAATGATAACATGATCCACCTAAAATGTGTGGACCAATGCATTGTATGCATAATTCATCCTCCAGTAATCCCAAGTTTCTTGAACTATCCCTCTTTAAAGCTCACACTTTTTACTTTTGTAGAGTAAAAAAGTTTTGTCTATAAAAATGCTCTGCAGTCTACTACTAGGAATCATATATCTGAAATAAAATATTAAACATTTTTTCTTTGTATTATAGCACTAAATTCTATTTAAAATAGTCGTGGCCCTTGCTAACAATATTCTTTACAATTTCAAGTCAAAAATTACTAACTCAAATAGTTTGATCCCTCACAACTGTCAGCTCTTTTTCAGAGATACTACATCTTATAAATGACATTCATATGGAACTTCGTGAAGCACTTTTACACACTTTTCATTATTTAGGTTTCACTACAATCTAGTGAAACAGGCAGGTGTGATTACTCTGGTTTCATCATCCATGAAACTGAAGCCCAGGAAAATAAAACAGTTTTTGGATTATATGCCTAATACACACACAAACCAGGGAACATGAACTGAGATCTGGTTCCTAGCTGGTTGCTTTTGACTACTCAAGAAGCTTGTCCAGCAAAAAAGGTCACATTCTAAAAGACAGACTTCATCTTCAAAATGTTCAGCTCTTTGTCACAGTTATTCATATTGGTTTCTGTGTATTAAAGAATTAACCTTACTCAAACAGAGGTCGGCTTTTGCCTTCTTTAACTGGAAAGTGATCTCTAGGAAGAATGTCTTCGTTTACATGGGGCCTTGACCACTTAACAGTTTAACAATGTGATTTATGACGAGGGCTTTGGGCCACGTAGTAACCACACTACCTCCAGGAGGGGTGGAGACTAAAAGTCACCATGTGGGTAGTCAAGCATGGAGCCCCAATAAAACTCTGGACACTAAGCCTCAGAAGAACTTCCTTGGTTAGCAATACTGTTTATATTATCACATGTTATTATTGGGAAAGTAATGGAAGAGGACACAGGGAGAGGACAACTGGAAGCTCTGTATTTGGAACCTTTCCGCACTCTATCATGCACTTTTTCCCTTGGCTGATTTTAAGCCATATCCTTTCACTGTAATAAACCGCAACTATTGAGTAAAACAGCTTTCAGTGAGTTGTAGGAGTCCTAGCAAATTATTGAACCCTAAAGCGGATCTTGGGAACCCCCAATGCTGCAAATGGTGTCAGAAGTGAAGGTAGTCTTGAGGACTACACTTCCTAACTTCACAGTTAGCTAACTTGTCACCTTCAGATGAATGTAATGTTTCTTCATAGGATCAATTGGTTAGTCCTTACCTTGAAAAGAAATCCATTTTAACTTCACTGGGGAAAATGCAGTTTATTATAAAAACAATTTTGTGAGAATTACCAAGATTTTGACTCTACCAATATAGAAGACAATCATTCGGATATAGTATATAGTGCTTTCTCTCTCAACGATAGTCTACTTTCTTTGCTGTGATGGAAGAAACCCAAACTACAACATAATGCCCAATGTCATATGTATGATACCTCTTTTCTTTCTGTTACAACTAAATAAAGCCAGCAAGTTTAGTCTCTAGTCAACTTGTCTACCAACAAGTAGAAATGTGTCACTTCTACTTCCAAAGCATTAAATGGGTTTCTTCAGAAAATTTTGGACAACACAAGTCAACCAAATTAGTAAACGAATATCCTGTTTTTAAGCACCTAAAAACACTGAGAAAACTAAGAAACTGATACCCATATGTATAACAAATCCAACTTGGAAAGTGCATAATTCATAAAGTTTTACATATTACTTGAACACAAAACTCTGGGATCTACATTGCACATGCATCACTTGATTCCTCTTTTCCAAGAAGAGGAGGTGAAAAAAAGATCTTTAATCCCTTAAGAAGCCGGGTGCCCTAAACATCTTTGTAAATAGTTTCTTGTTTCAGTGACCACTGAACAGCCTTTTAGGCTTTAGAGTGTACCTGAAATATAAGCTTTTCTACTGGAAATAAACCTAAAATGAAGAAACTGTTATCTCCTAGAAGATGCCACTGAGCTCCCTCAAATTTCCTCACTGAGATGTCAATTAAATGAAAAAACCTTAAAAAAAAAAATCTCTTTTCTCAATGTCCCAAAATAATTATAATAAAGGTAAAGTATCTCTAATTACTATTGGTCTCAAAGAAGATTAATTTAAGGCCTAAAATATGTCTAACCTCCTAGAGATGATGCAGTCATCAAAATAACATTATTTCATTTAAGTTTCCCCTGTCACTAGAGAATGTTCTACACACTCTTATGAAAGTTTTGATACTGAGTAAACAATTGTATTATATCCTACCTGCCTTCTTAAGTAACATGACTTTTATTTTCCTCAAGAGGCACTGAGTTGGTAACATTGACTAATAAGCTATAAAACAGTACTTAAAGAAGAGACATCAAAGTTAAATGATAATCTAAAGGAACCCAAAGAAGCATCTGAAAAAAACTAATACATACTTAAAGGCTGTTCCCTTTCGAGTTTTATTTGGTCAAACTGATTTTTCTCTTATTCTGCAAATTAAAGGGGAAAAGCTGCTCCAAACTAATTAACCATGTCTTTGATGTCACCCAAAGCAAATACGAGAGGACCAAACATGCAACGCTTCTTGACTTAAGAGAGGTCTACATCAGTAGCATTTACAGTCCCTTATTGTATAGAGGTTCAAGTCAGCCTGCTGTAATCACAGCAGAGGGTACAAGATTTTACATTCATGAACACATATCTTTCTCTTTATAGGCCTTTTGTTTTACAGGCTCTTGAATCTGTGAAAAGCAAGACTTTATGAAGATTTTCCATGGGAAAACGTTCATCAGTCTTAGCGATGGACCAGTTATCATTTCATCAGCATCACACTGAATTTCATTGAGGGCCAAGGCTAGTGACTTTCTATTGGAAATGCAGATAAACAAACTGGCACAAAAGGCCTCCATGTCTTTGATCAGAAAATCATTTCTCCCAAATTCTTTCCTCACAAGCTTTTCATCCTCTGCTCTCCTCGTTTCCCATTTTTTTCATGCAGCAAATCCTTGTTCTTTGTATAAGACTCAAGTCAAATATCACATCTTCTCTGAAGCTTTCCCTGACATAACCCTGCCTCCCTCCCTGAGGTCATCACATCATCCTTAGTGCTCCTTTAAAACTTAGTGCCCAGCTCCACTAGCATTTACATCTCTATACTGCAGTTATTTGCTGCACTTTTTCGATTTTTGTATCCTCAGCACTTAGCAAAGCCACATAGTAGGCATTCGGTCAATATTTATGGCATTAATAGATAAGTAGATGAAAGAAAGAAAAAAGTTCCCCTGAGATTATGGTTAGTTTTATTTATACTTATACCCAGAAAAAACTAATAGCCATGAACATTAATACAAATTACAAAAATCTTCATGAATCCAAACAAGAAGTAAATATAATTTCAAATAATTTCTGCTATAGCAAAACCAAATAGCAGTATTAAATTTCTGCTTATGATAGTACAAAATTGACCACATAACAAAGTCGTTTTTCTTCCATCCTCAAGTTGTTCAACATCCATAATCATTTTAATATTTCTGATTATAAACCAAATGGCACATCTGACTTAATCACCTGAAAACAATATGGCCAGCATATGAGGAAGAAAAAGTGGTCAAAATGTCCAGTAGGAACGGTCACCTCTTGCAAAAATTCTTACTGAATTTGTTTTTGTATTCTTAGATTATGTGAATATTGAAACTACATCAAAAACACAGTCCTGTTTCACAGATTCACAGAATCATTAAAGCATTAGTTTTATTGAAAGAGGAGACCGGAAAATAAGGAGTCAAAATGCCTACAAGTATTTACAAAGTGAGTTAAGCCTCCTTTATTTTACAGATAAAAAAAATGAATCCCAGAGCCACTGATTGGCCTATAGAAGATCACCCTTCCTATTGACTCTGGTTCATGTTAATGAAAGGCAAGCAACATAGCTCCAGAGCTGTGTTCAACATTTTTATTCTGCCATCTCCCATCAAAATCTCCAAGTATGCAGTTTGATGATACCATTTGTACATCCAAATGAGAAAGCCTGAGATCCTTCATATCGGATACAGCAGTTCCCATATAATAGAATGCTGACAGGGTCTAAAACGAGCAACTTCCCTCAAGAAGACATGGAAAGTAATGGAGCTTATGGGATAATAAGGCAAAGTCTGGTAATTTACTTCTTTCTAAATCAGTTCTACTCCTACACTAATATCTCATTTATATGTTTATTTAGCAGCATTCTGAATCATTACAACAGACTGCACTGCTTACCCTAATCAATCACTTCACAAATATGAGTAGCTATTACCAGGTTTACTAAACAAGAGTTTTCACTTAGTCAAAAAGCTCCTATTGAAAAAGCCATTTCAAAGATCAAGCCCTACTGATAATGGATCAGAAACAGAAATGGGTTCTTGTGGGGTCTTTTTGTTTGTTAATGATTGCTTAATTCCCTAAAGATTACTCTTCAGTGTCTAGCAATGTGCTTCTTGTATTTGAATATTAATGACAATTACCTGAGGAACTGTCAAAGAAAAATTGCACCAAACAAGTTAAACAACCAAGGAAGACCTTATTCAAGACTGTTACAACAGGGGAGAGAGACTGAACTCAACTCTGCTGAAACAAAAGGGGGGTAGTACTTAAGCCCTGTGGCAAACTAATGGAAAAGGACCTAGGACAGTAGTGAGGAGGCTGCTCAATGTGATTAGACCATCTTTGTTGTTCATTAGCACTTACTGAAGTTAGCTTCCTACCCTCCCAGGCAGTCTGAGAGACAGGGGTGCTCTCTTTCTCCATGATTACATTTAAAGGGGATGGCTCCCAGGTCCTTGAGAAGACATTCCTGGGCTGTAAAACTGATAAGAAGCTGGGAGAAGATTTACACCTCAAAGGTGCAGAGAAAGATTTACAATTACAAATTTTCTAAAATAAATGCTCTAAGATAAGGGAGATCATCTAAGAAAAGGGAGATCAAGGGTTTATATCACAAGAAACAAGTCTAGAGTTTAGTCAAGCTGAGGGCCATTAAGGTGGTCTTGATCAATGCCAGCTAAACTACAAATTCCTGACCTCAGACATTCTTATTCAACAGGCCCTGACGTTGGCCCAGGAAACCTGAATTTTTAACAAATATGCCAGTGATTCTCATGCAGGAGTTCCATGGAATGCCTAACAGGTTTCAACTCTTAGTTGTTTGGCTTGTTTAAGCCCTGTGTTAATACAGAGGAAATATCCAGGCCCAGAAAGAGGGTCATGATCAATTGACAACATGTGCAATAAGCAATGGACAGGCATGGAAAGGGTCTGTAGGTACACTGTGTAACTGCCATCCGCACTGGGTGTTTCCCTGATGGTACAACTCCCATCAGTGGCTACTTAACAATTTCATCCAAAAAAAAAAAAGAGTTAAATCTGTAAAGTCTATTTCCTGAGTGACCCAGCGCATTAAGTTACCCTTGAAACATTGCAACTTTAAAGAGAAGCTACATGGCTTAGAATGGCTTGGACAGCACAGAAAAATTTCCATTTGTAAGTGCAAATTCAGGAGCCTATTACCTTATAGCCATTTTGGGAGGTACAGTGGTCTAGAGCATATTGGTACATTTTTTCCAAAGTGCAAAACAAGTTATTGAACCATGAACCCAACTACCATTTATGAAGAGGCATAATGCTTGATGGGTCTCTTCGGATTTTGGAGGAAATATATACCATATTTGAGTGCACTGCTCAGACCAATTTATCAAGTAATCCCAAGGTTGCCAGTTGTAAGGAGAGCCTAGAGCAACAGAAGGCTCTGCAGCAGGACCAACGTGCACTACAGGTGGTCACTTGGACTTTATGATCCAAGAGACACAATGATACTCAAAGTGTCTACGGCAAATAGGGAAGCTGAATAAAGCCTCTACCAAGATAACAAAAGAGAATTGTAACACAGAACCTCCAGATTTTACAACAAAACCATGCCTTCTTCTGTAGAAAACTATTTTTTTTTAAGATTTTATTTTTTCCTTTTTCTCCCCAAAGCCCCCCGGTACCTAGTTGTATATTCTTAGTTGTGGGTCCTTCTAGTTGTGGCATGTGGGATGCCGCCTCAGCACGGCTTGATGAGCAGTGCCATGTCCATGCCCAGGATTCGAACTGACGAAACACTGGGCCGCCTGCAGTGGAGCGCGCGAACTTAACCACTCAGCCACGGGGCCGGCCCCTGTAGAAAACTATTTTTGCCTTCAAAAACAGCTCCTGGCTTATTGCTGGGCCCTGACAGAGATTGTGTTCCTAACTACAGGACATCAAGGGACCATGTGAACTTAGATGCCCATTTTGAACTGGTGTTATCTGACTCCTCCAAACAACAATGTTAGGTGATGCAGCAAACCATCATCAAGCGAAAATGGCATATAAGTGATGGGGATTGCCTGGAACGCAGGAGTTAGTTGGATGAGCAGGTGGCTCAGATTCCTATATCAGCTATTCCTGCTTCATTGTCTCCTCTCCTCTAATCCATACTCAAGATATCACAAGGAATTACTTTTGATCATTTGAGTGAGGAAGGAAGAAAAAAGCTAGTTCACAGATGATTCTGCATAATATGTTGTCACAACCTGCAAGTGGACTGCTGCAATTACATACCCATCTGACGATGCTCGGAAAGAAAATGGTGAGATAATCCTCCCTATGGGTAGCACTTCAAGCAATTCACAGGGTTGTCCACTTTGCATGGACTGAGAAATGCAGGAGTAGAGATGTAAAGTGGTCAAGTAGGGGCCAGCCCCGTGGCCAAGTGGTGAAGTTCACGCGCTCTGCTTTGGCGGCCCAGGGTTTTGCCGGTTAGGATCCTGGGTGCGGACATGGCACCACTCATCAAGCCATGCTGAGGTGCATTCCACATAGCACAACCAGAGGCACTCACAACTAGAATGTACCACTATGTACTGGGTAGCTTTGGGGAAAATAAAGTGGTCAGTAGCTAGCTGTTTAGCTGAATGGTCAGGGAATTTGAAGGAGTAGCACTAGAAGATTAATGAGAAGGTCTAGAGAAAAAGTAACTAGAAGGACCTCTCATTATGGGCCAGAGTGATGATATTTGTGCCTCACGTGAATGCTCACCAAAGAGCATCACATGCAGAGGAGACTCTAATAATTAGGTAAACAGATGACATGTTCTATGGATGTCATTCAACCTCTTTACCCAATCATCCAAGTGCTTGTTCAAAAGACACATGTAGATAGAGCCTCAGCAGCAATGGAGGCTAAGAATGGGCTCAACACCATGGAATTTCACTCTCTAAGGCTTATCTGTCTACTAACTTTAAGTATCTAAATTGCTGACAGCAGAGACGACTGTTGAGTTCCCAAGATGTCACTATCCCCTGAGGGACTTGGTCAGCCACCTGGCGGCAAGTTGAAACATTAGACCCTCTGCATCTATTGTAGTATGTGGTTTGTCCTCACTAGCATAGACACATATTCTAGATATGAATTTGCCTCCCTAACCTGTAATTCTTCTGCCAGTATCAACATCATTAGACATATTGAATGCCTTATTCACCATCATGGTGAATATTCTGCACAACATGGTTACTGACATGGACTCATTTAACCACAAAGGAAGTGTGACAGTGGGCTTGTGCCCATGGATTCACTGGTCTTAATACTTAATACCCAGAAGCACCAAGTATGGTAGAATGGTGGAATAGCCAAATGAAGCCTGACTCACAGCACCAGTTGGCAGACAATCCTCTCAAAGGGATGGATTCTATCTTACGGAATGTAGTATATACTTTGAGTCGGCTGTCTCTCCATAGTTAGAATACATGGGTCTGAGAATCAAGGGGAAGATGCAAGAGTGACTCCTTCCACTGATATTCTAAATAATTCCCTAGCAGAATTTTTACCTCTGGACTCAGCAATTTTGAGCTCTGCTAGTTTGTAAGTCTTAGTCTCTAAGATAGAAATGATTCCACTAGGAGAAGCAACACTGGTTCTGTTGAATTGAAAGTTGAGACTTCTACCAGTTGTTTCGGGCTCCTCATGACACTGAACCAACAGGCAAAGATAAGGATTACTTTACTGACTGAGATGATAGATTGTGATCATCAAGAGAAAATTAAATTTTTGCTATACAATGGAAACAGGGAAGGCTATGTTTGGAACCTAGAGAATTTCATATCCAATAGTAAAAGTTGATGGAAAACTACAGTAGCAACAACAACAAAAAAAAACTGGACCACTGAGAATTCAGACACTTCAGGAATAAAGATTTGGGTCATTCTACAAGGTTACAGGACATTGACTAGTAGAGGAAGTACTGGTGAAAGGCAAAGGAAGGATGGAAGGGCAGTGGAAGATGGACACAATAAACACCAATTATGGCCTTTTAACTATGTACAGAAATTAGAGTTGTAGTAGATATTTTTCCCACCTTTCTCATTATTTTATATAAGGATTTTTGTTGCTGCTTAACTTTCAGGTTAGTTTTTGATTACAAATTATTCAAATGGAACTATGACTAAATTGAGGAGTCATGAACATCATCCATTATTGGATACCACGCCTTTGCCCGAGGATGGATGCTGCAACTTTTGGGACATTAATCTCTCTTTGGAGAAACAGAGAGCATACTCCTTCGTATGCAGGTTATTTGCATCTTGTTATTCTAGGGCATTAAAGTTACTATTGTTGTGTAGGGAAGTTCTAACATGGGTAAAAGAATGTGCATGGATGCTAAGTAGCCAAAAGAGTAGACTATAGCTGCTTATTAAGCTCCACCCACATACTCTGCTTTGCAATGCTGAGACTGGGACTAAGCAAACTATATTTCTCCTTTGCCAGCTGCTTCTGTATAAATAGAGTTCTACTAGTAGAGGCACTAAATTGGAAAGCAGGAAGAGAAGAGACCGGACTTGCTCCACCTGCTTTGCTTGCTCTTCCTGACAGAACCACTCTAGGAACTGCACTTCAAGCCTAACAGCAGGAGTCTGTTCTGGCAGGAGTTGGCTCCAACCACAGGCCCAGAAACAGCCTTATCATAACATCTTAATTGTACCAGCATCAGGTGGGCAGCATCTTTCCTTAAGTGGTCCAAGTCTCAGCTCCACAAAGCCCTTCCTTTGAGCTCCTGAACTGGTAGTAGCAGCTGCATACCACTCTCTTCTCATATGCTTGGGTTTTAGTGTTCTGGAGTTCTTGGGTTCTAGGATTCTAGGTTCTAATAACTCCAACTTCTTCCCTTGGTTTCCTCATCCCCATGGGTGGTGGCTGCTTCCTGTAGTTATTACTTTCGTGTACTTTCAGTGTCTCCTTTTTGCCTTGTCAGTTCTCCCAACTTCTGATGAACCAATTTCTACATCACAATCTCTCTGTTAAAATAACTACTGTGGTTTTTGTTTTATAATCTTGGTATTTGGGATATTACATAAAAGACCAAACACATTTTTCTTTCCAAAATGTACATGGAAATATATTTTACAGAAAGTTATGCCATCCATCACCACCTTGGGTAAATTTGACAAGTATCTGAAAACAAGAGGTTTGGGTTAGATTTAAGAAAAAGTTTTCTCATATAACTATTTTCCAGTTGCCCAGGTCAAAAATTTTGGAATCTCTCTTTGCTTTTTTTGTTCTCATGCCCCACATCTAACCAGTAAAAAAAATCTCATTGCTCCAAATGGTTAAATTTAGTTAAAGTCCACTCACTTTTATCACTTTCATGGTTACTACCTTGGTTGTACACTGAAATCACTTGGGGAGATTTAAAATTATCAATGCTTGCTCCCTCCTGCAAATATTTTTATTAGTTGCTCTGGGTTTGGCCTGAGCATTGGTGTTTTTTAGAAGGTCCTTAAAGAGGAGCCAAGGTTGAAGAGCACTGACCCTCACTCAGGCCACTATCTCTTTAAATTGTATTATTACAATAGTCCCCATCTAATTTCACAGCTTCCACTTTTCTTCTCCTTAACTCTAAAGTTTTACTCTCCACACTGCAGCCAGGGTGATGTTTTTAAAAATTTACCTGATAATTCAATGTCTTTCCATCACAGAGTAAAATATAATATTTAACTATGGCCTATAGGCCTTATATAATCTGGCCTCAGTAACCATTTGCCACTTTCTCCTTCTCTCTCACCATCCACCAGCACTGTCCTCCTCCAGTTTTCTTGAATACATCAACGATGCTCCAGCCTCAGGCACTTTGTATTTTCCAGATATCCACATGACTCTCTCTTCATTTCTTTCAGGTCTCTATTTTAATGTTACCTTTTTCCAGAGGGGCCTTCCAGGAACACCCTATATAAATAGTTCCCCCCAGCCTGTCACTCACTATCTGCTTTACCCTGCACTACTTTTTTTCTCAGAACTACCACTACCTGACATTATATTATGCCTTCTCCAGTAGAATATAAGTTCCATAAGGGTAGCAATTTTGTTGCGTTCACTTCTGCATGCCTAGTGCCTGGACAATATGCAACACAAAACAGGCACTCAAGAGAATCAACCGAGATGGTGACACAGGAGGCTCACAAACTCCCTTCCTCCCAGAAATGTACAACTACACAAACAGCAATTCCCTCCGAAAAAGATCCATAAACTAGCCAAACGACTCCTAAACGTCAGATGAATGTGAAAATACGCATATCAAAACAGGAATGAAGACAGATTCTGGTCATAAACCCTACTCCCGACAGCACCATACAATCAGGAGGGAACGCCCAACTCCTTGCATCTCTCTGAGGAGTGAAGGATTTAGACCTCAAATCTAGCACCCCAAATTTTAAGACTCCCTCTGGAGAGAAAAGCACCCATAATATCTACCTCTGAAAATCAACAGGGCTTGTGTCCCGAGACCTACGAGGCTAGAATACAAAGAAACAATTTCTTAACCAGCATGCAAGCACTAACTGCAGCTATCCCCCAGGGCTCAGCATAGAGGGGATAGGCAAAATTACTCACTTTCCATCTTTCCCAGAAAAAGCTTTATTTGCATACTTTAAAAGCTACTCCCTGAAGGCCAGCGTTTCAATAATGAAACATTGGACTTAAACTACACATTATACCAGATGGACTTAACAGACATATACAGAACATACCATCCAACAGCAGCAGAATATACATTCTTTTCAAGTACACATGGAACATTATTCAGAATAGATCATACATTAGAATACAAAACAAGTCTTTATTAATTTAAGAAGATTGAAATCATATCAAGCATCTTTTCTGACCACAATGCTTAGGAAATTAGAAATCAATTACAAGAAGAAAACAGCAAAATTCACAAATATGTGGAGAATAAACAGCATGTTCCTAAACAACCAATTAGTCAAAGAAAAAATCAAAAGAGAAATCAAAAACTACCTTGAGAAAAATGAAAATGAAAATATCAAAACTTACGGGATCCAGCAAAAGCAATTCTAAGAAGAAAGTTCATAGTGATAAATCCTTACAATAAAAGAAAGATCTCAAATAAATGAGCTAAATTTACACTTCATGGAACTAGGAAAAAATGAACTAAATAAGCCCAAAGTTAGCAGAAGGAAGGAAATAAAAACGATCTGAGTGGGAATAAATATAATAGAGACCAAAAAGACAGTAGAAAAGATCAATGAAACTAAGAGCTGGGTTTTGAAAAGATAAACAAAATAAACAAACTTTTAGCTAGACTTACCAAGAAGAAAAGAGAACTCAAAGAAATAAAATAATACATGATGAAAGATGAGACACTACAACTTATACCAGAGAAATATAGAGAATCCTAACAGACTACGATGAACAATTATGTACCAACAAATTGGACGACCTAGAAAACATGAAAAAATTCATAGAAACATATAACCTACCAAGACTGAATCATAGAAAATCTGAACAGACTGATTACTAGTAAGGAGACTGAATCAGTAATCAAAAACCTCTCAACAAACAAAAACACAGGACTAGATGACTTAACTGATGAATTCTATCAAATATTTAAAGAAGAATTAATACCAAGCCTTCTCAAAATCTTCCAAAAACAGAAAATGAGGGAACACTTCCAAAATCATTTTTCAAAGCCAGCATTACCCTGATACCAAAGCCAGACAAGGACATTACAAAAAAAGAAAATTACAGGCCAATATCTGTGGTGAACATAGATGCAAAAATCCTCAAAAAATATTAGCAAACCAAATCAATAACACATTAAAAAGATCAGACAAGATGATCAAGTGTGATTTATTCCTGGGATGAGAGGATGATTCAACATACACAAATCAATTAATGTGATACACCACATTAACAAAAAGAAAGATAAAAATTATATTATTATGTCAATAGATGCAGAAAAAGCATTTGACAAAATTCAATATCCTTTCATAATAAAAACTGTCAACCAACTGGGTACAGAAGGAACATATTTCAACATAATAAGCCATTATATATGACAAGCTCACAGCTAACATCATACTCAATGTGAAAAGCTGAAAAGTTTTCCTCTAAGACCAGGAAAAAGACAAGGATATCCACATTTGCCACTTTTATTCAAAATAGTATGGGAAGTCCTAGCCAGAGTAATTAGGCAAGAAAAAGAAATTCAAATCAGGAAGAATGAAGTAAAATTGTCTCTACTTGTAGATGACATGATATTATATATAGAAAACCCTAAAGAACAAAAACCATCCACCAAAAAATTGTTAGAACAAATAAACAAATCAAGTAAAGTTACAGGATATAAAAATCAATTGCATTTCAATACACCAGCAATTAACTACTGGAAAAAGAAGTTAAGAAACAATCTCATTCATAATAGCATCAAAAAGAATAAAATATATAGGAATAAATTTAAACAAGGAGGTGAAAGATCTGTACAATGAAAACTGTAAGACACTGATGAAAGAAACTGAAGATGACACAGATAAATGGAAAGATATTCTGTGTTCATGGATTGGAAGAATTAATACCGTTAAAATATTCATACTACTCAAAGCAATCTACAAATACAATGAAATCCCTATCAAAATTCCAATGACATTTTTCACAGAAATAGTAAAAACAATCCTAAAATGTGTATGGAATAAAAATCGCTCTTAATAGTCAAAGCAATCTTGAGAAAGAAGAACAAAGCTGGAGGCATCATGCTTCTTGATTTCAAACTATATTATAAAGCTATAATAATCAAAACACTATGGTATTGGCATAAAAACAGGCACATAGATCAATGGAACAGAATAGAGAGTTCAGAAATAAACTCACACATAAATGATCAATTAATTTATGACAAAAGAGTCAAGATTATACAAGGGGAATGGAGAGTCTCTTCAATAAATAGTGTGGGAAAAACTGTATAGCCCCTTGCAAAAGAATGAAACTGGACCCTACCTTATACCATACACAAAAATCAACTCAAAATGCATTAAAAACTTGAACATAAGCCCTGAAACCATACATCTCTTAGAAGAAAACATTGGTGGAAAACTCCTTGATATCAGTCTTGGCAATGATTTTTTGAATTTGACACCGAAAGCAAAAGTCAACAAGTGGGACTACATCAAACTAACAACCTTCTGCACAGCAAAGGAAGCCATCAACAAAATGAAAAGACAACTTATGGAATGGGAGAAAATATTTGCAAACCACGTATCTGATAAGAAGTTAAAATCCAAAATATACAAGGAACTCACTAGAAAAAAAATCCCAAATAACTCAATTAAAAATGAGCAGACAGGGCCAGCCCTGGGGTGCAGTGGTTAAGCTCACACGCTCCACTTCACCAGCCCAGGGCTCACTCGTTTGGATCCTGGGTGCACACCTATGCACTGTTTGTCAAGCCATGCTGAGGCAGGTGTCCCACATATAAAGTAGAGGAAGATGGGCAAAGATGTTAGCTCAGGGCCAGTCTTCCTCAGCAAAACGAGGAGGATTGGCAGCAGATGTTAGCTCAGGGCTAATCTTCCTCAAAAGAAAAAAAAATGGGCAGAGGACCTACACAGACATTTTTCCAAAGAAGGCATGCAAATCACCAACAAGTACATGAAAAGGTGCTCAACATCAATAATCATTAGGGAAATGCAACTAAAAACCACAATGAGATATTACCTCACATCTTTAGAATGGCTATTATCAAAAAGACAAGAGATAAATGCTGACGAGGATGTGGAGAAAAGGGTACCCTTGTACACTGTTGGTGGCAATGTAAACGGTTGGTGGGTATAGCCGCTATGAAAAAAAGCCTGGCAGTTCCTCAAGAAATTAAAAGTAGAACTACCATGTGATATAGCAATCCCACTTCTGGGTATATGTCCAAAAGAAACAAAATCATTATGTCAAAGAGATGCCTATACTCCAATGGTTATAGCATCATTCTTCACAATAGCCAAGGTATGTAAACAACTTAAGTGTCTGTCAACAGGTGAATAGATAAAGAAAATGCAATACAGAAACACACACACACACACACACACACACACACACACACAATGGAATATTATTCAGCCTTGAAAAAGAAGGAAATCCCGTCATTTTTGACAACGTGGTTGAAACTGGTGGGCATTATGTTGAGTGAAATAAGCCAGACAGAGAAAGACAAACACTGCACGGTTTCACTTAAATGTGGGACGAAAAAAAAAAAGTTGAACTCATTGAAACAGAGTGTAGAAGAGTGATTGCCAGGGGCTGGCGGGTATGGGGCATAGGCAGAGGTTGTAAAAGGGTACAAACTTTCAGTTATAAGATGAATAAGGTTTAGGATTTAATGAATAACACAGTACTTTAATTGATAACATCATATTGTATAATTGAAATTTGCTAAGATAGTAGAAGTTAAACGTTCTCACCAAAAATAAAAAAAGGCAAATATGTGAGGTAATGGATGTGCAAAAACAAACAAAATAGGTACTCAATGAGTGAATGAATAAATTATGCTTCAATCTGTCGGTTATTGATAGATTTATTAATAAATGATAAATGAATTATTGCAGTCGACATTCTTTTCAGTCCTCACATTGCACAATTGGTTTCTTTTCAATAATTCAATTTAACAAACATATATTCATACTCTCTCAACTATCACCACAAGAAATGATTCTACAACAGTATGTTGTAGAATATCTAAATATGTCATATCTTTTGTAATATGTAAATATGTTAGGATTTAATATACTTGAGCTAAAGGAAACAGAAAACATAACTAATATTAAATCTTAAAATCCAGCAGTGTATAAATTAAATTAATTTCCCTAGACTTCGGGTGTTAAAAAAAACTTCAATCTTCCTCTTTTAGGTGCTACATTAAATCTGGAGCAATCTTTTGCATCTAATGAGAATTCTGACCCACTAGTATGAGAATTAGCCCCACTGCTGAGGATCAGTGAAATCCTTAAAAGCAATCTAATACTGTGAAAAAGCACAGTGTTTTGTGCTCTGGGGCAAAAAATGTGACCTGGGGCAAAACTCTGGCCCTCTTGTTGCCTAAGTTTCCTTATTAACCGAAAAGATGAGTGAATAAAATATTTCTAAGTCTGTTCCACATCTCAAAATTCTTATGATTCTAAGAAAGATAAATTCATTTTCCCAGCACAATCCACAGTTAACTGTTTCATGTTTATTTTTAAAAGTTAGGAATTGCTCTTAACTGTCTCTGGCCCTATATTTTTATCACTCCATATTTTTATTGATAGTTACTTATCTTTGAATGCAAAATATTTTCAACAAGGAAAAGTTGCAAAAAGATTTAAACTTTGGGTCCTATGGTATGCTGCAGTCTTCTTGCACCAGGTTGCATAGCAGACTATGACATTTTCAAGAACTTTGCTGGCCAGCCCAGTGGTGCAGTGGTTAAGTTCACACGTTCCACTTCGGTGACCCAGGATTCGCCAGTTCAGATCCTGGGTGCGCACCTACGCACTGCTTGTCAAGCCATGCTGTGGCAGGCGTCCCACATATAAAGTAGAAGAAGATGGGCATGGATGTTAGCTCAGGGCCAGTCTTCCTCAGTAAAAAGAGGAGGATTGGTGGCAGATGTTAGTTCAGGGCTAATCTCCCCACCTCCCCCACAAAAAAAAGATAGAAAAAAGAATTTCGCAAGCATGGTATTAGATACAACTAACATTAAAAGTTAAGTTATATACTTACAATTGAATGGACTATATATTTTCTTAAAAGATAAAACTCAAAACTGATCACTTTCTAATTATTTTACATTTTACTATTATCTATGCTTTTGAGGTTATTTCTATTTTATCAGTATGGTGAAATGGTTAGATACTACACATCTCTTCCCAAATCCATGTTCAGTAGCAACATGTCGGTACCTTGAAGTCAGCCATGTGGGAATACTCACACTACAGAAATAGACAAATGTTACATATCAGGTCTCTCGCCCCGCCCCCATCCCCCTGCAGCCTATTGTTAAACATTTGCCAGCACACTACCATTTACATCACAGACTCAATTATACTACACTGCTTTATAAGTTAGAAATTAATAGGGGCCGGCTCCGTGGCCTAGTGGTTAAGTTCGTGCGCTCCACTGGGGCAGCCCAGGGTTCGGATCCTGGGCGCTGACATGGCACTGCTTGTCAGGCCACGTTGAGGCGGCGTCCCACATCCCACAACTAGAAGGACCTGCAACTAAGATATACAACTGCATGGGGGGGGGGGGTTGGGGAGATAAAGCAGAAAAGGAAAAAAAAAAAAAAAGATTGACAACCGTTGTTAGCCCAGGTGCCAATCCTTAAAAAAAAAAAGAAAAAAGAAATTAATAGACCAAAAGGGACAATATTTTTAAAACTCAAAGACAAAACATTCCGTATTTTTTTACTGGAAGACTTTCCTAACTCTGCTGAACTGATAGTCAGTCTTTCCTTATGAGGCAATGAAAGAAAATAGCACATCTGGCTGAGACTGACTGGTGGTTCAACCAATCAGGCTTTTTAATTCAAAGAGAGAAAATAACTTTCACATTATTTCTCTCAAGTAATTGTCAAGAAAGAAAATCATCTAAGAATCTGGAATATTTGTAGAGTATGACTGCTATATTCCAAGATTCTAGACCAGAGCTATGTAATTTTTTTTCTGTAAAGAGTCAAATAGTAAATATTTGGGGCTTTACGGGCTGTACAATCTCTGTTTTAATTAATTACTCATCTGTACCATTGAACGTGAAACCAGTTATGGACAATACATAAAGGAATGGGCATGGCTGTATTCCAATAAAATTTTAATTACAGAAACCGGCAGCAGGCCAAATTTGGCCCATGAGCTTTAGTTTGCTGACCATTGTCCTAGACAGTTCCTAGAATACTGTGCATGTTAATAAGTATTTATTAAGGAAACTTGTATTAGTCTGCTTGGGCTGCCATAACAAAATACCATAGACTGGGTGGCTTAAAAAACAGAAATTTATTTTCTCACAGTTCTGGGGGCTATGAGTCCAAAATCAACATTCTGGTCAATGCAGTTTCTGGTGAAGGCTCCTCTCCTGGCTTGTGGATAGCCACTCTCTCACATGGCTTTTCCTCAGCAAGCATAGAAAGAGAACTCTGGTATCTCTTCCTCTTCTTATAAGGGCACTAGCTCTATTGATTAATGCCCCATTTGTGACCTCATTTACCTTTTATCACCTCCTCATAGGCCCTATCTCCAAATACAGTGACATTGGAGGTTAGGGATTCAACATATGCATTTGGGGGAGGAACACAATTCAATTCACAGCATTCCATCCCTGGGCCCCGCAAATTCATATCCTTCTCATGTGAAAAGCACATTCACATGATCCCAACAGGCCCAAAAGTCTTAATTCATTCCAACATCAACTCTAAAGTCCAAAGTTCAAAGTCTCATCTAAATATCATCTAAATCAGACATGAGTGAGATTTGAAGTATGACTCATCCCAAGGCAAAATTCCTCTATAGATGTGAACCTGTGAAACTGTCACCCAGGCAAGTCCCTAAAACATTCTCTATGTCTAATGCTTTGTTTTTAAGTTATGCTTGCTTATAAGAACCAAGGCAGAACAATGCCAGATAGCCAAATGGCAGAACCAGTTCAAACCAGAAAGGTCCAAGAAGATAATGGGGTGCCATGGGCAAAAGGAAATGTGTGCAAAAGGTGCAAGAAGGGAATATTTGTGCATGCCCCAAATGCCCCCACCCAAGTGATGACATGGAGACCCCTCCCCCTTCACATCCCATAAGAACCCTGCTCACCTTCCCTTCAGGAAGAAGGTGTTTTAGAGCAGGAGCTCTGCCTCCTCCATTCATTAATCAATGAATAGCTTCTGCTCTGCTATTCTTAACCTAGTCTCGTTCTATTGGCACAAGCAGCTCCTGGTGAAAGGACTCACTTGCGAGTCACCGGTCCTTTAGGGCTCGGTAACAAAACCAGACAAGTTATGCACTTCCAAAATACAATGCTTTGACAGGCAAAGGATAGATATTCCCATTCCAAAAGGGAGAAATTAGAAAGAAGGAAGGAGTAGCGGGTTCCAAGCAAGTCCAAAACCCAGCAAGACAAATTCCATTCGATTTTAAGGCTTGAGAATAATCCTTTTGGATCAATGCACTGTCTTCTAGGCCCACTGGGATGGCAGTAACAGGGCTCTGTAGGGCAGCTCTGCCCCTTCAGCTCTCTGCAAGGGCCTGCCCCTGAGGCACTGAGCAGGACATCCTGGTCTGCCAAAGGTGAAGAGGAAACAGAAAAGGAAGCAGCCCTGCCCTCTGGGCATGTGGTAGGAGGAGCAGCCTTGAGGACCTCTGAATCACCTTCAGGGCCATTCTTCCCTTTTCTTGAATGATAAAGCATGTGTGCAGCAGAATAGCTCTACCATCCTATCCTGTAGAATCTAAGAGGCCTCCATCCCTCATTTTGTCCCATCTCTGTCCCCTTTCAGTTCAAACCAGGAAGGTTTCTACTTGTATAGTATAATCTCATAATCTCTTTATCAAGTGACAGCCTACCACACTCCTGCTGTTCTCTTCAGAACACCCATTCTTGATTTTTTGCAATATGGACAAGCCAAGAATTTTCCAAATCTTTAAATTCTGGTTCCTTTTTACCGAGCTATTCCTTCTTCAATTCATTCCTCTCCTTTCGCATTTTACTATAAAGCAGTCAGAAGGACCCAGACCACACCTTCAACATGTTGCTGTGAAATATCCTCAGCTAAATATTCGACTGCATGGCTCACAAGTTCTACCTTCCATGAAATCCTGGAACACAGTTTACCCAAGTTGTTTGCCACTTTATAATACAGATGCCTTTTATCCAGTTTCCAGTAATCTGTTCCTCTTTTTTGACTGATACTTCACCCCAGAATGGCCTTTAATGGCCATATTTCTACCAACATTCTGTCTGCAGCAACCTAGGCTTTTTCCAGCATGCACCACTTCGAGATGCCATAAATATATACCATAGACTGGGTGGCTTAAACAACAGAAATTTTATTTTATCATAGCTCTGGAGGCTACAAGATCAAGGTTCCAGTGATTTAGTTTCTGATAAGAGTTCTCTTCCTGGCTTGTAGATGGCTGCCTTCTCACTGTATGCTCACATGGTCTTGCCTCGGTGTGCACAGAAAGAGAAAGAGGTCTGGTCTCTCTTCCTCTTCTCATAAAGATGGCAGCCCTATTGGATTAGAGCCATCCTTGTGACCTCATTCAACCTTTATCACCTCCTCATAGGTGATTCCAAATACAGTCACAATGGAGGTCAGCGCTTCAAGATACGAATTTTGAGGAGACAGAATTCAGTCCATAGCAGAAGTGAATATCAGAACCAGCAATCTGATTTAATTACTTCTTTTTACTCTTAACTTATATTTGCAAAACACTTTACAGTTTACAAATCTTTTTCCTGGGGCTTACCACACCTTATACAATGTATATAAAGACTTGGCCCATAAAAAAGAGAAATCTGTCTAGAACACTATAACAAAGAAATCTCTCCCTAACCCATTCCCCTCATGGACTTAGCTTTTGAATACAAGCATGAATAGGATAAAGAACTGATTTATCTGATGGATTACTTTATCTGTCTGTCCCATGCAACTGCTTCATTATGGTGTCTTAAACTTGTCAAGGAAAAGCCTAATACATTGCAGCAAGCACATTCTTTGCTGACAGTGAGGTAAAGTTTAGTTGCACGGGTCTTGCTATTAATAATTGTAGTACTGTTGATGTTAGAATCAAGTCCAAGAGATATCTAAACTTCTCTTCATCAGCATAAAACTTGGCTGGGCTTTTTTTTTCCCTTTTTTAAGCATCATTGTGAGAGACTTACATTTCCATGGCTTTATCAAACAGATCATTAGAAAGGTTTTTAAATTGGGACTTTCTTTTTCTGAAGTATTTCAGTACAGATAGCCAGCTGGAATCTATTGATGGTTTCTGTGTATGTAAGTTCGGGAGGGAAAGAAGGGGGGATTGAAAGAGAGAGATGGAGTATTAGGGCCTCAATCTCCATATGTGTTTCACCAAATATAATTGCTTTATTCTGGAGTAACATTTTGAAAATGAATGTAAAATTGCCTATAAGACAGAATAGGTCAGAAAAAGCAATTTCACTGTTCTTATTTTCATTGGCATCTATAAAAAGTTAAAATTTTTTATGATTTCATCCCAAGTTTATTCTCATAACAAGGTATTTTTTTCACTATTTTGGAAAGGACACTTTAAGACAATTATTGTTGCAATATTCCATGCATTGCAAAATTGGTACTATATATCAAGCAATACCTGCATCAACCTACACAAGACAAAAATAATTATATCTGAGAGTTTTGAAATGTACATTTTGAAGATGACTCAAAAAATATATATATTGTGATCTCAATTATTACTCTCACTCTAAAGGAAACTAATCCATGCTGCTCTTCCTTGTTTTTTTTTTAACCATTTAAATCATTTTCTAATGCCATAGTCATGTAGGATTACTACAAAGCTCACTGAAACCTCCAGAAAGAACAGGAGACCTGGAGAGAGTGAGACCAGGGTTTTAGAACCTAGGCTATGGTGCTGACCTCAAGGAAGATAATCAGAAGCTCAAATAAAAGTGACCAATATATCGTAGTAAACTGGGCTCAATCTAAGCCAAAAACTTTGTACTTTGGGAGCTAGTCTAGCAAGTGAGCTGTGCAAACAAGAATTTCCAGGCAGTGGTAATACTCTGGGTCAAGCAAATGGGCAGTGGGGTTTTAATTCCAGGTGATCTCTTTGGCTTCCAACAAGCCATTAACCATCACTTGAGGGCCATGGGGAGTTGGGAATCAGGGCTCAAAGGACTCTCAAGGCAGGGTTTCAGAATCTGATAATAATTAAGTTCCAATCATTAAGATCCTTATTTTATTTGTTAAAAGATTTCCTAACTGCCCCACCTTACAGTAAGGTCACTTTTACATTTAAAAATTTGCTCCTTAGCAATACTCAACATGTATATAGTGCTTTGCAGCTTTCAAAGAACTTACACATACATAATATATTCTTCACAGCATACCTGAAACAGGAGGATAATAGATATTTTCACACCCACTTTATCAAAGAGGGGACCAAGAATTGTGTAGCAGCAGGGCCTGGGCCAGGACCCATTTGAGTCTCTCTAGTGCTTTTCCAGTGTGCTGTATCATGATGCCTTTAAGGAAGCAGATGATGTAAAACTCCCCCTTTCTGATCTTTTCCATATGTATGTGAGAGAACGTAGATGGAAGCAACCCACTGTCTTGGCTGTGCACTGGCCCTTGTCATCACCCTGTTCCTTCTCTAAAACCTTAAACATCAGTATTCTACTCAGAAGAAAATCTCCCAACTTTTTGTTGTTTCACTCCCACTAAACCCACTTGAACTTAACTGAGATCTTAGTCTCTTGAATCCTCCTTTTTGTCTTCCCCATTTAGCTCTCTCCAAATCTTACAGTCTTTATTATCAGTATCCTCACTTTTTCTCATCTCTTTGTCCTGCCACATCTTCCCGACAAGGTCCCTGTCATAGATCAATCCAATTCTCTACCTCAAGGCCAAGTTTTAGAGAAACCCTGAGTTGACATGATGCAATGTTTGTCTTTTTCTCTGGCTAGGTTACTTTCCCATTTCTATAATAAGTGTTCTAAACTTTCAGCACCATCCTAATGCTCTTATCCCACCTCTGCCCTGCTCATTTTATCAGACAATATTTTCTACCTCATCAAGGTCTTCAGGTGCAAGTTTTCTTTCTCCCAAGCTTTAATTGTCTTTATAGCATCCTTTGTTCATCTTTGCTTTCTCCTCTTCCTTTGCCTTGAATCTCATTCCCTACCCTTGGATAGTCCTCCTTACACAATCTCCATCATTTCCACTATCTTCAATCTATCCTTTAGTGCCAGTTACTTCCCTAAATAAAATAAAAAATAAAAGGAGCAAGCTTCTCCCAACTTAAAAGGAACTCGGATATTTCATCACCAAAAAACTTCACAAACAAATTTCTTAAAAGAGTAGTCTACATTTTACGTATCTACTTCACCTCTTTCCATCCTACATAGTCTAGCCACCTCAGATAAATTTCTGCACTCTCCATAATGCAAAAGATCATAAACTAGTCAAAGAAGTAAAATGTGTCAATTCAAAAATGGTCTATTTCTGCTTTACCTTGCCAAGAACCATCCACAATGTGAAACATAAAATTTTTTAAAGTTTGGTTATATATATGATCCTTTAGGAGGGGTGCTTTGAGGAAAAAAAATATTACTTCCATATTTAATTTGGTCATTTATAAATATATTCTCCATTATTCCAATTATACATTGAAGTTATTATATTTTCAAAGAAAAGTCAATGGAATAGAACCATATGGATTAGTCAGGCATATTTATTGAAGATAGTTTGCATTCTATTAAAATTTCACAAAAATAAAACATCTTTCATAACCAGAGTATCTTCACCATAGTTTGTTTTTTCAACAAGAAAGTCAGCCTTTAATGGGGATAAATAGGTTGTTTCTTTTTTTAATATTGTCTGAGTGTGTTTTTACTTATAGACCTAAAAAAATTAGCTCTTTATTCAAGCTTTTTGTAATCCTTCTACTCCAGTCTCCAGTGTATTGATTTTACATTGAATGACTGTGAAGCAGTTTCAATACTCAGATTTTACTCTTTCACGTCATAAGTGCCCACATCTCTTACTTGCTTGGAGTCTGAGTTCATTTAGACATGGTCTAGCTTCTATCAGGCTGTAGGCCAAAGACCTCAGAAAACTGCATGACTGCTTCAGGAATGTTTTTATAGTTCCTCATCCAGTTTAAGACAGATAGAAAACGATGGTATGTCAGAAAGTTCCATGGGGATATTATTGGTGTGTTCAGGCATGGATATATTATGCGGGAATGGAGCATTTACATTTAATCATGGAGCAGTTGTTTAAATGGGAAAAAATGTTTATTCGAATGTATATATATTATGCAGTAATTGCCCTGATCCTTAAATGCAAAACATGGCTTTCTCTCTCTCTGGTATTTTGGAATTTGACCCCATTTTGAGGCAAAAACAATGTTTAACTGCCTTTAAACATGCACAGGAAAGGCTTTCAGGCACCGGTTGTTTCCCAACTGGGAATCCCTTCACAGTAAATTGCATCACTTACTCTCATTGTGGTGATGGTGGGGTATCAAAACCAACCAAACCAGCCATGATGTGGGCTGTTAACACAGGAAGGTGCAGAACCCAAGTGCAGCTAACTCTAAAAAGTAAGCTGCTATTCAAATTAACCATGATACTTTGTAAGATCTATTTCTAGTTTTCAACCCATTGGGATACATACAATACATGTTTCTATAATGAAAAGATTTTGAGGAGAGGGCAGATATTTTTTAACAATCAAGGATCACAAGGGAGCTTATTTGTTTCTCTCTTCCTAATTGTCACATAGTTAACTCTATATTATTCTGAGGCTGATTACCCAATTGTGGACTCTACTAACCACTGATTTCCCTCATTTTCCCTCTGGCTCCTGGCCTTTCGGACAACACATTGCTCATTAGCAACCCCACCTAAAGCTGGGCAGGAGTAACAAAATCTGCTGAAACACAAACCAGTCTATTCTGCTCCTTGTTAGTAGTTTTGTAGAAGAGGATATGGAAACTGTTCATGAAACCAAAGTTTTTGGATTATGAGTAGATGTCAATTATCTATGTATCTCCAGCTCTCAATACCACAGATAATTGAGAGTTGGTCACATTACCAGACATTTAAGTCACAATAATCTATCCTTGTTTAGGTTTATCTCTGCTCTCTCCACTCTCTTATACTAAAATACTGTTTCCTACATGTCAGGTTTTGTGATCAGCCAGTCTGAAACCTTCCTTAAAATTATTTCAAAGGTAGCGGTCATCTCCCTCAGCAACTGAAGTAGCAACAAAATACTAGACATCTGCCCATGCGTACTACACTTGCCCTGGGAATAATAAAAATAAATAAAATCCTTGAGTTCTGCATTTAAGGTAGACTCCATGTGTCATTTACTTTCGTCACATAAAACACATTAAGTGATACAGTCTGACAAAAAGAAAAAATTTAAGCCTGTCAGATCTTTAGAATTTAATAAAGTTTTAACCACTATGAATTTGATGTGGATGTTTTGAGACTATTAAGTTGGATTATTTTTCTTCTTTGTTGTATATGAGATATATTGGGTTTTAATTTTAATTTTAAACATAAGGAATTCAAAGTAAGTGAAATGAAACTAAAATCTTATCTGTGGACCAGGCTGGAGTTTTATATACACATATATTAGACCATTATGCTCCATCATGATGTTTTAATTAAGCAGAATAAAAGAGATTTGAGAGGAATCTAGAGTGGTGTATAAAGAGAGCAAAAGTTCAACTGAGGAAAAAAAGAAAATCAAAAGAAAAGATGTTCATATGAACATGAAAGGCAAGGATCTAGAAATTTACCATATTGCTAAAGTCAATAGTAATGAACTGACATTATAAGATTAGCATGAGTCAGATTCAATGCAACCTCTGTTGTCATCCCAGATAACACTCATGGGAAAGAAAAAAGGACATAAGATTAAAACAAATCAAGAGCAAAATGATTATTTGTTCATTCATCCAACAACTATTAATTTAAAATCTAAACACTAGGACCAAAGAAGAAAGCTTTCCTCTGCTTGCAAAGAGCTCCAGAGAAATAATAACAAAATGAAATGTAGGTGATACTGAAACGCGAACTGTACACCAACAATCCTTGAGCTAGCAGGTGACAACTAGAGACTATTAAAACTACTTAACTTTCCCAAGATATTTCAACTATTCCTTCCAAGATTAATGGTGGCAATCCCTTATGCAATAAAATCTACTTTGTGTTTGTTTTATACCCATTATAACTTAATCACTAAAGAGACAGTATCATTAAAAAACACAATATTTTCTAATCCCCAATGCTTCACTGCAACAACTATAGAGAGAGAACACCCAGGATGATTAACGTCAAGTCCATTCTATTCCTTTCAATAACATTTAATTGAGTACTTCCTATATACTAGTTAAATCCCTTAGCTAAAGTACTCCCTCTCAAACCATAGTGGTTATGCTCCTAAAAACCCTGGTTGGAGAATTTGTACAATCAGAACCTAAAACCTTATGGGAAAATTAAATCAGGAACACCTGTTCACAACAGAACCAATGAAGATGCTGTTTTGCCTTCTTCTAAAGCTATCATGGTTTTTCTACTCTTGGCAAGATTTGAAGCAGTGTCATCCCCTACCCATCCACTTGCTTATAGTCTCAAAATAAATATTTGTCCATTTAAGGACTTCACAATACTTATTTAAGATATACTTTCACTGAATGGCACATATTATTACTATTTGATGTAAAACACCAAGTGGTAATGCCTTTGTGCAAAAATAAAATAATAAATTTTCATGATCTCAGGGTAAACTTGACTAACTATACAGAGAACTAAATGTGGGCTGATCGATATGGTAGCCATTGGCCACCTATAGTTATCAAGCACTTGAAATGAGGCTCACCCAAACTGAGATACGCTTTAAGTGTAAAATGCATACCACATTTCAAATATTTAGTAGAAAAGAGACATCGTTAATAATTTTTATGTTTACTGCATGTTGAAGTGATATTTTTTATATATAGGGTTAAATAAAACATTACTAAAATTAATTTCATCTGTTTCTTTTTAGCATGTTTAATGTGACTACTAGAAAACTTAAAATTATAAATGTGGTTTGCATTATTTTTCTGTTGAATAGCACTTGTACAAAGAGGAACCGGCAAAAAAACAATGTGAGTTCATCCTTTCAGAGACACCCAGCATTACCCAGTGACTGCAACAATTTTGAAACTTGGAGTCACTTGTCATACTCATAACCTTGATCCAAAATTCTTCCATTTATGGAAAATATTATAAAAATATAAATCCGCATTTTCTGAAATATGCCCTCATTTATAGTAGGGGAGAAGAATCTGTTAAGCCCCAGCACCTGTAACTGACAATTAAAATTGGAGAAACAGAATGAGGAACCTGCTCTGATTTGGGTTCGGATTTAGGCAGTTGGTCAGTATAACTCTAAATTTTAATACCTAACTTTATATATATTATAGAATATAACAATAGCTCACATTGGTAGCCGAGGTTTAAATCAACTCTTCCTTAAACCATATTCCGAAGAGATCAGTAGCAATGATCCAATCTGTTCTCCCAGACATACTTCACACAGACTAATAATGCACAGGGAACTCTTACATGCGTTTCTAACAGACAGTTTCTACTAAATTTGGCTTCCTTGTTTTGAAAACCTGAGTTAAACAATGTAAGAAGATGAATCGTATTTTCTGCATTAAATTATAACTTCTAAATTGTTATAATTTCAAAATAAAACTATAGAAAAAGCTGGATCTATACAAAATACAGTGTCAGAGTATCTGCCCAAAGTCTGAAGACTAGGTGAGACAAGAGATTACAAATGTCTAGTTCCCGGGGCTACATCCCATGGAAGATCTGCACAGATATTTTTATAATTTGGAGTTAGTTGCCGACATTTAAAAATCACAAAATTTTACCAAAAAGTCATGCTTTCTCATTTCTCTAGGAAAACAAAATCAGAAGGATTGTCAAAATTTCACACGTGCTGTCCAGCTCATCAGAGTTCCCACTACTTCCTATTGACTCACACTTCATCTTCCTTACCTGACTGCTCCTTGTGTGCTTTTGAGTTTGCAACTCCTAAACTAGGGAAAATTTTGGTAAATGCATAACAACTGTTTACGTCAGTTACTATAGGACACCCAGCATTATCCACAACATGTGGGCACAAGGACTTTCACTAGCCCTTGAATACAAATAATCTCACACACCCACACACAAATGAAGGCACGTTTTCTTAGGGTGGTTGTACATAGACGCATATCTGAAACAAGGATTTAAGTACAAGTAATTTACTTCATAGGTGATCCCAGAAAACAACAGTAGTAAATAAGGTGGCAACACAGAGAAAGATGCTAATACAGTGTGGAGGAGTAGGTTAATACAATGGGAAGCTAGGGCTAAGTTGTGCTAGGGACCTCTGCAATTGTCCCACTTCAGAGTTGTTCCACCTGAGGGGCAAAGAAGTGGGATATTTATACACCAACTCTTGTCCATCATAAGTCAAGTGCTTATCGTAGGCGTGTTAGGGCCCCAGCACTTCTAGTCCCATCCTCACTGACATGACCCTGTCACACACCCATGAGCAAAGAAAGATTCAGGCAGAGAGCTGGAGGTGCTTACATCAGGAAACCATCAAGTTGTATGAAACAGTGAGAAAATACAGGCAGGACACTGACATTATATGCCTTAGTCTGCCCCTTGCACCAGAGAGATCCATTCACATCATTTGTTTATTTTCCACTATCTTGTTCCTAATTCTTCAAAGTGGGACAAACCACAATTTCTAACACCAAAATATGTATAACTATGCTATGTTTTCCTTAACTTGACTAGAACTTTTGCTCATCAAATTTCCCCTCTCAATAGGTTTACCCAGATCTTCATCCCTGAGGGATCTGAGCTTCCAGTTACCAGCCCCTCATCAGGCCATCAGGCCATGACTGATGCCATTGCAGAGTCATGGCTATCACTAGCCATGGAAGTAATAAGAGGTACCACAGTAAACCTTCTCTGTTCCAGGCCTACTTCTCTCTTCCCCAATTAGGCAGCAGGCAACCCTGTCTCTTCATGACAATCAGTCATTACTCCTGCCAGTATAGTGTCTCCTTTCTTGCTTGATGGTCTACTAGCATGAAAAGCCCAAAATTACCAGTCAACCGTTGCAGCTTTAGGTTTATGGATCCTTACGGTTAGTTGCTTAGTTGAACCCTTAGTTGAAGCATACCTAACCAGGTACCAGAACCTCTAATTCAGCAGAGGCTAAAGTTACAGGGGCAGAAGCACATATTGCAAATATTGAGTTTAGCATCGACTGCTGACAGGTCAGGCATTCAACAGGTGCAGTAGCTAGAATAATCTTGGTGAGAGAGAGCACAATGCTAACAGACTCATGCATATCTTTCATTAGTGGTCCTGTGACTACTCCATTAATGAGTCCATTGCTCAAGAAGCACTTGAGTGAGTGAAGACAGTCTGGCTGACCTCTGCTGGATTAGTCATTTCTACATTGGTGAGCATCGATGTAAAACTCAAAGATCCACGCATTTTGTGTCCACTCCCATATGTCCAGCTGAATGTCTGTACCCCGTACTTTATTGTATTCAATCTTTCATCTTGCTCCATCTAGGCCTCTTAGCAATGAGCCAAGCCATTGGTCACCTCCCAGGAGTCAGTGTATATCCTTACCTTATGCCGCTTTTCTCCCTTCAAAAAGTTAATGAGCGAGTGTGCTGCTCAAAGATATACCCTCTTGGAGGACTTCCCCTCATCACTCTTTCAGGGCCATCCCCAATGGGGCTGTCAGATAACAGTAGCCCATTTTCAGTTTGCAACAACATCTCAAATCAATCTAACCATGAACCAGGCCCGAGGTTTTCCTTCTTTTGACAGCTGAGGATAGGTGTTGGTACAAGGAAAGGTGACATTAAATGTAGGTGACCTGCTTGTGTGACCTATTTATGTCCTCCAGATATGCGTGAGCCTGCTTAACTTTATGATTTTGTGGATCTGATAATACCCAGTTTATGATGTGTAACTCAAGTCATAGAGTAATTTGGTATCCCAAACTCAGGCACTTAGTTGCTTTTTAAAACGTGATAATTCTCGGGGCCAGCCTGGTGGTGCAGCGGTTGGGTTCGCATGTTCCGCTTCCCAGCAGCCCGGGGTTCACTGGTTCAGATCCTAGTGTGGACATGGCACTGCTTGGCAAGGGGCCATGCTGTGGTGGGCGTCTCACGTGTAGGGTGGAGGAGGATGGGCATGGATGTTGGCTCGGGGTGGGTCTTCCTCGGCAAAAGGAGGAGGATTGGCAGTAGTTAACTCAGGACTGATCTTCCTCAAAAAAAAAAAAGTGATAATTCTCTGCTATAAGCATCATGGCTTTTCAAGAACCCTAGGAGTATAAACTACAACTTTCCTATCCAAATTTGCCAGAGAATCTACATAACATTTTAATCTACTAAATACCTCTGGTACCACTGGATCTGCTGAGTCATATCACCCAAATAGCAAGGCTACTTACACCACACCCTGAACTTTCTTCAGAGATCTCTCTTTCTCTGAGTCCCAATCAAAATTTGCAGCCTTCCAAGACACTCAATAATTAAATTGAGGCAATATTTCCTATTATGATATACCATGCACTGGGCCTCCTTCTTAGTGATGGGAGGTACAAGGTATAATGACTTGCCTTTCACTTGGAAGGCATGTCCTAGTATGCCCAAGACCAATAAATGCATAAAAACTTTATTGATGTTGAAAGCCCCTGAATATCTGTAGTGTTCATCTTCCACCATCTAGCACTCATATGTCTTACCAGATCATTCAGAATATTTGCCACTTTGAGCTCTCCAAACCCAGGTCAGGGAATGAATGTGAAGCTTCTATCAGCTAATAAGTACATCTATCCTGATTGTGTATGCAGGGACTGGGTAACTAGCCATAGATTGGTCTTTGGACCCATTTGATCCACTGTCAGATGAACTTGGGCCAGGATTCTATCACCTGTGCTCCATATGTCCCCATTCTAACAAGGGCCATGAAAGTATTTTTGGGTCCTCTAGTATTAGTGTCAGCCCAGCCCTATAGCCCACAGTCCTTAAAAGATCTGGATACTTTCTGTGCAGTAAAGTATTTAACTTTGCCCAAAGGGAAATCTGGCCTTTGCCCTCACCTTCTGAGAAGTAATCTCTAAGCCATTAGAATGTCATGCATGATAGGAGTGTCTTTGCTGAGGGCCTTTGACCATGCCATAGAGTCTAACAATGTAATTCATAGTGGGGGCTTTGAGACATGTGGTATTAGCTCAGCCTCCACAGGGGCTAAAGACTGATGCCAGCCACACAGACAGTTAATCACAGAACTCCAAGAAAGATTCTGTACAGCAAGGCTCAGGTGAGCTTCCCTGATTGTCAATATTCCATGCATATTGTTATACAACTTTGCCAGCGGGAGTTAACACTGTCCATGACTGTGGACACAGAGACAGGACACTTGGAACCCTCCTGGACTCTGCTCTATGCATCTCTTCCCTTAGCTGATTTTAATCTGTGTCCTCTCCCTGCAATAAACCTAACTCTATAATAAAACTCTGTATTTATTTTCCTGTAATAAAACCATAACTATGAGTATAACAGCTTTCACTGAGCTCTCTGAGTCCTTCCAGAAAATTATTGAAACTGAAGGTGGTTTGGGGAACCCCTGAACTGGTAACTGGTATCAAAAGTAAGGGCAATCTCATGGACTGTGTTCTCTCTAACTCTGTATTCCCCTTTCTCTGGTGTACAATTATTCTGGTTAACAGTCACATTCTTTTAAGGAAAAATGTGAGAATATCAACTTTACATTCTGACATTGAAGGATACTTTCTCAAAGGATTTTAGCATCCCCTTCAACCAAAAGACTCTGGGTCTGAAAACTAGGTTAAGTCTAGAACCTAGATGCCAGACTATATTTTTCCCATTGCAGTAGTTAACAATACTCCTGTGCTAATCTACAGTTTGCTTATCTTTTTGTTTGTTTGTCTTATTATATATATTAAGCAATGCCTTTGTTGGCTGTCTATCTATCTCACTCCTAGGAAAGTATGGTATGGTATATTAGCCATTTCCACAGATCCCTGAGAGTCAAGGTCCCCTACTTGTCATCCTAGCCTTGTGGCCAGACCATTGTGGTATTTATGTCCATCCTGCCTCTGACAGTTAAGTGCCAACACCTAGCCAATCATCCTCACTAACTTCAGAGAGCTCAGTTCCATATCATCATTTCTTATCATCAACCCTGGTCTACAAATGACAGCTCCACTAAGCTTCTTGATGGTGCTGGTGCCCTGTTCCACCCCAACTAACACATTCCCCATCACTTCAATAAATGAAGCAATCACTAACCCTAAGAGAGAACAGGCAGCTGGAGGGTCTCTGGTCTTGCATATTAAATCTATTTTGATATTCCCGTCTCTCTGGGCCTTTTGTCCCATCCTTAATTCTCTGTCAAGACATCTCTCATCTCCACCTACTTGCTATTAGTCATCATTGTTTTCAAGTTTCAAGGAGCCATTCTAGAAGAGAATTAGAATCAGTGCCAGGTGTTCATGCCAGCATATTAAATCCTGAGTTATGGAAGAGTTCCCCTATATCAATAAACTTTCCCCTCTTCAGCATTATATTCTTTTCTTCTTGCTCTCACACCTTTAAGATTCATTCCCCATGTATGTTCTCCTAGTTCCTGCAAAGGCGTATTAGTTAGATCCAGCAGTTTTTTGTGGAATAATTACTTTCATCTCATAACATAGTAACGCCTCCCTACTCAAGTCATGCTGAGACTTGACTTTTTTTTTTTTTTGAGGAAGATTAGCCCTGAGCTAACTGCTGCCAATCCTCCTCTTTTTGCTGAGGAAGACTGGCCCTGAGCTAACATCCATGCCCATCTTCCTCTACTTTATATGTGGGACGCCTACCACAACATGGCGTGCCAAGTGGTGCCACGTCCGCACCCAGGATCCAAACCAGCGAACCCCTGGCCGCCGAAGCAGAATGTGTGCACTTAACCGTTGTGCCACCAGGCCTGCCCCTGAGACTTTTATTATTGATCTATGCAATGAAAAGCCACAGGAAGAGGCAGGGGCATAGCTTGTGAAGGACAGTCATCATCTTGCAAAATGTCTACCTTATGTCCTCTGTAAGAGGTTTCTAGGCAATTAGAGGTTATTCTCTTCTAACACAGGAGAAAGAGCAACTTCTTCTGGCCAAGAGGCATAAAAATAATCTAAGGCATTCAATCTCTCAAACCCAGTCATCTAAATGTGCTAATCCCAGATCTCAGGGTTGTATTCCATCCGTATCAGGGCCCTTTTCTTAAGTGTAGGAGAACTTCCAGGACTATGAATTCAGCTTCCTCTGTAACCTCTTTATTCTTACAACAAAATCTTGGGGCTGGTTCTTAGCACAGCCTGTTTTCTGGCTGCTGGAGATATGAGTCTCTTTAAAAGCTATCATGGAGAACTTCTGGCTTTCACACCATATCTGAAGACAATATTTGGTTGATCTGAGCCTGTTACATTCTTCCTTCAAGACTTCTATGACCATTAACAATAACCATCCAACTACATAGGTCTTATAATTATCACTGCCCCTATATCTTTCAAGTATAGAGTTATTGTATGGAGCCAGTGCATCCCCTCTTTACCTATACCTCATCCCAGCCCACTGGAGGTACAGTATTAGTAACTGTGATATTACAGATTATCAAGAGTTTTTGACAGCACCCTCATCCTCAGCAATGAAACTCTGCCTCTAACTGGCAAGTTAATGATCTAATTCAAGATCTGCTTCCTAGTACCTCATTTCTGGTACAAACTGTCTAATGTTGGGTTCTTCCAGAAGCTGACCCTGAGATAAAGATTTGAATGCAAGTACTTATGTGGGAGATGATCCTAGAAATAATTTGGGGAATGTAAACTAATACACCCATCTCTGTGATGAATATTCATGAGTCGAGGTAGCCTGGGCCTGATTGTCCCTGCCAACCCAATTTTGACTTCAGAACTGTGAGTAGTGCTGTATTACTATTCAACAGGCAGACCACACACATGTTCAGGACACCAGCAAAGGGCACACAAAAATAATACTCATCTTCAATAAATCTGTCCAGAAAAAAAATCTAAAGAAAAAATCATTTCCCTTCCAGCAATCAAGTAAGTGTCGTATGATTTACTGCTGTTTTTATCTTCAAATAATGGGTATAAGGAGCGCAAATCTTTTCAGTGATGAAATCTAAAATCATCTTAATCTGACGACACACTCTACCTACTCATTGAAGATAGCAGGTCAGATCCTGCTGGGCTCCTTCTTAACAATTTTAACACCAACTTTGAGTCAATTCTTCAGCCAAACTTCAAATAAGATCTCTTCTGAATATCATGTCTGGTTCCTCCTAGCACTCTCCTGAGCACTCAAACCCACCCACGCTCTCATCCAATATGCTTGCCCTGCTTCAAGAGAGCACTCTCTTCCCTCATCTTCTTCATCCCCCAGAACAGGAAATTCCTGTCTCCCTTATTCCTTCTAATGAGGGAGATTCACTACCAAAAAAGAGAGAAAGAGAAGATATACATATTTCCCAGAGAAAACTTCAGTCAAAAGAATTATCACATAAGTTTTTACCTTTTTTCCTCCCACTCCCAATTTAGAAATTACTTTTAGTAGAAATCATACTTAAGTTTAAAAATAATAATTTTAGTTAATCATACAATTTATTGCTAAATATCTGTATTTTATCATGGAGAAATTTTAAAAATAAATACATGAGTGACACAATTACTAAGCACTCCCTATCTACCAGGCACTGTACTAAGTGTTTAAGAGGGATTATGTTATTTATCCTGACTATATCCATTGTTATAAATGTTATTTTTATTCCCATTTTAGTGATGAAGAAACTGAGACTTAAAATATTTGAATTTGGATCTAATGGGAATGCTTGCTCTTAACAATTACACTCAGTTTCATAGATTAAAAAATATTTGTTGAATGGAGTGAAGTATGGAAGAAACAAGATAGAGAAAATGAGAAGGAAAAAGCTGGAGGGGTTCTCTAGAGTGGTTTGGACCCATTCCATTAGCCACTTTGGAAAACTCTATTACAGCTTCCAAAAGAACTGCTATGTCATTCCGTCTTGCCACCTCGACCTCAAGCACTCCTTGTAAACCTAGGCTTAGACACAAGTGCGTATATACAAAAGCATGTACACATTTCACACTTGTAACAAATTCCAGTTGAGTAAGTAAAAATCAGATTGACTCTGTGAAACAGACCTGAAGCCATCATTCCCTTGTTCTACCAGTTTCTTTGCTCTCTCAGTTTGGAGACACTGCACCTTCAGGCCGTACCTCTGAGCCCAAAGCCCCTGCCTCTCAGACTAAACATGCTGATTGCCAACCAAAACAAACATCTTTACTGACAACCAAGTTCTGCCTGGATAAGTTTTGCTTAAAAAAAAAAATACAAAGCATGCTCTGTCCCCAAAGGAATTCTTTCCTCCTCTGCTGTTTCTTCACGTGGAGGAGAGAATCTGATGATATGTGAAAATAGCTAGTGGCGCTCTGACTCAAGTATTTCACAGGGATGTCTGCACGGCTAAATTTAGGAAGAAGAAAACTCTTGAAATTAGTATAAAAATGAAAAGTTAAAATCCTGCTTCAACTCTACATCGATCAGTCTTTCAAAAAACTGCTAGGGAGCAAGTATGCTGTTGCTCTCTGGTTAAGTGAATCTGAAATTACTAACAGATACATAATTCCAGGTTTGATCTCATTTCTTGCCTGGCTTTGCTTTTAACTCTGTATATCCACGCTGAGGATTCAAGCTGCTTCCCCAGCTCATAACAAGCCCTTTTCAGAGACAGGTCTCCCGGCTTCCCACTGCCTGTATTAATGAGAAGCATGAGTTTCAAATCAAACTTCAAAAGAACAATTTTCTTGGAACATTATCCTGTAATGAGTTTCCAATACAACCTTCCTCAGGGGTTTACTATCTCTACAGAAAGTAATTAATGTAGTGAGACAAAATCTAGAGTCCTGGAAAAAGGAGGCCAAAGGAGCCTAAATTTGGGCTAGATTTGGTATTTCCCTCATGCTGGGTGGCGGGGGAAGGGAGAATTGAATCCTAGTGGTGTTAATACACATATGGGTCTGATTCCAAAGTCAGAGGTTTAATCTCACTCACCTTTGAAAACTAAGTTAGTGTCTTTAGACTTAAAGTTCCCTGATGTATGAGGATATGACCCCGTTCAATATTATCCCACATAGCTCATGCAACATGAACCCCATATAAATACTCCAAAACCACAATTGATTGGAATTCTCAGGGAAAGAGATGTTCTAGGTCATTGGATTTTCTAGTCAAGTCAGAAATGAATAGAAAAATCCTTCCTATTTAACCCTCAGGATCAAAAATGTTTATAAATGCATTAATCTATTTTCCTGATTTATTAAATATGGCATGGAGAATATAATTCAATTTCTATTTTATGATTCAGATACTTATGCTCCCTAAATTCATACTTCTGGGGATCAATCACTGTAGGGCTACAACTCTGAAGTCATAGGTTAAGAAATCGAGGCAGCACTGCACTGACATTAGGTTATAGTCTAGAAGAGTTTAGTATAAAGTCATTACCGATTAGGCTTTTGTTGTCCTTTTACCCATTTCTTACAAAATTTCAGGGTTAAAAAAATTCTGATTAATGAGTGATTCTGATTGTTTAAGAGTTTGAATGTTTACACTAGCTCTGTGTAGCTTTTCTTGGGAAAAAAAATTTTTTATCTTTGATCTGAGAAAAAGCCCATTTCTAACTAGCTGCATGGTTCACATGGAAATCACAGAGCCTATTGAAAAATAAAGTCGCACAATATAAATCAAATTGAAAGCAACCTAAGCTTATACCTCTAGACCTAAGTTGCTGTTGTTATTGTTGAGGTGGTTGTTTTTGCTGTTGTTTTGGTAAAACAAGACTGTTATTATACAGTGGGAGTACCATTTAAATTCAAAAGCCATCAAAAGTTATTTCTGCTTCAGTCCAAGAGGAAAAGACCTTTCAGTAATCTCAGGAGAAAGTTCTTTAACTCAAATCCTCCTGAGCTGTGCAGCCCTGGAGCAATGAAAGATAAATCAGGCCAAAGTCACGCACACTAAGACCTAGAATGAGCAGCAAGACTAACCACAGCAATGGTGACTTCAAGTGCCAGCAGGCACAGAAAGACCTTACGCCAGCAGTTTCTTACGTCCCTATTCTCCAAATGTTGTGTTTTTCCTGGCAAGGGAGGAGCAGAAGAGGTGCATTTCCTAACTTGTCAATGGCCTTATGCTTTCTGAGTAAGAAGAGCATTAGAGAACACACAGGATTCCTCTCCTTTCCGTCTGCTCCCTAGTTGCCAGCAAGCCAGTGTTTATGGCTTCTCATGTTCACTAACAAATATCCTCACCATCAGCAATTCTAACTTGGTGTATCCCTCACTGATGATTATCCAGAGTTCTGTGCCAGGCAGAGGGGCTAGGGGGAAGCGGAGGGGCATGGAAAATTGCAGGGGAAGGAAGGGAAGGAGAAAAAGGGCACCAGGCAAAGAGAAGCCTGTTACACACAATCAAACAATTGATTCATGTCAACAATACTAAACCTATGCTCATTTCTCTGCCTTTCCTACCTATTTTTAGTAGAGCTTTGCCAAGTACAAGATCAAAACGAAATTGTGTTTCCATTCGATTCTGTCCATATGCTACCAGCAAAGTCTTTAAGTAATACCTGCATTATTTGTCTGTATGCAAGTAATAGTCTTCTACTTAAGAGTAAGACGAACAGTAAGTAAATTTCATTTTTGACCTAAGGCCCTAATCTGTTTCAGTGTGGATCCACCAAGACCTAAACTTTCAGCAGGTCAAAGGACAGATCCTTCTGTCTAAAAGTTGAAAGTCTTTTTCATTTCCAGATCTCATCCAAGTAGTCAACTACTTAGGACTTTATTGACAGAACCTTGGAAAGACAGGGAACAAGGTTAGATAAAGACAGGAGAAGAATGTAGAGTTTCAGACAAGCTGTGTACACTAATAGTGATACTTAAACCACTACGATTTCCATTTCATTGATACTAATTTATTTCAGATTGCTCCAAGGTGCTGCTAATCAAAGCCAGCAAATATACACCAAGACAAGCCAAAGGGGGGAAATGACCTCCCTTTACCCATGTCAGTTGTCAAAAGGGTGATAAATAGTCAGAATGAATAAACCCATAAGTCTATGATTAGAAAAATGTTCAGTTAAAATGCTAGACACAAATTTGTAGAATATTTGTTAGTGTCCTAAAATCAGTTTCAGATATCAGTAGTCAGATCCCTGAGTTCAATGTGCCACTGCTTTTGAAACTTCTTAAACGTGTGCTTAATCAGAAAGAGCTAAATGAAGGGTCTTGAACAGGAGGAAATTTCTTAGGAATAAAGAATAGCTACCCATCAATGACAGGTTTGAAATCAAAAGATGAGCACAAAATCAGCACAACTGAAAAGAGAAAGAAATTGACACTTTTTCAAGCTAATATAAACTTTAAGTTTACAATTAACTGTAAGTTTAAACTGCATTTAAAGAACAACAGACCCACATTTTTGTCCTAATTTGTGAAAAAAGCAGAATAGTTGAGGTTAACTGAAAAAAATCTTTTTTTAACTACTTTGAAAATAAAGTTTGAAGCAATGGACTAGACCTCCTCACAGCAACCTGGATGTATTTTAAAAACATAGTCCTAAGTAAAATTTTTAAATGTAAGAAACAGTGTAAGATCTATAGCAGAGAATCATTTATGTAAATGTGAAAAACATGTACAAAAAAGCAATAATAAGCATTTAATAAGAGTATACATCAAAATAAAAGGGTACGCAGTGAATATAATAGAATAGCTATCTGTGGGAGTGAGGGAGGGAAGAAAGAGTGGAGAATGAAGATAAAGAGAATAAATTTTTTAAAATAAACCTCTCATGGATCAATGATGGCATTGTACTATGAGCTAAGAAATACATCAATCTTATGGACAACAGTCCAAAAACTCAATAAAGTTTACATGTAAATGTGACAAAGTTAAAAAGCTCCAGGTATAATAAGATCAACAATGGTTAATGAGTTCAACCTGAAATGCAATTATATCAGGCCAATGATTACCATGCCTGTGGTTTAGGACCCTAAGAAATTTGTTGGGAAAAATCAATAAGAAATGCTACGTAAAATCTGCTTTTTTTCCTTCATTTCTCTCATTAAATTTAATCTCAAAATGAGAGACTAAAACCAAATCTGGGCTTTGATCTGCTCCAGTGCACAACCATCTTCAGGTATATGTGGAAAGGGGGTACAGATTTGAAATAGTATGAAGAAGGAAACTTGGTGATGAATTGCATATGAAGGAAAGGGTGAGGTCAAGGAAGACACTTCTAACTTAGAGAAGTGTGGGGATAAGGCCTGAGAAGAGGGCTGGTGAGGATTAAATATCTCTATATTCAGTACATTAGTGATTTTTAAATAGCCATTTCTCACAACCTCCTCCAATGCATGCCAGTGCTTTAAGGTCAAAGGTCAAGTCAGGTACAGCATTTCTATAAAGGAGTTCTCTGATGATTTGGTTTAATCCAGAGACAAAAGGCAGGATATTTTTAAATCTTCTATGAACATTAATTCTCACGATTGAGGTTTTGATGAGCACAGAGGAGCAGAGAATTTGAGGCCATGTTACTTAACTAGATTCTTAAAAGTCAGTCATCCATATTAGACCAACATCTAAGTAACAGGAAGCTTGACAGTTGTGGCACGTGGTATTTTCTAAAAATATACCAATATGCTTCCTACCCCACATTCTCCCTTACAATATGACGTTTGCACTTCTCCACCAAGAACTGGGGTGTACGCTCCCTCACTTTCAACGTGGTGGACTTGTACCAGGTTGAAACTGCTTCAACCTATAGATTATGTTGAAAGGGACACTGACTTCCCAGGCTTGGTCATGAAAGATGATATGGTCTCCACTTGTCTCTCTCTCTCTCTCTTTCGCTCTCTCTCTCCTACGATACATACCTTGAGGGCTCGGAGCCAACATTTGAGAAGTCTGGCTATCCTGAAGATGGCATATGGGAAAAATCATATGAAGAGACTACATAGACAGAGAGATATCTGAGGAGACCCCACTATTCCAGCCCCAAGCTGGTGGAGTACTCAGTCCTCACAACCTGACATGAGTGAAGAAGACTTTAAGAGATCCTCACCCTAGTCACAATCTTACCACAATGGCATGAAAGACCCAAGCCAAAATTGCCTGGTTCAGCCACTCTTGAATTCCTGACTACAGAAGCCATCTGAGATAAAAAATAAATAAATAAAAAATCATTTTTGTTGTTTTAAACCACTAAAGCTTGGGGTGATTTGTTATGCAACAATGGATAAGTGATACGGCAGTCTTTCATTAAAGTTGAAGAATTTGAACAGAATGTGCCCCTAAATGGATGGGTACCCTACCCACATGCAGAGAGAAAATCTGTGATTAAGCCTCAGAGCTGGATGGTTAAGATTCTCATTTATTTGTTTTTGTTGTTCCTATTTGCTAACATTCGCTTACTATTTCCTTGGTACCAGGCACTGTTATTCCCAACAAGCCATTGAAACATTTACTATTTTATTGCCATTTTACATTTGAAGAAACTAAAGCACATTTAAGTAACTGACAAAATTCAAAAAACTATCCATTGAGAAAGTATCTTCCAGTGGTAATCTGATTCCCAGCCCACACTTCTAACATCATGCTCTACTGCTTTTGGCACTTCATGGTTGAGCTCAATGATAAACTTTTGGGAGTGATAACAAAACTGAAGCAGAACTATAAAAACACAAACTTGTCTAAATAAGCTTACTGAAAATTATTACCGTATAATCCTGCTTTGTGCTTTGTGTACCCAAGCAAAAATACCTGTAATGCTCTAATCTTACAGACCAATAATCTAATTAGTGAGTGCAAAATGTTAATATACAATGAATCTAAGCACATTAATATATAAATCAGAACAATTGCCTTGACTCATAGCAAAGGTCATTAAGAGAATTAAGAGGCATATGTATAAACTGGGATCAGGAGCCATATGACAATTGTGTTAAAATGCATTCTAACACAAGATAACAAATACTGAGTGCTCAAGGAATGTTAATGTTGACATAAAGAATGTTATTTATCTAACACAAAGAGAATGGAAGAAGAATCAACAAAAAAATATTTAATTTTTTTCTCAATTCACAGAAAGCACTGTATTTAAATCAACTGCTTTAGAATGAAAGTGCTGGCAGGAATTCAACATAGTTCATTATGTCTCCCGAGGCATCATTATGGTGTGTTTTCTTTTTAAAAAAAATCACACTTAAACACTTTCTCTCTTATAAACTGTTAAGAACTATCACTGTATTACTATTTCATGATGAAGTAAGTGGTCTCAGCATGTGTGTGGCTAGTTGTGGGTGGGATTGGAGTGGGAAGTCCTCATCAAAATATACACCATCATGATCATCCAAAGCATTTCTCACAGGATCTTGTTCTATGGCAGCATGGTGAGTGCCACATTTTGACTCCCTCACTGCCACACATAATTTGCCAGCAGTCCATAAAGCATTATTTTAGTTCATAAAATCTAAGAGACTTTTTTCTTCTATTTGGCATGAGTTATTTAAATAGAAATTCTAAATGCAGTAAGAAATGCCCAAAGCACAATTTCCCCAAAGCAAAATTTTAAATTACATTTCCCTAAGGCTCAGTAACATTGCATGCAATACTACTGGTTGAGTTCTGGAATCATCTTTTAAAGACACAACAGTAGAATTACATCCCTGGCTATATAACCCTAGGCTAGGCCAATGGAGAAAAACGGACAAGGTCATTCCAAGCAATGGTGGAATTTGAGAAAAAACAAGCAAAAAGAAAGAACCGGACAGAGACTGACCACAGTTCCTGCCTACTACCTTGGAAAACTAAGATAATCACAAACAGAACTGGATTCTCAATAACACTACCCTTGAAATGGCCCTTTGAAATACCAGGAATGACCCCAGGAGTTGTCATCTGTATCTCCCAACTTGAACTAACACTTTGGTGGGGAAAGTCTCCTGAGTGTATACTTCCACAACTCCTTTGCAGCCCTCCTTAAATCCCCACCCCAGTTCATCCTGCTTTTCTTCTCTGTCCCCACCTCACTGACAGCTTCTATCTCTTATTTACAAAGTTCCTCTTCACTGTGTTTATATGGTCACCTGAAATTCATATGGAATTGAAGCTGGGTATAAACATTTACATAAAAATAAAAGATGCCTGGGACAGAGCTGAATGCACTTCAAATTCAATATATCTAAATCCCATTTATTCTCTTTTCTCAAAATACACCTCCCGACTTTTCTGTTACTATTAATGATACTAACTCTTCTCCTAGTCTCTCAAGCTAGAAGAGTACAAGTGAACTTCTCCTTCCATTCCTATAAGGAACAAAAACAAAATAAAACTTGTCTAATTAATTGTTCCTTCAAACTTCCTTTTGCATCTGCCCCTTCATTTCCATTTACACTCCCATCCCACTGGTTCAGACATTTAACTTCTCATGCCTGAAATATTTCAGACACCACCTAAGTGCCCACCTAAACTGGATTCTCCACCCTAATCCACCTTGCACACACCATAAGAGACCTCATATACCTTATCCCTCCTCTATTCTAAAATTTTAATGGGTCTTTGTTGCCTCCAAATTAAAGTTCAAAATTCTTAACTGGGCTTCTAAGTCTCTATCTGCCTTCTACCTACCCTTTAATTCTATCACCATGTCTAGTGTTGGTGAGCAATGAGGAGTGTTGAGGGAACTGGAACTCTCACACACTGCTGATGGGAATGTAACATTGTACAACCACTTAGGAAAAGAGTTTAGCAGTTTCTTAAAAATTTGAACATTCTTATACCATATGATACAGCCATTTCATTCCTAATTATTTACCCAATATAAATGAAAGCATAGGTCCACACAAAGATTTGTAAGTCAACAATCATAGTAGCTTCCTTTATAATGGATGGAAGCAATCAAAATGCCCATCAAAAGGTGAATGGATAACCCTATGACCCAGCCATCCCACTACTGGGTATCTATCCTAAGAACCTGAAATCAGCAATTCCAAGAGTCCCATGCACCCCTATGTTCATCGCAGCATTATTTACAATAGCCAAGACGTGGAACCAGCCTACATGCCCAGAAACTGACGATTGGATAAAGAAGATGTGGTATATATACACAATGGAATACTACTCAGCCATAAAAAAAGACAAAATTGGCCCATTCACAACAACGTGGATGGACCTCGAGGGTATTATGTTAAGCGAAATAAGCCAGTCAGAGAAAGACGAACGCTATATGACTCCACTCATAGGTGGAAGTTAGTATATTGATAAGGAGATCTGATCAGTGGTTACCAGGGAAAAGGGGGGGTGGGGGGAGGGCACAGAGGGGGAAGTGGTGTACCCACAACATGACTAACAAAAATGTACAACTGAAATCTCACAAGGTTGTAATCTATCATAACATTAATAAAAAAAAAAAAAGGTGAATGGATAACTAAATCATGCTATATCTATCCAATGAAATAAAAATAATGAACTATAGATACATACTACAACATAGGTGAAGCTCAGAATAATTATACCGAAAGGAGTCAGACAAAAACTCTTCTATAAAGTTCTAAAAAAGGCATACAAGATATAGTGACAGAAAGCCTGACAGTGGTTACCTGGGAACCCAGAGGTAGGAAGATAGGAGGACTGAAGGGAGAAACTACAAAGGTGCTCTACGAAACTTCTGACAGTGATGACTATGTTCATTATCTTGATGGTGGTGATGGTTTCACAGTTACGTATATGTGTGCAAAACTCATAAATTGTACATGTTAATTATTCACTGTGTATTATGGGTCTATTATATCTCAGAAAAGCTTTTAAAAGAAATCTTATCTCTGATCAGTCACCTTCCAGAACACATTCCTTGAGTCAAACTGGTCAACTAGTTAACACAAGAACACATTGTGAAGCTTCACACATCTGTATTTTTCCTGCTGCCATCCTCCCACCAGAAATACCCTACTGTTTGCCCTTCAGAACACAGCTGATTTGACACCTGCTCCATTGAGATTTCCCAGACCCCTCCAGTTTGTAGATTTCTTCTTTCTCTGAATTTCTAACTTTCTAATACACTCTCACCATCATTTGGCAAGTCTAAACATAGCACAGAGTCAAACTGAAGTTTGAGTCCTAATTCTCTAGTTTACAGCTCTGTGACCTCAGAAATTTACTTAATCTCTCTAAGCCTCTGTTTCTTCATCTCTTAAACATTTATAATAATAGTATCCATTTGATAAAATCATTGAATGTAAATTGCTTGGTGTAATAACTAGCATAGTAAGTATCCAATTTTTGTTGTCTTAGATTTACCATACGTTGCTTTGTGATGTTTCTTATATGAAATATTTTTGGAAAAGGTGATAGAGTCATCTGTTCTTCCTGACAGTGTCTACCAGAAATAATTCCATTTAATCCCTTTACATAATAGATGATAATTGGTTGGTCTGATTTTTTTTTTTCCTGCCAAAAGCCTTTTGCTCAATATGGAGAGAGAGAAAGAGAGAAGAGGAGAGGAGAGAGGAGAAGAGAAGAAAGGAGAGAAGAGACCAGTAAGTTTTGGATTTAAAATATTATCTTGACTATTCCAAATATTACAGATTTTCTGCTGAGTAAGCTTAAATTGAGTCCAGACATTATATTTAAATAACAAAATATACTTAGTCACACTCAGAATTTGACTTTACTTAGCTTCAAATAATAAAATAATCACCACCAAGCATTTTTAATCACATGACAAGGTACAAAGAAGTTTGTGATAAGCTCAGGGTCACCAGTCTAAAAAGTGGCTAAGACACAATTTGAACCAATGCTTGATGTTATGATACTTTTAACAATTTCATCATTGATTTCACTTTCATCAGCTACGTTTTGAACAACAAAACTCAGATTATAGCCTTTTAATCGTCAATGATTTATTTATATTAATAGACTTACATACTGCTACATCTCTTTTAATAAAGGGCACTTTCTTCTGGACAGTGAGTCTCAAAATGCCTTGGTTTCTTAAAACATTTATTGTTGAGTAGGTGTGGTAAAATTTTCCCTTCAATGAGAATTTTTCTTTGAGGAAAGTGAGGGAACACTGAGAGACAGCTGCTATTTTATGCTTTTCCTTGAGAACTTAGAATAATTCATTTCGTAGCACTGACAATGTCCCTCACTGTTTACCTAATTCAATATCAAAGGTGTTTATTTGACTTTTCTTCCAATGGAGCCACACAGATTTAATTAAGAGAGATGGCCACCTCTCTTTAAGCAATAGGAAAGAAGATATCACCAATCCAAATAACTAGACAACTAATTGGTGCTTTGGTAGCTTATGCTTCAAGCAGAACTTCACCTTTAGAAACTCAGTGCCTGGGTGAAACCCAGTACAAAGGCTACCTTGACTACAAACAGTTACAAGTTGAAATACCAACAAGCATAACTATATGTTTGTAATCTTATATAGTTAGACCAATCGTAGATGATCATTTCTAAACACTGTTTAAAGAACTAAGTATGTGAACTTCTGAAGAGTAATCACTGATTTTTTTTAGCTAAGCTGCACTTTAGCAATTAATTCAGAGGCTTATTATGTACTTGACCAACAACATCTGCAACATTATCCCCACATTGTTATGATTTGTAATAATAATAGCAGTTATCAAGCATTAATTATGTAACAAGCACTAGTCTAAGAACTTTGCATTGGTTAGCTCATTTTATCTTTACAAGTCCATGAGATCAGTACCAATCACCGGAGACAAGGCATAACAAAGTAAGTGATGCTATGAACAGCATTATTAGCATTGTTAATAATGTGCTCAAATATGGACTTATATCTCACAATAAAATTTAAAAATTGACAACTGCCTCACTTACCACTCAAGAATCTACCCAAGTAAAAGATCTCATCATATCTTTCTAAAGACATGGATGCTTGGTGTTTTCATCAAAATAAGGAGAAAACTTTCATGAATTTTAAACATAGCTTCCTTCTTAAGAAAGTACATAATGCAAACTTGGAGCAGTCAAGATATATATATATATATACTTTGCACTATTTAAATATGAATAGCGTTTTACTGTTAGAAAATCCAATAAGAAGCAAACAAAAGATGAAAGAGGGCACCTACAACCTTAGAAAGCATTAGAACAACTCACAAACCAGAATGACGTTTGGACTGTTTTGACTTTTTGTGTGTTCTAATGGATATTTGTATTTCAAATACTTTCAAAATCATATTAGTTTTATAAAATTCTATTTTCTCCACCCCCAAATCTTCCTTTTCCTGCTTTAAACCAATCAATTCAAGGTCTTTGGGGACTGCCAATTTGGAACATCCTCTGGCCTTGACAATTGGCAGCTGGGATAAATCAGTTCATAAAATCTAACTTGTCAGCTAAAACCAGTCATATTTTTTAAGCAAGACAATCTGTTGAACAGCTTAGATCTTAAATCCATGAAAAATATTTGCAAAAACACATTTTGTACTCGCTCTTCCTAAGTTTTGAGGCTACAGATGTTACAGAAACCACCATTCTGGAAACTCTCCCAACCATCTATTATCTTTCTCTGAAAATTTGAAGGTATCTTCTGGGCTCCACAGATAGCAGCAAACCAGCTTCTGATAGCCATGGGTGGGAACACATATACTCAATGTAGTAGGAATCCTTACTTCACCCTGGGCAGTTACATGGTAGCTTCTATCTGCTGTGCAATTGATCCAGTTCATCACAAGCCAATGTCATCATTGTGCAGTTAGACTAGCTTCCAATACTGACTCTGTTTTAAGAAGAAAAATTTATGGTATAGATTTCAAATCAATTGCAGAGCTTATAAAACTAAGTGATTTTAGGCAAAGCATATCTTCTCAAGCTTCAATCTCCTTCTCAGTAAAATGAGAGGGCTGGAATAACCAAACCAAATTTCTTTCCAATTCTCTAATTCCATGATTCTACTCCTTCCCATTGCTTTTACTTAGCAGGAAACCTAAGACACTCCCTCACCATTGCCAGCTCTTGTAATTTTCCAAGATCATAGTGGGTCAGTCTCCACAGAGAATCACGCCATAAATAATGATGGGTTTGGTGAACATTTTTTCAGACTTCATCATACTCGACAAAGTATAGGAAGGTTTCAAAAGAGATAACTGTTGGTGTTCCCCATGGAACTTCCATTTGATCATCATTATCTCTTAATATCATAACATCATGACACTTCCTACCATTACTGTCAAGGTGGGCAAATATACTTCAGGCAAATGATCACTCTCCTTGGCCTTGCTCCAGGTAAACATCAATCACTGATGACACGTCTTCCTTCCATCAAGCCAAGAGCTCTCTCAGAATTTTCAATTTAACCTTTCAGATAGCCATCACCAATTATTCAGAACTGGCATAGGTAAAAAAGTACATCTGAAACTTTGATCTATACTTTAATTAGTACCAATCCAAACCCACTGCTGTCTATACATCTCTAACTGGATACGTCCCAAGACATACACTCATTCTCTTCCCACAAAGCATCTCCTTTTATAAATGGCAATACCGATAATACAGATATTCAAATGAGATAATATTTTGCCTCAAACTTACATATCATCAATCAAGTGCTGCATATTTTACTTGCTAAGTAGTTTTAATGTTTATTCTCTCCATTTCAAACACTTTCCTAGTCCAAAACCTTCTCATTTTTCTTCAAACATATTGCAAGAGCTTTTTAACTAAGTTACCTTGCCAATGATCTTGAGAATACCATATTTCCCTATTTTTAAACCCTAAAATGAATCCTAATGCATATGAGCATGACAGACTCCAGTTATTCAAAGATCTTACATGGCAGCTCATGGGTTCATAACCATGTAAAAGTTGTATGGCCTTTTATGACCTAGTCTTGGAAATCAGACAGAATCACCTCCACTACACTCTACTGGACAAAGTAGTCCCAAGCTCACCCAGATTTAAGGGACACTTGATGGGAGGAGTGTCAAAGAATGTTTTAAAACCACCATACTCATCTGTTTCTTTCATATGTTATGCTCTAGAAAAACTGAACTGATAGCTCCACAGTTATGCCATTGCACATGCTGTTTTCCCAGCATTGGATATTGTGATGGCTAATTTTAGCTGTCAGCTTGACTGGGCCATGGGATGCCCAGACAGTTGGTTAAACTTTATTTCTGGATGTGTCTGTGAGCGTGTTTCCAGAAGAGATTAGCATTTGAAGTGGAGCACTGAGTAAAGCAGATGGCCCTCCCCAAGGAGTGGGCATCAGTCAATCTGTTGAGGGAGTAAATAGAACAAAAAAGGCCCAGGAAGCCTGAATAACTCAGACTACTGAGCGGAGATAATGATTTCTCTTGCTCTTGGCTCTCCTGGTTCTCAGGCTTTTACACCTGGACCGGAAGCTATACCATCAGCTCTCTAACTCTCAAGCCTTCTAACTACACCATTGGCTTTCCGGGGTCTCCAGTTTGCACATGGCAGATTGAGGCACTTCTCAGCTACCAAAATTATGTGAGTCAATACGTTATAATAAATTTCTTCATATACATCTCCTGTTGGTTCTGTCTCTCTGGAGAACCCTGACTAATACAGATACTCTCTTTCCCTTCTCTGGAAAACCCCTACTCATTCTTCTAGTATTATCAAAATACTACTTCCACTGAGAGCTTCCCTGACAGCAACAAGTGAACATGAACTCCCTCCATGCTCCAGTAACATCTCACTTCTTAGACCAGTAATTCTCAAGGATACAGATCACCCGGTATCTTATTAAAATTCAGACTGATTCAGTAGGTCTAGGGTACAGCCAAAGATTCTTCATTTCTTACAAGCTCCCAGGTGATATCTCTGTTGCTGTACCAAGCACACTTTGAGTAACAAGAGCCATTCAAAGAGCCTACTCAAATTGCTGGCCCAGGGTGGACTGCTCCATCCAAGGAGAGAGCTTCGGCACAGGGGCAGGCTGCAGAGCATGCAGCAGGGAGAGAGGCCAGAATGGAATGGGGAAAGTTTTAGCAGGTACATATGAGCAGGCAGATTGTTAAAATGTGTATATTTCTGAAATCAGGCAAAGAGGAAAATTTGAAGTACAGGCTAATAGGAGGGAAATCAGAGAAACCAAGCCAGTAGCTAGCAAAGGTTTTAAGTGAAGGGTGGGAAGTAGAAAATGGGGGAACCCTAAAGCTAAGGAAAAGCTTTTTGTAAGTTAGAGGTAGTGAGGGAGCCATCAGGGCACCAGACAAAAATTAACATTTTCCAAAACATTTGCCTACACCTCCATTAAGGAAATGTCATTTTATATTGGATTTTTTAAACTTGCATATCTATATCTAAACTATACTTACCATAAACCTCCTGAGAAAGTGAACTGTTCCTATTTACTAGAAAATGGTATTTAACAGCATACATATGCTTTCTGGGTTCATAGCTTAACTCTGCCACCATCTGGTCTGAGACCTTAGGGAGATTATTTTCCTTTTTTTTTGCTTTAGTTTTCTTAAGCATAAAATAAGGAATATTAATTATAATGTCTGCACATAGGAATGTTGAGAGGATTAAAAGAGAATATATGTAAAAGTGTCTAGCCTGGAACACAGTAAGCCTTAAATCAGTGTTCGATATTATTATAAGGAGGGAGCGTGATGTCTATGAGTTTGGGATGAGAATCCAACTATCACAGTAAAAATCTCTAACTCTTTTATTTACTAATTGTGTGACCTTGGGCATACTTCTTAACTCCTCTAAGCCTCAGTTATTTCAACTGTAAAATTGAGATGTTAACAGTGCCTCCTTAATAGAATCATTGAGAGTATTGAGATTATCCATCCCTGATACACGCAATAAACTTTCAGTAAATACTAGTTATTACTTTTATCAGCAAGAGCAACAAGAAACACACAATTTGGCACATAGTGGGCTTTCCATAAATGTTTGTTGAATGACTAAATAAATTAATCAGTGGTTAATTGATTAGAAATGGTTAACATTGATCTCAGCAATTTCACTTCCCTTCAAGAGTTTACAATAATGCCAAGTACTTACAGAAAAACTTGTCTTAGGACTTATGCAAGGAGGAGGTCAAGTAGAGACACTGGGTCCCTTCTATCTTCACTTTCATCTTTTGTTATATGTTAAGCTTCCTTGGAAGTTTCACTTGAAAACTGTTTCCACTGCTAAAGAATAAAAACTACATCATATTTTCCATAACTATGTCTTCTCCTACAGACCACAAGGAATAGCACAGCATACTATTTCTGGTTACATACATGCTAATGGGTGTAAATATCTAAACAATAATAAAAATTAAATGAAAGGCAGCTATATCATCACACCAGTCCCCATTCATCTACTGCCTGAGAATCTAAGAATGGATCTGGCTGGGAACAAATATGACATTGACCAGCCTGTCAGAATTAGCGTAGTGCTACTGTAATGGCAAAAGAATTAATAGGAATAACAGTCCTAGTTCCAAAACACATGGTGGGAAACCTCTTGCTGACAGAAAGATACAGGATAGGATTCATCTCAGCATTCCACTGAACGTTTAAAGTAAAAACCACAACTCAACTGCACTCCAAAGAATTTGAGAATTTGGAGAACATTTGATTGCCCCATTTATAAGTGTCTGGACTAGACCCCTAAAAGGGTCACACCCTCTTCTCAACTAATGTTTATTAAAGAAATGCATTTTTGGTGGTATGAGGATGTTTTCCTTTACCTCATATTAATGTTGTTAGACATGGCATAAAGTCAACCATATTTTGTTTCATAAATTCACATAATCTTTCTTCTGTCTTCTATTTGATTTGGAAGTGTAACAAAATTTTAAATTCCAGGAGGGAAATTTTCTGCAATTTCTTTCATATGCAATTCAATGCTCTTCCTTCTGAGAATTAGCACACGGAAGGCACTCTAGACGCCCCTCAAGAGAGGTTATACATATTCCCATGGCTACATATTGCAGACATTTCCATCTTAATAAAAATCCTCCCCACTAGTTTGTTTTCTGTGGGTTCAGATACTCAGTGTTCTTTATATAAGTAATGAGCCCTATGGTTTATGCAGATGGAGAACACAGAAATCAAATGATGGGGCTCACCATATTCTGCAGATTATTGAGCAAGAGAAAATAATAATCATCAATGTATTTTAGACTTATTTTCTCAAATGATGAGACTGAAAAAAAATGATCCACCTCACTCAGCAGAAGTTGAGCCTCAGTATTAACATAGCAATGGATGAGGATATTCGGATTTCATTAGGAGATGGCAGTCAGCTCGAGGTTATAGAATATTTCAGTTCTGCCCCTTTCCAGCCACTCCTTAACAAAAAAAAACTCCTCAAAGACTATGACCAGGGTTAAGGAACATTTTATTACTAGAAAACACCTTGGTGCCCAAATCCCATTATAGAACTCCAGTGTGGCCCACACCCCACAGAAGAACTCAATTTCCCATGTGGATCTAAGGAACAAAACTTCAAGAGCAAAGCCCAGACCCAAATCTAAAATCTATCCATCTAAGAGATGTGAGAGCCTTCCTTTGTGAGGTACAAAGAGCCAAGAGGAAGAAGTGTCTGAGGATTTTCTCCTAATATCTAGAGTGGGCTTTCCCATACTGTGCACCCCAGACCTTCTCTGGAATGAGGGCAGGGGAAAGATGCCAAGGAAGATGCGTCCAGGCCTATGTTTCCTAGACTCATGGGAAAAAAGTGAGAACCCTTTTCCTACATAGGCTGCCGTTTTGGTCAATCCAGAGCAGCACCCCCACCTCCTGAGTGTAGAATATGGTATGCTATCAACTGTGATAATCCTTGGGGTGAAGGCAGAAAAGGGCTCTAAACTCCCTGGGAGGTCAGAAGGACTGACAAAAATACATCTCATCAATTATTCCCAACTTTGTATAGGGGAAGAAGGAACAAGTTATCTTTATATTCCAATAAAAACCTAACAACAGCTGACAGAAAATCGTAGAATTTCAATGAGATGTTACTGATATGGGTATATAGTGCATTTGATATGGAAGCAAGAAAAAAATAGAAACACTGCTAAATAAATTAAAACACGTGGGTAAAAAGAAATTTATTTAGTACTTATACATGTTTATACTGTGAATAACCATTTAAGATCAACTTTCTGTCTTTTTAAATAAATATTTTAGAGTTAAGATAAAAAGCCACAATTATTCAATTAATTTTTTCCTTCGTGATATGTAATGCTGAACAAGGATCTTATACCTGGGTTGTAAATAAACCAAAAGATATGTAACAAGGGCATAAATGCTATGGTGAAAACCACCCCCCACTTCTGCCACCAATCTTCCCACAGATACTATCATTTCACCCACAGACTACAGACTGGGTCTGAGGACTGTCTCAGTTTCCATGAACTCCTCTAGATCTGAGAGCACTCTTTCAAATCAGATGTGTATCCTTGCAGACACAAAATGGAGCTATAAGGGAAATATTGGGAATAAAAGAGAATACATATCCTAGGTCCTCACCCAGTGGCTTCTGCCTCAAAATAAATGTTTCACAGGACAAAATAAATATCCTCCAAGGTTTCACACTTATTACCATATTTCCCATAGCCCCAAAATTATCATTTTATGAATCACATTCCTATTGTGAGCAACTGACGGAGTACTTTCACTTATATATAATGTCTCTCTCTTATTGGGTAGATGGCGATGATGCAAACGGCTTATGAAGGTGATCTGCATTCCTTGCTCATACTGTGTGGTCCAGAGATTTTATGTTCATGTTTTGTCAACACCATTGCCAAAACTGTGTTAAAATCCTGATGACAATCAGTTCATTGTACGCTGGTAGTACCATAGTAAGTTTCTCCAGAAACTTTCATCCATATTCATTAGTCAGGGAAAACATCTTAATGATGGAGGCATATTACTTCTACTTTAATGTGAGTTACAGGATCCAAAAACTGGTCACTTAGACCTCCTTCAATGCAGCCAATCTCTAATTAGAAATTCCACGGAAAATTACAACTAACATTTATTGAGCTCTTTCTATGTGCCATTCCTGTTACAGACACTTTGTACCCATTCTCTCATTGAATCCACACAACAATCCAGTGAATTAGGTGCTATTTTTTCCTCATTTTACAGATGAAAAGTCTTAGAAAGAGCTGCATTTAAGCCAAAGCAAAATGAGTCCAGTTGTATGCATTTAACCACTATATTATCTTGCATTCACTATAACTTGAAGTCTGAGAAAAAAAGCAACGACGGAAAGGTATTGGCTGTGTAAGGCTCATGCCGCTTGCATTTCAGTGTTTGTTCACTGCCTAATATGTAAATGAAGTATTCTAAAGTTTATTTTTTTTCTCTCCTGGCTCTTTTTCGGGGTCATGAGGGATGTATAACTTTAGCTGTATAGGTCAAGTACCACATGCTTGTTGAAGATTCCATCGACCTGACCAGCAAGAGAAAGATATTTTGTACAGACTCATTTCCTCTCTCTGTATAACAACAATTTAAATTTCTTCTTAAAGCCCAATTGCATGGACCATCTGTTCCAGTTGGCTCTTCTCCTGATTCATGGTGGCTACGGAGGGAGGTGAGGAAATCCCTTTGCTGGGGGGGAATCAAGCAATGTTCTATTAATTAAATCTGCATCACTGTTGTCAATATGCCCAGGGGCCAGGGTGATGAGTACATTTTATAAATCAAATAAACGAATAATAACTTCTAGAGGTTGCTAAATGTAAAATGTTTGAAGAACAGAAACTGAATGAATCCAAACTGTGGCTGAGGGTGATCCTTGCTAATTAAAACATACAGTGAAAACATTAACCTGATTCATAATCTAAATAAAATTCCATATCTGGATGACTTTCCACCTTCATAAATTTTTTTTATTACAACAGAAGGCAATCATGGGAAAGTCATCCTTAAGAACTCAGTATTTTTAACTTTCTGACATGAAAAGACAAAAAGAAAAAAAATGAAGAGAAACATGAAAACTGCCATGTTTATAATGATTCCCCTGCACGTACCACATCTCAAATGCTAGGCCCTTACTCCTGTTTTTAGGGACTGGCTTAAAAATTCAGAAACTCTGTAAAAAAGAAAGAGAAAAAAAGGAGGAAGGAAAGGCACTCAGGAGAGAGTGAAGGAGAAAAGAAATGAAAAAAAAAGAAAAGAAAAATGAAAAGGGGGATTTCAAATATCTATAAGAACCAATACATTGGAATGAATATAATAAAACTCAGGCTTCAAGGTCACCTAGCTTTGAACCTTAGCTGAGCATGAATTGTTTACGTTTTTGACTCAAAACAGCAAAAAATACAGCATCACTTAAAATTGGAGAGAGTGAAGCTGAAATTTACTGCAAACTTTTCAGCACATTCATTTTTTCCAACTTTTGGTTTATTCGTAATGTTTTCAACATCAGTTTCTGTAGTGTGAATACTAATCAGGGCAATGGCATTCTTCAAGGCATAGTGGGCCCACCAGAGCATAGTTAGATTTAATTTTAAAGAAATAAGCTCTGTTTGTTTTTAAATCAACAGAACACCTATCAATTGAAACAGAAGGTCTGAAATTGAGAATAATACGCCTGAATTTATACTCTTTGAAATCAATGGGAAATCCAAGACTAAAAAACATATTTTCTTTTTGCTACTGATCTTCTGAAATAACTTACAATAAGGAAAGAAAAGAGGGAAGGAAAGAAATAAATGCACAATCTATGAGCACTCACAGATATCAGCCCCACCAACTCTTGGCGCCAGCAGACAGCAGTCCACCTCAGTCTTTGATCTTAGCAGCTTTGTCTGTTTACTCCAGTGTGGCATAGAGATAACGTCATTTTATGTGGGTGACAAAACAGGAAAAATGTAAGGAAATATTGATGCAAGGACTTCTAAGTTTCATTGGGTGTACTAACACCTCAAATTTAATCATCCTGCGAATCTCCCTAAATTTCCCTGACACTTAGATTTCAAAAATATTTATTCTCTATTTTAACTAAATTATGTGTGCATCCTCTTTTTTAGCCACAATGTGATTAAATCCTTACAGAAGATTTTGTCACTCAGTCTAATTTTATATTAGTGAAAAATGCATTATTAAGTATTTGGGAAAACAAAGTATTTTAGTTGGCAAATGTTAATCATGCTGAAGTCAATTTCCGTATTAAAAATAAAAAAGCCCTTCTCTTGATTTAAATAGACCTTTCTTAAATCATGTGTGCTGGCCCTGGGGTGGGTGTTAGGGAATAAGGACTCAGCCTCCTTTGCATAATGTAGTATGGTCAGTTGACACAAATGTGTCCTAGGAACTAAAGCTCATGACATCTGCTGTTCTGGCACTGATCATGAAGGTACCACGCCCACTTTCTTCCACATGATTGCCAACATGCCATTAACCTCTAACTTTTGGAGTAACGTTAGAAACGTTCCCACAGCACCTCCCTACAGCACAGAGCACAATATTAGAGATAGGAGCTCCATAGGGTATTGCAGATCCAGTGGAATTCTACAAGAACATTCTATAAAAATAAATACAACTCCAAAAACAGAAGTTCTTTAGTTTTTATGATGAAAACAATAAAAATCAGAAAAAGATTTCTTAAAAATCTTGAATTGTTTTGGCACAGCCTCATTAAAAATATAAGAATTTAGAATACAAAAAAGAGAAAGCAGAATCACTTATTTCTATGCAAACACAAAATACATATTTCGGTTTTCACTACTTAATAGATTTTTTTCTCTTAAAATAATTTAGGAGGGTGTTGTTTAGGAGTACATTTGTACATAAAGGAAGACTAACAATGTCTAGTAATTGATCATCAATAAACTTTTAAAAATCATGCTCCAAGCCGAGTGACCACTAGAGATTTTGGTGTTTGTTTACTTCTAACTGGCTTTTACTGAACATAACTGGGTTACAGGTTCACAAATGATGTCCCTAAATGAAAGTAAATAGAGAAACCAGAAGAACTTTTTCACTGAAAATTCACAAATTAGTTCAGACAGATCTGGGAAATTATAATGTAAACAAACCAAATGCATGCAACTGATAATAGACTCTGGCTTATGTATGTTAGATTTGATGGTTTTGCCATGACTACAATGAACTCTTTACTCTATAATTTTTTATCTCGTCTATTTGGTACTAAGGTTGCTCTCCTAAAACCTCTCAGCCTTAGCCTAAGGTCTGATTTTCAAACCTAGCAATAAGCTAGTACAAGCCCAGCCCAAATATATCTCAAATAATAGACCAACATTTCATTGGGTTTCCTTTGATGTTGCATTGCACTGTGCACGTCTTCTGGCAGAGTGGATGAAGGCTATTGATATAAGGTATCCAGTCAAAGACATATGTTTACAATTATAGCCTTCAAAATAAAGAGAGGATACATAACCATATCCCTGAGGGTATGGAAATTACACCATTAGAGAAGCATGGCCAGAAGCCAATGGTTTGTACTGGTATACCTAATGAACAGTGTATTTCCATCTCCAAATGTGCATTCTATTTATAATAACATAAAGCTGTTTTTTAGATGAACAAAAAATTAGGCATACCTGGCACAGCCACATAACTAAAGGCTTGAGAATATTAAACTGATAGACCATAATAGTGTCTGGCACAAGGAAAGGTATGCTTAGATGAGGGTATGCTGGGAAAAGGTGCTTGCATATACCACAAGCAAAATTACACCCTGCTGTGCAGAGGAGAGCACACAAGATGGGATTTGGGAGATGAGGTCTCTACATTACACTTTGAATTGTTACCAAATAGCAGCTTCAGAATCAATAAGCAAACTCCTCCAATGACCTGGATAATAGGCAATTTCCAAGTTTCAAGGGCAGAGTGGTGGTGTAAATTCTATGATGTCAAGGCCAGTGATAGAAGGGTGGACTCCACATTAGATTCTGAGCTCATAAAATTTGGAAGAAACTTAAGGGCTGCCACATGTCCTGGCTCTTGCTCAAATTTCCTTGCCTGCTCTGAACCAGGACAGAGAAAAGTGAAAACTGCTCACCACGGGGGTCTCCAGCCCAATACCTGATCTACGAGTGCCAACGTTGGTATCCATTGATGCATCTTTTCTGCTTGTGAAACAAGAAGAAGAATGTAAAAGTGACTATAAGGGAGAGAGATAAACAAGAAAATCTGGCAAGTGACCTCAGCTGCATTGAAACACTGAAACCTGAGGGAGGCTGATATTTGCCATATGTTATTCATTATACCAGAAAGAGAATGAGGAAATGGTATGAGGAGCAACTCTATAGTCCAGCAAGAAAAGGGAAAGAAGTAATGGAGAATGTCGTGGAAATGGGTATTTCACAGTGAAATCCGCCTGTTGTAGCTCAGAGTATGTTTACCACTTTCCAAAGTGTAACCTAACAAGCCCATCGAAAGTATATTGTCCTTAATTTTACAGGCAAAATCATTATAATCCTTGCCAATGTAAAATAGGCTCATGTGAACCAACAGAAGATCCCACAGGCCTTCAATCATAAGCGCTAATAAATTTCTTCTCATTATCTTTATTAATCCATCCATTCCTAAAAGCTGCCTTGGTTCTGAACTGACAGTTTACTTTACGTTTAGCCAGGGACATAGGAGTTCAAAAACAGATCAAAAAGAAAACTAAAATTTTGAAAAACAAAATAGAAGGTGAATATAGCTTGTAGGCATTTAGTAAATTAGTATTAAACACTAAGATTCAGAAGCTCAACAATATATTTTAATGCTATGAAGTGAACTGTGTATCCTAATAGAGCATGCACAAGAATAGTAAAAAAAAAAAAAAAAGGATTTCTATACTTTTTTGGAACTATATAAAGGGCTTTGGGACTTCCAAAAAGTATAGGTAATGGCAATGCATTCAAAAGCGCTTAACTTTGGCCATAAGGAAGACTTTCTTACCTTAAGGTTTATGAGGCACAGGGGTGTGTTGCCAGGAAGAGCTGTGACGACTCCACTGATATACAATTTTATCAATAGGGTATAACCCATGAGTCCAAAGTCATTTAGATAGCAACATATCTTGGGCCAAAAACGAGGTATCGGATATAAAAACCACTTCAAGCTCTAACATTCCATGAGTATATAGTGAAAATAGTGTAATTTGAATCACAGTTGTTTTATTTTTCTAATTCCTTCAAAGGTTAAATAATCATGGACTTAGACTATCTTAAACCTGAATCTTCAAAAGTCTTCTAATCTCTCTCATTTTATAAATATGCAGTGTTACCTTATACAATACGTAGCTGAAATAATAAAAAGCTGTGAGCAGAGAAATTTAAATTACTCCAAACTCCTACATCCTCAGCTAAATTGATGGGCAGACCTTAAATCACCTTTTATTTTTATTTAGTTTGACCCTGATCCTTAACTTTCTGATTCTATCTGTTCAGAAATCACCACTGCTCAAAAAAGACAGGCGCACACCACACAGTTGTATTCTTTGTTTCTTTGTTTGTTTAGTTGTATCCTTTAACTGAATAGATCTATTGATGTGTTAACTAAATCTTCCCTGTTTCATGCCAAAACAAAAACGCAGAAGTTGATTTTCTCCTCCTCTCATTTGGGTCTTCACAGTCACCAAAACAGCTTTTGAAATCATTTTTCCTTGTGGGAATTATCCAAAACACCCTCAATGTAAGTGCCATGAAAAAGGGGAAAAATTGAGAAAAAAGCTTTCTGCTTGTCTGCCATTAAAAGAAACAGACTGATTCAAATTGTTGAAAAACTGAATGAAACAGCTTCTTATTTTGGCTCAGTCATGGAAACAGGTGTTCTTACCTGAAAGTAGGGTCTTGGTGAGTGTCCGCCCAGTTATCTGAAAGGTAGGTAGCCATGAGTCATCCCCTGGCGATCAGGAGTTGACCCACTTGAGGTATTATACAAAGGATCTAGGTTGCCCCCTTTGCAATTAGCAGAACTCATCTGTTTTATAAGGATCTGACAAAAACAGAGTAGGATCCAAGATATCTATGGCCCTGCAAGGCCTTGGATACAGCCTAATGGCAGTGAATGGAGCGGGTCCTCCTGACCACTAGTCAGCATGAATCCATTTTATATATCACAAGCCCTCAGCAATAGCAGAGAGGTGTTCAAGTATGGGCACAAATGAAAGGGGTGCCTATTCTTGGGTCTCAAGTAATTAGCCCCAAGTCTCCCTGAGATAGCATCAGGAATAGCCACATGTTCATCTTTGCATAGTGAAGGTTTTGGAAATTAAGTTCCTAATTCATCACTTTTAAAAGAAGCAAGAGTCAACCAAAGAAAAAGAAAATATGTGGGGCATTTCATTAAGGGATATCATACTGCCTTGAGTGTCTGTTATGTTAGACTATTCCAAGATTTCTTCACTATCTTGACCCTCAGCATTTTGCAGATTCTCAGGATTTGGGTGAAATAGTGGGAAATGAAAGAGAAAAGGGATGTGAGTGGGATCTCTGAGTTAGTGGACAATGGAGCTTCTTTTGGTCATTTCTGTCAGTCAAACTTTAGGAAAATTTTGGAACTTTAGATAATTTAGAAACTGTAGGGAAACTTTGGAAAATTTGATTCCTAAACATAAGAAAAAATAGGGGAATATGGGGAAAAGAAAGATAGGTAATTACACGCAATAAGATAAAATAGAAATACCCACTTCCACAAGCCACACACATGCACACTCCACCCTACACTAACATGGCAGCATATTATAAAATTTTAAATGCTGTGCTGAACTGTGCTTACACAGGTGAGCTTCTCAGGCAAGGATCATTTCCTTTTCATTTTGAAATATCCAGAGCCCACATCAGAGTTTAGCACAATGCCTGACAAACTAGTAGCTGCTCAGCGACATCGGTTAATGGAACAACCTCCCTCCACATCTTTCCATTCAGCCAGACTAAGTTTAGGACAAGAAACAATAGCATTGAGTGTCATGGTGCATGAAAGGAATAAAAGCACATCATCAAATACATGATAAATATACATCTTTTAAGGGGAGTTAATGGTAAAACTTTTAGAGAAAATTCTATTGTTCTTGGATTTCTAATTCAGAATCTACATTTTCTTGTTCCACAGAGGCATAAATCAGTAAGAGAAGATTAACTAGAAATTTGGTCAGTTGCCTTTAGTTACTGTGTCACATTTACTTTTGCACAGGAAGAGGAGTGACCTCTGGAAAGAGTGTTTAGCCCTTGGCAGAACGAGAATTGGCCTCACCAAACTTTATAGAAATAATTAAATCTTGGTTCAGAAAATCGATCTTGACTGAAAGCTCCCATCCTTTTCTACAGTTTTCTTGTATGTCTTTGGGGTAACCTGACACTTACTAAGTACTTACCATGTGGTAGGCATTGTTCTCAGCATTTTTGCAACATTAATATATCTAGTCCTCACAATGAGTGAGAAAACTGAGGCACAGAAAAATCAATAGTCTTGTCCAAAGTTACATCACTAGTTAGGGGGAGATCTGGGACTTGAGCCCAGTCAAGCTGGCTCCAGAACCAAGTTTTTAATCACTATATTATACAAGGCAGACCCTTCACTTTTAGTTTGATGTGCCAATTAATTCAGGATGTAAACTCTGCCAGTTCAAAGTCCAAATTTCTCCTTAAAGCTATGCTTCCCTGTTGTGGGTTCCCTCCTATCTTCTCCTCTCCCCTGAGATGATATCTGGGTACATAGAGAACACTACATAGCAGCCTGGCAGTAAAGAAATGGATTCTTACGTTCTAGATCTGTGTTGGCATCAACTGTATCATCTCACCCTGCTTGGTCTTTGAGTGTTGGCTTCTGATCCCTCTGTTTTCCTCTTGTTGTAACAGGGTTACCCATTTCCTTAGGACAAGTGCTAGCAACTGATAATGTTGTAGTCCTTGCCATGGCCTCTAGTTGTAATGTCTACCACATTCTGTGCCCTCCCAACTTGACCCCAGTTCTCTTCCAATTCATCAGAACTCAGCCTTCTTTAACTTCCTCTAGTGCCTAAGTGAACTTTTGGATCTCCTATTTGCCTTTCTTGGCCACAGAAAGCTGGGCTGTATCTCAGTTCCTCCATCTGCACAAGCCTGTCATACTGCCATTCCTGCTCTACTATGGGTGCTTCATGTTGGCGTGAGGCCCTCTAGAGACTTCCTCTTCCCAGAGTTCCATCCAAGAAGTGGTAACAGCTCCCTTTGCTTTGGGATTCAAATATATGTTTGCTGATCTCTATCCAGCCCCTTGGGTTGTAATGCCAAGAGAGAGAGGGTGGATTGTCAGGATGATGGGTGGGCCGGGGATCAGGCCCTGCCCTTGCATCTCATCTCTCTTACTCTCCTCTCCTCTCCTCTCCAGGATTTTCTTCCCCAGTTCAGGAAGGGTTTTCCTTATTCCTGGATAGGAGAATACTGTCTTTATAGTATGTCCTAAATCTTCCTCACCATGAGTTTACAGTACTTCAATTCTAGCTCTCTAGCTTTGGCTTCTTTTCTTTCAATACATTTTGGTCTTTTCAATTAAAATATTTAGGTTTCTCAAGTTTTTTACACTGAAATTGGCCTCAAAAACCTATTTCAGATGGTAATAGCTGAAAATTGACTCCTTTGTCCTCGTCTGGGTGTTTCCTTTTCTCTGAAGTATCAGATGTCTACGTCTCAATAGGTAGAAGCAGCAAGAAATACCAGGAGTGAGAAATACCTCACATAATCACCTTAGCCAGTGGAGGACACTTCTGTCGGGCAGAAATCTTGCATCAAACCACTTCATATGCTTTGGCTAACATAAAAATGAAAATTCTAAAAATTAGAATGAACTGCTGTAAATTTAAGTTTGTTACATTTTTCCCCACTGTCTTCCCTTTCTAAAGTTGTTTGGAAAACATTAGGAATAATGGGAAGTCTTTTTCTTGATACAATATCACTGAATAGAGGATTTAGTGAACTCTTGGATTTAAACAGGAATCATCTGTTAAGAATTAGGAAGCTGAATAATGTTAATTCATTTATCCATTCTACAGGTATTTATCACACAGTTGCTCTGTGGCAGGAGTCATGCTGGCTGAGGATACGGTGGTAAATAAAATAGATAAGGACACTGCTATGATGGAGGTTACAGTATGTCAGAGGAAAGCCACTGAATAAACAGCAACACCAGGATTCTTTCTTGAGGATAAGTGAGAGTTACCCTGCTGGAAGCAAGGAGCAGTGGGCAGCTAGCTTTCCAAGCAGGAAATAACACTGGTAAAAGCCCAGCAATGGGAAGGCACTTCATCAGTGTGAGCCCTCAAGGAACTGAAAGAACACCACGTGGCTGTATCGTAGAGAGAGAAGGGGAGTATAGCAGAAGATTAAAGTGGAGAGGTAAGTGGAGACTAAATTGTCTGTGGCCTTATGTGTCATGTTAAGGATTTTACAGTGGAAGCCCCTGGATAATTTTAACCCAGAGAATGATGTTATAAGGGCTGCACTTGAAGAATTTTGCCATGATTGCAGTGGGAAAATGAATAGAAGAACGGGTACAACAAAAATCACTTTACGGGTATGCTGTGGAAGCTCATTTGACAGATAATGGTAACCTGAACTTGGGTGGTGGTAGTGGAAATGGAGAGAAGTGGGATGATTTGAAGTATGTTTTCCAGCAGAATGATAGGACTTGGTAATAGACTGGATGTAAGGGGTAAAAGATTTGAAAGATCAGTGAGGGCAGCGACCATGACCTTCCTATTCATCACTGTATTCCTGACATCTAGTATAGTTCCTAACACATTGCAGACACACAATAGACATTTGTTGAAGGAATAGGTGTGCAAACGGGTTGAGGTGCTGTGCTTTTCCCGGCCTGGGAAACACTAGAGAAGAAGCAGATTTAGAAGTTAATACCATGAGTTCAGTTTTGGACATAGGGAGTTTGAGACGCCTGACTCATTCAGGAAAACAACTGCAGGCACTGAATAGATGAATCTGCCACTCAAAAGAGAGATCTGGCCTGGAAATACTCATTTTGGCATCAGGCATATGAAAGGTAATGGAAGCAGAAGAATAGAGATCACTTAGGAAAAAGGGATTAGATCGAGAAGGCAAGAGTGTCTAGAAACCCAGTCCTCAGGGACCCCAACACTTAAAACTCAGGCAGAAGAATTTGCCTCCTGTATCCAGCAAATTTTTCTAATAGTGAATTACTGTGTCATATAGACTACCTCAAAAACTCAAAAGTTGAAAAATATTTTTGTGTTATTAATGAACATTTATTGACAATCTTCCTTTTCTCAGATAATCTCCTAGGTGCTGGAGATACAGATCTAAGACACACTCACTGCCCTTGAATAGCTTAGTGAACCAACTACCCGTGTGATTACATTCTGAATTGCTCCATGTTCTATGATACCTAAGAGGAGGTGACCAAGATTAAGCATTTTCTGCCTTCATCATAAAGAGTGCTCTGGGTTCAGCTACAGAAAAATAAAGTTATATTTCTGCATATCTGAGTCACGGTTTACACATTTTAAATCTGCTATACTGGGTACTGACCAATTAAACCATTATATGCTCTCTTTTAGAGACACAGAAAAGGAGACATAACAGAGTGATACAGAGAGGATTCGACAAAAAATGAAAGATCAGATCTGCAATGACGTCCTGGGTGACTCATTCAAACAGTGAACTGCCTAGTATAAAACACTACACAATTCTCTCCCTTTCCAAGAGGAGTCAGCAGCGACCAGAAACGATGTGCTCAGAGCAGGTCTCTGGGAATCCTACTACTCCCCATTTGAGGAAAAACTGACTGAGGCTTTTGGGTCCATAAACCTGATCTCCAAAAAGGTATAGATAGCATTTGAGGCTCAGGAAGAGAGTCTTCCCCCACACCCTCGACTGAACTGCCTTCTAGACTATGATTTCCAAAAAAGTAATAATAGGATACATATATTCAAGCCCTTTCCCAGGCACATCTCACGTGATCGTGGACATAACACTGTTTGTGAGTTATCCAAAGTTTTGCTTGCAGGCCCAGCGGTCATTTAGGAGAGATTAAGCACCCCCTTAATCTCCATCAGTCCATCCCTAACAAATATACAACCTAAGTAAAAATAAGTGTGCTTGCTCTGTCAATGCAGCCCCAAGATAAGACCTGCTGGCCCTTCTTCCAACCAAATGTTGATCCCTGGTTTCCTCCTATTTAGAATTCTGAGACTGCCTTTGGGCACTGAGGTAACAAATCTGAGACTCAGAGAGATTAAGTAATTGGCTCATTTCAGAAAGACAGTAAATGATATAGCTAGTCCTCAAACCCATGACTGCTGATTCCAAAGTAATTTCTCTTTGTAACTATTTGCCATTGCCATCCAAATCACTACACAAAACAACTTTAAACAGTAGATAGGAGAATTTGAGAGAAGAAAGGTACAAAGAACATTTTTATCTGAAACGCTTCTAACCTTAATGGGAATAGAGTTTTGTTTTGTTTACCACTATATTCTTAGCTCCTGACACAGTACTGATTAAGTGGTCAATATTCAATATGCAGGTACTTAATGAAAATGAGTTAGTTAAATAATTAATTGATGAAGTGATAATCAATTCTTAATGATAAGATTTACTATGCTGAGTACATTTTAAAGCTGGTTCTACAGAATGTCTGACATTTTAAATTAGGTTTGAAAACTATACTACAATAATTGCTTAGGTGACACAGATTTTGTCAGAGTGTATTCTCAGGACACCCCGTGTTCCACGGCTTTGGAGTAGTAATATGTCACTTTCCCAGAGCAATGACAGCATTTGCTCCAGCTAATTTATAACAAAATTTCTAACAAAAAATAGATGAGGCGAAAAAGAGTCATCCATTTCTATGGAAAAATGTAGCACAAAACCAAAATAAATATCAAATAATGTTATGTGTTTTTGAAACTCCATAGTCATTAAAAGTTATATGTCTAGTCACGTGAAGTTATGTATTTTATTAAAAATGACATCAATTTTTACTCTCTTGTAAAATCATTACTCTTAAAAGTTACCCAGAAAAAATTTCTCTTGATGAAGACCAAGCTCCCAGAAAGCTCTAAATCCTAAAATTGAGCTCTTCTTTTTGGTATAGTGTACAAAAAAGAAAAAGAAGAAATATCTTTGATTCCTTTAAAAATGGAAAATGTGTAATCATTCCACACTCACATAACTCAAAACCAAGTAAATGGTTTTTTCAAAGTTTTCCCTAAAAAAGTATTAAAGTGATACTATGCATCAATCTAGAGTCCAATAATATTTTAATTATAACTAAATAAATATCCAGATAAAAGCTTCTATAAATCTATCTTCATAATGCAGTTTTTTTCCAAGGAATGCAAGGAGATTTCACAATATCCTTCATTCATACAAGTTATTTTCCCTAAATCATATCAAAGTCCATTTTATAAAACTTAAAAATAACAAAAGCAAATATTTATTTTAAAATAAATGTCCAAAACTCAGTTTCCATTTGTCAAATTCAAACCAACAGTTGATGGATGTCTAAGCAGTAGGAACCACGCATAAAGCATAACTAATCACTATTATAATATTATTTTTTAAATCTAGATTTCTAGTCTCATTTTTCCTACGATTATCCAAATCAGAAAAAAACCCTGTTTGGGTTTTCATTTTTTCTTCACTTGCTGGCCATAACCTTTCTTCACTCTGATCTTTTTTCCGTTTTTGGATGCCTTGTACCTCTTAATATGTCATTTAAACTATCCATTACATTATCTACTAGCCAATAATACCATAGTAAGAAAATTCTTCCAAGATAGTAATACATAATGTTACATTTTAGATAGTTTTGCACAGTTTTTTGTTTTGGGGGGCTTTTTTTGAGAAAATTAGCCCTGAGCTAATTACTGCTAGTCCTCCTCTTTTTTGCTGAGGAAGCCTGGCCCTGAGCTAACATCCGTGCCCATCTTCCTCTACTTTATATGCGGGACGCCTACCACAGCATGGCTTGACAAGCAGTGCCATGTCCGCACCCAGGATCCAAACCGGCGAACCCTGGGCTGCCGAGAAGCAGAACGTGCACACTTAACCACTGTGCCACCAGGCCGGCCCCTTTGCACAGTTTTGATTCCCCATATGAGGCAAATCATTCCTTGCTTGCTGATTTCTTTCATGAAAAATAAAACTACTAGCTCACACAAATTAAGGATTTCTATTTCCAGAAGAAATGCCACATGGATACTCTTAAGCTCTTCTCAACATACTAGGACTTTCAAAAATAATTTGCTATTTTACACCATCCACAATGTATTACAGTGTATTACATAGTAACCATTTTGGAGCAAGAGCTGTAAAGTGGGTGTTCCTACACAAAAGAGAACAGAACTCTGTTATAGACATAACAATATATTAAAGTTGCAAGAGCTTTGCCAGATGGAGGGGAATCTGCTCCCTGGGTATGACTGTCCACTCAGCACCTCCAAGGCATAGCCCATTGAATCCAACAATCAAAGACATGAAGACAGTAAACTCAAAAATCTCTTTGAAGTTTCCAAACTCAAAGCCTATGTGCTATATAGCAGTGTCCTTGATATTTTGAGGTGGGGAACCATAAAGTAAAATAACAACATACTCTTTCCTATGCAAACAGCTCACATCCTCATGGGACCACAAAACAGTATAACTTATGTCCTATAATTGACATGTTCAAGTAATGAGAATGCCAAAAGGGTAAAGATAATTCTCTAACTCAAGAAAATATTCAAGACCCTTATTTTGTGTATTCATAACTCAAAACCACTAGAGCAATAAAGCACATTCTTGGCAATATCAACCTCTGTCAAGCCTAACTTGAGTAATATTTTTTCCAAGTAGAGGTGGTTATCAATTATGTGTCTGTGTAAGAATAGTAGCAAATGTTTCTATTTATTTTTATTTATTTTAAATTTGCTTGCAGATGTTGCCATGAATATTACCAAACATTTTGTCCTTTCTGCTTTTTCTACCCCTCCCGCTTCTCTCCAAAATTTGTTCTAACTTCCTAACATTAGGATTTTTATTTCAATCAGAAATCAAGAAATCAACATTAGTATAAAGAATGAGCTCAGTAAATCTACTATTTTCATTAATAAGATGTTTCTTTTGGCCATGATTTTCTGTGCAATCCACCCCACTCTTCTGTCCAATGTCTGTCAAATAAGAACCAAGCCTAGCTTTCTGCAAACACTGGCTGTTCCATATGGCTTCATCCATTCCTCCAGGACTCACAAGAGGGATGATTTGCCTGGTGGTCTTCTGGCCCAGCCACTAAATAATAATCTCACACTTACAGGATTTCCAAGAAAAGTATGATATTTAGCACATAAATGGATAATGTGAGATGTTAGAAGTTTGGGCAGATAATTAATCACAGCTCTTGCCCTAGGGATTCTACCTAGTTTGTGAGAAGGACATCGAAAATGAAGGGGATAAAAGATCTTTTACCCAGATACACGAATTCTGGTATGCTTAGTGCTTCCATCATGTTCCCCCAAATCATGACCTTGGAGTCATTTGTTTGTCACCTGGAGGGATACGAGAGGGAATGCTTGCATCTTACAAGCACCATAACCATAGCCCTGGAGGGACTATGGACACTGGGCTTTCCCCAGAGAAATGAATGAACAGAGTGGAAGCTGGAAGTTTACACCAATACCACTCCTTCCTTGAGAGTGGAATGTAAGTCCTTGTAGAGAAATTCAAGGAGAGAAATATGTTCCCTCCTCCTTACAGAAGAGTAGAATAAACAGGAAGAAAATATTTTAATTTTCTCCAGTATCCTGGTTGAAGAGTTTGATACCAACATCAATTTCAGACTTAATTTTGCTGTTACATTTTGTTGCCCAAAAAGTCATTCTGCTCTATGCGTAGATTTTTATGAAGTAATGTTACAGCTTTAATCCAATGTGAAATATAACTAAATACTGATATTCATTATATACCTTTCCAACAGTGAACAAAACACATTTTCTATCATAGGTATGCAGTTATTTTGCAAAATGGAAAAGTGAGCTTGTTGTTGACATATCTAAGAGGTAATAAAGGACAAAGAAATGAGGAGATTGGTTAGGAACCCAGTCGAAAGACATGGGAATGGCTACTAATTCTGGACCTTGTTTTCAGATGACTAACTCTTAGACATTGGCTCCCATGTAACACAGAGCAGAAAGATCTGAACATCGTATTTTGCTTTCAAACTTTATCTCTGTGACATCCAAATCACACATAATCTCAAATGTTAAAATCCCCAAGAGAGATTAAAAACTTAAAGAAGAAATCATACTATTGTGCAAAGTGTTCTACACTGTAACTTTAAAAAAAAGATCTGCTGGGTTTTAATTTCCTTAACTACAAAACAATTATCTCCAAAATCACTCCTAATCTAAAATTCTGTAATTCTAAAATTGCTTCATATAGCTAAATTTTACAAAATAGTGCCTATTTTGAATACAGATAATAGCAGGAATATTAATCAATTTTTGATAGGGAGCCAGTGTGGACCATTATGTTTCATTTTACAACATAGCATATGGTTTTGTCTAGTAGTTTAGTCGATAAAGGTACACACACACACACACACACACACAGTCTTTAGACTTCTTCTGATTCCTTAGGTGATCTTATCTAGTCTCATGTCTTTAAATACTATCTATATGTGAACAATCTCCAGTCCAGACCTCTCCCTTGAACTCCAGTCATCCCATTTTCTACCCGATATCTCCTATGATATCTAATAAGCATCTAAAGTATAATGTGAATGCCCAACACCAAACTTTTATTTTCCTTCCCCAATACCACAAATATGTTAGCATGGATGCTTTCCTCATCCCAGTAAATGACAAGTCTATTCTTTTAATTTATTAGCACCTTCCCCCAAATAACAGAATTATTCCTGATGCTCCTCTTTCTCCTACACACCACATCCAAATAAATCCTTTCAGCTCTGCCTTCGAAATAAATACAAAATCTGACCACTTCTTACCACCTCCACAGCTACTACTCTAGACCAAGGGAGCATCTCTTCTCCTAGACTATCAAAATATCCTCCTACTAGTCTACCTACTTCTACCCTTGATTTCCCTGAAGACTCTTCACACAGCAGTCAGGGTTATCCTTTTATCATGCAAGATGGAGATGGATCACATGACTCCTGTGCTCAGAACTGTCCACTGGCTTCCACTCTCAGTTAATAACCAATTCTTGCCTGTCGGGCTCTAAATCCTTTAGTTTGGCCTCCTTTTCCTCTTTGACCTCATCACCTTCCATTCTCCTCTTACTCATTGTATTCCAGCCAGATGGCCCCATATCCTGATTAAGTTTTCTTTTTTTTTAAATTATTTTATTGAGGTCATAACGGTTTATAACATTGTGTGATTTCAGGTGTACATTATTATTTATCAGTTTCTCTATGGATTGCATTGTGTTCACCACCAATAGCCTAATGTTTGTCCATCACCATACATATGTGCCCCTTTATCCCTTTTGCCCGCCCACTATCCTCTTCCTCTCTGGTAACCACTAATCTGTTCTCTTTATTCATGTGTTTGTTTATCTTCCACATATGAGTGAAATCATGCAGTATTTGTCTCTGTCTGGCTTATTTTGCTTAACATCATACCCTCAAAGTCCATCTACATTGTTGCAAATGGCACAGTTTTGTCTTCTTTATGGCTGAGTAGTATTCCAGTGTATGTATCTATGCCACATCTTCTTTATCCACTCATCAGTTGATGGGCACTTGGGTTGCTTCCACGTTTTGGCTAATTGTGAATAATGCTGCAATGAACATAAGGGTGCATAAGTCTCTTTGAATTGTTGATTTCAAGTTCTTTGAATAAATACCCAGTAGTGGGATAGCTGGATCATATGGTATTTCTAGTTTTCATTTTTTGAGAAACATTCATACTGTTTCCCATAGTGGTTGCACCAGTTTGCATTCTCACCAGCAGTGTATGAGGGTTCCTTTTCTCCACATCCTCTCCAAAATTTTTTATTTTTGTCTTGATCATTATAGCCATTCTAAATATATAATATGTCACATGGTGATAATTCTTACAAAGAAAACTTGAGGGGCCAGGCCCATGGCCGAGTGCTTAAGTTCACACACTCTGCTTCAGCTGCCCAGCATTCGCCAGTTAGGATCCTGGGCAAAGACTTACACATTGCTCATCAAGCCATGCTGCGGCAGCACCTCACATAGAAGAACTGGAATGACCTACAACTAGGATATACAACTATGTACTGGGGCTTTGGGGAGAAAAAAAAAAAAGAGGAAGATTGGCAACAGACATTAACTCAGGGCCAAGCTCTCTCACCAAAAAAAAAAATACTTTAAAAGAAAACAAAAGAATCTGCATGTTCTTCTGAACCTTAAAAAAAAAAAAAAGCTGGTTTGGTTATTTTTTTTCAAAAAAAAAGCAAACGATTGAGTTTTTAAGTTATAAAACTTGATTAAGTTTTCTTTATAAGAGTTATCATCATGTGACACATTATATATTGACTTTTGGCTTTTCTCTCCCTTCCAGCTGGAATCTAAGCTCTTCAGAATTAGGGGCTTTGTTCATTTTGTGTGTGGCTACATCCTCACAGACAAAAACATTGTCCAAAAACAGTACATCATCAAAAAGTATTGTAAATTAAATGAATAAATAAAATGACTTCTATTTCACAAAGTATTATGCTATGCACATCTTTTGAAAGACATAAAAAGAAAAAATAGACTGGGGAAAAAGTAATTAATATAATTGTTATATAAAGAGTTCCTATAAAAGAATAAGAAAAACACAAAGACCAGAATCATACCTAAGATATTATATTCCCTGACACTTTTTCTCTATGTTTTATATACTTCTATGGACTTTTCAAGTGCTGAACTCCCTGCCAGGAATATCCTTTCTCCCTTCTTTATCTTGCAAACTCCCAACCATCCTTCTAAATCCAGATTAAATGGTATTTCTTATATGATATCCTGGACAAAAGAAGAAATACACATGATAAGCATATATGAATATGCTTGAACTTCCTAGTAATAAAAATGTAGAATAAAATGACAATAAATAATTTTCATTCTTTAAAATGCTTAATTAAAATCTGATGCTGATGAGAGTTATATTAAAATTGATAGTCATATATTGTGTGCTAGTGGGACTGAAAATTGTAAAACACTTTTGGTAAGCAATTTAGTAATATGTTTGAAAATATTCATTGGATTTTCAAAAAGAGCAAAATATTAGAAATAGTTAAATAGAAAAATGGTATGAATTTATTAAACATATTAAGATACGTATACAAAATAGAATATTATTCAAAATTTAAAGTATGTGTATGCCGATAATACCGTAAAGTGAAAAGAAGTGTTAATGATATATTAAGCAGAAAAAAACTCTCCTCCTAGACCCAGACTCTATTCGGTGGTTGTGAATTATGGTATCACTACCTCTGAATCCATGGTCTTGTGGTCCCCACCCATTATCATTCCTACACAAAGTCCCACTCTCACTCCAATAGGCCCCAATAGCATTACAGCATAATGGAGTAGGTGCAGCACAGCTGTCTCCTTCTCTAAAGGTGGAAGACATCAGCAGATGCATCATGGTGATCATCAGTGTATCATGGCGGACATCCATTCTGAGGAAAGATGTCTATCCATATTTAACACCCTAGAATTTCAAGCCAGGAAAATCACTGTTATTAGAGGTAGCACAGCATTTAAAGGAACAGATGTCCCAAAAAATTAATGTAAATGATACTGAAAGTTTGATTAGAAGCCAGAAAATTTTAGACTCAGTGCACCAATCAGAATTCTATTGGTCTTAAGGCCTATCACTGGAAAATGATGAGAAAAGACCAATGAAAACCAATTTGCCTCTATTGACACTGAAGTTCTTACCTTCAAAAGATGATCAGGAACCTCTGATTAGATATGAAGTATCTTCTAGGTCCACATACTTTACACAATTTTTCTGAATCATATGGTAGGAGATGGAGGAAATCAAGCTGTTCTACAGTTCTGTTCTTTATTAAACCCTTCTGCCCTTTGCCTTAAACACGCTTTGAGTTATAGTTCCTTGGATGCCTAGGAGCCATAGGACACCACATTAATTACAGTGTATTATTATTAAATGCATTATTTCAGAACCACATCTATAGACAGATTTGTTTACACTGTGAAGGCATGCCCAAACCTGTTCTGCCTGATTCCTTTATAGCCTGTGGAGTTGCTCTCTCTCAGTGCATAAACCGAAAAAAATCAATTATACCCTTTCTCAAAAGGAAAGTGTTAGCAGTTCTCTACTGAGGAAGAAAATCATGGAGAAATAGACTTTTTCAAGATGTAGAAAGATCAATCGCAAGAGTAAATGTGAAGTGACAGCCAAGGAATTTTTGAAAACGGGATATTAAGGAAGATTTACTCTATCTAAAACCAGCACTATGGTAATGTACATGAAAATAGCATGACATTGGTGCAGAAATAGAAAAGTAGAGCAACAGAACAAAACTGACAGCCTAGAAACAAGAATACACATACTTAATGTGTATGTATATGATGTGTGATAAAGATATAGATATGCAAATGTTTGGTTAGGGTGATACTTCAAATCAGAGGGAAAAGTCAATACGTGGCAAGTGGCAACTGCACACACATGGAGAAGAGGTAAAGTTTTAGTGTCTCCCATCACAGTATAGACAACTATGATTTCCAGAAAAGTTAAAGAGATAGACATTTTTTCTAACTATGAAAGTAAAGACTTAAGGGGATCACTCTCATTTTTCTTTTATACTTTGACAGTTTAAAAATATATATTTATCTCATATCAATGAAGCAGAATAGGGAGTCCTGAAATAGACCCACACCTCAACGGTCAATTGATTTTTGACAAGTGCCAAAGCAATTCAAAGGAGAAATGAGGCTTTTCAACAAATGGTACTGGCACAAGTATCTATATGCAAGAAAAATGTACTTCTATCCATAGCGCACACAATTTACAAAAATTAATTTGAAATGGAATATAGCCTAAGTGTAACTAAAATTATAAAACTACCAGAAGAAGACATAGGAGAATTCTTAGTGACTTTGGCTTAGTCAAAGATTTCTTACATAGGATACAAAAAGCACAAGTTATATAAAACTGATAAATTGGACTACACCAAAATTAAATGTCTTGCTCTTTTATAGACACTGTTTTAATAGACACTGTTAAGAAAATGAAAAAGCAAGCCACAGCTAGGAGAAAATATCTGCAAAGCATACTTTGACAAGACTTGTAAACATAAAACATAAAAACTTCTTACACCTCAATAATATAAATGCAAACAATGTTTAATGGATATTAGATTTAAATAGCCAATGTGCCAAAGAAAATATATATATATGGCAAATAAACCATGAAAAGACACTCAAAATCATTAGCCATTAGGAAAATGCAAATGAAAACAGCATGAGATACTACTACATATCCATTAAAGTGGATAAAATTCAAACAATTGACAAAACCAAATTTTGGCAAGAATGTGAAACACCCCTGAACTCAAACTGCTGGTGGAGATGCAAAATGTACAACGATTTTGGAAAACAGTTTGGAAGTATCTTAGTTACAGTTAAACATATACTTACCATTTGACCCAGAAATTCTACTCCTAGTTATTTACTCAAGAGACAGGAAAACATATATCCATATAAAAACTTGAATTTGGGGGCTGGCCTCACGGCTGAGTGGTTAAAGTTCCAGGCACTCAGCTTCAGTAGCCCAGGTTCACAGGTTCAGATCCCAGGCACAGACCTACTCTACTTGTTGGCCATGCTGTGGAGGCGTCCCACATACAAAGTAGAAGAAGATTGGCATGAATGTTTAGCTCAGGATGAATCTTCCTCACAAAAAAAAAAAGACTTGAATTTGAACCATCATAAGTAATTTATTCATAACAACCACCAACTAGAAACAATTCAAAGGTCAGTCTTCTGTGGATAAACAGATTGCAGTGTGTCCATACAATGGAATATTAATCAGCAATCAAAAGGAACCATCTACTGCTATATTCAATAACATGGGAATCTCAAAACACTATGCTAAGGGAAATAAGTCAGACACAAAAGACCACATATTGTATGTTCATTTATATGAAATTTTAGATAAGTTAAAACTATAGTATTAAAAAGTAGATCAGTGGCTGCCAGAAGCTAAGAGCAGGAGGAGGCAATTAACTGCAAAGGGGGATGAAGGACCTTTTAGGGGTTATGAAAATGTCCTATATCATGATCAGAGTGGTAATTACACACAGTACACACATGTCAAAACTTATCAAAACTTTAGAACTGATTAAATTATAACGTAAAGCATATCTCAATACAGCTGATTTTTAAAATTTATCAGAATGGAAAATTTGAAATAGTCATTATGTGCTGATTACATGTTTGTTTACATAGAAATCCCAAGAGAATCTATCAAGAAGGTATCAAAATAAACAAATACTGTCAACATTATTGTTGACAATGCAACAAGATCATCTGAAAAAAGTATAAAACTTTGTTATACCATAATCAATTTGAAAACAGAACACAACAAAGGAATTCATGAAAAACTTTCAAAGAAAAATATAGACAAATTCCTTCATAAATTTAGGGCTAAAATTTATTTATGTGACAAAAAGGAATTCATAAATTAAATACTGATTCTTTCATCACACAGAAATTTAAAATTCCTATGACGAAAGATACTATACTAATTATCTATTGTTGCTTAACAAATTGCCCCAAAACTTTGAAATTAAGCCATAAACATCTATTATCCACAAGTTTCTCAGGTTCAGAAATCTGAGATGGCTTAGCTCCATGGTGCTGGCTCAGGATAAAGTTTGTACTCAAGGTATTAGGCAGGCTGTAGTCTCTGAAAACTCAACTAAAGCTGGAAGATCTGCTTCCAAGTTCATTCACATGGCTGTTTGGCAAAAAGCTTCACTTCCTCACCATTTGGGTCCCTGTATAGGACTACTCACGACATGATTTCTAACAGAACAAGTAAAACATGCATGCATGAGATAGAGCAAGAGAATGGAAGATGCAAGTCACAGTCGTTTTATAACCTACTCTCAGAAGTGACATCCCATCACTTTTCCCATGGCCTGTTTGTTACCATTCAAGCGGAGGAGATTACACAAGACCATGAATACCAGGAGATAGGGATCATTGGAATCATCTCAGAGGCTGCCTACCAAAGACACCATTAACAAATTAAAAAGAAGACACTGACAAGGAGAAAATATTTGCAATACATGTAACAAACAAGGAAACAGTATCCCAGAACACACAAAGAATTCCAAGAAAGCAAAAAGGAACAGGCAAACAATCCAAATGAAAAATAAACAAATTAACAAAACAGCCCAGGGGCCGGCCCCGTGGCCAAGTGGCTAAGTTCACATGTTTCCCTGTGGCGGCCCAGGGTTTCGCTGGTTAGGATCCTGGGCACGGATATGGCACTGTTCATCAGGCCATGTTGAAGCGGCATCCCACATGCCACAACTGGAAGGACCTGCAACTAAGATATACAACTAGGTACCAGGGGGGATTTGGGGAGATAAGGCAGAAAAAAAAAAAGATTGGCAACAGTTGTTAGCTCAGGTGCCAATCTTTAAGAAAAAAAAAAAGAATAGAAGCAATTCTAAACATTTAAAAAAAAAAAAAACCCAAACAAACAAAAAAACCAGCCCAAATATATCTGGCAAATATTTATCTGGAAGGTTGCTTGACTCACTAATAATCAGAAATAATGTGAAATAAGATAAAACATATCCTACTATTTCATACCTATTAAATTAGTAAAAATTAAAAAGCCTATCAATACTTGGCAAGGATGTGGGGCCATAAAGTGTCTCATATATTCAGGTAAGAGTGTAAAATCACTTTGGAGAAGAGTCTGGTGATTTCTAGTAGAGAAGACAATGGAAATACTCTATGACCCAACAATTCTTATCAAATACATACCCTAGAGAAACTCCCACACATGTCCCAGACAACAGTCGTTTCCAGACAAGTGAAGAATGTTCACTACAACCTGTTTATTTTTACAAAATTCTCAAAACATCCTAAATATTCATCAACAGGGAAATGAATAAATAAATTAGTTATACAAATAAATACTATAAAACCAATAAAATGAATGAATTAAATCTAAGTATATCCACATATATAGATCACAAAAACTGTATTGAATAAAAAAGAAAATGGTGGAATAATATGTGAAGCATATTCACATCCACACAAATATTTCTAATACGCACAAAGCATAATTATACTATTTACAGATGCATAAAAATAGCAAAAGTACAAAAACATGAATCATAAGGATACATTTCAAATTCACCACAGGAGCTGACTCCAGAGAGAAAAACAAAAGGGCATTATAATAATATTAAAATTGGAAGAAAAAAATGAAAACGATTAAGTTTGTTAATTCCAGAGGTGTTATATTGTTCTTCTAATTTTCTGTATTTATTAAATTTTTCACAAAATATGCCACTTGAGCACTTGGGCACCTGACAACCTAAATATGAGTAAGACATACTCTTTGTTTTAAAGGAACTTACATTCTCATGTTAGTGAGCTCTTACTGCATAAAGAACCGTCTTAAAACTCTGCATCTTTAAAGAACAGTCATTTATTCTCCTGCATATGTGATCAGCTGAAGAGCTGCAGATTAAAGCTGCACTTCCGGGGAGAATCTACTCTGCTCCACAGGGATCTCAGGGCTAGCCTAGGCATGTCCTGTTCACGGTGATGGCAGAGGTGCTGAGAAAAAACAGAAACACATGAGGCATCTTGAAGCCTAAGCTTGTAACTGGCAAGTGGTCACTCCCCCGAATTTTGCTGGACAAAGCAAGTCGCATAACCAAGCCGAGCTTCAAAGACTGGGAAAGATGGCCTAGCACTCTGATATCTATATCAGTTCTGTCACTATACATCCACTGTGTTCACCTATTTCTTCTCCTATCTCTCTTTTTGGTCTTAAACTTCTTCTTAACACAGCATTTCTTCCTAAAGTAGAATTGAAAGATCTTTTGGCATTAAGGTTTAGGTTTCTAAAAGTTATAAAGAGATTGTTCAGATGGTAGTTAAACCAAGTGTAGTTCAAAAATAGTCACATTTTTCATAATTAGATATTTCTAGAGGAAAATATATGAAAATAGCCATATTTCCTTTCCTCTTATTCAGCTTTGACTGAAGCGGAATTAAATTTATTTTAAATTCCATTATGTTTCTAATTAAATTATCACGCCAACAGAATAAGCACAGTAAGGAACAAATAAATATCACTCCACTAATTCTTGTTCTTACTATGAAAAGTTTAAGGCAAACTAACATGAAAAAAGTCTATAATAAAGAAAATAAAGGACACTCATACCTTGTGCTTGTATGACTTGTCTGGTGGGCAGTTATTAATTTATTGCCACTTTATAGATGAGAACTTGAGGCACAAACAGATTAAAACAATTTTTGAGTGGAATTAAGTTAAAGGAAAATTAAAGAGAAATTTTCGAGTGGGAATACCAGGCCTTCAATCAGAGTGTTTTGACTTCTCTCCCAGGAATCTTTCTACAATATCAAGCTGTGACAATAGATGAATATGTATTTCTTTTCCTGAGTCCAAGAAGACACTAGTTAAAGATGATGGCTGCCTGATGAAGCATCACTGAAGAGACCAGAGTCTCACTCCTCAAGTCTTCCTACCTGCACTTCTTAGGTTCATGAGTTTCTAAACAGCCTTTGCTTCAAGAAAAGCCTTTTTTAATCCTTACATCATTTTATTCTACTTGACATTTATTTTCATCAGAAATTTACATCTCATCCATATCAGTCTCTAATTTTTATTTAATCATCTTAGTTCCATAAATATTCATGTTATCAGCTCTTACTTCCCTTCTGAGCCATGCTGTTTCTGTTATTTGGGAGCATCCAAATGCTTATTTCAGTATATTTTGCAGTAATATGATTTCAAACAACTCAGGGGAAAAAAAACAGTTGCAGTCATCTCATGAAGGAGATAATTTTTTTTTTTTAAGATTTTATTTTTTTCATTTTTCCCCCCAAAGCCCCCCGGTACATAGTTGTATATTCTTCGTTGTGGGTCGTTCTAGTTGTGGCATGTGGGACACTGCCTCAGCGTGGTTTGATGAGCAGTGCCATGTCCACACCCAGGATTCGAACCAACAAAACACTGGGCTGCCTGCAGCGGAGTGCACGAACTTAACCACTGGGCCACGGGGCCAGCCCCATGAAGTAGATAATTTTAAAGAAACTTTTTCTAACTTTTCCTTATACTTAAACCTTCTAGTCCTGTGATGATTAATTTTATGTGTCAACTTGATTGGAGCACAAGATACCCAGATATTTGGTTAAACATTATTTCTGGGTGTGTCTATGAGGGTGTTTCTGAATGAGATTAACATTTGAATCAGCAGACTGAGAAAAGCAGATTGCCCTCCCCAGTATGGGTGGGGCTCATCCAATCCATCAGAGGCCTCATAACCACAGGCCCTCTAGAACAAGTTCAACTGATCCCATCTTAACAACAGAGTAATTAAGAGTGTTTTTTCAGGAACTGAGAAACTATCCCTCATCCAGTTCAGGCTGGTTGAGACCACCAACCCATCAAATGGGCCTGTGCAAATGCCCGACAAGCGACCCTTTTTGGTGTCAGGGGGCTGAAAACTCCACCCTCAAACCATACTAACATCACCATTTTGTGAACATGTGCCCTATGAAGAGCAACGAGGCTTGACTGGGCTTGCACCGATCATCAATTACCTCAGTTCACCTTACCTCCAATCATCTATCTCCACACTTCATCCCACCCTGCCCTTCCTCCCATAAATTTTGCCCCAAGCCCTGGATCAGGGAGGCAAATCTGAGAGTTTACACCTCCTGTCTCCTTGCAGATCAATCTTGCAATAAAGCTTTTTCAACTTTTCTCAAAAGCTAATGCTGTAATACTTGGCTCTTCATGCACATCAGGCCAGAGAAACCCAACTTTGTGTGGTAACAGCCGAATAGAATAAAAGGCTGAGTGAGAAAGAATTCTCTTTGCCTGATTATGTTTGTGCTGGGACACTGGTCTTCTCCTGTCTTGAAACTCAGAATCTGACTAGAATTTAGTCAGATCTCTTGTTCTGAGGCCTTCAGACTTGACTGGAACTATATCATTGGCTCTCCTGGGTCTGGACTGCTTAGCCTCCATAATCATGTGAGTCAACTCCTGATAATTAATATATACATAATAAAGAGCTGGCTTGCTATTTATATAGAGTGATATAAAGAGATCTGGAGAGAGAGAGAGAAGAGAGAGAGAGACAGAGATAGATATCTCCTGTTGGTTCTGTTTCTTTGGAGAACTCTGACTATACAAGTCCCAAAATAGAATCATGAAAAATTCCATGGCTGACTTTTTGAGCAACCAATCAGACAATGCCCTGGGCTATTAACTTACTTGCATAAGAATTTTGATATTTAAATAATTGGAAATATGGCAGGAGGCCAATTAAATAATTTTGTATTTAATAATGTAGAATGACAGAATATTAGAACTAGGAGACATTTTAGAGGTTATCTAAACTCAACCCTTTCGTTGCATACATGAGGAAAAAAATTTTAGAGGTTAAGTGACTTGCCCTGGCCAAAGCTAGTTAAAGACAAAACCGGAAATCAAACACAGGTCACCATATTGTTTTTATCCAATCTTCTTTCCACTGCAGTACACTGTTGTTTTTATAGTTGTAATTATAGTTTGACTTGAGGTCTCTGTACTTTCATGGTCTCTCATTTTCAACATATGAACACTGGAAGATGGCTAGTTGAGTGCAGTGGTGTAATCTGTTCCCATGGAATAAAGTTTACCATATATCCTACCAAGCAACAGTCAGCCACCAACAAAAACTTCCCAATACAAAATTATGGTGATTATAAGTAAAGAACAGAATACATTTTACTGCCTCTACATTTACACAACCTCAAAACATTTTTCCAAATCACTAGTGGACAAAGTCCTTTTTGTAGGGATAATTTCACAGTTATCACACGAGGAAGTATTGAGAAGTTTGACTAACTCCACAATTCAAAGTAAAAAGCAAAGAGATGGGATGGATGACTGACAGCCTTGTACACAGGACAAACTCCCTGAAAGATAAAACATACAGAAACTGAGAAATATCAAGGAACTGTTCACACACTGGCCACAAAAGAGATTTAATGCTACCCATAGAGGGGATTTGGATTAGAGGATGGAACCCAGATTACCTAACACCAACTGGATGCTGCCCACTTGAAACTCTAGGTTCAAATACTATATAGTAGAAGATCATTTACCCAGAATGTCCAGAACTTAACTTATCTAAGATGATCAGATCTCCTGAGTTTAGATATCAACAATTTTAAAAATATGATGCTTTTTCAACACCTTTTAGATGTGATTTTGATTAAATGAACTAAGAAATAAATACACACACACATACATATACACATATATTTATACAGTTACACTTGATCATAGTCACTGGAATTAGGTCATCAGCCCACACCCTAAACTGCACTTCAACTATTACCATTATGGGTTATTATCTAAAAATCTTTTTAGAACTATTGCTTTGTTTGTATGCTTCTGATACCTAGTCTCAGTCAAAAGAGAAAAGAATCCCACATCACTTCCACATTAACTTTAGAAAGTAGTATTATTTTTATTATTATTATTATTTATTATTTTCTCCTGTTAATTGGTATTCATCTTATAGTTTTCTTATAAAAGTATTAGCAATGACTGGTGATCAAAGAGAAATGGGACTTTTTCTGCTGGAAAAGTAGAATTAAGCCTGAATCTTACCATCTCTTCACACACACACAGACACTCTTTCTATCCTAACTCTGTAACACTGCAATTCCCTCCTGGGAATTCCAGGATGGAAGCAGAGCTCAGTTAGGTTGTTATGACCTTTTCTTTTAATAACTGAACCCAAAACTACCTGAATCATGGCAACTATAAATGAATTAAATTGAAAGAATTTGCTGAAAAAGTCAGTTTTCTGACAGTTCTAAATAGAAGTATTGCTGATCCCAGTAAAAAGCCTTCATATTGCATAGTGTTCAACTTGCATAGTCCGGAAGAGAGCACAAGGATAAAGCACTGGTAGAAAACAGTTGATCCAATACAGTTTACAACATATTCTAAGCAGATGATTGTGGCCGGGGGGCATACTAAGCACTGGGATCAATCACAGCCAGAAGTAAAAAATAGTACCTAAGTGGACAATGTACAGGTGAACGACAGAGAGATAACTGTACTGATAACAATGTAGAGACAACTTTTTTCTCCCGTTTAATAACCCTTGTATGTAAAACCCACTAGCAAACGAGAAAATACACTTTGGGTACAATAACAACAGTGACCATTCCATAAAATGATTCTAACATTTAAAAACAAATCTATCTTCAATGTCCTACTCTCATCCTGTTCAACATATTTCTCCCCAACTTCAGACTATAACTCATCAAATGCCTTGCAGATCACATGTGTCCATCCTACTTAGACTGGTTGAGTAAGGCTATCCTTTATGTGTATTAGGCAATTCCTTCCTACACTACTTGCCAAAAAACATGTTCAGTCTCTTTTTGTCTTATGTTAAAGTTCTTCAGGTTAGATTCTAGTTGGGAAAAATCAGTTAAACTGCTGTATTTATTTATTCTGACATTCAAAAAATGATTTTACTTGCTACAAAGAGGAAGTATAATTTAAACATCTGCTGCTAAAACACCCATCTTTGATATAAGGCATGCCCATTGGCACGGTAATAAGTACTCCCAAAAATAAATACATAATGCATCCTCTAAACACATTTGTACCACACATTGAAAAATGAAAGGAACAGATTTCCTTTTGGATCACAGATAAATGCATTTCCCTGGAAATAAGGCTCAGCCAATTTGTCAAAATTATTGAGTTTGAAATAAGAAGTCTTTTTTTTCAATCTACTGAATTTAAGATATTTGGACTTCATGTAACAGAGGAGATTTAAATAGCTTTTGTGTGCACACTGTCATTCTGAAAACAAAGACTATAGGCACCTGCTTCTAAATTTCTCCCCAAATGCTCCCCGGAAGCCAGAGAGATCTAAAACAGGAGCTCAATTCGTGTCTTCTATCTCATTCATAAATTTCTAGGGTTTAAACCAAAATTGAACACAATTTACATCTGCAATATTTAGAATGAGTTAAATTTCATGTTCAACCTACACTCCAAGAAAATGTTGAAGTTATAAAGGCATTATAAAATCATAATACCAGGCAAATTCTGACAGTTCTGTAACCTCCTTCCAAGTGGAACTTCCATGTTAACTAAGTTAAGAGTGCTTGCTCTTTACCATGTTAAAGATAACCAGATCCATGCCCTAGGGTCTATCACTTCATCTATAGCTCTGATATTTATCTTTGAAAATCAGCAAGAGATAAAAGTTTCTTTTTTAACACTTAATAAACAGCAAACATATGTTCTCTTGATTTCTCATTTTTTTAAATTAACATGAAAGCACACATAGAATAGCAGACTCTGTACTCCATTTAAAAGAACTCTCTTCTACACACTATCCTGGAAAGTCTATTTTTCAAGAGAAAAGTAATTTCACAGATGCATATGAATAAATAAAAGAAATTTTCAGATGTCTGAAAAAAATTTCTCTCTAGTCAATGAACCAGAAACAATGACTGCTTGAAGAAACTTATAGCTTTTTCTGTTTTAAAAGTCCTGTTAAGTACTCCACTGAGCTCTGGTCTAGAACCAAAATCTTAAGTCTCTTTTCTTCCTGTCATATATTGTAGAGACAAAAATACCCATAAAAGCACTCTAGTTTTTTTTTCTATGAAAGCAGAGTCATATGGGGTCCATATTTGCATTTAAATAAACCCTTTTTGTCTTAACATTTTATTGTCACTTTAACTTTTATGTTAATTCATAGATTTATACTTTTGCTCATTATTATTGGCATATTTGTTCAGTTTTTTGTCTAACGTAAATTAGAAGCATCCAGTACTCTCCATCACAATCAATGTGTTTTTCTACATGGACTTCATCTCTACTGTCAAATAACCAAGTCAAGTCAACAGCTTGAGAGCCAGCCTTAGTCATCCCATACTCCACTCTCCTATTTGCTTGGTGCTCAAAGCTCCACTCCTCCTTAGTCTTTCCCCAATTATACTGTGACTCCTGGACTTTCTTCCTACCGTGTGCTTCTTGGTCACTGCCAAATGACTGAAAGATATCTTTTTATCTACTTTCTCCCCACTCCGAGTGATACTAAATCCTCCTTTCACTCCCTTTTCTTGGCCTACCTCATCTTTGTTCCTCCATTTCCAATTGGAAGATATCTTATTTTATCTGATTTTAGATAATCCTGATGAGTAACAGTTACTTTTGTTTTAATAGTGATGAGGCTTATTTTAGCAAGTAGCAAAAAGATAAAAATTAAATTTGAATAAGTTGAACAAGCTCTCTATACGCAAATATGGCTTTTCACTGCCCACACTTCATATATAAACATATGGAAATGGTAAATAAAACTTTTTAATTATTTTCCCAAAATAACCTTTCTTATGTGATTCAGCCTAAAAGGGGTAAATAAAACACATCTGGTATCACTCAGAACTTAGGGAAAAAAAATTTAAGGGACAGATTTCTGGCTTCATGGCAGCCACCAGCAAATTTCCTAAACCCTTATTAATCATTTCTCCAAAATGTGGCTCTCAGTTTGACATTCCATGAGACAATGTCCAATTTAAATCTTAAACCCAAAGTTCATGTCAATCTACATTGCTGTTTTTAAAGAAACGGACTTATTTAACTTCAATAATTGGTAATTACTACCTAATGCACAAAACAGCCATTTTAAAACTATTTTTATGATTTTTTTCATCAGTTTAGGATTCAAGATCCAATGATACCAGTTTTACTTAATTTTTTTCTTAGTGTTCTTATTTCCACGTTTGGTTTTTTATTGCTGTCTTAAAACAGACTCTTTACACCACCATTGTCTGTTTCCTTGACTTTTTCTTTTTTTTAAAGATTTTATTTTTTCCTTTTTCTCCCCAAAGCGCCCCCAGTACATAGTTGTGTATTCTTCGTTGTGGGTTCTTCTAGTTGTGGCATGTGGGATGCTGCCTCAGCGTGGTCTGATGAGCAGTGCCATGTCCGCACCCAGGATTCGAACCAACGAAACACTGGGCCGTCTGCAGCGGAGCGCGCGAACTTAACCACTCAGCCACGGGGCCAGCCCCCCTTGACTTTTAACCATTCTTTACTCTAAACCAAACCCATGAGATACAAAGTTGTTTATGCATTTTACATAAATTTACCCCAGATAAAGAGTTTTCTTTATTCTCTATTCTGACACATCCTGGTATATATAGTCAATCTACTTTACTCCAGGTATTCAGCCACTGAAGGAAGCAGTAAGTAACTTCGGCAAATGTAGCAACCAGACTAGCTTCCAACATTGTAGTATAACTATGATCTATTCCGATGGCAGCTAGGGCCATTTGAGGAAACCTGAACCTCTGTGAAGCATGAATATGCACCCCCCCACACACACACACACACAAGACTTCCTTAAAGACTCTTGTCAAAATAAGCAACAGGAGAATTCACTACCCTAAGGTCAGAGTAGACTTCCCAGGAAGAATCCAGACAGGAATAAAATACGGATCTAACTGGATCATGATTGAAACCCACAGTAGGCTCCATAAATGGCCCAGTTTTTGAGTTTGTGACCATAGGAACACCTCAATAACTTTCTTTTGCCATATACAGGACCTGTGGCTTCTAAACATGGCTAATCATTAGAAATACCCAGGGAGATATTTTAAAATGCAGAATCCTGGGCCTTACCTTCAGAGACCCTGATTCAAAAGTTCTGAGGTGGGCCCAGAAATACTACCCTATACCACAGTTTATCCTAATTAAAATTACTACCTTCACACAAGAATTAACTGGAAAGAAAAATAACCAATCCCCTAGAATTGTCCTATAGTAGTAGTATATTAGCATATCTTCCAACAACAACTAAAACAGCAAAAGAGATCCTGTACCCACCTTCCTGTTGATAACTTGTTACATACATGGATGCACTGGGTGTAAACTGACCTCTTCTAAGTGGATGACAGTATAATATCAGTTGCTATTTAAATCCTGATATACATGTCACCTGTTACTTTATAGTTTATGCAATATTACTTTAACCAAAAGCAAGACACAAGAAATTCTTATTATTAAATTTATAGATCATGAAGTGATTACTAAACTTTGAAACATTAAGTATGATATAGTTACGGTTTAATCCAACATTATGAACATTTGGTGAGAACAGAAAAAATTAATCAATCATTTACATATAAAGCGAAAAATATTCCTACTACTATTCTTATGCTAATGGGAAGCAGAAAAATTCAAATAGACTCTTTAGCAACAGAAACATTTTAAAAAGTAGAATCCTTTTGGGGCTGGCCCAGTGGTGTAGCTGTTAAGTTCACGCAATCAGCTTTGGCAGCCTGGGGTTCCCCAGTTCGGATCCTGGGCACAGACGTATGCACTGTTTATCAAGCCATGCTGTAGCAGGTGTCCCACATACAAAGTAGAAGAAGATGGGCACAGATGTTAGCCCAGGGTCAATCTTCCTTAGCAAAAATGGGAGGTTTGGTGGTGCATGTTAGTTCAAGGCTAATCTTCCTCCAAAAAAAAAAACCCTAGCATCATCTTGGGGCCAGCCCAGTGGCATAGTGGTTAAGTTTGCACCCTCTGCTTCAGTGGCCTGGGGTTCACCAGTTTGACTCCTGGGCATGGACCTACACACCACTCATCAAGCCATGCTGAGGTAGCATCCCACATAGGAGAGCTAGAATGACTTACAACTAGTATATACAACCATATGCTGGGGCTTTGGGAAGAAAAAAAAGGGTGGAATCCTCTTCAAAATATGCAACAAAGGCTACATTAAAAAAAAGTAGTTGTTCGCTGAGGAACTATACACTGTAAGGACTTGAATTTGCCTGTTCTTGGATGTGAGAGGTCCTCAGTATTTGAATAAGATTAACCTTTTATAAACACGTCAACATTTAATTTCAAATAAACGTTTTTGCCTCCTTCGAAGACCTAATTTAGTAGTCTGCTTGGGAGGCCGTAATATTTCAATAATACAACTTAAACTAGTTTTGTAATTCATGTGCCATCAGAGCCAATAGAAATTTGAACATTATTACTTTGAAGTCATTCCTTGAAATTGTTGCAGTCATAGAATTATAGAAATAAAATATAACCTTAAATGTTCCAGTCAACTTTTCATATTACACATGAAAAAGGAAAGTCTAAATACAATTACTTAGCCTTTACTGCTAATAAGGACATTAACTCCCTAAATTTCCTAAATGTTGTAAAGCTAGTTATACTTGTAAAACCAGGACTATTACCTAGAACTAGTTACTGGATCAAGAAATAAACAACAATCTTACCCAAAATTCTTTAAGATCTGGTATTTCTGCATTAAAAATATTTGTTAGAGGGGCTGGCACAGCGGCATAGCAGTTAAGCTCACACACTCCGCTTCAGCGGCCTAGGGTTCGCCAGTTCAGATCCCAGGTGTGGACCTACACACTGCTCATCAAGCCATGCCGTGGCAGGTGTCCCACATACAAAGTAGAGGAAGATGGGCACAGATGTTAGCTCAGGGCCAGTCTTCCTCAAAAAAAAGAAAATTGTTAGAGAAGACAAGGCACATAGCTCATTTGATTACTAGTGCTCTTCAAAAGTATTTTCAAAATCACACAGCTGAAGTTAACAAACAAAAATATCCACAAAATTATTAAAATAAATGTACTAAAATGATGGTAGATTTTTCAAAAGTGATGACAAAAGTAAGATGAGAAGTCCTCTTTTTGCTTGTGAGAGTCTATATCAGAACAACTTTTTCTTGAAATCTTTTTAAACTATATACATCAAAGGCCACATTTAACTCCATGAATTTTGATGTAGAAATTGACCTCAAGGCATTTATCCCTAAGGAAATAATCAAAGAAACTAATCATTTTCTACAAAAACATTGACCATACGTGTAACAGTGAGGAAAAAAAACAAAAATTGGAAGCAGCCTAAATGACCATCAAAAAAGAAATAGCCCAGGGGCCTGCCTTCCTGGTTAAGTTCACACATTCTGCTTTGGCAGCCCAGGATTCGTGGGTTTTGATCCCAGGTGTGGACCTATACACGACTCGTCAAGCCATGCAGTGGTGGAGTCCCACATACAAAATAGAAGAAGACTGGCACAGATGCTAGCTCAGTGACAATCTTCCTCAAGCAAAAAGAGGAAGATTGGCAACTGATGTTAGTTCAGGGCCAATCTTCCTCACCAAAAATAAATTAATTAATAAAAATAAAAAGTATGAAAAAAAAGAAATGGCCCAAAAAACTATGGAAGAGTCATGAATCATTTGATAGAATATTATGCAACTGCTAAAAATTATGTGTTTAGAATAATTTTAGTGACATGGAGATAAAGGCTCGCAATACTATAATAAAATTTAAAAGCCAGGTATCAAATGATTATACACTTGATATTTGATATTTGATTATAAATGTGATGCAATTTAGTCATATACGTTTATAAAAATGATTTACAGAAAATAAAACATATGACAATACTAGCAGCAGTTATCTCTGGATAATAGAGTTAAAAATGATATTTCCCTTCATCCTTATACTTTTCTATATCTTCCCAACTGTTTACAATGAGCATGTGTTTCCTTAGAAATAGAAAAACAATCTTTTAATTACAAGAAAACCTGAAAGCACCATCTTATAGCACAATTTTATTCCCACTCCTCTGTCAATAGTATCATATGCCTTTCTCAATAAGAGTCCTATCTCAATTTTGGTCATTACTTATCCCAGCCAGTACTTCCTTTTTCCCTTTCTATTCCTGTTATTGTTTAGTAATATAGTTTCAATCTTAGGATGTTTAGAAAAGAGGATAAACTTAAAGGTTTGTTGTATGCCTAAATATATCCCAAAATAAGCACATAAATTCTAGCTTAGAATTAAATTCTGAGACCCCAAACCTCTGAGCCAAAATGTCAGAACGGCCGTCTTTAGCATTTATTAGTAACAAAGAAAGCAGATGCTCAGGCTTCAAATGAAAGAATATCTATCCGTATAAAGAGGGAAAGGATATTAGTCTGAGCTCCTTAACACTAATCAAGTTTAATTCCTAAAGATTTTAGCTCTTTATCAAGTTATTCTGATCTTCCACGAAATGCAACATAAGGTTATTACTAACTCTGTGATTACTAGCCCAAATGCAAATACAAATGCAAATACCCAACAAAATGTTGTCAAATATATCTAAGGCGAACTCAAAAGCAAATTATTTATACATACTCTTCATTAAAACCTACCATAGCTCCCGGTAGAGGTTGGAAATCTAAAAAGGATTGAATTTAACCTCATTACAAAAATAACATTTTTATTCTGAGTATAATAAGGAAGTACTCTGCATGTCTTACACAGCCAAAGGTTTACTGAACCAATGGCTATACTTGATTTTGAAAAAAGAAACAATAAGATATCCTCATCATTCCACTAACCTATAGAAAAATATTTAATAGTCCCAATGATGTAAGGCACAAATGGTTATCCTAGTATTCAAAGCCTTTCCCAATTTCACTCACTGGGAAGTGATGTACTCCAAAATAAGTTTACAATTTATTTACAATTAGCAAACAACAATTGACATTGGTCTTGATATTTGAGCCTAAAAATCTGTAGGCCAAACTCTGAATTTGAAGTGATACAACCAAGATACTATATCACTCAAACAGCCTGCTACATCCTCTCATTGTTCTTTTTCCTTATCCCCTCCACCACAAACACACATGCACCACCACTACAACCACCATCACTACCTCCATTACCACCACTACTATCACCATCACCACAAGTGACAAAGAAAGAATAAACACCACCCCTTGATGAGAACATCTGACATTTTACCTCACAAGTCACTGGGATGGTTTTACAGCAAATGGAAAATGGACCTTAACAGGGCCAGCCTTCGGATTACAGGGCTGTGTCACTCCAGAGAAAAACTTTACCATATAGCTCACTCTCCTACACAACTTTGTGAAGATTCTACACAATTGAGCCATTAAATTAACTGGGGAAAAAAGCCAATTGTTCTAAACCTTGGTAAAGACTAAAGTAAGCTATTCCTTTCTTTTCCATCTCTCTACTTTTTGTCTCTAATTTCTTACTATCTTCCTTATCTCCACATTTCCCTTCACTCTTTCCTTTAGTCAGTCACATATCTAAATCTTCCCTCTCTAGGAGGGAGCTTTAATCACATGCACATACACACACACACACAGGCTTAGTCCCCAATGTTCCTGAGAGTCCCAAAATACCTTATGTAGAAAGAAAATAGGTAAGACTTGTAAAAGGATACTACAAAATGAAAACAACATACGATGGCATCAAAAAGCTCTAATAATCTCTGAAATTCATAAACTAAAGGAAATAAATTAGTATAACACTGTCTTAATGTGCAAGTTCTGTTACACTTGGCTGTTGGTTGATAGATTATGTTGAACACTACCTCATGGGAGATGAGGGAGAGTGAAAAGTTTGGTAAGTACTAATTTTAAATAATTAATATTAAATTGTATGAAATCCTCGAGGAAATATATAATGTCAAATTGTCAGCCTCTGCTTATTCTCTTTCCATCTGTGCCTAGGCTGTTCATTATGACACAGCAAATATATATGTTGTTAAATTTTATCTTTGCTAAATAAATTATTAATGAAAAGTTACAAACAGGTTCTGATCAAATCACAAAACACTTTTTGCTACACATCTCGACGGGGAAGACAGAACATAAAAGCTAACAGAAGTATCATAAGATGATGTTTCAAAAAGTGAAATCCACAAACCATCTACATGAAAATCATTCAAGGAGTTCATTAAATGAATAATCCTAAATGCTACCTGAGACATACTGCAAATGAATCTCTGAGTTAGGGCCTGAGAATTTGCATTTTAAAAAGCTCACAGCTAGTTCTTAGGCTCAAGAGAGTTTGAGAACCACTGCTCTCAGAGACGGCACCAAACAGCTTGATGAACCCAAAAGCAAGTTAGCCTCCATCTTCCTAAAGCAAAAGTCAATACGACTTTCCTGGTTTTCCTTCTCAAGTGCTAAATGATTCAAAATAAACTGTTCTATTTCATCCAGTTTATCTAGATAACTGATCCCAGTCATTGTTTATTACATTTCATTTTCCAAAATATATAATCCAAATTTTTTTCTCAAAGACTCACTGATTTGCACAGGTAGTGTAATCTGCTTTATGCCAAACTATTTGTACACAAGTGTTCAAGTACTAAGCCTGAGTACTTCCTGAACTGGTATCTAATGGGGAGATTTGCCAAATCCAAGCCTTTGAATATCAGTTGAAGAAAATATATGTAACAATAAAGTAACTGCAAAATGGGAAATAAGTGCTGTAAAATTAGATTATCCCATTACAGCCTCTGAATCATATAGTTATTTAATCATAGATAATGATTATTTTAATTTCAAACTGTTACAGAAGTCAATAAATAAAAACAATTGATGACTTCTAAAAACAGCATTAACTGTCCATATATATGATGCCAAAAAGTTAAGGTGTAATGATTAAATGTGTAATGGCATTGACACTGTGAAGGCTACAATATGCCTGGAATAGATTACTCTTTGACAAACATTCTTTACTTCATATTAACCTTGAACAATTATAAAGATTCCCCTTCCAAATTCAATGCATTAAAGAAGTAAAATAAGATCAAGGAATTATTATTAATGTATTTTAAAACTTTCCTAAGTCATTATTAATAATCAACAGCTCACACAAAGAAGGAACTATCTTAGCAGAGAATATGGGTGAAACAGAATAGGGTCAAAAGAACTTGAATGCATTCCTGCTAAGATTTTTATTAATTCCTGAGGAGGAATTGGAAATTAAGGCCAAAAACCCTCTGCTTAAATGAATTTTAATTTGTATCATTTCACTCCCCAATGTAACTTCCACCATGCTCAAATTAATCCTCTCAGAATCAGATACTTTTCTAAAGTTCTGAATTAATATCCTCTAGATATTATAGTCCATAGCTGAAATTGCTAGAAACGTTCTGACACCCAGAATGGATATATTATATAATAATAGAGATTTTTGGTCTGAAAAAGCTTATTATTTTATAGAAGCATGAGTCATTTGCATTAGAAAACTATAGACCACAAAATTATTTTAGTAATGCAAATTCAAGTATAAACAATTAATTTCTATCATCTAGCACCCTAATTATATTAGTCAATAAAAAAATTGGTTTATGTCCCTGCCATCCAACATCTTGTGGAGTAGTTGGTGATTAACAAGAAAAAATTTTAACAAGTCTAAGAAGCGATGTATCAATTATCTTCCTGTGTTTTTCTGGTTATAGATTCTGATAACTAGTACTTTTCACAAATTTTAGAGGCTTTTAGATAAGAGAATTCAGCTACAGAATAAATATGATCATGTAATGTCATAAAAGTAGTCATTTCAGTAGTGGTCTCAAAGCTGAGTTTGAATCTTGCAAACTCAGAAAGTCACCTAAACGTACACACACAAAAATTGTTCTCCACTAACCTAACCCAACCAGGAAAACCCCCAACCTAATCCCAGGTATCCATTAAAAAAAAATCACAGAGTCAAAATGAAATTAAATGGTTATTTTTAACATAGCCTAAATTTTCTCATAGGTCACAAGAATTACAGATTTGGAGGAAGAAAGTTAACTCTGAATAAAGAGGATGAAATATTTCCTTCTTAAAAGAAGTGGGAGCTGGCTATCAGCACAGACATTTCTAAATTGACTTACTGGCTAAAATATTTACTTCTCTTTATTTATTTTCTTCTTTCACTCACAGCCACTTCTCTGTCTTTTTAGTTGTTAATAGAAAACAAAATGGTGGCAAGGTACAACTCTAGTCTTGTATCTAGAAAGAAATCCATGCGTAGGACTAGGCTAAACTATCAAGTAAAGCTGAAGCAAAACACTCCCTCAACCCCACTGTACAATACTCAGCATGCAGAGGTGATTGGTTTGCAACTAAGCCACATCAGCACTCCACAATTAATATCCACACACTATACATCAACCTGCTTTACAGAGTGTTCAACTACACCTTCACCTATAGAATGTCTATTAAACATTATTTATAAAATCTGCCATGCCCTCAGGGAAATCTATACCAAAGAGTCAGATGAGCAACAGGTAGAATCAATGACTGATCCCTTTTATCAGAGTTCAGCATGAACGAAACATAATATTCTGCACTTTTTTCTGTGTCGACATAGATAACAGCAAGAAAATATTTCTTCTAGTAGTAAGTTTGAGAGAGGGAAGTAGGTAGATGGTTGTGAAAGGTATGGAATGGGGAATTGATTTTTTTAATCATAAAATCAAATAGGAGTAATGGTTCCCTAAAATGGCTCACAGTTTCTTTGTTTGATGATCTTGAATTATTTTTTTAAGTGGACTTTATTTTTTAGAGCAGCTTCAGGTTCAGAGCAAAATTGAGTGGAAAATACCAGTTCCCATATAACCCTTACCTCCACACACACACACATCCTGCCCCACTATCAACATCCCATACCAGAGTGGGACATTTGTTACAAGTCATTATGGCCCAAAGTCCATAGTTGACATTAGAGTTAACCTAGGTGTCATACATTCTGTGGGTTTTCACAAATGTCTAATGAAATCTATCCACCATTATAGTATCATACAGAATATTTTCACTGCCCTAAAAATCCTCCATGCTCTGTCTGCTCATCTTTCCCTATTCCTTAACCCCTGGCAACCACTGATCCCTTTACTCTTTCCATAGTTTTGCCTTTCCCATAATGTCATGTAGCTGGAATCATACAGTATGCAGCCTTCTCAAATTGGCTTCTTTCACTTAGTAATATGCGTTTGAGGTTCCTTCATGTCTTTTTTGGTCTGATAGCTCATTTCCTTTTAGTGCTGATTGATATTCCATTCTCTGGATGTACCACCGATTCTTTATCCATTAGCCCGCTGAAGGACATCTTGATTACTTCCAAGATGTTGGCCATAATGAGTAAAGCTGCTATAAACAACTGTGTGCAGATTTTTGTGTGGATGCAAGTTTTCAACCCATTTGGTTAAATACCAAGGAGTGCAATTACTGGATTATATGGTAAGAGTATGTTTAGTTTTGTAAGAAACTGTCAAACTGTTTTCCAAAGTGGCTGTACTATTTTGCATTCCCACCAGCTATGAACGAGAATTCCTTTTGCTCCACATCTTCACCAGCATTTGGTACTATCAGTGTCTTAGATTTTGGCCATTCTAATAGGTTTCTCATTGTTTTAATTTGCACCTCCCCGATGACATATGATATGAAGCATCTTCTCTATGTTTATTTGCCATCTTTACATTTTCTTTGCTGAGCTGTCAGTTCAGAACTCTTGTCCATTGTTTCATTGGATTATATGCATATTATGTTCATGAGAGATGTTGCTCTGTAGTTTTCTTGTAATGTCTTTTTCTGGTTTGGTATTAGGGTAATGCTGGAGTTAGGAAGTATTCCTCTGCCTCTATATTCTAAACATATTCTTCTGAATGTTCCTTCTGAATATCTATCTTCTGTAACATTTTAAGCAAAACTTAGGAGGACTTCTGCTTCCAGCCAAGATGGGGTAACAGGGATCAGATTTTCTCTACCACCTGAAACAACTGAAAAACTAAAGAAAATAAGTGAAACAATGGTTTTCAAGACACTGGAAATCAGGCAACAAAGGACAGTGATCCCAGGAGACAGAAGACAAAATAAGGTAGGTCCTGCAATTGCTGAAACTTACTGCCTTGAGAGTTCCCGGTCAGCTACACAAGAAAGGGGAATCCAGGTGGTATGGTCTGAATGTCTGTGTCCCCTCAAAATTCATATGTTCAAAACCTAATGCCCAAGGTGGTTGTATTAGGAGGCAGAGCCTTGGAAGGTGATTAGGTCATAAGAGCAGAGCCCTCATGAATGGAATTAGTGTCCTAATAAAAGTGGTTCCAGAGAGGTAGCTCGCCCCTTCCATCATGTGAGGATACAATAAGAAGTCTGCAACCTAGAAGAGGGCCATCGCCTGACCATCCTGGCACCCTGACGTCACACTTCCAGAACCCAGAACTGTGAGATATAAGTGTCTGTTGTTTATAAGCTACCTAGTCTGAGGTATTTTGTTATAGCAGCCTGAACAGCCTAAAACACCAGACAAAGCCAGGAAGATTCCTTGAGTAGAGATGATAAAATTGGGAGACTGAGAAAACCAAGATAGCTAGAGTTCACAAAGCAGAGTACCAGAGAAGAGAGAGCTGTATATGGAAAGAATTCCAGATTTCTATAGCGGGTTCTCCTTGAATAATCATTTGACTACTGATCAGCATATGCACATGAGGAAACTACTCACAGCCAAGGAAAAGACCTAACTAACTGGAAGGACTAGAGGAAACAGTACCTAGCACTCACCCAGGGCCAAATATAGTATACTGTATTACTGTATTATAATGGTGGTATGTAAATCACTCTTAATTTTAGTGTAAAAGTTAAAAGACAAAAGTTAAGAGTGACTATAACTACAAAAATTGGTTAATGGATACATGATATAAAAAGATGCAAATTGTGACATCAATAGCATAAAGTGTGGGTAGGGAGAGAAGTAAAATTGTAGTTGTGATTGAAGTTAAGATGTTAATACTTGAAACAGCCTATTACAACTATAAGATGTTTTACATAGCCTTATGGTAACCATTAAAAAAAATACCTACAGAAGATACAGAAGAGAAAAAGAGAAAGGAATCAAAGAATATCACTATAAAAAAACAGTGAAACACAAAGGAATACAGTAATAGAGGAAAAGGACAAAAGAACAACAAGACAGAAAACAACTAACAGTTGTAACAGCAAGTCCTTCCCTATCGATAATTACTTTAACTGTAAATTGATTAAACTCCCCAATCAAAAGATGGAAAGTGACCTAACGGATTAAAAAAAAAGACTCAACTATATGCAGTTTACAAGAGACTCATTTCAGATTTAAGGACACATATAGACTGAAAGTAGAGGAATGGAAAAAGATATTCCATGCAGACAGTAAACAAAGGAGAGTGGAAAGGTGGGGAGGGAAAATTGAAGGAAAATGTTTGGAAGGTGAAGACTTCCAGTTTTAAGGTGAATAGGGATATAATGTATAACATGATGAATATAGTTAACACTGCAATATGATATACAGGAAAGTTGTTCAGAGAGTAAATCCTAAGAGTTCTCATCACAAGGAGAATTTTTTTCTTACCTTTTTGCTGTATCGTATGAGATGATGGATGTTAACTAGACCTATTGTGGTAATCATTTCACTATATATGTAAATCAAACCATCATGCTGTATATCTTAAACTTATACAGTGATGTATGTCAATTATTTCTCAATAAAACTGGGAAAAAATATTTTAAAAAGAAAAAGAAAAGGAAAGCAGGAGTAGCTATAATCATATCAGATAAAACAGACTAAATCAAAAATAGTCACAAGAGACAAAGAAGGATATTATATAATGATAAAAGGATCAATTCATTAGGATAATATAACAATTATAAATATATATGCACCAAAATCAGAACACCTAAAAATATTAAATATTTTAAAATTTAAAATATTAAAAATAAACCAAATATTAACAGAAATGAAGGAAGAAATAGCCAGAAATAAAATAAAAGTAGAAAATTTCAATTCCCCACCTTCAACAATTAATAAAACATTGAGATGGAAAACCAATAAGGAAATAGCAGACTTGAACAACACTATAAACCAAATGGACCTGACATGTACAGAACATTCTACACAACAGCAGCAGAATATACATTCTTCTCAAGCACACAAGAAACATTTTCCAAGATAACTCACATTTTAGGTCACAAAAAAGTCTTAAATTTAAGAAGATTGAAATTATATCAATTATCTTTCCACCCACAGTCATATAAAACAAGAAATTAATAACAGAGGGGAAATTAAAAAATTCACAAATAAGTGGAAATTAAACAACATACTCCTGGACAAACAATGGATCAAAGAAGAAATCAAAAGAGAAGTCAGAAGATATCTTGAGACAAACGAAAATTAAGAACACAACATACTTAAATTTACCGGATGCAGCAAAACCAGTACTAAGAGAGATGTTTACAGTAATAAACACCTAACTTAAAAAAGAAGAAAAACAGGCAGGCATGGTGGCGCAGCAGTTAAGTTCGCACATTCCGCTTCGGTGGCCCAAGGTTTGCTGGTTCGGATCCCGGGTGCGGACATGGCACCGCTTGGCAAAAGCCATGCTGTGGCAGGTGTCTCACATAGAAAGGAGAGGAAGATGGGCATGGATGTTAGCTCAGGGCCAGTCTTCCTCAGCAAAAAGAGGAGGATTGGCAGTAGTTAGCTCAGGGCTAATCTTCCTCAAAAAAAAAAGAAGAAAAATGTCAAATAAACATCCTAATTTTACACCTCAAGGAACTAGAAAAAGAAGAACAAACTAAGCTCAAAATTCACAGAAAGGAGGAAATAATAAAGATTAAAGCACAAATAAAATGAAATAGAGAATAGAAAAAAACAATGAAATGAAGAGTTGGTTTTTTGAAAAGATAAACAAAATTGATAAACCTTTAGCTAAATTAAGAAAAAAGAGACGACTTAAATGAAATCAGAAATGAAGAAGGAGACCTTACAACTGATGCCACAGAAATAAAAAGGGTCATAAGAGACTATTATGAATAGGTATATGACAACAAATCATATAAGACTGAAATGAATAAATTCCGAGAAACACATAACTTACCAAGACAAAAATCAGGAAGAAATAAAAAATGTGACAGAGTCATTAGGAGATTGAATCAGTAATCAAAAACCTCCCCAAAAAGAAAAGCCCAGGACCAAATGGCTTCACTGTGAATTCTACCAAATATTTGGAGAATTAACACTAATTCTTCTTAAACTCTTCCAAAAATCTTGAAGAAGGAACACTTCCAAACTCATTTTATAAAGCCAACATATAGATGAGGAATATTCTCATATAGATGAGAAAATTCTCAACAAAATATTAGGAAACCGAATTCAACAACACATTAAAAGGATCATACACTATGATCAAGTGAGATTCATCCCTGGGGTGCAAGGATGGTCCACCATATGCAAATCAGTTAATGTGATACACCACATTAACAAAAGAAATGATAAAAATCACATGATTATGTCAACAGATACAGAAGAAGCACTTGACAAAATTCAACACCCATTCATGATAAAAAAAAAAAACTCTCCACAAACTAGGTATGAAAGGAATTTACCTCAACATATTAAATGCCATATAAGAAAAGCCCACAGCTAAAAAGAGGAAAAACTGAAAGTTTTTCCTCTACGATCAGGAACAAGGCAAGGATGCCCACTCTCACCACTTCTATGCAACATAGTACTGAAAGTTATAACCAGAGTAATTAGGGAAAAAAAGGGAAAGAAAGACAAAGAGACAAGGCATCTAAGTCAGAAAGGAAGAAGGAAAATTATCTCTGTGTATCTCTGTTTGCAGATGGCATGATCTTACACATAGAAAACTCTCAAGATTCCACAAAAAAAATTTGAACTAATAAATTCAGTAATGTTGCAGGATACAAAAACAATATACAAAAATCAGTTGTGTATTTCCATACACTAACAACAAACTATCTGAAAAGGAAATTAAGAAAACAATCCCATCTACAATAGTATCAAAAGAATAAAATATTTAGTAATAAACTTAACCAAGCAGGTAAACAACTTATTCACTGAAAACTATAATACATGTATGAAAGAAATTAAAGAAAACACAAACAGATGGAATGATATCCTGAGTTCATGGATTAGAAGACTTAATAGTGTTAAAAAGTCATACTACCCAAAATGATCTACAGATTCAATGCTTTTTCCATCGAAATTCCAAAGTCATTTTTACAGAAATAGGAAAAACAATCCTAAAATTCATGTGGAACCACAAAAGGCCCAAAGAGCCAAAGTGATCTCAAGGAAAAAGAACAAACTTGAGGCATCACATTTCCTGACTTCAAAATTTATTACAAAGTTATGATTAGTAAAACAATATAATACTGGCGTAAAGACAAACATATAGACCAATGGAACAGAATAAAGACCCCCAAATAAACCCATGGATATATAGTCAACTAATCTTCAACAAGAGTGCCAACAGGGGCCAGCCCCATGGCCAAGTGGTTAAGTTCGTGCACTTCACTTCCCACAGCCCGGAGTTTCACTGGTTCAGATCCTGGGCACGGACATGGCACCACTCCCACTCATCGGGCCACGATGAGGCAGAGTACCATGTGCCACAACTAGAAGGACCTACAACTAAAAATACACAACTATTTGCTGGGGGGGATTTGGGGAGAAAAAAGAATGAAAAAAATGCCAACAATACACAATGAAGAAAGCATAGCATCTTCAACAAATATTGTTGAGAAAACTGGATATACACATGCAAAAGGATGAAATCAGACTCATCTTACACTATACACAAAAATCAACTCAAAACGAATGAAATTATGTAAGATCTGAAATTGCAAAACTCCTAGAAGAAAACACAGGGGAAAAGCTTCATGACATTGTCCTGGCAATGATTTAATGACATAAAAGGACAGGCAACAAAAGTAAAAACAGACAAGTGGAACTACATCAAACTAAAATCTTCTGCACAGCAAAGGAAACAATCAACAGAGTGAAAAGGCAAACTATAGGATGTAAGAAAATATTGACAAACCATATATCTGATAAGGAGTTATATATCCAAAATATATAAGGAACGCCTACAACTCAATAACAACAACAACAAAAGACCTGATAAAAGAAATGGGCAAGGAACTAAATAGACATTTATTCATAGAAGACATACAAATGGCCAAGAAGTATATGAAAATGTGGTCAACATCACTAATCATCAGGCAAATGCAAATCAAAACCACAGTGATATATCATCTCACACCTGTTAGGATGCTTATTATCAAAAAAAAAAGATAAGTGTTGACAAGGATGTAGAGAAGCTGGAACACTTGTACATTTTTGGTGGGTGCCGCCACTATGAAAAACAATACAGAGATTCTTCAAAAAACTAAAAATACAAGTATCATATGATCCAGCAATTTCACTTCTCAGTATTTATCTAAAAAGAATTTGAAAACAAGATCTTGAAGAGATATCTGCACTTCCATGTTCATTGCAGCATTATTCAACATACTCAAGCTATGGAAACAACCCAAATGTCCACTGACAAACAAATGGATAAAGAAAATCTCTTATATACATACAAAGGATATTTTCAGCCTTAAAAGAGAAATAAATTCTATCATTTGCAACAACATGGATGGACCTGGAAGACATTGTGCTAAGGGAAGTCAGTCATGGACAATTACTGCATGATTCCACTTATATGAGGTATCTAAAATAGTCAAACTTTATAGAAACAGAAAATAGATGGTATTTGCCAGGGGGTGAGGAGAAGAGGAAGTAGGGAGTTGTTCAATGCGTATAAAGTTATAGTTATGCAAGATGAATAAATTCTAGAGATCTCCTATACAATAAAGTGCCTATAGTTAACAATACGGTGTTGTGCACTTAAAAATTTGTTAAGAGGATATACCTCATGTTCAGTGTTCTTATCATAAAAAAAAAAAGGGACACAAAGAAACTTTTAGAGGTGATGCATATGTTTATTACTTTGTGGTGACAATTATCATGGGTGTATGCATATATATATATGCATCAAACTCATCAAACTGTACATATTAAATATTATAGTGTTTTTGTATATCAATTATACTTCAATAGAGCTGTTTTTTAAAAAAAATAAAGAAAATAAATGTATCCACCACTCAATAAAGAAAAAATCCAAGTAAAGTAAAAAATGGTTGACATCCAATAAAAAGTTAACGGGCATGCAAAAAAGCAGGACAATATAATTCACAATAAGGAGGAAAAAAAAAGTGAATTGAAACCAAACCAATACTGACAGAGATATTGGAATTAGCAGACAGTAACAGTAAAACAGTTGTAACTTCATTCCATGTGTCAAAAAAAGTTCAGTGGAGACACAGAAAGATTTTTCAAAATGATACAAATCGAACTTTTAGAGATGCCAACCACCATGTCTCAGATGAAAAATACATTTAATGGGGTTAGTTAAATATTATTTTCTGCAAAAGAAAAAAATAGTAAACTTTAAAACATAGCAATCGAAACTATGCAAAATGATATACACAAAACAAGAATCAAGTAAATAAATAAAACACAATATCAGTGAGCTGTGGGATAGCTTCAAGTGGTCTAACATAGGTATAACTAGAGTCTCTGTAAAGGAAGGGGACAGAAAAAATATTTAAAGAAATGATGGTTGAAATTTTCTAAATTTGAAGAAGAAAAAAACAAACTTGAGCTTGAGGAGCTACAAATACATAGTCCTTCTGTAAGAGCTCACAGTCTAATAAGAGAAACACACATTTAAAACTTGATATCTGCAATAATAAAAGAATACACAAAGAGACAAGATTCCACAGAAAAGGTGACTGCTAAGTACATTTTTTTAAAGATAAATTGAAATTTGGCAGGAAAAGAAGTCATGGAGATGGGAGAATGGCCCAAGAGAGGACATTCCAATCAAAATGAGTGGCATCAACAAAAGCACTAAGATATGAAACTGCATAGTCTCTTAGAGATGGGCAAGTTCAACACTGCTGGAGCACAGATAGTATGGGTAGTGACTGGGAGAGGGGAAATGGACTGGAGTTGAAGACACTAGAGTAAAGACGAAGACTGTGATGACTTTGCCTTCTCGGCTAAGGTGCTTATCTTAAAAGCCATAGGAAGCAATTACAAGGTTTTAACTGGAAGAGTGGCATAGTAAGATCCATGTTTTGAAAGGTTAGTATAAGCCAAGCCTGGAGGTAGAGGAACCAGTTAGAAGCTGCTGCAATAGTCAAAACTGGAGACAATGAAGGTTTGAAGTAAGGCGGGGCAATGGAGTGATAGAGAGGAGAAACCCAGGAGATGTTTGAGGACAGATCCTGGTTGATATTTAAGAGCTAAAACCAGTAAGCATGGGTTATTTCTTGATTGTGGGGAGATAAAGAAGGAATCAAGGAAGACTTCCAGATGCCATCCAGGTACTACTTAGAAATACAAAGATAAACTGTAGCCTCTGTGTTATAAGCTGAAGTTTCCTTCATTCCATTTCCCTTATCATCACTCCTCTGACTGATTTCCGCATTCCAGGTATTCATTAAAATATTTTGTTTGTTCAAGAAACCCCTTCCTATTCTCATTACACATTTATTTCATTGTCATTGCCTAGTTCTCATTTTAACATTTGCATGGGAAGGAGATGTGTTCAAATGCGTGAACTGCATTTGCCTCTTGAACTAATGAATATCATCCCAGGTAGTCACTGAAAATGAACACGTGCCTAATTCAGTACTGAGCCTTGGTGAAGCACATTCATTTACTGATGGAAAATTATACCTATTTCTTGGCAGGTAGAGTTTAATTTAGTGTGTATTTTGTTCTTGAATTTGGATTTCAGTGGTATAATTATTATGGATATTACTGGTCAGATTAAGTATGAACTTTTAGAAGTGAAATATTTCATCCACATTTATTTTCTTCGATTTATTTTGCTGGTTCTACTTCTCTCGGTTTAAGCAAGAATAGCAGCCTGCTCTTTTCCATTTCAGTCTAGTGTCAATGTCCACTTCAGAGCACTTTTTATTTCCTCAGAACAAAGCCTTTGCTGAGCCCAAGGATCGTGGTTAGTGACCACATGGAATGGAAGGGGCAAGAAAACCAGACAAAGGGACAAAAAACAGCTGGAAACCATTGAAGAAAGCTATAGAAATAAAAGCATGAGGAATAAAAGTAAGAATATGACTAATGCTTGATATCCAGTGTCTCAAAATATTTTGCAAGTTCTGAGTTGTCTTTTCCTGGGTAACAGCCTTAAAAATCTATGTCCACTGTCTATCTTAAATCTTTTCTGGAATGAGGAGGTGTCATGCCTACATATGAACTAAATCAAAACAGAATAGCAATCATCAGAAAAGACTAAAATCTTACTGTGCGATGGACAAATGAAGCTTTCTTTTGACAATAAAATGGCTCTGACTTGATACTTTGTTGATTTAGTGTTTTGACTTTTGACATCCAGTTTGAGAACTCCAGCCCAGACCAGCTGGAAACCATAATACCTTCTCCCAGATCCATGAGTTCAGGGATTCTTGAAGGTCAACTGTTATTCAGTTTAATTCCTCACTATTTTATGAAATTGCCTCTCCAATTTCTTGGTATCTCCAACAACAACAGAACCATATTTGCCAAGACGCAATAACTTCCTGTCAGATACCACCAAAGGAAAATAATGGCACCATGAATATTCACATAGGAAAATATGAAGTTTGCCTTCATGGATAAAGTTATTGCTCTAAGCACATCAGAAACCACATCCTGTTCCTAATACTTACCAACCACCACCCTGAGTATCCTGCTGGCATCATGAGCCTTCCATGAATATATTAGTGAAACACAACAGGTCAGTTTAAACAAGAAGATGATGTTTTTCCACCAAATTTTCAGATCCCCCCCACCCTTTAATGAGAAAAGAAAGAACACTTCAGTGTCCTAATATAACTTGGACTTTATTCAGTCCCATCCCAACAGGTATAATTAGTGAAGAGTAGGTCTGGTCTGTGACTCTCTAACCACGTCAACTCATATTCGTTATAAAGATTCCAGAGTCTTTTTCTAGAAGAAAAAATAGCATTTCTTTATTTCTCTGGTGTTTTGGCATGAGTGAAGGATAAGTTTTCATACTTACTGAGGATCTACTATGTGCCAAAAACTATGCATGTTATTTTGTATATATTATTTCATTCAATTCTTCTGGCAATCCTATCAGGTAGATGGTATTATTCTCCTTTAGCAAAGGTGGAAGCCTGTGCTCAGATAGGTTTAATAACTTACCAAGTCCTGTAGCCAATAAATGGCAGAGCTGGGATTTGAATTCAGGTCAACTGTCTATACAACATCATATTGCCACCTCTGGGCTACAATACCCACAGATTTAATTTTCCAGTTGTTTCCCCCTGTTTTCACTCATAGATCCTTGTATGTTTCCTAATAATTCTTACCTAATTTATCATTTTATAAATTTGTTGCTTCCCACGTTTATGTCCACATCATCCACAAGATTGTAACCTGTTTGATGGCTAAGATCATGTCTGTCTTTTTCATCTTTGTATCCAAAGTACCTGGCACAGAGTAGTAGTAACTCAATAAATAGTTGTTGAAATTAAAGAATAAGTAGACATTCCCCTTGGTGAAACTTCTACTCTAGCCATATTAGTCAACTCATACTTCCTTGACTGTGCCGTGCTCATTTTACCTCTGCAGTTTGGTTCCCATCATTCCACATTCCTGGAAAGAACTTCAGTCTTCACTTCCTATCCAACTCCTACTAAGCCACTAATATACAGCACAAGGCCCCTCTTGCTCCAGCAATCATCCTGTCCATGATGAAATGCCGACTATCCTTTGTCTCTGAATTTGTGTAACTTATTTTCTACTCCATTCCTCTAATGCTACTTTGAAAACTCATTTTTTGGTATGTAATTTATCTTTTATCTTTATGAGTGTTGGGGGGGTTCACCTCTAAATTAAAAGATACATGAGAAAAGGTACTGTGTATTATAATTCCTTATCCCTTCCCCCAAAAAACTAGCACTTATTATATATAAAGTAGGTCCTTAAATATGTGTTGAATAAGTAAATAAATGAAGACTTAGAAAGCAGAAGACCCTGTAGAAGATTTAAAAATTAATGGTAAGTATTATCTGTGGTGAAACAGGCTGTGGGTGTGAAATTAAGTCAGGGTACTTTACTACCAGGGAGACTGGTTATTTAACTTCAGCCTTTCTTTTACTTAGAAAAAGTAGTAACCCAGGAATGTGTGAGAAGAAAGTATACTGAATGAGAGCAAGTGGTGCCTTTGGTGCCATTCCCATGCAGAAGTTTATATTCTCCCCACAGATCGCGTGCTCCTTCCAAGCGGACAGGAATGCCGCCAATGAAAAGAGACACTCCCTATGTTCTCTCTTCTCCCCTCAAACTTTCTGTTGCTGGCTACAAGTAAAGATATAGAACAGAAGCAAAAAGAAATTACCAATGGGATTTCTAGACCACTGTAGCTGTTACTGCACAAAGGACACACAAATAAATCATTATTTCGTCATTCTCATCTGCCTGCAAAAAAAATTCAACATCTCTAACCTATTTTAATTTAGGTTGCCAATAAACAAAAAATGGATGCACTAGAGATAAAAAATTGGAGCTCAGAAGGAGAAATGTGTTATTTCAAATTAAATGAAGGTTGAAATGTTTAGTTTGGTGGATATCTCTTCATACAATTGTCTATGGCTGAATTTTCCATAAAGTAATAAACAGTCACTGAAATAGTTCTGTATTCAGAGATGTCTGGCTCAGCAGGCTGTGATTTAGCCCCTTAGGTAAGTTCAGGTCTGACATGGTTTAGAAAGATCAGGTTCTTAGGTCCTTGTTGCAGCAGCTGAACTCTTTCCATCATCCCAGCAGCTAGAGAGGACCAGGTCCTTCAGTGCTCAGCTCCATCCATGCAGCTGGCTCTGCATTGCTGACTTACACTAGGAAAACAGAGTGAGAGGCCCCAAGACTCACAGACATAATATAAATAAAAAAAAATAATAATGCATTCATGGTTCCAACTGTCCACACATTCTCAGTTAGGTTTCACCTCTGTTATATTACTCAGCATGTGGTTTCAATTGTAACAACAATGCACATTTGTTCAAGAGCATGCTGGCTGTTAACTTCACTTCTCACTGTGTTTAAATATGGCATGGCCTATGACTCCCTTTTAGGGGTCAAGTGTCTGGCATGTGCCTCCTGTGTTATGGTTGGTATAATCTTATAGATTATCCAAGATACAGAACCAGAATCTTTGATGTCAAAAATACCTCTCTATATGTAAAAGGTATATAACGTATATATACTGAACAAGAAGAAAGGCGTAAAGTGGAAAAAAGGGCAAACAAGCCATCTTATAACGGCCATGAAAAGGCCATTCACTTGCTGTTTCTGGACTGACTGACATCCAGCACTCTTAAGGCTTTGCTCCCTCTTCAAAATATAGAAGCCAAGCTGACCACCTTTAACTGTTGTTCACTTGGAGATTTCTTTCCTCACACTAAACGACTGTATTACACTTTGGAATTTCACAGCAGAATTTGATACCACTTGGTATTTATCGAAACATTTATGTTCACAGCTTTCAGTATTTCAACGTCCATGATTTATGGTTCCCTTACCTCCACACTTTTAGCGATAGCCTCTTTAAGAGGACATAAAAAGTTGAAAGGAATTCATGAATCCTATGTAAGGAGCATCCTTTTATTTTCAGCTATTAAGGATTTTCATGTTGTAACAGAACATTGTGATGTGATTTCCCTAAATAACAAGGCCCCAGAAGTCATATGAGAATTTTTTTTCTTCTAAAAAAAACTAATGACACTTTCTGGCAGTTCAAGAATCATTTTCCAATTTGTGGAAATTCCTTTGGAATAGTGTGTTTTCCTTCTACTATGTTGTTCTTCACCTTTACTTTCATTATGTATAAAGGCAAACAGTCAAGTAAAGAGTGCTATCTTCAAACTGGAAGATCTGAATGCATATTCCAGCTCTGTCACTCACTAGTCATGATAGTTAATTCAACTCATTAGAACCTTCTATGACTTGACTTCCTCAAATATTAAATGGGACTAATAATTCCTCCTCACAGGTGAGTCTGAAAATGAAATTAGATAGGGAGTGGAACAGTAAGCACACAAACGTGTTTGTTAGATCATTGATCAAAGATTCAAAAAGACCAAAGTTTGGGAAAACTAGTTTCTCATGGCTACCAAATGAAAGAAGAAAAGAGCAATAGGATAAAAAATTCTGAAGGAGGAGAAAATTTCAGAACACTAACCACAACAATAACCAACATTTATATTTAGAGATGTCCCTATTTTCCACCATAGCAAAAAGTATGCCTTCCTGTCCTCCCTCTCTCCAAGCCATGAGAGCCATGTTGCAGCCGCAAGGTGGTCAAGCTGTGTTGCCATCCTTGGAGCTTTGTAGCATCAGAGGAGGCAGTTCAAACCAGATGTCCAGTCACTGATTGGCCAAAGATCTCTTTTGGAATTTAATCCCAAGTCAAAATGTGTCCAAGAAAATCTCCAAATAATAAGGAATACATTAAATGTTCATTTACCACCATTGTTCACCCCTCCCAAATGTTCTCAGTGCCCAAATCATGTTCTCTGTTAGTGATACACTTCCTCAACTTACGCATTTGAATAAGCATTACATTCCAGCAGAACCCGGAGGAATCTAAACCTAAATCCTATTTACTTTTCCCTTTTTCTCCCACCAAGCCAACTCATCCAGAAATCAAGATTTATTTAGGATAGGGCTTCCTCTGAGGTTCCCCCAATTAAATCCTATTTACATTTCCTAATTTAATTAGTGTATTCAAGTAAGCTCCTCTACCTTGGACACTAAACAGACCACCGTCTCTCAAAAAATGCAGAGAGGATGACGGCATTTGTCTTTATGTTCTCAGGACCTATGATCTTAACAGGGGTCACATTTTTCAGAAAGATTAGCAGTTAGTCGGGGAGCCTTGTTTCCAACCATAGCCTTCTTCTTACTATACACAGACTTGAAAGATCTCACAAGCATGTATAACCTCAGCTATTATGTCCAAAACCATACGTCCAGTTCATACCTGTCTCCGGGGCTCTAGAATACGTTTCCAACTAGATGTTCCCACTTAGATGTTCCACAGGCATTTCAAATTCAACATGCTCAACACCAAACTTACCTTTCTCCATCTATCACTTCTTGACTCTCAAACTTGCTTCTTTCCCTGAATTCCCCAGTTTGGATAACAGGCCTCAAATCCAAAATCATAAGATGTGATGTTGCGATTTATAATAAGAAATATATATTTGGTCTTAAAACTCTAGAAAATTCCTAAGTAATGAGAGCAGCAACGTTGTCTTTTGTTATGTTAATGAGGTGACTTTTGGATGGCACCTAAGGATGGGGGCTGGTTGCCAAGAGAGCCAACTATGTGATTAGAGGGTCAGAACTTTCAGTCTCAATTCCCTGACCTCCAGAAAGGAGAGAGGGCTGGAGGTTGAATCAACTGACAATGGCCAATGATTTAATCAATCACGCCTATGTAATGAAGCTTCCATAAAATCCCAGAAGGACATGGTTCAGAGACCTTCTGGGTTGGTGAACATTTGGGGAGAGGGCATGGAAGCTCTGCACCCTTTGCCCTAACCTTGCTCTATGCATCTCTTCCATCTGTCTCTGTTCCTGAGTTATATCCCTTTATAATAAACCAATAACCTAGCAAGTAAAATGATTCGCTGAGTTCTGTGAGCCACTATAACAAATTAATCAAACTCAAAAAGGGGGTCATGGGAACCTCCAATCTATAGCTGGTCAGAAGCACAGGTGACAACCTGGACTTGTGATTGGTATCTGAAGGGAGGGGAAAGTCTTGTAAAATCATTAATGTAACCCATCTTATTAATAGAGGTAAGCAGAAAAGTCATATGATCATCTTCATAAATGCAGGAAAGGCATTGAGAAAATCCAGTGCCCATTCTTTTTTTATTAAAAAACTCAATAAATCAGGAATTAATGGATACTGCCTAAACACAAAGTCCAGAATCTTGCTTAGCGAGAAAATAATAGAGGCTTTTCCACTAAAGTTGAGATTAACACAAAGATACTATCTCTACTAATTCTTAAGATTGTGATGAAGATATTATCCATGCTACTAGACAAGAGAAAGCATTTGGGGGTATTTGAATTGGAAAGGAAGAGGTAACCCAAATGAAGCAATAAAAAGTTACTACAAAAATTAAAAATTGAGTAAATTAGCCTATTAAACAAGTAGCCTTCATATCTACAAACAAAAACTGATCAGAAGATAAAAGGACAACAAAAAAGAAAAAAAAATCTAGAAATTAAAACTTTATCTGAGTAAAACTATAAAACACTTCAGAAATACTCAAAAGTACCCTTCAACAAATCGAAAGTCATACTTTGGCTTTGGATAGAATGACTCAATATCATAAAGATGTCCTCTGTAAGCTAATTTATAAGTTGAATGCAATCCAAATTTTTACTTTAATGTTATAGGTGTTTTCCTGGAGCTGGATAACTTGATCAAAAATTCATTTTTGAAAACAAACAAGCAAGAAAAGCTAGAAAAATTTTGGAAAAGAAGAGCAATGAAGACAAATAAGCACTAACAGACTTTTTGAAATACTATCAAGCTTCTATAATTAAAACAGTCTGGTACTGGCCCAAAATTAGACAAACTAATGAAACAAAATAGAAAAATCCAGAAACAGACCAAATTACATATGAATACTTAGTTTATAATAATGGCAGCATCTCCAACCACTGAGTGTATCAATTAAGGTCCAATCAAGTGACAAACAACACAGTAATTTTTTGTGTGTGTGTGAGGAAGGTTAGCCCTGAACTAACATCTGCTGCCAATCCTCCTCTTTTTGCTGAGGAAGACTGGCCCTGAGCTAACATCCGTGCCCATCTTCCTCTATTTTATGTGTGGGAAGCCTGCCACAGCATGGCTTGACAAGCGGTGCCATGTCTGTACCCGGGATCCAAACTGGCGAACCCCAGGCCGCCGAAGCGGGATGTGTGAACTTAACCCCTGTGCCACCAGGCTGACCCCCAACACAGTAATTTGAATAAGGAAATTTTAATATAAAGAATTATTAACTGTGACAAGGAGTTGGAGTACAAGAGATTGGCTAGTAAGAGGTAAAGAGAACTCTGTAGAATACAGGAGTAGCAGATATAAGGAGCAGCCACTACCTCTAGTGCTAAAATAAAAGCATCCAAGAAAGAACCAACATACACACACACACACCCGCCCCAGGACTGAGATCCAGACCTTGTTGGAGAAAGCACAGCCATGGAACATTGGATGGCAGAGAAATTGCTCTACTGACACACCAGCAGGACTCATTGAAATGTGCCCTCTGGGATGCTGGGAGAAGTCATCCTCAAAAAGTTTCCATGCTGCAAAGTCTGCTGCAGAAGCACATAAGGGAGTTCCAGAGGAAGCTTCTGACCACCGGACACTGCTGACTGCTGGTCACTACTGGAGCCAGGTGCTGGAGAGCTGCCTGAGCAATAGGAGCCTGGCCCTAGGGAAATCCCTTTCCCCTCCAGGGTCCTTCCAGCACCCTCTTCTGAGAAAATTTAACATGTGCCAGTTGACTAAAGAGAAAACTTTAGTGTTACCTCAATTATTACAGAATAGCCAATGAAGAGTGGATTGGGAGCTAAGCAAAAAAAAAAACCAAAGTAAATAATAATAATAAATGACAATCAATGAAAAATATTTGCAATTTATATAGCAAAGGCAAAAAAACTGATATTCCTGATACATGAAGAGCTTTTAAAATAGAGAAGAAAAAGGTCAACAACTCAAACAAGCTAGGAATGTGAAGAGAGTTTATAGTAAAAGAAGTGCAAATGGCTTTTAACCAATTAAAAAGATACTGGATCTTAGTCTTTATAAGAGAAATGCAAATTAACTACACTAACTAAACCATGACAGATACCATATGTGTGTATATATATATGTATGTGTATACACATGCATGTATATATATACATATATACTATATACATACATGTACATACTATATATATACACCCATATGTGTATACATGAGTATACATAGGTGTACATATACAAATAGTACATATAGTATTCACATTTGTTTATATCTTTTTAAAAATGGAAAAATAAAATGTAAAATTTTTAAATGATCACCTATAGAGGATGGGAGTGAACAAGGTAGAGGAACCAGAGAGAGAAGCCCGACTTCTTTATAAATAGCTTGTTTTATAGATTTGCCTTTGGAATCATGTAACTGTTTTATATAATTATAAAATAAATTTAATTTACCAAAGCAATTCCTAAAAATTGCAAAGAAAATGAGCATAAGTATATACACATTTAATGGCATAACCACACAGAGAGTACCTATTACAAGTGACTCTAAAACAGAGTAATTTGATGATGCATCTTAAGTCATTTTCGGTAGTCATACTGTAGGTTGGCATTATTATTCTGAGACTGTTGTGAATATACTGTGAGAACAGCAAATGAGTAATTATCTTCCTGTTGTTAAGAACCAAGATTTTGAGCAAGGTTGAAAGGACATAAACATGTAAAATAGATAAATAAAAACTCTTTAGTCCTGGTTTTACCTATTAGTAAGAATTCACGCTCTAATTTATCTTTTAAATATATATATATTTCTATGTTTCTTACTATATATATTCAACATATATATGCCTCTTTTATATATATATTAGCCTCGATGGCCTCTAAATACCATATCCCACTAAAAGGAATTAGGGATCTTTGAATAAATGACTGATCCCAGGTCTGGCACAGGAAAAGCACAAGATGAGATTGGAACATCTTGTCATTCCAGAAGAAGCTATCAAAGACTACTGATGTCACGTAAAAAGTCTCAGGAACCAAACTGCATAAGTTACAACTACAAAAACTTGAGACAATATTTTGAAATGGAGAAAATGTATTTCAACTCATGTGTTCAAAATGATGCTGCCATGAACCTCCTCCCCACCAAAAAATAAAGACATCTTTGTAAGACTTTAGGTAACTACCATTATTTCGAAAACTTGTATCTTTTCTTTTCTTTCTTTTTTTTTTTTTTTGCTGAGGAAGATTAGCCCTGAGCTAACATCTGTGTCAATCCTCCTCCACTTTATATGTGGATTGCCACCACAGCATGGATGATGAGTGGTGTAGGTCCACACCCAGGGTCTGAACCCACAAACCCAGGCCACCAAAGCAGTGTGCCAAACTTAACCACTAGGCCATGGGGCCAGCTCTGAAAACTTATATTTAAATAGAAAGAATGAAAAGTTTTCAGTGCCTCTTTTCTACAGCCTCTACCTTAGGGGAATGATAGTCAATGAGGGAAAGATTTTTAAAAAATTCTGCAGCTAATAATAAAAAGGATAATACAATTAGAATATCACCATTGTGCAACCCATAATGAAGTAATGGACCTAGACAGGAACATCAAAGATTGGTAAGTCACAGAAAGAAATGCCAAGATATTATATACCTCCTAGGAAGTAGCTAATACCAGGTAAGAAGTAATCTTACCCAGAAAAAGGTCAAACCTGAATCTGATCAGTTCTCTAGATCTGAATATCAATTTACTGGAAATACAAAGGAGAGAGAATGTGTTAAACAGCTCCACAGCTGTTTTCTTTCAAGAAGAAAAGTAGAGAGGACCCTATAGACTGAAAGAGACTTAAGAAATATGATTAAGCAATCACAATGTATGCCCTTAGTGGATCCCCATTCAAACAAATAAACCTTAAAAAATATATAAGATAATTGAGAAAATGTGAATACTGACTGGGCATTTGATGGTATTAAGAATTTTTTTTGTTATTTTTTAGGTGTGATAATTGTGATTGTGTTTTTTATAAAGAATCTTTATCTTTTTGAGATATGTAATGAAATATTTACAGATTAATACAATATCTGGGATTTGATTTAAAATATTTCTAGGGTACAAGGACAGGGATGCTAGTGGTTGTGGGCATAGATGAGACAGGATTGACCGTGTGTTGATGATTGTGGAAACTGGGCGATGTATGTATCAGTTCATTTTTTATTATCCCCTCTTCTTTCATACACACTTTTAAATGTCTATAATCAAGTTTATAGTAAATGTAATGAATAATCACAATCAGATACAATCCAATAGACTAAATAGCAGATATAGGAACACAGGATTATTTAGTAAGAGTCAAGATTAGCGCAGGTCTTAACTTCCAGCTAAGTGCTCTTTCCACACCGGATCATACTGCAGGAGCCACTCATTTCCACCCTCCAAAACCCTGGTTATCTAGTGAAACAGAAGCCTATATAAATGTAATACTATAAAGAAAAAAACCCCCACTATTTCTCTTTCACAAGAGGTCTTGCATGGCGCCTAAGGAAAAGAAATACACTCCCAAGAAAGACTTTACTTGTTCAGAGGGACCAAAACCAGATCACCAAACAAATCTCAGACTATAAATTGCAACACCTGAAAACAAAAATATGGTTTTAGACAACATGAAGGAAAAAAACTCTGTTCTTAAATAAACCTCACAGAAAGAACCTGGATGAGGATCTAATTGTAGCCATATATTCAGAAACATTAAAGAATTTTCCACCCCCACTATATCATGCTCCAAGAAACCAAATGTAAAGCAACGTTATTCTTTAATCATAGAAATAAATCCACTTACTGAAGACAATGCTTATGTATAAAATGTGCCATTGGCAAGAAAAAAGCTCCCTAAGCTCACACGGTGACACTTTAGAGGAAGCACTTGGTGGGTGAGTTATAGGTGCAGACCCAGGCTCTGCTTTCCAAGAGATGCCTTTTATAGTTTCCATGCTGAGCTTACCGTCTAGAGCCTAGAATGTGTTGTTCCATCCCAGACCTTCAAGGGTCCACAGCAGCCTAGACGAAACTGAATTCTGAAATTAAATAACATTTCAGATCTAATAGTTATTTTGTTCTGCTATAAATCTATTAGACTAGAGAGGTCACAAAAGAAATGTGCCTGGCCAGGAAGCCCCTCTCCAAGCCTATGGATTCACATTTCACTATGATTTCTTCAACTACCTTGTAAATTTAGTTCTATTTTTAATAATAATAATAATAATATCCAATACATATCCTCCAAGACAGTGTCTCTTTGCAAATACTAATAAATTATCTTAAATAAAGATACACTTAGAATTTTCCGGGAAATCCAGCTACACTAAAAACAAATCCAGACCTTACTGATTTGGATTATATTATATCTAGAGTTTAGGATTTTACTGGAGATTACATCAGATCACTCAGTTGGCTCAACTTTCAGTCATGTCTCTCATGTTCACTTCCACTTGATATTTAAAATATTTCCATCATGTCTACTGGTAAAGCAGAAGACATGAGAGAGGGAGGAAACTGAGGAAGAAACTCTTTCACATTTACACTTAATTTTGTTTATTATCATACAAAGCTCTTTGTGACACACTAGGTTTCTGATCTCTTAAAAGGCAGAGACGTCTTCTGGGATAATTAGCATAACTCTGCAATAACCCACCTTAGCTCTTCTTCTGCTCCCTTTCTTTTCTGTTACTTCTGCCCTTAACACCACAACACCTAGAAATGGTTAAGTAAACTACATAGTTAAGCAAACTGTAATACATCAGCTGAATAGAATATTATACAACCTTAAAAGGCTGTTGCAAACACCATGCTGTAGCAGGGGAAAAGACTTGATAAACTCAGTAAAAAAATTTAAGATACAAAATAATATGTAAGACTTATTTTTAAACTTATTCCCAGAAAAATATGGAAAGATGGTTATCTAAATGTCAACTGTGCATGACAATGAATGAATTATTCCTTGCCTTCTAAATGTACATGCATTGACTCCTTAATAGAAAAAATAAATATTCACGATAAGTTTGATATGAAAGAATACTGTTTTGTTCCACATTCATGACTGGAATCATTAAAGTAAAGCATATGTCACTTTAAGGGGGGGAGGGGCTTATAGAATACAAACACAAATGCAGATGTGAAAGTACATAAGCAACTTGATAAGAGTAGAATTAGGACATTATAATAAGGACCTTTGGGAATTCATAAATAATGCTTTCTTGTAGGATGTCAACTCCATCCCCAGTTTAACTCATTATTAAAGCATAAAGCTGAGCTAATCCAGATTATCTGCATTCCAAATACTTGACACTGGAATTAATCTTGAACTCACTGTCGATCAATGCTTTTTAAATGCTTGGCTGAAAGATAATTTTTATGAAAGATTGCATGAGAGTATGTGGACTATACATTCCTCTGATATAACCTTTCCTTGGATTAAGCCAGAAAAATCAGAAAACTTCATAACTGGACATTATATGGTCCACCCTTTCAAGTCCATTTACCATTACACTCAATCCTTCCCTCTGCACTGTTATGACTGTGTTTACTAAATTGCTCTTGAATTAAATGTACTGAAGCCATCAGCCTATAATGAAAGATGTACTGTTTCCATTAAAACACACAAAAAATACTATCATGTTTTATTGGTCCTATAAGTGTATTGTGGCTGTATTGCCAATAATAACCCTTCTTGCCTTGGTAGACTAGCCTGTAACAATATACAGGATTAGGTATATGTGTCAGGGTTCGAATCTTGCCAAGACCAAGATTTATATTAACTATGAGTACCAAAGAAGAATCCTATAGTTAGAGAAATGCATAGAGGACAAGTCCAGGATAGAATTTCGTGATGCATGGTCCATTACTATGTCACTGGCCATTTGGTTGGATGTAGCTGAGTTATACAATAAGGGTGGAGTGTGAAAAAAGGAGCTTGGTCAAGCTGCTATGTAAAACAGGCAGTGAATGTATTGACATAAATACTTTACAGAATGTATCGCTTGTTTGGGATGAGAGAAAACAGGTGTGGCTCTCCTGCCACACAGTGGTCGGGTGTAACAGCCCCCATGACCGGGATACCAAGCATTTAATTAACACCCCCTACAACTATTCCGTCACCCAGGGTTAATGGATGATTCTTCCTTTGAATCGATGTCCTATAGAGGTATGATCACAGTAGACCTCAAGAATCATCTGCTGTTTGGAGAGGTTTTAGTGCTTGTGACTCCCACAGTTGCCTGCCAATCGGCATGGACCACTATGACTACTGGCTGATCCCGCCCAGCTGAACCAGGCGTCAAATCCATAAGACATTAGGAAGGTTTCCTCTACCAGTAAATCAGTGACCATTCATCAGATGGCAGCAAAGGAAAAAAATATATAACTCTTCTTCTGTTGCCTGGTAATACAACATCTTTATTTGAGAATTCTCAGCAGAATATGGCAGAAATAGTATACTCATAAAAGAAAAGCCAATGCTACATTATAATGGTTTCTGTTACCATTTCCATTCCTTTAAAAGAGACAGGAATAAAAGGTACTGGTGCCATGAGGAGAATCTGCAATGTCCAATGTACAACACCTAGTCAGGATTTGGATAACATTATAACCATTCAAGATGGGACAGAAAAACATCAGCACAACATTGGTGTTGAATGGGAAGAAAGGAAAACCCTGAATAGGTTAACATGAGATGCAAAAGAAGAGCGAAATGCAACACCATCACAAGTACTTGCAAGAACTCTCCATGATTTCATGATGAAGAGGTCCTGTTAAGGAAAGAAACTCATTAAAAAGGCAAGTAAATAGAATTCAAAACAGACATCGACCTCCAAACCCAACTTCATTGCCTGGAATTGAAATTCCAGAGGAGTATAAAGTGACCAGATGCAGAAAACCATTTCTTATGCACAATTCTGGTGCTCAAAATTACGAAAGCCTTCTTATTTACACAACTTATGACAATACTTGATATTCAAGTGCCGGTACCACATTATTCAGTGATGGCACCTTCAAGATGGCACCAACACAGTTCACTCAGTTAATTACTGTGTACAGTGTAGTACTAGCTTACACTATGCCACTAGCAATGAAAAGGCAAGAAGACACTTACAGATGTATACATGAGAAAGTACTTGCATTTGCATGGGAAAGAAATCTCAACATTAACCTTTTATTGTGCATGATGGATTTTGAGATTGCACATATGAATGTGATTTGACTACTCCTATCAAATGCACAAGTAAAAGGATACTTGTTTCACTTTTCACAATCACTGTAGCAAAACATATCTTCTTTGGGTCTAACACACAAGTATATGACAACAGAAAGTAACATTCATAAGTGTGTATCCATATTGTTTGGACTTATATCTTTGGAAGATATAAGTGAAATTTTTGAGTGTATTGTGGAGACTGTAGAAAAAAATTTAGATGGCCTAATGGATCATGTTGAGAGTGTGAATGTCCATGGAAGCTGTGGCAGAGGCAGAAGATCAGAAGCTCCAAGATTTCCACCAGAAACCTGGAAAGTTTATACATCAGTACTGAATGGCAATTACAGGATGAACAACGCAGTGGAAGGATGGCATAGCTAATTTCAAAAGCTGATATAGTGCATCATCCTTCAATCAGAGATTTACTAAAATGTTAAAAGACAAATAGCAAAGTAATGAACAAGTTATCACCCAGGTTCTTGGTGGCCACACTCAAATAGAGCCATCAACTTCACAATACCAACAAAATCAAATGCGCATAACCAAAATTGTTAACAGATATAACAAATATAAAGCCAATAATCAGGTTAGTATACAGTCGTGTATCATGTAACAACTCTTTGGTCAATGACAAACCACATATACAATGGTGATCCCATAAGATTATAATGGAGCTGAAAAATTCCTATCACCTAGTGACGTCATAGCTGTCATAATGTAGTAGTGCAGTACATTACTCACGTGTTTGTGGTGATGCTGGTGTAAACAAACCTACTGCACTGCCAGTTGTATAAAAGGTAGCACATACAATTATGTACAATATGTAATATTTGATAATGATAATAAATGACTATGTTACTGGTTTATGTATTTACTGTACTAAACTTTTCATCATTATTTTAGAGTGTACTCTTTCTACTTATAAAAGTTTTCTGTAAAACAGTATGTGGTGTTATACTGGCAGCAGCCTCATACATCTCATGTTTACTGCATCTCTTCATTGAATCATTTTCTCCTGTGCTTGATTTAATCTCATGTTGTTTTGTTCATCATAGCCCCTACACATACAGAATCCACTGATAATCGTGCCAGTAAGAGGCTACATTGAATGACTGACCTGGAAATCAAATTAAAAGTAACTAAGGACTGTGGGCCAGACCAGTGGCATAGTGGTTAAGTTCACGCACTCTGCTTCACTGGTCCAGGGTTCGCAGGTTCAGATCCCAGGCACAGACCTACATACTGCTTACAAAGCCATGCTGTGGCTGCATCCCACATACAAAATAGAGGAAAACTGGCATAGATGTTATCTCAGTGGCAATCTTCCTCAAGCAAAAAGGGGAATATTAGCAACAGATGTTAACTCAGGGCCAATCTTCCTCACCAAAAAAAAGTAATTAAGGACTACAAAAATGGAAAATCAGTGATAGTTATTGCTTGCCTGTCAGGCATGTCCCATTCCACAATAGCTACATCTTGAAGAACAAAGTAATGGAAGCTGTTAAAGGATATACTTTGTTGAAGGCAACAAGACTAACAAAAATTCTAGAAGTGCCTATATCAGACATGGGGGAACTTCTAATGACCTGGATTGAAGACCAGACACAGAAGTGTAGCCTTCTTAGCACCATGATGATCACGGCCACAGTAAAAATGCTGCTTGTGATGTTGAAAGCAAAGGCTGGACCTGACTATGATGCTGAAATTACTGCTAGCTCTGAGTGGTTTAAACAATTCAAGAATCGTTATTCATTACATAATATGAAAGTGAGTGGTGAGTCTGTGAGTGCTGGTGTGAAGGCAGCTAAAGAAGTTTTGGAAACTCTAGATAAGTGATTGTGGAGGAAAATTACTTGCCAGAGCAAATATTCAATATGGATGAAAACTCCCTATTCTGGAAATGGATGCCTGAAAGGACTTTCACCCATAAGGAGGCCAAGTCAACGCCAAATTTTAAGGCTTTTAAAGACAGGATAACAGTCTTGCTTGGGGTCAATGTGTCAGGCTACAAGTTAAAACCTCAACAGGCTCCTTAAAAAATTTGAAAATATATACCCCAACACTGAAAGGTTTTCATTAATAGAGAAGAATGTTCATGGTGTATTATCTGCTTACAAGCAAATCTATGATGAAAAAAAGAAACAAACCAAGCAAATCACCATGGACATATTTCTGAAAAGAGTGACACTTCCTCAAGAAGAGCCTCAGACAGGTCCTTCAGGACGTGTTCCAGAAGAACAAGGCATTGTTATCATAGAAGATGACAGCTCTATGGGTATTACTGCCCCCGAAGACGTTCCAGCGGGACAAGATGTGGAGGTGGAAGATAGTGATAATGATGATCCTGACTCTGTGTAGGCCCAGGTTAATGAGTGTGTTTGTGTCTTAGTTTTTAGCAAAAAAGTTCAAAAACTAAAAAAAAAATTTTCACCTCAAAAATAGAAAAGAACTTATAGAATAAGGATATGAAGAAAATATTTTTGTACAGCTGTACTATGTGTTTGTGTTTTAAGCTAAGTTTTATTACAAAAGAGTCAAAAAGAAAAAATAAAAAAGTTTATAAGGCAAAAAACGTTACAGTAACCTAAGCCTAATCTATTATTGAAGAAAGAAAAATATTTGTTTATACATTTAGTGTAGCCTAACTGTAAAGACTACAGTAGTGTCCAGTAATGCCCTAGACCTTTGCATTCACTCACCACTCACTCACTGACTCACCCAGAGCAACTCTGAGTCCCGCAAGCTCCATTCATAGTAAGTGCCCTATACAGGTGTACCACATTTTACCATTTGTGTGTGTGTGTGTGTGTGTGTGTGAAGAAGATTGGCCCTGAGCTAACATCTTCCTCTTTTTTTTTTTTTGCTCAAGGAAGATTGTCACTGAGCTAACATCTATGCCAGTCTTCCTCCACGTTGTATGTGGGATGCTGCCACAGCATGGCTTGATGAGCATTGTATAAGTCTGTGCCCAAGATATGAACCTGCAAAGCCAGGGAACCAAAGCAGAATGCACAAACTTAATCACTATGCCACTGGGCCGGCCCCCATTTTTTATCTTTTATACTGTATTTTTACTGTACCTTTTCCATGCTTAGATATGTTTAGATACACAGATACCATTGTGTTACAACTGCCCACAGTATTCAGCATAGTAACATACTGTATGGGTTTGTAGCCTAGGATATACCATATAGCCTAGATGTATAGTAGGCTATACCATCTAGGTTTGCGTAAGCACACTCTATCATGTTCGCACAATGACGAAATCACCTAACGCATTTCTCAGAACTTAGCCCTGTTGTTAAGTAATACATGACTGTATACTTGAGAGCAATTGTTCATTGACTTTATAGTAACCCTGCCAAACTTCATGATGAGGAAGAAAAAGAATAAATATAAAATCCAAACTGCATCATGAATTACAATAAAAATAACACAAATAAAATTTTAATGACGTTAAATGTTTGTATTATTTAATGAATCACAGACCAAACATCTCAATGGATGTTTTGGACAGGACCAAATATCAAAAACCTATGATCTTGCTGGTGTGGACCAAATGTCTCAATGGACGTTTTGGACAGGACCAAGTATCAAGGACCCAGGATCTTTTTGGCGTGGACCAAATGTCTCAATGAACATTTTGGATAGGATCATATATCAAGGACCTTTGGGTGTGGACCAAATGTCTCCATGGATGTTCTGAACAGGACCAAATTTCCTGTAAGGTATTGTTCTTTATGTGGCATCATGCATGAGGGCCTACAAAAGAACTTCATCTCAGTTTCACTATCAGAAATTGTGTTTTTTCTCAACAACTAGTTACTTTTTACTTTGTGGGCCCTGATTCTTACCATGTTTCCCCTGTCCCTGGTGAAAAAGTACATAGAGATTTGTAGCCTGTAATTTGTTCCACAGCCTCATTCCCGGCTCTACATACTTTCTTCACCTTGCTTTTCCATTACTTCATGTTTCTTGTTTATTTTTAATTATTTTCTTTTGCCATATTATTTGAATCTTTTCAAGCTACTTTTGGAAGAATATAAGATGTGATTATTTATTTAATTAATTAAAATTTTAAAATTACACAGAAATTCCCACTTCTGAGGAGTCTAATATGCAGTCACCATTCACAGGACTAGAGCCCCTGACATACAGATAGCAGTCAATTAATGTCAGCTGTTATCATTATCATTACAGAATTACACATTGTAATGTCATAGTAGTGTTCATAAGCCAAATAAATGCAGGCACATGGGCACACATACACACACACACAAATACTCGTTTAATGCAATAACTTTGACTACCCTCTTCATCATACTATTTTTAATGCCTAAAACATTGCATACACAGTGTAGGCAACACATAAATATTTTCTTAATAAATGAGTTACTGAACAGTGAATTCCTGGTATCACTATATTTATGTTTGCATATACTTTTGAACATACATGCTGAGGAGAAGTTTGGTATAGTGAAAATAACATGTATTTTTTAGATAGCTTGGGTACTATCCAAATGCTGCTAACTAAGAGATCTCAATACCAGACACCAGAGATATTTTCTGAGGCTTGCTTTTCTAATAAGAACTTTCTGGTGTTGTTACTAGAATTAAATGAAGCAGTATGATACAGCCTGGTACATATAAGTTCAATAAATGCTAATCTTCTTACTTTTCCTCTCCCTCCCTGCCAATGTATATTCCTACAGCAGTATTACTGATATGTGTGTGAGTGTGTGTGCATGTGTGTGTGCACATGCAGAGAAAGCCTAATCCATTCAAAAGACATTACCACCAAAGGACTATCTGTATTTCCCTCTATAACTTTCTTCGCTAACCATGAATGATCCTTCTCTTCTCTTAGCTCCCATGTTGGCTATCTGACAAAAAAGGAGAAAAAAGTAGAAGGAGGAGAGATGAAGGGAGGAAGAAAGAAAGGAATGAAAGGAGAGAGGAAGAAAGGGAAGGAGGGGAGTAGAGAAAAGAGTCTGGTTGTCTCACTAGAAAAGAGGAAAACACATAGCAACTACTAGATATGAACAGAATATCCATTCAGAGTATTACACAATGTTCAAATACATGTCACCATTCTTTCTTAGAAATCACTGATTGCGAGATTGCTAAACCTGAGCAATCAGCAGCTTGTTAGATATGCATTGTGCTTTTAGAGACATTCTATGTGGAAAAGAAAGTATATGAACTCCCTCAGAAATAGTAACAGCTTTAAAAAAAATCAATGGCTCCATGGCTAACAAAATAAAAACCCTGACTACAGCCATCTAGTGCGCAGGAAGCTAAATAATAGGACTAACAATCACTCCCAGATGACTCTTGAACCCAGGCATTCATTGTGTTGTGTTTGGTGCACTTCATGATAAAGACTTCACTTTAGTGGGGTTTTTTTTCACATCTGACACAAAGTTTTTCAATCTGTGATGAACTCTGCTTTTTTTCTCTTCATTCCAACACTCTCCCTCACTTTAAGGGAGAACAAAAAAGCAAGTATTGACCTCTAAGACTTTTGTCCATCTTTCCTTGACCTTCTCCATTCGTTCCATTCTTTCTCTTATCAAATACCACCTCGGCCAGGTCTCTGTCCCTCGTACAGGCAGCGCGCTGCTGGGAAATGCTTGCTTTAGCCTTTGCAGCACTGTGCTGGGATGAGGTATCAGATGACAGGCTTTCATCTGGATATAATTTATTTATTATATCAGTACTTTATATTAAAGAAAGTGCACCAGTGTGAAAATTGAAGGGAAAACACATTTTGGCTAAGGAATAACCTGGAAATTATTAAAGTCAAAAGCTTATGGGTCAAAGGGTAGCAGCTTCATGTTATTAAAATAATATGTTAATGTTTAAGTCATGTAACCTCGAGGAGTCTTTGAAACACCTGCGATGGAAATGGTTTTCACACTATTATAATGATAACAAATAGACTGAGGCTCACCGCTTTACTATTGAATCTACTCATGTGACTACATTTTATGAGCGAATAAAATGTACCCTAACATAAATATAATAAAGATTCGGCAAAATACCACCCTAAGTCAATTTTCTTTGCAAATCTGCTTTCTCTTTTTACTGCTACTCCCCCCTCAAGCTCCACCCTCTCCAACTCTTCCCCTCCTTCTCTTCTTCCTAGTTTTCATTTGATACAGCCGTTGCTGGGGGAATAGAGAATGAGGCTGCCACGGGGATAAACTAGAAAGCATGTTAACTGCCCTGTAACATATTTTCTGTCATTAAATAAAGATGACACCATGGACTAGATTCTGCCCTTTGCCAAACAGTACTGCAAAAGGTGTGTATCACCCGTCAATAAATAATAAATTATTTATGTCCACTTATTTCACTTTACTTGTATTTTGTAGCATTAGTGTCTAAAGTCATGTACATGCACACATACACACACACACATATGCTTCTCAAGATATGAATCTCTCCCATGTATCCCAAAAGTCATATAATACCAAGAAGCCCTCTCAAGACAGGCCGAAGGGCCACTTTCATCTATAATCGGTGAAATTACTTCAACTGACATTCTGAGAGGTGAGGTGCATCAGATCACAATAATTTGTATCTATTATTTTAAATAGATGTCAAATCTCTGGAATTCTTCAGAAAACAGAGCATGCTGAGGGAAAAAAAATGAAATGGTTCTGCTATGCTTTAAACTGGAAATTCTAAAAAACTGAAGAAATAAAATGAAATCTACATTAAATGTATCCTTCCCCTCAATAAGTCAGCCAACTGATTATTAAAGAACAAGGTTATAGACTGAACTATATCTCCCAAAATTCATATGTTGAAGTCCTAACCCCCAACATGACTGTATTTGTAGACAGGACCTTTAAGGAGGTAATTAAGGTTACATGAGGTCATAAGGAAGAGGACTTAATCTGATAGGACAAGTGTCCTTATTGGAAGAGGAAGAGAGACCAGAGATCCTTCTCTATCTCTCTACACGTCCTCAGGGGAAAGGCCATGTGAGAACACAGTGCGAAGGCAGCTGTCTGTAAGCCAGGAAGAGAGGCCTCACTAGAAACCAACCCTGATGGCACCTTGATCTTGGACTTCTAGCCTCCAGAACTATGAGAAAATAAATTTCTGTTGTTTAAGACACCCAATCTGTGGAATTTTGTTATGGTAGCCCTAGCAGGTTAATACAAACCACAAGTCTTCTTTCCTCCCAAAACACAAGTTATAATCATAGAAGTAGAAAGGATCTTGAGATCAACGAAACCCCATAATGAAAAATAATATTCACTGAGGGCATGCTGAAGAGCCACTATTGAGAACGTTCTCCTAGAAAATAGTCTACGCATTACCATTGAGACAAGTCAAATCAACAGAGATGCATATTTAGACATTATTGTTCTGGTCCCTTTTTGTTATGGCATCAATTTGCACTGAGAGATATGATAAGAAATCACTGTGTGAAAATCACTTAACATATCTATTGTACACTTTCCAGAATATGGTCTTCTATTCATGATTATGATATCCTAAGGGGTAACAAGTCTCAGTAACAAAATAGCTTTTTTCACCTGAAAAACTTCTATCTTACAGCGACTATGACTCCAATATGATCATGTTTCCCTCTGTACTTAGAGCCAAACTTGAGGTCTGTTTCTAGCAGTTATATAGTTTCTCAAAGTATGCTTTCTGTGAACCAGTTTTCCTTATCTTTTATCCTCCCCTTCTTGTTTTCCTTTTGTATAGATTTCCTCAAATATTTATTTTGTGTTTTATGTGTTTTGCACGCCATCTCAAATTCTTTGTGGAATGATGAGGGAAATAGGTACATAAATAAGTACATATCATCTCATCCAATCCTGTTACTTTAAGGTAGGAACCTGAGATCCAGAATACTTTAGTGATTTGTTCCAGGTCATGCAGTCAGAGCGTGGCACAGATAAGATCAGAAACTGTTTCCTCTCGCTCAGTCTAGTGTTCCTTCTTCTCTACCACAAAATTACCTTCCTGAACAGTGAAGGAGAAAGGAAATCACTCAAAAGGGAAAATATCCCCTTGGTACATGTAGCTCAGTGTTTCTCAAAAGGGGCAAGACAAGCCTTAACTGTGCTGTGCCAAACTGTCCCCACACTGAAGAATGTTCAGCATTCCTGGTCCCTGCTCACTAAATGCCATTAGAGCCCCTAGACATTGTATTAACAAAAAAAGTTTTCTGACATTTCCCAAAGCTCACTCCCACTACATTTTTGGGTTTTGTTTAAATGAGAAACAAAATAAGTAGAAAATACTTCCCTGATCTAATGAAAAGTTGAGTCTTAGGGAGAAGTAAGGATCAGTGTTTAAAACAGATGCTTTTAACAGCTGACATTAAAACATCTTAGGAAGGTACAGTAAAGTGTTTGTAAAAATAACCACAACAATTTCCCTCACTGTCCCATGTCCTTTGGTTGCCCCTTCTCACATTGGCTTTGGCCTTAGCCACATGAATAGTTTTGGCCAGTGAGACATTAGTAAATGTGACACAAGCAGAGGCTTGAAAAGTAACTTATGCACCATGATTCTTTGGAACTCTGAGACCACCATGTGAAGAATATCAGGCTAGCTATCTATAGGATAAGAGACTTATCTATAGGATAAGAGAGCATATTCAGGCTGTTCTAGCTGAGGGCCACTCACCCTATGAAACCAACTGGTCTACCCAATTTTGACTTATAAATGAGGCCATCCCAGATCATTCAGCCACCACCAAACCTTCAGCTGCCACAGACACATGAGAAAGCCCAGGAGAGGTCAGCCAAGCCATCCTAAACTTAGAAACACTCAGCTGACCCACAGAATAGTGAAATGAATAAAATGGTTTTTGTTTCAAGCCGCTCAATTTGGAGGTGATTTGTCAAGCAGCAAAAACTAACGTTTATGAAAATAAGTTGAAAACCTGTAAGTTTGGAGAAATCCTTAAATTAAACTACTTTGATGGAAGCAGGAGCTCAATGTCAGAGGTTATTGAGAGATTGTAAACCTCTCTCTGTTCCTATAAGAACTGAAGAAATCTTGGGAAGAGGGGAATAGAAGTTTAAGCCAATCTTATCTAGTTCTTAAAAGGCAGTGAGTCTCCAGTTGACATCCTGGAGAGACAGATATAGATATAGATATGGATTTGCATGGGTATGAACATGACATGGACACAGACGTAGATAAAGATAGAGAAAATTAAATAGAGACATATAAATATAGAGATCTCCAAGTAATTTGCTACAAGTAACATGAAATATTATTAAAAATCTCACATAGATTGTAAACAAGGCAACTCTCAGCAAAGTCATTAGTGAGAAGGAGTTTTTGTCACTTTCTTATAAAGAGTAATTCATTGAGGCTAATCTTTATGCCAACTTAAGTGGCACTTGTGTCCAATGCTGTTCTGTTGCTTTAAGAACTTCACCTTCAAACTAACACATGAGCTATGTTTGTGAGACTAGTTCCTGGTGTGACTATTAATTAACCCAATACCTATTTGGACCTCTCTCTGATGTCATTTTCACTTCTTTTGTTAGTTTGTAGGACTTTCCTGACAAAGTAGTCAGCATTCTTCCTTTTCCTCCGTTCCCTCTCTAACTTTGATTAGCATCTTACCCTCAGCCCACCATGAAAGCCCCCTCTCCTATTATATTTCTGAATATATATATATTATACATATCTCTTGGGCAGCTATACTTAGAAACAAGCAAGCTCCTGATCATCTATTCCTGGATCATCTTTAAAGCACTAGAATAAATACTGGTCCCTACTACAATCTCCAACACCCAGTGTGCAATTAATACACATTAGTGAACTTAAAATACATGTCACCTCTTATTTAAAGGCAGTAATAACCATTATCATCAATCACATCTAAATATCTAAATTATTAGAATGGACAATTTGTGAACATGATCTGCAGTGCTATACTATTGTCCAAGCAAGAAGCCAAGTTTATTTTTATCTATGTTATGTTCATAAATACTGACTGTAACTATACATGCAGGCTATGGCAGATTGTATTTCCCAAAGGTGGCTGCAGCACTATCTCCTGTCTTAGACATTTTTCTAGAACCTTGCCAAACCCTGTCAAAATGTGGAGTCTAATTCCCCTACCCTTGAACCTGGGAGGGTTTATGACTTACTTGCAATCAATAAAATGCGGTGGAAGTGATGCTGCAAAACTTCTGAAGTGAGGGAAATAAAAGCATTGCAACTTCCATGTTGCTCGCTAGAACAGTCACACTGGAGCACTGAGCCACCATGTAAGAAGTCCAACTGCCATGAGGCTACCATGCTGTGAAGAAGCCCAAACCAGCTTATGCAAAGAAATCACATCTAGAAGACTCCTGAAGCTGATTCAGTGAAACTCGTTGTCCAGGGAATAATGATACCATTCACCATGATAAAGCATGTTTTCAGCTAGAATCTGCATTGACAGAGACAAGACCAAATCCCCAGAGAGGGAAACATCAAAGTTAGGTAGTTTCAAACAATAGAGTGTCAGGCAGTAAGACAAAAGAGCAATCATATAAACCAGGTTCCTACAGTGCCCAAGGGCTCACCCTATTCAGATAAAATTCCATGCTTTGGGCAGCAGGAATAAATCTAGGTTCTACTTATCAGAGATGAAAGATCTCATAATAGAGTTTCTGTGTGCTGGTCCAGATTGCTTCAGGCATATAGTAGTGTTGGGCTTTTAGGCTGAAGGTCTTCAGATGTTGTGGCTGAGCAGGAATAATGAAAGTGTGAGTGACTGTGAAACAGCACGAAGTAAAAGGAAAAGCAGAAGAGGGTGGCAAAGTCAAGAGCAGCTGAGCCTCTTTGGATTTAGCCAAGTCCAAAGGAGCTGCACATAGTTCAACTGAAGAACATTCTAGGCGAGAATAGCGCGTAAAATATAAAGACAGATGTAAGAACAATGTGGCAAGAGCCCGAGTGGAAAAGCAGAGGCACACTTAAAATTGATGATGGATGAGGTTGACCAAGTGTTTTAGGAATAAGGAACGAGCATTATAGGAATGAGTGACCAAGTATTACAGGAATGAGTCCATGGTATCAAGGACTTTGAATGACAACTGCAGAGTTTAGATTTTAGCTAGTGATCAGGGAGTTACAGGAGTCTCCTAGATCTCGAGGAGGGGGAGAATCTGAGCAGGGAGTATTCTAGATCCCTTTCCTCCACTCCAACTTCAGTGACTATAATTTCAACTATTTTACAATTACTCATCTAGTAATCTTTCATATGAAAGATGTCTTTTGAAATGTTGAAAAAAAATGACTATAATAGGACAAAGACTTTCACTGTACACCATTGGTCAGAAAAGTAATGTGATAAAAATAGTGTTTGAGGATTATTACTCAGCTTTGTTCAGGGTATAAACAAGAAAGTAAAATAAGCAAGAACTTGAAATGGAGACCATGAGAAAACAAAGGAGAAAGGAAAAGAGAGAAAATACTTTTTAAAATGAAGAATAGCTTGATTAAAGAAAGTGAGGTAACGAGACGCCCAGCTCCTACTTCCCTTGTTATTCCCTGCGATCTTGTACCTCCCTAGGCTTTTTGGGTCTCTCTTTGGTCATTTGATTCTCCTTTGCTCTGTCTCCTTCTGTGCCTTCCATGCAACCTTTTTATTCCTCAGGTCCCACACACATCCATGATCACAATGCAGCTTTTGATTGGCATGATAATTCTGTGTTCTTCTCACTTGGCCTTACATGTCCCAAATAGTAACTTCTTCTAAAAATATTTTATTTTGGGGGCTTAGCCTTCTCAAAGTTCCTTACAGACATTACCTCATCCACTTCTCTTGAAAGTAGGTGCCTCGATGACAGAGTGTCCTCAAAATATATTTGTGCAGATTTGGGGGTATATGTGTGCCTGGGACCTCAAGGGTGTCAATCTGGTCTATTTGGGATGAAAGATGGATGCTCTCAGGTATCAATAACTGCCAAAAGCTCTCTCATTCAAAGAGAGGAAAAACTCCCATCACCGGCATAAAAAAAAATTTGCATTTAAAAAAAAAGGCACTGCTGTCCATCAAAGAAAAGAAACATAAGAAAAGACATTTTAGTTACTATGTTCCTTTTAAATTCCCAATTTTTACTTCTAAAACTTAGGATTTTATCTCTGGGGGCATCATTGTATTTTTATGCACTCCTAGAAAATAAATATTGAGTCAACCTGCTCTTACTCAAAAGTCTGTAAGATTCTTTTATATACTCACACATACACACATATATACACACACACACCATTTCCCCATACCACACACCAATTTGTTTAATCCTTTTCTGTGTAATGAATAAAGCAGACATTCTGGAGAGGAGACTCTAATTATGCAACTGGAACTGCCCAGCCCAATCCAATGTGAGAAATGAGAATAGCAGAGATATAAAGGAATCTTTGAGTGCCTCTCCTTCTTCCACACTCCTCACTCCACTGTTAGCGTTGTCTCATTTAGAGTTTTAGACACTGTGACTTTAGGACCCTAGAAATGTCTGAACTTATAACATGGGAAAATATTAACATTTTATTAACTTAGTAGAAGATTCCAGCCTCAACAGATTTTTTTCTCTCTGCTGAACATATGTTTAAAAGATTATGCAAAAAAATTTTTAACTTGAGCCTTCAGTTCCAATAAAGAATGACTCACTTGTGTATTTTCATAAGGCATAAAGATTATTTCACTTCAACTATGCTCAGCCTGTAAACCTTTGTTATGTACCTGCCTCTAAGAAGGTACATGTAAGTAATTAATGCTGCAACCCAAAATAAAAAGGAGATACTAACTAAAAATAAAATGAGGTAGAAAATTAAAATATTATATAGGAAGAAGAAACAAGTCCACTGAAAGTTCTGTCTTGCCTTGAGACCCAAGTAAAGATTAAAAGACCTTCCAAGGACATTTGATGGAAGTTGAACATCCAAAAAGACTGTGGCTCTTGTGAGGAGCAGGGTCCAGCTGTACTTAGATATAGAAGTCCATGGTAACAGGCCATGGCTCCTAGTCCTTTCCTCCAAACACAAGCTTTTGCTTTCTTTCTTAACAGTCCTTTATCCCTCACAAAACAAAAACTGTCTTACTGATTAACGCTGGTTTATGGAAAACTTACCTCTTAATGCATAGAAGAAAAAAAAAAAGCCTACCCCTCTCTAAAGAGTGAATCTTATTGAAAAGCCCCAACCTGTGGATTGGTTTAAACTGCTGATCAGTTTCCTAAACCTCTTTCAATAGAAACTACAGCAACAATAATGACAGTAACACAGCAGCAGCCTTGATAAACTCTTCATTCTTTTCTTCTTTACCCAAAGAGCACCTCCTACAGGTCAAACAGGCACACATGTAGAACCTAGGAATTGCTCTGACTATATAATTGTATTCTTACTTAAATATCTTGAAATTCTCATGCCTAAACGTAAGTACAGGAGCTTTGCACAACAGACGATCATTTTGACCAATGTAATAGCATTAACCTAAAAACTTTCCACTTAACCATAACAATCACTGTTTTATTTTAATATCAGTTCAAAGATTAAGAAAAAAGAAGTTAGTGAGGAAGATTTCCTTTTTCTTTTTAAAAACATCTACTAATCTCCCTTTTCTGCTACAACATCTATTTGATACCATAGCCACCTAATGGTGTACTCACATATTTGTAAATTAAAGAGAAACTGTAAATTTCAGTGCCCACAAAGTGAGAAGAAACAGCGAAGGCTATGAAATATCTTGGCACTAAGAAAGAATTTCTTGCCAGAAATCACTTCTCAGACAAATAAGGGGCATCAGGCTATGGTAGCTTTATGTCTGTTGCATCTTTAACTGAAGCAGGACTTTATAGACTTATCAGTGTTTTCAGCTTAACTAATCACTATTCAGAGATGTTGAATCATACGATTAGCTACCTGCTCTCCATAGTTCTTTCCCCTAAATAGGAAAATGAGAAATGGTGGGTATAGTTATTCCAGGTTGGTGGGATGTTCCAGCCAGATGTCTGTAAACCTTATTCAAAGAGCCCAGATTCAAGCTATCCACAAAAATTAATGGAAGAAAGGTCTATTTCCATTAAAAATACAGTCAGGCATGGCTTAACAACAGGAACACGTTCTGAAAAATCCAACATTAGGTGATTTTGTCATCGTGCGAATATCACAGAGTGCACTTACACAAACCTAGATGGTATAGCCTACTACACACCTAGGTTATAAGGTACTAATCTCATGGGACTACTCTCATATAGGCAGTCCATCATTGACTGAAACGTCGTTATGCAGTGCATGACCATGTATAATGGTCATAGCTCGTGCTACCCTTAAGGGGCTCTCAAGGCCTCCTCTCTTCAATTCCAAAAGTCAAGGGAAAAAATGCAGTCTTGCAACATGAAGTGGAGGATGGAGCTTTTACGTAGAGGAGCAAAGTGATTTTAAGTAGAATTGATCTGGGAGAAAGGTTTTCTTCTCTTTGCACTCTTCTCACCTCTTTTCTCAAGTTTTGGCTCACCCTATCTCACTTGGTACTGTGAAATGAGCCTAGGTAAGACTTTCATTTAGAGGAAGGCCCTTGAATGGTGAGCCAGAAACAGAATAGAGCCTAGGAGTTAAAAAGAATCTAACAGCTTGATTACTGCTACCCTATCCAGGCTTTATGCTAATATACCAAAAGGCATCCTGAGGCTCCCTCACAGCCCAGCCCATTTCACGAAAGTAAGACACTCGGCAGTGATTTGGGCCCTTATTCCTCTTTAGTAATGGAATGTTTATTGTTCTGGAACATCCCTTAACAGATATAGCTATAATTGGAGATGTCTGAATACTTGTGCTCTCATATATTAAGACACACGCATATCAAAGTCTAATCTATTTGTTCTCTAACCTGTTTATACCTTGTGCAAGAAATTGTATTAAATATATCTAAACCGAATTAAGATGGTGCAAAAAGAGAGGAAGTTGTCTCAAAAAACACTAGGTCAAATGACTCGAAAGATCTAAATAAAGGTAAGTATTTTAAAACACTGTTGAATTAAACTGATAGAAAAACAACTATGAAATATTCATGGAAAAATCAGAAAAATCTAAGGAATCCTGTACTCAGATTGTTTCACAGTGTATAAAGTTATGCTCTGCTTTAAGAAAACAAAACTGCAAGTTCTAGGTCACGTTTTATTGGTATTCCCTATGCATGAAAGATAAAATGACTCATACTCAGAGAAAAGGTGGTGTCCCTACATAAAACACTGGCAGATAAAATAACCTTAAGTTAAAATAAAATTTTTGGAATAGATATGCATTATTTTCAACATTTTATCATTTTCCACTTTGACTTTTATTTTTATTAATAAACTATTTCAGAAAAGAAGGTTTTACTGTATCTCTAAATCTACATGTCTATTTATATATTTAACAATACACATCTGGGATCCAACTGAAGTAAAGATGGCACAGTAAACAGCTGAAACAAGATTTGCCTTTAGCCGTATGTACCAGAAGTGAAGATGTGCTGCTCAGATCCCTCTTTAAGAAAGGACTCAATGCCCAGGGGCAAAATAATCTTGTTGGTTGACAGCCTTGAGCACTTAGCTCTTCAGAATCTGCCTCAGCTCTAGAACCAAGGTTACATTCTTCTCAAGGGGACCCCTGGCTAATGACCGACTGAGCCTTCGATACAAGGGGCTAGGCATTTCACTCTGATGCAGAACTACTCCAGATGATAACGCTGTGCTAGAGCCCCACAGTGGGCTGGCAGAAACTTTAACACATCCATATCACAGTCTGATGACTCACCCTGCCCAATCCTGCTTCCTTCCTTTTTTTCCTTCCACAGGTGTGAGACCCAAGTAAACCTTTTGCACTCCTAAGTCCATGTTGAAATACACCTCCTGGAAAACCAAACCAGCACACTATATAATAGCACAACCAACACAGAATATTCCACAATCGTACATATTGGCTTAATTTGTGCCAGTTATTTTTACCACTTACTGAACCCATGACTGGAAAAAGACACTAAGTGACAGTGAGTTCATGACAATAAAGGAACAATGTAACTGATTTCCCACAAAGGCAGAGTCTGAGTCTAGCAAATATGCCTTGGATGCCTACCTGAACAGACTGCCAGGGATCCAGAGCTAATATTCAAACTGTGTTGACTATTATGTACCGTGTCCTGCCAGAATTTGCAGCCAAAGCAGCCAGATTTTCTATCCAAGTACAAAGGATCAGCTTCATATATTCCATGAGAATGACCTTCAACAATTTTTTCCAAGTTGAACTGAGGAATGCTGGTAGTTATAGCTGGACTGACTGAGATTCTGATCAATACTTAACACCACAAGTTTGGTCAAACCGTGCCAGCCAACCTGATATACAATTAAGCTATTGTGTGACATATGTGGTATATGGTAGCTGTTCCACAGTACTTTTCTCCCTTTCCTTGTCAATTCTGGATATTAATGATTCGATATAAGTTTAAATATATGCACCATGACCCCAAGAACAGAAAGAAATAAGACTCAATCATGGGAAAGAGGGTGTTTCTGCTCTGCCAAGGATTAAGTCAGACATGGTTCTTGAGAGGAAAAGACAGTATACACATTCTGATTTACTTTCCTCTCTCTCCTGGGCCTCTTCACACCTTGGCCATGAAAAAGCCAAAAAGCAGAACTCAACAATTTATGTAGCACTATGGAACTGATGGAAGGCAGGTATGATATATTAGTATAGCATAGGGCCTCCAGATTTAAGGAGAATCTGGCTTCTCCTATACAAAGAATAGCTAGGATTGCCAAAGAAATTAAATCTGAACCTTAAAGAATGTACATGTAAAATATTCACCAATGATACTAAACTCCTTAAGTGGTAAATCTCCTACTCTGTGAAACCTTGGGTGCATGGATTATGCCCAAGAGATCTCTTTTGGAAATGTCCTTTGGAACCAGATAATCAGTTATTTCCATCTAAACTTTTTGCTTTAAAACCTCATACTGAGATTAAAATTTAAAACAAAAATTGAGACAAGGACTTCCTACTGTTACAGTAATCACTAAAAAAGGAGATATTTAAGAAATTGAATAAGGGTGTTTCATGATTTATGATTTTACTTGGTAACTGTATGACATTTTTAAAGTCCTAAAACAAATGGTCCTCTGTACATAATTTGAGTCAGCCATTGTACAATCTATTTAAAGGAAACTAAAATCAGGTAGAGCCTAATATTTACGCCAAAGCTAAAATGCAAGCGCTGCAATTTGGGGGAGTATCCTAGACTCTGCCAGAATAATTAATAACAAAGTCCCTCCAACTTCTGCTCTCTGTCTGATTCCAAAGCCGTATCCAGATTTTTAGGTATTTATTATAATAGCACTTCAAATCCAGTACCAAAATCTGTATTAATTATCTATTGCAGTATAACAAATTACCCCATTACTCAGTAGCTTAAATAGCAAACATTTATTATCTCACAGCCTCTATGGATCAGTTCATCAGGAACAGCTTAGCTGGGTGGATGTGGCTCAGGGTCTCTCATGAGGCTTCACTTCCAGATGTTGGCTGAGGATGTGGTAATCTGAAGGCTAGACTGGGGCTAGAGGATCCACTTCCAAGATGGCTCATTTGCATGAATCTTAGTAAGAGGCTTCAGTTCCTTACTGGTTCTCAGAAATAGACCTCAGTTCCTCCCTACAAAAGCCTTCCCATAGGGCTTCCTGAGTGCCTTCACAACATGGCAGCGGACTGGCTTTCCCCAGAGGAAATAATCCCAGAGAAAAGGGAAGCAAGGAGGAAGCCACATGCCCTTTACTCTTGAAAGTTACACACCATCAATTCCATCATACACTGTTCGTTAAAAGTGAATCACTAAGGCCAGCCAGCTTACTCTTTTTTTTGCGGAGGGGCTGTGGGATTAAGTTTTATCTCTTGAACGGAGGCATATCAAATAATTTGTGAACATAATTTAAAACCACTCCAGGGAAGTATTAGGTTTAAAACAGCAACTTATAAATCATGATTTAGTGATTTTATCTTTATCCTGACCAAGGATCAGTACCAGATGTCAAGATAACCCAGAAAATAAAGATAGAGCTCTTCCAGACCAGCTGCACATTCAACATACCCTTTCTCAAAGCCACAATAAGATCCTACTACACCCCAATTTAGAATGACTAAAATTTTTAAAAAGAAATGTTGACAACACCAAGTGTTTGAAAGGATGCAGAGCAATGGTAACTCTCAAATATCACTTGTGGGAATGCAAAATAGTATAGCCTTGTTTGAAAACAGTCTGGCAGTTTCTTATAAAGTTAAACATGCATTGCCATATAATCCAGTAATGCTACTCCTAGGTACTTAAAAGTGAAATAAAAACTTATGTTCACACAAAAACTTTGTATGTGGGTTATATTAATCAGGGTTCTCCAGAGAAACAGACCAATGTGTGTAGGTTTTTATATAATTTTTTTACTTTTATATAAAAATATGTCTATTTTTACATATATATCTATTATATAGATATATATATGAAGAGATTTATCATAAGGAATTGGTTCACATGATTATAGAAACTAGCAAGTCCAAAATCTATAATGTGGGATGGCAGGAGAGCTGATGTTCCAGTTTGAGTCCAAAGGCTATCTGATGAAGAATCAGGAAGAGCCAATGTTGCAGATGAAGTCCAAAGGCAGCCTGCTGAAGAATTCTCTTTTGAGGATTGGGGGAGGTAGGCCAGCCTTTTTCTTCTACTCATGCCTTCAAGTATTTGAAAGAGGCTCATCTATATTTTGCAGAGTGATTAGCTCTACTCAAAGTCCACCAATTTTAAACATTATTCTCATCCAAAATAACCTTCACAGAATACTATTTGACCAAATATCCGGGCACTCCATAGCCCAGCCAAGTTGACACCTAAAATTAACCACCACACAGGTGTTTATAGCAACTTTATTCATAATCTCCAAAATCTAGAAACAGCCCAAATATCCTCCAACTGGTGAATACGTAAACAAACTGTGGTACATCTATACAACGGAATACTGTTCACCAATATAAATGGATTAATTACTGATATATGCAACAACATGAATGAATCTCAAATGTACTATGCTAAGTGAAAGAAACCAACTCAAAAACCTATATACTATGTGATTGAATTTATATGACATTCTGAAAAGGCAAAACTATAGGGACAAATAAAACATCAGAGGAAGAGTTAACTAAAAAAGGGGAACAGAAGAATTTGGAGAGGTGATGGAATAGTTCTGTATCTTGATTATAGTGGTGCTTACATGACTGTATGTGTTTGTCAAATACACAAAACTGTGCACTCAAAAAAAAAAAGGTGAATTTTACTGAAATTGTACCTAAAATAAATGAAAAAAACCTAATCAGCCATTTTACTCCTCATATCTAATAACTGTGTCACGTATACTCTAAAACTCACACAGCTAGGGTAAATGGTAGCTATGGCCAAATACTAAACATCAATCAACTATTATCCATTCTAGTCTCTGCAATTCACTCAAATGGCCTCTTCCCAACAATTAATGTAAGAATCCTCATTGGTTACATGAAGTGTTAGTGAATATCCCTTAGACCTCTGGTTAGCTTACACAAAATCCTAGCCTATCACTTCTAATCAGTCCTCAATTAAGGAAATAAAAAAAGCTCACACCATAGCAACCAAAGAGTCAAAAACTTCATTTACCATTCAAAGAAAGGGGAAGATTTGCCTCCAAAATGGCCACTCCTGACTCCTGAAAATTAACCACAGCTGTTGATGAAAACTAATCCAACTCCACAGGAAAGCCACAAAATTGGCAACCTAAAAAAGAGCAATATGTCTCTTCTGAACAACTTTTAATCATGATCCCTCAAGAACTCAAGGCCAAAGCTAACATACCATCCATCCTCGGCTAAAACTTCATCACAGTTTACATACACCACTCTGGCATCTTCCAGAGGCAGTGGTCACACTTGTCCCTAATAAACCAATAAACCACTAAGCAGTTCACATTGAGGGATAGACTCTAATAATCTAAAACTCAAAAATGCCAAGGGGAAGGGAAAAATATATCCACATAAATAAACTTGTGATTATACATCAGCAAGGAAAAATGGTGTTGCCAGCAATTGTTGCAGCCCACGGCAGTGTGACTGGAAACTTGGATATAGCTGGTGGTGTGAAAGAAAGAAAGATGACAGTTCTCTTTGTCAAGACGGCCTTCTCTCCAGCTTCCTCACCAAGATTTTGAAACTAAGCTTGGTATCAGATTTCATTTTCAATTCAACTGAAGAATTTCCTCCTAAGACTAGATGACCTACCCATATTGGGGTTTCATATCTTGTAGAAGCTCGACGACCCTCATGATGCTTGTCTATCCTAATATTTCACTGGGGTTTGGCAAAGATATTTCAAAAATGTATTTCCGATTGTCAATACAAGAATTTTTTTTCTAGTAGTCATATCTAAGTAGTGACCTACTACCTCTCATTTTAGCTGATTCATAAAATGTCTTCACTTTAGTAACTATTCTCTTCAAGTTTTCTCTGGCCTGGGTCTTTGTGTTGCTGAAATAAAAGAATCTAGCTAATTAGAGTGTCATATAGTTATATAGCCTTTATAGAAACTGTATCACTGCTTAAGACAATCAAATATACTTCTTGGATCAGAATAGTAAGATTCCAACCTGTACACAAACAGGCATTTTAATGCTCTTTAACATGTTTTTAAAAATAGTGTGTCAAAGAAACATACTATGGAAATACCTTCTACTCTATTTTTAATCAACTTTACTGAAGTGTAATTTATATACAATAAAAATCTCCAATTTTAAGGATATAATTCAATGTTTTGATAAATGCATATACAGTTATGCAATAGCCACCAAAATCAAGATACAGAACATTTCCATCACCTCAAAAACATTTCCACATGTCTTTTTGCAGTCAGGTCCCCTTCCCACAGGCTCATCGCCTGGCAACCCCCAATTTTCTTTACGTCACTGTAGTTTTACCTTTCCAAAATGTCATACAAATAAAATCACACATCGCCTAGTCTTCTGTAGCTTGTCTTCTTTCACACAGAAGAATATTTTTCAGACATATTATTGTGTGTATCATTGATTTTTTCCTTTCATTGTTGAGTAGTATTCCATTGCATGGATATAGCACAATAAGTATATTCATTCACCAGTTGATTGACATTTGGATTATTTCCAGTGTGTAGATATTATAAGTAAATGTTCACAAAAGCGTTTTTGCGTTGACATATATTTTAATTTCTCTTGGGTAAGTATCTAGGAAAGGAATTAGTAGGTTATATGATAACTATAGCCATTTTAAATTCAGTCATTCTCATGGGTGGACAATGACATTTAATTATGGTCTCATATTTCTCCTATAAGTAATTATGTTGAGCATATGTCCATTGCTTAATTGCCACTGATCTTTTTGGTAAAGTATCTGTTCAAATATTTGTCCACTCGTTCATCAAACATTTTTTTCTTCTTGAACTGTAAAAGTTTTTATATGTTATGTTTCAAGTCCTTTATTAGACATGTGTATTGTGAATATTTCCTCTCAAGTCTATAGCTTGCATTTTCATTTTCTTAAGTGTCTTTTGAATAAGCAAAGTTTTTTATTTTTATGAAGTGCAATTTATCAAAGTTTTCTTTTATGGTTCTCCCATTTTCTGTCCTCTCAAAAAAATATCTTTGCCCAACACTAGGTCATAAAGACTTTCTTCTATATTTTCTTCTAGAAAGTTTATGCTTTCAGCTCTTATATTTAGATCTATGATCCAGTTTGAGTAAAAAGTGTTATATGATTTGAGGTAAGGCTCATATAAAGGTTTGTTTTTTGAAAGTGCATATCAAATTATTTTAGCACAATTTGTTAAATAGAATATCCTTTCCCCCATGAAATTACCTTTGTATTTTTGTTGAAAACCAATTGGCCATATATATGTGGGTCTATTTCTGGACTCTCTATTCTGTTCCATTTATCCACAGATGTGTCCTTATATCAATAACACACTGTTCTAATTACTACAGCTTTATAGTAAGTCTTTAAATTAGGTTGTATAAGCCCTCTTTGATCTTTTCCCTATTGTTTTGACTACTCATGATATTTTGAATTTTCATATCTTTTAGAATCAGGTTGCCAGATTGTACATAAAAAATAATCTTCTAGAACTTTTATTGGGATTGTATTGAATAACAGATCAATTTGAGAAGACATGACACTTTATATTGTCATCTGTTATATGAGCAGAGTATTTACTATATAGGTGTTCTTTAATTGGCCTCAGTAATATTTTTCAATATTTGGATAGAGATATTGGACATATTTTTATATACTGATTCCTAATTATTTCATATCTTTATGCTACTATAAGTTGTACTATTGCTTAATTTGCGTTTCTAATTGTTCATTGATAACACAAAAATATAATTGATTTTTACATATTAGCATTCTAATTTGTGATCATTTTGGACACATGTATTAGTTGTAGAACCTTTTTTATAAACTCCATATGTCTTCTCCATAGACAACCAAACTGTCTCCAAAGAAAGACAGTTGTATTTCTTCCTTTCCAATCCATATGTCATTTGTTTCCAGTAACAATGTGGATCTTCAGTAACAATGAGAAATAGGAATGGTAAGAGAAGAGATACTTGCCCTGTTCCTAATCTTAGAACATTTTCAGATATTTCAAAATTAGATATGAAACTAGCTATAATTTTTTAGTAGATAACCTTTATGAAGTTGATAAGTTCCTTCTACTTTTACTTTGTTTAAAGTTCTTATTATGACTGGGTGTTGCATTTTGCCAAATACTTTTTCAGCAGCTATTAAGATCATATTTTTTACTCTATTAAAATGGTGAATTACATTTATTGATTCATCATGATAAAACACAATTGCTTTCATGGGATAAAACCCACTTAGTCATGATGTATTGTATATTTTATATTTTGTTGGATTCAATTTGCTAAAAATTTTTAATGGATTTTTATATCTATCTTCATAAAGCATATTGGCCTATCATTTTCTTTTCTTGTGATATCTTTGTCTGGTATTATTATCAAAGTGATGCTGGCCTCATAAAATAAATTGAGAACTCTCTTCACTTCTATTTTCTGGAAGAGTTTGTATAATTAAGTCTTATTTGTTCCTTAAACGCTTGATAGAATTCACCAGAGAAGCCATCTAGGTCTGGCATTTTCTTTGAAGGAAGGTTTTTAACTATAAATTCAAATATACATATTCATGTTATCTACTTTTTCTTGAGTAAATTTGATAGTTTATATCCTTCAAGAAATCTGCTTGTTTCATCTCTAAGTTGTAGAATATATGACATAAAGTTGGTTGGTCATAGCATTACCTTATTATCCATTTAATGCCTGTAATATTGGTAAGGATGGCTCCTCTTACATTACTGATATTGGTAATTTGTAATTGGCATTGAACCACACAACTCATCTATCAGTAACCATGCTGTGGTGATGGCTCACAGAGAAGAACTAGAAGGACTTACAACTAGAATACACAACTTTGTACTTGGGCTTTGGGGAGGGTAAAAAAGAGGGGAAGATTGACGACAGATTTAGCTCAGGGCAAATCTTCCTTGATAAAAACAATGCTATGACTGCTTTCCACAAATTTTGGTAAATTGTAATTTTAACTGATTTCAAAATATTTTCTAATACAACATGCCCTTTCTCTCTGGGCTCATGAGTTATTTAGCTCATTATTTAATTGATAAATATTTGGAGATATTCCAGATATCTTTCTGGTATACATTTCTAGCTTAATTCTATTATGGTGAGAGAATATACTTAAAACTTATTGAGTTCCTTTATAGCCCAGAATATGATTTATCTTCATAAATGTTCTACGTATATTGAAAAGAATACATTTTGTGTTGGCATGAGGTGGGATGTTTTATAATGTCAACTAGGACAAAATTGGTTATTAATAGTTTTCAGGTTTTCTACAATCTTCCTGATTTTCTATTCCATACATTTCTGAAAGAGAATTGTCAACATATTTGGCTATAATTGTAAATTTGTCTACTTTCTTTTTTAATCACTTATTTGTCATCTTTTTCTTCATGTATTTTCAAGCTCTATTATTAGATGCATGCACATATATTTTGAATTGTATTATTCCCTTGATAACTGATCCTTGTGTCATTAAGGAATGTTCTACATTATGGCTGGTATTATTTCTTGCTCTGAGTCTACTTTAATAATAATATAGTCACTCCACTGTTCCCATGATATATCTTGTTCCATCCTCTTGTATTTAATATGTCTGCATCTTTATATCTAAAGAGAGTTTCTTGTAGATAGCAAATACTTGAGTACTACTTTTTTTATCCAATCTGAAAATCTCTGCCCTTTAATTGTAGTATTTAGGCCATTTATATTTAATGTAATTATCAACATGATTGGATTAAAATCTACCATTTTTGTATTTGTTTTCTGTGTGTCTCATCTGTTATTGTTTCTTCTCTTCTTGCTTTATTTTTGATAAAATGAGGATTTTTTAGGATTCCATTTTATCTTTATTCATGACTAATTAGCTATACCTCTTTATTTGTTGCTATCTTTAGTTGTTGCTCTAGGGTTTAAAATATACATTTTTTCTTATCATAGTTCATCTTTACATAACTAAAGTGTAAGAATCTTATAATAGTATGCCTCCATATTCTTCCTCTTCTCTTTTTGCTTTTGTTGTTACACATTTTATTTCTAGACAAGTTATAAATCCCATAATACACTGTTATTACTTTTGCTTAAACAATCATCTTTTAAATAGATTTAAAAATTAGCAAACATATTTTTATACAAACTTACTTTTTATACATTTTGGTGCTCTCCATTCTTTTATGTAGAACCAAGTTTCCATCTAATGTAATTTGTTTTCTGCCTGAAAAATTTATCCTAACAGTTCTGTAGTGCAGGTCTCACTGAAAAATCTGTCTCAGTTTTGTTTGTATATAAAAATCTTTATTTTACCTTCATATTTGAAAGATAGTTTTAACTGAGTATACAATTTTAGGTTTATGGCTTATTTTCTTTTTTCTTTTAGAAGAATCAGTTGTTTCTTTCTGTTTAAGAAACAACAATAAACCAGAGGTATATATAGCTAATTAGCCAAGAATAAAGACAAAACAGAATCCTAAAAAAAAAAATCACTTATACAAAATAAAGCAGGAAAAGAAAAAAATGAATAAATAACATGGGATATCTATAGAAAATGATAGATTTCAACCCAACCATATTGATAACTACATTAAATGTAAATGCTCTAAACACTACTATTAAGAGATTATCAGGAACCTTGTCAAGACAGTGGCATAGGCAGACTCTGAGCTCATTTCCTCCCATGAACACAACCAGGTTACAACTATTTTTGGTAAAATTACCCTGGATGGAAGACTGAAAACTGCATAAAGGGAGCCCCCACAACAAGGGACAGTTGTGACTAAGGCAGAAGAGGCAGAAATTTCTTCTGGAGAGAAAAAAAGCCACCCTCAGGAGCAGTGGAGTTTCAAAGCCAGCCAGGCAGGAGCCACCCTAAGGTATGCAGCCCTCCCTGGAGGAGTGACGTCCTGAGCAGGGTCCCAATACTGCTGTAAGCATCCTTCAGACTTAGCACAACTGAGACAAGGGTCTTACTCTCTGGCTTTGCTGGCTATTAAATGCAGCGAGGAATATCCCCAGAACAGCTATCAGACAAAAACTGAAAAAGCCTGGGTCTTAAAGGGCCGATGCACAAACTCACTCATCTCAGAGAGCAACCTAAATTCACCAGAAAGAAGACTAACAGTCCTTTGGTGAAAAGAGACTCACCTGGTAGGCTCTGGGTGCATCTCGGTGAGAGGAGAGATCTCTCCAGAGACTGAGACATTGGTGGTGGCCATTGTTGTAACCTAGTCCAGGCATGCTGACACAGACCCCGGCAGATGCCATTAAAGTTCTTCCCCTGGCCTCTTAGCCCAGGGGTCTGACACACCCACTAGAGTACAGATTTAATCTAGTTTAGCCAGGGCAGGCAGCCCGCCCTAGGAACCAGCCCCACTGAACAGCAAGCCCTCAGACTACTTGTTGGCCAGCACTGACTGGGTGCCTTGATCCTCTATAGGCATGCGAGTGTGTCTGCCTAAATGGGGCAGGGCCTGTGTGAGGACCAGATGAACTGTGGCGGGCACTGGTGGAGAGGTCGGGGCCTCTGCAGTGGGAAATCGGGGTATGCTCCAGGGGATTTGGAAGTGTGCATGGACAAGGACTGTGTTGAAGGTGTGCGTGGACCTGTGGGGGGTGGGGCTTATGTGGACCTGTGGGGTTTATCAGCAGCAGAAGACCTGTGCTTCACAAATAGCCATAAAAAGCATCAGCCCCACCTTCCAAAGCCTGAAACAATTGAGTCCTCCCATGCCTAGGGCCATCCCCACTCAACTGCACTCCTAAGAAAACTAACAAAAGCCTTGTAGGGCTAAGGCCTATAGCAATTGTAAGCCCCTGAGCCTAGCAACCAGCTACACTGGGTACCTACCCAATTAACATGAAAACTGCAACAGGAGTGTGCTGTTAGACCTTGCTGAGGCTGGTCTGACATGACAATGGTGCTGAGGCTCCCCAAATTGGATTTACAGACAGCTGGCCAGGGAAGGAAACACTAGACTCCCTGGGTACCTGCATTAAGAGCAACCCTGTCACAGCAGAAGGACACAAGCAGCCCACAAAGGGGTCACTCCTGGATCATCTGGACTGTGAAAAGAGGGAAGCATACTGCTGGGCCTCAAAAGGCATCTCTTACACAAGGCCACTTCTCCAAGATCAGGAGACATAGCCGACTCACCTAATAGATATAAGCACAGAGCAGGAGGCATAACGAGGAGACAAAGACATACATTACAAGCAAGAGAACAGGAAAGAAACCCAGAAAAAGAACTAAATGAAACAGAAATAAGCAATCTACCCAACAAAGAGTTCAAACAAAAACTCATAAGGATGCTCACAGATATTGGGAGAAGACTGGATGAACACAGTGAGCTTGTTAACAAAGAATTGGAAAATAGAAAAAAGAACCAATCAGAAATGAAGAATACAATACTGGAAATGAAAAATTCACTAGAGGGACTCAATAGCAGAGCAGATGATACAGAAGAACAGGTTAGCAGGCTAGACAAAAGACTAGAGGAAATCACCCAAGCTGAACAGATAAAAGAACAAAGAATTAGACAGAATGAGAACAGTCTAAGGGAACTCTGGGACAACATCAAGCACACCAACATTCAGATTATAGGTGTCCCAGAAGGAGAAGAGAGAGACAAAAGGGCAGAAAATTTATTTGAAGAAATAATAGCTGAAAATTTTCCTAACCTAAGTAAGGAAACAGACATCCAAGTACACAGAGCTCCAAACAAGATAAGCCCAAAGAGGCCCACAGCAAGACACATTATAATTAAAATGTCCAAAGTTAAAGATAAACAGAGAATCTTAAAAGCAGCAAAAGAGAAGCAACAAGTGACATACAAAGGAAAACCCATAAGGCTATCAGCAGACTTCTCAGCCAAAACCCTACAGGCAAGAAGAGAATGGCATGACATATTTAAAGTGCTAAAAGGAAAAAACCTACAGCCAAGAATACTCTATCCAGCAAGGTTGTCATTCAGAATGGAAGGAGCGATAAAGAGTTTCCCAGACAAGCAAAAATTAGTGTTTATCACCATGAAACCAGTCCTACAACAAATGCTGAAGAGATCTATTTAAGTGGGAAAGCAATGACCACAAATAGGGACAAAAAGATTACCAAAAAAACTCCAAAAAAAAACAGGCAATAAAATCACTAGTAAATGTAAAACTACAGTAAAGGTAGCAGGTCAACCACCTATGAAGACAATATGAAGATTAAAAGAAAAAAGTACTAAAATTACCTATTTCAATGATAAAAAGGTAATGGATAGACACACACAAAACAAGAGACTAAATATGACTTCAAAAACATAAAATGTGGTAGGAGAGGAGTGAAAAAGTAGACCTTTTAGAAAGAGGTCAAGCTAAAGAGTCTATCAACTCAATATGGACTGCTATATATATAGAATATTATATAGGAACCTCATGGTAATCACAAACCAGAAACCTATAATAAGTAAGCAAATAAGTAAGATGAAAGAAATCAAATATATTACTAAAGAAAGCCATCAAACTACAAGGGAAGAGAGCAAGAGAAAAAGAAAAGAACAGAGAAGAACTATGAAAACACCCAGGGAAAAAAAAGTAACAAAATGGCAATAAATACATATCTATCAATAGCTACTTTAAATGTCAATGGACTAAATGCTCCAATCAAAAAGCATGGGGTGGCAGATTGTATCAAAAAACAAGACCTATACACATGCTGCATACAAGAGACACACTTCAGACCTAAAGACACTCACCAACTGAAAGTGAAAGGAATGAAAAAGATATTCCACGCAAATGGAAAAGAAAAGAAAGTGGGGCAGCAATACTTATATCAGACAAAATAGGCTTTAAAGCAATAACAAGAGACAAAGAAGGGCACTACATAATGATAAAGGGAACAATCCAACAAGAAGATGTAACACTTGTAAATATCTATGCACCCAACATAGGAGCACCTAAATATATAAAGCAATTATTAACAGACATAAAAGGAGAAATAGAGAGTAACACAATAATAGTAGGGGACTTTAACACTCTACTTACACTGATTGATACATCATCCACACAGAAGATCAATCAGGAAACACTGGCCTTAAATGACACATTTGATCAGATGGACTTAGCAGATATAGATATAAAACATTGCATCCAAAAACCACAGAATACACTTTCCTTTCAATAGCACATGGAACATTCTCCAGGATTGATCACATATTAGGCCACAAAACAAGTCTTAATAAATTTAAGAAGACTGAAATAATACCATGCGTCTTTTCTGACCACAAAGGTATGAAACTAGCAATCAACTACAGGAATAAAACGAGAAAAGCCACAAAAATGCGGAGATTGAACAAAATGCTACTGAACAACAATTGGGTCAATGAAGAAATCAAAGGAGAAATCAAAAAATTCCTGGAGACAAATAAAAATGGAAATACGACATGCCAAAATCTATGGGATACAGTAAAAGAGGTTCTAAGAGGGAAGTTTATAGCAATTCAGGCCTGCCTCAAGAAAGAAGAAAAATACCAAATAAACAATCTAACAGCACATCTAAAGAAACTGGAAAAAGAAAAACAAGCAAAGCAAAAACTCAGCAGAAGGAAGGAAGTAATAAAAATCAGAGCACAAATAAACAGAGAGAGTAAAAAAAATAGAAAAAATTAATGAAACCAAGAGCTGGTTCTTTGAAAAGATAAACAAAATTTACAAACCGTTAGCTAGAACAACCAAAAAAAAAGAGAGAGAGAAGTCTCATAAATAAAATCAGAAATGAAAGAGGAGAAATTACAATGGACACCGCAGAAATACAAAAGATAATAAGAGAATACTATGAACAGCTATACGCCAACAAATTGGGTAATCTAGAAGAAATGGATAAGTTCTTAGAAACATACAACCTTCCAAAACTGGACCAAGAAGATGTAGAAAATTTGAATAGACCGATCACCAGTAAGGAGATCGAAACAGCAATCAAAAACCTCTCAAAAAATAAAAGTCCAGGACCAGATGGCTTCCCTGGTGAATTCTACCAAACATTCAAAGAAGACTTAATATCTATCCTTCTCAAACTCTTCCAAAAAATTGAAGAGGAAGGGAGGCTTCCTAACTCATTCTACAAAGCTAACATTATCCTGATACCAAAACCAGACAAGGACAACATAATAAAAGAAAATTACAGGCCAATATCACTGATGAACATCGATGCAAAAATCCTCACAAAATACTAGCAAATCTAATAGAACAATACATTAAAAAGGTAATACATCATGATCAAATGGGTTTTAATCCAGGGATACAGGGACAGTTCAACATCTGCAAATCTATCAACGTGATACACCACATTAACAAAATGAAGAATAAAAATCAAAGGATCATCTCAAGAGATGCAGAGAAAGCATTTGACAAGATACAGAATTCATTTATGATAAAAACTCTGAATAAAATGGGTATAGAAGGAAAATACCTCAACATAATAAAGGCCATATATGATAAACCCACAGCAAATATCATTCTCAATGCAGAAAAACTGAAAGCTATCCCTCTAAGAACAGGAACCAGACAAGGTTGCCCACTGCCACCACTCTTATTTAACATAGTATTGGAAGTCCTAGCCAGAACAATCAGGCAAGAAAAAGAAATAAAAGGGATCCAAATTGGAAGGGAAGAAGTGAAACCGTCACTCTTTGCAGACAACATGACTTTATATATAGAAAATCCTAAAGAATCCACTAAAAAACTTTTGGAAGTAATAAATGAATACAGTCAAGTCGCAGGATACCAAATCAACATACAAAATTCGCTTGCGTTTCTATACACTAAGAACAAAGCAGCAGAAAGAGAAATTAAGAATACAATCCCATTTACAACTGCAACAAAAAGAATAAAATACCTAGGAATAAACCTAACCAAAGAGGTGAAAGATCTGTACACCCGAAAACTATAAAATATTGTTGAAAGAAATTGAAGAAGACACAAAGAAATGTAAAGATATTCCATGCTCTTGGATTGGAAGAATTAACACAGCTAAAATGTCCATACTTCCTAAAGCCATCTACAGATTCAACACAATCCCTATAAAAGTTCCAAGAAGATTTTTCACAGAAATAGAACAAAGAACTCTAAAATTTATATGGAACAACAAAAGACCCGAATAGCCAAAGGATTCCTGAGAAAAAAGAACAAAGCTAGAGATATCACACTCCCTGATTTCAAAATATACTACAAAGCCATAGTAACCAAAACAGCACAGTACTAGCACAAAAACAGATACACAGATCAATGGAACAGAATGGAGAGCCCAGAAATAAACCCACACATTTATGGACAGCTAATATTCGACAAGAGAGCCAAGAGCATACAATGGAGAAAGGACAGTCTCTTCAATAAATGGTGTTGGGAAAACTGGACAGCCACATGCAAAAGAATGAAAGTAAACCATTATCTTACACCATGCACAAAAATCAACTCAAAATGGATTAAAGACCTGAATGTAAGACCCAAAACCATGAAACTTCTACAAGAAAACATAGCCAGTATGCTCTTTGACATCAGTCTTAGCAGCATATTTTCAAGTACCATGTCTGACCGGGCAAGGGAAAAAAAAGAAAAAACAAATGGGACTACATCAAACTAAAAAGCCTCTGCATAGAAAAGGAAACCATCAACAAAATGAAAACACAACCTAACAATTGGGAGAAGATATTTGCAAACCATATATCAGATAAGAGGTTAATATCCAAAATATACAAAGAACTCATACAGCTCAACAAGAAAAAAAAACAACCACCCAATTAAAACATGGGCAAAAGATCTGAACAGAGATTTCTCCAAAGGAGATATATGGATGGCCAACAGGCACATGAAAAGATGTTCAACATCATTAGCAATCAGGGAAATGCAAATCAAAACTACAAGGAGATATCACCTCACTCTGATCAGAATGGCTATAATTCACAAGAAAGGAAACCACAAGTATTGGAGAGGATGTGGAGAGAAGGGAACACTTGTTCACTGCTGTTGGGAGTGCAAACTGGTGCAGCCGCTATGGAAAGCAGTACGGAATATCCTCAGAAAATTAAGAATAGATCTACCATATGATCCAGCTATTCCACTGTTGGGTATTTATCCAAAGAACTGGAAAACACAAAGGCATCAAGATACATGCACCCCTATATATGTTCACTGTAGCATTATTCACAATAGCCAAGACTTGGAAGCAAGCTAGGTACCCATCAAGGGATGAATGGATAAAGAAGTTGTGGTATATATACACAATGGAATATTAAATCCGGCCATTTGTGACAACATGGATGGACCTTGAGGGTATTATGCTGAGTGAAATAAGTCAGAGGGAAAAAGTCAAATACACTCATAAGCAGAAGACAAAACAAGACAAACAAACACATAGCAACAGACACTAGATTGGTGGTTACCATAGGGGGAAGGAGGAGGGCAAAAGGGGGGATTAGGCACACATGTGGTGATGGACTATAATTAGTTTTTGGGTGGTGAACATGATGTAATCTACACAGAATTTGAAATATATTACAATGTACATCTGAAAGCTATATAATGTTATGATCCAATGTTACTGCAATAAAAAAAATGAAAGCAAAATAAATATACTTTTAAAAATTTTTTTAAGATTATCAGATTGAATAAAAAAGCAAAACTCAACTATATGCTGTCCACAAGAAACTAATTTAAATATAAACATGTAGATATATATTTTTCAGAAATGGATAGCAAAAAGATATACCATGCAAGAACTGTAGTATTTAGTATTTTAAAGCTATTTCTCCTTTGTATTCTAGTTGTATAGTTTTTGTTGAGACATCTTCATCACTTTTATCTTTGTCTCTCTGTATGTATGTGTCTTTTTTCTCTGAATGCTTTTAAGATTTTCTATTTATGACTAGTTTTTATCAATTTGAGTATAATGTGCCTTGATGTGGTTATCTTTATGTTTCTTCTGCTTGGGATTTGTAAGTCTTGGATCTGTGAATTTAAATTTTTCACTAAATTGAGACAGACCATTTTTCTTAAAATGTTCTTTGTGAATCCCCTCTTTCCTCTCTTTCTGGGACTCCAATTACACATACATGAAACTGTTTGGTGTTATCCATAGCTCACTGAAGCTCTGTACATTGTATTTCCCTGGTCTTCATTTGGGGTCATTTTTATTGTTACATATTGAAATTCACTGATCTTTATTCCCAAGGTCAGATAATTGAATTTATTTTGTAAAGAAATTAAGTAGGAAAGTAACACAGAGAAAGCGTTTCTGTAAATGATTAACATAACCAGAATATACAGCATTTTTTATGAAAAAGACTCCAGAAAGACCCAAGATATCAGTACAGAAATCTAGATACAAAGAGATCAAAGGCTACATTGGGATTGTGGCACAAGGAGTTGAAAGAAAGAGAAGTATGAAGTAGATATTTCAAAGGGAAATTTATAAGATTTAGTAGAGTACATAAAGATACCAAGAAGAGAGATACATCAAGATGAAATTGTTTCACGTCTTAGCTACCAGGAAAATGATGGTAGCACTTAGAAGTCATACAGCTTAGGTGAGAAGAGAAATGAGATTGATTTTAGACTGACTATAGGAGATTATACAAGCATAAGCATCCTGGAGGAAACTGGACATAAATGAAGCTCAGGTGAAAAGTCAACCCTAGAGAGATTTATATTTAGACATAATTAGCATAGAGGAACAACAAAAAAAGGATCAATTCTCTATGCAAGAAATTATATGCTGAGAAAAGCATAGTAGGCCAAGGGACTAGATCTTTATAAACAATCACAGGCAGAGAAGGAGAGGAGAAAGTATAAAAAAAAACAGAAATGAAGGAATAGTTCAAGAGATAAAAGTAAATAGAGACTAGCTTACAGTCATACAAGCCAGTGGAAGAGTGAATAAGGGATGAGACCTGGAGTTTCAATATTACAAACTTCTGCAGAAACTTAAAGAAAAAATAAGAACTGAGAAAATGACATCTTCATGATACTCCAGTGAACAGTCAAATTAACAATAGAAATGTTTAATCATCAAACAGAAAGCAATAGCAATAGTGTCAGGCTAGAAGAAATTTACTTAAACGTTTCTGAGATGCTTCACCATTCTCTGACAACCAAGTGTGAAAGAATAAGAATTTCTAACCAAATACAGAGAGCTTCAAGTATGCAGACCTTTAACTACCAGTAGAACATCTAAAATAGGAAAAGGGGTTACAGTGAAGTGCCGTAAAACATACGCTTTAAACTAGAGTGCTTTAACATTCACATTTGGACAAAACACGTCTACCCTTAAAACGTCATCACTGAGTATAACAAATAAAACTTCTGACCCCATTCTTAGTTTGGGTTTCCACAAAGGTTACAGATATGAAAGTAAAGTTCCAGTTAAAACTGAACTACAGATAGTCTCTAAATTTTAAGATCAAAATAATAGGGTATCCAAAAAGTAGAATTCGCATTTGTCCTTTAACCATTTGTAAATGTATTTCAAGTAAACCTAACTCTATAACTCTGCTCAGACCTCTATATGGTCTATTAAATCAAGCATGTTGAGCAATAGGAAGTAAAATGAGTTCTTTGGTGATTAGTATCCACAATTCCATATCTGACACAGTTTTCTTCAACCATCTTCCCTTTACTATTATTGGCAAACCCATACTCCAAGCATATTCACATTTTAAGAATCTAAAAGATGTGTCCCCAAATCATTTGTTCAGAATTTTGGAGAAAGTTCCTTTTATAACTCATGCACAATAATTAGGTTAACCAGTGTCCTGACTTTTTATTTAAAGGCAGATATTGTTAGTGATAAACTATTAACGGATGTCACAAACTTCTGAAATTATAGAACTGTTTTCACCACTGGAATCTGTCATGTGTTTAGATGGGAATAATGACAAAATTCAAGAAACTTAATAATCTTACATGAAATTGAATACAGATAGACGAAAGTCAGACAGCCTTAATGGGTCCAGTCCAAAGAAACAGAAAATCATTTTCAGTTCCTACTTCCTGATTTCCTGTCCTGACTATTCCTATAAATACCATCATGAACTCCCTATTTTATGGTTGGGTACATTAACAATTCAGAGAATTGATAGAAATTATAATAAAGTTTAAGAAGATTGCTGGATACAAGATCAGAAAACAATAATTAATTTTATTCCTAATAGTAACAAACAATTAACATAATTAGTATCAAAATAGCTACTGTCAGAACTGGTTTGGTCTGAAAGTAACAGAAAACAAAATTATAGCGGCAAACAAATAAAAGTTTATTTTTCTCACATGGCAAGAAACCTGGAGATAAGCAGTCTCTTGATTCAGCTTCTCTACAATGTCAGCAAGTATCTAGGGGCTTCTTCCATCCATCTGACTGCTACGTTTTTTATACTTAGGTTTTGTCATTTCTTATTCACAGAATAGTTGAAGTAGCTCTAAGCACCATGTCTTCACACCTGCTTCGCAAGCAGGAAGAGCAGAGAAAGGATATCACCAGTAACATACCTGTCTTTTTCCATTAAAAAAAAAATTATTCCTAATAACCATCCCATAAGACTTCTTAAGTATTGTTGGCCAGAACTAGGTCACAGAGCCACCTCAAGCTGCAGAGGAAGTTAAGAATTGCTACTAGATTAGCCAATACACAAAGTCTGCAATAGACTCTTTTTAAAAACTCACCAAAAGTACATAAGGTACCTATGAATAAAATTTAATAAAAGATATGCAATAACTTAAGAGAAAATAATAATTTATTCAAAGACATAAAAGAAGACAAATACATGGAGAAATATATTCAGGAATGGAAAGAATCAATACTGTAAAGGTAACAATGATCCCCAAATTAAACTATGATGGATGGAATTCCAATCAAAATCTCAATTTTTTATAGAAATTCAAAGTTTATCATAAATTTTAGCAGCTTTGTTACACCTGTCCACCTCAAGAGCTGGATGGAGGAGAAAAGGGTGGAAAAATGTGTCTTTACCTGTATCTATATTTCATTTCTTTAAAAAGAGAACTACTCTGAACATGTAGCATAAGTGAAAAATTTGTATTGTATCTGGGAGTTTTTCGTTAATGCAGCATAACTAGTTTATCTAATATAGAGAGAAAGACACAAGCAATATGAATAAATAAATTATGAATTGAAATTTAAACATAAAACAAAGTATAGCCCAACTTCTATATGAAACAAATATGAATCCATCTATGAAATGGAAAACAAAATAATAAGCACATTGTACATCAAACTTTACCCAAATACTACCATCTTATCAGTTACTTAAATCTTCATTAACATGAATTTTCTGCTATGCAGTGATTAACTCTGATAAGCTATGGATTGCCAGAAAAAGGTAACATGCAATCACCACATGAGGTTAGATCACATTCATGACTAATAAGCCAAGGATATAAGATCTTCTTGGAAGCAAGATGACCACAGAGAGCAGGACTCAATGCCACATAGCAGAGTCCAAATTTCACCTTCCCTTGGAGTGGACTGAGGAAGAGCAGCAGTAGCTGTCAGCAACAGTACATGCACTGATTCTGAGAAACTGAGTGCTTACTACGCCATCACTGTTTTACCACTCCAAAAGAACTTACATTAACCATCTCTTTACTCCTATTTGTTTTCCCCCCAAAACAAATATAGGATGTTTTGGTTCTTGCATTAAAGTATCAGTGAGACCAGATTCATAGCTGGGGAAGAAAGCAGCATCAGTACCCAGGGGTCCTTGATCAATATTTCTGCCTCCAGGTTTCCAGTAAAGCCAATGTATCCTCATTCTATCCACTGACTCAGAACCTTAAATGGGTAGTTTTAATATGAATTTATTCTGAGGGCAAAAAGAAATAATTTTTCTCATATTATTTTTGGAATAGTCTTTAAGTTTTAGGTGATGTAGTCAACTAGTGAAGCAGGAAAGAGGAATAAGCTGAGTATGAAAAAGGCTTATGAAACAAAGTAAGTAAAGCAAAAGCACCAACTGGTATAGAATCAGTCACAAGCCACCTGTAAGACCCTAGAGAAGCAAAGATGCAAGCACAAGGAGGAAAGTCCCAGAGGTGGATAAACCCTGGCAAGGAAACAAAGGAACACGTATAATGGTTCTGTGTGACTGCATAGCTTGACAAATCCTATAATATATTTGACCTCAGCAGTAATCAAATCAATGAAGATCTACGCAATAATTATATTACATTCCTCCCCATCTACTACAATAATGAAAAAAGAAGTACACATATTGTGGGTGAGGGTGCAGAGGATGGACTCTTTCACATACTGCAAGTGGAAACATTCATTGGTTTAATCATTCCAGGAGTCAATTTCATGTTATTGATCAAACTTTTTATGTACTCATATACTTCCACCTAGAAATTCTACTTATATTACTTTATCTTAAGGAAATAATAAAAGACAGATTCACTGCAGAATAATTTATAACAGCCTAAACAAGCCAACAAGATGGCATATTAATTAAATCATGAAACATCCATACAGTGCAAATCTTGAAACCACTAAAAATATACAACAGAAGACTACTGAAGAATGAGAATATGCCCATATTTTTATTAAGTAAAAAGGCAGGTTATAAAATAGTATATGTGGTATGATCTCAATTTTGTAAAGCATACATACATACATATACATTTATACCCAAACACACAGACACAGACTCACAAACACAGAATAACATACATTTTTGCAAAAGTCTCATACCTCTGGATCATAGGCATCTCAGCAGTTTTATTTGGGCTTTTCTTTGGAGCAGTACATACCAAGATTCCCAAAGAACACGCTAGAAAAGTTCTATGTCGCTGGTTCTTGTTTTGCTGAATGAAGCACTCCATCTAAGGGGAAGAGTCACAGTGCTTGGGACAATAGAGAGACACCCCATGGGGGAGGTTAAGGTGTAGCTTGTGGAGAAAGAAAGAGGGATATGGCAGATAGCAAGAGAAACAAGGGAGAGAGAAGAAAGATGATTAGAGTATTTTAAGAAGTTTTGCATTGTGGTATGTGATTGAACTGCTCTTCTGTCATCTCACGAGAATTTCAGTAAATGCTGCAGCACTTGACAATAATTTTATCGTGGTGCGGCTTGAGGAAAATGTTGCTTATTGGATTTGCTGATTTGTTTTGATGGAAATTTTTGGAGATGCAACAAAATGCTAAGCCTGGCCTCTGGGAGAATATTTTTATTTCATATAGGAGAAGACCAGGACAGGCCCACATGGCAAGGCAAAGCTCTGGGCACCAACTCAAAGAGGAAAAGGAACAGATGGTGTATAAATACTGCTAAGCAAAATACTCATCTTACTATCCAAGCCATGGTGGATCAGGCACTGAGAGCTCACACAAAAGATGATAGAAAGCAGAAATTCAAAGAGGAAAGGCAGTTGGCATTGATGATGGCCAACAACAGATGTCAGGAACTAAGTCACTAAGAAACTCACGTTCAAGGTAAGAAATTCAACTCACTTCGGCATAAGATAAGAACTTTCACACTACAGAACTATAGTACTAATCAGAAGCCCATTCCCTGGAGGGTATAGAACATACAAGAGGAGCCAAATATTTTAGGTTGGAATTTTAAAAAGAAAACCGAATCATTTGGACACCAAAATGCCAAAAACAGAAGAAAACATTTATTCAAACCTTAGCCAATGAGTTATTTTCATAGCTCTTATTAAGCTCCTCTGAGTTATACAAGGATTGTACCTTGAATATAAACTAGCACTAAGCCTAAAATTTAAAGGGGATAGAGTAGTAGCAGATTTAGAAAAATGTGAGTTTTGGAAGCCAGGCAAATTATTACACTTCTAATTTATCATGAATTTCTAAAACCAAAAAACTTTACTCAAAGGTCAAACTCCATTTCAAAAATAAACTTTGAGTATTGAACACAAACAAACTGCCAATTATTTCAGGATTCTGGAGTGTTCCTGCAATTTAATGCTAACCAGAACAGCATTTACAGCTATAACAGTAACAAGACTTTGCTTTGTGCCCCCAGCCCCACCATCAGCAATACTGAGATCTGAAATATAGGACCCAGAGAGGTAAAGTGAGCCTCATACAAGATTCCAGATATGGTGAAGACATCACAGGAACTTTCCTATGGAAAAGCAGAAAAAATAAAGATGGGTTTAACCATTGGCAAGGCTAAAACAGAACACCTCACCAATAATCTTGCCCCCTGCATTATCTGAAAAGTACACCAAGGAAAACATGGAAGAAAGAAAAACGTTACAGTGTCTTGTTGACATGAATTCAAAATGCACTTATGCCCCACATTCTGCAACTTCCAATTTAAGCCCTGATTTTGGGGAAACCTAGAACTGAGAAAATGCATCTAAACCTACTAGAATGACCTTTCAATTCGACGCCATGCAACTTGCGCACTAGAAGAGAATAAAGAAACTCATAGGTCTTACATTTTCCCATATTTAAATAAAAGTATGCGGTTTTTGCATGTGATATTGTAATAAAACATACAGCTGTATATCCTGCAATAGGATACTGGCTCTATAAGAAGAAGATGGACTACTTGCGAGTGTAAACCGTTCAAGATTAGGAGTTAAACCATCTGAACTCACAGAGATTTCAACCTGATAATTAAAAACTGTCAATGATGAAAACTCATGAAAAGGAAACTAAGATGCTAATAAATACTCCAGAATAATGCTTAAGAAAGCAAGTAACACCAGTACTGGCCAAAAAGTTCACCATGTTGCTGTGCAGGTGCATCTATGATGCAATTCATTCCATGAAGCCATATATAAGCTCCATACTACCCAAAGCAGGAGTTTTATAGCTCATTAGAGTAGGAACTAGGTCTTACTCATCACTGTGAACCTAATCCTAACACCAAGTAAGCATTCAACAAATTCGTACTGAAGAAACAAATTAATGCAAAAACGAATAGGTCAGGCTCTGAGCAAAGATGAATTAAAATGCGAAAGGGAGCAATCTGAATAGCAAGCATGTCCTGCAACTTACTTGAAGGGCACTCATTCAGACACCAAAATCATCTCTAACAGAAAAGCACATCCCTCTACCCAGAAGCCCCAGCAGCACACACCTTGAGTACTTCACTTCTGGTTCAGATTCCAGAAAAGAAGTGCCACTTATGAGGCCTAAGCAAGGCACTGGTAGGAGAATCTGTGAAACTAGAATCAACCCAAGAGAACAATGAGAGTAGCTACCACTTAGTAATCGCTTACCACGTGCCAGGTACTGTACTAACCACTTTCCAGGCTTTACTCATTTACTCTTCACAAAATACTTTGAGGTATTATTATTCTTATTTTACAGATGCAAAAACTGAGACCCATAGAGTTGAGGCTACTTATCCAACATCATATAGCTAATAAAAAAATGAAACTAGGATTTCAACAAGGTCTGTCTAACCACAAAGACTTCTTTCTATTACAACACTGTCTGGAATGATAGAGTAGCTCCCAGTTTCCAGAGGTTCCAACAAACTAATTATATTCAGACTCTTCAAGTTGATCCCAACCCTCAAAACCAATGTACTATAGTAGGGTTATGATGACCACCCTGGAACAGAAGCCCGTGTGACACCTCCAGACTTTGTCATCAAACACATTTCACATGCATGAGATGATTTTTATAGCTAATTGACATATTCTGTAACCCGGAGAGAAACTGAATAGGAGAAAAGAAAAAAAGGTGGGGGGCTGGAGTAGGAGGGGGAGGCAATTAAGAAAAATAACAAGAGGGCAAGGGTGCAAAGGGAAAGGGAGAACCAGAGGCCAAGACAGACACCAGATTATTATTTGAAAGCTGTTACTCTGCTAAATGAAACCTGGGACTCCAGGGTCTTTGAAAAGCAAGTGTGAAGAAATGAGAGACTTTTGCCAATAGACTCAGTAAAAATAAGCAGGTACAACAGTGTAGTCCATTGTTTTGAACCTCCTTTAGCCTACTTAAACATGACAGCCAGTTTCATAAATTCCTTCCACTGCTTTTTCATTTCTGTTTTTTTTAATGCAGGTTGAAACCAGACTTTTTCTGTTCCTTTTCTCCATCTTTCAAATAAGTTCCAATAACAGATTTTCTCAAACCCTGCATCACCAAGATTCACAATGCTAATACATGTCCAGCTATGTTTCTAAGGGTCTTTGAGCTACGTTTTTTTTCTGGTGATCACTTTATGACTTTATTTTGCCCTGTCATTACTACCTTTACCTAAAGAAAGTTAGACTTAAGTAGTTCATCTAGTGTTACTCACGTTTTCTCCAGTAAAATTACACAACTATGAACTATGAACTCCAAAACCAAAACTTCAGCATCACATTAGTTTGATATAGTCTTATTTTTGACTTTCAAATCACTTTAATCAACCATTTTCTTATCCAGCTTGGACCAAGAGGTTAGCCATGTCAACACTACCCTGGCTGGCATGCTGGAGTTCCTCCCCACTCATCCTCTGCCATAACCACTGTGTCACATTGTCCAGCCATGAAGTTGTATTTACCATTCATGAAGTGCCAGGCATTGGGCAAGGTGCCATTCCACAATCAGGGACAAACTCCATAATCTCTTTTCTCCTCTCATGGAGCCAGGCTAAAGAGTATTCTCTGAAAGAATTAAGATTCTGGGTCAATATATCCCACCATACATTCATACTGCCCAGTCTGAGTGGAGTTCTTAAGTTTGTTCAGAAATTCATCCCTCCATTCATCCATATCAATATCTGCTCAGCCCCCATCACGTGCCATGCCTAATTCTTGGCACTGGAAATACAATGAATAGATGAATCAGACAAAATCCCGGCCATTGTGAAGCTTACAATTTATGAAAAAATACAAAATAAAAGTATATAATATAATGTCAAGTAACAATGTGTTATGAAGAAGCAGGAATCCGTCTAAATTTGGTTCCCTACCACATTCCCATTAGTGTCTCTTTCAATTCCTTTTCACTTTTCTCATATCTGTGATATTATATACAGTCCCCTGTATCTCCATAGATTACATTTCCTTTAATTTTAAAGATAAGATGGAGGCTAGTCATCATTATACTCTTGGCTTCTCCAAAGCTCAACATGTCTCTGTACCTTTACCCATTGTATCAGAGACAATGCTGTCAGCTGCAAGTAAATGTAAACTCAATCCAAGACAGCTTATAAAGGAAATTTATTGGCTTAAATAACGGAAAATTTTAGAATTAATAAGGCTTTGGACACATGGCAAAAGTTCCAGTTCTTTTGATTTTCTCTATTGTACCCTTTTCTATGTTTAAGCTTCATTCTCAAGCTGACTTCCCTGGACTGAAAGACAGGTGCCTGGTAACAGCATGCATCCTCATTTACATCCTGGGAGTGAGAGTGAGTCACTTTTACAGCACTGTAAAAAAGTCCTAAAAATCCTAAACTCTGGCTAAACTATTACCTTGTTTCATTCCAAACATCCCAAGCAAATGCCTTGGGATGACTGGATTGAGTCTAAACCTATCAATGGAGCAAAGGAGGTGGGATTATGCTGATTGGCTTAGGCCAATCAGGAACAAACTCAAAGCCAGGGTCAATTCCACTAACCTGGGTGGGGCATGGATAATAGGACATCACCACCTTTTCCCTGATTTATTCTTTCTTCCATAGTATGTTTCTGAAGAAACAGTATCCTTCCTCCTTGCTAAGACAATTTGAATTTTGGAATGACCACTGTTCTGAAAAAATTACACAAAATAAATCTAAAATTAAGATATACATAAAAGCAATTCAAATATATGTTTAAATTGCTGCTACATTGCGTTGTGCTATATAATTGTGTAGTCAAACTACTTTTCTAAAGCCTACTTTGATTAACTGATGAGTATTACAGAATTTTATCATGTGTATTTATTTCTGGATATGCTATATCTCTTAATATATCTGTATCCAGTGACTGTTTGCAGTAACCATAATTTAAGAAAGGCAAAATAACTAAGGGTTTAAACCACTTAAGGATGAAGAGCTAGGTCACCCTCCCAGGAAAAAAAAACAAAGCCTAGCTAAAGTTTTGGACAAAGGTAAGGGAAATCTAAACTGGATAATGGAGGAGAGAAATTATGAGCATTAATTATGTCCTTGAGACCAACTTCAGTAGCAAGGGCTATAGCTTGTTTCACTCATCATCCTGGATGACGGCCACTGGCCATTGCCTTGAAGAAGACACTACACTGATTCGAATTGTACCTCTCCTTATAAGGATAAATAAAAGCATCTTGTTCTCCCCAAAAGGGAGACCCCATATTATAATGTGGAAGCTAAATATCATGGCAGAGTATATGTAGATCTATATCAGATACAATTTACATACAATCTCTGATAAGTCCAGCTCCCAAGACTTGAGCTGCTTGCTCAGTTTGGTTTCTTGTACTTCCAGTAAGCTCTGTTATCAAAAATAGGCAAGGAATATAGAATTTTTAATTAGTTTCTCTGTTTAATAAACATTTACCATCTATCTTTCACATGACAGAACAATAATCAAGGAATTAGCACATAATAACTAGTTAGACAAGTCTAAAAGTATGATGCACACAATTCAATCATTCTTTATTATTAAGAAGACGTGAGGATATTATACTGACTCTGATCATCACTATAAAAATCATCTATCAAGGTCTTGGCAAAACACAGGAGTGAAAATTAATAATGATTTATAGTGATTCAAGGCTGGATGTCAGAAATTTTCATGAATAAGCTTTTTCTTTTTTATTTCAAGAGAACACAATAAGAGGCTGTACACATATATTCCCTCAAAATGAAGCTGATTCCTTCCCCAGGAACAAAGAATATCTGAAGCAAAATGGCCTACTGGGGCCCAATGCAGTAGAAGAAATACAGAACCAATAAACACAGAACATAACAGATTTGTTCCCATGCCAGTTATTTGCTACTAGGCAAATACAAAATCAGTACACTTTTCCAGGTTCCTGTCACTGCTAAAAGAACATTATCTTTCATGTCTGTACCAGGTCTAGCTATATGCTTCTCGGGTGGCTACTCTACAGTTCTTAAACTCACATAGTAGAACTTCACGTTCTCCTGTAAAATTTTACCCTGGATTCAGAAAGTATATAATGATTACTTTCTATGATTCATTTACCACCATTTTTTGTTCATTGTTTCATTTAATCTAATTTTCAAAACTAATTGCTAAAGTTACTTTTTACCTTCAATCTTCTTGAAACACTGTATTGTCCTCTATCCATAGTTTTTCTTCCTGTCTGAAAGAGAGTAGCCCTTTTCAAACTAGAATAAACTCAAGTCTTTCTGCCTGCCAGCTTCTGTACACCATGATCATCAATATCTGATAATAATTATAATCAGAAGCCATTGGAAATATTCTCCCAGCCCATCCTTATCATCCATAGTCTCTTTGATCTACTCATTATGGCTATTCCCCAGCAAGAGGTCCAAGGCCCATCACTTGGCCCATAATCTTCTCTCTGTCCTAAATCAACCAAAATTCTCATTGCAGGGTAAGGTGAACCCAGACTCCTAAGCAAGACAAACTGGCAGGCAGAAGTAGAATCTAGAGCTGCCATCAAGACAGCGCACTAATAAATTCCTTGGAAGTAGCTTTAAATGTCCACCTTTTAAATTAATACAAATATCACAGTAAAGACTTGCTTTGGGAGGGGCTGGTCAAGGCAAAATTTTAAAACAATTTTTTTTTCCTGGAGCACCCAAACCTCCCCTGTGAGTCCTTCCAGAAAGGCCATAACACCTCATGTAAAGCAATCAATGCATTTGTATTTCTTCTTCCATCTTAATAATAAAATTCATAGGAGAGGATCTCTTGATTCTTATTTAAAACATAGACTAAATGTGTCCTATTATCTTTCTTATATGAATTTTCTTTCCAAATGCAATACAGATGCACAAAATTAAAAGCTTTGTTCCAATTAAAGGTATTAGGAGCTTCCTATACCTTTATTAAAGGTATTAGAAGTACGTTAGGGGAGTATAGTGGTCATACATTGCTTTTCCCTGCACAATACTCAGATTTTGCCATGGGATGCTAGCCTTACCCTTGAACACAGGTATAGTGGGACTGTCTAATGCAATCACGTTGGCTCCCCTAGATTTGAAGTTTTCAACACAATGTCTCAAAGACTGACAATTTTTGGTTTCCATTTCAACACAGAGAAACACCCTGAAATGGATGCACTTTCCTTCTTGCCCTACATCTCCAGAGCTTCTCTGGTTCCTGTGCTTTAGTGTCCTTCAATTCTGAATCCACAGTTCTCCAATAAATTTCGGTCTTTACTGTTTGCCGGAGACTCTTCCTTCTGCAACTAAAGAAGTTAAACTCACAGAAGGAAGAAATCTGGATGCAGAATAGTCCTTCCTCATTGCCTAAAATCATTCTATGTGGACAACTGTCTGTGCCAGTTACAGCAGGCTGCTTCTACTTCAAATTTTAGAGAAACAACCAGCATTGATTTTGCATTTCATTTCCAGTTAAAATTCTCCCTTACACATAGCCTGAACTCTCCCTGGTGTTAATTTATTTCTAGTCTCTGACATTAGCAAGATAGACACTGAGCTATATGAAATTAATTAGAATTTTTTTTCATTTTAATTGGAATGAGAATTAGTTTGTTAGGAAAATCACTGACTCTTCATGGTAATATCCCAAATGTCCAACAGCAATATTAATAAAATGCTTTAAGAACAGTGACCAGAAGAGGTAAAACAGAAACTGTCATATAAAAAGAGCTGAAGGAAACTTGTTTGCTTGTTTTAAGCAAAAGAAAATTTCAGAATGCATTATGGTTACCTTTGAATATGTAAATAACTATCATCTAGAAAGATTAAAACTTACAGTAAAAGGTAAATGCTATAGGATGCCATATTTAGTTCAATGTGAGAAACGCCTTTCAACAACAATTTTCCAAAAACAGGACTAGCCACAGGGTTAGAAAGAAAGTTTTCCAACTCTGGAAATGTTTAAGAAGAGAGATAAATAACATTTGTATGGAAAGCTAGAGAATTCAACTCTCGAATTCTATATTTCTATGTACCTCAAACTAAAATTTCAGTTACTCTGCTTAATATTCACAGAATAGTGGTATCTAATATCTATTACAACTAAAATATGTTTCATGCAGGGGGTAATCAGGTATAAAAAGAAACAAAGGAATTCCTGAAAGTTATCTCCAAATGTTCTACAGTTTGCCTTTTGATTTCCTTTCTAGAACTGTACTCCTTGGATTCATGCCTTGTATGTTAAATATAATCAATTTTTTCATGTATGATTTACAAAATAAGTCACCATTTTCAAACAGAAAAAAGCCATCTAGGACAAAGCAGTAGCAGATGTACTTACTTATATTTTCGATTGGCAAATCCAAGATGGTCTCATCTCAGAGAAACAGGACCAGTTTATTGGCTAAAGTTTTCATATTAATCTGAATCAAATTTTTCTACCATCATTCCCATTATGGAAGATTTTAGTTCTGGATTTACAGTATTTAAGAAGGGTGGTAAGCACATGCTTTATGCAGGTTTTCTAAGAAGGCACTTCCAGATCATTGGTTGATGAAGTAATAAATGTAAGTCTTTGCATTCCATAGGCAGTAGAGGCACAGTAAAAACTTATTTTATAACAACAGGTTAACTTGTTACAGTGTTATAATATTTTTCTATCCATACTGCAAAAGGCCCTGGTGACGTGATTTATGTATAGAACCAAAGCTAATTCTATAGAGCACATTACAGTTGCAAGGGAGACATGGACTGGCAACTGCAAGCAGCAACACTTAATGATATGTCAGTTCTAAGCTAATCATTTTGTTTCCTTGCCTCTTCTTACCAATTTTAACATTTTCATAACTAAAAATATCCATCAAAATCGACTAACCATTAAGAAAGAAACTTTAGCATTGTACCTATACATACAGGAAATATACGCCTTATACACAAGAATTGTCAAACTTTACAAAGAAGTAAATTGAAATAAACTCATTACAAATATGCAAGAAAAATTTGCCTACATGTTGTCTCCATGAAGGGTCATATCCACAACTGACTTAGGGAATTTAACTCATTAGCTTAAACAATTAGAAATTAATTGACCTGGGGACTTGAAGGTAGCCTGAATGCATGAATGTTATGCATCCTATCTTACATCAAGGAAATTCAGATTCAATATTCAATATTCCAGCATGGGACCACCTAGTCATTTAACAATTATTTATAAAATTAAACACAGAAACCAACACACAGATATCATTCCTTTCCTTTGTCTTTTTGCAGTTATTTTTATTTGTTACCTGATCACTTGAAAATATATAAAATGTATGTGTACTGAGAAATCCTTCACTACTTTATCCCTAAGTGTTTAAAAATATATTTGTTGTTGGGGCTGGCCCCGTGGCCGAGTGGTTAAGTTCGTGCACGCCGCTGCAGGCGGCCTAGTGTTTCATTGGTTTGAATCCTGGGCGCGGACATGGCACTGCTCATCAAACCACGCTGAGGCAGCATCCCATATGCCACAACTAGAAGGACCCACAACGAAGAATATACAACTATGTACTGGGGGGCTTTGGGGAGAAAAAGGAAAAAATAAAATCTTAAAAAAAAAAGCATTTAAAAAATATATATATATATATTTGTTGTTATGCTGTCTATATATCTTAAAACAATTATTTTCAAAGAACTTGACAAAGAAAAGAATGACAAATCTGGAGTCATTTAGCCTATGAAATGCTTCATGACCTTTCAAGATTGATAAATTCTGGATAGACTAGAAGAAAAAGGAATTAGGCGTCTACTGCAGTAGCAATAAATGACATAGACTTCTTTCCCTCTTCCAGATTTAAAATCCCAGCCCAGACACAGTCTTGAAGGAGACAGAATGTGAGGAAGAGACTGAGCAGACCTTGTTAAGTCTAGTGGAACTCCAAGCAGGCATCCTGCAACTTGTTCTAAATTGGAAAAAAACAGTCAAGAACATCATGGGAGGGTTCCCCGTCACACTGCTTCTGGAGTACTGTGTTCAGTTCTTAAATACTGTTTAGTATTTAACAATAGTATTACGTGCCTCTTATATACTAAACAATATTTAAGAACATCAACAAACAGAATATATTCAGAGGTAAGCGGTTAGGAGGAAAGTCATTAAAAACTGTCAGGAGGAACAGCTGAAGGAAACATGACTGTTTAATTTGGAGTAAGAAAAATCAGCAGAGCAAGAAAGAGCCAAGACAAATATTTTCGATTCTAAAGGCTTTTCATGGGTAGGAGAGTTTAGAATTTTTGGTATGTTAAGTTACACAGATACAAATTTAGCTCAATAAAAGGAAAAGATTTTAAAATGCAGAAATGTTTGAAGATGAAACTGACTGCAACACAAGACTAGCAGACCTTCTATCACTAGAGCCACTGTGGTGCAGGCTGCGTAAGTAGTTGACAGAATTGTTACAGAAGGAAGCCAAGCAATTGGTTGTCATCAATATACCTGAACCATATGAGTTTCAAAGTACTCTTCCAATGATAAGATTCTGAATTCTAAAACAGAAATGCTATACATTAAGTGGTTTCACCATCTTCCATAAAAGGGGATTCCCACTGTTCCTTTGGAGTGTCTATTGTAAGCCTGGTAGGAAGACGACTTGATTAAAGGTAGTGAAAGGTCATAGAAGATTAAAAAATGAAAGAGTGAAAGTGTTCCATAAAGATCAGCATCCACACACACGCACACTCACACACAAATTCATTTCCAAACCCAAATTGGAATTAATAAAAGCCTTGAATGGAAGCATAAAGAATTAACATACTAAACCTCAAACATAAATATTTTGTCTATAGAACACAAACGTGTGGTTAGCTAACTCAAGGATGCATTAAGGTAGAGATGACTAGACAGATGACTGGAAACAGGGTAGTGTTACTAAAGCAGACCTAGAGTTCTTCCAAATTTCATATCAAACGAGCCCTGGAAATTTTCTGTATTGTTTGACTATTTTTACAATGAAAATAAATATCAGAATAAAAACAGTGAGACTATTTTCACTGAAGAAACATGTGGCAGTTTTTAAACATTTCTTCAAATTACTTGATACTCTCCCATCCAGAGGTGGGGTCAACATCCCCTCCCCTCAAATTTGGGCTCTGTGACTGATGGACCAGTAGAATACATCAGAGGCAATGTAGTGCCAGTTTCCACACCCAGGTTGTAAAAACATTGGCAGCTTCTGCTTCCTGACTCTTGGGGCACTCTCTCTTGGAACTCAGCCACCATTCTGTGAGGAAGTTCAAGTATCCGACAGAGAGGCCCACGTGGAAAGGAACCAAGGTGCCTGGCCTTCGGCCCCAGCTGAGCTCCACGCCAACTTGAGTCAAAGCCACATAAGTGAGTCATCTTGGAAGTGATCCTCCAGTCCCCCATCAAGTCACCCCAGCTGACACTCTGTCGAGTACACATGAGCCTTCCCCACTGATGCCTGCAAATTTGAAGGCTAAATAAATAATAGTTGTTCTTTTTTAAGTACCTAAGTTTGGGAGTGAGTTGTTATGCTACAATAGATATCCTAAATCAAAACCAAAACTGGCACTGGTCACATGCATCTTACTTTGAAATTTTCTTTTTTAAGCATCTATTGCTCTCTAATACTTAGAATGTTGATTTTCCATCTCTTCTTCTAACTTTGTCTATAGGATCTCTTTTCCTGGATTTTACATAGATAAATATATACACATAAAGATCTAATTTTTTTATTTTAGAATTTTATAGCACTCTTGGAGATCATTACAGATACTGGAAATCAAGCACAAAAGTGAATAAGGGAATCACCATACCTGGGGGGTATGGCAGTTAGGGGCACAGAAGATAAATATGCACCCAAATCAAAATCATCCAGGGTTCTCCTTCCCCTATTCCAGAAGAATATTTTGAATAAGAAGGGATTCTCTATCTCACTTAGTCCATTCCATGACATTTAATTGCATATATCATGCAATAAATGAGCAGCAGAGATGGGTCTCAACTGTAGGCATCATGACTCTTCCCTAACGAGCGTTTTCACAAAACACAAATGCTCTTGAAAATCAAACTAAATAAAAGTTAATGTAAAGGTAAAATTGACAAAAATTCATTTAGAGCTACAATATCAGTTCTCAAGAATTTACACATTTCCTACAGTTAACTGCTCTTTGCTAAGCACTATAAATGATAAGAATAGAAGGTACATAGTCTCTACCCTACAGAAGTTAATACTGTAAAGTACACATATACTAAACAATCAGAGAACTATGATGGGGGGTTTGCAATCCAAAGTAAGGGAAGAGTCAGAATAGTGTTAGATTTGTCAAAAAAGTCTTCAGGCATATGTGGAACACCTTAAGGAGACCATGTCATTAAAGCTAGGGAACTACAGTAGGAAGCAGGCAGAATCAATAATGGATATACATTTGTGGGGCTATTAAACAGAATATTCTTGAAAGCCCTCTTGAAGTATTCAGATTTGCTCCAATAAACAAGGAGTCACTGTAGCAATTCAAAATTTTGCAGCTTCTTCCACCACAATCCCTTTATTTCATGGAAACATCATCACTTTGATAAATCCAAGCTTATGAGCATGCTGTGCCCTCTGCATGAAATAATCTCCCTCTTTTTATGCCCTGACAAACTCCTATTCATCCTTCAAGATTCAGCTCAAAGTCACGTTCCTTAATGCCAGGTCCTATCCACCTATCTAGAGGCTCTTGTTTACAAAATTTTTATATCATTTGCTGCTTTATGCTATAATTCATTTTCTTAATGTTCTCTTCTTACTCTCTGTTGTATGAATTCTTTAAGGTCATGTACTCTTTCTTACTCCTACCACAATGCCTGGCACAGGTCATACACATAGCAAAATTTATGATTAACACATGTTGAATTAAGGATCAAGTTTGTCTTGTATTCTTCTATGCCCAGAGCCAACAGCCAAATATTACGTGACACATAAGAGAAAATTAATCAATAAAACTACACTCAAAACACTCAGGATGCTAAATAATCGTTTCTTTTCTTAAGGGAACTTTATTACTCATTATGAATCTGGCATTTTCCAAAAACCCATGAAAAAAGCAAAAAAGTTACCATATTGTTGTTTCTCTACAGGCATAAAATGTCCTAAACCCAAAAATTATAAAATCAGTTAATCAAAGTATGGAAATTAGCACCTTAGAATAATTTCCAGGTATATTTAGTGTAAATTCAATTACTTTCCATCATGTCTTGCCATGAAGAGCTAAGTTATAGTTATTATTGTCAGTACCATGCCCCATCTATACAATCTACTTCTATTTCAATGCCAAGTGTGAGGAAGATGACTCAAGATCTCCATGAACCCACAAGCGCTATTCAGCTTCGGACACACTGAACCATAGGGGACTCATTCAGAAATCATAGTGCTAAATCAAGAAAAAAAGTAAAGAACAACTTTATACAACACTTTTAAACAGCACTAAGGGGAAACTCACAAAACTCCCCATATATAATATTTAAGGTAGAATTTCAGCTCATAGTGGGCTTCTGAAAACTTAAATAAATTTTTATAGAGATTTAAAAGGATTTTCTTTGGTCGGTTTGTGTCTCATTTTAAACACTGCAGATTTCATCACACTGAAAAAAAGAAAGAAAGTCCAAACCCCACACTGTTAAGGGAAAGAAAATCCCACTAGAACACTGCTTCTTTGGGTAGAAATCTGTCTATTAAATTATCATTCCCCTGAATTTTTTTTTTTTTAAAGATTGGCACCTGAGCTAACAACTGTTGCCAATCTTCTTTTTCTCCCCCCCTGCTTTTTCTCCCCCAACTCCCCCAATACATAGCTGTATATTTTTAGTTGTGGGTTCTTCTAGTTGTGGCATGTGGGACGCCACCTCAATGTGGCCTGATGAGCGGTGCCATGTCCGCACCCAGGATCCAAATCAGTGAAACCCTGGGCCACCAAAGGCAGAGCGCGCGAACTTAACCACTCAGGGGGACAGCCCGTGAATTTGTATTTTTAGTAAATTCCCATAAAATGTGTGAGATAAAAATAATAGTTCTCTCATAAACTAAACAGTAGGAAAAGCTGACAAGTAATTCATTATTCATTCAATAATTCTATAGATCACTGCTGGGGACGGCCCTGTGGTGTAGTGGTTAAGTTCGGCATGCTCTGCTTTGGCGGCCTGGGTTAGCGGGTTTGGATGCCAGGTGCAGACCTACACCACTCATCAGCCATGCTGTGACAGCAACCCACATATAACATGGAGGAAGACTGGTGCAGATGTTAGCTCAGGGCTAATCTTCCTTAAGCAAAAAAAGAGGAAGACTGGCAACAGATGTTAGCTCAGGGCTAATATTCCCTAGCAAAAAAATAAATAAATAAATAAAACATTGTTGATCATATAGTTTAAGCAATAGATATTGACTCAAAACTGATTTATGCCCTATCTTTTAGGAATGATGAAACAATTATTATTCTATGGGGTAAGTACCATAACATTAGTAAGTACTCAAGGCAAATGCACAAAAAGAGAGCACAATTAACTGCCTTGGAAAGTTAGGGAAGGCATTAGAGTAAACCATACTGTATCTAGAAGGACTAAAAGCAGTTTAAGATAGAAGGAATAGCATGTACCCAAAAAAAAAAAAAATGGAAGCGCAAAAGAAAAGACTCTATTCAGCAAATAGTAATAGCTTAATATGGCTAGAGGCCATGGATTAGAGAGGGAAGTGGCAGGAAATGGGCTGGAAAGGTAAGAAGAGGCCTGACTGCTTAGGGCTTTGCCCACTTTGCAAAGAATTTTGAACTTTATCTTTTGGGCAATAAGAAACCATGAAGGTTTGAACTGTTTGTGGGGAGGAATAACATCGTAAGATATGTTAAAAAAAATAATAATAATTCAACGCAGCATGAAGAATAGGTTGGAAAGAATAAAACTAGGAGCAGAGAGTTTAGGTAGGCCAAAGCAAAATAAAGATGAAAATGATCAAGATATAACTAAGGCAGAAGATGGACAGTAGGGAGCAGATAGTAGAGTCCCAAGGTATAATCAACAGAACCTGGTGACTAGGGGATGAGACAGAGAGGAGTGTAAAATAAACTCCAGAATTTCCAACTTAAGGACTGCATGAATGGTGGTGACATTAATTAAAATAAAGAATTCAAGAGGTGGAGCAGGTTTTAAGGAGAAGAGATAACAAGTTCAGTTTTATTTGTGTTGGCTTTGATTTCAATCCTGGGCATCCGGGAAATATGGATCTGGAGCTCAGAATAAATGTTTGGACTGAAATTACAGATTTGGGAGCCAGCAGAGAAATCAGGAAGTGAAATGAAATTGTGTGCATATTGAGAAAGGGGCCAAGGTAAACCGAGAAGGAAAGACTAGAGAACCAGGAGAAAAAATGATCAGTTTGCTGGGGTGCAAGGAACAACAACGTTTTTAACCAGAAAGTGTCTGAAAGTATTTGCTGCAAGGTAAAATGGAAATCTGAGTATTTGGAGAATTTACAGGGTAGACTAATCAAGAATCTTTTTAGAGGAGGAGCTGATAAGCTTCCTTGGGGGTAGGGGTAGGAAAGAATACCTTCATCCTTAAGAAAGAGACAAGAGGCACACAGGTCTGGTTTAAAAATAATGGATTGGTAATTTTCAACAAGGATGCCAAAACATTTCAATGGGGAAAGAATAGTCTTTTAAATAATTGGTGCTAGAACAACTGGATAAACACATGCAAAAGAATGAAGTTGAACTCCTTTCTCACACCATACACAAAAACTACCTGAAAATGTATCATAGACCTAAATGTAAGAACTATAAAACTCTTAGAAGAAAATATAGAAGTAAATCTTTGTGACCTTGGGTTAGGCAAAGTCTTCTTGGATGTGACACCAAAAGCACAAGCAACTATATATATATATAGATATAGATATAGATATAGATATACACACACACACACACACACACATGTTAGACTTCATAAAAAATTTAAAACATTTGTGCTTCAAAAGACACCATAAAGTAAGTGAAAAGGCAACTCACACAGGAGAAAATATTTGCAAACCATATATTTGGTAAGAGACTTATATTTAAAATATATAAAGACCTCTGACAACTCGATAATTAAAAGACAAATAATCCAACTAAGAATTGGGCAAAGGTTCTGAATAGCTATTTCTCCAAATACGATAAAGAAATGGCCAAGAAACACATGAAAAAATGCTCAACATCATCAGCCATCAGTGAAATGCAAATCCAAACCACAACAAGATACCATTTCACATCCATTCTGATGGCTATCATAAAAAAGACAGAAGATAAAAAGTGTTGTGTTGACGAGGACATGGAGAAAGTGAAACCCTCATACATTGCTAGTAGGTTTGCAAAATCATATAGCCACTTTGTAAAACCATCTGGAAGTTCCTCAAAATATTAAACACAGAGCTACTATGTAACTCAGCAATTCCATTCCTAGCTATATTACCAAGGGAATTTAAAACATATGTCCACACAAAAACTTGTATAAAATGTGTATAGCAACATTATTAAAAATAACCAAAAAGTGAAAACAATCAAAATGTGCATCAACTTATGAATGGATAAGCAAAATTTAGTATATCTGTAAAATGGAATAATATTCAGAAATAAAAAGAAATGACTAACGGATACTTGCTACAACACAGATGAACCTTGAAAACATTATTCTAAGAGAAAAAAGCTATTCACAAAAGAATACATATTGTATGACTCCATTTACATGAAATTATCAAAACAGGAAAATCTATAGAGACAAAAAGTAAATTAGTAGTTGCCTAGGGCTGGGAGTTGAGAAAAAATTGGAAGTGACAGCTAATAGGTAAAGGGTTTCATGTTGGGATGTTGAAATAATCTAAAATTGATTGTGGTGATGGTTGTAGTGACTCACTCTGTGAAGACACCAAAAACCATCAAACAGTACATTTTAAATGGGTGAAGTGAATAGTAAGTGAATTGCATCTCAATAAAGCTGGTTTTTGGGGGGTTTTTTTTGAGGAAGATTAGCCCTGAGCTAACATCTGCCACCAATCCTTCTCTTTTTTGCTGAGGAAGACTGGTCCTGAGCTAACAATTGTGCCCATCTTCCTCTACTTTATATGTGGGACGCTTGCCACAGCATGGCTTGCCAAGCGATGTGTAGGTCCACACTCGGGATCTGAAGCAGCGAACCCCGGGCTGCCTAAGAGGAACGTGCATACTTAACTGATGTGCACCAGGCCAGCCCTCAAAGCTGTTATTTTTTTAAATGAAAAATGATTCAGGATTGTTCTCAGATTCATGCTCAGTTTCATTATAATTTTCATAAATATTTCAAAATCTAAACAATTAAATAATACTGATGTCAGCAATGTACATAGGACCAACAAGCACAAGCTGCTTTGGCAACAACAGTTACCAGCATTGAGTCACCACAGTGCCAAGGACACTGGACGTTGGGAAACATCAGCAGGCTGAAGCAGTGGCCTCTTCGGCAGGCAGCAAGAGTGGTTATATCCTCCTCCAGCACCTGTGACATAACTGTCAGTTTCTGAGCTATCACAGAAAAGGAGAAAAATAGCAGATACCACAGTTAGTCAAGAAATGTTCAATAGAGCACACAGGAAGCACTGTTCCCAGAATAATTTTGATGAAATTTTAGATGTTTTTGGGTCCCATATGAGTGAGCAGAAATACTAATTTGTGACTGTCACTTTGACATTATTCTAATCCCCACATCTACACACTCTCAGGCCGAACTAGACTGGATCAACACAGGTTTCCAAGAAGGCAAGTAGGCTGAGAAAGAGAAGAGACACTTTAGATTCAGAGATTAAAGATTCATTGCTGACCATAGTAAAGGCACTTTTAAAGGAGAGGTGAAGACAGAGCCATCAATTCTGTGGAATGAATATGGTGTAGGCACATGGAGATAACAATCACAGATAGGTTTTCTCAACAAGTTTGACAGTATCCCACTCCCCACGGTTCAGTCCTCCTATTTCATCCTCATTTTCTTACTAGCCTTACTTCATAGGGGAAGCAAATGGGTTCATTTAGAATATATTCACATTGTGACTTGAATTTTCAACTGTCCTTCTAATCCCTTTAAAAAACTGGCCCACAATTACAGGCTTCAAAATTAATAGGCTAAATAATCAACAGGAATAAAAAGAAATATATATTACTCCTTCAGATATTAAATAAATACTATATATTCATAAATTTTGCTTCTCTTTTCCTATATCTTCAGTCCTATACTCATGTGTAAGTGTAATACTCATCTATCCCTTCTCCATCAGTTTCTGAGAGCTTTCTACCTTTCTTAGGTCATATTTTTTTTTCAGCATTCTTTTCTTCTATTTTTCTATCCCAGTTGCAAGTTGGGAACACAGTTGGCTTGATCAGTCAAGACTCACAGACTATCAGGATAGAACATTGACTTATTTGCATTATCCAAGTTCTTATCCTTATACAAAGGAACCCCCAGCTTAAGAACTTCTGAAAGAAATCTCTCCAGTCAGGCTTAAGTACTATTCATATTTATCATAACTTTACTATTAGATACGGTGTACTATGTAGGATGCTGATTTTAAAAATGCCTTTGAGAAAGTTTCACACCAAAAGATACTTTTAAATTAATTTTGAGTGAAGGGTGGTTGGGAGGACTGATATGTCATGGAAAAGGAGCTGGCTTAGAGACAAGTTAACAAGAAGATAAAGGGTTACTTGCTTTGGCTAAAGACATGAGTATTCTTTTGGATAGAAAAAAGTGTAAACACTAGGATCTGAAAGAATAAATCCTAAAACTGGTCTTATTTTATAAATAATCTCAAGAGAGTGTGTACAAAGGAATCTCTAAGATTCCAGATGACATTGAGCTACTTTGAAACTTAGAAAGACAAGAAGCCAAATCTAAACTATATTTAAAAGATGGCACACTCCAGAATAAAATTTTCAGCCCCAGGAAAGAACCTGAGAGCAAATCTAATATCTCTCTTTATTAAAAAGGACATTAAAGTTCAAGATATAATCAAGGAGGAGCATTTGAAATAAAACAGAAGACATCATTCTCTCCTGTACAAAAACCCAAATAATACTTACTGTGCACCTCTCTTGACACCATATTTCAAGAAATAGTAACAGGGAGATGGTCCAACCAAAGGTAAGTGAAATGACTGAAGAGATGAAGAGACCTATAAAGACTTGAAAACTGAATTCCAGTCAGGAAAGATAAAATCTGAGGAGAGATCTGAGTTAAATGTATTCTCAGGATGAAAGAAGTTATCAGAGCAAAAGGAAGGGATATAACTCAGCTGCATCTTGAGAGAAGAGTTACTATACTGTGCTGAAATGAAAGCATTTATTTCTGACACTGTCAGGAGCACATTTTAGGCAAATCCAGGCCTGACTTTCCCATGACTGCTTCCTTTTCTACCTAATCCACCATCTTCCCTTCCTGAATTTATTACAGTAATTCTCTGTACCACTCATTGTTCTCAGTATACAATGCCTTGCTAGCATTTTATTCCTAGATATTGTCTCCATAATTGTAATGGTAGACTCTTAAACTGGAAGATTCCATTTTCTTTGTTGCCCACATATTAATAAGCATAATAATTTATCAATTGTTAATATTACAAACAATTACAGCAAGGTTGAATGAGATCCATCATGACGAACACTAAAACCAAGAAGTGCTCCTTTAGCACAGATATAAGTAATTTGGGGATAAATAAGAGAAAATTTTACCATGTAGTAAACATCACAGGAGTTGGTAAAGACGAAAACTGTAGTTAATTCCAAGGAAGGTTTGTTAATTTCAAGGAAAGTTTAAATCAATTAACGAATGTTAATTTTAAAACAAAATTTTATAGATGTTTGCAATGTATCTCTACCCTATAAAAAACAATGTCAGAAAAACTCAGTGTCATACTCTCTGACACAGACTAATGGACCAACTCTATATGAGATATATTTAAAAGTGTAAAAGTTAACAAATAATTGGCCTGAGCCAAAATCATGAGTAAGACAGTTTGTCATTGTTCCCTGTCTATGTCCCTCATCTTTGGTGACTCCAATAGTTATCAGTGCCTTGGCCGATTCCCAGCTATAGACATCCCAACTGCACCAGCCAACCCTCTGTGTCTCCCCTTTTTTCATCAAACTTCTTGTCCCTGAACTATTCCAGTAAATAATTCCAAGTAAATGTAGCAAATATCTATTCTCATGGAGACACTGCAACACCCCAAAGTGGTCTGAGACCAAACTAACTGTTCTTAGTCTTTCCCAAGAGTATAGACATTCTAAGATTAGATAGAGTAATGCTAATGGTCAAAACTTTTAGTTCTGCAGGAGAAGTGGAACAGCAACTCTACTTTTTGAGCAGGCAAATAGCACAGTTTAATATATACCTCTGTCCATATTTACAATAAACTCCAACAGCAAAGCAAAATGATAAAACTTTAACAAAAAACAGTTTAACTCTTTCTTTCACCTTCCCTCCATTCCTTAATTGTCCCTCACCTCAGTCCCCAACACACTTAGAAATTCACACATCTCCTCCCTACAAACACCACCATTTTGCTTCCAGGGATTTTGTGTGCTTTCGCTTGCTTTAATTTACAACTGTATTCATAATAAGCTGGAGAAAATTACATTTAAATTAGGATTCAGAGCATTAAAAACAAAGGAGGAATAATGGGCATCAGCACTGCAAATCAACGTCTTACACATGCATGACCAAAAATCCACTGAACAAAACAAAAACATGCCATCCCCATAAACACTGACTCACTACCCTAAGAAAATATAAACAGTGGTAAGAAAGAAAACTGTAAATATGACTTCTTATTTTTGCCCTTCCCCGGCCTCAACATAATTTGCATAGAACAAAATAAACAAAAGACAAACAATCAAAACAAATAGACTAAATAGATGAGGAGCTTTCAAATAGATAGTTCCATATTAGAGTACTCGATGAGAAGCAATAAAAAAATTAATAATGAATTTGGACGCTTTCATAGACTTGAGAGTTAGTATGGGCAAGGGAATGGGAGTTATTATAAAAGCATTTTTGCTAAGAGTTCAACATTTTGGAGCAAGCTTGGTGGCCAAGTTTGGCGACATGACATTAGCATCATAAAATTGTAGAGTACTTGGAAAGCAGTATGTTACACGGCAGATCACTGCATTGGTTTGGCACACTTGAATACTTTTATTAGGAAAGATTTCCATTGCAACAGCAAATAGGATATTAAAGAGATCAGATCCAATTTTTAGGATGTTTATGATTAATATGTTGCATGACATTTCCTGTGACATGGAATTGTGAAGCAAGTCTCTGTGTGCAATGTGTATACATGGATATGTGAGATAAAGCACATAAAGTGTATTTCTGCTAGCCAAGTGCCCATCTGTAGATGTGCAGAACAGCAGGATGGAAGGACAAAGCCAAAAGCTCATTAAGCCTAACAGTGGTGATGATCACATCAATTCCTCTTATTTACTCACTAAAGTTCTTCCAGAAGGATGGATGAAAGAAAAAGAGAGAGAGGGAGGGAGGGGAGTGGGGAAAGGAGGAGGGAGAGGGAGAGGGAAAGGAGGGGAGGAGGCAATGAAATACTGAGGATGCTATGTAATCAATCTATTTTTTTCCGGTCACATTTATATATACATATATACACATAAAATACATGAGCGTGTGTGTATAAAGAGAGAGACAGAGGCTAAGAGAAAATGCACAAAAGAGATCCATCCCAACAATCGTATGTGAAACATGAATATTCATGTACACACGTCTTAGGTCATGGCAAATTAGGGAGAATGAGAGACCTGCAGCATGCATTTGGAGGTCACCACTAAGTATGCTAGGTGATACATCATGTGGAATAAAAATTATTAAATCTAATTCATAACAAGTAAAAGTTCTCATATTGTTTGATTTATCTGATATTAGTCATTATAAGAGAAACTTTGTATATCACAAAGGTTTATCAAGGAGTAAACTAGGTATGTAAAATGTCTATTTGAGGCCTCTATATCTATCATGTTAGCCTTCCTAGTTTTAGAGATTACCACGTGGGTTTATGCTTAAACAGAGGCTTAGCTTCTCAGCACATACACCTTTCCTGCTTTGGTAAAGAAACGGAGCCAGTCAGGCAAATCTGTGATTCTGAATTCACTTCCATGGCAATAGAACACGTTCCCTTCAATACAGGATAGTGAGGTAATACTATGATGAGGCAAAAACAGCATAGCAAGGAAGCAAGTTAAACCTGGATACAAATCTTTCAATAAGACAACTAACATAAAGGAAAAAAAAAGGACTGAAGCAGAAAATTGTTTCTTGTTCTTTTTGTTTTCCTGGAACTATCTTTATGGTACCTTGACAGAAAAAAACTGGTTCCAATTTCTGCTAACTAATGAAATAACCAAGAGTGGCACAAGAAAATATAAATGATCCAAATCATTCTACAAAACACAAAGAAAATGAAAGGTCTTTTATCAGGAAACATAAATATGCTGAATTTTTCACAATCACAATGTACAGTTTCTCTCTTTAAAAAGATAGTCATTCGGTGACAGCCCAGTGGCACAGCAGTTAAGTTCGCATGTTCCACTTCGGTGGCCCAGGGTTTGCTGTTTCGGATCCCCAGAGCAGACATGGCGCCGCTTGGCAAGTCATGCTATAGCAGGTGTCCCACATATAAAGTAGAGGAAGATGGGCACAGATGTTAGCTCAGGGCCAGTCTTCCTCAGTAAAAAGAGAAGGATTGGCAGCAGATGTTAGCTCAGGGCTAATCTTCCTCAAAAAAAAAAAAATTAAAATAAATAAATAAATAAAACGATAGTCATTCTATGTAACCACTTGTCACTTTTGAATGTAATGGAAGGTGTTATAGACCAAAGGCGCTCCCCTCTCCAGAAACAACACAGTAATCTGAACAGTATGGCAGGTCACTTGGACACCTGTGAGTCTATGCATCCTTACAGGGGAAAGAATCCATCAGAGCCAGTCAAAATGTTTTGTCTTGTTAACTCAGACTTGAACTGAGTACACTGAATCAATGCATACATTTTACGATATCTTGAATTTTGGAAATTATGCTTTGGTTACTTAAAGAGGCAAATGAATTTTTCCCACTTGGGTAAGGATGTATTTACTTTGCCTGGCTTAGATCAGAGCTTATTGGCATCATAATTATAAACATCAGTAAATAGCATTCATACTTATAGTGCATTTTTACTAGAATTTCCTCAAATAATTGTGTTTATGGAATTTGGCAGATTGGCATATTTCCCTTTCCAACCCTCTTCTACCTCTAGCATGCTGAAAAGATCTGAAATATAAAAACCTAGTACTTCAAGCACACAGTTCCATTAATTCAGTGTTTGTACTGTATACAAAGCTGGAAAATATTTTTCCTTCATGCAACTAAATATCTGTCATTGAGCACATCAGTCCCAATTTAGGATTAGCATATGGAGGTGACTTTCCTTCATATTTCTTCAGTTCTAGTACAGACTCTGATGGTCAACCTTCTAAACTAAAAAAAATCTACATCTTAGTCAAAAGCAGCCTCAGATGAAGCAGAGCCACACTGCTCAATACAGAACACTCTGAAACTCCCACGGGAGGTCGGGGAGAATATGGAGAGAGGGTAATATTTGCTCTACCACCCTCTCTAACTCTCTCAATGACTTTTTTTTTTTAGGTAAACATTACACACAATGAAATGCCCAGATCTCAAGTACACAATTAAATAAATTTTGGAAAATGCATAGACCCATGCAACCAACACCACAATTAAAATATAGAACATGTCCCTCAACCCCAAACAGTTCCCGAGGAACCATTCCAGTCAATCCCTATGCCCCCATAGGCAACCACTGTTCTGATTTCTAACATCATATATTAATCCTGTCCATTCATGAACACTTTCGTATGTCTGGCTTCTTCTGTTCAGAACAATGTTTTTGAGATTCATCCATACAGTTTCATGTAATCATAGTTTGTTCTCTTTTTGTGAAGCTTGGTGGACATTCCACATGTACTTGGTATTCTGCAGTTGTTGAATGGAAAGGAAACACCCAGGGAGAAGTGAAAGAAAGAGAAAGAGAGAGGGAGAGGAGAAGAGGAGGAGAAGGAGAGGAGAAGAAACTGGCAGAAGGAGAGAGAGGAAGAAAGAGAGAGGGAGAAGAGGAAGAGAAGAGGAGAAACTGGCATACTAATATTAAAGTGGTAGACAGGAGGATAAGATTTATAAAGAAAATATGGCAGCATTTGGAAAGGGAGAGAAGAATCTAAAGTAGGAAAGAATTTTAAAGAATGATCAATGTTGTAATATGCTATAAATAGATAAGGAAGGTAAGGACTGAAAAGTATCCATTACATTTGGCAGTTCAGCAGGTACTAGAAACCTTGGTGTGAGTAATTTCAATGGTCAGATGAAGGCGAAAGCGAAACAATCAGTGAGTCATGAAGTAGTAAATGGGACATGATAAAGTTTAGATAACCTTTTTGATAAGCTAGGATATGAAGAAGAGAGAATTGGAGCAATGGGTAAATGGAAAACCAGGGTAGAGAGAGAAGTTTCTAATACGAAACCGTGGGTGTATAGTTGAGGGGTGGAACCCTAAGCTCTAGGGTTGATGGTACAAGATCCCAGAAGAGAGGAATCTCAGCTGGAAAGAGGTAAGGTGTAAGGAATGAAGCTGATATCTGTTGATTGTCTGCTGGATTCCAAGCACTCAGTTATGTATATAAATGTATTATCTTATTTAATCATTCCCATCAAATTGGCATTATCCTCAATTTAATTGGTATTATCCTCAATTTGAACATGAGGATACTTTTTAGTCTAGAAATAATTCACACACAGTTGCTCAGCTAGGAAGTTGCAGGGCCATGTTTCAAATTTTGTCTGCATGGTGCAAAAACACATGGTCCACCTTGCACTGCCCTTTCCTCTAAAACAGGAGAAAAGCATCAAGACAGATGCATGTGGAAGAGTGATTATAGGCAGAAAAGAGGAGGGGTGAACATGGGGATATGAAACTCTGAGAAAATTACTGACAGGGGTTGGAGTGGTGATGGAATGGGCCTTCAGGGTAATAATGAAAGCTAGGATACTGCCTCTAGTTTTCTGAGTTCAGACCAGAATCTTGGCAGTTTGGAATGTAGCTAAGGAGAACAACAGGAAATTTGAAGTGATTTCAAATCTTATCATTTTAAGATATTTTCCCCTTGCATTAAGAGACTAAAACGTAGGGGTGGAAAATGTAGAATATTATATACCAAAAATCTCAATAAAACTCGGAAATAAGTCAGCTATCAGAAAAAAGAAATAATGTTTGAAAGGAGACTGCTCTAGGCAAAGCAAGGGCTAGTGACCCACTCATGAAATATTATTTGAACAACAGTCAATAGGTAAATCGGGGACGTGGCTAGATAATTCAGGGGCATCTGAAAGAGCCCCAGTGCTACCTGAGAGTGAACAGCCCAATGAGGAATAGAGGTTAACGTGTGTGAGACACTCCCAGTGGTTCCCCTCTTTTACCAGCAGAGGAAGGAACTTGGATGTGGCCAGGGGAGCTAAGTAACTGATCTATTAGAGTTTGGCCTCCTGACTTATATTGTTAGGCTGCTACAGACTGAGGGAAATACCTCACAGGGTCATACTACTTCAAGGATGAGGGATCTCATAGTGTACCTGGGGAAGTATAAATAAGTAAGGGATAAAAAGAGGAAGCAGTGCTTACAATTCACAGGAATTAGAAAAGAGAGAATACATACCATAAGGGTGTGAAAGAGCTGAAAAAGTTTACAGGTGTAGTTCTATATCAAGGCTCCCAAACTTTCCTAAAGGCTTTCTGACGTTCTTAACATCCTATCCCTACTCTTTCAGAGTTCCCAGCCTCCCAGGGTCTTCAGATCCTCAATATTAAAAGAGCACCCTAGTTTTCCCTTGTATGCCCAACTTCTTAAAATTACTTAAGACAAAAGTCTAACAGATATGACAGCAGTCAAGAGGAATGAAATGGAAAAGAGGAGTATCCCCAGGAGTAGAGAGCACGGCCTTTGATAGGAGAGAATGGAAGAAAGATATTGGGAGGACTATGAGGAGATGAAACTGAATGTGTGTCCATATTATACAACAAATTTAAGTTGATGAACATGTGTCCCAGGGCCTACGTTAAAAATAGAATAAAGAAGACATCATTACAGCTATATACAAAGGGGTTATAAGAGATGGGATGCCTACACAAACTAAGGGAATAGGAATTAAAGGGACAAGATTAAATATATATACTCAGTAATCTCTGCATCTTGCAGCTTTGTGCGTGAATACAGTTCTACTTTCATCAAATTACAAACTATGGAAAATACTATAATAAGTGCATTAGACTCTAACAAGCTTGGTACTGAAATTGTGGACTCTCTCAGCATGTCAGAGTGGCTATAAAGCAGGAAGTCTCGCTTTAAAAGGGAAGGCTAATAACCAATTTGTGCCGCAAGCAAGACACAGGCAGAAAATGCTCTGTAATCACAATCAATTCAGTGCTCGCCCATAATGACAAATTGGAATAAAGGGGCCAGATCCCACATGGATAAATGCAGATGCCAAAACCCAACAAGCTGCAAAGTCTGAGCTATGTTAATTTGAGCTACGTTAATACAGACAGGCAAGTTACTGGACTAGAATAGTGGCAGCCCTAAGATTTTTATATACAAAGGGCTTAAAAGATTGAATCTGGAATCTTGAAGTAGAGTTTATATAACAAGCACATTGGACTTAGAGGATATGTTTATGTGGCGTGGTTTCTTTGGCTAATTGGAATTGAGTTGAAACCTCTTTCTAATCCACCTTTTTTTTTTTTGCAAGAAAGATTGGCCCTGAGCTAACACCTGTTTCCAATCTTCCTCTTTTTGCCTGAGGAAGATTGTTGCTGTGCTAGCATCTGTGCCAATCTTCCTCTATTTCACGTGGGATGCTGCCACAGCGTGGCTTGACAAGCAGTGCTAGGTCCGTGCCCAGGATCCGAACCTGTGAGCCCTGGGCTGCTGAAGCAGAGCATGTGAACTTAACCACTATGCCACCAGGCTGGCCCCTCTAAACCACCTTTACATATAACTACAGAACTGGAAATAGTATCAGCAAAATACTATTATTTAGTAAATACAATGAGCGTCAACTTTTAATCATCCACATCCACTTTCCCCACTCAACAAAAGAAAGGTTTCAGGCCTCAAGTTCCAAATACTTACTGGCTTCATCACTTTTCTGAGATAGGATCTAGACTATGCTTACATATTAAGCATTAAATGGTCCATTGCATGATATGCTTGAAACTAACATTAGAGCCCTATGATAATGTCTCAGCAACACTGTCAGAAAGAGCAATTATTTGTAATCCCTATGTTTAACAGAAAAATTTTTTTTTCTGTGATGTTGTCTAAAACCTATTAACTGTCAGTGATACCACTAGGATTTATTCGTCAGTAGCACTGAATTAAGAAACATTTGTAACCACTGTTTAGCTAACATCTTGCTGTAACTCCATATGATTCAAGGAAGAGTAACAGTAACAGAAACCTGTATAACATGTGAAATTCAAAGGCCCACATCATCAATGGTGGTTGCCAAGGCCCAAGTGAGTTAATGCTCCAGGGAGTAGCATCAAATCACAGATGCTTAGCATCCCTGAAAATTGCTGTGGTAGCCAGCCCACAAGGTAGACCAAATGATCCTCAACTCCTGGTATTCACACTGTGTATGGTCCCCTTCCACACTATGTCATGGCAGGCCTGTAACACCAACAGAATACTAAAGAAGTGCAGGTGCGTTACTTCCAAGGCTAGATCATAAAAGACATTAGAGTTTCTGCCTTGGTCTCTCTTGGATAACTCACTCTGGAAGAAGTCAGCCTCCAAGACCTGGAAATGCTCAAGCAAGCCTGTGGTAAGGCCTCCATAGGAAAGAACTGAGGTCTCCCACCAGCAAACAGTTTAGACTTATAAGCCACGTTAGTGAACCACCTTGAAAGCAGATTCTCCAGCTCCAGTAAAGTCTTTAAATGACAGCAGCCTGGGCTTGCATCTCAAATACTACCTCATGAGAGACACCTGAGTTAGAACTGCCTGGCTAAACGCTCCCAAATTCGTGACCCAGAGAAACTGAGAGAGGGGGAAAAAACACGTTGTTTTAAGCCATTTGTTTTATGGCAATTTGTTACACAATAATCAATAACTAATACAAGTGGGTTTTATCCTTTCCAACCTGACAATCCTACAGTCTGAGTTAAATGATCCTCCTCTGTATTTCCCCAGTATCCCATGTTTATATCTGTTGTGTCATTTACCAACTTCTGTTGTAAATGTTTACTTATATGCCCCCTCTCTAGATTGTAGGCACCTTGAAGGCAGGCACTGGATTGCCCCAGAGCAAAGAATTTCAGGTGCACAATAAATGCTTGATGAATGTATTTGTTGCCTACAAGATTACTCTGTTGGATGAAGTATGGAAAAATAATGAACAATACTTGGTACCAAGTCAGCTACTGAATGCCAGGGAAGACATAAATGTTGACAAAGCAGCAAGAACAAGTAAAATTAAATACTTGAGGCTGGTCGCAGTTTCAGGAATGGTCTCACTATAGCAATAAGCTTCAAAGAGCAGCTACAGATGCTAATTCAAGGACAAATTCATTTTGAACTCAGTCGGAAAGTGCCTAGCACTTAAAAATGGACTCAAAATAAAGGTTAACTGAATGAACACTTATTGAACAAATGAAATAAGTTGATCTCAGAAGGTTTTTGGGCCCACCTCAGACTGCAGTATTTGTTGAAGCATAGCATGCTAAAATGAAGGACGACATATAGAATATTTACATTTCACATGAAATGCATTTGTTAAAAACAACAACAATTGCTCAGAAGGGCAGGTGCCTATTATAGCAGCACTATCATTAAGCATCTGTCTGCTGAACCACCATATCCCCAAAACCAGGCATGGTGCCTGGCGCAGAGTAGGTGCACAAAAAGATTTGTGGAATGACTCAAAGAACATGGAAATGTTTTCAATTTCTTTCACTTGGCTTCTTCCATGTGATTGGAAGGAAATTACATCCAGGCTTCCAGAATACCAGGCTAATTCCATAAGCACTATAGTGTCAGGCTTGGGCCTCAGGATTATCATTTACACATCTCTGATCACAGTCCTATCTGAATGTCCAATCTAATGTCAACCTAATATCATCCTGCCTATGATCACATCTTGCTTTGAGAATCTAAGATACATGAGTTACAACAGGGAAAACAGATTTTATACCTCTCAGAAATGACTGTCTTTCCAAAGGGCTACATGAAACCCTCAGGCACCTCTGCATGTGACTCCAGGCATCCAGGCCAGATGTGTCTGGCATTGTGAAGCCGAATGCCTCCTCAGTGCTATCCTCTGGCATTTCTCCCAGAATCAGACATGTCCAAAACAGGATGACCATGAAAGGAGACACTTTAAATGACAGTTTCATTTATTTTACTATCTCTGAATCCCTCACTGGGGATACAAGCTGATAAATCAACACATAAGTGATTCTTTTTTACTTTAATTGCCAGACTCCTAAGAAGACTTGTTCATTTCTCTCTATGGCACCTAGTCTCTCCAGCACTCAAAAAAACCTGTACAAAAATGAATATTTTTCCATCACTCATAGCTGTTGCAATATTGAGAACCATAAATACTAACATGCTCACTTAGTTCCCAAATTCATGATAATACTATTGTACCAAATTATCATTCTATGTAATGCTCTCAAAACTTCCCCTGTGTATTACATAAAATAAGAATCTAGTCTGATATCCTGTTTTTAAACATGGGGACTTTTGTCTAAAGATTTCAAAGCATGTTACAATGGAGGTTAAGTGATTTCTTGAAGGCTACCCAACAAGTCAGCAGATTAGCTCCAAATTACCTAACTCTAAATTCTACTTTTTTTCAAAGCACAATTCTGGGATTTGTTATAATAGCACTAGAGGAACTGTATGATATACTCATTAGTCAATGATTCATTCTTATCCATTCTAATTAAAAAAATGACCACACACAATCTCACCTCCTCCACCAAAAACAGAAAGTTATTTCTTTTCAGCAAAAAGGCAAAAGAATTAGTCTAAACCCACTAGAGAGCAAGTATCATCTGGCCTCATACAAAAAAGAATGTGTTACATTAGAAAAATAAAGTCTTGAACAAAAAGCCAAATCTAAGTGGACTTGCTTCCTTCTAGGCTGAGAGAGTTCCTATGTTTGAGTCCAGTATACTCATAAGTATGGCTGTTTGGTCCTCTCAGTTGCCTTGATACATAACTAAAGGATTTAATTTGAAATTACTATCAGTAAAACTTGGAGCCATAGACACATGAAATTATGTTTTCTTATTTCTAATTTCTGAGAAGAATTCTCTACTTTACTCATTCCATATAATTTTCCCCAAAATAATAACTTTTAGCATGAATTATACTATTATACTTGGTCTTTTTTTTTTTTTTGAGGAAGATTAGCCCTGAGCTAACTACTGCCAATCTTCCTCTGTTTGCTGAGGAAGACTGGCCTTGAGCTAACATCCATGCCCATCTTCCTCTACTTTACACGTGGGACGCCTACCACAGCATGGCTTTTGCCAAGCAGTGCCATGTCCACACCCGGGATCCGAACCGGCAAACCCCAGACCACCAAGAAGCGAAACGTGCACACTTAACCACTGCGCCACCGGGCCAGCCCCTATACTTGGTCTTGGAAAATACAAAGTTGTTACCAATCTGGATGAGTAACTCTTCCAGATTTTAAATGACAATTTTGAAACTTATTCTCTAACAAAGAATATGATAGAGCCAGCTGATTACAAAGATCTGGATTACCTGGTAAAACTGCATTCAAAAGACAGATTGCAACTCTGAACATCTTAGACCAAAAAAAGTCCTTCTGGCCATCCCTGAAATTTGAGCTTTCAAATCAACCTATTAAAAAGGAACCCAGTTCATGTACTTGATCAAAATGTCAAGATAAACTTGCAGCAACAGACAAGAAAGCCCTAGAATAAGATGAATACTCAAAATTTCTAAGCACTACAATTTCTTGAATTTTCCAACAGTCTCAGACTCAGTCAACAACTTTTGTCAATCAATTATAAAAAATAGGGAGCATATATCCAAATATAAATAAAATTTTGTCATCTGGATATTCCCCATTACATGGAAAGAAGATGTACTCTATACACACACCTGAAATATAATTCTTATTGGCAGTAAATACAGCAAAAGTCTTTCTTGGACAGTTTTGAGGGTTTGATACAAATTCCAATGGGAATGTTAAAAATATGTTAGTGCTAATGTTACTTACATCTACAATGTGTCACTTTAAATTAGCAGTAGCTAATGTGTTTTGTTCCCAAAACTTGTCAAGTGTACATTTAAAAAATGGTATAAAAACATAATGGCAAACTGAAATGAAATGACTAACAGAAAATGTGATGATATCTTAAAATTCTTATAAAGCTAAATAAAGCATCCAGGAATTCAAGAGAAATGTATAGTTTTGAACTAGAATGACTCAAGTTATTAAGTCTTTATAGAGTGGTCTATCCAAGCTACAGTGAGTTCATGAAACTTAAGTTTTCCACTGAAGCACTTTTTTCAAAAATAAATTTAAAGGCAACAGCAAAAAATTGTTAGGATAGTTTTCATCTAAAAACAAATGTTCCATTTTTTAATATTTGTATCAATTAGCTTTTACTTTCATACAAAATTACCCCAAAACTTAATGGCTTAAAATAACAAACATCTTTATTTCTTATGATTCTGTGGGTTGGCTGAGCAGATCTTCTGGTCTACACCAGCTTGGCTAGCACTGAATAATCTACAGTGGGTCACTCACACGTCTGAAGGTTGGCAGGCTCGTTGATCTAGGGAGATCACATCTAGGACAGCTTGTCTCTGCTCCATGTGGTATTTCATCCTCCAGTAGGACATTCTGGGTTTCTTTATTCAGCACTCTCAGGGTTCCAAAGAACAGCAACATAGAGTAAGCTCCAACATGCAAGTGCTCCTGAAACCTCTGCTTGAATCAAATTTCTGAGTGTTCTGTTAACTAACATAAGTTACATTATCAAGCCTACAATCCAGGGTGGAGAGAGTAGACTCCATCTTGTGACTTCTTTTTTTCAACTAACCACAATGTCTTCAACTTCAAGTATCAACAGCCTTATTTAGGATTTAAGATACAGGGAAATTTTTCTTATTCCAATGTTAATGTTGCTTCTCCACTTCTGAACTGATGCTATAACCTTTCTTCTTGTTTCATTTAGTCTTCATTTCTTTTCTTTCCCAACCTTCCACAGAATAGAGATGTACTTTGGGGAGTGAAGAGATTAATGTGAAAAAAGACAGGACTGTTATATATCCCTTTATTTATATCTCAAGGCAAAAAAAAAAACCATCTAGAAATTTCTAATTTGCTTTATGTCCCATGGATGTGACCTAAGTGTAGGTCTGGTATTCAGAAAAAAATGATACTGGTAGTTGAAATTAACAAAACAGATCAAAGCTGAGATCTAGGGTGAGCAATTTATTTTTATCTCAAATAATGAAACATAGGTTTTTTCTTAATTTTACAAAAAATATATGTTATCCATAATATGGGAAGCTAAGGTAATCCAACTTAAAAAAAATACTATTTAGAGGCAATAACTCAAGAGCCAACGTCAAACCTAATCAGCTTGCTCTCTAGCATTATTAAAGTAATGAAAATTTAGTTTTCATAAAGAACATCTAATATGATGGCAACCATTTTGTTTAACACAATCTGATCAAGAACACTTCATCATGGGTAAGTGACAAGAAAGAGTTTCATTACCATCTTAATGGCAATTAAATAACCACTGACATCATTGATAGGAAATGTCTTTCAGCACCATTTCAGATTTCTTAAAATAGCAGGAAACGTGATTTTGTTATTGTAGTGTTAATGCAGTTAGAGTGTATAATAGTCTCATAAAAGTAAAAACAGAGCTTGAGATCCAATGACAATCACCATCACTTTTTTGTTTAAAAATAGTAACTATACGCATTTGATCAAACCCCCAACCAGACTTTTAAGACATCTTTTTCTTGTCAGTGAAACCATTTTTACTCCATCATAGAATTGATTATTCCAACCTAATAATAAAGGCAGTCAGCAGTGGGATTTAAAGTAGAACTGTGCATGTGGAAGTAAGAATAATTCATAAGTTTTTCCACTGGTATCTTAAAATATCACATTTCTTATGTTTGCCTTTAAACCCACTCCTAGTCTTTTTCTCTTATTTGATCAATGCATAATAGAATCTTCATGAAATGCTTTTACCTTAAAAACCCAAAATGCAAAATAACATATAATTTTGTGATATTTCATTTAACGCAGTAATTGTTTCCATATTTTTTGGCTCTTTCTGGCTAGTGTCAAACTGTTTTGATTATTAGCTGATGAAAATGAGGAAATTTTTTTCCCCTCTACACTGCTGTTCAGCTTTCACTTAATAGCAGTTATTTCCTCTTATATCACAGCTTGCAAGTACTGCTTAACCATTTAATTCACGTGCCTCAGATTTCTAACTTTACTGCAAAGTAATCCTATGTGGAAGCTTATCTCCACTCCTAGAAAAAATTTTATCCATTGGCAGCTATGGTGTCTTCCAGAATTTAAAGAAAAATGGACCACTATGATTGCAAAAAATGTTATGGTGCCCTCATTCTCTTACAAATGTAAAAATCCGTAGACAAAGGAGTGGATGGTACATTGCAATTACTCTTCCTAAAGTACGGCAGAGTATTTGCCAGTCTTAAAATTTTTTCCTTACCCAAAGAATCAAATAAGTTAAATATGACCAGAAATAGTTGAGATCTTTGTTTACTTATTTATTTGTATTTGGTTTTGTCCCAAAAGTTTAGAACAATAAGCACAGAAAATTTTACGACATCTCAGGTAGGCTTCAAATTCCTTAGGAGGTTAATCAGAGTTGAGAATTTTTTTAAACTTCTACAAAAGCCAGATCAAGACTATAACTTACAAAAGCACTCAATGCAAGAAGGAAAACAGCCAAGAAGATACCGCAAATCTCATCTGGATCTAAATTTCACTCTCAAGTGCCTGTGACAGAACCACCTTTTCTGTGTCTATCCCCAGCAATTAACCTTCTATTCCCTTTCTTGCTTCCCTCACCTCAAAAGATAATAGCACTTAAAATCAATTTTAAATGAAAACTCAAAAGAAATTACTACAACCATCCCAGCTTCTTGATTAAGACACCCCATTCACATATACACACACACTTTACTGAAAGTTGGGGCCACTGAGGCTCACTCTTTAAAAGAAAAGGCTCCATTCTTATCAGCCAAACCTGATTACATGAAGGTATGGCTGGCCAATTTATGCCTGCTCTGGCCTTAATCTGGAAGAGACAATATTTAGGCTCTTGGCTGCTTCCAAAGTGATCTCCAAGTTTTTGACAGATCATTATTCCTACTTTTTTCCTCAAAGCAGGTTTAGAATTCTGCACTCAATACTGCCACCACCTGCATTCCAGGGCATCCTTTGACCTGGGAATGTTCCAAAGTCAGAGCAGTTAGCCAATGCCCATGGAAGACAAAAATCTACTGTTCACAAATTTGAACAGCTTGTGAGGAGTACAAATATTAGGGCAAATTCCATGGAGCATCCACCTCAGGGGCACATTCCATCAAGAGAAGCCAAGGAAAAAGGCTGGTAGAGGAAAATTAAAGGTTCTCATCTCATTCTAACACTAAACCCTATCTACTCGCACAGTTTCTTGTGCCAATGTACAATGTCAGTTGGATATAGATTGCACGTTTTAATTCCATTTTGAGCTATGTGCTGAATGAATTCCACTAATATCTTATTGTGGATAAATATGGTAAAATGGAATCATAAAAAGTGTCATCCCTTTTCACCTAACTTATTTCCAGTACAAAGGGGAAAATAAATATCATTATGGGGAAAGAAATGATAAGAAAGAAAAAGAAAACATTTATTTAATATGTAAAGAATAAAGAAGACACTTAAGCATTGAATGACCCCTAAAAAGACTTCTCTGAAAGTACAATCCACAAAGTCTGAGAAAACCAAGCTCAAATAGTTATTTCAGATATGGAACTTTTAAAATAACGTTTAAGTGATGGTATCTTCATTCTTTCTTAATGTTCATGTGTACTCTGAAAGGGAAGTTAAATATTGTGATTTTTCAATGTTGTTTTGATCCAAAGAGTTCAATTTACCGAACTTCCCCTGAAAAGTATCTGTTGTCCCACTTTCCTGAGAATAATTTGGTGTGTGTGAGGAACTGGAAGGGATTATAAGAAAACCACAAGACATAGTTCTCTTCTGGCTATTATTATTATTTGGCAACAGAACTTGAGCCTGAAAGGTTTATTTCCGTAAAGTTCAAAACACATCTTGCGTGCACTATGTAATTATCATATTATATGTTATATGTTTTACCTCCTTGAGGGAAATTTGCTCTTCTAATTTGGTTCCCAGATGGCATAATTCCCTAGGTCTATTGTGTGTGTGTGTGTGTGTGTGTGTGTGTGTGTGTGTGTTTACAAATTCATCTTAAAGCATATGTGTGATAGATGTGACAGTCCTCCAGACAAGCCCTCAGCTGGCTCTCAAGCAGGACAAGTCAAAAGTCACACTGGTTGGCCCTCAGCAGTTTTGGTATTCATGTCCAAACTTCTGTCTTCAATATTCACATAATCTTCAGCCAGTTTCTTGCAGCTTGCCTTGTTGGGCCACACGGCAATGCTACCATCTAGTGGAGCTTTTCTATCCTTTGGTGAGCATACTGCAATCTAACCCTATCAAGGAAGTCCCCACTTGTGGCTGGGTAAGTGGCCTTCTCCCAAGAACCTCCTTCCCAAAAACATTCCTTCCTATGGCAACTGCCACCCATTGATCTGTTAAGAAACTCCAACATTAGACTCATTTTTTGGAAAGTCAGCCATTAAAGAATGTATCATTATTTCCCATAGATTGTAATTTAAATATATGTAATACCTAGGAAGGAAAATTGTTCAATACCCACAATTTTCTCAAATTAACAGATTTTTTTAATGTAATCGTCAATTGAGAAGTCATTTAAGTGTAAAAGTATAGTTATACTCAGAATATAATCTGAAGAGTATACACCAAAATATTGACAATGATTACCTCTGAAGGGTACAGATGAAAGTAAAGGGAGCAAGATGTGGTGTTTTTCTTGGTTTTGCAGATTTTCTGCATTGAGCATGTACTTTTGAAATTAGACAAATAAATGTTATTCTTTGTTTATATACTAGCCAGGCAGAATTAATCAGGAACCAAGTTTTCAAGCTGATAAGGAGCAATAGCCTTTTATTACAGACAAGGAACCGAAAGCTTAGAGAATTTAAATGACTTTTCTAAGGTAACTGTGATGGTTAATTTTATGTGTCAACTTGACTGAGCCATGGGATGCCCAGACAGCTAGTTAAACATTATTTCTGAATATGTCTGTCAAGACGTTTCTAGAAAAGAGATTAGCATTTGAACTGGTGGACTGAGTAAAGCAGATGGCCCTCTCCAATGCTGGTGGTCTGATTAGAGCAAAATGCAGAGGAAAGTTGAATTTGCTCTGTGCCTGACTGCTGAGCTAGGACATGGATCTTCTCCTGCCCTCAGTGCTCCTGGTTCTCAAGCTTTCTGACTCGGACTGGAATCTACACCATCAGCTCTCCAGCTCTGAGGCCTTCTACTACACCACTGGCTTCCCTGGGTGTCCAGCTTGCAGATGGCAAATCGTGGGACTTCTCATCCTCCATAATCATGTAAGCCAATACCTTATAATACATATCTTTCTAGATATATGTGTATATATCCTATTAATTCTGTTTCCCAGAATCAGAGAACCCTGACTAATATAGTAACACAAACAGTCATTGGCAGAATCCCAGTTTCTCAGCTTCAGTTGCAGTACTTAAGCCACTATATCATGACGCCTCTCCTCCACCTCCTCTCTGGTTGGACTTCTTATAAAGCCTCTTTCCACAGTGCTCGTCTCACACTTATTGTGATTTTTCCTATGAACAAAAATTTAAAGTCAGGTATTTTTGTATGAAAGTGGAACTGATGTGGGGTCAGTGAGCCGAGGAGTGGAAAGAAAGATTTCTTAGGCTCTCAAGATCTGGCAGTAGTGCTCTTTTATTTAGAGAATAGAATAGCATGGGGACAGGACCCATGGGCAGTCAGAGCTTCTGCTGCTGCCGCTTCTGCTGCCCCCACTGGCATGGGGACAGGACTCATAGGCAGGCAGAGCCGCTGCTGCTGCCCCCACTGGCATGGGGAGAGCACCCATGGTCAGGCAGAGCTGGTGCATGGGGACAGGACCCACGGGCAGTCAGAGCTCCTGATGCTGCCCCGAGTTGAAGGTTAGGGCTAATTTTATAAGGCATGGGTATGTGAGTCATCTCTTTACAAGACAAAGGAAAGAACATGAAAAAAAGTTAAAATGGTATCAGTGCAGGTGGGGTCTGGTCATTGGGTGATCCCATGACTTTTAGACAAGAATCAAATCAGATTAAGTAAAGGTTAGAAAGGTTAGAAGCCACCCTCCTAAATCAGTTACATGAGATTGCCAGACAGCAACCAACTTAAGTTCTTGCCTTCCCCATTAAGAGTTTCTAGGGACAAGGTCATCTCTCTTCTTCTTCCTGGTACAGAGAGGGAGGCACCTTTTACAGATAGAGATTTACCTTACAAATGTAAATGTGTCCCAACAAGGGCAAGTTCCATTCCTCAGAGCCTCCTTCCCTGTCACAGTTTATCAAAAGCAATCAGCCCCAAACAATCCCAATGGCAAAGAGACATATCCTGGGGTGGCCAATTTCAGGTCCCCACAAGGTCATCCCCCCTTCCTTCACAAATGCAAACGTCTCTCAAAAGGGCAAGCAAATTCCAGTCCTCGGAGCTTGCTTCTCATCTGCAATTTTAAAAGTAACCAGCCTAAAATCCTCAACAGAACATTGAGACTACAAGCAATGACATGTCTTCTGTGATGACATTCTACATAAGTGACAAGAATTGAGTACAATCTCATGCATAAATTAGTGTGCGACATCCAATTACCAGTTGATCAAAATACCTCTGACAAGCTAATAATACTGGAATATTGACTAATATTTTCAGACTTTTTTATTAAAATAGTCTCAAGATGATATAACATAAGGATAATATATAAGATAAAATGTGAACGCTCTAACAAAAACCTAAAAATCTTTCTGAAATATCAAAAAAGCAATAATTCTACCCTAACACTGACTTTGTAAAACCCATGAGATGTTCACTTTTGTTTCCCAGAGCCTCCCACCCCTGGCCTACTTGCAAATAAGCAGGATATAACCCAAAAACACTATTGACCAAATAAATATAGCAATTATTTCTATTCATTTTCAATTAAAAAAAATTCCTATCTAACTTTTATCCCTACCCCTTGCTATCATTTGTTGAGTACTTACTACATTCTAGGTGCTTTGCAAACATCTCCAATTCTCAGAATAAACCTACAAGATGGGTGGTGTTACCATTTGCTTAACTAATGAAGAAGATGAGGCTCCAAGAGCTACTTGCCCAACTAACTCACACAGAGACACTTCCATTTCTGTCCTCATGAAGATTAAACATTTATGTCTGTAGTTGCATTTAAGTACTTTGTATGATAGGTGCTAACAAGTTATATCTAGGAGCATTTAAGTACTTTGTATGATAGGTGCTAACAAGTTATATCTAGGATCTTGTTTATAATAAGCCAGGTCACCAAACCATTTCAGCAGTTGATCAGTTGCTCACTTTACAAGCATCTTCCTTTGCAGACAAAGTATACAGACATGAAATTAATTAACTGCTCCCTCTTAAAAAGGCTCAGTCTACTCAAGGATGCAGCAGGAGGGCCGTATGAGAGAATCCTCAGAAAGAGAAAACATTTAATCTAGTGCTTTGATAGAATTTCCTGAGTGGGAGATAAACCGCCCAGTCTCCTAGAACATCAAAACTTCAGCTGAAAATGAGCTAATCTTTCAATCAGCTCATTTGGGCTCTTTGGCAGAGGCAGAGGAAGCTTGGACAGTCACAGTCTGTTGTGAGACCTGGGATTTTCTTCCTCAGTGCTATTATTTTGGCACCTTTCACAAGCAATAAATCCTTTAAAGCCTAACAAGTAATTGTAGAGAGATTGAAACTAAAGCTGCTATAGTTGCAAAGCTTTTAATGTGTCACTGGAGCAAACCATCATGTTCACTGTTCTGAAGAGAAATGTCCTTCGATACTTTGGGGTTATTTATTACCACCTACTATATATTTGGCACTGTGTTAGAAACTGCAAGGACTATACACACATATACACACACATATGCACACCCAAAACAGTAATTCCTGTCTCAAGAAATTTAATACAACAAGGAAGGGGCAAAATGTTTACAAGTAATAATCACAATTTTTTACTGAAATTTCCCTAGTATCTTTGCAAGAAGAGATTCATAGTTGGGACAGTCCAAACTTATCAAATCCAAATATAAAGTTATAGGATTTTGTATGGGTCAAGGTCCCACCAAAAAACGGAATTCTCCCCAGATGGTTCAAATGAAGAGATTTTAATAAAGGTACCAACACAACAAAGGTGTGGGAAGAATTGAGCTGGCAAACAAGGAATGATGAAGTGTCTAGAGACCCCATCATGAGAAGGTGTTACCATTCCTAGGGCTAAAGGGGTAAGAGGAGAAAATGGTATTAAAGAAGCCCCATAAGAGCTCAATTGCAGGAGAGGCTGCCCAGCAGGCGCTGAATCATGAAGGAGCACATCTACTGCAGGAGAAACAGCTATATGGAAGCAGGGAGGAAGCAAGGAAAAGATACCCACATCTTCTTTCCTTCTACCCATTCATGTCCTCCCAGTGTCTCCTCTGGCTGAACCCAAATGGAATTCAGCTGGAAAGGGGGCCCAGGTAATGCTGTTCACAGTCAAGAGTCAACTGTCAGAGAACAAAGGAAGAGGGAGGGAGGACAAATACACAATATTACCGCATACGCCAATGAACTGTTGTTATTATAAATAGTAAATAGTAAATACAAAGGATTTACTATGCCAGACACTGGTCTAAGTGTTTTACATACATTAATTATTTAATCCTCACAATGACCTTATGAGTTAGGAATATTATTATCCCCATTTAAGAGGCACAAGGAAGTTAAGCAACTTGCCCAAGATCACGTAGCTGGGAAGAGGTAAAGCCCAGACTGGAAGCTAGGTGATCCGGCTCCAAAGCTCCAGGCCTTAAACATTATGTTTCACTGACTATCCTAAGCCAAAAACCCTCTCTCCACAACAACACCCTGGAGCAGCATCTCTGGACATGAAATCAACAAGTAAAACCAAATTTGATGCCTCAGTATTTCACCAAATACTTCTTGCTAATGAACACAGAGAGTAAATGTTTGGGATGTACACTCCTCTACCATACAAGGAAAGAAAATTAAGTATCATTTAGATTTTGCCTTTAATTCCCATAGATGCAGGAATTCTTGGAGGAGTAGTGGGAAAATAATCAGAAAACACTCCATTGCAAAGGAGAAAACCAGTGGCGGAAAGGAAAAAGACATGATTTAAAGCCCGAAGAGAGAAGTTATTTTCACAAAGAGCAACTACCGCCATTGCTTTGCCTCTGGTTCAAGCTGAACCTGGAGAAATGTTGATGTTCTTGAACTAGTAAAATTGTAAAGCTCCTCAGAGACGTTTCTTCTTGGAGGCAGAAGAAAACTGATTAGCCATTTAACCTGAGGTAGGTATGCCACTCAAGTTTAAAAGGAAGCAGGCATAAAGAAGGACTTATTCAAACAAGTCTGCCATAATCACCAGATTGTTGTTGAAACTCATCACATCCTTCCTGAAAAATATGGAAGAAATGCTAAGCTTTCCCTGGCCCCTAATAAATCACTCCGGAGCTGCCACTCCCAGGCTAAATCTTCCGGTCCGCTCCCTACCTCTCCCTTTTTTTCTTCATATTTTTCCTCTCTCATATTTCCAGTCTCAGTTCAAGGGGATGAGAAGAGAATATGAGCAAAAGTAGACCATTTTTGGCCCTGTTGTTACCCTAAATAACTAAGAAAATAAGAGTATGACTCTCCTGCTCCTGCTTTTGCTCAAAATTTCTGCATCAGAAACCATAGTGGACAAGTGTCCACCAGAAGGGCATATTATTTTGGCTTGTTACTTCAAGAGAGTAGGTGGCCACTTAAAAAGATGCAAGTTTTAAGATGGATCAGAAGACTCTCTTGTCCAGAGCTTCTCTCCCACTATCCTGTACCAAGGCATACCATTTTCTGAAGATTTATTTCTTGTAACTATCCGTAAAAATATTAGCTTAAATGTATACGTTTAAGACATTTCAAAGGCGATTAGAAGCATTACCCATTTGATCTTCATAATAAACCTATGATTTATCCAACTTGCTTGTCTCTGTTTGTGTCACCACCATTGTTTATGGTGGTGCTTCTTGACGATTTGAAAATTAAATGAGGCAAAGCATAGTCTGAAAAGGGAGAAAAAGAGTAACTTTACAGTGGGGAAACCTGACAAACACTACTTCAGCCAGGTTAAACAGGTTAACATCAAGAGTGATAACACATGTTAATAGTATGTACTCTTGATGTTATGAAAATGGCACTTTATCTCTGTGGTTTTCTTCCCCCAAACTCATAAACCCAGTCCAAATCATGAAAAAAAATATCAGACAAATCCCAAGTGAGAGAGATTCTACAAAATCCCTGGTCAGTACTCCTCAAAACTGTCAAGGTAGGGGCAGACCCAGTGGCATAGTGGTTAAATTTGTGGGCTCCACTTCAGCGGCCCAGGGTTCACAGGTTTGGATCCCAGGCATGGACCTAGCACCACTTGTCAAACCACAGTGTGGCAGCATCCCACATACAAAATAGAGGAAGAGTGGCACATACGTTAGCTCAGCAACAATCTTCCTTAAGCAAAAGAGCAGGATTGGCAACAGATGTTAGTTCAGGGCCAGTCTTTCTCACCAAAAAAAAAAAAACCTCTGTCAAGGTCACCGCAAACAAAGAAAGTCTGAAAAACTATCACAGCCAAGAAGAACTGATACATGACAACGAAAAATAATGTGGTATCCTGGGTGGGATGCCGGAACAGAAGGACATTAGGTGAAAAATAAGAAAATCAGAATAATGTCACTATTGTTAATTTTAATATAGTTAATAATATATCAGTATTGGTTCATTAATTGTGACAAAAAACCATACTAATATATTAATAATAGGGTAAAATGGGTGTGGAGTATATCGGAACTCTCTGTACTATCTTCACAATTTTTCTCTAAATCTAAAACTGTTCTAAAAAATTTAGTTTATTTTAAAAAATGAAATGAGGTAATGTATAGAAAGCTTTTTGTAAACCACAGTATATTATTAGTGTGCTAATTGTGGTAACGATTAGAGCTGTCTTTTAGTGACAATCTGGCAGTAGCTGTAAAGTGGATTAGTGCAGTATTCACAAAGGATTTTCCTTGGCTCAAATTTCTGCTACAATACTCAAGATTTCAGTTCTTTGGAAATCATAAATTTTCAGATACATAACTTTTGAAAGCGGTTCTGCTTATCATCAGATAGACCTCAGAAATTATCCAATAGTTCCTTAATCATTCTGCAAGTCATTTTTTTAGGACCCACCATGTGTCAGGCACTATCCTAGTGGGAACACAAAGGTGAGCCGAGCTCCCAACCCTCAAGGAGTGAAACTGTCAAAGAGAAAAGTAAAAGAAACTAATGTTTATTGAGGGCCTATAGCATAACAAGAATTTTACCTACAGTGCCTCATCTAATACTCACAGAAACCTTCTAAAAAATCTTCATTATTGCCCAAAGGAGAGGCATTTGTTCCCATAGCATCCAGTCCTTATCCCTATTCTGGCGCTTACCGCATAGTGGAGCAATAGCCAAAAGACTGTCCACACCCTCAGCTAGAATGTCAACTCCTTGACAAGTACTTGTTCGTTGTGGTGGCTCCAGCCACAACATATTACCTGCCCATAACTGGTGAAGACAATGAATGAGATTTTGTCAAGACTCTTTCAGTTGAAGTGATAAAAATCTAAATCAAAAAGTAATTTATCAGCTCAGGGACCTGAAAAGGCTGAGGGGAACTTCTGGTGCTCTGCCTTCATGTGGACTGTCTTCTGCCTGAACAGTCCTGGTCTCTCCCCAAACCCACTCACTCATCCTGTGAGAGAAGGAGGGACTTAGAAAGTTGGCATATTTAGGAGAGAGTCCTGCTCAGTTCAGCCTCTTCTGCTCCCCAGCTTAGGGCACAGGGATCTGCCTCCCTACGTTTCTGTGGGCAGAGAATTCTGGTCTGTATCTACCATGTGCTAAACTTACTATGTGGGATTTGGTTCTGTAAATCCAATTCAGGAGAGAATACTAAGAAGTCCACTGTGCCTGCACATCTAAATTATGTTTACTAATCCAGCTTTCATTAGTGTTATACAGTTGATATTTTGATCTCCATCTATCTAACACCTGTTGCTATCACTCCATTGGTTCCCAACTTAAAGGGGGGAAAATGGGAAGCTGTTCATTAGCCCCTAAAATCCCACTAGAAAATACAGGAGTACTGGGTCTCAGGTGTAACTGAATTCAGGCACTCAGATCATGGCAGAAGAATTCAGACTCTCCATCTCTCAGTTCTGCTCTTCCCTGCATTGGTTTCACTCTTAGGTGGGCTTTCTTCAGTGGCTTGACACCTGCTGGGTCCAGGATTATAACTCCTCAAGCTTAGCAACGAGGGAAAGTGAGCTGCTTCGTCCCAATTTTTTCAATAAAAATCCTGAGATTTACTCTGCTTCAAATGATTTAGGTCCTGTGTCTATCCCTGAACCAATTACTGTGACCAGGGGGTCAGAAAGCATTGATTAGCCAGGCTTGAGTCACAGGAAGCCAGGGGAGGGGTCAGCACCTTCAAAGCACGTGTACTTAGAGCACAGGAGGTGTGGTGCTGTTACAAGAATAAGGGGGAGAGGCTGAAGCAAAAAGAGCAGAAGTCTACCACAGTTATTACTAACTCCTTTTTACAGAAAGAAAAACAGGGCACACGGCTTGTATGGGGCAAATATATAATTTAAAATTAAAAGTGTCTGCCCCCAAGTCTGTGTGCTTTCCTTTACACGAAGATGCCTCCCTAAGTTTCCATCAACAAATCTCACTACCCTTACAAATGATCTAGCTGAAGAAGTGGTAGAAACTCTTAAAAAGATTCTAGATCATATTGGTGGAAGAGAACTTACTCGATTTCTTATCATTTAACATGCCACTCTGTGTCCTATGGTAAGAATCACTCCTGCTGAATACCTAATGGGGCAACACCTCAATGCTTTTCTGGACCAGCTCTGCTCCAATTTAATGAGTCATCTAAGATAAACTGGGTCATATTTGGAAGACTGATTAATGTGCACCTGTTCTTTGCTTTTTTTCACCTTGATTGTTAATACTTGCTAGGAACTGTATGCAATGAGTCCAAGATAAGAAGTGTACTTTTTTTCTGAAACTCAACTTACTCTCCACTCTGCCTGGTAGCAGAAAACTTAAACTTACTGACTCAGGTTAAACTCAGTTAATTTGGGACTTTCCCAGTCAAATCAGAGTAAACTCAATTTAGGGGTCCCCCTCATTTAGGCTAGTTAGTTTAGTGTCATGGCATCAGGGTAAGGTACCTGCTCCTCAATCTGTGCTGACTTCTGCTGATATGCACCTCATTCATCTGATTCATGGAAGGCATCATATCTCCGTGCTGGCATCTGCTGAGGACATCTACCTATCTGTGCTGCTTTCCAGTGGTGGTCCCTTGTTACAAATGCAAGGCCCTTCACTGCCTTCTTTCAAGGCCACATCCACACCACTCTTGGCTGTACAGAAAAAGATTTGGCTACTCCTCACACCACATATGAGAACAAGGAGATTCTCTATAAGACTCTTCTCCTAGCAACCCTGTGCTGTCTCCAGCTACTCTGCGGATCCATGGATAAGGATTGGGGCAGCCCTGGGCAACCAGGCATGGAGTAGAGCACCTAACCCCTCTCCTCTGAGTTCACCCAGCCCTGGGGCCAAGACTGACACTGGGTCAAGTGTAGGGAAAAGCAGAGGGCCCCTTTCCAGAGACCTCTACCAGTGTCTGATGCCATTCCTTTCCAACTCTTTCTCCATAGCCCAAGGAATCTTTATCAAGTCTATGAAAGGAAAAACACTCTGTTGCATTATGAGTTCTTGCCAATCTTCCAATCTTTTCCTTCAACTACTGTCTCCACCAGGAGTTTTAAACATAGAAGCTAGGATCAACTGTTTGGTTTTTTATTTCAGTTGTTCTGCCAGGCCTCCCTTCTCTTAAATAGTGAGCTCAGGCTGCCTGAAATGGAGATAGAGGCAATTTGAAAAAAAATGACTAAAAATGAAAATGCTCTTGTTAATGTCAAAATTCTCCCCATGACAAAAGTATAGAATGCAATTAGGAAAATATAATGTTCTCAAGTTAAATAGACTATGAATACTTGCTTTCAGAATGACTTGACAAACTCCTTCACAGCCATTTCACAATAATCTTTGGGCTACCCTAGGAAATGACCAGAGCAACCAACTGAAAACACCTGTGTGTGGGGGTCCTCCCTGGCTAAGCCCTTCAGTGTATGGGAACTAAGGCAGGAGGAGAGGTCACCCCTCATGCTTAGCAATCAGAGACTTTTACAGAAACATTATAACTTTATCATTGACTTTATAACTCCAAACCACGCCAAGGATCAAGAGGACACCACGTGGACAGAGGTTTCCAATTTCCCCCTGCCACTATGACATCACTCTCAGACTCCATCTTAAAGAAAAGTATGAAAGGAGATAGAAATCTGAAGGGCCATGAGTTATATCTAAAAGACACTGAGCTATCAAGAGACTACACCAGAGGAGAGTAAAAGTTTATAAATTGCAAAGCATAAAGTTTATTTTTTCTTAACTACCCAGTGAGATTGTCAGCAATAGGAAAACATGCTATATTTTCCTTGCACTTCTGAGAGTAATGAGAGTGACTGCTGCTCTGCTAGCCAATCCTCCAAAATCAATCTTTCCAACAGTAGTATATAGCAAAATGGAATGAAGCAAGACAGTAACAACTGCTCCCAGGTAGCAAATCACAATATTCCAAATCAACTGTCACAAAAGCTCGTACTCTGTTTACTACTTTGGCTGAGTTGTGGATATTGAGGTGATTAAGAAAAAAATACATGGAAGGAAGCAAGGAGGGGATAGGGGGTAGATGGACAGAGGGAAGGAGGGAGGGAGACAGGAAGGGACAAAGGGAGAGAAAGAAAAGGAAGGAGGAAAGAGAGAAACAAAAATGATGTGTTGTACATAATAACTCTATGGTAAAATCATTTCCTCAAGTTATGAGTGAAATGAAAGCTCATGATAGTGCCAGATTGTTCAAATAAGTAATGCTTCAAAAATTTCCCTTCAGTATATCCCCAGGGAATTTAAAGCAACAAAGAAAAAAAAATTAAAGTTTTCTTATCTTTACATATCCTCCTGGTTTGAGTTTCTTCTCCAGAAGAACTTGAAAACTTTCTATGCAGCAGATGTAAAATTACCTATTTATGAAATCTTATAAAATGTTGCATTTAAAAATAATGAATGGGGGCTGGCCCAGTGGCAAAGTGGTTAAGTTCACGCACTCTGCTTCAGCAGCCTGGGGTTCGCAGGTTCGGATCCTAGGCGCAGATCTGCACACAGCTCATCAAGCCATGCTGTGGTGGTGTCCCACATACAGAATGTAGGAAGATTGGCACAGATGTTAGCTCAGGGACAGTGTTCCTCAACAAAGAAAGAATGAATGAAATAAAGAAAAAGAAGGAAGAAATAGAGGGGAAAGGAGCATAAAGCAACCTAAAGCCCTTGAACATCTACACATTAATGATTTTTCTTAATGTCTCCAAAGCTTCATGTACTTACAGGTAAGTTCTAAAACCCAGATCCATTTACCACCTGACTTCTATGCTACTGCTTATAGCTGGAAAAGATAGAATCCTCTCAGCAGAGTTGTAACCCGTTTACCAGACTACACTGTAAATGAGCCTTCTTTCCTCCCAGGTTCCCCAGAAAGGGTGTAATGGCAACTCCAGTCACTATAATTGTTCCACAAATGCCTTCAAGGAGATTTGAGAAGACCCAAAAGCCCACAAAGCTTATTGGCTTATATAAAGAATGCATGAAGGAGTTTTATTTTCAATTCAATTTCTTAATTTTTTTTTATTATTTTCCCCAGCACAGAGTAGTCTTTGTGCCTGTGAATTCCCTAAACGTTTATATCCCAAAGGACACAGAAGTGTGAAAAATGTGACTCATGTTCTTGATAAATTCATATTATAAGACATGGCCTTGAAAATGAAAAGCAAATGAAATCCTTCTTTCCTCTAAATTTTCTTTCATGTCAAAGGTTAGTCTTGCTTATTCAACAACTTAGACCTCAGCACTTGAAAAATAAGGAGTCTATCCAAGTGGTATCAACAGCTAAGATTTTAGAAACATGAACAGAATGTCTTTAGAAAAATAACTCAGGGTTAGCAGTTAGAGAAAAGTTCACAGTTTTACTAGTTCAGAAATAAATTATTGCAAACTGAGTAACTGATACAACATGCTCATTTGTTAACTCCCCCATAACCCACCAAGAAAGTTTAAGAATGAGGATGTTTGACATAAACTGCCTGACTCACTCTTAGAACACACTGAAATCTTGAGTATTCATCCTATAAAATAAAACTGTCAAGAATGTAACAATCAAAAAATAAATTCAACTCTTTTCTAGGAAAAGTATAATAATTAGACCTATATTTTAAGCCAACAACAAATCCCAACCACAGATTACCCACTGAATAGAACATAAATTTTTTTAATAAATTTATTATTTGTTCTTTCTCCCCCACCATTTGCAGTTAATGAGAACAAATCTCTGACAGGCCACCAAAGAATTTAGCTTAAATAGCAGATAACTTGCATATTGATCATACCTCATTCTGTTTTGGAAAAGATTGGGACTTCTTTTTGTGTTTAGCTTGCACATGGAACATTATGAATTTGTGAATGAAAATAGGAAGGTCACAAAATTTACCTGCCAAAAATGCCTTTAATTAAGCTGTCTGTTAACTTGGACTATCTCATCTACTCTATAAATTCTTGGTCTGTATTAAGGTAAAAATAAGAGCTAACATGTAGTAAGTGCTTACTATGTGCCAGGCACTGTTTAGAGCATTGATAGAAATTAACTCAAATTATATTCATAAGAATTTTTCCAACCTTTGGAAGAAAAACTAAAACCAATCGGGAATATGAAAACAATCTGATTTGTTTGGATGGCTAGATCATTAACTAATTTTTTCTCTCATTTTGATTTCCATTAGTGTTCTTCGTACATTCACAGAGTAAATACAAACGTAAAGTTTTTTTAAACATCTTCCAAACATTATTTGCCAACTGGAACATGGGGACAAGTCTTCACAGGGCTGCTGCATTAGTTTTACATACTGCAAAAATCTCTCCAAAACACCACTTGTATTCATACAATATTTAACTGTTTACTGGATCTAATCCAACTTCTTAGCTGGCCACGTGAGTCACTTTTTTTTAATCTCACCACCTTTCTGTACAACCCTCCATCCCAGTCGGGCCCAGATTCACAACTAAATACTTCCCATTGCCTATCTTAACTCACCTTCCCTTCTCTCCTCCTTACAAATAGACTCATCACTCCTCTCTGCTAACCACGTCTTCCCCATCCTTCACCTTCCAGGTTACATTTCCCTATCTCCTTGTAAGTCTTCCCCAGCCTACACAGATCTAACTGAAAAGTACAGGGTACCTACAATGTGCTTGGCACTTTTTGTATGTTATTTAATCCTTTAAACAATTCTAGAGATAGTTAATAATATCTCTATTAGATACACAAGGATTAAAAAGATTGTGATTTATCCAGGGTGGTAGAACTAGGGTTCACACTCGGTTATGCTGATCCACCCTGCACTTAAGAGCTTATACCACACAAATAAGTCCTTAAATTTTTATTTTCTTGTAATGTTCTCTAATTTCTTAATATATATGAAATCTGTGTGATCCCCTAAGTTCCCTGAGGTCCAGGTCTCATGCAGGGCACACCATAAGTGCTTACTTAATACTGCTGACTTGAACTGGCAGAAAAGGAAGACCTCAAAACTGATAAGACGTTCCCATTAAAAGGTTACTCTTTAAATATTAAATTATCCAAAAATTTCCTAAAAGAACAGTAAACTACCAGAAGCTTCAGACAGCCTGGTAGTAGCTTCAAGAAAGCACCATCATAGAGAAACATTCAATGCGTGTTTGAAGATGATAATGAGAAACTCTAGAGGGAATTGGTCCTCTGACAGAAAGGAGCAGAAGTGCCAGAGAAAGATCACAGTTGTCCTGCAAAATGTCAAGCATCCAAACACTTAACTTCCAAAGAGTGTTCTTAAGAATAAGTAGGAAAGATAAATAGGGTGTTTCCTTCTATCACTTTCATGTTCCAACACATTTCCTTTTCTTTTGACCCCAGAGGTCCACGTCAGCCAAAGCAGTTTAGAAGACAACTAAATTGGGTTGTTTCATCAGCAATAAGTAAATTCTGACATAATTCTTTACCCTCTGTCCAGAGGCCCAGATCCAAATGGAAAGGAGGTGGAGCAATGCCTGGACATGTCTCAACAATCACTCACCCAGCTCCTACTCTGGCACCACCAGGGAAAATCCAGCCAAATACCCTGAGTTGCCATCTTGCATCCCTCCTACACCAGGTCCTCCAACTGTATTACAGAATTTCAAGCCCTGACATGGTGCCCTGAGGATGGAGCTAACACCCAATAAGCTCAGAGCCACAGAGCTATCCGGGTAAAGCAAACCTTTGATAGCAGTGGCTTTCAACCTTAGCCTATGGCTAATGGCCATACCTCTAAAAGCGAACTCCTACCCAACACCTTTTCAAGCAGTCTCCTTGGCAATCCTTAAACAGTAATCATTTCCATCACCATGGCCCTTACTGCTTCTTCATAATTAGTCCTTTGGAAACAGTGAACAAACCAGCAACTAAAAACTCCTAGCTCCTCACTGCAGTCCTGTTCAGCAGCGTGTATGAGTCTCTGTGTGACTTTTATTCCGGGCATGTGGCAGCTGCAGCACAGCTGACCCATCCTTCAACAGCCTCAATTGCCTGGTTTTCAGGGGTCAGAGACAACACTCCAGCTGCCACGTCTATGCCCAATGACAGGGTAAAGGATCTTTTCCACAGATAAGCAAGGTTAATAAACAGCCCAAATCACTGATTTCTTATTCTTTCTAATCTCCTTCCCTCTCCTGTGCCAATGAACCTCCCTCAGCTATGGACGGCCTTTTGTCACCAACACTATTAAGCCCACTGCCATGTTCCCCCATGATTTATAGACAATACCACTGTAACAAGACTTGGGGCAGTGGAGGAAAGGGGTATGATATCTTATTGAGAAAGTTGGTTCACTAAGCCATTCATCCTTTCAAGAACTGCTTTAAATACTCCTAAGAAAAGTAATAAAGCATTATTACCTCCTCAAGCCTCCAGGCACACTTATATAAAACACTATATCAGCCAAGAATGTATTTTCTTTCGATTTAGTTTTTAAGGAATTGCTAGACTATCATATGAAACATTTCCAAAATATAAATATATACGTATATTCTTATTATACATAGTGTTGTATATAAATATATAACCACAAGTATTTAGAAATATATATTTATATATAGCTATATATTCATTATATTTTGAATTTCATAAATTATGTATATTTATATATTTATTCATACATAAATATATTTATCCATACATAAATATACAAATACTGTATAATATATATTTTTATGTATGTATATATTTCATAAAATATGTTAATATAAATATATAGTAACACAAATATTTCAAATAACACATTTATATAAAATCTATTCTATATATAAATATGAATGTTTTCTAAAATATAACTATATATACCCTCACCTTGAACAAGACCCTGTGAGAGTCATTCAAATCCACAGTGAAAGACCCTGAATAGCCAAAGGATTCCTGAGAAAAAAGAACAAAGCTAGAGGTACCACACTCCCTGATTTCAAAATATACTACAAAGCCATAGTAACCAAAACAGCATGGTACTGGCACAAAAACAGACACACAGATCAATGGAACAGAATCGCGAGCCCAGAAATAAACCCACACATTTATGGACAGCTAATATTCAACAAGGGAGCCAAGAACATACAATGGAGAAAAGAGAGTCTCTTCAATAAATGGTGTTGGGAAAACTGGACAGCCACATGCAAAAGAATGAAAGTAGACCATTATCTTACACCATGCACAAAAATCAACTCAAAATGGATTAAAGACCTGAATGTAAGACCCAAAACCATGAAACTTCTACAAGAAAACATAGCCAGTATGCTCTTTGACATCATTCTTAGCAGCATATTTTCAAGTACCATGTCTGACCGGGCAAGGGAAACAAAAGAAAAAATGAACAAATGGGACTACATCAAACTAAAAAGCTTCTGCACAGCAAAGGAAACCATCAACAAAACAAAAAGACAACCTAACAATTGGGAGAAGATACTTGCAAACCATATATCAGATAAGGGATTAATACCTAAAATATACAAAGAACTCATACAGCCCAACAACAAAAAAACAAACCAATCAATTAAAAAATGGGCAAAAGATCTGAACAGAGATTCTCCAAAGATATACGGATGTCCAGCAGGCATATGAAAAGATGTTCAACACCATTAGCTATCAGGGAAATGCAAATCAAAACTACAATGAGGTATCATCTCACTCCAGTCAGAATGGCTACAATTAATAAGGCAGGAAACGACAAGTGTTGGAGAGGATGTGGAGAGAAGGGAACCCTTGTTCACTGCTGTTGGGAGTGCAAACTGGTGCAGCCGCTATGGAAAGCAGTATGGAGTATCCTCAGAAAATTAAGAAAAGATCTACCATATGATCCAGCTATTCCACTGTTGGGTATTTATCCAAAGAACTTGAAAACACAAAGGCATAAAGATACATGCACCCTTATGTTCACTGCAGCATTATTCATAATAGCCATGACATGGAAGCAAGCTAGGTGCCCATTAAGGGACGAATGGATAAAGAAGATGTGGTATATATACACAATGGAATACTACTCAGCCATAAGAAATGATAAAATCCAGCCATCTGTGACAACATGGATGGCCCTTGAGGGTATCATGCTGAGTGAAATAAGTCAGAGGGAGAAAGTCAAATACCGTATGATCTCACTCATAAGTAGAAGATAAAAACAATGACAAACAAACACATAGCATTGGAGATTGGACTGGTGGTTACCATAGGGGAAGGAGGAGGGAGGGCAAAAGGGGTGATTAGGCTCACATGTGAGGGGACGGACTACAATTAGTTTTTGGGTGGTGAACATGATGTAATCTACACAGAATTCAAAATATATTACGATGTACATCTGAAAGATACATATTGTTATAATCCAATGTTCCTGCAATTAAAAAAAAATTTAAAAATTTTTTTAAAATCCACAGTGTAATTTTCTCCACTCCTTATTTTATTTTTTGTTTTTGCTTATGTTATGAACGGGGAAGGGGTGACAAGTACAGAATCACCACATTTAATGAAGCCTGGCTTTGCTATCAGGTCAAACAAAAACATCAACAGTTCTATGACCTTTAAGTTCCTCACTGTTTAAATAGAACTCTCTCATTTTCAAGAAGAAGATAAAGGGAGAACCAACAGGAGTTTCACTCCTAAATATTGACTAAAACAACTATTTTTTATGGATTTCATAGGTCAATATAACCAATTCAAAGTCAAGACTAAAACTGGAGAGGAAAAAAATTTTACATAAAGCTAAGACAATGATAATATTTATTCTCAGATACACAGATAACTATCATGAAATAATACAGCATAAATCCTTGGAAAAGGGTTCTTCCTCAGTTTCAAAAATGTATATGTGGGAGGCCAGCCCCATGGCTTAGTGGTTAACTTTGTCACACTCCGCTTCAGTGGCCTGGGTTTGCAGGTTCAGATCCCAGGTACAGACCTACACCACTCATCAGCCATGCTGTGGCAGCAACCCACGTATAAAGTGATGAAAGACTGGCATAAATGTAAGTTCAGGGCTAATCTTCCTCAGCAAAAAAAAAAAAAAAAAGGTATATGTGCATATCTAACTCACAAAAATTTCTGAGTACTGAGGAAGAGACAAATGTGAAGTTGTTATTCATTTATTTTTTATTTATTTACTTCCACTCAACTAATTTCAAAAAAGGATTTGAGGCAGAATTCCTTTCCAAACTAGTGAAAAGTGGTGGCAGCAGTTGAAGAAGTGTTAATATGGCTGCTGCTTTTCCTGCCCTTCCCTAGGCCAGGCTCTTTCACACCAGGTCAGCGCTGTCCTCCTACATACCCTTGATTCAAAGAAAAAGAAATAAACATTTTACTACTTGGCAGTATGTCTGACTTTTTAAAAGCCATTCCATCAAACATTAAAAGTAAATAATTGTACAGTTTATGTATACAACTTGCATTGTTTATGGCAGTTATGAACGAAAAAAGGCAGAAAAAGAGGAAATATTTTCTTCTGGCATCTCAAAGCAGCTTCTGACATAACAAGTTATTGCATTTTAAGAATATAAACTGCCTCAGTAAATTCTGGTCCCCCTAGGAACTGCCAGAATTTCATTCTGCAAACACTAAAAAAGAAGAACAATAATACTTCTGCCAAATACAAAGATGGTATCTATTAATTAAAGAGTTAAGAAAATGATAGAGTTCTGAATAGATTTCCTTTTCATTCTAAATATGTTGTAAAATGTCTTAGCAGCTCAGATGCATGCATTTAGCACCTTACACCTTGAAAGCAATTTATGAATTTCACTACAAAAGTTTACTATCAATGCTATAGCACTTTTCCCAAACATATTGTATTAGGGAATTGTTTCATCAGATACCTGTTAATATCTTGTCAGATGCTAACATTCCCAGAGCAGAGCTTAGAAATCAGTTATACAAGATTTAATAATTTATTATCCAACAGTATTGATAATAGAAGTAAATACATGTGCTCAAGAAGGGAACAAAGGTATTTATAGACAGATTAGGAAATGCTCCTCAAATACCATCCTCAATAGTCCTGACTCCTACTTTCCCCGACCTCCCAACCAGTCTTAGTCAGTTTCTCTACCTTTTTGATAATTCCTTTCTCTCTTCCTAATTTTCATTTTCCAAAAAAGTTCACAACTATCTTAATGAATCTTACTTAGATTTTTATTTACAGATAAAAGATAAGCCAAATATAACTAACTAAACTTCATTGAGCCTGTGTAAATAATAATGTAAATAAATATATTATTAAAGTAACAAAAAATATATGAATTAAAACAAGATGTTCCCCCTTTTCAAGAACACTACAGTTTTAACTAAAGTAAATATGATAGAGAAAAGCTAGAGTATGAATAGAATAATTCTGAAAGGGTACACAAAAACTGATAAGTATTATTGTCTCTAGGGAAGAAGACTAGAGGACATTTTACTGTATATTCTTTCGTAGTGCTTGAATTTTTCATCATATGTATGTATTTCTTTTTCAAAAAATAAAAATACATATTAAACTTGTTTAAACAATAAAGATATTTAGACTCCATACAGCAAACATAAGATGGTGGGGTTTGCCATCTACCTCATACATGGGAATCTCATATTTAGTTAAAAGTTAAAGACTAAATATGAAAATTATTTGTGTAAATCTTACAACTGATAAGAAATATTAGGGTTTCTAGAGAAAAAACAATTCAATAGCTATCCAAAACAAAAAATAAAGCTGATGTTGGTGGGTTATACTTGGTTTAAACACCTGACTCTTTATTCAACATCGGTAAATCTTCAGTAATGTGTGGATTCAAATAAGTACCTAAGAAATTAAAATTACTGAATCCAACACAATACCATTCAAAATCGCAACAAAAAGAATAAAATACCTCACAGTGAATTTAACTAAGGAAGTGAAAGACCTATACAACGAAAATTACAAGGCTTTCCTGAAAGAAATGGATGACGACATAAAGAGATGGAAAGACGTTCCATGTACATGGATTGGAAGAATAAACATAGTTAAAATGTCCACTCTACCTAAAGCAATCTACAGATTCAACGCAATACCAATGAGAATCCCAATGACATTCTTTACAGAATTAGAACAAAGAATCCTAAAATTCATATGGGGCAACAAAAGACCCCGACTTGCTAAAGCAATCCTGAGAAAAAAGAACAAAACGGGAGGCATCACAATCCCTGACTTCAAAACATACTACAAAGCTACAGTAATCAAAACAGCATGGAACTCGTACAAAAACAGGTGCACAGATCAATGGAACAGAACTGAAAGCTCAGAAATAAAACCACACATCTATGGATAGTTAATCTTTGACAAAGAAGCTGAGGGCATACAATGGAGAAAAGAACGTCTTTTCAACAAATGGTGCTGGGAAAACTGGAAAGCCACATGTAAAAGAATGAAAATTGACCATTTTTTCTCACCATTCACCAAAATAAACTCAAAATGGATCAAAGACCTAAAGCTAAGACCTGAAACCATAAGGCTTCTAGAAGAAAATGTAGGCAGTGCACTCTTTGACATCAGTATTAAAAGGATCTTTTCGGACACCATGTCTTCTCAGACAAGGGAAACAACAGAAAGAATAAACCAAGGGGACTTCATCAGACTAAAGAGCTTCTTCAAGGCACAGGAAAACAGGATTGAAACAAAAAACAACCCACTAACTGGGAAAAAATACTTGCAAGTCATACATCCAACAAAGGCTTAATATCCATAATATATAAAGAACTCACACAACTCAACAACAAAAAATCAAACAACCCAATCAAAAAATGGGCAGGAGACATTCACAGCAACGTGGATGGACCTCGAGGGTATTATGTTAAGCGAAATAAGCCAGTCAGAGAAAGACGAACTCTATATGACTCCACTCATAGGTGGAAGTTAGTATATTGATAAGGAGATCTGATCGGTGGTTACCAGGGAAAAGGGGGGGTGGGGGGAGGGCACAAAGGGGGAAGTGGTGTACCCACAACATGACTAACAAAAATGTACAACTGAAATCTCACAAGGTTGTAATCTATCATAACATTAATTAAAAAAAAAAAAAATGGGCAGGAGACATGAACAGACATTTCTCCAAAGAAGATATACGATGGCCAATAGGCACATGAAAAGATGTTCATCATCACTGATCATCAGGGAAATGCAAATCAAAACTACACTAAGATATCACCGTACACCCATTAGAATGACAAAAATAACTAAAACAAATAGCAACAAATGTTGGAGAGGTCGTGAAGCAAAAGGAACCCTCATACACTTCTGGTGAGAACACAACCTGGTGCAGCCACTATGGAAAACAGTGTGGAGATTCCTCAAAAAATTAAAAATAGAACTACCATATGATCCAGCTATTCCACTACTGGGTATCTATCCAAAGAGCTTGAAGTCACCAATTCCAAAACTCCCACGCACCCCAGTGTTCATCGCAGCATTATTTACAATAGCCAACATGTGGAAGCAACCTAAGTGCCCATCAACAGATGATTGGATAAAGAAGATGTAATATATATATACAATGGAATACTACTCAGCCGTAAAAAAGAACAAAATAGTCCCATTTGCAACAACATGGATGGACCTTAAGGGATTATGTTAAGTGAAATAAGCCAGAGAGATAAGGACAATCTCTGTATGACTCCACTCATATGAGGAATTTAAAAATGCAGACAAGGAGAACAGATTAGTGGCTACCGGGGGAAAGATGGGGTGGGCACAAAGAGTGAAGGGGTGCACTTACAACACGACTGACAAACAATAATGTACAACTGAAATTTCACAAGATTGTAACCTATCACTAACTCAATAAAAATTAAATTAAAAAAATTACTGAATCCACAGTCAGTGTCTGATAAAAAACGCATTTCAAAATATAAGAGACTTGCAAGGAGGAACATTAAGCTTTCCAGGCACTGACACCGTGACACAAGCAAAAGACTCTCAGGGAAAGAGAACAATTCAGACTTAAAATAAAACTTTAGGGGAATATGGTTATATAAGTATTGAAAAATAATCCATAAGAAGAAAAAACATATATTAACAATCATTACAATTTTATTTTAAACTGGGAAGAAATGGAAATAACCTAAACATACATTAAGAAAGGAAGTGTACAAAGTTATAGCATATGCCCTCAATCAGTATCATTAATTTCCACCATAAAACCGTGGAACTACATGGAAATTATTATCTAATGAAACTATAATATAAAATTGCATATATTCCATCATCAAAAATATGTTTCTGTGCCACATCTGTGGTAATTGACTGCTGCAGCTCCAAAAGCATGGAGAGAAAAAAGCTAAACGCCAAGAGTCCTAATGTTCAATCAAACACACAAACATCTCTGCCAGTCCATCAGAGGTCCTGTCACCTCTTTGAGGCTTAGCATGAGAATGAACACATATATCTGCCACATGAAAAGTACTTCCAAAATATTGTCCCCTTCCCCAACCTTGAGGAAATTCCCAAAATAATGCATACCCTTCCAGGATTAGAACCCTTCTACCTATCTCAACTTAAGCATGGCTTCTACCTCCTCCCCTTTTGGAAGCATAATTCCAAGCTTCATCCTCTTCACTGGACCTAAAACCCTGAAACACAAAGATTTTGATCTCCTCTCTGCCAGCTGACAAGGGATAACATTGGGAAGGAGACAGAGAGGTTAGGAAGAGGAACCAGATTAGCTGAGGTAAATATAATTCATTTATTTATTTATCCAACAAAAATACACAACATTCATGGAATGTACCAGACGGAGGTGGAGAACATAGCAGTAAATAAAATAAACAGAGGTCGCATTCTCATCTGGGGTAATTAATGATGAGTTCTATTTTGGACACACTGAATTTGAGTTATTGCCAAGATAATCTAATGGATAAAAGCTTGTAGATAGAAACATAGTTTTCGAAAAAGTGGAGGCAAGACTCTCCACAAGGTTAGTTTGGGATGCTAAGCTGACAGAAATGGAACAGACAGGATTTAAAAGGGTTGAGTAATTGAAAGTTTAACTAAGAATACAATGTAGGCTTGGTGGAATGGGCAATAAGAAAAACATCAATCTCATAAACCTGAGAGACTCAGAGGTGGAAGTTTACTTGCCATGAATGATGAAGTCTAGAGAACAGTCACACTAGATCCGAGGTAAGGTGGAATGGAGAAGGAGTCAGAGGCCTCAAGGAGAGCCAGGCCCAGTAAGCTGGAGGAGTGAAAGAAGATCATTTTCATTAGCTGAAGATTTTTCAACATATGAGCAATTTAAATCAACATAAGAGAGCTTGGAATAAATTTTAATAATATCTCCAAAGATAATTATTCTGAAGGAGAAGGAAAGCTTAAAGGAGGTTGACATGCCTTAAAAGAACTGAGGGGGTAAAATTCTCATTAATACAAACAATAAAATGACCTGGAGATAAGCTGAAAGAGAAGAAAAATTAAAAGTTGTAAAAGCTAAGTATATGACTCACAAAATATATTTTAGGGGAAAAAAAGTCAAGAAAATGAAAAAAGAAGATACAGCTTCAAAGAGCACTGAAAAACTTAGAAAGAAAAAAAATAGAGGTAAAGAAGACAAAAAAGAGCTAATAACCATATCCAACTTGGCTCAAATAATAATGTCAAGAATTTTAATTAAAATAATAAATACCACCAAAATATGAATATTTTGTAGCCATCAGTGACCTGATTTTCCCTTTTCTCATTCAGGCTGCAACCATAAACAATAAGCTACACATGTGGAGACCATGAAATAATCAAATTAAAAGTACCCTTTTGGGAGGTAACATTGGGTAATACTGCCTTATCCACAAAATAAGCAGCAATAAATGAGAATGAGCCACTCAAAAGAATAAAGAACTCCAAATTCTCTACATCAATAGAGAAAATATTTGGTTAATGTTACTGTGGTATTTAGAACAGCATAATTGGTCAAAGGGTACTTTTCAGCAAACCTGATGTTTTTAATTGCATTTCAACATTTCTTCTCTGACATCAGTTTTTAAAATGAGGAAATTCCAAAGTCAGTCAGAGAGAATTAGTAATTATGTAATTTATTAACTTGGTGGGGGGGTGGATAGTTTAATGTTTCATTTCAAAAACTTACCTTTTTTTTTAAGAGCTACAATGGATTGAATCTCAGGAAGTTTTCCATATTTTTATGAGGACAAAATGCTATTAAGACCTACAAACAAAATGTATTTTTATTAAAAATGACTAATGCCTAGTGAAAAGTTCAAAGGCTGGAAAAGAAGCACTAAAAAGAGTTTTAAAAGCAACAGTTCAGCTCACTCAGTTACTGGAAAAGTCATTTTCATAGTTAACCTTCAGGGCTATGCAGCAGCTGGAAAAGCAGCTTATTTTATTATATAGTTAATAAACGTCATGTACTCTTCTTGAAAGAATCAAAATATGTTATCCTTAAAGACTGCAAATGGGGGAGGGGTTCAAGATGGTGACATAGGAAGACCCTGAACTCACTTCCTCCCACAGATACAACAAATTTACAGCTACATAAAGAATAGTTTTCCTCTGAAAAAAACCTGAGAACTAGATGCACAGCACCTCCACAACAAAAATTAAGAGATGGGCAGGAGAGGCAGAGACACGGTCTCACCCCGGACTCCACCCCAGGCACGGTGACCCACAGTGAGGAAGGGATCCCAAAAATACAGAATTTTCTCTCAAGGAGTGAAAGCACTGTATCCCCCAGAAGCACCCCTCGACCCTTGGGTCCAACACTGGAGAGCCAAGCCCCCAAAACATCTGGTTTTTAAAATCAAGTCCAAGGGAACCACAGAACTGTGGGAACGGAGAACCTGCACTTAAAGGGCTCCCATGCAGACCCACTCACCCTGAACAGTTTGAAAAGTGCCCAGACCATAAGTGAGGGAGACCAACTTACTAATCCTAAAGTGGCTGCTGGACAGGCAGGAACTTACACTGACTGTCTCCAGAGCTGGATGTGCTGGTGGGTGCCATTTTTGCAATCTCATTCTGACTAGCTGGTGAGAGAGCATTTTTGGTGTCCTCCCTCTGGTCTGCTAGCACTGGTAGGCATCCTCTACACCCTGCCCACCTAGCACAGCAGCCCACTGCAACCAGACTAGGGGGATGCCCTGAACCCAGCACATCCCATGCAGCAGCTGTACCACAACGTAGCCAGGAGAACACACCACGGCCCTGTCCACCCAGCTGCAGCCAAGGCCTGCCACAACTGGCAGGTGCACATAGTCCACATAACGGAAGCCCCTTGAGCACCTGGCTCTGGAGGCCAGGAGAGATTGCACTTCTAGCCCCACAGATCATCTCCTCCACAAAACCACTCCTTCAAGACTGGCAGAGGTAGCTATTTTGCCTAACATAAAGAGACAAACACAGACAGTCAGGCAAAAAGAGGATACAAAGCATTATGTTCCAAACCAAAGAACAAGACAAATCCCCAGAAAAAGACCCCAATAAAGTGGAAATAAGCAACCTATCTGATAAAGAGTTCAAAGTAATAGTCATAAGGATTCTCACTGAACTCAGGAGAACAGATGAACACAGTGAGAACTTCAACAAAGATAGAAAATACAAGAAAGTACCAAACAGAAGTTATAACTGAAATGAAAAATACACCAGAAGGGTTCAAAAGCAGAATGGATGAAGTAGAAGCACAAATCCACACGCTGGAAGACAAAGCAATGGCTCTCACCCAGGCAGAGCAGCAAAATAAAAAATAAAAACATTTTTTTAAGTGAGGATACCTTAAGGGACCTCTGGGACAACATCAAGCAGGATGACATTCACAGTATAGGGGTTCCAGAAGGAGAAGAGAAAGAGAAAGGGCCCGAAAAATTATTTGAAGAAATAATGGCTAAAAATTTCCCTAATCTGGGAAGGAAACAGATATCCAGGCCCAGGAAGCCCAGAGAGTTCCAAAAAAGATGAACTCAAAGAGAACCACACCAAGAGACATCATAATTAAAATGGTAAAAGTTAAGGATAAAAAGAGAATCTTAAAAGCAGCAAGAGAAAAAAATCTTATTATATACATGGGAAAGTCCATAAGGCTCTTAGCAGATTTTTCAGCAAAAATTTAGCAGACTAGAAGGGAGTGGCATGACATACTGAAAGCACTGAAATAAAAGAAATCCAGTCAAGAATTCTCTACCCAGCAAGGTTATCATTCAGAATTGAAGGAAAGATTAAGAGTTTTCCAAATAAGCAAAAGCTAAAGGAGTTCATCATCACTAAACTGGCCTTACAAGAAATGTTGATGGGACTTTAAGCTGAAAATAAAAGACACTACTTAATAATAAGAAAACACATGAAAATAATAATCTCATTGGAAAAGGTAAATATATAATAAACGTAGTGAATCAATTATTTATAAACCAAGTATGAAAGTCAAAAGACAAAGTAAAATTAACTAAAATTACAATTTTTAGTTAAACTTTGCATAAAATGTAAAGGTGCAAAATGTCATCAAAAATAAAAGATGTTGGGGGGAGTAAAAACGTAAAGCTTTGGAATGTGTTCAAATTTAAGATGCTATCAACTTAAAAGAGACTGTTATACGTGAACTTCATGGTAATCACAAAGAAAAAACTCATAGTAAATATACAAAAGAAAATGACAAAAGAATCTAAAGACAACATTAAAGGAAGTCATCAAACCACAAGAGAAAGAGAAGAAGAAAAGAACAGAGAGGAACTACAAAAACAGCAAGAAAACAATTAACAAATGGCAATAAGTACATAGACCTAAAGGGAGAAATTGAAAGCAATACCATAATAGTAGAGAACTTTAACACTCTACTTACATCAATGGATAAATTGTCTAGATGGAAAATCAATAAGGAAATAGCCTTAAATGACAAATTAGACTAGATATATATAATAAATATATAAAGAACATTCCATTCAAAAGCAGCAGAATACACATCCTTCTCAAGTGCACATGGAACATTCTCCAGGACAGATTACTATGTTGGGCCACAAAACAAGCCATAAATTCAAGAAGACTGCAGTCATATCTAGCATCTTCTCTGACCACGGTGGTATGAAACTAGAAACTAATTACAATAAGAAAACTGGAAAAACCACAAAAACATAGAGATTAAATAATATGCTACTGAAAAACCAATGGGTCATCAAAGAAATCAAAGGAAAATTCAAAAAATATCTACAGATGAATGAAATCAGAAATATGACATACTGAAATCTTGGGATGCAGCAAAATGGTTCTAGGAGAGACATTTGTAGCAATACAGGTCTACCTCAAGAAAAAAGAAAAATCTCGAATAAAGAATCAAACTTTATACCTAAAGGAATTAGAAAAAGAAAACACGAATTCCAAAGTTAGTAGAAGAAAGGAAATAATAAAGATCAGAGTGGAAATAAATGAAATAGTGACTAAAAAGACAATAGAAAAGATCAATGAACTAAAAGCAGGTTCTTTGAAAAGATAAACAAAATTGACAAACCTTCAGCTAGAATAACCAAGAAAAAAAGAGAGCTCAAATAAATAAAATCAGAAATGCAAAAGGAGAAATTACAACTGACACCAAAGAAATACAAAGGATCATAGGAGACTACTATGAACAATTATATGCCAACTAATTGGACAACCTAGAAAAAATGGATAAATTCCCAGAAACATACAATCTTCCAAGACTGAACCATGAAGAAACAGAAAACCTGAAAAGATCGATTACTAGTAAGGAGATTGAATCAGTAATCAAAAACCTCCCAAAAAACAAAAGTCCAGGACCAGACGGCTTCACTGGTGAGTTATTCCAAATATTCAAAAGAGATTTAATACTTACCCTTCTCAAACTCTTCCAAAAAACAGAAGGGAATGCTTCCAAACATTTTATGAGGTCAGCATTACCCGATACCAAAACCAGACAGGGACACCCCAAAAAAAGAAAATTACAGGCCAATATCACTGATGAACATAGACGCAAAAATCCTCAACAAAATATTAGCAAACCAAATTCAACAATATGTTAAAAGGGTCATTCACCACAATCAAGTGGGATTTATTCCAAGGATGGAAGGAAGGTTCAACATCTGCAAATCGATCAACGTGATACACCACACTAACAAAATGAAGGATAAAAATCACATGATCATCTCAAGAGATGTAGAAAAAACATTCAATAAAATTCACCATTCATTTATGATAAAAACTTTCAACAAAGTGAGTATAGAGGGAATGGACTTCAACATAATAAAAGCCATATATGACAAACCCACAGCTAACACTGTAATCAATGGGGAAAAGCTGAAAACTTTTCCTCTAAGATCAGTAACAACACAAGGATGCCCACTCTCACCACGTTTATTTAACATAGTATTGGAATTCCTAGCCACAGCAATTAGGTAAGAAAAAGAAATGAAAGGCATCCAAGTCAGAAAATAAGAAGCAAAACTGTCACTATTTGCAGATGACGTGATAGTATATATAGAAAGCCCCAAAGACTCCACCAAAAACTGTCAGAATAAATGAATTCAATAAAATTGCAGGATACAAAATCAATATATAAAAATCTGTGGCATTTCTATACACTAACAACAAACTATAAGAAAGAGAAACCAAGAAAACAATTCCATTTACAATTGCTTCAAAAAGAATAAAATATCTAGGAATAAATTTAAGCAAAGAGGTGAAAGACCTTTACACTGAAAACTATAAGAGATGGATGAAAAAAACTGAAGACACAAATAATTGAAAGATATTCCATGCTCATGGATTGGAAGAATTAATATTGTTAAAATGCCCATACTACCCAAAGAAATCTACAGATTCAATGCAATCCCTACAACATTACAATGGCATTTTTTCATAGAAGTAGAAAAAACAAACCTAAAGTTTGTATGGAACCACAAAAGACCCTGAATAGCCAAAGTAATCCTAAGAAAGAAGAACAAAGCTGGAGGCATCACACTTCTTGATTTCAAACTATACTACCAAGTTATTGTAATCAAAACAGTGTGGTACTGGCACAAAAACAGTCACACAGATCAATCAAACAGCATTGAGAGCCCAGAAATAAATGCATACATATATGGACAACTGGTTTATGATGAAAGAGCCAAGAACATACAATGGAGAAAGGACACTCTTCAATAAATGGTGCCAGGAAAACTGGTCAGCCATATGCAAAAGAATGAAACTAGACCACTATTTTACCTCATACTTAACAATTACCTTAAAATAGATTAAAGACTTAAATGGAAGACCTGAAACCATAAATTTCCTAGAAGAAAACATAAGCAGTAAGCTCCTTGACATCATTCTTAGTGATATTTTTGTGGCTCTGACTCCAAAGGCAAGGGAAACAAAAGCAAAAATAAACAAATGGGACTACATCAAACTAAAAAGCTTTTGAACAGGGGTTGGCCCCATGGCATAGTGGTTAAGTTCGTGCACTCTGCTTCAGGGGCCCAGGGTTCACATGTTCGGATCCTGGGCACAGACCTACACACCGCTCATCAAGCCATGCTGTGCTGGCATCCCACATAAAATAGAGGAAGATTGCCACAGATGTTAGCTCAGCAACAATCTTCCTCAAGCAAAAAGAGGAGGACTGGCAACAGATGTTAGCTCAGGGCCAATCCTCCTCACAAAAATAAACAAACAAATAAATAAATAAAAAGCTTCTGCAAAGCAAAGGAAGCCATCAACAAAACAAAAAGGCAACCTACTGCATAGGAGAAGGAAGATATTTCCAAATCATACATCTAATAAAGGGTTAATATCCAAAATATATAAAGAAATCATACAATTCAACAACAGAAAAAAAATTGCTATTAAAATATGGGCAGAGGTTCTGAACAAACATGTTTCCAAAGAAGACATAGAGATGGCCAACAGGCACATGAAAATATATTCAGCATTACTAATTACTAGGGAAATGGAAATAAAAACCACAAAGAGATATTGCCTTACATCTGTTAGAATGGTTATTATCAAAAAGACAAGATAAAACAAATGTTGAAGAAGATGTGGAGAAAAGGTAACCCTCATACACTGTTGGTGAGATTGTAAATTGGGTCAGGCACTATGGAAAACAGTATGGAGATTTCTCAAAAAATTAAGAATAGAACTACCACATGATCCAAGTATTCCACTACTGGGTATTTATTCGAAGAATCTGAAAACACCAATTCAAAAAGATATATGCACCCCTATGTTCCTTGTAGCATTACTTACAATAGCCAAGATATGGAAGCAACCTAAATGTTCAATCATAGATAGATAAAGAAGACTGGTATATGTATACAATGGATTACTACTTAGCCATAAAAAAGATGAAATCTTGCCATCCATGCCAACAACATGTATGGACCTCGAGAATATTATGCTAAGTAAAATAAGTCAGAAGGAAAAAGACAAATACTATGTGATTTCACGCAGATGTGGAATCTAAAAAAAAAAAAAATGAACAAACAAAAGCCAAATCCTGCATACAGAGAACAAAGAACAGATTGGTGGTTACCAGAGGGGAAGTGGGTCGGGGGTGGGCAAAAGGAGTAAAGGGGATCAGTTGCAGGGTAATGGATGGTAACTAGATTTTTGGGGGTGATCGCTTTGTAGTGTAGACAGATGTCAAATAATAACAAAAAAAAATGGAAAATAAAGACTGCAAGTGTCTCTATAAGAGCAGACAAAATATACAGCAGATTTAACACACAGTGCATATCATATTAAGACATACCTCTCAACCAGATGCAATGTATGATTGTTGACAGACTCCTGGACCCAAAAATATAAATAAATCAAAGGCTATAAAACACATTTTTGTTATAATTGAAGAAATTTGAACATAGAATCTATACTAAATTAATATTATTGACTTGAAGTTAAATTTCTTGAGGTTAATAGTATTTTAGATTTAGGCAGGAGAATATCCTTCTTCCTTAAAGATTCATGCTGAAGTATTTGGGGGTGAAATGTCTGCAACTTACTTTCATATGTATTTACTAAGTGTGTGTGTGTGTACATAGAAAGATAAAGCAAACGTCTCAAGAAATGAAAAATTGGTAAATCTAGATGTAGTATATATGGGCATTCCCTATACTATTATTTCAGTCTTTCTGTAGGTTTTTAATTTCTATAAATAGAAAGCTGGAGAGGGGTACAAGATATCTCAGTCTCAATCTAACATTGTTTAAAAAGTAGAATTTCTATAAAGAGACAAAGCAAAACTAAATAGGAAAATATCACCAAAAAATAAATTATTTAGCATCTTAAATACATATGGTATACTGTACTAGCTGTTCTAACAAAAAACTAACGTAGTCTCTCTGGCTTTTAAAAACATATAATCTAAAAGCATCACTGTTGATACACAAAGAACATTGAAATTGAAAAAATAATACCCATATAAATCTAAACAATAAAGTAAGCATATTCCTAATCATTGCCACTTCTCTAACAACACAAGGAAAAGCTCCCAGATTTGGCAAAGCTCATATCAACCTTTAAGACTCTATATACAGGATATAGAAAATTCAACCAGAGTCACTCTTTCTTTCAAGAAATGAGAATGGCCTATTAAGGAGGGACTTGTTTTTGTGAGGGAAAGAAGTTCATTTCTGTTTATAAAATTAGCTTAGACACTGTAACAGAGTATTTTGTGTTAAACTACAAATTTGCCCTCTTCCTAACCCCTGCCTTCCTTCATGAGTCAGTTCAAACATTCTTTCTTAGAAGCATTTTACGATTGCCCTAAGCTGAGTGAGACATCTCTCTTTGTTCTCTTATTTATCCCATGGCATTATTGTCACTAATTTTTCCTGTCCACACTGACCCTGCATTTGCTAGATGCTTGAGATACAAGAATGAATAAGATACTTGCCATATCATACCTCAACAAGCTCCTAGCCTGGTAGTGGAGACACTTATGCAAACAAATAATTATGTAAACCTATTTCTGTTTACATATGACGTGCTCTTATATATAGAAAATCCTAAAGAATCCACTAAAAGACCTATTAGAACTAATGAACAAGTTCAGCTATGTTGCAGGGTACGAGACAAATATTAAAAAATCAATTATATTTCTACACACAGCAACGAATAATGTAAAAACAAAGTTAAGAAAATTCAATTTACATAACATCAAAATGAATACTTAGAATACTTAGGAACAAATTTAACAAAAAAAGAACAAAATTTATACTCTAAAAAGTAAAAACGTTAAAAGAAATTTAAGAAGATGTAAATAAACAGAAAGATCTAAATAAACATTCATTATTTAGAAGACTTAACATTGTTAAGATGGCAAGACTTACAGATTCAACACAATTCTCATCAAAATCCCAACTGGCTTTTTCACAGAAATTGACAAGTTGATCCTAAAGTTCATATGGAATTTCAAGGGACCCAGAATGCCCAAAGCAATCTTGAGAAAGAAGACCAAAGTAGGAAGACTCTCAATTTCAAAACTTACTATAAAGCTACAGTAATCAAGACAGTGTGGTACTAGCATAAGGATATAGACATATACATCAATGGAATAGAATTGAGAGTCCAGAAATAAACTCTCATGTTTACAATCAATAGGATTTTTATAAGTGTGCCAAGACAATTCTATAAAAAATAGTCTTTTCAACAAATGACGACAGAACAACTGGATATACACACTCAAAAAATGAAGCCGAACACCTTCTTCACATAATACACAAAAATTAACTCAAAATGGATCATAGACCTAAACGTAAGAGGTAAAACTACAAAACTCTTAGAAGAAAATATAAGAGTAAATTTTCAGGACCTTGAATTTGGCAATGGTTTCTTAGATATGACACCAAAAGCATAAGCAACAAAAGAAAAAATAGGTAAGTTAGACATTATCAAAATCAGTAACTTTTGTGCTACAAAAGACACCATTCAGAAAGTAAAAAACTCTTACACTCAAAAATAAAACGACAACTCAACTTATGCACAAAGGATCTGAATAAGCATCTCTCCAAAGAAGATGTAGAAATTTCCTCCAAAGAACATTTCTCCAACATTAGCCATGATTAGCCATCACAGAAATGTAAATCAAAACTACAGTTTTTTGAGTGGTTTTGAGATACCACTTCATAGCCACTAGATGACTAAAATCAAAAAGACAATAACAAATGTTGGTAAAGATATTATACTGCCACTCCCATCTGCAAGTCAACTGATTGTTAAAGCTCTGTACTTAATTAAAATTATAAAATAGATATGAGTCAGGCATTTTTCAGGAAATATATTCTGAAATTTATTGTCGTGTCATACCTATAACAAACTCAGTAGAGAGAAATAATATTTATGGAGGATTATCTGAAGAAAATCCCATGCATCCATTATTCTTGCCTATGCTTAGACCCTACTCAAGACCAAAGAATCAGAATTTTGAGGGGTGGGCCCAGGCATCTGTGGTTTTCAAAAGCATACAAAGTGATTCTAATTTGTAGTCAGGGTTTAGAAATACTCTACTCTAAAAGTTACCCTTGGATTAAACCAGACCATCATAAAACTGAGTATCCAAATGCATTATGTTAGATTCTACCATATACACACCATAGAATTTATTTTCTTGAATAGTGATTTGAATTAATGTCAGGCCACATTGTTGGATTTTATTTAAATCCCTGTGAAGTTTCTTACTGTATTTATCGTAAATAAGATACTGAAGACATTTGTTTTTACCATATCTCACAGGGTCCTCCCTATGAAGTCTCACGGGAGATATTTTACTCTGATCTCACCACCAAAATAAAAAATCTCTCCTGAACTATTTTTATGTCATGAATACTGTGAGTCATGTAACCGATCCTGTTTTCTACTTTGGGTTGGCTATTATACAGCTTGGAGCAAAATTTGTTTCCACCCCTAATAAAAGTACATGACTTCCCAGCATAAGCTTCATGTACTAACCTTACCCTTCCCCTCATCTTACTTATTCATCACCACAGCAATGACCCTGAATCTATTCCAGTACCCCTGGGTGCTATAAAATATCAGTTTCTATGTTTGCCATGATATAATAAACATTGGGAAGCACTGTTTGAGGGTGTCAGCAATGCATAATAGTTTGTGGTAAAGTAAGAGAAAATATTTCTCCTAAGTTTATTAGGAAAAGGGATCTAAATCCTGCAGCTATTAATAATCTTTTTATACCTGTGTCATTCCTCTACACTCACATTCTCCATTATACGAAGATATGAAATATTGGGCCAGAACAAAAATCCAAGTGGAAAATATCATTCAAAAATTAGGATTTCCAGGGGCTGGCCCCGTGGCCGAGTGGTTAAGTTCGCGCGCTCCGCTGCAGGTGGCCCAGTGTTTCGTCAGTTCGAATCCTGGGCGCGGACATGGCACTGCTCATCAGACCACGCTGAGGCAGCGTCCCACATGCCACAACTAGAAGAACCCACAACGAAGAATACACAACTATGTACCGGGGGGCTTTGGGGAGAAAAAGGAAAAAATAAAATCTTTAAAAAAAAAAAAAAAATTAGGATTTCCAGGGGCTGGCCCCGTGGCCAAGTGGTTAAGTTCGGGCGCTCCGCTGCAGGTGGCCCAGTGTTTCGTTGGTTCGAATCCTGGGCGCGGACATGGCACCGTTCATCAAACCACGCTGAGGCAGAGTCCCACATACCACAACTAGAAGGACCCACAACGAAGAATATACAACTATGTACTGGGGGGCTTTGGGGAGAAAAAGGAAAAAATAAAATCTTTAAAAAAAAAATCAGGATTTCCATTTTACTCAAGTCATCAAAGAGATGTTTACCAGAGGCTTCTTGGTGCCTCTGTAAATAAATTTCTGTTAATCCTTTTGAATCAGCTCACCAGGCATGCGTAGGACCCTGTTGGACTTGAGGTGAGACCTGTGCTACCCTGGCTTCCATGTATTATACACTCTGGCGCTAAAAATAAATTCTCATTTAATCCTTACAATAACCCTATTCAAAAGGCATTATCATCCCATTTCACAAATGAGAAAACTGAGTTTCAAAGAAGCAAAGACCTATCTGACACCTAAATTTGAAAACAATTTGATGGGCTCTGTCTGACTTCAGATCACATACTCTTTGAATTTGTAATGCTTTGAGGTCTTTCAATCATTATGACTTTAACCCCGTTATACTATCATTGCCACTCTAGCATGTCCAACACACAATTTCCTATTTTATGCACCAACAATAAGCACATACTGTCACTTGGTTCATTTTTAAGATTTTCAGTACAGTGAATATGTACAAGTTATGAGTTCATTAAGACTCTAGATTCCCAAAAACAAACCACCAGTACAAAATCAAAATGTCAAATTCTGGACCATCAGGTAAACTCTTTCAAAAAGGACCCTATTCCCTTTGTATGTTGCAACACAGGAGCTACTTTTATTTATCCATTTGTTTAATTTTCCAAAATTAACCATGTACATACTCTGCAGCAGACACTCTCAGTGGCAACAGAATAGAAAGCTGATTAAGATGACCCTGCCCCCATACACTTCACAACCCAGTGAATATGTTAGATAGTATTTGTGTCCATGAGGAAAGGAAAAAGGACCCCACTGGTCTCTCTCTCACTCACTGTTTTTGACAGTAGTTTGCTTCTTTTGGGCTCTGTGATGGTTAATTTTATGTGTCAACTTGACCAAGCCATGAGGTGCCCAGATGTTTGGTCAAACATTATTCTCAGTGTGTGTGTGAGGTTGTTTCTAGATGAAATTAATATTTAAATCAGTAGACTGAGTAAAGCAGATTCCCTCCCTAAGGTGGATGGGCCTCATTTAATCCATTGAAGGCCTAAACAGAACAAAAAGGTTGCGTAAAATAGAATTTCCTCCCACCTGACCACTTGAGCTGGAACACTGGTTTGTTTCCTGCCTTCAGACTCAAACTGAAATATCAGCTCTTCCTGGGTCTTGAGCCTGCTGGCTTTCAGACTAGAACACATTGGCTCTCCTCATTCTCAGGCCTTTGGATTTGGACAAGAAGTACACAGTACTCTCCTAGGTTTCCAGCTTGCCAAGCCACCAATTACAGATCTTAGAACTTGTCAGCCTCCATGGTCACATGAGCCAATTCCTTGTAATAAATCTCTCTTTCTCTCTCTCTCCATACATATATATACATACACACACATACACTTCATATATATATACACACACACACACATATATATTTATAAAATATCCTGTTGGTTCTGTTTCTCTGGAGAACCCTAGGATAATCTCTCACAAGATGAGCAACTAATCTATGACAGATTTGATAGTTCATTTTAACAGTGTTCAGGTTCTTGGAGAAGGGTAGGTGCCATTATTATTGTTCAAACCTTAAGAGTCCCCAGATAAACACATTGCTGTTATAGAAAGGTAGTGAAGACTTCTAGTCTACCACAACTAAGATTTATGTACAATAATCTCCCAGTATTAACATGAACAAGAAGACTCCGTCCTGTATAAGGGGCGTAGATTAGTATTCAGTTTTTATCTAATAATAAAGAAGTAGATTCATTCTGAAATCATGTTTAAAATGTAAAATCAATGTTATACCACCAAACTAGGATATCTTCTTTGTTGTGTTAGTGGAGCATACTTGAGAAACAACCTGGAGGTGAAAATGACAGACTAAAATAACACTTGAAGCCAATCTGAAAAGAATACATACTGTATGATTCCAACTATACGATACTCTGGAAAAAGCAAAACTATGGAGACAGTAAAAAGATCAGCAGTTACCAAGGGATCGGGGGAGGGAGGAAGGGATGAATAGGTGGAGCACAGGGGATTTTTAGGGGCAGTGAAAATACTCTGTAGGATACTGTAATGGTAGATCCATGTCATTATACATTTGTCAAAACCCATACAATATACAAGACAAACAGTGAACCCTAAGGGGCCAGCCCCATGGAGTAGTGGTTAAATTCAGCATGCTCTGCTTCGGTGGCCTGGGTTCGTGGGTTCGGATCCTGGGCACAGCCTACACCACTTGTCAGCCATTACTGTGGCAGCAACCTACATATAAAGTACAGAAAGACTGGCACAGATGTTAGCTCAGGGCTAATCTTCCTCAAGCTAAAAGTGAGGAAGATTGGCAACAGATGTTAGCTCACAGCAAATCTTCTTCAGCAAGAAAAGAAAAAACAGTGAACCCTAATGTAAACTATGGAACTTTAGTTAATAACAACATTTCACCAATTGTTACAAAGATAGCACACTAGTGAAAGATGTTAATAATAGGGGACATTGGGTGGGGATGGGGAAAGTCAAGGGGAATATGGGAAGTCTGTACTTCCTGTTCAACTTTTCTGTAAATCTAAAACTGCTCTAAATAAACAAAGTCTATTAATTTTAAAAATAAAAATAAATAACAGTAGGATAGGCTTTTGGTAGGACAGGACTTTTTATTAAGTGGCAGAATATTTTGAACTTGGTAGCATATAGCAGCATATATTGGGGTACTGGATTGGGTTTCTTTGGTTTTATCAGTGATATAGTTGGCTTTTAACTATTATGACTGTTGTGACAGAAGGAGGTCACTTGAGGCCTCAGGTGCCGCCACATGGATTCCCACTGCAGCCCATGGTGCCTTGTCTATACTGAGTGGCTGTTCATTAAGCTGGTACTATATGGATGAGTGACTTTTGTCACAGGCCTCAGACCAACAGTGGGGACTCAGAGAACAAGGTATTGCGGCTTGATCTTGAACTTCACAGGTATAGCTTGAATATGTTGGAGTCAGATAAAAACTTCTCAGAAATAAGGAGGTAGAACAAAATTTGTTGCTTTTAATTGCAAGAGTCCCATTTCAGAACACTAGTGAGGTTAGCTTTACATCATTAAAAAATGGTTATAAAAAAAACTATCCAGACCAGATACCCAACCAACACCAACATGGGCCTGACCAGTAGACCCTCCCTAAAAGGCAGGTTCCACAACCCTAAACAATTCCACAGCACAAGACAGTGGCCCAAGACTGCAAATGCCCCCTTTCAGGCACCTTGGAAGCTCCGTCACTAGACAGAGCCTACAGAAGATGCACCACAGGATGCCAGAACTTGGGGCTCAAAGAGGATATGGAAAGTAACAGGTTTTGATAGTGTATTAACAGGCTTTCAGTGAGGTGAAAAAAAAATACTTCAGGTGGGCCTTGGTGATTAGGGCTGCCAGCACTGCAATTTTTAAACTCAGCAAGAACACACAAAAGTCTCTACAGCCACTTTCTGAGGGTGAGAAAGTATGCAAACCCCATTCAGGTCTAGGGGTGATAGCCTCCCGATTACCAGGCCCAGGAATGTACCCTATTCCCTGTGACTTCTCACTGCCCAAGAAGCTTATTAAACTTCCCTCAAACGATCTCAAGTAGAAGCGCATCACCTATTTCCCACAGGGCCCCTGGATGACAAAGATAGCACTGAGTTTCTGGCATGGACCTTCAGAAACACTAAGTTTTAGGGAACATAATTTTGCCTGGAATAGCTGTTTTCCGGACTTAGGATCTACCTGAATGAGAAACCAGTGCTGTGATAATGTTAGATGGCCTATTGGCCCTTTAGAATTTTTTTTAAATAAGGTTTATCAGAGATTTGATTCAGAATCAATAAAACCTCCAAGAACTTGAAGAAACTTAACCAATTCCAGTGAGAAATAATATAGGCTACCACTGCAGAAAGAAAAACAAGTTTTTCCTACCTTTTTAACCATTTTATTTTATTTCTTATTGAGGTAATATTGGTTTATAACATTATATAAATTTCAGGTGTACATCATATTTTGATTTCTCTGTAGACTACATCATGTTCACCACCCAAAGACTAATTACCATCTGTCACCATCCACAGACATTTTTTCAAAGAAGATATACCGATGACCAACAGGAACATGAAAAGATATTCAACATCACTAGTTATCAGGAAAAGGCAAATCAAAACTACAATGAGATATCACCTCAAGCTTGTAAGATGGCTTTAATTAAAAATACAAGAAACAACAAGTGTTGGAGAGGATGTGGAGAAAAGGGAACCCTCATACACTGCTGGTGGGAATGCAAACTGGTGCAGCCACTATGGAAAACAGTATGGAGATTCCTCAAAAACAACTTTGCTGAGACATCAAGAACCCTCTAGCTGAGACCAACCATAAGAATTTGAGGTTAATATAAAATTTCAATTTCTTTGAATTTTAATTCACAAGTCCAAAAGAATTTGATACCTGACCTTAATTCCTCTGGACTCTTAACTTGAAAGGGGGTGGATCTTTGAACACCCATTTTTTTCCCAATGAATTTATAATGGGAGTATGTTCATCTTCAAATTTAGGGCATCTTTTCTGACATTTTGTTTTAGGAACATCTTAATGTAGTTTCATTTTCTTTAATAATCTGATTTCATTTTATAATTTCTAAGCTATGCTGAACAATATGCAGATCATAGTCTTTCATGGGAACTAGCCGAGGGTGTGAAATCTCAGTCTTGTGTACAGAGGAGCTTTGGAGTCCATTTATTTATTGTGCTGTTCTAACCCATTTCAGAGCCTGCTAGGAGCAAAATCTATGTTGCCATCAAAATAGCTCAAAGAGAATCCACCCAGTAGTGGTGAGTCGCAGTGAGGGAGTGGTCTCAGGAGGGTAAAACGGGGATGCTCTTGACAGAGTGCTGATCTCTTCCTCACCCCACGGAGTAGACATAACCCAGCAGGTACGGTTCAGGGTGTCTCTAGGGGGCTTTATTGGGGCAATTTTTCATTATAAGGGACTGTTCTGTGCATTGCAGGATATTTAGTATCCTTGACCCCCACCCACTAAACATCATCAGTACTCTGCAATCACTATTACAAGAAAAACTTCTCTAGGGGAAGATAACAATCCTGGCTTAAATCCACTGAGTTAAAAGAACAAAAATCTCAAAGAATACTTCTTTCCTGCTCTTGATGTTTCCTTCCAATGTGAAAGGAGACCCACTAAAGTAACATTCTTGGGCTCTTGCCAAAACTTTACTCCCTCCTCCCCAAGAGAGGCACACAGACTTACTGATTGAAAATTTTAAGAAAAATAAAATGGCATGTTCAACTCATTTCCTCTTCCCTTCCTCTTGGAAACAAGTTGACTGCAGAAAGCAAACATTCAGCGCTACCTCCCCGAGCTCTTGCCGGGGCAGCACCTGCCTAGTCCCCTGCTGCATGAGACTGGGTGAGGAAGGCTGCCTAGCTCTGGAATCTGTTTTGAGGAAATTCATTGCTTCTACAGCTAAAGCACAATCTCCAACATCAACTTTATGAAACATAAAGGTGGCATTTTGATCTCCCATCTTCCCTATTTCATTTATCAGATCATTCAAAACATTAAAAGAGGGACCCAAACAACTACCAAGCTTCTACCTGTCTAGTCATCTAGCTTTCTTTACCCATCACACACATCCTTCTTTAACAAAACTTCTCACCATCTAAATCAAGCCCATGTCTTTTGAAAAGCCTAGTCTTCTCACCCTCTCCCACTCATATGCAAAGTCTATGTGGCTAACAAGATCTGGACACTTAGAAATAGTTTGGTATTAAAAGCTTTGGGAAGCACAATAACAGCAAGTGCCATCTAGGAAAACCTTAATTCACAACCATTTTTCCTCAAATATTTACTTATTTTTTCTCTGTCCCTAAAATTCCTGAATCAGATTAATCTTCTTCTAAAGAATCTTAAATAAAATAGTTTTTATGACTAACATTAACCTTTAGCAACCCAAGAGATTAAAAATTCATTGTTAAAGAGAAGTTTATTCTCTCTCATTCTTTTATTAGCAGTACTTTCATTGCCAGAAACATTTTCCACAAAGATATCCCAATTCAAGTCTTTTGAGCTCCTCAATTGTTCAACTATTTGAGGTTTTACAGGAAAATAACAGACATAATTTTTTCAGCCACGTTTTCCTCTTAATCGCTAAACATGTATACTTTAAGAGAACTTTAATCCAGCTTCTTCTGGTTTGTTTCCATTTAAACCACTAAAATGTTATTTTTTAAAAGTCATTTGTTGTCCAAAAGACTTTTTAAATTAGCTTCTTTGCTTAAAAATCCAAATTGGCCATAAGAACATGAGCTCTGATGCCAAAAGCTTCAGGTTTGGAACAAAAGTGTGAGCCCCAAGTTGGAAATCAGTTTTAAATACCGGCTATGACATAAAGGGACCATGTGGACTCCTTTCCCCACTCACTGAGCCTTCTGCGGAAGCAAACATTACAGCTAAGGTTACCAAAAGGTCTTCAAAATAAATCCTGTTCAGTAATCAGTCAGAGCTTCTGAAAACTCTAATTTATGGCCTTAAGTGTCTTATGCTAATCTCACGTGATTTCTCCTCTACATTGTTTAAGGTGAGAAATGCTTTCAACTGAAGTTTAATTCATAAAATAATGAAATGTGTTAGCTCCTTTTTTTTAATATTTACTGTTTATTTTCCTTCAAAACTAGTAAAATCCCTTCAACTAGAGGAGAATGTGTCCCCCTTGAGTAACACCATTGTTTGAGGTCATTTTACCTCCTGTTATCCACTAGAAAAAACTCTATCCTCCTTGAAAGTACCATTACCAATGGGTGGTAGATTTTTGTATAACTCTGTTGCAGTATCATAAACAAGGAGAAAGCACATACTTCCAAATATAAAACAAGGTACCAAACTGCCATGTAACACTGAAGGAGGTGACAGAATCCTGGAAAAAGCTTTCTGCTTTGCTTATTGGTTAGAAGAAAAACTCAAGTTTAACTTCCTTTCTGCACCAGTTTTCTGGTTTTCCTAATAATAAAAGTGGTTTTTACTAACTTACTTATCACTGACTTTTTAGTGTTAGAAAGATATATAACTCACTTTTGCCTACCTTCTCCTTCAAAACAATCAATCTGGAAATATATTTCTACTGTGAAGATTAGAAAAATGAAAGCAATAATTTTCAAAGATATCAAAGGTATTTTCTTGTTTGTGTCTTAACATACAGACAATTGGAAGAGACAGTTCAAAGAAATAAAAGATGGAGAAAGAAGTCCACAAGTTTAGACTAAAGACACAGCTTGACTAAGGGATATACTGCCAGTTTTCACAAGGCTGTTCTTTGTTGAAATAGGTAATAAGCATTCAAGAATATATCTAGTTTTCCACACTGATTAACACTTAACAAATCTAGTCCCAGCTTCCAAATTTAAAATACGATGTCAAAATGTCTTTGAGTATGCTTCAATGACTTTTATGCACACCTATCTATCTACTTCCTGAAGGACTAATACTCCAAAGTCATCAAACAATTCTCTATTGCTTTGCAGTACCTTATCAGTCCACTGAATCAATACATTAAACTGCCAACCTATAAACCATTATTCATCAAATAATAATTTATATATCAATTATTCACTGAAGGTTTATTTACGATGATATCTTAATGAATTATGGTCAGTAGTGGCACCAAATATAAAAGATGTATAAACTTGCCTAATTGAAAATTCTACAGGTTTACTTTGAAATTTTCATAATTTATTAAGTTTTTAAGCAGCACAAAGGTACCCTTATCTATTGCTGCAACTTATGCTTTTAAATTGATCTTTTGTCGCTTCTCTTTAATTCTCCATCCAATACTCTATAATCCTAAACATAAACAACACAAGATATAGGAAGAAAATCATTGATTAATAATAGCAAAATGTAATCACTTTCAGGGTTCTTAAGTAATCCTTAAGCTATTTGCATAGCCCAATGCTGACATCTGAAGAAAGTTAATACATTGTTCAATTAAGAAACTGTAAGCTTATTCTTCTTTTACATAAGCCACTTTTAAAGGTAGGCAGACTGCATTAATGAGTTTACTTGGTGAATCTGCTATAAGGCAGATGATCTGACAATTCCAAACAAGGGTCATTATATATCCTGAAAAAATAAATCACATAAAAAAGACTTAAATTACTTTAGACATCACTCATATAATGGATAATAAATTTTTTAGGTTTATTTTTTAATATTATGACCCATATTTTGAAAAGTATCATTTTAATCTGAGAAGTCCTAGAATTTTTTAAACATTGGAATTTTAGAGAGGGTAAACATAATTATACATTCATAACCCACTCTCACAAACTGAGTACAAGGAAACAAACTCACTAGTAAAGAGCCAGACAGATCATAGGAAGTGTCATGGCTCAGCTATTCTATTCATTATAAAGCATAAATAGTATTACCTACCTGCCTCACTTAAATTAATAACACTTTCCTGATAGTAAATTCAATGATTTTTTAGGAATTTTCTCTTCCTTTTAGACTTCATCTATTGGCATCATGAAAGGACTTGGAAAATAAAGATTATTTTCCCATTTGCATTTTTGTTCTTTTCTTATCAACACTTTTGTTTCCTCACAACTGAAATGCACGGAATTCTTGCATTGCTTGTAGATTATTCAATAAATCCCACTCAACATTTGGCATGGTTCACCCCAACCTATCTTTAAGAAGGCAGCAATTACTTTCCTCAGAGGTGTTGCATCATTCTGACAATCACTGCACTGGTGTAATTTCCTTTGCCAACATGAAAAAACAGGGAACATTCTGCACTGCCTCATGAGCAGCAATCCAGCAAGACCATGAGCTGAGCTCTCTCATGGCAGAATAACCACTGTGAGAAAATAAAAAGTCCATGTAATAATTTTTAGGTTTTACAGATTCTCTATGAATTTTAATATTAAGAATCTCATTTAGAAGAAAATAAAAATTAATCCAAAGGAACAACTGATTACCTTTTCCTATTAGGTTCTTCATTTCACAACAGGCTACTCTAGAAAGTCCTCTTGATTGATTCTCCAAATCAGGATCAAAGTGACATCCACTAACAGGTCCAAACAAAACTCCTATTTCCAAGAAGCCACGTTACAAAAACATACGAGAGAATTCACTTTTTTGCTGGATGTAACTGCAACAACAAGAAAGGCTGGTTAGAGCAACACTATACTTGGCTCAGTCATGCAATGGTCTCGGCTTGGGATAAAATTGAATTTATAATGTACGACAGAAGCAAAGTTGTAATGTACAATTATATAATTTACTTGAACAGTTGCTTTCCATATGGGAAGTAACAGATTGCCCAGTTGCATTTTGGCTAAAACTAAACCTACCATTATTCAGGGTAAAACAATTTTGTTGAAATCTGGAAATCCTACAGAAAGCATCTCTAAGTCTCTCTGACAACTTCTGACATTGTTTCTTTTTTTCCTAGGAATAGTATACAGCTGTATCCTCCTTTCTAAATGCTCCTGACCCACATTTAGCACACAGTATTTTCTGGGAAACAGAACCATAACTATGCCCTACAGATTCAGCCAGATTTCCATGATGAAATAAAAAAAGTAAAATTCAGTGATGAAGAAGGGATAGAAAAGCAAATCTTTCTCTGCATATTCCTTTCTAAACATTTAATATTACAAGGAAAGCATACTTCGAAGGAAATAGGTCTTTTTCTCTCTCATTTTATATCTCAGTTGAATATCAAAATAGAACTCCTACATATTTAATAATATTCCCTCCCAGTTAAGTTATACTCCAGGAGAAGTACTTTATGGGCTGTAGAACATTCTTATTCATGACCTTAACATTTTAGAATAGGTTGATGGATAAGCAATGTATTTTCTATATTGATACATAAATGATCTGGATCCCAGGATATATCTTCAAAGTTTGAAAATTTACATTGTCCAGTAAAAATCTGTCATTATCACTCTTTGAAAGGGTCTTGAAATTGCACCTATCTATGGCCAAATATCATTTTTGAAATCTGTCCCCCTGTGCATGGATTTATGAGTCCCACGGTTGGACAAAGGGAAATTATCCAAAGCAAAGATGTCCAAATAGGCAATTATCCAACAGACTGAAGCCAACACAATCCTCTAGAGGTAACGGCACAGGTTCAACTGCAGCTGTGTGGGAAGTATAGACACCAATCAGCTCTCTGAAGAGTTTGGGTGTCTCCAGGAAGAACAAACTGGAAAGATTGTTTTTGTGTCCTAGTCTATTGGTTTATACTTAAAAAAAAAAAAAAGTGGGGTGGAGGCGTAAAGCTTTTGCATATCTGTAATATTTCTGCCTCTAAATAATTATGTTACACTGCAGTATTTCTACTTCTAAATAATTATATTACATTATATTATGTAATATTACAATTATGTTATAATATCATTAACATTTTTGTAGCTCTGGAGTATTCAAACAGCAAACCAAATATTAGAAACATAAGACTGAAAGACAATGCAACAATTCAGACATTTCCATGTAGTGCCTGCAAAGAATAATAATAGATTTTCATGTGTAAACTAGCTGCACATATGCAATCTCATTTGATCCTCTGGATAACCCAAGGTGTACATAGGGAAGGTTATTATGATCCTTTTACAGATGAGGAAATGAAAGCTCAGAAAGGTTGGGACATATTCAAAGGCACCCAATTAGTAAGTGAGGAGTAAGGATTCAAATCAGGTGTTCTCATTTGAGAACCAGCATTCTGTCCACATATGCCTTTTAGGGCAAACTCTATATGCGAGAATGGAAGGTAGTCACCAACCATGCATAATTAAGAACACAAAAAAAGGTCTGCCTCCCCAGCTCCCTCAAAATTCCTGCCATATCCACTATCACCATTTCTACCCTACTGATACATAAGCACTGTTCTCTACCAAGTCTTATTTCTTGATGAAAGAATTCCTGGGAGTTTTTAACATTTTAAGTTAATACTCTTTATTATGAATTACGTATTTTTATCAGATCTCTTTTTTATTCCACAGAATAAGAGAGACAGAATTGGCAATGTCTGCAAGACAAACAAAGCAAAGAGAATGGGCGGTGAAAAACAGAGAAGTCAAAGAAGCTAAAATTGAAAATATTTACCAAGGTTGGCCCATTTTAAAATTATACAATGAGAAGTACCTAAACATATTCCCCTTTCCCCAATTGCTGTGAAATCCAAGCATGATTTAGAAGAAAGTTCTTATATAATGAAGAGAAATCAGCTATTTATGCCCATGCTGCCATACGCTGAGTCTGTCACTTAACCAGAGCAAATGTATTATGTTCGTTTAACACTTGTTTATTGAATTCCACTGTGAGTCAGATACTGGGATAAATTCTGGGATTAAAAGTACAAATAAGAAATTCAAGGAACTTGTAGTAAAGCAAGGAAGACAAATAACATCTGACACTACATCCTTGGTAGAAACTTAATTTGTTAAAAGACAAAAAACTAATCAGACACTGTCAATAATCTCTCCTTGAAACTCTCTCTTCCATTTGCTTATATGACACAAAGGTGGGTACTTTACCCTGTTACCCATCTGTCAGCTTTCCCTCAGACGCCTTTGGGGTTCCTTGTTGTTCTACTCATCTCATAAATGCCAGTGTTCCTCAGTAATCTGTCTAGTTGCTCTGTTCTCCCTGGGCTCTCTCATATTCATAGGCTGATGACTCCCAATCAATGTTGTCAGCTCATTTCCACCTCCAGAGACCAGTCTAGTATATTCAGCTGCTTACCAGATATCTCCATGTGGATGTTTTCCATATCTCATTCCTGAAATGGTTCCACCTTCTGGATTCCCTTCCCCAGTGACTGGTAACATCAGCCAATTTGGATCTCAAGCCCATATATTAGCTTTTTTTTTGTCCCAAAATTTCATTAATTCTATACATTTAACCAATTAAAAGTCACTCTATTCCTTCACTTATTCATTCAGTCATATGTTAAGTGTCTACTTAGTAGCGTGTAGTGTGCCAGACACTAAAGTGCCATGCTGACCTAGTCACTGCCCTTACAATCTAATCCATGATAGAGACAAACAAACACTAAATACAATACATTGTTATAAATGCCATGATGACATAAATACAGGGTGTCCTAGTACCTACCCAGACTTGAGGTGGGGGTGGGAAACAAAAGGAAGGCTTCCTAAAGGAAGTGATATCTAAGGTGAAATCTAGAAAATGGCTAAGAGTTAAACAAGCAGGAGTGGAAAGAAAAGAGCATGTGCAAAATCATGAAAGCAAGAGAATATGACACTGAAAAATGAATGGAAAGAACTTTAGTATGTCTAGTGCTTAGAATAAAAAAGGCTAAACGGTGAGTGTAAAGAAGTAGATAGAGCCTTATAAGCCATGCTTAAAAGTTTAGGCTATAAGAGCAACTAGAAGTCACCAAGGGATTTTAAACAGATGAATAATATAATAATATGTGCATCTGAATAGACTGAAAGAGGGAAAGATTAAGGCATGGAGATGAAATAGAAGGCTCCTGCATTAATCAAGACGACAGCTAGATGTCAAGTTAAACTAGGAAAATAGCAATCAGGATAGAGAAAAGTTGGCAGATCAGAGAAAAATTTAGAAGGTGGAACAAATGGGATCCAGTTATCTTTAGATATGGAACAAAAGGGAGAAGGACAAGTCAAAGATGATTTTTGTTTCTCCTTTGAATAACTGGATGATGTCATTTAATGAGATTGGAAACAATGAGGATAAGCAAGCATGTGGGAAGAAATGATAAGACGCGTTGTTTTGAAATATTTATGACAGCCAAGTGAAAACATCTAATAGGCAATTGGATATACTGGTTTAGAGTTCAAAGCTGATTTTTGAGAAGGAATCAACTTGGGAATCATAGCTTCCCATGGCTGGTATTTTAAATTATGGGAATAGACAATCTAGTAAAAGAACTACAGAATGAAAAAAGAAGGCTATAGGAGAGACTCCTCAGGGAAAGAGTCCTGCAGAGATGAATAAGAAAGAACACCCAAAAAGGTTAAAGGAAATCTTTTACCTAGGATATCATGGAGCTCAAAGGAAGAAAGTGTGTCAACATCAGAAGTGTAAAATACTAGAAAGAGGTCAAATAACAAGAATTGAGGCATGTCTCTTGGCTTTAGCAAGGTCACTAGTAACTTTGGAGAGAGGAGTTTCAGCTAAGCCAAGGAACTAGTCAAGCAGTGGAGGGAGATGCTAGATCACAGCGAGTTAAGGAAGAATAGGAGGTGAGAGTGGAGGCAACAAGTATAAGCAACTCTTTCAAGATGTTTGGCTGCAAGTGAGTGAAAAGAGATCAAGAGAATCCAGAAAGGGATTAGAGATCTAAGTATGGTTTGTTCACAAAATAGGACAAACTTATGCCATATTTAAATTCTACTAGAATCTATCAGAAGAAGAAAGGGAATAATTCATTGAACAAGGTCCCTGAGAAGATGGCAGGGGATGAGATGCAGAGCTCAGGTATAGAGACTATACTTAAACAAAAGAAAAGGTACTTTCTGAATTACAACAAGAGGGAATGAATAAAAGATAGGTATAGTGTAGATTTCCTTTGCGGTATACTACATGTTTATCTGTTAAGAAAGGAGTGGTTGGGGAAGGGCATAAGTGGCTGAAGTTCAAGGAGAATGGAAAGATTTTTAAAGAATTTCTTTACAGAACTAAAGAAATAGCATAAAAATATTGCCAAGCCATGTAAAAATGTAAGGAAGTCTAGGAAACTGCTTAAGAGTGATTGAAATGATGAACCATAGAAATTAAACTGGATAACACAGAAAGTAAAGAAAGTGACCAATAGACAGAAGGCAGATGAGTCAAGGACCAGAGGCCCAGATGAGAAAAAAAACTACTGAAATAGGACTAATACAAGGATAGGAAGTAATGATGGATAGGAAATTGTAGAATGGTTTAAATTTCCATTTATAAGGAAGAAGTGTTAGGTTATGACACTGTCCACAGTGTGGTCAGGGAAAAGAGCAAAGAAGTAAAATGGAAGTGAAGTTGTCTGGAGCCAAGTAACTGAGAGGAAGAGTGTTGAATTGTCTATAGACATGAACACTGTAGTCCCCTAAGATGATGTCACACCTGAAAGAAGAAAAGACACAATGAGCCAGCAATGTGAGTTTGAGGCCTCAAATGCCATACTCAAGCAAGAATTATATCCAATGGGTTTTTTCTATGCAAATATATATTTTTCAAATGTTTACCAAAAAATGGGAGTGTGTTTAATACACACAGTTTAAAACCCTTCCCAGGGCATATCTTACAGGACAGTAGTGTTCCATTCATGCAAGAGGGAGGAATTGGTATCGATATTTAAAAATTTTGAAATTTCTCCATGTTTGAAATTTCTCTACTGCAACGCAGAAAGGAGTGACTTTACATTATTAAATATTAGCTCAGTAAAAAATTTATTAATTTATAATGAATATGCATTCCTAAAATAACATCAAAAGTAGACACTGGTTGCTTAAATAACCATCATTTTAATTGCTGGAATGTTCAGAGACATAATAAAACAAACCAAGCTCTATCTTTCGGTGTTTTTGTTTTCCTTTGTTTTTGCTGGGGAGGATTTGGCCTGAGCTAACATCTGTTGCCAATCTTCCTCTCTTTTTTTTTTTCTCCTCAAAGCCCCAGTACATAGTTGTATATTCTAGTTCTAAGTCCTAGGTGAGCCACCACCACAGCATGGCTACTGACAGACAAGTGGTGTGGTTCCACACCCAGGAACTGAAACTAGGCTGCCAAAGCAGAGCGTGCCAAACTTTAACCACTAGGCCATCAGGGCTGGCTCTGTTTTGCTTTGTTTTTCCAGCAGTTTTTATGTGTTAGGTTGCCCCTAAAACAAAATAATTATATCCATTTTTGCATTTTTAAGACCCGCAATGTAGAATCCTGATATTTCCACCCATACATTTGAACTATAAAAAGAAAAAGACATGGGGAGAAAAGCATTCTTACCTGGAGATCATGAATTAAATAATATGTATGAGTAGGGTGTGGTTAGGGGCTGGTCCCATGGCCGAGGGGTTAAGTTTGTTCTTTCACTTTGGCAGCCCAGGGTTTTGCCGGGTCAGATCCTGGGCATGGACATGGCACTGCTCATTAAGCCATGCTGAGGTGGTGTCCCACATAGCACAGCCAGAAAGACCTACAACTAGAATATACAACTATGTACTGGGGGCTTTGGGGAGAAGAAGAGAAGAAGAAGAAAAAAAAAGAGATTGGCAACAGATGTTAGCTCAGGTGCCAATTTTTGGGGAAAAAAAAAGATATTCAGCCAATCCAAGAACTTTGGAAAAAAAAAGAGGGGGGTATCTGGTTAGTGATAAGTAGGAACCAAGTATAAAAATGAAGGTTCCATTTTCTAAAATTCTTTTTGGCAGGGGAGGGATTAACTACCCAAATACCATTACCTAGTCAACTAAGATTAATTCTAGGCCAGTCATGAACTTCTTACATATCCTTAATCTTGAAATTATGAAGAATAAAGTAATCCATAGTTACAAAATAATCTGTGGCCCTGAGCAACTTACTGCAAATTCGGCAGTTTATCTTGGCTATATATAAGGGGTATTCAGTCATCATTCTCAGTATGCCATTTACTGTCCTAGCTACAACAATTAAGTAAAGATGGTTTCCTGCCTCAAGAAATTCAGACTCTCGAGGAGCAGATGAATATGTAAACAATTAAGTGAATAAACTTTTATAGTTAGAATAATAGAAGTACATAAAAAATCAAGTATACCCACAGACCCAGAAACAGTTTCTTAAAGAAAATGAGTCTTAAATGGAGAATAAGGATTCAATAAGAGGGCCAGGGAAAAATGTCATTCCAAGCAGAGTAAAGAGACTAAATAAAGCAAAGAATCATGATATCACATGATAATTTACAGGATTTGCATGTAATTTCATATGACTCAAGCATAAAATACAAGGAAGATTATGGTAGGAAGTGATACACTGAAAAGTTTGTATCATGTCATGTAGTTAATGAAAAGCCATCGAATGATTTTTAATTGACAAGTAACATGATCAGATCTTACAAAGATTTACCTGCTAGCAGTACTTAGGATGAAATGGAGAAATATGAACGTAGATAAGGGAAATCAATTAAAGTAGACCAGGCCAAGTGATGATTGGCTGAACTACACTTGGAGCCATGAGAATGGAGAAGAGGGAAATTTGTATCAGTAGTGTTAACAAAGGAGAATCAGTTGGTCTTTTTTACTACACGTGACCTTAGTTCAGACCTGGCTCTCCCACCTACTAACTGTGTGAGCTTAAATAATTTACAGAATTCTCAATTCAAATTTCTCCTCGACTTAAAAATAATAAGAGCTCCTAACTCAGAGAGTTATTGTGAAAATTCAATGAGTTAATGACATGTTAAATGCCTATCATAGTATAAGATCAATTATTTTTATCATCATCATCATCAAAGGAATGAGGGGATAATTAGTTCCCAGGTTTCTACATTTGAATCTGAAGATGAGTATTTACTTACAGAGAGGAAAAATAAATGACAAGTTTTGGACATGTTAAGTGGCTAGCACATAGTAGGCCCTCAATAAAAATGTACTGAGTGAATGAATAAATTAATCCTTGAAATGTCCATGGCAGAACTGGAAAATTTCTGCCTACATGTATCAGAAATTTTGGAGGCAGTCCTCGATTATAAAAATAGATCTGGGAGTCAGGAGAGTACAGGTATTCTTTGAAATCATGTATGATTGACTTCAATCAAGTGACGCACATACTATGAAGGACAGATGAGGAGTAAAGGAAGAATAGGAAATAGCAACATTTTTAAGATCAGGCAGAAAAGTAGACAAAAAAAGCACTCTGAGAAGATAATTATTTCCCATTGCCATACTTACTGTTTCGCAAAGGAAACTTATTTGTAACATGACATTTATCTCAAATCAGAAGACTTCTGTGAACATTTTCATACCCTTCATATAACAGTATATGTCAAGATTGTAAGGGGAAAAAAAGACAACCTATAAGATATAGGGGAAGTCTCTCTTTTCCATTCCCTTTACTGGAATTTTCATGAAAATATTTCTTAGTGAAGAAGCTCCGAGAAGATATATGTCAGATACTTAAATATAATTGACATGTGTGATAGGTGAGGCAGGAAGGAGGCTAATACTTCTCCTAAGATTAAAAATTAGAAAGTGAAAGTATGATTTTAAAAAAAACAAAATATATTAGGTCTTTGCCCACAGTTCCTTAAACAGAGTTCCTAAAATGTTTGTAATTTCCTTTTGTTCTACTATTTTTATAGACTGTTTGGTCTACTAATCATTTTGTTCCACTATTTTGTTTTGTTGTTGTTATTGTTCTAGTATTTGGCCTTTATCCCTGATTCCTGACCCGTAGCTCCTATGTCCCTTGGAACTTCCTGGTAATAGGAGCATCTTTTGTTTCAGTGAGGGCTTGGTGGGCCCCTAGATAGCTTCAGGATAGGTGCTGGTCACCAGAAAGACCAAGACATGATTCAAGGGTTGGAATTTTCAGGCCCACTCCTTGACCTCAGGGGAAGGGAGAGGGACTAGAGATTGAGTTAATCACCAATGGTCGTTACTCTAATTAATCAATTAAATCTCCATAAAAACCCCTAATTATGGGGTTCAGAGACTTTCTGGGTTAGCAAACACGTCAAGGTGCTGGGAGGGTGATATGCCCACAGAGAGCATGGAAGCTCCGTGTTCCCCTCTCTCCCCCGTATCTTACCCCCATGCATCTTTTCCATTTGGCTGTTCCTGAATTGTATCCTTTAAATTAAACCAGGAATAGTAAGTAAAGTGTTTCCTGAGTTCTATGAGCCATTCTAACAAATTATCTCATCAGAGGAGGGAGTCGTGGGAACCTCCCATACATAGCTGGCTGGTAAGACGTAGAGGTAGCAACCTGGGACTTTCAACTGGCATCTGAAGTGCGGACAGTCTATGGAACTGAGCCTCAATCTGTGCGGTCTGTGCTAATTCTGGGTAGTTAATGTCAGAAATGAATTGAACTGTAGGACACTCGGTGTCAGAGAATTGAAGAATTCGTTGTTGGATGGAGGAAAAAGTTACTCAAAAGTGCTATGCGTAGAAACAGTTTAGAAGAGAAATTAGCTAATGCAAATGCTGAGTACCAAACAGAAGTTTCAAGGGCTTCAAGGTATTTTCTATTTGCATGGCTAATCTATTAATCCTTAATAGCTGTATGCTCTTCAAATGCTATATTCCACAAATATGATTCCTTTCACTCAATTTGTTTTTCAATCTTAACAGTACAAATAATAAAGAGAAAACGCCATATATTGACTAGCCCTTGGTCTGTCAAACAGACTTTCAGCCTGCTAATAGGGTAAATGCCATCCACAAAGTGAGAGAGTGAGCCCAAAAACTAATTAAATACTAAAAATTTCCATCATTTTTCCTCAGGCAAACTTACACAAGACTGAATAGACTTCATTATTATTTCCTTTTCTTCACAATTAGCATCAAACTTATGTTGAAGGTAGTCTCTGCCTATCAACAAGATTAATATGGAAAAACTGCACTAGCTGAAGCCTGGCTCCAAACAGCAGAGTTTTTAAGACCAGTTCTTTTTACTGAGGAGCTGACAGAAAATCTCTAAAGATACTACACAATGTTCTTATGGAGCAAAGGATAACAGATTGTGTAACCCAGATCCAAACACCTCTCTTCAAACGCAGGTACAGGAATCCAATGGTAAAGAAGAAAAGGAATCGTGTTGGCCTCAGAGTAAGCATGACTATTGACCTTAACTTCCCCTTCTGACATTATTATGATATAATTCTTGTGGAGTTTTTTCTACATATAGTATTTTATATTTACAATACATTGCAGAATTTTTTCCCATTTAATCCTATGATCAATACTATTTATAGAACAGCCCCTTTTTTTTCCATTTCTTCTCATAACTCAGCAAGTATCATAAAGTGGAGGTCAGATCTTTGTATAGAAGAGCCCCCAGACCAAAGCTACTTTTATTCCATGTTTGACAGATATGGCAGTATACCTACTCTTCAAGCAATCATGTTTAGTACTGAATTCAGGTAAAATAACGTGCTTTTTCTCTACTATATATAAAACTTAAATTGGTATAGCCAGAGGCTGTTTATCCTAATAGTCTTCTCAGCCTAAGTTGAATTAATTCTCTTCCAGTTCTTTTTATGCAGTGCTCTCAGTCTGGGTACCACGGCTCTAAATTCCTAATTGCTATAAAATAATTTTCTTCCCTTGAGCGAAGCCTGGTAATACGGCTCTAACAGATGACCTCCAGAATATAATTTGTAATATGTAAGGCCTGGTCTGAGAATAATTTTACATATTTTAATTGAACCTAATAGAAATCACAAAAGCATCTCTAGTTTTGCCAGGATAGTTAAAAAAAAAAAAAGGCAATAATAATATGAATAAACTTTTAAAAAGCTTCTAAAATAAATCTTTCCTTCTAGTTATTTTAAAGTTACCCTTCCATCTTCATATATCCCCAGCAAATAATCATTGTTCAAGAATTCAAACCCAAAATTATTTCCCTTTAATTGGAGAGAAATTAACAAATTTGGATTCTGCTGGCTTTGTTATGAGAGAGTGTACTTTGAGATGGGGGAAGAAGAAGGCTCTGATTCTGTTTATGGCACCTGCTTCCTTCTTCAAAAAGTCATTTCAAAATCTTCTTATAAACTCTTTAGTTATTGGGCTGGCCTAGTGGTGCAGCGGGTAAGTGCGCACCTTCCGCTTCAGTGGCCCAGGGTTCGCCTGTTCGGATCCGGGTGTGGACATGGCACTGCTTGGCAAAGCCATGCTGTGGTAGGCGTCCCACATATAAAGTAGAGGAAGATGGGCATGGATGTTAGCTCAGGGCCAGTCTTCCTCAGCAGAAAGAGGAGGATTGGCAGCAGTTAGCTCAGGGCTAATCTTCCTCAAAAATAAATAAATAAACTCTTTAGTTATTTAAACAATCAAATCAAACCTAAAACCTGGTATATTTAAGTTTTAAAATATAAAAATAATTTGAGTTCTTCTTAAATAATTACCACTAAAACTGGCTAGTCATTCATTCATTCTAGACCCATTTTCTCAAGTAGATTAAGGCCAAGGCACAAAATAAAGTTACCTTGATAAAAACCACCCCAAGATTAGAAAATATCAACTAAAGATATATATTCCAGCCATAGCTAAAGAGAGTAAAATTGCAAGTGTCTTAAGATAAAGAGAGAAAACTAAAATAAACCCAAATTTTCCAAAAATATAGTAATAATAAGCTTTTCACTTATAAAAGGGAACTGTCTTCTGTATATAGGCAGCAAAAGAGCAATTCTCAGAGGAGCACGTTCCTACAGTTGTGGGCATTTTCCATAGTCAAGATGTTTTAATCCCAACCAAGCCACCCTCCCTCTCCTTTCTATCAAGAACATTTAAAACGACTTGGCTGGAAGATTAGAGAATACAGCTTGTGGTGGTTCTGGACATTTTTTCTGGTGAGAGTGCTCACACTAGTTAGCTCTTGAAAATATTCTCAACATATGGAACTACAGGCCAGTCTGCCCATTGTTTCCTAATTCCGTCTCAATTTATGGATAAGGCACTGATTCGTAAATGGAGCAGAATATGTACAAGGCGACAGAGTCTCTCAGTGCTTCATGGTGGCTGCATTCTTTAAAAACCTTTCCAAAATATAGGCATGACTTAAAAAGAGGAAGCCTGATGCACCCAGGAGAAATATAAAGGAGACAGTTGCGGCAGTAAAGGAGCCAGGAGAAACATTTGAAGAAAAAGGAAGAAAAAGGTGAAGAGTGCAGTGAAATTATAGCCATTGAATATTTAAAGAATTGGGGAAACGCTAAAAATAAGCATGAAGTATACAAATCAGGACAGGAAATTGTATATACCTCATGACTCCAATTTTGTGGTCCAATTGTGTACTTTCTATACAAACATATACCAAATACTGAGGAGTGTTCCCCCAGATTAAGCTGTTTTTCTTTACTTTTTCATTCTACTTTGTTATATTTTTAACACAAATTGTGCCTTATGAGGCTGAAAAAGTACACACTACACTCACCTGCTTAGTGAAAATGTGGCTCCTTCCTTTTCCATATAATTGGCGTAATGTGGCGCTGAAGCCCCCACTCTCAGGGGAGTTCGGAAGTACAGCTGTCGATTAAGGTTACTCCTTTCCTTCCGGTTCTAAGACACAATCCCGGAGTAGGATGGAACTTCCGGGAAATCGCGGCCTCTTTGGGGTCACGGCGGGTTGTTGAAGGCTTCTCGCCCCTCGCTCTCCAAGATGGCACCTGCGGAGCTCAGCAGGCACGCACGCCCTGTCCAGCCTCGCGGCGGCGCCTGGCCCACTCCCTCCCGGCCTTGGCCTCTGTCCTCGGGAACCCACTGAGGACGTGCTGGGCACCCCCGGGCTCCTCCAGGTGCAATGGACGACTGCCAGGGTGTCTCCTACCCCGTCAGGACTTGCGCTCCCAGGCGCCCCTGCGCGCTGTCGGCCGCAGCCCCGCCTTCCTCTCGTGTCTCTTCCTTGCTGCCTCTCTTGAGGTGATGTCGAGCAGTGTCGTGGTGCCTGAGCCAGGGCACGCACGGCCTGCGTGGCTGTCACTCTCTTTGAGGCACAGAGGTGCTTCTTGCTTCCCTTCCCCACTATCAGGTTTCCTGGGAGTGAAGCCCAAGCTTCCTGTGCCTTTTTTATTTTTTTCTTTTTTGAGGAGGATTAGCCCTGAGCTAACTGCTGCCAGTCCTCCTCTTTCTGCTGAGGAAGCCTGGCCCTGAGCTAACATACCTGCTCATCTTCCTCTACTTTATACGTGGACACCTACCACAGCATGGCTTGCCAAGCAGTGCCATGTCCTCACCCGGGATCCGAACCGGCAAACCCCAGGCCACTGAAGCGGAAAATGGGCACCTAACCCGCTGTGCCACTGGAATGGCGCCTTCCTGTGCTTTTTATCACCCACTCCCACAGTGGTGTAACCCTACACGCATGTCTGGCCATTCGCTTCCTCAGCCCCTGTCCACCTTTGTGTTTACTTGGCCTGACTTAAAACTTCTCTTAGTCCATCTTTCTCTTCCCAAGGCAGCAATTCTCCCCTTCTCAAGAACCATAATGGTGGAATGACTGCAGAGGGTTTGAATAATTTCAGGGGGTTTGAATAACAACAGTTTAATGTATACAACATATGCCGTCACATATTTTCAACTTCTATAATCCCTTCCCCCAAATATTATTTTTAAAGTGTAATAAAAGGAGTCCTAGGGTCATTCTGAAAGTCACAGACAGCCAGGTAATTCTCAATTATTGCCCACAAGATAACCTTTCTGGAAATATGTTCCATTTTGAATTCCCAAATAACACGTTGCCAATCCTGCTTAAGCCAAGAGAGCATGATGAGCCCTGGGAGCACCCTGTAATGTAGTATATGATGTGCTTAGCCTGCCATATATATTGGTATTCAATAATGTTAGCTATGATTACCATGCTGCAGAAAGGGGGCAGAAACAGATTTGATAGGAGTGCCACAGCAGCAAAAGAACTGATGTTTAAAGTACTTTGAAGGGAGCCCGGTATCCACATGGGCCCATAAAAAGCTAAACTGGCCACTAATTTCACAGCCAATTTCAAATGCTACCCTAGTCTAGCAAACAAAGAGCACACAACACACACTTTTGATCTCCTTGTCCGTAAAGGAAACGATGACACTGATACTGGGGGGAGGACTTGCCACCACTGTTTTAAATGTTCCGCCTTACAGTGAAAGGAATGAATCATACACGGAAACATGATTTGAACCCAAGTTATAGTAAGATGCTACATTACAAGGTTTGGCTATTTTTAGAAAATGTCACTCTAGAAATGAAAAAATAAATATATACACAACTGAAGGTACAGAGTTCTGCAGCCTGTTAGCCTGATTATTGAGAGAAGAGATGAGAGAGGGAGGGAGGGAAGGAATTAAAGAATCTTGCCAACATAAATTCTGAATTGAGGGAGTGAGGGGGATGTGAAGGGGATAGAGCTGATGAATTGTTGTGAAGATGAGTTTGGTTAGAAAACTTAAGGAAATCAGTTTGGACAACTGATTTTTGATAGATTATCTTCCAGATAGGAGTTGTAATAGAGCCTTTCTTTTTATTTTTTAAATATATTTTTAATATAATGTTAATATTTTACATTTTAAATATAAGATTAAGAGCCTTTCTTTTTATTCTATTTATTTATTTATTTATTTATTTATTTATTTATTTATTTTGAAAAAGGAAAGAACATAGCATCTGATTGTTAAAGAGTCTATAAGACCATTCCTCATTTAAACCAAGTGTACTTAATAAGGCCAGAACAAACTCAAACTTAACAATTTGTGGATTTTTTTTCTAAACAACCTACTATGAGATGACAAACATATAAAAGAAAAAATTGGGTAAATCATCTACAAGTTTATCAAAACCAGCAGCTACCATTTTGAATGTTCTTGGGTTTTTATGTTGTGTGAAAGGAAATCATAGTTTAAATTGTTCACAAAGATGCTACTTGATGCACTATGTGTGTAGTCCTCAGGAAGATTGTTTTGAAGGGCAAAGCAATGCTGCTGACTAATCGCGTTAACCTGATCCCAGGCTTAACAATTGAGTGGGAAATACCATCATGGGTAGAAGAGCTTCCTCTTTAGCACAGTATTTAAAGAAATAAAAATAAGGATGCTATTGAAGCTACTTCAGGTAAATTCTAAAGTACCTACTAAAGGCCCAGATTACGTTTTGGAAAAATATTTTTTATGTAATGACTAACAGTGATTTAAAATCACACAATGTATACCTATATTTCATAAATGTTGGTTTATGTCACGTGGTAACTCAAGTAACACTCATAGCTACAACTGTAACATAAAATATTCCAGAGGGGAAAACAATGAGAAGTCTCAAGACCAGAATACTCTCTTAAACTGAAGGAAAGGTAGATCAAAACATACTATTTTCATATTTTAAAAGCTCTTAAGACTTGGATTTTTCTGTAGCCAAAACATTTAACCTCTGATCAGCTCATATACAGTCTTATATCAATTTCTATGCACCTCTCAAACTCTTCATGTTTGATTATACTTTTCTAGAGGCCAGCAAAAATCTTCACTGAAATCAAAAATACCCTTCGGAGCAGAATTTCTTTTCCAAATGGCTTGGCTTGAAAACTAGAAGAGTCACAGTGCCCTCTAGTGACCCATTCATAAAACCCACTTTTATTTCAATTTCTGATAACAAAAAGTTTATGTGAATCTTACACGTTTTCAGGGAGTTTTTTCCCATAAATATTTATAAATGCCAGTTTCTATTTCTGAGGGGGAAAAGTATAGGAATCTATTTGCCACATAGCACACCGGAGAATGACTTCTTTTTTCATCCATTGCTCCAACAGTTACATTGTATCTTGAGGGCAAAAAAGGCTTAACTCCAATCAATCCTGCAAAGCAAGGTACATTAAAATGTACAAATGTAAAATTCTTAATCTGGAACTGTGATAAGAACCAATTTATGAAGTCGTAGATCTGTATTCTACTCCCAAATCTGTCAGTGCCTGACAATGAGACCCATGCCAAGAAACTCGCTGCACCTCACTTTTCTTCATCTGTAAATGAGAAAGGGTTGGCAGGCTTGGTGAGGATGCAGAGAAATGGATTCTAAACATTTCTACTGGGAGCATTGATGCTAGAGCCTTTCTGGAGGGAAAATTGGCAATAACTCTCAAACTAGTGGGAGTTTCCTAAGTATATTGGCAATAACTCTCAAAAACCAGGAGTTTCCAAATATACATTACCTTAGTGCCAGAATAATGGCCAATATTTAACTCTGACTCTGTCCCATACACTGTTTTAAGTGCTTTACGTTTATTCACTCATTTAAGCCTCAGAAAGATTCTATGAGGTAGCACTATTATTAACCCTATTTTACGTATCAGGAAACTGAGATGCTAAAGTTTGCCCAAGTTTACACAAACACTCGTTGGTAAAACCTGGATACAAACCCAGCTGTAAGGTTCAGAGTCCATGCTGCTAACTAACCATTACACTATACTTCCAGAACTTCATCTTCTGGGAGTTTATCCTAAGAAAATGATCAAGAATGTGCACAAAGAATTTTCAATCAGGGTGTTAATCTCAGCATCATTCATAATAGGGGAAAAAAAAGGAAAAGAACCTAAAAGACCAAATGTAGGGCATTCATTAAAATGATTGTATGAAAGCCAAACCATTGACTCTGTAAATAACATCTAATGACACGGAAATGTTCCCAAATATACGAAGTGAAAATAGCAGGTTAGAAACACACATACATATATATATATATGTGCAATGTGCTCTCATTTTTTAAAGAAATATATATTTAAGAGAAAGAGAGGAAAATTACCAAAGTATAAATAATAATTATGTCTAGGTGGTAAAAGTTGGGGAGTAATGATTTTTATTTGCTTCTTTTTTCTTTTTTATACCCATTTTCCAAATTTTCTATAGTTAATTCTAAAAATATTTTATTTTTAATGAGGGGCTCAGGCCAAATGTACTTTATGAAGCTTTCTAGATCTAAATTTCTGTGGTTTTGAACATAATAAATAAAGAATAGTCATGAAATTTTAGAACTGGGTGGGGGGGGCAGAATTTACCATCTTCTCCAGCGGTTCCCAAATCTGCTTGGTCCTCAGAATTACCTTGAATGATCAAAGTACAAACAGTCTGCTTCCCTCTTTTCCCCAATCCAAATCACCTGAAGATGAGGCCCAGGTGATTCTTATTATCTGACAGTGTGGGGAACTACTAATGTACTCCCATTGCATCATTTCAATCCTCTGATTAGCACATAAAACAGCACGCTTGTAAACCAAATGCAGACCAGGGTCATCATATACCATTGGCTGTTATAAGCTATCCAACTGCCGTGGACAAATTTTAATTTCAAGTTCAATTTCTTAATCGTCTTGAGGAAAAATCCATCTTAAAATACACAACAAATTTACTAATAAAGATTGTTTATCCATAAAAATAATGTTAGACCCAACACAGAGCAGAGAGAACATATTCTTACCCGTCTTCATCACAAATAATTTTTCCACATTTCTCAACTACATACTTATTTAAAGGAACCAAGATTTGTCCCTTAATGCCCATAGGACACAAAATCAGACCAAAAAAGAAAGAACATATTTGATACTATGAGGAGTGGGGGGAGGGAGGGTCAGTTAGTACAACAAAGTTTTGTTTTAAGCAAAAGATTGTCCAAAGGTTCTCAGTAGTCCTAGTTGCACAGAGTAAGGAAAAGGCACTCTGGACACAGTGACAGCATTTATAAATCAGGAGAGAAGGAAAGACTTGAAAAATGTTCATTGAAGTTCCAGAATTTACATATTTGTCCCCTTTCCTGAAGTCATTTGGCATTTTTTTAGAGCAGCAATTTTTATTTGTGGTATAGTAACCCAAATGAGTCTCAAATTAACTGTGCAGAAAGAGGTGGAGTTACACTAACTCACAGGGGGATGCACATCACAAGAGTCTGTCTTAGCCAAGCCAAGACCTAGTTGCATGGTACAGCATGTCACTTTGTGCAGGAAGACATCTGTCACAAGGTGTACCCCAGCAGAAAACAGGGGGCTGACTACTGATCTAAAATACATTAGGTAAATAAAAATGCAAGGTAAGATGGTTCATCTCTCATTCCTACCATTCAAAAAGAAATATCTCCTGGGGCCAACTCTGTGGCCGAGTGGTTAAGTTCGAGCGCTCCACTGCGGCGGCCCAGGGTTCAGATCCTGGGCGCAGACATGGCACTGCTCGTCAGGCCACGTTGAGGCGGCGTCCCACATCCCACAAATGGAAGGACTTGCAACTAAGATATACAACTATATATGGGGGTGGGGAGGGGGTTGGGGATATAAGGCAGAAAAAACAAAAGATTGGCAACAGTTATTAGCTCAGGTGCCAATCTTTAAAAAAAAAAAAAAAGGAAGACTGGCAACAGTTGTTAGCCCAGGTGCCAAAAGAAAAATATCTCCTGATGCAACAGTCTCAACAAAAAACATACATAGATATACTTACAACATTTAAAAATAAAAACCAAGACCAAGGTTGAATTGCAAGGCCCCATGAAAATAGTTTGACGATAGCGGACATCAAGGCAACATGAATTGTGGGTAGCCTGTGCTATTGGTTTGATTGCTCGGGTGACTTGTCAGATAACACCTTCCTCAAGCTCTAACTGCAAACTCTGCTGCAATTCCCTTACCTGAGCTTTGACATGGTCCTGGAAAATGTTCTACTCCAGGCAGCAAGCACACACATAGCCCAGAAGAACCATAATTAAGGTGGCAAGAAACCAAGGAAAAGAGCAAGCAGGATTAGTTCAATTGTTTCTTTTGCACGGGTAGCAGATGGACTCCAAGGTCTAATAACCTTTTTGTACCTCAGCTAAGGCTGACAATACATCATTATACTCAGATGGGAGCAAGCAGAAGGTGCCTGGCAACTTGGACTCAGATGCCTGGGCTTTTGTCAATGTACGTCATAATCTTAATATTAAACAGGCTTGCTCTCATTTGCCAGTCATCACCTCATTTTATGTTTTTCAAACACAAGAAGATTAAATAGTCTTTCCTGAAAGTACTTTAGCCCCTTAGATATAGAACAGTAGTAGTATTTAAGAGTCTCCCCTTATAAATTTATACATAAAACTGCCATGAGCCTTGATGGAAATTATATTAGTAAGTTTGGGGGCCTACCATGAGTAATATTTTCATTAGCCACAGTATGCACATAACGCAGGCTCTTTTTGGAATTCAGTGGGATACCAAAGTCTATTCCTTGGATCCCATTACCCTTGTGTTTGTGTGATTTATGTATATAAAAAGAAGTTAAAACTTCTATTTCTATTTAGTTCTATCTTTTCTTTTCTCTTTTTTTTTTTTGTGAGGAAGATTGGCCCTGAGCTGACGTTGTTGCCAATCTTCCTCTTTTTGCTTGAGGAAGATTGTTGCTGAGCCAATCTTTCTCTATTTTATGGGGGATGCCACCAGAGCATGGCTTGACAAGCAGTGCTAGGTCCATACCCAGTATCCGAACTTGCAAACCCCAGGCTGCTGAAGTGGAGTGTGCGAACTTAACCACTACACCACAGGGCTGGCCCCTATCTTTTCATCTTTAATCTCTATTTGTCCATATGTTATAATGCAAATAAAATGTGTGTGTGTTAGGTTGTATGCTCAAACATTTTAACTGCCTAGATCATGGTATGTGCTCAATTAATAGTTGATGAAGGAAGGCAAGAAGAAAAGAATGAAGAAAGGAAGGTGACCTGGGAATAAATCAGAATCACTGGACCATCAGCAGACCACATGCCCTTCTCACAGCACAGCACAGAGAAAATTCTATTAGTAGCACATGATCAGGAGGCTGGAAACCACCACTTCTCCCCGATATCCTACTGTCATGTCAAATTATGTCAATCTAGGAGGAAGATAGAGCTTGTTAATCTTTCATTTTACTCTACAGTGAAGAAGAGAAATTAATTTCTATCAGAAAACACAGAAACAATGGTTGGGGATGTAAATAACAAACCCAGTCTACAGGTCCCAGGTAAACAGCTTAACATATAGCTCATATTCTCCTGGCTTTCTCATTGCATATGCCAGTGAAAGAGAAGAAGGAGATCATTATATAGACAATGAGTCTGAGTCATCACTGAACTCTTGCAAATATCTTTGACAAACAAAACAATAGAATGAAAATATGTTGTCAGCAGAATTATCATTCTGATGAAAAATATATAACCATGTATGTTATTCCTAATAGGACCCATCCTCCCCCGTAGCCATGGACATTTGGAGTCTGAAGTAACTTGAAGAAGAAGAGAATTAGGAGGTTTTATGGACCACTTACTTCTCATCAACTCAGAGAAGAGAGGAAATTTCCCAGTTCAAACCTAACTTGGAGGAGAAAATTTTTGCCAACATTATATTGATGAATGTTGGTTTAACATAATATCTTCTCCATTCTTCTCCCAATGCTATACTCTCCTGCCATTTGACAACCTCCAGTGAGAAACGTTGTGTCTACTTCATCTTTCTCTTCTCACTATCATCCTATATTATATAACCACATACTGGGAATATCTTAAGTAAATATTACAAAGCGTCATAAAATACTATGTAGAAGAAAAATGTGAGAAAAGCAGTTGTATGGTAAAACAATTAGTGGAGGCAAAGAAGAAAATAAAAGAAAGTCATTGTAGCCAGGCCATTCAAGGCTTCTCTCTTAGATGGATAATGTCATATTCCTGCTTCTATGCAGAGAGGGGTTTGAATGTTTTCTTCCTTATCTTTCACAACCATTCCAAATCTGTTGATATATCATTAGATCTTTGCAAGATTGGTGTGAAACTTCTGCAAGAGCTAATATTTTAGAATTCCTTATGTAAAGGAATAAAAGTAGCCAAAGATCCTTCTCCCAGGTCCTAATTTTAGCTGGGTAACTGATTTCCTGTGGATCCTTGAAAATGTGTTTTAACCTTTCCAGGTCAAGGCCATGGCTTTCTCACTGGTAAAATGAAGCTAAATTATTTACCTGTACTTTCCTCATAAACTGTTTTGAAATCCAAAAATCCACTGCGAAGTTCTGAAACATTTTGTTACTTTTTTTCCTCCAAAGATAAAAAGGGACCGTCCCTCCAATGAGGGAAGACATGAAATCTACAGAATTAAGTTATCTCAGATGCTTAAATGTACAGCATTCTTAAAAAGAAACCTCAAACCTTCAGCAGTGGATAACCTCTCACAACTGAGTCACTGTTTTAATACATTCTTATAAAGCCGAGGTTTTAGAAAAGAGAGTAAAAATACCTTCTTTGGGCAATTTGTGTGCAAATGGAACAGCTTATTAAAGATTCCCTCAATGAGAATGTGTAAACACTGGTCTTGGCCACAAAGAAACAATTTCCTGGGGCAAACTTCATGGTCTGACTTACCAGAAATACCCTGGAAAGTGAACAGAAGGAAAGCCTTATACTGCTTTGTCTGTAGCCACAAAATATACGCGTAGGGTCCCACCCAGCCTGAATTTAACCCTGTGCTCCCCAAGAAGAACAAAAATAATAACAAAAGTTCCATAATGAGGCCATTATACATGTAAAAATAGTATCTCTACTACCTACACATGAAGGCCGATATAACTATGGTCCAAGAAACTGAGTTCCTTCAGAATGGAAATGTGAACAGGTGCCCTGTGATAATATTTTCTAGGCAAGAAACCACTCAAGGTTAGATCCGCTCCCCCCAGCTCTACTTAGTTTAAGTCCATGCTAGGGAGGAGTAATAGGATAGTACTTGCTAATTGACTCAATTTAGAGTATTTAATGGACCTAAGTGAACATTTACAACAAGACATCTAACTATCAAACAATTTTTTTTAAACTGTCATAATTGTAATTATCGATCTAATAGAAGAAGGTCTTAGAACAAATCACTCAGACAGGGAAGAGTCTATTCTTGTATGCTTAACTCCGTCTCTACTACCATCTTATGTCCAAAATCAGGTTTATCAGTGTCTTTCTAGCCTACTCCCATCCCATCAAACCATCTTACTGGCAAGATTAGCCACTTATTTTTGCAGATTAGAAACCATAGAGTCAACACTGACTTCTTCTCCTTCTCTCCTTATACTCAATTAATCAACATTCCTTTTAAATATTTCTTAGAAATGCCTCTCCATTTTCTCCACCACTACCATGATCCAGGCCTTGGCATCCTTCTCCACTTGCTTCCAACCTTGCCTTTTCACCACTGGTTCTCAACACTGGGTGCACGTTAGAATTACCTCAAAAAATTTGAAAAAAAGCCGAAACCTTTTACACAAAATTCCATAGAGCGTAAGTTCTTGTCACTTGCCTGCTTCCCTCAAAAGAATAAGAACTTTACTGTAGAAGCAAATGGAATTTTTTTTAATGGGAATACTTTATAGTAGTATTTGTATTCATATTATCAAAAGACTCCCAAGTATTTCTGGTCCCTGAGTGTAAAATACCTGTACCATTTATTTTGTAAGAGAAATTTCTCTTCGCCCAAAATTACATACAGGTTACAAATTGCTGTAACTGAGTTAGGAATAGTTATTACTATTATGCGATATAATTGAAAGAGCACAGAACTAGGGAATTTGAACTTTAGTTCTGATTTTTCATTATTTATTCTACCTAGCTTCAGTTTTCTTTTTTAAAGAAATGGGAATAATAATATTTCCCTACATACCTCGTATAATTATTGTCACAATTAAATAGAAAATATATATGAAAAAGTATGATCAACTACAAATCTCAAATGCCCTCCTCTTCAGTATATGCATTTTATTTCTCAATAGACTATAAACCTTTAGATTAACTCTGGTTTGTTATAAGTAAATATTGTAGGTTAAGCAATATTCTGCAAAGAAGAAAAATATTCTACAAAGAAGAAAAGCATTTTTCAACAGAGTTATTGTCTCTGTAATCACTTATGCTTACTATATACCAGAGGCGGCCTTCTCTTTGTAAAGAAACTGTAAGTCAGAGTATGTAAAACCCCTCTCAGGCTGCCAGCATATTCTCCCTCATCTATAATCACTCCTCACTGTCCTTGGCAAACCCTTCCTAGAGCTGCAAATAATTCCCACTCCCTAATTTCAAAGGTAAGAAAAAGCAGACCAACCAACAGGTAAACTGCCCGCCATGTATTGCTTCCACATTGGTTCATCAGGCCTGGTTATCCTCCAAACTCCCCTGCAAAGTGGGCTGGTGAAAAATACAGGAGAAGCTGCTGCAAAGGGTGAGGATGCTCATATCTGGTGAGGGTGCCTCCTCATGTGTTTGCCTGTGAGAAACAAGAGTGCATCCAAATGTGAATCAACAGGATGGGACTGAATGAGTGCAAGAGGAAGGCAGAGGGCCAAAGCCACACCGCAGACACTCAGACAGATGTAACTCTGCCTTGGATCCTAGGCCCCCACTTGAAGATTAATCTAGACTATCTCCTGATTCAGGGACCATAAGAATAATTCAAGAGACCTGAAGGATTTCTAATCATATCCCAATATACCAGATAAATCCCAGTTAAGTTCATATCCCATGGGATCTTAGCCAAAAACACTCTTCTCATAAAACAGGATCTACCTATATAAAACCTCTTTATACTAGATATTTAGAAACATGAGCAAGTTTTAAAAACAACCCAGTACATGATTCTGAATATGAATTTAGAGGATTCCTCAATTAAACTGTATTTGAATGCAATATTCAATTATTTTCTTATTCAGTTGATTTTATTGAAAAATTACTTATTGACTGAAAATATTATACTAAATTTTCTATTGGCAAAATACTTTTTCTTTCTATCAAAGAGTTTGCAATATAGTGTTCTGTTTCTCAACCATTTGGAGTTATTGAATCTTTTGAAAATCTGATGAAAGATACAGCTGCTCTTAACAGAAATGTATAAATACGTATAAAATTTGTATCAATTTCAAAGGTTGAAGACTACCTGGTGCTTATTAACCACCTTTAATTTGAAGGAAAAATCAGAATGAAGATAATATAAAGTAGCATAACATTACAGCAAGAAGACCTGCAATCCAAGCTTAGAACAAGGATCATTTATTTAGGTATAAAATGTTCAGGTAAGGATTCATGATGGAAGAATCTTTGAGGATTGATCTTGAAGCATGAGGACTTTGCCAGACGGAGGTGGAGATGGGAAGACAACATTCAAGCCTACGGTAATGACATAATCAAAAGTAGAGGATCACATAAATGTATGAATATTAGGCATGTCCAAACAAGAAAAATTTTAAAGTCCCACTAGAAAGTTTGGACAATGCCCAGTCATTAACGTTTTTTAAACAAGCAAGGGAGATAATCAGAATAGTGCATTAGAAGGATTATCCTCATGACAGTGAAGGATGAATTGGTGTGGATAAAGACAGAAGATAGAGAGAAGGTTATTGCACTGGTATAAGAGAGAAGTAATGAGTCAGTGGCAGTAAGGCTCACGTAACGACACTTCAGAGGCAGAAACAAGTAAAATTGCCCATTGATTAAAATGTGGAGGGTGCAAGAAGGTGAGATTAGAGGTGATTACACAGATACCTCTTTTAAAATGTTAGGAACATTCATCAAAAACAATTTCTCCCAAAGAGAAAGAATCTCATCAAAAGAGTTTTCACAACAGTTACTTGATGACCGGCAGTGGGCAGCAGAACTTTTATCAGAAGCCAGCTTCTTGCCTCAGGCTCAGCACTTTCAGAATAATTGAGAGCTAAATGGGACCCAAGAGATTATCTAATGCAATCTTCCTTGAGTAAACAAAAAAATTCACGTCCAGGGATGTTAAGGAAGTCACTTTGGTAATAAACAACAGAACTGGAACTAGAACTTTTGTCTCCTGACTCCCATTTCAAATGTACTTTACTCAGCCCTATATTTTCAAATGTTTTTTGAGTTATGAATTAACCCAGTGGACTTGGAATTAACCTACGTCCCACAGAGCAGGCCTCTAGAGAATATTCAGCTGCCATACTGATGGATTATTAGGGTTGCTTCCAGCTGTTTAGGCAGAACCTCTCAAACAGCTGGCTGAGTGGAGGGATGAGTGACTACACATGTGTGTGCTTAGTGAGGAAAAGGTTAGAAAGGGGAAAACGGTGCCCTCCACCCTCCCTTTCTACGTTTCGTCCCAATTCTCTTAGCTGCCTAGTGGCTGCTAAGGGATCTGATATCAGAGGACTCCATGTCTTCCCCTCCAGCCTGCCCTTCTCTCTCAACTGAGCCTCGTGACCCCAAATTTTCTATCCCTATTCCTTCCTTGAGAGAATGCTAGTACTTAAAAATCTAACTCTGTGGAATAGAAAAGCAATGTAATGAAAATGGCATTTGAATTTCAGCGTTTGAGAAGCTACAGTGAAAGAGCCCCTTCACTACACTGTTACAGGAGCAGAAACCACATGCTTTGTCAAAAATGGCTGCAAAATCAGACTCTATGGGAAAAGGACTCAGGAGTATGTTCAACAAACTGCACAGGCGATTGTAATGTTTAGCAAGGTTAGAAGATCTCCAGTACAATGTAAATGCAAATTCTTTCCCCTGAGATTGCATTTCAAGTGTTCCATTTCAACGGCTAATCTAAGACTCTTAAAGAGGAAAAAGGCAACACAAAACTACTGGAGATTGAATGTGACAAAGCAAGTAGTGGAAGTAGAAGGTTCTGGAAATTTCATCTAGCATCTCGTTTCTCATGCAGAAGAATGCCTCATGTATTGCAGAAATTTCCCAACGTTGTACATTCATGGAAAGAAAGAGTGAATGTAGTTGTTTATTTTTCCCATATTTTTCCTTAGATTACTGATAGAGAGTAAAATTCCAAAAACAGATATCGATTTCAGCTTAATTTCTGAAGGAGAAAAAAGAAACTAAATGTAGACAAAATTTGATAGCCAATTTACCCTCCATATGCTAAATCATTAACTTGTTCTCTGCTTAGGAGCCAAACAAAGATTTATGTGCCCCAAAATATTCAACTCACTTGACACGTTACATTAGAAAAAACAGCAGGCTTGTCACTTAGTGAGATTCTGCTTCGTGGCTATTTATAAATGGAATAGAATAACAAATCATTAGGACATGTTTGAGAAGGGGGAAAAGGCATGAATAACTACAGTTATTATATTTCATATGTCAGTCTACTATCTCAGCATTTATAGAGCCCACAGGAGGAATTTTTTGATATTTCTTTTCAGTTAAAACCAGCTGGTAAAATTTATAGCTTTTCTGGTTCACAGAAAACTATGGCCTTTGTACAGGAAGGGTGTTGGGCTTCTAGTAAGCAGAGAATAAATGATATTACCAAGAAATATTACTTTTCAACTTACTTTATACTGGCTCTATATCACAGTCTAACTTCAGTGTTTCTCCAGGACCTTCAAAATCACAGAAAAAGAAATCATATTGGAAAATTAGATTAGTCTTGCAGAAAGAATATCTCAAAGTAGGAACAGTTTTCTATGTTAGATGAAGTTTCTTTTAGATAAAGTCAGGTTGTACCTGCACACAAATGGTCCTTGACAAAACATTATACTTATTAGCTAAGGTAAAGCTTACTCAGCAAGATCCATTATATCTTTCTCTACAGCAGCACTGAATATGGTCTTTTATATGCAATATTTTTTTCCATACGGTAGACAGTAGGAATATATACAGAAAATGGGGCTAATTTGGGTTACTTATCAAGTGACACACTCAGGAGACCATAGAACAAGTTTCAGGATATTCGGGGTGCATTGAAATTATACTTATTGTGATGGGATGAAGATTCTTGCCATGTATTTCAAGCATGAGAGAGAATTCTTGTGGACTAGCAATGCTCTATTTCCTAACCTAATTGGTTACTTTGAAAATCAGTAAACTGTAATTTTTGCACATTTTTCTATACATTTGTTACATTTCACAAAAAAAAATTTCAACAAAAGAGAACATATTTCAACCATTCATTAATCTCTGTGACCTCCTGAGACCGTATTAAAATTACATTGAAAGGATTTTTTTTTTTAAGTTTGAAACCCACAGAGCAAAAAGAATAAAAGAGGATAAAACAGAAAAGAGAGATGTTAACTAAATTTTGATAAGTGGAAAATACGTGGACTCATAAAAACTGACATAGAAGACAAGAGAAAACTAAATGCCTGCAGAGAAACAAGATGCAAACCTTGAAGAACCATGAAAAGGCTCAAGGATTGGGTCTACCAGGTACTGCTGAAGTTTGGGTAATGGTGGGACTGAAAATAAAAGGATTGGTTATCAGTATGTATAAGAAGCAGTTAAACCCCCAGATGCCCTCCATCACCCTCACAAAAGACTAAAGAGGTTACACCTTAGAAACTTTGGACTAGGAGTCACTGGGCACAGGTAGGGGAAGTGATGCCACACTGAGAGAAATTCCAGGTACTAAATAATGAGCCAGCCCCTTTAGCCACCCCCTCCTGACTTGACTCTTGGAATGCTGGCAGTGAGCCTTATAACCCCTAGGCAAGAAGGTAAGGGATTCCTACCTGGGAAAACTGACCATGTATAAAGATCCACATACTCAGAGTTGAGTATGGACAATGAAGCAGTGAGCTCCCCACCCAAATAGCCTATAGAGAAGCCCGTTAGCCAACACACCGAGCAGGCGTGCATGCGCATGCGCACACCCACACACACACCCACACACACACACACACACACACACACAGAGCTTTCAATCAGCTCTTCAATCCTTCATTCTTAACTATGAACAAGCAAAACTTACCAGATATCTGAAGAAAAATCTTTGACGTGAATGATAGTGACATAAATAAATAAAAAGAAAAATAAAGGTCAGAAGAAATAGAGTGAATACAAAAAATAAGATAAAACTTTTAAAGACTGGGATTAACATCTTCAAAGAGATAAGAGAAGATATCAAATTCATGAAACAAAAATAGACTGTAATTAAAAAAACACAAAGAGAAAATAGCTCTTGAAAATTATAAATGATGATTGCAGAAATTAAATATGAATTTCTAGATTTAAAAAGTGCTAAATAATGGAGATCAATGAAAAAGTTTATGACGATAAAAGACTAAGAGAAGATCTGGGTCAGCCCCATGGCTGAGAGGTTAAGTTTGCATGCTCTGCTTCAAGTGCCCAGGGTTTTGTCAGTTTGGATCCTGGGCCTGGACCTAGCACTACTCATGGAGCCATGCTGAAGGGGCATCCCACATAGCAGAGCCAGAAGGACCTACAGCTAGAATATACAACTATATACTTGGGTGCTTTTGGAAGAAGAAGAAAAAAGAGAGAGAGGGAGAGAAGATCCTAAAAGCCTCCAAAGAGAAAAACTATTGTGGGCAAAAAATTGGGAATTAGAATGTTGTCAGACTTCTCAAGAGCAATACGAGGCTCTGGAGAAAATAGCACAATATCCTAAAATTCTGAGAGAAATCCATTTCCAATGTAGAATTCTATAACCATCCAAATTTGGTATCAAATGGGAGCACAGGATAAAGATATTCTCAGTCCTACAACTTCTCAAGAAAATTTGTCTCTCATGTATCTACTCAGAAAGCTACTGACAATGTGTTCCACCAAAACTAGGGAATAAACCAAGAAAAAGGAAGATAAGAGGCCCACAAAACAGAGTAAAGAAGCAAATTTATAGAATATTAGTCAACAGAAATCCCAGGGCAATAACCATGTAGAAAACAAAGACAACAACTAATCGGCATTAAAACAGGAGGAAGGAAAGCTTCAGAAAGGATGTCCTTAAGAAAAACATTAAACTGATAGATTACCTGATGTCTGAACATACAGAGAGAAAATTCAAATTTCTGACATTAAGTTTAAAGATAATTAGTGACAGATAGAAAGAAAACTAAGGAAACCAGAAAGGAGGAAGGAAAAACGTCCAAGAGAAAGGAAAAAATTACACAGGAGAACCTGGGCTTCCAACCAAGATGAACTAGCAAGGGCTAGACTTACACTACCACCTGAAACAAACAAAAAAAGATAATATATATGAAACAATGGTTTTCAAGACACTGGACCGTAGGCAACAAAAGATAGTGATCTCTAAGAGATTGCTCCATCCAATAGCATATTACATATTCTTTTAAAGTGTACACAAAACATACCATACTACAGACTGTGAAAAAAGGCTCAACAAAAGAAGACAAATACTGTATAATATCACTTACATGTGGAATCTGAAAAAGCCAAACTTACAGAAACAGAGAGTAGAATGGTGGTTACTATGGGCTGGGGAGTTGGATAAAGGGGGAGATATTTATCAAATGGCACAGACTCCAGTTATAAGTTGAATAAATTCTAATGTACAACATAATGTACAACATGTACATTAGAATTTATTGTACATGTACATTAGAATTTATTCTAATAATAAACATTGTTTATTATTAATGATCTAATCTAATCATTAGATCTAATGTATGACATGGTGATTATAGTTAATGATATTGTATTATATACTTGAAAGTTGCTAAGAGAATAGATCTTAAACGTTCCCACCACAAAAAAGAAATGGTAATTTTGTAGCATAATGTAGATGTTAGCTAACATTATGGTGGTAATCATTTAGCAATATAAAAGTGTATCAAATTAACACTTGTACACCTGAAAGTTACACAATGTTGTATGTCAATTATATCTTATTAAAGCTAGAAAAAGGTCTCAGTGGCAAATAAGCATTGCCAACTTCATACTTCATTTGTTTAAGGAATTGCAAGTTAAAAACAACAATGTGATACCACTACACACCTGTTAGAATGGCCAAAATCCAAAACACTGACAACACTAAATGATAGTGAGGATGTGAAGCAACAGGAGTGCTCATTCATTGTTGATGGGAATACCAGATGATCCAGCCACTTTGGAAAACAGTGTGGCAGTTTCTGACAAAATTAAACATACTCTTACCACACAATCCAGCAATCATGCTCCTTGTTATCTATGCACGTGTGTTGAAAACTTATGTCCACACAAAATCTACACATGGATGTTTATATCTGCTTTATTCACAATTACTAAAACTTGGTAACAACAAAGATGTCCTTTAATAGGTTAGTATATAAATACACAGTGGTACATCCAGATAATGGAATATTATTCAGCACTAAAAAGAAATGAGCTATCAAGCCACAAAAAGAAATGGAGGAAACTTAAATCCATGTTACTAAGTGAAAGAAGCCAAATAGGATGAGATTAGAATAAATCTGATCAAAGGTGTGAAAGACCTCTACATTAAAAATTATAAAATGCTGTTGAGAGAAACTAAAGACTTAAGTAAATGGAGAGATATACCTTGTTAATGGGTCGTAACACTCAATATTGTTAAGATGTCAATTTTCCAAATTAATGTATAGATTAAAGAAATCCAATGAAAAATCCCAGTGGGGTTTGTGTAGAAACTGACAAGCTGATTCTAAAATTTACTGTAAATGCAAAGGACAACCACAACAATTTTGAAAAAGAACAAAGTCGAAGGATTAACACTTCCTGATTTCAAGACTCATCATACAACAACAGTAAAAGGCTCCAGGGAGACTGTGCAGCACCCCCAGAACCTTCAAGAGAACAAGACCAGACCCTCGGGGACAGCAGGGAGGCCCAGGGCAGGAGTATCGGCTGGGTTCCAGCCACCCCCAGTGCCACCAGGCTGCCTCGTCTAATGAGGTTTACATACCGCCAAGCACATCCAACAAGGATATGAAGCTGGAGGTATTCAGCAGGCCTCTAGCAGACTCCTTGGTGCAGTTGGAGGACTGCACACCCACGATCCCAGATAGAGTGACTGGCTACTCCCTGAACCATGCTGGCTTTGGAGCCTCAGATCCCGACATAACTCAGTTCATCCCCCTAACTGCTCAGAAATTCATCTCAGATATCGCCAACAATGTTGATGTCCTGTGGCACTGCAAAAGGAAGGGCACAGCTTCTAGCAGCTCCTGAAGCAAGAAAAGGGACCACAGGTACACTCTAAGCATAGAGGACTTGACTTCTGCCCTTAGCAAGTATGACATCAGTATAAAGAAACCACAACACTTCACCAGAACCATCCAACCTAAATATATTTGTCTCTCCCCGAGTCTCCACACCAGCTTGTTTTCATAATAAATTTCATTGTGACAAACAAAAAAAAGAAAAGAAACTACAGTAAAGACAATGTGTTATTGGAGTCAAGATACATAAATAGCTGAATGGAACAGAATGGAGAGCTAAAGATAGACTCACCCACATATATATGGAAGCTGATTTCCATAAAGATGCAAAAAAAAAATTCAGCAAAGACAAAAGTCTTTTCAACAAATTGTGCTGGAACAACTGGATATCTATATGCAAAAAAAAGAACTTTGATTTACACCTTACACCTTATCCAGAAATTAATCCAAAATGGATCATCAGCCTAAATGTAAAACCTAAAACTATAAAACTTCTAGAATAAAACTCAGAAAATCTTTGTGACCTGACCTTGAGTTAGACAGAGTTTTCTTAGATACAACACCATAAGCATGATCTATAAAGAAAAAAATTAATAAAATAGACTTCATGAAAATTTTAAACTTTTGCTTTTTGAAAGCTTTTCAAAAGTTAGGAGAATAAATACAAACCACAAACTGGGAGAAAATATTTTTGAGTCATAGATCTGATAAATGGCTTGTGTCAGAATATATAAAGAAGAACTTAAAACTTAATAATAAGGAAATTTTTAAAACTCAATTTTAGGAATGAGCAAAGAATTTGAACATACACACTTCACTAATGAAAATATGCAGATGGCAAGTAAGAACATGAAGAGATACTTGACGCCATAAGTTATGGGGCAACACAAATTAAAACCACAATGAGATATAACTACACACCTACTAGAATGGCTAAAATTGAAAAGACTGACAATATCAAGTGTTGGAGAGGAGGAGGAAGAATGGAAACTCTTATACACTGCAGATATGAATGTAAAATGATACAACCACTTTGGAATACAGTTTGGCAGTTTCTTAAAAAGTTGAACGTCAGGGGCTGGCCCTGTGGCCGAGTGGTTAAGTTCGTGTGTTCCTCTTCTGTGGCCCAGGGTTTCGTTGGTTCAGATACTGGGTGCAGACATGACACGGCTCATCAGGCCATGTTGAGGCAATGTCCCACATGCCGCAACTAGGAGGACCCACGACTAAAAATATACGATTATGTACCGGGGGGCTTTGGGGAGAAAAAGGAAAAATAAAATCTTTAAAAAAAAAAAAGTTAAACATCAGCCTACCATATGATACAACCATTCCACCTCTAGGTGCTCAACCAAGAGAAATGAAGACATATGTCCATACAAAGATTTGTACATGAATGTTCATAATATTTTTATTTTTAATAGCTAAAAACTGGAAATGACCCAAATGTCCATCAAAAGATGACTAGATAAACAAATGGTAGTACAACCATACAATGGAATACAATTTGGCAATAAAAATAAGCAAACAATTATGATTTGCAACATGAACAAATCTCAAAATAATTATGGTAAGTGAAAGAAGCCAGACAAAAAAGACTAATGCTTTAAAATTCCTTTATGTAAAATTCTTGAAAATACAAGCTAGTCTATAAGACAAAAAGCCTGTCAGCGGTTGCCTATCAGGTGATGGGCAGTACACAGAGATTATAAAGGGACACAAGGAAACTGCTGAGTGATGGGCACATTCATCATCTTGATTATGGTGATGGTTTCATGGGTGTAAACACATGTCAAATCTTATCAAATTTTCCTCTTTAAATGTGTACCATTGTGTTGTGTATTATACCTCAGTAAAGCTGTTTTCAAAAAACTATGTCAAATAAAATGTAATCATAGATATGAATAATATTTACATAATTGTAATAATATAAACCTGAATATTAATTTAACCGAAATTGTGACATACTTTTTTGAGATGCTGGAGGCTGGACTATTTAATTTGCATTTTTCTGATTTCTGGCAAGGTTTTGCATCTCTTCACATACTTGTTGGTCATTTGAGATTTTTCCTTCTATGAATTGCTGATTTATGCACTTCGCCCATTTCAATTGGTTTTCCTGTGTTATCCTTGCTGATTTGCAGGAGTTCCTTATATATTCTAGATATTAATTTATTTTGGGTTATACATGCTGCAAATGTCTTCTCTTAGTCTAACCCTGTCAGTTAACTTTGTCTAGCTCCTTCCTCTTCTTTGCAGGCCACCCAACTTTTCCTATCCAAAATACTGAACAGGTCACAACTTCAATTGACTTTATGTGTCAACTGTTTTAACTTTATCACTCACTGCTATCCTGGAATTTAATATTCTGAATAAACTACAAAATATCCTAAAGGGCCATATAATTCTATAAAATAAAGGATTCATCAATGAGATTTCCTGGAGTATAAGTTTGCTCCAGCCAGAGAAATCTATACGTAACTTTAGAAAATAGCAGGCTATGTAAAGTGGTGATAATACGTTTTGTTAAACTTAGTCTGCTGCCCCAAACTTCCCCATGTCCACTTATTTTTCTAAGAGGCAGTGTTGTACACTGGTAAACCTTTCTAATGATGGACATGATTTTGAATCCCAGAGCCTCCATTTTCTATGTAAAATGGAGTTGGTAATATCTATTTCATAGGACTGTTTTGAGGATGAATTATGATAGTGTATGTAAGTGCTTAATTAGAACAGTACCTGGACTATAGTTAGCACCACTAAATGGTAGCAAAGATTATTACTTAGACTGCCCTTCCCTAGCCCATGCTCCCTTTCAACCTGGAAAAAAACCCTTCTCTTTACTTTGTTTTTCGTTTTTGGGGTTTTTTTTGTTTGTTTGTTTGTTTTTGCTGAGGAAGATTCGCCCTGAGCTAACATCTGTTGCAAATCTTCCTCTATTTTGTGTATGGTCCACCACCACAGCATAGCCACCAACCAGCAGTGTAAGTCTGTGCCCAGGAACTAAACCCAGGCCACTGAAGCAGAGTGTGCCAAATTTAACCACTAGGCTGCAGGTGCTAGCCCCTATTTATCTTTTAAAGTTAAGTTCAAAAGACATCTCTTCCATAAAGTCATCCCCAAATCAGTGCAAGCTGACTCCAGTACAGTACTGCTTAAACCCCATTTTCACCCCCCAAAATATTAATCCCCTCTTTTCTGTGGTCTCACGCACATTATTCATTTGATTTATATGTATCTGAGAATACTGTGATGAACTCAGCATGAGCCTATTTCCCACAATAAAATGTGGGAAGTCAGGAATAATTACCTAGGTCACCCATTCTTACCAGAATTAAGGTTTTCCTCTTAAACATAGCTAGCAACTAGGCTAAACATGTTATATAGATACAAATGATAAAGGGATCAGTCAAAGAAAAGAGAAACAATACTTTTGCCTATCATAAATAAAAATATCTTTTAAAATCACAGGAGGAAGAAGGACAAGAAAGAGGAGGAGGAAGAGCAAAGGAAGAGGAGTTGCGGAAGAGGACAAGGAGGAGGGAGAAAAAAGATGGTGAAGAAGCAGCCTATAGAAGATTCGGCATATAACAGTGTCCTGCAATGTTACATCTTTGCACAGTAGTTCAACTATACACACCAAATGAATTTCATCAGTAGAGTTTATTTAAATTGTTATATTTAAGTCAATGTGTATCTATCATTGATGTCAGTCATCTTTCATTTTTAGGTCTGTGTTAAAGAAAGTTATAGTCAATTTTCTCAACAAGTCATTGTAGAAGCTCACAGTGAGAAACTTTACTTATATATGGAAACTTTCACTTCTGGGTGAAAATTACATGCTTAATTAAAATGATCTTTTATGGGCCCCCTGTCTGTAACACTCATCTTTCTGAAAAGGGGTGTCATATATGGCAACACTCATAATGTGAAAGCCAAATTCCCCAGTATAAAAATGTTTCCATTCTGTTTTAATGATGATTTAATAAAGAAAGGAACATACATATGACTCAAAATTTAAATAAAATATGGTTTAATCTTTAACTAGAACATTTTCATTTTTGTTTTAATTTTTTAATTCTGAAGAAAAATAAGACGTTACATTTATTTAATAATCACATATTGGAGTAAGGTTTACCCAACTCCCATTTACCTGTTGTCAAAATCATTTTCAAAATTAAAAATGAGTACTGATGACTTTAGACATTATTCTTGTCTTTTGAATATGTTCTAGTTATCTATTTCCACCAAAAAAATCACTCCAAATTGGAGCGGCTTAAAACGGCAACAATCATTGTATTATTTCCCGTGGTTTCTATGGGCCAAGGATTTAGGGAAAGCTCATCTGGGTGGTTCTGACCTGGGGCCTCTCACGTATTGCAGGTATTTATATAATATCTTGGAACTTTTGGAGGTCTTACAAAGAATATTCTAACCCTACCTATCCCTTGGATCTTTGTCCTAAAGACCTTTTTAAATTTGAGAACAATTTGTTATCTGAAAAGACGGCTCTGAATCCTTTGTGTTTTCTGTGAATTCCATTCAAAACTGAACAATTTGTTCCTGAGTTCATCACTCTCCTCTTTCATTTTATTATGGGCAGCAAGAAGAAGCCAGACCATTGAATTCATTAGGCACAGTCTATGTTCCACGTTCACACAGGCAAGAATTTTGCTAAACTTTCTGCCACTACATAACAAGGGTTCCCTTTTCTCCAACTTCCAACTATGTTTTCCCCACTCTGCTTTAAGCACTCACAGCCAGCCTTTGTGAGACTCTCTAGGCTTCTGCTAACACTCTCCTGGACTTCCTTCCAGCTTTTGCTAACAACCTCCCTAAGCGCTTCAGTATTTCACTAAGTCTCTTCCTAAAGGATTCTGTCCACACTAGGTTTTTGTCATGTCAGCACTCCATTTCTGCAAAAAATTCTGCTCCAATTATCTATTGCTACGTGATAAATCACCGCAAAATGGAGTTGCTTAAAACAACAGCAATCATTTTACTATTCTTCACAATTTCTGTAGGTCAGGAATTCAGAAAGGGCTCAGCTTATGGTTCTGGCTCAGAGTCACTCATTTGTAGTCACACAGTAGCTGGACTGGAACAATGAGGAGCCAGAGCAGCTGGGATGGCTAGACACATCTCTCTTTCCACGTAGATTCAATGCTTCTTTATGTGCGCTCTCCATGTGGGCTAATTTGGGCTTCCTCACAGCACCGTAGTTATCAGGGGAGTTGGTCAGCTTACATGGTCTGACTTCCACCAGAGCAATCATCCCAAGAGAACCAAATAGAAGCTTATGTCTGTTCTTATGTACTATCCTACGTCATGCAAATTCACCTCAACTGACGTTCTGTTTGTAAAGCATTTACAATCCTACCCAAATTCAAGGCGAGGGAGCCTTTAGGCGTGAGTGGTAAGGTCCATCTCTTTAAGGGTGAGTGGTAAGGTCCTAAAAGTGCATGCAGCAAGGGAATTATTTTGCAACCATTTTTCAAAAATACAATCTGCTACATAATAATACTTTTAGACTTTGTTCCATATGGTTTCTTTCTCTAGCTATTTTTAAGCAAGAAGTAAAACAAATGATCAGCCATTGGAGCAGGTTCCCAGTTGGGGCTGGAAGGAGGGCTGTCATTTAACACTAGGTAACTGTGTTGTTGTTGTTTTTTACCATGACAAAATTGTGGATCCATAATCCTAATTGTTATGTGAAATTAGGTTTTCAGTGTATACTTTAAAAGGAACCCATGCTTCTTTTGTCTTAAAAAATATCTATTTATAAATACAATTGTTTTATTTTTCTTCTGTAAAATGCTAGAATATATTGCTATTGTGCACCTTAATTCCTCTATAATGAATGGTATAAAATATCAAAGATTTATTCCTTTACTCCTTTTTCATACACAACAATTTATATGAAGCTTTCTTTAAAATAACTTTATTAGTATAGCAAATAAAAGCAATAGTCATATCTGGTTGGTAGGGTTAAAAGTCACTTTTATTTTTCTAGAACATTTTTTACATTGACCAAATCTTCTAGTGAAAATTATTTTTATTATTGGAAAATAATCAAAACTCTTTTCAATTTAACTTTATTCCTTTGCATGGTATGTTAACATGCTGGAAACTTAAGAAAGACTATATTCTCAGTGATTCCAACACCTCCAAATGTCGGTATGTATTGCCATAAGCATATAATTAGGAGAAAGACAAATATATGAAAATAAAATTTAAGAAGCAGTTTAATACGTCTAATGCCATAGATACACACATACATAACTCACTCCTGCTTTACAGAAGTATTAATAAAATGATATTGTATCCCCTAGAGTGAGGGACACATCCATCATACAAAGTGTGATTTGTGTTTCTATGGCAGTTTAGGGGAAGCAAGCCTTCTTAACCCCTCCTACTATCCCCACAGGGCCCCACTTGCCCTTACAACTGGGGAATAGACATAATCAGACAGTATGAATACCTCCTGTCTCTGAGTAAAGTAACTTTCTCTTGAACTGAACATACTCTGGATTTTTTTGGACAGTCCATTTCTAATTGTTGTGTCTCATAAGCATCTTTATATGTCTTAATTTTTGATGGAGAAAATAGGTCCCTACCTACAGGTTTTCCATGCTAACATCTCTATCAAGTCCTATGCCAACACACAAACATCAATCCAAGTGAAAATACAACGTGGCAGACTTGAAATGGAAAGAGCATGGATTTATGGAGTCAGAAAGACTAGCATTCAAATCCCTACTGGCCCACATATTATCTCTGGGATCTTCAGTAAATTCCTTCTCTCTGAGCCTTTGTTACCTTCACTGTAGTGATGGCTTCACAGGTGTTTGGGTGTGTTCAAACCTATTAAATTGTTTGAGTTAAACATGTGCGTTTCTTTGTATAAAAATTACTTCTCAATAAAGCTGTTTAAAAAAATGGTCTATGGTATGATATACCTATCTCAGAAAGTAGATTTGGGGATTCTGTGCAAGAATATAAAGTGCATCATGCATGAGTAGTCTGGAAGCTATTTTTTGGTAGTAAAGGTTTAGCTTTATTTACTTGGATTATTGCAGGGTTGTAAGAAATACCAAGAGAAAAATGGAGGAAGTGGAAGCATAACTGGACTGGAGAGAGGGTCTTTTCTTAAAATAACTTTGCTTCCCTTCAAAAGCGATAGAATTTCTTTCCCAGAGAAACAGAGACTGCTAAGTCAGGCTACTAAGGGAGCATTTTAGCTTTAGCTCTATGAGAACAAGGCCTGGATTCCAACTCCAACCTTTGTACAGCTGACTATTTGGGTTCATACCCATTCTAATGCAAACACATGAAAACAATTAAGCAGCTAAATTCCAGCCTGGCTTCTCAATACTATGGCTTATTTAGCTCTTAGCAGGGGATACTGCTGTGGCCAAAAAACCTGGTTTACCACAGAGTGATTTCTGCAGGGGACGTAAAATCATATCAGCAGGTTTGTTACAAATCACATCTTGGCAATAGAATAAAGCTTGAATATTCCGTTGGCAGTGTGTATGTGTACCTCCTGTATGACCATGTCTACCCTACAAGATTAAAGTGGAAGATTAAAAATAGCCTAGATAATTTGGGTAAGAGAAACAGTAATAAAATGTGCTGTTTATCCATGGAGAAAAAATAGTGAAGGTTCCAATATCTGAATTATATAAACTCAGATAGTCTGAGCACCCAGTTCTCATTTATATTTACAGATAATTTTATCATTATAGTAACAGGAAATTGTCTAACTTTCTACTTTATCTGTTTCGACATAGCTCAATATCATAGAATTGGCAGAATCAAGATCTTCCAAAGACATCGTCCACTGGTCTCAAACCTTCACATTTAGCTCCAGCTAAAAGTACCAGTAGAATTATTTCAATTTCTATAAACCAAGATAGAATCCTTTTTATAAGATGCAATAGTTGGAGGATCTCTAGATAATCAAAATGACAATTCATTTTTAATCATATCAAAATTATGCATTTCACATCCAGCCATCACAGAGCAATTGAGACATGACTTTGAGGTAAAGTTGAAGTCTGCAGAAATAATATGGTAATGTATTCTAACATATGTGTGATTTTTCATTCATTATAAAAATACCTATGTGATGTAAGTAAAGGCAGTTTGTCTCCAAGTTACAAAAATAATTGCTTAATAAAAATAGAAATGGAAGGAATCGAATACTATGAATGTTTAGAAAATGAGTAGAAACATATCCTAAAACTTTCCATGTTAAAAAAAAGAGTGAGAATCTTTCCTTTGGAAATCTCAGATTATGACAGTTGAGTATATTCAAAACCATGAAGATCAATGTATTGTTGATGTTATATTTTTCATGTCATAATCTTTTTAGGTAAGTTACTTTTCAAATGTTTATATCCTTTCCAAAAATAAAATAAATAATTTCCTGTATTCTTAGAGATAGCACTTGCTAAGGAAAAAAGAGTGAATGAATAAGGGGATGAATTCCACAATATCTAGAAACATCAGCGTCTTGAAAATGGAAATGAAGAAAAGAAATTCAGTCTCTCTCTCCAAGTTAGTAACCTAAAAATCGGTCTTTGCTCATAAAACAGTGACACAGAATCCTTTTCCAGAAACTTTATATAAATCATTTTTTTTCTTGTGAGTAGAGTTTTGCTTCTTTCTTCTATATATAAATCACCAATCCATTGACCTTCTTAAGCTTATCCCAGACTTGTATGAGGAGATGGGCCCTCTTTTTCATGGAAATTTTTTTGTGGTGAAATATACATAACATAAAATTTGCTGTTTGACCACTATTAAGTGTACAATTCAGTGGCATTGCTTACATATACAGTGATACAGCTATCACCACAATGTGTTTGATAGGCCCTCCGTGCGCAAACGAATACAAGAGCCAAGATTTTTCTTGGAAAACAGTTCTGCAAAAATCAACATTGAATGTTAGTGCTTTTCCTTCATTTTCCAAGGCTCTCAAAGCTCCACTACCTGGCTAAGGACTTACCTAACTACATGTTCATAGAGTGTGGAGCATCATGCTTTCCAAACACACCAACTATCACTACCAGTTTCAATTAAAAAGTGGTTTCAGGAGTCTGAGATATTGAAAGATCTAAAGCCTGTATGAATCAGAGGTCAGAACAGTCACCTCCAGCAATCCTTCTTTCTTTATAGAAAGAAAATGATGAAAGAGACAGAAAATAGAATATTCCTTTTTCTCAAAAAAATGCTTTTTTTATTAGAAGACAAAGATTATGGTGGTCATCTATTCAGGCAAGAAAGCTCATTAGATATTCTCTTTTTTACAAGAGAATTTCAAACCTACTTTATGCTTTTTTTTTTTCAGTTGACTTCTAAGTAGATAGATCTGCTCTTAATCAAGAATACAGAATGCAGGAACTTCATTTCCTTGCCAGAAAATGCAGCCTCAACTTGGCTAATGACCAATTTTTATCAAAAGCCTAGTTGCAAAAAATAGCATTACTGAAAGGACATACAATCCTTTCATTCCGTGAGAAGTTTTGAATTTGATTCCTACATCTCAAGATAATATTTGGAGATAGTAGACCAAGGTCTGCATCCTCCTATAACCAGTTTTCCAGCACTCTGTCTTCAACACTGAGGCAGCAGCAGTAGCTTTCTATACGAACTGCCCCTGGGTAGGGCAGATACAGAAAGAAAACAGAGTAAAATTCTTGGACTTTTGTAAATCTATGGCATATTTCTGGCTCTCAATCGCACCAATAAGGTGCATGAAAGTGAAAGGGTGTTTCAAATTTTAAAAAAACTAGCGTCCCTTAAAATATCAAAATCCAGAACCTAGTATATATACTGTGAATATAGAGTGAAGAAGCATGTTTGATAACGTAAAATCAGGTTTTGGGCCCTAAAAGTGATAAGAATTCAGCGAGAGTGAGGAAGAAAAAGATCAGGAAGTGTTAGGTGCTAGTGGATACATGCAAAAGGACACCAGAGCTCTGCTTCCCAATCATAGTTGAATCTAGAAGCTAGGCATGTCCAGGTGCTGGAGTAGAGCTGCTGCAGAACTCTATGGAAGATGGTTAACTCTTTGGGGTTACTGCTTCTGGGAGCTTACAGCAAAGCATCTGGTGGTGGGCCGTGGTCTGCTATTGGTCAGTAGTGCAGGCAGTTGGGAAGGAGCTGAAAGTGGAGTGAGGAAGCATGGGGATAAACTGGAACCTGCTGGTTTCTCAGTGTCTGTCTTCACTGCCTCTAACCAATGACAACTCTCCAAGTATAACAGCTGCTGCTTTCACTTCTGGCTCCCAAATCTCCTGCAGCTTCACTTACGGCCAACTCTAAGATGCAACCTTACAGCGAAACATAGTTCACTGCATAAGCAAGTTCACAACAGAAGGAGCTAGTATAAGAGGTTAGACTACTGAGGGACAAAGTAAGAGTTAGAGGATGGGTTAAGCAAGGATATATAGAAAGGAGGAAAAAGGCATTCCAGCTGAAGCAACAGAATAACCAAAGGTACAAAAGTAGAAAAAACATGGTGTGGTTAGGAGCCCAAAACATGTAGGAGAGCAGGACACAGGTTACTAGGTTAGTTAGGGAAGCCATGCAATGAAGGCTCAAATGCCAATTAAAGTTTACAAATAGAATAAGTTCTTGAGGGAATTACTAACGTGATGGGAGTTAGGGGAATATTAGCATCAGTTGAGCATGCACGATGATTTAGAGAGGAAAGAGGCTCAAAGGGGTCACTTAGATGATTGCTGCTTATGAGATCATGAAAACATGGACAAGGGTCATGGCAATGTGACAAAGAAGAAAGGAAAAATCTAAGAGACACATTAATTGACAAATCAACAGAACCTAGTGCCAAACCAAAAGGCAGAACCTTCAGGGGATGAAACACTGGATAGCAGATTAATAAAAACAATGCTGTCAATGATTCATTCAACTATAAAAATGATTTGGAACCATGACAACTGAGTTAAGATTTACGTAGTAGAGCTCTTCACCACCAACTCTACTAAAATATATAAAGGAACTGAGACAAAGCAGCTTCCCAGGATGTCTAGACTGGCCCATTGTTCAGGACAGTGTTTGTTACAGTCGACAATATCTACCCTAGTTCAGTCTCCCATGAACTGTTTCATTTACTGGTGTGGAAATAAATGAAGAGCACCCAAATGAGAACAAACAGAGGCTATTTATTCAGAGCTTGTTTTATCAAGGGAGTCAGTCATCATCTCTTGTGTCTGGCAAAGACTCAAAGGCCGGTAGGGGAGGAGAAAGCTTTACTGTGAAAAAAGAAGGAAAGGCTTCAGGTATGCTCTGATTGGGCATTGTTGGTATGGGAAAGCTGGAGGTGAGCTAAGTAGAAGCACGGCATATGAGGTGGTTAGTTTGGAGAGCATATTTGGCTTTCTTGGATTGGTCCTGATTTGAAAGTGGTGGCAAAAATAGGAAAGTTGGCAGTCATTGACCCCGCCCTGATCATTCTAGGCCAGTTGCTGCAGAGGTTGTGGTTTGGCTTCCCGGGCTTCTGGGTCAGAGTTCTGTTGTCATATGTGGCCTGGTCATTGTCTATTTGCAGATTTAGTACTCTCACTGGGAAGATTTTGATGATACTTTAGTGCTTTTCATTAATTCAGTACCCTCAGAAATTGATATGGGTTTTACGGCCCAAACTATATAATTGTGTTTAAGTACATGAAAAACACCAAGTATCATGGAAGTCTTCCAAGAGGAAGAAAAAAATCGTTGTCAACCTGGTAGAAGAGTGTAATCTTCCTAACACACAACTTCATCATGTCATAACTCACTTCAAAGTCTATAATGACTTCCTGTTGTCAGCTTCCTTTGCATAACATCAAATTCCACCAATCCATTCATTTCTCAGTTATTGAGTGCCTACAACATGTTAGGCACTGTGTTGAACACTGGAGCCCCGTCTCTGCCTGAAAAAATAGTCAATGATTAATTTGTAATCTTATAAACATCAATACAGGATATTGTGAGAACACAGAAGAGGAACAATAAAAGCAGATAGGACACCTCCTAGCCCTCCACCCAGTAGCAGAAGGCACCCAAGCTTACACTCTCCCAGTCTTCCATACAGCGGAAGGAGAATGCTGGTGTCTTCTGGCCTTCACTTCAGGCAAAGAGTGACCAAGATGTGATGCCTCCTGAGTTTCCATCAGTGGCAGAAGGCAGCCTCAGGAGGCACTTTATTCCCTCAAAAGGACTATCAGAGATTAAGCAGGAAGAACACTGGCACTGTGTGAGCAAAGAACAGGCCAAGCGAAATGCTCTCCATCCTGCAGGTCCAGCATCCCCCATTCACTACCTAGTGCCACTGGGAGGCCCAGGGAAACACTTTCTTTCCCCCATGTGCCAACAGCAGGAACCAAATGGTAGCCCAAACAGAGCAGGAAGAACAAAGCAGACAAAAATAGCATTGAAAGGGCTCTGAAGACTAAATTGCCATTGGAACTACATTCCACAAAAGGAAGCCAGAACCCACACACTAAACCTAAACAGGTAACTGCCTGCTACGGGAGAAGGTTAAAATAGACTCAAGAGTCTCCTAACATAATATTCAAAGTGTCCAGGATACAGTCAAAAATCACTCATCATTGCAAAAGGAAAAACAGAAAAATCACGACTTGGATAAGAAAAGATAACCAACTGACACCAAAACTGAGAGGAAACAGAAGCTGGAATTATCTGAGAAAGATTTGAAAGCAGCCATCATAAAAAATGCGGCAATCACAAAACCTCTCAAAACAAATAAAAAATATAAAATCTCAGCAAAGAGATAGAATTTACATTTTTTTAAAAAAGAACCAAATGGAAATTCTAGGGCTGAAAACACGTTAACCAAAAACTTTTACTGGATGGGCTCAACAGTAGACTGGAAATGATGGAGAATAGAATCGGTAAACATGAGGACAGATCAACAGAATTTACTCAATCTGAACAACAGAAAAAATAGACCAAAATTTGGGTGCGAAAAAAGTATTCAAAGAAAAAAAATGGCTGAAAACTTTCCAAATTTGGCAAAATGTCATAAACATACAGATTCAAGAAGCTGAGCAAACCTCAAATAGTATAAGCTCAAGGAAACCTTGGCCAAGACATATTATAATTAAACCTCTGAAAACTAAAGACAAAGAAAAAAACTCTTGAAAGCAACCAGAGAGAAGCAACACATTACCACATGCCTATGGGGAAACACCGATTCTGATGACAGCAGGTTTCTCATCTGAAACAAGAGAAGGTAAGATGCACAACACGTTTCAAGTGCTGAAATAAAAGAACTGAGATTGTAAATTCTATATCTGGGAAACTATCCTTTAGGAATGAAGGGGAAGTAAAGACATTCTCAGAAGAAAGAAAACTAAGAGAATTGCTACTAGCAGAGCTACTTTTAAAGAACGGCTTAAAAAGCTCTACAAACAGATAGGATATGACAACAGAAGAAGGCTTGGAACATTCATAAGGAAAGAATAGCAGAATGGATAAAAATATGGCTAAGTAAAATATACTATCCTTCTCTTCACAAATTTCTTGAATTGTATTTGATGGTTAAAGCAAAAACTATGACACCTTCTGATGTGATGCTCAATATAGAGAGAGGAAATACTTAAGACAATTGTATTTAAAAAGTGGGGAAGGTAGGGAGCCGGCCCTGTGGCACAGCAGCTAAGTTTGGCACACTCCACTTGAGCAGCCTGGGTTTGTGGATTTGGATCCCAGGCGCCAACCTACACCACTCACCAAGCCATGCTGTGGCAACAACCCACATACAAAATAGAGGAAGGCTGGCACAGATGTTAGCTCAGAGCTAAATCTTCCTCAAGCAAAAAAAGAGGAAAATTTGCAACACATGTTAGCTCAGAGAGAATCTTCCTCACCAAAATAAATAAATAAATAAATAAATAAATAAAAAGTCTTTATCACTTTAAAAACAAAAAAGTAGAGAAGATAAAGAGACCTAAATGGTAATAAGGCTTCAGTACTTCACTTGAAGTGGTAATTCAGTGACACTAGAAAGCTGTGGTTAGTTATGTGTGTATACTGTAATTTCTAGAGTAACCACTAGGAAAACTATACAAGGTAAAATAGTCAAAAATGCATTTAATAAGCTAAAAATGGAATTCTAAAAAATGTTCAAGTAACTCATAAGAAACTATACTAGTCAGGCCCTAGTAAATCCAACTGACTATAAAAGCATGAGCGAACTAGTCAAGATCAGCCCAGCTTGATCTAGTCAACCTGCAGTCTTCTGAAAAATAATAAACAAATGCTGGGTATTTTTTTAAGACTTTTTTTTTTAGAGCAGTTTTAGATTTACAACAAAATTGAGAGGAAGGCACAAGATTTCCCATCTAGCCCCTACCCCAACACACGCATAGCCTCCCCCATATCAGCATCACTCACCAGAATGGTATATTTGCTACCAAGGGTGACTCTACATTGACAACTTGCATATAATTATCCAAAGTCCACAGTTTACCTTAGGGTTCACTCTTGGTGTTGTACATTTTATGGGTTTAGACAAATGTATAATGACATGTATCCACCATTATACTATCATACAGAGTATTTTCATTGTTCTAAAATTTCTCTTTGCACTGCCTATTCATCACACACACACACACACACAAACACACACACACACACACACCTAGCAACAACTACTTAGTATTGTCTCCCTAGTTTTGCCTTTTGCAGCACGTCATATGGTTGGAATCATACAGTATGTAGCATTTTCAGATTGGCTTCTTTCACTTAGTAATATGCATTTAAGTTTCCTTCAAGTCTTTTCATGGTTTGAAAGCTCATTTCTTTTTATCACTGCATAATATTCTATTATCTGGATGTACCACAGTTTATTTATCCATTCATCTACTGAAGGACATCTTGATCGCTTCCAATGTTTGGCAATTAGGAATAAAGCTGCTATAAACATCCTTGTACAGGTTTTTGTGTGGATATAAATTTTCAACTCTTTTGGGTAAATATCAAGGAGTATGATTGCTGGATCATACAGTAAAAGTATGTTTTGTAAGTTTAGTTTTGTAAGAAACTGCCAAACTGTCTTCCAAAGTGGCTATACCAGTTTTCACTCCCACTAGCAATGTATGAGAGCTCCTGTTGCTACACATCCTTAAGAGCATCTAGTATTGTCAGTGTTCTGGATTTTAGCCATTCTAATAGATTTCTAGTGATATCTAATTGTTTTAATTTCCCTGATGACGTGTGATGTGGAGCATCTTTTCATATGCTTACTTGCCATCTGAGTATCCTCTTTCGATGAAGTGTCTGTTCAGGTCTTTGGCCCATTCTTTAATCAGATTGTTTATTTTCTTATTGTTGAGCTTTAAGAGTTCTTTCTATATTTTGGTTAGCAGTCCTTTATCAGATGTATCTTTTGCAAATATTTTCTCCCAGTGTGTCGCTTGTCTTCTAATTCTCTTGATACTGTCTTTTGCAGAGCAGAAGTTTTTAATTTCAATGAAGTCCAGCTAATCAATTTTTTCTTTCATAGATTATGTCTTTGGTGTTGCATAAGAAATGCTGCTTTAAGCTACTATGTTTTTTGAGTGGTTTGTTATGCAGAGTAGTTAACTGGTACTCAACTCAAAAGCGATAACTAAAATCATTGAATTCATCGCTGTGAAAAATATGCTCCTCCTTTCTTATTTTCCATTTTGTTTATCTAGTTACCTAAGCCTGAAACCTGGGAGTCATCTTAGACTCTTCCCATTCTTTCATTTACTTTATTCTATAAGCAAAAGAGAGCTTCTGAAAGATTTTAAGCAGAGGAGAAACATAATAAGATTTGTACTTCAGAAAGATCCATACCAACAGTTCTCAAAGTGTGGCCTAAGAAGCCCTGAGGTCCCCAAGACCATTTTAGAAGCTTTGCAAGGTCAAAATTATTTTCATAATAATACTGTTCACTTTCATTCTGCTAGGAGAGTACAATGGAGGCTTACAGAGACTACATGACATGTCATATTGCAGCTGACTGAATGCGGAAATAGACATGTGAATCCATCTGTTATCTACTGAACCAAACATTACAAAGATCTGCAAAAAATAAAAACAATGCCACATTCTGCACTAAATTTTATTTTATTTTGTAAAATACATTTTTTGTAAAAATATGTTATTCATATTAACATGTAATGAGATTACTTTTTATCTTTACATTTTTAATTTAATTTTTAAATTTCTCAGTGTTAATTTCTAATATGGTAAACATTCCTATCACTCACATAAACAAAAGCTTTTTGGGGTCTTCAATAATTTTTGAGAGTATAGAGGAGTCTGGAGACAAAAAAAAAAAATTTGAAAACCACTTATCTAGACTACAGGCAATATGGTAGATATTTTCAAAAAATACCAGGGGCCAGCCTGGCAGCATAGTGGTTAAATTTGCACACTCCTCTTTGGTGGCCCAGGGTTCACAGGTTCAGATCCCGGGCACGGACCTAGCACTACTTGTCAAGCTTCACTGTGGTGGCATCCAACATAAAATAGAGGAAGATTGCCACAGATGTTAGCTCAGTGACAATACTCCTCAAGCAAAAAGAGGAAGATGGGCAATATATATTAGCTCAGGGCCAAACTTCTTCACCAAAAAAAAAAACCCAGATTACAGGCAAGAAGATACATAAGAGGCCAGTTGTATATTTTCAAAGTGAAAGGTGTGCTAACATAATAGCAATGTGGATGGGCAGAAAGAGATGGATAAAAAAAGACATTAAGGAGACAAAATCAACTGGCTATAAAGGACTAAAAGTATTTATAGGGGATGAAGGAATGGGAAGACTCTAGGATGACTCCTGGGTTTCTGGCTTAGGAAATCACGCACTTAAAAACTAGAACTTATCCTTCAAGGCCAAGGTCTTCTCCTCTGTGAGGCCTTTATTGACCCAAGCTTGGTGTCACCCAGGGTCCAAAATCTAACTCCATTCTTATACCTGCCCCACCAATCACAATCATTTTTCTAATATGCCTGGACTTGAGTTTTCTGAAGTTGGAAACAATGTCTTATTCCTTTATGTCCTTAGTGCCTCCACAATGCCTGCCATATGTAATAGATACTCAACACATGTTAGATAAATGTATAACAGGAACAAAAATTACTGATTTCTACTCACTAAAAAGGAGTCTGCCAGCTTCCCTGCCACTTTGACCCACTAAGATGAGTTCAGGTTTGCCAGAAATTCCCAGATTTTGAGAAAAGGGGGTAAAATTTGGAAAGGCAAAAAGAGAAGATGAGGAAAAAGGAAGAGACATAGAGGCAGGTTTGGAAGAGAAATACTGGGGACTTAGCTTAAACAGAGGCACCAGGAGTATGGAGGGACATGACAGAACAAGAGAGTAGAAGAAAGAGAGCTTCTAGAAGTGTTACTAAGGGTTATAAACTTGTTCATTTAATATTCTTAAGGAGGCCCAAATAAATATGAGAATTCCTTTTTAATTACTTTTATTTGCTAGCCTGTTTCTTTAAATAGGTACCGTGCCAAGACTGGGCCATATGGGGCCTAGGAATTTATTTGGATTATAAATGAAGCATGCATGCATGAACCAAGTTAATATGAGGCATTTTCCACTGAAAGACTTTATGTCTCATAGTATTTTGTGTGCATTTTTGTTAAGCATGTACAGGGGCTTTGGTTTCAGCCTAAGTTGTTGCCCACGCTGGGATTCACACGCGTCTGGGGATGTCTGATGAGGTAGTGGCAGCCCGCAGGTGTCTATACAAACTGATCCGCCTTTGGGGACAGAGTAGCTGCAGGAAGCAGGGCTTTTCAAGGCACACTTTGGGAAACTCCTGGGATTTGAAGAGAACAAGGTGGTGGCTGTCCTGCTCAGGCCTCAGACTCATGTTTGAGCTCTAAGGAGAGAGATGCTACAGGCAAAAACAAAAATACTGTTTCCGCAAAGAAACTTAGGAGACAATCTAAGCTCCTCTTTGTGTGCTCGGCTCACAAAAATATATTCTGTGTGGGACACAGCTTGATTCTGTGCCAGGGTAGATTGCAGGATGCGCAACTCTCCTTGGTCCCGCAAGTTTGCAGCTTTGGGCGCTCCAGGGGCATGGTGAGAGCAGGGAGCAACCACTCTCAGATATTGTCTCTGACGGGGGACATCATTGAGCAGAAGGGCCATTTATGAGAGCACAGGAGATGCCCCCTAAGGATCCCCTAAAAATATACCTGGCAGGGAGTTTCCACGAGGTTAAGGCTCTCACAAGTCAGTAAAATTTGAGTTGTTAGAGTTAATTTGACCCCTTTTGTGTCCACTGGTTTCCAACACAAATGATGACACGAGCCTAGCACCATACCCTGTTGAAGCATTTTAAAGAATGAACACTTGTTGCATTGATGAGTGGATCTCTTATTTTATTTAGTGAATAAATCCTATCTCATTTCAGAAAGGATTTGAAGCAGCTGGAGAGTTTATTCAGCAATGAATTGCAACCTGAAGCTATTCAGTTAAAAGAAACAATTTTTTCTAAAATCTAAGAAACATCATGATCAAAAGCCTATTTTAGGGGGCCGGCCTGGTGGCGCAGTGGTTAAGTTGGCACGTTCCATTTTGGTGGCCTGACGTTCATGGGTTTGGATCCTGGGTGGGGGCCCATGCACCATTGTCAAGCCATGCTGTGGCAGGCGTCCCACATATAAAGTAGAGGGAAGATGGGCACGGATGTTAGCTTAAGGCCAATCTTCCTCAGCAAAAAGAGGAGGATTGGTGGCAGATGTTAGCTCAGGGCTAATCTTCCTAAAAAAAAAAAAAAAGCCTATCTTTTTAAGCATTTACTGACAGGCGGTGCTGCACTAAGGCTCTTCACTGAAAGAGCTTCACAAACATGACCCATGTCCTTTGAATTCTGCAGTCTGATGTGGGTTGAGAACTCATTTCAGCAATGGAATGATGAGATTAAAATTTTCTATTTATAAAAAATGAGAAAAAGCAAAACTTAGCAGTCTGGGTCAGAAGCAGGTGTGCCCTATTGTCAATGTTATGTAGAATTCATGCTTTTGTTTTCTTTTACAAAGGGACCTTGTAGAAAGCTTTTCTTCCCCCTTTAACATCATCGATTACCACCATTTTGCATTTTCAGAGCATATGAACCCAAAAGGCTCACAAATATCTTCTCAAAACATGTTATAATGGAGAGGACAAGTGCCATTTTGATTTGTTGATGGTGAATCTATGCTAATCCTTCAAAGAATAGTTAATTCCACAGATGCCTTTGGGTTTCATTGATAAATGAGTGAGAATGTCCCAGAGATGAGACGACCTGCAAAGAACTATATTACAATCTTTAAATAAAGAACAGGAAGTGCATCAAAATTAGCCTTCAAGAGTCTAAAAATATGCAATATCATGGCTTCTTTTCTGTTTTTCTTTCTGTACAAGTTGCTTTTAACTTTCTCCCAAGAAACAATTCTTTTTCATTTCTAGGAACCCCAACACAAAACAAGGAAAATTTAAAAAGCTATTGGTTTCACTTTTTCTTTAGAATTCCTGTACACCCTTATAAAAGATTTATCTTGACTCTAATGCTAACAAAGGGAATTGAAATTTGATCTGCTTCTGGCAGTAAATTAAATAAAGGTTTTTAGACACCTATCAAATCTCATACTACTTCACAGATGTTGCAAAGAAAAAGTCAAAACTTATTACAATTTCCAATTAGTGAAGTGCTCCTTTTCATTGCTGGGTTTGCAGCTGAACACAAGTACCATAATAAATGTAGAGATACAGAGATTTAGGCTATGGTCAGACGTTACACAGGTGTCCTTCATAAACGTCAGAGACAAAATCGATTATTCCTTCGAGACTGGAGTTTTCAGGGCTAAAGCTCGAGACACATTCATCACAGAAGCCGGCAGGATGCCATTGCCCCAAAGCAGAGCCAAGCCAAGCGTGCTTAGTTACATTAAGATCTTGCAGCACGTCTAGTAATCAGGGGCCCAAAAATGGAAAATCAAGCGTTAGTGTAGAAAAGTCATCATGAGAAGTAAAATCACAGACATTTGATTTCAACTTGTGGAAGCTTATGGCAGAATTGCAGTCATTTTCTGTGGACTTTCTACAGCAAAAGGAAATCGAATTATTCCAGGAGGAAAATATGCTGTGGTTTTCTTTTCCGAGGAAAACACAATTTGCTCTCTCCTATTATGTTTGACTGAGGTCAGAATTGACATTGTTGCCAGTATGTCTGCTATTAAAAGTCTTGAATAAGCCTTTAAATAATGGCAAGTTAAAATACTGAGCAGACACAGAAAACCCCAAAGGTTCTCTTTTTGAAGCTAATATGAATCGTTCACTTATTTCAGGAGCTTGAGACACTTATGTATAAACACACTTAGAAGACTTAGTGATCCTATACATAACATGAGTCATTTAAAATCTCATCATCTTTCATTAGAAAGTAGTCTTTAGCCTGGCTTAGTATGAATAAATGTTTCATAATTTGAGTATTCATTCTACATTTTAATGCTAAATCTCCAAATTAGCTTTACTCTAAATGTTATTTGACCTAAATTTTTAGCTTCCTCTAAAGCATTTAGGAATTTCTCATCAAAAACATTTATTAAGAAAAGCCAAGAGAAATTCAGGAAGTTTATGCTAACCAAAGCATAAAATTCTTAGAGAATTCTAGGACAGTGATTAGTGACAGTTTAGGTTACACAGTTCTAACAAAGACATCCAAAATACAGTGATTCAAACAAGATAGAATTCTATTTTTCTTCCATGAAACAATTCAGATAGATGGCCAGTCCACAAAACCATCCAGGACCCAGATTTCTTGTATCCTTTTTCTCTGCATCCCCTGGAGTGTTGTTCTTGCCATATGGTCAAAACTGAGTCACCAGCAATGGAGTGTTCCAGCCAGCAAGAAGAGGAAAAGGCAGAAAGCAGAGGGCAAGCAACTTCCTTTTAAAGAAGTAACACAGAAGTTGCCCACAGTACTTTTGCTCACATTCTACTGGCAAAAAGTTATTCACGCAGCCACAACTGGTTAGAAAGGAGCTGAAAAATGTAGTCTTTAGCAGAAAAGCTATGTGCCTAACTAAAGTTCAGAAGTTCTCTTACTAAAAGGAAAAAGGAAATGGATGCTCAGGGACAAGTGCAGCCACTGCACAGACCATATACCCTGAAGTGTGTTAAGGAAACACTAGTTCCACGAGATGTCAACAGGCTTACCAAAAAACAAGTTCTTTATAACTTGACTTATCAGAGGCTTTAACACACTAACGTTTAAACTCTATGAGGACGGAGCAGTTTTGCTACATTTCCTAAATGTATTTGACCATGGAACCCATTTTTCAAAGGTCAACTCTTAGAGCTCATACTTTGCAGAATACATTTTGGGAACCACTGCTCTAGAATGCTGCACTTCAGTTCATTAACTCTGGTTACATCCCAAAATTTACCCAACTGAAAAATGAAAACTTTGCCATAGTCACATGCTATATTCTTTGAAATGGCTCAATATACCTAAAGACTGCATATTTGATTTCTTACAGTGAATTCGTTAAGATTAGTTTATGAAACCATCTTGCTTTTTCCTTAAAAAGAAGGGAAAGGGTATTTCTTTATGAAAGACATAATAAAGGCATATGATAGACATACTACATAATGTATTGTCCTAAGGGTTAATGGTCTAGCCCAGGCTAAATCAGTAAGTCTATAAGACCAACTTCATAGAACCACGGGTCAAAGAGCTTAACAAATGGAATATCAGTTAAACATTGTTTATGGTGCCAGATCAATGTCCTTTAGCACACTAAGCTACAGGGCAGGGTCCAGCTAATTGGAGCCCTGTGTCACCTGTATACACATCCCTGGGGTACAGGATGAGGCAGTGGAAGCTAAAGAGCATTATCTTTGCTACGCAGGCCAAAAACACACTCTGAGGCTAATTCAGTCAGATTATCAGGAGAGTCACCACTGGTGCTTACTTTTCTTATCTTTAAGGAAGGCCAAGAGTCTAGGACACTCTAAGACATCGTACAAGGAATTATTACCTAATTTTGCCATCTGGGGAGTGGATTTTTTTTGGGGGGGGAGGAAGATTAGCTCTGAACTAACATCTGCTGCCAATCCTCCTCTTTTTGCTGACGAAGACTGGCCCTGAGCTAACATCTGTGCCCATCTTCCTCTACATTATATGTAGGACACCTACCACAGCATGGCTTGCCAAGAGGTGCCATGTCCACACTCGGGATCCGAATCAGCATATCCTGGGCCGCCGAAGCCGAACATACACACTTAATCGCTGCACCACTGGGCCAGCCCCGGGGAGTGGATTTTTATATCATTTGTTCAGTTCACATTGCCTATGTCAATGGGCAGTTTCCCTTAGACTGAAAAGGCACTGCTAAATGTGGTGAAAGGGACTTTGGAACTCACCAGACCTGGGTTCAAATCCTGGCTTCAGCACTTTCCAGCTACATGACTTCAAACAAGCTATCTAGCATGAACCTCAGTTTTCTTGTCTATAACATAAAGACTATAATATCTACCTCACAAAGTTTTTGTGAGAATAAAATGGGAAGTAGTATATAAAGTATCTAGTGCAGCGGCTGCCACATAATAGAGGTCCTAAAAATGTTGTTTTCTTCCATTCTTACCGCTCTTCCCCAGCATAGTGATTAAGATCATGGGTGATGGAGCCATACATACATAAGTTTCAGTCCTTGCTCTGCCTCTTAGTAGCCACGTGACCTTGAATTAGTTATTGAATCCTTCTAAGTCTCTGTTTCCTCATCCCTAAACTGAATGTTAATAGTACTTACTTTATTGGGTTTTTAAGAATGAAATGTAATATTAAGAAATAGGTACAGTGGCTGGCATACATCATATATCATCAAACCTAAGACTTCATCAATTTTAAGATGCATCCTGATTTTAGAAATATTTAAATATGAAAGAAAAATATGTACATCTTAGAATTGATAAAATATGGTAGTAAGAACTTAATAAATATTAGTTGTTGTTATCACATATAACTTATTATTAAGGAGACCCAAATGGAGACCAAAGGGTAGAGCTTACAGAGATTGGAAGATCAACAACTTTAGTTCTAGAAAGCTAAATGAAATCAGGAGAGTTAATACGGCTCCAATATAGTGTGATTAATGCAATGATAGAGGTGTATCTGTGGTGTGGAGATACTAGAGAAGAAGCTGTGATAAATTCTGGCCTAGGAGTATGGGGCAGGGATTGGCGGAAGTTAAGATGGAAAGGAAAAGCTTCACAAAGAATTGATTCACACATAACGTTTTAAAGAATGGGGGCAGCCCCGTGGCGCAGCGGTTAAGTGCGCACATCCCGCTTTGGCAGCCCCAGGTTCGCCAGTTCGGATCCCGGGTGTGGGCATGGCACCGCCTGGCACGCCATGCTGTGGCAGGTGTCCCACATATAAAGTAGAGGAAAATGGGCACTGATGTTAGCTCAGGGTCACTCTTCCTCAGCGAAAAGAGGAGGATTGGCAGCAGTTAGCTCAGGGCTAATCTTCCTCAAAAAAAAAAAAAAAAAAGAATGAACAGTGTTTATCAGCTAGGAAAGGACATCCCAGACAGAAGAGAAAACAACTGAAAAATCAGTAGTGTTGGAGGAATACCAGCTAGCTCAGCATTGCTGGAATGTAAATTGCTTTCATCTTGGATGAGAGAGTTCACAGGAATCCACATGGCCAGCAAAGATAAGCCCTCTTCATTCCCTGAAGGGATGGCTTCTAAGTAAAGGAATTTAAATCCATTCAAAGAAGAAACATAAAATAAATGTACCTAATCGCCTAACCCTGTAGGATAATACAAAAAAGATGAGTGAAGTCTCTAGGGCAAAAAGAAAATAGACATGGAGATCCTATTTCCTAAAGAAAAGTATGTACTAATCAAAGAACAAAAGATGACAAATTTGAGTATTAGCCACGTTTCCACGAGACTAGTCCCAAACAAATCCATAGCAAATAGATGATTCTTTTAAAAAACAAAAACACTAACTTAAGCACATTTTATTTCCATTCTAAATTTTAAAGTTTACTTTACTATCAGCACAACGATCCCATCTTTTTGGTTGAGTTTTATTCCAGTTCTTGTGCTAACATCAATTTCTAAATAACAGAAATTGGATTTTGTACACATTCTGAGGTATTATACCTTTTACAAATGTGTAAAAGATATACTCTGACTACCAAATTATTCGGAATCAGTATATATATAGTCAATCTTTGATCCAAAAATTTCCATCAAAGTCAAGACAAGAAAAACATATTATTCTTACATCAAGAAAACAATCTTCATTCAGCTATTTAATGTATAGGGTATGGAACCAACCTCCTAGAGTTTCTGCTGCACTCTTGAAATATCACACCTTCAGTCTTTCATACATATCCATTTCTGACCAGTTTGCATATACATAATGAAAATTCTGCAGGAGTAGGCAGAAAATGGAAATTACGAATCTTATGCATATTGACAAATACTTTTAGCTTTTGAATACCTTGTTTGGCACTGTATAATAAAGGGTATACTGACATTCTCCCTGAGATATTACCAAGGGCCACATTTACATATACACAGCATGTGCTACAATGTAGCAGGGTTCCAGCAATGAGCACCACAGACAGAAAACCCTGCTGCCAGGAAGCATATGTGGACTAAGTCAAGCAATAAAAACTAAAAGGAACAAACCAGGAAAATAAACTCCACATTAAAGGATTTATTCTTTACCTACAGGTAGGTCTTTCCTGTGGAGACAGCATTGGAGAGGCTACCGATGGAGTCCCCTGACCCGGCGATGCTGACATCAATGGTTTTATGCAACCAGTGTCAGGGTTTGGATCTACCAGTCTGTTCCTCACCCTCCCTCCCCAACCTGGAAAATAAATACCCGAAGGGACCAACCCTATTTTAAACTGCTGTTGACTATCAAAATCTTAGCTGGAATTATTTGACCAGTCACTGTGAAAAACAGTGAGACTAAGGAGGATCAGAAAGGAAGAGGATATTCATCATAAGGAGAATGGTTTGTCCAGGACTCTGCTGATGCTCACGTGCTTTCCACTCTAGACTTCTTTCACTAGTCTCATGACTCATTTGAAGGCTTTCACAAAATAGTCTTTCCCCATTTAAAAGGCAACACCTCACCCTTGGTTCCCTAATCCCCTGTCACCCATTGAGGTTTTTCTGTTTTAGTTCTATTTCTTTTTCTTCCCTGAAAGAATTTCTGAAATTCCCAGCACCCTCCTCTGTTATGTTCAGGTTCCTTAGCAATCAGTTGGGGGCAACATTTAATGATTTACAGCTTTGTGGCTTTCTTTACAGACTATTTTAAGATAGATTTTCATGTCACAGAATTGAGCTGTTACAGAAATAGAACAAGGGAAAGAATTTAACACCTTTCATTACACCCTCCAGCTTCGGCTTCCTGTGCATGGGGCCCCCTCTCCTCAGGGTAATGACAGCTCTGAATCTGAGGCTTGGGCAGGCAGAAGAGTCAGGACAGCAACGATGCAACAGGGCACAAAGTTGAGAATCAGCTATAACTAACTTTCCCCCTCCTCCCAGACATTCTGTCTTCTGAGAGGGCACACTTGGCTTAGAAAAATGTCTTCTAGAAACAATGGTTGCTCCTTCAGAGCAGAAAAAACAAACGAAAAAAAAAAAAGAAAAGAAAGAAAGAATATCTTTTAAAATTTTATCTTCCAAAAGGGAGGTGAAGTGTGCACAAAGAAAGTAAACAATCAATAAGGGTAGAGGAGAGGAGATGGAGCAGGGTGGGTGGAATGCGGTGGCCAGGACTTTGCTGGATCATTCTGTGCAACTTGTGAACAGAAGGCTATTGACCTCTTGATAGACATTCTGTTTTAAAACACTTCTTTTCCTTGGGAAAAATTATCTTCCTTATTATGAATATCCTTTTCTTCCTTTTTGATACCCTTAAAATAAAATTATTCTCTCACAATCTGAGACTGCACCTCAATCTTGCTCTCAGTGGCTGGTAAAATAATTCCGGCTACGTTTTTAACTTGATAGTCAAGAGCAGTTTAAGTAGGGGAAACACTGAATTAAGCAAACTTAAACTGTATTTGTACTTCCAGAATTCTCCTGCCCTTTAATTTGTAGTGTAATGGGCGGAGAAGAGGCGAATACATTGCAGTGTTTCCCAAATTCTTTTTCCCTAGACCTCTTTCTCTAAGCACCTTTTATCTCCTTATGGAAGACAAACACTAAGAAATACTGGATTATCTGCTAAAGCACAATATTTTGGTGTCAGGACCACTTTGCACTCTTAAAAATTATTCAGGACACCAAAGAGCTTCTGTTTATTGATATTTTTATTCATATTGGCAATTAAAACTAAGAAAATTTAAATTTGTATTAATTCATTTAAAAATACAATAATAAACTTCTTACATGTTAACATAACATTTTTTATTTTAAAAAATAACTATATTTTCCAAAACAAAACATTCTGTGAGAAGATTGGCATTGTTTAGATTTTTGCAAATCTCTTTAATATCTGGATTAATAGTAGACAATTAGATTCTCATATCTGCTTCTTCATTCCATCTATTGTGATGTCACGTAGTTTCTGGAAAACTCCACCATACACTCATGAAAAAATAAGAGTGAAAAAGGCCAATATCATCTTAGTATCATTAGGAAAATAGTTTAGACCTCGAGGACCCCTGAAAGGGTCTGAGAGACCCCCCAAAGAACTCCAGACCATACTTCGAAAATTTCTGGACTAGTGCATGAATGGCTTGTGGGAAAAAGAAGGGAAGGGAGGAAAGAATAAACCATTTATGAGTGTCTACATGCTAAGAAGCCTGCTAGGAATTTTCATTAAGATTAACTCACTTCACTTATAAACCATTTAGGTAGGTCTTTCCTGTGGAGACAGCATTGGAGAGGCTACCAATGGAGTCCCCTGACCCCAAGATACTGACACCAACGGTTTTATGCAAATTTTGTCTATGCAGATGAGGAAACAGACTCAGAAGGACTGTGTAGTTTACCCAAGGTCAAACGCTGGTAAGAGGCAGAGCCTGTTTGAAGCTGATTTATCGACATCAAGATATCTTAAGGGAAGAATTTTCAATGTTATGTCACTGTATTAATTTTTTATTGTTGCATAACAAATTACCACAAACTCAGCAGCTTAAAACAACACCCATTTATTCTCATTATTATGTAAATCTGAAGTCTTACAGCTGCTCAAATGCATTCTCTGCTCTGGCTCTCACATTCAAGCTGTGAGCCTACCTGGAGGTTCTGGGGAAGAATATACTTCCAACCTCATTAGAGCTGTCGGCCAAATTCAGTTCCTTACAGTTGTAGGACTGAGATTCCTGTTTTCTTGCTGGCTGCTGGCCAGAGGTCACTCGGCTGCTAAAAGTTATTCTCAGGTCCTGGACACTTGGCTCTCTCCATTTTCAAGCCAGCATGGGAAATCTCCTTTGCATAGAAGAACTTTGCCATCTACTTGCTTCTGCTTCCATTTCCCAGCTTTCCCAGAACTGAAATATATGTGCTAACCTCAGTCTGCTCTCTGTTCCAAGAGAAATGCATCCTTCTGGGGTCAGTGGCTCGGTCCTGTCCCAAGGCCAGCCTCCTAAAGTACTTCGTGGAGCCAAGCAGATAAAACCTTTGTTTCACAACATCTGAGTTTATCTCCTTGCACCTTCTAGATTCAAAAAGTCAGCCAGCCTTGGCTTCTCCCCAGATACCCCGTGGTTCCACGTCCTGAATTTTCAATGAGGGAGATTAACTTCTACAAGTCACAATGCCAGCTCTCTTTCATCTCCTCTCAAAATGTTTTTTCTCCTTTTCCCTTTCTTTCTCGTAAAGATAAATTCAGACATTCTTATAGCACTCTTCTCAGCTAGTACCAAACTTAGAGATCATCTCTATAGAACATTGCTATAAAACAGCTTCATTAAGTGATAATACATGCTTTTAGGATTAAAGGCTTTGGATCTCTACAAATTCTTGTCAAAACATTATTAAATATTAAACAGAATTAATTTTAATTTTGTTTAGAGAAACTTATAAGAACATTACAAAACCCTTTAGAGTAGCTGAAAATCGATTCCTTTTCCTCCTCTCCCTGCTGGGTTGTTGTAAAATTAATGACACCCAAAAAGTATGGATGCTTTCTAAGCAGACATTTGTTTCTTGCTCTATTTTTATTTATGTAGATTTTTACTTCTAAACTTTTAAAAAGAAAACATTCAGAGAATAATATCACTGTTTTCCACACGTAGATTTTCATTGTGATAAATGTGGAACACCAACTTAACAGCCACTGGGAGTGGTTAGCACAAGGATTTGTGAATTGGATTATAGCAGTAACAGAGCATGCAAGGGACAAGGACAAAGAAAAAGAAAAGAGGAGATGGAAGGAGAGAGGAGGGGGAAAGAGAAGAGAGAGGGAAGAGGAGACAAGACCCATGAAGAAGAGGTACAAACAGCAAACAGAGAACATTAACATGCCGTAAAAAAGAGCAAAGATATCACAATCATTATGCCTTAATTGATCAACTAATGTTTTTTAGGATCTTCTGTTTGTGTATCCAGGGATATACACAAAAAGTAAACACAATAGTAAATCTACCAGTCAGAGCTTTTAGAAATCCACATATTAATCCATGAGTTATTGGTTTAAGTCTCAAGGTTTTAGTCTGAGGATCCAAGAGTAAAATGCAATAAAGGGGAATTTCAGAATCCATCGTCAATGTGGAGCTGCCTTTTTTGGCAGCTATATCCTATAGATACGTATATCCTATATCCCTTGGATACATACACCTATATCCATGCATAGGTAATAGTATTATACTACAGAGTAGAAACTCATACTTTTTTAGGTAAAAAAATATCTGTGTGGTTTGCTTACATGGTAATGTGATTCTGGTTCCTAAAGAAAGAAAATTACACGAGATCAGTGCCATCCTTTCAACAGCACTGTGTCATGATTATTTTCAGAAGAAACTGAACGTATAAACACTTTCTTTAGGATTTTCTCGTCTTTTTCCATTCATTCACAGGTCTCTCATTTTTCACAAGCCTCCTGTCTTTTCATGTAGATTTGCTCGGGCTGCCATAACAAAGTACCACACACTGGCTGGCTTAAACAACAGAAATTTATTTTCTCACAGTTGTGGAAGCTGGAAGTCCAAGATCAAGGTGTCAACAAGGTTGATTTCTTCTGAGGCCTCTTTCCGTGGCTTGTAGGGGGCATCTTCCCCCTGTGTCTTCACTTGGTCTTCTGTGTGTGTCTGGGTCCCAATCTCCTCTTCTTACAAGGACACCAGTCAGATTGGATTAGGGCCCATCCTAATGATTTCATTTCACCTCAGTTACCTCTTTGAAGACCCGATCTCCAAATACGTTCACATTCTGAGGTACTGGGGGTTAGGACTTCAATATACGAATTTGGAGGGGACACAACTCCACCCATAACAGTGGTCCTTTGAGAAACCTTGCTCTGAAGAGAAATTCTTATCCATGGTTACCAGTCATCTTAATCAACTGTTGCCGCCATCTTTAATGCAGCTTTTTGCATTAAGAAGACAAAACTCACCAAGGTTTTCACAAGTAAAATCTCTGAAAGAAGAAGGGTTTCAAAACAGGGAAATGGACATGCAAAACCTAATTTATTCCCTTGAGTTTTATGTTCTATTTGTGACTTTCTCGTGTTAACTTTAACTCTTACCACCATGCCATTCACGAGGTAAACACTTCTGCCCCTGTTTTCCTTTAGTTTGGTTGTTTGTTTAAAATTTGCTTAATTTATTGCCTTTAATTAGAGGGTTGTAAAATATTGAAAAAATGTGGAAATCATAGCTACAAATTCAGGTGAGCTCTAAAAGAGCCTAACCAACGGATTACTGAAACTAGTGTCTAAATCTTCCCTCTGCCTCTCATGTAATGCGAGGTCGCCTACTATCTACTTTGTGCCTTAGTTTCTCAATCTGTATGATAGGAATAGTAATTCCTTTGTGAGAACATTGAAAGGAAACCCAAACCTCGCAGGTTCAGACACAACTGACATTGACACACTCCTGCCCCCTGGTGGCAGTTGTTAGAAATATGTGGGCAGCGGCAAGGGCAAAAATAAAATGTGGAAACAAACAAAAACTGTGAGACGCCTTCCTTGTCGTGCACACTAGCCTTATAATTGTTCATCTTCTTGCCTCCTGGATGCTTTTTCTCTCCTGCTACTATCACTAGTCCAAAACAAACAGTGCAGGAAATTTCAGGAGTCATTGAATTACCCCAGAGGAATTATAGTATATTTTTTGTCTTTACTTTTCCTTCTCCACTAAATCACAAGGATTTGTGGCAAATATCCATGTCTTTGTGTCATTGGTGTGGCCTTTTTGAAAAACTGTGATAAAATACATCTAACATAAAATTTACCATCTTAACCCTTTCTAAGAGGATAGTTCAATGACATTAAGTACATTCACATTGCTGTGCTACTTAAAAAGAAAATAATTTTATGGTTTTCCTAAATTAAAAAATAATTATGATCATTGTAAATAGTTCAGAGGGATGTTAAAAACAGAAGTAAGAAATACCCCAAATTCCACCACCTGAAAAAAAATTAGTTTTTATTTCGATGAACAATTTACATGAATATCTAACCCAAACGCTGCCCACGGTCCCTGTGGCTGGTGAGAATCACATACATATAAGTTGGCTCTTACCCTAAGTGTATGGCTTTTCTGCCTCCATTCTGTGTTTTTCTAGCGGTGACCCGCTGGTCACTGCCCTCCACCTTCACTATGCACATTACTTTCTAATGAAGGCTGTATGTGTAGCGGAAATTAGTGATGCTTAAGACAACAATGGGGGCGACAGAGAAAGGCAATGATGTAACATTTTACCTTGCGCATCCTGTTGTTTTGAGGAGTCCCTAAGCCACTTTTGCTCCAAGGAAGCTTTCGCATACTACATCTTCCATTTATTTTCTGCTGCAGGACAACGCTTTGCATCTCCCATCTCCAACCTCTCTGGCTAGCATCTAGTCCCCAAATTCCTTTCGATTTCTTATGCAGAAGAATTCCGCTTTCTCTTTATTCCATCCCTGTCCACTACAGCTATACCAAAGGAGCCTCATCTTCATAAGGAAGCACACCTATCTAGCACAAACACTGTTTTCTCCCAGAGACTTCTGAGGCCATCATTTAAAACAGGTTTTCTCCAGGGGCCGGCCCCGTGGCCAAGTGATTAAGTTCACGCCCTCTGCTGTGGTGGCCTGGGGTTTCGCTGGTTCAGATCTTGGGCACAGACACGGCACCACTCATCAGGCCACGTTGAGGCGGCATCCCACATGGCACAATTAGAAGGACCCACAACTAGAATATACAACTATGTACTGGGGGGATTTGGGGAGAAAAAGCAGAAAGAAAAAATAAAAGAAGATTGGCAACAGTTGTTAGCTCAGGTGCCAATCTTTAAAACATAAATAAAATAATAGTTTTCTCTATATACATATATATAGTTTTTGGGGGTTTTTTTACAAAAAAAAATTAGTATTAGACTATCAGGGCTGCTACTCTGCACAATTTTGGAGACACCATTCACATCCTAGTCTATGTGGATGAACCCCCCTGAGGTATGTGTCTCTGTAAGAAGAGACCCTCAATGCTATGCTTACAATTTTGGAACTCCACAGTGCCATGGACATTTTTCCCTGTCACTAAATATAGTTACATGTCATTTTTTTTCTTATAGATTGGCGCCTGAGCTAAGATCTGTTGCCAATCTTCTTCTTTCTTCTTTTCTTCTTTCTCCAAAGCCTTTAGTGCATAGTTGTATATTCCAGTTGTAGGTCCTTCTGGTTGTGCTATGTGGGACACTGCCTCAGCATGGCTTGATGAGCAGTGCTAGGTCCGCACCCAGGACCGGAACTGGTGAAACCCTGGGCCTGTGAAGCAGAGCGTGAAAACTTAACCACCCGGCCATGGGGCCAGCCCCTACATATCATTTTTAATAGCTTGGGTAGTGTTCCATACTATGTAATGTTCTATTGTCCATAACCGACATATAGAACTGACCCCTTATTTCTCATTATTATGAACAATGCTGTAATTAATTCCTCAAACATATACCTTTGTGAAGATTGATTATAAACTTAGAATAAATTCTTAGGTATAGAATAAAATGCATTGAACATTTTACCACACGTTCCAAACTGCCCTCTTAAGATGTGCCAGTATTTACTACTTAGGAGTTCTTTTTCCTACACCCAATCTCCAAGCATGGACATTATTATATTCTTTCTCTTTTTTTAATATTATAGGTGAAAAATGACATCTTAATAAGTTTTTGTTTTCTTTTCTCTGATCAGAAACAAAGTTTAACATCTGTTTTATATATTTATTGGCCATTTGCACTTCTCCATTTGTAAATACCATCTTTATCTTTTGGTCCAATTTTCTATTGATGGGTTTATCTTTTTCTTACCAATTTATAAAAGCTATTTAAAAATTAGTAACATACCTATCTAATACTGGTTTTTATTTTACATTTTGGAAATTCTCTTTCACCTCAAGGCCCTTCCACTATTAAAATTAGACTATTAGAATGAGACATTGCTTCAGTAGAGTGATAAATGGGGAGAAGAAAAAAAATTCACACTCTTGACTTTGAGTTCCAAAATAAGCACTTGATATCTATAGTATAGATGATAATCTCAAAAGTCAAAACCTTTGACTGCAAAACAAAAAATTATTTCCCAGTCCATCTCTATCATATATGTTGCCAATATTTTCCCTAGGTTGTAATTTATCTTTCAACCTTTTGGGGTTTTGTTTTGGTTTGATTTTTTTTGTCTGTTTGTTGCCTTATAGATCTTTCAATTTATTCCTTTATTCTCTGGATCAGGTATCATGCTTTGAAAGGTTTCCTCAGCCCACACATCATAAAAATATTCAACTATATTTTCTCCATTATTGTTATTGCTTCATTTCTTAGAATTAAAAGTTTGATGCACCTAAATTATTTTAAGTGCGGAGACTAAAAGAAGAAATCCTGCTATTTTTTTCCAAATTATCATCAGCTTTCTCAACATGATTCATTAAGTAGTTGATATTTTCCTTAGTAAGTTTAATGACAGCTTTATCATAAATTAAATTTCTATACATATGAGTCTATATCTGAATTCTGCTTCATTAATCCATAAGGCTGCTATTACACCAGACTATTTTAACTGCTAAAGCTTCATAAGATATTTTAAAATGTCATTGATCAAGTGTTCCTTCATTAAAATTTATTTTAAGAAATTTCTTGGATATTCTCACATATTTATTCTTTCTGATAAAATTTAATTTTTTCAAGATTTACCCAAAATGTATTTTAAACTATATTTAATGAAATTATACATTATTTTTACACTACTGTGTCTTCCTGTTCAAAATAATTTATGAATTAACATATAGAAATTAATAGCCTCCATATACATAACCAGTAACTAGTTAGAGGATGTAAGTGTAGGAAAAAGCCCATTTACTATAGCAACAAAGAAGTTAAAATACTTGGAAAAATTTACCATGAAATATGCAAAACCCATATTAGGAAAACTTTAAAACACTCCTGAAAGACATAAAGTAGAGCTAATAAATAGAAAGCCATCCCCTGTTCCTGGATAGGAAAATTCAACATCTTAAAACTGTCAGATGTCCCTAAGTTGATTCATAAATTTAATGCAATCTCTCAACAAAAATACCAATGAACTTTTTAATGGAACTAAGACTAGACAATTGATACTAAACTTCATGTGGAAAAATGAACATGTAAGAATAGTCAGAGAAACACTGAAAAAGAAAAGCATGATGGAGGGAGTGGTGACTAATTCCACCAGGTATTAAAACACCATAGAACCTCTAGAATTAAAATAATGTGGTACTGATATATAAATAGACCAGTCAAATAGAATAAGCATTCAAGTAATAGACTCATGTTCATGTTAAACTTTAGTATTTGATAAAAATGGCACCTCAAGTCACTACAGCAAAAATGGACTTTTTCAAAAATGAGACTGGAACATTTAGCCATTTGGAAAAAAGATAAAATTAGATCCATGCCTCACAGTACACACACACACACATACACGTCTCCAAATGGAATAGAAAGCTAAATGTAAAAAATAAAACTACGCAAGTACTAGAAGAAAACATGGTTGAGTTCTTCATTACCCTAGTATAGGAAACAACTTTTTAACCACAACTCAAATACAAAAGCAATTTTTAAAAGATTGATAAATCTGAGTTCATAAAAATGAACAACTTCATTGCAAAAATAAAGGCAAAGTAAAAAGACAACTGACAAACTGAGAAAAAATATTTGCAACACATATCACAGGTAGAGGGCTAACATTCCTAATATATGAAGAACTCTTAAAAATTGAAGAGATCAAAAACATGATAGAAAAATGGGCAAAAGACATGAAGAGATAATTCACACATACACACAAAAAGATGTAAAACTGGCCCTTAAGTATATGAAAAGATGTTCATCCTCACTCGTGATAAGAGAAACGCAAATTAAAACAACCACTCTCTTGGCAAGGCTTAGGGAAACTGTTGCTCTCATACACTGCTGGTAGGAAAGCAAACCGAACAGTTAAAACAAGAAGATAATAGACAGGGAAACAGCCCAGTGCTGAGCTGTAGCGAAAAAATGAATAAGACACATTCCCTGCCGTTGTCTGTGCAGTCTCTGTTCCCTGTCTTTGAGAAGAAAACAATGCAGCAGGGTTAGATACTAAAGTATAATTTCAATGTACCGTGCTAAGGGCCAAAGAATCACGAGAACGAAGAGGAGGGCATTTAACAGACAAAGAGAGGAGAGCTTCCTGGAGGAAGTGATGCCTAAATCAGTAGGAGTGAGCCAGAAAAGGAAAGGGAAGGGCAAGAGCAAAGAGCTTGCACTTTATCGCATCAGGAGAATAGAGCCATTGAGGTGTCTTAGGAAAAGCTGCAGTGCTTAATTCCACAGCAGCTACAATCCTACCGATGGCACAGAATCCCTCATGGCCAACAGGTCATCTCTTCTTGACAGGACAAGTTGGCTTCCATGATTCTCCTTTTTCTAGCTTCTGTGATGGACTAGCATTCTCCCTATACAGTGAAGTCTAGGTCACCTGGGGGCCATTTGGATTTTTACAGTCTGATCATTCTGTGTTGATATTAAAATTTCTCTCCCAAAGTGTAATCTGATTCCCAAACTCTTGAGGAACGCCTCACTGCAGAGCCCATCTCAGGGTATAAATGGTCAGGTGTGCATTTCAAATGCATATATCGCTCTCTGTGTAATGTACATAACAGATTACAGAGAGCAATGACTATCCAATATGAAAATCAGGCAGTAGATTATAGAAATGGTCTAGCAGAGAAATGATGAGGGTCCGACTACGGCTACCATGATGGGGATGGACAGGAGAGGCCAGAGTTACTTGAAGTCACAGTTCTTCTCCCACCTACAGAGAAATTACTTTTCTCATTATGAGGCTGAAGCCTGAAAATATCTTAATCTAGCATTAAATTAATATAATAAAAAATATCGCATATACAATAGGAGGGCTTTATAACTTCATTTTTATTCATCAATTCAGAATTTGAACACTGGTTTAGTATTTTTCAAAAAAAAAACCGGCGTTAGTGGTAATGTTCATTGAGGTAGAATTTACCTGGCATTGTAACCATGCAGACTTCACATCAATCTTGTAATTGTAACAATGAAAACATAATCACAACAGTGGCAGAATTAAAATAATAATCAGATTTCTTATTATGAATGAGCCTCTTGAAATGAAATTAGCCTCTTCTCCAAAAACGGCACTTTGTACTTGTTAAAGAGGAACTGCAAGAGCACAGAGCATTACAGAGAAAATCGAGCTTTTTTATATTTGTTTTCTGTCAACTGTGCTATTTTCCAAAAGGAATTTTCTCTCTTTCTTCTTACTCATTTCTTTTTTTTTTAATTGTGGTGACACTGGCTTACAATATTATATAAATTTCAAGTGTACATCATTATATTTCAATTCCTGCGTAGATTACATCATATTCACCACCCAAAGATTAATTACAGTCCATCACCACACACATGTGCCTCATCACCCCTTTCGTCCTCCTCTCTCCCTTCTTCCCCTCTGGTAACCTTGAATCCAATCTCTGTCTCTATGTGATTGTTTGTTGTTGTTTTTATCTTATACTTATGAGTGAGATCATATGGTATTTGACTTTCTCCCTCTGACTTATTTTGCTTAGCATAATACCCTCAAGGTCCATCCATGTTGGCACAAATGCCAAGGTTTCATCATTTTTTATGGCTGAGTAGTATTCCATTGGGGTATATACCACATCTTCTTTATCTGTTTGTCCCTTGATGGGCACCTAGGTTGCTTCCAAGTCATTGCTGTTGTGAATAATGCTGCGATGAACATAGGGGTGCATGTATCTTTACGCATGCATGTTTTCACAGTCTTTGGATAAGTACCCAGCAGTGGAATAGCTGGATCGTATGGCAGTTCTATTCTTAATTTTTTGAGGAATCTCCATACTGTTTTCCATAGTGGCTGCACAAGTTTGCACTCCCACTGGCAGTGTATGAGTGCTCCCTTCTCTCCACATCCTCTCCAGCACTTGTTTCCTGTCTTGTTAATTATAGCCGTTCTGATGAGAGTGAGGTGATATCTCATTGTAGCTTTAATTTGCATTTCCCTGATAGTTGATGTTGTTGAACATCCTTTCATGTGCCTGTTGGCCATCTGTACATCTTCTTTGGAGAAATGTCTGTTCAGATCTTTTGCCTATTTTTAACTGGGTTGTTAGTTATTTTGTTGTTGAGATGTACGAGTTCTTTATATACTTTGTTCCTTTTCTTGACTATAATCTATCAACATTACTTATCACAATAAACTTTAATTGCTTTATATTTATAGACTGCTTAAGTTAGTTCCTTTAGTTCTTTTTAGGTGAGATTCTTCTCTCTATTACATTTATTTCATAGCAGTGTATGTGTGTGTATACATATATGTGTATACATATATTATATACAATATGTTTTGTAGTGCATCTTCAGTTGATACATGATGTAGGAACATCACAAAAAACAAGATCCCTTTTTTCTATGTATATTTGTTAAGCAGCTTAGGAAAGTGATCTTTGCAAACTTGATCACTTGCTATTGAGTTACAGAATCAGCAGTAACGCTGAGATTGCAGTAACATTACCTAACTTCACCAGCGAAAAACTGTCTCACACATGTGAGATGAGACTCTGGTTAAACTTGCAGAAGTTTTCCTTTTAGAAGTGATGTACATTTGTAAAATTTAGGTATCTGGTATTTTACGACTTGCTTGAGAATTGCTTAAAATCCTGCACCACCCAGGCCTTTAATAGTTTTGCCTCTTACCTAATGCCATCTGGTGTAGATCAGCTTATTATATATAGCATCATCTCCAAAAACTTCTCTGCATTATTTATAAATATTATAATATGGGCTGTAATAAGTTATGAAAAAATGCAAACACATCTGGAGGTCATTTAACAAAAATCAATAAACTCTTTATGAATTGAACCATTATTCATATGTTCATCTGATTGGCTCACTAAATATTTCCATTGTTTCACCAAACATGGCTGTTTTGTCCAAACATGGCTTGGAGTTGATCAAAAGACTCAGTGGCTACATAAAACACTAATTAAGTTTTTCATAACACTCTTCCTCAGAAAGCTATAATCCTCTCGCATTGGTGAATCTTTATTTGGGTAACAGAAATGTGAACATGTCAACTACACAGGCAAAAGGAAATATAGTTGGAGAGGACCATAACTGTATCACCTAGGCAAGCTGTATAAGAGAAATGACTCATTAAAGATTACTTTGCCCACGTTTTCTAAATCATTACTTCAAACCTCAATGTCCTTTTTTCTATGCCAATATAACTATCAGAGATTCCCATAAAAGGAGTCCCTCGTACATTTTCAAGCCACCAAAACCACAGTCACACATATTTATACTCCCAATGGACTTGCCCTTGCAAAATTTCTACTGATTTCAGCAGGACACACCCATTCCCCAGAGTTCAGTCAGCTTTTCTCATCTACTCTAATGAGAGAAAACATAATTGGGGTTCTATTGTACTAGCTGCATTCACCTGTGCTTGTATGATTGGTAAAGCCAGTTTTAAATTTATTAATATGCTTTTAATAAATTATAAAGCACGTGGCAAGCATTACAAACGTCTTATTAAATACTAAATAGTGGGAGATTTCTCTGAGCCGAGCTACAGTAATAGGCAACATCCACTACGTTCACTGTACTGGCAAAGTCGCTCTACTACAGACTCTCACCAGAACTGAGTGGTTTGACGTCTCACCCAAAAGACAGGAAGGTCACTGTTTCTGACAGCCTACCTTGTGCAAGGCACAGTACTAGGCATGTTACATACATTATTATTTTACAAACAAGTAACTGAGGTTTTTACAGGTTGCAATAAATTACCTACTAAAGGACACATAATTTTAAAGGGTCAGACTGACTCCAAACTTAACCACACTGTATACAACCCTAACTGGGGGTATAAAACACAAAAATTTAAAGATATTCTACATTCACTCACATACGAGCCCAAATGTAAAGAGAGAATGTAGCTTCCTCACTTTGAGATTAATGTGGTTTTTCTTATGAGCCCCTGATCTCTGGATAGTAGGGGGGAAAATTACTAAATGTCAACTCTGGCTTAAACTTTAGTCCAATCCGGCAGTTTGAACTGGCCCCAGAGGTAGCATCTAGTGGTCCCTCTACACTATACTCTCCCTCTACCGTGGGGCAGCAAGACTCATTTTCCAGACAGTTAGGCAAGGGGCACCCACTCTGCTCTGGAATGGAGTGCTCCAGATTGCTCCTTGATATACCAAAGGGAGAGAAAACAATTTTAGAAACCTTTTCTTGTCAATAGCCTGGCTTGTAAGACTATGGTCTTGGAGCAAATTTGAATTCAGGAGCTACATTCCTTCCATACCTCCTCTCCTTCCCATCCCAAGTAAATGAATTCTTGGATCAGCCAAAGTTAAGGTTACAACTTCAGAAAGATAAAAGAGAAAAGCATATTAATAAATTTAAAACTGGCTTTACCAATCATACAAGCACAGGTGAATGCAGCTAGTACAATAGAACCCCAATTATGTGAAATTATTTTTCATTTAAAAATATAAAATTTTATTATTAATATATTGTATATACTATGGAAATAAACAATGGAGGATAAATTGTTCCAGAATATTTTTAAAAGGATTTACTCCTCAATTTTTTTATTAAAATGTTTAACTATTAAATTAAGAACCAATTTACAAAATAAAGCAAATATATATATAAAAAAATCATAATAATTTCCCTTGCACTTCACCTCCCCAAGGTAACAGGAGTAATGTTAACACCCTAATGTGTACTTTTCCACACCTGCATCTGCACTGATACAACATATACAGACATGTAGACATACGAGTAGGGACTTTTGTGTCATTATATAAATAACCTATATACATTACTCTGCAACTTGTTTTTCTCATTTAACAATCATTAAGATGTAATTCTCAAATTGATTAAAACAAAGTCTCCCACAAACAGTAATGGGCACATGTCAAAATTTCATTTGACTCATTTATGAGGAAATCAACAGAATGACAACAGTGATTCAATTTGGAGATGAGAAACTTATATAAATAGTGGAAAAAGGAATGCTATAAATAAGACTCCTAGATTAAATATAAAATTGGTCATTATCCTACAGGGCAATAAATCACAACCTTTGGGATTATCTCCTTTACTATATAGGAAAAAAATCATCTCACCTTATTAGATTTCTACAAGTTAACTTTTAACTTTACCGAGTTGTAAAATGCCTGGGCCCTAATCAATTGTGAACATTAAATCAAGGCAGAGCTCTTCCTCAAGAGAGAGCTAGATGACCCTCAGACTGTCTTGTCAGAAAATGTGATAGCAGTATATTAGGATCATGCAATTGTCTTTTTTGCCTTATCTCCAAGTTTTGGAAAAATTTCCTAAACATAATAGGTCATGGATATCCCTCTGGATTAATAGATATGCCTCCAATTCATTTTTAATAACTATATAATCAATTCATAGTATAAATTTTCAATAAATAATCCAATAATCCCCTTATTGATGGACAGATAGGTTTTTTCCCAATATTTTGACCACTGCAAATAATGCTACTTTATTATCTTTGTATATATGTTCTCTGATACTGATGCTTCTATTCCTAAGACAGAGTCCCAAAAGCAGGGGTGTTGAAATCAAAGAAAATAGATATTTTAATTTAATAGCTATTGCCACATTCCTTTATGAGTTTTGGTAGTTTGGATGTAGTGCTATGTATATTTTTACCCTAGTTAAGTCAAATTAATTCTAACAAGATTGAAAATACTGATACCCTGCAAGCTGTGCTATCCCATGAAAAGATAACAAGTAAGTTTCATGCTAAGAACTTAATGATAATCACTAATCAAAATCTGAATCAAAAAAATAATGATATAGGGGCCAGCCCGGTGGCACAGTGGTTAAGTTTGCACATTTCACTTCGGTGGCCTTGGGTTCACCGGTTTGGATCCTGGGTGCAGACCTATGCACCACTTGTCAAGCCACTCTGTGGCAGGCATCTCACATAAAATACACGAAGATGGACAGAGATGTTAGCTCAGGGCCAGTCTTCCTCAGCAAAAACAGGCAGATTGGCAGCAGATGTTAGTTCAGTGCTAATCTTCCTTAAAAAAAAAAAAATGATATAAATCTTTACTGGTTCAAAGCAAAATGTTAATTTTTTTTAGTGGCTTTTCTTGAAGATTCTAAATCACTGTATTTGGTTCTATTTGGCACTATTGATTTGTACATGAATAGTTTGTCTTTTATTAGTATATAATAACCATTTTGTTTATTGCCTAGTTCAAGAAAATGTTAAAGTAATCAGGCTGCTCTATCAATGTTTCTAAAACACTTGGATCCATGAATATTCAATGGCAGGAAAAATGTTGTATTCTTAACCAGGCTTTTAAAGTCTAATACTAAACATTTGTCAATATAGAAAAGGTAGAAACAACTTACATATCCCTCAATATGATTAAATATATTATGGTACATCCATATTCTGTATTACTGTGTAGTCTTTCCTTCGACCCTGACTTGTTGATTCCGCCTTTGTGCCAGGACTGTATCAGACACTGAGAATATGAAAATGCCCAAAAATAGACACAATTCTAGTTGGGAGGACACAAGTAAGCACACTAATAAATTTATAATGACAAATAAACTAATAGTCAAAGAAACGCTGTTGTATAAAGGCCTATAACACAAAGCAACCCACTCTAGACTTGCCCTGAGAAGGTCATAACTGATCTTGGATCAGTTGGTAAAATGGAAGGAAGAACATTTCAGACAGGAAACAGCATTTTCGAGGCATCTGGGGGATGTAACTATACTAAAATACATTACAGTTCTTTCTAACTTGGCCTGGTAGATGCTCTTCTTACATCCAGCGAAGAATGAAAGGAGGATGAAACTCCAAGCAGTTACAGAAAACTGTACCTGAGATCTTGGCTTTTGCCCTTCATACCCACGCTCTATCAGCACAGCCCTGAGTCCTCTTCTCTTATGGACTGTGTGAGTTGTTAGACGATTGTCTCTCAGCTCCAAAACTACCCTTCTATGCTCTGATTTGTGATGCTACAGCTGGCACTCTGCAAACCAAATGTCACCTTTGCCAGCTGACTGACTCTGTTAGGCTCTTCCAACAGGGCGCAGTCAGGAGAGGCTGCAAGGATGAAGGAGGGAGAAGAGACATGGTCCCTCCTGACTGCTTCCTATTGCTTCCTTTTGGCTCACTGTCTTCTTGCGGTTCCTAAGAGTGTCACCCAACAACACTTCTTCATTCCAGCAGCAGCAGTAGTTGAAGCCAGTTGAAGCTTTTCCAATATTTTTAGACCAGCCTCAAACATCCTTCAAAGATCCCAAGAACTTGCTGCTCTGAAGTGAAAGAAGCCAGACACAAAAAGTCACATATTGTATTATTCACTTCATATGAATTATCCTGAATAGGTAAATCCCCAGAGACAGAATGCAGATTGGCAGTTAGGAGTGAATGGGAGCAATTGCTTAATGGATATGGAGCTTCCTTTTGGAGTGATGAAAATGTTTTGGAACTAGACACGTGGTGGTTGTACAGTATTGTGAATGTACTAAATGCTACTGAATTGTTACTTTTAAAAGGCTATTTTTATATTATGTCAATTTCACATCAATAAAATTAAATAAATAAATAAATAAATAGCTGGTGTGGTTTCTGTCTCCAAACTGGGCCCTGACTGATATGTGTGCCTTCGTTACACAAACCGCAGCCTCCGACTTTGCTTTCACCGCCTGAGCCACACTGCCTCCCGCCAGCCCTTGTTCCAATGTCCACTGTTCAGGAGGTGGTTGATTCTCAGAAGAAAGCATTGTCTTGACCTGTCCTGTTCAATACAGTAGCCACCAGCCACAGGTGGCTATTTAAATTTAAATTTAATTAAATAAAAAATTCTGTTCCACTGACACATTTCAAGTGCTCATTACCCACAGTGGCTAGCGACTACAGTATTGCACAGAACATTTCCATCATTGCAGAAAGTTCTATTGAACAGTGTTGGTCTGCACCTCACCAAGGGTCTTGCTATCATAAAGCCTCCAAAGTATTTTGTGGCTGTTCCTCATCCCATAGTTAAGCCTCCCTTAGAGCCTAAATGGGAAAAATCAGGGGAGAAGAGGTTGGACCAGGGACATGGGTCTTGGCAGGTGTCTCCACTTAACCCTCCCCTTTCATCAACCCAATAGTTCAATCCTCATCTATCCCTCTCCCTAAATACACACCAGTAATTATTGCATTTATAAGTCTACATTTATATTGATCATACCATAGTTTGACCTGTAAAACTATAACCTCCTCCAGGCCAGAGCTTAGGGGTTTTTTCACACACACTCCCTACATTTAGTGGTATATTCCTTGAGTGCTCACCACATACTTGCTGACTGAACATCTGATGAGGCTCGCTCTGGTGTCAGGGCATTGGTTCCAAACTGAAAACATAAAATCTCCACCAGAACAGTGGTAACACCCTGCCTAAATAAACAAAAGTGATTTGCAATGCTTTACTCCTATGATTTCTTCTGGTTTTGATGTTTTAATGAGCGCACCACTTCAAAGACATTCCTAGTGTGGCTCATCCCACATAACTCCAGCAGGAGATGGTAGCCTTCTCTCTGAAAACCAGCCCAGCATAAATGCTTTTTGTTCCTGGATCACAGATCAGATCCAAGATCAACCCAGAGTGATATAGCCCAGAGATACAAGCCAAACATGATGCCCTTCCCTCAAGACTTTTTCCTGAGCGTCCTTCCTACTGCTAAAAGATAAACTGAGGCACATGAAAAACTTTAGGAGTTTATTTGAACAAAAATTGACTCAAATTGGGCAGCTACAAACCGGAAGTGGTTAGGAGCATTCCACTGACAGGAGCTCGGGGAGAGACTTTTATAGAAAAAAGGTGGAAGGAAGTAAGGAAATTGTTGATTGGCTAGAGCTTAAAGCCTAGTTGGCTGTCTGTGATTGATTGTCCTTAAGTTTCAATTTCATAGCCTTGAAACATTTACAGGCTTAGATTTTGGTTTGCTTATGTAGGTACCACGGGCATTAGGGCCACCTCAGTCTAATGGACTCCTTGTTTAATTCAACACTACCTTTGTGTGTGGCTTTCAGAGAAGACCCCTGAATATCTGAATGGAAGATTCCAATGGTAGGATAACCGCTCAGTAGTAATCTTGAATGACTTTTTACAAACTCTCATCCGATTTTGAAGTACTAGTCTCGGGGTTCCAAAAACTTCCTCAATATTTATGAATACTGAATATGAGTTTGAGGAAAATTTGTGTTGGTATAGTTTGCAGACTATGTTTGCAGCCGTAAATCTGTACTGAACTGGTAAGGCGTAATTCTCCTCCTACTTCACTACACGTATAATATTGTCATTCTACATTTAAAGTGGGAATGATCAAGATTTATGTATGTTACGGCAAGTAGCTCAGCCTTGCTAAGTGAAGGAATAATAAAAGAAAATATTTAAAAAGTAGGTGGATAAATAGAGAGCCTAACTGATTAGCGGCCTTGAACACCCAATAAGTATATCCATGTGGGCATGTGAGCCAATTAACTTTGGCACTGTCATCTTCCATCCCTTACTTCTACTCCCTCTACTACTTTCTCTCCCCAAGCTTACAGAAACTATTTCCCACTCGCTCTGGGCTATATTTTGCTGATTTTCAGAATGGTCAACACGTATAGGAACCCAATTTAGAATCTTGGGCAGATGAGTAATACCAAGCAGTGGAAGTCATCGGTGCCCTTCCCATATCCCCTGGGACTGGGCTTTGTTGTTTCTGTGTCCATGGCCTGACCTCCAACTGCTATTATCTACATCTCTTTGCCTGAGGGCTTTCTCACACAGTAGAAAGGAAGTATCAGGGAATTAACACCCCCTGGAAGAAGTCTTTATCCAATGATGGATGACAGTTGGTGCATAAATACTCAATTCTCTTGCTCCTTTGGTGGGATCACTGTGAAATGTATGTTCTACATTGGCTTCCAGTGTTCTCCAGTGGATGAAGCTCTAGTTCTCCAGGGTAGTAACTTGCCTTTATTGGCTACCTTCTTTTCCCTGTTTCACACCCTCACTTCCTTGCTAGTGTTTACTGGGATCACCTCCCAAATAAACTACTTGCACTCAGATCTTTGTTTCAGGGGCTGCTAATGGATGAACCCAAATCAAGACATATGGTAATAAAAATAATCATTTATTCAGCATATGTCACATAATAAACGCTGTTCTAAGAGCTGTATAAGTATTAAGCCACTTAAATGTCACAAATTGGATAAGGTAGATACTATCATCCTTATCCCCAGTTTACGGATAGGGGACCTGAAGCACAGAGACGTTAAATACCTATCATTTCACCCTAGCCAGCATGGCACCAGATCCTGTGCACCTGTACTATGCTATGCTGGTCACTGCCTCAAATGAGCCTTTGAGAAATAAATAAAAACAGGAAAGGAATATAATCAAAAATCCAGAAATCACAATAATCAATTGATAAATTCTAAGGACCTGGGAGAGGAAGAACGAGTAGACTTGGGTACTAATTGAGTAAAAGTTAAAGAAGGGAGAGGAGCAAAAACTAATGCAATGATGAGAGGAAGCATGCCCCTTAAATAAAAATTACATTGACTCTAGAAGATTAAAGTTAACTATAAATGTTTTGCTACTCCTCCTCTGAGAAATGGAGACTAATTTCCCTCTCCCCTTGAATTTGGGCTGGCCTTAGTGACTTGCTTAACCATAAAATGTGTGGGAAGTAATATTGTGACTTTCAAGGCTAGGTCTAAGAAGGCCTGCAGCTCTGCCTGGGTCTTTGAGGGGACTCTTCTCTGGGAACCCTGCACTATCACGGGAGAAGTCTGACTAGGCAGGGGCTGCCATGCTGGAGAGGCCACAAGGTGGTGCTCTGATCGACACCATCAGCTGAGCACAGCTTTCCCTGAAAAGTTCCCTAACGTCTTGGACCCTTCAAACCTATAGTGTGACAATGTGTCCCAGGTGCAGGTAATAAAGGGGTTCATTGTATATACAGAATTTTAAAACAATAATAAAACAAACAAAAAGTTGTTCTGCTTTTCGTCATCATCATGAGCTCGCAATTCTAAACAATGTCAGTGATAAAATATTACTACCTGAAAAAATCTTTTGTTGGCCTAATTTCTAAACCATTGCTATGGTTACTGTTTAGTTTTAGTAATATGCATGTAAACTTATAATTAGCATATTTGTGTTACTTATTCTTTAATAAACATTGTAGTCGACATGGAAGTTAATGTGGAGAACTCCCAGTTACACAGTCAACCCCCAACACAGCCAGTCTGAACAACGCGTGTTCATTTCAAGGTCTCTAAAAAGGAAAAAAAAAAAAAACTGGGTTCTCACCTATGTGGGGAAAAACCCAGTTCTTCCCTAGTGTGTGTTTCTTCCCTGTGTGTCTCCTTTATTACTCACACAGAACACTTCACTTCTGACACTTTTGGTCACCACGTTTTTCCCCACAGCAAGCAATTCTCTGCAACACCAGCTGGGTGTCCTACGATTTAACCCAACTGACACTATCTAACCAGAGACAGCATCAGATTCCACAGGTTAAGGGCTCAGTCCCAGAAGACATACACACACACACAAACACTTCAGATGCCGGTCACAAACTCAGTTTATCACCTGCGCTTCTAACCAACTGGCTATCGATGGGAGTTCCCATGACCTCCCTCCTTGGGTTCAATTAATTTGCTAGAGCAGCTCACAGAATTCAAGGAAACATTTACTTACATTTATCAGTTTATTAAAGGAGATGATAAAAGATACAGATGAACAGCCAGATGAAGAGATACACAGGGCAAGGTCTAGGAGAGTCCCAACCACAGGATCTTTTGTCCTCGTGGAATTGGGGTGCGTCACCTTCCTGGTGTGGATGTGTTCACCAGCCTGGAAGTTCTCCAAACCCCATGCTATCTGGATTTTATGGAGGCTTCCTCATCTAGGCAAGACCAATCATTAACTCAATTTCTAGCCCTTCTCCCCTTTCTGGAGGATAAGGGATAGGGCTGAAAATTCCAAGCTTCTAATCTTGGCTTGGTTTTTCTGGTGGCCAGCCCCCATCCAGGAGCCATCCAAAGTCACCTCATTAAAACAAAAGATCTCCAAGTGCTCTTATCATTTAGGAATTTACAAGGGTTTTAGAGCCCTGTGTCATGACAGAGTCAAAGACAAATATTAGAACAAGAGATGTTCCTAGTGTTCTTAGCACTTAGGAATTTATAAGCGTTTTAGGAGCCTTGTGCTGAGAACTGAGGGCAAAAACCAATATATATATATTTCTTATTCCACACTCTCTTTGTGGACATTGTGGAGTTGTGTGTTCTCCAATCCCTGGAGAACTACATATTCCTGCATTGAGATGATAGACTCAGTTAAACAATGATGGCACAGTAGTTGCAAAGACAAAGAAACAGAACTTACATTCCTTCAATTCTATCATCCTACCTGACCAATTGGAGTTTTATTTGTATTTCAAAAATCTAAAACAGTGAAACAAGGTGCAAATTGCAAAGTGTAATATTAATATTTGGTAAGTGGAAATTTTACTTTGTACATGAAACATTTGGCTGAATTCAAGTAATATCTCTGTAATTTAAAATTTCTTCTATTTTAATTGTTAATTGTTCTAAACTTAAAGAAAAAAATAAAAAAAATAATATGTGAAGTTGCAGGGGGTGTGGGATTAGAGGAAGATGGTCAAAAGGTACAAATTTCCAGTTATAAGATAAATAAGTGCTAGGCATGTAATGTACAACATGATGACTTTAGTTAAGACTGCTGTACGGTATATTCGAAAGTTGTTAAGAGAGTGGATCCCAAGCGTTCTCGTCACAAGGAGAAATTTTCCTTTTCTTTTCTTTTATTGTATCTATATGTGATGATGGATGTTAACCAGGCCTCTTGTGGTAATCATTTCACTATATATGTAAGTCAAACCATCATACCGTACATCTTAAACTTATATAGGGATGTATGTCAATTATTTCTCAGTAAAACTGGAAAAAAAGAAAAGAAAATGTTATATCAATGGTACAATTTAGTAGTTGCCTAAATTGTATTGCTTGCAGACTTTTCAGCATTTGTAAAATTCACTTATTAGTTATTGGGCAAATATTTACCTAAAATATTATTATATCAGACTGTAACTAAAGGTTCAAACTACGTAGGTTAGATAGAAAAACTACTGAACAAGTAATTATGCTTTTTTCCATTTTTTGTACTGTAGGATCTATTTTACTTTCTTTTTTTAAAACTGGTATGATTATTTATTCAAAGTTCAATGAAAGAAAAATTTTGGGGGGTCAGCCCAGTGGTGCAGCGGTTAAGTTCACATGTTCTGCTTCGGCGGTCTGGTCCGGATCCCAGGTGCAGACATGGCATCGCTTGGCAGGCCATACTGTGGCAGGCGTCCCATATATAAAGTAGAGGAAGATGGGCACGGATGTTAGCTCAGGGCCAGTCTTACTCAGCAAAAAAAGAGGAAGATTAGCAGCAGATATTAGTTCAGGGCTAATCTTCCTCAAAAAGAAAAAAAAAATTTTTACTGTCTCTATTTCTTTTGTGGGCATTGTTATTATTAGTTTGATTTCATGTTATTATTGAAAATAAAAAGGTGTTAAAAAATGATATGTTCTGTGCACCATATACACAGGTAGACCAGAGCAGCACATCAGGCAGTTGAAAACCACCACGTGACCAATGTGAGCATCACGTGGAACAGAAAAATCACATAGCCAAACCCTGCCCGAATCTCAAAGTCATGAGGAATAATAGAATAGTCATTGTTTCAGGCCACTAAGCTTTGAGGTGGCTAAAAGTAATGACAAAAGATAACGGGAACATTTACCAACCTGAAAAACTAGAAGGTTTATGAGTCTTCAGTTTATAAAGTGGTTTAACATGGATTTGAGCTTTTTCATGCAAACCTTGATGGGATTTCCCTTTTAAATGGCCATTTATAACTCTAATAAGCAGTAGTTCTCAAGTGACAAAAGTCCCTGGCTGATTCTGATAAACTCATTCTCCAATTTCAACATCTTTGAGAAATGCTAAGGTAAAGAAAAGCACTTGCTAAAGACAATTGGAAATATATCATAATCTGAGAGTTTTCAGGGGTCTGGATTCAATTACTTATTCAACAATATTTTCTGAGCTCCTACTATGTGCCAGGCACTCTTCCAGGCACTGGGACATAACAACGAGCAAGACAAAGTCACTTCCCTTGTGGAGCTTATATTCTGGTAAATTATGATAATGAGTTTATTTCTGGATATGTTTTATTTCAGAGATCATTGGCATATTCAAGTGGCAGTATACAGTGGACATCCAGAAACAAAAGTAAACACTAGCAGACAAAACTGAAGATTCTGATTTTGAAATGATTAGGATTTGGCATGTGTTTTACTCAGTGATAAAGCCTGAGTGAAAATTTTAATTATATGGCTCCTCATTAACCGGAAGTCCAATATAAGCATCAGGCACACCTGGATCCAGGTACTCAAAGAAGGTCATGAGGATTGTTTCTCTTTTCTATCCCATTGAGCTGCTTTCCCTTGTGTCAGCTTTATTCTCAGATAGGCCCCCTCCTCTCTCTGTGGTAGCACCTGTGGCCATGGACAGCTCCTGGTTCATGTCATTCAAAGTCCACATATAGTGCTTGGCACAGAGTAGACACTAAATAAATATTTGTTAAATGACTGAATCTCAGTGTACAATCCCATATTTTAAAGGGACCCTCACTCCGGTATCCATGTAAAAACCCCAAATATACTCTGATTAGTCTTGCTTTGACAATGCGTCCATTCCTAGACCAATTGCTATGTTCAAAAACACAAATTTTTCTCATCAGCCAGTCTGGTTCAAGTGCCAACCATGAAAGTCCCACTGTAATCCTTTGGCATGGGAAAGGGGCACTTCCTAAAAGGAAAAAATGCCTAGCAGACAAAGTGATGAGAGAGATTCCCTGCAGTGTGAAAGACAGAAAAATGTAGTGACCCCAAGAATAGAGTTAAAAGAATACTCACAATAAAAGTCTAACACAAGAAAGGGTCAAAAGGCAGGGACTAAACCAGGAGTATGTAATATTCTAGGAAGTGAGAGATAGGGATGATTTCAAATAGTGCAGGGAGCTCAGCAAAGACTAATCCAACATATAAAAGAGGAAAAGAACCAAGAATAAATCCTAAAATAGTATTGCTTGCTAGATATTTTAGAAATATGTAATAAACATCTACTCTGTGTCAAGTCCTATGCTAGGGACTGGAAATGTATTGGTATCTTCACATGGTTCACAGACTTCTCGCAGATATACAGAAGCAAACTGGCAAATACAGGAGCAGAGCTTTGTCCACGGAAAGCAGGAAGAATAGGACCACTGCCACAGCACCTAAAGTGTGTTCTTTCAGACATTCACTCCTGACTCGATGGTCCATACTAATCAATCCATCAATAAATAAATTAGCAAAAGAGTGAATGAAGAAAGAAATTTTAAAATGTATTACATTGTACTTCCACCAGTGTAAACCTATCCTTAACTGCTATTGACAACCATTACTATGTAGCCATCTGCCACAGATATGGAAAGTGGCTTGCAAACTGCTTTTATCAATTCTGTAGTCCAAAGGATATGCTTATAGGCACCATTTTTTCCCAAAATGTGATGGGTTTGTCCAAAAGATTTACATTTATATTTTAATTCTAACCAGTGTGAGGTTCTCTAAGTTTTAGAATTCATTTAGCACGATAAATAAAATTACCTCTAAGAAATCAAAGATCTAAATAAATGGAGAGATAGACTGTGTCCATGGATTAGAAGACCCAACATAATAAAAAAACAAGTTCTCCCCAAATTGATCTATACATGTAATGCTAATCCTATCAAAATCCCAGCAAAGTTTTTTTATACACATATATAAGTTTGTCCTAAAATTTATATAGAAAGGCACAGAGCCTAGACTAGCTAAAATCATCTTGAAAAAGAAGAAAGTGGGAGGAATCACTGTATCCAATATTAAAGTTTACTATATAGCTATGGTAATCAAGACAGTGCGGTGTTGGCAGAGAGAGAGACACATAAATCACTGGAAGAGAGTAGACAAATCAGAAACAGACCCACACAAATACGCACAGATGATTTTTGACAAAGACGCAAAATCAATTCCATGGAAGTACAGCCTTTTAAACAAATGGCACTGAAGCAACTGTGATCCATAGGCAAAAAAAGTAAACTTAGACCCAACCTCACACCTTGCGAAAAATTAACTCAAAATGGATTACATACTTAAATGTAAAGCCTAAAACTATAAAACTGTAAAAAATAAAAACAAAGGATAAAATCTTTATGACCTAGGGTGAGGCAAAGAATTTTAGACTTGACACAAAAAAGCACAACCCATAAAAGGATAAATTGATAAACTGTTTCATCAAAACTAAAAATATTTGCTCTGCAAAAGACCATGTGAAGATGAAAACACAAGCTACAGGCTGGGAGAAAGTATTTGCAAACCACATATCTGACAAAGGATTAGTAACTAGAATATAAGAGGAACTCTCAAAACCCAATGACATAAAAAATCCAATTAGAAAATGGAAAAAAGACATCTCACCGAAGAGGATGTGCAGATGGGTAATAAGCACACATGAAGATGTTCGAGGTCATTAGTCATTAGGTAAATGCAAATTAAAACCATAATAAGATAGTACTACACACCTATCATAAAGGAAAAAACAAGAAACAGTGACAAGATTAAATGTTGAGAAGGATTCATAGAAACTGGATCACTCCTACATTGCTGAAGGAATGTAAAATGGTACAGACACTCTGGAAAACAGTCGGGCAGTTTCTTGTAAAACTAGACATGCAACTACCATATGACACAGCAGTTGTACTCTTGGGAATTTTTCACAGAGAAATGAAAACTTACATTCACAGAAAAAATTTGTACATAGATATTTATAGCAGCTTTGTTCATAAAAGCCCAAAACTGAAAACCACCCAGATGTCTTTCAACAGATAAATGTTTAAACATTCATACCATGGAATACTACTCAGCAAAAAAAAAAGAATGAACTATTAATGCATGCAACAATAGATGAATTTCCAGGGAATTATGCTGAGTAAAAAAGCTCATCCCCAAAGATTACATAGTGTGTGATTTAATTTATATAGCATTCTCGAAATGACAAAATTTTAGAAATGGAGAACAGATTTGCGGTTGCCAAAGTTAGGAATGGGAGAGGAAAATGTTATAAAAGGCAACACAAGGGATCCTTGTGGTGATGGAACTATATTTCATCTTATTTTTATCTGTAGTGCGGATGCACAAACCTACACTTGTGATAATAAATTACATAGAACTAAATATACACACACGTGAGTACAAGGAAATCTGAATAAGATCGGTGGATTCCTTGTAATATTGTACTGCGGTTTTGCCAGATGTTACCATTAGGGAAAACTGGGTAAAGAATATATAGCATATCTCTGTGTTATTTCTTACAACTGCAACTGTATCTACAATTATCTCAAAATAAGAAGCTTAATTTTTTAAAATTATCTCTAGATTTTAAGTGATCAAAATTATGCAATCTACTAATACTCTCAACCCAAAAGAGGTCTCATGAAGTTGGGACAAGGATCACAGGTCTCATTAACTTTGCCCACTCTTGGTTGCTGTATTATGCAGAATTATATTGTATGATTACAATCAAAAGAATTAGAATCACCTTGGTTGGATTGTATGCTGCTGGGTTGGAAGCGTGAGGAACAGAAGGACAAAAGAGAAAGTAGCAGCTTCTCATAAGAGAAGATGCATTCGCTGCTTCACAAATGGTCCACAAGCAGGTTCAAAATTATAAGGCAGAATAGGTCATTGTCTGCAGACAGACAAAGGCCTATTCACAGAAGAAACCAACACAGAAGAAAACAATCAGGTTGAGTGTGTTGTTCACCATAATGAAAACAACCACTAGTTTGAATGACCTGGAGCAAGGAAACTGTGCTGCTTCTGCTACCCATGCAGCCAACGTGGATACAAAGAATGAAGAGCCCAGCTGTCTCTTAAGAAAATATTACAATTCCATCTTTAGAACAATGTCAATAAAACCAGTATTTTATAGATTTAAAAAAACCCTAAAGGCAGAAGTGGGAGGTGAATTGCCAACATCTCAGAGCTAGTAAATGACAAAGCCAGAATCCAAAACCAAGTCCTCTAATTCCAAGGCCAGTACTCCCTCCAAAGCCAGCTACCCCACAGTTGCTAGAGCTTTAGACAGCCATTGGCTGATAACTATACAGAACATTTCAACTGGCAGAAGAAGAGCTGCATGATTAATTGAACATTCTCGCCTTTCATCACGTGGATTTTGAATGCTAGTTTGGAGAGAGAAATCTTTGATTTCATATGTAGAAAAACTGTGTTGCATATGAATATTTCATTTCATTAATAACATACTAAATGCTTTCAAGTATGCTTGATCCTCACACAATTCTATAAAATAGGTAGAGCTAGATTTGGTATAGCCATTTATTAAAATGAGAAAAATGAGGCTCAGTGAGGCTAAGTGACTTGCCAAAGATGACATAGTTTTATATTAGAGGTGGAGCTGGAACAAGAACACATTCTTTGACTGCAGAGTTTTTCACACTTCCTTTTCTATTTTATTAATTTTCTTTTACATACAAGAAGATATGGATTATGATTAACGACCCAGCCTAAGAAGCTGAACCTTACCATTGATGTTGAAGCCCCTGTATTCTCCTCTGGGAGGACCACTGTGTTTCACGGCTCCGGGGATCATCATTCACATAGAATACAGTGGGAAGAGCGCCCCCTGGAGTTGTGAGCCTGGCAGTCCTGCCCCCCCGCCCCGTCTCATCTCTCCCCTCAATCCCTAACTGTGTTTATCGTTATCTTTTCTTGATATTTCACCACATATATTTATTACTCTAAAAATAGCTCGCTTAATTCTGCCTGTTTGCATATCTTTTAAACAGATTCATACTGTTCACAGTCTTCTAAAACTCGTTTTTACACTCTGTTTTGGGTGTGAGCTGCATCCGTGTTGATGTGAGTAGCTGTAGTTCATTCATTTTACAACACAGTATAGTATTCTGCAATATGAATTTGCCACAATTTGTCTAGTTCTCCACTGAACCTTTGGGTTGCTTCCAGATTGGGGCTATCATAAACATTGCAGCTATGAATATTCTAGTACATGTCTCCTGATCCACAGGTACAAGAGTTTCTTCTAGGTATAAAAGTAGCAGTGTAACTGCTATCTTGTAGATTTACACATCTTCAACATTACTAGATAATTCCAATTTATTTTCCAAGATTTTTCATCAATTTATATTTTAATCATCAGTGCATGAGAATTTCTGCTTTATCCACATTTTTCAGAAATGCCTGGTATTATACCTTTTCTTTTCATCACCATAATGGGCATAAAACAGTACTTCATTGTACTTCATTGTAGTTCTAATTTGCATTTCTCTGATTACTAATAGAGTTGAGCATCCTTTCATAATATTTTGGTCATTTCTGTTTCTTCTGTGCAACACAGAATGGGTCACGTCATTGGCCCATTTTTCTGTTGGGTTGCTTCTCTTTTTCTTATGATCTTTTAAAAGGAATTTTAAAATTTTAGGCAACATATCTTTGTCAGTTATTTATGTTGCAAATTTGTCCCCTCAAGTTGAGTTTTGTGTTTCACGTTGTTTAAGGTATCTTTTGATAAGCGAATCTTAATTTTAATACAAGTATGTTGATCAGTCTTTGCCTTTATGGGTTAATATTTTAATCTGTAATGTGGTGCAAGATATTTATATATAACATTGAATAATATACATACTATACATTTTTATATACTACTTGATTTATGAGTCTGTTTAGAATTTTTGCATATATTTTTATGAATAAGATTAGTCTCCAATTTTCCTTTCTCCTACTCTTCGGTTTTAATATCAAGATTTCCCCTCCTTATACAATGAATTGGTATACGAAACAACATTTTTAAGACTTGAATTATGTCTTCCTTGAATGTCTGCTAGATCTCAACAGAAAAACTCTCTGGCCTGGTGCTTGCTTTGTGGAAATATATACAACTATTGATTCAATTTCTTTAATGGTTATCAGTCAATTCAGGTTTTTAAACCTTCTTAAGTCAATTAGGGTAAGGATTTTTCTAGGAATTTGTCCACTTTTAAGATTTTATTTTTTTCCTTTTTCTCCCCAAAGCCCCCCTGTACATAGTTGTATATTCTTCGTTGTGGGTCCTTCTAGTTGTGGCATGTGGGACGCTGCCTCAGCGTGGTCTGATGAGCAGTGCCATGTCCACGCCCAGGATTCGAACCAACGTAACACTGGGCCGCCTGCAGCGGAGCGCGCGAACTTAACCACTCAGCCACGGGGCCAGCCCCATGTCCACTTTTAAAAAAAATTTATTGGCATAAAGTTGTTGTAATTTTCTTTTCTCTCTTTAATCTGTGCTGCACCTGTACTAAGTCCTCTTTTTCATTCCTTATTTTGTTTACTTGTGACCTTTCTCTTTTTGATGTAAATCTTGCTGTCTATTTGATAATTTTACTAGTATTTCAAAGAGGCAACTTTTGACTCCTTGATTCTCTTTATTGTATCTTATTTTTAATTTTATTAATTTCTCTTTTATCTTTATTATTTCTTTCCTTTACTTTATGTTTTTTCCCCTACACTTTTTCTTATTTCTAAAGTGACCTGATTAGGTGAATAATTTTTAAATTTCTTCTTTTATAATATGAATATTTAAGGCTATAAGTTTCCCAGAACTTCTCTCTAATTCCACATTGAGTTTTGCTCATTTCCAATAAGATTTCGTCTCTGACCAATGAACAATAGAAGCACTTTTTTAAAAGTTTCCAAATACAAGGGGTTTATTTTGTTATCTTATTGTTTCATTGTCTTATTGATTTCTATCATAATTGTCTTGAGGTCAATAAAACATGGTCTATATGATACTGATTCCTTGAATTCTTGCTCTAGGGCCCAAAATATAGTCGGTTTTTATAACTGATCCAATAGTTTAAGAAGAATGTATATATACCAATTGTAGGGTTTCGTTGGTTATATATGTCCATTATTAGATTTAGCTTGTTAATTGTGTTATTCAAATCTTCTAGATCTTCACCGAATTTTTTTTGTTGGCTTAATCTATAAATTATTGAGAGGATTATTAAAATTTCCCACAGTGATAGCTAATATCTACCAATTTGGTAAATGGCGGATACATATACCCTAAAAATATACATAAATATATGCATACATACATATACATATATCAATTTCTATTTGCAGTTCTATTAATTTTTGCTTTATATACTTAAAGTTATGTTATTAGGTGCATTTAAGCTTGGAATGATAAATTAAACCTTTTAAAATTAATTATGTGCTGCTCTTCTTTTCTACTGTTTAAGCTGAAAGTCTGTTTTGTCCAATATTAATATGGCTATGCCTGCTTTCATTTCATCCATAGTGGCTTATCCTTTCCTACCCTTTTACTTTCAACCTTTTGGTATCCTGATGTTCTCAGTGTGTTTCTGTGGGTGTGTGTGTGTGTGTGTGTGTGTGTGTGTGTTATCCAGTCTGACAGTGTTTGCTTTTAACTGGAGAATTTAGCTAATTTATTTTTATTAAAAACATGTATTTATAGAAAACATAAATATTTGGATTTATTTCTTGTTTTCAGCTTTCATTTTATCCTGCTTTTTCTGTTTCCTTTTTTTTTTCTTGTCTTCTTTTGGATTAATTGATTTTTCCCTCCTCTTTCCTTTATTCCTCTCTAATAGCTGGGAATATCTTATATACTTTATTTCTGTTGTTCTTATGCCTCTCCAGACACTTAAAATACATATTTAATCTAATAAAATCTAAAGTTAATCAATATATATACTGTTGACCAAACAATATATGGAATTTGGAGTGCTTTAAATACGGTGATCCTCATTACACCCTCCACTTAGGTAATACCACATTGTTCAATAGGAAAAACTAGACCAGAGCAAGGAGGATCAGTGGCACTGGGAAGAATGGGGCAGGATGCAATTTTAAATATAGTGGTCAGTTTAAGCGTCATTGAGAAGATATTTGAGCAAAGACGTGAAAGAAATAATGTTAGCTATGCAGGATCTGAGGAAACAACACTCCAGGCAAAGGGATCAGCAAGAGCAAAAGCCCTAAGGAAGGAACAAGATCAGAGTTCTAGAGGCCAGTGTGTCTGAGCAGAGTGAGCTGAGAAGAGTACCAGGAGAGTCAGACAGGCAATGGCCGGTCAGCTCAGATTGGATGTTGCAGGTCATTCTAAAGACATGTGGTTTTTACTCACAATAACGTGAAGCTTTTGGAGAGAAGCGACATGAATTGACTTTTACTTTAAAAAGCCTCTTCCTTAATTTAAATACTAAGATACTGGAGAACTTTTCTCAACAATGATATTTTATTTCTACACATACATACGTATCTTACTTGGATAAAAGGAGATAAGGAAATCTCATGGGAGATGGTTTTAAATATTTGTATTTTATGCCAATTAAGCCTTTCTTAATCTGTTTTCTGTAGAAAAAGTTAAAAGCATAGATAACCAGAATGAAAAATTATGCCCTTATTACCCAACCACTCTATATGTAAAAATATAATACATATAAAATCTGCTTTGTCCCTTAATAATAAACCATGAAATTTTTTTGTCCAAACAAATATATACCTAAATTAGTTTTCCATGGCTAGATAATATTCCATTAAATAGATGAATCAATTTATTTTTTTCCAGCTTTATTGAGTTATAATTGAGATACAAAATTGTGTGAGTTTAAGGTGTACAACATGATGATTTGATACACTTATATGTTGCAAAATGATTACCACTGTAGGATTAGCTAACTCCTCCATCACCTCACATAATTACCATTTCCTTTTTGCTGTGAGAACTTTTAAGATCTACTCTCTTAGCAACATTCAAGTACATAATACCGTATTATTACCCATAATCACCATGTTGTGGCTTAGATCTCCAAAACTCATACATCTTATAACTTAAAGTTTGTACCCTTTGACCAACATCTCCCCATTTCCCTTGGTAGCCACCATTCTATTCTCTGTTACTATGAGTTTGGCTATTTTAGATTCTGTACATAAGTGATATCATACAGTATTTGGCTTTCTCTGTCTGACATTTCATTTAGCATAATGCCCTCAAGGTCCATCCATGTTGTTGGCAGGGTTTCCTTTTTTCTCATGGATGAATAATATTCCATTGTATGTGTGTGTGTGTGTGTGTGTATATATATATATATATATATATAATATCTTCTTTATCCATTTATGTGTTGATGGACACTTAGATTGTTTCCATATCTTGGCTATTGTGAATAATACTGCAATGAACATGGAGGTGCAGATATCTCTTTGAGATCCTGATTTCATTTCCTTTGGATATATACCCAGGAGTGGAATTACTGTATTATATGGTAGTTCTATTTTTAATTTTTTTGAGGAACCTCCATATATTTTCCATAGTGGCTATACCAATTTACATGCCCACCAACAGTGCACAAGGGTTCCCTTTTCTCCACATTCCCACTAACATTTGCAATCTCTTGTCTTTTTGATAATAGTCATTGCATCAGGTGTGAAGTGATATCTCAATGTTTTGATATGCATTTCCCTGATGACTAGTGATGTTGAGCATCTTTTCATATATCTGTTGGCCATTTCTATGTCTTCTTTAGAAAAATGTCTATAATGTTCCTCTGCCCTTTTTTAAATCAGATTGTTTGTTTTTTTGCTATTGAGTTGTATGAGTTCTTTATATATTTTGTGAATTAACCATTTATCAGATATATGATCTGCAAATATTTTCTCCCACTCAGTAGGTTGCCTTTTCATTTTGCTTATGGTTTCCCTTGATGTGCAGAAGCTTTTTAGTTTGATGTTGTACCACGATTAATTTTTGCTTTTGATACTTGTGCTTTTGGTGTCATAATCAAAAAATCATTGCCAAGACCAATGTTAAGGAGCTTTCCTCTATATTTTCTTCTAGGAGTTTTATGGTCTCAGGTTTCATGTTTGAGTCTTTAGCCCATTTAGAGTTTTGTTTTGTTTTGTTTGTGAGGATGATTGGCCCTGAGCTAACATCTGAGCCAATCTTGCTCTATTTTATGCGGGATCTCACCTCAGCATGTCCTCACAAGCAGTGCTACATCCACACCCGTGATCCAAACCTGTCAACTCTGGGCTGCCAAAGCGGACCGTGTGAACTTAACCATTACGCCACCAGGCCAGCCCCTAGAGTTAATTTTTGTGAATAACGTATGATAAGGGTCCAATTTAAAGCTTCTGCATATAATTTTCCAGTTTTCCAACATCATTTATTGAAGAGACTATCCTTTCCCCATTGAGTATTCTTGGGTCCCTTGTCAAATATTAGTTGACTATATATGCAAGGGTTTATTTCTGGGCTCTCAATTCTATTCCATTGGTCTGTGTGTCTGTTTTTATGCCAGTACCATACTGTTTTGATTACTGTAACTTTGTAGTATAGCTTGAAATCAGGAAGTGTGATACCTCCAGCTTTGTTCTTCTTTCTCAGGATTTGACTATACAGAGTCTTTTGTGGTTCCACACAAATTTTAAGATTGTTTTTTCTATTTCTGTGGAAAATGCCATTGGAATTTTAATTATGGATTACATTGAATATACAGATGGCTTTGGATAGTATGGACATTTTAATAATATAAATATTTCAATCCATAAACATGAAATATTATTTCATTTATTTGTGTCTTTTTCAATTTCTTTCATCAAAGTCTTATAGTTTTCAGTGTACAGATCTTTCCTACCTTGGTTAAATTTATTCCAAAGTATTTTATTGGTTTTGATGCTATTGTGAATCGTATTGTTTTCTTTATTTTTCAGATATTTCATTGTTAATGTATAGAAATGAAACTAATTTCTGTAGGTTGATTCTGTATCCTGCAACTTTACTAAGTTAATTGATTAGTTCTAACAGTTTTTTGGTGGGGTCTTTAGGATTTTCTACATATAAGATCATATCATCTACAAACAAATACAGTTTTACCTCTTCCTTTCTAATTCATATGCATTTATTTCTTTTACTTGCCTCATTGCTCTGGCTAGGGATTCCAGTGCTATGTTAAGTAGGAGTGGTGAGAGTGGGCACCTGTTTCATTCCTGATCTTAAAGGAACTCATTTCACCCTTTTTTATTTGTTGTCCTCTCACTGAAGAATTTAAAAGCCCCCATCTTCTATCTTACAGATTGTTTCTTCTGCTTGATCTATTCTGATGTTGATCTCTCTATTACATTTTTCATTTGATTCATTGTATTCTTCAGCTCCAGAATTTCTGTTTGGTTCTTTTTTTGTGTTTTCTATCTGTTTGTTAAACTTCTTATTTTGTTCATGTATTGTTTTCCTGATTTCATTGAATAGTCTTTCTGTGTTTTCTTGTAGCTAATTAAGTTTCCTTAAAATAGCTATTTTGAATTCTTTATTGGGTACATCATAGATCTCCATGTCTTTGGGGTTAGTAACTAGAAGATTATTGTGAGCCTTTGGTGATGTCATGTTTCATTGGTTTTTCATGTTCCTTGAAGTTTTGCATTCTATCCTCACATTTGAATTTGTAACCACATACTCCTATATTTACTAACTGTCTTCCAGAGAGAAATACCTTCCCTCAGTCCTACTAGTGATTCTGAGGCTTTCTCAATCTTTCTTCTCCACACTTCTTGCTCTCTCTTGTGGCAGAATTATTAAGCTTGTATGCTTTCTCTCAGTTTTGCAATTCACCATGCCAAGTGCTGACAGCCCCGTTTTGTTTTCCCAAAGGTGGCACTAAAACTCAGTGTGTGGTCTCTCCCTGGCCCACAGATTTGGGCAGGTTTTCTGTTCATGCTCACTAGCCAACTGCCAAAACTTGCTCTCATCACCACTGTTGGGAGTGTACACAGGGAGCTGGCCTCAGGGTGGAGGTGTGTGCGAGTGAGGCATGCACTGAGCAGTAGGGATACCTGTGGGTCAGTTAGGGGATTCATGGATGAGGTAGTCCCAGTGGAGATATTTCCAGCAGCTCATGGGGAGGCGTCTTGATGGAGTCTATGACACAGTTAGTAGGATCCACATCCCTTTAATGCCCTCCAAGAGTCCTATCTGTTGCTCTTCCCACCTCCCAGTCATGCATTTCACAATTCAGTACTCTGACGGGGCTGGGGAGAAATGAGCCTTTGTGGCTGGTGCTGGATTGCATAGCTCTGACAACAGCACTTTTGTTCATGGATGGATGGATGCCAAATTATTGTTTGGAGAGACAAAAATAAGGGATATTTTATTCCACCATGATGCTAACATCACTCCCATAATTTACTTTAAAAACATTTTTAGGGGCCAGCTCCATGGCCTAGTGGTTAAGTTCAGCACACTCTGCTTTGGTGGTCGGGGTTTGCAGGTTCAGATCCCAGATGCGGACCTACACTATTCATCAGTCATGCTGTGGCAGCAACCCACATACAAAGTGGAGGAAGACTGGCACAGATATTATCTTACAGCTAATCTTCCTCAAGTGAAAAAAAGAGGAAGATTGGCAACAGATGTTCGCTCAGGGCTAATCTTCCTCAGCAAAAAAACAAAATAGCATTTTTAATTCCCCTATATGTTCCCCTATACATTCAAGTTGTTTCTTATTTTTTCTATTACAAACAACTCTTCAATGAACAACTTTTCATTTACAACTTTATTTGTTCCATTACTTCCCAAGTCTAAATGTCTAGATGTGGTATTGCTGATCTGGTTTTCTAATTTTCAAGATTCCTAATTTTTTGGAATCCTCTTGCTCATTTTCCTTTCTGAAAAATGATTGAATGTATTCTTTTGACACAGTCACCCCACCCTGTTGGTCAATAAATCCAAGTATTACCAAATTGTATAGTGACAAGGAGTATTTAGCCAGGTGTGGACAGAGAAACAACAAGCCAACTATTCCAAATCCTTTGAGATGAGCGTATAATGGTGTTGTTCCCCAAGGAAAACAAAACAAAGACACAGCAAAAACTCAAAGAAAACTTTGGAAGGCAATAACCTGCTATTCTTCGGTTTCAGCATTTCTGATGATTATTATGTCATTTGCAAATGATGGTCCAGGTTATTCTGCTCAGATAACACATATTTCTCTTTTCCGAAAATTTTAGCCTTTTATGTCTTCCTTCTGAATGTTTTTTAAAATGTTGTCTCTGGAGGGAAAAAAAAGAATTAAAAACAAGGAAGGATTTCTGGCAGAACAGTATGATCTGCACCATTAAATGTGCTGTCTTTCCTCCAGTTTCTCCCCGAGTTAATAATTCTTCAGGAAAAAAAAATTTACTGATAGAATTATTTTCCTTAATTTCTGTGTAGTTTAATTTGGAAACATTCCTAGACTAACACCCAAAATAATTTAGGACTAGTGAAAAAGGTGAAGTTGACCTTGACCAAAATTCAAGCAATCATTCGTGGTTGGTTGTCAGAGGACCTGGTGATCTGAAGGCAGGGCTGTGGCAGCAGGAGCAACTAAGAGAGAAAGGCTTCCACGCCGCTTTACCTCCCTGAGGGGTCCAGGGCTCACTGATTGGAGGAATGGGGGGTGGGGATGATGTTCAAAGAGTGGGGTGGCATCCTGAAAAGAACACCAAACTGGATACAACAGTTTGGGTTTGTGGCTTGAAACCCAGTGATTCCAACTATCGACTTGGAACACATTGCCACTTAGAAGCAGTACAGCATAGTGATCAAAAACCCAGGCTTTGGAGTCAAGCAAAGGAAAAATAGAGGGCCTTGTTCCAAAACTCAAGGATCCTGGGCTCTGGAATTTTTTAATGTCTAAATGTAAAACATTAATCATCAAAAGGCTTCTTTTTAAACCAACTTTGCTGCCAGTTGAAAGGAAGATTGCTTCTGTCTTTGAATCACAGCTCTGCTGTTTCTTAGGGCTCTGATCTTGTCTAAGTTCCTTAACTTCTCTCAGCCTGGGTGTCCTCATCTTTGAAATGGGGCTAATAATGCCTACCCCACAGGGTTGCTGTGAAGATGAAATGTATAAACCCTTCATCAGAGAGCTTGACACAGAATGCTATAACTATGATGATATTATTTTGCTTATTTATCCTTTCTAAATCACAATTGACTCATCTATGAAAGAAGATGTCACTTGATGATTACTAGAGTTTTCTATAATTCAATGATAATTCAAATATCTTGCATTTAAAATACTGTTCAAGCACAAAATCTGTACCTACATTTAAGACGTAATGATAGTGCTTTAGATTTAAAAATGTATTTGTTGCTCACTTGTAAACTATTCTCAGATAAATAAGATCATCATGGTTAAATGCCTGTCACCATAACTAACAACTGAGCCCTCAGCTTTCATTTAACCCCGTGAGGAAGAGAACACACACTCAAACACACCATCTCTTCCCCTATCTCCACCTCTCTCAACTTGTTTCTTACAATACAGTCTCTCCCCAGCCCTCCCCAGCCTCACTAGCCTTCTCGATATTCTACTGCTTATACAATGCCCATTCCCAATTCAGAGTCTTTATACCTGCTGTTTCTTCTTCCTGGAATGTTTTTCCCTAGTGTGATTTGCCCTAAATATTCACATGGCCTGCTCATTCACTTCACCGGAGTCTCCTATCAGAAAGGCTTGCGCCGACTACAAGCCCCCGAGCTGTCAGTCTCTGCCCCCATACCCTCAGTATTTATTGCCCCATATATTACATATGTGTTTGTTCTTGTCCATGCCCCTCACTATAAAGTCTGTTCCACGATGGGAAAGATTTTCTTCCTGTTTCTACTGAATCTCCAGAGTCTAGAAGTATGCCTATGGCACATAGTAGGAGCTCAGTAAATATTTGATAGATGAAAGAAAAAGAGAAAGAAAGAGGGAAGGAGTGAGGGACGGAGGAAAGAAGGAAAAAAGAAAGAACCCATGAAGAGAGTATCAAGGAATAAAAAGGTAATCTGTTACCCTTTTTCTAAAAAGCATGTGTGTACACATCTGTTAGGAGCCTTAATTACTTCAACTGACAAGGACATTGTTTTTTCCCTTTTTCTTTTTCCACGACTTTGTTGAGAAGGAACATTTTTAATTCAGGCATATGTTTGATTGTAGAAAGAGTGGGAAGAAAGAGGTTTTTAGGCTGGTCCAGAATTTACTCAGCTGACTTGTGAAGACTCCTGACTCGAGAGGTCCCGTGTCCAACTATGGGGTAAAGAGGAGTAAAATGTGAGCGGCGAGCCTTTAGGAGATGTGGAGCCCATCTCTGTGCTGCCTGCCTGGAGCCCTGCTGCCTTCTCCCCTTTAAAGGGGCTGCTTGCTCCTCTTCGAACAGAAAGCTGGGGGGGAAATGGGTTTCGATATTTCTTCTTAGTCTTCTTCACCCTGAGCTAAATAAAGATAGAGACTCACCCATAACATAAAAGTCAAATCACTTTCGTCTTTATTCACAAAAAAATTTCCTGATTTTTTTCTTTAATTTTAAGTTGACAATCTGGAATTTAGTTTATTTTGCTGTAGTAGTCCAAACAAATGTTGTAAACTTACTGCCAGATCCAAGGAAAATTTGTAAAGAGAACTCCTTTCAGATGTGCTCCCAGACAGAGAACTGACTTTATGACGGCCCTGCTGGCATGAAGAGAGGTCAGGATTTCACAGAAAGACCCCTTTTCAAAGAATTCCCAGCATTATGGTCTAGTCCCAGGGTTCTTGCCTCTTTCTGTACTGTTCCTCCTAATTACTCCAACAAAGAACAAGAGTTCTTGATGTTGAAAAAAAACCAGTCATAAGGAGGAATATTTATGTTTATAGACATTTTCTTATATTTATCATGAGCATTTTGTCAAAGATAAATACAATGGCTTGTTTCACCAACAGTTTACTGAATACCAATGTGTCCTAAGTTCTGGGCCAGACATCAGAAACAATGGATATATCTGAAGGACCCCCTGCCCTTGGGAAGTTTACAGCTGAGGAGGGGAAACAGGGAGTGTGGTGATAGAGGGAAGTAAAGGGTAGCGGAGAGTAGCCAAGAGAGGACAGGAAGGAGATAGCAGGTCACTCCGCAGGAGCACATGCAGATCCTTCATTCTCTCATTTTATTGAATGTTTATCCAAAAGGCATTGTTATAAACCAAATACTCTTAGTTCTTATTATAAAAATCTTAAGTCCCACCTATATTATTTTCTGCATTCCACTTACAAGGTACAAACAAGCTCATTTGCTTTTTATACACAATACCTTATTGATTCTTTTTACATACCGGATAGATACATACCTAAAAAGTAATATGCACATTTTTAAAAGTTACCTACATTTTTAAAGACCATTTTTAAAGAATGTATGATTATAACAGTAATACAATGTAAAATGTTTGGGAAAATACAGAAAAAATATATCACAATAATTTCACCACCTACACATAATCCCTGTTAACCATTTGTTGTGTTACACACACATACACATTTATGCAAACATGTACTTTATACATAGTTGGGATCATACAGAGTATATAGTTTTGTACTGCGCATTTTTCACCTAAAATGAAATATGAAATATCCTAAAGGAGTACACACAACTTTTCTACGTAATCATGTCCACAATAACATAATCCATTTCAGGGAATTCTTTGCCAATTCTAATAAAGTAGAATATGCATTAATTCATCTAACTCAGAACTTTTCTCCAGGAGGTTTTATTAAAGCAGAATACATTTGTACAAATAAGTAGCCTGAGAATTTCTTGTTTTCATCTGTAATAAAGAATCCTGGGGCCAGCCCCATGGCCAAGTGGTTAAGTTCGCACATTTCGCTTCGGGGGCCAGGGATTCACCAGTCGAGATCCTGGGTGCGGACCTACACATCGCCCATCAAGCTAGGCTGTGTCAGCATCCCACATAGAAGAACTAGAATGATTTACAACTAGGGTGCACAACTATGTATAGGGGCTTTGGGGAGGAAAAAAAAAAGAATCCCTACAAATCTGAGACTTGTATTTTTTTCTGCCTTTCTTAAAAGGGCATCAAGCAAGCTGTATATTACTTCCCTAATTTATGATAGTGACCACAGCATAAAACTTTAGACTTCTTTAATAACAAATTTACAATTTATTTGCAAAAAAATTAGAAAGTCAACTTGCTTAACGGAAATAAAATGTCCTTGATCCAGCATGATATTTTGAAAATTCAGAACAATCATTTTTAAAACATTAATTTTTCCTATTGTGAAAGTAATACATGCTTCTTAGAGATAATTTGAAAAATGTAAATGTAAAAAGAAAAAATCAGCAACAGTGTTATCACCCCAAAATACGCCTTTTAACATTTTGCTGAAAATCCATTTTTTACAAATGATTAAAAAGTTATAACCACACATTTTGTCTCTTGATATTTCAGTTACCATTACGAAATTTTTTAAATACTCCATATAATTTTAAAACATAATTTTAATAACATAGTATTCCTTATATAAATGTATCATAATTTACCCACATGCCTATTAATCAGTATTTTATGTATTTCTAGGTTTTTTAGCAAAAGTAAACAGATTTGCACATAAAGCTTTTGCTGTATTTAGGCTTATTTCCCTAAGTTAATGTGATGGTCCTTTGATATGTCAACCTGGCTAGGCTAGTTAACTAGCCAGTTAGTCAACCAAACACTATCTAGGTATTGCTGTGAAGGCATTTTGTAGATGTGATTAAAGTCATAATCAACTGACTTACATAAAGGAAATTATCCTAGAGTCTAGGTGGACCTCACTCAATCCGTTGAAAGGCCTTAAAAGCAGAGCTAAGGCTCCCCTGAAGAAGAAGAAATTCCTCCTGTGGAGTGTAGCTTCAGCCTGTGCCACGCCCGAAAGTTCCAGCCTGCCCTTCCTGACAGCCTGCCCTATGGATTTCAGACTTACCTAGCCTTCGCCCGCAATCCATAAGCCAATTCCTTGCAATAATATCTCTTAATACATATCTCCTACTAGTTCTGCTTCTCTGGTTGAACCCTGACATGTACAATTATATCCTCAGAAGTATACATACTAGGTCAAAAGACTCGTCCAATTAAAAAAGTCTACAATGCTATTACAATTGTGTTTTTCTTATAACTCTCCATGATTTTTTAAAATATTTAGATGATGTCCTGCTTGCTGACTCATCTCACATAGCCTAAAATTGAGCTGGAAGTATGTTCTTCAACTAACTGGAATCATGTTTAACTGAAGACATGTTTTATGGCTAAACTAAGAAAAATTAGACTCAGAATCAGCCAGATTGGTGGCATGAGTTCAACTTGTGTGCTAAACAAAGTATAACCAAGACTTGGTCCAAATCTTTCCCCAGTAGAGTATTGATATTTGTTCAAAGTGTCTCAGCTAACACTTCATTACCCAGGCAATCTAAGGACTTCTATGATACCACTTTCTCCACTGGACTGATTTTTATCTATTTATAATGTAATAATAAACCTGCACTAAGCAAAAAGATTTCACATATACCTATGTGCATATATACACGACACCACCCTCATCACATGTTAACTTTAAAATATCCCTGATTCATTTTGTCTTATATGGTCCCCTATGGTTTTGTAATTATTCTTTATAATTTCTTCTCAGACTTTATCTAATTTTATATATGAAGAATTGTTTGTATGACTTTAATTAAAAAATGCTATAACAAATAATATTTGCACACTGATGAAGAATATGTAAACTGATTACTTATAAAGTCACGTGTATTATCCTTATTCTGGAAAGTTTAACAGGATACTACTATCATGGCAAGACAATTAGTTTTAGTGGTCTTAACATTTTAAAAATCTCAGATGCTATTTTTATGATAAAAATGGATTCCAAATCACACCACAAACATGTATTACATATATATTACAAGGAGTAATTTAATTGAAGTATTTTCCCCCAGTGGCTACAGACTTTTAGCTAAACAGTGCATAGAGCATTAAATACTCATTGATCTTAAAGAATAATTTATTAAGTATACAGATTTTGCATAACCAATCATCATAAGTAAATAAATAGGGAAAAAATCAAGTAACATATGGTTAAGTACTCTGGCTTCTGTATACTCCATTTTCCAAGTAAATAAAATCTCATTTCTTTTTCAGTATCTATTTTTAATTGGTTAACCACTTCTCTCTCAAAAAAAATCTCTTTTTACTTGTTTTTAATTCACTTTTTATTGTCCAAATATGCAATTTATTTTATATACATTATTCTGTACACAGTCTCCAAATCCACTGGTTAAAAACAAAAATAATTAGAGAGAGAATAAAAAGAATACAAATATTTTCCAACCCTAAAAAATTAAATGATATATTAAGAGCACTTGTAACACTTCCATGCCACTTAAAGATCAAAACTAATGGAAGCACATATTATGAGTCTTGAATAACAGGTTTTTGTTCTTTGAAAATTTCTCAGAAGTCCCTAAGAACTTTTCTAAGTCTGGTTCTTTATGCCCCAGGTGGCAAGATGTTTGCTACAGATTTTAGCTTCAAAGCCTTCAGAGTTTTAGGCTATATTATAATCTTTATCCTGACTGTGCTATCTACTCACTGCTTGACTTTGGGACAGTCAAAGCTTCAGTCTTCTCACTTGTAAAATGGAAATAATACTACTTACCTCAGAGGGTGGTTGTGAGGATTTGAAGAACTAGGTTCATAAAGTACCTAGCACAGGGCCTGGCCCTTTGTAAGCAGCCAACACATGGTGGCAGTTGAGGTGGAGGTGGAGTGGGCTGTTCATTGCCTACACAAGAATACAAAGAAGGTTTCCCCAGTCTTCACTAAGTGAATGTGGGAGTGGGGCTTATGTGATGGTGAGCTGCAGCTGGCTTATTCTGGCTTGGAGTGCCAATTGCTAAATACTCATTAATTTTTCAAGCTTGGCAGTTGTGGAAGCATTTACATGACAGAAATCAGCAAATGCTACAAACCAGGACTTCCTCCCACCCTAAGTACTACCCCAGCAAGTGAGCCTGCACACCACTGGCTTTCAGCCTTGTTTTACGGAGTTTACTTATTAAAGAAACATGCCTAACCTCAGATTGTTCTTATGGCTACAGATTTCAAGAAATCCTTCACTGTACATGATTTAAGCTTAATTCATAGTTTGACCCAAGTGAAAACTAAAGGCAAACCCTGCTATCCAGTATTCGGCTCTGCTGCCTCAACCTGCCTAATAATAAGCTGCACCTCATTTCTTCAAGTCTTTACTCACTATTTCATGGTTTTCTATACCCAGTGGTCACTCAAGGAGGCGGTAGGAAATAGTAAAAAAGCAGCTCTACAACTTTTTTTTTTAAGCTGATATATATTTATCTATCTATCTACATACTATGGCAAGGACAATACTATGTGTGAGCGAAATTGCACTTTTCTACTAGACACACAGGAGCTTACATATCCCAACCCTCTGGCATGTGGGTGGGCTCATGTGACTAGTTCTGGCCTAAGAAATGTGAAGAGAAGTGATGTACACCACTTCCCAATCTGGTCGTTAACAAAGTTCTCACACAATCTCTTTGTCTCTCTCAGTCTCTCTCCCTCTCTCTCTCTTTTCCCCATGTGTGAGGCTGGACATAAGGACATCCAAATGGTAGAATCAGATGCCTGAGGCACCTCTGAAAAGAAAATTTCCCAAAAAGGCTACCTGACCTTTCCCAGACTACGATATGACATGAGTGAAAAGAAACCTACGCTGTGCTGTGCCACTGAGAGCTCAAAGATGTCATATTACACCAAAGCAGCTCATAAATATTACCATCCCCCTTGTTTCTGCACCAAGTTTCCAACGAGGCAAGAAACGGAGGGCAGGAGACTTATGTACAAGGAAGCCCAGCTTCATGACATTTCCATTCTCTATACTTGGCTTTTTCTTTTTTTAAGAATGTTCAACAGAATAAGTTTAATGCATAGTTTACTGTAGAAAAATCTGGGAGAAAAAAAGTTGGAATTATTTCAAAGTCTTTTGAAAGACACTGCTTTTGAAAGAGATGAGGGGCTAAATATTACCATAAAATCCATTCGGTTCTAAAAAGTCAAGCAGAGCTTTTGTTAATTAAACATTTTATATACTAAAGTAACATTTGGATAAGTAAAATGTATATTATAGGAACATCTTATGAGCTTTATTTACACTTTAGGCCACATCATTGTAGACGCTGGTATAATGAATAGGTCAAGTGCCCTTAAACTCATTTTGAATATTTTGTTAAAAAGATTTTATGAACTCCTGAAGAAGCTATTTAACTGAGAATCAAATAAATTGAGTCCTAATCACTGCTCTGCAACTCACCTGCTGTTAAGGCCTTGAGCAAGTCACTTACCCTCTCTGAATCTCAGGTCTTCATGAAATAAACTAAGGAAGTTTAGATAGATGATTCTGGAATTTGTGATTCTTCCCAACCTCAAAACGCTATATAACCAAGAGAATACTTAGAATCTTAAAAGTCATTATTGAGAGGTATTGAATTTACGAACTTGCTTTTTTAACATATTGGTGGTAGCAGTATGCCAAAGTCCTCGGTCAGGCACACATTAAGTCAGTGTCCAACGCGAGTTCCATTGCGAGTTCCAAGGCAAAACATGAGCTACTTGTACGATTCCTTTAAAATATGGTTTCCATAAGTGTAACGTGTTGAAAAACTCTTTAAAATCACCCCAAATTAGTAAGAGAATAATGCAAAAAATATCTTATTTCTGATTGTGCTATGAACGAGAGTAAAGGTGAAATGCTTTTCTAACTCTAAAAAGCACATTTTTAGAACTAATACTTGAAATACATATCTTTAAAAGTATGCCTGCTTTACAAGTAATCCATCTGTAATTTCATTATTCTAAAGCTCTGCTAAATGCATGGGAGATGATCCAGTAGAAGGTTCATGGATGAGATCTGGGAGTTAACGTCAATTCAACAAATATTTGTTAGGCACCTATTGTAAGTCAAGCCCTGTTTCGGACACCACGTGAAAAGATAAAACTATAGATAAGTTACTCTTCTGTCCTCAAGGACAGAATATAAAACAAATATAAAATAACTTGGATATAAGGCAGGTCATAAGACCTGGTAAAGGCATAAGCTAAGTGTATAATTCAGAAAAAGGGGGTGTCACATCCAGACAAGAATGGAGGTGGGGGATAGGCTAAATCAAGGATTTGGTATTTGGATGCACCTTGAAGTTCGATAGAATTTTGCCAGATGGAAATGGAAAGAGAGAATTCCTAGTAAATGCAACAGCAAGAGCAAATGTGCAAAGGTGAGAAAATGTGGCATAATTTTAGAAAAAAGCAAATTGATGGGTTTGACTGAAGTGTAGAGAATGGCATAAGAACTCATGAGAGGTTATAGTGGGCACGTAAATTGTGAAGAGCCCCAAATACCAAGCTGGAGAAGATGTACTCGCCTTGAAATATGCTGGTGTGTCACTGAAGATTTTGCTCAGGGCATAAGAGGCAGGCTAAGGGTGAGACAGTTTCAAGATAATGTCAGTGGCTTAAGGAGAAGAAAAAATATTGGGGCCGTCAAAAATCAACGGAAGCAATTAGACATGGACCACAGGATTGCTGGGTAGCGTGGTTAGATTCAAGTTTCTTGTGCTTTTTCAAGGTCCCAAATGCTCTCAAAGGATTCCACGGGAGAAGCTGCCCTGTTGGCCCCATGCTGCTACCCTAAATGCCTCATTTTCTCTGATAGTTATCACAACTAGGAGTTGTCCAGCATACTATCAAAATTAAAACAAAAAAAAAGTTCCAGATGTGCTTCATTTCCAAAGTTGATATGTTCCCCCCCAAAATGTAGATAAATAAACATTTAAAAGATCAAATTGTATTCTGTATGCCCAGGAATCCTGCAGTGCTTTCTTTTGCAAAACAAAAGATCATTTTGTGTTAAGAAAGACTGTCCACAATTTGTTTCTCAACCTTCTTTTAAACCTATTGCTCTTTTCTAACAAATCTAAAAATCCCAGGGCCTTTTTCAAGGTTATTTGAAATTTCAATGTAAAATAATGGTTAAGAATACATCAAGTCATTATGCAATTAAACATGCGTTTTAAAACTCAGTATGCTTGTTTGGATTCTGATGTCACCACCAGCTACCTCCCAGAATCCACCCCTCATCCCACACCAAACACATCTATAATACTTGAACAAACACTGACTTTAAAACAGAGCTATTGTTTACAAAAACAGTGCTTTGCTGTCTCAGAGCTAATTCCACACTCATTTGAGGGCAAATTTATTAATCAAACTTCCCAATTATCTACACTAAAGGAAGTAGATAAAGGCAGAAAGAAAAAATAACAGTGAATAATCCAAAAGTCATAGATTTTTTACTTTGGAATGCTAACTGATATACCTTTCTAATTATATTTAACTTAATCTATTATTGCATTTCTTAATCCCACACTGATTCATAACACAGGCGACAGACTGGAAACAGTGCTGATTGAAAGAAGCCTGTGGAAGTTCCAAAACATGTTGGAATAATCCATAAAACAGATAATCCACACACAGAAATTTAAGAACCAAGACACTGTAAGGTTAGTCACTTAAAAGACATGCACATGTCCCTTTCCAATTTTTTTCTCGTGTTTTATGTTGGTAGTATTACATTATTGAAAAATTCACTCTTATAGTTCTATAATTTCCCCTTATTTGACATAATTTTCCCTTGCTTTGGTCTTTCTGTTCCTCAGATGCTCTCCCATTTTCTGATGTACCTAGACACTATCCATCAACTAGACTGTCATTTCTCAGGAAAGTACTGAAGCAAAGGGGGAGGGAGTCACAAAATGAGTTGTCATCCCCATTTTTACAGATGAAAACAGTGAGCTGACAAACAGCGAGTCAAATTTCAAACCCCAAAATGACAACTTCTTGCAGTTAAACAACACTTCATATTTTTTAAAGGATTTCTTATGTATTATTTCAATTTATTTCAATTTCATTAGATTCTCTCTCGATCTGAAAAACGGGTTCCTAAAGACAGGGGTGGGATATGTTAAGATTTATGTATATGATACTTGGATTAAAAAAAAAACTTCATATATAAATTCAAAAATTAGGAATAAAAATGCTAAGAAAATGGTTGTTTTCTTGGATTTTCGTTAAGCCGGGCAGTTTTATAAAGTTACCGGTCTGTAAAATTTTTAGTATGATTTTACATATTATGGTCTAAAATCAAGCAAAGTATTTAGCCCTATGTCCAAAAGACAGCCTATCCAAAAGAAATTGAGGCTAACAGAAATTGCTGCTTCTTTCAGCCATCTCCACAGGAAAAGTTCATGAGGATTTGTACTTAGTCTCAAACTATTTGAGCACGTTTTGCTGCGGCATACACCCAATATTGCGAGAACTTCAATACCCAATGCAATACATTGTACACAGAGAATGTGAATTCATAAATAAGTTAAATTGTATAGGGAGCAAGAGAATAGGTAAGTATAATAGGAAAGATTGAGAATGGAAATAAAATGGGGCATTTTCAGTGACATTTTATATTAAAATGATAATTGGATAATATATAGATTCATTTGACTCACTGATGTTACTTCTACATCCTAATTTATTTTTGTATTTTTAAATTCCATGTACATTAAATAAAGATAAGTCTAAAGTCATGTCAGATTTGTTTTTCTATGCTAGAAATTCTAAAAACTTGATATTTTGTGTTATTCGTCGACATATTTTAAGAGAAACTGTCACGTTAAAAATTATTTAAGGATTTCTTTCCATTATAACCTCAGTGTGTACTGGGTATTCTTGTGCCCTGTGGCCCACTCATCTATTTTTTGTTTTTGCTTCTGTTTGTTTTATTCTAAGTATTCAGCAATATGCTGACATATTCTAGAAAATGAAAATTTTCACATTTTATTTCTCAAGCTTATGAACAAATTGCATTGGAAAGCATAAAAATGAAGTGTACAAATGTCTTTGAACAGAGGAATGAATGCCCTCTAGTGTTTCTTGCTAGAATATCAGTTTTAATAAAAGAAAGATAAATTGAATATGTAAATGATATTTTCATAACTATTTAAAAAGTAAAATCATAAACATTGGAATCTGAATGTACATGTAATGTTTTAAACATTACCCAAAAATGGAGTAGCCAGACATTTGGTTAAATGTTGTCCAAACTAAACAATAGATATTATTGTAATGTATATGGAAGGGTGATAGAAACTAGAGCTTTTCTGACAGTTTTTCAGATATGAGGCAGCTGACATCCCAGAAACACAAATCTTGCCTTTCTAGTATTATCTTTCTAGCAAACTCCAAACTAAAGTAGTTACAGGAGTCATTCTTAATGGGAATATACAGGTAATTAGTCCCAAAAGCCACACTTGTTCCCTGTCCACGGGCATGCGTATACAGAGCTTCTTCTCTGGAAGATAAAACACTATTTCCATGGGCATCTTCTGCCTCTGCTCGAGTACCCTGTTGGTAATGGGCATGGTGAAAACCTAAAGTAGGAAAGGAACACAGTTTACCTAGACATGTATCAAACTTGCAATTTCCAGGGTGCCTTGCCTTAACTTTATACAGTGGCAATCTTACCAAGAATAAAAAATGCCAGTGCCTCAGTGGTCCAGAACCAGTGCCTGGTCTACCTCATGCAGCATTTGCTTAGAGAAAAGAAGCAAGGGCACCAAAAAGCGTGTTGGTGGAGATCTGCACTCATCATGACTTAACAGATTACCGCATATCATCTCAGTAACTAAGGAAAATGATTCTAACTAACACAAACCCAAAAAAAGCACTGGAAAATATTGGAGTTGAATACATCAGGGGGCAGGTATTTCTTCTTTTTTCTTGCCCAGTAACCTTTCGCCTTCTTTTGGGGCACCACGCCTCTATTGTGCATGGAGCTGGTGATGCATGGAGCAGATTTTACCTTCTCAGGACCAAGGGCTGGGCACAGAATGCAACCTTAGCCAGACTTTAATTTGAGGGAAATGAATCCTGGACAGTGCAAAGAAAGGATGAAAAGTTGCTCCCTAGATCCCAAGACCTACCTGTTCTTGCTCTTCCCAAGGCCTAGATATTTAACTTTCACTAGGAATCTGTGTGAGATACCAAAAGTTTATTATTTTCTCTTTTTGCTTAGGTTAACCAGAATAAGAGTGCCTAATTGAACTACTTCATAATAATAATGTTACATTTATCACACTTATGGGGTTGCGTAAAATATGAAGAATAAAGTTAAGTGGTATAATTTTGTTGTGTTTGAATTATAAATGAAAAATTTATAGACAATAATTTGTTACCATAGAATAACATTGTCAGCTACGGTTTTAAAACAGAATTTGTGGAGATAAGTTATATTATTAAGATACTTTCATAAAAACTTCCCAAAAAGGACAACAGAAAAAAGTATTAGAGCAAAGATATTTTTTTATTGCTTATGTTTACAAATAAATAAAAATATCCTCTTTCATTCTTTAATTGTCAGGTAGGTATAGATATGTTTTTCCCACCACCACCACCATCCAAAATTGAGGGGAGAGAATTACTTCTCTATCTCGTCTAAATCTGTCACTCAATTTAAATTTATACTCACTTTTGTTTCCATTTTTAATCTTTCAAAGGGTATTTAAATGATAAAATCTTTTTCTTTATTATTAATTCATATTTTTTATGTGAAAGAAGCAAAGTAAAATAAGGCCAATTTTGTTTATTTAAATAGTTGCTTCAGAACACGTTTATTTAAGAAATCTCTTAGCGTGGAATATGAAATCCTTAACTCCTATAAAAGGTGAGAACACCTATTTGCCTTCTTTAGCAGATAATTTCATTGGAAATACAGTCAAACAATGATACCATAAAAATTTAATACACTATATGCTTTATTTTACCCAATGTCTTTATGTGGTTTATTTCATTTAAGCCTAATGACTGTGTGAAAGAGGCAAAGATTTGTATCCCCATCTTATACGTAAGGAAACTGAGGCTAAAAGAGGGTAAGTGGCTTACCCAAGGTCTTAAGGGTTATCCTGTAGTGAAGCCAATTCAAATGCAGATATTCTATCTTCTAGACTATGGTTCTTTCCACTAGACTACACTACAAAGTAGTGTGAAGTTTTATTTTCCTAGAGTTGTATTACCTCTTAGTACAACTATCAGTGAGATGGAAGTAAACCAAGCACTTGGCAGAACACAAGACCCCTGGGCAGTTTCCAGGAGTTCTAAATTACTGGTGCTCACTGCCTTTCTATCAGGAACTGCAAAGTGTCTCTCACTCCACAGCATTGATTATTATCTAGAATATTCTAATAATGTATGTCCCATTTCAGTGATAAAGTCAAATGAATCTGAATCTGCATTTGAATCATCACCAGCACTTAATACTGAAATGTAACATTGAACATAATTTTGTTTCATGTGCACAAAGATGACACTAAAGTCCCTCCCTCTATACGTTAAAAAAAAAGTAGATGAAGGCATTTTTCTAGAAGAGCTGTTGGATTTGCCTTGATCCATCATCACTCTTGCCCAAATGCCCTTTCGACTGGTGCAAACAATAAGATGGTTGGCTAACTTAGGAGTCCAACCTGTGGCCGTGGTGCATCAAAGAGCCAAGTGGCCTCACAGGACACATGCCCTTTTCCACACATGCACTAATTAGCCAAACTAGGATAGACCCGGACCTGAGTTTAGGATGTCAAATCTAATTTAATGCATCAGAGTCAGATATTAGACAGCCCATATATTAGAAAATAAGACTGATGTCTCCACTTTCACATTTTCCATAAAATTTCCACAACGGATATTATGTTAGGCCGGGATCTCTAAGAAGGAGGTATCAAGACAGGATTAAACATGCAAGGATTTATTAGAGGGAAATGCTTGTATAAAAAGAAACAGGGAGGGAGCTGGGAAAGGCTGGGAGAGCTGTCAGACTGCATGCAAGTCTAAACTGCGAGAAGGAGAGACTAAGAGACGGCTGAATGCACACATCCGAGACTGCTGTGCAGTCTAAGGAAGGTTTGGCCAAACCATGGGGAAATCCCGGGGCCAAAGTGGGTCAACAAAGGAGTCCCACCTGTCTTAGAGAACAGGGTGGCTCAGTATATCACTGCACTCAGTCATGGGGAGCGACCAAAGGGAGATGTGGCCTGGACGCAAACAAACCGGGGTGGATGGATTTCAAAGCACAGCTGGGGGGCCCGGGTCTTCGAGGAGCATTCTCACTCCTCCATCACAGATAGTATGAAGAGAAGCTGTAGGAGAGAAACTCTTCTAAAACCCTTTAAAACATTAAAGGGAAGGCCTGTTTTTATCAGAAATGCATTAGTTACTTCATGAAAGAACTCCATATAATTTGTGAGCAATATCAATAGCATTACTATAAATAGAAGAGAATAGTGAGAAAAACACTCTGAATCACCATTTTTAGAAAATGAACAATTCTAAATCATCAAATAAAAATTATTCAATAGTTTTGTTCAACACCAGGTGGAGCTCTTTTGCTTTTTAAAACAATGAAAGAATTTTTTTTCTTAATTTAATACAGGTTTAGGCTGATTATTTAACAGCTCTTAAGTTATCCTTTAAAACCATTTAAGTGCTTTCACACCGTATTTGTTACCACTGTAAACCCGATATTTTTTCCAAATACCACAGACTAGATGAAACTGCAATGTTAATAAAATAAAACCACCAAGACTAAAAATATTGTTAAATCCCTAAAATAAAGTTGTAAATAATACCACCTTAAACGTCTACATTCTTCCAAAGGAAAGAGTTAAGAACCCCATTTAACTCTCATAATCAATCCTTAAACAAATCAACAATGACTGAAAATGCTCTCCCACACTCCCAATTTGCTCCATAATCATTCTCTTTTTATGTAAAATATCTTCTCTACAAGAAGGATATTGCTTTAAAACAGGTTTTAGGTTATAAAGATAAAGTATAATATTTTTAACAACTTTTCTATGCCAATGCTCAAAAGAAGTTGAAGGATTAAACTAACAATGCTTATAATGTAGATCTGTTTTTTTACAAGTAAATTGCGACAGCCGGGAGGCATTTTTCTATACCTATGCTTCAGTTCTTTCATTCTCATTGCAGGATGACAGACACAGACACAAAGAGACGAACTTCTATCATCAAAAAACAATTTTTTTTAATAATAGGGTTGACATCCCCTTAAAGGAACATATTTAATGAAATAGTCTGCATACTTATTTATGCTTTCAGCCATCCAAGAAATACTTACAGAGAGTGTGCTATATGTTGGAGAGAGAGGACTGAATAAGACAAACAGTGCCTGCCTTCTTGGAGCTTGAGAGTTCGGAAGGCATACGATGAAGCAAGCAATTCTGATGAAGGCCATTGTAATTAAGGAAATACTGAGTTCTGTGGGAGCACATGGAAAGGAAACCTGAGGGTTGACCTAATCTAGGAAACTGAGAAGACCTTCCCAAAGAAGTGAAATTTAAGCTGAGACTCCTCCGTAGGAGAGAATGAGGTGAAAAACAAAAGACAGGGCATCTAAGGTGAAGAAACAATTTATACAAAGGGCTGGGGGTGAGATAGAGTAGGTCAAATTGTAGATAGCAAAAACATTTCGGCATAGCTAAAACCCAGGGTTCTAGGGGAAGGGAGAAAAATAAAAGACCAGGAGAGATTCGTGAGAACCAGAACGTGGAGGATCTTTTGACCAAATAAAGCAATTTGAATTTTATCCAAGAACAATGGGAAGTGTACGTCAAGGTTCTAACGTAAAACTTGAAGGGACGTGATAACCAGCCTAAGAAATGTTCAGGGTCTAAAGGAGCAATATGTTGGATGAATCATCCATATCTCTACTAAAATAAACTACTTAGATGTGATAATTTTAGCTTTTCTTTTCCATTAGAAGACTAACATTGAAATACACACTCAGTTCATATAATGACTGTTGATTTCATTGACTTTTTACCATAACGTTGCTTGAAAAATTATACTGCCTCTCAGATTCTTTTTTTCTTGGTATAATTATATTTATACTCAAAACATGCTAATTAAATTACTGTAAAAAATGATATTTCGATGTTACAGTTTCAGAAAAAGACAGTCACCAATCTACTCAATACAAGCCTGGTCAGGAAATTTCAACTGGAGCAAATTTAAATTGAGCTCCATGATTAGATAATCCAAAATATTTTGTTAAGCAGACCTATCTCTGCCAAGACTATGCTCCGCAGCTTGTGGAGCACACAGGCTTCATGTGTTTCAAAGCACTGTAATGTTTACCTTTTATTTTGCCCTGAAGGTGTTTTTAATTACTATAACTTTCTTTTTAAGTGCAAAATAGTCATGAGCCCTGAAGGTCAAAAAACCGATGAAGATTATGCAGAAAGAAGAACGCACCTTTCAATGCATGACTCCCCTGCACCCTCCTCCATCACCCACCATCATCTCTTTTTCCTTTGGAGAATATAAGAAATCTTCATTATGCTATATTTTTGTTTGTTTGTTTGTTTTTTGGAGGAAGATTAGCCCTCAGCTAACTACTGCCAGTCCTCCTCTTTTTGCTGAGGAAGCCTGGCTCTGAGCTAACATCCGTGCCCATCTTCCTCTAGTTTATACGTGGGACGCCTACCACAGCATGGCTGCCAAGCAGTGCCATGTCCGCACCCGGGATCCGAACCAGCCAACCCCGGGTCGCCGAGAAGCGGAACGTGAGAACTTAACCGCTGCGGCACCGGGCCGGCCCCTTCATTATGCTATATTTTATGTACAACCTGAATTTATTTACTTTCCAAATGTTGTTTATTACTTGCATTTACATTATTCATTGTATGAATTGATATATTTTTTCCCATCTGTGGAAAGTGTTGGTTATCTTGGGTTGAGATGGAATACACTGTAATTTTCCCATTAAAATTCACAGAAATTTTTTTTTTAAGATTTTATTTTTCCTTTTTCTCCCCAAAGCCCCCAGTACATACTTGTATATTTTTTTGTTGTGGGTCCTTCTAGTTGTGGCATGTGGGACACCACCCCAGCATGGCTTGATGAGCGGTGCCATGTCTGCGCCCAGGATCCAAACTGGTGAAACCCCAGGCTGCTGAAGCAGAGCATGCTAACTTAACCACTGGGCCACAGGGCCGGTCCCATCACAGAAATATTTTTAACTTTATGGTATGTTTTTAATTTAATGGTATAGTTTTCAAGAATGAAATAACGTCACCAATCAAGAAACAGGTGTTCAGGACCAGCCCCGTGGCCTAGTGGTTAAGTTCCAGCACTCTACTTCATTGGCCCAGGGTTTTGCTGCTTCAGATCCTGGGCACGGCCATGGCACTGCTCATTCAGAGATGCTGAGGTGGCATCCCGCATGCCACAACTAGAAAGACCCACAACTAAAATACATGACTATGTGCTGGGGGGATTTGGGGAGAAAAAAGCAGAAAAAAATAAAAAGAAATAGGTGTTCAGGGCCAGCCCAGTGCAGTGGTGTAGTGGTTAAGTACACAGGCTCTACTTCAGCGGCCTGGGGTTCATGGGTTTGGATCCCAGGTGTGGACTTACACACCGCTCATCAAGCCATGCTGTGGCGGCATCCCACATACAAAATAGAGGAAGATTGGCACAGATGTTAGCTCAGCAACAATCTTCCTCAAGCAAAAAGAAGAAGATTGGCAATAGATGTTAGCTCAGGGCCAATCTTCTTCACAAAAAAAAAAAAGGTGTTCATCAAAGGACAGAGTTGAAATCAAATATTTGAGACATGCTAATAAATGTAAATAGGCTTCCATAAAATAAAAAGTTGTAACAAGGAAATAACCATTAAAACAAGATATTTTAGGGCCAGTCCCATTGGCCTAGTGGTTAACTTCAGTGCGCTCTGCTTCAGAGGCCTGGGTTGGGTTCCTGGGTGTGTTCCACTCTGTTAGCAGTCATGCTGTGCTGGTGGCCTACATACTAAAAAAGCTCAGGGCAAATCTTCCTCAGCAAACAAACGAACAAAAAAAAACAAGGTATTTTTAAAGTCAGAATAGATTACTTTGTAAATGAATGTGAAAACCTACAAAAACTGAATAATTTCCCAGGAAAATGCAAATTCACCAAATTGATTCCAGTAAAGGCAAACTTTAAAAAGATGTATAGAAAAAACAGTAAAAGTTATTAGGATACTACCCCACATGAAAGTACCAAAGGCAGATTATTTCACAGGCAAATTCTACCAAAAACATCAAAGAGTAGATAATCTCAATGGCATTTATATTGTTCCACTGCATAGAAAAAGAAGCAAAACTCCCAAATCCTTTTTACAAAGCAAGTATAACATTGATATCTACACATGATAATTATAGGACAAAAAAAATTGCAGACCAATCTTACTTATGAATTTTAAAGCAAAAATCCTAAATAAAATATTAGCAAACAGAATCCACAACCACGTTAAGGAAATAATACATTATGATCAAACGAGACTTACTCCAGTACCGTAAGAAAAATTCAATATTAGGAAATCCATTCCTGTAACTTACTATAGTAATGGAACCAAGGACAAAAATTATGATTACTCCATCAATGCTAAAAAAATCTTTGACAAAATTTTACACCTATTCCTCATATGGGCTGCTATGGGTTGAACTGTGTCCCCTCTAAATTCACTGTTACAGCCCTAACCCCCAGGGATATATTTGGAAATAGGGTTTTAAAGAGATAAGTTAAAATGGATGGTTAGGGTGGGCCCTAATCCAGTATGTATTAAGGACAAGAAGAGTGTGTTCTTAGAAGAGGAGATTAGACACAGACACACAGACAGGACGACCATGTAAGGACACAGTAAGAAGGGAGCCATCTGCAAGCCAAAAGAAGAGGCCTCAAAAGAAACCAAACCTGCTGACACCTTGACCTCAAACTTCTAGCCTCCAGAACTGTGAGAAAATAAATTTCTGTTGTTTAAGACATCCAGCTATGGTTTTCGTTATGAGAGCCCTAACAAAATAATATAGCCCACACCACCCCAAAAAATAAATACGATATGATTTTACACAACTCAGTCTTAAAGCTAGCACCTTACTTAATAAGGCAATGCTAAAGGCATTCCCACAAAGACCAGGAACAAAGCAAGGATGCCCACGATTTCCACTACTATTTAACATTGTACTGCACTGAAATTAGGCAATAGAAAACAAGCAGACAGACTACTCAGAAAAGAAGCAAAATAATTTCTATATGCAGATGATATGATAGTATAAAAGCTAGCCCAGGAGAATCATAAATAAGCTAATGCAAGCAACTAAAGTACTCAATAATATAGCAGGATATAAAATTAACATACAAAAATCAATAGCCTTTACAGGCATACCTCATTTTAATGTTTTTTTTTCTTTATTGCACTTTGCAGATGTTGCATTTTCTTTTTTACAAATTGAAGGTTTGTGACAACCTTGCATCGAGCAAGTTTATCGGTGCCATTTTTCCAACAGCATTTGATCACTTCAAGTCTCTGTGCCACATTTTGGTAATTCTCACAATAATTCAAACTTTCTCATTATTATTCTATTTGTTATGACGATCTGTGATCATTGATCTTTGATGTTGCTATTGTAATTGTTTTGGGGCACCATGAACCATGCCCATATAAGATGGTGAACTTAACAGATAAGTGTTGTGTGTGTTCTGACTGCTCCACAGACCAGCTATTCCCCCACCTCTCTCACTCTCCTCAGGCCTCCCTATTCCCTGAGACACAACAATATTGGCATTAGGCCAATTAATAACCCTACAACGGCCTCTAAGTGTTCAAGCGAAAGGAGAAGTTGGACACCTCTCACTTCAACTCAAAAACTAGCAACAATTAAGCTTAGTGAGAAAGACATGTCAACAGCTGAGATAGGCTGAAAGACAGGCAGCTTGTGCCGGTTAGCCAAGTTGCCAATGCAAAGGAAAAGTTCTTGAAGGAAATTAGAAGTGCTACTCCAGTGAACACACAAATGGTAAGAAGGTGAAAAGGCCTTATTGCTGATAGGGAGAAAGTTTTAGCGGTCTGGATAGAAGATCAAACCAGCCACAACATTCCCTTTAATGGAAGCCTCATCCAGAGCAAGGCTAACTCTTTCAGTTCTGTGAAGGCTGAGAGAGGTGAGGAAGCTGCAGAAGAAAAATCTGAAGCTAGCAGAGGTTGGTTCATGAGGTTTAAGGAAAGAAGCCATCTCCATAACATAACGTGCAGGGTGAAGCAACAAGTGCTGATGTAGAAGCTGCAGCAAGTTCTCCAGAAGATCTAGCTAAGATCATCAATGAAAGTAGTTACACTAAACAACAGATTTTCAATGTAGATGAAACAGCCTTACATTGGAAGAAGATGCCATCTAGGACTTTCATCGCTAGATAGGAGACATCAATGCCTGGCTTCAAAGCTTCAAAGGACAGGCTGGCTCTCTTGTTAGGAGCTAATGCAGCTGGTGACTTTAAGTCAGAGCCAATGCTCATTTACCACTCCAGAAATCCTAGGGCCCTTAATTATGCTAAGTCTACTCTGCCTGTGCTCTATAAGTGGAACAACAAAGCCTGGATGGCACACATCTGTTTACAACATAGTTTACTATTTTAAGCTGACTGTTGACACCTACTGCTCAGAAAAAAAATTCCCTTCAAAATACTACTGCTCATTGACAATGCACCTGGTCACCCAAGAGCTCTGATGGAGATGTACAACGAGATTAATGCTGTTTTCATGCCTGCCAACACAACATCCATTCCACAGCACATGCATTAAGGAGTAGTTTTCACTTTCAAGGGTTATTATTTAAGAAATACATTTCATAACGCTATAGCTGTCATAGACAGTGATTCCTCTGATGGATATTGGCAAAGTAAATTGAAAACATCTAGAAAGATTCACCATTCTAGGTGCCATTAAGAACATTCGTGATTCATAGGAAGAGGCCAAAATATCAACATTAACAGGAGTTTGGAAGAAGTTAATTCTAACCCTCATGGATGACTTTATGGGCTTCAAGACTTCAGTGAAGGAAGTAAATGCAGATGTGGTGGAAATAGCAAGAGAACTAGAATTAGAAGTGGAGCCTGAAGATGTTACTGAATTGCTGCAGTCTCACGATAAAACTTGAAGGGATGAGGAGTTGCTTCTTAGCAAAGAAAGCAGTTTCTTGAGATAGAATCCACACTGTGAAGATCGCTGAAACGACAGCAAAGGACTTGAAATATGACATAAACTTAGTTGAGAAAGCAGTGGCAGGGTCTGAGAGGACTGACTCCAATTTTGAAAGAAGTTCTACAGTGTATACAATGCTTTCAAACAGCATCACATGCTAGAGAGAAATCATTCGTGAAAGGAAGAGTCAACCAATGCAGCAAATTTCATTGTTTTCTTATTTTAAGAAGTTGCCACAGCCACCTTAACCTTCAGCAACCACCACCCTGATGAGTCAGCAGCCATCAACATGGAGGCCAGACCCTCCACCAGCGAAAAGATTATGACTTGCTGAAGGCTCAGATGATGGTTAGCATTTTTCAGCAATAAAGTGTTTTTTAATTAAGGTACACACATTGTTTTTTAGACATAATGCTATTGCACACTTAGTAGAGTACAGTATAGTGTAAACATAACTTTTATATGCACTGGGAAACCAAAAATTCACGTGACTCGCTTTATTGCGACATTCGCTTTATTGCAGTGGTCTGGAACTGAACCTGCAGTATCTCTGAGGTTACCTATATATAGTCAAACAATAACCAGTTAAAAGAACTTCCTTGCTTTGTCCCAGGTCTTTGTGGGAATGACTCTGTTGTTGTTCTGTTAGGTATGGTGCTGGCTTTAATACTAAAGTGTATAAAATCATATTTATTTATTTTAGAGTAGGGAGACTAGGAATGAGTGTAAAACTTTGTCAAAGGCTTTCTTAGCATTAATGGGGAAGGGGGAGATTCCAGTTATAAAACCAATAGAAAATATATAAAATACTTTTATTCCTGGAAATAAAAGTATTCTGGAAAACTTTTAAACATTCCTAAAGAATACAAAAATAGACCTGAACTAATAGAAAGACCTATCTTTCTATTGGATAAGATGAATAAGATGATTCAACAAAATAAATATATCAATTCTCCTCAAGTTAATACATAAACATAATGTGATCCCAATAAAAATGCCAAAAGGTTTCTTTTCTTTTTTTTAGAGCTAGCAAGTTAGATGCCAAAGCTTACGTGGAAAAATAAACATGGAAGACTATCTAAGAAACCCTGAAATGTAAGAACAATAAGGAGAGAATAGCACTACCAGAAATTGAAAAATAGTAGAAAGCTCTAGAATGAAAACAGTATGGTGCTACTGGCAGGTAGACTCGTAGAACAGAACAGAAATGCCAGAAATAGACCCAAGTCCACATGCAAGTTACTTTGTTACTGTAACAAAGGTAGCATCTCAAATCAAAATGAGATTTTTAATATATGGTGTCCTGGATACATTTGGAAGAAGATAAAATTAGATCCACACTTCTTACCATGCACCAGAATAAACTCTAAATGGATAAAAACAAATCAAATTTTAAAAAGAAAGAAACTACACAAGTAGTAAAAAATATACACATAAATTCCTTTATAATCTGAGTGTGGGAAAAGCTTTCTAAAAATGACTTAAAATCCAGATGCAACAAAAGAAAAAGTTAAATAAATTTGACTGCATAAAAAGAAAAAGCCTTTGCAAAACAAAACAAAACAAAACCACTATAAGCAAAGTCAAAGGATAAATGACAAACTAAGAGAAAATATTTGAACAGATGTCATATAAAGGGCTGATTTCTCCAATATGTAAAAAATTCATACAGACTAAGGGGGAAAAAAGTCCCCATCATGGGGACCATGGCCATAATGGAGTAGCAGAGACTAAATTACTCTCCCATCTTAAAAAAAATGAAAAACCAGGCAAATACATGAAAGAATGGTTTTCAGACACTGGACCACAGGCAGCACAGGGCAAGATCCCTGAGAGAAGCAAAACAAATGAAGTCATGCCTTTGATGGCCCCACCTTACTGCCTGGAGAGAGTTTCCAGGCCACAGCAAAGGGAGGGGGAACGCAAACAAAGCCAGGCTGTCTCCACTGAATTGAAAGACAGAGTTCGAACTTGAGGAGGTCAAGGTGGGGCAGAGTACTGGAGAGGAGAGAGATGCGTGGAGGGGAGAGGGCTGTGCAGCAGGAGAACTCCCGAAATCTAAAGAGGATTCCCCTTGAGTCTTCAGCTAAGTTCTGCTAAGAACATATATGTGAGGAAATCTCCTGAGGCCAGAGAAAGAACCACTGGAAAGAAGCAGACAGAACAATCCTCAGAGCTTATACAGCACTGGGCATAGTTTGTTTCTCCATCAGCCAGAATGGAGAAACCTCGAAAGAAATGGGAAATCTGGTAGAATAAGAATCTGTAGTAACAGAAAGGTTAGTGCTTGCCTAGGAATAGGAGGGAGGGAGAAGAAAGAAATGGATTACAAATGGCGCAAGGAAACTTTTGGGACTAATCAGTACGTTCATTATACATACACATATGTTAAAGCTCAACAAATCGTCTATTTTAAACGTGTGCAGTTTTTGTACATTGATTATACCTCAATAAAACTGTAAGGAGAAAAAGTTTTTTAAAAATTAAGAAGGAGAGAAAAGAGACCAACTCCAACAGAAAAATAGGAAGACAACAGCTCACAGTGAAAAAAAAAAAGACAAATAAATACCCTTAAACATAAGAAAAGATGTATAATTTCACTTTCCAGGTGGTAGTGCAAAATGGTATAATCCATGGGGTGGGGATTGGTAGTATCTACTAAAACTGTATATGCATTTATTCTTTGTTCCAGCATTCTCACTTCTAGGAACTTACCCTGAAGATACACCTCCAAAAACTAGACAAACAAAAACTTGTTCAATGTGGCAGTAGTAGTAATAGCAGAATATTAGGAACAATCTAAATGCCCCATAGGAGACTGGTTGAATAGACTATTGAACATCAACACACTTGAGTATTATGTAGCTTTAAAGTTGAATTTTAATAAAAACAAATGAACCTAACTAAACAAGGGAACCATGGAGAATTGTCTCCCAACACCCAGATCTTGGTGTCTAAATACCACTCCCCATGTAAAGAAAAAAAAGGACTCCTTTGATAAACAGCTGATTATAAATTTGGGGCAGGGAAAGTACATGTGAATCTGGAATATCCTCATGTGTCAGCAAGCAAGGGAATCCTGAAAAATTAACAAAGACAGTCAAAGAAACACAGGAGCTGGAACAATTTGAACATCAAAAAGAATAATTATGGAATGGATTATAACACATTAAATATAAAAAAATCCACGAGGCCATAGTGATCCTTTTAAAAGGTGGTGGAGGGAACTCGTCTTTACAGAAGAATTATTAAATATTAAGTAAAGAAAAATTATTAAATATTAAGTAAAGAAGTAAAGAAAGAGTGAAAAATAAGTATGGATCACCAATGAATGCCTATTGGTTTGTAAACTGGCCCCCAAACAAGGAGGGCAAGGAGAGACCAAAGAAAGAGGCAGACCATTCCAGATTGGCAGGTGGCAGGTTTAATAAGCAAGGGAATTTACTTATGAGGCTTATCTTGGGCGGCTGCAAGACGAGTAGATCTCCGCACTAGCCCACCAGAATCTTAAAAGTTTATAGAGAGGCCTTAACGGGGTTCAGTCACATATACGGTCAAGATGGTCTCAACAACACATTGCTATCTCAAGGCTGTGTCCTTGGAGCAGCTTCTCGTGTGAGAAGGCAAGCAGAATACATCTTCCAAAGACAGGGGAGGGGGTGAGGAGCCTCTGATTGATCAGGTCCAGGTCTCGGGTCAACCAGTGGTCATGTCCTCTCAGTGACCTCCTCCAATAATGTCAAAAGTCTTGGTTAACAAGTTGTTGAGGGCCACAATCTTGACATATCATTCCAAAGACTGTTTATTGATTACAAATTGAGTCACTGTTATAGTGGGGAAATCTGACAAGCTCCACCTTAACCAAGTGATTAAACTTCACATCACCAATGATGAGGCAAATTGACATCATATACCTCCTGGCGCCACGCGCTGAAAGCAGTATCATCTATGTAGTATTCATGTCAAAAATGTTTACTCTGAATCCAGTCATGAAGAAACTATAAGATAAATCCAGATTGCGGACCATTCTACAAAACAACTGGCTTGGACTCTTCACAATGTCAAGAAAAAACTTTTTGAGATAAAAGATTAAAGAGGTATAACAACTAAATGCACCAAATAATTGTTGCCAGGCTCCTGATTTTTTTATAAAGCTATTAAAATATTAATGAACAATTTGGAAATTTTAAAACATGGACCATTTATTAGATAATACTGTGTATCAGTAACGCTGTGGTAACAGTATTGTGGTTCTATAAGGAAATGTCCTTTTTCTTTGGAAATATATGTAAAGTATTAAGAATAAAGCAACATGATACCTGCACCTTATTTTCAAACGATGTGGAGAAACAGTGCAAATGTGGAAAAATGCTAATTGATGAATTCTAGGTGAGGGCATATAGGTGTTTATTGTACCGTTCTTCCAAATTTTCTGTAGGTTTGCAATTTTTCAAAATAAAAAATCAAAAAACAATTAAGAAATCACATTCCCTGGCCATCTTTCCAAACTGTAGTCCCAATCCCTTATGGTCATTCAGTCCACCCATCTTTAGGATCATTTAAAGTACCCTTCTAGAAACATTTGCTGGGTTCCTTATAAATTTAATATAGAGTATCAGCCAAAACTGAGCATGGAATTCTGCTATAAGAGCACCATATCTATGGCCTAGAGTTGATGATGGCTTTTATTCTGTATCCAATATCAACATTTTGTTTAAAATCTTGAATTTCTAGACTATACACATTGAGATTATATCTTAATTGACTCTCAGGTCCCTTGCCTGGCTTGTAATTGATACACATTGATAGCTCTAATTTGGATTAATTTTCCATGTATTTTCCATCACTGAAACTACATATGCCCTTTTTTTGTCTATTCACATGGTTATCAAGATCTTCCTACAGTTTATTCCATAGTCATTAGAATTTCCAAAATAGCTTAACAAGTGATATCTTCAAGTATGAAGATGTCATTGCCTATGCCTGCTTCCCATCATTTACAAACTATTATACCGAGCCAGCTCCAGCTTTGTTTTTGGAGGCCCCTACTGTTCACAGTTCTCTTCCCAGAGACTTTTTGTTTTCTCTAATACTATTTTTTACCTTTTAAATTGTCTACCCCCTCATCACCTTATCCCATTGTAACATTGGGAAATTTCATGAAAGGCTTTTTGAATGATAAAACAAATTACATATTGTTTCCGTGCATCCTCATTCATAATGTCCCTCCAAAGTAAACACGAGCCAGATGTGATAACCACTCACTTTCTGTGCAGCAATTGCCTTATATCCTTTTAGGTTTCACCTCATTTCCGTAATTCTCAGTTATGTGGACACATCATCCCTATTTTTGCCACTTCACCATGTCATTATTTATATTTGGACCATGACAGACTAAAAGGTACTTAACAAAGGCTCAAGGGCTTTGCAGCCCTTCTCTGTCTAGTCTCCCTTCCCACACAGGTTCTTACACATTCTTATGGCTAACCTCATTTTATCTGTGTGATGCCCTTAAAGGTAGAGAAGGGTGATAACAGTCCATTATTAAACAGCATTACTGTCAGCAGCTCAGAGAAACACACAGGATCCAAGAGCTTTTATCCACCTATCTGTCTATCATTCTATCACTCCACACATTTATTAAATGTTTAGGAAGACAAAGCCTTAATGGGGGTTCAGTCGTCTGGGAAACGGCAAGCGTACATCAATAGGATATTAGACAGTGGAGGTACAGATGCTCCTACTAAGTTCTGTGTAACAGCAGTGAGAACAGCCTGAGACAGGGCAGAGCCTGGTGGGTCAGAGCTGAGAGCCAATTCCTGAGAAAGTGACCAGGATCCCTGGCTCTGTGGGAGGCTGAGCATGAAACAAGATGTCTCCACTAGTTAGGAGGATGGACTAGGAACCAAATGACTGAGGGTTTTAAAAGCATTTTTTAAAGGATAACACAGTAATATGCATTTAAGAGTACTCGTTAAATATTTGTTAAATGAATGAGAAAAAGTTGGAAATGCCAAATTGTTATAACCTTGCCATTATGCCCCTTCAATGACTGGAAGAGCATACAAACACGCATAGATCATTAGCAGAAAGAACACAACCTTACCAGAATTCAATCATGAACACACTTAGAGTCCAGAGGGTACAAAAAATCTCCTTACTATCTACATTACACAGGATGGTGTGTACCTAAGAAGCCCTATTTCTCTTCCTTACTCCTACTCAGCCTTCCCCTCACCTCCTACTTAGTCCATCCTGCCCCTGCTAAGGGACCCATCCTTCTGGTGTCTTTTGTGGTTAAGGCCTTTGGAGGTCTACTTTTTGCTCCATTTTCTAGTGTAATGGTGGGTCCTCAAATTCTTCATATAAGCACCTACTTAACAAATAAAACTCTCCTGATAATTGATAATTTTTCAATCTATCTTCAGGCTAAAAGACCCCTCCTAAATGATGAAGCGTAGACGGAAAGAGAAAAGCCTGTTCTGCCAACTGTAAAGCGTGAACAGAGATGTAATCGCTCTAGGTAAAGATTAGATCAAGATATTTCAACCATTTTTTAAATCTAGACATCCTACGTATGTATCATCTTGGGGGACAGAAGTGACTCCACTCCATGCTTTCACTCATGTTGTGTCTTTTTTCTAAGGCAGAGTACACAAATGGTCACCACCTCAAAGCTGTGAGAGTAAGGCAGAGTTGACAGGGACAACTGAAGCAATCAGAAATGCTAGAGAAGGAAAAGGGTTTCAGAAGCTCTCCAAGCACTCACACTCCACTTCATTTTTCTGTTAATGTTGGATTCCACTGTGCAACATCCTTGCCAGGGGTCCTGCAACCTCTGGGGATAAACTCCTCCAATGGGAGAGCTCTGTCACATGAGTGAGTCTTTCACATCGCATTAGATGCCATGATGCACCACCTGAAACCCTCCTCTCTCCACGTCCTCTCTGCCCCTTTTAGGAGGGAGGCATTCATTCTCCATTCTGCTGGCAGTGTTGACAGGTGAGGCTGTCAGCTGAGTCCCTCTCCAAGAACTGCCCTCATCTGAAGAAGGCCACTTTGCCCAACATCCACCCCCTTCTGGGTTGACTTGATAAGAAGACACAAAGGCCTGTCCCTCTTGCCTCAATTCGTGACAACTCTGCAAGATCATCCCATATTGAGTCCATAGGCTTGCCTGAGGGGCTTTGCTGAGACTGCATTACAGTTCAGCTTCTCACTCTGCCCAATCCTGCTCCCTTCACTGTCCCCAGAGTTGTTGATCCGAATAGCACTTCCCAATAAACTTCCTACATGGAAATCTCCATCTCAGAGTCAGCTTTGCAAGGAACCCAACTTGCAGTATATATTAAGTATAAATTTGCCTTGGTATAAAAAAGTCTGCTTGTCCTAATTCTAACCTCAGAAGCTGTACTGGGTAAAACAATCTCTGTTCCACATCATGACCTTTCAGACATTTGAAGGCAGTTATTATGTGTCTTTGAGGGAGAGCTCCAACCTTTAGAGTCTGTGAGAAGGAAGAGGAACCAGACAATGCAATAGGACTAAAGCCAGGAGAGTGTGGTGTCTTGGAAACCGTGCCTGCATCAGAGCTGCCAAGCACTGCTAGACATATTCCCACCCACAGGACTGACTGGTTTCATAGACAATTCCCCATAACCAACCTTGAAATCATTAGTTTTCTATTATGCAAACAGTTCCTGCATAAAAAAGTTACCACAAACTTAGTGGCCTTAAACAACAACCATTTATTAGCTTACCATACAATAGGTCGTAAGCCCAGGAGGGCTCAACTAGGTTCTCTGCAGAGGGTCTCACAGAGGCAAAATCAAGCTTTCAGTTGGGCTAAGATCTTACCCAAAGGGTCTGGGAAAAAACTCTCTTCCGAGCTCATTCAGGCTGTTGGCAGAGTTTAGTTCTTTGCAGTTGTAGGACCGAGGTCCCCATTTCCCTGTTAGCAGTCAGCCCGGGACCACTTTCTGCTTCTAGGGGTCCCCCACATTCATTCTCACATACTCCCTCCATCTCCAAAGCAGCAATGTCCTGTACAGTTCTTATGTGGATCTCTCTAACTTCTGCCATCAAACAGAGAAAGCTTTTTGCTTTTAAGAGCAAACAAGAAACTACAGATATATCTCACTTTAAGAAAATATGACGTATATAAACTCAGATTTTATTACGAAAACATAATTGAATAGTGATTTATAATATCATGGACTTTTCACAAAATTTGAAGTCAGAAGGAAAAGTTATAGTTTCAAACAAAAGATAAATTAGTAGAAACTTAAAGCAGTAATTACCTGAAATAGCTACAAAATAACTAGTCTCTATACAAAAGATTTGTAATGGGCTTTCTTTAAAAAGCAGGTTACCCATGTATCCTTAAACAATACAATATTTTGCAAAACTACTCATGTATATCTGAGAAAGGAAATCTAACAGAAAATTTGGAAATTTCCATCTGCAGAATCTGTTGCCAACTTTTATTTAAATCATTCTTTTTACATATTTATATCTGAATACATCCTGATTCTAAAAGTATATATTTATTGTATAAAATCTTGAAAAACACAGAAAAGCATACAGGAGAAAATAAGAATCACTCATAATTCTACTTTGACATGTAGTCATTTTTAAAATTTGATGAATATACATCCAATGAATTTCCTAATTTTTACATGGATAACAAAGACTGCATGGTTTTGTCTCCTGAATATTTGCTAAAATTTAAATCATAATTATCCCATGCCATTGAGTTTCTATTTAAATTTCATTTTAATAAATACATATTAGTTCATTATATGAATGGACCTTAACCTATTTAAGTATTACACTAATTTTGGATATTTATGCCTTTTATATATTTGCTATATATGTTAATACCATGGTGAGCATCATGAACTTTTCTTTTTTGAGGAAGATTAGCCCAGAACTAACATCTGCTGCCAATCCTCCTCTTTTTGCTGAGGAAGGCTGGCCCTGAGCTAACATCCGTGCCTGTCTTCCTCTACTTTATATGTGGGACGCCTACCACAGCATGGCTTGCCAAGCGGTGTCATGTCTGCACCCGGGAAGGGAACTGGTGAACCCCGGGCCACCAAAGTGGAAAGTGTGAACTTAACTGCTGCACCACCAGGCCGGCCCTAGTGATCTTCATTTTTTATCATTTCCTTGGGATTAATTTCTAAATCAAAAAACATGAACATTTTCAGATTCTTGAAACTCTGGGACTCAAGAACACCAGGAAGAGTGTAGGGCAGAGGTGAGGCAACTTATTTAAAATAGAAGGATTAAATAAAAGTTTACATATATTAAAAGATGAGATCCCCATCACTCACCCTCTTCACCCACTCAGCTCCCAGAACACTGGCAGCCAGGATTCAAGAAACTGTCCTACATACAGTGGGAGAAAAGAGAAAAGTTCTACAAACAATAACATTTGGAAATCCTACAATAAATAGCTAAGTCCCATCTAATAACCCTACAGTTTAAAATTAATCTATTACTGCTTATAATTAATCTGCAATCTATAATCAGTAGTACCTTATAAGTAAAACTATATTTTCCTGTCTCTTTTCCGTTTATCCACCAATATAGTATGAGACAGAATAGTTTCAATGCCCTAAAAATCCACTGTGCTCTGCTTCTTTATCTCCTCCCATCCCCTTGGCAATCACTGGTCTTTTCACTGTCTCCCCAGTTTTGCCTTTTCTAGAGTATCATACAGCTGGAACCACACAGTATGTCGCCTTTTGAGATTGGCTACTTTCACTTAGTCATATGCATTTAAGATTCCTCCATGTCTTTTCATGGCTTGATAGCTCATTCCTTTTCAGCACTGAATAATATTCCACTGTCTGCATGTACTACAGTTTATTTATCCATTCACCTACTGAAGGACATTTTGGTTGCTTCCCAGTTTTGGCAATTACGAATAAAACCGCTATAAACATCTGTGTGCAAGTTTTTGAGTGAACATAAGTTTTCAATTTATTTGGGTCAATACCAAGGAGCATGATTGCTGGATTATATGGTAAAAATATGTTTACTTTTATAAGAAACTTCCAAACTGTCTTCCAAGTGCCTGTACCATTTTGCATTCCCACCAGCAATGAATGAGTGCTCCTGTTGCTGGACATCCTCACTGGCATGTGCTGCCAGTGTTTTGGGATTTAGCCATTCTAACAGGTATGTAGCAGTATCTCATTGTTGTGTTAATTCGCAATTCCTTAATGACATATGATGTGGAACATCTTTTGATAAGCCTATTTGCCATCTGTATATCTTCTTTGGTGAGTTGTATGCTCAGATCTTTTGCCATTTTTTGATCAGGTTGTTTTCTTATTGTTGAGTTTGGAGAGTTCTTTGTGTATTTTGACTAACGATCCTTTTTCAGATATATCTTTTGCAAATATTTTCTCCCAGTCCGTGGTCTTCTCATTATCTCGAAAGTATCTTTTGCAGGGTAGAAGTTTTTAATTTTAATGAAGTCCAATTGATCAATTATTTCTTTCAAGGACCGTGCTTTTGGTGTCGTATTTAAAAAGTCATCATCATACCCAAAGTCATCTAGATTTTCCCCTACCTTATGTTCTAGGGTCAAGTGTATTTTTAAAGCAAACACATGCCCAAAAGAGAGTATAGGGTCCACACTAGTCAGGTCAGCAAACAACTTTTATTCATCCTTTTGCCTCCAAAGAGTGGAACTCAGCCTGGTACATAGCAGGTAATCAATGTACGTTTATCTAGATGGATGAATGTACACGGCTTCTTTAGGCAGAATCTAAATTCCCACCAAGAACCGACATCTAACTTGCCTCTCTTTCCCACTCATTTTCCATTTTCCTGCGTGGCAGCCAGGGCTGCAGGAGCCCCTTCAATGCCTCCTCCACTCCTCCCTTGTTCGTGGCCGTTCAAGCTGCAGGTGGTAGCTTCCTCTGCTGGAGGCGGTGCCTGGACACCGGTGTCCCTCGCCCGGGACAGCCTTGCTGTCCAGGAAGGAAGAGTGAAGAGCACTAGGCGGCGAGCGCGAGGGACCCTGCAGGGTGGCCGGACAAGTTGGAGAGGCAGGGCGAGCAGCGGTGGAAGAGGGGCCCTCTGGGCTTGGTCAGCCCCGGCGGGAGTGGTGGCCAAGAGAGCGCCCACCTGTCCCCGGGCCTCGGCGCCAAGGTGGCCGCGCCGCCCGCGGCGGGGCTCCAGGATCCGCGCCGTTAGCGAGGGCGCCCGAGAGGGACAGCCGGCGCTGACCCTGCCGCCCTTCAGCCTCTGGGTTTTGCGCGTCCGAAGCTGGCAGCCTTTCCCTCCAGCTCCGGGTTTCCCAGCGGCGGCCCGAGCGGAGCCCGAGGCAGGCGGCGCCGCGAGCGCCGGGGCGGAGACCTGGCCGCCCCCTCCGCCGCTTACCTGTTGCACGCTTTTGCAGCGAGTCTCCAGTGGGCATGTTTCAGGTGGGCAGGTCCAGCATCCCCAAACCTGCCCCTCGGAGCCTGGAGGACCTGGACTCTGTGCAGCGCGTCCTCTTACACAGGTCGGTGCTGGGCCGGGGGGCTCAGGGAAAGACCGCCCTCCGTTCCCTGGGCTCGTCGCGAGGGGAGGGGCAACTTTTTCTCCGGGGATCTTGCGGGAAGAGTCTCATTTGGGATTCTCTTTGGTGCGGTGCTCGCCGTGGGAGGGGCGTTGGGACCTGCATCCCAGCCTTTCCAGAATCGGATGCTCGGGATCCCCCGGATCTCACTGCTGGGAGTCTGGCCCCACGCGGGGCCGGATTACCCACTCCCCTTCCAGAAAACACTTTCTAAAGAAGCGAGAAACAGTTAAGCAAAGCTATTCTTTAAACATTTCTAGACCTTCTCTAGGAAAGAGAGCTGAGAGTTTTGTTTGGACTTGGGTTGTGATTGGAGCTAGAACGAGCCACTTTTTAACAAATCTAAATTCTAACCGCCCCCCCCCCACCCAACACACAGACATAACACGCACGCGCGCGCGTCCACACACATTAACTACACAAAAGAAATTTGAGTTCGTCTAAGAAGGATGAGAAACCTAGCTTTCCGTAAACTGCTAGTGTATTAATTTACTGCTGGTACATTTGTCCAACCTTATACTTTATGCAAAACAGACTAACAAATATTAAATTCCATGGTAACGGTGATGAGTTTATAGACGAGAAAGAAATAAGAATCCATATGGAGGGCAAATTCTCTTTCTGTTTTAAGATTAAGAGAGGATGGATGAAATGCCAGGCAGTTAATGCTGCTTTAACTAGGAAAGCTGGCCTTCTAAGACCCAATATGAGAAAAAGTCTTTTAGAAATGTATCAGAAGTATCTCTTGGAATACATTTGTGGTGAGAAAGAGTAAGTGGCGCTTAGTAAATATCTGTCAGGGGGAGGTTTATGTGAGTTCTCTCATCTGTAAACGTTTCAAGTGACCCTTTCAAGTCTTTGTGCAAAACCATATGAGCTGTAGAAATCCTGTTCTGTTGGAAGTGTGAGTAAAAAAGAAAGACATTGTGCAAGGAAGAAATCGAGTCTCTTCGATTTAAAAGCTGTCTTCTGAGACCTCTTATTTTCCACAATTGGTTTCCTTCCCCGCTGCCCCCAAGAGAGACCCTGCCATATACAATAAAATATTGTCAAATGAGCAGCTAAAAGGGGATTCTACTAAATTCCCAAAGACAGTTCCCCCTGTGTTTGATAAAATTGCAGTCCAGAATTAATCCCCCGAAACATTAACTAGAAACTCGTTCACAGCATGACTTTGATAAAGCTGGGAGGGGTGTTTGTTTTAAATGCTTAAGACTCTGCTGTAAGAGAATTTCTTCCTGTTTGAAATACCAGGTGCCAAAAAATTCCAAACTGATTAACAGTACAGGGTTTCAGATCCAAAGCACAGACCTGTCTGAATGAACAAGGGCAAAAGGATATGTTTAACCTATAGTCATCGAGACTGAGATGATTATTTCGGAAGTGAGTAGTGCAATGTCTCTGGAATAAACCTGCTCAGGATATGAAAAGCTACATTATCTGAATTACAAATAACTGCTCCCACATGCTATAGGAACCAATGGAATCTGAAACTATAAATGTGTTTATATCATGGCTAACGGTTTAACATTAAATGAAAATCTTTTTATTTTTACAATGCATTATTTTTATGAGTGGTTATGTATTATTTTATGTTTCCAAACACTTATTTAAAAAATCTGAGACATCTATAGAGGTTTCTCTTTCATTTAATGAAGGTATATTTTCACATAAGCTCATATCTAATCAAATGTCTTTTGCTTGTGTATATAAATTTAGACAATGTAATAGAAATTAGACATATCAGATGACCTTTAAACCATACTCATCTACTCACCACAGTTCTCATTGACTAGTCTAGTGCATGGCCTATTTTGTTTTTATGTCAGTTTTACAAAATTTTAATGTTTTTCCTTCAAAGCATCTCGTAAGATATCCACAAAATTTTGGCAGTTGCTTTAAAGATATCAATAGCCTTGAGCCACAGAAAATTTATAGACAAGCGAAAATAACAGACTGTTACATCTTATTTTAAAGAATAAGTCTTCTGAGTGTTTGTTTTTTGATTACTTGTATATTTTCTGTTGCAAATACAGTTTTCAAAATGTAAAGCATTAAATTGCTGTGCTTTGAAAAAGATACTTCATCCAAACGAAATTGAAGGAAAGTTGCAAACTTTTCTCTGCATGAGATGTTAGCTTCAAAATATGTCAATATTAAAATAACAATAGCTCTGCAAAAAAATATTCAGCTATCCTGCTTTGTGATAAAAAGTTACATATAGATTGTCTGAGTCAGGGAAAAGTTTCAGTATTGTTTCTCAGTTACTTTTACTTAAGTAAATTAACATACATTTGTGTCATCCTGATTATAAGAAGTACCCAAATAATCATATTAGTGCTCATTAGTATTTTGCAAAGTTTTTTAAAAAAAATTTATGCATAAGCCTATTGCAATTTAGTCATTTCCTTGCAGTTCCATTTCTGTTGCATACTAGCTGTGTGATTTGGCAAGATTATTTAACTTGTCTATATTTTCCTGTTCTTTCTCTAATATAAGGGAATAATACCCACCTCACGGGGTGGTGAATTTTAGATGATACGTAAATGCTCTAAAATAAAGTTCTGTCAAATATAAAGGATTATGTTAACTATTCTAAAAAATTAAAACAAAACAAAAAGATAGCTATACCTAAAGGCTCTGAGAAAACTTAGCAAAGTGACTTTTGCTGGAATCCCAATGGCTATTTGGCTAGAGTGCTGATGTGTTCTGACGCCTAAGCCAGAAGAAAGAGTGAGCTAGAGATGAGTCTGAAAATGTTTGATGACCTAAATTCCATGCTTTTGCCAACATTAAAAATATGCATATTTAAAATACCACAAGTATCCAGAACTCTCAGGGGTAAAGTTGTGTTCCATTAAATAATATTCCCTATGAATACAATATCCTTTTAAACTCAAAAAGTGAAAATTAAATAATAAAATGAAAATTTTTGGAAATACACCATATAGCTCACACTGCTCTATTTCTTAAGGTATAAGATGTTAGATTTCAGGGGTTACCTATCTCATTTGGTTCTTAGCAACCCTGTATTCTAGGCGGGGATTATTATTGCTGTCTTCAGATGAGGAAACTGACTTTGTCCACCTTCTCTTGGTTATTAGTGCCAGAATCAGGATAAGAACTGGCTTCTCTGACCAGGGAATACACTTAGGGATTATCAAGCATTTTCACAGTTGTTATCAAATTACTGTAGGGTTTAACAATGCAATGATTTTTTTTTTTTTTTTAGGTGTTACTGAAGGCACTTGGCGCTCCTTTATAAGCTATAGGTTGGTTTTTTTTTTTTAAATTTTTGTGTCTTTGTTTTGTTTTCTACTTGTCTCTTCATCAGCAGATTGTCAACCATCAACAATTTCTGCTGCTGTTGTATTCCTGTCTTGAGGCCTCCCTTCTAGTTGGCAGCTACTGACCTATGGCAATAGAACAGTTCACCAAATTTGTTATAATTTGTAAATGAAAATATAAAATGAGGATAAGTAGGAGTAAATGAATTGGGCTTGGGCCTTGAGTTTTGTGCCATCTACTTTTTTGTTTACTTCTGGATTCTCATCTGTACTCATTATTCAAAGGGAGAATGCATGATCTTAGAACAAGTAAGTTCCATATACTTTTTACAGGTAATTCAGTTTTTATATAGGAAAATTAAAATTTTAGATCATAAGGCAATTCTATTAACATAGAATAGCTGAAATGTTATTCTTATATATTATGACTCAATCCCAAATTTTAAAAATTTCACCTTATGAAGTCTCTGTTTTTAAATTGCCATTTTGCTGGTCTACCAAGTTATTTATTTATGATTTAAAAAGTGATTGTGGCTGTCAATATTACCACATAGTTCATAAATTATTTCCATGTTCATAATTAAGGTGATATTAATTAACTCCTAACAAAACTCCATTACATGCATTTTCACCTTGCAGTTAAAAATTTTTTAATGGACATGACCTCCTGTGGCCCTCTTTTCAGTTACTTCTCATTGCTAGTTTCTATTACTACTAGGGAAAGAGTTCTTGAACCTGCTAAAGATACTAAATATTTAATTATGTTCTTATCTGGTGTATTTTATGTCAGAACTATATTGTTTGCCTAATTGAGATGGTAACCTACAGAAATAAGGACTTATTCTTTTCCTTTCTTCATCCTTTCCAATAAATCTAAGGTTGTTAAATATTAATTTAATTAGTACAAATATGATAATATAAGGTTAGAAATCTGATTAGCTAATACCACACCCTGAAAACTTAAGAATTTAAAATGATTGCTATTATTTCTTCTTTTGAGAAAGATCAAGCAAGATGGTGACTTTTGGGGAGGGAGGATTTTGTCCATTAAACTAACATATGGAAATAAATTAGCCAAGGAAATTGACATAACTCAGAGACATGTCTATTATGAAGGAACACTTGTTAAAAGATATACTTTTATGTGGCATTTCATGCTCCAGTTCAGTCTTATGTAAAATGAAAGACTGAAAAAAGAAAAGACCCAGTCATATCTTCCAGGAGCTCATCATTTGGTAGCAAAGATAGACATATTCCTAAATAATTTAGATATTAGGCAGACTGATACGTGTGTAACAGAACTTTATGGGATATATTTTGAGGGGAAGGTAGAAAGAGGAAATCTTACTGAGGTAGGAAAAGAGTCTGGGAAGGCTTCTTGGAAAAGGTGCTGTTTGAATTGGGTCTTGAAGAAAACTGTTGTATTTTGGATAAGTAGCATTTCACAGTGAGAGAATCGTCTGAGTAAATGATGTATCAAGTAGCTTAAGTTTTATTGACACTGTATGTGCTAGGTATTTTAAATGCATTAACTCATTGGACTACAAACAGTCCTTCAAATAGGTACCAATATCTGAATTCACAGATAAGGAAAGTGAAGCTTGGAAAGGTTGATTTGCTCAAGATTGTATAGACGGTGGTGTCTGGAGCAGGGAGAAATCTGTCTGCCAGGCACAAAATCAGGAGGTGGGACTGGGTTCCAGCCTATTCAGGAAATGGACAGTGGGCCTGTAGGTATGAAGCATAGAACTGAGGGGAGGCTTAGGGCAGTGTTTCCCAAGTTTGCCTTACTCTAGGGATTGCTGGGGGCACTTGTTTAAAATAAAGATTTCCAAGCCAACTCTTCTGGAGATTCTGATCCTGTTGAGGTAGGGCAGGGCCTTAAAAATCTGTATGTCTAACAAGCACCTGAGGTGATGTTTTGATCAGGCAAGCTGGGCACACTTGATTAACTTGATTAATGTATAGCAGGAAATAGGCATCTAACTCCCAATTGGTGCTGAATTTTTTGTAGAATTGGAAATTTTTTTTTAAAGAGACTACACAGTTTGGACTTTATTCTCTATTTAATGGTGTGGCATTGAATGTTTCTGAGCAGGGGATGAAATTGTCAGGGTTGGTGAATTTCCCCCCTCTGAACCTCTTTGAGTTCTTATGGCGAGACTAATTATAAAATCAACACAAGACCAGATTAACAGGAGAAAAACCAATTTAATACATGCACACAAGAGATCATTAAAAAATGATGCTCAGAGAGTGAACAGAGCAGGCAGTTTACATCTCTTTTTACACAAAGAAACAGTAAATTTGTGGGGATTTGACAGGACAAAGAAACTTAGGTTTGGGTGCTTATATAGTATGGAATTTAAGCAGAGTTTGGGTTTGGGGGAGTAAATTAGGAAAGAAGTAACAAGGTTTGTTTATACAGGCTTCTCAGCCCAGAAGTCCCTACCTCTGGTGATGAGGGTGCAGGGAGAGTACCTTTCACTTAGGAGATTTATTTCCTGCTTTCAGGGGTAAGAGAGAGAGGAGGGTCAAAATGCCCCTTTTTGCATCAGCTGCTTCTCAAGTAACTTTAATTCAAAATAATCAATATGCCATTGTGGCACATTTTGAGGTTGCTTGTCCTGGGCCCCAACATAATTATTAGATGCTTATAGAAAAAAATGGAGTGTTGTTTATGGGAAGAAAATGTGTCAGTTTTTTTGTTGTTAAAATTTAAAATCTTTTTTTTAACTTCCAATACGGTGCTATTAAAATGAGGAAAGTCTAACTTATTAAAGAGGTCCCTAAAACATTTCTTATTTTGGAATAGAATCTTAAGCAATTTTTAACATTTGAGATTGTGGTGAGAATAAGTATGTATGTTTTAATATGAAACATAATGTAACTATTATAGTGATTCCAACTTATTTTTATAATGTTGTTTCTCTGATTTTAAAAGTAATACTTTTTTTGGATTTCAATACTGATGGAAATATTTGTTTCCCTTCCTTCCTGGATCGACTCTCTTCAAACTTCTGACCCCATTACTTCCTCCATCACTTTCAGCTGGCAAAGTTGCCTTCTACTTAGCAGAAAAAATAAACACCGTCACAGGGAGACCGCCTCAGCTTCCTGACTGCAACTGGCAGGTCAGCATCCACCCCTGCACCTTCTCTGGGAACTAGTTTCAGGGAAGAGGTGTCAGCAAGGTCATATTCCTCTCTCTGTGCCTTGGGTACCATCCCTTCCTGCCACCTCAAGGACCTCCTTTGCCCTTTATCCCTTTATGTACTAGTCCCCTGTCCTCCAGTTTGAGTGATATGTGGACCTCTTTTAAGGAAAAAACTCTTGCGGGTTTCCAGGGACCACTTAAACTTTTTTATTATAATTTTAAATAAGCAGGTATAAGTTCTGTGCTTTTTAGCTGTTATATAAGATGAAAGCAATTTTATAACACTACAAATAAACTACAAAATAAAATTCAATAGCTGGTATACAATGTAAAAAAGCACATTTATAAATTAATAGAAATAAAACCATAAAACTTAGGTTATTCAGTTGTATGTAGTTTAAGGTCACAAATGAAACTAAGTTGCAGCTTGAAAGGTTAAACATTTGACTGCTACTGCTCAGAATCTTTGGAGTTTTTCGTGCCTAGATCGTTCTGGGCCAGGGAATGACGAATAATAACAAGATAAGTTAAGATTTCCTGTAGGAAATTTGCTGTGGCCCTACATGCCCTCGTTTGTTCTCCTTTGGCTATTCCATTAGAACTCTGTATTTATCATAATACTTAGCACTATAAGTTATAAATTGTCCCTTCACCTTTCATGACCATGGTAGCTTAAGTTGAATCCCCAGCACCCATCCATTTATATCATAAAATAACATTATATCCTTTTTTTACTTGCTGTAACAGGAACATTTCCCCCATGCATTACTCTTTGAAAACATTTCTATTAACATCATAATATTTATCATATTTTATATATGTGTATTTAACTTTTCTCCTGTTGAACATTTAGATTGCTTTCAGCTTTTCACTTTTACAAATTTTATAAATGTTATTTGCTCCTCTTATTTTCTAAGAATAGATCTCTAATAGTTGAATTACTGTGTCCTGAGTAGGAAATACAATTTAGTGGTTAATCACTTCACTTCTTGGTTGGCTTTGTTGCCTGCTAACCATGCGACCACTAACAAGATGAATAACCTCTCTAAGCTTCAGTTTCCCTATTTTAGTATAGGGATATTTACTTCATAGTCTGTGAATACTTAGCATAGTATATGAATAGAACAAGTAATTGGAGCAATGGCTGACTTTCATAAATGCTGGCTATTATTTTGTACTTGGAAAAAATACTTGTGGCTGGCCCAGTGGCACAGTGGTTAAGTGTGCACGGTCCGCTCTGGCGGCCTGGGGTTCGGCGGTTCAGATCCCGGGTGCGCACATGGCACCGATTGGCATGCCATGCTGTGGTAGGTGTCCCACGTGTAAAGTAGAGGAAGGTGAGCACGGATGTTAGCTCAGGGCCAGTCTTCCTCAGCAAAAAGTGGAGGATTGGCAGTAGTTAGCTCAGGGCTAATCTTCCTGAAAAAAACCCCAAACAAACTCCATGTAGGTATTCACAAATGACAGGTAAATTTACCTGTTTACACTTCCAACTTCAGTCTTGAGAACACTTCATCAAATTATAAAATTTTGAGTTAGAAAATGGATATGCAGTTGATTTCACAATACTGCCACCCACTTGAGGCACCTCTCTACAATATCTGCCGGGGAGAACTGTGAAAATGTTTGCACTTGGGAAACAGTAATAAAACCAAAGAAATAGTGGTGCGTATTTACATTACCTAAAAGCGTCCATTCCCTGCAGAGACGCAGAGGCCCTGAGGAAACACACAGGGGTCGTTTCCTTTAACCAAAGGGAAACCCAGGCTGAACGCCTCTAAGGCTTTGGACAGCTGTTAGGCGTGGAAACAAAGTGCAAACTGGAAGGAAAAGGGAAAAAAACAGTGACTCTCCGCCTGTTTTAATAAGTTACGCTGTTCCAAAGGAGTGCGCTTAGGAAAGCGGAAACCATGAAGTTCTAGGTACTTCCATTCCTCCGAAACGCCCTCCCAGAAATTTCTGCTCAGCGCCTCCTTTCAGTTATCCTAGTTCACTCGGGAAGCTTCTCCGTCTCCCTGGCAACCGAGCTGCCACCAATTGCAGCTAAGGACGGGTGGTCACGTGGCCTCTGCCGCTGCCCTAGCGGAAGCAACATGGCGGCTCCGGCGAGCCGTCGCTGCGAGGTTTGAATTACTCCGCTTGTAGCCGCTGCCTCCCTGATGATGGCGTCTCCGGTTTTGTGCGGCTCGCGTCAGAGCCCAGAGCGCTCTTCACAAGAAGATGAGGACTGTGATCCTGAAGATCGGGTCAGCGACTCGGGTTCTTACTCCTCTGCGAGTAGCGATTATGAGTAAGGTTCTCGAAGAGGGACAATTAAATCCATCTCTTCAATTCAGGGTGTACACGTGGGCTGGGGAGACTGCAAGAGTGTTGGCGTGGTTAGGGTTGACTGAGGTTCTATAAAAAATGAGATTGATTTGCGCCACGTTTCGATTGTGTGATATCGTGAGACTAAATGACGGTGCCATTTTTTGCTACTGTAGGGTTTTTATTCTTCTCAGATGACGGAGCTCGCCTCTTTGTGGTGTGTTCTATAATATGCGAGGGTGTATCTGTTAGAGTTCCTCAAACTGTTCTATCGCAGTGGTTTCTTGCTTCTCTCGTGTCATGATCTTTGTGATTTTAACCTCATTACTCTTAGGACACCCTACATGTTTTCTAAGTTAGCTTTTTAAATTATGTAGATTTTTTTCCTTGTTGTAAAAATGAAGAGATATATAAATCCACCGATAGTCTCACCGTCGAGGACAGCCTCTCAGCATTTTTGGGTATTTCTGCTGTACTTTCCTCTACATCCTCATGGTTTTCCTGTTTTATATTTTATGTCATAATGTAATTTTTAAAATACAGAATATCTAAGTGTTATTTTCCACTTTTTTTATCCTTAATAATAATGAAAAAGTTTTGATTCACAGTACTCAATGCTACTTCGATTTTGAAGGAATTATCCCTTACTGCTATGATTTAAGAACTTTTTGGAAAAGTTGATTAGTGGTAGCTTGAAATGACTAGCAGTGAAAAGGTTCAGGTGCCAAAACATCAACCAACCCCACAGTGGACTGCCATATATAGTCAGTTTTAGGGTGACATTTTATCTGTATTTAGGAATAACACAAGTAGTTAATGTGTATTTAGAAGTAACAGTCACTTGGCAATTATTTTCACCTATAGATATGTAAAACATTTTTATCATCTTTAAAAGCATCAGGAAAACCATCACTAATGGCTGCTTACTATAGGGGCTTAATGAGGACAGGTTATATTCTTGAAGACTTCAACAAATTTAAGAAATCTTAAAATATCAAATATTTATGTAATCTAGGTCATTTAAAAATAATTACAAAATTCATGGATATCAAGCAAGGCTGCTGGAAGGAAGTATGGATTCTGTGGAACCTTATTTGGTTTTGCTGTGGAAGCCATTGATAGTGTGAGACTCAACTCTTGGTCTCTGTCCATCTTAGAATCACACACTTTTAGCCCAGAGAGAATCTGTAATTTGCCCATAGTCACAGCTGAGTGTTGTCAGTGTAGCAATTTAGACCTGATTTCACATGGGACGCCCTGATTTTGGTGCTGGGAAGTTCAATGAGCTAGCTGCAGAGTCACCAATGCAAGAGGTGGCCTTCCCAGCTTGGACAGGACCAAAGGCATAGGGATATGATCCTAATCTTTCTCGTCAAAGCTAAGAGATATGAATTGCCTTTTGTCTTTCATCGCCTAAGTGAAGGTTATTAAGGAAGTTATGCTACTTATTGATTCTCATACAGTATCCTGAACTTTCAGGGTGCTGGGTAGTTAATTATCTGCATATTCTTTCTGGGAATTATCGTTGTTTCATACATGTTTTGTAACTGGAAATCAGTTTGAGCTGCATGTGATTATCAATACAGAATTATAAGTTTATAGTTTTTAAGATAAAATTACTTTAGCGTACATTGCAGTGAAGCACATTTAATAGGTATATTTAACATTTATTATATAAGAGGAAAATTTTAGATTAGTGCAGTACATCTTAACCTGGCCCGTTGGCAGGTCCCTGGGGAAGCTTCAGAAGTAAGACTGGTGAGTAGCTTGGGTTGAGGGAACCAATGACGAGTTTCAGTATTGAAATAACAGAAATCATACATTTATTTGCAGTAGTGCCACATTGTTTTGCTTTGGTTTGCAGTGCTCCAACTCATGAGCAGCTTTGGTTAGTTCATGTTGGCCAGAGTTATCAATTTTATGACTTAGGTTTTTGATTTTTTCAAAGTGAATTTTTTGTTGTTACTGTTTTAAAACCTTGACTGTTAGAAAGAAAAGAGATACTTTTAAGAGAGAATTTAGCTGTAAAAAGCTAAGAACTTCCACTGAAAGCATGACTGGAGAAGAAGGGAAATATATCCTTTAAATTTTTTTCTGGGATTTTTTAACAGCTTTATTGAAGTATAATTGACATAGAATTAACTGAATGTATTTAAATTGTGCACTTTGATAAGTTTTGACATGTATACATCTGTCAAGAGAATGAACATATCCATCTCGTCCAGAAGTCTCCCCATGTGCCTCCCTAAGATTGTTCATGCCCCCCCTTTACTCCTTACAACCACTTATCTGCTTTCTGTCATTATAGATGAGTTTTATTCTCTAGAGTTTTATAAAAATGGAATCATACAGTATGGACCCTCTTTTTTTGTATGGCGTCTTTACTCAGCATAATTATTTTGAGACTCATCCATGTTGTTGCCTGTATGTCGTTCATTCTTTTTTATTTCTGAATAGGATTCCATTGTATGAATATACCAAGATTTATCTTTTTCTTGGGTTTTAATATGAGAACATACTACCTGAAGAATCAAAACATTGCATTCAGTCATGATGCCATTGTTAACATCCAATTTAGGGTAATTGCCTTCTCCCTCTCCTGCTGTGAACGATGACTTTTTTCCTTTTTTCTTTTTTGCTGAGAAAGATTCACCCTGAGCTAACATCCACTGCCAATCTTCCTCTTTTTGTATGTGAGCTGCTGCCATAGCATGGCGACTGACAGATGAGTGGTGTAGGTCAACACCCGGGAACCAAACCCGGGCTGTCAAAGCAGAGTGTGTCGAACTTAACCACTAGGCCACCAGAGCTGGCCCTCATTTTACTTTTAATTTAATTTTTCTTTTATCAAATGTTATAGATTAAAAAGTCAAATAGTATGTAACTACGTTTATGATGAGAAATGGTAGTTCTCTGCTACCATCTTTGTCCACTTCCAGCTCAGCATATTTGAAGAGAACTCATTATCTTCATTGGTCCTCCTCTGGTGTTGCCCATCTTATTTACTGACATCACTCTCTCTTTGCTCATGTCTTCCTATCTAGTAAGTGTCCAATCCTGGAGACTTCCTTTTCTGATATCCACCCCTCCTTCTTCTCTTCTCCCTTCTCACAGGCACTGCCTTACCTAAAGGGCTTGCCTCTCCCATACACCAGTGAAGTAGCCTTCTAGAAGCCTCTAATTTCTCCCATTTCCAGTCTTTCTTCCATAGAGCTAACAGAGTTTGCTTTCTAAAGCACAGTTGTAAATCATTTTCCTTTTAGAGAACCTACTACAAGAAGATATAACTTGGCAGTTTGGATTAAAAATAGAATAAACACATGCATGAATATTACCAGTGAAGCTAACTAAAATGAAGCAGATATCCATGTGCTTAACTAGGTCTTCCTTATGATCAGGAAGAGATGGCTGAAATTAAAACCTAACAGCAATATGTCAGGCTTGATCGCTGATGATTGTATTGTTCAAATAATTCAACCACTTCAGTTACTAATGGAATTCAGTTATTAATGGAATTTCTTTATAAGGTTGCCTGAAATAACAGACTTTTGAAAATGAGACTAATTCTGATAGTATCAATACCGCATTTTCAATGTCAATATAGTTTTTTCCACAGATGGTTATGGAGGCATCCTGGTGCAGTGTAATGAGTACTGGATTAAGAGTAGAGGTTGGACAACCTATGTTCTAGTCATCCCTGCCACTAACCGTGTGGCCTTAGATGTGTCACATAGCTTCTGTGAGCATCAGTTTTCACATGTTAAAATGAGAATGAAACTGCTCACTCAACTCTGAAGTTTGTTGACTGAGAGAATGTTTGCTGAAATCCTAGGAATGGGAACATCGTGACTAGTTGATGAGGTAGTTGATGATGAGATATTGACAGGAAGACAGGAGGTTGACGTTGGAGGTGACATGTATTTTATTTGGAGGAGGGTTAATCCAAAATGAATTTAATTTCCTCATTTTTTCCCCCAGCTTTGTTGAAGCATAATTAACCTATAAAAATTGTATATATTTAAGGCATACAATCTGATGATTTGATATATGCTTACATTAGTAGATTCTCTAAGAGGAATGCACATGCTGTTTTACAAGTCTATTTTGCTTGTCTGAAAGTGTTAACTTTTTTATTTCATCAAATTTTGCCTAGTCTTGAAGGATTCAAAATTAGAGGAATTTTTGGTTATAACTTATTGTTTTACAGGATGACTCTTATAATGGAGTTTTCTCATCCTTCTCAGAGGTTTCACAACTTGCTCCATCTTGAAGGGATGTATTCTAAGGGGCAGATGTGGCTAAAGAGAAAACTAAAAGCTGAGCGTGCAAACCTTCTTTCAACCTCTGGTGTCTAACTTAGACCTTCCATTTCCTCTTTGGAAATGAAATCTTGTGTAGATGACCTAGGAAAGTCATGCTTTTCTTTAACATGAAACTATCTTCCTGGTATTGAGAAACTTATGGGCCTTCATCTATTCTGACTTCTATTTTACAGTTTAAAACATTAGGATAATTGCATTAGGGCAGTGAAACTACTCTTGTGTGGTACTATTATGATGGATGACACCTGTCATTATACATCTGTCCAAACCTGTAGAATGTACAACACCAAGAGTGAACTGTAATGTAATCTATGGATTTTGGGTGATTATGATGTGTCAGTACAAATTCATTGATTGTAACAAATGTATCGGTCTAGTGGGAGATATTGGTAATAGAGGAGGCTATGCATGTGGGGTGCAGGGAATATACGGGAAATCTCTGTACTTTCCACTCATTTCTGCTTTGAACCTAAAACTGCTCTAAAAATTAAAGTCTACTAAATCATTTTTCCACTCTGCTCAAAAGGTTGGTGGCCTGCCAAATAAATTCTAGATTCCTTAGTATGATTTTAAAGTTCTTTTAGAGCTACCCGTAGCTTTTCTCATCTCATCTTAATGATCCTCCTTTTTTAAGCCACCAGTGTTCCTACTTGTCTAACCTGGGCTGCTATTTAAAAAATAGCATAGACTGAGTGACTTATAAACAACAGAAATTTTTCTGGAGATTGGAAGTCCAAGATCAGGGTGCCAGCATGGTCAGGTTCTGATAAGGACCCTCTTCCAGGTTGCAGACTGCTGACTTCTCATTGTATCCTTGCATGGCAGAGAAGAGGGAGGAGAAGCAAGCTTTCTCCTGAATCTCATGAGGGCGCTAATCTCATTTGTGAAGGCTCCACCTTCATGATCTCATCTGATCCTAATTGCTTCCCAAAGGCCCCACCTCCTAATATATCACATTGGGTGGTAGGGTTTCAACATATAAATTTGGAGGGACACAACATTCAGTGCGTAACACTACTACACTGACATATCGACCTATTCTCATACCTACCATATACTTTCACACCTACATTTTTGCGTAGTTTGTTCTCTCTGCTTGAAACACCCTTTCTTTCTATCTCTACTTTTCAGAATCATTCAATGTCCCACTTAAGTGCCATCTTCTCCTAGAACCTTTGTTGGTCTGTCTGAGACTCCACCCTCCTGCAGCAGTTTTTATTCCTCACTTTTGGCACTTGTATTTCAGCAAGGTGATGAGCTCTCTGTCCATCTGACATCTGTAGAAGTACCATAAAGCCCTATCACAAAACGTTTTGCTGGTCTATGATTTTGATTCTGCCAGGGTTAGATTGTATCCCTAACTTAGTGATGTGCAGACATGGCCCATTTCGGGAAGAGTTAGGGTTAGGGAATGTGGTCTGGGAATGGAGTCATTATTAGCATTGTTCCAATGGAGATGTGTTCCTCATGTAAAAATTTATTTCATGCAATGAATACACAATAGTTCACCAGCTGGTCCCTTCCTCTTCTCTGATGTGCTTTACATTTGTTCCAGTGGTGACAGCCTACAAAGAACATCAGCCTATCCCAAGTTCCCTACCTCCTCAAGCTGCTATAAGATGTAGCATAGATTTTAACCATTAAAATCATGGTTTTCTCTTTTTCTGTGTGAGGAAGATTGGCCCTGAGCTAACGTCTATTGCCAAGCCTCCTCTTTTTGCTTGAGGAAGATTGGCACTGAGCTAACATCTGTGCCAATCTTCCTCTGTCTTATGTGGGATGCCACCACAGCATGGCTTGACAAGTGGTGGTCTGTGCCCAGGATCTGAACCTGCAAACCACCAACTGCCGAAGTGTAGCGTGCAAATTAGATATTGCTGGTAGACAGAGCAGAGAAAAGAAAATACAGGACAGCGTTAGGCAGACTGGTACTTTCTGAACAAGGACCAGATAGACTCCATATTAACTTGTCATGGTGTTTTTATTGTGTATGGTTTTTCTCTGTTCCTAGAATTGTCCTGCTCTGCCTATTGGCACCATGTAACTACGTGTGTTGGCCACTTTGGTAAAGCATATTGTGCTTTGCCCACTAAAAAGAAAAGCAAAGGCATAATGTAACAGGTTCAGAGTAGTCGCAAAAGTTTGTTTTCCTTAAGTAAATGTACCAGGAGGGCTGGCTATTTCCTAATTTTTTTCGTGTCACGGTGGTTAAGGTAATCGTGATACTGTTTCAGTTGATGAAAAATGCTGACATTAATGCAAATAAAGACCTGAGAGATTTGATAACTTAGAAGAAAAAAAAGATTTAGTATCAACATAGAATTCTTGAATACGTCAGGAATTGAGAAACTTATTGGCATTATCTGAAGTTCATTTTCTTTAACATATTTATGTTATGACATGTTATGTTATATGTAAGCGAACATGCTTATTTGAAAATTAGCAAGTCTTTCTTTGGGAAGAATGACTGTTCATGTTCATCACATCAGTTAGGGTCTTTAAAAGCCAATTAAAGTGCCCTCAAACTTTGCAAGCAGAACATACAGTTATTCCTGTTTAGAGCAAAGTAGAGTAAACAAAACAATCTCACTGAAAGGCGTTTACACAATGACAGCTTTGCAGCTTGCACCATGGGATCTCAGAAAAGAGATGAAAAATATTTATATTAATACTGATTAACGTGACCCATGTCTTACAAAAATCTGAATGAAAACTGCTAGATTTAATTCCTTTTTAAAAAGAAACCTTATTTTTGAATAATAAGTTGCAAAGATAGTACACACAGTTGCCATATATCCTTCACCCAGTAGCCCCTGATGTTAACATCTTACTGTGGTACATTCGTCAGAACCAAGACATTAACATCATCAGTACTGTTCACTAAACTCCAGACTTTACTTGGATTTCACTGTTCCTTTACTTATGCCCTTTTTCTGTTCCAGGACCAGATCCAGGATATCACATTGCATTTAGTCGTCAGGTCTTCTCAGTCTCCTCTGGTCTGTGACATTTCTCAGTCCTTCCTTGTTTCTCATAACCTCAGTCCCTTGGTTAAGGTAATTCTGCCAGGTTTCTTCACCGTGAAGTTACTGTTTTTCACTTTCCATACCCTGTTCTCTGGAAGCATGTCACTAAGTCCAGTCCACGCTCAAGGGGAGGAGAAGTTAAGCTACATCTCCTGGAGTGTGGAGTATCTACATATAATATAATTTCTTTAATTTTGTTATTAATGAATAATTGTAATGAAAGGTTGGGGTTTTGTTTTGTTTTGTTGTTGTTTTTAATACACCCTCTTCCTTCTAGTAGAACTAGTTTGAGTGCGGTCTTTACAACTCTGTTAAACTTTCTAACACATTAATAAGCTATGTTCTTGATGCTTAGCTAAATAGGAATCAATCACTTGAGTAGGAGTAAGGAAACTTCTGGCGATACTGAACTGTGGGGACCTTAATGGCACCGTCTAGTTTTGTTTCTAATGTCACCAGCACTTAGCCTGGAACCTAGCAAGTAGAGGTCATTGGAGACATCTTCATTTATTTCCAGGGGTTGGAAAAGTGCAGAAGTGCAAGAGCTGTATCTAATAAAGGTGTAAGTTTCTCTACAGTTTCGACTCTGGGGCAAGAGGAAGGGAACTGACGTTTATTTGGCATTCACCATGCCAGGCACATTATTTTATTTGCTGTTGATAACAGCTTTGTGAGGTAGCTATAATCTGTTTTCTAGAAGAGGAAAACTGAAGCTTAGACAGGTAAAAATCTCAATGGAACAGAATTTGAACCGAGGTCTTTGTGACTTCTTGGTTCATTTTCTTTTCTCTTCCATGTCGCCTTCTTTTGCAGAGTCTCTTATGTTCATTTCCTATCTTTATTCCTGTCTTTCCTTTCTTTTAATTTCTTCCTCTTTTTTAAAAAAATTTCTTCTTTCCCTTAAAGTGAAGTGTTTTTTAAATCTAGGTTAAGAAAATGGGTCTCATTCATTGCTGGTAGAATTGGTAGAGTCTTTTGGGTGAAGATGCATATATACACATACATATAAGGATGGTAACTATCGTTGTCTATAGGGGTGAAAAAGTAGTGAACGCAGTTTATCAGTAGGTGAGTGACCAAATGAGCTATATATATATATATATATATATATATATACACACACACACACACACATACACACACTGTGATTTTCCAAAACAGTGACAAAATAACCCTATGTATGTTTTTATATGATTATAAGAACATAGATTTTTAACATGATTTATGTCAGTGAAAGGTAGGAACAGAAGATGACATGTATGGTAGTTATGTTCCCATTTATGTAAAATGAATCTGTGTATATGTATACATAAAAGGATGCATGAAAGTACAGTCACCAACTAGAAATCTAGTCAACATTAATTCCTTCCTCTCTCTCATCATCTCATCTAATCAATCTCAATATCCTGGTGATTTTCAAGCACCTCTCAAATGTTTTTCCTACTTTCCTTTCTTCTACCATTGCCTTACTTATCATCTTTGCCTTAACCACTGAAACAGCCCCCTAACTGGCCTCTTGTCTTGAGTCCTGTCCTCTTCAAGTCCTTCTTCCATTTTCTTGTCAGAGTAGATCTATCCAAGAATATCTGACATGTAACCTAAACTCTTCATTGATGCCCCCTTACCTACACTACAAAATCCAAACTCTTTGCCATGGCCTAAAAGGCCTTGCAAAATTAAGACTTGACTATTTCAGTCATTTACCACCTCACGAAGTATGCTGTAGCAACAGCAGACTGGCTTTAGTTGTCGACATAGGTCGTGGAGACTGTCCCTCAGGCCTTTGCTTATGCTGCTACTTCTGTTTGGAATTCTCTTCTCTTTCTCTTCAGCTCCCCAGGCCCCCTCTCCAGCCACTTATTCTTTTAAAACTCGCTTCTGGGGTCTCCTCCACCAGAAAGCCTCCCTTGACCTCACCTTTACCCAGGCTAAGCTAGGTGACCTCTCTGGTACTTACCATATGTATTGCCATGAATTCTTTCTCAGTTTCTCTTCCCCCCATTCCAAGGGATGGAACCGATGTTTTTATCATTGTAATTCTAGTACTTAGCACAGTACTTGGCACTGTTGATTTGCTCCCCAATGAATGGCCCCTCCATGGCCCCCAACATGAATGAATCTTTAAATCATAACCAAAAATTGGGTTTACCTTCAAATTTTAGAGAATGAGATGAACCATCTTTATATTTAGCAGAGGGGAAAAATGTTTCTTTGGAGTCTCATATCTCTAATAACATGCCAGATTAAAAGGGTGAGATTATAAAGCAAATAAATTTCATTCATTGTTTAAATTGATGCATATCTTTGTAAATAATGTGTATAATCATGGTGTTTACATTGTGCCATTTTAAATTATGGTGCATGTTGTTATGAAAATGAAGAAAGGAAGCCTCATTTAAAAGGGAGTCAGGAAGCCCTGAGGAGAGTATACTCATGCAAGTACCCCTCCACAAAGGAGGACATCTTTTCACCTGGGAACTTCATCTTCTGGTTTTAAGTAAAAGAAGGAAGACCCCTCCCCGCCCAGCAGCAGCGCACTGATCGCCGCTTGCAGCCCTTGGGAAATCACCGCAGCCTCACACTCTTGTTCTTCTCCAATAAACTTTTTTCCAAAACAACTCTCTGCAGTTTCCTCCTAAAACCCAATAACAGCTGACCTTCCCTTTGTCTCTTCCGACTGGCCTATGATTCACCATAGCTTGCTTGCCCTAAGTTGCAATTCCTCCGCTATTCCTGAGTAACCTCAATTTTGCTTTTATAATTTGTCAATTATTTTTTTTAAGGTTGTCATTACCTAAATTTTTTATGGTGGCGACACAGTTGTTTAGACTCTCCACAGTAGAACTGCAGGGTTCTTGAATACTGATTTCTGTGAGTACAGGTAGTTCTGGTTGAAACAAGTGGTATATTATTAATAACCTGCTGTAAGTGGTGCTCACTGCCTAAAATGATGCCACCCACTGGGAGCCAACAAGTGCCAAAGAAATAATAGTTTTGATATTTGGGGCTAGTTATGCCTTTCTTTTTAAACCATTTATATGTATTTGAAAATTCTGTATTAATTATCAACCACAGACCAGGGTGTTGATTAGTTTCAGAGTTCAGTAATAGAATAGTGCATTTTTTGGATTAATTTTCACAGAATTTAGATGGAAACATTTGACTTTTAAGTTTAAAGAACCAGGGTTGCTAATGAACACTGCAGAAAACAGAAATGTCTTCTATCTGATTGAATGATTAGAACACAAATTATACCCTTTCATGCCAGGATATTACAGCTCATGTTTCTGAAAAGACTCTCTCCAAATGTTACTTTTTCCACTGTAACCAGTTTTGCTTTAAATAATAGCAGTTTGAAAGGTAAACTGTTCATAACATTAAACAGGGTAGAGCTTGTGATTACATTTGTTACCTTAAGATGCGTATTTTTGTTTTTAAGGCTGTTTCAATCATTTTAATAGCAATGATTTTGTTTTTTTCAATGGCCTACTTCCCAGTTAAAAGTTTTTTTTACAATCACATGGTGAATTATGTAATATGTGGTTTACTTTTCCTACTACAATTATTCATAAAAAGGAGTATTACGGAAATTATAGGCTGTAGAAGTGATCATTATTAACTGTGGTTATAAACTGATTGTTTTCAGCAAAGATTTTAGTTCATGCCAAGGTGAATGTTTCTCTTTTGAAAATTTGTTATATAAACTAAGTCTATTAATGCTAGTAGGCTTTAGCTTTCGTTTTAACATGACAGCCATGTTGAATAATTTCTATGCAAATAGGATGTTTTTGTGTACAGTTTCCAAATAGCTTACATCTGTGGATATAATGCATAATCGGCTACTAATGTGAATTATTGTCCAGTGAAAAGTCTGAAGTGAACAATAATTACACGGGGCTAAATTAAATGAAAAAAAATTAGATTCTAGAGCAGGGCCATCTTTTGTTTTATTTATTTTCTTTTCTATCTCTAGCTTTCTTGATTCCTTCTCCTCCGAGTTCTTCAAGGCTCTACAAAAAGCATCCTACAGGAAATGATGCTTACAATAAATTAGAAGCAGCAAGGAGACTCTGAAATAATCAGAGAACTTTCACCCGCTCCCACCTCCCTGAACCCCAGCCCCCCACCCTCACTCCGCTGCCAGAAAGACATAACTGTTTTTCTTATGTTTGGCTGCTATTCAGACTCTTTTCTCTTTTTCATAGTGACCTCGAGCCTGAATGGCTGGACAGTGTGCAGAAAAATGGAGAGCTGTTTTACCTCGAATTGAGTGAGGATGAAGAAGAGAGCCTCCTTCCTGAGACGCCTACTGTGAACCACGTCAGGTTCAGTGAAAATGAGATTATTATTGAAGAGGATGATTACAAAGAAGGAAGAAAGTATGAACCCAAACTCAAGCGGTTTACCAAAATTTTAAAAAGTAAAAGACTTTTACCCAAGCGCTACAATAAAAAAAATAGCAACAACAGTGGCCCAGTGTCCATTCTAAAGCATCAGTCCAATCAGAAAACAGGAGTCATTGTCCAACAGCGGTACAAAGACATAAATGTTTATGTAAACCCCAAAAAGCTAACTGTCACCAAAGCTAAAGAGCAGCTCAAGCTTTTGGAGGTACTGGTTGGGATTATCCATCAGACCAAGTGGAGCTGGAGAAGAAGTGGAAGACAGGGCGGTGGAGAGAGGCTCGTGGTCCACGGCCTGCTGCCGGGAGGATCTGCTATGAAGAGTGGTCAGATACTCATTGGTAAGTACTACTGGCTAACAACAGTCCTTGTTTGTGGAGATAACGTGATTAATGATGCCTTGTCAGAGACGTGATGAAAACAGAATTATAGCCAGAGTCTCAAGAGATTAAGGACTTCTTGGTGATATTTGGAACAGTAGTGAAATTGTTAAGGATGGTTTCCTGCAAGGCACAGTATTCTTTTTTTTTTTTAAGTTTTTATTTTATTATTTTTTTTTTTTTCCTTTTTCTCCCCAAAGCCCCCCAGTACGTAGTTGTGTATTCTTCGTTGTGGGTTCTTCTAGTTGTGGCATGTGGGACGCTGCCTCAGCGTGGTCCGATGAGCAGTGCCATGTCCGTGCCCAGGACTCGAACCAACGAAACACTGGGCCGCCTGCAGCGGAGCGCGTGAACTCAACCACTCGGCCACGGGGCCAGCCCCAAGGCACAGTATTCTTAAAATAAGCTCTTTGGTGCATTGAATATGTGTCTGCCTTGTTTAGGCCAGGGAGTAGCTTAACTAATTTTCGAGTTTTGAATTATATAATTTTATTTCATCTTGGTTATATTTGCTGACAAGAAAAAGAACTGAGTTGATTATACAGTGATAATTTAGGTTTGAATGACCTATATCCAATAACATGATACAAAAATATGTAATTTATGAATAAAAATACTTTTAAATTGTATGTTTGCACTTGAGTACACTAAGTTCTTGGAGTGGTTTTAAACTGTTTCATTTGGCATATTTAGCAGCAGTGGTGTTACACATAAATTTCCTTTCAAGGGTGCTTGTCATAAAATATCCTACCAATTTTGAGGGAAAAAATAAATCCACAAGTTATTCTGAATATATGTATTTTGTCTTGCTGATACATTTTAATCAAACATGTTGGATGTAATGCTTGAATTAGTAGCAACTTCATTAGTTAAACATGTTAGTCCAATGTGAGAATATATTATTAATGAAGCTTAAAAGTTATTAATAATTCTAAAAGCTGACAGTTTAGGAGATTAGATAAAGGAACTTTCATAGATACTTTAGAAACTTAAAAATATTTCTTACTTTAAATCTGAATCCCATTTGTTCATTGATTCAACAAGTAATTTTTTTGAGCATCTGCCACGTGCCAGGAATACAAAGATTAATGATCCAATTACTCCTCTTAAGGAGCTCATACTATAGTGGAAGAGGTGGGTCAGAAATAGGCAGACAGCTTCACACGGTGTGATAAGTGCCATGATAGGGGTTTGCAAGGAGGAATCAAGTAGGAAGAGCATCTGTGCAAAGTGTGTGTTCCAAATGGTTGCAACAAGATCTCCACATTCTCTTCTTACAATGTAATGTTGATACTCCCACCATGGAGAGTTGTGGTCTTTGTGTCCCGGCTCCCCCTTCTTTGAATCTGAGTGGGCTGTGACTACAGCTTAACTGGTACTGTGTGACTTAAGAGGTGGGATCGTAAAAGATGATGCAGCTTCTGCCTGGTACTCTTGGAACCCAGTGGCCGTTCTGTGAGGAAGGCCAGGCCACATGAAGAGGCCATGAGAAGTGGTCTGGCAGGTGGCCCCAGACACCCTCCAGCATCAGCCACCAGACGTGAGTGAAGAGGCCTTCCAGATAACTCCAGTCCCAGCCACCATCTGGCTGCAGCTACATGAGGAACCCCAAGTGACAACCTTGGCTGAGCCCAGTCAACCCCAGAGCTGGGAGAGATAATAAATGATTGTTGGTTTTTTAAGCTACTGAGTTGTTTGGGTGATTCGTTTATGTAGCTACAGATAGCTGGAGCAGAAGCTAATGCATATTTATAGTCTCTCAGGTCCTCAGCTTTCTTTTTTGTGAAATGACAGGAGTGGACTAAAATATCTCAAAGGTTTGTTCTTTTATTTCTGTCAAAGGAAGCCAGAATTCCTCCCTGATCATTGCCCACCACCATAACTTTAGGATCCCAGTGATGGGAAACTCCAGCTAATGCATCCTCTTTATAGTTACCTGGGGCCTCTGCTTAGAATGCGTTATAGACAAACCTCTAAAATCCTTTTTAGCTTTTTCTCTTGAAACCTAGTGAAAAGGTGGTAATGGCCAATGAGCCTCTTATTCCATGTTTCCTTTCCCGGTTCCTCACTCCAGTCTGCTGAACTTTCTAGGAATGCTGCTTACCTCTAGGCTTGATCTTTGTGCACGATGTGTATGGGAGGAAAGAGAATAAACAACAGAGAGGAAGAGACTACCATAGTGGTCCTACTGTTTATCTTTAAAATAATTTAAAGATATACCAGATGCTAGTAGTCTACTTTTTGACCCGAGTGTGGTAACATGGGTGTGTTCACTTTATGATAATTCATTGCATTGGAGCCCTACCATTTGTGCACTTTTATGCGTGTGTTAAATAGCAATAAAAAGTTAGAAAAATCAGGCTTATGATTTCGATTTTATAATGAAAAAGTTTATAATTTACTAATAAGTAAAAAAAAGGATTTGTCAGAATAAAATGATTGTTTCATCCTTGGTGCATAGCAAAATGCTTGTTTCATAATAAGCCCTCAAAAAACATTTATTGAATAAATGTATAAACCATGTAAAAAGATTATGTACAGGGAAAACAATTAGAGGTAAATTTTAAAAAGAGAAGTAAATATAAATACAGCAAAATGCTAATAGTGTTGGGTTAGTGTGGAGACATGAGTGATTGTTTTCTCTACTTTTTCTAATTTTGTATTTTATGATTATATTCTGTATTTTTTAAATTATGTACTTTGAGAGTAAAGAGTGGACTATTTTAATGTCATAGTGGGTTTGCTAAGCCCTCGGGGTGCTTCTGTGATGGAAGTTTATCACTTGTTTCTTTCATAGTTGGTTTCACACCGCAGTCTGTGGTTGAACTGTGAGGCAGCCCCGTAGGAAGGAGGATCGTGAAAACTTTGTCTTGGTGATGCATGCCGTTTGCTAGGGGTGACTTCTGCCATTGTTTAGCTGGAGAATGACCCTTCTTTGACTAACGTGCCTTGGCCAGCACAGTAAGCCTGGTGACACTTTTCCTTCTTTCTTTCCAAGACAGCAGAATTCTATTCTATTCTGATTCTTCTTTGCTGGAGTCGTGGGGGTTTTGCTGCCCTTTTTGCTGCCATTTTTGCTGTTCCTGCTGCTAAGGACTTGCATCTTTATTTTGTATATTTCTGTTTCTGAGTTTTTCCTAAAGCTTGACAGTCAGCTCATAGCTCCTTGACTACCTGCAGTCGGCCCCCATCCTCAGACCAGAGCAAATGAAAGTCCTCCTTTTATCTCCATCTTAAAAAACTGCATATCACCTGGGTGATTTTATTTCAAGATTACTTATTTTTGGTCATTTTAACTGTTTGTTTTTTTAAGTATTGGAAAGGACAGGGTTAGAGATATCACACATTAATGTTCTAGTCATGTATATCCCTGTGGACCGTTTCTGCTGAAGAATAAAACAGTTTTTATTTCGAGCTCTTTTTGTAGAACTTCTAATGTTTTCACCTGTGATCGCTAAATTGATTTGTTTTCTACACACTCGTGGTAAGTTTCTCTCTAAATTTTTTGAAGTTTTTCTTTTTTGTCTACCTTTAAAAGTCTTTTTAATTGAGTCTTTTTAATAACATGCACAAATCTTAAGTTTACATTCAAAGAATTTTGACATATGTATATACCTGTGTAACTACCACCCAAATAACAATATAGAACATTTCTGGTACCCAGAAGGCTCTTCCTCTCAGTCAATTTTCTCTCCCAAAGTTAATCTTCTAAAAGACACACACTTCCTACCAACAGAGTTGATTTTGCCTTTTCTTGAACTTCATATAAATGGAAGTATATGCTGTTTATTCTCCTGTGTCTATTTTCTTTAGCTTATAATCTTTGAGAAATATCCATGTTGTCACTATGTAGAATTCTAAAGTATGAATATATATTATTTATTTTTCCATTCTGCTGTTGATGGACATTTTGGTTGTTTCCAGTTAAAATATTTGCAGTACTTTCTTAAAAAGATAGATTGGTTTTTATGAACACCTAAGCTGTGATTTTGTTCTCTAATATTCTTCATGTTGTTATTTGGTATGCGTTTTTATTTTCACCTTCTGTAATACTTGTAGCATTTCAGTTTTCTTCATGAAAGTAACTCTGCTGTCTGTCTCTCTTCTCTCCCATCATTTCTTTCCCACGTTTTTAGCTGCAGTACTTGACCCAGTAGTAAAGCAAAGAAACTAAAGCGGGGAGTTCATTGGAAGGAGAATTTTAGGGTATTTTGGCCTTTCTGGAGAGATTCTGATGCAGTTACTTCCTTCTACAGATAACCACCAAGAGGATTACATGATTTACCCCACAGACAGCCAGTGAGTGATAAAACTGAGACCCATGCTTGTGATTTCCATTCAGAGAGCTTTCTCACTTGCTGGGTTGCTCATTTGAATGGGTTGGGGAAAGTGCCAAAGGATTTCTCTTTGAAGCAAAAACAAAAGAAATTATTTAATCCTTTCAAAATGTAATTTGGAAATAACTATTAAGCTACAACAGTGTACCGTTTAACCCAGTTAATCCATTTTGAGACGTTTATCCTAAAGAAAGAATCTAAAACAAATCTGCATACCACAGCCAGCAGCTCACATCAGGCCCACCACGTGTTTTTGTATAGTCTGCAAACAGAATGTCTTTTACCTTTTTCAGTGGTAAAAAAAAAAAATCAAAAGAATAATATTTTATGACATATGGGAATGATATGAAATTCAAGTATCGGTGTCCATAAATAAAATTTTATTGGAACACAGCCACATGGATTTGTTTATTGTCTATTGCTGCTTTCCAGCTACAGAGGCAGAGTTGAACAGTTGTGACAGAGACCATATGGCCCGCAGAGCCTAAAATATTTACTTATCTGACCCTTTACAGAAAAAGCTTGCTGACCCCAGATGTAAAAGGAGGAAAAACTGCATGAAATTGTTTAGTGAAACATTTTTTAGTAATAATAAAAAATAAAAAGCATGAAAGTGTCAAACAAGGGTATGGGTATTCGAATTATGATTTAACAAATTTATGTTACTCAACTATTAAAATTATAATTCTAAAAATTATGTAGCAGCATGAAAATTCTTATTATTTGAGAGGTTTAAAAGGATAAAATCCTTGATACCTCCTTTGTGTGAACATAGGTAAAGACGAGAAATTATTTGCAGAAATTTCATGGGTATAGTGTTGGGGTCATAGATAATTTTTCCAACATTCCATAGTAGTATTTTCTATTTTAATGAGAAATAAAAACCTCGCGCTAGTGTCTCATCCAGCATCATCAGGGAATGTGGTATTTTACTTCATCAAGTATTCTGAATGATAGTTATAATACATGAGCTACCATTATTCAGGGACTTCTAGAATGGCAGGTTGGGAGGGACCTGAATTTTCTCTAGTTCAGTGCCTGCGTATTATAGATGAGGGATTGATATTGAAGCTCAAAAAAAAAAAACCCAGTAAAATTCATTCTCTGAAAACTTAGGAATTTATCAGTAAATGCATTGAGAGTCATTGCATTAACTTGAATGTATAAAATGGGAGTATGGTGACTGTGTTTCTAAAACCAAATTCTCTCCTCCCAAAGTCAAATTGGGCTTAATTTAAATGATCAATTTAAGTTCAGTCTGATCCCACCTGGCTGTCCCATTCATATTCCCCAGTCCTTCTCTGTGTAAACAGCCCCTGCTAACAAGACTGATTAATTTTTTTCCCCAGTGACCTCCAAGTGTACCTCGTATATCCATCTCTGTTCTTTGGTTTTCACGGTCCCTGACTCTTTGTTTGGTGCTTAGCCAAGATTGCTTTGTATTGTTAGGTGAGCGTATTCATTTTCTCTTGCTGCTGTGACAAAATTACCTCAAACGTAAAGGTTTAAGACAATACAAATTTGTCATCTTGTAGTTCTGAAAGTCAGAAGTCTAACATGTTTCTTCCTGCCCTAAAATCACTGTCCACAGGGCTGCATTCCTTATGGAGGCTCCAGGGGAAAATCCCTTTCCTTGGCCAGCTTCTCCAGGCTGCCTGCTTTCCTTGCCTCACTTGTCCTTTCTTCCATCTTCAAAGCCAGCAGCGTAGCATCTTTAAGTCTCTCTCTGACTGACCCTCCTGCCTCCCTCCTATAAAGACCCTTGTGATTACTTTGGGCTCGTTTGGATAATCTCCCAACCTCAAAATCCTTAATTCTATCTGCAAAGTCCCTTTTGCCATGTAAGGTGACATGTACACAGATTTCAGAGATGAGGATGTGAACGTCTTTGGAGGACAGTTATTCTGCCAACCACTGTGGGGGGTTTTTTGGATGAAATAGGAGTTTCGATTTTTTTTCTCTTTCAATAGTAATAGTGTATGTTTATTATGGACAGTTTAGAAAATGTAGTTAAGCAGAAAAAAGAAAAAGCCCACATACCCAAAGGTGGCATTTTGATATGTATCCTTTCTTCTTGCATTTACGTGTAATAATTTTGTTTCAAAGTAATTTCTTAAACTGCATATTCATTTTGTATATGGTATAAGTACAGCAGTAAACAGCCTTTTGTGTATATATTTTCATAGCCCTTGGTGCCTTAGATAGTAGCCCTTTAGTTTACGTTTGTTGTTTGATATTAAGTAGATGCTGAGAAATTGATGTTTTATCAAGTAACTAACTTTTTTACATTGAGGAATTGATTTAAGCACTGATAAACTGATCTCACCTCTCTATGTTTTGATTCTTGAAGGTATCTCTTGATAGAATTTTCCACTTATTTCTGCCCATCAGTAATCCCCAGACCATTTCTTATTTAGCGATTCAAACCACTTCATGCAGTTCCTTGCCTTTCAGCCTTTGAAATGGGACAGTGCATACTAATGACTCCCATTGAGAAAGCTGAGAAAGATCATTCCTGGAGTGCAGGCTGCCCACTGCGCTGATGTGATGTCCAGGAAGCCGACCATCTCTGAGTCACTTCACAGAGGTGTTCAGAAAAACGTGAGGAAAAGAAATATCTGGGAGAATGAGAAATGGATGTAACACTTCTTTGATAGAAAGAGAAAATTTTCTACTAAACATTTAAAAATATTATGACTACTACTGCACTTGCTCTAAAATTTATTTTCGTATCTTGTATGATGATACATGTCTCCTACTTTTAGAGGTTTGTTGCACATGGTGCTCTCAGGTGGTACTCCGTGAGACACTCGGCCGCAGAACTGTAGTCATGTGTTGCTTAACAATGGGGATGTGTTCTGAGAAACATGTCATTAGGCAATTTCATCCTTGTGCTAACATCATAGAGTGTACTTGCACAAACCTAGATGGTACAGCCTACTATACAACTAGGCAGTACGGGAATAATCTTATGGGACCACTGTAATATATCTAGGTCCATCCTTGACCGAAATGTCGTTATTTGGCACATGACTGTTTAGGTGTCCTGAGGTTAGCATAATCTATTGACTACACAAACAATGGATAGAATGGTCCAGAAGTGGTTTTGTTTTACATTAATACTCAGATATTGTGTTCATTCTTCCTTTACTTTTCCTTTTTAAATCCCTACAGCTATAAATAATTTGGTACAGTACACTTGCTTAATCTCTTATTTAAAAAGAATTAACAGGATATGGTGTTTTTTTTTTCCAAATTGAACTAAAGTTGGACGTTTACTTCAGCTTGCAAGTTCTTCCTTTTAGGAAAAGTTACCTGGGGCTGGCCCAATGGCACAGCAGTTAAGTGCACACATTCTGCTTCAGCAGCCCGGGGTTCACCAGTTTGGATCCTGGGTGCGGACATGGCACCACTTGGCACACCATGCTGTGGTAGGTGTCCCACATGTAAAGTAGAGGAAGATGGGCAAGGATGTTAGCTCAGGGCTAGTCTTCCTTAGCAAAAAGAGGAGGATTGGCAGCAGATGTTAGCTCAGGGCTAATCTTCTTCAAAAAAAATTTAATGAATGAATGAATGAATGAATTTTTTTAAAAAGCATTAAAAAAAAGAAAAGAAAAGTTACCAGGTTGCTCAAAGTGCTGCAGTCGTTGACCATCATAATGACTCGGTGGCGACATGGCCACACCTGCAGAACTCTCAACTAAATAGCATCTCTTGAGCATCTGAACCTAGTACAGGCCATTGTAAGCCTTCATGGGGATGGCCTAAGAAACTCTTCCTGTTCACTCTGCGCTTAACCCATTCTCCATCTGAAAGAATATCAAGGAGGACAAGGGAGGAAGGGAGAGAGGGAGGAGAGGAATAGCGCTAACTAAGGTAACAGCATTTTGACCTGTTCCCCAACCCTCATTCCCACAGGGCAACATGAGGAGGGCCAGGTGACACCTAAACACATAGTAGGTTACATTAAAGGAGAGGAACTTTGAGTTTAGGGAACATGAATCTTTTATAAATAACAATTATTAATAAGATATAGAGGGAGACACTATGTTCGTTATACTGTACATTAAACAAACTTGACCTTTGCTCTGGAGGAAGACACTATCTCTATTGTCCTAGGCTGTTTACTATACAAACATCCTTTGTATAATCCAGAATAAGACTTTCTGGATTATACAGATAATCGAGAATAAAGACTTTCAGTGCTTTGGTTTGCAAGATATACAAAAACATGAGAGACTGATGGAGAATTGTCTACCAACATCATTTTATCTATGTACATGTGTATTATTCAACTTCTCCAAAGATGATTAAGCTCCATGTGAGTAGAGATTTTTATTTTGTTCAAGTCTCGATCTGCAGTGCCTAGAACAGTGCCTGGCACACAGTAGGTGCTCAATAAATATTTGTTGGGTGAATTAATGAATAGATGAATATGAATTATTTGATCAATTTCCTAGTGATATATTTAGGAATGATGAGAAAAAAATAACCTTGGTAGGGGGCTGGCCCCGTGGCCGAGTGGTTAAGTTCGTGCGCTCTGCTGCAGGCGGACCAGTGTTTCGTCGGTTCGAATCCTGGGCGCGGACATGGCACTGCTCGTCAGACCACGCTGAGGCAGCGTCCCACATGACACAACTAGAGGAACCCACAACGAAGAATACACAACTATGTACCGGGGGGCTTTGGGGAGAAAAAGGAAAAAATAAAATCTTAAAAAAAAAAAAAAAATAACCTTGGTAGGTATATAGTTCTATTAATATAGCTCACTGGTATTTTGATATTATCTTTATGTTGTAAAAGTAAATTTCCATTTTAACACTGATCTTTATTTTATTAAAGCCACCAAATTTGATAAGTGTACATATTTTTAAAAAAACCGTGGAGGGAATTTTTATCAAAATATACTATGTATTTTGATATGGTGGGGCCTGTGAAACAAAGAGCTGTGTGTAGACACAGATCAATAGTAACAGTGAAGACCAAAGCATATTGAGATATGATGCATCACATGGATTTAGTGAAAATTGCAGCTAAATCTTTTTTGCTGTGGATCCAAGTAGTTAGTCACTTTTGTTAAGCACAGTAGTTGGTTTATGCTACAAATTTTCCATTTGTTCTTTGGGTTTATATAATTCTCCAGTTGTATCAAAAATGAGAATATCCACTCTTTAAACATTCATAGGTTGCATTTAGTTGTGGTGCAATGTTGGGCTATATTATAGTTTAAGAAAGAGTGGAGTGGGAGATTAGCTCTGCCACTCATGAGCTTTATGACCTTGGACAAGTCCCTGATTGTCTGTACCACCTTTTCCATTGTACTTTGAAGAGGTCCAAATAGATGCTTTTTAATGTTTCAATTCTAGATCTTTTTGGTTTTGGGATATTCACGCAAATATCTTTTATTGTTATTCTGTTTTCAGGTGATGTCCTTGTTGCTGTGAACGATGTTGACGTGACCTCTGAGAACATAGAGAGAGTTCTGTCTTGCATCCCTGGACCTATGCAGGTATGAACGTTCTTTTTCTGGGTTTTATGACGAATTGTATTATTTTTTTAAGATTCTGAGTGAGTCATACTTAACGCACTTGGGTATTTAAAAAATTTTAGATCTTGTTAACATTTTTAACTTTTGGAGATTGTTCTAAAAAGAGAGAGAAGTATCTACAAGTAAAACTCATCCTAAGTAAAGCAGGAACATGAACAATAATGAAAACATATAATGACCAACTTGCCCTTATAACTACTGTATGTGCTGATGAAAATCCAGTTCCTGGAAAAGTCATTTTAAACAGTCATGGAAGTTTCTGTTCTCTGACTTATTAAAATCATTACTGCCATAAAGTTTTTTTTAAAGTAGTTTTGTTGATTTTAAAAATAATTATACTGTTTTCTTGATTTTTCTGTTAGCTGGTCTAGCCTTATTCCTGAGCTTTTGGTTAGCTACTTAATGAATTATTTTTCATTCTTTGCGGGTAAAAATAAATCTCTTTCATAAAAAGTTACTTTGAAACTTTTGACGTTTTATTGACATTGACATTTTATATCAGAGATGACATTTTTAGGTCATTAGATGTATTTTAGAAGTGCTATACCTCCTATTTATGAACGTTCCACTCTTGTTAGCATTTGAATTTGGCTTTGTCTGTTTTGAGGCAGAGGGAGGATGATACGCTTTAGAGAGATTAGAGATTCCATCAGGCAGTGAGAGGATGAAGCAGTTTTTGGATTGATCAGGAGAAGAACAGAATCCCTGACAAATCAGAATCTTACCTGCATCTGATGGGAGATTCTGAAGTAATAGGACCCATGATGAAATTCCTTGTTTTCTAAGAAATAGGATTTCCGTTATGCTCACTGCCTTCCCTTAAAACACACACACACACACGCGCACACACACACACACACACACGCACACGCTCTGTAAATTTAGCTATCTTTGGAAATGTCAAGTGAAAGTGCTGAAATAACTATGGTAGCCAGTGACCAGCAATTCCTGGGAATGGATGGAGATAGAGATGGAGATGGAGTGGTGTTCAAAATATTAACAATGAGGCAGACCCCAGGCATAGTGCTGGAATAGAGTGGGTGTTATCCGCTTTAGTTGCTAGATGTAGGGAGGTCCTGGGTTGGTCCAAGGTACTGGGGCACCTCAGGGGGCTCAGATAGCAGCTACTTACCAATCAGTAACATAGAATTACAGTATTTTAACAAGTGAAAAAGGTTCACCCAAGTAAACTGGTTGCTTGTCAGCCCTGATCGAGGGCTCATCCTTCCTTGCCTATGTCGGTTGCAGGTGTTCTGCCAGTATTGCCAGAGTTCAACCACATCTCCTCTGCCTTCAAAAAAAGAAAAATTTTATTTACAGTGGAGTCACATTATACTTATGTTTAATTAACATTTGCAAATTCAGCTGTGCACACTCCGCAGGCAAAAAAGGAAGAGAAATAGTGATTTAAATATTTTGAACCAATTTGCTCACTATTTGCATGTCCTTTTTAAGCATGAAATGAGTTGTGTATCTGCTGTTTCCACAATTTGCCTTTATAGCATGAGCATCTTGCTGCATTAATGAGGTTCTGTGTTTAAACATATACGTTTTATATAACGTGGCTTTTAAGTGCCAATACATACGTCTTATGCCAAAATGAGGAAACAGCAGTTTGTTTTAAAGATGGAAGAAAAACTGACTGTTATTAGTCAGATTTATCATATTGAGAGAACATGTTGTACTCCAGCATGGCCTTCCATTCCTGATGTAATTTCAAGGAGATTTTGACTGTATACAATTTGAGAATATAATCCCTTCATAAAACATACATTATTAAAATCTTTTTATTATTTAAGAAAATTAACTTTTTTCCCTTATTGTGAAAGTGATACATGTTCATTATAGAAATTTTGAAAAATACAAAAAAGGGGACAGAATCTCTTAAGACTCCACCACCTGAAGATATTTATTGTTAGCATTTGGAATATTTCCTTGTGGTTTTCCCCCGTGTGTAAACATGTATGCATTTGTTTGTTTTACTAGCAGAATTGGTATCATAGCTGTGTCTTATTCAAAAGCAAGCCCCGGCATTTATGCTAACATATCTTAATAATGATTTAGAAAATAGCTACAATTCCTTTAACTGGAAATCATGTTTGATTAGTAAACCACAATTTTCTTACATCATTAGTGTGGAAAGGTGGGATAAACTGTAAACTTTTCACTACCAGTAGAACTGGGAAGAGAACTAGTGTTCGTGCGTACCAGGTAGTATGTTGATGCTTTGCTAATCCCATTTCCTTTAATAATTTCATTTGTTCTTCGTAACAGTCCATTAGACTCCAAGAATTTGCATTCCTATTTTATACATGAAGGAAAAAAATCTAAGAGATTTAATGATTTGTCCAAGGATGCAGAATTAATAACTCAGAGAACTGGAACTGATCATTCCTGGGCATGATGCTTCCTCTTCTCACACAATCTTGGTGGATCTTTGTTTTTTCTGGGCCAGAGCTAACTGAGGCGGATTTGTCCCAGAAAAAGTCTTTTTACCTGGTCTGTGTCTGTGGCATTTGAAACAGTCATTCAAACAATAAGAGAAGAGGACTGCTGATTTATAAAGAATACTGTAGGAGACTTTTTAATGTTTAAATCTGGAAATATCTAGCAGTAACATTTTAAACTTATACTCAGAGTATTAAAATGGTCTGAAAGTTTCATGTCATCCAGCAGAAGATGGCCTCGGAGAGAGTATAATGAGGTAGAAAGGTCTCTGAGGAGAAAGAGGTCTCATCTCCATTTAAAGCTCACCCTGAGCAAGTTTCTAAATTCTTCTGGGTTTCAGTTTCCTCATCTATAATCTGAGGGAATTTGAAGGAATAAATCTCTAAGCCCAATTCCAACTCTACAGTTCTCTGTTTGATTTTTAGATAAGTTCCATTATAGATAAATTTAGAATACCAGAATGCAATCCAGAGGTGAAGCCTGTATGCTAGATGAGGTACAAAAAGCCCAAATCATTTCTTTTAAAGCCAGGTTTTAGCATTCTGCAAAACAGTTGACTTAGATTCTTTGAAAGTGTTGCTATCATGAAAGAAAAAAGACTAGAGAGCTGTGCTAGACCCGGGCCGGCTAAGGTAACCTACTGCTGAACACAGTAGCTAATCTTTTTTTTTTTTTAAAAGATTTTATTTTTTTCCTTTTATCCCCAAAGCCCCCCGGTACATTGTTGTGTATTCTTCATTGTGGGTCCTTCTAGTTGTGGCATGTGGGACGCTGCCTCAGCGTGGTCTGATGAGCAGTGCCATGTCCGCGCCCAGGATTCGAACCAACGAAACACTGGGCCGCCTGCAGCGGAGCACGCGAACTTAACCACTCGGCCACGGGGCCAGCCCCAGTAGCTAATCTTTAATTGATCCTAGATTGCAGTGGGGAACAGCTATATCAGGACAATAGCGAAATTTGGATCTGGGCTTTATTAGATGATAGTATTATATTTAATATTAAAATGCCTAAGTATGATAATTATATTGTGATTGTGTAGGAGGACGCCCTTACCCTTAGGAGATATATGCTGAAGTACTTAGCGATGAAGCGTTAAAATGTCTGCAAATAATTCCCAAGTAGTTCAGCCAAAAATATTTTTAAGTCCATAGACAGAGAAGGTGAGAATGGAAGGAGAGGGGCATAAGACAGGGGAGGAGGGAGGGAGGAAGCATATGTGGCAAAATGTTAACAATTGGTGAAACTGGGTGAGGAAAATACAAGTAATTATTGTACCATTCTTGCAACTTTTCTGTAGGTTTGAAATTTTTAAAATAAGAAGTTGCGAGTTTACAAAAAAGAGGTTTTAGAAATTTAAAATGACAGGAGCAAGGGTGCAAGTACTCTTCTAACGACTGACTTCTGTGACCTTGATCTGTTGCCACAGCTCTATGCATTCATTTATCAGCAAGCACATAATTGTGTGCGTAGTTCACCATCCCTTCTCCTGGCTTGATCAGGGAGCTTGGGTCTACTTTGCAGTTGACTAGGATTGATTGCATTAAGCACTGGGTGGTAACTGGTTTCCTGAAGCTTCGGAGGAAGCCGTCTCTTTTTCTAGTTCAACCTGCAGAACATTTGTCTTGAACTCTTACCTGTCAAGTACTCCTTAGGCTTAAGAAAGGGGGAAAGGCTTCTCAGAGGAGGTGATACTTGAGTGAAATGTTTTAACTTTTGTTTCCTTGTTACTCAAAAGTGATACTCATATATATTGGGGGAAAATTAGGAATTAGACTGGCAAAATTTTAAAAAAGTATTTGTGAGTCTTCTATTCTCAGAACCCAGAAGTAACCATCTATGTCAATATTTAAAAGTGGAGGACAGATGTGATCAGATTTGCATTTTAGAAATATATCACTCTAGATGGGATTGGAGCTTGGGGAACCAAGTGGGCAGCTTTACGGTAACCTAGAAGAGGGGTGATAAAGGCCTGAACAATGGCATTGGCTGTGGATGTGGAGGAGAAGGAGCAGGTTAGAATTAAGGTGTGCAGGAAGCGAAGAGGACAGTACTTACTGCAGGAGAGAGAGGAGTCCAAGATGGCATCTTGAAGAATTATTATTCATCTTGAACAATTCAGTGAGATTGCCCAAAAGAGAAGAGGACCAAGGAGAGAGAATTTGCTGAGCCAAGCAGACTCAGTTCCTTCAGAATTTCGACTAAGGAATATTCAAAGCATCTGCCAGCCGAAGGAGAAAGGATCAGACATGCAGAGTAGAAAAGATGCAAGAGAGACAGAGCAGACCGTGAGGCAGAGGTGAGAGACTGGTCAGCCTCTGGAGCTGCTTCAGATTCTGACAGCCTCCCGGCGTCCCACTGTGTGAAGAGGATGGCGTGGTAATAATGGGGGAGGGAGAGAATTTGTTTGGGTGGCAGAGGCTGAAGATACATTGTTTGTTAAATGGGATGAAGTGAAAATAGAAGTAGAGAGAGGGAATAATTAAAGCAACAAGAGGGGACGGCTGGGTGGCACAGTGGTTAAGTGCACACGTTCCACTTCAGCAGCCTAGAGTTCGCCAGTTTGGATCCCTGGTGCGGACATGGCACCGCTTGGCACGCCATGCTGTGGTAGGCATCCCACATATAAAGTAGAGGAAGATGGGCATGGATGTTAGCTCAGGGCCAGTCTTCCTCAGCAAAAAAGAGGAGAATTGGCAGCAGATGTTAGCTCAGGGCTAATCTTTCTCAAAAAAAAGAAAAGCAACAAGATTTTGGAAGTGACTAGTTAATAGCATGCGTGTCCTCGGACCTGAGGAAAAGCATATTATCTTCTGAACTGGGAGGAAGGAGGAAAAGATGAGCAAATTGCACAAATAAGAAAATGTTTCCAGGAAGACAGGAGGTGAGAGATGATGAACGTGTCACAGGTTAATATCCATGGAGGAAAAATAAAAACCCCTTTTTATAAAAAGCTGTATGTAACCTATCTTATATTAGATGTTTCTTGATAAAATTTTTTTCCTATAAAACATGTAATATCCTTAATATTTGCTTATGTCAACCCCTATTTTAAAAATAGCACTCAATTCTTAATTTGGTTATCTGTCTCACCCTTTATCATTTTATCAAGATAACCATATCTTCTGATATTTGTAGCTACTTAACATGTAAGCTTTTCAAAGTGTCCTGTTAAAATGTAATTATCTTTGCATTATGGAGCCAACTTTACTTAATTTAGAAGAATGGCGGCTAAAATAGTTCTCTAAAGAATTTTAATGGATGGTTCTGTGGTGTGTGTATTGGTTTGAGTTTTTGTCATGGTGACGGGAGAAGGTCCTTGCACCACAGAAAGAAGTGCTGTTGCTTGCCAAGTATAACGTTAAAGTTCGTATGCCGTTTTTCACTAAGCATAGCAAACCAGTCTTAAATTTTAGGTTGTTGTTGCCTAAAGTAAAATTAGTGAATTTTTATTTTAAGTCTACCCACTCATTTCCTTTTGTCATTTTTGGTGGGTCACACCCTATCTTTTGACTTCTCCACCCCCAAGAATCTCAGCTGGAGAAGACGCCCTCCCTGTTCTGGGGCACGTTTCTTCCTCTGAGGACCCATCTTTCTCCTTGTTCACCGCTGGTGTGCACAGCTCCCACAGACACTCCAGCAGACCCAGCCTGTCTCTGTGACATCTGCTCCCTCTGATGTCACTCATCTTGTGCTCCCCACAATCAGATTTATCCCCCTCCACTCCCTTATATACCTAGCTCCTCCCCAAAGCGAGGTGCTGGGGACAGTCTTCAAAGCTCCCATCTGTCCTGTCACAAAGTCTGCGCTCCAGATTTCCCCAAACTCTGAGGATTTCTCACATTTCTGAGGAACACCACCAAAGGCTCCCATATATTTTCTTTTAGACACTCCTAAATCCTCGTTCCCAGATAAAAGAACCCCCTGACCACCAAGCCACTCACTTCATCAAATCCTTGTTCAAGGATCTATGTATTTATGCTCATGTTTATGTTTATGTGTACATATGTTGAGCATTACCCATTAGAATAGATGCCACCCTCAGAACGTAGTCTTTCAAGCCATATAATGCTTACATGTTGCTTGTTTGGGTCAAAACCTCACACCAAATACTCTTTTTCACATCCTTCTAAGATCATTTCTAAAACAGTGTCTCTTCAGCTCTTCTTCACTTTAATCTTACATTAATTTCGTTGGATAACTCTTGATTGTTCCCATATAGGAGCTCTAATTTTTTATATTTTTATTTAGTTTGCTTAATATGTCCTCCCCACGTATACTAATGTTATACTCAGCCTTTTTTGATACAGTGTTCTAATACCAAGGGCCCATTTTCAACATCAGGTTTATAGAAAACATAAAAAATTTAGTAAAGGTTGAACTTTTCCATTTGGAACGATATTAAATTTTTTGTAAAGAAACATGATCATCAGGCCTCAGAAAAATTTCATGGGGGACTTCTCCCCTTCTACTCTCTCTACAGATTACTGCCAGTTGTGACCTAGTTCATCTTTACTTTGAACATATATGTATTGATGAATTTAGACCTTACGTCTCTTCTCTTCTACTTGTCAATAAAATAAAATAAAATCTGAGGCTTATTTCAGAAAAGATGTTTATTTAACTTAATTCACTATATGTGGACAAAGATAGCTTAGTGGTCCTGAAATACCACAGACAACTACAGATAAGCAAAATTGAAAAAAAGCCATAAATAGTCACTCCTTGTCAACAAAAAAGAAGCTATCTAGATATTTTTCTTTTGGAAGATTTTATTCATCAGGACAGATTATTTTACAGTATAATACTAACAACACTTGGATAGGTTGGTGGGATTATGAATGAATTTTTTAAAATAATATGCTTAACATTTTTATTAAAAATATAAAACTATATAAATATTTATTTAAAGCTCTTTTTTTTTTCCCTTTTTCTCCCCAAAGCCCCCCAGTACATAGTTGTATATTCTTAGTTGTGGGTCCTTCTAGTTGTGGCATGTGGGACGCCACCTCAGCATGGCTTGATGAGCAGTGCCATGTCCGCGCCCAGGATTCGAACTGACGGAACACTGGGCCGCCTGCAGCGGAGCGCGGGAACTTAACCACTCGGCCACGGGGCCAGCCCCGTAAAGCTCATTTTTAAAAAGTGACTGTAATGAGTTAATATTTATCACATATTTAAAGTTGGCCTTGAAAATGGTACCTTTTGTTATATATTATTAAAAATAGGGATTATTACTGTCTTGATAATAATTTTAAAATATTTCCCCCAAATGCAACTTAACTGCATACAAACAACTTTATCTGCTTTTAAATATTGACTAGACGTCTTCTTTTTCCTCAGCTTTATTGAGGTATGATTTACAAATAGAAATTGTATATATTTAGGTTGTACAATGTGATTTTTTTTTTTAAAGTGTAAAACGTGATGATTTAATATACATATATTGACCAAACTTCTTTTTATTTATTTACTTACTTATTTTGCTGAGGAAGATTTGCCCTGGGCTAACAACCACTGCCACTCTTCCTCTTTTTGTATGTGAGTTACCACCACAGCATGGCCACTGACAGACACGTGGTGTAGGTCTGCATCTGGAAACCAAACCCAGGCTGCCAAAGCAGAACGTGCTGAACTTAACCATTAGGCCACTGCGGCTGGCCCCAAACTTCTTTATTCTTGATCAAGCATGAATTTATTTTTTGACTTTTAAAATTTAGTCTAGTTTTAAAAGAGACATTGAACTTTAGTGTTCAAATTTACAATTTTGTGGATTACTATGGTTAGAATGTCCCATTTTACTCATCTGTATTCTGATAAGATTTTAAACATTAGGAATACTTTGTGCCCATATATCTTATGATGATGTCCTTGCTACACAAAATTACTGTATTTAGTGAAAGCTTCTTTTAGTCAAGATACGCCCTGGTGCTTCTTGGAAATGAGCAAGTTGTCTTTGGCCAACTGGCGTCTAGACACATCTCCTTTTTCAAGGAAAGGTAATTGAGGAGTGGAAGCTACCTCTCAATAACTGGAAGATGGCCACGCTCTGGACTCTTACCAATCTTGTTTGACATTGGGCCATGGAATTAAAACTATCTTGATGATAATCTTCCTAGGGCCATGGTCCAAGATATGGCACGTTGATAATTTTTTGTTCTCCTTACCCTTTATTTTAAAGGACCACAAAGAATGTCTAAAATAAGAATATTTGAATATCGGCTCACTTGAAAGGAGAGCTAACTCTGTTTGTATGAGGTCGCTTTTAATCCTGAATCTCTTTTTACTTTCCCCAGATGAGTCCGTGCTATCAGTGTTCATAGTGTAATGTAACTCTCTGTTACACAACAGATCATACTAATTTTTGTTTTCTGTGGCATGTCTTGGTTTTGTTGTCAATACTTAGAATACAGTGATTAAGTTTAAATAAATGAATTTTTGTATAGAGAACTATACATTCTTACTCAATAAATATCTATAATAATATGGCCCAGCCATTGGGCTATAAGCAGGAGGAACAAACATAAATAGAATACACAGTCCCTGCCATCAAGGAATCCACACTCTAGGATGGTTTTATGCACTGTGTATACCTGAGTGTACATGAGTGTGTGTACAGATCCTTCTTTGTGAAAACTGTAGCTGATTTTCCATTGTTGAAAATCAACACGTTGTTTTAATTTTTAAAGGTAAAACTGACATTTGAAAATGCACATGCTGTGAAAAAGGAAACAACTGAACCCAGACAGAAAAAGGCACCGTCCAACACAAGTGATTTAGTGAAACTTCTGTGGGGAGAAGAGGTGGAAGGTATCCAGCAGAATATTCTAAACACTCCTCATATCGTTATGTACCTCACACTACAGCTCGACTCGGAAACATCAAAGGAAGAGGTGAGTGTCTTCTCAAAGTGCAAAGGAAAAAGTAAGGACCTTTTTTATAGTCTTCCAAATGAATAAGTGCTTTTTCTCAGTCATTCTGTATCTTTATGGTGTGGGTATGTTTTGTACACAGCAATCTTCTAATTGACAAGTTTGTTGAGTCTACTTATAGAGATTACTGAAATATTTGAAGTTTTTCTGCCATCTTTTTAAAAATTTCTGTTTGAACTGCTTTTTCCATAATATTTTTCTTAACCTATTTGTGGGTGCTTGTATCATTGTTATTCAAAAACAGTATATACTCTTTTTATTTTTTTAGTGATTACTCTTAAAATTTTACCATGATATTTGTCTTAACAGAGTCTAACATTAAGCACTATCTTAACCCCTTTTCAGAATAATCCAAGGCCTGTAGTACACCCTAAGTCCACTTATCCCTTTCACCTCCATGCTCTTGTCATCAATATTTTCGTGCTATCATTTTTTTTTTAGTTCCACAAATTGGGCATAAGTATACTACTAGTACTGCTACTGATAATTATGACTTTATACATTATAAAATGTATAAATTATGTATTATGAAATGCATATTTTATACACTATATTTCGTGCATATATTTCCTTCTTTAAATTTACATATATGCTTGACATTTTCTCTACTCACTCTTCTTTCTTGCATCTCAGACTGTCCTTATTTGATTATTTTTCTTCTTCCTAAAACATGTATTTTAGCTATTTTTTTTTAGTGCAAGTCTATTGGTGATAAATTCTTCTTGTTGTTATTTATCTGATGATGTCTTTTTCACCTTTTCTTGAAAGAGCTTTAATTCGACATTATATTAGTTAGAATAGGCCAATCGCTGTAACAGACAACCCAAAATCTCAGTGGCTTAACATAATAAAAGTTTATTTCTCATTTTAATGTAGTATTTGTTCATGTGGCTCAGGGATTGGAGCCCTTCATCTGGCGGTTCCGTTATTCCCAAGGGCTTCCGAGCCCCCTGTTGGATCTTCACATCTAGTTCGCTAATGAGAGAAGAGAGAAAGCATGCATATCACAAAGGACATTTCAGAGGCCTGTCTTAAAAGTAGGACCATCACTCTGCCCAGGTTCCAGGTACCTAGAACTAGTTATATGGGCTCTCCCGATGCAAGCAGGTGTAAAATGTCTCCCTGTGTGGCCAAGAAGAAGAGGAAGTCAACACATGGTATTGCTAATGCCACTTAGGTAGAAAGTTATTTTCTCGTATCTGTTTGAAGAAAGTATTTCTTTGTCTTCTGACTTCCGTTATTGCTGTTAAGAAGTCTGCTGTCAGTCATCCTTTGTAAGGAATCTATCTTTTATTTTCTTTCTTCAGTTTCTTGCTTCTGCTATGTCCAGACTTGTTTTTTAACCTCTCCATTGTGTTTTCTATTTAAACAGTCATATTTTTACTTTTAGAAGTTCCTGAAAAGTTTTTAACTGATCTGTGTTCTATTCCTACACTCTAATCTGCCGTGCTGTTCCTGGTAGTCTCTTGTTGCTTGCTTGTCTTAGTGATTCTATGTATTTCTCTAAGCTTTTCATACATAGCTCTTCTCTATTCTGTGTCTGTCCAGTCCACTATCTCTAAGTCCTGAGGGGACTCTGATTTGTGGTGGCTTGCCTTCTTATATCCTTGGGGATCATTGACTAAACTTATTGCTTGATTTTGTCTTTGGGAGCCCTGTGATTCTCAAGTGGGAATGCCCTTCTCCAGAGAGAATTTACTTCTGCTTCTGCCACTGACCTAGGGCACCTCAGACTTACTCAAGGGTCTGGGTTTAGCACAACGGTCCTAGGCTCAGCTTACCTGCCTAGCCACCAGCCCAATGCTCAGTGTCCTGATTAAAGCTATGGTAGGCGTCAGCCCTCAGGACAACCCTGCCTCCGTCCCTCTCACCACTCCCAGCCGAGGCCCCGGCTTGCTCTGTGTGGTGGAGAAGGCTGTTGGAAGGGTATCCAGAGGATGTCCCTGGAAACCCTTCTACTTCTTACATATTCAGCAGTTCAACAACAGGTCTCTTTTGGCCTGGATATAGTTGTTTTACACCACAAGGGTCTCTCAAAGCATCTAGATTTCCCTAATGCTTCGAGCAGAAGTGAGATCTATAAAGTTTTTACCTAATTTACATTTCTTTGCTTTTGAAATCTTTGCAGCCTATATTCTCAATGCCAGAGCCATTTTCTCCAAGGAATCTATTTCCTTGTGTTGCTTCTTCATATATCCAAATTTAGTCAATAATTGAAATGGAAAAAGGATTTACTTACACATATTTTGGTAATTTTCTGTGTTTTGAAAAATACATAGATACCTAAAGTTAATAATTGTAGTTTCTTGCATGTGTTACTAGTCCTTTATATCTTTAAAACAAATGAGAAGTGTAACCATTTATTATGTAAAACACACAACAAATTTCTGGGATGGTGGCACCCTGAATCTTTCTAGGTCGTCTTGGAGTAGGATACTGCTGAGGCCTTTTGTCATCCTTGGCTTTCTTTCCCTGGGAAAGTGTATAGATGTTTCTTGAATGAACAGGTTTCTGTCTGTTGACAGCCCTGTAATTAACATTGTAATTAGGAGAGGCTTTTTATTCTTATTGAACAGAGTGGAAGCTGCTGCATGTGTATGCTGCTGACAAGTGCTTTAAAATACAGCTAATTAAATTGGTTAGGAACGGTAGAGCTTGCCAGGTCTTTAATAGTGAGCCTCTCTGGGCTGGTTACTGTAGCGGTTGGAATAGAAACTTTCCCAAATGACCTTTGTTACTGGTGTGACTTATTTTTACAATAGAATGTCATAGGGTCATTTCATTTTCATGTGAGTTACGTGTTTAATAAAAGCTTGTCTTCTTCAAGTTACAAGATTTGGAAATTTCGAAAAACAAGTCAAAGTATATGGTTATTTGTTTAAAGTGGTGTTTGGTATTTGTCTAAATACAATAAGCTTATTTACTAGTCAAGGTTTAATTTATTAAGTAAACGTAACAGAAGACCTTAACTGGTGTTTGATTTAATTTCTAGAGATAAAATGTTTTGTAACTGTTTTTACTCTAGAAATATTGCAAGAAAATTTGAGTTGTTAAAGTGTATTTGGCCAACATATTCCATAGCAATTTGCATATATTGAATGTGTTAATAAGTATAAAAAAAGGTGTATCCAGTTTATCATTATTTCTATTTAATATTAAAAGTTGCCAAGACATGGACTTCAAGTCACATAATTATTTCTTGTAAAGAGAGACCAAAGCAAGGTGTAGAACACTCTTTAGAGAGAGAACGAAGGAAAAGATGTGATATTTTAAGAGTTTGGGCTTTTAATAGTGTCTATATTAATATTTATGGATATTGTCATTACACAGCATAACTAGCAGCTGCTCTGAATTCTCCGTGGTTTCTATCTAGAAATTTTTATTTTGCCTTGTGAGAAAAATACCATGTTGCTTTAAGTAACAGCAAAATAATGAGGTACGGAATGATTGATCCCTTTGTATAAAAGTTCCAGCACAATGCACATCCTGATTTTGAAATTTATTTTCTTTTGTAAAACTTATTTGTTTCCTGGGAACATGCACTTCTTGAAAATAGAAAAATATTAAGCATTTTTTGAGTTATCTTGTAGATCTAGTATTTTCCATAATTTCAAAGGTGCCCTGTTAAAGTTTGAATTCACATTAATCTGTGGTGGGCAAACCCTTTCAAATTTAAGACAGATAAACTTTTATAATATCAAAGTACTCCTTTCTTCCTATCTACACTACTTTAATTTTGTATTTTCACTTTGTGAGTTTAATTGCAGTTTTTTCTTGGGTTTAAGTAAAGATTTCATGATTTCACCAAAGATGATGACGATTATCTTTTAAAAGTCAAGTAATGAAAGTAAGTAAATTTAAAGACTCCTAAGAGTTACATGTGGTGTCTGTGTAGATATGTAAACACAGGAGATAAAATCTGAATAATGAAATATAATAAAATAGTATTAGATTTATTATAAAGGAAATTAAAGTTTAAAACATTATTCGAAATTAATTATAATTATTCCAACTAATCAATGAGTGTCCTATTCACTGTATATTTTGGTATCATGACTAATTTTGACAGTCTCTAACTTATTTTCAGATGTGGTATTTTAAATACCAGGCAATGTGTTAAAATTCCAGGCATACTTCTCTCCTTGTGTTTGAATAAAACTCCCACTGAAGCTGAAAGGATTCATTGTTTTGTTCTTCACTTACTACAAAGTCTGAACTTTCCATGACAAAAATAATGATTGGAAAATTTGGAGAGTTTGATCATTTCTATTTCTTTTCATTTAACAGCAGGAAATTCTTTATCATTATCCAGTATCTGATGCATCTCAGAAACTTAAAAGTGTGAGAGGGATATTTCTCACACTCTGTGACATGTTGGAAAATGTAACTGGGACACAAGTTACTAGGTAATAATTTATTTTTATTTATCTTTAATTCTGTTTCTTTCCAGTTCTTTACCTTGGTTCTGACAAACAAAATACTAATACATGTATCTATTATACAAATATTTTTGTATCTATAATGTCAATATCTATATAGCAGATATGATGTCTGCAGACATTTTGTTTCTCACCTAAGTTATTTCTTTTTTTTTTTTTTTTAAAGATTTTATTTTTTCCCTTTTTCTCCCCAAAGCCCCCCGGTACATAGTTGTATATTCTTTGTTGTGGGTCCTTCTAGTTGTGGCATGTGGGACGCTGCCTCAGCGTGGTCTGATGAGCAGTGCCATGTCCGCGCCCAGGATTCGAACCAACGAAACACTGGGCCGCCTGCAGCGGAGCGCAGGAACTTAACCACTCGGCTACGGGGCCAGCCCCTCACCTAAGTTATTTCTACCAGTCATCTATTTAAAGTGTAGGTTTACATCTCCATGTTTTGGCACACTTTAATTAACCAAGTTAGACTAAAGACCTATGCTTTAGAATTTCTTCTTGAGGATTATGTCTCTTAAGCATGGCATTACAGTGAGTCTGTGTTTTGTCATGTTTTAATCTTGATTATTAACTTGCTAGGCGGTACCTTCATGATGGTAAGAATGACAGAATGCTGAATTTTTCATATAGTTCAAAATGCTCTGTTCTTACAACAATGATAGAAAAATACCAAATATACGTATACTCTAGGAAGAGTATTCAGACTATAGTGTTGTTGGTGCAAGTTCACTCAGTGATGGATAAGCAAGACTGATGTCAAATAATTTTTTTTAAATAAAATACGTCATATAGTCAATTGTAGAGCCATATATCCCGTTCCACATTGATGTATCAAGCCCTGACTTGTGTTGGGTTTTTTTGTAGTTGTTTTTTTGCTGTGGATGATTGGGCCTGAGCTAACACGTGTTGCTTGTCCTCATCTTTTTTTCTCCCCAAAACCCCAGTATCTAGTTGTATATCCTAGTTTTAAGTTCTTCTAGCTCTTCCATGTGGGATGCCACCACAGCATGGCTTGGCGAATAGTGCACAGGTCTGCACCCAGGATCTGAACCGGCAAATACCAGGCCACCAAAGCAGAGGGGGCGCAAGCTTAACCACTATGCCACTGGGCCGGCACCCAAGCCCTGACTTGGAAATGCCATAGTTCACTTACGGGAGGAGGGGGCTCAAAGCTTTTGAATTTTGTTTTTTGGGGTTTTTGTTGTTTTTTATGTAAAATAAGTCTAGGGGTTATAAACCATTTTTCTTCCTTAATATTACAACAATTTTAGACTTTACAAAAACAGTTTATCTCAAATTTTAAGAGATTTTAAAATATTAAGTTGTATTTTCTAAGACTTTAACTTTTCCCATCTTCTGTTAAAAATGACACCTCAGTGGTTTTAAGATTTTATTTTTTTTTCCTTTTTCTCCCCAAAGCCCCCCAGTACCTAGTTGTGTACTCTTCATTGTGGGTCCTTCTAGTTATGGCATGTGGGACGCTGCCTCAGCGTGGTTTGAAGAGCAGTGCCATGTCCGTGCCCAGGATTCGAACCAACGAAACACTGGGCCGCCTGCAGCGGAGCGCAGGAACTTAACCACTTGGCCACGGGGCCGGCCCTGACACCTCTGTGGTTTTAAAAGATAGAACCTGCAGGACAACAGGAAGAAGAATTTCCTTGTTTTTCTAAATGAAAGTCATGTTTAACTCTGGGACTTTTAATCTAGTCTGTGTAGAAGACATTAGTTCGTTTTAAGACACTAGTAACTTAGGCTCCATTCAGTGTATAAATTTGCATTCAGAAAAGCATGTTGTAGGCCTCATTTTTTTGAACAACTTTATTGAGATATAGTTCATATATCATACAGTTCACCTATTTAAAGTGCACAGTTCAGTGGTTGTATATTCACAGGTACGTGCAGCCGTCACCAGAGTCAATTTTAGAACATTTTCATCACCTTAGAAAGAAACCCTGTACCTTTTAGCTGTCAATCCACTTACCCCATTCTAAGCCCTGGGCAACCGTTTATCTGATTTTTGTCTCTATAGATTTTCCTATTCTGGATGTGAATATGAGTAGAATCATAATATGTGGTTATTTGTGACGGGCTTCTTTCACTTAGTATAATGTTTTCAAAGTGCAGGCCTCCTTTTTAATATTATTAGAAAGAAAATTTGTTTGTTTAAGTATTTGTTTAAGTTCTCCATATGGATTTGATCTAACTGTAAAGGATAAATATTATTTTACTTGATATTTAGATCTTGTTAATGATAATATATGGGTTAAACATGTGGAAAACAGTAAATAAAGGTAGAAAACTTTTTTGTGAAACAGTAAATATGAAAATAATTATTATTTCAAGGATACCTTAGCAACATGTGTATCTTTTACTGCATACACTGTTTTAAAACTACAGCGAGGGGCTGGCCTGGTGGCGCAGCAGTTAAGTTCGCACGTTCCGCTTCCCGGCGGCCCGGGGTTCACTGGTTCGGATCCCGGGTGTGGACATGGCACTGCTTGGCAAGCCATGCTGTGGTAGGCGTCCCACATAGAAAGTAGAGGAAGATGGGCACGGATGTTAGCTCAGGGCCAGTCTTCCTCAGCAAAAAGAGGAGGACTGGCAGTAGTTAGCTCAGGGCTAATCTTCCTCAATAAATAAATAAATAAATAAAACTACAGTGATATTAATGTATGACTATAAAAGAGTCTAATATTTGTCTAAAAGTATATGCATTTTTAAACTTTACTAATGCAAAAGTAATATCCCTTTTGAAAAAAATCTAGCAATTCATATTTAAAATCCCACATATTTACCTACTACATCTAATATTTGTCTAAAAGTATATGCATTTTTAAACTTTACTAATGCAAAAGTAATATCCCTTTTGAAAAAAATCTAGCAATTCATATTTAAAATCCCACATATTTACCTACTACAGTATAGAAGGTACACTATATCCTAAGGACTCAAGAGGTAAAGACTGATGTATGTATTTTCATTTAAAGAAAGAAAACACTAAATATATTTTTATTTTATCTTCTTCCCACCGCCTATGCATACTACAGAAGGGATCATTATGTTCTCTGTATATCCATAGTTCATTATTGTATCTCTTTTTAAATTTGTTTTCCAACTTCATTGAAGTACAGTAAACTGCACATGTGTAAAATGTGCAGTTTGATCAGTTTTGACATAGTTGTAGACCTTGAAAGCATCACCATGAATGTATAAATATATCCATCTCTCCAAAAGAGAACATGTTAAATCTGACTTATACTTTGGTTACTTGCTTATATATCTGTGTCCCCCGTTGAATTATCATCCATGCCTTCATTTCTTTGTCATCTCTTTTGGTAATCATGTTCATAAACAGACAATCAGAAAAGATATGTTAAACTAACACACTGTGATAGAAGCTTTCTTTTGGAAAAAATAGTATATAGTCACTAAATGTTAGCAAAAGAGTTTACTTTTGTATGACCTAGGGTTTTTTGTTTTTTTAAAAAATATTTCAGAATATATTTTTGTTGTTGTACAATTCCTTCCTTTTTCTGTGTGGCTGTTAAATATATGCCAAGAAATTTGCTTATCAAGTATGTTCTTAAAGCATACCATATGTAATCTTTTATGAAGGCTCATTTATAATTTTATGACATTTAAAGATATTCTAATTTCATCTTGACTTTCTTTTTCTTAGTTCATCCCTTCTCTTAAATGGGAAACAAGTTCATGTGGCTTATTGGAAAGAATCCGACAAGTTGTTGTTAATTGGCCTGCCTGCTGAAGAGTAAGTTGAAATTTTTGTTTGCCTTAAAATCATTTCTAAAATACTGCTAACAAAGTCTTTCATAAAAATTATGACAGTTTTGTCAAAAGGCAAGCTCTTTAAACAGTTTTACGATTTAAAGGTGTATTGCACTAGTACAATAGCTGTCTGTTCATTTGTTACAAAAAGTGCAGAAACGTGCCAGGAAAGCCCAGCTAGACCAATTAGTAAGCCTGGGGGCTGTCAATACACTTTCCTCTGAGATGTGGCCAGTATAGAGGCGGCTGAGAGATGACATTGTCCTCTGCTCAAAATTTTGACAATATCATGATTTGGATTTTGTGTGTTTACAGTTTTTTGTAAAACTGAGGTTCTGGAGAATTAAGGATCAGCAGAAAGGTATTTTGCCCTCATGTTGAGCACCTCTGACAAAATAATGAATATTGAATTCTAAAGTGACTTTTCTAATGGTACATCTTATATTTTCATTGTCTCCTTAACTTTTTTGCAAGTATTTTGAAATATATCTTATTTTTATAGTTGGAGGTAAGAGCAAGGTTGACATTTATAATGAGCTGACTCTGAACTCAGGGACTGCATTAGATATTTTACATTCATTAATCTCATTTAATCTTCAAAATTAGTGTGAGGGGCTGGCCTGTGGCTGAGTGGTTAAAGTTCCACATGTTCCACTTCAGCAGCCCAGGGTTCTCGAGTTCAGATCCCAGCTGCGAACCTACTCCACTCACCAGCCATGCTGTGGAGGCATCCCACATACAAGGTAAAGGAAGATTGGCACAGATGTTAGCTCAGGGATAACCTTCCTCAAGCAAAAAAAGAGGAGGATTGGCAACAGATGTTAGCTCAGGGCGAATCTTCCTCACACATACACACACACAAAAATAGCTTGAGGTCTATTTAGTGATCACTTTCCCCATTTTATAAATGAGGTTATGAAGAGAGAAGAGTTAAATAACTTGCCAAAGTTCACATAATCAGCAAGAGGCAGAACTGGAAATTGAATGAGAGTCTGTCTGAATTTTTTCTACTACGCTGCTTCCCCAATGTTGTAGGATGTTAAAAGCTGGGGGGAAAATGGGGTAGGAATATGGAGAAGTCTCAAGGAGAAGGATTTAACCACTGATAGACTAGTCTATGTCCCTGTTCAATGAATTTTAAAACTTATAAAGTAGACTCTTACCTACTTTAAAAAATAACTGGGCAACTTCTGTTAAACTATTAAACACACTTTAGTTTTCCCATTTGGTCCAAAGAACCATTCATCATATATTGTCTACCGATAGTAATCAGATATCAAAATAAATAGTATAGTATGTGACTGACACAACTTAAGAGAATACTGATCTAGGTAAATTTTCTTTTGGTGTTGCTTTAAGCTTCCCAAGGAAGAGAAAAGTGGACCCAAAAATGCATTATACAGCAATCTGAGCATGAATATGATTATTTTCTGTTACTAGTGACTGTTAACCAGATTTCTTTCATTATGTAACGGTGTATTAGTTATCTATTCCTGCGTAACAAGTTACCCCAAAACTAAGGGACTTACAAGAGGGAACATTTATTATCTCATAGGTGTTTTTGTTAGTCAGAAACCCATGAGCAACTTAGCTGGGTGGCTCTGGCTCAGGATCTCTCCTGAGGTTGCAGGCAAATCTTAGCCAGGGATGCAGTCCTCTGAGGGCTCACCTGGAACTGGAGGATGTGCGGTTTACGCACATGGGTTACACGCATGGCCATTGTCAGGAGGCCTTAGTTCCTTGCCATGTGGACCTCTCCATAGAGCTGCTTGAGTGTCCTCACAACATGTCAGCTGGCTTCTCCTGAAGCAAGTGATCCAAAATAGAGAAAGAGAGGGAACCGCAAAACCTTCCGTGACTTAGTCTTAGAAATGATAGACTGGCATTTCCACCACATAGTATTTGTTAGAAGTGAGGTATAAGTCCATAGCACACTCGAGGGGAGGAGAATGAAGCTCCACCTCTTGAGGGGAAGAATATCCAACAATTTGTGGACATGTTTTAACACCACAAACAGGAACTCCAAAGGAGACTGCAGTGAAAAATACCAAAATGATTTTGTTTTGAAGGTGACTTTAATTTTCGACAGAAAGAGATAAGATCTATCATTAAATGTGGGGTTTAAAATTTTTAACATGAAGGGATAATGGTGCTATGACATATACTAGATGATGGCTCTCTTTAATCAGCTAATGTATGTTTTTCTGTCTAAAAAGGGATTATAATGAAATCTGGTAGGAGACCGTGCTAGGCCAGTGGGTTGGATTTGAAAAGCTGGGTTGTTTTGAAAGTGTGTGTTTACAAGAATTATAGAACATCCAGAAGAAGATACTTTAGGATGTGGTGGCAGGATAAAACATTCATTTTTCACTTTTGTAGTAGCCCAAAAGGCAAAAGAAAATAAGTAAATAATACAAAGGAAGATAATGGTAGTGTAGGCAATTAGAGAGAGGAGAGGAAGGCCCAGCTAAGGAACTGAGCAGAGGCTGCTCAATCACATTCTTTTTTTTTTAGGAAGATTAGCCCTGAGCTAACAGCTGCCAATCTTCCTCTTTTTGCTGAGGAAGACTGGCTGTGAGCTAACATCATGCCCATCTTCCTCTACTTTATATGTGGGCCGCCTGCCACAGCATGGCGTGCCAAGCGGTGCCATGTCCGCACCCAGGATCTGAACCAGCGAACCTCGGGCCACCGAAGCATAACATGCGCACTTAACCACAGCACCACCAGGCCGGTCCCTGAACCACATTCTGCTGCCACTAGCCAAATTAGTTAGGTAAATAAAGACAGTTTCCAGGAGAGGTTTGAAGCCACAAAAGGACTGTCACTGCTGAGCTCTGGACTCAGGTTGTGCCACAATACGGGGTGCCCTAGCCAACTCCTCAATCTTTATTATTGAGGGGGGTGGATAAAATTTAGAGTGGTCTTCCCTAAATATTTATGTCATTCCTATCCTGGAGAACTTGGAAGATCCCCTGTATTCCCTATCCTGAGCTTCAACTCAAAAATAAGCCCTACCAGCTTCTTTACCCAGTTCTCTTAATGCTGATACCAGCTACACTATACCAGATTCTTTTCCTTATTCCATCTTGTTTCACGTAGCCATGAAAGATAAGTATTATTATTCTCATTTGTTCAAACTGGGAAATAGTTTTAGATTGAGAGGTCATGCACAGGCACCGCCTCAGTGTCAATTCCTATGTCTGTATCTCCAACATTGTGCATATGGTTTGTAACTGAACTGGCAGCCTTGGAATTTTTCCCTCATATGTCTTCATGCTACAGCCTGTGCATTTCCCTCTTTACTACTATGCCTTTTATAAGCAGGATGAGAAAAGTGCCGCCTTGCAAAAAGATAGGATGGGGCACATAATCCAGGAACAAGTGTTCTCAGAAGGGCGATCATCCTGCATGATCTCCCTGCAGTGAACAGCGGGAAGCTAACCTGGCAGACAGTGTGAGGTAGTGGAGAGAGTAACGCTGGAGCTAGAACATGGATGCCCACCAGTAGGTTCCATCGCTTTGTGTCCTTGCACAAGTTACCTAACTTCCTGGACCTCAGTTTACCCATTGGTATAATAGGAATAATAAGACCTACCTTGTAGAATTCTTACATGGCTTCAATGAGAAAGTGTTCAGTCTGTTTCTTTCTTTCCTTTCTCCTACTTTCTTTCTTTTCTCCATTTGCTTCAGGCATGTCTTTCTGTCACAGGAGTTGGAATTTCAGTTGAGGTGTGGGTAATAGTGGAAGGTGTCAAGAATTTAGCATTTCTTTCTATGGTCCCAAGTACTGCACTAACTGCTTTATATGCATTAATTTTATCTAATCCTCAAAATGAACCTGAGAAGGGCTTAGTGGGTACTGTCCCCAGTTTACACAGGAGGAAACTGAACCATAAGGAGGGTTAAATAGTTTGCATATAGGTGATGATATAAAAAGTCCCTACTTCACCCATGCTAGAACCCCAGATCTGGACATCAGAGTCTTCCATTGCTAAGGCAGTAAACAACCATTTTACACAGCTACACTCACAGTTGACACACATACTTTTCACATTCCTTACATATAAAATGTAATGTTCAGCTTTTAGAGGTGTATCATTTGATTATGTTATAAATGAACAGATGTATTTTTTCTTTATTTAGAGTTCCTCTTCCTCAGCTAAGGAATATGATAGAAGATCTTGCCCAAACCTTAAAATTTATGTATAGTTCTTTAGATAGGTAAGTACTTCTTTAAATTGAATCTCAAGTTTTAAGTAGATGATTCTAAATCACCTTTTGGACCTAATACTGTTCCTTGGTTGAAAAGCTAGTTGTTTGGAGTTTTTCTTGTTCTTAGAATTTTCTCATCCTTTTATTACTGGCTTTTATCTAATAGCTTTGGGCAGTTTTTCATTGGATCCACTGCTTTTTCTTTTTTTGGTCTCATATGTTACTTTAGTAAAATAGTGATGTAACCACAATTATATTCTGATTTGACATATTTCTGTAGGGGCAAATGTAAGAGCATTTCTTCATAACAGATACAGAAAAGAGTGAGAAGATTTTAAATAAGATTTTTGGTTTTTTCTTTGACTATAAGACCATTGTCAAATTCACTATCCTAAAATTTGATACTTCTTTCTCAAAAAAATTTTTAGTAAAATAAGTGTTCACTGTTAAAATAAATAAAGACATAGTAGAAAAAGTATTGACTATTTAGTTTCATGTGTATCCTTCCATGTATTTTCTATACAATATGAATATACATATGCTCTTTTGTTACACATGTGGGCTCATATTCATATTTTTCTGCTTCTTAACCTTAACCTAAAAAACCTTCTGCTTTTTTTTTTTTTTGAGGAAGATTAGCCCTGAACTAACTGCTGCCAATCTTCCTCTTTTTGCTGAGGAAGACTGGCCCTGAGCTAACATCCATGGCCATCTTCCTCTACTTTACACATGGGACGCCTACCACAGCATGGCTTTTGCTAAGTGGTACCATGTCCGCACCCGGGATCCGAACCGGCGAACCCCAGGCCGCCGAGAAGCAGAATGTGCGAGCTTAACCGCTGTGACACCAGGCCAGCCCCACCTTCTGCTTTTTTAACCTTGCAATATAAGGTGATGCATCCTTCTTGCATCTGAAGGATGGAATTTTGAGGAAATTTGAGATAACTGTTCAACATTTGAACATGTAAAATTATGGATGGAAAACAGATTTTTCTCTTTATGGGATTTTTTTTTTTTTGAGGAAGATTAGCCCTGAGCTAACATCTGCCACCAATCCTCCTCTTTTTGCTGAGGAAGACTGGCCCTGAGCTAACATCCCTGCCCATCTTCCTCTACTTTATATGTGGGATGCCTGCCACAACATGGCTTGCCAAGCGGTGTCATGTCTGCACCCGGAATCCGAACCGGCGAACCCCGGGCCGCCAAAGCAGAATGTGCAAACTTAACCGCTGCACCACCAGGCCAGCCCCTTTTTATGGGATTTTTGTAAATCCCAATACTTCAGAGGGCTGAAATGATATCTTTGCTTTCAAAGCCTTAAGCATACATCAATACAAGCTTCTAGTTATGAAGTCAGTCAGTCTTGGGGATGTAGTGTACAGCATAGGGAATATAGGCAATAATATTGTAATAACTTTGTATGGTGACAGGTGGTAACTAGACTTATCATGGTGATCATGTCATAATATATATCTAAATATCAAATCACTATGACGTATACATGAAACTCATAGGATATTTTATGTCAATTATATTTTGATTAAAAAAAGTTAAAAAAAAATTTGAAAACAATTTACACATTTTACCAAAGCATAATGGAATCAGCTCTCCGATTATCTATAGTTGATCTTTGTTGTCACTGTTCTCGAAGCACCTGAAGGAATTTTCTGTGACTCTGCCGTCTGGGAAAATCATCTACTTTGCAGCCTTGTCCTCCAGGAGCCTCTTAGCAGATGCTTCCCTCTTAAACCTGATTACTTATTAGCGTTTTCCAAATGTGTGTGCTACAAAAGGCCGGGCAGCCACAAACAGTGCTTTTACCTTTTACTAATAAGGAACTTTTTAACCAATGAAGAGTAAGGATGTGGTTATAAACTACCTCCTTAAATTTACACTAGATGAGCAAACCTTGCTATGCTTTGCCCTAACTGAAGCTTTCTTGTTTTCATAAAACCGGAGATAATCAAAGATTAAATTACTACAATGAATTCCGTACATGAAGACAATTGAGGTTGTTCTGCAAATTCCAATGGAGTAGGTTGGGGACAGAGGGACTCTTAATTTCTCTAAATTTCATCCTGAAATTTAGCTTCCATTGATTTGGAAGTATCTCCAAGTTGGCAGCAAATTTAACTAGTTTCTTCTTGTTTAAGTGAAAATTTGAAAGGCAAACTAAGATAATAAATGTAAAGATCCTTTGAGTGCTTAAAACCAAGCAGTATGAATCCAAGATGTTAAGAGTCATTCTGCAATGACTTTTTTCATAAGAAGGTTTTTTCTGGTTATGAATGCTCTTAAAGGCCCATTGTGAAAAATTATGAAAATCCTAAAAAGTGCAATGACTTAATTATCTTTTTCAGGTTGTGAGCTGGTTAATTCCCTGTGAGCTGCAGAAAACTGATTGTACATGAACAAAGTTTATTGTTGTGATCAAATTAAGGATGTAATAGTTTCCTTCACTATTCCGAGCCAATCTATTAGCAAATCCTAGTCAGGTTGTCTCCAAAACGTATCTCAAATCTATCCGTTTCTCTCCATCTTCACTATTACCCTGTCCAGCCACCGCCATCTCTCACTACTACAGTCACCTCCTAACTGGTTCCCTCGCCTGCATTCTTGCCCCTTGAATTAATTTCCAAACGCAGTTAGAGTGATCTTTCTATGTTATTATCTGGCTCCCACCTACCGTTCTGATTTCAGGTCTCAAACCACACCTGCCCCTCTGCACTGCTCTGCAGGCACCCTGGCCAGGCTTGTTCCTCTCCTGGGGCTTTTGCACACTTTCCTCTCACTGGACTTTCTTGACATTGGAATCTCAGCTTAAATACCCCATTCTCAGAGACCCTTCCCCAACCATTTGATCTAAAATAGCCGACCAGTCACATCACCCATTCACATGGTCCTCTTCTCTGTCTGGTCCTTTGTACGAGTTCATGTTTTTATTGTTTGCTCATGTGTTGTTTTTCTCCACCCGAATGTGAGCTCCACGGGAGCAGAGACCTTGTCTTTTATCTTGATATTTTTTACTGCTGTACCTCCAGCAGTGAGAACAGCGCCTGGAATATAGTACGCACTCAAGTAGTTTGTTGAATGAATCAGTGAATGTTATTCTGATATGTTACGGCATATATACCAGTTATTGTGTTATCTAGTGGGCTATTCCAGTGAGTGGTTGCAGGCGATGTGGTATTACTTTTACATGGCTAAAATGAAGTGTTTAGAGTCTCTTTCTCCCTCTTTTTTTTTTTTTTGTAAGTTCTTCCGTAGTTATGCCTTCATTAGTGAAGAAGGGAGGAAATAACTTAGGCTAATTATGTGCTTACCGTGTACTACTAAGTAGTAAGCATAGTAGGTACTTATACTTATTATGTACTAGGTACTTTGCATGTGAGTTAGATTCTATTATCCTCATTTTTAGAGAGTTGGAAATGAAAGTTCAGAGAAAGGTCAGAAATTTTCCTGAGATATCTACCTCCTGAGAGCAGTGATAAGATTCGAAACCAGATCGGCTCTATTACAAAGCTTAAATCTCTTTATTATTGTATGTTGCCTCAAAGATATTGGGAGTTGTAAATGGTTGAAATAGTCAGAGGTAAAAGCAACTTACATTTTTTACACAAAGCCTATTCTATTGTAGATACATTGCTTGTGTTAGCTCTGTGGTTCTTCCAGAGAACCATCTACTCAGTGCTTTTGAGAGTAGGTTTTAGGGTAAAAAATACTGACAGGGTGAACTTCTGAACATACTCTCTGAGTGACATTATAGCAGTACTTCTTATTAAGGGAGAGGAGTAAGGAAGAGAGCCTGTGTAGTTGGGAAAGATCTGGTCGCCATAGGAGCGTACAAATGATGACCACCATTTCCGTATGTTGTTCTAACTTACAGCTCTTGTTTCTCCAGTGCCTTTTGCCAGGTTGAGAATGTTCCTCGTTTGGATCATTTTTTCAGCTTGTTCTTTCAAAGAGCACTTCAGCCTGCTACACTGCATTCCAGTGCCAGTCCCAGTGCACAGCAGTACGATGCTTCCGGTGCGGTACTGTTAGACAATCTCCCTGGAGTTCGGTGGCTCACACTTCCACAGGAAATCAAGGTAATCTTAGGTGTCATAGATAAGAATGAGACCCAGTTGCCTTATAAGTCTTTATCTTCTCTCTTTTTTTTTTCCCCTTGAGCTTTCTGTCATTTTCGGGATTGTGGGTAAGAGTTAAAGAGGCAATTGGTTGATGAAGTAGAAGACCCAATGCAGTGAACTCAGAAAGAGAAATTTTTCTTTCTAAATAGAAATTAGCTCTCTCATTGTACTTTAACATTTAAGCTTTGTCCAAACTTGGAATTCTTTTCAGAAACCATAATTATTCGATGTGTCTTACTTTTGAATTTTGTGACTGATTTTATAATGCATGGTGATCAAGTTAGGGTTATGTTTCTATATAGATTAAATGTAGATGAAATGATTGGCTAGCAAACAATATTCTTAACTAAAATACAAACTCCACTAATAATAGCAAAATCTTTCTTTCCATGAACATATGTAATTTGCTTTTGTCTTGTACTGTAGATAGCTTACCAAGGGTAAGACTTCATGATGGTTATCAGTGTGATTTTAGTCATATCTGTAGACTCAGAATAACTTTACTGTTGAATGACTGAAAAGATCATTTCATACATTTTCATCACCAGCAATCTATTTAGCCACAGCATTTGTATTAGTATTAAATGTGGCACTATGCCATAGCCAGTTCCCTGCCCATGAAGAAACCCAGGCCATGTTGTAGTAGAAGCCCAAATAAAGATTCTACTCTTCATGAAATCCTACAACGTATGATCCAATAAATGCCTTTTTGACAGTTTAGTAATAACTTACACTGATATATCAGTTGCTTTGCTCAGTTTCCTCATCTGTAAAATGGGCACAATGATAGTACCTACTTCACAGGGGAGTTAAGTGCTTACTGTCGTGCCTGGCACGGGTAGTTATAGTTGTGAGAGTATTATTATGTAATCATTATTTGGAAGGAGTTGAGCAGTTAGAGCATGTTTAAAGGAAACTGCCTTCTGGCATTTTCTATTTTTTTTTATTTTTAGAGGTTGGCACCTGAGCTAACATCTGTTGCCTGTCTTTGTTTTTTTTTCCTTCTCCCTGAAGGCCCCCAGTACATGGTTGTATATGCTAATTGTAGGTCCTTCTAGTTGTGCTACGTGGGACGCCACCTCAGCATGGCTTGATGAGTGGTGCCAGGTCCACACCCAGGATCCGAACCAGCAAAGTCCTGGGCCACCCAAGTGGAATACGTGAACTCAACCACTCGGCCATGGGGCTGGCCCCCTTCTGGCATTTTTATTTTGTCCTTGCCTTTGTCAACTGCCCACTGCTGGATCTTTTGATATCTCAGGCCAATGAGTATCATTTTCCAAAATCATGTAAAAACTAAAAAGTGTGAGATATGTAATTCTACTCCCGCCAGTGTTTTCATAAGAAATATCAACGGAAAGTAATAGGTAACTTTACCTTTAACAGAGAAAGACCTTGCCTCCAAAGTCTGTCTCATGCTCATTCTGGAATCTTTTTTCTTCTGGAAGACACAGGCCAGTTTCGTGAATCAGAACGTGCCATCCCATGAGTCCTGCCATTCTGGTCTTGCAGTTGCCCAAGTTCCTTCCTCTGTCTCAGAGTCTCTTCACTAAAGAAATCTCTTCCCTCAAAATATGTAACCTCTTCTTTTTGTGAGAGTAGAGGTACTTAATGTTTTTAGGGGCAATGTCTTTAGACTTTGGATACATTAAGGTTAAATACTGTCTTCCCTCTACGAAATTTAAGACAGTTTAAAATATAGCTTATTTTGGTCTTATAAATTCCATGTGAAGGCTACCTCCTGTATTCAGAGTTCTTTTTTATTAGCATTATTTTATTTAGCCTACTTATGATTAAAAGGATCGTATGCTTTTATTTATTTCAACCTAAAAGAATATCAAACTGAGAAATCACTGTGAATTCTACTGTACCTTTTTTAATTTGTTGCCTCAAATCTCAGCTGCTGCTTATCTCACCAAAGCTCTGATTGCTTTTATCCTTGTGAAGTCTAACACTACTGTATGGAGATGAGTCTGTGCCAGGTACTCAGATTTCTGCCATGCTTTGTGGAATCCAGAAAGGTCCTCTGGGTGTTCACAGTTTAGTCGGATAGATGAAATTAATACATAGGAAACAATGAGGGTGTGGCTTAGGTGTTTTCTGTAGTTTGTAGTCTGGTTAAGATATTTGAGAACAATATTTTTGGAGAGAGAGATACCTTCTGATAAAGTGATCTAAAGGTCTCTGATGAATATAAAGTTTGAAAAACATAACCTGTGAAGTTTTTGTTTTTGTTTCACCAGCAAACTCAAAGAACTTAAACACTTTCTTGTTCTCTTTGAGATTTCTTACTGTGTTAAAAATCATAGGGTTTGTTGACTATGTATCTTCTAATGGAAAATATTAAGGAATTTTATGCCTTAAGAAATACAGTTAAAAACAACATCTGTGGGGTAACATGTGCCTGATACAATTTAGGTAGAAATGTTTTTTCTTTTAATCTTTTATTGTTTTTTTGTGTGTATGAGGAAGATTGTTCCTGAGCTAACATCTGTTGCCAGTCTTCCTCTTTTTGCTGGAGGAAGATTGTCACTGAGCTAACATCTGTGCCAATCTTCCTCCATTTTATGTGGGATGCCACCACAGCGTGGCTTGACAAGCGGTGCTAGGTCCTCACCAGGGATCCGAACCTGCACACCCTAGGACCCTGAAGCGGAGCACACGAACTTAACCACTACATCACCAGGCCAGCCCCAGAAACAGTTATTTTTAAGTTGGAAAAAACTTAGGTGTTCTGAGATTAGTATATAATGGGGTCTCACTTCAATTTTCTTTCCCAGATGTTTGAACATTTCCTTATTTTGTTTGTTTACAGGTGTTCTTTTTTATCATTTTTCCTAAGGTACACAGGAATAACTAAGAGAAAAGATACTTTACCTTTCCTCTTAAGGAATATGAAGAAACAGTTATTAGTAAACTTGTACATTAGTTACAGAGTTCAGTATCAGGAATAGCAACCCATTAAACAATAACGTTTCTGAGATCAAAAACCACAAGTGGGTAATCTTCTTTTTGTCCGGTAGTTTTTCACAAGAGAAACCATAGCCACACAAAGGAGAACAAGAATTATTTGGTAGATGCAGAAAAATGTAGGTCACAAATGCTTAATAAGCCATACCATGTGAAAAGCATTGAAAGGCATGACTAATGTTTCCAAAGCTTTTGTCATCTCAGTAAGACACCATTTGTGAAACAGTCCTGCAGAGAGTGCTTTGGCCTTTAAAAAAAAAAAAGCATTCTTTTTCACAAATAGCATATATGCTACAAGCTTCAATTGCCAGTAGTTGTCAATTTATTTATATGCATTATAGATTAAATTGCAGATTGAATTTATTCTGTTTTTAAATTTTGAATGCTTCAGGGAGGAACAAATACATGAAAGAGTTCAGGCAATTTCTATAGAAACAAAAGCTAAATCCTAAGTAAGAGGTTTTTCTAATAACTCTGTAGGGTAGTTAAACTGTGCCAGATTCCAGGGGAACACTTGCCTTCATGTTTTAATCTGTGAATAAAGATTAACAGTCCTTTTATATCAAACATTGGAGAGAGACACGGAAGAATATTGATATTTTCCTAGAATCCACCTGTTAAGAAATAGACAGGAAATAGAAAAACAAAAACAACTCAAAACAGATTAACTACATTGATTGATTTTTTTCCTTTAAGAACTTTAATAGGTTAAAAGATTTTCTAAATTAATTTGAGATTTAATTTTAAAATGCCTATATGTTAAATAAGTTAATTTTTTTTGTAATTGCAAAACTTAAAAACAAGATGATCCATTTGGGGACGTTTCTTAAATAACGCAAAGGAGAAAGATACTTATTCAATTCTTCAAGTAATGTTTAAGTACTTTTATATGGCCATTACTAAAAAGTAACTAATATGAGTTAAATGTTTGCGTTACTCTTTTTTTTTTTTCCCGCATAGATGGAATTAGACATGGCACTGAGTGACTTGGAGGCCGCAGATTTTGCAGAACTGGTAAGAGAAGCAGTGGATTTTAGGAAGGGCTCAATGTTGATTTCTTTTTTGTAAATCAGTCATTTTTCTAAATATTTTCCAAGTAGGCATGTAATAATCTTGAAATAAGCAACCTTAGGTCTCTATTTTGACACGGACAAAATCTGTTTTGCTTGCCTTAAGATTTTCCACTCAGTTAAAAATATTTGTTACATAGTGTATGTATTATGATTAATTACATTAGTATCATTAAGAAGTGGGCTTTGAGAGAAAGGACATCTATGTAATATTGATTAAATTAGTTAAATACCATATAGATTTCAATTTAAATTAGAAGTATCAGTATAGTTTTTAACCTTTTTTACAAAAAGTATAGGGGCCGACACAGTGGTTAAGTTCGCTCGCTCTGTTCCAGTGGCCCAGGGTTCATGGGTTCAGATCAAGTGAGGACTTACACACCACTCATCAAGCCATGCTGTGGCAGTGTCCCAGATACAAAATGGAGGAAGATGGGCACAGATGTTAGCTCAGTAAGTCTTCCTCCAGCAAAAAGAGAAAGATTGGCAACAAATTTTAGCTCAGGGCCAATCTTCCTCACCAAAACAAACAAACAGACAAAATATTTTTGCTGGCTCTGTCCAGTGAAAAGGCCTAGAAATAGTGACCATTCTAGGAGTGATGGGCACTGCTAGTACCCAGGCCATTGTGTATAAATAATAATTCTCACTAAAAGGAATGAAGACTCCTAAGAGAAATGGCTGATTCCAGATTTGGGGCTGAAAATGTACAAGGTAATCCCAGCAACATCTTGTTGTATCAGAAATAAGAAGCTTTCAAAAATTACAAGGATTAATATATGGTTCAGGTAATCAGGAGACAACTTGAAGAGCCTCCCACTTGAGCATCTATACAGGTATTAACAGATTGAAACACATCAGATATGTTTAAGTCCATGAGTTCATGATGATATTAAAGAACAAAAGAGACTTACTGGTCAACTTTGCAGGATGCAAGAGAACCAGCTCATTGTGAAAACTGGTAAATAAGGAGGAAGACTCAAACATCTACCTTTCCTATCTGAACCATACCTCAAAGTTACCAAATAGAGATGAGGGGGAGTTTCTCTTTCTGGAAGTAGTCTACTTAACATATCAAGAAGGAATGACAGAATTGGAATATCACCGTTTTGTAATCTTCCAATGAATTAATGGGTCTCAGCAATGATCATCAGTGGCTGTTAACATCACAAAAAGAAAGAGTCAGATAGTGTGTGGCTCCTGATGGAAGCATACAAACCACCTATGAAATATACTATCAGGCCTCAAGATCTAACTACTAATTTACAGGAAAAACCAGGGGAAAAGCAACATGTTAAATGACCCCATTTTGGGGAGAGGGATTGCGATCAGCAAAACCCAGACTGGGAAACACTACAGGACAGTCTCCTCAACAAATAAATTAGAAAGAGGAGTGCAGGGGGAGAAGTTGAGAGAGAACATATCAGTTACAAGAGACCTAAGAAACATATCAACCAATTGCAATATATGGACCTTATTTGGATCTTGATTGAAACAAACAAAATTTTAAAAACATCTTTGAGACATTCAAGGAAATGTAAATGCTGGTGACTGGATATTAGTTGAGAATAATTCTTTAGTTGTGGTAATGGTATTATGGTTCTAGATATTTTTGAAGTCTTCTCTTTTAGAGATACATTCTCAAGTACTTACAGATGCAGTGATTGAACATCTGGGATTGGTTTTGAAATAATTCAGCAGGGAGAGGGAAGAAGGAGAGAGGGATATATGTGAAACAAGATTAGCCATGTACTAGTCGTAATTGAAGCTGAGTGATGTTGGGTACATAGGAGCAAGTTCTTTTAAAAAGTAAATGGGAAGTGAGCAAGTAGAAGCAGTGAGTTGGATCATTCTCAAGAAGACTGCTGGTGAAAGTGGGGAGAGGATGATAGTTTGGAGAGTGGCTTAGTCTTAACTAAGATCCTGAGCAAATGGAAGGGTATTTGTAAGATAATGGAAAGTTAAGCATGGTGAATTCTTTGAAGGTCATAAATTTTTTCACTGACAGAGAATGTTTAGATAGATACTAATCATCAGGAGCAGTTTAGATCTAAAGTATTAAAATATGCAAGTTTTAGGAACTTATATGTGATAGATTTAATTAAAACTCTAATGCTTGGCTTTATGGAATATCATTTTTTCCTGCCTTTATGGAAGATCAGTTTAGTGAGCAGTGGAACTAACATTATTTTCGGTGGTTAGAAAAGGATTGATTGGAATTCCTTGGATACAGCATCAAAACACAATCCATAAAAGAAAAAAACTGATAAATTGAGAATGTAATATGATACAACTACTTTGGAAAATAGTTTCGCAGTTTCTTAATAACCTAAATATATACCTACCATATGATTCAGCATTATTCTATTCCTATCTGTTCACCCAAGAGAAGTGAAAGCCTGTCAGTAGAGAGACCTATACACAAATGTTCATAGCAGTTTTATTTGTAATAGCCAAAAACTGGAAACAATTCACATAACTGAACTGTCCATCAACAGGTGAATAGACAAACAAATTGTGATATATTCATGCAGTAGAATACTGCTCAGCCAAAAAATTTGGTGGAGAGTGTTGAGGGCACTGTTCTATATCTCAATTTTTGTGGTACTTACACAGCTTTACGCCTTTGCCAAAACTCGCAGAACAATTCACAGTGAATTTTACCTTAATTAGTAAAGTGAAATTAAGGATCTATTCTAAACTTTTTGTGAAATTAGATTGAAGATTTAATCTTATATCCTAACTTTGTGTTCTTTCTTTGGTTTTTTAAAAATTATTATTAAGGTATCTTCAATAAATTCCTCTGTTCCCCTTTATGGTCAATAGTCAACCCCTCTCCCTTCCTGCAGCCCCTGGCAACCACTGACCTGTTTTCTGTCCCCCTGGTTTTTCCTTTCCTGGAATGTCATATAACTTGAATCGCACAGTAGGAAAATTTTGGGGTCTGACTTCTTTCACTTAGTCTAATGCATTTGAGATTCAGTCATGTAATTGTATGCATCAATAGTTCAGTCCTTTTTGTGCTGGGTAGTATTCTATTGTATGAATGTATCACCATGTTTATCCATTCCCCAACTGAGGGATATTTAGATTATTTCCAGTTTCTAATTTTCTTTAGGTTTTAATTTTTTTTAATTATAAAAATAATACGTGCATATTGGGTAAAAATGCAAGCATGGGTTATTAAAACAAATGTCCTCACTCCTCATCCCTCTCACTGATTTCCATCCCCAGCTGTAACTGCTATTATAGTTTGGGACATATTCTTCCAGACCTTTTTCTGTACACATGCATACCCGCATACAAACCAACACATGTATATACATACGTGTAGATCATTGAGGGGTGCTATTTTTAACAAAAATAAGACCATAGTGAATATTATGTTCTGTAGCTTGCATTCTTTGCTGAACATTATATCCTAAAAACGTTTGTGCCTGCTCATATAGATTAATCTTATTTTTTTTAACAGCTGTATGATATTCTGTGTTATGGACCTACCTAATTTGGTTAACCATTCTTCCATTGCTGAAGTTCACTTTGTCTCCAATCTTTGCGTATTACAAATAATTCTATCATTAACTTTTTATACAAAAATCTTGATTCTCTTGTTCAAGTATTTCTCTAGATTTCTAGCAGTGGAATTAATCCAAGGGTATATGTAATTTAATTTTTTTTTACATACGACCCAGTTGCCGCCAAATAGGTTGTACCAATTTGTACTTTCAAAATAAGTATATGGTAATATTGGATATTTTAGGTGATGTATAATAGAAGCTTTTTGTCTTGATAGGTTTGTTTTAGTCCCTCTTGGAGTAACAAATCTTACGTTTGATTCTTAGATGTCTCTAATCAAGAGTATCTTAGAAGAATAAAAAATAAGATTGTTCTCAATCAAAAATAAATATATAGGCACATTATCTTTCATCCTAAAACCCTAGTATATTGATTTCTAAAGAAGGCACTATGAAAAGTTTAGTCACTAAAGAATATAATTGCCATTTTAACTATTGTAGCTTAACTAGGATTTGTTTTTTTCATTAAAAAAACAAAAAATATAAATCCGTTGTTGTTTTTCCCCCCAGTCTGAGGATTACTACGACATGAGACGGTTGTATACGATTTTAGGGTCTTCTCTATTTTACAAGGTAAGTTGAAGCTTGAAATTTTTTATAAATGTCCAGTTGCTATATGAACAGACCTAAAGTAAATTTTCTCAACCTTTTACAAACATGAAAAATATATTTATCTCTTTTCCTCTGAATGTTGGTACCATAAAATTAATATCTTAAAATAAGACTTGCACCTACATATTTACAAATACAATAAGTATTTCTGGTTTCCTTACATTCTAAAGCATTTGCAGATGTGTAAAGGAGACACAGTACTTAAGAAGCCAAGTGTGTAAGAGGCAAGAGCAATACTTCTTGATTTCTTTTTGCAGCAGTGTGCATTTTTCGTATCTTCAGACATAACCATGCATCTTTTTAGTAAATCTTCTAACATTAAGTAGTTGGCTTCCATGTAAAGCAAATTAAGCATCAAATGGATTTAAGAATTTTCATTTTTCAAAAATATTTTAAAGCATATCTAAAAAAGAATCAGACAATACAGAAGGGTACACAGTGAAAAGTAAGTCTCTCCCCACCTCAGCTCTCACTTCTCCACTTTCCCTCTTCAGAATTCACTTCTTTTCTGATTTTGCCAAACCCTTAGGCTCTTACTGCTCAGAGGTGATCTTGCTTTGTGCCAAAGTCTACTGTTGTGGGCTTAAGTTATCATAAATATTTGATCTCTATTTGACCTCAGGGAAGACGACATTTATTTTTACTGCGTCTTCATTTATTCTGTTTGAATAAGTACCTATAAAATTCTTAGAAATATATTATGCAGTTATTGTTTGATATCACTGGTTGACTTTTGTTCTTTATGGTTAAATTCAAGGGTTATTTGATCTGCAGTCATTTGCCTAAGGATGATCTTATTGACATTGCTGTATACTGTCGCCACTATTGCCTATTGCCGTTAGCAGCAAAACAGAGAATTGGTCAGTTGGTAATATGGAGAGAAGTATTTCCTCGACATCACCTCCAACCTTCTACAGACTCAAACACTGAAGTCTTTCAGGAACCTGAAGGGAGATATTTTTTGCTAATTGTTGGCTTGGTAAGTTTCCCTTGGCCTCTTTCTTGGGATTTTTTTTTCTTTTGCTATTTAATAAGTAAATACACAAACAGACATGATAATTTAAAATTATGAGCATGTCAAATACCAGTATTCAATGAAATGTTATATGCCCCTTATTCCTTTTCTTTTGTTTCCATTTAATACTCGTGGAGAAATATTAATGAAACCCAGGATAAGATTTTAGCAGGTTCTTAAGATCTTTTGTTCCCATTTCTATAGTGGTTTTATCCTCTGGTTTGTTTGGGGAAATAGAGGGAGACATGAAAAGAATATAGAATCAGAGTAAATGTGTGATTGTAAATGAAAGGACTTCCAATAATTGAAGCTCTTCGAAAGCTATCTTAGGCAACTCCATGTGCCAAAAGTAGTGACTGATGGTATATCAGGATAAGGCAATATGAGATTTGTCTTCAAGGGTGATCAGGAAGCATTGAGAATAATTAAGAAGGAAAGGGGAGGAAGGAGTTTTTAATAATCGCCACATGATTATCCCATGTCTTTAGTATTCATAAATTTATGCATGCATATTACATATAAATATTTTCATGTAGCTAAACCTATATTAATAATTTTTTTCTTATAGAGACATTATATGTTATGTGTACTATTAGAAGCTGGAGGCTGTGCATCCAAAGCTATTGGGAATCCTGGACCAGACTGTATATATGTGGATCAGGTCAGAACAACTCTTCACCAGCTGGAAGGAGTAGATTCCCGCATAAATGAATGGTTAGCATCTTCTCCAGGCCCCTGTTTGTCTTGTGCTGACTGGTTCCTTGCTGGATCACATGAAAAATTAGATAGTTTGACCACCTCACCTATCCTCAGTATGCTGCAAGGTACTTCCAAAGTAGCAACCTCTCCAACATGCAGAAGAACTCTTTTTGGTGACTATTCCTTAAAAACACGTAAACCCAGTCCTTCCCGAAACAGTGGAGGATCTGACAATGGCTGTGAAGGTGGAGAAGGTGTTGGCCTGAGTGCCTGCATTACCCTGGATGCAGTACGGAAACAAAGAGACTCTCAGGGCTCTGATGGTTCAGAAGAAGGTGGGGCCTTGCTTAAGGTATGTGTTCCTGCAAGTGTGTACATTCTGAGGGCTAAGCTGTCTTTCCAGACCCTATTTTATAATTGCAAGAGAATTTTTAGTGGCAGATCATTCTTCATTTGAACTGGTGGTTGTTTTAATCACTGTTAGCAAACCAATGATTCAGAACCAAAAAGAGAAGGAAATATCAAGTGATAAAACAGTAGCCCCTTAACATGCAGGACATCTGCTTGACATGACCTAAAAGTAGGGAAACTTTAATCCTGCTTCCCCTGTTCATCTCTTTCTTCTCTATTCACAATGTTAACAGGGAAAATCCTTGGTGTGAGGCATTTATGGTGCTGATCTGACTAAATAGCCAATGAAATGTTCAGCAGAAACAAAAAGAATCAGAAACTTAAAAAATATATATGTATGTACATATTTGTATGTGTTATTCTATCTTGTTATGGATTTTTTTTGTCTGTACCTGTAAACGTCTGGTCTCCATACTCAAGAATTCAAAATCTGACTATAAAGCAGAGAACGTTCATTTTTCAGATTATGTATCATTCTTCTGTGTTTTTTTTCCATGAAAATACAATAACACATCCAAATGATGATCAGAGTAATCACCTTGGGAGGCTTTGTACTTATTCTAGTGACACTGCTCTTTCAAAACATTTTTGAAACTTGTCCTTTGGGTGGATGGAGGTGATGCCAGACAAGGCATGAAGAAGGAGGAGTCTGAGAAGGGGCACGAATAAAATATGAGATTCTGAGTGTCATGGCATAAATAACCATAGATTCGCTCTCCTAATTCCAAACAGTAGAGCTCTCTTGGAGCCCTAAGGGGATGTATTTAGGAAGTAGCCACGTTGGTACTGTACTCATTATCCCAGTCAGTGAAATTGGTAGGAAATATAGTTTAAGAGAATTTGGATAGATTTAAGAAGCCATGAGAAACTCAATTAATCTCTAAGATTCAGTTGATTAAACACCTACTATGAACCAACGGCCATGCTACACAAAGGACATACAAAGGTGAATAAGACACAGCCCCTAACTTTGAGGAGTGCAGAGTCTAGGGAGAGAGACAAGTATGCATCCAAATAATTGTAACAAAACCTGGTAATAGCTCTGGTAGAAGGTTTTCAGGGAGAACTATCATGTCCTCCTCTGACATGGCCCTGGGGTCACTGTTAGCAAAGGATAAGCCAAGAGGTACAAGTTAGCATCAAAACTATTGAAAAGAAACATTGCAAAATAGTAAGTAGTCTTAAAAGGATTTTTAGTGTTTACGTTATTTTTGCTGTTTGATTTCATTCTTAGATATAAACTGATCTACTCAACTGTATTTTTCAGGTCACTAAAAAGAAGTCTGTTCTTCCAAATCCATTTCATTTGGGGAACTTGAAAAAGGACCTTTCAGAAAAAGAATTGGAAATATATAACACAATGAAGTAAGAAACTTCCATATGATATTCTTTTTCACTTAAACTCTGTGTCTTCAAGGAGTCTTGTAATGAGAAAGTACTTGTTCATAACATGTGGAGATTTTACTCCAGAAGTGTAATTATGATATATCTTACATACTGAAGGTAATATCTATGCTATTTCTCTAATTTTTTCATCACACATATAGGAAACATACTCATAAGAGATTAAAAAACATACAAAGTAATATTTCCAAATGTGGGAGTCCCCCTTTATCTCTCTTCCACAGGTCACCTCCCTTTTATGTGTCTAATTTTTAAATTAGACTTTACTATTTTTAGACTCTGGTGGATGCTGTGGTCTGCTGCCCAGATAACTCCTTAGCCTGGGGTACCCATTCCTGGTGCTCGGGAGTGATGGCTGCTAATGGCTCACAGCTGAGTCCCTCCCTGCCTGGCCTTGCCCTACTTGGAAGTTTATTGTCTCAGCCAAGGTTCCTTACAGCTTCTCCCTGGAAGTAGCCCACATCTAATGACTAACAGATAAGTGTGTACAAAGGCTTGGCCTCTTCCTAAATTCAAGACAACTCTGAAAGGCCATCTAAGCTTCAGAGTTGCTGGTGGTATCTGCTGAGACCTGTGTTTCAACGTCAGTGAAGTTCAGCTTCTCCCTCTGCTCAGTCCTTCACGCTTCCCCCGACAGGTGTTGCTCCCAGGAGTACTTCCTAGTAAACTTCCTCCCTGCGTCTCTCCCTCTCAGAGTCTGGGGCCAGGGAACTGAGCCTGTAACACCCTCTTTAGAAAATAGGTAAAACTTCAAACTTACATTAAGTAGAGAATTCTGAAGTAAAAGGAACTGAGAGGAGCGTGTTTAGCAACTTAAACTGTCTATATTATTAAAATATGAAATATTACATACTCACTTGTGCAACTATTATGTGGTGATAAGCAAGTCTGCCTGAGCTTTGCCTAGTATTTAATTACGATGTCATGTGTGGGATCAATTAGTGTAACAAACTCTTTATCTGAATAAGTAGATGTGTACAAATAGAATTGACACAAAAAAAGAAGTTCAGAGTTACCACCTTCTTAATCATTGAAATATTTTATAAGTTCAAATATGTATGTCACAGAGTTGTCAGGAAAAGCTTTTTCTGAAGTCAGGGCAAAAACAGGTAATTTGCATAAAATAATGCATTGGAAATTTAATGTGTTAAAATTTGATATTTAATGACTTCAGATACGATATTTAATTTTTTAATAGTTAAAAATATTTTTTAAACAAAGAAATCTAAGTTAAACCTTTTGTGGAACCCTGAAACACCTTCTTAAAATCCTAGTCTTCCATTAAATAAAAACTACTGCTCTGAAATTTTATTACTTCCATAAATGTTATTTTTTTTAAATATCTGTGTTATTTTGGCCTTTTCTCTGGTAAAAGGAAATTCAGTTTTCCAAGTCCCATGTCTTAAACATAAATTCATATGTGATGTAAACCATAGGCATTCCTATTTAAAAAGATGCTACAGATACATATTTATTCTCTTTTTAAAAAAATTTGTTTTGTTGAGGTAACGTTGGTTTATAACATTGTATAAATTTCAGGTGTACATCATCATATTTCAACTTCTGTGTATATTACCTTGTGTTCACCCACAAAAGTCTAGCTTCCATTCATTACTGTACAAATGTGCCCCCTTACCCCTTTCATCCTCCCCCCATCCCCCTTCCCCTCTGGTAATCACCAACCTGTTCTCTCTATTAATGTGTTTGTTTGCTTGTTTATCTTCCATATGTGAGTGAAATCATATGGTATTTGTCTTTCGCTGTCAGACTTATTTCACTTAGCATAATACCCTCAAGGTTCCTCCATGATTTCACGAATAGCAAGACTTCATCTTTTTTATGGCTAATAGTCTGTTGTGTATATGTGTACACACATCTTCTGTATTCACATGCACACATCTTCTTTATTCATTCATTCATCGATGTGCACTTAAGTTGTTTCCAAGCCTTGGCTATTGTGGATAATACTGCAATGAACATAGGGGTTCATATATCTTTTTTGAATTAGTGTTTTCCTGTTCTTTGGATAAATACCCAGAAGTGGAATAGCTGGATCATTAGTCTCTTTATTGACATGGAAAGATGTTCATACTATGTAGTTAATTTAAAAAGTGTGATATAAAACTGTGTAATATATTATTCTAATTTGTATATACGCATTTTTGTAAAATAAAAATATATAACATATCAAAACTAATAATGTACACAAAACATTTTATTCAGTAACCAAGTCCTATCCATTCTGCATTCTAATAATGCTTGATTCCATTCAATCCCTAATGGTGCTACCCTAGTTCAGGCTCCCATTTTCTCACCCGATTTACTGCAGCAGACTCTCAACTCCCAGCCTACCCCGAATCCATTCTCTACTGCAGGAGTGACCTTTCTGAAGAAGAAAGCTAATGTCTGCTTTTTTTACAAATATTTTATCTTCCCATTGGGTAATTCCTTGTTTGATGATTTTTAAACTTTCATTTTTTACACTAAGTGGGTTAAAATACATTGAGTGAGTTTATGGTTTTCAAGAGCTAAACTTGCTCATTGTTCTTTGGAGGCTTTTTGGGGAGAAAATTAAAAATGACAACAAAAATATTAATTCTAAACCTCCCCGAAAAAAAACCTTATTAATAACTCTTTTTTAAAAGAGTCATTTCTATTCTGTACCTTTTCTTGAATTTTAAGACCTCTGGATTAAAACGTATGTTTTAAATTATTTTTCTTTTTGAATAATAATAATTTCTTTCATCTTGATTGAGTTTTTATCAATTAAAAAAATATAAGCCACCAGTTGTTAATGAGCCAGCCACCTTTTGGAAATGTATGAGAAAAATTTGTAGATGATCTCCTTCCATGCCTACCCTGATCTCAAAAGAAAACCAAGGCCATAAGTCAGCGATAAGAAGAAGTTATTCTGATCATGCTGCCTAATTTACAGTTTAACAGGAATTTAACTAGCACAGCTGATTGAGTCAGTATCTAGGCTAAAAGCTGGAAGATGCCTTTTCTTTGCCTCTGTACTTAAAGCTGCAAAAAAGTCAACTGAAGGAACTTTGTAATATAGACAATACAATTAGAATGGAGCAGCCTGAGTGTTTGAGATGCAGATGGAGAATTGGTGTCCGTATATTTAAAGATTACCCATCAGAAGTCAGCAATGGAGAGGAAAAAGCAAGGTATAGTGGAGCAAGCTTCAGAGTCAGCTAAGCTCTGCCCCTTGGCCATGTGACCTCAAGCCAATTAATCCAAGTCCTCTGAACATTGATTTCCTCATGGTTAAAATGAAGAGAGTAATATTTAATATCTTGCAGCGTCCTTATGAGAATTAAGACTAAGATGTTGTAAAGCACCTACCCTGGTATATAGAGAACATTCCATATATGATAACTATTATTTTTATTTTATTGTTGCTGTTCTTTAGCTCTTCTTACTACTGGTAGAAATAAGCAGTACTTACAGGTTCTGCTGGCCTGTCTGGGACCTAAATAGGGGAAGAAGAAGAATGGAGAAATGAAAATATAGTAAGAGAACACAGAAGAGAAGGAAGACTGTAATGATGAGAAGCAGTAGAATGCTACTAGTAATTGCTGTGGGATTCTAGAATATTAACCCAGCTTTGCAGTTGGTGATAACCATTTTGTTTTTCTTCAGGATCATCAGTTTGACTAGCATGGTAAAAGACTTTAATGCTACTAACTTAAATGTGTTTAGTCTGTTGGAAGATGTTTTTGTATGTGGTCTACCCTAGACTGATACCTTGCTTATGGTTTGTAGATATCTGAGCCAGACAGGACTGAGTTATTCATTACCAACCGTGGAAAAACAAGGTTTTAGCCAATTTGGGTTGGTTAGCAAAGGGATGATTAAGTTACTTGCAAATGAATTGGTGTTTGTTTATCCTTGCATAACAAATAGTACTTGCCTCCACAAGGAAATTGATAGTAACTCTAGCCTGTACTTCAGTCAAAGGGGAAGAGGAAGAGGGAATTAAATGTTTGGCCTAGTTTCCGTTCCCTAATTGAACTTCTAGTATTATGTTGTAGATAAAAGCATATTAGGAGTCTACAAAATTCAAAATGAAGCAATGTTTTTAAGTTTACTTAAATATCTTTTTTCTTTTCAAGATTGACATCTGGTCCTGAGAACACACTTTTCCACTATGTTGCCTTAGAAACAGTGCAAGGGATCTTTGTTACTCCTACCCATGAAGAGGTGGCACAGCTAAGTGGCTCTATCCACCCTCAGCTCATAAAGAATTTCCATCGCTGTTGTCTCTCCATTCGTGCAATTTTCCAGCAGACATTGGTGGAAGAGGTAGGGCACTGCTATAAATATAGTTTTCTGCCAATTTCATTTCCAGATCTCTAAATATTCTCCCTAAAAGTTTTTTAATCAATGTGTCTAGCAATGACTATTTTCATTTAAATTTTTTTTTAATAGTCACCCAATCTAATTTGAGTGCCAAAAGGATTATACTCAAGGTACTTAACTTCAAAGCATTGTTTCACAATACTGAGTTTGATGTCCTGGATTAGTGTTTCAGGAAGTGGTGGACCTGTGTTTTTCTATAGCAAAGTAGAATATAGTAATTTGTAATGTAAATTCGCCTCTCCTATTTGATATCTGTGACTCAACCATTATTTGGACAGTAACATCTGCCAGTTGGTAACTCTGATCATTCTTTAAGTATTCAACTAGCAGTGTAAGGTATTTTGGAACATAATGAGGTAAAGTACAGCACTAAACACAATACCGTTGAAGATGTTTTAGCCACTTGATTGGTTGGTTGCTTGCTTGCTTTTCAATCCAGAATGAAGTTTCATTTAAATATTGTACATGTTGCATACAATTAAAATATCAATTAGATTGTTTTAATGGAAAGGAAAGATACATGTTGATTTCTTGAAAAGGGTAAACATGCAGAAGTTTACTTGTGACTGGTCAAACATTATACAGCTAAGAAAAACCTCTCTGAGGATGATTGTAATGTATATAGGAACACATGGTAAGGATGCTAAATTTGTGCAGAACTTGGGTTAAAGGTGGAGGAACATTGGGCTGCGAATAAGGAATCCTAGACTGAGCCTCGACTCTTCCCATATCGTCAGCTATAAAATGAATGGGCTGAATGATATCATCTCTTAGGACTCATTCAGCAGTAAAATTCTGTGTCTTATAGGATTTCTTCTTTGAGCTGTCAGAAATTGGTATTCAGCATAATGTTATGTTTGACCATGTATCCCTTTGTGCTTTGCGTTTTATGCTTCTCCTTTCCTATTTAACAGATTCTATAAAGGAACGTTTCATTAACTTACTCAGTAATATTTACTAATGTAAATTAGCCTTTCCCATATTATTTAAATATTGAGGTACCTACTATGCAGTAGGCACTATTCTAGGTGCTGTGGATACGGCAGTGAACAAGACAAAGTGCCTTTCCTCCTGAAGCCTATCTTCTAACAGGGGAGACTAATGAAGTAGTCTTAAGTATTAAGTCTTAAGTATTAGGATCAGCAAGTAGTGTAATATGTCAGGTAGGATAAGTTTCAAGAGGAATAATAAAACAAAGTAAGGATGAGAAGTGGGGGTTACTATTTTAAAAGATCCCTTTGATCATGTCAAGTAATAGCTGAACAGAGACCTGAATGAAGTGAGGGAGCAAGCCATGCGGCAGATCTGGAGGCAGAGCTTCCACAGAGGAAACAGCAAGTGCAAAGCCACAGAAGTAGCTGTGGCTGAGAGCACTGGAGCAGACTGCATGGGGAGGAGAGTGGTGGGAGTTGAGATGGCCTGGGTAGCAGGGCCTGATAGACTTCAGGACTCTGGGCCTTGTTATGAAGGGGATGGGAGGTTCTCAGTCTGTTCTCAACAGAGCAGGAACATGGTCTTTAGTTTTTGGAAGGATCACTCAGGCTACTGTGGGAAGAACAGGCGCTGTAGGGTTGCAAGGGTGGAGGCAGAGACAGTTAGGCTATGGAAATTCTCAAAGCAAGAATGATAGTGGCTTTTGGAGGCTGGATATATTTTGGAAAGTAAGCCAAAAGGATTTGTTGACAGATTAGATGAGGATTACGAGAGAAAGAGAAGAATCTAGGATCACTCCACTGTTTTGGCCTGAGCCTTACAAAAAGTCTTTATATTCCAAATGAATCATTGTTTTGCTAATGATTTAATCAATGGGAAATTGAGAGTGTACATCAGAGGAAGAGACAAATACTGCTTTAAGTATATGTGTTTTAAGTATATTAAAAAATCATCTATTCATTTAGTAACCTCCTCATTAGTAATCTATTCATTAAGTATCTACTGTGTACCAGGCACTGGTGCTTTCAAAAAATACAAAGATGAAATGTTTCTGTCCTGGAAAAATGCTTATAATGTCTTCTGGGGAAGAAAGACTTACAAACTGCTAGTATAACGTAATGTAAATACTAATAATATAGGGCTGTGAACAAAATGTTCCCTGGGAGAGTCAAGGGACACTTTATGAAGTCTCTTTTAGGAGGTGGCATTTCCAGTATAAGGAAGAGTAGAAATTTTGCTACTGGTAAGGAGAAGAATGTCATGGCAGGCACTTAAGTATTAGGATCAGCCAATTCAAATCTCTATGTGAAAACATTTTAAAGTAACACTATTAATACCAGTTAATACTAATAATACCTATTAATTTACAGAAAAAGAAAGCAGGAAATGGTGGAGCTCCATCAGGGTCTACTAATTCAGTGTCTTCTCTTCACCCTGTGAAAGAACATGGTGTGTTGTTTGAGTGCTCACCTGAAAACTGGACTGATCAGAGAAAAGCACCACCAGTTATGGCTTACTGGGTAGTAGGGTAAGGCGGAAAAAAAAGAATTCAAAAGTGAATTAAAATGTAAGAAAAATGAAAGAAAAGTGGTAAAGGAGATAAACGTTAAGATGTAGGCATAGAATTATTAATCTAACTATAATATTTTAATATATTTTAGAATTTTATTTTATTTGCTAAGTATCTCCTTCGAATTCCTCCCAAATCTTTTTTCTATTAAAAAAAATAGCTTATTCAGTTATCTTACAAAATTACGTTAGTAAACACCAAAGGATAATGACGCTACAATTTTATTGCTATTTCCTTCCTTCCATCCCTGCTTCCTTCCTTTCTTCCCTCTCTCCTCCTTTCTTCCCTCTCTCCTCCTTTCTTTCCCTCTTCTCTTCCCCTCTCCTCTCCCTGCTGACCCCCAGCAACTGTAAGACCCTGCCTGACCTGGCCTGTGCCCACCTCTCTGTTTCCGCCTTCTATCTCTCTCCTCCTCCATCCCCTGTGCACAGCCACATTGGCCCCAATCGAATCTTGTTCTTGCTACTCCTTTTGTGTGGGGTGTTCTACCTCTCAACCTTTGCATGTCTGGCTCTTTGATATTCAGACCACTGCTCACAGGTCATCTTCTCAAAGAAAGGATTCATGATCTCTTTCCCACATTAGTTGTTCTCTGTTATATCACCCCTTTATTGTTTATTTTCTTGTTTATGGTCTTTCTGCCCCTCACTAGAATGTCAGCTTTATGAGCTCAGGAATCGTATCTGTCTTGTCTACCACTGGTACCTGCAACAGCACCTGGCACGTAGTCACTTGATAAATAGGTAACAATTTAGTAAATGGAGATATGCTTGGCAAGATGTGGTAGTGGGTGGGTGATATAGCAAACACAAAGATAAAATTACAGTCATTGCATCTAATGGTCATACATGTAGCAGAATAAATATGAAATATGCTCAAATGTCTATATATTTATGGATATAGATATCTTTATAGAAAGATAGATGTATATATATGTAATAAATTAGTTGATGCAACCAAATGCTATGGGAATTCTGAGGAAGAGGGAAAAATCTAAACTAGGATTACAAAGAAAGGCTTAGAGATTCCATTTGAGCTGCTTTAGAAAATGAATTGAATTTGAATAGAACATTCTAGGAAAAGGATGAGACGAACAAAGACCCACACAAGGGAAATCATAAGGCATAGCAGTGAGTAGACTGGTTTGCCAGGATGGTAAAGGAATGACATATACAAAGATAAAGTGAAAGATCAAGCTGGAAAGCTAAGTCAGGACCACCAAGGAGAGCCGTCGATTCCTGACTAAGGAATTGAATTTTGAGGGAAATATTGAGTCACTGACGGTTCTTTGAGTTGGGGTAAAGAACTGATGGCGGAAGGGGCACAGAGATGAGACTAGTGTACTGGACACCTAACATGTAGTACTAGGCTGTATGACAGATGCTTTACAGACATCCAAAGCAGTAGTTCCCATGTGCTAGTCCATGGGATTTAGAATCGCTGAGTCACTTGTTAAAATCAGAGATGCCTGCGCCCCACCCCAGACCTCCTGAACCAGAATTTATGGGAGTGGGACTCTGTGTTTTTAGTAAGCTCCCTTGTGATTCTGATGTGTAACCAGCCAAACTTGAAAGCATCAGCATAGGCTTAACTCCATGTAGTGAGATCAGGGCTGTGTTATTGGAAGACTAAGCTAGGAGCAGCAGGTGGAATAGTGTAGACACAAGAGAGAATAGAGAGATAAGAAGAACAGTTAGGGACACACACAGGTGTGCAGTGGAGACTTAACTACATTCACAACAATTGGAATAGAATCAAGAGGGGTTGAATTATGATGATGCAGATCTATGTCAAATAGAGAAATTTAAAGAAGTCAGGCAGAACTACCCCTGATTTAAATAGTTTGATTTATATACATTAGTTTTGATTAAATAGATTAAAATTTTAACTCTTTAAGAAAACCAAATAAAGTTTCAATGTTAATCCCAACTCAATACTATCTATAAAAAGAACTATCATATATCTAATGTTTTAATAGTAATTAACCTTTAGAAAGTAAATGGCAATGTTTAATAACTATTGTACTTAAAATGATGGTAACACCATTAGCTTTATTGTAATAATAATGACTAAATTTAATATTTAAAAACTGAAGGATATGGTAATACATATTAATAAAATAGACTTTTTACACTCTGGAAAAATTAAAATAATTGACCTAAGGCATATATTATTTATTTAAAAATAAACCTAGCTGGATTTCCCCTACTAGATTAGTGGTTTTTGATTTATCACTGATTCTTTCAGAAACAAAAAAAATAAAATAAATTGAAAGGTTGGAGTTCTTTCCCTTTGTTTTTTGTGTTTTGAATTTCTGAAATGAGTGTGTTCTTTTCCTCTACAGGAGACTCTTTGTTCATCCCAAACTTCAAGAACTTTACGTCTGTTTTCACGACTCAGTAACAGAAATTGCCATCGAAATGGCTTTTAAATTGTTCTTTGGATTAACCTTGTAGTTGTGTTTTCTTGATGTACGGCAACACTGTGCCTGGAGCATTGAGCAATGGTAGAATTGCTGACATTCATACACAGAGAGATAAAGTTTAGCTTCTTTTCCCTGTTCAGTATTGAACGTAATATTGTTAAATATTGAGATGATATGCTGTTGGATTTGATGCACTAAATCCTGTGTAGTATTGTGAGACTTTTGAAAAGATACTTGATCAAAATATGAAGAAGGGATTGTTAACTTGTTTCCATTTTGGTATATAACATTAATTTATTGACTAGTTTGAAATAATGTGAAGTGCTTTATATAAAATTAATATAGGACATATTTATCTTGGTTAAATGCTCAATTCATTGTATATCTTTCTCAAAACCAATATTGATATCTGGTGAAAGAATCATGAAATTGGGAGGACATGACCAAGTTCTGTAACTAATTAGTGCTGTGACCATGAGCAAGTCTTTGTACCTCTCTGAGCTCAGTGTTCTCTACAAATGAGATGATTGCATTGAAGTTTCTAAAGTCCCTCTTAAGTAAAATGTGCAGGATTTTTTTCCTCTTGCCTGTTGGTCAGTACCTACATTTGTAATGTCCAAGTTCTGCTTCTTTATTAGAGCAAACACTTTTCTTTAGTTTAAGTATTTTAATAGATACCTCACTGTAAGGGAAGAGCGGAGGAATGAAAATTAAACTTATTGTTTTATTTATTTGATTTCCTTTACTCTTTCAGGTCAGCTCTGTTTTGAGTAGGATATATTTTTAAACTGTCCACAAACTTTCATTGTTTCTCTTTTTGTTAAAATTTATTCAGGTATACACACACATTTTATACGGTTCATGGATTTCAGGAAAGTTGTATGTAAATTTTTTTAAAACCTAATCATGTGAAAGACACTGAAAAAGTTGGCTAAAGAAATCCTATAGTGACTTCTTTTGTTAAATACTAATTTTTGCCTTACAAATATAGATCGTTATGTATTGGTTTTCCCAAAAAGGGATGCTTTAATGAGCAATAATTTACTTGAACTTTAGTAGAGAAAGAAAACTAATGGGATGAGAATTTTCTTTGGCTGTGAGAATTTGGTGGATTGAGAGGAAAGAAGAACATAACAAATACCACATATTTGATTGACATTTACCAATGCATTGTCCTGAAGTCTCAGATGCCCCTAAAACTTTACAGTACTGAGTTCTTTCTTCAGGACTTAAGCTTTGGAAGACAAATTATGCCAGCACATCTCAAGCCAGTCTCTGTATTTCCCCTGCGTCAAACATGAGCCCTGCAGCTTAGTCAGAACCAGCTGCAAAACACAGTGGGTGCACCATTTGAAACATTTGGTCTTAGAAACACTGTTATCCCTCTAGCGTCTGCTTAAGAGATTTTCACCCAGGGGTTTAAGATGCAAACCACTGTATTAGTCCCATTAGTGACTTGTGGGCCTTAATTTTGGCATTCAAAGTAGGGCAAGAAACCTTGGTTCTTGAAATGTAAAAAATGCTTGAAATAGCCTCCCCTTAAGATCACAATATTGGTCAAATGGTAGATACTTTACTACTGTCTTAGGACTGCTTATGTACATACAGTCAGGCGCTGCATAACAACGTTTTGGTCAATGATGAACTACATATACAATGGTAGTCCCATAAGATTAGTACCATATAGCCTAGGTCCGTAATAGGCTACACCATCTAGGTTTGTGTAAGTACACTCTATGATGTTTGCATAATGACAAAATCGTCTAATGATGAATTTTTGTCTAAACATATCCCCGTCGTTAAGCGATGCGGGACTGTATATACAGGGTATTAAGGCACTTTGTTTAAAAGTATTTATTAAATGTCTTAAATTTTTTGATATGTCCCCCAAAACACCATGAGCTGTTTTTAATACTGAGAATTATTAATAAATGCAGCTATTGATCAACTTAGATTTTCAAACAGACTGAACTAAGACGGGTTTTATCATAGGGGACTTTTTGTTTCATTTAATGAAATTTTGGTCTGTTGAACTGCTTTCCTCGTGTCAAAGAATCATGAGACCACTGCTCAATAACTGAAATAGAAAGTTATTTTTGTAGCAGACTACTAATCTTCATAAGGGGAAAATCATTTGCTACATTGTGGAGTACACGATAATGTCCATGTTGCAAAGACATTGCATTCTTAAGAAATAAAACCAAACATTACCTTGGTTTTCATCTCTAAATGGATATTGAAGTAAAGCATTGTAAGTAAACTTAGCTGCCAGTTTTTCCAAATATGTTCAGATTCACATCTGAAAGTAGATGAGTCTCATTATTGGACAATAAGTGTCTATCTGCCACTTTATTAAATAAAGGAGTACAGATACCCCAGAGGTATGCTTTAGCAGATACAGAAACATTCTTTCTTTTTTTTTTTTTCTTAAAGATTTTATTTTTTTCTTTTTTCTCCCCAAAGCCCCCGGGTACATAGTTGCATATTTTTTAGTTGTGGGTCCTAGTTGTGGCATATAGGATGCTGCCTCAGCATGGGTTGATGAGCGGTACCATGTCTGCACCAAGGATTCGAACCCTGAGCTGCCGAAGCACAGCCCCTGAACTTAACCACTCGGCCACAGGGCCAGCCCCCAGAAACATTCTTAAGGTGGATTTTATTAGCATCCTGCAAATGTTCCCTTTCACCAAAGACTATTAATGCAAACGATTCTATAACTACCATTTTAAAAAATATCAAGTACTGTCTTATCACCATCATATATTTTTTAGCCCCCAAAATTATATTTTAGGTCAAACTCCCCCCTCCCCTTTCTTTAGCTCTCTCTTTTTTTCGTTTCGTTTTGTCAGGTTAGAGAAGTGTACTCAGCAAGGGAGAGTTTCTTATTTGTGCCAAGGGACTCATGATGATGATTCTCACTGGCAAGATAGTCAATTTGCCGTGCCTGCTTTGTTATATTTCTAATCCAAATAGGAAAAGCTATGAGACCAATTTACTAGGTTTGTCTGCTTTCAACATTCTTAAAAATAATATCTTGAATAATTATTTGTTGTCTATGTGAGTTCCCTCTAAATAGTGCCTGGCACATGTTATGTGCTGTAAAAGTGTCAGCTACTACTGCTACCACCATTTATTATTGTTATTAAATATCCATTGGTTGAAAACCAAGGAGTCAGCTAAATCATACCTGCTTCTGTACCAAATGTTAGAAAGAAGCTGAGAAAAAGTAGTCAGCACTAAACACTTTTGAGAACAAGGATTTATACTTTGGGTATTTTAAGATATATTATTAAATGTTACTAAAACTTTAATCTGTACACTAAACTGTGTGAAAATAATTTAATTTTGTAGAGTTTTATTTCCATATTCTATATAGTTGAAGCTATTTTTATACTGTATGGATAGTTTTTAATAAAGATGGTTTGGAGGTTTGTTTGCAGTTGTGTTGCCTTTTCTTGCACTTGTCCAGCAAATATTTATTAAATTTCTACTCTGCCAGGCACTGTTCTGGATGCCAGGATACAGCAGTGAACCAAATAGCTAAAAATTCCTGCCCTCACAGAGCTTATGTCCCAGTGAGAGAGGCAGACCACAAATAAGACAAATAAGTAAAATATGTTGGTAAAAGCTAAGAGGGAAAAAAAAAAAGCAAAGCAAGAAAAGGGGATATGAAGCATGGGAGAGAGGGTGGGGAGGGAAACGGTTGCTGAAGTGAGGAGGTGAACCAGGCTGATTTCTAAGGAAAGCAGAGTGAACAGCACAAAGGCCCTGAGACTCCATACTTTTAATATCAACATGTAAATCAGTAGAACTTTTTTGTTCCCTAAGTAAGTAAAATGCAATGCAGCAAGTTAAAATAAAGATTTTTCACCCAGTCTATTGAAAAGAGCTGATTCAAAGCTCTTAATAAGGTAAAAAGCTACATTTCTAAGTACTTTCACGTTTGCTGTCTTCTATCAGTAAATGCATGTCAAAAATAACCTTGAGGCTATCATAAAGGAATATGCTATATTGTCAACTGTAAAGTCAAATGTAGGGGTTGAAGAGGAAGGGAGGCAAGAAAGGAAGGAAGAGAAAATTGCTTGAGGAGCAACAGAATACTTGCTTTTCTGTCTTCAGAGATACCTGTGTTCCCTGTGACCAGAGATGGTTCCTTTGCCCTCTCTTGGCACCTTAAAAAGACAGCCTTACCTGCAGTGTGATTCAAGTAATCCTCCCCTTAAATTTCTCCCTGTGTGCTTGTTAATGCTTCAGATTTCCTTAAAGGAGACTGACCCTTTCATTTTTCAGATTTTTGCAGATAAAATGCCAATCATTTCTTGAATTTGCAATAGATTTCACAAAGGATTCTGAAGTCAATGCAATAAGACTTAAAACTTTTTAAGTCTAGGAATAATGACTAACGCCATCACTTCAGAAATATTAATCTGGCAGCAGTACGTACAATGGAGAGAGATTCAGGATGGAAAATCAGTTAGGTCAGATAAGCTGCTATGGAAAGGAAGGTAGCACCAAACGTGGTACCAGTAGGACTTGGCAACTGGTTTTATGTGAGGTAATCAAAATATTAACACCTGCTTTGGAATCCTTCTGGTCTAAATATTTGTTTTTTTACTAGTGACAAGTAGTATTAAAAGTGTTAACAACACTTGATTAAGAAGAAAATTAGAACTTAAAGTTCAAAAAAGTCACTTTTTATTAGGTGACTCGTTTATTAGAAACCATCAAATAAGCTATAAAAATGGGATCAGGAATATATTATATACTACTACAAGAGGGATCGCCAGGATATGTGAACTGAAAAGGTGAGGTGGAAGAAAATAGGGACAGATAATATGTGCAGGATAGATGTGCATGTACTGAGTATTCTTGCCCAAAGGAGTCAAACCTGAATCTGATAAGCCTCCAGATGAGTTCTGAAAGTGTGGTATGGGGGAGCCACAGGTGTCACCAAGACCCGGTCCGGGACTCTGTGAGGTCCAAACTTTCCTTAATACTAAGACATTATTTGCCTGTTTCAGTCTCATTCTCTCATTAGCCTATAGCGGAGTTTTCCAGTGCTACATGGTGTGTGATATTGCAACAGAGGGCAAAAGCAGTCGTGTAAATCCAGCTGTCTTTATAAAGCCAGACATTAAAGAGATTTTCAAAAATATTAAACAAGGCTATTCTCAATACATTGTTGTTTTGTTTTGAATAATAGTTATTTTAAAATGTCATTTGTCATGTGTTATTATTTTAAAGGAATATATTTATCTTTCAACTTCTGAAACAGTAAATATAACAAAAAACCGAAGGTCTTAAATAATTTTTAAGAGTGAAAAGGGGTTCATTTAGAAAATAAAAAAGTTTGTGAACCACTGTTCTAGAATAGGTCATTGATCCTAAACTTTGCACAGTAGAATTCCCTAAGCCCAAGCATTAGTTAAACAAAACAAAACACCACTCCCCATTTCCTTTGAATTTACAGTCTGGATCGGAACCACTGCTTTAGATAGAATTACCAATTTAAATAAAACACAGGAGAAAGAGGAACGTGTTGAATTATGCTATGGGGGTGCAATCAGCAAAACCAGACAGTGAGAAAGTGACAAGACAAAGGACCCCTGGTAAACTAACGGAGCAGAAATCAAAGCCATTTCTAAGGCGAAATGAAAGGGGATCTCTGGGAGCTAAAACTAAATTCGGTTAATCCCACACTGTTGGCTTACTGCTCTATTTCTTCTTTTTTTAAAAGATTTTATTTTTTTCTTTTCCCAAAGCCCCCCAGTACATAGTTGTATATTCTTCGTTGTGGGTCCTTCTAGTTGTGGCATGTGGGACGCTGCCTCAGCGTGATTTGATGAGCAGTGCCATGTCTGCGCCCAGGATTCAAAGCAAGGAAACACTGGGCCACCAGTAGCAGAGCACGTGAACTTAACCACTCGGCCACAGGGCCAGCCCCTGCTCTATTTTATTTCTGGTTGCTAAATACCCTCACACAGAACTAGCTCTCAGGTCCCTTCCTGCATCTTCCCGGCTCAGACCCCACTGCCTCCCGACCCCCCGCCCCGCCCCCCCCCAGCAAGGAAAGCCGGCACCACGCGCCGGAGGGCCACGTGTCGGGAGTCACGTGGCTGGCGCCAGGTGGCGGGAGGCGGTTGGACACGCCTGCGCAGCTCACCAGGGCCTCCGCTCAGGCGCTGTGGTCTCCCGGCATCCTGAGCGCCGCTTTCCCGCCAGGTCGGCACTGAAGCGGTTTTCAGCTTCCCTTGGTCGTCTTTCCCGCGCGCGTTTTGAGCTGCTGCCGCTCATTTTTACGTCCGTCATCCCACCATGCAGCGTGAACCTCCGAGGAGGAAGCCGGAGAAGAAGGCAGAAAAGCGGCTCTTTGACGCCACGTCCTTCGGGAAGGACCTGCTGGCAGGCGGGGTCGCGGCGGCCGTGTCCAAGACGGCGGTGGCGCCCATCGAGCGGGTGAAGCTGCTGCTGCAGGTGCAGGCGTCGTCCAAGCAGATCAGCCCTGAGGCGCAGTACAAAGGCATGGTGGACTGCCTGGTGCGGATTCCCCAGGAGCAGGGTGCGTACGGGCGGCCCGGCGTCCGGCGGCCTTCCCCCCAAAGAGGGTGGGCCGGGAGCCTGCGATTGCGGGCCCCACGGCCCTGTCTGTCGGTGATGAGTTTGTTTCTTCACTTTCGAGAATTCCATTTCGTAAGCAATCGAAGAGGTTGTGCTTGCCCGGGGCCATGAAGGCCTACCTGTGACCGGTCCTGGTGCAGGGAAGACCACCACCTTCTCTTTCTCTAAATTTCTCCTTCGCAGCACGGTTTACACCTTGGTGCCCCTGTGTCTGGCTCAGAAGGAAAGTGGTTGACTTCCCAGGATTGGGGGAGATGCCATTGGGCACTTTGCTGGGTGTTAACAGATGGTTTAAGTTGCGTAAATATTTGTTGAAATAATGCATTTGAGAAGTATTCCAAATATGGAAACACTGGAGCCTCCCAGTACCCTGGTACTTATTCATTGAAAAGTTCTGTTTAATTATTTTTTTCCCTTGCGGTGACATTGGTTTATAACGGCATGTAAATTTCAGGTGTGCATTGTTGTATATTTTGATTCCTGTGTAGATTACATCACGCTCACCACCCAAAGACTAATTACCGTCCATCACCACACACATGTGCCTAGGCACCCCTTTCATCCTCTTCCCTCCGCCTTCCTCTCTGGTAACCACCAATCCAATCTCCGTTGCTATGTGTTTGTATGTGGTTTTTATCTTCTACTTATGAGTGAGATCATATGGTATTTGACTTTCTCCCTCTGACTTAGTTCACTTAGCATAATACCCTCAAGGTCCATCCATCTTGTCACAAATGGCCGGATTTCATCATTTCTTATGGCTGAGTAGTATTCTGTTGTGTATATATACCACATGTTCTTTATCCATTCGTCCCTTCATGGGCACCTAGGTTGCTTCCAGGTCTTGGCTGTTGTGAATAATGCTGCAGTGAACATAGGGGTGTATGTATCTTTCTGCATTCATGTTTTCATGTTCTATGGAAAAATACCCAGCAGTGGAATAGCTGGATCATATAGTAGACTAGTCTTAATTTTTTGAGGACTCTCCATATGTTTTCCGTAGTGGCTGCACCAGTTTGCACTCCCACCAGCAGTGTATGAGGGTTCCCTTCTCTCCACATCCTCTCCAACACTTACTGTTTCCTGTCTTGTTAATTTTAGCCATTCTGATGGGAGTGAGGTGATATCTCACTGTAGTTTATTTTTATTTATTTTTTTGAGATTGGGACCTGAGCTAACATCTGTAGCCAATCTTATTTTTTTTAGTTTATTTTTCTGCTGCTGCTTGTCCCCGAAGGCCCCCCCCCCACCCCCCTGTACATGGTTGTATATTCTAGTTGTAGGTCCTTCTGGTTGTGCTATGTGGGACGCCGCCTCAGCATGGCTTGACAAGTTGTGCCATGTCCCTGCCCAGGATCCAAAATTGCAAAACCCTTGGCCACCCAAGTGGAGTGTGTGAACTTAACCACTCGGCTTGGCCTGCCCCACTCATTGTAGTTTTGATTTGCATTTCCCTCATAGTTAATGATGTTGAACATCTTTCATGTGCCTGTTGGCCATCTGTATATCTTCTTTGAAGAAATGTCTGTTCAGATCTTTTGCTCATTTTCTAATTGGGTTGTTAGTTTTGTTGTTTGTTGAGATGTATGAATTCTTTATATATTTTGGGTATTAACCCCTTATCAGATATATGGATTGCAAATATCTTCTCCCAGTTGTTAGGTTGTCTTTTCGTCTTGTTTATAGTTTCCTTTGCTGTGCAGAAGCTTTTTAGTTTGATGTAGTCCCATTTTTTTTGTTTTTTCTATTGTTTCCCTTGCCCAGTCAGACATGGTACTTTTAAATATGCTGCTAAGACCAGTGTTGAAGAGTGTACTGCCTATGTTTTCTTCTAGAAGTCTAGTGATTTGAAGTCTTATGTTCAAGTCTTTAATCCATTTTGAGTTAATTTTTTGTATATCTTGTAAGATAATGATCTACTTTCATTCTTTTGCATGTGGCTGTCCAGTTTTCCCAACACCATTTATTGAAGAGACTCCTTTCTCCATTGTATGTTCTTGGCTCCCTTGTTGAAAATTAGCTGTCCATAAAAGTGTGGATTTATTTCTGGGCTCTTGATTCTGTTCCATTGATCTGTGTATCTGTTTTTGTGCCAGTACCATGCTGTTTTGGTTACTATAGTTTTGTTGTATATTTTGAAATCAGGGAGCGTGGTACCCTCCAGCTTCGTTCTTTTTTCTCAGGATTCCTTTGGCTATTTGGGGTCTTCTGTTGTTCCATATAAATTTTAGAATTCCTTGTTCCATTTCTGTGAAAAATGTTGTTGGAACTTTGATAGGGATTGCATTGAATCTGTAGATTGCTTTAGGAAGTATGGACATTTTAACCATGTTAATTCTTCCAATCCAAGAGCACAGAACATCTTCCCATTTTTTTTGTGTTTTCTTTAATTTCTTTCACAATTTTCGGTGTACAGATCTTTCACCTCTTTGGTTAAGTTTATTCCTAGGTATTTTATTCTTTTTGTTGCAATTGTAAATGGGATTATATTCTTAATTTCTCTTTCTGCTACTTTGTTGTTAGTGTATAAAAACCCAACCGATATTTGTATGTTGATTTTGTATCCTGCAACTTGACTGTATTCATTTATCATTTCTAAAAGTTTTTTGTTGGATTCTTCAGGGTCTCTAAATATAAAATCATGTCATCTGCAAGTAGTGACAGTTTCACTTCTTCCTTTCCAATTTGGATCACTTTTATTTCTTTTTCTTTCCTGATTGCTGTGGCTAAGACTTCCAATACTCTGTTAAATAAGAGTGGTGAAAGTGGACATCCTTGTCTAGTTCCTGTTCTTAGAGGGATAGCTTTCTTGTTTTCCTGCATTGAAAATGATATTAGCTGTGGGTTTGTCATATATGGCCTTGATTATGTCAAGGCACTTTCCTCTACACCCATTTTATTCAGAGTTTTTACCATAAATGGATGCTGTATCTTGTCAAATGCTTTCTCTGCATCTAGTGAGATGATCATGTAATTTTTATTCTTGATTTTGTTAATACACTGTATGACATTGATTTATGGATGTTGAACCATCCCTGCATCCCTGGAATAAATCTCACTTGATCATGGTGTATCATCTTTTTCATGTATTGTTGTGTTCCATTTACTAGTGTTTTGTTGAGGATTTTCGCATTCATGTTCATCAGTGATATTGGCCTGTAATTTTCTTTTTTTGTGATGTCTTTGTCAGGTTTTGGTATCAGGGTAATGTTGGCTTCATAGAATGAGTCAGGAAGCTTCTCCTCCTCATCAGTTTTTTGCAAGAGTTTGAGAAGGATAGGTATTAAGTCTTCTTTCAGTGTTTGGTAGAACTCACCAGGAAAGCCATCTGGTCCTGAACTTTTATTTTTTAGGAGGTTTTTGGTTACTGTTTCGATCTCCTTACTGGTGATTGGTCTATTCAAATTCTCTACTACTTCTTCAGTCAGTTTTGGAAGCTTGTATGATTCTAAGAATTTATCTGTTTTTTCTAGATTATCCAATTTGTTGGCGTATAGCTTTTCATAGCATTCTCTTATAATCTTTTGTATTTCTGAGGTGTTCATTGTAATTTCTCCTCTTTCATTTCTGATTCTATTTATTTGAACCTTGTCTCTTTTTTTCTTGGTGAGTCTAGCTAAAGGTTTGTCAGTTTTGTTTATCTTTTCAAAGAACCAGCTGTTGGTTTCATTGATTTTTTCTTTTTTTTTTTTTTTTTAGTCTCTATTTTGTTTATTTCTGCTCTGGTTTTTGTTATTTCCTTCCTTCTGCTGATTTGGGGCTTTGTTTGTTCTTCTTTTTCCAGTTCTGTTAGGTGCACTGTTAGATTGTTTATTTGGGATTTTTCTTGTTGGGGTAGGCCTGAATTGCTATAAACTTACCTCTTAGAACTGCTTTTACTGTATCCCAAAGACTTTGGCTTGTCGTGTTTTCATTTTCATTTGTCTACAGGAATTTTTTGATTTCTCCTTTGATTTCTTTATTGACCCAATCGTTGTTCATTAGCATTTTGTCTAATCTCCACATTTTTGTGGCTTTTCTGATTTTCTTCCTGTAGTTGATTTCTAGTTTCATACCTTTGTGGTCAGAAAAGATGGTTGGTATTATTTCGATCTTCTTAATTTTTTTGAGACTTGTTTTGTGGCCTAATATATGATCAATCCTGGAGAATGTTCCATGTACGTTTGACAAGAATGTGTATTCTGCGGTTTTGGGATGGAATGTTCTATTTATATCTAATATATATCTACTAAGTCCATCTGGTCTAGTGTTTCCATTTAAGGCCGATGTTTCCTTATTGGTCTGTTTGGATGATCTATCCATTGGTGTAAGTAGAGTGTTAAAGTCCCCTACTGGGTCCAGCCCAGTGGTGCAGCTGTTAAGTTTGCATATTCTGCTTCGGCGGCCCAGAGTTCGCCAGTTTGGATCCCGGTGCAGACATGGCACCACTTGGCAAGCCATGCTGTGGCAGGCATCCCACATATAAAGTAGAGGAAGATGGGCATGGATGTTAGCTCAGGGACAGTCTTCCTTAGCAAAAAAAAAAAAAAGAGGAGGATTAGCAGCAGATGTTAGCTCAGGGCTAATCTTCCTCAAATAAAGTTTCCTACTATTATTGTGTTACTGTATATTTCTCCTTTTATGTCTGTTAATAATTGCTTTATATATTTAGGTGCTCATATGTTGGATGCATAGATATTTACAAGTGTTATATCCTCTTGTTGGATTGTTCCGTTTATCATGTAGTGCCCTTCTTTGTCTCTTGTTACAGTTTTTGTTTTAAAGTCTATTTTATCTGATAGAAATGTTGCTACCCCACCTTTCTTTTCTTTGCCATTTGCATGGAGTATCTTTTTCCATCCCTTCACTTTCAGTTTGTGAGTGTCTTTAGATCTGAAGTGTGTCTCTTGTATGCAGCATATATATGGGTCTTGTTTTTTCATCCAATTGGCCACCCTCTGCCTTTTGATTGGAGCATTTAGTTCATTGACATTTAAAGTAGCTATTGATAAATGTGTACATATTGCCGTTTTCTTACTTTTTTTCTGGGTGTTTTAGTACTTTCATCTTCTCTTGCTCTCTTCCCTTATGGTTTAATGGCTTTCTTTAGTATTATGTTTGCGTTCCTTTGTCTTAATTATCTGTGTATTTATTGTAAGTTTCTGATTTGTGACTGCCATGAGGTTCATATATAATAATCTATATATATATAGCCGTCTATACTGAGTTGACAGTCTCTTTAGTTTGACCTCTTTCTAAAAGCTCTCCTCTTTTACACCCCTCCTCCCACATTTTATGTTTTTGGTGTCGTATTAACTTCTTATTTTGTGTGTGTGTATCCATTACCTTCTTATCATTGAAATAGGTAATTTTAGTACCTTTGTCTTTTGACTTCCATATTATCTTCATTGGTGGTTGATTTGCTACCTTTACTGTATTTTTGCCTTTACCAGTGATTTTATTGCCTTTTTTTTTTGGATAATTTTCTTATTTATCCTCTTCTCTTTCCTACTTAAATAAGTCCCTTGGCATTTCCTGTAAAACTGGTTTTTTGGTGATAAACTCCTTTAATTTTTGCTTGTCTGGGAAACACTTTATGTTTCCTCCTATTCTGAATGATAACCTTGCAGAGCAGAGTATTCTTGGCTGTAGATTTTTTCCTTTCAGCACTTTAAAAATTTTGTGCCACTCCCTTCTAGCCTGTAAGGTTTCAGCTGACAAGTCAGCTGATAGCCTTATTGGGTTTCCTTTGTATGTCACTTGTTGCCTTTCTCTTGCAGCTTTTAGGATTCTCTCTTTATCTTTAATTTTGGACATTTTAATTGAAGTGTGTGTTGGTGTAGGCCTCTTTGGGTTTATCTTGTTTGGTTTTCTCTGTGCTTCCTGTACTTGAATGTTTGTTTCCTTCCTTTGGTTAGGAAAGTTTTTCAGCTATCATTTCTTCAAATAGATTCTCTGCCCCTTTGTCTTTCTCTTCTCCTTCTGAGACACCTATAGTGCGAATGTTAGTGTGCTTGATGTTGTCCCAGAGTGCCCTTAGACTGTTCTCATTCTTTTTAATTCTTTTTTCTTTTATCTGTTCAACTTAGGTGATTTCCTCTAGTCTTTTGTCCAGCTTGCTAATGCGTTCTTCTGTATCATCTACTTTGCTGTTTGAGTCCCTCTTCTGAATTTTTCATTTCCAGTATTGTATTCTTCATTTCTGATAAGTTCTTTTTCATATTTTCCCATTCTTTGTTGACATTCTCACTGAGTTCATCCATTCTTCACCCAAGATCATTGAGCATCCTTATGACTTTTTGTTTGAACTCTCAGGTAGATTGTTTATTTCTGCTTCATTTAGTTCTTTTTCTGGGGTTTTGTCCTCTTCCCTTGCTTGGAACATACTCCTTTGCCTCCTCATTTTGCCTCTTTCTCTTTGCTTATATCTGTGTATTAGGTAGGTCAGCTATGTCTCCTGATCTTGGAGAAGTGGCCTTATGTAAGAGATGCCTTTTGAGGCCCAGCAGTGTGTTCCCTCTTGTCACCAGTTCTAAATATTCCAGGAGTGACCCTTGTGTGGGCTACTTGTGTCCTTCTGTTGTGACAGGGTTGCTCTTGCTTCAGGTGCTCAGGGAGTCTAGGCTGTCCCCCTGGCTGGCTGACTGTAATTCTCTGCTGTCTGTGGCTGCTATGGACCCTTCTGTCACTTTATTGGGTTTGGGGAACCCCAGCACAGTTGGCTGCAAGGTCTAAGAGCACATTACTATTGCAGTTTTTCTCTTAAGTGAGTAGACCTCCAGCCTGGCTGGTTGCTAGGCTCAGGGCTTACAATTGCTGTAGGCCTCTGGCCTGCAATGCTGTTATCAGCTCTCTCAGGATTGGAGCTGAGTGGGGAGCACCCAATTGTTTCAGGCTTTGGAAGGTGGGGCCAATCCCCTATGTGGCTGTTTTTGAAGCACACGTTTTCTGTTGCTGATAAGCCCCACAGCCCACAAGTCCACACACACCATCACCACTTTCCTGGCCCATGCACATGTCCTGGCCCCCTGGAGCCTACCCAGATGCTCCACCAACACCCCACCCACTCCATCACTTGTCACGCATGGCCTGCACCCCAGAGGCAGACCACTCACCTGCCTGCAGAGGTTCCCCACTCAGATTATGCAGGCCCAGAAGTTGCCTGAGGCCTGGCTGTTGTGTGGGGCCAGTCCCTAGGGCAGGCTGCCTGCCCTGGCTGAGGTGGATTAAATCAGGTGCTCTAGTGGATGGGGCAGACTGGGCTTACAGGCCAGGGGAAGAACTCCAATGGCATCTGCCAGCATCTGTGTCAGCATGCCTGTATTAAGTCAAAATAATGGCTGCTACCAATGTCTTAGTCCCTGGAGAGGTCTCATGTCTCACCGAGATGCACCCAGAACCTGTCAAGTGAGTCTCTTTTCACCAAAGGACTGTGTACCTTTCTTTCTGGTGATTTTAGGTTGCTTTCTGAAATTTGTGAATTTCTGCAGGGGCCCTTTAAGAGCTGACTTTTTTCCGCTTATGTACGATAGCTTTTCTGGGGATATTCCCGGTTGTAGTTAATAGCCAGCAAAGCCAGATATTATGAGACTCGTCTCAGTTGTGCTGAGTCTGAAGGATGCTTATTGCAGTAATGTGCCCCCATTCAGGTACCCTGCTCCTCCAGGGAAGGATGTGTACCCTAGGGTTGCTCCTGGGTGGCTGTGAAGCTCCGTGGCTTATAAAGGTGGATTTTTCCTCTCCAGAAGGAATTTCTGCTTCTTCCACCTCAGTCAGGACTGTCCCTGTTGCAGGGGTTCTTTTTTATCCAGTTTTCAGTTGTCTCTCAGGGGTAATTGTTCCAAGAATAGTTGTAGCTTGTTTGTGATCATGGGAGGAGGTGAGTTCAGAGTCTGCCTACACCTCAACTTGACACCAACCTCTGTTTAATTCTTGAGAACTGCTGAAGACCAAGGCTGCAACTAAAGAGGCACTCACCTCTGCACAAATTTGAGGGGGGGCTCCAAAAAACTCAATAAATGCAAATAATAGTTTAATGCAGTATTTTTAAAAATCAAAATTAATGTGAAAAATCCAAGATGAGCAAAATATGAAAATTTTAACTACAGGCAGGATCAGTATTACCAGCTTTTCTTTTTGCATCAGGCCCTCTCTTTATTTATAATTTTGATGTTTTTGTTGATTGTGGAATTTTTTCCATTAATATTTAAATGATTTCAAGGAATAAATTATGAAAGTGCTTTATAAACCATTAAATACCCTCCTGTTGCAGAATGGCTCATAAGTTAGGTAAGTGGATAAGAGGATAAATTTCTCAGAAATTTTCTATAACCTACCCATTAGTTGGATTCAATTGAAAACTCTATACAAACTTTAAAAAGGAAATAGATCTGTTTATTGTGTATTCTGGAGAAGGAGTGAAGTGGCTCCACTCCAGTGCAGTCCTTTCTTCCACTTCTAAGTCTAGGGCAGGTTACTCTCCCATAACAAGCCTTCTGTCCCTAGGGATGTGGTTACCACTCTTCTTGACCTTTTGGGTGGGCTACTTAGGGTTGAGGGATAGACTCTTAAGGCATGGTCTAAACTGTGAAGTTAGAGTGCCCATCTGGGAGCTGACTCACATCTTTCACAGTGAGTGGTTTACGTCTCCTCACTTGCATTTATTTTCTCAGAGCAACTTTCCCATTTCCCCCAAGGTTTTTACAGGAAAAGTAGGAAACTGTCTCTCCTTGACTTATATTCTAAGACCTCTTCAGAGAAGTACGGGCCTCTTTATTACTAGCTAATCTGCTTTACATATTTAGTCAGGTAAAGTTAGATATTTTGGTCAGATTTTGCTGACGAGTGCTATTTTCTTTTTCTTTTCTTTTTTTTTAAGATTGGCACCTGAGCTAAACTGTTGCCAATCTTCTTTTTTTTTTTTTCTGCTTTTTCTCCCCAAATCCCTCCGGTACATAGTTGTATATTTTAGTGGTGGGTCCTTCTAGTTGTGGCATGTGGGACGCCGCCTCAACGTGGCCTGATGAGCGGTGCCATGTCCGCACCCATGAGCCAAACCAGTGAAACCCTGGGTTGCCAAAGCAGAGCATGTGAACTTAACCACTTGGCCACAGAGCCAGCCCCTAATTTTTTTTATATTTTAAATGTTTTTTTTGTAATATTTAAACCTAAACATATTCAGTATGGCTCTTGTAAATTGAGATCTTTCTGAACAGTATTCCACTCCCTGCTTTCTTTACGTTCCAAGATGAGAAGATCATAAGCAGAACTTTAAGATGCTTTCTATTCTTATATACAAGGCCTAAGAATACACCATGGTATATCCTATGCTAAGAGTAATTCACAACAGGGATAACATTGCCATCTAGGGGCATTTTTGGAAATTTGTGGGGAATTGTTTGTTTAGCACAGAGAGGGGTGTAATCCTTAATTGCAAAGATATAAAAGGCAAAAGCCAGGGATGGTAAACATCCTGCTTGCTATACGTGGCCAGTCCTACATAACGAAGACTTATCCTGCAGCCAGAATGACTCAGATCTCCCACTGGACTTTCATGTAGCAATAAAATCTGTTTATGATTATCTAAGCCTAGATCCTAACTCTGATTTACTTATAAATACCAACTGTCTGGAGCATAGTTCTAGCACACACTTGTTTCCATTAATGCAGCTGCCATGTAAGCGGAGGGAAGGTTGTACTTTGCTTTGTTCAGAGTTTTACTGAGAGTTGTTCATCATTGTAAAAACTCATGTCAGTGACTCTGCTTGTGGTATTTAGTCACCACATATATCACCTGCATTTGTAACTTGAATTCATGATGGTTATACATATATATGTAGAAATGTATTTATTAAGCCCTTTTTCAAAATGTCAATGTGTATCTTATGTATAACTGGTTCATTATAAGTAGAAGCAAGCATCTGACTATTATATCTATGGTGTGGTCATGCCTTACCAGTTTACTAATTAAAATACATATTTTATTATAAATTCTTTTATTTTCTCTTTCTATATGGCAATGAGGGCATTATATTGATTTTTTTTAAAAGATTTTATTTTTCCTTTTTCTCCCAAAGCCCCCTGGTGCATAGTTGGGTATTTTTAGTTTTGGGTCCTTCTAGTTGTGGCATGTGGGATGCTTCTTCAGCATGGCTTGATGAGCTGTGCCATGTCGGTGCCCAGGATTCTAACCAGTGAAACCCTGGGCCACTGAAGCGGAGTGAGCAAACTTAACCACTCGGCCACAGGGCCAGCCCCATATTGATTTTTTTTTAATTGGTGAAGAGGTGATTGTCGTTGAATTCTATTTCTATATAATAAAGGAAGCATTGTAAAATATTTATATAGAGGCCTTAATTCAGGTAAGGTTTAGAATCACCATGCTAGATCATTCTGGAACTTTACTTGGCAATCAAATTCTGAGATTGTTATTATCTGGAATTTACCTTCTGTCTCTTTTTTGAAAGTCAAGACACGTCCCCATCTCAACTGTTCTGCAGTTTCACTTATTTTTCATGTTTGCTCTAATTTTACTTAGAACTTTTCCTTTCTTTAGGCAACATGCAATGAGCCTGAGAGACATGAACTCAGAAAGCACAACTAGGTGCTCTCTCACTATCTTATCTCATCTCTGCTTTCTTTCCACCCTAGGAATAGAGCTCTTTATTCTTGCCCTGAACATAGCTTTAAACATCTATTCAGGTATCTAATACTTTTTATAAGCTTTCCTTGGCTTATAAAAGCTTCTAGATTTATCCTGTCTGATGCTATTCTTAAAGGTTTACTCTAGTCTTTAGTTGGTTTTGTAACCTTCCACCTTTTATATGTACTTCTATTGAATACTGTTTAAACTTTCATTACACACATAATGCCCATAATAACCATATTATAGTTTATGTTTGCTCAATTTAATGGATTTATAGAGACAAGACTATGAATATGTGAAATTATCAAGAAGATTATGTGAAATATAGATTCATGTACACTGTTCTTAAGAATGAACCTCACCCTAAGGGTACCTTGACATAATAGCAAATGATGGTATAAAAGCATCGTGATTAGCAAGATACCTGAAAATATTGTCTTCTAACTATTCAAATAAATGCTCAATTATGCTCTAATATCTACTAGCTAGAAGTTTTCCTTGACCACCTCTAAGTAGCCTTTCATCATTCTCCGTCTCCATATACTATTTTTGTTCTTATGACCACCTGACATATTTATATAGTTCTTATGGCCGCCTGACATATTTATTTGTTCATTGTCTTTCTCCCTGGCCTCTCTCCCTCAAAATTTAAGCTCCATAAGACTAAGAACTTTGTTCCTAGTGCTATCCCCAGCAGGTCTGCTATGCAGTAGATATCAAATAAAAGGTTTTTACGTCAAGGACCTTTACGTCATCCTTCAATTTCTATTTTGGGTATGTTTTACAAATGTACAGAATGAGAGTAGTATAGTGGCAAAGGTATATAATTTATTTTTTTAATATATACATATTTGAGAGTCATACTTACATATTTTTTTCGCTGATAGGCATACTGTCAAAACATGTTGGAACCCACCAGTCTAGAATATATACCCAAACATGCCTGGCATTCCCATTCTTGGCTAGTAAGTTGACAAGTAAATGGCCCAGTAACTTTTTCTTATTTTCCCATCAGTTCTATTTTAATTCTTATTTATTTTCTCAGAATTAAGTTCAGAGTATGTTTTTCTAACCCTTAAATTTCAAAGAGATTATTTTTTCTTAGCAGTTAAGTCAAAAACTTAGATATTCTGCTATTAGCAGAGGAAGATACCACAATCACTGTTTTTCCCTACCAATTTTGTGATTATATATTAGGTAGCTGTCCTTTTATTCTGTGACTAGACAGTCAAAATACTCCTGCATTTGCGTCACTCTTTCTTTTGCCTGGTTTTATTCTGACCAAAAATACTACTGTTTTTATCCAGAATGGATTTTTATATAGAGGCAGTAGGGATTTAATAGCTCTAGGTCTAGAGTCAGATCTGGAATCGAGTCCCAGCCTTTCCCTTACCTTGTGACCTTGAACAGTTTTTATTTAACCTTTCTCGCCCTCAGTTTCCTCAGTTGTATAGTGGGTATAATAATAGGACCTACCTGATATGGTCATTGTGAGCATTAAACAAGAGAATTCCTGTAAAATATTCAACCACATGTCTAGTGCATAGTTAGTGCTCAGTAAATTTTAACTCTTTAATCATTATGTATGTGTTCTTAAATTTACAAACATGTATTCCTGCTGTTCATTTGTAAATGAGTGTATGGGATAAACTTGCATTACATGTAGAGTAGACTTGTAATCTCTGAGAGAACCTACAGAGGACATAGAGTACCAAAGTATAGTTGAATAAAACCGTGAAACCTGGCCCCCAGAAATATTTCTGTAGAAAATGCATTCAAAATTCCACTTTCAGCTTCCTCCCCCTTTGCATTCTTACCAGGGACATTGGATCTCCTAAAAGCATGGTACAGCAGTGAGATGCAAAGATGGGAATAAGAATAAATTTTTTAAGTGTGTTCTAAGGAAAAAGAGGTTAAAACAAGGCTTCTTAACCTGACATCTGTAGCTTTGGGGAATCTATGAATTCTGTGAAATATATGCAAAAGTATTTTATGTATGCGAGATTACATTTTTTTCAGACATAACCCATTAAGAGCTCCAAGTTTTCCTCTTATACTTCTAGAGATTTACTTGTTTCTAGATTTTCATTGAGACACTGACATTTGTTTTGATGAATCCTCTAGGTTTTTTTATGCAAATATGATTTTGCTACAAGGAACAGATTCTTTAGCCAACTCTAGCAAACTCCTTTAGTCATAAATCTGGCATTCTGTCATGGTCTCATGTCAATTTCCAGATGTCTTTGTCATCAGAATCTTCTATTTATATTTAGTACATTAGCCAAAGTTATAAACCTTACACTGCTCTTATATATGACACTTTTTGTGACATAAATGCTAATTCAGTACTATAATCATAATTACAGAATTATAACTAGCAGCTCATAATCTGAAACTCATAATATCTCAGTACCATCCAACTAAATTAACTGTTTCCAAAATGACTGTTAATATTTAAGAGCCTTGTATAAAATGGAAATTCTATTACCTTTTTGATATATGACATTCTTCTGAACTCGGTTCTTTTTTTTTTAAAACCAATGATGATTTCAACTTAAATCCCATTTGATTAGATGGGTAACTTTCTAGCCAAAATATTCTTCTTGATCCTTTTAAGATTGACTTTCTCCTCTGCCAGTAATCTGTCAATTTGTTAATATATTGTGTTACTATAAACCATGGTCTGGGAAATCAATCTTATTCTTCAATATCATTTACAGAGTCATATTTCACTAAATTTCTCTTCCATGGTCTGACCTCTGAGAAGATACAGATGCTTACCTGTGTTCTTAAATGTGTTTATTGACTATGAAGAACTTAGAAATCACTAAAAATACCTTTAAAAATTAGATGCAGTAACCTCTCTCAGTAATTTACTGTGGCCAAAACTAGCAAGAAATATTCCTCTGTAATTTTCTTACATTTCTCACATTTTAAGATTTTTATTTTGCTTCCATTAAAGAAAAACAGTTGACTTTTCTTAATATAGAAAATATTCACGTGATTAAAGTATTTATGGAAAAGTATTGTAGTTAAGGGACTGAATCGTTGAGCCAGATTGCTTAGGTTTGAATTCCAGCTCTACAATTTTCTGACCAGGTGATCTTGGGCAAGTTACTTAACTTCCTCTGCCTTAGAAGTTGTTTCTAACTTATTTCCTCATGTTTAGAATGGAGAGACCATGCAAAGCAAAATCACAATGAGATTATGAATGGCTTTATCAAAAAGACAAGTCGTCTTGGTGAAGATGTGAAGAAAAGGGAACACTCGTACACTGTTGGTGGGAATGTAAATTGGTGCAGCAGCTATGGAAAACGTTATGGAGGTTCCTCAAAAAATTAAAAATAGAACTACCATATGATCCAGCAATTCTACTTCTGGGTATTTATTCAAGGAAAATGAACAGTATTTTGAAAAGATATGCACTTCTGTGTTCATTGCACCATTATTTATAATAGCCAAGATATGGAAGCAACATGAGTGTCCATCAATAGATGAATGGATAAAGAAGATGTGGTGTATATATAGACAATGGAATATTACTCAGCCATAAAAAAGAATGAAATCTTGCCACTTGCAACAAGATGGATGGACCTAGAGGGTATTATGCTAAGTGAAGTAAGTCAGACAGAGAAAGACAAATACCACATGATTTCACTTATATGTGGAATCTGAAAAAACAAAACAAACGAACAAACAAACTCATAGGTACAAAGAACAAACTGGTCATCAACAGAGGGGAGAAAGGTAGGGGTAAGGGTGAAATAGGTGAAGAGGATTAAGAGGTGCAAATTTCCAGTTATAAATAAGTCACAAGAATGTAACGTACAGCATTGGAATATAGTCAATAATATTTTAATAACTTTATGTGTGACAGATGGTCACTAGACTTGTGGTGATCATTTCATAATGTATGTAAATGTCAGATCACTGTTGTACACCTGACACTAATGTAGTATCGTATGTCAGCCATACTTCAGAAAAAAAATAATAAACCAAGTCACATAACCAAAACAAAACAAAAATAAAATAGAGAGACTAATAGTACCTACCTCATGGGTGATTGTGAGGATTAAATGAATAAAAAACAGTTCCTAGAAATTAGTATTGTTGTTTCTGTTAATATTGCCTCAAAAATTTTTATATTAACAGTTTTTTAAATAGAGTTTTATTTACTGTACTTTAATAATTTTAGGACTTTTCTAAGATTTGTTTCTCCAGAAACCCAAACCTGGAGTAGAGCTTTGGAGTCAGCAGATTTTATTCTAAATCCTGGTTTGGCTAAAACCATGTTTTTAGACAGTTTTTAAACTTTTTAAACTTTCAGTTTGTGCATGTATAAGATGTGTACTATAGGAGAACCTACATCATAAGCATAACGTGATGATTAAATGAAATATAGATATGAAGCTTTTGCCATTGCCTGGCACATCTTTAAATGCTCAGGAAGTGGTAGCTATTACCATTCCATGTTAAATGCCCTCTTATGAGCTGTGAGTACTGAGAAAGTTATTTCTTGGCTGTTAAATGTGATTCTTAATTGTCTTTGTGTGACTGCTTTATATTCAGCTTGCGATTAACCAAGATTCTGTGTTTTTTTCCACAGAGTATACTTACTTAATAAACATCTTTCCCTCTGTATACTTACCTAATCTGACTCTCACTTTCTGAGCACCGGCCTAGTCAACTGAGATGATTTTCATTTTGAGTCTTTATCTTTCAAAGACTGATTCTGGGTATTCTCCAAACTGAGACTAGAAGTATCCTATTCAGAGTAGCAGGGTCAAACCATTTGACAATTTGCAATCTAGTAAATACAGCTAAGGCTGCTGAAGAGCTCGCCTATTGTATTCTAGGGCAACTCTGGATTATAAAGGCAGCTGTGAGTTATAAGGGTAACACAATGACTGAATTGTAAGGATTGGAGTCCATGGAGATTTGAAGTAGGAAGATTATTGACCTCGAAAATTTCCTCCAGTCTCTCCATCAGACCTCTGGAGACTGCTTTGAGTTGTAAATTAATCCCTTTTCTGGCTAGGTTCCAGACCATAAAGATAAGGATGCTTTAGACTCTTTCATCCCTTTCTCATTCTCCTAAGTATGTATACAAACCAATTTTATTCTACCAGCCTTATCACCATAGGAATTGTATATGATGATTTGAAACTGAGGCTAAGGTTTACTAGCTTCTTTGACAAATGTTAATGAGCTCTGTTTTTCTACTAGTAAAGAGCCATATATTCAACTGATAATATTTTCCATAGATTTTCAGGTATTCAAGGCTTTTTATTGGAAATTAGCAAAATTGGAATGGGGTACTTGGAGTTAACACTGCCTTTTTTCTTCAGTGGAGACACACATAAACTTTATTTTTTCTCATGAGAAAGGGTATAAGTTTTAGATACTTCAAATAGATAAGTTTGTTAAAACTATTCTGGGAATTATTTAATAATACGATTTAAGTTTATATTTAGTATGTTTTCTTTTGTAGGTTTCTTCAGTTATTGGCGTGGCAATTTGGCAAATGTTATTCGATATTTTCCGACACAAGCTCTAAACTTTGCTTTTAAGGACAAATACAAACAGCTTTTCATGTCTGGAGTTAATAAAGAAAAACAGGTAAGTATATTTTAATATCTCTAAAATTTTCTAAGAAATAGATTTGTCTTACATGTGATGTTTTATTTGGTGAGGAAGTGCTCAAGTGGTAGAAAATAATTAAAACACAGTAACTGTTAACATAATAGGTAATAAGTTATAGAAATTATATATGAAAAGCAGAATTATATGAACTTTGACAAGTTTCTCTAAGCCTCTTGACACACTTTTAATAACTAAAGAATCTTTTGTCTCAAGGCAATATTTCTCTGAATAAATATTAATTTTAATTAATTTACATTTTGTTATCAGTATTCTACTGCACTAGGAAAATCCAGCATTTTATCTACTTTTATTAAGCAAAAAAAGTGGTCAGAAGATGTATTCCTGCCACTGAGATAATTTATTCCCTAAAGAAGAAATTGTTTCTTCTTTATGAGTAAGGATCTCTTTTACTGAGATTAAAGAGCATAGGAAGATCAGGTCAAGCAAAACAGGAAAACGATAAATTTAAGTTAGAGAATTCTCTTTTTTTATTGCAAAAGTGGTTTTTCTTTTCAAGGTAATCACTCCCTTGGTTACAAAATCTCGGTTTCAAAATTTCCTTCTCGTATGAACTATATGTCATTTGTCCTGGTCTCTGCTTTTTTTAATTTTTATTTTTTTAAAGATTGGCATCTGAGCTAACATCTGTTGCCAGTCATTTTTTTTTCTTCTCCCCAAAGTCCCCCAGTACATAGTTGTATATTCTAGCTGTAGGTCCTTCTGGCTCTGCTATGTGGGACACCATCTCAGCATGGCTTGATGAGTCGTGCTAGGTGTGTGCCCAGGATCCAAACTGGCGAAACCCTGGGTAACCAAAGTGGAGCACACAAACTCAACTACTCCGCCACAGGGCCAGCCCCCAGTTCTGGTCTGTGTGTTGTTGCCTCCATGTACACTGTACCACCTACGTTACTCTCAAGGTCTTCCCTTCACTCTTATGAAGTCTATTCCCCTTCTTTCTCTTTTTCTCTTCCCTTCAACCAACCAACCAACCAACCAAGCTGTCCTAGCAGGTTCTTGAAAAGCAACTGTTTGTGGAATGTTTCTTTGTTGCTCTCTTTAATTTCCTTTTATACCATTTATTGCCTTTTTTTGACAATTTATATTTCATTAACAAATGTTTATTGACTGCTTTCCACTGTATGTAATGAAGTGGGCGGTATAAAGGTAATGAGGAAAATTCTTTAGACTTAGAATCAGAAGATCTGGATTTGGATCCTGGCACTCTGCTTATTTAGCCTTGTGAGTTTTTGGAAGTCACCTCTCTGATCCTTAGTTTCCTCATCTGAAAATTGGATATAATACCTACTTCATAGTTTTATTGTGAGATTTAGATGAGATTACATGTAAAGTGCTTATCATAATGCTGTGCTTTATGGTAGGCACTCAAAAAATGTTCCTGTCGTCTTTAGCAGACAACTCTAATAATTGGAACTTCTCTTGACTCAGAACCTGTGTCAGACCCTAAGACCACCTTCACATTCAGTGATTCACTAGGACTCAGAGAACTCAGAAAAGCTATTATACTCATTACAGCAAAAGGATATAGATTAAAATCAGCAAAGGGAAAAGAACAGAATCCAGGAAAAACTAGCTACAAGCTTCCAGTTGTCCTCTCCTAGTAAAATCACATGGACAGCACTTAATTCTCCCAGCAATGATGTGGGACAACACATATGATATGTTGCTGAACAGGGTTGCTCACCTGAGCCTTTGTGTCCAGAGTTTTGCAGGGAGTCAGTTTCATGGGCATGGCATGTGACAGACCTTTAACCTCTTAGTCTCCAGCCACTACCCCTCTTCCCCAAGAGGTCAGACTGATACAGTTTAGCCCAAAGCCACAAGCAGAAAAAAACAGTTTTCTACTGTAAGTCACATGTAGGCATAAACTGCCTGGAGTGGCCCAAAGCCTCAGGCATAGAAAGATGCCCTTATCAGGTAGGATATTCCAAGGGCTCAGAGGTTATCTTGAAGGAACTGATCAAGGGCCAGTCCTGAATATCTTTTCTGTATGTGCAGGGTTTGGACAATGCAAGCCTGCTGAGTGGACCCTTTATTGAACACTTCCTATCCCACATCCCAAAAAGATAATTCCTATAAGACTAAGCTAAATGGAACAATTAACTCTAGAATTAGCCAGAATTTCTATGGTACTAACATCTATTCCTAGCAGTGTAAATAATATGGCTCTAAAAATTTTAAGTTAACTTTGATCCTTGCTAAAAATCTGTAATAAATTTCAAATTAGTAGGGCCTGAGGTAAAAACATTTTTAGTGTGCCTATAAAGAACATACTGTCTTATTTATAATGTAAAGGTATTCAGTCACAATTAATAGTGTAGTATTTAAATATATATTATTTACTAAATGTGGATACTAATACCCTTATTTTTCTGCCATTGGGTATCAAAATTTTATCCTATATCTGTCCTCCCCCAACAAAACAGTGAAGAAAATATTTTTGGGCTTTTTTTACCTGATCTTAAAAGAGGCAGAGAAGATAGAAAAAACAAATACCATACGTGAGTTTAAAAGTGATTGATCTACCACAATGAGATATCACCACAGACCTATCAGAATGCTAAAATAGTGACAACACCAACTTTTGACAAGGATGCAGAGAAGCTGAATCATTCTTACATTGCTGTTGGGAGTGTAAAAGTATACTGCTGCTCTAGAAAAAGAGTATGACAGTATCTTACAACTAAACATGGGCTTATCATACAACCCAGAAGTTTTACTGTTGGGTGTTTATCCTAGAGAATGAAAACTTATGTTCACACTAAAACCAATGTACACAATGTTCACAGAAGCTTGTTTTATAGTAGACAAAAATCTGGAAATAACCCAGATGTCCTTCAGCAGGTGAGTGGCTAAACAATCTATGGTGCATTACACCATGGAATATTACTCAGCAATAAAGAGGAACAAACTTTTGATTAAAAAAAATGTATGATTCTACTTAGGTACCTAGAGTGGGAAAATTCATAGAGATAGAAAGTAGAATAGAGGTTACCAGGGGCTTGAGGGAGAGGAGATGGGGAGTTGTTATTTTAATGGGTACAAAGTTTCTATTTAGGATATGAAAAAGTTTTGGAAATAGGTAGTAGTGATGTTCATACAGTATCGTGAATGTACTTAATATCACTGAATTATACATTTAAAAATGGCTAAAAGGGTACATTTTTTTTAATGTATATTTTACCGCAACTTTTTAAAAAAGAACAAATTTTTTATACATGGCAGCAACTTTGGATGCTAAGTGAAAAAAAGCCAATCTCGAGTCATTTGCTTTCTGATTCTGTTTGTATAACATTCTTGAAAGGACAAAATTATAGAGATGGAAAACATAATAGGGGTTGCTAGGAGAGAGGCAGGAGGCTGTGGCTGTGAAAGGGTAGCAGTGGGGATCTGTATCATGGCACTGTTGACTGTGGTGGTGGTCACATGAATCTGCACATGTGATCAAACTGCGTAGAACTAAATAGACAGGCACATGGTGAAATCTGAACACTATAGATTTTTATCAGTGTTGATTTCCTCTACTATAGTTATGCTAGATATTACCATTGAGGGAAATTGATTGAAGAGTTTACAGACTCTTTCTCTTATTTCTTAGGATACATGTGAATCTGCAGTCATCTCAAAAAGTTTTTCAAAAATAACCATGGTAGGCAGGTGTGTGCCTACTATGTATTGTTTCACTGAATTTTCACCTCATCCTTTGAGGTAGTTATTTTTATCCCAAATGTGTAGATAAAGAGAGGAAGACTCAGAGCTTAAAGCACTTGCCCAAGTCATTTGTTCAGATCCTATAACTCTCAAATTTGGATCCTTGTACCACACTCTACTTGTCTCTCAGCTGAGGTCACTAGACTGGATGAGCCTTAGCTGAGCCTGGGCATAAAATGTTTCTCTGCTATCCCTTAGCAGTTTCCAGCACAGGCCTCAACAGAGAAGACTTGAACTTCTTCCAGCTCTCTTCCACGCCTAGACAAACTGTTAGAAAAAACTTTGGTCCCAGGGCGTTTGTTCTCTGATGCATCATTGAGTCTGTTCACACAGTATCTATTTGTTGACAGTTGACAACAAACAGGACTGTTTTTCTCCAAAACCCTCAGACTCTTTCATCCTCCTCTCCCTTCCTGATTCCTCTCCATGTCCTTTTCTTTTACGGTATAGTAATATCTGAAATTGCAAGCTTACAATAACTGAAACTCATTTATACTGATAGACCACCTCTCCTGGGTCTATTTTATTTTCAAACTTAATTGTGGAGGGACAGATTTTGTTACATAAACATTTGCAGGATTATCATGCCACGTAGGTTCTAACTTCTTTTTCCTGCTGCTTCTTCCTTCCTTTCTCCCCTGCCGTCCCCTTCCTCCCTTCCTTCCTTCCATCAGTAGGTTGGCCATACTATTTATATATGTTGTGTCTGTCTATGTTAGTTTTTCATAGGCCCCACTTTCACTATCAGAAGTGTCCTAGTTTGAATAATAAGTTTTATGGTCATCTACCCAGAAAGTCATTGATCTGCCCTCTTTCCCTTATCTGGGAAGGAAAAAAAAGGTTAAATAGAATTAAGGTGTACTTTATAAACCTTTATGCTGCATATTGTGTTTGGTTTGGCTTATTTGGTCGTAAGAAGCAGAGACACAAATTACCTCAAGAAAAAGAGGTATTTATTGCAATGACACACTGGTACTGGAATTTAAACCAAAGGCAGCTCTAGGGATCAAATTATAGTCTTCATCTTTGTCTCCCAAGTCACTTGGTCTTTCTCTCTCTAATCTGCTTTTTTGTGTGTTTGCTGTTTTCTCATTATTGCTCACCTTTTTTATTTACCTATATATTTTTTATTTCTTTTAACTTCAATGTTAATATCATAGTGGTCCCTCCTGATCTTTCAGAGGGTCAGAGATTCTTTACCTGGGATCCATGCATGCTTGAGGAATACCTTAATCACATTAAAAGTGTATGTTTATACATAGATGATTTTTATTGGAAGAGGATATATAGCTTTCAACAGTCTCAAAGTAGACTGAGACCTGAAAAAAGTTATTTAATACCTTTTCCATTTCTGTCCTTACTGCTAACTGGCATAGAATTTCTAGAGTCAAATTCCAAAAAAATAGACTCTGGCCTAGCTCGTCTTTTTCCACCAGGTTACAGATTATCTACTAGACTGTGGATTAGCTACCCTGGTGTCAGATGCAATCTCCTGATCTAATTTTCTCTGTGTGATTATGAAACATGGGTACCTATTCAGAACTTGAGTTTCACTTAAAAGGAGCTATGGGAGTCTGAGGACAGTAAGTGGCATTCCTAGTACCCTTCATTAAACTAATATTTATTGAATGCGTTACTATTACTCTGGGCAAGGTCCCATGACTTGTTGTGTGAAATAAAAAGATGAATTAGTAATCCTGGCCTCAAAAAAATGCAAACAACTGAAATTTCCATAAATTGATGAATGGATAAATAAAATGTGGTAAATCTGTATACAATCATGTGCTGCATAATGAGGTTTCAGTCAGTGACAGACTGCATGTACAATGGTGAGCCCATAAGATTAGTACTGTATAGCCTAAATGTCTAGAAAACTATACCATCTAGGTTTATGTAAGTACACTCTGATGTTTGCACGATGACTAAATTTCCTACTGACACATTTTTCAGAACATATCCCCATCATTGACACATGACTGTAATAGAATATTATTTGGCAATAAAAAGGAATGAAGTACTAATACATGCTACAATGTGAATGAGCCTTGAAAACATTATGTTAAATGAAAGAATCCAGTCACAAAAGACTACATATTGTGTTGTTTCCTGTACAGGAAATGTCCGGAACAGGCAAATCTGTAGAGATAGAAAGTAGCTTAATGGTTACCTAGGGCTCAGGTGAGTGTGGGAGGATGTGGAGTGACTGCTAATGGCAAAGGGTTTCTTTCTTGGGGTGATGAAAATATTCTGAAACTGGTGATGGTTGCACAACTCTGTGAATATACTCACAATCCACTGAATTGTATACTGCACGTGGGTGAATCATATGGTGTGTAAATGTATCTCAGTAAAGCTGTTAAATTTTTAAAAAGTGCTAATAATAATAATCCTGGCCTCAAGAAATGTATAGTCTGAAAGAGGTAAGTTAAGACATGTACACAAATAATTATAAATTGAAAATACAAAGTGATTATAAGTACTATTTAAAAAAATGAAAATCTGGAACAAATTGACACATTTTACATATTGGTCACATGATTCACCTTTAAATCTCTGAGAGATGAAGTATTTATGGGAAGAGGGATTACATACAGTTTTGGCTGGGTTAGAGGTCGGAGCCTTCATTGGAAGAAGGAGAATTTAAATTAGAGCATAAATCAATAACTTATTGTCTAAAAACGATAGGAAGGGCATTCCACACCAAGAGAAAATAAAGTTCCAAAGTTATCTGAGACCCAAAACTATTGTTCGAAACAGGAGTAAGAGAATAAAGCAAGAAACTGAGTTTGACTGGCATATTATTCACTTTAATGTATTTAATGATTACAGCAGCCTTGTACCCTAGATTTTCTATAACAGCTCTAATTCAAGTATTCCTTTCTTCTCCAGTAAGCTCTACATGTTGAAGAGCAGTTTACTGGATGTAAGCAGGGCACATTTTACATGTTTATCAAAAAGAACCTCAACAACCCACGTGAACCAATGGATCAATAAGGTCTAATTTACATGCCACTCAACTACATTATAATTGATTTCTGCCAATTTTCATGTTAGCATTTGAACATAATATATATTTTTGAGCTGTTTAATTCTACTAAAATTACAAAATAAAATTGTGGCATTATGAAGTATTACTGCCTGCCCTCCCACCACCAAAAAAGGACACAACTAAAGCCTCCATAGGTACTTGACATTTTAGTCATAACTAACACTATTAACAAAAAGTTTATAATCTAAAGAGATGATTATCTTATGTGGCCTTTTTTGCTATGTGGGCGACTTTTGTTGGAGGCCATTAAAACACAATCTTGGAATTTCAGTATGTCAGCATCTAAACTGTATCTCCCAGACTGCCTGGTAGAAACAAAGGCTGCATGGACATCAAAAGAAGTATTTTGGATAATATGATATGCATTATCATAGATGTTTACTTTGTAAAAGCAGTTTGTAAATCTGGCTTTTTAACCTTAATAAAAAATAACAATTTTAAACAGTGGGGTTCTGTAGTTTAATAACCACTTTTTAATTAATATGTTTCAGTTTTGGAGGTGGTTTTTGGCAAACCTGGCTTCTGGTGGAGCTGCTGGGGCAACATCCTTATGTGTAGTATATCCGCTAGATTTTGCCCGAACCCGATTAGGTGCCGATATTGGAAAAGGTATGGGATTTTTAGAAATACTAAGTCTTCCTTTTTTGTGTTTTGAACGATGTGTTATATACTGTAGAGTTATGCTGTAACAACAGTGTCAGATACAGTCTAAAAATTTTATTCTCAACAAAATAGTAGAGTCATAGCACCTAAAGATTACTACTTTTTTCTTTTCCATTAGAAGAGGGAAGGGGAAGGCCAACATTGTAGTAACAAAAGAGCAAACACAAAGACTGCTTATGACTTAATTCCACTTTTTTCCCTAGAGAGCCGCCTCCCAGATCCCTCCATGCACTTATTCCTGTCTCCACTATGGCTTCTCTCTACGTTAGATGTACAACTCTCATCCTAGAGATTCCCTTTGCCTCTGCCCTTACTTATTTTGTTTATCACATCTTCCTATGTTTTTGTTACACCCTTGTTTTGGTAGATTATGTTCCTTGGGAGCTTTCTCAGAAGAGTGGATGGGAGATAAATTCAGATCTTGCATGTCTGAAAATGTCTTTGTTTTACCCTCTTAATATTTGACCACGTATAAAATTCTACCTTTAAAGTTATTTTCTTTCACAATTTTGAAAGCATTGCACTGGATTCTAGTTTCTAATGTTACTCTTAAGAATTTGATCTCTTACTGCTGATCCTTTTGTAGCTGGCTTTCTTTCTTTTTCATTGCCTTGTATCCCTGATGATCTGACATTTCACAATGATGTATCTTTGTGTGAGACTTTTGTCAGTAGTTGTGGAGGTAACTCACTTGGCCCCATTCAGTCTGGAGTCTTGTGTTCAGTTCTGAGGAGTAAGTCACTTGGCTGCTTAGGGGGAGGTTGTGGACTTTGAGCATCCGGCTGCCACTTTGCTTTCACCACAACAGTTGTACTTAGTTCCTCTGATTTCTAAGCCTTTCTGAGGTTATTGGGTCAAATGGCTCGCAACAATATCTCCTTCTGCAAGATAATAGGTTTCAGCTTTCTCTGCTCTACTTAGTTACCAATCTTCCACCTCCTTTCCATCTTGCTAAAATTTGTGGATTTCATTCTCTGTCATGTACACTTCTTTGCCTATATGGCTTTAAACCTGTTTTATTCCTTTATTATCATTTTACTGGAATTTCTTAAGCAAGCTGAAATTCATTCAACAAATATTTATTGAGCGCCTGGTGTCAACCAGGCCCTGCCTCAGATAGAAGATGTGTGTCTCGCTCACACCTCCCCATATAAAACATGGAACTCATGACTTCTGTACCTTATAGTCTAGTGGAGGACACAAGTGATAAAAAAATGAATAAATGACCAAAATATACTGTCACTTAGAAATAAATGCCATGAAAGAAAATTTAGAAGGAAGTGACATCGGTTTTAGATAAGTGATCAGAGAAAATGCTTCATAAAGGTAGCAGTTTGAGCAAAGATGAAAATATGAGTTGCATGTATCATGTTTAACTGGCAGTCCAAATTTTCTTATTGTCCAGAAAGTGAAAATAACTCGTGTATCTTGTTTTAAGTTCACTTCTGTGGTGGTGTTTTCTCTCAAAATTGGGAGAATTTAGTTTATTTTGAAAGATGGTATTGTATATATAATACTTTAAAAATATTGTCAAGGAGGTCTAGGCCGAGGAAAGATAAAAACAAAACCAGCAAACACTAGAAAGATATAACACCTCATCTAAAATGTTAATGATCCTTAGGGTTACTAGTTTTTAGGTTTGTCTTTTTGCTTTATGTGTCTTTTTGCTCTTCAACTGAACCAAGTCATGGAGTTTTTCATTCCTAAGTATTTTCTGAACTCTAACTAGTAACTTCTCGTAATTTTATTGAAATGTTTTAAGCCAGTCAGATTGCTTGAATTAGATTGCTTTTGTAAGAGATTGATGTTTTCAGTTAAAACCTTTTAAGACACTACTTGAAATCTTAATTATTTTTAAACAGATGGGAAGATTTTGATTTGTTCCCTTTTTTGTTAGATTTCTAAGTGGCACTTCCACATAATTTAAATCTATACAATGTTTAATTAATTTACTTTAATTAAAGTGTTTATCTGATATATAATATTGCTAATAAATTTTAAATGGCTTTATTTTAGGTCCTGAAGAGCGACAATTCAAGGGTTTAGGTGACTGTATCATGAAAATAGCAAAATCAGATGGAATTGTTGGTTTATACCGAGGGTTTGGTGTTTCAGTTCAGGGCATCATTGTGTACCGAGCCTCTTATTTTGGAGCTTATGACACAGTTAAGGTAATTTGGGGCTTTAACTATTAGTATATGTTAAATAAATGGTTTGCCTCTTTTTATTTTTCTAATTAGTAATATGTTCAGCGATTATGTTTACTTTTAATTGTAGAAATGAAAATAAATGATGAAATGAGGCATTATAGAAATCTGTTTAATCATAACTTAGCCATAACCTAGTTAAATTATGACTCTATTATAGATCTAACTTTAGCTATAAAGCATAAACCCAAACATTAGGTTTTTGTGCTGTTTGTACTCAAAGCACACTATACATCATGTTGCAAATAGAAAACATGCTGAGTAGACTTACATCATAATCAAATCTTTGTCATATAGAAAAGCATCTTCTAACAGAGGTTTTCTGATTTTACATTCATTTTATTATCATTTTTTTACGTGCAAATACTTTACTGTCACCATTTTGGAAAGTAAGCACGGCACAATTAGTTAAATGTGTAAATGTTACTATAGCTCAGTTCCTATTGGTACTGTTCAGCTCTGTATTATCTTCTCCAGCTTGTTCTACAAATTCACCTTTTAATTTTAGATTTGAATATCACTTCCATAAAGTAGGAAAGAGAAAGATTAGGATAATGACTACCATTTTTTAAAGCTATTACTTAGTTCTACGAACCTTGTTAAGTACTTCACATCTCACAGTGTAATTTCCTAATAACCATTTTAAATATAGATATAAATATAAAATAATAACCATTTTAAAGATAGATAACCTAAGAATGGTCAAGTAATTTATTTAAGTGGCAAGCAGAAGTTCCATGCTCTTAATTACTACATCTTAATGCTTCTAAAAGGAAGCAATTGAATTAATATCATTATTATTTACTAAATAAGATTAAAACTTGAGGGAAATTTTATGATGGTTTTGTATATTATCTCTGCCCTCCCTCAATAGTAGAAATGCAGTTGAATGTCATTTTTATTGTGGTCTGGACATATTACTTTTAGTTTGTAGTGTATTTTTTAAACAGATAAGTTAATGGAAATTACAGGATCTTGTGTATGTTTCTTTAATCACGGAAAAATTTATATGTACTCTCCCTCTGCTTTTCTCTGCATTTCTTTAGGAATGTTTCTTTACTAGCTTAGAGCTTTAAAGCTGTTTTTCAAATATCATCTATTGATGATAACAGCAGGCATTCTTTAATTTTTTTCAACTTGATGAAGAAGAGCCGTGGAAGAAGAGTTTTGGTCACTGGTGCTCTCTCTTCTAGTTTTAAGTGCCGTTAATAACAAATTTCTTGTAATAGCAAATATGCTTTTCCTTTCAAGTATGCTTTTAAAGTATGGCCATGGATAGCATTCTGCTTTCTTATGGATCTCCTGTTATTATTTTAATCTTTCCACATTAAATCCAACTGTTCTTTATTGCCTTTTAAGTGTAATTGAACCCTCTTTCATATAAGAATTATTCTTTGACTTAAGGATTTAAGATATTTTGGAAATTTAGATGATTACTTGATATGTTTTTCTTTTCTAGGGTCTGTTACCAAAACCAAAGGAAACCCCATTTGTTGTCTCCTTTTTCATTGCTCAAGTTGTGACTACGTGCTCTGGAATACTCTCTTATCCTTTTGACACAGTTAGAAGACGTATGATGATGCAGGTATTTCATATTATTATTTGTAAGCTTAATCAAGTTTTCCAATATCTCTGTTTTCAAGTATAATTTATTCAAGTTTTAGAGAAATTTTGGCTGAAAGGCGTAGGTCATTTGTTTTACTTACTAAAATAAATGGATGATGTCTTCTGTCTTGTATTCTTTCCTATCCCAAAATAGCCATCATCCAGCAAAGCTTCTTTGTCATTTGCTGTCAGAAGAGAAATGCCTTCCACTCCTGTAGCATATATTGTTTGGAGGGTATAGGGGGATGGCAGGGATTGGAAGAGCATGTCTATCTTTTTTTTTTTCTAAGATTTTGTTTTTCCTTTTTCTCCCCAAAGCCTCCCGGTACATAGGTGTATATTTTTAGTTGTGGGTCCTTCTAGTTGTGGCATGTGGGATCCCACCTCAGCATGGCTTGATGAGCTGTGCTGTGTCCGCACCCAGGATCCAAACCAGCAAAACCCTGGGCTGCCAAAGCAGAGCATGTGAACTTAACCCCTTGGCCACAGCGCCGGCCCCGAGCATGTCTATCTTAACTGGATATTAAATTAAGTAGAATATGCCTAGTCACAAGCCATTGACATATGTCATCATCTGTTGTAGTGTATCTTAATAAAAGTAGTACATTTTTCCAAAGATGAAAACTTGTTTATAATGTTGTGTTCTAAATATAAATCCCCAAACCAAAACTTTGATATCTTTGATCTCCATTGATGTTACTTGTTACATTCATTCATTCAGCAAATATTTGAGTGCCTAATCTATGATAAGCTATGGTGACACAAATAAAAAAAGGCAAAACCTGCACCCAAATTCATAGCACAGTTTTGAAAGCATTCAGTTAATGGTTTAAGTAAAAATGTGCGTAGGTTCCAGGCACCTATGGAGGAGGGGTGCCCAGATGCTTAAAGTGATTAGCTATGGCCTCTTGGAGAGCAAAATCTCAGTAAATAGGCTTTTTCTCCAGACAGAGAAGACTAATCAGAGGGGAAAAAACAGACATAGAGGTATGACTGGAGAAGTAGTTCAATACTATCAGATAATAGATTTCATGAGGGCAAGTGAGAATAATGAGACCGGAAAGGTAGAATAGTAATATAATGCTTACTCTGTGCCAGATTTGTCGACTTTACACTTTTACTCATTTAATTCTCAAAACAATGCTATGAGGTGTAGTTACTATCATTATCCTCATTTTATGTCTATGCAGTGGTCCTGGAAGAACCCAGCAGGCCACCTGAAAGGGGAAAGCCTTTATAACTTATTACTTCACTCATGGACTGTCCTTAAAGTTATTCCTTTTATATCTCTGTTTCCTCTTGATCTATATGTAGCTCCAGTTTAGCATATTGAAAAACTCATTAAAATGGGAAATTAACTTGCATATAGACTATGGATTAGGTAAATGGTACTGTATCAATGTTAAATTTTCTGATTTTGCTTCGTGTACTTTGGGTATGTAAGAAAGTATTCTTAGAAAATGCATACTGAAGTGTTTAAAGATAAGGGGCATGATATCTGCAATTTGCCAGCAAAATAACTCAGAAGAAATATTATGAATATGTGAGTTTTTATATATATATTTATTTGTGTGTGTGTGTGTATTGCCAGGGCTGCCATAACAAAGTACCACAAACTGGGTGGCTTAAACAGAAATTTATTTTCTCACAGTTCTGGAGGGTGAAAGTCTGAGTCAGGTGTCCAGCAGAGTTGGTTTCTTCTTAGAGCTTCTCTCCTTGGCTTGTAGATGGCTACCTTCTCCCTAGGTCTTCTTGGCTTTTTTTTCTGTTTCTCTTCTTATAAGGATGGCCATATTGGATTAGGGCCTACCTTAATGAGCTCATTTAACATTCATTACCTTTAAAAAGACCCTGTCTCCGAATATAGTCAAATTCTGAGGTAACTGGGGGTTAAGACTTCGATATATGAATTTTGTGGGGACACAGTTCAGCCCATAACAATACTCTTTTTTTGTTTTTTAAGATTGGCACCTGAGCTAACAACTGTTGCCAATTTTTTTTTTTCTGCTTTATCTCCCCAAACACCACCCCCCATACATAGTTGTATATCCTAGTTGCAGGTCCTTCTAGTTGTGGGATGTGGGACGCCGCCTCAACGTGGCCTGACGAGCAGTGCTATGTTCGAGCCCAGGATCCGAACCCTGGCCCGCTGCAGCAGAGTGCGCGAACTTAACCACTCGGCCATGGAGCTGGCCCCTAATACTCTTTTTTAATTTTTGTATTTTCATTTTGTATCCCACAACTTTATTAAACCCTATTACAAATACTTCTATAAGTACACTCTTTGAAGTTTTTTTTTTTTACACACACTTTTTTCCCCTTCTTCCTCAATTCTTATACCTTTTATTTCCTTTTCCTCCCTTTCTGTACTAGCTGAGACCTCTGATTCAGTGTTATATTAGAGAAGTAGTAACTGATAACCTTGTCTTGTTCCTCATCTTACAGAGAATGCCTTCAGTGTTACATAATTTAATGTTTGCTGTAGGTTTTTTGTAGTTATTCTTTATCATGTTATGGCTGTTCCTTTCTGTTTTGGATTACAATTTTTAATCATGAATGGTGGTGATATTTTTTCTGTATCTATTGAGATGACCATACTATTTTTCTCTTTTCATATGTTAATGTATTATATTACATTAATCTATTTTTCAGAGCTAAACCAACCTTGTATACCAGGGATAAAGCCAGCTTTGTCGTGGTGTATTGTACTTCTCTCTCTTACTGGTTTTGATTTGCTAGTTTTTGTTCAGGATTTTTGCATCCATATTTCAGTGACATTGGCTTGTAATTTTTCCTTCTTGTATTGATCTAATATAATTTTGGCATCAAAGCAAGCCTCATAAAATATGTTAGGAAGTCTTCCCACTTTTTCTCTTTTCTAGAATAATTTCTGTAAGATTGGAATTAAATGTTCATTGAAGGTTTAGTAGAACTCACATATAAAGCCATCTGGACATGTGGTGTTTTTTTATGAGAAGATTTTCAAAAACTGATTGAATTTCTTTAATGAATTTAGTATTATTCCATTCTGTTGTTAAATTGTACTTTTTTAGGAATTTATCCATTTCTTCCCAGTTTTCAAAATTATTATTTTGAACTTGTTCATAATATCATCTTGCGCTTTCTTTTTTTAGGTTATAAATGCTTTTCTTTTTTTTTTATCCAACTAATTTTATTGAGATTGTAATGGTTTATAACATTGTGTAATTGTGGGTGTACATTATTCTTTATCAATTCCTGAGTACACTTCATTGTGTTCACCCCAGTGGTCCAATTTTTATCCATTACCATACGTATGTGCCCCTTTATCCCTTTCACCTACCCCCAACCCCCTTCCCCTCTGGTAAGCACTAATCTGTTCTCTTTGTCTGTGTATTTGATATCTTCCTTATATGAGTGAAACCATACGGTGTTTGTCTTTCTGTGTCTGGCTTATTTCGCTTAATATAATACCCTCAGTGTCCATCCATATTGTTGCAAATGGGACAATTTTGTCTTTTTTATGACTGAGTAGTATTCCACTGTATATATATACCACATCTTCTTTATCCATTCATTTATAGATGGGCACTTGGGTTGCTTCCACATCTTGGCTATGTGAATAATGCTGCAATGAACATAGGGGTGCATAAATCTCTTTGGATTGTTGATTTCAACTTCTTTGGATAAATACCCAGTAGTAGGATAGCTGGATCATATGGTATTTCTATTTTTAATTTCTTGAGAAATCTCCATACTGTTTTCCATAGTGGCTGCACCAGTTTGCACTCCCACCAGCGGTGTATGAGGGTTCCCTTTTCTCCACATCCTCTCCAACTTTTGTTGTTTTTTGTCTTGGTAATTATAGCCATTCTGACTGGTGTAAGGTGATGATATCTCATTGTAGTTTTGATTTGCATTTCCCTAATAGTGATGTTATCATTTTGCTCTTTCTTAATCTCTGGATCATCTGCAGTGATGTTACCTTTGCCATTTCTAATAATTTTGGGAGCTTTTCTTATTTTTCCTCAACCAGTATTTCCAGAAATTTGTCAGTAAATTATTTCAAATAATTAACTGTAGACTTTTTATGCTCTCTGTTGTGTTTATTTTCTATTCCTTTTTTTTTTCTGCTGGTTGTTTTCTTATTTCTACTTTCAAGTTTATTCTTTTTCTAAAAATGTTTAGCTTACTCATTAATTTTCAGCCTTTCCTTTCTAACAGTTCAAGTTCATTAATTTCTCTATAAGTTATCACTCAAGCTGCATCTAACCAATTTAGTTAAGGAGTTTTGTGGTTATTAGTAGGTTTTAAATATTTTCTAAGATGTGTTTTTCTTAATATCCAAATGTGATATTTTTCTGTTATCGTTTTTGCTATTGATTTCTCACTTCATTGCAGTGTGGTGAGAGGATAAATCATGGTGTGTGATGGCATCTTTTGAAATTTGTTAAGCCTAATATATGGTCGCTTTTTTAGGTGTGCCTGAAAAGAATGAGTATTCTCCAACCATTGGGTACAATATTCAGTATATGCTCATTAACTGAACGTACTTACTTAACCTTTATCTATCCTTAGTGCTGAATAAAATCTATCTTAAGATAAAAGATATTAAGATAGGGGCCGGCCGGGTGGTGCAGCGGTCAAGTTCGAACATTCCACTTTGGCAGCCCGGGGTTCGCTGGTTCGGATCCCGGGTGCAGACATGGCACCACTTGGCAAGCCATGCTGTGGCAGGCGTCCCACATATAAAGTAGAGGAAGATGGGCATGGATGTTAGCTCAGGGCCGGTCTTCCTCAGCAAAAAGAGGAGGATTGGCAGCAGTTAGCTCAGGGCTAATCTTCCTCAAAAAAAAAAAAGATATTAAGATAATGTCAAACTATTTGTCTTTCTTTATATAGAGTGGTGAGGCTGAACGGCAATATAAAGGAACTTTAGACTGCTTTGTGAAGATATACCAACATGAGGGAATCAATGCATTTTTTCGTGGTGCCTTCTCCAACATCCTTCGTGGTACAGGGGGTGCTTTGGTGTTGGTATTATATGATAAAATTAAAGAATTCCTTAATATTGATATTGGAGGTAGTTCATCAGGAGATTAAATTGAGAAATGCATTTATTTAACTTGTTAAACATACAAGTTACATAGCTGATATTTGTGTACATTTTGATAGTGTGTTATTATTGTCAGTATTTTCTTAAAGTGCTAAGTCTGCAATAAGGCATAAGCTTTTTTCAAGGATTTAAATACTAAAAATCAGATAAATGTGGGTTTCCTTCCTACTTAGACTTAAACTCACTTTAATGAGAGATTTTACTTATTATAAATGGTATATTTTATTTCTATCAGTTTAAAATCCTTTTCTTTTGTAATGAAAAATTAAAATGTATAATGCTAAAATCTAAGAAATGAAAGTGTTTTCTTTTAAAATGCTCTTCTTTTAATATAACTGTCTTCCCATCTTTTAAAAATCATATGATACAACAAATATTTCTTAAAAGTTTATCAGGAGTTGTCATCATTATATCTGTGGGCTTAAGTAAGCTTTATTCTACAACATCTCTACTAAGACAGTTCAGGTATTACTATGTATAGTGTTCATGGTATCATAGCTTTTAATAAGCACAGATTCTAGATCTGATCATAAAAAATTGATAATGACTTTAATAACACTGTAAACCTGTAGTTGGAAAATAAAAGATATAAAATGGCATATCTGCTAACTTTCATGTTTAAAATAAATAAAATCTTGCTAATGTGAATATATCTTCAAACCAAAAATATCTTCTTGATAACTAGTCTGTGTACTCTGTATTGATAGTAAAGGAAGTTTAATACTGTTATATCTGAGGGTTTTTTCCCTTGATTCTAATTTTATTAATAAGCAGAGAGTAACAAAATTTTTGTCAGAATTGGGAACTGGCTTAAAGACAGAAAACAGGGTTTCCAAAGTGCAGGAGTCTATCTTGTTTTTCAAAAATGTTGTAGAAGATAGTATATTTGAAATCCCCAAGATTTTAAAGTTTTAGTGGGTAAAGGAGTGTTAAGCTAGTGGGGATACATTATAGAAAGATTTTGTGAGGCTGTGAGTGGGCAAAAATGGGGTGGGTGAACTTCCTGCTGCACAGGGGCAAAGTATATTTCAAGGAAAATAAATCCAAACTATACTTTTTAATATATTAGTATTATCAACTTGAGAAAAAAAATTAACTCTTTTGAAAACCTTCAACGTGAGTTCTTGCAGTGGTCAACATATCACAGTTTATAGAAACAAACTACAAGATATTTTTCTTTCCTTCTACACTATCAGTAGTTTTGTTTGCCACAACAAAGGGAAGATTTAAGATGGCTCAAGGAAAACCAATTATAATAATCAATAGTCTCCCATATAAAGATTAACTAAGAAAATATACAAGTTTTTAATACATACAGAGACATACTTAGAGTAAAGAAGTCTTTGAAATCCTGAATGACATGGATAGAAAAAAAAAAAAAATTACTAGTGCTGCTTCTTCTTGGGTAGAGAGTATTCTTGGGTAGGATTTTTAATTTCTTGCCCTAACTCTGTGTCCCCAAATAATACCTAAAATTCTGTTCTCAGTGCTTCATTCTTTTAGTTCTTCTTTACCTAATTCATTAAAATACATCCTCCATAAAAAAACATGTAACCCTTTAGGTTTGTAGTGATTTATACTTAACTGAAACTACATTTATTTTGGTGAATTTCACATTGTTTTCTCACAGCAGGTTTTGCTAGAGAAAGACCAAAAAAAATTACTAAAAGGCCAGAAGCCTCTGAAGAAATTTTTACTATTTTTTTTCCCCAAGGAAGATTAGCCCTGAGCTAACATCTGCCAATCCTCCTCTTTTTTCTGAGGAAGGCTGGCCCTGAGCTAACATCCATGCCCATCTTCCTCTACTTTATATGTGGGACGCCTGCCACAGCATGGCTTGCCAAGTGGTGCCATGTCTGCACCCGGGATCCGAACCAGTGAACCCTGGGCCACCGAAGCTGAACGTGCACACTTAACTGCTGTGCCACTGGGCTAGCCTCAATTTTTACTATTTTATATTCCTACTCTGGATTGATGTTTTACAGTAATGGAACTATGGTACACTTGAACTAAAACTTCTGAAATAGTTTCTTTGTTCATAAACAGACATTGTGCTTCATAAATAAGAAATGATACATTTGTTCCTCTTTAGCTATTTCACCTAAATGTAAATTCAAAAGGGCTCCTTTTCTTCCACCATATCTTAAGTGTTAGTATTCTCTAGCAGCCAGTCCTAAGCTCTTTTTGTACTTTATATATGCTTCCCAGTTCATTTCTTCTATACGTTTAGTTTCCGATACCATCTATATGTCACTGACACTCAGATTTCTCTCTTGCCTGGCCCAGATTCCTCTAAGAATTTCCAGATGCAATTCTGACTCTCTCTTGCACCCCTTTCTCTGTATGTACCACATATTTCTCTAACCGAATATTTCTAAAACCTAAGTCGTCTCAAATCAGACCTGCTTCTCTTTCCATAACCCCTATCTTGATTAACAGTACATACCAATTCTCCCCAGTCACCCACACTAGAAACCTGGGAGTCATCTTTGCTTTCCTTCTACTTCAGTTCATATAGCAAATAGATCACCCACTCTTGTACATTCTGCTTTCTAAAAATTTCTTGTAATTTGTTCTTTTCTTTCCATTCTGACTTCCATTGCCTTAATTCAGGACTCATTGTCACCAAGGGCAGCTGTTAATCCTTCAGTGAGGGTAAAGGCTAAGCTGCTGTAACAAAGAGACTCAAAAATACAGTGGTTTAAGAGAAACAGGTGTTTCTCTTAAGTAATAGTTGGGAGGTGAGCAGTCAAAGATAGCAGAGTACCTGCTCCATGAACTCCTCCAGAAACCCACCTTCCTTCAGTCTTTTTGCTCTAATCTCTTAGAGCAGGGGTTCTTAAAAATTTTTGTGCGTGGACACCTTTGGCATTCTAGTAACACCTATGAACCCTTTGTAATAGTTTTTAAATGCATAAAATAAAATTCACAGGATTACAAAGGAAACAATATTTGAAAGATGGTTATTAAGATATTAAAAAATACAAATTTGTGATATAGTAATTATGTGTTTCTTTTAAACACATTTATAACAAGATCCAATGGTCTAATAATTACTCTAATTTCATAGTATTGATGATCATAAATGTTGTTTGAAATGATATATCCAACAATTAAAATGTAGTATGAAAATATCTGATTTCTATTGGTGGGAAAAATCACATCCTCTTACTACTACCATGACTTGTGCCCACATTTATAATTGAAAGAAACGTTAAGTTTTAGTTAAAGAGGAGTTTAAGATACCCCCCCTTAGTTCTGTCTGTGGATTACTTGGGGATCTGGGGACCCCAGTTAAAGAATCCCTGTCCTAGAGCATCGTAGTCATCTGCATAATCAAAGCTGGGTCTCTGGCTAACTTGTGTTCCTACTTACAGGAAGGGGGAAAGATAAATCAGTGTAGGTGGAAGGGATTTTAACCAGGTGAGGTGGAAGTTGCACATGTCACATATACACATTGGTGAGACTTTAGTCACACGGCCATACTTACCTATAAAGAAGGTAGGAAATAGAGTCTGTAGTTAAGCAGCCATATGTACAAGACAAAATAAAAAATTTTGAAGGACAAGTAGGTGTCTGCCACAGTCTCCTAAGTATCCCCCATGTATCCAATCTCACCTTGCTCTAATCCATTCTTAACCCCACCACCAAAGTATTTTTTAAACTCCAATCTGATCATGTCAGTTTCCATCTATTTCAGTGCCTCATTTTAAATATGTTATAGCAGTACTTCCTGACATCTAGGTCGTCTGGATTAGGGCAGTTTTTGCAAGTCTAGGAGTCCATATGCCCACTAAAATTGAAAATTGAATTTAAAAATTATATTTTATATATATATATAGCATTTTTATTCATATATATACAAGCTTTGGAGATTAGCAGAATACAGGTATATGTTGAAGTGTTCTTGAACTCATAGTGGGATGTGGACATTATTGTTTCAATAAGTGCTAAAAAGTAGTTACTTTGGGAGGCATAATTTTTTTACATTAGAAAAGGGTCCTCATTCTTAAAAACATAAACTACTGACCTACAGGATAAAATAAAGACTTCTTGTTGTTAGACTGCCATACAATATCCTTCATGATCTAGCTCTAGACTTCACCTGGACATCATCTCTGTCCTTCTAGGCATTGCAGGCACACCAGTAATTTCTCATTCCTGAAATACAGTATGTTCTTTGATGCCGCTGTGCCATTGGACCTTATTTTTTTGTCATTTCTTTTGTACCTTCTTTTCCTTCTGCCCATTAGTTCCTTCCTTTTCATTATCTACCTCCAAAGTTACTCATTTTTAAAGCATAATTCTAAAATTATTTTCTCTGAGAAGAACTTCCAGCTTCAAAGGATCCCTCCCTCCAGACAAGTGTCCCACTTCTAGCCGTTCAAACACAGAAGCTTTTAGACTTCAATGCAAATTTCTACTGGTACATTTATTATAGGGTGAAGTTTTTACCTATTTCAGCAACTATTTATTGCGTACCCCATAGTTCATGGTCTTGATAGTGGTGAAGCATACAAAAACACATACATTCCATACCCTCATAATCTAGTAAAAGTCATAATCTAGTAAAGATCAGAATTTAGTAAAATGGATAAATAAGTGGTAGAGGACAGGATGTGAAAAATGTAAGACAGGTACAAAGTGCTAGCAAAAGAAAGAAAGTCAACTTGAGGCAGTCTTGGGAGGCTTCATGATAGCTTACATTGTCTTAAACAGCACTGAAGATTTTAAGCATGTAAAATCGGTGCTATATCCCAGAAAAAGATAGTGACACAAAAACTTGGAGAAATTCGTCATATTTGAGCAACTGTAAGTGGTCAGACTGGCTGAGATGAAACAGTAGATGTAGAAAAGTGATAGGAAAGAGGGTTGGAAAAGTAAATTGAAGGTCAGCCCATGAAAGGCTTTGAGTGCCAGAGTGAAGAGGTTAGATAGTGGAGAACTATCACTAAATTTTTGGTCAGGTGAATAACAAAGTCAAAGCAATGCTTTAGGAAGATAGCTTGGCAGTGTAATGGGGGAAAGACTGGGTAGAGAGACCAGAGAGCAAATTATAGCAATAAGTTGAAGTAGAGATTCTAGATATTGCAAGTATATGAGCTAAATATCTAGCAATATGGCAGATTGAACTCATACAGATACCTTCCCCGACAAACGTGAACATGCTGGATAAAATATAGTAGTCCCTCCTCATCTACAGAGGATACTGTCATTCCAAGACTCCCGTTGGATGCCTGAAACCCTGGATAGTACCAAACCCGATATATAGTATGTTTTTTCCTATACATACATACCTATGATAAAGTTTAATTTATAAATTAGACACAGTAAAAGATTAACAATAATAATAAAATAGAACAGTTATAACAATATACTGTAATAAAAGTTATGTGAATGTGATCTCTTTATATCATAATATCTTATTATACTTACTTTTGTGTTGTGAGATGATACAGTGCCTATATAATGAGATGAAGTGAGCTGAATCACGTAAGTATTGTGATGTAGCATTATTTTTGGACCGTGGTTCACCATGGGTAACTGAAACCACTGAAAGCGAAACTGTGGATAAGGGCAGACTACTGCATATCCAAAAGGGTATTTTTTAACAAAAAGGGAAATAACGGATGTCAGAAACAAAGAAGATACTCAAGGCCAGTAGCATAGCTGGGAGCTAACACTGCAGCATCTCACAGGGTTCAGAAACCCATACAGACACTAAGGGTAGTTTTGACACCCACATATAGATAGGAGTTTTGATCTTGAGCCCTGGTAAACTACAGGAACTGAAACTGAACACACTATGCCTACCAACCACACAAATTGTCCAATAAAGCTGAAAGCTTGGAAGGAGTATTTTAGTTAAGAAGAGAGACTAAGAAAATAGGCACCAAACCATAGGAGACAAGGAAGATTGCCAACCACCTCAAAGCAGTGAGTAGGAAAAAAAAAAGTCATCTGTGAGAAATCAAGACACCCAGGCTTGTACCACAGCCAAGTGTAGAACACACATACACATACACACATAAACAGTATCTGTATGGTACAAGAATTCTAAACTGAAGAATTAAAACTGGTCTAGGACCAGTGGAATTTCCTCAGGGCTCTGACAGAAGTACAAAACCTCTCTCTGGGACTCTTCTACGACCCAGGGTACACAAAAGTTCCACAGAAATAGTAGCCTTACTGAAGATAAATTCATGGTCAAAACATTATAAACCATATGAGGAAACAAGCACTGTGTGGCAGAGTTGGTAGATACAGCAATCAGAATTAGCACCCCCAAAACTAAGAATGTGATAAAATAGTCTAAAAGAGACTATTGGAATGTTTAAAATGATTAATAGATTTTTTAAAGGAAGAGAAAGAATGGAAATAGTACAGTATGAAAGAAGAACAGATGAGTTTGAAAAAGAAAACTAAAAATGGTAGAGTGCTTGAAATTAAAAACATGACGAAAAGAGGCTAAAAGTCGTAAAGGTTAGAATAAAGATACCCTACGCCTTCTAATAGGAGATCCAGAAGAAACTGAAAAGAAGAGTGAGAGGCAATAATCAAAGGGATAATGTCTGAGACTTCTCCAGAACTTCCAAAATCCACACTTAGACACATCATAATGAAACTGCAAAATATCAAAGAAAGAAAGATGAACTAATGACTTACAAAGGAACAGTACTTAGACTCATCGATAATAATGGATGCGAAAAGATAAGGGAAAATAACTGTCAACCAAGAATTCTATCTTAACTAAACTGTTATTTGAAAGTTAGGGTAAAGAAAGTTTTTCAGACAAAAACAAAAAACCAACAGTTCACCATCAGAGAACCTTACTGAGAGGAAACTGAACCCAGAAGGAAAGAGTGGGGTGCAAAAAGCAACAAAGTAAACATGCTGGTAAACCTACAGAAGCACTGTCTGTAAAAGACTTTTTGATAGGAGAAGTGACTTAACTTGGTGAATTTGGGAATAATTTAGCCTCTTTCTCACTTCTCTTGGGAGCCTACACACGTTCTGGTCTCTCCCTCCTTCAGTTTTCAAAGGGGCAGTCCCCAATGTGGAATTAGGTGTATTACTATAACTAGGTAGGTAAATCTGCCTGGGGTGCAATAATTACAACCCCGTAGACACATTTCTCTAATATCAATGTTATCAGTAATATTTTTATCTCCATCACCTACTCTTCTATCTTAATTGTTTGAAAATATGGTATCTAATATGGTATCTAGAAGGAAATTTATGCTACAAATATATGTATTAGAAAACAAGAAAGACTGAAAATGAACTACATGTTAAACGCAGGAGATTAGAAAAAGAACAAAACAAAGGAAACTATTGAAGGAAATAAAGAGCAGATGAAATAGAAAACAAAGACTATGATCATAAAGAAGGCAAGAAAAGGAAAAACCAGGTCTTTTAACATACCATTAGTGATAAGAACCAAGAAAAAAATGTTAAGAATGAAAAAATGGACATATAGCTACAGAAGATATTTTTTTAAATCATAAATGGAATAATCAACTTTATGCCAACAATGTGAAAAACTAGATGAAATGGTAAATTTTCAATAAAATTATAAATCAATATTGATTCAAGAAATAATAGAAAAACATAGACTATACTCAGTAAAGAAACTTAACCAGTAGTCATAAATCTACTCATAAGCTCCCAGCCAAGATGGGTTTTCAGGCTTGTCATCCCAAAACTTTGCCAGAGAAAAGAAAAAAAAGAGGAAACCTCAACTTCTTCTATGAAGCTAGTATAATCTAGTTATCAACAAGAAGAATAAAGAAAGGAAAATTAAATCTTATAACTACAGATGCAAACATTCTAAATAAAATAATCACAAGCCAAATCCAATGTATTTAAAAACAATCAGAACCATCATGGCCTAGCTGGTTTATCCCAGGAATGCAAGGATATTAGAAAATCTATTAATATTATTCACGACATTAACAGATTAAGGGAGAAAAAAGATCATTTCAATAGATGATGAGTAACATTTGTTAAGCTTCAGTATCCACTTATTAGAAAAACTTAGCAAATTGGGAAAATATGATAATTTTAACTTTCTTACATCATGAACACAGAAGTACTTTTTTTTTTTAAGATTTTATTTTTTTCCTTTTTATCCCCAAAGCCCCCCAGTACATAGCTGTATATTCTTCGTTGTGGGTCCTTCCAGTTGTGGCATGTGGGACGCTGCCTCAGCGTGGCCTGATGAGCAGTGCCATGTTTCGCGCCCAGGATTTGAACCAACGAAACACTTGGCTGCCTGCAGCGGAGTGCTCGAACTGAACCACTGGGCCATGGGGCCAGCCCCGGAAGTACTTTAATGTTAGGCACAAGACAGGGATGCTCACCACTACTGCTTATTTTCAACATAGTCCTGAAGAGCTTAGGCAACATAATTAGGAAAAAAGAAGTAGAAGGATTAAAAATGAAAAAATTATTTCCCAGGTCATGTGGCTCTATACACAGAAAATCCAAGAAACTACAAATATTAGAATTTATGAGAGTACAGCAGGGTTGCTGGACATGGATCAATATAGATAAACCAATATACTTCCTATATTCTACCAGCAGCTAGGCATAACTACCAGTTATTGGTCTTTTTGATGCCAGGCACCATTGCTATGCTAACAGTATTTAATCATAAAAACACCCTAGTAGGTATATTTGTCTTCATTTTAACAGATTTTGAACCTGGGACTTGGAGAGTTAAGTAACTTGCCGAAAGTCCTACCATTAGTAAGTTACGCAAGCCTGGGACTAAAACCCAAGTCTATGTGACCCCAAACCCTGTCATGCTTCTAGCTACTAGGTACTCTCATTTCCTCCCGGTAATTGTAAAGAATGTGGTAACAATCCCTTGCTCCTAACCTCAACTGTTTCTTTTTACTTTGATGTTTTAAGTGTTTAGTCGAAAAATTATTCTCACACCTTCAAGTTTTACAGACAGAAAGCATGGATAAATAAATGGTCCTAGGAGAGTTTCAGGATATTCTGGAATAAATCTAGATGGTGGCGGGCCCAAAAGGAGGATGGCTGAAGAGACACGTGAGGAGAAAAGGTAGAAGCCACGAGCGCCCTGCGGGCCTGGCGGCCCAGGGTTCTCTTGCGACGGGCGGTACCCAATCGACGCGCGGCTCGCGCGACGCCTGCTGGGACGCGCCTCCGCCGAGTCCTGCCGGGTCGGGTCGGAGAGGACGGCGACGACTGGGAGCCACCACTCTTCCCGGGTGCTTGTGAAATGGAAGAAAGGTGCAATTCTTTCATGTAGAAAGAGTGGAGTCAAACAATACTGTACATTCCAGTTTCCTCAGTATTGCCGTCGAAAATGGATTTCATGTTCCTCATAGCAACAGCAGCAGGAGCTATCACCATATTTGCTGCTACTGCTGTTGCAGCATTGATGGTAGCAAAAAGTCTAAATGCTTTTAAGAACTGGGCAACTAAGGATAACAGGGCTAAAAAACCTCGCAAGAAAGTCTCTTTCAAGACAGAAACAGATAGGAAACAGGAAACAAACGAAGAATTGGGCAAGAGGGACGAGGAAAGACACGAAGAATGGGGCGAGAAGGAACAGGAAACATACGATGAATTAAGCGAGAAGCAAAAGGAAACACAAGAGGAATTGGGTGAGAAGAAACTGGAGACCCGCGAAGAACTGAAGGAGAAGGAGCCAGCCAGCCAAACTTGGTAAGTGTAAACCATAACTTGGTTAAATTTCAGACCGACGACACACGCTGATCAAATGAAGCAGGCACACAGCTGGACCACAGTGGGCTCCTTTTCCGCTGACCAAAGGGCAGGGGCTGGAGGCGATGCCCAGGCTTGCCTGCTGTCACAGTGACTCACGCACATACGTAAGGTCACTTTCCCGTAAAACTAGTTTTCCGAGGGCAGGGTTAGCGGAGGAGACTGCATGTGTGAACGTGTGAATGGTGTGAAGGAAGCTACACGAAAGGAAAGCTCGTTTCTTGACCGATGTTTGGTTTTTGATATTTCGAGCCCTGGTAAGGAAAAAAACCGCACAAATTTGTTGAGTCGGTTTTGCCTGTGAAGCGCAAAGGACTCCTTGCCCTGGGATCGGCGTTGCCCCCTGGCGTGGGGCGAGGCGAGGCCGCCGCCGCGCGCACAATGGGCGCCACCTCACAGAGCCGGGCGCGGCGGCGGCGGCGGCGGCGGGCGGGCGGCAGGACCCCGCGGGCAGACGGCGAGCGCGCCGGCCGGCGGCACATGGGCCCCACGGGGCGGCGAGGCCGACGGGTGGGTGCGCGGGCTGCGGGCAGGCGGGCGGGCCCTCGGGGCGACAGGCCTGCCCCTGGGTTCCAAAAACCACCCCAAGGGGCGCTTCCAAATAGGTTAGCCAAGCGCCGGGCCCGCGGCTGCCTCTCACCTCTACCAGCGCAGTGCGCCCGGCCGCCGCGCGATGGCGAGCAAGCCAGCTCCGCTCCCCCCTCTCTCCTCCCTGATCCTCCGCGCTCCGCCTTCTCCTCCCTCCCATACCCGGCTCGCTCAGGGGCCTCCATTTTCCAGATCTTTCTCGAACCCGCAGCATCTCAGGCGGCCGTTGCCCGAGTGCTGACGGAAGCGGCCGAAGTCGAGGCCCGGAGCATCCTCCAGCGCGCAGAGGAGGCTCGCGCGCGTCCCCGGCGGCCGAGCGCGCAGGCGCAGACCCCCGTAACTGCCGGTTGGAGGCGGCCGAACCGCAGTGGAGAGAGACCGAAGCGGCGGAGGCTGCGGCGCGGGCGGCCTCTCCCTGCTCCGCGGTTCCCCGGCGCGCTGCCCTAGATTTGATGTGCGGCCGCTTCGGGTCATCTCACCTTTGCTTCCCGTAGGAGTCGCAGTCCCAGGAGCAGCATCCCAGCAGAGGACGCGGTCCCCACACAGGAGGCTTCAGCGCCAGCACCCCGACCTTCAGGCGGCGGGATGTCTGTGGTTGGCATTGACCTCGGCTTTCTCAACTGCTACATCGCTGTAGCGAGGAGTGGCGGCATCGAGACCATCGCCAACGAGTACAGCGACAGGTGTACCCCGTAAGTGCCTTGTCTGGTCATCGCCCCGACCCTTACGGTGGTCCTGCCTGCAGTTTCTTCGGACGCGCGCCGAACCCTGAGATGACAGGTGCAGTCCGTCAGCTGCAGTCTCTGGAGACCGCTGGGCGGCGGGCCCGGGGGGAGGCGGACTTGGTCGCTCTGCAAAGCTGCTTTTCCTTCAAGGACAGGGACTTACGTCTTATACTTAGCGCATCTCTCCTTTCTGTACGCACACACGTGTGTCCCTGCCGCCCGACCCCAGTGGCCCCGCTTTAGTTTTCGGGAAGGGGTTGGTGTGGAACCGCCTCGACTTACTGAACATTGGGGAAAGGTCTCTGCTCACCTCTGGTGGGGCTGGCGTGGGGTTTTCCACCGCGGGCCGGTGGGTCTCCCCGGCCAGCTGAGTAAAGAACTCTTCATTCATTCTTCCCTTCCTCTTTTCTCCATCCTTGCGTGACAGCATTCTCTCGGAAAAGTAAGAAATGAAACCTTAGACTGCACACACTGGACGATGAGTTGCAGGTTCATGGGGCCTGGAAAGCACTTTTTTTTTTTTCTTGCTGAAGGGGTTGAGATGTGCAGGGTTTTACCCCAGTGTCCTTGAGAATTCGAGAATCAGGGAGGGCGTCATTGGCCTCTTGTATTGGTAATGTACGTCCATTAATGGAAAGTCGTGGAGTTAGAACCTGCCAAAAGCGTATTTATACAGAATGAGCTGTTGCGGAGTCCGAGGCGGCTGTCTTGTATAAACATGATTGTGGAGTGATTCTATTATGAAGACTTGATGAGAGACTTAAAAGGAGTGGCATTATGTCATGGAAACATGTTTCCACATGTTCCATTGTTTCTCTGGTCTGAGAACTTTGTTGGCAAAGAATATTAGGGATATGAAAGGCTAGCTTCTTGTTATAGGCTCCCGTTACTGGTAATCTTATGAGGAAATCAAAAGTTTATGTCTTAATTTCTGTGGAAAGGTAACTAACCATATTAATTTCACCCTTCGGAGTGGTCCAAAACATAATACTTTAAATATAAGACTAATCTTAACCAAGATCAGCGTTAGACTAAGCCTTTAAATGATTAAATTACTACAGTTCTTTGAATAGTTTTAATATATGTCAAGGAAATGTTGAAGAGTAGCTTACTTGGAGCAGTCTCTGCTTTGGTTTCTTTCAAAGAATATTCTAGAAGGTTTTATACCACCTTTTTCTAGATGTATGCATCATATTTCTTCTATTGGAATTTTGTATGTTTATATTCTCAAATCTGAGCATAGATCAGTTAATCTTCATTGTACTCTTAGAACTCTTGCTTCTCCTTTTTACATCTTTTTCTGGTTTTTATGCACAATGAGAGGCTGAAGCAGTAATTGTTAACTATTTATGACTTTATGTCTACAAGATTTTGTTTTAGGCCGCAACAGATACGGGCTTCTGCCAGAAAAGGATCAGGAAATTCCACTCTCTTCTTTCAGCAGAGTAGGGTTAATGGGGGCAGTCTTTCGCTTCAGGGACTTAGCCTATGGAGAAAAAGTGAGAAGTAGGATGGACATTCCCCTTAAAGCCTTATCCTAAAAGATCAGAAATCAGAACTGTAGGACAGATAGTGTATTTCCAGGCTCAGAAATCTTAGTAGCGAGTCCATGATTCTTTAAAGAGCCTGGCCAGACTTACAAAGAGAGTTCTTTAAAAATTAGGCTGCTCTTTGAGTCTTCTAGAAGTCTCCTTGTTACTGTTCTGAGGTACATTGGCTAATTCTATGGGGCTGAGATTTAGTATGGTATTTCTGACTTGTGGGTAAGAGAAGTGCTACTAATATCTAGATTTAATGAGCCTAATCCAAACTAGAAATTTCCTAAGGTGGAGGGATCATATTCTTACTTAGCTTGCATCAGAAACTCTGCCCTTGTTCCCATGGCTGCGTACTATCATTTACCTCGGGAATGTCTCTCTTATCATTACTGAACTAATACTTCACTGTAGTCCCGTGTTCTTACGCTGTCTGTCTACTTTGTGGGACTTAAATTATTGAATGAAAACATAGCTCTTCCTGATCCCTGGACATTTATTTATTGAATGCCTGTCTTACAAAAAGCTTTATAACTGTTAGAGAACCTGTAACTTTTCTAATATGCTACAGTATTTAATAATACATATAAACTAGCTTTCACAATTTTTTTTTTCCATATTCCAGTTGCTGACATCAAGGTAATACTATGTGACACGGCTATTTCTTTTTTTTTTTTTTTTTTTTTTTTTTTTAAAGATTTTATTTCTTCCTTTTTCTCTCCAAAGCCCCCTGGTACATAGTTGTGTATTCTTCGTTGTGGGTTCCTCTAGTTGTGGCATGTGGGATGCTGCCTCAGCGTGGTCTGACGAGCAGTGCCATGTCCGCGCCCAGGATTCGAACCGACGAAACACTGGGCCGCCTGCAGCGGAGCGCGCGAACTTAACCACTCGGCCACGGGGCCAGCCCGTGACACGGCTATTTCTAAGATGCAAATACATTATAAAAGGATCCTGTGGAATAGAGGAGGGAAATGTTTGATTTCTTGGTTTCAGCATCCATACTTTTTCACATTTGTTTCATTCTTTAACATAATTATATATACATGGGAGGATCTTATGATATAAATCAAGAGAAACAGTTTAGTGAAAAAAATAGCTACTTAACTTTTGGCCTACAATTAAGAGACCAAAGGCAAGTAATTTAACCTACTAATTCTCCAGATTCACCTTCTGTAAAGTTGGAGTGGTTGTACTAGCCTCTCTTCTAATGCAGAAGTTGGAGAGGGAGAAGGAAATTAACATGCAAAAATTGAAAAGGAAAGAAATTAACTGTTTTTTCTGAACATTGCCTTATTTTAAAAAATTATTACACAAAAAGTATTTTACCTGTTCTGCTGTATTGTAGACGTACAGGCACATTAAAAGATGAAAATAAAAATTATAATCCCTCCGCCCAGAAATAAAACTTCCAGATGGCTTTCTCTGTGTGTGTTTCAAAGGTAGATTATACTTCATTTTCTGTTTGGTAATCTTTCTCTATGTAAAATATTGCTATGCCATTAGTTTAGTGTTTGTATAATCATTTCCTTAATGTAATCCATCTCTTATTGAACATTTAGGTTGTTTATATTTTCTTTTCATAAGCAGTGCTGCAATAACTATCTTTGTAACTAAATTTTTGACCCTTAATTCCTTCAAATGAATTCCTAGAAGTAGGATTACTGAGTGTGCTCATTTTTAAGGCCTTAGATATCTTTGTAAATTAAGTATAGATGTGGGGATTGAAATTTCCATCTCAGGCTTAATTATATCAAAGTGATTAGTTTCACTCATGGGAAAAGAAAACTGCAGCCAAGAATCCTCATTCAATATCAGATTAAAGCATGTGGCCAACCAAAACATGCTGCCTGTATTGATAATAGTGATTGCCGTGTGCAGCATTGTGCTTGCACTGTCATAGACATATCATACCAATTCTGTGAGTTTGGTAATACTAGCTGTCTTTTTCCATAAAAAGCCTAAAGCAAAGTTAAGTATCCTGGCCAAGAACTAGTAAGCAATAAAATGGATTGAGTTTCAGGCCTCTTTGGCCCCAAAACCTCAATGTGCTTCATAATCTGTTGGGATAACAATAGTGTATATGTACCAAGTTAATGGGGATGTAAAAATCAAAGAGACAAATCCCTGGCTGGGCAGTTACTGTATAGAGAATCATCTTTGCTCTAGTATCAATAAACTCATCTACTTTGGCTAGTTTCTAAGAAATATTATATTCTTTTAAAATGTTTTAATATGCTTTTATGTTATTTTAAGAACATGTAAAAAATCTTATTTCATTTAAAAATTCATAAAAAATATATACTAGCAAAAAATATGATAGTGTAGACATATGGAGGAAAGCAATGTGGAAGACAATATTAACAATGAATATTTCTTAGAAGTAGAGTTATGGAGGGTGTGCATTTAATATGTAGTCTGTAATGTTTGGATTTTTTATGAACATATTTTACAATAAGGAAAATGGATTTTTTTAATGAAACCGTTTGAGGAGATCTTTGTTAGATATATTGCTTTATCATCAAAATTCTTATTATTCAGTTCTCTGGTTTTCTGTCTTCATTACTTTCTCCCTATTTTTTTTACCAGTGTATGAATAATCTGAAAATATGGGAAAATATTGTTTATACACTGTATTTCAGATATGTGAGATGTCCTCTTCAATGCACAGAAGTAGAGATCACTTATGTTGGGGTATTAAAAATTTTTATGCGTAGAAACTGCTAAACTCCAGAGGTTATCAGTGGCTGTCATTGGGTAGGAGGACTTTTTATGGTGATGTCAGTTTGGAGAGTGGAGGAGGCTTTAACATTTTTTATTAGTCTTTCTACTATATGAGTTGGTTTTGTTTTTATGTTTTACTGTGGGCTTATGCTAACTTTGATTTAAAAAAATATTTTAAATGCTGAAAAAGTATACAAAGTAAGTCTGCCCCTTTGTCCCTTCCCAACCACCTCCTAAACTTTAGTATGTTTCTATTTTTCTGCAAATATGTGAGTATATCTACATAACTGGGATTTAAAAAAATTTTTTTAACAAAAGTAGAATTACGTTATATGTATTTTGCAGTTGCTTTTTTCAAAATGGATTATAGACATCTCAAACTTGAACATACAGCTATAATTGACCTCATTCTTTTTAATGGCTGTATTGTATTCCTTTGATAGATACACTACTATTGGCAGACATTTCAAAGTATTATTTTCCTGTTGATAAAAATTCAATGAATAGGTATGCTTTTGTTTTTTGCTGAGGAAGATTAGCCCTGAGCTAACGTGTGCCAGTCTTCCTCCACATTATTTGTGGGCCACTGCCACAGCATGGCTATGGCACGAGTGGTATAGGTCCACACCTGGGACTCAGACCCATGAACTTGGGCCACTGAAGCCAAGTGTGCCGAACTTAACCACTACCCCATGGGGCCAGCCCCTGCGCTTTTAAAAAAAATCAGATTGTACTGAGATGAATGGAAGAGCAGATTGCTCACTTTTTAGCACTTTAGCCAAATCTAGGACTATAAAATCTTTTAGTATAAATATGATCTACAACAAAATGAATCTCCAGTCACTGCCTTGAATTTGTGGGTAAGAAATTCTGAAAATTTTCTAGAAGGCAAAGCATGGCAAGTACAAATGACATAGTACCTTTTATGAGTTTAAGATGTTTAACATGCCATTGGTAGTCTTTTTAGTATGTGGTCACCACAATACAAATTAATGAACGTAGTTGTGTTCTGATAAAACTTTACTTATAAATATGGGTGGCAAGTGGGAATTTGAAACCCTCTGGTCTAGGCAGTCATAATCAAAAGAACTTTAAAATTATTGTGCATTGCTATTTGTCTTTGATTTACTGGTGTTTTAAGTAAGATAATCAGTTTTTCAAATAATGTATCAAATCTAATAATTGATACTTAAGTAATATATCTAATGTACTTAATCAGCTTTTTAAATATTGTGTCTACCTATGTAAACATCTGTGTGATTTCTGTTAATGGTTTCAAGTTGTGAACTAATTTATTTATGAATTATGCTCACTAAAAGCATTTGGAAACTTAAAGAAATTTTTGTTTTTTATATGTTAAAATTTGTATCTGTTGTCCATATTGAAGGACTGGAAAGTCTTTCTTATTACTAAATCGTCTCTGCCTAGAAGAAGTCTTATGTTTCTAAGTAGCAAGCTAGAAAGCAAATGGCAACAGTGAGTCCTTTCCAGAACATGTCTCCCTCACCCTCTTCTAGGGCAACTTTTTTCCAGATAGGTAAGTGTGGGAAACAATAACCAGATGTTTCCCTTACTGCAGAACTTCTCAGATCCCTTAGTTTGTAAGTATTGGAACACTCCAAGAAAAGAACATTTTCCCCACCTTATTTGAACCTCTAAGGAATTATATTCCACAGAACACTGTTTGGAAAAGGATGGTATAGGACAGTGGTTCTCAACTGGAGGAAATTTTGCCCCCCAGGGCACATCTGAGAATATCTGAAGAAATTTTTGGTTGTCACACTGGGAGTGGGAGGGGGTAGTGCTACTGCTGTCTAGTTAGTAGAGGCCTGGGATACTCTTTAAAATCCTGCAGTGCACAGGATAGTCCCACTCCCCCAATGAAGAATTGCCTGACCCAAAATGTCAATAGTGCTAAGGTTGAGAAATCCTGCTCTGTGGACATCTTGGCAACCATAGTTGAAACTAGTTGCTCAGCAGTTGACAGTTTGATTCAAAGCCAAACTGGCAATGTAAGAAGCTGACCCCTTGATTTAAATCAATTGATTGCCCTCTCATATCATCATTAATTTTGCTATTGTGTTTCTTAGCATCTACTCAAAGATTGCAGAAGAGGCTATAAATAGTAATTGTGATCCTGTGGAAACTGGCAAGGGAAAGCCAAAATTTTTTAAATAGGGCTGTTTTTAAAGTGCTAAGTGGTAAAATCAAGAGATTTTGAATCCCTAGTGTGGAGGTTGACCAAAAAAGCAAACAAATTTGGAGACTGGTGACCTCTTAAGTGAGAAGTCTCTTAGTCTGCTGGCATTATGTATTTTCTCCAACATAATTATGCTTGTCCTTATAAAAATAGGCATTATAAGAGAGACAGAAAATTTATCTTAAATTTTAAGAGAAAATACAAATACAACTTTCTTAAAGTAACCCCTGTCATTTGATTTTTTATGCCCTCTACTGTGAAAAACGACATAGGGCATTTAAAAGTTTTGCTTGTTTGTTTAGAATTTTGTGACATTCTTTGAGAATCTTGGGCGACCACTATGGTGGTAACATTGGATTGGATGTTATAGATTTAAGCTGCATTGTAAACCCTCTGTTTGTTTGTTTTTAGGTATAAAATGGAATTTCTAAACAGTGCTTAAAATAATCTGTAAAAAGTATAATATAAATGGATTATGTGATATACATTTGGATAAACTATTGAATATCATCTCTTATAAAAACTTTTATATCAGCCTAGTATGTGGTGTAACGTTTGTTTCTCTTGGTATTTAAGTTGGGTAAAAGTTTTGAAAGAGAAGAGGTATTTATTTTGACTTTCTGAAAATCCTTGGCAGATATTTATTTAATGGTTGTGTTCTAGAATCTTTTGGAAAAGGAAGGAGTTTGAAGACTTCTAGCTATCTGAGAAAGGTTTTCTGTGTATTGAAACTGGGTATTTCCAAACTGTAACATTAAATTTTTTTAACTTTAAAAATTGTCTACTCTTAACTTCAGAGACTATCTGATAATGGTAACTGTTTAGCTTTCTCTGGGAAGTGATATATGTGTGAAGCGTATTTCAAAGAATTTAACAGTTGATAAATGATAGTTGAATCAGTCTTATTTGGATTTAATGTTCTAACAGAAGTTAAACTCATGAGCATCAACCTAAGAATAAGATTTTCTGTGCACTCAAGTGATGGTAGTGTAGTATTGAAAAATTAAAAGTATTCAGAAGTGTGTCCAAATAATAGAGTTGAGAGAAAGACAGATTATAGAGTAGGCTAAGAGATGGCAAATCCATATTTTCTCTGAGTTTTAGGGTGGAATACCAACCATCCATATAGATTGCCATATTAGGTATGCAAATATCTATTCTGGCAGAGACTATGTTGAATCAAGGAGTTATTTGCAAGATGTGAAGATGTCACCTGAACCACTGATTCCTGCTATATCCTAATTTTCCTCTTTTCACCGGATCACAGTTAGAGAAGAGTAACTTCCATTATCTCCTACATCTCTGCACCGCTTTTAACAGTTTAGCTCTAAATATATATCTACTCGTACGTCTCAAAGATACCTCAATCTCAACATGTCAAAAATAGAACTTGTGATTGTCCCTCCCCAAACCTGTCCGTCTTACGAATGTTTTCTGACTCATTGAATGGTACCACTATCTACCCTCTTAGGCAAACTGGAAACCCAGACATTATTATTGACACTTGCCTCTTCCTATTATCTGTTCCAGTACTGTTCAATATAAATATAATGTGAGCCACACACATAATTTTAAAATGTTCTAGTAGTTACATTAAAAAGATAATAGGTGAAATTAATTTTATTGTTTAACTCAGTATATCTAAAATCTTATTTCAACATAGAATCAGCATTTTAAAATTGATGAGATATTTTATATTCCCTTTTAAATATTAAATCTTCAAAGTCCAGAGTATATTTCACAGCTATAATAAGTACATCTCAGACCCACAACTAAAATATACAACTATGTACTGGAGAGATTTGGAGAGAAAAAGCAGAAAAAAAAATAAGTACATCTCAATTCAGACTAGCCATATTTCACATGCTTAATAGCCACGTGTCTGGTGGTTACTGTATTGAACAGTGAAGATGTAGTCCATCAACAAGTCCTTTGAACTTTACTTCCTACATATCTCTTAATTCTTCCCCCTTCTGTCTTGGATGCCACCATCCTGATAGATTACTGATAACTTCTACCTCTCCTCCCATTATTTCACACTGTAGTTAAAATGATCTTCATCAAACTCTCCCCTAATTCCATCCCATCATCATTTACTCTTCCTTCAAACCTCAACACTTCCTCAGGTAAGCCTATCCTGATCCTTCTCCTCTCGGTCAATTCCTGCTATTATCTACCCTCGTAGCACTGTTTGCACCCTCTTTTGTAGCACCTACTCTACTTTCATTTGTGTGAGTCTACGGTACTGTAAGTTTCAAGAGAGCCAAAATCATATCTTTGTTTTTTCCCCCTCACTATTATGTATCTAGTAACCAACAGAGTGCCAGACATATAGTAGTCAACAAACATCTGTTAAAGTGACTAAATGAACTTAACAGCTTGCCTTCCCTGAAAATCCAGTGTTCCCCAATATAACAGTGTCTTGTTCAGCCCTTGAAAAGCACTTTTCTGGGATCTTTCCCCTTCAGTTTGTGTTATATATAAGCATGGAGTCTTCTCTCCATTATTCCACAGCCTTTAATGAATTCCCATTACCTGCTGAAATAAATTTTGAATTTATAATTTGTCATTTGAAACCATGTATAATCTGGCCCCAATACTGTCTATCAAAATGTGTTGTGAAACTAGCTAACTTGTGTTCTTCCTAGTCTCCAAATAAACTTTACCCTTAGGAGCCATCTTTCCATTCATTCAATAAGTACCTTTACTGTGCCCAGTTAATGATCTAGCTATCCAGTAGGACTTTCTAATCTACTATATATCTGTTCTATGTATGTTCTGTTCTGTATTCCCACTGGCTACATGTGGCTCTTAAGTACTTGAAAGTTGGCTTTTGAGGACTTGAAATGTGACTGATGCTAAGGAATTGAATTTTTTATTTTAGTTAATTTGAATTTTACTAGCTGCATGTAGCTAGTGACTACCATTGGATAGCACAGATCAGGGCAGTGGGGCATATATTATCTACCCTCATGGAGTTCACACCCTGATGTGGAGATACCTTCAGTAAATAAATAAATTGTATCTGATGTTGATACATGATGGAAAAAAGTAAAATTGGGTAAATAGTAGGAGATGGATATATTGGAGAGGAGCAGAAGTGTTTACATAAGATAGAAAAGATGTCTCTCATAAACTGACATTTGAGCAGAGACGTGAGAGAAGTAAGAGCACAAGACATGTAGACATATTTAGATATGTTACAGAGAGAGCAGCATTTACAAAGGCCCTGAGACAGAAGTGTGCTTGCCCTATTCTGGAAATAGTAAGAAGACGAATGTGCCTAGGTTGAAGTTACAGGGTAGAACAGCCAAGGAGCAGACCATGAAGGGCTTTATTGGCTGTTGAGGGACTTAAGCTTTTACTTTGTGAGACAGGACACCATTAGAGGATTTCAGCAAAGGAGTTTCATGATTCTAGTTTGTTTTTTTTTTTCTCCCCCTCCTCCTCCTCCTCCTCCTCCTCCCCCTCCCCCTCCCCCCCCCCCCAGTACATACTTGTATATTCTAGTTGTGAGTGCCTCTGGTTGTGCTATGTGGGACTCCACCTCAGCATGGCTTGATGGGCAGTTCCATGTCTGTGTCCAGGATCCAAACTGGCGAAACCCTGGGCTTCCAAAGTGGAGCATGCAAATTTAACCACTGGGCCACAGGGCCAGCCCCTGATCCTAGTCTTTAAGAAGATCACTCTGGCTATCCTATTGACAACAGACAGATACCTACATACCAGGAATGTCCTTTTCAACAAAACAAATACATACTAAATATTTTCTCTTCTTTAAAGTCTTAATTCAGAAATCACCTCTTCTACTTGGTTTTCCTAAGCCTTGTTGTGTAGAAGTGACTATTCTCTTTTTTGCTACCATCATTCGTAATCCTGTGTGTTGATTTATTTTTTCAGTTGACCATAAATTCTCCAAGGACAGTGATTGTAGCTAATATACACACAATGCCTGTAAATATTTGTTGATTTGAATGAATAGTTACCTGTAATTACAACTGAAATCATGGAAACACTTTCTTGAATCATGACACAAAATGGTATTTTGATGAAAATGTTACTCTACACTTTTATAAGCAGAATTACATTTAAATGCAGTAATAAAAACAGTGATCATATTGTTCAAAACATTTACCTGTATTCACTCTTTTAATCCTGACACAACCCTATGAATAGGTATTATCATCACTGTCTTCCAGATGGGAAACTTAGACAAATAATGGTTAGGTAATTTTTACAAGGTTACTCAGCTGTTAAATGGCAGAGCCAGGTTTTAGTTCAAGCAGCCATGCCTTACTGAATACAGTTAATTTTTTTAGTAGGTCATAGACCAATAGAATTTGAAAAACAATTTTGGGTAACCAATATAGTGTTGCTAGCTATTAGCACATTTTTAAAAATTCTAATATTTATTTTGACCACTATTCTATTACTTATGAAAGTTTAAAAATATTTAAAATTCTGATTTTCAGTAACCTATTTTTAAAATAATACATGGCTATATTAATCCTTTTAATTCATTTTTGTATAATGAGAAGCAGAATGATAGCACATTAATATAAAAATGCCACGGGAACAAACTTTGTGTTTTTTCCCTGTTTAGGGCCTGTATATCTTTGGGATCGAGAACTCGAGCCATTGGAAATGCAGCTAAGAGCCAGGTAAATTGTTAATATAGATGTTTTGACTTAAGGAAGAATTAACTGAAACTTGGTAACTAAGGTCTCATTTTATATAATTAAGAGTGAAAAAAGAAAATGAGGAAAATATGATAGATCCTAACATCTTTGTATTTTGTTAGATACATACTGCTTTGAGTTGTAAAATATTTATTGAATTTTATTTTTAAGAAATCTTTTTAGTTGTGAACTTAGGGTGTGCTGCCGTATGACATCGGTTTTTCCTTGTACGGTCACTTTCTGTGAGGGATATCCTATCTAGAATATAAACTTTAGAGACAAGTGAGCTATGTCTTTGTAAAAGAAGGTAAGAAAAATGGAGGAACTCATCCATAGTAACCCAGTGTGGCTACCACTACTTTATGTGGAATCTGCTTAAGTATTCATGTTTCCAGGTTTGTGAAATGCTTATGAGTAGAACATTCACTTAATTTTCCACGCTAAGTTCATTTTCCTTGAACTTTGTTTATTGCCCTGAACCAAAAACCCTTAACAATTACTTTTTACATTTTAATATGTATCTGGATCTTTTCTTTTCTTGTACAATAGCTTGGTTTAGTGAGGCTTTTTTGCTCATGACTTTGTAGGAATAATTGACTCATTTATCCAGGAATTTTTGCTTACAATTTTTATCAAAGTTGTCTTATAATTGGCCTATAAGTGAACATGTTTCTATCTTCTCTTCGACTTTCATATTGTACGTAAAAAAATGTGGAGTTTGTGCCAAAATAACCCCTTTACTAAAGTTTACATCTTGTATTCTGAGTGATCTTCTAAGTGCATCAGAGATCTTAGTCTCTGAAGAAAGCAAACTATAAAATTATTTCTCCAAAAGAGCTACAGAGACCTACATGATAATTCAGCATCCTGTAGTTTTTATCCCATATTTAAAGATCAAGATCTATTTGGCTTTAAAGGTTACTTAAGAGGGCAGCAACAGGATCTCACTAATATGCTGTAGTTTGAACTGCATGTTCTAGTTAAAGAAAAAAATCACTTCTCCAAAATACAAGCCATTTACAAATTAAGAGACTTTAACTTAGCACCATGCTACATGGAAGGAGTTTTAATTTACTAGCCTAGGAGCAGTCCTCAGTAATGGAAGCGACATAGTAGTATATTAGAAATTGCATAAAGAATTAGATATTGAGAGGAAAAGAAAATTAGGACAATAAAAAACATAGTTTAAATAAAAATACAGAAGTGAAAGTGGAAAGAAATGAAAAATCAAAGATATTAATTCACTAGAGCAAAAATGTTGAGGAAAACTAGAGACGAGTTCTAGATAGATTTTCATTGTACCATTTGAAAAGTTTTAAAGTTTTGTTCTTTCTTTTTTGAAGATGTTAATTTTGAATCTAAAATTCCTAGAATAGGAGGAGAATTTGGGGGGCAATAATTAAGATGCATACATTTTCATTGTATAGTTTGCTGTCAGTTGGAAACCAGAAAAATGAGCGTGTGTGTGTAATTCTGAACTTGGATGTGTAGGATAAAGAGACTTGATGGTTCTAAAGTATTAGCATAGTGTTTATTTTGCATTCATTAAGTAATTGATACATAAAAGTGTTTACTGCCAACAGATAGTCACGAATGTAAGAAATACAATTCATGGCTTCAAAAAGCTTCATGGGCGATCATTTGATGATCCTATTGTGCAAACCGAAAGAATCAGGCTTCCTTATGAGCTGCAGAAGATGCCTAATGGAAGTGCAGGAGTTAAGGTAAGCTTTATTGTATTCCTAGAGTCTAAATATATATTCAAATTAAACCGAATATGAAATTTTGCCTATTTGTAATTTAACGTTTTTCCTCTGGATGCAGTACATATACATATACACCTAGATACAGGCAGTTTTTATAGTAAGCTTTAGTGAGTGCAAAAATTCTAAGTTAGATAATGATCTTTTTAATCCAAACAATACTTTTATTTTCAAGGAAAAATTATTTGAAGAACTTTTATTTTATTTTATTTTATTTATTTTATTTTCATTTTATTTTATATTTTTTTACTTTTTCCTCCCCAAAGCCCCAGTGCATGGTTGTATATTCAAGTTGTTAGTCCTTCTAGTTCTTCAGTGTGAGTGGCTGCCACAGCATGGCTACTGACAGATGGGTGGTGTGGTTCCATGACCAGGAAACAAACTGGGGCCTCCAAAGTGGTGAAAGTGCCAAATGTTAAGTAGGCCATCAGGGTTGGCTCTGGAGAACTTATAGAGGTGAACTGTTTTTAAGGGCCAAAGGCAGAAGCGTCTGTGATTTATAAGAATGGACCCAAAAAGTATGTTAATTGCTGTAATGAGTTTTCTCTAATTTAGAAGTTTCATATAACGTATTAAAAGTATTAAAGCAAACTCTTCTTCCAAGTAAGAAATAGATTCTGGATTTTTAATTCGATATCCTGAGACAGTAAGTTATAGATCAGTTAACAAAAACATGTTTCTGTTGATTTTTCAAAAACTAACATAATACCACAAAACACATAGATTTACCATATGATTTACCACCCTAAGGTATGTACACAAGAGAATTGAACCACATGTGTGCATAAAAACATGTACATGAATGTTCATAGTAGCATTATTCATACTAGCCAAAAAGTAGAAACAACCCACGTCCATCAACTGATGAGTGAATAAACAAAATGTGGTATACCTATATTGTGGAATATTATTTAGCCATAAAAAGGAGTGGAGTACTGAAATGTACTACAACATAGATGAACTTTGAAAACATGCTAAGTGAAAGAAGCCAGATAGAAAAGTCCACTTATTGTATGATTCCATTGTATGGATGTCCAGCATCAGGCAAATCAATAGACACAAAGTAGATTAGTGATTGTTAGGGGTTAAAGGGAAGGGGTAATAAGGACTGACTGCTAATGGGTACAAGATTTCTTTCTAGGGTGATGAAATTGTACTACAATTGGTGATGAGTTCACAATTTTGTGAATATACTAAAAACCACTGAATTGTACACTTCAAAAGGATGAACTTTATGCTGTATGAATTATATCTCAAAGTTATTTTAAACTTGGTTATGTGTTTTAAGGCTATGCACGAATTTCTGGTTTTAAAAGAGGGTTCTGACTACATGATGGATGATGAATTGTAGTAAGGAGACATAAAGCTGTTAAAATAGTTTAAAGAAGACACTATGAGAGTTTAAAGACAAGGAGACAAATTGTGAAGGCATATTTTAGCTGAAATTTTTGGATCAAGAGTTGCTGCCTAGGAAGCTGAATGGGTTATGATAACAAAATTGGGATAAGAAATAGTATTCAGCTATCCTTTAAATATAAGTTCTGGTTAATAACCATGGGGAGCGGTTTTATTCTAAACTGCTTAAATTCTTTTGCTTTTATTCTTTAAAAGTAAAATTAAAAATCATGCTCTGTAGGTAGTTTGAGAAAATGGAGAAAAACAGTTTAAAAAATTTTTTAAAGAAAGCCAAAACCTAGTTTTGAATTGATAGCATTTTTATACAGTCGTAATGAGTGCACATAAACTAGTTGAAGAGGCTTTGAAACAGTCTTGGGTTGAACTAACTTCCCTCATCTTTTGAGGATTGAAAATCTTCAACATTCAGCTCCTCAAGCATTTTATCCATTTATAGTTTGGGACATTTCTTTGAATATACTTTGATGTTTATTTCATATAACATTTATATTCTTATACAAAAGAATAGTGTATTGTTGTGCCTCCTATAATCAGACTTAAGACCATTGTGTTTGATTCATTTTCCCTTATTTCTGTGGTTGATTTCTTCCCACGTTTAAAAGCAGTAATTTCATATAATATTTGGTTGTGAATTTACTTGTAAATTGATTTGGACACAAATGGATATCAATTTTAGTTCTATTTTAAGGTAAGGATATCAATTTTAGTTCTATTTTAAGGTAAGTCTTATTATATATGTATTTATACACACTTGTATACATATATACTTTGTGCTACTTAAGAAGAAAGTTCTTTAAAGCTCTTCTAAAGTTTAGTTGTTATAGAATAAAATTATTCACTCCACTGGGGTACAAAGGTAAAAGACATAGCTTTTTCCTCAGTAAGTTAAATGTAGTTATTATATGGGTTCTAAGGTAACTTTGTATTGCTTATAAATTTTGTGGTTGTCATTATAAAAGGGTTTGATTACTTGAATAAAGTACAGATCCTCCAGTATTCCCTGGTCAAAAAGCATGGTAAAGTTTCATTTTGTGTGCTTAAATGCAACCTAGTCTTAAACCTATGTATAAGATGAAACAATTATTTCATCTAAAAGAATGATTTTTAAATTTCATATATACATCTCTAATGTTTAATTTGTAATTATCCCAAGAAACCTTGAAGTAATACATATTGTATTTCTTTTATTTATTTATTTATTTTTATTTTTTATGCTTTTTTTACTTTTTAAATTTTTTTAGTTAATTTTTATTGAGTTTATGATAGTTTACAATCTTGTAAAATTTCAGTTGTACATTATTGTCAGTCATATTATAGGTGTGCCCCTTCACCCTTTGTGCCCACCTCCCAACCCCCCCTTCCCCTGGTAGCCACTAATCTGTTCTCTTTGTCTACATGTTTAACTTCCTCATATGAGTGGAGTCATACAGAGATTGTCTTTCTCTATCTGGCTTATTTCACTTAACATAATTCCCTCAAGGTCCATCCATGTTGTTGTGAAAGGGACAATTTTATTCTTTTTTTATGGCTGAGTAGTATTCCATTGTATATATATATATATACCATATCTTCTTTATCCAATCATCTGTTGATGGGCACTTAGGTTGCTTCCACGTCTTGGCTCTTGTGAATAATGCTGCAATGAACATAGGGGTGCATGGGACTTTTGGAATTGCTGACTTCAAGCTCTTTGGATAGATACCCAGTAGTGGGATGGCTGGGTCATATGGTAGTTCTATTTTTAATTTTTTGAGGCATCTCCATACTGTTTTCCATAGTGGCTGCACCAGTTTGCATTCCCACCAGCGGTGTTTGAGTGTTCCTTTTTCTCCACAACCTCTCCAACATTTGTTACTTTTTGTTTGGGTTATTTTTGTCATTCTAATGGGTGTAAGTTGATATCTTAGTGTAGTTTTGATTTGCATTTCCCTGATGATCAGTGATGATGAACATCTTTTCATGTGCCTATTGGCCATTCATATATCTTCTTTGGAGAAATATCTGTTCATGTCTCCTGCTCATTTTTTGATCAGGTGGTTTGATTTTTTATTGTTTAATTGTGTGAGTTCTTTATATATTATGGAGATTAACCCTGTGTCGGATATATGACTTGCAAATATTTTTTCCCAATTAGTGGGTTGTTTTTTTGTTTCAATGCTGTTTTCCCTTGCCTTGAAGAAGCTCTTTAGTCTGATGAAGTCCCATTTGTTTATTCTTTCCATTGTTTCCCTTGTCTGAGAAGACATGGTGTCCAAAAAGATCCTTTTAATACTGATGTCAAAGAGTGTACTGCCTATATTTTCTTCTAGACGCCTCATAGTTTCAGGTCTTACCTTTATGTCTTTGATCCATTTTGAGTTTATTTTTGTGAATGATGAAAAAGAATCATCAATTTTCGTTCTTTTACATGTGGCTTTCCAGTTTTCCCAGCACCATTTGTTGAAAAGACTTTTTTCTCCATTGTATGCCCTCAGCTCCTTTGTCAAAGATTAGCTGTCCATAGATGTGTGGCTTTATTTCTGGGCTTTCAATTCTGTTCCATTGATCTGTGCACCTGTTTTTGTACTAGTTCCATGCTGTTTTGATTACTGTAGCTTCGTAGTATGTTTTGAAGTCAGGGATTGTGACACCTCCAGCTTTATTCTTTTTTCTCAGGATTGCTTTAGCAATTCAGGGTCTTTTGTTGCCCCATATTAATTTTAGGATTCTTTGTTCTAATTCTGTAAAGAATGTCATTGGGATTCTGATTGGGATTGCGTTGAATCTGTAGATTGCTTTAGGTAATATGGACATTTTAACTATGTTTATTCTTCCAATCCATGTGCATGGAATGTCTTTCCATCTCTTTATGTCGTCATCCATTTCTTTCAGGAAAATCTCGTAATTTTCATTGTATAGGTCTTTCTCTTCCTTAGTTAAATTCACCCCAAGGTATTTTATTCTTTTTGTTGCGATTGTGAATGGTATTGTGTTATTGAGTTCTTTTTCTGTTAGTTCATTATTAGAGTATAGAAATGCTACTGATTTATGTAAGTTGATTTTTATACCCTGCAACTTTGCTGTAGTTGTTGATTATTTCTAAAAGTTTTCCAATGGATTCTTTGAGTTTTCTATATATAACATCATGTCATCTGCAAACAGCAAGAGTTTCACTTCTTCCCTCCCTATTTGGATTCCTTTTATTCCTTTCTCTTGCCTAATTGCTCTGGCCAAAACCTCCGGTACTATGTTGAATAAGAGTGGTGATAGAGGGCATTCTTGTCTCGTTCCTGTTCTCAGGGGGATGGCACTCAGTTTTTGCCCATTGAGTATGATGTTGGCTATGGGTTTGTCGTATATGGCCTTTATTATATGGAGATAATTTCCTTCTATCCCCATTTTGTTCAGAGTTTTTATCATAAATGGCTGTTGGATCTTGTCAAATGCTTTCTCTGCATCTATTGAGATGATCCTGTGGTTTTTATTCCTCAATTTGTTGATGTGGTGTATCACATTGATTGATTTGCGGATGTTGAACCATCCCTGTGTCCCTGATATGAATCCCACTTGATCATGATGTATGATCCTTTTGATGTATTGCTGAATTGCCAAATTTTGTTTTTTGCCAATTTTTGCATCTATGTTCATCAACAATATTGGCCTGTAGTTCTCCTTTTTCATGCTGTCCTTTCGGCCTTTGGTATCAGCGTGATATTGGCCGCGTAGAACGTGTTAGGAAGTGTTCCATCCTTTCTAATTTTTTGGAATAGCTTGAAAAGTATAGGTATTAAATCCTCTCTGAAAGTTTGGTAGGATTCCCCAGGAAAGCCTTCTGGTCCTGGGGTTTTATTCTTTGGGATGCTTTTGATTGCTGTTTCAATCTCTTTCCTTGTGATTGGTCTGTTCAGATTGTCTGCTTCTTCTTGACTTAGCTTTGGGAAATTGTAAGAGTCTAAGAATTTATCCATTTCCTCTAGGTTATCCATTTTGTTGGCATGTAGTTTTTCGTGGTATTCTCTTATAATCCGTTGTATTTCTGTGGAGTCTGTTGTTATTTCTCCTCTTTCATTTCTGGTTTTGTTTATTTGAGCTTTCTCTCTTTTTTTCTTTGTAGTCTGGCTAGGGGTTTGTCAATTTTATTTATCTTCTCAAAGAACCAGCTCTTTGTTTCATTGATCCTTTCTACTTCCTTTCTTGTTTCAGTAGCATTTAGTTCTGCTCTGATTTTTATTATTCCTCTCCTTCTGCTGACTTTGGGCTTTGTTCTTCTTTCTCTAATTCAGTTAGGTGTAATTTGAGATTGCTTATGTGGAATTTTTCTTGTTTGTTAGGGTGTGCCTGTATTGTGATGAATTTCCCTCTTAATACAACTTTTGCTGTATCCCATAGGAGTTCATATGGCATGTTATCGTTTTCATTTGTCTCCAGATATTTTTTTGATTTCTTCTTTAATTTCTTCAGTGATCCATTGCTTGTTCAATACTATAGTGTTTAGTCTCCACATCTTTGTCCGTTTCTCAGCTTTTTTCTTGTAATTAATTTCTAGCTTTATAGCATAATGATCGGAGAAGATGCTTGTTATTATTTCAATTATTTTAAATTTATAGAGGCTTTCCTTGTTTCCCAACATGTGGTCTATCCTTGGGAATGGTCCATGGGCACTTGAGAAGAATGTGTATTCTGTTTTTGGATGGAGTGTTCTATATATGTCTATTAAGTCCAACTGTTTTAGCTTTTCATTTAATTCCACTGTTTCCTTGTTGATTTTCTGTCTGGATGATCTGTCCAATGATGTGAGTGGGGTGTTGAGGTCCCCTACTATTATTGTGTTATTTTTGATATCTTCTTTTAGGTTTGTTAATAGTTGCTTTATGAACTTTGGTGCTCCTTTGTTGGGTGCATAGATATTTATAACTGTTATTTCTTCTTGATGTAGGGCCCCTTTGATCATTATATACTGACCCTCTATGTCTCTCTTTACCTGCCTTATCTTGAAATCTACTTCATCTGATATAAGTTTTGCAACATGTGCTTTCGTTTGCCATTAGCTTGGAGTATCATCTTGCACCCCTTCACTCTGAGCCTGTATTTGTCATTGGAGCTAGGGTGTGTTTCCTAGAGGCAACAAATTGTTGGATCTTGTTCTTTAATCCATCTTGCGACTCTGTGTCTTTTTATTGGAGAGTTCAATCCATTTACATTGAGGGTGATTACTGATGTATGAGGGCTTAATGCTGTCATTCTGTCACTTGTTTTCTGGTTTTCCTGCATTTCCTTTGTTTCTCGTCCTATGTGTTTTGGTCTACCCATTGACTTCTGCAGTTTCTTATGCAGTGTTTCTTAGTTTTTTCCTTATTTATTTTTTGTGTCTCTGTTTCTGTGTTTTAGTTTAGTGGCTACCCTGAAGTTTGTATTCAGAATCTTGTGCATGACATAGTCCATTTTCTGATGCCTTCTTATTTCCTTAACCTAAACTGATTCAGTCCCTTTCCTCCTCCCCTCCTAAGTTATTATTTTCATCTCTTATTCCAACTTGTGTTGTGAGTTTGTGGTTAAAGTGACAAGATTGTGTTTGTTTATGTTTTCCTTCCCTTTATCCTAATGCTGTAGTTGAATATTTGCTATCCTATTTTGATTCTATTTGTCTCCTTACTCTGTTTTTTGTGACCCCTTTCTCTGTTTTTCCTTTGTTCAGGTATGAGGGCCTTCTTGAGGATTTCTTGTAGGTAGGGGTCTGGTGGCTATGAAGTCCCTTAGCTTTTGTTTGTCTGGGAAAGATGTAATTTCTCCCTCATATCTGAAGGATATTTTTGCTGGATAGAGTATTCTTGGCTGAAGATTTTTATCTTTTGAAGTTTTGAATATGTCATTCCAATCTCTCCTAGCTTGTAAGGTTTCTGCAGAGAAATCCCCTGAAAGTCTGATAGGGGTTACTTTGTAGGCTATTTCCTTCTGCCTTGCTGCCCTGAGTATTCTTTCTTTGTCATTCATTTTTGCCAGTTTTACTACTATATGCCTTGCAGTACGTCTTTGTACATTGACATATCTAGTAGATCTGAAAGTTTCCTCCACACACATTTCTCTCCCATTCCCTAGATTTGGGAAGTTCTTCGCTATTATTTCTTTGAGCATGCTTTCTGCTCCATTCTCCTTCTCTTCACCTTCTTGGATACCTCTAAGTCTTATGTTGCATTTCCTCATTGAATCAGCTATTTCCCGGAGATTTTCTTCGTTTCTTTTTAGTCTTAGTTCTCTCTCTTCGTCTGTCTGGAGCCATTCAACCAGTCTATCTTTGATTATGCTCATTTGCTCCTCTATGATGTCCACACGAGCATTCAGGGAATCCATATTTTGTTTTATCTGTTCCATTGTATTTTTCATCTCTAGTATTTCTGATTGATTCCCCTTTATAGTTTCAGTCTTTTTTGTGAAGTAACTCCAGAACTCATTGAATTGTTTCTCTATATTTTTTTACCTCGTTGTTTTTTGATGATAGCTATTCTGAATTCATTGTCATTTAGTTTACTTATTTCCAAATCCTCAGGACATAATTCTGTGTAATTATTATTTTCCTTCTGGTCTGGAGCTTTTATGAACTGTTTGATTCTAGAACTATTTTTCCATGTAGTGATATTATTCGGTTGCAGTTACAGCCTATCGCCACTAGATGGGGGTTGAGAGCTGCATGTTCTGAGCCCTCCACCTTCAGCCGAGATGGCACAGCACGGGTCGGTGGGGGTGGCACTTTCTCTTGCCCACAGACCCAGGTTTCCCAATCAGCTCTGGCTATCTTGTCTCCTGGGGTCTTGGCTTGATGAGGTCACCCCATGCAAAAGGTTTCGCCCAGTTAGAGGGCTTCCCTCTAGGCTGCAAGGGTGCTAGGGAGTCCTGGGTGATCCTGCAGATGCACGACACCTCCCCGACTCCTTCCCTCATGGAGCCTCCCGCAGCAGTGACCACAGTCTTTAGGTTAGGGAGCAAAGTTCTCTCTTACCCCATTCCAGCTCCTCCAAGGGGGGCTCCAGCCTCTCCGCCCTCCATCTTTTGGCTCCTGTGGGTCTCTGAGGATTCCTTTTCTATTAGGATATTTTTTGTTGGAATACAGTTGCTCCTTTTTGTTGTATGTTGGAGGGGAGATAGTCCCAGGCAAGCTCAATCTGCCATGATGCTGATGTCACTTCTGTACTTCTTTTTTTTTAATAAGGAAATTTTCCCTTTTTTCCCTGATGTTTTCTTTTCCTTTTCCCAAAATTGTATGACTAAGGCCTTCATTTTAAACTCAGGAAGAATTCTAACTTTTAGAAGAAAGATTATTTGATCTTTTTCTCCTTCATCATTTGCTTGGAAAGTGAATGATAAAAATTGCTTTTGTGAGAAGTGGAGATTTGGAGCAGGTAAAATCAATTGAAAATAATTTGGTTATAATACTATGTGTAAGCCACTGGAACTTTAGAAGTGAAAGATTGTGATACTAAAACAATCTTTTTGGAAAATAACTTCCTTGAGCAAGGACTTTTCCTTTTTCATTCTTGTGTATCCATCATGTATAGTGTGGATGCCACAAAATACTTGTTGAGTGAATAAATGACTCTTGATAAGTATCTCAACTTTTGGTTTTAGGTGCGATACCTAGAAGAAGAGAGACCTTTTGCAATTGAGCAAGTTACTGGAATGCTCTTGGCCAAGCTTAAAGAGACTTCAGAAAATGCTTTAAAGAAACCAGTGGCCGACTGTGTGATTTCAGTAAGTCTTACTTCAGTAATGAATACTCTTGAATCATATTTGTCAGTGTATTAAGGTTATATTGAAATTTTTTTTCCCTTTCTTTACTTTTTCTGCCCTTATCCAGTAAATAATCTAAATTTATTTTTACTTTGACATTTTTTAAAAAATCACCTTTTTGGTAAACTTCAGAATTGAGTTTCCCATAAAGTCAATTGTGATAACCAGTGAATCTTAAAAATCTGACGTATGTGATTAATTAGTAACTGCTGTACCTGCCACTTGTCTGTAAGAATCTTTCCAGGTAGCTTTTAACTTCCCACCTCTAGGGACTTTAACATTTTATGGTGAAAGTTGAAAATTCCCAGTTGGGAATTTGAGATTGTGTATATTTTGTATCAGAAAGAAAAGTTTTTTTAATGATACATTGGATATATTTAACGTGAACACTTTTGGAACTTTTGACATATGCATATACCTATAAAGTCATCATCACTATCTATATAATAAAAATAATCGCCACCCCCTAAAGTTCTCTTGTGTCTTTTTTAAAATAAAGATTGTTGTATATAAGGTGTACAACATGATGCTCTGATATACATATACATAGTGAAATGATTACTACAGCCAAGCTAATTAACATATCCATCTCCTCATATGCTTACCTTTTTTGTGTGCATTGAGATCACTTAAGAACTACTTTCTCAGCAAATTTCCAGTATACAATACAGTATTATTAACTATAGAAACCATGCTGTACCTTAGATTTCCAGAACTTACTCATCATACAAAACTGAAACTTTATCCCCTTTGGCCAGTATCTCCCCATTTCACTCACTTCCCTGCTCCCAATGACTACCATTCCACACTCTACTTCTTTGAATTCAACTTTTGTAGATTCTACACTAAGATCATACTGTATTTTTCAGAAAGGAAAGATCTTTCTTTAAGAATTCTTAAGAAAACATTTATTTACCCTATCTTATCTCTTGAGATCTCTTTATATATTGGTAACTAGTTCTTAAGTTATCTGTTAATGTGGATATTACTAATACTATTAAATTTGGCTATATGAATTCAAGAGTCTCGTCATCAGAAAAATAGAATCAGATTGTGAACTCTTCAGTGAAGTTAGTAATCATATCTTTTTCACAGGTATTTGGAATTTTTTAAATGAGATAAAAATACTAGAGCTTAATATTTTGTTTTCCAGGCATTTAGTAATAGTAAATAATAGAGTTTACCATTGGCCAGGCATGGTTATGGTCATTTAATGTATATTAACCCATTTAATCCTTAGAACCACTTTATGAGGTAGGATATTATTAACCCCAATTTTGCAGTTTAAAAAACTGAGGCACAGGGGCTGGCCCCGTGGCCGAGTGGTTAAGTTCGCGCGCTCCGCTGCAGGCGGCCCAGTGGTTCGAATCCTGGGCGCGGACATGGCACTGCTCATCAGACTACGCTGAGGCGGCGTCCCACATGCCACAACTACAAGAACCCACAACGAAGAATACACAACTATGTACCGGGGGGCTTTGGGGAGAAAAAGGAAAAAATAAAATCTTTAAAAAAAAAAAACAAAAAAAACTGAGGCACAGAAAAGTTAAATAACTTGCCCCAAATCAATACAGCTAATAAATGGTAGAGCCAGAAATCAAACCCAGATAGTTCATTCCCAAGCCTATACTCATAACTCTTCCATTATACTGCCACTTGAAAGTATATGTCATAATGGTGCAGATTTTAAAAACTCATCTTAAATTCAAATATAGCCCTATTTATTTAACTATACTTGATTTAACTTTCATGTCAAAAATTAGTGTCAGAATAGAGCATTATGAACTACTTGGCCATTATTAACTTTGTAGTTACTGCAAGAGACCCATTGTGAGCTATACAAGGGAAGTCTTTTCTCTGTTTTATGCACTACTATATCCTTAGTGGCTAGAAAAGTACCTGGTACATAAGTGTTCAATGAGTATTAAATGAACCATACATTATAATTTAGATTTTTGTTAGAAGGATAAACCAAAATCAGGATAAACAACCTTATCAAAATTCAAGTTCTTTTCCAGTTGTTAATGTCCATTCAATGAAATTTCTAAATTCAAAAAGCAGTAAGTTGGAAGAGACTACTAACTTAAAATTGGAAGAGCCACAAGTCATTTTGTACGTGAATATACTTAATTAGCTCTTTAGAAATTTGTGGACCAAATCATAGTGCTTTCTTAGATTGATAGAAGTATATGTAAACCTTAATTATAAGTTTAGGTCTGAGTTTATTTTTTAATAGAAATATGTTTTTTGTTGATTTTAAGAGAAATATATGCTCATCATAAGTCCCCCGCAATATAGTTCCCCATTCCTCTTTGAAATGTAACCCTTGTAACGTTGGTTTATACATACATACACAAAAATGAGATGATACTATTCATGCTTTTTTTTTAAGGTAGTAAAGATGTCATTCCATGACAATTCAGATCTACCAGATTCTTTCTAACAGCTATAAGATTCCATTATATGGGTATATAATAATATATTTAACCAGTCTCATTTTGACAGACTTATGTTTTCAATTTTTCATTATTAAAGATGAACAAATACATTTTTTTATAGACCAGACCAACACAAGAGGGATATTTAGACTAACATATTTTGGAAATCTCACAATATTATTTCATCTTATTAATTGCTTTAAATTTGTGTTCACACTTTAGGTCAATATTTTATGGTATAGAAATTGCCAATCTTAAAAGAAAAAAAAACAAAAAAAACTAGTATTTTTTTCTCATTTATTTAATTAGAACACTATTCTTGGCCTTAAGCAGTGCATAAGTTTTAGTGCAATCATTTTACATTTTTCAATTGATGAAATGTTTCAATAAAATCTACTATATCAAACTAATATACTCAATTATTGTTTTTAAATACCAGATTCCTAGCTTTTTCACTGATGCTGAGAGAAGATCTGTGATGGCTGCAGCCCAGGTTGCAGGTTTAAATTGTTTAAGGTTGATGAATGAAACTACTGCAGGTGAGTACTTTGCAACTTGAAAATCACTGTCAGAAAAATACTGTTATAGTTTTTTTCTAATTAATACAAAGCATTTTTTTAACTATATTATGTACTGGTTCTTATAATCTTGTTGTTTGGGAATATGACATTTTGGCAGAGGTTAAACATCTCTTGAATTGGTTATAAGAATCATTAATATTACAGAGTTATACATGAGTAGACAAAAATAAAAACATTAATTAGCCAAATTACGAAAAGTTAATTTACTTTGAACCTAATGATTTTTATTATTCTACTGTATATTAAAGTGTAGTATCAAAGGGACTTATCCCTTGTTTTCCAAGTGATTGCTATGCTGGAATTAACCTAATTCTTTTTTCTTACACAGTTGCACTAGCATATGGAATTTATAAACAGGATCTTCCCTCATTAGATGAGAAACCAAGAAATGTAATATTTATTGATATGGGACATTCTGCCTACCAGGTCTCAGTTTGTGCTTTTAACAAAGGAAAACTTAAAGTAAGTAAATAAATTATTTGCTATATTGAACTTTAATGGTTAAGAGCATATAAGACTCTGTAGAGAACCTAATCCCTGTGTGTAAATCCTGGCTCTGCCACTTAAAAACCTGTGACCTTGAGGGGCCGGGCCCAGTGGCACAGCAGTTGGGTTCATGTGCTCCACTTCTGCAGCCCGGGATTCACCAGTTCAGATCCAGCGCATGGACTTGCGCACCTCTTATCAAACCATGCTATGGCAGGCATCCCCCATATAAAGTAGAGGAAGATGGGCACAGATATTAGCCCAGGGCCAGTCTTCCCCAGCAAAAAGAGGAGGATTGGCAGTGGATGTTAGCTCAGGGCTAATCTTGCTCAAAAAAAAAGAAGCCTGTGACCTTGAGCAAGTTACTTAACCTCCCTAAACATCAGATTCCTCACCTGAGAATAGTATCAGTAACTACCTCAAAGAATTTTTGAGGACAAAATGAGTTAATGTACATAAAGTGCTTGGAATTCCATATAGTAGACTCTATAATAGATGTTAGCTATTTTTATTATTGCTGAGGTGTTAGGTATGCTATCAGGCAGTATAAATTACATATTTATCCATAAATAAACTTAGGAAACATTTTCTAAAATGATTCCCATAGTTTTTAGAAACCTTTCTATCCAAGAGTCCTAATCATAATTTTCTACAATGTGGCATTATTTACTTCTATGTGCTTATCTTCTTACAGTATATGTTTGGCTTTATATTCATTTTTACATTGATTATCTTATCCAGACTTATGCACTTCTCTCTCTCCATTATGCACATTTGTAGAATTTACTTGGAAAATGAACTTCTTTGGGTTACCCACCACCTTTTAGAACCTTTTGTCTCACAGTGGATATTACTATAATAACATCTGCGTAATCAGAATATTAAAGGGAAATGACTCATACTGAATATAGGATAGTTTTCTGTAAACTGGTTTAATCCTTGGTATTTAGTCTTGAATTTTAACTTAATTTTAAAAGAATATTTTTCTTTCCTTCCTTTTTAGTCGATACCTTAGAATAGTGATCTGTAATTTTTAGATCATAGACTGCTTCAAAAGTCTGATGAAAGCTTTGGCCCTTCTCTCCAGAAGGATGCACATTTGCACTTAGTTATATGCCAACACAATTTTGCATTTAATTTTGGGTAGTACTGTACCTCATGAGAAGTCTATCCATGGGTTCTCCCTGCTGCTCTGTGGGATGACATCCCAATCAGATTAGGTTCACATCCTATTAGGATGCTTACCACTATTTCACCAGCCTTCCTTGTGGGAAAAAAAGCTGGTGAACCACACCATCAGTGGGATTCTATTTTTTTAGTAGTTACTATTATAAGTAGTCATTTGTGCCCTCTACCCTGGGGAGAGAGACTAGATGTCTTGGTCCTATGTTTTCAAGAGCTATAGTGTTGAAGTTCTGACTTGTTTACTCCTCTTCCGTCCAACTACTAGCTTGGGCTTATTGCTCGACAAATTTTGTTTCTCCTCTTGACTTTTTCTGTTGTCTTTTTTGGTCTCTCATGTATTCTTTTGTTTCTTCCACATTTTTAAGCAAGTAGCCTGGCTTTTTTTTTTTTTTAATAATAGTCAGAAGGCTTAATTCCTGATCTATAAATTGACCAATTACAGTATTTTAGATTTAATCTTTGGATCACTTTTTCTTGGCTGTTTTGATTTTGGTTACATGCTTAGGACTCTTTCTTTGCTCTCTTACTCTTGGTTTTTGGCCTACCTGTTCAGTGGTTTTATAGAACCAGAGGATATAAGATACTGAAGTTTTCATTGTTGTAACTCAATTATTTCAGAATTAGAATATTTTTTTAGTTATGATTTATGGATGTGTAACCTAAAGCAGATAATTCAGAGTGGGTAAATAGGTTGGCTAAATATGTGATAATTAATATTAAGATTCCAAATTTGGCATGCTGTTGATTTTTACAAGTTCTTTGGCTTTGATTTTATTTTAATTTTAAAAGGTATTGTTTCATTCTTTCTTGTTTTGTAAGCATCTATATTTCTTAAAATTCAGTTCTGGTTTTTTTGATTAAACAGGTTTTGGCTACTACTTTTGATCCATATTTGGGTGGCAGGAACTTTGATGAGGCTTTAGTAGACTACTTCTGTGATGAGTTCAAGACCAAATATAAGATAAATGTGAAAGAAAACTCTCGGGCCTTGTTACGTTTATATCAGGAATGTGAAAAACTAAAGAAGCTAATGAGTGCAAATGCATCAGATCTTCCACTGAACATCGAGTGTTTCATGAATGACCTTGATGTTTCTAGTAAAATGAACAGGTATCATATATGTTTTTAGTTTGAAAAGTGTTTGTTTGTTCTGTAATGTTTAGATCGTCTGGTGTTTTTCATTCTGTTATTTTAGAAGGTATGCTCAATTTTTGTTTGTTTTTTGGATTTCTTTATTTTCCTTTTTTTATTGAGGTAACATTGGTTTATCATGCTCAATTTTTATATCTGAAACTAATGAATGTTAATTTTCTCACAGGGCTCAGTTTGAGCAGTTATGTGCTTCCCTTTTTGCCAGGGTTGAGCCACCATTAAAAGCAGTAATGGAACAAGCTAGTAAGTGGAAATTACTGAACCAACCAACAAAACTATACCATGGTGTTACTCACTTGCATGGGGTAGGAAATGGTAAAAGCACTAAAACTTCATGTGTTTTTTGAAGATTTGTATTTCTCATTTTAGAGGAGGAAATTAGAACTCATTCTGTATTCATAAGAGTAGGGCACTAGAGATCTGGGTTTATTAGTACTCCCTCTGGCTCCTTTTATTGTTTACAACATAAAACCAAAGCTAATTATGTTTGGAGGTGTTTATGTAAGTATATAGAAGATTCAAGGTGAAAGTAAAGTAGGAATGGGGACATGATTGCTTTTTGTTAAGGTTTTGGTGGTCAATTAAAAACACCTTCTGTGGGAATTTGTGAGGTGGAAGTTAGAAAATTGAAGGACTCTAAAGAGTTCCTTTAAAGCCCATGAGGTACTTGTCTGTTCTTATTGTGACTCCATCATCTGGACCAAGTACAGTGCCTGACACACGGATAATTAATATTTATTAAATTTTTCCTTTCTCCAAAGTTTATTTTTATCTTCTTTCCGTTTAATCTTGTTTTGAGCAAATAAAAAGAATACACTTTTTCAAAAAGTACTTTCCAGGGCCAGCCCGGTGGCATAGTTGTTAAGTTTGCATGTTCCGCTTTGGCAGCCCAGGGTTTGTGGGTTTGTATCCTGGGTGCCAGACCTATACACCATTCATCAAGCCATGCTGTGGTAGCATCCCACGTAAGAAATAGAGGAAGATTGGCACAGATGTTAGCTCAGAGGCAATCTTCCTCAAACAAAAAGAGGAAGATTGGCAACGTATGTTAGCTCAGGGCCAATCTTCCTCACCACCACCCCCCCCCCCCCGAAAAAGAAAAGTACTTTCCAAGGTCTATTGTTTACATTTTTATAAAGACTGTCTGATTTTTCTCAATTAAAAACATTTTGTTTTCCAGACTTACAGTGTGAAGACATAAGTAGTATAGAAATTGTAGGGGGAGCAACACGAATTCCTGCAGTGAAGGAACAAATCACTAAATTCTTTCTTAAAGACATAAGTACCACATTAAATGCTGATGAAGCTGTTGCAAGAGGATGTGCGTTACAGGTATGATTATTTGTCTTTTTTTAGAATGTACATTTTCCCAGGAATATGGTGATAGGTCTGAAGGGACTTTTTAGTATTATTTGTTCCAACCACTTGTCAATAGACTAAAAGTAAATTGAAATTCTTTCTGTTAAATAAGTTTTGTGTCTTTCCCCTTTATTTTTTCAAACTATCGTAGGACAGTATGTCTGTAATTATACTGAAAGAACATTTATTTTATGAATTCTGGTAATTATTCCCATTTAAAATTCTTTTTTGAGATTTAAAAATATTTTACATTAATTTTTGTAAGGTCACAGAAAAAGTAATCTGATACTTTTAAATTTTAACTAGTTGTTACCAAAAAACTAATTTTTAAAATATAACAATTTTATTACAAGGACTTTCTTAAGCAGTTCAATCAGGGTAACCCAGGGTATGTTTTGTTTTGTTAATTTAAATATGGTGTACATCTTATTTTCAGTGTGCGATTCTCTCACCAGCATTTAAAGTGCGTGAATTTTCCATAACAGACATTGTTCCCTATTCAATCACCTTAAGATGGAAGACCTCTTTTGAAGATGGAACTGGGTAAGTTACTTTTAAAGCCTTGGTTAGAGTTTGTCATAAATAACTAGTTGAGCCTACTTTTCTAACTTAGAGGAATTCACATTTCTTAAAATTCTTGAACATTTTTTTACAAATGCTAGGAAAAAAGAGAATATAAAAAATTATATATAATCTATAAACCATGATGGCATATTTTTTAATTAATAATTTATTATAAAGTAAAACATTCTCATTTTTAAATAAAAATCACAGTATGGAAATATAAAGACTTAAAAAACCTACATTTGCCATACCCCAACTCCTATTTAGCCCATTTTACAGAGGTAACCATTAATAGCTAGGTGTATATCTATCCAGTTATTTTCTTTGAATATCCAACAATAAAAAGCATGCACTTTTTAAGTTGATACATGATAATTTGTACATCACCAATGCAACTTGCCTTTTAAAAAATGTTATGTATTACCTTTCCATGTCAACAGACAATAACTGTTTTTTTTAACAATTGTGTGTGCCATAAGTAATTTAACCAATACACTATAAAGTGATATTTTTCCTGTTTTAAGCAGTGCTGTTAGGACCATCCTTGTACACATCTTCTTGTTTAGTTGGGTTTGGTATATCTGTAAGAAAACTGTGTAGGAATGAAATTGAACGAAAGGGTATGAACATTATTTTAACTAATACTGCCAAAGTAATCACTAAAAAGATTATATTCCTATTAACATTGCATGAGATTACCTGTTTTAACTTATATTCTCCTAAACTTTTAACATTTTAAATCCTCCTAATCTTAACATTTTAATAGAAAAAAAATAATAATACTTTGTTATTAAGTTCCCGTTTTTGACTATTGTGAACTACAGTCTTTCATGCTTTTATTGACATTTACATTTCCTTTTCCATAAACTGTCCAGGATTTAAATAGCTTGTTTCCCTACCAAATAAAAATTTGTGTTTCAATACTGTATTTGACTACTTTTCAGAAGTATACCTTGTATAATAAAGTAAACCTGTATTTAGGTTTTGAGGTTGCTTTTAAAATTTTGTTCTCTGTTCTATGTATCCACACCCCCCCAAAATTGAAATTTTTGCACAAATTTCAAAAATACAGATTATCATTCTGATCTGAATGCTTTACAGAGCATTTATATGGCATGTTTTAAGACAAGAAATATTATCCTTAAAAATTTATTTCAGTGAAAGGTATAAGTGATCCAGAAAAAAATTGTAAGAAGACATATGGGGAGTTAAGTTGAAAAGTAAATATATCCTAGAAAGAGTAAACAAATGGGACTTCATCAGACTAAAGAGCTTCTTCAAGGCAAATGAAAACAGGATTGAAAGAAAAAAACAACCCACTAATTGGGAAAAAATATTTGTAAGTCATATATCTGACAAGGGCTTAATATCCATAATATATAAAGAACTCTCACAACTCAACAACAAAAAATCAAACAACCCAATCAAAAAATGGGCTGGAGACATGAACAGACATTTCTCCAAAGAAGATATACGGATGGCCAATAGGCACATGAAAAGATGCTCATCATCGCTGATCATCAGTGAAATGCAAATCAAAACTACACTAAGATATCACCTTACACCCATTAGAATGACAAAAATATCTAAAACTAATAGTAACAAATGTTGGAGAGGTTGTGGAGAAAAAGGAACCCTCATACACTGCTGGTGGGAATGCAAACTGGTGCAGCCACTATGGAAAACAGTATGGAGATTCCTCAAAAAATTAAAAATAGAACTACCATACAATCTAGCCATCCCACTACTGGATATCTATCCAAAGAGCTTGAAGTCAGCAATCCCAAAAGTCCTATATACCCCAATGTTCATTGCAGCATTATTTACAATAGCCAAGACATGGAAGCAACCTAAGTGCCCGTCAACAGACGAATGGATAAAGAAGATGTGGTACATATATACAATGGAATACTACTCAGCTGCAAAACAGAACAAAATCGTTCCATTTGCAATAACATGGATGGACCTTGAGGGAATTATGTTAAGTGAAATAAGCCAGCTAGAGAAGGATAATCTGTGTATGACTCCACTCATATGAGGAATTTAAAAATGTGGACTAAGAACAGTTTAGTGGATACCAGGGGAAAGGTGGGGTGGGGGGTGGGCACAAAGGGTGAAGTGGTGCACCTACAACACGAATGACAAACATTAATGTACAACTGAAATTTCACAAGATTGTAACCTATCATTAACTCAATAAAAAAAAGAAATATGAAAAAAAGAAAAGTAAATATATCCTAGTGACTACAATAAGAAAACAGAACATAATGAGAGGTTCTTGAAAGCTAGAATAGAAGAAGAGATCCATGAATGTGACATTTTTATACCTTTCATGATTGATAGGATGATGATAGATTATTAAAGTGTGAGTTTCTGGGCCACTACAAACAATAGTTAAAAACTGTTTCTCAGGGCCGGCCTGGTGGCACAGCAGTTAAGTTCACACGTTCTGCCTCTCAGCAGACTGGGGTTCGCCGGTTTGGATCCCAGGTGCGGACATGGCACTGCTTGGCACGCCATGCTGTGGTAGGCATCCCACATATAAAGTAGAGGAAGATGGGCACGGATGTTACCTCAGGGCTAGGCTTCCTCAGCTAAAAAAGGAGGACTGGCAGATGTTAGCTCAGGGCTAATCTTCCTCAAAAAAACACAAACCAGCAAACAAACAGAAAAACTATTTCTCTTCTTCTATTTAAGGAACAGGATTGCTATGCAGACTTTAAAACATCCTGTACTGGAGAGGAGAAAATACTATAAAGGACATTATTATATCAACTGAAAAAAATTCGAAATGGATTGTAAAGTATCAATGTAAATTTATAAAATTACAGCTATACTGTGATTGTGTTAGAGAATATCCCTATTAGGAAATTCACATTGAAGTACTTAGGAGTAAAGGGTTGTACTGTATGTAACACCCTCAATTGCTTCAGTAAAAAATATACACAGAGTGTGTGCACCCAAGTGATGAAACAAATGGAGTAAAATGTTAACAGTAGCAAATCTAAGTAAAACATATCCAGGTGTACCTTGTCCTGTTTTATTTTTGCACCTTTCTGTAAGTTTGAAATTATTTCCAAATAAAAATTTATTTTTTAAGAGAGCTGGAATAAAAAGGGTTACATATGACAAGTATCTTGTAAACTAATGGATAAGATTTGGTTCTCAGAAGTGAGCAAAAAAATAATCTCTATGTATTGGCCCTAAAAATATACCTATTCTTGGGTAATATTTCTCTTTTTAGTAGGATATAATTGTCTGTTACCGTGACATTCTAAAAACTTTGAGCCATAAAACTGTCAAAATGCATGTTTATGGCAAAACCAATAATTCTTTTTCTTTACATTTGCACATCGAGATCTTTACAATTGCTGCTTTTGAATTAAGAGTGAGATGGATTCTGTAATTAGGTTTATAGGCAACTTTGTTTTTAACTGAGCGTTTTCCCACTCTATTTTAGGGAATGTGAAGTATTCTGTAAGAACCATCCTGCCCCATTCTCAAAAGTCATTACTTTCCACAAGAAGGAACCATTTGAACTAGAAGCATTTTATACTAATTTACATGAAGTGCCTTATCCTGATCCAAGAATTGGTAAGAGGACTCAAGAAAAAAATTTTAATAAATTTTTGCTTTTTATAAATATGTTAATATTTGTATCAAGAGAACAAATAAGTCGATATTTCAGCTAAGCAAGCACTGAATTTTTAAAGAAAGATGTTCGTACTTTTTTCTCATTATGCACTTTTTAGTGCTCAGAGTTTATTTCTGCAGTAACAGCAGATTTGAGCATTTTTAATTCATTTTGATTTGTATATTTAAAATGCTCTATCATTGGCCTGAGAGGTTTGGGAAGGATTATTTTTTATGAAAAATCTCTTTCATTGTAAATTGAAATTGTGCTGCCAGACTGATTTTATGTTCTGCTTTTAAACTTATGCTCACTGCCAACAACTAGAATGAGTATCATTGGATTAATATGAAAGGAAGAATAGGAGACTGTAATGTCCATTTTAGCTGTATAATCTTTTTAGAAGATATAAAAGAAAGTGTGATTTTTTTTTTAACATTTAAAAGAGAAGGAATAATTTTTTTTAAGTTTTAAAATTGTGTATGTGGGGGCCGGCCCGTGACTGAGTGGTTAAGTTCGCACGCTCCACTTCGGTGGCCCAGGGTTTCGCTGGTTCGGATGCTGAGCGTGGACATGGCACCACTCGTCAGGCCACGCTGAGGTGGCGTCCCACATGCCACAACTAGAAAGACCCACAACTAAAATATGCAGCCATACACTGGGGGGATTTGGGGAGAAAAAGGAAAAAAAAAGAAGATTGGCAAGAGTTGTTAGCTCAGATGCCAATCTTAAAATAAAAATTGTCTATATGTACTGCTTTTGTTGATAGAGTAAAAAGGGGACAGTATAAATATTTCGAGTACATTGTTTAAAGCAGTAGAAATAAATTATTGAAGATGGTATTAGTTTGCTAGGGCTTCTGTAATAAATACCGCAAACCAGGTGACTTAAACAATAGAAATTTATTGTCTCACAGTTCTGGAGACTAGGAGTCCGAAATCAAGGTGTTGGCAGTATTGGTTCCTTCTGAGGGCTGTGAGGGAAGGATCTGTTCCAGGCCGCTCTCCTTGGTTTGTAGATGGCCATCTTCATGTTCACATGATATTCTCCCTGTATGAGTCTCCAAATGAGGACACCAGTCATTGGAAGAGAGCCAATCCTGATGACTTCATTTTAACTTGATTACCTCTGTAAAGACCCCGTCTCCAAATAAGGTCACTTTCTGAGGTACTGGAGAGTAGGACTTCAGCATATGAATTTGTGGAGGACACAGTTCAACCCATAACAAAGGCCCACCAGAATATTACTCAGTTTTTCTGCCTAGTATTCTCTCTCTACTATGGATATCATTATATACTTGAGATTTTTTTTGAAAAATAAAACACTGTAGAGTTCTTAAAATGAAAAATTAGGGGCTGGCCCCGTGACCGAGTGGTTAATTTTGAGTGCTGCGCTTCAGCAGCCTGGGGTTTCACTGGTTCGGATCCGGGGTGCGGAGATGGCACCACTCATCAGGCCATGTTGAGATGGCGTCTCACATAGCACAACTAGAAGGACCCACAACTAAAATATACAACTATATACTTGGGGGCTTTGGGGAGAAAAAACAGGGAAAAAAAAGGAAACAAAAAATCAGGAAAAGACTTATAAAAAAAAAAGAAAAATTAATATGACCTTTGTAGATATTAGTGACTGGATAACGTAGCAATTTTGCTATGGGAAAAAAAATCCAGAAATTTTAAAAAATTACTTTATTTATGAATTACCAAGATGATTATGATTTGCAAAGCTTATAGCAAAAAGATAATATCTATTTGATTTTCAAATTCAGAAATTGAATTTTGTTATTTTGGTTTTAGAGTAGCAATACTATAAAATACTTAAAAGTTATATTGGCTTGAGTCAGATTGTCCTTTGTTAAAATTTCTACTTTTCTTTTTCCTAGCATTGATGCTTTGGGGCTGGTTGCTTAACCCGTCTGAGTCTTAATACCAGGTTTATTAAGGTATAAAAAGGGTGATCTGAGGGAAATGCCTGTCCCACAGTAATTAATCTGGGTGTGGTAATAATTTTATGATTATTTGCCAGCATCTTGAAAGATGATAGTCAAATTATTGAATGACTTAATCTAAGGCCCATGTACTGATCAAAGCTCTTTTTTCTTCAAGGGAGCTTCACTATTCAGAATGTTTTTCCACAGTCTGATGGTGATAGTTCTAAAGTGAAGGTTAAAGTTCGTGTTAACATCCATGGAATCTTCAGTGTGGCTAGTGCTTCAGTAATTGAGAAGCAAAATGTAGAAGGGGATCACAGTGATGTTTCCGTGGAGATGGAAACTTCATTTAAGAATGAAAGCAAAGATGATGTGGTATGTAGAAATTCTGTTTCAAAGTTTCTCCAATAAATAATATATAAAGTATCTTAATCATAACTAGTACTTTAATAGTTGACAATATTAACCTCTGACATTTTGCTCTGATGTTCTGCTGTGGGAATCGGTATAAACGCTTTTATGAAAGCATTGAAGAAAAATTCTATTTTAAATGCTGTACATCTTTTGCAGTGTAACATACTTTTTGGAGGCTTGTACATCTTTCATAGCATTATATGGAACACGTGCATATGTATGGTTGGAGTCATCTTTCCTAAATTCTTTATTTCCATTAAAAACATGTATTGTGGCTAGCTTTTTTGGTTTATAGATAAAACCAATTCAGACTGATAAATTTTGAACTGTACACATAGATATTTTTCGGTTGAAAATACATGCTTAATAAAGAATTTCCTAGGGCTTAGGAGGATATTTGTGGCAGTTCAGCAGATGAATGTGCTGTACGTTCAATAACCTTACAAATTTTTGACGGTTTATTTCTTTATGAAAGGCTTATGTGAGCACAACACTGTTTTTACTCTTGGTGTACCATAGATGAAGGAATCTTAGGAGAACGTGATTATATTCCATTACACAAAATTTTCATCTTTTTATGTATACTATTTATAAATTATCGTTAATGGCATTTGTTAGATTTTTTCCAATTGTAATTGGAGTATGCCGTAGATTTTTCATGTACTGTATATTAAGAATTGATTTTCTTTCGTTAAATTTCAAGACAATTTCTCCCTTTTGTGAAGGTTGTCTTTTTGTCTGTTTTTATTAATAATTACTATAACATCTTTTCTTCCAGATCAGAATTTTACCACTACTCTTTAAAAGTATTCTTTTAAATCCCTACCATAGCTGATATAATAGATTTTGTATAAATTGTAGTTTATTTTGTTATCCTTCCTAACAGAAGAGGTGAAGTTGAGTACTCTGTGTAGAAAACATTTGTAAATTGTATTTCTTATTGGTTTTCTGTAGTTTTCTCTTTAATTCTGTATCCAGAAGTTAAAATACTTATGGCTGAAATACCATTATAAAGCAGTCTCTCCCTTCACCCAAAAAAATGTGAACCAATTCAAAGTAGACTCTGGAAGCTAATTGTTTAAGTTTTAGAGGAGAAAAATAGGAGGCTAATAAATTCTTTTTACTCTTCCCTAGCTGCTGACACTTCTAACTCTGGGATAGGTAAAGAAACCCAGACACTTGCCAGCGAACAGCAGCAGGAGTCTTTTGGTTTTTTTGCTTGAGAGTCAACTTATGAAAGTTGATTTTATGGGCCTCCTTTTTCATTGAAAATTAAGATAGCTTTGATTTTTCTGAGAAGTCATAACATAGGTTACCGACTTCTCTTCAATGTAAGGATGTCTCAGAAAATTGATACTTCTCTTCTGGGTATGTATTAATATCGGGGCATAGTAAGAAGTCATCGCGGCTTTTAGGCTTCATCACCAAACCAAGGATCAAACAGACTATGTGCTATTCATCATATTAATGTACCTTAATTTAACTATTCCCAAATTGTTGACTGTTTGGATTGTTTCTCTTTTAATCTGTTTTTAATTCAAAATATTCGATTCCTTATATGTACCAGACACTGTTCTAGGCACTGAGGATACAGTGGTAAGCAAGATAGAAACTGTCCCCACCCGTCTGTAACTTAACTTCTGGTGGGAAAGGACAGGCAAGAAGCAGCAAGATACTACATAAATATGAAGGAAATTAACAGCAGGGGGATGCATAGTAGAAATTATGTGATAGTGATGAGGAAATCCACCTGTGAGGAAGGAACAGGTAAGCAGCCTGAAAGATGGAAAAGCAGTTTGAGGGTAAGGAGTGGAGTAGGTAGTTGTCCGAGCAGAGTGAATAACGGGTACAAAGGCCCTGAGGCAGGAAGCCCTTTTTTTGTTGTAATAAATGTAAGGATAGCTGATATATAAGATAGAGGAGTGGAGAAGGGGAGAGCGGCAAGAAAAAAATTGAGAAGGTAGATCAAGGGACAAATCAGGTAAAGCCTGATCATGATAATGATTCTGGATTTTATTCTTAAGTGGTTTTTATTTATTCAGCAGTTAACTAAAAGCATCTAGAATGTGTGTTTGGATAGAGCAGTGAACAGAAAGATGGTCTCACCCTCATGGAGTTTAAGATCAATTAGAGAAGCCAGGATCTAGAGGCACTTCCCTTAAGTTCCTCACTATTGATAACATTCCTATGAACTTTCTTAAAATCATTTTAAAAAATTAACAAATTACTCTCAATTGTAAGATGTACAATTTTACACTTTTTTAATTTCTCTGAAATTGGGATGGGTCTTACAAATATCTTATGTTCACTGTTGCTAATGGCAATAATCATGACATAGTTCTCATCATCTATACGTGTGTGAACTTGGTTGTTTTCTTAATGGTGTGACTAGGCACTTGCAACCCCTTGACATTTCAGTCAACAGATTGTTTAAGGACCATTCAAAGAAGGAAATCAAATCCTGGTGGTTGTCTGAAAACAATCTACTGACTCCTTCTGGTAAGATGAAGAAGACACCATCATACAACTTGCAGAATAGATGTCAGTGGCTTATAAAAAAATGTTAGAGACCATACTGGAGCAATTTTTAAACAAATGCTGGGTCACTACTGCTCTTCATGGCATAGAGTGTAGTGTTGTGTAGAAAAATACATTAACAACTGAATTAAGTGATTTAGAAGAGTTGGATTCTGGATGTAAAGAAATTATAGAAACATCTTAATCACTTTATTTGGTTTATTTTTCTTTTAGAGATATAAATATATACACAATAGAAGATCTCTTTCAATAAGTATAAAATAAAAATGCTAACTGATAAGGCATTATGGCCATTTAATTGGCAGTATTTTCTTCTTAGTAGTACATGAAATAATAATGTATTTGTGTCTTCCTGCATTACCCTAGCTTACCACTATATTACTTTTTTTTTTTAATCTCTTCTCAGTCACACGGTTGGGGAAATTGTAGAGTTGGAAGGGGGGCAGTTGGAGTATCAGAAATAATTGACCTTTTAACTGTAAAGAACACTGGTGTAAATTATCTTCTAACTTGTTTTTCTCTTTGACACAAATAAGCTTTATTCAAGATAGCCTTCTGAGTGTTATATATTTGCTTAACTCTAGATATATTAGAAGATCTAAATCATACTGATTCCTGAATTTCAGGCTTTCTTCCTTTTAGGAGGATGGTTGTGGGTAAGATTAAGACAGACCAGAAAAATCTAATACTTGTGCTTGCCAAGTGGGATGTCCATTTTGGCAGCAAGTTTGTCTTTTATACATTAAAAAAAAAAATCTTAAAAGTTTACATTGTTATAATTCAGAGATATCTACTTCGACAGTTTTGATGTATTTCCTTGAGTATTTTACTACATTTTAAAAATACAACTGAATTTAATATATAAATTTTATAACTTTTTCACTTCATTTTCCCACATTAAGTTCTTTATAAACATTTTTCATGTCAAGTTTAATGTTCTCTTTTTGTAAGTTTGCTTTTGTGAATATGTCTTGAGAACAGTTTTCCAGTTCTTGCAATTATTTGGCCACAAGTGAATGAAACAAGGTTTATTCACATAGCATCAAATAGATCTTTTCATTTACCTCTTAATCTATTTATTTGTGGTTATTCTCATTTGAAAAACAACGAGCTTCTCCTTTACTATGTTTACACATTTCATAACAGGCTTGAACTCTTAAGATGCTGTTTTATTTTTTAAAAAAAAAGGCACTATAAATATTATCAATTACATATTTTTTTTCCAGGATAAAATGCAGGTTGATCAAGAAGAAGGAGGTCATCAAAAATGTCATGCTGAACACACCCCAGAAGAGGAAATTGATCACACAGGAACCAAAACAAAGGTTACTTTTACTATTTCTGTTGTTGTGCCTTTTTGAGATTGATATTTTGAGTTAATGTATTTACTTTATAATGCATGCTTTTAATACATGATTTTTTTAATCTTAGTTCTGTGGAAAAGTATAGAAAGCATATAACCGGAATAAATACATTTTAATAATTTACTTTAGAGGATTTTTTAAAGAATGAACCCTAACAATATAAGTAACATTATCTTTTTGGTAGGAGAAAAGATGTTTTTCAGTAACTTTTTCTCTCATTAAAAGTCATACAGTCTCAGAGAAAATAGGAGATGGGATAAGCCAAATGAAGAAAAGTCAAATTAGCGATAAACTGCATCTCAAAATTGACCACTGTAAGCATTTTGCCACATATCATAAAATATTTTTCTTTGGGCAAAAATAAATTTTTTGAAAGTAAAATTTTAAAGGATAAATGACTATTATTGAGAGTCATTACTTTACTAAGACATTCATGCCAATGACCTAGATGAATGTGGCTATAGCTCTAAACTCATCTTCAACAGATTTTTCTAACCTGAACAGAATTTAATCTTTCTTGGTTAGCTGTATAGGTTTTTTTTAGAGGGTATAAAGATTCAGTTTTAAATCATAGGATCTCACGTAATTTAAAACCTGAAACCTATTTTTTCTAAATTTTTAATTTTACTGAATATTTTTTGCTTTTAATTCTTTAACAGCTTCATTGAGAGTTTACATATGATACAATTTGCCCATTTAAGTGTACAATTCAAAGGTTTTTAATATACTCACAGTTTTGCAGCTATTATCACAATTTTGCATTTTCATCACCCCAAAAAGAAGCCCTGTACTCATTAGCAGTAACTCCCTGTTTCCCCCCAACCCTCTCCCTGCCAACTCTAGGCAACCACTAATCTTTCTATCTCTGTAGCTTTGCCTATTCTGGACATTTTATATAAATACAGTCATACAATATATGGTCCTTTGTGACTGGCTTCTTTCACTAAGCATAATGTTTTCAAGGTTCATCTCAGTTGTAGGATGTATCAGTACTTCATTCTTTTTCATGGCTGAATAGTTATTGCATTATATGGATATGTACCACATTTTTTTATCCATTCATCAGCTGATGGACATTTGGGTTGTTTCTACTTTTTAACTATTATGAATAATACTACTGTGAACAATCACGATCAGTTTTGGATGTATATCTTCATTTTAATTGGGCATGTACCTAGGAATGGAATTGCTGGGTCATATGGTATCTCTCTGTTTAACATTTTGAGGAACTGCCCAGCTCTTTTCCAAAAAGACTGCAACATTTTACAGTCTTGCCAACAATGTATGAGGATTCCAGTTTCTCCACATCCTCACCAACTCTTGTTATTTTCTCTTTTTTCTTAATCATAGCCATCCTAGTGTGAGAAGTGGCATCTCTTGTGGTTTTAATTTGCATTTCCAGCTGAATATTTTTTATGTAGGCAGATTCAGTGTACACAGAATATAAAATACTATCAGTATTAAAGTAGTATTTTTAAATAAAGTATAGTACATGGTAATAGTTCTGTTTGATTTTACTCGTTTCTTCTTTTTTTTTTTTTAAAGATTTTATCTTTTCCTTTTTCTCCCAAAGCCCCCCAGTACATAGTTGTGTATTTTTCGTTGTGGGTCCTTCTAGTTGTGGCATGTGGGACACTGCCTCAGCATGACCTGATGAGTGGTGCCATGTCCACACCCAGGATCCGAACCAGTGAAACCCCGGGCCGCTGAAGTGGAGTGCGCGAACCTAACCACTCAGCCACGGGGCCGGCCCCAAACCCTTGTTTCTTCTGAAATCACTCTCTTAAATCTATTTTTAAGCTAGTTTTAGAAATTTACACTTCTCTTGCATTTCTTTTGCAGTCAGCTTCCTCAGACAAACAAGACCGATTAAACCAGACCATTAAAAAAGGAAAAGTCAAGAGTATTGATCTACCTATCCAGAGTACCCTTTGTAGACAATTGGGCCAAGATATTCTCAACAGCTACATTGAAAATGAGGTATATAGATCTGAATTGATGTTGAAATAGGTGGTAAGGTATTCTGAAATTTTTGTAGAGGTCAATGATCCCCTGAATTGGGAGAACTAGTCTATAATTCCTAAGGAATTATTAAATAGAGCATTGAACTACTTTATTGTGGATGAAATACTGAGCTGTATTAATGTCATTTACAGTGTAGTTTTCATCTTAGCTATATGAAAAACATGGATTGTCTCCACTATAGAGAAAGACCATTCCAAACACTAATGATTCTTACCCCTTTTTATTCTGTCTTTAACAGTAACACCCAGCCAACATCGTATGGGGAAGTATTAGCAGCTCCCCTCTTCTAATGTGTTGTCCTTGAAGATTAAGGCTCTATCAAAATGTTCTCTGACTTCTATTTAATACTTTTGAAAATCTGTCATCATTTGTGAAATTTTCTTTACATGTCTACATGTTTAATTTTATAATCTCTTGAGAAAAAGTTTTGTTTCTTTACCTGTAGTCGTATAAGAAGTACTTTATTTTTTGAATTTATATTTAAGTAGTGGTTCTTAATTTCTGCAGGCTTAGCTGGCATTAAACGTAAGTTTCTTTGATGTGCCCCATATTCTGCTATCTGCTGCATATTATTCTAGGAATTTTCTCAAGAGATTTTGACTTTACAATGCTTGCTCTTTTTAGTACCTATCTATATTACCTATTCACTACTTAGTAAAGGCTTCATTTTATGTGAAGCAAGCATTCCTGGATATCCTGAATAATTCAAAATTTGTGTGTTTTAAGACTAATTTTCCCAAAGGAATTAATTGTGGGAAAGCCCAGCCATGGCAAATTTTGTGTATAAAATAAGATTTTTCTTAAATTTTTAAATGTCTCAGTATTTTAAATTCACAAATGTCAGTGCACTGCCAGTCTTATGTTTAAAATACTATGCTTTTGTTAAAGTGAAAATTTTGTTCTTTATTATGATCTTCAAATTCTTTATTTCTTTCCTATTGATTATAACAACCATAATTTTTACTAACATCTTTAAACACTTTGTTATCTTATTTAATCCTTAAAACAAACCTATGAAGTATAGGTATTATTAGAGATCTGCATTTGCAGATGAAAAAACAGGAACAGGTCAGAGAGTAACCTTTGGATTTGGATCCAGGCAGTCTGTCTCCAAAGCTCAGGATCACAACCACTATTCTGTCTTCCCTCTCAGAGCTAGCATTTATTCAGCAGCAGTTATGTGCCAGGCACTGTACTAAACATTTTACATGAATGATGTCAATCTTATTAACAGCCCTATGAGACAGTTAGAAGTATGCTCTCTATTTTAGGATAAGAAAACTGAAGCTTAGAGAGACTAGGTGACTTTGCTGTGACTCAAAGCTAGGAAATGGGGAACCTGAGATTTGAACCCAAGTATGTACAATGACATAGTCTGTGGAGTTTTCTTTTGTTTTTGTCTTTTGGGGTTTTTTTTAATAGCTTTATTGAGATAGAATTCACATGCCATACAAGTCACCCATTTAAAGTGTACACTTCAATGGCTTTTGGTATATTACATTATTAATTTTTTAAGTGTGGTAAAATCTATATAACATAAAATTAGCCATTTTGGCCATTTTTAAGTGTACAAGAATTCAGTGGCATTGATTATGTTGACAGTGTTGTGAAACCAAAACTTTCATCACCTCAATCAGAAAATCTGTAACTGTTAAATAATAACTCATCATTCCTCCCTTCCCCCAATCCCTAGTAAACTCTAATCTACTTTCTGTCTCTATGAATTTGCCTATTCTACATAACTCATATAAATGTAATCATATAATATTTGTCCTTTTGTTTCTGGCTTATTGCACTTAGCATAATGTGTTCAAGGTTCATCCATGTTGTAATATATATCACAACTTCATTCCTTTATATAGTAGAATAATATTCCATTGTGTATGTATGCATTTTATTTATCCATTCATTTGTTAATGGACAGTTGAGTTTTCATCTTTTGGCTTTTGTGAATAATGCTGCAATGAACATTGGCATATGAGTATCTGAGTTCCTGTTTTCAGTTCCTTTGGTTATATAGCTAGGAGTGAAAATGCTGAGTCATATTATATTCCTTCTTTGGCTTTTTGAGAAACCACCAAACTGTTTTCCATAAAGCTGCAGCATTTTACATTCTCAACAGCAACGTTCAGGGATTTCAAATTCTCCACATCTTCACCATCACCTATTTTCCATTTCTTTAGTTATAGTCATCCTAGTAGGTGTGAAGTGGTATTTCATTGTGCTTTTGGTTTGAATTTCCCTAATACGTATTTTTAATAGCAACTAATCTGAAACTTTGTGGACAGGGGAAGATGATAATGCAAGATAAGTTAGAGAAAGAAAGAAATGATGCTAAGAATGCTGTTGAAGAATATGTATATGATTTTAGAGACAAGCTGGGTACTGTCTATGAAAAATTCGTCACTCAAGAAGTAAGTCTAAATTTTTAAATTTTTATTAGAACTAGTTAAATGTTTCCTTGAGAATACTGATACAAATTATGTAAATAAATGTACCAAATGTGTTATTGCTGTCAGTCTCCTTGGGCACCTTTAGGAATGGTTTTTGGTTATTTTTCCAAATTGCAGAAGTAAGTTGAAAAACATCTTTGTGAATAAAAAGGCAGAAAAATCTGGAATTTAATCTTTTATACTTGAAAAAATGTTATCCTTCCTTGATGACTTTTATTTGTAAGGAGAGCATTTTCAATTAATGTCACTTAAATGTATAACTAGGACTTGAATAAACTATCTGCAATGTTGGAAGACACAGAAAATTGGCTTTATGAAGAAGGAGAGGACCAACCTAAACAAATTTATGTGGATAAGCTTCAAGAACTAAAGGTAAATTTTTTGAAGTCTATGTTAGTGTTGAATAGAATATTGTTTTCCTAAAAATATGGTGTGAGAGCACAGTATATGTTTTTAATAAATATGTAAGAAATTACTAAGGCAGATATGTGTAAGAGGAAATTCTACTTTTAAAAGCATTTTGAGAGGTGAGTAATGCTACATGATAATTGGAACCAAACAATGTATAATCACATTTGTCTATCATGATACTCAGATATAAATATTTAGCAGATGACCAGAGTGTTAGTATTATTTTTACACAAGAGATATATTTCTGAAATGTCATTAAGAAGTGATTTTTCAACCTGACCCCCTCTTATCCATTGGAGGAGTCACTCTTCCTCTGCCTCTCTCCCCCTTCACCACTCTGATTTTGAGGAGTAATACACTGCCCTTTTTTATTCTCACATTGCATTGATGGGGACACCTGGCCAGCAAAGAACTTCAAAAATAGCACCCCTGCCCTTGAATTTCTTTTGCAAAGAAATAGGAGGCGTGGTCGCCAGATCCCCTTTTCCTAGGTCAATGGAATGATTTTAAGAAAAGACCACTATTATAACTTTCCTCCTATTTGCTCCCCAACACTCCCCTCACCCTGAAAAAAAATACTTTAAGAGATTAGACGTTCAGATTGGAAGGATGACAGGCTTCTAGTCTTTCCTTCTTAGTGTAGGTCATAGCAATGCTTTATGTGCAGCTTTATTACCTGGGGCTCTTATTGAAATACTGATTATAATTTAATATATTTGAGGTAGGCCCATGATTCTGTATTTTAACAAGCTTCCAAGAGATTCTGATGCTCCTGGTCCCTGAATACGTAGATGCTAAGTGATGATGACATTAATAAGAATTTTGAGAATATGAGAAAAGGCAGCCCTTTAGGACTGGGGGAGAGGGGTGCAAAAGAAGTAACAACTTAAAAGCAAAAGAAGTTAATATCTTCAAAAATTACCTTCATGCCAATAAATTACTTCCAAAGGGAATAATTAGATAGCAACTAGAAAACCTAAGCTTGTGATAGCAAAACTAGGCTTTATCATATTTTATCATCTTAGTGGTTTTACTCCCAATCTCCCCTAAGAGAATGTGTATATTTTGGGCCATAGGAACCACCAGGCAGCTAATAAAGCCAATAGAAATTACTGAAAAGTTCAGCATCTCCCAGAGAGTATTATTTTGCCTCAGATATAACCATAGAAATGAAAGTTATAGAAATTTTCACAGGCTTTACTATTATTTATTAAGATGGCTTTTGGAAATTAAAAATGCAATGTTTGCTCCCCTTTCAAGAATGTTTATCATTAAAAGTGTTATGTAAATAGACTAAATGCACTATGGCATCCTGGAACCGAAAAAGATGAGATCCGAATACAGTCTGGAGTTCGGTGAACAGTAATGCACCAGCGTTGGTTTCTTACTTTTGACAAATGTACCATAGTGGGGTAAGATGCTAACATTAGAGAAAAGCGATGAGAGTTGCTTGGCGCTCTATTATTTCCTTTGTAACTTTTCTGAAAATCTGAAGTTATTCTAAAATAAGCTGATTTTTATTTAAGTATGTAAAGAATTTAAAAGAAAATAGTTATTCATTCTTCTAATGCCTCCCCCTCCTCAAAGTTATAGAAGCTGTTTTAACATTTAGAAACTCCCCATTCCAGGCAGCTGGGGCAAGGGCCAAATTTTTTTTTTTTTTAGAAAGTGCTACACTTATAATACAGTACACATCTAATGAATATGATGTACATCCAAAATCTATATAATGTTATATATATATTGATATATATATCTCTATATATATATCTCTATATAACATTATATATCTGTATATAATGGGGTTATCCATATAATGTTACCACAATAGAAAAAAATATATAAATAATATTCAATGTATATTAAATATCAGGAAATCCTTGTAATCATGTTGCTTATTGAAAGTTAGTTATATGCATTATAAGTATTTGAAACCAAGTTTCAAATACATGAATTCTGCATGCAGTATATTCCTTATGGTTTTCTTATTTCAATAGTTTTGTAAACTTCTAATACCTAACTTTGAAGGAATTGAAGTTTTGACTTTGGGTTTGAGGGGAATCAAGAGGTAATCGTAATAAATGAGAGAAGAGCGTAAGTCATGAATTAAGCATCCCTGTGTAGGATTGAGTAAACAAATAACCACTGGAACTCACTTCACTTCCATTTGGCAAATAAGAGGGGACATCTTTTAAACTGGCCAGCTTTCTTTCCTCTTCATCTGTAAGGGCCCAGTAAAAGTTGTGTTATAAGTTGTTTTCTGTTAATATCCTTTTAAAAACAAATTTATGTTAACAGAAATATGGCCAGCCTATTCAGATGAGATACATGGAACATGAAGAGAGACCAAAAGCTTTAAACGACTTGGGAAAAAAGATCCAACTTGTCATGAAAGTGATAGAAGCATACAGAAACAAGGTATTGAATTCATAACAGCTGATGATGTCGCGTGTGAGTAGTACATGGTGAGCTGAGGTGGGGTAAATGTAAAGGCTCTCAGCTACAAAGTTGTCACAAGTGTTGCTACCAAATTCCAGAGACATTGTGCACCTAACTGAAAACTTATTTTTGTATTGGAGAATTATCAGTAAAGGATGCTGATACATTTTAAATACAGTGCAAGTATGTGGTTTTAATCTTACAAAATTCCCTAAAACCACAACATAAATTAATCCAGCGACCAAATCCATTCTTTTCTTCTTAGAGATTTCATTATTGCTACAGTGAAAAAGAGGTGTTTTTGGACCTTTTTCTCAAAATTTTTTTTTGCTGAGAAAAATTTGCCCTGAGCTAACGTCTGTGCTAGTCTTCTTCTATTTTGTATATGGGTCACCACCACAGCATGGCTGCCAACGAGCAGTGTAGGTCTGCGCCCAGGAACCGAACCTGGACCACCGGAGCAGGGTGCGCCAAACTTAGCCACTAGGCCAAAGGGCCAGCCCCTCTTGAACTGTTTTTTGATTTCAGGCCTCTTTGAAGCTGTACTCTGCTAGCCTTTGTTTTGTCCCTTGACCTCTTTTCCTTTTGGTGGTTCTTTGTCATCCAGTCCATTAGTCATTTTTAATTCCCTATACTCTTTATTCTTTTATATACATACCCAAATCTATATTACTACACTTAACCTTTCCACTGTTTTTTTTTTTTTAAGATTTTATTTTTTTTCTCCCCAAAGCCCCCCAGTACATAGTTGTATATTCTTCGTTGTGGGTCCTTCTAGCTGTGGCACGTGGGACACTGCCTCAGCATGGTTTGATGAGCAGTGCCATGTCCGCGCCCAGGATTCGAACCAATGAAACACTGGGCCACCTGCAGTGGAGTGCACGAACTCAACCACTCGGCCATGGGGCCAGCCCCTGCCTTTCCACTGTTTTTAAGCCTCAAATATTTAGTTATGTAAATGATATCTCCATTTGGATATAACAGTAAGATTTGACAGAATTAAGCTTATTTTTTTTCCTCTAAACCAGAGGTTAGCAGACTTTTTCTTTAAATGAAGAAGTAATAAATACTTTAGGGTTTGCAGGCCTTATCATCGCTGTACAACTGTTTAACTGTAATGTAAAAACAACCATGTACAATATGCAAATGAATGGGCATGGCTGTGTTCCAAAATAACTTTATTCAAAAACAGGCAGCACGTTGGATTTGGCCCGCAGGACAAGTTTGCTGACCCCTACTTTAAATAAATATTCAGTATAATTCCCCCAGTTTTTGTCATTGATGTTAAAACTGCATCAATGAGCAAGAGAGGCTAGTACCAGAAAGATTCAGACAGGGTATCTTAATAATAGCTTACAATTATTAAGCACTTAGTGAATTTTAAGCACTTCACATGGATTATCTCACTTTATTGTCACAAGGATATATAAGAAAACTGCAGTACTTAAACAACTTGTCATGGATTACACAGGTAGTAAATGATGGAGTCAGGATTAAAACCCATGCAGTCTGAAGTTAACATACAATGTCTTAACAGTGATACTGGTTTTCACTACACTGTGGAAAGAGGTTACCTATTTTAAAAATAAAAGATCTGTGAATTTTGCAAAATAAGACTGCAATCCAGCCAACCTAAAAGAAGAATCCAGATGCCAATTGTAAATATGTCTTCCAATGTCAGTGTCCAAATTGTCCATACAGGTACAAACGGAATGTAAGGACAATGGAAAGGTAAGAAGGAACAAACAGACAAATGGAAACACCAGCAATATTTCAAATCTGGCATTGGAGATCCACATAGAATTACTATGGCCCAGTTTTCCCCAGGCTTTAGTAGTCATCTTGAGTGTGCAGGTTTAAGATATTATCCAAAGCAAGGCAAGACTTTACTTATGTTCAAGAATTTTGAGTTTTTATTGTGTGCCAGGCTCTCTTCCAGGTACTTGGAAGCACAGCATCAAATAAAACACTAAACCTGTTTCTAATATGCTTTAGTGTGGAAAGGTAGGCAATAAATAAGTTACTGTAAAGTAGTCACATGGTGATAAAGGATTATGGAAAAAGTAAGGGACTGCCAGACGTGGAGGAGATTTATCAGAAGGGCAGACTAATAAGATGACATACATGTGAGGGAAGAACTGAAGGAGGTGAGGGCTCAACATGTATGATAACTGTAAGAAGAAACTTCTAAAAAAGGCAATAGCAGTTGCAAAAACCTTGAAGGGAGAACATATTGGAGGAATAGCAAGGAGGCCAAGTGGTTTAAAACAGTGGAAGAGGGGTTAGCAGTTGCCAGATCACAAAGGGCATACGAGGCCATTAAACAAGTTTGGCTTTTATTCCTGTCCAGTTGATTGGAGGTTTTTGAGTATAGAAGTAATATGATTTGACTTATTTTTTTAAAAGATCTGGAAGCAGAGAGACTAGTTCAGACGTTATTAAAATAATGTAAGCAAGAAATGATGGAGGCTTGAACCTGGATGGTAGAGGGGGAAGAAGTGTTTGGATTTTTGCTGCATGTATTTGAAGGCAGAGCTAATAAGATTTGCTGATAAATTTTCTTTAAATATAACAGAAAGAGGAGTCAAAAATGACTCCAAGGATTTTGGTCTGGAAGGACAAAGTTGCCATTTACTGAGATGGGGAAACTGGGAAGAGTCAGGGTGCCAGGGGGCAGTAATTGAGAGTTTGAAACAGGTAGTCATTTCAAACTTTACAAATAGAAATTCAAGTTGCAAGTTGGATATAGAGCTGAGAGTTCAAGGAAGAGATTCAGGTTAGAGATTTTTTTAAATCATGTATATGGAGGGATGAATGGAGAGGAACTTAAGAAATGATCCATGAAGTAGGAAGGATTTCAAGAAAATGTGGGGACCCAGAAACTGAATCAAGATGATAGATGCATAATTTATAATTATACAAGCAGAAAGAAGACTTGAGTATCTGATGAAACTTTGTTTTAAAAAATAGCATCACCATTCTCCCAGTTCTTTGGCTTTTGAGTATTCTTTCATTCTCTTTCCTTTTTTGACACCTGAGCTAACAACTGTGGCCAATCTTTTTTTTTTTTTTCCTGCTTTATCTCCCCAAATCTACCCCGGTACATAGTTGTATATCTTAGTTGCAGGTCCTTCTAGTTGTGGCATATGGGACGCCGCCTCAACGTGGCCTGACGAGCGGTGCCATGTCCGCGCCCAGGATCCAAACCAGTGAAACCCTGGGCCGCTGCAGCAGAGCGCACGAACTTAACCACTCAGCCATGGGGCCGGCCTTCCTTTTATTTTCCATGTCCAATCTATAATCCATCAGGAGATCCTCTTTCTATATGTTGCATTGCCATTTCTTTCTGGTTTTGTGGCCACCAATCTAAACCATGTCTTCTTAGATTGTTTCCTATATGTGGCAGCTACAGTTCTCTTTTTCAGATGGAATTTTATGTAACTCTCCTTATTAACAGCTTACCATATTGTTCTGTCACATATTCAGAGTTTTCTGTCTAGCTTGCTGTATGCCTGCTTCCCTTATTTCTCTCTATTCCCTAATATGAATTGTTCATGGAGCTTCTTTCTTGAGTAAGTAGTTTTCCCTTGAATGTTCTCATTCAAAAGTCATTCTTTTCCAAACCTGACTTCTTCAGAAAGGCTTTCCTTTTAAAAACCCATACCAATTTTTTTTCCTCAGTCTCTTCAATTTTATGTAATTTGTATGTGGCTTCTTCACATGGATATGTGTGAGGTGTACACTCAATAAGAGTCTAAATCTTCTAAGTAGAAATTATTAATAAATTGTTGCTTACTGAAAACTTAAGGTTTCTTTAATAGGATGAAAGATATGATCATTTGGATCCTGCTGAAATGGAAAAAGTTGAAAAATATATCAGTGAAGCCATGAGTTGGCTGAACAGTAAGATGAATGCACAAAACAAACTAAGTCTCACTCAAGATCCTGTGGTGAAAGTTTCAGAAATAGTTGCAAAGTCAAAGGTAAGAAACTATACAATTCTCTTTTTAATGGGTTCAAGCACTAACATTTTTTAATGGGAACTATACTTTGAGAAATAACTTGAAAAAGAACTTAGAAAAACAGAAATTTAAGGCTAATTTTTTATTTTGAAAAAAGTTTCTAGGTGGGAAATCGCTGTTCCTTGATTTAATCAGTCACATAGACAAGGCTATTTTTTAAATTTTAAATGTAATACAGAATGAAAAAAAGGAATATGCCAACTTCTGACTGTCAAATTTGTCAGACTTTTCTATATTGGATAAGACTTCTAAGTCTCCATTGTAAAACTTTGCAGTATAGGTCTGTCTTTGACATAATTTGAAATGTGTAAAATTCTATGGTAAAATCTTATTTCTGAGATAAACTTTCCAGTCTAAACAACATTATTCATGAAAATGTCAAAGGTTATCATAGAAACACCATGAAAAATACGGATCAAACTTTATAATAAAGATCAGCATTAGAAAAATGAGTAAAGACATTGGATAAGCAATTGACAAAAGAAGAAATACATGTCCAATAAATGTATGAAAAGGTGTTCATTCTCATCATTAATCTACAAAATGCAAATCTCTCTTTTCACTCCTCTGATTTGGTTGTGTTTACATTTATAATCTTTGCCATAATTGTTAAGGGTGTGAAGAGATGGATGCTCTCCCTGAACAACTTGGTTAAATTTGTTACAACTTTTCTGGGACATTGTATCAGAATATGTATAGAAATTTAAAGTATACCCTTTAACCCAGAAATCATAATTCTAGGAATTCATCCTAAATTGATCATTGCACAAGTATATGCAGGTAAATACCCTTGCTTATAATAGCAAAAAATTGGAAATAACCTAAATACCTATCAGTAAGGCACTAGATGAATTGATGCATCCATACCACACATTGCAACCATTAAATATATTTTAGATCCAGAGATATATCTATTTCGATAAAGATGTGTACAACATATTGAGTGAAAAAGGAGATTACAGAATCTAATTAAAGTTATCTCACTGTATAAATTAGCATGTTCATAGATTTATATATTTGTATATATGTGTCTGCATGGATATACATCTAGAAGGATGTCCACCAAAATGATGTTAATGTTAATCTGTAAGAGATGGAATTTCAGGTGATTTTTTAATCTAGTTCAGTATGTTTTTAGGTATTTGATTTTTTTGAACAAAAACAGGTATGTTTTTTAAATCAAGTAAAGCAAAAAAGTATTTTTCTTTTAAGAAAGTATTGCTAAGAAGCTGTAAAAATTTATTCCTAATCAGATGAGTTGTGGAGTGTGATAAGAGCAGTTTGCCACTAAAACATTCCCCCAGGATGTTACTCCCTATATTTCCATCCCTATCCCAGTCTCCATGACACTGATCTTGAAAGATTTTCATGGTCTTATTTCTGTTTAAAAAAAAAAAAAAAGCAAGAATATAGAGAATACACTGTATTTCTTTTAAATTATTATTAAGTTGCATTTACTTTCATGGCTTATTTATCCTTTAACAGAAAAGGCTACTCAACTATTTTCAAAAAGTAAAGTTAGTGTTATGTAACTCCACTGATTAAAATTATTTTCATGTAAATGTTGAGAAATATTTATGAAATAGGTATAATTTAACAGAATTTTCATAACAGAGCATTAGGCATAACTTAAAAGAATGAATTAAAAGTTAGTCCTGCCCAAGTAAACTATATTTAAATTATGAGGAACCAATTTTTAGGGAAATTATATATAAAAAGTATTGTTAAAGATTGAATAGTTTCCTATCACCACTGACATGCATTAGCCCAGAAGGTAAAACCTTCACTAAGGTATTTGAAGAAACAGTTGTTTATAGAGCTGAGCTAACATAAACTCAGTAATGTGGAATTACGTGGAAATTTAGAAAGTTACTGTGAAAATTTGGAAAAGTTAATGTGGAATTTAGAAAGTTAATGGTAGGGGCCAGCCCGGTGGCACAGCGTTTAAGTGCACACGTTTTGCTGGGGGCCGCCCGGGGTTCGCCAGTTCGGATCCCGGGTGTGGACATGGCACTGCTTGGCAAGCCATGCTGTGGTAGGCATCCCACATATAAAGTAGAGGAAGATGGGCACGGATGTTAGCTCAGGGCCAGGCTTCCTCAGCAAAAAAGAGGAGGATTGGCAGCAGATGTTAGCTCAGGGCTGATCTTCCTCCAAAAAAAAAATGTAAGTAAGCTAATGGTAACTTGTTCTATAATATTTTTAAATAATGTTTTCTTCATTTCTTTAGGAACTGGATAATTTCTGCAACCCCATCATTTACAAGCCCAAACCAAAAGTAGAGCTTGCTGAAGACAAAGCAAAAGCTAATGGTGAACACAATGGACCAATGGATGGACAGAGTGGGGCTGAAACTAAACCAGATACAACAAAAGACAGCTCACAGCATACTAAATCTGGAGAGATGGAAGTGGACTAAGTCTTAATTTTACCTTCACATAATTCAAAAGTGCAAGTAACCACAAGGTCCATTCTTCTTCTGGTACACACAACAGATGTTCACTTGTTCTTAACCACTTTTTGTCATTTGTTTTTGGAGTAGTTTTGAAAAGTGTTTTATATTGAGCGCACTTCTGTTCATTTCCATTGCTGCTTATGTGAAGCTTTAGCTGAATATAGATTTACCAGTCAGTTTAAGCTTTCCTAATGTATTTTATATCAAACATGCAAGATTGCTATGTAGTTGGCAACACTCTACCTTATTTAAAGCTTCTCCTTGGATAAACCTCGGCTCCTTTATTCATAAAAGGATACTGTATTTGCACTATTGTTGCAGAAGCATAGATTTAATTGCATCATTATTTTGAAAAACAAATATGAAACTTATGTGGTTTAAAGCCACCGAGGCACTGACATTTTCTAGTTATTGTATTGTTATAATTTAAATATTAAAACAAGAGGTTCCTTGACAGATTATTCCATCTCCTTGGTGTGCCATGAGAACTCCAAAGCTTTGTTGTCATCACATAAATGAACTAACTCACATGTTGAAAGGGAAAATGCACAATTTTATGTTAGGTGACACCAGCAGTTTGCTTCTTTTATTAGTAATGTGGGTTGATGTTTTCTCAGAGTAATTCAGTGTCATTTTCACTTGGAACTTCTGATTTACTTGTCCTGAAAACCAGCTGCTGCTAAAGTAATGCTAGCCTAAAGATAAAGAAGCATTTTTGATGAAAATACCTTCATGTTAAAGGGGAAACGCTGTTGACCCACTCAGATATGCATCTGTGTTGTTGATAGCCTTGTTTCAGTTCTAATAGCTGTTTTGGTTTTCTTAATTGATTTTGTTACTATCTTAACACAAAGTAGGGAGAAATGCACAGTGTATTGCATTATATACATTTATCACTGATTGACTTCATGTTAAGATATAGATAAACACCATTAAATAAGCGCTAATACTTGAAAAGAAGCACTTATACCGTAAGTCTTAGGAAATAATGCTTGTAATAAACTTAACTATGTCATATATCAACAGGCAAAATATAGAATGTTACATATTGTAATATGATATGATGTGATTAAATTATAGTTCCTGCTGTTACATTACCTGTTCAGAACTTGGCTCCAGTTTTGGTGCTTCTTATATAAATTATATGGGACAAGAAACTGTGAAATTAAGACATTTTAAGGACTTCATCTGTGCTTCATCACCAGACTTGTTCACATTGTTCAGTTCTGTCCAGAGGCTTGAAACTATTTAAGTATGGAAGCAGACTGAAATGGCTTTTCAACCTACAAAAAAAAAAAGCAGCATAGACAATGCATGGGCACTTGTGTTTAATACCAATCAAGTAGATTGACCTCGGTTAAAATTTTGAAAGTCTCACTTTTTCCCAAAGCTAAATCTTTATATTAAGAAGAATTAATATTGCCTTTCTTAAGTAGTAAAAATTGAGAGTTTAATATCTTTAGGGATAGTCATTTCTCACAACTAGTTCTCTAAGAGAGATTTTGTTTCTACAATGTAGTCTGCACTAAAAGGAGACGACAAAGCAGTGCATTTTGCAGGGATTTTTATTCATCCTTTTTGAGGGAGATGTCCCTTTTGTTGAATTGAAAAAATCATATAGACCACTTGTATTTTTTAATGTCTTCTAGTCTTTATCCTTGTCTTAATACTCTTAAAATGAAATAATATATCCATTAGTAATAATTGATGAGAGACCTTTTCTTTAAAAGCTTGTATCAGTTACTTCTCATTTGTATGTTGAATATATAGGTTCATTTCAGGAAGAGCATCAAAGTTATGAAAGGGAACATATAACAGTACATGTAGGGAGTTTATAGCTTTTTCTTGAGTTAACAAAACTTCAACCACTTTGTTAGGAGCTATACCTCAAAAACTTCTTGGAAATGAATGTTCATCTGAATTGTCTAGTACATCCTGACATTTTCCATTCCTTCTCTTTAGTCAGTTTATGTAGTTCTGTGTTTTAGATATATAACACATTCCAATTCTTGCAGTTATATAACACTTCATAAGTACATTCAAAGATAATATGTATACTTTTCCTACCCACTTATTCAACTTTAATATTTTCAAAAGCCTGTTAACCTTATAATGTAGTTATTTATTGAATACATTAATAAAAGAGAGTATGCTCTCCTTAATACAGTTTTGGGTAGAAAGTATGGTTCAATTTAATTTTAATCTGCGCTGAAATACACAGTACTGGACAAAAATTTAAAGAGTGTTTCAAAATAATAAGCCACTATTTTAGAAGTTATTTTAAAAGATACATAGCAAAATTGAATGTTTATGCTATAGCAAGCAGATAAGAACTAAGTGTGTAGGAACTATCTAAGATGATTAATAAATATAGATTAGTACACTTTGACTGTATGGAAAGTATAAATTACTTGGTTTCAGAAACCAACTCCTGATAGCCAATTATACTGATTATGAGAACAAGGATCGCTAAATAATATTACAAAGGAAAGTTTAATTCCTTACCAGTATGCAGAATTCTTAAGTTTTAAAACAATTGGAAACAACACACCAAAAAATTAGGCTATTGGAACAACAGATAATCCCAGCTTTAAAAGAGTAATTAGACTTATTTCTTAAGGAAAAATAAAGATTTCTTAGACTTTTTTTTTGGTCAATTTTTAGTATATTAATGATTATTTTCTAAATAGTCTTTATTTATAGTGAATTTTAGGGTTCGTTTATCAATATAAAAAATGCTAGTGTTAAAGCATTTTATCCAAATTAACATATCTTTGCTTTGAAAAATTATCCTTATTTAAATAGATATTTAAATACACTGATCAAACTAGCTGACTTCAGTTTCATCCAAAATAGATATAACCGTCCCTCCATTTTCATAACTTTGAATTGTAATAATAAGTCTATAAACATTCCCATTAGGATTTTTTGTTTTGTTTTTAATAGTTGGTATTTAGTAGTCCACACCAATTAAAGCCTTGGCATTAATTTTACATATCATAGATCTAGGAGTGATTCTTAAATGACTAGAAAAATATAACTTCATCTTTCTCACCTTTTAGAATTTTACAACAGAAAACTTGAATTCTAAAGTAAATGTTATTTTGTGATTAAACTTTGGAAGTTTTGAGTTTTAAGTGCAATTTGGCTTTGTGATATTTGATTCTGTAAAACCTAATGAGAGGCATATCTAATTGTGTTGATATATCAATATTTAAAATCAGATGGCATTGATTAAATAAGTTATCCTCTAATGACTTTCCAAATGACATAGATAGGGATGCTTATAAACTTTGATTCTAATATATTATCCTCTTACTATGATATGTTTTATACTTATCAGTCATTTAGCAAACTAATCTTAAGGCAGTCAGTCATTTTCAGAAGATAGAACTTTTTGACAAAAAAAGAAAAACAGGTTTAAAATTTTTTTTTTGGTCTGATTTATTCCAAAGTGTCATTTTAAAATAATACCCAGGAGATACATAATCTTTTCTTTTAATAAAAAGTAACGAAAATTTAATGCAGATCAAAGACCAAGATTCTTAACCGAAACAAAAAAAATTTTAATTTTACTTTCATATCTCTAATTTAAAATGCACTAAAATTAATATTCTTCCATATACTCATGTTTCCTAAGAAAACAGCTTTGAGTTTATAATACAGCCAGATGTTTTTCTAAGATTTTTTTTTCCTTACTAAATTCACAGGTAATTTTTTCATACAATAGAAACTCACCTGGAATTTTTTAGAATGTGAAACTAGAAACTGCTTAGAAGAAGAACACCTGAATGTCTCTGGCAGTGGTCAGCACCTATAGGTGGTAATGGTTTTTTCATCTTCCAGATCCCGAAGTATACCTCTAGCATATTGTTAGATGAGATATTAAAAGAAAAAGCATGTCTATTAAAATACCTTATTAAACGACTTGGAGCTTTCAAGTCAAAGAAAGAAACTAATAATTGTCAACATTTGATTCAGTCTGTCATGGAGGTCAAAATCCCTAACAACAACAACAAAAATTAATAGTATGTTCTTTGCTTTGGAATCTCTAATTTACTGTCATGTTCAAAGTCACAAGATGATTATTAGGGAAATATATTGACACCTAAAAAAGACCCATCCTATAAAGAGAAGAGTGAAAATCATCATGTTTTGGATACTTTAATTGAATTAAAGTGTGTAAACTATAAATGGAAATGATTTTAGTCTTTCCTGGCTATCTTGTTTTATTTATCCTCTCATCCAGTTCTGGACTCTTAAATAATCATTACATTTTTCTCAAGTATATTTTGCTTTTTTATTTTGAATTCTTCTTTAGGTCTTTTATTTCATGGATTTTTAAAAACAGTTTCACTGCTATCCTATCACTTTGATAGCTAATTTTATTACTTTTGTCTCCTTTTTATTTTAATAACCAATCTTATTGTTAAGAATTTTTTGACTCTTAAATTCATACTTGAAAAGCCATGTTATAAGTTTCCATATGTAATATCTCTAAAATGTAATAGTGGCTTGAGTAGATTTTTCATATTCTGACCTTAGAATACTTTTAAATAGTTCTGGACCAAAAGAGGTCAATTTTGTGAGTATTGTGTATGAAGTAACCAACATCCCTTGTTTTTAATCCAACTATCAATGTGACAAAATTACAAGGGTCAGAAATTCAAAATCATTGTTAAAGATCAGATATCTTTGATTCTTTGCTGCTTTCTGATTACATACATTTGTTGTGCATATTCCTTGTTTTTTTTAGAATTTTCTAAATTTTTTTGCTTCCAAGACCTTAAGTTAAAATGTTCTTGAATTCATATGGACCCACCCCAAATATAGATGTTAAAATGTAATTAGAGATGGAAATGTATGTAATGGAAACTTTAAGGTGTTATGGGTTTTTTCCCTGAAACTTTCTATGGCTTAGTGTCTTGGAAGGAGACTCACATTAAAAGTAGTTACCTTTTATATTTGGTAGCTTGAAGCCATTGTTGTTTAATGCCACAGTATGGAGAAGCAAATTCTTTAATGAATTTACCAAATTGTTTAGTACTAATAATACGGCATTCAAGTCATTTTTTCTTTTCTCCAACCACTATTAAAATAATTTGTGTGCATAGTGACTGATTCCAGTCATTAGTGTAAAATAACTTCTGGCTAGCTAGTAATTCTTTTTTTTAAGAAAACTACATTTGATTTCTCAATTTCCCAGTTTGTTTTCAGTACAGAGTGACCAGTGCAATGCAGAAAGGCATAATCAAGTGTGATGGGTCTATAAAAATAACTGAATTTTGCATGTAATAAACCCTTAGCTTCAACGATCAGACATAAGAATGGTTTTTGATGTTACATTAGTAACGTTCTAGGAATATATATTTGGCATACTTTGCTTCACAGACATCCATAAAAATGTTTACATATGGCAGTATCAAAGTATATAAAAATTTTCTTTGTATATAAATTGGCATCTTCATACTAGTGAACAAATAGCAATGGATAATAAATGCAATTCATTTTTGGATGGCAGTGCACATTGTCAAGAAGTCATGTAATCATAATAAATACATACCTGTTTATTCCTTGAACCATGAGTTTTGCACACCTGATGTTTAATTTTCACATATTGAACTTCATTGACTTGACAGTGGTTTGTGGACAGCTCATCAGGGTCATTTACAAAAATTTGCCTGGCCTGAATGTTATTAATTGAGTAAATTGGCAAATTTTTCAAACCTTCAGATACTATTGATTCTAAAAACTAAAATAGCAGTTTACTACTGTTAGAAGTCTTGTCACAGAATAACTTAGGTTTATATCGGAAGAGAAAGCCTAGGAATAAATTAAGTTGAAAACTTTAGAATTTTCAATAGACAAAGAGGAGCTCTCCCTGCCCCAGTTCTTGTAACAGCTCCTCTGTTTGAGAATTGCTATTCCTGAGGAAAAAGTGTCAAACAACTTAGCCTGTTAGGATATGAAAATGATAGAGGAGACAGGCTTCAAGATGGCATCATAGAAAGATCCTGAACTCATCTCCTCCTACGGACATAACAAATCTACAACTACATATGGAATAATTCCCTCTGAAAGGGACCTGAAAACTGAATGAACAGAGGTTCCACAACAAAGGATAAAAGGACACAGTGTTTAGCCTGACCGTGTAAAACTATCCTTCACTTCCTGCTTATGCTGATCAACCATTGGTGAAAAGCTAGTCTTCTCAGGTATTTTCTGAGTATGCATCCTGTGCTGGGCATGTGGATTTGTGGGTGCCTTTTAGATTCCCTGGTATACACAGGAACTTTTCAAAGCCCCTATTGTTTCAAAGTATCCCACTCCCAGCTTTTCTTCCCAGGGTATGTGACTATTGTGTGACTCTTGCTTGCCCCAACTGCTATCATTTGCCACAGCAGCTTGTTCTTTTGTATTAGTGACTTGTTCATTTGTCTTTCAATGGTTTTGAGGAGTGTCTTCCATATAGCCAACTCTCCACCCTCAGAGAGTTCCAGGGTAAGTGAAACGAAGGCAAACACCTGTACTTCTGGTATCCCAAAGACAAGGCAAAACAGGCAAACAGAACTGTTTGAAAACAAGGTCTGTTCTGTTCCCTCTGTGACCAGGAACCCACACTAGGAACACAGGTTGCTGCCTTCAAGGGAACAGAGGACTGTGGCAAGGGTAACTGAAAATGCCACAAAGTTTTCCTAGCGTGCTTCATTCACCTTTTCCTAATTAAGCATTTGCTTCGTTGCTGTAAACTTCTATCTTCCCGAGTTCCAATAAATCTGATCCTGACAATTTTGCCAGTTTTATGGGTTTTTCTAGGGAAGGACAGAACCCCAGAGTTTCCTACTCCACAATTTTCACTGACATCACTGGTCACACCTCTTTGCATTGTTTTGTTTTTAGCAGTCACTCTAGGGATCACAATATATATCTTAACTTTCATGATCTGGAGTTAATTTTGTACCAATTCACTTCAAATGTAAGAACCTTGCAACTATATTTAATTTACCCCATTTTCATTTATTCTATACTTGGCATGTATATTACATCTACATGCACTATAAACCTCAAAATGTTTTAATTTTTTACTTTAATTACTGATTTGTACTTTAATTAAGAAATTAAAAGTGATGGTTTGTTGTATTCATCCACATATTTCCCACTTCTGATGTTCTTCATTGCTTCCTGAAGCTCTGAATTTCTACTTGGTACCATTTCCACTCAGCCCAAAAAAGTTCCTTTGGTATTTCTTATAGTGCAAGTCAGTAGATGATGAAGTCTCTATGATTTCCATTTGGTTCTTTTTCTAGTTTCTATTTATGTGGTGAAATTTCCTATTTGCTAATTCATTAATAGCATGTTTTCTTTTACATTCTTGAGCATAATAGTTATAATAGCTGCTTTAAAATTCTTGACTGCTCATACCATCATATTGGCCAGTGATTCATCTCCATTGATTGCTTTTTCTCTTTTTTTTAATTGCATGTCATATTTCCTTATTTTTCTGAATATCTACTAATTTTGGATTTTATCCTGGACATTATAAATAATTCATTTTAGAGACACTAGATTTTGTTATGTTGCTTAAAAACTACTGAATTTTTGGTTTTGTAGGCAACTAAATGGGCTGTGCTATTGTGATAGAAATATAGATATTTGGGCTTCATCCCCAGTTCCTGGCACAAAGCTCCTAAAACCCTTGGAATATCCTGATTAATAGGGGTGAAAGGAGTGTCTTTTGTCATTCATAATAATCCCCTTTCAACCATATGTGAGTTTATGCTTGGAGGATGGGAGTTGATTGCCAGAGGAACCAACCATTCTAATTAGAGGGTTGGAACTTTCAGCCCCACTTCTAAATCTCTGAGTTCAATCACCAGTGGCCAATAATTTAATCAGTCATGCCTACGTAATGGAACCTCCATAACAACTCTAAACAATGGAGTTCAGAGAGAGCTTCCAGGTTAGTGAACAAATTGAGGTACTGAGGGAGTGGCACCTGGGAGAGGGTATGGGAGTTCTGAGCATACCTTGTCCTATGCATCTCTTCCATTGGCTGTTCCTGAGTTGCATCCTTTATAATAAGCCAGTAATAGTAAGTAAAACGTTCCCTTGAGTTCTATAAGCCATTCCAGCAAATTATCAAAGCTGAGGAGGGGGCTGTGGGGACCACCAATTTATAGCTGGTCAATTAGAAGTAAAGGAGGTCTGGATTTGCAATTGGCACCTGAAGAACTGAGCCATCAACCTGCTGAGACCTCACAAACTCCAGGTAGTCAGTATCAGAATTGAATTGCAGGACATTCAGAAGGTATCTAGAGAGTTGGAGAATTGCTTGGTGTGGAAAACCCACACGTTTGGTGTCAGAAGTGTTGTGAGTAGAGGAAACAGGTTCCTTTTATAGACTAAATTCAGATTCCAACTCTACCATCCTTAGGGTTGTCAGCAGTTTAAAATTCTGCTCAGTTCTTAAAATCAACTGGGCGTCTTAGAGTCTCCCCAGCACATATGTAATTCAGGGGACAGTCAACAATTTGGGCAGAGTTTTTACATAGAATTTATCGTTTCCACTCTGTGGCTCCCTCCTCACTTTTCAACTGCTGAGGTTAGCTCAAGCTCTGTTCTGATTCCTCAACCAGTAAAGATTGCACCAACCTGGCACCACTTGGAACTTTCTCCAGTCAAAGTCATAAAAAAGGAGAACTCACCCCATCATACCTTTTTTAAAAACTCTTGAATACTGGAAGTTATTATTCTCTCTACTTTTTAGTACATCTGAAAAAAATTTATAAGAAAGATTCATGCTCAATATAAATATTTCAAAAGTTACAGGCTACAGAAGATAGAAAATGAAGGTTCCCTGCAATCCTCACATTCAGTCAGAACGCCTACATATAGGCAATAGGACAATCTTAATAAAGTACTGTTATCTCTTGACTCAGGCGACCACAGAGGGAAACTGTTCCAATGATGATATGAGATGAGATGTTCTTAACAGCTGCCTCAAATTACACATTATTCTTTAAATTGTTCAGAGTACTAGTGTTGTTTTATGTTTTTTTAAACTGTAGGGGAAACCAAAAGTTATACATAACAGGGAAAGGATTCTATGTCTCAGCTGTGAGTAATATTTCCTTAATTATAATAACAACATAAACTGAATATTCAGATAAACAAAAATTATGAGGATGAGGTCAGATGAAATGCATACAGAGAGGGCTGAAAATAAAAACAACTATGTAAATAATTACTCATCTTCCACAATAGAAACTTAGAGCTAAATCTAAAACTGAAAAATCAAGCTTGTTTATTAGTCACAAGTAGAAAGACAGTAATTTGGGGGAGGGACTGAGGAAGATTCACCCTGAGCTAATATCCATCTCAGTCTTCCTCTATTTTCAGTATGTGGGCCACCAGCACAGCATGGCTACTAACAAAGTGGTGTATGTCCACACCTAGGAACTGAACCCAGGCCACCAAAGCAGAGCATGCTGAACTTAACCACTAGGCCACTGGGGCTGGCCCTTGAAAGACAGTAATTTTTACTGTGGAGAAATTGAGATCAAATTAACATCACTAATGAGAAGCAAACAACATAGTATGTCTCCAAAGGTGGTAACCTGGAAAGAATATAACATCATTTATGTAATATTACAATCAGGAATGCATCACCTGAATCAAATCATAAGGAAACATCAGGCAAACTCAAATTAGGGAACATTCTATAAAATAACTGGCTTGAATTCTTCAAAAATTTCAGTTTCAGGAAAGACAAAGAAAGGCTGAGGAACTCTTCCAAATTGAAGACTACTAAAAGATACAGCAACTTAATGCAATAGGTGATTCTGTACTGGGGGGAAGAAAAAGGCTGAAAAAATATATTATTGGGACAATTGACAAAATCAGAATATGTACTGTAGATATATCAATGTTAAATATCCTGATTTTGATAATAATACCCTGGTTATGTAAGAGGATATTCTTGTTCTTAGGAAATTCACATTTTAGAAATAAAGAATAAAAGAGCTTAATGCGGGGCCAGCCCTGTGACACAGGGGTTAAGTTCACATGTTCCACTTCTTGGCGGCCCAGGGTTCACGGGTTCAGATCCTGGGTGCAGACATGACATAGCTTGGCAAAAGCCATGCTGTGGTAGGCGTCCCACGTATAAAGTAGAGGAAGATGGGCATGGATGTTAGCTCAGGGCAAGTCTTCCTCAGCAAAAAGAGGAGGATTGGCAGTAGTTAGCTCAGAGCTAATCTTCCTCAAAAAAACAAAGCATAATGCATACAACCTACTTTCAAATGATTCATAAAATATAAATAATAGTCTTTTATTACTTACATATTACTACATAATATATACATACATATTATACACACAGAATAATAAAACAAATGTGGTAAATGTTAAAATTGGTGAAACTGAATAATGGGCAATGCAAGAGTTCTCTGTTATTTTTGTAACTTTTCTGTAACTTTCAAATTATTTCAAAATAAAACGTTTGCGAAAAAATGCCTTGCAAGAAATGTTAAAAGGAGTTCTTTAGAGAGAAAGAAAACAACATAGATCAGAAACTCAGATCTACATAAAGGAAGAGGGGCCGGCCCCGTGGCCGAGTGGTTAAGTTCTCACACTCTACTGCAGTGGCCCAGGGTTTCGCTGCTTCGGATCCTGGGTGCAGACATGGCACTGCTTGTCAGGCCACATCGAGGCAGCGTCCCACATGCCACAACTAGAAGGACCTGCAACTAGAATATACAACTATGTATGGGGGGGATTTGGGGAGATAAAGCAGGGGTAAAAAAAAAGGAAGAGCACTGAAGAAGGAAAAAGTGAAGGTAAAATAAAAACTTATTTTTCTTATTCTTACTTGATCTAACATAACATTTATTCAAAATAAAGCAACAATGTATTTGATCATATATGCTTATGTATAAATCTTATGTATGTATACATTCTTAGGTATGCTTATATATGAATGAAATGAATGACAGCACTAATATAAGGAACAGGAGGGAGGAATTAGTATTATTTTGTTATTATAAGGCGTTATTATAAGGTATTCACACTACCTGCGAAGCATGTCAGTCTGTTCAGGCTTATATAACAGAATACCATAGACTGGGTGGGTTATAAACAGCAGAATTTGTTTCTCACAGTTCTTGAGGCTGAGAAGTCAAAGATCAAGGCCCCAGCAGATTTGTTGTCCTATGAGAATCTGCTTCCTGGTTTACAGACAGCCATCTCACTGTGTCATCATATGGTGGCAGAGGTGAGGGAGCTCTCTGGATTCTCTTACATAAGGGCACTAGTCCCATTCATGAGAGTTCCACCTTCATAATCACCACCCAAAAGTGCCACCTCCAAATACTATCACATTGGGGATAAGGTTTCAATATATGAATTTTGGAGGGACACAAACATTCAATCTATAGCAAAGTAGTACAGTGTTCTTTGAAAGTGGACTTAGATAAGTTGTAAATGTATATTGCAAACTCTAGGGCAACCATTAAAAAAAGTTAAAAAAAAAATAAGTATAACTGATAAGAAAGGAGAGAAAATGGAACAAAATAAAATGCTCAATTAAAACCAAAAAGGCAGAAAAAGAGTGGAAGACAATAGGAGGAGCAAAGAACAAGGGAACAAATAGAAAACAGTAACAAATATGGTAGATATTAATTCAAGTATATCAATAATCACTTTGAACTTCAATAGTCTAAACCCACCAATTAAAAGACAGAGATTGTCAGAGTGGATCAAAAAACAAAACCCAGCTGTCTAAACTTGTCTACAAGAATCCCACTTTAAATATTAAGATACATATAGATTAAAAGTAAATGGATGGAGAAACACATACCATGCTAACACAAAAGAAAGTAATAGTAGCTATACTAATTTCAGACAGTGCAGACTTCAAAGCAAGGGAAGTTATCATTGATAAAAAGGGCATTACATAATGATAAAGGGGTCAATTCTCCAAGAAGACATAACAATCCTTATGCACCTAACAATAGAACATCAAACTATGTGAGGCAAAAACTGATAGAATTGCAAGGGGAAATAGATGAATCCACTATCACAGAGACTTCAACACTCCTCTATCAGAAATGGACATATCCAGCAGGCAGAAAGTCAGTCAGGACATAGCTGAAGTGAACAACACCATCAACAAATTAGATATCATTGACATATCTAGACTACTTCATCCAAAAACAGCAGAATACACATTGTTCTCAAGCTCACATGGAACATTCACCCAGATAGACACTGGACCATAAGACATACCTTAACAAATGTAAAAGAGTAGAAACCATACGACGTTTGCTGTCAGACCAAAGTGGAATTAAACTTGAAATCCATAAGTCCCAAAATACATGGAGATTAAACAATATGCTTCTAATTAACATGGGTCAAAGAGATCTCAAGAGAAATTTAAAAATATTTTGAACCAAATGAAAATACAAAATGTGTGGGATGCAGTGAAAGCAGTGCTTAGAAGGAAATTTATAGCATTGAATGCATATATTAGAAAAGAAGAAAGATTTAAAAGCAATCATCTAAGCTTCCACCTTAGGAAACTAGAAACAGAAGAGCAAATTCAAAGTAAGCAGAAGAAAAGAAGTAAGAATTAGAGCAGAAATCAATGAAATTGAAAACAAGAAATCAATAGAGAAAATCAACAAAACAAGCTTGTTCTTTAAAAAGATCAATAAAGTCAAAAGCCTCTAACCAGGCTAAGAAAAAAAGAAGTTACAAATTACTAATATCAGAAATTAAAGCAGGGACATCACTACAGATCCCATGGACATTAAGAGGATAATAAAGGAATACCATGAATAACTCTATGCCTACAAATTTGATAACCTTAGATGAAATAGACCAATTCTGTGAAAGACACAATCTGCCAAAACTCACACAAAAAGAAATAGACAATCTAAATAGGCCTATATCTTTTAAAGAAATTGAATCAATAATGAGTAACCTACCAAAACAGAAAGCACTAGAATCAGATGGGTTCACTGATTAATTCTACTAAACATTTAAGGAAGAAATTATACCAATTCTCTACAATCTCCTTCAGAAGATAGAAGCAGAGGGAATAATTCCTAATTCATTCTATTAGGTCAGCATTACCCTAACACCAAAACCAGACAAAGACATTACAAGAAAAGAAAACTACAGACCAATATCTCTCATGAACACAGATGCAAAACTCCTCAACAAAGTATGAGCAAATAAAATCAAACTATATAAAAAGAATTATACACCACAACCAAGTTGAGATTTATTCCAGGTATGCAAGTATTTTGGGTTCCTGGGCCCAATTTCCAAAGTGAGTAAGGCAGGGGTTGGGGGGAGTACTTCTCCACACATCCAAGCAATACTCCAGTACCAGCTGGATGTCATACAACTGAACTTAATTCAGACACTATCTACCTGGAGACAGCATCAGATTCTACTTGAGGGCTCAGTCCCACAAGACTGCCCCCCACCACTTCAGATGCCAATTGCAAGCCCAGGGGCTCACCTGTGCTTCTGACCAACTGGCTATAGATTGAAGGTTCCAGCAACCCCCTCCTTGGATTTCAGTCGCAAGTCCAGGTTGTTATCTGTTCTTCTGACCAACTGGCTATAAATCAGAGGTTCCCACAACCCCGTCCTTTGGTTCAATTAATTTCCTATTGTGACTCAAAGAATTCAGAGAAACATTTTACTTACTAGATTACTGCTTTATTATAAAAGGATATAACTCAGGAACAGCCAGAAGGGAGAGATACATAGGACAAGGTATGAGGACAGGGTATACAACTTCCATGCCCTCTCCAGGCAAATGACTCTCCCCAAATCTCCACATGCACCAACCCAGAAGCTCTCTGAACTACATCCTTTTGGGGTTTTGTGGAGGCTTCATTACATAGGCATGATTGATTAAATCATTAGCCATTGGTGGTTGATTTACCTTCCAGCCCCTCTCCTCTTCCAGGAGGTCTGGGGGTGGAACTGAAAGTTCCAACCCTCTAATTACATGGTTAGTTCTCCTTGAAACCAGCCTCTATCCTTAGGTGCATTCCAAAAGTCACCTTATACGAGACACTTTTAAGCTCTCATTACTTAGGAAATTCCAAGAGTTTTGGGAGCTGTGAGCCAGGATCTGTGGATAAAAACCAAATATATGTGAGAAATTTGAATATATTTTGGCCATCTGAATGACCAAATACATACAGTAGTCCCCCCTTATCAGCAGAGGACACATTCCAAGGCCCCCAGTGAATGCCTGAAACCAAAAATCGTACCAAACTATATATATACTACATTTTTTCCTATACATACATATTTGAGGTGCAACAGCAAAACGAGTTTCTTTTTCCTTCTTCACAATTTCACAGATAGAAGATTCCTTCTTACCATAGATCTTAGCAAACTGAGCATACGATTTTTTTCTATCCTCATTGAGAACTTTCACATTTTCACTTAAAAGAAGCACTTTACGGCTTATCTTTGGCATATCCAAATCACCAGCATCCCTACTCTTGTGCGCTGGGGCCATTATTAAGTAAAATAAGGGTTACTTGAACACAAGCACTGTAATACAGTGACTGTCAATCTGATGACCAAGATAGCTACTAAGAGACTAATGGTCAAGTAGCATATATAGCGTGGATACGCTGGACAAAGGGATGATTCATGTCCTGGATGGGGACGAGGTGGGATGGCGTGAGATTTCATCAAGCTACTCAGAATGGTGCACAATTTAAAACATGAATTATTTCTGGAATTTTCCATTTAATATTCTCAGACCACAGTTGACCATGGGTAACTGAAACTGTGGAAAGCAAAACTGCAAATAAGGGGGTACTACCATAGTTCTTATAAATCACAGTATTGCAGTCCACCCCCTGGTCTTTGAACACAGATCCCTTACAACAAAGCAATCATCTAAGTTGAAGGATACTGGCACATTACCAGAACCTCATTCACTCATTAATAACTCTCCACTCCATCATCTTATGAAAATGTCTCCCAGGATGAGGCCACTCAGATTGGCAGGCTTCCATTTGATCATGTTAGGTTCCAGAAGCAGGAGTGGTCTCAGCAATACATGGCTTCAGCCTTTCAGGCATCTGGTATAATTGAGCTAAGAGACAATATCATCTCTTGCTCTAAGCCTCTTTTGAGGTGTTAATGTAATACTGGATTTCCCTCATTATATAACCCATTTATTCATTCCCTTACTCTCAGCTACTATTCCCACTTCTCTCCATTTATACCCAAACTTTTCCACCTTTAGAAGGGACATTAGGTTTGGACTGTGCTGGTCTAGATAAGAGGCAGCAATACTAATGTAGCAAGTCCTCCTCCTCAGTCCGTTCCTGTTCCTATGGGGTAAAGTTACATAGATGCAGAACTAGTGGGCTATCTGACCACCAGGCAATAGAGCTGCACTCACTGTTAGCTCCCATTTTGCTACTTGAGGTGAAGGCAAATCCTGCCCCATCAGGCCCTTAAGAATTCTGGCACAAAGGTTAAAAACATAGTTACAATTTCTTGCTTAGAAATCATTTCAGCTTCCAGACCTTGCAGTTGCAGCCCTGGTCGTATGACCACTACATCAGGTAGGGGAAAAAAAAGTTGGGGTAATGTGGAGGGAAAAAATACCAGCACCTTCCCCACCCCCTCTTCCCCAGATGCACCAGAAAAACAAAGAAATCTATCCAATGGGGACACTCCTTTAGCCCCACTCATGTTCATGTTGAGTGTGAGCGCACACTTGTGAAGGTGTGTAAGCCAGCCCTTCATCTCTCCCTATTTCAGACACCAATGTTTTAATTGCCTATTCTAATTCCCTATAAAACTGGTAGTCTGAGGAGAATATCCCTCTGCCCATTGTTGGACATCATGGGCTATAAAGTGTGTCCTTTGGTCTGAAGAAATGATGGCTGACTATCCAAATTGGTGCAAAACCTTCTTTTCTGGTTCTTTTATATCACTCTGAGAATTTGTATCTACCACCCGGTAAGCAAATCCCAGTACAGAGTACAGTGTCTATTTCTGTTAGGACCATTTGTAGCCCCCTACCCCCCACCCAGGGCTACCAGCATTAATCTCATTCACCAGCTATGATCACGACCTTCCCACCAGGGAATCTGCCAGAAAGCCATTTGCAGTCTCTCTCTTTTTCTGTGGGTTTTTTTTGTGTTTTTGTGTTTTTGTGTTTTTTTTTATGAGGAAGATTAGCCCTGAGCTAACATCTGCCACCAATCCTCCTCTTTTTGCTGAGGAAGACTGGCCCTGAGCTAACATCCATGCCCATCTTCCTCTAGTTTATATGTGGGACGCCTACCACAGCATGGCTTGCCAAGCAGCGCCATGTCCGCAGCTGGGATCCGAACTGGCAAACCCCGGGCCGCCAAAGCAGAACGTGCGAACTTAACAGCTATGCCACCAGGATGGCCCCTCTCTCTCTCTCTTGTTGGCAGACAAAACAGTTATTATTGGCATTTTGTGCCTTAGAGCATGCAAGAGATTCAGCCCATCTCTGCACTGCTGCAGTACCCCCGGTCCACTCATCTCATCGACTCAGATGGCCACCTCAAGCAAGCACACGGGGATATCTGCTTGTTGATACCTACCTTCCGAACCTGAAAGGGAGTTCTTCTGATGGGCACTAACATGTCCTACTCTAATGAACTCCTCTAATTTCCATAGGGCTTTGCCCCATATGGGCATCCCTTTAATAGGCCAGGTTTCCATTAACCTTCTGCCTGACCATACGGCCAGGCCATTGGCCACTGCCCATGAGTCAGTAAAAAACTCAAACATAGGATCTGTTTATCACAGTTCAATTCTTCCATCACTGCTAGGGAAACAGCATGTAGCTCAGCCTATGGAGCTGACTTATTTTTACCTCCTTCAATCAAAGTGGTGGACTTCCAAAGACAATGTCTATTCACTGTGGAACTGCTGTCCACAAACCAAGGAGCTCTTTGTGGGTCAGTGGAGAGCTGTTTACAGGGCACTGCGCAAGTGACAAGAGAATCCAACAGCTCCTCACACAGTTCCAGAATCAGTCCTAGGGGAAAAGAGTCTCCCTGCTCATGAGTATCTCCTCCTCACATTCCCCAGGCAGCATGATCATATATAAGCCATTTCCATTTTAACATACATATGGAACTCTCCTGGGCACCGCCATCCCCATTAGGGCATTTCTCCAACATCACCCTAGACATTATGGGTATTTCAGGTTTTAAGATCATTTTATGTGCTTCAATCATCGAGGTAGCTTCAATCAATGTTCGACAGCAAAGCAGTAAATGCCCCTCAAATGGAAATTCTCTAATTCAAAGTCCGTAGTCATCACTGGGAGGCATTCACAGGTTTTTGCCATAAGCCCCAGTCTAGGGTCCACATAGGGTTATTGCACAGAGAATTTGTCCTTACCAGCACTCCAGCTTCTATTCCACACTGCGTGGGCTTGGGCACTGGTACATTCGGACAATGAAATATTATTCAATGCTAAAAAGAAGTGAGCTATTAAGCCATGAAAAAACATGGGGGAAATGCATATCACTAAGAGAAGCCAATCTGAGAAGGCTGTATGACTCCAACTACACGTCATTCTGGAAAAGGCAAAACTAGGGAGACAATAAAAAGATTAATGGTTGCTAGAGGGTGGAGGGGGAAATGAATAGAAAGAGCACAGAGGGTTTTCAGGACAGTGAAAATACTTTGTATGATACTATAATGATAGATACATGTCATTATGCATTTGCCAAAACCCATAAAATATACGCTTAGAGTGAACTCTAAGGTAAACTACGGACTTTGGATTATTATAATGGGTCAATATACTTCATCCTTGTTAAAAACGTACCATTCTGGAGAGTGATGTTGATAATGGGGAAGTTATGCATGCGAGGGGGTAGGGGAGTAGATGGGAAATCCCTGTACCTTTCACTTAATTTTGCTGTGAACCTACAACTGCTCTAGAAAAACTGTCTTTTTAAAAAAGTCAACATAGTACCTGATATTAATGGAATAAAGGATAAATACTTCCCCAAAAGACCTACAAACAACAACAGTAAATTATAGGTACTTTTGAAAAGTCAAAAGCAAAAGCAAGTCTAATCGGAAGAGTGGATTCTGGAACCAACCGCCCAGCCATTATAACATACAACCTTTAAGAAACAATTTCAGAAATGAAGGGGAAAAGTTGACTTTTCTCTGAACAGAGGGTTTTTTTTTACAGCTTGTAGGTAGACAATCTTAAGTCAACTTGATATATCCATTAATACAGAAGAAAAGAGTGTTCGATTTAGAAACAGAAGATCTAAGTTTGTGGAGTAGTTCAATTTTCTCATGGGCAAAGATGAATCATCCCACCTTTATAGGGCTGTCTTTTGATCAAGGCATATCATAACGCGCATGATGTCTCTTAAATATAAGTTGTTATACAAATGACATTATTATACCTAAGGAGAATTTACCACACTAAAGAATGGAGTTCATTTTCTTCAAGCACTGTACACATTCATTACAGTTATGAAAAACCGTTAAGCATAGAGGCCTAAAGTGTTTTTACGCCAGGTGATGACATTTTTCCTGTGCTGTTCTGTCAAGTTTAAACATTTCTAATTTTAAAATCATTTTAAAACCCTTTACAGAATTGAAAGTAGTTTTTCAGACCATGAAGTGACTAACGCAACAGTTGTAAACGTGTCACACTTCAGGCTAGCTCTTTCATGCGTCGGCCAGCCGAGGGTCTTCAAGAGCTGGACCGCTAGCGCTTCCGCCCCAAGCTGCAGGTGGCCAGAGCACTTCCGGCCCTCCGCCCTGAGGCCTGGAAACCTGGGCGAGCAGCGCAGAGCCTGCCACGCATGCGCGCCCCGGCGCAGCCTCTCCGGAGCGACCGTCTCGTTACGTCATCGCCTGCGTTGCTTGGACGGCAACCGGCGCGAGTTTTTCAAAATGAGGGCGCGGAGGCGCCGCCTAGGCCTCGGAAGGTGCCCGGGAGGCCTTTCGGTGGCTGTGCCGTCGTCGCCAGGAGCGGCGGCCTAGAGAGCCAAGCCTGATGGGCGCCAAGAACGGCTGGCTGCTCGGAGCGCTGCCTCGAAGGGACTGCGTGAAAGGAGCTCATCCGGGGAGCACAGGCCGGGGCCTGGAAATATGGCGACCTGCATCGGGGAGAAGATCGAGGTGAAAGACTAGGCCGTCCTCAGCCGGGCGGGTGGGAGTGGCGGCACTCGAGACCACTGCGGGAAGGGGACTGGGCGAAGCTAACGGCTGCGGTGCGGGCGCCGAGGTGCTTTGGAAGGGTCCCAACTGCCAGGGGCCCGGCTGTTTGGGGGCGGAGCGGCCCGCCCCTCAAACATGCGGGGGCGGCGGCACAGGTGGGTCTCTCGCGTCCCCGCCCTGCTGTCCCTAGACGCTGCGGCTTCGTGTCAGCGATCCCGCCGGAGCTGCCGCGCTAGAGCGGGGCGACGCTGCCTCCCCCTTCTCCGAGGGCATGGCGGTTACCTCCGGCGGGAGCTGCGGCGGGATTCCCACCAGGCCCTCGGCTCCCAGGGGTTGGCTGGCGGTGGGAGGAGGGTCATGAGGCTGCATTGAGAGTGAGGAAGCAGATCGGTAGGGTGCTCAATCTGGAACCCAGCCTGGCCGCTCAGGGAGCCCGCAAGGCATCAACATGCTTTCCACCCTAGACCTCTGCTGTATCGAGGTGTAATACCAGCTTGAATTTTGAATTCAAATTCCCTTTCCGATCTATTTTATCTTCTTTTTCCAGTTCCTCCCCATTTTTCTTCTCTCTGCTTCTATGAGTCATCACACATATTCTTTAATTTTAACTTTTAAGGATTTTAAAGTTGGAAATCTGCTTGGTAAAGGATCATTTGCTGGTGTCTACAGAGCTGAGTCCATTCACACTGGTTTAGAAGTTGCAATCAAAATGGTAAGAATATATTAATCAGCTTCTCACCTCTGCTTTGCAAGTAACTATAGAGGTGACTTGAGACGTCAGAAACTCCTTACGTACCAGCGTTTTATTTGATTATTAGGGTGTAAAGAACCCAGTGCTTAGGCAGAGGACACTAGTGCCACATCCAGCAATTGAACCTAAGGCTATCTTAGATCCTTGACCATGCTTAAATAAGTGTCTTATCTTCATTAATCTTCAGTAGACCTGGTATTTGTTCTTCTTATGCATACATGGAGTAATTAGTAGAAATCGAAGAACAATTTGAGTATGCTTTTGCATAGGTCTGTATTACACTGTAACAGTCTAAAATATTATTCTTGATTGTTAGAGGTGAGTCTAATAGTAACATAAGGAAAGGAGCTCATCCGGGGATTAACAATCGCTCATCTAAACCAATAGGGAGAGGGAAGGGAAGTTTTGTTTTAAAGCTTGGCTAAATTTTTGTTCTTGTTATCGGTATGATAGTTGTGCTATTAAGTTTTTTAAGTTGGGAGAGGGTATTAGAATGCATTGGGCAAACATACTGAATGCTCACTCTGCCAAGTACTCTGCTAGGTGTATGGGGAAAATAGACAACAAAGTAAATTGATCTCATAAGGAAATAAGTAACAGGACTTCAGAATATTTTAAAGTATACATTCTCTTTGCAAAGTTATTTTTGAAAACTTCACATTTGCAAATTTATCATCAACATTTAAATCTCTCATGGTATTTTTAGATAGATAAGAAAGCCATGTACAAAGCTGGAATGGTACAGAGAGTCCAAAATGAGGTGAAAATACATTGCCAATTGAAGCATCCTTCTATCTTGGAGGTAAGATACAAATTTTATAGAAGTGGCCAAGGACATTGAATTTTTATATGTTATAATTTATTATGCCCTTTTACATTTCAGTTGTATAACTATTTTGAAGATAACAATTATGTGTACCTAGTATTAGAAATGTGCCATAATGGAGAAATGAACAGGTATCTAAAGAACAGAATGAAACCATTCTCAGAAAATGAAGGTAGGCAGCTGCTTTTCTTGTTTTTTTTTCCTGTACCTATAAATTTTACTCTTTGAAGTGTAGTTTTGAAGAATGTGCTACTTTTAATATTTAGTGAAACTGTTTCAGTTATTACTTTGAGCTAGAAAAGGAGACTTTTTTCCCCTCAAAATTATAAAAGCCGTTAGTTCCTATAAATAATTCAAGCATTACAGAAGTAAAAGCAGAAATTTGTTATCCATCTGTCCCCCAAACCACATTTTAAATTAAGTCATTGGTAGCAATTTAGTATGTATCCCTTCAGATCTAGAGATGAGCTTTTTAGAATGCTATTGATGACTATAAAGTAGTTTCTAAGTGAATCACAAACAACTGTTGAAACCATTTATTATAGAAAATGTCAAACAGAGAGAGAGTAGTGTAATGAGCCCTCATCAACTTACCAGTCAGCTTCCAAAAACTATCAACTCATGATCAAATTGCTTCATCTGTAGAAAAATGGGCAGGGGATGTAAGCAGACTGTTCACAGAAGAGAAGTACAAATGGCCAGTAAACCTGGAAAGATGCTCAAATTCGATAGTAATCATAAGAGTGCCAGCTAAAATAATGAGTACCATTTTTTTACTCGTTGGATTAAGACTACCTAATGTTAACAAGGATGTGCATGAAATATAGCCTTTTGAAGGACAATTTGGCATGATATTAAAATACTAAATTTTATTCTTCAGTTCAGTGATTCTACTTCCTGAATTTAACATAAGGAAGCACCACATACATATGCACAAGAAAACAAGCATGTACAACAATGTTTATTGCTATATTTTTTGTAATCTTGAAATATCAGAAGTGACCCAAATGTTCATCAACAGCAATTAAATAAAGTGGGGATTTATGTGTACTGACATAGAAATATCTCCAAGAAATGTGAATTGGGGAAAAAGTAATGAAACTATATATTTTTATACCATTTTTATATTTTAAAAGCATTTGTTGCAATGTATTTCTGTAGATTTAAATGTATGTAGGCACACAGAAGAAAAGTATAAAAGAATATGTACACAATGTTAATGATTACTTTTTGGGAGAGTTTGGGAGGACATCAGAGGAGCTTTAGCTTGCTTTTTTTTTTTTTTACAATTAGAATGTATTTATGAATTGTGCATTTATAAGTATTTTCTCTTAATTGCTATGGACTTCTGGTTACCATAATTACTCTAGTCTCTTTCGATTGCTAATAAGATTAAGCTTCCCATAACTATATAGAAAATCATCAGTTAGAAAGGATAAAGATTAAAAGGAATGCCTAGTTGTCTTAACAGGAATTAAAGAATATGAAATTATCAGAGTAGTATTTTGATTGGCAAAACTAAGCTGCAAGCCAGTATTATGTAATACTCTGGCATGTGTACTTGGGTTTCTAAATACTGAATTTTGAGATTCTAAATACTGAATCTTCCAGATTTTCTAAATTGTTTTATTTTTTACATTCTAACAGCTCGACACTTCATGCACCAGATCATCACAGGAATGTTATATCTCCATTCTCATGGTATATTACACCGGGACCTCACGCTTTCTAACCTCTTACTTACGCATAATATGAACATCAAGATTGCCGATTTTGGGCTGGCAACTCAATTGAAAATGCCACATGAAAAACACTATACTTTATGTGGAACTCCTAATTACATTTCACCAGAGATTGCAACTCGAAGTGCACATGGTCTTGAATCTGATGTTTGGTCCTTGGGCTGTATGTTTTATACGTTGCTTACTGGGAGACCACCTTTTGACACGGACACAGTTAAGAACACCTTAAATAAAGTAGTATTGGCAGATTACAAAATGCCAACTTTTTTGTCAAGAGAGGCCAAGGACCTTATTCACCACTTACTTCGTAGAAACCCAGCAGATCGTTTAAGTCTGTCTTCAGTGTTAGAGCATCCTTTTATGTCCCGGAATTCTTCAACAAAAAGTAAAGATTTAGGAACTGTGGAAGACTCAATTGATAGTGGACATGCCACCATTTCTACTGCTGTTACGGCTTCTTCCAGTACCAGTATGAGTGGTAGTTTATTTGACAGAAGAAGGCTTTTGATTGGTCAGCCACTCCCAAATAAAATGACTATTTTTCCAAAGAGTAAAATTGCAAATGATTTTTCTTCTTCAGGAGATGGAAGCAGTTTTTATACTCAGTGGGGAAATCAAGAACAAGAAATCAGTAATAGTGGAAGGGGAAGAGTAATCCAAGATGCAGAAGAAAGACCACATTCCCGCTACCTTCGTAGAGCCCATTCCTCTGATAGATCTGGCACTTCTAACAGTCAGTCTCCAGGAAAAACGTATACAATGGAACGATGTCACTCAGCAGAAGTGCTTTCAAAATCCAAAAGATCAGGAGTAGATGAAAATGAAGAACGATACTCACCCACAAACAGCAATGTCAATATTTTTCACTTCTTTAAAGAAAAGACATCCAATAGTTCTGGATCTTTTGAAAGACCTGATAATGATCAAGCACTGTAAGAATACTATCAAAATCATTTTATTTTTTGATAAACATAGTAGCTCAAACGTGAAGCTGCATCTAACTAAGGGGGATTACCGTGTTTCTAATGTCGTCAGATGTTCCTGGGGTACTTCTTAACTATGGTTTTTATTATTAGGAAGAGAATCAGAATGATGATTTTGAATTGTAGTTAAGAATCTCTTTGCAAGTGAGTGTATGTGCTCATGATTATGTTTGTAATATGTGTTTAATACTCGGGAACTTTTTGTTTCATTTTTTAATTTTATATGAAGCAAATCTCCAGTGCAAAGTATCATATGTTAAACGTGTCTTGCAGGCTAGTTTTTTAGTTACTGTAAGTGTTTATTTTTTTATTTTTCTGATCTTTGATTTTTATGCTTAAATTGCAAGAGGGCAGTAGCCATGTTAGAAACATTGTCACAATACCATGGGCATTTTAGCATGGGAGTTTAGCTTCTTAGACACAATTTAGTTATGGAAATATTTGTTTCTACAGTTATTCTACAATTTCAGGTATTCAAATCAGAAGATATCTCCCTTTTTAAATATTTTTATCTGAAAAGTTATTACCTGATAATTTTTTATTAGTTTATGAGATTTTTGTTCTTTGTTTAGTTCCAATCGTCTTTGTCCAGGAAAAACTCCTTTTCCATTTCCAGACCAGATGTCTCAAACTGAAATGGTGCAACAGTGGTTTGGGAATCTGCAAGTAAAAGGTGAGTTTTTAATGGAGCATTTAATAAAAAATTAATGACTTAGACACTTAAGCATTGCAGTTTCTATTTGGGTTTTCTTAAGAAAATACATTTTCAATAAACTCTATTACAGTAATAGTAATAATAACTGCTAACACATTTGAGTATTTAAAATATCTGCCACTGTCCTTAATGCTTCACATGTATTAACAACTCATTAGATTCTCACAGCAAACGTATGAGGAAGATACTGTTATTAGCCCTGTCTTACAGATGAGAAAATTGTGGTGCACAGAGCTTAATTTGCCAAGCTACCCTGCCAGTAAGTAAAGGAGCCAGGATTCCCCTCCAAGCAGTCTGCCTCAGAGACTACTCTTAACCCCTCTGCTCTTGCAGCCTCTCTGTAATAAGCACCTACTGTCAGTGCCTATAAAATAATTAAAAGATGATTGACCTTGGGGCTGGCCCCGTGGCCGAGTGGTTAAGTTCATGTGCTCCGCTGCAGGCGGCCCGGTGTTTCTCGTCAGTTCGAATCCTGGGTGCGGACATGGCACTGCTCATCAAGCCAAGCTGAGGCAGTGTCCCACATACCACAACTAGAAGGACCCGCAATGAGGAATATACAACTATGTACCGAGGGGCTTTGGGGAGAAAAAGGAAAAAAAAAAAAAAACTTTAAAAAAATGAAAAAAACAAAAGAGATGATTGACCTTATTTTTAAGTAGAAGCTGATGTTGACATCATGGTTTACCCTTGGGACCTCATATATACTAAAGTATACAGATACTAAAACCTAAACATTTTTAAACAGCTGTCACCCAAGTCATTATTTTTGGATATAGAGTTTGAAAGTCAAACATTTCTTATTAATGAACATGACAGATTCATAGAAATGGGTTGGAAAAATAAGGATGGAAAAAGAATAAAAAGGAAACATACGGAGAGGAGGAGATCATTTTGTGCCTAAGTATTGTGTTACCTCAGACAAAGAGTGCGTCATATGGCTGTAATTTAAGCAGAGAGTTGTTATGTCACCGCAAGAGTCTATTCTTTTTTTATATATGTTATTTTCAACATCCCAAAAGAATTAATCTTTTCATTTGTGCTTGCTGAAGATGATAATACAAGTCTATGTTTTTTAAACTATAATACTGTCATGTCCTTAATCTTGCACTTAACCTTCTATTGTGTTTATAAATACTTTTATTTGGTAACATAGACATGTCTGAGATGGAAAAATAGCCTTATTTATAATAATCTAGTAGTGCTGTTGCAATTTTAAGGTCTATTATTTGGTCCAAAATATTTTCTGTCAAAATAGGAGTAGGGGGAAAAACACTAAAAAGTCATTTAAGGAAAAAATTACAATACTAATTTTTAGAGTTTAGCATTTGAAAAATTGCTTTACAGAGTTTTATATAGTCTAATCACTGTAAGGGCCTTACAAAAATAATGTTACCATGTGAATTCTAAAAGTATAATTGGGTAAAGTTCAACAAGAACTTTTAAAAATTGAGGGTGCAAATACATTTGTAGTATTAAATACTAATAATATTAAAGCTATTTCATATATTATAGTATTTTTTGCTTTTAGTTGCATATTTGGTAAGTAGAGATGGAATAGACAGTCCTTAGCTTAAAAAGAGTAAATTTATATGTTTTCTAGAATGATTAGCTGAGAACTCCCAAATCTGTATTTGTTGGAGCGTTGGCAGTTAATTGTTTTAGAATTAGTAGGTGACCCTAGGTGACTAGTTTTTGCCTTGATTGAAAAACTAATTACTATCTTTTCTTTCTTAATCTTCAGAATACTAAAGATATTTCTTTGCAGTCTGGCTTAAAATGTTTTTTTAAATTCACTCTTTTATTAATCATATCTTAAACTGCTTAGTGTTAGAAAACTTATGAGCTGGTTTTTTTTACTAGATTTCTTTTGTTCCTAAAAAAAAAAAGTGCTATTAGAATAATACCAGCATGACACTGTTTTGTGTAGACTTGACTTCGTAATTATTCACTAGATTGCTTTATTCTGTCTATATTGTAGCTCATTTAAGAGGGACCACTGAGCACCACAGCTTTAGCCCAAACAGAGATTTCCAGGGCCATCCAGATTTGCAGGATACGTCAAGAAATGTCTGGACTGATAAAAGAGCCAAAAAGAACCCTCATGTTTCTGATAATGCACATTCTGCAAAACAGCTGAATACCATGAAATATGTGACTGAGATAATTTAACAAGAATCTGTTTTTGGCCTAGATCCTCTTTCTGAACAAAGCAAGACTAGGGATATGGAGCCACCAGTGGGTTATCAGAAACATACGTTACGAAGCATTACGTCTCCTTTGACTGCTTACAGGTTAAAACCAATCAGACAGAAAACCAAAAAGGCTGTGGTATGTGTATTATTTTTCTAAATTACTATATGGTATGTTCCTTGAGTACCTGATTTCTGCTATCAAACGTGATGTTTTTTTAGTTCCTTAATATGTCCCTGTACTTCTGATATGTACGTGATAGACTCATTTAAAAGAAAAGAGACAGGTATTTATGGAAAAATAGCTCTTGTTTCCTTCTGGCTACTTTAAGAATGGTGAATTGATACTGACAAGTTTTGAATTTTAAGTTATTGATAATGAAAAACATTGAAAAATAATACTGGCTAAATACTGTGTTAAATATTATTTTATTCACAATTCCTGTCACTAAATTTTGTTTTTATTGTTTCTACATTTAATCCAGTCTCAAATCAAAAAGGCTAAATAGGAAATAGAACTTTTTTTTAACATCTGAAGCTATTTAAAGAAAAGGAATATACACAAAATGAAGTTTAGAGTTTTAAAAAAATGTGTGTGAATTGGGAATGCTGATTTTATTTTTTAATTCCATGTTCCTCCTGTTTGTCCTTGTTTTCCATTTCACCCAGTCTTGCCTTTGTTTGGCTTGCTATTGTCTTGTCAAAGTACGTATTCTCCACCCTACCTTCTGCTTTTATTCTACTCACTGGTTATCATTTCACGTTTCATTATATCTTCTTACCTTTGCTCCTTATGTTTCACAGTTGTGCTCAAATACACCTCTGGTCTAGACAGTTGCCGTGAAGCACCTCGGTTTTGACTTTAATTTTTGTTTCAGCCATGGTTAAGTACTTTTAAGTATTATATATGTCAGAGCTATTTAGTAAACAAGAGAATTGTTAGTGATTTTAGTTTTGTCTTTCAGGTGAGCATACTTGATTCAGAGGAGGTATGTGTGGAGCTTCTAAAGGAGTTTACATCTCAAGAATATGTGAAAGAAGTTCTTCAAATATCTAGTGATGGAAATATGGTAATGTGGATTTACTTTATTATTTTGCAAATTCTGATCATCGCTTAAGCATTTAGCATTCCAATTCATTCTATAAGGGTATCTTTAAAGTTTTTAAAAATCAGTTTTCCTGGTATGATAGTGTCTCTGGAATTCAGAAACTGAAATAGAATACTATACATATTTAAATAAATTTGTGTGGTTTTTAAAATAATTATAACTAGTCACAAAATCTAAATTTTAAGCTCTAGTTTAAAAAGCAAAAAAAGTACTTTTAGAGAATATTTGGCATTTTCAATGAAATAGTATTTAATATTACATATGAGCTCTTTTCATTATGTTAGTAACAAAATATCGTGCTCTAACTTTATGGCATATAATTAGAATTCTTAACAATTTGTTTGGCAGATCACTATTTATTATCCAAATGATGGGAGAGGTTTTCCTCTTGCTGAGAGACCACCCTCTCCTACTGACAACATCAGTAGGTACAGCTTTGACACTTTACCAGGTATGTAAGCTTACCAGGGAGTAAATTTAGAAAGTGGATTGATGTATACAGAAAGTCTATATACTTGGATATCATAGATTGTAAATATCTTGGCTTCAGTCAGGCCGCAGGTCATGTTCTCATACTTTATTTCTGGTGATACCTTACCAATCCAGTGTTTCTTCATAGTCTGTGTTTTAATTGTATTGTATTCTATTTATTTAAGTAAAAACTAACTCTGGAATGTTAGTCATATATCACACGAATATAATTTGTACACTTGTTTAGCTACTAATTTGTCTAGAACCGTGTTAAAAATTCAACATAAAGTATCCAGTTTTTGACTTTTGAAATTATTACTGTGCTACATAAACAATCATTTATAGTCGTGGTTAACCATATTTGACTCCCAGTGCAGCTTCTGGATATTATGGACTGGGGAATTAAATACTAAATAGTAAGACTTCACCAAGGTGACTTTTAGAAACCATCAAGAAAACCTATCTCATCTAATCCTGTTAGGAAAAAACTGGGTAGACAAGACTATTTAAATACTGTAAGTGACCCTAGTTATAGGGAACTGCAAAAACTTACTTTTGTATATAGGGACTGTAAAACTGTTCTTCACTAACATAAACAGAACTTTCTTTCCCTGAAAGGCATTTGGTTCTGATATCTCAGGTAGAAATCTTTTCATTTCATTTGTTAAAACTTTCCTGGAATCGTTACCTTACTTATAATGAGTCAGTGATTCAAAGAAAGAGATTTTTAAAATAATCGTGATACAAGTCATTGGATTTTGTTATATGCTTCTTCGGAATTTTATTATCCTATCTTTAGTTTTCATTAAAATAATAGACTTGTATCTCTAAAATATTTTTATTTTAGTACTGAGATTACTAACCTATCAGCTTGAGCTTTTGAGAAAGAATAGAAATAAATATTAAACTTTTATGGAATTTATATATCAAGTCAACGCTTTATTCCCTAATACTAGCTTGTGTTTTTTCTTCCCCTAGAAAAGTACTGGCGAAAATATCAATATGCTTCCAGATTTGTACAGCTTGTAAGATCTAAATCTCCCAAAATCACTTATTTTACAAGATATGCTAAATGTGTTTTGATGGAGAATTCTCCTGGTGCTGATTTTGAGGTTTGGTTTTATGATGGTAAGTACCATTTAGAAACAGTAATTTTTCCCCTTTAGTTCATAATTTAGTAGTTGTGGGTTGTTTTTTTTAATTTCCAACACAGCAGCTTTTTAAGATATTCAGTCATGTACTGCATGACATCGTGTTGGTCAGTGATAGACCACATGTACAACAGTGGTCCCATAAGATTAGTACCATGTAGTGTAGGTGTGTAATTGGTTATACCATCTAGGTTTGTGTAAATACACTGTTGATGTTCATACAGTGACGAAATTGGTTAATGATGTATTTCTCGGAATGTATCCCTGCTGTTAAGCAACGCATGACTGTGTATACGTTGTGTGTGTGTGTGTGTGTATCTGTATAAATAAATTATGTAGTGCAGTATACTGTATGTCAAATCATGTTAATCAAAATTTATTTATATATACTTTCTTGTTTATCCTCTAATATGTATGTTAGTCCTCTTTCTCTTTTTGGCTCAAATTTAAAAACATCCGGATTGATAGTATAAAAATCATGTGAAATAAACAATATTCTATTTCTTATTAGAAACTTAAATGGACATATACCAAATTATAAGAATTATAAATGTGGCAAAAGGATAGGTTGAACCAGAGAATCTTATTTTCTATATCTATTCCATAAAGATGATTTACTTTTTAACCTGTAAAGCTCCCTCCTTTAAGGGACACATAGCACATACACTCACATAGTACACCTGTAGTTATAGCTGTCGTTCAGTTGTGTTTTATAAGAGAGCAGTGATTTTTTAAAATATCATAAAAGTATTAGACTCAAGCCAGATATATGCAGGAGAGAAAAATGGATGGCCTTTGTGTTTTGAATACTTTGAGAGCCTCATTTTATTAATGGTCAACAACTGAAGATAAATGATACCTTAATCCTAGGAGCCATTATGTACTGGTATGATATTGAAGATAAATCTAGGAATATTTAAAGAAATGATAAAAGAATAGTTTTCTTATTTTTTAAGGAGCAAAGATACACAAAACAGAAGATTTAATTCATGTTATTCAAAAGACTGGGAAATCTTACACCTTAAAAGGTGAAAGTGAAGTTAATAGCTTGAAAGAGGAACTAAAAATTTATATGGACCATGCTAATGAGGTACGTAGCTCCTTGTAGTAGGTTTTTCGTACCAGTTAATAATGATTACAAATGATATAGGTGAAGCAATGACGGAAAGCACTCTTCTTTTGAAATAGGGTCATCGTATTTGTTTAGCACTAGAATCCATAATTTCAGAAGAGGAAAACAAAAGTGGAGGTGCTCCCTTTTTCCCAATAATCATAGGAAGGTAAATGTTTGAAAAATTTTTAAATATGGCTGAAATGTATGGGAAATGTTACAAAAATAGTTTGATGTTTACATTATGAACATTCTTTAGTTTTCTATAAATTGAAAGCTTTAAGGGAACATATTTGGACATTTCTATCTCCTTCAGAAAACCTGGTAATACTAGTTCACCTAAGGCCTTATCACCTACTCCTTCTGTGGATCCAAACTACCCAATGAGAGAGAGACCATCTTTGAATAGAATGATCATAAATAGTGCTGCTTCTTCGAAACAGGCGCCGATACTTAGTCCTTCTGTAAGTAAATATATGCCATTTCTCTACTTTAAACTCTTCAGTGATTGCCTGATGCCCTTGATATAAAATTAAAACTCCTGCGGCCGGCCCCGTGGCCGAGTGGTTAAGTTCGCACGCTCCACTTCAGAGGCCCCGAGGTTTGCTGGCTCGGATCCTGGGCGCGGACATGGCACTGCTCGTTAGGCCATGCTGAGTCAGTGTCCCACATGCCACACCTAGAAGGTCCCACAACCAAAATATACAGCTATGTACTGGGGGAACTTGGGGAGTAAAAAAGCAGGAAAAAAAAAAAAGATTGGCAACAGTTGTTAGCTCAGGTGCCTATCTTAAAAAAAAAAAACTCCTTACTGTGGCCTTACTATCACCTACCTACTTTTTCAGCCTCATCCTGAGCTACTTTACCCCACGCTTTGTGCTTGAGCCTCAGAAGCCATCTTTTTTTTTTTTTTAAAGATTTTATTTTTTCCTTTTTCTCCCCAAAGCCCCCCGGTACATAGTTGTGTATTCTTCGTTGTGGGTTCTTCTAGTTGTGGCATGTGGGACGCTGCCTCAGCGTGGTCTGATGAGCAGTGCCATGTCCGCGCCCAGGATTCGAACCAACGAAACACTGGGCCGCCTGCAGCAGAGCGCGCGAACTTAACCACTCGGCCACGGGGCCAGCCCTCAGAAGCCATCTTTTAGTTCTTAATCTCAGGGCCTTTTCACATGCTCTTCGCTTGACCTGGAACTCTTCTCCAACCCCTTAATGGCTAATTCTTTCTCATCCTTCTTGTGTCAGTTTAAATGCTTCTTCAGTGAGGACTAACCTAATCCCTCTAGGAGAAAGCTAACTCTATTAATATATATTTTGTTTTATTTTTTCTAGTAAAATAGCAACTGCCTTAATATCCATGATAGGCTCATGGTTAAATACACGTATTATATTTTTACTCAGTGAACTGTCCTGCTAATAAAGACTATATAGCAATGTAGACAAATGCAGCATTAAAGAGATAGATCTGTGTGTGTAGTACGTTTACCTGTGTACCTGCACACACACACATACATATGTAATTGCAGCTATGAAAAATTACACCTTGGGGGGAGAAAAGATAAAAGAAATTTACCAAATGAAAATAGCAGTTGTATGACTTTTTTTCTGTTCTGTATTTTTCTGGTTTTCCATAATGTGGTTATATATTTTTTAATTAATACTTTAAAACTGAACTTTATTCCTTATGTGGTTATATTTTAATTTTGTTTTTAAAATATTACTTTACACTAATGAAAATCCAGTCATTTTCTACTTTTGCTGAAACTGGCTTATGAAAATGCTGAGGAATAGCGTCTCCCTGTCTTTTCTGTTTGTAGACGGTTACAGGTGAAGGACTTGGCGCCACAGCTCTGGCCTCCGCAACAGGCATCTCTCCTAGTGGTGTGAACGATTGTCTTCCTAAATCAGCACAACTTTTGAAGTCTGTTTTTGTGAAAAATGTTGGTTGGGCTACACAGGTGAGAAGGTTTTGAGGAAGGTGAATTTTCTTTGTATGAGTTTCTTTAGTTTCCACAATGATTAAAGAATTACCAAAAAATAGAAATTATTTTAAAAATTTCTCTTTGCAAGTAAGTTTTTACACCCTTTTGTATATTGATTCTATCACTAAAAATTTTAACTTTTTTTTTTTAAGATTGGCACCAGAGCTAACATCTGTTGCCACTCTTCTTTTTTGTTTCCCTTCTCCCCAAAGCCCCCCAGTACATAGTTGTATATTCTGGTTGTAGGTCCTTCTGGTTGTGCTGTGTGGGATGCCGCCTCAGCATGGCTTGATGAGTGGTGTCATGCCTGCACCCGGGATCCGAACCGGCAAAACTCTGGGCCGCCAAAGTGCAGCACGCAAACTTAACCACTCAGCCACTGGGCCAGCCCCTGCATTTTTTATTTGTATACAGTTGGACAACTCTGGATCTTGTTGATGACAGATTGCCTGCTAGGGCCTGCATGACCTATTTTTGCCAGTTATTTTTACAGTAGAGGTCATGATAATGGCTTATTGTTAGGAATTAAGAATGATGTCTAGGGCATTTTAAGTTTTACAGACTATTTGTAATCTATATTTCTAGAGTAACTTTCATTTGGCAGAAAAGGATTTTTGCACTTAAAAGTTAAGTCCACATTTAGTTTCAAACTTACAGAATTTTATGTAGGTATGAACCTGTCTGAAAGCTTGAAGCTTAGAGTCTTTTGAGCATAGCACATGTAATTTCAAATTAACAGTGAAGTAAAATGCAACCTAGACCTTTATGGGGATAGGAAATAAAGGGAAGGGAGCTCAACATTTGTTGAGTACTTTCTGTGTGGTACCATGATTTTCACTTACGTTGTCTCATTATTCCCCAAAATAAAACCTGGTAAAGTTGGTGTTATCTTCTTTTATAGATAGTAAAATTATGGCTTATGGTGGTTGATTGACTTGCACAGTCCTACTCATTATTTGGCAGCGTCTGGTTAGAAACCCAGGTCTACTTGATTCCAATGTCCACATCTTCTTCGCACTCTATTTGGAGTGGCACATTGTAAAAAATATCAGTGCCTAAGGAACAAATTTCAAAGACTAAGATGTAATGTTCTCAAGCAGATGAGAAAGTCTTGTGGTCTAAGGACAAAGAATAGAGGGAAATCCTAATTTAAGAAAGTGTTGGCTTTGGTTATTTCCTAAATGTCTTCTTGGTTAGAAATACTATGTGGAAAAAAACAAAAAACAAACTATTGAGTTACCCTAGTGGAAACGAATGGGAAATGAGATTCATTTAGAGTAATTTTAATATTATAATGCCCTAGCTATTAAAGGAATAATCTAAAAAAGACATGAATATTCTCAATGCTCCTACCATCACAACCCCAAATTTGTAGTTAACCTGGGAAGATTGGTTTTTTCTAACTATGTGAAAAACCTGTTAAACATGAGTGCCTTTTAAGAACTTCAAACCCTCTCCCGTATAGTAATTTTGCATGCTTGTTATTTTTCTAGTTAACTAGTGGAGCTGTGTGGGTTCAGTTTAATGATGGGTCCCAGTTGGTTGTCCAGGCAGGAGTGTCTTCTATCAGTTATACATCCCCAAATGGTCACACAACTAGGTAAGTTCTTAAAATAATGGTTGAGACTCAATCCTTTGCTATAATTTTGTTTTCTCTGTGTGTTGAAATAAATGATTTAATAAAGTTATGTTATTTTCTTTAGATTAGGGCCTTCAATTTAATGAAGAATACAGATTTTCAGCTTGTTTTAAATTATAATGTCAATTCAAGTTTTTTAATCTTTTTTTTTTAATTTAAATACATTTAGAAATTGGTCTATTTAAAAGGAAACAAATTGGGTATGCTTAATTTGATTTAGGTATCTACTCTAATGAATAATTTTGTATGATTTTCTGAAGTGCCTCTTGCCATTGAAGAATTACTGAAAAATATAATGCGCCTTTTGATACTCTCATATGAACCAAGTAATTAAGTTATGTTTTTGTCTTTTTTTCTTTTGCTTCTCTTAGGTATGGAGAAAATGAAAAATTACCAGAATACATCAAACAGAAATTACAATGTCTTTCTTCCATCCTTTTGATGTTTTCTAATCCAACTCCTGGTTTTCACTGATGAAAGCTCCTTTTAGATATATAAGTTTAATAAATAACTTTTTTGTTGGCTTTCAAGTAAAGTGACTTTTTTTATTTACTATAACTTCCTCAGAAAGCCTTCTATAAAAGAGAATTTTAATCTATACTATAATGGATGTATTCTAATGAGGGAACAAAACAGAATGACACTTGAGTCACTTATAAAATGTAGTGGTCATAGATTAAAATAGGACACCTAACTTTGCTCTTAGAACATATACCCCCAAACTTACTGTGTTCATATGTTTGTATTGAACAGTCTTTTAAAAGCAAAAATATAAATGGTGTGTGGTATGATTGTGCTTTTATTGTTTTCCTTACTTCTCAGACATGTTGAGAATCATGGACAAAATATGCTGGACTTTTTGAATTTTTGAACATGTAAATAATGTGTATTTATGTTACAAGTAACATATGTAAACGTGTATATTTGTTTTATATTTATTTTTGTAGCACCAGTTTCTGAGGAAACATTTCTGCAAATGCATTTTATAAAAAAATAAATACAATGATAAGTCACTTTATCTTTTGATTTATTCGATTAAATACTTATTTTAAAATAAGTTACTAGTAAACTTGTTTTTAAATTTTGTTTCCTGTTTGTTTAGGAGGAGCCAATTAAATTTGAAAAGTTAATTTTGCAGATGGTAAATACATCATTTCTCTACCCCTATCTGAAAATATCTGTATATTTTAGTGTTAAACATCTTAACACTGAAGAACTTAACAATACAATTAATTAAGATGAAGAAAAAGAATATTTGATAGTGGGACAGCCATTCCTAATGAAATACTCAAGGTAAAATAAGAATAGAATGAAACTACTTAAGTGTGATAAAGACTGTTTATTTAATGTTTCCTGCTGATTTTTAATCAGAGAAATATTGGAGCTTATTCCATTAACAGATAGGAATGCCCAGTGTCACAGTTATTCAGCGTTGTTTTGGAGGTTTTTGCCGAAGGCAGTGAGAAAAATAATTTGCAACATAAATTGCAAAGTTAATAAGAAAAACACAACTCAATAGAAAAATGGACAAGAGATATGAACAGATAATTCAAAAAAGGGGAAATCTATTTAGTGAATCAAAAGGAAATATGCTCAACTACATTTATAGTTGGAGAAATGGAAAAGTAAAACAAGAAAATCATTTCCCTTTATCAAAGAGATTGGTAAAAAATAAAGTTATAGTACTGAGATAAGCAGGGCATTCTCAGGTGTTGATTAGAATGTAAATGATAAAGTAATTTGGCAATATCTATTCGAATTAACACATTTTAATACATTAGTAATCCAACTTTGGGAAAGAAAATTATGTAAGCCCTTCTATTAGAGAAAAAAATATAATCAGAAATGAGTTTCCCTTTGTAAATGGAAATAAAGGAATTCTGGGCTAAATTTTGGAGGCTAAGGACTCAAATACATTTTGCTTTGACAGAATTGAGCTACGTGTATTTTTTCTCTCTTTCAGTCTTAATGTGTCTTTATGTTTCAGGTATTTCTCTTATACATTTTATATAGCTGAGTTTTTGGTTTTTTTTTTTTTTTAAAGAAGCAAGTTCTTGGTTTTTTGTTTTTTTTTTTAAAGATTGGCACCTGAGCTAACAAGTGTTGCCAATCTTCTTTTTTTTTTCTGCTTTTTCTCCCCAAATCCCCCTAGTACATAGCTGTATATTTTAGTTGTGAGTCCTTCTAGTTATGGCATGTGCGACGCTGCCTCAGCATGGCTTGATGAGTGGTGGCATGTCCATGCCCAGGATCCGAACCAGCAAAACCCTGGGCTGCTGAAGTGGAGCACGCAAACTTAACCATTCGGCCACAGGGCGGGCCCCTATAGCTGAGTTTTATTTTTTAATCCAGTCTAATAACCTGTGTAGTCCACTTTATTTATTGTCATTTCTGATATATTTTACTCTTTGTCATTACAGTTCTATTGCATTTATGTCTGCCAGTTTATTTTGTGCTTTGTATTTACTTTGCTGTTCTTTTTTTCCTTTCTTGCCTTTCAGGTTGAGTTTCCTTTAATCTCTTATTCTCTCTGCTGATTTTCTTCCAGAGAGTGGTACGGTGGTAGTTTATCAGTAGTCAGTGTTTACATTATTATATTATGAAAATATTCTCAAATAAGCTATGTGCTACACAAGAATTACATTTCTTAAACAATTTAGGATTTTTCTGGAGTTATTTTGTTTGCTCAAACACATCAGGTAATCTGTGTTTTTTTGTTGTTCCCTTTTTTCCTCCTTTTGGAGATCTCTCTCTTAAGCCCTCTGATCTTTTTCTGTCTGGGCCAGTTGCTGTGTAGTTTTCCAGTGTATCTGTTACATGGCTAATGGACGTTTGGGTTGTTTCCAGATTTTGGCTGTAAAAACCGTATTGCTGTGAGCATGTTCTGGTGCACGTGCACACAAGCTTCTCGAGTTTTAGAAGTGAATTTCCTGCCTTGTATTTGGGTCTCTCAAACCTCGATAGATAATGTCTGCTTTTTTCACTTCCACCTGCAAAACATGAGAGTTAATACTGTTCCACATCCTCATGAGTGCTTGATATGATCTGTTAAAATTTTGCCAATTTCACAAATGTAGAATAGTGTATCATTGTGGTTTTAATTTGTGTTTTCCTCATTACTAGAGAGGTTGAAATCTTACATGTTTATTGAATATTTGTCCTCTTGTGAAGTGCCTGTTGATGTCTTTTCCTTATTTTTTTTCTCTTGGGTTGTCTGGCTTTTTCTTAGTGATTTTTTTTTTTTTTTTTTTTGAGGAAGATTAGCCCCGAGCTAACATCTGCAGCCAATCCTCCTCTTTCTACTGAGGAAGACTGGCCCTGAGCTAACATCTGTGCCCATCTTCCTCTACTTTATATGTGGGACACGTGCTACAGCATGGCTCAACATGCAGTGTGTAGGTCTGTACCCGCGATCCAAACCAGCAAATCCCGGCCACCAAAGCAGAACGTGTGAACTTAACCACTGTGCCACCTGGCTGGCCCCTTTTTCTTAGTGATTTTTAAGAGTTCTAGATATGTATCCTTTGTCTATTGACATATGGCAAATATCTTCTCCCGTTCTAGGCTCCCACTCTCTTAGTAGTTCTTGATAAACAGAAATTCTCAACCTTAATATAGTCCGATTTCACAGCCTTCTTTTATGATTAGTCCTTTTTCGTTGTTTAGTATTTCTTTACACAAAAGGTTGTGAAGATACTCTAGATTACCTTCCAAAACATTGTTTTACCTTTCATCTGTATTTATAATGTGGAAAGTTTGATTTATATGTCTCCATCTGGAATTATTTATGAACGAGGATCAGGGATAAATTGAGGGTGGGTACCATTCTGAAAATAGAGGGATTAAGTGACACTAGATAGTGGATGCTGAATGCAGAGACACCCCCACCTTTATTCCTCAGCCGCCGCCTCCTTAGCTCCCAGAATGCAGGCAGCCACTGTGCGGTTCTTGGAGACTTCTGTCTGAAAGTCTGTCTAGCCTACCAGGAAAGTTGGAGTTCCCCCAACAAATGTCCCACCCAGATCATTCTACAGGGAAATTAAAAGTGAACCAGCCCCATCCAGTCAGCTTTTTAGTCCTTCATTTTAAAACCGTTTTGTTATGGAAAGTTCATACAAATAGGAATAGACTAGTAGAATGAACCCCACATGTATCCGCTGCCTGCCTTCAACAGTTATCAGCGTGCGGTAAATCTTGTTTTATTTATACCACTTTTTATTCTCTCCGAGCCAGATTATTGTGAAGCAAATCTCAGGCATCATATTACTGCAGCTATAAATACATACCTTTTTTATAAACAACCACAATGTCATTATTAGATACACTTAAAAAGAAAGTCTTAATTGCATAATATCAAATATCCAGCCAGTGTTCAATGTCCCCCTGGTATTGTTACAAAAAAGGAAAAAAAATTAGGTGGTTTGTTTGAATCAGAACCCAAACAAGATCCACACACTGTATTTGGTTGATAGATTTCAATCTTTTTTCCCCAGTTTTACTGACATATAATTGAAATAGAACATTGTATTAGTCCAAGGTATACAACAGGATTTGATATATGTATATATTGTGAAACGGTTACCACAAGTTTAGTTAACATCAATCACCTCACAGTTACAAATCTTTTTCTTATGATGAGAACTTTTTTTTTTTTTTAGATTTTTTTAATTTTTTCCTTTTTCTCCCCAAAGCCCCCCGGTACATAGTTGTGTATTCTTCATTGTGGGTCCTTCTAGTTGTGGCATGTGGGATGCTGCCTAAGCGTGGCTTGATGAGCAGTGCCATGTCCGCGCCCAGGATTCGAACCGACGAAACACTGGGCCGCCTGCAGCGGAGCACGCGAACTTAACGACTCGGCCACGGGGCCAGCCCCATGATGAGAACTTTTAAGATCAACTCTCTTAGCAACTTTCAAATATACAATACAGTATTGTTAACTATAGTCACCATGCTGTACATTACATCCAAGAACTTATTTATCTTCTAACTGGAAGTTTGTGCTTTTACCACCTTCACCCATTTTCCCCACCACTGCCCCCTGGGCTCTGGCAGCCACCAGTCTGTTCTCTGTATCTGTGAGTTGGTTTTTTTAGATTCCACCTATAAATGAGATCATACAGAAACAGTCATTTTTCTATAGCATTTCTCATGTTCTAGATTTAACTAATTGCATCCCAATGGTGTCATTTTAATATGTTCATCTACTGAATTTTCCAAAAGATGTAGAAGCTTGATTAGATTTAGGTTCTCTCCCCCACCCCCCGCAGCCACCTCCCCCTGCTCCCCAGTAGGGGAGAGAGAGAGACCAGAATAGTTCTTACCTGGTACTGTTTTTACTATAAGAATATATAATCTCATTGCCTCTTTTTGTGATATTAAGATTGATTAGCAGATTCGGGAGCTGTCAGTCTGACCTACTCGTTATAAAGCTCCTTATGTGTCTTTCACACTTACTGGTCATTAACCTAGAGTCATGATTTCATTAGGATTACAAAATGGTGATATTCTATCATCATCATCCCTTCTGAATTTTCTGAGATCGGTTATTTGGTTAACCTGAAATAAAGATGATATAGAAAAGGCAGGCTAAATGCTTCATTTTTTTTTCCTTTTATTTACTAGTTTTCAGAATAAAAAGAGTTGATGCTCTAGCAACCTCTAAAGGAACGTAACTGATAAGGTGTTTGTCTTTGATATATTTATGAACTCAGATTTTTAAAATTTTTTATTGTGATGAAACAGCATTTCTTGTAGCTTCTGCTTTATGAAAGTTTTTGCTATCTTGTTGATTGCACAGATATTAAATTAATAACGTATTTTCTTTGTAATTTTAACGTTGAGCATAATAAAGTACCCTTGGTGCCTTTTGACTATTTTTGTTTGAATTCTGCTTTGTGAGGTCAAGATGCGGACTCCCCGCTTTCTTTTAATTTGCATTTGCCTGGAAGATCTCTGCTCAGCATTTTATTTTTAACCTTTCTGACTCTGTTAGTGGAATGTCTCTTGTGCACAGCTTAGTGTCAAATTTGCTTTGTTAGCCAGGATGAAATCTTTTTCTTATAAAACACGAGTTCATCCTCTTTACATTTCTTTCTTTCTTTTTTTTTTTTTGAGGAAGATTAGCCCTGAACTAACTGCTACCAATCCTCCTCTTTTTGCAGAGGACCCTGGCCCTGAGCTAACATCCATGCCCATCTTCCTCTACTTTATATGTAGGATGCCTACCACAGCATGGTGTGCCAAATGGTGCCATGTCTGCACCTGGGATCCGAAACGGCGAACCCCAGGGTGCCAAAGTGGAACATGTGCACTTAACCGCTGTGCCACCAGGCCAGCCCCTGTTTACATTTATTGATATGAATGATTTGTATAGTTCTGTTGTGTTCTTTTATATATATATTTTATATTTTATATGTCTTTTATATGTATGTGTAATTCTTCATTTTGTAGTCTCTTTGGTAAGCTCTTTCATTGTGGTTGTCTGTCTTTTGGATTTAGGGAACTTGTTCTTGTTATACTGGTTACCTCTACAGTAATACCTTTTTATAATAACTTTGATTTCCTTAATTTTACATACCACCTGTTCTCTAGCATGAGCAACATTGAAATCTTATAACTTCTTTCCTCTGCTCCTTTCCCTCTAAATTTAAAGTAATATCCTTTCTTTCCCAATAAATACCAATAAAGATAACAAGCTTATTCCACTCTCCCCATTCTTTCCCCCTTTTGCATAATTTTGCTATAACATCATCAGAATACATAACCATTATATATTCATTATATATTCTGTCACCCTTCTTTCCATCATTTAGTCTTGGTTCTAGAGGTAATGTATCAAATGCTCACTACCAGTCTGTTATTGTCTTGATTGTTTGAAGCTTGTTCACAGCTCATGAAGACAATATTCCCTGAGTTCTTCATGATAACACTTTGTCGACTTTATGCTTGAAGGTCAGCTTGACTGGGTATAGTGGTTCACAATGCCTTTCTTTAAATATCTTAAATATGTTATTATTCCATTTACTTTTGGTATAAAGTGGCATCACAGAGTCTGATTGCAATCTGATTTTCTTTATAAGTAACAGCCGTTTTGACTGGATACTCATTTTTTTTTTATCAATTATCAGGAGAGTTTTATTTATTTAAAATAGAATATGTGTCAGTATAGACCATTCTGAGTCAATTTCCCAGGTACTTGGTTTGCCCTTTTCATATGGATATTTGAGTTTTGTTTTAGCAAATTTTTCTTGAATTGTAGTTTTCAGAATTTGTTTTGTTGCTTTGATTTTCTTCTTCATGGACTTCTACTGTATGTATGTTAAATTACCTATGCCTAGTTTTTATATTCATCATTTTCTCCAGAATCATTTTTATCTCTTTATTTCTGTTATTTTAGTTTTGCTACATATTTTGTTTCCCTTATGAAGTTATTCATGGCATCTTATTTATTCTTGTGTTCCTTCTAACTTGGTCTTCTTGTCTGAAATTATTTCTTAAATTTCTTATTCTTTCCTGAGCTCTGACAACAATATTTTCATTTCTTCTTATTGATTTATTTCTCAAATTCATTGAGAAAGTCTCATTTTTCAGGTTTTCTAATTATGATTTGTAATTTTTTCAAGTTTCCATTTATAAGTTCTTTCAGCTCATTTTATAATGATGTCGGTTTTTCTGTTTTCTGGGCATATTTATCTGGCATGCCTTTGTTGTCTATAAGAATATTATTTAGTTCAGCTGCACTCTTTTCCTGTTCCTCTTCAGTATTTATTTCAGTAAATGGCATCTGTATTACCAGCTGTTCATGTTAGAATCCTGGAAGTCATTCTTAACACCCTTTACCTCGTCTAATCACCTAACTAATCCTGTCACCTCTAACTCTAAAATTTATTTTATGTGCTTCCAACTCCCAATTCCACCGCTAACTCCCTAGTCCAAGTCACCAGCATTACTCCTCTGAACTACCGCAGTAACGTCCTGCTTGTCTCCAAACATTTCTTGCCCCCTATATCGGTTAGTGGTTTTAGTTGCACACATCAGAATCTAACCTAGTTAGTTTCAGCAGAGCATAGATTTATTAAAGGATATTCACTCATAGGACCTCTAGGAGAGATGGAGATTCAGGCTTTGCAGCTAGGACCAATGCCTGACTCACAGTGCAAAAGCTGCCCCAGAAAAGACCCTGCCACCCCTGCTCAGCATGGATCCCACAGCTGTGCTGTTGAAGCTAGGGGACTAGGTTCTGGACGTCCTGCCACTGCCTTCTCCAGGATTTAGCCACTGGCCTTGCTCCCTCCCCAAAGTCAATTTTGTTCATGTTGCTCACTTCCTCTTTTTGCTCAATTCCTCATGAAATATCATGTTGGAGGCATGTTACTGGCAGCGCTAGAAACACATGCTTTTGCATTGGCTTCAAGGGTGGAGGAGAGAGAGTTTTGGCTTCTCTCTAAGAAGAGAGAGGTTCAGTATGAGAAATTCTGCAAATGGAGAAGGGTCATCAGGAAATGAAGAGTAGCCACAAACATGATAAATGTCCTCTACATCCCATTCCAACTCATACGTCACCCTGCGGCCAGAACATTCTCAAATACAAAGCTGATTATGTTATTATCTCACTTTAAATTAATTGTGGAAATTTAAAAACACACGAAAATACAGATATAAGAGGGTTAGGAATCTCCATGTATCTGCCACCAAATTCAACAGATGTTTTGCCAATCTTGATTCATCCATCCTCCACCTGGTACCCCTCCCCAACTGGAGTATTTTGAAGCAAATCTCAGATATCATATAATTTCTATAATAAATTCTTCAGTATGTATCTTTAACAGATAAAAACATCTTAAAAGTATAACCATATTATCATGTATCTCAGAATTATCAATAATTCCTTAATATCTAATATTGAGTCTAGTTTCAAATGTCTTCAATTGTCTCAAAAATATCCTTTTACATTTGGTTTGTTTGAAACAGGATCCAAAAAATTATCTATGTAATGCATTTGATTTATCTTGTTTCTTTTCATCTATGACTTCTGATCTCTTAACCTTTATTTTTTCCATGCCATTTTTTTTTTTTGAAGAAACTGGATCATTTGTCTATAGAATATATGACCTTTTGGGTTTAGATGATTACTTCCTAGGGGCAGCATTTCACTTGTTTATCCTCTGTGTTTCCTGTAAACTGGCGTGATTTGATCCTAGTTCAATTTTGGGGAGGCAGGAACATTTCACAGGTGGTGCTGTGTACTTCCCGCTGCATCGAATCAGGAGATACATAATGCTTGCCCACTTTTAATGATGTTAAGAATGACCAGTGGGTTCAGGTGTTGTCAGCCTCATCCACCCTTCACCTAGTAGTTTTAGCGTTCATTGATGATTATTGCCCATTTCTATTTTTTCACTAGAGGTTGCTAAATGGAGATGTCTAGTTCTTTTATTTTCCTTTGTTTTTATTAGCGTGGATTCTTCTACAGAAAATAACTTTCCCTCATCACTATTCGATTACCCTGAAGTTAGGTACAGGAAAGGCAGAATAGACACTTGAGGCTTTATTTTCTAGTTTTCAGAATAAAAAGCTAAAGCCCTAGCAACCTCCAAAGGTGACAATGAGTTTCTTAGTTTTAACATCATTATGAACTCACAGGTTTTCACACATTTGATGTGTTTAAATCCACTGCAGGTATTCTTTTCAGTGCTTTAATTGTCCCATGTTTGGCCAGTAGGAGTCCCTTTATTTGACTCCTGTGTCCTTTTGGCAAGATTTCTATAGTCTTCGATAACTCCCTTGCTTTCTGTCACAAGCTGTCTCAGGCTCAGCTTGCCCCACACCTGGAATCAACCGTTTCTACAAGAAGCCCAGGTTTCTTCTCAGAGACAGTGTTACCCCAAATGCCTTCCCACTTCTCTTAAACAAAGCCCAAAATACTCAGTAAGGTATAGTACCGTGCTTCCTAACACTGGTGTATCACAAATGGGTTGTATTTATAAATGGCAAATTGATCCCTTCAGTGCTCCGGGTTATTGGTAGGGCCTGTGTTGACTGAAGAAGCTGGGTGGAAGCAGCTTCACCCATTTTCCACCATGGCGCATACAGTACTTTCTATGATTGCAATGACAGGAAAACAGTTGGGAGGTGCAGGTGTAGTGGATAAATAAGTATATTTGTCAGCTCAGCAAACCTTTCTTTGGTGGAACCGCCTCTCGTCCATGCAGTTAAAAATCTTAGTCCATGTAATTGACATGAGCCGGACAGAGTTCTTCCCCTCCTCTCTCCCCCACACAGACAACTGCATTCCTAGAACGGATGCATGATCCAGGCCTGGGTTAGTAGAGGATTCCATTCCCCACAGATCTGGTCAGCTCGGGGATGGGTATGTAAGCTAAACTTGGCTACTTGGAGCCTTTTCGGATACTTCTGCCTAAGCCGTTTTTCTCTGGAATTGAGAGTTACACAGAAACATTCTGTAACTTTCCTGTCAGGTCACATCCCCTGTTATTCATTTTTATAGCTCCCTATACTTCTCTTTCATCACCCTTCCCTCAAGCATAATCATCTGTGTAATCATCAGACTAATGTCTCACTTTCCTGCCAGTGTGTCCCATTCAGGGAGGGGCTCTGTGTATTCTGTTTACTGCTCTATCCCCGCCCATGACATGGTGATTGGCACATGACAGGTGCTCCTTCAATATGTATTGAAAGTATGAATAAGTAAAGTTTTAAGGCTTAAGGTACATATATAATAATAATCTTTATTAGAAAATGTACATTCACAATGTAAAATACATTAAATTACAAATAAGTCTGCAATAGTCAAAAATGGTACCCCAAATTTCCTCTCAAAATAAGTTAATCTATTCTTGTACAGATGCAGATAAGTAGTTTATCAGCTCCAAAACAACAAATTACATACAGATTTATTTCACTTTATGCAAGAGAAAAGTTTTATATGAACTGGAGGAGTTTATTTCAAATGTAGCCAAGCTTAGCAAGGTAGCATGGAGATCTTTGTGAAGTTATAAATCCCTTCAAAATATGAAAATTACCCTTGAGTTTTCAAAAACATATCTTTTCTTAAATATATGCTATTTTTAGCAGTTTTTCATACCTTAGGGTCTCCTATCTTTTTCAATTTATACTCAACTTGTCCCACTCAAGACCTCAGGTAGGTGATTTTTTTCCTCCAAACTTTACTTCCCTGCTCTCTCCTCAGCCCCATGTATCTTCTTTATCTCCTTTTGTGCCAGGATGTGTGCTGGTATAATCCCCCGGAGAAGAAAGTGCTCTCGATAAAAAGGAAGGTGGTAGTCATTTTTGCAAGGTTATCGTTGTCCTAAATTTTATTCAATATTATAAATCTTTAATGAAGTTGGGAAACTTCTCTATGGCATATTCTTGCATGGAAACAGGCCAACTATTATGCTAAGATTTTAAAAGCCCCAGTCAGTGGGCTTCAAATTATGTTTCTCAAATATTTCTGCTAATAGGAGTCACTGATATAAGTAACTTAATTTACCCTACAATTAGCAATTAATCAACTGCTGTTACAACTTTCTGGGCTATTTCCCACACTATGAAAAATATAGTGGTTAAGAGTATGGACACTGAAGACAGTTACTTAGACAAGTACCTTAACTTCTCTGTGCCTCTGTTCCTTCGTCTGTATAATGGGAATCATAATAATACCTGCATTCTATAAAATTTCTAAGAGAATTAAACTGTACATTACACTTACGTGGAATATGGAAAGAACTTTCTAAATATTTGCTATTATCATTTTCATCATTACTGTTACTGTTGTTTCTATCACGTACACAATCTAATCCAAGGGCGGAGTTTACTCTTTAGGATTAGAAGTGACCCAAAAAATATAAGACGGAGGAAGGTGGTGCAGAACATCAGGGAATATGGATCCCAGGACTTGACCAAACAGCCAGAAAACTGGCTGTGGTTCTGATAAATCTAACTGAAGCAGAGTCTTGCTATGGGATGTGGAGAAGAGTGGAAACAATCTCTCAAATCTAATCATAGGATGATTTCTCTCAGGTTAAGCCTTCTATTAGAGCTGAAGAAGTTGGATTTAGAGTATAGCAAACTTCAAAAGCAAAAAAAAATCCAATTAAAAAATCAGCAGAGGCTCTGAATAGACATTTTTCCAAAGAAGACATACAGATGGCCAACAGGTACATGAAAAGGCACTCCACATCACTAATCCTCAGGGAAATGCAAATCAAAACCACAATGAGATATCACCTCACACCTGTTAGAATGGCTTTCATCAAAAACAGAAGGGATAACAAGTGTTGGCGAGGATGCAGAGAAAAGGAACAACTGTTCACTGTTGGTAAGAATGTAAATTGGTGTAAACATTACAGAAAACAGTATGGAGATTCCTCAAAAAATTAAGGATAGAACTACCATATGATCTGGCAACCCCACTTCTGGGTATATGTCCAAAGGAGCTGAAGGCAGGCTCTGGAAGAGATACCTGCACCCCCATGTTCACTGTGGCATTATGCTGCAACAGCCAAGAGACGGAAACAACCGATGGATGGAAAAGGGAGATGTGACGTGTGTGTGTTTATATATATATTTAATGGAATATTATTCAGTCACAAGAAAGAAGATCTTTCCATGTGTGACAACGTAGATGGACCTTGAGGGCATTAAGCTAAGTGAAATAAGTCAGAAAAGGACAAATCCTGTATATCGCTTGTATGCATAATCTAAAAGAGCCGAACTATTGGAGGTAGAGAGTGGAATGACAGTTGCAAGGGGCCGGAGGGTGAAGGAAATGGGGAGATGATGGTCAAAGAGTACCAACTTCTGTGATAAGATGAATAAATTCTGGGGATCTCTTGCACGGTATGGGGATTATAGTTAATAGCACTGGATTAGATACTTAAAAGTTGCTAAGAGAGTAGATCTTAAATGTTCTCACCATAAAAAAGAAATGGTGATTATGTGATGGGATGGAGGAGTCAGCTAATGATGGTGGTCATCATTTTACAATATATAAATGTATCAAATCAACATGAACACCTTAAACTTACACAATGTTATGTATCAATTATATCTCAATAAAGCTGAAAAAAGCAAGCAAACAAACAAAAAGACACAGGGAGAAGAAATCCATCTGCAAGCCAAGGAGAGAGGCCTCAGAAGAAACCAACGCGGCCAACACCTTGATCCTGGACTTAGAAGCTCCAGAACTGTGAGACAAAAATTTCTGTTGTTCAAGCCAAAAAAAAAAAAAAAAAAACGAGTACAGCAAACAGTATAAAGTGCAGATTATAGTGTTTACACTCAAATTTGAACATATTTATAACTCGGAAAAGTATTTAGAAATATTTTTGCAATTTTTTATAATACTGATAATCCATATACATAGTTCTGTACTAGTTCCTTTTATCAGCATTCAACTTACATAGAGGTAGAAATGTATTACAGAGAGTATGACGTAGCCAGCTTCAAGTAAAGTCAGTAAATTGTTAGATTGAAGCCATTTTGCCTCAAATATTTATTAGCATGACTAGATTGGGGCTGTCACGGCCCATCCAAATGTAAAATTCTGCAGTTCTGAATAGCTATGCAGACAGAGGTTGAAAACTTGTGTCCTCCCTGCCACTACTGAGAGATGGGAACAGTAAGTAACGAAAGTGCTAGTTTTTCTCCAGAATTTAAGGGAGTTGAAAAATGCCAATAATTTTAATAAACCATTTGCCATTACTGGTTGTGTTTCTAAAGTGAATACCTGGGCTTGTGTTTCTAAAGTGAATTATGTATTAGCACTTGAAAGAAAAAGTAGCTAGCCCTACTGAAGGTAGTGAAATCCATCTTGATCTCTTAATGCTCTTTATTGCTGAAATATTAGTATTATTTGTACTCATCTACTAACTTAGGTGTTACTTAGTGAGATCCTGAATTAAAATAAGACAGAAGGTGTGTACTGAAAACAATGACTTACAGCAGGTAAGGCAGGATGGCAGGCATGGTAAGTGGAAAATTTAAGAGTCATGATTTTTATTTCATAAAGAAATAATAGAAAGTAATTTGTAATTGGTAATAATAGAAAGTGCATTTTTTTAATAAATAAAAAGTAGGTACTTTCAAATAAAAGTACCTATTTAGATAAACAATTTCTATGATTTCATTTGTTATAGGGAATTCATACAGAACTCTCCTTATGGTCTCACTGCATTGATATTCTCTCATTATTTTAATGACGCCTCTGCAGTTTGAATTGAGTACAACTTCACATTTATAGACTATTGTCCATTCACTGAAGAGTTCATGCAACCCAAAAAAAGATGTTATGTGAAGAATATTTCCTTTTTGCGATAAGGAAATTATGATCTAGAATGTTTTTCTATTATCTTACTATTCCTAATTACACATAGTCAACATATGTTCTTGTTATTCAAAATACACGATATCTGCAGCCTGACTTTTGGAAACTGACTCAGCAGTTGTCTAGCAGAGCCTCAGAAGAGGAAGCCCCACACAGCAATACTTTCCATCACAGTCTCAGCTAGGTTACTCTGGGATCCTTCCACGCCTGACAGAAAAGGCGATGAGTCTTCTGTAAACCACTCCCAGCAGTGTGATGGTGAGCACCACAAGTCCACACACAAGGCTGAACGCCCAGCGTGGGCCCCAGGAAGTGTACACCTGGCTGATGAACACGGGTCCAAGAATCCGTGCTGCACTTCCAGAAGCTGTTAACCAGCCCATATACACTCCCTGTAGGGGTGGGGAAGGGAGAAGCAGGTTGATATTCAAGTTTAGTTACTATTACCAAACTATGGCAAACTCACAAGAGTCATTTTCTCCATCTTTTATTTTTAAATTAAATATAAAATGCCTCTCTATAAAAATAGCAAATAATGAACAATAAACTTACTTGAGGATCATCAGTTTAGGAAAAATAAAAAGGGACAAACTTAATGTCTACTGAAGCCCTGGGAACAATATAATTTATTAATTTCTCTCTTAAGGCTAACATTTATTTTTTACTTGCTGTCTTCCAGACACTGTGTTAGGGACTTTATAAATATTGTTTCCAATTCTCACAAATTTCTAAGATTGGTGTTATCTCCACTTAACAAAAGTGGGAGCTGAAGCTCAGAAAATTCAAGTAACTTGTCCAAGAAATTTGAAACCATGTTTAGCAGACTCCACTGCACCACCTTCCACTATGCCACGAGGCCACTCCTCCAACTACTGTCCCCAAAACTACAACCCGTGCAGTCTACCCAAGAACGCACAATGCAGCATTATTTTTAATATCCCCAAACTGAAAACAACCTAAACATCCATCAATGGTGGACTCAGTAAATAAATTACGGTGTATTTAATGAATGGAATGCTAAGCAGTTACTTAAAAGAATAAGGTCTTATATACAGTAAGATCTTATAATGAGAATACATCTTACATGCATTGACATGGAAAGAAGGCTATGGCATATTAAGTAAAAATAAAAAAATTCAAGATGCAGAAAAGATTTTAGGTACATGAGATATAATATAGTCTTTTATATTTTTAAAGAAAGGCATGGGTGTGGATATGTTTGAATAATAGAAAAATGTCTTCAAGGGTACAAATGAAGTAAACTGTGGTTGACTTCAGTGTGATGAGGCTAAAGGGAGCCTTCATTTTCTGAATTATTCTAATTATTTGAATTTTGCTATAACCATCATGTATTGTTTTTATAATTAACAAGCTTTCATTCCTGACTTTGAAAATTTGAAAATACAATTTTATAGATTAAAAAACCCAGAAATTACCAAAATTTTTTACCTACTATTATAGCTTAAAAACACAGATGTTAAAAATTTTTCTTTGCTTTATTTCAATAGAGAAACACTAATTTCTGCCCTGAAAATGTAAAACTATCAGTTTAATTTTTAAAGAAGAAAATTTCATTTTGTGGCCATTTAAATAACTGCTACTAAAAAGAAGAGTCAGAAGTAAAACCCAGAAATAGCCTGAATGTGCAATAATAGGAAAATGACTGAATAAATGATGGTACATACACAGAATGGAATACAACGTCTCTGTTAAAAATAATTTTATAAAAGAAAATTAAATGTCATGGGAGAATATTTATCATATATTGTTATATATATATAAGAAAATTACAAAATAGTATCAATGATATAATCTTATTTTTGTGTTAAACACACAGATCCGTACACACAGACATAGATAAAAGACTGGAAGTGGAAGTACAATTTCACCAAAATGTTAGTAGTAATTGTTGCTTTGATATTTTTCTTCATTTTGCTTCTATATTTTTCTAATTCTTATATAATGAATATGGACATTCCTGTAATAAAAACTAATTTTAAAATATACATAGCTGTTGGACACTTGGAAGACTGTTGTGTTGTCATCTCTGGGTAATTGTCCCTAGGGCCATATGAAATTAAGCCTAGATCCAAATCCGCCCATCACTTTTTTTTTTGGTTCCCTAACTGTTGCCTAGTTTAAGAAGGAGTTTCAGAAATTTACGCATCAGGTATTTTTTCTATGAAAATGATTTTGAGCTCATAATCTCTCAGTTCAAGACATCTTTGAGTTCTAACTTAGAGCAGGTTTTAGTTAAATTTCAGCATACATTCCTGTATGTACTTTACAAAAGTTGTTTTTTTAAAAATTTAACATAGTGAATATGATTTAAAAAATCCCCTAAATCAGCTGGTGTAAAAATACAGAATGGCAGCAAAAAATGTGAGTACTTACAAGTATACTTTACATAATTGCAATGTCAAGGTCATGACTCACCTGAGGTTTGGGTCCCAGAATCTTTGAATATAACGTATAGGACATAACATTGCAGGATGGATAGCCTATTCCGATCAGCACAGCTGACGTGAGGAACTGGGCCAGGTGGATCATGGGTGTGTAGAGGCACCAGGCTTGTTCAATTGGGCAACCAGTTGGTCCTTCATTGTGATCGTCTCTTGGAGACTTCCAAAGAGTAATAATAATTTCCCCAAATGTGGCATTAGGGATTGAATTATTACGTAAATCTGAAAAAACAAAATTAGTACAGTGCATTACTTGTCAATTTTGGATGGATAACAGTGGCTAACATTACAGAATGATGTATGGCTATACCTTGCCACTGTATTTTGGGAAACTGATTTCCCCAAGGTAACAAGATAAAGAAGCCAACCCACACAACGATGAGTCCTCCCAGTAGAATAGCACGCTCGCCAATCCTGTTAAAGAACAGAAACTCTGTAATTTAAAAATGAAACGTTATAACACAGTTTCATTAATTTTATAATTTTAAAAACTATAACTAAAACAGTATCTTGATACTTTTAGTGATATACCAATTAACATGAATGCTAAATATAATTTACCACTAAAAGGAACCAGGACTCCTCTGAAAACTGGCTGATTTCAGGTCTGGGATAGAAAATGTATATGATGAGCCTGGACATCTTGTCATACCAGAGAGCACAGAAGCTATCAGTGACTACCAGGTCATGAAAAAAGGACTCAGAGCCAATTGGAAGATGCTGACCCCAAACACAATGAGAACACCAAAAGGAATAGTCATGACAGTGGACTGAAACACATAAAAATGTTATAATCTATGAATTCATACTACATTAAAATAAAATACTTTTGATCACTTTAGAGGATGTTAGGGAACTAACTCATTATTTTAAAAATCAATTAACAGGGGCCAGCCCAGTGGGATAGAGGTTAAGTTCGAAGGCTCTGCTTCAGTGGCTTGGGGTTCACAGGTTCGGATCCTGGGCAGGGACCTACACACCGCTCATCAAGCCATGCTGTGGCAGCATCCCACATACAACATAGAGGAAGACTGGCACAGACGTTAGCTCAGGGACAATCTTCTTCAAGCAAAAAGAGGAAGATGGGCAACAGACACTAGCTCAGGGTCAGTCTTCCTCACTAAAAAAAATCAATTAATAAAAGGAAATAATCACCCTGTCTTTCCTGTACAAACTAAACCTCAGGATACCCAAATAGTTGGTAGGAGGAGGGTTCTCTTTATAGGAAGTATTCCAGCAAATGAAGAAATGACAGAATTAAAATACCAGCATTTTGCAATGATCTATTAATGAATTAATGGATCTAGGGAATGATCACTGGCCTCTTACACATACACTACATTTCTCCTGAGGTAGGGACATACCACATATAAAGTATTCCTGCCAAAAAAATTGAGCTCAAATCTCATCAAGCTTCTATATCTAAGTACCAATTTTTGACAAATATAGTAGACACAGGAAAATGTTTAAAAGAAAAAAAAAAAACCTCAGGGATTCAATTCGCAAGATTCAAATGTGGGAAACTATAGGGCAAGTCTCCTGGTTTCTTCAGTTTGTAAAGGGAAAAAAAAGAGAGAGAGATGGAAAAGAAACCTACAGATTAAAAGAGACTTAAGACTTAAGACTTAAGAGCCTAAGTAAGCTGTGAAACAAAATAAAACAATTTAAAACAAATCAAAAAAAAATTTGAGACAGTGGAGAAAATTTGAACACTGCCTGGATATTTGATGATATTTAGAAATAACTGTAATTTTTTTACATGTGATAATGTTCTCATCATTAACTTTTACAGATATGTACTGAAATATTTATGGAAAACATGAAATGATGTCTGGGACTGGGTTCAAAATAATTCAGGCGTAGGGGACAGGGAATGTGGAGCAGGTGGAGGTGTCCAGGGGTTTACAATTGTTGAAGCTGGGTAATGGATATTGGAGATTCAGTACATGATGCTCTTTACACCTTAATCTTCCATAATAGGAAGTGAAATACACAAACAAGACCAAAGGCTTCCTAAAACAAAACAAACAAACCCAAATGCTTCCCAGCACCCTCAGAATACATGCTAGGCTTCACCTCTTTCCAACCTCATCTTCTCCCATTGGCCATTTCTCTCACGATCTGGGCAACCGGCCTTCCTGCTTGTTCCTTAAACACATAAAGCTCAGTCTTCTGGGTGAAGACACTTCCAGGCCATTGCATGGCTGGTCTCTGACTTCACCCAGGTCTCTGCTTGGATGTACGGTCGTGCCCCCTAATCCGCGGGAGATAAATTACAAGACCCCCAGTGGATGCCTGAAACAATGGATAGTACTGAACCCTATATACACTACATTTTTTCATACATACCTATGATAAAGTTTAATTTATAAATTAGGCACAGTAAGAGATTAACAATAACTAATAATAAAAAAGAATAATTATAACAATATACTGTAATAAAAGTTTTCTGAATGTCCTCTCAAAATATCTTATTGTACGGTACTCACCATTCTTCTTGTGATGATGTGAGATGATAAAATGCCTACATGATGAGGTGAATGACGTAGACACTGTGACATAGAGTTACGCTACTACGGACCTTCTGACTATGTCAGAAGAGGATCATCTGCTTCCTCCTTCTACCCAGTTGACCACGGGCAACTGAACACGTGGATAAGGGGGTACTACTGTAACTTCCTCCAACAGGCCTTCCTTGAGTACTCCATTAAAATAACACTTTCCTCTTTCTCGGTCCTGACCTTACCTCTCTTTATTCTATTCCTCTGCTCTATTCTTCTTCCTAGTACCTTTCACTACCTGACTTCACATTTGTGTTCACTGGCTTTCTCCTCAAGAGAATACGAGCTCTTTGAAGGTACAGAATTGGACAGTCTGTAAGAAGGCCTACCAGCAGAACTGCTCTGCTTCTGTAGCAAGATGTAATGCATTTCTATTATTTAACTTTGAACAGGAATCTACGCCTCTGTCATGTCTCCAGCTGTACCGTGGCCCTCTACTTGGCTCTATAAAGACAGGAGTCTTCGTATTATCCCTTGCAGCATCTAACCCCACACACTGACAATATGTGTTAATTGATTTCAGAACTTAAGTTCTAAAGTATTATGAAAGTATTTTAGGAATAATTAAATTGTTAGAACTGTCTAAATGCAACTAATGTCCTACCCCAGACTACATAAATGAGCTTAATTTTATATAAGAATTTCCCCCAAAGTGTGTTCTTTACAGTTGCAGTTTTACAAAATGCCTCTAAAAAAGCGTTCTGTGGTCAAAGTCAAAAATAACTCTGAGAAATGCTATATACTGTATTTGTCATTATGGTGATATAGCATATGTATATATATATGTAAGATTTAGAAGTTTAGAGTAAAGAAGTTTGGTAATTTTAAGCAGAATTTTCCAGACTTAACGACTGAATCTCTTTTGTTGCATAACATATATTACCACAGCACAACAAGGTTTTATGAAATACACTTTTAGAAATAAATAAAACATAACATAAAAAAGATACATTAGAAGACAATTATTCACTTTGTAAAGTATCCTTTTTTGTTAATGCTTTTTTGGTGAAGAAGACTGGCCCTGAACTGACATCTGTTATCAATCTTCCTTTTTTTGTTCCTCTCCAAAGCCCCAGTGCATAGTTGTATATCCTAGTTGTAAGCCATTCTAGTTCATCTATGTAGGATGCTGCCACAGCATGGCTTGATGGGCAGTGTGTAGGTCTGCACCCAGGATCTGAATTGGCAAACACTGGGCTGTGGAAGCGGGGCATGTGAACTTAACCACTCGGCCATGGGGGTAGCCCTGTAAAGTATCTTGCTTTACCAAAGAATATGCCATATGGTATAGAAATTTCATGCTCCCTTAATAAATTTTAAATCTGTTTGCAAACGTTCAAGGACTAAAACTAATACATAATGAGAGAAAAGCTTTAAATCATTTTACTAACATTCATTTACATTGCTAGCTCTATTTCATTTCACTTTAAATAAAGAGATTTGAAACAAAGCCAAAGACACATAACTTACTTTTTGGAAAGTAATTTAATCCCCATGAAAATAATAACTGCCTCAACTCCAAGAGCAGCAAGTATTATCCCACCATATAACACAGCTTGTTCTCGAGTCCAGGCATACATATCCATTGTTAATGGAGTAACGATGCTAAGAAAAACAAAAAAGAAATTATTCTTATTTTATTAAAATCATAGTCATTGTTAATGAAAGTTGAAATAGAAGCTTTAATAATGATACCGACACATTCAAGAATTTGAATCCCTTTTAACAATGACACCAGATCTACATAAACAAAAATTTTAACACGTTTTAGGCACATTTTGTTACATGCACAAGCTACTAAGTTTGGCTATTTGTGTTTTTATTTCTTAATATTCATTTTAATTATATAAGTAATATATCCACATTGCAAAAAGTTTGAAAAACAGGAAGAAGAAATAAACCAACTGTACTTCCTATCATTCTAATATAACTAAATAATCATGGTTATATTTTGATTTAAATTGGTCTCTTTTCAATGAAATACTGTAACTATTATTGTTATTAGAACCTTCTGGCATTTTTTCTTTTGCTCAGTCTCTTCCTGTTTCATCCCTATCTTGGAATATATGTATTTTTCTTCCACTTCTGAATGTCTCTCTTCCTTTACATTACTATCTCTCTCCTTCCTTGCCAAGCTTCTTTTCCTACTTTCTATGGCCTTCTGTTTAACTGGCTACAAAATAGAATTTAAATATATTTAAAATATTCATTCTTAAAAAAAAAAAGAATATGGCCACTTTTAATTTTAAAGTCAGATGAGCTGAGGTGGAAAATAGTTTGATGGTTTCTTAATAAATTAAACATGGAATTACGATATGATCCAGCAATTCCACTTCTGGGTATATTCTCAAGAGAAGTGAAAGCAGAGACTCCAATAGATACTTGTACACCAATGTTCATTGCAACATTATTAACAACAGGGAAAAGGCAGAAATAACCCAAATGTCCATTGACAAATGATGGATAAACAAAATTGGTATATACATACAATGGAATATTCTTCATCCATAAAAAGTTCTGAAATTCTGACACATGCTACAACAAGGATGAACTTGAAAACATCATGCTAAGTGAAATAAGCAAGACACAAAAGGACAAAAGTTGTATGATCCCATTTATATGAAGTACCTAGAATAGGCAAATTCATAGAGAGAGAAAGTAGAATAGAGGTTCCCAGGGGCTAAGTGAGGGGTAATGGGGATTTCTCATTTAATGGGTGTAGAGCTCCCGTTTGGGATGATGAAAATTCAGTTCTGGAAATGGATAGTGGTGATGGTTGCACAACATTGTGAATGTACTTAATACCATTGAATTGTACAATTAAAAATAGTTTAAATGGGGGGCTGGCCTGGTGGTGCAGTGGTTAAGTTCGCACATTCTTCTTCGGCGGCCAAGGGTTTGCCGATTAGGATCCTGGGTGTGGACATGGCACTGCTTGGCAAAGCCATGCTGTGGTAGGCATCCCACATATAAAGTAGAGGAAGATGGACATGGATGTTAGCTCAGGGCCAGTCTTCCTCAGCAAAAAAGAGGAGGATTGGCAGCGAATGTTAGCTCAGGGCTAATCTTCCTCAAAAAAAAAAAAAGCTTAAATAGTAAATTTCATGTTGTATATATTTGGCCACAATCTAAAAAATGCCCCTCAAATCAGATGAGCTGAAATTTTCATATATCTCAATAATTTTAAAATAAAAAAATCAAGCAAACCTACATGTACTGGCATTAAAATGTTATAATGTATTGGTAAGGGAATAAACCAAGTTGTCAAATGATATTACATATTCTATATTGGTTTAATAGACACACACACATGTACACATATAGCAATACTTATAGTTGTATAGAAAAAGTGTTAAAAAAATACACACAAGTATTAGCAGTGGTTAGCTCCAGGGAAAGTGGATGTGGAAATACTGTTGTAAGGTTTGGAATATTTATAACAAGAACGTACTGTTTTTATAATATAATTGAAAGGCACTTTAAAAATAAAAAGCCATATGATAACTAAAGGTCAAAAAAGCCTAAACAAGGCAGAGATTTTGTAATATACATACTAGTTTTTTTCAGGATTAGAGCTTAAATAAGTTAAAATTGACAGACTGAACCCCATATACATAACTAGGGAATTATATAGCTTAAAATTAATTAAATCATGACAATAAAGTTTTATAACTACATTTGCCATAAATCTCAGAGGAAAGGGGGAAGACTTGTGAAAGAGATTCCTTAAGGAAGTAAGATAAGGTAGTAAGATTACAGAGAATTAACTGCATTCAAGTTAAAAGCATAAAAAAATATATATCTTTTACATGATGACAAGAAAAATATGCCTTACATAAAGTTTTTGAGAAAATCTATATGCTTGATTAAAGCAGTCAGAAATACAGGTTATTGACACAATCTGATTTAGATGAAGACAGAATAAAACTTACGTTTCAAAAAGGGCAAAGATAAATAGAACCACGAAAAACAAAACATTGGTGGACGCAACAGCAACTTGATCAATATTTCCTTGGGGATCCTGAACTTCATCTGGACTTGCTGGAGCAAACAGGAGAAAAAAATTATATTACCTACACATCTAATCTTTCTTACAGCACTAAAATAATATAGAAATTATAAGTAACAAATTCTATGACTAAAGATTGAAAATCATTTTTAGGCTTCAAAGCAGTTTAAAAGTAACAATGTATACGACAGAAATAATTTTTAAATAGCATTTAAAAGCAAAATGAACTTTCTTCCCAGAAGATACACTTCAATTCCATTATCTACAGGAAATACTCAGATTTTCTATTTGGTGTCTCTCAATCCAAAATAGGGATGTATTTTATAGAATTCTACAAAATGATCTCATATGAAATACATTTGCTTTAAATTTCACTTTCAGGGTTCTTTTCTTCCTTATCTAAATCTTAAATTTATAAAGACTTCATGAAGACCTCAAGTAGTTTATTAAATCAGTTCTCAGTTCTATGATTCACTTCAATGGATATCTATTTTAAATTTCAATGCTATGAGAAATTAGTAAATATCCTTATGTTATCACAATTTTTTAAAAAGTCCTTATGTTATCATTTATATTTTTGCAAAGAAATATATTCTGCAGAGAACCACCAAGATTTGATGGTGGTTTTATAAATTAGGAAGGCAAAGAGAGTGTATTGACTTTTCCTGAACTATGTAGTCAAGCTACACACGCAACACAGGCTCTTCCTGATGTGTGAAGACACATACATCTACTTACATACAGCCATCATGCTATTTTATAATTTACCCAGTTTACTCAGAGTAAACTCGGTAAGTAATACAAGAATGTGCTCATTTATGCTATCTTTAAGTGTATGTGTAGCAGCAATAGGGGACAGGACGTGACGTTCCTAAGACACACTAAGTTTCTATAATTTTTTTCATAGCAGTGCCTGCCTTTGTATCTCAGGATGCCCGAGAAGCAGTTCCTTCTCTTAAAAATAAGCGACATTTGGAAATAGTCTGCTATACTTGGGGGCAAGTAAGCACCCTAGACACTCAACATAGGGCCATGACCTCCCTTTCTAATCACCAAAAAAACTGGTCTCCTTGGTCCAGATCCTTTTCTGGGGTAGACTCTGGTCCTTCTTGGCCTTGTATTATTTTGGATAGACCTCCTTGATTCTCAACCACCACCTAGAAGCCAGTCTTTACTCATTTGAAACAGATCTCAACGTTGCCCCAAGTTAGACTGGAGTTTGCTTCATATATGGTTAGTTTCCTGCAGCCTCCACCCAGTGCTGGCTTCAGTGGGCGAGCTCAGAGATGCTGCATCCTAGACTGTGGGGTTTGACTAGGTATCCTAATTACAAGAATTTTAAGAAAAAGACTACATTAATATATTGATTAAAATACTATGTAATTGGAAATAATCCTACCTCATGATAACATCTTTAATAAGAGGAAAAAAACTGATATGTTTTATCTAAACATTTATTGAAATTTAGAAATGATTTTTTTTTCCCTGAGGAAGATTCACCCTGAGCGCTAACATCCATTGCCAATCTTCCTTTTTTTTGCTTGAGGAAGATTTGCCCTGAGCTAACATCTGTGGCAATCCTCCTCTATTTTTTTGTATGTGGAACACTGCCACAGCATGGCTGGTGAGTGGAGTAGGTCTGCACCTGGGGTCTGAAACTGTGAACCCAGACTGCTGAAGCAGAGCGTACAGAACTTTAACCAATCGGCCATGAGGCCAGCCCCCTGCCCCCGCAAAATGATGTTTGTCTTATAAAAATTATTTTGAAGTAACTAGAAATCTTATGAAAGAAAACAGATCTCTCCTTTCTAAACTCTCATTTGTGCTTTGGAGCAGTGCTATCCAACGGCACTTTGCCATGATGGAAATGTTCTTTCTCTGTACTGTCCAATACAATTAGCCGCTTGCCACAAATATCCATAATTAAACATTTGAGATGTAGCTAGTGTGACTGAGGAATTCCTTAAGTATAATGTAATTTAAATAACTAAATGTGGCTAGCAGCTACCATATTGGACAGTGAAGCTCTAGACCTTTGCTACTCAAAGTGTGGTTCGCAGACCAGCAGCATCAGCTCAGATGGTAGGTTGTTATAAATGTAGATGCTTAGAGTCTCACTAGGTTTGCCAGACTTAGTAAATAAAAATACAAGATACTCAGTTAAATTTGAATTTGAAATAAATAATAACTTTAAGTATGTTCCATACAATATTTGAAATTTAAGTATAAGAATGTTCCAGGAAATATTTGGGACATAGTTATAATAAAAATTTATTGATTGTCTATCTGAAATACAAATTTAACCTTACCCTCTTTAGCTTGCTCATTCCTTTATCTGATACGTCCTTTAAGGTAGCATTCAACTTTTCACCTTTTAAAAAAAGTAGCTCATACCCACTGCTGGCACGTTCTCACCTTCTTTCCTTCCTTCCATTTTTCATTTTGAACAATATCAAACATATCCACATATATCCATCCCCTAGGTTCCACAATATTTGCCGCACTTGATTCATCTACCCCTTCCTTTCTTTCTTTCTCTATTTGTTTTTATAGTGTTTTTCACTGGGTAAGTCCAAAATTTGTATCTCTAGCCTTGATCTCTACTGCCAAAATTAGAAATGCCTCTGAAATTTTTTAGCTTTTCTAGTGTAGCAGTATGTGCAGCTAAATCCAAATTGAAATCATCTCATCTTTCAGACAATCTCCCTTCCTAACTTCTTGTTCTTTCCCATTCTTTCAATTATCTAGAATCAAAACCTGGCAGACATCTTCAGTAACTCCCTCTAAACCTTAATATTCGCTATTAAGAATTTTGGTTTTTTCCTTCAAAACCTCATATCCATCCCTTCTCCATTCTCAGCTGCTGCCCTAGTTCAGGCCTTCACACATCTGGATTAGCCTCACATGGAATCCACTGTCATACTTCTCCTTTGTTCAAAAACTTCCTAGAGCTCCTCACTACTCTGCTCTCGACCAAACTACTTTTAACTTTACCTCCCACTAGTGCTGCTGTGGAAACTAAGTGAAATAGCTAGGAAAGTTTGGTAAAATTACACTGAGTCTTTTCCACAGCTTTATAAATTCTTCGAGGGCAAGGACTGAGATGCATTCTTTTGTAAAGGGGGGGAGATACTCCCCAAGGAGGACATAATTAGTACTTAAATAAAAGTTAATTTAGTAAAATCTACCTACTTACCAGACTGGGTACCTATTTTTGAGTCAGAGAAAGATCTAAAGGACGAGAATGTACATCTGTAGAGTATACCAAAAGAATAAAAATACAAAAGAGAAACTATACCTATTCCTACGATTAAGGGAGCAAAGAACTGCTTGAAACAAACACATCTGGGAGCAAAGTTACTGAAATCATCCCAAAGATCACAAAGGTTTTAGGATATTGGCTTTTCAAAAACCAGATGAAGTGATTTTTAGCAACCGTTTTAACTTTGTCAATCATGGACACAAATAACTGATATGGGTATGCCTTTTTTTTAATCAATTTAGGTAACTTTCAACTTTGACGATCTTCCCCAATCACCCATTATATTGTCCTCAGAAGCAAAATCCAAGTAAATACCAAAGAGAATCATTAGAATCACTTTGATGATGTTATAGAAATTTAGTCAAACAGCTTAATAGTACCTTCTTCAAAATTAATACTTTTACATTGTCGTCCTGAGTCATCCACACGATGTTCTCTTAAAAAGAAAAACATAAATAGCGTATCGATGAAAAGCTTAGTATAATAGAGAAATGGCTTAAATTAATTACTAGCCTTCTATTTTTTCACATTCTGATATAGTTTCTTTTACTGGCTTCTGAGTAATAAAAGTATTACCAATGAGATACAATCAATAAAATTAAAAAGATACAAGTTATAATTCTTATTATATTATCACATAAAATGAAAAGAAATACTCAGTTCATCTAAAAGCACACATTATCTACCTTAATCAGCATTTGAAGTTTTCCCAGTGAATTTAAACATTAGTTATAAATGTTTTTGGACTCTTGGATAAACCACTCTAAAGAAATACAAGGTAACAAAACTTCTGTAATTTAAAAAAATTTCTTCTAATATATAAAAGAGATATACATTACAAGAAACTTTTGTATTTACGGTTGATACTAAGCATTAATCTACTTAAAATGTTGCTTTCATGCCATCCCCCTACTTAGAAACCTATACTTAGAGCCAGCCCTGATGGCCTAGTGGTTAAAGTTCAGCACATTCCACTTTGACAGCCTGGGTTCAGTTCCCATGCATGGAACCACACCATTATGTCTATCAGTAGCCATGCTGTGGTGGCAGCTCACATAGAAGAACTAGAAGGACTTACAAGTAGAACATACCACTAGGTACTGGGGCTTTGGGGAGGGAAAAAAAAAAAGAGAGGAAGATTGGTAACAGATGTTAGCTCGGGGCAAATCTTTCCCAGCCACAAAAAAGAGAAAACTTTAGTTAGTAAATCAAGACCAAATCTTGATTCTTCAAAGACCTTATAATCTGTTCTCATTTATCCGTTTGTTTATTATTTTAGCTGCAAGTACCACATGCATCAGCTGAACAAAAAATATGAACACAACTTTAGACATCAAAAACCAAATAAAGATTTCATAGGAATAATTATCCTCCGATAATAATAATGCTTATTTATTTCACAATCTACAAAAGTAGTTTCAGCATTTCTATCTAATTACCTTAATATAGCAAGGATCAGAATAATATTTAAAATTCCCAGGAAGGCGCCAAGTAAAACCGGTGCAGTGTACATGTTTATCTGCAGCTTAATAGTATCCCACGTCACGCCCTTTTCTCCAATGAGTGCAAAACAAGTCTGAAAAACTTATTAAAATAAAATGTATACAGATGAATCATTATACAGAGGCATAGGCTTAAAAACTGTGAAAGACATTTACCACAAAATTGGAACTATTATGGAACCATTCATCTACATCATGCATCTCAACAGGGATGAGAAAATTGGTTTGAAGGAGGAGGTGAAAAATTTACTTTTTCTATATAAAGCCTGAATATGCATACAATACACAATAGATATACAATAGATCTGCGGTATTAAAATTTCATGGGATGGAGTGATTAGAAAAAAAACTGTCCAAAGAGGCTCCTTGCAACAAGAATGAAAAAAAGGTTGAGAAACACTGATGTACATGTATTCACAAAGAATTATATCTAAGGTAACCTGTCATTATTTTCCTTTTTAAAAAATTTATATAATTTATATAATTTCTAACATAAGTTATGAAAGTTTAATCAATTTCATTATAATAAAGAAAATGTCACATTTTGTCAATATTTTAAAATATTACTGTGTATATGGCATTATATATTATAGTATTTTAAATAATTAATAATAATATTGAAATTTGGATCTGTGGCAAAAATCGGATTGGCAGAGTACTGGTCTGCTCTCTGGATTAGATCTGTATCTGGCTCTGCCAATAATTTACATGTAACCTTAGTGTGAGGATTCAGTAAGACGTCACACCTAAAGCACTTAGAACAATGTCTAGCACATAGTAAGAACTCTCAGTAAACGTTAGAGCCTGTTAATGTGGTCACTAATACTGGAAAAGTCATCTGATATTTTCAGGCCTCCGTTTACTCATCTGTAACACAAAATGTTTAAATGAGATAATCTTACAGTGCTTCTCAGGTGTCAGTTTCTGAGAGCCTAAGTGTACACTAGGTGCTGTGCTAGACGCAGAGGGTCGAGTGCGAAATAGAGGAGACCCAGATTAGGTCCTCACGTACTTGATGCCACAGTGGTAGTGGTAGGTTCAATTATGCTACATTGGCGTTTATATTTTACTCCAGAATACTAAACTATAATGTTAGAATCTGGTGAACGAAGAATTAGATTCTCTTCTGTTGAGCCTTTTTTTGGTTAAAGAGAAGGAAGTAATGGAAGCTGGGGTGTTGATGGAGTAAACTGAGTTGGTTTCAAACTGATGATATTCATAACTGCAATATTCAAAGCATGAGACAATTCAATGGTTTTTTAATGTTATTCTTGTAAAAAATGACTAATTTCTCTACTCAAAAAATTAATTGGCCTTGGGGAAGTATTAAATCTTATTAATATTTTTTTATACTCAGCTAAAGGATTTTCTCCCTTTAGAAGAAGAAGAAAGCAGTAAATCTTTTAAAAACTCTTTCATTTTCTTCAACCCTAGAAAAGTCTTAAAGGTATAGGCAAAGGGTAAAGAAGGTAAAGAACCTCCTATAGCTTTCCTCAAATCCTTCAGTTGAAAGAATTTTGTTTCTAATAAATGGAAAAAGAAAGCAAACTCTTCCAGAGATGTCAAGCTAAATGATTATTTCACAGAACCTACGCTTTAGTCAGAGAGAATTAGGTTTGAACTTTGATTTCCCATTTACTATCTGGCTGACCCTGGAGAATTTACTTAGATTCTCTATGCCTTGGTGTCCTAGTCTGTAAAATGGGACTAATGGCACTTAATTTAAAGGACATGAGTTAACATATATAAAGAGCCTAGCCTCACTGCTGGATCAAAAAATATCAGTTTCCCTCCCTTTCCCTTCAGCTATGAAGTTTTACACTTGGATTTTGTTTAACATTTGAACCTCAAAAGTTTTCCCAATTCAAATTCAGGTAATGACAAGTGAAAACACCTACCTGGACCTAGAATAAAACCCAATGCTTGACACGCACTTGTGTTTGCCATGGAGCCTGTTCTCTCCTGAAGGGAAGTAGCACCAGCAATATACGATCTAACAACTGCCACATTTCCTGAGAAAAGACACAATAATCCAAAGTGAAAGAAAATATCCTTCAGTTTATAAAACTCAACTTAATTTGGCTTTATACACAAGAAATATATAGTACAGTCACTGCTTTCTCTTTATGATCATACAAAGCACATATATTGAGCAAATGCATCAATTAATGTAAAATATTACTTTTAGTAATAAGAAAACACAGTTAAAGATTTGAACAAATGAAAAATGGCATTATGGGAATGTGAAACTTTTTTCATCATTTATTGAGAAAGCACTGAGTGAATAGCATACTACTTGATTACTACAACTATTTTTAAAAGAAAGATGTCACAAACTCTGCATGCTTAGACCTGTAATACAAGAAACAAAAATAGATCCACTAACAATTCAACTTAAAACAATTTACTGAGCACTTATTATGTTCAAGGGACTCTGCTAGGGACCACAGAATATTTTAAAAAGTCATAAATTTTCTCAAATTACAAAAAGTTTACACTCTGGTTGGTGATAAAGGATGAAAACCAAAGAGTATATAAGCAAACAAAACAAAACAGCAAAAGAGTATATAAGCCAGTGCTGGAGACATGTGGGAGAAGGAAAGATCCATTAAGGAGTAGGGTAGCCTAAGAAAGCTTGAAGATGTGGAACTTGAACTCAGTCTTGAAGATGAAGAATGATGGGGACAGAAGAGAGAAACAAACTATAAGTAATGGGAACATCGTGTACAAGGTGAAATGATAGGAGAAATATCTGTCTGTTTGCAATGAGAGATCTGCATGCTGAACTGTGGGATATGAGACTGAGAAGGGGTGACACCAGGTGAGAGAGGGCCAAAAATGTCAGGAGGAATGTGAATCTGACACAGCTAAACATATACATACAAACATATTACCTGCTCCAAATCCCACCAATCCTCGAGCAACCAACATGTAGTATTTATTATGAGAAGCTGGGAGGTGGACATATGCATAGAGGCAGTTGGCTGCCACCGAAATGAAGATGGAGACAATAAGAGGCTCTTTTCTTGGTCTATAATTAGACCACAAACCAAATATAGGTGAAGCTACCATCTGGCCGAGACTAAACGAAGCAATAACCCAGCCCAAAAAACTTGCATCAGCTGTCTCATCAATCTGCAGAAAAAAGTACAAAGCTTTAAGAATTATTATCCAAGAAAAGTAAAGCTTAAAACCTAAAGATGTTTTTCTGACCATGTAACGTTTCCTATTTAAAACAAATAAAAATGATAATGATAACATATAAGTTTTATAATGCTCTTACTTACAGTAGCTTCTGACATTACAATTAAATGTGCTAATAATTCACTACACGCAAGGAAAAATGCTTGGGAAGCTTCATCTTTTAGAATGATTATGGAAATTTCTGGTTCATAAAAATCTTGTTGAAAAGATAATTACATTATAAATATAACAATATCATAAAAAATAATATGCCATTCTTTAATTCTTATAAAGAAAATACAATTATTTAGACTTATGCTACTCCATAAGCTAAGCAGCTATTAGCATGGTAAATCATTTTTTTTAAACTGAGCACAATAGTCAAATGCTTAAAGACAATAAAAACACAAAAGCCGAATTAAACCTTATTACTACTTCTTCCTTTCGACACAGACAATTCAGGATTCTAACACTTAAAGAAGGTTTATATATCATGATCAACGTTGAGGGGAGAACCAAATAATTAAAATTCAGAAAATGAAATATTTTCAAAAAACAGAAGATTTTAGCTTACAAAAGGGACTACGGAATAAATGAACAGATTATTTCACTCAAATATGGTAGGCTATAAAGTACTTTGGGAAAATAAGAACCACTAAATTTTAGGAAATAAGTTTAAACAGACATAGGTTAAGTGGTAGAACAACTTGATAAGGAAAGCCATGGCCTTTTGTTTTCTAAAGATATTTCTAAATAGCTTAAAATGGAAATATTCAGGTCGATTTTGGTTTGTGGGAGGTGAGAAATAAGAGTGAATAAATATAATGATACATAATATTTAAAGTTCTAGCCTTAAAAGTCTCTCTTATTTTAGGCACTCTGCTTTTCATTTTCTACTTGTATTTCCTTTAGCTCCTTTTGTCCTATTAAAATATAAAACAAATATTAAAATATGATCTATAAAATATTAAATTCATGTCATAGAAATTTTAGAGTTAACTTTCAAAAAAGCAATGAAAACTCAATTTTAATGTTAAACGTGCAGTGGTTTGAAAGTAAAAGGTTGAAAGTGTCTTTCCAGGATGTCAACTGATCATAGTCAAGTATCCATTTTATGGACAGAAGTGAGCTAACTGTCGGGGGTGGCTCTAACAATAGTAACAACATTTGCTAGAGACCAGTGGAAACTTTTATTTTAACTGGATACTATTCTTTACAGTGACTGGAAACCTGGAATCTGTTAGAACTCTGCTAGAATTGTAACTGGAGAGTAAAATAGTTTGGGAGATACAGGTTCTACACTACAACAGGTGTCACTTCAGTAATTGAACAACTGTTATCTGTGCTCGGGTGTTTCTCTCTTACAGTAACAAAAGCATCTCATTTCTGGTCCTCTGGCCACCTCAGATGATCTCTATCATGCTGTTTTCAGAATAAAATCTAAACTTCTTATTATGAAAAACTAGCTTACAAGCTGGCCACTGTCTCTCCTCTCGCACCTCATCTCTGCACATTTGTTTCCCCCAGTTCTAACTTCTAGCCATGTAGAACTGTTTGAAGTTTCCAAAATGAGCCAAGTTCTTTGCCTCCAGGCTTTGCACAGGCTCCTCTACTGCTCCTTCCACTAGCAGTGCCTTGCCAACCTCCTACTCCCGGGCCCCCACCTTTCCTTCAAGTGACCAACTTCTGCAGGCCTTCAAAACTCAGCTCAGGTGTACCTGATTTTAGAAAGTCTTCCAGGATCTCCTTAGTCTGGATTAGAAACATCTCTCTAACCCCCAAGTCTGTGTGTGTGTGTGTGTGTGTGTGTGTGTGTGTGTGTGTGTCTTCTTGATCCCCCTGTGTCTGTCTATCCGTGTCTGTCTCTCTCTCTCTCTCACACACAGACACACACATCGACCATACTTTTAGACCTTTACCCACTTACGCTGTATGGTAATCATCTGTAAACTTGTTTGGTTTTGCACACTTCAGTCAAAGTTGGATCTAAATCTTCTCCAAAAAAACAAACTCCAAAGTGGATGTTGTTGAATTTCAAAACATTCTTCTCTAAGCATGTTAATAACATTGTCAAAGTCAAAGTTCTAGAAATCTTAATGCTTTGCTATGGGAGCTAAGATATGAATATGGATGTTCCAAGCCTCCTATTTACTTATAGATTATTGCTTATTCATTCAATTAACAGTCACTGAGGCCTTCTCTGTAACAACAACTGTGTGCTAGGCAATAAGGATACAAAGATGAGTAAACACAGTTCTTGCCATTAAGGAGTTTCCAAACCAGGCTCCACTTGGTTCTGAAAAATCCTGTATTTGAGTAGCTAAGAAAAAAAGGTAGCATGCTTTAATTCCTTATCTGTCAAATGAAGATAACTCCACAGAGTTGTTATGAGAATTATCTGAGCCAATACATGTACAGGGCCATGTCAGGATAGAGTATGCACTCAATGGATGTTACCTATACAATATAAAAACTAATATGTCTTAGTGTTTTATTTTCACTAATCAGTTTTATTATGGCTTATTATAACTCATACATGAGTATTCCCACTATCTCCCTGGGCCTGTAGAATAACCTATTATTCCAATTCAAAATCTGGGTTTAAGAATATGAGTCTTCCTGGAAATCAACCCCACCTCTAGGTAACACAGCCTAAGGAATCCCTCGGCTGACGGCTGTCTACCAGCTGGACCAGAAGTACAATTCAGAGATTCACAGTAGTGTCAAATTCCTTTCAGACAGACAATTTACTGTTTCATTTTGGGTTTTTTTTTTTGGCCTAACTTTTTATCTTTCTCACAGATGGCTTTTTTTTTTTTCTAAGATTTTCTTTTTTTCCTTTTTCTCCCCAAAGCCACCCGGTACATAGTTGTATATTCTTCGCTGTGGGTCTTTCTAGTTGTGGCATGTGGGACGCTGCCTCAGCGTGGTTTGATGAGCAGTGCCATGTCCGTGCCCAGGATCTGAACCAACTAAACACTGGGCCGCCTGCAGCGGCCAGGGGGCCAGCCCCTCACAGATGGCTTTTAAGCTAAGTAATATTTGGCAACATACTATCATAAAAGAGATACTAGCCTTAAATTAAGAATTAACATTTTAAGGTAGTAGGTAACATAGCACTGTGGTTAAGGGTCCGATTTTGGTTTCAGATAGGCTTGGCTCTGCCATTTTCTAGCTGTGTGGCCTTGGGCAAGCTACCTAACTTCTCTGAGTCTTACTTTTTTCACTTGTCAAACAGGAGTGATAATAACCACCTCACAAGAGCCATTACGAAGATCAAAAGATGATTTAGGTGAAAGGTTTAGTACTGTGCCTGGCACACAGAGAGTTCTCAATAGTATTATGAAATAACTTGAGAAAATTAATTGGTAAGTTTTTGGTGAAAATGTTATATTTGTATTGCCAAAGAACTAGTTATAAGTTTATATACTCAATAAATTTACCTTTGAAGAGCTTTCAAATATCTGGAGAAAGGAGTATACCTTTTCAAAATCCAACATATTGTGCTGAGTAGACCTAATTATTGCAAATACTTTTCTTTCAAGAATTTTGAGGTTAAGTAGATTAAATGCAGGGACCATAGAAATCAAAAGAGTTTTGATAGATGGAAATATATCTTTAGCAAACATGGTGTTCTAGAATTGTTAAATATTCTGTTCCAATTCCAATAGCTCTGCCAGTGTGGAAAGAATTTTTAGTGTGATGGGTGAAAATTTCATGTAATATAATTTTTTAAATTAATTTTCAAAATACCAACTAAAATGTGGCTCCAAATCAGTAAAAAGTAAATTTGTATTTTTCTTCTTGTATTCCTTTTAAAATTTCTTTCAGATATTTTAAAAGCATTTTCAAAAATTTAAAAATTCATAAAAACTAAAAAATATAAAATGAAATACAAAATGTTAACAAATTTATTATATCAGAGGTATTATTTTAATCCCTAAATATTCATCAAATATGTCTAGTATTTTTGTTGAAACCATCTGACCATCCTACCACTCTAGTAGGGAAGTTAAGTAAACTCTCTGTAAACATACTTTTACAACACTCAGTGATAAGTGTTAATGATAAAGGGACTTGGAAGCATGTAGGAAAACCTTCGAGCCCAAACTGGGGTGAGGTACAGTCAAAAAAGGCTTTCTAGGGGCTGGCCCCGTGGCCGAGTGGTTAAGTTCGAGCGCTCCGCTGCAGGCGTCCCAGCGTTTCGTTGGTTCGAATCCTGGGCGCGGACATGGCACCGCTCATCAGACCACGCTGAGGCAGCGTCCCACATACCACAACTAGAAGAACCCACAACGAGAAATATACAACTATGTACTGGGGGGCTTTGGGGAGAAAAAGGAAAAAATAAATCTTTAAAAAAAAAAAAAAAAGGCTTTCCAGAGGAGGTGACAGTGGAGCAAAGCCTTGAAGGATGAATAAAAGATAGTGGGGAAGGAGAAAGGAAGAGAAGGACAGAGGAAAGGAGACATGAAGGGAGGGAAACCATTCTAGAAAAAAAGGAGAGAAATGTGTAAAGACCTGAGGAGCCTAGGTTCATCCAAGTAGAAATATCTAATAAATTGCTGGTCATAGATCTCATACGGGCCAAGGCTTAGGATCTAGGCTAAAATATACACGCAGGCACACACCAACCTCTGGGGAAAACCAACACATAAGGAACAAGTTGATGAAAAATACACAAAAGGATTTAAGAACAAATAGAGTTGAGAGCAAAGCCAGGACAGAGAAATGTCGTGGAGGCTAAGAGAGGGTTGCAAGAAGTAGGGAGAGGACAACAATGTCAAACATTACAAAAATGTCACCTAAAGGAAGAACTGAAAAGTATCTAATTGGTCAGCAGTTAAGTCATCGGAGACCTTAACAAGAGCATTTCAGAGTAGCAGGGGAGGTCATCAGATTGTAGCAAGTTAAGGTGTGAACAGGAGGTTAGGAAAGCACAGAGGAACTCTGTCAAGAACCTTAACTGAAATACTGTTACAAAGAAATTATGTCTCCAACTTAACTATTGATTTTTAGTAAGTTCATTCTTGGAGATTTAAGATAGAATTGACAGATATTTACACTATGTTATACGTCAAATATATTTTTTAAGAAAAAGACAGAATTGACAGGATTTGATGATCAATTGATGTCAGGGTACTCGCCAAGCTTGCACTTTCTTGTCACCCTCTCCTCCCCATCTAATAACCACAGCATCAAAATACATATAATGTATTGTCTATTCTTTTCACAATGTCACCGGACATCCCAAATTAATTCTATGGGAAAGCATGAAATTATTTCACAGAAATATCATTTGTACATTTTGAGAATTCAGATTATGTCTAGTTTAGTTTCCTTTTTATTTATGAGGGAGGGAGTAGAGATGGGATGTGAAAGTGGCTAATAAGTAGGTGACCACACATCTACATTTGCCTGGGGCTGTCAGGGTACAAGCTTATTTTCCTGGAATAGCACTCCTTTCACTTCAAGAGTATTCTTCTGGTTTGCACAATAAAGCATATGGTCACCTTACTTATAAGCCTCTTTTGAAGAATTATTATCTCAAGTTATTTTAGTAAAGATTAAATCATAGAATACCAAAGAGACTCTCTAGAAAACTCTTAACTACGTGAGTTACTAGTACCACAGCTACTTAAGAGAAGAATAGACTGAAGTGTACAAACCTTTTGGAGATATGGCCATATTGACATTATCACAATAGAAAACCCTGGAAAGAGGCAAACTCTGTTATTTATACTTAAAATAATTTCATCACCATTTATAGATACAATTCTTTGAACTATAACATAGATTTTAAAATAGCATTCTGAATTCACAAATTTATGCCCACAAATGTCTAATGTAATAAGCATTAGGGTTTTACTTATCAGAAGGAAAATAAATAATAAAGGCTTGAAAAGAATGTATTATAGTCCTTGGACATAATTAATATACTAAAAGCTGGGGCCTTATTTCCCCTTACTCATATGCCTTTATGGTAAATAGAAATTACTGAAAGCTTTGTTAAGTTTTTATAGCAGAAATGAATGGAAGAAAGGCCACTTTGTTATACAGGAAGTGCTAGACTTCTAATCTGTGTTGTTTGGGAGAGAGAATTGACTAGAGGGGAGATTAGGAAGAAGGAAAATGAACATCTAATGGGGGCAGTGGCTTTAAGGAACAAGGATTCTTCAGATGGCCATATCTTAAAAGAAAATTCATTATCTCTGCTAGCCTTTTTTGCTTGAGAACTGTAATGATAAACCCCAATGCTACTAGTAAATTTTAAATGTTAGGCACATCCAATCAAAATTCTACAAAGGTTATTTTTTTAAAAAACAGCTTTATTAAGATATAATTCAGATACTAAAAAAATTATCTGTTTAAAGTATACAATTCAATGGTTGGTTTTTAGTATAATCATAGATATGTGCAACCATCACCACAGTCAATTTTAGAACATTTTAGTCACTTCAAAAAGAAACCCTGGGGGACTGGCCCCGTGGCTGAGTGGTTAAGTTCGCGCACTCCGCTGCAGGCAGCCCAGTGTTTCGTTGGTTCGAATCCTGGGCGCGGACATGGCACTGCTCATCAAGCCACGCTGAGGCAGCGTCCCATATGCCACAACTAGGACCCACAATGAAGAATGTACAACTATGTACCGGGTGGCTTTGGGGAGAAAAAGGAAAAAAATAAAATCTTTAAAAAAAAAAAAGAGATTAAAAAAAATTACTTTAAAAAAAAAAAAAGAAACCCTGGATCCTTTAGCTATTACTCTGCTACCCTCCATCCTATCCCTCACCAGCCCTAAGCAAACACTAATCTACTTTCTGTCTCTATAGATTTTCCTATTCTGGACTTCCATAGGAATAGAATCATATCCTGTTTTGTCTTTTGTGTCTGGCTTCTTTCTTGGCATAACGTTTTCAAGATTCATCCACGTTGCAGTATTATAAGTACTTCATTCCTTTCATAAAGCCTATTTTAAAAAATAATTTGATAATTGTTTCATTTTAATGTATTTTGAATTGACACATTAACTTCGATGAAAAAAGAACTGAAAGAGTCAACTAATATTTGAAATCAAGGCTACAATTTCACAACTAAGAAACCTGTAATCAGGCAAAATGTTTAACATGTTCATTAAAATCTAAAGTTAAAATAATTTTCTTTTTTTGCTGTTAAATTTGGAATTATTACTTATAATTTTAGATAACTGAGTACTAAAAATTAGAAGTGTTTTAAATGAATAAACAATCTACTGCAGAGATTGCTACCTAAACAACATTCATTTGCCCTCTTCGTTCTTCCCGAATTCCGATTTTATTCAGGTATCCATCACTCCTCCACAAAGCCACAGGCTTTAGGGGAAACTGTCTCCACCCCAAATGCCAGAGGGTAAATCCTGATAGTCTAGGAAATTCAGTCAGGGTAATCCCACCATCCTAGCTGATGATGGGTTTAGAAAGTGACAGTAGCCCAGTTCTGCCCAGTGAGAAGGGAGGGGAGGTCTACTTTGGGACCTCTGGGGAAGGACACCTCATCTCTGTGGAGATTTAAAAAAAAAAAAAATCCCTCTCAATCAATAAAAATGACCATGAATGGATATGACACCTGAAACTGTGGCTGCAACCTTGCTGTAGCCTTTGTTTTAACCAAAAAAGTTATTGGGAAGCAGAGCCAAAGCCCCAGTGAACTTCACCTGGAGTTGTCCTAACATGGATATCTTATAAGAAAAAATAAAGCACTGTTTAAGCCAATGTGAGTCAACATTTTTTTCCTGATATTTGTAGAAGGCATCCTAATAGATACACAATCCAAGATGAAATTGTATTACAAAGAATTGTTGAAAATATCCTTCATTTTGTACTTTTCTTTAGTTGTAGCTTTATTTAAAACGCATTTTTACTCAGTGCTGAATCATGAAGAAGACTAGCAAGTGAGAGAGAACAAGAGGGTGACCGAAGCAAACAGAAAAGATACAGAAAACAATTTAGTGAAACGACCTTCACTATCCATCTCAGGGAAAGAAAACACTTATAAAATTAGTGCCTACAGACTTAGAGAGTCTAAGCTTGGAAAAAAAATAGATTCCCTAAAACTTTCCTTTACAAGTGATCACCGTATTGATAATTTCTATATATTTTCATTCTTTATCATTTTTAACATGATAATTACAATTCTTAATGTTAAAAACTTTTTTCCTCAAGTTGTTTTAATTTTCAGTAACTATATTTTCAGAAATAATGTTAATAGATTGAAATGCATCAAGCTATATAAATTAAGATTCTTGCACTTTACTTTTTGTATGTTATGTGTCGACCTAAAAATTAAACGAGGTTCACAGGCAACAAAAGAAAAAAATAGATAAATTGGACTACTACATCAGAATGAAAAACTTCTCTGATTCAAAAGACACAATCAGGAGAGTGAAAAGAAGAGCCCTGGAATAGTAGAAAATATTTGCAAATCATATATCTGATAAGGGGTTAATATCCAGAAAATATAAAGAACTTCTACAACCCAACAATAACAACAACAACAAAACCTGATTAAAAAGTAGGCAAAGGATTTAAGCAGACATTTCTCCAAAGAAGACATACAAATGGCCAATATGCACATAAAAAGATGCCCAACATCAATAATTATCAGGGAAATGCAAATCAAAACCACAGTGAGATACCACCTTGCACTTATTAAGATGACTACTATTAAATAAACATAAAGACTTGGTGTGGATGTGGAAAAATTTGCACCCTGCCTGTTGGTAGGAATGTATAAATAGTGCAGAAGCTATGGGAAACAGTATAGCACTTCCTCAAAAAATTAAAAATAGAATCATCATATGATGCAGCAATTCCACTTCTAGGTATACATGCAAAAGAACTGAAAGCAGAATGTTTAAGAGATATTTGCACCCCCATGTTTACAGCAAGAGGTGAAAGCAACCCAAGTGTTCAACAGATGAACGGATAAAGAAAATGTGGTATGTACTGAAGAGGATCAGAACACGCCACCCCAAAATATGTCACTTTGGCATACTGATTATTTTGAGCTGAAGGCAACTAACAAACAGCAGATGCAGGAACAGGGGCTCTGTCCTCCCCCTTTCTGCCTAAAAACAGGGTATAAATTTCTTGAGAAAGGTACTCTCCAAGTACTAGAGAACATTCTTATCACTGGAGAAGGAGAGTCGATGCTGAGATGAGTCTGCACAAACCAACCTTACTACGATAACCCTGATCTTCCATTTGTTTCCCCCATATATTTCCTAGTCACTTTCCCACAACTTATCACCCCTAGAAGCCCAAATCTCTTTCCTTTTTCTAGTCTCTTCTCCAGTTATTGCCCTTTGCTAAAATGGTATATAAGCTCCCAAGTCTAACCATTTCTTTGGAGTTTTCACTTCTTTTCTATGAAGCCCCCTGAGTCATGTAAAAACATTAACATCAAATAAATTTGCATGCTTTTCTCCTGTTGATCTGTCTTTTGTCAGTTTAATTTGCAGGCCTCAGGTATATAACCTAAGAAGGTAGAGGGAAAGTTCTTCCTCCCCTACAATACATACAATGGACTATTATTCAGCCTTAAAAAAGAAGGAAATTCTGACACATACTACAACATGGTCGAACCTTGAGGACATTATGCTAAACAAAATAAACTAGTCACAAAATGAAAAATACTGTATGATTCCATTTATATGAAATATCTATAGTAGTCAAATTCACAGAAACAGAAAGTACAATGGTGGTTGCCAGGGTCTTGGGGTGGGTGGGAATGAGGAGTCATTGCTTAACGGGTATAGTTTCAGTTTTGCAAGATGAAAAAGTTCTGGAGATTGGTTACACAACCATGTAGATATACTTAAAATTTCTGATCTTAGAAATGGTTAAGATGGTAAATTTTATGTTATGTGGTTTCTACCACAATAAAAAGTACTTTTAAAAAATTAAATGGTGTTAAAATATATTTTATCTGAATTTTTTAAATTATGTATAATTTCTAATACTTACCGACACTGCTGAGAAACATAGTCAGATACAGAATCCTGATAGATCTCCATCGGCTCTTATAATGCTCCTCAGTTTCTATAATATCCCCTTCTCTAGGTTAAAGAAGAAAAAAGTACTACAAAGTTATCTCATTATCTGCAAATCTTTCTGTGGCACAGTTTCATTTTCTCTCTCCTAAAGTCATGAAAATGATATGATAGAGAGATAATTTACTAATATTGGTTTTTGCTGTATTAATTTATCTATGACTAAGCATTATTTCTTTGACTTTCCATGGATTGTATTTATGCATCATTGTACACAGAAACTTGGGAGACATGAGGTAGCTCAAAAAGGCAAACCATTTTGAGAAGCAATTATTTTGCTATTGTTGGCATGCTACAAGTTTATCAGTCAAGAGTGTTGAAATTTGTTAACTGACAAACTGAATAAAGTATATCAAAATAAATAAAACAAACTAGCGACAAGAATTAGGTGGGATATACAATTACTAAGTATTAAAAGATAATTACTATCATTATGACATGCTTTACTTGATGACAGCAAATTAGCTTTGCTGCAGGAAGCTACTTTGGCTGAGTGCTTGGAGCAAAATGAATGTAGAAGTGATACCGGGAAGGTTTGATGTGGCCTATGACATTCCTAGCTCTGGACCTCCTGGAACACTTGCCTTTGGTCCAACATGCGTTACCAGACAAGTTCTATTAGTGGACCACAGAGAGACCAAAGCTCCTCCAAACTGGGCTGATCTTTCAATAGGCCTGCGACCTGGACTAAGGGCAGTATATTAACCAGACATCCTACTTCTGTCAGGTGATAGATGAGTGGGTGTACTCATTACATTTTCACATATGCACACAGAAAGAGTTAACAAATTTACCTTAATTTGAGCATTATGTTTTCAAATAATTAAGATGAGTACAACAGACAAAATGACTTATGTTCCAAGATTATTTTCTATAATAGACCTTATAGCTGTCAAATTAGTCTTCAAAAACGAATTTTTTTTTTTCAAATGTGATATGACTGGGAGCAGTAGAGAGGGAAGGAAGAAGAGAGATAACATTTACTAGAGGTACTATGTGCCAGGTATATTAATTCCTGATATAATATACATGAACTGCTTAATGCTATAAATGCCATTCCATAAAAATAGACCTTCCCCTGTAATGTAGTATACCTTAAAAATAGCAGAAGCCCAGATGCCCATATTTGGAAATCAACTACTGGAATTTGGAATACATAATGCAGATAATTGCATGAAGGCAAAAGGAATGCACCATTCAATGCCACAGTACTGGATTCTGGTATCACTTTAAGGCAGTGGGTTAGTAGTATATTTTTAATGAACCCATTATTATTTTCTGGAGATCAGAAGTTAAACTGATCATCACTAATAAGAACTATCATTAAAATAAGCCTGAAAATTTTCAAATAACTATTTTGCTCAGATCTTATCTAAGTTAGGGAACCAAGAGAGGAAGTAAATAATTTGATTCTGAAAGAAATGTAATAAAATTGTTTGTTTGAGTGACTTCAACTTGATTTAGAGCTTAGTCAAAAATCTTTCTTCTTTTAATGACAGCGATTAAACATTGAAGGGATGACAGAATTAGAAAATCACCATTTAATAACCAGTCTCCAGGTAATAATGGATGAAAGCAAGGATCATCAATGGATCCCAAAACAAGTAGTTGGAAGGTTGTTGAGGACAAGATAGTCACAGGGCCTCTAAGTATCATCCCACTGTCTAGTCACTAATCACAAAATGGAAAATAAGCCTTTATAATTGAGAGGTATGGCAGTCACCCTCTTAACCAAGTGGTCAACCTTGGCATCCCCAATAGTGGGATGGCCTGGCATCCGATGCCTCCTGACACAATATATTGAGTTGTTCTCAACATAATTCATGGGATGCTCTTGCCAGAAATATTTGACCAGGATCTATTCAGAAAGAAACAGTCCACAAATCCAGAATGTGAGATATTCTACAGAAACTGACCTAGACTTATCAAAGGATTCGCTGTCAGCAAGAACAGAGACAGAGGTCAGGGGACAATTTTAGGTCAGAGAAGCCTAAAAAGACATAACCAATGCATGAACATTAATTGGATCCTGTTTGGTTTTTTTTTTTAACAGCTACAAAGGACATTTTTTGGAAAAACTTGAGTGTAGTCTGTATACTGCATGTTTTGAATTAGTATTGTATTGTATTTCTAGCTGCGGTAACAGTGATGTAGTTGTGTAAAAGAATGTCTTTGTTCTGGGGAGATGCAGGCTGCAGATTAAAATACTTGAGATAAAATGTCATGACGTCTGCAACCTACTTTTAGGTAGTTTGGCAAAAGAGGTGTGCGTGTGTGTGTGTGTGTGTGTGTGTGTAGTAACAGAGATACGAGCAGTGTGGAAAAGCCTAACAATGACAGGGTGTACAGGTGTTCATTACATTGTTTTTTTCCACTTTTCTATGGATTTGAAATTTTTCAAAATAAAAAATTTTACTTTTTCCTTCTTTTTAATTCAAGAAGTATATCTTTGCTAAAGAAAAGTATCTTTCTACCTTGTTGGAGAGAGTAGGAAGATAGGAGAATATAACTGTCCTTCGATCAAGTTACCACTTTTATTACATTTTCTTAACTTTGATAATTCAACCAACCGTGTCACGTATCTCAGATTTGAGTTTCTAAAGGCTTCTTTCTCATATCGCCAGGGCATAGGAAGGAACATTGCACTTCCAAGGCGATTTGTTTAACTTTTTGATTCCTTTCTATTATCACTCTGTATTCTGGTACTAGTTCTCTATTTAAGATTCTTCTTCAAGTAAAATTGTAATGATACAGGGTTTTGTCCTGTTTAACATTTTCATTACAAACTATAATACCTCAAATGATCTTATGCTTATTAAACTTGTGACTTAAAAACCAGGAGAAATACAAGATATTCTAGAGTGAACTGATCACCAAAATAAGTTAGATAAAATTTAACAGGAATAAGTAAAAAGTGCCATATTTAGGTTCAACAGATCAAGATCTAATACAAGGAGCCTTGGGTAAGCAGTAGTACTTTATGTGCAAAACATGACTCTGGATTTACTGAGGGAAAAATAAAATTACACTCTTACCAGAGACAGCATCTGTGATTTACTGAGGGAAAAATAAAATTACACTCTTACCAGAGACAGCATCTGTGAAACAGTGAAGAGCAAAAAAACCCCCATATTCAAAGAAGAGAAAAGAGTGTGTGCTCACTGACAGAACAGTGTAATGGTATAACAGTGTAGAGACTAGAAGACAAAAGTTAACTGAGAATGTTCTGTAAGGATATGCTCTATAAGACCAGAAGTCCTAGTAATATTTGTTTTACAGAGACTAGGCTAAAGTTGCAAAGAAAAATTTTAAGCATCTGTAACATTTTAGGATATTCTACAAGAGGAATCAGCAAACTACAGTCTTCAAGCCAAACCCAGACAATCTTTTATTTCTGTAGGGCCTGTGAACTAAGAATAATTTTTACAGATGAATATTTGTGATCAAGTAGATGATCGAAATATTAACCTTGAACTCCAATTAAGCAAAATGCCACCCCCCAAAAAGAAATTCTGTGCCTCTCATTAATAGACTTGTATTACAAAAAATTGAATTCATTTATTATTTTTTAAATTTCATTACTAAAAAATTTTGTGGAAATTTGTTTTCTTTCTTGTTATCTAAGAACCTATATAACATCTTTGATTTTGCCTCTTGGCCTACAAAGCCTAAAATATTTACTGTCTGAGACTCTACAGAAAAAATTTGCCAACCCCTGTTCTCTTAAATGCTATAGATGGGGTGAGTGGGGACCATGAGGACTAAACCAGACCAGTAAATTAGAACCTACTTTCTCAGTGAGGAGAGGTTGGCGGTGAACTAGACTCATGTTTTTATAACTTACTCAAAGTGAACACGGCTTGCCAATTGTACACATGTTCACTTTACTGGAGAATCTTACCATGTTTTTAAAGACAGTATATTTATTGAATTATTCTCAAAATACTCCCTGTTTATTTTCAAAACGCTAAATCTAGAACCTCAATCAGGTATTGTTTATGTACCGAACATCTGAATTTAGATGGACCCTAATGGCCATCAATCACTTGGAGGTAATCAAAGCTAAGAGTAAGAAAAAAAAATTCCTTTTCTAAAGCAGGCTTATTTGGACAAGGTGACAGAACGTACCACATGACCACACTGAACCAAAACTCAAGGATCCTAACATCTATCTGGAAAACAGTCAAGAAACAGGAAGAAGCAAAAGGACTCTGAGAAATCCAAATGTCACAAAATTCACACACTTAAGCTCGTGCACTTGACTAGTAGGAGAGATCGTTAGCCCTTAGTGATGGCTTCTGTGTTCTAACTGCACACAATTCTATTACGCTTAGATATAGTTTTCAAAGCAGGAGCAAACTAGATGTCCCAAAATAAAATTGGGAGAACAGAGGTTGCTGACAGCAACAAAAACAGGCGTTTTTTGATGACAAAACATGATGAGGGATAGTCTGCCAGAAACAGAATAGGCAGAAAAACTAAAAAGCACACATAAAACTTAAAAAAGTATAGCAGTGTAGAATAAAGTAGTATAGAGGCAATTAGTCCCAAATGGCTCAAAACGTCCTGAGGACATCACTCCATTACAATACATTTCAGTATTGATATTATCTGTAACGATCTCAAGATAAAATAGAAATAAAATTGCATTACATATATTCTGATTAGTAAACCACAGACCAGAAAAATACATTTTACAATGAGTTTCAAAGTGGTTAAAATAAAGGTTTGGTGCGTAAGAGGGACAAATGAGCAAAAATTAACATGCTCGTAGACAGTTTGTGTATTTATTAGCTAATTTACTTGATATAATTATTACACGTTTCAAAGGAAATGATACTTAACTCCGTTTTCCTAAAGGCAAACATACATACTACTTAACTGCATAGTAAGAGACAAACTAACAATTCTGAACTATTGTCCATAAACTAGAAGCAAAACGACCAGAGTTATAAGGGTCAAAATACACTTCATCCCTTAAATGCTAAAAATTTAGTTTTTATTTATATACTTGGCATAGGACAAGGGTGAGCCCATTTTAGACAGGCTTACTTGCTAACAAAGTATCAAAAAGTTAGGCAATTAGATCCATACTAAAAGCGGTATCTTTAAGTATCGATTAAAACTCTCATTTCGGAACTTCTGTGAAATATGTAAAGAGATCAGCTCTGTAAGGCCAGATGCAGAATGCAGTGGCCTGGCGGGGCCACGCCGCTGGAGTGAAAGCCCAGGAGGCTGCTGAGTTTCCCTAACTCCTTCCCCAGACACGGCCGACTCCCGGCGCCGCGGGGCCGGACGCCCCTTCTCGGCAGAGGGAGTGCATCTCCCGGTCTCGCGCGCCCCGCCGCTGGCTCCCGCCCCCCTGGCAGCCCTTGTTCGGCCCGGCGCGCTTGACGCCGGGAAATGGGATAGTCCCAACAGCCGAGAAGGGTGAGGGGGCTTTCCCCCAACATCCGCTCACCTGCTTCCGGGTGTGTGGTCACCTAAGAGCGGCTCCTGCTCAGCCTCGATCCCCAGGCTCGCCATAGTTACAGTGCCCACAAGGCGGCGTGAAGCCAACTCTCGCGACACCTCCTGCTCCCTCCCATTCTGCCCGGCCAAAGCTGTCAAAAGAAGCCAGCAAATACGCGTGCGCGCCTGGCGGCCAGAAGTGGGCGGAGCGCCCGGAGGTCAGAGTCCGGCGTGCCGGCGGCGCGGGAGTCCGGGTGGCGCCGGGCGGGAAGAGGTCAGAGGCAGGGCCCTGTGTCCTGGTCCTCCTCCTTCGGGCAGCGCCTCTCCGCCTCCCGGGACAGCGTGAGCAAGAGCCGAGGAGGGTTCAGGGGCGTGTCCAAACGGCCACCCGGCCCGGGCTCCCAGTCTCCTAGGCTTCGCTGACTGCGGCCCCTCGCTCCTGCGTTCCCGCAGAGGCTGCAGTCGCTGCGGTTGGGGCTTGGACGCCAGGCGAGTCCCGGGAGCCGCGGGAGCGGCGGTGCTGGGAGGCTCGGCCGGCTGGACGGCAGGCGCCCGCCGAGCGGCCAGTAAGTAAGTAGCGGGTCGCCGGCGCTCTCCGAGCCGCTGGGCGCGCTGCGTACGTGCCAGGAGGCAGGGACTGGAGGAGCGGGGCTCGGCCGGAGACGCGGGGGTCCGGGGCGGGGGGCGCGAAACGAGGCCGGCATCCGGGGTGCGCTCTGGCGGTCTCTTTTCCCTGTGGAAGGTGGAGGTGGCTGCGCGCTCTCGTTTCCTCGCTCGGCTCCCTGCAAAGGCACCTTACCGGTAGTGCCTTGTTAGGGCCTGAATGGGGCCCTCAAGATGGGGTCCAACCCCTTCTAACCTGCTGATCCCCAGATCCGCACCCCATCGCCGCCTGTGACGACTGGGGGCTTCAGCCTTGCAACATGCCATTCAGCAGAGCCTGCTCCTGTAACCTGGGAGTTAGAAAAGGCACAGCACCAGTTTTCATGACCAGCTCCTTTCATCACAAGGAAGATGACATTTTTAGAAATACAGGATTTTGTGGGTTTTTTCCCAGGAGATCTTGATGCTGTTTCTTTCCTGGTGCTTACATATTAACATGTTACCCCTACAAGTAGGCTATTAAGTGAATTGGTAGTAGTCATTATGTGTGTCATAATGACTGTTTTATTAGCGCTAATACAGTCTTATGTTATTTCATTTGATCACAGCTGTCCTATGAGATAGGTAAAGCAGACGTTTCTATTTTACAGAGAACTAAGGTCCAGAGAAGTTAATAAGTTACCCACAGCCGCTCGGTGTGAAAGTGGCAAGAGTTGGGATCCAAATTCAATTCTTTTCAAGCGTTATTTATGAGCACTTACCCTATGCCAGGCCCTATACTAGTTATACGTTGTGTTGTATGCCATCACTTCTGATCTTTGTCTTGTTTGTGACCTTCCTGTGTGTATCCTATCACGCACATCCCATTGGTGAACAGCTAACCTTGCAATGCATCTTCTGAATTCAGACCTGACATTTTGTACTTGGATTCAGTCTTGCAAATTTGTTTGTAACAGCTCACAAAAACATATCAGATTCCTGTGGTTGTCTCCAAGAAGGTACATGGGTAAAAAAATAGTAATTTTTGCCATAATGTTGCTTTACTGTATCATCAGCTTCTTTTTTAGTCCCTGGAGTCTAAAACAGTGTATGGCACATATATATATATATATATATATATATATTTGATAAGGGACTTTTAACCAGTATTGCACCAAGCAGGATAGTTGCTAAATAAATATATATTGAATGAATGCTTATTGAATTACCTCATTTCATCCCTACAACAGTCGTCTGAGGTGGGATTGTCTCGAGCACACAAGGAAATTGAAAGGATGGAGATTAACTTGCCTAGGGTCACACAGCTAATAAAGCAACAGAACTAGTATCCAAAAAAACACAGGACTCCAGACTGTAAAGCCTGTGCTCTTGACCAACAGCCTTCCTGTGAAAAGAATGTTAAGAATCTTTTCCTGTGTCTCTTAAAATCTGTAAAACAGGGAATCAACTTTTATATAAATGAAATAATTTGTTAGTATGTATTAGGCCAGGTATTCTTCCCCTTTTATAGGTTAAGGTGGCTTACTCAAGGTCACACAGCTAGTGGAGGAACCCAGGTCTTCTGACACTGCTATTTCCATTGCTGCCTCCAAGTGATGACTTTAGACGACAAAAGTACATGGAATGAGTGTATATAAAACTGGTGAACTCTAAGTAAGCACTGTTTATTGTACCAATAAATAAAAAGAAAAGAAAAAATAATTCCTTACGAACACACACAGCCCCCAAAGTAAACATTAAAATAAAAACTTTTAAAAAACTTATTTTTGTTAAAAGTCCATGGAAAAAAAGAGCTGAATTTGAAAAGAGATTAGATTATTTGCTAAATGTTGCACATAAGGATGAGACAATCCACCTGTTGGATTTCTTTAACTGACCACTTAGAATAGATAGCCACCCCACTTAACATTCAAATAAACTTCCTATTTTTCCCAATATTCTCCTGTATAAGATTAAAAGGAATTAAATTTGTTGAGGTAGCATAGTAGATTTTAGTAGTGGAGATCTGCGGTATTTCTAAACTCTTTGTTTGCTATTTAAACTTGTACAGTCATGTGCTGCATTGTGTTTCAGTCAGCGATGGACTGTACATATGACAGTGGTCTTAGAGGATTAGTACAGCATAGCCTAGGTGTACAGTAGGCCATACCATCTAAGTTTGTTAAGTTCTGTAGGAGGAAAAAATTTTCCTCTACCTTTCCAGGTTCTTCTGGCTGGTGTAAGAATTAAAGTGACATGAGACAGATTAACAGGAAAAAACCAGACAAAAGTTTAATAACATGTATAGATGGGAGAAACCCAGGAAAACCAAGAAACTTGCTACAAGGGCCAAAGTCCTTATCTTAAATGCCATCCTCAGCTAAAGACAAAAGAAGATTTTTGGGGTGGGGAGAGTCAGAGGTGTCAAAGGGAAGGCAGGCAATTCACACGTAGGTGAAAAGGGGCAGACATTTGGAAAACAAGTGTGTGTCTGGCCACACAGAAACAGAACAACACAGAGGGAAGCCCTGAAACAGGCTTTTCTAGCTTCCTCCCTTTCTACCACTTAGTTCATGCTATTTGCTAATGTGATAGCTTGCTCCCTGAGACAGGTTTTTTTAATCTGAATTTTTAGGCAGTTAAGGGGGTGATAACAAGAAAAACTTTGAGTCTTTTGTTTCTTAAAAATAAACAGCCTAAAATAATCCTCATGTCAAAGAGACATTTTGAGGTGACAAACTTTATTACCCTTCAGTGCACTCTATGATGTTTGCACAGTGATGAAATTACCTAATGACGCCTTTCTCAGAATGTATCCCTGTTGTTAAGTGATGCATGACTGTTGAAAAGAAGTGATTTAAAAGTGAAGTTATAAGATGAAAGTAGGTCTGCATTTTTGTGGAGTAAAGTTCTTGTACATGGTGGTATTTTTTTTAATTTCATTTATGCCTTTGAGATATGCATTAACTATATGAGGATAAAAGTCTAGAAAAAATTGAGGTTGTGTTGTTTAAATGCTTACATACCAGAGTGATGGGAGATAAAAGTACTAGATGGCGTAATAGATGTTGAGTGCCACTTCAGCAAAACAGCTCATTTCTAGGAAAGACTTTCCATTCCTTGGCAGTGTACTAGAACTTCTATTTTTGTTTCACTTTGTTTTTCCCTTTGATATTGGCTATATAAAAGTATAGATGATAATTGTGTCAGTTTGGCTTGATACGTTCTTCAAAAATGGGTCCTGTTTCTGCAAAAGCTCACTGGTGTCAGTTCAGGGTGTTTAAGTATCTGGTTTGGCTCCAAATGGTGCCTCTTTTTTGGTAAATTGGAGTTATCTTTACCCTCGGCTTGAACTATTATCTGTTCTTGGTGGCACTGGATAGCAATTAGCCCTGCAGAGAAAAACCTGCATGTTTAGAGCATCCCAGAAAACCTGGTCTTTTATATTGTTCTTGTAACTGAAATGAAGTTTAAGAAGATCTGTGTAACTCCAGACTCCAGAACCAAACTTAAGTAAGTTATGTGTGCGTTTGATTTGCTTTCTGTTCCTCATTGGCCAGTTGTTTACTGGCAGGTAAATATAGCAAAGAATATGCTGGCTGTAGATTTGGAGTACTGACTCTTATGGCCTATATTAATAGAACTAAAGTGAATTGAAAAGCTTTTCTAGTATGGGGTTGAAAATTAGAAAAGACTAAACAATTTAGGCACATAATTAATATGGTGCTTTACAAAATATTCGAAGGGTTCATTGTTCTCAGGTCCTTTCCTGCTTCCCTTGCAATTTTCTACTTTTATATGTTTGTTTTATTTTGTTTTTATCTAGTACCACCTAGAAGAATATTGCATAGAAAAATGGGATGTCTCTTGAGCAGTTTAGTACTTGTCTTCTTACTGTAAAATATGAGTGTTGGAATTTTGGGGTTTTTTACACTAACATGGAATCTACTTATTGCCATTCATGCCATAGATGTTACAAAGGAACACAATGACCCCCGCAGCCTTTTCCTGCAACTTTAGAGAAAATAAATGGCCTATAAATACTTGCAAAAGACAATGAAGTCCTGTGTTATAATGACATGCCACTCTTCTACTGCAGTTTAATCAATTTACACAAAAATGTATCACTGCTATTTTTTGAACAATTCCAGAAAGATCCAAGGAGTAAAATAATTAAAATCATCATTCATCACTCAGAATTGTCTTTCCTTATGCTATAGAACCCCGTGATTAGAGTTACTTATCTAAATATATAAAAAGAGTTGTCCTCTTATTTGGAATATGGAACACTAATTCAGAATTTTGGTAATTGGATAAAGAATAAACTGTTCCATTTCCACCCCAGCTGGGTATAATTCAGTTTAACTCTGACATTAATCACCCACAGATTAACAACACAGGAGTTAGTGCAGATCCCACAAATTAAGGATCAGTCCTCCAGGCACCATTACTACTGCTGCCAGCCATACTTCTGACTGATTTGGGTACAAATTTGGGGTTTCCTGTGACCCCTGTGGATGGATAATTTGCTAGAATAACACAAAGAATTCGGAAAACCAATATACTTATTATAAAGGATACAATTTAGAAACAGCCAAATAAAGAGACAAATGAGACAAGGTATAGGAGGGAATGTGGAGTTTCCATTTGCTCTTCCCCTGGAGTCAGGGTTCATCACCATCCAACAGATCATGTTCATTAACCGAGAAGCTGTACCAAACCTCAGTGTCCAGACTTTTTATTGGGGTGTTCATGATTGATTGGATCATTGTCATGTGATTCAACTCAATCTCCAGCTCCCTTTCCCTCTTGAAGGTCAGGCTGGCCCAAAATCAACCCTCTAATCAAATGGTTGGTCTTTCTGGAGACCAACCAGAAACTATCCTGAAGCTCTCTAGGGATCCACCTGGAGTCAACTCATTAGCATAACAAGACACTGCTATCACTCAGGAAACTCCAAGGAGCTCTATGCCAGAAAGTGGGGTGAAAGACCAGACACATTCTTCGTTCTGCCACACTGACATTTGCCCTTCAAGAGAAAACTACTCAAGCAATTTAAACATGTAGTACATATACTTGCTTGATTTTAGTAATTGCACTAAAGTAGAAAACGTGTATAATGAGGACAGCATTTCAAAAGGCAGTTTGCCTTCTACCATTTGTTTAATGAATAAAAACCAAAATACTAAGAGGCAAGGGTTTCTATCCTGTTTGGGGGGATTTTTTTTATTTTTGTGGGCAAGGGTTTTAAGTGAAGGGAAATACATAAACATGATGTAGATAAACTTTCAAGAGCTCCCTTGCTTATAAACAAATGATTATTCAGGTCTATGGAGTTTATTTGTTGTTTGTTTTCCTATTGGTAAGAAAATGGGAAGAAGGTAATTGTCACCTCTGGTATTGAAAGCCTTGAGGGTGTCAGCCCAGATGTTCTACTCAAAGGGTGAGAAGTACAATTGTTTTTCTCCCATGATTCTCTAAGGTCTCTAAGGTGGCCCTCATGATCCCATCTCCTGATGGTCCCACTTTTGTGTAATCCCCTTCTTTTGAGTGTAGACAGGAAGGACCTATGATTTGCCTTCTAACCAACAGAATATGGCAAAAGTGATTGGATGTCACTGCCATGATTGTGTTATATTATGACAGTTGATGAGATGACATTCCCATAGTTACATTAAGTTATGTAAGACTATGTCTTGCTAGCACGCTCACTCTCACTCTTCTGTTGGCCTTGAAGAAGTAAGCTGCCATGTTGTGAACTTCCTATGAAGAAAGCCATGTGGTAGAGAACTGTGGACAGTCCCTAGGAGCTGAGGGTGGCCTCTGGCTGACAAACAGCAAAATATTGAAGTTCTCAGTCATATAGCTGCAAGCAAATGAATTCTACTAACAACCTGAGTGAGCTTGGAAGCCGGTTCTTCTCCACTCAAGCTTCCAGTTGAGAACACAGCCCAGCTGACACCTTGATTAAACCTAGATGAGAGCCAGAAACAGAAAACCTAGGTACGCTGGGTTCTTGGAAACCAATTCTCAAAAAAGGGAGAATGAGAAGATGGGAGGAAACCAACTAGATTAAGAGATTTGTTCCACAAATTCTTTTATTTTAAGGCCTTATTAAAGCCTTCAAATATTTAAATTATACAGTGCCTTTTTTTTTTTTTTTTTGCTGAGGAAGATTAGTGCTGAGCTAACATCTGTGCCAATCTTCCTCTACTTTTTATGTGGGTTGCTGCCACAGCATGGCCAACGAGTGGTGTAGGTCCGTGCCTGGGATCCGAACCTGTGAACCCAGGCCGCCAAAGCAGAGTGCACCGAACTTAACCACTATGTCATGGGTCCGGCCCCTGCAGTGGCTTTTTTCAAAGAGAATAATACTAGCCTTGAGTTCTGTTCTAAGATCAGAAGAATAATAAACTACCTCTGCATACTGAGAAAGTTGTCAAGAGGGAAAGAAAGTATCAATTTACTTCCTCTGAAAAACTTTGTAGAGAGACTAACAATTAGCTCCAATTACTAAACTTTTTTCCAATTTTTTTATTGTGGCAAAATACGCATCACATAAAATTTGCCATCTTAACCATTTATAAGTGTACAGTTCAGTGGTATTAATTCCCGTCATACTGTTGTCCAACCATCACCACCATCCATCTCCAGAACTCTTTCATCTTGCAGAACTGAAACTGTATACCCATTAAACAATAACCCCTGCCCCCCATTTCACCTTCCCCTCAGCCTCTGGTAACCACCGTTCTCCTTTCTGAGTATGAATCTGGCTGCTCTAGGTACCTCATATAAGTAGAATCATACAGTATTTGTCTTTTTGTGACTGGCTTGTTTCACTTAGCATAACGTCCTCCAGGTTCATCCATCTCGTAGCATACGTTAGAATTTCATTCCTTTGTAAGGCTGAATATTCCATTGCATATACATACCACATTTTGCTTATCTATTCATCTATTGATTCTTCCACATTTTAGCTACCAAATTCTAAATTTTAAGAAGGCAGACAAAACATGCTAATTAAATAACTAGTGTTTACTTTAGATAGACTAATTTTAGGTCTACCTTGTGACAGTGAATTCTCTTAAAATCAATATTTGTATTTTATTTATGCCACTTTATAGATTTGGATAGTTTATAGTTTTAACAAATATAGTGTTTTATAGTTGTATCTTTGCAATTGGGAGATTATTGTGACATTTGTAACATACCTATGATTTATTTGATTTTTCTAGCCTAGGGGTCAACAAACTATGGCCTATGGTTTTGTGTGCATGCGTACTAAGAACAGTTTTTACAGATGAACATTAGTACTCATTTTGATGATGGGGGCACTAACTTTGAACACCCATTAAGCAATATCCCAAGGAAAAATTTCACCTTTCTCATTAGTAGACCTATATTACAAAAAATTACACTCTATCATCATCATTATTATTATTTGAGTTTCCTTAATAAAAAATATGTGAATATTAGTTCTTTCTTGTTAAGTACCTACATAAAATCCTTGATTTTGCCTGGTAGCCTGCAAAGCCTATAATATTTACTATCTAGCCCTTTATAGAAAAAGTTTGCAGGATCTCCCCTCCAGTCTATTTATCACTGTTCTTTTGAGACACTATTTGCAAACATGTTACAACAGAAAGTAAGATTTTATGTTTATATCATCTATTTGATATTTTTCCATGCAGAATTCTACAAGGTATCATTTTGTAGCTCTTTCCAGTGATTGAATATGTTTAGTAAAAATTATTTTTTAAATATTGCTTAGGTTTTTTTCACTTTCAGATCAACATTCTTTCCCAATTAGGTATATTATTAAAGATATCCTGGAAAAATATTATTCAAATACAGTCAGAAATCTGTTTTAAAGACAGGCTTATAAAAATGTTTAGAATAGCAGACGGAGAAATTTAATCCTATAATGTAACACACGTGGAACATTTTCACTTTATGACTTGTGATCTTGGGTTTCTGATATGGCTTAGATTGTAAGAAATGGGGGAGATTAGCATGGTATAGTGGACAGAGACATATTCCATCACAGAGGAATAAGTTTCTCCTAAATATTTGATACATTTATTCCTGGAATGGAGTTCTAATGCAAAAGTTGTGGGATAGAAGAAAAAAATCTAGAATAAACTGTTCTCTTATGAATTAGTAATATTCATCTAAAGAGAAAATATAAAGAAAAAGGAATCCTGGGGCCAGCCCCGTGGCCGAGTGGTTAAGTTCATGTGCTCCACTTCGGTGACCTGGGGTTTCTTAGGTTCGGATCCTGGGTGCGGACATGGCCCTGCTCATCAGGCCATGCTGATGTGGCGTCCCACATAGCACAACCAGAGGCACTCACAACTGGAATGTACAGCTAAGTACTGGGGGGCTTTGGGGAGAGGAAGAGGAAGAAGATGAAAAAAAAAAAAAGATTGGCAACAGATGTTAGCTCAGGTGTCCATTTTTAAAAAAAAGAAAAAGAAAAAGGAACCCTATTCATAGTAGTTATCACAAATACTAAATAATTTTTCAGTCAGGTAACATATTTAATAAAGATACTCACTTAAAAGATAGAATAAAATATTAATGGAGGAAATAAAGAAAACCCTGGATGAGAAGACTAAAAAAATAATAACAGTGCTACTAAGTTAATATATGGATTGAACCACACTATCAGTTACATTGCAAATAGGATATTTTATAAGTCATGACAAACATAAGTGGCATGTCTATGGCGAACTCACTGTAGACTTTTAAACAGTAAAACAATAGTTGTAAGAGCTCTTTGACAGGGATTTTAAAAATGGAATACAGGTTTTAGAACTAGATCTAAGTTTATAAAAGATTTCTAGAATTAAAAAATAGCAATTAGAGAACAGTAAAGAGAAAATAATGTTTCTAGAAGTCTGATTAGTAAACAGAAGAAAAATATTCTATTTCATAGTGACCTCCAATGATAAAAAGGAATTTAATATTAAAAAAAAATTGAATTGTACACTTACTGCAGTCTGTTAGGAAGTTCTGTTGGATGTGGTGAGATGGATTGTTTTGATTCTATAAACATTTTTAAGAAAACTGTAGAATGCTTGTAAAACTAACTTTAAAAATTAATGGAATGTTAAAAGTGTTTTGGTATGAATCTGATAGGTAAAAGCTTAAAATCCTAACTCTACAGAAAATTATTATGAATCTTTGAAGTCAATAATCAATCTCTACTAGATAAGTGTTAATAATAGCATGACATATTTCCCGATAATTTGACATCCTGTTCTCCAGACCCCTATGTTATTTCAGCTTGTCACATTTTTTCGCATCTCCTTTTTTGTGTTTGCATATCTTCTATCTGCCTGATTAATCTCTGAAGACTCAGTTAAAACTGATTTTTCTATGCAGCCTTTCCTGCTCCTTGCTAGCACCTTTGACTGCAATCATCACATCATATAAAACACAGGTTGTTCATTTTGTGGAAATGAATCGTTATACTTATGACTTGTGCACTTTTAAATTATACTTCAGTTTATAAAAAATGTACTTTAACAGCAACAACAATAACAAACTGTATGAACTCCTAAATCTTTCTTGGAAAGATGTTTCCAAGCTTTTTATCTTTCTATACCATCTTTAAACCTCTCCAGGTGTTCAGGTGCTGTAGCTTTTCATCAGGGCTCTTTGCTGATGGTTCAGATCTGGATGTTCATATTTCATAGGCTAATGCTTATGGTACTTGGACTTAACTAGGCAACAGCCAAAGATTGTTCAGCAAATTATGTGTTAATATGTTAGAATATCACATAGTTGTAAAATATGTAGAAATGTCTAATTGAGGAAAGCTTGAAAATAGTATCTAATTTCATTACAAAATATAAAAATTGTTCAGAGGGAGAGAGTCATTTAAGAAGTTGATACATTAAGGTGAAAGGATTCTTAGTTTTTTCCCCCCTGCAAGATTAAATTGAAAAGATGCATTGATAGGTTTAAGTAATAACACATAAAGACTTTATTGCCATAAAGATTAAGTACAGGATTTCCCCTCTATGATTAGCAATGTAGGTCACTTGAGTAAAAAAATTATGGAAATCAATTTTTAAAGATTATCTACATTTCTCCTTTAACATTAAATTTTAACTATATTTATAATTAAAAATTGACTATATTTTTGTACAGTGGTTAAAATAAGCCAGAAAATGTATTTTATCATCATTTGTAAGTATAAGCTACTTAGAAGCTTATGTCATTCTAATTTCTGATTTAACTTTCAAAGTACCATGAGTTTTGAAGCCTATTAAAATTTTTAGAATGTTTTAGGAGAATTTTTAAAATAGTTTTTCAGAGGAAGTGGCAAATAAATGAATACATACAGATTTTTCAAATTGATTTTTGTTTTTGTCCTCTTTTTTAAATGGCGCTGATTTTCCTCCTATAAACTATAATGAACTGAAATAAAGTCTATAGAAATCCTGTAAGATTGATACTTGATAGATTGGTTCATTCAACACAATTGATATACTAACATTACTAGAGTGATATAATATCTTGATACAATAATGGTGACAGAAGCTGTGTGTGGAATCCTAGTAAAATTTCTTCACTTTTGAAGGTACTTTAGAACTAGTCTTAAAAACCTTGGGGCCGGCCCTGTTGCCGAGTGGTTAAGTTTGCGCTCTCCACTTTGGTGGCCGAGGGTTTTGCCAGTTTGGATCCTGGGCACGGACATGGCACCGCTCATCAAGCCATGCTCAGGCAGCGTCCCACACAGCACAACCAGAAGGACCTACAACTAGAATATATGACTATGTACTGGGGGTGCTTTGGGGGAGAAAGAAAGAGAGGAAAAAAAAAAGGTTGGCAACAGATGTTAGCTCAGGTGCCAATCTTTAACAAAAACCGAAACCTTAAGGTAAATCATCTTCTGGACTTTTTAATTTAAATAAATAGACTTCATTATTTATAACCGTTTTACGTTTACAGAAAACTTGAGCAGATAGTAGTCCAGAGAGTTCCCATATATCCCTTCTCCCCCCTACACCACAGTGTCCCCTATTATTAACATATTGCATTAGTGTGGTACATTTGTTAGACTTGATGCACCCAATATTGATACATTATTATTAACTAAAGCTCATAGTTTACATTAGGATACACTCTTTGTGTTGTACAGTTCCGTGGGTTTTGACAAATACGTAATATCACGTATCTACCATCACAGAATCATACAGAGTAGTTTTCTTACCTGAAAGTCCTCTGTGCTACACCTATTTGTCCCTCCTTCCCTCTTCACAAATCCCTGGCAACTACTGATCTTTCTATTCTCTCCATAGTTTTGCCTTTTCTGGAATGTCATATAATTGAAATTATACATTTTCAGACTGACGTCGTTCACTTACCGTAAACCCATCTGAAGTATCTTAGTGTTCTTAAAGAATTCTTTTGGGTTCTCATTGATTTTTGTTATTTCTTTATTTTCTGTTTTATTAATTACTGCAAAGGATTGGTAATGATCCTTGAATACAACTGTCTCTAAGAATATGAATATAAACTCTAACAACATAGAATTGATATAATTTAGAAGAGTTACAAACATGAAAGGGAGAGAAGTTAGAAAGTAGTAAGTACACAGATTTTCTCAACTTTCACAGTCAGTGTCAGACATAACATTTACTGATAAATCAGAGACTAGAGATATAAGTAAACTTAAAGGTATAAAGATAAGCAGTAAGAAAAAAATCAAGTAAAATTGGGTGGTGGGCCCCTATGTTCATTGCAGCATTATTCATAATAGCCAAGATATGGAAGCAACCTAAGTGCCCATCAGCTGATGCATGGATAAAGATGTGGTATATATATACCATAGAATACTACTCAGCCATAAAAAAAGACAAAATCATTCCATTTGCAATGACAGGTTTGTACCTTGAGGGTATTATGTTAAGTGAAATAAGCCAGACAAAGACAAACACCATGTGACTTCACTCATATGTGGAAGATAAACAAACGTATGGATAAAGAGAACAGATTAGTGGTTACTAGAGGGGAAGGGGGTGGGGCGGTGGGCGAAAGGGGTAGAGGGGCACGTATGTATGGTGATGGATTAAAAAAAAGAAAAAGAAATACAAGATATTGTCTGCATTATGGAGATGAATACCATAAGAATAAAAACAGAAATGGCCAGAAAAAAATAAAATAAAATTGGGTGCTAGGGAGAAGTGAGCAAATCTATCTGTCATTATTTATCATTGGGAGCTAATAAATACTATGTTGAACATGGAAATACAGGTTTGAGTATCAAATAAAGTTATAAGGATAATCAGCAATTGTTGCTATTATTAGTTGGTATTTAACACTTAAATTTGCCAAGTGCTGTTTGAGCACTTCATATATAGTAACTCATTTAATTATCATACCAATCCTAGAAAGTAAGTGCTGTCATTATCTCCCTTTTACAGATAAGTTACAGACAGGATAAGTGACTTGCTCAAAGTCATATGGCAAAGGATGCAACCCAGGAAGTTTGCCTCTAGGGTGTATGCTCTTAGCCATTATGATATATTGCACCTTAAATATATCTCTTTCAAATTTACATACACTCAAATGTAAAACAAATGTAAACAATTTAAAAAAAAACACTAAAGAATTAATAAAAAAAATAACTAAAACCAAAAGATTTTTATAGTAACAAATATAAGTGGGCTAAACTCACAGATTAATAGAAAAAAATGAGGCAGGCCTATATATCCTGAAATTGAAAGGGTTTTGCAGATACTTATAAATAAGCAAGGTGAGGAAGAACACTGGAAAAATACAAATAATGTAGTTGGTCTCTTCTGTATTTTAAAAAACCCCTAAAATATGTGTACATGTATAAATAGAAGAAGGGCTCACATGTATACAGCATGAACAATGGGCGCCTTTTGGGAGGAGAGGAAGCTTAGCAGAAGTGAAGAAGAGAGACTTCTCAGCTTACTGTGTTTATTTTTATATTGTTTGAATTCTGCCAAAAATGTGTTATATAACTCATGTAAATATTTTTAGTGTAGGTAGGTAAATAAATAATATCAAGAAGGAAAAGGTCAGGAAGGACAGAATCCAAACTGTTAGCACTAAATATCTCTGGAAAGTAGAATTAGAGGTAATGGGGAGCAGATTATTTTTCCCTGTCTTACTATATAAACTTCTGTATTGTTTGAATTTAAAAATGTTACAGTGAGCTTTCTTGAATCAGAAAACAAAGAGAGTAGTTGATCATTTTCTCTTGCTTTCCCTCTTTTATATATTATCTGTTCCTATGCTTTACCCAATGACTAGGTAATTGAAAAAAAATTTTTTATTGTGTTCATAATAGCTTATAACATTGTGAAATTTCAGTTGTACGTTAATATTTGTTATACACCATATAAGTGTGCCCCTTCGCCCCTTGTGCCCACCCTCCACCCCCCTTCCCCCGGTAACCACTAATTTGTTCTTTTTCCATGAGTTTGTTTATATTCCATATATGAGTGAAATCATACTTTCTCTATCCAGCTTATTTTGCTTAACATAATGCCCTCAAGGTCCATCCATGTGGTTGCAAATGGGACGATTTTGTCTGTTTTTATGGCTGAGTAGCATTGCATTGTATATATAGACCACATCTTCTTTATTGAAGCATCATGACTAGGTAATTTTTAAAAAATTTCATTGGAACATAGTACATGAGTAGACTTCAGGAGATACGTGATTTTAATGAGATTTACAATTTAAAGACTTGGCTGCTCCTTGTTGTTATCATGTGAGTCTTAGCTTAAATGTTACCCCTCTGGTTAAATGAAGCTTTTCTTTTTTTTACTATCAAAGGAGCCCTCTGGTCTTTATCACATTTTCTTGTTAAATTATCATCATAGTATTGTCATCATCTATTCTTGCTTATTTTGTTTTGTTTTTTTTAAAATAATTTATTTTCCTCCACTAAAATATAAGATCCATGAGAACAAGAACAAACCCTGATCATCTTATAGCATAGGGCCTACAATAATGCTCAGCATATGGTATGCACTTAATAAATAGTTGTTGCATGAATGAAAAAAGTAATACTCATTCTTAAAAGTTCAGAAACTTAAGTTTTTATTAGGCCATCCAAGAATAATTTAGCTATGGTCTACTGATTGATGATAATTCATAGGAGACTAGTAATCAGAATACTAGTTTATTTATAAACTGGAGATTTATTATGTTTTTTTCCTAGCATTATTATGCCAAAACCAAATTTTTATCAAGAGTAAAAATTGAATAACACCTGTAAATTGGGAAAAAGAGAGACGGGCAGTATTAAAAAACTCTAAAACTATACTCTGGCAATAGATTGTATTGCCTAACAAGTACATTATCTAGTAAATGTTTGCTGTTGGTGCTGAGAATTGTGAGAGGCAGTATGAACGATTTGGTTTTGCTGGTCCAGTCATAAAAACAATAAAGTGACAGCCCAGTTGATGGTAGGTTATATTGTATACCTATGCAAATAAAGAAGAGCATTAAGTTAAACTTGTAGTTTGTTACAAATCAAAGAGCAAAAATAGAAGACGTAAGTAGTGGTTCCAAAAAAACCATTCAGAGTAATAGATAAGTACTTATTAAAGCTCATTGATGGAAATGCAAATTTCCATTTTCCATCTTTCTAAGTAGAATAAATCCTGAACCTGAATCATGTTTTGCCCATAAATCAAAACTACACCATTTAGTTTGAAATGACAGAGGTAGATAATAAAAAACCCTTAGAAATACTGGGAAAGATAGATAAGTGGTACACAAGTAGTAGCATTGATTAATTATTACTTTTCATGCGTGGTAGTGTAGTAGACAGGCAGTGTAGTATAATAGATCTTAAACTGTGTGCCTGGGATTCAGTCTTAGCTCTGCCTCCCACTAGCTGTGTGACCTTAGGTAAATCACCTGTCCTCTCTGTGCCTCAGTTTTCTCATCTTGGGGTAATAGCTCTTTCTTCATAAGTTCTTGGGAAGTTTAAACAAGAACATGTGTGTGTGTTTGTAGTTTTCAGAATGGTGCCTGGCAGATAGTACAGTACTACAAAAGTATTAGCCACTACTACTGTTATCTGACAAATATTGAGTGTCTACTATCGGTCACTGTGCTGAGGATGGGAAGACCCTGCCCTGGAGGAATGCACGGTGTGGTGAAGCTCAGGCTCTACTTCATCTTCCCTACTTTCATCCCAGTTCTTTTATTCTATATCTCGTATCTTATTTCCAAGAGAATAAATCCAAAGTTCCTACTTTAATCTCACTCTTTAATTTTTTCCCGTTTTGTTGCTATATAATTGATATATAACATTGTACTAGTTTTAGAGTATACAACATAATGATTTGATATGTATATATTGTGAAATGATTCCCCGGTAAGTTTAGTTAACATCCATCACCTCATAGTTACAAATTTTTTTTTTCTTCTGATGAGTACTTTTAACATCTGTAAGATACGTAAGTTCTGGGGATGTGATGTACAGCATGGTAACTACAGTTAACAATACGGTATTGTATATTTGAAAGCTGCTAAGAGAGCAGATCAGTCTAATTTTTACCTGATATTTAAAGAGACAGTTAGAAAACTGACTTGCCTAAAATAAAATATTTTAAAGTCATTGTAAATTTTGTTTCATAGATGTTTGTTTGCTACTAATGGGTGTGAGCAAGTTAGATATTCTATACCGGAGACTTCTCCTCACAAAACTTTTTATCAGAGGATGGGGAAGGCCAGAGGATCTCAAAAGGTAAGCATTTTGTCTGGAATGCTTGTTCTGGATTTGTTGTTTTAGTAAACATTTAAGATTTCATCTCAGTTACAGAATCCTTTAAATATAAACTGATTGGCAAACTAAGCATCAAACTATATAAAAAATGAAATTATTTCCTTTTCTCTTTTATCTTTTTAGTTATTGCTAAGTTTTAACCCATATAATCAAAATTGAACTATTTTTAAAGTAATTCAGATTTAAAAATAAAGAGCTCTCAGAAATACAGACTAGATTTTGAACTGTAATAATTTTTAAGTTGGTTAGAGTTTCCAGGGACTGAGCTTTCTGGGGTAACTTGAATTTGTAATGACTACAAAGCTGGGATATACTGTAGCTCATGGGAATATCTGGACTTAAGAAAATGAATTTTCAGGATTTGCGCCTTTAATTTTGAGTCTTATATATGTTAATTACTTTCTGAACAATGATATTTCTCACTTTTTTTCTGAGACAAAATGCCCAGCTTAAAAAAAAAACAACAACCTAATCTTTTTCTCTAACAATTAAAATTAAGTTTTAATATGGCTTATGAACTCGACATGCTAATTTTAGTCTCAATATAACGGGTATACTGAATTTTTTCCTTTTTTCCCCCTTACCATAATAGACTCTTTGAATTCAGGAAGGTGATTGGAAATCGAGAAAGATGTCAGAATCTGGTTTCAAGTGATTATCCAGTATACATTGATAAGGTATTTAAATGAAAAAATGCAATTATAGAAATTCTGGTTTAACATAAATATGTGGCAAGAATAGGTTGAATGTTGGAGTATAATAACAATGAACACTAAAATGTGAGTACAGTATAGATTTTTCATTTAGTATTTTTTAAAAAGCTGTATGTATCTTAACTGGTTGCTTGTAACTATATTCATGTATATTTGGGGGCAATATATTTAGTACTTGCCTAAACACAAGAAAATATTTAAGGCTGAATCTTTTGAGCCTCATTTTGTATCTTTAGGCTCATGAGGGTTAGAGTGAATTATTCAACATTTCAGAAGAATTGTAAGTACTACAGTGAAGTTCTCTAATTGAAGAATCAGCACATTAGAAGTTATTAGCAAAACAACTGTTAAATGACATCATAGGATGTTATGGGATGTAGTTAATTGCTGAGAGAATGGTAGAAAGAAAATGATATAAAATTAGAGAAGAAGAGAAATATATTTTGAAATAGTTTTTTTTTTTAAGCAACCACGTGTTTTTTTCTGTAAAATATTTCTAGGTTTATGGAATTGGATACTTGAGATATTGTTGGGGAGGGGTAGAAATGGGAGGGCTTCACATCCCTGACTGCCCTTCAACCAAAGTAGGCACTGAAAAAAAGTTTTCATTGAGTAGAACATTTTTATAGAAATACATCTATGATAGACGAAGATATCTTAGTCTGTGTGTGTACGTCTTGGTTTTGCTTTTCATTTAGATTGAAGAGCAGTCAGACTGTAAGATCCTGGATGGACACTTTGTTTCCCCCATGGCCCACTATGTGCCTGATATCATGCCAACTGAATCTGTTATTGCAAGGTAAGAAATTTTATTCAGAAAGTTAAACTAGTAAGTTATTTATGTTCTTTTAGAATTATAGTAATATCAACACCATGTTATTTCAAATTACTTAGTATTAATTACAATAATTACTTAGCATTATTCCCAATTAAATGTGGGGTGGAAAAGAGTAAAAATAGAGAGCGATAGTATGCATTTGAACTTACGTTGTTATAGCTTAAAACAGACTATTATAAATATATTTTATATAAGCCAAATCAGAAAGGAAGAGGTAAAACTGTCTCTATTTACAGATGACATGATATTATATATAGAAAAGCCTAAAGACTCCACCAAAAAACTGTTAGAACTAATAAACAAGTTCAATAAAGTTGAAGGATACAAAATCAGTGTACAAAAATCAGCTGCATTTCTATACACTAATAACAAACAATCAGAAAGAGAAATTAAGAAAACAATCCCATTTACAATCGCATCATAGAGAATAAAATACCTGGGAATAAACTTAACCAAGGAGGTGAAAGACCTATACACTGAAAACCATAAGACGTTGATGAAAAAAACTGAAGAAGACACAAATAAATGGAAAGATATTTCATGCTCATAGAATGGAAGAATTAATATTGTTAAAACGTCCATACTACCCAAAGCAATCTACAGATTCAGTGCAATCCCTATCAAAATTCCAGTAGCATTTTCCACAGAACTAAACCTCGAATAGCCAGAGCAATCTTGAGAAAGAAGAACAAAGCTGGATGTGTCACGCTTCCTGATTTCAAACTATATTACAAAGCTGTAGTAATCAAAACACTATGGTGTTGGCATAAAAGCAGACACATAGATCAGTGGAACAGAATAGAGAGGTCAGGAAAAAATCCACCATATATATATATATATATATATATATATACACATATATAGTCAATTAATTTACAATAGAAGAGCCAAGAATATACAATGAGGAAAAGACAGCCTCTTCAATAAATGGTATTGGGAAGACTGGAAAGCCACATGCAAAAGAATGAAATTAGACTACTGTCTTACATCATGTACAAAAATTAACTCAAAATAGAGTAAAGATGTGAATGTAAGACCTGGTATCATAAAACTCCCAGAAGAAAACATAGGCAGTAAGCTCCTTGACACTGGTCTTAGCGATGATTTTTTGCATTTGATACCAAAAGCAAAGTCAAGAAAAGCAAAAAATAAACAAGTGAGACTACATCAAACTAAAAAGCTTCTGCGCAGCAAAGGAAACCATCAACTAAATAAAAAGGCAATCTGCGAAATGGGAGAAAATATTTTCAAATCATATATCTGATGAGGGGTGAAATCCGAAATATAAAAAGCTCATAGAACTCAATAGCAAAAAAAAAAATCAATTAGAAAATGAGCAGAGAATTGGAATAGACATTTTTCCAAAGAAGACACACAGCAGGCCAACAAGTGCATGAAATTGCTCAGTATCACTGATCATCAGGGAAATGCAAAGCAAAACCATAGTAAGATGTCAGTTCACCTGTTACAATGGCTGTTATCAAAAAGACAAGAGATTACAAGTGTTGGTGGGGATGTGGAGAAAAGAGAACCCCTATGCCCTGTTGCTGGGAATGTAAATTGCTGCAGCTACTATGGAGAACAGTACGGAGGTTCCTCAAAAAATTAAAAATAGAACTACCATATTATCCAGCAATTCCACTTCTGGGTATTTATCTGAAGGAAACGAAAACGCTAACTCAAAAAGATATCGCCACCCCCAAGCTTATTGCAGCATTATTTACATTAGCCACGACATAGAAACAACCTAAGTGTCTATCAAAGGATGAATGGATAAAGATATACACACACATACACACACACAATGGAATATTATTCAGACATAAAAAAGAAGGAAATCTTCCCATTTGTGACTACATGGATGAACCCTGAGGACATTATGCTAAGTGAAATAAGTTAGGCAGAAAGACAAATACCCTATGATCTTACTTATATGTGGAATCTAAAAAAAACAAAACCTTGAACTCATATAAACAAAGAACAGATAGGGAGTTGGCAAAATGGGTGAAAGTGGTCAAAAGGTACAAACTTCCAGTTATAAAATAAATAAGTCTTGGGGATGTAATGTACAACATGGTGACTATAGTTAATAATACTGTATTGTATATTTGGAAGTTGGTAAGAGAGTAGATCTTGAAAGTTCTTATCACAGGAAAAAATATTTGTAACTTCACGTGGTGATACACGTTAACTAGACTTAATGTGGTGATTATTTCTCAATATATACATATATCAAATCATTATGTTGTACACCGGAAACTAATATTCTGTTACAGGTCAATTACATCTCAATTTAAAAAAAAGAAAGATTTTGGAAGCTACAAATGGGGAGTCATCAAGTATACATAGATACTTCCCCTACGTCCCTTTCCTGGGTGCTTCATGGTCTCTCACCTCTGCTTTATAACCCATGCCCATTTTCTCTGTGGGTAGGCTAGCTTTCTCCGTTTCTCATGCAGCTGGCAGAACATAGCTACTACAACCCCACAGAGCCTCCATGTCCAAAAGCTCAACAGGATCTAACTACAGTATGTCCTAATTCCAGATTACCAAAAGAGCAAATATTGCCCTAATTTGGCTTACACCTGGCCCAATCTGCTGTGGCTCAGATGGCCTGTACTCATCATCATGGAGCACTGGAAAACACTGCGAGAAGAGAGTATTATTTAAGCAGACAGACTGCCTCTACTAGATGGGTGGTCAGTTCGAGCTATAATAAAAGATTGCTATTAATTTAAAGCTATTCTCCAATAATGAAGTCTTTACATGCGTTGCCATGGGACAAAAGAAAACTACAAATAATAGCAAAGATGTCCAGCTTTTTGCAGAAAACATTTTAAAATGTTTTAATTTCCCCCAATCTTCAAAATATCAAGAAGCAGGACAAATGCTAAGAATGCAAAATGAAGCAATGTTGTTAACATTGTAGTTTTGATTACGAGATTGAAAATTAAGAGTTAGTTCCCTTGAGCACCAAACAGAAATAATCATCAAACCATCCTAAATTTACTTGTCTATGTTCCATTCAACAATTTATTGACAATAGGTTACTAGTGATATTGTCCCTTGCTCAAGCCAAGTAAGCTCAGAATTGAGGTTTATGTTGCCTGAGAATTTAGCCACCTAAGGGCAAACCTTGAGCTGACAAGAGTGCAGTAAATCAGTTTGGGAAGATAAAAAAGTTGTGAAGATGAATGGTGGTGATGGTTGCACAACAGTGTAAATATACTTAATGCCACTGCGCTGTATACTTAAAAATAGTTAAAATGGTACATTGTATGTTATGTATAATTTACCACAATAAAAAGAAGTCATATAGAAAAAAGCATTAAATGAGAGGACCAAAATATTACAATAATAATAAGACAAATAGAGAAAACTATGTTTGTTTTTTCTGGCATAGATTGCTTTTACCTCCAAGTATCAAAATTTTAATAAATCAGATCCTGTGATACACTTCACATTGAAAATCTAAAGAGATAACAAGCCATTTTATGGATACATCAACAGTTTGTACAGCCAAGCATTATTCCTGCTGAGAGAAAAAGCAGAGCTATCTGAAGAGTTGTTTTTTCTAAGACTTAATCATATATATTGATGTCTCTACAAAATAAGAAAATTTCATTATGCATTTATAAAGTTGTGGTATTGAACAGGGTAAAAATGATTACAATAAATTTTCTGTTTATATTGTAATTGATTTTTTTTTTTTTCTGAAGAAGACTTGCCCTGAGCTAACATCTGTGCCAATCTTCTTCTATTTTGTACATGGGTTGCTGCCACAACATGGCTGCCAGTGAGTGGTGTAGCTCTGGGCGCGGGAACTGAACTCAGGCCGCTGAAGCAGAGCATGCAGAACTTAACCACTAGGCCATGGGGCTGGCCCCATAATTGAATATTTTAATATCCTAACACAAAGCAAATTTACAACATCTTTGTTGCCTTTGGGCAAATATTAGTTTAATTAGTCAATTACAATTTGAATGTCAAAATTCTGAATGGTCTTTTCTCCTGAATAATTTAATTATGAAACTTTTAAAAATTGAAAGTTTGGAGGCCGGCTCTGTGGCTGAGTGGTTAAGTTCGCGGGCTCTCCACTGCAACGGCCCAGGGTTCGGATGCTGGGTGTGGACATGGCACCGCTTGTCAGGCCATGTTGAGGTGGCATCCCACATCCCACAACTAGAAGGACCTGCAACTAAGATATACAACTGTGTACAGGGGGCGTTTGGGGAGATAAAGCAGGAAAAAAAAAAAAAAAGATTGGCAACAAGTTGTTAGCCCAGGTGCCAAAAAAAAAAAATTGAAAGTTTGTATTACAAGTCTTTTAAAGAGAATTTCACTGATGTTTTATTTTAAATAGATTCCAATTTATTGTGCCTAAAGAATGGAATAGCAAATATAGACCCGTATGCATTCATCTTGCTGGAACAGGAGATCATGTAAGACTTTATTATAACCCTTTAATCCCTAGTTTGTTAACATACTGTCCTTAACAGATGTGGTGATTATATTCTTTAAGTATGTCATCTCTTCTTTCCTTAGCATTACTGGAGACGACGAACACTAATGGCTCGTCCTATGATTAAAGAAGCCCGAATGGCTTCCTTGTTGTTAGAAAACCCTTATTATATCCTTTTGTGATACCTAGAAATCTTTTTTCTTTTATAGATTTAGTTATCAAAAAGAATGATAGATAGTAATCAACTTTTCTAAACCAGTTAAATTTAGTCATCAGTTCAGAAAATACTTAAGAAGTAAGTGAAAAGTTGTTTCATGCCTTTTAAAAACCAATGTAAGGATTGTGCTTCTGTAATATAATAAGATAAAGAGTACTTATATTTCTTGTGAGACTTATGCTGGATTTTAATATTAATAAGTCATGTTTGCTATTAGGGAAATCCTCATGTTCTAAATGCATTTATATTTAAGTATCAGTTGAGGTTTAGAACAGTTCTTAACTTGATTTTCAAGATGACGTCAGACAATTCCCAGAAGAAGAAAAGAAACTGATGCACAGATATAAAGAAATATTCAACGTTGCTGGTAATAAGAGAAATGTAAAGTTAAAGCAACAATTACTGAAGATTTAAAAAATAAAACACAATAGTCATTGAGGCTGTTGTGAAATGGCCTCATCTTATTACTGATGACTGTGAAATCAGTTTAACCCTTTGGGAAAGCATTTTTATCATATGTATCAGGAGCCTTAAAAAATCCCATATCCTGGGGCCGGCCTGGTGGCACAGCAGTTAAGTGCACACGTTCCACTTGCGTGGCCCGGGGTTTGCCGGTTCGGATCCCAGGTGCAGACATGGCACCACTTGGCAAAAGCCATGCTGTGGTACGCATCCCACGTATAAAGTAGAGGAAGATGGGCATGGATGTTAGCTCAGGGCCAGTCTTCCTCAGCAAAAAGAGGAGGATTGGCAGTAGTTAGTTCAGGGCTAATCTTCCTCAATAAAAAAAAGTCACATTTAAAAAAAAAATCTCATATCCCTTGACAGAGTGATTTTGGGAATTTTATTTACTTATTCTGGGAAATTTAGTCCAAGGATAAAATGCTAAGAAAAGAAAAAATGATAGAAAAGGAAACAGATGTTTTATAGCTTTATAGTAGTAAAACATTAGAAATATCTTGAATGTCTAACAATAGAAAAATGGTTGAGTAAATTGTGGTTCATAATACAGTCATGCACAGCATAACGATATTTCAGTCAATGACAGACCACATATGTGATGGTGGTGCCATAAGATTAGTACCATATAGCCTAGGTGTGTAGTAGGCTATACCATTTAGGTTTGTGCGAGTGCACTCTATGATGTTCCCAACAATGAAATCACCTAAGGTCACATTTCTCAGAATGTATCCCTGTCATTAAGTGATGCATGACTGTATTGGAATATTATGCAATTTGTTGTGTTATGTTTATTGCTCTACCACTTACTACCTGTATAACCTTGGCCTGTTACTTAACCTTTTAGTATCTCATTTTTTTCATTGGTAAATGCAAATAATCTCTTAGGTTATTCAGAGTATTAAATAGTTAATACTGTCTAGGGTACTGCCTGGTGAATAACAAGCATTCAGTAAACTTTAAAAGTTTATTATTATTAAAAAGTTTACAATAATGTATGAAAAGTATTTATAATGCAAAAATTGGATATAAAAGTCTAGGTATGACATAGTTATGCAAAAAACCTAAAAATGGAAAGTCCATTAGAAAGCTGTGCATAAAGAAAAATACTGGAAAGAAATATACCAAAATATTAATATGGTTATCTGTACATAAAGTAGTTTTTCTTCTAATATGCTTTTCTGTATTTTCTATAATAAACATATAAATGTAAAGAAACCAATCAACTGCATTTTAAAATTAAATTGAAAATTGCACAACCCTGTGACTATACTAAAAACATTAAATTGTACACTTTAAATGTGTATTGTATGGTATGTGATTATATCTCAATGAAGCTGTTCAAAAAAAGAAAAAAATTAAGTTGAAAAACCTAAGAATTTCTAAACAGCCTATTTGAGATAACTAGAAAATAGTTATTTCAGTATTAAATTGTCTTCAAATTTAACTACTTTGGTTAAGTTAATGTATTTTGAGACACAGAGTATATTTAATACTTTAAAACTTTCTCTTTGACCCACCTTCTTAAATGGCTGCAGGAAACCCAAGGACCAAGTGTAAGTATGTGTCACCTTCATTTTTATACCAAATTTTCAGCAATATTAAAATTTTGGTAAGCATTTCTAAGTTTAATATCCAAGTGTTATTGGGGGAAGAAATTCTGTTATAAAACTGTAGTAGGAATGTTGACTTAAATTTTTATTTTAAGCTTTTTGTATTTTCTTTTTTTTCTTTCTTCCTTTTTTTTTCTGAGGGAGATTCACCCTGAGCTAACAACTGTTGCCAATCTTTCTCTTTTTGCTTGAGGAATATTGTCCCTGAGCTAACATCTGTGCTAATTTTCCTCTGTTTTGTATGTGGGTCACTGCCACAGCATGGCTGCCAGTGAGTTGTGTAGGCCTGCGCCCAGGAACTGAACCCAGGCTGCTGAAGTGGAGCTCACTGAACTTAACCACTAGGCCACTGGGCTAGCCTCAAGCTTTTTGTATTTTAAATGTCTGATAAACAGATAAATAAATTTAAATAGGCTAGCTGAAGACATATTTTATTCGTAAAACTATAACTGAAGAAAATTTTTTCCTTTTTAAAGTACATTTACTTTGTGAAATTAAGCAATACTCTTTTTATTCTTGCAATGCATAGTATAGATAATCTGAAGATAAACTTCCTCTTTCTGGGCTTTTAAAATGATGAACTTTGAAGGCATTTTTTTTGCATTTCCATAATCTGTGTTGTGTTTGGTTTGAGTTCATTCAGTAAATATTTGACTCTAGACACTGGGAAGACAGCAACAATAAGACAAAGCCCTTACTTTCATAGAGTTTGTATTCTAGTATAGGAGATAGATAAAAATAAGATAATTTTAGATATTTATCAATACCATGATAAAAATAAAGCGAGGCAATGGGATAAAGAGTAATAGAGGGCAGGGGGGCCGGCCCACTGGCGCAGCAGTTAAGTTCGCACGTTCCGCTTCTCCGTAGCCTAGGGTTCACCGGTTCGGATCCCAGGTGCGGACATGGCACTGCTTGGCAAAAGCCATGCTGTGGTAGGCGTCCCACGTATAAAGTAGAGGAAAATGGGCATGGATATTAGCTCAGAGCCAGTCTTCCTCAGCAAAAAGAGGAGGATTGGCAGTAGTTAGCTCAGGGCTAATCTTCCTCAAAACAAAGAAAAAAAAACGTAATACAGGGCAGATGCAGGGTTGGAGCAGTGTTAGATATGAGGACATGATATAATGAGAAAGAGCCACCAAAGTGAAGACCTGGAGGAAGATCAGCCTTAGTGAAGGAAGAATAAATGAAAAAGCCCGACGTAAGCACCAGGTGTGAGAGTAGGACAAGACGAGATCAGAAAGTAGGAGATTACGAAGAGCCACCATGCTTTGAATTTTACTGTAAGTGCAGTGGACAACCACTGGAGGATTTTAAGCACAGGAGTGATCTGATTTAATGTTTTTCAAGGCTTGTTTTGGCTTACTGGGGCAAGAGTAGCAGCGGAGAAATCAAATAGGAAGCTATTGCAATAATGCAGGGAAAAAAAGAGCGACTTTAAGATGGGGGCAGTGGAGATGGAAGGAAGTTCCAATGGATTTGAGATATAATTTAGAAGTTGAAATGATAAGACTTTTTGTTAAAATCGACATTGTTGGTAGGAAATCAAAAGTTCTGACTTGGACATGTTAAATTTGTGATGTCTGTTAGACCTGCAAGTGAAGAAGTTAAGTAAGGAGTTGGAAAATGCTGGAAAGGTAGATTTAGAAGTGACATGTTCTCTACGGTCATGATGAAAGTGGGGTGCGGTGGGGGCAAACCTATATCCTATGAAAGATAGTTTATAATAAACTTGGTGAAACCTTGTGAAAAATTAAAGTCCAAGCTAAATAGTTGAAGAATTTTTACTCTAGAACCAAGCTCTGAATTCAGAACTAGGTGTGTCATTTTTACCCTGTCTATAGGTGATTAAAAACCAAAGAGTTTGAGTTGTGGGAGGCAGCATGGGTTTAGTAGAAAGACTGACTTTGGAGTCATACAGACATAGGTTGGAATTGTAATTTGCCATTTACTAATTGTATGACCTGGGCCTCTTAAATAATAGTTACCTCATTTATAAGAGTGACTACTATATAACTTCTTCCATGCAGAATTGTTGTGAGAATTATAATGTTTATAAAATATCCTATCACATATTATGTACCCAAGAAATAAAATAATGCTCCAATATATTCGATTTTTCTCACATAATTCATCATCAGTAAGAAATGGCTTGCAATTTAAATAATAAACAATTCTCTGTCTCTCTCTTTTTTAAAGCCATCTTAAGCCTATTTTCATCAAACGTGCTTAAACAATTTGAGACAGGGTCCATCATTATAAATAACCACTGTCCCAGAACCTCACATCAGTAACTTCTATATAAAGGAGCAAACTGAGGTGAACCTAAGAACTCAAACTTCCGTACCAGGCCAAAATAAATAATCAGGGGAATTATGTGATCATAAAGAGAAAATTAGAATGAGGACAGGAAACAAATATAAGGATAAATGGGCTTTTTTTTTTTAATGAAGCCATGAGCATGATCTATTTTGACAAATGATAGCATAGTTTCCATAAAGAGAAACCCTGCCTTAAGGACCTAGAACTCTGAGAGGTTGTGGTAGGACCCTGGACATAGCTCTTTTGGAGCCAGAATTCTGTTCTTCACAACTTGGCATTCCTATGGCACCTGGTTCTTTGCACATAATTATTCCATGTAGGCATATAATAAATAACCATTGATAAAATGAATTTTTTACACTTTGACAAAGTTTCATCCAGTATGATGGTTGTATTCATGCAATTATTATGTGAGTATGTCTTTATATGAATTAAATTTTGAAAAATAGATTCTAGCTTGGTCCCTTTAGTAATAAATATTATTTTTTACCATTATCTAGGAGCGCTTCTGGGATCAAAAAGATGTATTTAAGTACATCTTTATAAGGAAATGTACTTAAATGTAAAATCAGTTTCTAAAAACAAAAAATTCCAGTTGAATTGGTCTTTATTTAAATTAATCAAAATGTTGAATAAAATAATTATTTTCCAATATTTTATTTTATTCATAAGTTGTGTATTTTGTGAAAGTAAGCAATATACTTAAGATTTCAGTAATACATGAGCATAGTATTAGGTTAAATTCTTTTACATTGCTTTTAAAAAATTTTTAGGCTTTAAATTCTATGGTAACAGTTTCTTTCTATGGGGGGACAACTATAAATTTGTCTTTCCTTATATCAATGGTGGTGATTTAAAACTAAAAATTTGCAGTATAAAAATACTATGTTCCCATAAATATTTTAAGTTTTTTTTCACTGCTATCAAATAAATAAGATATTCTTTTCTGGACTTTAAAATAGTTAAATAGTTGAAATTCAATGAAGATTATATGCTTTAAAGCAGATGTAACTTTTTAAAAATAAGTTTTAGGTGATTAATATGTAGAACAATGTTAGCAGCCCTTTAATTCCATTAGTTTATTCCAGTTTTACTTAGCTATCTGGTTCTTTAAAAGAAAAACATCAAGTCTGACTGCCTTTTGTAAATTTGCATATATTAAAATGTAAATACATAAAATAAGTAATTTTCTCTTTTGTTTTGTGAGGCTAGAAGATCCAGCTTAAAAAACGTATCTGACCTCTTTGTGATGGGAGGAGCTCTTGTTCTGGAATCTGCAGCGCTCTTGCACTGGCTAGAGAGGGAGGGTTATGGCCCTCTAGGAATGACTGGAATATCCATGGGAGGACATGTAAGCCTTTTCATTTCACCTGATATTTAATTGTGGTTATGTTTATAAGATCTGGGGAATCTAGTTACTTTAAAAATTCATTTTGGGTACAGAATTAATTTTACTTTTGGTGAAAGCAGAAATAGATTCTAAACTTACATTCCACTTATGAAGTGATGATATTTTTTTGTATGATTTGTGTAAACATTGATTGTATTACTTACTCCACAGTTATATCTCAGGTATTGGATTATATTTTTTAAAAGTTTATTATAAAACTTAACTGTTCAAGTCTCAAATATGAATGCCTTATTTTGCTGTTAAATTGGTGAAGATAGCTAATGTGGAAAATACTTTTCATTTATCTCTTATCGCTATCGCCACTATCACCAACCTATTCTACCTTTGTCTTCTAGAGTATACTAAAATGGCCTCCTAATTGGTTTCTCTGCTCTAGTCTTTTCTCTCATTAATCTTTTTCCTAACAGTTTTTCTCTACCCTATAATTAGAGTGATCTTCCCAAATCTGATCTCTGCTCTCTCCTGCTTAAAACCTGCCAGAGGCTTGCTGTTGCACTGGCTCTAGCTATGCTAGTGTTGGCATCCTTCTAGTGCCCCCGCATTCCCTTTCACCTAGTCAAGTAACAGCTTGCCCTTCAGGTTCCAGTTTAGAGCTAACTTCCTATGAGAAGCTCTTCCTTACTCCCAGCCTTAAGCCAGACTATACTTCATCTCTCCTTAGTACTTATTTCACTGTACTATGACTACTTGTTCAGCAGTCTGTTTTCTCCATGAAGCAGTAGGTTCAGTGAGGGCCAGTAATATGCTCTGATTCATTACCTGGACATATTAGTCACTCAGTACATTAAAAAAAAAAAATATATATATAGTAGCAAAATATATATCATATACATATATATAGTTTTCTGTAAGTCATTTGAATTATAAAATTAAGTTGAAAAACTTACTTAAATTCAGAGCAACTATCAAAGAGTGAAACTGATAAAATTAGCTTCAAAAACTTACTCAAATTCAAAAAAACTACCAGACAGTGCAACTGAAGAGTGGAAAAGGATTTATTTTCCTACCTAGTAATATTTCCATTGTTATGACCTATGTTCAGGTCTTCTAACTTGGCCTTCTTATCATTTTAGCTTCCTTGAATCACTTCTTCACTTCAATGCCACTCCTTTGTTGAGGCCTCTTTATTAATTCCTCGTTTTCTCCAGAACAAAGGGACCTCTAATCTGATCCTGATCAATCTTTCCAGCTCTTTCTGTCTCCCCAACCCTGTCGACCACACGTGCCCTATTGACCAGCCAAACTGAAGTATATTGGCTCCTCCTCCCCACCAGCCAATTGCTTTCTATCTTGCCTTTGATCATACTGTCTTTTCTATATGGAAGAGAAGACCTTATCTTTCATTTTCCCTGAAAGACTCAGCCTTCTCTGATTCCTCTAGCCACAAATAAACATTTCCCTTCTCTAAACACACACGTTACATTATTTTATATCAGTTGTATAACCTACTTTGTAGTTCACCAAATTCTTGGCATCTTTCCGTCACCCTCAGAGGTCTGCGATTTTATAGTTGTGATATTGCTGTACTGAGCTAGTCACTCAGGTAATGAGTGTGCTTAGCGTGCTGCCCCGCATCGACACCTCAGCATGTTTGCTCTGTATTTGCCCAGTAGAAGTAGCTCTCTGTGAAGAGTCTTGAGGTTACTTAAAATTTTCTAATATATTTTATTGCTTTCTAAGGGGGAAGTTCTATGTCATTGTTTAATTTATGATTTGGGGAGTTTAAGAGGTTGTTAGACATTCTCATGAGTGTTTAGAGACTTTGTGTTCATCTCTTATCTCAACAACTACTATACAAACTACTACATTTATTAAATATTTTGCGTTTTAATGAATAGAAACTTTAAACAGCAGCTCTCTAACTGACTGTGTCAACATGTTACAGATGGCTTCCTTAGCGGTATCCAACTGGCCTAAGCCCATGCCATTGATTCCATGTCTGTCGTGGTCCACAGCATCTGGGGTCTTCACTACGGTAATTTAATTGCAATTAATACATACAGAGCTATATATAATTAAAAGTAATTTGGGGGGAGGGTTTCCAAAACCACCCCCAGGTTTGGTGATTCACTTAGAAGAAATCACAGGACTCACCAAATAGTTGTCCTCATGACGAAAACATATTACAGCAAAAGGATACAATGCAAAATCAGCAAAGGTAAAAGGCGCATGGGGCAAAGTTTAGAGGAAACCAGGCACAAGCTTTCAGTGGAGTTTCACAGGAGGTGTTTAATTCCTCCAGCAATGAGTTGTGACACTATATGTGAAGTGTTGTCCATCAGTGAAACTCTTTTGAGCCTAGGAGCCCAGGGTTTTATGAGAGTCACTCACTTAGGCACCCTCTGCCTAGCATGTACCAAAATTCCAGAAGGAAAGCAGGTGTTCAGCAGAAGTGACATTGTTTGTACAGGCAATTTAGGCAGAGTGACCTACTTTATCATTTAGGAAGTTTTATATCAGAGTAAAGAACTAGTCAAGATTCCAGACACTAGTTGAGGGCCAGTCTTACAAGCAGAACTTTCTAAAGATAGGAAATCTCAAGCCTGCTATGTTAACTCTTTTCTGCACAGTAATAATAATAAAATTATTGGACAAAATGCTTTATGGTGTGATTTGATCTTAATTTGATTCATTATTTCAGGGCGTGCTGAGTAAATCAATTAATTGGAGGGAGCTGGAAAAGCAGTATTATACACAGACAGTTTATGAGGAAGAAATTATTCACATGCTTGAATATTGTGGAGTAAGTATTGTTAATTTCTGCATCACACTGGGGAAAAAAGTTGTGTTTAATGATTCAAATTTTTTAAAAATTGCAGATATTTTAAAAAGCAGTACTATTTTTTACTTTTTAAAATTCTTCTTTTTAAGATAAAATAAAAGTACAGAAAATCATGCAAAGCAAATGAACGGTTTACTACATTTATTAAATCGCTAACGCATTTGTAATACATCAATAATAGAACTTGACCACCCAACCCAGAAACTACTTCCATGTGTCCTAATCAAAAGGCCCTCCTCCCCTACTGTTAGTTATCATTATCCTGACTATTAGACCAATTACTTCCTTCTGTCTTTAAAGTAATTTTATTGTCCAAACCTGCATCCCTAGACACTACAGTTCTTTTATTTGATGTGTCTTTTAAGTGTCTTTTAACCTATAAGTTCCCTTTGAGCCCTTTCTTTTCCTTATCATTTATATGTTGAAGAACTTGGGCTACTTACCTGTAGTTTCTCACAGTCTAGGTTTTTCTGATTGCATTGTCCTGGTACAGGTTAGCATGTTCCTCCTGCTGTATATTGCCTGCAAATGGGCAGCTAGGTCTGGAGACTTGATTAAACTCAGTTTTTATTTCTTTGGTAAGAGCATAGGAAGCATTTTATATTAAACGATGTTTCTTTTTTTTCCTTTTATTCAGACAGATTCTTTCAAAATGGGGAAAGAGTTCGTGAAACGCTTCCCAAGCAGTGCAGACAAGCTAACTAACCTTAATCTGGTGTCTAGAACTTTAAATTTAGATATGATGGACCAAGTTATGTCCCCAAAACCTGCTGAGTGCCATAAATCTAGTAAAACATCTATCAGTGCCACATCAGAAGGACTCTTGTTGCAAGATACCTCTAAGATGGAGTGCTTCAATCAAACACTTTCAACCAACAAAAGTAGTTATATGAGTTGCAATCCTCAGTCACACCACCTACTCAGTAAAGAACAAAGAAGAAACAATCTTCAGAAGGAATCTTTAATATTTATGAAAGGAGTCATGGATGAATGTACTCATGTAGCAAATTTTTCAGGTACTAATTTTTACATGAAATTGAGAATATTTGCTGATGTGTAAATATTTGTGAAATATTCTTGAGGATGGTTTACAAGATAATTTCATATTTTCAAGAGTATATTTATTTTTTGCTCCAGAATGTATTTTCCAAGGTAAGTCGGTTATTTAAATGTATATTTTATCCATGAAAATCTAAGACCATCTTATTAATTCATTTAAAAACATTGAATTTTTTAACTTCTTTAAAATATTCATCTTATTGTATTAGAGATATGATATTGTGGTATATTATAGTTGATTTTAATAATCTGAAAAGTTTTTGTTTGACAAATGTTTCACTTACTGCATTGTATGATGTATTTTATTTTCTAATACAATTAATAGTATTCATATAAAAATCTTAGAGCTTTTTAAAAGTATATGTGTTTCATTTTTAAAAATCCTATACCTAGTTCCAGTTGACCCAAGCCTCATTATAGTGGTGCAAGCCAAAGAAGATGCCTATATTCCACGAACAGGAGTTAGAAGTCTACAAGAAATTTGGCCTGGTTGTGAAATCCGATATCTAGAAGGGGGTCATATTAGTGCTTATCTTTTTAAACAAGGACTATTCAGGTAAGATGATTTGTCTAAGCATCTGTTTGTTTTTTTTGCTTCAACAAATATAAAAGATTGGGTCTTTTTATTGTACATTTTAGTCCTCTTATTTCCTCCCTCCTTCCCTCATTTCTCACATCGTGGTACTCTTTCCTATCTTGTCCCTTTATTTTCTTTTTCTTCTGGAGAACTAGGAAATCGTATATAATAGGCATGCTTTCCTGTGTGGTTTTACCCTCTTTAAATATTAATGTCTAGGTATTTTAGGGTGTAGGGAGGAACAACAGGGTTTGCAAAACTTGCTGTGGTTCATCATGAGTTCTTCACTCCACTCTGATGTTTTTCTCTCAGAATGGCCTGAGCATCTGTGTATTAATCTAGCAGTGTTTTTCAGTATCAAGTGAATATTAAACCTTAAATGAGAAGTGAAATATTGGCTTTAATATTAATAACCGTATATGACTCCAGTATTGGTTAGAACTTATAAAAACTTTTATGCTATAACTCTAGTTTTTTTATATCCTGCATTATTTCTACTTTTATTCAAATTTTATGGTAAAAGGTATCATTGGCATATATTTATCATTAATGATTAAATAAATTAGATCACATAAAGTGCTTAGATCAGTGCCCTACGCATAAGTGTTCCAAAACTGCCAGCTGGATAGCTATATAATAGAAGAATTGTGTGTCTATATGTTTGACATGTTTTAGCTCTTTTTAGTCTAACAAATAATTCTTTGTATGTTATTACTTATTTAGTTCAACTTACAGACATCACCTTTTTGAGAGACAGACTAATTCTTTAAGTCTGTAATGTCTTGAAGCACGTAGTAAACCTTTTTTTATAATATGATCTTTTAAAAGCTATCCACTCAGCATTTGAGTTATAATAGTCACCTTGTTAGTTGGTGAATCAGCAGACCTACCCAATACTCAAGTGACCTTCGGGCACAGCAAAACTAAAACAAAAAACAAACAAAAATTCTGAGTACTTAGCGCTGCTAGGATTGCTCCAGAAGAGTCTAAAGTTCTGTTAGGCTGCTTTAGTAAATCAGAATCAGATTTCTTTTACTCTGGTATATCTAAGTGGGAGTGTAGCTGAGAGGCATTAGGAAGAATAGATATAAGCAAAGTCAGGTGTAAAAGTCAAAAATGCTAATTTGAAGGCTTCATTTGAGAAAGAGATGAATGTTAGTTATTACCATTTGCCAGGTACTAGAGCGATTGCTTCATATCTAATTGTCCCCTTTAAACAGAAATACGGGGAACAAAAAGATTAAATAACCTGCTCAGGTGGAGTCACGACTAAGCTATTTGGCCTCTCTTCGTCCCCACCAGTGACTTCAAAACCTAACAGAGTTTAGATGACACTGGGATAGTAGAATTTTAAAAAATTCAGTCTTTTCACTTACCAGATGTAAAACTAAAACAAGCCACTCCTTTATGTACTCTAATATTTTGTGTTGTTATTTAGAACTTATTGGTAATACAAGTGAATAAGAGACTATTGAGATGATTTAAAAGGCACACGTATACCTCTCCTAACCCTCTTCATACCACGTACACAAGCCCAGATTACCACTTTAGACATCAGCAGGTAAAAGAAATCCAGGTTCATTCTACCAGAGCAAGTACCCAGGACTAACTCTGGGGGAAAAAACTATCCAATGGACAGACACCTCAGGGCCCTCTCTCCCTCTCAGCTGCCCTCAAAACAAAATCTCTTTGTGTTTACACCAACACGCAAATGTCTGTCTGTGATTTGTTTCCCTTGTTATTGTTTGTTACATTTTACAAGGGACAAATTTTTGAGCCAAATGAATATAAGTGTGATGGAAAGCTATGTCTTCCAGACATATTGGAAATCTTAATCTGCTAGCAGGCTGCCCGTTTTAAAGATAATTATAATATCTTTTTAAGGATGTGGGGAAATACTTAGTCAAACAAGTAGGATACAAAATTAATATGATCGCGTAGTAATTATTTATAGACATATGCATGTGAAAAAAAGCCAGGAGGAAATATATGAAAAGATTAATAGTAGATACCTTAGAGTGATGGGATTATGACTATTTTCCTTTCTATATTTTTGGTTTTCTGAATATTCTACAATGAAAATGTATTTTGCAATAGGAAAAAAACAAAGTAAGGTTTAAAAATAATATCTTATGGACCTGGGTCAGGTCAATTTGACTCTTCCGTCCCAATTAAAATATTAAAATACCTAGTGAAGTTAATGTAGGAAACTAAGCATTTAGATTTTCAGTTGCTAGGAACATGTTTTTTGCAAACAAAAAGCATTTCTATCATAATCTATGAAATAACTTGAATACTACATTTTGAAAAGTTATGAAAAGTTTATTTTCAACAAGTGACTAAATAAAAAGAAACTATTTCCTTTTTCTTTTATTTTATATATTATACATATATATATACATATTATATAAATTCTAGGGCACAAAAAAGTGCTTCACAGCAAAAGATGGTGCTTCTGAACCCATCATCAACCGGTTGGAAGCACGTTTGAGGTTTTCCGGTAGTGGTGAAGTTACATGGATCAAACACCCAGGCACCTGCCTCTTTCACAGCTGTTTGGAGAGGAGGTCAGGTTGCAAGGCACAGGTAATTTTGGAAATAACTTATAGGAAATGTACTGTCTGTCCCCCTTTTCTGCTAATTACTTGTAATTTTTCTTTCGTATTTAATTTTAGACGAGCCATCTATGATGCATTTGAACGCTTTCTCCATAAATATGCTAATTAGTTGGATCACTGTACGTAACCAGTGCGGCCATCATGTTTCTTACGAAAGGAGTTTCATCGTTTGATGATGTGAAGACCAAGCAGACAGCTCTGTAGATCAATTTAGTCTGGAATCCAGTGTCACAGATCAGTCAACTACAATCTTTAAATACCTTTCAATAACTTTAAACCAATATTTGGATGAAATAATGTTGAGGTATTTTGTTATTGTTTGTGGGAATCCCATATATTCGATATCTAGTCTGTTGTTACTATTTATGAAAACTTTAAATTTTTAATAATGAATAATTTATTAATTTAAAATAAATTTATTCATAGAAACCCTATTTGTTTTTAAAGAACTACTAAACTGAACTGTTTTTAATACATCAGCCTGTATTATAAATCCTTATATGATATTTCTACTATTGATTTGAGAAACATGTTTCTTTCTTTTATGGATCCATAGTGAATTTATAATCTTATTTTAACTTTAGTTTTCTGCCGTGGAAATACGTTTAATGTGTAAAATCAGTTTTAACTTTGAATTCTAAAAAATCCTGATTGCTTCATACTTAAGTACTTTTAATAATTAAAATGAATGTGGGAATGCAGATGAGATGCATAAGACGTGGCTAAACTTCAAAGCTTTGCCAAATATTAAGTTAGAAAAAAATGCCACACATATTTCTCCTACTTACAAAGTTTCAATCCATGAAAAATGGAAATAATGAAAGACTTATTGCATTAATTGATAGATACTGTGTCTTAACATTTTCTTGTACATCTACTCTGGGTTTGCTAAATTAGGTCAAGTACTTAACAACTTTGGCTTTTTAATTCCAGAAGTTAATGGCCACAAATGTCCCATATAAACTTTGTTTTACAGAAAAGATATGATAACTACTGACTTTTTAAATTGCATGATTATATGGCTAGATTTGGTGCTTTGTTTTTATGTTAAACTCTCAAGCTGAGAGCAAAAATGTTTTCAAAAGTAGAAAATATTTTTGGGTATTGTGTCAAGGTTTGGGATAAATATATTTGAGTTTTATTTATTTGAAATCTGTGTTACCAATGGATTATTTTAAAATATGTATTCCTAGTCTAGTAAGGATATTTGAATTATAATGTACCTTTGTAGCCTTTTTAAAGGCTATTTTATTTGTCTCTCTAATGCCTCCACCACCTTAATTTTTAAAAACTATTAATGTGAAGTCATTGATAGCATACAAAGTCGTCAATTCTGTAAAACTCCTTTGGCATAACAAACCAACATAGTTACAGCCATTGGAGCTATAGCAATTTTACACGTTCAGACTATAATCTTTACTTTTCACACAAACTATGAAACGTAGTAAAGTTCTTCAACAAAAGACCCTTTAAAAATAAAGTTTATTGTCAACTGAGTTACAAGTAGTTTCCTATGTATGTAGTGAGGCAAATGATTGAATGCTTTCTGAACAATGACTTTAGTAAAACCAATACTTTATTTTTCTATAAATATTTCTTACTAAGCAATAATGTACTATGGTGTGTGACTTTCTATTTGTAAAAGAATGAAATTTCATTTTAATGAACTCTTAGGCATAACTAATTTTTCCCAAACAAATGTGAAAGAAGATATTTTAAAAATTTCATCTCTTAACCAAATGTTTTAAGAATATATCCATGCAAGTACTTAAATTGATTGGTTCAAAGTGCAAAATACTTTTTCTTAAAGTTTTTTTAATCCACTCCCTCCAAAATAGTGGCTTGAGCTTTAAAAAAAAGTAGATAGTTGGATGGATGGATGGATGGAGACAACAAACATATTCAGAGAAGTGCTTCTGCCATTTTGAGGATTGGGTACAGAAATTCATTTAGGCCAGAGTTACAAACTGGCTGTTGAAACAGGCCAGCTTGGCCCATAGTTATTTTATTTGGTGTGCATAATACTTCAAAATATTTTGAATTTGTAAAGTGTTTAGATTGGGCATGCATTCACCAGTTTGCCACAGTCCACTGGACTTTCTCTTGCACCAGACTACTTCACTATTTTGTGTTTCCTACCTAGCAGTGAAGACATCTGAGTTTGAGACCCCTGATTTAGATCTGTGGTTAGAAAAAGTTTCTGAATTTCATGATTTGCTGTTGTAATTACTATTAAATCATTTTAACATAGGCATTTTAGATTGTTTCTTATGAATGTAATCTTTTAACGTGGTGCTTTCTCTTGTAAAGAATATTGAATTGTTAAGACTGTAACGAAAATTTTTAAAATGATTTCCAAATATTTTATACTTCACAATAAAAATCTATTTTAAAAGTTAATTATTTTTATTTTCAAGAGGTATCATTCTAAATACAGAAAACACGTCACATTTGACTAATGTATCCAAACTTGAACTGAGTATGTGTTCCTCCTTAGTTATATTATGACCCAAACAAGGTAAGGCAGAAATAAGCAAGGGCGGCTCTAGCAGAACAGTATTCAGTATTTACAACAAGGGCAGATTTCCCCCAAATATGTATGATCTCAGGGAAGCCAGCACTCTGACAAACTAGTTATCTGAATGTTGTATAACTTACTATTGGGTATGTTTACATTTATACTAGTAAATGTACTGCAAACAATTAAAATCTAGAGATAAGAACTCAGCTATATAGGACTCAGCCGGACCGGGAATGGGGGTTCTGGGCAGAGGCTGCTATAGAAACTGGGTTTAGAAATACTGTAAGGAAAGGTTATGGCAGATGAAACCAAGGGAAAAGAGGTATATTTTGACCATTTTGCAGGAGTAGAGGAATATTCTTATAGGCAGGAGCCTAGAGAACCAATGATTGCATGAAGGACTTTGAAAACAGTTTTAACTAGAAAATGTTGGGCCAAAACCCCAAAAAGATTTTCGTTTGGACCAAGAGAACTAATGTGCAGATTCACCAGATTGTGTTAATTAAAAGAAAATGTAAACAATCATAAAAAGTCTAACCTGTGTATAAACCTGTGACTAACTGACGTAAAACTATTTTCGTATATACAGCACCTGGACAATTCCACAAAGAAATCAAGATGTTGTACCCTAGCACTTTGCTACCCAAAGTGTGCTCAGTAGATTGGCAGCATCCTCTGGGAGCTTATTAGAAATTCAGTCTCAGGTGCCATATCTAACTTACTGAGTCAGAATTTGCATTTGAACAAGATCTTCAAATGGTTCAAATATATATTATATTTTGAAAAACACCCTTCTAGAGTCTGGTTCTCAAATTAACCTGCACTGGAATCACCTGGAGCCTGGTTAAAACACCGATTTCTTGGGGCTGGTTTGGTGGTGTGGTTAAATTCATGTGCTTTGCTTCAGTGGCCAGAGTTCACAGGTTCGGATCCCAGGCACAGACCTACATACCACTCATCAAGCCATGCTGTGGTGGTATCCCATATGCAAAATAGAGGAAGATTGGCACAGATGTTAGCTCAGTGACATTCTCCCTCCAGCAAAAAGAGGAAGATTGGCAACAGATGTTAGCTCAGGGCCAATCTTCCTCACCAAAAAAACCAAAAAAATCCCCACTGATTTCTAGACCCTACTGCCCAAATTTTCTGATTCAATAAGGCTATGGCAGGGCTGGGGAATGTGTGTTTCTAACAAGTTTCCTAGGATGCTGATTCTGTCTGTCCAGGGATTACACTTTAGGAACCTAAGAGCCCTGGCTCTAATTGGATCTCAGGCCTGGCTGCACATTAGAATCACCTGGGGAGTTTTAAAAGCATAGCTAAAGACACCTCACCCCAGAGATTCAGATTGCATTGGCTTGAGGTGGGTATTTTTAAACCTCCCCTGGTAATTCTAGTTTGCAGCCAGGCTTAAGAACCATGTGCTTTAAAGGACTCAAGGGAAAAGGAACAGCTGCTGAAGGAAAGGATGTAAAGTCATTAAATCAACATAGATTTTAGGAAAGAATTCCTGATATTCTGGGTGTTATCAGCACCCAAGAAGTATTAAAGTAGCCAAGAGGGCTTGTGTTCCTTTTGCTTCTATTTTCTTATGGGTAGATGTGTGTTAGAGCAGAATGAGATGGGGTGAATTTAGGCACTTGTATGCAGCAGAACTTCTTCAAATCTTCTGCTTCTTTAACTCATCTCTCCGACTGAAAGCAGAGACAAGTATGAGCAAAGAAGAATTACTAACCTCTTTGCTTTATTTTCTTCAACCATAAAGATTACATCTTTTCTTCTTAATCTCATGACATTGCTTTTAAAAATGCAGATATGATGGCTCTTTGAAAAGTTAAAGCATTTCTTTGCTTTCACTTCCAGAGCAGTTACTCCTCAAGAATTTTGGATCCATTTCAGTGACCAAAATATATGCCTTTATTATTGTATGTTTTAGAGACAATTGTTACCAACTCAAAGAACTTTGATCTATCTCCCTTGTCCTGTAGATGACATCTGACTTTAAGTCCTTACACTTGGGCAAAAGACAATTAACTGATTCTGCTCTCAGTTTTTACCCAAGCTCAACTATAAGCCTACAGCAGCAACTTCACCTGCTAAGCATTCTTCTCTCTCTGAACTAACTCCCCAAGACGAAACTCATACAAAAGGCCAATTGGCTAATTGATAGACAGTGACAACATGAAACGTGAATGTATTTTCTACTTGGAAATATAAATGTACATTATTTCACTGGCTTCCTTCTAGATATCACTTTATAGCAATGTATCTTAGATTGTAAAGTGGGAGAAAATGTATTAATTGGCAATCTGAGAGATGCATTGGAAAGCCCTTTTGAGTAATATAATCTACCTGAGAGGAGATATGTTTGCTGTCACTTGCACAACTGTACCATTAGGACTATGTGGTGTTTGCTGTTATTTCTACTTTAGGGTCATGTCTTTAATTCATTCTTTGGTATTTCCAAAATAGATGAACATTATGGATGCTGGTCTGGTAACTTTGCTCTGTGTCCTGACAGCTGCCAGGTCTCCAGGATTTCATATCAGAAAGTAGGCAGTCAAGTCCCTTCTGGGACCAAATTCTGGAGGAGACAGGAGGAAAAGACTGACCAGATACACATTTCTTTTTAAATGTATTTTTTTTTAAAAAAAGAACTGCACAAGTCCTGATTGTATTTCAAGAGGACAGGGACCATAATGATTATCATACTCCCAAACCAAACGTTGCAACCTCATAGGCACCAGATAGATGGATTTCCATATATTGCATTTAAGTCCACTCATTTCTTGATTCATTTATTCATTCAGGAGCCGGCCCAGTGGTGCAGTGATTAAGTTTGCACACTCCACTTCAGTGGTCTGGGGTTCGCCAGTTTGGATCTCAGGTGTGGACCAATGCACCACTTATCAAGCCATGCTGTGGCAGGCGTCCCACATATGAAAAACAGAGGAAGAGGGGCATGGATGTTAGCTCAGGGCAAATGTTCCACAGCTAAAAAAAGAGGAGAATTGGTGGTAGATGTTAGCTCAAGGCTAATCTTCCTGCGGCACCAAGTAGTGGCCCTAGCTTGGTCCAGCAAGGAAGCCCCGCCTGCAAAGCACAGTCCACACAAGTACCTGAACACATCCCCAGCTGTGGCAAGCAACCATAATACCCCCACAGGTTCCAAGAGAGGGATGGGGCCAGAAACTCTGCTCCGGCTTCCCCCTAGCAGTAACAGGTGGAATCTGCAACCTAATAATGACACAAATGCCCTGAAAAAATATTAGGTCATGAAACACCATGAGAAACTGCAGCAACAATTCAGGCCAGAAGGAAAATGCAATCCCACAGAAACCAACCCTGAAGACGTAGCAATTTACAACCTAAATGACAGGGAATCCAAAATACTGTCATAAAGAAACTCAGTGACTTAAAAGAAAACATGGAAAGACAGTTCAAGGAGCTCAGCAATAAAATGAATCTCTTCACCACAGAGACTGAAACGATAGAAAATATCAAGCAGAAATTCTGGATATGAAAAACAATAAAATACAAAATAATCTAGAAGCCTTAAGAAATAGAGCTGATGTTATGGAGGAAACAATTAGTGACTTAGAGGATAAAAATATAGACAATTCTACAGGTGGAGGAGAAGACAGAACTAAGATTTTTTAAAAATGAAGAAATTCTTCGCAAAATATCTGACTCGATTAGGAAAAGCAACATAAGGATTATAGGTATTCCAGAGGGAGAAGGGAGGGAGAAAGGAGCAGAGAGCTCATTCAAAGAAATAATAGCTGGAAACTTCCCAAACATGGGGATGGTTCTGTACTTACAAATACATGAAGCTAATAGATCGCTTAATTACATCAATACTAAAAGACCTCCAAGGCATATAATAGTAAAAATGGCAAAAGTCGATGACAAAGAAAAATTATGAGGAGCAGCAAGGCAAAAGAAAATAAACTACAAAGGAAACCCCATCAGGCTTTCAGTGGATTTCTCAGCAGAAACCCTACAGGCTAGGAGAGAATGGAATGATATATTCAAAACACTGATAGACAAAAACTTTCAGCCAAAATACTCTGTCCAGTGAAACTTCCCTTCAGATGTGATGGAGAAGTAAAAGCTTTTCCCCTACAAGAAATAACTAAAGATGCCCTCACTGAGAACAAAAAGGCAAAGGTCTACAAAGCTCTGAGCAAGGAGATAAATAGACAGACATGATCAGAAACCTGCAAATTTCTACCAGAACAGGGAAGCAAAGACTCAATTACAACTTAAAAGATAAAGGGGAAGAAAGCATCGAAAGTAATGGTAAATACTTCAACTTAATCACAAACTCACAACATTAAAAACAGAACAACTTGTATCAGCAATTACTCAGAAGGGGAGAGGAAAGGGAAGGAATCTGCTTAGGTTAATGAAAATAACAAGCCATGAGAAAATGGACTATCTCATCTACAAGATTTTCATACAATCCTCACGGTAACCACTAAACAAAAAATCAGAGCAGAGACACAATTCACAAAAGGAGAGAAAACTGAGAAAGGCCCCTAAGTAAACCACCAAAATGAACTGATAGTCAGAAACACATGGGATGAGAAACAAGGGAAATACAAAACAACCAGAAAATGAGTGAAAAAATGGCAGCATTAAGCCCTCATATATCAATAATCACTCTAAATGTAAATAGATTGAACTCTCCAATCAAAAGACACAGAGTGGCAGGATGGATTAAAAAACAAGACCCCAAAATATGCTGCCTCCAGCAAACACATCTCAGTTCTAAAGACAAACATAGGCTTATAGGGAAGGTATGGAAGACGATACTCCAAGTAAATGGTGAACAAAAGAAAGCAGGTGTTGCCATACTTATATCAGACAAAACAGACTTCAAGATAAAAAAGACAATGAGAGACAAAGAGGGATAGTATATAATGATAAAAGGGACTTTCCATGAAGAGGACATAACACTTATTAATATGTATGCATCTAACACAGGGGCCTGAAGTACATAAAGCAATTATTAACAGACCTAAAAGGAGAGATTAACAGCAACATAATAATAGTAGAGGACCTCAACACCTCACTTACTTTAATGGACAGATCATCCAGACAAAAAGTCAACAAGGAAATAGTAGATTTAAATGAAAAACTTGATCAGATGGATTTAATAGATATATAGAGAGCACTCCATCCCAAAACAGTAGAATATACATTCTTCTCAATTACACATGCATCGTTCTCAAAGATAGACCATATGCTGGGAAACAAGACAAGCCTCAAAAAATTTAAGAAGGTTGAAATCATCTCAACCATATTTTCTAAACACAATGCTATGAAGCTAGAAATCAACCTCAAGAAAAAAGCGGGAAAGTCAGAAATATGTGGAGACTAAACAACATGCTATTGAACAACCATTGGATCAATGAAGAAATCAAAGAGGAAATTAAAAAATACCTGGAGACAAACGAAAATGAAAATACAACATATCAACTCTTATGGGATGTAGCAAAAGCAGTTATAAGAGGGAAGTTCATAGCAATACAGGCCCACATCAACAAAGAAAAATCTCAAATAAGTAATCTTAAAATGCACCTAATAGAGCTAGAAAAAGAAGACTAAAGCCCAAAGTCAGCAGAAGGAGGAAAATAATAAAAATCAGAGCAGAAATAAATGAAATAGAGGCTATAAAAAAACAGTGGAAAGAATTAATGAAACTATGAGCTGGTTCTTCGAGAAGATAAAGGTGACAAACCCTCAGTCAGTCTCACCAAGAAAAAAAGACACAAGCCTCAAATAAATAAAATTAGAAATGAAGGTGGGGGAATTACAACAGATACTGCAGAAATACAAAGGGATTATAAGAGAATACTATGAAAAGCTATATGCCCACAAATTGGGTAACCTAGAAGAAATAGATAAATTCTTAGAATCATACAACCTCCCAATACTGAATCAAGAAGAAATAGAGAATCTGAATAGACCAATCACAAGTAAAGGGACTGAAACACTAATCGAAAACCTTGCAAACAACAAAAGTCGATGACCAGATGGCTTCTCTGGAGAATCCTACCAAACATTCAAAGAAGATTTAATACCTATCCTCCTCAAACTAGTCCAAAACATTGAAGAAAGTAGAATGCTTCCTAACACATTCTATGAGGCCAACATTACCCTGGTACCAAAACCAGAAAAGGACAACACAAATAAGAAAAACTATAGGCCTATATTGCTGATGAACTTAGATGCAAAAATCCTCAACAAAATATTGGCAAACCAAATACAGCAATACATTAAAAGGATCGTACACCACGATCAAGTGGGATTTATTCCAGGGACGCAGGCATGGCTCAAAATCCATAAATCAATCAATGTGATACACCACATTAACAAAATGAGGAATAAGAATCACATAATCATCTCAATAGATGCAGAGAAATCATTTGACAAGATCCAACATTCATTTATGATAAAAACTCTCAAGAAAATGGGTTTAGAAGGAAAGTATCTCAACGTAATAAAGGCCATATACAACAAACCCATAGCCAATATCATACTTAATGGTGAAAAACTGAAAGCCATCCCTCTGAGAATAGGAGCAAGACAAGGTTGCCCACTTTCACCACTGGTATTCAACAAAGTACTGGAGGTTCTGGCCAGAGCAATTAGGCAAGAAAAAGAAATAAAGGAATCCAAATTAGAAAAGAAGAAGTTAAACTTTTGCTATTTTCAGATGACATGATTCTATATAGAGAAACCCTAAGGAATCCACCAGAAAACTATTAGAAATAATCAACAACTACAGCAAGGTTGCAGGGTACAAAATCAAGTTTTAAAAAATCAGTTGCGAATTTAGGGGACAAGTGGCGGAGCAAAATGGCGGGGTGAGCTGACCCAGGATTCTCTCCCCTCCAAAATACAACAAAGGATTGGAAAAACTGAATTTCAGAGAATAAATCTAATGCCAACACGTTAGAGACCTACAATACCAAGAAGGTGGAGATCATAAACCTTGCGGATGGCCTCGGAGGCACTGGAACGGGTAGGAGAGAACAACGTCGCTCCCTCTGCTAGAGTCTGCGATCGCTGCTGCGTGGGTCCGGGAAGGAGTGGGGGAGGGGCCACACGACCTGGGGATCATCCAGGACTCCTGCCGCTGGTTCAGTGGAAACCCGCTGACGGGGGAAAGCTTCAATGTGCGGGGACCCCATAAACCCAGGGGCTCGGGAGACCAGAGAACAGAACTGATCTGAATCCAGATCGGTTCATGAGAATAGCAGCCCCTCCCTCCCGGCAAAGCCACTGGGCGCTGTCATCTTGCCTGAAGGCAGAGAGCTCAGAACACGTGGCTCTCGACCCCCATCTAGTGGTGACAGGCTGTAACTGCAACAAAGGTCTACCACCATGCAAAAAAACTGCTCCTCTACCATCCAGCAATTTATAAAAGCCCCAGACAAGAAGGAAAACAATAAAAACATAGAATTAAGTCCTGAGGACTTGGAATTAGGTAAACTAAGTGATAATGAGTTCAGAGCAGCTATAATCAAAAAACTCAATGAGGTAGAGAGAAAGATAGAGAAACAAGCCAATGAGTTCTGGAGTTACTTCACAAAAGAGATTGAAATCATAAAGAAGGGGGCTGGCCCCGTGGCTGAGTGGTTAAGTTTGCACGCTCTGCTGCAGGCAGCCCAGTGTTTCGTTGGCTCGAATCCCGGACGTGAACATGGCACTGTTCATCAAACCATGCTGAGGCAGCGTCCCACATGCCACAACTAGAAGGCCCCACAACGAAGAATATACAACTATGTACCAGGGGGCTTTGGGGAGAAAAAGGAAAAAATAAAATCTTTAAAAAAAAAAAAAACTAGGATAAAAAAAAAAAGAAATCATAAAGAAGAATCAAAGAGAATTACTAGAGATGAAAAACACAATGAACCAGATAAAAAGGAATACAGATTCCCTTAATGCCCGTGTAGACACCATAGAAGAGTAAATTAACATAATTGAAGATAGACAGGCTGAATGGCTCCAGACAGAGGAAGAAAGAGAACTAAGAATTAAAAAAACGAGGAAAATCTCTGAGAGATAGTGGATTCAATGAGGAGTAAGAACTTAAGGATCATAGGAATTCCCGAGAACGTGGAAAAGGAAAATGGAGCAGTAAGTGTGCTTAACGAAATTATTGAAGAGAACTTCCCAAATCTAGGGATTGACGGAGAAATGTGTGTGGAGGAAGTTTTCAGATCTCCTAGATTTTTCAATGTAAAAAGACCTACTGCAAGGCACATAGTAGTACAATTGGCAAGAAGGAAAGATAAAGAAAGAATACTCAGGGAAGTAAGAAAAAAGAAGAGAATAACCTATAAAGGAGCCACTACCAGACTTTCAGCAGATTTCTCTACAGAAACCTTACAAGCTAGGAGAGAATGGAGTGACATATTCAAAGCTTTAAAAGATAAAAATCTTCAGTCAAGAATACTCTATCCAGCAAGAATTTCCTTCAGATATGAGGGAGAAATTAAATCTTTTCCAGACAAACAAAAGTTAAGGGAATTTGTAACTAAAAGCCCTCCACTGCAAGAAATCCTCAGGAAGGCTCTCATACCTGAAAAAAGAAAAAAGGGAGAAAGGGGTCACAATCCACAGACTAGGGAGACCGATGGATAGAACCAGAACAGGATAGGAAATATTCAACTATAGCATTAGGGTAAAGGTAAGAAAACTACCAAAGCAAGGATGATCTTATCACTCTAACTACAAATTCATAACACGAGTTGGAATAAGAAATGAAAATAATTATGTAGGAGGGGAAGAGCAAAGGGTCTAAATCAGTATTGGCCAAGTAAGTAAGAGACCACCAGAGAATAGACTATATTATACACGAGATTCTAAATACAAACTTCACGGTAGACACTAAAATAAAATACAGAACAGAGTCACAAATCATAAATAAGGAAAAATCTAAGAAACCCAGCATAAGAAATTGCAGTATTAAATGGGTAGGCTAAAGCACACAGGAAAAGAAACACAGGAAAACAAGATGATGAGCAACAGATTGACAGCATTAAGTCCACATGCATCAATAATCACTCTCAATGTGAACGGATTCAACTCTCCAATAAAAAGACACAGAGTGGCAAAATGGATTAAAGAACAAGATCCAACAATTTGTTGCCTCCAAGAAACACACCTCAGCCCCAAGGACAAACACAGGCTCAGGGTGAAGGGGTGGAGGACAATAATTCAAGCTAATAGCAAGGAAAAAAAGGCAGGTGTTGCAATTCTTATATCAGACCAAGTGGATTTCAAAATAAGACAGGTAAAGAGAGACACAGAGGGACAATATATAATGATCAAAGGGACACCTCATCAAGAAGAAATAACGCTTATAAATATCTATGCACCCAACACAGGAGCACCAAGATTCATAAAGCAACTATTAACAGACCTAAAGGAAGATGTTAAAAACAACACAATAATAGTAGGGGACCTCAACACCCCACTCACATCAATGGACAGATCATCCAGACAGGAAAATCAACAAGGAAATAGTGGAGCTAAATGAAAAACGAAAACAATTGGACTTAATAGACATATATAGATCACTTCACCCTAAAACAGCTGAATACACATTCTTCTCAAGTGCACATGGAACATTCTCAAGGATAGACCATATGTTGGGAAACAAGGCAAGGCTCTACAAATTTAAAAAAATTGAAATAATAACAAGCATCTTCTCTGATCATAATGCTATAAGGCTAGAAATTAATTACAAGAAAAAAGCTGAGAAAGGCACAAAGATGTGGAGACTAAACAACACACTACTGAACAAGCAATGGATCATTGAAGAAATTGAAGAAATCAAAAAATACCTGGAAACAAATGAAAATGATAGCATGCCATACCAACTCATATGGGATACAACAAAACCTGTATTAAGAGGAAAATTCATCGCAATACAGGCACATCTTAACAAATAAGAAAAATCCCAAATAAGCAATCTTAAACTACACCTAACTGAACTAGAGAAAAAAGAACAAATAAAGCCCAAAGTCAGGAGAAGGAGAGAAATAATAAAAATCAGAGCAGAAATACTATTGAAACAAAAAAGGCAGTAGAAAGGATCAATGAAACAAAGAGCTGGTTTTTTGAGAAGATAAATAAAATTGACAAACCCCTAACCACACTTACAAAGAAAAAAAGGGAGAAAGCTCAAATAAACAAAATCAGAAATGAAAGGAGAAATAACAACAGACTCTGCAGAAACACAACGGATTATAAGAGAATTCTACAAAAAAGTATATGCCAACAGAATGGATAACCTAGAGGAAATGGATAAATTCTTGGACTCCTACAATCTCCCAAAGCTCACTCAAGAAGAGGCAGACAATTTGAACAGACCAATCACAAGGAAAGAGATCGAAACAGCAATCAAAAACATCCCAAAGAATAAAACCCCAGGACCAGATGGCTTTCCTGGGGAATCCTACCAAACTTTCAGAGAGGATTTAATACCTATCCTTTTCAAGCTATTCCAAAACATTAGGGAAGATGGAACACTTCCAAACACATTCTATGAGGCCAACATCACGCTGATACCAAAACCTGACAAGGACACCACGAAAAAAGAGAACTACAGGCCAATATCACTGATGAACATAGATGCAAAAATTCTAAACAAAATTTTGGCAACCAGAATTCAGCAATTCATCAAAAGGATCATACATTATGATCAGGTGGGATTCATACCAGGGACACAGGGATGGTTCAACATCCACAAATCAATCAACGTGATACACCACATCAACAAACTGAGGAATAACAACCACATGATCATCTCAATAGATGCAGAGAAGGCATTTGACAAGATCCAACAGCCATTTATGATAAAAACTCTGAACAAAATGGGGATAGAAGGAAACTGCCTCAACATAATAAAGGCCATATATGACAAACCCATAGCCATCATACTCAATGGGCAAAAACTGAACGCCATCCCCCTGAAAACAGGAAGGAGACAGGGATGCCCTCTATCACCACTGTTATTTAACATAGTACTGGAGGTCCTGGACAGAGGAATCAGGCAAGAAAAAGGAATAAAAGGAATCCAAATAGGGAGGGAAGAAGTGAAACTCTCGCTGTTTGCAGACGACATGATCTTATATATAGAAAACCCCAAAGAATCCATTGGAAAACTCTTAGAAGTAATCAACAACTACAGGAAAGTTGCAGGGTACAAAATCAATTTGCATAAATCAGTAGCATTTCTATACTCCAATAACGAACTAACAGAAAAAGAACTCAAGAACACAATACCATTCACAGTCGCAACAAAAAGAATAAAATACCTTGGGGTAAATTTAACTAAGGAAGTGAAGGACCTATATAATGAAAATATGAGGCCTTTCTGAGATAATTGGATAACGACATAAGGAGATGGAAAGACATTCCACGTACATGGATTGGAAGAATAAACACAGTTAAAATGTCCGTTCTACCTAAAGCAATCTACAGATTCAATGACATCCCAATCAGAATCCCAATGACATTCTTTACAGAATTAGAACAAAGAATCCTAAAATTCGTATGGGGCAACAAAAGACCCCAAATTTCTAAAGCAATCCTGAGAAAAAAGAACAAAACGGGAGCCATCACAATCCCTGACTTCAAAATATACTACAAAGCTACAGTAATCAAAACAGCACGGAACTGGTACAAAAACAGGTGCACAGATCAATGGAACAGAATTGAAAGCCCAGAAATAAAACCACACATCTATGGACAGCTTATCTTTGACAAAGGAGCTGAGGGCATACAATGGAGAAAAGAAAGTCCTTTCAACAAATGGTGCTGGGAAAACTGGACAGCCACATGTAAAAGAATGAAAATTGACCATTCTTTTTCACCATTCACCAAAATAAACTCAAAATGGATCAAAGACCTAAAGATGAGACCTGAAACCGTAAGGCTTCTAGAAGAAAAAGTAGGCAGTACACTCTTTGACATCAGTATTAAAGGGATCTTTTCGGACACCATGCCTTCTCAGAGAAGGGAAACAACAGAAAGAATAAACAAATGGGACTTCATCAGACTAAAGAGCTTCTTCAAGACAAATGAAAACAGGATTGAAACAAAAAAACAACCCACTAACTGGGAAAAAATATTTGCAAGTCATATATCTGACAAAGCCTTAATATCCATAATATATAAAGAACTCTCACAACTCAACAACAAAAAATCAAACAACCCAATCAAAAAATGGGCTGGAGACATGAACAGACATTTCTCCAAAGAAGATATATGGATGGCCAATAGGCATATGAAAAGATGCTCATCATCGCTGATCATCAGGGAAATGCAAATCAAAACTACACTAAGATATCACCTTACACCCATTAGAATGACAAAAATATCTAAAACTAATAGTAGCAAATGTTGGAGAGGTTGTGGAGAAAAAGGAACCCTCATACACTGCTGGTGGGAATGCAAACTGGTGCAGCCACTATGGAAAACAGTATGGCGATGCCTCAAAAAATTAAAAATAGAACTACCATATGATCCAGCCATCCCACTACTGGATATTTATCCAAAGAGCTTGAAGTCAGCAATCCCAAAAGTCCTATGTACCCCAATGTTCATTGCAGCATTATTTACAATAGCCAAGACATGGAAGCAACCTAAGTGTCCATCAACAGATGAACAGATAAAGAAGATGTGGTACGTATATACAACGGAATACTACTCAGCTACAAAACAGAACAAAATCATTCCATTTGCAATAACATGGATGGACCTTGAGGGAATTATGTTAAGTGAATATTGTATAAGAATATACAATGGAGAAAGGAAAGTCTCTTCAATAAATGGTGTTGGGAAAACTGGACAGCCATTATCTTGCACCATACACAAAAATTAACTCAAAATGGATTAAAGACTTGAATGTAAGACCTGAAACCATAAAACTCCTAGAAGAAAATATAGGCACTGGTCTCAGCAACATCTTTTAGAATACCATGTCTAGGGCTGGCCCCCTGGCCAAGTGGTTAAGTTCTTGCACTCCACTTTGGCGGCCCAGGGTTTTGCAAGTTCGGATCCTGGGCGTGGACAGAGCACCATTCATCAGCCATGCTGAGGCAGCATCCCACATAGCACCACCAGAGACACTCACAACTACAATATACAACTATGTACTGGGGGGGCTTTGGGGAGAAGAAGAAGAAGAAAAAAAAAGATTGGCAACAGTTGTTAGCTCAGGTGCCAATCTCAACAACAACAAAAAAAGAATACCATGTCTACTCAGGCAAGGAAAACAAAAGAAAAAGTTAACAAATGGGATTACATCACACTAAAAAAAGCTTCTGGAAAGCAAAGGAAACCATGAACAACATGAAAAGACAACACACCAATTGGGAGAAAATATTTGCAAATCATTTATCAGACAAGGGGTTTATCTCCAAAATACATAAAGAGCTCATACAACTCAACAAAAAACCCCCAAACAATCCAATAAAAAAATGGGCAGATGATATGAACAGACATTTTTCCAAAGAAGAAATACAGATGGCCAATAGACACATGAAACGATGTTCAACACTACTAATTATTAGGGAAATGCAAATCAAAACTACAATGAGGTATCACCTTACACCAGTGAGAATGGCTGTAATCACCAAGACAAAAAAGAACAAATGTTAGAGAGGATGTGAAGAAAAGGGAATGCTCATACACCACTGGTGGGAATGCAACCTGGTGCAGTCACTATGGAAAACAGTATGAAGATTTCTCAAAAAATTAAAAATAGAAATACCATACAATCCAACTATCCCACTACTGGGTATTTACCCAAAATACTTAAAATCAATGATCCAAAGAGATTTATGCACCCCTGTGTTCACTGCAGCATTATTCACAATAGCCAAGAAGTGGAAGGAACCCAAGTGCCTTTCTACAGATGAATGGGTAAAGAAGATGTGGTATATATACACAACAGAATACTACTCAGCCATAAAAAAGGAAAAAATCATCCCATTTGCAACAACATGGATGGACCTTGAGGGTATGATGTTAAGTGAAATAAGCCAGACAGAGAAAGAGAAATACTGCATGATTTCACTCATATGTGGAAGATAACAAATACATGGATCAAGAGAACAGATTACTGGTTACCAGAAAGGAAGGGGGTTTGGGGCTAGACACAAGGGGTGAAAGTGCACATTTATATGGTGACTGACAAATAATAATGTACACCTGAAATTTCACGATATTATAAACTATTATGACCTCAATAAAAGAAAATATTTAAAAATGGAAAAAATTAATAATGTAATATGTACACAAATTAAATCACATTACAACTACAGCTAACACACAGAACGTGATATGCATCTAGCACACTTCTTAGCACTTTACACTTTACATTTACCCTTCACAACAATCCCTATGACTGGAAACAATTCTAAATGGGACTCAAAGCCAGGCAGTCTATCTCCACAGACTATGTTCTTACCACTGTGCTATACTCACTTTTTTTTTTGAGGAAGATCAGCCCTGAGCTGACATCTGCCGCCAATCTTCTTCTTTATTGCTGAGGAAGTCTGGCCCTGAGCTAACCTCTGTGCCCATCCTCCTCCACTTTATATGTGGAATGCCTGCCACAGCATGGCTTGACAAGCGGTGTGTAGGTCCACACCCAGGATCTGAACTGGTGAACCCTGGGCCACTGAAGCGGAGTACACAAACTCAACCGCTATGCCACCAGGATGGCCCCTGCACTTACCTTTCAAATCAAAAGGCAGCAGTCCCATAAGGTTTCCTCTACCTTACCATCTTTCCCTAATAACAGTCCTCTTTAAATGTAGCTTTTCCATAATCTTAGCTGATTCTTCTGCTATTTACCTCCGTAATTCTAAATAATGTGCTTATTTTTGACATCAATTGTAGACACTGATTTTGTTATTGTATTTGAGAATATATCCCTTGTACACCACAAACTACATTTTCCCTCATCATTAGGATGAATTCTATCACAGTTTTTGTTAAATGCATATATAACATTTATATTACTATGACTACATAAATACTGTTCACTGCAAAGCTAAGTATATTCTATTACAATTCCTTTCTTGAATAACTTAGTTTTCCTGTAGTTCATTGCTTTGATTGGTTTCCTGTGCACCTAAAACTTCCCCTTTTTCCAAATGCTGTAAAGAGATCAGCCAAGCAGCATAAGAATGTTTTTTTCCAGGTTTTCAAATAATGTATCAGTCCCATTTTAACCCTGGCGAGCCACCTCTCTCAATTCTCTCCCAATCTTCTTTCCTCTAGTACTGACAGTACTAGGACTTCTTATAGCCTTCTATTGCGTTGAATCCTTGTCTTCTGATTCCTCTGATTTCTTTTTTCTTTTTTGGTTTTCTTCTTAGTTTGGAAGCAGTACATCCTCTGGTAGCCTCTGAGGAAAGAGTGATGAGAGGTTTTGAAACTTGCATATCTGAAACTTCTTTATTCTCTTCTCACTTTCACTTGATAGTTCGGTGGAGGACTGACCTGCAGGGTGAACAGATATCCCTCAGGATTTGGGGCATTTCTCCACCATCTTTTAGCATTCAAAGTTGCAGTTAAAAACTCTATGTCTTTTTAGTTCCAGTGTTTTGGCATATGACCTGTTTTTCTTTCTCTTTTAAGACCTTTTTAACTTTCATGTCCTGAAATCTCATGATGATATGCTTTCATGTCTTCCTTCTTTTAATTATGAGATAATTCAAACATATAGAAAACAACATAATGAAACCCATGTACCCATTACTGAGATTAAACAGGTGTTAAATCTTTGCCATAATCCTTCAGATATCTTTTTTTACAAAGAAATGACGAAGATATATAGGCCCCAATTAACAAAATAACCACCTATATAAAAAAGAAACTATAGGAAATGCAAGAACAAGCAGCTAGAAACACACTAACAGAAGACTTTAACAACCCACTCTCAGTACGAGATGGGTCACAGGACAAAAATTAAATAAGAGTACACAACAGCACTGTCCAAGAGAACTTTCTACAATGATGGAAAGGTACTACATCTGCTGTTTCCAACAGAGTAGTCACTAGCCACATGTGGCTACAGGCAGGCGAAATGAGGCTATCATAACTGAGGAAGTGAATTTTTTATTTTATTTAATCAAATTTAACTTTTAAAAAATTTATTTTAAATAGCCACATATAACTAGTACCTATTGTATTAGACAGCACAGATATTAAAAAATCTAAATGACACAATAAGATAGATCTTTTGCATATATATCAAGTATTAGGCTCTAACAACAGAGCGTAACTTTTCTCAAGGGCACATAAAACATTTCCAAAAGTCATACACTAGGGCACAAAGGAAAATCAGTATGTTTCATAAGGAAGACATATTCTAAACAACACTTTCTCATCACATACAATAAAACCAGAATTTAAAAATAAAACCAATTACTACAAAACTACAGTAATCAAAACAGTGTGGTGCTGAAATAAAGACAGACATCTAGAACAAGGGACTAGAAGAGGAGGCCCAGACTATTCAATGAAGAAAGGACAGTCTTTTCAACAAATGGCACTGGAAGAACTGGATGTCCACATGCAAAAGAATCAAGTTAAATCCTTACTTTACACCACATACAGAAAATTAACTCAAAATGGATCAAAAACCTAAATGTAAGAGCTGAAACTATAAAATTCTTAGAAGAAAACACAGGGGAAAGTCTTCAGGACATTGGATTTGGCAACCATTTCTTGGATATGACACCGCACAGGCAACAAAAGAACAACTGGACATAATCAAATTTAAAAACTTTGGGGCAGGAAAAGGCAACCACAGAATAGGAAAAAATATTTACAAATCATATATCTGATAAGGGATTAATATTCAGAATATTTATAAAGAATTTCTACAACTCAACAACAACAAAACAACTGAATTAAAAAATGAGCAAAGGACTAGAATAAACATTTCTCCAAAGAAGATATGCAAATGGCCAATAAGTACATGAAAATATCACTAGGGAAACGCAAGTCAAAACAACAATGAGATACCACTTCACAACCATTAGGATGGCTATTAACCAAAAATGGAAAATAACAACTGTTGGCAAGGATGTGAAGAAACTAGAACCCTTGTGTGTTGATGGTATGAAAATGGCGCGGCCACTGTGGAAGACAGCACGGCAATTCCTCAAAAAATTAAACATAGAATTACCATACGATCTAGCAATTTCACAGCTAAGTATCTACCCAATACAACTGAAAGCAGGAACTCAAACAGATACTTATACATAAATGTTCATAGTAGCATTATTCACAGTAACCAAAAGGTGGAAACAACCCAAATGTCCATTGACAGATGAATGGATAAACAAAACATGGTACATACATAAAATGGAATATTATAGACTTAAAAAAAAATAAAATTCTGAGTCAGCCCTGATAGCCTAGAGGTTAAAATTTGGTGCACTCTCCTTCAGTGGCCCAGGTTTGGTTCCTCAGCATGGAACCATACCACTTGTCTATCAGTAGCCATGCTGTGGCAGTGGCTCACATAGAAGAATATACACAACTATGTATTAAGGCTTTGCAGAGTGAAAAAGGAGGAAGACTGGCCTCAGATATTAGCTTAGGGTGAATCTTCCCCTGCAAAAAAGAAATAAAATTCTGATACACGCTACAACATGGATCAACCCTGGAAAAAATTAAGCTAAGTGAAATAAGCTTAATGGGACATAAAAGGACAAATAATGTCTTATTCCACTTATACAAGGTACATAGAGACGTCAAATTCAAAGACAGAAAGTAGAATATTGGTTGCCAGCGGCTGGGAGGAGGGGAGAATGGGAAGTTATTGATTGATAGGTATAGAGTTTCAGTCTGAGAAGATTAAAAATTTCTGGAGACAGACGGTGGTGATGGTTTCACAGCATGAATGTACTTAATGCCACTAAACTATACATTTAAAAAAGATTAAAATGGCAAATTTTATCACAATAATAATAAATTAAAAAAAAAAGAGTGACTGGGGAGGGGCCAGGATGTGAAGATAACAACTATAAGCTTCTCTGGGAAGATATGCTAGAAATACCAGCCGTGGCTTTTCTAGGAAAAGGCCTCCATTTCCTGGAAGGGGAAATGGTTTCAAATTAGGTTTTGTTTGTTTGATGGTAAACACTAAAGTCTGTCTATATATTGATGAGAACGATCCAGGAGAGAGGAAGAGACTGTTGATTCAGTAAAGGGATAACAGAACAAATTTCTACACTAGGAAGGAAGGATTTCAAATCATATTGTAAAACCAAAAGATTTCAAAACTGACTATTTTTAATCTGTCTGATTGATAACTTTATGTTGTTTGAACACCATTAATCAAGAAAATAGAAGTATTTTGATTATTTTATTGTTGAATTATCAGTCTTGGAATTATATATATATATATTTTGTTGTTTTTTTGAGGAAGATTAGGCCTGAGCTAACTGCTGCCAATCCTCCTCTTTTTGCTGAGGAAGACTGGCCCTGAGCTAACATCTGTGCCCATCTTCCTGTACTTTATATGTGGGATGCCTACCACAGCATGGCTTGCCAAGTGGTGCCATGTCCGCACCCGGGACTCGAACCGGTGAACCCTGGGCTGCCAAGAATCAGACCGTGCGCACTTAACCTCTGTGCCACCAGGCCGGTCCCCTGGAATTCTATTTTAAAAATCAGGCATTAAATGTTCTAGGCAGCTTATCTTCTTAAGACAAAAATGTCAACAACATAACACACAGCCTTCTATGAAGTATCTATTTTTCCAAGTGTCCAATTACAGTACAGTAGTGTCCTATATTTCATAGTAAATCTCCAACCTTTTACCCAGGCTACTGTCCTTAGACAAAATTCTCAAATTAAGAACATAATCTAATCATACACACTTAAAGAGATACTCTAAAACATGGTATGCTTTCACCCTATATTTTTTTCTCAAATTGACTGATGACTTATATCTGATCTTCTTATATTTCTTACTTAGATTTAACTGACAAATGGTTTAAATCTTAAAACTTTAATTGTTCAAAACAATTTTTTAAAAAATTTTTCCTTCTTCTTCCCAAAGCCCCCCAGTACATAGTTGTATATCTTACTTGGGGGTCATTCTAGTTGTGGCACATGGGACGCTGCCTCAGCATTGCTTGATGAACAGTGCCAGGTCCACTGCCAGGATTGGAATCAGTGAAACCCCAGGCTGCCAAAGCAGAGCGTGCGAACTTACCCACTTGGCCATGGGGCCAGGCCCTCAAAACAATTTTTAAAAGAAAATTTTTAAAAGAAAAGAAAATTTTTAAAAATGGGTTTTTCTTTTCTTTTTTTTTAAAATGGGTTTTTCTTTTATCATCCAACAAAAATGGCTAAGAAATTTCCCTCAAGATTTCCTAAGCTCTTTGAGAAAACAGTAAAACATGAAAATTTCAGGTGAAAAAGTAAGGAGAGTCTATCAGTAAATAACCAAGAAACAGGAGATAATGGAAAGTGTCCAGAGACGCATATATTTACTCCTGTATCATTCATTCCCGTTAAACTCCAGGTGCTGAAAGACAAATAATAGATTGATGTTAATTCCATTATAAAAAAATAATTTTGTAATTAAACAGTTTTGTGAGTCACTAGAAAAGGTATTTTTAGTTACTATTTTTATTTTTTTAATTTATTTTTTTGGTGAGTAAGATTGGCCCTGAGCTAACACCTGTTGCCAACCCTCCTATTTTTGTTTGAAGAAGAGTGGCCCTGAGCTAACATCTGTGCCCATCATCCTTTATTTTATATGTGGGATGCCACTCTAGCATGGCTTGATGAGTGGTGTAGGTCCATGCCTGGGATCCGAATCCGCAAACACGGGCCACCAAACTAGAGTGTGCTGAACTTAACCACTATGTCACCAGGCTGGCCCAGTGACTGTTTTTAAATGGACAAAATTTATATGGTTTTGAATGACTTATGAACAGTGCCCAATTGCCAAGTTTTAAATGATTCAGCTGCTGAAGAACATGATCTGCATATTCCCTTGATCAGAGATGTTGTATTCAGTTAGCAATAATGAAGAGCAATGGCACAAAGAGAACAAATTATTCTTACTTGCAATGTTTTTTGGTATTTCCATTTGGAGGTGGGTCTATATGAATTCACCTTACCAAAAATGAGGGTAGAACTTAGATTCAAAACCACTTAGCAGGGTCTAGAAATCTTTATCATTTTATTATTAGTTTTATCTTTATGCTGATATGTAAAGATATCCAAGAGTTTTTCATTGAAATAATACAGATTATGCAAAGAAAAAAGGATATATAAATACACATAGAAAAAACTGGAAGGATATAGAGGAAAAGGAACTATGACTATTTCTGGGGAGTGAGAAGAGAAGGGAAAACAACTTAAATTTTTCAATGACTGACCTTTATTGTTTAAAAATGTTACCAAAGCATGTATTATTTCAAACAAACATAAACAAATGCAGTCATTTTTGTCCTTTTCTTTGAGATTAATGACATGATAAATTTCTAGGAGTGGGATTATCCGGCTAAAATACCTAAATATTTCTATGGCTCTTATACGCTGTGCCAAACTGGAATAGATACCTTGAATACTGCAGATGCAGCACAATTTCAAGTGCTTATTATTTCAGCATACAGTCTGGAATTCTGATCATCATTTCTCCTATAAAAATGTGGCAAAGGAGCCAGCCCTCATGACCTAGTGGTTAAAGTTTGGCATGCTCCACTTTGGCAGCCTGGGTTTGGTTCCTGGGAGCAGAACCACACCACTCGTCTGTCACTGGCTATGCTGTGACAGCAGTGCACGTACAAGAACTAGAAGAATTTACAACTATACACAACTATGTACTGGGGCTTTTGGGGGGGAAAAGGAGGAAGATTGGCAACAGATGTTAGCTTAAGGCAAATCTTCACCTACAAAAGAAAAAAGAAAAAAACAGTGGCAAAGTCCTTCCACAATATAGCTGATCTGCCCTGTTTTCAGCCACCTATCATCTATAAAGGTGAAACTCAGATGTATTGGAAAATGTACAAAATAGAGAAATAAACTGATGCATTAGCTTTTTTTTTACATTTATGTTTATTGAAGTAAGATTGGTTTATAACATTATATAAATTTCAGGTGTACATCATTATATTTCCATTCTGTGTAGACTACATCATGTTCACCACCCAAAGATTAATTATCAACCATCACCATACCCATATGACCCGTTACACCTTTCACCCTCGTCCCCCTCTCCCCTTTGGAACCACCAATCTAAACCCTGTATCTATGTGTTTCTTTGTTTGTTGTCATTATTCTTCTTTTTAACTTCAGTTTATGAGTGAGATCACATAGTATTTGACTTTCTCCATCTGACCGATGTTGCTTAGCATAATACCCTCAAGGTCTATCCATGTTTTCGCAAATGGCCAGATTTCAACTTTTTTCATAGCTGAGTACTGTTGCATTGTGTACATACAACACATCTTTATCCATTCATCCCTTGATGGGCACTTAGGTTGCTTCCAAGTCTTGGCTATTGTGAATAATGCTGTGATGAACATAGGGGTGCATGTATCTTCATGCATTCATGTTTTCATGTTCTTTGGATAAATACCCAGCAGTGGCATAGCTGGATCGTATGGTACTTCCGTTCTTAAGTTTTTGAGAAATCTCCATATTGTTTTCCATAGTGGTTGCACCAGTTTGCACTCCCACCAGCACTGTATGAGGGTTCCTTTTCTCCACATCCTATCCAACACTTGTTATTTCTTGTCTTGTTGATTATAGCCATTCTGATGGGAGTGAGGTGATATCTCGTTAATTTTGATCTGCATTTCCCTAATAACTAGTGATGCTGAACTTCTTTTCATGTGCTTGTTGGCCATCTGTCTATCTTCTTTGGAAAAATGTCTGTTCAGATCTTTTGCCTATTTTTTAATTGGGTTGCTGGGTTTTTTTTGTTGTTGAGATGTATGAGTTCTTTATATACTTTGGATATTAACCCCTTATCACATATATGGTTTGCAAATATCTTCTCCCAATTGTTAGGTTGTCTTTTCATTTTATTGATGGTTTCCCTTGCTGTGCAGAAGCTTTGTAGTTTGATGTAACTCCATTTGTTTATTTTTTCTTTTGTTTTCCTTGCCCACTCAGACATGGTACTTAAAAATATGATGCTAAGGTGGGGCTGGCTCTGTGGCCGAGTGGTTAAGTTCACGCGCTCCACTGCGGTGGCCCAGGGTTCGGATCCTGGGCGTGGACATGGCACTGCTCGCCAGGCCACGTTGAGGCAGCGTCCCACATCCCACAACTAGAAGGATCTACAACTAAGATATACAGCTGTGTACAGGGAGGGGTTGGGAAGATAAAGCAGAAAAAAAAAAATATGATGCTAAGGGGCTGGCCCAGTAGCGCAGCAGTTAACTGCACACGTTCTGCTTAGGTGGCCCTGGTTCGCCGGTTTGATTCTGGGTGCAGACATGGCACTGCTTGGCATGCCATGCTGTGGTAGGCGTCCCACATATAAAGTAGAGGAAGATGGTCATGGATGTTAACTCAGGGCCAGTCTTCCTCAGAGAAAAGAGGAGGATTGCTAGCAGTTACCTCAGGGCTGATCTTCCTCAAAAAAAAAAAAAAATGCTGCTAAGACTGACATTGAAGAGTGTACTGCCTATGTTTTCTTCTAGAAGTTTTATGCTTTCAGGTCTGACATTCAAGTCTGTAATCCATTTTGAGTTAATTTTTGTGTATGGAGTAAGATAATAGTCCATTTTCATTCTTTTGCATGTGGTTATCCAGTTTTCCCAACACTATTATTGAAAAGACTTTCCTTTCTCAACTGTATGTTTTTGGCTCCCTTGTCAAAAATTAACTGTCCACAGATGTGTGGGTTTATTTTTGGGTTCTCAATTCTGTTACATTGATCTGTGTGTCTGTTTTTGTGCCAGTACCATGCTGTTTGGGTTACTAGAGCTTTGTAGTATATTTTGAAATCAGGGAGTGTGATACCTGTAGCTTTGTTCTTTTTTCTCAGGATTCCTTTGGATATTGGGGTCTTTTGTTGTTCCATATAAATTTTAGGATTTTTTGTGAAAAATGTCATTGGAACTTTGATAGGGATTGCATTGAATCTGTAGATTGCTTTAGGAAGTATGGACATTTTACCTATGTTAATTCCTCCAATCCAAGGGCATAGAATATCTTTCCACTTCTTTGTGTCTTTTTCAATTTCTTTCAACAATGTTTTATAGTTTTCAGCATACAGGTGTTTCACTCCTTTGGTTAAATTTATTGCTGGTATTTTATTCTTTTTATTGAAAATGTAAATGGGATTGTATTCTTAATTTCTCTTTCTGCTACTTTGCTGTCAGTGCATAGAAAAGCAACTGATTTTGTATGCTGATTTTGTATCCTGCAACTTTATTGTATACACTTATTATTTCAAAAAGGTTTTTGGTGGATTCTTTAGGGTTTTCTATATATAAAATCACGCCATCTGCAAATAGCAACAGTTTCACTAAACTGATGTACTAGTTTTTAAAACCTTCCCTAAAACCATGACACACCTATAGATAGTTTAAAATTAAAAAAGTAAATTGAAGAATTGGTTGTATAATATTACATAATATTAAGAAAAACCTTAGGAAAAAAGATCTATGTTTACAAAGCAGAACGTTATGACCCTGAGAATGTTCTTTGTACTGCCAAGGAATTGAAAGAGTTTTGAGACTTGCAAATGATGTTGATAAAAGAGCAATACTGAACTAGGTGAAGGGGACGGCTCATTAGCTAAGGGATAAATACTAATCATCAGCAAATAAATTCCTTGTGTAAGTAAATAGAAAACAAAACTGATGATGGCGATAATTGCACAGGTAAAATATACATGGAGGAAGAATCACATTTTCTTGATAATATTTTTAGTGCAAATCAACCAGGAAATACCAGATTTTATAGAATTAACTAATTAACATAAAATAAAATCAAATGTAGCTAAAGTGATATTGATTAAAAATTTCCAAGTGTGCCACAACTAGAAGGACCCACAACTAAAACATACAACTATGTACTGGGGGGATTCGGGGAGAGAAGAGCAGAAAAAAAAAAATCTCTAAAAAAAAAAAATCTATGTTTGTATTAAAACTTCTTGACAAACATAGAACTGCAAATTTGACCTAGGAAATTTAGTCAAAATAAAGGTTTTCAAAGAAAATTTACAATATAAAACTAAAAGGGATAAGAATTGATCCCTCAAAATTATTTTAGTTAAAAATTAGTATGGAAAGGAAACTGGCTTCACTGCACTATAGAAAAATTGATCAAAGAGTTAAATTTGTTTATTGGAAATTGCTTCTGAAAACAGTTTAACAAGTGTTATAACTAGGCTATGCGGGGTCCTGTAGGCTAGGTTAGAGATTTTGGTCTCTATGCAAAGAGCTACGGGGAGCCAATGGAAGTTTTCTTCAGCTGGTGGAGGTGGGAATATGTAGAGTTGGGGGAGATTAAAGATGATTTAATGAGTTTTATTTATTTATTTATTTATTTTGAGGAAGATTAGCCCTGAGCTAACATCCATGCCCATCTTCCTCTACTTTATATGTGGGATGCCTGCCATAGCATGGCTTGCCAAGTGGTGCCATGTCCACACCCAGGATCTGAACCAGCAAACCCCAGGCTGCTGAAGCAGAACATGCGAACTTAAGAGCTGTGCCACGGGGTTGGCCCCTGATTTAATGAGTTTTAAAAAGCTCATTCATTTAGGGCCGGCCAAGTGGTGTAGTGGTTAAGTTTGCATGCTCCGCTTTGGCAGCCCAGGGTTCACAGGTTTGAATCCTGGGCGCAGACCTATGCACTGCTCATCTAGCCATGCTGTGGTGGTGCCCCACATATGAAATAGAAGAAGAGTGGCACAGAAGTTAACTCAGGGACAGTCTTCCTCAAGCAAAAACAGGAAGACTGGCAATAGATGTTACCTCAGGGCCAACTTTCCTCACCAAAAAACAAATAAATAAGTAAATAAATAAAATAATATCCAAAATATTTAAAGAACTCATGCATCTCAACAATAAAAGCCTAAAAACCCAATTAAAAAATGAGCAGAAGATCTGAACAGACATTTCTCTAAAGAAGATACACAGATGGCCAACAGGCATATGAAAAGATGTTTAACATCACTAATCATTAGGGAAATACAAACCAAAACTACAATGAGATATCACTTCATGCCCATCAGAACGGCTATAATCAACAAGACAGGAATTAACAAGTGTTGGATAGGATGTGGAGAAAAGGGAACCCTCATACAGTGCTGGAGGGAGTGCAAACTGGTGCAGCCACTATGGAAAACAGTATGGAGATTCCTCAAAAAATTAAGAATAGAACTACCACACCATACCATACCATATAGCTATTCCACTGCTGAGTATTTATCCAAAGAACGTGAAAACACAAATGTACTCCTATGTTCGCTGCAGCATTATTCACATTAGCCAAGACTTGGAAGCAACCTATCTGCCCATCAAGGGAGGAATGGATAAAGATGTATTATATATACACCATGGAATACTACTCAGCCATAAAAAATAAGGAAATCTGGCCATTTGCGACAACATTGATGGACCGCGAGGGTATTACGCTAAGCAAAATAAGTCAGAAGGAGAAGCCAAACACCTTATGATCTACTCATAAATAGAAAATAACAACAACAACAAACAAACACATAGAGACAGAGATTGGATTGGTGGTTACCAGAGGGGAAGCGGGGAAGAGAGGGGTGATTTGATTAGGCACATGTGTGTAGTGATACATTCTGATCAGTCTTTGAGTGGTGAACATGATGTAATCTACACAGAAATTGAAATCTAACGATGTACACCCAAAATTTATATAATGTTATAAACCAATGTTACTGCAATACAAAAAAAAAAAAAAAGAAAAAGAAGAGTGAAAGAAGTTCAGGTACTTGCTGAGACCCTCACTGTTGAATGGTAGAGCCAGGACTCTTCCCCTTCCCCTCCTTCTTCATCAGTCCTCCACAGAGATTTCCCTTAGCCTGTGCTAAGGACACTAATCTTGTATTTCTTAACTCAGTGCTTTTATTGCAGCCCTTATCTCATTATATTTAAGTAATCAGTCAACTGTCTGTGCCCCATCTTCTCCAAACTCAGACTGTGCAAGAAGCAGATCTTACTCATTTTTTATGCCCGCAGAGCTTGGCACAGTTCAAGCCCTACCAGGTGGTTCGTTCCAGTTTGCAGAACGGTCCCAAGCGTAGTGTTCTTTCCACTGTATCAGGTTGTAATTTTAAACTATATTAGACTTAGCAGCTGAGGAGGCGGGAGGCGGTCCCATCGGCGGAAGATCCTGCTCTTTGGTGTAAATTGCAATCTATTAGGGATCATTTCCCTGACGAGTTAGAAGTGAGAAGTTCAAGGATGGCTCTAAAGATACAGGGGCTGCCAAGCAGTCAAGCGAGAAGGATCGCGGCCGGGATAAAACTCGACAGAGGCCCAGTGCTTCCAGAGGTAGCAGCGGCACCAGGTCTTGGTCCAGCTCTACCGCCAGCCCGGACTCCAGCACCAGCGCCGGCTCCGGCTCCTCCTCGGTGTCAAGGCGGTCGGAGAAGTCCCAGCACTTCCCGCAGCTCCAGCTCCAGCAGCTCTTCCGCCTCTCAGAGTCCTTCTTGGCGCAGACATGACAACAGGCGGCATTCCAGGCCCCAATCCAAACTGCCCAAAAGAGATGAAAAAAAAAGGAAAAGGCGGAGCACTTCCCCTAAACCCACCCCAGTGCATATTGGGAGGCTCACTAGCAATGTGACCAAGGATCACGTCATGGAGACATTCTCCACCTGTGGGAAAATTTAAATGATTGACATGCCTGTAGAAAGGACACATCCCGATCTATCTTAAGGCCACAGATATGTGGAGTCTGAGAATCCAGGTGAAGCCGAGAAGGCCCTGAAGCACATGGACAGAGGACAAATCGCCAGCCAGGGGATCACAGCCACCGCTGTGCTGGCCCTCTGGCCTAGGCCTCCCCTGGTGATTCAGCCCTCCCAGGAGAAGGCTGCCACACCCTCCATGTGGCGCAGGTCAGGTCAGCAGATGCATGAGGAGAAGGTCGCGCTCCCCCAGGCATCCCCTGCCACCGTCCCAGGGGCGGCTCCAGCTCAAATTCCCCTCCATAAACAGGACCAAGGGAAGCTCGTGCCTCCTGTAACTTATATCCCATGCAACTCAGTTTTGTCACCTTTCTAGTCGAAGGAGGGTGGGTAGGAAAAAAATCCCTGTCAGGGGCAGGTTTCGGAGGCAGCAACTGAGAGGTTTCCTCTGAGGGCTGAGTTCTGGCTGTGTAAGTGTTGTTGGTTTGGGGTTGAGCCTATTAAGATGCCCTCCAGTTTTCCATCTAGAAAGCTCACCAGGTTCCAGTTCCTGGGAGAGAGTTCATTCACCGGCAAAGCCAGCCCTGACATGCTCCAGGAGGCGGTGCGGCCCCAGCCTGGGTACACATTTTTCCTTTCACAGATGATCTGGGTCCAGACTGGTGGCCTGGTCATAGCCTTGTTTGTTGCCCTGAGAGATCCTTCAGGAAAAGGGGGCAAGCTTTTGTGCAGCTGCCTTTCCTGTCAGGCCTGGCCTTTTGCTCCTCTGCTTGAGTCCTTGTCTGACCTCTAGGGTCAAACACCCTTAGAAGCTCCTCCGTCACCCCATGTTAGTTGATATAAATGGTTCTGTTTTCACACATATTCATAACACACACCCACACCTCACATCTCCCTTTCTATCCGAAAGTGGTGAGCAAGTTGAGATCCAGCTCTGCGGGATCATCACGGACCCCCCTGCTTCAGCTCTGATACATGGTGGTCTTGCAGGTTACCTTGGCAATGCTTACACTGCTTTTTTGGCTTTTATTGTGCAGTCAGTACAGTAGGGGAGAGAGGCTGGAGGTTGAATTAATTACTAATAGCCGGCGATTTAATCAATCATGCCTAAGTGATGAAACCTTCAGAAAAACCCCTAAGCTGTGGGATTCAGAGAGCTCCTGGGTTGGTGAACACATGGGGGTGCTGGGAGGGTGACCCGCACAAAGAGGGCATGGAAGTTCTGAGGCCCTCCTTCCCCATACCTTGTCCTGTGCATCTCTTTAATCTGGCTGTTCCTGAGTTGTATTCTTTACAATAAACTAGTAAATGTGAATAAAGCGTTTCCCTGACTTCTGTGAGCCATTCTAGTAAATTATTAAACCTAAGGAGGGAGTAGTGGGACTCTGATTTGTAGTTGGCCGGGCAAAAGTCTGGGTGGTCTGAGTACCCTATTTGTGGCTGATATCTGATGTGTGTGCAGACTTATGGGACCTAGTTCTTTAACTTGTGAGGTCTGACACTAACTCTGGGTAGTTAGTGTCAGAATTGAACTGAATTGTTGGACATCTAGTTGGTGTAGGAGAATCAGAGATCTGGAGAATTGGTGGCTGTTGTCGGAAAATACTCCAGACCTAGCATCAAAATCTGTTCCAAACATTCATCTGTTAATGCTGATCTGTAATGATATTTTACATATTTCAACTTTGAAAATGTCTTCTCACACAGATAGGTATTGCCAAATAGTGATATCAATTTATAAGCAAATGCTTTTAATTAAGCATATTCATCATCGTTTAGAAGGTATTTATAGGATTCTCTTAGATTCTTCTCTTGATGTTTGCCTTTTAGCACTATTACAAAGTGATGACAGCACCACATATGGTCTCTGTCACAACTACTCAACTCTGCCATTGTAGTGTGAAAGCAGTCACAGACAATACATAAATGAATGAGCACGCATTCACATTTCATATAGTTTTTATGTGTCATAAAATATTCTTCTTCTTTTTACATTTAACCATTTAAAAATGTAAAAACCATTCCTAGTTTTCACCTGTATATAAATAGGTAGTGCACAGGATTTGGCCCATAGGCCATTGTTTGCCAAGTCCTGATACAGATAATTCTTTTTTTTTTTTTTGAGGAAGATTAGCCCTGAGCTAACTACTGCCAATTCTCCTCTTTTTGCTAAGGAAAACTGGCCCTGAGCTAACATCCACGCCCATCTTCCTCTACTTTATACATGGGACGCATATCACAGCATGGCTTTTGCCAAGCGATGCCATGTCCGCACCCGGGATCTGAACTGACGAACCCTGGGCTGCCGAGAAGCAGAACATGCGAACTTAAGCGCTGTGCCACCGGGCCGGCCCCTGGTACAGATAATTCATATAACCACGAATCACTTTCTAAGTCATATATTTTCACTAGTGCTTATGATTTCCTTGAAGTCAAACAATTATATAGTAATAAACATGGTTGTTCATATTTAAGAAATATGTAATAACAGTAAAAACATTTTAAGTCAGGAAAAGAAAGCCACTGGTCTTTCTTACCCTTTGTCTTAGCAATGTATGATTCTGTAACATTTTTAGTCATTTGAAAAATATTGGCTGAGGTACGCGGACCTTCCAAATGTTGACACACTTCATTACACGACATCAAAAAATTACTTTCGGGGCCGGTTCCGTGGCCGAGTGGTTAAGTTCGCACGCTCCGCTGTGGCAGCCCAGGGTTCGGATCCTGGGCGCAGACATGGCACCGCTCGTCAGGCTACGTTGAGGTGGCGTCCCACATCCCACAACTAGAAGGACCTGCAACTAAGATATACAACTGTGTACAGGGGGGGTTTGGGGAGATAAAGCAGGAAAAAAAACCCAAAAAACATTGGCAACAGTTGTTAGCCCAGGTGCCAATCCTTAAAAAAAAAAAAAATTACTTTCATTAAAATCACTACTGATCTCATCAGAAAAAGTCTTTAAGCATTGGGAAGCTGTTGAGCTCATGGCATTAGTTACAAGTTTTCGAAACTTCTAGTTTTCCCTTGATAGCTTGAATTTTCACACTGGCAACAAATACTGTCAGTTGTTTCCATTGACACGACAGGCTCACTTCCTTTTTTTTTTTAAGATTTTATTTTTCCTTTTTCTCCCCAAAGCCCCCCAATACACAGTTGTGTATTTTTAGTTGTGGGTCCTCCTAGTTGTGGCATGTGGGATGCCACCTCAGCATGGCTTGATGAGTGGTCCCGTGTCCCAGCCCAGGATTTGAACTGGTGAAACCCTGGGCTCCCGAAGCAGAGCGTGGGAACTTAACCACTCAGCCACGGGGCTAGCCCCTCACTTCCTTCATTTTTGAGAAGATGTCTCCCAAGTAACCTAAGCATGAATAAACCTAGTTTGTTGTCAGGAGTTCTTTCAAGTACAAATGGGTTCCATGAACGAAGCATCTAGTCTGCTTACAATTTAAATAATCCTGGTGCTTTTCCTCAAGTTAACCACCACACTTTGATATATAGCAGAAATGATTTAAGTATACTTCCTATTTCATCACACAGAATATTAAAAAAATATGCACTAGCAGTGTTAAGCTTAAATTAATACTTTTTACTGCTCTATCAAGGACATTCTTAGGTGAAACTTGCAATTTTTTTTAACTGTGACTGTGGGACAGTGAAGAATACAATGACTGCTAGTACAGTTTGGTGCCACTGCCTTCATTCATGCTAAGTCACCAGCAGATCTATCCACTACTGCTTCTGTGCCATCAGTGCAAATGCCAACACAGGGAAAAAGGCAAATAGTGTCTTAATATTATTATGAAAACAGTTTTGACACTGTAGACTTCCTGAAAGGGTGTCCAAGACCCTAGGGGTTTATGGAGCACACTTTGAAAATCTTCTAGGACATAGCCTTGGGCACCTCCGCCAACAATTAATGTTTAGGCAAAGAAGGATTAAAGAGGTAGACTGAGAAGCGGCTGGAAAGGCAAGAGGAAAACAATAAGAATGTGCTATCATGGAAGGAGAGAAAAAAGAGATAATCAGGAAGCCATGCAAAAACAAAAACTGTACCAGAAAAATGAAAAACCATACATATTCATATATATCCTATATATATATATATATATATATATATATATAGGAATTCATATATATATGTATGAATCTAGCTAAAACAGTGGGAATTTGCTGGTTATATTGATGAAGTATAAGGTATGAATCCATTTGATCTTGTTCCTAGGGAATCATAACATGAAACCACAGAGAAGGAAACACAATTCTAGCACACTACATTGTTCTGCAGTGAGGAATAGCTACATACTCATAAACTAATATAAAGCTGCTTATGGATTCTTAAGTTTTAGAACGAATCTATGAACAAAGCATAAAGAAGTGCTTTATGGTTATACAATAGAATATAAATGATCACTCTCGACAAAGTAAATGAAAGGAGAAATGTTCTCCAGGATGTGGTGAACTCTCAAACACTGCCAGTGGGAATGTAAATTGATAGAAGAGTTGGAAAATGATTTGGCAATATCTACAAGAGATGAAGATATGCATACCCTATGACTCAGAAATTCTATTTTTAAATTGATACCCTAGAGAAATTGACACATGCACACCAGAAAAGAAAAATGTTCCTAACAGCAATGTTTATAATAGCTCCAAACTGGAAACAACCCAAATGTCTATCAGCAACAGAACGGATAAAAAATTGTAGTATAGTCATACAGTGGACTACACATACCGCAATAAAATGAATGACCTACAGCTATTTTCAACAACTTGTATGAATCCTAAAAACATAATAATGAATGAAAGAAGGCAGAAAAGAATACTTAGAGTATGATTTAATTTATATATAGTTAACAAAAATAGGCAAATCTATGGGATGTATACTTAGGTAATAAACCATAAAGAAAAGCAAGGAAATGACTACCTTGTTTACCCTAACAGGAAGACAGAGTTGTGAATGGGAAGGACACATGGGGGTTCTAATTCTTGACCTGGGTAGCCATTACATGGTTGTTTACTTTATCCATTAATTTGTATATTTGTGGGTTTTGATTTGGGGGGGGCACTTTTATGTGTATGCCAAATTTCACAATAAAGAAGGTTAAAACGCTAAAGAAAAACAAAAATTGGAAGACAGAACAAAGGGTAAGGTGATATATTCTCATTTTACAGAGTGAAGATATAAGAGATTTTGTCTAAAATTGATGGAACAGTAAGTACAAATATGTTAAAGTAAACAATAGAAAAGCTACAAATATCAAAAATAGGGAGAAGAATGGAGGATGGGCTCATGTAGGCATGCTAAATCCTCAAGTTTTATAGTGGCAAGTCAAAAGCTGAAAGATGGTAACTGAGGATTAAGACTCAGTGAAGAGGACTTTTTTTTTATTAAGACACTATAAACAATACTGTACCCATTTTACCATATGCAGACATTAATTGGATTTAGATAATAAACAAATCACCACAAGCTATTTTTTAGTATTGCTGAGCAAGTTTAACGAGAAAGAAAGGCAGTATAGTATGGTATAGTATAGTAAATAAGAGTATGAACTATGGAGAACTATGGAGCCGAATTGCTTGCGCTCAAATCTTTGCTCTGGCACTTTCTAACTGTATGATCCTCGGCAAGCCATTTATCCACTTTGTCTCAGTTTCCTCATCTTAAAATGGAAGCAATAATCATCCCTATTTTGTAAGGTTGTTTTGAGAATTAAATGAGTTAATGCATGCAAAGCACTTAGAATAGTGTCTAGTACATATGTAAGTGTTGACTATTAGCTATTGGATTTATTAACAAGTAGGTCATCAGTGATTTTAATGATATGACTGAGTATGGAGCCAGAAGCTGGACTGAAGATGAAGAAATACAGATATATACTGAAGTATTTATAGGCAAAAATTTATGTCTGAGATTTACTTTAAAATATTCCAGGAAAAAACAAAAAACGTGTGTGTGTGTGTGTGTGTGTGTGTGTGTGTGTGTGTGTGTATGTGGAAGCTGTAGTAGGCAGAATAATGGTCCCCTAAAGATGTTCTAATCCTTGGAACCCGTGAGTATGTTACCTTACCTGGCAAAAGAGATTCTGCAGATGTGATTTCATTAAGGATCTTGAGATGGGGAGATTATCCCGGATTATACGGACAGCCCAATCTAATCACGAGTCCTTTAAAGTGGAAGAGGGAGGCAAAGGGAGGCTTGACTACAGAGTAGGTCAGAGAGATGTGATGTGATACGGACTCAATCCACCACTGCTGGCTTTGAAGATGGAGGAAGGGACCCCAGAGCTAAGGAATGTGAGCAGTCTCTAGAAGCTAGAAAAGGCAAGGAAATGGATTCCCCACCTAGAGCCTGCGTAAACGAATGCAAACCTGACAACACCCTGATTTTAGCCCAGTGAGAACCATGTTGGATTTCTAACCTATGGAACCGTAAGATAATAAATTTGTCTTGTTTAAAGACACTGAATTTGTAGTAATTTGTTATGGCAGCAATAGAAAACAAATACACGGGTGTACATAAATGAAACAAAAGTGGCAAAATGTGGTTAATTGTTAAAGTTGGATGATGGGTAAATGAGAGTTTATTATACTGTTCTCTCCACTTCTGTTTATGTTTGAAAACTAAAAGAAAAAAATAATAGATTTGCTTTCAAGGATGAATTCCCAGACATTGATTGTATTAAATCTCAAATCTAAATTGTTATTTTTCAATGAATAACATTACTATTAATGAATTAGACTCTGGTCTTCACTGATCTACAGATCTCTTCTCTATAGGCCAGTCTTGATGGGAATCCAGGTTTGGCCATAGAATCAAGAGCAATGGAACGCAAGGGGAGTTAGTGCATATCTTCATGCCTGTGTACTTGACAAGATGTTCAAGTTCAGGAGACAGAGCACTCTCATTTCAAAGAAATACTAGCAATATATTTACATATATAATATCTCTGATCAATTAATTTAAATGTCTTAAAACATCGCCTCCTTTGTATCACCATATATCTGTGGTAACAACAGGTTACTACAACTGTTAGTAAAGCTAACACTTAGTTTTTAACATCATGGGCTAGGCAGTATATCAAGCACTTTACATATATTAACTCTTCTAATTTACACAACTTTATAAAGTAGGTACCATTATTATCCCCATTTTATAGATGAGAAAACTGAGTACATACACAAAGCAATTATTCAAACTTAAGCAAACTATTATGATCCTCTGAGCATTCACAGGCAATCCCTTGAGTCATTTAACATGAATAATCAATCCTATTCCTCACTTTCTTTTTCTTAACTCCCCCCTTTTTTCACAAGGGTAACTACTATCCTAACTTTTCTTTTTATTTTTCTTTATTTTTTTTGAGGAAGATTAGCCCTGAGCTAACTGGTGCCAATCCTCCTCTTTTTGCTGAGGAAGACTGGCCCTGAGCTAACATCATGCCCATCTTCCTCTACTTTATATGTGGGACGCCTACCACAGCATGGCATGCCAAGCGGTGCCATGTCTGCACCTGAGATCCGAACCGGCGAACCCTGGGGCTGCCGAAGCACAACGTGTGCACTGAACTGCTGCGCCATGGGGCCGGCTCTGCAGTATTGTCTTATTGCGTTTTTAATTTGCATTTCTCTGATTTCTAATGAGGCTGAACATGATTTTCATATGTTTATTCCTTATATTTTGATTCTTTCAGATTTAACACTCAGGGAATACCACCTATAGTTGATTCTCAAATTTGTCTCCTGCTTAATTACATACCAAGAATACAAAGAAGATGGGGCAAAGATCCTATACCCATACCCCTATCTCAGTTATTCTAGACAGAAATTTAGAACTTGATTTCTTTATCTTCCTTTCCACATCTAATAGATCAGCGAGTCCTGTTAATTTCCAAAGTGAATCTTAAGTCACTCAATTGCCATAGGTACTACCACTATTTGAGTGCAGACCATCATCATCTCATTCCTGGACTACCACAACTTCTTCGTTTTTCACATTTTGGATTTTGTCACTGCCCACTCCCCTTCATTCTTTATATTGCAGCAACAGGGGTATTAATTATTAAAACTTTTCAGAGGCTTCTGATTGCTCTGAGAATAAAATTAAAACTGCTACAATCTAGAAGCTCCTGCAGGTGTGCCTTAGGCTCTCTCTCCAACCTTATCTCTTAGTATGCTTTGTTTATTACATGCTAGCTAAACTCCTCTTACCAGGCCTTGGTAACTACACTCCAGCTTCCCTCATCTTTAGATCCTTAACACCAGGCTCCTTTCATTTTTTTTTTTTTGAGGAAGATTAGCCCTGAGCTAACTACTGCCAATCCTCCTCTTTTTGCTGAGGAAGACTGGCCCTGAGCTAACAGCCGTACCCATTTCCCTCTCCTTTATATGTCGGATGCCTGCTACAGTATGACTTGACTAGTGGTGCCATGTCTGCACCTGGGATCCGAACTGGCGAACCCCTTGCGGCCAAAGCAGAAAGAGCGAACTTAACCTCTACACCACTGGGCCAGCCCCTAATTCTCAGTTTAAATTCTACCTTCTTGATGAGGCTGGCACCATGGCATAGTGGTTAAGTTTGGCATGCTCTGCTTTAGTGGCCTGGGATTGTGGGTTCCGATCCCAGGTGTGGACCTATACCACTCATCAGCCATGCTGCGGCAGTAACTCACATACAAAATAGAGGAAGACTGGCACAGATGTTAGCTCAGGGCTAATCTTTCTCAAGAAAAAAAAGAGGAAGACTGGCAACAGATGTTAGCTCAGGGTGAATGTTCCTCAGTAAAAATAAAATAAGTTCTACCTCTTTGATTTGTTTTCTTCATAACACTTATTAACAATCTGTAATTACTGAGTTTGTTTTTTGTCAGTCTCCTCTAATAAAATAAAAATAGTAATAATAACAACAACAATGGCTTACAGTTATTGGCCCTTACTATTTCTCAGGCAGCACTCTATGAGTTTTAAATAAATTAACTTTTTTATTTTAAAAGATTGGCCCTGAGCTAACATTTGTTGCCAATCTTCCTCTTTTTTTTCTTCTCCCCAAAGCCCCCCAGTACATAGTTGCATATTCTTTTTTTTTTTTTTGAGGAAGATCAGCCCTGAGCTAACATCTGCCAATCCTCCTCTTTGTGCTGAGGAAGACTAGCCCTGAGCTAACATCCATGCCCATCTTCCTCTACTTTATATGTGGGACGCCTGCCACAGCATGGCTTGATGAGCGGTGCCATGTCTGCACCAGGGATCCGAACCGGCGGACCCCTGGCAGCCAAAGCAGAACGTGGGCACTTAACAGCTGTGCCACCAGGCCGGCCCTCTTTTTTTTATGTATAATGTGAATTTTCATTTTTATTTACTTATTTTATTTGCTGAAGAAGATTCACCCTGAGCTAACATCTGTACCAGTCTTCTTCTATTTTGTATGTGGGACACAGCCACAGCATGGCTGATGAGTGGTGTAGGTCCATGCCTGGAATGTGAACCTGTGAACCTGGTCACTGAAGCAGAGCATGCCAAACTTAACTACTATGCCACAGGGCTGGCTCCAGTTGTATATTCTAGTTGTAGGTCCTTCTAGTTGAGCTATGTGGGATGCCACCTCAGCACGGTTTGATGAGTGGTGCTGGTGCTAGGTCCGTGTCCAGGATCCAAACCAGGAAAATCCTGGGCTGCTCAAGCAGAGTTTAACCACTCAGCCACGGGGCTGGGCCCTAAATTAACCCTTTTAATCCTCACAACCACCATACAAAGTAGGTACAATTGTTATTCACACTTTACAGGTGGGGAAATAATTTGCCCTTAGTTTTACTGTTGGGAAGTGGCAGTGCTGGCATTTGAACTCAGATAATCTCGTTTCAGTTCAACCACTGTCAGTTTTTTTAACTGTAGGTTACAATCTGTACCTGGGTCAAGAAGTTAATTTAGAAAAAAAGAAATTTAGAGCTTCTTAAAAAAAGTGAAATGGAACAGACTAGATCACATAAGACTGTATTCATTTAGTAAGGATAAGTATTGGTTTGTGAAACTTTTTTTTTTTAAGAAACCAGTATTCTTTTTTGTTAAATGATTTTATTTATTTATTTATTTATTTATTTTTGAGAACGATGAGCTGTGAGCTAACATCTGCTGCCAATCTTCCTCTTTTTGCTGTGGAAGACTAGCCCTCAGCTCACATCCATGCCCATCTTCCTCTACTTTATATGTGGGATGCCTACCACAGCATGGCTTGACAAGTAGTGCATAGGTCCGCAACCAGGATCTGAATCGGCGATCCCAGGCTGCTGAAGTGGAATATACGAACTCAACCCCTGTGCCACCTGGCTGGCCCTACAGTTTGTGAAACTTTTGATTCAGGTATACGTATTAAATCACGAGGTCTGAAAGCCACTGCACTGTGCATTCTGCCTCTCTGTGTAGGTCCCTGAACTGACCAGTTCACCAGTGTACCTCCAGAGTCTAGCCCAGTTACTGGGCCACAATAAGTACTCAGTAAATATTTACTAATTAGTTAAAATAAGCAATGATAAATATTAAGAAGCTGATAAAAACTTTTCCCTAATTTCTTTACAAAGTTTATTTTTCTGATGTTAACCATTGTAGTGCATCTAAACTAGAATTTAAAGATATCATTTATGTTGTGCCAGTTTTCATAAGACTATATTAATATTAAATATAACTGGATAGCAGGAAGAATTCAAAAGGCTTACTAACCCCTTCTACATGATATTGTTTGAAAATCCCTGTTCTTTGAAAACTAGAAGGAAAAAAGTTATGCTTCCTTGAAAAGTTTATTTTAGAGTATTTTAAAAAGAGATTAAATATTACTTATTATTTGAGTTATTACACGTTATTGTAAAAGAAAAAAAGACTAAATAGTGTGCCAGGAGAGGGAGACAGTTTTGAGTATCAATCCTAACTATTATTGACAGAGAGTTCTTAGGCAAGACACAAACTTTTGAGAGTTCCTATTTCTGTTAAACTGGCCTATTAAAACCTACCTAAAAGTAAGGGAGCTACCTACTTAGGAACAGCAATCTGGTCGAAAGGTAGCCTAGACTTGTTTTGGGGATATGTTTGCATAGTGAGCAGAGTGCTTTTACCTATCTGCATGATACAGATAAGTAAAAAAAAGAGCAAAATTTTCTAAAGGTGCTTTTATTCTCACTTTATCTAAGATTGAATCTGTCAGTTTTATCTATTGAAGGGAAGGTGCAAAGCCTTTCAAACACACATTGGCATTGACCCTGTGTTGAAGGTTAGAGATAACTGGAAGTATTTAGTACTCATCCGAGCATTTAGCTCATAATTAAAGCTATTATTATGATAAACAGGGCCCAAGGCTCTGTGACTTAGAGGTAATGATAGTTCAGTATATCCAGTTAAAAAATCAGTCTTTTAAAAAGTCATTACTTTATAGGAAGTTAAAAAAATCTCTGGGCTCAGTTTTATCTTCTTGGACTGCAGGACTTTGAAACAGATTGTATCTAATGAATTCTTTGAAACTTCTCTAGCATACAGTACAGCTAATTGCACATTGGCTGTTTGCCAGCCTGAACCTAAATTGCACTGGTAATAAAAACAAAGATCTTGATGTTCTCATGGGACTTTAATTTCCTGAGACACCAAGGGGAACGGGAGAAGGAGTGGGTTCAAGCATCTGAGGATATAATAGCATACTCTAAACAGGAAAAACAAGATTCATCTTTTACAGGCTCATTTGAACAATGTGATTATCAAGTCTGTATAAGGATAATACTTCAGGTGTTTCATAACTTCTGAGGGCCTAGAAAACCATTCTCCCTTCTTTGAAAAGATAACCCTATACCTGTGCTCTAGATTCCAGTTTTCTATCACACACACACACAAAAATCAGGTTTCTAACCTCAGTATTCAGTAAACTTAAGGTCACTTATCCTGGACTATGGATTTAAAAGCAATAAAAATAAGCAGTAGTAGCTAAGGTCTTTGGTAAGCATTTTACACATATCATCTGATGTAATCCTCACAATAATTTTATCAAATAGCTCTAAGTGGAGGCAGAGAGGCCAGTTAAGAGGCCGTAATAGGGGCCAGCCCCAGCGGCCTAGTGGTTAAGTTCAGCATGCTCTACATTGGTAGCCCAGGTTCACCCAGTTCCCAGGGGTGGACCTACATGACTTGCCAGTGGTCATGCGATGGCAGTGGCTCACACACAAAAAGAGGAAGACTGGTAAAAGATGATGTTAGCTCAAGGGGAATCTTCCTCAGCAAAAAAAAAAAAAAAAAAAAAATGCTGTAACAGTATTATAGTAGCTTGATGGCAGCCTGGAGTAAGGTGGTGACAGTGAAGAAAGCAGGACTTGATAGACACTTAGGAGGTATAATCAACTGCTCTTAGTGAGAGCCTAGAAAGCTTCCCTGTAGATGCTTGAGAAATATTGGTAAATGATTAGGGAGAGCAAGGGAAAGAGGTGTGTGAAAGGATGACTCCTCATTATATGGAGTGGAAGGAGGTGCCATTCACAAAGATAAGGGAAAGGGAAGAAAACCTGGTTAAAGGATGTACCTCTCTCACATTCTTACTGACAACTGGCTCTCCCACTCCCATTGCCTTGATGGCAATGTTTTAAACCAAATAACTTGTTCCTCTAGGCTAGACGGGGACCTTACCCAAGGGCGAATAATCTGTAGGATGGATAATGACTTGTGTGACCTGGCTACAAAAAAAAAATTGAGCCAATCAGTCTGTCTTCCTTGATTTTGAACTAAGAAGCAGAGGAAAGATCTGGCAATTAGCAGCAGAGGCCAAATGACTTAATGTAATGGAGGTTCAGCAATGGCAAATTAGGTCAGTCAGGGTCCCATCAAAAACCAGATGGGGAGCTCAAACTGCAAGATTTGAAGAGAGTTATTAAAAGGGCCATTTACAGATGGGCAGGCAAGAGTCAGGGAAAACAGCAAGGGATAGTGCAGCACTCCAAGGGCTAGCAGTTACTACTCCTAGGCCTGAAGGGGCAAAGGGAAGGACTGGAGAAATTAAATTTACAAAGAAGGTTCTGCAGTCAATCCTTGGGGACGCAGCTTGGGGAATAAGGACTATGACCTCACTTTCCTCTGGCCTCCAATCTCCTACAGAGACCTCCCACTGCCTGAACCCACCGAGATACCAACGAGGGCGAGGGCATCCACTGGTGCAATCTGGACAGGTTAACCCTCCTGCGCGCAAGAGCAGGAAAAGGGTGGAGAGCAGACATGGAGGGGCAAATAGAAGCTAGGGGAAGTTGTTTCCAAGAAGCAGTATGTGGAAGCAGTAGTTATTAATGTGCATTTAAAAGACGGTCAACAAAGAGCCAACTCCCTTCAATGACATCAGTGGCACTGCACTACAGTGAAGATCCCAAACACCTACTATTGGGTTCTTTAGAGACCTTCTGAGGACACATTTACCCTCGGGACTAACTGCCTCAAGGAACTCAAGGGTGAGTTTGGGAACATTTTTTGTGTTTTTTTTTTTTAATTTTTTTGAGGAAGATCAGCCCTGAGCTAACATCTGCTGTCAATCCTCCTCTTTTTGCTGAGGAAGACTGGCCCTGAGCTAACATCCATGCCCATCTTCTTCTAGTTTATATGTGGGATGCCTACCACAGCATGGCGTGCCAAGCCATGCTGTGTCTGCACCCGGGATGTGAACCGGTGAACCCCGGGCTGCCGAGAAGCAGAACGTTCGAACTTAACTGCTGCACCACCGGGCCGGGTCCTGGAAACATTTAACTGTTTTTCTAAATTGTTTTTTTCCTTTTTTTTTTTTAAGGAGATGCAGTCACCAACCACCCTGAACCTGACCAAGCCTCACCACCAGAGCTACGCCTATGACCTTTACCTTATTTTTAATGCCAAGATCTCTCCAGGAGGAGCTTAGGCCTTATTGCTCTAACCTGTAGTGTGTGTGGAAGCATGTTTTCCAATTGAGCCTGTGCAAGCCAATATCCACCTCTCCCTTTTGAATATTCATTCCTTATCCGAATAAAAGGTCCCTGCTTTCCTTTGGCTGCGGATGCCATGATTTTGGAAATGATTCTGCACGGTCTCCGATTTGCTGCAACTATACTTTACTTTGTGAGACAACTACTTCTGGTGGAGAGTCTTACTTAACTTGTCAGGAGACGTACCCACTTTGGTTTTGGTAACACCTCCACTTCTTCTCTCCCTTCAAGTACAACCTATTTCCAAGAAAGTCCTCCTTTGTTTCATTAAAGCACCTTTACGATTTTTCACTTTAAAAGAAAAAAAAAACAGCAACAACAAAACCACCAACCATGGTTAGGTAGCTCATATGAATCTAACTTCGGAGAACCATTCCACACAAGCTTTTTCTCAAATGAATCAGTCTTTAATCCACAACTATTTAAATAGATGGTAAAAGACAATGTGCTCCCTGAGTCATACCAAGTGCGAATTTGTCAATAGGCTTTTGTAAGAGTCAACCATTACCTGGCAGGACTCCAAAAGGCTGATTCTAACAGGAAGAGCAGCTAGTTGGTAGTTAAAAACACAAAGCTTTACCAATAACGGAGCTAGTAAATATGGAGCTTCTCTGGGACTACAGGTGGAAGTACAATCCCTATCTAATTGGAAACAGGTTTGGGAAGTTGCTTAGAGTCAAGTAAATTGGAAATTAATCATATGGAAAATATTGTTTACAACTGTTGTAAGGTATGAAAAATTTATTCATCTTAGGAAAACAAAGAATTTATGCCACTACTACTAAAGTCAAGTGTTTGCGTGGATCATGAAAAGCTGTGGGCTGCTCTGAAAGAAATGGGCACGCCTCAGCACTCGACTGTCCTCATGCATAACCTGTTTTGTGGACAAGAAGCCACTGTCAGGACCGAATATGAAGAGATAGAATGGTTTCCTATAGGCAAAGGGTCAGACAAGGGTGAATTTTATCTCATCTGTTTAATCTGTACACAGAACGTGTCATGAAAAACTGGCCTAGACTCAGATGAAGGAGGAGAGAAAATTGGTGGAAGAAACATCAACAATCTAAGATATACAGATGATACCATCTTACTGGCAGAAAGCAGCAATGACTTGAAAGGACTTCTGATGAAAGAAAAAGAAGAAAGTGCCAAAATAGGAATGCATTTGAACATCAAGAAAACAAATATCACCACTACGGAAGAACTAGACAACTTTAACGTAGACAATGAAGATATTGGAAGCGTTTAAAGATTTGTTTACCTTGGTTCGGTCATCTATTTATTTCTTTACTTACTTAAGGAAGATTAGCCCTGAGCTAACTGCTGCCAAGACTGGCCCTGAGCTAACATCCGTGCCCATCTTCCTCTGCTTTATATGTGGGATGCCTACCACAGCATGGCTTGCCAAGTGGTGCCATGTTCACACCTGGGATCCGAACCCCTGAACCCCGGGCCACCGAAGCGGAACGTGAGCACTTAACTGCTGCGCCAGCTGGCCGGCCCCTTGTTCATCAACTTAAATGGAGACTGCAGCCAGGAAATCAAGAGAAGACTGAGACTTGGAAGGGCAGCAATGAAAGAACCGGGAAAGATCATTAAGTGTAAGGAAGCGTCATTAGAGAATAAGGCCAAGATTATCCACACTCTTGTATTCTCCATTACTATGTACAGGTGAGAAAGCTGGACAGTGAAGAAGGCTGACCGGAAAGAAATGGATTCATTTGACCGAAATATGCTGTTAGAGAAGAGCTCTATGGATACCCAGAAAGACAAACAAGTGGGTCTTAGAGGAAATTAAGCCTGAACTATCGCTGGAAAAACTGATAAAATTGAGGCTGTCCTGCTTTGGGCACATCATGAGAAGGCAGGATCCCTGGAAAAGACAATCATGCTGGGAAAAGTAGAAGGCAGCAGGAAAAGAGGAAGACCAAACCTGAGATGGATTGACTGCATAACAGAAGCCACAAGCACAGGTGTACAGAAGCTGAGTAGGGCTGTTGAGGACAGGACACTGTGAACATCACTCATTCATGGAGCAGGAGCTGACGTGACAAAACTTAACTTCTGACTAAATAAAAATATTAATCTCGAGTTTAATGTGTTAAACAAGATTCATGCGAGGGGAGTCCTGCACAAATTTTCTGCAGAGTTTGGTACCCTAAAGAGAGCCAGGAGAAACTGCTGTCAAGTCCATACAAATGGCAGACACAGACATTTAGAGGGGGAGCTCCCTCAGCCAAAAAAAATCTCACCAGGCCGACCCGATTCTGAGCGACCATGCACCGGAACACAACATTATTAACTCATGAATACACGCACATGGAACCACTATAATCCCTCACTGAATCGGAGTGCCAAGTAGAAAGCTCTTATCAGATTTTTAAAATCAAAACATTCGTACCTTTTTAACATACATCCATCTCAGAAAAAAATATTTGGAACATGGTTAATTTGTAAACAAGTGTTCTCTCTACAAATTAAAGGAACAGGTAATAATTTTTAAAAAGTTGGCAAAATATGAACTGATTGTTTTAGTCAAGAGCACTTTAAAAATATTTCAGCTCGTGGGTGGGAACCGGGGCGGGGAAGGGCACTAAACCGAGCGTCAGGGCAAAGGTTTCAGAAACAGTTACCTACAGATTACACCGTTTTCATTTTGGACGCGGCTCAAGATTACAGGTGACCGCGGTGCCCCAAAGCGCCAGGTGGAAACTTTTTCCCGGGGTGACGTGACGACGGAAGATGCAAAGCAGCCCGCTCCGAGACCCCGGCCCGTTCTGGACGCGCCCAGGGTCGGCGGCCGAGACGACCCCGCCCCGCCGCAGGGCGTGGGGCCCAGCGAGCGCCGGCGCCACGTGCGTGACCTGCCCCGCCCCTCGCCCGCCGCGAGTCACAGAGGCCGGGGCGCGCCCCACCCAGCCCCGGGCCGGCAGCCGGGGACTCGCCCCGTTCGCCCTCCTCCGGGTCGGCTGGCCGCTGGGGCGGGGCCGGCCCTTAGGCGGGGCGGCACCCGGGCAGGCTCGTCAGTCAAGCACCGCGGGCGGCGGCCTGGCGAGCGCACGAGCCGGTGAGTAGCCACGTCACGCTCATCCGGGAGGCCCCGCCCCCGCCCGTCCTCTCGGACCGCCCCCTCCACGCCCCCGCGAGCAGTTACCGGCTGTCGGGGCGCGCGCCTCCCCTATTCCGCTAGAGGTCCTCCGGCGCCGGCTCGCTGCGCGTCCGCCGCCGCCCGCGCCAGGTGAGGGCTCGCGGCTCCCGGCTGCGGCGCCCGGCGCGTGTTGGCCGGCTCGGAGCGTGCGCTGCTCGGGCGGGCTGGGCCGGCGGGCGGTTAGCGCTCCGTTCGACGCGGGGAGGGGTGGCACGCCGGGCGCTGCACGGCCTCGGCCGACGCGGGCGGCGGTGGCGGCGGCGACGACGGCGGTCGGGCTCTCGGGTCCTCTGCCCCGGGCCGGAACCAGTCGGTACCCCGGCGGAGAGGCCGGCAGCCGGGCTCCCCGGCCCCGGGCTCTCCCCGGCTGGGGCAGCTGCGGCAAGGAGACGATGTCTGCTCGCGCCCCGGTGCCCGCCGCTCACTCTCGGGGGGAGCTGTCCGCGGCGGCTGCCGAGAGGGAGTCGCTGTCGGCCGCGGCGAGCCGGCAGGCGGAGCAGCTGCCCCCGCCTGAACGGGAGGGCAAGGAGGCGGCGAGGGAGGAGAGGGCCGCGTCCGCCACCAGCGCGGGGGCGCGGGGAGAGCCGTCGCCGGTGCCGGTACTGGGACACAGCGTGCCCCAGGCGGCCGTGCCCGTGAGGCCCCTGGCGCTGCACCTGGCGCACAAGACCCGCGGGCCGGGGGGCCCCTTCGGCGGAGAGCCGCCGCCACCGCTGTCGCGGGACCCGACGGTTAAGGACGCCCGGGAGAAGGAGGCGGCGGCCGGTCCTGAGGAAAAGCTGCGGCCGCCGCCGCCGCCGCCTAAGGAGAACCCCTGGACCAAAAAGCCTCCCCAGCACCTGTCCCCCGCCGGGACGGGGCCGCCGCCGCCCCCACTGGAAACCCTGGAGGCAGGTCGGTGGCTCCCCTGCGGTGGGCACTGGGAGGGTGTGTGCCTGGGCGACTCGCGTGGCGGCCGAGGCTGGCGCGGGGCTGGGGGAGGGGCGAGCCTCCTTTCGCTGTCAGTCCGAGGTATTTCGTTCCAAGGTGTCATTCATTCTGCCTATTTACATAAATGGACATTTAGGAAGGGAGCGGCAGGAAGAGGTGGGACCTCGGCTCTCCTTGACCTGCGGGGGTGCGTAGCTTGGCGGCCCGCCGGGGCGGCCTCGATTGGATTGCCCCCACGTGTTAGTGACTTGGGAAAGCTAACTTTAGGTGGATCCTGCCGTTCATCCTATAGAAAAGTTTTTGTGGGCCTTTTGGAAAGGGTGAAGCAAGTCGGAACAAGGGGATTGATTTGCAAATGGAAGCGCGATTGTGATTTTTTTTTTTATTGTGAAATAATCGATAAGCTGAAAATCTCAGTATTTTCAAAACACTGCCAAGTAGTCGTGTTAAAAATGAGAGTCTATACTGTGGTTGCTGCTAAAATGCTTTGAGTTATGGTTGTGGTGGAAAATAATTGAAATGGGATAGTTGTCATGACAGTGGCTGGCACCTTGGGTAAATGGTAGTTTTCTAACTTTTGGTTAGGCTTCCTTCCGTTTAGAGGAGATTAGATTATGCCCCTGCACTTGATTGCTGACCAATGCAGTGTGGCCCTTCGTGTTTTATTTTGGTTGTAGTAACTGTAGGTTTTTTGTTTTTTTAAGTGGAAATACTAAATAAAACGAAGGCAAAAAGCAGTGTCTTCTAGTTTTGCTTTCTAAATTAATTTGTAGCCAATTGAACTTTTTATATAGAAATTTACAGCTGTTTATTTGCAAAGCTTGACTTTTTCTTAAAAAAGGTTAATAGTGGGAAAGGGAAAATTTGAGCATGTTTACAGGGTTGTGACGATCAAATGAAATGAAGGATGTGGTATGAATGTAAGTTGATTGTTACACACATTATATTGTGGGTATATTAACATTTCTTCAGAGGAACTCCAATAGAGTGAGATTAGTGTTAAAACTGATATCGTTAGCTTTTATGCTACAATACTTATTATTCATAAGTTTTGACATTTGCAGAAAAAGCTACTTAAACATTTGCTCTAAATTTAATATTGCCATCGTTCTCTCCTACCTGCAAAGGTCTATTTGTTTACTACTATTAGTAAACTGCATACAGTATACAGTATACAGAATACAGTATATAATATAGATATAATCATAATATATTATTATTATATAATTATTATTATTTATATAATATTATATTATAATATAATATAATATATATAATACAGAATACAGTATACAGTAACTGAAGAGAAGGAAAGTCTTAAAGCAAAATCTCCATAAAATTTAGCCGCAGTGAATCTTAATGGCTGTCTCACCTCACTACTTTTAAGACTTAAACACAATTATATATTGTATTCAGTGAACTACCCAAAAACCCTGAGGTCTTGGTTGAGTGTAAAATCAGTTTGATACGTTTTAAAAACTTTTAAAGTCAGGCTCAGGAATTTTAATTGGAAATGACCTTGTGAAAAATGTTTAACAGCTTAATATAATTAAACTACAGGTGCCTTCATTGGGGATTTTGGTCTTTGTTGGAGATTAAGAACAAGCTGATGCTTGATGTATGATGTGGTTCATGGGAATTTCAGTTTTGCTGATATCTCTCTGTAGGCAACTCTTTCTGTTCTTGGAATCCATTCTGTGCTCACAGGAGTGCAGTTCTTCAGACTTAGAGTAGTGTAGTGACTTTATAGTCTCTCCCCAATACTGACTCTACACTCTTCTACCACAACTTCTATTTGTAGTTGAATAGTTGAGATAACTTAGATAAAAGATTATGAGAAGGTTGGGTTCTACTCTAGATATTGTTACTAACTAGCTAGTTGATTTCTGGCAGGGGTTTTGGGCCTTGTAAATGAATGAAGTGGATGTATTCACCTCTTCCTGTTCTTACTACCACAGTGCCATCTATAAGCTGGGTGCTTTGGCTTCCTATTTTCCTAAGCAAATTTGCCACTTCAAGAATAATGAAATAGGAGCAGAGGACCTTTAGGGTCCAGAGTAGGTGCAAACTAGGGAGTGTTAAGTTAGCACAATAATGTATTAGTAGGGGGCCTGTATAATTTAGCCTGCAAACCGAGATACTCTTGAGAGGAAAAGAGAAGGATATAAATTATGCTGAAATAACAGACTTACACCATGTCTGTCCCGGGAAAACCTGGATTTAATGTCACTCTCTTAATGAAGTATAAGGATTCCATTCTCCACATTTTGCCGGGAAGTTTATTATCAGAGAGAGAAACATTATAGGAAGTGTAGGGGAGTATTTTGGGACCGGTAATCATGAGTTTTCTCTGTTAGAACCTGCAGTTCTAACTCACCTGCAAGTGAAACATTCTTGCTTTTTCACCCTTGTGAGATGCTTTCTTCCACGTTGGGGATGGTTGGTGCTGGCCTGTGTATAGCTGTTTCTGGCGATCCAGATAAGCCTTCTTTCAGCCAAAGCCTGGCCCACCCAAGAGGCCTAGAGTAGTGTCACTGCAGTCTTAAATTCAGTCAGGAGACCAGAGAGACTTGTCTCCCAATCTACCCTAACCTTTTTAACAGTAGTTTTATTTATTTTGGAGGCCTTTAATTAAAATCACAACATGGTATTTATTTTATTTTTATTTTTATTTTTTAAAGATTGGCATCTGAGCTAACAACTGTTGCCAATCTTTTTTTCCCCCTGCTTTTTCTCCCCATATCCCTCCAGTGCATAGTTGTATATTTTAGTTGTGGGTTCTTCTAGTTGTGGCATGTGGGACGCAACCTCACTGTGGCCTGATAAGTGATGCCATGTCCGCGCCCAGGATCCGAACCAGCGAAACCCTGGGCCGCCGAAGCAGAGCGCGTGAACTGAACCATTCCACCACTGGGCTAGCCCCCAGTATGGTATTTATTAATCACCTGTAGCCATGGTTATATTTTGCATGTTAAAAATCAGCTTTCTAAAATAATTTTAATTCTTTTACTCATGAAAACATAGTCTGTAAAAATATTGATTATTCCATCTTTTTTCATCCTTAGTCTTCTCTTATCCTCATCAGCCCTCTTTTCTCCCAGTGTTTGCTTCCCAGAAACCTCAAATAAGCTTACTGTTACTATTCTAATAACATTTTAGTAAGCTATATAAATGATACATAAATACACTCTTCTTGTAAAAACAGAACTTTTGATGCCCCTTTCACAAAAGAGATAATCATGTTACCAGTTTACTCTGAATATTCTTTCAGACCTTTCGTTTTTTTTTTTTTTGAGGAAGATTAGCCCTGAGCTAACTACTGCCAGTCCTCCTCTTTTTTTGCTGAGGAAGACTGGCCCTGAGCTAACTACTGCCAGTCCTCCTCTTTTTTTGCTGAGGAAGCCTGGCCCTGAGCTAACATCCATGCCCATCTTCCTCTACTTTATATGTGGGACGCCTGCCACAGCATGGCGTGCCAAGAGGTGCCATGTCCGCACCCGGGATCCAAAGCTGCGAACCCTGGGCCGCTGAAGCAGAAGGTGCGAACTTAACCGCTGCGCCACTGGGCCGGCCCCCTCTTTCAGACCTTTCTATGCAGCCACTTCGAAATAGTGTTTTGTATATGTGTTTAGAAATAATATCATTCTCCATTTTTCATTTAAAGTGTTAGTTGATCCTTTTATTTTTCCTGTTTACAATTAGTGAGGTTTTAAAAATTTTTTATTGTGGTATAATTGACATATAACATTATATTAGTTACAGGTGTAAAATATAGTGGTTTGATATTTGTATATATTTTGAAATGATCACCACAATAAGTCTAATTAACATCTGTCCCCATACATAGTTACAAGGTATTTTTTTCTTGTGATGAGATTGATTCTTTTTTTTTTTTTTAAAGATTTTACTTTTTTTCCTTTTTCTCCTCAAAGCCCCCCGGTACGTAGCTGTATATTCTTAGTTGTGGGTCCTTCTAGTTGTGGCATATGGGACACCACCTTGCGTGACTCGATGAGCGGTGCCATGTCTGCGCCCAGGATTCGAACCGACGAAACACTGGGCCGCCTGCAGCGGAGCATGCAAACCTAACCACTCGGCCACAGGGCTGGCCCCGAGATTGATTCTTTTTAATCTAAACTCCTTAAAAAATTTGCTGAGAAGTGGTCTGTAAATATAACTGACATAGTTGATTTAGCCATTTACCTACTGCTCAACATCCTTGTTGTTTCAAACAAAATTTTTATATATACTTTTTGTATACACATCTGACTTTCTCTAGGATAGATGATGAGAATGGCATTGTTAGATCACAGTTTGTTAGTTGACAAGTTGCTCTCTAAAGTGACTGTACAAATTGATACTCTCACTTTTAGAGTATGAGAATTAAGTAGTTTTTAAATTTTTTTATTTTTTTTGAGGAAGGTTAGCCCTGAGCTAACTACTGCCAATCCTCCTCTTTTTGCTGAGGAAGGCTGGCCCTGAGCTAACATCCATGCCCGTTTTCCTCTACTTTATATGTGGAATGCCTACCACAGCATGGCGTGCCAAGCGGTGCTGTGTCCGCACCCGGGATCCGAACCGTCCAACCCTGGGCCGCCGAGAAGTGGAACGTGTGCACTTAACCGCTGTGCTACTGGCCGGCCCCTAAGTAGTTTTTTTTAATACACTCTTGTACTGTAGCAAAATTTCTCCATTACTACATGTCTCCCTTTAGTATAATAAAGCCTTGTGAAATATTGATATCTGTCAGTGCATCTTCTTTTTAGTTGTGGGTCCTTCTAGTTGTGGCATGTGGGACACTGCCTCATCATGGCTTGATGAGCAGTGCTAGGTCCAGCCCAGAGTCTGAACCCCCGAAACCCTGAGCCGCTGACGCAGAGCATGTGAACTTAACCACTCAGCCACGGGACTGGCCCTGTCAGTACATTTTCTTAATTAGAACTTTGCTAAAGACTATGGTCTTGAAAATTAAAGTGAGTAAAGTCACCTGTTATGTTGCAGTTTTTTTTTTTAAAGATTTTATTTTTTTCCTTTTTCTCCCCAAAGCCCCCCAGTACATAGTTGTATATTCTTTGTTGTGGGTCTTTCTAGTTGTGGCATGTGGGACGCTGCCTCAGCGTGGTTTAATGAGCAGTGCCATGTCCGCGCCCAGGATTCGAACCAACGAAACACTGGGCCGCCTGTAGCGGAGCGCGCGAACTTGGCCACGGGGCCAGCCCCTATGGTGCAGTTTTTGTTTTCAGTATTCAGGCTATTCAAATAAATTCTTTTCCTTATCTATTTATTTTTTTTAATAAGGTACCTTATTAAATATTTATATATTTATTTAGAATTATTTTCTTCTAGATTTCCAGGGTTGAATAACATTTTAAAGATATTGGAATATTACTCAAAAAAGTTGTACTGATATAGTATCTCACCAGTGATGTTTGAAAAATGGGTGTGTGTATTTGTTCATGTATATTTATGTATACTTGGAGCCATTAGTAGCTTAAATTTGTTTCTTAGGTTTCATCTGTTTAGAAAACATTTTTAAATTAATTTTTTAATAATTTTCTAGGCTTGGCTTGCTTTTTCAATCTTACGTTTTCTCTAATGATTTGCAAAGCAGTTTCCTCCATTTAAGTTGAAACGTGAATATGAAAAATGTCCTTTCTTAGGCTTGTTTTACTTGTTCTCTATATGTATATATAAAAGTATATTTAAAACCTGGTAAACTTCTTTCCATGTCAATACATGCAGATTTATCTTATTTCTAAAAGTTTTACCTTCTTTTGTATAGAAGTACTGTAATGTAACTATCCCATATTGGTGAATATAGAGGTAATTTAATTATAGTTATCAGCAAAGCTGTATTGAACATCTTAAACAGACATATTTGTACCTTGTCTTGATTCCCAGATAATTTCCCAGAAATGGAACTGCTTGACTTAAAGGTATATACATTTGAAGTGACAGATTACCCTTGAAAGATTTTGCTACTTCACATTCTTAACAGTAGCATGAGAGAAATGTCCGTTTTTTGGTAGGCTGGCCAATAATTGGCATTCTCTTTTTTTCTCAATATGATAGGTGAAAAATGTTTTGTTGTTTTAGTTTACATTTTTTTATTAGTGCAATTGAGTGCCATTTCATGTTTGGCCGTTTGTAGTTCCTTTTTGAATCATCTGTTCATCTCTACCCAGATTTGTTTTTTTAAAGCTCAGTATCCTTCTTTTAAACAAAAAAGGCTGGATTGATGAGGTGGTCTACGTGAGCAACACAAAGGACTTCCTTATGTTGAACTGGGAATCAGACGAAACGTATCCACACAGTTGGCGTTGTGCACCGGCAGGTCCCCCTTGTACTTCTGTTGGGGTTGGGGAGTCTGCCAGTGTGAAGTTGGCAGCATGAAGGAGCAGACGAGAAAGCTTGCTTTTGTGGACAGTTAGCTCCCAAAGAAAAAGGGGAAAAGGTGCTGGCTCTGCAAGTTCAATTCTTTTCCTACACTCATTCGTCAGGAAACTTATTGTTTCCATGGGAGGAAATTGGGACTTGGGAACAAGAATGTTCTGGGAAAGTCTTCCTCTTGGAAAAGTAAAATAACTCAAAGGGCCATGTAGTAGCCAGTGTTAGGAAGTCATTCTTTCCTATCCCAGAGTATCCAACCACTTTGGCCAACACATTTTATCAAACACTCTCTGATGAGATTAAATTATAGTGTTGATAAAATAAACATTCTAATTACAGTGTGTACATAAAGATACTCCATTAATAAAATGTCAATATTATAGATGCCACAGAGTTAAAAGTAAACTTTTTCTATTATATTTCCTGAGGAGGAATTAAAGTTGAGAGATTAAAATTTAAATAAAAATCCAAAATTTTTGAGTCCAAACTAATTGACTAAAATCAAAATCTCTTTTCTTTTTATTTTTAAACATGTGAAGAAATAAAGTTCAAGACTCCTTCCTCCCCAACTTCTTTACTCACTTTTAGCTAGAGGTTATATTCAGTGTCTGGGTAGAGTATGGGACTATGTTGGTTTTCAAATCAATGAAAAGATTATTAACTTTCTGTCATGTTCAAATATTTTTTTCTCCAGTTTGTTAATAACTTAATGGTATTATTTAGTATTGAAGTTAAAAAGTTTGTTTTTACTTTTATGGGGTCAGAATAATTTTATCTTTAATTTCTGACCTTAATTTTGTGATATTAATGTCTAATTGATTTTTAATAAAGCTAAATAAAACTTGCATGTGTGGCCTATCCCTTATTACTTTCCATTACATCAAATAGTTTGTATAAGGCTGTATTTTGTAACTACCAGGCACTTAATTTATTTGTCTTAGCTATTTTGGGACATGTTTAACACTTTGTTGAAGGAAAAGTCCCTCAGATGTTCTATACTATGTAACTTTCATTAAATATACATAGTATTTACAGAACATCCTTCAGTCAAATTCTAGATAGTGTTCAGGAAAATATTGTTCTTTATTAAATTAGGTTTTTTCCTACCCTCTTTTTTTTGGTCCTATTTGCCCATATTTTTTTCTACTTCATGTAATTTTTCCTCATGAAATATTTTATCCTTATGCACATTTACACATACACATATATTGTGTGTACCTAAAGTGTAAAGAAGAATAAAACAAATACCTGTGTACTCGCTGTTCTGCTTTAGAAATAGATTTACTACAATATTCAAGATCCCTGTATGCCCATCTCTGCTGATGTCTTCAACACTCATCCCTCCTCCTTTGATAAGTATTCTGTATCTTATTTAAATCTGCTTCTGGGTTTTAACTCAAAGATTGCTTTATTTTATTATATGAATTGATTATTGCCATGATTTATGGGATTCATGTTTTGGTGAATTATTGTATTTTCTATGGATGCAGATCCCAAATTGATTCTACTTCTTAATATTTACTTTAGGGCATGTTTAGCTAGATGGCATGTCATTTTGCTAGGTAATGAACCAAACTAAAAGACAGGGTAAAGCTTCATTTGGAGACAGTATATATATGTGTATTTTTTATTGCCAACCACTGTGTTGACAAGATAGGGACAAGTGGTGATACCATGTTAGCCTCAGACAAACTTTTACAGAGACCTGTTGTATTTTTTATGGCTTGAATCTAGGTACAACCTAATATGGTTGCCAAACTTTGTTTTCAAGGACAAATAGTTTGAAGTCTTCTGACTTATTTTCTGGATGCTCTTTGATGAATGTAAATGTATTAGTTGTATAGAAAAATGTATCCTGTTGGGAATTGAGTTACTAACTTTACTGTATTAAAATATGTTATATTGCCAATTTTTCATGTTGTATTCTGTTAGTGAAAGGATTGGTCTCTCACTTCGGTGAAACTAAACTGTTAATATTTCCGACTTCTTGATTTGAACTCTGGAGACTGATTTGAATCTATATTTGAAATGTAGTTGATTTCTTGTTAGGAATTTGAATTTCACAACTTTGAATTTTGTTGGGAATGACAACTACACTGATTTACTGGCGTTAGTATACTAGTTATTTGGTTAAATATATTGAATGAAGTGGTTGTAAAACAATTCTGTGTATTTTTTTTAGAGCTCAGTTCCCCCAAAATTATAAAAGCAGGAAAACTCAAGGCAAAGAAATCCAACAAGGTATGTCTTTACACAAAATAGTCAATTATATTGATTTTGAAAATTGTTAGGAACTCTTCTAGATTATTGTGTATTTTTCTTCTAGTTGTATCATTGATGTTAGTTTAAAGTTAATATACTAGATAATTGTAGTCTTTATTCAAATTCCCATATGTCTCTGTGTATATCAATTTAGTCAATATCATTAAATCGTACTAGAAGTTGGATCATAAGACCAAAGCATCCTTATTTCAGTATTCTCTTGTTTGAGGAGCTTTTGGGTTAATTTGGCAAGTGCCTGCCTTTTATTGAATGTAGGTGATTTGTAAAGTTGCTTTCATGTTTAGAAAATATTTTTTCTATATAAAATTTCTAATTTGCAAACATAACACTTATTTATTACTTCTTAGGCTAGTGATTTCAGCGATATGGCAAATTGGCCAACACCAAGTGAATTAGTGAACACTGGAGTAAGTATTGTTTTAAGGCTTTTTTTTTAATAAAGGGAAAGTATTCTCATTTAAACATGCAGAATTTATTATACTCCAGATTTAGAGAATTACGTTAATAAAGAGGTGCTAAAAACTCAACAACTACCCTCTTTATAGTTTTATCCATTTTTTGGATACCTGATTTCATTCATCACACTGCCTTCATCTAGTTGTATTCTCAAGCAGAAATTTTACTTTTGGAAGGAGTGGGTACCATGCTGTCATCTTCATGTAATGCCTACAAATAGATTAATTTTTAATATAATATGTCTAATTGAAGCCCATTTTGTGTTTCAGAATTAATGCTATATATGTTTTCTTTGATTTATAATCCTTCAATATGTGTTGAAGTGCTATGTACTCATACATATGTATGCATATATATCATATCAAGAAGTGTTCAATTAATGGATTTTTAATTTAATTTTAACTGTGAAAGAAGCTCTAAAAGATGGTTCTGAGAGTCTGTCAAGGGGCTTTTTAGAGGAGTGTAGCATATGTTATCTGGGTATGTATTTTCTTTTGGCACTGTACACTTTGCTATTTTTAATTTGTGCAGTATTATTGGTGTGCAGGTGTAGCTAATATATATTAATTTAAACAACTTAATTGGTATATAAATGACATGTAATAAATTGCATGTGTATAAAGTGTACAGTTTGATAAGTTTTGACCTATGTAAACCTGTGAATCCATCACCACAGTCAAGATAATGAACTTAACCATTACCCCAAAACTTTCCTCACACGCCTTTGTAATTTTCCCTGTCACATTCCCCGCATAATCCTAGGCAACCACTGATAGGCTTTCTGTCACTTATAGTTAATTTGTATTTTCTGCAATTTTATATAAGTGGAGTCATACAGTTTGTGGTTTGTTTTGTTTTTTCTGGCTTTCACTCAGCTTAATTATTTTGAGATTTTTTGATGTGTATCAGTAGTGCATTCCTTATTGCTGAGTAATATACCATTGACTGGATGTATGTTGTTTGTCCATTCACCTATGATGGACATTGGCGTTGATTCTGATTTTTGGCTGTTACAAATAAAGCTGCTATATATATTTTGTGTGCAAAGTTTTGCATGGTTATATGCTTTCATTTTTCTTGGGTAACTAGGAGTAGAGTAGCTGGGTCATATGGTAGCTATTCGTGTAGCTATTTTTTTTTTTTTTAAAGCACCTGTGCTAATATCTGTTGCCAGTCTTCCTTTTTTTTTTTTCCTTCTCCCCAAAGGCCCCCAGTACATAATTGTATATTCTAGTTTTAGGTCCTTCTAGTTCTCCTATGTGGTATGCCGCCTCAGCATGGCCTGACAAACAGTGCTAGGTCTGTGCCCAGGAGCCGAACTGGCGAAACCCTGGGCTGCCGAAGCAGAGCATGCAAGCTTAACCACTTGGCCACGGGGCTGGCTCCTCATTTAGCTTTTTGAGAAACTACTAAACTTTTCATTCCCGCTAGCAGCATATGAAAATTCCAATTATTCCGTATCCTCACTAGTACTCTATGTGGTCAGTCTTTTGGTTTTAGTCATTCTAGTAGGTGTGTAGTGGTATTGCATTGTAGTTTTAATTTGCATTTCTCTGACTAATGATGCCAAGCACATTTTTGTATACGTTTGCAGTAAGTATGTCTTTTTGATGAAGTGTCTATTCAACTCTAGCCCATTTTTAAAAAATTGAGTTGGGTTCTTTTCTTGTTAACTGCATTTTGAGAGTTCATTATATATTTTGGATACAAGTCCTTTACAAATACTTAGCAAACATTTTCTCCCAGTCTGTGGCTTGACTTTTCTGTTGACAGTGCCTTTTGAAAGTAGTTTTTATTTTTGATAAAAGTAGTCATTTGGTTTACAGTATTTAGGTAAGGTGTAGTATCACAAAATTTTGGATATGTTAGTGAAAGTGTTTGTGAAAATTATTTCAAAAACTTTGCAGTGTCAGAGTGTCCTCAGCCAAGGAAATAAGAAGCCACAAAATAGGAAAGAAAGAGAAGACAAGGTCGAAAAGAGAAGTAACAGTGAGAGCAAAGAAAGCCGGGAAACAAAATTAGATGGTCCTGGAGAAAATGTCAGCGAGGATGAGGCTCAGTCAAGTAATCAACGAAAGAGAGGTTAGTTCATCTATAATTTTTTGTTTTTTCCCCAGTTTTATTGAGATATAATTGAGATTTAACATTCTTTTAGTGTAAGGTATACAACACAATGATTTGATGTATGTATATATTACAAAATGATTACCGCAATGTTTAGTTAACATCAATCACTGCACATTCACACTTTTTTTCCTTATCATGAGAACTATTAAGATCTACTCTCAGCAACTTTCAATTATACAATACAGTATGGTTAATTATGGCCACCATGCTGTACATTACATCCCCAGAACTAATTTATCTTATAACTGGAAGTTTGTACCTTTTGAGCACTTTCACTCATTTTCCCCATCCCCCACCCCCTGCTTCTGGCAACCACCAGTCTGTTCTGTTTCTGTGAGTTCAGCTTTTTCAGATTCCGCATATAAGTGACATCATACAGTGTTTGTCTTTCTCTGTCTGGCTTCTGACTTCTTTCACTTAGCCTAATGCCCTCAAGGTTGTTGCAAATGGCAGAATTTCCTTCTTCTTTCTCATGTCTGAATAATCTTTCATTGTATCAATACCACATTTTCTTTATCCATTCATCTATCACTGGACACTTAGATTGTTTCCATGTCTTGGCTCTTGTAAATTAGATGGTCCTGGTGAAAATTTCAGTGAGGATGAGGCTCAGTCAAGTAATCAATGAAAGAGGTTAGTTTATCTATATCTTCTTTTTGATTTTAATTTTTGGAAGAAAGTTGTAGTAATGAAGATCATATTTAATTGATTGATTCCTAGTAGTCACCAATGAGTATTTTGGATTTCCTCTGGATACCATCTGCAACGGTAACTAAGTTGCTTTTGTAACATTTCTGAACTATTGGGCTTTCATTTTTGCATTTGTGACTTGTAGTTTATGTAGGAATGGAATGAAGTACCACTTATAGAGATGAGTGTAGATATGTTCTTGGAAGGTTGTATGATAATTACTGTTTTTTAAATCTGCATTGGAACAATGCCCTATTTTTCAGGGAGTTCTGAGAATTTTTTTTTTTTTTTGCTGAGAAAGATTCACCTTGAGCTAACATCCATGCCAGTCATCCTCTGTTTTTAGTATGTGGGCCGCCAGCACAGCATTGCTGCTCTGCTAACAGAGCAGTGTAGGTCCACGCCTGGGAACTGAAGCAGAGCATGCTGAGCTTAAAACCACTAGGCCCCTCAGGCTGCCCCCTGAGAATATTTTTCTAAGAGAAAAGTGAGAACAATTTTTTTCCTTGTAGCATTCTCCCATTAAATTATACTTTGAAGAAAAAAAAATTATCTTCACATCCCTTTCCATATTCTTTTTGAAACTTTTCATCTGTCTAAGGGACAGATTATGATTTAACTGCTTTGTAAAAGCAAATATGGAGGAGACATTTCATGATGATGCAGTAGTTGCTAGCCAACTTCTTTAATAATGTCACTAACAATCTGCCGTATATTGAGCCCTTACCAAAATTTTTTTTTGGTGAATATGTAATCCTTATCTGCAGGGTAAACGTTAGGCTCACTTGATACAATGAGCCAAGGCTAACTGCTCAAAAGTGGTGGCAACAGGACAACCGTGTTAGAAAACAATTTCCCCATTTCCTAAACACTTTATCACTTACCTTTTTCATGCTAATTAGATACATGAAGGGTCTTTTTGACTGTCTAGAATTCATAGCTGACAGACCTGTCATCCTCCTCTAAGATTTGTCTTCATGTTAGTTGCCTCAATTAAAACTGATCAGCCAACACTAAAATCCCAGTGTTTATAGTTAGGGTAATTCATATAATCAAGTCATGAATTGACTCTCCTTAGAACACACATTTTTATCTTAAAAAGAAGGGCTTGTTTATGCCCAAGAATCACATTGATGGAATTTATACTATAGACTTTAAAGCATTTTTATTTATTTGTTCATTTAAGATTTTATTTTTCCTTCTTCTCCCAAAGCCCCCCAGTACATAGTTGTGTATTTTTAGTTGTGGGTTCTTCTAGTTGTGGCATGTGGGATGTCGCCTCAGCATGGCCTGATGAGCGGTGCTGTGTCTGAGCCCAGAATTAGAACTGGTGAAACCCTGGGCCGCTGAGGCGGAGCACTCGAACTTAACCACTCGGCCGTGGGGCTGGCCCCTAAAGCGTTTTTAGATCTTTTTGTATTCTGTCTTCGTCATCTGTCCGTAGTGTGCAGGATTTGTATGAAATCAGTACTGAAGTTGCACACTAATATTCCCTATCCCTTAATTACCTTAGTAGTTATTCCTTTGGCCATAGATCTTTTGTTTTAGTCGAAACTATATATTGGGCATAAGACTGAAAATTTTGAAACTTTAACTATGAATAGGTAATCTTCAGAATTTTGCTACAATGTAACAATCACTACCATTTAGTCAACAAGAAAAGTTACATTGCTTGTATCTCTCTCTTAAGAAGTTAGAAAAAGAAGTTAGAAAATGCAGGGCTGGCCCCGTGGCCAAGTGGTTAAGTTCACGTGCTCTGCTGCAGCGGCCCAGGGTTCGGATCCTGGGCACGGACATGGCATCGCTCGTCAGGCCACGTTGAGGTGGCGTCCCACATGCCACAACTAGAAGGACCTGCAGCTAAGATACACAACTGTGTACCAGGGGGGATTTGGGGAGATAAAGCAGGAAAAAAAAAAAAAAAGATTGGCCACAGTTGTTAGCTCAGGTGCCAATCTTAAAAAAAAAAAAAGAAAAAAGAAATTAGAAAATGCATAGTAGCTGGGAAAAGACTTTTAATTGCAATTAGACAAATTTTATACTTAAACTTAATTTTGAGAAACCTCTTTCATTAGTAGTAATGCTGGATAAGTCATTATTTTAGACAGTGATTTGAAACTAAAAGTGTTTTGAATCACTAGTCAGACTTTCCACTGTGTACATTATAATGTCTTATCAGATATACATCATTCTAAAGCCTAAGAAGCAAGTATTAGACAGGAATAGTGTGTACATTTACTCTTTTCAAATAGCTTAACCATCAGAATTAAACAGAAGAGTGAGCATTTCATTTAAAAGCAAAAGAATTCCAATGATACTCAATCACTGGCTTTTCAGTTGACTTTTCAAAATACTGTTTGTGCAAACAAGTTTATTAAGGAGCTATGTGAGAAGAAGAAAATTATTTCGGTACTCCACAAATAATCTTTTAAAAGACAAATTAAGTATTTAATTAAAATTTAGATTCCTTTCAGAATTGCAGTGCTTTAATGAAAATTGTGCATTGTCATTAAATGATTTTGTTTTCTTCAAGCTAATAAGCACAGGTGGGTACCACTCCACTTAGATGATGTAAGACCAGACAGTCAAGAAAGACCAGGATCCCGGAACAACTCAAGATGTCAACTTGAAGTAAATAAATCATCACATAACAATAGGAGAAATGATACACGAAGTAAGTTACATTCTAAGAGGAAAATGACTAAAAAAACTTAAGGCTTATTATTTTAATAACCATGTATAGTATAAACTCTTTGAGAATAAGCTATAGACATTGTGCCCCTTTAACCCTAAATATCTTCAGAGTATATATCATAAGAATAATAATACAGTGTGACTGTTCACAGGCAGATTTTCCCAATAATGTACTTTACAGTTTTTCCACCCTCCTTTCCAGGATCTAATCTGGGATCACACATTACTTTTAGTTGTCTTTTCTCTTTAGTCTCCGTTAGTCTGGAACAGTTCTTCTGCTTTTGTCTTTCATGACGTTGATTTTTTCTGAAGACCTTAGGACAGTTATGTGCTAGATATCTCTCACTTTAGGTTTTCCTAATGTTTCCTCATGATTACATTTGGGTTATGAATTTTTGGCATGAAGACTACAAAAGTTAAATGGTCTTCTCAGTATATCACGTGGAAATGCACATGATCTTGGTTTATGTTATTATTGGTGATATTAACTTTGAGCACTTGGTTAAGATGATGTACCCAGGTTTCTTTATTGTAAAAATACTCTTTTCTCCCTAGTAATTAATATGTAATTTGTAGGGGGATACTTTGAGACTGTGGAAATACCCAGTTTCTCATCAGACTTTTCACATGAGCTTTAGTTTTCATTGATGATTCTTGCCTGATGGAATTACTGCTATAATGGTTGCAAATGCTGATTTTTCTTACTGCATCATTCCTTCTATATTTATTAGTTGGCATTCCACTATAAGGAACAACTTCCCATTATTATCAGTATGGACTTAAGGCTTATTTTTTCAATGGGTGATAATTTGTTACTATGATTATTTAATTTGACACTCAGATTGTCCCAGATTTGGCTAGTGGAAATCTCTTCTGGGTGGTTTCTGGGTCCTTTTTAAAAAGTCAACTTTACTGAGCTATAAATTACGTATATTAAAATACACTCACGTTACTATTACTTCCCTAAACCACCAGTCTACTTTCTGTCAGGTTAGATTTGCCTTTTCTAGAATTTCATACAGTATACATTATGTACCCATCTCTCCTTTTGCTCATTGTAATGTTTTTCAGACTCATCAGTATTATTCCATGTATCGGTAGTTTCTACCTCTTTATTGCAGAATGGTTTTCTTTTGAATGTATACACCCCTTTATCCTTTCATCTGTTCATAGATATTTGGCTGTTTCCAGTTTTGGGCTATCATGAGTAATGCTACTGTGTACATTTGTGAACAAATCTTTGTGTGGGCATATGTTTTAGTTTCTCAGGCAAACACAGAGGAGTGGATGGCTAGATGGTGTGGTAAGTGTGTATTTAGCTTTATAGGAAATTGCAAAGTTGTTTTCCAAATTGGTTGTACCATTTTACATTCTCACCAGCAATGTTTCTTTCCTATTTGTTAGGCTGTATGTTATGTGGAATTGCCCATGTGTTGGATTTGGCTGGTTGCTTTGTCAGGATGTCCTTTAACGTGTTCCTTTGTCTTTTCTCTATATAACTGGCAATAAGAGCTAGGGGTTTGATTAGGTTCAGGTTTAGTTTTGTTTTTGTTTTGGTGGGAATCCTTTGTAGCATGTGTGTGTATGTGTCTTAATGTATCACAGCAGTAGGAATAAAATGTCTGGATGTCCCACTTTCAGTTGTGTTAATGTTGAGTTGGTTCAGGTGTTATTAGCATTATCCATCCATCATAAAGTGTCCCATCAGTCTTTCATTTAGTGGTATTTCTTTCATTAAAAATCATCCCCCAGATATATTATTTCAACAGGGTTTGCTCAGATTTCAGAAAGTGGAGGAGGACAGGAGGATTTGTGGAAACAATTGGATGAACATTTGGTTTTATAGTTTTCTGCTGAACTCTTTTAAATCTGATAATTTTTCAGGCATGTTGTCCTGTGAATGGAGAATAAGGCTTAAGAAAATTTTACAAACAATATTACCACTTAAAAAGTTTCCAATTATATTATGAAAATTTTTAAACTCAAAAAGTTGAAAGAATTGTACAGTGAATACTTGTCTAACCACCATTTAGTAATTTTCCTATATTTAATTTATCCATCTTTAGAATCATTTGACAGTAACTAGCAGATATCTGATGTCCTAAGAAAATGTAGCATCCAAGAAAATCAACACTAATTTTCTAATATCATCTAAAATCTAGTCAGTTGTATTTGCTCAGTGGTCCACAAAATATGACAATAAAATTATAAAACTTGTCTACAAAAAAATTGAGACTTTTTTGCCTCTTGTACCATTGTTTCTCAAATATATCACTTGAATGTTTTATTCTAAAAGTGATATATATTCATAATTTAAAATTTTTTGTTATTAGATATCGGGTATAAGCAAATATGTAAGATTATAAAGAACAATAATATAATGAACGCTGGGAACTCAGCTCCCAGTTTAGAAATGCCCGTTACCTTTGAACTTCCCTGTGTGCCCTCTGCAGTTTCATCCTATTGCCTCCTCGCGGGAAAAAAAAGAACCCAAATGTTTTAGTTTTTTTGAATGCTTTTGAAATTGGCATCCAGTATGACTCCATTCACATATTCTTTGGCACCAATTTTTTTCACTTAGTCTAATTTTCTTAGATACATGCATGTTGGTTGTATTGCTGTGATTCATTCATTTTTCCCCCCTGCTAAAGGGTGTTTCACTCTTTGATAAAATCTGTTCTTTTGGTGGACATTTGGATTGTTTCCAGTTTTTTGATATTAAAGTACTGCCATGACCATTTTTATGCATATTTTCCAGTAAACATGTATAAGAGGTTCTCTAGGCTAATTTCTTCAGACAGCAACCTGTGAGTGTGTTATAAAATTGATGTACTGGATCATTATCAGGTTTTTCAAAAAAAATTGGTAGGCTAGAGTGCTTTACATGGTAAATATTTTTCTCATGACAATTGTGTATAAATCACAGAAAAATTTTTCTATGTGTAGGGGGGCTTAACATACAATAATGCTTACTGTTATTTATTTATTTTGCTGAGGAAGATTTGCCCTGAGCTAACATCTGTTGCCAGTCTTCCTCTTTTTCTTTTTGTATGTGAGTTGCCACCACAGCATGGTCACTGATGAGTAGGTGTAGGAACTGAATCCTGGCCGCTGAAGCAGAGTGCACCGAACTTAACCACTAGACCACTGGCCACCAGGGCTGGCCCTGTTCTATGTTTTCTATTTTGGTTACCATTTGATGTTACAAGACCTTAGGATGTTTGTTAGACTAGGGTGAGTGAAATACTCTTTCATTGTCTTAAGTTGCATTTCTCACGGCCAGTGAGACTGAGTACCATTTTCTATATTTGTTATCCATTTGCATTTCCTTGTTTGCCCTACCTGTCTTTTACCCATTTTTCCCATTGAGTTGCCACGTGTGTGTGTATGTTTGTACCTAAGAGAAATTTGTATGAGTTCTATATGTATTATGGATATAATTCCTATATTTTGCTGCAGGTATCTTCTCCCAGTTTTTGTGTTTTCATTTCCTTTTTTCTTTAAAAGGAACATTTTTTATTTAAATAGAAACATTCTTTCCTTAAACATTTTGTGAGCGTAAGTATTTTTCAGGCACTTGATATAGTGCAAACTCAGTTGACTTGAAATTCTTGAATCTTCAACAGTATAATCTTGGCAAAGGACCTCTTTATCTTTTTCATGTGTTATATTACTTATTAGAATGTCTTCTTTATATATCAGTACTTCTATGGGCCCTCTTTTATGCCAGAGACATTTTGACAAATTCCTATCAGATCTCTTAAGTTTGTATCTATCTGAAGAATGGCTGGTTATGAACAGCTATTTACAAAATGAGGAGGGGTGGTTACCATGTTTTCATAAAGATAATCATGTTATTCAGTGTTGCAAATTGGAATGTATAAAAATATTTTCATTTTAAAAAGGTTGGAGGCGTGATAGAGAAAAGAGAGATGATCAAGATGAAGTTTCCAGTGTGAGAAGTGAGGGTGGTAATATTCGAGGTTCCTTTAGAGGCCGAGGAAGAGGCCGGGGACGTGGAAGAGGACGAGGCAGAGGAAATCCTCGAGGTATGACATGATTATTTGTTTTGTTAAATTAGATGACCTTTGAAAAAAGTGTGCAAGCCCTCTGTGAGTTTTTCCCACTATCCCATATAATGTTTCAACTTTTTTTTGTCTGATAATAAAGATGGTTTTATATTGTTATCCCTTGAAATACTTTACTTTGGATTTTTCTTTATAGTAACTATTTCTGTTTTTTTTTTAATCTACGATCACCTTTCTTTTTCTTTATTCACATCAAGTGAACTTTGATTATTCATATGGTTATCGAGAACATGGTGAAAGGACTGATCAACCATTTCAGACAGAACTTAATACCAGTATGATGTATTACTATGATGATGGTACAGGCGTACAGGTGTATCCTGTGGAAGAAGCATTGCTTAAAGAGTATATTAAGCGCCAAATGTAAGTCGATCAGACATAAGCACATGGGATAGAACAATCTGTTACAATATCAAACTTGAACATCATTGATAATGAATAGGTTATAACACATTTTTAAAGTTGTTTATTAGTAAAATTGAAAGATTTTAGTAGTAGTTTATACTTTTTTGTAGGAAACGTTAGTAAAATACGTGTTTTTTAAAAATTTATATTTGTTTCATATTATTTGTATCAGACTCCTGCTTTCTCTACTATTTAGGTATTTCTCTGCTTATAGGATATTAATTAAAATGTCATGGCATAATATGAGTGATTAAATATAAGAATATAAAACTGCTATGCATATATTTGAAATTGAAGAAGTGACACTTGGCTTATTATTTGCGAATGTTTATATTAAAATTTGCAAATGGATATAAATGGCAAAAAATGGTGGTGGATATCTTGACTTAATTAGCAATTGATTTGAGAATTCTAAGTTTAACTTCTAACTTCTCTCTCTTCGTGACATGTATTATAGGGGAACTATCAATTCTTTTAGTTCAAACTTTTTACCTAGTTCTCATAATAGTTGCTTTCAGAACTCTGAAATTGAAGTTAGGAGAATATTAGTTTGTTCTGTTGTCTTTAAGAAAAAATAATTCCTCTGCATATTAGTATTGTATAGAATGTTTTGCATATTTATATAGTGTGTTTATATAGTGGTAAGAAAAATGTTCCCAAGTGATTTGCGTAACTAATTTGCTGGAGTTACAATTTTCTTGTATCCCTACAAGATGAAGGAAAAAGGCTATTTTTGAAAGGGCATAAGCAGTTTAAAAACATCTGTCTTTATTTAACAAAGAAAATGGACCTTACACTCTTCCTAGAAAATAATTTCTTCATCAGCATCAGCTAGGCGTCTTCCTGGGATGCCTTCATGGTGGATTTGATTGACTTACGATACGAAACAACTTATTTATTTTTTTCTTGATTCTTTTGTTACAGTTGACGCAAACACTGAAGAAAAGGGCCTTTTTATGGGCAGGAAGTTTCTAGCATGTGGCTATCAACTTCAAATCACTATTCCTGTCTTTCTTGTAACTCTTGCTGCCAGGTCCCTTCTGAGACCTGACAGTGGACATGCAGCTCCATGTCAGGATAATCGGCCTCCAGTGTGCTCATACAAATGAGGGAGGAGCAGAGCTACTTCAGTGTTGACAAAATTTCTGATCATGCAGTGTAGAATCCAGAGCTTCTAAGGTAGGACATGATAATGTCCCCTAGGACACTGAACAAAATGTCAGACACAGCATTGGGCATGACTCCTTTTGTTGTTGTTATTGTTTCAGCAGTAGGATTTTTGGCAGATGTTAGAGCACCAGGTTTAGAATGGCTCTTTACTGTTATCATTCTTTGATTAGTGGACATCTGGATTTGAGGAGTCATGCTTTTGACTTTGTGTCTTTGAGGTTTCTCATACGTAGGCAGGTTGGTTAGGGTTTAGATTTCTCTTTGAGGAGTTAACTGAAAATTTCCTTGCACTTGTAGAAAATTATGCTAGATGTATTTTGAAGTAAGAGGCTTAACTGTATTATGGATGGTTGAGTTTTTAAAGTCATTTTAACTGAAAATGTATATTTGTCATTTTTGATGTCAGAATATTAAAAATTTAAGATCTCAATTATTTCTAGCTGAGACAGTCTCTTGTGGCATTCAGACATAGAGATGAGTATGTTTGCAGTCCATTAGATGTTTAAATATATATGCGCTATAGGTAATGGGGTGATTTATGAATTTATTTAGATAGTGTGGTTTTCACTAAGTACTAGATTAAAAAGGCATCTTCTTAATGATTCGGAGAAGTTCTCATCTAAGAACAGTTTTAACTTGTGACTAAATCAAATATCTTAATGTCTGAAATTTAGAATTTAAGTGTGTGTATTATGTGCTCACCACATGCCAGGCACTGTGAAAAGGGCTTTTTGAGGTGTAACAAAAATCAAAATGTTCATTTCTTTGAGACTTAGAGTTTTTTCTTCAGTGTTTAAAAAGAGTAAATGATTTACTAGTGTTATTGAAAAGTCAGTAGTATTTCACTGATGTCACGGAGCTTTGTACTTTGATAGTTGGATAAATATCTGAGTGCAAAAAAACAGCTTGAGTAATTTACGTTTCTAAAGTAAGATTTTTCCCCCCAGTGAAAAATAGCTCAAAGCCAGTTTTCATTTATAGGTGATTATTTCTCCAAAGTTAGAATTTGACTTGGTTACTTCAAGGGTGTCTTTAGTCACCCAACCTTACACCCAAATGTATGAGTTGGTATGCTTTCTCATAATTTGCTACCCATCTCTGAAAACTTTCTTTGTGATTTACAAACAGTACAGGGTTATTAAACTGTAGGCCATATCATCATTGATGTCGTGTATTTTTGTATTATTCTTTTCTAGATTTTCTCCTATTTATCCTCTTGTTCTTTCACTCTAGACTCCTATTCTCATTTTCCTATATGGAGTATTTTTGTATTCTTTTCTACATTTCCCCCTTTTTATCCTCTTGTTCTGTCTTTCTAGAATCCTATCCTCATTTTTCTATTTGGAGGCTGTAATTTTAAATGTGTTTCTCAAATGCCATTACTGAATATATTCTCATATTATCGTTGTATCTTGGAACTTGTAGTTATCGATCATACAGTTTGCCCGTTTGCATTTCTCTCTGTACGTTTCTAGAGAAGATTGAGGTGTCTAAGCTTTTTCTGTATTTTTTCCCCCACGTACCTCATAGTGTCGTAGATATTCCTTGTTTAGCTATATTCTGTTCACTGTTGATGTCTTTTATAGTTCTGTCCATTAAAGAAAGGAGATCTTGAATCGTTCAAATATATAATTGTGTGTGTGCACCTGTGTCCATGTATTCACTAAGTTTTTACTAAGCATGTGCTGATTACTGGTTTCAGAAGTATTAAGCAATGTCAGTACCCAATTTAGAAAACAAAGCCAACTCTAATCTTCTCAGTAAACTTGACAAAGGATACTTCCAATATGCTGTTCTTCTCAGTGTTGGGAAAAAGTTACAAGGCAATCTATTGACAATGTGTTTAGCTTTGTTACTTAGTGTTTAAATGAAGCAAATTAAAGTGGCTTTGTAATGAAATTTTTCACTTAATTGACTCATTTAAAAAAATCAATTGTTGAAGTATTTTAAAGTAAAATGCTGGGTAATTTTTCATACTTAGGTAAAGCTGATCTAATTAGAAGTTAATATTAGTTTTTTGGAAGATATTCAGTACTCTAAATTCTCCTCGTGTGTAAGAGAAATTATTAACTTAGTGGGGTTTTGCTATTATTTCTTATATTTACCCTATGTTGTATTAACTATATAATGTTATTGATAAACTGGTTTTATAGCAATTGATAGTATAAGCAGTAAATATTTTTATTTCCTATGAATAAATGGATGCAGTTTATATTTACTTCCTTGTTTCTCTTTTCAGTGAATATTACTTCAGTATAGAGAATTTGGAACGGGACTTCTTTCTTAGGAGAAAGATGGATGAACAAGGTTTCTTGCCTATTTCCCTGATTGCTGGTTTCCACCGTGTTCAGGCTCTCACTACAAACCTGAATCTCATTTTAGAGGTAATTATTCATTTACAAAACAGTCTCCAAGCAGTCTTTACTTTCTGTTCAGTCATGCTGTGAATCTAAAACTGCTCTAAAAAATAGATATTATAAAAAATTTAAGAAACAAAACCCAAAAACAATCGTAGTTGCCTAAGACTTAAACTGCATCTCATGACTTTTTTCCATTTTATAAAACCCAAGTAAATGTCTAAGCTTGGAAATCCCTCAAAGAATTACTAATGATGTTTCCACCTGTTTTAACCTGATCCTTCAAGGTTGAACATTGAACCTTCTTAGGTGTTCTTGATCCTGTAGTTTTCTTCAGGTTGCTGTAAAATAGCATGCATTCCCATTTATTAAAATTTTGAGCTTTTTTTTATTTTTAAATTTTATTTATTTATTTTTTTTTGAGGAAAATTAGCCCTGAGCTAACATCCACTGTCAGTCCTTTTTTTCTGAGTAAGACTGGCCCTGAGCTAACATCTGTGCCCGTCTTCCTCTACTTTATATGTGGGATGCCTACCACAGCATGGCTTGCCAAGTGGTGCCGTGTCTGCACCTGGGATCTGAACCGGCGAACTCCGGGAAGCGGAACATGTGCACTTCACTACTGCACCACTGGGCTGGCCCCAATTTTGAGAATTTTTAATGTGCTACAGAAAGGCTAATTTAAAAGTCTTTCCAGTTTTGTTCTTAATGCTTTTCTTAAATCTTTTCCTGTCCTGTTCAAGAAATGCTTTCAAGATTTTTGGTTTCTGTTCCCTACATACCTACAACTGAATTTACACTTTTCCCTGTATAGCTCTATGAATTTTGACAGACTTCACCATTGTGCTCCTCTGTAGCCAATCTCTTTCTCTATACACAGCCCTTGGGAACCACTGGTCTGATTTTTGTTCCTCTAGTTTTGCCTTTTCCAGAATATCATGTAAATAAACTATATAGTTTGTAGCCTTTTGTTTCTGATTTCTTTCACTTAGCATGGTGCTTTTGAAATTCATTCATGTTGTTGCATGTATTAGAAGTTTGTTCTTATTGTTGACTAGTATGCTGTGGAATGGATGTACTGCAGTTTGTTTAGATTGTTTCCAGTTTTTGGAGTTATGAGTAAAGCATAAAGGTCTTTGTGTGGACATATTTTCATTTCTGTTGGGTAAATATCCAAGATTGTGATTGTTGAGATGTATGGTAAGTGTATGTTTAACTATAAGAAATTGCCAACCTATTGTTCAAAGTGGGTTTAACCATTTTGCATTCCACCATTTTGTATGAGAGTTCCATTTGCTCCAAGGCCTCATCAGCACTTGGTATTGTCAGTTTTTTTTGAATAATATATATATAGTGGTTTCTCATTGGGGTTTTTTTTTTTTTTTTTGAGGAAGATTAGCCCTGAGCTAACATCTACCAATCTTCCTCTTTTTGCTGAGGAAGACTGGCCCTGAGCTAACATCTGTGCCCATCTTCTTCTACTTTTATATGTGGGACAGCTACCACAGCATGGCTTGCCAAGCAGTGCCGTGCACGCAGAGAAATACCTAAATAGTAGAGAAAGCAGGAGTCTGATACAAATAATATGACACAATTTATTTATTTTTTCATGCTCCTGTTGATAGGTATTTCAGTTCTTGCCAGTTTGAATCTGTGATACTGTTGTGAACATTATTGTACGTATATTTGGATGGGCATATGCACTTATTTTTCTGTGAAATTGATTGAGTAACGGAATATATATATATATGCTTAGCATTTGTAGATACTGCTAAACATTTTTCCAAAGTATTGAACCAATTAAAAGTACCACTGTTGAGAGTTTGACTTGCTCCACATTCTAGCCAACATTGTTGGCAGTCTTTTCCCAAAACATTATTTTGAAAATTTAAACCCATAGGAAAGTTTCAAGGAGCTTTTTGTTTCTGTTTTTTAAATTCAGGTTTAAAAGCATGCTGTAAAATTTAGAGATCTTAGGTGTTCACTTTGAGTTTTTTGTTTAAAAAGTTTTATTAGTGAAATTGTATAAGACTGCTCCAAACAAAATATAGTCTCTTACTCTAGAAACTTCCTTAGTGGCTCTTTCCAGTCAATTATTACCTCCTCCCTCCCCACAAAACCACTTTTCTGATTCTATTAGCATAGATTAATTTTGTTTGTTCTTGACATTTGTGTAAATAGAATTCTTCTGTCTCCTGGCTCTTTCATTTGTAGTTTTAAAAATTCATCCATATTGTTGCAAGATCTGGATGCTGGGTATACTGGTTTGCTACTGAGGAGTCATTGCTTTTAGAACTTTCAGTGGATGAAAATAGGAGAATATATATTAGAAAAAAAAATACAGCTATCACCAATTCAAACCCCTTACCATAAGATTCTTCCTTATTTCCTTCATTCCATATTTCAGACTCTCTTTTCTTTGCATATACTGATTCCCATCAAAAGAATTTGTTTGAGGGGCTGGCCCCGTGACCGAGTGGTTAAGTTCGCGCGCTCCGCTGCAGGCGGCCCAGTGTTTCGTTAGTTCGAATCCTGGGCGCGGACATGGCACTGCTCATCAGACCACGCTGAGGCAGCGTCCCACATGCCACAACTAGAAGGACCCACAACGAAGAATATACAACTATGTACCGGGGGGCTTTGGGGAGAAAAAGGAAAAAATAAAATCTTTAAAAAAAAAAAAAAAAAGAATTTGTTTGTAAGTAATTTTTAATACTAATTTTAAGGCAATGTCCAGTTATGGAAAATTTAACATGAGAAGTAAGTACTATACTAATATTAAGGGCATACGAATGTAGGATTCTTTTTTTTTTTTAAGATTTTATTTTTCCTTTTTCTCCCCAAAGCCCCCCAGTACATAGTGGTATATTTTTAGTTGTGGGTTATTCTAGTTGTGGCATGTGGGATGCTGCCTTAGCATGGCTTGATGAACGGTGCCAGTCCACACCCAGGATCCAAACAGCGAAACTCTGGGCTGCTGCAGCAGAGCATGTGCACTTAACAACTCGGCCACGGGGCCAGCCCCTAAGATTCTTAAAGTAATACATATAATATGTCCTTCAACTAAAATATAGTGAGTTTTAATTTCTGTAAGTTAACAAGTATGTATGCTAAGTTTTTATATTTGCATTTTTTCCTAATTTAATTTCTATAAGGTGAATAACCTTGAATTTCAGTTAAAATTCAGATCAATAAGACTTTAACTTTTATTTCAAAGAAATTTTGTTCTAGTTTTATTTCATCCTTAAATTTACAGCCTGTTTGTTTTTGAGAGGCACCATAGCTTGGTGGCTAAGACTTTTAGTGGTGGACAGATAGTAAATGATTTGAGTCCTGGTATTACCTCATACAAAGTCCTGTGATCTTTATCAGGTTTGTTTATTTCTTTGAGCCTTAGTTTCCTCATCTATGAAATAAGGGTAATTACACCTACCTTATACAGTATTGTGAAGAATCTATGTGTGTTGGTATTTCTTATCACTCACTTAATGGTGGTAGTTATTACAATAATAAAATATAATGCCTAAATTTTATTTGGTGATACTATATTAATGGAAGCCAAAAGGAAATATGTGAGAGAAAAAAATTGAGAATAAAAATTATAGTTAAAAGTAGTTTGTTTCCAGTTGATGGAATGACTGTTCTGATTGTGAAAAACAGATTATCTGCTACATGTTAAATCAAGATATTTGTTACTTTACAGGGACAAATGATTTTAAAATTTGTTGTGTTTTAAGTTAATTTATGAATATGTATAGAAACATTAACCATCTGCTAATTTCAGATTTAATAACGTTTTAGGTTATTACAAGTATAGGACATATGAATGAAAGTTCTTTAATAGCTTAAAATTCCTGTTTATAGGCACTGAAGGATAGCACAGAAGTGGAAATTGTGGATGAGAAAATGAGAAAAAAAATAGAACCAGAAAAGTGGCCAATTCCAGGCCCTCCTCCACGTAGTGTGCCACAAACAGACTTCTCACAACTGATTGATTGCCCAGAGTTTGTACCAGGCCAAGCCTTTTGTTCACATACAGGTAACTGCATTTCATTTAGAGCAAACAGTGTAGCAGTAGGCTATTTGGTCCAGTTTACCTATCCTTTTTCTAAGTTTATTTAGATTCAATAGCAAAATTAAAGATAACTAAATGACTTTGATGCTCTAAATTCTATTCATATTGCCTCCCAAGCAGAGCTATAAATTAAATAGGGATTTAAGAATTATGGGTGAGGCTCTGCTCCATTTAGTTTTGAATTATTGGTGTACTTTATCATGTGTGAAATGTCTCCCTTTTGTAATTTTACTAAATGATTATAGATATATTGTGCCAGTTTTCCCTTTTGAAGATTGGAATAGTCTAGTAGGATTGGAATAGTCTAAAAGCCTTATTCTCAAGAGTGGGGTAGCCTTACTTTAATTCTGTAACCAATGTGCTTCAACCTTGTCTTGAAAAGACGAGATGACCTGTATTCTAAAGCAGAGTTGGGGTTCTCTTATGAAGTTGTTATAATTACAGATTAAAGAATTGGTGGTATTTAGAATTTCCAAAAACTGCTTTAATGTTAAGAATTTTTTCCTGGATCATTTTTAAGACATTCCCTCTTGGGAAAAAATATGTGTGCTTAAACCTTTTTCAGTCAGGGTGATGATCTGCTGATGCTCTTGGATGTCATTTGATCGGAATATGCAGAGGAATAGGTGACTCACTGAAATATCATTATAAATATTGGAACAAATCGTGCTGCAGAAATGGAAGCGACCAGACTTCTTCTGTGCAAGAATATCTACTCCAACTCCTTATGGAGGAGGTTGGGCCAACACTACAGTGGAGATAAACACCTTTGTGATGATGATGAGAGACAGACCAGAGGACTGCTGTTGTTTTTATAGGAGCTGCCCGTTTGTGTGTGGTTAGCCTGGGCTGCATGTGCTACTTTTATTCACGGTGGGAAAGTTAATTATCATTCTGGAAATATTGCAAGATTCTGTCTTTTCCTTCCAAACTTATGTACTTGTGTCCAGATCAATAAAGCAGAAATAGAGAAGCTTGAGTGGCATTTCCCAGATTGTTAGATCCTTTGCTATTTGATTTGCCCTTCGGTATAGTGTACATTGTATAACTCACGTATTGTAATATTTCATATGGACTATACGAATTATTAGTGTGGAACTAAGGGATAAGAAATTTAAGAAATGAACAAGAGTATTTTTTTCTTTATTCTTCAAAATGTATTTTTGATACACCAGTATGAGAAACTTGGCCATCAATAAAGCTCTGATGGACAGTCTCACAGATGTTTTTATTTAAGTGTTTCTTTGATTGTTCTTTTAAATCTAGCCAGCAACTTGGGCAGGTGTTTTAAAAGTTGAAGAAAATTGACTTTTTAAGGTTTTTTTTTTAAAGAGATACAATGTCTGATTGTATAAGTTAGTTTATTGTGTAAACTTGGGGTCCAAGATGACATTTTTAACTTGCTTATGAACAAGCATTGGGTGAGTCAGATAAAATATGAAATACTTTTTCCACAGGGTAGCTAAGATAGGTCAGTCAAGTTGGTAATGCCTGTCCATTAACCATTTATGCATTATTAATAAAATTACAAGAATAAAATTACAATGTCTTGTACATTTTTGTGTTTTTTGAATATACACTCATTTACATGCACATACCTATTGTGTGAAACATGTTAATGTATATTTAAATGTCAAAAATTGAGTACTTTATACATCAGAAATCAGATGGATAATGAAGATGTATAAAAAGATGGAATGTTCTTAGAGTTGTGCTGATTCACATTTACTGTAGGAATAAATATGGAAATTCAGCCTTTTCCCATGAATCCTCAAATGTCCGACTTAATAATTCCCCTCTGATAAGAAAGCCTAGTTCCTAAATTCAGTAGAGTAGTATGTCACTAAAAACTTGAAATGGAAATAAAGGATAGGAAGTGTAGATTGTGTTTGTCTGTACCTTTGGGTAGAGAAAAGTAGTAAAACTTTTATCTATATCCTTTTTATCTCAAATGAGAAGACCTTAAATTTCAAAAACATAACCCTTGATGTATACTTTCTGAGGAATTTGTATGGTAAAATATTTAAACATTTTTGATCCTTGTCATCAAAGAAATTAAAATTTCTGTTTTCCCCTCTATGGAGGTGGAATTGTCTAACATTTGTTAACCTTTGCACTGAACAGAGGACCTTAATGCACCAGAAAAGGTTCACTATGGGAATGGTAAGATGTTAGTTTTGAAATTTAGACTTTGCAGTTCTATAGAAATAGTATTGCGCTATCTACTCTTAAGTAAAAGGATTTTATTCACCAAAATTGAGAGTTCAGCTACCTGACAATCTTGTTTTTTGTGGGGTTTTTTTTGCCTTTTAAAGAATATTGAATGAGCTGAGTGATTTCCTTTCGAAAGGTAATTTGCAGATGTATTCTTGAATGTGCCACGCATAAAGTATATAATCCTTTTAAAGCAAGTGTATATAATTACCCAGAACTGTGATTCAAGGTGGATAAAAACGTCATCCTAGTAGATTCCACGGACTATATATGATGATTTATCTCTAGAGAGTCATGTTGAGAATTTTCAATTAGGGAAAGCAGCAAAGATAGATTTTTTTTCCTATATTCTCACAAATTAGAACCTGTGAGTGTCAAAGTATGTGTCTCATTTTTTTGTCTGTAAGTTTGATGTCAAATAATCCAAGTTGTATTCAAACTCATTTGATCTTGGAAGATTAGGGCTTTACCATTATCCTTAAAGTTTACACACATATGGTTTGAAATCTTTTCATTGTAAAAGAAAATACAGATACAGAAAATCACACGGAGCATATGTATAACTTAATTATAAGATGAATACCCTTTAAAAACTCAGACTTCTAAATTTTCTTATTTTACCCAAATTCTTTGGTATTTTGATGTCATTTGGTTATAAGCTAAGCACATGTAAATATAGTGAAACACTTGACTTTAGGGTAGAAAAAGTGTTCAATCTTAAAGAGCATATAGAGATGATTATATAATAAACTTAAGTAGGTATTTAAAGATTAAATGTCTGTGTTAAAAATAGTAGCTACTGATTTCCCTACCATGTGCCAGGTGCTGTTCTAATCATTTATACATGAACTATGCATAGTAATTTAGTTAATCCTCACAGTTACTAGGATGGTCGATTCAGCCTACTTTCCAAGCTTTATTCACTGCCTGGACATAGATAATTCATAGTGTTAGGAATAGGGTTCTCTGGAGTTAATGTTTTTCTCTTTCCTATAACTTTAATATTAATACTGACAGCCCAACCCTAGTATTTCACTTGTACTAACTACTTTGTTGATCAGTTGAAGATGCACGTATCATTAATTAACAAACTTGTAGAGCAGCAATGTCCAAAGGAAATATAATGTAATATTTAACGTTGCAGTATTTTTAAAGGAATTGCCTTTGGGGAGTAAATAATGATGTTTAGAATTTTACAGTATAAATTTATTTTAAAATAATTTTTATCCAAAGTAAGTCCATATTACATTATTTTTATTAAATCGTGTGCAGAAAGGCATTTTTAATTCTAACAGAGTTTTAAAATGTTTTAAATGTTATTGCCAAGGAAGTTTAATGATGTGAAATTCTGACTATTTAGTATGTGCTAAGTGGGCACACTACATTTAGGTTAATCTTGTTAAGCAAAGGAAGTGTGAAAAGTAGAAGTATAGTATGCGTTGGCATAGATCCTAGCAGAACAGTGAAGGACTGGTGTTGTCTTGAATAAAATGTACATTTAGTCTAACTGTGGCTTAATAACATTTGAGATTCTATAATTTCATTTTTAATTAATAGATTTTAATCTTAAGATTTCACATAGAATTGACTCCAAGATAGATATATTGTCATCATTAGTAAGTGACTCTCATTGATATTCTTCAGAAGTTTGAGTTTGAGTGAATGTGGTCTGTGTAAGGGTTGGTGACATTTATTTGTTATTCATTGTTTTCAGTCAGATATATCTTACAAGTTCTTAAGGTTTGAAAACCATCAGAAAGGTTATAACTGTGATTGATTTATCATGTTTTTGTGGGAAAAAAAAAAAGCCCAAGAAGAAAAAAAGTATTTTCTAAGTAAGAGGACCATTATTTTAACTATAGAACTTAACATTTTAGAGTCCGCCCCAAATTCTCCAAGAATTGGAAGTCCACTGAACCCAAAGAAAAATACTGACACAAGTAATCTTCAAGCAATGTCTAGAGGTTTGTCTACCAGTTTGCCTGACTTGGACTCAGAACACTGGATAGAAGTCAAAAAGAGACATCATCCATCCTCAGTGAAATTGAGGGTAAGTTGTTGTAAACTAAGTGAAGAGTGATATCTCTTGGTTGGAGTGTAAGGCCAGTGTATTTTCTGTTAGGTGTATGAATCAAATTTGGAAAGGTTTAAAAAAATTGTAAAAATTGGAACCATTGGCCTTCACTAAAAACTTACGGGTTACTCAGTAGTTGAAAATGTTATATTGTGTCAATTTTTAAATTTTATCTTTTATTTCTGAATATGATTTAAGAATATTTTGGCCTTTTTACTTGTGACTAAATTTGAATAATACTTGTTTTTTTAAAGCTGACAATAATCTTTTTAAAATTTGAATTTATAATCTTGTTATATTATTTGTATCCTTGTTAATTATTTGTAAAGGGTACATAACAGATTAATATATAATGATTTAGTGTACAATAGAAGAGGAAAAGAGGATTGATTTCTTGGAGGCACATGAGGGAGTGAGATGGATGTGGTTATGAAACAATAGGAAAGATCCTTGTGATAGAACTGCTTTGCCTTTGACTGCTGGTTGGGTACAAGAACTTTCAAATGTGTTAAAAATTGCTCTGATCTAACCACAAACAAACGAGTACAAGTAAAACTGGGGAAATCTGAGTAAGCTTGATGGGTTATGTCAATGTCTGTCTTGTTTGTATCCTGTAGTTTTGCAAGATGTTAACATTGAGGGAGATGGTAAAAAATACGTGAGACCTCTGTTATTTCTTAGAATAGTATGTGAATGTACAATTATCTCAAAGTGAAAAGTTTACTGAAAATAAACTTGAGTGCCACTCAAATGATTCAAATATTGAAAGTAAGCTCTATAGGGAAAAAGTCACTGAAAATAATTGGGCCTAGATGTGGGAAGGATGAAGAAGGCTATCATATTGAAGATTATTCAGAACAGGGCTCTTATTCCTGAGATCAAAGCATGAAGAAAGGAAGCATGAAGGATTTAAAAGTGGTTCTCCGTTGGGAGAATGGGGGTTGATAATTTTGCTTCACCAGGGGACATTTGGCAATGCCTGGAGATATTTTTCGTTGTTACAACTGAGAATGCTCCTGCATCTTGTGACTGGAGGCCAGGGGTGCTGCTAAACATCCTACAGTGCACAGGTATCCCCCTGTCACATACACAGCAAAGAATTATCAAGCTCAACATGTCAACAGTGCTGAGTTTGAGAAATCCTGATCAAAATAACTTTTTAATTAGCATTGGTGGTTAAACATAGCATATTTAAATCTTGATAAGAGTTTTTCTTGCTCCAGGGGCATTTTAAAAGCCTAAAGCAGCTTTCTCAAAACAAGATCTTCTAAAGTTCCTGATTAATTTGTTCATGATATATTTGTCATGGCAAACCTGGATAACTAGGGAGGTTAGTGTGCTGGACTCACTGGTAAAAAAATTGTACCATATTTCATTTATTCCAAGATCTACATTTTTACCTCCATATTTAAAAGTCTTCACGTCAACATTTCTTTTAAAATAATGGTTCATCTTAAAATTGTTAGCATCTTTGATTTGATGAAAAAAGTGTTTGGAAGGGTAAGTACTGGATTGTGCTGTCTAGGGCCAGCAAATTGGTGATAGAATCTGATTTTAGAAGTGGAAAGAGAATTGTGAAAATCTAGGGCCTTTCAGTTTTATAGCCAAAGAACGCTGTTACCATTAATAGTATCTGAAATGTATTCTCATAGTACAGAATAAAGATCTTGCCTGGAGGAAAGATGAACTGTAGGTTGTGGGGGCCTAGATATTTCAGAAATACCTGCTGAGGTAGGTTAGTTATTGACAACATAGCCAACATACTTTAAAAAAAATGATCTTTTTAAAATATACATTCTAGAGTGGATATAGAAATCTTGGGCAGATAGCATTTTTTCCTAGAAATCTGAAAGCATATTTCTACTGTCCTCTTGATCGGTTTTCCTCTTATGGAATTCAGGCCCTTCAGATTTTTTTGTATGAAGTGATTTTTGTTGTTGTTGTTGAGGCTTTTAAGATTATTTCTTCATCTCCGCTCTTGATATTTCAGATGATATACCTTGGAGTTAGTCTATTTTTATTCATTTTGTCGAGCATGCATGTCCTTTATTTTGGAGAAACTAATGTTTCTCTTTTTTTCAACTTTTGGTATTCCTTTTTGTCTGATGTTGGACCTCCTGAATTGATCATCTGGCTACTGTTGTTCTGGAGTTGAGGATTTAAAAAAGATTCTGTTCTGATATTTCCATCAATCTTTTTTAAAGTCTTTCTGTTTTAGGGTGATGATCAGCCCTTAGTATCTGGTGATCTTTGGTTGATAGTTCATATTAGTATTGGTAAATCAGTGTGGATTTCTTTTGTGGCCTCATAGATCTGCTCATCCAGAGAGCCATTTTCGTGACTCTGAGGTATGATTGCAAACTTTTTGTTAAGTGTAAAGGGCCTATGGACTTGGACTTCTAGACCTAGGAAGAGAATAGTCATGCTGGTTCTGGATTTCCAGAATTGTTAAATAAGGAGAACTTTTCTCTGGGAGGTAGAATTCCTTAGTAATTCATTGATAAAATTACCTTATCTTTTTTCCCTCTAGCTCTCTTTAAACACTAGGATGTGTTCAACCTCTCTCCAGCTCCTAAAACATAAGCCCTCCCTTAGGGGCAAATCTTGAACTTTGTTTAGAAAGCCATAGTGGGCTTTTAGGTGGGAGCAGATTTTATAGCTTCATATTCTTAGATAAGGGTGTGGGGTTAACTGTTCTAGCTGTGTCCTATAATTGGTTTTCCAAATATCTATTATGATTGCTATCACATAGTCCATTCCTGCTCTTGTACCTACCGTCTCTATAACACGAGTGGGACCAATGATGTCTGCCTTCCCTGCCGCCTTTCTTTATATAGGTTCTAGATTGATATTTCCTCTAGTTTTGTTTATTATCAGTACAGTCTCACTTGTTTTCTACTTTCCAGAAAGTCATAAACATTTCTGATCTTTTGATAGTAATACTTGTTTTCATATTGATATGATTTATTCTTTTCTTACTGCTTATTGTTACTGCAAATAAGTATGCTCAGTCAAGTCATCTTCAACCACAGATCTCTTAATTAATTGTCTCTTACTCTCAAATTACAAAAAATTTTATGTTTGAAACAAATTTAAATATAACTGATGTAAAGTAAAAAATAAAAGGCTCTGTCCAGGGTTTACCATTATTAACAGCTTGGTGTTTATTCTAAGATTGTTTCCATGTACTTGCAGATGTGAATAACAAGACATATAGTTTTTGCTTTTAAATATATTCACAATGGGTTAAAACTTACTTCTTTTTTTAGTAAAAACATCATGGACAGCCTTCTATTTATTAGAATGTTAGCTCCATCAGGGCAGAGTTATTGTTTTATTTATTACTGTATACCCTTCCTAGAACAGTGCTTGCTCACAGTGAGGACCCAGATAGTTACTGAGTGAGTGAATGAATATAGATCTACATGAATAGGAGTTCTGAAAGAGGGGGATTGTTTTATTCTGGGCATAGGAGAGTTAGCACTTGCTGAAGGATAAGGAGAGATCAGAGGAAGGCTTGGGAAGATGACAGCGTTGAGAAATCTATTTCCTTGTGTTGAAAGTTTTGGAAATCTAGACTAGGTTAGATTTTAGAGGATCTAGGATCTAAAAGTTTGGACTTATGTCACCCAGTAGGAAGCTATTTTAAATTTTCCAGGGAGCGTAGAAATTCAATGATTAACATGAAAACTGGGCCACGTTGAATGGGGGTGAGGAGGGCCTGAGGATTAGCTAGGAAACTGTGGTATTAGTTTCCTAATGGTATTAATATAATTGTGAGGTAAAAAGTGTTCAGACTAGAGAAGATCATTGAATCTGGAAGTCAGAAGATCTTGCTTGTTCTGGTCCTGACTAATTCTGAAATTGTGGGCAAGTAGTATCACATCCCTAGGCCTTTTTTTCCCTCGTCCATAAAACAAGTTGGTGTGTTATGATGGATGAGCTAAGGACTATTCTAACTCTAAAGGAGTGTTTAGGGGCTGGCCCGGTGGCGCAGTGGTTAAGTGCGTATGTTCTGCTTTGGAGCCCCAGCGTTCACCCGTTTGGATCCCGGTTGCGGACATGGCACCGCGTGGCAAGCCATGCTGTGGTAGGTGTCCCACATGTAAAGTAGAGGAAGATGGGCGCGGATGTTAGCTCAGGGCCAGTCTTCCTCAGCAAAAAGAGGAGCATTGGCAGATGTTAGCTCGGGGCTAATCTTCCTTGGAAAAATTAAAAAATAAAGGAGTGTTTAATATAATCCTTCTTTTACTCAGCTTTGTGTTTTTCTTTAGTCTTAAACTTAGTGTTTAACACTTACTTTATTTTTATTGGGCCAGAATGATACTGGCTTGATTTTCTTTTATAATTTGCCTCCTAAACTGGTCATTGAGCATACAAGCTTGATATTACTTACGTGTAACATTAATTTTTAAAGTGATAGAAAAGTTTTTATACAAAATACCAGTTTCTTCCTTCAGGAATCGACATCTCTACCTGAAGAGGGAGCAAATCAACTGTATCCTCCAGATGAAGAAGAACAAGAAGAACTTGATTTTTTGTTTGATGAAGAGATGGAACACATAGAAGCACGAAAAAACACATTTACTGGTTGGTCTGATAATGATTCAGATTATGAAATTGATGACCAGGATTTAAACAAGATTTTGATTGTAACTCAGACACCACCTTACATGAGAAAACATCCTGGAGGAGATCCAACGGGCAACCATATGTCTCGGGCAAAAATTACATCTGAGCTTGCTAAAGTTATCAATGATGGCTTATATTATTATGAACAGGATCTATGGATGGAAGAAGATGAAAACAAACACACAGCCATAAAGGTAATTATTTCTGGACAACTCTTTCTGCTGATACTATGTTTTGATTGTGTGTTGTTGTTTATATTTTCCTAAACTTGAGGCTTTATTTCATGAATTTTTTTTGTGTGTGTGAGGAAGATCTGTTGCCAACCTTCTTCTTTTTGCTTGAGGAAAATTTGCCCTTAGCTGACATCTCTGCCAATCTTCCTCTATTTTATCTGTGGTGCCATCACAGTGTGGTTTCACGAGCTGTGCTAAGTCCATGCCTGGAATCTGAACCCGGAAATCCTGGGCCACCAAAGTGGAGTATGTGAACTTAACCACTATACCACTGGGTTGGCCCCATGAAATTTTGATTATAAATAAATTATATTTAATTTGAAAAATTCTCAGAAATATCTGATAGTCACAACCTGAGAGGTAATTTTATTTTATTAAAGTGACAATGAAATTGATACTTTAATTACAAAAAAATATTAGCACTCACTGACTAAAACCCTTGGCTTTTTCAGGTGAAAATAATAAGAAGCCCCTTTCTCATAAAAAGGAATAAAAACTGAAGCTATGGACAGGCTTACTCCTTACCCGGCTATAATCACTTCAGCTATATGAGCAGGGCTTTAGAGGCGGGGGTTACTGCTTTTGTTGCCCCATTTTGTCCTTCTTGCCTTAGTCTGTGGTGCGCGCGTGCCCTGTGGTAGTGGAACTGGTTGTGGACACGTATAGAAGGTTAAACTGGCTGATTGTCTCTCTTTGTCCAGTCATTACTATGGTGCTAGGGATGCTGTTTGAAACCTTGTTCCAATTTTTTATCTTCTTGCATTTCATCCCTATTGATACCTATTGCAGTTATTAGGGTAGAATATGAAAGCGCTAGAGTAGTCTACTGGCTGTCTTTATTCCTTTGATAGGAATTTTAATGATACAGGTAGGGATTAAAAGGGATCTTTCCTGTCATTAAATTGATTAGAAAACCCTAAAAGTTAAATATTTGATTTGGCGATAGAATAACGAGGGAAAAATTACATAACTATAATATGCCAAATAAGAAAGAGATCTTGGTCAGAAATAGTTATAGTTGTAGAAAGAAAAGCTGACCAACTAGTGGTTGGATAGAGGGGACAGGCTGTCCATGGAGGTTCACATCATCGACAAGAAGTGTGCTTTCCTTCTTGAGTCTTCATCTCTTTTCTTCCTGGAATTTCCATCACTGCTTTCACCCTCTTACCTTCTCTAGCTACTGCCTTTCTGGAGACCCTGCCTCGGGGTATGGTAGCTTTTATAAAGTTTCTTGATTGAAAGTCTTTCCTCTGGTAAATGTTGTTATTTTGTTTGTGGTGCTTAGGTTCTGTAAGTAATAGCTAACTTAAATCCTTTTTGGATCAGAAAGAGATGGAAATAAATTCAATTAATAATAGATTAAAATTGCACTCCCTACATTCCCAGTCCCTCTGACCTGCGTTGTTCTTCACCGTCTACCATTCTGTATATTGCACCCCTTTTCTGTTTTGATCACATGGATGTAAGATCTGTGAAAATAGGAATTTTGGTGTTATTTTGTGCACTACTGTATCTCCAGTACTAGAACAGTTCCTGGCACAAAGTAGTGCTCAATTCATATTTGTTAAAATGGAAAAATGAATTATGGATTAAACATTATGAACTAACCAAAGGAACCTAACCACTGTGTATGATATTGGTTCTGAGGGAAAATGTTTTCAGAGTTCCAAATAATGGAATTTCAAGCCACCATTTTGAGAAACATATGCTATTTGTAGGTGATTATTTGCTTTAACTAAAGGGTAGACAACAGTAATTAAAAACCATATATTGAGGTACTTAAAAACCAGCATCTGCCTTATTCATTAAATATTGGAGATAAATAATCTTGGCTATATGGCTGTAAACATTATGGGTCTATTCGTAAGTGTGTCTTATTTTAGCTTGGTCCATGTGTATGTTCCTATCACCTAGCTTATTCTCCTTGTTTCTAATTCTGTGTTCAACACGTAATTTCTGATTAGAATTGTTCTTTTCTTGTGGGTCTGCTTAAAGGGAGAGAAATCAATCACTTAATATATGTTTAATTGAACTCCTGCTATGTGCCAGACACTGTGCTAGGCATGAAATGGGAAGATCACAGTAGAGTTTCTACATGCCTGGTTCTTACAGATAATTGGGAGGACAGACATTAAAATAAACTCATAAGAAGTAGTTAATCACACATTATGGTAAATGTTCTAAAGAAAAGGGACAGGATGCTGTTGGATTGGATTGTCAGGGAGTGCCTGTGAGAAAGTCACAATTATGGTGAGCTCTGAAGTATGAGTAAGAATGAACCATGCAAAGAGCAGGTAAACCATTTTCTAGGAAGAGGGAACAGCAAGTGTCAGGGATCTGAGGTGGGAAAGAATTTGATGTGTTTAAGGAACTGAAAAAAAGTCAATTTGCTTATAGTGTTATATAAGAGGACAGATTGGAGATATAAGCAGGAGTCTGATCATACAGGGTTTTGTGGGCCACGTTAAGTAGATTGGAATTTAAAGTTCAAATGCAGTACCTTGAAGGGTTTTACACAGACAATGGGACATGGTCTAATTTTTATTTTTAAAAGATCACTCTGGTTACTAAGGCAGAGAATGGATTAGATGGGGACAAGAGTGGCAGAAGAAATCCAATTGGGAGGCTATTAAAGTATTCTAAGAGATGGATGTTGATAATTTAAGATATATTGGTGGTAGAGGAAATGTACCCATGAGAAGATCCAGATCTGAGCCCTGAGGAATGATCATTTAGAAGCTGTATGGGAAAGGGGTGGGTTGTGGAAGCAAAAAGCTGGCTTCAAGAGGAGAGAATAATCAGATGTGTTAGAAACTGGGAAGATTGAGTTAGACGTAAATAAAGAGAATGCTGAATTGATAGGGTAGTTTGGTCATTTCTGACTTTGCAAAAGGAGTTTGCTGGATCCAGAAGGTATGTTGAACTGCACCAAAGAGTGAGTATAGATAGGCTTTCTGTTTCTGGCATGTCCTTACTACTGAAGACAACTAAAGCAGGCAATTAATAGATGAGAAAACATCTCCTTAAAGTCCTTGAAGACCTGCAAGTTAAGTTATTCTCAGAATAAAACCACAGAGAAGTGAAGTATTGAAACCAGTTTTACCCTGGAGACTATTTTGGAATTTTGGGAGTATGAGGAGTTCTGCTTTGCAAAAGGCACCCAAAATATAGGGATAAAAGACACAAACCTAGGGTCCAGCTATAGTTGGGTATTCCAACAGGAGTCCTTTTCTCATTAAATTGGTACCCAAAAGAAATATACCCTCAGTGAAAGAGAACTTTGTCTCTCACCTGCTCCTCTTGGGGACTACAGAGAATATTTCCCTACTTGTGCTGAGCAGAATAAGGGGGAAAAAAATTGGATTAGAAGTTATAATCATGCAACCCAAATTCACATTGAGTGACTAAAGTAACCATTAGTTGTAAATTTAAAGTGATTGTGGCCTGTTAATTTCCCAGAAACCTAGCAGAAGCAAATGTAGCTCCTTTGTTAAGACATTCACCTTTGTCCTAGACTTCAAAGGATTTACTCAAATTATTTTATAAGGAAAGTGAGCAGCTCACAAAGTTGATAATCAAATAAGGAAATAAGGTACCACATGTGAGAATGAGCAAAAGCAACAGACAGCAAAACCATACCATGAAATAACTTAGATAGTAGAATTATTAACCAGAATATCAAGTAACTATGCTTACTATGTTTAAATAAATAAAAATATGTGTAGGGAAGAAGAAATTCTAAAGAATAACTTTCCTAGAACTTTTGGAAGTAAAGACAGTTAAGTTTGAAATTAAGAACTCAGTCAATTGAAGGGATTAATAGCAGATTAAATACAATTAGAGAATCAGTGAATTGGAAGACAGTTTATAAGAAACTATTCAGAAATCAGTACAGAGAGGCAAAGAGAGAGAATGTGTAAAAGAGGGTATAGACTGATATGCTAGACAGTCTTTGCTGTATTATTTGGTACATTTCAAACCAAGTTGTGTAATTTAACATCTAGTTGATTTTATTATAAAATAATAATTTTTTTCCCTAAAAAGTAAAAAGCAAGCAAGAAATGTGGAATATAGAGTGATAAACATGGTATAAGATAGACATTTAGTCAGTTCCAGAAGGAAAGGAGAGAGAAAATGGGGCAGAGTCAGTATTTTAAGAGGTAACAGCTAGGATCTTTTCTGAACTGAGGGAGAGATACCAGAGTAGAGCAGCCAGGGTAGAAAGGCAGATTACTTTGAAAGAAAGAAGAGTGATTGGACAGCTGACTTCCCACCAGTAACAGTTGAATGCAACAGATAATGGAATGATAGTGTTAATATACCAAGGGAAAATAACTATCAACCTGTAATTATATGCCTTGCAAAAATATTGTTCAAGTGGCCGGCCTGGTGGTGCAGCGGTTAAGTGCACATGTTCTGCTTCGGTGGCCCAGGGTTCTCCGGTTCAGATCCCGGGTGTGGACATGGCACCGCTTGGCAAGCCATGCTGTGGCAAGCATCCCACATATAAAGTAGAGGAAGATGGGCACAGATGCTTGCTCAGGGCCAGTCTTCCTCAAAAAAAAAAAAAAAAAAAAAAGAAAGGAAAAAAATATCGTTCAAGTAAAAGGGTGAAATATAACGAGAGAAATTGCAACCAGCAGAGCCTTATCAAAGGAAATTCAAAAGGTAGAGTAAAAGTGATTCCAGATGCCAAAGATACAGAAAGGACTGCAGAGCAAAGCAAGTGATAAATATGTGAATAAATCTAAATAAATATTAACTGTATAAAACAATAACTATATGTTACAGATTTAATATAACAACACAAACTGGGAGAGAACAATAAGTAAATAATATTTAAAGTTACTTTTGTGTTTGGAAAGAAGCTATTGATTAATTTTAGTTTTTAAGGTTTTCATGTTGCAGTTTGAAGAATACCTATTTAAAAATAAAATTACAGGAATAACCTTGAAACCAGGAGAAAGGAAAAATGTAAGACAAGAAAAAAGGGAAAGGGGGCTTCCAGCATAAAAATAAGGTGGTAGATTTGAATCCAAATATTTAAGTAGCCAAAATGGGTAAATATTGTGAGTGTATGTAAATACAGCCAGTTATTTACATGTAACACACCAAAAAAATAAGGAAACAAAAAGATTGAAAGGAAAAGATTGGAAAAATATATACCATAGAGTAGTAACCAACCAGAATCAATCTACAGATTTAATGTAATCCCTATCAATATCCTAAATGGCCTCTTTGCAGAAATTGACAAGCTGATCTGAAATTCATATAGCAATTCAGGGAACCTAGAATAGGCAAAACAATCTCAAAAAAGAACAAAGTTGAAGGATTCATACACAGTCCTTACATTAAGACACTGTTGGTACTAGATTAAGCGTAGATATACCGATCAATGGAAGAGAATTGACAGTCTGGAAATAAACCCATGTGTCTGTGGTCAACTGACTTTCGGCAAAAGTATCTAAAGCGTTCAATAGGGAAAGAATAGTCTTTTTCAACAAGTGGCCTTAGAGCAAGTGGGTATCCACATGTGAAAGAATAAGTTAGATGCCACCCTAACTCACCATGTACAAAATTAACTCAAAATGAGTATAAAACTCTTGCAAGAAAACAGTAGAAAATCTCTATGACTATGTGTTTGACAGTGATTTCTTACATGAATGACACCAGTAGCACAAGCAGCAAAAGAAAAGAAATAAATTCATCAAAAAATTTTAAATATTGTAGTGAGAAAGGATACAGTGAAGAAACTGAAAGGACAATAAAAAGACACCCACAATACCATTTCCATTAGCACCCCCAAAAATGAGATACTGAGGTATAAATCTAAGAAAATATATACAGGATCTATATGAGGAATACTATAACTCTGATGAAAGAAATCTAAGAAAAACAAAATAAATGAGAGATGTCCCATATTCATGAATAGGAAGACTCAATATTGTCTGTTCTCCCCAACTTGATCTATAGATAAAATGCAATTCCATTCAAGATTTCAGGAATTTATTTTGTGGATATTGACAAACTTATTCTAAAATTTATGTGGAGAGGCAAAAGACCCAGAATGACCAGTCAGTGTTGAAGGAGAAGAATAGAGGACTGATACTACCCAACTTCAAGAGTTGCTAAAAGCTACAGTGATCAAGACAGTGGTATTGGTGAAAGAACAGGCAAATAGATCAGTAGAGCCAAAGAGAACCTGGAAATAGGCCTCGAAAAACATAGTAAACTGATCTTTGACAAAAGAGCAAAGGCAATACAATGGACAAAATATAGTCTTCTCAGTAAATGGTGATGGAACAACTGGGCATCCACATGCAAAAAAAATCTAGAGACAAACCTTAAATCTTTTCACAAAAATTAACTCAAAATGGGGGCTGGCCCCGTGGCCGAGTGGTTAAGTTCATGCGCTCCGCTGCAGGCGGCCCAGTGTTTCGTTGGTTCGAATCCTGGGCGCGGACATGGCACTGCTCATCAGACCACGCTGAAGCAGCGTCTCACATGCCACAACTAGAAGGACCCACAACGAAGGATATACAACTATGTACTGGGGGGCTTTGGGGAGAAAAAGGAAAAAATAAAATCTTTAAAAAAAAAAAATTAACTCAAAATGGATCACAGATCCAAACGTAAAACACAAAACTATAAAACTCCTAGAAGATAACATAAGAGAAAATCTAGATGATCCTGGGTTTGCGATAACTTTTTAGATGTGACGCCAATAGTACAATCAATGAAGGAAAGAACTGATGTTGGATTTCATTAAAATGAAATGTTTCTGGGAGCTGGCCCCGTGGCCTATAAGTTAAGTTTGGCATCCTCCACTTCAGCAGCCTGGGTTCAGTTCCCTGCCATGGACCTATACCACTTGTCAGCGGCCATGCTGTGGTGGCAGCACACATACAAAGTAGAGGAAGATTGGCACAGATGTTAGCTCAGAGCAAATCTTCCTCAGTAAAAAAAAAAAAAGAAAAAGAAAAACTTCTGCTCAGCTAGTGACATCATTAAGAATGGGAAGAGAAGCCACCTAATGGCAGAAAGTATTAGCAAAAGACACATTTGATAAAGGACTATTATCCAAATTATACAAAGAACTCTTAAAACTCAACAATCTGAAAACAACCCAGTTAAAAAATGGGCCAAAGACCTGAATAAACATCTCACCAAAAAAGACATACGGATGGCAAATAAGTCTATGAAGAGATACTCTATATCATATGTCATCAGGGAAATGCAAATTAAAACAATGAGATACCATTACACCTTTTAGAAGACCAAAATCCAGAAGACTGACAAAACCAAATGCTGGTGAGGATGTGGAGTAACATGAGCTGTCATTCTTTGGTGATGGGAATGCAAAATGGTACAGCCACTTTGGAAGACAGTTTGGTAGTTTCTTACAAAGCTAGACATATTCTTAACATACAGTCACCCTCTTTGGTACTTACCCAAAGGAGCTGAAAACTTATGTCCACACAAAAATCTGCACATGAATGTTTACAGCAGCTTTATTCATAATTGCCAAAACTTGGAAGCAACCAAGATGTCCTTCAGTAGGTGAATGGATAAATAAACTGGTATGTCCAGACAATGGAATATTACACAGTGCTAAAAAGAAACAAGCGATCAAGCCACGAAAAGACATGGAGGAATCTTAAATGCGTATTACTAGGTGAAAGAATGCAATCTGAAAAGGCTCCATACTGTATGTATAATTCCAACTATTTGACATGCTGGAAAATAAAACTATGAAGACAGTAAAAAGATCAGTGATTGGGAGGTTGGGAGGAGAGGGAGGGATGAATAGGCAGAACAGAGGATTTTTAGGGCAGTGAAGCTATTCTGTATGATAGTATAATAATGGAAGCATGTCATTATACATATATCAAAACCTGTGGGATGTACAATACTAAGAATGAGACCTATGTAAACTATGGACTTTGGTGATAATAATGTGTCAGTGTAGGTTCCTCAGTTGTAACAAATGTAACATTTGGTTCAGGATGTTGATAGTGGGGAGGCTGTGTCTGTGGGAGGGTATAGGGTATATGGGAACTCTGCACTTTTCACATAATTTTGCCATGAAGATAAAACTACTCTAAAAAGTCTACTAACCAAAAACAAAAAGGAGAAAATATTTGTAAATTACATATTTAATAAAGGACTTGTATTTATAATATATAAAGAACTCTTTATTATTACAACTCAATAATAAAAATATGAATAACCTGGTTATAAAATAAGCAAAGAATCTGAATAGATATTTCTCCAGAGAAGATATACAAATGGCTATTAAGCCCATGGAAAGTTGGTTGACATCATTAGCCACCAGGGAAGTGAAAAACCAAAATTGCAATGAGATATCACCCCATACTTACTAGAATGACTGTAATCAAAAAGATGCACTCACAATTATTGTCAATGATGGGCAGAAATAGGAATCCTCATAGACTTCTCATGAGAATGTAAAATGATCAGACTGCTTTCCAAAGCAGTCTGGCAGTTCTCAAAAGTTTAAACAGAGTTATCATATGACCCTGGAATTCCACTCTTAACTATATACACAAGAGAAATGACAAATTATGTCCACACGAAAACTTGTACACAAATGTTCATTGCAGCATTATGAAAGTGGAGAGAACTCAAATGTTCATGAACTGATGAATGGATACATAAAAGGTGGTATAACCATACAATGAAGTATTATTTGGCAGTAGAAAGAAATGAATTTCCTGATAGATGTTCAACATGAAAACATTGTACTAAGTAAAAGAAGCCAGTAATAAAGTACCACATATTGTATGATTCTGTTTATATGAAATGTCCAGAACAGAAAAAAAATTAGATTGGTAGTTGCCTGGGGTGGAAGTTGGGAGGAAATAGAGTGTGGCTGCTAATGGATGCTGAGCTTCTTTTTATTGTGATGAAAATGTAATATTGATTGTGATGATGGTTGCAAAACTATGCTAAAAACAATTGAATTGTACACTGGGGTTGATTGTACCATATATGATTTATATCTTAATAAAGCTGTTTTGTTTTTTTTTTTTTGAGGAAGATTAGCCCTGAGCTAACTGCTGCCAATCCTCCTCTTTTTGCAGAGGAAGACTGGCCCTGAGCTAACATCCAAGCCCATCTTCCTCTACTTTTTTTTATATATGGGACGCCTACCACAGCGTGGCTTTTGCCAAGTAGTGCCATGTCTGCACCCAGGATCCCAACCAGCGAACCCCGGGCCACTGAGAAGTGGAACATGCAAACCTAACAGCTGCACCACCGGGCTGGCTCTAATAACGCTCTTTTTAAAAAAATAACAAGGGAAAGGAAAGACATCCAGTGTACATGGATTGGAAGTCAATACTACCCAATGTGATCTGCAGATTTAGTGTAATCCCTATCAAAATTCCAATGGCATTTTTCACAGACATAGGAAAAGCAATACTAAAATTCATATGGAATCTCAGGGGACCCTGAAGTACCAAAGCAATCTTTAAAAAGAAGAATAAAGTTGAGCCAGCCCTGCTGGCCTAATGGTTAAAGTCCGGTGTGCTCCACTTTGATGTTCTGGGTTTGGTTCCCAGGTGCAGAACCATACCACTCGTCTGTCAGTAGCCATGCTATGGCAGTGGGTCACAGAGAAGAACTAGAAGGATCTACAACTAGAATATACAACTATGTATTGGGGCTTTGGGGAGGGAAAAAAAAGAGAGAGGAAGATTGGCAACAGATGTTAGCTCAGGGCGAATCTTTCTCAGTTAAAAAAAAAAAATTGGAAATCTCACGCTTCTGATTACAAAACTATAGCAATCCAAACAATGTAGTACTGGTATAAAGACAGATATAGACAAATGGAATAGATTAGAGAGCCCAGAAGTAAACCCTTGAGTTGACTATACAGTCAAGTGATTTTCAAGATGGGTGCCAAGACCACTCCTTGGGGAAGGGACAATCTCAACAAATGGTTTTGGGGACACTGGATATTCATATGAAAAAGAATAAAGTTGGACCATTACCTTAACACCATATGTAAAAATATTTAATTAAAGATTACTTAAACCTAAGATCTAAAACTGTAAAACTCCTAGAAGAAAACATAGGGGTGAAGCTTCATGATGTTTGATTTGGCAGTGGTTTCTTGGATATGACACCAATAGCACAGATAATAAACAAAAATAGACAAATTGGAATTCATGAAAATGAAAAACTTCTGTGTATTAAACACAACAGTGAAAAGGCATCCTACAGAATAGGGTAAAATATTTTCATATCTTATAAGAGGTTAATATTCTCAAATATATAAATAAATCCAACAACAACAACAAAAGCTCAGTTTAGAAAATGGGCAAAGGAGTCCAGTAGACATTTCTCCAAAGATGATGCACAAATGGCCAATAAGCACCTGAAAATATGCTCGACATCACTCATTAGAGACATGCAAATCAAAATCACAATGAGATAGCACCTCAGACTCATTGAGATTCCTACTTTCAAAATAAAAATCAAAACCCAATAAATAACAGTTGTTGGAGAGGATGTGGAGAAAACAAGGAACCTTGTGGGTTGTTGGTGGGAACATAAAATGGTATAGCTGCTATAGAAAACAGTATAGCAGTTCCTTAAAAAACTAAGGAGTCCATCATGAGATGACTGGATAAATAAAATGTGTATACGTACAATGGAATATTATTCAGTCTTAAAAAAGAAGGAAATCTGTCACATGCTACAACATTGATGGTCTTTGAGGACATGCTACGTAAGCAAGTCACAAAGACATACTGTATGATTCCGCTTATATGAGTTAATAAAATAGTCAAATTCATAGAAACAAATTAGAACCGTGCTTGCTGGGGGTAAGGGGGAAATGGGGAGTTGTTTCAGGGGTATAGAATTTCAGTTTTGCTAAATAAAAAAAATTATGGATGTCTCCACAATACTCTGAATATATATTACACTGCAGAACTATACACTTAAAGATGGTAAATTTTAAGTATTTTTAACACCAATTAAAAATAAAAATTATAAAGAAAACCCAGCTACTTACAAAATAAATAAGCCAAAAGAAGCTCTTGTACATTTATTAATATCAGACAGAATAGACTTTCAAAGTAGAGTTGAAGACACTGAAAGAATTCCTGGTGCTAATGTCCTCTTGTAATGATTAGAAGTGAAGAAATCCATCAGAAAAGTATAATTTAAAATTTAACGTACTTAGTATAAAATCTTCCAACATGTGAAGCAAAAATTGATAGAACAAATCCAGTCATAGTGAGTTATTTAATTTACCCCCTAAGTAAATTAAGTAAAGGAAGACTCAAACATTAAAAATATAATAATTTGAGTAACAACTCTTTACCTAACAACTGCAGAGTACATGTTCTTTTTGGGCATATCTAGTAGTTTGACCTACAGTGGTTTGTAAAGCAAATTTCAAAGCACTGATAGTACATAAAACACATTATTAGTGGAATTACTAGTGTTTAGTAATAAACAAATGTTAAAGAGCAAAATAATAGACTTTTCTCCCCATCCTCAATACCAATGGTAGGAATGGCTCAAATGGAGATTTACCAATCAACAATGTTTTAAAAATAAGGGTGATAAAAAGATAAAATATTAAAATTCTGTATGTTTTAGAATAAAGGTATACTTTAAATAACTCACCAAAGAGGAAATCATAGTGAAAATTAGAAAATCTAAGTGGAATGATAACTGAGTTTGAGGTGCACCTAAAGAGATAGGCTTAAAGGCAAGTATTAGAGAAAATGCTTGAAATTAATAAGCCAAGCACCCATATTTCTTTGCTGTATAAAATCTGCCCCGCCCCAGATCTCAAAGGCTTAAAGAAAGAATTTCTCACATTGTTTCACAGTGGCTGTGGCTTGGCTGTTGCAGCTGTGTGTGTTTGGCTCTGTTCTGGGTGTTTTCTCATTTTTGGGATTTATGCTGAGAGAGCAGCCCCTATCAGCACTTGCTCATTCATTCACACAGTAGAGGGGATGAACAACAGGCTGAGCTAAAGTGTATAATTGTATTCAGAATTGCTGCTTAGATGTTCTTTACGTAAACGTTTGCTCACATTCTATTGGCTAAAGCAAATCATATGGCTAAGCCTATGGGCTGGGGATGTATATTTTCAAAAGGCATGAAAGGTGATTACAATGGGTGTGGATATGCTAGTCCTCTAATCTAGGGAATGCCGACTGTGAACAATAATAGACTCTGCTTTAGCTTTCAAGAAGCCGTAAGTTAGAAAACCCTCAAGAAGTTAGAAAAAGAATTAGCAAAATAAACCCCCTTAAAAGTATATGGAAGGAAATAATAAATAGCAAAATTTAAGTAATTAGGTCTAATAGAATAGAGGATTAACCATACTCACAATTCTTTGAAAAGATTAAATGTATGAGGACAAAAAAGAGGAAAATGTACATGTTTTAGCTGCAATGAAAATGGGGATGTAATTACTGATCATGGAGAAATTTAGAAGTATATTAGACTGATAATTTGAACGTTTACGTAAGGAAAGATTTCTAGAAAAATATTTAACTTACCAAGACTGACTAAAAAATAACTTGTTATAAACCATTTAAAAAAATTTTTCAAACTTGAATATGACTTGGCTTTATTAGCAAGTTCTCCGAAAATTGGAATGATTCCAGCCATGAAAAAATATTTCCAGTGACTAGAGCTAATACTAAGTACTTAAATATTTGTGAATGAGTGGGAAAAAGAGGAACTACTTTGCTCATTTTATGAGAAGAGCATAACCTTGATACTGATAACCTGAAGAGAACATGAATGAGAAATTCACAAGAATGTGAGTCAAGCATTACAGGTAATCTAGGTTTAAATATTCTAAACAATCTTTTAGCAAACCAAATCTAGGACTGTTTTTTAAAAACACCAAGTTTTCATTTCAATAATGCAAGTTATTAATACATTAGAAAGGTTAGTCAATGCAATTCTCATGAATAGATTGAAGATTGTGATCACTTTAATGCAGAAAGTGCATTTGGTAAAGTCAACATGCATGCATGAAATTATTTTTAGCTAAATAGGAATAAAGGGGGATATCTTTAGCCTCATAAAGGGTTTCTGTAAAATCCCCTACAAACAGATCATTCTGAATGGTGAATTGTTGAAGCTAATCTCTTATAATTAGAATAAGACAAAGATGCTCACTGTCAAATCTATCAAATATATTGGATATCTTTGTTAGACCAGTAAGGCAAACAAAAAAAAAAGAAAGAAAGAAAAAAAAAAGATAAGAGCTGGAAAGGAAGAAGTAAGAATTTAGGATTATGTAAATAGAAAATCCAAAAGTATCTTACGGGTGAGTGATTAAAGTTAGTAAGTGCTTAATAAGTTTTCTAGGTAATTATTTTTAGAATCCAGAGAATTTCTACGTAGTAGCAGTTAGTTGGAAATAGTAACTTTTAAGATTCCGTTTTCTAATAGTATAAAACAATCATGAAGAATATGTATTTTCCTTGGCTGCCATAAGAAATTACTACAAATTTGGCAGTTTAAAACATCAGTAATTATTTAATTTTGTTGATAAGAATTCCAGGTGATCTCAGTTGGTTTCTCTACTTTGGATTTCAGCTTCGGACTGAAATCCAGGTGTTCCTGCCTTATCTGGAGGTTTTATGTGAGAATCACTTCCAGGTTCATTCACACTGTTTGCAGAATTCAGTTCCTTGTGGCTACGGGTAAAGTTGAGGTCCCTCATTTCCTTTTTCCTGTCTGGAGCCTCTCAGCTCCTTTAGGCCACCTGCATTCTTGGTCAAATTGCATTGTCAGTCTAAATTACCAACAGTTGGTGGGGCCCTGCTTTGCTTCCCTCTTTTTCTTCTGCTACATCTCCTGCCTGTGGTTGGAGAAAGTTCTCTGCATAATCCAGAGTAAGCTACCTATCTTAAGGTCACTTATGAGAAACCTTAGTTACAGCTCAAAGTCCTTTTTGCCATGTGATTAACATAATCACATGTTATAGGGATTGGGATCTGGATATCTTTGAGGGGCCCTTTTGCCTGCCATAGGATGCGCCAGACTTTTAAGGAGAGTATGATAATAATTGAAAAGTGTTAGTGAAGACATAAATAAGGAGAGAAATACCAGAGTTCATGTTTGAAAGATCCAATGTGGTAAAGGGTAATTTTCCCCAAACTGATTCTAAAGTCAAATTCCAAAAACTGTTTCAACAGATTTTTTTGTGATAAGCTGATTTTTTTTTTTAAAGATTGGCACCTGTGCTAACATCTGTTGCCAATCTTTTTTTTCTTCTTCTTCTCCCGAAAGCCCCCTGGTACTACATGGTTGTATATTCTAGTTGTGAGTGCCTCTGGTTGTGCTGTATGGGACACTGCCTCAACATGACCTGATGAGCGGTGCCATGTCTGTGCCCAGGATCTGAACTGGCGAAACCCTAGCCCACCGAAGCGGAGCGTGTGAACTTAACCACTCCGCCATGGGGCTGGCCCCTGATTCTTAAACTTATATGGAAATATAAGAGACAAGAAACTCATCACATTCCTCAAGGCAGAGCAACTTTAGCAGATTAAAGGTATAAGATAGACCATAGAAATGGAATAGGAAATCCAGAAACAGCTGCATGCGCATATGCACATTTGGTAAATAACAGGTGGGGTTACAGAGCGAAGAGAAGATCTGATTTTTAATACATGATGCTGGAAAGTTGTGTGGGGAAAAAAGTGAAATTATAGACCTCTGCCTTATAGTATCATTCAAATGTATTCCAGTGAAGGGCAAAAGCATAAAGCATGATCCCAGAGTAAGGAAAAGTTTCTTAAGTGGACACAAAACACGGTCTTAAAGGACAAGATCGAAAAATTCACCACAAAGAATTTTTCATTAAACATCAAAAACAGTGCATGCGTAGTCCATAAAGTAAAGAAAAGGTGGTTTCCATTCATGATTTGATAGCTAGTGTAAAACAAATGTATAAAGAAGTACAAATCAAACGATTCAGTAGAAAACTCGTTATAAGACATGAACAACTATTTGACAAGAGAGGAAGTCCAAATGATTGAAATCGTAAAAAGGTGTTCAACATTATTAATCAAGAAGATATAAATTAAAATTTCAATGAAATATTTCATAAAACCCACATTAGCAAAGTTAAAACATCAGACAGAAGTGGTTGGGAGTATTTCGAACAAGAACTTCATTAATTAATATGTGGGGATAAAAATCTAAACTATCCTCTATGCTCACCATCTGTACTTGGGAATATGCTTTCAAGTTGCATTGTTCAAATATGGTAGCCAATAATCATTATGGTTATTGAGTCCTCAAAATGTGGCTAGTCCAAAAAGAGATGTGTGTTGAATAATATTGGATTTTGAAGACTTAGTAAGAAAAAAAGAATGTAAAATATCTCAGTGATTTTTATAATTATGCATATTGAAATGATAGTATATTTAGTTAAATATTAAAACTTCACCCTTTTTTAACGTTTTTAATGAAGCTACTGGGAAATTTAAAATTACTTGCAGTTTTTTAATAATTATATTGGATCACACTGCTGAGAGGAGCTTAAAAGTGTTTATCAAGAATAGTATATAACGGTGTAGCAGAGTTGTTCATTATATCCACAAATTGGAAATAACCAAATTGTCCATCAACAATTAACTGGATATGTTGCGGTATAGTAAACTGATACTGTGTAGTAGTGGAAATGAGTGACAGCTGTACACATCTTTATCAAAGAATCTAGAAAACAATGCTGAATGCAAGAAGTAAGATTTCATACAGAGTATGATTCCATAAAGCTCAAGAGCAGGTCAATCAAACATTTTTCAGAAATGTGTACGTACATAGAAGGTAATAGAAAGAAAAGCCAGGAATAATTATTACATAAGTCAGGATTTGGGTTGTTTTGGTGGGAGGGAGTAGGATACCCAGATACATCAGGTATTTGGAGATAAAGCTCAACTCCTTAGGCTGGTCTTCCAAGCCCCCACCGTCCAGACTGCCCTTCCACCCAAAAAGGTGCTAGGGACGCACAGACCTGAGAGGGTTCTAATATGCTAACCGTGTGTTGTTTCTAGTAGTTGTTGAGTGTCAGTTTTCTGAATAAGTTGCATATGTATGGTTAATACATTCTTCTGTATGGCATATTTCATAACAATACTAAAAACAGACTAGCAGAATGGGGATGTGTGGTACAAGAAGTGGCAAGCCAAAGATGACTTACTCACTTCTTGGAGCTGCAGGGTTGTTGCTCCTTGGGCTAAAATCAGGGTAGGTTGAGACTGTCTTTGTTTTTTGCATCCAACTATTCGTCTTCCTATCCAGTGGTCTTCTTGGGGTTGTATTATAAACCTGTACAGTGTTGAAGGCTTTATTACTAGAGGATATACAGATAGGACTTCCATCTCAGAGATGTGCTGGTTGGCTTCTGCATCTTGTCACTCACATTGCTGGCTGGCTTCTGGGCTTGTGAGGCTCAGGGATTGCTCAGTCTACTATCACTCATGATACTTCCCCCTAACTAGAAATCTTTAGTTTGAATCTTCAGAACAAGGGAGATAAACCATTGCAACCAGTCCCTCAGTCATTGTACCCTCTGTCCAAGTTGCTCGTGTAGAAACCCAAATCCTCTCATGCCTTTGTTTCCAGCATTTCAGGAAGAACCTCCAAATTGGAAGCTTCTGAATCACATTGGTCAGTCAGTTAATCTCATCTTCAGGCTCATAGCATTTGCTATTGTGCAGTATGCCAGCTTTGTCCATTTTGTGAGCTTTTTTTTTGTCTAGCTTTGTATTTTGTGAAGTTATCACTGGTGGTCTAAGTGTCAATTCCCAGAGTTCTCCTTGGATTTGCTGACTTTGTGTTGTATGAGGGAACATTTCCAGTTGCTGGATGATCCAGACCATCAGCAGGTGCATTGTTGAGAGGATACTCAGGAGGTAGGCTCTTTCTTCTACCTTGGCCCAGACAATGTTCTGTAATTTATGGAGCCCTTGAGCCTTGGGAGACCTGATGGCTGTTATTCACTCTGACTTGGCTGACTACTTCACTGTTTCCTGCTGCATTCCTCTTACAAATGCAGGCAGGCTCTTTTCTATATTTGTTGCAGATGGTGAGAGAAACTTCGTTGTGGTGAAGTCTTTGGTATAGCTGGAATTGGTGTACAAATTTATCAGGAGATGCCACATCTGGCAGATAGAGACAATGGCATCATACTGACTTGGCAAGAGGAGAATCACCTAAATTTCCCCTCACCACCACCACTTGAACTGTTCCTCTTCTCGCTAGAGAAGAACACCAAGTTGAGAACCTCTCTGGCAAAGCTGGGACCTGTTCCTGACCAGGAGTCAACTTGTGTGCAAGTTCCACTGAGTGCAATTCTGGGCCAATAAGTAACTTCTCTGAACCTCAGATGGGGATCGGGGATCATTCTTGTCTTCTCTACCTCATAGGACTGTAAAGACTTTTGAAAACTGTAAATGTCTGGACATGTATGAGAAAGAACAAAGGCCATATGGTTATGTGGGACCAGAAATAATGAATGATGGAAATGGAAGGAGACCAGGAATTCAAAGATTGCAGAAGCTTCAAGGCTTTACATAGAAATTGTGACATCAAAGTGCAGTCTGTGGAGTTCTTCCAGAGTATCATAGTGTCAGACATTTCCATCATTAGTCCTTTTATGGAAGGAGACCAGGAATTCAAAGATTGCAGAAGCTTCAAGGCTTTACATAGAAATTGTGACATCAAAGTGCAGTCTGTGGAGTTCTTCCAGAGTATCATAGTGTCAGACATTTCCATCATTAGTCCTTTTATGTTGTGTATTTAAAATGCAAAACTCTTAATTCTTCCTCCTAATACATTATGCTGAAAGACTTCCTCAGACCACTTTCCTCTCATAGGCAACATAAGGCCCCAAATCAACTGTAGTCACTTTCTCTTAAGAAATGGTTTTGATTTGATTTCTTCCGGCTGGAGAGACAAGTGAATCAGGAAGTCTGATGTCAGGTTTTGCCGTGCTATTTAAATTCCGTCCATGATCCCTTGCACAAGTCACTTCCTTATTTTAACACACATACTTCAAAGGTGGTAGCTTTATAATAAATTAACTCTTTGCTAGGGAATCATTCATTAACATATATTTGAGTGCTTGCCATGTGCCAGACAAATGCTGGAAGCTGGGAATGGGGTAGTAAACAAGACTGACTACTGAAAATGCAATCTCCAGTGCAACTTCAACGCAACTCCAAGTCATTCATAATGGTGATGTTGGTGGGAGTAGGGTGGGTGGATGGAGATAATTAAACCAGGAAATCTAGGCAATTGGATAACTACCATAATTGACCACTGAATTTAGTTATGACCCTCTTCATAAACAGGAAAGAAGAAACTTGGTGAGTTATCTCAGTGGAACAATTGGGAGAAAAGTCTGAATGAAGAAATGGCAAGTGGAAATATGAATGTAATTCATTTAAATATATATGAGTATTGAATAATGTAATATGAATATTGAAGGTTGGTATAAGGTAATCGAGAAATGGCAGTACCTGGAGGGACATAAGGAATTTGTAGGGGAGGAAGACATTTCCTCTTCCCAAATGTGGGTTCGTCTGGCCGGAGAATGAATTAAATTCACATGAGACAGAATAGCAAGAGAAAATTAAACAAAGCTTTATGAGGAACCATGGCCCGGGGCCTTTCTTCCCGCAGGAAGAAAGGGCACCGAAGAAGTGGGGTGCACAGAGTGGTCATATACCCCCAAACAGGGTGTTTCACATGTGATTGAAATGTCCCTCCCACAATAGTCACAAGATTGCCCGGTCGGCACAGTGCTTGATGGACACAGCAGGTAGTGGTCTGCTATCTCGGTGGGCATAGCAGGAGTCGATTGTCTAGAGCTGGGTGGTCACAGGTGAGCGCAGCAATCAGTTCTTAGCCTAAGGAAAGATGCTTAATCCTTAAAGAAATGCCAACGTTGGGAGGGGGAGGGAAGTTAGTTACAGGAGGTTACCAGACAAGCACAATAAAATGCAGATTTAAGTCCTTGCCTTTGGTATTGACTAAGAGTTTTTAGAGAGAAGGTCATCTCCTTTCTTCTTCCTGGTACAGAGAGGGAGGCACCTTTTACAGATAGAGATTTACCTTACAAATGTAAACGTGTCCTAACAAAGGGCAAGTTCCATTCCTCAGAGCCTCCTTCCCTGTCCCAGTTTATCAAAAGCAATCAGCCTCAAATAATCCTGATGCCAAAGAGACATATCTTGGGGTGGCCAATTCCAGGTCTCCACAGAATCAAGGTTTGTGTGTGTGCTTGTGTTGTTAAAGATAAACTGAGGCATATTAAAATTTTTGGAATTTATATGAACAATAATCGATTCTAATTGGGCAGTGCCAAACCAGAAGTGGTAAGAAGTGCTCTATCAGTGGGAGCTGGGGAAAAACTTTTATAGAGAAAAGGTGGAAGCAAAGTAAGGAAATTATTGATTGGCTATAGCTTAAATCCTTGTTGGCTGTTTGTGATTGGTTGTCCTTAGGTTTTGCTTTCATAACCTTGAAATATTTACAGGCATAGATGTTGCTTGGCTTACATAGGCACCACAGCATTAGAGCCACCTCAGCCTAATGACCTCCTTGTTTAATTAACAGTGTATAAATATATTTTTAAAGAATGGCAAGTGCTAGAATATTTTACATGGGAATGGGAATCGTCCAGTGGAAAAGGAGAGTTGAAGATCTAGAAGGGATAGGAAATGGGGCTAAGTTCTTGAGAATAGGAGATTGGATAGGATTCAGAGCACGTGGAACAGTTTGTTAACCTCGGCCCTATTGACATTTTGAGCCAGATAATTCTTTTGTGGAGGTTGTCCTGTGCAACATAGGATGGTTAGCATTACCCTTGGCTCCTGCCCACTTATGCCAGTAACACCCCACCCCATCCCCATAACAATAAAAAATGTACTTTGACCAGAGTTGTGTGGGCAAAATCACCCCTAGTGGAGAACCGTTGGTATAGAGGTATTGGCCTTTCAAAGAAGGGACTCTTTACCTGGAGGGAAGGTGTAGAATATGAGTGTGGATGGTTTTGTAGATTTGGTGGTGGAAATATGAGGACATTTCTTGTCATGATTTGACCTTTCTCAATGAAATACAGGTGAGGTTATGGGGCTGGTGAAAGGGTAAAGAGTGACAAAGATAAAAAGTCATTTTTGTAGAATCAGAAACTAAGGTTCTTAAAAAAATCAGATTCCCTGTGAGCAGTGGGAGACTAGATGCTTGCTATTTCTTGAGAGGCTTTAGACCAAAGAGACCAGACAGAGGAAATGGGAGAATGGTACCAAGATTATTACTGATTTATTTCTAAAACTGTTAGATAAAAGCCTGTCTAGATCTTACTTGGTCTTGAGCATTTGAAGCTGTTGACTTCTTGAAACTTTGACTTTCTTATTATACCACATTCTTTTGCTTTTCCTCCTACATCTGTAGCCATTCTTTTTCAGTTAGATTTACATGTTTATCTTCTGTTTGTTCCTTAAATGCCAGCAATTCCCAGGCTTATGACTTAAGACCTCTATATTCTTACTCTCACTGCTCTCCCTAGGCAGTCTTTCTACTCAGGGCTTCATTCATCACTATATGTTTTAATCCCAGCTTTTTTAATGCCTGGACTAGATTTTTTTTTTTTTTCTGCTTTTATTTCCCAAACGCCCCGATACATAGTTGTATATCTTAGTTGCAGGTCCTTCTAGTTGTGGGATGTGGGACGCTGCCTCAACGTGGCCTGACGAGCAGTGCCATGTCCGCCCCCAGGATCCGAACCCTGGGCCGCGGCAGCGGAGCGTGCAAACTTAACCACTCGGCCGCGGAGCTGGCCCCTGCCTGGACTAGATTTTGATCCTGAATTTCAGAAACAATGTATCTAGCTGCCTCCTAGGACATTTCATAATATTTGTCCTAGAGTTCTTTAAAAATCAACATGCCCCAAACTGAATTTATTATTTCTTGATTCAAAACCCCCATCTCTAGCTCCTTTTCTTCCCCAAACAAAACAAAACACCCTAGTTGGTCTACTATTCCTGTGTTGATAATTGGCTCTATGACCCCTGAACACTGACATGGGTATATCCTTGCCTCACGTTAGTCAGTAAGACTCATTTGTATTACTCTTTTGTTTCACGAATTCTTCCGTATCTCTCTGTTTTCACTTTTCCAGCCTCATCTCATTGCTCCTCTCTCTGTACACTGAAGTACTTGAAGTTTCCCAAAGATACTCTTCTCATCTCTAAGCTTTTGCACACGTTTCTCCAAAGTCACGAAATTCTCTTGCCCCATCACCTTTGCTAGACAAACTAGTATTCATATTTCAAACTTGGTTAGATATCACCTTCTTTGAGCATGCTTTGAGGTCTGCACTTCCTGCTTTCTCCACAGCACCATATGTAAACCTCTATTGTGGCAGAATACAAGTGAAGGAGCTTGATTCAAGTGTTCTAGTTGTGATTATATGGATGGCTGTGTTCCCAGATGACCCCCGTATGGAAAAGAACTAAAAATCTTAGATTAAATTATTAAAAAAATTTTTTTAAATAAGATATACTCATTCCACAGATTGACTGAATGTGAGAACCCAGAGAAAGAAACTAAGCTCAGAAACGGGTTTACTCAGAGGGCGTGTACTAAATAAGGTGAAGTCAGTTTTGAAATTCACAGCCTCGTGAACATTGTACAGGAGATTAACTCTAGGATCCACCCAAGATAGGAAGTAAAATAAGAGATTGGCCTACATGTTGAGTGTAAGAGTGAACTAGAAATCAGCTTACCGCTTGACTGAGGTATAAAGAGAGGAAACTATAAGAAAAATTGCATATCTGGGTCATGCTGAATGGAGGCAGGTGGGAAGTGCTCTGAGAAGTAACCACATGATGGTCAAACATTTTTGGATTTGCAGCTCAAATTCATAATATATTTCAGGAGTTTTCTGAAAAGCTTAAACTAACGATATAAAGTAGTTCTGGAATGTTAATAAAACCAGGTGCCTGGCATCAGCAAACCCATATCCTCTTTGGAGAAACTTATTTCAGGGTTGGCAAACTCTTCTGTGCAGGGCTGGATAGTAAATATTTTCAGGTCTGAAGGCCACTTACGGTGTCTTGATCATGTTCTTTGATTTTTTAAAAATATAATCCTTTATTGTAAAAGCTCTTTTCAGCTAGAAGGCTCTACAAAAGCAGGCCATGGGCCAGATTTGGCCCGTTGATTGTAGTTTGCCCACCCAACTGACTCTGTTCCAAGCCTCAAAAGATTCCCATAAAACATTTTCTAAGGAAAATAAGTAGCTATGAGAAAAAAATGACTAAGCACACAAGGAAGTAAGATACCAAGTGCGTTATTGCAGCTCAAATGACACCAGAAAGAGACCCACAGATACTTCAGTTGTTGGAATTATCAAATCACAGAATAGCAGCCATAGAATAAAGTAAATGTTTACATGGTTCAATTAATAAGTGATGAGGTTCAAAATAAGTGAAGGGAAAAATTAACAAAGCAGATTTGAAAAAAAAATAATTCCTATAGGTGAAACTACATTTAAAATTAAGAATTCAGTGGTTGATTTAATAGCAGATGGGATGACACTGGTGAGACACTGAAGATTGGACGAGAGGTCAGCAGAAATTGCCCAGAATAAAGCACAGAGTGAAGGAGAAAATATGAAAGAGTTCCAGGAAGTGGAGTTAGAAGATCCAATATACAGATCTAATTAGATTTCCAGAACGAGCAGGGAAAGGATGAGGCAGAGGCAATATATGCAGAGATAGGGCCAAGAATTTTCTAGAACTCATAAAGTATGTGTTTAATAAATCTAGTTTATTTCAGGAATGTGAGGCTAATTTAATGTTAGGAAAGTAATTTCCCACATTTAGAAATTAGAAGAGAAAAATAAGAGATGTAGCAATAGCATTTGATAAGCTGAGACATACTTATGACATAGAAAAGAGAATTCTCAGAATAGATGTAAATTTCTTTAACCTGAATAAAAATATCCGCAAAGAAACCTGCATTTAACATCAAATATAATGGTAAAAATTTGACAGCATTCATTTAGAGAATAAGATGAAGTTAATAATCATTTGGAAAATCCAGAAATTTAAAAATAAATTATTAGAACTATTATTAGGCTGTAGCAAGGTTGCTAGATACAAAAATCATTATGTAAAAATTGATTGAAAAACCGACAAAATAAAACTTTTAAAAAGGCTGCTGTTTATAATGGCATCAAGAAGTATGAAGTAACTAGGACTCATAACAAAAAATGTGTAAGATCCTTGTAGAGAACATTATAAACTTTATTAAAAAGATATTAAGAGATCTAAATAGAGATGCTACCTTTATATGTTGCAAGACAGTCCTCAACATCTTGATCAATAAATTTATTGCAATCCCTAAAGTTTTTTCCTCTCTGCCACCAACCCTCCTTTCCAATTGGAGGAGCTGATTCCAAAATTTATATGGAAGTGCAAAAAGCTAAAAGTAGCAAAGACACTTTTAAAAGAAAAAGCACAAGATTGACTTGCCCTACCTGATATCAAGATTTTGTAGAAAGCTATAATAATTAAAATAATGAGGTGTTGGTAATACCTGTATAAAGAATCTGAGAGAGTAGAGAACCAAGAACATAGGCGGCTATATTGCAGAGCAATGGAGAAAAACACGCACTACTTAATGATAGTGCTGAGTCAATAAGATACTTTATGGGAAAGAAATGAAATTCGATCCCTGCTTTGAACTACGTTTGCATCAATTCTAAGTGGATTAGAAGCCTAAATGTGAAAGGCAAAACAGTAAAACTTTACTAAGAAAATATCTCAACAATCTGGGGGTAGGGAAGGCTTTTTTCTATAAATATACAAAGTTATTGATGAATTTCATATCATTAAAAATTATATTCATTAAAGAATATTGTATGGAAGGTAGAAAGATAATTTACAAATTTTGAAAATATATTTTAGAATATACATGGCCAAAAATGATTATCCAGATTGTGTAAAGGATTCCTGTGACTCAGTAGGCAAAAACAGGAAGCTGCATTAAAAATGTGCAGGAGATTTGGACAGGGTTTTGCAAAAGAGAAAATCTAAATGACTAATAGATGAATGAGAAAAGCTTAGCCTTGTTTATTAATCAGGAAGATGTAAATTAAAACCAGTGAGAAGTATTTCATACTCATACTCTAGTTATATGGTTTTTTTTTTTTTTAAGATTTTATTTTTTCCTTTTTCTCCCCAAAGCCCCCTGGTATATAGTTGTACATTCTTAGTTGTGCGTCCTTCTAGTTGTTGCATGTGGGACGCCGCCTCAGCGTGGCTTGATGAGCAGTGCCATGTCCGCACCCAGGATTCGAGCCGACGAAACACTGGGCCGCCTGCAGTGGAGCGCATGAACTTAACCACTCGGCCACGGGGCCAGCCACCTATAGTTATATGTTTTTAATGTTTTCCTTTCTATATTGTTGATTTCTGCTCTTTGTTATTTCTTCCTTCTATTTACTTTGGATTTAATTTGCTCTTGTTTTCTAGCTTCCTAAGGTAGAAACATATTCATTAGTAAACTTTCTTTTCTTTTACAGGCATTTAAAACTATAAATTTCTTTCTAAGCATTGCTTTAGCTGTATCTGGAAAATTTTGATCTATGTTTTTATCATTCAGTTTGAAATACTTTATAATTTCCTTTGTGATTTCTTCTTTGACTCGTTGATTATTTAGAAGTATGTTTTTAAATTTCCAAATATTTGGGGGATTAAAATTTTTTTATCGTAGTAAAATACACATGACCATCAGCCATTTTTGAAGGTACAGTTCAGTGTTGGGGATTTTTGAGATATCTTTCATTTATGAACTCTTAGTTTAATTCCTTTGAGATCAGAGAATATATTTTGTTAAGATTTCAGTCTTGTGAAATTTACTGAGATTTATTTTATGGCCCAGCATATGGTCTGTCTCAGTGAAAGATTTTTATGCACACTTGGAAATAATTTGTAATCTGCAGTTGTTAGGTGAAATGTTCTGTAAATGTCAATTAGACCAGGTTGTTTAATAGTGTTCAAATTTTATATATGCTATAGACTTTTTTCTGTTTCTTGTATGAATTACTGAGAGAGGGCTATTAAAATCTTCAACTATGGTTGAAATTTATTTCTTCCTTTAGAGCTGTCAATTTTTGCTTCATGAATTTTGTAGTTCCATTAGATGTATATATATCTGTTATGAGATGCTATATATTTATACACACATTATATATAGTTATGTATTCTTGATGAGTTAACTCTTATCATTATGAAATGCACCTTTTTTTTTTCTGCTTTTTCTCCCCTAATCCCCCCAGCATATAGTTGTATATTTTAGTTGTGGGTCCTTCTAGTTGTGGCATGTGGGACGCTGCCTCAACATGGCCTAATGAATAGTGCCATGTCTGCACCCAGGATCCGAACCGGCAAAACCCTGGGCCACCGAAGTGGAGTGCACAAACTTGAACACTGGAACATGGGGCCGGCCCCAAAATGTGCCTCTTTATCTCTTGTAATGGTCTGTCTTGAAGCTGATTTTGCCAGCTTTCTTCCTTTCATCTTTTTGCTTTCAGCCTATTAGTGCCTTTGTTTTTTTTTTCTTTTTGAATATTTATTTATTTTTTCCTTTTTTTTAAAGATTGGCATCTGAGCTAACAACTGTTGCCAATCTTTCTTTTTTCTTTTTTTTCTGCTTTATCTCCCCAAACTCTCCCGTACATAGTTGTATATCTTAGTTGTGGGTCCTTGTAGTTGTGGTATGTGGGACAATGCCTCACCGTGACCTGATGAGCAGTGCCATGTCCGCACCCAGGATCCGAACTCTGGGCCGCCGCAGTGGAGCGTGAGAACTTAACCATTCGGCCACGGGGCCAGCCCCCGTGCCTTTGTTTTAAAGGTGGATTCCTTTTAGACATTATGTAATTGGGTCTTAAGTTTTAATGTTTTCGTTTCCTTTTTGCTCCTTTTGTGACCTCTTTGGGTTAATCAAACATTTTGTGATAGTCCATTTTATTTCCTCCTTTGGCTTCTTAGTTATGCCTCTTTGAACCTTTTTTTTTTTAGTGGTCACTGTAGGGCTAATAATAGGCCTACTTAACTTTTCAAAATCTATTTTGAGCCATTATTGTACCACTTCATACTTTTCACTTCTCACCTGACATTTAATACTTTTTGACTTATAAATATATGACTTCTAAATACAAAAATATAATTCCTTTACCTTTGTGCTATTCTTGTCCTTTGTGCAATTGTTGTCATATCCTTTAACGTATATTCTAAATCTCATCTTAAAATGTTATTTTTCTTTAAACTAGGCGTTATCTTAAGGAATTGTGAAAAGAAAAAAACGTAGTCTTTTCTATTTACCCTTTTTATTCCTTTCTATAATTTAAGTATCTGATATTATTTCCCTTTCAATCTGAAGACCATTTTTTTATCATTTCTTGTAGTGCAGCTCTGCTGACAACAAGTCATCTCGGCTTTTGTTTACCTGATAAAGTCTATTTCATCCTAATCTTTGAATGATATCTTCACTAGATATAGAATCTGGATTGACATGGGTCTTTTTTTTGGCATTTTAAAGATCATATTCCATTGTCTTCTGGCCTTTACTGTTTCTAATGAGAAGTCAACCATTATTGTATTGTTCTCCTGTATGTAATGTGCCCCCCACCCCCCCCGGCTGCTTTGAAGATTTCCACTTTACATTTATATTCAGCAGTTTTACTATGATGTGTTTCATGTGGTTTTCTTTAAATTTATCCAATTTAGGGTTAACTGAAATTCTTGGACCAATAATTTGATGTTTTTCTTCAAAATTGGGAAAAATTCAACTATTATTTCTTCCCACTCTTTCTAACTCATTTTTTAATTTTGGGATTTAAATTACATGTGTGTTACACCATTTGATAGTTTCATAGATGCCTGAGGTTCTTTCTGTTTTATTACATCTTTTTTCTCTCTGTTCTATAGATTGGATCATGTCTAAAAATCTGTCTTCAATTTCAATAACTTTTTGTACCGTCTCCACTCAATTTTTAAGCTCATCCAAGTACAAGTACAAACTTTTCAGGTCTACAATTTCTACTTTTTGTGGTTTAGTTTTTTCTGCTGAAATTTCCTATCTGTTTACTCTTTAAGACCATCTTTTCCTTTAGTTCATCAAACATAAATATATAATAGTTTCTTTAAAGTCCTTGTCTTAAAATTCAGCATTTGAGACATTTGGAATACAGTTTCTATTGACTGCTTTTTTTCTTGACTATGGGTTACATTTTCCTGTTTCTTTTCACATCTAATAATTAATTAAATTTTTTTTTTTACTGGGTATTGTAGAGATATAGATTATAGATTATGTCAGCTTCCTCTCAGGAATGTTGATTGTTTTGTTCTGTTGGCTGGCCAACTTGGAATTATGTGGACTTGGGTTTTTTGTACTCTTTGTTAGGTCAGATCTGTGGAAAACCTCTCTAACTTGACAGAACTTAACCTCTAAACTCAGTCTCCCCTCAACATCTTGTCAGCTTTTGTGTTAGGCTCTGGTAAGGAATCTAGAGTAGCTCTTACCATATGGTATGGGCCTTATTCTTTAGCATGGCCTGATTTTTAAAATTTAGCTCACCTGGATGCCCTGGACGTTAACGAGTGGTTAACAAGGGGTCTCCGTTCTCAGGTGTGTTTCTATGCTCGCCGTCTCCCAACACTTTTAGACCTTTAGTATATCAGTTCAGCTCATCCCCATAGCAGCTGGTTTTGCATATGTTTCAGGGAGTCTTGTCCTCCATGTATGTAGCTCAGCCATTAGCCAAGGACTCACAGGGGTCTGACTCTTACTCAAACTTATTGCCTGCTCCAACCCTGCATAGCTGCCTCTTCTTCAGTGCTCTGTTCCACAGATTCCACTGCTTCAGCTTCCCTAAACACTAAGCACTACCTTCTTAGCTCAGTAGGACAGCCGTGCTTTGCTTGGACTGAAGCTTGCTGTACCATGGTTGGGAAATTGTACCCAGAAAAAGAGCTGGGGTGATTGTGGAGTACACCTTGTGAATTTTTCTTCTCTCGGAGATTGTGGTCTTACATTGCTAGTTGTCCAATGTTAAAAATAGTTACTTTATATCAGTTTGTGGTTATTTTCATTGGGAGGTGTAAGCTGATATCAGTTACTCCATCATTTCCAGAAGCAGATCATAACTATTATATCATAAAATTAAAAAGTCTGACCATATTAAGTCTTTGTAAAGAATGGTACAACAGGAACTCACATGCCACTGTTGATGGTAGATTAAATTGTTAAAACCATCTCTGAAACAGTTTAATGTTTCTTATTAAAGTGGACGAATTATGCGTCCTAGGAAGCATCAGTTCCATTTCTACATGTATATGTATACACACACAAACCTAACAAGCATCAGTTTCATTCCTAGGTATGTGTGTGTATGCATATGTATGTATATTTGTGTGTGTATTCTTCCTAGAGGAATTTTTGAATATATGCACTATGAAACATATATTCAAATTATTATAGAATCATAGCCTCATATCATGTCCAAAACAGTATAATGGATAAGTAACTTGTGTATTTTTATACAATGGAATGGTATTTAGCAGTGAAATAAATTCGTGGTAGATATAGAAATGGGGATTATTTTTAAAACAAAGCTAATGTAGATCAAAGAAGAAAATGGTAAAATGATGGTAATTGTTGAAACGAGGTGATCGATATTTAGGGCTTCAGTATACTATTCTATTTTTGCATATGTTGGAAAAATTCCAAAATAAAAAGTTAAACAAAAAAACTTGCTGAATGTTAGTCATGGAATATATGCAGTATAATTTTATTTATATAGAGTTCAGAAACAAGGGAAATGAAATATATTGCTTAGGGATACTTTCAAAGGTAGCTAACAAAAGAATGGTTAGGAAGTGATGTTCACTGAAGTTAGTATAATGTACCTCTGGAGAGAAGAAGGATAATGTGACTGGACAGGTGCAAATAAGGGGCTTCAAGGGATTGGCAATGTTCTCTTAACCGAGATGGTGGTAACAGGTGGTGTATTAATTTTTATACTGTACATATATGTTTTTTATAGGATATTTCACAATAAAACAAAATTATTTAAAAATAGCTGGATGAAAGGAGAATTTTGAGAGTTTTAAGTTGGCATAATCAAGAAAGGTATCCTGGAGAACTAGGCCCTAAATAATGAATATTCCATATCATAGATAGCAAAAGGCTCAACCTAGGAACAACTGTTTTGCTCAATACTCGTGAATAAAAAAATAAGGGCACAGAAAATAACTTCCATTGGAACACATTCTTCTTGACTTCAGTTTCTATCCTGTTTGTTTATTCATTCATCTTTTCATTTATACATTCATTTAACAGATAACAGTCGTGTGCCACTGTCGTGTGTCTTTGAGTACCTGTAAGATGCCTCGCATAGTGATAGGCACATATGTACAGTGTTGAGGAAAATAAACAAAAAGTCCCTTCTCCCGTGGTGTTTACAGGCCCAAGGTCCTTTATGTTTCCCCTGTCTTTTGAGCTGGGACTGGGAACCTTTTTGTATATTTAGTTAAGATGTGGACTAGTCAGCCCTAAACAGCTGACTCCTTTCTTTCTCTGTTCTTAGGTTTCTGTGGCAGGGGTTTCTCCCGTTTTACCACTGCTAAGACAATCGGTGAAAAATTTGCCTGCTTATAACTTTTATCAAAATTTTTACTTCTTGATACAAGCAAGAGCTTTGCCTTGGTTTTTAGGCAATATTTGGAAAGATATACAGAATCAAAACAGGGAATAGATAGTCCAGCTAGGGGAGGTAGCCAGTTGACTTGATTTATGAAGGGGGAAAATGGAGAAAAGAGAGATGAGTACAGAGAGTAGCCTCTGGTGCTATTTGTAGGTAGATTAGCTCTTAAATAAATCTTAAAGCCTTGTAATTATTGCTAAGAACAGTGACTGATGAAAATCAAAGTGAATTGCAGAGTGACCAAGAATTCAATATTAAAGCTATTTATAAATCAATAAATGAAAACCAAATCAGTTTCTAAAGTATCTCCTTCAAAGATACTATTACAGTTAGCTATTACAATGTAATGTATGCATTGTAGTTTCTAAAATTCTGACCTACTCCTTCATTGATGGAATTACAGGTAAGTATAACAGATATACTTATTAATATCCTGATAAAGATATAATTTATGAAAAATACACAGTTTGCAAATTTTTTAATATTGTCTCTTGAGCAAAGAAAGTTGCTCAACGTTGATTGGTCTAATAAGACCTAAGTATGTGAATTCTCTAAAACAGTGGAGTTAAATATTTTTTGGGAATTGGTTATAGAGTCCTTTTAAGTTGAAGATTACAGCCAAAATATTCTTAAAACTCCTTTAAATCATCCATAAAATACATATGTGGTTTTAAGCACAACTCCACATCGTAATATACATATGTAAATTTATCATGTGTATAGTAATGAAGCGGGATCATATTTATAAAATATTCAAGTGTTTCACTGTTTGAAGCACTTGAGCAAATTTATGAAGATTTAACTTGGTGGCTCTTCCTGTTCATGGTCATCTTTCTCCTTAGAGGCTGATTTTTAAAATAATTCAATTTTTAGTCTGTGTTTCTCAACTTTTTGTGTGTGTGTGAGAGGAAGATTGGCCCCGAGCTAACATCTGTTGCCAATCTTCCTCTTTTTGCTTGAGGAAGATTGTCACTGAGCTAACATCTGTGCCAGTCTTCCCCTAGTTTATGTGGGATGCCGCCACAGCATGGCCTGACAAGTGGTACTGGGTCCACGCCCAGGATCTGAACCTGCAAACCCCAGGCTGCTAAAGTGGAGCGCATAAACTTAACCACAGTGCCACCAGGCCAGCCCCTAAACTTTTTTTGTTAAAACATGAAAGCCCTTAGTTATAAAATTAGGTACTTGAGGATATGGTGAAACTGTATTTGTTTGGACACTTTACTTTTAATTGGTCAGGATGTTATTAAAATGTGTATATCCTTTTGTTGGGTTTTTCTTTACGTGAGTTAACATTTTAGGGTTTAATTATGTCAGTGCATATGTTTATTGAGTAGAATGGCAGCTGCATTGCTGGCACCTTAAAAAAAGTTATTGTTGTTGCTGAACGAGTATAATCAAATTTCTGTAAGTTAAATGTTAGCACTATGGTACTCTACTGAAATTGAAGATTGTTCAGGTAGGTGGCATGGGACCAGACTGTGAAGTGTCTTGAAAGCTATTTAGGAATTTAGAGTAAGTACCAATTGCAGTTCTTATAAAGAAAAATGACATGATCAAAATGGTTTAATAAGGTTTGATCTAATAGAGGCATTAGCTTAGGTCAGAAGTTGATTTAAAAACTCATTTATTATTATCCAAGGGTGAAATCCAATGCTGAACCAAAGGGATAGCATTTATTTTTTTCAACAAACATTTATTAACAACTGATTATGTTTAAGATTTTGTGAGAATGAAGTGCCAAACTTGGTAAGAGATTTTAACGAAACAATTAATTAGTACCAGTGTGATAGAAATAAGAACATTAACAAGGGAAAACTGGGAGGGAATGATATTGAGATCAGGTTTGGAAATGTTGAGTTGATGTCATGGTGTCTATTCATGTAAAATGTTTGTTATCCTCTTTCTATATCCTAGAGATGATAAGAAAGCCGGAAATATAGATTTTAGAGTGTTTAGTATAGAAGGAAAATTAAAACTGCAAAAATGATTGAACTTTAAAGGTATTGAAGAACAGAGGAAAGAGAACAAAAGTGACAGAAATGTCCACTAGGGTTATTAGAAGAAAAAAATAGGTGTAATTATATATTTTTTCACTTGAAGAAACCAAGAAAATAAATGATTTCTGAGATCATGATCCATAAAGGGACATTTTCTGTCTCAACTCTATCTTTAATTTTTCTCTTTACTGGTTTCTTACTTTTTCTAGGGTTATATTCACCCTTAAGAAAAAAATGTTTCCCAGGGCCGGCCTGGTGGCACAGCGGTTACGTTCACATGTTCTGCTTCTTGGCGGCCCAGGGTTCGCCGGTTTGGATCCCGGATGCAGACATGGCACCACTTGGCAAAAGCCATGCTGTGGTAGGCGTCCCACGTATAAAGTAGAGGAAGATGGGCATGGATGTTAGCTCAGGGCCAGTCTTCCTCAGCAAAAAGAGGAGGATTGGCAGCAGTTAGCTCAGGGCTAATCTTCCTAAAAAATAAAAAATCTTTCCCTAACTGTTCATACCCTTGTACCTACCATTCAGACTGCAGTTCACATTGGCATGAATAGGAGATGAGAAAGTTGAAGGGCCAAGGGTTCTGTCAGGAAACTTGGCTGAGGGGAACACTTGTTGCTTCAACTTCCTCTCCCATTCTTACCAACGTGAATTTCAGATAAATGTAAACTTTCGAAAGGCATTATTAAAGTGTATTAATTTTTTCTATATATTATAAACATGTTTCCATATCAGTAATATACATCTATAGTTTATTCCTAAATCTGAGTTTTGAGGTATCTCACACTTTCAGAAAAGTTGCAAAAACAATGTAATGGACACCAGTATACCCTTCACTTAGATTCAATAGTTATCTTACCACATTTGCTTTTTTCTCTCTATATGTGATACATATATAGACGTACATAGTATGTATGTGCATTTTTCCTAAACCATTTGAAAGTTAGTTGTAGACATTATGCCACTTTGTCCCTAAATACATCAGCCTGTATCTCCTAAAAACAAGTACATCCTCCTAAATAGCCATCACTATCAAACATAGGAAGTTTAGCATTGATAGAATGCTAATATTGAATATACAGCCCATATTTAGATTTCTCCAAGTGTCTTAATAATGTCCCTTATAACATCTTTTTATTTTATTTTATGTTTTGATGCTATCTCCTACCAAGAATCACACATTGCTTTTAGAGTTATATACTTTTAATGTTCTTTCATTTAGAATGGTTCCTCAGCCTTGTATTTGCTTATTTATTTTTTTGCTTTTCTTGACATTGACATTTTTGAAGAGTCAAGGCCAGTAATTTTGTAAAATGTCCCTCAGTTAGGCTTGCTTGGTATTTCCACATGATGAGTTTCAGGGTAAATGTTTTTAGCAGGAATATTACAGGTCATATTGTGCCCTCTTCAGCACATCACCTCAGAAGACATAATGGTGTCAGTTCCAGAACTGATCATTTGGTTATCATGGTATCCATGGTGTCCACCGTATCTGTATTTCTTCATTGTAAAGGTACTTTTTTCCATTTGTAATTAACAAGTGATCTCTGCAGTGATACTTTGAAACTGTATTCCCCAATTTTCTTCACTCAATGTTTTAGCCTCCATTGATGATTTTTGCCTGAATCAATTATTACTATGGTGATTATAAGATGGTAATTTTTTATTTATTTTATTCCCTCTGTGTCAATTAGTTAGCATTCTTCTTTAAATAGAACTTTTCCTCTCCACTCCATTTTTTATTTTTATATTTTGACTTCCTTCTTCTCTCCTTTTTTTTTTGTGTGTGTGTGTCAGTATGGACTCCGGAATGGATTCCTTTCCATTCCTGTAATTATTCATTTTGATGTTCAAAATGTCTCAAATCTGGTTGGGTTAGAGCTCTCTCAAGATGGCTTATGTGAACAACTAATATATCCCCATCTGGTAGCAGTTTTCATACTTTATGACACAACAAGGTGGTCTGCTTGCCTTTTTTGGGGCGAGGGGTGGGTTGTCTATTTATTTTATTGTGGTAAAATATATATACATAAAATATACCATTTTTAAGTGTAAAATTTCTGCTTTCTTTTTAAATGTGGTCCTCCCTGGTTCTGTCCTTGACTGCTTACTTACTACTTTGTCTCGTCTACAAGTGAGAGAATCTACTCCCACATTTTTAATCATTAACTATGTGCTAATGACTTCCTAGTGTGAGGCTCTAGAATTTTATAAGCAGTAGCCTATTAGATTCTCCAGCTGTCTGTCTCATGCTCCACAGGCATCTCATTTATATTCTGTCTGCATTAAAAAAAATTAAAGGACCGCCTAAAGCCTGTGTCCTATATTTTTTATTTTGGTTAGATGCCCTAGGATTCTCATCAACTTAGAATTTCCAACTTGCAGTTTGTCATGAGGTCCTAGCCATCCTTTCCTATCTTTATCTAAGAATTCTATGTTTATCTAAGACTTCAAAGGATGATTTTGTATTTCTCAACCCCTTTCTTTGGTCTGCTTTCCTCTGTGTTAGTTTCATTATTAGTCAGGCTTTCTCTGTGTGGTGGCAATGATGGCTACAGACCGTTTCAGGCTTACATTATTTTCAAAGTAAGTGATTTCAAGGAAAAGAATGTAAATCTCGAAAACTTCTAAAATAGAGATCTGACCATTTTCCTATTTTTCTTAATGATATTCAGTGCTTCTTTATTCCCCTCAAGATAAAATTCAAATTCCTTGCAAACAAGAATTCATGGTTTGGTCTTACATGTCTATCTTCATTGTACTACTGTTTTCAGTTTTAAAATTCATGCTCCCTAAATACCAAGTTGCATGTGTTGTTTTCTCTGCCTGCAATATCTTTCACATTGTTACTTTTCAAACTCCTTTTCAATCTTTAGCTTGCAAAACCCAGTTCAGATATTACTCCCTCAGGAAATACATCTTTGTAGCTTTTATTGTCATCTACCCCAGAAAAATCACTGTTCTGTTCTACCTTTGTACTTCGTATGTGTCCATTTTTAACTTTTATACTGAAAGGTAATTAATTTGTTTACAAGTTTTTCTTATCCACTAGATTATTAAATCTCCTTGGTCCCTTTTGAGCAATGCAAGGTATAAACTTAAGGTCTAAAAAACCCAAAGATTAGACTTTGGTTCTGCATTCAGTTGTGGTAGACTAGGTAATTCATATCAGTCTTCTTGCTGAGAAGAACTTGAAAAGTAGGTTACAAAAGAAATGCATGAAGGCACAGTAAAGCCAACAAGACAGTAAAGAATCATGTGGTCAAAATCTGGAAGAAGGAAATCTAAAGAAGTAAGACTGGCATTAGGTTCTGCATTTCCCTTAGATGCATCTGTCAGTTCCAGAAGAAGCAACTGAGAAGCTTAAAAGAGATTTTTAAAAAATTTGTGGGACTAAGTTGACAGAAAGTGGAATTCAGAAACCAGAGGGGAACCTCTAGTAGATCTTATGGGCTTTGGGAACTCTTAAAGGCTACGTCCTAGAAATGAGCATGACCTGAAAAAGATCTGCTTTCGGTAGAGTTAGCTTCTAATCCTTTTAATCCCTTGTTGGATCACATGCTGATGCCTCTGGCCACTTGACTGAAGCAAACACAAATCCTTTCTTGAGGAAGATGTCATCCTAGGCCTCAAATTCTCAATAATAATGTTTGGCCCTCAAAAAATAATGACATACAAGAAGACAAGACGATATGATAGAAAAAAACAAAAGAAACAGCAGAAAATAGACCCATAGAGATCCAGATAATAGAGTTATCAAACAGACTTTAAATTAGCTGTTGTTAATATGATTTTAAAAAAAGATGAGATGGAGAATTTCAGCAGAGAACTAGAAACTTTAAAGAGGAAACAAATGGAAATTCCAGAAATGAAAAATATAGTAGCTGAGTGCAATGGATTGGCTTAACAGTAGATAAGTACAGCTGAATACAGAGTTACTAAACTAGAAGATAGGTGAAAAGAAAAGTCCAGAGTGAAGCATGGAGCAGAAAAGATGGAAAATACAGAAAAGAGTAAGACACCTAGGAGATACAGTCAAAAGGTCTAAAATACATTTGATTGGCTTCTCAGAAGAGAGAGGAGTAAGAGAATAAGGCAGAAGTAATATGTGAAGAGATTATGACTGACACTTTCCCAAAACCGATGAAAGATAGTAAAGGAAAAATTCAAGAAGTTCAAGAACTTCAGGAAATATAAACACAAAGAAAACCACATCAAGGCCTTCATGGTAAAACTGCTGAAAACAAATTACAAAATCCAGAGAAAAAGGACAGGTTAAAAGTGTCAATATTAAGACTTACAGCTAACTTCTCAGCAGAAATGATGGAAGCCAGGAGACAATGGGAAGATATGCTCACAGTACTGAAAAGGAACTAGTGTTCAAGAATAAAGGTAAACAATAATTGACTTGTACACTTAAAATAGATAAATTTTATGGTATGTAAGTTATATCTCAATGAAAATGTTTAAAAATGAAGGTGAAATAACAATATCAGACACATGAAAACTGAGAAAATTTATTTTCAACAGACCTACTTTAAAGAAAATACTAGAGGGATTTTTTTAGGCAGAGGAAAATGATTCCAGAAAGAAGCTTCAAGATACAGAAAGGAATGAAGAGCAATGGAAAGTTTAAATACATGCATAGATTTAAATAAATATTGATGCTAAACAACAAAGCTGGTGTAACTCTATTGATAGAGTTGATTTTTAAGGCAAAAAGAATTATTCAAGGTAAAAAGGGACATTTTATAATCATAAAAGGTTTAGTTGCCCCAGAAAATATAATAGTTCTTAATCTGTATGCACCTAATAACATAACCTCAAAATACATTATACAAAAATTCACAAGTGCAAAGAGACAAATTTGTAATCATAGTCGGAGATTTTAATACACTCTTCTTATCAAGAAAGGTGCATGATGTAGCAAGAAGATGTGGAAAAATAAGTAAAGATGTGGAAAATTTGAACAACACAGTTAAGAAACTTAGCTTAATTGACATAAGTGAAATACTGCATCCAACATCTGCAGAATATCCTTTTCAAGTGCACATTGACCCTTATCTCGTATCATACACACAAAAAATCAATTCTAGATGCATCGTAGTTCTAAATGTGAAAGGCAAAATAATAAAACTTCTGAAAGATAAGATACTATCTTCATGATCTTTGAGTAGGGAAAGATTTATTAAACAGGGAATAACACAGTGAAGGAAATAATTGATAAAATGCACCACATTAAAAAGAAGAACCTCCTTTCACCAAAAGACACCATAAGAGAGTGAAAATGCATGTTACAGAGTGGAAGACATTTACAACATTTTATAAAGAACTCTTACAAATCAGTAAGAGAAAGACAACTCTAGAAAAATGAGCAATAGAATTGAATAGTCACCTCACAAAAGAAGCTATGCAAATAAAATATATTAAAAGTTTTCATCATTATTAATAATCGGAGAGATACAAATTAAAACCACGATGAGATAACAAATACATCTACCGGAATGGCTACATATTTAAAATTTTTTAAATTTTTTAAAATTTTTTAATTTTTATTTTGAGATAATTATAGATTTACAGGAAGTTGGAAAAATAGTACAGAGCAGTCCAGTGTACCCTTTACTCAGTTCCCTCCAAAGGTTATATCTTATGTAACTAAAGCACAATATCAAAACCAGGAAATTGACATTTCTTATCACATGTGTGTGTATGGTTCCATGTCATTTTATCGCATGTAGATTCATGTAACTGCCATCACAGTCAAGACACTGAAGTATTTTATCATCACAAAGATCTCCCTTGTGCTATTAGACTCATTCTCATCTGCCTTCACTCCACTATTCCTAACCACTGGTAACCATGAAGCTGTTCTTCATCTCTATAATTTTTTCATTTTGAGAATGTCATATAAATTGAAACATATGCAGAATGTGACCTTTTGGGTTTTTTTTTTTTTTATCATAATGTCCTTGAGGCCCATCCAAGTGGTCTATATCCATAGTTTGGTCCTTTTCAGAATGGCTGAGTTTTTAAAAACTGACAATACCAAGTGTCGATAAGGATGTAGAGCAATAGAAGCTTTACTATACTGCTAATGGGAATGTGTAAAGGTACAACCACTATGAAAAACTATTTGGCATTTTCTACTCCAGTTGAGTTGAAGCCTGCCACCTGAATCAGCAGTTCCACTCCTAGTAAATAATAAAATGTGTGTCTGTTCACCAAAAGAAGTGTTTTGTAAAAACATTTATAGCAACCTTATTTGTAATAGCTGTAGTTTGGAAAGAACCCAAATGCTCATCAACAATGGAATGGATTTTCAAAATTTATGGTGTTATCATACAATAGAATATCATAAAGCAGGGATGGGCAGACTTTTTCTGTAAAGAGTACATGGTAAATATTTTAGGCTTGGTGTGTCATCCATTGTGGCAACTACTCAACTCTACTGTTGTAGCAATGAAGCAGCCATATGCAATATGTAAACAAATGGGTGTAGTTGTGTTCTAATAAAACTATTTACAAAAACAAACTGACCTTTGGGGGCTGTGATTTACTGACCTCTGCTATAGAACCACAAACTATAGATGAATCTCATAAACATAATTTGCATAAAAAGCCATACATTATGATTCCATTTTTATAAATGTTTAAAACAGGTAAAATGAATCTATAGTATTGAAGTCAGCATATTGGTTATGTTGACACGAAATAGCCAATAACCATTTTATAGATAAGAGAGATGGGTGAGTTTTACTTGGTCCAGAGTGAGGATTATAATCCAGGAAGGCCTTTTCGAAAAGGAAAAAAGCATTCTGGAGAAGCATGGTTTTCAGTACAGTCTTAGACCTTTTTAGAACAGAGAATATACATTAAACACACCCAGGATACACATTCATCAAAGTTTCAGAGAGGTATTCAGTTGCGAATTAGCAGGTGAACATGACCCTGACGTTGGGAAAGGGACTAATACAGGCGTTAAGGATAGGGCGTAGGGGGGTAAGTATGCGTTCTTATTTTAAGACAGTGCATTCTTCACTGTAATGGTTAAGGCAGATGCACAATCTGTGTTTGATAGGCTATAAATCAGGCTTCTTTAGTTCAAGCCGAGTCAGTTTTGTACCCGAATTCTTACCCCATATACCTCAATATGTGAAGATCTCTTGTCAGTTATCTTTAGGGATAGAGAGTGATGAGAAGGGGTGTGAAAGGTACTAGTAATATTATCTTTACCTGAATGATGGTTACACAGGTCTGTTTACTTTGCAGTACTCATTGAGCTGTATACTTATGATTTATGCACTTCTCTAGTGTGTGTATGTATATGTATATATGTGTGTGTTATATCTTAATGAATTAGTTTTAAAAGCTAAAAACAAAACAGAAACATACTGTTTGTGTTCCCATCAGGGTAGAACTGTTTTTTTCATCCCTGGCATATGATAAGCATGTAGTGTTTATTGAGGTGGGAGTTGCTAATAGCAAGCTCTGTAGCAAGATAAGGACAGTGAGGAATAATGACTGAATTAGTTTGAAGGCCTTATTGAAGACTTGAGAAAAAAATTTTGATGTAGGAGTAAGAGCTGAAATAATAATTTAAGACATTTTCGTGAGAAGAAGCTAGATCCTAGTTTAATAGGCTAACAGGATCTAGTAAATGGTGTGAGCTGATGAGTAACTATTCATGTTTGAAGACAAGAAGGAAAAGATTGGTTAGCTATTAAGAGGAAGGTACTACAACTATTTTGTGATGATATTTAATTTGGTTCATCTGACAAGTAGTTTTGTTATGTTTTTTACCTGCTTAAACCCTCTTTGGATGTTGCTCTGTAAAGCCTCGTGGACCCATTAGCACTTGAGTGGTATAGATGTGATATAGGGTTTATTGAGGAAAACTAGAAAGAAGTAATAGCGTGCAAGCAGTCCCTCAAACTCTTTTTTTATCCCACAGCTTAGGTTAGGCATAGATGGTCTTCCTGCACCATGGCCAAATGACCTTCCAGCAGAGAGTGGCCTCCACCTCTGTAATGCTGTACATATTATTGTAGGTCAGGGCAGGGAACCTTAAGTGACTGTAACAATAGTTAGAAAGGGGAAGCTTCTGAAGCCCCAGGGGCAGGGATGGGCCTGTTATTCCTTTAAGCCAGCAACTCAGACCTGTTGAGCCTCCTTGCTGCTAAGCTTATAAAAGGGCTTTGGAAATGAACCTCCAAGCCCATCTAGATGTATTTTTCATCGCATTTCCCTTTGCATAAAATGAAGTGAAAACTTTTTGGTCCAGTATTAAAGGTCTTTTAGTAGTTTTCTCTAACTTCTTTATCTGTCCTTTTTGCTACTAGTTCTACACAAATTTTCTCATTTATGGAATTATTTCCTAATAAATGATTGCTTATCCCAAGCTTCTCATCTTTGCTGACATTACCTAATTTAGAATGCTTTTCCCTGCTCTAAATTGTCCTTCAAGAGCTGCTTTCGTCCTGCCTCTTCTGTAATGCCTCCCTGATGATCTCAATTCTTACACCAAATATTATCACTTTTCATATAGTATTATTAGTTTTTATATCTACATTTCTTTCTTTACATCTAACTTGTAAATTCCTTAAGGGTAGAGGACATGTATTAGATTACTCTGTAACTGTAATACCCTAGCCTAGTGACCTTGTGTATAAATGCTCAACAAATAATTAATGATTAGAATGTATGCTCTTATAATGTATTTTATTTATAAAATATTCATAATATTTCAGGGTTCTCTGTGCCTCTTTTAGACCCTGAATATTGTTATTAAGTATAATACTAGATTTTTTATTAGAACATCTTTTTCATTCTGTTGCAATTAACCCTTGTTTTAAAGACTCATTTTTTGAGGTTGGTATCAATTATTGTCTGTTGGTTGCTCTATTAGCCAGTTTAGTAATTAGATTCCTCCATTCTACTTCAGCAAGAAGTTGAGAACTTTAAGAAGCTAAATCTCATTAGTAAAGAGCAGTTTGAAAACCTAACACCTGAACTTCCTTTTGAGCCAAACCGAGAAGTTCCTGTAGCACCTTCACAGTCCAGGCAAGGTATGTAAATCTGCTTTTGTGTAAGTGTCTGAATAGTATTGAAGCAGTTCTAAATTGTTTTTAAAGTTTGCTCCTTTTTTATTTGTGGGAAACATTTAGGTATCTGGTAAAAGACTAGAATTTTAAAAGTCAACTTTTACTTATCCTTTGGTGAACTTCAAAACATTTTTGAGACTTAAAAATAGATTGTAAATTTGGTAGGACAGCCTTGCAGTATATGGACAACTTTTGAATCCCACCCTACTCTTGGTGAATAGGCAGGTAATCACAGAGGTGACCTAGGAGTCGTCTATTAAAACACCAGATCATGCTCAAACCTGGACACTTACTTAAAAGTAGGCAGAATTGGTTGGTTCTTTATGTGTCTCATTTGATTTTGAAATTACCGGGAGTGTTTCTCTTCTCAAAATGAAGAAAATTTTTTACTGACTTGCTGATGCCTTAAAATACACCACTAGCATCATTCTTTTAAGGCCTTAGCTTTGTATGAAAATGTAAGTACATTTGGGAGATTCCTAAATTGAATCTGATATTTTCAGGCAAGTGTAACTGATTTTGTAATAGTCTTTCCTGAAGGCAGGTTAAAGAAAAACTTTTAATTTGGAAAACTTCAAACATACAAAAATAGAACAAATTGTATAATGAAACCCCCATGTACCCATTACTACCCATTAGCTACTTAATCATCTGATAGCCAATTTTGTTTTTCATATCCACTCCACTCATTCTCTTTACATCCCACTGGATTATTTTGAAGCAAACTCCCAATCATGTTATTTATATTTTTTCATCCCTAAATATATTTTTTTTAATTTTTAATTTAATTTATTTTTTTGAGGAAGATTAGCCCTGAGCTAACATCTCCTGCCAATCCTCCTCTTTTTTGCTGAGGAAGACTGGCCCAGAGCTAACATCCACACTCATCTTCCTCTACTTTATATGTGGGATGCCTACTACAGCATGGCTTGCCAAGCAGTGCCATGTCTGCACCCCACATCCAAACCAGCGAACCCCTGGCCACCGAAGCGGAACAAGCGAACTTAACCGCTGCACCACTGGGCTGACCCTGTCAATAATTATTTTTGTATATGTCTTTAAATAGATGCGGATTACCTCTTTTAACACATAAATAACAGAGTACCATTGTCACATCTAAAATGAACAGTAATTCTTTAATATCAAATATCTAGTTAGTGTTCAAATTTCCTCATTCATTACTTAAAAAAAAAATATCAGGATTCATGTAAGTTCCAAACATTATAATAGGTTGATATGTCTCTTTGTAGGTTCATACTATTTTTTTCTCTTGCAGTTTATTGTTGAAGGAACTGGGTTGTTTGTCTTGTAGAATTTCTCACGTTCTGAATTTTGCTGATTTCATCCCAATGGTTTCATTCAATCTGTTTTCTGATCCTGAGTTTTCTTATAACCGTTATTTTGATACAGAGGCTTGATCAGATAGAGGTCAAATTTTTACAAGAATATGTCATATGTAGTATTGAATACTTCTACCAGGAGGCGTGTAATGCTCTATTGTCTCTCTTTTTGTGGTGTTAGTTGCCATTGGTAATAATTGCTTGGAGCTTTTATTTCACTAGGGGTTGCAAAATGGTGATAGTTCTATTTTTATTATTGCCTTTTAGTTTAATCAATAGAATACCTCCATAAAGAGAATTTGCCTTAATTGACTATTTGTTTACCTTGAGATAGAGTTCTTATAGGAGAGGGAATAAATGCTCAATTTTTTTCCTTTGTTTACCAGTTTTCAAAGTAATGAGCTGGTTCCCTAACATCCTTCATTGGTGACCAACGAGGTGTGGTTTTCTTGTTTGTGTTTAAATTATCATTATCTCACAAATACATTAAATGGATTTCATTCTGTTTTAGTTATTATTCTTGTTGATACTTGTGCCAGTTATCATTTTATTGACTTTTATCTCCAAATCCACCTTTCATTGCTTTGTTCTGTGACA